>NC_140588.1:920575960-926420960 GCF_964204655.1 Triturus cristatus
CAAACATAAAATGATAAACCTGGATCCACTTTTAGCATTAATGTCTACTATCTCCACTTGAAAATAACATTGGAAGATTTCTATGTGAAAATATGAGGAACCTAATTTGAGTAATTTCTTTAATTAAATTAATATCTTGACATCACAGTGATGTGACACCTACTTTTTAATTCAAACCACATATTATTAGTTAGTGAGATCAAGGTACTACAATGTTAACACTTGTTTTATGTTGTCTCTACCTTTATTAGAAATTGTCCACCACATACATAATTTTGTTTTCCCCCAAAAAAAAAAAACCCACATAAAATGCACATCAACAGCAGCTTTCTGACAGGGAAGCCTGGGAGGTTCCACAAGGGTTAGAACTGCTGCTGTTGCTCATTGCTGGCTTGGTAGCCATTTAGTGAAGGCAGCAGTCCCTAGCCTCGGAGGTCTTGGGACTGCTACCTTCCCTCAGTGGGGCACCTAAGGCAGGTAAGACTGCTCATTCGGGGCTAGAACTGGATCCAGGTTTATCCTCATTGTCTACTATCTCCCCTTGAAAATAACATTGGAAGGTCAGCCTATGAGGGAAGGCAGCAGTCCCAATCTCGTCACAGAGCAGGATGGGGTCACTGAGACTGCTGAATCCACCCCACTCTATCATGACGTGTCATTGATTGACAGTCAGCCCTGGGCACTTCAGGGCTTAAAACTGAAGCACCCAGGTCCGAGGGAATTGGTGATGCTTCCCTCATCATGACAGGGAGGGCCTTGAAGCACTTTTGCCAGGCTGAGGAGGCTATGGCCACAGGGCTGTAAAATTCTCAGACTGGCAAAGTTCATCCAAGGCAGCCAGAAGCCTGTGCATTTAGCATATGTCTTAGTCCTGGCTGCCTGTCCTGAGCCATAAGAAGGTCTGTCAGGTTGACCTTTAAGTGTTTGTCAACTGTTTGACAGACACTCTTCTAGGCTGGATAAAGGTGGGGGTGTTGCCCATCAGCCCGTACGAATGTGCTACTGCTGGTTTATAACACTATATGGAACAGTTACCTGATGGACAACGGTAGTGGGTCGGACTGCTGCAGCCACAAGGACTCTTGATTCTGTGTATGTGATACTTTGGATGATTGAGCTACTCCTGGCAGTAGCTGTAATCAAAGAAACATATCCATATTACAATATAAAAGATGATGAGTATTATTTTATATGTATGTGTCATTACAATACACTTTAAACACAGTTTGTCCCACTCATGCGTGGAGCAGAGATCACTGAAGCATGTGTTGTTCTTGCCAACGTCACAGGGCCTAAAAGGATATGAGTATAATTTAATTATCATTTTTGTTGGCACATGTTAAAACCAACATATGATGGAGTTTAAGAAATATATAAGCTGTCTGATAATAACGTAGCACATGGATTCACTCTGTCTGTATGTGGAAATTAAATGAAGAACTAAACCGACCAATGCAACAAATTATGATTGTGTACAACTTTTACCATAGCTACTTATTTACATTTACAATGGAACCATAAGGTTTACAAGTTTATGCACAATTTCATGTGCCAGTTACAAAAATTAATTGAAATCATCGGCAGAGATGGCCAGGTGCCTCTGAAGAAGAAATTGGAAGTTAAAAGTTACAGTGGTTAGGATTCTGGGACCTGTAGGATGATAGACAAAATAAAAAAAAATAGAGTGGAATTCACCATGATTATTTGGACAAACTTGAACTTCTATAGTCAAAATTGTACTTCATATTAAATATTTTTCTGGGCCAGATTCACAAAGAGCCTCCGCAGTCGTGGTGTAATCTTTCCACTGCAGTTTCTCCTTGCAGAGATTCTTCCACAAGAGCAAAGGCTCTTTGTGAACTTGGCCCATGTTTAACTATCGCATTTTACCTGACACTACAATAAGGTCGCCAATCACAGGCAGCCCATACAACAGGTGGGGGTGCATGGTGGAGAAGACATCCTTCTTAAGTGGTGTGAGATGGAGATGGGTTCCAGATTGTCCACCAGGGTGAGCTCTGGCCACCTCTGCCGTAGTTAACTTCTCCTTCACCCGTCTCCTCTCATCCTACAACTTATTTTTAATGTCAGTGATGGCCTGGATATTCTCCCCAATGCACTGACTGCATCAACCAACTGCTGCTGTAGGGATTCCTTCTATGTTGTACTGGTGAGCTATGGAGGTAGACCATGGAGCTTTTAGTGGTTCTGCACTACAAATGTTACTATCATTTGGGACTCCTTCTCTGTGAAGTTCTTTTTCCTCCTGACATTGAACATTTTGACACCTGGCAGATGAGCAAAGCAGCCAGGTGAAGAATGTGTTTGGAAAGACAGAGGCTTGTATGTGTGCTGCTTTTGTTTGGTTTGCTGTGCATGGGTTGTAGGAGGAATTGATTGTCTGCTGGTGTATCCAATCACACTTTCAGTTCCAGTACCGAAGGTGAAACATTTAGATTTCATCTCTGATGATAACCTAATTTTCAAATACCAGATCAGTACCCTCACTCCTTCATTTTCATCTTAAAAGAAATCAGGAGAATCTGCTCGTTCATCCCACTGGACACCCTAAAACCACTGGTAACAGCACTAGCACAGTCCAGATTAGACTACAGTAATGGTCTGTATATGGGTATTCAAATACTATACCTACATAAGTTACAGCGCCTCCAAAATTCGGCAGCCAGACTGTTGCTTGACATTCCAAGATTCCAGCCAGTCTTCCACCATCTGATATCCCTGCACTGGCTTCCAGTCGACTAGAGGATCAAATTTAAATCTCTATGCCTAGAATACAAGGCACTGCATGGAGCTGGCCTTCACTTTCTGAAGAAACATCTCACCTTGTACGTGCCTTCCAGAGATCTAAGGTCTGGACACAACAAACTACTACAAACACCCAGATTCAAAAAAGCTCAATGGGGGGGAAGAAGCTTCTTGTTAGGGACAGCTAAAACATGGAATTTACTCCCCGTCAGTATAAAGAACAGCCCAACGCTGTTTTCTTTTAGGAAGTTGTTAAAAACCTGGCTCTTCACGAACTAACTAAGTTTTCTTCTGTTTTCTTTGGCAACCTTACTGGATTCACTGGTTCCAGTGCATAGTTACCCTAAGGGATTAGCGTGCCATACAAATATACAAATCAAATCACTTTCTGCGCCCCAAGTGTGGAGGTGAGGGCCAGAGTGCAGAACCTCCACCCCGAGTGCAGAAACTCTGCAGGCATAAATATACTACTTGTAAGTCCCTTTGTGAATACCAAAACGTTGTAAAGTTAGACTTTTGGATAAAGTTAGACCTTTGAGCTAACTTTACCTTTACCCTCTGTGCGAACATAGAGCTTTTTTATCGAAGGTGCTGTGATTCATTGGCACACTCCTGCCAATATCTCAAAGAACAGCAGGTGCCTAGAAGTCTACTGTGTTGACTTCTGAAAGTGGGTGCTTGAGTACTTCAAAGTAATTTATGCACACAGTCATCAGTTTGGGGTTGAAATGGAAAGGGTGGGCAGGTGTAAGGCAAATGACTTGCTTACATCTGTTACATATTCTAGCCTCTCTACAAAGGTCTACTGTACATTAAAGTTTTGCTTGGAGTGCAGCGTTCATCAAAAACTCCACCAATCACTGAGTGGCAGGGTTTACGGCTCGCCCCTCGCCCCTAACTAACATTTTTTACAAGTGACAGGCAGCCTGACCCCAACATGGATGAGCTGTGGCCAGATAAGCATTTCAGTGTTGAAGCTCCACCATTCTTGTTCTTAGTCTCCTTTCTGTTTCCCATTCTCAGGCATCATCCCTTCTGTGCCCATGTTGGTTGCACTAATGCAAGATGGCGCTGGTAGGTCTGCGGCGGAGTTTGTGTTGGGTTCGGACTACAGGCTTTACCTTGGACCAGAGGGGTACCTCTGCATGGGGTCGGCTTGTGCAGCAGGGTCTGTCAGAGCTGCAGGTTAGTATTTAAAGAAGGGTCTGGTTGTACCCTCTGGACGGGGCTGCATTGATGACATTCTAACCACAAAGTGAAATGCACTATTCTTGCATGTGCTCAAGTGGATGTTTAATTGTAGACTTTTTTTCAAACAAATCGAGGGCTTAAATTAAAGTGTTTTTATGTATAGTGTTTGAACTTAAGGTCTTTCGGACTAGGCCACATTCTATAAACACTGTCTAAATTGTACATCGGAAATCAGGCTTTACTCTTCTTAACATGCGCCACTAATTGATAACCCTGACTGGAATTAAACATGCTTCTGGTTTAGCATGGTGTATTTAAGTCTGAGTGGTTCCATTTTACAGCGTTGTCAGTCACCACATAATAGCTTGAGGTTTTCCATCTAAAAATATTTCCCAGATTCCTCTAATTTCAAATGTATGGTCACACCCACTCTTTCCCACAGATGGTATTTCAAATTAATTCTTGTTATCAACTTCCTTTTATTTTGCCAATCTAAAGCCAATGCCACTTGATTTCATGTTGCTCGATGATCAATTTCTTCTTCAGTCCACTTAGGTATCCTAGTGAGGTTTATGCTTTAACCCTTGCCTCCCTCCTTCCATGTCCATGAGCATTGACTGTATTGAAAACCTTTTAGCTGTGTCAGCGACTCAGACATAAGAATATCTATTCAGATGTTTAAACAAAGGAACTTCTGAAAGGACCAAGTCATAATTTGGAAAATAATATTGGCTGTGACCCTGTCCATATAACAGGCTCAGCAGAAGACTACAAGTGAAACCATACATCAAAGGTATGTGGTGCTAGGTAATAACTCCTGCAACTGGATAAATCTACATGTAGTTCCTTCTCATCCAGTGGGTACAGACTGCTATCAGCAGAGCATGAGGATTTGGTGTTAGCGTTGGACTTTTCCTCCACTGAACTAGATGTGGGTGGATATAATCCTGCAAGCAAAATAATTAGTACTACAACTTTGATTATTAGTGTACCTGCTATTATGTACCTACTTCTATGGGTATTAGTATTGGTTTCCATTAGTTCCCTAAAATCAGATAATTGGGCAGAAAGTAGCAGCAGTAGAGGCTTCTCTGCCTATTTCCACCTGCGCAAATTGCACAAACAAAGTTCAAGGCAAATAATATGCAGTGAATTGTGTTCAAAGGTCTTCGTAAGTCTTCCCTAGCCCTGCTCTGTGTTTTACTAAAGGACAACCTAACCTTCAGCTGCTTCGGGCCTCTCTACTCTACTTCTTTCTCCTATCAATCTATGAAATTGTCTCTAATAAATGCACAGTTCAAAGTAACCGATAGCCACATCCAGAATACAATTTCCCTGTCTCTTTCATAATAGTGTAAGTTCCAATCATAGTTCTAACAAAATGATCAGTTCAAGGAGGTTCAACTGAATCTGCACTGTTCTGCCAGTATTCCCAGACCTCTCTCTCTTTGTCATTTGCGGCACAGTAAGGTCATTTAAGGGATGAGTACCTGTGACAGGGTACTTCAGCTCGTTTCAGTATTCTGAGAACAATCACTTCACCTCCTTGGGCACTGAAATCAGAATCCCCAGTTTCGTTCAGAATAGTCTGGAGCCCACCTTCTCTTCATGGGTTTAAATTTCCCCTCTCCTGCCTACTCAGTTAACTTTCTCCTGCTGCCACGCGTTGTTCTGCAGCACTAGACCCTTTGTCAGGATTTGAGTCTAACTCAGTTGTCACTACAGAACACACCTCTCCCACTTCTGCTCCAGCTATTGTCTCCTCAAGAGCCCCCTCAGGCCGAACAAGTGGTGCTTCAGGCTCTTGCTGGTCCCCCACAGCTTGACTAACCTGCTCCCGTGATCTGTTGACCACCACTGGTACTTCTGGGAGAGGTGCTTTTACATCATTAAGGGGACACGGAACTCGGAGAGTGTGGGAGGCATCCACACTTCACAGCAGTTGTTATGATCAGAATCACCTGAAAAGGAACATGCCAGCAGGGCTCCAGACAACTCTTTCGTACATACTTCTTCATTAAGACCTAGTCACCAGGACAAAGGTCATGGCACTGCTCCTGATGAGGTAGAGCTGTGGCCGCTTCAACCTGATGAGACACAGAATGCACCACGTCAACCACTCCTTTGCAGTGATCAAGTATCACGTCATCAGTAAAGTTTACAACCGCATTTGCAGGTAAAACTTGCAATCTTATAGCTCTGCCCATGATGATCTCATGGGGGGTTAATCCTGTCCCCCGATCAGGTATGCTGCGAAGACTCATCAACACAAGAGGTAAAGCATTAGGCCACTTCAGAGATGTAGACACACACACTTTTGCAAGACTGGATTTCAATGTTCCATTGATCTGTTCCACTAGAGCTGAGCTGAAGCCTCAGGTCTATAGCTATAATGCAGTCTCTGGTCAACTTGAAAAGCTGCACACAATATTTGGAAGAGTTTTGTTGTGGAAATGTGATCCCGGTTTGATTCCAGAGGAGTTGGAAAGCCAAACCTAGGAATTAACTCTCTCAAAAGCTACTTTGCTACTGTGAGACTGTCATTCCTACTGGTCGGTATGCCTCAACCCACCATGAAAAGCTGCACACAATAACTAAGACATATCTCAAACTATTGCACATGGACATTTCAATGAAATCCAACTGCATCCTATTGAATGGACCACCTGATTTTCCTATGTGGCTCAATGTTACTGCAGTTGTTTTCCCAACATTGTTGTGTTAACACACAGCATATCTGTGACACAATGCTTCAGCCATGGACCAAAATGTAGGATTAAACCAAGTCTGTCTGAACAATCTGAGCATGGCACCTCTCACCCTACATGAGTCAGACCATGATAATGCCTGGCCATCGGTGGCAATAAACTATTAGGCAACACAGGCCTTCCATTGCCTGCAACCCAAACACCATCCTCAACCTGCCCTAATCCAACTCTGCAGTTCTTCCTCTGACACTTCTTCCTGAAGTCTCTTGACCTCCTCCCACATATCAGCAGTTGTTAACAAAAGGTTGTAGTTGGTCTCATCTGTTCCTTAATTTGTCCACTCAAAGGTAAAAAGTATTATGAGCACAATACTTTGCAACCTAGTCAGCTTATCTATTGCCAACTGTCACATAATAATCTCCCTTACAAGGAGCAGCACATTTTATTCCCCTCTGGAACTTTAACTGAATTCATGAGCAGGACCAACGTCATACTAACTATCAGTGAAAATGGTTACTCTGCGCGGGTCTGAGACACAGCATGCTCTTGTAAGAGCAAATAATTCAGACACTTGTGCAAAAATACTACTTATAGCCGTTAAGCTTCAACTACTCTTGAAACTGTAAAGACTGCATAGGCAGCCCTTTCATTTCCTGCATGGTCTTTCAAACATGAGACATCCACAAACAATGTAAAATCAAAATCAGGCAATGGCTCATCATGTAAATCTGGTTTTGGCTTGCTGCACAGTTCAGTAACATCGAAACAGTCATGCTCCACCTCTCCATCCTGACAGTCACTCTCAAAAAGGGGCAACAACGTGGCAGGGTTTAAAACAGTGCATCTCTTCAATGTGACATTCTCTGGCGCAAGTATGATCTGCTCATACCGGGTCAGGCGGCTGTTTGTTAAGCGGTGAATACGTATACGCGTCAACAATTTTTCCACAGAATGGGGCACGTACCCAGTTAGAGGATGACCCATAACAATGCATTCACACCTTTTAATGCTAACACGAGCAGCAGCCACAGATTTGAGACACCCGGGCAACGCAAGAGTTGGATCAAGGGTGGCAGAACAGTAAGTCACAGATCTACGGGCACCTCCATATGTCTGTGTAAGCACTGAGAGAGAGCAGATATCACACTCACTGCAGAAAAACAAAAATGCTTTATTGTGATCAAGCATTCACAGTGCCGAAGCACGGCAGAGAAATTCTCTCAAATCTGGGAAGGCGACCAAACAATTGTTGTCCCAGGGTGCCGGATCAGACACATTCTTGTGTGTCAGCCTTTGTAAAGGCTTAGCTACTAAGGGAAAATTGAGGGCCTCATCAACTAGAAAATGACGCAGCACAGCGCTGCAAGCCATTTATGTGTGCCGTGCCATTTTCAAAGCACAGGGATGCATCATATTAACAACAACACGGCACATCCCTGTGTTTTCCCCATATCTGGCGCACATTTGGCTGCCATGCACCAGCGCAGGCACATCATTTTGTAAGGGTGCCTGCACTGCAAGGATGATTGTTTTTGTGCAGGAAAGGACACCTTCCTGCACAAAAACAATCATTAATGGCATGTTCCTGTTTCTACGCATGCTGCTTAGTGCAGCACACTTAGAAAGAGGAAAGCGAGGAGAAATAAAAGTGTTTCTCCTCGTTGCACCATTCCTATGCCTCCCCTGGAGAGGCGTATGATTCTGACACATTACAAGTTTTAAAAAATGTTGAAAATCTGGGAATGCATCAAGTTCCATGGATGTTGTGTGGGAACACCCACAGCAACACTCCTTAAATGCCCCTTTCACGCACAGAAATGTGTGAAAGGAGCCAATATGTACAAGCCCACAAAAAGTCAAGCACGGTGACTTACCTTGTAAATATGGGCAAGCCCATTGTGCTGCTAGTGCATAAAAAAAAAGTGATGCACCGGCGGCACAATGGGTTTATAAATAAGTATCCATTGGTGGCAGTAGTCCACTATTCCCAAGAACATTCTGACTTCTTTCTGTGTTGTTGGCTGTTTTCTTTGCAGAATCACTAAGATTCTTCCTGACTAGTTTCTCATTGTGATGTCCAAGATAAAGGACTTTTCTCGAACAGCATTACAACTTATTTGGGGACATCTTATCCATTCTCAGCTAAGTCATTCAGCGAAGCAATAGTATCAGTCTTGAAGGGCACCTGAGTATTTGATGCAACCAACAGGTCAACAATGAAATGCACCAGGACAGAGTTACAGGACATAACCAAGGACTCCAGGTTTCTCTCAAGAATCTGATTGAAAACGGACTCTCCGTATACCCTTGTGGGACTCGGCACCATGCTAAAACACAACTGCCTAACTGAAATGCACAGATGAACTGACTGTCCTCATACAATAGTATACAGGAGAAGGCCTGACAAAGATAAATATTATTAATCCACTAAGCTTCGCATGGAAATTAAAAATTAATCAAAGCAGGATTCAGTACCATGGAACAGAAAGGAACTGCAATATTGTTTATTTGTCTGAGGTCCTCAACTATGCAGTACTTACTGCTAGGCTTCTGTAAGCCCATAATGGGTAAATTACATGGACTCCCCATAATCTCCTTCAAAACACCTTGTTGGATCATTGTCTCAATTACTGGAGTAATTCCAGTAATAGTTTCAGGTGTTAGATTGTATTGCGTGGTTCTTGGGTACTCAACATTAGGGTTTATCTGTAAACAAACAGTCCCAACTCCTTTGATGAGTCCAATGTACTTCCCTGAAAAATCCCAAACTTCCAACCTCATGTTGCCTCTCAGGTCCAGGGGTAACTATTCACGTGTCATCATAGGGAACAGTTCAACTATTGGGGTTTGATTAGCCAATTTGAAAGCAACATCTTCATCATGAGTTTGGAAATCCCCAACATTTGGGGTGCAATAAATGCTGAAATACAGCTTGCATAGCAAATCTTAAACTGACAAATCCACAGGACTTGCGTCACTTACCACAAATTCCCTATTTTTGCAAGCACATCCTCAGTTTTAGGGTTTGTCATTTGTTTATTTGCAACTCCTACAACTTGGATTATTTTTTCAGAGAGAAGTAGGTTTGGAACTTATGCTGTTCTAACAGTAGAGAGGGTATCACCAGTATCAACTAGAAATTATAGGGGTGGCCATTTACTTCACCATCTATAAGTGGACCACTCTGGTCTACCTCCAAAACTGCACCAAGCAGGCAATCTCCCCCCCCCCGTCCCCCAGGCTCCATCAGGCAGACTGATCGGGCCATAATTGTCAACCATACCAAACACAGGAAACACATCTGAAACTGTGAAAACCCTGAATTTTGACCCTGATTAGCAGGATTAAGATGACATTACCGCATTCAATGCCCCAACTTATTGCAATAGTGACAAGGGTAGCTACATCAATCCCAGTTACATTTACCTTGTGGCTAGAATCCACCTTCACCTTGTATTACAGGAGCTGGCTGCTGATACCCTCCTTGAATTGGAGGAACATTTCCTACGAAAGGCTGAGTCTAACTTCATCTCTGAGCAGCCTTCATTTGCACATCCATCAATTTCTTCTGCTTCATTTTGATTTAATCAGCACATTACTTGTCATATCTCAAAATCTAATCAACTGACTGATTCTGCCAAAAAATTAAATGCTGCTGAATAATCATGTCAACTTCAGGCCTCAATCCTGTCACAAACCTGGATACAAAATGCCCCATATCCTTAGGCTCCAACCACTATACTGCTTGAATGCCTGCAGCAATCTCTTGTAGAATGCATGAATCAACTCTTTCATTACTGTGGATGACTGACCGTTAATCAATAGATCTTTTATTGGCTCTGTCTCGGGCCATTCTATGGCTATTTTACATCCTGTCCACAAACCACTTGGAACTACAATATCGAACAAGGTATTCAGATCAGAAAACTAAACCTTCGAGATTTTCACAAACCGCTCACCTTGTTTGTACCATTCTACAGACTTCTCCCTTAATCTTGGGAAATCATTTGTAAATGACGCAAGATCACTCCTACTGCAAGACACATGGACATAACCTCTGCAGTGTATTTCCCATAAGAGAAAACGTCCTATACCTACTACCACTCCTACGGGAGGAGGCGGTTCTCCCATAAATCTTTTCAGACCTTTCCTTTTGACCAATTTATCTTCCCACCTATCTAGTGCACTCCAAATCCAAATGTTTTGAATCAATTCCTGAACATACAATTTCATTCCTGGCATTCTCATTCACACTAGGCCCTTATCACTGAAACAGTCAGTGGCTCTTCTGTAAGGCTCTACTCCGATCCAAATCTACCTCATATTTCTGAGCTGCTTCAGATAGTTTATCATAGACTTGCCTCGCCTGTCTGGTAACATCCTTAGTTACTTGTTAGTTCATTTTCTTGTTAAGTATCTAATTAGGTCAATTCAAGACTTCCATTTATCATTTCATCTCATTATAGTTTATGTTCAGCTATATCCACTAAATGTACCCTCAATATTACTGAACCATTCCTCGGCTCAAATCTGAGCTTCTACTTTCATTTGAAGTGGCATTAACAACCTTCAACCATTTGTATAATTCCTGAGCACTAAAGTTGGCTGCACTCCAAGGGCTTAAGATATGTGCATTTAGGAGTGGCTCCTAGGTAAGCGAACCCAGATCTGGGAATTACCTTAAAGGTCCAAATGTCCAAATCCTGTCTGGTTCATGATGGGGTCCGGACTCGAACCACAAGGGGAAATTCCATTCATTGGAATTACAAGAACACATCCTCCCATGTTTGAAATAGTAGGAGCCTTCTCTGGGGCCTTCAGCTTGGCAGGAACAGCCAAATTGTCTTTTACATTTCCTGCAGATCTAGAGTTGGATATAGGAATCACAGGACCAATGGTAACTGGGACAGTTCAACTGGAAAATTATGAGCTGTGTAGGTACCAGGGACACAAATCCTTGGGCTCCCTCTCATCGGGCTGTGATTTATATTCACGTGGGTGACACCTATCGCATTAGGGCTCACATTTACAGGTGCGGTCACCACTCCAGAATTTCCATTCACGCTTCCACCTCCCATTAGTTAGGTGTCATTATACAGAGGTGAGCGTTCTGACAACAATACATTCAGAAGACTATCACTAGAGTCACTATCACTGTTCTCACTTTTCTCATCAGGTTCCTCTGACTTGTCACTTTTTTCTTTCTTTTCACTCTCCTTCCATTTCTTAAATTCTTCGCTTGTTAACACGCAGTATAATTTGGCTCCCTCTATCATGTCAGTTCTCCACTTCCTCTGTTCTGCATCCCACTTTGCATCAACATAAGCACTCACTGCCTTTCTAGCTCTTCCCTTCTCTCTGGCATGAAGCACACATTCCCAAGCATTGACTGTGTAGGACTTCGCCTTTTTGGCTAAAGTTCCCTAAACGTTTTGCTTTCCCCTAGATCGTTTTCCTGACATAGAGTTGCCAATTTAGATGCTTTGGATACTTTGCCACTGCTGATCAGTGTCATAGTACAAGTGTTCCCTATGTAAAGTGTAATGGTAATTGGTTGGCTATGATTGGTATGTTTGCCTTACTAGTAAAGTCCCTAGAGTTGTGCACTGTGTGGGCCAGGGCTTGTAATGCAATGGTGCGCGGAGAAGGGAACTCAGGCCTGCTGTGTAGGGCCTGCGCACAGTTTTCTAAGTTAGCATGTTGTCCTGACAAGTGCAACCACTTGTCAGGCCTGACTTTCCCTTTTGCATACACATTGGGCACCCCTGTGGTAGGTCCCGGGTAATTCCTGGGCAGGGTGCAGTGTAGGTAAAAGGCAGGACATATACTAAGGTGTGCGTTATGTTCTGACAGTGAAAAACACTCCATTTCGTTTTTCACTGCTGAAAGGCCATCCTGCCCATTGGACAGAATGGGGAGGCTGGGTGTTGTGTTTGTTAGCCTAGTTTCCTGTAAGTTTAAAATGGAGAGGTGAAGTTTAGTATGTATGAACTCACAGTGTCATAACACATCTTTCTGTGACGGTGGTTTTGTCACTGTGTGTTCAGAAGCCACTTTTGTAGAAAGTGGCTGATGTTTGTGCTTTAGGCGCGTCATGGGGCAGGCCAAGGCCTTGGTAAGGAGTGCCTGGTCTTCGTGTGCACCGGGAGAAGAGGTGAGACTCGGACGCGCAGGGTGCGTGTCGTGGTGCAGGCCAGGGCGTTGGTGAGGAGCACCTGGTTGTTGTGTGCACAGAAAGAAGAAGTGAGTCTCGGACGTACCAGATGCGTGTCGTGGTGCAGCCAGGGAGTTGGTGAGGAGCGCTTGGCCATCTTGTGCACTGGGACAAGGGGTGAGACTCGGATGTGCAGAGTGCGTGTTGTGGTGCAACCAGGGCGTTGGTGAAGAGCGCCTGGACATCGTGTGTACCGGGAGAAGAGGAGAGACTCAGACGCGCAGGGTGCATGTCAAGGTGCAAGCAGAGGCATTGTTGAAGAGTGCCAGGTCATCGTGAGCACCAGAGAAGAGGCGAGTCTCGGACGGCAGAGTGTGTGTTGAGGTGCATCCTGAGGCACTGGTGAGGAGTGCCTGGGTAGTGTGTGCACTGAATTCGAAGTAAGTCTCCACAGTGCTGAGGGCTGATCCCGGTGTTCACTGAGACCACCGGAGGAAGGGCCAGATCATTGGGCCCTCAGAGTGAAACAGAAGCGGCCTAGACTGACAGCCCCGGAGGAGCTGAGCCACCGGCCCGAGCTCGCCGTACCCCGTGACAGAGTTCTGGATCAAGGCCCAAGCCCTGAAGTAGGAGAGAAGAGTGGGGTTGTGCCCCCACAGGTAACGTGGATCACCACCTGGGGTGGGGTGCGGGTCCGGAGGGACACTGTCTCGACCTCTCGCTTGAGTCAGCTGCGTGTGCCTGTTGCTTCGGCTCAGATCTTGGCCCGTGCTGACCCAAGGAGGGGCAGTACTGGGGCCGGAGTGAGAAGCAGTACTTTTGTGTCATCATTGATCCACATTGGGGGCACTGTTAATGGAGCACCTTAACTGTCGTATTACACTTAGCATTATTGCTGCTAACTAATTATCGAACTGTCATATGACCCCTGACATCATTTGTGCCTGACGAACTACATGCTTGGTGCGCTACGCACTGCATTTTTTTTCCCTTGCAGAGTACATGATTGTAACATGGCACATTGCTTATTTCTTCATCGCACAGTACCTGATTATAACGTTGCGCAGTGCATTATTTCTTCATTGCACAGTACATGATTGTAGCGTGACACATTGCTGTGTTTCTTCCTGGTACAGGGCATGCTGGTAGTGATACGCATTGCATTATTCTTTCTATTGAAAAGTACATGGCTGTGGTGCTACATATGGCATTGTCTCTCTGTTGCACAGTACAAGAGAATATTGGTACGCATTGCAGTATTTCTTTCTTTTGCAACATGTGTGATTCTAACAATACGACTTGCCTAACCTTTTAGAAATGGTTAGAAGTGAGCTTAACTGTTGGTTAGAAGCGGTGGTTGGGATTAGAACCTACCAACCCACCGGACAGAATACTACCCATTCGTATATGTTGATTTTGTATTGTGTGGTCATATTGTATATCTGCTTATATAAAGCTTATACTCATTTTATAAAAACTCGTGTGGAGTCTATTTGTGGTGACATCATTGGGTTGCTGTGAGTGTGGTTGCACATATTGTACACTCGTGCCTTGGAGATAAGCCTGGCTGCTCTTGCCAAGCTACTTAGGGTGTGAGCAGGTCTATCTCAGACGGTGTCCTTACTTAGCCTAACGTTGAAACGAGGGGTCGGGGACTCCCGCCTCCAGCATTTGGTGGCGTTGTTGAGGGATAAGAACACCCACATCCAACAGAGTACTTCACACTTTTTAGGTCTAGGCTGTGGTTTCATCTCATGTAATATACCCCTCAAATTTTAGATGATCCTTACATTAAATGTTCCGTAGCGTGGGAATGCCAGTGCACCTTCTGTCTCTGTGATCTTGTGTCATTGTTTTAGCCAAATACATGGGTGAAACCCTACATTTATTGCCATATAATGACCTTGAGTATCTTCGGCTGGTGCTTCTTCTCACTCTCTAACAGGAATTGTCACATTTCCCCTCAACAAGTCTTGTATAACTTTAAAACATTTCATTTTCCAGCAAAGTGTCAATAATGACAAATAGGATTTTGTTTCAGATCAGGATATAATGGTTTACCCACAATTCTCATTCAAAGTCAATGATCAATACCAGCGAGATATTCTGTGACATAGACAACCAATAAGCACAGATTTACACCAACCAACCAATCTCAGTGCGGCACACAGTGACTTCAATCTCACCCCTTGCAGCAGTTCACCCTCTTTTATAATTTTCATGAACACACTCTCCTCAGCAATACGCATGCAAAGAAACATAAAGTAATTACAACAAATAACTTTGAATGACCCACTAAAGAAATCAACAGTATTCAATCATACACAAAATGGTTCGGAATAAAACTTTCGTACCTACTCAGACACACCTCGACCTGCGTGGCACCTCCTAAATTAGTACAGCTTCCCCCTGAGCAAATGGTCCATCACAACAACCACACATCACTTTCACACACAAAGATAAATGTCCTTATCTCAGTTGTGATGTTGGCAATGTCTAAGAACAGGCACCACAAAACCTTAGCAGACAATTACAATATAGTGACTTCTACACTTTTTAATATCATTCAAAGATCTTAGGCCACATCGGACATGACAACAGCTTCAATTACTCCAAATTAAGCACCACATTCTCACAACATTCAAAGCTCATAGCCAAACATCACACAATCTCCATGAACACCGCAAGCTAAGCACAAGCCATTGGAGCATGCAACCCTATTAATACTGACACCTCCACTGTTACAACTCTTTCTAGATCTGCTGGAACTCCTTTGTTTCTCGAAACCAAAGCATGGGCTTTAGGGCTGGGATTTAATCTAAAGCACTCTAATAAACTATTCTAACACCCCTTTGCCAGGGCCTAAATGCCTGAGAAATAAAGAGAAGTTACCAATATCCAAAATTTCCATTTACACTGTAACCCACTTGGACCCAAAAGTCGATAAAATGGATTAAATGTAGGTTTATTACAAATTCAAAGTCAAATTGATGTATACAAGTCTCAAGAATATATTGTAAAATTACAGACTCACTAGTGGTAGTCCAAATTATCTGACAAGGTTTAAACTCAACAGCATAAAGTATACAATGAATTCAGTAATAGCGATGCAGAAAATAAGGAATACAATTTGATGATCAGTATTTGATTTCCAGTTCTCTTGCCTATACATGAGTAAATCTAAATTACCTGAACTGAGCCTAAACTAAGTAGCACCAATTGGGGAAACCCTAATTAGATCCAGTAAACAAGGGAGGTGTCAGCAAAATTGGTAGTATGGTATAGCATAAAGCCACACACCAGAAATATAGCAAAGAGGTCTGTACCACTCTAATTCTCAAGGGAACCTAACTAAAGCTAAACTTAAACATAATAGAACATTAAAGAGCCCACACCATATGTCTCAGTACTTTTCCATCTTTTCACATTAGAACTTGTCTGTTTTATGCAATATTCCCATCTCTTGGTCTGAACATCAAACTTCCTTGAATTGCTCTTGTCTCCTGATATTGACAGGAGTTGTGGGCCTCCTTTTATTTGTTAGCAAAGTTCTCCTTCCGAACTTCACTATCTCTCATACACAATGTGTCTTTCACAAACTATGAGATCATGTGAATACACCTGCAAAGAAGAAGAAAACATTTCAACCCAACAACTTTCACGCTGAAGGTTAAACATTAGAGCCCAAATGCTTGAGGCATGTATTCAAGGTAACATATCAAAACAATTCAATACACATTTCAAATGCATGGTCATAGATACACTACAGTTATAAAATAAATGCAGTATACTATTCAAATTAATACATGGGTATATGTATAGAGTCAACAAAATTACTCAAACTACACCAATGCAGATATAAATGAAAACAGAAATTTGGTGTCACTATAGGAAAACATTGGTATGCACACTCATGTAAATGTCTGAAATACACAGCAAATGCACCTTCAGTATTTTGGTCAAGTGCACCTCTTTACGTCGATGATAATAAAGTACACACATATATGGTTCGAAATGCACGTATATAGGACATAGGCAAGATGTGAAAGGGTGGTGCCAACATTACACTTATCCACTCTGTTGAGTATTCTAAAGAAGCATTATAACATCAGCATACATGTACCCATAGATGAAAGAAATATTTTCCTCTGATGAATGGCAACATCCACAAAATATTTGGTAGGACATGTTTATTTACAATGAACAACTATTTGACTGTAAAAATAGCGACAATGTGGGTTCACTGAATTGCATTCACCTTTTTGCATTGCCATACAGAGATGCAACATTTGAGAGGGAAAACCATATCCTGTGAGATGTTTAATGATACTCCATCTAACAAGTTATTAAGTCATATATTGGTTGTCTGTGCCGGTGCTTCATTTGGTATTTCACCACAGAGGTGATACAAACGAAGCTGCTGTTAGACTGCTTGACTTCCGATGCTTCTTGCAAGGCGGACAGATCTGGCAAAAACTTTAGATTCAAACTCATGCTGGGCCAGTAAAAGTGTGGCAAGAAGATTCCTTTAGTCTGTTTGAACCTGATGCACTCTGCTAGAAGATTTTTGAAAGCCCGAAATCCCATCTGGCACTCTGGAACTACCTGTTACTGTCTGGACATAACCAATTCTGTCTACCACACAGGCACCGTTGAGCAAGGGTGCCTGTGTTGGCACTAAACAGCATATAGTACACCAGAGCAGCAAGAGAGCAGGAATGCACCATATATTAGTAAATATGGTGCATTCCTGGCCTCTCCATTTGACCCAATGCAATACGTTGTCTTGCTGTATTACGCTGTGTCAAATCTTGATAAATCTTAGCCGCAGTGTCAAGCAGGTACTGTTGTAGATCTGATGGACTAGCATCCAGATGGTGCTCTGTCAACTATAAATTCAACAGTACATCATAAGTCACCACCTTTTTCCAGGTCACTCAATTAATACCTTCAAGTACTGCAGGACTCATGTGTCTTCTTTATAGTATGGTTAAACTTGATACATTTTGGAAAGAGGTATTTGAGGACACGGGGTCTTTGTATCTCAGTCTTTGAGTGTAATCATTAAAAAAACCCTGCCACTGGTCATGTGGACCTTTGTTCGTAGATAAGGAAAAGTTAAAAGGTGCAATCATCTACATCAAGTGATAACATTAGAGACTTTAGTTTGTTCAATAAAGAGAGTTTGTGTTAGTTAAAGGGTTTTATTTTCATTCTTAAGATTTCATAATTTATTCAATAGGTATTAATCTTTTAGCCATCATTGTTCAAATTCAAATAATCCAACAATCAATGTTTCAAAATAAGGTACAATACAATACTAGTAAATATATCAATCAAAATAGAAATAATACAACAAGTGTGTTCCATAGAGAAATTTCCCTAATCTAAATTAAGTATTAGAAGAGAATAAGATGTCAGTTTAGAGAACCAACAAAGAGTACTTAGAATAAATGCATAAGAATAAAGCCTTTGTGCTTCAAGCAATAAAGAAATTGTTAAGTGGGAAAATATTCCCAGCTATAAATCAGCAGACATCTCTCAAGAAGGGAATTGGCTCAAAGGTAATCTCACATGAAGTGAGCTATGTAATGCCAAGAAAACCAGAAAAGGATCTTCAGAATGCGCTCTAGCGAGGAAGCCTAGCCTACCCAGGGAGCACATGCCAATATAAACACATTGAATTGTAAATCCAAACAAATATCACATTCTTTGTTCATAGCATCCAATAGGATTTTAGTAAACTCCTGGGAGTAGTCGAACTGCCCAGTTTCTCACGTCTTCACAATAGGCCATAGATACAAGTCCTTGAAAAGATACTTCAGACATATTTTGCAGTTCAGACAGTTCTTCCCATGAATTAACTTCCTGTTGTCTCCTCTCCGTGAGAGCCTGACTATCAGTTTTTTAGATACATAGCAAATGCCTATTCAGAAACTAACAGAAGACTTCTGGAATGTTACATCATCTGCAGTGGAAAGAAAAACATCTCATGCATAACAACAGTTCAACTTGGAAAATAGGCCTTTCAAAGTTAGCATATAAATCTCTGTTAAAACAGCATCGGCAGTTAGGCTAACTTAAATCAGTACATTATATTATTTCACTAGAATGTTTATAATACTAAAGTATGTTTACCTACAACAATTAAAACGTTTTTTATTTGCAATACGCAAGTTATTTGTATAGACTTTTACACTTTTCGACTAAGAGGGCCGAGTCCAATCTCGCTAGAAAGGCCTCCAGACGGGTTCCGGAACAAGCTAATCCGATTCGGAGCCTATGTTTCCGACCGAATCATCTCCTGTTCCGAACTAACAAGTACGATACAAAGATCTTGTCAGCATCGACCGATTGTTTCCAAACCCAATCCTGTCAGTCCGACTCGTTCACTGCTGAATCGTGCCGCGTAATGGATCCAGCTTCTGAATGAGCGAGTATGATGCACAATTCGAACAGCCGTATCGACTGTGGGAATCGGACTTGGGGGAGCTGTAGAGGCCCCCCCTCCACCTGGGGCCCAATGAATCGGTCCCGTTGGGGTACCCATGGGTCCCCCTTCACATGCATGCGCTGTGTGGTGCCCGTCACAGGGTATACGCTTTTCCCCACCCACCCCTTTTTGCTATGGGAGCCTGTGTACGCGTTCAGTATACAGGCTTCCATAAAGTTCAATGGGAGTCCATCACCATACAGGTGCATCAAATTCAGTTGCTCGGACTCGCAGAGCACAATTTGCTAGGAAAGCCCTCCGGATCCGAGTCGTATGGACGGCTTTCCTAGCAAGATCATACTCGTCCCCTAAATATGTTTTTGTTTTGTTTTGTTTTTGTTTTGTTTCCTACATCAACTTATCAATATCTATTTCATGCACCCATACTTCTGTCCTTCACCTTTACTAATGCTGCTGTTCTGCTGAAGGACAAAGGGCTCAGTTAACCTGTTGCATTCACATCTCTACTAAGTTAATAAGCCATACAAAGTCAACCAAGTCAGCAAATATTTGCACTCATAATACATCTCTACAACATTTAGGTGATGGGTAAGGGTTTGAAAGAGTGAGCACATTACCAAATCTGCTGGACCAGGAATAACCTTTAGGGCTTCTATCTTGAGGTTTTCTATGTCCAGTACATGTTCATCCTTTTTTATTCCAAGCACTTGCCTCTGAAACCACCTCTTTCTTTTAGCCCTTCATCTGTTTTACCTGGAAAGTGAGGGCTTTTGAGAACAGAGGATTAAAGGACTAAGAAGAGATGTATGTGAAGGAATAGCAGTGGTATAAAGAGGTGGGCCTCTCTGAGTTTAGCATACGAACTTAGCCTAGTACCCAAACAGGGTGTGTAGCAATGTTGAAATCAGCCTATTATCTAAGGGTTTGTATTATTATTTGGGGGATTCAAAATGTAATTTCCTATTTTTACTCACATAGATTTCCAAAAATCTGGTCCACTCCTAATGTAGAAGGCATGAGGAGTGTATCTTTATTGTACTATAATAATGTGGTCCATGTGGGCCATGCTTATATTTTCACAACTAGTCATCGATGTCAGACTTTCCGGGTCCTATAATGGTGTGCTGCTATCAACAAGGACACTCAGTTTGTGGCAGAAAGTTGACATAAATAATCCCTACTAACACTCCTTAGGTAGCATGGTTGTGCAGTTGACTCTCTGCTCCAATGGTGTGGTCCTAAGATTGAGCCTAGGAACCAAAAAACCAATATTTATCAAAGTGAACAATAGTTATGGACATCATAATAATTCAATGACATACAGTTGTATCAACAGGCCCCTGAGATACACATAATGTACTCTATTCATGATCACTAGCTGATCTCAAAGACTGTTTTGAGGGTCACAATCCTCCCATAAAAATATTATCTCTTAAAACATTGTTCCCAGTCACAAATCTGTTGCGAACAGTGAATACAAATAATGCAATCTATGAGTGAAAACAAGGTTTATATAGTTGTTTTTGTATAGTGTGGTCTCATCCTTTATCAATTGTGCCAGTCTTTCACACCCAGAGAAGACGAGTTATCATAACAGTAACATTTCACAAAGTAGGGGCTATATATTTAGAAGTAGGTAAAACACTGAGCATTAGATTCACAGAGCTAAAATATTAACACATTAGGTGGTGAATGTGCATAAACATTGTAAGAAGCTATGGAATGTTTCTGTAATGATAAAGATTTTTAGTGGATGTATCCCACTCTGGCATTGTCTAGAGTATTCAGTCAGCATGCAGGTTTTTCTTCAGGCTTGTTTTTGTCACAAATGTGCCTACTTGGTAATACAGACCGAAGTCATGCTAATACCTATACTTCGCTGGACCCACTTGTTGGACTTGGAACTCTCGGCAGGGTCACCACCAAACGTTTTGCCTCCACCCTCCTATTTTCTGAACCCTTTTTGTTGGTTGTTAGGAATCTAACCAGTGCTAAAGTGATTGTGCTCTCTCCTCTTAACATGGTAAAATTGACATATAACCAATTGGCAAATTTTATTTACTCCTAAGTCCCTAGTAAAGTGGAACTACATGCACCTAGGACCTTTAAATTACATGCTACGAATGAACCTGCATAACTTATTGTGTCACCCACTCAAGTAGCCTTTTAAAAAATGTCTCAGGCCTGTCAGAGCAGCTTGTGTGCAATTTTCATATTCAAACTGCTATTTCGACCCAGCAAAATACACCTTTTTCCAGGCCTAAATCTTCCTTTTTAATACATATGTGACCCCTAAAGTAGAGCCTGACCAGCTGATGGTAGTGAAACACTGTTAATTACGCTTTTTACTATTGTAAGGCCTACCTCTACCATAGGATAACATTGGGTTACCTTATTACATTTAATAAGTGAAAACATTTTCTTGGGAACAGTAGAAATGTCATGTTTGATCTCTACAGAATTGTAAATTAAAATCTTGTTTACTGGTAAAGTCGAATTTTAAGTCATTCAGAAAACGTCTGTTTCAGGCTGGCCAAACCCTCATGCACAGTGAAGCTTTCTCCAGCCCTATCTGCATTGCTGGGGCTGGATACACCATGGCACAGGCTTTTACATGGATACTTGGGCAAGAACATAGAGTATAAATATCTTTACTGTCTTAGGTTCCTATGCCAAGAGAGTTCATATTTATGACAGAGGAATCCTGTCCCAATCATCCGCTCATAGCCTTACTCAAACCTTTCTTTCTACGGTGTTGGCTTTTCAGCGGATCTTTATAAACTGAGTTTATAAACTGTTTATCAGGCATGTAGATGTGTATCTGTGCAGCAATTACAACAACAAAACAGTGTGAAAAAAGGGAAAACGAAAAAGAAAATAATCCAGTTGAAGGGAAAATATACGTGTTAAAGTGCCACAGACAAATCAATCAGATATGAATATACAACCCTCTCTCACCAACATAGTTGGTGACATGCTTCATCATAGGGTTCCACCAGGGGGGCCTACTGCACCTCTGGTGTGCTTCAACGCTTCCTTAAAGCGGAGCACAAATATCAGACTGAAGGGATTCTAGTGTATGATAAGTGCAACAAATAATAGTGAAAAAATGGGAATTTAAAAAGGTCAAGATTCGCCCACAAGCAATTTTAATGGTGACGAAACTGGAACTAACTAAAAACAGTGAAGGATGGTTAATACTGATTTAAATTGGTCAGGTACATCCTATCTAGTGAATGCTGTATTGGTCGACATGTTTTAGCTTATTATCGTCATTTACAAAGCTTTCTTCAGGACCTTATGAAAAATAAACACAGCACCTTGGCGGTATAAGCTCACTAAGGCTTACCCTAACCTCAGGTGCAAAGGAACCGGCTACCCTCACGGTTTCAGTAAGGGCCTTCGAGAACTTCACAAAGGCCTCAAGGTATCTGTAAAAGAACATATATGTATAATGCACGTATATATTAGTTTATAGTTCGTTACTTCATGTAATAACTTCATTACAGACTGAATGAAAGGTAATAGGCACCAATTAAACTTAACAATGAGGTCATTAAACTCGCATGCACACTGACAATGCTCCACAACTCCCAGTGTTTACAGAGAACCACGAAAGAAGAACCATCATTTTATGTTAATCTTTCAAATTCATCATGCGGAATGAGTAAGTCTACTCAATTAAGCCGTTTGTCCAGTGAACAGACAAAAAAGATTACTACGATGTAAGTGTAATCACACTAGAGCTTGGCACTTTTTTAAAAATGTAGAAAGCAACACCAACAGAAAATGGCGTGTGCTACCACATAGGAGAACAACAAGTAAATAAAGACATGGCTTACGTGTACAGAAAAATGAACCTGCTCCTTGGGCATACAAGTGGGTGGCGGGACTACAGAACAACTATAGTGGGAAAGGAAAGAAAACGGGGAAATCACACTTAGTTACCATCCCCGCTAATACATAACCCACAACGTACCGCTATGAAAAAAATTAATAAATATCGAGCGGTACTCATGTCATCCAAGTCCACTGCTAGGTAAATCAACCTAAAAGTACCACCGGAGTCAGCAAAAGTATGGAGCGTTCATGATTAAATAGAGCAAATAGACTTAATGGCGGGAAGTCTCATTCAACCCCTACAAGCCGTTCCACATATCATGTGACCGGCGCTGAAGACGTCTACGTCAACAGAGAGAAAGGACCAACCCGCTAGTATCAGAGAGGAACTAGAATGTCAACCTCTCTCTCCGTGTAAAGAAAACTTTACTCATATCCTGACACAAGCGCAGACAATTTGCAAAATGTAACAAACCAAAATACATTTGTAGACACGCAATAAAGCCACATGGAAATTACGATACAACCAATAGCTGGGTTCAAGTAAACCTAAAGCTAAAAGGTGTATCGATAAAGTGAATAAAGAAGGGAATCATTGTGAGTTGTATATAAATCCACAAAGGGTATTTATTAATATCCCTCATTATTTTCAAAAAGGAACTGGCAAATAAAGTTCAGAAATGTCCATCAGGCTCCGTTAGAGGTTTAACAAAAGAAAGGGGAAACTGCCAGAATAGTATAACAACATTAGTTGCTACGTCTCATGACTGTTCCCCACGGGATATTTTCGTTCAAACCCACCAGATGTGTCGACATGAGATAAATCCAGCTCTGTTCTTTCTTTCTTTTTATCTGTGCAGCAAACCAGCCCCAGAGTGGTGACTCTGTCAAACCATATTGTCATGTCTTCAATATTTAAGTTTACATCATGACAGTGATTGTTAAACATAAGACAATTCTCTACATGGCCTTGCAGATTCCCCTGCCTACAGGCTAAGATTTGCATCCCCCTTACCATGATGAATGACTCTTGGCTATGTATCAGACAGAATCCTACGTGCGGGTAATCTAGAACATTCGGTACAAGACAGAGGCCTTTCTTCAAACCTGAGCGCCCTTCCTCCAGCACACTGCCCTCGAGTCCTTAGCTACTTGCACACCCACCCCTAACAGGTAGGCTGGATACTAAATCACTCTAAATTATACCGCATTGACATTGCCCTTGTCATCCTGCCTAATCGTGACCCTTGCAGATTGGGGATTATATATTATTCATTCTTTCTTCTCTCTTGTTTTCACCTTCTACACATCTCCCTTCTTGTTTCCTGTCTTTGTCCTCACTCTTTTTCAGTCCTCTCTCCCCTCACTCCCACTCCTCCTCTCTCCATCGGACGTGCGGATGCCAGTATGGACTCCCGTGTTGTTTTTTCTTTTCCCTTCATCATCTTTTGTCATGTTTCATTTTCTTTTCAGTCCCCCCCTCATACCATTGATTCTTTTGAATATAGTTATGAACCTATGAGTTTCGTGGGATCTCAGTTTGTCACGAAGCCAATGTTATGTTTCATGTTGTACTCTATTCTTTTGTGCCGTATTATTGTCTCACAAATGGCATCTGATTTTCCCGTCTCCTTGCCTTTTTGCATTGTTTTGTTCTGATTTCTCAATAAAACATTGGGGGTAAAAACAAAATCATTAACATTCATTGCAATCCCCTGCCCTTATAAGACTGTTTTCCCTCTCTGGGGCCCCCTGATGAGGTACCTGTTGCAACATTTCCAGAGCAAACATTCAGATTCTTTATCAATCTTTCCTTCGATTTGATAAGAACATTTCTGTTAATTGGTAATCTTATTAGAGTACATGGTAATCTGAGATTGACCAGCCTCAGGCATTTGATTTTGGCAAAAGAACCCCAGCAGATGTTACTGACCTTGCACTAATTATGTGTTCCTTCCCATTATGTTTAATTAGATGCTTGATACTGCCATTATGTAGATTGAAGTCATATTGTCAATATAACAAATGGGGTTATGAATTGAGAGAGGATGATCTGTGTGATCCATTAAAGTCACTAAAATAACCTGAGCTCAACACCCTAGTGGATGTGACACAGAGCAGACAGGCTTAACATAGAGGCAAAGTGTAACATATTTATGCAGTATCAATTCAGCAAGAAAGTCAAAGCACAACACAAGCAAAATATCTAGCCATTTTAGAAAAATAGAGTACATTTTAATTTTTTTTTTTTAAATGACACAAAAACAACAAAATCCAATAAGGGAAGTTATGAATTTTAGATGTGAAAATATCACTTAAAAGTGTTAAGGGTCAACCACGGTCATCTTGACAGAAACCAGCTTCAACCCTGTCAGAAGTTTTACCTTTGAATTCAGGGGCATATATATCCCCTTGCTGCACTGTGCTGCATGAAGTTGCTGCAGCAAAGGGCAGAAATAAGCTGTATTTCACATTATGCAGTGCATTCCTGCTCTCTGCCTTTGTTGGTGCGCAATCTGCTGCCCAGCACCAATGTAAGCACCTTTGCACCATGGTTAGGGGGTGCCTGCATTGCAGACAAAATTGTTTTTGTGCAGCAAGGGATACCTTCCTTCACAAAAACAATACTCAGAAGCATTTTCAACTGTCTATGTCTGCTGCAGAATGCAGCACATGCGGAAAGAGAAAAACTGAAGAGAAATAAACATATTTCTCTTTCTTATGCCTCCCCTGGGGATGTGTAGCATTTTGGCGCATTCTCAGGTCTACCACTTATGGTAAATCTGGGAGTGCACAAAGATACATGGGTGGATGCTTGGGATGAATGAGTGGTATAGGTTCGGTAGGGGGCGACTGTATCAAGTGCCCCAGAAAACGACTTCAAAAACTTGTCCCAGGCTAGGTTAATATTCGGTATATTATCCAGATCGGTGGATTGAAAACTTGCTGCATTCAGCTGCTTCCAGCATCTTGTTCTCACCCTTTTTACTGTTTTAGATTTCATAGGGACAGATTTAGACAGGATTTTAAATGGGATTAAGAAATTATCTGTCCAGGTGAGAGGTTCAGGCAAGTCAATGTGTATGCGCTGGGAGTTAGAGAATAGGAGGCCTAAAGTGTGTCCAGCTGAATGGGCGAGGCCGGTTTTTATCAAAAGGAGATCAAGGGCCTCATGTAGGTAGCCAAATACCGGTCGGTAACGGCCGATTTTCGGTAAATATGCCGTTACCGACCGGTATTCAGACAAGTGAGATGTAGGAGTCCAAAAACCACTTTTCGGTAAATATGAGGCGGTAAATACCGATTCATATTTACCGAATTCTAAAATACCGAATCAGATTTACCGAATACATACTTAACGAATCGGTAAATATGAAGTGGTAAATATGAAGTGGTAAAAATTAAAATGACATGTAGGAGCACTCGGTAATTAAGAAATCAAGGAAAATCGGTAAATAAGAGTCGGTAATTAACACGGATTGAAAGCAGGTGGTAACCATCAACAGTGCACATAAGCAATCCCAAAATGCAACAGCGTGGACAACATGGCCGCTATGTACGTCATTGCAAGGCGCCTACGTCTACAGGCAGCAGGACTGAGGGTGTGGCGACGGGAGGAACAAATCCACAGACAGCGCATCACACTATTCCAGCTGACTGATGCAGAGATACATGAGAGGTACAGGCTACACCCCGAAACCATCATGGACTTAATCAGGGACCTACACCCACTCCTGGACCATCCAATAAGAAGGGCGCACGCCATACCCCCACATGTGCAGGTGCTCTACAGCCTACATCTGTTGGCATCCGGCAGTTATCAGGTGGTGATAGCTGCGGTGGGTGGGGTATCCCAGAGTTGCCTGTCACGTTTCTTCAGGAAGTTCCTGGATGCCATGATGCAGAGAATGCACCACTACATAAGCTTCCCAAACACACAGGCTGCACTGCAGAAAACAAAAACAGACTTTTATCACATGGCACAGTTCCCCCATGTCATCGGCTGTATTGATGGTACACACATCCCAATCTGTCCACCAGCTGACACAGAGCACATCTACAGGAACAGGAAGTCCACCCACTCCATCAATGTGCAGGTGATCTGTGATGCAGGGAACATCATCACAGATATTGTTGCAAAGTTTCCTGGGAGCACCCACGACTCTTACATCTTCCAGAATAGTGGGATCTACACACGACTGAGTGCCGGAGAATTCGGAGAGGGATACCTGCTAGGTAAGTAACAGTGACGCCCCTTAAAACCTGCAAATCATAGTGTGTAGAGGCATGTTACTGATGGTTCCCTTTTACTCATCCAGGCGACAGTGCATATGCATGCCGTTCATTCATCCTCACTCCCTACCTACACCCAGCAACCCAGAGTGAGAGACGATACAACGTGGCACACAAAACAACACGCAATGTGGTGGAGCGCACGTTTGGACTACTGAAGAGCAGGTTCCGCTGCCTGCACAAGAGCGGAGGCGCACGCCAGTACAAACCCATCACCTGCTGCAAGATTATTGCCACTTGTGCAATGCTGCACAACCTTGCCACGAAAAAAGGGACAGATGTGGAACTGACATATTTTGAGGACAACGAGGATGAGTCAGGCCAGCCAGAGGGCAACGCAGCTAGAGTGCCAACTGCAATCGATGGGAGAGAGAGACGGGCAGAGATCACATGCAACTATTTCTGAGTAAGTGAGGGGACACAACGAGTTGTGAGAAGTCATGACGTAGTTTTAATGTGGCACCACGCCATGAACACATGAACAGGCCAATCTGGCAATATACCATCTATACAAGGAGTATGTCCAGGGTTACGTCACCCAATGGGAAGTGGCTAAGCAGGGCTACATCAATGTTTGCGCATACGCGCTGCAGTGGTGGATTGCACGGCCTGTGCATCCTCACTAGAGCCAACCCCAAGCCGCCTGCTGCTCCTGCGTGCTTCTGGGACGGGGGGTGTGATGCTGCTGCTGGTGTCGATGTTCTCCGCAGCATCCCCTGCAGCAGTTGTCGACGCCTGACTAGTCAATAGCACCCCTAGTGCACTTGTCACCTGCACCATCCCCCGAGACAGGTCGCTGCAGCACTGTGATAGGCCCTCCTGCATCGTCACAGAGCGCCGGCACAGTAGAGAAGTCGCAGTTGCCAGACGGTTGAGTGCCCTGCTGGTAGTGTCCCTTCTCTGGCGTTCCCGGCGCCGTGCTTCAATGTCAGCATCTAATTTGCTGCACAACTGCTGGATTGACTGGGACATGTCCCGAATGCCCGCAGCCATGCCGCTAATGTTATTGTCCATGTTGACTAATGTTGTCTTCATCACCCGCATGTGCCTCTGGACTGACATAACTGCCTTTGATTGCAGGCGCTGTTGCTTCAACATTTGGCCCTCGAGCCCCAAGAAGACACCATGGCCGTCAGTGGGTGCTGGTGGACTCTGGACACGCGACCTGCGGCGCCCTCTTGCTCCCGTCTGTGCTGCCTGTGAGGTGTGGGGCACAGTGGCATGGCTCCCTTCCTGGGGCCCGGTGCGGTCTTCTGGGCCCATGCTGTCGTCTGACGAGGTGTCTAAGGCTCGTAGCCTGGCTGCTGGACGCCTCCTCATTCTCACACCTGCAAGCGGAGATGTGGCCGGTGATTCGAACATGAGTGGCGATGCTGGCTCTGGTTGTGGTGCAGCTGGCTCTCGGTGAGGTGATGCTGGCTCTGGGTGCGGCGAGGCTGGCTGTGTTGGTGGTGCGGCTGCCAGTGGGCCTGCTCCCTGGTCTGAACTTGTGCTGGCTAGAGGTGATACTTGTGGCCGGTGTGCCGTCTCTCCTGCAGCATGCCCTGTCCTGCATGATGTCACATCTGTGGACAGAAATACAACATTGGCTCAGTGTCCCCGAAGGGCTGCATTGCAAGCGTCACAATCAATCATTTCACATTCCAATATGTCCTCTGTCTCCTTGTGCCTCGAGTGCGTGACATGCCTTGTTGCCCTGTAACATTTACGTCATGGTTAGTGTTGCCCTGACTACATCTCCCGGAATGCATTGCCTGTCTGCACTGACACGTGTGGACTGCAGTGTGATTCTCGTTTCACAATGGGGGATGTGGGATAGGGGTAGGGGGGGCTACATTGCTGTGCTTTCGTCTTACCTTGGTGTGTTGCGGCTCTGGCAGAGCTGTCGGCGTCCCCAAGACCCACGACGCTCTCTTGCTCGATTGTGGCCGCCACCAGCTCCTCCAGTTCGGTGAGGGCAGGTGCCCTGTTGGTTCCACCTCCGGTCTGGCTGGCCTCCTTCTGGATGTCGCCCATCTTCCTCTTGGTTACAATCCT
The DNA here is from genome assembly GCF_964204655.1 of Triturus cristatus. Taxonomy (NCBI): domain Eukaryota; kingdom Metazoa; phylum Chordata; class Amphibia; order Caudata; family Salamandridae; genus Triturus; species Triturus cristatus. The sequence goes on from NC_140588.1 coordinate 920,605,404, forward strand.
CAGGTCATACCAGCGCTTTTTGAGGACCTCAATGTCCCTGTGGGTCACTCCCACAGCATTGACCTGCGCCTGGATGGCCAGCCATATGTTGCGCTTTTCCGCCTCAGGCACTTGCAGGGATTGCCTTCCAAACAGCTTCTGGTGCTGCTTCACCACCTCCTCCACCAGCACCTGGAGTTCCTTGGGGCTAAATTTCAGCTTCCTCCTCCTTTCCCCTCCGTCTTTCTGTGTTCTCTGGCTGGACATGCTGTTCGTTTACCCGCTCGCACATGCAACGGCTCCCTGCCTCTCCTCTGCACTCCAAGCCTCTCCAGGGTCGGCTAATTATGTACACCTGCCTGGGTGTGGCCACTTCGGCTAATTATGTACACCTGCCTGGGTGTGGGCACTTCCCGGTTGGGTGGGCTGTCGTTGCACAGGATTAGCTGTTTCGTCAAGTCATGTGATTTTATTTACCGAATCCGTACATACCGATTCGGTATTTTCCGATTCGGTAAATACCACCTCGGTAATTACCGATTCGGTAAATACCACCTTGGTATTTTCCGATTCGGTAAATACCACCTCGGTATTTACCGATTCGGTGAATTCCGATTCGTGATTACCGAATGTTACCGAATCGGTAACTCTTACCGAATTTTTACCTACATATAACTTACCGATTCTAATTTACCGATTCGGTACGGCTCGGTATTTAAGAACCGGTAAAATTTATTTACCTACATGAGGCCCCAAGTGTTTTAAGATTAGACAGTAGGTTAAAGTCGTCTGGGTTGAATGCTGACTCGGCATGATAGTGTAAATCTCCAATTAGAAGAAAGTTTGGTGTAGATATCACACGGGGAGCCATTAGTTCTACTAATTTCAGACAAACATTTTCTTAATGTCACCAATGGGGGGGGGTTCAACTTTGAAAATTGCTATCTCAGCTAAGTCTGTAAGTGCTGCGTCAAGTTGTTGTACTTTGAAAGTGTCTCCGAAAGATGGTGGCTACTCCTTCCCCAGGCCTTACTTTCCTGTCCAATCTGACCAGTTTCTAATTTCAGGGAATGCAGGGGAGAGCCGAAGTGTGTAGCCAAGTTTCCTTAATAAAACATATGTCTGGGAGCAGATGTGTAAGTAGATACCATGTTTCTATAGCAGGTTTAAGGATGGACCTGACATTTAAATAGAGGCTATTTAGCATAGAAGGGTTTGATAGTTGTAGCTTTGAAGAGTCTCAGCTATCTATGGGTGAGCTATATGGGGTATTAGGCTGTATATTGGAGGAAGTAAGACTACCCTTGTTTCTAATGGTAAAAGGTACTAGGTTAGAAGTACAGACAAATGTACATTTCAGGCAAGAAAATGGTCACTCCAGGTGATGTAGAGATGGAAGGAAGCACAACTGGCCAGGGGTCCTGAGATTTTATATCTCATTGATAGCACTCCTGTGTGATGCAGTTGTCTCTGGAAGCTGACGCTTGGGCATGGGCAGGTGCAGATGGGCTTGCCTTTGGTGTGCCTGCAGTGCACCAGCGACATGCCCGCTGAGCATCGGCGCCAGGATCTGTTCTTATATGAGGGGTCAGAACAACTAGACCACCGCCAATCTTGTATACTCCCAGTTGCCTTTAGCACTTGTTTAATCAATTTGAAGGATTCTGTTCCCTGTGAGGACTGGTAGTTTTAACTTAAAAAACCCAAAGTTTATGGCCATCAGACACCACAAATCCTTCATGGGGAAGATATTTATGTGAGGCTCAGAGATGGAGAGAGTGGAAGCCTAAATGGGGATTAGGCTAACATCCAAACTCTCCTGGAGGCCACGTATAGACAGACCAGCACTGAAGCATAAGCAAGTAGTGGGCACCATTCTCAAAAAGCACTCTGCATCATTCACCAAACCTATTGCCCTGGCTCTGCAAGTATTCAATGCAAAAGCAGTGGGGACAGCTCATTATGGGGCAGAATAGTGGGGCTTTCAAACCATAGTCTCTTTATCTAAGATGGAAGATAAGCTCTAGAGGAGCCTAGTTAGGCTCCTTTAAAGCACCCCAATGCATCCTCTCAACCTTGATATTTGGGGTCAATCATTTGCAGACAAGGCAACCATAAGACCAATTTTGTTCTGGAGAAGACTGAGAGCAAAATTAGCCTCATATGCTAAAGAGCTACAAGAATACATATAGTGGGACATATTCCATAAAATTGAGTGGCTCAATAGTATCAAGAAATGGCTGCGGCTGTCGGGGCTACATGAACTATGCGAATCACCTCTCACCACTCGTCTCCCCTTAAGGAGAGAATTCAAGAGCTACATTGCTGCTTGGTCACTTAGAATGCTGATAATATAACTAGGGGCTCACTGGCTCTCAAATGTGCCATGTTCAAGCCTTCTTGCGTACACAAACCTTATCTAGATCTTAATACTGATCCTACTGATTGAAATCTTCATATTTAGTTTAGGTTCGGAACCCTACCCCTTACCACACTTACAGAAAAATGTTTGGCTACCACTATGTCACTCTTGACCTGCCCAGTTTGTAATACCTTGAGGGAATCCATTACTCATTTCTTGTTTGCATATTCTGCACATAAAAGACTAAGGCGGTCTTGGTTGAAACCAGTCTGTTCTCAGATGTGCACAGCGAGACATGCTGAAGCACTCAGGACCCTGAGAACTGATCCCAAATCGCTCTTTGTCTGTGTGGTAGCAAACCTTTTGGACAAGGCTTGGTCACTTCGGTGTATGTTTATAGCCTCATCGTTCCAATATCTAGCACACATCTAGCACACATGCAAACACTTTAGTATCTAGTGTAGGACTCTTTCTGCCATCATATTTACTAACCCATCTAGTGGGAGGCGATTAATTCCGACGCTCATAGCGGACCCATGAGAGGTTTTTGTAGGGCTGGGAATTTGTCGGTCCCCACTGTGCCTCTTTTCTTATTCCCTGGTAGGTTCCAGAGCACCAGTATGGCGATATAGATATTATTGGTTACTGCAAATCCTGCACTATGCTTCTGATGTATGAGTTGTGCTGGGATTATTGTCCAAATTGTTGGCTACTAGTGGATCCAGTACTTTAGATTATGCACTTAATATTCTGCATTTTGCAATTCATTTAATTGTCTGAACCATCCTGTATTAGAAATGCCTTAACTCATTGGTTGTGCTGAGACTGTTGGCCAATTGTTACCTACTGAGGTCTGTCAGGACTCAATTACCAGATAAAGGATGCCAAACCTCAGGAACGAAGAATATTCTCCACTCTCCCCTTAGGGCACGACCAGACTCGAAAAGAATCTCGACCACTGATCAACTGCCCCACGAGGAGGTGAGAGACAGCGTAGGACCACCAGGCTTGTGAGGCGGGACGGCAGAGACGTAAAGCGGGCAGGAGTGAGGTGTCCCTACAGAGAGAGAGAGGAAAAGAGCAGGTAAGTGAAGGGATATGGTAGGAAACCCTTTTGTACCTTCCCTCCCGCAGGTATCTATCTACTCCTATGACCGCTACCCTTCCCAGGATGTGTGCTCTCGCAGACTCACCAGGGCGTAATGCTGTAAGCGTGGTCTTCGTAAGAAGCAGGAGTCTGGAGGGTATTCGTGGACGGGAATGTCTCTGACGTAAAACGGCAGCAGCACTTGAGGGATTACGCTCGATCCGGCGTAATCACAGATGGCACCAAGTTCTCCTTGTGAGTCATTCACTCCTCGGGAAGTGCTCACCAGGCACTCAATCTTGACAGCTTTTTTGGAATGGTTTTCCGCACCAGACGCGCAGAGAGCGGAGTCTGGTAATTCAGCGTCCTTGAAGAGCAATATGGTTGTGTGCAAAGTCCGGCCACAGCAGAGGTATGTAGACGGTAGAGTTTCTGAATCCTAGAGCTGTCTCCAGGCGGCAAGCTGGAGGCGGGAGGAAAACACGGATTGAAATGGGTGTGAGACACCTGAACGAGAGTCGGCAAGCTCTTGTTTTCCAGGGACTTCTAGTAGGTAACTCGCTGGTCCGCGGGGCTGCGGAGGAACGATTCAGTAGGCTAAGGCCTCAGGAACGGGAAAGAGTGCAATAAAGTACCAGGCACTGGAGAAAACGGGTTCAGAGCAGGAAGGCAGCAACTCGCTACCTGTCGAAGCTTCCACTACAGGCAAAGTTCCGATGCACAGCTGAGGGGGGCGTGGTCCATCCAAAGGAGGGATTGTCAAGCACCTGCATAACGTAGAGTGACGCTATATATCCGCCTCTCTCAGGTGATCTCTATGAGCGCACACAACCTCCTCCCCCTTCCCACTGCCTTCTGGGTAATGTAGTGTTTTAGACTAATCTGGGTAATGTAGTCCAGGGAGCGGGGTAATGTAGTCCAGGGATCGGGGTAATGTAGCCCAGGGATCGGGATCGGGTTCTACGGTGTAACAAGGTCTAAGTATACCCAATTATGGACTTAACACCTTGTACTGTACACTTTGTTTACTGTTTACATGTACAAACCTTTTCGTAATTGAGACTGAGTCACTAAATTAGGATACCAGAATGAAGCTCTTTTATTTTGACCTAGAAAAATGCTATTTTTATAAAATATATTGTTTTTACCGGCAATTTTATTTTTTAATGTTTGAAATAGCTATTAAAACTTATTTTCAATGGTGCAGTTAGATTGTTTTATAAATATTAACAACATGTAACTTTATGTCTTTAGCTACGCCCAGCCCGTGCTCAGTCTTGAATGAGGTTTGAAATTCCTCCTAGGAGCACAAAATCATCTGACCTGAATGGTAAGATATGATTACTCTGAGTTTAATTGAATATGCAAGGTTAAGGCTGTATTTCTGCTCTTCACACTCCAGTGGCAAATACTGTGTGACAGGTTTGTGTGAAGCACATGTAAGAGCCCTTCAATGGAGACAAAGAGTATGCTAGGACAATTCTTATGTTTCACCTATCTGGGCACTGAAGGGCCCTGCTTTTGCCCTACCAGAGGTCTTTGGTTTGTTTTGGGGACAGTGCTTTTTAAAACTGCATTTAGAGTTGGTTGTGGGAGAACAGTATGATTACCAGAGTGCACTCAACACGCAGACCCCCAGCCTTCAAAGCACAAGTATAATGTGGTTGAAGACTTTTGCCACCTTCAAAATGCCCTGACACATGCCATTTTGGGCCTGTTTCCTGTAAAGCAAACAAGAAATACTGGAAAAGTAGGTTGGGCAAGGTGTGGGAAACCTACTCTAGAGAGGAACTAGGAGTGTCTCAGGCCGTACCCCACCCAGAGGCTGTTAAACCAAGCAAAGTTGGACCATCACCCAACCTTCCTCAGAAAACTGCTGATTTTGCCAAAAGATACCAAGCGTACTGAACCTTCTACATTTGACATCTGTGACCTGTGAGGAGGACCTGAGGAGGATGCACGCCATTCTACCTGAAATCCAAAGACAGATAAGTATCATATGGCTGATCACCTGGTTGACTCCATCAACATAAAAAAGATGAAGAGGATATTCCTGTGAAGAATCCCAGCTGACCAGTGGCAACTATACCAGGACTGGACTTTGCTGTTGCCCTCTGCCTGAAACCCTAGGAGTCTCTAAGTGCTTCTCCTGAGGTCCGGGTACTCTTGGAAGTGTACTCATGAGGTTGTTTGGTGACAAAAAGAAGTATACAAATGTTCATAACTTCTGCTCCAGAGCTTCAAGGAGATCAACCTAGAAAAGCATCTGATGGGCAGTTCAACAATGTCTGACTGAATTTCATGTATGTCTGCTCAGAGAAGAGTTTTTTTGGGACCCTTTTCAGACTGGAACTTGGAAACTTTTATGAATTTCCCTACTTTCAAGCCCTTGCGGGCCAAACTGATGGTTGTAAACATCCTGTGCTTTATTGAGGTCAACCTCCAATCACACCTAGGACCCAATCTACTGCAACAATTGACCACAACCAGTGCTTTGCACTTTGTGGAACTATTTTCACTTAAATCTTTAAAAATTCATATCTCCAGTTCCTCATATTGGATATTTGTCATGTAGATGTCATGGTGTGTATTACATTTTACTCTAGTTTTCTAAATTGGAGTGGGATTTTATGGTGTTACATTTTCAGCTATTTAACCATCTTGGTACATCTAAATCCATTACCCAATTTCTTTAAGTTAATCCTGGCTGCTCTGGGTCACAGTTCCAGGGATTGAGAACACATTAAAATTACTAACACCTTTAACTGGGGTTAGTAAAGCAAAGGCATTATTATGTGGTGGACACCAATCGCCCTCCCAATTAATTAAACTCTTTCTCACACTATCTGTTAAAATAACGATAGGACATAGAGAGGAATTATGAGACAACAACCAAATGCTTTTCCAAAGTGAAATTGCAGGGATCAAAAAATGTCTAGTATGCAATCCATGGGCCTTAACAATCAGATGCAACTGCCATGTTTAACTGAGTTCATCACTATCAGATCATTTTCTTAACATTGATCGATACTGTAGCTTGCTTGTATCATCCACTAATTATGAAAATATTCTCGAATGGCTATTTGTAAGTCCATACTACTTAATATTTTTCTGTCTACTTGTATGGAAGTTAAGTTTAATGTCACAAACGTTTAACATGGAACTTCTCATTAACATGGCTGATGCTCTAACATCACTTTGCTAATAATTAGTACTCTGTGAACCCTAAACAAATGAATATAAGTTACTTTATGTTTGTGTTTTGACCACATTAAGCTAGTTACAAGATAGCATGATTATCCGACTTTTCTAATTGCACAACGGGAGCATATACCAACATTGATACAGTTTATCTTAAAGAGACCGTGTATTGCAATTCACCTCCATAGATGGAGTTTACTTTGAAGTTTTGAACTAGTACATCCACAAACGTGAAGAGTTGTGACCCTTCTATCTAGGCCTGAGATACAGTCCTCACCCACTGTAGAGTTTTTTACCCTATATTCTCACAGAATTATGGAAGGAGATTTGACCTGGTGAAAGGAACTGCTGTCTTTGGAATCAATACATTTCAATTTGATTTGATTTTGTTTTATACAGAGCGCAAATACCCACAAGAGTGTCCTTGCGCTGTCAAGGTAGAAAAAGACATCCGATTTATAACTGAAAGAGATGAGTTTTCAATAACCTACAAAAATGTAAAAGATTAGATTTGGAGTGGATGACTTGTGGAAGATGGTTCCATGCCTGTACTGTGACAATAGAAAAAGCACATCCGCCAATATGCATCATACTGAATTTCTGACATTTTTTAAAAGGCTGGCTGGAACAGAAACTTAGGTGCTGAAAACCCAGGTTTCGATCCCAGCCTTATAGATAGACTCAACATCATGTGATTCTGAACAAAACACTTAATCTCCCTGTGTCTAGATGTGTGCATGGGGATTTAAATTAAGTGTATCCAATAGCATGTGTGACCATGCTAAAGACCAAGTATGTCAATAATAATTATAAGCACCTAACAACGGAGAGGAACCTAGTTTTTCTCACTGGATTTCAGTTCTGAAAGCTTAAACAAATGCGAGTATCATGTCTCAGATGATTCAATCTCTTTCAATTTACAGGGGTCAGTGACCGCGTGCAGCAAGAACATGCCCCACTCAGGTCTATGACACAGCCGCTGTCTGCAGGGAACTGGACACTCTACAAGTCAGAGTCACTAAGAAGAAGGAGCATGAAAACTGCTATGCTTTGCATGGTTCACCTAGACAGAAAGAATGCCAGTGTCAATAATATCAAAGGATCATCTGTAAGTTGATTGGTCCCCGTGACAACATTTCTGCTAGAAAGTCATCATTTTGCCCCGTTCACCCCATATTTTGTATACTGGTGGTAATTGACTCTGACTGTACCCTGAACTCTGCTAACCAGGCCCAGTGCAAGGGAAGGGCTAGGTTTAAAAAGGTACATCTAATAGGGTACACTTGCAATTGGCAATTCCAGCCCCTAAACGTTCCTAGTAGATTATAGGGCCAAGGGTTGCAATCTACCTATACGTCCTTAATATATAATAGGGCATTGATATGTAGAGGCCCAGCAGATTTCCTACACTTGCATGTGCATGCTGCTGTGTGCCTGCTGTCCTTTTGAAGGCAGTCCTGGCTTGCAGTCTGTATTTAAAAGTAAATTCTCACAATTGATATTGATAGATGCTATAAGTCCCTAGCATATAAAAGGCCTAGGGTGTTCAAACCACCTATATGTCCCTGCTGTGATTTTAAAGGCAGTCTGGTTTTGCAGACTGTCTTTAAAAGTAAATAGTTTGCAAACTCGACTTTGGTGGTATGGGCACTTTAAAGTGATAATCTACATTATATTGACATATTGAGCGCACCCTCTAGGTCTCCCCTAGGTTTCCCTGGTGAGTGGGGCATGTAACTATAAGCAGGCACCTTATAAAATATGTTTCATATGCCCTGGGGAGAGAATAATTGCCCATTTCATTTATGCCTATTGTAGATACCTAGCTCCTTAGGCTAACATTGCAATATTTATGTAGGTGTAACTATTGCTAGGAAAGGAGAAATATAATAAGATTGGTATTGATAAAGTCAACAACTTTCCACTGATGAATTTACCATAACAAGTATAGAAGAGAAGTTATAGAACGTTCTCTTCTGTAAGTCAAAATCCAGCCTTCTAGTGGTCTCTGCTGATTGGTCAGCCTTAACAGGCTTAGCCAGGCAGCTTTGATTATGTGATTAGTGGTCTGGACGGAGCAGAGGTTATCTGATGGAGAGAGCTTTGAAACTGGGGAGGATGGGTTATACAGAGGGGACTGGGTAAATCATACTGAGCTCAAAGAGACAGCAGATCAGTAAGGTATGCCAGGCGTACCTACCTCCACATATTATGCATCAGCCAGATGGCAGGCTTAGCACAAGAACTGGCAGAGGGGGAATGAGAGCTAATGGAAATGATCTACACTATGGGTTGGCTTAACATCTCCGACCCCTCTGGAGAGAAATCATCCATATTGGATTTTGGAAGTGCAGTGCTTTGTGGGACACAAAGATGCCACACTTTGAAGGAAGTTATCCTGCTTTTGGGTGGCACCCTGCATCTTATTGGACAGTGGCACCCCCCTGCTTGTCACCTCATAACACTTAATAAATATGTGAGAGCTTCATAGTCTCTCAGATATGCTGGCTGAAACTACAAGGAAAAGAAAGGCTACCCAGCTGGAATCTGGTATTGGACCTAAAGGCCTGCACTCTTAATGACTGCACCTGCTGCACAATCTGGTAATACAGCTTTGGGGACTATGCCTTGCTTCATGAAGGATCAAGAAGTGGATTTCCTGCAAGCTACATGTTAATATAGCCCACCTGCATCATCTCCACCAATAGTCCTCATCCTAGAGTGCGTCCAGTGGACTTCTAAGGACTTGGCAAGGTGTGTTGTGGGAATTGTGGTCCACACATCCCAGAGACCATCAGGAGATTCCAGACCTTTGGATTGGTGATTTGGACACTTTGAACCTACAAGGAGATGTTCAGGAAGCACCTCCTGAAGTCTGCAGAACTTTGGAGAACTTTTGTGAAAAAGCTCCATGAGGTGACCAACCTGACAGAGAGAGTCAGCCAACTACCTTCAAGCGCGACCCAGCCAGGTTTTCAGGTTTGTTCCGCAGACAGCTCTGAAGGTCCAGACTTCCAGGATTCGACTGGGGCCTTGCAGAAAGTCAAGCCAGCAAACTCTCTCTGAATCCAGCCAGCTGTGGAGGGTAGAGCAACGTCGGCGGAAAAAGGTGTGTGAAGGTAACATTTTGACTAAGGCTTCCCGCTTAATGTATCCGACCAAGACTCCATCGCGGTCGGCCTCAAACTTTGACGTTGTCTGGTCAAGCGTAACCAGATGTCCCAGAGTGGCGCTATATGTTTTTAAGCACTATAAAGTGGTTAATCTTAAAAAAATTGTATCTCTGGTTCTCTACATTGGATTTGAGTCGTTTTGGTGTCTATTTGTTCATGAAAATTTTTTATAAATTGCTGTGGAATTTTTATTGTGTGTTATGTCTTGCTTATTTGATGTATTGGTGGTTTTAAATGCTTTACACTCCTGTCTCCTAAGTTATATCAAGTAGATTTAACATAACATAACATATTTAAAGGACAAAATATTCTCCAAACAGTTTTTGATGTTAATAAATCTACAACTGCCTCTCTTTCACAGACTGATGTGGTAAAAATGCATTTACATAAGAAAGTAAAGACCAAGAACAAGCAACTGTTATTTACTGTGTAAAATATATTTCTCAAGATTAGCCATCGTACATTTACCTTAAAATTAAAACACACAGAAGAAAATCTGAAGGATCTTTTATAGCTGATTTTCTTCTATGTGCATTTCTTTTAAAGCACATTATTGAAAAGGCAGGCTTCCCACAAAATGTCTGCTGTGATTTTCCTGCCTTGGACAACCGTGCTGAGCATTGTGGTTCTTGGATGGATAATATGACAATGTTCTCTTTTCACCAGAATTAAACTCTAAATTTGGTGGTGGCCAAACTGTCATCATTAGGAAGCCACACATTTATTTATTTGTATTATTATTATTTTTAGCAGGTACTTCTTGGTAGAATTTTTTCCCCACATATATATCTCCTGCATCTATAGTGGGAGTCACTTGGAAACTCTGGGCTGAATTCATAAAAGGTAAACTTAGAGGTGTAGATTTAGTCAAATGTAAATAAACTCGCGATTAGAATTACATGACCACCTCCTGCTGCCACATGGTTGAACATATATAAGAGTGCATTCATGAGCGTAAAGTTACTTCTAGTTACATTCATGAGTCATAGAGCTCCACTTCTGGAGCGGAGATATCTCTATGGCAAAGTAAAATGAAAATCAATAAAGTATAATAATTAATTTTTTTAAATGTATAGAAGTTACTGTAATTATAAGTTGGTTTAAAATAATTATTAATAAGCTAGAAGAAATAAAATAAAATGTTACAACACAATAATTCAACAAATGAACCCTTTATTTAAATAATTAAAATATATTAATTTATTTTTAATATATTATTTATAAATAAAATGTAAAAAGTTTCACTCACACTTACAGATTAATATTTATTATTTACTTAGTTTAATTAAATGTTATTTATTTAATTTAAAATCATTTGAAATATGATTGTAAAATTCATATTTATTTTAATTAAGATCATTACTTATTTTTAAAATGATACATTATTCCATTTTTAATCTAATTGAACTTTTTAACTCTGACACAAATTAAATCAGTATATTTTATAAAGTCAAAATGAGTAAATTAATATAACAATATTTTCTGTGAGGTTTTAAGTACATTCCTCCATTATTGTTTGACAGTGCCTGTAAGAGGTCATGTGTGATGCTTAACTTACTCTAAGACTGAGCAAGAGTACACTTATGACTAGCGTGTGACCCTTGGGTTGTAGTAACTTTAGAAGTGTATTTTGTGAACACCAATGGGCTTATTTTTTTGTAAGTTTGTGTTTGTATAAGAATGTCCCTCCCTAAACCTACACCTTACCCTCTCTAATCCCCATATTTTCTCCTGCCTAAACCCCACCTGAATGTGTGGTAAAAACTTCCTTTTTTCTAACCACTACCCCAGTCTGTCCTACATTTTACTACAAAAACATATACTTTCATGCACAGAGATCTCTGCCACTTTGGCGGTGATCTACAAGAAAGATAGGAGACATGAAGTTCTCTACCTGTAGGTTAGTGAAAAACATTTTGTAGTATGTGAGTAGCACCAGTGTAGAACTACCTCAGATGCAACAAAATTCAGTTTTTAATAGGCACCTCATACTAGAAGGACCTATCACAATTCTTTTTTTGATAAATGACCTTGCTTAGATTGAGATGTTACCTTATCATTAGGCAAAAGTGAACATCATAACTTTGACTGAGGTTAAATTGAAATGTTCTTGCTGTATAGGATAAAATGTACTATTGGATGAAAACTTTACTCAACTGCTTAATTTCTGATAGTCTAAATGTAAATGTATATCGCTTGCCCTTGATAAAGCAGAGTGTTCTGCAAAACGTGTTGGCTGTTAACATGAGCAGTGCTGTGTGCAATTTTAAAGCTGAATAATAAAGCAGTACCAGAATAGGTAATGCTTAAATTCACTTTAGATAACATCTTGCATTTTGCATTTCTGTGTGCCCAAAGGTATACACATACTTTTTTAATGTAATCTTTTGGAAAAGCCATGTGTGTACAGATTTCTCCCCGCTGTTCTGCAAATTCCTTGTTAAATAATGTATCGGGATGATACCTGACATCTTGTTGGAAGTCGCAGTACACGTCCATTAATTACTCCCCCAACAGTGGTTTATTTAATTTTGGTTTCAACCCTCAGTGAAATGCAGCCGTAGTTTCTGCTGCACTGCAAACTAAGGGACCTATTTACAAGGAGGTTTGTGTTGTGTTTGCACCGTGAAAGGCATTACATGCACGATGCAAACCTTAACTAATATTCATTAAGTCACGCAAAGCCACTTTGCATGGCTCTGAGTGGCTTCATAAATCTGGAGTATTGCAATGCAGTGGAAATTCCCTGCATAGCGTTACTCTGCAATGGGAATGCGTTCCATGGCCGTTGCTTCCATGGTTTTTGATGCATTCCCTGCTAAACATGAGAATGCGCCAAAAAGTTCAGTAAATATCTTTTTCTTCTCGTTTGTTCCTCTCTGTATGTGTGCTTCATGCCTCCCATCATTGTTTTGAAAGTAGTCCTGCATGCAACACAAGCACGCTTACACCCTGGTGCAAGGGTGCCTGCATTGGTGCTAGGCTTTCAAAAGGGTGCTAGCACATGTTAACGGACAGGAATGCGCCACATTGCCTTAAATACGGTGCATTCCTGCACCTTGCCCTGTGACGCAGTGCAGAACAGCAAGGTGACTTTAAAAATTGATTGGTAATAATTGAGTGAATTGGCTTTCAGAATGATCACAGTGGCTGAGATTATTTCAAACATTCAATCCATCACCTTTTTCTAGTTTATTTATTTATTTTGTTTCTGGTATTGTTTTATTTATAGGAGCCGTGAAGGTAGGTGTATTTCTGACACAATGTAAATAAATAAATACTCAGGGGGATATTCTCAAGAACGTGTGTTAATTATCGCAAAATTAGCTTAACGCAACTTTGCATATCGTAGTCAATCACTGGAAAATAACACTGTGTTAGCATTGTATTCTCAACCCGGCGGCACCATGCAATAGTCTCATGATAACGTGTCACGTGACTGCATTAAAACTAACGCCACACCGCAAAAACGTGAAACACGAACGCAAAAATGTTGCGATGTGGCCAGGAGCGATAGAAAAATCAGCGATAACCAGTGACAGGCCTGCAATTCCCATGCATCATGCAGGAAAATGCACTATAAAAGCACAGAAAAACACAAACAAAATAATTTAAACTGCAGAGCACCATGGAGGAAGGTGGAGCAAGTACAGAGGACGACCAAAACCCCACAAGCCCCCAGGAGGAGCAGCCTGGGACCTCGGGGTCACGGACGGGCAAGGAGAAGAAGACGAGGAAGACAAGGTTCAGTCCGCAGCATACACAGGATCATCATCACGGAGGTGATAGAACACCACCAACAACTGTTCGTCAACTTCAACGTGTCATTGGCAAATAAGAAAGTGCAATATGGCAGGACATCCTGGACAAGGTGAATGCAATCGAAGGGAGGAGGAAGACAATTGGAGAGGTCAAGAGGCGCTGGAATGACAGAAGCGCAAAACCAAAAAGAAACTCACTGAGAACCATCATGCAGCAATGCAGACTGGAGGTGGCAGTCCAGCAGAACACCAGGAGCTGGATTAGATGGAGGAAATGGTGTCCACAGTCATCAGTGGGGAGACGGTGGCAGGAGTTGGGGGTCTGGACACTTTTTGACATGTCCTGACACAACAGCACCAGGGTGAGTACCGAACAGGGCCTGGGGGGACGGGGGGAGATGGGCACAATGGCATGCATGCACAGCAGGAAACTTTGAGATGAGAATAACGTGTACAACCTCACATCTGTGATGTAGTTCAAATGTCCACTGTCCCTCATCAAATAGTCAGCTCCTCCAAAGCAGTCACAATGTACATTGTCATGCAGTCTGTATGTAAACTTGAACAATGCGTCAACATACATGTCAACACAATGTTAAAATGCACCTTCCCTTCACATTGCAGAGAGACAATCAACACCATAGTCAAAAACAAATATTCCCCCTTTCGGCACGTCTACAAAATGACACAGTAGCTCACAACCAAACCATTCAGTCACCAGAACAAGACACCTGAACCTGAACATGATAAAATCTTCTCATACATTACAGATATTTATTTCAATATAACAAAAAAAATTCTTATCATCACGGTAACAGTAGATAGTCACAAACATTAGCACAGATAAAAATCACAGGTTAAAAGCATTAAAAAGCCTAATATTCATTTTATGCACAATGAGCAGGATGGGGAGAACATGTAAGAAAGGTACTTTCTTATCGGCTAAAAGAGGAAGACAAAAGATCCGGATCAACTGTTCTCCTTGACATGTGTTCCAATACTTAATTGTTCAGAACACAGATGTCCCCACAATCTAAAGTCTGCCTTCTAGATCATGCATCAACGTGTTTCAGTGGAAGTCACAAAATAAAAGACCACCTTCTTCAGGACAAACGTTAAAATCTCCCATGAAATGTGCTTTCAATCTAAATCAGAGTATGAACTGTCAACAAAAAAAGAAAGGTGATAACCTTTATAAAATATATACATTTCCCAAAACAAAAATAATACAACCCAAATTTCATTGGTTATAATTGTACATACACTCCTGCCAGATTTTGTCGGTTCCATATGGCAAGTGACCAAAAACACACAACAGCATTAGCGAACAGACAGTTTAGACAGTTGCTTTTGTTATTGTTTAACAGTGTTGTTATCCTGGTGAACTTACAAACAACCCATTCATAGCAGTTAGCTCATTATTATAGAATAGAGACCCTTGGAGTTTTTCATTCCTCCAAGCGTACTTCTCTTTACAATCATTTGATCTGTATCAATACCTGTTGAATTGAGGAGTACACCCACAACTGTAGATGTTCTGTAATCTTTGCACGACCGTGTCAAAGAGCGAAACTCAATCCATAGGGCCGTATGATAAAACTGACCGATCAATCTAAAGAGATTCAGAAACCTCCTATTAGGCACAGTCTATAATTATAAAACAGCTCATTTTAGCCTTCATGAAGGCAGTATTTTAATATTTACCTGCCCACATATGATCCTATACTCTCCAAAAAACTATTGTAGGAAGATGAATATCTGCAAGGAAAAAGTTTTTTACTTCTATTAGTTTAATGTAAATTTGAATAAACAGCTTTCCAACCTCAATCTAACTAGTTGGTTAGAAATTAAAATGGTACTGATTACCTTTTATCTAATTTTAGATGAGCAATAGTAGAATTTGAATTATTAAAATTGGAATCATCTATCCATTTCTACACTCCCCAGTACTGGAACCTTATATATATGTGTAAAAGGTTAGTGTTCTCTGAAAAGATAAAGATACTGTTATTAACAAATCTAATCTATCCATTATTATCCGTCTTTTAACAATGACCAAATGAGGATTAAAATCCCCAAACAATCGGTTATTTTTAAACTAAACACTAAAACATGCCGCAGCTAATCCAGATAGACTATGTGTGAAAGTGAATCCCTCCACACTCTATTACCACATAGTGATCAAAGAAATGCATAGGGCTGTACTAAAGAGTGCTCATTATCACCCAATATCTAATTTTAAAAGGAAATCTTCTGTGTCAATTATAAGGGGATCGGCTGGAGCTTCAGGTCCTCCTTGCTATATACCTAAGCCTCACAGCCTTTCCAAAAACTCTTACAGTGAGATAGCAGAAACTAGAGCCTGAGTGATATCACTCTCGCAAAGCTATTTCAATAATACAAGCACAGCCATAGAGCTGATAAAACCAAAACCCTCTCCATACCTCCCATAATGCCAAGATCAAGAAAACTAAAAAAGCTAAAAATAAGGAGAGGAGAGGTGAAGTTCTAAGATGAAGCCAGAGCAGCAATAACACAAGGAGAGAGCAGAGGAGGATAAAATCCCCTTACAATTTCGTACCTCCAAATGCGAGCGTAACAGCTTCGTATACTCGGTCAGATCCGTTAGTAACAGGCACTGACCAACCTCCTTATATCTTCATGACCCGTAACAGCTGTGTTTAATTAACCCTAGATGACGGGGCCAATGCCGTAGCAACGGCCGGTATTTCCCTCCCTCGCGAGAGCATACCTAGTTGTGGATGTATGATTCTGAAACTGCAGAAACTGCGGCGCCCATCTTAGAATGCCTGTGCCCCAACCACGGGCTACTTCGTTGTCAGCAGATAGGCAGATAATGGTGCCCAAAGTCAAAAACAAATACCTAGACTTGGGCCACACCAGTGTATTCACTTCCTATTCTATACTATAATCAAATCGTCCAGCTGAGGACTTTACAAAACAAACTCGCAAACTTAATGCAAGCAAATAAGAAGATGCCCTGACGTAAACTACGTTACGTAGTAACGCATGAACAAATATAAATATAAAATACAATCCACAGTTCTAGCGTGATTTTCTAAAGCATACAAATAACTTTATATTTTATGTGGCAGCCATCTTATCGTTTCTAAAGCAAAAATATAGAATCTAAGAGACAGAAAAGTTTATTCTGAGAGCATATGTTCTCAAAAAATCTCATTCCATATACATGCATGAAACAGAGAGATATGAGTTCATACTCATGCGCGCTCGGATCTAAAATTAATCTAGAATTAAATCTACTGCTTACAATCAACACCTCCTGGAGAGCAGACCAGATAACTCATCAGTGATGGTGAAGAGGACCTCCACACCTTCGACACCGACGCCCTACAACTGCTCATAGACAGCTACGGCAATCCACCTCCAGGAGCAGGGCAGCCCAGCTGCATCGAGGAGACCCCACCCCCTGCACAGACCACACAGCAGGAAGCACCCACCACCACGGCTCGCTCCCAGCACCTCACCCAAGAACACATCGCATTCCAATGCCAGGTGTTAGACTGCCAGAAGGAGGTGGCTGAACAGGTGCGAGTGGGGTTCAACCACATGGCAGCCAAACTGGGTGACATACGTGGTGTCTAAGTCACATCAGGGACCACTTACACTCCCTAACATACACCCACAGTTCACTCCATGATGTCCAACAATCCATGCCCGACACCGCTGGAGTCATGCCTCTGGGAGGAGAACAACTGGCTCGTCAGAGTGGCCTCAGCGATGTCAGCCAAGAGTTGGCACAGATGCTGAGGACACTGGAGAACATGGAGCGGATGGATGCGGAAAGAATGGCTGCCATGGATGCACACCAGCGAAAAGTTATTGGGATCTTCCATGCCCTGCAGATCCTCATCATTGCATTGCTGCCACTAAGGCAGTCGATGATGAATGCTGCTGGTACTTCCACACACACATCTCCGGCCCCTGATGTGTCAGTGGCACACAGTGCTGCAGACCAAACATCAGCACCCACCCAGATGAAAAAGAGGACGAAGATGCGGGTGATTCCACCTGTGTAGTAAGAAGGAGGCAGTAGCAACCCTCTCCACCATATGCCCTGTTTCAGCTTGGTGCTGCTCCCTGCATCATGCCCTGTAACAACACCTCCCACTGTCCCCCAAAACACTCCGTGACACTCACCTTGGACCTCAACATGGACTGCCATATTCTGTTTGCTTAACAATGACACAGCAATCACAGTGCGGACTGTACTCCACCTCTTCTGATGTACTTGTCAATCCCTGGCAGGCCCTACACTGGTCTTCAATGTAATGTGGGGTTTGCATGGCCATGTACTGCTCCAGCTCCGAGACTCCACCGAATGTGAATAAAACATTCAAATTGACAAAATATGGATGAATGTAAGGGCATTGATTGCACAAAAATGGTACACCCTGGGAAATGAAAGCAATGTGCATGTGTGACCGTGACACACATAGGCAGTGAGATGACTGGGAATGTGTGCACTAGCTGTGGCCTCATTGCTCTGAAACAACAATCACGCAATTTCACAACTTTGCGCCACGCAATGTTAGGAATAGGGCTGTGTATGAAATGTCAAAGACGTTGGCAGGCCTAAAGGATTGTCCCCCATCACATTTGACAACAGAACATCTCTTTGCATACCTGCTCACACTCAACTGGGTGGACACAGCCTGTAGTGATGGATCACATTGATCGACATGGCAAGAAGTTGTACACCATACTCACATTGCTGAAGAAACCTAAGAGCACAGGTCTATCGGCAACTATCCAAACCACAATGTCTGGCTCACAGAGGAGGAGCTGGCAATAGGAACTCATCCCTAAGTGAAATGCGTCAGTCAGTCCCTCCCTGTGTAAGGACAATGCTCATTGAGGCACACGATTTGTCATTCTAATCAACACTTATCACTATTGAACACTAGTGAAGTTGCGTAGACTTGATTACCATGTGCGTGTCAGTATGGGCAAGACAAGGTCCACAACATGCAGACCAATGCATCAGACACTACTAACAGGCAGCATTCGGTCACGGAACAGTTCCACATGACAGGCGTTGTGCATGTGCCTGGGATGTTCTGTCATTGCGTTGGTGGCTCTCGTAGAACCGGCACTCTTCTGACCTGCGGCAATTATGTGGATGATATCACAGCTCGGAGCAATGAGTCATATGTGTGTGCAACGTTTGGACATTTGGGTTGTTGTGTACGTAAGTGTCAAGGGCATTCCATGCAAGAGTACCTCAAGCAAGGACTTCTTTGTGTGGGTTGTGGATAAGTTGTTCTTTCATTAGCGTTGTGCGTAGTGGGGGAGTTGTCATCATCTGCTATGGTATCTGTCTCAGGGGGTGCCTGCCGCAGGCAAGGCCTAGGTCGGAGGTGCAGATGTCCTTCCGCCTTATGTATTGAGGCAAAGGTGCTTTGATCCCTAATGTTAGTCTGACTACTGCTTTCATTCTGGATATGTGATGTGGATTTCTCGCAGCAAATGAGGCGAGGCCATATGCTTATGGTGCACCAATAGCGATACACACACAACAGTTGGCATGTATGAGCCAAGAGCCCGAGCGGTCTTGCGCTCCTTGTACAATCCCTTCGTGCGCGGCCGCCCTCCGGGTGCATGCAACATTGCAACATTGTCGATTGCGGGCCTTGTTGCGCAGACACTGCGACAGAGACACACACATCAGTTGGTTTCCTGTCCAGCCCAGATATGGACCATGCTCAGGGCGCAGGGATAATTATTCACACCCCTACACTGGCCTGGCATATGCCGACCCAGCCCACTTGGCTTACGTATAAAGGGGGGGGGACGTCGCTACATGTCCCAGTTCTTCCCCACTGCCGGAGGTGACATGGCTGCGTCCACTTGGCATATCACGAGACTCAAACATAAAGAGTCCATGACTTGTGTTGCACAGACTTGGTGGCACCGGATACACTGCTGATGGCACGGGCCTTTCGACTTTCGGTGCACTGAGGTAGGGGCACCTTAAGTGCTGAGCGGGTGTGCAGCTTGCGATGATTCTCCTTCCTGGCGTTCCGGACTGGTAAGAATTTGTGTGGACCCTGCTGGACCGCAGTTTAGGCCTGAGCCAGTGGCACCTAAAGAGCTGGGCAGGTGTGGAGCCTGCGAGCAGTGATGCCTGGGTGCGCAGGGGCAGGCAATCACCACTGGGCAGCGAGAGGGGCTGGGGTGCAGCAGCCTGTGTGCGCCGGGGCGGGCAAGCGATGATGGCGTCTGCAATGATATAACCTCTGCCATTCATGAATCTGGACTCTGTTTCAGATAAGGGACCTGGTGGACTGCAGTGTATACCGGCACATGGTTGGAGACACACCAGTGGCAGCAGGTGAGCAGTGAGGCCTGGGTCAGCAGTGTCGCCAGCCTCTCTCACTCTCCGTCTCCCCCTTTCACCTTTGGAGAGGTGTGGCTCACTGGTTAGAGGCGGCAGATCCGTAAGCAGAGAATCGGCCAGGGACCAGGGTTCAATTCCCGACGCGGCAGGGTCGTGGACCAGTGTCAAAAACGGACTCGATAATTCTCGCCTCGGTACCTACTCTAACCAGGAACACACTCGGCAACTCTGGGCATTAGCTTGCCTCATCTCCACAACGGCCCCCCACATTCGCCAGGGATGCCTGGTTTCACCTTGGAGATACCCTGGAGGGACCATCTCACAGGGATAGCCAGGATGGGTTCCCCAGCGGTCTACAGCGCCAGGACGCCTCAGGGCAGCAGTGCGCTTTACAAGACACATACATTATCATTATCATTTCACTGTCTCTCTCTTTCTCTCTCTTTCTCTCTCTGTCTCTCTATTCCTTTCACTGTCTCTCTCTTTCTCTCTCTTTCTTTCTCTTTCTCTCTCTCTCTCTCTCTCTCGCCCTCCCTCTCTTCCTTTCAGTGTCTCTCTCTGTCTCTCTCTTTCTCACGCTGTCTCTCTCTCTCTTTCTCTCTCTCTCTCTCTCTGTCATATGATGAGTGCATGACACACCTTCTTATTTTTAATTTTGTCTTGCAGGCTGTGACTTACAGAGAAGACCCGCCATGACTCTTCCAAATAGTTAAAATATTTTGTTTGGAAATTCTAAGATGAATGGATGATTCTCCTTTTTCTGACCACACATGAATGTTAATTGTTGTAGTTGTGTGACATCAGGCTAATTGTTTTGTTCATGAATTCGTGAAGTTGATGTGACATATCTGTGTCCAGTAGAGCCCCGGGCGGGGTGTCCTAGGGGCGGTGGGTGTTGTGGCCCTCTTGGGTGCCCGAGCTGCATGATTAGTAGCTCCATGGCATCTGTTGTTCTTCAGGTGTGGCTCTGGCCTGGGCTCCCTTTCATACTGCAGGTAGTCGTCCAACTTAACACCAGGTAGGAGCAGGTGTTAAATCCCTGCTGCTATCGCGCCTAATCGCATGTTTTATGATCTTATCGCCGATCTGGCTGGTCATTGAGAATGTTGCGAAGTGGTGTTGTCGCTGCTTTTTGCACGGGAATGCCTACTCTGCATCTCATTAGCGTTAGTTGCCGGTGTAGTCCGTAGCGATGTTTTTTGCTGCTGCTATCGCAGGAAAACTGGTGATATGGGCTGTTAGCACCAGCTTGTGAATAGGGCGATAAATGTATTGTCACTTAGGCTGTGATAAAGTGCCTATAACTCAGCGATAAGTCCTTGAGAATATGCCCCTGAGTTTTATCCAACGGCATCATTTATATAGGCGTGTCGGAATTTGCTCAAACATAAACTGTATTTGCATTTGCAGAATTCTCCACGAAGTAAAAATAAAGCTGCACGTACATTTGCTGACACTATTTTCCTTAGAAACAGTACATTTCTGCTTTTAACCTCATTTGTGCATAGGCAGATCAAAAATACGTCCTGTCCCTTTGCAGTGTTATGTTCTATAACTCATTCTTTCTTGTATTCATGCATTGCCCCTCCTGCCTTTTACGCTTTTTCGACTCACGCTGGCAACCGCCTTCCTCTAGATGTGAACATGTCCAATTAATTTGCGATTGTCTGGAGTCAGGCGGCAGACATGCATGGCTAAGACCTGGCTAGTAATAAATATTCATTCATTCATATATCTTCCCCATCAGTCATTGTACTGTGCAGGGTGCAGCTGTGCTCGGAGCGGGTACAAGTTCCAAGAGGCTGCCACAGTGGACATAGATTATTGCTTCTATACAAAGTGGAGAATTATTTCCTGTTCATCTTGAGTGCTTTTGCATGACATCTTGTTAACATGGCGATGTTGTAATGTCGAACGGAATGTACATGAGCAGACAAAACACTAGAGGCGTTCCAGCGCTGCAGAAGAATTAAAGTGTTCTTGGCGGTTTTCACCTGAAGCAGCAGCGCCATTATCTGCTCGCTGCACACATGCCGTGTGCGCTCTGGAAATACTGGCTTCTGAGGCAGGAGCAACATTCACAGATACGTTTCATCCTTTCGGTGCTCATCAGAGAGAAGTGCTGCACATCACCTGCCTGGGAGCATGTTAAATTGGTGTTCAGTTTAATCTGACAACCTGCGAGCACAAACTAGACGTCGTATGGAAACTGCATCCTCCGTGCAAAGTGCAGGTGGAATATAGCACTGATGCGATGGCAGGCTCTCAGATATCAGCCATTCCAATGAGCTTTCCGAGTATTTAATCTATCGAGGGATGGCGGGTGCTCAGTGCATTGAAAAAATGTCACTCTTTGACTGTTGGCCAAACACTATCTGTAGTGAATCGTTTGTTATGCACCAGATTCACACAATTATGAAGATATTTATGAATTGTAGCTTAATGCCTGAAATGTATGTAAAGGACCAGAATACCTGGGGTTTCGCAAACATCACCTCTAATTTTCCACCTTTGTACCACCTTATTAAGCGTAGTAGTAAATGTGCATGTGGACTTTTCACATTTGTTTCGTACTCTCCCTTTAAATACTGTTGCCGTCAAAGAAGTATCTCTGCACTGGGGGCACCATATAAATGTTGGACTTCGGGAGCTTTTTATCCCCAGTGTTTTACACTTACAAAAACATTCAAATTTAAATTTCACCAACTATAGGTTCACAATTTAGCTGTGAAAATCAAAGGTTGTAAAATCCACACCGTACTGACTTTGTGGGTGATCATGACCTTCCATTTGCCGTCCAGTTCCCCACCCCTTGTGCTGGAAGTGTGCCAAAATGGCTGATTTTCACGTGGAATACATCTTGTTGCAAAGCATCCTCTCACAGTGCAGAGCGACAGTAGTGGAAGGCGTGATGAAAGCAATGGCCAGTAATCTCCCCTCTTTGCATTGAACACATCCATAGCCACCTAGTACAGCTTTACATCCTCAGCTGCAACTATGGGGCCAAATTATGATGTTATTAGGAAAGCATACCTACCAAATCGGTTCCGGAATGCTTTCCGAACGACTAGAAACGAGGGAGTCCGACGGAGCAATTTGGATGCATTCGGATATAATTCAGTCGGACTCCCATTGACTTCAATGGGAGCCTGTGTTCTGAACGTAAACACAGGCTCCCATTGACACTGTGCATGCATGGGAAGGGGAACCCCATGGGTAACCCCACGGGCCGATTCAGAGGGCCCTGGTGAAGGGGGGGCCTACTACAGGCCCCCGAAGTCTGATTCCACAGCAATTTAGTCTCTGCCAAACCGATTCAGAACAGCTGTCCGAATCAGTCATTGTACTCGCTCATTCAGAAACCGTCTCCATTGAGCTGTACGTTTCGGCTCCGAACGACTCGGGCTGCCTGAATCCCATTCGGAACCAAGATGGACAGCCCGGACTGCTCCCTTGCATCATACTTGGTCATACGGTAAGGTGATCGATTCGGTCAGAAACAAGGCTTACAAATCAGATTCGACCAAATCGAATGCCGTTCGGAGCCTTTCCTGACGACATCGAAATCGACCTTTTAGTGGTGCAAATGTAAATTTCAATATTGACATATGAAGGTCATTAAATGGCTTTACATGTCAATGCTTCTTCTGTGGGTGACATTAGTATGGGGTTGGAGCAGATCCACAGGTCTCCTTAATCTTGCTCACTTGTCATATGGGAGACAGTGCATCTTATAGCAGTCGGCGGGTGCTCTGTCTTGCACAAGTCCAAGCTGGAAATGTGAGAATAGCTTGATAATTGGCCTTCTTTCTTCGCACGGGTCTTGTATGTGGGCAGGTTCGAATTGTAAATAAAAATAGGCTTGTACAATTCAAAAAAAGAGGCTCACATTAAAGTATCATGTCATTTCTCAAATCATTTTTGTTCGAGCGTTGGCAGCACTTGCGCTGTCTCTTTGAGACATGTTGCATGTACTTTGAGGGCTTAAAGCCACCTATTGCTTTTTATTTGTTCCTTTCAGTTTCCTTTAGAAATCTTTGCTTCCAAGTGGTTAATCTTTGCTATATTTTGTCCTGCCTTTTCATCGGTTGTTCACTCCCACAGCGTCCCAGTACTTGTACCCTTTTTCTTGTCCCATTTTAGCATCCGTTTAAGGACTACCTTTACCTTTCTCTAAGAGCATTTTTAGACCACTGCTTGATGTTTTCAGTTGCTCTGAGTTCCGACTTCTGTTTATGTAAACAGGGCTGTGATTCTTGTTATCCCCTCACATCTGCTACATCTTCCTCCCCTGCGTGGCTGCAGAGGAACTTATTTTTAATTATATTCCATAAATCACATAATCTCCCCATACCTACCCCTCCTCTACATGCCGA
Source organism: Triturus cristatus (assembly GCF_964204655.1). Taxonomy (NCBI): domain Eukaryota; kingdom Metazoa; phylum Chordata; class Amphibia; order Caudata; family Salamandridae; genus Triturus; species Triturus cristatus. Next base: position 920,629,725 of record NC_140588.1, read on the forward strand.
TCCCCTCCTTCCGACCCTGTTTTCCCGAATGTTCTTAGTAAGTGCTTGTCTTTCTGCTCGTCACCGTGGTGAACACTCCTCTGTCCAAAAGATTGGCAGAGTCATTACGAACTGATGCCCTCTTAATTTTATCCTAGTGCTTGCTCTGAGCGCTGCCTTTAAAAAAAAAAAAATCTTCTTTAACCTCTTGTATGCGCATGACGGCTCCCGGCCGTCATGCATCACGGTGGGCGTGTGCGCACGACGGCCGGGAGCCGTCGTAATCCCGCCCACCGTTTATTTCTCCTGCACAGCGCGGGAAATAAACCCGCAACCAAGGGGTTAATGGCTTCTCCCCCTTGCAATAGGGACACACCCTCTGCTCACCGTCCCTTTAACTGTGCTGTCGTCCTGGCCTGCTCCTCTGATTGGCCGGTGCCTGCTCCTTTAAATTCTGGCTTCAGCACTCCCCTCGCTTTCCATGTAGCCCCTTTAATTTACAGCCAAGTGATCTGACCGGATCTGTGCTAAGCGGAGATGATTTTTCAGTGAGTGCCGGCATGTTTGCACACTACTCTTGCTCACCGCTCTGGTCGCGAGTAGCAGTTTAGATGACTTCTTGCAACTGCGCTCCCTGGCCGTGCTCTGGGAAAGCCTCACCACCGCTGCTGCATCCACTGGCTCTGTCAACTTGTGATGGACAAGTTTATGGCTGAGCTTTAATGAATGGTCTACTTGATTAGGGGAAAATATAGGGGAAATGTTTTGGGGGATGATACAGTCCAAATAACAGGCTAGTTTGTGGCTTAGACTTTGAGGAAAATTGTGGTATAAAAGCTTATCAATATGGGGCGTGGTTAACGCCTTACGAGGATGGCGGCTTTTCCCTGACGCTCCCGGGGTCGGGAGGACAACGCCGATTTTTTCTCGCGTAACTGCGAGTGCGAGGATGCCACAAAGTGAGGACAGGCTGTATGAACATCCGGAGCGCCGAATTTTGCAGTCACTATGTCAGTAAGCTGCATTTAATCCTCTTTAATTCCCTCGGCGGTCCCGTTTTCGGAACGGCCGCCATTTTGTTTTTTCGCCTGAGGAGAATGTAAGCTAATGGCTTGAAGAAGCATGCTGCAAAAGTGGTTTTCTGCCCCTCTTGGCTATTATTCCTGATTAACTCTGGCCTTTTCTTCATTTTTTCACCAACTTTTGATAATCTCAATGATACATATCTGGAAATACGGAAGGCGCGTAGTTTGTGCAGCGTTTTCTTCACCGAATCAGCCGCCATTTTATGCATGCACCTCACGAGAGTGTTTTTCTGCACTGTTCTCCTCAGATAATACAGTTCTTCCTCACTCATGGTTATTCTTGACGAGTGTTTTTGTCTCAGATATTGAAATAGTTTTATGGAACTGCCTCATTTTTTCGGATACGTCAATTCAGTGACTATTTCTCCAATTCCATTTGATCGCGCGCTTCAATGAGGTTTGCTGATACTTGCTGGATCTGACAGTGATGTTAACCATTTAACTAGTGCTACTCTACTTCTGGGCCACGTCTCTGCCCCTCTCACTTGGACTGTTGGACTTGCCTCTTATGGGGAGAACGAAAGGCTCACTTGCTAAACACCCTACGCCTAAGCATACCCTCATCAAAAATTCAAAAGTTTTTACTGCCTTCTCCAAACTAGAGGATTCATTGTTATTCTCACAAGACCCCACGGAGAATATGGATCCCTCTCCCTCGCCAGTGCCTGCTGTGAAGTCTGTCACCAAGCGTTTAAAGCATAACCCGCCTTCTCCTCCTAAATCGACCTCGCCTGTTTCCATGGAAACACTACTGGAAGAAATTAGGGCCCTTCGTCCCTTTATGGAGGAAACAAATAATAAACTACAAGTTCTCACTGACACTTGGGCTCAACTTGACTCACGAATTACTGCAGTTGAAAGTCATATGTCTTCCTTTACAGACACTAACACCAATGTATCTCACCTTCAATCTCAAGTGTCTGCCCTCCAACGCCAAGTCGAGGATCTTGAAAACCGCAATAGGCGGAACAACCTGCGTATTTATGGTCTGGTGGAGGGATCAGAAGGGTTGGATCCTCCTACCTTCTTTAAAACTTTTCTACCCAAGATTCTCCATATGCCGGAAGGCACTGCTCTCAACATTCAACGAGCCCATAGGTTAGGGCGTCTCCCATCGAATGCATCTTCCTCACAGAGGCCGAGAGGTGTCATTTTGTACTTTTTGGAGTACACGGATTTGCTAAAGGTTTTGTCAGCGGCTAAATCCTCTCAACGAGTCACCTGGTCCGGCGCCACTTTGTTTTTCGCTCAAGACTATGCCAAGTCCACAGCCAACAGACGTAAGGCCTTTCTTGATATGAGACCTACTCTTCGTGCCATGGGAGCGCGTTATGGTCTTTTTCACCCCTGCCTCTTTAAGGTCACGTTCAATAACAAGACGACATCCTATGAAGATCCGCAGCAGTTACAGAGTTTCATAAACTTTCACAAGACGGAGACCATGGAAGCTTCGGGACCCTCGTCTTCGAATGTTACTTGATGTTCTGATGATTTTTCTTATGGTTCTTTCATTCATTGCTTCTCTTTATCATCGTCCTTCATGTATTCTTTGGTGTTCTTTTCTAGCTTGGATGGTCTTCTTAATTTGAGTTGATACCTAATCGTTCTGTTCTGTTTTAACTCTCCTATTCTTCATCACTTACTGTGCTAAATAGTTTTTATGTTTTTGTTTTTTTGTTCTCTCTCGCATCCGTAGATATCCTATTTTATTGGCGTTTCCCCCTCGTCCTCCGTCTGGTCAGCCTGGATGGGCTGCCTGTCTTGTGTTGGTTCTTCCCCTCCCCCCTGTTCTCCTGGATCTTCTTCATGTAAGTATGTCTCCTGTTCATATTCTCCTTTAATGCTTTTTTTGCTGTCTTCTGACATTGTTCCTCTTCTCCTCTCTTTCTTTTTCTTTTTTCCTTTTCTTTTCTTCCCGCTTACGCCTCCCTCATTCTATCCTCTTCTCCCCTTCTTTGATCATTCGCAAATTCATATTCCTTGCTTATGTTTCTTATCCCTTATCGAATTTCTTAATATTATTGTTTTCAATCTTTTCCTCTCTTATCTTCTTCTTTGTACACTCCTGAGTTCTCATTTCTCTACTTTTCTCATTCTCAACCCTATTTATCGCATTGTATGTTCATGGTTTTTGAATTCAATCTCATCCAGTCAAGTTCAGAATTATCACATGGAATGTTAAAGGATTGAACAATCCCATTAAAAGACAACGAGTTCTATCCCATTTAGCAAAGTTAAAAACTGATGTTGCTTTCCTTCAGGAAACCCACCTTTCTGAGGCTGAAGCATCTAAATTAAAAAGATGTTGGGTAGGTAATGTGTTTTCTTCTCCAGCTTTAGGTAAGAAAAATGGTGTTCTTATTCTTACTCATAAAAAGTTTAATGTATCGGTGATTTCTCAAGAGACTGATTCTGAAGGTCGTTGGCTAATTGTTAAATTACTTATTGACAAAGTACCATTGGTTTTCTTTAACGTTTATGCTCCAGTTTCAGTTGACAATGTTTTTTGGTTACATATTTCTGATAAGTTGCTCTCCCTTGCAGACGATTAAATTGTTTTTGGGGGTGATTGTAATCAAGTTTGTGATCCCATTTTAGATAGGAATTCCCCAGTCAGATTTGTAAACAACAAAATGCACTCACAATTTACTTCCACCATTCGTCAAAAGTCTTTAGTTGACATCTGGAGACTGTGTCACCCTGATCTTCGAGAATATAGCTTTTTCTCCCCCCCACACAAATCACAATCTCGTATTGACTACCTCTTTTTAAGTAAACCTTTAACGCAACACGTACTTCAATCAGAAATAGGATCCATTTTAATTTCAGACCATGCCCCGGTTTCTGTTGATTTTGATCTTCTTCCTTACACCCCATTTGCTGGACGTTGGCGTTTTAATAATTCACTGCTTGCAGATCCTAATTTTTCCAGCCAGTTCAGTTCTTTTGCTTCGGAATTCTTCACCATAAACACAACTCATGATTCCTCTCCTGCTATGATTTGGGATTCTTTTAAGACAGCTGCCAGAGGCTTTATTATTAACTTTGTTTCTCGGAAGAAAAAAGTTTTTGAGAAACATTCGGCTCAGTTGCTTGCCAAAATTAAAAAATTAGAATACGCCTATTACCACTCGTACTCTGAAGCTTCTTTGAAAGATCTTATCACTGCTAAAATTACCTTCAACAAAGGATCCACGGAAGCGGCTTCTTCTTATCTTTTGAAGAGTAGTGCTCGTTACTATGGAGGTCAGAATAAAATGGGGAAAGTATTGGCCAACTATCTAAAATCTCGGCGGGACAGAACTAGGATAGAGTCTTTGAAGGATTCCAATGGTGACATTCTTCTCAAAGATGAGGATATCTTAAATGAGTTTGTCTCCTTTTATAAAACTCTTTATACTCCTGAGACCCAACCTCTTCAATCTGATCTTTCCTCCTACTTCCAATCCATCTCTTCTCCTCCCTCGCAACATATTGATTTTGATTCATTGCAGCTAGATATCACATTAGCAGAAATTTCTCATGCCGTATCGGTTTTAAGGCGAGGGAAAACCCCTGGCCCTGATGGATTTACCATTGAATTCTATGAACACTTTTCGAAACTCCTTCTTCCACAACTTCTTCTTTTGTTTACTTCTTTTATCACAAACGGAACATCTCAAGGTACCTTCCAGGATGCTATGATTTGCCTAATCCCCAAAGAAGGCAAAGATCCCTCTTTCTGTAAAAATTATCGCCCGATATCTTTAGTGAACACGGATTATAAAATTTTTGCTAAAATTCTTGCCTTACGTATTGACCCAATCTTACCTGAACTTCTTGGTTCGGAGCAATCGGGCTTTGTAAAAGGTCGCTTATCCTCTGATAATTCTAGAGTCTTTTTTAACATTCTTAGCAAGGCCTCTTCCTTAGATTACCCGCTTGCTGCTATAGCTTTAGACGCCGAGAAGGCTTTTGATAGGATTGGTTGGGACTTTATGTTCCATGCTCTTCAGTGGATAGGGTTTCCCTCTAAGTTAATTTCCTTGATTTCTCTCTTGTATTCTGGTCCCAAGGCGTCTATTTTTGCTAATGGTAAGGTTTCCGATTATTTTTCTCTTTCAAGAGGTGTACGGCAGGGTTGCCCCCTATCCCCTCTCCTATTTGTAGTGGCGTTAGAGCCTTTCCTCACCAAAATTAGACAGGATTCCCTAATTACAGGATTCCATTTAGGCTCCCGCCAAGTCAAAATGTCTGTTTATGCAGATGATATTCTTTTATACTGCTCCAATCCCGATACTTCTCTTCCTCCTTTCCTTTCACAAGTAGATGCGTTTTCAAAACTTTCAGGATACCGCCTAAATCGTGATAAATGTGAAGTCTTGCCCCTCAATGTTTTGTGTCTTAAACACTATTTTGACCATACCGGTTTTTCCTGGCAATCCTCTAAATTGAAATATTTAGGATTATGGTTCTCCCCGTCTATTTCCGAAACTCTTAAACACAATTTTGATTACATTACTAAGAAGTTAAATGATTCTATTACCAAGTGGCACCCTCTTTTTCTCTCTTGGTGGGGTAGATTAGACTCTATTAAGATGATGCTTGCTCCCGTTATTTTATATTCTCTCTCAATGATTCCTGTACATATCCCAGATTATTACTTTAAGACATTAGATCGCACTTTATTAAAATTCCTCTGGAAAGGTAAGCCCCCTCGGATAGCCTTATCCACTCTCAAAAAAGATAAATCAAATGGTGGGCTTAAGTTTCCTGACTTTAAATCTTATCACCACGCATTCTCCCTAAAACAAGCCTCTTCGTGGCTTTCCTTGGACCCTCCTACCTATCCTCCAATTTGGCTTAGCATCGAGAAGTTTTTCACTTCCCCCTTCGCCTTTTTGGAATCCCTTGCTTTCTCTGCGCACACTTCTTCTTTGCGTCATCCTGTTATCTCTCACACACGAAAGCTCTTAACTCCTCTCCTACCAGCTTCCTATCCCTCGCTTAACTCACTTTCTCAACAACCTATTTGGCATAATAAATTACTACGTATTAAAAATCGTGCTTTCTATTGGAAGGTATGGCACTCCAAGGGTTTAAAGTGGATTTCCCAACTCTTGATGGGTAATACACCTCTATCCTTCTCAGTCCTCAAATCTAACTTTGCCCTTCCTAATTCCTGTAAGAAGCAAAATGACCTTCTGCTTCCCTCTCTTCACCAATATCTTTCATCACTCCCACCTTCTCCAAATCTCCCTACAACTTGCTCTACATTGTTTCCATTGTTAAACGCTTCCCTTTCTGCATCTTCCCTTTACAAAGGTCTTTTATCTCTTTCAACGCGGTGCAAAACAAGGACTGAACTGGCATGGGAAAAGGACTTATTACAATCCTGGTCTGTCTCTTTGTGGGATAAGTTGTGGTTAAAGATTCATAAAACTTCACGGGCGGCCAATACCACTCAGACTCTTTATTTTGTATATCAACGTGCATTATATTCACCCGCACAATTGGCTTCCTTTTCTTCCACCACTTCATCACACTGCTGGTCCTGCTCATGTTTAAAGGCTGACTTAAAACACATGCTATATGATTGTCCTAACATTGCTAAATTTTGGCTCTTAGTTTGGTCTCAAATTAACAAAATATTTAACACTAAAGTTCCTTTTTCCCTCTCAAATGTATTTCTCGGTTCTTTATCCCCCTCATGGCCTCAACTTTCGTCACATTATCAGTTAATTGATTTGTTAATTGCTATAGCCTTACATCTAATCACCTTGAATTGGAAACATGCGGATAAAGTCACTTACAGAGCCTGGTGGAACGCCATCTGTTTTAATCACAGACTTGACACCAATTATGTTACCCCTATATCACTAGCAATTAAAAGGGATTTGTTATGGCTCCCTCTCACTACATATTTATCTGCTTCCCCCCCTTCGAATATTTCAATTACTGCTACTGTAAGAACATCAGACGATGTCCGCAAACCGCCCTGATTTAGTTTCGTTGTCTTTTGTTTGATTAATTTATTATTGTTCTTACATACTGTACTCCTCCCATTATATCACTATATTCGTTTTAGAGTTTTAAAGTACATGCAATGTAATGCTTCACTTTACCTCTTTTGTTGCCATTGATCGCTCTGAACTCTTTCCAATGATATTCATATTGCTTTCCCCCCCCCTTTTTTCTTCCTCTTTCTCCCTTTTTCTTTTCTAGGTTATCGTGTTTATTGTAACCATTATGCTTAACATCCTTTATTGTTCATATCACAATTATTCATGTTGTCTGACCGGATTTTGATTGTGCATTGTATTTTCTTGATGGTTTCAATAAACTTAAACTTTAAAAAAAAAAAAAAAAAAAAGCTTATCAATATTTTGTTTCAGTAATGAGTAGCACTGCATTTAGTACCTAGGTGGAATGTACTAGTATGAAAATTTACGGGACCTCGATTTTTTTCGAGACAAAGGCTTTCTCTTTGTGATTTACACATTGTTATAGGGTTATGTTGGATGGATTATTTATATTGCAAACCTAGGCTACAACCTGGATGCTTTAACCTAGTCCACTATTTAGAAACATCATGTCGCGGCAACATCTGGCCACCAAACTTGCTCTGGTAATAACAGTCACACATTTATTCATAGATTATTCTCCCATAATGGCTGCTAGCACCAGAAGTGTGCTTGAAATACTTTGCTATTGGAAACTTAAACACGTTGCATCCGAGGTAAAGTGCAACAGCGTGAAATAGTCCTTACTGTTTTGCAGAGTTTGACCAGTTGTTCCACCCCACACATTACATCTACATTTTATTATTACTTCCAAGCGCAAAGGGCACCGAAGCAGTGTTCAATCAGGTCTATGTACATTAAGGTGAAGTGGCGGCTTTGTGCCGTTTACCTCAATACGTTGCATGACAGGCCCATTGTGCCCCAGCCTTGCACAAGGGTGGGTGTGATTCCATGAATGTTTCATTCTAAATCCAGTGCAACAGTGTTAGAAGACAGTTGTGCTGTAAATCTTACATGGGCATAGCAGTAATATTTTTAGTGCAAAATATCCATCAGTCTTGCTAATGCCGGACTTTATCATTTTTTTTGTAACACTTAAGAATAATATGTCATTGTGCCAACTATACAACATTGTTCAGTGATTATTAGGTCGATCCTCCTAGTGCAGCGTGCATGCGCTGCACTGGGATATCGGCCTCTTGCAATCACTTCAGCTTCGGTAGAAGCTTATGCATGTGGTGCTCACACGCTATTGGCCTTTGCGTCTGGCTTCAGCATGCAATTGGCCAAAGGCGTGTGGCTGTCCCAGCTTTTCCTAAAATGTTTACTCCCAGAGCGTTTTGCTCTCGGGAGCCAGCAGCGGCGCGCAGGAGCCATCTGTTTTGGGTCAGGTTTCATGCACGTCCCCTCCACCCCACCTCCAAAAGAATGTGCGTCGCGTTTATCTTTCGCGTCCGCGAGCCACGCTTGTTTTCTTTTCATTCCGGGGCTTGTTGTTCTGCTTGTTTTTTTTTCTATTTAACCATCACCTGGACTGCCACCCCCTGGCAGGATTGAAAGTCAAAGAGGGTGAGTGGGCCTGCACACCTAGTATACAAAAGTTAGTCAAAAATATGAAAAATAGAAAAAATGAGTAATAATTCTTTTTAGCGTGCATTCACGTGGGGGATGTGAGCCTACATCCCTAATTAATATGAGCTAATGTAAAGAGGTTGTGGAAAACCATAACCTGCGTGAAGCACCGCATGGACGCGGAGGTCTCTACAAATGTAAACCTAAATAATCACAATTTAATCAGCAATTTTTCAATGTCGCTCATGTGCATAAAAACACAAAAACTTTAAAGCAATAGTCATATGATATTTATGTCAAATGCAAAAACTTTAAACATGAACAGTATTAATTATACTGAAACATATGCACATAAATATATTGTTTACAACATAATTCATCTGGCAATTTAATGCTTGTGCCTTGATTGGAAATCAAACTCATGAAAAAAGACAATCCCAATGCATTTCGGGTTAATACAAAACCCTTTGTCAGGGGATGTGTAAATCACAATATTCAATAGAATGCGTGTAGTCGTTTCCTGAGGACCACCTTCCAGAGCTACAACAACAAGAAACCATATGAATATACATAGAAGAATGAAAACAAGATACAAAATGCAAATGACCAAATTTACAAAATTTACCCGTAGGATTTGCACTCGAAGAAAATAGACCAAAAGCCCAATTTAGAAACATCAGTTTGCACGACAGGCTTCGAGAAACCTAATAGTGCTCATAGTGTGAAAAGACTACGTAGTACATCCTATTAGATGCCCTTAAGTAATAGTAAATATAAGCTTACCGACGAATGAAAATTGTATCGGTCTAAAAGCAAAGAAATTAGTCACCACTCAAAAGAACATCAAAAAGAGGCCATAAACCAAAATAAGAGACGTTAGTGTGCTCAACAGGCTTTAAGAAACCAAATTCAAGGTGCTTAAAGAACTATGTGGTGCATACTACTAAGTAAATATATGCTTACCAACGAATGAAAAATGTTAGGCTCTGTTATAATGTATCAATCTGAAAGCAAACAAAATGGTCACCACTCAAGGAAACATCAAGTGTTTGCAGAGAGCCAGCAAAGATCGTGAAAAAGTAAGCTCAGCTTACCCTGTTCGATCAGCCGATCGTTATTCATGAGCCTCATCAACATTCGTGAACGAAAGACACCTCTGTGATCTGAAAATACATCAGAAATGTATCACAAGCTCCGGTTCGTAAGGCTTAAAAAATAGTGAAGTCTCACATTTAAAATAGCGTCTCCGCGTCTCACCTAGATTGTGAAACGCCCAGGTCTTCCGTAGGAAACCCCGCTACATCGGCATACGTGAGGTTACGTCCGTCCAAACAGTGGGCGGGGGGTTGTTTATTCACAGCCGAATGGAAAATAGAAGACAGACTCGCTCGGGGTGAATGAACTGGCTTAGCTTACATATGTAGAGGCGCCGGTATTAGGAAAAAAGAAGCGCAACGTTGCACTTATTATGGAGAATAGAACAAAGAATCAAATAGGTGTATGTTAACCAATAAATAAGACGCTAATAAAATGTATGTAAAAAAAAAAACCCTGAGCAACTGCTAATGAGGTTCAACATATTAATGGAAAATGTGAGTTCTTGAGTGTAAAAAAGATCGTAAAGTGAGATGAAAAAATCCAGGGAAAAGAGCAAAGAAATGACGAGTGCAAATCCTGTACAAACTCATTAATGAATGACTTGTGATGAAAATGCCACAATCGATATTGAATTTAAACAAAACATAACAGTTCATAATGGTCATTAAGACCCCCAGGAATCACAGTTCCCAGGAACTTAATCCAATGTGTCTCCCTGCATGCTAAAACTGTGTTCACGTCAGTGCCTGTTGACATGTGGATACGTTCTAGAATAGTGAATCGTAACTGAGGGATTGTATGTGCTGCATGAACCCAGTGTGTAACTAAGGAAGAACTCATGTTTTTATTCCGAATTCTGCTTTTGTGTTCGATTATCCTTGTTTTGATTTTGCGACTGGTTCTCCCTACATATACGAGTCCACATGGGCATTTGATGGCATAGATTAGCCCCTCTGTGTTGCAATCAGATGTGTGGTGAAGTGTGATCTTTTGACCTGTGCGAGGATGTGTGAAATTGTTACCAATAATTACATTACCACATTGCCCACAGTTATAAAAAAATTTCATGCCTGTATGGTGAAAGCTTTTAGTGCTGACACGTGTTTTAAGAAGCTCCCTCAGATTTTTTGATCGAGTGTGTGCAAATATTGGTGGTTCATGGAATAATCCAGCGAAGACAGCCTCCTGTTCAATTATATCCCATCGCTTTCGAATGATAGATTTGATTTGCGTTGCTTGGGCTGAATACTTAAGTACAAACACTTCCCGTTTAACTGGATTCTTTGTGGTAGTTGATAACAGATCCTCTCGTTTTTTTGAGGCAACTTTCTGCTCAGCTTCGACAAGTATGTCATCTGGGTAACCCCTGTCTCTGTATTTTTCCAATTGATTCTTTATGTCGGTTTTACAATTGTTGATGTCCGAAGTTATTCTTTTAATTCTTATCAATTGTGACACAGGCAAATGTTTTTTCAGGGAATGTGGGTGTGCACTCTTGAAATGCAAAGCATTGTTAACATCGGTAGTCTTCCGGTACACAGTGGTAACCAAACCAGTGGTGGATTTGTGAATCTCAATGTCCAAAAAATGAATTTTCTCTGATTGAATATCGCAGGTAAATTGAATTCTTGGGTTGCAAAGATTCAACGCAGTAATACATTGCTCAAGGAGATTTTTTGAACCTTTCCATACTATGAGAATTTCATCAATGTATCGGAGAAAAATGGCCGCATTTTTGCGCCAAATAGGGTTTTGCAGTACATGTTGGTGTTCAAAATAAGCCATGAACGTATTTGCGTATGCTGGGGCTCCAGGAAAGCCCATTGAAGTGCCTGTGATCTGTAAATAATATTTGTCATCCCAGGAAAAATAACTATGGTATAATGAAAAATGTAGTAGTTCCAAAAGAAAAATGCATTTGTCCTTTGGCATAGAAGATTGTAATAGTCTCCACTCTACCACTTCAAGTCCCTCAATATGGGCTATAGATGTATAGAGTGCAACCACATCTATAGTGCATAACCAACAGTGTTCTTCAAAGTGATGTTTTCCAGCTTCCAATTTCAACAAACAATCCGTAGTGTCCTTGATATACGTCTCCCAGGACTGTACCAAAGGTTGTAAATGGTAATCCAAATAACGTCCTATTGCTTCATGAATAGACACACAGCCAGCAACTATAGGCCTAAAAGGTGGAGCTGACCTATTCTTATGTATCTTTGGAAGCATGTATATATGAGGAATCTTTGGTGTTGAGTTGAATTGAAAGTCAACCAGAGTTTCCCGTTTCAATGTTCCGAAACGGGAAGAAATCACGCTACCCGAGCATAGATGGGGGCAGCAGGGATGACTCCACGCAAGGGAATGATGGCTACACACATCGCCATCACGCAGTTTCTCAAGAAGTAGCTCCTCGAGTCCCCGTTGGTGACCATGACAGTTACATCCGGGAATTGTCCTGCCTTCAGCAAATCGGCGGCAGGGTTGGATGGTAACACCAAATACACACTGCCCTCTACGACGCTGGGGCACAAAGGCTGTACACACAGCATCCTTATATCACTCCCCAAGCGTAATGTGCTCAATCATACTATGTCACTTCTGATCAGCAAGTGACGGCAGGAAGTCCTACCGACTGGAATGAGCTCGGACAGTCACTTCATTGCCTGCATATTATCACATCTACAAACAAAAGTGTAAATCGCCACCATATTTGACCACAAACATCAATCACACAACACCCTAAATTCAAACCCCCTTCCTCCATTTCACATTCACTTTCGGTGCGCAACCCCACACAAGTCCAATTGAGTCATACCCTGCCTGGGCGTGCGGCACCTGTGTGTTTGTGTGGAGGCGGAGCGGGGGTGTTAACAGTCATGCTGCAGCTGCATGTGGACTACGTCTGCGTAGGAAGCGAACACCTGCACCCTTCGATGCGAAGTAAGATTGCCCACTGTTGCTTCCTGTGACTTGCCGGTTGCGCTGCAGCGGGTATGAAAGCGTTGCTTGCACTCTGAAACAGTTGCCGTCTTCGGTATGCAGACTGCGTGCTTGTACAGCTACCACCTCTTGCATGCTAGCTTTATTGGTGAAGGATGCTTGCAGGCTTTCTGGAGTGTTGCGGTGGAAGCTTGCCCACTGCCGCTAGGGTGCGCAGGAAGGGATAAGACACCAAGAAAAGCCAGTTTACAGAAGTTTTAGTGAGTCGCCTCATTATCCCAAAAAAGCAAACATAAGCCTGTTTTTTGTTTCTCAATGGTACTTGCACAGCGGTGCTCTGCTGCAATACTCTAAGAGGAATAAAGGATGTTGTTTCAATGCGTGTCTTCTTTGTGGAAGACAGATGCTTACACAGTTTGTCCGAAACCAGTCCTTGTGTGCTTGTTTTTGGCATTTCGGACTGGCCTGGTACCATGAGGAACAGGGTCAAGACTGATTCTTGCACCAGTCTATCAATGGCGCGTGCAGTGGCTACCATTGGTGCAGCAGGTACAGTGGCACTTGAACTCCGAGGGGCCTACTGAACCCTATTACTATATTTGAGGTGGAACCACAGAACTACTTTAATGCCACATACTTGACAACATCTTATAAGTGGTAAGTGGGAGATCTTTATAAAAATAAACCAGGAGTACCCTGGCTGAATCAGGTCTACTGGCATGTGTGATACTATAGTGCTTGGAAAAGGAAGTAGTGCTTTGCCGGAATAAGCAGGGCTACAATATACGGACACGCAAAATGTGAGTCTATATGAACACTTAAAGATAATGAGCAGTAGCTATACTGGCCGCGACAGTCTTGCATCGCCTATTAGAGGCACAAAAACTACTTTCAGCTCCACCTTCCCCTGCACAACAAGGGTACTAGCTGCTTGGGGGTAGGTATGCACGACAATCTAAGCGCCTCACGTACTAGTAGGTTCCAATAGACCAGTTGGCACTTGAGCAAACTGCCTGACGACTCCAACAAAGACCACAGAGTAAACCAGAGAGCGCAAACCTTGCAGGGTAGGGGTAGGAGAAGCCCCTTAAGCTGAGTGCCTGCTGCCTCTCGAGATCACACGGGGGTGCCTCACTCATTGGCTACTACGGTGCTGTGATGCCAGGCAGATGACGAAACTGAACTTGCATCTGAAAGGAAATCAGCCCCGATATTACATACAGCAAGTATGAGGCCACAGTGACTTGAGTCAGCGTATATCTCCTTCACTCAAGTTAGGTAGACAAAAAAATAAAGGGGCATCCTCCACAGCCCAGAAGGAAGGGGCTTGCTCTTCATTTCAGTACGTAAAGTAATTCAGGATGAGTGGCTGAATGCATAGCGCCATCGCTCTTAAGGAACAATCGAGAGGAGGATGATGGTGGTGGGGTGGCTTAATTAGACCAAGTGTTAAGATAGTCACAAGACTACAACTGTTTCCGGACAAGAAAACAAAAGCGAAGATTCTCAGCTAGTGCACAGAGTGAAACAAGCATTGGCATAGCCAATAGGTCTAACCTTTGGGACCTTATAAGTACTTAGTTATGCAGCACAATATCCTTGGTGCAACAACATCAACTGTTGCATGGCTAAACAATTATAAGGTACCAAAGGCGAGACCTATTGGCTATGCCAATCCTTGTTTTTTTTTGTCACCATAGATTATATTGTCAGCTACTGTGTGATACATTGTACATGTTTTCATGCTCGCTAAGAGGAACTTTCATTACTTAAAAATAAATATGCTCAACACATGTTTGGTATTAAATCCAGGATATTATGGGATAACAGCTTTATTACAGTACATTTTCTTTCCAATCACCTATTGTCTCCTCATCATCGTCAAAGTCATTGCTTTTGAGATTAAACCACCTTTCATGGAAAAAAGCACTAAGCTGGCCTCATCGTAGCACAGGTTTTAATGCCTTCAAGCCATGCAAAACAGCAGATGTGCTGCTAAACATGACTTGAAGGCATTCACAAGGTTAATTGCTCGGGCATTGCTGACACCTATTGGTTTTGCCAGTGGTTTAAAACCAGCTGCATTAATTATAGCAGGTGTGTACGTATGTGCAGTCAACCTTTCAGTGCAGTCCCTCTGATGAGTGTAACTCTCTGCTACTGTTGCATATTGTCGCTACCCTAGCCCCATGCTCAATCCTCTTCAACCTAACACCATCACCAGGCTTCGGGGGGTCCCGCAGTACTCAACTTTACGGCATTCAACTTCATGCCCTTTTGCCACACTAACTTTAAACCATACTGAACAGCAGCCACACTAATGTACCACATGGCTAAAACATAATATCAAAACAAAAGGCAAGACCTATTGGCTATGCCAATGCATGTTTGACTAGTGTTGCAGGGCTAACCTTTACACTAGTGGATCCCACTGATACAAACTTCCCTTCACCCTGCACACTTACGAATAGATTTCCACCAATCCCCTCTTCCAATACCCATTCCTCTCTTATACACAGCTCCAAGCATCCTACTTTTCCTCACCTCAGTAATTCACACCCTTCGGATTGTAGAACCTTGAATGAAAGTCAATGGTTATTGCAGTAATAGATGTACCACACTTGGGGGCCGACTCCGATTCCGGCAGCAAAATGTACTGATCGACACGGACCCAGAACGGAGACCGACCGACACGGACTGGCGCCGTACGACCCGTGCAGTACGATGCAATTCGTTTGAATTACAACCGACACCTACGGAATACAAGCCGTACGACCGTCCCGTAGGGAAAACAGTGATTCGCCCAGAAAACGAACACGATTTGCACCGACCAACATGTACCAGGAATGAACCCGACCGACACGTACCCACAATGTCCGATTCGTGCAGTACGATGCAATGCGTGTAAACCCAGACTGACTCGCACAGAGCTTAAGCCGCATGACCGTCACGCACAGAAAACAGGGACCACAAGCAATAGAGATCTCTGCGACCGATGCATATGAAACACAGAAGAAATTCAGCATGGACGAGCCGGAGAAGCCCGCACGAGCCAACATCAGCGTCCGTCTCGGTCAGAAGAACGTCTCCTTCATGCCTAGAAAACCCAAAGGAAAAAATACAAAAAAAGGACCAAACAAGCAATGACAAACTCAATAAATATCCAAAAAAAAAACCTGGAACAAAGACACACCCACAACTGCACCTATATAAAGAACATCAATCACTACCATGATCCTTTGCAAATAGGAGACAACAGCCAGCAGAAAACACCATCACACAGCAACCACAGACACACTCACAACTCACCCATCACACAACTTTCACACCATTAGCACCTCACCAAAAGCACCCACACATACAGCTAGGAAAACCAACACAAACCCACCTCACTTTCCCCCTCATACACACATCACTCACCACCACCACCCATCACCATTCCCCCAAAGAAGAATCCAAAGTTCACAGATAGTGAGTTAGAAGTGCTGGTAGACGAGATCATCAGAGTAGAGCCACATTTGTTTGGTACATTGGTCCAAAGGACCCCCATGTCACAGAAAACAAAGATGTGGGCGAGGATTGTGGACAAGCACCAATGTTGCGCACAAAGGACGATATCCAGAACAGGTGGTATTACGTGCGCAAGAGGGTCAAGAAACTAATCGAGAAAGATCACGCCTTGAGTCAGCGCATTGGCGGTGGCCCTCCTGCCAAATTAGTATACTTCAGGACCTGGGAGGAGAAGGTGCGGGACATCCTACCACCAGAGAGCATCCATGGTCTAGCAGACATACCAGAGCCTGGTGAGTACACAACCAACATACTCAATATTGTGTGGCAAGGGGACAATGAAACCATGCACCATTAGCAAAGCCACAGTAACCAATAGATAATCATCCCAAGATGTGTATGCTAGTCAGACAAACACAATACCTGCCATCTCATAATGACTTGGAACTGTGTCATGACATGTACAAACCTACAAACAAATAGAGCAAGGCAGTGGCACAAAGCCAAACAAACACTGTCAGACAGTTTGCCACCACAAACACACTACCTCACAGTGCAGCTGACTGACAGGAAGGAATGGTGGGTATGCAGGTGAAGTGAGTGTATCCAAAAGAATGATGGGGTTTGTAGTCACAGATAATGCTCCCCCTCAAAATTATTGGCCCATCAAGACCTCTCTGAACCATTCCCACATCACAGGGAGTGGAAAATGACTGACAAGATGGCTGACATTGGGTCCTACTGTGGGGAGCACAAGGCCCTGGTAGGGGTTGTGCGCCAATCAGAAGCAGGACACCACTGACTGACATCCTGAAAGACAACTTTCACGCCCTCCGATGGAAACACGTTTCATGGTGGGATGTCTGGCCGGGTGGGAAGGAGGTCTGACAGCTCTGACCATACTTACCAGCATGCGGAGACACATACACCCCTCAACACAAACTACACACAACTCACCAGATAGAATGCATTGACTCACACCGTAGTGAAATATCACCCAAAGATACACCATACTGGGTGCTGCTGTGTGAAGCACAGGGGCTCTCTTTGGACTTGTAGCCAAACAAACACAAGGACTTCACAGTCAGCCATCTTGCCATTGCTGTCACACCCCCTCACAGGGAAGCAGAGTCAAAAGGAAGGAAGTATGGGCATGCTGGGAAGGGGGTGTAGCCAAGAGCATGATGGGAGTTGCAGTCATGGACATTCCCCACCCACCCACATGGCACAGCAAGCTCACACTGAACCATGCTCACCTCACAGGGAGTGGGAATGGACTGACAAGATGTCTGACACTGGGCTCTGTTGTGGGGAACACAAGGCCATGCTGGGAACTGGGCAACAACAAACACCAGGACTGCACAGTCAGCCATCTTGCCATTGCTGTCACACCCCCTCACAGGGAAGCAGAGTCAAACGGAAGGAAGTATGGGCATGCTGGGAAGGGGTGTGTAGCCAAGAGCATGATGGGAGTTGCCATCATAGACATTCCCCACCCACCCACATGGCACAGCAAGCTTACACTGAACCATGCTCGCCTCACAGGGAGTGGGAAAGGACTGACAAGACGTCAGGTAAGGAGGATGACTCTGGTGGAGAGTCCCCTGCACCGCAGACGCCTGTACCTCAGGATCCCCCCCTGAAGAAGAAGAGGGGTCATCCGAAGAAGGACAAGTGAGATGTAGATGTCCCTGCACATCCCCCAGGGCCTCTAAACCTGTTCTGGACAATGTTCTTTGTGCGCACCCCGTTCACCTTGTCGTATCTGACACAACACGCCTACATGACATGGAGGGTTCATGTTGGTCCAATGTAGCAGATGACTGTGGACTTTACTCGGACATTTCAGCTAGCAGCACTTCCAACTCTACTGTGAGCTTTGGATTCAAAACCCAATGTACAGCACGCACCATCCTGTGCACTATCCTCACACAGGTTTGCAAATAAACTCACCAGTACACCATACTTGCCTCTGTTGTGATTCCAACTTGTCATGTGTCATGGAGATGTTGATCTGCTAAACAAAACAGTGCATGCCAAATACTACAACAATGTGACCACCGTTATGTGAGTGATGGTGATGTGACAAATGTGAGGGAGACACACCACTATGGCACCACAACACATACTCACCATGTCCATGTAATGCATCCCACACAATGATGTTGACCTGAAATACATTGGTATACACAGACACAACACCTATCCACAGTCAGTGGTAAGTCCACAGGTGAGATAAGCAAATGTCAGTCAGATGTGGGAAGACAGACAACGCACCTAACAAAGCCTAGCACAGGCTCATTACTCATCAACAACATGTTATTCCACAATAGTAGCAAGGTAATTGTACGTTATAGTGGACACACGGTCACAAAGTGTTGGAGAATTGAAGTCCCGGGGTGTGTGGCACATCACTTGATGGGAATTGACAACTTCCACACTGGTGTTGGATTCCGGCTGTTGGGGGTCAGTGTTGACCAAACAACAGGCAAAGTACCCTGGGAAGGACAGACACAAGACACAGTCAAAAGCACAGCAGAACAGGAGAGAAATGCAATAAACATGCACAAAACATGTCAAAAGAAACCTACACAGAAACAAGTTAGCAGTTCGACACTATTGTGGAGTACAGACCACCTGAAAGGACACATCACTGCACGCATCCAGTCAAGTGGCACACAGACAGACTCAAACAGCAACAGAGCAGCCACAACACATTTCTGGCTAACTCCATACATTGACATAACAACCCTGTAAACTCACATTCAGGTGAAGAAGTTGTTGATGAGCTGTGTGCGGACGTCACCCTCATCATCATCATCACTGGCATCGTGGCCCAGGCCTGGATCTTCCACAGGTGGCTGTGGTAGGTCACCGTCATCCTGGATGAGAGGCAACTTCTTCCGCACTGCCATGTTGTGTAGCATGCAGCATACAAGGCAGCGGAAGTGGCTTTTCAGGAGAACAAATGTCCACTCAATCACCCTCCTGCTCCGACCATGTGCCTCATTGTAGCGCATCGTGGAGCGCATCGTGGCTGGTGTCACAGGGGAGTCAGCAACCACGGCATGTTGGGGTATCCGGAGTCACCTACACACAAAAAATTGAACAATTAGCAGAGTTTTGAAGGAGAGTGGAATACAACATTGCCAAACACACACAATGGTAAACAGTCAGTACACACCGACAAGCCAGGCACGCTGGTCTGGCATCTGTGACATCAGCGTTGCAATGTGACTACTTCTTATGATGTAGGCATCGTGCGCAGAACCGGGGAAACATGCACACACATGTGTGATACACATGTCTGCAAGACATACCACCAGAGCATTGATGGAGTGTAAATGTTTCCTGTTCCGGTATGCCTGCTCATGTAGCTCTGGTGGTATCAGGGCAACATGTGTTCCATCAATAGATCCGATGACGTTCGGCATCCTCCCCAGTGTATAAAAAGCATCTTTTATTTCAGTGAGTTGACCTGGGCTAGGAAACTTGATGTACAGGTCAAGGAAATGCAACATCCCCTCCAAGACATCGCGTGGCACACGACTGAACATAGTTTGTGACATACCACCAGCAGTAGCCACAGTTTACTGGAAGGTACCAGTAGCAAAGAAGTGCAAGGCTGCCATCACCTTCACCTCTGGGGTGAGTGCTGTAGGGTATGTCCGGTCAGGTAGCAAATGTGGCGCCAACTGCTCTGCCAACTCCTCAATCAGTGGCCTGGTGAAGCGGTACCGTCAGATGCAGTCACGTTCCTGCATGGTTTCAAGGTCTTGGAACGGTCTATGGACAGCTGGTACCCTGCAGAACAGAGATGAACAAAGGATTATTGTCAATTCATCGACACATGTGGCTATGACCAAGCAAAATATGACATGATACATCATGACAATACACAATGTACTGAGGTGTATTGCTACATGGATACTGGCATGACATGGCATATCATGTACACGCCACAAGGCAACCATGAGTCCCACAGGTAGTGGCCACTGTTGTCCCTGCAGGCCCTACATGTACGTCTCTTAGACACACACACACACCATCAAGAGTGCTGCACATACCACATGGATGTGGAGACTGTCTCCCATTGGGCACATTTGATCAGCCACATCTGAGACACAACATGCACACAGACTGTGGGTGTACATCAGAATTGTGGCTATAGGTCTCACTGTGATGTACATACCATCACCCCCAGGACTCAGGGTGTATTTGACATGTCCTAAACATATCCAACCTGAAACTGTGTCCATGATTCATGCCCATAACAGTACAGTTGCACATCACAGTGGTAATGTGCACAACACACAAAGGATTCTGTCCCCATGAACACATGCTCAGCCTGGGAGTGGCTGCACAAAAGTGCCACTCAACAAACCAAATGTTGCCCCCCCAAACACACAAGTAATGCAGCCTTACATGCCATGGGACACTGTGTGGCCAATGCTGTAGTGTGGTAGGTGTGCACCTGAGTCCCTGGCAAGTAATTGTGTGTTGAAGCTGACAAATAGTCACACCAATGAAGACTGACGCAGGTGACTATGCGTATGCATTGCACAGTTCAGGACTGAGCCGTGCGTACGCTTAGCCATTGACTGCAATGAGGTCCGACGCGGGTGACTACGCAAACGCATTGCACAGTTCAGGACCGAGCCGTGCGTACGCTTAGCCATTGACTGCAATGAGGTCCGGCCGCGGGTGACTATCATGCATACGCGTTGGGCAGGCATTGTCCGAGACCTGCGTACGCCTTGGCCATTGAATCGTATGGCGACAGGTGTGTGTGTATTTTCAAACAAAGCGTTGTACAATCAATTGACCGAGCCGGACGCACCCATTGGCTCTGGATTGTCATGGAGACAGATGCAGATTCAAAACTTGTACGAGTCGTGCACTGGAAATTCAGTTGGATGCCTACAACAATGTTGCAATTCCTATAGTTTTATGAAGGTGAAGATTTGAACGATGCAGAAGACGTGTACGAGTCGTACATTTCCATGGATTGGCCAGATTCATAGAATGCAACCGTGTTGGACCTATCACTTGGGACACATGGCCCAGATTCTGCCTCTGCAGCACAGATATAAGGCTGGCTGGCCCCTAGGGAGCTCACTTACCTGCACTACATGCTACTGGACCACATCCCTGCTACCACTGCTGCTGTCTCTGCATCCTCTGGCTACTGCTATGGCACGTACTCTGGAGAGGCCCCATCCTTCACTGAGGAGGAGAACAAGGCGCTACTGGATGGGCTCCTTCCACAGTACAGCAAGCTTTATGGGAAACCAGGGGAGCAGGTGAGTGTGCAGTCCACTTCCTTCCTAATTGTGCATGTTGTCTGACTAGCAGTACTAGCAGTGTGTACACCAGTGGCAAGCATACTCACTGAGTACTTTCATCCCCCAAAGTGTGTAGGTACATGTAATGAACAGGTGTTCTTCAGCTAAAGGGCATTTGTGCAACCTTAAACTTCCCAGGCATTATTAACATGTCAGACATGCAGGGCATTTGTCCTTTTCAATGGGTGCACTACCTGTGTAACTCATTTTCCTTTGTGATGACAACATGTCTATCCAACTGTGTGCAGCACAAATATGGGCCATGTGTGTTAATGGACTTTTAACTTTGTCATCCTCACAGGTTGATGCCCACCAGAAGCAGGAGATATGGCTGACCATCGCCTGGGCAATTCGATCGGTGGGGGGTCTACATGCGCCGAATCCGCAACTGCCATAAGAGGTGGCAGGACCTTAGGGGCTGGACCCTTAGGATCGCAAGGGTCCAGCTGAAGCTGTCGCCTCCTCGCAGGAGGGGCGGACACCAGACCCTGGCGGTGGTCTTCCCGGACCTGGATGGGCAGCTGAAGGCCAGACAGCAGCAAGGAGGGGGTAAGTCCATGCCTAATCTGTGCACTATGCCTGATATGCTAGTTGCAGTCTTTTGGCCTGGTCACACTTCCACATTACGTAGGTCTTGTAGTCCAATACTCAGGTCCCTCAATTGTGTGATGCACCCTCTTCTTCTGATCCACAGGTGTGGACCCTACAGTCTGTTGCTTGTGTCACTAGGGCACTGTGTCCCTGCAGTCAGCTATGCTTCAGCTTCCGGACAGCATCTTTTACAGTGACTCTGTTGTGTGTTTCATGGGTGGGTAAATTGTTTACACAATGCCTGAAATCTGACATGTGATCTGTGTGTGCCCTTGATATGTGTTACAATTGATGGTCTGACTCGCCACATGTGGCTGGGGTATTTCAAACAAACACATGCAGCAGGGGACTTCAATTTGTGTGCCTCAGGAGTATGTATATCAAGTGTGTCACACTTGCTTAGCCACCTGACTACTGTCCAGGGCTAAACACTGTTTCACGTAGACCTGGGCAGTCATGCCTACTCAAGGGCATTTAGAAACACTCTGTAATCCCACTCCTGTGTGTAGGAAGGTGGAATCTGAGTATATGGTTGGCCCCACTTTCTTCCTGGTGTTTTGCTGGTTTATGACTTAGTTGGACTGGGATCCTGCTATTCAGGGCCCCAGTCTATCTGCTTTCTCTGTAAAATGATTTCCATGTACATTAGGTACATATCTAATTGGATTCTGGAGTGCCTTATAAGCCCCTAGTATATGGTATACTATGTACCTAGGGCATAGGTACCTCAGAGGCCTACCAGGGGCTACAGCCTGTATTATGCCACCCCTGGGAAGCACTCCGAAATGACACCACCGGTCTGCTACTGCAACCTGGGTAAGGGTGTGCTTGCACCCCTTACTGTGGTTTAGGCTACCTATATCACTACCTTATACAGACACATATAAACCTATAAACCACTCCTATGGCAGGCCTTGACAATCCTGAAGGCAGAGTGCTTGGTTTTATGTGAGAGGGTGCCCAAGCATGAGTTGCGCCCCTCTGCAGCCTTCGGAAACACTTCCTTATGGCTGTTCTGTGATACAGCCATACCATATACTCTTAAGTGCATTATAACCTCACGGTAAATGCCAACTTTGTAATGGCTTCATCAAAACATGTTGTGTTGGTGTCAAACGCTTTGGAATACTACCCCCCGCCAGTTCTGGCGGTGGGGGTAGCATTCCATCCTGGGGCACACAAAATGTCCCTGTGCATAGCCCGGTTCAAACTGTCTGCAAGGGCACTCAGCCCCTGCTCTGGCATGAAACTGGACAAAGGGGAAGGGGTGTAACCACCCCCACCCCAGGCACACCCATAGGTGGAGCCTTAGAGGTAGTCCATCCCCTAAACTTACTATAAGTATAGCAACCCAGTCCCTAGGACTTTAGATTACCCTGGACGAACCTCTGAAACATATATCCTGGACCATCAACTTTCTATCACGACTAGAAGACGGAAGAAATCTCCCTTGGGGTCAAGAAGTGACTCCCCTGCTTGGCAGGCACCAAAGAAGCAACTGACCGGTCTGTATTACTGAAGCTCCCGCTGGATGCTGGAGTCTCTGCATCCTCAGAGGTGGATTTCCGGACTTCCCCGAGGCTACCCTGAGTCCACAGCAAAGCTGAGGCCTGTGGCTTTCGTGGGTAACGTGGAACCATGACCTCTGGACACTGTGAACTTTTGCAGCAGCAACACCTTCCTAGTCATCCTTGAAGTTGTGCTTTGGGCTCCGAGTAGCCCCAGCCTTGAGCACTTCCTGCACCGAAGATTGTTGGCCTCCACTCCACGAGTGACCCGTGGGCTAGCTCCAAGTGCGACCGCTCGAGGCTCCTTCGCGATCACTAGCCTGTTGGCTAGCAGGTCCCCACGAAGGCAACTCCACTTCTACTTGTGCTTTTCTAGTTGCTCCAGACTTGTGCTTACTTACCCTTGCTGGGTGAGTCCATCAGACCTTGCTGGTCTGCACCGCAGTCCTTTCTCTGATTTCCTGAGGCTTGCCGTTGCCAAGGCTTGTTGGGTCCTTTCTGGTCACCGACACTGCAGCACTAGACAGACTTTGTGGGGGAGCTCGAATCCGGCTCGTGGACTTCGTCGACACCTCCTGGACCTCGTGGCTGAAGAGTCAAGACACTCGACAACTCACCTGAAGCACCCGACAGCTGTGGGCATTGGTCCATCCTGCCCTAGGTCACTGGCAAGTGACCCAGACTCTGTCCCCTCTGCTTTCAGGTTCCTTACATCCTAGATCCAGGCTTGGATATCTCCGGACACTTCTCCTCTTCTCGACAGCAGCAGTTCTTTGCAGGCTTCCATTGGTATCGACGACGCGACCCGACACCAAAAGACACCTATGCACCCGGCTTCCCTGGGTAAGGTAACTCGAGTACTCCGGTACGCTCGAGGGTGCTAGCCCTAGAACTGTCTAAGTCCAAAAGGGGTTGGTCCTAGTTCGATTTGAAGTGTCCCTAATCTTTAAAACTCCAACCGCGACATTCCCCATAGAAAGTAATAGGAACCCGCGGTTGTGTTTCCACACTGCATACGGCTCCCGTGGGTCCCCGACGTCCCTACCTGGGGTGGTTCCTTGGGGTCCTAGCGATTTTAGAGGTGATAGGCACCTTGCCTATCTCAGTCATGGTTCTTATACCACTATTTTAGTATATGGTTTGGTACGCCCCTAGGGCCCAAACGTGTATTTGTGCTTTTACTGTGGCTTAAACACTTGTAACTGAAGTACTTTGAACTCCAGTCTCATAAAGAGACTAGAGGGGTGTGATGTATCTTAAATACATATATTTTGAATATATACCTGGTGTGGTTGTCTTTTCATTTG
The DNA here is from genome assembly GCF_964204655.1 of Triturus cristatus. NCBI lineage: Eukaryota > Metazoa > Chordata > Amphibia > Caudata > Salamandridae > Triturus > Triturus cristatus. The sequence continues at coordinate 920,654,665 of NC_140588.1, forward strand.
ATCATTAAAGAGATTATGGACTGGTAAAACAAGCTTTACATTCCTTCAAGACTTAGCCTGAAGGCTGCTCTCCATAGCTACCACTAGGATAGCTTTCATATAAGGTTGTCTTTAACCTATCACCATAAGGGGTTGTTTGGACTGATACAAGGTGCCCACTAGAACTAGTAGACAGCATATATCAGGCCACCTTCTCACATTGGTGTGCAGCGTGTGGGATTCCAGCTTGCTATTGTCTTACCAGATAATCTCAATTGAATTGATCAACTGAAAACTTCTAAAGGTACCTGAGGTACATATAATATCAAGTTTAGCTAAAGTAAGTTCTACTGAACTTAGAGTTGTGTGTCAAGGGATAGCACACCCTTTCTACAACTCAAGAGAGTTTAGTAGACCACACTAGTGTAGGTAATGCAATACACCACACCACATTAGTAATGTCTAACCAGCCAGGAACCTCTGATTCCCTACCAGGAACCAGTGATCTCCTTCCCTACAAGAATGAAGATTTCTCCTTTGCTAGACTTAGGGCCTTATGCACCATTAGGAAGCTGAAGACAGGCAAAAGTTCATCCACACAGCATCTTATAGAGATACTGAAACTGGATGACATTACAAGTCCTAGTGGGCCTGTAGATGGAAACAGTGTGGGTGGGGCAGCACTTGAGACTGGGTCCAGAGGTGGAAACTCCCCTGACCCTAACTCTGATGCTGACCAGACTGGTGACAATGACCAGACTCTGGAGGACATAGACCATCAGGATGAGGATGAGGACAATAATGCTCCTTCCTTCATTCCTCCTGGTAGGCCTGAATAAAGGGCTAGAAGGGATAGATCTCTGTCAAGGGGATCTATTCAGTCTAACTCCTCTATTGGAACCTCTATTTCTTCTCATAGAGGGAGGAAAACCTCCCAGGAGATGAGAGAGAGACTGCTGAAGTATGAGCACGACAAGTTCAACCTCAGAAAGCAGCAGATGGCCTTAGATAGGGAAGCCCTGGAGCTCTACAGAGCTACTAAAAAGGAGGGACTAGAGTCCCTTGGTGGCAGCAATTTCCCTAGAGATAGGGAGAGGTCTTATGACCATAGAAACCTAAGTAAGATTGTCCCTCCCGAGGAGCCTAGCGCGCAACCAAGATGGCCGCGTAGGTGCGAGGCTCCCGAGGACCACCACGACCTCCTGAATTAATCCTGGCTATATCCTGTCCTTGTTGAGGGGACTGCATCGGTGAACCCGAGCTGAGGCGCCATCCGTTTTTCCTTTTCGAATCGGACCCCGGACACCGGTGGGAGCACCGATTGAAGGTTGCGGCCTTCTCCGCGCTTGCCCCCCGGATTGGAGTAGTGGGGCGATCCGGGGACAAAGCGAACAACAGCGGCGGGCAGGGCTGGGCGACTCGCGTACCCCGTGCTTTCACTTTCGCTTTTGCGCTCTCCTTGCCCTCAAGCGAGGTAGGGTTGCGGAGCGGGGTGCGGTGGTGTGGCCTTGTCCAGGTGCCCGGCTGACCCGCCGGCCGTGAGTCGTCCTGCGGCCCAGTGGTCGCCCTCCCCCCCCCGGAACCCGTGAACTGGTTTATCGGCCCTTTTGAGGAGATTGACGCGACGGTGGGAGAGCAGGCATGTCCACCAAACAAGATGGCGACCGGGCGAAGGTGAAGACGACTTGCCACGGCCCGGCGCCTCAATCCAACAGTATGGACCGCTACACCCTCCAGAAGGGATCTCCGGAGACATTGCGCACATCCCCGGCGGGCCCGACGGAGGCATCTGCTCAACCGGTGGATCTGACCCTCCGGGACGTCATGGGCGCCATCGCAGAGATGAAGGCCTCAGTGGACCAGCGCTTCGACACCCTAGCGCAAAAGATAGACTCAGTCCTGGTGGATGTTAGCCTTGTGAGGGCTGACTTGTCCAAAACCAACGACCGGGTCGATTCCCTGGCCCACACCACAACGAGCCTCACGACGGACGTGGTGGCCCTCCAAAAGGAGGTGCGCCGGCTTGGCCAGGCGAGCGCCCTGATGGACCGGCGACTGGAGGATTCCGAGGGTCGGGCCCGGAGGAATAACGTTCGCATTGTGGGAGTGCCGGAGGGACGAGAGGCGGAGGCGGCAGATCTTTTTGTGGAAGAATTGATCCTTACCCATCTCCAGCCCCGGGGGCTGAGTAAGCTTTTTGCGGTGGAACGTGCTCACCGGGTCCCTGGGGGCAGACCTAAGGCCGGTGCCCCGCCGCGGCCTCTCATTGCCCAGATTTTTAATTTCCGGGACAGAGACGCTATCCTGCAGACCTCCAGGCAACAGGGACCGGTCAAGCTTGATAACATGGATGTGCATTTCTACCCAGACTTTACTCCGGCGGTCCAAAAACTGAGACTGAGTTTTCTTGGAGTTAAACGTCGCCTACGGGACCTGAACCTTAAGTACTCAATGCTTTTTCCAGCTAAGCTAAGGGTGGAGGTGTATGGGCGCACGCACTTTTTTGACCGACCCGAGCCGGCTGGGGACTGGTTGGACACTCTGCCTGGAGATCGGGGCCGGGGGGGTGGGGGGGGGTGCGGTTGGCGGGGAGGGCCCGCCGGATCAGAACTGAGGGGTGAAGAATAGGCCTTGCTCTGGACAACATTCCTTTACCACTTTCTGATCGTTTATGTTCCCCTCCGATGGAGGTCGGGTGGGGTCTGTTGGGGGCTTCCCTCCTCCTCTGGGGGACTAGTTAGTTTTTCATCTATGGGGCGACAGGCACACTGCACTTTGGGGGGGCTGTCTGGGCTCATGCAGGGGTGCAGGGAGGGGGGAGTTCTGTTGGGATGGGGGGGTGGGGGGGTGTGTTGTTTGTTTGCACCGCAAGGCAAGCCCTTTACTGTATTGTTGCTCTCGAGATGCTCTGTGGGGGACGACTGATTGCTTCTACGTATGATGGGGGGTAGGGATTTGACTGTGTTGTCATGGAATGTTAACGGCCTGGGGGACAGGATTAAGCGTGGTGTGGTCCTGCAGTATCTGAAACGTATCTCACCAGATGTTATCTTCCTGCAGGAGACGCACCTTATAGGTAACTCCTTTCATGCCATGAATCGGCGAGGCTATCGTTTGGTGGCCCACTCGGGCTTCACCTCGGGCTCGCGGGGGGTGGGTATCATGATTAAGAACTCGCTCCCGTTGGAGATTGATGAGGTGCGCCATGATGAGAGGGGACGCTACACTGTTCTGGTGGGTAGAATGGAGGGTAGAGTGTTTGTTTTTATATCAGTGTACGTTCCGCCTGGGTTACAATCTACTACATTTGCGGACTTGGGGCGCCTCCTCCTGGACCTCCCGGGTGGCCTGCTGGTGGTTGGGGGGGACTTTAATGCGGTAGTTTCTGGGTCTATGGATCGCCATCCCCCTAGGGACCTCCCCCGGGCACAGGCCTGGTTGTCCGGCCTTTTAGATACTCTGGGCCTGGTGGATTGCTGGCGACTAAAGCATCCCGCACAGCGGCAATACACCTTCCACTCGGGTGCCCATGGTAGCCTCTCGCGGCTTGATTACATCCTTGTCCCGGCGGCCTATGCTGGGAGGGTGGGAGAGGTGTGCCATCTGGCGCGGGGCATTTCAGATCACTCCCCAGTACTGTTACATTTCGATGTCTTCCCTAGGGGGGAGGGCAGGGTGGCTCCAATCAATGCCTGGTACTTGCGGGACCCCACTATTCGTGCCGACTTGATCAAATCCTTACAGCGATACTTTGATGAGAATGTGGGGTCTGTCCCTTCGGCCATCTCCCTGTGGGAGGCTTTTAAGGTAGTTCTCAGAGGGGAGGCCCTCTCCTTTATCTCCCATGCCCGGAGGCGCGAGCGGGAGGAGGTAACCCGGGTGGAGGCCGAAATTGCGGAACTAGAGGGTGACCTGGGGAGCGGGGTGACGGACGCCAAGTTGCATGTTTTGCACCTCAAGCAGGCGGCCTATAGGGCCCTCGTCACGGAGGCGGCCAGGGGCCTCAGTAGAGAGCAACAGGGGCGACTGTATGATGTGGGTGATAAGGCTGGTAAATTGATTGCGTGGTTGGACAAGAGGGAGAGAGCGAGTCGTGTGGTTCCTTTGATTGAGGGGATGGATGGTGTGCCTGTCACCGAGCCGGAAGCCATTGTCTCCTGCTTCGCGGATTACTTCCGCGAGGTGTACTCCCCGGTTTCTCCCTGCTCGGAGGAAGATTCCCATGCCCTGCTTCGAGACATCGCGCTGCCCTCCCTTACGGTGGAGGACAGGGATTTGCTGGACGCTCCTCCCACCTCGGACGAAATTGCCCTGGCTATTCGCTCGGTCGCATCCGGCAAGGCCATGGGCCCCAATGGTATCCCCATCGAGCTCTACAAGCTGCGACCGGATGTATTGGCGCCCCACCTGCGCGCCATGTTCCTGGCGGCCCACTCGCAGGGTTCCCTCCCGCCGGACCAGCGTCTGGCCACAATCGTGGTGATCCACAAGGAGGGGAGACCCCGTGAGCGGGTTACATCCTATAGGCCTATCTCGCTCTTGAATGCGGAGCCCAAAATCCTCGCCAAGGTACTGGCCAACCGGCTGGTTGGCGTGGTGGGCGATTTGGTCCACCAAGACCAATCTGGCTTTATACCCCATCGCAACACGGCTCTTAATCTGCGACGCCTGCATGGGGTGCTCGCGCGTGTCCCGTTTGTGCGGGAGCCGGCCATCTTGGCGTCCTTAGATGCCACCATGGCGTTTGACACGCTTGAATGGCCATACATCTGGGCGATGCTGGCGAAATTTGGATTTGGACCGGGATTCATTGGCTGGGTCAAATTGTTGTATTCGGGCCCATTGGCGCAGGTGGTGGTGAATGGGCGAGTCTCGGCCCCCTTCGCGCTGGGGCGGGGCACGCGTCAGGGTTGCCCCTTGTCACCTTTCCTGTTTGCATTGGCCTTGGAGCCCTTGGCGGAGTGGCTGCGGTGGCACCCCTCCATCCGTGGTCTCCGCTGGACCCCCGAGCATGAGGACCGAGTGTCCCTCTACGCCGATGATATCCTTTTGTACCTCGCCTCCCCGCGTAACTCGCTGATTGTCCTGGTTGATGTTTTGCGCTCCTTCGGTCGTAACTCAGGCCTTGTCATCAACTGGGCGAAATCCTGCGTGTATGTGCTCTCCGGGGAGGCTCCGGCCCTACCACGGGACTGCCCGATCCAGATTGCCTCCCAGGGGTTCCGGTACCTGGGTATATATATTACTCTTGACCCGGAGGCCCGCTACGAGCGGAACTTACTACCCCCCTTCCAACGCTTACGGGAGGACGTTGCGCGCTGGCGGCGTCTTCCGCTTTCGCCGCTTGGCCGCGCGGCCTTGTTTAAGATGATGTCCTTGCCGCGCTTTCTGTATGCGCTTCAGAACACCATGGACTTGGTTCCGGCGCGCTACTTCCGTGAGGTGGAGGGCCTGCAGCGGCGCCTGTTCTGGGACGGGAGGCCGCGTATTGCTCTGGCTAAATTGACGCTTCCGTGGTACGATGGGGGGGTTGCCCTCCCGGACAATAAACGGTATTACTGGGCCTCCCAGCTAGCTGCGATTAATCATGGCCTTTACGGGCCCGCCCTGAACCCGGCATTTGAAATGGACAAGATGCTCCTGCCCGGTGGCGATTACAATCGAGCGCTCTACTCTGGCGCGCCCGACTCCCGTCTGACGGGACCGACGCGTGTCATCGTGCGTGTATGGCACGCGGCTAATGCAGCTATGGGGTGGAAGGACCGTTTGACCCGGGCGTCACCGCTATATGCGTCTGAGAGGTTGGGCTCCCTGTGGACATCGAAGGGCTTCGAGAAGTGGGACACGATCGGAATCAGCACAGTGGGAGATCTCTGGACGAGGGGGGGATTCAAAACTTTCGAGACGCTGCAGACGGAGTTTCAGCTGCAAGGCAGTGAGTACTTTCGGTACTTACAAGTCCGCCACGCGCTGGGCTCCGTCTTCCCGGATGTCGCATCCATTCCGGAGTCTTCCCCCCTGGAGGACAGAGTGCTGGATGGCCATGTCCCAGACAGCACGATCTCCCTTATATATAAAAAACTGATCAACGACAGATCGTGCCTGCTGACTAGTCTCCGCGAGGCCTGGGTTGCCGACGGGCTGGAACTGGACGACGAGGACTGGATTTCCGCGGTGGCCTCTCCGAAGGAGGTGGCCATCCCGGCTCGCCTTCGCTTCGTCCAGCTTAAGATCCTCCACCGGGTTTACGTGACGGGGCCAAGGCTTCTACGTATGGGCTTTGTTGGTGACGGATTGTGTAAGCGTGGCTGTGGTGCCTTGGCAACTTTCATGCATATTCTGTGGGAATGCCCACAGGTGGAGCGATTCTGGCGTGGTGTGCATGAGGTCCTGCGTGTGGTGACGCGTGTTGCGCTGTTGCCTGAAGCGCGGAGATGCTTGCTGAATGTGTGGGAACCGAATGACTATTCGGTCCCGCAGACGCGGTGGGTGACTCTGGGATACATGATAGCTAAGCGCGACATTGCTCAATTGTGGGGATCCCGGTGGCCCCCTGCGGTGTTGGCCTGGAAAGAACATATGGATTGGTGTATGTTTCGTGAAAAGGTAGTGTATGTGGCGAGGGGTAAGCCTGGGGCGTGGGTGAAAATCTGGGGCCCCTGGAACGCCTATCGCGGGGGTATTTGTGAGCCGCCACTGCTACCGGCCGCCTCACCAGCTCCGTCCCCCTAGCCGACCCCCTCCCCCAGCCGCGGGCATGTGGTTCCCCTGTCCCTGATTTATTCCCATTCCCCTCTTCAGAGTTTGGCTGCTGGTTGGGATCCCCCACTTAAGGAGCACGTGCTGTCACTTTGGATGGCGGGTTGCCTTGCGGGTGTGGTTTTTTGTGTTGTTCTGTTTTGAAAAAAGGAAACCGTATTGTGGGCTTGGAGTTATGTGGCCTGCGCTATTGATATCTCCTGCTTTACCGATTTGCACCGCCAAGAGACTCTTACTGTAGGTATGTCATATGCTTCTGCCACTTTAGCGGCCGGCCGGATGGTTGTAGGCCCATACTTGTAACCCTTGTTAACATGTAATAAACGGTTTCAAAAAAAAAAAAAAAAAAAAAAAAAGATTGTCCCTCCCTACCAGAGTGGGGATGACATCCACAAATGGATAACTGCTTTGGAGAGGGCCTGTAAAGTACAGCAGGTCCCTCAAGCTCAGTGGGCAGCAATCGTATGGCTATCTTTTGCAGACAAAGGTAGAGACAAGTTTCTCACTGTAAGAGAAGAGGATGCTGATGATTACAAAGTCTTGAACAGTGCTCTGATTGATGGGTTTGGCCTAACCACTGAACAGTATAGGTTGAAGTTCAGAGGCACCCAAAAAGCTCAGACTCAAGACTGGTTAGACTTTGTTGATTGTGCTACTAAGGCTCTGGAAAGTTGGATACATGGCAGCAAAGTGCTTGACTTCACAGCATTGTACAATTTGATTATGAGGGATCAGATTAGTAATTGTCAAAAGCAGCTTTTACACCAGTACCTGGTGGACTCTGATCTGACCTCTCCCCAAGAATTGGGAAAGAAGGCAGACAAATGGGTCAGAACCAGGGTAAGGCCTAAGAATCAGGGGGTGACCAGAAGAAAGATTCTACCAAGCCCCAAGAGAAAGGTGGGGATACATATTATGTTATGTTATGGGGCATTTATTAAGCGCACAGCTCTCCAAGGAGTGTCCCGGCGCTGATTTAACCCAGACACAGAAAGCAAACTGACATCCCCTCCCATTCTAGTTCTGAAAAAGCCAAGATTTCACACCCTTACGAAAGTTTAAAAGGTCGCATTCCTGTCGCAGCTTTAAAGGAAGGCTATTCCATAGCTTTGCTGCCACCACCTGAAAGGAGCGACCACCTTTACGAGAAAGGAGAAATTTGGGCACATTTATTAAATGTTGTGAGGATGAGCGAAGTGTTTTGAAGGGTTTATATAGCTGAATCTTGTTTCTAAGATATGGCGCACCAATCTTATTTATGGCTTTAAACATTAAGACCACGGGCCCGATTCACAGAACTAACTTAAGACAAAATCCTAAACTTACTACTTTTGGTATTCACAGAAGTTAGGATTTTGTCTTAAGTTTGTCTTAAGACAAACTTAAGACAGACTTAAGACAATCTTAAGACAGACTTAGGACAGTCTTAAGACAGACTTAAGACACATTTAAGACAGACTTAAGACAGACTTAAGACAGACTTAAGACAGAATTAAGTTAGGATTTTGCCTTAAGTTTGTCTTAAGTTTGTCTTAAGTCTGTCTTAAGTCTGTCTTAAGTTTGTCTTAAGTCTGTCTTAAGACTGTCTTAAGTCTGTCTTAAGTTTGTCTTAAGACAAACTTAAGACAAAATCCTAACTTCTGTGAATACCAAAAGGAGTAAGTTTAGGATTTTGTCTTAAGTTAGTTCTGTGAATCGGCCCCTCTGGATTTAAAATATACCCTTTGTCTTACTGGCAGCCAATGTAAGGTACTCAGGTGTGAGGACATATGGTCTCTTAGCCCCACTGTCAAAACTGCCCTGGCTGCAGCATTTTGAACCACCTGTAAACGATTCAACAGATAGTCTGGAAGACTCAGATACAGTACGTTAACATAATCCAGTCTGGACATGATCAAAGCCTGGACCACTGTTGGGAGAAGAGGGAGTAAATTTCGCATAGTTTTCAGTAGTCCAAAACATGTACCAGCTGTAGATTGGACCTGGGTTTTCATCGTCAGATTGGAATCAATTTTTATTCCCAAATTTTTTGCCGTACATACCGGCTTTGCTGGGGGGGGCGCAATTTCTTGGCCACCATTGGCGCCATTCATTGTCTGGGGTATGTCCAAAAAAGATAATTTCAGATTTATCTGAATTACAGAGTAACTGATTTTGGCTAAACCAATTAAACACCTCAGTTAGACAGATGTTGATTTTATTTCCGTCAAACGACTCCTTCTTTCCACAGGTAAAAAGCAGTTGTGTATCGTCAGCATACGAAATAATTTTTGCCCCATATTTTTCGGCCAATAGGCCTAAAGGGGCCATATAGATATTAAAGAGGGTAGGACTCAACACCGAGCCCTGTGGAACCCCTACATTTAAGGCTTGAATGATCTAAAGACAAGTTCACTACAGGGCCCCAAAAGTCCTCTTCTGGGGGTGGGTCCTAAACTCCTTCCTCTCCTGAAAAGAAGCCATATTGCCATGTCTGTAAAAAGCCTGGGCACTGGAAAACTGATCCCAGTTGCCCCAGGATTAGTAATAAAGAAAATGTTCCTCCCACCAATACAACCATTCCTCCTGGTACTACTAGTAGTAATCCCCCGGGTGGTAGTATTGCACCCAAAAAGTTAGGTGCTTTTGCAAGTGGAACAGAGGTAGGCCCCAATTTAGGAAGGGCCTCCTCACATGACTCCTCTGACTCTGATGGTGGCATGGGATTTGCCACTTTTACCATAGGTCCCAATGCATTGGGCAGGTACAGATTGGAGCCGCTGATTCATGGTCAGAAAGCTGTGGCCTTCAGGGACACAGGGGCTAGTGTCACCATGGTGACAGGGAAACTAGTCCCCCCTCAGCAGCTTTTACCTGAGTTTAAATACCAGGTGACCAACATTGATGGTGTCAGAACAGGTCACCCCATGGCCATAGTCAATCTCAGCTGGGGAGGGGTCACAGGCCCAAAAAGAGTGGCAATGTCCCCCAACTTGCCTGTAGATTGCCTGATGGGCAATGATCTGGAAATTTCAGCCTGGGCTGAAGTTGAACACCAAACTCATCTAAGAACGCTGGGCATCCCTGAAAGAGATAGTGGGGCTGTGATGGCCACAGCCCAAGCCCAGAAAATGTTTGGAGTGATGGAGCCTGAAAAACAGGCCCACTCTCCTTCACAAGAGAGCACAAGGGTTGAAGAAAAGTCTTCCTCCCCCTAGACAATAGGTAAGGGTCAGCCTCCTCAGGGAGCTGATCCTACCCCTTGTGAAGGAACTGCCCCAGAGGTAGTCAGGCCTGGCCTGGCAACACCCCTGATGGCAGTGGAACCTTCCAAGGTGGTACCCAGTCTGGAGCAGGTAACCTGCCCCTCTCTAACCTGCCTCAGTCAGCCCAGGGCTGTAGAGGTCAGGGAGGCCAGTGGACCCTCAGAGGGCACCTGTCCAGAGGAACCCCCCATCAGCAGATTAGGGGCACCCATTCTAGTAGCCCTAGCCAAGTGAAAATTCCTCAACACACTGAGGGATCCCCATTACCATTGAGTAGCGACCTCCCCCAGCAGGACTCTGTTGGGTAAGGGCAAACATGGGACCCAAAGGTTCCAAACCTGCCCAGCCCCTCCAGTGTTCCAACCAAAGGGACCCTACCCCCAGCTGTAGGCAGTCGGAGGTTGACCCTTAGAGCAAAGTACAACTCAGGCATGGAAAGTAAGGCATCCATGGTGACAAGTGATCTGAGGAAGCTGAGGCCAACCTTATTAGGGCCTCACTTCTCTACTCAGACACCTCACCAGCCTTCTACTTTGCCAAAACACACCACAGGTAGTCATTCCCCATGGTGGAGATCCTCTAATGCCCTTAGGGTGAGGAATAGCTTAGTGGACCATCAGACAGGGGGCAACCATGCTAGTGCAGGTGCTTCCTTATATGGCCACTTAGTAAATAAAGGCTCAACTGGCCAAGGTTAGCCTTATCGTCTTTCGTTTGGGGGGTGTTGGAAGGCGGACCTCGGGGGGGGGGGTCGGAGAGACCACCCAGGGGGGCCCCCACACTGTACGAAGTAGCCGAGCGCTGCTGAGAAGCCTCCGAGGAGAGGTCCTTCTCCTATACCGTACTAGCACAGTAACACCACCACACAGGACTCGAGGATGCTTATCAAGACGAGCAATTCTTTATCAGCATTTAGGACGTTACGGTTATCGATATATACAAGGGGGGATCGAGGGATCCGCAAGAGTCTCAAAGTCTTTGGTAGGGACGGGGTAGCAGGACAGTCTTTAGTAGCAGCTGGGTACGAGGGTACCTTAGGCCCAGTTCTTGATCCTCAAGCTGGAGGGACTCCGGGTCCCGGAGTGGTCGAGCCGCGACGGCGTCAGCAGGGCTCTGGCGATCAGTTCGTGGAGCTTGAGCCGCGACTAGGTCAGCAGGGCTCTTAAGGTGTTTCAGTTCAGCTCGAGCCGCGACGACGTCAGCAGGGCTCCGGGGGAGGTTTCAGCGAGGTTGGGCCGCGACAGCGTCAGCAGGGCCCCGATGTTCCGTGAGGTTCCTTGTCTCAATAAGGTGGAGCCGCGATGCAGTCAGCAGGGCTTGTGGTATAGTGTCAAGCAAGAGTTCTTCTCCGTAGGGTCAGCTGATATTCCATCAGCAGGGCTCTTGACTCCGGGATACAACTACTGTCCCATTGCGGGGTTGCCCCAGATATAGGTCTGGAGCCCTTTGATGTCCGGACCCTTGCGCCTGGGGGGCGGAGAGGCCGGGCTGGGAGAGGCCAGACGCCCAGCGGGAGAGGCGCCAGGCCCGGGGAGGCCGGAGGACGATCGCACCTAGGTGTTGAGGGACGGTGGGGGTCCCATCGAAACTCTCCTCCTCCGGGAGTGGTGAAGTGGCCATGCGGTGCCCCCTGGCCAGATCTTGGTGCCTCGATGTCGTGGCTTCGCTGGGGCCGAGGCCGGAGGCTGCATGGGCTGGTGCGTGGAGCAAGCATGGGGGGGACCCCGAAGGGATGAGGGGTCCCTGTGCGGCCTGGAAAAGGGGGCCGCTGAGGCGGGTGTAGGAAAACGGGTACAATCCAAAGGGGGCCTCGAAGGGAGGAGAGGTCCCTGGCGGCCTGAAAGGGCGGCCCGTGTAGGCCAGTGCGGGGGGACGAGCACAATCCAAGAGGGATAAGACCATGCCACGAGGCCGGGTTATGTAGGAAGGTGGAATTTGACTATATGGTTGCCCTCACCTTTTTCCTGGCATTTTGCTGGTTTATGACTTAGTTGGACTGGGATCCTGCTATTCAGGGCCCCAGTCTATCTGCTTTCTCTGTAAAATGGTTTCCATGTACATTTGGTACATATCTAATTGGATTCTGGAGTGCCTTATAAGCCCCTAGTATATGGTATACTATGTACCTAGGGCATAGGTACCTCAGAGGCCTACCAGGGGCTGCAGCATGTATTATGCCACCCCTGGAAAGCACTCCAAAATGACACCAAAGGTCTGCTACTGCAACCTGCGTAAGGGTGTGCTTGCACCCCTTACTGTGGTATAGGCTACCTATATCACTACCTTATACAGACACATATAAACCTATAAGCCACTCCTATGGCAGGCCTTGACAATCCTGAAGGCAGAGTGCTTGGTTTTATGTGAGAGGGTGCCCAAGCATGAGCTGAGCCCCTCTGCAGCCTTCGGAAATACTTCCTTATGGCTGTTCTGTGATACAGCCATACCATATACTCTTAAGTGCATTATAACCTTGAAGTAAATGCCAAGTTTGGAATGGCTGCATCAAAACATGTCGTGTTTGGTGTCAAACGCTTTGGAATATTACCCCCCTGCCAGTTCTGGTGGCGGGGGTAGCATTCCACCCTTCTAGAGAGAGAGACATGTACACACTGGCTAAACCCGGTTAAATCCTTTCAAAGCCCTTTCATCACAAAATGGATGCCACTGCCACAGACACGGGTCTGGTCTCCTGCTGCTGGGGAAAACTCCATCAGGGGAGGCCTGGACAATAGGTTTCCTGTCACAGAGAGGTGTAACCACCTCCCCAGACAGGCTGATGTGTATTAGGGCAGGGTGGGTGCATTCAGTGAATGCTTGTGAGACACTGCCTGGGGCACACAAGGTGTCCCTGTGCATAGCCCGGTTCAAACTGGTTGCAAGGGCACTCAGCCCCTGCTCTGGCACGAAACTGGACAAAGGGGAAGGGGTGTAACCACCCCACCCCAGGCCCACCCATATAGGTGATGCCTTAGAGGTAGTCCATCCCCTAAACTTAGTAGAAGTGTAGGAACCCAGTCCCTAGGAATTTAGATTACACTGGATGAACCTCTGAAACATATATCCTGGACCTTCGACTTTCTATCACGACTAGAAGACGGAAGAAATCTCCCTTGGGGTCAAGGAGTGACTCCCCTGCTTGGCAGGCACCAAAGAAGCAACTGACCTGTCTGCATTACTGAAGCTCCCGCTGGACGCCGAAGTCTCTGCATCCCCAGAGGTAGATTTCCAGACTTCTCCGAGGCTACCCTGAGTCCACAGCAAAGCTGAGGCCCGTGGCTATCGTGGATAACGTGGAACCGTGACCCCTGGACACCGTGAACTTTTGCAGCAGCAACACCTTCCTGGTCATCCTTGAAGTTGTGCTTTGGGCTCCGAGTAGCCCCAGCCTTAAGCACCTCCTGCCCCGAAGATTGTTGGCCTCCACTCCACGAGCGACCCGTGGAGCAACTCCACTTCTACTTGTGCTTTTCCGGTTGCTCCAGACTTGTGCTTACTTACCCTTACTGGGTGAGTCCATCAGAATTTGCTGGTCTGCACCGCAGTCCTTTCTCTGATTTCCTGAGACTTGCCGTTGCCAGGGCTTGTTGGGTCCTTTCTGGTCGCCGACACCGCAGCACTCAACAGACTTCGTGGGACAGCTCGAATCCGGCTCGTGGACTTCGTCGATGCCTCCTGGACCTCGTAGCTGAAGTGTAAAGACACTCGACAACTCACCTGAAGCACCCGACATCTGTGGGCATTGGTCCATCCTGCCCTAGGTCACTGGCAAGTGACCCAGACTCTGTCCCCTCTGCGTTCAGGTTCCTTACATCCTAGATCCAGGCTTGGATCTGTCCGGACACTTCTCTTCTTCTCGGCAGCAGTAGTTCTTTGCAGGCTTCCATTGGAATCAACGACGCGACCCGACACCAAAAGACACCTATGCACCCGGCTTCCCTGGGTGAGGTAACTCAAGTACTCCGGTACGCTCAAGGGTGCTAGCCCTAGAACTGTCTAAGTCCAAAAGGGTTTGGTCCTAGTTCGATTTGAAGTGTCCCTAATCTTTAAAATTCCAACCGCGACATTCCCCATAGAAAGTAATAGGAACCCGCGGTTGTAATACCACACTGCATACAGCTCCCGTAGGTCCACGACGTTCCTACCTTGGGTGGTTCTTTGGGGTGCCAGCGATTCTAGAGGTGATAGGCACCTTGCCTATCTAAGTCGTGGTTCTTATACCACTATTTTAGTACATGGTTTGGTACGCCCCTAGGGCCCAAAAGTATATTTGTGCTTTTACTGAGGCTTAAACACTTGTAACTGAGGTACTTCGAACTCCAGTCTCATAAAGAGACTAGAGGGATGTGATTTATCTTAAATACATATATTTTGAATATATACCTGGTGTGGTTGTTTTTTCATTTGATCATTCAAGAGATTATAGACTGGTAAAACAAGCTGCTTTTCATTCCTTCAAGACTTAGCCTGAAGGCTGCTCTCCATAGCTACCACTAGGATAGCTTTCACATAAGGTTGTCTTTAACCTATCACCATAAGGGGTTGTTTGGACTGATACAAGGTGCCCACTAGAACTAGTGGACAGCATATATCAGGCCACCTTCTCACACTGTGTATCAATTTACAGGTTGTGCTTAGTGACATGTGCCTTCCGGTGTCTGACTCTGTGTCATTGTGGTGTGGCTTCCTTTTCCGTACAACTGTGGTGTTCCTGAGTTTGAGGGTCAGCACGACATCTGAGATGTGACTATGAGAGACAATACCTGTGTGACATATAGGTGTGTGATCACTTGACAGTGCACAATGGTGTATGCAACTGTGCACTTCAGGCAGATGTGTTACATGCACAGCAGACTGTGATGTGCTAATGTACAGGGAGTTGTGTTCGCCGAGACTGTCTGTTTTGTATGATTTGGGGTCTTCTGGGTCCGGGATATGTTGTTTGCAGGGAATGGGCAAGTGCACTTGTCAGCTGCAGAGTTTACCCATGAGCTATGATTGTGACACAGTGCATCCTGTTGTTGTCTGGATGCCCTGCCCCTGTGACAGGAGACAGTGTTGACTGAATTTCCAGGCATGCCAGTGCCATTGCATTTAACTTGCTACGAGTGATCCTGCACTGTGTTGAAATGTGCTCCATGCACCCCATTGTGGCATTGACTATCAGGACATGAGAACATCATAGTGTGTGTTGCTGGCATGCATCACAAGCATGTGAAATGAGACTCTGCCCATCCCTTCATCCTGACACCTGTACTGAGTCAGAGGCAAGAGATATGATGTGTATATAGTGACTAATTCCTACATGTTCACTTGCATGTCCAACAAATGTGTAGGTGGTGCATGTCAGCACATTAGGGTATTAGCATTCAACATGCAGCAGACATATGGGTGCAAGTCCAGGAAGGATATGAGTGCCATGGCTGATGGTGAGACTGACAATTGGCTTATTCTAAACAGTGTGAGCACTTTGAGCAGTGTTCAGCTGATGATGCCAGGGCTTGCCCTGTGATGTGATGTACTCACTGTGGTGTGTGCAGTCAGTGCAGGTGACTGATGATGTCCTTTTTTTCCTAATTCTATCCAGACACATCCACGGCCACAGGAGGGGACAGCTCCACGGACCAGGAGGAGCCACAGAGCCTGACTGGGACAGAAGGTGAGGAGTCAGAGGGACCCAGTGGCACGGAGGGCGAGTGGAGCCACACTGAGGAGTCCTCAGCAATATCCACCCCAGCTGAGGGCCACAGCAGCTCGGAGGATGACTCCCTTGTGGAGGCGGGTGTCAACAGCCACCAAACCCCAGCTAGTGAGGCTGTCCCCGCCACCGCCCCCACCACCACCATCACCACCCTCCCATCAGCTCCCATCCCAGAGGTCCGTGGAGGCTCCCGTGTTCGGGAGCATGTCTCCTTTGTGCCAGGCACCGCACCCCCTGCCCCTGTGTCCCCTGCTGCCCTGAGGGAGGAGTCTGTGGACTTGCTTCGACAGATCCATGTAGGGCAGACATCAATGCTGAGTGTCCTCCATGCACACACCAATCTGTTGACACAACTGGTGTCGTTCATGGAGGGCATTTCATCTGGCATGTCTACCCTACAGAGGACCAATCAGTCTGTGGCTTCCTCCTTGACAGCAGCAGTGTCCCTCCTCGAACAGTCCCGTACCCCTCCTACCCCTGCACCACCCACGATTCCTAGCACCCTACCTGTTCCAAGCACACACACACCTGCACATGCTCACAAACCCGAGCAGCACACAAAAAACCCAAACCAAGGGCTAGACGTGCACACAAGCAAGCACAGGGGGCTGATACCACACTCACAGGGGATGGTTTGCAGACACACACACAGTCATCCACAACCACTCCACAGTCCTCCGATACCTCTCCCTCCCAGCCCCCTTCTCTCGCCTCACCTGCAACCTCATCTCCACAGAAGCTCTTCCTCTGTGACCTTGGCCTCTTCCCCACTGACCCAGCAGATCCAGCTTACAAGGAGAAGAGGAAGTCTCCACACACTGAGGGGAGTGCCCCTCACACCTGGACACCCTCCCCCAGGCGCAGTCAGACTGAGGCCCCCACCCACAAGTCCCCCCGGAGCCGGAAGAGCAAGACCCCACCCCCTGCCCCGCAGCTCCACGACAAAGTCTCCGTCCTCCATCCGCTAGGCCACCACTCCACAGGTTCCCCCGCCTCACCCTGCCCCAGGTTCCCCCACCCACAGATACACCATCCCCAAAATGCTGAGGCCCTCCCCCGCTACCACTTGCTCTTCCACCCCCAGTCAGACAGTTAGTGCCACTGATGTGGGGACCGTGTCACCCCTCTGTCCTGCTGCCAACCTCACCTGAACCCCATTCCGCTCCCATTGAGTTAGGCACTGCAGTGGAGTCCACGACCACCCCGTCTGACTTGGGCACTGCAGTGGGGACACAGTCCACTCCATCTGACCTGCCCACTGCAGTTGTGCCGGCACCTACCCCATCTAACTTGTGCCCCACAGTTGTGACTGCACCCACTACTTCAGTCAGCTCCACTGCAGTTGCCAGTGACTCTCCTGCATCCACCACCCCTTCACTGCCTCCTTCTGCTGCGCCCTGATCCTGTCCTTGCGGTGCCTGGCCTGCCCCTCCTGTATGCCCCTCCGAGGGGATGTCCCCTGTCCTTACCAGTGCAGGCAAGCAACGTGTGACAGTTGTCACTCAAGTTAACTTTTTGTCGTTTGGATATGGGTTGGCCATTGGCCTTTGTTTTGAAAGGACTTTGCATTTTAAAATTGCTGAATAAAGCATTTTTCTTTATCCTTGTGAATTTGATTTAGCTCTACATTATGTTGATGATGTTTAGCATGACCTTGCAGTTGTAATGCTGGATTTACAATGTTGAATACTGAGGTGTTGATGTGAGGTACTCCATGTGGTCCATGAGATATGTATCCTATTCTGGTTGTTATCCATATCATCCTTTGCAGCTAACTGGGTGTGTCATGATTAACAATTTGTGAACATCTCTGTAAACATTTCATTTGCACGGTCACATCTGTGGCTTGCACACATGCACATATGATGTGCTTCCCATTGTCAAATTTGTCTATTTCCCTGACTGTGGGCGCATCTCCACTGGACATGTAAGTATGGGAATCATTGGTGTAGGAGCAACTGGGTCCTCTGTGCAACTTGGTGGACATATGTATTGAGTATTTGCAGATGACTTAAGGGACACTTCCGTACCCAGGCTGTTGTGACCAGAGCCTTCATTGTGTGGTAACTGATGGCTGACTGACCAAGTGTTCTGCTGACATGACTGAGACCTGCTGGGACTATGTTTGGCACAGCTGAGCTTCCACAGGAATTGAGTCCCCTCAAGTAAGTGTGTTGTTCTGTGACATTGCCTGGGCCCATGGTGTGTGTTGTGTGAGCAAGTGTGTGTGTGTCCACATCCCTTTTCACACAAAGGCAGTGTTCCCTTGATATGTTCCTGTTGTTGATGCTTGCTGAGTTGTACTGTGTTCATCCCACAACTTTGCCATGTGCTACCAGATGTGGGGGTGCATGACACACTACTGTTAATTGGTGTTTCATCATTGGGATTTGTCAGTTCCGAGTGGTGATGATGTGGTCAGATGCAGATGGGACACAGTCAGGGGTCTCCAAGGCACTTGTTTGTTCGCAATATCATGTAGTTGTCCCTAAGTGGTACCTTTCAGTGATTGAGACATGTGTATCTGTGTGTGACTGCTCTCACTTGTCCGGTTCAGGGCTGCAATATTTGCAGGTGTCAGCATGTGTGCCTTGTGGTTCTCCTTGGCTTCTGCATTGTCCTGGGACTGTGGCAGGTATTCCGAAGGTTACGGGAGCTTTGACGTCATGGCCATGTGCCGCATACTGTGCAGTATGTCTATCATTCAGCAGTGTTGTAAACTGTCTTGCGTGATGAGTCTTTGCACCTTAGCTCCTCCCAAAATTACTATGTTTGTCATGGGTGCATGTGCAAAGTCACCTGTCCATGTGGGCTTCACAGATGCACATTGGTGCAGTTCAGGGTGTGTGGTGTTGAGGGTGGATTGATGTAAATGTTTGCATGGATGGGCCCCTAGCTCCCGTTTGTTCATGGATCACGCTGAGTGATTTGTGTTTGTGTAGGTGTGATGTACGTTTGTGGCACAGGACACATGTCTGGGTTTCACAGTTTCTACGACATCTACCTTTGTCAGCACAGTGGACATATCATGCATGCTTGTGTCACCCCAATGTCCGGTCCCTGGGGGTAGTGCTGTTGTGTATCAGTCTCTTGCTGTGTTAGTTGCTGTTCATTCCAGCTTGTGTCACATGTGTCTGTTATGCTCCCTCTCATCTCACAATACCTGATTGCCAACTAAGGGGGGACCATTGATGGTTTACTTTAGTATGGCACTGTGTCCACATCTGTCTCACTGTGGTTCAGCCACCCTCATGTGTTGTGTAGTTGCCTGGGGATACTGAGACACACACACTCACACATGTTGTGTCGGATGTGCAGTGTGAGGTTGCCTGTTTGTGTTTGTGCATCTGCACCAGTGCATTGGTATTGCTGTTGTGGGCCATTGTCTGGATGTTGTTTTTGTGATTTACCCTGCTGTCCCTGTGAGTCATATCACATAATTCTGCACATTCATCCTGGTTGTTAGGTCCCATTGCTGGCATGGTATGGGAGTTTGTGACCTGACACCTACAGTCTACACAGGTTGTTTTGATTAGTGTGTCTATTTTCTGAGATGTATGTATGCTTTCAAAATGGTCACTTTTGCTTTTGTGTCATTGTACACTGTATGCATTGTAAGCCCCCATGGGTGGTGTTTGTCTGCACATGGCCGAAAGTATGTTAGGTTTTTACAGCACTGTAAGCCTCACCACATCTCTGTGGGTATGGGACACAACCACTACTTTGCCCCAAAAGTGTTTCATGTGTTGGGAGCAGGAATCCTACATGCTATTTGGCATTTGCAGCTTTGACCATGATGACACTTACCTTTTGGTCACTGTGATGAGGGGGGTTTTGGAGCCCATCACCACAATGCTCAACATTTGCTGCAGTTTGGAACCACACACTTAACTTTTGTTCTACACTGTTAGGGGTTGTTAGTTTTACATTGACACAGTGCTATAGTGATGCTTGCCTTGTGTAGGCCACACTCAGATTTTGGTCACACATGTGATGGTAGTTACATTGTATGTTCGAAGTCATGATCACTGTTGGGGGCATTTGTCACAGACTACACACTGTTGTCATGATGTCAGGGGGGATGTATTTTGCTGACATACCTAATGTTGTTGTAAGATGGATGTGTGGTGCATCACCCATCCTATGGGTGGGGGTGCAGGGGTGATAGGCAACAGGTCCCCTATGAGTGGGGGTGGCAGTAGTGATGGGCAACATAAGCCCTATGAGTGGGGGTGGCAGTAATGATGGGCAACATAGTCCCTATGGGTGGGGGTGGCAGGAGGGCTGGGCAACAGGTCCCCTATGGGTAGGGGTGGCACTGGTGATGGTCAACATAAGCCCTATGATTGGGGGTGGCAGTAGTGATGGGCAACAGGTCCTCTATGGGTGAGGGTGGCAGTAGTGATGGGCAACATAAGCCCTATGAGTGGGGGTGGCAGTAGTGATGGGCAACATAAGCCCTATGTGTGTGGGGTGGCAGTAGTGATGGGCAACATAGTCCCTATGGGTGGGGGTGGCAGGAGTGCTGGGCAACATAAGCCCTATGGGTGGGGGTAGCAGGAGTGCTGGGCAACAGGTCCCCTATGGGTGGGTGTGACAGTAGTGATGGGCAACATACGCCCTATGAGTGAGGGGCATTAGTGATGGGCAACATTGTCCCTATGGGTGGGGGTGGCAGGAGTGCTGGGCAACATAAGTCCTATGAGTGGGGGTGGCAGTAGTGATGGACAACATAAGCCCTATGAGTGGGGGTGGCACTAGTGATGGACAACATAAGCCCTATGAGTGGGGGTGACAGTAGTGATGGGCAACATAGTCCCTATGGGTGGGGGTGGCAGGAGTGCTGGGCAACATGTCCCCTATGGGTGGGGGTGGCAGTAGTGATGGGCAACATAAGCCCTATGAGTGGGGGTGGCACTAGTGATGGGCAACATAAGCCCTGTGAGAGGGGGTAGCAGTAGTGATGGGCAACATAGTCCCTATGGGTGGGGGTGGCAGGAGTGCTGGGCAACATAAGCCCTATGGGTGGGGGTGGAAGGAGTGCTGGGCAACAGGTCCCCTATGGGTGGGGGTGGCAGTAGTGATGGGCAACATAATCCCTATGAGTGGGGTTGGCAGTAGTGATGGGCAACATAAGCCCTATGGGTGGGGGTGGCAGGAGTGCTGGGCAACAGGTCCCCTATGGGTGGAGGTGGCAGTAGTGCTGGGCAACAGGTCCCCTATGTGTGGGGGTGGCAGTAGTGATGGGCAACATAAGCCCTATGAGTGGGGGTGGTAGTGGTGCTGGCCATGCAACCCTTATGGTGGCCTGTTGCTAGTGGCCAGGAGTTGGATCCCCTGTGCGTGTGACATTTTGTGGGTACTTGTCATTTGATTGAGTGGTGGGTGTCTGACTTACCATCTGCGCCGTCCACGTCGGTTCCTGATCCGGTCATAGATGTACAGTACTGGTATGACCTGTGCAATGGGATTCATGATGTGTTCATCTCGTACACGCTGCTTGTTGCTGCGGCTCGTACCCGTTGCAAGCTGGTCCGTCTCGTAGCCGTGGATTGGGTTCTGGCGCGAATCGTACCTGATATGCTTCTTTTCCGGATGCTGTGACATGCCCTACGTGGCGACCCGTCCAGCGCGTATGATTTGCGCATCGTTCTTGTCCAGCCGGAAACTGCTATGGATACTGCTTCAAGGTGACTCGGTTCGGTGTTCGGAGGTACGGCTCGGACGGGGAATGAAGCTTGAATCACAGCCTACGTGTCGGTCGGATTTTTGTCAGTTATGCGCATTGTACTTCATCGCCCGGACGGACCGGCTCCGGGTAGGAGTCAGACGCAAGGTAAGGCTACGAACAGCTCTCAGAGAGCTGTCCGATCCGGATCGGAATCGACCCCTTGGTGTTGGGGCTGGCGCAGCAGCCTCGGAGCAATAGCAGACTTGCACCAATCATAACCTGAAAGTACTGGAACACTTTAGAGCAACATGACTGATCCTCAAATATGGAGAAAGAGAAGCTATGCGGACTGAGGCCCAGAGGAAAGGGTTGTCTGGGGGAGAGATAGAAGCACAGTGAGGGTCAGAAACTATATGAATAATGCAGTGTGTGAAAGCCATGGAGTGAGTGGGGAGAAGTAAGGGCTAGCTCGGAGGAAAAAGACCCAGACAGAATAAATAGGATTAGGTGGCAGGAGTAAAAAAATAAGTCATAGGCCTATGATGAAACTGGGCCACAGATGAGAATGGGGTCAAGGAAAAGCATGAAGCCCATGACCAGGTTAGAGTGAGCCCAATGGGAAGAGTCAAGCTGAGGCCCTTGGAGGAATTATGTCCAGCGAGAGTAACTCTAAACAATGCTAACCTCCCAAAGGGATGCAAAGTCCACATAGGTAAAACACTTCACAGTGGCAAATGAGTCCTACATAGAGAATGAGGCCCATGGAGAATGTGAGGGCCAGGTGTAGGGGAGAGTGAGGCCAGATATTATTGAAAAAAACGATATTTTTAAAAACGATATTACTTAACCAAAAAAAACAATATTCTTGACAGCAATATTTTAGCATCATAATTGTTTTGTGTGACAATATTTTTAACTTGATATTTTGTCCAAACTGCTCAGACAGAGAGTGAGGTCCAACTGCAGGGGAGAAGTGGTCTGTGTCTAGGAGAGAAAGTGGTCCCCGGGAATATAAGGTTAATGGACAGAAATGCACTGTGAGAGACCCATGTCTAGGAGAGAATGTGGTTCAGGGGAGTATGAGGTTAATGGACAGTAATGCAATGTGAGACACCCAGGGAAAGGCCCTCACAGAACAGTAAGCCTCAATTCAGTTGACAATAACATCCTTAGGGAGAATAAGATCCAGGTCAATGGGGATAGTGATGATGAGAGATCCTAAAGTCAAATGATAGACGTGTTGAGTGAAGCATGTATGAGTGGAGTAATGCACATGAACATGTGATACTCATGTCCATTGAAGAGTGAAGCCTATGGGGAGAGTTAGGTAGAGGTCAAGAGTGAGGCTTATGATGAAATTCAAGTTAATGCATGACAATAAGAGTGCATTCTCAGAACTCCCACTAAATAGCTAATCCAGTCCAAGTTTCTTTCTGCTTTCTGGTACTTGTAGTCCTGATTTGTTATCATGATAAACAGACTAGACCTTCCAGAATAACATAGACTTAATGGCATAGTCTCTCATGGACATGAGAGTGTCGAGAGATTTGAGGTGCAAAAAAGAACTTGTAACCCTTGAAGCCAGAGTGAGACCCATCAGGACAGTTTTGTCCATGCAAGAAAGTGAGATTCAAACTCAAGATGGTGAATGTGGCCCAGGCAGCAAGTATCCAAAGGACCTTTGAGCTAATAATAATAATCGCTTATTTTCTTATGGCACTTACTATAGGCCTTGGTGGTAAACTCTGCTCCATTCGCGGAGTTTGCAGAGTTTTCTGCGCTCCGTGCAGCTCGCTGAGTGCAGAAAACTCCACTCCACGTAGTGCAGCAGAGTTTTTTCCCCGATCGCTCAGATTTCTTTTTATTTGAGAGACAGAAAGATCAGTGCGAACAGGAATTCGCACTACACTCCTCCACTTGCGGAACTCACCTGAGTGGTTTTGTCACTCCGCACAGGCCTGCCTTAATACCAGTTTTTGAAAGCACTAAAATAGCATTGGTTACATTAACCTAGTTTAAAGGTACTCCAATTATCAATCTTGGAAGGATAAGAAGTTGGATTAGCTTTGCTAGCATTGGGATTTGTGGTTCATAAGTCACAACAGAGCCAACAGCAAGTGCTTTCTTCCTCAAGACATCTTGCCAGCTAGTTTCCGTCTCAGGCTACTTAGTCTAATAACCTCTCTGTGCCTGGATCATGGCTTGTTCACTCAATGCCCCCATTGTCCATCTCCATGGGGCCCCCTGGAGTTTGAGACCCCCCAAACCACTGGGTCTGCAGGTGTTGCGGGGGCTTTTGACATGCCACCATTGTTTACCTACGACTATAAGAATAGAAATTGTTTATGCTTATGCAGCATTCCATGTAAGTTAGCATTCGCTGCACCATTTTATATCTTGGCGCCATTTTAGAATGTTCGAAACTGTTCGATTTCAATTTCGATAAATGCTTCTCTCTGAGTTTTGTTTCTGCCACATAAGGTTTGTTTCAGTAATTAACACACTGTTCATGTTAGCACATAGCTTTCTCATTAGATAGAGGCCCTCTCCCACTTGTCTGGTGGTGGGCTCCGAATGGAACGATCTTGGACTATGTTACTTTGTGTAAGATATGAGCACTGAAACAGTTTTTTCTGCATTTTGCTGTTTAGCTACACCTGCTTGGAAAATTCCACCGTGGGCATGTTTTCGTCCGGTACTAAAACGTACATAATGTATCTTTTCAGTTCCCTCTGCAGCACTCTCAGCTATTGGTTTGTATTCTCTGCTGTCTGACCGACTCTTCATTGAGTACGGATGGTTGAGAGGTGGTCATTAGTGACCCGGGTAGCCCAAAACGGGTTACTTCCTTCACAACGGTCTTGCACTTTCCTTAGCATGACAGTTGTTACCTGATGATTGCACTGAAAAGTTACAGAGTTCTCAATCACCAGTGGGGTGGAACTAATCGACACAGCAAGTGAGGAATTAGAGAAGTGACAAGATTCAGTTGCACAACCATCAAAACTTGGATGTATTGTCTACTGCAACATCAAACATTGTTTGCATTGCACTGTCACCCCGTTTTGGGGCTAATTAATTGTATTTCCAGGCCTCAAAGATTTGAATAGCCTTGAGGCCTACTGAGACAAAATAATGCAATGAAACCAGCAGTGACAAATTAGGTGATACTGGTCTTCTGCGGTAACAGAAAAAGCCAAAGTAGCCATTTTGTCAGCTTTTTGCTTTTTAGGGCTACTCGCTCAGAAATAGGTTTGTTATTAATCTTGATGAGGGGAGGAATATGCGCGCATGACTCCAAGACCACAAGCGAAAGCCCACAAGCAAAAGTTGTTTTCTGAGGCAGTGTTGGGCCCAGTAGGAAATCGGTTGTGCAGACACATAATGAAATGGAAATGGCAGATGTCATGCTGAGATTGGTATTGGTGGAACTGGCCCTGAATAAGTCATCCATGGGTGAGGTGAAGGATGGCATGTCTGCAATGGAAACGTAGGTTGAAACTATGCGTGCCGAGGTGTCACAGTTCCAAACACAACCAGTCCCAACAGATCATCAATTGACAGTAGTAAAAACAACTGAACTGTTTGAGTAATAGCGATGACTGCGAGCAAGAAATACAGCACCTACATCAATGGATCCTGGACTTGGAGGATAAAAGACAGTGTAAAAATATGTGCATCATAGGAAGGCCTGACAGCCTAGAAAAAGTGGACATGATGACATTTCTGGCTATATTTTACCAGGATTTTTTATGGTGTGACTTTTACCCCTTTGGAATTTCAAAGAACTTCAAGAATCTGCTCCTAAGAATTTGGAATTTACATGAACCATCAGTGCCTGTTTTGCTTGTCATCAACCGGCAGGTGATTGGCTTAGCCAAGCAGTAGAATGGTCCATTCAGACACCAGGAACATGATATTTTCATTGTTGCCAATTTTTCTTTGGAAACGTTTACAGAGTGCATGAAAATCCTGGACTTTCATCAGAGACTTCAAAAACATCACATAAGATAAGAATTGCTCGAACCCTGTTATGTGTTGATTACACACAAAGGCAGGAACAGAGAATTTGAAGTGTCAGAAGACTTAGAAAAACTTCTTGATAAAATAGGTGGTCCTGACAAAGATGCCATTTTGGATGTTTCTAAACTTTGAAGAGAAAAGACCTTCCAGCAAAGAGATCTCTGTCAGATAGGTACCAGAACATTACAAACTGATACTGACTATCTGGAAGGTGTGGTGGGTTGGTGATCAGAGAAAGACTGCTTCTGTGATACGAGACAGGACAGAGATAATTTAAGATCTTCTCAAAAAGCCAGATTTTTAAGATGCTGTGATAGTTAGTGACTTATAGCTTTGGTTACAAGAATATAGGCTAGGACATATGTGTGTCCCTTGTGGAAATATGGATTTTTCTGATCAGTTATGTCCCCTATCTTGGACCCCAACGGTTTCATGTATAAATCACAAGTACATGTATGTTCCCTCCAGTTCCAGTTATGAAGACGCAAATACGTGTGCGTCCACCGTTAACATGTCCTCTTTCAGATCCGCCATGAATGGGCCGGATATTCCATTCCTAAGTACGAAAGGCCACCGGCTTTATATGGTGCACTTATGCCATTGTACAGTCCAGACAAGTAGGCCCTGATTCTGCCATCAAGCTTTTCTTTTCTTCTACCTCTGAAAGCTCCAGTCTGAGCCTGCATCTGTGACCATGAACTTTGTCTTATTCCCTGCGCGGCTCACGATGCCTGACATCAGCCTGTTGCCTGCCAAGAACTGTATTTCGCCTTCGAAATTATCTGCTCCGCTCCCTGCTCAATGCATTCCTGTCTAGTAGTCTAAGTAAACATCCTTCCAGCTACCGAGCAAAGGCCCGGCTTCTCTGTCTTTATGCAAGTAATTCATAGCCCTATTATTATGGAAGACTTCTGCCCTCGCATCTAGTGTAGACACTTAGACGCTTGTACACGCACTAACAGTCAGTATAGTCAGTATAGAATAAGATTCTACTCTAAGAGACCTCTCTTTTGGATAACATAGTTCTTTAAACATAGGATGTTAGATATGATTTGGGATTAGGTTGACTTGACCCTCCAGACATCTGTCGCCACATGTAGAGTTAAATGTCAAATCCCCTTCACCCCCTAGTTGCACGTCAATCATACGTCATGCTACTGCGCGCGCATTTCTGCCAAGTATTTCTGCTGACATTGCGAAATTCTTTCATGGAACCACCCTATTATGACATCATACCTGATGACGTTCTTTAGTTACACCCAGTTATGCCCACTTTTGCTACACATGTATGTTTTATCTGTACTATCAATTGTTACGCCTCCTGCATTTGCTTCACTGTAATGCCTATTGTATAAAAGTAATTACTTATCAATAAAGTATGTACTTCACTTCCTGAACCTCCGTGGTGATGGAACCTGGAGTCAACGATTCGAATCGTCCATTGGAATAAAGCCCATTCCGAACCTCTAATATCACGGATTTTGCCTCTTATTTTACTGAGCTATATTTATTATTTTTCTGTATCAAATTAAGTCCCGGTAATTAAATTATTTACCACATGAATGGCGCCCGAACAGGGACACTTTCTCATCTCACGCGCCGGCGGTGCGTTGCAGGCCCGGTCTCCTGCCACAGCTGGACGGACAACAACGCGTACCAGCAGGATTTCCTGTATCTCCCTCCGGTCAAGCGGGGGCGACTGAGACTGCGATCAACACCCAGACGAGGCGGTGAGAAGTGCGAAGTATCCCGACCAGAGCCTAGCTGAGAGAGCAAGATCCGAGGTATACGGAGGCCCACCAAGTTCCGAAGTTTTCGAGTCGAGTCCAGTCCAGTTCAGTTCAGTTCCGTTCCGAGGCCTTCCGTTCCGAGCTACCCGGTGAGTACCATTACTGGGGAGGCGTTCTGACGTGCACATAGGTTGTGCCGGTCAAGACGGATTTGGGTACACAAATCCGGTCTGCACTGTTTTAGCAGTGTATATGTACTGTTTAGCAGTATATCGAGTATGTCTAGTATATGAAGTATGAATTATCTAGTTAGTATCGAGTATTATGCTTAGTGAACGGCCATCATTGTTGTTCATTAAATGTTAAATGTTAAATGTTTTAAATACGTTCTGCATATTGTGGTATGAATGACTGTTCATTTATTGTGCTTTGTATTAGGTGTGTTTAAGAATAAGTATCAGATCAGTTGTCAGTATGCCGCTCTTTTCGAAATTAAGACAGATCACAACTAGAAAAGGGGTACTCGAAGAAGCTGTTCCTATTCCCCCTAGGGACACTCCAGGGCACTTTATGTATCACAAACATGGCTTGGACGCCATATTATTTCTTGATTTATGGGTGGACTACACCAAGGAATTACCAGCAAGTCACAGGTGGCCCGCAGCTGGGACCTGGGATGCAGAGTGCATCGTGAAGGTAGAGGAAGAGTTATGGAAAAGGAAAGCTAGACAGTCACAGAAAGACGCCGTTGAATTATGGCGTAAAGAATCGTATAGACGTACAGAAAAAGCACGTAGACAGGAAGAGAAAAGTAAGGAAAATTCAAATAAAGTTCGAGAGAATCTATTAATTGAAGAAGGTACACGAGTAAAATCAGAACAAGTAGACAGACAAAGAAATGCCCTTATGAATGGTATGTATCCCCTTCTGGCCGAAGGATTACCTAAGGCTACTCCGGAGATACCAAAAGACTTGCCACCCCCATTGTTTCCGATAAAAACACATCCAAAGGGGCATCCCAGAACCGCAGAAGATGTTTTTCTTTCCTCATATTTAGATGACGCAGCTCCCGAGTATGCTAACCCCGCACCACATAGACCGTCTGCTGGGGGGGTTCAACGTCAAGACCATGTGTCTGTACCTTTGCAACAACAAATTCCGACACAAGTTCCGGCAAGCACATCTGTTTCTACATCTGTTCCCACGGCCGTTTCTACAGCTGTGTCCACACCCATAGTTGCTGTATCACGATCAACGAATCCTTTCGCGCCCAGTACCCCAGATGGGGCTACCGGAGGTGCTATCAACGATTTTTCTACGCCACCCAGAATAAATAAACTTACTTTTCAAGAATCAGCGCATCCACGTACGCCCAAACTCATAAATTCCCGCACGCTTAAGGAACTTCTTGTAGATTGTAGATATGACCCTGTGCCCGGCAAAGAGGACGAAATGGTCCTGGCATCATTACGTATCAGACGAGCTGCGATGTTTTTAGGGAAACTACCAGGAATGACTATGCATCTAGATAATATATATCATTTTGTCCAAACAGGGCGAGATTCTGAATGTATTAACAGAGCTATGGAATACCAGAAAGTGGAAATACAGGGGGAACTGTTACGTTTCCTCATAAATTGTGTGATCAGAAATCAAGACCGACCGGGGGTAAACCCGGGAGTAATGCAAATTCTTACGAGATGGAGCCAGAATATATCAGACGGGAAACATGATAAGCATACATGTATAGTAGCTATGTGCCGAAAGATCAGAAAAGAAATAGAACGAATACATGAAGAGAGATTGGCAGTAGACGAGTTTGAACAAAACGAAGAGGGAGAATTAGAATTTCCCGCAAGACAGTCAGAAACTATAGCCTATGTAGGTAGAGGAAGATCTTGTAATAATACTAGATGTTTTACTGATCCGACACGTCCGATATGTCCAGATAATAACAGAACTTATCCAACACCTATAATAAATATGAGGTCTCCCGAACATT
Organism: Triturus cristatus; assembly: GCF_964204655.1. Taxonomy (NCBI): domain Eukaryota; kingdom Metazoa; phylum Chordata; class Amphibia; order Caudata; family Salamandridae; genus Triturus; species Triturus cristatus. The sequence goes on from NC_140588.1 coordinate 920,683,775, forward strand.
CGTTCCAAGCCGCTGACAAACTACTCCGAGAACGAAGGGGTTATCACCTACTCGATTCTATGGATGAACAAGAATTAGCCAGATCAGCCGTTCATTGGGTTGACAGTCCCGGAAAATATGGTGATGAAACAGTAGCACACACGTTTTTGAACCTCAGCCCAGATGAACAGCGTTTAGCTGGGATTTATATGATTCAACAACTTCTTATCTTATATAAAAACAAACATTCGGATCCTGGTCCGTTACCTGATATATTAACTGAATTACTCACGAATAGATGGAGAGGTTCAGGTACTAAGTTAATTAGAGAAATACTAGAATCCAGAAAGCAGTACATTCTTTTTGTATGCCCAGAACATGTCTCACTGCCCATCAAGGAAAGAACGCCGTATTACATAGATAGACAGAATCCCTTGCGAGAAGTGCACCCAATAAAAGGCGAAGACAATGAGTTTAAACGTGTATTTATATATACGCCCATATCGAAAATAGAATTGTTAGAAATGAAGAAAGTGGTACCCAGTCATGACAAAGACCCAGCGGGTTTTCACCGAGAAATTAAAGACATGTTACTCATGGGAGAGTATACCTATCCCGACATTATGACAATATTAAAGGTATTAATGCCTGCTGGCATTTATGAAAAACTTAAGGAAAAAGAGTGGGAAGTGGGAGACCAAAAGATAGACAGGACAGCATTAGAAGCAGAAGAAAAGGCCCGAACTGCAGGAGCAGGGCTCGGGGATAAAACTAAAGCACTACCAGGTTTACTAGTACAGGTACTGCCACGTTTATTAACCACGAAAAAGGAAGACTGGGGTGCAATATCAGCCTGTAAACAAAAGCAAGATGAAGACACTAGTGATTTTTATGCCCGATTCGAAAAATGTTTTGGTATAAATAGTGGTATAAAAGCAAGTAGCGAGTCATACCCACATCTGTTTGTGACAAAATTAGTTGAAAATTCCTTGCCTCAAGTGAAGAATAGAGTATTAAAATTCGAGAGTACCTGGCAAGGTAATACCCCATCACAAATGTTACAAATGTTACAGTACCATTACAATAGGATTAGAGAGGAACAAGAACATGAACAGAAACGCATGAAAGACACAAAAATGAAAATGCTAGTCTCCCAGACAGTTCCAGCTGAAGGTCATAAAAAGGGTACGACACAGTCCGGTGATTCAGCAGGACCTGTAAAAGGGACATGCAACTATTGTAAACAACCAGGTCATTACATACACGATTGCCCAGTCTTGAAGCGTAATATCGCCACAGGTAAAACACAAGAAAGACCACGGCCACCTAGACAGGATCAGAATGAACAAGGAGCTCCGCAGCATGCACAGGCCATGCCAGCTCCACAACAGTCTATACAGTTTGTGCCAGCTGCACCAGCGTTGCCTATTGCTGCCACACAAACCACGACACGACAGCTGTACCAGACCGCACAGTATGACTATCCTGATTATCAACGATACGCATGAACCAGCCTAGAGAGGGAAGTTGACTTACCCCTTATCGAGGTCCCTGTAGACCAAGAAGGACCTTATGTACATAGTGAACTATTAGGCCAAGATAGAAAATTTTTACTTGATACAGGGGCAAGTCGAACAACTATAAAACGTAGTGAAGTTCCAGGGGCACCCCTCTCAGGCTCACAGAATATTTCCCTTGGTTTTTCAGGAAAACCTATTGTTAATGAGGTATCACAGCCTCTTCCACTTACGATAGGACCCTTAACCCGAACTACAGATTTATTGCTTACTAAATCATGTCCAGAAAACCTGTTAGGTATAAAAACACTGAAAGCTCTAGGAGCTATAATATGTTGTTCTCCGGAAGGAGTAAGATTGTTTTTACGTGATTTCAAAGGTCACTATGTGTCTCGAGACATGGATCCCCGACTACAGACTTTACCTACACATTTATGGGCACAAGGCCCTACTGATGTGGGTTGCATGAATATTACACCATATCGAGTTACACTAAAGGCAGGAGTGGTACTACCACGAATGCGACAATACAAGTTACCACCAGAAGCTGTAGTGGCTTTACTACAAATTATTGACGAGCTCATTGTCCAAGGAGTGGTTGTGGAAACAGACTCCAATGTATGTAATTCCCCGATAATTCCGATTCTTAAACGAACAGATCCAAAGGCCCCGCCAGTATATCGATTGGTTATTGATCTGCGCGAATTGAACAAATGCATTGTGCCACAATACCCCGTAGTCCCAGACATTTCTTCATTGCTGACAGCCATTGATTCCGAAGCAACATTCTTTACTGTAATTGATATCAAGAATGCCTTTTTCAGCGTCCCAATAGATCCGGAAAGCCAATACTTGTTCGGATTTAGTTTAAATGGACGTAGCTTTAAATTCACACGCGCACCTCAAGGATTCACAGAAAGCCCCAGCATCTATAGCCAAGCACTGAAACGAGAACTTGACAGTATCCACATGCCAGTCAACACTGCCCTGCTTCAATATGTCGATGATCTGCTGATCACCGCTAGAAACGAACCTGAATGTGAGAAAGCATCACTGACGGTATTACAATTTTTGGCCGAAAAGGGGCACAAGGTGTCCCCTTCCAAGCTGCAATTCTGTGTCCAGCGAGTTGTTTATCTTGGACACTCGCTGTCCAAGGAGGGAAGGCAGCTTACACCTGACCGCATTCAGCTAATAGCTAATATGCCAATACCCAAGACACAAAAGGAGGTGCGGGCGTTTATAGGCCTCACTTCATATTGTAGGCAGTGGATCCCTCAATATGCATTTTTAGCAAAACCACTCATTCAGTTGACAACACAGGAGGCGGCCACATCGACTGTCCTCCCGTGGACTCAGGAACACACACTAGCTTTTGAAAGCTTAAAGAAAGCTCTATGTCAAGCACCTGTTTTAGCAACACCATGTTACAGAAAAAATTTTACACTCTTTGTTACAGAACGAGAAGGTACTGCCTTGTCAGTACTCACACAGGAACAAGCAGGATCACACAAACCATGTGCTTATTTTTCTAGTACATTAGATCCCGTAGCTCAGGCTTTGCCTGCATGCCTAAAATCAGTGGCAGCAACAGCTTTAGCAATCAGACAAAGCGATGCCATAGTATTAGGACATCCATTGACAGTACAAGTACCACATGCAGTAGAGGTTCTTTTGAACCGCACACAAACACAACACTTGACTATAGCACGACTCACCGGTTACGAATTAACACTGTTTCAGCCACATATAGAAATCAGACGTTGTAGTACATTGAATCCTGCCACACTGTTACCTGTAAATGGAACAGACCCACTTGCACATGATTGTATTGAAGTTACCACTATCACGACGAAACCCAGACAAGATTTAACAGACGTCCCATTGTCAGACCCAGACCTGACGTTGTATGTAGATGGTTCATGTATGAGAACAGGTACCGGAGAGTTAGTAGCCGCTTATGCAGTCACAACAGACACTGAAATCATTGAAACAAATTGTATAAATATCTTGTCCGCTCAAGCAGCAGAGCTCATGGCTCTGACACAAGCCTGTATTCAAGCCACAAATAAAAAAGTCAACATATACACTGATTCACGTTATGCATTCGGAGTTGTACATGACTTCGGCGTGCTGTGGCGAGAGAGAGGTTATTTAACTTCTCACGGTGCCCACATTCAGCACGGACCCCTCATTCATGCCTTATTAGATGCAATACATCTACCCACTGCAATATCAATTATGAAATGTAAAGCTCATACGAAAGTTACTGATATCATTTCTCAAGGCAATGATCTAGCTGACAGAACAGCTAAACAGACTGCTCAAACTCAAACATCCGACATGACAAAGACAATAGTCCAGACACCAACACATTGTATGACGATTAAGGATCCCGCTCTTGATGTAATTGACATACAGACACATGCTACACCAGACGAAATAAAGAAATGGACGGAATCAGGAGGGATCCAAACGGACCAGGGATGGATGACGAAGGAGAAATCTGTATGGTTTCTTCCTGACTCTATGGTCCAAGCTATCATAAATACAATACACAGTCCAGCGCATCTAGGAGAGAAAGCTATGCTAGACAGCATTCAACATATTTGGTTCAACAAACATTTACGAGCAGCAGCTAAGCAAAAAGTCCGTACCTGTATGATATGTTGTCAGTTTAACCCAGGTAAAAGCATCCCCGTAGAGCAGGGTGGATTTCAGCCTCCTGATCACCCTTTTGAAGTCCTCCAGATGGATTATATCCAGATGGAACAATGTCGAGGATTCAAATATGTTCTCGTAGTTGTCTGCGTTCTTTCCCGCTGGACCGAAGCTTACCCAGTATCAGATTACACTGCCCCGACCACTGCCAAGCAGCTAGTTCGAGAATTCTTCCCACGGTACGGTTTACCACGTGTTGTCTATTCAGATAACGGCCAGCCGTTTTCATCCGAACTGATGAAACATGTTACACTTCTGCTAGGATATCAGTGGAAGTTTCATTGTGTCCGACACCCCGAGGCAGCAGGTCTCGTGGAACGACATAATCAAACTTTGAAAATCAGATTGTCCAAAATATGTAGAGAGAAAGGTGTTGACTGGGTAGTAGCTTTACCAGTTGCACTCTTTTATATGAGAATGGTAGCACACTCTCGAACAGGGCTATCCCCTTATGAGGTGATCTTTGGAAGACCACCGAATATGTGGGGGACGCCTATACCCCGTAAAATAACTGATGTTGACTGTAATATGTTGACAGATTACTTGGCTTCCTTGATGTCTGCACTACAATCTTGTCGTTCACAGGTAGCTGCAGCCTTTCCTGACAACACTGAGGTGAAACCCCATGACGTAGTTCCGGGGGATCTCGTTTTAGTGAGGAACTTTGATCGGAAGACTCAGCTGGACCCTAGGTGGAAGTCGCCGCAATTGGTCCTGCTCACCACAAGGACAGCCGTGAAGATCGAGGGCAGAAAAGGCTGGGTACATTCAAGTCATATCAAGAAATTTCATGGACTACCATCGGATGTAAATGCCACACCTCGTGTGTCTTCACCCATTGACTCAAAGCTTCCTTTGGTTGAACTTAGTAGCCCGGAACAATATAAATTAAAACTCAGGTCTAATAAGTCAGACAATTTGATTGTTTAAGTCCTCTCCAAGGTGAAGCGGTTGAATTTGTCTCTGACATGTATCCCTTAGACCTGAATAGAGGAAAAACTCGAAAAATGTTGAAACGACATGCATACTGTAAATCACTGCGTAGTCATTGTATAGTGACGTTATTAATTTTGTTTTTCTTGAGTCTTATAATAATCACTGCAAGTATATTGTTGCACGTATATTATCCTATTTCTAAACATTTCTATAATGTTACTGCGGAACATTCCTTTAGTGACCTACCCCCGCATGAATTGTCCTATAGATTTGCGCTGCGCAATAACACTTTCATTAGTATGTTACATCATTCCCATCAGACTAGTAATGCTACCAATTGTTGGATATGTGGTCGACTCCCTCCCTATCAGAATTATAAGGGAGTTCTGCCCCTCTTTCCATATCCGTTTACACACAATGGCTCCTGTGGAGCATGGTTTAGTTTAATCAATTCCTTAGATTTAAACACAGCAGTTTATCAAGACAATTGGGTATGGGGAAATCTGAACTTAGTTTTACTCAAAGTCTGCTACCCCGACAAGGAGGGTCGTCCCAAGAGAACAGGAACTGATCTAGAAAATGAAGTATATGGATTAGGTAATTTTACACTTAATCTCATGATCCTGAATGTCGAATCCGAAGTTGCACCAATTTTGCCTGCCATGTCAGTGTTCCCAGCTAAGGGTGAATTGTGTGTAAGAAAGAATGGTTCCATACATATGGGCCATAGTAGATGCACTACTGTAATAGAATTCAGTGATCAAGGCAAGTCTTCGTTTAGAGCTTCCCGCCATTCCTACTTCATATGTGGTCAGACTGCATATATGCGTCTGCCTCTAGATTGGGATGGTACCTGTTACATTGCATTTCTTTTGCCACCTGTTTTCCTAGCTCCTCCTGATTATCACAGAAATATTCATTTAGTACACAATAGAGAACGGAGAGATCTCCCAATTGTCGATTACACTGAGACGGCATGGGAGAAGTATGTAGATTTTAATAAAGGTCTCTTTCCCTATATAGGTACAGTTACCAATAGTAAGCTAATACGTAGATTAACTAGGACTCTTGAAGCCGTAGTGAATGAAACTATTTACGCCCTAGGCAACTTGACAGAGGAGCAGTCTGCGATGAGGATTGTAGTTCTTCAAAATCGTCTTGTCCTTGACGTCATCCTGGCCGATAGGGGCGGAGCTTGTAGGGTCATCGGATCAAGTTGTTGCATTTTCATACCAGAAAATTCGCCATCTGTATATAAAGCCATAACTCGCCTTCATAAGATTGTAAGCCAGATACATCAGAATCCAGGCACCTGGACTTGGTCCAGTTGGTTTTGGAGTGTATTATCTACCTTTGGATGGAAGGTCCTATCCTTCCTAGGTATTGGCTTTCTCATACTATTCAGTTGTTGTCTATGTCTACAATGTGGACCAGCGATCTGTGGTCTGTGTGCCACATCGTGTATTCCACCACCAAGATTTCGCTCGTTTCAGAAGAAAAAAGAAGAACAAATGATGTTATATGAACAGATCAATGGATTGATGAAGATTGATATCTCTTGACGGGCAAGTAGGGGACAAGGAGGGAATGTGGAAATATGGATTTTTCTGATCAGTTATGTCCCCTATCTTGGACCCCAACGGTTTCATGTATAAATCACAAGTACATGTATGTTCCCTCCAGTTCCAGTTATGAAGACGCAAATACGTGTGCGTCCACCGTTAACATGTCCTCTTTCAGATCCGCCATGAATGGGCCGGATATTCCATTCCTAAGTACGAAAGGCCACCGGCTTTATATGGTGCACTTATGCCATTGTACAGTCCAGACAAGTAGGCCCTGATTCTGCCATCAAGCTTTTCTTTTCTTCTACCTCTGAAAGCTCCAGTCTGAGCCTGCATCTGTGACCATGAACTTTGTCTTATTCCCTGCGCGGCTCACGATGCCTGACATCAGCCTGTTGCCTGCCAAGAACTGTATTTCGCCTTCGAAATTATCTGCTCCGCTCCCTGCTCAATGCATTCCTGTCTAGTAGTCTAAGTAAACATCCTTCCAGCTACCGAGCAAAGGCCCGGCTTCTCTGTCTTTATGCAAGTAATTCATAGCCCTATTATTATGGAAGACTTCTGCCCTCGCATCTAGTGTAGACACTTAGACGCTTGTACACGCACTAACAGTCAGTATAGTCAGTATAGAATAAGATTCTACTCTAAGAGACCTCTCTTTTGGATAACATAGTTCTTTAAACATAGGATGTTAGATATGATTTGGGATTAGGTTGACTTGACCCTCCAGACATCTGTCGCCACATGTAGAGTTAAATGTCAAATCCCCTTCACCCCCTATTTGCACGTCAATCATACGTCATGCTACTGCGCGTGCATTTCTGCCAAGTATTTCTGCTGACATTGCGAAATTCTTTCATGGAACCACCCTATTATGACATCATACCTGATGACGTTCTTTAGTTACACCCAGTTATGCCCACTTTTGCTACGCATGTATGTTTTATCTGTACTATCAATTGTTACGCCTCCTGCATTTGCTTCACTGTAATGCCTATTGTATAAAAGTAATTACTTATCAATAAAGTATGTACTTCACTTCCTGAACCTCCGTGGTGATGGAACCTGGAGTCAACGATTCGAATCGTCCATTGGAATAAAGCCCATTCCGAACCTCTAATATCACGGATTTTGCCTCTTATTTTACTGAGCTATATTTATTATTTTTCTGTATCAAATTAAGTCCCGGTAATTAAATTATTTACCACACCCTGGTGATATCAGCATCCTTTACAATCCCTTTACAATTCTTCATTTGTTTTGTCTCCTCATCTCCCTTATGTTCTACTTCCCTCCATCCTTTTCCTTTTCTACTCTTTTTCTTATTCTGTCCCCCCCACCTTTCTGTCATTCATTGACCCTTTATGGTTATGTGCAGTTTTAATATGACAAAAATGCCCTCCCTCCATTGATCCGGGGGTAATGGAAATCAGAGGGAAATGCTCACTTGCTGAAAGTGAGTTTATCCCCTTCGCTGCTAGGCCTTTCCCCACCCCCGTGCTAAGCCTATTTTATGGCTCTTTGAGGTAGTTCGCGCTTAGGCCCCTGTAACTTTTCTACCACATAAGGTATCCACGCCAAATTTTCGTCCTTTTCTCTCAACATCATGAGGATTCTAAAGGTACCCAGGGTTTATGGATTCCTCTTGAGGGGATCCTGAAATTAGTCATAATACAGCTACATTTTCTTTTGTTTGGGAAAAATGGGAAAAAAGTGCTGCAAATGAAAGTGTCTGTTTTTTTCCCTGCAAATGGTATCAACAAAGGGTTTGTGGGGCTGAAATCACAATTTTCCCAGCTTTCAGGATGCGACAGACTTTTGTCAGAAAACCAACATTTTTTACACAGTTTTGGCATTTTACAGGGACATAGTCTATTTTTGCTCTTTTCTGTGCTTTCAACCTTCTTCCAGTTAATGGTAGAAGTGGGTATGAAAGCATTAATGGATCCTGGAAAGCTATACATTTTAGAAAATTAGAAACAATTCTGAATTCAGCAAGGGGTCATTTGTGTAGATCCTTCAAGGTTTCTTTATAGAAACTAAGGGGTCTAATATGATGTCTGGCGGATTGCCACCGCCCGCATGGCGGTGGCGATCTGCCCGACATCATCCCCCGCCCGCCTCCCATTTCCCCCGCCATATTATGATGGCAGGGGTACCGTGGCGGACGGGAAGACCATCTGCTGCTTTTCCGCCTGGTCGATGAGTCGACTGGGTGGAAAAGGGTTGAATATGGTGGCGGTGTCCACTAGACACCGCCATCCATATTACAATGAGAGCGGGAAGCAGCCTTTCCGTGGCAGCATTGCTGCCATGGAAAGCCATGCAGATTCCACAGTTGGGGGCCTGTTGCGGGCCCCCAGAATGTTGGGGTGGTGGGGGGCACATTTGCATGGACGATGTGGCAGGCACCGCGCAGTGCTTTCCACGTTGCGCATGCAAATGCACAATGTGCAAGCCAAGTATTGTGGCGGGCGGTGCTGTGTGCATCGCCCGCCACAAAGAATTGGATGGGGGATGCCACTGTGGCGGTAGCCTCCTAATCGCCGCACCACTGGCAGGCGGTCCCAGCACCGCTAGGGTGTCCGCCCGCCATCCTAATAGGCCCCTAACAGTTGAAAATAGGACAAATTGAAAATGAGTTAAAAAAACCAGCCATTTGTGCCAACGTTTTCACCTGTAACTTCTTCTAATTATGACAACTTGTAGGTTTTCCAAGAATCTGTCGAACCCAGACCCAATAGCTGAGCAGCATCTTGCAATGGTTTTTTATTATGTACCGGGTATATAGCAATTAATTTGGGAAAATATATATAATGAAAAATCGGGATGAAAGACATCCATGTATTTCTGAAATTGGAACAAAATATAGAGTTTAGAAACAGTAGCTATTTGCACATTTCCAAAATTGTGAGTACCCATACTAGCATGAGAATTATAGGACATTTGTCAAAGTGACTTCTTTTTTACACATTGTCTTTCATTTGGAAGGCAAAAATGCACTGAAAGTCAATAGGTAATAACAGGTGCTCTACAATTCTGTGTTACCCTTATTCTCCCTATACAAATGGTACCTCCCTTGTGTGGGTAGGCCTAAGGGCCGATTCCGATGGCCGGTCGGACAGCTGTCCGTAGCCTTACCCTGCGACCGACACGTACCCTGAGTCGGTCCGTCCTGTATAGGAAGTACGATGCGCATAACTGCCTAAAACACGACCGACACGTTGGCTGTGAATCAAGACCCATTTTCCGTCCGAGCCGTAACTCCCAAAGAGGAACCGTGTCGCCCGGAAGCAGTATCCATCGCAGTTTCCGGCCTGACAAGTACGATGCGTACTTCATGCGCGCCGGACGGGTCGTCACGTACTGCACATCACAGCATCCGGAAAACACGCATATCAGCTACGATTCGCGCCACAAATCAATACACGGCTACAAGACAGAACAGCTTGCAGTGGGTACGAGACGGAGCAACAAGCAGCGTGTACGACACAAACACATCATGAATCCCATCGTGCAAGTCATACCAGTACTCTACATCTATGACCGGATCAGGGACCGACGCCGACGGCGCAGACGGTAAGTCAGACACCTGCCACATAAACAAATGACACGTACCCGCAAAATGGCACACACACACAGGGGATACATATCCTGGCCACTAACAACAGCCCACCCTACAGGTTGCATGGCCAGCACCACTAACACCCCCACCCATAGGGGGCCTGCTGCCCATCACACCTGCCACCCTCACTCACAGGGGACCTGTTGCCCATCACCCCTGCCACCCCCACTCATAGGGAACCTGTTGCCCATCATCCCTGCCACCCCCACTCACAGGGCTTAAGTTGCCCATCACCCCTGCCACCCCCACTCATAGGGGACCTGTTGCCCATCACCCCCACCACCCCCAGCCATAGGGGACCTGTTGCCCATCACCCCTGCCACCCCCACTCACAGGGCTTATGTTGCCCATCACCCCTGCCACCCCCACTCACAGGGCTTATGTGTCCCACCACCTCTGCCACCCCCACTCACAGGGCTTATGTTTTCCATCACCCCTGACACCCCCACTCACAGGGGACCTGTTGCCCATCACCCCTGCCACCCCCACTCACAAGGCTTATGTTGCCCATCACCCCTGCCACCCTCACACATAGGGGACCTGTTGCCCATCACCCCTGCCACCCCCAGCCATAGAAGACCTGTTGCCCATCACCCCTGCCACCCCCACTCACAGGGCTTATGTTTCCCATCACCCCTGCCACCCCCACTCACAGGGCTTATGTTTCCCATCACCCCTGCCACCCCCACTCACAGGGCTTATGTTTCCCATCACCCCTGCCACCCCCACTCACAGGGCTTATGTTGCCCATCACCCCTGCCACCCTCACTCATAGGGGACCTGTTGCACATCACCCCTGCCACCCCCAGCCATAGGGGACCTGTTGCCCATCACCCCTGCCACCCCCAGCCATAGGATGGGTGATGCGCAACACATCCAGCATACGCAAACATCAGGTATGTCCGCAAAATACATCCCCCACAACATCATGACAACAGTGGGTAGTTTGTGACAAATGCCCACAACAGTGATTATGGTTACAAGCATACAATGTAAGTAACAGCACATGTGTGACCAACACATGAGTGTGACATACACAAGGCAAGCATCACCATAGCACTGTGGCAATGTAAAAAGAACACCCCCTCACTGTGTAGAACAGAAGTCAAGTGGGGGCTCACAAAATGCAGCAGATGTGGAGCATTGTGGTGATGGGGACCAAACCCCCATCAACACAGTGACCAAGAGGTGAGTGTCATCATGGTCAAAGCTGTAAATAACTAACAGCATGTATGATCCCTGATCCCAACACATCACACACTTCTGGGGGAAAATAGTGGTTGTGTCCCATACACACAGAGATGTGTTGAGGCAAACAGTGCTGTGAAAACATAACACTCTCTGCCATGTGCAGACAAGCACAACACATGGACAATGCACCCAGCGTACAATGACACAACAGCAGAAGTGACCATCACAAAGCATGCACACATCTCGAAAATAGACACACCAACCAAAACAACATGTGTAGACTGTAGGTGTCAGCTCACTAACTCACATTCAATGCCAGCAATGGCACCCAACAACCAGGATGAATGTGCAGAATGATGTGAAATGACTCACAGGGACAGCATGCAAAATCACAGAAACAGCATCCAGACAAAGGCCCACAATGGCCAAAACCAATGCACTGGTGCAGATGCACGAACACAAACAGGCAAACTCACAATGCACATCGGACACAACATGTGTGTGTGTGTCACAGTATCCACAGGCAACTACACAACACATGAGAGGGGCTGAACCACAGTGACACAGATGTGGACACAGTGCCATACAAAAGTAAACCATCATTGGGACACCCTCAGTGGGCAATCAGGCGTTGGGAGATGAGAGGGAGCACAACAGACACATGTGACACTAGCTGGAATGAACACCAACTAACACAGCAAGAGACTGACACACAACAGCACAATCCACAGGGACAAGACATTGTTGTGACACAAGCATGCATGACACCTCCACTGTGATGACAAAGGCAGATGTCGTACAAACTGGGAAACACAGACATGTGTCCTGTGCCACAAACGTACATCACACATACACAAACACAAATCAATCAGCATGTCCCCTCATCCATGGACAAACGGGAGCATGGCCATGACCCCAAAGCTCATGTGACCTTCACAATCCCTGCCACTGTCCCAGGACTATGCAGATGCCAAGGAGGAACACAAGGCAGCCATGCTGACACCTGCCAGCATCGCTGCCGTGAACCCGACAAGTGGGAGCAGTCACACACACATACAAATGTCTCAATCACTGAAAACTGCCACCTAGGGACAACTACATGATATTGCGAACAAAAAAGTGCCTTGAGGAACCCTCACTGTGTCCCATCTGTGTCTGACAACATCATCAACACTCAGAACTGACAAATCCCAATGATGATACACCAATTAACAGGAGTGAGTCATGCACCCACACATCTGGTAGCCCATTGGAAAAGTAGTGGAATTAACACAGTACCACTCAGCAAGCATCAACAACACGAACATATCAAGGGAACACTGTCTGTGTATGAACAGGGATGTGGACACACACACATGCACATACAATACGCACCATGGGCCGAGGCCATGTCACTGGACAACACACTAACTTGAGGGGACACAACTAGGCCTGGGCAAAAATTTCGTTCCGTCCGCGGAAAATGCGATAATTTGGCATTTTCGTGTTCTGCGGAGAGCGCGAAAATGTCAAAATTTCTGCATTCCGCAGCTTGGCGATAATTTGTTTCTTGCTCGCGCTGTAAAATAATACATTCTCGTGCGCGCGCGATCGCCTTACCTGAATCCCTGCGTTCGCGGACAAGTTTTCTGGATCCGGTCGCGTTCTCCATGAGATGTTGTATTGTTTTTAGCCGTTTGCGCTGTCTCGTGACAGTTCGCGCCCGCAGTGACGTCATGCGTCGCGCGATCACGTCTTTCTTCTCGCGATCATGCACCACGAGACAACTGAAAACAAGATGGCCGCGCCCGTGAGCAACCACATGGGTAAGTTGGCGAGCCACAACCTTGCAGAAAATCTCGTGAACATGCGGGAAAAAAACTTCCGCATCTTCGCGATATTTCGGCCTGTTTGCGATAATTTTTAACATTTTCGCGATAATTTGCGAAAGTGGATTTCGCAAATTCCGCCCACCCCTAGACACAACTCCTGTGGGAGCCCAGCTGTGCCAAACATATTCACCGCAAGTCCCACTCATGTCTGCCGAACACTTGGTCAGTCAGCCATCAGTTACTGCAAAATGAAGGCTCTGGTCACAACAGCCTGGGTACGTGAGTCTCCCTTAAGTCATCTGCACATACTCAATACATATGTAGAGCAAGTTGCACAGAGGACCCAATTGCTCCTATACCAATGATGCCCACACCTGTAGGGCCAGTAGTGATGAGCACGAAGTATGTGGAAGTGACAATTTGGACAATGGGAAGCACATCATATGTGCAGGGGTGCAAGCCACAGATGTGACCATGGCAATTAAATGCTCAGAGAGATGTACACAAATGGTTGATCCAGACACACCCAGGTAGCTGCAAAGGATGACATGGATACCCACCAGAATAGGATACATATCTCATGGACCACAGGGAGTACCTCACATCAACACATCAGTATGCAACATTGTAAACCAAGCATTAAAGGTGCAAGGGCATCTAAAACAACCTCAACATGATGTACAGCTAAATCAAGTTCACAGGGACAAAGTAAAAAGCTTTATTCAGCATATGAAAAGTGAAACGTCTGTTGCAACAAAAGGCCAATGGCCAGTCCATATCCAAAGGGCAGGGAGTGAACTAGAGTCACAAATTCAGTATATGAAACTCGAAACGTCTGTGCAACCAAAAGGCCAATAGCCAGTCCATGTCAAATTGCCAAGGAGTGAACTAGAGTGACAACTGTCACACCTTGCTTGCCTGCACTGCTAAGGACCGGGGTCATACCCTCGGAGGGGCATACATGGGGGCCGGCCAGGCACCGCAGGGACAGGATCAGGGCGCAGCAGAAGGAGGCAGTGAAGAGGTGGGGGATGCAGGCGAGACAATTGCAACTGCAGTGGAGATGACTGAAGTGGTGAGTGCTGTCACAACTGTGGGGCACAAGTCAGAAGGGGTGGGCGTGGACTCCAAAGCAGTGCCTACATCCATGGGAGTGCAATGGGGGACAGGTGAGGTCTGCAGGGCAGGGGGTGGTGATACGGTCCCCACATCAGTGGCAGCTACTGTCTGACCAGGTGTGGAGGAGCAAGTGCTGGGGGGATGGCCTTAGCATTTTGGGGATGGTGTAACTGTGTGTGGAGGAACCCAGGGCAGGGAGTGGCGGGGGAACCTCTGGAGTAGTAGCCTGGGGGATGGAGGACGGAGACTTTGCCTTGGAGCTGTGTGCTGGCGGGGGGTCTTGCTCTTCTTGTACCGGGGGGACTTGCGGGTGGGCGTCTCGGTCTGAGTGTGCCAGGGGAAGGGTGTCCGGGTGTGAGGGGCACTCCCTCCTGTATGTGGGGACTTCCTCTTCCCCTTGTAATCAGGATCAGCTGGGTCAGTGGGGAAGAGGCCAAGGTCACAGAGGAAGAGCTTCTGGGGGGATGGAGTTGCAGGTGAGGCATGGGAAGGGAGCTGGGAGGGAGAGGTCTCGGAGGACTGTTGAGTGGTTGTGGATGACTGTGTGTGTGTCAGCAAACCAGCCCCTGTGAGTGTGGAATCAGTCCCCTGCGCTTGCTTGTGTGCTAGTCTAGACCTTGGTTTGGGGGTTTCGGGGCTTTGGACAGGTAGTGTGCTAGGAATTGTGGGAGCTGCAGGGGTAGGAGGGGTGTGGGACTGTTGGAGGAGAGACACTGCTGCCGTCAGGGAGGAGGCCACAGACTGGCTGGTCCTCTGTAGGTCATGCATGCCAGAGGAAATTCCCTCCATGGATGACACCAGTTGTGTCAACAGACCTGTGTGTGCATGGAGGACCTTCAGCATCGATGTCTGCCCCACATGCATCTGTCTAAGTAAGTCCACAGACTCCTCACTCAGGGCAGCAGGAGACACAGGGGCAGGGGGTGCGGTGCCTGGCACAAAGGAGACATGCTCACGAACACGGGAGCCCACAGGGACCTCTGGGATGGGAGCCAATGGGAGGGGGATGGTGGTGGTGGTGGTGGTGGTGGTGGTTGTGGCGGTGGTGGAGATTGCCTCACTAGCTGGGGTTTGGTGGCTGCTGACACCCGCCTCCACAGGGGAGTCATCCTCAGAGCTGCTGTGGCCTTCAGCTGGGGGGATGGTGCTGACGACTCCTCTGTGTAGCTAAAATCGCCCACCATGCCACTGGGTCCACCTGACTCCTCTCCTTCTGTCCCTGTAAGGCTCTGTGGCTCCTCCTGTTCCATGGAGCCGACCCCTCCTGTGGCCGTGGATGTATCTGGATAGGAATAGGAAGTAACAGAACAACATCAGTCACCTGCACTGACTGCACACACCACAGTGAGTACATCACATCACAGGGCAAACCCTGGAATCATCAGCTGAACACAGCTCAAAGTGCCAACACAGTTTAGAATAAGACAATTGTCATTTCCAACATCAACCATGGCACACATATCCCTCCTTGATTTGCACACATACGCCTGTTGCATGTTGAATGCTACTACCCCAATGTGCCAACATGTACCACCCACACATTAGTTGTACATGCAAGTGAACATGTAGGCGTATGTCACTAGACCCACAGCACATCTCTTGCGACTGACTCAGCACAGGTGTCCGGATGAAGGGATGGGCAGAAACTCATTTCACATGCTTGGGATGCATGTCAGCAACACACACTATGATGTACTCATGTCCTGATGGGCAAGGCCACAATGGGGTGCATGGTGAACACTTGAACACAACGCAGGCTCAATCATAGCAAGTTCAATGCCATGGCACTGGGATGGCCTGTAAGTCAGTCAAAACTGTCTCCTGTCACAGGGGCAGGGCATCCAGACAACAACAATATGTAAAGACTCACAATCCTAGCTCAGGGGCAAATCTGACTCTGCAGATGACCGGCGCACTTGCCCATCCCATGCAAACAACATATCCAGGACCCAGAAGACCCCACATCATGAAAATCAGACATATGCGTCTCAGCAAACACGACTCCATGTACATTAACACATCACAGTCTGCCATGCATATAACCCAGCTGCATGAGGGACAGAGTTGCACACACCATTGTGCGCTGTCAGATGCTCACACACCTACACGTCACACAGGTCTTGTCTCCTGCAGTCACATTGCAGATGTCATGCTGACCCTCGGAATAATGGACACCCCAATTGTACGTAGCAACAAGCCACACCCTAATGACACAGAGGCACACACCTGAGGGCACATGTCACGAAGCGCAATTTCACACACAGAAGTGGGATTACAGAGTGTTTCTGAATGCCCTTGAGGGGGCAGGACTGGGCAGGACTAAGTGAAACAGTGTTTTGCCCCAGACAGTAGTCAGGTGGCTAAGCAATTGTGGCATACTTGCCATACCTTCTCCTAATGCCCAAAAATTGGAGTACCCTGCTGCATGGTTTTGTATTGAATACCCCAGAAACATGTTGCGAGTCAGACCAGCAAGTGGTACACATCTCAAGGGCACACACAGTTCACATGTCAGATCTCAGGCATTGTATAAACCACCCATGACACACACAACAGAGTCACGGGAACTGATGCTGACTCGTACCTGATACATAGCTGACTGCAAGGACACAGTGCCCTAGTGACACAATCCAAAGACTGTAGGGGCCACACCTGTGGAACAGATGAGATGGGTGCATCACACAGATGAGGGACCTGATTTGGGGACTACAAGACCTACGTAATGTGGAAGTGTGACCCGGACAAAAGACTGCTATGTGCATGTCAGACATGGTACACAGATCAGGCATGGACTTACCCCCTTCCTGCTGCTGTCTGGCCTTCAGCTGCCTATCCAGGTCTGGGAAGACCACCACCAGTATCTGGAGCATGTGGGGAGTCAGGGTCCGGTGTCCGCCCCTCCTGCGTGGAGGTGACAGCTTCGGCTGGACTCTAGATATCCTCCGGATCCAGCCACGAAGTTCCTGCCACCTCTTCTGGCAGTTGCGGATGCTGCGCTTGTAGACCTCCACAGAAGAAAACAGCCTGGGCGATGGTCAGCCAGATCTCCTGCTTCTGGTGGGCATCAACCTGTGAGGAGGACAAAGTGAAAAGTACATTAACACACATGCCTCAGATTTGTGCAGCACACAATTAGATATACATGTCATCATCACAAAGGGAAAATAGTTACACAGATAGTGCAACCATGGGTAATGAAAACTCACATGCATGTCTGACATGTTAACAATGCATGGATAGTCTAAGCTGGCAAAAATGCACTTTAGCTGCAGGAAAAATATTCAGTACACTGCTGTACACACTGCTAGTACTGCAAGTCAGACAACATGCTTAATTAGGAAGGCAGTACACAGCACACTCACCTGCTCCCCTGGTGTCCCATAGAGCTTTCTGTACTCTGGAAGGAGCCCGTCCAGCAGGGCCTTAGTTCTCCTCCTCAGTGAAGGCTGGGGCCCTCTCCAGTGTACGTGCCATAGCAGGAGCCAGAGGATGCAGAGACAGCAGCAGTGGTAGCAGGGATGTGGTCCAGTAGCATGTAGTGCAGGAAAGTGAGCTCCCTGGGGTCCAGCCAGCCTTATAACTGTGCTGCAGAGGCAGACTCTGTGCCATGTGTCCAAAGTGATAGGTCCAACATGGTTGCATTCTATGAATCTGGCCAATCCATTTAAAAGTACGACTCGTACACGCCTTCTGCATCGTTCAAATCTTCACCTTCATGGAACACTTCAAATTGCAACATTGTTGTAGGCATTCAACTGAATTTCCAGTGCACAACTCGTACAAGTTTTGAATCCGCATCGGTCTCCATGACAGTCCTGAGCCAATGGGTGCGCCCGGCTCGTTCAACTGATTGTACAACGTGTATTTTGAATGTACACATGCACCCATCTCCATACAATTCAATGGCCAAGGCGTACGCACGGCTCGGACATGACCCGTGCAATGCGCAGGCATTGTCACCCACGTCGGACCTCATTGCATTCAATGACAATGCGTACGCACGGCTCGGACATGACCTGTGCAATGCGTACGCATTGTCACCTGCGTCGGACCGCATTGCATTCAATGACAATGCATACGCACGGCTCGGACATTACCCGTGCAATGCGTACGCATTGTCACCCGCGTCGGACCTCATTGCATTCAATGACAATGCATACGCATGGCTCGAACATGACCCGTGCAATGCGTACGCATTGTCACCTGCGTCGGACTGCATTGCATTCAATGACAATGCGTACGCACGGCTCGAACATGACCCATGCAATGCGTACGCATTGTCACCCGCGTCGGACCTCATTGCATTCAATGAAATGGCCTACGCCTGGCTTGGACATGACCCGTGCAATGCGTACGCATTGTCACCCGCGTCGGACCTCATTGCATTCAATGACAAGGCCTACGCACGGCTCGGACATGACCCATGCAATGCGTACGCATTGTCACCCGCATCGGACCTCATTGCATTCAATGATAAGGCGTACGCACGGCTTGGACATGACCCGTGCAATGCGTACGCATTGTCACCCACGTCGGACCTCATTGCATTCAATGACAAGGCGTACGCACAGCTCGGACATGACCCGTGCAATGCGTACGCATTGTCACCCGCGTCGGACCGCATTAGTGTGACTATTAGACAGATGCATCACACATATAATGGCCATGGACACCTGCACACACCTGCCACACTATAGCATTGGCCACACAGTGTCCCATGGCATGTGAGGCTGCATTCCCTGGGTGTTTGTGGGGGCCACAGCAGTTTTTTTGTCTGGCACTTTGTGCAGCCACTCCCAGGCTGTTATCTTGTACATGGGGGGAGAGTCCTTTGTGTGTTGTGCACATTTTCACTGTGATGTGCAATTGGACAGTAATTGGCATGAGTGAAGGCCACAGTGTCAGGTTGGATATGTTTTGGACATGTCACATACACCCTGAGTCCTGGGGGTGATGGCATGTACGTCACAGTGAGACCTGTAGCCCCAATACTGATGTGCACCCACAGTCTGTATGCATGTTGTGTCTCAGATGTGTCTGATCACATGTTACCAATGGGTGACTGTTAGATCTGGGGGTCTCTAGTTGGCAGGGTAGGTACCACTGTCCAAGTAGGGACCCTTGCTTCTAGTCAGGGAAAGGGGGATACACTGTTAAGATAACCCCTGCTCACCCTCTAGGTAGCTTGGCCTGAGCAGTCTAGGCTATCAAAGGCAATGTGTAAAGTATTTGTACCAACACTCACAGTAACACAGTGAAAACACCACAGATTTACTCCACACCAGTTTTAGAAAAATAATGTATCTTTACTAAAAACTTCACAAGACCAAATACTACAGACAAACCAACATATAATTCAAAAGGTTACTTTAAAGATAGTTCAAGAGTTTGCAGAAAGTACTCCAGGATGTAAAAGTCAGTGTCCTGCACAATGCGACTCTCAATGCACAAAATGCGACACTCTCGTGCCCAACAGTACCTGTAGTTGCGATAAGGTTCCCAAAAGCTATAACAAGGAAGCTTGCAAAGGCGATGCGATACTCCTGAGATCCTGGGGAGGCTTTGCAGCAGCCCTGCTTCACGCAGCAGAGGTGGATGCGCCGGCTCCGATCTGTAAGGGGAGGATGCGACGACTTTGGCCTTTGTTGCGTAGGTTTCTTAGGGGGAAGCTTCACGCACAGGTTCGATGCGACACTCTTCGATGTGGTGCGATGCGTGGCGCAGCGTGGCCTTCCGGCGCCGCAACCCTCGATGCGCCACGGAACGGGACTCTGCGTTGACGCACGCAGCGGCTGGAGACTTTTCACGCACCGGCAGTGGTGCGGCCCGCAAACTGGTTCTGCGACGACCCTCGCAGCGTCAGGAATCTTCTCGCACCGGGACGATGCCCGACGCACTCGGCGATGCGGGGACACTGCGTGTTGCGATGGTGCCGCGATGAAATTTTCCTCGCACTCTCGTCTTGCGACACGCAATCGGATGATGCGTTGGGTACCAGTCACTCTTGTTCACGCTTCTGCTTCCCAGCTCCCAAACACAGCAAAACGACCTCCTGAGGCCCCAAGACTGGGCAAGCACTCCAAGGCAGGTCAGAACTCTCTCAGCAGAGTTCCAGGGGAGCTGGTGGTGAAGTACTTTTGTTCCTGGGACTTCTTAACAGGGAGCCAGCTCTTCTCAGGCCCTTGGAGATCAGAATCAAAAGAAGGGGACACAGCAAAGTCCTTCCCCTCTCCTTGGCAGCAAAGCAAAACAGCAAGCAGGCAGTCTTCTCCTCTTCAGTCCTTTTCAGCTTTCTCCTTGGCAGAGGTTTCTTCTTAGTTCCAAAGTGATCTAAAGTTTTAGGTGTCTGGGGTCCTCTTCTTATACCCCTCCAAGTCTTTGTCTCTCTTTGTTCCAGTGGGGGGATTCCCCTGCTCAAACCGGTTCCTGGGTGTGCTCTGCTCTGGAGCACCTGGTTCCTTTCAGAGTGAGGGGCAGGGTCGTTAGACGCTCAGCAGGAGGTGGAGCCTTCTTTGTGCCAGCAGAGGCAGAGTCCTCAGCCTGGCCAGCAGGGGGTGGAGCCAGCTTTGTGTTTGTCAGGGGCAGCCCTATTCAGACCCAGGGACTACTCCTCCCACCCATCTAAAGCAGATCTCCCTATTCACCCTGCTGCTGACTCATCCAGGCTCCTGGAGCCACCTAGCACATCACCTGACACCAGTCAGCCAACCAGCACACAGGCACACAGGAAGGTTAAACAGGAGAATAGCTACTTTCTAAAAAGTGCTATTCCCACACAGTGAATTTAAAAACCATCTGGCTAAAAAGATGTATAATTAAATTCTGAACACAGAGATACCAAACTTGGATTTTCTATCTTGCCCCTATGGGAAGATAGGCATGTAAACAGCCTTCCCCATTCTATCCTTTGGGCAAGAAAGCCTCTCAGCAGTGAAAAACGAAAATGGCTGTAATTCACTACCAGGGCATGTTACACACCTCAGTACATGCCCTACCTTTCAGATACACTGCACCCAGCCCAGGGGGGTACCTAGGGCATCCATAGGGATGCCTGACATGTACAGAAAGGGAAGGATAAGGCCTGGTCAGTGGGTGCACTGGCCAGGTCGACATGGCAGTCCTGGACTGCACATAGGCACTGCAAGCAGGCCTAAGACATCATTTTAGCGCTACTCCTGTGGGTGGCACAATCAGTGCTGCAGCCCACTAGTACCATTTGAATCACCAGCCCTGGCACACGCAGTGCACTTTACTAGGGGCTAACAGGTGAAACAAATATACCAATCATGGATAACCAATCAATACAACAATTTACCAAGGGAGCACTTGCACTTTGACACTGATCAGCAGTGGCAAAGTGCCCAAAGCATCTAAACCAGCAAAAACGAAATCCAGCATAGCATCAAAAAACACAGGCGGTAGAGGCAAAAAGTCAGGGGTAACCACGCCAAAGATGCCAGGTCTAACACGTGTCCCCTCCAGCTGAAAATGGGGAGAACTACCCACCCTCTTGGGAGTTCTCATCTCTAAGGCGGAAAAACCTGGACAGACCATCAGCGTTGGCGTGTTCTGTACCGGGGCGGTGTTCCACCGTAAAGTCCATCCCCTGTAGGGAAATGGACCACCTCAACAACTTAGGATTCTCACCCCTCATCTGCATCAACCATCTGAGGGGCCTGTGGTCCGTCTGAACCCGGAAGTGAGTCCCAAACAAGTAGGGTCTCAGCTTCTTCAGCGCCCATACCACAGCAAAAGCTTCCCTTTCAATCGCACTCCACCTCTGTTCCCTGGGATGTAGCCTCCTACTAATGAAAGCTACAGGTTGGTCCAAGTCCTCATCATTTAGTTTTGAGAGCACCGCTCCCACTCCATGCTCAGAAGCGTCTGTCTGCACTATGAATTCCTTGGAGAAGTCAGGCGCCTTGAGTACAGGTGCTGTACACATGGCCTCCTTCAGGGCATCAAAAGCTTCTTGGCAGGCACTGGTCCAAATCACTTTCTTCGGTAACTTCTTGGAAGTTAGTTCTGTCAAGGGAGCCGCAATGGTGCCATACCCCTTGACAAAACGGCGATAGTACCCGGTGAGTCCTAAGAAGGCTCTCACCGCTGTCTGGGTTTTGGGGCGGTTCCCAAGCCCGGATGGTATCTATCTTGGCTTGTAGGGGCGCCACCTGGCCGCTTCCTACCTGGTGTCCCAAATACACCACCGAACCCTGCCCTATCTGGCACTTACTGGCCTTGATAGTGAGGCCTGCACTATGCAGAGCCTTCAACACTGCGCAGAGGTGTTGCAAGTGTTCTTCCCAAGTGGAGCTGAACACAGCGATGTCATCCAGATATGTGGCGCTGAATTGCTCCAGCCCGGACAGTACCTGGTTGACCAGTCTCTGGAATGTGGCAGGGGCATTCCTCAACCCAAAGGGCATGACACGGAACTGGAAGTGCCCCTCTGGCGTTGAAAACGCAGACCTCTCCTTGGCCCCATCAGTTAAGGCAATCTGCCAGTACCCAGAAGTTAAATCAAACGTACTGAGGTAGTTGGCAGCTCCCAACCGATCCACGAGCTCATCAGCTCTGGGGATGGGGTGTGCGTCAGTCTTCGTGACAGCATTGAGCCCACGGTAGTCCACACAAAACCTAAGTTCTGGAGTGGCACCTGGCGCAGCAGCTTTCGGTACGAGTACCACTGGGCTAGCCCAGGGGCTGCTGGAGGGCTCAATCACCCCTAGCTCCAACATCTTAGAAACCTCCTTCTTGATGCTGGCCCTGACCTTGTCAGCCACCCGATAAAACTTCTGTTTCACAGGCATGCTATCTCCCGTGTCCACGTCATGGACACACCAGTTGGTGATACCGGGGGTCAGGGAGAACAGAGATGCAAACTGACCCAGCACATGGCGACAGTCCCTCTGCTGTTCTGGGGTCAGGGTGGGCGAGAGGACCACTCCATCCACTGACCCATCTTGCTCCTTAGCTTCCAGGAGGTCAGGAAGAGGATCGCTATCCTCCTCCATCCCTGCATCTGTAGCAAGTAGCATTGTTATTTCAGACCTCTCAAAATGGGGTTTGAGGCGGTTCACGTGTAGGACCCTCATGGGGTTCCCGGGAGATCGCAAGTTGACCAGGTAGGTCACCTCACTCTTGCGCTCCACCACCTCATATGGCCCAGTCCACTTGTCTTGGAGCGCGCAAGGCTCCACTGGCGCCATCACCCACACCATCTGCCCAGGGTGAAATTCCATCAGAGTGGTATGCTGGTCATACCACCTCTTCATCTCATCCTGGCTGGCTTCCAGGTTCGCCTGAGCGAGGGCCCGGAAGCGCTGTGTCTGGTTGCGGATGGCCAGCACATAGCTGAACACATCCTGGGGGGTTTTCCCAGGGGATTTCTCCCAACCCTCCTTCACCAGACTGAGAGGTCCTCTAACAGGGTGCCCGTACAAAAGCTCAAAGGGACTGAACCCCAGAGACTTTTGTGGTACCTCCCTGTAGGCAAATAACAGGCATGGCAGAAAGACGTCCCACTTCCGTCTCATGGGCTCCGTCAGCCCCATGATCATGCCCTTCAGGGTCCGGTTGAACCTTTCAACCAACCCATTTCCTTGAGGGTGGTAAGGAGTGGTGAACTTATAAGTTACCCCACACTCCTCCCACAGAGACTTCATATACCTGGAGATGAAGTTGGTACCCCGGTCAGATACCACCTCTTTGGGGAAACCCACACGGGAAAAGATCCCCATCAACGCACGGCCCACCACCGGGGCTGTGGTTGTCCTGAGAGGGATAGCCTCCGGGTACCGGGTGGCATGATCCACCAGGACCAGGATGAACCTGTTGCCTAAGGCGGTCCTGGGGTCCAGTGGCCCCACAATATCTATTCCCACCCGCTCGAAAGGGGTGCTCACTACTGGAAAAGGCTGGAGAGGGCCTTTGCATTTTCCTCCAGCCTTGCCACTTGCCTGGCAAGTCTGGCATGATTTACAGAAGGAAGCGACGTCCGTCTTCATCCCGGGCCAGTAAAAGTGGGTGGCAAGCCTTTGTCGGGTCTTGTCCTGCCCGAGATGTCCTGCAAGCGGCACGTCGTGAGCCAGACCCAGTAGGAAGTCTCTGAACCCTGCGGGTACCACCAGGGTACGTGATCCACTGGGCTCAGCAAACCTAGGCTCACTGTACAACAAGTCATTCTCCCAGTAGAGAAAAAAGTTCTTCGGATCAGCACCTGCTGCCTGGTCTGTAGCCTGGTGCCGCAGACCTTCAAGAGTAGGGCATGTCTTCTGCGCACGGCAGAACTCCTCTCTGGAGGGACCACCCTCTTGCTGCCAATGGGTCAGCTCAGGTATGTCTCCCAGCTCAGCTACCTGTTCCCCTGTAGGCTCCAGGGCATCCCCCGTAGGTTCTGCTCCTTCCTGGACCGTGGGAACAGTGGGGGTGGACGCACCACGCCCCTTGCCCTTCCTCTTTCTGGCAGGGACCTGGGCCACTGTTTCAGGCTCCAGGTCTGCTTCACAACCCTGTCTGGCTGCCATGGACCGGGTGGTCACACAGACCCACTCAGGCAAACCCAACATCTCCAAATGAGCCTGGCGTTCCACCTCCCTCCATGGGGAACTCTCCAGGTCATTACCTAGCAGACAGTCTACCGGCATGGATGGACTCACAACAACTCTGAGAGGACCTGAGACCCCCCCCACTCAAAGGGAACATGTGCCACCTTGCAAAGGCGCACAGAGTTGTCAGCTGACACTACTGGGTGAAGTACGTCTGGAATGACCAGCTCCTCAGGGACCCACTGACACCTGACCGTAGTCACACTGACTCCAGTGTCCCTGAGAGCCTCCACCCTCCTCCCATTGATGGTCACCCACTGCCTGTACTTCTTAGTGTTATCAGGGACAGGGGTTTCCTGGACCATCTCTGTGTCTCCTAAAGAGACAAGGGACATAACTGCTAAACCCTCCAAATCGCTAGAAATTAAATCCCCACCAAAAGCTACACTAGCTATACCCGGGGTTGGAACACCAGAGGGTGCCTGGGATTTCTTGGGACACACAGGAGACTTGTGACCCAATTCTTGACAGTGATAACACCTAATGGGACCCTTGGTATCCGACCTGCCCTTAGGGGGCCAGGTTGGTTTGGGTTTTGACTTGGGGGGCTGGGACTGGTTACCCTGGGAACTATTTTGGGGCCCTTGTGAGAACTCCTTTTGGTTACCCTTGTCCCCCCCACTCTTCTGCTGGGGACCCTGCCCACCTTTGGCAATGGTACCCACAATTCCTCTGTGGACCCTGGTACTGGTCCAGCGGTCCGCCTCCTTAGCAAGCTCAATGGGGTCCGTCAACTTGCTATCTAAAAGATGCTGGCGCAGCTCTGGAACACATAGACTACTCAAGTGCTCCCAACTAATTAAATGTAACAACCCCTTATAATCAGTTACCTTGCTGCCCTTCATCCAACCTTCCAGTGCCCGCGAGTACAGATTCACACACTCCATCCAAGTCTCAGACTCTTTCTTCTTGGAGTTCCTAAACTGCAGTCTATACTGCTCTGGAGTAAGTCCATACCTGAGACATAGGGCCTCCTTCATATTGGGATAGGTCATGGTACCTGCTAATTCTAAGGGCTCTAGAGCACTCCTCCCAGAAGCCTCAAAATGTTTCCACAGGCCCGCCCCCCAATGCTGTTCAGGCACACCATTCATCCTCAATGCAATCTCATACGATGTGAACCAGGCATAGATATCCTCACTCCTGTTATAATTCTGCACTAAATCTTTGGGGATATATACTTTACCCCCCTGCACCGGCTGTGCGCTGCCACCATTTGAACCGGACTCCACCTGCTTGGCCTTGATGTCCAGCTCCTTCATGCTCAACTCATGAGCCAAAAGCAATTTTCTTTCCTCAAAAGCAAGGGCATTCTTTTTCTCCTACTTTGCCATTTCCATTTTCATTTTCATTTTTTCCATTTCATGGTCTCTCACCCTTTGATTCTCCTCCAACTCCTCTGGAGTGAGCCCCCTACTGGAATGGGAGCTGCCATCCCTTGAGACTGTTCTGCCCACGGGCAGATCTTGGGGAGAAAAACCATCCTCTTCATCTGCATCATCCTCCTCTTGGGCCTCCCACCAGGCCTTCAAGACTTTTTGGAGCTCATCCTTTCTAGCTCCCTTTTCAAGGTGCAACCACGGTCTTTGCAGAATTGCTTGAGTGCTACCACTCCGTACGAATACAACTCCGTAATGGAAAACTCCACTTCTGCCTTCTCACTTGTTGCCACCTGAGACATGATGCTCTTGAAGAGTTACTCAAAAATAGAATCAAGAAAAAAAAATATAGTATGTGGTTGTCTATTGGTCTGCACTCCTAGTGATGTACACCAATTACTGTGGGTCAAGTACAAATACAAGTTCAATCCTCACCGCTGACCACCAATTTTAGATCTGGGGGTCTCTAGTTGGCAGGGTAGGTACCACTGTCCAAGTAGGGACCCTTGCTTCTAGTCAGGGAAAGGGGGATACACTGTTAAGATAACCCCTGCTCACCCTCTAGGTAGCTTGGCCTGAGCAGTCTAGGCTATCAAAGGCAATGTGTAAAGTATTTGTACCAACACTCACAGTAACACAGTGAAAACACCACAGATTTACTCCACACCAGTTTTAGAAAAATAATGTATCTTTACTAAAAACTTCACAAGACCAAATACTACAGACAAACCAACATATAATTCAAAAGGTTACTTTAAAGA
This sequence comes from Triturus cristatus, assembly GCF_964204655.1. Taxonomy (NCBI): domain Eukaryota; kingdom Metazoa; phylum Chordata; class Amphibia; order Caudata; family Salamandridae; genus Triturus; species Triturus cristatus. The sequence continues at coordinate 920,710,986 of NC_140588.1, forward strand.
TAGTTCAAGAGTTTGCAGAAAGTACTCCAGGATGTAAAAGTCAGTGTCCTGCACAATGCGACTCTCAATGCACAAAATGCGACACTCTCGTGCCCAACAGTACCTGTAGTTGCGATAAGGTTCCCAAAAGCTATAACAAGGAAGCTTGCAAAGGCGATGCGATACTCCTGAGATCCTGGGGAGGCTTTGCAGCAGCCCTGCTTCACGCAGCAGAGGTGGATGCGCCGGCTCCGATCTGTAAGGGGAGGATGCGATGACTTTGGCCTTCGTTGCGTAGGTTTCTTAGGGGGAAGCTTCACGCACAGGTTCGATGCGACACTCTTCGATGTGGTGCGATGCGTGGCGCAGCGTGGCCTTCCGGCGCCGCAACTCTCGATGCGCCACGGAACGGGACTCTGCGTCGACGCACGCAGCGGCTGGAGACTTTTCACGCACCATATCATCCAGATATGCGGCGCTGAATTGCTCCAGCCTGGACAGTACCTGGTTGACCAGTCTCTGGAATGTGGCAGGGGCGTTCTTCAACCCAAAGGGCATGACACGGAACTGGAAGTGCCCCTCTGGCGTTGAAAACGCAGACCTCTCCTTGGCCCCATCAGTTAAGGCAATCTGCCAGTACCCAGAAGTTAAATCAAACGTACTGAGGTAGTTGGCAGCTCCCAACCGATCCACGAGCTCATCAGCTCTGGGGATGGGGTGTGCGTCAGTCTTCGTGACAGCATTGAGCCCACGGTAGTCCACACAAAACCTAAGTTCTGGAGTGGCACCTGGCGCAGCAGCTTTCGGTACGAGTACCACTGGGCTAGCCCAGGGGCTGCTGGAGGGCTCAATCACCCCTAGCTCCAACATCTTAGAAACCTCCTTCTTGATGCTGGCCCTGACCTTGTCAGCCACCCGATAAAACTTCTGTTTCACAGGCATGCTATCTCCCGTGTCCACGTCATGGACACACCAGTTGGTGATACCGGGGGTCAGGGAGAACAGAGATGCAAACTGACCCAGCACATGGCGACAGTCCCTCTGCTGTTCTGGGGTCAGGGTGGGCGAGAGGACCACTCCATCCACTGACCCATCTTGCTCCTTAGCTTCCAGGAGGTCAGGAAGAGGATCGCTATCCTCCTCCATCCCTGCATCTGTAGCAAGTAGCATTGTTATTTCAGACCTCTCAAAATGGGGTTTGAGGCGGTTCACGTGTAGGACCCTCATGGGGTTCCTGGGAGATCGCAAGTTGACCAGGTAGGTCACCTCACTCTTGCGCTCCACCACCTCATATGGCCCAGTCCACTTGTCTTGGAGCGCGCAAGGCTCCACTGGCGCCATCACCCACACCATCTGCCCAGGGTGAAATTCCATCAGAGTGGTATGCTGGTCATACCACCTCTTCATCTCATCCTGGCTGGCTTCCAGGTTCGCCTGAGCGAGGGCCCGGAAGCGCTGTGTCTGGTTGCGGATGGCCAGCACATAGCTGAACACATCCTGGGGGGTTTTCCCAGGGGATTTCTCCCAACCCTCCTTCACCAGACTGAGAGGTCCTCTAACAGGGTGCCCGTACAAAAGCTCAAAGGGACTGAACCCCAGAGACTTTTGTGGTACCTCCCTGTAGGCAAATAACAGGCATGGCAGAAAGACGTCCCACTTCCGTCTCATGGGCTCCGTCAGCCCCATGATCATGCCCTTCAGGGTCCGGTTGAACCTTTCAACCAACCCATTTCCTTGAGGGTGGTAAGGAGTGGTGAACTTATAAGTTACCCCACACTCCTCCCACAGAGACTTCATATACCTGGAGATGTAGTTGGTACCCCGGTCAGATACCACATCTTTGGGGAAACCCACACGGGAAAAGATCCCCATCAACGCACGGCCCACCACCGGGGCTGTGGTTGTCCTGAGAGGGATAGCCTCCGGGTACCGGGTGGCATGATCCACCAGGACCAGGATGAACCTGTTGCCTAAGGCGGTCCTGGGGTCCAGTGGCCCCACAATATCTATTCCCACCCGCTCGAAAGGGGTGCTCACTACTGGAAAAGGCTGGAGAGGGCCTTTGCATTTTCCTCCAGCCTTGCCACTTGCCTGGCAAGTCTGGCATGATTTACAGAAGGAAGCGATGTCCGTCTTTATCCCGGGCCAGTAAAAGTGGGTGGCAAGCCTTTGTCGGGTCTTGTCCTGCCCGAGATGTCCTGCAAGCGGCATGTCGTGAGCCAGACCCAGTAGGAAGTCTCTGAACCCTGCGGGTACCACCAGGGTACGTGATCCACTGGGCTCAGCAAACCTAGGCTCACTGTACAACAAGTCCTTCTCCCAGTAGAGAAAAAAGTTCTTCGGATCAGCACCTGCTGCCTGGTCTGTAGCCTGGTGCCGCAGACCTTCAAGAGTAGGGCATGTCTTCTGCGCACGGCAGAACTCCTCTCTGGAGGGACCACCCTCTGGCTGCCAATGGGTCAGCTCAGGTATGTCTCCCAGCTCAGCTACCTGTTCCCCTGTAGGCTCCAGGGCATCCCCCGTAGGTTCTGCTCCTTCCTGGACCGTGGGAACAGTGGGGGTGGACGCACCACGCCCCTTGCCCTTCCTCTTTCTGGCAGGGACCTGGGCCACTGTTTCAGGCTCCAGGTCTGCTTCACAACCCTGTCTGGCTGCCATGGACCGGGTGGTCACACAGACCCACTCAGGCAAACCCAACATCTCCAAATGAGCCTGGCGTTCCACCTCCCTCCATGGGGAACTCTCCAGGTCATTACCTAGCAGACAGTCTACCGGCATGGATGGACTCACAACAACTCTGAGAGGACCAGAGACCCCCCCCCACTCAAAGGGAACATGTGCCACCTTGCAAAGGCGCACAGAGTTGTCAGCTGACACTACTGGGTGAAGTACGTCTGGAATGACCAGCTCCTCAGGGACCCACTGACACCTGACCGTAGTCACACTGGCTCCAGTGTCCCTGAGAGCCTCCACCCTCCTCCCATTGATGGTCACCCACTGCCTGTACTTCTTAGTGTTATCAGGGACAGGGGTTTCCTGGACCATCTCTGTGTCTCCTAAAGAGACAAGGGACATAACTGCTAAACCCTCCAAATCGCTAGAAATTAAATCCCCACCAAAAGCTACACTAGCTATACCCGGGGTTGGAACACCAGAGGGTGCCTGGGATTTCTTGGGACACACAGGAGACTTGTGACCCAATTCTTGACAGTGATAACACCTAATGGGACCCTTGGTATCCGACCTGCCCTTAGGGGGCCAGGTTGGTTTGGGTTTTGACTTGGGGGGCTGGGACTGGTTACCCTGGGAACTATTTTGGGGCCCTTGTGAGAACTCCTTTTGGTTACCCTTGTCCCCCCCACTCTTCTGCTGGGGACCCTCCCACCTTTGGCAATGGTACCCACAATTCCTCTGTGGACCCTGGTACTGGTCCAGCGGTCCGCCTCCTTAGCAAGCTCAATGGGGTCCGTCAACTTGCTATCTAAAAGATGCTGGCGCAGCTCTGGAACACATAGACTACTCAAATGCTCCCAACTAATTAAATGTAACAACTCCTTATAATCAGTTACCTTGATGCCCTTCATCCAACCTTCCAGTGCCCGCGAGTACAGATTCACACACTCCATCCAAGTCTCAGACTCTTTCTTCTTGGAGTTCCTAAACTGCAGTCTATACTGCTCTGGAGTAAGTCCATACCTGAGACATAGGGCCTCCTTCATATTGGGATAGGTCATGGTACCTGCTAATTCTAAGGGCTCTAGAGCACTCCTCCCAGAAGCCTCAAAATTTTTCCACAGGCCCGCCCCCCAATGCTGTTCAGGCACACCATTCATCCTCAATGCAATCTCATACGATGTGAACCAGGCATAGATATCCTCACTCCTGTTATAATTCTGCACTAAATCTTTGGGGATATATACTTTACCCCCCTGCACCGGCTGTGCGCTGCCACCATTTGAACCTGACTCCACCTGCTTGGCCTTGATGTCCAGCTCCTTCATGCTCAACTCATGAGCCAAAAGCAATTTTCTTTCCTCAAAAGCAAGGGCATTCTTTTTCTCCTACTTTGCCATTTCCATTTTCATTTTCATTTTTTCCATTTCATGGTCTCTCACCCTTTGATTCTCCTCCAACTCCTCTGGAGTGAGCCCCCTACTGGAATGGGAGCTGCCATCCCTTGAGACTGTTCTGCCCACGGGCAGATCTTGGGGAGAAAAACCATCCTCTTCATCTGCATCATCCTCCTCTTGGGCCTCCCACCAGGCCTTCAAGACTTTTTGGAGCTCATCCTTTCTAGCTCCGCTTTTAAAGGTGCTACCACGGTCTTTGCAGAATTGCTTGAGTGCTACCACTCCGTACGAATACAACTCCGTAATGGAAAACTCCACTTTTGCCTTCTCACTTGTTGCCACCTGAGACATGATGCTCTTGAAGAGTTACTCAAAAATAGAATCAAGAAAAAAAAATATAGTATGTGGTTGTCTATTGGTCTGCACTCCTAGTGATGTACACCAATTACTGTGGGTCAAGTACAAATACAAGTTCAATCCTCACCGCTGACCACCAATGTTAGATCTGGGGGTCTCTAGTTGGCAGGGTAGGTACCACTGTCCAAGTAGGGACCCTTGCTTCTAGTCAGGGAAAGGGGGATACACTGTTAAGATAACCCCTGCTCACCCTCTAGGTAGCTTGGCCTGAGCAGTCTAGGCTATCAAAGGCAATGTGTAAAGTATTTGTACCAACACTCACAGTAACACAGTGAAAACACCACAGATTTACTCCACACCAGTTTTAGAAAAATAATGTATCTTTACTAAAAACTTCACAAGACCAAATACTACAGACAAACCAACATATAATTCAAAAGGTTACTTTAAAGATAGTTCAAGAGTTTGCAGAAAGTACTCCAGGATGTAAAAGTCAGTGTCCTGCACAATGCGACTCTCAATGCACAAAATGCGACACTCTCGTGCCCAACAGTACCTGTAGTTGCGATAAGGTTCCCAAAAGCTATAACAAGGAAGCTTGCAAAGGCGATGCGATACTCCTGAGATCCTGGGGAGGCTTTGCAGCAGCCCTGCTTCACGCAGCAGAGGTGGATGCGCCGGCTCCGATCTGTAAGGGGAGGATGCGATGACTTTGGCCTTCGTTGCGTAGGTTTCTTAGGGGGAAGCTTCACGCACAGGTTCGATGCGACACTCTTCGATGTGGTGCGATGCGTGGCGCAGCGTGGCCTTCCGGCGCCGCAACTCTCGATGCGCCACGGAACGGGACTCTGCGTCGACGCACGCAGCGGCTGGAGACTTTTCACGCACTGGCAGTGGTGCGGCCCGCAAACTGGTTCTGCGACGACCCTCGCAGCGTCAGGAATCTTCTCGCACCGGGACGATGCTCGACGCACTCGGCGATGCGGGGACCCTGTGTGTTGCGATGGTGCCGCGATGAAATTTTCCTCGCACTCTCGTCTTGCGACACGCAATCGGATGATGCGTTGGGTACCAGTCACTCTTGTTCACGCTTCTGCTTCCCAGCTCCCAAACACAGCAAAACGACCTCCTGAGGCCCCAAGACTGGGCAAGCACTCCAAGGCAGGTCAGAACTCTCTCAGCAGAGTTCCAGGGGAGCTGGTGGTGAAGTCCTTTTGTTCCTGGGACTTCTTAACAGGGAGCCAGCTCTTCTCAGGCCCTTGGAGATCAGAATCAAAAGAAGGGGACACAGCAAAGTCCTTCCCCTCTCCTTGGCAGCAAAGCAAAACAGCAAGCAGGCAGTCTTCTCCTCTTCAGTCCTTTTCAGCTTTCTCCTTGGCAGAGGTTTCTTCTTAGTTCCAAAGTGATCTAAAGTTTTAGGTGTCTGGGGTCCTCTTCTTATACCCCTCTAAGTCTTTGTCTCTCTTTGTTCCATTGGGGGGATTCCCCTGCTCAAACCGGTTCCTGGGTGTGCTCTGCTCTGGAGCACCTGCTTCCTTTCAGAGTGAGGGGCAGGGTCGTTAGACGCTCAGCAGGAGGTGGAGCCTTCTTTGTGCCAGCAGAGGCAGAGTCCTCAGCCTGGCCAGCAGGGGGTGGAGCCAGCTTTGTGTTTGTCAGGGGCAGCCCTATTCAGACCCAGGGACTACTCCTCCCACCCATCTAAAGCAGATCTCCCTATTCACCCTGCTGCTGACTCATCCAGGCTCCTGGAGCCACCTAGCACATCACCTGACACCAGTCAGCCAACCAGCACACAGGCACACAGGAAGGTTAAACAGGAGAATAGCTACTTTCTAAATAGTGCTATTCCCACACAGTGAATTTAAAAACCATCTTGCTAAAAAGATGTATAATTAAATTCTGAACACAGAGATACCAAACTTGGATTTTCTATCTTGCCCCTATGGGAAGATAGGCATGTAAACAGCCTTCCCCATTCTATCCTATGGGCAAGATAGCCTCTCAGCAGTGAAAAACGAAAATGGCTGTAATTCACTACCAGGGCATGTTACACACCTCAGTACATGCCCTACCTTTCAGATACACTGCACCCTGCCCAGGAGGGTACCTAGGGCCACCATAGGGATGCCTGACATGTACAGAAAGGGAAGGATAAGGCCTGGTCAGTGGGTGCACTGGCCAGGTCGACATGGCAGTCCAGGACTGCACATAGGCACTGCAAGCAGGCCTAAGACATCATTTTAGCGCTACTCCTGTGGGTGGCACAATCAGTGCTGCAGCCCACTAGTAGCATTTGAATCACCAGCCCTGGCACACGCAGTGCACTTTACTAGGGGGTAACAGGTGAAAAAAATATACCAATCATGGATAACCAATCAATACAACAATTTACCAAGGGAGCACTTGCACTTTGACACTGATCAGCAGTGGCAAAGTGCCCAAAGCATCTAAACCAGCAAAAACGAAATCCAGCATAGCATCAAAAAACACAGGAGGTAGAGGCAAAAAGTCAGGGGTAACCACGCCAAAGATGCCAGGTCTAACAGTGACAGTCTCGACATCCATGTGGTATATGCATCAACCTTGATGGGGTGTGTGTCTAAGAGACGTACATGTAGGGCTGGCATGGACAACAGTGGCCACTACCTGTGGGACTTACGCTTGCCTTGTGGTGTGTACGTGCTACACCATGTCCATTGCTGTGTTGATGTGGCAATACAGGGACCCTGGGTTTCTGCATGGCAAAGATCTGTGATGCCTGGGAGACATGAGTCCTCATTAGTCACTGGGGTGGTTTTTTTTAACGTTGCAGCAGCACATAGGTTGGGTGACACAGCCAGATAATTAGCCCATTGCACTACATGGGACTCATGTGGACATGTGGAATTGAGATGTGAGGTGGTGGTCTTGTAGGTGACATATGTGTCCATGACCAACAGCACACACCTCAGTACATTGTGTAATGTCATGAACTAGCATGTGAGAGTGATCGTGGTCATGGCCACATGGGGGGATGTACTGACAATCTTCCTTTGTGTGTCTCTGTACTGCAGGGCATTAGCTGTGCATCGTCCATTCCAAGACCTTGCAACCATGCAGGAACGTGACAGCATCAGACGGTACCGCTTCACCAGGCCACTGATTGAGGAGTTGGCGGAGCGGTTGGTGCCACATCTGCTACCTGGCCGGACATACCCGACAGCACTGACCCCAGAGGTGAAGGTGATGGCAGCCCTGCACTTCTTTGCTACTGGTACCTACCAGTACACTGTGGCTACTGCTGGTGGTATGTCGCAAACGATATTTAGTCGGGTGCTACGGGATGTCTTGGAGGGGATGTTGCAATTCCTCGACCTGTATATCAAGATCCCGAGCCAAGATGAACTCCCTGAAATTAAGGATGCCTTTTATACACTGGGGAGGATGCCAAACGTCATTGGATCCATTGACGGGACACATGTTACCCTGATACCACCACAGGCACATGAGCAGGCATACCGTAACAGGAAGCACTACCATTCGATCAATGCTCTGGTGGTCTGTCTTGCTGACATGTTGATCACACATGTGTGTGCACGGTTCCCTGGTTCGGTGCATGATGCCTACATAATGAGGAGTAGTCACATTGCAACGCTGATGTCACAGATGCCAGCTCAGCGTGCCTGGCTTGTCGGTGTGTACTGACTGTTTCTCATTGTGTGTGTTTGTCATTGTTGTATTCCACACTCCTACCAAACTCATCTACTTGTTCATTTTTGTGTGTGTAGGTGACTCCGGATACCCCAACATGCCGTGGTTGCTGACAACCCTCAGGAACCCTGTGACACCAGCCGAGCTGCGCTACAATGAGGCACATGGTCGGAGCAGGAGGGTGATTGAGCGGACATTCGTCCTCCTGAAAAGCTGCTTTTGCCGCCTGGACAAGACCGGAGGGGCCCTCCCATATGAGCCTGCAAAGGTGTGCAAAATAATACTGGTCTGCTGCATGCTACACAACATGGCGGTGCGGACGAGGTGCCTCTCATCCTGGATGAGGATGACGACGACCAACGTCCGGCACCTGTGGAGGATCCCGGGGCCAGGATGCCAGTGATGATGAAGATGATGGTGACGTCCGCTCCCAGCTCATCAACAACTTCTTCACCTGAAAGTGAGTTTCCAGGAATGTGTTGAGCCAGCTCTGTTGCTTTCTGAGTGTGTCTGTGTGCCACTTGACTGGATGCGTGCTGTGATGTGTCCATTCAGGTGGTGTGTACTCCACAATAGGGTAGTACTGCTAACTAGTGTTTGTGTAGGTGTTTTGCAACATGTTTTGTGCATGTGTATTGCATTTCTTGCCTGTTCGTCTGTGCTTTTGACTGTATCTTGTCTGTCCTTCCCAGGGTCCTTTGCCTGTTGTGTGGCCAACTCACACATCACACAACTCACACACCATCAGCACCTCATACAAAAGCACACACACATACACACAGCAAAACCAACACCAAACAACCATTACTTGCACTCTCACACACACATCCCCACCACCACCACCCAACACTATGCCTCCAAAGAAGAATCCAAAGTTCACAGATAGTGAGTTAGAAGTGCTGGTAGACGAGATCATCAGAGTAGAGCCACATTTGTTTGGTACATTGGTTCAAAGGACCCCCATCTCACAGAAAAGCAAGATGTGGGCAAGGATTGTGGACAAGGGGAACGCACAAGCACCAACGTTGCGCACAAAGGACGATATCCAGAACAGGTGGTATGATGTGCACAGGAGGGTCAAGAAACTCACCGAAAAAGATCACGTCTTGAGTCAGCGCACCGGCGGTGGCCCTCCTGCCAAACCAGTCTACTTCAGGACCTGGGAGGAGAAGGTGCGGGACTTCCTACCACCAGAGAGCGTCCATGGCCTAACAGACATCCCAGAGACTGGTGAGTACACAAACAACATACCCAAGATTGTGTGGCAAGGGGGCAGTGAAACCATGCACCCCAAGCAAAGCTACAATAACCAATAGGTAATCAACCCAAGATGTGTATGCCAGTCACACAAACACAATACCTGCCATCTCATAGTGACTGGGGACTGTGTCATGACATGCACCAACCTACAAACAAATACAGCAAGCCAGTGGCACTAAGCCAAATACACCCAGCCAGACAGTTTGACACCACATACACACCACCTCACAGTGCAGCTGACTGTCAGGAAGGAATAGTGGGGATGCAGGTGAAGTGAGTGTATCCAAAAGCATGATGGTGTTTGTAGTCACAGATAATGCTCCCCTCCTGATTGGCCCATCAAGACCTCTCTGAAACATGCCCACATCAGAGGGAGTGGAAAATGACTAACAAGATGGCTGACACTGGGTCCTGCTGTGGGGAGCACAAGGCCCTGCTAGGGCATGTGCGCAAATCAGAAGCAGGACACCACTGACTGACATCCTGAAAGACAACTTGCATGCCCTACAATGGAAGCACGTGTCATGATGGGAAGGAGGACTGACAGCCCTGACCATACTAATCAGCATGGGGAGACACCCCCCCAACCCAAACTCCACACAACTCACCGCGTACAATGAATTGACACACACGTCATTGAAATATCAGCAAAAGATACCCCGGGTGCTGCTGTGTGAAGCACAGGGGCTCACTTGGGACTTGTGGCCAAACAAACACCAGGATGTCACAGTCATCCATCTTGCCATTGCTGTCACATCCCTTCACAGGGAAGCAGAGTCAAGAGGGAGGAAGCATGGGCATGCTGGGAAGGGGGGTGTAGCCAAGAGTATGATGGGACTTGCAGTCACAGACAACCTACACCCACCCACATGGCCCAGCAAGATCAACCTGAAACATACTCGCCTCACAGGGAGTGGGAAGGGACTGACAAGATGTCTGACACTGGGCTCTGTTGTGAGGAGCGCAAGGCCATGCTGGCAAATGGCCAACAACAAGATCAAACTCTGTCTGTGACAAGCTGGGGAAAAGCAGTGTACAGGCAGGCATCTGTTTGAAAAGTAGAAAATGTCATGTTTGTGAAACAACGATGCATGTAGAAACATAAATCACATTGTGTGTCTCTTCCAAACACAGGTCGTGCTGGGCACCCAGTGACAAATGACGAGGATACCCAGTCCCAGACTCTGTTGGACACTGAGCTCTCTGGTCTGACTCTCTCACTGTCCTCTTCGGATGAAGACGACCAACCTGGCCCCTCCGGTGTGAGCCATCATGCAGCACCAGCAGCAGCAACATCTGCCCCCCCGTGTATCCACGCCTCCACCATCTGGACACCGACAGGGCACCCCCGCCAACACGGACAGACCAAGGACAATCAACACCCACAGCACAGGGACACAGAACCCCCTGGAAGCTACAGCCAACACCACCTGCAACACCACCCAAGGGGTCCCAGGGTCACCTGTGAGTACCACCGCTGGTCCTGCCCGTGTGGAGAAGGGGTGCTTGGAGGGGTGGGAGGCACAGGGCACGCCTTGCAGAGGGGTCTGGACTGCATGATGACCCCCAACTGGCACGAATCATAGATGCGTACCAGGATAGCACCGGAGGATTTGGCCAGGTAGTGGGGATCCTCAAGGACATGCAACAGGAGCAGGTCACACACCATGCCCGCATGGAGGCAAAGTGGGATGCCCTTACTGCGGTGCATCGTAACATACTACAATGCCTCCGCCAGATCAACACCAACCTGTCCCCACCCCCCTGTGTGCCCACATCTGTCGCAACACCATCTGCCAGCACCTCAGGGAGGGAGGAGGACTCTGGCGGAGAGTCCCCTGCACCGCACATGAGGATCCCCCCCCCGGAAGAAGAGGGGTCATCCGAAGAAGGACATGTGAGATGCAGATGTGCCAGCACATCCCCCAGGGCCTCTAAACCTGTTCTGGACAATGTTATTTGTGTGCAACCCGTTCACCTTGTCCAATCGCACACAACTCGCCCACATGACATGGAGGGTTCATGTTGGGCCAATGTAGCAGACGACTGTGGACTTTACTCTGGACATTTCATCTACCAGCACTTCCAACTCCAATGTGAACTTGGGATTCCCAAACCACTGTACAGCACCCACCATCCTGTGCACCTCACTCACACATGTTTGTAAATAAAATCACCAGTACACCATACTTGCCTCTGTTGTGATTCAAATTTGTCATGTTCAGGGCGAAGTCGATCTGCTACACAACACAGTGAATGCCAAATACTGCAACAATGTGACCAACGTAATGTCAGTCATGGGCATGTGACACATGTGAGGGAGACACACCACTATGACAACACAAAACATACTCACCATGGCCATGTTACTCATCACACACAATGATGTTGACCTGAAACACATTGGCATGCACAGACACAACAGCAAGCACAGTCAGTGGTAACAAGTCCACAGGTGAGGTAAGCAGATGGCAGGGGTGAAGGGCAACAGGTCCACTATGGGTGGCAGGTGTGATGGGCAACATAAGCCCTGTGAGTGGGGGTGGCAGGGGTGATGGGAAACATAAGCCCTGTGAGTGGGGGTGGCAGAGGTGATGGGCACCAGGTCCCCTGTGAGTGGGGGTGGCAGGGGTGATGGGCAACAGGTCCACTATGGGTGGGGGTGGCAGCGGTGATGGGCAACATCAACCCTGTGAGTGGGGGTGGCAGGGGTGATGGGCAACATAAGCCCTGTTAGTGGGGGTGGCAGGGGTGATGGGAATCATAAGTCCTGTGAGTGGGGGTGGCAAAGGTGATGGGCACCAGGTCCCCTGTGAGTGGGATGGCAGGGGTGATGGGCAACAGGTCCACTGTGGGGGTGTGACAGGGGTGATGGGCAACATAAGCCCTGTGAGTGGGGGTGGCAGGGGTGATGGGCAACATAAGCCCTGTGAGTGGGGGTGGCAGGGGTGATGGGCAACATAAGCCCTGTGAGTGGGGGTGGCAGAGGTAATGGGCAACAGGTCCCCTGTGAGTGGGGGTGGCAGGGGTGATGGGCAACATAAGCCCTGTGAGTGGGGGTGGCAGGGGTAATGGGCAACAGGTCCCCTGTGAGTGGGGGTGGCAGGGGTGAAGGGCAACAGGTCCACTATGGGTGGCAGGTGTGATGGGCAACATAAGCCCTGTGAGTGGGGGTGGCAGGGGTGATGGGAAACATAAGCCCTGTGAGTGGGGGTGGCAGAGGTGATGGGCACCAGGTCCCCTGTGAGTGGGGGTGGCAGGGGTGATGGGCAACAGGTCCACTATGGGTGGGGGTGGCAGCGGTGATGGGCAACATCAACCCTGTGAGTGGGGGTGGCAGGGGTGATGGGCAACATAAGCCCTGTGAGTGGGGGTGGCAGAGGTAATGGGCAACAGGTCCCCTGTGAGTGGGGGTGGCAGGGGTGATGGGCAACATAAGCCCTGTGAGTGGGGGTGGCAGGGGTAATGGGCAACAAGTCCCCTGTGAGTGTGGGTGTCAGGAGTGATGGGCAACAGGTCCACTATGGGTGTGGGTGGTAGGGGTGATGGGCAACATAAGCCCTGCGAATGGGGGTGGCAGGGGTGATGGGCAACAGGTCCACTATGGGTGAAGGTGGCAGGGGTGATGGGCAACATAAGCCCTGTGAGTGGCAGTGGCAGGGGTAATGGGCAACAAGTCCCCTGTGAGTGGGGGTGGCAGGGGTGATGGGCAACATAAGCTCTGTGAGTGGGGGTGGCAGGGGTAATGGGCACCAGGTCCCCTGTGAGTGGGGGTGGCAGGGGTGATGGGCAACATAAGCCCTGTGAGTGGGGGTGGCAGGGGTAATGGGCAACAGGTCCCATGTGAGTGGGGGTGGCAGGGGTGATGGCCAACATAAGCCCTGTGAGTGGGGATGGCAGGGGTAATGGGCAACAGGTCCCCTGTGAGTGGGGGTGGCAGGGGTGATGGGCAACATAAGCCCTGTGAGTGGGGGTGGCAGGGGTAATGGGAAACAGGTCCCCTGTGAGTGGGGGGTGGCAGGGGTGATGGGCAACAGGTCCACTATGGGTCTGGGTGGCAGGGGTGATGGGCAACATAAGCCCTGTGAGTGGGGGTGGCAAGGGTGATGGGCAACAGGTCCCCTGTGAGTGGGGGTGGCAGGGGTGATGGGCAAGAGGTCCCCTGTGAGTGGGGGTGGCAGGGGTGATGGGCAACAAACCCTAGGGGTGGGGGTGTTAGTGGTGCTGGCCATGCAACCCCTATGGTGGGCTGTTGTTAGTGGCCAGGATATGTATCCCCTGTGTGTGTATGCCATTTGGCGGGTATGTGTCGTTTGTTTATGTGGTAGGTGTCTGACTTACCGCCTGCTCCGTCGTCGTCGGTTCCTGATCCGGTCATAGATGTAGAGTACTGGTATGACCTGAGCAATGGGATTCATGATGTGTTCATGCCGTACATGCTGCTTGTTGCTCCGTCTTGTACCCGCTGCAAGCTGTTCCGTCTCGTATCCATGTATTGATTTGTGGCGTGAATCGTAGCTGATATGCTTGTTTACCGGATGCTGTGACGTGCCGTACGTGGCGACCCGTCCGGCGCGTAGGAAGTACGCATAGTACTTGTCAGGGCAGGAACTGCTATGGGTACTGCTTCCGGGCGACTCGGTTCGGCGTTCGGAGTTACGGCTCGGACGGAGAATGGAGCTTGAATCACAGCCTACGTGTCGGTCGTGTTTTTGGCAGTTATGCGCATCGTACTTCAGCTACAGGGCGGACCGGCTACGGGTACGTGTCGGTCGCATGGTAAGGCTATGAACAGCTCTCAGAGAGCTGTCCGACTCGGATCCGAATCGACCCAATTGTGTCAAGCCGTTGATGTTCATAGAGAGAATTAGTAGATCCTTGATCTTTGTGGTGGTTGAGGAGAAACTGTATTCTTTAAAGGGTGTTGTAAACCTTCAACGGCGGCGCAGACGGTAAGTCAGACACCTACCACACAAACAAACGACATGTACCCGCAAAATGGCACACACACACACAGGGGATCCACATCCTAGCCACTAACAACAGGCCACCATAGGGGTTGCATGGCCAGCACCACTACCACCTCCACTCATAGGGCGTATGTTGCCCATCACCCCTGCCACCCCGACTCATAGGGGACCTGTTGCCAATCACCCCTGCCACCCCCACCCAGATGGGACCTGTTGCCCAGCACCCCTGCCACCCCCACTCATAGGGCATATGTTGCCCATCACCCCTGCCACCCCCACCCATAGGGCATATGTTGCACATCACCCCTGGTACCCCCACTCATAGGGCTTATGTTGCACATCACCCCTGCCACCCCCACTCATAGGGCTTATGGTGCCCATCACCCCTGGCACCCCCACTCATAGGGCTTATGTTGCCCATCACCCCTTCCACCCCCACCCATAGGGGACCTGTTGCCCATCACTCCTGCCACCCCCACTCATAGGGCTTATGTTGCCCATCACCCCTGCCACCCCCACCCATAGGGGACCTGTTGCCCATCACCCCTGCCACCCCCACCCATAGGGCTTATGTTGCACACCACCCCTGCCACCCCCACTCATAGGGGACCTGTTGCCCATCACCCCTGCCACCCCCACCCATAGGGGACCTGTTGCCCAGCACCCCTGCCACCCCCACTCATAGGCCATATGTTGCCCATCACCCCTGGCACCCCCACCCAAAGGGGACCTGTTGCCCATCACCCCTGGCACCCCCACCCATAGGGCTTATGTTGCCCATCACCCCTGCCACCCCCACCCATAGGGGACCTGTTGCCCATCACCCCTGCCACCCCCACCCATCGGGCTTATGTTGCACATCACCCCTGGCTCCCCCACCCATAGGGGACCTGTTGCCCATCACCCCAGCCACCCCCACCCATAGGGTTTATGTTGCCCATCACCCTTGCCAATCCCACCCATAGTGGACCTGTTGCCCATCACCCCTGCCACCCCCACCCATAGGGGACCTGTTGCCCAGCACCCCTGCCACCCCCACTCATAGTGCTTATGTTGCCCATCACCCCTGCCCCACCACTCATAGGGGACCTGTTGCCCAGGACCCCTGCCAATCCTACTCATAGGGCATATGTTGCCCATCACCCCGGGTACCCTCACTCATAGGGCTTATGTTGCACATCACCCCTGGCACCCCCACTCATAGGGCTTGTGTTGCCACTCACCCCTGCCACCCCCACTTATAGGGGACCTGTTGCCCATCACCCCTGCCACCCACACTCATAGGGAAAATGTTGCCCATCACCCCTGCAACCCCCACCCATAGGGGACCTGTTGCCCATCACCCCTGGAACCCCCACTCATAGGGCTTATGTTGCCCATCACCCCTGCCACCCCCCCTATAGTGGACCTGTTGCCCATCACCCCTGCCACCCCCACCCATAGCGGACCTGTTTTCCAGCACCCCTGCCACCCCCACTCATAGGGCATATGTTGCCCATCACCCCTGCCACCCCCACCCATAGGGGACCTGTTGCCCATCACCCCTGGAACCCCCACTCATAGGGCTTATGTTGCGCATCACCCCTGCCACCCCCTCTCATAGGGGACCAGTTGCCCATCACCCCTGCCACCCCCACCCATAGGGGACCTGTTGCCCATCACCCCTGGCACCTCCACTCATAGGTAGTATGTTGCCCATCACCCCTGCCACCCCCACTCATAGGGGACCTGTTGCCCATCACCCCTGCCACCTCCACCCATAGGGGACCTGTTGCCCAGCACCCCTGCCACCCCCACTCATAGGGCATATGTTGCCCACCACCCCTGGCACCCTCACTCATAGGGGACCTGTTGCCCATCACCCCTGGCACCCCCACCCATAGGGCTTATGTTGCCCATCACCCCTGCCACCCCCACCCATAGGGCATCTGTTGCCCATAACCCCTGCCACCCCGACCCATAGGGCTTATGATGCACATCACCCCTGGCACCCCCACCCATAGGGGACCTGTTGCCCATCACCCCAGGCACCCCCACCCATAGGGCTTAAATTGCCCTTCACCCCTGCCACCCACACCCATAGGGGACCTGTTGCCCATCACCCCTGCCACCCCCACCGATAGGAGACCTGTTGCCCAGCACCTCTGCCACCCCCACTCATAGGGCTTATGTTGCCCATCACCCCTGCCCCACCACTCACAGGTGACCTGTTGCCCAGGACCCCTGCCAACCCTACTCAAAGGGCATATGTTGCCGATCACCCTGGGCACCCTCACTCATAGGGCTTATGTTGCACATCACCCCTGGCACCCCCACTCATAGGGCTTGTGTTGCCCATCACCCCTGCCACCCCCACTTATAGGGGACCTGTTGCCCATCACCCCTGCCACCCCCACCCATAGGGGACCTGTTGCCCAGCACCCCTGCCACCCCCACTCATAGGGCAAATGTTGCCCATCACCCCTGCCACCCCCACCCATAGGGGACCTGTTGCCCATCACCCCTGGAACCCCCACTCATAGGGCTTATGTTGCGCATCACCCCTGCCACCCCCACTCATAGGGGGCCTGTTGCCCATCACCCCTTCCACCCCACCCATAGGAGACCTGTTGTCCAGCACCCCTGCCACCCCCACTCATAGGGCATATGTTGCCCATCACCCCTGGCACCCCCACTCATAGGGCTTATGTGGCACATCACCCCTGCCACCCCCACTCATAGGGGACCAGTTGCCCATCACCCCTGCCACCCCCACCCATAGGGGACCTGTTGCCCATTACCCCTGGCATCTCCACTCATAGGGCGTATGCTGCCCATCACCCCTGCCACCCTCACTCATAGGGGACCTGTTTCCCATCACCCCTGCCACCCCCACCCTTAGGGGACCTGTTGCCCAGCATCCCTGCCACCCCCACACATAGGGCTTATGTTGCACATCACCCCTGGCACCCCAACTCATAGGGCTTATGTTGCCCATCACCCCTGCCACCCCCACTCATAGGGGACCAGTTGCCCATCACCCCTGCCACCCCCACCCATAGGGGACCTGTTGCCCATCACCCCTGGCACCTCCGCTCATAGGGAGTATGTTGCCCATCACCCCTGCCACCCCCACTCATAGGGGACCTGTTGCCCATCACCCCTGCCACCTCCACCCATAGGGGACCTGTTGCCCATCACCCCTGCCACCCCCACTTATAGGGCATATGTTGCCCACCACCCCTGGCACCCTCACTCATAGGGCTTATGTTGCACATCACCCCTGGCACCCCACTCATAGGGGACCTGTTGCCCATCACCCCTGGCACCCCCACCCATAGGGCTTATATTGCCCTTCACCCCTGCCACCCCCACCCATAGGGGACCTGTTGCCCATCACCCCTGCCACCCCCACCCATAGGAGACCTGTTGCCCAGCACCCCTGCCACCCCCACTCATAGGGCTTATGTTGCCCATCACCCCTGCCCCACCACTCACAGGTGACCTGTTGCCCAGGACCCCTGCCAACCCTACTCATAGGGCATATGTTGCCCATCACCCTGGGCACCCTCACTCATAGGGCTTATGTTGCACATCACCACTGGCACCCCCACTCATAGGGCTTGTGTTGCCCATCACCCCTGCCACCCCCACTTATAGGGGACCTGTTGCCCATCACCCCTGCCACCCCCACCCATAGGGGACCTGTTGCCCAGCACCCCTGCCACCCCCACTCATAGGGCATCTGTTGCCCATCACCCCTGCCACCCCCACCCATAGGGCTTATGTTGCACATCACCCCTGGCACCCCCACCCATAGGGGACCTGTTGCCCATCACCCCAGGCACCCCCACCCATAGGGCTTATATTGCCTTTCACCCCTGCCACCCCCACCCATAGGGGACCTGTTCCCCATCACCCCTGCCACCCCCACCCATAGGAGACCTGTTGCCCAGCACCCCTGCCACCCCCACTCATAGGGCTTATGTTGCCCATCACCCCTGCCCCACCACTCACAGGTGACCTGTTGCCCAGGACCCCTGCCAACCCTACTCATAGGGCATATGTTGCCCATCACCCTGGGCACCCTCACTCATAGGGCTTATGTTGCACATCACCACTGGCACCCCCACTCATAGGGCTTGTGTTGCCCATCACCCCTGCCACCCCCACTTATAGGGGACCTGTTGCCCATCACCCCTGCCACCCCCACCCATAGGGGACCTGTTGCCCAGCACCCCTGCCACCCCCACTCATAGGGCAAATGTTGCCCATCACCCCTGCCACCCCCACCCATAGGGGACCTGTTGCCCTTCACCCCTGGAACCCCCACTCATAGGGCTTATGTTGAGCATCACCCCTGCCACCCCCACTCATAGGGGACCTGTTGCCCATCACCCCTTTCACCCCACCCATAGGGGACCTGTTGTCCAGCACCCCTGGCACCCCCACTCACAGGGCTTATGTGGCACATCACCCCTGCCATCCCCACTCATAGGGGACCAGTTGCCCATCACCCCTGCCATCCCCACCCATAGGGGACCTGTTGCCCATTACCCCTGGCACCTCCACTCATAGGGCGTATGTTGCCCATCACCCCTGCCACCCTCACTCATAGAGGACCTGTTTCCCATCACCCCTGCCACCCCCACCCATAGGGGACCTGTTGCCAAGCATCCCTGCCACCCCCACTCATAGGGTTTATGTTGCCCACCACCCCTGGCACCCTCACTCATAGGGCTTATGTTGCACTTCACCCCTGGCACCCCCACTCATAGGGCTTATGTGGCGTATCACCCCTGGCACCCTCACTCATAGGGCTTATGTTGCACATCACCGCTGGCACCCATACTCATTGGGCTTATGTTGCGCAGCACCCCTGCCACCCCCATTCATAGGTGACCTGTTGCCCATCACCGCTGCCACCCTCACCCATAGGGGACCTGTTGCCCAGCACCCCTGCCACCCCCACTCATAGGGCACATGTTGCCCATCACCCCTGCCAACCCCACCCATAGGATGGGTGATGCACCACACATCCATCATACTACAACATTAGGTATGTCAGCAAAATACATCCCCCTAACATCATGACAACAGTGTGTAGTCTGACAAATGCCCACAACAGTGATTATGACTTTGAACATACAATGTAACTAACAGCACATGTGTGACCAACAAATGAGTGTGCCCTAAAGGTAAGCATCACTATAGCACTGTGTCAATGTAAAAAGAACACCCCCTCACTGGGTAGAACAAAAGTTAAGTGGGTGCTTCCAAACTGCAGCAAATGTTGAGCATTGTGGTGATGGGGTCTAAACCCCCCTCATCACAGTGACGAAAAGGTAAGTGCCATCATGGTCAAAGCTGCAATTGCCAAACAGCATGTATGATTCCCAGTCCCAACACATCAAACACTCCTGGGGCAAAGTAGTGGTTGTGTCCCATACTCACAGAGATGTGGTAAGGCTAACAGTGCTTTGAAAATATAACATACTCTCGGCCATGTGCAGACAAGCACCACCCATGGGGGCTAACAATGCATACAGTGTACAATGACCCAAAAGCAGAAGTGACTATCACAAAGCATACACACATCTCGAAAATAGACACACTAATCAAAACAACCTGTGGAGACTGTAGGTGTCAGGTCACAAACTTCCATTCCATGCCAGCAATGGCACCTAACAACCAGGATGAATGTGCACAATGATGTGATATGACTCACAGGGACAGCAGGGCCAATCACAGAAACAGCATCCAGACAATGGCCCACAACAGCAATACCACTGCACTGATGCAGATGTACAAACACAAACAGGCAACCTCACACTGCACATCTGACACAACATGTGTGTGTGGGTGTCTCAGTATCCCCAGGCAACTACACAACACATGAGGTGGGCTGAACCACAGTGACACAGATGTGGACAGAGTGCCATACAAAAGTAAACCATCATTGGGACATCCTTAGTAGGCAATCAGGCATTGTGAGATGAGAGGGAGCACAACAGACACATGTGACACAAGCTGGAATGAACACCAACTAACACAGCGAGTGACTGACACACAACAGCACTACCCCCAGGGACCAGACATTGCAGTGACACAAGCATGCATGATACCTCCACTGTGATGACAAAGGTAGATGTCGTACAAACTGGGAAACCCAGGCATGTGTCCTGTTCTACAAACGTACATCACACATACACAAACACAAATCACTCAGCATGGCCAGTCATCAATGGACAAACGGGAGCTAGGGGCCCATCCATGCAAACATTTACATCAGTTCACCCTCAACACAACACACCCTGAACTGCAACAATGTGCATCTGTGTAGCACACATGGAAAGGTGACATTGCACATGCACCCATGACAAACACAGGAATGTTGAGAGGAACTAAGGTGCACAGACTCATCACACAAGGACAGTTTACAACCCTGGTGAATGACAGACATACTGCACAGTATGCGGTACATGCCCATGACGTCAAAGCTCACGTACCCTTCAGAATACCTGTGACAGTCCCACGGCAATGCAGAACCCAAGGAGAACCACAAGGCACACATGCTGACACCTGCAAACATTGCAGCCCTGAACCCGACAAGTGAGAGCAGTCACACACACATACACATGTCTCAATCACTGAAAGGTACGACCTAGGGACAACTACATGATATTGCGAACAAACAAGTGCCTTGGGGACCCCTGACTGTGTCCCATCTGCGTCTGACAACATCATCACCACTCAGAACTGACAAATCCCAATGATGAAACACCAATTAACAGTAGTGTGTCATGCATCCACACATCTGGTAGCCCATGGCAAAGTTGTGGGATGAACACAGTCCTACTCAGCAAGCATCTACAACAGGAACATATCAAGGGAACACTGCCTGTGTATGAAAAGGGATGTGGACACACACACACATGCTCATACAACACACACCATGGGCCCAGGCTATGTCACGGGACAACACACTTACTTGAGGGAACCCAAATCCGGTGGAAGCCCAGCTGTGCCAAACATAGTCACATCACGTCTCAGTCATGTCAGCAGAACGCTTGGTCAGTCAGCCATCAGTTACCACACAATGAAGGCTCTGGTCACAACTGCCTGGGTACGGGAGTCTCCCCTAAGTCATCTGCACATACTCAAAACATATGTCCAGCAAGTTGCACAGAGGACCCAGTTGCTCCTATACCAATGATGCCCACACCTGTAGGTCCAGTGGTGATGCGCACAAAGTCAGGGGAATAGACAAATTTGACAATGGGAAGCACATCATATGTGCATGGGTGCAAGCCAGAGATGTGAACATGCACATGAAATGTTCACAGAGATATCCACAAATAGTTGATCATGAAACACCCAGGTAGCTGTAAAGGATGACATGGGTACCGAACACAATAGGATACATATCACATGGGCCACATGGAGTACCTCACATCAACACCTCAGTTTTCAACATTGGAAACCAAGGATTACAGGTGCAAGGGCATGTTAAACATCATCAACCTAATGTACAGCTAAATCAAGTTCACAGGGATAAAGAAAAAAGCTTTATTCAGCATATTAAAAGTTAAACATACATTCAAACAAAAGGCCAATGACCAGTCCATTATCAAATGCCAAGGAGTGAACTAGAGTGACAACTGTCACACGTTGCTTGCCTGTACTGCTAAGGACAGGGAACATCCCCTCGGAGGGGCATACATAGGGGCAGGCCAGGCACCGCAGGGACAGGATCAGGGCGCAGCAGAAGGAGGCAGTGAAGAGTTGGTGGATGTAGGAAAGACACTTGCAACTGCAGTGGAGCTGACTGAAGTGGTGGGTGCAGTCACAACTGTGGGGCACAAGTCAGATGGGGTGGGTGCCGGTACAACTTCAGTGGGCAGGTCAGATGGAGTGGATTGGGTCCCCACTGCAGTGCCCAAGTCAGACGGGGTGATCATGGACTCCACTGCAGTGCCTAAATCCATGTGAGCAGAATGGGGTGCACGTGAGGTTGGCAGGACAGAGGGGGTTGACACGGTCCCCACATCAGTGGCACTAACTGTCTGACCGGGTGTGTAGGAGCAAGTGGTAGGGGGGTGGGCCTCAGCATTTTGGGGATGGTGTGTCTGTGGGTGGGGGAACCCGGGGCAGGGAACGGCGGGGGAACCTCTGGAGTGGTGGCCTGGGGGATGGACGATGAAGACTTTGCCTTGGAGCTGCGTGGCAGCGGTGGGGTCTTGCTCTTCCAGCTCCTGGGGGACATGTGGGTGGGGGTCTCAGTCTGACTGCTCTTGGGGGAGGGTGTCCGGTTGTGAGGGGCACTCCCCTCTGTGTGTGGGGACTTCCTCTTCCCTTTGTAATCTGGATCTGCTGGGTCGGAGGGGAAGAGTCCAAGGTCACGGAGGAAGAGCTTCTGTGGAGATGGGGTTGCAGCAGAGGCAAGGGAAGGGGGCTGGGAGGGAGAGGTTTCGGAGGACTGCAGAGTGGTTGTGGATGACTGTGTGTGTGTGTCTGCAAACCATCCCCTGTGAGTGTGGTATCAGTCCCCTGCGCTTGCTTGTGTGCACGTCTCGACCTTGGTTTGGTAGTTTGTGTGCTGCTCGTGTCTGTGGTTTTGTGAGAATGTGCAGGTGTGTGTGTGCTTGGTACAGGTAGGCTTCTAGGAATCGTGGGTGGTGCAGGGGTAGGAGGGGTACGGGACTGTTGGAGGAGGGACACTGCTGCCGTCAGGGAGGAGGCCACGGACTGATTGGTCCTCTGTAGGGCAAACATGCCCGTGGAAATGCCCTTCATGAACGACACCAGTTGCGTCAACAGACTTGTGTGTGCATGGAAGACCTTTAGCATCGACGTCTGCCCTACATGGATCTGTCTAAGTAAGTCCACAGACTCCTTGCTCAGGGCAGCAGGGGACACAGGGGCAGGGGGTGCGGTGCCTGGCACAAAGAAGACATGCTCCTGAACTCGGGAACCTCCAGGGACCTCTGGGATGGGAGCCGATGGGAGGGTGGTGATGGTGTGATGGTGGTGGTGGTGGTGGTGGTGGTGGTGGTGGCGGTGGCGGGGACAGCCTTACTAGCTGGGGTTTGGTGGCTGCTGACACCCGCCTCCACAAGGGAGTCATCCTCAGAGCTACTGTGGCCTTCAGCTGGGGGGGTTGGTGCTGACGGCTCCTCTGTGTGGCTCCACTCACCCTCCGTGCCACTGGGTCCCCCGACTCCTTTCCTTCTGTCCCTGTCAGGCTCTGTGGCCCCTCCTGGTCCATGGAGCTGTCCCCTCCTGTGGCCGTGGATGTATCTGGATAGGAATAGGAAGTAAGAGAACAACATCAGTCACCTTCACTGACTGCACACACCACAGTGAGTACATCGCATCACAGGGCAAGCCCTGGCATCATCAGCTGAACACTGCTCAAAGTGCCAACACTGTTTAGAATAAGCCAATTGTCATTCTCAACATCAACCAAGGCACACATATCCATCCTTGGCTTGCACACATATGTCTGTTGCATGTTGGATGCTAATACCCCAATGGCCCGACATGCACCACCCACACATTAGTTGGACATGCAAGTGAACATGTAGGAGTATGTCACTATACACACAGCACATCTCTTGCTACTGACTCAGTACAGGTGTCCGGATGAAGGGATGGGCAGAGACTCATTTCACATGCTTGTGATGCATGCCAGCAACACACACTATTATGTTCTCATGTCCTGATCGGCAATGCCACTATGGGGAGCATGGTGCACACATGAAAACAATGCAGGATCACTCATAGCAAGTTAAATGCCATGGCACTGGCATGCCCTGAAAGTCAGTCAACACTGTCTCCTGTCACAGAGGCAGGGCATCCAGACAACAACAGTATGCATGGTCTCACAATCATAGCTCAGGGGTAAAGCTAACTCTGCGGATGACAGGTGCACTTGCCCATCCCATGCAAACAACATATCCAGGACCCAGAAGACCCCACATCATGCAAATCAGACATATGAGTTTCTGCAAACATATATATGTCTCGCGATCTTACCCCTGCGGTCGCCAACGGGCGCGGCCATCTTGTTTTTCAATTGTCCCGCCCGCTCGCGATGCCTTATTTCCTGTTCCGGGTCGCGGATAGCGTGTTCGCGATGTGCATTGACGTGTTCGTGAGCGCATTTTACTTGTTCGCGATGAATAGTACATGTTCGCGAGAAATATCGCGCGAACTTACCCACGCGGTCGCGAATGGGTGCGGCCATCTTGTTTTTCACTCTATGCTATGGTTCTGGACCTACTTTTGTATCCTCCCTTTATCTTTGCAATCCTTTGTCTTTAAAGCATTTTTTCTGACTTTTTTTAGTCATTATCTATCTCTCTCTTTGCCTAAGTTTATATTTTGCATTTTATTTCTACTTTTACTGTGTTTTTGTTACTTTTATAAAGTTCTTTCTATCTTCTTCCCACTAACTTTTTTTTCCCCTTCCAACTTTTCTTTTCCGCCTCCCACCCACCCAAGAACCATGGCCAAGGGCACACCGAGTGCCAAGGGCAAGGGACCTGCAGGAGCAGAGAAGGTCCGCCTGCCTTGTGGCAGAATGAGTCCTGCAGGGGTGCAGGCCCGGCAACTGTTTGGGGAGGAGGAGGTGGCGGCCCTTGTTTTCTTCATCCAGTGCCTCCTCCCCTTGACCTTGGCAGCAGGCGGCAGGCCCGGCTCCGGGTACACTACCCAGAAGCGGCACCGTCGGTGGGCGAAGGTGCGCCGGGCCGTGTTCCGGTGCTCTGGGATCCGGCGCACCCACAAGCAGCTAGCCCACCGGTGGTCCGACATCCTGGACCAGGAGCAGGACCTGTTGGACCTGCTAGGTGTCGAGGTCGTCGGGCTTGGTGAGTAACTGATTGTGTATATTAAATTTGATGAACAACAAGATTACTGCTGCGTGCCATGCGTTGCTGGTAAATTACGTTCCAAAAAGCAAAATGTTCTTTGATTTAAGGACCCAGGTGCACGGTGGTACTCTTACTTGTTTGCAACTTAGTTTGCGCTAGCTTGTGCTGATGCTGATTATGTAAGAGTTTATTTTACAGAACTGAAGTTAGGTAATGCGATTTGCTAGAGAGACTCTAGTCCTTCCATTGTCCTACTGTGAAATAGTGGTGGATGGATATTGGATACTAGGTTTAGTTTGTTAGTAGTAGTTAATAATTGTTTTATGCGGTCTGCGTGACGCCTCCTCTGTCACTGAGTGCTGCTTACCCCAGTCCTCCATCGAACCTTTTGTACTTTGTTTAGTGAGTGATAGGCTTAGCATGGTCAGTCAGTAGCAGAACTAGATCAGAATCATGCAACCAACCCACAATTTGTTGTATGTATGTATGCACTAATGTATGCATGTGTCCTCCATCTCATCTATGCATTTGATGGCTGAAAAAAATGGAAATGCAGACTTAGTGAACAATTGGCCCGTCTGGAATAGGTGGTGTAGGTCAGGTGGTACTTACTAGGCTTTGTTAGTATTTGTAATCAGAATGATTATGGAACACTGGAGTGTTCATAAATAAGTAGACGATCCGTAAATGCAGGAAGCAGCCAGTAGTCGATCCATCTGATTAGATAGGTCAATTTTATTGCAATTGTTGTTTCCTAAAATGTTGTTTGACTTATTTTTCCAAATGATTTATTATTGTTTGCCTCTAACTAAGTTACTTCTAACTGCCTCTGCTATGATTCTCTATATTACTACTACTACTACTACTACTACTATTAATATTATTACTCTGTGTGTAGTGAAGCTTGCACAGTTGCCCACTCTTTATAGAACGTTTTCTTTGGAATAATAAAACTCTGATTGACCAATAGCTCTAGCTCTAGTGTCCTGTCCTTTGGGTTGTCCTCTTCAAGTCTTCTCAATGTTGAGGCTTTGACAATTACCACAAACAAAATGGCCAACCAGATATTGGACTAGTATTTTTGATCGGATAGTACATGATACTACTATTGTCTAGTGATTCTGAAGAGCCACGTACAGAACTATGCACAACAAAATAGGATGTTGCTGATGGGAGGTTGGACCTTACTGATCACACCTCAGTCTGAAGAACCCAGGATCCCCTGACCGACTAGCTATAGTGTCTCACATTAGGGTCCCACTCCCGACCCCCCCCACGAAGAAGATACACAATGTTGATGATGACTGAGACAGACAACCCAGAACATAATAACACCATTTTGCTCACTCACTTGTGTAAGTCCACCCCACCACACCAAATACCACAGAGTCTATGTGTAAGTTCAAAAGGTTTATTTGAAACAAGTATCAAACTCTGTACATCGTTAATATGAAATTTAATTTACTACAGCCATAGTCAATAAGCCAGCAAAAAGCCTAACATTAAAACAGTAAACATTTACAAGTGCATGACAACAAGAACAAGAGCCAAGATCTTTTGAATTCTGGAAGACACCTCACCGTAGAACGTAGAAATACTGGTTACATCATCTTGCATCCAATATGCTCTGTAAATCTCTGGTTTGTAGAAGGGAATCTTCCGCCTATTATATATGAGAAAAATGCTGCGAGTTAGCCGTTAGATAGTATACTGGTGAATGCTAGCATTTTGCAGTCATGGCAAAAAGTGTAATATGTATGTGATGGCTAAGCAATATAAACTAAACAAACTCAACAAGTTGGTTTTTTTTCGACATCTTCACTTGTACGCAACAGTCAAGTGGCCTCAAAGGCATCTACTGCACATGTCAATAAGCTGGCAGGTATAATTAAATATGCACCAAAAGAGTAGTAGTCGACATGATGAATCTAAAAGGGTTACACATGGCTCAGGCTAACTTTCAAAAGAGTAGAGTAGGACTAGATGACATTAGGAAGTGGAACCATATCACTACTAGTGTCTGTCTACTGACTGTACTTACTGTCTAGTGCTGATGTATGTTGCATTAACTTTTTTTTCAATGATCCAAGTGAACACTTAAAATAGGGGGAGGTTTCCAGGCATCTACCATCCACCAGTGCCGTTGGGGCCAGCGATACGGCCATTCCGGAGGGGGCAGGCGAACTGGCGGCACCTGCAGGAGAGACAGGGGGGGATCCAGCAGCAGTGGCCGGCAGCGGTAAGTTATATTCATTACTTCACTGTACTGTGCAACTTATTATTATTCAACGGTTGAAGAAGACACCCTTTACTTAGCATTAGCAGTGTGAGAAGAGTAACCAATGGCCTCTTCTATTTGACTCCAAAATCAGCTGTGAATGTTTTATGGAGAAGACAAACTCAGATCAGATGACCTTGATGTATGTGTTGAACAAAGAGGGAAAGAACTAAGGGTGGAAGGACGGGCGAGATAAATAATATGACTGACTGGCAGAGAAGGATATGTTGTTGG
Organism: Triturus cristatus; assembly: GCF_964204655.1. Classification (NCBI taxonomy): domain Eukaryota; kingdom Metazoa; phylum Chordata; class Amphibia; order Caudata; family Salamandridae; genus Triturus; species Triturus cristatus. Next base: position 920,738,680 of record NC_140588.1, read on the forward strand.
AAGCATGCATAGGTGGCTGATAGAGATCAGATGTATGGGTTGTTGAAGGATGGGTGGAAGGTGAAAGAATGCCTGCCTGGGTGGGCGAAACAGTATGGGTGGATAGTGCTAGATAGCAAAAATCAGCGTTGTTTGGTTCAAATTCAAAGCCAAGGCAAGCAAGGAAGGAGCGGAAGCATGGGTGGTTGTTGGTGAAACCAACTAAGTATGAGAGATATAAAAAAGAAGGATAAACGTTTACTTTAATGGATGTATGCCTGGATGTACTATCTTCAAGAGACAGTATAGGTGGAAAGTGTCACTGGAGATTCTTACTTTGAAGAAAATGTAAAAGAAACTGCGCGACAGTAGCAAAGCCTAGGAGAATATAGGTAGTATTATCAGAATACAGTACACTTGCAGTAGTTTGCAAGCACGTCATATATATTTATATATATCTATATTATCAAGCGGAAACCCCATCCTCCCACTCTGGGGACCACTCCCTACCTATTATTATTAATGTATTTTCGACTGGGGCAGCCAGCCTGCAAAGGGTGGCCTATCTGTTGTTTATGGTTATGGGTTTCACAATGAATGAAAGCAAAGTACCCTCTGCAGTAGCGGTTGGTGGTGGGAGTGTTGGCGGGCGGTGACATGGGGAGGGGACGGGTGGCTGGCACTGGCGAGTAAACTGTGTATTACGGCCAAATACAGGTAATCAACATAAAAATAAATAAAATAATTTTCAAGGTGCGCACTGCACCGCCGAATGCGATGCAGTTCGTGCAACAATTTTTTTTTTTAATGTATTGTTTAATTACCTGTGATTGTCCTTAATCCATAGTTTACTATCCCCATCCTGCACCTTCCCACGTCACCGACTCACTGCCCGGCAGCACTCCCACCACCGACCGCTACCGACCTGATGTCGTATCGTATTAGCATCTATAATATGAATATAAGCAATGATCATTGGATCCGATAAATAATCTGCCTTTTTGTAGTACCCATGGCAGGGTGTAAATGAAACTGTGCATGCCATTTGCCCTCATGTAACAGAGTATTACCAGTGCCAATGGCCGTAAGGCGTCATACAAAAATATGAGCTTCCCCACCTGCAGACAGTAGTAGTAAATAAAACTAACGTGAGTCTGCATCATGTGGCTCATATCTGTTTCTCTTGGGTGCAAGCTTAGCTGACGGAGCTGGCATGCCGGCTACAACAAGGTTATGTAATTGGGCTAAACTACAGATAAGAACAACACGACTGGTGTACCGGAGTACATAGTACGATTATATTTATAATGTCGGAAACTCTCACAAATGTTAGAGTCGAAGGAAGTAGGATTAGAGATACTTACCACCAAATCACAAATGTTATGAACTGTGCTTGCTAGTGATACTGTGACATTATGTGTTGCATGATTTTAGTGTTTCTGTTTTGCTAAGAGTATTGGCTACAACATGTTCTTTTTCTTTCTTGATATAGATACTCCTTCCACACCCACTAAACCATCAAGGAAGGAGTTGGCCGCTAGGGCCCGGCGCCGGAAACTGGAGGCCATCTGCGAACATTATCGCCGGCTGGTGGCTCAGGCGGAGGAGGAGGAGGAGGCGGCTGCAGCTGCAGCCTCCTCCAATGCCCCAGGCCCCAGTCAGGCCCTGCCTCCACTTTCACGACGCCGTGGTCCGGCATCCGCCCGCCGCCGCGCCTCTATTTCCAGCACTGCTGCCCCTACCCTGCATGTAACTGTAGGGCATTTCGCCGCCAGCTGCTCCGCCGGATGGCCCGCTTAGAGGAGAACATGGAGGAGCGGGTAAAGATCCTGGTGGACAAACACCTTAAGGCCCGCCGACAATAGAGGACCTCATCGTTTGCCCCTTTTTTAATTCCTTTTGTTGGTCGGTGGGTTTTTGGGCGTTGGGTATTCTTTCGGACATTGGGACTCTTCAACTTTCGTTTCTTTTTGGACGTTGGTTGGGGTTAGGGAGGGGGGTGGGTTAGGTCAGAGTGGGATAGTTCATTTTTGTTAGGGGATATTAAAAGTTATTCTATTTACTTATACAATGTTAATGTTTTGTGGTGGGTTACAGTTTTCAGAATTCAATCTAAGTTACATGGTTTGTTACTTTGTTTCCGTACTGCTGCATGCCCACAGCCAGTGTTTGATTTAAAAGATCTGCCGATTTTGTAACACACAAACCGATAGATGCAGTACCCCTCAATGAGTTATTTTTAATTGTCATAATAGTACTGTCAGTCTCTCCTCCTAGTCCATACCTCCCGCCAAACTTATCTTACCTGTGATTGATGATGAAGTTCGGCACACTGATGGCTGCATGGTTGGTTTCCCAAATTGACGGAGAAGATGCCATTATTGTGGTGGTAGTAGTAGACACTGGCAATAGCATTTGAAAAAAGAAAGAGAAAGTCACTTGGCTGAGAGACTGTGGGAGGAGTAGTAGAACAGAACACAAAGTAAACTACAGCATGGGTGGGCAAGCAGAAGAAGATCCTTGCCCTGCCTTAGTTGAAATTAGATTAGTGTTGCTTTCACCACATCTGGCCCAGCAAGCGTGTGATCAATTGGTGTACATTTAATGTAGTCATCACATCACACCTCAATATAAATCATACAGCCCGGGGGAAGAGGGTTAGGGATTGATGAATGGATGGGGTGTGGGGTTTTGGGAAAGGTTTGAGAAAGAAAAACAGACAGTATGCATGGATACAACAAAAGTAAAACACAATCTTGTAAGACGACCATGATCCATTATCAAAGAAATCAAAGTATGAAGTGAGAAAAAGCAAATGCATGCATGCTGAGGAAGATAACTTGATGGTTAATGATAATGAGTTGTACTTACTATAACTACTATTACCCAATGAGACAGTACAGTCAGGGAAGAAATTGAAATTTGCCTTGCCTGTCTGCCGCCCTCAGAGCTCAGACCGAACCCAATTACATGCTGTACCGGGCTTACTTTTATTTTTCAAGCTAGCTAAGCAAAATAAAAAATAGTTGTAGGGATCAATTACCAAACAAACCACAACACACAGTCGTAATGATTTTAGAGAAAAAAGCAATCAAATAAATTTAAAGACGAATGGTGATACTAAAGTTACTGTATTATCCTGGTCCAAATGTGGATTTGCATCATTCTCGTCATTCCTCTTTGTCCTCCCTTCCATGGACACTCCGCACATCAATCTTGTGTACCACTGCCTGCCAAATGCGGATTGGTAAGGTAAGTGTGAGTCGTTTCTCCCACTATGGCACAGGTTAAAGGCTGGCCTGTAAGTGTAGATGGAAAAGCAAACGGGGTATTGAAAAATTACTGCATTTAAAACAATAAACTCAATTACAGTGGAGTGCAAGACGAGAAGACAACACTCTGGAGAGAACACTTTCAGACTGAGGCAGCTTGGATAGGCTACATAGTGTCTACTCTACAGCATTAAGGTACAACAACAATGGGACAGGATTCAGGAGCCAGCACAGCCACAGAACAGGAGAACCGCGGCACAGGCCAGGAACCCTACTCGTTACTTACATTTTGACTGAGCCAGAGAAATGTATGTATGTATGTTCTTATATAGCGCTCGACTTACCCTTGGGCATCTCGGCACTTGCATTGGGAACCCATCCTGGTTTTTCCCTGTGAGATAACCCGTACTGGGCATCCCCAAGGTGAAAGCCAGGCATCCCGCCGCGGGGGGGCCGTTGTGGAGATTAAGCAAGCTTGTTGCCCAGAGCTGCATAGTGTGAACTCGTGCTTAGAGTGGGCACCGAAGCGAGAATTATCGAGTCCGTGGACAATTGGGCTCCGGACCCTGCCGCGTCGGGAATCGAACCCTGGTCCCGGGTCTGACCTCTGCTTCAGGGTATGCCTCCTCTAACCAGTGAGCTACACTTCTCCACTTCACTTATGCACAGCAGCAACCTAGCATTTTCCAAATGAAGTGACTAAATCAATGCGCCACTGTTCCTCATACCACTACACTCTACTCCAGTCCACACCACTACACAGACATCTAGCCTAGGTCTGCTGTGGTTCTTGTTCAAACTGTTTACCTTTTAAGTCAGCCCATGAAACGCAGTTATTCCTTCAATTTTCTCTGATCCAACTGACTGTGTGCAAAGATAGTATGCTCAGCAGCATCATGATGATGACCGTGTGGTACGCATTCTCCAACATCAACTCAGTCTGTAGTGACTGATTAAGTTTATAATATATTCCATATTACAAAATTGCAACGGATATTGGCCGGCACCTACAGTGGTAGGAGTACGATGTGGTTATTATTAAACAACAAGGAAATATTAACTGTCACCACACCTGAGTCACTTTTACTTTGTCGATAAACTAGTATAGTTCTACTTCATGCACAATTATTCGTAGTCAGCCAGCATCCAATGCAATGCATGCCACCATCATTCACAATAATCACTCATTACCTGTCTGGTGTTCTCTTTGGCTATCTGATCTGATGCCTGCCTAGCCTTCTGGCAGTCAGTGATGAGTTTCTTTCGGCTTGGAAACAAAATGGAATATAGCTGGAGTCACTTTTCACTTCTTATGGAGGGACTTTTAGAGGCAACATGTATTGTACTATTCTCCATCTCCATCCAATGTCTGACTTGCTTGAAATGTACTTAGGGAGAGTAAGGAAGATGGAGCAGGACCCTGAGGAGTGGAGTGGACAGTTATGCACAGACGAGCAACTCCAATAGGGAAATAAAAAGAGGAGACTGTTGATGGATTTGTTGTGATTAGATTTTGAACCAGAAAAACAGATACACAGTCACACACAAATAAAGGAAGGGAGAACCATTTGAAAGCCTAGTTGTCAGGGAAGAGGAGCTCGTCCTTAAACTCTGGTGCTTCGGACAGAAGTACGTCTAACAACCCACTACTTATGTCATCGAAGTCGCTCTCCTCTTCCTGCTGTGATTCACGTATTTTGTACTCTGGTGGTATAAAGTGTTGATTCATTTTGATCATGGTTAACCTCTCAACGCTTTTGGGCGAGAGACTGGTCCTTTTGACAGTAACAATGGCACCAGCAGCACTGAAAACACGCTCTGAAGAGACACTTGCAACAGGGCAAGCCACATACTTTATCACCAGCCTGCTGAGCACTGGCCATTGGCTTCTTTTCCCATACCAATACACCAATGGGCTTTGCTCCATGAAGACCTCTGTGGTGTCATCTAGATAGGCCTGAACCATCCGCTCAATGTTGAGGGGTGCTCCGATTTCCTGGGCCTCTTTTGCCTTTGCATCAGTCATGGACGTACAATACCCTTTCCGTAGAAACCAATCACCTGCCGTTTTTTTTAAATGTGCCTGATGATCCTGTTGGTGCTGTTGATGTTATTGCTGGCAGTGTTTTTGACTGCTGGGAGGCAAACACACTGCTCTTGGCCTCTGAAGTAGAACTTGACTCTGGGTGCCCTGCAGTACTTTTTCTGCCCAGGGGGGGCGGGCCTCTAATTAAGATCCTTTCGTTTTCAAAGTCAGTGGCTTCCTCAGCTATCAAAGTTTTGTACTGGGCAACATCCACTTCTGAAAAAGGAATTACTTAATTACTGCGCAGCAATAATTTGTAACGTGGATCCAAAATTGAGGCAGTAATGTAATGTGGATGTGACACAATGTTATTTTGAATCCCTGTATTGTCAGATAAGCGAGCGACTAAGGTGTCTGCCAAATAATATGCGTCTACTTTGTCATCCACACCTGCGTACATTTCTAACACCTCCTTCAGCTCTTGCTCTAGCATGTACAACAATGGGATAGCTTGGCCCATAGTACAGTCCTCCCTGCTCACTTCACGTGTGAAGGCCTCAAAAGGAAGTAGCATCTCTGTCAGGCATTTGACGAGGTCCCATTGGGCCATCTCAACTGTCATGCCTTTCACAGTAGGATCCCCTGACCTTTTCATGACATACGCATTAAGTGGTATGTACTGCTCAAACAGACGCTCAAGCATGTTATACGTTGAGTTCCAACGTGTTGGCACCTCCTGGATGAGTGCTTTGACTGGCATTTTATGCTCACGTTGAATGACCCTCAGCTGCTTCCGGGCTTTAAAAGAATGGTTGAAATCTGTGCATATTCTTCTGCAGGTGGTCAGTAAGCTGCTGACTTTGCTTTCATTTTTCAGAAAGTCCTGAACAACAATGTTAATGCAGTGTGCCAAACATGGCACCCTGAAAAAGCCACCATCTTTCATGGCCCTAACTACATTACTGCCATTGTCCATGGCAACAAAACCAATGGTAAGCCCTCTTGGTCGCAGCCACTCAAACACCTTGCTGTTAAACTCATCCAAAATGTTTGCAGCAGTATGAGATTTCTCCATAACAAACATGGCTACAGTTGCATGTTTGCGAGTGTCTTTAAAAATCTCAGCGGTGTCAACAACACCGTCAGATATCTTATCTTTAACACCCGAAAAAGAGACACAGTGTGCAGTGACGCACATGTAATCAGTGGCTTGGCAACTGGTCCACATGTCTGTTGTCAGGTGTATACTCTGAACAGCACTCTGTTTTAAGGCATTTCCAAGCAATTCCAGCACGTCGTGATGTAGTGCTGGAACAGCAACTCTTGCGAAGTAGGAGCGGCTGAGAACTTTCCATTTTGGGCAGATGGTGGTCACAAATTCCAGAAAACCCACCCCTTCAACAAAAGAAAAAGGGAGATGGTCCAGTGCTAACATTTTAGCCAGCTTTGCATTGTACAAACGTGCTATTGGGTGGTTGCGTTCGTACTGCCCCTCCGGTCTACTAAACATGCTGAGAATGGTAGGCTGCATGGTATTCCTTCCTGTGGTCAACGTCGCACTTTTTGGGACAGCAGTACTCCTTGGTGTCTCAGGCTGACTCTTACTCTTGTGCCAATGAATGTGGCTGAGGATGTGGGCGTTACCACTGCAGTGCTGGGGACAGGGCTACTTTGTGCACCACTACCACAGAGAATGTCTCCCTCTTCTTCCTGTTCCACCGTGAGCGGACTTTCTACTCATTTATGCCCAACAGTAATGGTTCCAGTTTTGATGAGACGAAGGTGCTCCTCCCACTGGATTGCGTGGTGTTTTTTCAGTTGGGTCATTTGGCCTCCGGTACCATAGTTTGTACCAAGCTTACCACGACTAACAGAGGTATGACAAACTGAGCATATAGCAATGTTCTCCTCCTTTCCGCTAACCATAAAGAAGTCCCACACTAGGGAGCTTAACTTTTGTCTCCTGCTGGAGGTGCCACTCCCACTTCCAATGCCGGATGAACTGGAGGGTGTGTGTTGAATTTGACTCTGTGCAGTACCACTACCTACTTCTGCTGAGGTGGTGCTTGTGCTGGATGTAGGGCGCTGCCGGCCCTTTGCTCATGTAAATATGGAAGCTGGAGGTCGTGGTGGTGTTACCTGTGTTGGAGGTATGCGTGCTACATGCCTCGCAGCCATTTTGGATAGTGTAAAAATGTTGGTCTCCATCTCCTCAGGCCCGGGAGTGATGTTTGTGATGACTGGCTCATCATCATCATCATCATCCTGCTCTTCTACATCAACATTCATAAGTGTAAGGCTTTCTGGAACCTTCCTTTTCCCATGCCTGCTCTTGTGATGTGTTTCCCTCTCAGACTCAGTTTGTGGCTTCCAAGTGGCATCTAGATCATCAGAAGGGGGGCTTGGTGAAGAACGTGATGTACTAACCCTCCTTTTCCTTGCTGGGGATTTGGAAGCCAATGGAACTTCTAAAGGAGTGGCTCCCTCTTCTTCCTCTGCATGAGGCTCAATTTCCTGAACTGCCCCTACTTCGGGAGGAACAACAGCTACTATTGCGGGCGGTGGCTGCGGCTGTTGACCACTTATCTGCTGTGTTCCCTCCTGCGTTGATTGTGTACTACTTTGAGATAGCGATAAGTTTAGTTCAGGCTCAGCATCACTGCTTTTCACCATAAGGCTGGCTACCTCTTCCACACTCATCTGCTTGGGCCTGGGTTGGTGGGTTGGGCCCACTGATGTGGAGGTGCTGCCCCCAGCTTGGCGCCCCGACACCGCTGCTGCAGGCGTCATTTTTGGTGTACCAAAAAAGGTTTTGGGAGGCACACCAGACTTAAGTAACACTTCCTTCTTCTTCTGTTCCTTCTTCTCCAGAGGACCTACTACCTGCTTTCTTTGGGGGCATCTTCAACAGATGTCAAAACAGCACTCAGTTGCACAAGTTGCACAGATGCCTGGTCAGGTCACTCACACGTCACGTTGTGTACAGCAGCAGGACGTCGGTCTGGCACCACAACGGTGGATGATGATGACACACCTCCTCTGTCTTTTGTGCACCTAAAAGCAAAAAAGCCAGAAGAACATCAGTCAAAAGATCCATAATATAATATATAACTTATTAGTGTCTGGTCACAATTAATACATTTTATGAAGTCAGTGAACAACAACAGTATAGCCAGCCATTAAGAGACTGACAAGGCCAGGGATCCTGTTGTGTTTGTACTGTGTACACTCAGGAAGAAGAATAGCAAAGAACAAAAACATAAATGTAGTTTAGCCTGTTTACCCTAAATAAAAATGTGTGCATCTTATGGGATGGATGCAGCATCAGGGAGCAACAACAACGAACATATACACAAAAACTAAAGGCATTTATTTACAACACCCAAAAAGTGAAATCTACCCCCGTAAAAAAGTAAAGGCCACATTTTACAATTCAATCCAAAGCCATACATGATGTTGAATTTTAACGCACAACACAAAAACAGTTGTTTAAATTCCATGCACCCGTGATGATTGATGAGTAGTACCCCTGGGCCTACTGTACGACTAGGCCACAAGCTTGGAGGCCTATGAAAAAAGCACAATGCCTGCCTCCACAAAATGGCCGCCACACATGCTCAGGCCACCCACCACAAATAACCAAAAAGTGATTACAAAGGACAGGAACAGGAAGTTGTAGTGTCTGTGGAACTTACTTCCTCTCATAAAAATATTTTCAAAAAAATAAAAGCTTCCCCGTGCTCCAAACCTACAGCTGAATGACAACCTGAGGAGTTTTTTTTTAGCAAAATGCACAAAAAAAGCGTTTTTGAGAAGGATTTATTTGCTCGCGAGATATTGTTTGCCAGATTGCAAATGCTGCGTGTTCGGGATCGCGAACTGTACAAAAAGGCTCTATCGCGTGCGCGAACACGCATATTGAGAGCGATAAAAAAATGACGAAAACTGTAAGTCCGCGTTGTCGCGCTGTGCAGAGTTACCAAAAGTACGCGAGCTGAATCCCTAAGGTTACCTACTGGCTAAAAAGCCCTATTTATTTAACACACACCCAAAAAATGCTATTCCACCCCAAAAAACACCGTTTGCAATAAAACCCAAAGCCATCCATGGTGTAAAAAAAAAATCAACAGACAACACAAACTGTAAATTTAAATAACGCACCAAAGATTTGAGGCTGACTACCTCTGGGCCTACTGGCAGACTAGGCCACAAGCTTGGAACAGAATGGCAAAAGCAAGCACACTGCTTGGATGGCTCCACAAAATGGCCGCCACACACCCACAACAACAAGAAATGGAAGACAGTCAATGTACGTCTATGGCAAAAGCACAATGCCTGCCTTCCTAAAATGGCCGCCACACACATGCTCAGGCCGCTCACCACAAATAACCAAAAAGTGATTACAAAGGACAAGAACAGGAAGTTGTAGTGTCTGTGGAACTTACTTCCTCTCATAAAAATATTTTCAAAAAAATAAAAGCTTCTCCGTGCTCCAAACCTACAGCTGAATGACAACCTGAGGAGTTTTTTTAGCAAAATGCACAAAAAAGCGTTTTCGAGAAGGATTTATGTTGCTCGCGAGATATTGTTTGCCAGATTGCAAAGGCTGTGTGTTCGGGATCGCGAACTGTACAAAAAGGCTTTATCACGTGCGCGAACACGCATATTGAGAGCGCGAAAATGATGAAAACTGTAAGTTCGCATTGTCGCGCTGTGCAGAGTTACCAAAAGTACGCGAGCTGAATCCCTAGGGTCACCTACTGGCTAAAAAGCCCTATTTATTTAACACTCACCCAAACAATGCTATTCCACCCCAAAAAACACCGTTTGCAATAAAATCCAAAGCCATCCATGGTGTAAAATAAAAAAATCAACAGACAACACAAACTGTAAATTTAAATAACGCACCAAAGATTTGAGGCTGACTACCTCTGGGCCTACTGGCAGACTAGGCCACAAGCTTGGAACAGAATGGCGAAAGCAAGCACACTGCTTGGATGGCTCCACAAAATGGCCGCCACACACCCACAACAACAAGAAATGGAAGACAGTCAATGTACGCCTATGGCAAAAGCACAATGCCTGCCTTCCTAAAAAGGCCGCCACACACATGCTCAGGCCACCCACCACAAATAACCAAAAAGTGAATACAAAGGACAGGAACAGGAAGTTGTAGTGTCTGTGGAACTTACTTCCTCTCATGAAAATATTTTCAAAAAAATAAAAGCTTCTCCGTGCTCCAAACCTACAGCTGAATGACAACCTGAGGAGTCTTTTTAGCAAAATGCACAAAAAAGCATTTTCGAGAAGGATTTATGTTGCTCGTGAGATATTGTTTGCCAGATTGCAAATGCTGCGTGTTCGGGATCGCGAACTGTACAAAAAGGCTCTATTGCGTGCGCGAACACGCATATTGAGAGCGCGAAAATGACGAAAACTGTAAGTCCGCGTTGTCGCGCTGTGCAGAGTTACCAAAAGTACGCAAGCTGAATCCCTAGGGTTGCCTACTGGCTAAAAAGCCCTATTTATTTAACACACACCCAAAAAATGCTATTCCACCCCAAAAAACACCGTTTGCAATAAAATCCAAAGCCATCCATGGTGTAAAAAAAAAAATCAACAGACAACACAAACTGTAAATTTAAATAACGCACCAAAGATTTGAGGCTGACTACCTCTGGGCCTACTGGCAGACTAGGCCACAAGCTTGTAACAGTCAATGTAAGCCTATGGCAAAAGCACAATGCCTGCCTTCACAAAATGGCCGCCACACACATGGCCAGGAGGACACAACAACAACAAGCATAAGCCAAGGGGAACAAAGAAAAGAAATGCAGGCCTTTATGGAAAAAGAAGCACACACTACTAAACTACCACCACAAAATTGCCACAAGCCACATGGGCACTCACAGTCACAACAGGCCATGGAAAAAATGATCTGAAGCAGGCCTATAATATATGACCGGACAAAGGAGGCCTGCTAATGCTAAACAACACAGCTTTAATACAAAAATGAAAATCAACAGGGCTACGAAAGGATTGGAAAGAAGTTACACATCAAGCACACACATCCAACAAAAGGTATTTCTCACACACAAACACCAACAGTGAAATACACCACAGCCACATTTAGCATTTCAAATAATCCTATGCCATCCATGCCCTACATGATGTTGAAAATTCTACAGACACCACGAAACATGGACCCATGGGTACCCTACTGGCTGAAATTGCAGAGAAAAACAACTAGGCCACTATTGAAAGCACAGGCCACCCGCCACAACAATAATTTTAAAAAACAATGAAAAACCAAGAAAAATGTAGGTAATACAAGCCCCAATGAAACAAACACACCAATTCTCCAACTTACTTGTAGTAAATTAAATCTCAAATCAAAAAGTCCTCAAATAAATCCAATCCAATTTTATGATGCAGCAGACAGACACAAAAAGTGATCCTTCCAGCTCCAAATCCAAATGAAAGTGAACAGCACATGCACAAAGCACTGGGAGGAGCCTGCTGGACAGGAACAGGAAGATGTAGACTCAGGGGCCCTTCCTTCCTCTTGAAAAAAAGAGTTAAAAAAATTAAAGGACTCCTCCTTACACAAAAGACTACAGCAAAATCACAATCTGAGGTGTTTTTCTGAGCAAAATGATCATTTTAGAGAAGGTTTTATGAAGATTGCGAGATATTCTTCGCCAGATTGTAGTTTTTGCATGTTCGGGATCGCGATCTTACCAAGACAGCCGCCGGAAGTCAGCTCGCGCGCCCGAATGACGTGTTCGCGGGCTTGGGCAGCCATTTTACAAATCTCGTGGCGCTCGCGAACGGACAGAAAAGCAAGTTGGCGATCGCAGAATCACGGTAAGACGGTAAGACGTTACCGCGCGCGCGAGAATAAATATTGAGCGCGCGAGGAAGCAAAACTACTACGCTATGCGCTAGATTGCGTAGCAATCTGCAACTTCGCGCTCTGTGCGAAGCGCGAAGTTGCCTAAACTTCGCAAGCTCCGCGAACGGAGCGTAGTTCAACGCCCAGGCTTACAGGTAACCCAGCTGCCTAAATGACACAGTTGCATACACCATTGTGCGCTGTCAGATGATTACACACCTACATGTCACACAGGTCTTGTCTCTCACAGTCACATCGCAGATGTCCTGCTGACCCTCAAAATCATGGACACCCCAGTTGTACGTAACAACAAGCCACACCATAATGACACAGACACAGACACCTGAAGGCACGTGTCACTAAGCACAACCTGTAATTTGATACACAGGAGTGGGATTACAGAGTGTTTCTAATTGCCCTTGATGAGGCATGGTTGCCCAGGTCTACGTGAAACAGTGTTTGGTCCTGGACAGTAGTCAGGTGGCTAAGCAAGTGTGACATACTTGATATACATACTCCTGGGGATTGGAGTCCTCTGCTGCATGGGTTTGTTTGGAATAGCCCAGCCACATGTGGCGAGTCAGACCAGCAATTTGAACACATCTCAAGGGCACATACAGTTCACATGTCAGATCTCAGGCATTGGGCAAACAATTGAACCACCCATGAAACACACAACAGAGTCACAGGAACAGATGCTGTCCGGTAGCTGAAGCATAGCTGACTGCAGGGACACAGTGCCCTAGTGACACAAGCAACAGACTGTAGCGGCCACACCTGTGAAACAGATGAGTAGGGTGCATCACACAATTGAGGGACCTGAGTATTGGACTACAAGACCTACGTAATGTGAAAGTGTCCCCAGGCCAAAAGACTGCAATTAGCATGTCAGACATAGTACACAGATTAGGCATGGATTTACCCCCTTCCTGCTGCTGTCTGGCCTTCAGCTGCCTATCCAGGTCCGGAAAGACCACCGCCAGGATCCGGAGCATGTGGGGGTTCAGGGTCCGGTGTCCGCCCCTCCTGCGAGGAGGTGACAGCTTCAGCTGGACTCTAGCTATTCTCCAGGTCCAGCCCCGAAGGTCCTGCCACCTCTTCTGGCAGTTGCGGATCCGGAGCTTGTAGACCCCCACCGAACGAACTGCCCGGGCGATGGTCAGCCATATCTCCTGCTTCTGGTGGGCATCAACCTGTGAGGATGACAAAGTTAAAAGTACATTAACACACATGCCCCATATTTGTGCTGCACACATTTGGAGATACATGTCATCATCACAAAGGGAAATGAGTTACACAGGTAGTGCAATCATGGGGAAGGACAAATCACCTGCATGTCTGACATGTTAACAATGCCTGGGAAGTTTAAGCTTGCACTAATGCACTTTAGAAGCCGGACACCTGTTCATTACATGCACCTACACACTTTGGGTGATGAAAGTAGTCAGTGAAAAGGCTTTCCACTGGTGTACACACTGCTAGTACTGCTAGTCAGACAACATGCACAATTAGGAAGGCAGTGGACTGCACACTCACCTGCTCCTCTGGTTTCCCATACAGCTTGCTGTACTGTGGAAGGAGCCCGTCCAGCAGGGCCTGGTTCTCCACCTCAGTGAAGGCTTGGGCCCTCTCCAGAGTACGTGCCATAGCAGTAGCCAGAGGATGCAGAGACAGCAGCAGTGGTAGCAGGGATGTGGTCCAGTAGCATTTAGTGCAGGAAAGTGAGCTCCCTGGGGGCCAGCCAGTCTTATATCTGTGCTCCAGAGGCAGAATCTGCGCCATGTTTCCCAAGTGATAGGCCCAACACGGTTGCATTCTATGAATCTAGCCAATCCATGGAAAAGTAAGACTTGTACACGCCTTCCGCATCGTTCAAATCTTCACCTTCATGAAACACTAGTAATTGCAACATTGTTTTAGGCATCCAACTGAATTTCCAGGGCACAACTCGTACAAGTTTTGAATCCGCATCCGTCTCCATGACAGTCCAGAGCCAATGGGAGCGCCCGTCTCAGTCAACTGACTGTACAACGCGTATTTTAAAAATACACATGGACCCGTCTCCATACGATTCAATGGCAAAGGCATTCGCCTGTCTCGGACCATGCCTGCCCGACGCGTATGCATGATAGTCACCCGCGTAGGACCTCATTGCATTCAATGACAAAGCGTACGCACGGCTCGGTCATGAACTGTGCAATGCGTACGCATTGTCACCCGTGTCGGACCCCATTGCGGTCAATGGCAAAGCATACGTACGGCTCGGTCATGAACCGTGTAATGCATACGCATTGTCACCCGCATCGGACCTCATTGCAGTCAATGACAAAGCGTACGCACGGCTCGGTCATGAAACGTGCAATGCGTACGCATTGTCACCCGCATTGGACCTCATTGCAGTCAATGACAAAGCGTACGCACGGCTCGTTCATGAACCGTGCAATGCGCACGGCTCGATCATGAACCATGTAATGCGTATGCATTGTCACCCGCGTCGGACCTCATTGCAGTCAATGGCAAAGCGTACGCATGGCTCGGTCATGAACCGTGCAATGGATACACATTGTCACCCGCGTCGGACCTCATTGCAGTCAATGACAAAGCGTACAAACTGCTCGGTCATGAACCGTGCAATGCATACGCATTGTCACCCGCGTCAGACCTCATTGCATTCAATGGCCTCCATGCAGGCATGGTGGGTAGCCTGCTCCTGTTGCATGTCCTTGAGGATCCCCACTACCTGGCCAAATCCTCCGCTGCCTCATGCAGTCCAGACCCCTCTGCAAGGCGCGTCCTCTGCCTCCCACCCCTCTCAGCACCCCTATCCACACGGGCAGGACCAGCCTACGGGACGCAAAGGTGACACTGGGACCCCTTGGGTGGTGTTGGTGGTGGTGTTTGCTGTAGCTTCCGGGGGGTCCTGTGTCCCTGTGCTGTGGGTGTTCAGTGGCCTTGGTCTGCCCGTGTTGGCGGGGGTGCCCTGTCGGTTTCCAGATGCTGGAGGCGTGGGTACAGGGGGTACAGATGTTGATGCTGGTGGTGCTGCATGATGACTCACACCGGAGGGGCCAGGTTGGTTGTCGTCATCCGAAGAGGACAGAGACAGAGTCAAACCAGAGAGCTCAGTGTCCACCAGAGTCTGGGCCTGGGAATCCTCTTCATTTGGTGCTGGTTTCCCAGCACCACCTATGTTTGGAAGAGACACACGATATGAGTTATGTTTCTACATGCATCGATGGTTCACAAACATGACATTTTCTACTGTACGAACAGATGCCTGCCTGTACACTGCTTTTTCCCAGCTTGTCACAGACAGAGTTTGATATTGTTGTTGCCCATGTCCCAGCATGGCTTCCCACTCCCTGTGGGACGAGTATGGTTCAGTTGGAACTTGCTGGGCCATGTGGGTGGGTGTGGATAGTCTGTGACTGCGGCTCCCATGATACTCTTGGCTACACCCCCCTTTCCAGCATGCCCATACTTCCTCCCTCTTGACTCTGCTTCCCTTTGAGGGGGTATGACAGCAATGGCAAGATAGTTGACTGTGAAGTCCTGGTGTTTGTTGTAGCCCTGTTCCCAGCAGGGCCTTGTGCTCCCCACAACAGAGCCCAGTGTCAGACATCTTGTCAGTCCCTTCCCACTCCCTGTGAGGCGAGCATGGTTCAGTGTATGCGTGCTGGGCCATGTGGGTGGGTGTAGATTGTCTGTGACTGCGAATCCCATCATACTCTTGGCTACACCTCCCTTCCCAGCATGCCCATACTTCCTCCCTCTAGCCTCTGCTTCCCTGTGAGGGGGTGTGACAGCAATTGCAAGTTGGCTGACTGTGAAATCCTGGTGTTTGGCTACAAGTCCAAAGAGAGCCCCTGTACTTCACACAGCTGCACCCAGTATGGGGTGTCTTTTGATGATGTTTCACAGAGGTGTGGGTCAATGCATTCTACCCGGTGAGTTGTGTGGAGTTTGTGTTGAGGGGGGGGGGTCTCCACATGCTGGTAAGTATGGTCAGAGCTATCAGTCCTGCTTCCCACCTGGTCAGACATGAAACGTGCTTCCATTGGAGGGCATGCAAGTTGTCTTTCAGGATGTCAGTCAGTGGTGTCCTGCTTCTGATTTCCGCACATGCCCTAGTGGGGCCTTGGGCTCCCCACAGCAGGACTCAGTGTCAGCCATCTTGTCAGTCATTTTCCACTCCCTGTGATGTGGGCATGTTTCAGAGAGGTCTTGATGGGCCAATTCTGAGGGGGAGCATTATCTGTGACTACAAACCCCATCATGCTTTTGGATACACTCACTTCACCTGCATCCCCACAATTCCTTCCTGTCAGTCAGCTGCACTGTGAGGTAGTGTGTTTGTGGTGGCAAACTGTCTGGTAGTGTCTATTTAGCATTGTGCCACTGCCTTGCTCTATTTGTTTGTAGGTTGGTGCATGTTATGACACAGTTTAAAGTCACTATGAGATGGCAGGTATTGTGTTTGTCTGACTGGCATACACATCTTGGGTTGATTATCTATTGATTACTGTAGCTTTGCTTGCGGTGCATGGTTTCACTGTCCCCTTGCCACACAATCTTGGGTATGTTGTTTGTGTACTCACCAGGCTCTGGTATGTCTGTTAGCCCATGGACGCTCTCTGGTGGTAGGATGTCGCGCACCTTCTCCTCCCAGGTCCTGAAGTAGACTGGTTTGGCAAGAGGGCCACCGCCGGTGAATTGACTCAGGGCGGGATCTTTTTCGATGAGTTTCTTGACCCTCCTGCGCACGTCATACCACCTGTTCTGGATATTGTCCTTTGTGCGCCTTGCTGGTGCTTGTGTGTTCACCTTGTCCACAATCCTCACCCACATCTTTGTTTTCTGTGACATGAGGGTCCTTTGGACCAACGTACCAAACAAATATGGCTCTACTCTGATGATCTCGTCTACCAGCACTTCTAACTCACTATCTGTGAACTTTGGATTCTTCTTTGGGGGCATGGTGATGGGTGGTGGTGGTGAGGAATGTGTGTGTGAGGATGCCAGTGAGGGTGGGTTGGTGTTGGTTTTGCTGGCTGTATGTGTGTGTGATGTTGGATGAGGTGCTGATGGTGTGTGTTGTGTGATGGGTGAGTTGTGAGTGTGTCTGTGGTTGCTGTGTAATGGTGTTTGCTGCTGGCTGTGTCTCCTTGTAAACGTAAAAAACATGGAGGACTAAGGTTCTCATTCCTTGCCCCCTCCTTCTGGAACGCCCTTCCATTAAGTCTGAGACTGGCTTCCCCTTTAATCCATTTCAGGTCTCTCTTGAAAACCCACCTGTTTTGTATAGCTTACAGCTAGTATCTCCCTAGCCCCCTGGACTGTTTTGTTTTCTTTCTCTTTGCCCCCAGCACCAAGAAACCGTCTGGTGTTAGCTGCGCTTTATAAATTCTTTTTACATTACATTACAGTGATTGTAGTCCTTTATATATTTGGAGTTGTGGGTGTGTCTTTGTCCCAGGTATTTCTTTTGGTATTTATTGGCTTTGTCATTGCTTGTTTGGTCCTTTTTTTGTCTTTTTTCCTTTGGGTTTTGTAGGCATGAAGGAGACGTTCATCTGACGGAAACGGACGCTGATGTTGTCTCGTGCGGGCTTCTCCGCCTCGTTCACGCTGCCTATCTTCTGTGTTTCATTCGCGTCGGTCACGAAGGTCTCTATTGCTTGTGGGTCCGGTTTTCTGTGTGTGTTGGTCGTGCGAGTCGGTCTGAGTTTCCATGCATTGCATCGTACTGCGTGGATCAGACATCGCGGTTACAGGTCGGTCGGGTTCATTCCGGGTTCGTGTCGGTCGGTGAAATTTGCGTCGGTTTTCCAGCCGGATCACTATTTTCCTTACGGCTCTGTCATACGGCTTGTATTCCATACATGTCGGTTGTAATTCACATGCGTTGCATCGTACTGCACGGGTCGTACGGCGCTGGTCCGTGTCGGTCATTATCCAGTCCGGGTCCGTGTCGGTCGGTTCGTTTTGCGTCCGGAATAAAAATCGGCCGCAATGTATTAAAAGGAAGAAGATATTGGTGTACCTGGCCAATAAGCATCCTGCAGTCGCCTTGGTTCAAGAGACTCTTTACCCTCCCTGGGAGGTAAATATCTTGAGAAGGGATTTGGTTGATCGAGTTATCCACATGTGCAACACTGATTGTAGCAATGAAATCGAAAAAGAAGAGACTTCCTTTCGAAAAGCGGGCGTTGCCATACTTTTTCATAAATCTTTCACTATACCAAGTTTTGAGAACCTGGAGGTACCCAGGAGGTTGATATTTATTTAATTAAAAGTGGGACATGAAGCACTCCTATTTGGACCTATTTGTACTAAAAATGGTAACAAATCCACCTTTCTTTAAAAAACTGTTGAGGACTTTAGTCACATTTAGCATAACTGAATTGATTGTAGACGGTGATTGGAACCTTGGTATGAACCCAGTTTTCGACAGAATAGCCCTTGTTTGCACAGATGTGTAGGTCTCATTTTAGTTATGGGAGACACAGAATACTTTCTAAGGAATTTAATGGCTGACCAGTCATTAGTAGACTTGAAGAGATTGCTGCAGCCCCACAACAAGTATAATAGTTTTCTGTCTTGAGTCCAAGGTACTCATACATATACTATTTCTTATAATGCCATGGCTTACTACCTAAAGTTACTTCATGTGACATCTTGGAACGAAAATTGCCATATCACTCTTCCATTCACTTAAATGTGGGCATGGGGCTGGTTGTATTTCACTCCATGGTAGTGAGAATGGCAACATACAGATATAAGTTGCCAGCAAAAAAAAAGACGTTTGCAAAGTCTCTTGACTTATTACATTGACATGAACAAAGTGTCACTAGTCCATGTGAATAGTGTGGGTGGTAGCTAAATGAGTCCTTATGAGGAATGAATGCTTCATAAACAGTGGGCTAAGATCCTGAAGCAGATGGAAGTCAAGATCCAAGCACTCACTCATAACTACCAAACTTCAGTCATACTGGGTGTGTTAAAATATCTTCTGACATCCCAATATGACCTTAACACTCACTTGGCAATGCAGGCTGAATATTCGTTATCACATAGAGGGTTCAAACAAAATGAATATGGTGAGAAGGGTGGCCGATTGTTACAATGCAAATATTCTCCAGCTGCATGTCTCCTCTTCCATTCCAGCAATCAGGAGCAAAATAAATGAGCTACTCACATCCTCTAGACATTTCAAAGAATTTGCAACATACTACACCTATCTATATCACTCTATATACACCTATCTATATCACTCACAACAACAGTCAATATAAAGATACATTTCTTGCCAGATTAAAAGTACCTCACATACCCAAAGACCTACCAATAGAACCGGAAGGGGAACTGACTTTAAACAAAATACAGAAAGCTATCAAAGACATGTCAATGGGGACATGAAGTGGAGAGGATTGCTTCCCGGTGTAATTTTACTAAATTGATAAAGCTCAGGGTGCCACCATGCTTTATGGTATGTTCAAAGAAGCAGATGACATCCAAGGTCTGCTGACTGAATTTAACAGACACTTTATTACTCTCCTTCTTACACTTGGTAAGCACCCTCAATACAGAAAAAGCTGCAGGCCAAGATCCCTATTAAATGCAGATATCAAAATACTCACCTGGATAATAGGCTGAGGAAAATCATTGCCTAGTTGATACATCCAGCCAAGGTGGGTTTTGTTCCACAGAGAATCTCTGGGGTGGGGGGAATGTTTGATTGCAAGAATATGAGTCATGTCCAAATTTGGGATAAGTCTGGCATTTATCAGAATGGAAATAGGTTATCTATTTTGTGTCATGTCCACATTTGAGATAAGAAGAGAACAATGGCTATATCAATCACCAATGACTAAAACCACTTGTAAGGGGTTTGTGTCCGATTTTACATGGTACTGGGCAAGAGTACCCAATCACACTGTTGCTATTTTCACTGACTGTTGAACCACTGGTGGCCAAAATTAGACAGAACAATAGAGTAAACAGTTTTACTATGATAGCCAGGCCTCAAAAACGTTTTCTATATGCTGAGGACATTTCTTTTACTCTTTCAAACCCCTTTTATTGATACTGGCCATACTGTTAGTTATTGAGCACTGTTCTGTTTTCTCTTGTTAAAGAAAAAATAAGGCAAAGATCAAAGGGCTTCTACTCACATTATATACAGAAAAGCATTGTATTGTTGATCATCCTTTCACTGGGTCCCCGAAAACCTAAAGTATCTGGGATCCTGGTCAGAAAAGGTCACTGTAATATGGTTCAAAATAAGGTTAAACTTCTGCTTTGTAAAGTAGGATGGTTTGGGACAAATGGTCTTTACTGAGTTTATCCTTTTGGGGATGACTTGATTACGTCCTTAGTTTGCTGTCCTTGATTATACCACACCCTCACTAAACAATGATGACTCTGACATACATAGACTCTGGCCACCTTAGCTTTGGCCTACCACGATGAAGGTAGGGTGCCTGCATTGGTGATAATTGAGGTTCTGTTACTGGTTCCCAGAATACATTAGGTATTATTTACAGGGGTGTTACTGGCATTAATGTCGTACAAAATCTGGTACTGCATGTCACAGGGTTAATCCCAAAACACTTGGCAGAAAAGGTGAAAATGTAATTGGTGCCTCAACCCTGAGGCCGAACTGCCCAACAACCTCCTCATCAAATCTATGCAAGATACCACAAGAGGGGCATCAAGCAAGCCTATTCAATTCAATTCATAAAAACAATCAATCAAATGAACAGGAAATCCCAAAGTTCTTGTCTTCCAATGTCATGCCCTTAAGGCTAGTCCTGTCATGTATACCCCTTTTATGTACATTTGTCCCTTCAACACGACAATAACGATTCTAAACAGATGACCTTTTACCTAGTAGCTTGCTCCTGTCGCTTCGACACCGGGCTCTTAGTACTCTATCATAATCCCTGGACCTGATGTACATAAACATGTCCTCAGGCATGGCAGAATTATTCTGTATAAGGGTCACCAATTTTTTCATCCTTGGCCAACAGCCAGCTGTGCATGATCACAGTTGCTTAGAAAAGCATTGGTGATTATTTTCAAAACATTTATCATTGTTTTCAAAACATCCATGATTGTTTCAAAAAAATTATTGATTCTAGTAAAAAACCCTGGACTGACCACTTTAGTATAAAAGACCCTCATCCCCCCTACAAATTAGAGGAGAATTCCTTACAAGCTGACACAGGGTCCTGCATGCTGAATCTTCGATATGCAGTGGTCTGACATCCCTTGCAGGGATGTCATCCTCGATGCAGAGATGGGGTCCTTTATTCTGAACTATCAGTTGAGGGGGCTGGTTTTTCTGTTCGGGTTTCGTGGCGACAGATAGACATAGCTACATACACACATACACATGATACACATACATATCTAGGCTAGGTATATTTAAGCACATTTTAGGCATTTTAGGAATATACAAGTGCTACTGTTTTTATCTGAGCTGCTTATGTTCATCTTATTAGCACTATGGTACAAATGTATCTACTATTTACTATACTGGTACTCACAATTGCTTTCTTATGCTTCTTTCTCCTGACTGTCGCAGCACATATGTTTTACACGAGGCTGTTGCTGAACCAATAAATACTTATTGAAGCGTCCTAATCGCCATCCTGTGTATTTTCTGAGAGAAAGCAAGCACGAGTGTCTGACCGAAACATACTGTACTGTTTTTCACGATCCATGAGGAATCAGGGTTGTCATGATCAGTGGTTGCCAGAGACTACCTACACCACTGTAAGATACAGGGGGGTGGTAGTGGCACTGTAGAGCTAGCTGGTCTAACGGCTGACATATCCTGTGAGGGTGTCCAGAAGCGGTTGGGACTCCATGCCCTCAGTTTAGGTCATCCAAAACGCGCAGGTTCTGGGGGATTCCTAGGAACTTCACAACACCAAGCAGTGTCTTTGTACAAGGGTGTGGAACATGAATGTAATGACAAATGCACAGATGGTTCACTGATTTTGGGGTTGCAGGGGTGCACGGCGTTGTCTCGTTAGTGCAAAACACCCACTTTTGTTGTGTGTGCTGAGTTCTGGGATTCTTATGGTAAAAGCTGATTGTTCAATTCCTGGTCTGTTAAGGGTTATGTATGAGGGCAGGTGCTTGGTCCCTCTCACCACCAAAGGCAGAGTCTTGGGTTGATTACACGCCTGAAACCATCCCGATAAATTACCCAGTCAGTGGACCCTCACTCTGAAAAAGAGAAAAGGGACACTCCCACCAAACCTGTTATTGCTGAAGATCACTGAGTCCTGAAGGCCACTGTATGAGACCACCATGCTATTTATATTGGGGCCTGGATGAACAAACCTGAGTACTTAAGACCCTAACACTCACTGCCCTTTTTCTGATTTCCCCGTAACTGGTGGGAACAGCCTCCTGCGAAGACCAGCAGAGAGGGGGAAAGCCCTTAACATCTATGACATCAGCCTGGAGGAACATCCTTTGATACTACCTATATATAATTGTATACTGTGTTCTTAACAAAGCAACAAGATTCATAAATCAACACTGCCTCCGCGACCATATATCCGTCCATCCCTCTTCCACCTACATACTCACATAATATTCTCTATGGGCCCGATTCACAAAGGCAATCTGAGACAAAAGTCTAACTTTATGACTTTTGGTATTCACAGAGGTCATTTAACAGTTGTAACTTTACATCCACAATTGGGCCGGAAATCCCCGGCTCAAGCTGTGCTCTCTAGCTCAAGCCATACTCTCCGGCTCGGGCTGGAATTTGTGGCTCGGGCCTGATGAAGTGAAATCAATGGGTCGGAACACAATTTTTACAATAAGGAACATTTGGAACGTGAGAGAAATTGTGGAGGAGGTCATGAAAATCAGTTTGGAAATGGAAAAGATTGTGACCAGACACTGTATCACATCCAAGGAATGTCTGCTTCTTTGCATCATGGTACATGCTGTCCACAATTTGCGTTCCCCTCGGTTTTAATTTCCATCCTTGACAAGGGATTGGGATTTGTACCCACTGCGTATCTGGATAAATTCCAGATAAGCTGTGAACTAAGTGAATTTTTTCATAAAATTTGCATTAAAACCTCCTTCATGGACAAGGAGAAACCAGTGGAAGACAATACCCATACCACCTTAATCCTCAGATCCAATTTCTTCCCACCAGCGTCCTTGATGCCCCCAGAGGTAATCGCCTTTGAGGAGGGTGTCTCTAAAGAGATTGAAGAACTACAACCCAGAAGAGGCACGTATAATAACCTCAGCAAAAAAGAGAGAGAGGCCCTGAAAACCCTGAGCGCAATGACAGACATCATTATCAAGCCAGCAGACAAAGGGGGTGCCACAGTCATCCAGAGCACTACAGCATACAGAACAGCTTGCATGAACCTTCTGCCAGACACCAAATACTACAAAAAAATTAACAGAGCCCCAACGGCCCGGCTCAAAAAGTCCATAAGCACATTGACTACTGATGCACTAGACTGAAATTGGATCACGAAAAAGGAACATGAGTTCCTCAATCATCATGACCCTAGAACACAGTTGTTTTCTACAATACCTAAAATACACAAAGGCAAAGTGACACCACCCAGCAGACCCATCGTGTCCGGGATAGGGTCACTGTTAGAACCCCTTTCCAAGTACACCGATTGGTTCCTTCGCCCTCTAGTCACGCGGATTAGGTCATATGTACAGGGTACCAAATACTTGCTCACTTTATTGACAGATGGCACATATGATCCGGCACACAACATCATGGTATGCCTAGACGTAGGAGTGCTATATACTAGCATTCCACAAGAGGAAAGCATCCGCATGATAGAAGAGCTTCTGAAGCAGGACAATTGGGACTGGGACGCCCCGGTGAGCCTGGTGATCACACTGATGCGCCTAGCACTCACTGAAAACTTCTTTAGCTTTGAAGACCAGTTATATCTTCAGGTCCATGGAACTTCGATGGGCAGCACCTTTGCGCCTAGCATAGCGTGTCTGTACGTGGCTCAAACACCACTTATACTCTCATCATTCGAAGTTATCGTCACGCATGACCATGCTCTCATATTCTCATGTTTTTGCATGCCATTGGATACACTATGCAACACTGATTCCCATGTTTTTTGGGGACCGTCACATCTGTTGTAATTGGCACAAGTAAAGATTACATTTCATGTCACCATGTACGGGCATTCTAATTTTCCCCAATCAAGGTTATTTGGGAATAGTTAGATTATGGCTGTGTATTTGTATTTCACCGCTTTTCAATAAAGCTCGAATACACTTATATTTGAATCGGATTTTTTTCTCACTATTTAATGGGCTAGTGTTCAGCTCTTTAACATACGCCTCTTTGAAGTCAGGTGACCAGGATATCCGGCATATGTCAGACGATGGTGAGTCTGTCTTAGTTTGTAGCAGTCGCACCATCATAGTTGCAGAGTTTGTAGACGCGTTTAACGTGAGGCTTTCGTTCTTTACCGAACTTTTCACAGCACGGTGACTCAGCTGTATTGCGAAGGTAAGGCTCATTGGATAGTAATAAGAGCTTTGTTTAACGTTCTGGCCACGGTACATATTGTAAACTTTCTGTTTACCTTTCTTGTAGTTGTGCAGTTTCTTACACTGTAACAATTGGATGTTGGTAAGCGGTTATGAATGCTTTTTTAGTTGATACATTCCGGCGCTGCACACAGCGTTGTGTTTATGCATATTTGTAAATTGTCATCCATAGATACAAACTGCACCTAAAATACAGGGGGTTCACTCGTGAACTTGCCGTGTCTGGAGGTAATCATTTGCTTCAATATTATGTACACGTATTGGTGTCTATTGGTTTTTTCGAAACACGCAGCAAGGTTAGATGTAGTCACACGGCACGTTTGAGGACAGTTAGCATGTTGGCACTTTAATCACTGGTTAGAACACACCTTGGGTAATCGACTATTACGGTAACATGGACACTCGTTCATGCTCTATGGTTTATGACACAGACACTGCATGCATGTCGATTTTGTTGCACAGTGGGCAAAAGCACAGACATTCGCATCATTGTCTCCCAGATTGTGTAAGAAATACAATGTTGACTTGTCGTTTTTCTTTTTTTCTTTTGACTGTTCCGGCAAGTGGTTTCCTTCTAATCATGTTATTATGAAAGTTTACACCTGAAGAAGGGTTCTTTGAAACCTGACATGCATTGGGTATGATTTCAAGAATTGTTAAACAAGCAGTTCTGTTCTCTGATTGTATTGAATACATTCACTTTGGACTTTGTAAAGTACAATTAGATTATGGTGACTATTAAACATTGAGTCTTGATCTAAATTTGGTCAGCAAATTTCTTATGTTTTTAAAGTTTTTGAAACATTATTGTATATCAATTATAAGTGAAACCTTAGGGACTATTGCAGTGCGCTGTGAGTCAGGAGCGGAGGTTTCTTCTTCCCCTCTCTTGCACATTTGGTCACAAGGCCTTTTAATAAATACATTAATTTTGCATAAAATTGGCAGACACATTTTAACATTAGGTGTGCAGGTGGGAAACCATTCTTTGAGATCAATTGGAAGAACAACACATTTTGCCCACAAACCCTTACCCAATAACATCGTTAAGTGGTTGAGGCACATCGATGATATCCTTGTCATCTGGGAAGGTGACAAAACTACTTTGGAGAACTTCCGCGGGTGGTTGAACCAGCTGAACCCACACCTATGATTCACTAAAGGGTCGATCCAGGTCAGACAGCCCTCCGAGAGCTGTCCGTAGCCTTACCTCGCGACTGACTCGTACCGGGAGCCGGTCCATCCGGACGATGAAGTACGATGCGCAAAACAGCCACGAATCCGCTCGACACGTAGGCAGCGATTCCAGCAGCATTTCCTGTACGAGCCGTACCTCCGAACGCCGATTCGAGTCGCCTGGAAGCGGTTCCCACAGCAGATCCGGCTGGACAAGTACGATGCGGAAATCATACGCGCCGGACAGGTCGCCACTAGCAGCATGTCACAGCATCTGGTAGAGCTGCACATCAGGTCCGATTCGCGCTACAACACGATCCACGGCTACGAGACGGACCAAATCTCAACGTGTACAAGATGGAGCAACGATCAGCAAGTAAGAGACAAACCAACGATGAATCCCATCGCCCAGGTTATCCCACTACTGTATAACTATAACCGGATCATGGACAGACGCGAACATAGCAGATGGTAAGTCCGACACCCCCACAAACCAACATCACGCACACGTGGAATGCCCTACAAACATAGGGGGTGACATCCCTTCCACCAGCAACAGCAATACCACAGGGGTAGCATGGTTCTCACTACCAGCAGTCACCACACCTGGGGGGGTGCACATCACCACTACCAACCACAATCAAAGGGGTTTGGATGCCCTGCACCACTACCCCCAACTCATAAGGGGCTGTATGCCCTGCAACACTACCCTCGACTGCCCTCCCCACTCATAGGGGGATGTATGTCCTGCCCCACTACCCTCCCCACTCATAGGGGGATGTATGTCCTGCCCCACTATCCCCAACTCATAGGGGGATGCATGTCCTGCACCACTACCCCTATCACATAGGGGGCTGTATGCTCTGCAACACTACCCTCCCCACTCATAGGGGGATGTATGTCATGCCCCACTACCCACAACTCCTAGGGGGATGTATGTCCTGCCCCACTACTCCCAACTCATAGGGGGATGTATGTCCTGCTCCACTACCCCCAACTCCTAGGGGAATGTATGTCCTGCACCACTACCCCATCACATAGGGGGCTGTAAGCCCTGCATCACTACCCTCCACTACCATCCCCACTCATAGGGGGATGTATGTCCTGCTACACTACCCCCAACTCATAGGGGGATGTATGTCCTGCACCACTACCCCCCATCACATAGGGGGCTGTATGCCCGGCAACACTACCCTCCACTACCCTCCCCACTCATAGGGGGATGTATGTCCTGCACCACTACCCCATCACATAGGGGGCTGTATGCCCTGCAACACTACCCTCCCCACTCATAGGTTGACCAAGAAAACCATCCCCTTAACATCTTGGCAAGATCATATGTTTGTGTGTGCTGCAAAATGGGCACAACCCAGATCCTGACAGTGAACATAGAATGTGACTCACATCACATGTCTGCACAAATGCTAGTTCCAAAAACACGAGTCCTAGGATCATTGTGGTAATGGGACCAAACCCCACATTACTACAGTGAGTCAAAGGTGAGTGTGGGGTCCAAAAAGCCTGCATCGTCAGATCATTGTTGTAAAGGGGTCTAAAACCACCCTTACACTATAGTGACTAAAAGGTGAGTGTGGACACAACAAAAGCAGCATCACCAGACCAGCAGTTGTGACTGCTGGACCCAAAACCTCAACCAATGTAGTGGTAATGTGGTGGTTGTGTCACATACAAACATAGGTACGAGGTAGAGAATGCTGTGTAGCACAAGAACTCTCTCTGCCATGTGCAGACAAGCATTGGCCATGACCCCTGACAATGCCAAAAGTGCACAATTAGACTACGGTTAGAGTGAGCATCATGATGCATATACACATTTCTCTACGAACAGACACACAAACTGTGGAATCCTGTGGAGACTGTTGATGTTATGTGACAAAGTCACATACCACGACAGCAATGGTGCATACCAAACATGATCTATGTGCAGGATGGTGAGCTACAAGATGCATGGACATCAGGGACAAACCCCCAAACAACATCCCCCCAATGGAACGCTAAAGCCATACCAATGCTGAGGCGCAGATGCACAAACACAGACAGGCAGCCACACGCTGCATATCATACACAACACGTGTGTGTCTCAGTGTCCCCAGGCTAGTACACAACGCATGACGGTCGGCTGAACTACAATGACACACATGTGTACACAGTGCCATACAAAAGTAACTCCTTAACTGGGCACACCTTTGTGGGCAAGCAGGCATTGTTAGGTGAGTGGGATCACAAAGGATTCATGTGACACAAGGTGGGTGGAACAGCAACCAACACAGCAAGAGACAGACCCAACACGGCACGACACTCTACTACCCTAATTTGTGATGACATTAGCCTGTACGCCAATCCCATTGTTATGATGAAGCTAGGTTTCCCCCATACTGCGTAGCACAGTCAGATGTGCGTCCTGGGTCATGTGTCCGGGACAACAAACTCACATCACATCTCCATAAACACAAATCACTGGCCATGGCCTGCAAACAATGGACAAGAAGTAGGTAGGGGCCTAGACATGAAACAACTCCCATTTGGCGACCCTCAACACCACCCACCTTGATCTGCAACAATGTGCATCAGCTAGGCACACAGGGACTGGTGATCTTGCTCATGCACACATGACAATCCCAGGGGTGGTGGGGGGATCCAAGGTACCCACAAACCCTCACACATGGGCTGACAACAACACCTGTGAAGGTCTGCCACACTGCACAGCATGCGGCACATCGGCATTACGTGAAAATTACACAATTCTTCTGGAATCCTGCCACACATCTACACCAATGTTGTACCAAAGGAGAGCCACAATAAACAAATGTAGACACATTCCAACATAGCATTAATGACCCTGATGATAGGGAGTAGTCACACACACATACAAGTGAGCCTCTCACTGACAGATACCACATAGGTAAAACAACATGATGCTGGTAACACATAAATGCCAATGGGAATCCAGAATGTGTCCCATGTGCATTGGACAGCATCCCTGGAATTTACAACTGACATAGCCAGGGATGACACCCTAATGACCAGTAGTTTATCGTGCACCTACATCCCAGAAAAGGCAGGGCAAAGAAGTTAGATAAACACAGACCAAGTCAGCAAGTCCACAAAACAGGTACATCTGTCTGGAACACAGTCTGCGTCCAACAAAGGGAAGTGAACACACACAGACATGCTCACACAACACACACCATGTGCCCAGGCAATGTCACGGAATGATACAATGCCATGAGGGGTCTCCACTCCTAGGGAAGGTCAGCTGTGTCAAACTTTGTCTGTGCAGGCTTCTGTCATGCCAGCACAACACTTGCCCAGTGATCCAACAATCACAACACAAGAAAGGCTCTGGTCACAGAAGCTTGTGAACGGGAGTCTTCCTACATTCAAATGCACTTATGCAATGCACTTGTTGAGCAAGTTGGCCTGATGACACAGATGACTTGTGTACGATGGATGCACAAACATGCCTGTCCAGTGGAGATGGTCCGAGTCAGGTAATCTTCCTATGTGCCCAAATGTAAGCACAACCTATGTGCAACAGTGTGTGCAAAATATATGAAGTAGCAAAGCCAAAGAGAAAATCCTGGTCACAACTTTTTGCCGTCATCACACCCTGAAATTGCAGCTAAGTATGTCATGGACCACATGGAGTACATCACATCAACAAATCATCCTGTAATACCTTTGAAACACCTGTACAACAGCAATCCCATGACACTCATCATCAACATCATGTACATTTGAACCAACAACACTGGATACCAACAATTGACTTTATTAGGGACATAACTCCTTGAAACCGTTTAGTCACAATGTCAAAAGGCCAATGGCCAGTCCATATAAAGAGTCCACCCAGGGTGAGATGTGACAAGTAGTCACCCATTGCTTGCATGCACTACTATGGGTAGGGGACATCTCCCCTTGGAGGGGCATAGACAGTGGCAGGCCAGGCACCACAGGGACTGGATCAGGGGACAGCAGAATGGGGTAGGGGAGGGCTGGTGGGTGCAGGAGTGTCACTGGCAACTGCAGTGGAGGTGTCTGATGCAGTGGCTGCCGTCACCATGGCAGGGGCCAAATCCAATGGGGTGGGTGCTGTCACCACTGCAGGGTTCAAGTCAGACGTGCTTGTTACTGGCACCACCTCAGTGGGCAGGTCAGATGTTTGGGATGGGGTTCCCACTACAGTGCCAAACTCCAAAGGAGTGTCATGGGGCTCAGGTGAGGTGGGCAGGACAGAGGGGGGGCACAGTCCCAACATCAGTGGCAGGAACAGGCTGAGCGTGTGAGGTAGGTATGGAAGTGCATGTGGTGGGGGGAGGGCCTAAGCATTTTGGGGATGCGGTATTGATGTGTGGGGGAACCAGGGGCAGGGTGTGGTGGGTGGACCTGTGGAGTGGTGGCCTTGGGGCTGCAGGATGGAGACTGTGACTTTGAGCAGCGGGATTGGGGGGATCTTGCTCTTCCTGCTCCGGGGGGACTTGGGATGGGGGCCTTCGTGTCCGTGCGCCTGGGGGAGAGTGTCTGTGTGGCAGTGGAACTCCCCCCTGTGTGTGGTGACCTCCTCTTCCCCTTGTGCGTTGGAGTGGATGGATCGGTGGGGAAGAGGCCAAGGTCACAGAGGAAGAACTACTTGGAAGGGGGGGTTGCAGGTGAGGCAGGGGAAGTGCTTTTGGAGGGAGAGGCATCTGAGGTCTGTGGAGTGCTTGTGGATGCCTGTTTATGTGTCTGTGACCCATCCCCTGTGTGTGTGCCATCAGTCCCCGGAGTGTGTGTGCCTGTGGCTTTTGTTTTTGACTTTCGTGGCTGTGTGCTGCTTGGGTCTGTTTTGGTGTATGCTGGTGCCGGTGTGTGTGTGCGTTGGACAGGTAGGGTAGTGGGGACTGGACGTGGCAGAGGTAGGAGGGCTAAGGGACTGCTGGAGGAGGGAAACTGCTGCTGTCTGTGTGGAGGCCATGGACTGAATGGTCCGATGTAGGGCAGACATGTTGGATGAGATGCCCTCCATGAAGGACACCAGTTGAGTCAACAGAGTGGTGTGAGAATGGAGGACACTCCACATCGCTGTCTGCCCTACTTGATTCTGCTTCAGTAAGTCCACAGACTCCACACTCAGGGCAACAGGGGAGACTGGGGTGGGGGTGCGGTGATTGGACCAAAGGAGACATGTTCCCTCACACGGGGGCCTACACGGACATCTGGGATGGGAGCAGATTGGAGGGTGGAGATGTAGGTGGTGGCGGGGCCAGAATCGCTAGGTGTTGACTGTGGTCTGCTGACACCCGCCTCCACAAGGGAGTCATCACTGGAGATGCTGTGTTCCTCAGCTGAGGTGGCCGAAGCTGAGGTATCCTCCGTATGGCTCCCCTCACCCTCTGTGCCACTGGGTCCCTCCAACTCCTCTGAATCGGACCCAGTCTGGCTCTGCGGCGTCTCTTGGTCCATGGAGCTGTCTCCTCCAGTAGCCGTAGATGTATCTGCAATCAATCGGGATAAACAGATCCACATCAGTCACCTGTTTCACTTGACACATCACAGTCAGTACAGCACATCACAGAGGACGCCTTTACATCAAGTGGCAGATATTGCAAAAAGGGCAGACATTTCTTGTACATGCCACCTGTCAGTCTGCCTGTCAACCATGCCCCTCATATCCTGCCCCTCCATGTTCCCATCTGTCTGGGGCATGTAGTATGCCACTTCACACACGTGGGCACATGCACCACATAGACATGTCTCAGAACTGCATAAATTGTGATTGAAAAAATGTGCCAGTACACACACATCCCATCTCCTGCCACTGAGTCAGTAAATGTGTCAGGATTAGGGATGGCAAAAATCATTGTCAGTGAAATGGATATGCTTCATTCCCAAGACACCATGAAGTGCTCATGGCTTGATGGTCAATGCAACAATAGAGTGCATGCTGTACAAGTGAACTTACAGCGGGATTCACATCAGCAAGTGGAATACCATGCTATGGCCCAGTATGGCCAAGCAGACATCACTGGCTTCAGTCTCAGGGGCAGTGCATCCAAAATTAAACAGTCAGCACTGTGTCACATTCATCAACATTTATGAGAATGTAAGCCCAGCAGCTGTCAAGTGCACAGGTACCCCCACTGCTACGCACATCTTCAGGTTTCTGATGATCACACGTAATACAAATGCAACAGTTGAGTGACAGCAAGCACCAATATGTAAGCATGATGACATCACAGCATGATAAGAATGAATTGAGGCTGCCCGCACTGTGATGTATAATCCATCATTATGCACTGGCAAGTGATTACACACCTATGCATTGACCCATTGTGATGATCCATTAGCCACACCTCAGCTAGCTGCACAGACCAAAATGAAGAACACTACAGGAGTCTAAGCGGGTAGGGCACTCCACAATGACACCGATGAAGACACCATATTGCACATTTCACAATGCCCAAAATGTAGGCTCACACACAGCAGTAGGAGAACAGAGTGTACTTCCTGTCCGAAGTAGGCTTACCTGACAAGGAGCATGTGCAATATGTGATTACCATGCACACCAGGCATGTGTTCATGCATGTGTGAAACACATGATGTACAGTCTTCTGATGCCCCTTAAATGTTGTACCTGCTGCATGGCTGTGTGGCAAATACCCCAGGCACACATGGTGTGCCAAAACATCAATTGGAACACATATCAATTGCCCACACAGAGTACATGTCTGTTTGCTGGCAATGTGCAGCAACATGGGACTCATTAGCCTCACTCATGAAGACAAAACAAACCACCAGTAGCAGATGCTGTTCACAACCTTATGTTTGGACAACAGCAAGGACACACAACCCAAGTTACACAGTCACAGACTGAAAGGGGAATACCTGTGTATCAGATGAGGATGGGGCTTGACCTAATTTGGGCACATGACTCCTGTACAAGCAGACAGGAGATCTGTGGAAGTGTAACCAGGATGAAGGAGTGCAAAGAGCATGTGAGACATAGTACACAGAGAATGCATGCTGCTGTCTCGCCTTCAACTGCCCATCCAGGTCTGGGAAGACCACCGCCAGAATATGGAGCATGTGGGGGTCAGTGTACGTCATCCGCCCCTTCTGCGAGGAGGCAACAGCTTCAGCTGGACTCTGGCAATCCTCCGGGTCCAGCCACGAAGGTCCTGTCACCTCTTCTGGTAGTTGCGGATGCGGCGTCTGTAGACCCCCACAGAACGAACAGCCCGGGCAATGGTCAGCCAGATCTCCTGCTTCTGATGGGCATCAACCTGTGAGAATGACAAGGATAAAAAAGTACATTACCACACAAGCCACATGTTTGTGCGTCACACAGTTGGATATACATGTCTTTCTTGCAAAGGCACATGATGGATACAGGTAGTGCAACTATGGTGCTTGACAGTTGTCCTGCATTGTTCAAAATGGAAACATTGCCTGAGTATTACAACCGTGTGAAAAGTACTCTTTTCATGCACAGTACCTGTCCAGTACAGGTACATACACACCTTGGGGGTAACAACCACTCAGTGACCGTGCTAGACACTGGTGAACACAATGTAATTGGTGCCAGTCAGACAACATTCACAATGAAAAAGGGATGTGGAGTGCACACTCACCTGCTCCCCTGGTTTCCCATACAGCTTACTGTACTGCGGAAGGAGGCTGTCCAGCAGGGCCTGGTTCTCCTCCTCTGTGAAAGCTGGGGCCCTCTCCACAGTACATGCCGTTCTTGGAGCCAGAGGATACAGAGACAGCAGCAGTGGTAGCAGAGATGTCACTCTGGTGCATGTAGTGCAGGCAAGTGAGCTCCCAGGGGAACAGACAGCCTCATATATGTGCTGCAGAGGCAGATTCAGTTCCATGTGTCAAAAGGAATAGGTCCAACACGTTTGCATCCTATGAATCTGGCCAATCCATTGCATTGCACGCCTCATACATGCCTTCCGCATCATTTGAAATATTCAAAAACATTGCACTGACAAGTTTGATACATTGTTGCAGGCAGCCAACAGTTTTTCAAGAAACCGATTCGTACCAGGCTTGAATTCGCGTCAGTCCCCATAGAAGTTAATGTGCAAGGCATGCATGCAAGGCGTGCGTGCGTCTCCTTCCCTAGGTGTCCAACGCGTCTTTTGATTCGATCACCCGAATCAGTCCCCATAGATGTCCATGTGCAAGGCGTGCGTGCAAGGCGTGCATGCGGCTCCGTCCCTAGGTGTCCAATTTATCTTTTGAATTGCTCACCCGTGTCAGTCCCCATAGATGTCCATGTGCAGGGCGTGCATGCAAGGCATGCGTGCGGCTCCTTCCCTAGGTGTCCGACGCGTCTTTCGAATCGCTCACCCGCATCAGTCCCCATAGATGTCCATGTGCAAGCCGTGCGTGCAGCTCCTTCCATAGGTGTCCGACGCATCTTTCAAATCGCTCACCCGCGTCAGTCCCCATAGATGTCCATGTGCAAGGCGTGCATGCAAGGCGTGCGTGCGGCTCCTTGCCTAGGTGTCCGACAAGTCTTTTGAATCGCTCACCCGCGTCTGTCCCCATAGATGTCCATGTGCAAGGCGTGCGTGCAAGGTATGCATGCGGCTCGTTCCCTAGGTGTCCAACACGTCTTTCTAATTGGTCAGCTGCATCAGCCCCCATAGATGTCCATGTGCAAAGCGTGTGTGCAAGGCGTGCGTGCAAGGCGTGCGTGCAAGGCGTGCGTGCAAGGCGTGCGTGCGGCTCCTTCCCTAGGTGTCCGACGCGTCTTTCGAATCGGTCACCCGCGTCAGTCCTCATAGATGTCCTTGTGCAAGGGATGCCACACACCATAGCTTGCCATTGACCCATGGGCACACCAACAACAATACAGTCTGTGACACAGTATCTCAATGTGCATGTCAGGCTGAATTACCTGTGTGTAGACATGTGATTTTGTATGTTTCACTTAGTGGCACCCACTCCCAGGCAGGGCAGGGTGTCATGGGACAGATACAATTGTGGCCTAGACACACAACCACTGTGGGTGTCAAGAGTCCATTTCAGTGCATGAAGCATGTACAAAGTACCCGGTGTACATTGTGTATGTCATGTAACATATACCCTGACTCTTCAGTGGAATGGTATGTGTCTCACAGGGTGTCACAGTGCCACATATGTGATGTTCATCCACAGTATGTGTGCATTTCCATGCAGAAATGACTCAGATTCAATGTGCTCAATGTCAAACGGTCACAACATCCATGTACATTGTCAATGTGAGTTGATGTTGCGTCTGTGTGTCACAGACATCCATGTGTGAGCTGGCAAGACATCATGGGGCACTTCATGTGTGTGTCATGTGTGCGTTGTGTTGTGCATATGGGACGCTACATCATGATGGTGTCCATGTTGCGACACAAGGTCCCTGTGTGTATCTGTCACAAACCTGTGATGTGTAGGCAGACATCTGTCCTCACTAGTCACTGTGGTGTGTGTCTGGCATGTGACACTCGTACTGATGTACTGTGACAGAGCCCATTGATTGCTCTCAGCACAACAGAGACCTTGTTGTGTGGACATGTAGAGCTGTCAGATGATGGGCATGTATCTGACATTCGTGCCCATACCCAACAGCACACACATCATGTTCTTGTGTCATGTAATGTGGTTTCATGTGCTAGTTGTCATGTACACTGTCACATGGATAGGGGGAATGACAAAGTGTCTTTGCTCATCTATGTACTGTAGGAGACCAAATGTCCACAGACCGTTCCCTGACCTGGAAACCGTGGTTGAATGTGACTGCATGCGACGGTACCGCTTCACCAGGCCACTGACCGAAGAATTGGCGGAGCAGTTGGCCCCAAATCTGCAACCGGGCCAGACATACCCTACAGCGCTGACCCCCAAGGTGAAGGTGATGGCAGCCCTCCACTTTTTTGCCACCGGTACTTTCCAGCACACTGTTGCTACTGCTGGTGGGATGTCACAGACTATGTTCAGCCGTGTGCTTCGGGATGTGTTGGATGCGATGTTGCATTTCCTCAACCAGTACATCCATTTCGCCAAAGCACAACAACTCGCTAACATCAAGGGGGACTTCTATGCCCTGGGCAGGATGCCACGTCATTGGCTCCATCGATGGGACACATGTGGCTTTGGTACCACCGCAGGCACATGAGCAGATGTACCGGAACAGGAAGCATTTCCACTCTATAAATGAACTTGAGGTTTGTTTGGCACACATTACCATTTTCCATGTGTGTGCCAAGGTAAACAACGTTTACCACAAATCTTTTTCCCCGCAGGGAATCACAACGCGGTTGTTACAACGACCGTGTTGTGATTCCGCATACCATTACTCCGCAAGTTGGAACAACGACTTGCGGAAGGGGGGGGAGGTGTTGGATTTAAAATCCAACACCTTCCCTACGGTCTGCACAGACTGGAGTTGGAATAGTAAATTATACTATTCCAACATCCAGCGCCCCCCGTCCGCAAGTCGTTATTCCGACTTGCGGAGTAATGGTATGCGGAATCACAACGCGGTCATTGTAACAACCGCGTTGTGATTCCCTGCGGGGAAAAAGACGGCGGGATGATGACATAGATTTGTGTGCAAGGTACCCGGGCTCAGCGCACGACACCTACATAATGAGGAGTAGTCGCATCCCAACGATGATGGCACATATGTAGTTCCAGCGTTCCTGGCTTGTCGGTGTATACTGACTTTTTCGCATTGTGTGTATTTGCTAAAGTTGATTAGCACCCTATTTTCACACTCAACTAATGTGCAATTGTCTCAATGTAGGTGACTCCGGATACTCCAACATGCCGTGGTTGCTGACACCCCTCAGGAACCCTGTGACACCGGCAGAGAGGCGCTACAATGAGGCACATGGCTGGACCAGGAGGGTGATCGAGCGGACTTTTGACCTCCTGAAAAGCAGATTCTGCAGCCTGGACAAGACAGGAGAGACCCTCCCATATGCACCAGCGAAGGTATGCAGGATCATCATAGTGTGCTGCATGCTAGTGTGGAGGATCCTGCCCTGGGGCATGATGCCAGTGATGATGAGGGTGATGGTGATGTTCGGAGCCAGCTGATCCAGAACTTCTTCACATGAATGTCAGTATACAGGTATGTGTTGTCAAAGTCTTGTGTTAGCCTGACCTATGTTGGTGGTGCACTGGTGCTGATTGAGTGTGGCTGTATGCTACTTGTCAGGATGCTTGCTGTGATGTGTCCTTTCTGGTAGTCTGTACTCCCAAACAGTGTTTACCTGATTGTTAGGTTGTGTCTGGGTAGTTGGTGTTTTGTTTTGGGCATGTATATTGTTGTTGTCTGCTGTATATCTGTGTTTTTTATTGTGTTTTCTGTCTTCCCTTCACAGAGTGCTTTGTATGCTGTATGGTTTGGTCAGAACCCCAAGACCCAGATCATTGTTCCAGAGTGCAAGTACTCGTTGTCCCAAACAATAATGTGCCACACACCCCTGGACTTCTATCGTTCACCACATGTTTAATTTTCGGATCACTGTCACGCGAGGTTAATGTGCATCAGTTGTGGAATTCTCACAATGTCCACACATCCGACAGTAATTCGCATCCTGTACCTGTGGGCTGCTTTCCAATGACCCAGGATGGGTGTTGTGTGTGTGCATTCCACTGTATTTCCTGTTGACATCAGTATTGACTAGGAGTTAGGGGCCCTGGTGAGTATGTGTTGTGTTGTCCTAGTGGTGTGTCTCCCGCATATGTGTCACATTCACATGACTCACATAACGGTGTTCACATTGCTGTATTAGTTTGAATGCACAGTGTTCCTTCGCAGCTCATCATTGCCATGGCACAAAGCAAGTAGGAATCACGACAGAGGCAAGTATTGTGTGATTGCGAAATTATTTCCAAACATGTGTAAGGATGTTGAACGGAATTTGAAGTGCTGTACAATGTGATGGAAATCCAAAGTTCACAGGTTAGTTGGTAGTCTTGGGAGTTGAAATATCCAGAGTAGAATCCACAGTCGTTTGGTGCATTGTCACAACTTTGACCCTCCATGTCAAGTGGATGATTTGGATGTAGATCAACAAGGTCAACTGGTTTGCACACAAAGGACAATAACAGGAGCAGGTGTTGGGTGCCTGGGGGATATGCATGGCCACCAACGTCTCAATTGCCCTTCTTCAGATGCCCCTCTTCTTTCTTGGGGGACCCTCATGTGCAGGCTGCTGCGGTGCCGAGGACTCTCCGCCAGAGTCCTCCTCCCTCCCTGTGGCTGTTGCGGATGTTGTGGCAACAGATGTTGTGGGCACACAGGG
Source organism: Triturus cristatus (assembly GCF_964204655.1). NCBI lineage: Eukaryota > Metazoa > Chordata > Amphibia > Caudata > Salamandridae > Triturus > Triturus cristatus. Next base: position 920,776,909 of record NC_140588.1, read on the forward strand.
AGGTGTGGTCAGATTGGTGCTGATCTGGCGGAGGCATGTCAGTATGTCCCTATGCACCACTGTTAGTTCATCCAATCTGTCCCACTTGTACTCCACCCGGGCCATGTGGGAGTCCAAGCGGCCATGATGGGCAGCCTGCTGTTCTGTAAGTTCCTTGAGGATCCCCACGACCTGTCCAAACCCTCCGGTGTTTTCCTGGTATGCATCTATGAAGCATTCCAGGTGTGGCTCATCATGCAGTCCAGCCCCCTCTGCTGGCTGTGTCCTCCCCCTGCCCACCCTCCCACCACCACGACCCACACGGGCAGAACCTGCTGTGGCCGGCGCAGGCGACACTGGGCCCCCTTGAGTGTTTGCGCCGGTGGTGTTGTCCCTTGCTTCTGAGGTGCCCTGTGTACCTGTTCCATTGATGTTCTGTGGCCTGGGCCTGTCCGTGTCGGCATGGGTACTCTGTCTGATGTTACTGCTGCTGGGGCTGCACGATGGCTCACGCCGGAGGTGCCAGGTCAGTCAAAGTCATCGTCCGAAGAGGACGGAAAGTGATCCACGCCGGGGAGCTCGGGGTCTGCTAGAGTCTGGGACTGGGACTCTTCCTCAGGTCCTGCTGTGTCCTCAGCATCCCCTGTGTTTGGAGGAGACACACAATGTATGTTATGTTTTTACTAACCTCAACGTTTCACACACATGACATTTGCCACTGGACCTCATTATGAGAAACTGTATATTGCATTGTCCTAAGTTGTGACAGACAGGGGTTGATATTGTTGAATCACTTTGTAATGGCAACATGGAGCATTGCGATGTGCACGTCAAGCTGTGTGCATGACCAACTCATGTATTGAACAATTGTCCGTAGTTGGCCATTGGCACTCACGTTCCATCACATGCCTGACACAGCTGTTTTATCCCTGTCCACATTTGTACTTTGACAATGCCAGCCGTACAATTGCTTTTGGGGTATGTAGCAAGCTTGGGGCATGTGTTGTGTGATTCTTTTCTTTCCTGTGTGCGTCACATTGGTGTGTCTGTGCAACATGGTTGCAATACGGTATGCTTGAGTTCCAATGTGAGATACTATTTGGTTGTCTGTGTTACTAGTTCACATTTCTTTTCTTGCAAGTCATGGTGTTTGCGTAGCTAATGAAGTAGTTGCTGAGTTTTGTAGGTGGTAACACCTTCTATCTTGTCAAATTCCTCCATAGTGAGAGGGATTGGGCACAGAAGCTCTCTTGCTTTTCCATGCTCATGACAGTGATGGGCAGATGTGTGTGTTACAGTTCAGCTGCTGTGAGTTGCATGCCTCCTCAGGTGCAGTCCAGGTTGGTCATTGTGTTTTGGGTGTCCATGACAGTGTATGATGTGTTGTGTGAATGATGCGTACAACGCCGACCGATGTGTGATTGAAATGCAGCTCACAACTGTACATTTTGTGTATGACACCATGCTACAGTGTCAGCTATATGTGAGTGTCCATTCTAGTCACTGTCAGGTGTCCACTGTCAATGATGTATCGGTGACATTGTGTGTGTTTGGTACTATGTACTATGTTTACATCTCCCCAATTTTCATCTATGAAACACACCTTCACAGCCAGGTCAGAGGACACCACAGGGACACTGCATCTCCAGAGAGAGGGAGAATACCTACAGTTCCTATGGCTGTGAGTGTACATGTATTTGAGTTGGCCAGTGCATGGGTGTGACTTGCATCCAATTCATACATCATGACCATGTGTCAGCCATCTTGCCAAGGCATTTACTTTTGGAGTGATTGTTCCCAAGGGTGCACTTTGTTGTGGTGAGAAGGTGTGCTTTGAGGCTGCCTTGATGCCATTTTGAGACATTGCAGGACCTCCTTCACCCACAGAGGCCAGATAATACCCCATGTGTCATGCTTCCATTGCATGGAGTCACAATTTACCTTCAGGCTGTCAGGCATTGGTGTCCTGTTGTTTGTTAGAGCCCAAGGCCTGCTGGGCCTTGTGCTCCCCATAGCATGGCCTACTGTCAGCCATATTGGCAGTATTTTGCACTCCCTGTGAGGTGAGCATGGTTCAGTGTGAGCTTGCAGGGACATGTGGGTGGGAGACTGGTGGCTGCGACTGCAACTCCCATCATGCTTTTGCCTCCACCCACCTTCCCACAATGCCTGAGCTTCCTTCCTGTGACTCTGCTTCCATGTGAGTGATGATTGAGACAGCAATGGCAAGATGACTGACAGTGGTATCCAGTTGTTTGTTTCTGCACAATTTCAAAGCAGGGCCTTGTGCTCCCCATGGTGGAGCACATTGTCAGGGTTCTTGTTAGGGAGTTTTCACTGACTCTCTTGTGGAGCATGATCCCAGGTGTGTATTTTGGTGTAGGTGGGAGGGGTGTGTGTGACAGGGGCTGCTGGTAGATGTAGTCAGAGCTGGCAGTCCTCCTCCCCCAGTCCCGACATCCCACCATGCAGCATGCTTCCATTGCACGGAGTAGTAGTCACCTTTCAGGTTGTCTAGCATTGGTGTCCTGTTGTCAGTTAGAGCCCAAGACCCAGCTGGGCCTTTTGCTCCCCACAGCAGTGCCTAGTGTCAGCCATCTTGGCAGTACTTTTGCCCTCCCTGTGAGGTGAGCATGGTTCAGTGTGAGCTTGCAGGGACATTTGGGTGGGGGACTGGTGGCTGGGACTGCAACTCCCATCGTGCTTTTGGCCCCACCCACCTTCCCACAATACCTGAGCTTCCTTCCTGTGAATCTTTTTCTCTATGTGGTGGTGTGCCTGTGCTGACAGGTTGGCAGACAGTAGTGTCCTGTTGTTTGTTTGCACTCAAGTCCCGACAAGCCCATGTCCTTCACACAGCATAACCCAGTGTGGTAAATCTGTGTGGGATATTTATTTGGATTCAGAGGGGCTGTATTAGTCCAGGTGGGTTGGGTGTGGCTTGTGTTGAGGGTTGCGTGTGTGTGTGTGCAAGTGCCTTCTGGTAGTTGTAGTCAGAGCTGGCAGTCCTCCTCCCCCAGTCCCGACATCCCTCCATGCAGCATGCTTCCATTGCAGGGAGTGGTAGTCACCTTTCAGGGTGTCTGGCATTGGTGTCCTGTTGTCAGTTAGAGCCCAAGGCCCAGCTGGGCCTTGTGCTCCCCACAGCAGGGCCTACTGTCAGCCATCTTGGCAGTACTTTTGCACTCCCTGTGAGGTTAGCATGGTTCAGTGTGAGCTTGCAGGGACATGGGGGGGACTTGTGGCTGTGAATGCAACTCCCATCATGCACATTCCCAGCAGCCAAACCTTCCTTCATTTTGACTCAGCTTCCCTGTGAGGTGGTGTGACAGTGGTGGCAAAATGGATGACAGTGTTTGTTGATTGTTTATGGTCATGCCTTGCAGTATTAGTCTTTAGGTTTGTACATGTTAGGAAGTAGTTACATATTACTGTGGGATGGCAGGTATTGTGTTTGTGTAACTGATATACACATCACAGGATACTTGCTGGTGGTAATTGGTTTCACAGTGCCCTTGCCAGTGCTTTATGTGTGTTGCCAGACAATTTTGGGTAAATTAGTTGTGTACTCACCAGGCTCTGGTATTCCCGTTAATCCATGGATGCTCTCCGGCTGTAGGATGGCCCGCACCTTCTCCTCCCAGGACCTGAAGTGCGCTGGTTTTGCAGGAGGGCCACCGCCAGTCTCCCTGCTCAGGGTGTGTTCCCTGTCGATGAGCTTCTTGACCCTTCTGCGCACATCGTAATACCTGTTCTGTTTATTGTGCTTTGTGCGCAAACAAGGTGCTTGTGCGTTGACCATGTCGACAATCCTCTCCCACATCTTGATTTTCTGTGACATGGGGGTCTGTTGGACCAACGAGTCAAACAACGGTGGCTCTACCCTGAGTATTTCGTCAATCATGACTTCCAACTCACTATCTGTGAACTTTGGATTCTTGTTGGGGGGCATGGTGCTGGGTGGTAGTGGAGATTGATGGGTGGGGGTATATGTGTGTGTGGTGGGTGTGAGTTTGTCAGTGAATATGTGATTTCGTTTTTGAGTGGTGCAAATGGTGTAGTGGTTGTGTGAGTTGTGCTGTGTCTCTGCAGTGTGGTTGTGTTGTCTGCTGTCCTATGCCTGTAGTTTGCAAAGGATCATGGTAGGGATTTCTTGCCTTTATATAGGTGGAGTTGTGGGTGTGTCTTTGTTCCTGTATTTTTTTACTTTTTATTTATTGACTTTGTAATTCGTTTTTTGTGCTTTCATTGTGACATTTCCTTTGCTTTTGTTGTGCATGGTGGAGATGTTTGTTTGACCATGTCGGATACTGCCTGTGGCTCGCGCGGGCTAACCTGAGTCTGTTCAACTGACATTCTGCTGTTTTTCAGAGTTGGCGTACACGTCGGATGCAGAGGTGTCTATGTGCACTGCGGCTCGGTTTTTATGATCGTGCTCCATGCGAGTTGGTCTCAATTCACACGTATTGCATCGTACTGTGTGGCTCATGCTTCGTGGGTACATTTCGGTCGCGTCAATTCCTGATGTGTGTTGGTCGGTACGATTCCCGGTCATTTTACGGGCGACTCACTGATTTGAGTGCAGTTCGGTTGTGCATCTCATTTTCCGTGCTAGTGGGTTGTAATTCACACGCGTTGCATCGTACTGCGCAGGTCGTACGGCGCCGGTCCGTGTCGGTCGGTCTCTGTACCCTGTCCGTGTCGGTCAGTACGTTTTACGGCCAGAATCGGAATCGACGCCTATGAGTTTTAGCAGTAAACAAGTCTCATTCCTAGATGTAAAACTCAATGGTAAGGATGGCAGGTTCGTCAGTTCACTTTATACCAAACCTACTGATAAGAATAGTTTGTTACATATTTACAGCGCGCATCCACGTACATGCAGGAATTGCGTTGACCTAAAAGAATATAAGGAGGAAGTAGAAACGCAGTCCAGAAAATTGGAACAAAGGGCCTATCTGAAAAGGATTATTGAGAAAGCCAGAAAAAGGTCCAGAAATACACCTAGAAAGGCTCTTCTAGAATCCCACCAAAAAGAATAGAATGATACACTTATATGTGTCACAACATATAATTCCTCGTCAAATGAAATTAAAAAAATCATTAATAAAAAGTGGTCGGTTCTGACAACGAATAAACTATCTTTTGAAAAACCTATGTTTTCATTTTGGAGAAATAGGAGCCTCAGAGACACACTAATACACACTAGCTCACAGAGATCCAAAATCACCCACCAACTGACATTCTGCCACAATCCACCGGTCATGGGTCATTACCCGTGTGGATCCTTTTGTGGCATGCTCCTTCACTGAGCATACAACAAAGATTGACCTTGGGATGCATCATGCATGGAACAACGGTCGCATACCAATTGTAACAGCGATAACATAATATACCTGATTAAATGCCCATGCCAACGCATGTACATTGGCATGACAGGGAGGAAAGTGAAGGTGCACATAAGTGAACATAGGAGCATCGCCAGAAGAGCTATCTCTGCCCCCAAATTGACGTCTCACTATCTCGAGAAGAAACATGCTGACAAGAACATGTGGTGGACTATCATTGAAAAAGTCAAGGGAGACGGTGACCTTACCAAAATACTTTTGAAACGAGAACAACGATGGGTATACCGATTAAAGACCCATATTACTGGATTGAATGATTCCATACCATGGAACCAACTTAATAGAAGAAGATGATCAAAGGAAAAATACGATCCCTTTCTGTATTATGAGACCCTGTGATATTTAGGGCTCTGCACATGTTGCTATATATGGAAATACATGACCAAGTGGGACAGCAAATCCTAGTTCTAGAATTAACTTAAGACAACAAGACATATGCACTAAAACAGCAATCCATGATTTTATTTGGTCTCAGGCAACAGAGATATAAGACTATATGACATTATATTGGCTTTCGCCTTTCTCGATAAAAGTATATCTACTGTCCATCATAATGATAGTGTATTCCTTACTGGCCACTACGATATCATGTCAGCAACATAATATTTGGACCTAATAGTGAATTACATTTACATGAGCTATGGATGTCCGGTGTATATTTTCCAGCACACTTTCGGTTTTCACACAGCACTGCTAACCATACGTTATACACTTCTGGGAAAAACATGTCCCAGCAGGCTTAGACCATAATTACGTGTCCCGTATCTACATCACTACTAACCCATCGAGACATTAGCACCTTTGGTATACTTTTCCATGTTACATTCTGTTTTTATTCCGTTATGACAAATGGAATTATTAAGTGGTATCTCCGTACTTTGATCTGGCTACGGTATTCCCAACCGCAGAATACACAACACTGTACTCTTCCCAGCGTACCTGGCGGCCACGTCACGCAATCAGAACGTGGGTGTCTAACTCAGTTTCTCCCGCGCTGGCATGGATCATTTTAAGCTCTTCGCTCCATTCACTTGTGGCGAAAAGCCTTGGGACCCACGCCTAGTAGGATTCACAACGGGGTAGGACCCTTGGAGGCGTAATAGTTGTGGGCCTGTTAGCTGAGTGCAAGTACGAGCGTAATTGACTTCATATCGGAGGACATATACCACTAATAGTAACTTGGTTTCTTGCCTATATCACTTGTTTTATTCTCGCTTCATACATGAATTTTTTCAACATGCTGGTCCTTTTATAATTACCATGCAATAGTGTGACTACAGGGCTACCCCTTTAACAACGTGAGGTCCCTCGTGGAACACAACCTGTCCCACATCGGGGCAAGGATTGCAGGTTGTATGTTTTGGGTATATGAGTTTCACGGTGACTGGTAGCAGCATTGGCTGTATTGGAGTGAATGACACTGTTGTTGCACAGTGATTTACACGCACAAGAATGCAGGTACTGACAGGATGCGACAAATTGCCGCCACTACACGATCTTTGACCAGACAGAGGGGCAGTAAGCAGCACATCTCACAATGGGAAGTAACAATTCTTACATAGAACGATACACTATGTCTGCTTTCGTTGTTTTTATTTATCCACAGATGGAGTGACCAGAAACAATAATACTCTGCTGATAGGAAAAAGAGCAGCTACCTGCCATTATTGTAAATAGTATAGGGAAATTCCCTCACTATTGTCTATTCCAGGGGGTACTGCGTCATCCCCCTGAAGAAAGTCCAGCACCATTTCGGGGCTTAAGCGGACTGAAACATGTTGGCACTAGGGTCTTAGGACCATAATAACCTAACCGACCCATTCATTCTGTTTTAATATCCCTGACAGATCCAAGAATAGAGGGAAACTGGGATCTGTCTGTGGACTTTTAATCTTTATTCTCCCTGGTCAAAAACTTCTCTAAGAGCTCCCTGAAATACGGTTGAGCCCACCCTGACTTTGAGGCGTCAGGGTGACCCGATGATGAAGCATGACACCACTAGGGTGTGTGAGGGTATATAAAATAAAAAAGGAATTGTTTCCTTCCCCACTTCCTAGTGGTTTATAATCCTTAGCTTCAAATAGGGACTTCCCATCACTGTTGGATCAGAATCCATCTATACAATAGTCGTGAATACGATTTATGTACTAGGGGAGTACTTTTTGTGGTTTAGTGTTAACACACAGGAGGGTGTACTCCCTCTTGAGAGTCCCTCTTGGCCCTTTTGGTATTGAGAAAGTTCTCTTTCTTGTTTTACCTTTGTGTATCACGTAACATTACAGTCAACACTGAGTGTGGTGTAACTCTACAGTCAACACTGAGGGGAGCGCAAGTTAGCGGAATAATGACGAGTACTGGACATGAGATACAAACGCTAGGAGGATGTGTACCGAGCGTCCATGCTTCAGATTTTGGGAGCATACAATACATCCACATGGAGTAAATAATTGTATTGGAAATAGAATTGGCGGACATGAAAATAAGGAAGGATATTGGAACTTACGAATTTGGAATTATAGAGAACATTATGTGAATGAAATATACATGCAGAATTGCCAGGACGGAAGTATAACCGGCGTTAAGGTGTAAAACATGACTTCTAAGAGGAAGACACCCCTGAAGAAGTCGTGGGGAACATCCTATACGACGAACCCCATGTTGGCTGGGCTTTAAAGAAAGAAAATAAAGAACAAAAGAAAAAGAATTCCACATACGTTGATCAACAATTTTTGTTTTATGATTGGATAAAGTGTGTGCTCGGGATTCAAACTGTTTAGTAGCAGATGGTAGGCTAAAGATGTTTGAAGACATCAGAGTAGAGTTTAATATTCCCCCCAAACTACAATGGCATATGTCCGGGCCGAGTCTATCATATTCTGTTTCATCGGAAAATGTGGAAACTGTTAGAAGATCATTTCTGGTCTGTGTGGTGATATGTGACTTTTTATTTTCAAAACTATCTGCATCACGGCTAATGGTCGTTTGGACTGAAAGATTGAAAGTGAATACTCGTTACTCTGAGGAGGACTATGATGCTTTTCTGGGACAGGATAGGGATACGTTAGGAAAGATTAGGTTAAAATGTAGCCTTTGTTTGCAAAATATTACTTGACTGGACGTGGACACCGTAGAAACTCCTTAGATTTAACTTAAGCTCCAATACTAGATGTTGGTGCTGTGGGGAGGAAAGAGGGAATACTTTGCACATCCTGTGGTCTTTCCCTTTCCTTGTGACTTACTGGAAAACAATACACGCAAAAAGCGACAGGGATGTGGTCCAGACATTTAACTAGATGCTTCCAGGGAATTTGCTGCACACTTTCTTGGCAATATGTGGTCTCATAAGCCATAGACGGAGGTGGCACCCTACCACTTTAGTGGTCGCTGCTCTGCATATCTTGTGACAAAGGAAATCGCAAATACCCCCTGGTACTGATGAGTAGTATAAAGATCTAGTAAACATTGAAGGCTATGAATGGTTAATATACAAACATTTGTGGGCGGGCTGTGTATTCAAGGTTGGTACTTCGACAGAGGACGTGGGTATAGTTTAGCAATGCAGGGATTAGGAGGGTATTTGGTGCTTCACATTGTAGAAACGAGTTTACACACAAAGTGAATTGTGGGTTTGATAGGCAGGGATTGAGTCGGGAGGCATGGAAGTAGAAAGGTGACATATGGGAGGATGTTTAATTGGTAACAGATGCAGTAGTTGGGTGGAGTCAAACAGTGGTATAAAGAGAACGTTCAGAAAGTTGTGCATTAGGTTGATGCCGGTTGGGTGATGGAGAAACAGAGAGGATGAGATCGAAACCATGAATAAAAGGTATGGACTTCAACCAATGATAAAATAGCGAGGATGTTCACATCATGGATTTTTTGAGCGAATGTTTGTAAGGAGGGGTAATGCAAGGAACATAGATGCCACGTGGGGAGAAAAGTAATACGTCATTGAGGTGGGGGGAATACAAAGAACAGATAGGTTGCACGAATTGAGAAGCACGAGGTGAGAAAAGGTAGTTTTGGATCTATAAAAGAGAGCTGAGGTACTCATCCAAAGTGGCAGCATTAGGTTATGATTCTTTAGCGGGAAGACGTTGGTTTGGCAGAACGTCATGGGTGGTTATGTACAATATTTAAGTAGTGGGATTGGGTTGAGCATAGTCTAATCAGTGTGTTTTGTATTTATAGATTAACAAACCCCTGACGAAGGGCCGGATATTAGGCCCGAAATGCATTGGGTAAACAGGATTGAGGGTTGTGGACAAAACTTACGCACACTTTCGTGATGCAGGATAAGGCTTGGATTGGCATTCCTGCACCATTTAGAATTCAGTGATGATGTAAGCGCCCCTCTCTTGTGATTTGCAAGACAGACATGAAGAAATGATACATTTTGAAGAATAATGAAACAATAAATAAAGAAATAAACTTGAAGACTAAGGATGAAGTTGTTGGCATTTATGAAATGCAACGGAAATGAAAGCTGTGCATCCGGCAGGGGGGACATGTTGCCTCTCTCTCAATGTAATATGCAAGCTTGCTCATCTTTTTTCTAATGGTAAAGAAATATAGGGAGAATTATTTTACCTGCAAGGTGATACTAGGGGAATTTATGAGTGTGGAAGTATGAATATTTCCTGCTGTACTTACTTACACGCTGGTCTACCCCCCAACCTCTCCAAAGCCGCCGCTAAATCTTTCAAGCACGCCACCCTAAAAAGACACCCTGAGATGCTGATATCCGACCTGCGCTTCAACATGGACAGTGGCATTTGCATAAATGACCTTATCTTCTATTCCAGAAGAACCGCCGCCTGGCGCAAAACTTTAGCGCACCTTCTTAACGTTCGCTCAACCAGAAACATTCCTTACGGCACCAAACTCACAATTGCTCCCTCTTCTTCCCTACGAGCAGACCTCACCATCACCCTCTACAAAAATTGCATTGTTCTGATCCAAGCCTCAACCCATAATCTTAATAAATTCGCAGACCTTTTCATCCTCCTCAGAAACCATGTGCACGACACAAATAGGATAACTAACACCTGCACCAATAACCCACCGTCCTGCCAGCCTATTGAACCCAGGCACCTGCATACCCCCCAAGGGATTCCACTGCAGTTCTTCCTATCTCCCCCAGCATTCCTACTTACCCCGATTATGGAAGATCCCCTATACCCTTGATTCCCTCCCTCCCATCGCCCCCCACCTACAGGGAGACTGGAACGTTCCCATTGTCCCCGGACTCAGTCCAAACTAACCCTCCTATGGCTCCCAACACTGATCACCCTCACCGTTATAGCTCGTCCACCGGCACCTCCTACAGAGCTGCCCCCGACCTCCGACCTCCTCCCCGCCAGCCATCCACCAAAATCAGGAGCTAGGTACTCCTCCAAAGACCCTGGAGTCTGCTCAACCCATCTCCCCTTCCACCCCTACATGCCTCCTGGACTGCCCCTGAACCTTAGCCCCCTTGCCCCCTAGCACCCCCAGCTCATATTGATCTCAAAACTCTGCACTCCAGAGTGACTAAACTAACCCAGAGCATCCATAGCTCCATTCTGGACCTTATGAACCTCCTTCACCTGGCCGAGCTCTCCCTTGCTAACCTCAAGTCACCTCATACCTCCCCCCACCGATCACAGAGCCTCCCAAGCATCCACTCCCGCTACCTCTGAGACATCTTCGCCCGCGCAAACAACCTTGCCATCTCTCAGAGGAGGAATCCCGAGCTCTCGCACTCTCCTACAACTCTACCACCGCCACCTCTAATCCTCTAGACCTTACGGAAAACGAATCCTAGCCATCCTCCGAGACCACAACTCTGCCCAAGTCACCCCTTGTCCACTGGATACGAGTCCTAGACACCCCATCAGCACGGTCACCATCAACCCCAACAGGCCACCTACCCTCCATAACAGAAGTGTGATGAAAAGCAACCTCGCGCCTGTAGTCCTGACCGTCCAGACCCCTGACACACCCCGACCCCCCTTTATCTGGTCTCTTAATCAATTGCCGTTCAGCAGTCAAGCATGCCGCTGATATTGCTGACCTCATCCTGAACAAAAACTTAGACCTAGCTATACTAACAGAATCTTGGCTCAATGAATACTCCTCCCCTTGCCTGGACTTATTAGTCCCTCCCAATTACAACATCGCCAGACTGAACAGACATTCCTACAGGAAACGAGGAGCCATTGCCTGCATCTACCGATCCTCCCTCCTTGTCACGGAACTCTTTGCAGACACCACTGACTCCTGCGAATACCTCGCACTCTCCATTTGCTGCAACTCATTACATCTTTGCAACTTGCACATTTTTTACCACCCTCCAGGCTCCAACGACTCTTTCACCAATCACCTCTTGTAAATCATCACAACTAAGATTTCCTCCAATGCCAAAGAGATTTTCCTGGGTGATTTCAACCTGCACTGGAATGACACTAAAGATCCATACGTCAACGCCATCAAAGACCTCCTAACTGACCAAGCCCTGACTCAAGCCTGCTGTCTGCCAACCCACTCGAAAGGGGCCATCCTTGACTGGATCATTTCTAAAGAATCCTCAGTCAAGCTTATCTCCATAGACCCATGTGACTGGTCTGACCACCACTCCATCTCCTTTATTTTACCTGGGACCCGCAAGACTAAGACACCGCAACCAATGATTCCCAAACGCTGGACCAGAGACACTAAGAACCTTAACCTTATAGAACTAGAGGCTCACTGCAAATCTGACCTCCCCCCGCACATAACCACGGTCAGCGACCTAAATGAGCATTACTCGTCCTCTATAACAATCAATCTGAATGACCTTGCCCCTCTAAAGCTAAAAAGAACACAAATCAAAGACAGGAACCCCTGGTTCACTGGTTTCCTCAACATGGAGAGGAGACCCCTACGGCAATCTGAAAGAAACTTGAGACAACACCCCTCTGCTACGCATCTAAAACTTCTCCGCCAGGCGAGAAACTCCTACAACAAGCACATCCTCAATTCAAAAAAAGAATATTTCAGATCGGAATTGGGGAACGCCAAGAATAGACCCCGTAAGCTCTTTGAGCTGGTCAAATACCAATCTAATAAACTGTCTAAAGCACCAAAAGAATCCCCCAAATCTCTAATATCGCCAGAGGAATTCTCCTCTTTTGTTGCTGAAAAAATCACGGCATTAGGAATTGAACTCGGTGCCGCCACCTACTCTCAACCCCTTCCGGACCTGCCCCCTTTTTCCGCACCACCCCCTCTGGCCTCACCTGAAAACCAAGCCCGCTGGACTGACTTCGAATATTATGATGGAGACTCCATCTCCAAAATCCTCTCTACCCTAAACCCAAATAACCACTTTAATGACCCGCTACCTTCCAACTGCCTCACTGCTGCCTCCCAATCCATTGTTCCCTGCTGGACTGCAATAATAAACGCCTCTCTCCAGCAGGGCTCGATTCCGGACCCCTTTGCAAGCCGGCCAAGTCCTCCCTATTTTAGAAAAAACATCACTGGACCTAGCCTCCCCTGACAGTTTCAGACCTATCTCCAATATCCCACTATTAGCTAAAGTACTGGAGAAGTGTGTACAACAGCAACTAAGTCAGAACATCAACAACTTCCACCTACTTGATGACTTCTAATCTGGATTCAGACCGGGGCATAGCACTGAAACTACTATGCTCCACATCGTGGAAGATGCCCTACAAGCCCTGGACCAAGGCAAAACCTGCCTTCTAATCCTCTTAGCTCTATCCTCCGCCTTCGATACGGTCAACCATGATAAACTACTCGAACGCCTCAATCTCAGTATGGGTCTGGATGATGTGGTCCTAGAATGGTTCAGGTCCTTCCTCCATAACCGATCTCAGAGATTCCTCATTAACGGCAACCTACCAGCTCCCACCCCGGTCACGGTTGGAGTCCCCAAGGCTCAACCCTGTCCCCCACCCTCTTTAATCTTTACTTAGAGCCACTCACCGAAGTTCTTCGTACCGCCAACATCTCTTACCATATGTACGCTGACGATACCCAAATATACATCAATATCTCTTCACTCGAGGAAATCCTCTCCCTGAACGAGACCCTGAAACTGACTGTCCAATGGCTAGCCGCTAACCAACTCAAACTCAACACAAAGAAAACTGAATTTCTCCTGATCTCCCCTTCAAAAGCCAACCCAGAGATTCAGATGTGGATCAAGGCCCTCACAGCCCTAAACTGCCCGCCGACTGGGCATAATCCTTGACTGTAACCTGAACATGCAAGACCATATTAACTTGATGGCTAAAGCAGCTAGATTCCACCTGAGCTACCTATGGAAGCTGAAACCTTTCATCGATGCTCCTGACTTAAAGATGGCAGTTCAAGCACTGGTCATCTCTAGACTGGAATATGGATGTTCCACCCTTACTGGTCTACCCAAGATCTCCCTAGCACCTTTAAAAGCTTGCCTCAACGCGGCCGCCAGACTACTCACCGGCACCAGGAAATTCGACCACATCTCTCCACATATGAAAGTGCTGAACTGGCTCCCTCTAGAAGCCAGAATTCAGTTGAAACTGGCATGCATTACACACAAGGCTCTATACTCAAACTCCCCTGCTTATCTGGCACAGGAACTAGTGGTATCTGGAGGAAGCAGGAACTCCCGGTCCTCTAGAAACCTCTTACTCCAACCCGCCTTTTTTCAGAAAAAAAGAACCTACAATAGGGCGTTCACCGGGGCAGCACCACGAATTTGGAACTCTTTCCCACCCGCCATCAGAAGAATCCCTTCTTTAGCACATTTCAAGAAGGAGGCCAAAACCTTCCTCATGGGTAAATTCCTCGTCTGATGCCTGCCCTCACCCACCACATTTTGCCTGATGAATCTAAGACTAGCGCTTCTTCCCCACATCACCTACTCTCCCCGCAGAGAATATGTGGGGCCTTTGTTTCTACTGACTTTAACTATGATTGCAATCATACATTTGTATCCCCCTTTTTCCCCTATGTTCTCAACACCCCTGCCCCTCGCCAACCTTTTGTATAGTTTTGTATATTTCTGCACTTTAGACTTTGTTTGTTTACCTCTGTATATAATGTAAAGCGCTCTGATACCCTCATGGGTCAAGTTCACGCTCTATAAAACACTAAATAAATAAATACTTCATTCCTTAGAAAGATCATCCTAGAGACTGATATATAGTAGCAGCACATTGAGTACGGATCTCACAGTAGGTAAGGGTTTTATTCATTTGATGGTAATACATACAAATTCATTGGGGGTTTTTGCTTTCAACAGAGTTGGAAGGTACACGCTTCGATGAGCATTAGGGAGTGTGCTTAAAAGGCCTTCCTTTTAATTATATTTATTGTAGTGCACTATATATTGGCGTAGGTATGGTATAAATGTACGTTGTGAGGATATACCTTAGTGTGTGTTGTCAGAAGTGGTATGAATCAGTGGTAAATTGTGATATGTGCTAACACTAAATACCTGCCTTTATTCTGTATTCTCTCATAAATAAATATATGATGAAGAAAAAAAAAACAAGGATTGGTGACCAAGGACAAAATTTTAATAATTCAAGGTGGGCCTAAAGAATTCAAGGTGGGCCTAATGTTATTCAAACCATAGTATATGTCCTAAAGCTGTACCATCAAAAAAGGAGTCAGTTAGGGGATTTATTTGCAAGATAATGAGGAAGTCCAAGAAGTGAGTGTTAAAAATACTTTTTAATGATTTAAAAGGCTCCACCCTAATTGCTTAGCATGTTATATACCCACTCTGTCCTTTTGAAGGACATTTGTGCTCGAAAAATCTTACCACTCTTATAAAAATAAAGAAAGAAATACATAAAGAAATATACTAATATTTTCCAGAGTCTATTCAATTGATAATTCTGTGAAAACAACATTTTATATAAATATCTGCCCATTTTTGTTTATAAAACACTGATGGTATTAATGTTATTGTAAACGTCTTGCAAGCATTGCACTAGTTAGCTGGTGAAAAGGCTATCATATAAAACTTTATCATGTGATCTAAGAAGATATCATGAAATAAACTATTCACGTTTCACTGCAAGACTTGAAATTGTCCCAGGTGTTGGACAGTATATGCTCTGCCAGCCTTACAGTGGAATAGGCCTTTGCTACTTGAATAAAGTACCCTTGGGACCATGGCCATTGGCAAGTTATAGTTCAGTTACAATGTGGTTCCTTCCCTCAGATCTTGACACTTTAGACTTTAACTTAGACAGAGATGGAGACACACCTCATGCCATTTATATAAGACTATCCAAACCTTTCCATAAGTACAAAGATGAAATAATGAATAAATGTGCTGCAAATTACATTGTGAGGCATCTCTGGTGGAGCCTACGTGTCCCAAGTTCCTGTGGCTCTGAGGAGGCAGACCATCATGCCATCACCTGCATCTGACGGGGTTTAGTGCTGCAAAGCGTGTTGCAGAGCGCTGCAGCAGGGGAGCTTCAAAGGAAATTTTGAGGCATCTCTGGTGGTGACTACGTGTCCGAAGTTCCTGTGGGCCCAAGAAAGTGGCCCATCACGTCATCACCTGCAGCTGATGGGGTTTAGTGCTATAAATCAAGTTGTGGAGACTGTACCAAGGGCAGCCCGTCCTGCGCTCATTAGTGATAGTGAGAGGGATGACAGGGCCACCATCCTTGGCCCCCTTTGCACTGTGTTTGGGGACTTCAGGACTGTAAGCAGTAAGATTCCATCTCTGCATTTCACGTGCTGCATTCCTCACCAGCAGTCCCTTCCCATATGCTTGGCTCGGTTCCATGTTTTGACGCTCGACAAAGGTGCTGACGAGGGCAACTTCCACTAATTGGCTCACCCACTTCAGCATTGCAAGACTTTCCCCTTAGTGGTCCACGGCAGAAATATCTGAAGGCCCGAGGTTAAAAGATCTGTTCCTTGGGATCAAGAACGACTAGTCAAGTCCTGTGTGGATGGCGCCCTCTGAGATCCATTCGTTGGGCTCCTGATGTGCTCATCTCCACTTGCCCACCATGGCCAATCTCTATTTTGACTGCTTCTCTTTTGTTTGTTGTTTTTACCTTGTATGTCTTGTGATAACCATATGACCAGGTGGGCCTCTAGAGGCCGGGTTATACATCGAACAGGTACAACTGTCTTCGATTGAGCCCTCGGGCCCCAGGCCTATGCACTGTTTCCTTTCCAAAGAGATGTTGAGTCGCCCAAACTTTTCATCTTTGGTCCGAACAGGAAGCAAAGGCAAGGGTAAAAGTAAAGCTATAGACACTCTAGTGTTGTAATAGGAACAAAAGCTCTACACTCACCTTAACCACAGCTCCTGCTATGCCCCAATTCTCACCAACACTCGACGATATGTATACCTTATTTGAGGAGGCCAACACATTACTGGAGGCGGTAACCACGCTGATAGTCAGGATAAAGCCAAAGAACATGATAAAGTTGCACCTATATTCTCTAGGTGGAAGAAGCCTATGCTCCTGGCCCCAAGCCCTAATCATCAGGCTGCAGCAATACCAGGTGTTGGGCCCATAGCCCCCTCTTTACCTGCAGTTCCTTCTGCGCTATCGCGCCACAACAGAGGGCCATTGACCTCCCTCCCCACATGCACAAACAGATTTGCTTCTTACTACATTACTCCACATCTTGGTGAAGAAGTAGATCCTGTCGGGGTGACCAGCAGCCCTACCCCGATCATCCCACCCACAACCAATAACGAGGCAGCTCCGTGCAGATCCAGCATTGACTTAGCAGGGAGTTTCACCTTAGCCACATTCAGGATGAGATAATACTTTTAAGGATGGAAGTCACATCAAGTCACATCACTATCAGTCAAATTAGAATAATTGAAATACCCAACATGCCCATCTAGTCACAAACCTCTTACGCATGACCTACCACCCACTTACTCAGCACTGGTTACCGAGCAGAATAAGTCCAAGAACACTAGCCTTAGGCGCTCCCAAGAGAAGTGGCCTATCCATAAGCATAGCATGTCATGTCATCACACTCATAGACATGCCCCACAATAGGTCCCCACCTAAGATCCCCCCTCCCGTCCCTGGCTTCAGGGGTCCTGTTAAGCTAACCGGCGAACCAAGGATTAGCAAGCTTTTCAACCAGATTCCCCCTAAGGGCTAGTTCACAGGAAGGATGGAATTGCCACAGCGGAGAAATCAAGGGATTGCATATATGACAAGGGTCCCAAGACACGAGGATGAGTACACTTTGATAAATAAGTGCATACACTATTTGAGGTGAGTGTGAAACTTCTACTCCATCACACGCCCAGACATTCTACATGCTAGCCATTTCCATGACCCCTCAGTCCAACCAGAATCCTTTGATTTTATCAAGCTGATACTCAAATCTAATCACCTGGTCGACCGGATAGTCAGCCTAGAGCTACGCAAGGATCCCTCCCCCGGCACCACTATTCAATTTAAAGTTGATACACCCCTCACTAATAATCCACAGCTTAGTAACCAATCTACACCCCCTCAGGATACTTACATGGTAGATTGACTGGGAAATAGGCCCCAGTTGGCTCCAACTGGTGCGCCGGAACTCCTAGCCCCTAGAGAATAATTGTTACCGGACCATGACTTAAGGAGGTGGGCCCATAACACCCCGGTTGAGATCCCTTCACTCCATGACCCTCATACCAAGAAACTATCCATAATCAATATGTTATTCTGGAATTTGATTGGTGTTAGATCTAAGCTTAAGGACCCCACATGGGGAACTTTCATTGATCAATTTGACATATGTCTCTTACAGGAACCCTGGATCATCGACCCTGTATTCTGGTTTGGGTTTGTTAATTTGTTCAACCCTGCATGCCGCACTGGGAAGGAATGCCCATTGAGCACTTAATCTGAGTTTGCAGATCACCTAATGCGAAACCTTGCCCTTTTAACACTGCACCCTATGACATTCAGGGCATTACGGTCATAGGGAACAACTCTCATCCATACTACATTTATAATGTCTATATTCAAGGGGGTAAGAGGGCGGAGAATCACAGACACCACACCATCTTATCATATATAGGAATCCCATTGCCACACACTACTCAGTAATTGTTGCTGTGGACTTCAATACAACATATGAGCCTCTAGACTGCAGTGGCTCTTCCCTCTTTGAAACAGGCGGATGAGGAAGGGCAATTCCATGGATAGACACTATTCCTGTAAAGTGCTGGACAGACGCAGCACACTAGCTTCTATCCTTCACAATCACGTTTGGACTGTGGGCATGTAATGGCCATAATCCTGCTGAACATAATGCAACTCACACCTTTAATCGTCCCGGCTCTACAAGCAGGATAGACTATATACTTATCATCCCTTCCCTCTGGCACACTCTCCTGGATATGAGGGTTCAACTTAGAATTGATAGTGACCACAATGCTCTACATTGTTCTTTAAGTAATTTTCTCAGCCAGCCACCATTTATTTCGCTTTCTCATGCTGCAGAGCTAATCTCTTCCAACAATGGGAGCAGGGTCAAATGGGCTAGAGTTGCAGACGGCCCAACCTCAATGATAAAATGAACAGGGCACTGCTTCACGCTATCTAGGAACTTGATAGTTATTTTTCTTCACAATCTAGACTATCAGCAACACCACTGATATATGAAACACTTTTAACACCTTGGGAGAGTGCTTCACATGGCACCACACTCACACACGTAAGATCCTCAAACCAGGTCACTCCTGGCTTAACAAAAACTGCAGTAGGGTGAAATACGAGCTGCGAGAGACCCTCTCTAAAGGGGACGTCATTGGCATCAGATCCAGTAGGAAGAATTATAATTTGGCCAAACTCAAAGCTCAGGATGAATGTAAACCCAGCCCTGGGAAGACATATATGAGGATGCAGTCAATAAAGGCACCAGACACTTTTGGCAACTGGTAGCAATTAGGGGCACAGTTCTACAACTCGCCTTGTGAACTCCATTCACCCAGAGTCCTAGCATAAACAATTCTCAGATCTTTATGCCCCCCAGTTAAGAGTGTGGTTGAGAAAACCTCCCTAAATTATCTGTCACACTCACCCTCCACAGCACTAACTATTGGGATCAATGAGACGAGAGGGCAATCAATTCCACAGTTGCGGAAAAGGCCGTGGAGCCAGATGGGGTACTGGGGGATCTTTTTTTATCCGCCATCAAGAACTGGGCCCAATATATTAATACTCTAACTGCTCTCATTTTTGAGGGGATAGAAATTCTGCATAGCTGGAAAGCAGCTGAAATCGTCCCTGTCTATAAGAAGGGTCCGAGGGATTCCCACCTGAACTATAGCTCAATTAGCCTTTTCATGTAATGCAAAAGGTTTTCAGTAGACAGATCCTGTTTCAGCTCAACCACTGGCTAGAGGAGCATGCAGCTTTGTCCTATCTGCAAGAGGTGTTTAGAAACCAGATAACTACCACAGACCAGATCATTTATTGGAAGACAGTCATAATTGAAAAATCCCATTTATACCTTGTCTTTGTGGACCTTAAAACGACATTTGATCTGGTCACCGGCTATAAATTGTGGGAGGTTCTGAAGGATAGTAAGGTACCAAACGATCTCTTGGACATCTTCAAGGCATGCACAAGTTTGGTGGGGTAACAGGGGAGAACTATCGGAACAGATAAGAGTTCGTAAGGGTGCGTTCTTGCCCCAAACCTGTTCTCTTTATCTTTAAATTATGTGGTTGCCTATTTGGAAGATTGCACGAGATTGCAGGTTGGCAGGTAAAAAGATCTCTCTGCTCCTCCTCACCAATGATACGTTCTCGATTTCCAAAACACCTGGAGATCTATAAACACTTGTTGATATGTTTGTGGCATTCTGTGATGAACAAGGGCTGGTCATCAATCAGGTGTGAGGGTCTCCCCCATACACAGGGTCACTGAGATTAACTACCTGGGAATTACCTTAACCAAGAAAATTTCCTGGTCCCCACAAGTAAACAATGTGCCCTGAACATGTCACACCAGGCCGCTGCAATCCTAAGATTCTTAAAATCATCTAAAACCAGACACATTTTACCTGCTTTAAACATTTATAGGACTAAGGTGCACTGTATGGGGCAGAGGTCTAGGGCTGCACAAACTTGGTAGAAATTAGTGTAGCAGAAAACATCTTTTTGAGAGCTTTAATTTGTCTTCCCAAAAGTACCCCTTTATTACCACTCTTACGAGATATGGTGCTTGCCCCAGTGGCCCATAGGGCCCAGCGATGGCCCCAGCTCTATTTGCATAGACCTACATACACCTCAGCCCCACATGACTACTGTCAAGCTTTTAAAGAAATAGTCACACTGAACAAATCATCTAGAATCAAATGGTTATGCTACATGAAATACACACTTTGTCAGATTTTAGTCTTACTGAATTTTGGTCTGATGATTCCCCACCACTCTTTAGGGATGCACTCAAAGAAACATTCTGGAGTTGGAAGTGGGTTCAAGACATGAGCAGAGGAACCACAACTCCCTTTCTAGCGCCTTCCTTGAGTTCAAAGCCCACACTGAATTTAAGAATTTCGTGACTACATGCTTACCCCAGGAGCTAGAATTTTTTTTCTCAAATCCACAGCCGACAATAATACTTTGTACCCAGAATGCCTGCAGGCGGAGGAATCCTTGCCACACTTTATCTATTTCTGTCTCGGATACAACCAGCCCAGAAAAAGCTGGATTATCCTGATCCGCAGGCAGCTGGGTTGTAAACAGTACCTACCCATGGGTAGGCTGCTACACACTGAAACGAGGGAATTAACTTTTTGAGCCATGGCTAAATACCTCCATTGGGGCTAGTCCAAAGTAATGGGAGTACCCACTGGACCTCTGTCTCAGTGACCCCCGCCCTTGCTTCATGTATCCTTTCTTTTGTTGAACTTGCCACCCCATGACAGGATTATTGAATATGCCTTGCCCTCATTTACCAGTACACATGCGGTCCTTTTGGATGGCTCCTATACTTTTAATATTGATTCTTTATTACTTGTTTTATTGGTTTAATGCAACTCTTATAATAATAGTATTTTTTATATCTAATTTTTTAATTGCGGACATCTAACCGGTGCCCTGATTTGCTCTGTTTGTATTATTTGATGTGCTTTTATAGTTGTATATACCAAATAAAGAAATACTTGAATAAACGTCCTCCATTTTCATTTTTCCACAGTAGAATATGCAAAAACAATTCATTTACATCCAAAGTACTTTAAAAACTGTGTAAGGTTAAAAATGTAGAAATCTACTTTTCAAAGATGTTTCTAAAATATTTGAGCCACATTTTGCTCCCAATTTATATTAAATGTTTCAACTAGTTTTTAATTCGAAATAGGCCGATCCATCAATTATCGTAGTTAAATTAAGCAAATTAATGTTGCATCATATAATATGTTGCATTTTTAATAAGTAACGACACAAATTGATTTTGCCTCGAAGTAAAAAATTGATGAAAAATGTATTTCTTCCATAGACTAATATGTCCATATAGCATAACTTTAGAGCATCTTCATTTTCAACAATAATTTTAGTGTAAACGTCTTCTTCTAATACTGACTGTAATTGCAACAAAAATAGTAGAAAAGAACACTTCTTGTATTTTTTGACTGTAAAGAGGCATTCAAACTTTAAAAATGCATCAATAGCTAAGATTTACTGTAAGTTGCCGCGTAAACTCCAATTCAAAGTCAACCATACATTGAACGTTGCATTTTGTTAAGCTCGTTTGTGACATGAAACTCGAGGTTACGTTTTTCACATATTATGTAGAATGCATTAGGCCCATGCAACAATAAAGAACTTTGTAGATAAAATAAAATTATCTCAGTCACATATAAGGAACTTAAAGTGCATTTGCTAAACAGAAAAATATATCGTATTATTCCGCAAAACCTGTTGATAAAACTTAGCATTTTGATCACAAACCCACATGTGTGTCCAGGAATGTGCTTTGAATCTGTTGTGATTACAAGAATTAAACACATTTGGTTATACAAACCAATTTTTATGACAAACCAATTTAATTCTAAGGACTCTCAGTCATGTACTCGTTCTGTATATTACAGGCAGAAAGTCGTTTTCAAAATGTTTCGATTGTGGAAATCATTAATCCTCAGCTACTTCAGGATACAACTCAAACATTAAAGTGAGATTTAAGAAATGAAGGTTAATCACATATTGTTTTGTAGAAATAAAGATGGTCTCTGGGTGAAACAAGAGCCAGGCCAACGGTGTGGCCACAGGCAAATCACTTCACAACTGACATCCTATGATACTTGACTGTAGGAATACCCCCAACAATCATTGAATTTTGTGGAAGTTATACTTTCTAGCATCCAATGTTCTCTTGCTTTTAAGATTTTTAGTAAAATCATCAATTATGAGACTTCTAAGTGCTTGATCCTTTTCTTCCCCATGAACCTCCTTGTTGTGATTTTTAGTTGCACACACATTATACACACACACAGACAAAACAGTTTTAGAGGTAATTTTTAAGTGGATTGTGTGAATGCCTCTACACCCCCCCCCCCACCTCGCCCCAGAAAAAAGGCATTTTATTGATACAGTTGTGTGCATTATTTTTTCTCAAACAGGATTTGCAGCTTCGCTCAAATTTGTATAGAATCAGCTCAAATTACAGAGACACATCCCTCTTCATATACAAATGTATTATTATTACTAATGAGCAGCGGGGCCAGTGCAGACAAATAATATGCAGGCAATCTGTGAATGCCTGCATGTAGCTTTACTGCATGTGGATATCAGGAGTAAAAGGCACATTTGCATGGCACAAAAATATTATGCTACGTAATCATTAAGTATATTTGATCGATAGTGATCCAGAATTTAATCATCCGGTCGCTGCTTTCTTCATCCTGTAGAGCTTCTCTTTCTGTTTTCTTACAAGAAAGGCACTCGGAAGCTGTCATAGTATCTACTTTTATTTATCACGTTCTGTCTAAGAAAGTGCTCAATACATTTTTCAATTGTCATACATGTCACACACTTCCTCAAGTGATCTTTGAAATAAATGGGGCATTGAAATGTCTAATTGAAAGTCTATTTCCAAACTGGTTCGTCCTGTCTTCCAGCTATAAACCAGGGGCTGGTGAAAAGTGCTAAATGTGCAGAATGTTGCTAAATTGTGTCAACAATGCAGCATTTTGAGATGAAAAACGGAGTGGGAGACAAGTCAGTTTTTCAAATGTAGCTGCATTCATCAGAGACTGACTTTTACACAGATGTTCAATGTGGCTTTAATGGGAGAGGAGAGAACTTGGTTACATTCATAAAGGCAACAAAAATAATTTATATAACCATATGTGATTAGCGGGGCGTTTACAATCATAGTTTCATTAAACAAGAAACCCTGCTTCGATTCCGATTAGTTCAATATTGACTAACTGGCCCTGTCACTTTGCATAGATTAATTAAGTGGCTTCACAAAGGCGCAAGACTTCCTGTGCACAATACGTATTCTTGTCCTTGGCAGCCATACAAAATCTATATAACTGTAGTATAAAAATGGTCCTCCTTAGCAGGAGGAATGAAGTGAACATGCTTTTTTCCTCACAGTTCAGCCATCTATAATTTTCCACCAACATCACTTTTTGTCTCTCGACTGCTTTTTGTAGATAAAAATATATCTATTGTTCTATGCCTCTGAATTTTGCGCAGCCTGTATTTATTGCACAAAAGACTTTTTTCAACAGTGTGGTATGCTCGGGCATGCAAAAATGAATGCCATTGGAATTTAACTCTGGCTCACAGTAAGCTTGCCTATAATCACATATACGTTTGGAGCTACAGCGTCAATGCTTTTTTTGTTTGACAGTCTGTGACCTGGATCTAGAGGTCAACCTCAGGACATTTGTCACAGGAAACAGGTCTGAGAGCTTTGGCAAAGACAAGTCATCCATTTATCTTCTTGACAGCTGACATGATGCAATGGATATTTCTATTTCTGGCGACCTGTGCCTGCTAGATTGAAAGACTATTACACGTTGTGAGGAAAATCCAGATGTTCTCAGTGTTTCATCTATCGATCTAACTTACTTCATTCACCAACTCATCTGCTTCTTCTAAAATCTTATAGTATTTAAACATGTATAAATATATAAGGGAAAAGCGTAATCATTAACACCTAGTGTATTTCATTTTAGATTTATCTTGACTGACTTCATAAGTCACAGCGTACATTCATTTTACGCGGCAAACTTTTTTATCTATTATTTTTATTGGAAGTATTCAGCTTTTCTGATGATGTGCTGGAAGTGCTGACCAACCCAGTCCCCTGCACACATTACCATGACCTCTGGACAGAAAGATGGACTCTCATGCATAAGGTTGAGACTCCCCAGTATGCACAGTCTGAACTTCTAACAACACAGCATTCTAACACCAAGGCAGTCCAGTACTTTCACCACCAACTCTAGTTTACACCAGTACTGTAAAGTCTTCCCCTGCCCAGGAGCATACAGATGAATTATGCCACACAGGAAATGTGGTCCAGCATGACTTTGTTCTTCAGCATACACTCACACACTGCACATTAAATCATACTTCACATTAACCACACCCTAACACCTCCCTGTATATTAGGTATTTCCTACTAAGAGTCCACCCAGAACCATAAACGTCCTAATGCGTATAACATCAATATGCTACATCGCCCCCTTTGATTAAAAAAAGTATCAGATATCACTAAAATAACATTTCCTCAATTAGTCGGTGAGGTGCTCAGGTGATCGTAATAGATGTTTAAAATGTGATGTGTCTCTCTGTTTAACCAGAACCCAGTGTCCTTTGTCAACGACTGTCTCAGAATGGAAATGCTAATCTGCAAGAGCTTTCATTTTCGTTTTCACTGATCAATCCAGGGTCCATTGAGGTAGTTTTGTTCTGATGGCTCTTCCAAATACAAAGGTGGCTGAACTCTCAACAGTTGTTGACTGAGGAGTTGATTGATAGGACCAGAGGGCTTACCGCACGGCTTGGTTCAGATCGATTCCCTCTATGGACGCTTGTTACATGACCCCCCTTAAGTGTGCCTAATGAATTGTTCAACAACACCATTGGATTGTGGCTAGAGGGGTGTACTCTTTTCGTGTTTGATGTTGAGTCGTACAATAAATTCTTTAAACTCTTTGCTGTTAAAGGACGAGCCATTGACAGATTTGAGGACCAAGATGCCATAAGTCGTTTCTATGACTTTATCACAGGTTGCCGAAGATAGGTCTTCCGCTAAAGGAAAATGCAAATATTTGTTAATAACTACCAAGAGGTGGTTTCCATTTCCTAAAGGCCCAAAAAGTCAACTGCAACCCTCTCCCAACATGGACAGGAAGATCAGACATTGTCACTGGGTCCTGCGTCACCTTGGGAGACAAACAATTGCAAATGTAGCATGTCTTCAGCTCTTTCTTGACTCGCTCATGTAGCCAAGGGAACCACATTTGATCTCTTAAGGCTCTTTTGGTGGCTACAATACCAGGGTGTCCTTCATGGGCCAGATCGATGATCCGCTGTCTTAGACTGTCAGGTATGACGATTCGCAAGCCTCGCAGTATTATGCCTTCTTCGGTGACTGCTAACTCAACCTGTACATTTTTGAACTTTTGGTTTTCAACATCATTGGCAAGAGGCCAGAAACTTCCTCTCCATGATTGCATGGTAATAAGTTCTCTGATTAGGGTCATGTCTTTATCTGAATTGATGGCACCAATGATTTGTTCCACAGACAGAGACTCTGGCGTGCTGAATCGCACAATAATGTTGAGATATGTTACAGCTGCCTTGCATGTCAAACTGTGAGGATGTAACTGCACTCATAAAAAGTAATCTGCCAGGTTTTGATCTTTCCTCAGTTTGTGCATGATCTCATAGTCATACTCTTGCAGTCTTAGCCCCCACCTCTCAATGAGAGGGGATATCTTAGCCTTCAGGTTTCGAAAAATTATATGCAGTGTCTGGTGATCCGTGATGACTGTGAATAATTTTCCATAGAGGAATACATTAAAATGTTTGCAGGCCCACACTGCAGCTAGAATCTCCTTTGACTGGCAGAGGCTACAATGTGTCTCTGAGCATTTGTCATTGTATTGAGCAAGTTTTGCACCTAACCCCACTATGCTTGCTTCAACTGGTATTTCTGTATGTAACTTGGGGTCAAAGTAGGCGTTTATAGTTGCATTCTCAACCGCATATTTAATTTCTATGAAACATTGATCACATTCAGGAGGCCACTGAAACAAGACATTTTGCTTTGTCAAGTAACCTAATAAGGCAGTCACTGTGGCAAAGTTGCAAATTTATATTGAGCAATAGCTGGTCATGCCTAGAAAGGATCATGGCATAGAAACATCCTTGGGGGGGTTAAGTGGACTGGAGTAATTCTCCCATCAGAGAATATGTGCCCAAAAAAACTTCATTTGGTTTTGTGAAACTCACACTTTGCAGCGTTCAGAGTGAGACCTGCATCAGTAGGTAACTAGCGCACTTGGATAGGGGATTTTTTGTGTTCTTTCTGTGTTCTCCAAAAAACCAGTCATCACTATAATTGAAAGGATGTGTAACAGGTTGGATTAATTGGCGAATAACACCCTGAAATATCTCAGCAGCCAAAGATTCTACAATACTCAGTCTCATATATCTGAACACACCAACATGAATCGAAAACGTAGTAATGTACCTGCAGTTCTCCTCCAACTTGAGTTATGTTATGTTATGTTATGTTATGTTATGCACTTTTGTATTGCGCACAGCTGCCCCAGCTAAGGGGCGTCCTGGCGCATGGCAGGCAAAGTGCAACAGAAAGCAAAAAACACAACACCAAAAAAGAACTAATTAAAAAGAAACGTTTTCAACGCCTTGCGAAAGGCCAAGAGGTCCGTCCGAAGCCGCAAGTCTACTGGGAGGGAATTCCAGAGTTCGGCCGCCCTCACCCTAAAAGAGCGACCACCCGCCCGACACAACCTGTAACGGGGGACCAGCGCAAGCGCATGGCTTCCCGATCTCAAAGCGCGGGAAGGAACATACCACGACAGGAGGTCAGCAAGAATATATTAGAATTGTATCCTTCATTCAGGTCAATACAGAAAACATTTTGGCTCCATTCAGTTGCATGATCATGTCTGCTATGTGTCGACCAGGGCACCTCTCCCTCTCAATGGCTTTGTTTGTCTTGTGCATATCAACACAAATATGCACCGCTCCACTACCGTCCTTTCTTGGTACTACTTCTATGGGCAAAACCCATGCCATGGGGCCTGTGGAGCGTTCAATGATGTCATGTTTCAGGAGTGCTTCCAACTCTTTCTCTACAGCTTTTTGTAGATAAAAAGCATCTCTATGGTGTGACTGAATGACCGGGCGAATATTTTCATTGATATGAAACTGTACTTTAATTTTTTTAAGTTTTCCCAATAGGAATCAGACAGAGCACAGATGTTGTAGTTGAAGGATATCGACCCCATGTCAGCAGCGGTGGCAAAAATGAGGAAACATGCACTTGATGAAGTCCCTTGTAGAATATGAATAATGGCTTTCACCAATGTCTTTTTGTGTATCAATTTTTGCTGTGAAAGTCCCTTGGCTTTGCAAGGGCTTTGCTCCTAACAGAGTGACACTGGACTGTGTGTTTCTCTCAGCATGTGGCATCTAAACAAATCTGAAAAGTAACCATCAATGACTCTGAGGCGCGTAGCTTCTTTGTTGGTGGAGTGCATCATGTCTTTCAACAAACTCATTTATTTTTTCGACAACCTGTTGTCCTGCTTGATTGCAGATATACCTTTCCTAGTTGCCATTCGTCATTGGATTGAACCTGGACTCCAATGCTTGTTTAACCTTTTGGCACGATTTTATATCAGTCCGTGAGTTTTTTTTAGTACTTTCACTCCATCAAGTGTAAGGTTTTTCAAATATTTCATGATCTTCTAGTCATCTTCTTCCTTTAGCGCATCTATGAAGTCTTTGAATGTTTCGATCCCCGCAGCCCATCGGACACCAATGTTCTGCTGCTTAGAAGTGTTGAAAGGCGGTGGCAGCTTTAAGAACACAGCAGCACTGTTTTTTGCGTTCACTTCTTCTGCCAGTGTGTTGACACGTGCTGTTCAGGTAAACACAGTAGAGGCCCGCACCAACACCTTCTGCTAACAGAAGTCACAGACGAAGCATGCATTGCAGTATGCTTCAGTCATCCTTGACATTGATTATGTTTTCTATTTCTAGTACCTTCATGGCGTTATTGTTGTTTCTTGCTTTGTCTGACTAATGGCTCTGTTTTCAGAGCGGAGTGAAGTGCAGAGCACTGTCTCTGTCGACCACCTCACTGGCGGTTTTGGTGGGAATTTTGAATATGCTCCTCTGCAGGGCCATTCATTGCTTCTATGGCCATGTATGGGCTGGGACGGGGCTTTGACTTCACATGTGCAGGTCACAGAATGCTTTGCACCGATTCTGGACACACGTGGGATGCACATACAGTTTGCTACTATTGCAAACTCTCAGGGAGAGCAGTCTTGTTTTTCTCGGACACATAGCCGCTAAGCGTCACCAGTTGTAGCATCTTCTCCAGCCCAGGAGCATGCAAATAAATTATGCCACACAGGAGCAGTGGTCAAGCATTACTTTATTCAACAATATATACTCACACTCTGCGCACAACATCAGTCCACCTAGAGCCACGAGGGTCCTAGTGCATATAACATCAATATGATACAAGTATCACAGTCCAATGTCCTAAGGTGCCATATTAAGAAAGCACCAATTTGCTACACCTTACACCTAGCTCGTCCATTGCCAACAAGGCAAATACCAATTTACTTTATCTTCTGCTTGTAAAACAAAATGATGGCTGGTCCCAGAGCACTCACAGACAAAACAACACCAAACACACTCCTCACACTTCCATACTCTGCCTCCATTGTGACATGCCTGCCAAAATGTTTCATTCATACACAGCAACGAGTGGTCTCATAGGACACACATGTGGAAGCTATGACTACCAACCTCAGCACACAAGTGTGCAGCACATCTCAAAACTACCTATTGTGATAAGGTGCTCCTATTCCCTACCTTCACAATACCATGAAGCTCACTCTTTGACACAATACTCCATGTCCCCACGTTCACAACACAAGGGTATTGGAGTTTCCCAAACAGTCGCACAGTATAAACTCTTTGCAACAGGGTACTCCTCATCTCCACCTTCACAGTACTGTAATGAGTAAACTACACATTCCCAAACATTTCAAATGTATAATCTCTTCCATACACACCTGCTGTTCACAACCCTCACAACACTAGTGTACTGCACTTTTCAAAATACTCACACAGTATAAACTTCTGCAACAGAGTATTCCTTTTCCCAGATTTTTCGCATAAGTACAGTATAACCAGTACATAATTCCAAAACACCATACACAAGGCACTAGCTTTCTCTATCTCTATATGTGTCAGGTGGCGAGAACCGGTAACGCGCTGCTCGCTTCACCCCAAGCGCCCCTCCCAACAGACGATCTCCATGGGAACTCCATTTCCCAGATCGCCCGGCAGACCACGCCCCACGTGACCGGCGCTGTGCGTGACAGCGGATAAAGCTGCTCCCGAACGACGAGCGGTGCCGATGATTCCTGCCAGCTCCGCATACCCTTATGCTGACGCCTTGCTCCGGTCCAGTATCCTCGATCTCGCCCTCGCCGTTCCAGCCAGGAATCCCTTGCCCCAGCGGTGAGAACCTCGCCAACCGCCCCCGACGCTAGGAAGACTGCAGGGAGACCGCAGCCCGCAGCGGTCCATTCTCCAGCGAGAATCTCCAGCGCTCCTCTGCCCACGAAGAGCTGGGTCCAGAGTAGAAGCGCGAAGGTGAAAACCTCGCCGGCAACCTCTGACGCTAGAAGGACGTCCAAGAGACCTCTGCCCTCAACAATCCAGACTCCCGGAAGTAACCTCCGGCGCTCCTTTGCCCACGAAGTCCCGGGTCCAGAGTCGCAGCGCGAACAGGAGCGCTCCTCTGCCCACGGAGTTCCGGGTTCAGAGTAGCAGCGCGAACAGGTGCGCTCCTCTGCCCAAGGAGTTCCGGGCTCAGAGTCGCAGCGCCCACTCCGTTCACAGCCCTACTGAACTGTGAGTACTGATTTATCTTTGCCTTCAGGGAGGCGCCTTCCGTTTGTTTCCTTTGTTGACCCTGATCCGCGCTCTGGTGCATTAAGCACTGAGTTGGAAGTGCTGCCCATTGCTCCCAGAGAGGTCGCGCTACAGCGTCCAGCTGAACCAGTCGCTAAGGCCAGCCCTGGCTCTGAGACCGTTAGCCAGTGCTCTTGTTTAACTGGGCTACACGCCTTCTGAGGCTGGGGGGCCTTCCTCCATAAGGGCGGGAAGGTAGCAGGTGAGAAAACGACAAACCGAGTGGTGGGGAGGTAAATGGGAGGGTCACAAGTAACGTGTTTTTATGGTGTGCTTGTCTCATTCCAGGTCCCTCTCCCAGCTGCTCCTTCCCTTCCTTCCCTCACCCACCTGTCTCCTTAGTCCGTGTGTATTTCACGTTCTCCAGACTGGGGACGGATGGGAGGTGGACCCCATTAAAGCATCAGCGTCATCCTGAGGAGAGAATTCCCCGGCCGCCGTGACAATATGTCATTGAGACTCACATAATTTAATGCATGCCATACAAAGAGGAGGGTACTCCAAACTTTTGCCAACCTGCCCTGCAATCAGAAGCTTCCACTCAACGCATACCTCTACTTAGGACAATTAGAAGCTGTACAGAAACACGTTGCATCCATAAAGAACATGAGCATACACCAAATGCTTTAAATACATATAAACTACTAACTTAAACATGTGTGTCATACAACGAAATAACATTTAAATCATTTACCTACCCCTTTCATGTAAATATCACAGTCAAAATATTTTACTTACCAAGAATTCCAAACCCTTAACAAATTCCTTCCTAATACATAATTCTAAAAAGGAATTCCATTTTCATAAAAATGTTCTGAACCTTGAGCCTCACGAGCACTTAATAAAAAGTTCAAGATTTTAAATGCATCAAATATCTTCAATGTACTCTTCTTCTTTTATCCTCCCTACACAGGGCATATGCGAAAATCTGTAACAAGCATGGAGAATCACTATACGTCTTTCTTTACATTATCACCATGGCGCTAAAAGGACTCTGTTCCAGCGTCCTGTCAAATCTTTTCTGGTAGTCCGACATTCATGTCAATAGCCTTCGCATTACTCTGGAACATCAATATACAGCAGTACTTTATTACTTCCCATGACCCAACTGGAGGAACCCTGAACTAAAATCATTGGTCATGGAAATGGCTGTCCCTCAGCATTCACTGTAAAGGTGCAGCTCCTTCCCCAAGTACTGATTCATGCAGAAGTAGTCTATGATGGGGGGATTTCTTTTGCCACTGTGCACAATGACTATATGGTGCCTCATGTAGCTCACACAATGCACACTCGCACTTAAAATTTCAAAAGTAGTGCACCGGCTGAGCTTCAAGTTCAGAGCCTTCCTCCCTACATGCACAGATTTTTCCTGCTTAGAGCTTTCCTGCCATATGTCAATGGTTTAATCAAGACATCATCCACTGGCTATTTGAGGGTGTGACCCCTCTTCAGCCGCAACCTGCTACCTTGTCCTGCTGAGGATTTCTTGCTTGCATTTCAGACACTAAGGGGCCAATTTATATAAGGGTGGATACCCGTCATTCCACCGGGTGGGTTGAATAAGTTACTATGTCCCTCTGGTGAAGGAACCACTTACCAAAATTAGAAATGACCACCAAGAAGGCGGTCATTTATAATGCAGTGGCAGGAACTGTTTGGTGCAGGGCTGCACCAGGATGAAATGGGATTTTCTCTTTGAAAAAAATAAAATAAATGCACCCCTCACCATGAGTGGCATCTCCGATGGTGAGGGGACCAATGTTATTATTTCACTGTCCCTTACCAACAGGATTTGCCTGGTGGTGATGGACGGTAAAAAACTGGATGTATGCCCAGCCATCCTGATTGGGTGTTGGAGAAATTTGGTTATGGTGGTGACATAGTAGGCACTGCCATAGCCAAACGTAAGGTCTGCCCACATCAAAATCAGATGGGTTGACTTCTATTTTGGTAGTATCTATACTCTGTCATCGTTGCATCAGACTATACATACTGCCAAGATATAATTCAGCCCCTAAATTTGAATATGGTCTCTGTATCTAACCTGTGCTCCATCGAGGTCAGTTTTAACTTGCTCTAATGTACTGGTCAAGCACAGCGGTATGACCCCAGTTAACTCTTTGCGCCACATGTATCAAGCCTTTTTCCCATTTGCAAATGGGCAGATTCTCAGAATCTGCCAGTTTGCGAATGGGAAAAAGCCTTTTGGGATGTATCATCCCAAAAGGCCATTGTTAAATAGAGAATCGCAAAATTTGCGATTCTCTATTTTGCAAATGCAATTAAGAAATTGCGAATTGCGATTCCTTAAAAGCAATTCCGGAAGCACCAGAAATTTGCTATTTGGCCTTAAGGAATTGCAAATTACCACCAACTTCAAGTTGGTGGTAGTTTGCGATTTTCTTTAAAAAAGCACTTTTTTGATTTTTTAAAAGTGCCATATGTCGCACACACATGGCCTTAGGGCATGTATGTGCCCAAAATGTGCACACATGCATATTTCAGGGGTGCAACAGGGTGTCCTTTTGGCACTCTTGTAACCTTGAAATTGCATTCTCAATTTGAGATTCTCTAATTGGTAATCACAAATTGAGAATGTCTTCCCATTCTTTCCTATGTGCCTCCTCGCTCATAGGAATGAATGGAAAGGTATTCCTTATTTGCGACTCTCAATTTGCGATTCGCAAATAAGGAATATGTAGGATTCACAAAATATTTAGCAAATCCTACATACATTGCATTTTACGATTCTCTAATTGCGATTCGCTAAAAATCGCAATTTGAGAATCGCAAAACTCTTTTTTGATACATGTGGCCCTTTATCCACTATGTTTTATAACATTTTTTTTTATTCATCTTGAAATTGGGTTTACTATGCCATTGGTTTCAAGCTAGCCTGACTGATGAGGGTTGACATTTGAATTAACAAGGCACCCCCCTAAAAAAATATCTTGACAAGTCAGGGAGCAGGGGGAAAAACAAGCCAGAAATACAAAAGTAACATACCCTTCAAGACCTAGATTTCTTTAAATAGTGGCTTCTGAAAGCTCAAACATGGGGTATGGTAAACATTATTCTCCACAAAGAATATTAACTTGTTCTTACATATTTTATTATATTTTTTTCTTTTTTAGTTTTGGTGTTTCACATCATATAAAACATTTTTGCATCATCCAGGATCATGTGCTGCATGGCTAAGACCGATTGCATTGCAAATGCTGGTTTGCTTTTTTTAATCACCCAGTTTTGGACTTTTCACTGGTGTCTCACTCACGGTAATCACATTATAAATATACTCTGTATGCTTACCACCAGTGTTCACCTTTTAAAATAAGGATGCTGTGACACCTCTAGTGTAAGGGGCCCTGGATAGTTACATGAGAACTTGTGTGTGGTCTGTACATGTGAGACTACTGTTGTCCGTTGCCCAGTAATTGACCATAAGCAGTCTGGTTCAGAGAGGATTTTGCATGGTTAGATGTTGACTTGAGATAGGCCTTATATATGTTGCGGGGATTCTTCACTTACACAGAACTATGAGCAGGAAAACAGGACCTCGGTGTGTAGGGGTGTACCAACCTATCACCTTAATAGCCAAAATCCCAAAACCAATTAGGTATAGTGTCTCATTCGTTCTCCTCCAAAAATCAAGAAGCTGCAAATGATTAGACAACCCAGAACACAACACTTCCGACTCTCTCAGGAATTGCGGTAGCAAGACATACCCTTTCGCTTGCTCACTCGTCCACAATAAGTATGTGCAGAGTCACTGTAATAGTTCAAAATGTTTATTTTAACTATCGTGCTCTACAATACAGTATACAAGCCACTACCTGAAGCAAAATGCATAAACTCAGAACAATTAGCATTGTTACAATTCCAAAGAGTACAAAGGGGGAAGTCATATCAAGACAGTGGAAAATGGACTATAAGGCCTAACCACCCCCCCCCCCCCCCCTTGACCGGAAGAAGTCTATTTATTTAAAAGAAGATCTCTGGGCTTTGATAGCAGACCCCCATACCTTAAAGCCTGGACGTGAGGTTTACATCATCGGAACAGCATAGCTCTTCTCCATGGAAAGGCTCTCTCCAAGTGTGTGTTAAAACAACATGCATCCCCGTAATATGAAAGCACGAGTCCCCAGCTGTGCAGTTGTGTTTAGCATGTTATGTCTAGGTGCTAGGGACTGACCAGAACAGAATACCCAGGGGCATTGTTTATCGACTTTATACAACGTGTTCAGACTAAACTCCAAGGGGCAGATTTACAAGCCCCAGGCACCATATTTACCCCGCCGTTGCGTCACTTCTGACCATGCGCCACGTTGCACCTCATTTCCAACGTGACGCATCTAGGGAGATGTTCTGTCGCAAGAACGCCTCGTAAAAGTGACGCAGTGAAATCTACAAGATTTCACTGAGTCCCTTTTACATCCATGCTACGTCAAAACCCTGCGCCTGCTTGATGCAGGCGTAAGGAGTGACGCAGCATGTTAGGCATAGGGCGCCTCTGAGCATTTCTGGAGCCACATTGCGCTTGCGACACGACTCCAGCAATGCGCCTCCCTTACGCCACAGGATGCGACACGCATCGTTCTATCCTTGAGCCACGGTGCGCCGCATTGTAAATGCAATGCATTCGTGGTGGCGCAGGGAGGGAATTGCGTGTCGCAACTTCTCTGGCACATCCCTGCTGATTTGCAGAGATGCACCCGAACTCGTAAATCTGCCCCCAAGAACGCAGCAGAGAATGTGAAAAGCAAACGGTTCTCATGTCAAAGGCATAAACAGGGTTTTGCAAAAAAAAAGTCATGCAGTAACATGCGCAAAAGCAGCCTCATGGCAGAAAAGCTCATGCTAACTTAGCAATGTCCACAATCTCCCTAATGGCCATATAATACCCTTCCCTTGGTAAGGTCATAGGACATAGACAAAGGACCAAAACAGAGTTCAAAAGCCAAGCAGAATTCAAAGCCTTGGAGAGAAAAAAAACCAAAAACAAATTTGGGATAAATTAAAAAAATTAAAAAATACAATAAAGCGTTGTCTCCTCGATAATGTTATTATGAAGGAGGTGGCAAATCCATCAAAGTATGTGAACTCAAGAATTCAATTCCCTCCAAAAGATCATCCCTATCATTAGTAGAAAAAAGGGATGCCATCCAATCAAGTAGGTCAAAGAAACAAACGTGCTCGTCGTAATCTGGTGCTTCCAAAAGTATAACCGGACAACTTGCGTGACATGCGATCAAACTCTGATGCAGGAAGTTCTGTGCAGCCACACAGATATATCATTCAGCCAATACTACAAGTGCTGCAGCATGTGCCATATACGGCCATCGCCAGAAGAAGCCTGGTCATGAGCCTCTAAAGGACCCATTAACTGGTTAATATCTGGGACTGGACATGACGTATTGTAGAGGCATACATCCATGGCCCAATAGAAGGGGCACCATTGACAGTAGAACACTGTTTGCATGCAAGTGAAGTAGGCAAATCGAAAAGTTAATCCATAACTTACGCCAAGTGTTACTAATTGCGAGCATCCAAAAACTTGTTGCATTCAATCACAGTACATCTGCAATTGGCCTGGTCCGTGCATTACCACAAGATGAGCAGCCATTGTGCAGCAGGAACAAAAGAAGCAGGATTCCACCAGCTAATGCTAGTAATAAGGGGAATACTCAGAAGACACTGGAAAAAATAGAATGAATAAAAGCTGGTTGTAAACCAAATAGCATCTGAAAGGTAATCACAAGGCCGGATCGCACACGTTTAAAAAAAATATGCAAGGCCTTTTGTGATAGACGCATTAAATATTTGATGTATAAGCTCCCCATAGTGAAGTGAGAGGTTAGTGTTCAGAAGGGACTGAATCTCGCTAGATGTCCTAGCCACCTGTAACTCAAAGGTCTCTCGAGCCAAAGTGAGAGCCACTTCTTGTTGGAATATTAGCGCTTTGAGCCTGCTCAATTTGTTGAAATCTTATTTCAAAGTCAGACTAGAAGGCCAAATGGAACTATCTAGACTCCC
Organism: Triturus cristatus; assembly: GCF_964204655.1. NCBI lineage: Eukaryota > Metazoa > Chordata > Amphibia > Caudata > Salamandridae > Triturus > Triturus cristatus. Next base: position 920,813,527 of record NC_140588.1, read on the forward strand.
ATGCGGGGGTGGAAAAAGCACATTGCTACAACAAGTTACGCACTGTGAAACTGTTTCTAAATACGGGGTTCCTGCCCGTAAACCACAGCAGTCTTGGTTGTTCAAAATAAGATAACTGCGGTTAGCAAGCAAGAGAAAAGCCGGATTTCTTGATGGCACTCGGGGACTGGCGTTATTGGGTGAGGAAGGGTGCAATTAAACCAAATTTGGTGTTGCCTAGCTGTGAGCGGAACCTCAAGAGTTCTATACGGTCTATATTCCCACAGAGTCACGATGGCAGTATACTCGTGAACCAAATTGTCTGTCCCATCAACTGCCGGAAAGGTGACCCAAGGATAAAACACCACGTAGCGGAAAGCTGGATCCACTTCCACAACAAATATAAGCGCGGCACCCGCATCAGGTACTCCATACTGAGCCAAATATGCCCTGAGCGGCGCGCAGCTAGGTGGCATAATATCAAGCGCCATAATGAAAAACAAAGAACAACCATCTAAAGCATGGCAGCTCAATATCGGGTTAAGAATAAAGAAAAGGAACTGTTTAAAACTTCAAGCTTGAAAGAACCTATAAAACATCAATATAGGAAATTCCAGTCACAGCTGTCTCCGGAAACAGAAGTGAGGGTTTTGTGGACAAGCACACGCACTACTCAAGAGTCTCACAGATAAGAACCAGACCAAACGTTGGGGGCCATGTTGCGGGGATTCTGCACCTACACAGAGCTATGAGCAGGAAAACAGGACCTCAGTGTATAGTGGTGTACCAACCTATCACCTTAGTACCCAAAATCCTAAAACTGAGTAGCTATAGTGTCTCGTTCGTTGTCCTCCAAAAATCACGAAGCTACAAATAATTATGATTAGACAACAGAACACAACTCTCCTGACTCTCTCAGGAATCACGCTAGAAAGACATACCCTTTCACTCGCTCACTCGTACTTGTCCACCATAAGAATGTGCAGAGTCACTGTAATAGTTCAAAATGGTTATTTTAACTATCGTGCTCTACAATACAGTGTACGAGCTACTACCAGCAGCAAAATGCATAAACTCAGAACAATTAGCATTGTTACAATTCCATAGAGAACAAAGTGGTAAGTCATTGTATAAAGACAGTGGATAAGGCCTAACCACCCTCCCCTTGACTGGAAGAAGTTTATTTATATAAAAGAAGATCTCTGGGCTTTGACAGCAGACCCCATACCTTAATGCCTGGATGTAAGGTTTACATCCTAGGAACAGCATAGCTCTTCTCCATGGAAAGGGTGTGTTGAAACAACATGCATCCCCTTAATATCAAAGCACGAGTCTGCAGCTGTGCAGCTGTGTTTAGCGTGTTATGTCTAGGTGCTAGGGACTGACAGGAACAGAATAACAAGGGGCATTGTTTATCTACCTTGTACAACGTGTTCAGACTAAACTCCAAGAACGCAGCAGAAAACGTGAAAAGCAGATGGTTCTCATGTGAAAGGCATAGATTCTTGCAAAAATAAAGTGATGTAGTAACGTGCGCAAAAGCAGCCTCATGGCAGCAAAGCTCATGCTAACTTAGCAATGTCGACAATGTCCCTAAGGGCCATATAACAATAATTTTAGTGAACACTTTGAGGTAAAGTCAGTATGGTTAACTGCTTTGTCTGCAATGACACTGTGTTACAAATTTAGGTGAAAATTAACCCTGGGTGGTGAACTCCGCTCCGCTCGTGGAGTTTGCGGAGTTTCCTGCACTCCGTGTTACGCGGAGATCGCAGACTTCCCAAAAACTCCGCTTCGCATTGCGTAGCGTAGCGTAGTTTATTTCCTCGCTCGCATTTGTCAATGTCAAGTTGGCGACCGAGGAAAATCAACCTTCCAGCGAGATTTTTCTTCCTTCGTGATCGTCAAAATCAAATTTGCGACCGCGAGCGAGGAAAATCAACATCCCGGCGAGATTTTTCTTCCTTGGTGATCGTCAAAATCAAGTTGGCGAGCGCGAGCTTGGAAAATCAACTTCCCGGCGAGATTTCTCAATGTTGGGGGTCAGGTTTCTCATTGCGAGTGGTCGCGTATGCTCGCGACAGCTTGCATTGAGAAACTGCCCGTTTGCGTTCAGAAAGCTGCCGCTCGAGTAAAAATCTACTTGAGCGGCAGAAAAGGAAAGCAGGAACCATTTACACTGTGCATGGTGCCATTCACAATGATTGCACAGTGCGGACAAGTATCCGGCACTGTGCAATTACCGCAAACGGCATTTTTCTATCGTACTCCGTAGTGCGGCAGAGTTTTTTTTGCGCTTCGCGTAGTGTCAAATAGTGCAACTCCACGAACTATGCCCAGGGTTGGTGAAAATGTGCCTTTGAGTGCAGTTTTGCTCCATTTAGGTCTTTTAAGCCCCTTTATACCATCTGGGTGATGAGATGCACTGCCTACAGTTGACCCCTGGACCGGTGTCTCTCTCTATCTCTAACCCACTAAGGACCAGTTGGAAGAAGATAGGGACTTCTGTGCCCCAGCAAGTGGAGATGAGCACCAGAGACAGAGAAACTGCTCCTAGCGGCTAAAGCTCACCACCATGTCAAATATAAGCCCAAGATAATCTGAATCAGCCAAATGGGGTCATACATTTTCAAATTTAAACGTTGGTGACATTTGACTTCTTGGAAAAAGTGCACATGTGGCACTGTTGTGTTTCGATTTAGATGTCCGTACATAGGTTTTCCTAAATCATGCCCTTATATAGGCACAATTCACATTGTCCTTATTTAGGCATATAATCCCAGTCTTTTATTAAGGCATTAGCCATACTATCCAAATAAAGGCATGGTCACCTACATCCGTCCATCCCCACGTCACAACGAGTTCTTAGAAACCAGACCCTTATGCCATTGGGACTTTCCCTAGCTTGGATTATTGATTTCTCCAAGAACTCATCTATTATGCATGAACTACTATTCCTTAGGGGTTCATTCATGATGTCTTCCTCTGCCCGACTTTACTTCAATGCTAACATTCCTAAGCACCTTCCAGATATAAATATACCTTCCCTTACCATGGCAAACCACAGCTTGGCTGCACAGCTCGATACAGCTCGCCACGGCAAGTTTGGAAGAATTCAAGTCCCCGCTTTACGCACTGACCAGACGCTGTCATCCCTGCATCCAGTGTTCTGACTCCCTTTGCGGGGTGTTAGAGTTTGAGACCCGGAAATAGATTCCCACCACTCTCATTCTAAGGTATGGAGATGACTAGAAACTAGAGGGACTCTTGGGATATGCAAAAACTATAGCTTACCATACTATAGAATACGTCACCTACTTCTTACCTTGTACTACACTTAGATTAGTTACACTGGGGTAGAACTATTTAGAAGCATCAAACGAGTATCCACTTTTTAGCCTATGTTATTTATGTATGTGTATATGAATATGTGTCATAGCTAGAAGACAATGCTGTTGCAGTATTATTTCTTATTACTGCTTGCGCTGTACGTATTATATCTTGCATACTGTCTTACGATTGTAACAGCTCATATCTCTTACACGAGAAACAAGACTGTTCAATAAATCCTTTCATTGAAATGACCGTCTATCTATTTCTGTGTAACTCTGAAGAAACTAAGCATGCACGATTGACTGAGTGAAACTGTTATCTGTTGTTTCCAAGATTCTAAGACATGTTCCGATTCTAAGGGAAACAAAGTTGTCATGTTTCTAGTCGCCTCTGAGTTAGCTAGCACACAAAGTAATTAAGTTTAATGTACTCGATAGAAGCATACTGACCTTAGTCTTATGCCACAACTATAGTGTATATTATTCCAATGCGCAGAGCCTATAAGGGAAATAGGGACTACACTACAGAGCTTTACTGTATTTTCAAAAAATACCCACGGAGTCTGCCAGTGCCAAGGGCTCAACGCTATATTTTATAACTTTTCCACAGAGGGGCTGTGTGTGTGTGGCCTCATCCACAGACTCTATCTTGGCCCAGGGTTCCCATCCTGTGGGTCTTATAAACTGTTAAGGGGTCTGGGACCCTATCCCCATATCCCCAAAGCAAAGGAAGAAAAGGGGAGTCTGTTTGGCCCGCCCCAGTGATGGTGGACTTGCCTCTGATCTCTGCGCAACACTGCCATTGATGGCAGGGAGAACACCACTGTCATCCCCTGCTCCAGCAATAAGTAGTGCTTGCCAGGTAGGGAGCTAGCTAGGGAAGACACACTCAAATGTCCAGTGGGTAAAGACACCCAGGATCAAACACAAAAAAAGAAAAGAAAAAAGGAAAGCAGCTCTCCCAAACTCAGTGGGAGAGCAGCTCCTAAATAGTTTACTTCTTCCCAGAGGGAGCACCTCATAATGTCCTGTAGGGCACACTTGCTTATTTGCAGGCCTGTGGTGGCCCCAGGATGACAGTGGTACCATGAACATTTAAAAGTAAGCTTGAGGGGGTTGCAGTAGTGCAGAAGTTCCCTTCATGGATTTTTTCTAATTAACCCTATTTCTGCAGAATCAAAGAAATGAAGACCTATCCTTGAATTTTGATAATTTTTTTTAAAGTCGTCCAAGGCCTGGAATGTTCCCTTTTCAGCTTGAAGTGCAGTACTTTCTAGAGGTTGGTTGTGTAGCTGCATTTTATGTGACCTGAAAATGTATAAAAAAGACACAGACATGTTATATTCATTTTAAATGCATTTTTGTGGTATAATGCTTTCAGTGATATTTGATCAATGTTGAAATGCTTTCTTGACATTAATGATTGAATTTACACATGGTTATTGATTACGGTGAACGATTATGGTGGTTTTAACATCTGAATTATTTATATTTTAATTAGATGAACCTTTGGTAAAGCTAATTTTCTTGCCTTATGAGTTGCTGTGCTGTATTTAAATTGATATCCCCTCTTTATTGTGATGTTCCATTTAGTATAGGTATAACGATACTCTGATTGTGGGGAACATGCATAACCCGTTAGGAGTTAAATGTGATTTCAGTATCATCAAGGTATTTCTATCTGCTTGATGTATTGTAATTTAATGTGCAATACTGTGTGAGTGTGTGGGTGTGTGTGATAAATGTACCTTTCCTTTTCTAAAGAAAAAGCACTGACTGCACAATTATTTATTGAGTGTCAATATTGAGTGCCAGCTAAGTGTGATTACTAGCTCACACCACCTCCCCTAAGTAGGCCTTAGACTACTCTGCTTTGCTACCCTGAGAGAATCAAGCGGTGTACTGGGGGGATTGGTTCTCAGTAAGTGGGAATTGTGGACCTATTACTTGTCCCAATTTCCTAATTTCCCTTATTGGATTTTTGTTGTTTTGGTGTCATTTTATTTATTAAAACCTACTCTATGGGGCCGATTCACAGAACTAATCTGAGATAAATTCCTAAACGTACTACTTTTGGTATTCACAGAAGGCATTTAATAGTAGTAAAGTTAGGACTCCTAACTTTACTACTACAAAATGCCTTTTGTGAATACCGAAAGTCGTAAAGTTAGGATTTTTTCTCAGTTTACTAGTAGTAAAGTTAGGAGTCCTAACTTTACTACTGCTAAATGCCTTCTGTGAATACCAAAAGTAGTAAGTTTAGGATTTTATCTCAGATTAGTTCTGGGATTCGGCCCCTAGGTTTATAAATTGGTTTGGGATTTTCCTTGTGTTGTATGTTGACTTTATTACTGTTTTGGTACCGCATAAATACGTTAGACATTACCTCCAAGTTAACACTGTCTCAATCAATCAATCAATCATAGGCATTTATAAAGCGCACTACTCACCCGGAGGGTCTCAAGGCGCTAGGGGGGGGGGGGGGGGTCCGCTACTGCTCGAACAACTAGGTCTTGAGCTTCTTCCTGAAGGAGAGGTGGTCTTGGGTCAGGCGTAGTTCGGTGGGGAGGGCGTTCCAAGTCTTGGCGGCCAGGTGGGAGAAGGATCTACCTCCTGTTGTCACTCTGTGGATGCGGGGGACGGCTGCGAGGGCGAGACTGGTCGAGCGGAGGTGGCGTTTGGGAGCGTAGAAGTTGAGGCGGCTATTGAGGTAGGTCGGGCCTTGGTTGTGTAGGGCTTTGTGTGCGTGGGTGAGGAGCCGGAAGGTGATTCTTTTGTTGATCGGGAGCCAGTGCAGGTCTCTCAGGTGTCTGGAGATGTGAGTTCGTCTGGGGACGTCGAGGATGAGTCTCGCCGAGGCGTTCTGGATCCGCTGGAGTCTCTTCTGGAGCTTGGCGGTGGTACCGGCGTAGAGGGCGTTGCCGTAGTCCAGTCGACTGGTGACGAGGGCCTGGGTGACTGTTTTCCTGGTCCTGGTGGGGATCCACCGGAAGATCTTACGTAGCATGCGCAGGATGTTGAAACAGGACGAGGAGACGGCGTTGACTTGTCTGGTCATGGAGAGGGAGGAGTCCAGGATGAAGCCCAGGTTGCGTGCGTGGTCTGTCGGTTTGGGTGCGTTGCCCAGGGCGGGGGGCCACCAGGAGTCGTCCCAGGCGGAGGGTGAGGAGCCCAGGATGAGGACTTCCGTCTTGTCTGTGTTCAGTTTCAGGCTGCTGGTCGTCATCCACTCGGCCACGTTTTTCATCCCTTCGTGTAGGTTGGCTCTGGCGGTGGCGGGGTCGTTGGTCAGGGAGAGGATCAGCTGGGTGTCATCGGCGTAGGAGATGATGTTCAGGTTGTGTTGGCGTGCGATGGCCGCAAGGGGGCTCATGTAGACATTGAAGAGGGTGGGGCTGAGCGAGGAGCCCTGAGGGACGCCGCAGGTGACTTCCGTGGCTTCTGATCTGAACGGGGGCAGGCGGACTCTCTGTGTCCTTCCGGTGAGGAAGGAGATGATCCATTCCAGTGCCTTCTCCTTGATCCCGACGTTGCTGAGGCGCTGCACTAGGGTGCGGTGGCAGACAGTGTCGAATGCCGCGGAGAGGTCCAGGAGGATGAGGGCCGCTGTTTCTCCGTTGTCCAGCAGGGTTCGGATGTCGTCTGTGGCAGCGATGAGGGCGGTCTCGGTGCTGTGGTTGGCCCGGAAGCCTGACTGGGAAGGGTCGAGGGAACCAGTCGTCTCGAGGAAGGCTGCCAGTTGCTTGTTGATGGTCTTCTCGATGACTTTGGCTGGAAACGGGAGGAGCGAGATGGGGCGGTAGTTCTTGAGTTCGGTGGGGTCCGCCGTTGGTTTCTTTAGTAGAGCGCTGAGTTCGGCGTGCTTCCAGCTCTCAGGGAAGGTGGCGGTGTTGAGGGAGGTGTTGATGATGTCCCGCAGGTGGGGTGCGATGACAGCGTCGGCCATAGCTGTGCCATAGCTGCCTGCAGGGCTTAGTTCAAGTTTATTTAGTGGCTTTAGTTGTTCACCCTGACAAGGGTAATGGTTTATACTTGAGGTAGGATCCCATCCCCTTCAACTAATGCCCCAATTTCTTATGATTAACTTTGGAAATAATAATTTGGGAAAAACTAACAATATGCATCTTTCTGTCCCCCTGGAGCACCATCAATCTGTATCTGCACTGTAAAAAAACTTGTGCTTTGCCTCTAAAAACAGCCATAATGTCCATTAGTTGATTCAATTAAATCCATCCTCACTCTTTTGTCTGCAGCTCATAATGCCTTGGTAGCAGGAGCATTAACTACCTTCAAGTTATACTTTAACTGACTAACATTTTTCAGGTCTCGCTGACAGAGCCTCAGTATATTTGTATGGGAGCAAAATGCAGCGGAGAGCCACGCTGTAGGGCTACAAAAAGAGATCCTGTCTCCCAGGCCTGCAAGCCATCGCACTGGCTGCCAGCTGCAGATCGTATTAGATGTACATTATTTTGCTGAATGTAAACATTTTGTTATCAGGTCCTGTGGCCTTAAATCATTAATTCTCACATTACATGCCATCACTGGCCTTGTGCAGTCAGGACCGTGGCCTGCTTGTGGTTTGTAGGTTCAAGCTTAAGTCCAAAGGACCAAAGTTTGAAAAGCCTTTTCCCATTCGAGAGATTAAAGCAGCTTTGATAATCTTCTTATTTCAGACTCCCAGCTGCTTTAGACTCCCTGCTAAGAGCGGTTCCAAAAGACCCTTTGCTCATGCTTGCCTTATAACTGCCGGCATTCATTTATTCAATCAAGTATCTCGAACAGGTGAGTAAAATGTCTATATTTCCTTCTTTGAGTTGCACCTTCTATTCTGGCAGTGGAGGAGGTTTCTTTCCTCTCATATCATTAGTCAGATGATATGTTATTATTTTGGTTGAGCTGCACGGAGATGATTTTTTATTTTAGCAGCAAATCTAATAGCTAGAATGACCAGGTGAATACCTTTGCCCCAAATAGTACTGAAGACTGACTGTATTGTGTCATTTTAAAGTCAAGCAAATGATCCCATCTTATCCTAGGCAAGATCATGCAGAAATGTTCTTATTGGTGATTCTTGATACCCTTGATCTCCAAATCCTTATTATCACTCAAATATATTGTTTATTTTCTGCTAAATAAAGAACGGATGTTTTTCAGATGTGATACACTTGCAGAGAAATAAAAGTGAGTTAACATCTTAATATTGAGATTCAATTGGAGGTCTCCTTACTTGCTGCCCTATAGACTATGATTCATAAATAGCATAATGACTGAAAATGTAAGATTATTTAACTATCAGAATAGGGATGATGAGGCAAAGCAAAACAAACAGGTAAATGTGTTGCACTTAAAAGGTTGTCTGTTGTCTGCATCTTCCTTTCCACCCATATCCTGAAGAACTTCAACTAATTTCAACAGTTTTTATGCCATGCACCACCTGAGTATATGTCAAAAGATTCTTGGATGCTTTGTTTAAATATACAGGAAGCAATCAGAAATGAATGTAAGCGACTCATAATATTACACCCTTTGCACAACCTGATTTCTGGGCTCAGAGGGCAGGTAGATATTACTGGACTACAACAGCAAACATTGCAGTCATTTTCCACTGATGTTGTGGGGCCACAGTGCTACTTGATATGATGAAGTACCCCACTTTAGCACGTGCCCCTCACTATGGTAAGTAGGCAGCAGAGGAGTCCAAGGCTTAGTCAAGAAGGTGATATAGGCTTAGACACTCACAATACAACACCACCTAATAGCTCATTGTCAGCAAGTGCTGCACCTTATAAAATATAAAGAGGTAATCAAAGAGAGGGAGGGAAGAGGTATAAGGATAGAACCTACCTCCTATCTGATATTTAATAAACAAAAGTGATTCTATCCTATCAAAAAAGTGTAAAAAAAGTGATACTAAATAGTTAGTTAATTACTTGATTTTATATATTTTTTGTTTTACATTAATTAGTACAGTGAGATAGAAGTGATCCGTGGAGTGCCACGGAAAGCACTAAGTGTTTTTAAAATACCCCTCACACACTATGAGTCCCATAGTGTCATGCTTCATCATGGGGGTCTTCCCGTCCCTCTACGGGGCGGGGCGTGCTACTACCAACGACTGCGCGGGAGCACTGTTGTTGTGATAGTAAGGCTTATGTGTAGTGCAAGGGATGTGAGTGATTAGGGATACGTGAAAATAAAAGTAAAATTAAAAAGACCCTGGCTAGTAGAAAAAACAATTTTATTCTGTTCTCTAGCTGGGACCATTAAAAATGGGGAAAAGGAGTAGGAAATCTCAATTTTGTGGTTACCTACTGGGTCGACATGTTTCGTGAGCAGTCCCCACTGCTATACTCATCAGGACCAGAAAATAATAATCCCTTAAGCACTAGAGAAAATTTCTAGAGTCATATGCCTATTCGTCTCTGTTGGCAGACTTAAATGAAAGCTGCATCAAAGGGTACACTGACCCTAATTGAAAAATAGGACCAAATTGGTATCTGAAAAAAAGAAAAGAGGATGAAGATAACACCAGAAATACATGGCTGTTTTGTCATTTGTCGGGTATGAGCACATCACCGTACTTATGATATATCTTGCTGCAATTGATCTGTGATATATTTTTCTCGATATATATATTTTTCATTCTATATCTATGCGGGTATGGTAAATTGTACACAGCACCCGTTTTTTAGGAAGGCTGGGAAAGAAAGTTGGACATAGAAAACAGACTATACGAAACGTTACTACACAAAGGCACACAATAGTATATACATATACGAAATACGAAAATTAGACATAATGGTACACAATCATACATACAAAAAGACGTAGTGTACATACTTTGGTTAGTTGTACTGTTCAGGCTTCATGAGCACGCACTGGAGGGGAGGACGCCTGGTAATAGTCACTACAGAATAGTAAGTATCGTAATAGTTAGTGAAGCGGTAGCTGTTGGTGATAAGCGAGCTTACCAAACTCCTGACCTGTTTTTAAGGACCTGGCCCGGTCACAACTTACAGTTTTCAGGATCATGCCTCGCTTCCGTCTGCCTCCGTGCCGCTCCGTCGATGTAAACACTGAGGTGTACAGCAGTGTTTTTATTGGCCGGGAGCACGTAGGAAGCGAGCGCGCTGCTAGAGCGTGAAAGGCTAAAAAATGGCCGCCCAGCATGGACTTATTGAGACACCAATCCCTCACTTCCTGGTTGTTATGGTAACGTCTGGATTTAAGGAAGCAAGCGCGCTATTGGCGCGTGACAAGCTAAAGATGCCCCACATGGATTCTTTGTCAAATAACACTCCCTCACTTCCTTGTTGCGGCATTAGAATTGCGATTTTCTGCAGAACACCAGATAAAATCATCGATCGATCGCGTTGTTCATTGGTCGTTAGTTTCAAGAAACATTTATTCATGGTCTGACTTCATCTAATGACTCCCCGTCGTTTATATGGAAATTGAAGCACGAAAGACACAAAAGAACACACTGTTCCGTGGCGCGTGCTCCTAGAACGGAATCAGATTGGTCATTTCATTCATTATTACTCATTGGAGGCGCTGCGTGCTGTACAGATGAAATGACAGAACCATCTACTACAGTGTATATAACAAAATGTGAGGCGCTCCTCAAGGTATGTCAAAGGTTTCACAGTCTGCCCGAAGGTGAGTTAGATAGATAGAATGCAGCGGGCGTTTGAGGAGTAAAGTAATTATAGCTGACTCCAAGGAATATCATCGTTCAGACCTTTGATATTGGTCTTAATGCGATGGACCCATCTTTGTTCTTTTTCGAACAGGTGTTTGTCATTAGGTACATGTTCTATGACTGTCCATGATATTTCTTCTGGTGAGTGTGCGAAGTCAATGAAATGTGCTGCCATTTTCGTTGCTCCTTTTTTGCACTTGATGTTGCTTTTGTGCTCGCCGATTCTCACTTTTACGCATCTCGTGGTCATTCCTATATATTCCAATTGGCAGGGGCATCTGATCAAGTACACAACGTTCTGGCTGTTGCAGGTGGTGAATCTTCTCTGTTCCCATTCTGTGCCATCAGAAAAAGTGATACTTGTAGTTTTTTTGGTAAGACTGCAGACTTTGCATCTTCCACAAGGATGGTGTCCCTGGATTTTGGCCATGGCGGTTGATAAACCTGTGGGATCCTTGTTGCAACATCAAGTGCAAAAAAGGAGCAACGAAAATGGCAGCACATTTCATTGACTTCGCACACTCACCAGAAGAAATATCATGGACAGTCATAGAACATGTACCTAATGACAAACACCTGTTCGAAAAAGAACAAAGATGGGTCCATCGCATTAAGACCAATATCAAAGGTCTGAACGATGATATTCCTTGGAGTCAGCTATAATTACTTTACTCCTCAAACGCCCGCTGCATTCTATCTATCTAACTCACCTTCGGGCAGACTGTGAAACCTTTGACATACCTTGAGGAGCGCCTCACATTTTGTTATATACACTGTAGTAGATGGTTCTGTCATTTCATCTGTACAGCACGCAGCGCCTCCAATGAGTAATAATGAATGAAATGACCAATCTGATTCCGTTCTAGGAGCACGCGCCACGGAACAGTGTGTTCTTTTGTGTCTTTCGTGCTTCAATTTCCATATAAACGACGGGGAGTCATTAGATGAAGTCAGACCATGAATAAATGTTTCTTGAAACTAACGACCAATGAACAACGCGATCGATCGATGATTTTATCTGGTGTTCTGCAGAAAATCGCAATTCTAATGCCGCAACAAGGAAGTGAGGGAGTGTTATTTGACAAAGAATCCATGTGGGGCATCTTTAGCTTGTCACGCGCCAATAGCGCGCTTGCTTCCTTAAATCCAGACGTTACCATAACAACCAGGAAGTGAGGGATTGGTGTCTCAATAAGTCCATGCTGGGCGGCCATTTTTTAGCCTTTCACGCTCTAGCAGCGCGCTCGCTTCCTACGTGCTCCCGGCCAATAAAAACACTGCTGTACACCTCAGTGTTTACATCGACGGAGCGGCACGGAGGCAGACGGAAGCGAGGCATGATCCTGAAAACTGTAAGTTGTGACCGGGCCAGGTCCTTAAAAACAGGTCAGGAGTTTGGTAAGCTCGCTTATCACCAACAGCTACCGCTTCACTAACTATTACGATACTTACTATTCTGTAGTGACTATTACCAGGCGTCCTCCCCTCCAGTGCGTGCTCATGAAGCCTGAACAGTACAACTAACCAAAGTATGTACACTACGTCTTTTTGTATGTATGATTGTGTACCATTATGTCTAATTTTCGTATTTCGTATATGTATATACTATTGTGTGCCTTTGTGTAGTAACGTTTCGTATAGTCTGTTTTCTATGTCCAACTTTCTTTCCCAGCCTTCCTAAAAAACGGGTGCTGTGTACAATTTACCATACCCGCATAGATATAGAATGAAAAATATATATATCGAGAAAAATATATCACAGATCAATTGCAGCAAGATATATCATAAGTACGGTGATGTGCTCATACCCGACAAATGACAAAACAGCCATGTATTTCTGGTGTTATCTTCATCCTCTTTTCTTTTTTTCAGATACCAATTTGGTCCTATTTTTCAATTAGGGTCAGTGTACCCTATGATGCAGCTTTCATTTAAGTCTGCCAACAGAGACGAATAGGCATATGACTCTAGAAATTTTCTCTAGTGCTTAAGGGATTATTATTTTCTGGTCCTGATGAGTATAGCAGTGGGGACTGCTCACGAAACATGTCGACCCAGTAGGTAACCACAAAATTGAGATTTCCTACTCCTTTTCCCCATTTTTAATGGTCCCAGCTAGAGAACAGAATAAAATTGTTTTTTCTACTAGCCAGGGTCTTTTTAATTTTACTTTTATTTTCACGTATCCCTAATCACTCACATCCCTTGCACTACACATAAGCCTTACTATCACAACAACAGTGCTCCCGCGCAGTCGTTGGTAGTAGCACGCCCCGCCCCGTAGAGGGACGGGAAGACCCCCATGATGAAGCATGACACTATGGGACTCATAGTGTGTGAGGGGTATTTTAAAAACACTTAGTGCTTTCCGTGGCACTCCACGGATCACTTCTATCTGACTGTACTAATTAATGTAAAACAAAAAATATATAAAACCTTATAAAATATAAGCATATTACTAAATAAAAGTCATATCAATTTTTGATCAGCAAAGAAAGTCCCAAGTCTAGGGTGCCTTCCTGGCTCAAGATATAAACCAATACACCACTGTATCTCTGAAGTGCTAAAACCTATAAAAGGATGCAGCATGGGGGCCTTCATCACATTTTATTCAGTAGAAGGTGTTTGCAAACTTCAAACTTGTTACATAGGAACTCCAGAAATATCAATGATGTTTGTGAAAGGATCGATTGAATTGTGTCACTGAATCTCAGTCTCAAATACACTTGAAAGGGCAAGGGTCTACTGGTGCAGTAATTCAAACTGGAAATCTATGTGTCTGTTTACTCTGGTGTGATTTTAGTTTTGGGTCATTGAGTGTAATTGGATTTTGATGCACCTGCCATAAACTCTCTGGACTTTCTGAACTGACTTCAGAAACCCTTCCAAAGAATGAAGTGCTCACCCAAGTCTAGCAAGAACAATCGATGAAAACAGTGTACTAGATGTATAGATATTGTGATACCGTCTAGTTTGACACAGCATGATTCAAGGACCCACATCTTTAAAAATTATTATATTGGTTTACACTCAACCATGTATATTATGGGTATGCAATTCAAGTGTGAGATCAAGGCACAATTGCTCTACCCACTGACAGTGACAAAGACAAAGCTGAAAAGAATATACCTTCTTAGGCTGGCACTGGGAATTTAAATCCAAATATCACTGGATCACCTTAATGTAGAATGATGCATGCCGCATTTCCAGACTGAAGGCAGCCTTCTCTAACTCCCTCTCAGAATACCAAAGCCAGGATTTGAAATGAAAATAATCGTCAAGACGTAGATGCAAATCAAGTGTACATACAGACCCTTCCTGCTGCAGAGGGCAGTCTGGAATGAAGTAGTCTCTTCCTTACAAAAGTGACAGGCACAAACTTTTTCCCTCAGAACCGTTGGTGATGTGCAGCAGCAGATGATGGCAATGGATGACTAATGAGCAGCTGACTGAGAGGTATTTTGTGGCCTGGAGCTGACCCAGTCCAGCAGCACCTCACAGAGGTCCTCTAATTTCAGTAAGTGTCTTGTGTTTCACTGAAGGTGAGTACGCCACCTGAAAAAAGCAACTCAATATCTTCTTCACACTCAGACGGATCCCCTCTTCCAAGATTAGCAATGAAAACAGGATTTTCAGGAACTTTGTATATGGAAACGTAGATAGCACCCAGCAACATTTTCTACTTTGATCACAGTCTTTAGCATTTTCAGTTGTATGCATCTCCTCAAATTCTAAGAGAACTCCACAATACTTAATATGGCAATTATCTCTACACAGGCATGACCAATGAGATCATTTGCAACCATTTAATCTTGAGGAGCTCCTTTAACACCAGAAAGGCAAGCCCACTGATCAGAGCATTCAGGGAATATGGGCAACTCCAGATTTTCCTGGACTGCTGCAAATTTGTACAGGAGAATGTGTATCACCCCAAGACATGTGCCAGGTTCTTCTGAGATGCAGATGCCGTCAGAAATAGTAGGAAGGGCTTGCGAGCATCAGACAAAGGCACTGCAATAACTTCACAGACTTCAAAGGCAACCCTTTCTGACCCACAGAAACAATTGTCTTGTAGCTGGCAGTAAAAGAATGTGAATGTGCAGACTCATGAGCCTAAGATGGATCTTTTTACAATGTCTGTTAAAGCTATGACGACACAAAGAGGTAAAGTCCAATACATTCCAAAAAGCAATACGCGTGTAAGGGATACATTGGGCAGTATAAATTGAGGTGTACATTTGGATGCAAGCAGTGCCTGTTACTATAGCTCACAAATTGGGTAATATGAACTTATTACTAAGAGGTATGGTATTTGAGGAGGTAACCAGAATGTGTGATGAGTTGCTGAGTGAGTCGTAAAGGCCATGATATGGCTGACATCGCATGGTGGTAGGTAGAAAACACAGAAGGGAGATTGGCCAATGCATTAATCTCATACTTCTGACACAGGATATAGTGAGTAGACTGTTTACCCCACTGCCAAATAAAAGAGAAATACTGCACTATGAGCTAGAGTCAGGGGGTTCCCTGCGTTGACCTCTTGCAATATTAGGTTGTATATGATTTTTCTACAAAACATATCACAAAAGATGGGGTATTATGGTTTACCTAGATGCTCTTTCATCTGGCATGAATGATTTCCATTGTGCAGTGGCTTACCCATTACCTGTTAGGAAAGTTCCCATTGCTGTAGTTCCTACAACATGATATCCCAAATATTTGGGTATCTGCAGATACAAAATGAGCTTCTTGAGATGCTGTATACATTTTGCAAAAATGCAGCACACGTAAAAAGAGGAAAGAACAAGCAGAATTGAGTATTGTTACACCTAGACTTCATAAATCTAGGAATACACCAAACTCCATGGATGGATGCATGGGAACACCTATGCTCCAACTTTGAAATGCCTTGCCTGCCTTGCGTTTCTCCAGATTTACAAAGCCAGGCATTGACATGCATGGTGGTTTTGCGTGGCTTAGTACATTTCACTGAAACCCTTGCATTACCTTCTGTCACCTTGTGTAATGCAATGGCAATGCTAGGTATTCATGAATCTGGACCTTGTTCGTCAGACCCTCACTGCAACATTTTTAAGCAAACGTATTTCAACCTTGCATGTGTCATGGATTTCTTTCTAAATAATCACTCTAGCAGAATCTACAATCTGAAAGAAAACACCATGGTGGAGGCGGTATTACAATCTTTTTTGAGACAACCTTGTCTGCAAAACCACCAGAGCACTTACTATGAAACGGTCAAATTTGTAAGAACTCTTCTCAACCTATCCCCCATGGACACAATCATTATATATACATCAATCTCCCACAAAAACGAAATACTACATTTGCAGAGCAACTAATCATCACTTTGAATGAGAGCAGCATGTACTCAGCCTGCAATACATTTTAGTGGATTTCAATTTAAACTGAAAAACCATGAGTAGCAAATAATTCCTGGCAACGTACAACCTGGGTAAAGCGCACAGCTGGAAATAACTAAAACATTTCCTCACTACAAAGGCAAAATTAGTTATCTCATCTTTGATGAGACTTATTGCATCACAAACTTTCTAATACCCCTCATCAACTCTTCAAATCAGCTCCTAACTCTGTTTGAGATTGTTAAGGGCTTGCATACATATAACAATACTCCAATCAACACAGAAAGATTGGTACAGAAACCTTAAAGGAATCACTAAAAAAGGTTCTAAAATAATTTGTCCAAAACCTAATCTTCTCTGGTTTTTAAATGACAAAGCTAAGGACAGAGGCATATTAAAAAGACAGAAAGGGACTGGAGTATATCAAAATCTCACAGCTACTCACAAAGCTAAAAAGCAAAGGAATGCAATCTAATTATCTCCAATGCCAAGTCCTACTATATACAAGAACAAATCATTGCTTCACCGAATGAAAATCTCCTTGAATAATGTCCACCATTCTAACTTACAAACAATTAATCATCATCAAGCGATGAAAAGAACAGGTAACAATTTCTTAATAAATTTCATAGATACACTACCACTATTCTCCACCGTAAATTCAGCAAACACATGGGTCAGCATTAACACCATCTTATAACAACTTTCCTCTGTCGTTAAGCACATCAAACCCATATTGGCAGAAGCCTATTACATCCTGATTGATGCTTCACTGAATAAATAACTAATTCTAAATGTGGTAAAAACGAGCCAAAATAGACTGGTATGATAAAAAGCTGTGCTTGACTGGTTCAGCCAACTAAATATACAAAAATAGATGAGTTTCTTTTGGACTTGGCACTTTCTGTAGAGTCATCTCCCAAACCTTTTGCATTCACACTCCTGTGTTCTTGTCGTAAATTGGCTGCGATTAAATTAGCGTTAGCGGAATCCATCTGGTATTTAGTGACTATCCTGTACATTTTATGGAATCCATTTTGTATTTCTGGCAGCCATTTTGTTTACCCTTGTGCTCTGTTTAAAGGACTGGCTATACTTAGACTCTGCTACCCTGCACATGCGCAGGAATATCTAACTGTCCATACATCTGTTTTTAGTCTGTAACTATCAGGTTGTTTCTACCAGAGTCAGCAACTGCTAGCTCCTCCTTTACTGTCGACTGTGCATTTCTGTATGACCATCTATGTATGTAACTCTTCTCATGTATGCTTGTACCGCCCTCTTTCTGAGCCCCTGTGTGGGTATAAAAGACCCATGGTTCTTCTACTCTGGGTGCTACCTTCATTCAGCACCACAGGGTGCTGGGTGAATGTGGTTCCACTTCATGAAGGTTTATTAAACTTTGTATTTTCTATTCCAGTTTCTGTGCCAACTTCTTCTAAATGCCTGAGGACTCTGTGCAGAGAAGGGCGAACCCCTTGCACTGGTAGGCCAAGCTGAGGTCTCTTTCAACAAATTGGCGCCTCAACGTGGGACTCATCGGTGACTCGGATGCCCAAAGGATTGGTCGTGAAAAAGGATTGTAATCTCGCTCTGGACGCGATTGCTGCCCGATGAGAGCCGAGTCTTGGCAACCACGGCGTTTTTCCTTTCCTTTTGATCTGACCATCCAGGTGGTGCCGGTCCTCGACTGAGATCTCTTCTGTTGATTCACCGTGCAGTGACCATTTGGTCAATTTTAGAACTTGGCAGTTGGAACCTGGACACCAAGTGATTGGTAAGTGTCCTTCTGTGGCGCTTGCTGTTGGTTTTGATGCCTGGGATTAGTAAGGTAGTTTAGTAACGCTTACTGTGGCTTTTGGATTTGGAGATTTGTGTTGGCCAACTTGGTTTGTTATGATATATTGATATATGGGCTGCAATCTATATAGGCAGGTAATGAGGAGAATTTTCTCTATCTGAATTGATTTGAACGGCACATCGTAATAAAGGTACCTTAATTGCTACTTTGATTATAATACTGCATATTCTGCACTATTTTTGGCATGCCTGTTTTTAGCACACTTCATTGGAGGTGTAGCTCTGGTATTGGTACCAATTTGAATTTGAAACTAGATAAAGCACAACCAGGCCCCCGGAGGGGACGCCTAATAGGGATATGTATATTAAGTATGGTTTTTTCTTCTATAATGTACAGCGCAATATGGAATAAATACACTCGTAAGGATCCTGAGTTAAGTTGGCCTATGTGTGGGTCATTTGATTTATGAAAGCTTGAGTATGTGTGTTTCAGCAAAAGACTAGGCAAAGAGATGTTTGATTGTGTACGAATGTGGGAGAAAAGGTGCGTGAATGAATGAATGTGTTGCTTTCTTGGATGTACCATTTCTTTTGTATACAATTAGCCGGCTCCCCTAGAGGGGATACTTAACTAGGTTTAGGTATAAAAAACTATTTATTCTTTGGTGATTAGTACCCCGAGAACCTAAATATGTACATAGAAAGGATCCTGGTCTGTGCACTTAATAACATTCATAAGTGGTGAGATGCAGAGCGTTTTTTCTGGTGTTCTACCAGCCAATCTAGTGAATATGACTTGCAACTAGTATTTACAAATGGTTTGGTTTAAGTACAGTCTGTGGGCTGTCTTTTGTTTCTGTCTTAAGTGTTGATCTGTGGGTTAAATGTATGTTTAAATGTTGTGGTGTGGTAAATTGTGTTTTGGATGTTGCTAGCACTGGAAAAAGCGTGTGATTGAATGACTGTGAATATGTGAAAAAATTCTGAGAAGTGAAATTGTTAAGGAGTAAGTTTAATTTGGGCTCATCACCATCAATGCATCGCAAAAAGGAAATTGAGAGGGGTGTAGCTAGAGAAAGAGCAACCTCTGTGATTTGATGACACCCTTAATGTACAAAAGTATTAATGAAGAGTAATTAGGGACCGGTTAAAAGTTTAGCTTGAGAAAAATTGTGGGTATTTCTAATTTGCAAATTGTTCCTATGCAGCTTGGTGTTCTTGGTGGTTCAGTGAGCCAATGTGCTGGGTCCAGATGGTTGTAGGTTCTGATTCAAGCTGAACCTGCTAATCTGAGAATTGAAAATAAAATTATGGCCCCCTGAAAAGAAATTGTATATCAAAATTAATTTTTCCCTAGGGCAAATTATTGCAGTTTAGATAGAATTAGGAAGGCTTTTTGTCTTTGACAGCTTCAGGGCTGTGCGAGGCAGATTTTGACCTTACAGCATGTAAGGTGGGGGCTAGAAATAGGAGCGAGTGAACCAGAAGGTGAAATCACTGCTTAGAAAGCTTCTCTGACATGAAAATGTGTAATGCTTGCAGCAGGAGAACCTTGGAAAGAGGTGGGGGCCAGGAATGCTCGTGGTGGCTGGTTCTGCGCTGAGGGGCTATTTTTAGCTTCTCTGATAAGACAGGGCAGCTGAGAAACGAAACTCGGGGAGCCGTGCAGTCCCATGTCCATAGAAGACTGTTTTATTTTTTTAAACTTGCATTAATCCTAGACAAAAAGTAAAATGATGCTCTTGCTTGAAATTTTAAGGGCTATATGCCTATATAAAAACTATTTTAGAATTAAGAATTAATTTTCACAGTGGAAATTGCGGCCCAAAGCTAACATGGTATATCAGTGAAGTAATTTTACTTTTAGAAAGTTAAAATTAAGATGACCTGTGTGTCAGAAGCGACACAGTCAGTTCAGCTGACAGCTGGTCATCATAAAGATGACCTACTGTCAGATGGGGGTGAGTAAAGCAAGGAAATCAGTTATTGATTTTAAGCCTGACAAGTTAAGCAGGCCAGAATATTCGACTGAGCTGTAGGTTCAGTAATTGCGCATCACTGCTCATTTATATATGTTATTGTAATTTGTCTATGCTTTCTGTGCTTGGTATACTGATGGCTTGGCATATGTATTTTTATTTGATATATATTTTGTTTTTGTGTCGTATTGACAATTCTATTTTAATACTAGTACAAGTTCTCCTGTGCGGTAAGGAGATGGTCGTGACGACGACTATCTTTGCGCAGCAGTTGGCTGGAACTTGTTCAAAATTACTAAATTCCACAGATATGATATTATCATTATCATGCTGTCAAAATGGCAGACAACACGTTATCAGTGTATGTCTAATTGGTATTGGAGATGAACAAAAAAAAAAAAAAAAGTTATGCAAGACTAAAATATGTGTCACCTGTGGTTAAGCCATGACTGCCCTTCTCTTATAGACAGGCAGCCGTCAGTCATATGTTTCCAGATTGGATATTATGGAACCGTTATGATTTGTAGCTCTGCAAAAAGGTGACCTGAATTTTTCTAAATATCGCACTAGCTAAATCCTGTTCTGTTTCCTTGGAAGTGTATAAGTATGCCTTTGATTCTTAAAGGAAATCAGGTTTTCTTTTTCATATTCTTTATATGGGGATAACAGGCCTTAAAACAACGAAATTGCGTGTTCTATAATAAAATAGATAATTATAAAGACTTTTCTTTAGATACATTGTATTAGATATTAATGGGTAAACACATCATCTGAATACATTGGATTTCGCTGTATTACACCCACATCTTAACACTTGAAATGTCTGTTTTAAGTAAGACTGCCACCATGATCATGTTGCAACCCTGAGAACGCCTTTACTGCTGATGAGCAAAACAGTTGTTGCTGTTGTTTTTTTTAGGCCACAAACGGAGCAGGAATGTTTACTTGGCTAAGACTTCCTATAAGGGTATACATTATACATTTCTAATGCTACATCTCTGGGATATGTAGAGGACATTCTAGGGATGACTATTATGCAAAAACATTGTAGGATATTAATTTTTAAGTGCCTTACACATCAAAGTCGAAATTGAGTAAAATTCACTGTTTAAATGAGGTTTTTTCAGTCAGAACACCTTATAAACTGCCTTAGGCTCTAGTAAATGCACATATGTAAGCATAGACTTAATAGCTGACATCTATACTGCTAAGACAAGCACTCGGCACACTGCTTATACATATAACTATATACAAAAACTGGCAGAAGTTATTAAGCTTACCTCTGAAATGCTGGTAGACACGATTGGAGTAGGTTGCCTTAGGTCTCTAGGGTCACTTTGACTTGGGAGCACCGCATAACAATCTTGCATACAAGATGGAACAGCTGCATAGGTTAAAGGCCGAACTCCTACATTTAGAAGCCTGGCAGGGCTCAGCGCAATATGTGTTTTGACATTTCGACATTTGAAAGACGAAATGGCAGGGCAGGGAAAGAAAGAGGTTTTGCTTACCTTTTTTTTTGGCAAAAGCAAGTTTTTGTGCACTCAATGAACATAGTATAATGGTATATGTGACCTCTCTTTAAAAGACAATGTCTCAGCCATATATATATAGCACTAATGCTTTTAGGGCTGAATTCAGGAAGCAATGGGATTTAGTTTGAATTCACACGGCCTCATGTCACACTACTACATTTGCTAAGGGAATATGTTCTTTAGCTAAGCTCAATGTGCTATTTATCTCCTCAGAGTTTGTTTATGCCCAGTTGCTATACATTGGGGTTGATAGTGTTGACAGAATGAAACCTATTATAGGTTTCCTACTGTCAAAAATGGGGGAGGAGGCTAGCTCCTCTACAAATTAAGGGTAGGCAAATTTATGTGTGCTCTCTCTTTTTCTTAATTTCTTTGAGCCTGTCTAAACTGTCTGTGACATAGCCATGAGACATTTAATTGGCTATTCAGTAATACTGTTTTAAACATTATTAGCATTAATAAAATGAATAAATATATTTTGCTATGTTACTACCCATCCTCTCTGATGGAATTATGAGAGGATGAGTAGCTAGATTGCTGCTTCCTTATTTGATCTTTAAGGGGAACTAGCTGTGGGTAGTTTTTGTTCGAAAATTCTCATGTGACAACACCACTATTGTTTGTTATTCTCATGCTACATACAGTTTTGCAAGGGCATTGCTAGTTTTTATTAGCTAGTCTGTGTAAAAAAACTGACAGTCCTTACTAGAACTGATGTTGCATAGTTTGGATTGTGAAAAAGTAGAATGCAGGGAAGATGCCCATGTGATCCTTAGCAAACATTTTTGAGGAAAATATTGTTTTATATGAGTCTGTTAGTCACAAGATGTTCCGCTGGAGAACATGTACCCATTATGTTGAAGTTTTTAGTTCTTTATGTAATAGGAATCCTTGTTAAATTAGCAGTGTTAGATTTTCCTGTTGTTCCTATAACATGAGAGCATGGTCCTAAGTATACAATGTAGGTGCTTTTATTAAGAGAAATCATTTTAGAAGTGTCTGCAGTCCTGTACAAGTAATGCAAAGTCTATGAGTAAAAGTGTATAACATTTCCTTTTTCTTGAGGGTCTTTAGATGATTAAGATAGGAATATACAGATGTAAGGATTTGGAGTATGTCTGTATTGTTTTTCTCTTTTCCTCAGAATTTGGTAAATGAACACAGACTTCTTTGACTGCTTGGGATTGGGTGACGTATTGTTCTTGTCAGTTCACCAAAGAGTTCCTTTTATACTTGCCAATAGGTCCAGGTTGTTGTTTTATTTACTCTCACATAGATGAAAGTGGTTCCAGGGTGCCTTGTTAATATATGGGGCGTCCCTAGACTAGGAAGTATTCTGAGACTATCCTCTCTGTTGATAGATTATTTCTGTACCTTGTCTAAAGACCTTTTTGTTCTGTCCACCAATAGATATTTGCTGCTTTACAACCATTGCCAGAGGGGCGCGGACATCAGATCCAGCTTGAGGAGTCAGCACCAGTCCAGCTTGAAGTCAAAGTGAAGGTAATCAGCACAGGCATTGCTGGCAACCAGGACCTCAGTGAAGTTAGAAGGCCGGAAGCACTGGGATCTGAAGTGTGTACCCCTGCCACAGTCTTGGGCGATAGACGGGGTCACAAATCAGAAAGGAGAAATCGTGGATCAAGCTTTTGATGCCCAGCCGAGAGTCACAGACCGACCAGGAAGGCGAGAAAGTTTTTGCTTGAGGTAACCCCCTTTGAAACAAGGGTTGCTTCAGAGATCCTAGCATCAGGCCTCTGAATCCTGGTCCTAAAGTGGCTGTAAAGTTTTCACCTTTGTTGGTCAAGAGATACCTGGCCAAGCTGAATGCAATCTATGGCCCCAACGAAAGAGCAGTGTGCCAGTAGAGCAATACAGGAGTTAGGGAAGGACTTGAGTTCAGGGTACAGGTGCTGTGTCTCTGGTGCCTGTTACATTGAAATGAAGGAAACTGGTGCACTGCCTGAGACACTGGAGAGGATCACTGAGTGCATTTGCCCTGGTGGGTGATTGCCCTATCCTGAAAGAAGAAACTTTTCCCTTGAAACTAGGCCATGATTCCTGAGTTGCAAGTTGTGCAGCTCCACCGTGGGAACAACAAGAGCCTGCCTGTGAGGCTCAAACGGACACAGGGAGAAGACTCCCCTCTGGTTGGTTGTACAGCGGCTTTAATTTCCCAAGGACTTCTTTTTCTTTTTGTTGAAAATGTACCCCATTGGTCGTCCCATTTTTAAGGAGGAGCAGCCCTTTGCAGCTCTTCGTCCTAATTGTCATGGTCCTGTGTAGTCCTCCTGGTCCTCTGGATCCAGGATCATTTTTGTAATAATATGTCTGACTGCTTTCATAATTGTATTGGGAATAATGTTTATTCTATGAGAGAAAAGTTCATCTGAGCAGTAGAGAGATGGTGCATTTCCTTAATAATAATAGATACTCTAGCCCTCATAAAGGAAACACTGGAAAAGTCTAGCGATTTTTTTTTATTAGATATGTACTATTAGACATTTTTTGAAATTGATGGTAACTGAAATGCATGGGAGCCTTGAAATTGTTTTTACTGGATGGTTCTAGGATTTGCTTACGACTAGAAATCTAATAATTCTGTTTCTGATAATAGTAATTACTCTCTCCTGCTATCTGTATGACCCAATTCTCTGTTCCCTTTGTACTTTTGCTTAAACCTTATACATACCCACTTAACAATATTTAGAATGAGAAATGCCCACCAAGCAATGAATTAGGATATTGATACATTTATGAAAAAAAAAAAAATATTAAAAATTGATATGTATATTTTTTGTTTTCCTACTGGATTATGGGAGATGTCTTCAGCTAACGCTAAAAGGGTCGTCTGTCGTAAATTGGCTGCCATTAAATTAGCGTTAGCGGAATCCATCTGGTATTTAGTGGCTATCCTGTACATTTTATGGAATCCATTTTGTATTTCTGGCAGCCATTTTGTTTACCCTTGTGCTCTGTTTAAGGGACTGGCTGTACTTAGACTCTGCTACCCTGCACATGCTCAGGAATATCTAACTGTCCATACATCTGTTTTTAGTCTGTAACTATCAGGTTGTTTCTACCAGAGTCAGCAACTGCTAGCTCCTCCTTTACTGTCGACTGTGCATTTCTCTATGACCATCTATGTATGTAACTCTTCTCATGTATGCTTGTACCGCCCTCTTTCTGAGCCCCTGTGTGGGTATAAAAGACCCATGGTTCTTCTATTCTGTGTGCTACCTTCATTCAGCACCACAGGGTGCTGGGTGAATGTGGTTCCACTTCATGAAGGTTTATTAAACTTTGTATTTTCTATTCCAGTTTCTGTGCCAACTTCTTCTAAATGTCTGAGGACTCTGTGCAGAGAAGGGCGAACCCCTTGCACTGGTAGGCCTAGCTGAGGTCTCTTTCAACATTCTGAACCTCTTTATGCTGGCATTTAGGACTCTGTGCACTCTACCACTACTAACCAGCGCAAAAGAGATTATGCTCTCTTCTTTAAATATGATTATATTGGTTTACACCAAATTGGCCCATTTCATTTACTCTACATCCTTAGTAAAGTGGAATTAGATTTAAGTTGTATTGTTCAATTACTTAAAATCATTACAATATACTATCATTGTAAAAAAAGGACAACATTAAAAATCCTGTACATATTATTACAAATTGATTAAGCATAAAACCTTAAAATTAATGTCGACACTGGCTATAAAGTGCAGATGCATTAGACTTAAAGGAACATTTTGTCAAGGTCTCTCTTGTTTGATGGCCAACTGGTTTCTTTTTATAACTCTATATTCTGCCTCAAAGCGGCTCGAATTAGTTCTATAAATTTCCCCAGTCGCGCTGCTGTTTGAGCTGTTTTAGCAGAAAAACACAAGTCAGAAATTTCACTGCATCGTACGAGACCTTGGGTTCTGCAGATTCGAAGGACTAATCGATGCCTCTCGTTAGCTATCTTAGGGCAACAACACAGCAGATGAAACCAGGATTCGTGATAGTAATTGCAGAGACGACATGATACAAGATTGTCCTGCCGGGCCCAGGCTTGATTAAAATCCGCAATGGGTAGTGCAAGAAGTCTCATATAAGTGATTTTTTTCCGGGCCAGGACTGACAGTGCTTGCGCAAAGTAAGGCTGCGGTTTACCCAATATGTAGGTGGAATCCAGTGCTAAGAGATTAGATTGATGGTAGTAAAGTGGTACTATTTGTAGCTAGGGCCTGTACATTAAATGCTACTGGTGGTCCTGCAGCACTGATTGTGCCATCCACCTAAGTAGCCCTTTTAAACATTGCTGAGGCCTACCATTGCTGTTTGTGTGTGCAGTTATAAACTGACATTTCGACCTGGAAAATCTATCTTTTGCCAGGCCTAAACCTTCATTTTTTAATTCACATAAATTACCCCTAAATAGCCCATCAGGCAGGGTACAATGTATTTGAAAAGATGGCCATATATCTTTACGTTTTACATGTCTTGGTATTAAAAAACTTATAAATTCATTTGTCACTACTGCAAGGCCTACCTCTCTCATAGGATAACATTGGGTTACCTCTTTACGTTTAATAAGTGATAACTGAATTAGGAGCAGGTAGGAACTTTGAGTTTGCTACCTCAAGAATTCTGATTTAACAACCTCTTGATTAGTAAAATCAGATTTTAAGTACAAAATACTGATTATGCCACATTTAGGAAGTCACATTCTTTTTGTCCCAACCATTTGGTGCCTGGAGCCTGCATCCCAGGTCACATGACTAGGTGTAGAGGGCAGTTGTTTTTTTTAGTCCTCCCAGACAGTGAGACAAAGGGGGAATAGGTCTTGGCAGGATTGGCCATCTCTGTTTTGATAGGCAGCAGGAGCTGTCACGTTCCACACTTGCATATCACAAAGCCACTGCCTCACCACACTCACAAAGGGTTTGACAAGCTGGGGCGGGGAAAGAGAGGAAGGAAATTCCAGCCCCATCTGGGGGTGGAACCCTCTAAAATGTCTCCTATTTCAAAGCTTGCACCAAGGATAAATAGTGGACCTTTAGACTCAACTCTTCCATGCAATTTTGGACGTGTAGAAGACTCAGAAGGACTGCTGTGCAGCTCTGCTGAAAGAAGGATTGAACCCAGGACCAGGAGAGAGACACAAAGGGCTAGTTTGCTAGCCTGCTGATCAGAGACTTCAGGACAGCAAAGCTCTAACCACTTTGAACCCAGCACCTGGACTCTGTCTGCTCTGAGTCCTGCTCCCCAAGTGCTGCTACCACGGTCCTGGACCATTGGAAGTTGGCCTACCAATGCTCTGCCAGCCCAGCTGTGTTTATTTTTGGTAGAATCGATGCAACACAATCAATCTTCTTGCAGCTCTGCCTCGGAATTGCCGCTGCACAACGCATCCCCGATGCAGGATATCGCATGTCCCCATTGAAGGCATCCTCAACAGTGATGCTACATATCGTATTGCATTCACAGCTCTTCGGAACCACCACTGTGCAACACACCTTCATTTTAGGACTTTGCATCAAAAGGTCCCCATTGACGGTGTCCTTGACGGCAACACCTGAACTTGTGACTTTGTCCTCGTCTGAAACGACTAGATAACCGCAGTTGCCACTTTGTGCTTTTAGGCACTATTTTGATTTACATTTTTTTAATTGCATGTCTCCGGTCCTACTGATTAGATTTTTGTCATTTTGGTCTCAAATATTTTATTAAACTTGACTCTATTTTTCTAAATTAGTGCGGAATGTTTCTTGCTTGTGTTTTCAGGTTATTGCTATTTGAAGTGCTGCATAAATACTTTACACATTGCCTCTAAGTTAAGCCTGACTGCTTTGTGACAAGCTAACAGAGGCTTGAGTACATGATAATTTGGGGTTTGCTTTCATAGGATCCTGCATTAACAAAGATTGCTCACATAAACAAAGTTGCTAAAGCATCCACTTATCCCCAAATCCAACATGTAAATGATGAAAGAGTGCATGGCTATTCTGAGGTGGTCTGGTGACATCAAATGCTGGAATTACACACTCTGAGGGAATTCCAGCATTTGATGTCACCAGACCACCTCAGAATAGCCATGCACTCTTTCATCATTTACATGTTGGATTTGGGAATGCAATACTAACAGATGCACAGTATCAGCATCAGGCCCACTAAAAGCTGTTTCGACTCGATAGACAGTGTTGCCCTTTCATCAAAGAAATGTAACCACATTCCTGTGTTGCACAAACTATATTGGCTTACCTTTATGTCAACAGTGTTTTCAAAGTTTTTTGTTTAACCCACCAGTCCATTTACAAAAACAGGCCATATGTAAAAGTTACTTACCTTCGGTAACATAATATCTGGGAGAGACACAGTGTAGCCACAGATTTCTCCCCAGGCACCAGCCTGGAGCCAAACATTTTTCACAGTACCTCTGCGCCCAAGGGGACAGCATCACATGGCTTCCTGATGATGCCATCTCCGGATCACATCATGTGACATCAGTGGTGCCATACAAGTCCCATCCGGTGCCAGACACCAGAAGATCTCTAATGTATGCCCGTAGATGGGCCTCGTGAACCTGTGAGTCTTTAGTTTCGGTGCCTGTCCTCCCGCAGTACACCGGGAGTATTCCCAGCTCATCGGCCCGCTCTGATTCTTGCAGGGGTGCTTCCCCCGTGAGTCCAGGAAGGACAAATCTGTATAGCCAAGTGATGCCCACACAAGACAGGGTCCTCAGAGCTATTTGATATCAAGCAAATAGACTTTGTAAGTAGTACACCTCAAAAGCTATACAACAGCAAACCAATACTCCACATAGAGTAAGATGTATACCCAAAAAAAAGGGTATGAACTCTTGAGACTAAGCTCCTCATCACTGCAAAAAAAAGAATGAACCAGCTACACAGCTGCAAATACCATCCAGAGATTAAAGAAGTAAAATCCGGAGTCAAAGGGTAGTGCTTAACACTTCAACACAACAAAGACAACAGTAGAGGCAGGATTTAAATACTTAAACCTAAGAGTCACAGATAAGTAAAAAACCTGATAAGGTCAAATTACAAGTGGCCAGCCATGAGGTGTTGTAGCGCTGAATCAGCATGGCTGTCAAATAAACATACACCATCAAAGTGCATGTCTTTCAAGCTCTCCTGAACATTATCAGGGACTCTCGACCCACGCAACCAAGCGTGTCTACGGAGAGCAACAGATCAAGCCATAGCTCTGCCAATAGAATCGGTGGTGTCCATTGCCAATTTAATGTTCAACTTTGCCATTTCACAGCCACCCTGCACAAGCTGAAAGAGTTCAGCCCTGATCCCTTCAGGAAGGGAGGTAAGTAGATGGTTGACAGAGTCCCACAAAGCATATGAATCCCTTCCTAAGACACAAGACGAGCATCGACCAGAGTCATGTCTTCCTCCGTTACCACCTCATCTGACGCCACCAGCATGACAACTAGAAGCCGCGCCGGGCTGTGTACTGACATCTTAATGGCTCCAGGCATGGAGTCGAAGCCCTTGACTGGTGCCATGGGTTAACCCTCCAGTGTGTTTCCAATCAGGGTACCTTCTACCTCATTGGGGCCCGAAGGCGCACCAGGGGTAGGTATGGACCCAAAAAAGGTCTGCAGGGCATGAAAATATGCCTGCATCTGGGTCATATTTGCCACAGCTACAGGTTAAGGATGGAGGCTGGGGTTCACTCTTATGCTACATCCTCCGGTCAGGAACGGATTTTAGCGATTTGGATGAACGGTGCCCACTGGAAAGGTTCCTTGGACAACCCTGCGCAGGAACCTCAGAGCGTGAAGGAGACCGATGTCACCTGAACTCCGATTGGGAGAACCGCACCATCAGCAACTTCATTTGCCAATCCAGTAAAACCTTAGGCTTCAGCTTCTTACCGGCGTCGAACTCCTTGGAGTCGTGGTACTCTCATAGGCACCACATGCAGATGAGATGAGGATCTGTAGCCTACATCTGTCGAGAACAGGTCTCGAATGACTTAAAACCTGAGGGCATAGACACAAAAAGGCATTGAAGTAGGCCAAACACAAGAGGCCGGAGGAACCACTTCTCCGGATCCTCTTTGCAGCTCAGAAAAGAAGAAACTGATGTCTGCGCACTTGAGGGGTCTTATATGGCTTCACTGACGTCATATCCAGAGACTACGCCATCACGGAGCCATGCAACCCTTACAAAAGAGGTTTTATATGCCCTGGGGATAGAGAAATTACACATTTTGCTTACCTCATTGTACTAACGTGCTTCCCAAAATAGACGCTTGTGCTAGGAGCACTGTGGATTGGAGATCTACATTATTTTTATCAGGGCCCCTAAAGTCTCCCCTATGTGTCCCAGGGGTAGGGGGGCATGTAGCTATAATCAAGGTCCTTATAAAAGTAGTTTTATAAGCCCTGATGTGGGAGAAATTGGACCATTCAATTCTCCCATTGTAGATCCCCAGCCATGTAGGTTGACATTCCAATAGTTTAAGAATTCATAACTAACGCTGGGGACGAATGAAAAATATCATTCGATGACTTAGGAGAATGGTATAGATAAATCCAACAATATGCTGTTGTTTAATTTATCCTAAAATGTACACAAAAGAAGTTATAAGACTCTCTTGTCTGTCAGCCAAAGTTCAGCCTTCCAGTGTTCTGCCCTGAATGGTCAGAGTAAGTGGATTAGCCAGGCTGCTTTGATGAAGTGACAAGTTGTACCCAGGGAAGACAGGCTATCTCTTGTAAGAGGACCCTGCTTCACAGGAATGACAAAATAGGGGGGGAGGGTCATAAAGCTTCAGCTTCAAAGGTAGAAGAGGACAGGCAGAGACAGCCAGGTCCATCTACTCCCTTTCCACTCTGAACTCAGCCAGATGGCAGGCTCAGGGAAGGAATGTGCAGATGTAGGAGGGAGGGAGGTTATTTAAATGAGCCATCATCAAGGTTGGTTTAGCTAGCTCTTACTTCTCTGCTGAGACTTCAGCCATATTGAATTTTGGAGGAATAGAGCTTTCTGTGAGACCATTGTGCCAGTCTTTGGAGGCAATGGTTATACGCTGGGATGTTGCCTTGCATCTCATTGGACAGGAGTGCCCTCCTGATTGACCCTAGAGAACACTGAATAGGTATCTAGCCGGGGAAGAGCCTCTGAACTCTGCTGCTTGAAACTGACAGAAGAAGAAGGATTGCCATGCTGGAAACTTGATTTGCACTATCAGGGCCTGCATTCTGACTGACTGCACCTGCTGCATTATCTGGAACTTCAGTCCTTTGGATGTACCTTGCTTCAAGAGGAATAAAGAGTGGATGCCAAGCTGGAATGTTGATTTGCACCATCAGGCCATGTATTATGACTGACTGCGCCTGCTGCATTATCTAGAACTACAGCCCTCTGTATGCACCTTGTTTCAAGAGGAATACAAAGTTGGCTCCCTGCAAGCTACAGGCTAACAGAGCTCACTTGCATCAACTCTATCAAGAGTTTCCTGCCTGGAGTGCATTCAGTGGACGTTTAAGGGTTTTGGCCAGGTGCATTGTGGGAATTATGGTCCCAAGCTTTCCAGCCCCTTAGATAGTGTGTTGGACCCTTTGGACCGTCAAGAGGAACGTCAGGAAGAAGTTCCCAACGTTTGGAAAAGTTTGGAGCAACTTTGGGAAAAAACACCATAAGATGGCTAAGTGCTAGAAAGTGTTTATTCTTAAGAAATTCGTATCTCAGGTTCCCAACATTGGATTTCTTTTGTTTTGATGTAATTTCAAAGATAAAAGTATTTCTTATTTTATTAAATTGGTGTTGGTTTTTTTGTGTGTCTTTTGTCTTAATTATATTTTGAATTGGTGTTTTAAATGCTTTACATACCTGTCTCTGAAGCTAAACCTGCCAGCTTGCAGCCAAGCTGCCAAGGGTTGAGCATGGGAATACTTTTCAGTGACCTACTCTGACCCTAGACTGTGTTAGTGGCCTTATTGCCTGTGGTAGATGCACATTTACCACTACTAATAATCCACTTTCCAACACAGAGGATATATTTTTTCATTAAAGTTGAAAAAAGGTTATCAGGGTTCAGCCAGAGATCAAATTATACAAACACCAGTACAGTGTATCAAGATAGATTAGCCAAAGAAGAAAAATGCAAGCAAGCAAGTAACTGAAGAGGTGCTATTGAGTTCAGTGGGAGTTCTATTTTGAAAAGGTTCTGTTTGCCAGAGTTAGCACATTTCTGCATCCATCAGCAGCATGAAATATGGTGGTGTGGAAATGTATGTCGTTACTACGCATTCCGTTGCTACGCATGCCTTTACCACGCATGCGTTACAACTGAATGATTTTTCTACCCATAACCTTTACCACGATTATTCCTTTACCACGCATAGTTTTACAACGATTTTTGTTGTAAATTTATGCATGGTAATGGCATACTCTTGGTAAAGGTTATACCCCTCCCCTGTACCCTTACCTGACCCCCCAACCCCCAATACTTATTACAATTACCCCTGCCCATTACCCTTAATCCATATATTTATTTTTTAAATTTATATTCCCCTTACCTCTTCATGTCATCTCCTCGTACTTCCTTGTTGACGTTTTATGTCTTAAAGTTGAAGCGTCATTCCCTTTCACCTAAAACGACGTAGATTTCCTCCCCGACCCGACGTTACTTCTTGGGTTTTTTTTGGTGGGGGGGGACCCCCCTTTTTTCTTTTTTTTGCTTTTTGCTCACGTCTCCACCGACACTAAAAAATGACTGAATGGGATGAGGAAGAAGACGTTCGAGTCCTGCTTGCATGGTAAAGACGGTCGTGGAAGCAATATGCGTTGTAAAGACGTTTACGTGGTAAGTGTACTGTTGTAAACGTAACGTGTAGAAAAGCCTTTGTGGTAAAGGCTGTTTCCCGTGGTGTGGCTGGCGCATTAAGGGTTTCTGGATGTCATAAAACCCAGTGGAGATTGGGAGGAGATTTATGACAGACAGGATTAGATAGACTTGTTGAGAGGACAATGAAGGAGTCTGTTGAATGCGCCAATAGTGACAAGACACATATTATGCAAACGCCTCCCAAGGTTTGTGTTGTTAGTAGTCAATTTTGCAACTATGAAGTTATAACTTGAAACTGAAGGTCGAGGGCCTATGGAAGTGAAGACGGGACCCAATACTCTATTAAGGCATGGTGATTTGGCGCAATGCTGGACTTCTTGCTTGCAGGATAAAAGTGCTTAGGTCTTTGCAGGCATTCATTGTGCACTGGTGTGTATGTGTCGTTTGTGCTTGTGTGTAGGTGTGCATGTGTGATTAGTGGGCTCGTGTTGTCATGAATCTGGAGACCCGACCACCAGAGGAATCTACTCAAGCACTCTTTTTATGAAGACTCATGTGCATTATACTGAGTGTCCCTGTAAATATCACAGTGCAGCAGCAAACAGCTGTGAGGATGCTCTGGAAAGGCATCTCTTAAAGTGTTGAACAGAGCATCGTCGCACAGAGATCTGTGAAATGACCCTCATTTCTGGAATAGGCGAGCTCAGCAGTGTGCTACAGTCTGACATCTCGGTTGCTACTATATTCAAGTGTATCCACTCTCCACACCACAGACTTTCTGAGGCATTTTCCTTCACATGTATAGCAAGAAGGAGTTCTTCCGAATTCACGTTGTGAAATATTTACAGTAACCAATACTTTTATTGTGCACGTGGAAATGGACCTGCCAACAAATATGCATGACACTAAAAGGTCTCACAATAGATGGCATATTACACAAATTGCTGCTTTCAGAAGCTAGATGCATCTTGCACGCACTAAGTCATTGACGCAATTACTATTTAATTTGCTTTGGTATCTTCACTGCTGCAAGATGAGCACTTGACTAATTGTCACAAGGCAATACCAGCATGTCCAAAACACAAATGACAGATCCAAAAATGTCAAGTGTATGACATATACAGGAAGCCGGGCTCAAAAACACACCACTTTACTTCTGGCTTTTTAAAACATTTATGCACCACACAACTGACTTACGATAACCAATCACGGGCTTATTTATGATTTTATTAATTGCTGCGTTGCCTTACTCTGTGCCCAGGGGGCTTTCTATGGACGTTGTGGTGGGTTTTCCCACACCTCATCCATGGAATTTGATGCTGCCCCAGCTTTACAAAAACATGTAAACCTGTAAAGTGCCAAATCTGTACACCACCTAAATAACTTAATTTCTCCTCATTTTTTCCTATTTCTATGTGGGCTGCGCTCAGCAGCACACATGGAAAGAGGAACATGCCTCTTAGCATTGTTTTTGTGCAGGAAGGTGGAGCTTCCTGCACAAAAACAATACTGCCTGTATCAGAGGCATTCTTGCACCATCGTGCAAGGGTGCCTACGTTGGTGCTAGCACAGGCCGATAGGACAAGACTGCAGCGTGTTGCTTAAATACGGTGCATTGCTGCTCTTTCACTTTGGCGTCCAGCAGTGGAGCAAGGTGCTTTGCTGCTTGCCTTACACAAAAATGCCATAAATGCGGCCCACAACATAGTAGAGCAATGCATTCAATATGCCACACAACAAGCAGCAAGGGTTTCGGTTTTGCTCTGTAGAGCGTGGACCTAGCTGTCAAGAGAGTGCTGAACCAGGGCGAGAGTTGTGAGTTGCAATGCAGGATAATGTACAATGAAGATGTCCTTGGGTGGTGAATCCTCTTGTCTCTAGATTATTCAACCACTTGAAACAAAATGTTTTAGTGTAGCTACTCTGAGATATCGAGTATCTAAGCATTTTAAAGACATTTGTGTTGCAGTGCAGTCAGTGTGTGCTTCCAAAGACCTCTAGGGGTCAGAGAATTTAAATAAAGATATAAAGGGCAGATCCCAGACTGCCCTTTCCCTGATGATCATTCTTCATTTTCGGCTACCTTTGGAAACATATTAGTTATGTGGAATAATGAAACAACAATCTACGAAATATTGTATCATTGTGTTCATCATTCACTGCTATGTTGGATCAAACCTTAAAAAATGCATTCTCATGGAGAGCGTGAGACGTGTAGGCACCACGCTTGAATAAATAATTCCTATTTGTAAAGCGCAAACATATCAACCCTCTTAAGGGTTTGAAGGCTTTCGGGAAGATTAGGTGAGCCATTGCCCAAAGTCAGCCGATGGTCGAACTGTGAGCCCCGCGCTCCGTCATCATCCACTCTGGCCACTGCGCCACACCAATCCCTTATTAATGATTCTCCAGGGCACAGCACTCATCTGTCCTTCTCTTGAATTTGTAGTGACCCTCAGATGGCAAGTAGTGGCATCTTGGCATGACCCACCATCCCTTCGCTTCCGGATCTGAGAAGAATGTTGCATATATCCGGAATCTGTGGCAGTCCTTTGGTGCCCTGGGAACCCACGGGTGATGGTCGATACAGGCCCAGCAGTCCATAGGGCCCATCTTTTCTCTAAAAACCCAGCTGAGGAAAGGGAAGGAAGACAAATTGTCATTGAAATTTATGGTTGGGCGATACATGTATAATACAATTTTAATTCCAATTATGTTTGAGCCAGTACATTATTTTCTGTCTTTGCTAAAGAAACTCTTTTTCCATCCCTCTGTTCCCATTTTATAGTAGTTCACGTTATGTAAATTTTGATGATTACATGGAACTGACACTCCTCATGTTTAATGATGGGTAATTAAGTCATGCTTTTAAAATGTGGAACGGCGGAGAGCAGCAATGTTGCTGTCACTCATAGATCAGCTGACCAGTGAATGCTCCTAATTTTATGCACTGTGAATAGGTAAAGCGGTTGACCTTTGACCTATTGTACGCCAAGTTCCATTTCTATGCCTGACTATTAAAGCAGTCAATTATGTGCTGCTATCTGAATGGCCTCTTGTTCCTACCCATGTGGGACAGCAGTGAAAGCTAATCTCCAGTCCTTGTAATCATACTCGGTGCCTATTCTAGGAAGTGGCCTCTGGAGAGAGAATTCTCCTTCGCTTAACTCCAATAAAGGTAATAGCTTGTTTCTAAATAATGCATAAGCTAAGCCTTCCCCTGTGGTTAGCATCTCATGCTCCAAATTGCCTTGGAACTTGATGGCAATCTGAAATGTTACTTATCGAACAATCTTTGGAAACAGCAGGGCCCATTTTGACTTTAGAGATGTGTGCTTGTTCAGCTTTTGCCATCAGATGTAGCAGATATTTAATCATTAACCGTGATCGATACCATCACGTACAGCAATCACATTTGTAGATTTAAATGGGCTACGTACAGTAGGCACGAAAATTATCATTAGGTAGCAACACTCAGTTCATTTATAATCACTTCTATGAATAATGGTGCATCCTCAGTTGGGCACTTTTCATCCAGTAAATACTTCAGATGTTGAAGGATTTAAAATGTAAATTTAAAAAGAGTCCGATCGTCGCTCTGTCCTGAAAAACCGAGGCATCTTGTGTTGGTTTGCATTTTAAGACACCAGTCCATATCAGTCCAAGAAGAATGTGACCAAAGGCTTCTGCACTCATCACTTGGGCCCCAGTTTACAAAGAACCATTCACTTCTGCAACACATAATTTACATGGTTGCAGGGGTGTAAGCCACATCTGGTTGTGTTATTCACAAATAGTTCCTTCTCAAATAAGAGCCTTTGTTGGATGAACTAGCCAATATGCCAAGTCATCATTCACTTGTATTTTTAAACAATACCATGGGTACCTAATATTAAAGGATATTCCTTAGGTTTCACTCAAGGTATTTTAGTTAGTTTCTGTTCTTATTTAATATGTTCTTTAATTTTATGCTCCTTAGAGCAACAACACACCACTCAGAAGTGTAAAGAGGGGCGAACCCCACGCAAATGTCAAATACTGTAGCCCATCTTGAGGAGTACAATGTCAATAAAACTGTTCACAATTTATGCTGTAGTAATGTGTAAATGACATTATGATGTTATTAGCTCTAAAAAGAATGTTAAGACTGAAGGACTGCACAAGGGGCATTCAATTGATATGCTGGGATAAATGTGGAAGCTGATTTACAAGCTCCATTAATGATATTGCCAAACTTCTTTGATTGTGTCTGGAAGACTCTTTTACATTGGCGACGAGGATGGGATGAAGACACACATGAAGAGTGAATATTCCTCTCCCAAAGGAAAGGTCCTATAGAAGTTTTCAACTAATTACAGCTGACTGTTGGCAGTTTAAAGATTTCAGAATATTTATTTGTTTTAAGGGGGAGGGGGAAGAATGTAGTAATGTGTAAATGACATTATGATGTCATTAGCTCTAAAAAGAATGTTAAGACTGAAGGAATGCACAAGGGGCATTCAACTGATATGCTGGGATAAATGTGGAAGCTGATTTACAAGCTCCATTAAAGATATTACCAAACTTCTTTGATTTTGTCTGGAAGACTCTTTTACATATACCAGTGGTGATGGGAATCTCTGAACTCTACGCATGCGAGCCCGTTATATTTTAAAGTGCTATAAGAACCTAATGGTATCCACAGCTTCAGGCCATGTTTATATATTGATGTATATTTTTTAAAGGGATTTTTATATTTAGCAAACATAAAAAGCTTTCTATGATGATATTTTCTAATTTATTTCTTATTTTTATTCACATCTCATAATCCCTTCAGTATGAACAATAAATCGACAATACGAATTTTAAAATGTTGTTTTGCTTGATGTCTGCTTGGGCTTTGACATATATGGTGAAGTAATTCACTGGTTGCCCTCTTAAAGTTGTGGGGGACAAGGAACCTTGCAGTCTTCAATAGACCAGGCATTGGTGGCTGGTGTCTTCAATAGACCCTGCAGTGGTGACTGGTGATCCCTGATAGTGGTGGGTAGAGCACTAGCCCTGAACCTCAACGGGCGAAGTGAGTGCCCCATATGTCAATATTTACCTCTCTTGTTCCATGTCCAGCATTTGTTCGCAGGTGCTCTCCCCCATAAAATAAGTGCCCCTTTATGCCAAGAATTACATATAACCAAATACATCACTTCCTTCAAATTCCTACGTCTAGCATTTTTCCATGGATAGACCTTATGCCAAGAATTACCCCATTATGTCAGGGCCAGTGATATGCTTGTTATTATTGCACACACCCTCACACTAACTTACAACCATGCACTCACTGTCTCACACTAATTTATTCTCACTCACTGTCACTTGCACCTATCATTCGCACTAAAATTTTCACTTACTCTCACTCATCTTCCTCCCACTCGCGCTCTCATTTTTAATCATCATACAAACTCACACATACATACATATATGCTCACACATACCTACACTGCCGCTCTCTCTCTCTCATACACACACGCACACAAACATAGACACATTCCACACCATGTAACAGATTGTGTTTCCACTCACCTGGCTAGTCTGATTCAGCACCTGTGGTGCTGATGGCTGGTCCCTGGGTAGGCACACAGTTCCTTCCTGACTCACACACTAAAACAGAAAATGAAAATCTCACGACTGTGCAGTGCATAGACTGTTCACTGTGCAGACTTGGTTGGGTGGGGTCTGTGAGTCTCCTCACCCCATCCTTCCCCAACATGTGATGAGATGGGATAGTATGAGGCAACAGTCTCATTAACAGATAACCCTGGCACTACAGGGTTTAAGGCTAGAGCGCCCAGTGCCATCTCTAAGTGTGACACTGCAGCACATCACTATTGGGGTGTCACTGAGGTGTGTTAAACCCTTGAGGTTAGGGCTGGGATTATCAGCCCTGGACAATCTCTTTGAAGGCTGGTGCATGTGCCTCTATGCAACTTTACCAGCCATTAGAGTCATTGCCTGCCTGGCAGTGCTGTTTGATCTGTCAGCATTTTTTTATTGTAACTGTAGTGAGTAAAAGGCTAATATTCACCAATGGTATAATAAAAAAGGATTTGCAATAAAATAAGGCGCAATTCGGACACACAACAAAGGAAAAAAAACACCATTGAAGACGGAAAATATTAGCAAATTTGCCCGTGTGCCTCTTGACATGGATTACCGGAGTCTGCAGGTCGCCGTGGATAGGATAAAAAGGAGGCAGGCAGACATCATGATGTATGTGGAAAGGAGCCTTTGCAGGATCACATCCTACAACAAGAAATCCCACACTACAGAACAATGCCCAGCCAACCATTAACGACTTCGATAAAGATTGATAGTTAAAATAAGGAAAGTAATCCAAAGCGGTGCACAGCCAGCCCAAAGACAGCTTGACAAACGAGGGGAAGCTTTGCATCAGAAAGACACAGCAGTTTTAAGACTAATCAGATTAAAAAGCAGTTCGGTGAGTGATAACAGCGCCAGAACCACCACGTATTTCATGTTCTTTTCTCAAAAGGTTTAATTCAAAAACATGAGAACGTGTATGGTAGTTTTTCGGTGACACTACGGGTCTCCAGGGGATTGATGCCAGTGAGATAATGCAGTGAATTAGATGTTTGTCAAATAACGAGGATCTTGTCTATGGGAGGACTCAGCAAGGGGCAATTGCAAGCATGTTATTTTGGAATCCATCACATGACAAAGACAGTTCAAACATAAATATATGTTAAACATTCAACTTCTAGTAGAGTTTTAGATTTAAAACACAGCACATTAAATGTTCACTTTAAGTTCTCTCTAAATGTGCATCGATAAGGTGGCTTGAACTGTAGTGAGTGTAATAGTATAATAACTACTATTTAAGTAACAAATCCTTTGTGTGTGTGTGTGTGTGTGTGTGTGTGCGCGTGTGTGTGCTTGTGTGTGTGTGTTTGCGTGTGAGAGACAGACTTGGAATTGCCTAATTTTCTAAATAAGTCAGTTCCAGCGAGGTTACTTGAGTTTGTCTCAGGAGCTTGTACTTTACTTTACTGAGTTATATAAACTAAAACGTTCACGCCCTGTGGACAAAGATTTAAATCTAAATCTTAGTTTGTTAGTTGCATATGGCACTTGTTCAACTCTTCATAAATGTTGGAACTCACAGAATTGTAGTGTATGTTGCTTTTCGTGGGCTTCGTTTCCCCTCCGTTATTAAAGTGGGAGCATCACATGTCAGATATTTATTTTGAAAATAGGAAATACAGCAGAAGTGCACTCGAAAGTAATCTAATTAATATTGATATTGATTTTAAGCATGTTTGATGTGGTTTGGGGCATGTTTATGCCTAAATACCTAATAGGACCTGTTGTCCAATTCACACAACTGGTTATCAGGGATTTGCAAGCCTCATATGATTTTGTATACTTTTTTTTTAATCCAGAGACTTTGGCAAAGAGGGTCAGCTTTTCCTTCAGTGCTGGAAAGGGCACAGCCGGACCAGTGAGAAAGCAAAGGATGTCATCAGTATACAGAGATAACTTATGTTCCTATATTTGTTTTAGTTTGGACTCTGTAAGTAAAGAGCTTCATTGAAAGGACAACTATTAAGGGTGACGAGGGGCAACCCTGTCGATGTTCCTTCAAAATTGGGACTGCAGAGAAGCCCCTAAGAGGGCAGTCCAGATGGATGTCCCCAGTGTTGATGTTTTGAAGCAAATGCTTCAAGAAGCAGGGGTGTAACATAGGCCTCTACAGCCCCTGCGACACAGTGGGGGCAACCCTTTAGGGGGGTTCCAAACCTTCAGGGGGCCGCATTCAGCATAAGGCCAACGTATACCCACATTCTGCAGAGTGGGCATCATCTTGCATTATGCCAAAAGGGCTTACACATGGGCTTCCAAGTCCATGTTGGCAACGTCATTAGGACTTGCCCCTATTCGGATATTACTCAATCAGTTTTTAACATTGTTCATTCTGTCTGTCAAGTCTCTTTGTTTTGCTTCAAGGGCGTCCATTCTGATTGCTTGCACATTTTGTTTGTGTGAGTGCAGCACAAGCTCATTTTCGATGTGTTCTAACTATGTTTCTGCCTTTTGAATTGATTGACCCATTTCCAATAAAGATTTGTCAATGTCTTAGGGTCAGGAGGATGCTTTCCATTTACTGGCTGGGGCCTGAAGGTTCAGACCAGGGGCGTTCATGCTGGACTTCCCCCTCTCCCATCGCTGATTCAGCACCAATTGTGGCCCTTTCAGGTCACTGAACGTGGAGCACGTCCTATATTGCAGCTATCTTATCCATGTTTGTTTTCAACATCACCATCACTAGTAATTGTCAGCGACTTGCAAGTATGGGAGCCATGCTGGTTGTGTATGGGGACCCTATTAGCCCTAAATGCGCCTCTTGGAATCTCTTGGGAACTGGAAAGATGACCCAACTTTGAGAAGGTTTTGTTAAGTTTGATTCTAGTCCATGTACTGATTTGCCATTTCTGCAAAAAGATGTAAGATGCATAGATCCATGCTTACAAATTCACAACGTAAATATGCATACTTTCTCATGTCAAGTTTACCCTGGAGACCTACAAAGTAGCCAAACAATTCTGATCATTTTACCTTATGTATCTGTGAGCTAAGGAACTGAACACCACAAACTGATTAGGGTTTGAAGCAGCACATCTTTCACATGGTTAAACCTAAATGCACACTTGGAAATGGAGGTTAATGTAAATAAAGCAGAAGCCAAGTGTCCAAGGAACTCTTGGTTTTTAAGAATAACGTTTTAGGCGGGCGTGGCTTGGACGCCGATTAAGATGGCCGCTTAGACTCGGAGCTCCGCCGCACCGGGATGGACCCGGATTGATTATAACAGTTTCCAACCTCTTTTGTCAACACCACGGAGACGGTCCAGCTAGCGGAACGGGATGTGCACCTGGGGAGCCAAGGGTGATCCCTCTTGCGTTCGAAACACGCTATCTTCGTCGCGCTGAATGCGCTCCTCAGAACGCCCGCCATTTTGTCTCCTCAGCAACGCTCGCCTGTGACTGGCGCGCGCACCTGGAACAGCAAGTTTTTCCCATGTTTTCAGACGCGCTCTGCTTTCCATGACAATGTGGAGTAATTCCTACTTCCCAATCGCTTTTCAAGGAGCAGCTGTATGAAGGACTCATTACAACTTCCCTGGTAGGTGAATATCTCTGTGGTTTTGAACCGTTCCCCGAGGATTACATGTCTACTTTAACCCTTCAGGGAAATGACTTAAT
Source organism: Triturus cristatus (assembly GCF_964204655.1). Lineage (NCBI taxonomy): Eukaryota > Metazoa > Chordata > Amphibia > Caudata > Salamandridae > Triturus > Triturus cristatus. Next base: position 920,855,307 of record NC_140588.1, read on the forward strand.
TTGTTTTCTACGCTTTTTGTGACGCTTGGAGATGGATTTTTTACCAGGGGCTCTTTCTCTATGACTTATATGCAATCTTGAGGATACCTCTGCCAAGCCTTATGTGGTACTAAACGTGGTATTGGTCAACCATATTTAATTGCTTACTATGTGTGGAAACACCTCCTAATATCTGCTCACATCATTTTCAATCCAGGAGTTTTTTCAATGACCTTTCCAAGTCTCCTCTATTATTTCTGATAATCGCTGGGCTATTTGGATCTGGTCTGGTCATGTAGACATATTGACAATCCCTGCCTCTGAACCCAGATTGTTGTGTTGGCTTGCTTATTTGACTTTCGCTCACTATCATTGGCACGTTTCAAGCTTCTATGGGCAAGCTTCGCAATCCGAAGTTTGTCTTTGTGCCTTCGAAGGCTCCGCCTTCCTCTGCCTCCTCCTCACCATCAGGCCATTCTCCTCAGTCTCCTTCCATAGAGCAAATGGCGACAGCAGGTCCCTCCCGCTCTTCTTCATCACAATCTTCTTCCAGCAAATCTTCTCCTCCTGTTTCCTTACCTAAGCGCATGAAGCCGGACTCCTCTCCTCCGCCACCTGAGTCATCTCCACCCCCTATCTCTATGGAGTTGATACTTGAGGAGATTCGCGCTTTGCGCCCATTCGTGGAAGAGACTAACGCTAAGATGCAGCTTTTTGAGGACAAATGGTCAACTATGGAGGCCCGTGTTTCTTCTGTGGAGCAGCAGGTTCCAGAAATTCAGTCAAATTCCCATCGCATTTCCTCTTTGGAGAAGTCTCTTCTTGCCCTTCAGCAGCATACTGAGGATTTGGAAAACAGGAACAGGAGGAATAACCTGCGCGTTTATGGCCTACCGGAATCTTTGGAGGGGGATGATCCTGTCACGTTCTTCTCTTCTTTCCTCCTGAAGTTGTTAGACCTTCCTGCTACCACCTCTCTTAGTATCCAACGAGCCCACAGACTTGGTCCTCGTTCCTCCTCCTCCACCAAACCGCGGAGGGTCATTATCCTCTTTCTTAAATTTACTGACCTCCTCCTGATCCTCTCCACAGCTCGAGCGAAACGCCAAATTTCTTGGATGGGTCAGAGAGTCTATCTCTCTCAGGATGTCTCTGGTGCCACTGCTGCCAGAAGAAAAGAATTTCTGTCTCTTCGCGCTCCCCTACGTTCTATGGGAGCTAGATATGGCCTTTTTCACCCTTGTACCTTCAAGGTAACTCACCAGAACAATACTTGGACTTTTCAAGACCCGGCTGAGCTCAAGAAATTCATCCACACTCAGACTAATGCTGGCATGGACACATCCAATCCTCCTACTGGTTGATTATTTACTTGATTGGTCTTTTTTCCTTACAGGTTCTTGCTGGAGTTTTTCCCTTTTTAGTGGATTCTCCTTCTATCTGATGTGATTACATAATGGTTGTCGTTTGGGGTTTCTGTTTTTGCATATAATTGTTTGTTTGTGTATTGTTTACCTTCCCATGACCCCTGCATAACATGTTTCTTTTTTCTTTCCCCAGATTCTCTGTTTGACCAACCCTCTTGTAATCCTCTCCATACCATTTAATCCGTCTTCCTCATAATCCGTCCTGTTGCGGTGGGTTGTTGCTCTCCGGCTCGGAGGGCTGTTCTTGTCGAATCCTCCCACACCCCATCGTCGTCATCTTCTCATCTCCCTTCCCCCTTCAGGTATGTTTCCTTCAGTCGTCCGTTTTGGATATGTACTGTATCTTCTTCTTCTCCTCTTTCTCGCCCCTTTCCTTCCTTTCCTCTTTCCTTGCTCTCTTTTTCACCATGTTCTTCGACTTTCTTTTATCTTGCTCTTGTCTTTCCTCTGCTCGTTATTCTCCTTTGTGGCGTTTTTTGGTTTTATTCCTTTTCTCTGTTCCTGACACACTTTATTGTGATTTAATTTAAAGTTATTTCATGGAATGTGAAAGGTTTTGTTAGCCCTATTAAGCGGCAGAGAGTGCTTTCCCATCTAGCCTCTTACACCCCTGACTTGGTTCTTTTGCAAGAGACTCATCTCTCTGAGGCGGAGTCTCTTAAGTTAAAAAGAGGTTGGGTGGGAACGGTTTTATTTTCTCCTACCTCTAACAAAAAGAATGGTGTGGCCATTTTGTGTCACAAGAAGTTAAAATGTAAAGTTCTCTCTCAAGAAAATGACACTGAGGGTCGTTGGGGCTTAACTAAGCTGTTAATTAATTCTGTTTCCTTGACTGTTTTTAATGTATATGGCCCCACTCACCCTGATTGTAACTTTTGGCCTCTAATAACTTCTAAATGTTTCCAACACAGTGATTCTTTGTTCATTCTAGGGGGGGATTGTAATCAAATTGTTGACCCGTTTCTTGATCGCAAATCCTCTGCCCGCTTCACCCCCCACAAATCACATACACAATTCCTTGACACTATCTCCAAATCTCACCTTCTTGACTCTTGGAGACTGTTCCATCCTGACTCTTTAGACTACTCGTTCTTCTCACCCCCTCATGCCTCCTTCTCCCGGATTGACTATATATTCCTCTCTCAATCTCTCTCTCAAAATCTTCTTTCCTCATCTATAGAGACGATAGTTATCTCAGACCATGCTCCTATTGTCACCGTTTTTGATCTTCTTCCCCCTCACCCCAAATCCTCCCGCTGGCGCTTTAATAACTCTCTCCTCCTAGACCCCCTTTTTTCTTCTTCCTTCCTTTCCTTTGCCACGGAATTTTTCCTACTTAATTCTGATCCTTCTTTACCCCCTCATGTTATTTGGGACTCTTTCAAGGCTACGGCTCGCGGCTTTGTTATTGACTTTGTCTCAAAGAAAAAGAAATCTTATCTTAAGAAGCAAAAAGACCTTCTCTCTCATATCAAATCCTTAGAACATAAATTTTACACCTCTTCTACTCCAACTGTTGTACCAGACCTTATACGTGCCAAACTCGAGTTCAACAAAATTTCTACTGACAATGCGTCCTCATTGCTTCTCCGCAGCAGCGCCCGCTACTACGGAGGTCGTAACAGGTCAGGTAAACTTTTGGCCAACTATCTTAAGTCCCGCAAGGAGCGTAACCTGATTGATTCAATATACTCCAACGATAACCATCTCCTCCACAAGGAAGAGGATATACTCGCCCAATTCCAGCAGTTCTACCAATCTCTTTATACCCCTGAATCCCCCCCTTCGACTACTCTCATTCAATCCTACTTGGACAAAATTCCTGCCCCCTCTGCCTCTCATCTTAATTTCCCTGATCTTGAGCTTGGCCTCTCTCTCACCGAACTGGACAGCGCCTTAACATCTCTAACCAAGGGTAAATCTCCAGGTCCAGATGGTTTTTCTGTGGAATTTTATCTACATTTTTCAGATCTTTTGCTTCCCAAACTTCTCTCCCTCTTTCAATCCTTCTTCACCTCCGGCACGGCTTCTGGTACCTTTCACGAGGCTACCATCTGCTTAATACCCAAAGATGGTCGTGACCCGCGATTCTGTAAGAACTATCGCCCAATATCCCTCGTTAATGTAGATTATAAATTATTTGCTAAACTTCTTGCCCGACGTTTAGATTCTTTCCTCAAACACCTTATCGGTAAGGAACAATGCGGTTTCGTAAAGGGTAGACTTACCTCAGATAACTCCCGTCTTTTTCTTAATGTTCTCAATAAAGTACCTTCTCTTAACTCCTCTCTAGCTGCTATATCAGTGGATGCCGAGAAGGCTTTTGATAGAGTAGATTGGTCCTTTATGTTCGCCTCCCTTCGTTGGCACGGCTTTGGCCCTAATTTTATCTCTCTTGTTTCTCTACTTTATTCCTCTCCTAAAGCGTCTGTATTAGTTAACGGCCGAACGTCCTCTTACTTTCCTTTGCAGCGTGGTGTCCGCCAGGGCTGTCCTCTCTCCCCTTTACTTTTTGTTCTGGCTTTAGAACCGTTTCTCTCGTCCATTAGAAACAATATTTCTATTTCTGGCTTTCCTTATGATAAAACCCACTTGAAACTCTCTGCGTATGCAGATGACATTCTTTTGTTTATTTCCGATCCTGACCAATCCATTCCGGCCTTATTAATTGAGTTTAACTCCTTTTCCCAAGTTTCTGGTTACAAGATCAATTCCGATAAAACTGAGATTCTCCCTCTTACTAAATTTTGTCTCCCTCACCAGTTTTCGGCCACCGGGTTTGCATGGAATCCCTCTAAAATTAAATACCTTGGAATCTGGTTCTCCAACTCCATTTCTTCATCTATTCGGCTCAACTTCACTGCCGTACTATCCCGTATAGATAAGTTGCTCTCTTCTTGGAATCCCCTTTTTCTCTCCTGGTGGGGTCGGCTAGATTCGATCAAAATGATGATCTCTCCCATTCTCATATACATTCTTTCCATGCTCCCCGTTCATATCCCTGATGTCTATTTCAAACGCATTGATTCCTGTCTTTCTAAGTTCCTTTGGAATAATAAAAAATCGAGAGTTGCGCTTGCTGCCCTTCGTAAACCAAAGGCTAACGGCGGAGTCAACTTTCCGGATTTCCGTCTCTACCATAAATCCTTTTCTCTCCGTCAGGCTTCTAATTGGCTGGTCCTTACACCTTCCCCTCTAGCTCCTCTTTGGCTCTCCATTGAACGTTCACTCCTCTCTCCTTTTTCCCTTTCTGAAGTTGTACATTTCACTGCTAAGAACTTAACCACCCCTCTACCCCTGTTTAAACATACTACCTCTCTACTACATGCTCTAGTCCGTTCGGACCCGATCTCCCGCGAATCTTTTTTGGCTTCCCCGATTTGGTACAATTCACTTATTCTCCTCCATAATCGCCCTATTTGCTGGACTGCGTGGAGATCTAAGGGGCTGATATGGGTTAACCAGCTTTTTGATGGCTCTCTCCCGTGTTCTTTTCCTCGATTCCGACTCTTGTTTCACTGTCCCCAGTCTTTCTTCCATAGATTCTCTGTCCTAATGGCCATTATACTTGAGGTCTACTACTCTCTCCCCTTGTCACCCTCTTCTGTTTCCCAGTCCCCGCTTCTTCAGATTCTCTCTGCTCTTCCCAAAGCCTCTCTTATTTATAAGTTTTTCTCTTCCCCCAATCCGACTCGTCCAAAATCCAAATTGGAAATTGCTTGGGAGCTTGATTTGGGCTGTGAATGGTCTATAGTTGTTTGGGACAAAGTCTGGGTCAGATCTTTAAAAATCTCCCGTTCTGCCTCACTAACTCAGTCTATGTTCTTTCTATATCATAGACTTTATCTCTCTCCTTTCTCTATTTCTCGCTTCTCTCCTGATAAGGACTCTACCTGTTGGACCTGCTCTGCCCCTAATGCTGATCTGTATCATTTACTTTTTCTATGTCCTTCTGCTCTAGTACTTTGGGATCAGGTGTGGTCTTATGTCTCTCGCTTATTCTCTATCTCTATTCCGTATTCTATCCCTCTTCTTTTCTTAGGTAGTATTTCTGACGCTCTTGACATTCCTTCTAGTTCCTCAGGTCTATTAGATCTCATGTTGGCTCTGGCTTTCCAGCACATTGCTTCTAACTGGAAGGATCTTTCTAAGCTTTCGATACAATGTTGGTGGAACTCCCTCTGTCACTATCACAGACTTGATGTTCGCTTCGCTGCTGCCTCCACTCCTACTCTCAACAGAGATCTACTCTGGTTGCCTCTCACAACTTATCTTGATTCTATGGCTCTAAAGTCGAAATCTGTTTCTCCTTTATCCTCTGAGAATTTCAAACCCCCATGAAGTACACCGGCTCTACCCTTCCTCTTTCTTTCTTCTTCTCTATTCTCTTCATCTTATCTATATTTACATTCTTATTCCCTGCCTTTCAAATATTCCCTACTCTTGGCTTATTTGCTCTCTCTATTTTATCTATCTTCTGTCTGACTATAGCATTTACTCTTCACTAAGACGCCTCATATCTCCCTTTCTCTTTCTTTTCCCTTCTTTCCTTTCTCCTCCCCTTTTCTCTCCTTTTCCCCCTCTTTCTTTTTCCTTTTGGTTCCCTTTAAAATTTTATAAAATGCTTTTCGTATTTTTTCCTCAGGTTCCTAAGGTTTTTGAGCTTATAATGACCCTGTAATATTTTTTCTCTCCTTTTGACTTTGTATGACAATGCTCTTTATATGACCTGTATTTGTCGTTCGCTATGTTTCTCTTCAAATAAAGCATTTCAAACATAAAGAATAACGTTTTAATACTGTCAATATTAATATTACCAGAGACAAAACGTAAAATGATGGGGCCAAACTACACAATGTGGTTAGTGTTGTGTCGCCATGCCTGACTCTGTCCAGGACTTCCGGGTCAGGCATGGCAGGAAGTGGATGGGGAGGGCGGCATGAGGGAGCGCCAGTGAATGCATGTATGGGGCAAAATAAAGAAGTACAATGCATAGCTCGTGTCTGCGTATTATTTAAGTGCACGACACGAAAACTAGCGACGAGGGTGGGATGCTAGGACATCCCGCTCCAGCTCTGCAGGAAGAAATAACGGTGTTGGAGATCGCTACAGTCACAAAGGGAGGCGCGCTGTGATCAACGTGCGAGAGCACTGCTGATCGGCTCATCTCACAAGCCCTGACGAGAGCGCCCTGCAAGATAGGCTCCTGAGGCTCAAAAACTGGTGAAAGTACACAGCATTGGGGTAAGAGCACTGATTCCCCACTTCTCAATCCGGCATACATCTTGAAGTCAAGCGCTCCATAGGAAAACATTGTCACCAGTCCGGCGGCCATCTTAAAGTCAGGCAAATAACAGAAAAGCACCCCTGAACACACCAAAAGGTATTTTGAGGCCTTGTAAACGCTGTGAGAAGTATCAGAGGGGACAGTGAAGATATTAACACGTCACCATTTCCACTCAACCTGATTCCACACAAGATGCAACGCCAGGTCCAGCCTCAACTGCGCCACATTGGGGTTATCGTTCCTGCATCCTCCCGAACCTCTAATACTGACTTCTGGAAACAGCATGGGCCCCAAGTGGAAGAGCTGGATAGAAGACTTCGAAGATTTCATGAAAGGCTCAAGAGTAAATTACCCCAACCATCTACTCATAGCACTAAGAAATTTAGTGGGTAAAGACATTGGACAAATAATCAATGAACTGCCTCCGGCAAACACCACGTTGTAATGCAGATGTGAGAGAACCTCTAGACAGGAAATTTCTTCACAAACGTAACCTAGATTACGAACACTACACCTTCAATCTCGCATCCCAAGAACGCGATGAATCCATGGGCGATTTCCTTTCGCAACTAAAGTGTCTGGCACGATACTGTGAGTTTGACAATTTTAATACTAAAGATGCGCTTCGCCTATGCATCATCGAAGGATGCCAATCAGAGTCACTATGACGTCGGCTACTAAAGAAACAATACTCACTTGACGACAATGAGGAACTCACACGCATAAATGATCAAGCCGAAGAGCACGCAAAGAGAATGGAAGCCGGGAAAACAGAAAAATGACAACAAGCTCTCCCAGTTCAATCCCAGACGGAAGTGAGACGTCGGTCAGATCATCGGAGCCTGGTAAACCCACCAGTTTGTCCTGTGGTGGGACCAGAAATAGCAATACCCAGAAACAACCGCCACACTGCCACCCCTGTGGCCTCGACTTCCCACATACAGGCACCTGCCGGGCCAACAACAATGTCACAGATGCGGGAGAGACAATCACTTCGAAGCTATGTGCCAAACTCACAGTAAAGAAGCAGGACCAGCCAGATGAAGCACTGGAACACACCACCACATGAGGGCGGTGCATGGAAGGAGAGACCGCTCAACTAGCTCCTCCAGGTCTAGCACCCAGTCACAGGCCTCATATCGATCTCGCTGGTCGACATCAAGAGAATCGTCCGCCCTCACTCCCATATCACAAGACAGTGATGAATACGTATGCATGGTGGCAGACCCAGACCGGTTGAAGAAATATCCCCGACTAGACATTCAAATGGGAAATTACTCCGCCAAATTTGTCCTGGACACGGGAGCGTCATTCAATTACATCTGCATGACAGAATATGAGAAAATGTACTTGAAACCGAAGTTAGAACCAGCCGCACGTCTACACGTGGATGTCCAAGGAACCACTGCCATTCCTAGGACGATTTCTCACAACGCTAACTTACAAGGACAGGACAATCTAGGCCCAAATTCACGTAATAGAAGGTCCTAAAGCTGCTGACTGCCTCCTCAGCCTACCCACAGCAGAACGGCTGAAGCTGGTAGAGATCCCATTCAAAATAGACGACTCACCTGACATAATAAACAAATTCCCGAAGCTGTTCTCAGAAAATTAGTCAACGTCAAAGTCAACCTACACATAAATGAGCAAGTAACACCAATGGCCCAACACCACAGGAAAGTACCGTTACACCTCCAACAAGCAGTTGATGATGAGCTTCAAGGCCTGCTGACAGCGGATGTCATAGAATGGTCATCCAGACCTACTCCGTGGGTGTCACCTGTGGCAGTTGTGCCTAAGAGAGGACATGAGAACAAAGTGCGCCTGTGCGTGGACATGCGAGCCCCAAACACAGCCATTGAACGGGAAAGACACCCTGGACCTCATATCAGCGACATGATTACTCGCCTGAACGGAGTGACAGTCTTCTCAAAATTAGATCACAACAAAGGATACCACCAGCTCGAACTCCATGAAAAATCGAGCTACATCACCACGTTTACCACACATCAAGGACTCTTCAGATATAAACGCCTTAATTTTGGTATCTCTTCAGCTGCGGAAGTCTTTCAAGAAGCTGTTCGGCGAGTGATCCACCACATTCCAAACTCATTAAACTATAGCGACGACATCCTCATATTTGGTGCAAAATGCAAAGACCACGACAAAGCCCTAGACCGCGTGTGTCATGCCCTTCTGAACACCAACCTCACACTCAACAGGGACAAGTGTAAATTCCACAAGTAAACTCTCAAGTTCTACGAACGCATCTTCTCTGAAGACGGCATGAGACCGGATCCCAAAAAAGTCTCAGCATCTGGTCCTTCCTGGGCTTTGCCCGCTATTGTGCCCGATACATCAAAGACTATGCAACCATCAGCTACCCGCTGCAAAAAAAACAAGGCCAAACATTTCACTGGTCCAAAGCATGCAAGCATGCCTTCAGCAAGAACAAAAGGGCTGTGAGCTCTGCCACTCACTTGGCCTACTGCAACCCGAAACGTAAAACCAAAATCACAGTTGACGCCAACCCCATTGGCCATGGTGCCATCCTAGCCCAGTATGATGATGAGAAAGATCAGCGACACATCATAGCCTATGCCAGTCACAACCTCACTGACACAGAGAAGGCATACTCCCAACCAGAGAAGGAAAGTCTGGCAGTCGTGTGAGCATGTGAACATTTCCTTTTGTTTGTATATGGGAAGCATTTCACACTTATCACCGACCATCAGGCCTTAATCACCATCTTCTGGAACCCACAAGCAAAGATGCCTCCAAGGATAGAGAGGTGGGGGATCTGCTTGCAAGACTACACATACACCATTATTCACAAACTGGGAAAGGCAGAGAAACCAGCGGACTACATATCACGTCATCCCCAAGTACTGACACAGACACGCAACTCGCTAGCTGAAGAATACCTCCATTTCGTTATTGACCAAGCACGCCCACCTGCCGTCCCACTAGACGCCATTGTAGAAGCCACTGCCAAGGATGCCACACTCCAGGACCTCATGCAACGCATCTGCACAGACTCATGGAGACATCTGGAGGACTCGCAAATTACCAGCACTACTCTGACCGATAATCTGACCTCTGCTTTGAGCCTTGGGCAAGATCTCACACAGCGCCAGGACACCTACGAGTAACAGTAGCACTTAATAAATGTTATAATGATAATATTAATAATAATAATTAACATGCAAGAACTCTCATCTTTCAGACACGTCAAGTCTGTCACGTCAATCAGTGCAGATGGGTTGATACTAAGAGACCGAAGGATTGTCATCCCTCACCAACTAAGACAAGCACAAGAGGGCCACAGAGGCGTAGTAGCCACAAAGAAAGCACTGACCAAATGGTAGAAGCCACGTTTCAAGACTACCCACAATGTCAACTAGTAGGGCGAGAAGAACCACACGTCCCACTACAGATGTCTGATCTCCCAGACAGCGTGTGGCAACAAGTAGCTGTTGACTTCTTCGTCCCACTAAAGTCTGGGAAATATGTCATTGTCTTTATGGACGAGTATTCCCGATTTCCCATTGCACATCAACTATCATCCACAAAAGTATCTGCCGTCATACCCATCCTTGACGAAGTGTTCGCAGCAGGGGGAGTCCCCAAGATAGTGAAGACAGATAATGTACCACCTTTCAATGGACACAAGTTCATGGAATTGCAAATCACCTGAATTTTAAACATCGGAAAATCACTCCTTTATGGCCTCAAGCCAATGGGATGGTTGAGTGCTTCATGGCCACCCTGAAGAAAACTATACAACAAGCTGAACTGTCCCAGCATGACATTCAAACAGTGCTTAATGAAGTGCTACGAGCATACAGAACCACACCACACAGCACCACCAACAGGTGCCCCGCCACTCTGATGCTCGGGAGGACCCCACGCACCAGGATACCGACTTCTGATGCAGTCATGCAATCCAGACTTCCGACCTCAGATCATGAGACACTGATGAACATCGAGAGAGACAAGAAAGCAAAGATGAAAGACCACAACGATAATCGTCGTCGTGAAAGATGTCTGGCATTCAAGAAGGCGATTGGGTATTAGTGAGGCAGGAACGGAGAACCAAAGCCGACAGCTGTTATCATGCCCACCCGCTACAAGTGGTGAAAAGGAATGGGACCATGATCACAGCTGCCTCCACAACCAAGAGGACCGCAAGAAATGTGTCACACGTCAAGAAGTGCAATCCAGCGGCACATGATCGAGAAGATGAAACAGATGAAGACACGGACACCTCAGACCCCGGAGCAGACACCTCAAAGAACACCTTCTTGTCATTGACACAGATGAAATCAGAGAGCGGCGTCCTCCTCGCCGGCCACAGAGGGCCATTCGAAGACCGGTTCGACTCATTGAAGAACTTTAAAGAATAGAAAGATTAAAGGTAACTGACAAATCACAAAAGGGGGAGATGTCGTGTCACCATGCCTGACTCTGTCCAGGACTTCCGGGTCAGGCATGGCAGGAAGCGGATGGGGAGGGGCAGCACGAGGGAGCACCAGTGGATGCATGTACAGGGCAAAACAAAGAAGTACAATGTATAGCTCGTGTCCGCATATCATTTAAGCGCTCGACACGAAAGTTAGGAGCACCCGAGACTCCAATTTCTCACAGATAATCTTAGGACTTGGGCTAAAAGGGGGCAGAAGGGCCCGCGCCACAGGGGGCATTAATCCTCTGAATATTACAGAATATAAAGGTACTCAGATTTTTAGCCGCAGGACAATTGGAGGCTTAGTTAGTGCGATGTAAACAGTAGGCCTTTAACCTACTGAGTCAGACTGGTGACAGTTGTTTTATTGAATAAGCTTTGTAGGTCTATGTCCTCCGTTCTCTTAAGTGTAAAGATTCCGTGAATATGCAGGCGAGAGCAGGGAATGTCCTGCTTACACATGTCATTTTAAGCCTTTCTATTCTGCAAAATAACAGGGCTGGTTCTTCAACTAATCTGGCCTGGATGTGTCCAGTGCAATTCAAAACGCACGCAATTCGTGTTTTTTTTGAGAAATAAAAATATTTCTACTTTTAACTCCTGTCAAATCGCCATGGTGGCTGGCATGTACCGAAGGTGGGGGGCAGGTGACAAACAAAAATATGCAATAAAATAAAAAAGACTTACCTTTCTCTGCGATGTGATGTCCTCCTCCTTCGGTCTTCTTGAGGCTCTGAAGCAGGACCCAGCAAACTCCTCTAACCAGTCATGGCGCTGCTCTCACCCGCATGAGAGTCCCGCCAGGATTGGAGGGAGTGGCTTCAATCTGCACCCTCAAGAGCACTGGAGGCCTCCACTTTCTCGAACCCAGCTGTCTAAGGCATCTAGGTTAGAGAATTTTAATATGGGCATGTCTGGCTGGCCTTCTCAGGATAGCCCCCCAAAGTGACATACACATTTTAAATTTAAGTCCACAGCTCATTTCTGCCACTCTGCAACACTGGCCCGCCCCATCCTGACACTCAGTTTGCGATGGGTTGCTTGATTAAAAATAGAAACAGTTATTAATAAAGTTTATTACCATTTCATTTTTCAGCTCTGGCCTGGGACTTTTCTTATTGGAATGACACTCCACTCAAGCGGAGGAGCCACCCCTGTCAAATCATATGTGCGCTTATTTTCATCTACCCAAGTAATATCTCCTTGATGGAAACTGAGACAAAGCAGCTTATGGTGCATTTGGCACAGAGCAAAGGGCACCATTTTAGCATAAAATGCCTTGTTACACTCGAAAGTAAACACCAATGCATTGCTTTGTATTGCTTTGCACTGATGGAGGACATTTGTAAATATGCTCCTCCTGCTTTTGCTGAATTTATTTTTGTTGGCCTTAGCTACTTTACCACTGTTAACCAGTGCTAATGTGCCTGCGTTCTCTCAATACATGGTAGAATTGTGTTATACACAATTGTCATATTTTATGTACATGTAAGTCCCTTGTAAAATGACACTACCTGTTCCCAAGGCCTGTATGTGAAATGCTAGTAGTGGACCTGCAGAACTGACTGTGCCACACACGTGAGTAGCTCTTTCAAACATGCCTCAGGCTTGCCATTGCAGCCTTTGTATGCAGTTTTAAACTGCCATTTCGACCTGTCAAAATAAACCTTTTGCCAAACCCAAACCTTCCTTTTAATACATGGAAGTCACCACTAGGGTGGGTCATGGACTGGCCAGAGGGCAGGGTGCAATGCATATGTTTTTCAATAATGAAAGGCCCACCTCTCCCATACAATAGCATTGGAGTTACTTTAATACATTTAATAAGCTGTAACCTCCAATTGGGATCAGTCAGATAGGTCGAGTTTGGAGTCTTTGGAATTGTAATTAAAAGCCCTCAAATTGTAAAGTCCGATTTTTTTATCACACCCGGAAAATGCTACTTTTGAAAGTTGGAATTTTCTTGTCCTAACTATTTGGTTTCTGCAGCCTGATCACGGGTCACATGACTAGGTGTCAATGGCAGTTGGTATTTTTGTATTGCTCTCAGACAGTGAGACCAAAGGAAAATAGGTGTTGAAAGGCTGGGCAACTCTAAGTTAACGAGGGAGAGGAGCTGTCACCTACCACACTTGCACATCAATAATGCTCTGTCTGAGCACTCTCATAAATGGCCTGTCACCAGTCTATTGTGAATTCTGACAACCTGGAGACAGGAAAGAGAGGAAGGAGATGTCTGATACCTAGAAGCTTCTCCAGCTTCAAAGTTGGCATTGAGTATAAATATTGAACCTCAGACACCAACTCTTCAGTACACTTCTGGACCTGTGAATATTCTGTCAGGAAGGACTGCTGTGCTGCTGAAAGGACTGCCACTCTGCTGGACTGCTGCTCTGAAGGACTACTGCCCTGCTGTGCTGGCCTGCTGGCCTCCTGCCTGGGTGAGAAGGACTGGACCTGCATCTGGTGAACACAGGACCCCAAATTGACTCCAAGGGCTAGTTGGCTGGCCTCTTGACTTGAGCCTCAGGGACAGAAGGCTCCAACAACCTTGAACCCAGCACATGGATTCTGCAATCTGTGAGTCTACTCTGCCAAGTGGTGCCACCCCAGACCTGGGCCCTTGGAAGTGGGCCTAAGGTGCTCTTCCAGCCTCTGTGGATCTCCTCTGCTGCACTGCGCAACCCTGAGCAGAACTGACACATCGCTGCTGCTGCGTGTATCAGTTTCACATTGTATTGCAGCCTGTTGCCTCATCAGCACCACTACTGCATGACACATCCACAGTGCAGGCCCTCACATTTCTCATCAATGGCAGCCTCTGCGATGAACCCCGACTCCACATTGCAACTGTGCAGCTCCTCGGAACCGATGCATCACCCTAAATGCTGGATGCATCTTCGACCCCGGACTTTGCACTGCAAGCCCACATTGATGGGACCCTCTATGATGATGCAGCGCCTCACATCACAGCCTTACTGCATCTCGGAAATGATGCAACACTTTAGCTGTGTGATGCATCTTCAACGTGGACCCTCACCAAAGTGCTTTGTTTTGCAGGCCCAACTGGGTCCCTGTACCCTGCTCACACTCCATCGCAGTAGGCCTGAACTTGGGACTTTGTCCACGTCTGACACAACCAGATATCCAGTGTTGGTGCTTTGAGCTTTTTGGTGCCATTTTCACTGAAATCTTCATTTGAAATTTACATATCTATGGTTCTTTTTTTGGATTTTTGTCATTTTGATTTTGTTAATTTATTAAAAGTCATTCTATGTATCTAACTTGGTGTGGGAAGCTTTTTGTGTGATGTTTTTCATTTATCAGCCTGAAAACAACTGTGGATGTTGCTCGACAAGGCCACACATCCCCATGAACCAACAACCCAATTTTGTACACATTGTTTTTGAAAAATCCACTTACATGAAGTGAAAAGTACAAGGTGTAGATGTAGCAACACACATTAGAAATAGCATTTTAAAATCTACCTATAAACCAAATCCTTTTGTAGAGATGAAGTAATACTTGGAGCATTCTGGCATATGTGTGGAGGAATGCGCAAATAAAAACCATATATGTAAACACAACTTCATGTAGTTAGTTGGCTCATGCATATCTGACAAGTTTACCTAGTTCACATATGATGGGTTGCCCCATTCCAGGTTTTTTTCCATTAATATATTTATATATGTAGTTATAGTTAGGATTCCCAGGTATAGGAAATTCTCAGATTTGTGATTGCTAATAACTTTGCCATTTGACAAATCTCCACATAATGTTACGGACATATAGCTTTTCTAAATTGGCAAAGACTGGTAAATTTTGCAGTGATTAGGAAAGGAGGTGCAAAGACGGAGCACAAAAACACCTGAACAGATTTCGCAGGGTTGACATTTTAATGATTTAGAAATATGTGTACTCAAGACTATGGGCCCGATTCACAGAACTAACTTAAGACAAAATCCTAAACTTACTACCATTTTGGTATTCACAGAAGGGACTTACTCATTTTGGTATTCACAGAAGGCACTTTTGGACTCCTAAATGCCTTCTGTGAATACCGAAAGTCTTAAAGTTAGGATTTTTCTCAGTTTATGAGTAGTAAAGTTAGGACTCCTAACTTTAGTACTCCTAAATGCCTTCTGTGAATACCTAAAGTCTTAAAGTTAGGATTTTTCTCAGCCTACTATTTTTCCATAAGAGGCTGAGGATGTAATTTTTGGGCTGCCAAACACATTGCAATATGAGCATAATACTTACAAGTTGCTATTTGTTATATGCCTATACTTTATACCATGTTGTCAAACTACATAGGGTAATGGGATGGGCCCCATGTAAGATGTTTTTGGCTCTTGCTTATCGGTGTGGAACTGTTGATTTCATCTGCTTTGACCCACCTTAGTTGTGTGTGACCAGATGAATCTCTACAAGTGGACGTAATTTGGAAGTCTGGAATCTTCTAATAAGACGTAGCATCGATTATTCATTTTAAGTGAGTATCATGATTGGTTTAGATACTTCTATATGCTCCATTCATACATAAACATATGTTCTATGAGTACTGAGAGATATCTTTCTCTTCTGTGCTCAAACAGAATATATACAAAGTGATCCAGTTGTTCACTCTACAGCCATATTCATATGCTGATCATACAATTTACCACGCATATTTCAACGTCAAATGTTAGGAGCGCCTCGCATATGGTGGGTAATAGAAATTTGCCCCTTGTTTTTGGGCTCTTACTATCCCTTAGGTTTCCATTCCACATGTATATGAGTCGCATGGCTCCATTTATTCCAAGGACTTTCATATGCAATCAACCTCTTCTTTGCTAATTCTTCGGATCTCTGTTATTTACTGTTAGTTTTGCTATTCTTTCTGATCTCTGGTGTATAGACTCTTTTCCCTTTTAAGTCTCAACCTCCCGCTCTCTCTTTCCCTTCTATTCTTGGAGCATTTCTCATTTGCTCGGGGGCAATTTAACTCCTTTTTAGACTCTCCATCAAATCAATTTCTTTGGATAAGGATTATTATAGTGTCTCATACTATATGGTAATGACATGAACTTAGATCATGATTTTTATTGTATTTCTTTATAAGTATTATCTTGGTGGGTCACGTTTAGGTGTTGCATCACTTATGCTGTATGTGGAATAATGTCTTTGTGAAGCACATTTTTCAACAATGTATGCATAGCCAGTCCTGTCATAATGTAATTGTCTCTTGGTTATATTGTATAGGTTGTGTCTTTTAAATGTTTTAAAATGTTTCGATTGTACTGATATGTGTATATATCTGTTACTCTACAGCCCTGAATAAGTCCAATGTTTTGGATGAAATGCGTTGGCTGGTCTACTCAACACAGTTTTTTTTATATGTTTAAATGAAATTGTAATTAAATAAAAAGGATGACTTGAAGAACAACCTTGGCCGCAGATCTTATAATTTTGTGATATTGTTCATAAGGTGGTGCACCAACTGCTTTTGTTCTGTTAAACTTTGCTAAGTCCAGATGTGGACTGCACCGTGACAGTTGGTGCTTACATTGTGTTCACATGTATTTGGGGTATTTCCCATTCTTTATATAAAATTGTGGATAGCAGGTTAGGTGCTCGTTTCTGTAGGGTTCCACTGTCAACGACTGCAAGTTTGCACCATAGCCTTCTGTCACAGTATTTTCCTTTTTGGGGATTTTTCCTAACTTCTCCTTTATATTCTTTAGTTAGTGTCTGTATACCCTGCACACTCTGTTGTGTTTCCTATTTATACTCCCTTCTGTTTCTGCAGCCACTTTCACTTGTCTTTGTTTTTCTCTGCCCACTATGTTTCTTACTGTGGCAACTGCCCACTATGTTTCTTACTGTGGCATCAACCTCTCCTGTACCCTTCTTTAATTTCTACAGTCCATTTCCTTTTAGTTCCTTTAATCATTGTTTTCCTGATCCTTTCTTAGCTTTTTCTGCATTATTAAAACTAGTGTTGAACATCCAATGGAAGAGCCTAGCACATCCAACAACCTACCTGCCTCCAGTGCATAATCTGCTCCTCATCCCAATGTAGCTTCTTTATTGCATCCACCTGTATGCAGGAATCCCTCCATTTCAACAACACATCAACCACCATACCCATAAATATTCTAATCACTGTTCACTAACAAACGTCTATATGTTTGTCAAACCATCCCACCATGAAAGTCAGTTTTGATATCTTCTCTGCACACACTTGAGAACTGTGCTTACCATTGAACTATGTGTCATACCTGTTTTAAACGACAGGACTTGGCCATATGCTGAGTACCACAAGTACATCTATTAACAGACATGCTCAGACACAATGCACACAATAAAAATATACTAAAGTTGGATTTAGAAAAGAAAAATGTTTACATAATCAAACTAAAAAGTGGTATAACAAGGGGTGGGATCACATATCATTCTCCATTGAACACACTAACAAAGTCCAGAGACTGCCCCTTTTTACATACCCAGCTTAATGATATATTTCAAAATTGAGAATTCTAGGAGGGCTATAGGCCCAGTGCCCAATATTTTTGTCATACACTCTCCAAGACATTGACAATTCCAAGTCTGTTTCCTGTAATTGCATGATCAATTTTGAAGACCTCTTGGGGGTGTGGCCAAGCCGCCGACCGTGATGGCTGCGTAGGCTTGGAGCTGCACCACTGACTCCCTTCATAAGACTAGGCCTGGGTGTAGTTTGTGGAGTTTTGCTACGCGGAATTCAGCGAAGTTACAAAAAAACTATGTGAAGTTCCGTGAGCGGCGGAGTGCAGTGCGAACTGCAGTTTTTGCTGGTATTCCTACAGCTCGGATAGAAATTCTACCCGAGCGGCAGCTTGCGCTCTCGAACTTACCGTACCCGATCTGACTGTTCGTGATCGCGAGCGGGGAGAAAACTGCACTGCACATCACGAAGCAGAGTTTTCTGCACTACGTGAGCTATGCGGAGTGAGAAGTGCAGAAAAACCCGCAAACTCCGCGAACGGAGCGAAGTTCACTGCCCAAGCATACATAAGACACGCTATGGCGGCGTGGATGGCGATCCGGTACTCCGAGGCACTGCTTGTGTTGTAGGAGACCTTGGTGAGGCGCAGGCTGGGCACAAACAGCCGAATGGCGGATTGCAGCACAGATTGACACCAACCTGATGATGCAGGATGCGGGAGGCCTGACTCCACAAGGAAAGCAGGGGCCTCAAGTTGCAGGCTGGCCATAGCGTGGACTTGTGGGACCATCAGGGGCTGCATCCGGATGGTGGGCAAGACAAAGTAGGTGGTTGCGGTCGGGGTTGGAGCTGGTCCCATAGGTAGAAGGGCACAGGCATCCCCAGAAGCCCCACGGTGACAGGGGCCATGAGTGGGCCTGCTGACGCCCCCCGCGGTTGCGCCACCATCTGCCTGGATCCTGTCCCACTCTCGCTCTGTGATGGGGATGTGCCCAGGACCGCAACAAATTCCCTGTGGGGAATGGGGCGTAAGGACCCCAGGCAAAGTACACTGACATTCAAGCCATCTGGCACCAGCACTGCCGTGCAGCAGCCAAACATGGTGGAGGGTGGTGACACGCCTGCACCTGAGGTAGCTGGACCCGGCAGATTTTTGGCAGAACTGAGGCTGGATTCAAAGCCTTGGATACCCGATTTGATGCCCTCGATAGAAGATTGGACTCCATTGGGGGCCAGCTGGATTCACATGAAGAGAGTCTGACGGTTGCTAGGGATAGAATATCCGACCTGGAGGATGGTGTGGCCCAGACAGCTAAGAGGTACGAGAGGATGGAAAAGCTCCATACGTCTGTCGCCATTAAGAATAAAGTCTTAGAAGCGCGGGGGTGGATCATCATTCGTATAATGGGGGTGCCCGAATCTACCAACAGGGGGCGCCTGGAACGCTTTGTAGAAACGCTTCTAACGGATATGCTTGGTTGTGAGCCCATTACTACCACCTTTGTTGTTGAGCTCACGCACCGTATTTTGGGACCACGACCCAAGGCTGATTAGAGCCCGTCTCCTGAATTTTCGGGACAGGAACACCACCCTACGGCCAGCACGTGAGAAGGGCCAGCTTATGTGGCAGGGCTCGAACATATCTCTGTACCCGGACTTCACTGCCATTGTCCAGGATGCCCGCAGGAAATACGCAGTAGTGAAAGCGGCCCTGCGTAAGATGGGATTACTGTTTGGGATGCTGTATCCAGCACGGCTGAAGGTTGAAGTTGATGGTCGGTCCCGGGTGTTCGACTCCCCTCATAAAGCCCAGGAGTTCTGTCAGATATATTCTAACGCTGTGAGTAAGAAAAGCACGGCATCGCCACAGCACACGCAGGATATACCGGACTCCGGTGCAAGTGCGGACCTCTTCTCCGCTTCTTAGTTACACCGTGCCTGCTTTTTCAATGTTGTTAATGCTGAGACGTTACATTTGACATGTTTGGGCTGCACCAGCGAGGACTCGTGCCAGTGGCACATTAGTACGCCACCATGGGCTCATAATATGTGGGTATACAGGCACTTGGTGCCAATGACAGGGGATGTGGCGGGGTGTTGCCACCCTCCCAGTGCAGTTACACATTACTCAAGTTAAGCAGGACCATGGTATATTTTTTTCTTGTTTGTGTGATCCTTCACTCATGGTTATAAGGGTTGGGGACTTTCCCCCCAGTGGTGGTGTGGGCGTTTAGTTGTGGGAGGAGGGGACGCGGGTTTGCTGACAAATATTCTTAGTTTGTTATTATTGCAATTGTTCTTTACAGTAGTGCGTATATGGCCTAGTTACCAGTGTGTCAGAAACACAGGGTATAGATCATGGTTAATAAGTTTTTAGAAGAAGCCAGCGTGATACTGATGTCTTGGAATGTCAGGGGTTTAAACAACACCGGTAAGTGTAAACAGGTGACCAAATATATGCAATGATATCAAGTGGACATTGCATTTTTGCTAGAGACTCACCTTGCAGAAAATGTTAGGAGATCAGTGGCATCGGGTTGGGGAGCACATAAATATTTTGCAGGATATAGTTCCTCTGCCAGAGGGGTTGCGGTGTTGATGCATAAATGGGTGCCATTCTGGGAGAAGGAGGTCTATCGGGATGCGGGGGTTGCTATTTATTGGTCAAGATATCCATGCTTGACCACTTTGTGTTATTTGTTAATATCTTTGCCCCGAATGTTGATGACCCTGGGTTCTTTGGAGTTATCCACAACCACATAGTTCGCATGGGGGCAGATTGTATTTACATGGGTGGGTATTTCATTCTGCTACTGGACCCGGGGCATGATAGCACAGCGCATACAATAGCCACAAAACTGAGGGTGAGGCGAGTGGTGCTGGACACCATTGAACAGCTAGGGTTGGTGGATGCATGGCGTTATCACTGCGCAGACTGTGAGGGGTATACTCATTATTCAGCACCCCATAACACATGGACGCAGTTGGACTACTGGTGCTTATCTGCTGGGGTGGCGGTATGGGTCAATGAGGTCACTCATCTACCACGCACACTATCCGATCACTCTCCCGTGTTGGTAACATTGTGCATCCCTAGGGCGGGAGGGGTAGAGCGGGCTTGGCACTTTCCGGATATGGCTCTGAGGGACGCTGTATTTGCTACAGAGCTTGGGGAAGCGATAATTAAATACTTTATGATTAACGTTGGTTCGGTGGACTCGAAGGCTACCCTCTGGGAGGCCTTTAAGGCCTTTAAGGCCCATGCAAGGGGGGGTGTATTTCCAAAAATGCTGGTGTACTTAAGGCCCTGCACCGCACACTTGTGCAGATAGAGGAGCAGCTCATGGTGAAGTTAATACTGATCCTCCCAACTTGCAGAGGCGTGCAGTACTCCTGGCAGAATTTCGTGAAGCCGCAGAGCCGGAAGCACATTTTCTAGGTAAATGTGCAGTCGACCGGCAGTATGGGGAGGGTGAAAGTCCTGGTAGAACGTAAACCAGATTGATGCAGGCCTACCTACACATCAGAATTAGGTGGGGAGGAGGGTGAGTGGATCACAGGTAATGTAGGGGTATTGAAAGAAGTGCTTAAGTATTATAAAAGGTTATATACCTTCAGAACACCAGACCTCCCCTCGGACTATAGTGACTACCTTGATGAGGTGTCTCACTTGTCTGGATGGACAAGGCCCACAGGAATTCCTGGCAGAGCCCTTTTCGGAAGAAGAGGTAACAGAGGCCATTAATGCATTGGATGGATCCACAGCGCCTGGGCTGGATGGATTCACAGGTAGTTTCTACAAAAATTATAAGAGTCTTCTATTACCCCACCTTATTGATATGTATCAGGAGGCCATTGAAGTCGGAATGCTTCCACCCACTTTGAGAGAAGCGATTATAATTTTGTTGCCAAAACCCAGAAAAGACGTCCTGAAATGTATCTCATATCGTCCCCTGTCTCTCTTGAACTTCGATAATAAAATCTTAGCTAAAATGCTGGCGATCAGACTTGCATTAATTGTGGAGAAACTGATTTCGGCAGCGCAATCAGGGTTTATCCCCCACAAATCCACGTCTCTGAATACCCCTACGCTGCTTGCCATGCTAAATAGGATCTCGCCGATGGTCCCGGTGGCCGCCGTCCTCCTAGACGCTGAGAAAGCATTTGATTCCCTTGAATGGCCCTTTTTATATGCAACTATGGGGAGATTGGGGGTGCCGGAGCGATTTCTGGGGGTGGTCTGGCTCTTGTACACATTGCCCACGGCACATATCTATCTGAATGTCACATTGACTAAAACTTGTCCATTCACCTGGGGAACGCAACAGGGATGCTCCCTATCCCCATTACTTTTTGTAATTGCGTTAGACCCCCTGGTGCATCAGTTACTAGAAAGGCATAGTCACAGAGGGTTGCAGTTTAACACCGGGCCCTTGTTGCTCACGCGCTACGCTGATGACATTATTCTTTGTGTACGGCACTTGGATGATAATTTAACACCGTTGCTCCGGGAGGTGACAAGATATGGCACTAAATCAAGTCTTCATATAAACTGGGAGAAGTCGGAGGTGCTCCAACTGACCGAGGCAGCCTGTACAAGAATGGTGGATCACCCACTGACCTGTTGTGATGACTCTGTGAAGTATCTGGGAGTCCACATCCATAGGGACAAGGATCGTATAGGAACTGGAACGCGAGGCCTGCTAGACCGTAGTGCAGCGCTGTGACAGGAGCTCTCGATTGATTTTGCAAAATAAAATGCTGAAGTAGTCTCAATACAGATGCTACCAGTCGGGGCAGAGTCGGAGCTTTCGGAGGCGAAACCTGTGAATACCTATCTATATTCTTTAGGAACCTTTATCGGGCTGAATATCCTACGAATTCTTCTAAGAAACCCTAGAGCTTCCCAATCATTCACCGAGACATGCTCTGAGCAAGCAGCGAAGAAACACGAACATCAACCCGGCACTCACCTGGCTTCCTGCACTCCTGGATTCATCCAAACGGCCGAACCTATGGCGCCAAAACCGGTGGCGAATTCTGCGGCCGCCAAGGCTAGAGCGGCAAAGCACACAAAGACCCTACAACAGGAGAGTTCAGACTCGGCAGCTTTCGAAGCGGGAAAGGCTCCAGAGGTCCCGTCTGGCTCTAGAGTCCCGAGGAAGAATGCAGCGTCTGGTGTGCGCGTGACCGCCCCCTCAGTCGCTGACCTCCTTCGCTGTGCTGTGAAGCCGGGCTCGAGTAGGAGGCGTGCGGTGGATGAAGGGTCCGCGATTGATGCCGCAACTGCTGCGGAGGCAACCACTGCGGAGACCGGCTTTCCGTCCGAGGGAGGAGTAGGAGGAGTAAGAGGCGGGGAGGTCTTTCCTCCCGCATTGCGCGGATCAGATCCAGGAGCTCCACAACTTCAGCTACAGCTACAGTCCCAGTCTGGACCCGCCATAGACGTGGATGTGGCAGGGCCCGGACTAATTGAACAAACAACAGGTATGCTCTCCTCGTGCACTGAACAAACTTTGAATTCTGATCTTTTATCTAATGGCGCAGTCAACCATGATGGGTCCCACGAGAATACCTTGAGTGCACAGCATCTGGCACAACCACTCGATAAAATACAGGGTACTCAAAATAAACAACATATACAAAATACACAACAGCAAGGGGAATCTGGGGAAGGCGTATCTAAAAACTACCAATATACTCCCCCTCATGAGACTCTCTCGATTGCCCTGACTGATGGTGAAACTGAGAAAGACCCTAGCGATTTCTTTTCTTTTTCAGAAAAAGGTGAATGGTCAGATGATGATATCTCCTCTACCACTGATGAGAGCGTCAGCGATCAGTTTGGCACTGGATGCTCCAGAGCTAAAACCATCATTAAAAAAAAACAAAAACGACATGAGGTAAAAGACCTAACCTGGGACGATACAGAAAACCCTCTCACCACCCCATTGGTGACGCTATCTGATGAACAGATGGGGAAGAATAATCAGTCTGACTTAGCAACCCCCTCACCCCTAGATACTATTCTGCAGGCTATATCCATGCATCGCGACGAGACCCGACAAGACGCTCGTAGAAACAGAGCTGCAATGCATAAAATGCAAGGAGTTGTACGTAAACTCACTAAAACATGCAGTCTATTTGGGGACCGTTTTACGGAGATAGAGACCAGGGTGGTGCTCAACGAGGCAGAAATAGTCGCAGATCGTGAACGTCTTGATACACATGAAGCCCAACTAACAGATGTTAAATGGAAGCTGGAGGAGTTTGAGAATCTCCAGCGAAGAAACAATTTACGAATTTTAGGAGTACCTGAAGGGGTTGAAGGGGGAGACGCTAGGTCCTATGTGGTCGATCTTTTTCGCGACTCTCTGCCTGAGCTCAATGGATGGAATTGGGCTATGGAGGTTCAAAGGGCTCACCGTGTACCTCTTACTTTGAAACACCCGCAGAAATCTGGAGCATACCCTCGAGCCATACTTGTTTATTTTGGCAACTTCCTACTACGACAGGCAGTCTTTGAAAAGGCCCGACCTGAGGCGAAAAGAACAAGAAATGAGATTGTGTACTTTGTCCGACCAGACTTCTGCCATACTACCGTTGAGAGGCGTTGGAGGTTGAGGCAATTAATTAAGCCTTTTCAGGATATAAGCACACAAGCATATCTTAATAACCCAGCACGTTTAAAGGTGGTTTGGAAAGGCCAGATCAAATTTTTTCTTTCAGAGATCAAGGCCAAGGAATATCTAGATGAATTAAGTATTTAGGTCAGAGGTTTTAGGTACTATGTATACTATGTGTTGTCATCAATCTAGTTTTTTTTTTTTTCTTTTTTTTTTTTTTTCTTTTCTTTGCAGGGTAAAGCACGGCAAATTAGTAAAAAATGTGATACACACAATAATATATGGGGAATGAAAAGAAAAAAGAGAAAGGGAAAAAAAAAAGGAAGGAAAGGGAAAGGAAAGGGGAAAGAAGAAGTCTGTTTGTCTCACTATTGGGTGGGGGTGGGGGGGATCCGTGGGTGGGGGGGGGGTTGGAGGGCAGGAGTTGGGCGGGGGAGGGGTGAGGGTCAAGACTAAAGGAAAAACAAGCAGCTTCAAATTTAATACTATGACAGTACAATATAAAGGAATAGCGATTGTGAAGTATATACCCAGAGAATACGATTGGATCTATTTTTATATAGCAGATGGTTTCGAGGAATTTGAGAGCTTTTACTCTAATTGTTTATGGGGAGATTAACATGTTGTTCTTGGAACGTGGCTGGGTTGAATGATAAAAACAAGAGGGCGTGTTTCTGTGAATTAATAAGGCAAGGCTCCTACGACATCGTTTGCTTACAAGAAACCCACATTTCTTGGGAGAAAAAAGAGCTTTTAAAAATTGCTGGCTATAATCTGCTGGCCTCCACAACTCAAACTTCGAACATCCGGGGAGTAGCAATTATGGCTAAAACTGCTTTGGGGAGGCCTAATCGTAAGCTAACCGACACCCAGGGTACATGGGCTATCGTAACACTGACATCTGGCATCACCATTTGCTCAGTTTATGGGTCAAATAAAGATGAGCCACAATTGTTTGAAAATCTGGAGATTGAACTTGCCTTGTGGCCAAAATCAATAATCCTTTGTGGTGATTTCAATATTTCTTTAGGCCCCTCTTCTGGCAATAATATACAAAATCACTATGCAGGCCAAAAGCCTAAAGTCTTTAACGCTATTAGCCATCTTTGCTCTAGCCATGACTTAGTAGATATTTGGAGTATAAAGAAACATCATGATCCTGGCTTTACCTACTATTCATATCCTCACAACAGATATGTTAGGATAGATTATGTTTTTACATCACGCGATTTAATCACTAAAGCAGAAATAAAGAAACTCCCCAAAATCATCTCAGACCACAACCCTCTACTTCTGACAATCGAGGTAACCAATTATACCAGGCCACTCTTTAAATGGACATTTGACAGAAAACTTCTTGTTGACGAAGAGTATATAATGGTTATCAGAAAATGGGCAGAGGAATTCTTTGATATGAATCGATACAGTGCTTCCAGGGGGGTAGTATGGGATTGTTTTAAGGCAGCTTTAAGAGGGGAAACAATTAACTATGTGGCTAGGGTAAAGAAACAGCGTGAGGTGCAGAAGCTACAATTAATTAAAGATCTAGTAAAAGCCGAAGAAGAGCATATTACAGTAATTTCCCAAGGTAAGGATGGAGCTCATATTCTCTATCAAATACTAATCCTTAAAACTGAGTTGAACAGTTGGGTAACAAAACGCTCGGCCGAGATATTTAAGACACATCATAGAAATGTATATGAAAATGGTGAGAAAGTGGGCAAACAACTAGCGCTACGTACTCGCCAGAAGGCCTCGTATAATTCGATAGCATCTATTAATATAAATGGCAGCAACTGTACAGATCCCGTTGAAATAATTGAAGGATTTCGCCAGTACTATCAGGGATTGTATATGGACGATACTTTTCAGAATGCCAACGAAGTTACGAACGCTCTGACCAATTTCATCGAAAATACCACACAAATGGGGATATTAGATGAGGTAACTAAGGAGGATCTGGAGAAAGAGTTTAGTATCGCGGAGATACAACAAGCCCTTGATGGGCTAGCCCCAGGGAAGGCAGCAGGCCCGGATAAAATTCCTCTAGAAATATATAAGATTCTAGGCCCATTCATCGCTCCTCTTCTCCATGATTTATTCACTGGTATACAAAGAACCGGTAATTCTCCAGATTCCTGGAAGGAAACAGACTTAATAATTTTTGCAAAAAAGAATAAACCTCCCGAGAATCCAGCATCATATCGTCCTATCTCCCTAATTAATTCAGATTCTAAACTTTACGCGAAGATTCTAGCCAATCGCCTCGGGAGGGTCATCGAACACTTGGTCTCCCCCTGGCAACACGGGTTCATTCCGGGAAAGGGCACAGCGGATCATATCCGCAGAGCCATTGCGCTCTTTGATTATATGTCCGGTGTGGGGGGTCGTATGTCGATGATCCTACTCGATGCCGAAAAGGCGTTTGATCGAGTTTCCTGGGAGTTCTTATGGAGGGTACTTTCCTTAAACAACTTTGGGACTAATTTTATAAACTCGATTAAAGCTATGTATCAACACCCAAAAGCGAAACTGCAGATAATGGGCAAAGAATCAAAGTTCATCAATATATCTAGGGGAACAAGACAAGGTTCCCCGATTCTCTTCGCCCTCTATATTAATCCATTAATTTTAAGACTACTGCAAGAAAGAAAAATTGAACCCATAAGAATTGGCAATTATGAAACAAAGGTTCTAGCATATGCCGATGATGTGGCTATATTAACACCAAATCCCGCTGAGGCAATTACAGAAATCGATATAATTACTCACCAATTTGGCCTTTTTTCTGGATATTTACTTAATAAAGGGAAAACAATTATCATATGTACTGATAATACAATATATAGCGACCCACGGAGAGCTGAGCAATCTACATATCTTGGTATATGTTTAACATCAAAGGTTGAACTGATCAATAAGTTGAATTATGACCCGCTAATTAAGAATATTGAGAGTGATCTGAAAAGAGTTAACAGCCTACATTTATCTATTATTGGGAAGGGAAATTTTTTAAAAATGAATGTATTACCGAAGCTTCTTTACCTATTTCGCACGATACCTCTTACACTACATTAAAAACTATCGACTCGATGCTATCTTCTTATATGTGGCAATATGGGAAAATAAGAAGGTCACTTAAATATTTAACGCTGCCACAACATCGAGGAGGCTTAGCACTCCCTAATATGGTATTCTATCACTGGGCGGCCTTCCTCCAACAGATGCTTCCCTTATTTACTATTTTAACGCCAGCTACAGAGAATATTTCATCAAGAATCCCCTCCATCTATGAATTATTGATGGGAAAAAAGTACCAAGACTGTCTCTTAATCCAATTAGAGCCTAGTTATTTAAAAAAAAGTAAATTTAACATTATTAAAAATACGTGGAATGTCTGGTGTAAGATCTCAAGGTTTCTCAAAATCCCAAAGTACAACAGATACACCCCTTTATGGGGCTCCTCGCTATTGCCCTTATTAGCAAATGATGATATGGCAAAAAAATGGGAAAGGGCAGGTATAAGAACAGTTGGGGATTTCTGTGGCAAAGAATTAGATTGCAACTTCTCTAGGATTCAGAATAAATTTGGAATTCCTGAAGCACATAGCTTTAAGTTTATGCAGGTTAAAATAGCTCTGAAATCAAAAAACCCTAAGATTCTATTAGAAAAAATACCACTTTTTGATATTCTCTGCATAAAATCCGTTAAAATTGGGAAAGTCTATGACTTGCTTTTAAATACCCTATCCGATGACTTAGAGCATACTTAGTCCTCCTGGGCTCGAAGACTTGTTAACCCCAACGTGGACATTGATAAGAGTTTGTATTTGATAGATAAAATATTAATGTCATCGAGCCTTAAAGCCCAAGCTTATAAAACTATTTTTAATCTATACTTTACTCCTGCTAAGTTGTTTACATGGGGAAAGAGACTCGATGATCATTGTCCTAGATGTGGACTGGGACCCGCGGATCTTAGTCACATGCTTTATGACTGTGATAAATTATCAGAGCTAAAAGCTAGAATATGTAAATATTGGGAAGAGGTACTTGGATATCCTTTATGTATTTCCTCTTCATTGCTTATCTTAGGTTGCGATAGCTCTTTGGGGTTGAACAAATCTGCAGAATTATGCCTGTTTATTGGATCGGCGGTATTTAGAATTTTACTTACAACTAATTGGAAGGAACAGATTCCACCATCTTTTCAAATGTGGCTTGCAAGACTTTTGGCCATATTTAATCAAGAAACAGCTATATATACAATTAGGGGTAGACACCATAGATCACGTGGTCAAAAAATCTGGCAACCCATTGCAGATTGGATGGACAGAGTGAAGGGGGACTCATAAGTTGGAATATACTTGTGATAATGTGTTTTAATATTGTATTCTATTTATAATGTAACTTGGAATAATATTCACTCTTTTTTGTAAAATGCTATTATTATCTGAGCCGCTATCTCTTTTTTTTTTTTTGTATAATATATATTGCTGTTATGTATTTATTTATTTGTCGCTGCACAATAAAAAAAAAAAAAAAAAAAAAAAAAGGAACTGGAACGCGATATAGGCCGTTGGTTAAAATTGCCCCATCAATGGCTGGGAGGATAGCCATAATTAAGATGGTGGGACTGCCACAATTTTTATAAATATCCCAATACCGCTATATAATACCTTTTTCTCCAACCCACGCATGCTGTTAAAGCGATTGGTGTGGGGCGGTAAACAGCCTTGCATTGGCTCGGACACTTTAATACTCCCATATGAGAGCGGAGGGTTTGGTGTAACAAATCTGCAGATCTATTATTTGGTGGCACAGGCGAGTTTTGCTCGACACTGGTATTGTGAAGACAGACAGATTCAGTACCATAGGCCTGGGGCTGATTTGGTGCTTCCGTCTTCTGTCAAAACCCTGTTGCCACGGGGGTTCCCCAAGGACCCGCAAGACATCCAGACTGTGTCCACGACTAGCTGGGCATGGCATCATTTGCAGCGTGTGACAGGGGTTTGTGTGTTATATTACCCCGCGCTGCCACTTGCTGGCAATGGTTGGATTCCCATCCTACAGGAGACACTAGTGAAGCGTACTGTGACCAAATATCAGGTGCTCACATTTGGTGATTTGTTTCCTGGAGGGTATATTTTTCAGCGCACAGACGACCCTCATCTTCAAACTGTGACTACGATGGACCTTTTGTGCTGTTGAGAGTGCAGAGTGCGTTGCGCGCAACCATGGATTGTTATCCTCTGGATCCCCCTGACTTCACAATTTTAACTGGGGTTATCAAGGGTGGGGATGGGAGCCATTTAGTTGCCCGTATGTACAAGGAGGCAGTTGCACTGCTTCCAAGTCGTGATGTGGGTGTGCGGGCGGTGTGGGGGCGGGATCTTGGCTACCCATTGACGGATGTGCAGTGGGGTTGGTGTTGTACACAAACGTGTCAAGTGTCTCCTAACCATCAGCATAAACTGCTTCATTTTAAGTTTCTGTGAAGGGCATACATGACTCCTAGTAAATTGCACCATCTGGACCCCTCTCGTCTGCACGCGTGCCCGAGGTGTCGCTCTCTAGAGGCCTACTTCCCGCACATGACATGGACTTGTATTAGAATAGAGGATTATTGGAAGTCTATTTTTGGGGAATTATCTCAGATGGTGGAGGCGGAGATTGCACCATCTCCGCTTTTGGCATTGTTGGGATATGTTCATGATCTTCCCAAGTTCAAGTGCTGCTTTGTTGCCATAGCGCTCCACCTTGCTAAGCGTGAAATAGAAATCAAGTGGACCTGCATACAGGCTCTCTCTCTTAATACATGGCTTCATAGTATGACCTATTGCAACACCACAAGTGACACATATGTGCAGATGCAGCCACTGGCTTCTCGGCCTGTAGACATTTGTCAACTGTTTGAAACCTACCTATTAGCAGCATGGGATATTGCTGGAGTGGGGTTTTCTTTAAAAATCGTATACCCTCTCCATTTTGCATGTTTAGATTAATAAGATTAATTAATTAATAGTAATTATACTAATGGTTTGCTGTGTGAATTGATCAACATTACCAATATAAGAAATACACGTGGGAATTGCAGTGGCATGGCCTAATTAATGACGTAAACTAAATTTGTATGCATATTAATAATAGATATTCAGAAATTGCATGATTATATTTTGCTTTCGTGATGTATCTGTGATTTGTGCTTTATTAATAAGAATATAACCTGCATTAAGTGTTGCTTCTGCTAGATAAATACATACACATATGGGTGTTAGTAAGGGGATAACAGATTATTAGTCATTTCTATGTATTAATTACATTTTTGTGTTTTTTTTGCTTAAGTTGGCCATTTGGTGACCACAAAATGGCTGACGTCCCTGTTAGGCGAGAACAACTCCATTATGAGCATCTCTGGGTGAAGTTCGCATCCGTCGCCATCAGCTGCCTCGGCCTTTACACGACCCCGACTCAACTGTGACAACCAAGGCTATACCCCGGGCTTTCAGCCAGCTGCTCTGAAAGAAACAATGAAAAGATACTATTGCGTGGATTGGAACTATATCTAAAGACACATTATATGTATGGGAAAGAAGTCGAACTTTCCCCAACGGACCAATCAGATTTGTTCAAATATCAATTGTTACACTTTGGAATGTAAATTTACTATAAAAACGGTAGACTAGAGAGGTTGTTAGTTCGGTCGAGACCCTTCAGAAGATTTGCGATTTCCTGACGTTATGCTGACGGAGAGGACGGTGACACTGAAGGACAGCTGTTTCCAAAGACTCTGACAGTATGAACTGATGACCAAGATTTTGACTTAGAGGGCGACTTTTAGCCAGAATAGGTAACTATGATGATCCAATTTTGCTTGATTAAAACCCAGAGACTCGAATTTCAATTATTTAGATAACATTTAATATTCATTACAAGAACTGTGTTGGGTCGTTATTATTTGAGGAAATGTATTTATGTAAATAATGTTATAGATTTTGTTATCACTTCAACCTGCAGCTAGTAGATCCATGGCCTATTCATGGGAGGAGTACTAAAGGTGAAAGTTTTAGATCTTTATGAATAGGGGTATGTGAGTACTCTCTTCCATTACATTGAGTGGAACAATCACCTCCTTGAAACAGGTTATTAGAAGGGTGTATGTTGGTGTTATGGGCCCCACCAGCGAATGTAGTGATTGTGTGTGATCTATGATTTGTGACGAAAGGAGGGATTTTGCATTCCGCGCTGCATTAATAGCAACGGTGCCCCCGCTCAGAAACTACCTACAAGACCTGCAAATGTGTAAAATCACAACTGAAATGTGTGTACCCTTTTTTTTTCAAGCCCACTGTATCAATTAACTGGTTATTCTTCAAATATTGTTAGTGTGCAGTCCTATACCTGGTGTTGTATTGGTATAACTATGTCAACAATTGGATATGCTGTTGTGCACGAAGTTGTACTATGTTTTTACCCGTATTGCTCCACTGTAATGTTCTGCTCCTTGTGATTTTTTCTTTATTTTTTTTGTAATTTGGAAAACTCAAATAAAAAAATAAATGGAACGTTGCAAATCAATCAGGCTCACTAAAATATCATCTACATAAAAAGTGTTCTATGATCCCCACCTAAAGTTTGTATGCCTTTTTTCTGTACTGTTTGGATTACAAATGACAACAGTTCTGGCACTAGGATGAATAGCAGAGGTGATAGGGGCAGCCCTGTCTTATCCAACTTGCAAAATCCAATGAATGGGATAGAAAGCCATTGCCAGTCTCTACCACTGTAGAGTTGGAATATAACTGTTGGACTCAGCCCTCTCTACAGGGTGAACCCCAAACCCTTTAGTCTTTACCCTCCACTTTTTGCTGAATTTGTTTCTCTGGCCTTACAATTCTGTGCACTTCACCATTGCTAACCAATGCTGAAGTGCTTATGATCTCTTCTTTAAACATAATACCTGATTGGCATATTTAATTTGCTCATAAGTCCCTTGTAGAGTGCTTTTCCATATACCCAGGGCCTGTATATTAAATGCTGCTGGTTGGCCTGCAGCACTCATTGTACCACCAACTTAAGTAGCCCCTTAAAACATGGCCGAGGCCTGCCACTGCAGCCTGATTGGAGCTTTAAACTGTCAATTCGACTTGGCAATAAAACCCCCTTGCCAAGCCTTAAACTGCCCTTTCATTGTAAACACGTCATCCCTAGGGTAGGCCCCAGGTAGCCCATAGGACAGGGTGTATTGTACTTGAAAGGTTGGACATGCAATTTTATGTCTTACATGTCCCAGGAGTGAAAATCTCATAAATGTATTTTTCACTATTGTGAGTCCTACCTATCACATAAGATAACATTGGGTTGCCTTATTTCATTTCATAAGTGCTAACTTTTGATTTGGAACAGGTAAGCATTTTTGGGGTCTATGCAATTGTAATTAAAACTCCTATTTAATGGTAAAATCAGATTTTAAATTACAATTTTGAAAATGCCACTTTTAGAAAGTTTGCTTCTTACTGCCCTTGCTTGGTGTCGGCAGCCTGTCCTAGGTCACATGCATCACCTGACTAGGTATAGTTGGCAGTTGGACTTTCTTTAGTCCTCCAAGACAGTCATCCAATAGAGGGATTAGGTGTTCCTGAATGGGCTCACAACTGTTAGGATTGGGGAGGTGCTCCACTTACAACTGAATAGGTTGTGACCTCCCTTTATACAAAAGACCTGTCATTACTGTACTGTTGTTGCAGGCAGCTTGGAACTAGGGCCGGGGAGTCGGGAAAGTTCAAGGACTTCAAAGGGAATCCTCTAGAAATGTCTCCTACTTCAAAAACGCACAATGAATACAAAGGGGACCCTTAGCATTTCACTTTAAGTACCAGCGCAAGGAAACTCAGAGGATTGCCTGCTGCTGTAGTCTACTGTGCACTCCACAAGACTGTTTTTCTGCACCTGGTAGGACTGCTTCTCTGCCTGCAGCCTGCTTTGATCCTCAGAGACCTGTCCTTCTGCTTGAGCACTGCTACATCACATGAACCCAGGACTTCTAGACTGACACTAAGGGCTAGTTTGCTGGCCTCCTGTTCAGAGCCACAGAGACATAACAGTCTCCCAACAACCTGAACCGGCACCTGGACCCAGCCTGAGTGAGTCCTGAACCCCCAAGTAGTGTCCCTCCAGTCCTTGATTGTGGTGCTAAAGGAACCCAGATGATCAAGATCCCAAACTTGGAACCTAGAAAAGTTTTTGATAAAAACTGCTCTGAGAACTGAGGGAAGACCAGGATCAACCTGCTCATATATCCACCCAAGAAGCATTGGCAGTAAGATTTGCATTGAATAAGAATTAGGAACTTGTGATTTAAAATAATAAATGTGGCCTTGAGTCCAAATATAGAAATCTTCACCGCGACTTTGTCCAGCAGCTTCCCGATGACGAAGTCTCCTCCTCGGACACCACCACCACTGAACTTTGCCTTCTCAGAACATTGTTTCCAAAATGTCTTCTAAGTCCAGAGGTAAGCGTTGACCAGGCCCAATCCACTCTTTGTATGCAACCTGTGCTTTGTTGTGGTTGACCATTTTTGTCAAGTTGGACCCTGTCTCTCATGAATAGATGTCTGCAGTTGGTACATTGATCTTTTATGGGCTAGCTTTGACTAAAACATTACAAATTCATAACTCTGGTTCTGCTATTTGGATTTTTGTCATTTTGGGGTTAAATAATTTCAATTTGTTAAACTTTACTGTATATTTTTTAATTGTGTGAGATGTTACTTATGTTATGTTTTCACTTTAATAGTGTTTGTGTGCTGCAGAAATACTTTGCATATTGCATCAAAGTTAAAACTTACTGATTTTGTGTCAAGCTACCAAAGGGTTATGCACAGGTTAGTTTAGTGATTTTTGTGATTCACCTGATAGGTATTGTGTCTGTTGCTTGACCAGGGTTGACACCCCAGTCAACCAATAACCCGACTTGTCACAACCTGCAAAAATCTGTTCCATAAGTGGAACAAGCATTCCTTTGTTGGCTTTATAAAATTCTAAGAGAAATTCACTGAATGAATGACAGGGCTTTACTTGTGGGCATTGCTCATTGCATTTTCCTGAAGTTTAAACTAAAAAATTAATTTACACCTAAAGCAAAACAAATACAAATACAATTTTCATTATGCATTAATAAATATTAAAAGTGGTGCACACAACTAATTCAAATGTAATTTTATTTTGATAAAATGTTATTGTACTTTACTTTGTAATAACAAAGGTGGTTAGAAAATTCTATAATGAAATACATATTTATTTTCAACATTACTATATTAAATTATGCTTAATGTTATATTTGTAACTATTTTATATAATTTTAATTCATTTAAATGTGTTTCCTATGTGGTTTTATTTGAAGGCCCTACCACCATTCATTTCTATGTTGCAGTTCCAGTAGCTGGCCATGCTCAGCTCTGCATTGGTCCCTTTTTAGGCTGTAGTAGCTTTAGAAGGGCAGTTTGTGAAAAACAACGGGCTTAATCTTTTGTTAATGAGGACATGTCTGTCTCTAAACCCCTCCCTACTCCTCTCATAACACCTCCTCTCTAAATCCCTCTACTTTAGTATTAAGCATTCTCCATTTTCCAACCAATCCTCTCTTCCTCCCACATTTACTACTAAAATGTGTGTGTGGATGACTTCGCTGTTGGGTCAGATCTCCACACAGAAAAAGATAGGAGAGGTGGAGTTGGAGGTGAGAATTCTGCCCAGAGATTTTCAAATTAAAAAAATTTGAAATTTTGTACTTTTGAAGTACTACAAATATGCTACAAAATTCCCCTTCAGTGATTTTCTATTAAGGCTTGTGTTGCAGGTTGCAGCACCAGCCTCAATAGAAAATATACACTTTTAAAACATCCGTTCACTCTTTGGCAAGCACCACATGGTGCCTGCCACACAGTGAAGGGATGTTAAGGGGGGCATCTCTTCATAGCAGAGGCCTTGGGTGAACGGGTGCCCTGCTAGGGGCCCCCAAAGTCACTTCCCAACAGCCTTTTTCAAGTCGGAAAAGCTGACACGGAAAGGCTGTAGGAAATGGACATCATAATCTGTCGCCATTTGGGGGTTATTAGTCCATCTGAGATTTAGTTTTGCAAGATCAAAGATTGCTACCTGAGAATGAAATAAAGAGAAGGCAGCAATTTGGCATAGATAACATATCTGATTTTATTTCAGCCCTCGGCTGGAAATGCTGCACTCCACTAGAGAAAATCACAAGAAAAGATAAAACTTGATTTTGGTAGTCATAAACATATAGTCATCATCTTTAAGAAGGGTTTACCCGATTTCAATTAACTCATTTGAAGATCTGGCTTAGGAGTTAATGGAAACTAGACAAGCAAGAGAAGTGGGGATTTGGCAAAAACATGCCTATAATGTAAACAATTCTGATAGATTTAGGAAAATATTACAAAGGGAAAAAGAGACAGATATTATTTGACTGAAATGTTCTGGAAAATGTATCTCACACCAGAGCAATTTCACCCAGGGTTTTACTTGAAGAATGTAACCATATTTTTTAATATGGTAACCATATGATGTAAGTAATTGGTTACACACAGAATGAACTTTTTCAAGACTGGGCTTTCCTTATTTATTCTTTCATATCCAAAGATTCTTGGGATACACATCTCATATTTATAACATATCAAATATAGAATCAAAGTTAATTTATATTTCCATGTTGATTCAGGATCCATAATAACAGAGTACAGCCACAGGCAACATATCACAATACAATCAACTAATATTTATTTTTGACAAATAGTTAAAAAATCCAAGGTTGAACTAAGTGAACGACTGTTTGCTAGTTCTTATGAGGAAATATTTTATTTCCCTGCCTCCATTGGGTTCCCTGGGAACGTATTACAGTATGAGTGCATAGCCAAGGATGGGTTGAAGTACATTTACTCCTGCTTTGGCACCTTTAGGGCTGTAGTAACTTTAGAAATATAGCAATGGTCCTACTCTTTTGTGAGTGTGTGTTTGTACTAGCGTGTCCCCTCGTAAACCCCACATTTTTAGTGAAAAATATTCCCCATTTTTCAGCCACTCCCCCTTCTCCTTTCCACATTTTATCATTGAAATGTATACCTATTTTTGTGGACATCTCCACCACCATGCCAGAGATCTCCTGTTAGGAACATATGAGAGGTGGAGGTCTATTTCCATAAGTTTGTGAATAGCTTTTTGTAGTATGTAAGTAGTACTATTGTAGTCTACTTTATGAACTAGAAAATGCAGTTTTAACTAACCCTGGGCATAGTTCACGAAGTCGCACTACGTGAAGCTATTCGAAGATGTCATTGCACTACGCAAGCTATACGAGCATGCGTAGCTGCTTGGGGCGCCTGTTCGCAATGCGTTTTTCTTGTTCGGGAGCGCATTGTGTGTGTTCGGGGCACTGTTTGCATGCTCGGGGGATAGTATCTCGCGAACTTACCCATGCAGTTGCCTATGGGCGCGGCCATCTTGTTTTTCAATTGTCCCGCCCGCTCGCGATGCCTTATTTCCTGTTCCAGGTCGCGTATAGCGTGTTCGCGATGCGCATGTCATGTTTGGGAGCACGTTTTACTTGTTCGCGACGGTTATTGCGTGTTCGTGGGGAAATATTGCATGAACTTACCCACGCGGTTGCGACGGGCGCAGCCATCTTGGTTTTCACTCTATGCTATGGTTTCTGGGCCTACTTTTCTATCCTCCCTCAATCTTTGCAATCCTTAGTTTATTACACTGTTTTTCTGACTTTTTTTTATTTATCATCTATCTCTCTCTCTCTGTCCCAAAGTTTATATTTTGCATTTTATTTCTACTTTTACTGTGTTTTTTTTACTTTTCTACTGTTTTATATTACTTCTTTCTTTAAGCTCCTACTTCTTCTCCCTAACTTTATTTTTTCCTTCTAACTTTTGTTTTTCGCCTCCCACACACCCCAGAACCATGGCCAGGGGTAGCAGCACTACCTGCTCCAAGGGCAAGGCGCCTGCGCCCAAGAGCCGCCTGCCTTGTGGCAGAATGCACCCTGCAGGGGTGCAGGCCCGGCAGCTTTTTGGCGAGGCGGAGGTGGTCACCCTTGTTCTTTTTTTCCAGCGCCACCTCCCCTTGACCTTGGCAGCAGGAGGCAGGCCATGCTCCGGGTACCCTACCCAGGAGTATCACCGTCGGTGGGCGAAGGTACGCCGGGCAGTGTTTCACTGCTCAGGGGTCTGGCGCACCCATAACCAGCTGGCCCACCGGTGGTTAGACATCCTGGACCGGTAGCAGGACCTGTTGGACCTGCTAGGTGTCGAGGTCGTGGGGCTTGGTTAGTAGCTAATATATAGTAGTATAAGTATTGTGTATAATTTTTGACGAATAACAAGATTACTGCTGCTTACATTGCAGGTAAATTACGTTTCAAAATCTTCTGTGATTGTAGGACACAGGTGCTCGGCGCTACTCTTACTTGTTTGCAACTTTGCGCTAGCTTGGGATGATTAATGTAAGAGTTTACTTTAGAGAACTGAAGTTAGGTAATGCTATTGCTAGAGAGACTCTAGTCCTTCCATTGTCCTACTGTGAAATAGTAGTGGATGGATACTAGGTTTAGTTAGTATTAGTTCATAATTTTTTTACGGTCTGCGTGATGCCTCCTCTGTCACTGAGTGCTGCTTACCCCAGTCCTCCGTAGAACCTTTTGTAGTTTGTTTAGTGAGTGGTAGGCTTAGCAGTGTCAGTCAGTAGCAGAACAACATCAGACGCAACCAACCAAAAATTTGGTATATGCACGAATGTATGCATGTGTCCTCCATCTTATCTATGCATTTTTGAAGGCTAAAAAAATGGAAATGCAGACTTAGTGAACAATTGGCCCGTCTGGAATAGGTGGTCTAGGTCAGGTGGTACTTAGGCTTCATTAGTATTCTGGAATCAGAATGATTATGGAACACTGGATTAGTGTTCATAAATAAGTAGACGGTCCGTGAATCCCGCAAGCAGCCCAGTAGTCGATCTGATTAGATAGGTCAATTATATTGCAATGTTGTTTCCTAAAATGTTTTTTGAGCGTTTTGCTAAATGATTTATTTGTTTCACAGCACTCCTTAATGTTTGTCTCTTTCTTTATTATATCTTACATGATCAGCACCACCCAGGGGCAAGAAGACGGGGTCCAAGTCGGCGGGACATCCAGAGGACTGTTCCTCTACCAAGGGCTCTGCTGCTGGCCCCAGTAAGTCCTCCAGTGATTAATATTAACAATTATATTTCCCTATCTTTTACTGCACCTTTTTTTTCCGAACTATTAATTATGATTCCACTTCCTAATTCTATTTTTTACAAAAGCTTCTTTGACCTTGACTATCTGTTTCCAAATTTTGGTTATCCCCGCCTCTAAGTTCCTTCTAACTGCCTCTGCTATGACTCTTTGTACTACTACTATCAGTCTGTCTGTAGCTAAGCTTGCCCAGTTGGCCACTCTTTATTTAAGGTTTTCTTTTGAATAAAACTCAGATTGACCAATAGCTCTAGCCACTGGGTCCTGTCCTTTGGGTTGTCCTCTTCTAGTCTTCTTAATCTTGAGGCTTTGACAATTCCCACCAACAAAATGCCCAACCAGATATTTGACTAGTATTTTTGATAATATAGTACATACTACTACTGTTGTGGGGATTCTAAACAGCCACATACAGAACTATGCACAAGAAAATAGGATGTTGGTGATGGGAGGTTGGACTTTACTCACACCTCAGTCAGGACCCACAATCCCCTGACTGACTAGCTATAGTGTCTCATTAGGTCCCGAACCCCATACGAAGATACCCAATGATTACACAACCCAGAACATAACACCCTTTCGC
Source organism: Triturus cristatus (assembly GCF_964204655.1). Classification (NCBI taxonomy): domain Eukaryota; kingdom Metazoa; phylum Chordata; class Amphibia; order Caudata; family Salamandridae; genus Triturus; species Triturus cristatus. The sequence goes on from NC_140588.1 coordinate 920,894,441, forward strand.
TCACTCACTCGTGTAAGTCCACCCCACCACACCAAATGCCACAGCGTGTATGTGTAAGTTCAAAAGGTTTATTTTCAAATAACAAGCTCTGTATGTTGTTCTATGAAATTACTACAGCCAGCTCCAACAGCAAAATGCATAAGATTAAAACAGTAAACATTTACAAGTGCATGATAGATGACAAAAGATCTGTGTGAATTCTGGGAATCCCCTCACCGTAGAACGTAGAAATACTGGTTACATGCATCATAAGCTCTGCAAATCAGTGGTTTGTAGAATGGATTCTTCCGCCTATTATGAGAAAAATGGTGCGCGTTAGATAGTATAATGCAATTATGCAAATATTTCGCAGTCCTGCCAAAAAGTGTAACATGTTATGGCTAAGCAATACGGACTAACCGAACTTCATAACAAAGTTGCTTGTTTTTCGACCTCTTCACTTGTACGCAACACTCATGTGGCCTCAAAGGCGTCTACTGCACAACAAGCTGGAGGTAACATGCGCAAAAGAGTAGACATGATGAATCTAAAATGGTTACATGGCTCAGGCTAACTTTCCAAAGAGTAGAGTAGGACTAGATGACCCTAGGGACCATAACACTACTAGTGTCTGTCTACTGACTCTACTCTTGTACCCGATTTGGACTAGTGATGATGTATGTTGTATTAACTTTATTTCCAATCTTCCTAGTGAAAACAAATTAAATATGGAGAGGTGTACAGGCATCTAAAAATGTGTAATGTTTTTTCTAGGCATACTACCAACCACCAGTGCCGGCGGGGCCAGCGGCGATGGCGATGCGGCCATTCTGGAGGGGGCAGGAGGGGGCAGGAGAAGATGCAGCACCTGCAGGAGCTACAGGGGGGAGCCAGCAGCAGTGGCGGGCGGTCGTAAGTTATATTCATTACTTATTGACATTACTACTAGCTGGAAGTGTGTTCACTTCACTCACTGTACTGTGAGACTTATTAAGTATTAAGTGAACATTATACAACGGTTGAAGAAGACACCCTTTACTTAGCATTAGAAATGCATTAGCAATAGCATTACCAGCGTGAGTTGAGTAACCAATGGCCCCTTCAATCTGATTCCAACTCAGCTATGAAAGTTTTATGGAGAAGACTAAAAGTCAGATCAGATGACCTTGATGGATGTGCTGAACAAAGAGGGAAAGAAGGATGGAAGGAGGAAGGACGGGCGAGATGTAATATGTTGGAAGCATACATAGGTGGCTGATAGGAATCAGACCAGATGCATGGGTTGTTGAAGGATGGGTGGAAGGTGAATGAAGATTCCTGCCTGGGTGGGCGACACAGTATGGGTGGATACTAGATAGCAAGAATCATCAGCGGTTTTTTGGGTCAAACTCAAAGCCAAGGCAAGCAAGGAAGGAGCGGACGCATGGGTGGTTGTTGGTGAAACCAACTAAGGTTTGTTAAGAGATATATAAAAAAGAATGATAGACATTTACTTTTAATGGATGGATGCCTGGATGTTTTCATCATAGACAGCATAGGTGGAGACTGTCACCGGATGCAGAGTCTTACTTTGAAGAGAATGTAAAAGAAACTGCGCCAGAGTAGCAAAGTAGTATTTTCAGAATACAGTTGACTCACAGTAGTTTGCAAGCACATCATATATATATATATTATCAAGCGCCTTCCTCCGACTCCGAGGACCACTCTCTACCTATGTTAATTTATTTTCGATTGTGTCAGCCAGCCTGCAAAGGGTGGCCTATCTGTTGGTTACACAATCAATGAAAACAATGTACCATATGCAGTAGCGGTCGGTGGTGGGAGTGCTGGCGGGCGGTGACATGGGGAGGTGAAGGGGCAGGGTGGGGGGTAGTAAACTATGGATTACGGCCAAATACAGGTAAGTAAACATACAAATAAATAAAACGAATTTCATTGTGCGCACTGCACTGCCAAATGCAATGCAGTGAGCGCAACGAAATTTGTTTCATTTATTTATATGTATTGTTTACTTACCTGTAATTGTCCGTAATCCACAGTTTACTAACCCCCACCCTTTCCCTCCCCCTCCCCACATCACCGCCCAGCAGCACTCCCACCACCGACCGCTACTGACCTTATGTGGTGCTCCCATATTAAAGCAATGATCATTGGATACGATAAATAATCTGCCTTTTTGTAGTACCCAGGGCAGGGTAAAAGTGAAATTGAGCAATTGCCCTCAACAGAGAGAGTATGGCCAGTGCCACCCATAATAGAAAAATATGAGCTTCCCCACCTGCAGACAGTAGTAGTAAATAAAACTAATGTGAGTCTGCGTCATGACTCTTATGTTTGTCTTGGGTGCTGACTGATCTGGCATGCCGGCTACAACAAGGTTATGTAATTTCGCTAAACTAGAGATAAGAAGAAGACGACTGGTGTGTACTGGAGTCCATAGTGCTAGTATAATGCCTGAAACGCCCACAAATGTTAGAATCTGTGGAAGTGGGAGGATAGATATGTACCACAAATGTTATGTACTGTGCTTGCTAGTGCTACTGTGCCACTATGTGTTGAATTAATTTTGTGTTACTGTTTTGCTAAAAGTATTGGTTACAATATTCTTTTTCTTTCTTGATAGAGATCCTCCTTCCAAAGAAAAGCCACCACGGAAGGAGTTGGCAGCCAGTGCCCACGCCGGAAACTGGTGGCCATCTGCGAAGAGTACCAGCGGCTGGTGGCTCAGGCGGAGGAGGAGGCGGCTGCAGCCTCCTCCAATGCCCCAGGCCCCAGCCAGGCCCCGCCTCCAGTGTTACGGCTCCACGGTCAGGCAGCCACCCGCCGCCGTGCTTCGATAACATGTAGCACTGCTGCCCCCCATCCTGGATGCAACTGCAGGGCATTTCGCTGCCAGATGCTCCTACGGATGGCACGCTTGGAGGAGCGGGTCAAGATCCTCGTGGATAAACACCTCAAATTTAGGACCACGTTGGATTGCCCCTTTTTAGTTCCATTTTGTTGGTGGGTGGGTATTGGGCATTGGGGTTTATGGAAATTGTTTGGACTTTTGGGTTTGGGACATTGGTTGGGGTTAGGGAGAGGGGTGTGTCAGGTCACAGTGGGATAGTTTATTTGTGTTAGGGTAATAAATTATATTTATACTTAAACATACAATGTTAATGTTTTGTGGGTGGGTTACTGTTTTATGAATTTACGTCACATGGTTTCCTTGCTGCTACAGGCCCGCAGCCAGTGTTTGATTTAAAATATCTGCCGATTTTGTAACACACAAACAGATAGAAGCTGTACCCCTCACTGAGTTATTTTATTTGTCCTACTAGTCAGTCTCTCCTCCTAGTCCACTATACCTCCCACCAAACTTATCTTATCTGTGATTGATGATGATTAAGTTTGGCACAGTGATGGCTGCATGGTTTCCCAAGAGAATGGAGAAGTTGCCATGGTTTCGACACTCGCTGCTGAAAGATGATGAAAGTTCTTTAAAAGTTTCTTCTCCTCTCCTTGGCAATGAAGACACCACTGCTGGCCAACCCAACAACACAGCACACTGGCAAGGGGGCAGTCCAACTCCTACAGCTTCCTTGGTTCTTCTCCTTGGCAGAGGTACGCATTGTTCCCAGAAGTGATCTAAAGTTCTAGGGTCTGGGTCCCCTCTTTTATACTCATTTTCCCTTTGTTCTCTGAAGGCAGAGAGGCCTTTGCCTAGTCCAAACCAGTTTTGGTAGGTCCTGGAGCACTTTATTGACAAGACTCCTTCTTTCCTTTCACAGTGTAGGGCAGGGACATCAGACGCCCCACAGGAGGTGGAGCCAGCATTGTGGAGGGAAGGCACAGCCCTATTCAGGTCCCAGGTGCAGCTCCTCCCACCCATCTACATGCAGATCTCTCTATTCAGCCCTGTGCTGACTCACCCTGTCTTCTGGAATCCCCCAGCCCCTGTCACTCACAAAATCAGACACACAATACACAACCTAGCAGAGGCAGGCTTAGACAGTTAGGCATGAAAATACCCACTTTCTAAAAGTGGTATTTTCAAACACAGAATGTTAAAACCAACTTCACTAAACAATGTATTTTCTCATTCTGGGTTCAGGCATACTAAACTTGAATTTCTACCATGTTCCCTGGGTTAGTTAGGATTATAGGATGTAATAATCAAACTGCCCATTCTGGCCTATGGGGAACAGGTAGCCTTGCAATAGTGAAAAGCGAAAAGGGCTGTAATTCACTATTAGGACATGCCACACACACCAGGGCATGTCCTACCTTATACTTACAATGCACCCTGCCCTTGGGCCTACCGTAGGGGTGGAGCATCCTCGAGCCAGTGAGCGAACTTAGGCGCAGGTTTGCGACCCCAGCACATGGAAACCCTACACCGTGCGAGGCCCACAGCATGGCAATCAAACGTTGGGAAGCTTCTGGGCAGAATTTAACTAAGTCCAGGAGGCATAGTGAGGGGTCAGGCCGAACCGGCGATGAAGTTATCTCTGAAATGGCAGCGCAGACCTCACGCCAGTAAGCAGAGACCTTGGGGCATAGCCAGGCAAGGTGGGAGAAGTTCGCTGCATGGGCAGAACAGCGCAGGCATCTATCACTGGGGATGAGTCCCAACCTATGCAGCTGACCGGGGGTGCGGTAAAGCATATGTAAATACTTAAAATGAATGAGTCGCTTAGTCTGGTTGCAGCAATAGAGTTAATCAGCGTGGGAGATTTCAACACCAAGGTCTGCTCCCCATGCCACACGCGCACGGTGAGTAGAAATGGAGGTAGCCGCCAGCGAAAGGGCGTAAAGTTTGTTCACCAATTTTGGGTCAGTTTAATAGAAAATGTTGCACATGGTTCAGGCTGTTTAAAAATTCTATGCTTCTGCACTGGTAACCTGAGGAATTTATGCAGATGATCAGAAACAGAATCAGGTTAAATACACACCTGGTTAAAACATTTTGATTTTTTTGAAAGTGGTATATGCTTTTCTTCAGAAAGCCAAGACAGGCAGAATGGCCATAATGAGTCTGGGTTTATATGAAAGCATTTGAAACTGTGGGTTCTATTTACAAATTTTAAATTAACATATGTAGATTTGCTCATGTATAAAATTACTCTTGCACTTAGGTGTAGGCCTATACTCTTTTGCTATTCACAATGTACAGTGTAGATTTGCAGTTAAGTGCAGACTTGCATGTTTCCATCCCCTCTTGTGCAGCGGGCAAAGAGCCATTGTACAATTATTAGGAAAATGGATGTCAGCAAACATCCATGTACCGTGTGGCAAGTCCGTTCCCACCTGCCTTTCTATGTTGGTTGGCCACTATAGAAAGGCAGACCTAAAGGGAGATCGTAATCCCTACGGCAGTGCCTGAGAAGGCACTGCCCTTATTGTAGGTTTAGGCCTATACTCTTTTGCTATTCACAATGTACAGTGTAGATTTGCAGTTAAGTGCAGACTTGCATGTTTCCATCCCCTCAGTCCAGAGAGTTGAGACTTCTAAAACAGAATTTATGTATGTAAGGTTGCTTCGAGTAGCATTTAACACATAGGCCTTAATTACGATGAAAGTCAGACTAGCGTCAAACCAGCACCGTGTTGGAATGGAAACCAACCGACAAGCAGTCGGAGGTTCCATCTGATGAATTTGGATGCGACCATCCATGAGGTGGCTGTAAAGATCCATTTGCCTGATATGGCTTGTGCAGTGGGCAAAGAAGGGCCATTGTACAATTATTAGGAAAATGGATGTCAGCAAACATCCATGTACCGTGTGACAAGTACCAGATGCTGCCTGCCACACGGTACATGAATGTTCGGTGGGGGACCACATGTGTCCCCCATGCCTCTTAGCGGAGGCTGTGGAAGGACGGTGGTTGCAAGGGGCCCCCAAAGTCCATTCCCACCTGCCTTTCTATGTTGGTTGGCCACTATAGAAAGGCAGACCTAAAGGGACATCGTAATCCCTACGGCAGTGCCTGAGAAGGCACTGCCCTTTTTGTTCGGATTAAATTCCGACTTCTGGGTGGACGGGCTCCTTGAGCCTGTCGGAACAGCAGTGGTCGGTCCGTTCATATGCTGCCTTCGACTCGGAGTGCAGGAGAAGATGTTGGTCGGATCGCAACTGACAGGCCCTCAGTTGAGATCTGACCTCCATTGAAATCAGGCCCGTAGGAAATTTACATGGAGACGTTTCTTCCTTCTTCCTTTGTACAAAACGTTTTACCATTATTTCACTATAAAGTATAATTGCAAATTATTGTAAAATAAATATTATTAACCTAGAACTAATAGTTTAAAATATTGCAGCAAATGAACCCATCCCAATTAAATGTTCTGTAAATAATTAGGTATTGAATTATATTAATTTAATTAGTAACTACTATTTGTTATTCAAAATGTAAAATCCCCCTCTATAGTATTTTAATATTTAATTAATATTTATTACATTTGAAGAATAGATATGTTTGTGGATGTACATAAAATAATGTTTTTAAATAGTTTTAATTGAATTAGTTGGTAAACTTATAACATTAAATCTGAAATGCAATTTAAAATTTTACATTAAAAATATGTATATTTATATTAATTTAAAAGTCAAAATTAATTAATGTATTTATTATTATTTCCTATGTGTGCTCTATGAAATCCCTGCTTCTAATATTTTCTATGGCTGTGAAATGCAGCTCCTGTGAATGGCCATTTGTGCTGCTAGACATTCTCTTTTACTGAACTGGAGTGCATTTACTAATGTTTTGGTTCCCTTTTTGATACAGTAACTTTAGAAATGCATTTTGTCGATAGCAATGGGCACACTCTTTTTGGGTGGGTGTTTGTATTTGCATATCCTTCCCTAAACCCCTCCACATACCTGCCTATACCCCTCGCATTTAAAAGTAAATATTGCCTATTTTCCAGGCACTACCCGTGGTCCCTCCCATGTTCACTATCAAAACATATAGCTACATGTATAAAGAGCTCCGCACATGTGGAAGAAATCTCTGCATAGAAAAATTAGGAGAGGATGAGGTCTCCACGTGTAGCTTTCTGGATTTTCATTTTGTGGTACATGAGTTGCACTACTGTAATACTACTAAATGTGCTACAAACAGCAGTTTGTTAAATGTTGATTATATATGAAAAGGATAGGAGGAGGACGATTTGAAAGAGATGGCGTTGTTGTTATCAACAGGTTTTTGTAACAGCAGAGATTTATTTTCAATATTTAATTTGGTTTCCAGAAGCACAGACAGGGGTGGGACATTCTACCATCAATGGGGGCTATACAGACAAATCCAAACAACCTTGGGGCCGATTCCAATCCTGGAAAAAGGCTGTACGAATCGTTGTACGGAGCGTTTTCTCCATACGACTCGTACCCGGTAAACTTTCCGTACAACCTAGGAAGTACGATTCGTACAGAAAGCCTATTTCCGTACGTTTCGTACAAAAGACCGTACGGGTCAAAAAAAACAATGATTCTGATCTGGAACAGCTTGTACGTGACGTCCGGACGTATTTAAGCAGCGGTTTCCGGCCCAGCAAGTACGATTCATCCCTACGTCACTCCGTACGGCTCTTTTTTTACGGGAGCCAAACACAGCCAGAAAAGCAGAGTCCGACGTGAACCGCTACACAACGGAGACCCTGTACGCGACGTACACGCCATTAACCCCATCGTACATGTCATCCCAGTCCTCCTAGCCTACGACCTGGTGCACACGCCGCAGAAGGTGACACCCAGGGGCCAGGGTGGGGATGAGGGGCAGGAAACATACCCCATACACAAATCCAAACCTATAATATGGAGCCCATACATTACCACCAGGGTCTGGTCACTTGGGGGGCGTGTCCAGCAACCCCTGCGTACCACAACTACGGAAGTGGATGTGTACGGTGTGTTTCACACGTACCCGTACGGCACCAGTAGAATAGTGATATGGACCGTACACACGCAATGAATGCGTGGGTACGGTGCGTTTCACACGTACCCGTACGGCACCAGGAGAACAGTGATACGGACCGCACACACGCAATGAATGCGTGGGTACGGTGCGTTTCACACGTACCGCTACGGCACCAGGAGAACAGTGATACGGACCGTACACATGCAATGAATGCGTGGGTACGGTGCGTTTCACACGTACTCCTATGGCACCAGTAGAATAGTGATACGGACCGTACACACGCAATGAATGCGTGGGTACGGTGCGTTTCACACGTACCCCTACAGACACTAGTACAATAGTGATACGATGCGTACTCATGCAATGAATGCCAGGGTACTGTGCGTTTCACCCGTACCCCTACGGCACCAGTACATTTGGGATATGAGTTGTACACACGCCACAAATGTGGGGTTACGGTCTGGCCCTGCATGTTACCTTCATTTTGGTGTCTGTGTAGGTCCAGGCCAGCAGTGTACTGCTCCAAGGGGGTGGGTCGGTGGATGCAGAGGATTCCCAGCAGTGGCCAGCCATATGGGGGTGGCTGCAGATCAATACCAGCAGTGGCCAGACATGTAGGGGTGGCTGTAGAGGACTCCCAGCAGTGATCAGCCACATAGGGGTGGCTGTAGATGAATACCCGCAGTCTCCAGCCATATGGGGGTGGCTGCAGATGAATACCAGCAGTGGACAAACATATAGGGGTGGGTGCAGATGAATACCAGCAGTGTCCAGACATATGGGGGTGGGTGCACAGGACTCCCAGCAGTGGACAGAGACATGGGGGTGGGTGCAGAGGACTCCCAGCAGTGGACAGAGACATGGAGGTGGGTGCAGAGGACTCCCAGCAGTGGACAGAGACACAGGGGTGGGTGCATATGACTACCAGCAGTGGGCTGCAATATGAGGGGTGGGTGCAGAGGACTCCCAGCAGTGGACAGAGACATGGGGGTGGGTGCAGAGGGCTCCCAGCAGTGGACAGAGACATGGGGGTAGGTGCAGAGGACTCCCAGCAGTGGACAGAGACATGGGGGTGGGTGCATATGACTACCAGCAGTGGCCTGCAATATTAGGGGTGGGTGCAGAGGACTCCCAGCAGTGGACAGAGACATGGGGGTGGGTGTAGAGGACGCCCAGCAGTGGACAGAGACATGGGGGTGGGTGCAGAGGACTCCCAGCAGTGGACAGAGACATGGGGGTGGGTGCAGAGGACTCCCAGCAGTGGACAGATACATGGGGGTGGGTGCATATGACTACCAGCAGTGGCCTGCAATATGAGGGGTGGGTGTAGAGGACTCACAGCAGTGGACAGAGACATGGGGGTGGGTGCAGAGGACTCCCAGCAGTGGACAGAGACATAGGGGTGGGTGCAGAGGACTCCCAGCAGTGGACAGAGACATGGGGGTGGGTGCAGAGGACGCCCAGCAGTGGACAGCGACATGGGGGTGGGTGCATATGACTACCAGCAGTGGGCTGCAATATGAGGGTTGGGTGCAGAGGACTCCCAGCAGTGGACAGAGACATGGGGGTGTGTGCAGAGGACTCCCAGCTGTGGACAGAGACATGGGGGTGGGTGCATATGACTACCAGCAGTGGCCTGCAATATGAGGGGTGGGTGCAGAGGACTCCCAGCAGTGGACAGAGACATGGGGGTGGGTGCATATGACTAACAGCAGTGGCCTGCAATATGAGGGGTGGGTGCAGAGGACTCCCAGCAGTGGACAGAGACATGGGGGTGGGTGCAGAGGACTCCCAGCAGTGGACAGAGATATGGGGGGTGTACATCATTATCAGATAACCACACCTACATGGTGGTATGTACGCATCCCTAACTGTGGACTATGATGACAGTGCTATAACAACACATCACTGACAGCAGTGTCCCACTCCCAGGAGGATGGATATCTTTCACTCACTGCATGACACACCACATGTGGGTGTGAGGACAAATAACACATGCATACCCACCCATGGCGGATGCAGCACAATACACACCCTGATATCATGCCACAAGACTGTATCTGCCTACAAAACTAAGATAGCCAAAGGGAACACACACTGTCACGCACATCCCAGGACTGATAGTAATGTCCAGGTACTGGTCCGCAATGAATGCGTGGGTACGGTGTATTTTACACATACCCCAACGGCACCAATACAATAGTGATACGAGGCGTACACATGCCAGGAATGGAGGGCTACGAGTCGCACAAGGATGTCCATCAAGTACTTGTCATTGCATACTTTCATGTGCAGGCCCTAGGTGTGTCAGCCAGTGATATTGCACAGGTCATCTCATCTAGTTGCACAATTGATGTGTGATGACCTGTGGACTCATGCCATGTGTGATGGGGCAGTATGTGCCACACATCACCTTGACACTTGCCACATGTGTGTCTGTAGTCCAACTGTGTCATACACAGCAGCAGTGGGATGGCACAGTCATCACCACCCGCACCTGTCTCCTGATGCCAGGGACAGAGACACTCTATCAACTGACATGTCAGCGTGCCCCTATGTGACTATGTCAGGTGTGTGTAATGTGTTCCCATGAGCTTGCTGTTAGTGTTCCGTCAACTGCATCTGCTGTTGGTGCATCCAACATGGGTCTGTGTGGAGATGGGCATGGCACCACCCCCTTTTGTAACACATCTACGCACACCATGCCACATGTGGATTCCCACGGCTGTAGGGTCTGTGTGCATTGGATATCATATTTTCACAGGCATACATGTCTGCATCATCTCAATGGCTGTGTTTATTTGTTGTCACATGTAACCCTTCATCGCAATGTGTTTAATATGTACATTTGACATTCCATGTGACCTGTGCGTGTGCCTTGCAGTCAACTGTCTGGATGAGATGACATCCTTCCAATGCAGCTATGTGGATGTGTGTCACTCCGGTGATATCTCTGGGTGTTCACTCAGACTTGCCCCCAGCTCATTTCAGGGCATATCATGTAGACTTGACAATCAACAGGTGTATCTGGCTTTTCGCAGGAGTGCCAGCAAGCTGGCATATGTGTCCTGGATGTATTGCACACACCAGACTCCATAGTTACCTGATGTTTAGTAGCAGTTTAGCATGTGCTATGTTCATTGACATTGATGTTAGCAGACTCTCAATCTTCATTATTCCTAACAATGTCTTGTAGGGCACCGCCTGTCCCAAGACCAATGCCAGACTTGGCTGCCATGAGGGAACATGCCTGCATCCGACGTTATAGATTCACTCAACAGTTGATTGAGGACTTGACCGACCAGCTGGCACCACACCTCCAACCGCGACACAGGTATCCTACTGCGCTGACCCCCAATATGAAGGTGATGGCAGCCCTACATTTTTTTTCCACAGGTACGTTTCAATTGACCATAGCTGATGTTGGTGGGATGTCACAGACAATGTTCAGCTGTGTCCTGCGTGATGTTTTGGCAGCCATGTTGGAGCACCTTGACGAATTCATCAAATTTCCTACTCCTGAGGAGTTGACAGATGTCAAGGGTGATTTCTATGCCCTGGGAGGGATGCCCCATGTCATTGGGTCCATTGATGGGACACATGTGGTTTTGGTACCACCACAGGCACAGGAGCAAGCCTATCGCAACCGTAAACATTACCACTCAATAAATGCCCTTGTGGTGTGTCTTGCTAACATGCTGATTTCCCATATCTGTGCACGTTTTCCAGGATCATCACACGATGCCTACATCATGAGGCGTAGCAGGGTGCCACAAATGATGCTGCGGCTGCACAATGAATGAGCATGTCTTGTTGGTGGGTATACTCTGTTTGTCCTGTGTGTTGCGGTATCTTTGGCTATTACGGCATCTCCTGACCCACTTATTTACATGATGTTTCCATGTAGGGGACTCTGGATATCCCAACATGCCATGGCTAATGACATCTCTCCACAACCCAAGAACAGCTGCAGATCACCGGTACAACAATGCACACGGGCAGACCAGGCGAGTGGTTGAGATGACGTTTGGCCTCCTGAAGAGCCTATTCCGGTGCCTTGACAAGACAGGCGCGTCCCTCCCATATGCACCGGAGAAGGTCTGCAAAATCTTCATTGCGTGCTGCATGCTGCACAACATGGCCATTGAGAAGGCAGTGCCACTCATCCTTGATCCTGATGAGCAGCAACATCCACCCATGGAGGATCCATGGCTTGGTCACGAGTGATGAGGTGGAGGAGGATGATATCCGGAGTCAGCGCATACGCAACTTCTTCTCATAATGGTGAGTCACTGGGTATGAGTGTGCAAGCTTGTAGCATTGAGTGGCATGTGTTGCAATGTGTGTGTCCAGCTGACTGAATGCAAAGTAACTTTGATGTGTGTACTGATGTGTCACTCGAGTGATGATGTCATGCCACACAGTTTTGCGGAGAGACTTTCTTTGAAATTTTCATGTGTCCAACATTGTTCATGTTTCATAACTGACCATGTTTGCGGCGAGATTTGTTTTAGGTGACTTCTTGTGTGTCTGTCATTCCCAGGTTTTTGCGCCTGTTGTCTGCTCGTGTCATCTTTGTCCTCCTGCTATTCCTCATGAGGATTGCAACGTGTGCTGAATCAGCGTTCCATGCACAGACATGTGGGAATGTCAGTTTGGGTAAGTATTGCAGCAAGGCTTTTTGGTGGTGGTACGGGTTGGGAATGTGTGGGGAAATTGGCATAAGCTCAAACTGGAGGAGTTTTATAAGATCTTGGAGGCGCAGCCCCTGGGCAATCTGCTGAATGTGGAACAAGGATACGAGCAGTTTCGTAACTGGGTCCTAGCCGCCCTTGACTCTCTTATACAGATGCGCTGGTCGAAATGCCATGCTAAAGTTCCCAGCCCATGGTATAATGACACTCTTGCCGAGCTTAAGAGAACGTGCCGGCAAGCTGAGAGGGCATGGAGGAAATCCTTTGATCCCACCTTGAAATCTGTGTATTTTGCCCAGCTTAAGATCTATCACAGGGCAATCTGTCAAACCCGGGCCGCACACTATGCTTTCGAGTTTCAGAATAGCCCCAACCCGTCTAAATTAATCTTTAAGGTTCTTAAAGACCTTATGGGGAAACGGGCCACCTCGGTGGAAATCTGCACGGACTCTCACTGTGAAAGTCTGGCATCCTTTTTCGTGGAGAAAGTGCAGGCGATTTACCGAGGATTTACGTCATCTGTGCCTGGTGCTGAGCAAACTGGTGTGATGGCTACGGTTCATGAAACCCTGTCCTCCCTGCCAGTAATGTCTGACGAGGTCTTCGATACTCTGAGCCTCAAAATTAAATCCGGTTCTCCATTAGATCCGCTGAAGCCAGAGGTATTTAGACTTCTTCCTCCCTTATGTCGTGAGCCTATACTGGATCTGATCAATCTATCGCTCACATCGGGCGTGGTCCCTTCTTCCTGGAAGCAGGCAGTGGTCAGCCCAATTTTAAAGAAGCCTAACCTTGACCCCCTATTACCGGAAAACTACCGTCCCATCTCCCTCCTGCCCTGGACCGCCAAGGTTACTGAGGCACATGTGAACTCCATCTTGTCCGCCCACCTTTCTCGAAATAACATTCTAGACCAGAGCCAGAATGGTTTTCGTGCACAACACAGCACCGAAACTGCACTGCTCTTTATGACCGAGCACTTGCGAACGGTGCTGGATGTTGGGCAGACAGCGGCGCTCCTTCTGTTAGATCTGAGCGCCGCGTTCGACACGGTGTCTCACGACATTCTGATCCGGCGCTTGGAGGGAGTGGGAATTGAGGGGATTGCTCTCCAATGGTTTCGCTCTTTCCTCTCGGACCGGTTTTTTAAAGTGGCTATTCCACCTTGTCAGTCCTCTTTCCATCCACTGGGGTTGGGGGTTCCGCAGGGCTCTGCGTTGAGCCCCACTCTGTTCAACCTATATGTGAAACCGCTGGCTGCACTCGTCAGACAATGTGGCTTAACCATGACATCGTATGCCGACGACACGCAGCTGGCGGTGACACTCAGCGGTGATCTCGAGGTGAACGCTCCCAGATTCCGTGCAGGACTCATAGCCGTGGCAAATTGGATGCGAACTAACTGTCTGCAGTTAAATGCCAAAAAAACCGAGGTCCTGATCTTAGGAAAGCAGGCGGAGCTCTGGGGAGACCAGTGGTGGCCTCCAGAATTGGGGGTGACTCCCATCCCAGCTTCCGAAGTTAAGAACTTGGGGGTCTGGCTGGATCCTACACTCTCCTTCACCAGCCACACAAAGAAGGTTGCAGCTACCTGTTATGGTATTCTGCGAGGGCTGAGACCGGTCCTCAAATTCTTCGACCCCCCTACTCGGCAATTGGTGGTCCAAGCCTCCATTCTTTCTCGGCTGGATTATGGGAGTGCGCTGCTGCTCGGAGTGAATCAGGCGGAGGCTACTAGATTGCAAAGGGTGCAGAATGCAGCGGCGCGAGCCATCGTTGGCCTTCCTAGACAGTGCTCTGTCTCTGCAGTTTTGACCTCTCTCCACTGGCTGCCGGTCAGACAGAGAATTAAATTTAAGGCTCTCTGCCTGACATTTAAAATCTTGAAGCTTTCCTCTCCTCCAGCCCTCGCTAAGCTTGTTTCCTCCTATGTTCCTACGCGGTCTCTTAGATCGGAATTTCTCCATCTGGCGGCCAATACACGGTTTAGACTGAGTAGGATGGGAGGTCGCTCCTTTCGAGTATTAGCGGCAGGATTATGGAATTCTCTCCCTGTCCATATTCGAGCCCTGAACAGCCTTACTTCTTTTAGGCGCGCCATACAAACTTTTTTGTTCCCAACTGCTGACTGATTCCTTTCTCTCCTTCCCAGCATCGATTTGTTGTGTTGTGGTACCTGATCAGGCGCCGGGACGCCCCTTGGCTGGGGCAGCTGCGCGCCTTATAAAAATGACTAACATAACATAACATAACATAACTGCTTCTGTGCATTTTGTGGTACCATCCATACATGTCTTCTCACCATGGAGCATATAACATGTAGCATCACTCCCATGACATGATAGTCACCCTTCTTGACAGTCATCTGTAGTGGAGTGTGGAGTCTGATGAAGGCATCAATGTGCGTAAACCTTGCCCCTGAAACCTTGCGGATGCTACGGGTGGACATAGTGTGAGACATCACAACAACAGGCTCTATGGTGAATTGCAGCCTCTCCGTGTGCAGCAGGATGTGTTTGGCTCATCCCCTTAAATTGTGTGCCAGTTCCTTGGGATTTACAACATCCGTGTTGTGAAGGGGGGGTCCAGCGTATGTCCCACATGTTCTGTCAACTGACCTGTGAGTCTGTTCGTATGGATGCATTTCCCTTTGTGTGAGTTTGTGCAATAAAGGTGTTCAGCACAATCCAAAGTGCCTCATCTCTGTCACTGCAGATCTCTTGCCAGTTTGCATGTGTCATCTATGGCATAATTGTCAAAGATTGAGCATATGAGTGTATGTGTACTTCGGCAACATGCATGCAGTTCTTCATGGCTAATAATCTCTATTGTGCATGAAGTACCTGGTTGTGTATGTATTTGTGCAGGTTGCTCCCCACAACAGGACGTCAACGCCTGCTGACGGTGTGTCTCCTGTGCGCATTTTTGTTGATTCTTCATACATTTTCTCAGAGTGACCCATGAGAAACCTGACACTCCTTCCTTTACATACACCTGTTGCACTGTGCCTTTCTGACCTCCTTTTCTTTGTGTGCTACTTTTTGCCTAGTTCCTCACCCCATCCGCCTGCAGCAGCCTCGCCTGCGGCACCGCCCCACCGAGTGCCCTGATTCTGCAACCCACACACCTCCAAAATGCTCCTCCCCTCCCCCCTCCACCCATTCTTAATGCAGCCAGCAGCTTGTCTGTGCCACTGTTGCGCTAACGCCGTGCCAAAGGCTGGACCGTCTGCGCCTGCAACGTGCACAGTGCACGACCCTCTGGTCCTTGCATGACCCATGTCACACAACAGGCTCATGCTGCAGCCACCCTCCAAGCAATGTCCACCAGACAAGCAACCGCCTGCTATCAGGCAACCCCTAAGCGCACACACAACACCGTTGCATGCTGAGTGTGCAACTCCAACTGCCTACACAGCGCTGCCCCGCCTACCAGAGCCTGTCAGGACAACCAGGTCATGTGCCTCCTACTCCACACCCGCTCCATCCACCAGCACGCCATTGGACTCTGTTACCTCCTCAACACAACAGCCCCACACATCACCTTCATGACAGTAACCTGGATAAAAGCCTCTCAGCACACAACTTCTTCATTGCCATCTCTGACAGATACAAGATCACCCGCAGGGACGGCACCAACAATCCCGGCGGATGACTTGCAATTTATTCACAAGTACACCCTCAGAGTCACAAATCCGGTTTCGCACCAACCCCCTGGCAACCCTCAGAGTAACACTCATCTACAGATCTCCAGGCCTACATCCACAAATCCGCAAAGCCATCAACACGTACATCTGCACGCACGCCCTCACCTCCACAGGCTACGTCTGGCTGGGGGCCAGTAACTTCTTGCTGGAGGAGAACCACACCACCATCCATCATTGGTCCATCAACATTTGCATCCGCATCTCCGACAAGCAACACACTGCCCCCCCACCCCGCTACTGATCCCCCAAAGATGCTTGATGCAAGTCACCACAGACAAGCTGTGTGGGACACTCAAACCAACACCCCCGCCACACCATGCAACCTCACACACTGGATCAGCAACTGATCCAACAATCTTGCTACATTGACAGACTTTCCTGTGAAGCACAACAACAGTTCAGCCACCTGGGACAAGGCAGACCTACTGGACTCATACAGATCTAGCCGGAATCTTGTGCAAACCTTGCAACACAAAGAACCATCAGTTACCTTACAGCCCTGGAAAACGCCACACACAGCCATCACCATATCATCAGCAAGGACAAGTGGAGATCCTTCAGATAGGGCCGAGGCACCAAAACACATGACATAAAGGAGCTCATCAGCATTGTGAGTGGATTGACAGCAGCTCTCCATCCAAAACACACCCCACCCTTGCAGGGCAGATCAAATCCCTTGCAACTTTCTACCACTGCAAGCTCATGGACATACATGACAGCCTTGGCACACAGAGGCAGACAGCACTATTATCCGCGGGACAAACCCCCCTCAGGTTCTGGACTCCCGTAAGCAGCAAATACACCACCTGGCTCATGTGCACCATCCACTTTGGCTCTCCATCAGGCCCCTTCCCACACAACATCTCAACCACATCATTCCCCATCCTTGAAGCCCACGTCCAACACGTCATGAATGTCTCCTTTGAGTTTGCCACATTCCATGGGAGCTGGAAGCATGCAGAGACCCAGGCCCTTCTTAAACAACGGACGGCAGTACCGCAGGAACTCCTGGAACATCACCCTGCTTCCCTACCCAGAAAATGTCATCAGGAAGACACTCAACGAGCAACTGACAAACTTCCTCCACGCAAACAGCTCCAGGCAACCGGCTCCAGACCATCTTCCACTGTAATCACACCACTGCTACCGTGATAATTGCCACCACCAACGACAACTTTGCCCTGCTCAACAATGGTGAGACCACCCCCCTTGACCTCTCAACGGCATTCTACAACATGTGCTACCACACTGTCAGCTCACACATCTGAAACACTGGTATCCAGAGGAGGGCCCAGGATTAAATCACCAAGTAGCTCACCAGCAAGGCCCAGGGAGTCGGCCTCCACCCTTCTGCATGTGGTACACTGGGGTCATCTCTCAGCGTGACGATCTTCAATGTCTCCATGACCCTCCTCTCCACCATCACATGCGCACACATCCTCATCATCATCTCGTATGCCATTCACACCCAGCTGCTCCTCACCCTCACCAAAGACCCAGCCATTGTCAGATCCAACCTTCAAGAAGGCATGAGATCCATTGACGAATGGCTGAACATCAGCCACCTGAGGCTGGACTTGGACAGGACTGAGGTCATCATCTGAGGATTGTCCCCTTACGGCTGGGTCAACTCCTTGTGTCCCACTGGCCTGGGCACCGCACCAGCACCCAGTGGCCACGCACGCAAGCTGGTGTTCATCATGGACTCATCACTCACAATTACCATGCAACTCAACACCATCTGTACCTCATGCTGCAACACCCTCCACATGCTGCAAATGATCCACAGATAGATCCACTCCAAGGCAAGACAGACCGTCCCCCAGGTCCACGACATAAGCCGGGTCAACTATAGCAACACCCTCTACGGAGGGACAACAGCAAAACTGCAGGAGAACTTGTCCACATCCAGGGTGCATCCGCACACCTCATCTTCAACATCCCCCGCCCCAGCCACATCACCGTCCACCTGAGATAGCTACAATGGCTCACTGTCTGCTGCAGGATCACCTTCAGACTCCTCACCCACACTCAGGAGGCAGTCCACAACCCCAGACCCAAAACCGAGCTTGGACGTCTGTCATCCAACACCCCGTTGGCCCAACTCCGTGCAGACAACCTTGCCCTGGCCACTATTCATCACATCCACAGAACAACTGCATGCAGGAGATAGTTCTCCCACCTTGCCAAACAGACCTGGGACTCCCTCCCCGGGCACCTCCACATGACCCATGACCACTACGCCTTCATGATACTCTTCCAAATTGGTCTGACCGAGCAGTATTGCAAGCCCCCCCTCAGCAGCTTGAGGCCATCACGGGTGAGTATTGGGCTCCATGTCTGTATTTGATGATACATTGTGACCCATGTGTGTCCTCGACCGGACTCAGATCCCAGTGTATGGACGGCTTGAGTTAGTTCCACACTCAGGCATACTTTGACATATCCCCACACTTATGTTGTGGACTCATGCGGAATGACTGCAACATCAAATACATTTTTTTTTGTTTATTATAGGTCTGGGGCGTGATTTGTGCAAGAAAAAGGTGCAATACAGGGACCATAGAATCCAAAGTTCCCAGGGGGAGGTGGGATCCTTGGCATTTGAAAGCAGCAGAGTCCAGACCTCAGTGTTTGGCATCATTGGTCAGACTGTGACCAGCAAGTCCATGTGGCAGAGAATGTCAGTCAATGAGGTGATGCTGTTGCACATGAAGGCCAGGTGCCAGGCCAGGTGACCTAGGAGATGTGGAAGGGCCGCTGCCTCTCACGGTCTTTTTCGTGGATGACCCACCTTCCTCAGGGGACCCTCAGATGCAGGCCTTGATGATGCTTGGGATGCTCCGTCGGACAAATCCTCCTCCTCCTCCCTCCCTGTGGCTGGTGGTGGTCATCGCCTGGTGGCACAGGGAGGGTTGCCCATGTTGTCTGCGATCCGACAGAGTGAATGGCTTATGTCCCTTTGCACTGCCAGGAGCTCAGCCAGTCTTGCCTCCATCCGTCCTTGGTGTTCTTGTTGACTGGAATGTTGCTCAGCCTGCTGGTTCTTCATCTCTGTGATGGTCCCCTTTATCTCTGTGAGTGTCCCAACTGCCTGGCTGATCTCCCTGGTGTCACGCCGGTATGCCTCCATGATGTTGTGTATGTGTGACATACCGGTCTCTTCAGCTGGCTGGTCAGGTTCTTCTCGCCTCCGCCTGCCTCCACTCCCACCACCTTAGTCAAGCAAATAAAGCCTCCTTGCCAGCAATGCACTTTGATCAACACACCTTTCACACTGGAGGGATGAGGATGGACAGCACGAATGTAGTCAAAACAGTTAAGAGAAAAAAATTAATCATAAGTATTTATTCAAAATTTCATTATAAAATATATATGTTAAACAATACACATTGTCATGTAGCTATTTATGAAGCAATAGCAATGTCAACATCTCAATACACAAATAGTCATAAAATGTTACTTGGAGGCTGTCAATATTTTTTTTTTTAAACATTTGCAATTACAATTCAATAAACACCACAAAACATAGAGTTGGGAACAAAGTAAAAAAGGACGGAATAGTCCTATTGACATGAGGAACTCACCAAATCAAAGATTCATCAATTGCGAACCTAGGTAATATCACTTTCAATTATATATGTCACAAAGAACAGTATATGACATATATAATTGAAAGTGATATTACCTAGGGTCGCAATTGATGAATCTTTGATTTGGTGATTTCCTGTGTATTGAGATGTTGACATTGCTATTGCTTCATAAATAGCAACATGACAATGTGTATTGTTTAACATATATATTTTATAATGAAATTTTGAATACATTCGTGCTGTCCATCCTCATCCCTCCAGTGTCAGCTATCTTGTCAGTACTTTCACAGTCCCTGTGCATTGAGCATGGTGCATGGGTATGTACCTGGGCCATATGGGATGAGGACAATTGTGTCTGATTTGGAGTTCAATAATGCGTTTTGTGACACTCACCCTCCCAGCATACCGGACATCCATTCTTGGGTTAGTGCTTCGTGTAGCATGGGACATAGCATGGCCTTGCTTTCTCAATGTGGCATACACATGTTAGTTGCATTAGCATTGTTTTTGACTATGGTTCTGGCCAGTGAGTGTTTGGAGGTAGTTGCATGCATTTTGTGTAGTTGGGGTGTGGATGCCATTACCCCCATGTTACATAAGTTGCTTATGTACTCACCAGGCTCTGGAACTCCTTGAAGTCCATGTACTCCCACCGGCGGAAGCAGGGCCATCACCTTCTCCTCCCAGGGATGGAAATGTACTGGTGTGCGGGGCCCACCACCTCCAGTGATGTTGCTCTGGGCGTAGTCATCATTCACTTGACTGCCCTCCGCAGATCGTACCACCTGGTTTGGCATTCAGTCCTGGTCCTTCTGATGGGTGCAACAGCATTCACACTATCGACGATCCTCTGCCACAGGTGTGATTTTTCGGCTATGCTGGTCTGTCCGACCAATGTTCCAAACAGCTGTGGCTCGACTCTAATGACTTCATTGACAAGGATCTCCAACTCCTCCCTTGGGAACTTTGGATTCTTGTCTGTGGGCATGGTGTGGGGTGAGGGTGTGTATGGTTGTGGGTGTGTGGGTCTGAATGTGAAGTTGTGGGTCTGAATGTGAAGAGGGGGTATGTGTGAAGGAGGTTGTGTGAAGGTGTATATGTTAAGGTGGATGGGTTCAGTTGTTGGTGTGTGCTCTCTAGCTGCAGTGAGTCTGTTGCAAAGGCTCATGGTTTGTGTGTGTGGGCCCTTTTTATTGGTCCATTTGTGGGTGGGCCTCAGTTTGAATTTTTGGTGGGTGTGTTATAAGGGGTGGTTGTGAGTTTGGCCCGCTGTTTGCCTGTTTGGATGTGGCCAGGTCATTCATTTCCATGTTTTGTGCACTGTAGACGTGTTTTGTGGTGTTGTGCGAGTCGAATAGACCCTCCTTGTGCTGTTTTACTTTGCCTATGTACGGTTCGTACATACGCAATGTTGTTGTGAGGTGCGTACATACGCCATGTTGGGGTACGCACCGTACATACGCAAAGATGTTGTTGTGAGGTGCGTACATACGCGATGTTGGGGTACGCACGTACATACGCGATGATGTTGTTGTAAGGTGTGTACATACGCGATGTTGTTGTGAGGTGCGTACATACGCGATGTTGGGGTACGCACCGTACATACGTGATGATGGTGTTGTAAGGTGTGTACATACACGATATTGGCGTACGCTGTACACACCGTACATACGCGATGTTGTTGTACGCACTGTACATGCGTGATGTTGGGGTACGCACCGTACATACGCGATGTTGGCGGACGTACCATACATACACGATGTCGGTGGATGCACCGTACATACGCGATGTTGGCGGACCCACCGTACATACGCGATGTTGGCGTACACACCGTACATGCGCGATGTTGTTGTAAGGTGTGTACATACATGATGTTGGCGTAGCAACGTACATGCGCGATGTTGTTTTAAAGTGCGTACATACTCGATGTTGTTGTAAGGTGCGCACATACGCGATGTTGGGGTACGCACCGTACGTACGCGATGTTGTTGTAAGGTACGTACATATGCATGGGGGGCCTGTACGACTCGTACCCCTGTACAACTCGCACCCTGGGACATACTTTTCCCAGGATACGAGTCGTACAAAGTTTGCTTTGTAGCGGGTAAAGTCATTCCCCGTGTACCGGACGTTTTCCGTACGAATCCTAAATCGGAAAGCCGGTCCGGATCATACTTGTACGGTCGGACTGTATTTTTAGGATTCGTACGGAAAAGTGTCCGGGTCCGTCTCGTACAACTTTTCCCGATCCAATTTGTGCGGATCGGGCAGATCCGTATGTATTTTTTCCCATACGAATCGTACTTCATGGGTGGGACGGGTCTTGTACGATTCATACGGGAAAAATTATGGATACGAGTCGCACGGAAAAAAAAAATACAGGATCGGAATCGACCCCCTTATGACATACCGGTAAGATTTCATATTTAAATAGCTTGGTTTGAGAACATTTTGAATAATCCAGCTGATAACAACTTTGAATATGTGAGAAGATTAACTGGATCCACATTTACTTTTGTAATCCATTGGGTATTGCCTGCAAAGAGATATGTAATCAAACAAACTGATGTAAAAGTGATGAAAAGGTTTCCGATAAAGGTTAAAGAATAGTGAGGACAGGGCTGATTCGTGACGAACTCCGTAACAGAGAGGCATTTTCGACACCATGTTTAACATAAACATTGAGGCCCAGATTTACAAAGGTGTCACACAAGCACAGAAACCAAAGTTGCAGCTCTGCATTGTCTGAGAGGGAAAGAGCAGGAAAGCACCATATCTAGTAAGATATGGAGCTATCCTGCTCTCTCTCTAATGCTGGTGCACAATGAGGCTGCCGAGCGCCACACACGCACCCATGCACTATAGTATAAAGATGTTTGTGTCATGTCTAGCATAGGTTTTATACTGGAAGGGAACCCTTCCATAGACTAACTTTAAAACTTTTCCCATCTCAGATGTGTAATGTACAATGCAGCATACATGCAAAGTGGGAAAAGTTTGAAAAAATTAAAGTATTTCTCCTGTTTATGCTGCTTCAAAGTGACACTATTTTTTAGTGGAAAATCCCTTTCTATTATTACTAAGTAGGGTTTTGCATCCAAAACCATTGGAGGTTGCATGGGAATGCCCATGTACTACCCATGGAAAACCCCTCTGACTTAGAGTAATGTAAAGCATTGTTTGCGCTAATTTGAATTATGAAAAGTCCACATTCCAGGGCAAAACAAAAGAAAATAAAAAAGAAATTGTGCAGGTTTGCATCACTTTTGAGATACAAACCCAAAGCAAAATGTTTGTACATCAGGGCTGAAGCCTTTACTTATGAAACTGTGACTGTAAATTCCTATGATACAAAACGCAATCTGTAGCTCTTGGAAAGCAATAATCTAACATTACAATACAACTACCACTCAATATTTTGATTTTCGACTGACACTGCAAGATCGCTCCTTTCTTTCCATGTTTTTTGACCTTTTGGCAAATGTATTTTTTTTTTTTACATTTAGATCTAATATTCGTTTTACAAATTCCATGCTTTTGTTATGGCTGGTGAAATGTTTTGTTGTTATCCTTTTAGACTTTATAACAACATGCATGATTTGTCTGTTAGTTCCTTGATACATTTTTACTGTACATTCTGGTGCAGTTCTTCATGCCAAACACTGAATGCATCACAAAGTGCTTGTCTTAACTGTTCTAGGGTGCGTTTCTTCACATCAGAGAGTGCTAACAAAATGCAAACAACACATTAACTGATTGCTTACCATTATACTGTAGTATTCTTATTAAATGAGAAATATGTTTTTGAAACTGAACTTGAACTCTTTTGTCAATATTAGCCAAGGTTTTTTGTTTTGCTTTTTATATTTCCTGTTTGTCCCACTGCTTTCTACAATCTTTCAAGAGTAGAATATTGTCTTAAGTGAAGAGTATTTAGATTTGGATGTCTAAGGCAGTGGCTCCTAACCTGTAATCTGGGAACCACTGGGCACCATTTAGACTACTCACGGGGTCCGCAACAGCTTAGAAAAATAAATAATGTTATCAGATTAATATAGTGTATTTGAATGAAGAAGCATAATATAAAGTTGAACATTTTAAAATGTTCTACAAATGTCAAAGAATTTGAAATTGGATGCTAAAAATTAAATTAATATCATCTGATGGATTTGTGAGAACAGTATGATTGTATAACAGAATATAATGAATAATGAGTGTCCTAGAAATGTTTGAATAATAACTGCTTCAGTGTAGAGCTAGTAAAACTTGCAATGACTTTTAGTTCAATGTCAGACCCACTGCATTACTGAAAACAGAACATAAGTACAGCTGCTAACTGTCAGAGTCCAAACCTGTGTTTTGACCCATTTTTATGATGCGGTATGTGAGTCTGTGAGTAAGTGTGTGTTACTGGGTATGCATGTGTTTATCAGTGGGTGTTCTAAGAATGTGTGTGGGTTAGTGTGCATGCATGCATTGGTCTGTGCATATATGTGTGTGTGTGGGTGTGAACTTATTTCCTGGTATCCATATGCGAAAGTGTATTTACCTTCATACAGGTGGGTGAATGTGTTTGTGTGTGTGAATGAGCATGCCTCTGTATGCATGCACATGAACTCTGTGTGTGCAAATATGATTAGTTGAATCAGAATCTGTGTGTGTGTGTGTGCCTGTGGGTGCTTTTTGTGTTGCTGTGCATGCATTTCTATATTTGTGTGAATGTGTATATGCATATCAATGAGTGCGATGTGTCTTTATATGGGTGTATACTTGTAAGCTTGTTGGAGTGGGTACATGTTTGTGTTTGGGTGGCACCCTTTTTTAATTGTTTTTGCAATTCAAAAATGTATAAAAAGACACAGGTGCACATGCATCAACATTCTGAAAAAGATTTGCTAATAAGGAATAATTTAGCGTTTCCTTAAAAATCGCTAATAATTACTGAAAACTCAATAGCGATTCCTTAAAATAAAGAATAGCAATTACCAAAATCGGTATTACCGAATTCGGTATTAGTGAGTTCGGAAATAGCCAATTCGCAAAAAACGGGTCGCACAAAAAGCGGGCTGATGACATCACAACCAGGAAGTCATCCAGCCCATCCCTCATTCACTGCCCTGAGGAGCTCAAAGGAGGAGGCAGAGCATACAAGCTGAGGCAAGAGACTTCACCCTCTGAACCCATCCACCCTACCTTCATCCAGGATGGACAAGGATGCACCTGCCACTTCAGACACGCCCAGGAAGAGGAAGAGAAAGTTCTCCGACAGGGAACTTGAGCCTGTGATCGAGGGGGTGAGCAGCAAGCATGACAAGCTGTTTGGGAAGCTGTCACTCAAGGTGCCCGAAGCTGAGAAGCGGAAGATTTGGCTTCGCATCAGGGAGAGGGTGAATGCTGTTGGAATGACGCACCGCAGCATCGACGACCTTAAGAAGAGGTGGTATGACCTCAGGAAGAGGGCAAAGGAACGCATTGGCGAAAGGGTCAAGGAGGCAGCTGGCACAGGAGGGGGGCCATCCAGAGTACCTGCCAACACTGCCCTGGAGGAGCTCGTTGAGGGGACCATTGAGCCAGAGGCAGTCGTTGGAGTAACCCAGATGGACACCTCCGGCGCAGCAACCACAGAACAAGGTAAGATGCATGCCTGCGCCTATACGCTGCGTATTGTATACCCACCCCCATCCCCCCAGGTCAATCACAGTGTGCAGGGAGAAGCGCATAACACATATGCCCTCACATTAGTATTCGTAATCATGTTAGCCAAGTGTGCATGTATGATCACCAATGCACAATAAATCAGATCAGCAGTACAGGCCCAACCGAGTGTAAAATTATGGAATTTATTGTAGGAAATAAATGCTGAATGACAAACAGATGTAGTCACAAAATAAACGAACAATGCACTGTTTCACACACAGATGCATCTCCTGGGGAATCTGATGACAGTGAGCGCCTCATCATCTCCGAGACACCGGCAAATACCGATGGCGAGACTCCGCAGGAAGGTCAATCCCTACCACCACCAGCGACAATACCACCACCACCACCAGTGACAATACCACCAAGACGCAGGGCACATGTCCCCTCCCTGCAGGTGATGGATACAGACCAGAGTCCAGCACCCACAAGTTCCCATAGTCAGACACGTGTCACACCGCCAGCCCCACAACCAGCACGTGGCTGAGTCACACAGCGGCGCAGGTCCATGCGCAGTACTGCTGAAGGAGCCGACCAGCCAAGGAACATCTATGGTGGTGTAGAGGCCCAGATGCTGCGTGTTCAGCGCCTGCAGGGGAGACACATGGGGACAATGAACCTCAACATCTCAAAACTCGTCAAACACATGTGCACTCTGACAGACGCTGTGCGGCACATGACCACGGTTGTTGCTGAGGGCAATCGGGACATAAGTCAAAACCTCCAGGAGCTCACCCATGCCATCCGAGCAGGACAACACAGCGAGCGCAGGAGGTATAGGCAGAAGTTGCTCCGTACCACTGCATCGACCAGGGCCATCACAAAGCTCTGCCATAGCACAGCAGTTTTGTCCCGCCGCTCCGTGTCACTGCAGGTGGACCTCGGCCATTACTGTGGGGATGTGGCGAAGGCCTTAGGCTAGGTGACCACTGCAGTGGAACACTTGCAGTCAGGGACATTCAGTGGCAGCAACTTGGGAGGGGAGGAGGGCAGTGAGGCCGCATCCAGTGTGAGCAGCGTGTCAGTGCTGGAGACCTGCACCAGGAGGCGCAGTTCGTGCTGCTCCACAGCCACAGAGACACAGCGTGGTGAGGTAGAGGAGACACGCAACAGGAGGCTGAGGGTGTGTGGGAAGCGGCACTAGACATTCAGTCCTGCATCTCTGACCATGGTGGTGTGACCATGGGCCACTTTAATTTTGCCTTAGCACTCCTGTGATGCCAACGGTTATGTTTTTTGCCACAATGTGTGGAAGCACTGTAATTTTGTATAGTAATGTTACATCACTTTCGCAAGTGCTCATGTGAAGTAAACAGTAGCACTCCAAGATATATAGTCATGGCTCATTCTTACCTCGCTCTGAAATGATGTTGTGTGATGTATGTCCGCCTCCTTTGACCTTCAGCTGTGTTTGGCATGTGTGACTGTCGGTGTTGTGCGGGTGGTTGGTCATCCCGATAGTTGTAATTTCTGTCCACCTCTATGGGTATCCCCCTTCTGGTAGCAATGTTGTGCAGCATGGCACATACTGCTACAATCCTGCAGCAGGTGTCTGGTTTATATTGCAAAGCACCACCAGTCTTATGTAAGATCCGGAAGCGACTCTTCAGGATCACGAATGTTCTCTCAATCACATTTCTTGTGGTAATATGTGCCGCGTTGTAGCGTTGCTCCTGTGGTGTTGCTGGGTTGATGTAGGGGGGGAGGATATATTCCCGCAGGGCGTATGCACTGTCACCTACAGGGGGGAAGCAAAGGCTTAGAGGCAGTAATGATGATACATGTGTGATACTGATGTAATGAATAGGTATGAGTACGTACCAAGCAGGAGTCCCTCTCCAAATTCTCCATTGAGCAGACGCCTGTGGATGCCACTGTGACTGAATATATATGAGTCATGTGTGCTCCCTGGAAATTGTGCCACTATGGCCGTGATGATGTGCTTGGCATCGCACATGACCTGCACGTTGATGGAGTGATAGGACTTCCTGTTACGGAAGATGTACTCATTGGCTGAGGGGGGACAGATGGGGACATGCGTGCAGTCAATGCATCCTATGACATGGGGGAATTGGGCCACCTGGTAGAATTCCTGTTTGGTGTGGTCCATCTGCTGTGGGGTTGTGGGGAAGCTGATGTGGGTATGTATCATTGTCAGCATGGCATCAATGAATTTACGGAAGAAGCGTGAAAGTGCGCTTTGTGATACGCCTCCCGCTACCGCTATGACCCCCTGGAAACTTCCAGACGCCAGTAGGTGCAGGCTACATAGGACCTGGACGTGCACAGGAATGGCATTGGTCCTACGTGTCTGGTGCTGCAGTAGTGGTTCCAGGTCAGCAATTAGGAGCATTATCATGGCACGATTGAGACGGTACTTGTCATATACTTCATCCTCATTTTAGCCCAGCAATGTAATGCGCACTCTGAATACCCTCTCCTGGATCCTCCTCCTGCGCTGTGCTGCTGCATTTATTCTCATCCTCCTTGCAAGCACGTAGAGGGATGTCATTTTGTAAAAGGAAACGGGGTCTCCAGGCCCATTTTTTAAGGATTTCGGATTGACTATATCTGTGGTACACTTGGGCTTTTTTTTTTTTTTGTGTGTCTGCAACTTTACCTCCTGGTTCTGATTCCCCTTATTCTGCTCATGCTAAATACCGATTTTGAAGATTTTCGGTATTTGCGATTTTTGATGCATTCTTTAGCGATTCTTTATTTGCTAAACGCTAATGCCAGGCGCTATTTGTGTTTTCGGTATTACCGATTCTTTAATTTGCGATTCTTTAATTTAACGGGGATTATTTTAGCGAATCTTTATTTTAACGGGGATTATTTTAGCGATTCATTATTTTTTCGCTATTGGTGTGATGCATTGGAATTGGTTGTTTGCCACTCGGTAACAGGAGATTTTAGCGATTCGGTATTTTAGCGAGGAGATTTTTGCTTGATGCATGTGCCAGTTGGTTTTGAGATTTTTCCTGAATTGGTTCTCTGTAAAGATGACTAAGCGCCTGGTTTCGGATTTGGCAGTCTTGGTTACTCCATCACAAACGTGACAGATATCCAGTCCGCCATATTAAAATTCCATTATATCCTTTGAAACTTGTAATGTTGCAGACGGGATCCCATCATCCAGACTCGTAATCAGCCACCTTGTTGTCGCCGGATAGTTAGGCAGGCTTTTATGATGGGTGTACATGTATAGTCAATGGTGTGTGTAGGTTGTTGGATTGTTGGAGTGCATTCCTATATGTAAACACAGTGGCCAGTACACATTACCTACATGTACATATTGAGTATCCCATCTGCCAAACTTGTAATCAGGTCTTTTCTTGATTTCATCAAATGATTAACTTTCATTATTTACTCCCAACATCTGTCAATCCACATAGCTTTTGGTGATTCCTTGTATGTGAAGTTACTTCTGGGATTGTCTTTATAAAAGTTGCAAGCTGTGGGCTTTGGAAAAATGGCATCATTTCCAAAGATTAAATGGCAGCTGTGTATTCTCGATTTTATTCGAATTTGATAGTTTTCTGCACTTTTCAGCATTTTTTTCATGTTTCTTGGATACTATGGACCCCCCTTTTTCTCCTAGAACCAGCCAGCATGCCTGCCCTTTCTCTATTTTTAACAACACAGATTTCATGAGTTTGGCTGAATTTGCAAATTTCTAGATGGCAGAAAAAAACTCTTTCCTTACCAACCACATTTCTCATAAAATGTAATATGATTCACAACTTTCATGCTCACAAGTTTTGTGACCAAAATATCTCTACTTTTTATACAAATAAAATTATAATGGCATGCCAACTTTACTGTAAATCTGTTAAATAGTTTTTATAATAGCAAATACCAAAATGTCTTATGGAAGTCAGGGTTGTGCTTGTCACTAGGAGACAAAGAGTGATACCAGCAGTGAGCTTTTAGCTTGCTGATTCATCTTATCAGCTTGTTCAGTGGTTGTATCTGCTGCTTCATAGCTCTTAACATTGATGTGAACTTGTTAATCTCTTACATTTATAAGGTTGTAAATGTTATGTTTTACTCTACTTAAATATTAAGGTCATGATAAGTATGTTTGAGAAAAAAATGAGGCTAAACAGTGAGATTGATTTTCTGCAGTGCCAAAAATGGCCACCAATATAGAAAACATTAAGCGCTCTTCTGTATGTGTCCAAGTACCATCCTACCATGAGGTGATGGCCCTTGTGACATGGGCGATTTGTTCTCACCTTGTCTTCTACTGTTCATTTACATTTTGATTTTCTCTCTGATTCAATATATTGATGATTTTATGAATCACAGATGCTGTATAATAATGTCATGATTGATTGATTGATGAGAAACTTATATAGCGCGACTATCGCCCTACGGGCATCCTGGCGCTTAGACTGAGGAACGACAACAGAGATAACAAAAGGAGTCATGAAAGCTTGCCTGGTTTAAGCTTTGGGATATAACCAGGTCTTGAGTCCCTTACGAAATTCAAGAAGGGAATTGCACTGCCGCAAGTTCACCGGAAGCTTGTTCCACATGCCGGAGGCTACTGTGCTGAAGGCTCTTCCACCCACCCTAACACGCTTGTACCTCGGAACCACCAGTAGACCAGCTGTAGAGGAGCGCAATTGCCTACTTGGCAGGTAGTGAGCGAACTTATCCTGTAAGGGGGCTGGGCCTAGTCCATGCACTGCTCGAAAGGGAATGCACATGGACTTGAAAAGGACCTTTTCCCTTACAGGAAGCCAGTGTAGATCCTTTAGTGCTCTGGTGGACGAGGCGCAGCGATGCCTATCAAGTACCAATTTAGCTGCGGCCGACTGTATCCTCTGCAATCCTTGAAGAATATACTGCGGAGCCCCCAAATAAAGGGAGTTGCAGTAATCGAGTCTGCTTAATACCGTGCTGCGCACCACTGTAGCTCGCGACTCCCTAGGGAGCAGAGGTAGGATACTACGAAGCAGCCGCAGCAAGGCAAAGCAGACATTAGCACTCTTGCTTGCCTGGGATACCATCTGAAGGTCGTCGTCAATGATCACCCCAAGATTACGGACCTTCCTAACTGGTATGAGGGGTCCTTCCTCCGGTGTAAGACAGAATTCGGAGGGGAGATGTTTAGGGATCCTAAATGGTGAGCAGAAGACCACCTCTGTTTTACCGCTATTAAACTGGAGCGAGTTCTTTCTCAGCCAGTCCTTAGTCTGGTTCATGCATTGATGGAAACGATCCATAGATAGAGCGTCTTCCCCCTCAATAGAGAAGGCCAGCTGCGTATTGTCAGCATAGTTCACCAAGCTGACTCCGAAAGATTTTAATAACGGGAATAAGGGCCGCAGGTAGATGTTAAAAAGGATGGGACTAATTGCGGATCCCTGCGGCACCCCATACGCAACTGGAGACCTGCTAGAAGAGAACGGTGCCAAGGTAACTACCTGCTGCCTGTCTTCTAGATAGGATTGAAGCCATTGCAGCGCTCTACCCTTTACACCTATCTGCCTCAGCCTCTCCAGCAGGACAGGGTGGCTAACCATGTCAAATGCTGCTGACATATCAAGGAGCACCAGAATCATGGCATTCCCTTTGTCAGCCCGCATTCGAAGATGGTCCAGCATGGTGGTTAAAGCTGTTTCGGTTCCGTGGCCAGGACGGAAACCGAACTGGTCCCTATCCAACAGAAGGTTCTCTTCCAGAAACTGAGATAAGATCTTGCTTACGGATTTCTCCAATAATTTCACCGGATAAGGTAGGAGAGAAATAGGCCTGAAGTTAGATGGCACCAAAGGGTCCAGATTCGGCTTCTTTATCAGTGGAGTTACCACTGCTAGTTTCCAGCAGTCTGGAACAGATCCATCTGTTAAAGATTGATTACAGATCATCCTTAGCCAAGGGAAGGTGGGATGTCCGTACAGCTTCCAGATCTTGTGGGGTAGAGGATCTAGAGGTGAGCCCGACGACACACTTTCTGTCAGGTTATCAAAAGTTTCCTGAGAGAAGAGTTGAAAGCTGTCTAAAAAGGCGATCGTTTTAAGATCTCCGTTGGCCGGGCTGGTTGCTTCCTCAGAGCCATGCTGGTGGATGTTAACCTGTAAATTATTTACAATATTAAAGATCTTCTCCTGGAAAAAGGAGGCGATTTTATTGCATAGAGTTTGCGAGGGGGCGACTCTATTGCTCATACAGTCTGGGTTAGTAAGGTCTCGGACGATCTTAAAGAGAGCTTTAGACCCATTAGACGCCTGTGTGATGGAATTGGCATAGAAATCTGCCTTAGATCTCAGGATAAGAGTTGTATATTGTAGTTGTACCGGTCTTAGATCTTTTTTATCTACCTCAGAGGAGCTTCTCCTCCATTTCCTCTCTGCCTGTCTACGAGAGAGTCTGAGAAGGCGCAGCTTCTCATTGTACCAGGGCGCTGGGCGCTTCCTTGCCTTCTTTAGTGGCTTTATAGGGATACAATGATCTAAAACCTTATTTATGTGATCTGTGAATAACTTATAGTTATCCTCCACAGACTTATTGGGATGGAAAAGATTGACATCGAAAGAGGTGATCAAAGAGTCAACCTTAGCCAATTTGGCCCATTCTCTATCCATCCTACAAAAGCCCTGCTGTCTGGGCATGTTCTTCTGGTGCGGCAACTCCAGACTCAGGCGAATAAGAAAGTGATCAGTCCAATTCAAAGGTGTTATATTGATCACTTTCATTATATCTAGACTGGAGAAGACCAAATCCAGAATACGGCCCTTCTGATGGGTAGGGCTACACACCAGTTGATGGAGATTCAAGGTGGAGCAAGTAAATAGAAGGTCTCTCAGTTGACTGCTAAGGCCCCCGTCCTCGCTAAGATTAAAATCACCTAAAATGACCATGTTGGTGTGGGCAAGTTTTAGATTGGTGATGGTTTCTGCGAGAAGATGGAATTGGGTAATCGCGCCCGGTGGCCTATAGCAGAGCATCCCCGTAAGTAGGCTTCCGCCAGGGGACTGAAGAGAGAAGCCCAAAATTTCTATCCCCCCAACTGCATGAATCTCTGATTCAATATAGTGATGATTTTATGAATCACAGATGCTGTATAATAATGTCATCCAAAGTAGGTCAGTTCAGAAGGCCGAATCCTTGATTTGGGGCATTGTCACATTGGATACATTTACAAACAATGAATGAGGATAGATTGTTTTACACATAATGTTATTATTCTGAAAATTCTAGAGAGCCTGTTCCATCTGGACCCATGCTAAATATCTTTGCTCTATATTCAGCAGCTCCATTAACCACTGAATTTACAATATTAATAATAATGTATATGTTTTTGTAATCACTTCTGCCAATTCTAAAGACTGTTAATAACAAAAGTGACAATTACTCAGTGTAATGCTTCTTAGTTTGCCAAACTTAGAATGATGAAAGACTGAGTTGCTTTTGCCAGGATTCAAGTATATGATTTGCAGAAAACAAGAGGTTCCTGCAAGGAGTATAGGCAAAGCGTTTTTGACTTGCACAGAACTTTAGCGCCTTTGACGAATATTTATAAAATGTTCCAAAAAAAGTGCCCCCCTTTGTCTAGTTGTGCATGGGAAGTTTCAGGGTGATCCGTTAAGCGGGGGCTGAGAAAAAGAGTAGGCTCTCAAAATGCGATATCTAAATGCAATTTTCCATAGGGATTTTGAATTAACTACAGACTGAACTGCTGGAAGTAATTACAACAAATTTGGTAGAAAGCCACACCTTCACAGAAAATATGCGCCTGCCATTTTAAATCTTTAGAAATAGTCACCAGTGCTGAAAAGCTCCTTTTACACTAATTGAAAGGGTCAAGTGAGAGCGTTCCTGATCCCTTGTGTATGTTACAAATGAGGTGAAAGCATGTTTAATGGGAAATAAACCAGAACTTTTTTTTGGGTCACTCGCATCCTCCGACGAGCTGTCACAGTACTCAGCATTGCCCCATGTAAATCCGTGAATCTCACCGCAAAGTTACACAGGGCCCCTGCTGAGCATCGTGGTGGATCTGCGGAGTCATGAAAAAACTCAACCAAATTAGGTTTCTTCGCAGGAAACATGGAAAGGGTTAAATAAATAATAACCATTTAGAAGTGTTATAAAACAAGAAAGATGAAAGAAAGCCTATGATTTGTTAACTAGATCAGCAAAAGTAAGAGCAGATGGTAAGGGGTAGCCATTTTAGCTGCTTTTCTACAGAGAGAGGATGTGGTTTGCAGGAGTAGTGACTGGAGATTTGGAATGAAAACAGATGTTACCTGACTTAGAAATAAAACTGAGAGAACAGTAAACAGCTTTTAGAAGTATGTTAATTAGGTTGTAGTATATACAAATATATTAAGGGGAAAATAGTGAGTGTGTGTAAATAAAATGTTTAGCTTCTAGACAATATAATATAAGGGAAATAGAAGGGTGCTTAGATGAGAATATTATCTAAAAATACAGTGAGCAGGAAAGCAGAAATATTCATTTTATTATGCTAGTATGAATGAATATGTTTGAAATTAGAGGTGGGTCTTTGCTTATAGTATGTAATTTATTAGTATATAATTTGCACACACTCACCCAGTTATGTAGGCACTTTCAGACCCAGTTACACTCTCACAAAAGCAGTTATGTGCCCAGCACTCATACAGTCAACAGTGACTGCCACACTCACTCACACACCCATAAAACTATTCAAACACTCATTTATTCATGTGTACGTCTAAGTTTGAGTACTTGTTCACCCTTAGAGCCTGGGAAAACATCTGCAGAATGCAACATACACCACAAGAAGAGTTCGAAAATGACTAATTCAGCACTTTTGAAAAGAGAGAACCTTGATTGCATTTGATCTCAGAATCAGGGTCCCAAAAGGTAAATGGGTTTCAGAAGGTGGGAGAAGAGTGCAGAAATGAGTGGGCAAAGCCTCAAGAGGAGAGAGACTTTCCCCCAGAGAGAGACTTCTCTATTGGATAGAGTGCAGAAATTACTTTTCTCCTCCCATACTCATTACCCTGAGGACCTCAATGACAGATAGGCTGCGTGGAACCTTAGGCTGCAGCTGGCCCAGCTGGGTTCAGAGTAGGGAAAAGCTGAGGCTAAGAGGAGAAAAGGGGTCTTCCTGGTTGGTGTGTCAAGGAGGTGCATTTGAAGGACAAATAGCTGTTAGACTGTCAGAAATTGTGGGAGCACCACTACTGTGTCCAATGCAGAAGGTATTTCTAACAGTTTTTATGCTTTTTTTCAAAAAGAACGGAGAAGAAGCAACTTTTTTCAAACAACAGATGGAATGCATATGGAATATGAAATCTAGGGCCTTCAGAATATAATTGCGTTAACCTGTACTCTGCGCCAGGTATTTACACGGTGTGGTTGTCATACCGTCTGCCTACTCCAGTTAAAAATAGCTGAGGAAAACATTGATCTGCTAACCTTTATCCAGACACTAATTGGAGTTCTTTTAGCTTTGTTCATCTGATATAGTTTAATGACATCCCCCATAAGCTCTTTTAAATGTAGTGGATGTATCCTGTAATGCTCATACATTGCTTCAGATCCACTTCTATCCACTTTTTCAAACTGTCCACTTGAAGGCAACATATCTTCTTCTATGCAACTTCCATGTTAGACAACATCTACATCTTTATAGGACACCTAATTGTCTTTAAGATAGAATGCAGCTTTCGTCACCTTATTTACATCCAATATTTCCTGCCAGATTATTTTGTTTTTCATGGGCACACCATGCACTTGAATAACAAGCGGTTCTTCCAAGTCTCTCTCTACACCCACACTTTGAATTTTGCATTTAACATCTAAAGTTAAATGCACAACTCTACCTTTAATTCCTTTCTGAAGATCAGTGGATGATAGCTTCAGTGTTGGAGTTTGCTTCTCTCAGAACGTAATGTAAGTGATCTCAAGGATTTTCTATATAACTCAGGGTTTGAAACCAAGCTGGTATTCCTAAATTTTGCAACATGCAGTTAAGCTCAACATGACGATGATACTAGTACTCATTTGTCCCGAATTTGGAGAGGTAAAGTAAATAGACAGTGGCACTGCAAGTACATGGCCGGTCCTACTGTATTGATCCTTGGTAAATACTATAAATACTACTGCACTCCCATTTATACACAGGAGCATGCCTTCGCCATTCTTGTATCTCTTCACCTATCTCTTACATTGACTACTGTCTTTAACTTCATAACATCAGTAAGTTGTTTCAACAGCATACACTAATTCATTCTCTTGTAAGTAGCTTTCTTCATTACGGAAAGACTTAGTACTAGATGTACGCTTCCATTTTCTTTCGAAAAAATCTTTCAAAAGTTACTTTTATTAATAACCTTTTTTTCTTCATGGAAAACATTTTTTTATCCAGTGTCTTTATTCTGTTTAGTTTTAAGAAAAACAAGGGTACCCCAAAACGTGAACCTGGAGTGAAATATGCGGTAAAAAAACAATGGTTCGGGTGTGGACAAAAGGTCCAATAATAAAGTGATCCTAAGGAGAGCACTTATGGTTAGAGAGTTGAAGATTAATTATTTGAAAGGAGCAACAAAATTAATAATGTACATAGGGACATAAGTCAGTTCATGTGAAACATTTATTTCCACAACAATAGAATTCAGGTGCTCACACAATAAGTGAAAGAGGCGTGACGTGCAGAGTGATGGTGAAGTTTAAAATAAAGGCATCGCATTGACAACAATAGTGTAAAACTCCTCAAGCAACTTTATAGAATAGGAAGAGTTTTGTTGTAAAGGATCAACGGCGTTTCAATCTCAACTGTTCAAGATCATCATCAGGACATATAACAGGTGAGCAAGCTGAACCTAAAATGAGGAAAAACGGGCAATTAAATAAGCTATAGTTTGATCCCTACATGTAGTATAATTAATACAATCAGAGGCTCCTTTTTATAAAAAATATAATGACATATATAAATATATATTACTCCTGAATTATTCTGTATAACATGTCTAGGGGTCAAGGTAGGTGTGGAAATACATGAATTAAGGCAAATACAGAAGCGAAAGACATGATTTAAAGGCAATTCGGAAGCGAAAGTCAAAGATGTAAATTACAAGTGGTGAAAGTATTTAAACGGTGGTAAAGAGAAGATAAATTGTAGCGATTCAGAAGCAAAAGACCAGTAATGGTGAAAATGCTGCATGAGAATATGCAAGCATAGGTGGGAGTACAAGGAATAATTTGTGCTAGTAGGAAGGTAGAGTTGAGAGCGCAGATGAAGCTGGGTTGCAACCCGCTAAATGAGAGAAGGGGGAGAGGGAGAACACTCAGAGTAGACTTACTGATGCAATTATTCGTAGCGCAAGGAAGAGAAATTGAGGGCTTCAGAAAACAGCTGAGGGTAGACGAGTTCACCCAGATTAATTCGCTGAAGGTACGACCGTGAGAATATCACGTGCTGCAAAGGAGTTAGAGCAATAATTAGAAACTGGTGTGCATCCGTGAAGGGCGCTTGCAAGGAAAGTGGTGAAAGGAAACACTTACTGTGTAAACTTGAAAGGCAGGGTCATCTGTATAAATTGCGCTTAATGATTTGCCTCCAATAAGTTTCTGTTAAGGGCAAAAGGAGGGTGGGGGGGTCAGAAACTCCAAGGTAAAGTTTAAATGATGGTAAAAGTGTATGCGCAGTCATAGTACTTACAGTTAAAGTCACTCCCAGTTCATATTTGGAAAGTTTTGGGAGAGGAGCTCAGCGCGTCATGCTGCTTGGGCTGTTCACGTTTAGTGAGAGAGGGAGACAGAGTGAGCCAGGAAGTACTTAAGGGCTGTGTCATCTGTGAAACCAGCAGCAGGGCGGAGCTAATTAGCACACACCTGTGAACGGTTGTGTGCAAGGGAGCATGTTGAAGGGAAATGGCTGATAGTAGGAATCAAGT
The DNA here is from genome assembly GCF_964204655.1 of Triturus cristatus. NCBI lineage: Eukaryota > Metazoa > Chordata > Amphibia > Caudata > Salamandridae > Triturus > Triturus cristatus. Next base: position 920,931,911 of record NC_140588.1, read on the forward strand.
AAGGGAACGAGGGAAAAGTACTAACTCAGCAGAGTAAGAAATGAGAAGAAAGTCATAGGAAAAAATAAATCAATGTGTGTGCAACAACTGTTTCAGGCACATGATAGCAGAATTAATTCTTAAGCAACCTAATGTGTTGTACCTACTGAGGTAGTTGCTATATGAATTAAAAACCAACCACAAAATCAGTTAAGGCATATAGTCTAGCAATGTACTCACTGATATTCAATTACTGTGGCAACATATAAACTAGACATGAACCAATGGGTAGCACATGAACCAATGGGTAGCAAGAGGTTCAAACATAAGGAAGTGTGTATACATCTGTTAGGAAAACACTAAGCAAGAACTACATAGTGGTATCAGGTGGCTGAGGTCAAAATGTGCAGATATGAATAGTCAAATGTTTATAGTATGGCATTCCATTCATCAATCGAGTTGAGACCATGTTCAATAGTGCGGCAATTAAAAATCCATTTGCATTCCAATCGGTTGAGGGATCTGTTGTTGGTTTCCTCCCCTAACATTGGAGTGAAGGGTTTCAATGACCTGCCAAGTGATGTCTGTTTCAGAGTGTCCTTTTGATATAAAGTGTTCCACGAGGGGCGCCGTCGTGATCTTACATCGGATTCTGCTCCTGTGTTGTGCGATTCTTGCCTTGATCTTTTGTGTGGTTTGGCCGATGTACCTCAGTTTGCATGGACACTCAATACAGTAGATTACATTTTGTGAATTGCAATTTGAAAAAGACTGTAAAGTATACTTAGAGTTCTCAAATTCAAATACTTTGGTGTTAGTAGTGGACTCGCATGCCATGCAGTTGTTACATTTGTAGTGCCCTTGCAGTGGAGGAAGATTGAGGTAGAGGTGTATAGTCTGATCTCTTTTTGTAGGTTTGTAGTCCCTAACCAAATGGTCTTTTATGTTGAGACCTCTTTTGAATGAAATAAGTGGGGTGCCTGTTGCGAGATTTAGTGGCGCTAGGACTGTCCAATGTTTTTTGATCATTTTCGTCAGTTTGTTACTCACAGGACAAAATGTGGTCACACATGTAATTCTGGATAATGGTGTTTTGACTTTGGGCTGAAGCAGGTGTTCACGGTGTGAGTACCAGGCCCGTTTCATGGAACGTTTTACTAGGCGTTTGGGATAGCCTCTGTCAGTGAGCTTCTTGCATAGTGTGTTGGCTTCTAAGAAGAAATCTTCTTTGAAATTACAGTTTCTTCTGATTCTGAGGAACTGGCCATACGGTAGTCCATCTCTCAGTGCCCTGGGATGTGCACTTCTGTATTGGAGGAGGGTATTTCTTTCAGTAGGCTTTCTGAACAGGGTGGTATAAAGTTCGCCATTGTGATTTTTGATGGTGACATCCAAGTAGTCAATATTGGTATTGTCAGAGCTGTAGGTGAATTTAAGGTCAGGTTGTGCATTGTTGAGCCAGGAGCAAAAGGCTTCAAGTTCAGAGTTAGTGCCGCCCCAGATCATGAACACATCGTCTATGTATCTGCGCCATACACAAATGTTTTGAAGGAATGGGTTCATTATATTGAGGATGATATTAGTCTCAATGTCGTCTACAAACAGAATGGCAACATTGGGGGCAAAAACTACCCCCATAGATGTACCTTTGCATTATCTGTAATATTTCTCTTGGAAAAGGAAGTAGTTTTTAGTCAATGCTATTTCCAGGAGTGATGTGATGAAGTCTGTAGGCACCTGATGTGGGGAGGGACGGAGGTTGAGATGCTTTTTGATGACTTCTATGCCTCTATCTTGAGGGATGTGTATAACGTTTCAATGTCAAGAGTATCCAAGAGTTCTGATTGAGGATTAAAGGGTTGTGATTCTATCAAATTGATGAAGTGAGTGGTATCCTTTACATATGTGGTGGTGTCGTGTACCATACCATTTATGAAGTAGTCAATGTATCTACCAAGGGGCTCTAGAATTGAGCCACAGCCGGATAGAATAGGCCTACCTGGTGGTACCTCTAGATGTTTGTGTATATTGGGAAGGGTGTACAGTACTGGTGTCCGTGGGGTTTTATTATTGAGGAACAAGAATTCATTCTTGCTAACGTAGCCTTCATATAAACCCTTTTTGGTCACATTAAGAATCAGGTCGCTGATTTCTCTCAAAGGGTTGCGTGCCAGGGTTTGTAGTGTGAGGTGTTGCTAAGCTGTCTATGGATCTCGTTGTCATATGAGGTTTTGTCCTGTAAGACTATACCTCCTCCTTTGTCACAAGGTTTTTTAACAATATCATCCATTTCTTTGAGTCTCTTGAGACTGTTTTTTTCATCTAGGCTCACATTGAAAGGGGTAAACCTGTATTCTTGTTGTATTTTATGTAGGTCTTTTAGTACAAGGTGTTCAAAAGTAATGACTTCAGGGGGCATGGATCCACTGGGCGGATTGAAAGTAGATTTGGGACGTAGTCCTGTCGCATCAGTTTTGGGAGGAGTATCTTTGTTATGAAAAAAGGCATTCAGTCTAACTTTTCTGAAAAACTGGAAGATCTCAGGTTGTATTGTGAACCAGTTGGGTTTTTCCGTTATTACATATGAAAGACCTCTGCTCAGTAGGGCGATATCTGTGGAAGCCAGTTGGTGTTTTGACAGATTGAAAATAGGCATGAGGTCTGCTTCCTGTGTGTTATACAGCTGACACTGCCTTTCAAGTTTACACAGTACGTGTTTCCTTTCACCACTTTCCTTGCAAGCGCCCTTCACGGATGCACACCAGTTTCTAATTACTGCTCTAACTCCTTTACAGCACGTGATATTCTCACGCTCGTACCTTCAGCAAATTAATCTGGGTGAACTCGTCTACCCTTAGCTGTTTTCTGAAGCCCTCAATTGCTCTTCCTTGCGCTAGGAATAATTGCATCAGTAAGTTTACTCTGAGCGTTCTCCCTCTTCCCCCTTCTCTCATTTAGCGGGTTGCTACCCAGCTTCATCTGCGCTCTCAACTCTACCTTCCTACTAGCGCAAATTATTCCTTGTACTCCCACCTATGCTTGCGTATTCACATGCAGCATTTTCACCATTACTGGTCTTTTGCTTCTGAATCGCTGCTATTTATCTTCTCTTTTTCACCGTTTAAATACTTTCACCACTTGTAATTTACAACGTTGACTTTCGCTTCCAAATTGCTTTTAAATCATGTCTTTCACTTCTGTATTTGCCTTAATTCATGTATTTCCACACCTACCTTGACCCCTAGACATGTTATACAGAATAATTCAGGAGTAATATATATTTATATATGTCATTATGTTTTGTATGAAAAGGAGCCTCTGATTGTATTAATTATACTACATGTAGGGATCAAACTATAGCTTATTTAATTGCCCGTTTTTCCTCATTTTAGATTCAGCTTGCTCACCCGTTAGATGTCCTGATGATGATCTCGAACAGTTGAGATCGAAACACCGTTGAACCTTTACAACAAAACTCTTCCTATTCTATAAAGTTGCTTGAGGAGTTTTACACTATTGTTGTCAATGCGATGCCGTTATTTTAAACTTCACCATCACTCTGCATGTCACGCCTCTTTCACTTATTGTGTGAGCACCTGAATTCTATTGTTGTGGAAATAAATATTTCACATGAACTGACTTATGTCCCTATGTACATTATTATTTTTTTTGCTCCTTGAAAATAATTAATCTTCTACTCTCTAACCATAAGTGCTCTCCTTAGGATCACTTTATTATTGGACCTTTTGGCCACACCCGAACCATTGTTTTTTTACCACATTCATTCTGTTTAGTATCAAAATAAATAGTTTGCGGTTCAGAGCAACCACTTTATCAATCACACTCTCTATATAATATTTTTTGGGATTGCTGCTCTTCTCATCTTAGTGGCTCTTTTTATTTTTACCTCTCTACTTTTAAACATTCTTATTCATATTTCTTCAATTGTTTCTCCCTCCTTGTTCAATAAGGTTTTGTATTATGCATTTTTAAGTTTTAATCTGACTTACTCCTTCTCTATTACAAATTAGGAGAGGTAAAGTAAACAGACAGCAGCACTGTAAGTACGTGGGTGGGGTCCTACAGTAGTTAATCAAAAGGTCAAGCTTCAGTGTGTTTCTGTATTTGCATTACAACAAACAAATGATGGACGGAATGCTGACAATGCAGACATTCTCCCCCAGTCAAGAGATCTGGGTTAAATCCATCGTTCTTTTGCCCACTACGCCACCCCAGTTCAGACAAGCCATATGCAAATCAGTCTTGACCCTGTGTCTCATGGGAACAGTCCAGCCCGAACTGCCAAGCCATGTCTTCCCTGGACCGGAATCAAGCATCCTAGGACCGGTTTCTGGCTATCAGGCGTCATCAGCCAGGATAGCTTGACTCCAGTGGCGTAGTGACCACGGGTCCCACGTCTGGGAATACCCGTCCCACTTAGGGCGAAAAGCGTTACAACAAACAAATGATGGACGGAATGCTGACAATGCAGACATTCTCCCCCAGTCAAGAGATCTCGGTTAAATCCATCGTTCTTTTGCCCACTACGCCACCCCAGTTCAGACATGGCCATATGCAAATCAGTCTTGACCCTGTGCCTCATGGGAACAGTCCAGCCCGAACTGCCAACCCATGTCTTCCCTGGACCGGAATCAAGCATCCTAGGACCGGTTTTTGGCTATCAGCCGTCATCAGCCAGGATAGCTTGACTCCAGTGGTGTAGTGAGCACGGGTCCCACGTCTGGGAATACCAATCCCACTTAGGGCGAAAAGCGTTACAACAAACAAATGATGGACGGAATGCTGACAATGCAGACATTCTCCCACAGTCAAGAGACCTGGGTTAAATCCATCGTTCTTTTGCCCACTACGCCACCCCAGTTCAGACATGGCCATATGCAAATCAGTTTTGACCCTGTGCCTCATGGGAACAGTCCACCCCGAACTGCCAAGCCATGTCTTCCCTGGACCGGAATCAAGCATCCTAGGACCGGTTTCTGGCTATCAGCCGTCATCAGCCAGGATAGCTTGACTCCAGTGGCATAGTGAGCACGGGTCCCACGTCTGGGAATACCCATCCCACTCAGGGCGAAAAGCGTTACAACAAACAAATGATGGACGGAATGCTGACAATGCAGACATTCTCCCCCAGTCAAGAGATCTGGGTTAAATCCATCGTTCTTTTGCCCACTGGGGTGGTGTAGTGGGCAAAAGAACGATGGATTTAACCCAGATCTCTTGACTGGGGGAGAATGTCTGCATTGTCAGCATTCCGTCCATCATTTGTTTGTTGTAACGCTTTTCGCCCTAAGTGGGATGGGTATTCCCAGACGTGGGACCCGTGCTCACTACACCACTGGAGTCAAGCTATCCTGGCTGATGACGGCTGATAGCCAGAAACCGGTCCTAGGATGCTTGATTCCGGTCCAGGGAAGACATGGCTTGGCAGTTCGGGCTGGACTGTTCCCATGAGGCACAGGGTCAAGACTGATTTGCATATGGCCATGTCTAAACTGGGGTGGTGTAGTGGGCAAAAGAACGATGGATTTAACCCAGATCTCTTGACTGGGGGAGAATGTCTGCATTGTCAGCATTCCGTCCATCATTTGTTTGTTGTAACGCTTTTCGCCCTAAGTGGGATGGGTATTCCCAGACATGGGACCCGTGCTCACTACGCCACTGGAGTCAAGCTATCCTGGCTGATGACGGCTGATAGCCAGAAACCGGTCCTAGGATGCTTGATTCTGGTCCAGGGAAGACATGGCTTGGCAGTTCGGGCTGGACTGTTCCCATGAGGCACAGGGTCAAGACTGATTTGCATATGGCCATGTCTAAACTGGGGTGGTGTAGTGGGCAAAAGAACGATGGATTTAACCCAGATCTCTTGACTGGGGGAGAATGTCTGCATTGTCAGCATTCCGTCCATCGTTTGTTTGTTGTAACGCTTTTTGCCCTAAGTGGGATGGGTATTCCCAGACGTCGGACCCGTGCTCACTACGCCACTGGAGTCAAGCTATCCTGGCTGATGACGGCTGATAGCCAGAAACCGGTCCTAGGATGCTTGATTCTGGTCCAGGGAAGACATGGCTTGGCAGTTTGGGCTGGACTGTTCCCATGAGGCACAGGGTCAAGACTGATTTGCATATGGCCATGTCTAAACTGGGGTGGTGTAGTGGGCAAAAGAACGATGGATTTAACCCAGATCTCTTGACTGGGGGAGAATGTCTGCATTGTCAGCATTCCGTCCATCATTTGTTTGTTGTAACGCTTTTCGCCCTAAGTGGGATGGGTATTCCCAGACGTGGGACCCGTGCTCACTATGCCACTGGAGTCAAGCTATCCTGGCTGATGATGGCTGATAGCCAGAAACCGGTCCTAGGATGCTTGATTCCGGTCCAGGGAAGACATGGCTTGGCAGTTCGGTCTGGACTGTTCCCATGAGGCACAGGGTCAAGACTGATTTGCATATGGCCATGTCTAAACTGGGGTGGTGTAGTGGGCAAAAGAACGATGGATTTAACCCAGATCTCTTGACTGGGGGAGAATGTCTGCATTGTCAGCATTCCGTCCATCATTTGTTTGTTGTAACGCTTTTCGCCCTAAGTGGGATGGGTATTCCCAGATGTGGGACCCATGCTCACTACGCCACTGGAGTCAAGCTATCCTGGCTGATGACGGCTGATAGCCAGAAACCGGTCCTAGGATGCTTGATTCCGGTCCAGGGAGGACATGGCTTGGCAGTTCGGGCTGGACTGTTCCCATGAGGCACTGGGTCAAGACTGATTTGCATATGGCCATGTCTAAACTGGGGTGGTGTAGTGGGCAAAAGAACGATGGATTTAACCCAGATCTCTTGACTGGGGGAGAATGTCTGCATTGTCAGCATTCAGTCCATCATTTGTTTGTTGTAACGCTTTTCGCCCTAAGTGGGATGGGTATTCCCAGACGTGGGACCCGTGCTCACTACGCCACTGGAGTCAAGCTATCCTGGCTGATGATGGCTGATAGCCAGAAACCGGTCCTAGGATGCTTGATTCCGGTCCAGGGAAGACATGGCTTGGCAGTTCGGGCTGGACTGTTCCCATGAGGCACAGGGTCAAGACTGATTTGCATATGGCCATGTCTAAACTGGGGTGGTGTAGTGGGCAAAAGAACGATGGATTTAACCCAGATCTCTTGACTGGGGGAGAATGTCTGCATTGTCAGCATTCCGTCCATCATTTGTTTGTTGTAACACTTTTCGCCCTAAGTGGGATGGGTATTCCCAGACATGGGACCCGTGCTCACTACGCCACTGGAGTTAAGCTATCCTGGCTGATGACGGCTGATAGCCAGAAACCGGTCCTAGGATGCTTGATTCTGGTCCAGGGAAGACATGGCTTGGCAGTTCGGGCTGGACTGTTCCCATGAGGCACAGGGTCAAGACTGATTTGCATATGGTCATGTCTAAACTGGGGTGGTGTAGTGGGCAAAAGAACGATGGATTTAACCCAGATCTCTTGACTGGGGGAGAATGTCTGCATTGTCAGCATTCCTTCCATCGTTTGTTTGTTGTAACGCTTTTTGCCCTAAGTGGGATGGGTATTCCCAGACGTCGGACCCGTGCTCACTACGCCACTGGAGTCAAGCTATCCTGGCTGATGACGGCTGATAGCCAGAAACCGGTCCTAGGATGCTTGATTCTGGTCCAGGGAAGACATGGCTTGGCAGTTTGGGCTGGACTGTTCCCATGAGACACAGGGTCAAGACTGATTTGCATATGGCCATGTCTAAACTGGGGTGGTGTAGTGGGCAAAAGAATGATGGATTTAACCCAGATCTCTTGACTGGGGGAGAATGTCTGCATTGTCAGCATTCCGTCCATCATTTGTTTGTTGTAACGCTTTTCGCCCTAAGTGGGATGGGTATTCCCAGACGTGGGACCCGTGCTCACTATGCCACTGGAGTCAAGCTATCCTGGCTGATGATGGCTGATAGCCAGAAACCGGTCCTAGGATGCTTGATTCCGGTCCAGGGAAGACATGGCTTGGCAGTTCGGGCTGGACTGTTCCCATGAGGCACAGGGTCAAGACTGATTTGCATATGGCCATGTCTAAACTGGGGTGGTGTAGTGGGCAAAAGAACGATGGATTTAACCCGGATCTCTTGACTGGGGGAGAATGTCTGCATTGGCAGCATTCCGTCCATCATTTGTTTGTTGTAACGCTTTTCGCCCTAAGTGGGATGGGTATTCCCAGACGTGGGACCCGTGCTCACTACGCCACTGGAGTCAAGCTATCCTGGCTGATGACGGCTGATAGCCAGAAACCGGTCCTAGGATGCTTGATTCCGGTCCAGGGAAGACATGGCTTGGCAGTTCGGTCTGGACTGTTCCCATGAGGCACAGGGTCAAGACTGATTTGCATATGGCCATGTCTAAACTGGGGTGGTGTAGTGGGCAAAAGAAGGATGGATTTAACCCAGATCTCTTGACTGGGGGAGAATGTCTGCATTGTCAGCATTCCGTCCATCATTTGGTTGTTGTAACGCTTTTCGCCCTAAGTGGGATGGGTATTCCCAGACGTGGGACCCGTGCTCACTACGCCACTGGAGTCAAGCTATCCTGGCTGATGACGGCTGATAGCCAGAAACCGGTCCTAGGATGCTTGATTCCGGTCCAGGGAAGACATGGCTTGGCAGTTCGGGCTGGACTGTTCCCATGAGGCACAGGGTCAAGACTGATTTGCATATGGCCATGTCTAAACTGGGGTGGTGTAGTGGGCAAAAGAACGATGGATTTAACCCAGATCTCTTGACTGGGGGAGAATGTCTGCATTGTCAGCATTCCGTCCATCATTTGTTTGTTGTAACGCTTTTCGCCCTAAGTGGGATGGGTATTCCCAGATGTGGGACCCATGCTCACTACGCCACTGGAGTCAAGCTATCCTGGCTGATGATGGCTGATAGCCAGAAACCGGTCCTAGGATGCTTGATTCCGGTCCAGGGAGGACATGGCTTGGCAGTTCGGGCTGGACTGTTCCCATGAGGCACAGGGTCAAGACTGATTTGCATATGGCCATGTCTAAACTGGGGTGGTGTAGTGGGCAAAAGAACGATGGATTTAACCCAGATCTCTTGACTGGGGGAGAATGTCTGCATTGTCAGCATTCCGTCCATCATTTGTTTGTTGTAACGCTTTTCGCCCTAAGTGGGATGGGTATTCCCAGACGTGGGACTCGTGCTCACTACGCCACTGGAGTCAAGCTATCCTGGCTGATGACGGCTGATAGCCAGAAACCGGTCCTAGGATGCTTGATTCCGGTCCAGGGAAGACATGGCTTGGCAGTTTGGGCTGGACTGTTCCCATGAGGCACAGGGTCAAGACTGATTTGCATGTGGCCATTTCTAAACTGGGGTGGTGTAGTGGGCAAAAGAACGATGGATTTAACCCAGATCTCTTGACTGGGGGAGAATGTCTGCATTGTCAGCATTCCGTCCATCATTTGTTTGTTGTAACGCTTTTCGCCCTAAGTGGGATGGGTATTCCCAGACGTGGGACCCGTGCTCACTACGCCACTGGAGTCAAGCTATCCTGGCTGATGACGGCTGATAGCCAGAAACCGGTCCTAGGATGCTTGATTCCGGTCCAGGGAAGACATGGCTTGGCAGTTCGGGCTGGACTGTTCCCATGAGGCACAGGGTCAAGACTGATTTGCATATGGCAATGTCTAAACTGGGGTGGTGTAGTGGGCAAAAGAACGATGGATTCAACCCAGATCTCTTGACTGGGGGAGAATGTCTGCATTGTCAGCATTCCGTCCATCATTTGTTTGTTGTAACGTCTGTATTTGCATTAAACATGTTCTGGTATGTTTGTTAACTGTTTGTTTTAAATTGTATTCTAATATGGTGAGAAAATGTACTTGTAAAGTTATAAATATATTTATTATTAATTTAACTTAAGGGCACAAACACACCCATACAGGTGCTCATACATGTACTCACACACCTATACTGTAATTCACACAGGAACTGACACACACATACACTTTCACACACCCACTCAAAAACCTGTACAGTCAGTGACAGAGCTATTTACACACAAAACATCTACTTACATACAAATAGTGTGCAGTTATAGTTTCTTTTCTACAATATTTATGGTTGTTTTTACCCAACTGTTCAATGATGATTATTTCAACAGTACCTCATTTGTGGTGTATGAGCATACAATGTGAGAACAGTAGAAGGGAAAATTGACCCACAGAAAACATGTTTACAGCGACAAACGTGGCATTTCTCGCAGTGAGTAACCATCTCACTCAAATCTTCACAGTCTGCTGGTATTGTGACTGCAGCTCATGAAAGTTCTCCAAATGGTGCTGTAGAGGTGGCATTTTCTACTGCACCTAGTTTCTCCTGCATCATTTAGTTGTGCACCCTTTAATAAATAGTTTTCCAATTGGAACTTGTGCCGTGTGAATACTTCTTGGCAGTGTAGCTGGATAACTGTAAGCAGCAAATATTACTTCAGATCTTTAGCTGTAATCTTTACCCCTCAAAGTATTCTAAAATGCTTACAGACATCACTTTCTTTAGTGCTTGCTGGTGAAAAGATATACCTGCATGTGTTGTGATTGTGCACAAAACCATATTGGTACATAGTTATGTTTATTTGTTTATTTGTAGTGAGTGCAATGCACAGTATTTCTTAATTGCAATGAGACAGTCTGCAGTTTTTTTTTCTGCTATCTTTATAATTGTTTTTTCCCCACTGTTGAATGATGACTGCTAAAAAAAAGTACATTGTTTATGGTGTATAAGTACACAGAGAACAGTTGAACAGGGAAAATAAAATGTTTATTTATATTAATACATACCTTTGCGGCATGAGAACTGTCTAGTTATTTCATTGAATTATGTCTTGATGCATTTGTTGAAATTGTAAGCTACTTTTGTAATTCTATGAATTGTAAAACTTATAAATGCTTCTGTTTTTTACTTTTTCTACAGATCAAAAGCACCATCAGTTGGAGTAATGCACTTTACTCAATAGTTCTTGCAGTGATGTTCCATAGGGATTTTGAGTATGCACAACCAAGCACAGATTGTTACATTTACTAACACACCTAGGCACACATCAGTGCAGCAACTCACACATCCAGGTGCACACATATAGAGGTACTCACACACATAGGCCCACACTGATAGACCGCTGACACACCTGGACAAACATCGATACAATCATTGACACACCCAACTACACAATGATACAGGCACTGACACATCCATCCACACACTAAAACATCCAATAATACACTGACAAACACACTGACACACCTACGGACTTACCAGTGCAGACACTGACACACCCAGGCATACTGCAATGGAGACACTGACACAGCCAAACACTATTGCAACCAATAACACACCCAGGCACACACTGACACACTGACAAACTCATTGAGATACCCAGAGACTTACTAATGCAGACACTAACACACCCATGCAATCAGCAATGAAGCCACTGACACACTGGCACACCGAGCCAAACACTAATGCATCTAATAACACACCGAGGCACACACTGATGCACAAACTGACACACCCAAGGTCTTACCAATGCAGACACTGACAGACCCAGGCATACAGCAATGCAGATACCAACATACCCATCCAAACACTAACGCATCCAATAAGACACCCAGGCATACACAAATGCATAAACTGTCATACACAGGCATATACTAAAGCAGACTTTAACATACCCAGGCGTACACCAATACAGATACTGACACACCAAACAAAACATGTATGCATCCAAGAAAACACTGATGCTTAAACTGACACACATAGGCACTTATGAAAGCAGACTTTGATATACAAAAGTATACAGTAATGCAGACGCTGACACAGCCATCCAAACACTAATGCACCTAATTACACACCCAGGAATACACTGGTGCAAATACTCAGACACCCAGAGATTTACCAATGCAGAATCTGACACACCCACGCATACAGCAATTCAATTTTAATGTCAATTTTATTTAAATATGATTTTGGAACTCCTTGGAGATCCACATATTACAAAATAACAGCCAAAATATAATAAAATGAGTCCACATATAATCGACTTTTTCTAGCAAAAAATGTACAGATTATCATACCGTTCATCTAGTACAATTCTAAAAAACATTTGAAAAACTTAAAAATTCTGTTACAGAAAATTTCGTTTGGGGGACTGAAGATAGCATCTATCAGAGATCTTGCGGATAAAATACCAAACTGAATACATACAGGCTTTACCCACAGACGACGGTGGGCCATTAATGCTGGACAAACTAGCAGGACATGTATAGAGTCTTGGACTGAGATATTGCAAAGGTTACATATATTAGATATACCATGCCATTTGGCCAACAACTTATTCAGTGGAAGGAGATCCTGCCTAAGAAGCAGCCAAAAACGGCACAAACCGTGGGGTATATTCCAGGAGGCGTAAGGTTGTATTTGTTTAAACAAATAGGAATCAACAGCTTGAGTGGCCCCCTTCTTTTGTACAATCAAGTTACGATCCCTTTCGTAGCTTATCTTCCATGTGGCTTGTTTTAATGTAAATTTTAATTGTTGCATAGAAAGGTCTAAAAGAGTGGCTTCCTCTAAGTCCAAGAGTGTAATGGCCTTCCTATAATTCTTTATAAGAATCGAATGCTCTTTTAGTGGGCCCATCAACTCTTTTGTGATTAGGGATCTTAGTGTGGCTGGCTTTCCTTTGACCAAACAGATAACCCAGCGAATGACTCCTGCCAGACCCTGTGCCCAGCTACTTCTTAGACCGAATTCTAAACGAAGGGCTGCTGCACTGCAACTATTATAAACTGAAGTTAAGCTTCTCAAGAGGGAACCCTCGATAATGTCCCAAAAAACCCATTCGACTAGGTCGATGAGTTCTATGCCGTAAAGCAAAGTTGGGGGGACTTTTGCCCGGAAAGCCTCCAGCAAATAACCAAAGTGTCTTTTACCGGTTGATTTGTATAATGCTCTTAACCCATTTCCCTGCGACTTTGCCTTGCGGGAACTATTTTCTATATGGGATTTGTTGCTCAAGTTGTTATTTACAACCTTACCCAAAAATACGTATGATTTTACTCTTTCTAGTTTTTGGCCTCCCAGCTCCCAGCTAATGTGTTCCAACTTCAGTTTTTTTCGCCCCTCCATACACATTACCTTGCTTTTGGAAATGTTTATTTTCAGGAAATGGTTTTCGGAGAATGCGTATAATGAATGCAGACGGTTGTTAAGGCCTTTTGGAGTAAGGTCTAGGATTAATATATCGTCCGCATACATTAAACAAGAGATATATCTGTCTCCCAGACGTGGGGCAATTCCTTCGCATGCAGATATGATAAGGGGGAGATCACTAACGTAAAGGGAAAACAAAAGAGGAGCTAAAAGACAGCCCTGCTTAAGGCCATTTGCCGATGGAATAAGCTGGGATAAGCCCCTTTCACCCCCCAATAGCACTCTGCACCACGTGTTATCGTGCAAATCTTGTACCAAGCATAAGAGTCTATGAGGCATTCCCAGGGCATGTAGCTTTCTCCACAGTACTTGTCGGTCAACCTTATCAAAGGCCGTGGAGAAATCTATGAATGCCGCATAGACTCTCCCCTTTCTGGCTCCAATATATTTATCGGTTATTACCTGGAGGGCTGTTAAGTTGTCCATGGTACTGTGGTTTTTCCTGAAACCTGTCTGCTCGAGAGGAAGAATATTTAAATGCTCCACCCAATAATTTATTCGTTTGAGCAGACATCTTGTAAAAACTTTGCCGATTGCATCCAACAGTGCAATCTGGCGGTAATTCTGAGGGGATAAACGATCTCCCTTTTTAAACAATGGTACCAGGATACTTCCCGTCCAAGAGGGTAAAACCTTACCTCTAGATAAACAAATATTGAAAATTGGACAGAGTAGCATACTCCATTTAGCCCTGTTCTGTTTTAGTACATTAATGGGCAATTCATCCGGGCCCATAGCCCCGGAGTGCCTCATTTCTCCAATAGCTAAGTCTATGTCCTTTTCTGTAAATGGCACTAAAGACAAGCTCATTTCGTTTGGCCGTACTTACGAGGTCACCGTATTATTGCTTGCATAAAGATTAGAGACAAAATCCCTCCATATTTGTTCCTCAATAGGGATGGGTAAAGGGCTTGTTCTCAGTCCGCACCCCTCACCTATAAGGGACCAAAATTGCCTCATTTCCCCGTTATTAGCAGCTTCTCTTATTTTTACCCAGATAGCATCCTCTTTTTCTTTGCGTAATGTGGTTAATAGCCTTCTCCGTTTCCTTTTTAACATTGTTATTTTTTGTGCTATAACAACAGATCTATTTAAATATTGGGCCCTTACTAATTTATTAATTTCTATGTTAAGCAGTCTCAGAGGGCTAGTAAATATTCCAAAGGACTTTTTCCTATTGAGCTTTTTTGCCCCTGTTATCACTGACTTCAAGAACAGAGAGAAACTTTCAATTTCAGAGCCATATCAGGAAGGAAGCTCAGATATTGCTACATCGAGCATTTCTTCCAAATTTCGACACGCCCTTGCGTTCCAGTAGCACCTTCCTGATTTGGAACCGAAATTTGTTTGATCACTATTCAGAGACCACTGATCACATTTAGATGGCTTTACATTCATCGAGAAGGAGAGGATTCTGTGATCACTTAACGGTGTATCAATAATATCGAGATCCTTCAATAACTCAAATGATTGGGACCCCATTATTACGTTATCAAGAATCGATTCCCCTTGGTAGGATTTATGCGTGAACTTAGCCGGGGAATCCAAGGGGAGTCTCCCATTTGCAATAATCCCATCCATTTCTGCCAACTCATTTAGTAAAAGTTTGCCACGTTTATTTGTTTTTATATTTTCAGGAAACACTGCCCGAGGAATATGGAGAGTTTCTTCTCTAAGTTTATCACAGAATAAGTTTATGCTTGAGTTGGAGATCTTGCAATTCAGGTCCCCGACTAAAATTATAGCCGCCGTTGGATCTTTCTCCCTGATACTCTGGCTATGCAAGAAAACCTTTTTTAAGATTGCATTAAAACCAGCTTCCGGTGGTATATAGACATTTATCAGAACCAGACGATTGCCAGTTTTAGGATTGCCAGACTCAAATAAGGTTACTACTTGGAAGAGTTTACTCGGATCCATATAGTGCACATAGTTCCAATTTATTCGGTTCGATAAGAGGCAAGCTATCCCCCCACTGGCATGTCCTTTTTTATTCGGGGTGGCGCTACCTTCCAATACATAATAATCTTTCCCTATTTGAATTTTATCGGTACACCATGTCTCCTGTAGGCATATTATATTTGCCTCCAGGGACAAAAGGAATGCCGTTTTCTCCGGACTGTTTTTTAAACCGGCTGCATTCCAGGATATTATAAATAATTCTTTGCTAAAGATGCGAATTAGATAGTTGTTTATTTAGGGATCTTTCTGCAAGAACTCTGGGAAGCCAATTCCATTGAACATTTTCCTCTCCGATATCAGATTGATAAGATGGCAAGGTAGGGTTAGCATAGGATACTAAACGAGAATCCTTAGACTTGCATATTTTTAACTCTGTAAGCTCACCCACCTTATTTATACTACCTGTTGCTGCTTGCAACAGAGAAAAGGGGGGCTTCTGGCGAGTTTGGGATTTAAGGATATTGTTTTGTCTAGTATGCCCCAACACCGGGATTACATCTATTCCTCTGCTCTGCAGATCTTCTGAGCGTTGCAGAATTAGATTGGCTACTAACTTGGAGTGGAACTTCACCCTAGTTATCATCCCCACTTCTGATTTTAATAATTGTACCCTATCTAGATCGGCTGATTGTATTAGTTTCAAGTTAGCAGATTCTTGAAAATATTTAAGCAAGAGGGATCTGTTCAGAATGCATTCAGCATCAAAAAGGGGAGAAAATTCTACCCATACGGTATCTATGCTTTTCTCCTTAGACTCTATTAACGGGACACCTCTTGCAACTACTCCCAAGAAAGGTGTTGCTAGGGGGTTAAGTATTGGAGCTACTTGGCCGGAGGGGTTTTGCTCCTGTCCTGAAAATGTTGGCTTTTTTGACCCAATTATATCCCTATTGATGGTAACTTGTTGGAAGAGGATATTTGTGTCAATTGTTGATGATGGGGAGGGGGGGAAGTAGATAATAATGCTGGAGTAGCCAGGGGCGGAGGCACAATATTTTCTTTAATGATCTTATTTTCAGGGTTATTATCCTTTTCAGCTACCACCTGAGTTTGATATACCTCATTGTGTAAGGGGGAATTAAGATGTTTTCTAAAGAGGATTTTCCTCCGCCTATTTTTTTCTATCCGTCTCAATAGTTTCCTCTTATTATTTCCGTTCTTTTTTATTATCACTGACTTCCCTTTATTACCATTCCCTACCGGAGTGGCGTCCACCTCTCTATCTCCTTCTCCCTGTTGCTTCTTAAAAATAGGGAAAAGGTCATTCCCAGTTTTTGGAGGGAGTTCCCCACAAAATTTAATTTCTGAATCATTAACTAAAGAACAATTTAGGGTGGGGGATGGCTGGGTAGCACTTGTTTTTACATCCTCATATACTCTATTTGGAACATTATTAACTACAGATAATTGATCTTTTATTCCTACCTCATCTGATACTACAGAGGAGGAGGACTGCTTCTTTTGGACTGCATCCTTCTCTTTTTGAGTGCCCAATAAAACTTTCAAAATTTGGGTCACTGTATCAAGTACACAGTCGGATCCCCCCACAAATTTTTCCAATAATTGTAAAATGGACGACAATAAGTGTTCTAATATATGGAGGGAATCAGAAATGGGTTTGTCTGTCCCCTGACATTGTAGTGCATTTATCCCAATCAGATTTAAATTGGGGCTTATGGAAAAATTTGAGTGTGAGGACTTGGAAGGGGTACTACTGTAAAGATGCAAGCCAGCATGGGTCGATGTTACCGGGGTTTTTAAGTCCATCTCGGCTTTGACCAGGTCAGTCTCTATGTACCTTTGACATAGGTCTTTGTCAAGGACCATTGGAGACAGACCATTGTTGAAAGAATCTTTTGTTGGCGATATATTTACTGTATGATGGGCCTCTTCGTGTGAAGTTTTCTCTATATGCAAGTTCTCTTGTTCTATGTCTTTCTTTGTTTTAATGACTACTTCTAGTACCAGTTCAATATTATTTTTCATTGTAGAGAATAGGGGAGGAGAAAAACCACACTCAGAGGACAAAGGTGCTACTTTTGTTACTACTGAACTATTATCCACGATTACCTTTTTATTTTCAGGCATCTCTCTCGAAGTATTGGGTAATATGTCTGAATGGATAGCTCCAGAGTCCTTAATATCCTCCGACATATTGTCCGCCACTATCGCTTTATTCTTACCCCTTTCCCAAAGATTAAAAACATGGCAAGTGCTTTTCAAATTAGTGGCTTGGCTGAGCTTATTTCGGAGGGGATTCGATCTGGTTTTTGAGCCTGATCTTCCTACCAGTATTCTCCCAGACCTTAATTTCTTTGTCATCATCACAAACAAACAATGAGAAACGATAAAAAGTGTAGGGGAAATTACTATTTAGTGCATCTAGGCTGAAATACTTGGCAGTTTTCTCTAAGGTATAAATTTAATGAACTAATCCTAGGCCTGATAATCTATGTCTACAGAACCTCTCAGATTGTTGTAAACAGTCTAAAACATTTCTCAGATGGGGCGAGGAGGTCACAAGACAGGTGGGGGTACTCTGGCCGAACAGTATGCGGATAGACAGATGTTAGGGGACTGGCCTAGCCTAGCCTTCTCATGCCTCTGAGGGCCTCAGAGGGCCCGCCCTTGTCCCGGGCTTCTCCCGGGCGCTTCCCGCGCGCTCCCGCGCAGCGGAGCAGTGACCCGTTTGATATAGATTGGGTGTAGAGGGGGGCGTGGCCTACAGGGAGAGCGTCACCAGGTGGATTGGGTGAAGGAAACAGCAGGGACTCTTTGAAGTTGGAGTCCTGCAGTATTCTCGCTCGCAGCCCTGTCTACCAAAAGCCCTCAGTGCGATGTGTCCAGGATTCAGCAAACCACAGCACCGTGAAGCGGGACCCGGGAAGCGGGTCCGGCGAAAGGTAGCGCCTTACAAAGCGCTAGCTGTGAGCCTCAAGACGCTTCCTCAGTCCTCCAGCGTCAGGATCAAACTCCAGCACAGCAAGTAGCAGTGGAAAGGTAACCCATACAGCAATGCAGACACAAACATACCAAAAAAAGTGATATAATATGATATGACACTTATATTGCATGCAGCTACACCAGGGAGTTTAACAGCGCAGTACCAGCTGGAAGGTCAGGATCAGAGCACACTCCGTTTATGGGAAAAAACAGGTTTTTAGCTTCTATTTAAACAACCTTGGATCGCTTAAGGTGCGTAGTTCCAGGGGGAGCAGATTCCATGCTACCGCCCCCAGCAAAATAAGTGATCATTTCATTTCATAAAGGTTAGCATTAACCAGCACCAAAGATTTGAATTTCATTCTTTCCCTAATAAGCAGCCAATGGTGATCCCAAAGATGCGGCCTAATGCATGCTCTCCTTGGAAGATTGAGCAGGAGTCGAGCAGCCACATTCTGGATCTCCTGAAGTTTGTCCAGGAGATATTCTGGAAGGCCTCCATACAGAGCATTGCCATAGTCGATACGGGATGTTGATTAGTGCTTGAATGACTGTTTTCGCAGCATGGAATGGTAGGAGCAGCAGAAATTTCTTCAGAGATCTCATGATCCCAAAGCAAGTTCCTTCCTGCCTTTTGATTTGGGGCCCAAATGATAGCCTATCATCAAACCAAATACCCCATTTTTTTACTGGCACTACTTGGGGATCCAGCAGAACAGCGGAGGAAATTCCCAAAAGGGGAGAATTTCAGTTTTATCCTCATGGCACTTCATTTGTGCTTTTGCTAGCCAGTTGAACACTTTCAACCTCTTTTCCCTTATTCCAGGGAAAGAGCAACTGTGTGTCGTCCGCATAGGAGTTCACTTTTACTCCACATTTTTCTGCTAACTGGATTTGAGGGGTAGGGTAAATATTAAACAGAGTAGGGCTCAACGCCGAACTCTGAGGGACCCCAATGTGCACCTTTTAAGGACCTGCTAAGAAAGGGGGATCTCGATTTATTGGCTTCTGTATTCCAGGAAGGATTGCATCAAACTCCATGCTAACCCTGTCACTCCAATCTCCTCCAGATGATTTTAAAGAAGGGAATGTGGAAAAAAATATTTTAAAAGAATAATATTTGTTTAGTTACATTAAAAGAACTTCATATACTTTACATAAACTACATATGTGATTTTTATGCTTTTAATCTTATAAAAAGTATATTTATAAATAAATTGTCTGCACATTAAAAAACATGAAAAGCCTTAGAAATTCACTGAAAAAAATAAATGTTACAGGGACATTACAGTTAGAAAATAGTAATTTAAAATCCTTAGAAATTCAATGAGAAAACCAAAGGTTACAGAGACATTACAGTTAAGTTCAGATTTCACGCGCACAAAACCATAAAAATTCAGCAGTTATAGTTACCTAACCTAACTATAACTTATGCCACCATAGTGCACTGCTCATGACCTTACATATTTCATCACTCATAGAATTCTCAGTGACATCATTGATGACATCTCAAATGACTTTACTGATAATATCACCCACAAAAGCACTCACACCCCCACTCACATCCCCAAACAACCACTCACACACCCATTCACATGCCCATACAACTACTCATAATCCCACTCACTCATCCATTGAGCTATTCATACACCCACTCATTCTCCTATACTGCTACTCACACAACCACTCACTCATAGAACCACTCACACACCCACTCACTCACTCATACAGCCACTACCAGACTGATACAGTCCCACAGCGACTCACTCAGCAATACAGCCACTGACACAGCCACTAACTCTCACATATGACTACTCACACAACCATTCACTCTCGCATACATCTACTCACACAGCCACTCACTCATCCATACAGCCATTCCACCAATACAGCCACTTATACAGCCATTCCCTTACCCATACAGCTACCCACATACCCAAGTACTCACCTATACAATCACTCTCACACTCATACAGTCACTCATACACACACACAGATACACACAGCCACACAGCTACTCACATAATATATGTTAAAAATAGTATAACTCATTAGTAGTACACAAAATATACTAATTTACCTTTTGGATTACATTAACATAAATCTTTATCACTTGTAAACTATTTGTAAAGATTCACAGTCACTGCGTACTGTCATCAGTGATGTCATTAATGAAGTCATTTGAGATGTCATGAGTGATGGCACTGTCTATGTCATGAGAGATATAATAAGTGAGGTCATAGCAGTTTATTGCGGAGTCGTAAATTATAGTTAGTTCAGCTGTCACTGCTGAATTTCTATGGTTTCGTGGGTGTGTTTAATCTTAGCCTAATTATAATTCCTTGTAACGTTTGCTTTTTTCAGTGAATTTTTCATTTTAAAAATGAATCTATTAACAAACTATAACGTCCCTGTAACCTTTGTTTTTTCTGTGAATTTCAAAGGTTTTTATATTGTATTTTCAAAGTATAATTTTCCTGTAATGTTTAGGCTTTTAAGTTAATTTCTAGGGCTTTTTTTAGTAGGTGTGTGAGTGGCTGTGTGGGTGTGTAAGTTGTTTCACTGTGAGGGTATGAGTGAGTGTAAGAGTAGGTATATGGATCTGTGATTGAGAGTATGTTTTTTTAAAATTGGATTCTGGATCCGCAGATCCACCCGAATCCTCACATGGTAAAAAAAGGTTTTTGGGTCTTTTTTTGTCCATGAGGGGTCCCTTATAGACCGCACCGTTAGTCATGTGGGGTCAAGGTACCTCTACTCTGACCCCTTCTATCACTTTTTAACTTCTGGTAACTTGTCCCGATGAACGAAATGGCAGCAGCAACTTTCCTATCAGTGATGTCATTTGAGATGTCATCAGTGATGTCATCAGTGATGTCACTGACCATGCCATGAGTGATGTAATATGTGACGTCATCAGCAGTGCATTGCGGGGGCGTGAGTTATAGTTAGCAGAACTAACTATAACGGAGGAATTTCTATGGTTTTGTACGAGTGAAATGTCCAGTTAACTATAACACCCCTGAAACCTATGTTTTTTTCAGTGAATTTCTAAGGTTTTTAAAATGCTAATTCCTAACTATAATGTGTCTGAAACCTATGTTTTTTTAAGTGAATTTCTAAAGTTTTATAAATGCTAATTCCTAACTATAAAGTGTCTGAAACCTATATAGCCCAAAACTATATTACATGCTCCCTTCAGTGATGCTTATGTCACTGCATGGGCAAAGGTTTAAGTAAATTGTTAATTTAGATACTGACAAGTAGAACAATCATTACGATCAAAAAATGCAAAGCCACAGCATGTCCCTCCTAATCCATACCTTTTTTCACGGCCATCCAGTACAATCTTGTCACTTCGAATGTTTCAGGGAATTACCAGGCCAAGCACCCCTGAGTTTAAATACCCTTGTAAATTAGGTAACCCAATCAGCTGTGTTGTCAGTCGGCTGGAAGACAAACACTAGAACGTCTGTCCTGGGATCCGTGTTGTGTTTGCCTGAGTGAAAGAGCCACATTTGTTTCTGGATGTAATTCCTATTTTTATCACCGTACTCCACTACGAAAACCATACACTTTCCATAAAATACTATGTTAACATTATTAAAACTCCGTCATTTTAGAAAACATTTGTATTCTAATTATAGACTTTCTCATTAAAACTGTAAAATACGAGAACTTAAACTATATTTTTGCGTAATGCAGTTTCCCCTGTTCAACAAACTGTGCTAATTAGTCCTTATTAGATTGTAGTCACTGTTAGCCTATTGATCTGTATAAATAGTCAATTTAAAATCTAAAACGTATACAAAAATATCTATGATACTCAGTTCTACAATAAAAGCCATTACCCAATACCTGTCTAAAAAAAAAACAATACATGTTTTATTTTAAAAAACGAGTTTTGTGATAAAGCCGCGATACGAACCCTGCTATTGCGTGTTCAAGACAACCCTGTTCAGTGCGGTGTGCTATCAGTGTATTCTAACTGAAGAGTCACTCTTGGTGCTATAAGTTTGAATGTAAGCTCAGTATTCATTCAATGAAATACCGTTGAGGAGAGTAATAAGAAAAATGAACAAGTCTACAAAACACAAGTTATGGGCACATTTCTGTTCTCAAATCTGCACGATTTTTGTTGCTGACTTCCCGTTCTCAAACGTTTATTTCTGCATGCCAAAACCACACAAACAGAACTGAACCCTGCCTATCGCCACTGGCTACCTATGAACTTGGCCTTCTGAGAGGTTTGCTTTAGGGCAAGCATTGGAGCAAGGCACGGCCGGTGACCCAGCAGCACGTTCCCTTCATCCTGTCTGACAAGAAGGGCAGGTAAGTGTGTGATTCTGCATGTGTTCCACTTCCTCCTATGTCACTGGGTCACCATTATATATGTATAATGGCCCAAATGTTAACTCCCTGGACTACTTTGCTGCAATATGGCAAACAATAGTCTCCCCTGTGGTCACTCAACACTGTTATAGGTGAGCGACTTATGTGTTATTTTAGATCTGTATGCTGACAGATCACAGTCCAACTGAAGCACACACCCAGCGCCGCAGTGCAACTGCACTCCCTCCTAACTCACCATGACTTAGTCCACATCTGGCGGATTAGGCACCCAAAGCAACAAAAAGGGCACCTGCGTGACATCTTCTCAAGAAGCATGGGCAGAACAGACTCCTGGCATACTACAGGGATGTCTGCATGCGCACTACAAATGCCAAGCACTTAGTCTGAGGGCTGTTGCTTCACAAGCTAATTAGGTTAACTCTGTCTGCAGTTGGCACACCTAATCACAGCTTTGTGCAGTCAAGACTCCCCCCAAAATGCACCCCGATATCCTCCCTTCAATACCGAGCTACACAGCGCCTGTGCTAATTTCTTCACACATAATAGCAACACTGTGAAGTGCTCTGTGAGGCCTCTAAGGTGTACATTTAAGGAATATTTATAGGTATATCTAAACAGTTTGTGACTTGGGCACGCACCTGCACGCACTGGATCGTGAGCTGTATTATAAGCTTAAACTAACTACTTTTACGGTTGCACCAACAGCGAAATCGCAGAGCAGGTCAGTGTCACTGCCCATGCTGCCTGCCACCGAGGGCCGCTCACTAGTACTCTTAGTCAATGGCGACACACAGCACAGCAACCCTGGAACTCCATCCGGATCAAGGCTTCTGCAAAAGTACCTCGGCCGGCCACCTTAGTATTAGTCACCCATAAGGGAGGCTGTCCAGTGAGTCCTGGGCTGCCGCAAACTCTGCCCTGGTGGCTGCTACAACCCACTCACTCCTCTCCGACTTCCTCGGGCCCGGCAGTATTAACATTGGGGCGGGGGGAAGGTAAGGAAAACAGCTAATAGCAGCGCACGCAGCAGCCACGGCAAGGCTGGTACGGGCTGCCCGCAGCACCCAGCTAAATCCAATGCCACTTCTCCCGTGCAGCGGACGCGCGCAGTAATGGAAGCGTGAGATCCTGAAAGTAAAGCGGAGGCTTGCTGATGTCTAATTGTTGCGCTCTGGTGATTAAAAAAAAAACGAATCTCTGTCCTTTGTTTTTTAATATAACCTCATACTTCACTCAGCATTTTATTTGCACTTTGTGGTAATTCGCGCTCTCACCTCGGTCCACTGCAGGGCTTCTACCCTGATTGTTGTGGAGGGTGTGGGCGTCTGCATGCTTTCCTTGAGAGCTATCAGCTGCTCAGGTTTGGGGGAGGCGGCGCTCTGACAGTCACATGACCTAGAGCTCCTCTCTCCTTAAATCCAATGCCATTTCTCCCGCGCAGTGGACGCTCACTGTAATTGAAGGGTAAGATCCTGAAAGTAAAGCGGAGGCATGCTGCTATCTAATTGTTGCGCTCTGGTGATTTTTTTTAAAAGAACGAATCTCTTTCCTTTGTTTTTTAATTTAACCTCATACTTCACTCAGCATTTTATTTGCACTTTGTGGTATTTCGCGCTCTCACCTCGGTCCACCGCAGGGCTTCTACCCTGATTATTGTGGAGAGCGTGGGCGTGTGCACGCTTTCCTTGATTGCTATCAGCTGCTCAGGCTTGGGGGAGGCAGGGCTTCTACCCTGATTGTTGTGGAGGGTGTGGGCGTGTGCACACTTTCCTTGATTGCTATCAGCTCCTCATGCTTGGGGGAGGATGCGCTCTGACGGTCACGTGACCTAGAGCTCCTCTCTACTTAAATCCAATGCCACTTCTCCCTCGCAGCGGACGCGCCCAGTAATTGAAGAGTGAGATCCTGAAAGTAAAGCGGAGGCTTGCTACTGTCTAATTGTTGCGCTCTGGCGATTTTTTAAAAAAAAAGACGAATCTCTGTTCTTTGTTTTTTAATATAACCTCATACTTCACTCAGCATTTTATTTGCACTTTGTGGTAATTCGCGCTCTCACCTCGGTCCACTGCAGGGCTTCTACCCTGATTGTTGTGGAGGGTGTGGGCGTCTGCATGCTTTCCTTGAGAGCTATCAGCTGCTCAGGTTTGGGGGAGGCGGCGCTCTGACAGTCACATGACCTAGAGCTCCTCTCTCCTTAAATCCAATGCCATTTCTCCCGCGCAGTGGACGCTCACTGTAATTGAAGGGTAAGATCCTGAAAGTAAAGCGGAGGCATGCTGCTATCTAATTGTTGCGCTCTGGTGATTTTTTTTAAAAGAACGAATCTCTTTCCTTTGTTTTTTAATTTAACCTCATACTTCACTCAGCATTTTATTTGCACTTTGTGGTATTTCGCGCTCTCACCTCGGTCCACCGCAGGGCTTCTACCCTGATTATTGTGGAGAGCGTGGGCGTGTGCACGCTTTCCTTGATTGCTATCAGCTGCTCAGGCTTGGGGGAGGCAGGGCTTCTACCCTGATTGTTGTGGAGGGTGTGGGCGTGTGCACGCTTTCCTTGATTGCTATCAGCTCCTCATGCTTGGGGGAGGCGGCGCTCTGACGGTCACGTGACCTAGAGCTCCTCTCTACTTAAATCCAATGGCACTTCTCCCGCGCTGCGGACGCGCGCAGTAATTGAAGGGTGAGATCCTGAAAGTAAAGCGGAGGCTTGCTGCTGTCTAATTGTTGCGCTCTGGTGATTTAAAAAAAAAAAACGAATCTCTGTCCTTTGTTTTTAATATAACCTCATACTTCACTCAGCATTTTATTTTCACTTTGTGGTAATTCGCGCTCTCAACTCGGTCCACCGCAGGGCTTCTACCCTGATTGTTGTGGAGGGTGTGGGCGTGTGCACGCTTTCCTTGATTGCTATCAGCTACTCATGCTTGGGGGAGGCGGCGCTCTGACGGTCACGTGACCTAGAGCTCCTCTCTACTTAAATCCAATGCCACTTCTCCCGCGCTGCGGAAGCGCACAGTAATTGAAGGGTGAGATCCTGAAAGTAAAGCGGAGGCTTACTGCTGACTAATTGTTGCGCTCTGGCAATTTTTTAAAAAAATGCGTATCTCTGTCCTTTGTCTTTTAATATAACCTCATACTTCACTCAGCATTTTATTTGCACTTTGTGGTAATTCGCGCTCTCACCTCGGTCCACCGCAGGGC
This sequence comes from Triturus cristatus, assembly GCF_964204655.1. Lineage (NCBI taxonomy): Eukaryota > Metazoa > Chordata > Amphibia > Caudata > Salamandridae > Triturus > Triturus cristatus. The sequence continues at coordinate 920,957,632 of NC_140588.1, forward strand.
TTCTACCCTGATTGTTGTGGAGGGTGTGGGCGTGTGCACGCTTTCCTTGATTGTTATCAGCTGCTCAGGCTTGGGGGAGGTGGCGCTCTGACGGTCACGTGAACTAGAGCTCCTCTCTACTTAAATCCAATGCCACTTCTCCCATGCAGCGGACGCGCGCAGCGGGCGCGCCTCCGGCATGCCGAAGGCGCGCCACAGGCAAGCCCGTATGCGCCCGTCCACGCCCAAACGGGGCCTGGGGCCACAACCCCTGGTCAGAAGTGTATAAATCGTCTGAATCTCTCTTCTTAACAACTCCTAGCTCTCCGCCCCCCAGTTAACCCAAAATGCACCCGGTTCACTGCTGACAGCCTAGCTGTGAAGGTCTGTCCCTGCTGCAACTTTGCCCCTGTCACTTCACAGTCCCTCCATCTCACCTCTCCTGGTACTGAATCCTACCCTCACTCGTCAGTCCGACCCATCAAAGATTTTACGTTCCACAGTCTAAATTGCAGATCACTCCCCAAGCACAAAATGGAGATCCTTGACCTTCTAGACATACAACCTGACGCTTTGTTCCTCACAGAGACCTGGCTCCATGAGAGTGCCGGCCCTGATGTGGCAGCAGCACTACCTCCCAATTATGCCATTGTCAGGAAGAACAGAGTGACAAAAAGTGGGGGGGAATAGCCATCATCTTTAAATATATTTTTCAATGCAAATTTGATCCGTTAGACTTTCCCAACTGCGAAGCCGCCCTATTTAAAATATCCCTCAACCCCAATTTCACACTTTCCAGTGTTTTAGTTTACCACCCGCCCGGACCCCCCACCAACTGGGCCTCATCCTTTCCCAACCTCATAACCTCTTTCCTTTTAAATTCCAAGAATTTCTCAGTCTTAGGCGACCTAAACCTACATCTTGACGATCCCCTTAATTCTACCTGCAGCAACTTCATTTCTGACCTCGCAGCTATGAATATTAACCTACTAAATACAGGCCCCACTCATAGTGCTGGCCACCTGCTTGGCCCCGGCAACACCCATATGCTGGTCAGATCACTTTATATCCAAATTCTGCCTAACGCCCCTTTCCTTCCCTGCTCTTTTTTCCCTTCCCTCAAGGTCCCCAAAAGAGACTGGAAACAGCTGAATATAGGTGTCCTCAACAAGCTCTTATGCGCCAACCCATACACATCCGATTCTATGGTTGACGTACGTTCAGGAAACATATACGATTAGCTTTTAGATGCTCTTGACTCTTGCCTCCCCTTCAAAAATAAAAAAATAAACAACCACCGACCTCCAGCCCCTTGGTTTAACGAGGCTCTAAAGGCTGAGAAATCTAAATGTAAATCCTTGGAACGGAGATGGAGGAGAGACTACACACCTGATTCCAAAGTTGTCTACAAAAAAGCATTAAAATTATACCACAACAACTGTAACTCCGCTAGGGCTAGCTTTGTCTCCAAAACCATCTTGGATGCCACTAACTGTTCAAGAAAACTTTTTGGCCTAGTTAAAGAGATTGCCGGCTCTGAGACCTTAGCAAAACCTCTGCCTTTAACTAAACATCAGTGTGACGATCTTGCCCAATTTTTCACGCAAAAAATAGAGAAAATTTATTTTGAAATTGCTAACTCACATATAAGCAAAACCCCACAGTCTCAATCCCTCATCTTACCCCAGACCTTACCCTTACCACACCTCACTGTCCCTCCCTAAACGGTTCCACTGCTAGTCTCTTGGCCCCCTCTTGACCTAGACTCCTTGATAACCATTCTTGGAAAGGTCAAATGTGGTTCCCCGAAGGATCCCCTGCCAATCTAAACACTAAAATAGCTGGACCTCTCTCATCTGTCCGTCATCCTGAATGCTGTAAATCCTTCCTTGCTCGAATCCACAGTCCCAGGGCATTGGAAACACGCCATGGTAACCCCTCTCCTGAAAAAGCCCTCTGCCGACCCTAGTGTCCTCTCTAATTATAGGCCCATCTCACTCCTGCCTGCCTTCTCCAAAATTCTTGAGAGACACATTCACTCCCATCGCTCTCAGTTTGTCGAAACTCACAAAATCCTCCACCCCTCTCAATCCGGCTTTCGAACCGGATTCTCCACGGAAGCCACACTGTTGGGGGTCACAGAGAAGTTGCGCCATCATCTAGTCACTGGGGACACAGTCGCACTGATACTGTTAGACCTTAGTGCGGCATTCGACACTAACTCCCATTCAGTCCTAATCAACACACTGAAGTCTTTGGGCATCTGTGGCTCAGCCTTGGACTGGATTACTTCTTTTTTAACCGACCGCACTTTCCAGATCTTCTCTGTCACAGACACTTCCAACATTTACCCATCACCCTATGGTGTGCCCCAGGGCTCCATCCTTAGTCCTCTTCTTTTCAATTTATATGTCAGGCCTCTAGCAGACATAGCAGAACAAGCAGGCCTAACTCTTTTTACGTATGCAGACGATTCCCAGATCATCTTTTCCCTCTCCAGTACTGACCCCGGCTCGACATCCCTTCTTCAGACAGGCCTAGGGAAAATTGCTACATGGATGAACCGCAATCACCTGAAATTAAATGGTGATAAGACGGAAGTCCTCATCCTAGGCAAAAATAAAGATCTGTGGGGCCCACTACATTGGCCTGATGAGATGGGCGCCCTCCCCAAACCCTCCAGTCATGTCCGTAATTTGGGGATAACTATCGATGACTCTCTAATCATGCACCATCAGGCAGTAAAGGTCACAGCTATCTGCTTTACCATCTTGAAATGGCTCAGGAAGATCATCTGGATGCTCCCAGATGACACCCAGAAAACAGTGGTCCATGCCCTCATCACCTCTCGGCTGGACTATGGAAACATACTTTACCTTGGCTCAAACAAAGCAGTGACTCGAAGACTGCAGTTAGTACAGAACACTGCAGCAAGATTACTTTGCAAGGTTCCCAAAGCCACCCCGATATCTGGCTACCTCCGTAACCTACACTGGCTCAGGGTGGAGACCCGCATTAAGTTTAAAACCCTGAGCTATATGTTTAAGATCAAAATGGGAACGGCACCACAGTATCTTAACTCTCTTAAGAGGCGGAGCTTCCGGCCTGGAGGCGGGGCTTCTGGGCCGGAGGCGGAGCTTCCGGCCCAGTGGTGGAGATTTTGGCCATGGCTAAATCTCCGCCACTGGCCGGAATCCCCACCTCCGGGCCGGAAGCCCCGCCTCCTGGCCGGAATTTCCGACGAAAAGTTAGTAGTCGTAAATCCATTCTGTGAATACCAAAAGTAGTAAGTGCATTCTGTGAATACCAAAATGGTAGTAAGTTTAGGATTTTTTCTTAAGTTAATTCTGTGAATCGGGCCCCTTGTCTTTTGTAGCCTTCTAGTGTACTGCAATTGTGTTTGAGGCACAAGAACTGACTGTAGGGTAAGTTGTCTCTAAAAGGGCGAGCGTGGAAGCTGTTATATGAGAGCAGGCTGTTTTTGGCTGTCGGTTTGTGGAACGTTTTTGTTTGGAGAGTGTTGTTATCCACGTATATAGCTATATCTAGGAAGTCAAGTTGTTTTTTCTCTGCAGAGCAGGTGAATCTCAGACACTCGTCTCTTGTGTTAATCCATTCTAGGAATCTTTGCAGATTTTTACTTGTATCTTCCCAAATCATGATGACATCATCTATGTAAGGTCTCCAAAAACATATCTTCCCAATGTATCGATTTTGTTCATTCTGGATGTGTTGTTTTTCAAAATTGCTCACGTAGAGCCCTGCCACACTTGTGGCGAAGGTACTGCCCATAGATGTTCCATGGCACAAACAGTGTACCCTCATCTTAAAAAAAAAAAATGCAGTTAGGGCCAACCTACAGCATTCCAGAATGAAATGTCTGGGTGTCCTGTGTTCCCATTGTTTCGAGAAGAGGATATCTTCCAGTGTGTTCAAGGTCTTCTGTTGTGGGAGGCTCGTGTTGAGATTCTCCACGTCGAGACCTACAAGGTACATGTTGTTCTCATTGTAGTGTTGTCCTTCCCGTTGGTTCAATAGGTCACGTGTGTCTTTTAGGTAGGTCGGTGTTCTCTGTACTAGAGGCCTTAGGAATTGGTTCGCGAATTGTGAAAGGGGCTCAGCACAGACCCAATTCCTGAAACTATCGGGCGTCCTGGGGGTGGTATCCTGTTTTTACGGGTCTTCGGGAGTGAATAAAAATATGGTGTACGTGGTCTTTTTGTCTTTAGGAAGGATGCTTTGTGTTTTGAGATCCACTGGTTGATCTCTGCTTCATCAATCATTAATTCTATGGTACATTGTAGTCTTTCAGTGGGATCAATGGGTATTTTCTTGTAGAACTTTACATCTGAAAGGAGGTCATGACATTGTTTGTTATAACCTTCCTTGCTGAGGAGGACAATTCTTCCTCCTTTGCCTACTGGTTTTATTATGAGGTCTGCTGTTTGTCGGAGATCTTGAAGTGCTTTTTGTTCTCGCTTCATGAGGTTCACAAAGGTTTCTTTTTGTGTCTTTTGATGTTCTCCACTTCCTTCATAATGGCCTGCTCGAATGCCAGGATTTCGACAGGTACCAGCTAGTTTGGTGGACAGAAAGTGGATTTTGGTCTCAGGTTGGTGTCACTCTCAGGGGGTCTGGTCCTCTTTGTTCATGAAGAAGGACTTCAGTTTTATTTTCCTGCAGAATTCGGCCATCTCGCATTGCAATTTGAAAGTGTCTATTGTGGATGTTGGTACAAAGCCCAGTCCTTTGTTGAGTACCCGCTCCTGATCTTCAGTAAGAGTAATGTTAGTCAAATTGACTATTAATGATTCGCTGGGCTAGGTCCTGGTCGTGTCTGGGACATGCTGCATGTCAGCACCCGCCTCTCCTGTTCGCTCCAGGTGATTCCTTTTAATTTTTCTCTCTGGGTATTCTGGCCTCTCCCTAAAAAAGGAGGTTGTTGCATGTTGTTTGGTCCCACCATGTGTCCTGTTGTTTGTGGCCCTTGAAAATAGGGGTCCATCCGCCCATGAAAATTTGGTATATATGGTTAAAAACATTTTGGTGGCTGACCGGCATATTGTGGTGTATACCAAGTATTTGGTCTATGGCGTTTGTTTCTTCTGTATTGGCCCCTGCCTCTTGGGGGGTTAGTTGTTTTGTCGCCACTCCAATCTGAGTTGTTGCTAGAGGCGTCTCCTGATGACTCATCATCTGCTGGTTGGTTTGGTACAGTGTAGTCATCCTTAGTATATGGGTGCATTTTTTCCATTGAAAATCTCTTGAGGTCTTTGCCCAATTTTGGGATTTTGTTTTGAGTTATGTAGTCTCTGGTCTCATTAATTTCACGGTTTATTTCATCTAACCTCTTCTTATATACGGAGATTTGGACCATTGATTTCAATTTTGCCTCGCTCACTTGTATCTTGATGGTCAATGCTTCAGCTAATCTTGTAGCTGTTTTGATAATTAGTACCAGGTAATCTCTAGTGCATTTCCAAAATATCGATGACCAATCTGTCCGAAAAATGATGTAGTGGAGAAAAATGCGTGGGGCATTATGTACCCATAATCCTGTTGGTGCTGCATTTGCTCGAAGATATTCGGTCATAATGAGGCCATGTATGGCCGTCCTCATCTGCTCGTTCTTTGTTTCAGTTAAATCATCCCATTTGTTTGTCTGTGTTAGTGTCTGTGTCAGTTCGTTCTCTTTTAGTAGAGAGGGTACTGACAAAATCTCGCTTATTTCCTCTTCAGTGTAGCTTAGACCTGAATGTTCTGCCATTTTCTGTTTCTGCTGGTTGGTTAATAAAAGTTTATGTAGCTCGCACACATTTTAGAGGCGAAGAATTTCGGGCAACCTACAGTAAGTCAATGCAGTTAAGGTAACTTACGTTACCAGTGCAGAGAAAATTCCCACAGCTGAGCGCTGCTTGTTTATGATTCAATCAGGGTGGAGGGAAGGAGAAGCTATGGTCCATCCGGCTTTCATACGTCAGTACAAAAATCCTGTGTACTAGGGTCAGATTTGTTATTTGACCGTTTAAAAAAACCCTCATTCACTTACACACGGTTTGGGCAGTATATCTTGATTCTCCGCCTTTTAGTAACGTGACAGCATCATCATAGGGTCTATTTTGTGAATATGCTGCCCTCCACCTGGACCAACTGGTATTGCAGTAGTGCCCAGAATTAAAAAAGGGGAGGAGGGGGTTGTGAGGTGCCCATGTGAAGTGTATTAAAATTCCCTAGGCCACCATTTAGAGAAGTTCTTTAATGGGTTTGGTGGTGTGGAAAGGTAAAATCAAAGTGGTGCATGAGTATATCAAATTAACAATCTAACGCACTGTTGGTGGTTGACGTGTTTCAGCCTCACGGTCCTACAAGATCCAGAGGCTTTTTTCAGGACCGGTAGGTGTGTAGTAACACTTTGTGGCTACTACTAGGAGTGGTTAACTTACCACTCTAGTTGTGTGGAGTCAGGTCAGTCGTACCTGTAACTGAAATAAACACAGGTGTGGTTGTATTCATACATTTATATTAAGCCCAAATTGGTGATGCTTGGTAACGCTCTTTGCATTTTGTTGCAATAGCTGGTCTAAACATATGTACACTGTGATGAATCAAGCGCCTTGGTTTGGATCATAGTACAGGCGTAGGGCAGTAGGGAATGTGCTGACATTTTCTTTGCATAGCATGCGCCAATTGAACAGCATTCATGAGCATCATGACAGATGTGTATTCATGTATTACTGTATGCGCACAAGTTAATTAAATATCAATGTCCTTTTCTATGTGTATCGCTCCAAATTCTAAGAAGTTTGGCAATGTTGTAATCACGAGGTGTATGTGGAGCCCCCATGAATAGCTGTAGATTGACACGGGCTCCATTTAATCGTTTTTCATTGATTCATATAACACAGGCAGACACTGTGGGGGTAACTCTATGAGGAACAAGTCGATGCGCTAAAAGATGGGAGCGCGGGATTGTCGTTACCGTGTTTTTAATGTGCAGGGAGGGGGCAGGGCCTGATGTGACAAGTGTGCAAACGCGACTTGTGGCGCTTTTTAAGTTGGGGGATTAAGTCTCCTTGAATCCTGAGGGTCCCTGGGGGCCAACTAGCCCACCAGGTACGCCCACCAGGTACGTCCAGTCCACAGAGTTGCGTTGTAGAGAGGTGTATAAAGGGGTATGGCCTCGGACCACCTCTCTGCAACGCAGCCCTGTGGTGCTTACTGGAGGTACCTGGTGGGCTAGTTGGCCCCCAGGGACCCTCAAGATTCAGGGGGAAATAATCCCCCAACTTAAAACCCGCCAGGGGATGCGTTTGCACAGTGGTGAAGGGAGGGGGCAGGGCCTGATGAGACATGTGTTTACTCATCCAATCACTCTGCCAAAACCCAAGCACTTATAAAGTCACCATGCACTCTCCTTGGAGCACTCTAATCAACCAGTCACTACCCATACACTCATGCAATGACCGATGCACTAACTCATGCACTGCTACAAATCCCCTGAGCACTACCCATGCAGTCCAGTCATCACCCTGTCACTACCCATGCACTCCTCCAATCACCCAGCGAGCACCATGTCCTTATCTAATCACTGCGCCAAAACACAAGCACTTATAAATTCACCATGCACTATCCTTGCAGTTCTCTAATCATCCAGTCACTACCCATGTACTCATGCAATGAGCCAGGTACTAACATATGCCCTGATACAATCCCCTGAGCACTACTGATGCAGTCCAGCCATCTCCTTGTCACTACCCATGCACTCCTCCAATCACCCAGCCAGCTCCATGTACTCATCCAATCACTCTGCCAAAACCCAAGCACTTATAAATTCACCATGCACTCTCCTTGCAGTACAGTACTCTAATCATCCAGTCAGTACCCATGTACTCATGCAATGACCCGGCACTAACACATGCACTGCTACAATCTTCTGAGCAACTACTGATGCAGTCCAGTCATCTCTTTGTCACTACCCATGCACTCTTCCAATGACCCAGCCAGATCCATGTCCTTATCCAATCACTCCGCCAAAACCCAAGCACTTATAAATTCACTATGCACTCTCCTTGCAGTACTCTAATCATCCAGTCAATACGCATGCACTTATGCAATGGCCCAGGCACTAATACATGCACTGATACAATCCTCTGAGCACTACCCATGCAGACATCTAACCACCTACAAACTACAGATTCACACCTCCAATTACCCAGGTAGTACCCATGCACTCCAGCAATTAGCAGTATCATGTACTTATCGAATCAATCCGCCAAAACCCAAGCAGTTGTAAAATCACCATGCACTGTCCTTGCAGCACTCTAATCATCCAGTCACTACCCATGCACTCATGCAATGACCCAGGCACTGTCACCTGCACTGCTACAATTGCCTGAGCACTACTCATGCAGACCAGCCATCTCCTGGTCACTACCCATGCACTCCTCCAATCACCCATCCAGCATCATGTACTTATCCAATCACTCCACCAAAATGCAAGCACTTATAAAATCACCATGCACTCTCCTTGCAGTACTCTAATCATCCATTCAGTACCCATGTACTCATGCAATGACCCAGGCACTAACACACGAAAGAAGAAATTCCAGACCAATGGCTGGAACACAAGTGCACTACGGCAATGCCTCAAAAAAGGCGTACTCTAACTCTTACACTTCATGCAAATATATAGAAATGGCAGTTTTGAAAATAGTCAAATTCAATCCATGATTATAAGGAGTTGGAACAATAAAATGTAAAATCCAGGTAATCAAAATGATGACATGAGAACATTTCAAATGCAGAAAGAAGTCTTCTGTCTTTTATTCTTTGCAATGTAGATATTGGAAATGAACAAAAAGTTGCTTGTAGTCAGCAATCATAAATTCAAACAGCTTTGAAACTAAAAATCCCAATGCATTTCGGGCTGATAGAAACAGCCCTTCGTCAGGGGAGTCTGTAGAATACAAACAATAACTTTATCAAAATCGAACATGATACCTCTGTACAAGAATGAAAGAATAGTAGTAAAGGGCTCAAGGAAAGTCAGAAATTGAAAGAAAAAGATTGTGTGCACGGGTGATCTACTGAAAAACGTGAATCCAAAACCAAAAGTGCGATCAAAATAAACCAAAAGAACGAAGAACCGCAAGTATCCCAATGAACCACACGTGTGACTAAAACGTGACGGAAACTACAAGTGCACGAATGTACCTTAAACAATGCTGTAAGCGTGTCCGCAAAATACTGTGCGGCACCAAAACGAATCATCACTGTGGAGGAACAATGAACAGCAAGTTAATGCTGGTGCAGACGTGTAAATCTAAAGTGCTCACGAATTGTCGTGCAATGCGCTTACCAGATGTCAGCCGCTGATGGCGTTAAATCGAGAGTCACACAATTATCCACTGAAATACTAAGCATCCGACCAGAAATTTGCGGGGGATATGTGGAAACAGCACAATACGCCGTATCAAATGAGCCTTATATACGGTGATCTGAAACAAAGATCACTGCGCATTACCCTCAACTTCAGGGAAGTGAGACTTCATGAACTTGCGATTAAATGGACCCAGAATAAAACAGAGCTTCAATTACATGCAGCTCGTACACAAAATCCTTACCGCAATGAGCAGAGAAACGCTGGTCAAACCATTCGGACCCAGGTTAAAACTGCTATGCCCGGAAGCATGTGTATTAAACCCAGTGCCATAAAAATGGAAACAGGACAACATGCTCAAGACGGAGTGTAGAGCCTGGAGTTCACCGCCATATTAAAACAGGATAACAATCACACGAAAGCATAGAAACTCGACATTACAACAGCGTCAACATGCAATGCGAGTAACAAAGAATTAGAAAAGTTTAAAGTGGACAAAATAAGTGTCGAGAAAAAAGAAAGAAGAAGGGAATCATGGAGATAATATTTGGGCAAACAGCCAGGTACACTACTAGAATATACCAATAATATTCGTCACGATTTGAAATGAACTGCCAAACAAATAGTAAATACACATTCATAGACATAATACATGTGAAAAAATGTTAAAAACTTGTGAACAGAAACATAATACATGTAAAAGACTGCAGAAAAAATGCGAACAGAGAAAGAAACCATCCAGGGGATCCAATTACAGAAAACAAGCCAATTCTAATTTGTCATTAAGCACCTTCGGTAGCAAGCTCTGCATGAACCAGATCCAATAGGATTCACGTTGTGACAGAAATTTGGTCAAATCTCTATCAGGTCGTGATTCAACTTTTTCAAGTACACAAAATTTCAATTGTGCGATAGAATGCTTTTTCTCTGACCAATGTACTGCCAGAGGTGAACTCGTGGTTTTGGTACGAATTCTACTTTTGTGTTCGGTAATACAAGTACGTATGACCCTCTCAGTTTTTCCGACATAATAAAGATCACATGGGCATTTGATGCAGTAAATCACATGATGACTATTACAATTGGCATCAAAGTTTAACATTATCTTTTTGCCAGACCATGGGTGAGAAACATATCTACCAGTCATAACATTGTGACAATTAGAACAATTCATACAAGTTGTCATGCCTCTGAAAACCTTAACAGACTTTGTTGATGGTTGGTTGAGAATTTCTTTAAGGTTATGGGATCTCTTATATGCAAACAAAGGTGGCTCAGCAAAGATTCCCTTGAAATCCGCTTCAGTTTGAAGCAAATCCCATCTTTTGAGGATAATTTTTTTAACCAAATCTGAACTGCTGGAAAAGGTAGATACAAATACTTGTCGATTTGTGTCTGATGGCTTGTGTTGCTTAAGAAGTAAAGCCTCTCTGCTCTTTTTCAAAGCTCTTGTTTCTGCTTCGTCAACCACTTTAGGGGGATAACCCCTCGCTAAAACTTCATTTTGGAATCCTGGATGGTTTGCACGCAAGACGCAGAGTCCGAAGAAATGCGCTTAATTCTCAAAAACTGAGAAAAAGGTAAATGCTTTTTTAAAGGCCATGGGTGAAAACTCTGATATTGCAATGCGTTGTTCCTATCGGTGGGTTTTTTGAACACAGATGTTGCAATGGTTTCTCCAGCTTTTTTCAGTACAACATCCAAATAAGAAATGCTCTGAGAATCAATAGAATGTGTGAATTGGATTCTGGGGTTAACCATGTTCAATTGATGAATACGTGTTTCAAGTTCTGTCCGTGCACCGTTCCAAATGATCAAAATATCATCGATATATCGACGATATAAGATGAGCCTGGATGTCCAATGTGGATCAGTTAGAATATTATTAGTTTCAAATTTGTTCATGAAAATATTGGCATAGCTCGGTGCCCCAGAAAAGCCCATGGAAGTGCCATTGGCTTGAAGATAATATTGGCCTTTCCACTGGAAATAACTGTGGAACAAACAGAAGTGCAACAGTTCGACCAGAAACACTTTATTAGCCCTAACAGGGTCATGCCTGAGTAGGGCCCATTCTATGGCATCAATGCCCTCATTGTGAGGTATCGACGTGTACAATGCCACAACATCAATAGTGCATAAGTACACTTCTGATGTTAGTGGTATTTTTGTGTCTGCGAGTATGTTGAGTAAGTGAGTGGTATCTTGAAGATACGACTGACAAGACTGAACTATTTGTTGAAAGAAGGTGTCAAGATAACGTCCCAATGGGTCATGTAGTGACCCACAACCGGAGACAATCGGCCTCAACGGGGGGTCAGTGACGTTCTTGTGGATTTTGGGTAGCATGTACAGAGAAGGTCTACGGGGAAAACGTGTAAACAGAAATTCTCTAGTTTTGTTGCGATCCAAAGCATGTCAGTGGCATGTTGTAAGATAGAGTCTAACAAAGATGCGAAAGAAACCGTGGGGTCATCCGCTAACAAAATGTAGGTCACGGAATCTTGTAGCATCAATTGAACTTTGCGTTCATAGTGATCAAGATCCATCACAACAAGTGCCCCACCCTTATCGGCCTTGGTGAAATATGAACTGGTGTTGAGTTTCAAAGAGTTAAGTGCCATTTTTTCACTTTTGGATAAATTAAGCGTCGTGGACTTGGACACAGGAATATGTGTGAGATCTTGCTTAACTAGGCTCTCAAACAAATCGATGGTTTTGTGTGAAAATGGTGGAACAAAAGTACTCTTGGGTTTGAATTCTAGATAACTGTCCTCGTGTGTGGAGTCAGGAGTGGTCTCTATCGTGGAAAAAAAGTGTCGAAGCCGAAGTTTTCTGGTAAATTTAAAAAGATCTACCTGGGACTCTAGACCCTTGCCAGTGTATGTAGGAACGAACGAGCAACCCTTATTCAAAACTCCCACTTGTTTAGGTGTTAAAACTTTAGATGAGATGTTCACCACTAATGTTTCTTCCCTCGTCTCGTGGAGCCTGTTCTTGCTGAATCTGTGCCCTCGACGGGTTTGACTAATGGTGCTGGTGACGGTGTGGGAGGTTGGTTTGCTGCGGGACTTATTTCTAAAAAAGAAACCTTAGAAGTGCTAGGCTCAACGACCACTGGTTCACTAACTTGTGGTCGTAAATTTGTAGGTGCGGGTGGGCGAAAAAGTTTTAATATGGCGGTGAACACCAGGCTCTACACTCCGTCTTGAGCATGTTGTCCTGTTTCCATTTTTATGGCACTGGGTTTAATACACACGCTTCCGGGCATAGCGGTTTTAACCTGGGTCCGAATGGTTTGACCAGCGTTTCTCTGCTCAATGCGTATGGATTTTGTGTACGAGCTGCATGTAATTGAAGCTCTGTTTTATTCTGGGTCCATTTAATCGCAAGTTCATGAAGTCTCACTTCCCTGAAGTTGAGGGTAATGCGCAGTGATCTTTGTTTCAGATCACCGCATATAAGGCTCGTTTGATACGGCGTATTGTGCTGTTTCCACATATCCCCCGCAAATTTCTGGTCGGATGCTTAGTATTTCAGTGGATAATTGTGTGACTCTCGATTTAACGCCATCAGCGGCTGACATCTGGTAAGCGCATTGCACGACAATTCGTGAGCACTTTAGATTTACACGTCTGCACCAGCATTAACTTGCTGTTCATTGTTCCTCCACAGTGATGATTCGTTTTGGTGCCGCACAGTATTTTGCGGACACGCTTATAGCATTGTTTAAGGTACATTCGTGCACTTGTAGTTTCCGTCACGTTTTAGTCACACGTGTGGTTCATTGGGATACTTGCGGTTCTTCGTTCTTTTGGTTTATATTGATCGCACTTTTGGTTTTGGATTCACGTTTTTCAGTAGATCACCCGTGCACACAATCTTTTTCTTTCAATTACTGACTTTCCTTGAGCCCTTTACTACTATTCTTTCATTCTTGTACAGAGGTATCATGTTCGATTTTGATAAAGTTATTGTTTGTATTCTACAGACTCCCCTGACAAAGGGCTGTTTCTATCAGCCCGAAATGCATTGGGATTTTTAGTTTCGAAGCTGTTTGAATTTATGATTGCTGACTACAAGCAACTTTTTGTTCATTTCCAATATCTACATTGCAAAGAATAAAAGACAGAAGACTTCTTTCTGCATTTGAAATTTTCTCATGTCATCATTTTGATTACCTGGATTTTACATTTTATTGTTCCAAGTCCTTATAATCATGGATTGAATTTGACTATTTTCAAAACTGCTATTTCTATATGTTTGCATGAAGTGTAAGAGTTAGAGTACGCCTTTTTTGAGGCATTGCCGTAGTGCACTTGTCTTCCAGCCATTGGTCTGGAATTTCTTCTTTCGCTTAAATGTAGGTGGCTGGCAGTGCCATTTTCACAGGTGCACACAACAGTTGTATTGTGATAAAGTTATTTGTAAATTGTTGAATTACATTTTTGTTAAATTTGTTTCATTGAGTGCATTCCTAGCTGCTTTTCACTCATTGTCTCTCAATCATTACTGCCACCGCAGCTGACTTTGCACCTCCACTGTTTCATTTTGTACTCACAATGTCGTTTGATGATATAGCACACTTAACAGAGAATAGGGCACACACTAAAGTTTATTCATCTGCCGAAGCTAGTGATATTTATGGGCTAATCAAGGAGGTCAGATCATTTGATGTCACATCTGGATCTACAGCACAACAACTTCGACAACTTGAATATTTGATGCGCAGAGAAATAAACCAACGTTTGCACGCAACGACTCTCATTCAATACCACAAAACTAGTCGTATTCCTAGGGGTTTACGTCTAGCAATCAAACCCATGTTATTCAGCATGAATAAAAAATTCATGGAAAAGTGGTATGCTATTCTAAATAAGTGTTCTCTAGACTTAATCTTATTAATTGTGGAAGAATTGTCACAGGTTCTGGTAGAACTAGAATCTGACATTAAAAACCTACAAGCTACTTTGTCATCTATGATTGAAACCGACACTTGGTCAAAAACTCTAGATGACATTAATCTAAAGTTGGACACTTACGCAAAAGAGATTCACGAACGTAAAATTAGGAAATTTCGCAGGGACACCATTGACTACAAACTTGACGAAGTGTATACTTGGGCGGAAGTTTATGCACAAAAACGCAACTGGCAGAAACAAGGTACCACTTCCTCAGAAGAAAGTTTAGCTTCTGTCTCTGACACTCGACTTTCTCGCGCACCCGCACCTACAAATTTACGACCACAAGTTAGTGAACCAGTGGTCGTTGAGCCTAGCACTTCTAAGGTTTCTTTTTTAAAAATAAGTCCCGCAGCAAACCAACCTCCCACACCGTCACCAGCACCATTAGTCAAACCCGTCGAGGGCACAGATTCAGCAAGAATAGGCTCCACGAGACGAGGGAAGAAACATTAGTGGTGAACATCTCATCTAAAGTTTTAACACCTAAACAAGTGGGAGTTTTGAATAAGGGTTGCTCGTTCATTCCTACATACACTGGCAAGGGTCTAGAGTCCCAGGTAGATCTTTTTAAATTTACCAGAAAACTTCGGCTTCGACACTTTTTTTCCACGATAGAGACCACTCCTGACTCCACACACGAGGACAGTTATCTAGAATTCAAACCCAAGAGTACTTTTGCTCCACCATTTTCACACAAAAGCATCGATTTGTTTGAGAGCCTAGTTAAGCAAGATCTCACACATATTCCTGTGTCCAAGTCCACGACGCTTAATTTATCCAAAAGTGAAAAAATGGCGCTTAACTCTTTGAAACTCAACACCAGTTTATATTTCACCAAGGCCGATAAGGGTGGGGCACTTGTTGTGATGGATCTTGATCACTATGAACGCAAAGTTCAATTGATGCTACAAGATTCCGTGACCTACATTTTGTTTGAGCATGACCCCACGGTTTCTTTCGCATCTTTGTTAGACTCTATCTTACAACATGCCACTGACATGCTTTGGATCAGCAACAAAACTAGAGAATTTCTATTTACACGTTTTCCCCGTAGACCTTCTCTGTACATGCTACCCAAAATCCACAAGAACGTCACTGACCCCCCGTTGAGGCCGATTGTCTCCGGTTGTGGGTCACTACATGACCCATTGGGACGTTATCTTGACACCTTCTTTCAACCAATAGTTCAGTCTTGTCAGTCGTATCTTCAAGATACCACTCACTTACTCAACATACTCGCAGACACATAAATACCACTAACATCAGAAGTGTACTTATGCACTATTGATGTTGTGGCATTGTACACGTCGATACCTCACAATGAGGGCATTGATGCCATAGAATGGGCCCTACTCAGGCATGACCCTGATAGGGCTAATAAAGTGTTTCTGGTCGAACTGTTGCACTTCTGTTTGTTCCACAGTTATTTCCAGTGGAAAGGCCAATATTATCTTCAAGCCAATGGCACTTCCATGGGCTTTTCTGGGGCACCGAGCTATGCCAATATTTTCATGAACAAATTTGAAACTGAAAATATTCTAACTGATCCACATTGGACATCCAGGCTCATCTTATATCGTCGATATATCGATGATATTTTGATCATTTGGAACGGTGCACGGACAGAACTTGAAACACGTATTCATCAATTGAACATGGTTAACCCCAGAATCCAATTCACACATTCTATTGATTCTCAGAGCATTTCTTATTTGGATGTTGTCCTGAAAAAAGCTGGAGAAACCATTGCAACATCTGTGTTCAAAAAACCCACCGATAGGAACAACGCATTGCAATATCAGAGTTTTCACCCATGGCCTTTAAAAAAGCATTTACCTTTTTCTCAGTTTTTGAGAATTAAGCACATTTCTTCAGACTCTGCGTCTTGCGTGCAAACCATCCAGGATTCCAAAATGAAGTTTTTAGCGAGGGGTTATCCCCCTAAAGTGGTTGACGAAGCAGAAACAAGAGCTTTGAAAAAGAGCAGAGAGGCTTTACTTCTTAAGCAACACAAGCCATCAGACACAAATCGACAAGTATTGGTATCTACCTTTTCCAGCAGTTCAGATTTGGTTAAAAAAAGTATTCTCAAAAGATGGGATTTGCTTCAAACTGAAGCGGATTTCAAGGGAACCTTTGCTGAGCCACCTTTGTTTGCATATAAGAGATCCCATAACCTTAAAGAAATTCTCAACCAACCATCAACAAAGTCTGTTAAGGTTTTCAGAGGCATGACAACTTGTATGAATTGTTCTAATTGTCACAATGTTATGACTGGTAGATATGTTTCTCACCCATGGTCTGGCAAAAAGATAATGTTAAACTTTGATGCCAATTGTAATAGTCATCATGTGATTTACTGCATCAAATGCCCATGTGATCTTTATTATGTCGGAAAAACTGAGAGGGTCATACGTACTCGTATTACCGAACACAAAAGTAGAATTCGTACCAAAACCACGAGTTCACCTCTGGCAGTACATTGGTCAGAGAAAAAGCATTCTATCGCACAATTTAAATTTTGTGTACTTGAAAAAGTTGAATCACGACCTGATAGAGATTTGACCAAATTTCTGTCACAACGTGAATCCTATTGGATCTGGTTCATGCAGAGCCTGCTACCGAAGGGGCTTAATGACAAATTTGAATTGGCTTGTTTTCTGTAATTGGATCCCCTGGATGGTTTCTTTCTCTGTTCGCATTTTTTCTGCAGTCTTTTACATGTATTATGTTTCTTTTCACAAGTTTTTAACATTTTTTCACATGTATTATGTCTATGAATGTGTATTTACTATTTGTTTGGCAGTTCATTTCAAATCGTGACGAATATTATTGGTATATTCTAGTAGTGTACCTGGCTGTTTGCCCAAATATTATCTCCATGATTCCCTTCTTCTTTCTTTTTTCTCGACACTTATTTTGTTCACTTTAAACTTTTCTAATTCTTTATTACTCGCATTGCATGTTGACGCTGTTGTAACGTCGAGTTTCTATGCTTTCGTGTGATTGTTATCCTGTTTTAATATGGCGGTGAACTCCAGGCTCTACACTCCGTCTTGAGCATGTTGTCCTGTTTCCATTTTTATGGCACTGGGTTTAATACACACGCTTCCGGGCATAGCGGTTTTAACCTGGGTCCGAATGGTTTGACCAGCGTTTCTCTGCTCATTGCGGTAAGGATTTTGTGTACGAGCTGCATGTAATTGAAGCTCTGTTTTATTCTGGGTCCATTTAATCGCAAGTTCATGAAGTCTCACTTCCCTGAAGTTGAGGGTAATGCGCAGTGATCTTTGTTTCAGATCACCGTATATAAGGCTCGTTTGATACGGCGTATTGTGCTGTTTCCACATACCCCCGCAAATTTCTGGTCGGATGCTTAGTATTTCACTGGATAATTGTGTGACTCTCGATTTAACGCCATCAGCGGCTGACATCTGGTAAGCGCATTGCAAGACAATTCGTGAGCACTTTGGATTTACACGTCTGCACCAGCATTAACTTGCTGTTTATTGTTCCTCCACAGTGATGATTCGTTTTGGTGCCGCACAGTATTTTGCGGACACGCTTACAGCATTGTTTAAGGTACATTCGTGCACTTGTAGTTTCCGTCACGTTTTAGTCACACGTGTGGTTCATTGGGATACTTGCGGTTCTTCGTTCTTTTGGTTTATTTTGATCGCACTTTTGGTTTTGGATTCACGTTTTTCAGTAGATCACCCGTGCACACAATCTTTTTCTTTCAATTTCTGACTTTCCTTGAGCCCTTTACTACTATTCTTTCATTCTTGTACAGAGGTATCATGTTCGATTTTGATAAAGTTATTGTTTGTATTCTACAGACTCCCCTGACGAAGGGCTGTTTCTATCAGCCCGAAATGCATTGGGATTTTTAGTTTCGAAGCTGTTTGAATTTATAATTGCTGACTACAAGCAACTTTTTGTTCATTTCCAATATCTACATTGCAAAGAATAAAAGACAGAAGACTTCTTTCTGCATTTGAAATTTTCTCATGTCATCATTTTGATTACCTGGATTTTACATTTTATTGTTCCAAGTCCTTATAATCATGGATTGAATTTGACTATTTTCAAAACTGCCATTTCTATATGTTTGCATGAAGTGTAAGAGTTAGAGTACGCCTTTTTTGAGGCATTGCCGTAGTGCACTTGTCTTCCAGCCATTGGTCTGGAATTTCTTCTTTCGCTTAAATGTAGGTGGCTGGCAGTGCCATTTTCACAGGTGCACACAACAGTTGTATTGTGATAAAGTTATTTGTAAATTGTTGAATTACATTTTTGTTAAATTTGTTTCATTGAGTGCATTCCTAGCTGCTTTTCACTCATTGCCAGGCACTAACACAAGCACTGCTACACTCTCCTGAGCACTAACCTTGCAGTCCAGCAACCTCCCTGTCACTGACTATGCACTCCTCCAATCACCCAGGTAGCACCATGTACTTATCCAATCACTCTGCCGAAGTCCAAGCACCTATAAATTCACCATGCACTCTCCTTGCAGTACTCTAATCATCCAGTCAGTACCCATGTACCTATGCAATGGCCCAGGCACTAACACATGCACTGCTACAATCCCCTGAGCACTACCCATGCAGACCTCTAACCACCTACACACTACTGATTCACTCCTCCAATTACCCAGGTAGTACCCATGCACTCCTGAAATCCCTCCGTCACTACCCATGCACTCCTCCAATCAACCATCCAGCATCATGTACTTATCCAATCACTCCGCCAAAACCCAAGCACCTATAAATTCAAAAAGGCACTCTCCTTGCAGTACTCTAATCATGCAGTCAGTACCCATGTACTCATGCAATGATCCAGGCACTAACTCATGGCAAATACAGAGGAGGTCATGATAATCATATGGGTACACCAACGCATAGTGTTCCCTAGTGTATTTAGTTTTTTTACTGTATTCTAAGTGTCTTTTAGCATAGCACTGGCTCTAGGCCTGGTTAGTCAGAGTCAGTTACCACCAGTACCCGTCAGCAATAAGTTGATAGCACAGGAGGACTTTCTCCTTTTCTGTTTGTTCTTTCTGCATATCTCTTGCTTCTTCCTGCACCTTTCTTTGTATTTCTGGACTCCTGTTGCCTTTTTCTGCATTTTTCTTGCTTCTTTCTGTGCTTTTCTTCCTCTTCCTTCACATGTCCTACCTTTGTAGGCATAGTTGGAAATTAGCATTTAAAATCCTTTGAAATTCACTAAAAAAAACATAGGTTTCAGGGACGTTATAGTTAAAAATTAGCATTTAAAAAACCTTAGAAATTCACTGAAAAAAACACAGGTTTCAGGGACGTTATAGTTAGTTGGATATTTCAGTCATACAAAACCAGATAAATTTGTCCGCTAAAGTTAGTTCAGCTACCTATAACTCGCGCACCGGCAATGCACTGCTGATGACATCACATATTACATCATTCATGACATGGTCAGTGACATCACTGATGACATCACTGATGACATCTCAAATGACATCACTGATGACATCACTGATGACATCATCCATGTGATAATCTGATGCATAGACACACCATACCAGTTAGTACATACCCACTCAATAATTCCTAGACACACCAATACCAGTTAGTACATACCCACTCACTAATTCCTAGGTCTACACACACATCCACTCATTCACCCATACAGTCACTCATACATTCAGTCAACCATCAATAT
Organism: Triturus cristatus; assembly: GCF_964204655.1. Lineage (NCBI taxonomy): Eukaryota > Metazoa > Chordata > Amphibia > Caudata > Salamandridae > Triturus > Triturus cristatus. Next base: position 920,977,657 of record NC_140588.1, read on the forward strand.
GGCATTATCATGTGCACTCACATATCTATACAGACACTCACACATCGCCACTCATCCATAGAGTTACTCACGCACCTAGTCAGTCATGCAAAGAATCAATCACACTTCCATTCACTCACCTATACAGTTATGCACACACCACCTCACTTATTCAAACATATACTAACACATACTTACACTCTTATACAATAACTAATACAAGCACACACTGATCCATACAGCCACTCTCACAATCACTCGCTCTCACATATAGTCATTTGTACACTCCAACACTCACATATACTGCATTTCACATATGCAGTTACTCACACATGTACCACTGAGGCATCCATTCACTCACCAACACACCCACACACACACTCACCCACCTATACAGCCCTTCACAGATGCACTCTTGAACCCATACACCCAGTCAGTCATCCACTCACACATCAATGCACAGAGTCACACCCCCACCCACCCACACAAACACTCAGGCACCCATTCAGATACTCAGACAACCACTCATTAACCCATATAGATCCTCATTTAGCTACTCACCAACCCATGCAACTGCTTACACACCAACTGATAAACTAAACTGTGTGAATGTCTGTACCAGCCACTAACCCATGCATTCAGTAAGACACATTTAATCACTCACTTATACAGTCAGTCACGCACCTACTAAATCATCCATCCAGACACTTATATACCCGCTCATTCTTCAATGCACCCTGGCATATATATAAAACATATTTAAACTTTATAGAAACACACAGTCACTGGATGATGCCATCAGTGATGTCATCAGTCATGTCATTTGAGATATCATCAGTGATGTCATCAGTGATGTCACTGACCATGCCATGAATGATGTAATATGTGACGTCATCAGCAGTGCATTGTGGGGGCGCGAGTTCTAGTTAGCTGAACTAACTATAACAGCCGAATGTCTCTGGTTTTGTATGAGTGAAATATCCAACTAACTATAACGTCCCTGAAACCTGTGTTTTTTTCAGTGAATATACATATGTATATATAGTGCTCTTGTGGCCTGCAGTAGTACAAAGCTGCAGGTGCACAGAAGAGTGCTCCAGCACATAAGGGCCATCACTAACTCAGACGAATCCTACCCAGTTGCAAGGCATTTTAAGGAGATACACTTGAGTGGCCTGCAACATTTGAAATATTTTGTACTTGACAGTATTCCTTTCTCTAGGCGCGGGGGCAACAGGGAGGCAAGGCTCAGGCGTTTGGAGACAAACTATATCTTGGAACTAGACTGCAAGAATCCAAACGGGTTTAATATGACTGAGGATTTATATACATGGCTCTGAATAACATCTACTGGGATTAGATACCTGTGTTGAGTTCTGATAAGTTTTTCATGGAAGCATTTAGATATTGATTGGTGTGTAACAATCTCACAATCGATTTTTAGACACAAGTGGAACAATTTGTCTTATTGAAATATTATATTTTTTTTTGTCCTTTTAGTTACTCCACCCCGGGATTTGTCTCCAAAAAAGTTTTTAATTACACTCAATTGGGTACCAGGTGTTGGTACGACATTCACACACTTGCAATGGGTTTTGCACTAGGCACTTATTGATGGAATACAGCAGTAGCATATAATTTTGAATTGCTCAATTTTCACATTGAAACGCGTCATTTGCACAATGAGTATTTATACTGTAACTGAGGAAACCTAGTATGGGTATCCATTTCAAATGTGACAAGAATTTGCACTAAATATTTGCGTTTTTGCACATAGAATCTGCGTTATTTTGCACAAGTATGACTATGATCATTATGTGATGTCTCTTTTCAGTACAATGCATTATTTGTACAGTAAAAATGAGGTTTGTAATAGTTTTAACTACATTAATCTGTTATAATAACATTTTACTGAAAAAAGAGCAATTTCTTTTGTGAAACTTTTGATAGGTGGAAGTATGGTCTATTTAAAGTTTTTTATGAAGAATATGAATATAAATATGGTTCTAATTTTTATTGTATCTTAAATTAGACCGTATGGATTGTGACGCATTATGTTTAAGTGCAAAGTAGTATTTGAAACCGTTATGAAAATAATAGTATTTGTATTTAACAGAAAGATATACATTACATGCTAAATGTTGTATGATAATGGACAGGTAGTCTGTTTTCAGATTTGTCATATGCACTGTCACTTTAAATAGGGAAGGAAACACTAGTACGTCATGTGATCAAGGCCTCTAGGGCTAGAACGCGTCATGGCAGATTTGCACTGACCTCAATAAAATTTTGTTCGAAGGAAAACAGGAGTCCGTTTCCGTATCTGTCTCCAAGCTAATGGGATGCTAAAGATTCGGTAATTGTGGATATATATCACCACTTCCTTTGATACCAGGTATTTTTCACCAAAAACGGCTACGGACCACACTTCTGTGCTTGCAAAATCTTTATTGCTTTGTCGCCATTACGCGTTTCGACTCTGTCGAGCCTTGATCACATGACATGGTAACATTTTTGCTTTCCATTTTTAAAGTGAAGAGTGCTATTGTGATTTAATCACGTCTGCAACAAACAATAGACATAGAAGATAGGGCTGTGCAGTTTCGTTATTTCATTTACTCTGTTCTCACCACATATTCTGATGTTCCCAACTTCTATTTGTTAATTTTGGCAACATTTGGCTATGAAATTTAAAAGATGGCATTTTAAATAATTGCTCATTTTTTCAAAACACATTCTATTGTCTAGTCAAAGCCGGATAAAAAAACGATCATGGCACAAGTAAATGCGATTCGTTTTGCCACACTGCCGGGGAGCATAAGCAATTAGTCAATCAATTAATGACAAATACAATTATCAATACATTGACATATTATTGCTCCACTTGTTAAGTTTTCTGAACTTGTTAGTGTTCTATTGTGTTGTCTAGGGTCTAAAATGTGCTTTTGGTGTGCAATTTAAGTGCTAAAGTGAATAAGTGCTCAGTGTAAATATAGCGTTTTGTAAACATGTTCCTTCTTCAATTCCCTTTTGTCAAATTTAGGAGTTATTCAAACCAATGGATAATAATCACATTTCTAAATCTACATAGAGACATACAAGGCTTATGGCGTAATTCCCTCTATGTTCTCATTTTAATAGAGATGTGTGTCTGGTCATTGAAAATGTGCAGCCATTCTTGGGCTTTTTTTACGCAATATGATTTGTTTGCTTAAAGTGCAGGGAGGCAACAATATGCAAAATTTGCAAAATATACAAGATGTGAAAAGATATACGGGACTACCCTTCATCAGCAGATCCTAAATGGTGTGTAAATCACGCAAACGTGTGCACGGTAAGCATAATATGTACAAAAATATGCATATGTAAACCTCAAGTAAAAAAAGGTCAAATAAGTATGAGTTTGTTCCTTAAAGCGAGTTTCGAGAATAGTAATTTCCAATAAATAATTAAATAACGTAGATGGTTAAATATAAAATCACACACCTCTGTACACCGTACAACAATGCACTGATATGTAGATTAAAAAAGTTCAGTTATCAAAATATGATTAAACCTTGGATAAAAACATTGAAACTCCTAAAAGCTATGCATTTATAAAAACCCAAATTTTTGTTAATTTTAATGCATCCCAATTATTTCCCAATTATTTACATGTTAAGACCCTTTGGTTGCATTGTATCCAGTTCTAAAATATAACGGGTTTCCAATTTTCTCAGGATACTCTCCCTGTTACCTCCTCTCTCTATTATGAAATATCAGAGACCTGGACTGTTAGACTCATGATGATCATTAAAGTGTCTCATCACCGGTATGTGTTATCTTGATTAGTTATGGCCCTCATATGTTGCAGCACTCCTTTGTGTACCTGCACTTTAGTGCTTCTTATATATTGCAGGCCACATTGGCAGGACAAGGACATAAACTGAATGGTCTGTTTTGCATATATTCACTGAAAAAACATAGGTTTCAAGGACGTTATAGTTAGAAATTAGCATTTAAAAAACCATAGAAATTCACAGAGAAAAACCATAGGTTTCAGGTACGTTATAGTTAGTTGGACTTTTTACTGGTACAAAACCAGAGAAATTCAGACGTTATAGTTAGTTGAGCTAACTATAACTTGTGCCCCCACAATGCACTGCTGATGATGTCACATATTACATCATTCATGACATGGTCAGTGACATCACTGATGACATCAATGATGACAATTCAAATGACATCACTGATGACATCATCCAGTGACTGTGTGTTTCTGTAAAGTTTAAATATGTTTTTTATATATATAGATATATGCCAAGGTGTATTGAAGAATGAGTGGGTGTATGAGTGTCTGAATAGATGATTTAGTAGGTGTGTGACTGACTGTATAAGTGAGTGGTTAAACATGTCTTACTGAATGCATGGGTTAGTGAGTAAACTGTATAAATGTCTGTATCAGTCTGTCAGTTGGTGTGTAGCGGCTGCATGGGTTGGTGAGTAGCTACATGAGTGTCTATATGGGTTATTGATTGGTTGTCTGAGTGTCTGTGTTGGTGGGTGGGGGTTAGGTGACTCTGTGCATAGATGTGTGAATGGGTAATTCACTGGTTGTATGGGTTCAAGGGGTGCTTCTGTGAAGGGCTATATGGGTGGGTGAGTGTATGTATGGGTGTGTTGGTGAGTGAATGGATGTCTCAGTGGTACATGTGTGAGTAACTACATATGTGAAAGGCAGTATATGTGAGTGTTGTAGTATATAAATGACTATATGTGAGAGTGGCTGTATGGATGAGTGTGTGCTTGTATCAGTGATTGTATAAGAGAGTAAGTATGTGTTAGTATCTGTATCAATAAGTGACATGTATATAACTATATAGGTGAGTAAATGGGAGTGTGAATGATTCTTTGCATGATTGACTAGGTGTGTGAGTAACTATATGGATGAGTGGCGATGTGTGTGTGTCTGTATAGGTGCACGAGTGCAAATGATAGTGCCGTATTGATAAGTGACTGCATGTATGAGTGACTGTATGGGTGAATGAGTGGACGTGTGTGTAGACCTAGGAATCAGTGAGTGGGTATGTAGTAACTGATATTGGTGTGTCTGTGGTTTTGAAAATGGTAATTTGTATTTTAGTGTGGGTGTATCAAAGGGTGTGAGGAGGTGCATCAGATTATCACGTGGATGATGCCATCAATGATGTCATTTGAGATGTCAACAGTGATGTAATCAGTTATGTCACTGACAATGCCATGAATGATGTAATATGTGACATCATCAGCAGTGCATTGCGGGGGCGCGAGTTTTAGTTAGCTCAACTAACTATAACATCCGAAATTCTCAGTAAAAAGTCCAACTAACTGTAACGTGCCTGAAACCTATGGTTTTTTTCAGTGAATTTCTATGGTTTTTTAAAAGCTAATTTCTAACTATAATATCCCTGAAACCTATGTTTTTTTCAGTGAATTTCTAAGGTTTTTTAAATGAAAATTTCTAACTATAATGTCCCTGAAACCCTTGTTTTTTTCAGTGAATTACATAAATACTCAATAAATGACTATAACAGTACTGTGTCATAACTCATAATTCAATCAATCAATCAATCAACATTTTGTAGAGCGCACTACTCACCCCTGAGGGTCTGAAGGCACTGAGAGGGGGGGTGCAGCTACTGCTCAAACAACCAGGTCTTGAGAAGTCTCCTGAAGGTCAGCAGGTCCTGGGTCTGTCGCAGCTGTGTGGGGAAGGTGATCCATGTCTTGGCAGTGAGGTAGGAGAAGGATCTGTCGCCGGTGGAGGTCCTGTGGATGCATGTGACGGTGGCGAGGGCGAGGTCAGCAGAGCGAAGCTGGAAGTTCATGGTGTAGAAGGTGAGATGTTTGTTGAGGTATGCTGGTCCGGCGTTGGGGAGTGCTTTGTGGGCGTGGGTGAGGAGCTTGAAGGTGAACCTCTTGTTGACTGGGAGCCAGTGCAGGTCTTTCAGGTGGGCAGTGATGTGGGTGTGGCGGGGTATGTCAATGATGAGGCATGCGGAGGCGTTCTGTATGCGTTGGGGTCTCTTTTTGAGTTTGACCATGGTTCCTGCGTAGAGGGGGGTTGCCGTAGTCCGTCTGCTGCTGACGAGGGCCTGTGTTACCGTCCTTCTGGTTCTGGTGGGGATCCATCTGTAGATCTTGCGGAGCATGAAGCAGGAGAAGGAGACGGCGTTGACTTGCTGGGTCATTGAGAGTGATGAGTCCAGGATGAACCGCAGGTTGGGTGCATGGTCGGTGGGTGTGGGTGTGGCTCCCTGGGTGGCTGGCCACCAAGAGTCGTCCCAGGTGAAAGAGGTGGATCCGAGGATGTGGACCTCTGTCTTGTCTGAGTTAAGTTTCAGGCGGCTGGTCTGCATCCAGCTGGCGACGGCCTTCATTCCTTCGTGGAGGTTGATTTTGGCGGTGGCAAGTTTTTTGGTGAGTGAGAGGATCAATTGAGTGTCGTCTGCGTAGGAGACAATGTTGAGGTGGTGTGAGCGGATGATGTTGGAGAGCGGTGCCAAATAGACGTTGAAGAGGGTGGGGCTGAGAGATGATCCTTGGGGCTCGTCGCAGATGATCTTGGTGGCTTCAGAATGGAATGGGGGAGGCAGGTCCTCTGGGTTCTGTCAGTGAGGAAGGAGGTGGTCCAGTCCAGGGCTTTGTTGCGTATTCCTGCATCGTGTAAGCGTGTGCGTAGGATGTGGCGGCAGACGGTGTCAAAGGCTGCCGAGAGGTCCAGGAGAATGAAGGCCACGGTTTTGCCGTTGTTCAGTAGGGTCCTGATGTCATCTGTGGCAGCGATGAGGGCGGTTTCGGTGCTGTGATTGCTGCGGAATCCGGATTGGGACGGGTCCAGTATGTTGTTCTCCTCGAGGAAGTGGGTAGTTTGCCTGTTGACGATCTTTTTGATGACTTTTGCCAGGAACAGGAGCAGGGAGATGGGCCAGAAGTTCTTGAGGTCCTTTGGGTCCGCTGTGGGTTTCTTGAGTAGGGCATTGATCTCAGCGAGCTTCCAGCTTCCAGCTTTCCGGGAACGTGGCGGTCTTGAAGGAGCTGTTGATGATCTTCTGGAGTTGAGGTGCGATGATGCGGTTTGCTTTGTTGAAGATGTGGTGAGGGCAGGGGTTGGATGGAGATCCGGAGTGGATGGTGTTCATAGTCAACCATGGTTAAAACTTACTTCGCACTAATAAAGATATTAAACAATTCTAATGCAAAATGTTTCCTATGTTGTTTTTAATCTTTTGTAATCTGAACCATAGTTTATTCATATGTCCTGTATTCAGAATCATAGCAAGTATTAGGCGTTTTCAGTCACGAGAAAGCAAATGAGATGCTTTGGCGGTTAACAGTTTTCAACACTCTGCCAAGGTGTACACATGTCAAACAGTTAACACGTGTGATGATGCAAATGAGAAGCTTTAGCCATTAACAGTTTTCAACCTTTTCCCAACACGTGCACATGTCAAACAGTCAAAGCGTGAGCACATGTCACTCGAAAAACGTGATATCTCCGTGCGTGAGCAGCACATTGCTTCCATGGACTACTTTGCAATCAAAGACTATTAGTTTCGTTTTTGCAAGTCATTTACCTGTCTCCAGTCAGCGATCCAGCTTCCCTTCTCCAGTGTTATATTCTTCTTTTGCGAGAACAAAAAAGATTGCAGACTTGTACATTGTTATATTAAAGGATAGTAGATATGTATAATACGTAACTATTTATCCAAATGGTGCAATTAACCATTGTAATTGCTTTTTATGTTCTAGAAAACAACTAACTACAAGTATTTCTTCAATTAATCATATTTAGTTTAAACTTTTATTATGTATGTATTAAGAGTTATCAAGATATCGAAACTTTACGTATTTGTATAAAAGTTGATAGCGCCCTTCCAGAAAATGGGCGCCACGTCTTCTTACAAAACCCTGCTAAATTAAAAGTTAACTTTCAAGGACAATACCGTTATTTTACTTCTGAAATTCAAGCGCAGAATTGGCTAGAAAAAATTACTACAGGGAAAAAAGGGGGTAGTGAGAACTAGCAGTAGAAATTAGGTTGTGTAACATTGCAACACTGAAAAAAAAAAAACAGAAGGAAGTAAAGGAGAAGGGGGTGTTAAAAAAAAGAAAAAAAGAGAGAGAGAGTGGGGATCGAATGATTATAGTTAAGGTATAAAAAATAGAGGGAGCGGCGGGGAGAGGGGTGAGGATGCAAACAGACGCCATTAGAACAGGCTCAGGACTGAGCCTGATTGTCTATATAGTGGTGGGGGGCGGAAGGGAGGGTTAGGGGTAGGGGGTGTGAAGCTCAGATCGCGGTTTTTGTTACTTTTGATAAATTTTAAGTCCAGCATAGAAACCGGCATTAAGGGGAAAAAACACGGAAAAGGGATTAATACAGAGAAGTCAAGTAAACATGTATTAGAGAAAGACAAATATCAATATGGTTAAGTTAAAAATCTTAACAATCAATATTTGTGGCCTCAACGATGAAAAAAAAAGACAAAGAGCGGCTATCGGGCTACAACTATTCGGAGCTAATATTCTTTGTGTTCAAGAAACACATATTGAGGGGTCACAAATTCATTTGCTTCGCAAATTAGGTTTTAAACTGATTACAGCCACAACACAAGGAGCTAGGACTCAATCTATGTCTGATAAATATGGTCGCTGGGCTATTACTGAGTGCCAGCTGTACAACGGGGTAAAATGACAATTTGCACAATATATAGCAACATTAGCGATGACCCCGAAGTCCTGGATCACATATCTAACTAACTTGTCCACTGGTCACTCCATGTAATAATCTGTGGGGATTTTAATATAAATTTACCTAGCGATTGGTCAGAGGAGTCTGGATTTGAGTACAAAGGAAGAAAGCCAAAAGTCTTTCTATCTCTTAAAAACTTATGCCTAACTCATGGTCTCATAGACAGCTAGCAGGTGGAATATCCGAACGATTCGGGTTTTACGTATTATTCCTATCCACATGCACGTCATGCAAGGCTGGATTATTTTCTGGTTTCTAGTATTCTAGCTGCTAGCTGTTCTATTGAAAAATTACCAAGGGTACTCTCCGACCATAATCCCCTTCTCTTAACTATCAAAATTGGACTAATAAGACATAACATTAAAACATGGACGTTTGAAAGAGCATTATTAACAAACGAGGCGTATTGCCAGTCAATGCAACAGTGGATCCCTAGATTCCTAGAAGCAAATACAGGCAGTGCACCAATTGAGATCGTTTGGGACACCATTAAAGCTGGAATCAGAGGTGAAACACTTAGATTCTCATTGAATGCTAATAAAAAAGTAAAACAAGAAATGAAAATACTTCAGAATAATATAGCTATTGCAGAAGGAGGGTTAATTAAAGCCATCCAGGAGGGAAGAGACACTGTAAATGAGCTAAGACAGATTTCAATCGCTAAAAACGGTGTTATAGACGTACTAACGGTAAGAGCTATCGATAGAGCCACAGCAAACAAGGAAAAAGTCTACGAATTGAATGAACAGGTTGGACATCAACTAGCAGTACGCGCCCGAGAACTTAACACTGCTAATTTTATTAAGGTGATTCGGGATCCAGAAGTAGGGTTAATGGCAGATCCTGATGCAATTAGAACCGCCTTTCACAAATATTGCCAGGCTTTATACAGTAACAATGATATACAATTGGACACAATTAACGAATATATCAATCAAGATAGCTCAATGAGTTTAGAAAGTAGTGATGCAAAAAGTATGGATGCCATCCCGCAATGGGAGGAAATTTATCTCACATTAAATAGCCTTGCTTCTGGTAAAGCAACGGGTATGGACGGGATTCCCAATTTTATGTCAAATTCTTCCCCCAAGTGAAAAATATATTATCAGAGTTGGTTGCACATATATTTCTAGGGGGACGACCCCCTGGGTCATGGTCATTGCCCAAAATTGTCGTTTTTCTAAAAAAACAAAGATCCTACAGAACTTGGGTCGTACCGCCCCATTACGTTAATAACTAGTGACTCCAAAATCTACTCTAAGTTACTAGCCGCACGATTAGCTCTGAATATACACAAAATCGTATCAGCTCGACAACATGGGTTCATCCCGGGTAGAGACACCACTGATCATATCCAGAGAGTAATTTCATTGTTCGACAGGTGTGAAGTTTCAGGAGACCCTATGGCACTTATACTATTAGATGCCAAAAAGGCCTTCGATAGGGTCTCATGGAAATATGTGTGGATAGCTATGGCTAGATGTGGTATCAGGGATCCTTTTATTACAGCCGTACAGATGTTGTACAAGGATCCATCTGCCGTTGTCATGGTGAATGGGTCAATATCAGAACCATTATCTATCACCAGAGGTACAAGGCAGGGGTGTCCGTGTTCGCCCCTTCTATTTGCTATATATATCGACCCATTTATACGAAGATTAGATAACAACCCTTTGATCCCACCTATCAGGCTACAAAAACACTAGCATACGCGGATGACATCGCGCTGGTTACCAGCGACCCAGTGAACTCAGTCGTGGCGATTGAGGAAGAAGCTAATATCTTTGGTCAGATATCCGGTTATAAATTAAATCAAACTAAAACTCAGATCGTCCTCAACAGTAAAATTGAGATGACTGATACACGAGTAACCGAGAAAGCTATATATCTAGGCGTGAGTATAAGGGCCAAAATAGAGAATTTAGTTAATGATAATATCGCTCCATTAATGCAACGTACAAAAAAGGATTTGATAAGGTGTAACAATCTTCATCTATCTATCGGGGGCCGGTGCAACTTGATAAAAATGCTTTTTTTTCCTAGATTTTTATATTTTTTCAGATCAATTTGTTTGGAATTTCCACCACAATTATTTAAAGATATGGATAATATGTTTTCTAGATTCATATGGGGGTATAAGAAACCACGAAGAGCCCTACGAACTATTACCCTCCCTAAAGATAGAGGGGGCTTGACACTACCTAATTTTAAATTATATTATTGGGCTACCACATTAAAATACTGTATCAATCTATTATTTACTATAGCCCCCAGCAGTGAAGGGGATATTCCTACACCACAAGAGCTTCTACTAGGAATTGAATCTAGAGGTTGCTTATGGCGTCATTTCAATGACAGTTATTTCAAAAAAGTTAAATTTAAGTCTATATTTGGTATCTATAAGACTTGGAATTCCGTGAGAAAACTTACCAGTATTGGACGACTATCTTATTACACCCCAATCCATAAAAATAGTCATCTTCCTGGGGTTTTCAACGATTCATGTATGGCAAGATGGGTACAGAAGGGAATCACACAACTAGGATGTTTTTATACGATATTAGGAATCAAATCTTTTGGGGAATTACAGATGGAATATAATTTAGATCAACGGGATTTCTTTAAATTTTTGCAAATTCTGGATTTTCTTTTAAAAAGGGGGGGGGGGTCATTCCAAAAGGTTCAGTTAATGGAGATTTTGTCTAAGAAAACTAATGTTAAAATAGGAGAAATATATGAACAACTGATCCTTTGGTACCCCGATGACCTGGACAAATATATAACTAAATGGCAGACTAAACTCGGTGTTTCGGCTGAAATCGTTCATCAATCCTTCTTATTACATCAGTCTATTCTAATGTCTACTAAGCTGCAAGCTCAATTTTATAAGACTTTTTTCTTCCTATACTATACTCCCTATAAGATCGCTAAATGGGGGACAGGGAAAGGAACCACATGCCCTAGATGGGACCTAGCCGAAGCCGACATCATTCATATATTGCCACTTGCACTGAATTAACATCAGTAGTGACCGATATCTCAGCCTTTCTCTCGGAAGTATTTAATACAAGAATAGAAATCTATGTCGAAGAGATTATGTTAGATGTAGCCAATATTTCAAGACCGAAATTTATGCAAGGGCTGTTATTTGTTGCTATGGCTGTCTTTAGAATATGTATCGCGTCAGCATGGCTCAATACAAATGCGCCAGTTTTTCAACAATGGAGATCTTGTTTGTTGGCCACCTGTAGTTTAGAGGTAGCCATCTACAAAAAAAAGGGCCACTGTAAGCGTAAAAAAGGACTGGCAATTTGGGATCCTGTTTTGCAATGGTTACAGAGACAGAGGGGGAATACTTAAGTCATAAACGTCTAAATATAAATTATAGTTTCGCAACATATTACGTCTTGTATTTGATCATAATTGTTTTCTTTTTTCTTCCCCTCCTACTGTGACATTTTGGATCAATAGCTACTGTAATGGAATCTTGTATTTATTTGTTTACACAGATCCGTTCTGAGCTGGGGGCGGGGGGTGGGGCATTGGGTGGAGTGGTATTCTGTAATGGAAAAAATTCTCAAATAAAGATTGTTTACAAAAAAAAAGAATCCTACATTTCAGAATTTACATGCTATTTGAAAAATTAATGATACCATAAAAATGTAGAAAAGATTCTAAAAAGTTCAACATGTGTCTGATATTCTGTTGTTACATTGTTTGTTTATTTGTATTTTTATCTGACGTCAGCAACACCTCTTCACAAACAGCCAAAATTCTGGAGAAACTGTTCCGTTGCAAAACTCTACATTCCCAAGCCTTTGAAAACAGAAATATTAAAAGAAATAAAACGCTTGATACCATTTTGTCATTTATCTTTTTCTCTCTTCTCGCCCTTATTCTCCTTGTCCTCTGAGGTGATATAATGTGGCCGTGTATATTCTACTACTGCCTTGTTATATACCCTCAATGGTACTGGTGCTCAGTCGGCGCCAGCACTCAACATTCAAAAAGTCCCAGAGAACAAAAATATTAAAGATGTTAAATGCTTTATAACATTTCATCATTTATCTTTTTCTTTCTTCTCGTCGTTATCCGTGTTCTCCCATGTGGTAATATAGTGTCTTCGTGTATATTCTACTACTGTGACCTTGTAGTACCTCAAAGGGGTGCCTGTCTGTGCCAGGATGAAACAATTTGGAATACAGGTTACTGGCCCTTATAACTTAGTGGCTCATAGTTTCTGACAGTCACAGTGTATACATATTTCCTAACTGAATGCCTTCAGAAACCCTACATTTCCGAATGACATTTCGTTATTTGCCTTTTTCTTTCTTCTAGTTCCTATTCTGCTTCTCTCCTAACATGATATAGAGCGGCTGTGTGTATTCTACTACTGTCTTTCCATTTCATCTCCATGGGGTTGGAGGCCTATCGGTGCTAGGACTGAACATTCCAGAGTTCCAAAGAATAAAAACTTGAAAGCAGTAAGACGCTTGATAACATTTCTTCATTTATCTTTTTCTCTCTTGTTGTCCTTATTCTCCTTGTCCCCTAGGGTGATATAGTGTGACCATGTATATTCTACAACTCTCACCCTATTTTACCTAAAAGGGATTGGGGGCCTGTCGGCGCGTGGACTAAAGAATCAGGAATACAGGTTAGTGGCCCTTATAATATACATGCTCACCGTTTCTATGAGTCACAGTGTAATCTCACAATAATTAAATAAATACTTCCTTTGTACATCACTGAATGGATATGTTCAAACTAGTACTTTAAACAATTCAAAGCTGCATAGTTCCTCTATAAATGCTTCAGTGCAAAAGTACTCCCCCCCTCGCTCATTGCATAACTGCATAAGTAATCCATAAATTGATTTAATTTGTGTGGTAGTAGTGCCTACTTGATGCTATAACTACATTGCTTCTGTCTAAGTAACTATGGGTCATATTCTCAATGAAGTGGCGGAGTGAGGCGTTACCTGCTTGGCTTAATGCTCAAGGACATGGTGCAGAATGCAGCACACATGCAAAAAGGCAAAAACAATGAGAAATAAAGCATTTCTCCTCATTTCCCCACCTTCAGACCATATTTTTTCTGGTCTTAAGTTTGGCGCTCTCTCCTATTTACGCTGCCCTTGAGAATAGAAGGTAGCATCAAACTCAGTGGGTGTTGCGGTGGAACGCCCACTGCAACACCCAGTGCACCCTCCTTTCATGCTAAAAACAGTGTGAAGGGGGCCCACTTCACAAGGCAACATTAAGCAGCGTTAAGCCACGCTGCCTTGTGAATAGGGCTAAACCCTATCGCCACAACACCGTCACTCAAAGTGACGGTGTTGTGGCGATAGGGGCTTGAGAATACACCCCTATATCATTAAAAAAGATTATACCTTCTTTTATACCTTCTTTTATTTACAATACTGCACGGAAACTGCCTAAGTAAAATGATGACTTCCACAGTAATTTCTGGGTCATTGTGGGAGTGCATGGATAATACCTAAGGGAATCCATCAGTGCTTTCGTACTGACTCAATTATTAATTAAGTGCAAAAATACAAATGGGGGTTTGCATAATTCTGTTGCTAATGTCTGATTGATTGATCTCTGTATACCACTCATATCATCATTGCATAAAACATTACCTGGTTTATACATTTAACTACCTTGAAACTACTTTTATTCATGGATTTCATTCTTTATTTTTGCATTTTGCTGTTAAAATGAAGATAAGTAAGTTTAGTAACAGAGAACCAAATTTAGTTTTGTTCAATATTCTTTAGTTTATACACAAGTTAAATTAAACGACAATTATAACTTTATGCTCCTAATTTAAACTGGTTTTTAAAAGAAACTCCAGTAGCTGCTGTTAATCCCACGCTCAGTGTGCTTTTGAAAAACAATTATCTTATTCCAAGTAACCGCAAGTGCTCTGACCTACAAGCAGGTCTCCCGTACAGAGCAATTCTTTCACAATGTATAACATGTTCCTCCACTGTCTTCTCTCCTCCCCCACAAGCGCTTCAAGATAGTTTGGTCTGGCCTTCCATTCCTACTTTGAAAACATATCTTAATAGCGAACACTAACAGAAAGCGAGTCTCATATAATTTTGTGCGACCTTCAAGTAACAGGTGGCTAAATTAGCAAGTGACATTGACTTAGTCTTCTATGGAAATCTCCCACTACATTTTGCACAATTTATACACCAAATATTTAATCAGTCTGAAACTCAAGGATTACCACATTATTCTAAAGTATCCAACTTCCGCCTTATTATCTCCTTTCACACTATTTTCATAGTAATTCCGGATTTAATTCATTCTAACTTTGCAAGCGCATTTGGCGTGTCTCTAGGTGCTCCTTCCTTGTTTCAGAAAAAGTTGTTTTATAGCTCCTACTATGAAATGGCTGCCTGTCCTCTGCTTCAACCCCATTCTCGGCAAATCAAGCTATACTGGGGATGAATGCACAACTTTTTAAATGCCTGCCATTGGCGATATTTGGCATCAGATATGACCTGACTTTTTGCTACGTGTACTTCACCTATGTTCAACCTGTTTTCTATGAATGCGACCTCCAACTCTGCCTCTCTACTACTTCACACGATCCCCTGGATTATGAAGTGTTGCTGCGTCCATCAGTGGCTCATGACCAACTTTGTTCCGAAGACACACACTTGATGGATGCCTGTAAAAATGCAATAAGGAGAAGATGGAGTACTTGCGCTCATACGGAGAGGCTCTTGCAGCAGACTATCATCAAATATCATGCAAGCTGCCCTGACATGCTCCTGCTTGCAGAAGATTACAATGAACATGTGTGTTCTTTCAACTTGCTAAAATGGATGGCCACCCTCTTTGCTTGGAGAGGTGCAGGTGACCATTTGGAACTGATTGCGTATCACGGTGCTTTTGAGTTCTTGAGCTTCAATGAATCTCTATAAATGTGCATGGTAATCCGATTTGACGAGCTCTTATTTCTACAGTTCAAGAACACTGTTTTTTTTCTTTTTCTCTTTACGCTTTTCCTTCCTTTTTGGATGTTCAGACATTGATTTTCTTTTCAAATTCCCCTTTACAGACTTGATTATGCTCTTTTGATGTTTCTACTCTGTTTGCCTGGTTGTTACAGAGCTACTCTAAGAAACAGGCGGCTTGACAGTTAGGGACTTTACTATCTATATTAAAAGTTATGTAGTCTGCAGACAAACCTCTCACATGTTCTATTTTATAATAACGGTTCTTTTTAGCTGAAAAAGAAACGTAACTCAAAATAGTCCTTTCTCCATTCTCTTTTTCTGATAACATCTCCCTTTCTCAGATATTGATTTACTACTATACTGATTATAATTCTATAATACACTTTCTTTTTGTGTTATGGCACATATACTGCACATTACGCCATCTACTTTAAAATAAATGTTTAAAAATGTATCATGTCTGTGTCATAAGTTACAAACACATTACTCACATTTAATTCCTTTCCCACCCTGTTTTAACGTCAATTGCCTGCCACATGTTCACTACCCACCAACTATTAACAATCTTCAGCCTACGCAAATGCGAACCAGAACCTCTTTTCAAGTTACAGAGACAGTGTCACCATATTACTATTACAATGCATACATCTCCTGTGCCTTTTCGTAGTGGCAGTATACTTAAAAGAAACTTACACCTACATGTATACCTGTGTTTTATAGCTATTGCATCTTCCAAGATTTAACTTGCGTGAAAATACAATGTCAAGCATAGGCATACCTTAGCAAAATTAAATGTTAACACCAATAGTCGAGTAATGTAAATTGGAGCGATATGTAAGTTACAACTGTGAAGCATATTTACAAGCCCCTATTGCCACCACAACTTCACTTTCACTGACGTTGTGGTAGCGATAGGGGCCTCGACTTATTAACAAGGCAGCATTAAGCCACTTAACGTAGCTTAACACTGCCTTGTTAAAAAAGCCCCCTTTCACGCTATGTTATCCGTGAAAGGAGCGCCCAGTGGGTATTGTGAGGGGCATTGCACCTCAACACCCATTGATTTTGATGCTGCATCCTATTGATTAGGGCAGCATTAATAGAAGGCAATGCCGAAGTTAAAACCAGAAAAAGCCTGGTCTTAATTTAGCGAAATGCTTTATTTCTACTCGTTTTTTGTTTTTTCAATGTGTACTCCCTTATGCAACACACATGCAAAAAGCAAAATGCCATAGTTTGATTATGTACAGGAAGGTATCCCTTTCTGTACATAAACCACATTTTTTTCAAAATGCCGTTTTGTAACTTACATCTCTCCTGCATGAAGCAGCACAGATGTAAATTACAAACTAGCATTTTAGGTTTGTTTATGTGGTGGAAGGGACACCTTCCTATACATAAACAAGCCTCCCTGCTCGCAGACACCCTTACACTCTGGTGCAAGGGTGCCAGCGTTAGCGCTAAGTTGTGAAACTTAGCATCATTGCAGTGACAAATGCAAGGCTCCACTATATCCTTATTAATATAGTGCAGCGTTGCATTTCTGAAGTGGCGGAAAGATACATTAAGCCAAGAACGCTAACGCCTCTCACTGCCACTTCCTTAATAATATGCCCCTGTGTGCAGCTTTTTTATATAGCACAGAAATCGATTATAACTTTCTCTCTGCCCGTCACATGCCCCCAGCAGCCCAGTGACAGTCAACGCACAAGGGCCACTGTTACCTTCCTTTTACAAACCACGGGAGAAAAACTGCTAGAGACCGGGAGGAAGAGGGTGGGGGGGCTCAAGGAGCGTGTCATTCCCAGTCTCTCGATCTGTCGCCCCTGTAGTATACCTAGATACAGCACGAGCTGGTTGCCTCTAAATATCTTAACTTGTGCTTCACAAGTGTGCGCAAACCAATGCAAGAAGTGTGGAAACAACATTTCATTTTTTTAATCTCACTGAAGTTAATAAAGCATGTCTGTGTTAAAGGTCCACCCCCAGTATTTTCCCATAACCTTCAATCTGTAAAAGGACATTTCTTGTACATTACCCCGGCCGATATTAGAGACCAATTCCTCCCTATACGTTACACACCACGTAACCATTGCAACATCACAAATGTGGAAAACAAGCTTTTTTTCAGCAATTGATAACTGATTAGGTGATAAACAACATTATGTAGTGTAAACTAATGTGCATATTACTTTCGTGAAAAACTATGTTTCTGATTGGTTAATATTTTTTTTTTTAAAGTACACTACATAGGACAAGATCACACGTGCGGAGCACAACTACACCTACTATTTGCATTTGGAAGGTGCTGTTCTAACTTAAAAAATAGTTAACTCCTGACCTGCACATACTGTTCGAGGAACCAGCCCACCCGGGGGCTTAATTAAACGAAACACTCCACACGTGCTCCATTTTTCTTTTTCCCACTGTGATTTCCAGGCCCTATGCGAATCCTGCCGAAAACATATAAACTCCCTATGACACCCCTGACCACCCTAGGAAGGTCACACTGTTCCTAACCTACCCTCTTCTATTTAACAGAGTCACAAAATACCCTCTTATACTTAACAAAGTCACAAAATGGCTCCCAAGGCTTCCTAGTTTGAAGTGTTGGCAGCCAATCCCAGGCAAGCTCGTGCTCGGAACGTCTCAGCCAATCAGATCTCACAATTCTCAAATATCGATATCTCTAAATTTATAAATATCTTAAAAACAACTGAATGGATATACACCATTGAAAAAAAAGTGTGCTTTCTGAACCAAGAGCTACCTTTTTGCCAAATTTGGTGTAATTCCGTTGAGCAGTTTGGGCTGTAGCCGTGTCTAAAGTTTCCTATGGAAATTAACATTGAGAAAACACATTTTGGGACCCCCTTTTATCTCAGCCCACCCTTCACAAATCACCCCAAACTTTCAAGACAGGAGCTGACCTCAATAAACAGTTAGTTTTGATAATTTCGTGAAAATTCGTCAAACGGAGCCAAAGGTATTGGCAAAAAAAAAACGCTTTTCCTATGGAAACTAGGTTCTAACTATAACTACCTACTGGTGACCGCCAGCAGGCAATATATATATATATATATATATATATATATATATATATATATAAAGCTTTTTCTTGAAAGAGGGCTTTTTGTGTTTTGGACTAAATCATGTTAATGCTAAAAAGAAAAGTATATTTTTAGGATCGAGGAGCCTCCGTAGATTTGACAGAACTCCTGCTGAGATCTGATTGGCTACCACCACATCAACTAGTAAGTGGTGGCAGCCATCCTAGGACTCAGAACTCAATCTGCTGACTTCAAGGGGGTCCCTGCATGCTGATGCTTTCACCTAGCAGTTGACAGACATCGCTGTGAGAGGTGTCCAGTTCATGACCAAGATGGGTCCTACATTCTTACTCACCATGTAAATGGGTTAGATCACCCAGATGGGGTTTTCTTGGCAGACCATCCACACACACCCTAGACAAGTAGGTTAGGGTTTGCATCGTAGGAGTATGTTAGGTCGTTATAATACTGTATATGTGTGCATATATAAAGTGTCTCAACAAGATGGTGGAACTCTTCAATTATTCACAGTTTTGACCCTCACTATAACTTTTGTCTGCTCTGTCTGTTATTCATTGCAAAAGTAAAGCTACCGACAAGGGATTTTGTTTGTGAATAAAGTAATTACTTGGTTCTATTTCTTAGTGAATCATTTTGGGGGTGTATTTAAGCAAATTATACACCAACAGTAAATGTTATCAACAAGAACAATCTTCAGATAAAGAGTACACACACGGGATTTCTTTTTTTGTGAATAAAACACAAATCTTTTTATATATAAATCAGAGTAAAAAGGAGTACAAAAGAACCATTGGTTCGAGAAATAGATCATGAAAAGCGGGTTAAATCAGATCCACATTTCATCAAAAGACATCTATTTCAGTACAGTTTTGACAGAGACCAATCTCATCATTGAGAAAATAATCAACTGCATTTATCTAATATTGTGAAATTAGATGATGGAGTCGACGTTTCGGTCTTGGATGGCAGAAGTCCGTCAGACCATCTTCAGGACAGATAGTTATTGCATGAAAAGACCCCTATGTGAACATAATACAAACAGTTACAATAATGGCAACATAATTTTGTAAACTGTATCTAATACACATATATTATAGACAACCCGTGTGTGAAGAGTAGTCTCTCTATTATAATTTGTCAAACATATCTTAATGCTATCTTGCAAAAGATTAACAACTTAACATTTGTCGTTACTACTTTCAAACTTAAAAGTGTAGACCTATGTAAACACATGCATTCTAGCAGTGAGACAGTTTTATTTGTGATTTTTACAGGTCTAACGAAACTTGTTATAATCTCATCCTCTATACATTATGGAATTTTAGACAAACATTTGTCTTATAACAATGAGAAAAGGTTGCTTACTTCGTGAGTTCTAGGAATCCCACGATACTTGTGTTTTGTTGTTTTATTATTGTCAGGACGTTCTGGTTTAATACTGTAACCTAGATAAAAGTGCACTGCATTTAGTGTACATAATTCAAAAATTCTTGTTTGAAACGAGATGATTAAAATAAATCCTACCTATCAATTTTCAAACTTTCTTATGATAGGAGATCGATCGGGGGAAGTCCTTACTCGTTCTGTTTTCAAGTGCTGTATTCCAAAAATAAAGAATGTACACACCATTAGCTCATTGTTTTTATCTGGGTTGATTTTCTAAAAAAGACGTCTAATTTTACTGCAGGTAACAATGTCATACTCTGTTGTTGAAAGTGGCGCTCACTGCTTAACAGATTTGTTATGGTCCATCGTGAGGCAGTTTCACTAAGCTCTTATTGAAGGTAGTTCAACAACAATGCTGATCCTCAATTCAGGCATCACGTTCTTAAAAAACATTGTATAACTTCACTATTGGTGTTGGGGGCTGACCATTGTATGCTGCAGTATATATTCACATTAAAAATGATCTTATTGGTAAGGGATGGCTTATAACAGAATAGCGCAACTGTAACATCCTGTTTGGCATTGTTAGTCTAAAGGGTACAGCACTTGATGTTAGCCCAATACAAACATCAAACGGCCTGATCTCTTTCAATCTGATGCATCCAACACATCGTCAAAATCACATCTATTTGGCTATATCGTGCTACAAAGAGCAATGTTGATCAACTAGGACGAAATGCATGCTTAGCTTGTTGACAATAGATGCATCTCATATAGTCCATCTGTCTACATGTATGGTTAATTCATAGTACTGTTTGTATATCAGAACTCGATCATATATAGGACATGAAAATGTGAATTTATATAACTGCATCTGTGTATAATACTTTATAGATACAACTTATGTTCAATAGAATTGCATCTGTATTTAATACTGAAGTGTTATCTTATTGGTATATATATATAGGTTTAAATGGCTAACGCAAATGATCGTTTCTCAGATAAATGACTTCGAAATGTTGAATATTTGCAGTCCATAGTACAAAGACACCTTACGAGTTAGTGCTGTTAGTTATAACAAATAATGTTGGGCAATACAAGGCATGTTATTTTGAACCTTTGGAATAACGAAGTCATTTATCTGAGAAACGATCATTTGCGTTAGCCATTTAAACCTGTATATATGCCAATAAGATAACACTTCAGTATTATATACAGATGCAATTCTACAAACAGTACTATGCATTAACCATACATGTAGACAGATGGACTATATGAGATGCATCTATTGTCACCAAGCTGATCATGCATTTCGTCCTAGTTGATCAACATTGCTCTTTGTAGCACGATATAGCCAAATAGATGTGATTTTGACAATGTGTTGGATGCATCAGATTGAAAGAGATCAGGCCGTTTGATGTTTGTATTGGGCTAACATCAAGTGCTGTACCCTTTAGACTAACAATGCCAAACAGGATGTTACAGTTGCGCTATTCTGTTATAAGCCATCCCTTACCAATAAGATCATTTTTAATGTGAATATATACTGCAGCATACAATGGTCAGCCCCCAACACCAATAGTGAAGTTATACAATGTTTTTTAAGAACATGATGCCTGAATTGAGGATCAGCATTGTTGTTGAACTACCTTCAATAAGAGCTTAGTGAAACTGCCTCACGATGGACCATAAAAAATCTATTAAGCAGTGAGCGCCACTTTCAACAACAGAGTATGACATTGTTACCTGCAGTTAAATTAGACGTCTTTTTTAGAAAATCAACCCAGATAAAAACAATGAGGTAATGGTGTGTACATTCTTTATTTTTGGAATACAGCACTTGAAAACAGAACGAGTAAGGACTTCCCCCGATCGATCTCCTATCATAAGAAAGTTTGAAAATTGATAGGTAGGATTTATTTTAATCATCTCGTTTCAAACAAGAATTTTTGAATTATGTACACTAAATGCAGTGCACTTTTATCTAGGTTACAGTATTAAACCAGAACGTCCTGACAATAATAAAACAACAAAACACAAGTATCGTGGGATTCCTAGAACTCACGAAGTAAGCAACCTTTTCTCATTGTTATAAGACAAATGTTTGTCTAAAATTCCATAATGTATAGAGGATGAGATTATAACAAGTTTCGTTAGACCTTTAAAAATCACGAATAAAACTGTCTCACTGCTAGAATGCATGTGTTTACATAGGTCTACACTTTTAAGTTTGAAAGTAGTAACGACAAATGTTAAGTTGTTAATCTTTTGCAAGATAGCATTAAGATATGTTTGACAAATTATAATAGAGAGACTACACTTCACACACGGGTTGTCTATAATATATGTGTATTAGATACAGTTTACAAAATGATGTTGCCATTATTGTAACTGTTTGTATTATGTTCACATAGGGGTCTTTTCATGAAATAACTATCTGTCCTGAAGATGGTCTGACGGACTTCTGCCATCCAAGACCGAAACGTCGACTCCATCATCTAATTTCACAATATTAGATAAATGCAGTTGATTATTTTCTCAATGATGAGTTTGGTCTCTGTCAAAACTGTACTGAAATAGATGTCTTTTGATGAAATGTGGATCTGATTTAACCCACTTTTCATGATCTATTGCTCGAACCAATGGTTCTTTTGTACTCCTTTTTACTCTGATTTATATATAAAAAGATTTGTGTTTTATTCACAAAAAAAGAAATCCCGTGTGTGTACTCTTTATCTGAAGATTGTTCTTGTTGATAACATTTACTGTTGGTGTATAATTTGCTTAAATACACCCCCAAAATGATTCACTAAGAAATAGAACCAAGTAATTACTTTATTCACAAACAAAATCCCTTGTCGGTAGCTTTACTTTTTCAATTTATCCGCCTAAGCCCTCAAGGGTATATTGGGATTGCCCTTCATCTGGTGCTGTTTATGTGCAGATAGATATCTGCTTTGGGTCACTTCTTTAAGTGGTTTTTTGAACAGAATTTAAGATTCTGTCTTTGTTCATTCTGTCAAACATCTAATCTTGAGGGTATTCATGTCTGAGATAGAGACTCTGTCCTATACAGATGAATATGTTCTGAAGATCGCTGCAGGTCCCTCATTGCTTGGCTCGAGAGTCTCGGTAGCACATCTACCATATCAATCGAAGCTGAATCAGTTAGAAAGACTGAAAAAGAAATTGGTCAGAACAGAGCTCCATGCTAAATTCCTAACTGACTGTCTTAATGCGAATATCATACCCACTGGACTACAAGTCAAAAATATACCTATTATTTTCATTGACGACGAAGACTTTAAGACCGGGTTCAGCTTTGCATCAAACAAGTGCTCACGCACTTGGATGGTGCTAAGCATAGAAACAGCTATTAAACACATCAAGTTGCTGTCCAAAGAAATCGAAAATTTAGAGAATAAGATCAACACTGATTCCAGCATCACCAACGCAAAAGCACTGCTAGACAAAATTTCATTGACTATTAAAGACTTTGAAGAATTTAATTCTCATAAAAAAACAGACAAATTGCACAAAGATATAAGGAAATATAGCAAAGAAAAAACTTACCCCTATCTCCTCCAAGATTTCTATCAACCACAAGGACCCAACCAAGGTCCAAGATAAGAGCAGCGCAAAAAGGTGAACTTTTCTGATACTAACTCTGACACTGACAGTGATCAGACGTCAGCTAACACCTACCGACAAATATACGACCAGCCTTCAACATCGAGGCAATCTTTTTTAGGACAGGACCGGAGAGGGTCCGGCCAACTACGGCGACAACAAACATCAAGGAAAGGCTGGTCACGGAATCAATACACCCCGGGCTTTCGACAAACCCGGAACCAATATTACGAATGGTAAATCCAACTGAAACCATTCCAATTTTCAATTTATCCAAGCATGAACTTTCAGAAGCAGAAATATCAGTTCTCTCAGCGGGGCTGTCCTTTGTACCCACCAACAGAAATGATCACTTCCAAACTAAATTAGAGCTATATAAATTCTTTCGCTCTGTGAGACTTAAAAACCACTTTGCAAATAAGATCTCACTACGAGAAATTGACACTACAGGTCTACACCAACAATCGACCTTCTTTCCGACAAACACAATGATAGCGAAAGAGGTTGTCACTTTTGAAAATGCTATCTTAACAGAGATAGACAACCTCTTTATGACCTCCACTCATGTGAGACACAATATCACTCACGATGAACATCAAGCTCTAAGAAATCTCCAGTTCTTATCGGACACAATTATAAAACCAGCCGATAAAGGCGGAGGGATTGTGTTGTGGGATCTTGATGCCTATAACACTGAAATGACCAAGCAGCTATCTGTTGAATCGCACTACAAGAAACTGCCAAGTAATCCAACTTCATGCATAGAAAAATCTATCAGGGATCTCAGCAAGAAAGGCTTTGAAGGTGGCTGGCTTAGTGCCAAAGAAGCTGCGTTTTTAATCAACAAATCTCCAACAGTGCCGGTAATATACATCTTACCGAAGATCCATAAGGACGCAAGCATTCCCCCTGGGAGACAGATTGTCTTTGGGTGTAACTCAATCCTGAAACCGCTAGCGCAGTACGCAGATTTCTTCATCCGTCCCTATGCCACCGAAATCTCTACTTACATAAGGGATACAACAGCAGTCATCAATGTGGTCGAAAATCATCCCTTTGATCCACTCTGTGAACTCCTAGTCTCAATGGACATAGAGAGTTTATATACTAACATCCCACAACCAGAAGTCCTTGAGATCATAGAGAATCTATTAAACAACAGACCCAGACCACATGCGGTCCCAACAGAATTCATTATTGAATGCATTAGAATTTCTCTATGTGAAAACTTTTTTCTTTTTGAGAAAATGTTTTTTCAACAACTAAAGGGAGTCGCAATGGGGGCAGTCTATGCCCCAGATATCGCGAATATCTACGTGTCTGATTTTGAAATGAAACACGTCCATAATATATCTAATCCATTCACAGCCAACATTTCATGCTGGCTTAGATATATTGACGATGTTTTCCTCATATACAAAGGAACTAAGGAACTACTAACTGAGTTTCACGACTGGATAAATTCAAGGAACCCCAATTTGAAATTTACATTAGATTGTAACAACCAACAAATGAATTTTTTAGATATTTCGATCAGAGTAGACACTGAAAACAAACTATATACCACTCTTTTCACAAAACCGGCAGCACGAAACACCCTTCTAAAATATCAGAGTCATCATCCGCAGTCACTAAAGGATGGGCTCCCCTTTGGACAGTTCCTCCGTCTTCGGAGGAACTGTTCTAGAAGGGCTGATTATTTTTTGGAAGCAAAGAAACTTAAAGAAAAACTGCATTTACGTGGCTATCCCAACAAGCTACTTAAAAAGTCACTCAAAAGGGCTTGGTATAACGATCGAAATGCCTTATTGGAGGTGAAACAAAAAAACGATCTACCTGAACTTGTCTGTGTTACCACCTTTGGAACAGCCACAAATAAGATCAAAAAAATTGTAAAGAAACATTGGTCACTTTTGGCCTCACTGCCTGAACTAACCAAGAAACCATTGTTTTCTTTCAAAAGAGGCTCCAATCTTAAGGATCGGCTAGTACATGCCTACAAAACTCAAGATCAGAATATAGTGAACAATATGCGACAGCTTTCACCGGTCATTGGTCACTATAAATGTAGTAATTGTACAGCGTGTTCAAGCACAGTTAATCTGAAATCCTTTCAACTGAATGGTGAAAATTTCAAAGTGAAATGATTTTCAAACTGCAATACGAGTAATGTTGTATATTGTATTCAATGCCCATGTGGCTTGAAATACATAGGCAAAACAACACAAATGGTTAAAAAGTGAATCTTGCAACACCAGTCAAGAATCAGATGCAAGGTCGAAAATGCACCACTGGTGGACCACTATATCAGAATGAAACACACTGAAAAAGATATGCTCTGGTGGGTCATCGAGGTAGTGAAACCTACAATCAGACAATCGAATGTTGACCGCACACTTACAATGAGAGAAAATCGCTGGATTTGCCGCACTGATAATATCAAACAGGGTTTGAACTCTGCCACAGAATGGCACACCCTAGCATGTAATGGTATAGTGTACAGGTCTACTGTTCGCTTATGTATTCAGGAATCATATTTTTGCCTACAACCACTTGGTATATATTGATATCAATGTTGATCAACTAGGACGAAATGCATGATCAGCTTGTTGACAATAGATGCATCTCATATAGTCCATCTGTCTACATGTATGGTTAATGCATAGTACTGTTTGTATATCAGAACTCGATCATATATAGGACATGAAAATGTGAATTGATATAACTGCATCTGTGTATAATACTTTATTGATACAACTTATGTTCAATAGAATTGCATCTGTATATAATACTGAAGTGTTATCTTATTGGTATATATATATATAGGTTTAAATGGCTAACGAAAATGATCGTTTCTCAGATAAATGACTTCGTTATTCCAAAGGTTAAAAATAACATGCCTTGTATTGCCCAACATTATTTGTTATAACTAACATCACTAACTCGTAAGGTGTCTTTGTACTATGGACTGCAAATATTGAACATTTCCCTAAAGAACAGCAGATATATAATCAACCTGTACAGTCCACCAAAATGATGGTTTTAAATAGATTTTATTAAATAGCAAATTTGCAACTGCACAGACTTCCCCATCATCATCAGACCATAACAAATACTCTGTGTAGTCAGACTATAAGTCTGTGTAATCGAGTCATTCCAATATGGCCGACCTGCTGCTGCATTGATTAAATAGCAACATTTCGGCCGACCATGCTGTCCACAGTCAATATAACCTCAATTAGGACTGTATTCATGATTGTGGAAATAACAACCCTATAGCTTTATAAAATCCTTTTCTTTAGGTTGCTTATAATAATGACGAACAGTTCCTGAAATAGTATTTGACTATACGATCTTGGTAGTCAAAGATGGCCGCCGTGTTTTCACTGATCGGATATACTTCCGGTTTCAATCACAGTGAGTTCCGCCCCTTAACCGATAGGCTTTATAAACACCCAATTATCGCTAGCCAAATCAGGCGTTCCTGACCTCGGCAGACTTTTGCGCATTTGAATGAGAACGAGAAATGTAAGTAGACTCCCCTCAATGCGTCCGATTTCCCTATGACACCGAGCGCCTCGGCTCTTTGTAGCACGATATAGCCAAATAGATGTGATTTTGACGATGTGTTGGATGCATCAGATTGAAAGAGATCAGGCCGTTTGATGTTTGTATTGGGCTAACATCAAGTGCTGTACCCTTTAGACTAACAATGCCAAACAGGATGTTACAGTTGCGCTATTCTGTTATAAGC
Organism: Triturus cristatus; assembly: GCF_964204655.1. NCBI lineage: Eukaryota > Metazoa > Chordata > Amphibia > Caudata > Salamandridae > Triturus > Triturus cristatus. The sequence continues at coordinate 921,005,229 of NC_140588.1, forward strand.
CATCCCTTACCAATAAGATCATTTTTAATGTGAATATATACTGCAGCATACAATGGTCAGCCCCCAACACCAATAGTGAAGTTATACAATGTTTTTTAAGAACGTGATGCCTGAATTGAGGATCAGCATTGTTGTTGAACTACCTTCAATAAGAGCTTAGTTAAACTGCCTCACGATGGACCATAAAAAATCTGTTAAGGAGTGAGCGCCACTTTCAACAACAGAGTATGACATTGTTACCTGCAGTTAAATTAGACGTCTTTTTTAGAAAATCAACCCAGATAAAAACAATGAGCTAATGGTGTGTACATTCTTTATTTTTGGAATACAGCACTTGAAAACAGAACAAGTAAGGACTTCCCCGATCGATCTCCTATCATAAGAAAGTTTGAAAATTGATAGGTAGGATTTATTTTAATCATCTCGTTTCAAACAAGAATTTTTGAATTATGTACACTAAATGCAGTGCACTTTTATCTAGGTTACAGTATTAACCCCTTCCGTGCTCATGACGGAACGGTTCCGTCATGAGCGTCGGTTGAGCTGTGCTCATGACGGAACCGTTCCGTCATGACCACGCCCGCGCAAGAAACGGTCAGCGCTCAGCGGGAATCGGCGCCGCATCGAAGGGGTTAAACCAGAACGTCCTGACAATAATAAAACAACAAAACACAAGTATCGTGGGATTCCTAGAACTCACGAAGTAAGCAACCTTTTCTCATTGTTATAAGAAAAATGTTTGTCTAAAATTCCATAATGTATAGAGGATGAGATTATAACAAGTTTCGTTAGACCTGTAAAAATCACAAATAAAACTGTCTCACTGCTAGAATGCATGTGTTTATATAGGTCTACACTTTTAAGTTTGAAAGTAGTAACGACAAATGTTAAGTTGTTAATCTTTTGCAAGATAGCATTAAGATATGTTTGACAAATTATAATAGAGAGACTACTCTTCACACACGGGTTGTCTATAATATATGTGTATTAGATACAGTTTACAAAATTATGTTGCCATTATTGTAACTGTTTGTATTATGTTCACATAGGGGTCTTTTCATGCAATAACTATCTGTCCTGAAGATGGTCTGACGGACTTCTGCCATCCAAGACCGAAACGTCGACTCCATCATCTAATTTCACAATATTAGATAAATGCAGTTGATTATTTTCTCAATGATGAGATTGGTCTCTGTCAAAACTGTACTGAAATAGATGTCTTTTGATGAAATGTGGATCTGATTTAACCCGCTTTTCATGATCTATTGCTCGAACCAATGGTTCTTTTGTACTCCTTTTTACTCTGATTTATATGTAAAAAGATTTGTGTTTTATTCACAAAAAAAGAAATCCCGTGTGTGTACTCTTTATCTGAAGATTGTTCTTGTTGATAACATTTACTGTTGGTGTATAATTTGCTTGAATACACCCCCAAAATGATTCACTAAGAAATAGAACCAAGTAATTACTTTATTCACAAACAAAATCCCTTGTCGGTAGCTTTACTTTTTCAATTTATCCGCCTAAGCCCTCAAGGGTATATTGGGCTTGCCCTTCATCTGGTGCTGTTTATGTGCAGATAGATATCTGCTTTGGGTCACTTCCTTAAGTGGTTTTTTGAACAGAATTTAAGATTCTGTCTTTGTTCATTCTGTCAAACATCTAATCTTGAGGGTATTCATGTCTGAGATAGAGACTCTGTCCTATACAGATGAATATGTTCTGAAGATAGCTGCAGGTCCCTCATTGCTTGGCTCGAGAGTCTCGGTAGCACATCTACCATATGAATCGGAGCTGAATCAGTTAGAAAGACTGAAAAAGAAATTGGTCAGAACAGAGCTCCATGCTAAATTCCTAACTGACTGTCTTAATGCGAATATCATACCCACTGGACTACAAGTCAAAAATATACCTATTATTTTCATTGACGGCAAAGACTTTAAGACCGGGTTCAGCTTTGCATCAAACAAGTGCTCACGCACTTGGATGGTGCTAAGCATAGAAACAGCTATTAAACACATCAAGTTGCTGTCCAAAGAAATCGAAAATTTAGAGAATAAGATCAACACTGATTCCAGCATCACCAACGCAAAAGCACTGCTAGACAAAATTTCATTGACTATTAAAGACTTTGAAGAATTTAATTTTCATAAAAAAACAGACAAATTGCACAAAGATATAAGGAAATATAGCAAAGAAAAAACTTACCCCTATCTCCTCAAAGATTTCTATCAACCACAAGGACCCAACCAAGGTCCAAGACAAGAGCAACGCAAAAAGGTGACCTTTTCTGATACTAACTCTGACAATGACAGTGATCAGACGTCAGATAACACCTACCGACAAATATACGACCAGCCTTCAACATCAAGGCAATCTTTTTTAGGACAGGACCGGAGAGGGTCCGGCCAACTACGGCGACAATGAACATCAAGGAGAAAATCGAATTGCCCGCCGTGGGTTTCCTAAATAGTTCGGTCTCTAATCTGCCATCCTTCGCATACACTCTGAGATCTAAATAGTTCACTGCCGTTGAACTGATGTCATATGTAAATCTCAGATTCAGATTGTTATCATTTAATTCATGTATGAACTCCTTCACTTGTTCGACAGAACCCCTCCGCACCAGGAAGAGGTCGTCGATGTATCTATGCCATAAGACCACGGCCAGGCACTTTGGAATTAAACATCAAAGCAACAGGGAGCTGTTGCAATATTTTGGGGTGCACCATGTCCCTATAAACGCAAGAGGTGGAGACAGGGTTCTGAAGCTGCGTAGACTAGAATCCCGTTACATCATCGATTTACAGACTAAGGCACCCAAAGGACTTAATAGCGGGGAGGAACTCACAGTGCATTTAGGAAGCTGATCCTATCCGATCTAACCGGACATTCCTCCAGTTCTCTTGTTCCATATATTGTTGAAAGTTGGCACTGTCATGGTAGATTTAGTGATGCATGGGCTAGCCATGTATTCAAATTCTCTCGATTATAACCGTTATTGTTATTACCGATCCATAGTGGGGAAGCTTATAACTACGATAGCAGATAATGTACTATTTAGTATTGATTGCTGGTCATACTCTGATTTCACCGATACACGGTGTTATGTTGTTCACGACCGACCCATTAAAGCTGGTGGCGAGCTATGTTAAAATTGATATTCATAATGAAAAGCTACGATAGCAGATAATGTACTATTCAGTATTGATTGATGGTCATACTCTGATTTCACCGATACACGGTGTTATGTTGTTCACGACCGACCCACTAAAGCTGGTGGCGAGCTATGTTAAAATTGATATTCATAATGAAAAGCTTATAATTACGATAGCAGACAATGTACTATTCAGTATTGATATATCTATATTCTCCTTTGAACATAATTGATGTTGGGACAGAGAGAGGGTTGCTATATATAACTTTCCATGCATCAATGTATACACGATACACCATGCAAAGATGGCCACCACTTTCACAGGTTAACTCAAGTAGTTCTTGACTACAGATGTCACTTTCCTAATCACGTGCATGTAAACTTAAAAACGCTGCCACACCGCAATAACTGTAAACACTGACGAAGGAATCTCCGAAACACGTCTGTTTTCTTGTGTGGCTTAATAAAACATCTGTGAAGCGACCCCCCGAGTGCTGGACTTTTACTGAAAGGTGCGTGAGTCTGGGAGCATTGATATATATATATATATATATTCACTGAAAAAACCATAGGTTTCAGGGGCGTTATAGTTAGCTGGACTTTTCACTCGTACAAAACCATTAAAATTCCCCCGTTATAGTTAGTTCAGCTAAATATAACTCGCGCGCCCGCAATGCACTGCTGATGACGTCACAAATTACATCACTCATGACATGGTCAGTGACATCACTCATGACATCACTGATGACATCTCAAATGACATCACTCATGACATCACTTATGACATCATCCAGTGAATGTGTGTTTTTCTGAAAATTACATATGTTTTATATATGTATATCTCAAGGTCGATGGAAGAATAAATGGGTATATAAGTGTCTAAATGGATGATTTGTTATTGAAAAATTGATTGTATAACTGACTGATTAAGTGTATCTTAGTGAATACATGGCTTAGTGAGTAATGTATAAATATGTAAATATCTGTATCAGTCTCTCACTTTGTGTATAAGTGGCTGCATGGGTTGGTGAGTAGCTACATGAGTGTCTATATAGGTTATTAGTTGGTTTTTTGAGTATCAGTATGAGTGTCTGAGTGTCTGTATGGTTCAGTGAGGGTATTACACAGTGCATTGGTGCATGAATGAGTGACTCACTGTTTGTATGTATTGAAGAGAGCATGTGTGCAGGACTGTATGGGTGGATGAGTATGTGCATGGGTGTGTTAGTGAGTGAATGGCTATCTCAATAGTATCTTTATGAGTAACTACATATGTTTTAAACTAGTATATGTGACTATTGGTGTATATTATTGAGTATATGTGAGAGTGAGAGATTGGAAGAGTTCCTGTATGAATAAGTATGTGTTTCTATAAGTAATTGTTTAAAAGACTAAGTATGTGTAAGTTTCTGTAGAAGTAAGTGTGGTGGTGTGTGTATAACTGTATATGCAAGTAAATGGATGTTGGATTCTTTATTAGCATGAGTGACTATGTGTGTGAGTAGCTCTATGGATGAGTGGCGTTGTGTAACAGGATGTATAGGTGTATGAGTACATATGATAAGTGAGTACATGTATGAGTGACTGTATAGGACTGTTGGTGAATGAGTGGATGTGTATGTGGATCTTAGAATTACTGAAGAGGTTGTTGTAACTGGTATTGGTATGTCCATTGTTTTGAAAATTTTAGTCTCTATTTTTGAATGCGTGTATCAAAGGTTATATTAGGGGAAGAGGAGGTCTGCCACTCTATCACAAGGATGATGTCATCAGTGATGTCATCAGTGATGTCATTTGAGATGTCATCAGTGATGTCATGAGTGATGTCACTGACCATGTCATGAGTGATGTAATATGTGACGTCATCAGCAGTGCATTGCGGGCGCGCGAGTTATAGTTAGCTGAACTAACTATAACGGGGGAATTTCATTGGTTTTTTACGAGTAAAATGTCCAGCTAACTATAACATGTGTGAAACCTATGGTTTTTTCACTGAATTTCTAAGGTTTTTTAAATGCTAATTCCTAACTATAACGTGTGTGAAACCTATGGTTTTTTCACTGAATTTCTAAGGTTTTTTAAATGCTAATTCCTAACTATAACGTGTGTGAAACCCATGGTTTTTTCAGTGAATTTGCAAGGTTTTTTAAATGCTAATTGTTTTTTTTTTCTTCTATTTTTTTTAACATATTTTTATTTTATTTTTCTTACCTTTTATAAAGACTATGGTTAAATTTTTAAAATTCTTTAATATGTTTTTTTTTAAATATATTTTTTAAAATAAACATGTAAAATTTATTTGCAGTACTTTTTTTATTTTTTTTTATTATTTTTTTAGTACGCGTACCGTAAGCTTACGGTAAGCGTACGGTTTACGCAACGCCCGTAATTTTTCTACGCTGCTTGCGTATAGTTACACAATTTGCGTAGCCGCGCGTACTCCGCGTGGGACGCGTGCGCGCGTACGCTACACACGCACGTTACGCGGAAGTGTCGGGTAGTGTCTGTTATGCGCATGCTCGCAAGTGCGTGTCTTTTTTACGCGCATGTGCACTTTTGACGTAAGCGTACCGTAAGCGCACCGTAAGCGTACGGTAGGTCATGTGATCATGAAACACAACTTTTGATTGGTTGAAACTACTTTCAGTTCTAGAACTCTCCTACACCACACCCATTCCCCTCATTTCTGCTTGTGATCCCTTAGGAGAAGGAGCTGGGTTGTCTTTGTGATACGATGGCAGAACAGCAGAGCTCTTCTGAGAGTGAGGCTAGCACTAGCAGCACTGTTTTGAGGCAGAGAGCGAGGAAACAAAAGCCCTCTTATGTATGGGATTATTTTACTTTTCCTGAAGGCCAGCAAAAGGTGAATGCACCCTTAGTAACTTGCAAGCTGTGTCAGCGTGTACTTTCAAGAGGTAATCCTGACAGGAAGTATTCCTTTGGGAATCATACCATGAAGAGACACCTCAAGGATGTACACAGAAGGACACATGGTCATCTTTTTGGAGGTAACTCTTCAGAAAGACAAGCAAGTACATCCACAGCAGCTCAGCCTGGACCATCATCTGCAGAGCTGACTCCTTCTTCTGCAGGTCAGGTGAGCCCTTCATCTGTGGGGGGAGCATCTCCTTTTGCTGGCCCTCTGGAAATGAACCCTCGATTTCCGAGGGTTGATATTCGATGCGCCTTTTGTCAAGATCTAATTTGCCATAGGGAGACCAGTGTTTCCCTAGTGAACAACAAAATAGATCAGCACACTTGTCGCTTTGAATAATTTTCCCATTCTTTCTTTCCTCTGTCCCTGCATGAACACAACGGTTCTTTTAAGAGCCAACCTTATCTTTCATCTTTTTTTACATATGTTTTTAAAAACTTTTTTTTTTTTTTTTACCGTACGCGTACGGTGCGCGTACCTTTTTTTTTTTTAAAAAAAAAAACACTAAAAATCAATTATCACATTACAAGGTCTTTGAGAGTACAATTATTATTATTGACTTACCATACCCACTCAAAAAAATATTTATTCATTTGTTTTTTTTAAAAATTGCTTTAAAAATGGTTCTCTGCCTGTAATTCCTATTTGCACACAGAGTCATGTTTTCACATTAGTCCCAAAACGAAATTTCTTTGCCAATTTGAAAGCACACTTACTGCTCTTTTTTTTTGGCAAGTGAAAATCACTTTTACAGACTGACACATTATGAAACCACTTTTTTGATTTTTTTAAATGCACATGTCCAAACTGCTTTTTCAGACCACCACCATGTGTAACCTGGGTGGCTGCCTACATTCCAGCAAGGGCAACCAGCCTTAGTGATGCTGAATGTATTTGCATTACAGACTGAAACCTGAAAACCCCACTCGCTTGTAAATACTGTGCATGATTATACATGGCAAGCAGATGGGTGTGTGCTAAGAGTCTGCTTCTTCCCCCAAAAAATCGCTCCCCCTTTTTCCTACTAATGCAACTGTGAAATCACCAGAAAAAAACGCAATAAATCTCTGCCTGTAATTCCTATTTCCACACAGAGTCATGTTTTCACATTAGTCCCAAAACGAAATTTCTTTGCCAATTTGAAAGCACACTTACTGCTCTTTTTTTTTGGCAAGTGAAAATCACTTTTACAGACTGACACATTATGAAACCACTTTTTTGATTTTTTTAAATGCACATGTCCAAACTGCTTTTTCAGACCACCACCATGTGTAACCTGGGTGGCTGCCTACATTCCAGCAAGGGCAACCAGCCTTAGTGATGCTGAATGTATTTGCATTACTGAGTCCAACCTCAAACCCTTAAACTATTCTTTTTTTTTCCAGTACACCTTAACTTATCGTGAAAACATAGTCCATATTATTTTACATGTTCCTCACATTTAAATTTCTCCCAAAACAGAAAATGATAAACGCAACTTCAACAAAAAGAATTTCCATTTCTATTATTCATTTCTTAATTTACCATATACATCTCCTCTCAAACTCTAACCTCACCTTTAAAATTAGTTAGTTGTGAAAGAAATGTGGCACTCAAACAGCAGATTATCAGAGCCAGGATCTCTGTTCTGTTCACCTCTCTCCTCTCAGCAGAACCAGATAATGGCAAACTTTCCCTCTATTTTTCCACACATATACATGTAAGTTTCAAATCTCAGTGCTTCCCCCTTTTTTTCAAATGTAATCACACATTTCTATTGGTTGAAAACCAACCCTTTTCCAAAAGTACCCTGCCCCCAACTTGACTTCTGCCTAGTACCCTTCCCCCAACTTGACTTCTGCCTGCTACCATAGCAACAGCTCATGGAACACTGCTGTGTGGAGTTAGGTCAGAAGTTCGCCACACAATGTTTCAATTCCACAGAGCAAGAGTGCTTGACTTTTCAAACCTAACAGCAAATCCATAGTACTGTTCTTTGGTAACACATTTTTTTGTACCAATACAAAACATGCTTCTATTAGATTACACATACAGCCTACTTTTTATTCTAGAATGGTATGAAACAGCCAATCAGTTCTTTTTGTTTTGAAAAAAATATGTATGCCTCCATTTCCAAACTGTCTTTCTTTTCATATTGCCATTCTACTGAAAGACACCTCCTGAGTGCATCCAGTTCTCCTTTGAAGATGTTCACAGTGTGGATTGTAGGGCACAGCTATGTCTTCTGGAGTGAAAAGTTTGCAGAGAAAACAGATATGGTGAGAGACCTTGCTTTGCCAAATGTAGACATTAAATGGATTGGTCAGAGAGGGTTAAAGTGGCACCAATTGATGCCATTGGTGAAATCCTTCATGCAAATCCAACACCCTGACCTCATAATAGTGCACTGTGGTGGCAATGACCTAGGCACTTTGACTGGGGTAGGTCTGGAAATGCTTATGAAGGACACCTTTGCACAACTGTTTTCACTTTTCCCTAAAACTGCCTTTGTGTTTTCCAACATATGCCAAAGGCAAAAATGGAACTGGTCCAATCATTTCTGTCCGCAGATTGACAAAGCAAGAAAGCACGTCAACAAATCTGTTTCTGCTTTCCTCCGTGACTATGGTATGGGCGCCATTTACCACAACAACTTGCGTTATGACATGCAAGACATTTATAGAGGAGATGGTGTGCACTTCAATGATGAAGGGAACAGAGTCTTCCTCTTGAACCTTAGACTCTGCATCGGTACTTACTTGTAGGTACCACTAAAAAATCATTTCATAAACACAACGGCTCTTTTTAGAGCCCCCTAATATCTAAACACTTAAATCTGAATTTCATTTATTTTTTTATTTTTTTTTCTACCGTACGCTTACCGTAAGCTTACCGTACGCGTACCCCGTGATTTTTTTAAAAATCAATAAATGTTTTCTTTGTACTTTTCAGTCCTTCTTTGACCCCCTCACAAATGTAAGGGGGTCTGTAACTCTCCTCATTGCCCCCTTTTCTTGTTTTCACTCTTTTTTTTCTGAGTGAAACACACAAAATGGCGGCCGCCGCTTCCTGGTTTCGGCCGATTCGAATGTTTACTAAGATCTAACAGCCAATCAGAATCGCGCTCGCGCACGCCACCGTACGCGTACCGTAAGCTTACCGTAAGCGTACGGTAAGCGTACCGTAAGCGGGCTCAGATATATATATTGATTTAAAGGCTATTTTCTCAGAATCTACTGAACAGATTTACACCAAACCTACAAAAGGCACTTCCTTGACATAGGGACTACCTCTCTGCCAAATTTCTAGTAATTCTGTTCAGCCGTTCGGGCTGTAGCTCGTTCTAAAGGTCCTATGGAAAAATGCATGGGAAAAACGCGTTTTGGGACCCCCCTTTTATCTCAGCCCCCGCTGGACATATCCCCCCGAGACTTTCAGGGTAGGAGCGGAGCGTAGCGCCCCACCTATTTTGAGAAATTCGCGAGGATTCATCGACCGGCGCCAAAGTTATTCAAAATAGAATGTTGCGGATTTCCTATGGAAAAGGGGTCCTAACTATAACTACCTACTGGCGACCGCCAGTAGGTAATATATATATATATATATATATATATATATATATATATATATTCACTTAAAAAACCATAGGTTTCACACATGTTATAGTTAGGTGGATATTTCACTCGTAAAAAACCAATGAAATCCCCCCGTTATAGTTAGTTCAGATAACTATAACTCGCACTCCCGCAATCCACTGCACATGACGTCACATATTACATCACTCATGACATGGTCAGTGGCATCACTCATGACATCACTGATGACATCATCCTTGTGCTGGAGTGGCGGTCGCGCGAGTTATAGTTATCTGAACTAACTATAACGGGGGGATTTCATTGGTTTTTTACGAGTGAAATATCCACCTAACTATAACATGTGTGAAACCTATGGTTTTTTAAGTGAATTTGCAAGGTTTTTTAAATGCTAATTCCTAACTATAACGTGTGTGAAACCTATGGTTTTTTCAGTGAATTTGTACGTTTTTTAAATGCTAATTTATTTATGTATTATTATTTTTTATATATATTTATTTTACAATAAACTACGTATTAAAAATTATTTTTTTTTTTTTTGGGTTTTCACCCTGCGATTTAAAAAAAAAAAAAAATTTGGGGGGGGGGTTTTAGGGTGCGCGCACTGTGCTCGCAACCCCGCGATTAAAAAAAATATATATTTTTTTTTGCCTTCGGGGTCCTTCAGGGACCCCCTGATAAAGGCTAGGGGGTCAGGAACTCTCTACCCTGCCCCCTTTTCACGTTCGCCACCTTCCTTTTTCACTCTTGCACTGAAAACAAACATAATGGCGGCCGACACTTCCTGATTTCGACCGATTCGAACGATCACTAACATGTAACCACCAATCAGAATTACGCTCGCGCACGTTAGGGTGCTCGCACGGTGCTCGCACGGTGCGCGCACCCTGCGCGCGTATAGATAAATATATGCTTTTAAATGCTATTTTCTCTGGAAATACTGAACAGATTTACACCAGACCTGCAAAAGGCACTTCCTTGACCTTATGGCTACCTCTCTGCCAAATTTCAAGTAATTCTGTTCAGCCGTTCGGGCTGTAGCTGCGACTAAAGGTCCTATGGAAAAATGCATGGGGAACACGCGTTTTGGGACCCCCCTTTTTTCTCGGCCCCCGCTTGACGAATCACCCCGAGACTTTTAGGGTAGGAGCTGAACGGAGCGCCCCATTAGCTTTTTAAATTTTGCGAGGATTCGTCAACCGGCGCCAAAGTTATTCAAAATAGAATTTTGAGATTTCCTATGGAAACACGGTCCTAACTATAACTATCTACTGGCGACCGCCAGTAGATAATATATATATATATATATTCACTTAAAAAACCATAGGTTTCACACATGTTATAGTTAGGTGGATATTTCACTCGTAAAAAACCAATGAAATTCCCCCGTTATAGTTAGTTCAGATAACTATAACTCGCGCGCCCGCAATCCACTGCTGATGACGTCACATATTGCATCACTCATGACATGGTCAGTGGCATCACTCATGACATCACTGATGACATCATCCTTGTGATAGAGTGGCGGCCGCGTGAGTTATAGTTATAGTGCGCGCACCCCCGCGATTTAAAAAATAAATATATATATGCTATTTTCTGCCTTCGGGGTCCTTCAGGGACCCCCTGACAAAGGCTAGGGGGTCAGGAACTCTCTACCCTGCCCCCTTTTCACATTCGCCACCTTCCTTTTTCACTCTCGCACTGAAAACAAACAAAATGGCGGCCGACACTTCCTGATTTCGACCGATTCGAACGTTGACTAACATGTAACCACCAATCAGAATTACGCTCGCGCACGTTAGGGTGCTCGCACGGTGCTCGCACGGTGCGCGGCTATAGATATGTATGTGCTTTTAACTGCAATTTTCTCAGGAACTAGTGAACAGATTGACTCCATATATGCAAAAGGCACATCCCTGAGCTGAGGACTACCTCTCTGCCAAATTTCAAGTAATTCTGTTCAGCCGTTTGGGCTGTACCTTGGACTAAAGGTCCCTATGGAAAATTGCATGGGGAAAACGCGTTTTGGGACCCCCCTTTTTTCTCAGCCCCCGCTTGACGAATCCCCCCAAGACTTTCAGAGTCGGAGCGGAGCAGAGCGCCCCACCTATTTTGTAAATTTCGCGAGGATTTGTCAACCGGAGCCAAAGTTATTCCAAATAGAATGTTGCGGATTTCCTATGGAAACACGGTCCTAACTATAACTATCTACTGGCGAACGCCAGTAGATAATATATATATATATATATATATATATTATCTACTGGCGGTCGCCAGTAGATAGTTATAGTTAGGACCCTGTTTCCATAGGAAATCCGCAACATTCTATTTGGAATAACTTTGGCGCCGGTCGATGAATCCTCGCGAAATTTTCAAAATAGGTGGGGCGCTACGCTCCGCTCCTACCCTGAAAGTCTCGGGGGGATTCGTCAAGCGGGGGCTGAGAAAAAAGGGGGGTCCCAAAACGCGTTTTTCCCATGCATTTTTCCATAGGACCTTTAGACACAGCTACAGCCCGAACGGCTGAACAGAGTTACTTGAAATTTGGCAGAGAGGTAGTCCTCAGGTCAAGGAAGTGCCTTTTGTAGGTCTGGTGTAAATCTGTTCAGTAGTTCCTGAGAAAATAGCATTTAAATCAATATATATATGTGGGCGGAGCCTAACCACACATTTCATCCTGAGATCTGATTGGCTGTCAGCACTTCATCCAAGAAGTGTTGGCAGCCATCTTGGGACCAATATACATGATAGCACCTCATTAAAAAGCATTGCAGTTAATAAAGGATTTTAAGACTTTAGTTACATTATAAATCATTTGTTGATGGTACCATACTCATTTTAGGAATTGTGGTATGTTCTAAGGTGATTTCACCATGTGAAAAAGCCTTCTGCTGGGATATCATGATTGAGAGAAAAATATTTTCTCATGATTTTACCACAGAGGTTTGGAAGGTGATCTATAAGCTAAACTGAGAGCTTATTTTCTGTAAATTCACATTATCTTTCTCAGTCATGTGAGAATGAAGTCTGACATTCTCAGTAAAACATGTACATCCAACAAGGGCAGAGACTGTCAGTTGATTCCTTTGTGTTCTACTGCAGCTTTCCAGAGTGTTCCAAAGAACTACTAGAGCGCTAACCGTCCTACTTATGATAAATGTATGGCACACCTGAAGCCATCTTGCTTGGATTAAAGTGGTAACTCTTAAAACATTTAATTTAAAAAGGAACAAAATGAGGTGGTTCATTTTTCCATAAAAAGTATGATTAGTGCTGCATAAAGAAAAATTAGGGCACATTTTGAGTGACTTCTCAAATCCTGGCATGCAGACTGAAACATGCACTTTCAATACCAGCAGCAGTTTTCCCTGGTGAGCAGTAGCTTTACTACAGTGATCTAATGAGCAAAAAGAGTGCTAACATTCTGATTTTATGGCAAATGTGTGACACATTTGAATGCCTTCTTGATGGAATCAAAGTAAAAAACTGAAAGTATTTCCTACTGAGGAGACTGCAGTAAGTGAGGAAAATAGGGAAATTCATAACAAATAAGTCTCCCAAGATGGCCACCAGAGACAAAAGAGCCCAAATGTAGCCCAAATATCACCCAGATGTAGCCCAAGTATAGCCCAATGACAGAATGTCCAAGAATGTTCTTAAAAACAACTAGAGCACTTACTGTCTTCATTATGACAAAAGTATGGCACACCTGAAGCCATCTTGATTGGAATAAACTGGTAACACTTAAAACATTTAATTTAAAAAGGAACACAATGAGGGGGTTCATTTTGCCATAGAAATTATGATTAATGCTGAAGAAAGAAAATGAGGGCACATTTTGAGTGACTTCTCAAATCCTCTTCTATTTCATTAAAACATTCTGACATGCAGACTGAAACATGCACTTTTAATACCAGGAGCAGACTTCCACGGTGAGCAGTAGTTTTACTACAGTGATCTAATGAGCAACTAGAGTGCTAACATTCAGAATTCATGGCAAATGTGTGACATATCTGAATACCTTCATGATGGAATCAAAGTAAAAAACTGAAAGCATTTCCGACTGAGGAGACTGCAGTACATGAGGAAATTAGGAAACTTCATAACAAATAAATCTCCCAAGATGGCCACCGGAGACAAAAGAGCCCAAATGTAGCCCAAAATCACCCAGATATAGCCCAAATATAGCCCAATGACAGAAGTGTGCAAAACACTTATTATTTTGTGTTTTTGCAGTGTTATATAGTGCAGACTTGTCAGGTATTGGAGTGCTTTACATGAGCATTGGTTACATCACACAAGAACAAATTCATTTTGGTTGTAGACATGGGGAGACTAAGTGATTTGACCAGAATCACAGAATGTCGAGCTGAAGCAGAAACTTCAACCTGGTTCCCCAGTTGCAAAGTCTGCAGTTCTGGAAGTAACACCACATCCTCTCCCCTATGTGCAACATTTAATCAAGTTGTCAACTAGATAAAAAAACATAAAGATAACAAATAATTTAAAAGTGCTTTGTCGCTATTTGAAAACTCAGAAAATATGTCCTTATTTTAGTCTTTTAGAGCACTAACCATAATTTTGATGCCAATAAGACCCTCTCATATATGTAATTTCTAAAGGAATGCTCTAGGTATTACAGTTTTGATTACATCAAGATGATGTCAGGCGCTCCACACTTTTGTAATAAATATAGAATGTTAGCAATCTAGTTGTTCATTAGGATACTGTTGAGAGGCAGAGGCCAGGGGCACGGACTCTGAAGATTGAAGGCAGGTAGGAGGGTGCAAAGGCAACAATTTAACCACACTGAGCAGGCAGGAAGGGCCGTGGAAGCACAACAGACTATGGAGGGCAGTGGAAAGGGGGGCAGGGGCAACAAACCAACAATACAGGACTTGCAAGAGAGGCTGTTGGAGGGAAGATCTATTACGGGTCAAGGAAGCTAGGGGCGGTCCCCAGAGCCCCGGGAGCCACCACAGAACTGAGCAGGAGAGTGAGTCAGGGACAAAAGGGGCACCTTAATTTGAGCCGGGGTGCCTAGGAACGCTTGCTCCAAAAATGAAGAAAACAGACATATGAGACATGGAATTGGAGGCAGAATACAATGGCAGTTTAATGAGAAGATGCAACTTCAAAGAAACCGCAGAATAGAGACCTAAAGTACAAAATACAGAATCCAGATAATCATACAGCTGTCATGATATTCTCTGTATCTCAATTAATGGACTGACAGAGAGAGAGAGAAAACACATCTATAAATGCATCATGAGAAACAAGTTACACCAAGGAAAATGTTACCTAGGGACACTCACATTTACTCTTAGAGCAAGCATTCCTGCAATTACAATACAACATCTTTTAAATGCAAAAGTAAAGAGAACAATGGTTAAACATAACATGACATTTCATATAGGTAAAATAGAATAAGATACTTCAAGCAAAGCCGAGCAAGACATTTTAAGCAAAGGAAGACAAGAGCTCCCAGTTCTTGGGGAAAACCTGCACAGCCTGTTAACCTACATACAGACGGCGAGGTTGTCCGTCGATATCTGTGGGTGCTCCCTTTTTATATCATTTTGTGGGCTCCTTTGCACGCTACATCTACCTACGTATGCTACCCAAAAGCTTCGTCTGCAGATTTTACCAGACATTTCGTCATTTACCCACTTAATGCTGACAATGGACTGGGTGAAAAGGTCAGTCTCTCAGGCCAATCGCTTATCGTAAGTTCCATAGAGCAAGCAGAAAATAATGGGTATTGTACAGGAATTCAATATATTCATGTATAAAATCTCCTCAGTTCTCCTAACTTGACGCTCTGCGGTTGCCACTTCCTTAAAAGCGGGAAACCTGCCCAGGAAGCAAGTACCAGTCCAGGATGCAGCCTACTGTATGTCGACAGCTTCAGGGGGATGTTGAACTTTGATACCGAGCACGGAGCACTCAGGTAGGGTGGGGGCTACTAGTTTGGAGCAGAAGGCCTCGCAGACCTGCCTTCAGACTGCTATACACTAAAATTGCAGAGCTATGGTCAATTTAACAAAGAGGCCTACATATTGAACAGAAGGGCCTACACAGGGGTTTTATGCTGGCTGAGTGGTAAGGATGTCTCAGGATAATTATATAGCAACACAGGACCCGCTGGTCAATTTAATACGGCCTACAAATGCGGCTGGCAGGGCAAGGACAAGGGTCTCATACTTCAGGTGTGGACAGAACGGGCCAGGGGCCCCCTGTGATACAAAATCTACCCTCCTTCAAGGCTGTGGCAATGTAATAGACCATTGTGGGCAGAAGGAAGAGGCAATGGTAGTACAACCATACATGCCAACAGACCCGATTCAGCCAGGAAACGTCCAATGTTTTTAAGCTCAAATGGGCTTTATTTGATCTGTCTCCTGTCTACAATATCCTCTTTTTCAATGTAACTCAAAGGGGAAAATCAATACCCCAGTTTTTTTTCAAAATCTCCCTCTTACCAAGTTCAAAATGTTCGCAAGTATGGTACATTGGTTCATGGAAGGAAATGGGATAGGGACATGGACTTGGATAACAGAGGACAGGAGAGACATGGAGAGGTGCACCAAACTGACCCTGCAGGGCAGGCATCAGGGTTTGCAGCAGCACAATACACCACACAGGGCATGCAGGACGGGAGTGCAGCACAACAATCCATAGAAAGCAAGAGGGAGGGGACAGGACCATGCACATGGACAACAGAGAACAGAGGGGCAAGAGGCAATGGTAGCTAGCTGACCATAATGGACAGACAGGAGAGAAGGCTGCAGCATAACAGACCATAAAGGGCAGGAGGGACGGATCAGGGGCATTACAATGGAACAGACAAGCCAGGAGGTAGGGAGTAGGGGTCTGCACATGTAAACAGAGGGCTGGGGGCAAGGGGGCAGGGCAGGAGCAGCAAGATGGCCATGGAGGTCAGGCAGGATGGGCACTAGAAGCAAGACGCAACATGAAGAGCAACAGTGAGACTGTGATGGCATACACACAGACCATGGAGGGAAGGTGGGAGGGGGTCAGGGGCAGCTAACTGACCACACAGGGAAGGTGGGAGGGGCCATGGCAGCACAGAAGACCATGCATGGCAAGTGGGAGGGTTAGTGGCAGCACAATGGCTATGATGGGCAAGAAGGAGGGTGCAGGGGCATGCACAAAGGACGATGGAGGATAGAAGGGAGGGTCAGGACCTGTGCACAGACAAGAAAGTTCAGGGGAAGGGGCCTCACAACAGACCACACGGGGCAGGCAGGAGGAGCAGTTGCAGCACAACAGACCAGGGAGGGCAGAAGGGTGTGGCAGTACAATGGACCATGTAGGACAGGAGGAAGAGGATAGAGGCATGGCATGTGGACAGGCAGGGTGGAGGTGGCAGGGACAGGTTACAGTCATCTGACAATGCTAGGCAGGTGGGAGGGGAGTGGCAGCTCAACAGAACACTCAGAGTAGATAGGAGTGGCAGGTCCATGGGACATGGTGGGCAAAAAGGATGGAGCAGGGGCATGCACAAAGACATCGGAGGGCAGGGGGAAGGAGAATAGGGGCAGCAAGCTAAGCACAGAGTTTAAGCAGGAGGTCAATGATGGGGCATAGAATTGGGCAATGGAGGGCAGGAGGAGTGGACTGGTACATCATACTAAATTGAGGGCAGTGGCAGCACATCAGACCATGCATGGCAGGAGGGAGGAGGCTAGTCCATGGATTCACACAACAGAGGATAGGGAGGAGGGGGATGGGGCAGCAAGCTAACTGTTCAGAGAAGGCGGGTATTAGAAACTTTATTGTTTTTAAAACATTTTGTCTGTGCAAACTACTTAAAATATGAACAAGTATGCAGCATAATCTCACTTTTATTCAGGAAGAAGAAGACGTTAGTGACTGTGACTCCGGGCTCACTTGGCAAAAACACCCCCTGACCCTCCACCCCCTATCGCAAAATGTAATGCCCGTGAAAAGGGTAGGTGAACACAGTGTTATATAGAACATAGTCCTGAGAGCACGATTGAAAATGAAAACTAGATATAGTGTATGGTATAAACTATGCACCAAAAAGTGTGATATAAGATGAACCAGGCGTGAAATATAATATGCAATACATTGTGCGCAATGACAGATTCATTGGAGAGCGCGAGATAGCACAGGCACTAGCGTGTGCTATGCGATATGCGCCTTGGAGTGTAATATGCACAGGGCAGTGTTGTGTAACCTAACTAGTCTCTAAAGTTGTAATATAAAATATGTGCTGGGGAGTGTAACGTTGCATATGCACTGTGACAAAGATATGGATCCCAAATTGTAATATGTATGGCATAGCACTGTGCGTTATAACATAGGCATCGAGGAAGGCACGTTAGATGGGGCAATATAACCCGTGCGAAGACAAGTGTGGCATGACATTTTCACGGGGTGGTGTTACAGTGCACATGGGCTAGAGAGTGTCATAGCATATGCACTAGCTAGTGGAATACAATACAGAGGTGTGTGGCACTCGGCAGGCAATGGTGGGTGTAACACAGCATTGGGCTCTGTCAGGAGCGCGCTGTGACTCGCAAGTGATGTTCGTCCCCTTTCCAGAGAGTAAAATAAAAAGTATTACACATCCGGCAGTGGATGTGTGTTTTATTAACCGTGAGGGGGGTTTCTTGCATAGTTTTGGTCGAATTTTTGTCGAATCCCCTTTGAATGGCTTGGTGTGCATGTGTATTAAATGTGCCCGTCAATAGCTACCCATGTTTGTATAAATAAACGACAAGGGTGTCTACCGGGATTAGGCACGGTAGAGCATCAGACATGTCAGAGCTTCACTAGTGGTGTAAATACATTCCACGTGGATTAATTGCATGCATAGTCGCCTTTTAATGAATATCACGCAAATCGTCATGGTGATAGGTACGTACGGTTTGTCCAGCATGTCCTAGGTGTGTCTATAAATATATATTTTTTAAAAATAATAAAAAACAGTGGCCGGCCCTGGGGATTGGGGTCAAAAAAATATAATTAGGAGACAGGCCCTGGGGGATGGGGTCATCAGGGCCAATAAATTAGAATAAGAAGGGGAAACATACAGCCCCCCTTCTTAAAAAAATAAAATAAATAAAAGACTGGCATCGTGCCGGAGGCCATGCCCCCTCCATGCAGCACTCTGCAAACGCGCCCCCAACAGGCATCTCCAGTATGCGCCAGGGAGCTGCGCTGCAGACAGGTGTTCTGAGGCCAAGCCCCTTTTTACACCTCTCTGCAACGCAGCTCTGTGGCGCTTACTGGAGGTACCTAGTGGTCTAGTGTGACCCTAGGGACCCTTAGGATTCAAGGGGACTTAATCTCTCAACTTAGAACAGCCACAGGGCGCATTTACACAGTGGTGAAGGGAGGGGACGGGGCCTGAGGTGACGTGTGCAAACACGCACCATGGCACGTTTTAAATTGGGGATATAATTTCCCTTCAATACTGAGGGCCCCTGGGGGCTAACTAGCCCACCAAGTGCTTCCAGTAAGCGCCACTGAGCTGCATTGCAGAGAGGTGGTCCAGGCCGTGCCACTTTTTACACCTCTCTGCAACGCAGCTCTGTGGCACTTACTGGAGGTACCTAGTGGGCTAGTTGGACCCTAGGGACCCTCAGGACTCAAATGAACTTAATCTCCCAACTAAAAACGGACACAGGGCGTGTTTACACAATGGTGAAAGGAGGGGACGGGGCCTGAGTTAACGTGTGCAAAAACGCCCTGTGGCCTGTTTTAAGAGGTAGTTTTAATCCCCATGCCCTATTATATACTAGGGGCTTATAGAGGAGGTAAGGCTAATCACAGGGGGACCCCAACGCATAATGTTCCCTAGTGTATGTAGGTGTTTTCACTGTATTCTAAGTGTCTTTTAACATAGCACTGGCTCTAGGACTGGTTAGTCAGACTCAGTTACCACCAGTATCCGTCTGAAAAAGTTGAGGGTACAGGATGATTTTGCAACAAGGCTTCTTTCTGCTCTTCTTTTTGTTCTTTCTGCACGTTATCCTTCTTCCTGCACTTATCTTCGTATTTGAGGACTTCTGTTGCTTCTTTCTGCACTTCTTTTGTTTCTTTCTGTGCATTTTTTCTTCTTTCTTCACATGTCCTATCTCTGTAGGCATAGTTAGAAATTAGCATTTAAAAAACCTTTGAAATTAACAGAAAAAACCATAGGTTTCAGGCACGTTATAGTTAGGAATTAGCATTTAAAAAACCTCAGAAATTCACTGAAAAAACCATAGGTTTCAGGGGTGTTATAGTTAGCTGGACTTTTCACTTGTACAAAACCATTGAAATTCCCCCGTTATAGTCAGTTCAGCTAACTATAACTCGCGCGCCCGCAATGCACTGCTGATGACGTCACATATTACATCACTCATGACATGGTCAGTGACATCACTCATGACATCACTGATGACATCTCAAATGACATCACTGATGACATCACTGATGACATCATCCTTGTGATAGAGTGGCAGACCTCCTCTCACCCTAATATAACCTTTGATACACACATTCAAAAATAGAGACTAAAATTTTCAAAACAACGGACATACCAATACCAGTTACAACAACCTCTTCAGTAATTCTAAGATCCACATACACATCCACTCATTCACCAACAGTCCAATACAGTCACTCATACATGTACTCACTCATCATATGTACTCATACACCTATACATCCTGTTACACAATGCCACTCATCCATAGTTACTCACACACATAGTCACTCATGCTAATAAAGAATCAAACATACATTTACTTGCATATACAGTTATACACACACCACCACACTTACTTCTACGGAAACTTACACATACTTAGTCTTTTAAACAATCACTTATAGAAACACATACTTATTCATACAGGAACTCTTTCAATCTCTCACTCTCACATATACTCACATATATACACCAATAGTCACATATACTAGTTTAAAACATATGTAGTTACTCATAAAGACACTATTGAGACAGTCATTCACTCACTAACACACCCATACACACACTCATCCACCCATACAGTCCTGCACACATACTGTGTTCAACACATACAAACAGTGAGTCACTCATTCATGCACCTATGCACTACGTAATACCCCCACCGAACCATGCAGACACTCAGACTGATACTCAAAAAACCAACTAATAACCTATATAGACACCCATGTAGCTACTCACCAACCCATGCAGCCACTTATACACAAAGTGAGAGACTGATACAGATATTTACATATTTAAACATTACTCACTAAGCCATGTATTCACTATGATACACTTAATCAGTCAGTTACACAATCAATTTTTCAAAAACAAATCATCCATTTAGACACTTATATACCCATTTATTCTTCCATCGACCTTGAGATATACATATATAAAACATATTTAATTTTCAGAATAACACACATTCACTGGATGATGTCATCAGTGATGTCATCAGTGATGTCATTTGAGATGTCATCAGTGATGTCATGAGTGATGTCACTGACCATGTCATGAGTGATGTAATATGTGACGTCATCAGCAGTGCATTGCGGGCGCGCGAGTTATAGTTAGCTGAACTAACTATAACGGGGGAATTTCAATGGTTTTGTACAAGTGAAAAGTCCAGCTAACTATAACACCCCTGAAACCTATGGTTTTTTCAGTGAATATATATATATATATATATATATATATATATTTATATTTATAACACTCAGAATCTTTTAAAAACACTCGCAGTCACTGGATGGTGTCATAAGTGATGTCATCAGTGATGTCACTGACCATGTCATGAGTAATGTAATATGTGATGTCAGAAGCAGTGCACTGCGGGGGGCTAAGTTATAGTTAACTCAGCTAACTATAACTGCTGAATTTCACTTGTTTTGTTACAAGTGAAATCTGAGCGTAAGTATAATGTCCCTGTACCCACATAAGTCGCCCCATCCCGGATTCCCTAGGATGTCTAGTTTTTAGAAATGTATAGGTTTGCTTGTTTCCCCAGGTGCTGACAGAGCTAGGGTCCAAAATTCACAGCTAGCCACATTGTGGAAAAAGGGCCTGTTTTCCATGTAGAATGTGATTTGCCCACATTGCGTTTTGGCCCTTTTCCTGTCGCGAGCACTAGGTCTACCCACAAAAGTTAGGTACCATTTTTTATCAGGGAACTTGGGGGAATGCTTGATGCATGGAAGTTTGTGGCTCCCTACAGAGTCGAAGAACTTTCCTTCACAGACATGTGAGTAAAATGTGTGATTTTTACAAAGCTTGAGGTTTGCAAGGGTTTCTGGTTAACAGAACCGGTGAGAACCACAAAAGTTACCACACACTTGATTCCCCAGGATGTCTAGTTTTCCAAAATGTAGCGGTTTGCTAGGTTTCTCCAGGTGCCGGCTGGGCTAGGGTCCAAAATTCACAGTTAGGCACATTGCGAAAAATTGAAATGTTTTCACTGGAAAAATGTTAGGTGCCCACCTTGAGTTTACGACTATTTCCTGTTGCGGGTGCTAGGCCTTCCCACAGAAGTGAGGTACCATTTGTATCTGGAGACTTTAGGGAATGCTGGGTGGGTGGAAGTTTGTTGCTTCCCCACAGATTGGAGAACTTTCCATCACATAACTGTGAGGAAAATGTCTTTTTTTACATAGTTTGAGGCTTGCAAGCGATTAAGGGCAACAGAACCTAATGAGAGCCACACAAGTCTCCCCATCCCGGATTCCACTTGATGTCTAACTTTACAAAATGTACAGGTTTGCTAGGTTTCCCCAGGTGCCGGCTGAGTTAGGGTCCAAAATCCACAGTTAGGCACATTGCGAAAAATTTAACTGTTTTCACGGGAAAAATGTGAGGTGCCCACCTTGAGTTTACGACTATTTCCTGTTGCGGGCACTAGGCCTTCCCACAGAAGTGAGGTACCATTTGTATCTGGAGACTTTAGGGAATGCTGGGTGGGTGGAAGTTTGTTGTTTCCCCACAGATTGGAGAACTTTCCATCACATAACTGTGAGGAAAATGTGTTTTTTTACATAGTTTGAGGCTTGCAAGCAATTCTGGGCAACAGAAGCTAATGAGAGCCACACAAGTCCCCCCATCCCGGATTCCCCTTCATGTCTAACTTTACAAAATGTACTGGTTTGCTAGGTTTCCCCAGGTGCCGGCTGAGCTAGGGTCCAAAATCCACAGCTAGGTACATTGCGAAAAAAATGGTCAGTTTTCATTGGGGAAATGTGATGTGCCCATGTTGCGTTTTGGGCTATTTCCTGTCACAGGCACTAAGCCTACCCACACAAGTAAGGTATCATTTTTATTGGGAGACTCAGGAGAATGCTGGGCGGATGCAGGTTTGTGGCTCCCTGCTGATTCCAGAACTTTCCTTCACAGAAATGTGTGAAACATTTGTTTTTTATGCAAAGTTTGAGGTTTGCAAGGGATTCTGGGCAACAGAACTTGGTGAGAGCCACACAAGTCACCCCATGCTAGATTCCCCAGGTGCTGGCTGAGCTAGGGTCCAAAATCCACAGCTAGGCATATTGCAATGTGATTGTCAAAAGAAACTCTGAATGGAGTTTGAATTGCAAATCTGCCCTCCTTTCAGTGTCCAGCACCTTCACTGAGGCAAACACTGACTGTAGATAGAACAGTTAATGTGCCCCCTTCCACTGTCCAGAACTTTCCCTGAGGAAAGCCCGCACTGCAGTTAGAATAGTAAAGTAAATCTGCCCCTTCCAGTGTCCAGCATCTTCGCTGAGGTAAGGACTGACTTAAGTTAGAAAAGTATATATGTCCTCTTTCAGTGTCCAGCACTTTCCCTGAGGCAAGCCCTGACTGGAGTTAGAAGAGTAAATCTTCCCTTCTTCCAGTGTCCCTCACCTTCCCTGAGGAAAGCCCGGAATGGAGGTAGTTTAGTAAATTTGCCCCACTTCCAGTGCCCAGCACTTTCACACATACAAAATATGATTCTAATCTTTGTGGAACGCTGCTTTGCCTATTAGAGGAATTAAAGATACCTTTACTTTTGATGTTTCAAAGTTTGAAGATACAGGTAGTGATTATGGGAACCATGAATACTCAAAGTTTTCTGGAAGCAGCAAACTTATTTTAGATCTAGTAAGAAAGAGAAATGTGGAAATGTCTACTGTCTATTTCTTATGCTTGTGGTGAAAACATTTTTAGAAAATGTGATCATTACCACCAAAAATTGCATTTGATGTAACCTGCCCCTCCCCACCCCCTTGTAGCGTCTTGCACTTTCCTTAGGCAAGCCCTGACTAAAGTTAAAATAGTATATCTGCCCCCCTTTTTGGTGGTGTCCAGTACCTTTCATTGAAGTAAGGTCTGAAAGGAGTTAGAATAGTAAATCAGTCCCCTTCTATTGTCCTGCACCTT
Organism: Triturus cristatus; assembly: GCF_964204655.1. NCBI lineage: Eukaryota > Metazoa > Chordata > Amphibia > Caudata > Salamandridae > Triturus > Triturus cristatus. The sequence goes on from NC_140588.1 coordinate 921,029,288, forward strand.
CCCTGATGCCAGCCCTGACTGGAGTTAGAATGGAAAATGTGAACCCCCTCCAGCCCACCACATTCCCTGAGGCAAGCCCTGGCTAGAGCTAGAATATCTGGAAGATGATTTCATGGACATCATTATAAGCACTATAGTGATTTTTGAAACTTATACCCCCCCTGAAGAAGGGTTTTTAAAAAACCCGAAATGCATTGGGATTGATCTTTGTTTGTATGTGTTTGTAGTTTGACAAACATGAAATTGCAACTGATTATAAATACCATGTGATGTAAAACATATTCTATGATTTATGACTGAGTAAAAAGAAGATACTATTCAGACATTGAACTTTGGTTGTTACATAAGAAACTTTTTCAGAAAGAGTTTGATTTAGTATGTACCAGTTTTACTTTAACACTTTTAGGAAAATGGCAAATTGTGATTAACTAGATTAAAAAGCATTGAGACCCTCGTGTCCTAAGCGGTGCTTCACGCAGGTCAGGGTTTCACCTTGACCCTTACTCAAAGTACATATTACCCAGGGATGCAAACTCACATCCCACACGTGTACGCACGCTAAACAAGATTTCTAGCACACTTTATTGTTGACACTCACTGAAATAAAAAGTATACAGTAGGTGTGCAGGTTCATTCAACCCCATTATTAATTACATTTGAGCCTCCAAGTGACCCAGCACCCAAAACACCATGTCCTGGAAAGACATATCAGATTTAACCACCAACCAAGCAGAAACCAAGGCATATTCCACGGAAGAAGCTGCATCCATTTATTCTTTGATCAAAGAGACTCGCACTTTCAGTTCTTCTTCTGGAACTACCATACAACAACTACGACAATTGTAATATTCAATCAATCAATCAAAACAGTCTTTATTTCGACTTCATGTCATAAAAGACAATTTTAAAAACAAAGCACACCATCATTTACAAAAATCACATTTAAAAACATTTCATCATCAAATGTTTCCAATTTGGGCTATACATATAAAATTCATGGTACTAAAGCTAGGAGCAACATGATTTGTTTTACTGCATGAGTGGTATTCCTAATTGACCAGATAAAAAAATAAATAACTGACTTTCATAAAAACAAGCTAAAAGAATACAAGAGATTCCACCGTTATACTGGATTACTTTTAGGGCTGCTGGAGGGCTTTCAGTTTCCCAGCTCTAATTAGCCTCATCCGTTTCAGAAATTTAGCTATGGCTATCACTATCATTTCAGAACTATCGGATTGAAATATTCTTAGTGCAGTGATCCCCGTCCTAATACCCTTCTGAATACAGACTGCTCTTATCCATCTTAGGCGGGGGGCCTTGTATACTGGGCAAATAAGCAAAATATGTGCTATGGTTTCACGGTATATTTTACAAAAGGGGCACATTTGATCGTTTTTACTGGAAGCCCAATTACAGGTGACCGTGTTCAGTGGGAGAGTACCTACCCTGAACTGATGATATAATTTCCTATCTAGAGGCAATGTGATCAAATCCCAGTACATCTCATACCCAGTAGAATGTTTCAGCTCCAAAAAAACCTTGGTATGTGATGGATCTGTGTGTGACTGGAACTCCACTTGGGATATATGTGACCAGTAAGCCTCTTTCAACTCTTGTTTAGTAGGAATTATTGTCCCCTGTGGATTGTCCCATAGATCCCCCATTCCTAAGGACTTTAAAAGGATTTTTACCTTTCTGAACCAAGGAATTTTTTCCCCAGTGTCCATATTACGCGTCTCCAAAAGTGCTAACGCATAGTGGTTCAATTCAGGGGTAACCCACAGTCTTCTCCAGTAGGCAATTGGTCTAAATCTACAAATATTTTCTAGACTCTGACACCCCAAATCCATGCGAAGAGGTATTAATGGTGTAGATTGTGGGAGGCCTGTGATACAGCGAAGAAACCTATTATGTGCTTTTTGTAAGCCTGCTATTTCAGACGACCCCCACAATTCAGCTCCATACAGATTTTTGAAACTTATACCCCCCCTGAAGAAGGGTTTTTAAAAAACCCGAAATGCATTGGGATTGATCTTTGTTTGTATGTGTTTGTAGTTTGACAAACATGAAATTGCAACTGATTATAAATACCATGTGATGTAAAACATATTCTATGATTTATGACTGAGTAAAAAGAAGATACTATTCAGACATTGAACTTTGGTTGTTACATAAGAAACTTTTTCAGAAAGAGTTTGATTTAGTATGTACCAGTTTTACTTTAACACTTTTAGGAAAATGGCAAATTGTGATTAACTAGATTAAAAAGCATTGAGACCCTCGTGTCCTAAGCGGTGCTTCACGCAGGTCAGGGTTTCACCTTGACCCTTACTCAAAGTACATATTACCCAGGGATGCAAACTCACATCCCACACGTGTACGCACGCTAAACAAGATTTCTAGCACACTTTATTGTTGACACTCACTGAAATAAAAAGTATACAGTAGGTGTGCAGGTTCATTCAACCCCATTATTAATTACATTTGAGCCTCCCAGTGACCTAGCACCCAAAACACCATGTCCTGGAAAGACATATCAGATTTAACCACCAACCAAGCAGAAACCAAGGCATATTCCACGGAAGAAGCTGCATCCATTTATTCTTTGATCAAAGAGACTCGCACTTTCAGTTCTTCTTCTGGAACTACCATACAACAACTACGACAATTGTAATATTTGATGAGAAAAGAAATTAACCAACGTCTCCACGCCACCACACTCATAGAATACCATAAAGTCAAAAGGATCCCAAGAGGCCTAAGGATTGCGCAAAAACCTATGCTGTTCAAATACAATAAAACCTTCATGTCAAGATGGTATGCGATCTTAAACAAATGTTCCTTAGACTTGATCCTGTTAATTGTCGAAGAAATATCGATTATTTTACAGGACCTGGAAAATGAAATCAACAATCTCAAGGACAAAATCGCACAAAAAATGGAACTAGAAGACTGGGATAAGACTCTAGAAGATATCAACAAGAAACTAGACACGCATGCACGAGAAGTACATGAACGAAAATCTAGGAAGTTTAAGAGAGATACTATTGACTATAAACTGGATGAGGTGTACTCATGGGCTGAAGCGTACGCCCAAAAACGCTCATATAAGAAACCTGGAACCACCTCTTCAGAAGAAAGTTTAGGTACAGAACAGGATCTATCTCTCCAACGACCTACAATAGGTTCATACACCCCATCTAGCGGTACCAATGGAGAAGCCGCTTCCACCTCTACTTCTAGACCGTCTTTTTTAGCGGAAGGTCAAACGTCCAAAGCACCTCCGGACAAAAGCAATGGAACCAAAGACAACGCATCCGCCGGGGAAAAATCAAAAAAACTCCCCGAGACAGGCAGACATCAGAGCACAACCAAGAAAACAATACCCTAGTTGTGAACATCTCGCACAAATCACTAAACAAAGAAGAATTGCACGTTTTGAACAAAGGTACATCGTTTGTTCCCACATACATCTCCAGTCAACTGGAAACAGAAATATCCTTGTTCAAATTTATGCGCAAATTATGGCTAAGATGGTTCTTTTCAATCAACACTTCAAGTGAAGAAAGCCATTCAAACACACAACCTTTTCGACCCAAAAGTAAGTTTATGTCTCCTCTCTCTCATAAATCTTTAGACACCTTCGAGACTTTGGTAAAAAAAGACTTGGAAGACATCAGATACATCAGACCACGATGTTCCAATTTAACCTGAAAAGAACTACGGACTTTAAACACCTTAAGACAAGATAAGACTCTCACATTTTTACCGGCTGACAAAGGAGGAGCCTTAGTGGTCCTAGATACAGACTACTACGTGACTAGTGTTAATGAACACGTGAAGAACACGGAGACATACATTGAGATAGAACAAGATCCTACCAATGGATTTTTGAAGTTATTAGGAAATATTTTACAACAGGGGGTTGAGCATGGTCAGATAGATGAAAACACACGAAGATTTCTATTCAATTCAACACCTAAAATCCCCCACATATACATGCTTCCTAAGATCCATAAAAACAGGTTAAATCCACCATTCAGACCCATAGTTGCAGGCTGTGGATCCATTCACGAAACCATTGGACGCTATTTGGATTACCATTTTCAACCCCTGGTACAATCCTGGGAAACATACATCAAAGATACCACAGATTGCTTACTGAAACTAGAAGCTGTTAAACATCTTTTTGAAGAGGATTACTGGCTATGCACCATAGACGTGGTTGCACTCTATACATCCATTGCTCACAACGAGGGACTTGAAGCGGTGGAATGGAGACTACTACAATCTACAATGTCAAAAGACAAATGCATTTTTCTCTTAGAACTACTACATTTTTCATTATACCACAGTTACTTTTCATGGCAAGAGAAATATTATTTACAGATCAAGGGTACATCAATGGGCTTTCCCGGAGCCCCATCATACGCGAATACATTTATGGCTCATTTTGAACACCGATACATATTGGAAAATCCTATATGGCATACCAACGCGGTGATTTTTCTTCGTTACATAGACAACATACTCATTGTATGGAAAGGATCTAAAGATCTTCTTGAACAAAGCATAACTGCATTGAATCTTTGCAATCCCAGAATCCAATTCACTTACGAAATCCAATCTACAAGGATTCATTTCCTAGACATCGAAATTCATAAATGCAAGAAAGGATTGGTCACAACTGTATACCAGAAAACCACTGATGTGAACAACACCTTACATTTCCAAAGTGGACATCCACATTCCTTAAAAAAACATTTGCCCGTATCACAATTAATTAGAGTCAAAAGAATAAAATCAGACGCTCAACAATGTGAAACAGACATAAAAAACCAGTTAGCAAAATACAAAGAACGTGGTTATCCTGATGATATACTCAAGGAAGCAGAACAGAAAGTTGCGTCTAAAAAACGTGAGGAATTATTGTCCACAACCGTGAAGAATCCAGCCAAACGGGAAGTGTTTGTACTTAAATTCTCGGCTCAAGCAAACCAAATCAAATCCATTATCCGCAAATGTTGGGACATAATTGAATCAGAGGCAGATTTTTCTGGACTATTCCAGGAACCACCCATTTTTGCTCACACACACTCTAAAAATCTGAGGGAGCTTCTCAAAACACGACCACAAACAAGAGTTTCACAATTCACAGGTATGAAAAAATGCCATAATTGTGGCCAATGTGGCAATATAATTACAGGCAACAGTTTCACACATCCCAGAACTGGTCAAAAAATTACTTTAGACCACTCATCTGATTGCAATACAGAGGGGGTAATTTATGAAATTAAATGCCCGTGTGGACTGGTATATGTTGCTAGAACCAGCCGCAAAATTAAAACCAGAATAATAGAGCACAAGAGTAGAATTCGCAACAAGAACTTGAGTTCCTCTTTAGCAGCACATTGGGTTCAAGCCACACATACAATCCCTCAACTAAGATTTATGATTCTTGAATGCATCCACACATCTACCAACATTGAGGCAAACACTGTTTTAGCACGTAGAGAAAGACACTGGATCAAGTTCTTGGATACCGTGATTCCAGGAGGTCTAAATGATTATTATGAACTGTTATGTTTTGTTTAAATCACAGTATCCAATGCGCAAGTTTTTTATACACCAGTCTATGCATTTGTAAAGGATTTGCACTCAGTATTCTTTCCTTTTCTTTCAACTCCCTTTTTTCTTAGCACCTTTTATTTAGAATTTTAGTTGTTAATTTTCCATTAATTTTCTACTAATTACAAACTTAAGCGGCACTACTTTCAAGTATTCCAGCATTCAGAAGTATACACACGAAGACGACTCCCTCATAATGAGCGAGTCTGTTTTCTACCTTTACACCCGGTACGTGTTGAAATCAAACTCTCCGCCCAGCGGCTATACGCAACGCTATTCACGCGGTTTACTTGTAGTCCTTTACTGAAGCTGCAGGCACCCTCGGACACAGGTGAGACGTGGGTTTTTTCCGCGACTCAAGGCTTTTACATCTGATTAACACAGATGCTAACATTTAAAACACACATTCCGTTATACTTTCAGAGCACGAATGGGGTCTTGTCATAACCCGAACACGCAGCTTTAGATACGCTACTAGTAACCGGTAAGAAGATATTCAATATCACTTTACTAGGATCTACAATGGCTGCTGACATTTCCTTTTAGCAATTCCCAAGTGTTAAAACTGTGTTTATTTATAGATTTCCACTCGGCAGTTGAGCTTTGAATCCAGCTACAACTGGTAAAGATACATCATAACACTCGTAATCTTATCTACACCTTTACCCGTTTTGATACCTTTTCTGAGACACGGTGCCTTTCCACGGTTCTTAGAGTATTGATTCACTCTTCATATACAGATAATTAAGCTGTAGATTTCATCAATGCCATCATCTTTTACACAAGGGCACGTTCTTTTTAAAGTTGAGAGCACAAATTCACAATTAGCGATTTGGTTTATTGGGTCTATCAGAGTGCAAATCATAACTATAGACTTTGTGAAATTTTAAAATATTCTTTTCCTGGATACTCATGAGTTTTTCTGATTGTTGTTTGTAGATCTGGAAGATGATTTCATGGACATCATTATAAGCACTATAGCGACTTTTGAAACTTATACCTCCCCTGAAGAAGGGTTTTTAAAAAACCCGAAATGCATTGGGATTGATCTTTGTTTGTATGTGTTTGTAGTTTGACAAACATGAAATTGCAACTGATTATAAATACCATGTGATGTAAAACATATTCTATGATTTATGACTGAGTAAAAAGAATATATTATTCAGACATTGAACTTTGGTTGTTACATAAGAAACTTTTTCAGAAAGAGTTTGATTTAGTATGTACCAGTTTTACTTTAACACTTTTAAGAAAATGGCAAATTGTGATTAACTAGATTAAAAAGCATTGAGACCCTCGTGTCCTAAGTGGTACTTCACGCAGGTCAGGGTTTCACCTTGACCCTTACTCAAAGTACATATTACCCAGGGATGCAAACTCACATCCCACACGTGTACGCACGCTAAACAAGATTTCTAGCACACTTTATTGTTGACACTCACTGAAATAAAAAGTATACACTAGGTGTGCAGGTTCATTCATCCCCATTATAGAGCTAGAATAGTACATGTGCCCCCCTTCCAGTGTCCAACACCTTGCATGATGCAAGCCCTGGCTGGAGCTAGAATAGTGCATGTGCCCCCCTTCCAGTGTCCAGCACCTTCCATGACGCAAGCCCTGGCTGGAGCTAGAATGGTACATGTGCCCCCCTTCCAGTGTACTGCACCTTCCATGACGCAAGCCCTGGCTGGAGCTAGAATGGTACATGTGCCCCCCTTCCAGTGTCCTGCACCTTCTGTGAGGCAACCACTGACTGGTGTTACAATAGTAAATCTGCCCCTTCCAGTGTTCAGCAATTTTACACATACAAAATATGATTTTAATTGTTCCTACTGTTCAGCCTATGTGAGGAGGTAATTCTACCTTTGATTTTGATGTTTCGAAGTTGGAAGATACTGGTAGAGATTTTGGGAATGCTTACCATCCATTTCTTTTTCTTGTGTTGAAAAACGTTTAAGAAAATGTTATTTGTAAAAACCAAATCTATTTGCATTTGATGTATTCTGCCCCCTTCCAGTGCCCTGCACCTTCCAAAAGGAAAGCTCTGACTAGGGTTAGAATAGTAAATTTGCCCCCTTCCACTTTGCAGCAGTTTCCCTGAGGCAATCCTTGACTTGAGTTAGAAGAGTAAATCTGCCCCACTTGCAGTGTCCAGCATCTTCCTTGGAGCAAGCCCTGACTGGAGCTAGTATAGTACATCTGCCTTCCTTCAGATGTCTTGTGATACTTTTTTACAATTAGTCATTTTTTCTCAGATAATTAATTTGTAGATGATACCGAATAACTAAAAAGACTGAGCAAACTTATGCCTGGAAATGCAATAGTTCGTAAAATAAAGAATATTTCTTTTGAAAAATACTTACTCCAACTATTAAATTCATAGTTTTCCAATTTGATACTGTGCAGACTTGATTTATTTTTTCCTGTACTTTTTCTTCAAAAAATAATCTGAGTATTATTTAAATCTCAGCTTTTAAAATAAATAGTACTAACACAATATGTCCATGGTAAAATCCTAATTTATCATATTTATAGTAGCATTTATGTTATGTTATGTTACATTGATTTGTCAAGTATACTAATCACCCACAAGGGTATCCAGGCGATTGGGCATGTGTGAAAGTGTGTGATTTCGCAGCATTATTCGAAGAGCAAGGTCTTCAGCTTCTTGTGAAACTCCAGCAGTGGGGAGCAGAGTCTGAAGTGTTGTTGGAGATCTTTACATGTATTGGGTGTGATGTAGAACAAGCAACCTCCTCCTCTGCTTTTGTGAAAACAGTGGTGTGTGCGAGTGAGAGAGAGGTTGAGTGTAGGTGTCTGGATGGATTGTTTAAGTGTATGCGACTGTTGAGGTATTGGGGCCAAGTGTTGTGTAGGGCGTTGCATGTGTGTGTGAGGAGTTTGAACTGGTTGTGTTTGTGAATGTGGAGCCATTGACGCTCCCTGAGGTGAGCTGACATGGCGGTGAGGTGGGGAAGGTTGAGTATGAGTCTTGTGGTGGATTTCTGAATGGTGTGAGGTCTGTTCAGGAGTTGCTTGGAAAGGAGTTGCCGTAGTTGAGTCCAGCAGTACTTAATTAGATACAAAGGTGGCAGTGCCTTTTAGCTGAGCTCTCTGTCAGAAGTGCTTCCTCTGAGAAACGCCTCTGGTCACTTCAGAGAGCAGTGTACACAAAATAGTGAATGACTGATTTTATACAACTTGTAAATTACAACTACAATATATGCATGAGATCCATTGAATTTTGTACTTTCAAATCATGGCTGGACCATTCATTTTAGAATAATGTTATTTTTGGAGTTTCAAATGTGACAATATCTGAATTTAACGCCCGCTATGTTGGTGGGGCCACTTTGAAAAAATTCAAACCAGGTGTTTTTAAAACTAGAATATCTATGTAAATGTATAATGGCACTGTAAACAGGTTTCTTATTATGATTGTGCTATGCAGTATTATTTAAACAAGGTTTGTGGATAAGGTATGTGTGGTAATGTCAATCTTACAAATAATCTTAATAATATCCTGTAATTGCATGGTAAAGGCATTCATGGTAGAGACTGTGTGACTGTTGTCATACAACCCTGCAAGGAGCGTTTAACTCACTGATTCATATTGCTCACCTGTTAATTTGATTATTTGTACACCAAAATGGCTCTGAAGAAAGATGTCAGGTGTTTACTATAGAATGAGCTGTGAAAGGCTGTACTCCCAAGTAGGAAATGATTTTGGCTCCCAACTGGGAGAATTCTGTTATGCATTCAGGCTGTAAAACTAATTAAGGTCTTTCATTTACCAGAGAAAAAAGTTTTTTTAAGCATGAACTTTACCGAAATCTGACCTTTTCATCTATAAATATTGTATTTAATTTATACGAAGTAAATCCATATAAAATGTATTTACCCAGATGCTTTATCAAAGGTCAGATAATTTCATTAACACGCGTAGAGGCGACAGTCAACCTCATTCTGTAAAGAAACACCACAGTCCTGGGTATCCACATATATTGTGTTTTTCTTTATTTCATTTTCATGTTTTCACAAATGAGCATTACTTTGTACAGATATAGTATTGTGCTTCATGACTTTTTACTGTTTTGAGCATTAAAATCCATTAAATGACAGACACATAAATGTGTTTTATCAAATGTCACTTTACTGAAACAAGAAAGGCTGCGTTCTACCATTTGTAAGCTGTGCTCTAAATGCACCAGTACTATCCAGGTTATGTATTTTGAGCGCGTCACACAACTCCCATGCCTCGGGTTTCTTCACATTGTTTTACCAGGCCATTCACAGTCCAGAAAACTAGGAGAAACAAATGCAATGGGATTAACATCTGCACGTAAATTTGATCAATCTCTGCTCAGATAATTATTTTTTAATTTATGTTATTTCTCTCTAGGATATGTTTAGTGTTTGAAAGGAGCTAGGGGGCTAAGTATGACCTTGGAATGTGTCGGGCAACATTTCCAGAGGAGAGGACAAATAGGGTCCTGAAATTGAGGGAAAGGTCGACTGCAGACATGAAAGAGTGAAAGGTGTACTCACAAAATGCAAGTTGTGGTTATTAGAAGTAGAGCAGAAACAATATAAACAAGCACATGTTTACTTCGGTCTCCTTTCCCAGATAAAAAGGCCCCCTAGAAAAGCTATGTTTTACGTCTCTGTGCCTTTATGAACATGAAAACATCTGACTACATTTAGGTACACCTAAAAGGCTATATCCTCATGGATGGAATTCACCACTTCCAAGCGGAGATCTCCTTCTAGATTTAAAATGAAGGGGCATATTTTGTGACACGCAAGCGGGGTGCACGGGACACACAACACTAAAATAAGGTTTTGCAATCACCGAAAGGCCACCTTGCATGGCTTGATAAATCTGGAGTTACACCACGCAGCACAAATGCTTGCTTGCATAACACTGCGAGGTGGGAGTGTTCCATGGGTGGAGTGTGGGTGTTCCCATGCATCCACCCATGGATTTTGACACCTTCCCAGGTTTACCAACACTGGTAAACCTGTGAATGTGTCAAAATGCACTGCCGTCCCATGGGAGGCGCAAAGAGGAGTAATTGTTTTATTTCTTCTTGTGGTTTCCTCTTTTTAAGTATGCTGAATTCTGTCTTTGTGCAGGAAAGTGCCCCTTTCTGCTCAAAAACAATTCTGCCTACAACCCATGCACCCTTGCACAATAGCACAAGGGTGCCTGTGGTGGCGCTAGGCAGCCAAAAGGGCGCAAGCACAAGGAAAGGACAGGAATGCTCTGAATAATGTTAAATACGGCGCATTCTTGCCCTTTTCTTTTCATGCAGCACAGCAAGGTGGCTTGCTGTGCTGCGTGAAAGTTTGATAAATATTTCCTTTTGAGTCTTCCTACAACCATATTTATGACAGAAAAGTCACTATTAGTAAATTTAGGGAAGTAAAAATTGTAGAAAGGGAATATGATTTGTTCTGCTTTTCTCCTATCCTAATACTAAGGTCAAATTTGATAAGATAGCAGCACACCGCTTTACGGATTCTCAGTAGGCTGTGCAGGTCCTCAAGGATACTTGGAGTCAATCATGTTCATTAGTTTCACTCTCATTTTCCTCTTTATTTTAGGGTGTATACCTCCTTGCTGTTATTGTGAACTCAGAATTCATGGTTATAATAAATTATAAGCACTGTTTTTGAACTGGCATATTACCTAAAATAAGATATTCTTAACTGTGGGTTCATGAGGCCGCTTTTAAGATTCTCACTTAATTTGGCTGAAGAGTCTCTGTCCCTGATAGATTTATGCATACACATGGTCTTGTGTGGTTTAAGTGGTTTGTTATACTCGTGTATTTGTCCAGGGCAATGTGAGAGCTTTTTTTAAAACTGCTTTTCCAGTTTTATACACAGCTATTTGAGAACTGTAACTAGGGGAGCCTGCTGTCACCTGAGAAATCCCATATCCTGTTGGATCAAAGCTCTCACTTATGACTGGGTTATTCACAGGAGAGCGCACACTCCCACATATTTTCATCTTCTTTGTGGTAGTGCAGCAGACGTCTACTGGCGAGAATGGTTTGTTCTTGTGAACTCAGTGCAGCAGATCACTCAAGGCTGACAGCAATATGAATTGAGCTGTCTAACCACTACAGAGATCCACTGACTGGAGTTAGCTAGGCATAATTATAGCCAGGGATTGAGGATTCAAACATCATTGTAGTAAAATATTGCAGTTCTGAATTTAGTTGCTCAAACCAGTGTATTGATGTAACATTGTTTTATAAAAAGGCTGTTTTTTAGCCACAGCCTTTACAAGTGTGAATAGGGCTGTGCCTAGCTCCGCTATCCCATCCTGCCAGCTATGGCCAATCAAGGCACATCGAAGCTCCCTATTATGTGTGACTGTCTAGGAGAAGTAAACAAAGCTCACTCTGTCAGCTACACCAAGTCATGTGGCCCAGATACAGGGTGCAGATACTTAGGGCCTGATTATGAGTCTGGCGATCTGAGGACCGCCAGACCCATGGCAATGCAGTGGTGGCAGTCTAACCTGTGGGGGAGGGTACATTCCCTGGCCTCCAATTGTCACATGGAGGCCAACAGGACTGGTGGTGGTTATCCCAGGCCCCAGATAACATTAATTCCCTGGGAGGAGAAGGTCTTGCAGATTCTATATCCTGGTGGCTTGACAGGAATGTATGGTGGAGTGGTAAGTGACACTCTGCAAACTCACAATAAACCTCAATGTCCTATTTGTTCTCAAATCATCTGTTGCCAATGTGTCCTGCACAGATTTCCATAACATACACACCTCAAAGTATCAGAGAATTATTATAGCTTCTGTGGATGTATTGTGTTGCGTCTAAGATTACAGGTGTCAATCTCCATTACATGTCACATGATGGTATGTTGCCTGTAAGTGTTACAACTACTAACCCATTACCCATATGTGTGTTCATAATGTGAGTGTCTGGGCCTTTACAACTACATATTTTCCACGTGTTTGTTCCACTAACCATTTTGCAAGTGTTGGGAAGTTGTCTTTGAAATGGCTACAACTACTATGATGCCCTGTTTCTGTTCCTCTAAAGAATATTGCAATGTCATGATGCTCATTCTACCTTTCCTAACAGATTTCAACACATGATAAAGTATCATGTAGTGATCAATCCATTTTCAATGCTCTCAAATGCAAATGGTCTGTGTTCTTCTCTGAATGTTGCCCTCTACAACTTATTCAAGTGTACTGAAGTCATTAGTTTCACTAATCAAAGTGTGCTGACACAAAATTTGCCATGTATGCAAATGAATATGCTGAATATAAGTGGTACTTGAAATTATTGACACTGCATCGTTCACATGATCACTAATGCCAAACATTCATCCAAGAAGTAGAAATGTTTGTTTTGCAGTCAACTGCACATTTCACAGCTCCACTGTGCAGGGCTTACTGACTGGAAGATGTCAGGTATATTCCCTAATCACTTCGTGAACATTTCAGGATATCTGAATACCTGCTGATTTGAAGTTCTAATGTTTGAAAATGAAAAAGGTTTTGAGCAATATATTCAATAACACTGGAAGCTAGCATCACAACAATCTCTGCCTATTTTGTCTGCTAGGTATGTTCATTGTCTCAAAAGATTTGAATTTCCTGCTGAAATGGAAGAGCTTGAGGAGCCTGGTATATCTGGTCAGTCTGGCCTGATGGCTCTAGTAGTACTCCCTGGGCCCACACTGACACCTCCCACCACAGCTGTGATACCTTAGCAACATGAAGGCTCCGCTTCCTGTGTCCTTCCTAATGTGACACTGACTGTGTGCCCGCCAGTCCCGGGTGATGTTAGGGGTCATGAGAGGGTGTTTGTGGGCAAGTGGGGTCACTGACTACTTGATCACCATCAACCAAGACTTGGCAGTCTGCCATGAGTTCCAAGACATGATGGGCCAGGTACTCACTGAGATCCGGGAGATGAAACTGCTGCAGAGAGAGTAAAACCAACAGATGTAGGCCCATAATTCAAATATGGGCTCCTTGATTGGGGTGCTGCAGTACATTTAAAGCCACATGTGCAGGGCTTTCCCAGCATCATTTACAACCTTCCTGTGGTCCTACAACATCAGAGCTATCAATATCGCTTACAGGAAGGGAGACCCTGCCACTGGAAGAACCACCTGTAGCACCCCCCAGCTCCTCCAGCTGTTCATCCCCATGCACCAGGGAACTTCTACACAGATCATCAGGAGGTGAGGATGGTAGGACCTTTGCCACCGTGAGCAAGAAAACATTTGCCTTTTTGATGCTAGTAGTAATTTGGACATTGGACTTCAGACAATTTTGGACCACAACTAGAGTTTCACTCACCATGGCTGCCGTTTTCACTTTTTGCTTTGTTTTTGTTATATTCACCCCCTTTTCCCATCATATTTGGTACAATAAATTAGCTAGTCAAGAAATCATAGGCTGGTGTTGTGTATATATATCAATAACAGAACATCAAAAGATTGTGTCAACAGAGATGATTTCCAAGTAGGTGTTGTTTAGTTCAAGTTCCAAAACATGTCATACCATTCAATCGTGATCTCCTATGTTTATCCTATTTAACTACTTGTCTGTTGACATAACAATCCATGCACTAGACTAATATTCAGTGCTAGTGTTAACATATCCAGTTCCTGACCATGTCAACATGGAAGAAGGGTATATGCCCAAACAATAAGATAGAATAGGCAAACTTTCATTCATTCATGTCATCAGCGGGAGGCAAATCTTCTGGCTCACATGAGGAAGTCCACATCAATAACACCAAGAGACAAAACCATGGCAGCACTGCATTTTGTAGACACAGGATCCTTACAAAACACTGTTCCAGTGTCTGGTGGAAGGTCACCACCAAGTTCCAGTGGTGTGCCACAAGACGTATGTCCTACAATGATGAGACACATCAACAAATACATTCACTGTGCACACAATGAGGATGAGCCAATGTGAAGGGAGATTAAGATTATTTGGCTCCACTACTACATGTATTTTTAGAAAATTTGGCACATGCATAGCTTTAGTGCCAATACACAACAGAGAACAATTCCAATGTAATCTTCAAATCTCCCATCCAATCAGAATGCAAGTCACATTGGTACAAGATTTGTACATCCAAAGTCTATCTCTGTTTTTCCCAGGATCAAGCCATGTTCCCTTTGTACTTGCAAACAGCACTATATAGCTACAAATGTCACAACTCTGAAATGTCCAAATGAAGATGACATGGTAAAGGACCCTAACACAGATCCAATATTTGTTTTTACCAATCACATACAACATGATGGCCACATTACAAAATAAACTTTTGTGCACAGTTTCATGATACAATATGGATTAATCAATATAACTGAACACAGTTGTCAATGTGTCTGCACTTTAATCTACAAACACCTTTGGCCTGATTGTCCCAGAACTTGGCCTTCCTAAAATAGTACCACCACATACTCCTCTCATCATGACATCAATAGTTGGTGTAACAGTGAAAGACATGACATGTAAAGATATACTTACACTCATGAGAAGAAGTTGTCAATAACATCTAGACATTCCTTCCTCTTCACCACTATTATATTCATTTGGCATATTAGTATCCTCAGCCGGAGCCTCTTCATGGTCTCCATCCTCTGAGATGTAAGAGATGTTCCGTTGCAGGGCCACAGTGATTTGACAAATGTTTGCAGGTGAGTAGAGGAGGGACCCGCCAGTTTTGTCGAGACTTTGACATCTGGCCTTTGGGAGCCTGAAGGCACCCTCCACTGGCTGCCGTGTTCTTCTACGGTCCTCACTGAAGCAGGCTTCCCCTGGCGTTGTTGGAGTCCACAGCAGTGCCAACAACCATTGTCGGTTGGTATAAGCTGAGTTTCCTAGATCGAATACAAAAAATACCCACAATGATGTACCTCAACTCCAGATCATGCAACTGACAGTACCCCAAACAATCCTATGAATGATTGTACTAACTAACAAGCCAGGCCCTCTCAGGTCAAAGTTGAGACATTTGCAGGGGTATGGGGCTGTTCTATAGTACAAAGGAATCATGGGAAGAGCTGGCGAAACAGAGACAGACGCTTACGGTACGGTAAGTAGACAACATGCACATTGATTGAATGGAAGCTCTTTCTATTTCAGTGTACCTGTCCTCCGGCGTGTGGTGGCACTAAGGCAATATGTGTTCTATCAATTGCTCCAACCACATGTGGGAGGCGACTAAGACCATAGAAGTCACTTTTCACTTTGGTTAAATCCTGCTGGCGTCGAAATTGAATGAAGCTATGGATGTGTCTCATCATTGAAGACAGAACTTCTTGTAGCACATCACTGAAAGTTGGTTGTG
The DNA here is from genome assembly GCF_964204655.1 of Triturus cristatus. Classification (NCBI taxonomy): domain Eukaryota; kingdom Metazoa; phylum Chordata; class Amphibia; order Caudata; family Salamandridae; genus Triturus; species Triturus cristatus. Next base: position 921,045,277 of record NC_140588.1, read on the forward strand.
GCATACCACCAGATACTTCCACAGTACACTGGAAGGATCCTGTGGCGACAAAATGAAGTACAGACATGATTTTGACAATAGGGGTAATTGATATGGGATTTCTGTTGTGAGGCAGAAGATCTGGCTCCAGCTGAGGACATAAATCCAGTTGCATTTGCCTATTCAAACTGAACTTTTTAATATGTGCCTTTCCTCAATTGTGACAAGGTCTGGAAATGGGTGGATCACCTGAGGCTGTCATATTTGCACTCTCCCAGGGTTCATAAGTCTGCATTGGAAAAACATTACAACATTGTTACTTAATTCCACAGCAACATATTTGACAATTTTACAGTAAAGGCATGTACTACCACAAATATGTTTGATATCACTACATATGTTAATCATACATTTGTTTTCTAACCATCATTCTTAGCACAAACTGATTTGTGCCTAAAATGGAAATCATTTCAAAAGGAAATGTGTAAATTAGACTTGTGAAATGTATATTTTAGACATCTATCATTTGTTTTCCAACTTCAGTTAAAATACCTTTCAACAGAGGTCTACACAGCACCACGGTAAAATTGCATTTCTGCACAGTAAGACACTACATATCAATGTGTATTTCATATAAAATGTTGCACATCGAAGTTTGAATCTGTAAACTAAATGACATTTTGAGTGCTGGTGACGCACTTAGCAGTCACAAACACAGTATTTTGGTAATCTAAAATTGCAATTGCCTGACCTCCCTGATCGGACATTTAATAGCATATGGTCACGGCGATAGTTGATTGCGGAGTAGGTGGTAAACTCCACAACGCAGCTAGCCATAGGCTATGGTTGGTGAAAGCAACATACGAAGGGCGATGGCTGTGTCCATCTACACTGAAGCCTGCATTGCATACATGTAGGCGGCAGTTAGAAAAAAACTCACATGCCTCCATATTTATGTATATCCTGTGATCAAGGCCTTTCTGTGGCCGAAATGCATCATATATATATATATATATATATATATATATATATATATATATATATATATATATATATATATATATATATATATATATATATTCACTTAAAAAACCATAGGTTTCACACATGTTATAGTTAGCAGGACATTTCACTCGTGAAAAACCAATGAAATTCCCCCGTTATAGTTAGTGCAGGCAACTATAACTCACGCTGCTGATGACGTAAGATATTACATCACTGATGAGATATGTGTCTTTCTGAAAAAAGAAAAATTTGTAATATATGTATAGCTAAAAATTAATGGAAGAAGACCTGGGTAAATACGTGTCTAAATACAGTATTAGCATCAGCAGAGGATTGCGGTCGCGTGAGTTGTAGTTGCCTGCACTAACTATAATGGGGGAATTTCATTGGTTTTTCACTAGTGAAATGTCCTGCTAACTATAACATGTGTGAAACCTATGGTTTTTTAAGTGAATTTGCAAGGTTTTTTAAATGCTAATTCCTAACTATAACGTGTGTGAAACCTATGGTTTTTTCAGTGAATATATATATATATATATATATGTATATATATATATATATATATATATATATATATATATACATATATATATATATATATATTCACTTAAAAAACCATAGGTTTCACACATGTTATAGTTAGCTGTACATTTCACTCGTAAAAAACCAATGAAATTCCACGTTATAGTTAGATCAGGTAACTATAACTTGCGCGTCCACAATAAACTGCTGATGACGTCACATATTACATCACTCATGACATGGTCAGTGACATCACTCATGACATCAATGATGACATCTGAAATTACACATTGTGGATTGCGGTCGCGCAAGTTATAGTTACCTGATCTAACTATAACGTGGAATTTCATTGGTTTTTTACGAGTGAAATGTACAGCTAACTATAACATGTGTGAAACCTATGGTTTTTTAAGTGAATTTGCAAGGTTTTGTAAATGATAATTCCTAACTATAACGTGTGTGAAACCTATGGTTTTTTCAGTGAATTTGTACGGTTTTTTAAATGCTAAGTTATGTATTTATTTTTTATTTTTTTTTCTGGTTTTTCACTGTGCGCACACCGTGCGCGCGCTGTGGGCGCTCGGTGCGCTTCGCGCACCGAGCGCCCACGTTGCGCAGTCCATGCCGTGCGCGCGTCCCCTTTTTTTACACAGTAACATTTTTTTTTTCTCCCTTGAGGGTCCTTTAATTTATTTAATAAATGTGTTTGTTACTTCTTTATTTTTTTTTATTTATTTTTTTCCCGTGCGCGTACGGTAAGCTTACCGTACGCGCACTCCGCGATTTTTTTTAAAAATTATTAAATTTATTTTTCGTACTTTTGGGTCCTTCTTGGACCCCCTGACAAACACTAGGGGGTCTGCAACTCTGTTTGTTGCCCCCTTTTCACGTTCCCCACCTTTGTTTGTGAGTGCGAGAGACAGAAAATGGTGGCTGACACTTCCTGATTTCGACCGATTCGAATGTTTACAGTCATGTAACCACCAATCAGAATTGAGCTCGCGCATGGCACCGTACGCGTACGGTAAGCTTACGGTAAGCGCACGGAGCGCGCTTACAGATATATATATTGATTTAAATGATATTTTCTCAGGACCTACTGAACAGATTTACACCAGACCTACAAAAGGCACATCCTTGACCTGAGGACTACCTCTCTGCCAAATTTCAAGTAATTCTGTTCAGCCGTTCGGGCTGTAGCTCGGACTAAAGGTCCTATGGGAAAATGCATGGGGAAAACGCGTTTTGGGACCCCCCTTTTTTCTCAGCCCCCGCTTGACGAATCCCCCCGAGACTTTCAGGGTAGGAGCGGAGCGTAGCGCCCCATTAGTTTTGAAAATTTCGCGAGGATTCGTCGACCGGCGCCAAAGTTATTCCAAATAGAATGTTGCGGATTTCCTATGGAAACACGGTCCTAACTACAACTATCTACTGGCGACCGCCAGTAGATAATATACATATATAGCTATATATATATATGTATGTATATATATATATATATGTGTGTGTGTGTGATTTACATATGATACATAGAAAAGTCACATCATGGACAATATGAGTATGCAGTCTTTAGAACTCTACATCAAAATGTTTTCCGTTCATACCAAATGCCAATGAGGGTAGCCATGTGTACCGCCCCCCTAACCACTCAGCCTACATCAGGGCACCCCACACATTTGCAGGGGAGTTATCACTATCTACTAGATTCCTTCAGGGTAGCAGACAGCCCTGATCTCATTTATGAGTTGGCCATAACTTAATTTCTTAATTTCAAAGTTAATGGGAGGCTCTTTGCATGTGACATAATGATCAGCAGGCTGAACATTAAAAGGCCTGACAATCAGCACTGTTGAGTCAGAATAATGAGCTACACTGGGCCAGACTCTCAGGGACATACAGCTGAAGCACTGAGGTACATCTGTCATATACATATATCCTTTCCAGGTCCACATTTGAGGTATGCTGACAGTTATGCCCCAGAATGCCTTTTCATGGATGAATGTTAAAATGGAGAATTGCCTAACATTTTGAGTTAACACTTTGGTTTATTTCACACCAATTTCAAAGGATTTCATTGTGAAACTGCAGGCCCCTTACATACAGTGCGCTAGATTCACTGTTGCATAAGTATCGATGTTTAACCCTCAGTAGACCACAATCTTTAGCACTGATCAAAAGTAGGTCACATCACAGATTATGTATGAGCCCCCTGGCCTAGCTGACGACTGAGCTCTGGATTAGTGATTTTAGGCCATGTCATGGGATGAGGGTAGCGCACAGTCACGTGTATCTTGAAACATATGTTTTCCTCAGCATGTGTAAAAACACATGTTGCATGCTAGTGATAGATGTACAAAAGATTTGTTAAAACAATACAAACAAGAAGTCACAAAACCTTTTTTTTGTTCTGATTTCTTGTATCCATACAGGTGAACGACCATTAGAAGCGTGATATGTGGAAGGCCATAGCCAGGAATGTGCGCTCCCTTTGGGACCACATGCACCGCAGCATCCATTGCTGTAAGAGGTGGGAGGACCTACCAAGCTGGACCTGAAAGTCAGCTGAAGTTCAGCTTGGTCAGTCGTCCCAGCATGGGAAGCGGGTGCACTGCACACTACACCCTAGTTTATTCATTTATTTATTTATTTTAGTGTTTCATAGAGCGCACACTTGACCCGTTAGGGTATCAGAGTGCTTTACAGGATTAACAAGTTGTTTACAAAAGACTTAGGAGGAGGGGTGGAAACATTTGGGATAACAACAGGTATATAGATTTTACACGAATGAGAGGTCCCAGATCCCAGGGTGGGATGCCCGGAGGTGCCGGGTGGATACCATCCGGATAATCCAAGGTGTGGCAGTTATATGAAGTAGAACAAAGTCGCTGAGGTGATTGCAATGCAAGAGTTAGGAGAGGAATTTGTCCACTAGGAAGGTTTTGGCCTCCTTTTTAAAGCATGCCAGAGACGGAATTCTTCAAATGGCAGGCGGGAGTGAGTTCAATATTCTTGGTACGGCCCCAGAGAAGGCCCGATTGTAAGTTTTCTATTTTTGCAAGCGTGCTCGTTGGAGCAAATTGCCTCTGGCAGACTGGGAGTTTCTGGCTCCTCCGGATAACCCAAGTTTCTGGGCGAGAAATGCAGGGGAATTAGTGTATAGAGCCTTGTGAGTGATACATGGCAGTTTAAGTTGGATTCTGGCCTCAAGAGGAAGCCAGTTGAGAGAAAAACATATAGGAAACTTGATCTAGAGTGGGCTAATTAGTTTAAGGACATATGTAAAAATCCATCGACCAATACAACTCAAAAATATATTTTTAGTTATTTAATTTTATTATATATAAATAAGAAAAATGAGCATATATTTAATGATTTTGCATTATTCATGTCAGAGGGATAATTATCCTTTGATACAATTCTTTATAAATAGTGCATACAAATTAAATACAAAGGTATACATAACAGATAAAACATCGTGGGGGAAAGAAAGGAAACTCATTTCAAAAGTAGTTGTCCTGCATGGCTAGATTTAATCTATGCGCGTTTTGGCGTTTTGCCTTTATCAGGTAGCCATTTATTAATACTTCCTACAGAGATAGAAAAAACAAAAATAACCCACTTTGTACAACATCATTAAAATTCGTCCAAAATGAAAAAGTTACATGTGTACAGCCCTACTCATTGGAAGCCAGTTCAGCGCTTTCAGGTGTGGTAAAATGTGATCAAATTTCTTTGAGCCTGTTAGGAGTGTGGCGGCAACGTTGAGGCAGGCTTTTAATGGGGCCAGGGAGATCTTGGGTAGACCCGAGAGGTTAGAGTAACCATATTCCAATCTAGAGATGACTAGTGCCTGGACTGCCATTTTAGGTCGGGATGGTTAAGGAAAGGTTTTAGTTTTCTTTGATAGCTCAGGTGAAATCTGGCTGTTTTGGCAGCATATTCAAGCTGCAGTCTAGGTTTATTCCAAGCGATTTGGCAGAGTCCACTATGGTTGGTGGGCAGTTTAAAGCTGTGATCGCCTTAATCCATTCCTGAATGTCAGGTTTGGTTTTGGAAGGGGAGATTAGAAGAAATTCTGGTTTTTTTGTGTTACGTTTGAGCTGGTTAGAGGTGAGCCATTGGACAATCAACTTCAAGGCCTCATTCAGGGAAAGAATGTCCTCAGGAGAAGAGATATTGATGTAGATCTGGGTGTTGTCGGCAGACATGTGGTAGGAGATATTGGCGGTGCGTAGTACTTCTGCTAGTGGTTTAAGGTTGAGATTGAAGAGGGTAGGGGACAGGGTTGATCCTAGGTGGACTCCAGTCGTGATCAGAGAGGGAGCGGACAAGTTACCGTTGATTAGGAATCTCTGTCAGCGGTTCTGTAGGAAGGACCTAAACCATTCAAGAATGGGGCCATCCAGTCCCATCCTGAGTTTGAGGCATTCAAGGAGTTTTTCGTGGTTGACCGTATTGAAAGCCGAGGATAGATCTAGGAGGATCAGGAGACAGGTTTTGCCTTGCTCAAGGGCTTGGAGGGCTACATTCACGATGTGGAGAAGGGTGGTTTCAGTGCTGTGCCCAGGCCTGAACCCGGATTGGAAGTCGTCAAGTAGGTGGAAGTTGGTGATGTGTCGGCTCAACTGCTGTTGCACACATTTCTCCAGACCTTTAGCTAGGAGTGGGATATCATATATAGGTCTAAAGTTGTCAGGGGAAGCAGGATTCAGCGTGGGCTTTTTTAAGATGGGGATGACTTGGCCGGCTTTAAGAGAGTTAGGTATCGACCCCTGAAGAAGGGAAGCATTGATTATTGTAGTCCAACTAGGGATGATAGATTGAGAAGCGCCGGCTAAGCAATTAGAGGAGAGTGAGTCATTAAAGTGGTTGTTCTGGTTTACGGATAATAGAATTTTCGAGACAGAATGTTCGTCATTACCATTGAAGTTGGACCAGTACATTTGGTTTTTAGGTGATGTTTGGGGGGCAGCGTGGAGAGATGAGGCAGTTCCGGAGGGGGTTGGTAGTAGGTGGCAGATCTAAGTTTGTTTCCTACAGCAGTAATTTTGTCAGAGAAGAAGGAGGAAAATTCCTCGCATTATATTAGAGATTTAAGGGTTTCTTTAGAGGTTTCAGCCAGTTTGTTAGATTGGTGTTTGACCATTTTGAGGAGCTTGCGAGATCTGTTCTTGGCGTTCCCCAGTTCTGATCTGAAGAATTCTTTTTTTGAATTGAGGATGTACCTATTATAGCAATTTCTGGTCTAGCGGAGAAGTTTTAAATGGGAGGCTGAAGGGTGCTGCCTCCAGTTTCTTTCTGTCTGCCGGAGGGATCTCCTCTCATTGTTGAGGGATCTGTTGAACCAGGGTTTTCTGTCTTTGATTTGGGTTCTTTTTAGTTTTAGCGGAGCAAGATCATCAAGAATGTTAGATATAGTTGTGGAATAATGTTCAGTGAGGTTGTTAACCATTGTGCTATAAGGGGGGGAGGTCAGTCTTGCAGAGTGCAGCCAGTTTCCCGTGATCCAGGTTCTTGGTGTCTCTAACCTACTGTTTTGGAATCACAGTTTGCAGTGTCCTTGTCTTGTGGGTGCCAGGTAAAAGGACGATGATAGAGTGGTGGTCTGAGCAGTCGCATGGGTCTATAGAGATAAGCTTGACCGCTGATTCCTTAGCGATGATGCAGTCTAGAGTGGCACCTTTCGAGTGTGTTGGGAGTATGCAGGCTTGGGTAAGGGCTTGGTCGGCCAGAAAGTCTTCGAGGGTGTTGACCTGAGGGTCTTTGAGGTCGTTCCAGTGCAGATTGAAGCCACCAAGGAAAATGTCTTTAGAATTGCAGGAAACCTTGGCTCTGATGATTTCCATGAGGTGGTCAGTAAAGGTGTCATTCATGCCTGGGTGGTGGTAAAAGATGTGCCGTCTACATAGTTGAGTGGTGTTGCTGCATATGGAAAGTGCAAGGTATTTGCAGGAGTCTGTGGGATCTGCCAGAAGTTCAGTTACGAGGAGGTTAGAGCGGTAGATGCAGGCAATGCCTCCCCTTTTTTTTTTGATTGCTTGTCCAGCCTTGCAATACTATAGTTGGGGGGGACTAAGAGGTCTAGGCAGGGAGATGAGGATTCATTGAGCCAAGATTCGGTCAGGATTGCTAAGTCAGATTTTTGGCACAGGATGAGATCGGCAACATCAGCAGCATGCTTTACTGCTGAGCGGCAGTTAATTAGGAGGCCGGACTGAGGGGGGTTGGGGTGAGTGTTGTGAGTTGGGGTGGAAAAGGGTACTAGCGCTAGATTGCTATCAACATCTCCTCTGTTGCGGAGGGTAGCTTATCTGTTGGGGTTGATTGCAACAGTGCGGATAGCGTGTTCGCCACTCAAGTCTAGTGGACTTGGGGTTACAGGGGCATATTTGTAAATAAGGAGGAGGGCTAGAATTTCCTCCTCTGAGAGGTAGCAGGGCTGCTTGCAAGGGCGAAGGTGTCTCAGGGATAGCGGTAACAGGTGATGGAGGGGCTCGGTGAAATGGGGGAGTAGAGTTCTGCAAGAGCTTGAAATTTGAGAAGGAGAGTTCGGTGAGGTGAAGGAGGTTTTTTAGTTCCAGAATGGAGATATGGATGCTCTGAGTTAGTGTGGTTGCTCTGTGGTGCAGAGTTTCAATATCTATATAAGAGGGAAGAGCTTGCGGGCAGGAGGTCAATGGTTTGGGAACAATTCTGGCCTGCATTCTAGTGGTGGCCTATCCTGAGCTTTATGGGAAGTTGAGGGCCCAACAGCAGCAACAAGGGGGTGAGGTATTGTCAGAGCTTCACGTTACATGACTCATTTTTTGTTGCAGCCAGGAATTTTTAACATCAACATTAAGTGTGACCCATGTTCAACTCACTAGAAAAGTTCCAGAAGGTGTAAGTTTTGCGCAATGTCTAGGATGAAGTGCTTTGTCTAGTAATTGATTCAGAAAATATACCACCTTATTCCTGTTTACAACAAAAGGTCTGTTCTGAGCAGACACATGGCTGCCTAAATTCTACATATCCATCATGTAGTGTGATGTAATGAGGAACAGTTGTACCAAACAGTCCAATAGTGTTCATTGTGTCAGGTGTGATGCTTCTTCACTGACATAGCATACTGGGCACTAGTGATACAATGGCTGTACCAAACGTCACATTAATAAGTTGGGATTCTACACAAAAAAGAGTGAGCAGGTAATCCTAAATGATTAGTGACTTCACAATTGAAGGCTACATTTTGTTATCACTACATATGCAAACTTCTTACAGCATGAGACATACTGTATCATACATACAAACAATGTCAGATTGGCATGATGTTTTACTGCTTCACTAATGTGTGTGTAGGGCAGGCTGCTTTTGCCCAAATGACTGAGCTAGTCATACAAATGTTGTATTCAACACAGACAGAAATGTGTACACATTGTTGACAGAGTAACAAATACCCCAAACCATTCCTCAATGTCATTTGTCAGGTACATATGAGAAATCTATGATGGAGTGAAAAGGGACACTTGAATGGATTTTGGAAGATGGAATGTTACAGCACATATGCTTGAGTTTCACATCAGGAAAACTCAGAATCAGGCCAAAATCATGACTCAGTAGACAAATGTTGAAACATATCAAGCTGTAATATGTTGCCTATTGTGATTTACACTCCCAACTTTGAAGTATATAACATATATGAATGTTAGTATGTAAAGGTTAGTGTGATGGTATACAAAGTTTGACTACAGTGAAAGCCACCAAATGTAGTGCAACTATTTTCCAAAGTTACAACAATGTTCAAATAAGTTGACGTATTTAGGAGTCATATGTGAAGATGCTCCAGCGCTGTACTGAAGTTTTAGAAATGTTTCAAGGGCCTATGTATTGACCTATGCAACAGCATATGTATGTACATAGTATGTGATAAATCGCTAAGCTACTTCAGTACATAATACATGCCTACAATATATACACTTGATATAAACTTTTGTGATTTGGCATGAAGCATTGTCATATGTCCAAACAAATGTTAGGTGCTTTCAGTTAATGCTAATATTGGTACGGTATTGCAGTATATGTTGAAATACATTGATTCAAATTTTACTTATAAATTATGAGGAGAATGCAGATTTTAGGGCCTGGTGCAGAAACAGTACAAATGTATTTTTGGTGTCTGTCTACTTTAGCTGACATCTGTGCAATATTTACAACAACAAAGGGCAATCATTCTGAGAGGTAAAACATCATACATGATATGGGAACAATAGTGCAGAATTACATGCTTGTAACCATGTTATTATTTTTTTTTAAGTTGCCTTCAAGCATGAGGTTATGCTGATGTTCAAGCAAATTTTGAGATCCTTTAGACAAGTGAAATCTGAATATTTGAATTATGTTTCGTCATCAAAGCTCATGATCAGTTCTGTTTACACAGATTCAATAAAACTATTGTATATATCAGAATCATTCTTGCAAGGCGAAGGAGATTGTTCCAACATTGGCAGGGAAGCAGCTGGCCACAGTGGTTCTGGTACAGACACCGAGGAAGCCAGTGGCTAAGCGGGTCAGGGGAGTGCAATGGAGGCCACCAGTGACTCAACATCATCTTTGGAGGCCTCCTCTAGCGAGCACTACATAGTGGTGGAGAACCATTCTGCTCCTGTGACACATTCATCCTAGTCTGCCACCCTGATATCATTCTCCACCTTTCCTCCTGGTCCCCCCTCAGTTGACATAACCAGGCCCACTAAAAGGTCAGTGGTCTCCTTTGCCCAGGACACCTCACCCCATGCCCCTGTCCCCCAGGCTGTGCTGAATGAGGAGGCAGTTGTCCATCTCAGTGCATCACTGTAGACCTGCTGAATGCCTTTTATGTGCTTAGCTGCCATATGCAACAAATGGTAGCTTACCTGGAAGGCATCCACAGTTGTATGTCTGTCTTACAGTGGTCATGTCAAGCTCTGGCCTCCTCATTCACTGCAGCCTTCCAGGCATCTCAACCTTCTGCAACTCGTCCCACGCCTTCCCCATTCCCTTCCCAATTGCTATTTTCAAACCTGTCTATAGCACACTCACACCTTTTCACACACAAACTCAAACAGACAAAAGCACCACACCTACACAAAAACACAAACAACACAGGGACACATCAAAACTTACAGACATTGCTACCACTACCTCACCCACATTTACAACCCCCTGCACACACAGACATCACACCTATTTCCACATACATCTGCATTGCCTCAAATACCAGCACCCCACAGACATTGCACCCACTATCCTACCCATATGTACCACCCCAGCACACATACAGACACCACACCCATCCAGACACACACATGCACCACTCTCACCACCAGAACACACACAGAGATTGCATCCACCACCGCACCCACATGCACCACCCCCAGCATACACAGACAAGACACACATGCCCACACACACATGCACCATCCCCAACACCAGTACACCCACAGATATTGCACCCTCCACCCATAAATGCACCACCACATCCACATGCACCACACCAACACCTTCACATCATACAGTCACAAAGACACTGCAGAATACACACCCAAAAAGCTCAGACGTGCAAAATCAAGCACACAACATACACCTATGACACAAGAGACACCTACACATGTGTAAAAAACACCAGACCCACTCACACCTGCACCCTCAACATACACATCAGACAGTGCCACTCCCTCTACCTCCCAAACCCCACTCCCTCCTGTTATTTTTTGTACTGTACCCCAATATAGGCCTGAGTAGTCACATAACCTTTCACCTACACTTTCCCTGCCATTGTACTACATAACTGGTTTTGGTATTGACCTTTTACCTTGTGAGGTAGTGCATAAAATGGCATATGGGTTTCCCAGAAAAACTAGCCTTATTTATTATGCATGTTGATTCTCAGAATCAGCGCAGGATTACCATCTTCTGTATAATAACTATGTATAAGGATCACCCCTTTTGTCATCCTCGCTGGGGCGGGCAGAGGAGAAATACTGCCATGCTGACACAGTGACGTAGGGATGCTGAGGTTCCTTCACACAGACACAGTGGTCTGACATCCCTTGCAGGGTGTCCATCTCGAGCCCAAGATGGGGTCCTTTGCTCTCTCACACCAGGTCATGGGGTTGGTTTTTTCCTAGGGGGATTCAAGGCTATACACATACATACTTGCTAGGTACATTTAGATACATCAAGTTACTTTCTGCATCATAGGAGAATGCATTATTATTGTCATGTACTTATATGCTTGCATATATTCATTATTTTAGCACTATGGTAGAAATCTACCATTCATTTACTCTGTCAGTGTTAATAATCATTTATATCTGTTTCTGTTTTATGGTCCTTCGTTCTCTCACACCAGGTCACGGGGTTGGATTTATCCTAGTGGGATTCTAGGCTATACACATACTTACTTGCTAGGTACATTTAGATACATCAAATTACTTTCTGCATCATAGGAGTACGCATTATTATTGTCATGTACTTATATGCTTGCATATATTCATTGTTTTAGCACTATGGTAGAAATCTACCATCCATTTACTCTGTTAGTGTTCATAATCATTTATATCTGTTTCTGTTTTATGGTTGTTTCAGCACACCTATTTTATACTAGAATGACGCTGGTCCAATAAATGCTTATTGAAAACGTCCCCACTGTTTATTCTGGGTATCTCTCTGAGACAAAGTGAGAATAAGTAACTGAGCAAAAAGTACTGTACTGTTTCCACGATCCCTGATGGGACCGGGTTGTCATGTTCGATGGTTGCCAGAAACTATTCTCTCCTTGGGGCTTTTAGTGGCACTGTGGGATAGCTGGTATACAGGTGAACATACCCAGTGGTGGTGTCTGTAATCAGTCTGGACACCAATCCCACAGTTTATGTTGTCTAAACGTGCAGATCCTATATAGATTTATAGGAACTACACAACACTTCCAAACATCCTACCAGCTTTCCCAGTGAAGATTCAAATTTTGGCCTTGCCCTTACCCCTCCCACAGCACAACCCAAGCCATCCTCATCTCATTTTACCCTGGCCAAACGGAAACCCTGCCTTCAATGCCCCAACCCATGCCTAAAAAACCCAAGAGCACCACTCCGAAGACCACTGCGGCCTCCCAAGTGCACCACTCGCAAACCCATCGCCCCCTCCCAAACTCAAGTGCAACACTCCCAAAACCACTGCCCTCTCCCAAACCCAAGAGCGCCAGTCCCAAAACCACAGCCCCCTCCAATCCCAAGAATACCCCTCCCAAATCCTAACCAACCCCTCCCATGTAAGATGTTTGAGGTTCCTGCTCTGCCTCTTCCTGAGGATGTTCCCCTGGCAGTGAGATTGGAGGCAAGCTGATGCACACCTGTGCACAAGACAGCATTTGGACTGGAATTTGCCTTGGTTTATACTTGATGAGAGAATTATCTAATTGTGAATAAATCACAAATTTATTTTCACCAAGTTTGTCCTGGCATAATTTTTGCTTTGCAATTGTTTGATTCCAAGCAATGTTTCAGTGGAAAATGTTTAGTACTTTTATTTCTATAGCATGATGGCACTACTACTACAGACTTTTTGAATGTCTTCTATGTTATGCTCAACATAGTGGTGGACACTTGAACCAACAAATAGATGTTGAGACAATATGTAAGTATATTTTAATACAGGTGTATTTGTTGCAACTAGATTACTGATAAGTATATACACGTATGCATTGCACCTTGTAATACGATGTGCAAATTGCAGGACTTGCACTACACAAGAGGAATGGTTTTATGGATGATAATGCAGAGTGCTTCAAATTTCTTCATGGTGTTACTTTGCACTTTGCATAATGAAGTGTAATGCATAAGTTTTTATTTTGACAAGATTCTTACTTTCTCTACAACCCTCTATGGTTATTTTTTATTTTTGACATGATGAGCTTTTTGGTGCAAGGGTCCTTTTTTGGAAGTCACCCGGCACAAAATGTATTCATACAATGTAGTTATGCAGGTGTGTTACTTTGAATTTCGTAGACATCAACAGTCATATGCTATTGCTTGTGTGAGTACCAACCTGGACAAAACATTTGTTGTGATGTGCGGGAAGGGTACAGTGAGGTGCTGTCAACTTATATACTAATTGCACTAAGTTAAATTGCACCTCTACTTCCTTGTACCTGGGGGTTATGTTTTCACACAGTGGGTCATGTAAGGCTGCAATTAATGCCAGGAAACTACATTTTTTCAAATAAACTGCGGCCATGACCAATTTTTCACACACTTGGCAATAACCCGGCCAATGAAATCCTCACTATATATAAGGCCAAATGTGTTACTACAGCAATTTATGGAAGCTGAGCTCTGGGGCTCTTGTGATACTAATGCTTTCCAGGTGGTGGAGAATTCTTTTTTAGAAAATTATTGTCTTCCCTCAAGAGCACCTCATCCCAAGTGTGCCACTCAGAATTTGGGATATCTTTTCTAGCTGACATAGCACGTGCCCACCTTGTCTTATTATGGTATAACATCTGTACCAGCAAAGACACAGTCTTTAATAGTAAGGTGATCCAGGACTCCCTAAAACTGTACGCATTTCTGAGAATTCCTTGGCTGAAATGTGTTAAACTGATCTATTGTGACCTAGGATACCCTACATTTTTTTAATGTCCTGATACATTACAGTCTGTGTAAAGAAAAGATCTGTAAAGGAAGTGTCTTGCGCTGTTTGAGGAAGGCAGGCTGTCGCTTGATTTGACCAAAGTGAGTGCTGCTAGGAATCAATCGATCCTGACTACTTTTACTTTGCAATCATACTTAATGTCTGTTCATAACACCCAACACAATTTTGTTTTGACCAGTTTCAAGCTGTAAATCCTCCATTGTCTAGTTACATTTTCCTTCCCGAATGATTGATCAAGAATCTTAAGCATTTGCCCGTGTGATAACACTTCTGCACAAATCACTTTACATATTTTAATTATCTGTAAATTTTTTAAGGACTTGTGGAAACGTTTTATTGTACCAATTTTACACAATTTCAATTTTAAGAAATGTCGACCCACTCTTTTCTATCTGCAAATGTTGCCTTCTTTACATATATGTTATTTGGTTGCAAATTACTTGTGTGAAGTTGTACAATGTAGAAAAAAACTGGTTTTGTAGATGACCTTTTGCAGAATTGTCATCTCGTTGTAATACATCTGTGTAAAGCTTTGTATCTTAGGTAGAAAATTGATTTTACAGAAAAGTTTACAAAGGTTATAACTATATTCATATTTTATGATTGCCTGCTTTTATGATTTCTGTTGAATTCAAGTGAATTTTATTTGAATTTGAATGTGGACAGCCAAGGGAAAGGGTAATAGGTAATATGGGAGGCTTTAAGTTGTTCCATGGAGGCCTGGAGATCACCTTTTAACTCTGTGCATAGTTCTGTCTTGAATTTCCTCACAGATGCCAACAGGTCTTCCTTAGTAAGCGCTATGTTAGGTTCGGCGTTCCCCTGCTCTGACGATTGCTTCTTCTCCACGGGTGCAAAGAAGTGTAATACCTTGGCTGTAGCTTTTTTGGTGGCATAGATGTGACCTCCACCAACCACAAGGGCTCCAGAGTCCCCTCAGCTCGCCAGTGCTCCCACCCCAGACTTCTGTGCTTTAAAATTATCTCTTGTAATGCCCGCTATTGAATACCTTGTGAGCTCCTCAGGAACCAGCCAAGGTGCAGCTCCCCGAACTAGATGTAACCGATGGCGGCCATTGGAGGTCAGGCATGCCTCATTACTCAGACTTATCCGCACTGTAGGTCAACTTGTCTCTCCCCCAGTATTGTTCGCTGGGGTTCCAGAGTCTTCCCACCGCTTCTAAAGTCACATACCTGGGATCTTTGTGCCAGGATTCCACGCGGATGCATGCTGGCCGCCATCACCATACTCGGTGTACTCACCCCTCTCTTGGCTGCTTTCTTTGGGACTTATAGGGGATGAGACCCCTGCTGGCAAGCGGCGCCTGCACTCACCCACTCCACCTCTGACTGTGTCTTTTAAAATGGCATATGTTGTCTTCCCGGGGCCGCTGGTCTACTTCCAGCGATGACAGTTATCAAGCGGGGCGAACTTCCATTCCTCTCTGCCTTCTGCTGGTCCGGCCTCACCTCCATGAACGCTCAAGCCTTTTGTTTCCTGCCGAGACTCAGGATCGTATCCGGAGTCAGGCGGCACCATTTTGTGAACTGCAGCCGCTCCCCCATCTCCGGGACCTTTCCCTTGGTTCTCCTGTCGCTCGGTTACACCTGCCAGGGTCCGCTGGTTCTTAGTAGTACCCAGAGCAAAATACCACAGTTTTTAGGTACGTTGGGGCTCTCGATACGCCTGCAACAGCTACATAGCGGCAGAGCTGGCACAGATCACGTCCGTCCGGCCATCTTGCTGAGCCACGCCCCCATCTTTAAACTTTTTGACAATAACAGCTCGCCGCCACCGAAGCAATCTATTCAGGAAGGGCAGGTCAACTCCTCCTTTCACAATTTCAACTCTACCATGCCAGAACAAGTGATTTCCTTGCTTCTGCAAAGCAAATGGGGATCCCCTATGACCCTTGTCCAGAAAAGATATTGAAACTTACCCCAGAAATTATAGCCCGGAACCTGTCAAATATTTTCAACATCATATTTTCCACAGGCTTAATTTCTGCAAATTTTAAAAAAGGCCTCAATAGCCTCTCTTTAAAAAAAAATATTCTGAACTGCACGGATACTACTAACTATCACCCGATTGCGCGCCTGCCTCTACCTGCCAAAATTATTGAAAAAATCATGAATGTTGAACTATCAAAATATGTTCAGGACAACCAGCTCTTAGACCCTACCAACTTCAGCTTTAGGCCAGGACACAGTACATATACTGCCCTGGTCAAAGCAACGGGATAGGTGAGGATGGCGGGGAATTATGAGGGTTCCGTAGTCATGATTCTATTGGACTTATCAGCTGTATTTGATACGGTTGACCACAAAACCCTTACCCACTGCCTAGCAGAGATTGGGGTGAAGGGTAAGACTCTGGATCTGGAACTGCTCAACTCCCTTCTTAAAGATAGGATACAAAGGGTATCCTTGGGGAAATAGGAATCTACCTCTTACTCATTGCCTTGTGGAGTTCGTCAGGGATCATCATTGAGCCCCGTGCTATTTAATGTGTATGTGGCCACGCTGGCCCTGCTCATCAAAAGTTTCAGAATGGATGGAACTAAATACGCTGACCATACACAATTGATAAGCTCATCAGCCAATAATGATATGTCCGGCCCTCAAAGATGTCGAGACTGTATCAAGGCTGTTAGCGGATGGATGAGAAATACTGGCTGAAACTCAATTCATGAAAAACTGAGATTATCTTATTTGGAAAGCCTTCTCCATGTTGGTCCCCTAATTGTTGGCCAGAGCATCATCCTCATCCCCCTGCCTGATACCAAAGCCAAAAATCTGGGAGTCATCATGGGTGCCCAAGTATCAGCGGTGACCTCTTCAGCCTCCTATATCTTAAAAATGATCAGGAAAATACTGCCCTTCATCCCTGATAATTATAGGAAAAAGTTGATCACTGCACTAGTCCTATCAAAAATGGACTATTGCAATAGTCTCTATTTAAACTTGCAAGAAAAGCATTTGAGGCGGCTGCAACTGGTGAAAAGGCCACTGCCAGAATGATCCTTAAGCTTCTTAAGTATCACACTATTTCCCAGGGACTTCGTAAACTTCACTGGCTTCCCATCCGCAGCCGGGCAAAATTTAAAGCCTTATGCCTTGCGCTTAGAGGACTGCATAACACAGAACCGGAATTTCTCAGGTCGGCATTCAAATGGTACATCCGCAACAGAGATCCCCACTTCACCAACTCTAATACCCTAGCAGTTCCTAAAATCAAAAAAGCAAACTGGGGTGGCAGGAGCATCATCTATGTTACAACCAAGTTATGGAATAGTCTGGCGTCACACATCAGACCACTCCTTATTTATTGTCATTCAGGAAGGACATAAAAACCTGGCTATTTACTAATCGAAGCATTTTATTCTAGCTTGCTCTTTGCTTAGATAGCTCCAATTCTCCCTTGGGTAAATGCGCGCTTTAAAATGTCCCTAACATAACATAACATAACATAGTTACCACAAAGGAGGGCTTGCTCATTTCTCTGGCCACACCTCTAGTTGGGCATACAGGCTCTAAACAAGGGGAGAACAGTTTCACCATCTTGGTTTTAAGCAGAAAAGGGCATTGTGGGATTGTTTTTAATAGGGCACAAAGGACGTGCTGAAAATGTGTGTAGAGTAACTCCAGGAAAGAGGAACCAGCATTCTCACCCACCCACAGGCTGATACCAGGCATAAACGTGATAGTACTCTCCTCAAAATCCTTTCTGTACTTGTGGAAGATCAGAAGAGGACTGGACCTACTGTCTGTGACCTGAGAAGAGCATAGACGTTTTGGGCTGCTCTCCCTCTGGTGCCTTGGGCAAAGAAGAATACTCCAACGGTCAAAAGGCTGATCTCCAAGTTAATCTATGTGTTCACAACAAGTGGCAAGAGGCCTTTCCTGACATTGACCAGCTGACCAGTTCCAATGTACCGTGCCCTAGATCCTGCTGCTGACTTCTGCTGAAGTGAGTCTTGACCCTCAACTGTTGTTCCAAAGGTTGTGGACCCTTGGCTTGTGCCAAAGTGTACTCCTGCTAATTTTTCAAGCTTGGATTTGGAATCTTTTTGGCTCCGAAGAGCTCAGGAGGATCGAGACCAACCTGTCAAGCCGATCCAACAAAGGTATGTTTCCTTTGGGCCAAATATTAAGGTGGATCGCTCAAAGATTTTTCCACAGCAGCAAATCCAATTCTGCGGAGACTCACAGAGAAGGTGAACAGCCTTGTGAATCTCTCTTCGGCAACAGCCTGCAGCCTTGCCCCACTAGAGGAATCTAGCTCCATAAAAAGTGGCTAAGTCCGAAGTTAGAAATCTTTACCAGGCGAAGGTGCCAAAAGTATTGGGTTGGACAAAACCAAAAGTCAACAGCTTCACCAAGACCTCGTCCATTGGCTACCAGATGACGTGGAGCCCTCTTCAGGCACTGCTTGCAGCCTTGCCCCACTCAGAATTTTAAACTTCTATTTTTGAGACTACGGGCTTGATTTACAATGCAAAGACAATGGAGTACCCTCTCCACCAAAGTGAAGGTCTTTCCACCTGATTTAGAGTCTTGCAGACCTTCATTATGTTGATGGCAGTGATTACTCCATATCCACCACTGACATAAACCTCTGGGCATTTGTCCACCCTTCTGATTTAGATTGAGTGAACCAATGGCCATTTTCACTATCCGTTACCATGTGCATAGATCTAGTGGTGACCCAGATTTTAAAGTCTGCATAAACTCAGTAGTTTGGGTTAGGGAAAGCATGTAAAATTTCCTCAAGAGAGGGTTGAGGAGTGGTATTGAAGATGAGGTAAGAATTTGCTTAATATTTATTACATTAGGAGGAAAATGTCTGTGGATGGTTTCAATTTTCTTTCTAGAGAATGCAGTAAGATTGTTGCATAGGGCTTTAGAGGGTGAGATAGCAGTTCTTTCTGCTCAAACATTGCTAAGCTGGACAACAATATCAAACGTTTACTATAGTGCAATTGATTGTATTGGTTAAGAATGAGTAATAGGAGGCTCTAGATTTTTTTATTAGATTTTTATATTCTGGCAGTGTTTATTTGAAGCATGATTTTTTTGATTCTCTGTTTCATTTCCTCCAGGCCCTTTCCTTAGTTCTACAGAGGCTTTAAATTCTTTAAGGCTGCTGTTGTACCAGGGGCATAGGGTTTATTAATGGTAAAAGTATTGATTTTAACAGGGGCAACCTGATCGAGTGCTGTAATTACTCCATTTTCAAAATTAAAGGAGGCCTTATTGATGTCCTCGAAATTGAGAAGGCAGAATGCACTTAAGGCAGCCTCGAAGTTAACTTCATTAATTCTATTCCACGGTGTGGAGGTGATTGTGATTTTTCAATAGCAGGTTGCGTTGCAGGAATAGTAATTTGTAAAGGAATTGCAAAATAATACAGATGCAAAAGATTTTTTGCTAAAATAGTCTCATATTTGGTGAAAATGGCACTAAGGGTATGAACAGTCTTGTGAGTGGCATGGTTAATGATCTGTTTGAGACCTAAACCTGAGAGGAGGTCAATTAAATGGATGGTGTCATAATTTTCCCTGTTGACCAAATGGTAATTAGAATCTCCAAATTAGGTGCATTCGGTAGATTTTAGGATAAGTGGTGCCGTGAAACCACAAAAGGAGTTGCTAAAGCCATATCCGGTACAATATAGATCATATATAGGGATAGACAAAAAGGAGTTACTTGTGCTCTTTTCAAGGGAAAAAATCTGTCATTTGGCCGAAGTAATAGGGGACTGTTACATAGTACATGAAAAAATTTCAAGGTAGACAATAGAATTGCCCCCTCCCATTTTGTCTACACTATTCTATTAGATAATGCGATTATTTATGGGAAGGGCCATGGTGAGCTGACCATGCAGCTTGATGGAGTCAAATGTTTGAAAGAAACAACACATCAGATTTGTATCTAGGAAGTTATGTAATTCAAATCTTTGTTTAGATAAAGATCTGATGTTAATCAAGTAGCATTTTAAAATGCTTAGGATTTTATCACTAATAGTCACAATTTAACTTGTAGTAGATGAGTAATATGTTAAGGCTGCTGGCATGAATTTCAGGCCACAATATTGGCAGTCAGATTGTGGATTATTATGAAAATTAAAAGGCGTACAGTTGTTAAAAGGCCTATATGAAGGTAAAGGAGAAAATCACTTGTAGACAGACTGCAAGGTTTGGACCAGCCAGGTTTTCCACCAGTCGGCAATGTTTCCAATTGCTGGCCGGGCGGACTGGGGCCACAATATGGTGGCGGTGCCATCCATATTATGATGAGTGCGGTGGAAGGCCTTTCCATGGCGCCGATGCCGCCATGGAAAGGCTGGCGGGGATGTGCTTTGGGGGCCTGTTGCGGGCCCCAGGGGGTTGGGGGTGCACTTGTGGGGTACCCATGCTACCCCCCCTCCATTTCCATGCACAAGGTGCCTGCCACGTTGTGCATGGAAATGCACACTATAGCACTTTGTCATTGCGGCTGGTGCTGCTTACAGCAGCACCCGCCACACTGTCAAAATTACGGAATGTGACCGACAGGGTGGCGGTCACATCCTAATTAGCAGTGCCCGTCCCAAACACTTCCGTTTTCTTTGCGGAAGCATTTGGGACAGGCTACCGGAACGGGAACTCTGTATAGAGGTCATCCATTCATCATAATCTCCTCACCTTGTGATTAATATAACTTTAAAAGTCATCTTGAGGTGCAGCCCGTCCAGTACGGAGCATCAAGCGTTTACATGGATATATAATTCTCAAGCAGAAAGACAACCCCAATAACCTTTTGGAGGCATATCTCGTTAAGCATTGAGTAACAAGCCTTCATATGGACATGTAAGTTCAAACCAGAAAGCATGTTGGCAAGTCCATTTTATCACCCCCGTTCTGTGAACACATCAGCTTGCTGTGGCCTATATTATCTGAGAAGTTAATTTGAGGTGGCATTCCTGAAGAAGGCAGGTTCTGCCGAAACGCGCATAGAAGAAAATGATATGAAAACCACCTGTCAATTACGTTTACCTATAGGACAGTTGCCACCTTTTTTTTGCCTGTCTGCTCTAGCTATCTTTGTCAGAATCAACAATAATATTCTATCAATGTGCCGTAATGTGGAATGTTTAATCATAGCTGAAATCACTGTTTATCAGGAACATCAAACAATTGATTAATGTGAACCATTCAAAAACTTTTTCGGTATGATATGTATGTATGGTTAGAGAGATGAATGCAGCATGTATGAGATTCATATGATTACTTCTCTGTCATGAAATGTATATATTGAATTATATTTAATAAAAAGATTAAATAAAAAACATTTTTGTATTTTTCTAACTTAGAGTGTCAGCCTTTTTCTCTCTTCGATTATTTTTAACAGTATGGTTATTTAAACTTGTCTTGAAGTTGTCCTAGGAATTTCACAGTAACTATAAACTTCTCCATGGCATGGGGCCTGATTACCCTAATAAACACATGTAAATGGTCCAGGCCAGCAAGAAAATTGCGGTCATCCACAGCCAAGAATGCAGCAGTCCCAAAAGTCAGACTTGGTGCGTCACAAACTTTCAATACCTTGCCATTCCACCTACAAACTATAAACAATCTGCTTGCCTTTAGGAAAGCATTAAACACTAAGTTATTATGTTCACTATGCACTTCGGCATAGGGCATTTTCCATTATGGTTCTGTTAATAGACCACTCACTTCGAGCTTTGAGTCTCAGGTTTCCTTTCAAGCTAGAGGCAAGACATCTCTGGGTAATCGTGCACTCTAGAAATAAATCTAACATAATATAAAGAAGACCCAAGCAAATTACTTTGCTAGTAAAATCCCGAGGTTTAGCCACAAACCTAGGGAAGTCTTCAAGATAGTTAAGAAGTTCTCAAATCTCAGCCCTTTTACGCTGCCCCTTGAGGCCTCTCCCAAACTATGCGTGCAACTTTCTGCCTTTGTTAACAACAAGATCAAGGGTATTGTTGTGGCCCTGATAGTTTCAGGTCCTACTAATATCTAGTATAGTAAGGGACTGGAAAACCACTACCATGCAACCATGCTCCCTCTTGGAATTTGCTACTATCTCTCTGGAGGACTCGACCAAAGCCTTAAAATCCTGAAAATCGGGTTCCCCAAAACTTTTAACTCCCTTCTAAACCACTCCTTACTTCAATCTACAGAGCCCAGCTGCTGGAAAAAAGTGAACCTCATTCCATTTTTGAAAAAAAAAAAAAAAAAAGATTGCAGACAAGTCTATTCAGGCCAATTACAGGCCCATCTCGTTATTGCCAGCATTTTCTAAAATTTCGGAAAAACTGATCAATGCCCAACTGTCAAAATTCTCTAATCAGCTGATGCATGCATCTCAATCGGGCTTCTGCCCTGGGTGCAGCATATTGGCAACACTGGTGGGGGTACCTGAAAACATCAAGTTAGCAGTAGACCAGGGGAAGCAAGTGGCCGTCCTGCTCTTGGATCTGTCGGCAGCATTCAACACGGTTTCCCACCATATTCTTCTTCAGCAACTGAATAACTTTGAGATAGGGGGCGCCGTTGCTTGGTTGAAGTCTTTTGTGTCTGACAGACTTCAGTCAGTTTGGATGGCACCTTTTGCGTCTGATCCTACACCGTTAAGATTTGGTGTCCCTCAGGGCTCTGCCCTGAGCCCAACACTATTTAATGTTTACATGACTCCTCTGGCAGTTCTGGTGGAATTGTTTGGGGTACAGGTGGTGTCTATGCTGATGATACGCAAATCTTTCTCACGTAGGACAGTAACACTCTCAGTGCTCAGAACAGATGCAAAAACAACAGTTGATGGACAGAATGGAGAACAATGTCATACATTCACCCCAATGCAGAGACCTGGGCCTAAATCCATCGTTTTTTGGGGGTGAATGTTTTGATTTGTTCTGCATTCCGTCCATCAATTGTGTGTTTTTTGCTCTCTCAGAACAGATTCATAGCGTACCTGTCTGCAGTATTTCAAAGGATGGGCCTGAGCAATCTGCAATGCAACACCAGCAAAACCGAAGTACTCGTTTTTGGCATTCGTCATCCATTCTGGGGAGGGAAATTCTAGCCCAGTTCTGTTCCTTCTCCCTCTACTCCTGTCTCAGTCTTACGCAACATGGGGGTCAAATTTGATAATAAGTTCTCCCTCAGTTCCCAGGTGCACAGTGTGGTGGGAATTTTTCTTGACGTTTTAGGATCCTTAAAAAAGTTTCTATTCTTCCTCCCCTCACACTGCTAGAGAATGGTTATTCATGCTTTGATAACCTCAGGGCTGGACAACGCTAATGAGTTATACTCAGGCCTCCCTGCTTGCCAGCTTCCAGTTGGTGTAGAATGTGGCAGCCTGACTTATCTTAACTCTTCAGGATTTCTGCCGAATTTGTCTGCGCCTTAAAGCTTTGGATTGACGTTCTACAAAACCGGTCCCCATTACCTGGCCAATAGTCTTACACACTAGCGTCCAATGAGAACTCTGCATTTCTCAGAAGCCTTGTTGACTGTTGTGCCAAAAACCAGGAGGAAGAGATGGGGCGGCTCTTCCTTTTCGGTCCTTGCCGCCTCCAGCTGGAATTCTCTTTCCCTCCATCTACGGGCCACCAAAGAAGAGAGGGGCATATCATCAAGGCCAGGCGATAATTATCGCTCAGCACTCTTGGCGTGAGGATAATTATCGCCGGCCAACGCTGAATTTTATCGCGGAGATAGCGTGCTATCAGCAACGCTTATTTCCATAGCGATAAAATTCAACGCGAAAGCTGCCAACTGTGCGATTATCGCTGGAAATCCAGTAATAATCGCACAACGTTTGCCGAAAGCTTGCTGATAGGGCAAGGCAGACTTGGCCATGATATCCACCTTCCATAGGACATCATGGCTAAGTCAGTTGAAAAGCAGGCATAAGGAAAGTAGCGGTAACCATTGTTAGCGCTACTTTTCTTATCACTATGCTTGTTAGCGATTCCCTTGATAATTGGAGAAATGTCGGTTAGCGACATTTCTCCAGTTATCTCAGGAAGGAACGCGCACTTTGCATCTCATTAGAGATGCAAAGCTGGGTGTTCAGAAAACAGGCGCTAAGCAAGGATTCACACGATAGCTGACCTTGCTGATATAGCGATAAAATTATCGCCACTTTTCGGTCGAAAAAAACGGCGATAATTTTTTATCGCCGCCTTGTAGATATGCCCCAGAGTTCCTTCAAATGGTGCCTACAAACCTGGCTGTTCAATCTGGCTTTTTACATTTTCTCTCTACCACTGACTGTGGTTGCTGGACCTTAGCGCTGGGACACTCCTTCTGAGTAGCCGTGCACTCTATAAAAACCGAAATATAAAATCATAAAAACAAGGGACAAGTGACTTCCCTTAGTAGTTGCTGCTTAAGTTAACTTAAAAATGTAATTGCTCAATTTAGAACAATATTTGAAGACATTAGCATCCTTGTACCATTTAATGAACATAATGATCAACAAATGCAGGTGTTTTATTATGACAATATGACTCCATACTGACAGAGAACAAATGGAATTGTTCATCCGAACTGTCAAGGGGGCAGTAAGGGTGTCTCCGCCGAGTAAAGAGACTGCAATAATGCGCAGATTACATAATTATTCTGACAACATTCTATTGAGCTTTCAAACTGTTTTGCTTGAGGGATTTAATGCAAAATAAACCATTGGCAAACCAGTGAAAATGAAATTACCATAACTGCAGTCATCGTACAAGAATTGCACGCTGTATTTATAGGATCTGACAAAATGGATGATTTTTTTAAGGAGAATAGAAAGAAGCACGTTAAGACCCACCGTGTCTCTGCTCGCTTCACAGACGCAGTCCACTCGAATAACTATCAAGGACATTCGGATTCACCTTCAAGCAGCGACTACAAGAGAACATGGAACTCAGTCAAGGACAATACAAATATGGTTGTCTAAAGGCCAGAGCTGGTAATGAGCATCAAATGGAAGCAAGGTCTCAATCAACTCTCATGAGCAGTTTCAAATCAGAGGAAAACTATTTATTTAGTCAACACCAGAAAACGTATCAGGCCAACAATTTGTAGCGAATACCAAGAGTGCATTATGATACCGTTAAATGTTAATGAATGTTGCATTTTGTGTTGTTGTGGTATATTAGATAGTATGTGTATTATTGATTTATTGTTTTTTACAGCACAGCTATTACTTCTAAAGGATCTATAGGTGCTCCAATTCATGCCTGAGTTAAGAAATAGGGGAGCAGTTATTCTTGGACAAGCCAGGTTTTTATAGCTTTCCTGAGGTTTATCAGCTGAGGAATAGAATGGGTTTCAGGTGGGATAGAGCTCCAGAGGGAAACTCCCTGCATCCTAAAGGCTCTGGCGCCCCATGTGGCAAACTTGGTGTAAGTGTGAGAAAGTGCCATCTTTCTTGCATGGTATGACCCCACTTTTTGCTAAATTGCTGAATGTACTTTGACTGAGTGTGCCCTGGGCTCCTGCCAATCAGGTGCCCAGGTCCTATGTTCCTATCCTAAAACCTAAAACCCAAATTGGCAAACCCTGGCCACATGTCAGCCGCTGGTAAATGGTACCCTAGGTACCCAGGGCCTTGTGACCAGGGAAGGCCTCTAAGGGCTGCAGCACTTATTGTGCCACCCTTAGAGGCCCTGTACCCTGACACAAACACCCTGCCCTTACAGGCTGAGTGTTTGGGTACAGGACAAAACAGAGAGTCGATATGGCACACATTGCTGTGTGCCATGCCCACAACATACACTGAACTGGCATACATCAGCCACCCCTCTTGCTGGGTGCCCTATGCCAGTGGTGTGGGCACAGGAGCATGAGCCCTGTGCCCCTACAGTACATAGGTCCATTACTGCCATTTAAGAGTATATGGTGCTGGGAGATCGTCAACACGAACTCCACAGCACCATGATGACTTCACTGAAGACTGAGGAGTTTGGTATCAAACTACTCAGCACATTAAACCCGCACTGATGCCAGTGCAGGATTTAATGTACAATGCACGACAGAGGGCATCTTAGAGATGCCCCCTGAACCTAACCTACAGGAGGATAATAACCCCCCTCCATTAATCCCTAGGGAGGAAAGGGAGCCCATACCCTTGAATCCAAGAATCAGCATCTGGAACTTAGAGATCACACAGGTGAACCAGGTACCAGAGAGTTCACTGGGGGGCCCACCAGTGAAGAGCACAGCTTTTTAGCAAAGCTGACCAAAAGGTTGGATCTAGAGTCCAGGCTCCTGGCTCTAGAAAAAGAAAGGAGAGAGATGGGTTTAGCACCCATCAATGGTGGAATCAATAATAAAAACAAGGATAGGGAGGAAACTTCTGATCCTAAAATCCCCAAAGAGATTGTCCCTAAATTTGAGGAAGGTGATGACATCACCAAATGGTCCACAGCCTTTGAGAGGGCTTGTGAAATAAGAAGAATAAAGAAATCTCTCTGCGAGGCACTCCTGTGGGAACTGTTCTCTGGAAGCTGCAGAGACAGGCTTCTGACCCTCTCTGGGGCAGGTGCAGGGTCCTATGACCTCATGAGGAAGACTCTGATTGAGGGATTTGTATTCACTACTGAGGAGTATAGAATTACATTCAGGGGGGCTGACAAAACCCAGACCCAGTCCTGGATTGACTTTGTGGACTTCTCAGTAAAGACACTAGATAGTTGGTTAGCTGGAGATGGTGTGCATGATTTTACTGGATTGTACAATTTGTTCATGAAGGAACATATATTAAGTAATTGCACAAATGAAAAGTTGCATTACCATTTGGTAGACCTAGGTCTAATTTCTCCACAAGAACTGGGAAAGAAGGCAGACCACTGGGTCAAGACTAGAGTGACAAGGACAGGCACTGGGGGTGACCAGAATAAGGTGGTCACAAAACCTCCCCAGGGGAAAGGTGGTGAGAATCCCCAATATAAAAAGTCTGAGTCTTCCAAAGGGCCCCAAAATCCTGTTCAGGGTGTTGGGACCCAAACTACTCCCTAGGTGCCTCAACCCTATAGGGGGAAGAACTTTGATCCCTTAAAGGCCTAGTGTAATAACTGTAAGAGGTCAGGACACCTAACTGTAGATAAATCTTGCCCCCACAACAAAGCCCCTAAGGCACCCAGTAAAGTTACTCCTGGGGCAGCAAGTGTACAGATGGGATCAGAAGTGCGCCCTGAGCAAATCTGGGAACACACTGAGGCAAGTCTAGTCTCACTGGGGGAAGTGGAGTTTGTCACTGTAGCTGTGTGCTTACCCAACGTAAAGAAATATTTGCGGTACCCCTGGGTGAATGGAACTAGGGTAGAAGCTCTGAGGTATACAGGTGCCAGTGTCACTATGGTGAAAGACAAACTGGTTTCCACTGTGCAATTTATGATTGGGAAAACTTACCCAGTCACCAATGCTGACAGTGTCACCACTAGTCATCCCATGGCCATGGTGACATTAGGCTGGGGGGGCTACCAGCCTGAAACAGGTAGTGGTCTCTCCAAAGTTACCAGCTGCATGTCTGCTAGGAAATGATCTGGAAACCTCAGCCTGAGCTGAGGTTGAGCTAAAGGCCCATGCAGCCATGCTGGGCATCCCTGAATTGGTGTGTGTGCAAACCAGAGCACAGAGCAAGAGGAAGGGTGAAAAAGTAGGTCTGGATCCTGAAATAATGGCCCAACCAACCAAGAGAAAAGGTAAGAAGACTGGGGAACCAGCATCTGTACAGCAGAACACTCAGGACCCCTCTCCACAGGGAGAGGACTTGGATACCCCTGAGGGAACTGAGCCCATGGAGCTTGACCCTTACCAGGTTGAACTCTTGGGTCCAAGGGGACCCTCTAGGGAAGAGCTGTGCCAGGGTCAGCAAGACTGCCCCACTCTTGAAAGCCTGAAGCAGCAAGCTGTTTCAGAAGCAAAGGGAGATGTCAGTGGTACCCACAGAGCTTATTGGGAAGAGGGATTACTGTATGCTGAGGCAAGAGACCCCACTCCTGGAACCACCAGGAGAGTGGTAGTGCCACAGAAGTACAGGGAGTTCCTCCTAACTTTGGCTCATGACATCCTCCTAACTGGACATCCGGGGCAAACCAAAACTTGGGAAAGGCTAGTTAGTCATTTTTACTGGCGCCTGATGCACCAAAAGGTAAAGGAGTTTGCCCGCTCCTGTGTTACCTTTCAAGCCAGTGGCAAGACAGGTGGCCACCCAAAGGACCCCCTAATCCCACTACCAGTGGTGGGGGTGCCCTTTAAAAGGGTAGGTGTGGACATTGTGGGTCCACTCGAACCTCCCACTGCCTCAGGGAACAAATTCATTCTAGTGGTAGTGGATCATGCTACTAGGTAGGTACCCTGAAGCAATTCCACTTAGCTACTACAGCTCCTGCAGTAGCCAAGGCCTTCCTGGGTGTCTTCACCAGAGTAGGGTTTCCTAAGGAGGTGGATTCAGGCAGAAGTTCCAACTTTATGTCTGCTTACCTGACACACATGTGGAAGGAGTGTGGAGTGCAGTACAAGTTTACTACACCCTACCATCCACAAACCAATGGCCTTGTTGAGAGATTCAACAAGACATTGAAAGGCATGATCATGGGGCTCTATCTAGGAACAACAAGAGAGAGAGGGTTGAGCTACACTCTTAATCCCCCAAAGTCAATGAAAAACAACGAAAGAGTGTGATAATGGACAGAAAATCAACCTAAGGTGATTCTCCTAAATTCCAGACTTGATGCCAGAAAGACCAAATCTACCTGACTTTTAAATAAAACCCTCACTCACCAACATAGTTGGTGACATGCTTCATCATGGAGTTTAGCCAGGGGTGCCTTATGCACCTCTGGTGTACTTCAACGCTTATTTTAGAGCGGAGCAACCAACTTTCAGCTAAAGAAGTGAGGTGATTTAGTGAGTGAAAATCAAGAAAAGGGGATTAAAAGTCCTGTGTCATCTACCAGAACAATTTAATAGTGGCGAGACAAGGACGGATTAAAAAGTGAAGAAGGATAATAACTCCTGGCGTTAAATTGGTCAGGTTTCTCCTAAAAATGATCGGGTGGTCGACATGTTTCAGCTTGTCAATGTATTTTACTAAGCTTTCATCAGGACCTCATTTTGAAAAAACACCTTGGCGGTATAAGCACACTAAGGCTTACCCTGACCTCAGGTGTATGGAACCGATACACTCACGGTTTACAGTGGAGGTCTTCAACTGATTCGAAGGAAACCTCGTAATCTGTAAAAAAATATATATACAGATATTAGGCTCAACATACAAGAAATTGTCAAGGTGTATGTAGCATATGGTTGATCCAATATCAAACTTGGCACAAGTTGGAATCAGTCTTGTAGTCCCTGTAATTTACAGAACTCATGGTAACATACAGCAGTTCCCGTATAGTTTAGGAAACTATGTGAGGTTTATATCCCAAACAAACCCAGGTTCAAATCAACTGGTACTTGAAAAAATTCAATCAGAAGTCTAGGTTTGGGATGAGATTATTGAGACAGTGTGGATCAAGTTAAAAAAGGCACTATTAAACAATTAAAAATGGGGCGCAAAATCATCCCAAAAACAAACAAACAGACAATTGGAAAACTTAAAAAAGAGCTTACGTATTTGATGGTGGAAAAATACTCCTTAGGCAAGAAGGCGGCTAGCGGGACTACAGAACAACTGTGGTAGAAAAAGGGGACAGAACGGGAAGAATTACAACTTCGAACAACCCGTCATCCCATACTACCTAAGCGTACCGCTCTATAAAAACCACTAGATGCTTGTGTGGGGCGGTACTCACGTCGTCCAAGTCCTCAGCCTGGCTATTTCACCTACATGGGACCGCCGAGCCCGGAGTCAACATGAAATGAAACCTAAGTGTTTAAATACACAGGGTTGGCGCGGAGAAGCCGGAAGTATTCTCATCTGCCTGAGGCACATGCGCATCAACGACAGAGGCAGGGAGAAAGTACTTACTCGCTGGCCCTTGGGAGAGAAAAAGACTAGAACGTCAAATCCTCCTGTCGTGAAAACTTTATTGAAAGTGTGTTGGTTAGCGCGAACATTTAGGCAAAGTTGATACAAAATTCAGGGCATATTCCAGCCAGGGACCTCAAATGTTTTTTGGACATCCCAGAGTATAGAGATCTTGGAAATCAAACTCGGGGCTTCAGTTTTAAAAGTATACGTGAAGTCATCGTGATTGGGTACCTGGGGTCAGCACGGAGGAGTCAGAAATGTCCTTGTTTGCTTAATGTGCGTACGCATCGACAACAGCATGGGCAGAGGGAAAGGACTCAGTCGCTGGCCCATTGGAAACTACGCTGGAATGTCGAAATGTGCCACTCTTAAAAACTTGATTGGGAAAATATTGTCTGTCACCAACACTCGTACATGGGTAGCACAGGATCGAGGCAGTATTAAATACCTGTGTCTCATACAATAAGATCTCTGATCTGGCCCTAATAAATTAGTAGACATCCCTAAATATAAGGATCTTGGGAACATAAGTCGGAGCTTCCATTTATAGGACCTAACGAGGTGAGAGTACAGGAGACCTGAAGCCTTTATGACAGACAGTTGGAAAAAATATATTCAGAAAGTAAAGAGTCAGGAAAAATAACAGCAAAACAGAGAGCCTTTAGCTATTGTGTCTCAGAACTGTTCCCCATGGAATATTATCGTTAAGGCCCACTAGATGTGTTGATAGTCGATAGACCCAACGTTGTTCCTTTTCAAACAACAGGGATGGTTTTGCTTGTTCTATGATGGTCCATTGTAAATCATCCACAGTATGGTTGAAGCGTAAGAAGTGTTCAGTTAATTTTGTCATGCTTCTTTTACATCGAACGTTACTTCGATGTTCACCAATATGTAACTTGACTTTCCTTGTGGTCATGCCCACATACTTTAGACCACATGGACATGTAATTAGATAGACCACATCAGTCGTATTACAATTAGTGTGGCTACGTTGAGTCCAGATTTTTCCATTTTCCAAAGCCAAAGTTTTGGTGGGGAAAGTGAGGTGGCATACGCTGCATGACCCACAAGGGAAATGACCCAGGTGTCAAGGACAGATGGTTCAGTGGACTTATTTAAGATCCTCGGTCTCGTGTGGACAAGAGAGTCTTTGATACTCATAGCTTTCTTGTATGCAATTAAAGGTTTTTCCCACTTGATGTTATTGCTCTCCAGAATCCTCCAGTGTTTCTTGATGGATTTTGCAATGGCGTTGGAGGCAACGTTATAAGTTGTTACACACGTTAGTGGTATATCTGTGGGCTCTTTTGGATAATCCTGCAAGAGGACCTCTCTAGGTTGATTTCTTGCTCTTTTGCAGCTTTTGGATAAGATAGTTTCAGGATAACCCCTCTGTTTGAGTTTATGTGTAAGTTCTTTGGACTGTGTACGGAAATCCTCCACCTTGCTACAATTGCACCTGATGCGCAAGTATTGACCATAGGGGAGGTTTTCCCGTAATGGTCGCGGGTGAAAGCTAGAAAAAGTCAGGAGGTTGTTTCTAGCTGTAGGTTTGTAATATGTTTTAGTCAATAGAGCGCCATCGATCTTAGTGACGACCACATCCAAGAAAATCATCTCATGTTTGTGAAAGGAATGGGTGAAGAGAAAATGAGGGTCACAGGTGTTAATCCATGAAAGGAATTCACAAAGGATACTCTCGGGACCCTGCCAGATGATAAAAATATCATCGATATATCTTTTCCAAAAGGAAAGATATGAAGAAAAAGGGTTGAGTTGGCTTAGGATAAATTTACGTTCAAAATCAAAAACATAAAGTCCTGCCACACTCGGCGCAAAAGTGCTGCCCATCGAAGTCCCTGTTGACTGGAGGTATAGTGTGCCCTGATATTCAAAAAAATTCTTCTTGAGTGCCAAAGTTGCACATTCAATAATAAAGCCTTTCAGTGTTTGAAAGGACCAATTGATAGAGTCAAGAGCTTCCCCAATGACCTTGATTGTATCGTCCTGGGGAATACTTGTATAGAGACTCTCAATGTCTAGAGAGACAAGGATAGTGTTGTCATGATCTACTTTGAGCTCTTGGAGAGATGCCCAAAAACTTTTTGTATCTTTCAGATATGTCGGGGTATCCTGAATTATTGGTTTCAGAAAAAAATCACAAAATATAGAAAGAGGCTCTAGTAAAGAACCAATGCCCGATACTATGGGGCGGCCCGGAGGGGGTGACTTATTTTTGTGAATTTTTGGCAATGTGTAAAAATAAGGAATTATGCCTTTTCCTTTCGTCAAAAAATCAGCCTCATGTTTGCTTATGTACCCACTAGTCTCGGCATGTTCGACAAGATTGCATATCGTAGTTCTCAAAAGTGGAGAGGGATCCGAAGTTAAAGGAATGTAATTCTTCAAGTTGTTTAGAAGACGTCTGCATTCAAGATCATAATCTGTGGCATTTTGGATTACGATTCCACCCCCCTTATCAGCAGGTTTTATCACAATGTCAGAATTACTCTTTAGCGATTGAAGAGCCTGAAACTCAAGGGCACTCATATTTTTATAAGTTCCTTGGTCCTGGAAGGCTTCGACATCGTTAAATACTGCTTGTTCAAACGCAGTAAGCCCTGCTGGAACCAAATGAGGAGGGGGGGTGAATGTAGATTTCAAACGTAAGGCGGTGTCACTGGGATGATCTACAAGGACATCAGATTTATTTTTCTCAAAGAAAGATTTGAGTTTTAACTTTCTGAAAAATTCTGAAAGTTCGCAATGCAAACGGAAGCGATCCAACCGTGCAGTGGGCACAAAACCTAATCCTCTCTCAAGTACTTTGCTCTCTGTCTGTGTCAATGTGACCGAGGAAAGATTCACCACTAGGCTCTCTGATTGCTGGTTCCCGCCTTGCTGGGATGTCCAAAAAACATTTGAGGGCCCTGGCTGGAATATGCCCTGAATTTTGTATCAACTTTGCCTAAATGTTTGCGCTAACCAACACACTTTCAATAAAGTTTTCACGACAGGAGGATTTGACGTTCTAGTCTTTTTCTCTCCCAAGGGCCAGCGAGTAAGTCCTTTCTCCCTGCCTCTGTCGTTGATGTGCATGCGCCTCAGGCAGATGAGAATACTTCCGGCTTCTCCGCGCCAACCCTGTGTATTTAAACACTTAGGTTTCATTTCATGTTGACTCCGGGCTCGGCGGTCCCATGTAGGTGAAATAGCCAGGCTGAGGACTTGGACGACGTGAGTACCGCCCCACACAAGCATCTAGTGGTTTTTATAGAGCGGTACGCTTAGGTAGTATGGGATGACGGGTTGTTCGAAGTTGTAATTCTTCCCGTTCTGTCCCCTTTTTCTACCACAGTTGTTCTGTAGTCCTGCTAGCCGCCTTCTTGCCTCAGGAGTATTTTTCCACCATCAAATTCATAAGCTCTTTTTTAAGTTTTCCAATTGTCTGTTTGTTTGTTTTTGGGATGATTTTGCGCCCCATTTTTAATCGTTTAATAGTGCCTTTTTTAACTTGATCCACACTGTCTCAATAATCTCATCCCAAACCTAGACCTCTTATTGAATTTTTTCAAGTACCAGTTGATTTGAACCTGGGTTTGTTTGGGATATAAACCTCACATAGTTTCCTAAACTATACGGGAACTGTTGTATGTTACCATGAGTTCTGTAAATTACAGGGACTACAAGACTGATTCCAACTTGTGCCAAGTTTGATATTGGATGAACCATATGCTACATACACCTTGAAAACTTCTTGTATGTTGAGCCTAATATCTGTATATATATTTTTTTACAGATTACGAGGTTTCCTTCGAATCAGTTGAAGACCTCCACTGTAAACCGTGAGTGTATCGGTTCCATACACCTGAGGTCAGGGTAAGCCTTCGTGTGCTTATACCGCCAAGGTGTTTTTTCAAAATGAGGTCCTGATGAAAGCTTAGTAAAATACATTGACAAGCTGAAACATCTCGACCACCCGATCATTTTTAGGATAAACCTGACCAATTTAACGCCAGGAGTTATTATCCTTCTTCACTTTTTAATCCGTCCTTGTCTCGCCACTATTAAATTGTTCTGGTAGATGACACAGGACTTTTAATCCCCTTTTCTTGATTTTCACTCACTAAATCACCTCACTTCTTTAGCTGAAAGTTGGTTGCTCCGCTCTAAAATAAGCGTTGAAGCACACCAGAGGTGCATAAGGCACCCCTGGCTAAACCCCATGATAAAGCATGTCACCAACTATGTTGGTGAGTGAGGGTTTTATTTAAAAGTCAGGTAGATTTGGTCTTTCTGGCATCAAGTCTGGAATTTAGGAGAATCACCTTAGGTTGATTTTCTGTCCATTATCATGATCATGGGGCTCCCTGAAAAACTCAAAAGGAGATGGGATGTCCCGCTGCCATGCCTGCTTTTTGCTTACAGAGAAGTGCCACAGAAGGGAGTAGGTTTCTCACCCTTTGAACTTCTGATTGGTCATCCTGTGAGGGGACCACTTTGTATGGTAAAAGAGGGCTGGGAGAGGCCTCTACAAGAGCCCAAACAAGACATCGTGGACTATGTGCTTGGCCTAAGGTCCAGAATGGCTGAGTACATGGAAAACACATCCAAAAATCTGGAGACCGGCCAGGAGCTTCAGAAGCACTGGTATGACCAACACGCTGCACTGGTTGAATTTTAACCTGGGCAACAGGTGTGGATTTTGGAGCCAGTGGCACCAAGGGCCCTCCATGATAGAAGGAGTGGCCGTTACCCTATCCTAGAGAAAAAGAGTGAGGTCACCTACTTAGTTGACCTGGGCACTAGCAGGACACCCAAAAGGATGCCCTATGCCAGTGGTCTGGGCACAGGAGCATGAGCCCTGTGCCCCTACAGTACCCAGGTCCATTCCTGGGCACTGTAAGTGCAGTGCTGCCATTTAAGAGTATTTGTTGCTGGGAGATCATCAACACGAACTCCACAGCACCATGATGGGTTCACTGAAGACTGAGGAGTTTGGTATCAAACTCCTCAGCACATTAAACCCGCACTGATGCCAGTGCAGGATTTAATGTACAATACACAACAGAGAGCATCTTAGAGATGCCCCCTGAACCTAACCTACAATCCACGTCTGGTCTGAGGGGCTGCCTAGGCTGCCACACAGCAGACATGTTGCTGAACCCCTGGGTAGAGAGCCATCCGCTCTCCTGGGCCTGCAACAATGCTCATCCTAGGCGAGGTGCTAGGTCTCCTCCCCAGGATGGGCAAGGGGAAGCTTCAAAGGCATGCCACCTGTGTGAGCTTCTCCAGGGCACTTTCTGTACCTAGCAACTGGCCCCTACCGGTTCTCAACCCCCACTCTGGCGGGAAGACTGTCCGGAAACCCCAAGGAAGGACAGGGGGTGTGCCAGCCTCTGCCAACCCCACCCCTCAGGTGGGGGAGGCGAGGTGAAGCACGTCCCCGGGCTCTCACCATCTTGAAGATGGGGAGCCCTGCCCAATCAGGACTAGGCCACTGCCCCCCTCCCACAGGAGAGTGGCAGGATAGGGGTGAACCCATCCCAGGGCAGGGACCCATTGTTCCCTGCCCTTTACCTACCTGTAACGCCTCTAAATTTAGTATTTAGGGGCAACCTGAACCTTCCTTCCTTAGATACCAGATTCCAAAACAGCAAAGAAGAGCAAGAAGAAAGAAGACCTGCCGTGCAGCTGCTAAGAAGAGGAAGATACCAACTGCTTTGGCCCCAGTCCAACCGGCGTGCCAACTCTCGAACCTGCTCCTGCTAAATCCCGGCACCTCTTGTGGCCAGCAACCTCACAAACCCCGGAGGACCTGGCTACCTTGTGACTCTGAGCACCCGGGACTCCCACGAGCAGTGCTCAAAGCAAGTATCTAACCCCTGGCATCAGCCCAGAACCGCGAACCCTGCACACTCTTCACCCGCCAAGCCTGGCCTGTGCTGGAGTATACAAAGACCCCAAGGACATCCCCCCGGCGACTGTGACCCTAAATCCAGCACCCAAGGACCCACCTCGATGCTCCTGATGACGCCTGCAGCCTCAGAACCAGGGACCCCCCAACCGCGATCAACAGAGGGTAAGATTTCCCAACACCAAAAGGCACCCCTGCACCCGGAGCCCTGCGGCCCACTGTGTCCGACTCCTGGGTACCTACCTATCATCCAACTACCCAACTTACCTCTCGAAGTGGTGGTCACACCTGAAGAATCTTCGTCCCCGAGCTTGCAGCCTTTGTTCGTCCTTGAGCTTTTCCATTGCAATCCGTTGAGCGCCCGAAGACTCAAAAGCACCCTGTACCCAGCCGCCCGAGTGGCCCTGGCAGTGCAACTTCTACTCCTACCTACTTCCGCGTTTGCCCTGAGCAAGTGACCAGGAGCCCAGCTCCCACAGCCGCGTGGCCTGCTAGTCAGCAGCCACCAACCAAGGGCCCCCTAGCTCCCATAGGATAACATTGGGCCTAACTCACTCTGCACCTGCTGAGGGTGTAACAACTGTACTTACCTGACCCTGGGAGTCCCCTGAGTCTATGCCCAGAACCTTAACTCTGCCAGTCGAGTACTTACCCAAAAGCCGATAACTCACTTTTCTTCCATAGGGTAACATTGACTGGTTTCTTTTGAAATTTCTTCTAAGTGTGGAGTTTCTAAACTTTAAAATATTCATCTAACATCAACCGAGTAACGAAAACAGAAATACTCACCTGCTATTAGAAGAAATCCCAGTGCTGGATCGTGGTGCCCAGCACTGACCCTGAAAAGTACTTATGACCGTACTTACCACTAACTCAATTTTCTCCCATAGGAACCGATTGACTGTTTTTTCTGTGAAATTTCTTCTGTCGATTTTTACAAACTACCAATATTCTTTAAAAATCATACCAACTTTGAAAACGTAATTACTTACCTGTTTTAGATAGATGTCCCAGTACTGATCCTAGGAGCCCAGCACTGGATTACAAAAGTAACGAGAACATACTTTACCCGTAACTTGAATTTTCTTCCATAGGAAACCATTGACTGTTTTTCTGCGAAATTTCTTCTAAGCGTCGATTTTGCAAACTTATAAATATACCTTAAAAATCGCCTGTATAACTTAAACGCAGTTTCTCAACTGCTTACAGGTGGTACACTAGTGCTGGATCCAGGATCCAACACTGACCAAGAAAAAGTAACCATAACCCCTCTTACCTGCTAAGTGAATTTCCTTCCATAGGATAACATTGGTAATTTGATCAGAAAAAGTTTGTCAATTTTTAAAATAGCAAAATATTGCTTAAAAATCACAACAGTAACTAAAACGTATTTACTCACGTGTTTCCAAGAACTGTCCCAGGACTGAATCTAGGATCCAGTCTTGGAGTTAGAAAAGTAATCCTGAAAGTAACCACTTGCATGTAACTTAAAATTCCCATTGAGCTCAATGTATTATTGTGTTTGAAATTGTGTTGCCTATTGCAACAAACTGTAACTATTGCATTTCAAGTCAATTGCCTCTTGCAAAGTATTTAACTAAAGCATCTCATTCTGAGAAAGCATATTTTGATACCAATTGTTGGCTCTAAAATAAAACAACCATATATTTTTATATACAAACCATTGGCCTAGAGTTCAGTTCTTGAGTGTGTGAGACCATTTGCTGACTGAGTGTGTACAACAAATGCTTTACACTGTCCTCTGATACTGCCTTACTGCTCGACCAAGCTACCACTTTAGAGAGTAAGGTTATATCTAACTTTAGCCTCTGCCAAACCCCTGGGGGCTGTGGACTCTGTACACAATGTACCTATTTGGGAACAGTATATACAGAGCCACTTTCCTACAGTAAGCACAACTAGATTGGGTTTGGTGCCTAGCTAAGAGGTCGGCAGAACATTTCTGAAGCTTGTTGCGTAACAATGGAGGAGCTGTTGCATGATACATTTTGAACTTTAAGCAGGACACTTTGAAAATGATATGTTTTTGGACTAGAATCATGGCCCTGAGTGGTTTGGTAAATGCAGAGTAACGCAATGCAGCACAATTCGCTGTGTTGCGTTACTAGATTTGCCATAAATTGTAGACCGGGGAGTGCACCAAAACTGCAATGCCTCCCCAGGTGAGGTATAACAAGGAGAAATATGTTTATTTCTCCTCGTTTTGTTCCTGTTTCTATGTGTGCTTCAGAATCAAACAAACATAGAAAGAGGAAAAAGTCCCAAGGGATTGTTTTTGTGCAGGAAGGTGCCACTTCTTATACAAAACCAATATTGCAAAAATTGCAGGCACCCATGCACCATGGTGCAAGAGTGCCTGCGTTGGCATTAGGCAGAACATTGCGCACCAGTTCTGGGAAAAGGCAGGACTATGCTATACAATGTTAAATACAGCTCATTCCTGCCCTTTACCTATCACTCAGTGCAGCAAGGTGACATGCTGCGCGATATAAAGATAAATATGCCCCTAAATCTTTTTGAAGATTAAAGAGGTAATTCAGGTAAGAATAGTGTGATTGATTGAATCCATCACAGTGGAATAGTCCATGAGTAGTATTACCTCTGAACCATATACATCAACCAGCATTTGCACATCATTAATAGACGCTGTGATAACAGTCTCTGTGGAAGAAGAATCATTTGAAGCCGGCCTGCACCAAGAACCTTGTGACACTCTATGTAAACATGTAGACCTACAATTGGGCAGTTATAACTACTTCTGAAAGTTTTACAATACAGGGTAGTAACAAAATTGGCTTAAAGCTATAAAGGATGTCAGAGTTAATGCCATGGGTTGGTTTTGTATAACACTGACCATAACAGGGCCATAACAGAAGAGCATGAATACTTTGCTAGCTAAGACATTCTCAAGCATCTTGCCATCTTGCACAGCAAGGTATCTTTCAGTGGGAGGGAGGTTAAAGGTTGTCTCTAATTTTACTTATTTTTAGCCACTGAGTTTGCAAGGTATTGAGAGGGTACCAGGCAGTGTCTGGTTGCAGTGGGATTATAAAGCGTTTAACTGTTCTAACCAAGGTTTTGTTACTGTTCACTGCAAAGACGATCCTTTGTGAAAAAAGCATCTTTTTGCTTTAAGCACCAGGTAGCTCATTTATAAGAGCCTTGTGTTACTTTTGCTCCATGTAACCATGTAAGGTGGTGCATGCGTGATGCAGGGCTCTCATGGAGATTTATGAAAACATGGAAAGGCACACTGCGTGGCTTTGAGTGGCCTCATAAATCATGAGTATGGCAGCATGGCACAAATAGCTGCATTGCATTACTCTGCAACTGGGAGGTGTTCCAAGAGTGCTGTGATGGGTTTTCCCATGCAACACCCATGGAATTTGATGCTGGCCCAGATTTACAAAGGGAAGAAAATCTGGGGAAGCATCAAATCAGTATGCCTCCTGAGGTGAGATGTAACTAGGAGAAACATGGGTATTTGTCCTCGTTTTTCTTCTTTTCATGTGTGTGCTGCATTCTGCAGCAGACATGGAAAAAGAAAAATGCCTTTTATGGTTATTGTTGTGCAGGAAGGTGCCCCTTCCTGCAAAAAAACAATCCTGCCTGCAACGGAGGCACCCTTCTACCATGGTGCATGGGTGCCTAGGCTGGAGCTAGGCTGCTGAAATGGCACCAACACAGTCAGAAAGGACAGGAATTCCCCGTATTGCTTAAATATGATGCATTCCTGCCCCTTTCATCTTGGAGTAGGGCAGCGCAGCAAGGTGCCTTGCTGTGTTGCCTTACACCAACATGCCATAAATGAGTCTCTAAGCGGTTGTACTTGTGCATCTGTTTAGTAAACAACAATTTGTCCTGTGAGACATAGGATTTACGCAAAGGGTTTTCATCCTTCCTAAAATGTTCTTTGTCTCTCTTAGGACCTCGGAGTACCAATAATTGTTCAAATATTATTTGTAATATATTCTTGGGGGCAGATTTATAAGAAACTAACGCAGAGCGGTGCCGCAAGCCATTCTGCTGTGCTGCATTAATTTAATATATTTACGAAAATATGTTGCATCTCTGTGCTTCCCTCTACGCTGGCACACAAGGCTGCCATGCGCCGGCACAGGCAGCCTAGCACCATTGTGCAAGGATGCCTGAATCATGAGGAGATTGTTTTGTGTAGGAAGGGGTACCTTCCTGCACAAAACAATCAACTGAGGTGATTTCCTCTTCTAATGCGTGCTGTAGAATGCAGCCCACATTGAAAGCGAGGAGAAATTAAAATATTTCTCCTCGTTGCAGCTCGCTACCACCCTTAGGGTGGCATAGCATTGTGGCACATTTACAGATTTATGATTTCTTGTAAATCTGGAAATGCATCAGTGGAAATGGGTGTTGCGTGTGAACACCCACAGCAACACTATTGTCATGCCCCTAACACGCAAAGTGTTGCATGAAAAGGGGCCATATATACAAGCACATGTAAAGTCATGCAGGGTGGCTTTACATGTGTTTGTAAATATCACTCAGCAGGTTGCATTGCCGGTGCCTCATGTGACGCAAAAGTGGCACAAGGATCTGGTAAATCTGCTCCTTATTTCTTATAGGAGTAATATTATCTAGGTTTTACAAAATAATATTTTTTAAAAACTGGATAGCCTATGGGGTTCATGTGATTATTGCGGATATCTAGAAGATGCGCACTGTTATAAAAAAAAATCACATATTTTTCCTGCTCAGTTTTCCAAATACATTTTGAAGTTACCAATTGAAGTACCCTATTCAGTGTTTTCTAGGGTACTATTATCTGGAATTGGATTCAGGGAATTTTTATGTGCTACTACATATGGCCCATTTCACAAAGCTGGAAAAAGTATTAAAATAAAACTAGAGAATAATGAATGTGGGTAATTTACCATGAAATAAATCTTTCTTTTGCTTCTAAAACAGTAAAGTGCTTGAGGCGTCACTTTCTATACAAAGGATTACAACACTAATTTGAACAAAGTAAAAGACAACATTGGGCCAAATTATGATATTGGTCG
This sequence comes from Triturus cristatus, assembly GCF_964204655.1. NCBI lineage: Eukaryota > Metazoa > Chordata > Amphibia > Caudata > Salamandridae > Triturus > Triturus cristatus. Next base: position 921,086,412 of record NC_140588.1, read on the forward strand.
GATCGCAACCCATGGGCTGTCGGTTGCGATCCGACTGACATCTTTACATGCAGTCCAACCGCTGCAGTATGATGCAGCGGTCAGAGATAGGGGGCAGAGTGCAAGGGATTGAGCCCCTACAATGGGGAAGTGTCTGCTCAGGCACCGTCATAAAGGAATACAATGCATATTTCAGGCAGCCTTTTAATGGAGTCCGACCATCATTGAAAGGAAGTCGGAAAACAGATTTTTGGGGCTCAAGCAGGTCCCCCGTCCCTCCGCGGCCTCCCCTAAGATACCCTGTGCCACATGGTGCCTGGCTCACAGTGCATGAAAGTTTGTAAACTTTCATTTTCCTAATGCGGGTTGTGCAGCGGCCTTTTTCTGTCTGGAGATAATGGCACATTAGGAAAATTCTTGTTTATAAATGCCTCATGGCAGTCACTTCCAAATTCGATAGATGAAACCACCAAATTATAGTTAGTCAGTTTCCATTCCGACATGATGCCGGTCGGATGCTTGTCCTAATGGCATCATGATTAGGGCCAAAGTGACTAATGCTCATAGTCAAAGAATGTTATCCTTGTGGGAATTAAACAAATGTAAATTCAGAAAACACAAAAAAAACTGATCTGGGCTGACAACTTTCTGGCAGCAACTAAATTATATAATTTGCTAAAGTACTTTTTTTGTTTACCTTATCACATGCCCTTGCATTTGTTTGCATATTTAGTCTGTACATGACATACCGAGTACTGCAGCAGTATTCTCTGCACTAGAATGTGCAGTAGTATGAAAATTCATTATATACAAAAGGGGAACTCTGATTATTGGGCCTTCAACTCCTGATAGGAGTGGCACAACCCTCATACTATTTCTCAGAGAAGTGCATGTTTGCATCAAGTAGTAACAAGATGTTTAACGTCAAGAAATTAACTCCAAATTTAGAAAAATAGAAAAATGTATTGAGGAAAAAGCACCAATGCAATTGACACAAGATAATGAGAATTGAAAATATGATTTATAATTTTAAGACAAGCACCAAAAAGACGCAACCCACTGATCATATGTCACATATCATGGGTGACCCAGAACTATGAACAGCTTCAATTGGAGTGTGCTGGAAGCAGAAGTCGAATAGTTCTATGCCAAATGGGCCACACTAGTTAAAACCTTTATCTTATGACTTAAGTAATTTTCTGAAGATCCAAGTCATCCAAGTCCTCGACCCGGAAAAGGGATGCAGCACAAAGCCCTAATGCCAAAATACATGTTTGTAACATCCCTGCACCCTGTGGCAGGCACCATGCAGTGCCTTCCACACAATGCAGGGCTGTTTAGTGCCCCTCAGGGTCCATAGCGGAGAGCCACAGGGGACAGGGGAAGAAACAACGTGAAATGGCTGTCGGAAAGGTGGATCATAATCCCCACAGCGGTGCCTGAGAAGGCCCCACCTAAGTTGTGGGGAATGCAATCCCCACCATACAGTGCCTTTCACACAATGCAGGGATGTTTAGTGCCCTCCAGGGTCCATAGCAGAGAGCCAAGGGGCACAGGGGAAGAAACAAAACATGAAATGGCTGTCGGAAAGGTGGATCATAATCCCCACAGCGGTGCCTGAGAAGGCCCCACCTACGTTGTGGGGAATGCGATCCATCCGACCTCCCAACGGGCTCCTTGAGCCCGTCGGGAGCTGTCGATTGGTCACTGGGGCAATGCTGTCTGACCAACCGCATCGTAATGCGGCGATCTGACCCCGGCTATAGATGTCGGAGGGACCAACACCGACAGCACGTCAGTGTCGATCCCACTGACATCATATTCATCCCCCAAGTGTAAAATATCTTTCAATGACCACTTTAGTTAATTCCTACGCCATTATATAAAAGATGATTGTATTCATAAGTAGACCTATTCCTCTAAAATACAGTTTTTAACCACACAGTGAAAATACATTTTTGTAACTGTCACTGTGGGGGCATACTTTTTGAGTGAATTACACAAATATTGATTTTTAAATATTTTGTGACCAAGATTGTTTTGATATATTTTATCATTGGGTGTAGTAACATTTCATTTATTATAATTTAAATAAATATTGTTTTTATTAGTTTACTATAAATATTAGTTACTGTATTATTTTAAGTGTTAATATGTTAATATAATTACTATCATTTTTTTTAAATATAGTTTGCAATTTTAAAAAATGCGAATATTATTTTTTAAATCGAATAGAAATTTATAATGTAGTTGGGGGTTTCTAATTTTGTTGGGGAATAGGAAAAGAGGTCAATTAAATAATATTTAACCTCATTTTAATGGTAATTAGCTTTTTATATTGTACATTACATAATTACTTGTTTATTAATTAAGAAAATTGTGTAATCGTGTAGTTTTATTTTATATATTTATTTTTAATTTGTTAATTTAAATATTTTTTTCAAATGTTTATACTTCTGCAATTTATATTTTAGTAGTGGGTTGTTGGGTTTATTGGGACATAGGGTCAGAAGGCAATTATATTCTAATGAATTTAACTAAACTGTTAATTATCTTCTATCATACATTAAATATGAAATTGATTAATAAATATGTAAATTGTTTACTTGTTTGTTATTTTATTTATTTGAGTTGTAAATTGTGAAGTATTTATTTTTTTATTTGAAATATATGTTTTGGTAGCAGGTTTTTGGTTTTGTATCAAAATACGGTGTGATATTATTGGAGTTATATAAAAATTTTAATTAACAATCAATATGAAATTCTTTTTAAATTGATAAGTAGGTTAATTTTACATGTATATTTATTGTAAAATATTTATTATGAGTTATTACTTTATTTTTACATCGTTTAAAAAAATATTATTTATAGAATGTATTGTAAGTAATATTTTGATGTTTTATTTATTATTTAATTGATATTTTCGGGTGTTTGTAGGTATTTGGGTGCAGAGTGATAAACTAATTTAATTTTAACCATTTCTTTGAACATTTTTTCTGTTTCTTTATTTTCTTTATTGTAATATATATAGTATGTATTTTTATATAAAACTTGATATAACCATTTTCTGTTGGGTATTTAAATGTTTACTACAAACTGACTTACAGTTGGATTGGCAAATTTAACCCCATCGAAATCCAACCCTTTCCCTAGTGTTGCTTAGATTGGACTAGGAATAGTAAATCTAACACCTCTTAAATCCAACACTTTCCTTAGTGCTGCTCAGAAAGGAGTGGGAATAGTAAATCTCACCCCTCAGAAGTCTAATGCCTTTCCTACGGTTGCTTATACTTAAGAGGGAATAGTACAACTGACGACTTCTAAATCCAACCCTTTACTTACTGTTCCTTAAATTGCAGTGGAAATAGTAGATCTAACCCCTCTAAAGTCCAACACTTTCCTTAATGTTGGATAAGCTGGATTTATATGAAATATATGTTATATTGTTGTTTTAATTTTTAAACCTTTATTTTTTTTTAATGATTATATTATTTTTAGAAAAAAAATGTTATTTGGAAGTTTTTATGTTTAATATATTCAATAATTTATTATATCTTAATATATAATTTTTTTAATGTATTTTTTCTGTTATTGTTGATGTTACTATGATAGTTTCTGTAATAGTTATAATATTGCTATTCTTTCCAAGCAAAAAATTACATAACATTTGTATATTTAATTTAAAGTATTAAGTAAAACTACATTTATTGTTCATTTTGATATTCAAATTTGGTTAGATATTTTTGTTGGATATGTATATATTTCTATCTATCTATCTATCTATCTATCTATCTATCTATCTATCTATCTATCTATCTATCTATCTATCTATCTATCTATCTATCTATCTATCTATCTATCTATCTATCTATCTATCTATCTATCTATCTATCTATCTATCTATCTATCTATCTATCTATCTATCTATCTATCTAGCTATCTATCTATCTATCTATCTATCTATCTATCTATCTATCTATCTATCTATCTATCTATCTATCTATCTATCTATCTATCTATCTATCTATCTCTGTGTATGTGTATATATATGTGTGTGTCCATACATATATATATGTGCAAACACCAGGCGCATTCTCCCACTTCCAGGCAGGCGAAGGAGAAAGCACACGGACACCATGTGTACATATATATATTTACTGAAAAAACCATAGGTTTCAGGGACGTTATAGTTACAGATTAGCATTTAAAAAACCTTGGAAATTCACTGAAAAAAACAGAGGTTTCAGGGACGTTATAGTTAGTTGCACATTTCGCTCGTACAAAACCATAGAAATTCAACCGTTATAGTTAGTAGAGATAACTATAACTCGCGCCCCGCAATGCACTGTTGATGACATCACATATTACATCACTCATGACATGGTCAGTGACATCACTGATGACATCACTGTTGACACACCAAAATTTTACCACAAAACCAGAAAGATATAGCCCAATTGTGCGTGATCTAGCCCAATCTGGCAACACTGATGCCACAGCCACTCCCTCACGGCTGGTATACACCCACACCACACCCATCCATCACATGCGTCACAGGACCCGTGACCCTGCTAATATAAAAGACTGGGTGCACGTGCACTACGACATTTTAGTTAAGCTTTCTATAGCCCAAAGCCAACTAAAAAGTAGCCCAAACTTGCCCAATATTACCACTTTAGGGAAGGAGGGGCAGGGACAACCTCAAGCAGGCGGTGAATGCATTTGAATTGATGTTGCAGCAGTATGCCAAGTAAATATTTGTCTAATAAAGCGCTTTAACATACTACTTTGCTGGAGCGATGTGTATATATTTATAATCTGGTAACTAGCACAAACCAAAATTTTATCACACAACCGGAAAAATATAGCCCAATTGTGCGTGATCTAGCCCAATCTGGCAACACTGATGCCACAGCCACTCCCTCAAGGCTGGTATATATACCCACACCACACCCATCCAGCACAGGTATCACAGGACACGTGACCCTGGTGATATAAAAGACCGGGTGCACGTGCACTACGCCATTTTGGAGTTTATAATACATGCCTCACTTCTCACTGAGTTAGTAGCACCACAAGCACTGAGCGGGTGTGCAACCTGCGATGATGATGGGTGCACTAGTATGTCCTCTGCCATGGCCATATCAAGACTCAGTACCCAATGTGAGACCTATTACCTTCCAGAACGGAGCTGCATGATGTGGAGGGTGCTGTGATCGCAAAAAGGTGAGCAGTGAGGTCTGAGTGCACAGCGGCAGGCAGATACCTCTGGGCGGCGGGAGTGCATGGGGTGCAGCAACCTGGATGCAGAAAGGCTGCACAGCGATTTAGGCGTACGCAGTCATATATACCCTGCCATTACCCTTTCTTATTACATTTTGAACAAGTTTTCCAATAGCAGGACATTTTTTACAGTCGGCCAAATGTCTGTCGCTCCCACATCTGTAGCAAAGTAGTTGAGTATTTCTTTTTTCATACTTTGTACCCTTAAATTTACCATCAAATTTTGACGAACTTTCCTACCTCTCTTTTTTTTTTAAAAGAGGTAAGGTGTTGGGAGCATTGAAGCATGCAGACATGAGCGTAACATTCCTCTCACAGCTCGTGGCTGCCTCGCGTCGCTTTGGGAATGTTATGTTTTGAATGTGAGAAGGTTGGGAGGTAGAAGTTAACGGGAGTTCAGTCATTCTTGCTTTATACTTGCTGCTTACAAAACATGTTCTGAGGATTAAACCACATCAAGAGAATTACCGTCTCTGTCTTTTCATTACTGCATACTGGTCTTTCCTACAATTACTAATTCTGTACTATCTTTCAGATGTGGGAGCTTGAGGGTGCACTATGTCCCGGGCACGTGGTTGGAGACACACTGTTGCAGGGATTCTGCTCATGCACAGAACTATGCGCAGGAAACCAGGACCTCAGTGAACTGCGGTGTACCAAAAACTCACCTCAGTACCCAGAACCCGTATCCGACTAGCATCGGTGTCTCATTCGTTCTCTGTATCATTTCGAAGCTACCAATGATTAGACAACCGAGAACAAGCGACTTAGAGTACTCTCAGGAATGGTGAGCATCAGAAACACCTTTTCGTTATTATTCTCATATCAGTCCACAACAAGAGTTATCAGAGACACAGTAAAGTTTAAAATGTTTATTTTTAACTACGTGCCCTAAGGAGCAGTACTTTGGCTAACATAAGCAGGCAAATGATTAAAAACAAAACCATCAGCATTGTTACAATACCATAGAAAATGAAGGGAGAAATCATATTACAAATGACAGTGGAATATAGCCACCCTCCCTTCGCTAGTAAGCTAGTTTTATGAAACTAATAGAAGGTCTCTAGGCTCGAATGGGGAACCCCATACCGTAAATATCAGCTTAGGTGAATCACATCACAGGATCAGCTCTGCTCTGTGTCTGAAAAAGGTCTTCTCCAAAAGTGTCTGAATCATGCATGCAAATGCAATATTAAAGGCACCCGAGTTTGATATTTGCAGCTGCGTGCGTGTTATGGCTAGAGCGTTGGCCGAGCAACATGAATTCAAAAGCATACATTGTTATTTGACCTTGATGGCTTCTGCACACAGTGTTCAGACTAAGGTCGCGGTGCACGTCTAGGGATGTGAACAACAGACCGTTCTCATATGAAGAAAAAGCAAGCAAGCAGTTTTTCTTATAATAACAGCTACCTGCAGTGTCGTGTGCAAAAGCAGCAAATGTGGCAAGATGGCATTTTACATCTAAGACGCTTATGCTAACATAGCAATGTGTGTACATGGAACTCCACTACAACACTGGTGACACAAAGGTGAGCTGCGAAGATTTTCTCCAGTGTCACTCTCTCACTCTTTCTCTCTCTCTCTCTCTCTTCCTCTCTCCTTTGATGGACGCATGACGCACAATCTTATCTTGCTTTTTATCTAACAGAATCTGATTCACAAATTGACGTCCCCCCAACACCACCAGAGCTGAACACGTGTAGAACCTGCAATGATGCGTGGCTATCCTGGCAATCAACACCCATTCTGAATTGTGAGCTGTACTGAGGCTGAGGAGGTTCCTTCGGCACGTGGTTGACTCTCTTCGACACACACCGGTGGGGGAAGGTGAGCAGAGAGGCTTGTTTGCGCAGCAGCGGGCACTCACCTCTGGCCAGTGCAAGTGGATGGGGTGAAGCAGCTTGGATGTGCAGCGGCAGCTCCGAAAAGTTGGAGTGCATGGGGTGCAGCAGCCTGGGTGTGCAGCGACTGTTATACACCTCTGGGCAGTGCATAGAGCCTGGGTTCATAGAGCCAAAACAAAGAATTACGAGTGTGCAGTTGTATATAGTCTGCAATTACTAATTCTATACTATCTTTCAGATAACTAAACTTGAGGGTGCAGTATGTTCCGGCACGTGGTTGGAGACACACCGGTGACAGAAAGATGAGCTGCGAAGATTTTCTCCAGTGTCAACACTCCCTCTCCATCTCTTCCTTTCTCTCTCTCTCAGACTGTCTCTCTTTCTCTGTCTCTTCCTCTCTCTCTAATTCTTTCTTTCTCTCACTTCCTCTCTCTCTCTCTCTTCCTCTCTCTCACACTGTTTGTCTCTTTTCCTCTCTCTCACGCTGTTTCTTTCTCTCTTCCTTGTATCTCACTCTTTCTTTCTTTCTTAATATTTCTCTCTTCCTCTATCACTCTTTGTCTCTCTCTCTACCTCTCTCTCACCCTTTCTCCCTCTCTCTTCCTCCCTCTCTCTTCCTCCCTCTCACACTGTTTCACTCTTTCTCTCTTCCTCTCTCTCCCCTCTCTCTCTCTCTCCTCTCTTTCTCTCTCTTTCTCTCTCTCTCTTCTCTCTCTCTCTCTCTCTCTCTCCTCTCTCACACTGTTTCTCTCTTCCTTGTATCTCTCTCTTTCCCTCTCTCACTCTTTCTCTCTTTCTCTGTCTTCCTCTCTGTCTTCCTCTTTCTTTCTGTCTTCCTCTCTCTTTTTTCTCTCTCTCTTCCTCCCTCTCTCACTAGTTCTCTCTCTTCCTCTCTCATACTGTTTCTCTCCTTCTATCTTCCTTGTATCTCACTCTCCCTCTCTTTCGCTCTCCTTTGCTGGACGCATAACGCACCATCTTATTTTTCTTTTTGTCTTGCAGGCTGTGATGCACAAATTGTCGAGGGATGACACGCCATGGCTGTACATAGTTTTATTTGTTGTTGTTTTCTTTTAATAAAATATTTTACACACATAGTTTTATTTGTTGTTGTTTTTTTTAATAAAATGTTTTACATGTAAATACATGACTAAGATTCTTATTTGTCCAACCTCACAAGCATCTTTTTTATTAAAACTGCAACACCAGCCGATTTGTTAGACTCCACATTTAAAAAAGTTTCTGTCACATTTGTTTGTGGGGGGTGAGCGGGGATGGCGGACAAGCAGCTGCTGCTGGGGGAGGTCGGAGTACTGTTGGGTGTCCGACCTGCCTCCATTGCATCTCTTCTCAGAGACAGCTGCTAGCCGACGGCCTGGCTTCTAAAGGCATACCTCCGAAGTGGTGATGTTGGGCACAGGGAGCGTGAAAGGGTTATCTTCCTACTAGTGTCCTGGAGTGGAAGTCATGCTGCCTGGCGCTCACCTGTTTCTCCTTTATTGTTAATAAATCTTAAACCTTCACTGCGTCCAAATTATCATTATAAAGAGCTCCGCTGTATTAAATTGTCCCCGGTACCTTTCTTTTATATTTTCACTCGATGCGAGGCACAAGATGGCTGCTAACACTTCCTGGTTTGAAGTGTTAGCAGCCAACCAGAGGACACTTCCTGCTTTGAAGACTTAGCAGCCAATCAGAGGCAGGCTCATGCTCGGGAGTAAGGCACCGACCAGATATATATATATTTTTTCCCTTTAACATCTCAAAAACTACTGAAGGGATTTACACCATTTCAACAAAACCGGGCTTTGTGGACCAAGACCTTTCTCCCTGCGTAATTCCGTTCAGCAATTTGACCTGTAGCCTTGTCTAAAGTTTCCTATGGAAAATCCATTGATAAAACACGTTTTGACCCCCCCCTTTTATCTCAGCCCCCCCTTGACCAAACACCTCTAAACTTTCAAGATAGGAGCTGATCAAAAAAGAGAAACTTTTTGGAAAATTTTGTAAAGAATCGTCAAACGATGCCAAAGTTATAAGCAGATGGAGAGCTCTAGGATGAGGGCTGCGCAACCCCCCTCCCAACATGAGTGAAGCCCCGAGACTACGGGGACCCCAGGGGGCAGAAATGCCCCCGGGCCATACCCACCCAGGGGTCTCATTAAAATAAAACATGGGAACCCACAACCCCAGTGCAAATTACGCCGATTTTTATGCCCTGGGGGTCCTTCTGGTACCCCCTAACCAGGCCTTGGGGGTCAGGGTGTTCCACTCTGCCCCCTTCTCTTGTTTTCTACCTTTGTTTCTCTGTTTTCTACTGACTCGCTTCTACCGAGTCACGGGATGACTGCCAACTCTTCCTGGTTTGGAGTGTTGGCAACCAATCACAGTGAAGCTCGTGAAGCTCGTGCACGGGACTTAGGCACCGCCCAGACATCAAAACTTTTGCTTTTCTCAGCAACTACTGAATGGATTTACACCATTTAAAAAAAAGGTAACTTTCTGAACCAAGCTCTACCTTTCTGCAAAATTTTGGGTAATTCTGTTCAGCAGTTCGGGCTGTAGCTCGTCGTAAAATTTCCTATGGAAATTAACATGGGGAACATGCGTTTTGGGACACCCTTTTTTCTCAGCACCCGCTTGACGAATCAACCCCAAACCTTCAAGATAGGTGCTGACCTAATAAGTGCAATGTTTTAGAAAATTTCATAAAGATTTGTTAAACTACGCCAAAGTTATTAGCAAATTAAAAAATGCCTTTCCAATGGAAACCAGGTTGTAACTATAACTACCTACTGGAGACCGCCAGTAGGTAATATATATATATATATATATATATATATATATATATATATATATATATACGCGCTCACTCCTAATCTCTTGAAGACTTTGGAAAAGCACTCAGCGGGAAACTCCTGCAATCTTTAAATCCTTTATTGCATAGCAAGTATGAAAAACATGACACGTTTCGGCTATGCCTTAGTCGAATGTTCTCATTGAACGCGCCAAAAAGCAACATATTTAAAAGTTTGTTACGTGAATCACATGACAAAGTAAAACATGGAAATCAACAGAGGACAATCCTCTTACAATACACGGCACCATGTTAGAGTGTAGTTTTAAAGCGCTCAAATGCGAATTTCAAATCATTTCAGGGCCACATCTAGTTAGATAATTATACCTTACAGTAATTTTCACCTATTAGTTTCCTCGTTTTAAAGGAAACCTATATAACCATATCGCCGTATATCGGCTTTCTCGGTACCATAATACATTAACCACTATTATGCCGTGAATCGGCTACCGCTTCCACTGTCCAGGGAAGGCATGGCTTGGCAGTTCGGGCTGGACTGTTCCCATGAGGCACAGGGTCAGACTGATTTGCATATGGCCATGTCTGAACTGGGGTGGCAGAGTGGGCTAAAGAACGGTGATGGATCAAACCCAGATCTGTTGACTGGGTGTGAGTGTTTGATTGGTTCTGATGCTCCGTCCATCACCACCCCCTTTTGTACCGCTTTGTTCGCCATAAGTTGGCAGGGTATGCTCAGACGTGAGTCCCTTGCTCACTTTGCCACTGGACTCAAGCGAGCCTGGCTGAAGACGGCTGAAATGCCAGAAACCGGTCCTAGGAAGCTTGTTTCCGGTCCAGGGAAGGCATGGCTTGGCAGTTCGGGCTGGACTGTTCCCATGAGGCACAGGGTCAGACTGATTTGCATATGGCCATGTCTGAACTGGGGTGGCAGAGTGGGCTAAAGAACGGTGATGGATCAAACCCAGATCTGTTGACTGGGTATGAGTGTTTGATTGGTTCTGATGTTCCGTCCATCACCACCCCCTTTTGTATCGCTTTGTTTGCCATAAGTTGGCAGGGTATGCTCAGATGTGAGTCCCTTGCTCACTTTGCCACTGGACTCAAGCAAGCCTGGCTGAAGATGGCTGAAATGCCAGAAACCGGTCCTAGGAAGCTTGTTTCCGGTCCAGGGAAGGCATGGCTTGGCAGTTCGGGCTGGACTGTTCCCATGAGGCACAGGGTCAGACTGATTTGCATATGGCCATGTCTGAACTGGGGTGGCAGAGTGGGCTAAAGAACGGTGATGGATCAAACCCAGATCTGTTGACTGGGTGTGAGTGTTTGATTGGTTCTGATGCTCCGTCCATCACCACCCCCTTTTGTACCGCTTTGTTCGCCATAAGTTGGCAGGGTATGCTCAGACGTGAGTCCCTTGCTCACTTTGCCACTGGACTGAAGCAAGCCTGGCTGAAGACGGCTGAAATGCCAGAAACCGGTCCTAGGAAGCTTGTTTCCGGTCCAGGAAGGCATGGCTTGGCAGTTCGGGCTGGACTGTTCCCATGAGGCACAGGTTCAGACTGATTTGCATATGGCCATGTCTGAACTGGGGTGGCAGAGTGGGCTAAAGAACGGTGATGGATCAAACCCAGATCTGTTGACTGGGTGTGAGTGTTTGATTGGTTCTGATGCTCCGTCCATCACCACCCCCTTTTGTACCGCTTTGTTCGTCATAAGTTGGCAGGGTATGCTCAGACGTGAGTCCCTTGCTCACTTTGCCACTGGACTCAAGCAAGCCTGGCTGAAGACGGCTGAAATGCCAGAAACCGGTCCTAGGAAGCTTGTTTCCGGTCCAGGAAGGCATGGCTTGGCAGTTCGGGCTGGACTGTTCCCATGAGGCACAGGGTCAGACTGATTTGCATATGGCCATGTCTGAACTGTGGTGGCAGAGTGGGCTAAAGAACGGTGATGGATCAAACCCAGATCTGTTGACTGGGTGTGAGTGTTTGATTAGTTCTGATGCTCCGTCCATCACCACCCCCTTTTGTACCGCTTTGTTCGCCATAAGTTGGCAGGGTATGCTCAGACGTGAGTCCCTTGCTCACTTTGCCACTGGACTCAAGCAAGCCTGGCTGAAGACGGCTGAAATGCTAGAAACCGGTCCTAGGAAGCTTGTTTCCGGTCCAGGGAAGGCATGGCTTGGCAGTTCGGGCTGGACTGTTCCCATGAGGCACAGGGTCAGACTGATTTGCATATGGCCATGTCTGAACTGGGGTGGCAGAGTGGGCTAAAGAACGGTGATGGATCAAACCCAGATCTGTTGACTGGGTGTGAGTGTTTGATTGGTTCTGATGCTCCGTCCATCACCCCCTTTTGTACCGCTTTCCACTTAATTCATGTCATGACAACAGACTGTTGGTTCGAATACACAAATAATTTCAAGGCAGCATGTAATTGAATGTTTCCATCTTACATTTATACCAATTCACTCATATTAAAGGAATATCGCAATGTCGCCGTGTATCGGATTTCTCAGTGCTACGCTGAACTAACTGTTACTACGCCGTGTATCGGCTTCAACTTCTTTATAATTAATGTCATTGCAACAGTCTGGTGATTCACAAGAAACTCAACCAAAATAAACCTAAAAGGAATGATCAAAAATAGAGCACATAGCTGACACCACTTATTGTTAAAAATTATTGTCACAATTTTGATCGGCATATTCAACCTGAACAACTACACTATATATTTCATTTAGTCCCCGAGATGAACTGCCAGTTCCTCCCCTACATTCATACCGAAGGGGTTCTTAGTTCCCAGATCTATAATGTATCGTGATTCTAGCCTACGGAGTTGTTTAATTCTGTCACCCCCCCTTATACTCATTGGGACATGATCCAACCCATAGTAACGTAACAGTTCCCTGTTACTGTTATGCTTCTCAGAATAGTGTCTTGCAACGGGATAGGTGATATCCCCCTTAGCTATAGCACACATGTGCTCCAAAATGTGTATCTTAACGCAACGAATGGTGCTACCAATGTAGCGTAAGCCACAAGGGCACTCCAAACAGTATACCACATAATTAGTGTTGCATGTGAGAAACTTTTTGATGGGCCGAGGTTTCTTTAAGCCAGTTACCAAATAGGTGGATGTCCTCTTACTCCCCACACAGGCTTTACATTTTCCACAAGGGAAAAAGCCCCTAAGATCCCTTAGGGTTCCAGCTGCCTTGGGTTTAGTAGGTAAGTGACTCTGTACCAGACTATCCCTTAACGATCTGGCTTTTCTGAAAGTTACCAAGGGGACAGAAGGAATGTCCGGGCCAATGATGTTATCCGTTTTTAGAATATGCCAATTCTTTATCAAGATCTTTCTTAATTGGTTGGCATCATTTGAGAAAGTCGTCACCATCCTGAATTTATTTTCACCTACCTCATTTGCCTTGCCTCTCTTTCTTCCTTCTTTCTTTTTGTTTTTGTCATTGTTTAGTAGAGTAACCCTAGGCATGTTCCTAACTCTTTGAAGGGTTATATCAAGATACTCTTTGTTATACCCTCTCACTATAAATCTACTGACACATATATATATATATAACCTACTGGCGGTCGCCAGTAGGTTATATATGGTGATTTGTCAAGCGGGGGCTGAGAAAAAAGGGGGCCCCAAAATGCGTTCTCCCCAGAACAAGGCACAAGAAACCACCCAAACAATTTCGGAAAACGTGAAAAGGGGGCAGAGTAGAAACACCCTGACCCCCTAGGCCTGCTCAGGGGGTCCCACAAGGACCCCCAAGGCCCAAATGTTTTTTTATTTCATTTTTAAAAAATGGGAGGATGCGCGCTGGATGCGTGCATCCTCCCAAAAAAATTCAGCGCGGGCTCCCGCACTAAATATGCTAAATAGCCCCAGGGGGGCGAAATCCTGGGGGCATAATGAAAAATTAAGTGTGGGGGGTCCCAATCCCCCCCACACTGCCCCGGGGACCGCCACCCCCGGGGCTCTAACATAATATAGGCGGGGGGCTCATGGACACCCCCTGCAGTCCCAGGGACTGCCACCCCCCCGGGCTTCAAAACATTTGGTGTGGGGGGGCTCTCAGGCCTCCCAGGGACTGCCACCCCCCAGGGCAACTTCAAAATGTGGGAGGGGAGCCATGCAGCCCTCCTCCTGGAGCCTTGTATAGGCCCTGGGGACCGCCACCCCCCAGGGCCGGCTCCTGCAGTGTCCTGGGGTGCCCACCCCCGGCACACTGTGGTTTGCTTTGCTTCATTGAAGCGAGAGCAGGGAAAGCAAAGCAGATTGCTTTTCCACATGGGGAGCAGCATGTTAGCTGCTCCCCAGTTGGAAAAGCAATGCCGGCTCCAGCAGGACGCGGGGATCCGGCTGGGACCGTGGGGGGATTGGGGACCCCCCACGGCCCCAACAAAGAGGCCCAGCCCTGGGGGATGGGGTCCCCGTAGCTAATAGTAGCCCGGGAGACGGGCGTGTTTGCACAGTGGTGAAGGTAGGGGGAGAGGCCTGAGGTGATATGTGTGCATCAGTCGAACTACGAATTCCAATTTACTCACCTGTTATTAGGAGAGAAGCCAGTGCTGCATCTTTTAGCCCAGCACTGTCCCTGGAAAGTAATTCTAAGCGTACTTACCAGTAACTTGTATTTCCTTCCATAGGAATCCATTGTGTGGTTTTCAGCAGAAAAGTTTCTAAATGTCTATTTTCACAAACTAAAAATATTCCTAAAAAATCGTCTGTATGGCTTAAACACATTCTTTCAACTTGTATTGTATTGTATTGTGATTTGTAAAGCGCGATTGCTGCCCAGTGGGCGTCCAAGCGCTAAACTGTTTACAGGAGATTCATCAGTGCTAGATCCAGGATCCACCACTGAGTAAGAAAAAGTAACGATAACACTACTTACCTGAGTGAATTTTCTGCCATAGGATAACATTGGTGATTCTATGTGAAAAAATGTTAGTGTCAACTTTCAAAATAAATTAATATTCCTTAGAAAATCACTACTGTAACCAAAGCGCTTTTACTCAACTGTTTACAGGAGATGTCCAAGGACTGAATCTAGGATCCAGTCCTGTGGTTAGAAAAGTAATCCATAAAGTAACTAATTGCATTTGACTAGAAATTCACATTGAGCTCAATGTGGCATTGTGTTTAAAATTGTGTTGCCCATTGCAACAACTGTAACTACTGTACTTAAAAGTCTATTGCCTATTTGCAAAGTATTTAAACTAAAGTAATTCATTCTGAGAAAGTATATTTTGTTTTGTAATGTATAATGTAATTTAAAAAAAAATCTAAAAATAAATAGTTAAAAAAATGTAGTAAATCAGTATAATAAAAATCAGTATACCAATTAATACATTAAAAATTGTCATTTACAAAACCTTTGAAAATCACTGAGAAAACCATAGGTTTCAGGTCTGTTATAGTTAGGAATTAGCATTTAAAAAACCTTTGAAATTCACTGAAAAAACCATAGGTTTCAGGCCTGATATAGTTAGGAATTAGCATTTAAAAAACCTTTGAAAGTCACTGAAAAAACCATAGGTTTCAGGCCTGATATAGTTAGGAATTAGCATTTATAAAGCCTTAGAAATTCACTGAAAAAACAATAGGTTTTAGGGGTGTTGTAGTTAGCTGGAACAAAACCATTGAAATTCCTCCTATATAGTTAGCTGTACTAACTACATCTCGCGTGCCCGCAATCCACTGCTGATGATGTTACATATTACACCATTATTGACATGGTCAGTGACATCACTGATGACATCTCAAATGACATCACTGATGACCTCACTGATGACATCATCCACGAGACAATCAGATACACCCCATCATACACTAGTATAACCTTTCATCACTCACTGTAAAATACAGAGTGCCAGATTTAAAACCATTGACACATCAAGACAAGTTTCTAAACACCCACTCAGTGATTCCTAGATCTATACACACATCTAATCACTTACCTATAGATTCACTCATACATGCTGTCAATGATCAATAGAACACTATCAAATATACTTATACACCTATATCGACATTACACACCAGCACACATCCTAATCACTTATGAAGTCATCCTACTCACTTATGCAAACAATGGATCATACTTACTTTTACTTAGCTATACACTTATAAAAACACCACTTCATCTGTTCATATAGATAATAACTCATACTTAGTGTGTTAAAAAAAACACTATTACAAGTATACAGTTATCCATACAGTCACTCATACAATCAATGAGTCTTATGTATACTTATTTATATACATCAACTGACACATACACTGGCTTCTATTTTTCTAGTTTGTTGGACATGTACCATTGAGACTTCCATTGGCTCATCACCACACCCATAAAGATATTCACTCACCCAAACAACTGTTATAACATGTAGTTTTAACTTCATATACCTACTGAATCAACTATTCACACATCTTTGGGCAGTCACACACCCCCCACCGAACCACACACACATTCACTCTCTCATACAAATACTCAGTTAACTAATCAATAAATAATATAGACTTTCACGTAGCTAGTAAACAACTGGTGCAGCAGTTTACACAACAACTGACAAAGTAATACAGATATTCACACAGTTTAGTCACTATCCAAGATATTTAGTGAGACACTATAAATTAGTCAAGTAAACAGTCAATCACACTGCTACTAAATACTCCATCCGGATATTTATATTTATATATCCACTCATTCTTCAATGCAAATTGCTATATATATATATAATACATATTTAAATAACGAACCAAACCACATTCACTGGATGATGTCATCAGTGATGTCATTTGAGATGTCATCAGTGATGTCACTGACCATGTCATGAATGATGTAATATGTGACATCATCAGCAGTGGATTGCGAGCGCGCAAAATGTAGTTAGTACAACTAACTATATCGGAGGAATTTCAATGGTTTTGTTCGAGTGAAATGTCCAGCCAACTATAACACCCCTAAAACCTATTGTTTTTTCAGTGAATTTCTAAGGTTTTTAAAATGCTAATTCCTAACTATATCAGTACTGAAACGTATGTTTTTTTCAGTGAATATATACATATATTCACTTAAAAAACCATAGGTTTCACACATGTTATAGTTAGCTGGACATTTCACTCGTAAAAAACCATTGAAATTCCCCCGTTATAGTTAGTTCAGATAACTATAACTCGCGCGCCCGCAATCCACTGCTCATGACGTCACATATTACATCACTCATGACATGGTCAGTGGCATCACTCATGACATCACTGATGACATCATCCTTGTGATGGAGTGGCGGTCGCGTGAGTTATAGTTATCTGAACTAACTATAACGGGGGAATTTCAATGGTTTTTTACGAGTGAAATGTCCAGCTAACTATAACATGTGTGAAACCTATGGTTTTTTAAGCGAATTTGTAAGGTTTTTTAAATGCTAATTCCTAACTATAACGTGTGTGAAACCTATGGTTTTTTAAGTGAATTTGTAAGGTTTTTTAAATGTTAAGTTATGTATGTTTTATTATATTTTTTATATATTTATTTTACAATAAGCTACCTATGTATATAGTTATACATTGACTGTATCCTGTAATATGGAATGGCTCGTTTAAATTTTTTTTGAAGGTTTTTCACCGTGCACGCACCGTGCGCGCACCCCGCGATTTTTTGAAAAAAAATTAAATGTTTTTTTTACCCTTCGGGGTCCTTCAGGGACCCCCTGACAAAGGCTAGGGAGTCAGGAACTCTCTACCCTGCCCCCTTTTCACGTTCTCCACCTTTCTTTTTCACTGTCACACACAAAACACACAAAATGGCGGCTGACATTTCCTGATTTCAACCGATTCTGACATGTAACCACCAATCAAAATTACGCTCGTGCACGTTATGGTGCACGCACCGTGCGCGCACGGTGCGCGCTTATAGATATGTATGTGCTTTTAACTGCAATTTTCTCAGGAACTACTGAACAGATTGACACCATATATGCAAAAGGCACATGCCTGACCTGAGGACTACCTCTTTGCCAAATTTCAAGTAATTCTGTTCAGCCGTTCGGGCTGTACCTTCGACTAAACGTCCTATGGGAAAATGCATGGGGAAAACGCGTTTTGGGACCCCCTTTTTTCTCAGCCCCCGCTTGATAAATCACCCCGAGACTTTCAGGGTAGGAGCTGAGCGGAGCGCCCCATTAGTTTTGAAAATTTTGCGAGGATTCGTCAACCGGCGCCAAAGTTATTCAAAATAGAATTTTCAGATTTCCTATGGAAACTCGGCCCTAACTATAACTATCTACTGGCGACTGCCAGTAGATTATCTATCTATCTATCTATCTATCTATCTATCTATCTATCTATCTATCTATCTATCTATCTATCTATCTATCTATCTATCTATCTATCTATCTATCTATCTATCTATCTATCTATCTATCTATCTATCTATCTATCTATCTATCTATATATATATATATATATATATAGATATATATATGTATATATATATCTATATATATATATGGAATTCTAGTTACTTGATTACATTTGTGGGAAAAAAAATAACACTGTGCAGCCACATGCACGCATGGAAGCACCTGTTTGCCAGTGTTCAGCGGTTGAAATGTGGCTTTGAGAATCATGAATTGTATTCTGCTGGAGCCAGAATTGCTGAGACGGAGAGCCACACCAAGTGACATTGACTCAACATTATTAAAATGGAAACGCAATTACTAAATATGCAATTTTTTGGCAGTGATTCTCCTGATGTAGTATTGTAAGACAGAGCAAGGGCATATATAACATTTATTTCAAAGGTGGAATCACTCAAGGTGATTGAACGTTCCAACTATTAGTGTGCACCTCAAGAAATGCATTATGGACCTTGTATCTAATTCAGCCGTACATCTACTCAAGATCCAAGAAGTCAACCAGCACCATGTTGGTGTTGATGTGATTATTGGACAGTGATCAGCCAATAAGAGTGAAGGAAGCCTCCATAAAAGAGCACAGTTTTAAGGTTATTTCACGTAATGGGCATTGAGAAAGACAATCCGTTGTCGAATAGCATCTGCTGACCGACGACTAAATGGAATTTTTATAAACCCATTCAGCGCTCCTAGTTCCTTGTGGATATTTGTGGAAACAACTAACTTCGTGCAGCCGATTGCACACATGGAACCACATATATAAGTTAAAAAAATGGTATTGTTGTTGTTCTTAGTTGTTAAATAATTTAAAAGGAGGCCAACTCCAATCAGGAAATGTAAATATTTTGGTAAATGATATTTTTTACATGATAGTCATGTCAGTTGATGTGATTGTTCACGCTGTTTTATCATACAACATACTTTAATTAAAATTTACTGACAGTCCCTTTTAAATGAAGCACCTTTCCTTCTCATGGGTGACTAAGATTTGTAGGTTTTCCTATATGTCAAAGGTTTTTAGCATACCATCTGTCACTGCAGTACTTTCAAACTGCAGCTCAGTTAGAGCACAATGGTGCTGCCCGGACTCACATATTTTTCTTATGTATGTGGGTGGAGTAAATGCACACTGGAGCCCATATTTAATTTCCATTCCACTGCTGCAATATCTGTGCCATCATGCAAAGGTCTTACAGGTAATAGATAAACCACTGAGATGAAACCAACTTTCTAGAAAAGTCGTAGGGACAGGACACGCAAACTATTGAACTGAATGGTAATGTAAAAGCATACAAAGTCACAATACCAGTGAAATTAGAGTCCACAAACAGGTGAACAATCTCAGGCAAATTTTGTACCACTGTCTAAATTATAGATTCAGACTATAATATGACTTTGTTAAAAAAAAAACAATTTTAGATTAGTTCAAATTAAACTATTACAATGATATTCATATTGTGACAAAGGTAAAAGATCAGAAGAAATTCTATAACATGAATAAGAAATAACCACTAAGATTGTTCTGAACGTTTATTGGCCACCAAACAAATGATGCTCTTGATCCATAAATTTTACAAAATTACAATTTAGGGCCCCATTACAATGCTGGTCGGCAGCTCGTGTCGGAAACAGGAACACTCGACAAGGAGTCGGCAGTCACGCCCCCTAATTAAGATGCGACCTCCTACACAGCAGTTGGAAAGTACACATTCCCTATTGCGACTTGTACTGTGGACTGCAGGACAAGCCGCAAAAGGAAATTTGCACTTATTAAACATCCCTGCACTGTGTGGTAGGCACCACGTGGTGCCCGCAAAACGATGCAGGGATGTTGGTGCCCCTTAGGCCCATAATGGAGGGCCAGGGGGAAAGCGGCTGTGATAGGAGCAAAGTTACTTTACACCATGAAAAGGCAGGCTGAAAGCAAAATCGCAATCCAGACGGTGGCGCCAAGGTTTCTCTCCCACCACCAGTATCATAATACAGCATTTGGATGGAAACCTCTGATGTTGGTCAGAAAGCCTCTGGTGAGCTATCCAATGGCTGTCTGCCCCAATATCATAATGAGGCCCTTTGTTGGCTATTTGAGGATTGAATCAGGATTTGTTTTTAAGTCCTTTTTTAAAATTGTAAAAACGAGGCAGGAGAAGCTGTCTTTGCACTTTTAACAAATCAGGACAAATGCATAGTATTTGTAAAATAGTTTCTCTTCGAAAACCGCCCGGCCTACAGTTGTGGATAGCCCATGTCTTTCTCCAGGGCAAAAGTAAGTCCTTAGTTGGAAAGATGTCCATTCTGCGAAAGATAAACTTTAATTTACTGTAGGGGAAATAGTTCTCACTCAAGTATTTTTTACTGTAAGGCAGTTACATGTATTTAACACGATCCATCCCTGGTCCATCTTAGTAACAAGTTGATTGCCGTGTAGTGACCAATTCTTTTCAGCATTAGTGTTTTTGGAAAATGTTTTTTGAAACAGTATTTAGAAACATTCAGGGGTAACAGTCGGCTCCCATAAATCATTCTTTTTAAGAAGGTTGAGTGATTATTGAAAACAGGTTTTCCACTGATTTAGCTTTGTGGGTCTCGTGACTACGGTCCGGAGATTGGAACTCAAGGTGTTACTTGGTGCATTTTGCAATTTTTGAAAATGTTAGCAAATGTTGCATATTGTGCAAAGTGTTAAATTAATAGGCTAAACTACAGATCGATTTGAGGCTGACATAAGTTTGGTTGAAGGTTGATTAAATGCCTAAATGTGTTTGCTTGGATTCTGTTGAAGCACTTTGTGTTGCAGCCCTGCAGGATTTAAGATCCATATGAAAGTGATGGCATTAATTTGATCTGGATAACTTTAAAAAGATGATTAACATTTTTAGTGCATAATTTATTTTGCAGCAATTAGAATGCAAATAGAAATTGATCTTGGCCCTTAACTATTCCTGGCAGGCGGGAAGGGCAGTGGTAGAACAATGGCCACACTTGGACAATTAATAGCAAGGAGATGGGGGTAGGACCAGCAAGCTTGGGTAGGGGCAGCACAATGCCAGGCTAGGCCCTGTGTACAACTCTCCCCTCACTGTGCCTTGTGATGAGCATTTTACTTAACGTTAAAAAAATAGAAATTCACTAAAAAAACAAAGTCTACAGGGATGTTATATTTAGGAAATAATTTTTTTTTTAAACTTAGAAATTCACAAAAAAAAACAAAGGTTACAGAGACGCTATAGTTAGGTTCAGATTTTAAACACAAAAAAACATAGAAATTCAGCTGTTATAGTTAGAGTTATTTCAAGTAACTGTAACTTGTGCCCTAAGGTAGCTATGACTCATGCCATCGCCATGCACTGCTAATTACCCTAGATATTACATCACTCATGACTTCTTCAATGACATCATTGATAACATCACTGTAAAATGTGCAGTAAAATTATTGATGAGAAAACTGTGCATGGTGAGGTCGTGAGTTAAAGTTACTTTATGGCATGAGTTATACTTACTTGAAATAACAGCTGAATTTTTATGTTTTTTGCATGTAAAATCTGAATCTAACTATAACGTCCCTGAAACCTTTGATTTTTTAGCGAATTTTATATATAATATATACACAAACATACTCCTACCTGATATTTACTTACCATTTCACTGTAAGGGCATGCGTTTTAAAGGCAGATGCATGGTTAAGGTATGCATGTAAAAGACATTTTGTTTTAAAGGCAATGCATGATAAATGATTTTGTGGCAATGCCTGCATTGTAAAGGCTGTTTCCCTCTCAGCAGTAAGCTACTGAAAATGAGTGCAATAGGTGAGTGTCTTTCAATTTTCCTGAGAGATCTCATACTGAGTGTTCTCGGTGGACATTTCACAATGTGGTCTGTAAAAAATGTTCTTGAACTTTGCCATAAAATCATTAAAATTATTCAGGCAAGTATCTTCAGCAACAGCAAGAGGAGTTCCTCAGGCCAGAGCTGCACTGGTTAAGGAAGCAATCAAATACCCAACTTTGGATTGATCAGAGGAAAATTATCCAGGTCGAAAGGCAAAATAAACCACCAGAATGTCCATAAACTCCTTCAAGCCTTTAGGAGCTCTAGAATCCTTTGATGTTGAGGGGATGATGGTTGGCAGATTGCAAGACCTGGAGTGGATTGCTTGATGAAGGGCAGCTCTCTCTGGCATCTAATGGTCAAATTCCAGGGTTTTGCAAATGGATGGCAATGCCCAAGTCAACATCAGAATCAATGCTGGAAACAGTCAGAAATCTTTGGTTTTGCAACCTGCTGTATGCTTACCCATAATTGAGAGTCAGGTCTCGGCTGTCCGAGGTAAAAGCAATTATTTCAGAAAGACATATTGTCACCACACACTGGAATATATGGTAAAAAAAAGTGGCCTTGAGAAGCTACCACTTCAACAAGAGGAAAAAGGTAAAGGAATGAAAATCTCCTACAGGTTAGTAAAAAACCAGGGTGCTGTAATTGAGGTGATGAACACCCAAGAGTGAAAACCAGGAAGTGGAGTGAGCGAGGAAATGAGTGAAGGAACACATATTTGTTGTGATGTAACCTTTGCCTAAACTGAGGCGTTTAAATGGTACAAACACATGAAAAGGAAATGACAATGACAATGGGAACATAGGGCCGGATTATGAGTTTGGTGGTTCATTGGACCGCCAAACCCGTGGTGGAAGTGTGGTGTCCATCCTGTGCATCTCATCATCTGGGACAGCATTTGGGCCTCTGTTGCTGAGTGCTACTGCTGGATGGGATTGTTGAGGTGAAATTCAGCGTGGACCTGCCATTGATTGTGTCTCTTTCTGCCTGTCCTCCGTACATGGCTTCAGTCAGCAGGCTAGGATATGCAGGGAGAGAAGCTCTGGTAGGCAGGCATGGTGCAGTACAGAATGCGCCTCCACTCAGCCCATGCTCTCCAGCCCCTTTAATTGCAGTGTGATCAGTTACAATCTCAATAATGTTATGTTATGTTATGTTATGTTAATTCATTTGTAGAGGGCAATGGTTACCCTGGGGTGTCCTGGCGCTCTTTACCTATTCCTACTAGCCAATTACCAAGAAGAGTCAGACTAATAGTTGAGCGATTTTAATGAGTAAACAACCAAGTTTTTAATGCCCTTCTGAAGGACAACAGATCCGGCATATTTCTGAGCTGAGCCGGGAGATCATTCCATGCCTTAGCTGCCCCGAAAACAAATCTTCGGCCTCCCCAGGAAACCTTTTTTATCTTCGGGACCGTTACCGTTTTAGCACCTGACGAACGTAGATTTCTTGTAGGTGTATACCACTTTAATTGCTTCTGCAGATAATCTGGACCAGTCCCATGAAGTGCTTTAAAAACAGTGCTCAACGTTTTAAAAAGTATCCTCTTCCTGACTGGGAGCCAGTGCAGCTTCTGAATTTCCTTAGAGATCGCCGCAAACTTAGGGATCCCAGTAAGCAATCTGGCGGCTGCATTTTGCAGCCTTTGTATTTTGTTCAGGAAATGTTCCTGGATGTTTAAATAGATGCTGTTACAGTAGTTGAGCTTTGACAGCACCAAGGCAGAGACCACTGTTTTCTGACTCCCCGCTGGCAGGAAAGGCAGAATATTTTTCACTGTCCGCAAAACAAAAGTTGTAGAGGAGGAAACTGAATTCATTGGGGCCCCCAAATTCAGCTTGTCATCCACAATTACTCCCAAATTTTTTACTTTTTGAACCGGGACTGGGAGATTCCCCATAGTAACAGGCCACCAATTTGCATTCCAGAAATGAGGAGCATTTCCAAAAATTATAACCTCTGTTTTATCAGAGTTCAGCTTCAGGCAGTTTTCTGCTATCCAGTGACTCACTGCCATCATGCAATCATGAAAGCCGTTTTCCACACCGCCCTCCAATCCTGGCTGCAAAGATACCACAATTTGGGTATCATCTGCGTAGGATGTCAGATCGAAACCCAAGGTCTTAATAATGGGGGCCAGTGATGAAACATAGACATTAAACAGGGTTGGACTCAAGGATGATCCCTGAGGGACCCCACAAGGCAACACAAACGGCCTTGAGCAGTACTCACCCATGGTGACCAACTGGGATCGATCAGCGAGGAAGGATTGTATGAGATTCCAGGCCTTGTCCTGAAGTCCGCATGCCCTTAACCGGTCCATCAAACGCTCATGGTGGACCATGTCGAAAGCAGCTGACAGATCTAATAATATCACAGCGGCCCTTCCACCCATATCCACAGTCCTTCTGATCTCATCCGTGGTCTTCAAAAGTGCAGCTTCTGTGCTATGACCACTCCGAAAGCCATATTGTGTTTCATCCAGCATCTGGGTTCTATGAAGAAAAGCCCCCAATTGTATATTTAATGCCTTTTCAACCATTTTAGCTGGTAAAGGGAGCCTAGATATTGGGCGAAAGTTTGAGGGGTCAGCCGGTCTAAATTGGTCTTTTTTAGAAGGGGTAAGATTGAAGCCTTTTTCCAAAACCTGGGAAAACAGCCGGTATCAATCATGGCATTGAACACTGGGGTAAGTGCCATACTCAGTGGTTCTGCTACCGATTTAGCAATGGCCACCGGACAGAGGTCATAAGGTGATCCGGATCTAGCCGTTTCCAAAAGACAACGTACTTGATCTAGAGGCAGAACATCAAATTTCTCGAGGACTACCATAAAGGCGTTTTTTCCCCCCAGATCATCCTCGACCCGGTCACTCCCCCTGCCGAAGGACCACTTAAAGTCGAAAAGATCACTTCTACTTTATTCAAGAAAAAGGAGGCGATCTTTTCACAGAGTTCCTGGCTGGGCTGTAGTAAGACATGACACGGGGAGGAGAGATCGAGAACAGTTTTGAATAGAACTTTGGCTGAGTCTTTAGCAAGCTCGATTTTATTCACAATTTTTTTTTGTTTAGTAGCAAACAACAGTTATTTATAGTTTGCTAACCCTTTTCTATAAGCCACCCTATCTGCTTCATTGTATTCTCTCCTCCATAACCGTTCTAGCCGTTTGCACATAAGTTTACCCTGTTTCAATTCCTCTGAAAACCAGGGGGCAGACGGTGTCAATCTCTTGTGTATAGTGCTCCTAACTGGAGCTAGCTTATTACAAGCATTTTTAACCCATTTTGTGTAGGAGATCGCCCCCCCTCTGCTCCTAATCTTAAGTGAGCAGGTGAGGCAGTGAGGAGATCCTGAAGCGCTCCAATATCCATTCTATTCCAGGATCGGAACTCAATCCGTTTCTTGCTCTTAACCCCCCCTGGGAGATGTCCCTGACTAGTTAGGTCAAACAGGATGGCCGAGTGATCTGTCCATATCAAGGGCCTATAACCTGCAGGCCAGGATGGTTTGTAAAAATGCCATCTAACGTATGTCCTGCCAAATGAGTAGGACCAGTGACCTGTTGAATGAGGTCAACGCTATTCATGATGTCTAGAAAGGTGGCTGTATCTGGATTCAAGAGCGCCTCCAGATGATAATTAAAATCTCCCAGAATAGTATAGACCCTCTGACAAATGCTGTCTTCCAGCAGATGACCAATAGCCGAGACAAAAGCCTGTTTGTTATTCGGAGGTCTAAATATTAAAATACCTTTGAAAGTATGATGGCTAGATGTGTTAAAATTAAAGGCCAACGCTTCGCAGCCTGCATTGGATATTGGATGGAATACTGCTTTAAATGAGCTAGGGTATATTATTGCCAGCCCTCCCCCTTTTTTTCCACCACTCCTATTCAGCGAATGGCAAACAAAACCTGGCGGGGTTGCTTTTAGCAGATCCGGCCCCTGAGGAGTCATCAGTCCCTCTGTTATGAAAGTCAACTGAATGTCATTATCCTCAATTAGTTGTGCAGATTCAGTGCTATGTTTGATCAAAGATCTAGCATTTATCAACACACATTTACAGGCCGGGGCATTTTGGAGCCCAGGCCCAGACTCCCTCAACTTGTAAGGTGCTAAATACAAAAGGTCTGGTAAAACAGTATTACAAAAAGCACATTTCCCCGACTGGAGAGGTTGCCCTATATTAAAGGACCACAAGTCACAATTAGCATCTCTTCCTCTCCCATTTAAACTCAGTAGAACTGATCTTGAGTAAACAGTCCGGGAGGGGATACCTATGATTGGTGGTCCAGGGGTCGTGGCACTCGGCACGGGCCAGGCGCGGACGGGCGCAGACGGGCTTGCCTTTGGCGCGCCGCCGGCGTGCCCGCTGCGCGCACGCACCATTTGCCCTAGATATAGCGTGGGGAAGCCAGTCACTAGACCGCTACCCTCGCTACTCTCAAGATGGCGGTCACGTCGGACTATGGTGCCGATTACGATCCGGTAAAAACCGGGTATGAACCGTCGGACGTAGCATATTCTCCGTCCGACGCGTACCCGGTCGTCAAAATTTACAAACAAGGAATTACGATTCGCACGGGAACACCATTTCCGTACGAATCGTAAAAAAGCCCGACCGAACAAAATAAACCTACAAATGCGATCCGGGAAAGCGCCGACCTGACGTCAGGACGCTCGCAGCCTGCCATTCACGAACCAGGAATTACGATTCGCACCGACGTCATCCCGCACGGTGAATATTTTCCGGCTGCCAAAAACTGCCGGGAAATCAGGACGACGCGAACAAGGACCACCAGTACACGACGGACAGACAGGACGACGCAAACAAGGAGGACCAGTTCGCGACAGGACGACGCGATCAAGGAGTACCAGTACGCGACGGACAGACAGGACGACGCGATCAAGGAGGACCAGTACGCGACGGACAGACAGGACGATGCGAACAAGGAGGACCCGTACGCGACGGACAGACATGGACCCGAACCTACGTGTCATCCCGGCCCTCATAGCAGTCGACCTCCTCTACAGATTCGGACGCAGACGCCGCAGAAGGTCAGAATAACTAAGGGAGGAGGGAAAGTTGGGTGGGGTGGGGGTGGCAGGACCAGGGCAGGCCACAAAACCCCCACCAAAGTCACACAGCACACATGCCCAGGACATACCTGACTCCCATGCCCTGGTCACTACGAGGGGGTGGGGGCGTGTCCAGCTAAGCCAGCGACCGCCACAACGGAAGTCCGTCACCACGCGAACCGGCAACACAACCAGACCGGTACGTCCCGTACCCACGCCTGAAGAGCGTGGGTACGAGACGTACCACACCCACACCCACGTCACCCCAACAATGGCGGGACGGATCGTACCCACGTGCCAAAGGCCTGTGTACGGCCCGCACAAGCATCACATAGTGTGGGGACGGATATGTATGGACCCTACCCCCACCCGCGTACATATGGAGCGTACCCCCACCCCACCAGTGTAAGTACGACTCGCACCCTCACCCGCGGACGTACGGACCGTACCCCCACCCCCACCAGTGTAAGTACGACACGTACCCCCACCCCCATAGGCATGGAGCCTACCCCCACCCCACCAGTGTAAGTACGACTCGTACCCTCACCCCGTGTGCATGGAGCGTACCCCCACCCCAACAGTGTAAGTACGACTCGTACCCTCACCCCGTATGCATGGAGCGTACCCCCACCCCACCAGTGTAAGTACGACTCGTACCCTCACCCGCGGACGTACGGACCGTACCCCCACCCCCACCAGTGTAAGTACGACACGTACCCCCACCCCCGTAGGAATGGAGCCTACCCCCACCCCACCAGTGTAAGTACGACTCGTACCCTCACCCCATATGCATGGAGCGTACCCCCACCCCAACAGTGTAAGTACGACTCGTACCCTCACCCCGTATGCATGGAGCGTACCCCCACCCCACCAGTATAAGTACGACTCATACCCTCACCCGCGGACGTACGGACCATACCCCCACCCCCACCAGTGTAAGTACGACACGTACCCCCACCCCCGTAGGCATGGAGCCTACCCCCACCCCACCAGTGTAAGTACGACTCGTACCCTCACCCCGTATGCATGGAGCGTACCCCCACCCCAACAGTGTAAGTACGACTCGTACCCTCACCCGCGGACGTACGGACCGTACCTCCACCCCCACCAGTGTAAGTACGACACGTACCCCCAGCCCCGTATGCATGGAGCCCCCCCCACCCCACCAGTGTAAGTACGACACGTACCCCCACCCCCGTAGGCATGGAGCCTACCCCCACCCCAACAGTGTAAGTACGACTCGTACCCTCACCCGCGGACATACGGACCGTACCCCCACCCCCACCAGTGTAAGTACGACACGTACCCCCAGCCCCGTATGCATGGAGCCCACCCCCACCCCACCAGTGTAAGTACGACTCGTACCCTCACCCCGTATGCATGGAGCGTACCCCCACCCCAACAGTGTAAGTACGACTCGTACCCTCACCCCGTATGCATGGAGCGTACCCCCACCCCACCAGTGTAAGTACGACTCGTACACTCACCCGCGGACGTACGGACCGTACCCCCACCCCCACCAGTGTAAGTACGACACGTACCCCCACCCCCGTATGCATGGAGCGTACCCCCACCCCAACAGTGTAAGTACGACTCGTACCCTCACCCGCAGACATACGGACCGTACCCCCACCCCCACCAGTGTAAGTACGACACGTACCCCCTGCCCCGTATGCATGGAGCCCACCCCCACCCCACCAGTGTAAGTACGACTCGTACCCTCACCCGCGTATGCATGGAGCGTACCCCCACCGTGTATGTTCCAAGCGTACATATCCAGAAATAGGAGGTGTGTGTGCAGAGTCCTCCCAGCAGTGCCCTGAGACAGGAGGGGTGGGTGCAGAGTCCTCCCAGCAGTGCCCTGAGACAGGAGGGGTGGGTGCAGAGACCTCCCAGCAGTGCCCTGAGACAGGAGGGGTGGGTGCCTAACACTCCCAGCAGTGCCCTGAGACAGGAGGGGTGGGTGCAGAGTCCTCCCAGCAGTGCCCAGAAACAGGAGGGGTGGGTGCAGAGTCCTCCCAGCAGTGCCCTGAGACAGGAGGGGTGGGTGCCTAATACTCCCAGCAGTGCCCTGAGACAGGAGGGGTGGGTGCTGAGTCCTCCCAGCAGTGCCCTGAGACAGGAGGGGTGGGTGCCTAACACTCCCAGCAGTGCCCTGAGACAGGAGGGGTGGGTGCAGAGTCCTCCCAGCAGTGCCCAGAAACAGGAGGGGTGGGTGCAGAGTCCTCCCAGCAGTGCCCTGAGACAGGAGGGGTGGGTGCCTAATACTCCCAGCAGTGCCCAGAAACAGGAGGGGTGGGTGCTAAGTCCTCCCAGCAGTGCCCTGAGACAGGAGGGGTGGGTGCAGAGTCCTCCCAGCAGTGCCCTGAGACAGGAGGGGTGGGTGCCTAACACTCCCAGCAGTGCCCTGAGACAGGAGGGGTGGGTGCAGAGTCCTCCCAGCAGTGCCCAGAAACAGGAGGGGTGGGTGCAGAGTCCTCCCAGCAGTGCCCTGAGACAGGAGGGGTGGGTGCCTAACACTCCCAGCAGTGCCCTGAGACAGGAGGGGTGGGTGCTGAGTCCTCCCAGCAGTGCCCTGAGACAGGAGGGGTGGGTGCTGAGTCCTCCCAGCAGTGCCCTGAGACAGGAGGGGTGGGTGCAGAGTCCTCCCAGCAGTGCCCTGAGACAGGAGGGGTGGGTGCCTAACACTCCCAGCAGTGCCCTGAGACAGGAGGGGTGGGTGCAGAGTCCTCCCAGCAGTGCCCTGAGACAGGAGGGGTGTAACACATGTGTGTGAGGCTGGAAGTACACACATGCATACTGCCTACAAGGGAACATGTCCCCATGAACTCATGTCAACAGACTCCATACACATGTACAGTGATCACCAAGGATGCCACGAATGTTGCAGGTGGAGACATGGCCCAGCATGCATGGCCAAAGTAGAAGGGCTCCGTCACACACACAGCTCATGTAGACACAGCTCTGCACTAAATATTGGGAACACCCTGCAGGGAAGATATCAGGGTACACAGAGGGAGGAATACACCCTGGGACAATTGCATCATGCAGTAACTGCTGACATGAACAAAGAAAGTTAGCTAACACCTTGTGATGGCACACAGATCCCAGGGTCCCCCCAATGAGCAGCCCACTACTACATTTCCCACACACCCAACACATAAACACCACCCAAAACCATGTAGCAGCCCCACCAACACCAATACCAGCATAGCAGTAGTGTCAGAATGAAAAAAAAAGTAAAGCTTTATTCAGCATGATCACAGTGTCCGTGGATCGCAGGCAGTTCAATATTCACAAAGCCCATAGGGCAGTCAATAAGTCTCAGCTGGATGGGGGACACAGTGGGATGCGTGTCCCCTAGCTTGCCTGCACAGTTACATGCCGTCATCTTCCACAGGGGTGAGGGCATCAGGGGGGGGGGAAGCACCAGGCACCGCAGGGACATCAGGGCAAAGGGTAGGCGTTGTGGGTGCAGGGATGGAGGACTCCACCACAGGGGGTGGGGCAGGGCCAAAGGCGGAGGCCAGGATGGCACTACACACCTTTGCAAGGTCCTCCAGGGATTCCCCTGCACCCGAAGGATCCACAGGCCCCAAGGAGGGGGGGGGGGGTCAGAGGGATGGGTCACAGCGCCACTGTGGGAGGGTGTAGACAGGGGTGGGGAATCAAGCACCCTGACCGGGGACCTCCTTGACCGCTTGCGGGGTGGTGTCACTGTGGGGCTCAGGGACAGAGCGGCCATGAAGGAGTCTTTGGGGGAGAGGTGGCCAGGAGAGCTGAGGGGAGGGGATTTGGAGGGAGTGAACTGGGTGGAATGCGGACTCCCACTCTGGCTGCGTGTCACACGTTTGCCCCCCGACCCAGTGGGTGTGCCTACCTCACCCTGTGTGTGCGTGTCAGGAGGAGTGCGGTGGACCTTCCCTGCTGGTGTGGTGCCTGTGTCTGTTGATGTGGGTGCATGCCGACGTCTGGGTGTACGTGGGACAGGCATGGGATTGGGAAGTGTGGATGGGGCAGGGGTAGGTGGTGGGAGGTCGCGCTGCAGGAGACCCACTGCTGCAGTCAGTGTCGAGTCTATCGACCGAAGCAAGCTGCGTTGGTCAGCCTGCGATGAATGAATGCCCTCCAAGTATGCCTCGATGTTGTTGAGGGTCTGGCCGTGGGCATGGAGGACATTAAGGATCGCAGCCTGACCAACCTGCAGCTGCCGCTGGATGTCCACAGACTCGGCATAGGCGGCAGCAGTGGAGACAGGGGCAGGGGGTGCGGTGCCTGGCATGAAGGAGACATGCGGTGACCGGGCACGCTGGGAAGGGACACGAGCAAGTGGAAGGCGGCTGATGGGAACGGAGGGGGCGGTGCGAGGTGTTGTTCCGCTGTCAGCTGCTGGTGCAGCCTCCGCCCACTCGGAGACATCCTCCTCGGACCTGTCAGCTTCGTATTCTGACGTGCCAGTCGACAGGTCCTCGGCCACACTCTCCTCCGCCTCTGTCCCACTCGATGTGCCAGCCTCGATGTCACGGCTGGCACTGGTGCTCGGTCCCTCCGCCTGGTCTATGTCCATGTCTCCCTCTGTGTCCCCCGACGATGCTGTGGGCAGGGTGGAGAGACAGAAAGTAATCAGACACCTGTACACATCTGTCACATGAGTCCAATCTACATAGGTTACATTGCATAGCCTGAAAAGGAAGATCCCTAACATCTACTAAACAAGGTACCGATGTAGGGCATGAAACACACAGTTGGTTGAGCCACCATGCCACTGAAATACCATGGAGAGCATGAGACAATAGCAAATGACAGGAAACGGAGTCTGACATAGCACCCAGGCCCTGGGGACAATCCAGCACTGCATCTGCACCACACAGCGTTGGCGAAAATAGGGATGACCTGGGACCATATCCATGAACTTGAGACACATGCTGCATAGGTAATGCTGAAAACATGCCCAACATGACTGGGTCACTGCACCTTGAGTGTATGTCCAGACAAACATCACACACTGCCCAGACCCAGCAAGTAGAAATCAGGATTTGACATATAGGCTTTGCCCGCCCCAACCACCCCCTACACGAGGCAAATTGTTGAGACACAGGTGGCACCAACATCTCATAGTCTGGGTGATAAACACAGGGGCAGGCAAAATGCAAGATTGGACGCCAAACACCCAAGGTGCGCCTGTACAAATAATGAGGTACCAGTGCCCATCCTCAGATGAGTATAACAAGACACACAGGCACTGGCAACTGTGAGTATGAAGAAGGACATTCAGGTCAGGCTGCACAGTTGACACCTGTACTAAATTTCACGTCTATATACATGGTGCCAGGGGACAATGGCACAGAGCACAACCTACGCTGTAGACACTGAGAGTGTCCACGTTTTGGGATGACACATACAACACTGAGGAAAAGGTGCCCCAGGGGACAGTAGTGGCCACACAACTCCATGCTCCTGAATGGTAATGACTGCAACACACGCCACCATCCCTGCACTATGCGTATCGCACACTCATGCACATCATGTCACAGGCCACTACATAGGACATGCGCGCTGTAAGGCATGACACTTGAGAGACTAACTCCCATGTCTGGACTCAGCATCAGTGCCAACTGACATGGAACCCACATGCAGTGAACTGGACAGGGCACAGGCAAGGTCCCAAAACCTGTTACACACCACACCCACACATGATGCTACAGGCATCGTTCTCGTGGACAAAGCGGCAGCCTACATTACCTTGTGAAGGAGTGACTACACAAAGACCAGGGAACACATTGCAAGGAGGGGAAGGGTGGCAGGAGCGCAGCGCTATACTGGGGCAAACTGGATCTGCACAGCACCTTTAAACCCTGGCAGTGAATTCATGCTACTGTGCCCTTACAAATGCCGGTGACACACAACAAACACACATGTACCTACCCCCTTCCGGCTGCTGCATCTCCTGTAAGCGCCTCTCCAAGTCTGGAAAGACCACCGGCAGCACACGCCTGTGGAGGTGGCTCAGACGGCGGCGCCCGCGGTTCTTGTGGCTCACAGGTGAGTCCCCCAGCAGGACCCGTGCGATCCTCCGCGTCCAGCACCGGATATCCTGCCAGCGTTTCCTCACCTGGGACAGGCTCCGCCTCCGACCATCCACACCCCTCACGGCACTGACGGCGGTCAGCCAGATCTGCTCCTTGGCAGTGGCGCCTACCTGTGAGGAAGAACAAGTGACACCACATCAATACACCAGCCACATGTCACAGAGAGACATATGAGAACAAATTAGCTGGTTACAACAAGGCATGTCATGCAGCCTACGCATTGCACCTTTGTCATAGGGACATGATCCTCTGGGGAGGGAAGAAGCAGTACGTGCCATTGTAGGTACACAGGTGGAATGATGGCAATGTCACAATCAATGATCAAGGCTCACACTGTGCATCACACCCACCCCTCCTGGCTCAGGGCACTGCTGGGTGGACTCTGCACCCACCCCTCCTGTCTCTGGGCACTGCTGGGAGGACTCTGCACCCACCCCTCCTGTCTCAGGGCACTGCTGGGAGGACTCTGCACCCACCCCTCCTGTCTCAGGGCACTGCTGGGAGTGTTAGGCACCCACCCCTCCTGTCTCTGGGCACTGCTGGGAGGACTCTGCACCCACACCTCCTGTCTAAGGGTACTGCTGGGAGGACTCTGCACCCACCCCTCCTGTCTCAGGCCACTGCTGGGAGGACTCTGCACCCACCCCTCCTGTCTCAGGGCACTGCTGGGAGGACTCTGCACACACACCTCCTGTGTCTGGCCAGCACCTCAAAGCAGTCACATGCCACAGGCCACTGACGCCACCTCAGCAGAGTACACAGACACAGGACATTCACCTGCCATTGCCAAATGCAGATACAAAGCTCACTACACATGTGCCACTAGATCGGGGGGGCTCACAGGTGTGGGGCTGGCACTGCACGTCAGACACACAGCACTGCTCCCTGCTCACATGAGATGTGCAGGGCATATCCAAGCCTCATGTATCTGGGGTGGTCCACTACACATATGCACCCACACAAATGACATTGGACTTACACACACAGATGTCCAGGGGACGAACACATCATGTGGACACTCTCAGCATAGGTACAGTGGACAAACACACATCTGTAGGTACAGTCACCTGTCACACTGGGGTAACCACAGAATCACAGGAGGACTGTAGTAGCTCCATACCCTGGAGGATTGGACAGGCACAATGTGTAATGCCACATGCAGTGAATGTCACAGTAAACACAATGCAAGTGAGGAGAGCAGACATGCACCACAGCATGCTCTGGCTGGGAGACATCAGACATCCCCCCTGGGACCTCCCCTACAGTACATAGCATGTGTGTCACACCAGGACACAATGCCAGAAGTCACAGTCACAACAAAGGGACAGTCTGTGCCAGTGGCCTATGCACTCACCTGATACCCTGGTCGCCCATACAGAAGGGGGTACTGTGGGAGGATCACATCCAGCAATGCCAGGTTCTCCTCCAGGGTGAATGGCTGTGTCCTCTCCACAGCCCTTGACATGGTTCCAGGGAATCAGTAGCAGCAGCTGGGTCGACGAATTCAAAGATGTGCAGGCAAGTTCTCCCTCATGGGACCTGGCTGCCTTATATCTGCCTTTCTGCCCTGTCTCATGCACAGGAGTACAGAGTGATTGGTCACTCACATTTGCATCCTATGTTTCCACCAATCCCTTCAAACCTAGCAGTCTGTGTGTACTCTATCGGTTTCATTCTCCTGCATGATGTCAGCCCCCCAAACACATTGCAACAAAGTAGATTAATTCCAACTGACTTCTGCTGTGCACCTTCCAGAACAAATTCAAAATTTTAACTTGGTCTCCATGACAACCAGCATGCATGTAGGCCTTAATACTTGTCCCTCATGTGTCCCCTATGTAATTTGGAGCTTCACACACAGGTACGGTGCGTTCCGGGGCCCTAGGGCACCCCAAATGCATTGCAACGGCCAGTACACGCGTGCCTACGTTCACTATCACTATGGGTGTCCTCGCGTATGCGTACTCGTAGTGGTACGGGCCGTACACACGCCTCTACGCTCACTATCACAACGTGTACGCATACGCGAGGCCACCCATAGTGATAGGGAGCGTACAGGCGTGTGTACGGCCCGTACCACTAGGAGTACGCATACGCGAGGCCACCCATAGTGATAGGGAGCGTACAGGCATGTGTACGGCCCGTACCACTAGGAGTACGCATACGCGAGGCCACCCATAGTGATAGGGAGCGTACAGGCGTGTGTACGGCCCGTACCACTAGGAGTACGCATACGCGAGGCCACCCATAGTGATAGGGAGCGTACAGGCGTGTGTACGGCCCGTACCACTAGGAGTACGCATACACGAGGCCACCCATAGTGATAGGGAGCGTACAGGCGTGTGTACGGCCCGTACCACTAGGAGTACACATACGCGAGGCCACCCATAGTGATATGGAGCGTACAGGCGTGTGTACGGCCCGTACCACTAGGAGTACGCATATGCGAGGCCACCCATAGTGATAGGGAGCGTACAGGCGTGTGTACGGCCCGTACCACTAGGAGTACGCATACGCGAGGCCACCCATAGTGATAGGGAGCGTACAGGCATGTGTACGGCCCGTACCACTAGGAGTACGCATACGCGAGGCCACCCATAGTGATAGGGAGCGTACAGGCGTGTGTACGGCCCGTACCACTAGGAGTACGCATACGCGAGGCCACCCATAGTGATAGGGAGCGTACAGGCGTGTGTACGCTCCCTATCACTATGGGTGGCGTCGCGTATGCATACTCGTAGTGGTACGGGCCGTACACATGCCTGTACGCTCGCCATCACGATGGGTACACATACGGCAGCACTCCCATAGTGAAATGGTAACGTACACAGGCCCTCTTCGCAGCAGTACAGTGGTTTTCACACATCACAGTGGTGACAGGCGGCACACAGGTAGGGATAGGGCGGACATACTTGTCCATGGATGGACATACTTGTCCATGGAAGGACATACTTGTCCATGAATGGACATACTTGTCCATTAAATGACATCGAGGCATCGTCTGTGCATTACTACATGTGTGGGGCACAGGTGTGACGGCCTGTGATGTGGAACATGACTCCTGAGTCGAGAAGGCACCAGATGTATGATGAGATGTCTACAGATGTACTGTGTGATGGTGCAATGTGTGCCAGGCATGCCCTTGACTCATTTGACCTGTGTGCATGTCGTACTGCACACTTGGGGTTAGCGTCACTGGCATGGCACGGACACCAACACACGGAAGTGTCCCCTGATGCCCGGTACAGGGGTTACCACACCTGACTTGTCACTACCCACGGTGCACAATGTGACTATGTCATGTATGTGTGGGGGCTTCCCATCAGGTTGATGTTGGAGCACCCTCAAAAGCTGCAGCCGTTGCAGCAACCAACATGTGTCTGTGTGTAGATTGACATTGCACACTGTTCCGCACACCATGCCACATGTGGTATCGGATGTGAGGTGCACATGTATGCATGGGACACGGAGTAGCGTGACAAGGACATGTCTGCATCCTCACAATGAATGTGTGGTGAGTCATGACATGTGCACCTTCATGGCAAGGTGTGTGGGCTGTCCTAGTGTGATGTCATGTGACCTGTGGCTCTAGTGTTCCGCTACCAGTCTCTGCAATCGGCATCCTACTTCTGCTGATGTGTGGGCGTATGTCACTCCTGTCTTGCGTCTGGCTGTTCACTTGCACTGGGACACAGCTATTCCCATGGCGTGGCATGGGGAGGTTCTCAATCTCCGTGTGTAGCTGGGTCTTGGTAGGAGTGTCACCTGGCATCCATACGTGTCCTGGGCATGTAGCACATACCTGACTCCCTATGTAGCATATGTGTATTGACAGATTAACATGTTCTCAGTACATATGATTTGTTGTCGTAGTGCACTCACTCTTCCTTGTCACTTCCAAATTACTGCAGAGCGCCGTCTCTTGCCCGACCAATTCTGGACTTGGCTGCCATGCAGGAGAATGACAGCATCCGGCTCTACCGCTTCACCCAACCGTTGATTCTGGAGTTGACGGCGAGACTGGCACCACACCTGCAACCGCAGCACAGGTATCCTACGGCACTGACACCCCAGCTGAAGGTAATGGCTGCCCTACATTTTCTTGCCACGGGTACCTTTCAATATACCATAGCTAATGTTGGTGGCATGTCCCAGAGCATGTTCTGCCGTGTGCTGCATGATTTCTTAGAGGCCATGTTGATTCACCTGGATGACTTCATCAAGTTCCCAACCCCTGAACAGATGACTGCGGTCAAGCGTGGATTCTATGCCCTGGGAGGGATGCCCCATGTCATTGGGTCCATAGATGGGACACATGTAGCTTTGGTACCACCACACGCACGGGAGGTGGCGTACCGCAATCGAAAGCACTACCACTCCATTAATGCCCTTGTGGTGTGTCAGGCCAACATGGTGATTTCACATGTCTGTGCTCGTTTTCCAGGATCAGCACACGATGCCTACATCATGAGGCGTAGCAGGATGCCTGAAATGATGATGCAGCTGCGCAACGAACGGGCATGTGTTGTTGTTGGGTACAGTCTGTCTGTCCTGTATTTTGCATAACCTACCAGCACGACCGCTTCACCACTTCTAACAATTTCCATGTGCTTCCCATGTAGGGGACGCTGGCTATCCCAACATGCCTTGGCTGCTCACACCTCTCCGCAACCCCATCACGCCGGCCCAGCTCCGCTACAACACCGCCCATGGCCGGACAAGGCGAGTGATCGAGAGGACGTTTGGCCTGCTGAAGAGCCGTTTCAGGTGCCTACACAAGACCGGCGGCGCACTCCCATATGCCCCGGCGAAGGTCTGCAAGATATTCATGGTCTGCTGCATGCTGCACAACATGGCAGTTGAAAGAGCTGTGCCACTCATCCTGAATCAACATGACGAGGACCATCCACCCGTGGAGGACGAAGGGCTTGGCAATGGGGCTAGTGATGTGGAGGATGTGGAGCCGCAAGAGGACATCCGGACTCGGCTCATACGCGACTTCTTTGCTTAGTGGTGAGTACCAGTGTCTGAGTGTGCACGCATTGGTCCCCGTGTGGCATGTGTTGTGATGTGTGTGTCCACCTGCATGTATGGCACGTGAGTCAGAGGTGTGTGTGGGTGTGTCACTGGAGTGATGGTGGCAGTGATGGTTGTATTTCCCCTGTCATAATTGTGACCTAGCATGTTGTCATCCATACATGTGTCGAGTAAATGCACATGCAAGTGGCTGTGCTTTTTGTGGCTGACTACTTGTGTGTCTATCTTCCCCAGGTACTTGCGCATGCCGTCTGCTGCTTGCATTGTTGTGGCACTGCTATTCCTCATGGACATGACATCGTGGGCTGACTCAGCGTTACAGGCACGGACACGTTTGGAAGTCTCCATAGGGTAAGGGATGCATCTGGGGTGTATTGGGTGTGGCAGTTGTTCACGATGTATGCACACTGCCCCTGTCGATGTTTGGTTCCTCTGCAGCCATGTAGCATCACCATGGGACACGACATGCAGCTGTGTACACCTGAATAGATGGTCTGCCTGGTTGACAGTCATCAGTGATGGGATAGGGGATTGTGATGATGGCATCAATGTGTGTGACACTGTCCTCGGACACATACGGTTAGCATTGGCTTGACATGGTGTGGGACTTCCACATCAGCGGATCTATGGTGTATGGCAGGCTCTCCGTGAGCAGCTGTGGGTGTTTAGCTGTTAGCCGACGCTTGTGTGCCAGTTCCATGGCGAACACGCATTTGTGCTGCAGAAGGGGGGTGCCAGTGTTGGACCCACATGTTACTCCACATGATGTGTTCATGTGTACTTCAAGTTGCCTCTGCAATCCCGAAAACATGACTAATAAAGGTGTCCCTATGCCTCCAAGGTGCCTCTTCTCAGTCAATGCTGGTGTGTTGCCACGGTGCATCCAGCATGTCTGGCATGGTATTCCCTGATTGTGGCTATGTGTCAATGTGTCGAGTAGCAAGATGCAAGCTGTGTGTGTGGGCTGAGACTGTGTATTGGGCATGATGTCCATGACTGTGTGGGTATTGTGACATGTGCCATCCCCATGCATCCAACGTTGTCCAGGACCCCATTCTCTGCATCCACCGGACTCAAGCTTGCAGGACATGGTTTTGCCACCTGTCTACACATACCTGGATGCCCCCCAGGACACTGGACTGGATCCCTGACCTCTGCGCATGACTGTTGCTGTACTCAATGTGTCTGTCAGCACGGTTGTTCGGCCACCCCCTCAGCTGGTTGGGCCCATCACGGGTGTGTATGGTGCTCCATGTCTGTCTTGCCTAATACACTGTGACCCATGTGTCCTGTGCCAGACTCAGGCCCCAGGGTGTGGATGGTTGAAGACAAAAGATGACTCAGGCATGTTTAGACTTTACATGACACATGTTAGGTAATAATGCAACCAGCAGGCATCTACTCTTCATAGTGTGATTTATTATTGGGGGGGGGGGGACAAAGTGAGGGGCTTTCCGGGAGTTTGGAATCCAAAGTTCAGTAGGGGAGTTGGTGTCCTTGCCATTTGAAATCCTCAGAGTCCATGCCACAGTCTTTGTCAACATTGGTCAGCCAGTGACCAGCAGGGCCATGTGGCAGATAATGTCTCTTGATGCTGTGATGCTGTTGCTCCAGTGGGCCAGGTGCCAGGCCAGGTGTCCTGGGAGTTGGTGATGTAGCGCCGACCCTCACGGTCCTTTCCGTGGACGACCCGGCCTCCTGTGGGGACCCTCAGCAGCAGGCCGTGACGACGTCTGGGATGCTCCATCGGATGTTTCCTCCTCCTCCTCCTGATCCCTCCCTGTGGGTGGTGATGTTCTCCGCCTTCTGGCACAGGGAGGGTCGGCCATGTTGTCGGCCATCCGACGGAGTGTATCGTGAATCCCCTGGAACGCCGTCACTTGCTCAGCCTGTCTGGCCTCCATCCTCCGTTGGTGTTGCAGTAGACAGGCATGTTGCTGGGCCTGCTGGGTCTTCATCTCATCGAGGGTCCCCTTGATCTCATTGAGGGTGGACACAACCTGGGCCATGCCCGTGGTGTCCTGCCGGTATGTGTCCATGATGTTGCGGACATGGGCAAATACCGGTTCCCCAGCCAACTGGTCAGGCTCGCGCCTCCGCCGTCCTCCACTCCCACCACCCCTGCCCACTTGCACCTGGCCTGCCCTTGTGGGTACATCGGGTCTCCGGGACCCCTGAGGGGTGGCATTGGCGTTGTCGCCTGCCTCCTCCTGGGTGCCCGGGACACCGTGTCCCTCCTGGCCAGCCTGGCTGCATTGTGGTGTTGGGGCAGGGATCCTGGGTGTCTCCTGGGATGTGGCAGGAGTGGGGGTGGTGGTTGGCACAGTTGTACCTGACGCAGGTGCTGTAGGTGGTTGGACACCAGAGGGGCCAGGTTGGTCGGGGTCGTCCACAGAGTGGTGAGAGTGGTCGCTGCCGGTGGGATCGGGCTCCCGCAGATCTGGGTCCTGTGAGTCTTCCCCCCCAGTGTTGGGGGGTGAACCTCGACGTTGACCTGTGTGTGAGAGAGACAATGTTAATTTTGGTCCATGCAACATCCATGTTTCATCTGTTTCAAAGTTGGCACATTTCCTCTTGGAATTGGGATCTGTCTTGCATTCCACTCACAGTGCACTTGTGCATGGGTGTGTCCCTTGGGCACCACTTTGGCCCCTTTAACTATGTGTGGCACGGTCTTACTTGCTGCGTCAAGTGTGACTGCAGTCAGCAGTGGAGTGGGCAGGTGTGGCGAGCCATGCATTGGCGCCTTCCGTGTAGCACTGTACATGTGCACATGGAGTGGATCCACACACTTATATGATCCAGGTAGCTGTCGTTGTGCTCGTGAACAGGTTGTGACATGGCCCTGTGTCTTGCCATGGTGAAGAGGGGGGGTTCTGGGACTGGCCACCCTTGTCTACATGCACGCAGTCTACCTGCTGACGAGCAGACATTCGCACACGCCACACGGCTGATTTGCTCTCCCTGTGTCTCGCTCCCTCTCTGTCCCCCTCTCCTCCCTCTCTGTCCCCCTCTCCCTCCCTCTCTGTCCCCCTCTCCCTCCCTCTCTGTCCCCCTCTCCCTCCCTCTCTGTCCCCCTCTCCCTCCCTCCGTGTGTCAGCCTCCTCCCTTTGTCCGTCTCCCTCCCTCTCTGTCCCCCTCTCCCTCCCTCTCTGTCCCCCTCTCCCTCCCTCTCTCTCCCCCTCTCCCTCCCTCTCTCTCCCCCTCCCCCTCCCTCTCTCTCCCCCTCTCCCTCCCTCCGTGTGTCAGCCTCCTCCCTCTGTCCGTCTTCCTCCCTCTCTGTCCCCCTCTCCCTCCCTCTGTGTGTCACCCTCTTGCACCTCAGCCCAGCATCCTGGGCACACACTGTTAGCAGATCTTTGAGTGGCCCTTGGCTTGTTGATGTGAGTTTGTTTCTGATCTCCAGGCACCCATTGGGTGTGATGTGTGTCTGTGCGCTGCTGCTGTGGTGGTGTGTGCTGCCACTCTTTCAAAATGTTGGCTGTTCATTAGCTGCTGTCATGTGCAAAACAGTGCCTTCACCCCCATGTGTTGATGCAAGGCGTCCGCCATTTGCTGGCGAGTCTTTCCTGTGTGGGGACACACTGTTTGTCTGGCTGTGACCTGGGCCATATGGGCAGAGGGCATTGTTGTCTGCTTCTGAGTTGCACTATGTGATTTTTGTGGCCCACCCTCCCGCCATCCGGGTTACCGTGTCATGTGTTGGTGTCTTCTGTGGCCTGTGACTTGACATTGTCCAGCTGGGTGCATGGGGCATGGTGGCAGCAGTGGCATGTGCGTGCTCATGGAGTGTGGTTGAGTCATGCGATGGCTTGGGGTGGTTGCGTGCCTGTTAGTGATTTTGGTTGTGGATGCCGTTCCCCCCATGTGAGGTGCGTTGTTTGTGTACTCACCCGGGTCTCGGAGTCCTTCTAATCCTTCAACTGCCTCCACCGGCAGTATGGCCATCACCCTCTCCTCCCAGGGCTGGTAGTGTACGGGTCTGCGGGAGGGCCCTCCTCCGGTGGCGTTGGCCTGGTCGTGTTCCTCCTGCCTCTTGGCTCGGACCCTCCTCCGCAGATCGTACCACCTGTTCTGGCATTCCTGCCTGGTCCTTCTGGTGTCCGCAACAGCATTCACAGCATTGACGATGGTCTGCCACATGGCTGTTTTAGCTGCCATGCTGGTGTTTCTGACCAATGTTCCAAAGAGCTGTGGCTCGACTCTGAGGATTTCGTCGACAAGAACCTCCAACTCTCGGTTACTGAACTTTGGATTCTTGGTAGTGGGCATGGTGAGGGGTGTGGGTGTGGATGGTGGGGGGGGTGTGGATGGTGGGGGGGGTGTGTGGATGGTTGTGGGTGTGTGGGTGTGGTTGTGCAGGTGTGTGTGTGAATGTGATGAGGGTGTGTTTGTGAAGGTGGTTGTGTGGAGATGTGCAAGTGTAAGGTGTGGTGAAGCTTGTAGTAAGGTGCTGTAAGTTGTCTGTGGTGTCTGGCAGCAGTGAGTCTGTTGCAAAGGCTCATGGTTTGTGTGTGTGGGCCCTTTTTATTGGTCCATTGGTGGGTGTGGCTGGGTTTGAAGTTTGGGTGGGTGTGTTATAAGGAGTGGTGGTGTTTAGGGCCTCTGTTTGTTTTTGGCAGTTGCAGGTCAGTGAATGTGTGTTTTATGAGTGTTTGTTGGCCATGTTTAGTGGCTTTGTGCCATTCGAATAGTGTATTCTTGTGTTGTTTTGTTTTGTCCTGGTTGTGTACGTGCGTTTTGAGCGTGTGTACGGTGTGTAGATGGGCTATTTGGTTGTACGGTGCTGTCCTTGTGTGTGGCTTGGCACGACTCGTACATGCGGTTGTGATGTTGGGGCATGGGGTGCGCTCCGTACTTAGGAGGTTGTGGTGGGGGTGCGACTGGAACGTACTGGAGTGTACTTAGACGGTGGTACGACACGTACAAGGGTGGGGGTACGACTCAAACGTACTGGGGTGTGGGTACACGGGGGTGTGACACGTACAGGGGTGGGGGTACGACTCGAACGTACTGGGGTGTGGGTACACGGTGGTACGACACGTACAGGGGTGGGGGTACGACTCAAACGTACTGGGGTGTACTTAGACGGTGGTACGACACGTACTGGGGTGGGGGTACGACTCGAACGTACTGGGGTGTGGGTACACGGTGGTACGACACGTACAGGGGTGGGGGTACGACTCGAACGTACTGGGGTGTACTTAGATGGTGGTACGACATGTACAGGGGTGGGGGTACGACTCGAACGTACTGGGGTGTACTTAGACGGTGGTACGACACGTACTGGGGTGGGGGTACGACTCGAACGTACTGGGGTGTGGGTACACGGGGGTGTGACACGTACAGGGGTGGGGGTACGACTCGAACGTACTTGGGTGTGGGTACACGGGGGTGTGACACGTACAGGGGTGGGGGTACGACTCGAACGTACTGGGGTGTGGGTACACGGTGGTACGACACGTACAGGGGTGGGGGTACAACTCGAACGTACTGGGGTGTACTTAGATGGTGGTACGACACGTACTGGGGTGGGGGTACGACTCGAACGTACTGGGGTGTGGGTACACGGTGGTACGACACGTACAGGGGTGGGGGTACGACTCGAACGTACTGGGGTGTACTTAGACGGTGGTACGACACGTACAATGGTGGGGGTACGACTCGAACGTACTGGGGTGTGGGTACACGGTGGTACGACACGTACAGGGGTGGGGGTACGACTCGAACGTACTGGGGTGTGGGTACACGGTGGTGCGACACATACAGGGGTGGGGGTACGACTCGAACGTACTGGGGTGTGGGTACACGGT
This sequence comes from Triturus cristatus, assembly GCF_964204655.1. Classification (NCBI taxonomy): domain Eukaryota; kingdom Metazoa; phylum Chordata; class Amphibia; order Caudata; family Salamandridae; genus Triturus; species Triturus cristatus. The sequence goes on from NC_140588.1 coordinate 921,130,617, forward strand.
GGTACGACACGTACAGGGGTGGGGGTACGACTCGAACGTACTGGGGTGTGGGTACACGGGGGTACGACACGTACAGGGGTGGGGGTGCGACTCGAATGTACTGGGGTGTACTTAGACGGTGGTACGACACGTACAGGGGTGGGGGTACGACTCGAACGTACTGGGGTGTGGGTACACGGTGGTACGACATGTACAGGGGTGGGGGTACGACTCTAACGTACTGGGGTGTGGGTACACGGGGGTATGACACGTACAGGGGTGGGGGTACGACTCAAATGTACTGGGGTGTGGGTACACGGGGGTACGACACGTACAGGGGTGGGGGTACGACTCGAACGTACTGGGGTGTGGGTACACGGGGGTGTGACATGTACAGGGGTGGGGGTACGACTCGAACGTACTGGGGTGTGGGTACACGGGGGTGTAACACGTACAGGGGTGGGGGTACGACTCGAACGTACTGGGGTGTGGGTACACGGTGGTACGACACGTACAGGGGTGGGGGTACGACTCGAACGTACTGGGGTGTACATACACGGGTGGGGGTTCGACACGTACACGGGTGTACATACGGGGGGGGTGTACATTAACGGGGAGTATGACTCGAACGTAAGGGTGCTGGGGGGAGTGTTTGGCGCGTATGCGGGCACATATCTCCATGGTTGCAATGGGAGTTCGGTGCGGACGGTGTTTTTTCCATACGGTTGTAACATCGGACTCACGGGATGGATCGTGATTCCTCGGTCGGACTTGACTTTTCACATTTGTACGGTAAATCGTCCGAGGACGTGTCGGACACATTTTCCGACCCGAGGACGTGTGGGGAATCATTCCCAATGCGGTTCGTATGGACTTTTTACCATGCGAATCGTGATTGCCAGTTCGTACGGCACTTGTACGATTCGTACGGTAAAAAGTCCGGATACGAGTCGCACGGGGAATTTTTTTGCCGGATCGTAATCGGCACCTATGTGTCCCAAACAGGTAAGCCTCCGATTCCAAAGGGTTTGGGTATTAAAAAGGATTAAAAACGTCCTTCTGTGTAATGACTTTTTAAAAAATCCCTAAAACTGCCACCAGATAAAATTATACAAAACGAGGCCACATCACTGTAAATACATTAAGAATGGTTAAGAAATATAAAATATACCGTCACACAGGCTCACAAGCAGTAACACTCTTTCTCCCGGCTCAAGCCTCAGGAGAGGTAACACTGCGCGCTCGCGCCATTTGCTCTAGATATAGCGTTGGGAAGCCAGTCACTAGACCACTCCCCTTGCTACTCCCAAGATGGCGGTCACGCCGGATTTAGTGTCCCAAACAGGTAAGCCTCCGATTCCAAAGGGTTTAGGTATTAAAAGGGATTAAAAACGTCCTTCTGTGTAATGACTTTTTTAAAAATCCCTAAAATTGCCACCAGATAAAATTATACAAAACGAGGCCAAATCACTGTAAATACATTAAGAATGTTTAAGAAATATAAAATATACCGTCAAAGGCAGAGAGGTCAAACTCGTAGCAACACCCCCTTCTTTACTATATATTCAACTAGTATGACATAATTGGTGTGATTATAGATGCTCAGAGAGAAACGCATATAAAACACCAGAAAAGGCAGCTTTGTTGTACAAATTCTGCACCCCAATTCGCTGCAGAAAATTCCTGCAGCAATTACTCTGCTCCTAACCCTGCAGGCTCCCTCTCTCTAGGATTCTGTGTTGGATGACCAGGTTCCATGTTACTGGGACACCACTGTTTCATTCATACACTTTTCTTTTTACGTCATGGTTATCAGATGTGTTTGGATCAATTTGTATGACTCCCAAATTGCACTGATATGTCAAATAAAGGTCCATGTATGGAAAAATTGCCTGCAGCTGACAAGGATCCATCATGTCATGCAAATTCTGTTATTTTCCCTGTCTATAGCACTATGCGTTTTTTTGTTTAGTAACATCACTTCCATCCCCTATGAGACTTGGAGCCATATGTAGGTAGCATCACATTTACCGATTCATAAATACCGAATTTTACTGATTCGGTATTTATGAATCGGTAAATAAGATGTAGGTGATAATTCGGTAAATTTTACCGAATCGGAAAAATTCGGTAATTATGAATCGGTATTTACCGATTCGGTAATGAGGCATACCTTCCCATTGATTCCTATGGGCCTGGAGGCCCATAGCAATCAATGGGAAGCCATTCACCATTACCGATTCGGTAAATACCGATTCGGTACTGGGGGGAGCATATTCAAGGGTGGCAGGGTGTCACATTGACACCCTGTTGCACCCCTGAATATTGCATGTGTGCACATGTGGCGCACATACATGCCCTAAGGGCATGTATGTCTGCCACATGGCACTCTTAAATCTGCAAAATATTACGTTTTGCAAGGTATTCGTTATTTATCACCAACCTGTATTTGGTGGTAAATAACGAATTCTTAATACTAATTTTCACTCTTTAGAGTGCTCCCTACATATGATTTCAGGATTCGGTATTTACCGAATCGGTATTTTACCGATTCCTGAAATTATGCCTCCTACATCTCAAATAGCTAAATACCGGTTGGTAACAGGATGTTTACCGAATTTCGGCCGTTACCGACCGGTATTTAGCTACCTACATGAGGCCCCTAGAGAGCTCCCTCCTTCAACTCTCCTGACGCATGCACATTCCCATTTACATTTTGCATTCTTATTTTACTTCAATACAGAGATTTTCAGCAATGCCACTCTTCAATCAATCAATCAATCAATCAGGGGAATTGTAAGCGCACTACTCACCCTACTACTCAGGCGCTGGGTGGGTTACGCAGCTCCGTTCAGTCCAAGAGCCAGGTCTTGATTGTCTCCCTGAAGATGTTCAGGGAGGGGGTGCGTCTGATGTTGATTGAGAGGTCATTCCAGGTTTTGGCTGTGATGTAGGAGAAAGCTCTCCCCCCTGTTCTGGCTCTGCAGATCCACGGGATTACGGCGAGGGCGAGGTCAGCGGATCAGACGTTCGCTTGGGTACGTGGAAGGAGATTCTCATTGAGGTATCTAGGTCCGGTGTTGTGGAGGCATTTGGAGGCGTGTGTCAGTATCTTGAAGATGATTCTCTTTTCTATGGGGAACCAGTGGAGGTTCTGCTGGTGTCGGGGGATGCGCTCATGTCGAGGGATGCCGAGTACGAGTCTGGCTGCGGTGTTTTGTATGGTCTGGAGTTTGTGGAGCATGTACTTGTTGATCCCGGCATAGAGGGAGTTACCGTAGTCCAGTCTGCTGGTTATGAGTGCATGGGTGGCGGTCTTCCTTGATTCAGGGGTATCCATTTAAAGGTCTTTTGGAGGATGCGGAGGGTGTTGAAGCAGCTGGAGGTGATGGCATTGACCTGTCGGGTCATGGAGAGGGAGGAGTCAGGTAAGATGCCGAGGTTACGTGCGTGGTCTGTGTGGGTGGGAGGGCTGCTGAGGGCGGTGGGCCACCAGGTGTTGTCCCATGCAGAGGGTGGGGGTCCGAGCATGAGGACCTCTGTCTTCTCTGAGTTGAGCTTCAGGCAGCTGCTGCTCATCCAGGTTGCCACGTCCTTCATTCCTTCCCGGAAATTGTGCCTGGTGGTGATGGGGTCCTTGGTGAGGGAGAGGATGAGCTGGGTGTCGTTGGCGTAGGATACTATGCTGAGTCCGTGCTGTCTAACATTGGCAGCGAGGGGTGCCATGTAGATGTTGAAGAGCATGGGGCTAAGCGACGATCCTTGGGGTACTCCGCAGTTGATTTCCGTCAGTTCGGAGAGGAAGGGCAGCAGTCTGATTCTTTGGGTTCTGCCAGTGAGGAAGGAGTGGATCCAGTCATGTGCGGTTCCCTGTATTCCGGCATCGCAGAGTCTTGCGGTGAGTATATGGTGGGAGACAGTGTCGAATGCTGCCAAGTGGTTGAATAGGATCAGGGCAGCAGTGTGTCCTTGGTAGAGGAGCATGCGGATGGGAGAAGGGAGAAGGGTCGGTAGTTCTTAAGGTTGGTGGGATCTGCTGAGGGCTTTTGAGTAAGACTCTGACTTCTGCATGTTTCCAGTCATCGGGATAGGTGCCGGTCTTGAAGGTGGCGTTGATAGTGTGTCGTAGTTCTGCAGCGATGGCAGCTCTGTGGAAGATGTGCAGCCTGCAGGGGTCCGTGGGGGCTCCTGAGGGGATGCATTTCATGGTTGAGGTGGTGTCTTCGGTGGTGACTGGGGTCCAGGAGGAGATTGAGTTTTTTTGTGTTTTTTTTATATAGCCCAAACCTCACCCGATTCGGGTATCAGAGCGCTTTACATAGAACCAGTTGCGTTACATTAGAACACATTCATTTTTGTTAGGCACGAGTGTCTTAAGTGATTAGCCCAGAATCACAGGATGCTCAGCGTCATTGCCGAGACTCGAACCCAGCTCCCCAGATTCGAGGTCATTCCAGGCAGGTTGCTCCCCACGCCGCACAGCACCACCTATGTGCCCGTGTCCCTACTGCTAATCGCTGCTGCTGCAGTGAGTTAGAGGCCCTCCTCCACCTGCAGGCTGCCACCTGCACCTCATCCTTGGTGGCCCAGTGGTGGACCATGAGTATCTGCCTGCTCGCTCTGCCCCTTTTTGCCATCTGTCTGTTTTACTTCTGTCAGCTGTTTTTTATTCCTTTGTGTACCGTTTTTCTTTTTGTACTGTACTCTGTGCCCTTTTATATTCTGTATTTCCGCTGGTTTTGTGCCCTTGTATTTTGTATTCCCACCCGTCCTGCTCTCCCCTTCTTGCCGCTGCGTCCCCTGCGGCCCGCTCGCCCATTCGTCCTTCTCCCGCCTCACAGCTGCTCATCCCACCCACCTCCCCTTGTTATGCTGGCCGCTGTGCGGCCACGCGTAGTGGGTGCGCTGCTGGCGTGCCAAAGGCAAGCCCGTCTGCGCCCGTCCACGCCTGGACCGCGCCCAGCACCAGACCCCTGGCCCCTGCAAACGCCGCGACAACCGACGCCACTATGACGCCAGCACCCTCCACGCACTCAATGCCGACCGATCGCACACCTGCTTCCTGGCCACCCCGAAGCACACCCAAGGACCCTTTTCCTGCCGCAGCTGCAGCTTCACCAGCCGCCAAGCCGCCAAATCACCCACCGAGACAAGACGCAACCACATCAGATGCATACTTCTCAACACACGCTCCGCCTGCAAGCACGCAATCGAACTCTGGGACCTACTCGACTCCTCCTCCCCGGACGTCGCCTTCCTGACGGAGACCTGGATGAACCCCTCCTCGGCACCCGACATCACCATAGCAATCCCTGACGGCTACAAGATCACCCGCAGGGACAGCACCAACGGAGCTGGAGGAGGAATCGCCATCGTCCACAGAAACACCCTCAGAATCTTGACCAGCACCGATGACACACTCAGCGCCGCCGAATACCTGCACTTCCATATCCACATCGACCCCAAAACCACCCTCAGAGGAACCCTCATCTACAGACCACCCTGGCCCCTGGCCACAGTTCAGCGACTCCATCGCCGACTTCGTCAGCACGCACGCACTTGCATACACGGACTACATCCTCCTCAGAGACCTGAACTTCCACCTCGAGAACACCAGCGACAGCCACTTCGACAACCACGACAACCTCAGACTCAAACAGCTCATCACGTCTCCCACCCACTCCGCCGGACACACGCTCGACCCCATCTTCTCCGCCAGCAACCACGTCACCTTTAGCCACACCACCGAACTCCACTGGACCGACCACCGCTGCATCCACTACACCTTTGCGAAGCCCACCGCACACCATCACGCACAATGGGCCCCCCGCCACAGCTGGAGCAAAGTCACGGAAGAGCAGCTAATCACCACCCTCGCCCGAAACACACCAACTGACACCACCGACACTGACACCTCTGCCCGCAACCTCAGGCAATGGATCAATGACTGCACCAACACTCTTGCCCTGATCAAGAAACCCTCCAACAGATGCACCCACAGAAAAGACATCTGGTTGACCACCGACCTCCAGACATCCAAGTAGGCCTGCCGTAGGCTCGAAAAGAAGTGGCACCACGAACAGACACCGGACAGCAATGCAGCCTACAAGAGCGCCATCCTCAGACACCACCAACTCATCCATACCACGAAAAGGACCTCCTTCAAAGAACGCATCGACAACAACGCACACAACAGCAAAGAGCTCTTCAACATCGTGAAGGAACTATCCAACCCCAGCTCCAACTCCAACGGCATCCTGTCATCGCAACACCTCTGCGACTCCCTAGCCACCTTCTTCCACCGCAAGATTGCAGACATCCACGACAGCTTCAGCAACCAGGTGCCCCCGACAGCCACCGACACCTCAGACTCACCGCACCCCAGCCACACCAAGCCCCTGCTCTCCTGGACCCACATCAACGATGACGACACCATCAAAATCATGAACACCATCCACTCCGGCTCACCATCAGACCCCTGCCCACACCACATCTTCAAAAAAGCAAGCTCCACCATTGCACCTCATCTCCACAAGATCATCAATAACTCCTTCAAAACTGCCACCTTCCCAGAGAGCTGGAAGCACGCCGAGATCAACGCCTTACTCAAGAAACCCAAGGCGGACCCCAAGGACCTCAAGAACTTCCAGTCCATCTCCCTACTCCCGTTCCCGTTGAAAGTCATCGAGAAGATTGTCAACAGGCAACTGACCTCCTTCCTCGAAGACACCAACATCCTGGACCAGTCCCAATCTGGATTCCGCAGCAACCACAGCACCGAAACAGCCCTCATCGCTGCAACCAACAACATCAGGGCCCTGCTAGACAAAGGAGAAACTGCGGCCCTCATCCTCCTGGCCCTTTTTGCTGCCTTCGACACCGTCTGCCACCACACCCTACGCACACACATCCACAACGCAGGGATCGGCGGCAAAGCCCTGGACTGCATCACCTCCTTCCTCACCTGCAGAGCCCAGAGTGTCCGCCTCCCTCCATTCCGATCTAAAGACACCAAGATCATCTGCAGCGTACCCCAAGGATCGTCCCTCAGTCCGACACTCTTCAACATCTACATGGCACCGCTCGCCAACATCATCCGATCATATGACCTCAACATCATCTCATACGCCGATGACACCCAGCTGATCCTCTCCCTCAACAAGGCCCCCACCACCGCCAACACCAACTTCCACGAAGGAATGAAGGCCATCGCCGAATGGATGAAGAACAGCCACCTAAAACTGAAATTGGACAAGACGGAGGTCCTCATGATCGGATCTACCCCATCCGCCTGGGACGACTCATTGTGGCTGGCCGCACTGGGAGTTGCACCGATGCCCACAGACCACGCACGCAACCTGGGGGTCATCCTGGACTCATCGCTGTCTATGACCCAGCAACTCAATGCCATCTCCTCCTCCTGCTTCAACACCCTCCGCATACTCCGCAAAATCTACAGATGGATCATCACCAGAACCAGAAGGACGGTCACCTACGCCCTCGTCAGCAGCAGATTGGACTATGACAACGCCCTCAACGTGGGAACCTCAGCCAAACTCCAGAAACAACTACAACGCATACAGAACGCCTCTGCACGCCTCATCCTCGACATCCCCCGCCACAGCCACATCACAGTCCACCTGAAAGACCTGCACTGGCTCCCCGTCAACAAGAGGATCACATTCAAGCTACTCACCCACACTCACAAAGCACTCCACAATGCCAGGCCAGCGTACCTCAACAAACGATTCACCTTCTACATCCCAAACCGCCAGCTTCGCTCCTCTGATCTCGCCCTCGCCACCGTCCCCCACATCCGACGAGCGACCGGCAACGGCAGATCATTCTACCACCTCGCCGCCAAGACTTGGAACACCCTCCCCATCCGACTGCGACAGACCCAGGAACTGCTGACCTTCAGAAGACTTCTCAAGACCTGGCTGTTCGAGCAGTAGCAGAACCTCTCCCACCCCCCACCCCCCAGCGCCTTGAGACCCTCACAGGTGAGTAGTGCGCTCTACAAATAGATTGATTGATTGACCGCCCTAGCCGTTTGGCGAACTCCTCTCCTGGTGGACTGACTCGCGTTGCTGGAGGAGAATGTGGTTTCAGGGTCAGGCGTCTTGTTGTTGAAATAGTCATAGAGGCCCTTGATTTTCAGATGGAAGTAGGATCCAAGCTTGTTGCAGAGGTCCTGGGAAGGGGTGATGTCCGCAGTTTCACTGGGGGTTTGGTGAATTCCTGGATGATGCTCTTTTGGGCACTACCTGTACTCTCTCCTTTCAGATTCCTGTTTGATCCCTCCCTCTGGGTGCCTGCAGCAGTATGCACTTCTACCATGTTCCTCGTGGAATTTCTACACCATTTCAGTCTCTTGCACCACTTCCTCCCTCCTTTTAGAACCTCAAAATGCTTTGCCCATTTCCTTGGAATCCTGTATCTCTCCCTCCGTATAGGCTTTTGCAGTTCTCCACAGTGTCCATGATGCTGTTGTGCATGCAGGGTCTTGCAAAATACACTTCAAACTTTTGAAGCATTACTTACCTCAGTTCAATGCAAGAGTTGCCTTACTAGCACAATGTTTATCACTGATCTCTAATCATACTATGTCTTGTAGGCCTGTACTTATTATTTTTCAAACTCAGCACTGGGTCTAGTTGAGAAACTCTCCCAGCCTGTAGCTGTAATCTTCGTACTGTGTCTTGAAAGCCACAGGAACTGCAGGACCCTGCAAAGTACAGTGGTTCTTGGGTGCTTAGGCTCTGGCCGAAACAATGTGGGTGCAACAAGGTGATATTTAACTTTCTTGGCTATTGGTGTATTTTCTGCACCCTTATGGCCTAACTGGCAATGTAAATATGCAATACACACTGGGGACTGTACAGGAGTGCTATAGTGTGTGGAGCTAAAAAACAAGCAACACCACATACCACATACCACATACCACAAAATGGGTGGTGATCACGAAAAAATAGGGATTGTCTAGCATTATACATTTTAATCTCCCCTTATCGTGCCCTAGCACCACATTCCTTTTCTAGGGTGTTGTTATTACTGTACTCAACTTTTAAAGCCTCTGTTGTGAGATAGCGGACCCTTCACATTTATCAAAGAGGACTGTACTTTCTCTGAGGTCTGTGGGACCCGTTATGTTATTGCAATTTATAGAGCACACTGTTACCCAAGGGTGTCCTGGCGCTGTGTGAAGTCCTACAGAGGCCATGGAAGGGAGACCAAGCCAGATATTCACGAAGAGAAAAGCCAGGTTTTTAAGGCCTTCCTGAAAGAGAATAGGTTTGTTGTGGATCTGAGGTGCAATGGGAGGCCATTCCAGGCCTTTGCTGCGCAGGCCACAAAACTTCTGCCTCCCCAGCTAGTTTTATGCACTCTGGGTACCGAAATCAGCTTTGCCTCTGATAAGCGCTGCGGTCTTTTTGGCACATACCAAATTGTTGTTTAAGGAACTCAGGGCCTTCTCCATGTAGTGCCTTGTGGACCAAGCACAGGGCTTTAAATTGATTCCTTTTCCTTATAGGCAACCAATGAAGCCTTTTCACCTCAGCCGAGATAGAGGCATATTTTGGTGTATTTGTAATCAATCGTGCCGCTGCATTCTGGAGGATCTGTAGTTTGTGCAGGAGCCCCTCTTGCTGCATGAGGTAGGGCCCATTACAGTAGTCAAGTTTGGACAGGGCTAAGGTAGTGATGACTGTTTGAATACTATCTTTGGGGATGTTTCTGCATGCTCTGAGAGTATAGGAGGTGGAGGATACAACCGCATTCACCTGGTCTTTAAAACTGAGTTTGCTATCAACCCATACTCCCAGATTTTTAGCTTTTTTCTTGGGGGTGGGTAGGGGGCCAAGTGTGTCCGGCCACCATGCAGGGGTCCAAAAACTGGGGTCATTGCCGAACAGCACCACTTCCGTTTTACCAGAGTTCAATTTAAGGCAGTTCTGAGCCATCCATCTGCCTACGGCTGACATGCACTCTTGGGGACATGATGCTGTTCTCATCATTGACCCTGGCACTAATGACACCATGATTTGGGTGTCATTGGCGTAGGAGGTTAGAGAGAAACCGTATGATTCAATAAGTGGGGCCAATGATGAGACGTATATATTAAAAAGTGTAGGGCTCAACGAAGAGCCCTGAGGGACTCCACACGGCAAGGAGAACGGCTTGGAAGAGAAATCCCCTAACGCGACTGTTTGAATTCTGTTGGAGAGAAAGGATTCAAGTAAATCCCAGGCGGTACCATGGATTCCAATCTCCCGCAGACGGTCCATCAATAGGACGTGATGGACCGTGTCAAAGGCCGCGGAAAGATCCAACACGATCATCACAGCTTTACCTCCTAGATCAAGTGAGGACCTGATCTCTTCTGTTGACTTGATAAGGGCTGACTCGGTGCTATGCCCTGCTCTGAAGCCATATTGTGAGGGATCCAGTGCCTGTGAATCTAGCAGGAACCTACTTAGTTGAGTGTTCATGAATTTCTCTGCTATTTTCGCCAGGAAGGGGAGTCTGGAGATTGGTCTGAAATTGTTTGGGTCTTTAGGGTCCAGGGTAGTTTTTTTTTTAGCAGAGGCAAAATTGATGCGCTTTGCCAAATTTTGGGAAAGTAACCTTCTGAGAACATAGAGTTTATGACGGAGGATAGAACCAGAGCTACTGGTTCCGGTGCTTGTTTTATAGTGGAAATTGGACAGGGGTCATACAGAGAAGCTGATTTAGTTGTCTTAACCCCTTCGCTGCGGCGCGAATTCCGCCGCAGCGCTGGGGGGTGAGGGGTGAGCGCGGCGCCGCCATGCTCATGACGGAACCACGCCGTTATGAGTCACGGGCGAGCTGTGCTCATGACGGCGTGGTTCCGTCACGACTCCGCCCACTCTCTAATTTGCCTGCACAGGTGGGGAATTAGAGCCGCGTGGGAGGAGCGGCTGCCAACGGCCGCAGCATGACGGAACCACGCCGTCAGGAGCACACGCCGCCCGTGGCTCATGACGGCGTGGTTCCGTCATGAGCGCACAAGGGGTTAATGAGATTTAATGTTTCTATGGGTGTTGCAGGGGCAAACCTATCAAAGTGTATATTAGTGCCCTTTCCTGATAGATCATCAGCGGAGTGTAGGGTAGTGGGTTTGTTTGGCTGTTGCATTAGTGAAGTTTGAGAAAATTGACTCCATTTTAAGCTGGATGAATTGAGCAATTTTGTCACATAGTTCCTGACTCGTAGTGATAGTAGGAGTAGCCGAGTAGGCCAACGAAGTAACTGTTTTAAATAGTTCTTTGCTTGAATTTTTTGCAAGGTTAATTCGATTGGTGAAGAACTCTTGTTTGGCTTTAAGAAGCAGCTGTTTATTGTGTACTAAGCTAAGTTCATATTCGTTCTTATCACTATCCTCATATTTCTTCCTCCAGATTCTCTCTAGGTGTTTGCAAACCAATTTTTGGTCTCTTAATTCCTGAGAATACCAGGGGGAGGTAGGACATGCCCTATTAGGGTGGGTGAGTTTTTTTTGGCGCAAGTTTATTGCCGGCTGCCTCTAGCCATATAATGTATGATTGGGCAGCTTCTTCCAAATCTGTGGAGAGAGAGGGCAATGTTGCAGTTAACAGCTACTGCAGTTCTTCATCATTGATCTTGTTCCAGGCTCTGCTAATTATTTGTATTTTTTTGGGGGAATACATGTGTGACGGTTGGGAGCGGTTAGTTCAAAGAGCGCTGCCTTGTGATCTGACCAAACTACTGGGAGAATGACTGTAAAGAGCAATTATGATTCGTTACAGAAAATGCCGTCGAGTGTGTGTCCGGCTTTATGTGTGGCGCCGATCACCAATTGTTCTAAACCCACATTACTCATCATGTCCCACAAATTAGAGCTATCATGATCCGAGAGTATTTCCAAGTGGAAATTAAAATCTCCGAGTATCGTGTGTGAGTCGGTGCTGAGTGCATTTGCCAGTAAGGTCTCTGCATGCCTGATAAATTGGCTGCTGGGGCCCGATGCTCTATAAATGAGAGTACCTCTGAAGGTGAAGTGGTGAGAGAGTTAGAAACAGAAGTCTAATGCTTCATATTCCAAGTTAGCAAGAGGGTTAAAAGAAGCCCTAATGGAGTTGTGGTAAATAACCATGATGCCGCCCCCCTTCCTGTTTGGCCTATTCAATGTATAGCACAGGTAATCAGGAGGGGTGGCATTAACCATGTCTGGGCCCGAGGCATCATCTGTCCAGGATTCTGAAATAAACGCAATGTTTATTTCCTCATCGACAATAAATGTATGACACTCTGAACTGTGTTTAACTAAAGAGCGGGTGTTTATAAGGACACCTTTCCAAGATTGATTGGGCAACTTTTTAAAAAATTTTTTTATATCTGCTGATATTGGTTGAAGATTTAATTGGTAGCAGAGATAGTTCAGGCAGATTGGTGCCGCATCCTGGACATGTCAGCTGAGAGTGTGGGAGCCAATACGTGGGTTGCAGACATAGACAGCTGGGATGTTTGTTGGAATTGAGGCTATGAACTATTTCACTAGAGTAGGAGGTTGTACTTGGTTTCCCTGAGTCAAATTGGGCAGGGGGACTGGCACTAGGCGCGGCCTTGACGCGGAGGGGCGCAGACGGTCTTGCCTTAGGCGCACCCTCGGCGCCCCAGCGGCGCACCCGCTGCGCGCACTCGTGCTAGCCTCATTATTTATAGAGTCAAGGGTTGAAAAAGACTGGCCCACTGACCTGCCTCCTCCAAAGATGGCGTCCTGTGTGTGGCAGCGGTCCCCGGGAGTGAGTAAATGTGCAAATATCGCAAGTGTGGTGAGTATTAAAAAGTGCTGAAAACGCCTCTTACAGTTTACAACGTTCTAACAATAAAATCAGTTAAAAGCAGAGAGAACATAGACAATTGCGCTGTGGGAGAATTCAATGCGCTAGATATCGCCCTTTACAGTTTAGAGGTTTCAACAAAAGAAAAAGTAGAACCATTAAAAACAGAGGCGATCCAAGAGTTACCTTAGCAAGTGTCTATCCTGGCTCACGCCTCAGGAAGACTTCGGAGAGCGCACTCTCGCTAGCCTCCCTATTTGTAGAGTCAGGGGTTGAAAAAGACTGGCCCACTGATCTGCCTCCTCCCAAGATGGCGTCCCGCGTGTAGCAGTGGTCCCCGGAAGTGTGTAAATGTGCAAATATCGCAAGTGTGGTGAGTATTAAAAAGAGCTGAAATTGCCTTTTACAGTTTACAACATTTTAACAATAAAATCAGTTTTAAGCAGAGAGAACATAGGCAATTGCGCTGTTTACAGTTTAGAGGTTTCAACCAAAGAAAAAGTTAGAACCATTAAAAACAGAGGCGATCCAAGCGTTACCTTAGCAAGTGTCTATCCCGTCTAATGCCTCAGGAAGACCTGTGGAAGATTTTAGAATTTAAACACCATTCTTATCAGATTTTGATTAACTGCCAGCACAGATAACCTTCCTTCATATGAAAAACTGGGTTTTTTCTATAAACAAGAGGAATAAGCACCATTTTATAAGAAGCAGGAGACCTAAGAATAGGATAGGATAATATTAAATGTTTTCACAAGTTCCATAAGTAAAAAAAAAAGTGCGAAAGTGGTTGTTTGCAACAAAAGCTAAATGAATAACAATTCAAAATATCTAAAACCACCCAAAAAATAAAAAAACTCTAAAGAAATAAACATTTCAGTTCTTTGGTTAGAAGGGACCAGGATTCCTGGCCCACCAGCCACCAAGGCCCTGCACAGACCACCAAGGCATGTTGGTGCAGGGTCTGGCACCAGCTGTTGGAAATGAAGGGTATCATTAAACAAACATACAAATGTAATTTAAAAAGATAGCAAAAAAATAAATTGAGGTATGGTTTTGACTCAAAGGTGAAAAAACACTGACATTCACCAGTTATGGTAAGCAACACATGCACTGCATGCCCTAACTGATGTCAGCCTCCATATTTTGCTCTTGCTAAACTGTCTTTTTCCCTGAGCCATTGGCAAATGGGTGTTTTGAGCATGGCGGACATTATTGCATATGTGTTGTGTGCTTAGCATACCAACTCAGTTTCTCTGTACACATGGATATATGGATATCCCTGGTTCCCGGCCACACCTGGTACCAGGGAGTACAACAGGCAGCTAGGTATTGTTCTCTATGGAACACTGACTTTCTTTAAAGCCATATAGAATTGACTTTTTCTAAAATAAATACAGCAAGATGCATAGTTATACAATATGTGAAGGCAGATTTCCCAAGACTGTGCAAACGCTTCAAATGTTATTTACTTTCCAATGCAAAAGGTATTTTGAGCTGTAAAGGTGCCTTTCTCTCGCAGTTTTGCTTGCACAGTTTTGCATCACTTTATGTCAAGAGGTGTTAGGTGGGTGATACATAAAACCTGATCTACCAAGATAGACTGGGCTTTGTGTCACAAAAGAATGCCTCTTTAAAGCAGCAGAAAAGTTATAGAAATGTTATAATTTCCCCAAATTTCTACACCTTGCATATGTGCTGCACTGTACAGCACACAGCCAGGGGCTTATTTATGAGCCTCTTTCACTACTGGTGTGTCACTTTTTGCGATGCACCGGCAGCGTAAAATATACGCCACACTGTGACGTATTTACAAAGTGATGCATCTAAGCAGATGTCACTTTGTTAACCCCTGCACTGTATTATACCTGTGTCAGGTATAATGTATGCAGGGTGGGCGTTCCCATGCAAAAAAGGATCATAGAAGTGGCGCAGTGAAATCTACCAGTTTTCATTATGCCACTTCTAGGACGCCACTGTGTCAAATCCTAACTCAGGCCCTTTCGCATGAAAGAACACATTGATGCAGTTGCATCTGTTTTGCGACACACTCCCGCAATGCGTCATTACTGCATCAACAAATACGTCAGGAATACTGATGTATCTGTTGACTCCTTGCAACATGGAGTGCCGTACAGTAAATACGAACTGGTAGGGGTGCCTGCAAGGGATTTTTTTTTATTTATATACCCTTAATTTTAAGTAATTTTTGCTTATTATTTTGACAAGTTTTGATCTTTTACTTGTAGATTGATTTCTTTATGTATAGTTCAAACTGTTCGTATAGGTATCTTACATACAATTTTGGTTTTCTAACGAAAATATGAAAACATCAGAATATATTAGAAAGTATCAAACTAACACGGGTATATATTAAAAAATGGATTTTATCATAGAAAATAATGTTTGATCATTAAACACACAATGACACAGGAAGTTGTGAAAGAATACAGATGCTTTCTAGAACTTCACAGTAACAATAGTGTACACTTTTTTCAAATAAAAATAAGGCGAATCAGCTAGTTAATACAGATGAATATAGCCTATGGTAACATTGTACTGAAAAAAAGTGCAATTGTCGATGTTTCGGTCTTTTAAGCTGTCGTCCGTCCGTAAGACCATGTTCAGGACTATGTGAGTTAATAGTGGTCGACCCTAAAAATCAGTGTGCAGAGCAATAACACTGTAACGTCTCAAAGTCTAATAGAACAGCAGGTTTTCTCTGTAGAAGAGCGAATCGCAATTTAAAATGTTGTCACAAATCCAGAGAATTAGTGCGAAGCTCAAGTAAAAATTAATTGTGGCTCCTGGAATTACTTGTAATTAATCACTTTTGGAACCGCATTAATTTAAGCCAGAACAATGGAACAGCAATACGTAATGTGAGAGAGTCTGAAAACCGTTGTGAAGAACCGCATAAAGTAGCACGCTTGCTCCAAGAGTACAGTAAATACGGCGCATCCAAGGTGTCGCAAGTAGGGCGCACTGAAGTGTTGCATCGCTGGTTTCACGCAGTAATGTGACACTTTTCATAAATGAGGCCCCCAATGTCATAGAAATGATCTAGGTATTGACTTTTGAACTGAACGGGAATACTTACAATACCCTGCAGAGTGGTGCTAAATACCAATTCGGTGGAATTTGGCACCATCCAAGCCCTAATACTGTTTGTTAAACTAATTTGGATGCTTTTATTTTTTCTACCTGCCTCCCTGCCATGAGATAGTCAATACATATTGTGAATTAATTCTAAAAGATATGTTGAGGTCTCAAAACATTTTTGGACCCTATTGGCTCGTCTTCATTTCTGCGTCCATTTGTCTCCAGCTGTGGCCTCCCCAGGGACACATGAAAACACCCCTTTCTCCCCTTCTCCCCTTCCTCGCCAACCTGTAGATTCTGATACATTAATCCGAGATGCTATTTAATGTCAACAACGTTTATTTCGGAAAGTTAATTCCATAAAACAATCATTAATACGTAGTTTGAATAAATGCATATGACCAAGTAAAATCCTTTTCCAAGGATGCTGTTTAAGATTTGCCTGTAAATACTGAAAGAGTCATTGATGGCTTGGCTTGGTATGAAACGCTATGAAAGTTTTTATAAAATCTGTAATGCTGCAGAGGAAAAGTTCTGGGTGGCAATTTAGAGGCCATGTACCTGTTTGCAATGTAATGGCACCAAGCTGTGATATACAGCAGTTGCTTTAAAAGAAACACAGCTAATACGGCGCCCTTTTGGTTAGTCCACCTTAAGTATTTCTCTTTCTCTCTCTCTCTCTCTTGAGAAGGCTAAGCTTAGATACGAGCTTTCGACAATAAATTGTTTCTGTTATCTTTGCAACTACCACTGTTGAATGTCACTTTACTTCTGGGACTTCTGTGTAATACAGACCTATGCAACATGTGTAAAGAGTTGTGCAGGTCTTATTCTCGCGCTGTGTTGTAGGTCGATATATTTCCTCAGTGTAGTCAGAGTTTTGAATAACGAGAACAAAGAAAGCAAAAACTCCATCCTTTCTGTTTGTTCAATAAGAATTATTGTGGCCATTGCTCAAGAAAAAGTGCATTCAATATCAAATACAAACGTCTCTATGCACATTATCAATTGGATCATATTAGACGGATTGGATTCTGTTCCCTGAAGCATGCACTCGATTTCACAAACACATGCTTTAGAGGGATGTCTAACTTTAGCATAGAACCCTGTGCTTGCAGTGATAAGGATAGGACCTTTCTTTACAAATTGTCAAGGCATGAGATCTGTAAACAATGCAATTACGATTATTTAATTGTCATTGTCTTAGCATTCTTGAAGTTGTTAGTGAAGCATATGTGGGGGCAGATTTATGTTTCCTGGCGCATCCCTGCAAATCAGTAGGGATGCACCAGGAAAGATGCGTCACGCAAGTTTACCCTTGCGCCACCACAGATGCGCCGCATTTACAATGCAGCGCATCGTGGCGCAAGGATAAACAGATGCGTGACGCATCTGATGGCGTAAGGGCGGCGCTTTGCTGGAGTCGTGTCGCAAGCACGACGCAACTCCAGCAATGTTTAGGGGCTGCCCATACCTAACATGCTGCGTCATGCCTTACGCCTGCTTCAAGCAGGCACAAGGTTTTGACGCAGCAGAGTCGGAAAAGTGACTGAGTGAAATCTTGTAGATTTCACTGCGTCACTTTTCCGAGTCTTTTTCAGATGGAACGCTCACCCTGCATACATTAAACCTGACACAGGTTTAATGTGGCGCAGGGCTTTACAACGTGACGCATCTCCATAGATGCGTCACGACGTAAATAGGGCGCAACGTGGCGCAGGGTTTATGCCGCCCCTGCGTCACAAAAGTGACGCAACGGCGGCGTAAATGTGGCGCGAGTCTAACATAAATCTGCCCCGTGATATCATCAGTGAGGTAACCAGGAAAAGGATCTGTTATGTCATATGTGAAGTAATGTCTAGATTACTTACCGGCAATCTTCGTTACCCGATTCTTTTCTTTTGTATGTTAGTACTTATTCAAGAGAGCACATGAGGCTTGGCCTCTTCAGCACAGCACTATTTACCCAAGCTCTTTTCTACCTCTACTGTGCTTCCCTACCTTGGCTCCACCCTTCTTTACGAACATAAAGGTTGCTTCTGCAGGCCTCGCGGATATTGTCCCCATAATCAAACATGGTGCTTCGTCAATTCAGGTGGGAGAGATATAACATAAGTATGGGACAAGGAAGAGAGAATAGGATTGAGGAAGAACCAGTAAGTAATCTGGAGATTCCCTTACCAACCCACTTCCTTGTCTTATCCCTTACTAAAATAATGAATACCCAAGCGGTATGTATTCATCACAATCTAATGATATCTGCTAGATAGACCAACCACATAAAATAGGAGTAACGCAATATTCATTTTCTTGTGCAACGTCAAATCTATAATGTGAAATCAATGTACGTGGTGAAGCCCAGGTAACCACTACGAATGATGGAGCTTTGAATGTCTTTACCCAACAGTGCAAGGTTGCCTGTTTTACCATTGCAAAAACTAGTTATTAAACTGTAATATAGCTTACATTCCATGGCTCAGTACAGGTAAATCTTATCATGGATGACAGCAAATAAATGTTGAATCTCATTCTGTACCAAGATTAAGATAAAATTCTTGGAGGACAACTCGTGTTTCCTAGGAAAAGCTGAATTAACCATAGGAATAAAACCATGGTCTAGACATTTACTCTCAAAAACTTTATGATATGGATGGTGACCAAGAAGAGAATATAATTCTCCTAAACATCTCACTGTAATTCACACTACAAAGAAAAGTGTAAGTGCCTGCATTGTTTCTGAACCTTTATCTAAAGGTTCACCTGATAAAGCCAAATGACTTTCCGATACCGGACAAATTTAATAAGTTCAATAGCTGGTCGGAAGACCAGTGGCTAGAACAGGTACGCTGACCTGACAGTCATTGGATAGCTCCAAGCCGAAGATTTACTGTGCACTTGCACAGTTACCTTTTTAATCTTTTTAATTTGCGCCGTAGTTAAAAAAAAAAAAATTCCTTAACCATGCCAATTTGTGCTCCTTACTCAGTCCACCGCGGCTTAATGACGATTGTGCAGAGGGAACTGGAGCATTCTTTTCTGGCACTTCCGGGCTTGGCTAGTAGTCCAGTTGTTGCCAGGAAGACCTTTAAATATAGTGGCTGGTCGGGTGCGCCGCTGGTGCGCTGAAGGCATGCCTAAGGGAAGCCCGTCTGTGCCCGTCCACGCCGACCGGGGATAAGGGCCAGGAACCTTGGTGCCTTCTAATCAGAGATAAGTTCTATGGTAAAGTCTTACACTGAAGCATTTCTGCATTTATTACGTCGTCTATTACCATGAGTTGTCAGGTCATCGAGCCTGGGGCGACATTATTGACCTGCAACTGCTGCAATTTTCCCTGCTCTACTCACGATAATTTTGGGGATGCTTACGTGGCTCAGCTCCCACTTTCTAAACATTCATTTATTGGGATACCTGATGGCCTTCATGATGTGAGGCCTTCTGCTGGGTGCATCGCCACTCAAACATTTTACTTCTTCAGCCTGAAGTGTCGCTCACTCACCAAACACCAGCAACACATATTTAATGTAATTAATTTAATTTAATTTCCTCTGCGATCATAACCCTGATGCATTGTTTCTCACTGAGACCTGGTTACATGCAGGTTCACTGCTGGATATCATTGCAGCCCTGCCAGCTAATTTTTCTCTGGCTAGAATAGATAAAATGGGCAGGAGAATTTCTATCATTTTTTAAATGTTTATAAATGAAAAATTGACCAACTTCAGGTTCCTGACTGTGAAGCTCTGGTATTCACACTCTACCTTACCTCTAAATTGACACTTTCTGAGCCTCTGATCTATCGCCCCTGGGATATCCTGAGACGTGGTGTACTTTTTTTTCTACCTGACTCATTGTCCCCTCACATTTTGGGCACTGCTAATTTCACTTTTGCTTTGGGACTTTTGGACTCGACTAGTAACCGTAATAAGTCTCTTACTAAGGATTTGGGTGTTCTCAATCTGGCTCTTATAAATTAATCTCCTACTCATATTGCGGGACATGTTTTGGACCCTATTTTTTTGTAACATCAAGGTTCTGTTGATAGACCCTGCACTTCAGCTCTGTACGTCAGACCACTTTGCAGTGCCGTTTAAGATTATGGGTCCTTCTCATTGTCCTAAAGCACAGCCTTCTCTGAAATCTATGGTCAGAAACAGGTCCAAACTTAACTGCACAGCATTAAATTAGCAGCTACTTAACATTAAGCTGACTCGTTCACAGCTTGACTCAGATCAAGTTCTGATTCATTAGTGGTTAGATGAGGCTATTGATTTCACTCTCTCAATGACCACGAAATGCATGGGCAGAATTCATCCTCTTGCCCCTTGGTTCACAGCTGATAAACAACATTGCAAAGTTCTTCAAAGATGCTGGAGAAAGCCATATGCTGCAAATGCTAAATCTGAATATAGAGAGTCATTAAAAGCTTATCATGCCTCCTGGGAGTCTGCCCACGCTAAGTACAATATAGGAAAAATAACTAAGGCCCAGTATTGTCAGAAGAGACTTTTTAAATTGGTGAAAGATCTATAGGATGCTACTAACATCTCGCTGACTCCCCCTTTTTAAAATGCCAATGTGATGAATTAGCTTTGTTTTTCACTCACAAAGTGGAAAATATTCACCTACAGGTGGCTAAAGATTCACTGCAGACAGCTGCCAACTTTACCAAGGAGCCCACTGATGTATCTTTAGCGAAGACTAATAATTTGGCAACTAAGATACAGTATTCCGCCAAACTAAAAAAATCTTCTCCTGTGGATGTTGCATTCTTTCTGGCTGCTCTACTGTCTATTGAATCAGGCTCTCATTTGTACCCTCTCACACCAGATAAGCTTAGATTGTGGGATACAACAATTTTAACTACGATCATAGAGCTCCTTAATACATCACTGGGCAAAGGGTTTGTGCCTCAGAGATGTAAGCCTGCTCTAGTCCTCCCTCTGAAAAAAACAAATTTGGATCCTTTTGTTTGTTGGATTTTCTTCCTATCTCCCTGCTACCAGTTTTTTCCAAAATTCTTGAAAAACAGATCAACGCCCTGCTCACTACATTTGTTCAGAGTCCAGACCCATAATCTCCTTTACCCAATTTAGTCAGGCTTATGGGCTGGACATAACACTGAGTCTGCCCTTCTTGGTGTGACAGAACATTTAAGACAATAAATGAATAAGGGAGGTACGGCCACAGTCATTCTATTGGATTTCAATGTGGCATTTAACGCGTTGTCCCACTCTATCCTGGTGAACAGAATGGAGTCATTAGGCCTGGAAAGTTCAGTCTTGGGGTGGCTTGTCTCCTTCCTAAAGGACTATATGCTCCAGGGCTTTTCAGCCACTGCAAGATCTAAATCACAGGCTTTGACTTCTGGAGCACCGCAGGGCTCCACTTTGAGCCCTTTATTATTTAACATCTATGTCAGACCTTTGATGGACTTAATAGAGAGCTGCGGCTGAGCCCTTTTTTATTTAACATCTATGTCCGCCCTTTGATAAACTATATAGAGAGCTGCAGCCGTATCCTTTTTTTCATTTGATGATGATACTCAGATCATCTTTTCATTATCTTTGGCACAGAACCATGACCCATCCTTGCTGCACCTGAAAATTTCGTCATGGATTAATAAAAACTCACTGAAACTTAATGGCAACAAGACTGAGGTCATGGTTCTAGATAATAACACCTCCCTTTGGGTCCCACGACATTGGCCAGAATCCCCAAGGACTGCACCTACCAAGGTGAAAAATCTGGGCTTTCTGTAGACAAAAAAATCTCCATGAAGCCACAGGGGATAAGGTTACTGCCACCTTTTTTGCAGTCCTTAAATGGTTAAAAAAAATCCTTTTGTTAATTCCCTTAACAGTACAAAGGACTGTAATTCAGGCTGTGTTCACGTTCAGATTTCACTAAGGCAATGTGCTGTACCTGGGTGCAGACAAGACCTCTGTCCATCGCCTGCAAATTGTTTAAAAATGCTGCTGCTAGGCCTCTCTTTTCACTTACCCAAATATGCTTAAGTCTCTCATCTGCTTCAGGAATTGCACTGGCTTAACGTTTCCAAACATATTGAATTCAAAGCACTGTGTTTCATGTTCAAGGCCAAATTTGGCCTGGCACCAGGTTACATCCAGAAACTGGTAGCTCCCTCTCAGTCCACTCAGTTCTTAAGATCTTCAAATCAGGCTTTGTTCATCATACAATGTGCCATTTAACCCATGTGAAAGGCTTTTCCTTTGCCTACCTAGGTCCAAAAGTGGGGAATTCTCTGCCGGACGCTCTCAGAAATTGTAAGTCATTCCTCATATTTCCTTAAAATCTGAAGACGTGGATATTTTAATTCAATGCTTTGGGACATTTAATCTGCTCTTACCTTGCACCAGGAAACCCTTCAGGGTAGCTATGCACGTTATAAGTGCCAACAATAATAATGATATGAGAGCCAACTCCCATACTCTTGCTGTAAAAGTGTAAAACCATGCAACAGACATGTAATACGCAAATCAGTACTCCATGAAAAGCTCAAATGTCTGCAAATATAAGGTAGTAACAATTAAACTTTCTACCAAAATTTCCTGTGAAAATCTTACAATTACTTCTGAAGTACCTTGGACAGTGGAAACATCATTATGGTGGCATTAGTTTCTAAAAGAACACCAGTGATGATACTAGAATCTCCCAGGAGAATGGCTTCTTGCAGCCTGAATATAAAGAGAAACAGATAAAGACAAACCAAGCTTTAAAACCCAGTTCTTTTTAACGTTCATAACCACAGCCTCAAATGTAGAGGCAGCAGCCAGAGGAGGATGATGTAGAAGACAGAATCTGTTCATGGACCACTGCTATCTTATAAAGAAAAGGAAGTCATGGCCACCTTGGGCAGTGTTGAAGAACTATAATCAAGTTTACCTCATTCCTTTGGATCTTTGTTAGCAATTGAAGATGAAGGGAATTAGAGGGAGCTGGATTCAGTTATGCATCTGATCCTCGAGCCAAAAGATCAAGACACTTCAAAAGAACCGAGCAAGCTTACTATTAGTAGGCCAGGGGGAAACTTTTTTCGCAGTAATCCTGTAAAATTCTTGCATTTCATGTAAAACTTCATAAATAAAGACCATTTGAGAAAAAATCCTATTGCAGGAGCACAAGTATAATGTGAAAGACCAGGGCCCGCATTACAGATAGGGTGCACTTTCAAGGTTTGTGCTACACAGCACCTTAAAGCAGGTGCACTGTGTGCAAACATGGAATATGCGCCCTATTAGGAAGAATACACTAACCTCAGCTGCAAACATGCACTGCCCTAAGGGCAGCACATTCAAGAGAAATACATACCAGTTGTTTAAAAGCTGCTCTGTGTTTCTCTGTGCAGACAAGAACTTGACTATACTTTTAAAAGGGATTAGAGATCCTCTTACAGGTAGGTGCAGTGAGTGACAGCACCCACCTGCAAGGGGATATCTGGCAGGCCCATGGGTCCCCCTTTCAGCCCTTTAGAGGGCTGCAGTTAGAAGACAGACTGCAAATGCGCCTTCTCAAGGCATGTTTGCCTCTGTGCCCACATTGCTGTGAGCTATCCTGGCTGATGAGGGGTGAAACATCGAAACCAGTACTAGGATGCTTGTTTCCAGTCCAGGAAGGAACTGGCCTGGCAGTTCGGAATGGACTGTTCCCATTGGGCACAGAATCAAAACTGATTTGCACATGGCTGGGTTTAAACTGGAATGGCATGGGGAGCAAAAAAACAATGAATTTAGGCCCAGATCTCAGTACTGGGGTGAATGTATGACATTGTTCTGCATTCTGTACATCAATTGTTCTTTTTGCATTTGTCACCCCGAGTGGGACGGTATGCCCAGACAGGGGGTCCCTTGCTCTCCATGCCACTTGAGTCAAGCTATCCTGGCTGATGAGGGGTGAAACCCCGAAACTGGTCCTAGGATGCTTGTTTCCAGTCCAGGGAGGAACTGGCCTGGCAGTTCAGGCTGGACTGTTCCCATTGGGTGCAGGATAAAGACTGATTTGCATATGGCTGGGTTTAAACTGGATTGGCATTGGGAGCAAAAAATAATGGATTTAGGCCCAGATCTCTGTATTGGGGTGAATTTATGAGATTGTTGTGCATTATGTCCATCAATTGTTCTTTTTGCATTGGCACGGCGTGTGGGGCGGGTGTGCCCACACATGGGTCCCGTGCTCTCCATGTCACTGGAGTCAAGCTATCCTGGCTGATGAGGGGTGAAACCCAGAAACCGGTCCTAGGATGCTTGTTTCCAGTCCAGGGAGGAACTGGCCTGGCAGTTCAGGCTGGACTGTTCCTATTGTGTGCAGGATCAAGACTGATTTGAATATGGCTGGGTTTAAACTGGAACGGCATTGGGAGCAAAAAATAATGGATTTAGGCCCAGATCTCTGTATTGGGGTGAATGTATGAGATTGTTGTGCATTATGTCCATCAATTGTTCTTTTTCCATTGTCACCGCGAGTGGGACTGGAATGCCCAGACATGGGTCCCGTGCACTCCATGCCACTGGAGTCAAGCTATCCTGGCTGATGAGTGGTGAAACCTCAAAACTTGTCCTAAGATGCTTGTTTACAGTCCAGGAAGGAACTTACCTGGCAGTTCGGGCTGGACTGTTCCCATTGGGGGCAGGATCAAGACTGATTTGTATATGGCTGGGTTTAAACTGGAATGGCAAGGGGAGCAAAAAAACTTAGCATTTAGGCCCAGATCTCTGTACTGGGGTGAATGTATGACATTGTTGTGTATTCTGTCCAACCAATTGCACGTTGGTAATATGGCACTGGATCAGAGGTGAAATGATTCTATCACGCACCCATGAAAATGAGGGAATGCCCTCTAATGATAGCGCCAGGCCTGTGTGTGCACTAGCTCTACTTGTATTACAAAAGGGGCTACACAAGCATCTGTGGCTCCTTCTTGTAATACCGAAGTCCCCAGGGCGCATAAAGCAGGTGCAAATGCCTGCTGTGCCTCGGGATGTACGCTTTATTCAGCCTCGGAATGTGTTACTTACAGCACTTGTATTTTTAAATGAAAATGCATCCCTGTTTTCAAAATGGATAAATCTACACATTCTGGCAATAAAATATAGCGCTAAATGCTGTACTTTTTATAATGCAAAAGGAAATCACACAAATTTCACACACCCCTAGTTTTAGGAGTGCTTAGCTGGGGGGGGCATTTAGTTGATGTGGATGTCAACCCTTAAAATCTACGGCTGAATATTGATGGTACTGAATATTAAAGTCAGAATATTATTGGTAGCAGCATATCGAGCAATTGAATATCGTTGGGAAGTACATATTGGATTTTTAAGAGTAAATAATATATTGAGGTTTGAAATATTGGATACCTAAATATTATTGTATATGATCAAATATTTCTTAGTGTTGGTATTCAAAAAGTGGTTTTAAATTGTTATTTTTGGATTTCCTATATTTATAGGTCATGAAAAAATGTATGTACTTATTTGTTATTATACTTTGAAAAATTATGGAGTTTTTTGGGTTATTGCGTTGAATAGAGTTTAGGATTGGTATGGTATTTTTTATTGTATCTTTACTTTTTGTAAACGTTTTGTGATTCTTATATAATTTTTTAAATCGCTGTAACAATTGTTTGGAAAAAAATATTATTTATTTTTAGATTGATTTTTTATTATGTTGCCTGTAGATTTTAAATAGGTACCTACATGTTTTGTTCATATTTTTAAATGTGTTGAATTTTTTTGATTTGAGTTTATTGGGATTTTTAAATGTTTTAATATTGTTGATTATAAGATTTTATGTTTTTTAAATATTTCTCACAATTTGTTGTTCTTTATTGCATATGTTTTATTTGACTTTTTGTTGTTATATTTTAGTTTGTGTTATTATTATAGTATAATGTGTAATAATTGGTATTAATTGATGGTTTTAATATTTTCAGGATGGAGGGACAGTGTGTTAAAAATTGTATTTTTAAAAGTTTTAATATATTCCCTTTTCTTTTTTGAAATTTGTAAATGTTTTGGCGTGTAGTGTATATATTTTAACATAAGTTGTTTTATTTATTTTTTTAATGTTATTATTTTAAAGGAATTTGTGTATTAGAGATACATTTTTACTTTTTTAAATGCCTCAATGAAGGATATTTTTTGGTTTGTGTATAGTGGTTATAAAATACGTTTTTTAAATATTTTTTTTTTTTAATTCTTCTCACTGTGAAAGTGTGATTCAATTTACAACAAAATAAACATATTTTGAATATATTTTTTACATTTCCAAATTTTATGTATCATTTAGACATTGTCTCTTATTGGCGAACACTGTGAACATGTCTGTTTATTTTCATTAAGGTGCCTTTTTTACTGTTAACATTTCATTCAAGTCTTCCTTTTTTCATTTAGTTATTGGAGATCTGTGTGGATGACAGAGATGGAATCATGTTTCTTTGGGTTAAGGAAGACCCTTATTTTAAATTGTATTTAGAGGTGTGATGGTGGGGTATTTTAAGTTATGTCAGGTTGGGCAAGGGTGTTGGGTGGCATAAAGTTTGCTAGTAATGTATGTATTTTGCAGTGTCGTTTTTGGGAGTTAACATTAGTGTAGTTATGTTTATCTTTTTTTGCTAAATATTGATATGTGTTTGAGTTTTAAGTTGTCTTATCTTTATTAAATTGTCATTATGTTTGTGTGTTGGGAATATGTTTTAAGAGAATGAAGGAGGATGAAGTATTCTAAGACGCCATATTTTTGGCATCCTTATTTTTGGAGGTTTGTAGTTAAAGATATAATTAGGCATCTTTTTTAACTCTATTTTTTAAGTATTCACTTAATTTTTTTGTTATTGCTATGTCACACTTTGGGAATTTTAAAATATTAATTTTTGTTTTTTATAGTTTCATTTGTGTATGGATTGTATTTTTTGGATGGATGATATCGTTTTTGGTATTTGCATTTTTCATTTTTTGAGTACCATAAATTGATTTTTGGTTGATTATTGAAGGCACACTGTTGCTATTAAATCTTATTTATTGTTTTATTAGTTGTCGTGAAATGTTTATATCTATTTAAAGTGATTATTTTTTATATGTGTAGGAATGCTCTGTGTTTGTGCATTTTTGTCATGTGGTTGGATTCTGGTTTTTATTAATTGCAATTATGTGTTTTTCTAGGTTATTCTTTTTAATTGGATTCTTTATTTAATATTGTATTTTTTTAAATATTTGTTATGTTTCGAGGTATATATTCAATGACTATTAGGAAATGTATGTTACTTTACCATAAATCAATATTCATATGAATGTTTTTGTTTGTTAAGTGATTTTATTTATAGTAGTGTGTACGCTTTGCAAGTGTGTATTTGTACACTTTTAGTTCAATCAATAAATCAAATCGTCTTTATTCGATTCAAATAGAGAATCATAAAAGTATACATTACAGTACGATAAAATTAGAATCAAGATTTCAAAATGGGTGCAGTAAAAGTAAACACAATTTAACAATACATCAGTTAGTATCTTTCTTCTAGTAATAACAGCCCTCAAAAATCTAATACCACACATGTTAACAAGTTTAGAAGCAGTTGTAAAATAAGTACGCCTGTCTACATTGTCTAAAATTCAGGGATTTCAGTAAAGGCTTAATTAAAAATGATACTTAAATCGGTATAAAATTTACAGAAAAACAGTACATGGATAGTCGATTGACTAGACGTTTTATCACAGGGGTAACATATTCATTGATGGGACGAGTTATTAATGTTTGGGAAACTGGTCAGACGGTGAAGGATATCTAGCCTGAAGCTTGTCAGAACAAACCTGTGTTGGGCGTTAAAAAATGAATAAATATGGTTGCATTGAGAAAAATCAAAATTCTTCAATTGTTTTTAAGAATTTTGATTTTTAAATGTTTTTAGTTTTCCAATACGCTCAGATTGTAACCCATATAGGGAGGAAGATTACCATTGATTCATGACTGATTATGCAATATTTTTGTCTTTTGGAATAAAATTGTTTTTTTAATATACTTATGGTCAAATTAAATGAGTTTTTTTATGTGTAAACATATGCTGTACTGTGTTACTGCGATAAAATATGTTTTTTTAAGCTCTAGCATGGTCTTAGCTCTATTAGGTCTTGTTGGTTGAAGGCACATAGCAATATAGGATCACTACTAGATTTCTCAGCATCCAATTCTTTGGCGTATACAGAGATATATTCTCTTCTACTTATTATTACATAGGGACTCCTTGGTGCCGATCACGATCCGGTAAAAAATATCCCCGTGCGACTCGTATCCGGTCTTTTTACCGTACGAATCGTACAAGTGCCGTACGAACTGGCAATCACGATTCGCATGGTAAAAAGTCCATACGAACCGCATTGGGAATCATTCCCCACACGTCCTCGGGTCGGAAAATGTGTCCGACACGTCCTCGGACGATTTACCGTACAAACGTGAAAGGTGAAGTCCGACCGAGGAATCACGATCCATCCCGTGCGTCCGAGGTTACAACTGGATGGAAAAATCACCGTCCGCACCGAACTCCCATAGCAACCATGGAGACGTGCCCGCATACGCGCCCCCAGCCCCCGTAGGTACGCGCCGACCCCCCCCAGCCCCCGTAGGTATGCGCCGACCCCCCCCCAGCCCCCGTAGGTACGCGCCGACCCCCCCCAGCCCCCGTAGGTACACGCCGAACCCCCCCCCAGCCCCCGTAGGTACGCGCCGACCCCCCCCCAGCCCCCGTAGGTACACGCCGAACCCCCCCCCAGCCCCCGTAGGTACGCGCCGACCCCCCTGTATGTACACCCGTGTACGTGTCGAACCCCCCCGTGTACGTTCGAGTCGAACCCCCCGTGTACGTTCGAGTCGAACCCCCCCGTGTACGTTCGAGTCGAGGCCCCCGTGTACGTTCGAGTCGAACCCCCCCGTGTACGTTCGAGTCGAACCCCCCGTGTACGTTCGAGTCGTACCCCCACCCGTGTATGTACGGTGCGTACCCCCAGCGCTATGCGCTGGGGGTACGCACCGTACATACACGGGTGGGGGTACGACTCGAACGTACACGGGGGGTTCGACACGTACACCGGTGTACATACAGGGGGGTTCAGCGCGTACCTACGGGGGCTGGGGGGGGTTCGGCGCGTACCTACGGGGGCTGGGGGGGGATGGCGCGTACCTACGGGGGCTGGGGGGGGACAGCGCGTACCTACGGGGGCTGGGGGGGGGTTCGGCGCGTACCTACGGGGGCTGGGGGGGGGGTCGGCGCGTACCTACGGGGGCTGGGGGGGTTCGGCGCGTACCTACGGGGGCTGGGGGGGGGTTCGGCGCGTACCTACGGGGGCTGGGGGGGGGTCGGCGCGTACCTACGGGGGCGGGGGGGGGGTACGGTGCGTACCGGGCCACCTACTCTGGTCGATTCGCGCCGTACTTCGCTTTTGCGGCACTTTTTGGGTGCCGTGAAAATATTGCCGTCCGGACTGCTGTCGGTTCGAATCGTAATTCCTGGGTCGTGAAACGCTGCCTGAAAGCGTCCCGACATCACGTCGCAGCATTCCCGGATCACATTCGTATGTATATTTACGTCGGTCGGTGTTTTTTACGATTCGTACGGAAATGGTGTTTCCGTGCGAATCGTAATTCCATGTTTGTAAAGTTTTACGACCGGGTACGAGTCGGACGGGGAAAACGCTCCGACCGGCGGTTCGTACCCGGTTTTTACCGGATCGTGATCGGCACCCTTGTGTTTTATTAGCTTATTAGTATACCCTGTCCCTAATACATATATAGGGGTACATCCCGTGTTTGTTCTGACTTTGTACAGTTGGCTTGACCAGTTCCAATGTCAATCTCTTTTCCTCCAAGACATTTAGACATTCTTTCTTTAATGATTTACTCGAAGTATAAAATAAAGTTTCAGGATTATCGTAATATTCAGGATGAGAAATATCAGTCATAAAGTTCTTAATATATTTTAGCCATGGAATTTTCAAGGCATACTCACAGCCACAGCAGTCCTGAACAATCGCACATAAAACCCATACAGTCCAATGTCCATAATTTATGCCAGAGAAGAACTGGCTGTACCCTTATCAGATCTGCTGGATAAGTTGCTCCCAATTCCATGTGACACACAGAATTAGAACAACTGTTTGGGAGCCCAAGGAGATTTTTTTTTAAAACCCGTCTTCTAGCAGCTGTAAGAGTCCACATTTACATGCCCCCACAACTCAGAGCCATACATCGCAATTGACTGACATTTGGCATTATAGATGTTCCACATTTCTTTAGGGTGTTTACGGCCCAATTTTCTTGAGAAGTTGCATAAGCCCATAATTGATCTATAAGACTGCATCCTTCTCAATTTTGCTGCATTTCTCCAACTGCCATCGCCATCAAATAAAATTCCCCAAGTACGAAAAGGTAAGTGTTTGAGATAAAATCACATTTCCTATTAAAATATTATGCCCCTTACATACCTTTCGGCCAGCTTTCATAACATATGTTTTGCCTATATTAATTAATAGCCCCAAGTTCTCCATAAAATGTAAAAATGTATCTAAGAGGTGCTGCAAAGCCATGGGGATGTGGGTCATAAGCACTGCGTCGTCCGCATATAGCAGAACTGGTACAGGGCGATGGCCGATTTGGGGCAAATCGGTGCATGAGTCTGCAAGGGTGCTGCCCAGACTGTTAATATATAAATTGAATAAAAACGGGGCGAGTGCAGACCCTTGTCAGACTCCCTTTTTAATGTCAACAGAACATGTACATTCACCACTCGTACCAAAGCGAATCTTTGCAGAGCTAGTTGAATACAAGTATCTAAGGAAATTAATAATGGCACAATCAATACCCATTGAGGTCATAATGGACTAAATTTTATTATGAACAACGCAATGAAATGCAGAAGTCAAATCCACAAACACCAAAAACAAGTTACCCCCTTTTATATGCGTGTATTTGCTCATCAATAGTTTCAGGTTGATGACCTGCTCCGTGGTCCCAATTCCCTGGCGGAAGCCATATTGAAAGTCAGACAAAATGTTGTTACAGTCTGCAATCTGTCTGTCTAAAACTATACGACCCACCACCTTAACTAGAGAATCTAGCGAAGATATGGGTCTATAGTATGCAGGGCAGTTACGATCACCCTTTTTAAAAATCGGCACAATATGGAATTCAGACCAGGAATTTGGGAAACCAGTATTCCGACAAGACTTTAAAACAATGGTCAAAAGAGGGCCCCAGAGATCAGCATTATTTTTTTAAATATGAATCAGGTTCCCATCCGGGCCTGGTGCTTTACCTCCCTTACTTGATCCCTGGGCCCTATTCACCTCCTCCAATGTAAAGTTAAAATAAAAATATTTAGACAGAATTGTAGACCCGGAGGGGACTTCTCCTGCCACAGGCATTAAAATATTTTGACCTTGTTCGGTTGAACCCGTATATAATTTGGCAAAGTGAGCTACCCATTTTTCTTCCCTAATGGCGAGCTCAATTCTGGGCTTTTCATCATCGCTGAAGAAGGGGGAGTTTATGACACGCCAGAATGCCCTGGTGTTTTTATTAAGGCTTGCCTCTTGCAGGTTTTCTCACGCCTCCTCTTTGAGGCTTTTTTTGCGATTTTTTAGTGCTAGCCTATTAGCCCGCTTACAATTCTGTACTTCCATGGGGTTTCTAGGTATCTGTTTCAAGGCCCCCTTTAATTTTTTATGCGCCTGAGTACAGGCGTGGTCAAACCACCCCTGGGGTTTCCTATCCCCACTCTTCTGGTTAGAGGTCAGCCCAGCCTTAATTCCCTCCCTAATTTGGTTGAAGGCCCCCATAACCATACCAGCTTCTGCAGTCTCATCCAGACAGACCTCAAAATCCCTTCTCTGCTGACTAATTAATTGTTCTAGAAAACTAGATGGGTCAACCATGGACCAGTTTAGCCTAAAGCAATTCAAACAGGAGAGTATTATATTCTCTGCAGCTAGAGTATGCTGCCCTACCCCTCACTTGATTAGGGAGCTAATATCCAGCCCTAGGCTCTGAGGTAAATGGTAGCTCATTGCAAAATTGTGTAATGAAAAATGTCTAACTAAGGCAGAGTAACATTTAGGGAATAGGAGAAAATCGATAACACTTTTCCCCATACTGCCATAAAATGTACACTTTTCCCCATACTGCCATCAAATGTACAAACTACTTCAACTAGACAGTCTCCAAAATCGTTACTAAAACCTAAGTCGTGTTTAAAAAGTAGCTCATTAAGTTTTTCGCCATTACCTGAATGGGAAAAATGAGTAACATTGTCCCCAGTAGGGAAAATCATGCCACAAACTTTGTTGGCGAACAATTGGCAAAGTTGGATATTAAAATCACCCCCATATCAAAATGTTGTCATTTGATCCCTTCTCCATTATTGATTCCAGCTCCTAATCAAGGTAACATAGGATTTCCAATATGTCTTCTTTGCAAGCATTAATATAGAAGATGACTAGAACCAGGGAACATTTGGTAAAAAGGATTAGAAGAATTTTCAGTTGCATTAGTGGAGACTAGTTTGTTAGATACATAAATGCAGAGGCCACACTTCGACCTACCAGGTCTTGATGGAATGGCTGGAGAGTGGAAACTCTTAAGGCCATTAAAGTGAATGGGTTTGGTGGCCCATGTTTCTTGTTGCATCAAGATGTTGAATCCTGCCATAAAATCTAGCCATTCTGGTATATCTTGCTTGCTATGCAGAGCAGCTACATTCCAACATAAAACTACAATATTACTCCCAGAAGTAGTTTTGCAGATTTATCTTGGTTTCTACCCCCTTTCATTTTGGTAAGGATAAACACAATCATCTGAAAATGACAATACAATACCTGAAATTGAATACATGCAAATACCATAAATACAACAAAAGAAATATACAGTCAAAGCAAATCTCATATACATCAATGGCAGACAAATCAAAAGATAATTTTTTTTTTCCTGGTTCCTAATTGAATCGTGCAGCATATAATCAACCCAGATTACTCTTCGATCCATTCGGTTATGGGAGACCAAATCTTGGTTCCCATTGCTCTCTTCCTTATACCTTTAGTTTTATAGATTGAAAATTCCAAGTTATACATAGCTAATAGCCTTGAGCGCCAGGTCACAAAAGTCGGGGGATCAGGGCTAATCCAATCCTTAGTTATACTAGCACGTAACACTGCCATACAGATAAACAGAAAGGATTTAGTAGCTCGTGATCTTATATGTGCTACAGTATCAGATCCGACCCCGATCAACACCAATTCCCCCGTTACACAGACGGAGGCTCCCATGATTATACCAAGAAACTGCTCAATTTCCCCAATAAATACCCCTAACTTAGGGCATGAAAAAAACATATGAACCGAGTCAGCTTCAAAAAGGCCGCATCTTTTACAGTTAACACCCACAGATGTCCCCCATTTAGAGATCTTGCTAGGGGTATAATACAGATCAAATAGGGCCATGTAATGCTGCACGCGCATTCTACCGGTCATCAAGACTTGATTAGCAAGT
Organism: Triturus cristatus; assembly: GCF_964204655.1. Lineage (NCBI taxonomy): Eukaryota > Metazoa > Chordata > Amphibia > Caudata > Salamandridae > Triturus > Triturus cristatus. The sequence goes on from NC_140588.1 coordinate 921,164,069, forward strand.
CCTAAAGATTCCCTGATATTAATCTACTCCACCCCCAATTTCCTTTCCCACTTCCCCTGACATAGATCTACATCATCTGGGAATTTTTTTAATATGTGAGCATAAAATTAGCCGATGGGTGTTTTTCTCTTCATTTTTTCAATGAGCCCAATCTGAGCAAGCTGGTGTTCCAATTCATGCCCTTGTTTAGTTAGAAAACTTCGAATTTGGAGAAATTTAAAAAAATCTTGTTTAGCTAGGCCATATTTCAGTTGTAGGTCTGCAAATGACATAAGTTGACCTTCTTCGCATAAATCCCCCAACCGGTAGATTCCTTTTAATCCCCATCTATAATCCACCTGATCGCGGAATATAAGTGGGAGAAGCATAGAAGCTGAAAATGGGGTATAGGCATTAAGCTTAGCAATACCTAATTTGAGCTTGACATGTCTCCAAACAGAATAGGCAGCACTAAGAACTTTAAATGTGGTTAACTTGAAATAGCTTGGTTCTAAGATTTTTACTAAACAATCATTAGTCTCCTCCCCCAGCCCGAATGATGGACCGTGGCAGGGTAAAGTTATTGCCCGATCACCAATTACCAAAGGGCTCATGTTCTGCAACATTGCTGCCCAATAATGCAATATAAAGTGTGGGATACCCCAGCCACCACGATCTTTTGGAAGTACCATTTTCTTATAAGCCCTTCTCTGCCGGCTGTAACCCCATAGGAATCTAAAACAAATCCTCTCTAGCTGCTTAAAGCAAGATGTAGGGAATTCTATAGGGATCGTTCTAAACATATATAGAAACTTTGGCAATACCAGCATTTTTAATACATTAGATCTCCCATAAAGAGATAAGTGTAGATGATCCAACCGCTCCAATGTTGTATTTACTTTAGCCAGCACTGGATTCATGTTTAATTCTGGAATATTCCCAACTGGCGTTGATATTTTGATGCCTAAATATGTAACTTCTGGCACGGTGACACTTCAGCCGGAGGATCACCACCCACATAAAGAACCTGGGTTTTAGAGATGTTTAATTTGTAGCCAGAAAAGCTCCCGAACTGACTTGCCAATGAATTAATTGCAGGTATTGCCGACACTACATCTTTTGTTATAACAACAATATCATCGGCATATGCCAATGCTCTGTACTTCATAAGCCGTAGTTCAACTGGTTCTATATCTGTATGTTGATTCAATTTATTCAGAAAAAAATCAATATATAAAGCAAATAAAAGAGGAGAAGAAGGGCAGCCCTGCCTTGTACCTCTACCTATCTTAAATGAACCAGATTCCTGACCAGAAATTCTAATACTTGCTTCCAGATTGATGTATAATGCCCTAATTGCTTGCCGAAACGGAGGACCAAAACCCTTTAAACTTAGAACTTCCCACATATAAGGCCAGGAAACCCTGTCGAATACCTTCTCGGCATCCAGCAGGATTACCCCTAATGTGGTCTCAGTTGCTTGTGCCCAATCCAAAAAAGAAATCACTTGTCTCACGTGGTCTGTAGTATCTCTACCAGGGATAAACCCATGTTGGAAGTTAGAAACCAGCCCCGAAATAACACCAGCTAATCGAGTAGCTATGATCTAAGAATAGACTTTGCTATCGGAATTAATTAATGATATAGGTCTATATGAAGTAGGCAACAGTTCGGGTTTGTCATTCTTCAAAAAAACAATAATAGTGGTTTTACACAAGGACGTCGGCACCTTTCCTCTTTGAGCAGATAAACATAATGCCAAAAATTCGGATTTTAAAACTTGGCGAATGGTCTGATAAAATTCAAGGGGGATACCGTCGGGTCCCACGGCTTTACCTACTGCCAGTGATATTATTGCCGCTTCCACTTCATCCCAAGTGATATCCTCATCTAATGCTTCCATCTGATCTTATGTCAGTTTTTTAATATCCAAACCAAAACAAAACTCCTTGAGTTTCTTTTCTACTCCTATAGTGACATCTGGTGTATATAATTCATAATAAAATTGCCTGAACACATTAAGCATTAAGACATTAAGACCAAGGGGATCCTGTATCCTATTAATCCTATTAGCAACTTATTCGACCCGAGTGGTCGCCAACCTCATACAATTCTGAGAAGCTAATTTCTCAGCAAAGTTCTGATAGATCTTCATTATTTGAGAGGCAATATCACTTACAGTTTGTGTCGTGTTTTGACCTCTGATTACCTGCCCCATAAATTCAATTTCTAATTCCCTTAGCTTGCTCACTCCCAACTAAATTTCCTCACGAGCCTTCGGCTGTTTATTGATAGAATAGCTTAGCGTTTCCCCACGAACTCCAGCCTTAAATGCATCCCAGGCAATAAAGTCTGAAGTGGACCCACTATTAATTATAAAAAATTCAGTAATCCATTTACTCATTTGTTCGCAGTATACAGAATCTAACAGCAATTTCCGATCAAAAGTCCAAACTCTTGGTAAACCACGACTGCTACTGCAATCCAGATCTAACACAATAGGATTGTGATCTGATATAATTTTAGGCAGAATATGAAAGCTAGCATTTTTAACTTGCTCAAATGTTAAGAAGAAATAATCTAAGCGCAAATGTTTCCTATGGGGTGCAGAATAAAAGGTTGCTCCTATATCTCCTTTCCCCATGACATGCCATGCATCGACTAACCCAAATTCCTTAGCGATCCCTCTAGTAGCTTTAAACACTTTAATCGTCTTCCCAGCATATGATTGATCACTAGTAATATCAAAGTTACCTTCCAAATGAAGATTATAATCCCCACACATAAGTAGCGGCGATGGCCATGTCACTAGCTCAATACTAAGAAAATGCAACATGTCTGGATCATCCAAATTCGGATCATAAATTGAACATATCGTCATTGGGACACCCCCTACCCAGAGTTCAATGATAACCCAACTTCCCAAAGCATCTTCTTTAACACGCTTACAAATCCCCCAACCAAAATTTTGCATAACCGCTACCCCTCTAGTAGTTGAGCTCTGTCGAGTACAACCCAGTACTTGCATACCTAGATCATTTAAATATTTCCGATTGTTGCAAGCAATGTGGGTCTCCTGTATGCAAAGCAAATCCACCCGCATTGTAGTTAAGATTTGCGCCATAACCCCTCTTTTTTTTCGGTCATTGAAGCCACAGACATTCCATGAACATATTGAGAATTTACCCATCATAAGAGTACTGTAGTCAGAGGGGACACGTCATCTTTAGCTTGCGCTCTACCCACCGCTTAAAACGCGATTTAGCAATTGACACAGCACACATCACAAATGTTACCATAACATTAATACCGGACACATAGCCTGCCAATACTTTACTTATCCTTACCCTACCACCCCACCCCCCCAACCACCCCAAAAACCAACCCACCCAACCCCCCACCCAAAAGAGGCACAAGGACTGAATAGTCCCTTTGATGATGGAAAGAGAGGGTTGTTACCACTCGCCCAGCCCCCCCACACCCTCCTGAGAAAAAAGAAACAGTGAGTTTAGGAATCAAATCACCTTCTGACCACCTTCTAAGCAACAAGAGCATCGCTACCATAGGCTCATCTAAATACAGGTTAAAAACTCTTTCGCAGCATTCTCAGAGACAAAAAAAAGCGTTTTGTCTTTATAGATGATTTTAAGTTTAGACGGGTTGAGGAGGAAGGTCTGTGCACATTTAGCTTGTAAAAGTGGGATCAATTGGCGTAAGTGCCATCTTTGTTGACCCGTAGCCTGACAGAAATCAGGGCGGACGAAGAATTCACAGCCCTTCCCACTTCTTTTGCGATCGGGCCTTGCTAGGTCATATAATGCCTCCCTAAGCAGAAAATTATTCAAACAAATCAAAATAGCCCTAGGCTTTGTATCAGGACCCGCCCTACCGCCCTGCATTTGAAAAGGAAATCTATGGGCATGCTGCGGTTTCAGGTCCCACTTCCATTGACTCAAATCAGGAATGGCCTCTGTAAATAGATCAATGACAAACTGCCGTATGTCTTTGCCCTCCTTTCCTTCTGGAACACTTAATATGCGTAGATTGTTCCTTCTTGCGCTATTCTCTAAGTTATTAAGTTTCCAATTGATATCATCCTTTACAGTTTGTAATAAAGTTATACTTGATTTCTGCTGTACTATCTCATCCTCAATTATTAATATTCTTGTCTCTGCTTCCCCTATCCGTTCAGACATTTCTGTACAGGACTTTATTACCCGCCGCACAGTATTTTGAAGTTTACGGACCGCGCCCTGTGTGCGCAGACTTTCTGATTTGGTCTCTTCTCGGTGAGTCATAATAGCTTGGTATATTGTGCTCAAAGTAATTTCATTTTCAACCGGCACATCCGGACCAATTATTTCTCGAGATGTAGTGATGCTACTGCCACCCAAGCCACACAGACCTCCATTTGTCTCCCCAAGTTGCGGTGAAAATGAATAATCCCTGACTAATGACCCAGTATTAGTGCACACTTCCTTTGATTTGGAGGCTAAATTAGAAGGATCTCTTGCTTTCCGTACCGTTCCAGCGCCAGAGACATCTAAATTTTCTTCATCTTGTAAACCAGTACTAGCCTCACTTCTCTCGTCAGGCCAGTCACCTTCAATACTCTCATTCACCGAAGAATTAGACGGCTCCGACAATGAATAAAATTTGCCACCAGAGTCTCCAGAGTCCATATCCTTTGCAAACGCTTTACCCCCATTCTCCCCACTGGGACCAGGATCTAATGATGTTACTTGAAAATCATTACAAGCCAAGTCAGTAGGTGGTAGTAAGGCTGTAGTATGTTGAAGTTGTGCAGAATTACACCTGCTAGAGGGTATATTATCTTGAAGTATATCCACTTCCATACATATGCTGATATGCACTAAACCCAGTAAACAGGAGGTTCCCCCATTAACTGTTACTGCCGCCTCCCGCTGTTGTGTTGAAGATATTGGGGATTTTTCCTTCACAGTGGACGCAACAGTAGAAATTGCTGGCTTTTCGGTTTTGTTACCTAACTGAGTTTTAATTAAGGTCCCCTTTTGGAATATTCCCGGGACCTTAACGGGCCGTCCAGCAGTAATGTCTTTACACCGCGAGCCCCCAGGAGAAGGGTGAGATTTCCCCTGTTCCTGACGACCACCGAGGATAGCACCACGTCCATTAGCTGAAGGGGAGATCAAAACTGCAGAAGCTGCAGAAGCTGCCGCCCATGTCTTGGAGCCTTTCGCTGCGTTCTTGGGAGGCATTGCTCTGTCTATGCAAACGCTCCGGTCCTGGATTCCCAGCGGACCCTCAGTCTGCTCCGTTTGAGCCCGAACCAAACCCACACACAGCCCGATGATGGCCAATCCCGCACTTGCTCCTAAGCTCCACAGGCATCCGAGCAGTCCAAACAGTCCCCGGCGCTCGTGGGAGATAGCACACCGGGACACAGAAAACCCTTGAGGGAGCAGGCGAGGGAACAGCCACAGCATGCCCAGAGAGCTCCGTACTTCAATTCAGTTCAATTCACGCTGTTTTCATCGCCGTAAGTAGAGAGAGCAGGGGAGGTAGCGCCGAGGAGTGTAGAGCCCGCTCACACAATCGCAGCTGCGATCGCCATCGTGTCTATCGTTTATGATTGATTTTATAATATCATTGCTTGCTTTGTCTCCTATTGGAACAGGCCCACCACTTCAGATGAGTTGAGTGGTCCTTCTGCTAATTCCTGATAATTCTCAGGGGTCAAGGTTGGTGTAGCGCAGGCAAGTGTATCTTGATTAACCCACATTGACACATTAACCCCCAGTCAATCCACCCCAGTGAGGTCAGAAAGACAGTCAAACTTATTAAACAGTGCAACAAGATGCACAAATGGGTGAGCATGCTCTATATTACTGATTCATGGTTGAGGTAGAGATTGTAGAAGAGAAATGGTTTGTATGGATTCATTAGGACAATTCAAGGACTGTAATGGTGGTTGGTAAAAGAAACCCAGTGGTAAAACTGAAATATGGTTTGGGTTGGGTGCTGGGCTAAGTTTGCTAATTAAATCTTTTACCAGTGGTGGAGATTTAAAGGAAATCACCACAGAATCACCCTTCAATACTTTGGGACCTCTACCAACCCACCCAATATGCCTGGCCATCTTAAAATCTGCAAAAAGTGCACCCCCCATACCAACTAAAGGTTCCAGAACTTTACACCCCAGAAATGTGAGGAAAATGTGTTTATTTTACAAAGATTGAGGTTTGCAAGGGATTTTGGGTAACAGAACCTAGTGAGAGCCAGACAAGTTACCCCATACTGTATTCCCCTTGGTCTCTAGTTTAAAAAAATATACAGGTTTGATAGGTTTCGCATGGTGCTGGCATAGCTAGGGTTCAAAATCTACAGCTAGGCACTTTGCAAAAATAGGTCAGTTTTCACTGTGAAAATGTGGTGTGTCCATGTTGTGATTTGGGCCGTTTCCTGTCACTGCCACAAGGCCTACCGACACAAGTGAGGTACCATATTTCTCGAATTTTTTGGGGAATGCGGGGTGGGTGGAATTTTGTGGATCCACGCAGATTCCAGAACTTTCCACCACCGAAATGTGAGGAAAATGTGCTTTTTTTATCAAGTTTGAGGTTTGCAAGGGATTCTGGTTAGCAGAACCTGGTGAGACCCAGACAAGTCACCCCATCCTGGATTCCCCTGGGTGTCTAGTTTTCAAAAATGTATAGGTGTGCTAGGTTTCCCTGGGTGCCTGCAGAGCTAGGGTTCAAAATCTACAGCTTGGCACTGTGCAACAAAAAGGGTCAGTATTCACTGTGAAAATGTTGTGTGCCCATGTTGTGTTTTGGGCGTTTCCTGTCACTGGCACAACCCACACAAGTGAGGTACCATTTTTCTCTGAACACTTCGAGGAATGTGAGGTGGGTAGAATTTTGTGGATCCACACAGATTCCAGAACTTTCCACCACAGAAATGCAAGGGATTCTGGGTAACAGAACCTGGTGGGAGCCAGACAAGTCACCCCATCCTGGGTGTCTAGTTTTCAAAAATGTATAAGTTTTCTAGGTTTCCCTAGGTACGGGCAAGCTAGGGTTCAAAATCTACAGCTAGGCACTTTGCAAAAAAAGGGTCAGTTTTCAGTGTCAAAATGTGGTGTGTCCACGTTGCGTTTTGGCCTGTTTCCTGTCGCGGGCACTAGGCCTACCCACACAAGTGAGATACAATTTTTCTCGGGAGACTTTGGGGAATGCAGGGTTGGTGGAATTTTGTGGATCCACAAAGATTCCAGAATTTTCCCTCCTTAGAAATGTGAGAAAAATTTGCCTTTATTAACTAAGTCTGAGGTTTGCAAGGGATTCTGGGTAACGGAAGCTAGTTAGAGCCACGCAAGTCACTCCATCTTGGATTCCCCTTAGTGTCTATTTTTTTTAAATATACAGGTTTGATATGTTTTCCTAGGTGCCAGCTGCGCTAGGACCCAAATTTCACAGGTAGGCACATTCCAAAAAAAGTCAGTGCCTAATGGGTTTTCTGCCGCCCTGGGAAGGGGGGAAATTAGGGGCTATTGCCCCGATATGCCCCAGAGGCAGAAAGACTATGGGTATTATTCTGGGGGGTGGGGGCAGTGGGATGCCCATTCTGGTAAGCCCCCACCCCTGCGTATAAAAAACCCAGCATAATTGCTGGCACATAGTGGGCTCTCCGCCCCCCCCCCCCGGGTGCATATCAGGGGCTACTGCCCCCATCTGCCTCCGGGGAGGGGCAGAAACACTGTGGCATCTTTTTGGGGGTGGGTGGGGGCTTTGGCATGCCCTATCTGGGCAGCCCCCACCCGGAACTTTAGGAAAAGAAATCCCTGGTGGCTAGTGTGCTTTCTGCTCTCCCGGGGGGGCAGATAAGGTGCTATTGGCCCATCTGCCTCCAGGGGGACAGAAAGATTGTGGCATTTTTTATTTGGGGTGGGGGCATTGACATGCCCATTCTGGGCAGCCCCCACCCCTACCTATATATATAAAAAAAATCCTGGTGCTTAGTGGGCTCTCTGCCCACCCCCGGGGGGCAGATCTGAGGCTGCTGCCCCATCTGCCTCCTGGGGGCAGAAAGTCTTTTGCTTTCTTCGGGGGGTAGGGTGTGGGCATTTGCATGCCCAATCTGAGCAGCCCCCACCCAGGGCCTATTAAAAAAAAAAACTGGCATCTAGGGTGCTTACTGTGCCCCCAGGGGGGCAGACTGGGGGCTACTGAACCCATCTGCCCACCAGGGGGGCTGAAAGACTGGAATTTTGTGGAGGAAGGGGTGGGGCATTGGCATGCCCATCTTGGGCAACCTCCACCCCTAAATTCATCAGGGGGATAAATATGATCTCTAGTGCGCTTTCTGCCTCCCCGGGGGGGTAGAAAGATTGTACTTTTGTGGTGAGGGGGTGGGGCATTGGCATGCCCATATTTGGCAGCCCCCACCCCTAATTATAATAAGTGCAAAAAAATCCCTGGTATCTAGTGCGCCTTCTGCCCCCCGGGGGTCAGAAAGACTGTAATTTTGCGCTGTGGGGTTGGGACATTGGCATGCCCATATTGGACAGCCCCCACACCTAATTCCAAGTTAAAAGAAAACCCTGGTATCTAGTGGGCTTTCTGCCCCCCAGGGGGGCAGATTGGGGGCTACAGCCCCATCTGCCCCCCAGTGAGGCAGAAAGACTGAATTTGCCAAAAACAATCTGGGGAGCAAAGGCCCTTGCCCAAAGGGCCGCTCCCCTATCCCTGGTGCCCTCCTGGGGTGATCCCCAAGCAGGGATCGACTAGGGTGGGGTACCATTGGAAAGGGGAGATGTTCCCCTTTCCAACGATACCTCTCCTGACTTTCTACATGCTCAGGGGGCTGAGATAGCCCCCTGAGCATGTAGAAAGCTAAACTGAAATGAGCCTCTTGGCTCATTTCAGTTTCGGTTTCACTGAAATGATGTCAGCATGACGTGTGCAGTGATCGTCATTTCAGGGAAACAAAGCAGGCAGCCTTAGGAGCTGGGCACATGAGCACTGGTGCGTTGGACGGCTGGGGGTTAAGTTTGATTCAGACTATAATGTAGTTCCACAGTGAGTTGGTAAGTAGTGTTCCACTTGGAGCCATTAAGCTAGTTAAGGCCTCTTTTATTCCTGAATGATATTCTTTACTTTGGTGGATGGTTACGCTCAGTTGTATTTTTAAATAGGTCATTTACAGATACAATACTTCCATCACAACCATTAAAATAGGAGCAGGTACATTTTCAGTGGCTTTGTTCTTTGATGGTATAAGCCACATGTACAAAAGCATTTTTGTTGATTAAATAAATACTTACAGAATTTAGCCGTTTCTGACCACAAAAATGCTTTTCTTATGTACAAGTTGTTATTCAGTAACTGAATCGCACTTTGGGCCTCATTTTGATGTCGGTCAGAAAGCATTTCGACCGACTCAGTATCAGAATGGTTTCTGACCAAATTGAATTTGGGGAGTCCAACTGACCGATTACGATGTTTCCGGACACTGTTCGGTTGTAAACCCATTGACTTCAATGGGAGCCTGTGTTCTGACTGACAGCACAGGCTCCCATTGAAAAAAGTGGGGGTTAGCAGAAAACCTTGCAGCCTGTGGTGGGCACCCCATGGTGCCTGCCACACTGTGCATGTTTGGAAAGAGGGACCCATGGGTACCCCCACTGGCCCCCAACTGGAGGTCTCTGGGTGAAAGTGGGGCCTGCTACATGCCCCCAAAGTCGCATTCTGACAGCCGATCCATGTCTAATAAAACAATTCCGAAATGCTGTCCGAATCCTACATGGGGCACCACTAATCTTGGTTTGGACATGCCTGCCTGCAATGCACAAAGTTGGCAGAGTAACATGTATGACTCTAGCCAGGTCTCACCCCCTTGTCGCTGTTGTTGGGCCCTCAACTGCCCATCAAGGTCCGGGTAGGCTACCACCAGTATGCATGCCATAAGGGAGGTCAGGATCAGGGCGTGCCCCTTACGTGTTGCGAAGACTTCCCCAGCTGGAACTCTGTGATCTTGCGGGTCCAGTGCCTCAGGTCCTCCCACCTCTTCTGGTAGTAAGCACTACACCAGTTGTAGACCCCCAGGGTCCACACCTTCCAGGCTATGGCTTTACAAATTACTTTCTTCCGATGGGCGATGACCTGTATAGATGCAACAGATGTAGAAACAGATTGTAACTGGACGTTTGAGAAGAACTGCAGTGTTGATACACTCCACGGTGACATCTAGCACAAACCTTCATCAAGAGTCAACATTTCACATGTGTGCATGTCACATGCTACACACAACTAAAGCATGGGTACACATTTTAGTGGTCATCTGATTACTAGCCACAAGCCTAGACATTACCTATACTATCTGAGGCAGCCCACTAACAGCATTTAGGCCAGGCTCTTCCTACATGTACTGTTGCGTGAGGTAGATTGATATACAAGACACCATTTGGACCTTCTAAAGGGTAAACTACCTGTATATGACTGTCCAGACACCGTTGCTGCCAGGCCTATTGCCACAATCAATACATATGGTCCATAGAGGTAAGTACCATTGTATACAACACAACCTGAGTCTAAGGTTACAAGGTAAGGGCTGGTGTGTGTGACACTGAGAACTACCTCTCTGTGAACTGTGTGGACATGTGGACTACTTATGTGAGGATCTTAGTAAGTCTATATCTGTTTGTGTGATATGTACTGAAATAACAGGACACCCCTTTGGCCACATGAGGCACTGTAACAAGAATGACAATAAATATATTATTGCATGTGTTGTGTGCTTGGGAGGATTGTAGCCAAGCAGATAATTCACATTTCTAAATATCTTCAACAGTAACCCACTGTCTACACAGTTAATGTCTCAGATGTGTAATAGGCCTTAAGGTGGAAACAACACCATTAGAAAAGTGTCACCAGACCTGTTTTAGTAAAGGGGCAGTCATTGTTGACAGACACACATTGACACTGTTGTTCAATGGAAAGAAGTATCAGGTCAGGGGTCACCTCAGTCACCATTCTTTATAGTATCCAGTTTAACAGCTATCAGATCTACTAGGACAGATACTCTTTCTGGGTACATCCATGCATCAGCAGGTCTACAGGGACATAACTCTCTGCATCCATTCTCCTGACACAGTAACTCTGGGCCAGACTGGGCCATGGCCCAGACTGCCAACATATCAATGTCAGGCCTTGCTCTCCACAGGCTGAGGCTACTTATCCCACATGTCCCTCAATTGTGGACCCAAATCAGTAATGAAATATCAAACTTCTGGCCATTCCATAAGTGAAACAATTTGTGTTTGGCACTCTGAAGGGGTCTGTGATGTATAGCGCCCTCCAAGACAACTGTTTGGCAAATTCTGACAATGGGTCAGTGAGAAGTAGGTTGGTACCCTTGGCTAACATCATCCTCAAATGCTTCTAACTATAGACAGTCATGGCTCATGGTGTGAAACCATACAGTACACATTTGCATATAACAGAATACCACTTCAGGAATCATTGTGCCGACTGTATTCAAAGCCACATTGTAGCCTAGGGGAACAGAAAGGAATAAGTTGAACAGGGTAATTAAATGTATTAGTAATAGTTAGCTGTTCTTCTGGTGAGCCATGAAGCTGAGAATACAGGGGAAGAACATCATCTATTGTGTCTCCAGCTTTTCTGGAGTGAAGGGGCGGACCTTCTCCCCATTACATTGTTGCTCCCAGAGGTTAAAGGAGCAGCTATAATGGTGAAAGTGTTGAGCAGCAATGTCAGGAGGCAATTGAGCTATTTTCCAACCATCGCGTACGTGTACACAGTCATCAGAGGGGGCATACACAACCATCATTATCCCCAACGTTAGCCAACGGCTGAGATCACCATGCATGAGACCGCACGGTCGGCTTCTGCTGGCGGGCAACATTCGTTATGTCCTATGAGCGAGGTCAGGCAGCTGCCCTGTTAGTGGTTGTGAAAACTGTACATGAGCCTAATGTGCCCTGCGCACTGTACATCGCTGTTGGCAGAATATACATATTAGATGCTCTGCTACTCTCACTATAATGGGAATTAACAATATTCTGAATTGATGATGTGCACATGTCTGTTACTGACCTATGGAGGGAACCTTGGGTATGACAGGTAGATGGTAAAGATTTCACAATGATAATGCAAAATTTGTACTGCTTCATGAAGCATTGATGTTCACACACATGACTTTGGACTTATTTTTCACATGTTACTCTGCATACTGTGACCAAAATATATGTTTGGTTTTGCTCCTTACATAGGTACCCTGAGAGAGGGAGGAAACATTAGCCACCTGTGTACCACTCATTTCTAGACCTACACACCATGGAAGAATGTCACACCATTAAAACATCCCATTTAAATAGGCAAACAATCATGAATCTATGACTTCAATCGGAGCCTGACCTGCTACCTCACCTCAATAATCCTACATCAATACCCCCACTAGTTAAATTCATGTCAGTTTTGCATTTTTTAGCCACAGGCTCATCTCAATACACCGTTGCCATTTCTGTTGGAATGTCACAACCAAAGTTTAGTTAGGTCCTCAAAAAGGTGCTTACAGCAATGTTGAGACACGTGGACAGCTACATCCAGTTTGCTAGATTTGAGGATCTATTCACTGTGACAATGGATTTCTATGGATTTGGACACATCCCACAAGTGATTGGATCTATTGATTGACAGGTAATTGTGCCTACAAGGGATTTCTTTAAATGCACTCAGTTAGACACAGTTAGTGCACAGAACAATGATCGCAGGCTCCACTTAATAGCTTACAACTGATTAAGCAAAAATGTAATTTGTTCATTTGTATAAGAATAAATCTGCTACAGATACTCTTTAGACAGGTGTATGAAAGGGTAAAAAAGACTAAAACAACACAGAGGGGCCGATTCCGATCCGGGTCGGAAGGGCACTGAACGCGATCTGGCCGGAAGAACTACGAGCCATACGCGTGTTTTCCGGCTGACTTGTACAGTTGTACGAGTGAGCCAGTACGATGCGAGCTACATGAAATTTACCGACAGAGTCGTTTCTGGGTCCAAACCGCTCCGTACGTCTCGGTCGTAAGCTAACTGTGGCGTGCAATGGATGTGATTCTTGACCGAGCCAGTACGATGCACGCGTCAGAGAGCCTGTGCGAGCCGGAGTGTCCGGCTTGCAAAATCTCTGGGAGTCGGACTTCGGGGGTCCGCGTCGGACCCCCCGACACCCACAGCCATACGATTCGCACACAGGGGGAGACCTATGGGTCTCCCCAACACAGGCATGTATGGTGCGGATGGCACTGACGCGTACCCACTGTAGGGGGTGCACTTGTTCGAGACGTACCCATTCAGTCAGTGGGAGCACATGTACGCGTCGTACAACTGGCTCCCATTGACTTCTATGGGAGTCCGACCGAACCGAGTCCGACAGCATACATGCACATTGTAGTCGCTCGGTCGGACTGTAGGTGTCCAGCTCGGTCGGAAAATACTCCGGATCCGACTCAGTCGGAGTGCTTTCCGACCCGGATCGGAATCGGACCCACAGTGACTGAGATTTACAACTGCCTCGTTATTACAAAAACCTCATGATCACTAGTGTGAGCATCTATTCGAAACAATATGTATAGAAGGAAAATGAAACTGATCAACACAGAAAACAATTCCTTGAGGAGGATGAATCACAGAGGAAATAGATGTGGTTGTCGATGTTTCAGTCTGTTTAGTGCAAACATCCGTTAGACCATATTCAGGACAATGACCCTTATGAAAATTCCCTGGGTAATTGTCAACCATGACTAAATCTGTTTTTGTTTGAAACCTTCCTGGTCTCCAACAATGGAAAAGAAGCTATTGAAAAGCTGTCATAATTGATAGGTCCGAGCGATTTATGTGACCCACATGAAGCGATCGTCAAGGATTTGCTTCGCCTTGGGCTGGCAACCGTGATTAATCAGTTGTAAGCTATTTAGTGGAGCTTACGATCATTGTTTTGTATACTAAATGTCTAACTGAGTGCATTTAAAGAAATCCTGTATAGGCACAATTACCTGTCAATATATACATTACCCAAGCCTCCAACGGTCGATTGGGTTCCCCACTTTTTCTTGCTATATGGATCTATTTATGGCACCCATATTGTCTTGCTATCACCACACAACAGGGAGCAAGTCTACTGGAATAGAAAGCATTACCATTCTATCAACATGCAAGTTGTCTGCCTAGTAGATTTTTACATCCCAAACGTTTGTGCCCGGTTCCCAGAATCTGCCCATGATGCCTACTTACTACGGAACATCACTGTATCCCAGATGACTACTACCGGAGAGGGCCTGACTGGTAGGCAAGTGGGATCTGTCCTAACTTTGTGAGGCAAATATCAGGTAGTATGATCTGAAAGTGTGTAACTAAGTAGAGCCCGTCTGCCTGTCAAACATCTAGGAGACTCAGCGTATCCCAGTCAGCTAATATTGTTTGCACTGCTGAGGAATCCTACAATGCCAGGGAAGTCTTTTTCAATGAGGCCCATCGAAGAACACCGCACCCAGTGGAGTGGGCCTTTGGGCTCCTGAAAACCAGATTCAGATGTCTGGACCAGACTGGGGGAGTCCTTCTCTACTCCTCCGGGAAGGTTTGTAAGATGACCGTGGCCTGCTGCATACTCCACAACAATGCCCTGGGACGGAACTTACCTTATATTGCAGCGGATGCAGAAGGACGGAGCTGACTTGTGTCAAGATCTCATCCAGAACTACTTCTCCTGAGTGTAAGTTTGCTGTGAGATGTGATGACTTTGGGTATACTTCCAACTCTTGTAGTGATGTTGTGAGGAGGATGTTAATGCTACATACTAGGAATAGTTCTGACAATATCTGGGGAAAGGTGTTTGTTTTGTAAGTGTAGCTTAGCTCAGCGGTAAATGTTGTTTTGGACTCTGTTGTCTAGAAGTTGACGTTGTGATGAGTGTCATATGTCTGTTTCTTTAGCTAATCTCTCTGTGTTGATCTGGTTAAGGTCCCTTCACCATGTCATCTTCATTTTGGACATGTCTGAGTTGTCACATTAGCAGGTATATGGTTTTGTTCGGAAGTACTAAATGGACATGGATTGTTCCTGGGAATGTCTGTCACAGAGTTTGGGAATGCAAAGCTGGTACCAAGACAGCTTGCATAGCGATAGCATGGAATCTACCTGACTTTCATTGGGATTATTCCTTGTAGTACATTGGTCCTAATGCAATATGTGTGCCATCGTGTGAATCAATACAATGTTGTGTTGTGCCCTAGTCATTCTATACTGCCTTCACCTTGGCTACTTCCTCATTGTCTATGAACTGGATGTAGCTGTTGTCTTCTCATTGTAGACCTAAGTGCTTGTAGCACATCACTGACATTTGTTTGTGACATTTCACCAGGTGCAAGCAACACTCGATTGAATTGAACATGTGGTCAGAAACTGTTGTACTGTCAAGTGTCCGTTTCAAATTTATATGATGAAGGATTCCTTTTGTGAGGAAGGAAATATGGCTCAAGCTGATGATGTAGACCTAAGTGATTGTTGTTCATTGTGTGAGATATTGTCAGACTTATCCCCTCCAATGTGGTGAAAGTCTGTGAGTAAGGATGTGAACACTGATACAGAATAAATAAGTCATGTCTTATTTGCTATGTTTCTAACATCATGTCAGTATTTGAATTGAACAATGAAATAAAGAGGTTCTCTGCCCAGACACTTGTATGAATGTGTTGTTGTGACATGGTAGTGATTTTGAGTAGAACAGTGTTTACATTCAATAAACCATGCTTCCAGAAGTCTCTAATTTAGACATTGCAAAGTTCACCTGGTAGTACATTCATATTGTTATCTATGAGAATTACAACAGGAGACATTGATTTGGTGACATGTTTATGATGAAGTGAACAAGGCCAAAGAATCAACATAAAATTCAATAGTGCAAAAACAAAAAGTGACTTTTCAGTCATAGCTGATAAAAATATTCCAGTAGAGTCCCGATGGGTATGAGTCCAATGTGCAACATACTCCTCACATCAGATTTGGAAAAGTGGGCAGGAATAGTCCAACAAAGTGAATGTGTAGCGCACATGGGAGGACATTAGGGGCAAGGTTTCCTGCTGATGGTGGTGTATGTTTTACCATCCTGAGCTCCTTGGTTTTTGGGTGGATGCCCCCTCTTTTTGACAGAGGGGAGAGCTGCTGAGACAGGGGCACCGGCAGGTGTGTCTTGCAGGAGTGTCTTGCCCTGACAGGGCCTCCCTTTTGGTGGCTGCAGCTGATGTTGATGGTCAGGATTTACTTTGACCACAGGAAGGGGTAGTTGCAGGTGGAAAAGCCCTGAAGAGGGTGGTGTTAATCTCATGCAGCAACCCAACCAGGGAGGCCACCTCGGTGCAAATGGCAGCCATCTCAGTGTGGATGCTGGCCGCCTCAGTGTGGATGCCGGCCACCTCAGTGTGGATGTCAACAAGCTCCCAGTATGTGTCCCTTTTCAGCTCCTTCATTTCACAGATTTCAGCTAATACCTAGCCCATGAGACATTGGGAGTCCTGGTAAACTCCCAGGACTTGAGTGATGGTAGCCTGGTTGGCCAGGGCCTCAGTGGGCTCACTCTGCAGGCCCACTGTTACCCTCCCACTACACCTCCCCCCACGGCCTTATGACCTTGGCACAGACTGCACCCTCCCAATGGATCCTGGTTCCTGTGTGACTGGGGTGGTGTTAACCATTGAAGAATCCAGGACTGGGGGGGCACAGGATGTTACTGACTGTACTCGGTGCACAGGTTGGGGTTACAGTGGGTGGCTGTGTTGTTTCTAGAGTGGTGGGAGTTGTTGTAGTGGGCACAGTGAGCCCCACTGCTGGTGTCTGCCCAGGCTGCACAGATAGGCTGGGAGCATCATCCATGTCCACCTCACCAGGAGTATTATGATTAGGGCTCCCGGTTTTATGGTATTTATTTTTTGAACATTTCCGTCTGTATTTAGCCATATTTATTTTTTCCTAATTTTGTCTGTATTTATCTGTATTTATTTTGGTCTTTGTGAAAAAATTATGCTGAAATTAGTATATTTCCATATTTATTTAATTGATAAAAATGCACTCATGCTTGAATGCCTGCCAGGTTTCAGTGCTGTGAGCACCCGCTGAAGGTAAATCAATGCACTTCTAAGAAAATATGCAAATATCAGTATCAGCCTTGTGGTTAAAGCTTCTTCACTAAAATCCCTTTCTTTTTTAACCCCCTTTCCTATCAACCCACACAGCTATTGGCTTAGCAGTCATGCCAGACAGACTTTAGAATAACTTGAAAAACAACCCAATTTCCGTTTCTATCCACATTTAAAAATAAATACAGACATGAAAATAAATGTTTTCTGTCTGTATTTATCTGTAAAAACCAGTAAAAACGGAAAACAGGGAGCCCTAATTATCATCAGTGAAGGCTTCACCCTGTGTGCTTCTGTTTCCAACCACTGTGCAGGTGCAGTTGTGAATCGACCTGTTGTGAGATGGAGAACATTGTTAATGTTGGAAGTGAGGTATCTACATCCACGTTCTTTGTGTCAACGTAAATGGGGATCTGGAATGGAATAAAATAGGTAGGGATTAGTATTGCCATCTATTTGAATGGAGTTGATGTTGGTTACTAGACATGTGGAGACAATCATTCGATTTAGTAGATTTGCTCAGCTCATTAGCTGTGCAGATATGTGGAATTTTCTTTAGGGATAGACCTGACATCTCCAAAACTCTGCTACAAACACATTTTGGTCTTAGCATGTGTATTCGTCCGTTCCAAGGTCTAATTGTTTCTAATACATACAGCTTGGTAATATATTTAGCTCACGGGAGAAGTGCAGAGTCAAGGTCCATCTGGCACTGCTAATCAGCTGAGTTTCCTTCATGGCTGACATATATCAGGGGTACACCATTGTTATGGTGTTATTGAAGCCATTATAAGTATGAGTTGATGGGTCTAAGACACCATCAGTCAAAGTTTTCAAATGTATAACTGAATGGAGCATTGTCTGTACATTGCACAGTCCATGATAAGTGAACTTCATTAGCAACATGTCAGAGAAGTAAGAAGGGGAAAAATGATTGAATCAGCTTGGTTAGTGTTGGAGTGAGAGTGCCTCATGGTAGTTGTAGTCACTTTAATCTCACTTTAGCAACACTTGAGTATTGGTAATGGTAACCTTCATATCAAGTGAACTTCAATAGTGACATGGCCGACAAGTGAGAAGGGGCAAAATGAGTGAATCAGCTTGGTTAGAGTTAGAGTGAGAGGGCCTCATGGTAGTTGTAGTCACTTTAATCTCACTTTAGCAACACTTGAGCATTTGTAAACTGCATGAGAAGTGAAATTGAGTAGTGGCATGGCAGACAAGTGGGAAGGGGCAAAAGGAGTGGTTAGAGTTGGAGTGATAAGGCATCATGGTAGTTGCTGTAATCTCACTTTAGCAACACTTGACAAATGATCAGCATGCCTTAGCTATTGGCAACATGCATTTGGGATGGACCATGCATTTACATTTTCACACATGTAATGGGTCCTGGGTGTACATTTTGATGGTAATATAGCTAAAGACAGCATTGTAACATGTAGCATGTTACGGATTTGGATACATCGGCCCTTCTATGCAACAATACACATTGTCACAGACAAACCAACATCTCTGATACTTTGAGTATTGCATATTAGCAAAGTAAAGGTCTTTTCCTCCCAGGGTAAGAGTTGTAGGGGTGCCCTTGTAGAGCAACTACCAGTCCTCTAAGCCTCCAGGTGGTGACTGTTGTACTCTGCCGTACCTCAGTCTAAGGTCATTCCATCTCTTCCTAATGTCTCCCTGTGTGTGCAGGGTGTTTTCAACAGCATTCACTCTGTTGGCTATCCTGTTCCACATTTCTATTTTCCTACTCAGAGCAGTCTGCTGGACTAGGGACCCAAAAATGTGTGACTTTACTCTAATGATTTCACCCACCATGTCTGTCAACTCCGGCTCAGAGAAGCGAGTTTTGTTTTGCAGGCATGGTGAACAATACACAAATGTGAGTGAGTATGTGGATGGAGAACAAAAAGTGATAGAGGTAATAAGATGCTCAACAAAAAAAAAATTGCAAGTGGTGGAGAGTCCTAACTGGGAAGATGCAAATGTGTAGCAGAGAAAATGGCTGGCAGGTTGTTTAGCTGTGCTGCAGTTTGGGGTGCAAGGGATGTTGTTCAGGGTTGAGGTGTTTTTTATTGTGTGAGTTGCAGGTGTGTCAACTTGACACATCACATTAGGTGTGTAGTTTTTGAATACATCCAATGGTCCCTGTTATCCTTTTTTCTTTTGTGTGCATACCCCAGCCGTCAACCGCTGTTGGGTAACCGCTGTTTATTGAGCACCACTGTGAGACTGCGAGTATGACTGTGTAGTCATAATACACTCAGGGGCATATTCACAAGGATCTATTGCTGAGTTAACGGCACTTTATTGCAGCAAAAAGGGTGCGATAAACTTATCGCCCCAATCACAAGCTGGTGTTAACAGCCCACAGCACCAGTATACCCACAATAGCAGCCGCAAAAAACATCGCCACAGATGACCCCCGCAACTATCGCTAATGAGATGCAGAGTAGGCGTTCCTGTGCAAAAAGCCACGACAACAGCACACCTCAACAATCTCAACGACCAGCCAGATCGGCGATAAGAACACAAAACAGGCGATAAGGCGCGTTAGCACCCAGAAACTAACACCTGCTCAGACCTGATGCAAAGTTGGACAACAGCCTGCACCCCAAAAGGAAGCCCAGACCACAGCCACATTGGAAGGCCAACAGATGCCATGGAGCTACTGCTCATGCGGCCCGGACACCCAAGAGGGCCACAATACCCACCGCCACCACTCCAGGAGCCCAACCTCCACCCGGAACCCCCCCGGACCATCACAGAGGCAGCGCAGACAAAGACAGGGGACCCCCAGGAAATGCACCAGCCTCACAGACCCAGCACCTGACAATGTCATTGCCCACTAAAGGCTCAAAAGGACAACCACTGTATGCATCCTGACCATCATTGCCCAACAGGCCGATGGCACCAACACAGCAGACAACCAACATCCCACCCCACACAAAGCTGCTGGCTGTGCTGCACCTGTTGTCTCCTGGTAACCCCCAACCAACACCCGCCAGAGTCAGAGGAGTCCTACAGCCAGCCGCATTCAAGTCCCTCACACCTGTACTGGACATCACCATCAGCCTGGTACCCCAGTCCCTATACGTCCAACACAATGCGCAGGATCCGCTGGAGACCAAGCAATGACCATATGCCATAGCTTGATGCACGCATGTGTTGGGGCAATCCACAGCACACATGTCCTACCTGTGCCCCCTGGTGACACAGCACACAATCACCACAACAGAAAGCACATATCTCACATCAATATGCAGGCAATATCAAACACCATGGAACCTTCACCAATGTTGCCTCCAAATACCCAGCCAGTGTGCATGATTCCTTCATCCACCGACAGTCCATGAGCAACCAGTGTTCACAGGATGGCACCAAGGGAAATGCACAGCCCCTTGGCAAGTTCCAAATGAATACCTCACTCACCTCAACTCCACAACCATGCAACTCACAACTCTGGCAATGCACACATCACAAAATCACAACCAACATGCAAAATAACATGTCCACCCACCAGACACAACAGCACAACTAACAATGGTAACCTAGGCAAGCCGTGAACATGAGCCATCAACGACATGGGACCTCAGCCACACACTAGCCGAATGTGGGGAGTGGTGGCAACCACGCATTTGTGAAGGATGCAGGAGAACCATGATTGGGAAAGTACACAATGCCAAGGGTGGCAGAGATGTGCTGGACAGACCGCAGTATGCAGAACACACCCATATCCATGTCAACATACACCTCTGGTGTATGGAGTGTAGTGGACAGTGGACGCAATCATGTCACCCCAACCAGTGGGGGAGTTCACTGAAATGTTGCCTGTTACGTCCCCCCCATAAGCGTGAGCGCAGGGGGATGGCCCGGCGTGCGCCAGGCCAGTGTAGGGGTATGAATAAAAAGCACGTAGCCCTGGGTGTGGTCCTCTTCCAGAAAGACCAACTTCTCTGCCAGGGCGGCGCCTCTCACCACACCATGAGGCTGACGCCATCCTCGGGAGCAGATTTGCCTGCGATCCTGTGCACCTGCCGTACCCCGGCCCGCTGGACCCCGAACCCCTCAGGCCTGCTCCTGCGCAGCCAGGACACACTGATCACCTCTTGACACCAGCGTATGTCAAGGAGGGCCCACCACATGCCAGCGCAAGTTCCAAGCCTGAGGCCCACGACCTTGGCAGCCTCCTCAGACCATCACGGCCTCCATGACACAGGCCCGCTTTAGTCCTTTCTCGTTGACGCACTCTACTGCCACCTCCGGCCTACACCACAGTCAAGTAGGTCACACATTTGGAACTGAGTCTTGATTACACGATGGCAGAGTACATATGTTCAATGCAGATTTTATATCAGTGTACTCCCTTCAATGTGGTGCCACCAACTCTGTGCATGGCATTCCTAAGACACATGTCTGTTGTCTCCTGCTGACTACTGCCTTCGGCTTACACTACGGACAAGTAGGTCACACATTTGGAACTGAGTCTTGATCATACATTGTCCGTGTACGCACAATAATGAAGATTCTACTTCACTGTACTTCCTATGGTCAGGTAGCACCAACCATGTGCATAGCATCCCAATGAAACGTGACTGTGGGCCCTTGCTGACCGCTTCCCACCGGCCTACACTGCGGTCGAATAGGTCACACACAATTTTGAATTCAGCCATGATTTATTTATGGCTGACTTGATGTCATTGTACAGGACTCAACGCAGACTGCATCCCCTTTCAGTCCCGGTGCCACTATGTCTATTCCCCGAGACCCATGGACACTTTCTGGTTGGACTTTGGTGGAGACTGAGTACATGGACTTGGGGTTGTCGTCGCCATCATAGCGGTGATACTGACTTTGTGGCAAAAACGAGGCTGTGGCATTCCACCCCTCCATTTGATGCTTGCGGACAGCTTCCACCCTCTGCATCATGCCCTGGAGGACACCTTCTATTGTCCCCCGCAACACTCCGCAACATATACCTCGGACATTGATGAGGACCTGCTCAGGTTGCATGGTCCATCTGACTGCACCGCAGGTCACCGTCCCGTGGCTGGGTGCCTGTGCCGGCGCAGTGCATTCGGGGCCACTAACTCTGTGCTGGTCATGTCCGGAACCCCTTCTTCTTAGATATGGCCTCTGAAGCGATGGCCTTGGGGTCATCATCGCCATGTGTCTGTGGCCCTGCGCTGTCCGCAGTCTTCGGCCTCAACTGTGGCCCACCAGGGCCCACACATCAAATCGAGTCCTGACCGGCCTGGACCTCGCATCACCACAGGAGGCACATGCCACCACCGCCAGGACCGACTCCAACCGCAAAATGCCTGTGTCGAAATGGTCATACTGGCAGACTGATGAAGTTGCCTCCACATGTCGTTGATGCCATCTTCTGCCTGATCCCCTGCTCAGCACTCCAGTTGCCACTGACTGTCTTGGTTATGTACTGTGGTGGGTTCACGCAGCAATGTCACCTCAGGCAATCTGGGAGACTTGGGATGACAATGAGGAAGATGATGCAGGTGCGACACCCCCCCCCCCACCACTGCAGCTGCATCATGTAGGTCCCGAAGGGACAGAATCCTAGACATTCTCTTCACATGAGCGCGCTCAGCTCGGGTGTCCCAGACTCAGCGCACTGCAACTCATGGACACTTCTCATTGTGTGCCCTCTGGACTTGCTCAGGCTACCTTCATGATGCTCCGCAGTTGTCCCTGTAATGCTGGTGTTGTCTGTTTCCGTATTCATTGTGCTAATTGTTGTATCTGTTGCCTGCACCAACAACTCCCTGAGGGCTGGCTTGCACCCGCCCCACACACTTCCAGCACAGGTGTGGCCCTGCCAATAAAGGGGCCGGACGCAAATGCCCGTAGCAAGTTCGACATAATATCTGCGTATGTCCCTGTGATCTTGTTGTATGCATGAGGGTCCAGGGCCCTACGGCATTCCATTGTGCTGTGTACAGCGGATGCAGACATGTCACCGCAGGCAGCGGGTTAGAGCTTGGGCATTTAGCTTTGTCGTCACCCACTCAATTCGTAAGGGAAGTGGACTGTGCCGTCGTACGCAGAGCCAACGTGGGTGTGTGACTGATATGTGCGTGCCCCTGGGCGTGGTTCTGTACTAGGGATGTGCATCTGCATGTGTCATTATGGCAGTGTGGGTCTACTTTGTGGGGTGTAGGTGGTCCCTGAAGGGTAACGGACACCCACGTATGTGTTCTGTTACGTCTTCCATGGGTTTGGACCACACCCGCAACTGTTGGGCCACCTCCTTTTGGTGTTCTGACACCTGGCATTGGTGTGCCATGTGTGAGTGTTGTGTGCCAGCTGTGCTTGTGGGTGCTTCATGCTGTGTGGTCTGTTGCAGGGGCTGGGTTCTCATCTAAGTGGCTTGTCTGCCCTGGTCCTGGTGGTGGGTTGTGTGGGATGTCCATGGGCTGATGTAGGGCATTGGTGCCGAAGGTGTAGTGGTCGTCCCCGGCATTACTGATGGATTGTCTGGTGTGACCTTCTGGAGGTGTTGTTTGTCCCTCTGCAATGTGAAGGGTAGATGC
The DNA here is from genome assembly GCF_964204655.1 of Triturus cristatus. NCBI lineage: Eukaryota > Metazoa > Chordata > Amphibia > Caudata > Salamandridae > Triturus > Triturus cristatus. The sequence goes on from NC_140588.1 coordinate 921,187,795, forward strand.
ATGTTGACATTGTGTTGACATTTATGTTGGCGCATTGTTCTTGTGGACATGCAGACTGTGTGACGAAGTCCATCATGTCTGTTTGGACGGTGCTGCCAATATGAGTTGGGACAGTTGACATTTGGACTACATGACTGATGTGAGGTTGTACCCGAACATATGCATCTCACAGTTCCCTGCTCTGTCCAATGTGATTGGCCTGTTTCTGCGCATGGGCGGACCCAGTTGTGTCCCCTGTTCTGCAGTGTCGGTGTTGCACTTTGTGCCACATTGTAATGGGATGTGCTGTGATTGCTATGTGTGTGTGCTGCAGTGTGCTACGGGGATGGGGGAAATGTCCCTGGGTATTTGTGGTTGTGCAGTGTGCTACACATCGTTGCGCATGTGTGCCATTGTGCCCATCTCCCCCGTCCCCCCAGTCCCTTATAGACCCTCCCCTGTTATTGTTGTGTCAGGTCCTATTGAGCTGCGTCCAGACTCCCAACTCCCTGCACCGTCTCCACACTGATGACTGGCACCATTTCCTCCAACTCCTCCTGTGGCGAAGGACTCCCACCTCCTGTCGCTGTTGCTGCCTTCCTATTGGCAGCGGGTTTGTGCCTGATTTAGGTTTCCACGTCATGCCATCGCCTCTTGGCCTCCTAAATTGCCCTCCTTGACACTCCATCTGCATTCAAGATAGTCTGATTGTGGGTCAGTTGCTGGTAATGTTCTGTCACCTCTGTGACGCTTGTCTTGTTTTCCTGCGGTCTGCACCCCATCTTCCTCTCCCTCTTCTCCTTGGCCTTCCCCGACCCCGTTGTTCCTTGCTGGTGGTCTGTGGGGCTTTCTGGTGTGTTGTTTTTGTTGCTTTTATAAGGAATTTTCCCACCAAACGCGTGGGATTTGCTGGCCTTGCGCTGGTTTTCGCGGCTGTTTGTATCGCGATTAGCCTCATCGTAGTTTTTTTGGCGTTCGTGTTTCGCATTTTTGCGGCGTGGCATTGACTTTTGCACGGCAATTTGACGCGTTATCTGGTGGCTATCGCATGCTACCACCGCGTTGTGAATACTTGGTTGGCACGGCGTAATTTACCCGCGAAAGGCTGTGATGTTGAGAGTTGCATTAAGCTACTCTTGCGGTAGTTATCACACGTTCTTGTGAATATACCCCTCAGTGGGTGGATCGCGGACCTGGCAGCAGCGTAGGACACACCACCTCATTGCAGACAGGTGCAACCCCACCGAGTACTGTCGCCGTTTTAGTCAGCACAACTTGGAATATGGTGGGGGTTAGATCTCCAACACAGCGGTGGCGTGGACAACGTGGATGCGGTTCTCAGACAGTTGGACTTGCAAACTCATAATCAGGCCATAAGTATTTATGTGTTATTTTGTTTATTTTCTCATTAGCACGCCATTTTGGTTATGGTTACTCACATTTTGATTTAGGTTTCTTTTTTCAGGTTGGGTGCTATATATTGTTGGCCTTCTGTTTCCTTCTTGGTGGTTGTTGGATGTTGTTTTCTAAAAATATTTAGCCTGAAGGTATAAATAAATGAAATGTGTATTTAGTTATATTTTGGCCAATATTTCGATAGGAAGATGTTTTATAAGATTAGCCTTGGTAATTATTTTTAAATAATTTGACATACTTTGTGCAGTAGATATATTTGTTTGAACAACCTGGCAGGCATCTGATTTATTTTGCCTCATTTGAATGTGACTGATTAATTTTTTTAATATGTTCCTTAAAAATAAAATGCTCATTAATGTGTATGACATTTTTTATTCTTGTTTTCACTTTTCGTGTATGTTTATAAATGTATATATGTTTTGAATAGAATATTTTGTCAATAAGAATTTTCCTGAAATTTTATTTGTTGATATTTTTCCATTGGGTAAGTTTGGAGATGGGTGTGCCAATATTACCTATGTCTTTATTTTTCTTTTGGTAACTTTTTACTTGCTATATTTTTTTAAATTATGAGATTTGTTACATAAATGAGCCTAAAGTAAATATTGAGATATTCAATATTTTCTGAGTTGGGATTTCTAAGCCACAATATCTTTTTGCTCGATATTCCATATTACAATTGTTGGTGTTGAGGATTTGAATCATAACCTTAACATCACTTCAGCAGCTTTTTAGCGAGTTTAAAAGTTTATTCTAAGTTAATGCCCAATACTTTTATATTTGGAGAAAAGAAATACATCACACTATTAGAGTTTGTATAATTTAACTATAGGTTAAATTATACAATCTCTGATCATATAGTGACAGGTAAATAAATAGTACCAGTGCAGATCCACTGGATGTACGGTTTGACTTACTACCAGAGCTGAGTGTGAGAGATGGAGCCTTCCGCAAGTTATAATATCCCAACACTCGACGTATTGTCTTATGCTGTGTGTTCTTTCCTGTGCAGAAATCATAAACACGGGTGTTTAACAGAATCAATGCAGACGGATTCATCTGGGTTTATTTCCCTACTTAACTTCCTCTGACAAGGGACGGACCTTTGGAATTTGTGAGTCAGCAGACTGCAACTATTGAGGTTCCTTATACTGTATTGTAGAAATTAAATAGAATTTGACCATTAAAATGTGGCAATAATTGTGTCAATCTGCATCTATTAGTATATATTTTGGTGGGCTACATTTATTTTTACTGCATTGATATTGTAACTTTTGCACATATCACATGCACTGTTTTGCACTGCTGCATATGTATCTCTCTAAAATACAAGCACACAAAGAGCTCAAGTCCAATTTCTCAGCACAGTAAATAATAAAACGGTGTGGTGGCCTGATCTTTGCACGCCGATGGGGCAATGAGTAATACTTAGAAACTGCGCGGTTGCTTGGTGGGATTTAATGATCCACCTACACTAATGAGGACAGAAAGACTGCCCTGCACAATTAGTTCTGCACTGTGTTTCCTGTTTAATGTCGAAAAGAACAAACAAATCAATGACAGCACTTAGGGGCATATTTACGAGCGCCTTGCATCACTGGATGAGCGTCACTTTTTGTGACCATCTCTCAGCACAAATCACGATATCTGTGAGACCACGCACAGTCACTATGCATGGCTTTCAATGGCCTCATAGATATGGAGCAAGGCAAGGAAGCCCAAATCGCTGCGCTGCCTTACTATGCACTAGGTAGGCATGGGCTTTGTGGTGGGTTTTCCACGCAACACCCATGGGTTTTGACACTTCCCCCGATTTACGAGAGCATGCAAATGTAGGGAAGTGCTAAAACCTTATGCTTCCCAAGATGAGGTGTAACGAGGAGAAAAAGCTATATTTCTCCTCCTTTTTTGCACTTCCCATGTGTGCTGCATTCTGCACACATGGCATTACACCACTCACTCACCCTACTAGGATGGATAGTGAAATATCCTTCCTCCGACAGGCCCTTACTTCATAAGGCCATCAAGGAGGAATAAATATGGTCTGCCTATTTCTAAATAAAGTCGGTGGACCGACGTTTGGTGGGTAGGGTGCAGCAGAGTACTCAGTCATATTTGCGGTGGAGTTCTCTGTCCACCAATTTCTACATAATGCCCTTTGTCCTGACAACCAGGATTTAGAGATGATTTGCAGTTTTGGGTTTTTGCAGTACAGTTCTTATAGGTATTATGACTATTTTTCCTTTAAGATATCATGTATTTTTAGTACTTAGAAATCGATAAAACATGCTATTTTATTTGTGTATTGGTGTGATTTATTCAGATCCATCCACAGTGAAGTTTGCAATGTAAAAATAATAAATCCAATACAATTCTGATATATGTTCAGTTTTGGATTGGGGGATTATTAGATGATACTAGGCCACTCACGGTCTCTTGCTAAATTCTGTCTTAAAGTTCCTGACACTTGTCAGATGACAGGTTACAGCTCCAGGATCTGGTCAGGATGCCGGAAATATCCCACAGACGATATATGTGTGTGCTTATGATGGAGCGGGTAAAATGTTTTCCTTTTATATACCCAATCCATTTATGTATGTTTGTATTAAAACGATTAATAATTAATCATAATAATTAACAGTTTGTTGTATGGAAACTAATCAACCTTATTAACCAAGAGAATATACGTGGGATTGCTTTGCATGGCTAAAATAATAAGTAAACTAAGTTTGTATGCATATTAATAGGATAAACATTGCTTATGTGATGTTATCGTGAGTTATGCTTAAATAAACGAGTATTAATGGCTTTGAACGTTGCATATGGCTACATAAATGCACACAAATATGGGTATTAGCAAGGGAAATAACACTGTTTAACCATTTCAATGTATTAATTACGTTTTTGTGTTTCTTTGCTTAAGTTGACCATTTGGGCCTGCTATGAAATGGCCGCCGACTGAATCAGACATTTACGAGGTAGTATCAATGAAGGGAAAGGAGAAATGCGCCTGCGCAAACTTCAGCAGCTGCGACCTGCCGGTGAACTGTCATCGCTGTGCCTATCAAGGCTGCTCTGGGCGAAAGGCCAACCCTTCAACAGAAATTGTTGCAACCTGAACTATGGATTGCTAATATTCCCATACATTCGTTTTGGAACTTTTAATATGTGGGAACGACATCGAAAGTTTCCTGATGCATTAGAATGTATTTCAGTTGTCCAATGAGCATCTCTGAAAATGACGATTGCAACATGTGGAATGTAAAATTTAGTATAAATATTGGTAGACTAGAGAGGTATTAGCGCCACTTCTTGAACGTCATTTCCAGTATCCTGACGTTATGCTGACGGAGAGGACGGTGACTTTGGCTGATAGAACAAGAACTTTGACGATTTGACTAAGGACCAGATTCTGACTTAGAAAACGACAAATAGCCAGAATAGGTAAATATGACAAAAGATGAAATTTATTAACTAGGATTTAACCTGCATTTAATTTAGATAAAGAAATATTAATTGAATTCATGTGTCGGGTTGTTTTTTTATTGAAATGTATTATTGAATAATGTTAGAGAATTAAGGAGTCATTAAGCTAATCCCAACTAAAAGTTTCATTGACCTATATTTTCTTGATGGGAAGAGAAGTGAGGGTTTTGATACTAGAGGGAAAGTGATAAAAGTTCCCATCAAGGAAAGCAGCGTGGTTCGGAACCGATGTTTTTCCCCTTCTGAGTAGGTGCGAATAGATTGATAGAATGAATATTGGTGTTATGGGCCCCACCAGCGTATGATGTGTATGTGTGTGTGTGACTGCGAAATCACTCTGTCCGTGGTAGTAGGGGAAAATTGAAGAACCCGAACTGCACCACATATAGGACACTTATGGGCCACTTGGCTAAAGGGGGTGGATACATGTTCTCCACATCCCTTCTTTCTTTTGAGAATGCAAACATCTACCTCAAACTTAAACCACAATATATGTTTCAGGAGTTTATGTTACTCATATTTTGTTGTAGGTTTCTTTTTTCAGGTTGGTTGCTATATATTATAGGCCTTTTGTTTTATTTCTTGTTGGTTGTTGTTTTCTTATTGTTTATAGCCTGAAGGTATAAATAAATGAAAATGTGTATTTAGTTATATTATGTGCAATATTTCGCTTGGAAGGAGTTTTTGTAAGAATAGTCTTGGTAATTATTTTTAAACAATTTGACTTACTATGTGCAGTAGATTTATTTGTTCGGACAACCTGGCAGGTATCGGAAATTGTTTGCTCACGTTTCCTTTTTTGAATGTGATTGATGCATTTGTTTAATGTGCTCCTTGTACGCAAAATGCTCATTGATGTGTGTAACATTTTATAATTTTTTTTTCGCTTTTCGTTTATGTTCCTAAACGTATTTCTTTATTGAATATAATATTTTGTCAATGAAAGTGTTCTTGATATTTTATTTGTTGATATTTTTCCATTGAGTAAGTTTGGAAATGGGTCTGCCGATATTATGTATTTCTTTATTTTTTGAATAATGAGATTTGCTATTTAAGTGAGCCTAAAGCAAATATCGAGATAGTTGATATTTTCTGAGTTGGTATTTCTATGCCACAATATGTTTGTGCTCGATATTCCATAGCACAATTGTTGGTGCTGAGGATTTGAATCAACAGTTTTTTTTAGGAAGTTTAAACGTTTATTCTACATTTATGTCCAAGACTTTTATATTCGCAGAAAACAAATACATCACATTATTAGAGATTGTATAATTTAATTACAGGCACCTTGATATATTGACAGTTAAATAGTACCTATGCAGATCCACTGGATGTACTGTTTGACTTACTACCAGAGCTGAGAGTGAGAGATGGAGCCTTCCGCGTGTTATAATATCCCAACACTCTACGTATTGTCTTATGCATATTATCTAATTGTTGCTACTTTGAGTCCGTAACCACATGGAGATGTGTTGTGCTTCGCTATCTTTGTCACTTATTATGTACCAAGATGTCAAGAGCAGCAGAAGTGTGTATCACGTGCACTTAGCACCTGATGACTTTGCATGACTCACCACTTTCCCCAGCTTTTTCCAAACAACATCCTACTTTTTGCTTCTAAGCACTTTCCAAAATGAAGTAGTGACCAAAAAACAATCATGTAGTAACAGCAAATTTAAACTGCAAACTTTGCTTACTATAAACGCAGGCAAAATCATGGACGTTGTGAATCTGTTTATGTAAAATGTGAAGATATAAACAGAGATCATTCTATAAAAGGAGGAAGCTTGTTAAATGATGCTTAGGTCTCTCACCTCTCCCTACACTATCAGTCTTCAACGGGGAGGAACATTGACTTATTGCTCAGGGTTTAAGCCCTCATTTTTGGGGATTTGGCATAGGGCAGCACAGCAAGTCAGCTGTATGCCAAAGTCAAAGGGCAGAAATGCACCGTATTTATACAATACCGATGAAATCCTGTCCTTTCCCCCTACGCAGGCACCATTTCGTCAGCCAAGCGCCAATATACGCACCCTTGCACCATCGTGCAAAGGCATCTGTGTTGTCAGAAGGATTGTTTTAGTGCAGGGGCACCTTCCTGCACAGAAACAGTCCTAAGAGGCGTTTTTCATCCAAATGCAAAGTCACTGGGCCCAATTCACAAGAGTAATCTCAGACAAAATCCTAATTTTATGACTTTCAGTATTCACAAAAGGCATTTAGGAGTAGTATAGACTTTACCTCACATCAGCCCTGATGTAGCCATATGACAAAACACATGTTGTCTGGTTGTATATAGTGCATCACCGATTTATTGATTTGATGTATGGAAACCAATTTCCGTGATCTGATGTATCGGATTAAAGATTACAGATACCTTATGACTTCCTGATTGGACATTTGACTCTTGTTGAACTCTGAGTGCTCAGAACCATTTATTTATCATAACTTAACCCCACTTTTGAGGGTTGTTTGGTAGCCAACCCCTGCTCTAGAGCACCTTTGATTTATGATAATTTGCTTCCTGTTTGCCTGAAAATTTTGGTCAGCGCCTTGCCTTATAGCTGGACCCTGCCTTTTTGGATTATATTGTGGGGTGTGCATTTATCTTTAAAATTCCCAGAGAAGTTCTGTTATGAGTGGTCCTGCACATCCCAACTACAACTCAAAACATGATGACTGCCTTCCCACTATGATTCTGGAAAGACAGAGATAATGACCTGCAAACAATGGCAAAAATTGCAACCTTCGCTATATCGTCAAAGGCACTCAAGGACACTCCAACATCAAGGAAAGGCAGAACCAGAGGGATAACCATGGATTGATACCATATGTTAACAAGCTCTCGAAGAGTTCCTTCCACAAAATTATCCCACTGCATTGCATTTTGCCATTCCATGGATACCAAAAAAAAACTACAAGCCATCTTTCAGACTCGTAATCTAGCTTGACCAGAACTATAGCCTATTCCTTTAATCACTTGGATTCATCATGCACAAAGTAGAAATAATCCAAAATGCTGCTGCTGCAAGACTCCTTGACTGCCTCCACACAAGAGAGTGTATGAATTAGGGGTGGGCGGAATTTGCGTCATCGCGTTACGCAAATCTCCGCGAAACGGTAAAAAATCTCCGCGAACATGCAGAAATTCCGCAAAAACGCGGAACTGCATGTTCGCGATGCTTTTTTCCTGTTCACAGTTGCTGTTTGCGTGCTCGTGGAGAAATATCTCGCGAACACGCATTTTGAGAACGCAAACAAGAAAAAATTTCGCGAAGTCGCAGAAAGCAGAATTTTGGGCAATTTCGCATTCTCCGCGGAACGCGAAATTACCGAAATTGCGCAAATTCCGCGAGCGGAACGGAATTTACCGCCCAGGCCTAGTATGAATCCAGTCCTGCAACCACTCCACTAACTATCTATCTCTATAAGGGATCACTGACATAATATCAGTAATATCATGTAACAGAAATAGTCATACAATATCATTTATATTTATATTGATTTCCTATCCTTATAATGTCCTTATAATGTCAAGTACAAAAAATGTATAGTTTCACTCTTATATAATTGAAATACATATTGTTCCTTAATATTATGGTGTAAAGTAGAAATATTAAATGTTTTAATGTATGCCATAATGTCAATTAAATAAATCTCAATAATAATGAATACTATATATAGATATATTACCTACTGGCAGTCGCCAGTAGGTAGTTATAGTTAGGACCTATTTTCCATAGGAAATCTGCAACATTCTATTTAGAATAACGTTGGCGTCGATTGATGAATCTTCACGAAATTTTCCAAACTTTTGGCCAGCTCCAGTCCGCTCCTATCCTGACAATTTCACGGTGATTCGTCAAGCGGGGGCCGAGAAAAAAGGGGCGTCCCAAAATGTGTTTTCCTCATGCATTTTCCCATAGGACCTGTTGAAGTGCTGAACGGAATTACACCAAATTTGGCAAAGAGGTAGTCCTCAGTTCAGACTCATGCCTTTTGCTTAAATGGTGTAAATCCGTTCAGTAGTTCCTGAGAAAATCAAAAGTAAAATCACATATATATCTCATCGTGAGATCTGATTGGCTGTCAGCACTTCATCCAAGAAGTGTTGGCAGCCATCTTGGGACCAATAAACATGATAGCACCTCATTAAAAAGCATTGCAGTTAATAGAAGGTTTTAAGACTTTAGTTACATTATAAATCATTTGTTGATGGTACCATACTCATTTTAGGAATTGTGGTGTCTTCTAAGGTGATTTTACCATGTGAAAAAGCCTTCTGCTGTGATATCATGAATCATGTTTGAGAGAAAACCATTTTCACATGCTTTTCCCACAGAGGTTTGGAACGTGATCTATAAGCTAAACTGAGAGCATATTTTCTGTAAATTCACATTATCTTTCTCAGTCATGTGAGAATGAAGTCTGACATTCTCAGTAAAACATGTACATCCAACAAGGGCAGAGACTGTCAGTTGATTCCTCTGTGTTCTACTGCAGCTTCCCAGAGTGTTCTAAAGAACAACTAGAGCGCTAACAGTCCTACTTATGACAAATGTATGGCACACCTGAAGCCATCTTGGTTGGAATAAAGTGGTAACTCTTAAAACATTTCATTTAAAAAGGAACAAAATGAGGGGGTTCATTTTGCCATAGAAAGTATGATTAATGCCGCAGAAAGAAAAATTAGGGCACATTTTGAGTGACTTCTCAAATCCTCTTCTATTTCATTAAAAAATTCTGACATGCAGACTGAAACATGCACTTTCAATACCAGCAGCAGACTTCCCCGGTGAGCAGTATCTTTACTACAGTGATCTAATAAGCAACTAGAGTGCTAACATTCTGAAATCATGGCAAATGTGTGACACATCTGAATGCCTTCTTGATGGAATTAAAGTAAAACACTGAAAGTATTTCCTACTGAGGAGACTGTAGTAAATGAGGAAATTAGGAAATATCATAACAAATAAGTCTCCCAAAATGGCCACCAGAGACAAAAGAGCCCAAATGTAGCCCAAATATCACCGAGATGTAGCCCAAGTATAGCCCAATGACAGAATGTCTCAGAGTGTTCTAACGAACAACTAGAGCACTAACAGTCTTACTTATGACAAAAGTATGGCACACCTGAAGCCATCTTGATTGGAATAAAGTGGTAACACTTAAAACATTTAATTTACAAAGGAACAAAATGAGGGGGTTCATTTTGCCATAGAAATTATGATTAGTGCTGCAGAAAGAAAAATTAGGGCACATTTTGGCTTCTCAAATCCTCTTCTATTTCATAAAAAAATTCTTCTGTGGTGAGCAGTTGCTTTACTACAGTGATCTAATGAGAAACTAGAGTGCTAACATTCAGAATTTATGGCAAATGTGTGACATATCTGAATATCTTCTTGATGGAATCAAAGTAAAAAACTGAAAGCATTTCCTACTGAGGAGACTGCAGTAAATGAGGAAATTAGGAAACTTCATAACAAATAAATCTCCCAAGATGGCCACCAGACACAAAAGAGCCTAAATGCAGCACAAATATCACCCAGATGTAGCCCACATGTAGCCCAATGACAGAAGTGTGCAAAACACTTATTTTTTGTGTATTTGCAGTTTTATATAGTGCAGACTTGTCAGGTATTGGAATGCTTCACATGAGCATTGGTTACATCACAGAATCACAGAATGTTGAGCTGAAGCAGAAACTCCAACCTGGTTCCCCAGTTGCAAAGTCTGCAGCTCTGGAAGTAACACCACATCCTCTCGCCAAGGTGCAACATTTAATCAAGTGGTCAACTGGATAAAAAAATATAAAGATTACAAATAATTTAAAAGTTCTTTGTCGCTATTTGAAAACTCAGAAAATATGTCCTCATTTTAGTTCTTCAGAGCACTAACCATAATTTTGATTCAAATAAGACCCTCTCATATATGTAATTTCTAAAGGAAATACTCTAGGTATTACAGTTTTGATTACATCAAGATGACGTCAGGCGTTCCACACTTTTGTAATAAATATAGAATGTTAGCAATCTAGTTGTTCATTGGGATACTGTTGAGAGGCAGAGGCCAGGGGCACGGACTCTGAAAATTGAAGGCAGGTAGGAGAGTGCAGATGCAACAATTTGACCACACTGGGCAGGCAGGAAGGGCAGTGGCAGCACAACAGACTATGGAGGGCAGTGGAAAGGGGGGCAGGGGCAACAAACCAACAATACAGGACTGGCAAGAGAGGCTGTGGCAATATAATAGACCATTGTGGGCAGAAGGAAGAGGCAGTGGTAGTACAACCATACATGCCAACAGACCGGTTTCAGCCAGGAAACGTCCAATGTTTTTAAGCTCAAATGGGCTTTATTTGATCTGTCTCCTGTCTACAATCTCCTCTTTTTCAATGTAACTCAAAGGGGAAAATCAATACCCCAGTTTTAAAAAAAAAATCTTACCAAGTATGGTACATTGGATCATGGTAAAAAGGGGGAATTGGGGTAGGGACATGGACTCGGATAGCAGAGGACAGGAGGGACATGGAGAGGTGCACCAAACTGACCCTACAGGGCAGGCATCAGGGTTTGCAGCAGCACAATACACCACACAGCGCATGCGGGGCGGGAGTGCAGCACAACAATCCATAGAAAGCAATAGGAAGGGGACAGGACCATGCACATGGACAACAGAGAACAGAGGGGAAAGAGGCAATGGTAGCTAGCTAACCATAATGGACAGACAGGAGAGAAAGCTGCAGCATAACAGACCATCAAGGGCAGGAGGGACGGATCAGGGGCATTACAATGGAACAGACAAGCCAGGAGGGAGGGAGTAGGGGTATGCACATGGAAACAGAGGGCTGGGGGCAAGGGGGCAGGGCAGGAGCAGCAAGATGACCATGGAGGTCAGGCAGGATGGGCACTAGAAACAAGACACACCATGTAGAGCAACAATGAGACTATGATGGCATACACACAGACCATGGAGGGAAGGTGGGAGGGTGCAGGGGCAGCTAGCTGACCACACAGGGACGGTGGGAGGGGCCATGGCAGCACAGAAGACCATGCATGGCAAGCGGGATGGTTAGTGGCAGCACAATGGCTATGATGGGCAAGAAGGAGGGTGCAGGGGCATGAACAAAGGACCGTGGAGGATAGAAGGGAGGGTCAGGACCTGGGCACAGACGAGAGTTCAGGGGAAGGGGCCTCACAACAGACCGCGTGGGGACGGCAGGAGGAGCAGTTGCAGCACAACTGACCAGGGAGGGGAGAAGGGTGTGGCAGTAAAATGGACCATGGAGGACAGGAGGAAGGGGATAGGGGCATGGCATGTGGACAGGAAGGGTGGAGGTGGCAGGGACAGGTTACCATCATCTGACAATGCTAGGCAGGTGGGAGGGGAGTGGTAGCTCAACAGAACACTCAGAGTAGATAGGAGTGGCAGGTCCATGGAACATGGTGGGCAAAAAGGATGGAGCAGGGGCATGCACAAAGACATCGGTGGGCAGGGGGAAATAGAATAGGGGCAGCAAGCTAAGCACAGAGGCTAAGCAGGAGGTCAATGCGGGGCCATAGAATTGGGCAATGGAGTGCAGGAGGAGTGGACTGGTACAGCATGCTAAATGGAGGGTAGTGGCAGCACATCAGACCATGCATGGCAGGAGGGAGGAGGCTAGTCCATGGATTCAGACAACAGAGGATAGGGAGGAGGTGGATGGGGCAGCAAGCTAACTGTTCAGAGAAGGTGGCTATTAGGAACTTCATTGTTTTTAAAATGTGTCTGTGCGAACTACTTAAAATATGAACAAGTATGCAGCATAATCTCACTATTATTCAGGAAGAAGAGAACGTTTGTGACTGGGCTCACTTGGCAGAAACACCCCCTGACCCTCCACCGTTCATCGCAAAATGTAATGCCCGTGAAAAGGGCAGGTGGACGCAGTGTTATATAGAACATAGTCCTGAGAGCACGATTGAAAATGAAAAACTAGATATAGTATATGGTATAAACTATGCACCAAAAAGTGTGATATAAGATGAACCGGGGCATGAAATATAATATGCAATACATTGTGCGCAATGACAGATTCATTGGAGAGCGCGAGATAGCACAGGCACTAGCGCGTGCTATGCATTATGCGCCTTGGAGGTTAATATGCACAGGGCAGTGTTGTGTAACCTAACTAGTCTCTAAAGTTGTAATATAAAATATGTGCTGGGGAGTGTAATGTTGCATATGCACTGTGACAAAGATATGGATCCCAGATTGTAATATGTATGGCATAGCGCTGTGCGTTATAACATAGGCATCAAGGAAGGCACGTTAGATGGGGCAATATAACCCATGCGAAGGCAAGTGTGGCATGACATATTCACGTGGTGGTGTTACAGTGCACATGGGCTAGAGAGTGTCATAGCATATGCACTAGCTGGTGGAATACAACACAGAGGTGTGAGGCACTCGGCGGGCACTGGTGGGTGTAACACAGCATTGGGCTCAGCCAGGAGCACGCTGTGACTCTCAAGTGAGGTTTGTCTCCTTTCCAGAGAGTAAAATAAAATGTATTACACATCCAGCAGTGGATGTGTGTTTTATTAACCGTGAGGGGGGTTTCTTGCATAGTTTGGTTGAATTTTTGTCGAATCCCCTTTGAATGGCTTGGTGTGCGTGTATATTAAATGTGCCCGTCAATAGCTACCCATGCTTGTATAAATAAACGGCAAGGGTGTCTACTTGGAGAGTACCCACTGGTGGGGGCGCTGGGATTAGGCACGGTAGGGCGTCAAACACGTCAGAGCTTCACTAGCGGTGTAAATACATTTCATATGGATTCATTCTATGCATAGTTGCCTTTTAATGAATATCACGCAAATCGTCATGGTGATAGGTACATACGGTTTGTCCAGCATGTCCTAGGTGTTTCTATAAATATATATTTTTTTAAAATAATAAAATATGAAGGCCGGCCCCGGGGGATGGGGTCCCCGGGGCCATAAGTGGCCTGAGGAGGGGGCAACGCAGCCCCCTCCTAAAGAATTAAAAAAAAAAAAGGCCATGACCCGGGGGTTGGAGTCCCCGGGGCCGATTAAGGCCTTGGGAGGGCCAAATTTATTTTTGTCAACAAAAGAAATTAGTGTGCAGGCCCTGGGGGATGGGGTCCCCAGGGCCAGTAAATTAAAAAAAGAAGGGGGGCCACACAGCCCTCCTTCTTAAAAAAATAAAATAATAAAAGACCGGCATCGCGCCGGAGGCCACGTCCCCTCCTTGCAGCACTCTGCAAACACGCCCCCTGGCCAGTAGTAAGTTGTGGAATTAATTCCCCTTCAATACTGAGGGTCCCTGAGGGCCAACTAGCCCAACAGGTATCTCCAGTATGCGCCAGGGAGCTGCGTTCCAGACAGGTGTTCTGAGGCCACACCCCTTTTTACACCTCTATGCAAGGCAGCTCTGTGGTGCTTACTGGAGGTACCCAGTGGGCTAGTTTGACCCTAGGGACCCTTAGGATTCAAGGGGACTTAATCTCTCAACTTAGAACAGCCACAGGGCACGTTTACACAGTGGTGAAGGGAGGGGACGGGGCCTGAGGTGACGTGTGCAAACACGCCCTGTGGCGCGTTTTAAGTTGGGGAAATAATTCCCTTTCAATCCTGAGGGACCCTGGGGGCCAACTAGCCCACCAGGTGCTTCCAGTAAGCGCCACTGCTCTGCATTGCAGAGAGGTGGTGCAGGCCGTGCCCCTTTTTACACCTCTCTGCAATGGTGCTTACTGGACGTACCTAGTGGGCTATTTTGCCCCTAGGGATCCTCAGGATTCAAGGGGACTTAATCTCCCAACTTAAAAAACAGCCACAGGGTGTGTTTACACAGTGGGGAAGGGAGGGGACGGGGCCTGAGGTAACGTGTGCAAACACACCCTATGGCGCATTTTAAGTTGGGGAAATAATTCTTCTTCAATCCTGAGGGCCCCTGGGGGCTAACTAGCCCACCAGGTGCTTCCAGTAAGCGCCACTGAGCTGCGTTGCAGAGAGGTGGTCCAGGCCGTGCCAATTTTTACACCTCTCTGCAACGCAGCTCTGTGGCACTTACTGGAGGTACCTAGTGGGCTAGTTGGACCCTAGGGACCCTCATGATTCAAATGAACTTAATCTCCCAACTAAAAACGGCCACAGGGTGTGTTTACACAGTGGTGAAGGGAGGGGACAGGGCCTGAGTTAACGTGTGCAAACAAGCCCTGTGGCGCGTTTTAAGTTGGGGAAATAATTCCCCTTCAATCCTGAGGGACCCTGGGGGCCAACTAGCCCACCAGGTGCTTCCAGTAAGTGCCACTGTGCTGCGTTGCAGAGAGGTGGTCTAGGCCGTGCCCCTTTTTACATCTCTCTGCAACGCAGCTATGTGGCGCTTACTGGAGGTACCTAGTGGTCTAGTTGGACCGTAGGGACCCTCAGGATTCAAGGGGACTTAATCTCCCTACTTAAAATGGCCACAGGGCGTGTTTACATAGTGGGGAAGTGAGGTGAAGGGGCCTGAGGTGACGTGTGCAAACACGCCCTGTGGCGCGTTTTAAGAGGTAGTTTTAATCCCCTCCCCTATTATATACTAGGGGCTTACAGAGGAGGTCATGCTGATCACAGGGGGACCCCAACGCATAGTGTTCCCTAGTGTATGTAGGTGTTTTCACTGTATTCTGAGTGTCTTTTAACATAGCACTGTCTCTAGGACTGGTTAGTCAGACTCAGTTACCACCAGAATCCGTCTGAAAAAGTTGAGGGTACAGGATGATTTTGCAACAAGGCTTCTTTCTGCTCTTCTGTTTCTTCTTTCTACACGTTATCCTTCTACCTGGACTTTTCTTCGTCTTTGAGGACTTCTGTTGCTTCTTTGTGCATTTCTTTTTTTTCTTTCTGTGCGTTTTTTCTTCTTTCTTCACACGTCCTTTCTCTGTAGGCATAGTTAGAAATTATCATTTAAAAAACCTTTGAAATTCACTGAAAAAACCATAGGTTTCAGGCACGTTATAGTTAGGAATTAGCATTTAAAAAACCTTAGAAATTCCCTGAAAAAACCATAGGTTTTAGGGGCGTTATAGTTAGCTGGACTTTTCACTCGTACAAAACCATTGAAATTCCCCCGTTATAGTTAGTTCAGCTAACTATAACTCGCTCGACCGCAATGCACTGCTGATGACGTCACATATTACATCACTCATGACATGGTCAGTGACATCACTCATGACATCACTCATGACATCTAAAATGACATCACTGATGACATCATCCTTGTGATAGAGTGGCAGACCTCCTCTCCCCCTAATATAACCTTTGATACACACATTCAAAAATAGAAACTAAAATTTTCAAAACAATGGACATACCAATATCAGTTACAACAACCAATTCAGTAATTCTAAGAGCCACATACACATCCACTCATTCACCAACAGTCCTATACTGTCACTCATACATGTAATCACTCATCATATGTACTCATACACCTATACATCCTGTTACACAACGCCACTCATCCATAGAGTTACTCACACACATAGTCACTCATGCTAATAAAGAATCAAACATCCATTTACTTGCATATACAGTTAAACACACACCACCACACTTACTTCTACAGAAACTTACACATATTTAGTCTTTTAAACAATCACTTATAGAAACACATACTTATTCATACAGGAACTCTTTCAATCTCTCACTCTCACATATACTCACTTATATACACCAATAGTCACATATACTAGCTTAAAACATATGTAGTTACTCATAAAGACACCATTGAGACAGTCATTCACTCACTAACACACCCATACACATACTCATCCACCTATACAGTCCTGCACACATGCTGTCTTCAACACATACAAACAGTGAGTCACTCATTCATGCACCTATGCACTACGTAATACCCCCCACTGAACCATACAGACACTCAGACACTCATACTGATACTCAAAAAACAACTAATAACCTATATAGACACTCATGTAGCTACTCACCAACCCATGCAGCCACTTATACACAAAGTGAGAGACTGATACAGATATTTACATATCTAAACATTACTCACTAAGCCATGTATTCACTAAGATACACTTAATCAGTCAGTTATACAATCAATTTTTCAAAAACAAATCATCCATTTAGACACTTATATACCCATTTATTCTTCCATCGACCTTGAGATATACATATATAAAACATATGTAATTTTCAAAAAAACACACATTCACTGGATGATGTCATCAGTGATGTCATTTGAGATGTCATCAGTGATGTCATGAGTGATGTCACGGACCATGTCATGAGTGATGTAATATGTGACGTCATCAGCACTGAATTGCGGGCACGTGAGTTATAGTTAGCTGAACTAACTATAACGGGGGAATTTCAATGGTCTTGTACGAGTGAAAAGTCCAGCTAACTATAACGCCCCTGAAACCTATGATTTTTTCAGTGAATACATATATAAATATGTTTATATATATTTATTACCCACCGACGGTCGCCAGTCTGTAGGTATAGTTAGGATGAAGTTTCCATAGGAAGACCATTTTTTTTTATTGCCAATAACTTTCGTGTCACTTGACAAATCCTTGCAACATTTTCAAAACTAGTAATGTTCACTCCAGCTGCTGTGTTGAAAGTTTTGTGGTGCTCCGTCAAGTGAGGGCCGAGAAAAAGTGAGGGTCCCAAAAACCCTATGTCAATTTCCATAGAGAGTTAAGACTGAACTGCTGAACGGAATTACACACAATTTGGCAGAAAGGTAGTTGTTGGTCCAGAAAGCGAACTTTTTGTGACTTGGGGTAAATCTGTTTAGTAGTTTTTGAAATATTAAGAAAAATTCTAAATGTGTATATATATAGGGACGCGAAAGCTCCATGAACCTACCCGATCTCATGCTGAGCTCATATAGGCTGCCAACACATCAAACTAAGAATTGTTGGCAGCCATCTTGGGACTCGGCTTGAGCAAAGTTCTAGAAGAATTTTTTTTTTAAAACCTTCACAGGACCAGTTGTTTTTTCACCCCCTGGGCTGTGACATAACCAGGGAGCACTAGAGTGCCATAAAAGCTGCAGAGGCATCCCGCAGCACAGGAGCCTCCACCAGACCAGTTATTTTTTGCCCCCTGGACTGTGACATGGCCAGTTGGCAGTGGAGCACCATAAAAGCTGCAGGAGCATTGCGCAGCATGGGAGCCTTCACCAGACCAGTTGTTTTTTTGTCCCCCGGCAGTGACATGGGCAGTCAGCACCGTAGCGCCATAAAAGCTGCAGAGGTGTCCCGCAGTGCGGGAGCTTCCACCAGGCCAGTTGTTTTTTTCACCCCCTGGGCTGTGACGTGTCCAGTCACTGCTGGAGCACCATAAAAGCTGCAGAAGCGTCCCACAGAGCGGGATGCCCGAGGGGCATGCCCAGGCTCAGCCCGAGTAAAGACTGGGCCAAGACTGTCCCGTCTTAGCTCATCATAGACCGGAAGAGGCCAGGCTGGGCCATCCCTTTTCTCTCTGGGGTCTTGACTGTGGAGCCTTCGAAGACGGTGAGTGGGTATCCATGGGGCATCACCCACAGCCCCTGTTTGTCTTCTTCTCAAACTGGGATCACTTGTTCTGGGCCCCTCGGACTGTTATTCAGCAGTTATTTTTTGCTGGGGGGACAATTGTCAAATTGTGGGAGCTCATTTTACAATGCTTTGTCCCCTGTAGTGTGTGTCCATTCAAGAGTGGTTCACCTGCAGCTGGCAGTGGTTGGCCCTTATATTAGTCTCTGGGCTCTGGTACAGCTCATACAAATGCCGCTGCAGTAGGAGACTGTGAGGGACAGAAGTAGGTCAGATGGCCATCAGCAAATACTTTCTATGTTGGGCGAGATATTTGGGAGTCTTGAGCTATATCAGAGTGTATCACCGTTCTGCCTCTCTCTGTCATCCCGGGCAGTTGGTTTTATTGCCAGGGTTATTGACTGAGCGAGCATAATGGGAAACAGGAAGGCACAGCCTGTGACCCCTTCGGGGCAACCGCACCTCGCTATTGATACATTTCTGGCAAAGGCAGTGGGAGCGATTAATGAGGTGATAGACTGGGCTGAGAGGCAGCTTTCTGTTGATATAGGAAGCTCAGGCCTGCGTCTTACATCTACTCCACCATTGGCTGTTAAGGTCCCCCTGGCTGCTCCATTCTCAGCTCCATCTCCTTCCCCCATAACCCAGATTTAGGTGAGTCATCTTCTTGTGAGCCTGCAGCCCCCAGGCCCATGCCCTCTCCTATCCAGCTTACACTGCCTGTTGATGTTGATGTGGGGTTGACATGCAATTTGGACTCTGTCTTAATTTCTGCGGCTAAACCACTACCAGTTCATTTGTCAGTGTGCCCCCCAGTACCAGACTATATTTCTTGGTCTCCCCGGAGTAGCAGTGATACCCCGCAGGTTAATGCGCCCAAGGGTGTGCCGGCTCAGCAAATAACACAAGGGAACAGTAGTTTGTGCTTAGAGGGAGGCGGGGTGCCCTTTGTCAGCCATATTACTCTGGCCCCAGGTAGTGTAGATACCTCCCATCTTGGGGTGCAATCTCCCAAGGTTTTACAGCTTTCAGTGATAGGCCTTCCTCCTGCATGTGCTCCCTACACTGTGGTCCAAGCGGGGTACCAGGTTTGGCTGCCCACAAAGAGGAAGCCAGCACTCAACTGATCAATAAAGCCCTACATTGGTTGGTGCAGCACTCTGGGTTCTCCGCTATGGATTATCATGACATTTTGATGACGCGGAGGGTGGCCTGGACAGGCTCATCAGGGAGAATGTTTACTAGAGACTGCATCATCATCTCTGATGCCATCCTCAGTTAGCATGGAAAATTCTCTTGGGGCATCCAATTTGTTCTCCGTAGGCTCATGCATTAAATTACTCCAGCTGGGCTTTTTTTTATAGAGTCCCATTGAGTAATATGGGCAAGGAATTTTGTAAGTGGGTGGGCGTATTAAAGGAGGTAACCCGCAGTTGCAACTTAGAAACTTGTATGCTCCCTTAGAAGATTTGGATGAGCTCGACTGACTATGTGAATCTGAGGCAATACTTGCTCAGTCGTTCCATCTCCTAGGCCCCTTGTGTCATTGTCTAGAGGCAGTTAGGGTCCCATTTGTCTTAAGCCCAACTGGGATTTTATTAAATTCTCCCCCTGAGGTGTGTCCTAAGGCCAACCCTGATTCCCAGGTTAGGCCAAATATGCCTTCTCCTCCTGTAGTCCATTTAGGAGGTACTTGCTACAATCCCGGCGGGGAACTTATTTTCACCTCCTGGAATGTGGCTGGTTTGTCTGCCAAGTTTTCCACTGACAGATGGCTTTCATACATCAGATCATATAAAATTATTATGTTTGCAGGAAACGTGGGAGACTAAGAACAAATTCTTCCTGGAAGGGTATAAGACCTTAGTCTGCCCAGCACAAGACTCCAGGATGGGTAGAGCGAGTGGGGGCCGTATCACATTTGTGGCATTAGAACTATGCAAGGAGTTGCAGACGATAAAGTGGAATTCCCAAGTGCTCCAGGGCACTAAATTGCATATGGGGAGAGAGGCACTACTTGCTATGATCAACTTTTATAATCTGAAGAAGGAAAGGGCCGGCCCTCCAACTTCAATGCCCTAAACATGGCCCTGGATTCCCTAAAGGATGAGGGCCTTGGGCACATGAACGTTATTTTAGCGGGGGGTTTAATTCGTCCATCGTAAAGAACCCATCTATTGTATAACCCTGTCTGTTCACAGAGGATTTGCACATGATGCATACTACGGAAGGGGATGAGTTAAATAATCTTTTACTTACTCATAATCTTGTACACACCCTAGAAAACTGGCACACTGGGCCTATCTCACATCTGCCCCAGTCCTAGAAAGGTAGGGGTTCTGCTACCATTATACATTTTATCTTTGTGTCTGCCTCCATGGGTGCAGGCCCGAGTCCATTCAACATAGAACATAATCCATTTAGCGACCATTATCCCCTGACACTTATACTGAGGGGGTGGGCAGCCACACAATAGGTCCTCAGAATTTCCATGCACCCCTAATTCCAACAGACCAGGGTAGGCACCTATGCTGGTCAAGTATAGATGTTAAGACCTTTAATTATAACCTTTTCTTCTTGTGACAGCTTGAGTTAGGCCTCTGTTTGGACCGTTATATCCCGAGATGAAGATATATTAAGTTCATTTACTTCTATCACCCAGGTAGTGTCTGGCCTTTTATCTACACAGACAGTGAAGGATGCTCAGGATTCTCACTCATGGTTTGACTGCAAGTGCTTGCAATCATTGAAGAGGTTAAAGGAAGCTCTGAAGCAGGTGCCCCGGGATAAAGACAGTGTGATTCAGTGCCGGCATCTTTATAAAGAAGAGGTGAAACTGCACAGGTGCCAGTTACTGTGCACAGACATAATATCGAGTTTTTATTTTAGGAGAACAAAAATGTCGAGTTGGAAATATCGAAGGTACTGAATATCGACATCAAGAATATCGGTGACCAAAACATCGACATGAAGGTAAGAAATATCGTTTTTGTTAATATTAAAGTCAGTAATATGGTTTTTAAAAATATTGTTAATAATATCGATGTTTATATTAGCCTTATGCATTTTAGTATGAATTTTAAATTTATGTGTTCTATATTCTTTGTTAAGTATTGTATATTTTTTTTAAATATATGTATTACATTTTTAGAAGTTAATAATTTTTTTTAAAGTAAATTTTGTGTTTTAGTTCCGTAGCATGTTGTGGGTTTATAGGGGAATAGGGTGAGATGTAATTTAATTATAGTATATTTGATATTAATTTTTAGAAATTATGAATTCTTTTTAATTCAATTTTGCGGTTTAATTCTGTAGCAGGTTGTGGGTTTATAGGGAATAGGGTGGGAAGTAATTTACTTTTAATAAAGTAATTATTAATTTGTTGATAATTATTGCATTGTTAATTATTTATTAATTGGTAATTAATTTTGATTAATTGATTAGTTGATAATGATACTAATTGTGTTATTGTTTTTAGGAGCAGGTTGTGGTTTTATAGGGGAATAGGGTGGGAAGTAATTTAGTTATAATGAAGTAAATATGAATTTCTATTTGTTATTATTTATAAGTAATTTATTATTAGTTAATTATTAATTGGTTATTTAATTAAAAAAATATTTAATTGATAAGTAGGTTAATTTGAACCCTCTGCTATCCAACACTTTCCCTACTGTTGCACTCTGTGGAGTGGGAATAGTAAATTTTACCCCCTACACTAGCCAACACTTTCCCTACTGTTGACTCACTGGAGTGGTAATAGTAATTGTTACCCCTACGCTATCCAACCCTTGCCCTACAGTTGCACTCTCTGGAGTAGGAATTGTAATTGTTACCCCTTCGCCAACCAACACTTACCCTACTGTTGCACTCTCTGGAGTGGCAATAGTAATTTTTACCCCTTCGCTATCCAACACTTTCCCTACTGTTGCACTCTCTGGAGTGGGAATAGTAATTTTTACCCCAACGCTATCCAACACTTTCCCTTCTGTTGCACTCACTGGAGTGGGAATAGTAATTTTTACCCCTACGCTATCCAACACTTTCCCTACTGTTGCACTCACTGGAGTGGGAATAGTAATTTTTACCCCTTCGCTATCCAACACTTTCCCTACTGTTGCACTCACTGGAGTGGGAATAGTAATTTTTACCCCTATGCTATCAAACACTTTCCCTACTGTTGTACTCTCTGGAGTGGGAATAGTAATATTTACCCCTATGCTATCCAACACTTTGCCGACTGTTGCACTCTCTGCAGTAGGAATAGTAATTTTATCCCCTCCGCTATCCAATATTTTCTCTACTGTTTTAGTTAATGTAGTGTACAATGTTTTTTAAAAAGATTAAAAATATTATAATTGTTTTATTTGTTTTATATAATTTTTATATGTTTATTTATATTATTGGTGTATGTATATATATATATATTCACTGAAAAAACCATAGGTTTCACACATGTTATAGTTAGCTGTACATTTTACTGATAAAAAAACAATGAAATTCCCCCGTTATAGTTACTGTAGGCAACTATAACTCATGCGACCGCAATCCTCTGCTGATGCTAATACTGTATTTAGACACTTATTTGCCCATGTCTTCTTCCATTAAATTTTAGCTATACATATATTACAAATATTTTTTTTTCATAAAGACACATATGTCATCAGCAGAGGATTACGGTCGCGTGAGTTATAGTTGCCTACAGTAACTATAACGGGGGAATTTCATTGGTTTTTTATCAGTAAAATGTACAGCTAACTATAACATGTGTGAAACCTATGGTTTTTTCAGTGAATTTGCAAGGTTTTTTAAATGCTAATTCCTAACTATAACGTGTGTGAAACCTATGGTTTTTTCAGTGAATTTGTACGTTTTTTTAAATGCTAACTTACTTTACGCCATTCGTGGCGTGCGCGCCCAGTTAACGCAGTTCGTTCCGTGCGCGCACGGTGCGCTTCGCGCACCGCGCGCCCACTTTACGCAGTTACTGCCATGCACGCACGGTGGTCATGCGGTGCGCTGCGCGCACCGCGTGCCCACATTATGCGGGATGGGCCATGTACGCACGATGCGCTTCGCGCACCGTGCGCACATGGGGGACATATTATGCGCATCGTTTTGAAATGTTTTGTTTATTATTTTCGTTTGACTGATATGCCATGCACAAATGGTGCCCTTTGGGCACCATTTGCACATGGGGTGGGGAGAGTGTGGATAATTATTTTTTTTTTGCCAAATTTTTATCGTACTCGTACGGTAAGCGTAATCGGCGATTTTTCAAAAAAAAAAAAATTTTTTTTTGGCCTTGGGGGTTATTTGGGGGCCCGTATATCACTGCTGGGTGATTATTATCTCAATATACTGCCCCTTTACACATTTTTGGGCTTCATTTATGCTGCCCCACTCAGAGTGCGAGAGAGAAAATGGCGGCCGCAGCTTCCTGGTTTCGGCCGATTCGAATGTTTACTAAGATCTAAGAGCCAATCAGAATCACGCTCGCGCACGTCACCGTACGCGTACGGTAAGCGCACCGTAAGCGCACCGTAAGCTGGCTCAGATATATATATTGATTTAAAGGCTATTTTCTCAGAATCTACTGAACAGATTTACACCAAACCTACAAAAGGCACTTCCTTGACCAGAGGACTACCTCTCTGCCAAATTTCAAGTAATTCTGTTCAGCCGTTCGGGCTGTAGCTGTGTCTAAAGGTCCTATGGAAAAATGCATGGGAAAAACGCGTTTTGGGACCCCCCTTTTATCTCAGCCCCCGCTTGACGAATCCCCCCGAGACTTTCAGGGTAGGAGCGGTGCGTAGCGCCCCACCTATTTTGAAAAATTCGCGAGGATTCGTCGACCGGCGCAAAAGTTATTCAAAATAGAATGTTGCGGATTTCCTATGGAAACGTGGTCCTAACTATAACTACCTACTGGCGACCGCCAGTAGGTAATATATATATATATATATATATATATATATATATGTATTTATAATTTTTAATATGTTTTTAAACAATGTATAAGTTATTAAAATAATTATTTATAAATATTATTAAGTAAGTATATATATAATATATTGTATATATATATATGTTTAATTTATTTTTACATCATATGTATTAGTTATAATTTTAAACATTTTTAAATCATTTTAACTATGTTTCTTTTTATTATATGTATTATTTACTTTAGTTCACATTAGTTTTTTAAACATATTTTTGACAACAATGTTTTTTTTCCGATATTTTTTGTACTTACCATTATGTAGATAGGACTTCGATATTCTGGACATCAATATTTTTGTGACGATATTTTTGTACCTCGATATTCTGACTGTAGATATTCTGTCAGTGATCCACCAGTTACACAAGCAGGCTGTAATAAAGCCGGGGAGACTAATCAAAGTAAGCTCAGGAGAGAGACTTCATTCTGCAACCCATTCATCGTAGAGGCGAGTTAACTGACAATACCAGAACTCTACAAACACCAGGTTCCACACTAGAATGTGGAAGGGGAACCAGGTCACATCCCACTTCTTCCATTTTACATTCAAAACACATTTTTATAAGAACATTTCATCAAGAAACTCAAACCCAACCCTTCTTTTCCCTTAAAACAAAGCAAGAGGAGAGAGAAACAATGGAGAAAATGAAAAACAAGAATGAAAACAAACAGCATATCAGTAACTCACAGTAGATACACAATTGACTTCTCACAAAATCATTAAGGTAACTCGGGCTTCTGCAGACTCTAACGCTCTTACGTGTAGGCTCATCCTCCAAACAAGAAGAGACCCCAACGAAAGATTCTGATTCACAAGCACTGTCATTACTCCGCCGAACATGAACTACACAACTGTGATTCCAGATCCGACCATCATTGGTTTTGACAGCGTTCTTGAACAATTTCACTGCACTCTTTTTTCACAAGTGAATTTGGACCAGTTTTGACAGCCTACTGGAGCCTTGACCTTGACTTTGTCACCAACTTTGAACTTAATTACCTTACCAGACCTGCGAGTGTCAAGATAGATCTTCCTTTTTGTTGTATGGCTAATTCCTTTACCCTCCATTCACCAATACCATTGTCCTTGAGACCTTTATCCAGAATCATCCACCCTGGACACATGATGGTATTTCGAGATCTTCCTTTGAATAACTCAAAAGGTGTCTTCCCAGTTGAAAAGTGTGGTGTAAATCTGTAAGCAGAAATGCGACTTTGTAATTCATCCCTCCAACAGTTGACTCTCGCCATTTGTATGCTTTCAACATTTTATTCAATCTCTCAATGGCGCTATTAGTCTCAGGATGATAAAGGGAGGTTTTCCTGTGTTCAATTCCACACTTTACCAAGTATTCCTCCATTTCACGTGAACAAAATTGTGGCCCATTGTCAGATAGAAAGGAACAAGGAAATCTTTCACGCTTGAAGATAGAATCTAAAAAATTAATTACACACTGTGTCGTGATGTCTCACACGGAACTCACTTCAATACACCAAGAGTGCAAATCCAACAAGACAATCAAATAGGGAGTTTGGTGTTCACCATGAAGAGGACCAATAATGTCAATGGCTACTTCATCACAAGGACACATGGGTAATCTCCTACAAACCATGTATGGTTGTCTGGGCTTGAGAATTTTGTCGCTCAAAGAGCAAGGAACACAATCACGCACCACCCGTTCCACCATGAGATCCAAACCTGGCCACCAAAAATCTTGTCTAATACGTTCTTTGGTTTTGGAAATTCCCATGTGTCCTTCCTGTGCCATCTGAATAATGTTGTTCCTTAAACTCTCCGGAGGAACAAGCCTCGTGCCTCTAGTTAAAATGCCGTCAATGATGGCTAACTCATTGCACACTAACGACCAAGGTTTCTCAAGACTGTTTCCCTTATCTTGTGACAACAATTCCATCACTCTCAACTTTTCTGGATCTTTCTTCAATTCTTCTTTTCACTCATCCTCTGTAATCGCACCTAAGGTGATATCACACACCCTTACATCAAACTCATCCTCCAGTCCTTCCTCACAACACAGATCACTAGAGTCCACAGTGTCCGCAAGACGTGAGAGGCAGTCAGCAAAAACATTGGAAGTCCCAGGAATATATTCAAAAACAAAATTAAACTCTTGCAAAGAGATAACTCACCTCCTGACCCTAGAGGAAATTGAGTCAATCAAGACCCTTTCTTTCAAAAATGTCTTTGCAAGGTTTGTGATCCGACCTTACAATAAAGGAGGTACCCCAAACACATTTCTTAAATTTGTTAAGTGCCCAAAAAATGGCAAGAGCCCCTTTTTCAATGACTGAGTAGTTTAGCTTAGCACCCTTCCGACATCTCGAAGTACACGCAACCAACTGCTCGTGACCATTTCTCGACTGAACCAATAAAGCACCCAGTCCTTTTTTGCTCGCATAAGTTATGATGTATGTCACATCCTCTGGTTTGTAAGCCTGTAAATCAGGGGCACTCTTGAGATCCATCTTGACTCCTGATAATTCTTCCTTGCACACCTCATCCCACGCAAACTCTGTCTTCTTGCAGAGCAAACTTCTGAGGTGACACGTTTTATCCACAAAATTTCTAATAAACTTGCTGTAAAACTCAGCCATGCCCAAGAAGGAGGAGAGCCCCTCCTTCGAACACGGCTCTTTCAAATTTGCTAAGGTGTCTACCAACTCTTTTTTGGGCATGAAGCCACTCCCAGATATGTGGTGTCCAAGATAATCAACTTCAGTTACCCCAAATCTACACTTCTTGAGACGTAAAGTCAAACCAGCTTTAAGTAATCACCTGTAACAAGTAACCTGTCAATCTCTGTTTGAACAGTCTCTTGCACACTAAGGGGAATTCTCCTCACCTTGGCTGCAATAGGCTTAGCACCGAGCTTCAGTTTAATCTGGTGATTATATCCTTTTAAACAACCCAATGAGTCTTTAAACAAACCCTCAAACTTCTTTACAAACTTGTTGTCAACATTCTCAACTGACTGCACTTGCACAGAGGGATTGAGGATGATACCCAGGCGCGCTTGCTGAGTCCAACTCAGCAAATTGTCCCCTTTCTCTGCCACATAAATCTTTGCATCTGTAAACCTGCCAT
The DNA here is from genome assembly GCF_964204655.1 of Triturus cristatus. Lineage (NCBI taxonomy): Eukaryota > Metazoa > Chordata > Amphibia > Caudata > Salamandridae > Triturus > Triturus cristatus. Next base: position 921,215,338 of record NC_140588.1, read on the forward strand.
TGCACTCCACACAACTCTGAAAATATCCTAACATTTTTATGGGAGTCCCACCATAGACTGTTGGTCTTACATCGGATTTCATTAATTTGACTTTACATGAAATATTCCTCTCAAAGGCTTCCTTAGAAAGAAATGTGAGGTGAGAGCATGAGTCGAATTTCATCTTCATCTTAACTCACTTAACTTTCACATTTAAGCAAAGCTCTTCCCTTATTTTATCACTGCTGCATCCTAAAACAAATATCATATTCTCTCTTCCACAAGCTCGCCAAATTTGCAACTTGAAGCTAACTTTCTGAGAGCGATCAGAAATTCCTCCACTGTTTCCTCTTTCCCTTGTTCTCTTAATCCAAAGTAATACCGCTCCATAATGGTGCTTACCTTAGGCAGATAATGTATATCTAATTGCTTGATACATATCCCATATTCATTGAACCCACTTTGAACTGCAGGACTCAATTGTGGCAAGTTCTCTAACACCTCTTGCCCCTTGCCACCTAAACAGTGAAGTAATAGTGCTTGTTTCCTCTCCGCACTCAAATTAGTACCGCAAACTCTTGCAATATTTTCTTCCATTTTTGACACTTCACCGGGGGTTCCCCAGGATTTGACAGAAAAAAGGGGGTGGAGTTACATTTTTCATCTTATCTACTCTTCAATGTTAACGTTTGAACAAAAGACTCATTTAAATTAAAATAACAAACAATGCTTTTCCCTTTTTTCTTGTGTAGCACTTAAAATTATAAAAACATTAAGTAAATTTTGCGTCCCAGTAAGGAGATGCCTACTAAGGGGTCTATTAGGATGGCGGGCAGACTCCAGTCTGCCCGCCACCCTAGTGGTGCTGGGGCCGGCCGCCAGTGGTGCGGCGGTCCCGCTGTGCCAATTAGGATGTGACCGCCACCATGGCGGTCGCATCCTGTATATTTAACATTGTGACGGGCGATGCTGTATTCAGCACCCGCCACAATGTTAAAAGGGCATGTTGTGCATTTGCATGCACAACGTGACAGGCACTGCAAATGTTGGGGGGTACCATGTGTACCCCCCTATTGCAGCCACCCACCCCCTAACCCCCTGGTTGCCCGCAACGGGCCCCCAAAGGCACTTTCTGCATGCATTTCCATGGCAGAGTCTCCGCCATGGAAAGGCATGAGACCGCCATCATCGTAATATGGATGGCAGTGCCTGGAAGGCACAGCCACCATATTGCAGGTCTTTTCCGCCCAGTAGGCAGACGGGCAGATTGCCTACCAGCAAAATACTGCTTGGGTCCCTACCGCCATTGTAATATGGTGGGGGAAATGTTACGCGGGCGGACGGAAATGGCAGGCGGATCACCATCCTAATAGACCCCAATGTCTTTTAAACAAAGTCTACCAATCTCTCTAAATTTTCACAATAGAGGTGTGCTTGTCACCGTGATGACAAGCCTGATGTAACTAAAAACACCCGATACACCAAAAGCTTTAAAATGGCTGCCGCCATCCTCACGCTAACATTTGCCTATCTTTCTATGTGTGGTTGGGCTTGTTTTCCAGTGAAGCAGAAGAGCAGCCTTTGGTCCTGTTTCTGAAGGCAGTAGAGCTCAGGCTACATGCGCGTCATCCAAAGTGAACCGTAGACAGGCCTGGCGTTCCAAGGGATAGCGCTTCGCCTCAGCTGAACCCGCCGAGACCTCCAGGCACAGAAACGTAAACAGACCACTCCGCGCAGCATCCACTGTCCTCCTGAGGTTCTGGACTTTCTTAGAGTCCAGAGGTGTCAGGGAAACAACACCCAAAAGACCCCTGAGTTCCTTCCTGCCTTGGTGCACAAATAAACAGAGACACGGGCTTCTCGATGGTGGCGTCAGAGACCAAGGTTTATTTACTGCAGGGACACAGAAGTCATAGGAACCACACAAAGGCAGAATCTAGGAGACTGTTCGAATTGTACAAAGTGGGTCGCTCCTTAAATACACCAAATATGTCTTCAGGCAGCATTGCAAAAATATCCTTCATGCCTAGCCCGGTATCCCAAACAAACAATAAACATATACCAAACGATAATTATTTGTAAGTTTCCAGTGTTCGATCAAGTCTTCATGTCAGTTTTCCATTCTTCGACCGATCCTCCCCATCATAAAAATTGTATCCTCTCCATAGTAAAAGCCCAGAAGGAGAGGAGCAGAGCCAGGTGTGAAAGATAGATAAGTAGGATAAGAGATGCTTGTGGGTCATAAACGGGCATGGCTACTGTCTTCGGCCTCCTAATCATGATCAGGCCAACGAACACAAGAACCAGTATAGCAGGATTGGCCTCAGGCAAGGGAGGCAGCTTCTGCCTAGTCACGCAGCATCAGCTTCCTTGGACTAAAGCTTACGTGTCCTTAACAAGGTGATTCAGCCAGGGCCATTGCTTGTCCATTGACTATGTGAGGGCAAGAAACAAAATGGATGCCGTATCTAAAATGGATGTCATGAATTTACAACAGAATGCCCTATTTCTCAGTGAATCCATGCTCGTAGCACAGCGAAAACACTGTCACATACTAAATGGATCATTTACGGTTCACTGGTACCAAAATCGTGTCAGTACTACGATACCGAACACACGGGTTTGGATCGCTACAGAACCTCAGACCGTCCTTTTGCCCTTACATAGGCAATAACTTACTCTACGTCAGAATCCATCTCTATATTCATCAGGTCACTGATATGTTGTTGGAGCATTATTCTATCTTGTGGCGTATCTCCTAAAACAGGTGGTGTTCTTACGCATGTTGCAGCACAAAGGCTACATAAGGCAGGACCACACTGAACAATGAGACAGCATGAGAATAAAAATACCAACACAACACCAATGACTATCAGAACCTTCCATCCCCACGCAGATAACAGATTCCAGAACCATCCCATCAGTGACCAATCACCTTCGTCTACATGAATAGAGTCAGCGATCTTGTGTAACTTAGAAATGGCCTCATATACTGTTGGCGCATTATTTGGGATAAAGACACAGCAACTCGATTGGATCATCTTACATACTCCACCTTGATCTGCAAGTAATGTGTCAAGGACCATACGGTTCTGCAACGTCATGAGGCGATCCGCTTGAAGCTCAGCTGTCAGGTTACTAAGGGCACCAGCAGTTTCAGTAATAGTGGATTCAACTACCTGTGTTAGTTGATGCAAGTTCCTACTATTGGCCATGGGCCCCCAGAACGGAAGGAAACCTTTGAAAAAGTCTCCTGCTTCTTGGCCACCTGTATCTTCCTTGTCGAAGACACCTCTCACAACTCTAGTCTTGTGATAATCCGGTGCAGCAGTGTATGTCGGAGGTAATAGTCGGGCAATATAACATGAGCCTGAAAAGTCAGCAGGCAGCCATGTATATGCTCTGTCTTTGCAGACAAAATAGGTACCCTTAGCAGCTAAGAATGCAGGGGAAGACTGTGATGGAAAAACGTACGTTTCAGTACAGTCACTCTTCCCTAGTCGAGCTCTCGGATTCCTCCCATTCCCTTGTAAACAGACCTGACCTTGGTGTGGTACGACCCAAATCGGAGTCGAGCTTTTACGCTTGTTCTCACCCAAACTAATGCCATACTCCGTAGCATTCCAACCCATATAAACTCGTAACTCATCCTTGGGAATAAACGGAGTGTTATTGACATCTCTAACCATGTCAGTAATTCCCTTTACCAAGGCTCTATTAGCAGAGTTATACCTAGTGGAACGCGGAGGTCGCGGGGAATAGGTCTCTAGAGCATAGGCAAACATAGTCTGAAATGCCCAAAATGATCCATTATAACTAAAGGGCAGAACCAGATAGGGGATACCCTTGTTCATGGTATGTGGTATCAGACCACACACCCAGCAGTTCGTTGTATTTACTACTAGTTGGTGTTGGTGCAAGAGCTGAATGAAAGTGTTATTTATAAACTCAGAGCGTCGAGCTTGCTCATGTCACGTGCAGGAAAAGGGTGAAAAGAATGAAGAGAAATAACAGTCGGAGAAACAGAAACATGGGGAGGCACTGTAGATGTGACAGGTGCAAAAATCAATTGGATACCAAAAACGATTCCGCCTACCAAAGTTATTAAAACAATCAGAAATGTCAGAGCGCATTGCATCATGAAACATTTGCTATGCAAAATTTCATACAGTTTTGTCTTACGAGCATTTATGACGTTAGCTCGTCGCAGTTCAGGAAGCTCCATCTTCTACAACCGTTCGCAACGGATGGTTTGTACCTGTTAAAAATTGCCTCTGTCTACCCTGGGAGTTCCCAAAATAAACAGAAGAAACCGACCTTGTGTCTGGCCCCCTGCAAGTTAAAACAAGGCACACGTTACGACCCTACGGCAACCCAGATGGCAAGGTGAGAGAACAACAAAAACAAAAGGACAAAAATTATAGAGCAAACTTCCTGACTGAATGGAATGTGATAAGATCAAAACAGTTTTCAAATAGAAAGGTAATTATGCAATGTTATTGGTTCATAGAATGAGAACGTAGGTTATATCTGTACTTTCCGGGTCTTGTCTGATCTTGAAACAGCTGATCTGCAGGTGCAGTAATGTTCAAATCCACAGGTGGCAAATGTTCACTTTGTACAACACTCTGTTCAGGGTTCAAAGGAACAGTTCCTGGTGCAGTATCAGAGTTCTGTGTTTCAGTTCGTTTGTCCGTCATGTACTCTGCATCACTGAAGGGGACAAGCCTAGGAACAGGTTCTGTCTCGGATACACCAAATCCCTGTCTAACCCAGTTGCCGTAGGGGAGTGGGAGAGGCACACGCTTCGTATGGGTAGCGTGCACCCAATTTTTCCTGCCAGCCAGGCGTACAGCAGTTCTTGTGGCCAGGAGCACCTGAAACGGGCCCACGAATCTTGGCTGGAGGTTTCGGGTCCGTCCAAAGTTCCGCACCACAACCAGATCACCGGGTTTCAATGTGTGACCTGGACTCTCTGGCAGCTTAGGCAAGGATTAAAATACCTGTTGATGAATAAGACTCAATTTAGCAGTCAGGTCAAAAAGGTAATCAATCAACATTGGATATTCTGTTTGAACTCCTTGGGCCTAGGGACTCCCCAGACATTAGCAGGGCGACCAAACACAATCTCACATGGGTTAAGCCCTACTCGAGAGTGTACAGTCGCTCTGGTGGACAATAAAGCCAAAGGCAGTGCGTCTGGCCAAGATAAACCAGTGGAAGCTTGGATTTTAGCAAGTTTCAGCTTCAAGGTACCATTGTACCCCTCAACCAAACCTGCTGACTGTGGGTGATTCGCACTATGGAATTTTTGCTTAATTCCCAAACCCGCACACACACTCTGCATAACTTTCCCTACGAACTCACTTCCATTGTCCGACCATACAATCCGTGGCATACCATACCTGGGGAAGTACTCTTTGAGGAGGATTTTGGCAGTGGACATAGCAGTGTTGTCCTTTAACGGATACGCTTCAATCCATCTTGAAAAAGCACAGACTACCACTAGGACATATTTGAGATTATTACATCTGTCCATGTGGATAAAATCCAACTGAATCACTTCAAAGGGACAAGAAGGGGGAGCAAAGTGACCAGCTGGGGTTGGGGTTCCCTTGCCAGGATTATGCATCAGGCATACCATGCAATTTTTCACCACTCTCTCCGCACACTTAATAATTCCATCGTTCTTCCATACTGGAGCTAACATCTTACAGATCCCTTTCGAACTGATGTGCGCCGCTCCATGCGCCATCGTGACTACCGCAAGTACATACGCATCAGGTAGCATCCAACGCTGATGCTCAGACAAATCAATCCAACATCCACTCGAATCCATTTTACCCGTTTTCTCCTTCCATGCATTCTTCTCATTTTCAGTTGCTTCATTCTGGATTGCCTTCACACTTTCAATCGTATTCTCACACATTCCTGATTCAGCAATCTATCTTGCAGACGTCGCAACGCACATTCGGCTCATCATGTTCTTGGCCGTCTCTTTGGCGACCTCATCAGCAAACGCATTCCCACGGCCAACATCATCCGTAATCTTCCGGTGCGCACTGCATTTCACAATCGCAACTTCATTCGGTAAGGTCAGAGATTCCAACAGGTCATTGACTAACTGTCCATGTTGGATCTTAGTCCCATGGGACGTGAGAAAACCTCTTTCTTTCCACAAGCGACCAAAACTATGTGCTACGCCGAAGGCATACTGGCTGTCAGTAAACACATTCACTCTCTTTCCCTCAGCTAAAACACACGCTCTTGTCAATGCAATTAATTCTGCAGCTTGGGCAGAATTCTGACTCACTCTTGCAGTCTTGACAACCGTACTCAAAGTCGTAACTGCATACGCAGCCGTCACATCACCAGTCTGTAGCTTGAAACACGATCCATCGACATACAAAGTGCCATCTGGATCTAGTAACGGAGTATCTTTTAAATCAATCCTACCTTTTGTCTCTTCCTCAGTTCTAAAACAACAGTCATGGGGCTCTGAATCACTCGACTCCTGAGTAGTCGGCAACAGCGTTGCTGGATTCAATATGCTGCATCGCTTGATCTGAATGTGACTTGCCAAAAGTGTCAGCTCATAGCCTGATAGTCTAGCACTGGTGAGGTGCTGAGTTTTCGTTCGATTCATGAGTGTATCCACAGCATGTGGAACCATGACTACTAACATGTTGTTCATGACCAATCCAGCAGACTGTCGAATAGACACTGCAGCTGCTGCTGTAGCTCTCAAACAACTTGGCAACGCTCTGGCTACCGGATCTAATGTGGATGAGAAATACGCACAAGCTCGCTGTTTGTCACCAAATTGTTGCGTCAAAACACTCAACGCACAACCCTCTCTTTCATGGACATATAGTGTAAACGGCTTACTGTAGTCAGGAGTACCCAACACAGGAGCTGAGCACAACGCATCACGCAAATCAGAGAAGCTCTGTTGACATTCATCAGACCATGGCAAAGGACTCGGAACACCTTTTCCAGTCAGAGCCACCAATGGTTTTGCCATGAGAGAAAAATTTGGGATCCATTGTCTGCAATATGACGCAATACCCAAAAACGCACGCACTTCTCTCTGTGTGCTTGGTACAGTCATCTGCGAAATTGCTTTGATTCTCTCTGGGGTCAACCTTCTTCCCTCCTTTGACAAAAGATGACCTAAGTAGGTCACTTCTTGGCAACAATATTGTAGTTTAGAAGGTGAAACCTTGTGATGTAAGTCTGACAAATTACGCAGCAAAGAAATTGTAGTTGTTTTGCAAGTTTCCTTGTCGTCAGCAGCCACTAAAAGATCATCTACATATTGGATCAGAGCAACACCAGGAGGAAGTACAAAAGCATCTAATTGACTTTTTAATGCTTGGCTGTAAATTGAAGGGCTCTCACAATAACCTTGTGGAGCGCGCTTGAATCTGAAACTACGACCACCTAAGGAGAAACCAAAAATATCCCTACTTTCCTCGGCTATCGGAATGCTGAAAAAGGCATTCTTCAAGTCGATCACTGTAAACCATGTAGCTGAGGCAGGAATCAACATGAATAATGCAGTGATATCTGGGACCACAGGAAACTGTGGAACCACTATTTTATTAACCTCTCTGAGGTCAATCACAAATCTGTAGATTGGAGGTTTGGAAGGGTCAGTGTGTTTCAAAATCGGCAGAACAGGACTATTGCAGACATTTCCTCTAGTTTCTTCTATCACATCTTTCTGTCTCAAATCTTGCACGATCAGTAAAAGCGCACGTTCACCTTCACTTGAAATCCGATACTGTGGGATTCGTGGGAATCTAACATTCGCCTTCAGACTCACCACATAAGGGGGAATTTCCAGAAGACCTACATCATTAGGACCAGTCGCCCAAAGATTATCAGGGAGAGAACGCAGCTCCGGTGGGAGCTTATCCATCGACAAGTACATTGGAGAGATGACTCTCTTACCCAACGTGAGCTGTACTCCCGAAGGAGAACAGTACAATGTCGTATGCAGGCGTTTCAACAGATCTAAACCAAGCAGATTCTCATTACAACTGGTCGTCAGAATAAGGGGTGCTTCTAGTTGACATGGCCCAACAGAAATTGACAAAGGACCAGAAACAGGGTTGTGAACAGGGGCGCCTGAGAAACCTACTGAAATGTTCGTTAAGCCAGACAAAGGTGCGCTAGGGAGTTTAGCATGCATAATTGAACTTTTTGCCGCACCAGTATCCAACAGAAACGGTTCAACCACGCCTGATGTAGCTACTGCGACATAAGGTCCACTCTGATCAACTGGAATTGATACTACTCCCTCTCTTTGCCTGTGGCTGTCCTAGTACTCACTTTGCTGAACTTCTTCACTACCTTCATAATAATCCTCAACATGGTACTGGGGAGATCTACCTGATTGTGTAGATTGTACATTTCGCTGATCGAAATAATTAGATGGGCGATCAGTCTGTGGAGGCATAGTACCACGTCCTCTACCTCTAAGAGCTTGCATAAACCCACCACGACCTCTCTGAGCTGGGACACCACTAGTTTGTGAGTGCAGAACTGGACACTCATTCTTATAGTGACCCTCCTTTTTACAATAGGCACACTGATTCCATGCTAACTGTTGTCGGGGAAAACCATAGTCAAATCTTTGGGACATCCCTTGCTGGAATTGTGGCTGTTGATGAAACTGGGGTCGCTGCTGTGAATCTGACTGATTCGAGCGAGGCGGATACGCCTGTTGCAAAAGAACTTTAGTTTTCAAGTCTTTTGTCTTCTTTTCTGACTTTTCCTTCTCTTCTTTTTCTCTATTTTCGTAATACTGAGCAGTTGCAAGTATCTGTGCTGTCGTCGACACCGCCCATGCACTCTCAGAATCCTTCAACTTGTTACTAAACTCAGGCAATAAATTAAACACAAACTTGTCGACAAACAACCTCTGACCTCCCTCAGTACTCATATCTTGCCCACTGTGGTCTACGAAGGTCTCTTCAAATCTAGTGAAGAAGTCAGAGACGCTTTCGTCCTTCTTTTGCTTGCATGCTGATAATTTATCCCAGTTGACCTGTAACGCTGGCATCAGCGTTTTCATCAAATTGATTATTCTGCCAGGCAAAGCAGCAATCGGAGGCTCAGGTTTAGCACCACCAACTTGTTGTGCATCTGCCGCTACAATAGCTGGCCAATCACCTCCTAAGGCAACTTGGTGATTCTCATGGCGAATTTTGGCCCATATAGGCTGTGGCACTACATTGCCAAATAGCATTTCGATGTCTGCCAAATTCATGACGCACGCTTGAACTGTCTGGGTTAACTCTTTATAATACCCAGCAGGATTCTTACGCGGATCCGGCAACGCCTGTTTTACTGCTAATACTTTGGCCCGCTTCCAAGGGATGTGTATCCACACTCTATGGAAATGTGCTGGAGCAGCTAAAATACCATTAGCCGCATCAGCTTGAACTGCTTCGCGCCATATCGGCGGAACTTCCCTCATCGGATACTGACCTCGCTTCTTCCTAGTAATCGGAGAACCATCAGAGTCCCTTGGTGCTCGAAGAGGAGAATCAGACCTGTATGCTAAAATCAGTTCTATCGCTTCCTTTACTTCCGAACCTATTACCATTCCTGCAGCGAACCTTTTCTGAATATGTATCAAGTCAGCGGGAACGGAATCTAAGTCATCATCATCCCATTCCTCACGCAAAAGGGAACACATCACGTCAAAGACATAACGCTGAGTTGGTTCATTCCATTGCATAAATGTATCCAACACTCTTCGTGCATCATACTTCACAGCTTTCGACATCCACCTAAGAGCTGTCGAATCTAATATTCCTCGTTCCTGGAGACCAGGAAGCTCACTACGTCTCTGTGTAGAGTCAGAAACGGGTGTCTTAATTAAAGACCTGTAGAGAGGAGTTAAGATATTAGTTACAGAGTCAGTTATTTTCCGACGAACAGAAAGCGGAGTCAGAATGTTTACAGAGTTCAGGGACAAGGAAGCTGGAGCAGATGAATTTGTAAGGGTAGAAGTAGTAGGTAAAGCAGTTTGCGAAACGTCAGGCAAAGGCGGAATAGGCAACCCAGGTAGAGGGGGTGCCGGAGGAACATTAACCACAGGAAGAATAGGAGCTTGAATCAAAGGAAGAGGAACAACTATTCCAGGCTGACCAGCAGCCGGTTGCACAACAGGTGGTAACTGTGGTGCTGTAATACCCTGTGCATACGGTGGAGGTGATCTCAACAGATAATACAACAGGGGATCCTTTTCAGAGTCCTCTATTGGCTTAGCAGGACACGATGGCAAGGCAGGGTAGCACTTGTCAATCGCCAAATTATGTTCTCTATTCGCTACCTCTATTGCTTTTTCAGTTTCGTTGACATGCAACTGCCTAGCAGACTGCATTAAAGTCAACCCTTTCTCTTTCTGTTCCTTCTTCATTTTTCTAATTTCTCTCTGTCTAGCTTCTTTACGCCAAAAGCGAAAAGAATCGAACATTGCCGGCTGGGCTTTCTTTTTAAACAACTTCACTTCTAGATTGTCTAGAATTTCAGTTTCAAAGCTACCATGTGGTGGCCAACTAAGGACACCATCTTTCCTGGTGTAACGGACCCACACTCCATTATAAGTGATAGGACCCACACCATGTTTACAATAGAGCTCATATGGAGGAGTTCCGATCGGAGGAACCGGACACGAGTCCTCCAACCGGGAATCCCTGTTGCAACTTAACCAGGACAGGAAACAGTTACTACGGCTAGCCATTACAAACTAAGGACAAATTCTAACCAAAATGCGCAAAGAACTTAGGCCTACCAAATGAACCAATACCAAACCAAAGATTATCTTAACAAGAGCAACCAGTGATAATCTACAAATCCAAAACAAATGTTTCCAGAGAAAAAAAGGATTATCCGAACAAGAGCAACCAATGATAAATCCTTACAAGAGCAACTAAGAGCAACCAAACTGGGCGCGACCCACTTAATACTTAACTGAAATGTCGAAGACGTCACCAAGGAGAACCCGTCTACGTCTCGCCGTACTAAGGTCTGCACCTCGGGTCCAAGACAGGGCGACAGTCAGGGCAGCGGTCCTCTGTAGCCGTCTGGGAGCGGGAACCCTCGTGGAAGAGATCGTCGGGCCACTTTTACGACATACAGGGATCGATGAAGCGGGGTACCCCCCTCCGGAATCTTCACACGAAGCTCCTCGAAATCTTCAGGCTTTGGACCGGTACCGGTTGACGGTGCCCCACGTTGGGCGCCAAAATGAGGTTCTGGACTTTCTTAGAGTCCAGAGGTGTCAGGGAAACAACACCCAAAAGAACCCTGAGTTCCTTCCTGCCTTGGTGCACAAATAAACAGAGACACGGGCTTCTCGATGGTGGCGTCAGAGACCAAGGTTTATTTACTGCAGGGACACAGATGTCATAAGAACCACACAAAGGCAGAATCTAGGAGACTGTTCGAATTGTACAAAGTGGGTCGCTCCTTAAATACACCAAATATGTCTTCAGGCAGCATTGCAAAATTATCTTTCATGCCTAGCCCGGTATCCCAAACAAACAATAAACATATACCAAACGATAATTATTTGTAAGTTTCCAGTGTTCGATCAAGTCTTCATGTCAGTTTTCCATTCTTCGACCGATCCTCCCCATCATAAAAATGGTATCCTCCCTATAGTAAAAGCCCAGAAGGAGAGGAGCAGAGCCAGGTGTGAAAGATAGATAAGTAGGATAAGAGATGCTTGTGGGTCATAAACGGGCATGGCTACTGTCTTCGCCTCCTAATCGTGATCAGGCCAACGAACACAAGAACCAGTATAGCAGGATTGGCCTCAGGCAAGGGAGGCAGCTTCTGCCTAGTCACGCAGCATCAGCTTCCTTGGACTAAAGCTTACGTGTCCTTAACAAGGTGATTCAGCCAGGGTCATTGCTTGTCCATTGACTATGTGAGGGCAAGAAACAAAATGGATGCCGTATCTAAAATGGATGCCATGAATTTACAACTGAATGCCCTATTTCTCAGTGAATCCATGCTCGTAGCACAGCGAAAACACTGTCACATACTAAATGGATCATTTACGGTTCACTGGTACCAAAATCGTGCCAGTACTACGATACCGAACACACGGGTTCGGATCGCTACAGAACCTCACTCCACTGACAAAGGAATATGTCTCCTCCTCTCCTCTTTGCCGGACCTCGCTCCTCTCGGCATCCGCTCAACACAAGCCTGTGCTGCACAAACACTTTTCCTTGCAGTGTTGGGGTTGCCTCAGCCATCTTGCCCACGCAATTGTCGCCAGTGTAATAAAGCCGGGGAGACTTGTTAAAGTAAGCTCAGGAGAGAGACTTTATTCTGCAACTCCATCCATCGTAGAGGCGAGTCAACTGACAATACCAGAACTCTACAAACACGAAGTTCCACACTAGAATGTGGAAGGTGAAACCAGGCCACATCACACAGGCCTGAGAGGATCTATCTAAAGTGGGGGAGTTGAGGGACTCAACTTTATTCTAGAATATCATTAACAATCCCTGTTTCGCGGAGCCAGCTAGATCGATCATGTGCCACCATATTTCAGGCCAGTGGGTTTCCCATTTTGAAAAGACTTATACAGCAGGCTCCTTGGTGGACCCAAGGGTAGATATACCCCCTAGTCCAGATTTAATTCCCATTAGCTTCTTCCTGGATGAAGTACATTCAAGCATAGAGCTCCTTGCTCTAAATAAGGCCCCGGATCCCGATGGAATACCTCCAGATCTCTTTCGTGATAATATTGAGGTCGGGCCCCTCTTTTACTTCAAGTCCTAAATGCAGCAGCCTCAAAAGGGACGTTGCCCTCTGGTCTACCGCTACAATAATTAAAATTTACAAAAAAGGGGACAAGGATGACCTGCAATCATACCGATCAATATCCCTTATCGATGCTGTAGTTAAGGTCCTCAGCCGGGTCCTTTTATCCAGATTGTCCCCGTGGGCCACAGGCAACCAGATTTTATCAGACGTCCAATTTGGTTTCCGTGAAGGCATGTCAACTACTGATCAATGTCTCAATCTTTATCTCTTGACAACACTGATACAACCAGGTGTTTTGTATTTAGCCTTATTGGCACTCCAGTTGGATTCTCCTAGAGTGGAGAAGAGAGCCTTGCCAGTATTTCTTTATGCCGATGATGCGGTGCCCATGGCCCTCACGGCCCGGGGCCTGCTGATTTTAATAGATGGCTTTGTTTCTTTTATGGACAGTCTGGACCTGTTAATTTTGCTAAAGTCGTATGTGCTTGTTGCTGGTCGTAGGGTGGCCCGGACGAAGCGTTTTAAAGCTGGTCTCCATATTTTCACGAAGATTCCGGTACCTGGTATTCGACGATCGATTACAACAGAGAGCCCTCTTAGATGGGAAGCTTAGCGAGTTGAATAAATCTGTGGGGGTCATTACTAGCAGACTGGGCTTATGGCCACCACGGGTAATTCTAAAACAGTATACATCCCTTCCTATAGGCTACAGGTGGTGAAAAAATACATTTTTGCGCCAGGTCTTGTGAGTCCCCCAAGGCACGCCTGCTAGGTCTGTGCATGAAGAGTTAGGGGTTGATTACTTATCTGATCAAGTAGCTATTAAACCCCTACTTCGCTGGATAAAGATATGGACACGTGAAGATAAGGGCTCAAACTGCCTGATTTTAGCAGATTGTCTGGCCTTGGAACTTGGCAACAAAATCCCTTGGATATCTTATATAAAGGAATCCTTCAAGACCATAGGAAGGCCGGACCTTTTTTTCGCACACAACACTTTGAGCCGGGGATGTGATCATCACAAAAGACTTATATGTTAAATTTTCTACTGATCAGTGTGAAACTGTAAACCTCCTTCACAACGAATTCGTTATAACGAAGACTTTAACCCCGCATACTTTCACTGCGCAAATACTTTCACTCTGCATACTTTCATCCTGCAAATACTTTCACTCCGCATACTTTCAGCCCGCAAATACTATCACAGCGAAAATGAGATGGAAAGCAGAGTAAATATGAAAAAGCAACAAAATATAGGCACAGTGATTTAAACATTGCATTTTTTTTGATTTATTAAAAGATTTAAAGATATATTAGGGAGAGATATATATATTTTTTTTAAATGGTGCAGAAAAAAAAGACAGAAATTTAAAGCCATTGAAAATAAAAAAGGAGACTTACTGTCCTGCACTGCATACTCGACACTCGAGGGTGAAGTTGTACACGAGAAAATGAAAACGTTGATGTCCCTCTCCATGCGGAATTAAATTGAAGAAATGGACAGCGCGATGTTGAAAGGATGTAGAGAGGCTGCAGAATATTGCCCATGATGAAGTGGTTTAGAAGGTAAGCGTAGGCTATTGACGCAGAAATTAGTCTCTTTTTTATCTTTAGTATTATTTTTGAGGAAAGCGGAAATCCATTTTTAAATAATTTTACTTTACAGAGTGAGTTAAACGGGAGCTGATACAGGAGAGATCTGCGGGAAGTTGAGTTTGATTTTATTTTCATAAATTGATATAGAGAGATAGAGAGTAAAAGAGTAAGGTTTGAAATAATGGAAATAATGTTTTTTATTACAAAAATACCTTTATTGAACATTTAAAAGTAAAACGCATTATACTTGTATTCGTTCTTTAGTTAATACATTTTTTTAACATTTCTTTATTTGATGGTAACATTTATTTACAAAGTGTTTCGTTTTTGAGTTGTAAATAATTTTGAAAGAAAACGATTTTCATAAAGAAGTAATTGACAATTTATAATTCTTGTAACAGAAGAAGAAGGTGTAATGTTTAATGAATATATGTCGTTACTACGCATTCCGTTGCAACGCATGCCTTTACCACGCATGCGTTACAACGAAATGTTTTTTCTTCACATTGCCCTTACCTCGATCTTGCCTTTACCCCGCTTTTTCGTTTTTGGGGGGGAGACCCCCCCCAAGCCGCCTTTCTTCTTTTTTTTCCCTTTTTCTTAGGTCTTCGCCGACATTAACGAAGGACTGACGCTTTTTTTTCCGACCAGGAAGACGTTTTTCCGTGATGACGTTGCTTGCGTGCTAGAGACATCGTTGAAGCAATACGCGTTGTGAAGACGTTTACGAGGTAAGTGTACCGTTGTAAACGTAACGCGTAGCAAAAAGCTTCGTGGTAAAGGCTGTTTCCCCTGTTTAATTATTATGATTATTTTCGTGACAAAAGAAAATGTTGTTAAAAAATGCGTTGTAAATGTACTTTTTCATGTTTACATGCATTTTTCACTATCTTTACATCGTTATAAAAACATGCAGAGTCATGGCATCTGCGGAGATAAAATTGCGTTGTGATGGTATGCGGAGTGTTTTCCTGCTGACTAACGTCATATATTTGTGTGAAACAATGGAGCTTAGTAAACCCACAGTGAAGGCCTATGTAATGTTAAAGTGGAGCCATATCTTCTTGTACTTTCTAGCACCCATGACAGATTTTTAATGAAACATTTTAGATTTAATCAACTGTACCATCTTTTAGCATCTCCACTGGATTTCTTCCTTTAACCCAAAGAGGCCCTTGTGGCTGCAATCTCAGATCTCGACAGGACACGCTTCATTTGGTTTTATTTTGCAAACTTATTTCAGGGCCAAGAAAGCAATATCTCCGGCCTTTACTAAAGAGTTTGAAGTTTAGGCAGGCGAAAGTGGCACTCTTGCACTTGCAGCTGTTACCAAACTCCTATACCCTCCATGTAGTAGTTTTTTCGAGGGCAGCTCATAGATTTAGGCTATCAAGAATTGATTGATTTTGCACTGTTTTGTATTCATGAGGTTATTGCTGGTGCAATGAGGTGCATAGCCTTAGATCCTTGAGGTTTTAATGTCCTGTTTTGTTCTACTAATGCTGTGCTGTTTTATCTGTATGCAATGGTTTTTGTAATGTATGATTGTATAATTGTATCTTTTATGAATGTGTTTCCATCCGAAAAAAGAAAGACATGTTTTTCTTATTAAAATAAAGAAAATGGGGCAGGGTAGGCATACCCTGACCCCCAAGGACTCTTGGGGGGGGGGGGTCCCACTGGGACCTCGCTTGGCCAAAAAAGCATTAAAACAAATTTTGGGGTAGGAGTCACATTGAATCCGGTGGCTCCTGATGAATAATAAAACAAAAAAGAAGTGCATCCTCTGTGTGGACCAGGTCTGGGGCCATCTACACATTATAGGAGGTGCACACAGGGACCCTCCTCCTGGGACTTATATGTGCCATGGGGACCACCCCCCTCCCCCCACTACCTCCGCAGGGCCAACTCCAACAAGAAAGAACGGGGCCAAGTTGCTTCCCTCCTGGAGCCATAGATTGTCCTACGGACAGACCCTCCACCAGGGCTGGCTCCTGCTATGTCCTGGAGTACCCAAACCAGGACGTAGCTGTTTGCTGTGGCTTTGCAGGAGCTTTACCGATCCTGCCAAGCCACAACAAATGCTCTGCACTGCTTATGACCTCACATATTACATCACTCGTGACATGATCAGTGACATCACTGATGACATCTCAAATTACATCACTTATGACATCAGATAAGAAAATCACTAACACACCCATTCACACCCTCATATCACCTTTCATACACCCACTCCCACACATCCATTTACAAGCCTGTTCACAGACCCAAAGCAGTACTTACACATCCACTCACTGATTCATACATCTACATACAAATCCACTCACTCAACCATACAGCCACTCATATACCCACTCACTCACAAAAACAGCCACTGGCATATCCACGCATACCTCCATACAGCCACTCAGACACTGAGTCAGTCACCCATAGATCTATTCACACAACCAATCACTCACCCATACAGTCAATCACACAGCCAGGGACCCATACAGTAACAAGCACACACCCACTTACTTACTTTCTACATATAGTAGCACATACTCCCTCACCTATACAGTCACTGACACAAGCACACACTCAGCCATACGGCCACTCTCATAATCACTCACTCGCCCATACAATCACTCATATACCTCATCATTCACCCATATAACTACTCACACATCCACTCACTCACCCATGCACCCAGTTACACACCAATTCATCCATCCATACACTCACTTGTGTACCCTGTCACTCACTCAAACTGACATGTATGTACCTGAGCAGTCCCCCATCCAGACACTTATGCACTTTCTCATAATAATAAATATTACTAATAGTTAACTCATATTTTTAAAGTAACATATCACCACCTTAATGGTTCCAAGGCGTCTGGGCCCACCTAGGAGATTAAGTGAACTATTGTCCAGAGTCAGATGATGCTGAACTGAGCTGCCACTGGCACTTGTGCTGGGATCCGAACCATGAACCCCGAGCCCTGGAGCCAGCCACTCTGGCTGCTGCGCCACACCTCTCCCCAGTTACAGCCAGTGACACAATTTCACCATCACCCATACAGCCACCTATTCATCCTCTCATGTCAAAATCTATTAACATAGCTAAAAGACAAAAATCTTTAAGCATAGCTGCTATAAGTAAATCTTGGATATGTGCAATAGTGCTGTGTGCAAATAGGCTATGTAAACATGAGAGGAAGTGAGCAAATTGTTACGTAAAACAATATCTAGATTAAAATCCTACAACTCACTGTTTAAATACATAGACCCAACTTTAAATTAAGTTAAAAATTGAATAAAAACCATGTGCTCATTCAAGAGTAGAGCCTGTTCTCACCTGCCAACTGTCAGTTTTGGAATCGTGCCCCAGTGGGCCAACACTTTAAGACCACATGGTTGACAAACAGCTACTGCAACTTAAAACATAGCACCATAATTACAGCTCCAGATTAGGCCCAAATGGGGTAACTGCACCACCTCACACACAAAGGGAGCAAGTTGGCAAACAAACTCCCACACTAGAATGTAGAAAGAAGGCCTGATACGCGCCATACCCTACATTAATTCAATTGCAAATACAACTGAACAAAATCCTAAATTACTTAAGTGGGCCCAGTAAAAAGTAAAACAAAAATCTTAGCTACTAATCAATGCATACATTATAAACATAATACATTGGCATAATTGCACAAACAACACACCATTATGACATTATTAGTGGAACATTGCTGAGATAATCGAAACACATCACTATCACTTCTTCACCTTACCGGTGTATCAACAAGTCTTGTTCAATGTTCAAACCCACTGGAGTTTTCATATTCAGCATGAGGATGTACCTAGATTTGAGTTGTCTCAGACAATGTTCTTTTTTCCCTCCGAGAGAACATGTCCAGGACAAAATAACTAAAATCCTCTTCCTTGCTCACACGAACCTCTTCAGAATGGCATGTTACAGGGTACGGTCAGTCCTTATTCCTGGTCGCCCTGATGTGCTGCAATATAGGTAATTGGCTTTTGAGAATCAGGCTGCCAATGTACATCTTAGGGCATGTGCATCTCAAAACATAAACACCATATTCACGCTTACTATGCAAAGGTTTGTTAATCTATATCAGTTTATCAAACAAAAGTGAGAATACCTGGGAAGTGTTGACACCACACTTGCAGGCCTTGCATCTCTGACATTTCTTGAAGCCCACACTGCCACTAAGGCAACTCTCATGCCCTTATACTTCAGGGCTATTAACTACTAAACGTTTTCTCATAGATTTGGGTCTGCAAAATGCAATTAGGGGCATATTTATATGCTGGACCATATCATAGGGTCACTTTGTAGAAGATGCCAGAGTTTCTTCAAAACCTGCCTAAGTTCTCGATGTTTAATACTAAAACTCATAATTAAATGAATCACCTGATTTCCTTCCACTTTCCTTCTTTGTCTTACATTTTCACTCTGATTCTAGCCCCTTGGACGACCTTGTGACTATACCCCCGGTCCAGGAATCTACAGGCTAGCTCATCTTAGGCTCGATTCAATTGTTGGTCATTGCTACAGTTTCTGCACATGTATAAATTCTCAGCATACGCAATACAAAATTTCACTTTGTTCAGATGGAAACTCCGAGCAAGCAAAACAATATTGCCTGCAGAAGGCTTTCTCAAGGTTTTAGTATATAACTTGTACTGCTCTATAGAATCAATCAATCAATCAATCAGGCATTTGTAGAGCACACTAATCACCCAGGAGGGTCCAAAGGCACTGAGGGGGTGGGGGGGGGGCAGCTACTGCTCGAACAGTCAGGTCTTGAGACGTCTCCTGAAGGTCAGCAGGTCCTGGGTCTGGTGCAGATGGGTGGGGAGGGTGTTCCATGTCTTGGCGGCAAAGTAGGAAAAGGATCTGCTGCTGGTGGTGGTCCTGTGGTGTTCCACATACATTATGGGGACGAGTATATCCAATAAAGTGGTGAATTCTGCTATAAGGATCTTAATCCCAGTAAAAGAGTTACTATTGGGACTAAGGGGTTATTTTGGTACAAGATACAGCCTGTTTAATCCTTTCCATATGAGAAGATAGACACCCCACCTGCGTTTCTAATCTCCACCTATGTGGTCCTCAAGACTAATTTGAAATGTATAGGCAGATAACAAATGTGTTTATTACATATATGGTTTTGTCTAAGTCAAAACGTTCTCCCATTTCTGAAGTTGAGGCCTTATTATGTTTCTGGATTTTATACGTCACCATTGGGTTATACTTTATGTTTCAACATAAGTGTCATGTGTCAGTTATGATATATGTTGTCATTTTCGATTATTTGTATGTTTATATAATGTCTTAAAATGTGTTAGTTGAAAGTGCCTTATGTTTGTCTTTTGTATTTTGCATCTTACTTTCAGCCCTGATGAAGTTCAATAAGTAAATTGAACGAAACGTGTTGGCTGCATGTTTTTTTATATGGATATAAAGAAGGAATAAAATTAGAATTGGAAAATACATATCAGACTCATATGGATGATAGTCTTTTCTTGGTGCACCTTTCCACTTTTTGCTATATTTATATATATATATTCACTGAAAAAACCATAGGTTTCACACATGTTATAGTTAGCTGGACATTTCTCTCATACAAAACCAATGAAATTCCCCCGTTATAGTTAGTTCAGCTAACTATAACTCGCACCCCCGCAATGCACTGCTGATGACGTCACATATTACATCACTCATGACATGGTCAGTGACATCACTCATGACATCACTGATGCCATCTCAAATGACATCACTGATGACATCACTGATGACATCATCCAGTGAATGTCTGTTTTTCTGAAAATTAAATATGTTTTATATATGTATATCTCAAGGTCGATGGAAGAATAAATGGGTATATAAGTGTCTAAATGGATGATTTGTTTTTGAAAAATTGATGGTATAACTGACTGATTAAGTGTATCATAGTGAATACATGGCTTAGTGAGTAATGTTTAAATATGTAAATATCTGTATCAGTCTCTCACTTTGTGTATAAGTGGCTGCATGGGTTGGTGAGTAGCTACATGGGTGTCTATATAGGTTATTAGTTGTTTTTTTTAGTATCAGTGTGAGTGTGTGTATGGTTCGGTGGGGGGTATTACGTAGTACATAGGTGCATGAATGAGTGACTCACTGTTTGTATGTGTTGAAGACAGCATGTCTGCAGGACTGTATGGGTAGATGAGTGTGTGTATGGGTGCGTTAGTGAGTGAATGACTGTCTCAATAGTGTCTCTATGAGTAACTACATATGTTTTAAACTAGTATATGTGACTATTGGTGTATATAAGTGAGTATATGTGAGAGTGAGAGATTGAAAGAGTTCCTGTATGAATAAGTATGTGTTTCTATAAGTGATTGTTTAAAAGACTAAGTATGTGTAAGTTCCCGTAGAAGTAAGTGTGGTGGTGTGTGTATAACTGTATATGCAAGTAAATGTATGTTTGATTCTTTATTTTCATGAGTGACTATGTGTGTCAGTAAATCTATGGATGAGAGGCATTGTGTAACAGGATGTATAGGTGTATGAGTACATATGATGAGTGAGTACATGTATGAGTGACTGTACAGGACTGTTGGTGAATGAGTGGATGTGTATGTGGATCTTACAATTACTGAAGAGGTTGTTGTAACTGGTATGTCGATTGTTTTGAAAATTTTAGTCTCTATTTTTGAATGTGTGTATCAAAGGTTATATTAGGGGGAGAGGAGGTCTGCCACTCTATCACAAGGATGATGTCATCAGTGATGTCATCAGTGATGTCATTTGAGATGTCATCAGTGATGTCATGAGTGATGTCACTGACCATGTCATGAGTGATGTAATATGTGACGTCATCAGCAGTGCATTGCGGGGGCGCGAGTTATAGTTAGCTGAACTAACTATAACGGGGGAATTTCATTGGTTTTGTATGAGAGAAATGTCCAGCTAACTATAACATGTGTGAAACCTATGGTTTTTTCAGTGAATTTGCAAGGTTTTTTAAATGCTAATTCCTAACTATAACATGTGTGAAACCTTTGGTTTTTTCAGTGAATTTGTACGGTTTTTTAAATGCTAATTTTTGAATTATTTAATAAAAAAAAAAAAAATTTATATTAAAAATAAAATTCCCATGTATTCATTTATATATTATCTGTATCCTTTTATTTGTTTTTGCTTTTTTTTAAAAATTTCAATTATGATAAAGTTGAACAGTTTTTTTAATTTTTGCAAATAATTTTTCTCCACTTTTTTTTTTTTATATAAATTCTTGGGGTGCGCGCTCTGAGTGCGCACCTAGTACAATTTCGTAAGTTTTTTATGAATACCGTCGTACGTTATTTACGTACGCATATATACGTCATAGTGCGCGCTGGGAGCGCGCACCCAGTACGTATGCGTACTACGCGCTCCACGCGGTTTACTTCCGCATACGCTTAAATTACGCGCAATAACGTTCGCGTATACGCGTGTTCAACGTATGCGCGCTATGTACGCGCATAAGACGTATGCACATGCGCTCCTACGCGTTCGCGCATGCGTAATCACGAGGTGCGCGCTCGGAGCTTGCGCAGTGCGCCCACCTCGGGTTATATGCTTAATAAAACAACACTTCTTATTGGTCATCATTACTTTCAGTTTCTGATTGTTTCAACACCACACCCAATCCCCTCATGGCAAGTCATGTGATCAAGAATCATCACTTTTGATTGGTTTGAAGTACTTTCAGTTCCAGATTCTTCCCAAACCACACCTACTCCCCTCATTATTAGTTCTGATTCCTTTGGAGAAGGAGCTATTCTGTTGTTGAGAGACAATGGCTGAACAGCAACCATCTTCAGACAGTGACCAGGACACTCTTGAGAGGCAGAGGAGCAGGAAGCAGAAAGACAGCTTTATATGGCAGTTTTTCACTTTTCCAGAGGGACAAAAAAAGGTAAATGCACCTAAAGTTACATGTGTACTTTGTCAAAAAGTCTTGTCACGTGGGAATCCTAACAAGAAGTATTCTTTTAGCATTCACACTATGTTGAGGCATGTTGACAAAATGCATCCAGTGACTTTTCGTCGAGCTTCTGGAGCAAACCCTCCACCTGCTCAACCGACGACATCTGCAGCAGCTCAGCCGAGCACATCTTCGGCAGCTCAGCCGAGCACTTCTTCTGCAGTGGTGCCTTTGCCTTCTTCCACACCTCGTTTTGGACCACCTTGTTTTGCGAGGTTGTCCACACGCTGCACTGATTGCGGTAAACTTATTTCTGTGTGTGAGACCAGTCTTGATCTCATTCAGAGAAAATTTGATGCGCATGAGTGCAGTAGGCCATAGATGTTTTTTGTTTTTTTTCGTTTTTCTCTTCCTGTTTCCCTCCATTAACTCAAGGGCTCTTTTAAGAGCCACTTAAAAACTAAACCCCCAAAATTTTTTGGGGGGATTTATTTATTATTTTTTTTTGGGGGGTGCGCGCACCCAAGGTTTTTTTTTTTTTTTAAATTTAATGTACAAAAAGAGGTGAAGAAATGGAAGCATGAAAAGGGAGGATTGAGAAATACAAATATTTTTCACTTACTTTTTTT
Organism: Triturus cristatus; assembly: GCF_964204655.1. Taxonomy (NCBI): domain Eukaryota; kingdom Metazoa; phylum Chordata; class Amphibia; order Caudata; family Salamandridae; genus Triturus; species Triturus cristatus. The sequence continues at coordinate 921,238,309 of NC_140588.1, forward strand.
TTTAAAAAAAAGAATTTTTTGAAAAAAAATTTTTTAAGTATTTTGCAAGGGAACAGTATTTATTTTTTTTTTTTTCTTTCCAGTTCTGCAAAAAAAGAAAAAAAGTATTAATATTCAATCATACATTACAAAAAGCATTACATGTTTTTACATATTTTACAAAGCAATTTTTTGCCCTTTTTTTGCTGTTTTCAGAATTTTTTATTTTTCACTTAAAATAGTGAAAACAATTGTATTCATCATTTAACAGCGGGCCAAAAAAAAACAATCTGAAAGATTGTTTAAAAAAAGCCCTAAAACTTTCCTCACTAAAATATACCTTGTTAGAAATATTACATATATATTACAAGTACTTTTCTAGATGAATAAAAAATTTCTAGACAAACCGTCTTTAAACCTTGTCGCAAAAGCACACATGCCAAAATAATTTCTGTCAAAGGAGTCCACAATTGTTTTTATTACTTTTCCTTTAGGCCAAATAGTAATTTCAAAATCCTTTTTAAGTGATATCTTCAATTATAATCCTTTAAAATTACAAAAAATGCTTTGTTCAGATGCAGTTTATAGTTTTCAAAATTTAGGTTTCAGAAAAATTAAATAAGAATTGGGTAAATCATAAGGCAAACGTTGCTTGAAAATCAATTGGGAATCATTACACAGTGTCCAGCCTTTTTCACATTTAAGATAAACTGTGTAATGTCCAGAAGTTACAGTAGGTCCTTCATGAAAAATTATTGCAACTGTAACAAAAGTTTTTCCAGAAATTGATAATTGTTGTCCTGTAAACTTCTTTATTAAAGCATCCAATTTTGAACCATCAGCTCTACAACGTTGCATCATTAAAATTACATACTGACCATATTTCTGTAAAAATAACGTGGAAAACATGTCAGATTTACATTCAGAACATTCCATGTTGTGATTGGCATCTTTAACTAATTTACTAAAAGTCACTGATTTACTTTGTGGTAATGGTAAAAATATGAACCTTTCTGAATCAACATTACTACTGCATGTGTTCATACAGTTTTCACAGCAATGTTCCCATTTGTAAGAGACACCAAATAAGTTTTCTACTTCTACTCCTTCATCTTCAAGTACACTCAAAATATATATTAAGAATTCCTGTGCATCTTGCTGGACATTTTCTTTAAACTGTGTAGAACCACAACATACATCTAAAAGATTTCTAACATCAGAAGCACTTTCTATTTCAGTTTTATCATTACTCAGCTTCTCATAAAGGAGACTCAGCAGAGAACACAATCTTTTTCAATGATTTACTATTATCTGTTCTAGCAACTTTTCAAGATAAAATACAACATTCAGCACTACATTTGCATAGCAGTTGACACCAGAGCTATTTTCAAAATGGCTACCAACAACCTCTTCAACACTGTCCTTTTTCTTTTTCCTTGCTATCACATCACTGTCCTTTTTTTTTTGTTCTGTTCATCCACATTACAGATATTTTCAAATCTCCTTTTCCGATAAACAACATGTTTTTCAATCACAGGATACTGACCTAAATGAGGAGCATAGGTTCTTCTTAATCTATTATACTCCTTTACACAGTTTGTATCAGCACTAACTTTTGAGTCATCAAAGTCTATCATAAATAAACCAGATAATGTTTTCACTCGTGACAAAGCAACATATGCCATACCTTCTTTGAACACGGTAGAACCAATGTTTACAAAAGCACTATCTACAGTCAATCCTTGAGACTTGTGAATAGTTACAGCATATGCTAGAGAAAACGGAAACTGCTTCCTACGTACATATAAGTCTATCACAAGCATGAAACGAACTGAACAACGACAAATGTCTTTAACTTCTTCTATCTGATCGAATTTTATTTTTAAACATTCAATTCCTTCTTTTTTCTGATAATTAATAAAACCCACAACTCTTCCCATAGCTCCATTCACTAAACCTTTTTCTACATCCAAATTTCTCTTTAAAATCACTCGACAATTCATGCAAACATATAGATTTTTTTCTAATCCAGCTGTTTTGGAAATGTTCTTCTCTAGTGAATCCAATTTATTTTTCAGTTTGTCTGTTAATGTAAAAGTAATTCTTTCATGCTGAATTTTGTCCTCTGCTTCCATTTTCTTAATCTCTTCCTTTTCCAATTTCAAAAGTTCCTCATTGAATATTGAGCACTCACGTAGTGTTGGCATTAAGCAGATTACAGTATTTTTTTCTGCAATGTTCTGGTATATTTTCTCTGCAACTATTTCTTCATTTGGAAATAAATTATGTAGCAACCGACTCTGTAATGCTTTTTTGCCAACTTCTGTGAGTAGTCCAATTCTGATATCTTTCAGAATACTTGCATAATCTTCGTCGTTTGCTTGTCTCATATTGGTAGTGAGTTCTTTGTACTCAAAGAACGACCAAATATTCGCATTACCAATGCTTCCTAATGACTTCTTCGTGTCTTCATTAGGCCTGGGCGGTAAATTCCGTTCCGTTCGCGTAATTTGCGAAATTTAGGTAATTTCGCGTTCCGCGGAGAACGCGGAATTGCCCAAAATTCTGCTTTCCGCGTCTTCGCGGAATTTTTGCTTGTTCGCGATCTCAAAATGCGTGTTCGCGAACAGCGGTCGCGAACAGGAAAAAAGCATCGCGAACAAGCAATTCCGCGTGTTCGCGGAATTTCTGCGTGTTCGCGGAGTTTTTTAGCCATTTCGCGGAGATTTGCGTAACGCGACTACGCAAATTCCGCCCACCCCTAGTCTTCATGTGTCACAGTATTAAACACTGGTTGTCCTTTAACTGGAGTGAGCTGTAAAAGATCTCCAAAAACTATGACGTGTTTACCTCCAAATAACACGTCATAGTCTCTCTTAAGAATTTGTTGCATTCTTAAATGCACAAAGGCAAGCATTAAATTTGAAACCATGCTCACCTCATCAATAATGAGAACTTGCATCTTCTTCAACACTCTTGAAACTTCGAAGCATGCTTCTCCAGTTAGCTTGTGGTATTCTATTTTGTTCTCATGCTCGACTGGTAACATTAGCAAGCGATGTAAGGTAATTCCTTTTATGTTATAGGCTGCTAACCCAGTTGGAGCAGTTACCACACAAGACACATTTGAAGCTGTTTTTTGCTGTAGGTAGCTTCTGATGACTTTTATTAAGAAACTTTTACCAGTTCCAGCTTGTCCACTCACATAAATCCTGATTGTTTCAAATGATGTGCATGAGCACTCTTTCTTTTCATGTAGTAATCCATGATCAATTTTTTTGATGACTTCTTCATAAATTTGTTTTTGTTCTTCATTCAGTTGTTGTTCCAGATTTAGTAAGTCGATTGAATCTTCCTGTGCTTGATTTATAGCCGTTTCTACTTCAGTCATGGCTACTGCAGCTTCATTTTCTATGATTGGTTGTCCTAGGGGATTTTGACTAAGTGATCCTGAACTTTGGCTGTCTTGAGAACTGTCTCTAGCTACTTCAGCTGCAATTTTTGCTTCCTGTTCATTTTCTTCATTTAACATTTGGACATAAGTTGTGAAAGTACTGCATTCTATGCTATCTTTGCTAGCATTAAAAGAATCTTCATAGCTTTGAAATTCTCCCAGTAGTTCGTCCTCTTAACGCCATGGTTTAAACAGCTGTAAAAGAGCCAAGTAGTAAAATTCCTTTTTGTCAGTAGTGTCGCAACTCAGCTTCCTGTGATTTATCAAACTTCCTTTTGTTTGCTTCACCAAACATCCTTCCTCACCAATGACTTTATATTTTCCATTGTTGATGTCTTCTGTGGCTTTCCGTGAAAAAATGTAGTTCTGCAGCACTTCATAGAGACACATGTTCTCAAGATGATGACTTCTTTTTGGGTAATATGTGTCCAACATGTTTGTTTTCAAAATATCTGTACTTTCTGGGTCATTCTCGGCCAAATATTCAATTTCTCCAACAGATTTCAGTACCCGATTTCTCATTCCTGCAAGGCCTAAGCTTACCCAAATTATTCTTCTGGATTTCGAGTAAAGACTTGCAGATGATAACCTATCTGAGCATTCGTAGGATCCAATTTCTCGATGCGATAACATCTTTAAACTGAAACTGTACAGCTTCTTACTGACTGTCTTCTCGTGAGAAATCTCTTCCCACATTTCCTTCAATTCTGTTTTCTCAGATTTAGTGATGTAAGATGTGACATACCGAGCAACAGCAATAGAATTGTCTGCCACATACTGAATATCCATGTTAGCATTCCACATGGATAAAATGACTGGGTTGAAGTCATTTATAAATTTTGACTCTTCTTTTCTTTTTAGGTTGTATGTATTTTTGGGAGATTTTCTGGTTATAGTATGTCGCACAGCTGACATAAAACTGTTGACTCTTCCTTTTGAAAAAACAGGTCTAGGAAATCCAAATCGACACTTTGTGTTGAATTTATCTTTGGTCTTGTACTTCCGTCGACAGTATTTTCCACACCGATGACTTTGGAAACGTAAAACTTGTTCTTTTAACTTTTTCTCTTCTGTGCTTTTAGGTATAGCACATGTTGCATATTCTTCAATGAAAGATAACACTGCTTCATCAGCATCTGTTCCAAACTTTGGGGCATCCTAGATCCACAACAGCATATGAATATGAGGAGCACCTCTTGCCTGGTACTCTTTTCTCCAAAAGAAATCCACTACTTCTCCAAGTGGTGGATTTTTTTATTGCAGATGAAGGACATCATAGCCTCAAATCTATGATTGAAATATCTGCAAACATTAACTGGATCCAATGAGCACAGTTCTCCTTCTGTCTTGTATTCAATGTTTTTAATGTTTGAATTTGCCTCTCGTAGAAAATCCAGTAAATCATCCCAAGCGTACTCTGCACAGCTTAGGGTTAGAAACCATGTAGGAGTTCCTAAATTCCGTAACATGCATTTTAATTCTCCATGGCGTCGGTACCAATATTCATTTGTCCCACGCTGACAAGCCATCAGATTGATCAGTTGTGTTTCCAAATGATCATCTCGGTGCTGCAATTTCTCCATAAAATCCTTAGCAGACACATTATGTAGATGTACTCCACTTTTTAAAATGTGATTTACTGCATAAGATAATGCAGACAAGTCGCTTTCAAATAAAAGATGAAACAAATAAGGAATACTTTGACGAAATCTTGAATCTTCAGCATATAGTCTTGTAGTCCGATACTCAGAAGCTGGAATCTGTTCTGGGCGTTCATCGTATCGTCCACCTTTTCCAGTAGGAAACAGCTGAGGAAAACATTGAGCTTCCAAGCTCTTCTCCCATACACTCACGGGAGTTCCTTTTGCTTTCTTCATCTGAAACAGATCAATAGTGTCTCCCATAACTTCTTTTGAATGAAGAGGATGTATGCTAAAATGTTCATAAATTTCTTCTTCCTTTGACTTGTCCACTTTTTCAATTTGTCCAGTTGGTGTTTCTGTGTCTTCTTGTAAATCTTCTTCTTCTTCATCTATATAAATTGATTCATACCATTTATTATTCCTTTTCAAATATAAATTTGCTCTTTGTACTTTCCGTACATCTACCAGCTCCTGCCAAATCTTCTTATTCTTTGTTGGTACACCATTAACCATAATAACTAATGGTTCAGTTTCCAAAGTATCTGCATCAATAGTTTCCATATTTTTTTTCAAATCCAAGGGCAAATACACCACTTTTCCTTTTAAACATCTCAGTAAATCAGAAGGAGGTAATTTACCAGTTTTGGGATCTATACATACTATGGTCTGGAACGGATGAACACATTGAATGAGTATAGACTCATATGTATTTAATTCAGAAAGTTCGGCAGGAATAGCATCCAATTCTAAATTATTATGTACAGCTCTGGTCGGTATTCTATTTTCTTCTAACTTGTTATAACAGTATTTACAAATACGCTGATCTTCACCCAATTCAAAACAATTTTCAAGAAATATATATGTTGCAAAATCCTTCCACTTATAATTATCTTCATTTTCACTTTTTTTATACAGATCAACATTCCTTGTTTGAATTTTATATTGGCTTCTGCGGCAACAAATACAAGTAATATTTGGTCTTTCATTAGAGATGATAGTAAATTTTGTCATTTCATCCTCAAAATTTTTAGTAATAATGAGTTCTACATTCTGTTCCTCATTTTCCTCATTAACTGTGTCCTTTTCTGCACTTTCTTGTTCTGGACCAAAGTAACAAAACTGAATCTCATCAGTAACCTTCACTACATCTGATACAGATCCACGGAACAGAGCATTATTCAACTCATTTAACTTTACTGCTGGACTTTTAGCAAAATACAATGTTCTCACAAACTTTCTCATTTCAGTATGATGAACAGCCAGCATCCTAAAATGATGAAAAACACTTTTACACACTTTTCTAGATAGACAAGCCAGAGAATGTCCCTGCAAACCAGTTTTCTCTCTCACTCTGCATGGATCTAGTGTTTGAAGCACCTTCATCTTCTGGTTTACACTCTTTTTACTATATTCTCTTAGAAAGTCACGTAATTTATCAATATATTCCTGACGCACAGTACAAATACTACTACAGTTCCAAGTGTACACTGGGGCTTTTGGACGTCTCCCCATAGCCTCAGCAGCCATTACTTCTTCCTCATTTCTTGGGACCATTTTCTCTTTTTCCATCACACAACCATCCTTAACTTCATATGCTCTACCATTGGTGTCAACTGCATGCAACAAACTATTACTTTGAAGATAACTCTCTTCATTAAATAATGGTTCAGTACTTGAACTGTGTTTCCATTCTCCCAAGAACACTTTACAAAAGGTACTTTTTTTCACTTCTCTTTTCCTTTTGCTTTGTGACTTCATTGCATTCACTAATTTATCTAATCTACGCATCCTATTCAAAATTAGAATAAAAAGTTTTCTTTTTATTTCCAAAGCCTTACTTACAATATTTTCTATAAAAAAGTTTTTCTTAATAAATTTAGATTTTTTGCTTATATTTTTTCACATCCTTTAGCAAATTTAACATCACTCTTCTCTGAAACATTTTTCGACGAATGTTTTTAAAATCTAATTTTCGTGTTAAATCAGTTTGACATACTTCTGATTGTACATTAGCTTTTGTTTTTTGCTGTTGACTCTGTTGTTGCTTTGTACATAAAACACTGTTTGTTTTACATTAATTTTTGCTATTTTTTTGTTTTTTGAAAATCTTTTTTAAGAAATCTCTACTCTGCTTACCAGTAGACTTTTTCCTTTTTCCATCACCAGCTTCTCCTCCTATTTTTTTTTTCCAGTTTTGTCCAGATATACTTGTTGTTGCTTTTCTTTCCTCTTTCTTGTCCTTAAAGGCATTTTTTTATTTTCTCACTGTTGCTCAGCAATACCTGCAAGAAACTTAAAAAAAATTCCTTTTTGTAATTATAATTCATTAAAATATTTTTTTTTGCTTTTCATTAATTTCAAATGTTTTTCCATTTGCCTCTCATTTGTGATTTACTAATTTGTGCACAGTGCTAACCACTACAGTTGAAAAAAAACAAGCTGCCACTTTCCTGCAAGTGCATGTTTTACAGAACAACTGCAACACAAATTATATCTGTGGCAACAATTCCTGTGCGCACACAGCCTCATGGTGTGCTTCTAAGCAGAAAACAGAATTTGATTTGCAAATTCAAAGCACATTTACTACTCTGGTAGATCAAGTGATAATTGCTGTTACAGCCTGACACATTTTCCTTATAGTTTACAGAGACAGAAAAGAGCACATTTCCTAACAGCTACTTCATACCATAAGCATCTGCAACCTGGGTGAGTGTTTAGAGTAGAGCAAAGAAAATGAGGCCTTGGTGACGTTGAATGTGTTTGCATTACACACAGACCTGAGTACTACGCATGGGAGTGTTGGAGAAGCTGCTGCGTGTGTGCCAAGAGTGTGTTTCTGCAGACTATGTATTGTCAGCTGCAAGAGAGATGAGCAAGGAGACTTCCAGAACTGCATGAAGACTGCAGGGATGTATGTAACAGTGCATGTGTGCTAAGGGATAATTTGTGTAAACACAACAGGCTGCCCCTTTCCTGGGACTGCAATTCTTACTGAACAACAATTTCACAAATTAAATCTCTGCCCACAATTCCTGTGCGCACACAGACTCATGCCATCATTTTAGGCACATAACACAGCCTGCCCCTTTCCTGGGACTGCAATTCTTACTGAACAACAACTTCATAAATTAAATCTCTGCCCACAATTCCTGTGTGCACACAGACTCATATCATCATTTTAGGCACATAACACAGGCTGCCCCTTTCCTAGGACTGCATTTCTTTCAGAACAACAACTTCATAAATTAAATCTCGGCCCACAATTCCTGTATACACACAGACTCATGCTATGTTTTTTGGAACAAAACAGTGTTCCTGAATAGTACCAAATTACTGTTACAGCCTGACACATTTCCCTTATCATTTACAGAAGCAGAAAACAGCACATGTCCTAACAGCTCCTTAAGACCATGACCATGTGTTACAGGGTGAGTGATTAGACTAGATCAATGTAAATGAGGCCTTGGTGACGTTGAATGTGTTTGCATTACACAGTGCTATCTGAAACATCACACAGAGCTGACTACTACACATGAGAGTGTTGGAGAAGCTGCTGCGTGTGTGCCAAGAGTGTGTTTCTGGAGACTGTGTATTGTCTGGTGCAAGACAGATGAGCAAAGAGACTTCCAGAACTGCATGAAGACTGCAGGGATGTATGTAACAGTGCATGTGTGCTAAGGGTTATTTTCAGTTTTGAACATATGGCATCTACATGTGCCTTTGCTATTTTGAAAGGGAAATCTACACTGTTGGTTTCAAATGTTTTAGCTTTTGCCTCCCATTTGCGATTAAGTGATTTTTGCTGATTGCTAACCATCACATTTGAAGAAAACAAGCTGTCCCTTTCCTGCAAGTGCATGTTTTACAGAACAACTGCAACACAAATTACATCTCTGGCCACAATTCCTGTGCGCACACAACCTCATAGTGTGCGTCTAAGCAGAAAACAGAATTTGATTTGCAATTTCAAAGCACATTTACTACTGTGGTAGAACAAGTGATAATTACTGTTACAGCCTGACACATTTTCCTTCTAGATCACAGAGGCAGAAAAGACCACATGTCCTAACAGCTACATCATACCATGAGCATGTGCATTCTGGGTGAGTGACTACACTAGAGCAAACAAAATGTACCTTGATAACGTTGAATGTGTTTGCGTTACACAGTGCTATCTGAAACACCACACAGACCTGAGTACTACACATGGGAGTGTGAGAGAAGCTGCTGCGTGTGTGCCAAGAGTTTGTTTCTTGAGACTGCGTATTGTCTGGTACAAGACAGATGAGCAAAGAGACTTCCAAAACTGCATGAAGACTGCTGGGATGTATGTAACAGTGCATGTGTGCTAAGGGTTATTTTCAGTTTTGAATATATGGCAACTACCTGTGCCTTTGCTATTTTGAATTGAAAATCTACCCTATTGGTTTCAAATGTTGTAGCTTTTGCCTCTCATTTGCGATTTAGTGATTTCTGCTGACTGCTAACCACCACATTTGAAGAAAACAAGCTGTCCCTTTCCTGCAAGTGCATGTTTTACAGAACAACTGCAACACAAAATACATCTCTGGCCACAATTCCTATATGCACACAGACTCATGCTGTGTTGGTAGGCACAAAGCACAGGCTGCCTCTTTCCTGGGTCTGCAATCCTTACAGAACAACAACTTCACAAATTAAATCTCAGCCAACAATTCCCATATGCACACAGACTCATGCTGTGTTGGTAGGCACAAAACACAGGCTGCCCCTTTCCTGGGACTGCAATTCTTACAGAACTAATGCTAATTTCAAATGTGCTACCATTTTCCTCTCTTTTCTTTCAAAGTGATTTCTGCTAAATCCTAACCATCACAATTAAAAAGAAGCTGTCCTTTTCTTTCAACTGCAAGTCTTACTTTTCAACAGCAACACAAATTAAATCTCTGTCAACAATTCTTCTCTGCACACAGACTCATGGTTTGATGGTAGGCACAAAACAGTATTCCTCATTGTTACCAGTACACATTAACTTATGGTGAAAACATACTCCTCAATATCTTACAAGTTCAAGACAGTTAAATATCTCCCAAACCTCAAAATGTAAAACATAACTTTTGAAGAAGATTCACAATTCTAATATTTTTCTCAAAAATCACCACATACTTCCCCTCTCAAACTCATAACTCACCTTTAAAATTAGTTACTTGTGAAAGAAATGTGCCACTCAAACAGCAGACTATCAGAGTCAGAATATCAGAGCTCTACACCTCTCCTCTCTGCAGAACCAGTAAATGGCAATGTTTCCCTCTCTTTTTTCACACATATACATGTTAATTTCAAATCTCAGTGCTTCCCACTTTTTTTCAAATGAAATCACACATTTATATTGGTTGAAAACTTCAACCCCTTTCCAAATGTACCCTTCCCCCAACTTGTCTCCTGCCTGCTACCATAGCAACAGGTCATGGAACACTGCTGTGAGGAGAGAGGTCAGAAGTTCAGCAGACAATGTTTCATATCCAAAGAGCAAGAGTGCTTGACTTTTCAAACCTAACAGCCAATCCATAGTAATGTTCTTTGGTAACACATTTTTCTGTACCAATACAAAACATGCTTTTTAAAATTTAAACATACAGCCTAGTTGTTAGTGTAGAATGGTTTCAAACAGCCAATGAGTTCTTTTTATAAAAAAAACTATGTGTGCCCCCATTTTTCAACTGTCTTTCATTTCATATTGCCTTTCTACTGAAAGACACCTCCTGAGTGCATCCAGATCTCCTTGGAAGATGATCACAGTGTGGATTGTAGGTCACAGCTATGTCTTATGGAGTGAAAAATTTGCAGAAAAAAGAGGTATGGTGAGAGACCTTGCTTTGCCAAATGTAGACATTAAATGGATTGGTCAGAGAGGGTTAAAGTGGCACCAATTAATGCCTTTGGTGAAAACCTTTCTACATCTCCCACAGCCTAACCTTATTATTGTGCACTGTGGTGGTAATGACCTAGGCACTTTAACTGGGGTAGGTCTGGAAATGCTTATTAAGGACACCTTTGTGCAATTGATGTCGCTTTTTCCACAAACTGCCTTTGTATATTCTAACATATGCCAAAGGCAAAAGTGGAACTGGTCCAACCAATTTTGGCCGCAGATTGACAAAGCAAGGAAGCACGTCAACAAATCTATTTCTGCTTTCCTCAGAGACTATGGTATGGGTTCTATATACCACAACAACTTGCGTTACAACATGCAAGACATTTATAGAGGAGATGGTGTACACTTCACTGATGAAGGCAACAGAGTCTTCCTCTTGAACTTTAGACTCTGCATCGGTACTTACTTGTAGGTACCAAAAAACACACAATAAACACAAGGGCTCTTTTTAGAGCCACCTTATATCTTTTTACTTACTTGCGATTTTTTTACAATTTTTTTGAATTTAAACATTTTTCGGGTGCGCGCTGGGTGCGCGCACTCGGCGATATTTTTTTCAAAATACAAATCTTTTTTTTTGCCCTACAAGGTCCTACTGTGACCCCCTTAAAATGCCTAGTGGGTCAATATCTCCCCTACCTCTCTGCCAAATTTCACATAATTCTGTTCAGCCGTTCGGGCTGTAGCTGCGACTAAAGTCATTATGGAAAAATGCATGGGGAAAACGCGTTTTGGGACCCCCCTTTTTTCTCGGCCCCCGCTTGACGAATCACCCCGAAACTTTCAGGGTAGGAACTGAGCAGAGCGCCCCATTAGTTTTGAAAATTTCGCAAAGATTCGTCAACCGGCACCAAAGTTATTCAAAATAGAATTTTGAGATTTCCTATGGAAACACGGTCCTAACTATAACTACCTACTGGCGACCGCCAGTAGGTAATATACATATACATATATACATATATATATATATATATATATCTATAACGTTTCACAAAGTGCCCAATGCGGAACGCACTCCCAGTTCGCAATCTCCAATTGAGGGAAGACACAACTGCACTCGGCGCCAGCAGAGCCTGACGCGTTTCAGGTAAACCACCCTTCTTCATAGGCTTTTCTGCATATTGACGAACTGCAAGCAAAACGACAACCAATTATTTTAGTCCCTTATTTATTGCAGTTAGCACAATCAAACTCAGGTGCCAAAGTTCACTCTCCAGTGAGTAATTTCAAAGCAATGTATGCTGGGATTGGTAGTCCTTCAAATATAACCCCAGTGGGCTGCCTGCAGTTCCATCAATAAAATAAATTCAAAGTCACAAATGCAAATGTACATCACTTCCCCGTTCAAGTTTTTTGCAAAACAGGTTCGCCACGCTGATTGAGGCACCAGCAGCGGAACCGCTTCAGTGTGCAGCGGTGCGATCCCCGGCCGGGTCGGCCGTAAATATAACGTTTCACAAAGTGCCCAATGCGGAACTCCCAGTTCGCAATCTCCAATTGAGGGAAGACACAACTGCACTCGGCGCCAGCAGAGCCTTACGCGTTTCAGGTAAACCACCCTTCTTCATAGGCTTTTCTGCATATTGACGAACTGCAAGCAAAACGACAACCAATTATTTTAGTCCCTCATTTATTGCAGTTAGCACAATCAAACTCAGGTGCCAAAGTTCACACTCCAGTGAGTAATTTCAAAGCAATGTATGCTGGGATTGGTAGTCCTTCAAATATAACCCCAGTGTGCTGCCTGCAGTTCCATCAATAAAATAAATTCAAAGTCACAAATGCAAATGTACATCACTTCCCCGTTCAAGTTTTTTGCAAAACAGGTCTGCCACGCTGATTGAGGCACCAGCAGCGGAACCGCTTCAGTGTGCAGCGGTGCGATCCTCGGCCGGGTCGGCCGTAAATATAACGTTTCGCAAAGTGCCCAATGCGGAACGCACTCCCAGTTCGCAATCTCCAATTGAGGGAAGACACAACTGCACTCGGCGCCAGCAGAGCCTGCCGCGTTTCAGGTAAACCACCCTTCTTCATAGGCTTTTCTGCATATTGACGAACTGCAAGCAAAACGACAACCAATTATTTTAGTCCCTTATTTATTGCAGTTAGCACAATCAAACTCAGGTGCCAAAGTTCACACTCCAGTGAGTAATTTCAAAGCAATGTATGCTGGGATTGGTAGTCCTTCAAATATAACCCCAGTGTGCTGCCTGCAGTTCCATCAATAAAATAAATTCAAAGTCACAAATGCAAATGTACATCACTTCTCCGTTCAAGTTTTTTGCAAAACAGGTCCGCCACGCTGATTGAGGCACCAGCAGCGGAACCGCTTCAGTGTGCAGCGGTGCGATCCCCGGCCGGGTCGGCCGTAAATATAACGTTTCACAAAGTGGCCAATGCGGAACGCACTCCCAGTTTGCAATCTCCAATTGAGGGAAGACACAACTGCACTCGGCGCCAGCAGAGCCTGGCGCGTTTCAGGTAAACCACCCTTCTTCATAGGCTTTTCTGCATATTGACGAACTGCAAGCAAAACGACAACCAATTATTTTAGTCCCTTATTTATTGCAGTTAGCACAATCAAACTCAGGTGCCAAAGTTCACACTCCAGTGAGTAATTTCAAAGCAATGTATGCTGGGATTGGTAGTCCTTCAAATATAACCCCAGTGTGCTGCCTGCAGTTCCATCAATAAAATAAATTCAAAGTCACAAATGCAAATGTACATCACTTCTCCGTTCAAGTTTTTTGCAAAAAAGGTCCGCCACGCTGATTGAGGCACCAGCAGCGGAACCGCTTCAGTGTGCAGCGGTGCGATCCCCGGCCGGGTCGGCCGTAAATATAACGTTTCACAAAGTGCCCAATGCGGAACGCACTCCCAGTTCGCAATCTCCAATTGAGGGAAGACACAACTGCACTCGGCGCCAGCAGAGCCTGGCGCGTTTCAGGTAAACCACCCTTCTTCATAGGCTTTTCTGCATATTGACGAACTGCAAGCAAAACGACAACCAATTATTTTAGTCCCTTATTTATTGCAGTTAGCACAATCAAACTCAGGTGCCAAAGTTCACTCTCCAGTGAGTAATTTCAAAGCAATGTATGCTGGGATTGGTAGTCCTTCAAATATAACCCCAGTGGGCTGCCTGCAGTTCCATCAATAAAATAAATTCAAAGTCACAAATGCAAATGTAAATCACTTCCCCGTTCAAGTTTTTTGCAAAACAGGTCCGCCACGCTGATTGAGGCACCAGCAGCGGAATATCTTTGGCGCCGATTGACGAATCTTCGCGAAATTTTCCAAAGTTTTGGCCAGCTCTGCTCCTACCCTGAAAGTTTTGCGGTGATCTGTGAAGCGGGGGCCGAGAAAAAAAGGGGGTCCCAAAATGCGTTTTCCCCATGCAATTTCCCATGGGATCTGTTGTCGCAGCTACAGCCTGAACCGCTGAACGGAATGACACCAAATTTGGCAAAGAGGTAGTCCTCAGTTCGTACTCGTGCCTTTTGCATATTTGGTGTGAATCTGTTCAGTAGTTCCTGAGAAAATTAGGGTAAAAAAGTTAGTGATATCTATGGCCGCGGAGGATCCGCGGACCCTACCCGCACCGTAAGCGCACCCTCCCCGAACGGAGCGCGCACCCTCCCGATCGCGCGCTGAATGCTAATTGGCTGTCGAGCGTCTCTCTACATTCTAAACCAGGAACTGTTGGCAGGCCATTTTCTACCTCTGTAGAAGCGAGGCTGAAGATGGAAGGGGAATAAGTGTGTAAAAGATATAAAGGGGGCAGAGTGGAAATACTCTGACCCTCTAGAGGTGCTTAGGGGGTCCCAGAAGGACCCACTGGGGCACCCCTTTTTAAAAAAAAAAAAAACGGCGAAATGCGCGCACGGTGCGCGCATCCTATCGCGTTGGATGCACGGATTCTCTCGCGGTGGGTCCGCGGATCCACGGCACCGTTTTTTGAAAAACGACAAGACATTGGTTGTATGACAACTTTCTACACTGAAAGGTAGGGTGTATATTTCTGCTTTTTAAAGGTATGATTGTTATTGGTTAACAAAAACAGATTGTAAGGAACATTATATATGATAAGCTGATATGTTGAAAAGTCAATTCTTGTGTAGGAACATTGTGTGCTGAACTTGTGACCTGTGAGCTCAGTGCAGTGTTCCATGACCTGTTTCTATGGTAACAGGCAGAAGGCTGATTGGGGGAAGGGTTGAAATGTATTTCAGTTGGAAAGGGTTGAAATGTTTAACCAATAGAAATGTGTGATTGCTTTTGAGTTTATGTGTGAAGGATTGTGATTTGATGTTTACATGTATATGTGTGGAAAATGAAAGGGAAACTTTTCCATTCTTTGGTTTTGCTGAGAGGTGCACGGTGCAGAGATTCTGTAAAAGAAAATATGGTGAGGGATTGAAATACTTCTTAATCTACAAAAGAACTTGAAAGATGAGTTATTTAATTGTGAGGGGATGTATGTAGACTATTTTGATTTTAATCAGACTAATGTATTTTTCCTGCTAAAGTGTAGGGAGTACTTTTTTCTCTACAATGTGTGTGCATGTAGAAACCATTCTGTGATAAGCATTTGTGTTGTGCTGTTTTTATATTTTGGTAGAATTAGAAACCAGTCATTGTTTATGAATTTGTGAAATGAGTTATGTTATGTTTCTATACTAAAATGTAGTACTACTTCTAGATGAAGAAATGTGTTTTGGTATAGTGAAAGGGATAGTGCTGTTTGTCTAGAATCACACAGTGAGTCTGTGTGCATTTGGGAACCACTGTGAGAGAAGCATTTAGTAATATCTTGTATTTGCTGATAGATAACTCTTTTAAAAACCTGTGATGTTGTTAAAGTTTTAGTAGCATTAGAAGCCAGTCTTTGCTTATGCGTTGGTTAAATAAGTTAGGCTTTGACACAAAAGTGCTGTCCTGAAATATGTAGATTGTGTGCAGTTCCCATACCAGTTGCACTGTAGTGAAGGAGTTTGGGAAGATTCCTAGGGATAGTGGTGCATGTCTAGAATCACAGTGTGAGTTAGTGTGTATTTGGGATCAGTGTGAGAGAAGCATTTGGTGATATCATGTATTTGCTTACAGATAACATTTTTAAAACCTGTCATGTTGTGAAGTTTTAGTAGCATTAGAATCCAGTCTTTGCTTATATGTTGATTAAATGAGTCATGCTTTGACACTGATGTGCTGTACTTAAATATGTAGATTGTGTGCAGTCCCCTTACCCCTTTCCACAGTAGTGAATGAGTTTTGGTAAAGTCCTAGGATAGTGTTGATTGTCTAAAATCACACTGCAAGTCTGTGTGCATTTGGGTAAGGATTGTGAGAGAAGCATTTGGTAACATTGTGTATTTACTGACAGATAACTGTTTTAAAACCTGTCATGTTGTGAAGTTTTAGTAGCATTAGAAGCCAGTCTTTGCTTATGCGTTGATTAAATTAGTCAGGCATTGACATTAAAGTGTATTCGTGAAATATGTAGATTGTGTGCAGTTCATTTACCACTTCCACTGTAGTGAATGAGTTTTGGTAAACTCCTAGGGATAGTGTTGTTTGTCTAGAATCCAACTGTGAGTCTGTGTGCATTTGGGAACCACTGTGATAGAAGTGTTTGGTGACATTGTGTATTTGCTGACAGATAAGTGTTGTAAAACATGTCATGTTGTCAAGTTTTAGTAGCATTAGAAGACAGTTATGGCTTATGCTTTCATTATATGAGTCAGGCAATGACAGTAAATTGCAGTTGTGAAATATGTAGATTGTGTGCAGTTCCCTTACCACTTGCACTGTAGTGAATGAGTTTTAGTAAACTCATAGGGATAGTGGTGCTTGTCTAAAATCACACTGAGTTAGTGTGTATTTGGGATCACTGTGAGAGAAGCATTTGGTAACATCATGTATTTGCTGACAGATAACTGTTTTTTAAATCTGTCATGTTGTGAAGTTTTAGTAGGATTATAATCCAGTCTTTGCTTATGCGTTGATTAAATGAGTCATGCTTTGACACTGATGTGGTGTACTTAAATATGTAGATTGTGTGCAGTACCATTAACTCTTCCAGAGTAGTGAATGAGTTTTGGTAAACTCCTAGGATAGTATTGCTTGTCTAAAATCACACTGTGAGTCTGTGTGCATTTGGGTAAGGATTGTGAGAGAAGCATTTGGTAACATCGTGTATTTGCTGACATATACCTGTTTTAAAACCGGTCATGTTGTGAAGTTTTAGTAGCATTAGAAGCCAGTCTTTGCTTATGCTTTGATTATATGAGTCAGGCTTTGACATAAAAGTGCAGTCCTGAAATATGAAGATTGTGTGCAGTTCGCTTACCACTTCCACAGTAGTGAATGATTTTTGGTAAACTCCTAGGTATAGTGGCTGTTGTCTAGAATCACACTGTGAGTCTGTGTGCATTTGAGAACCACTGTGAGAGAAGCATTTGGTAACATCGTGTATTTGCTGACAGATAACTAATTTAAAACCTCTCATGTTGTCAAGTTTTAGTAGCATTAGAAGCTAGTCTTTGTTTATGCATTGATAAAATGAGTCAGGGTTTGAGACTAAGGTGCAGTACCATGTACTATTCTCTTCACTGTGACAGAACTGAAAATGTAAACGTTTTACCCAAGCACTGTCCTAGAAGTAGTCTGATGATTTAGTCAGTTTCTAAGTACCAAATAGACTGCTTCAAATGTCTATGCAGTATGCATCTAGTGTTCTAACATACTATACACTTGTCTTTCACACCTTCAATTCCCTAGTCATTATCCATACACTTCCAGGAAACATCCTGTCACTTCCTTTGCAGTCCTCTAGAGAGCCATTCAACAGCATGTACTAATTCATTCACTGTGCCAAAACCCAAACACTTATAAATTCACCAAGACACTCTCTTTCCAGTACTCTAATGATTCAGTCACTGCCTAAGAATTCATGCACTGAGCCAGGTCTTAGCACATGGACTTTTTCAAACCCCTATCCACTATGCATGCAGTCCTCTAAGCACCTACACACTTGTCTTTCACACCTTCAATTCCCCAGTCAGTATCCGTTCACTTCCAGCAAACACCCTGTCACTCCATTTGCACTCCTCTAGTGACCCATTCAGCATCATGTACTAATCCATTCACTGCGCCAAATCCTAATAAATTCACCCAGGCACTTTCCTTGCAGTACTCTAATCATTCAGTCAGTACCTAAGTACTCATCCAGTGACCCAGGCCTTAGTATATGGACTGCTTCAAACCCTTATCCACTATGCATGCAGTCCTCTAACCACCTACACAATTGTCTTTCTAACCTTCAATCCCCTAGTCAGTATCCATACACTTCCAGGAAATACCCTGTCACTCCCTTTGCAGTCCTCTAGTGACCCATTGAGCACCATGTACTAATCCATTCACTGTGATAAAACCCAAACACTTATAAATGCACCAAGATACTATCTTTGCAGTACTCTAATCATTCAGTCAGTGCCTAAGTATTCATACACTGACCCAGGCCTTAGCACATGGACTGCTTCAAACCCCTATGCACTATGCATGCAGTCTTCTAATCACCTAGACACTTGTCTTTCACACTTTCAATTTCGTAGTCAGTATCCATACAGTCCAGCACTTGTCACTCCCTTTGCACTCCTCTAGTGACCCATTCAGCACCATGTACTAATTCATTCACTGTGCCAAAACCCAAACACTTATAAATTCACCAAGGCACTCTACTTGCAGTACTCTAATCATTCAGTCAGTGCCTAAGTATTCATGCACTGAGCCAGGCCTTAGCACATGGACTGCTTCAAATGCCTATCCAGTATGCATGCAGTCCTCTAACCACCTACACAGTTGTCTTTCACACCTTCAATTCCCTAGTTAGTATTCATACACTTCTAGCAAACACCCTGTCACTCACCCAGTGTGTCTCCTTATAGTACTGTAATCATTTAGTCAGTTAGCATGTAGTCTTTTAGTGAGGTAGGCTTTAGGGCATGAACTGCTTCAAAGTAGTATGCACTATGCATGTAGTGTTTTAACCATCGTCACACTTGTGGTTCAGGGCTATAGTTTCTTAGTCAGATTTTATATAAAATGTGTTTGTACAGTAATGGAATAGTATAAATTTGAAAGTTATTAATATACATTTATTTGTGATTCTTTTTTACAGATACAGAACAGGAGTGTTTCTCATCTGTTTGCACTCTTCTCGTGCAAGATTGTTTGGATGAAGGGTCCTTAGGTGTTTCATCATACTTGCTGTGCCGCACGAGTATTTTTTGTTAGGATCCCCTCGTAACAGAACTCTTTGGCAAATCTTGCGAATGAAGAAGGTGGCATTGGTCTGTGTTTGCCCCTTGGAAAAAGTTACAAATTTCTTCAGCACTGAAGAAAAACGTTGTGGGCGTGGTGCCTTCTGTAAAAAAAAATCCTCAGATTCGGTAAATATTTTAAAGCGGCAACATTTACAGTTTTTGTAAGTTAAACTTATACAATTTTGTTATCTGTATGCATTTTATATATCTGTGATTTGTTTCTTGTGTTATTTTGTTGAGAATACCATATTGGATTTTTTTTAACAATCTTTCTGATTTTCCAGGTCTGTCGTCGACATCCGTGGTTCCCACAGGAGTGTTCCGCCTTGTTGTTTTGTATTATTGTTGTTACATTTTGTTTATTAGTTTATTGTTTATATTTATGTTAATAAAAAATAAAGTTTGAAAATAGTTTATCGTTTATATATTTATTATTATAAAAAATAAAGTTTGAAAAAAAAATTAATAATGTTTTGGGTTGTTCTCTTAACTGCTGTGTGACTCTTTCTTGTTCTTATTACTGTTATTTGATGGAGTCCACCATGGTGTTAAATTTTGGGGCACTTATCGCTGGAATACTGGTGATATCTGCAGTTTGCACCAACTTGTGAATAGTGTGTTAGATTTATCTCAACTTTACTTCCGTTAAAGTGCTGATAATGAAATCGAGAGGAGCCATTCCCGTGCAAAAAGACAAGAGGTGCACCTTTACGATTTATTCTAAATACTTAAATTCTGAATTGTATTGCACTGAGGTATTGGCTGCACTTACAGTGTACACACAAAATCTATTAAGAAATGTCATTGTATTTATATTGATTGGGAATAGTGCGTCACGTGCTGGATCTTGACGAGATACACTGCTCAGTTCGTATATTGTTGTGCACACGAAAAAAATCACATCACAACTTTCACACCAATTGCAATGCGACACAAATTCAGGCGATAAGACACGTTAGCACCGGGGATTTTACACCTGCTTTCTGCTGGTGTTAAGCAGGACAACTAACTGCACCATGAAAGGGAACACAGCCAAGAGCCACACCAGAACACCCACAGGTGCCATAGAGTCAATGAGCATGATACAGGGATACCCATGAGGGCCAGAAGACTCGTCTCAACAACTCCAGGACCGCCAATGCCCCCCAAACCCACATCTTAGTTAGTGTGTCCCTGTGGTCATTGTCTTAGCATGATAGGCACGAGCCCTGCAGCATCACAGTGTGCTGTCACCTCAGCGTTGGCAGTGAGGCTGGATGTGTAGCTACGTATGCATCCTCCTGCATGCACAACTGGCGTGTGCTGGTCTGTCGTTCACAGGTCAGTGCAGGGGTGTGCCTATCCGGCAAGGGGAACGGGGTGTCTCGGACATGTCCATGTACAGGAAGTCCGGTAAGTGTGTCTCTGTGTTCTGGTGTGGCCTGTTACAAGAGCCGGAGCAGTCGATGTAGTAAAGTGGCATGCACCACCTCCAAACGGCACTGTGATGTTGTAGTTGGAATGTAGCAGGACATGCGCAAATAGGCATTACTATGGCGTGCCGTACGAGTGCACGAGATACAACAGCTCACCGTACAAAAGTGTGGGGGCTCGTGGAAGGGAGGAGCAGCCATTTGGCAACATAACACACAGTGAACTCGACCATGTGCCACATGCTGGGCATCTCATCCATGATGACCACGTTCTCAGACATCCCACAACACCAACGACTGGCCTTTGTACACATCCTGTATGAATGCAGCGTGGTTTTAACTTCTATGCTCATTCAGTGGTGTGATGTTGGCAGGTTGTGTGACTTGTGCTCCTTGTTGGTGTGTTTCATTTTGGCCATTGTTAGTCTATATGTGTGTTGTACTTAATTGTGCATGTGTGCCATTCTGCCCATCTCCCCCACTCCCCCCACTCCCTGCTTCTTCCTCTTCTTAGTGCTGTTGTGTCTATAATTTTGTTGCTGCACACATAAATACATGTAAAGAATAAATTAGAATAGTTTATTGACTCTTTTAGGTTTCAAAACTTCCCTATTGGTTTCTTTTTAATTTTCCATATGAACCGTTTTTTTTAATATTCAACAACACATAGAATTCAGAAGTGCACACTTTCCAGAACATTCTACAATACGTGCAGCTTAAAAGTTCATACATTTTTTTAAACAGGTTAAAAGTTGACGATTGTTTTAAGTTCGAACAGTGCCTTCCAAATGCAAGTAGCAGGTGTGGTTGAGCTGAGCGAATTTTATCCTATGATATGTACTCCACGTTGAAACTGTTTTTTCTTAACCAATCACAAAGATGCCTTTCCACAAAACTAATGTGCACCCTACTTTTAAAAAAGAATGCTTTTCATGATATCTTCAGAGATAAGTTATAGATAGGAATTAGCATTTAAAAAACCTTTGAAATTCACTGAAAAAAACCATAGGTTTCATGCACGTTATAGTTAGGAATCGGCATTTAAAAAACCTTTGAAATTCACTGAAAAAAACAAAGGTTTCAGGGGCGTTATAGTTAGGAATTGGCATTTAAAAAACCTTAGAAATTCACTGAAAAAACCATAGGTTTCAGGTGTGTTATAGTTAGCTGGACATTTCCCTCGTACAAAACCCTAGAAATTCCCCTGCTATAGTTAGTTCAGCTAACTAAAACTTGCGCCCCCGCAATGCACTGCTGATGACGTCACATATTACATCACTCATGACATGGTCGGTGACATCACTGATGACATCTCAAATGACATCACTGATGACATCACTGATGACGTCATCCATGTGATAAATTAGTGCATCTTCTCACACCCTAATTTAACCATTGATACACCAACTCAAAATTTCAGACGTCCATTCTCAAAACCATAGATACTCCAATACCAATAACTACATACCCACTCATTAACTCTTATATACGTATACATGTATGTGTGTGTATATATGTATTGGTGTGTATATATATGTACTTTTGAAAAGCAGACATGATTTATTAACTAAGAAAACAACTGATACTCAGGATTCAGTAGAAGAAACAGGGACAGTCAGGATGATTTTAGGCTTTTCCGCAGAATCCCCAAAGATCAGGGAGCTGGTCCAAAAGAATTGGAGTATTCTGCAAACTGACAATGTTATTGGACGTCTTTTACCAGCTAGACCTGACATGACATCACCTATAAAAAGAATGCATCTCTAAAGGATATACTTGTCCACAGTTATTTCATGGAAGAACCTGTGACTAAGAAAACTCCAGTCACAGATTTCTTTCCATGTATGAGTTCTAAGGCCTATAGGAATAGCTCGAAGGTAAAAGACTATACAGTTCCTGGAAAGAAGGCCAAGCATTGTATCAACAAGCTGTTGAATTGTAATTCCAGCTTTGCGATATACTGCTTGGTATGACTGTGTGGTCTCCAATATATTGGCCGTACCATCCATCCAGCCAAAAAACGAATTTTGGAACACACACGGGCAATTACCAATAGAGATACCTCCAGCCCCTTAGCTAGACACTTCTCTGAGCAGCATAACACTAGAAGTGGCAAACTGCGCTATTTTTGTCTTGACCAGAAAGTCCTCACTGCAAGAGCGTGGGATAAAGTAAAACTCCTAAGAAAATTAGAGGCAAGGTATATAGTTGAATTAGGAACACGCACACCCTGGGGCCTCAACAGTGAGGAAGAATTGTGGTCTTTCGTTGGGTAAAAGTCTTTCCTTGGATGTACATATTTGTATATTTGTGTGTGGTTAATAACAAAGGATTGATCATGAAGAATGAAATAGCCCATTATGGGCTTGATTGACACAGAGACCGCAAAGAATGGACGGTAAACTATTTTTGTATATAAAATTGTTGATGTAGAGAAAGAACACAATTTTGTTCCATGAAATAGCCCATTAAGGGCTTGATTGATAAATATGTACAGAATGAAGAGAAGATATATGAACAGGGCTTATGATAAGACACTGTAATATGTAATGGTAGACCCAATGGGGCATGATTATAAAATGTTCTGCAATGGGACTATATACCACATTATTCTACCATGAATTACCATATTTTATTCTTCTTTTTTCTTGTTTTTATGGACA
Source organism: Triturus cristatus (assembly GCF_964204655.1). Lineage (NCBI taxonomy): Eukaryota > Metazoa > Chordata > Amphibia > Caudata > Salamandridae > Triturus > Triturus cristatus. The sequence goes on from NC_140588.1 coordinate 921,261,698, forward strand.
TATCGGAAAATTGAGGCATTTATGAGGAAATGTATTTATTTTTCTTCATCAACGCTATCATTATTTAATATGTTGATATTCTAGAAACATAGGTCTCAGTGCCAATTTTGCATTGTTATACCGAGAGATGATACAAACTGGGCTATCTTTAAGTTATTCTAAGATGGCCAACATATAAATGACACACACATAAGTTATATTTGGTCCTTTTATTGTTTCCATTAACTGGTGCGAGCCAATGAATGCAATTATTGTTAAAAAGCCCGAAGTTGCGGGCCGTCTGACACAGACGAAGGCCAGGAGGCTGAAACGCGTTTGTCAGTGCTTCTTTATTTCGAGTGGCATGGAACAATACATTTTTGAAGAATTTACAAAGCCTGAGCGTGCAGCGTTGTTCTTGGACTGCTGGTGCGATATATATATATATAGCGTGTCAGCGTTTTGGGGGTAGAACTGGGGGGGAACTTGCCGAATAAAGCATTTATGCTTTGAAAAACATTGTCCCTGGATTTTTGCTGGAGTGCTCTTCAAATTACACGTTTTTACGTGTTGGTTGTTTCATATATATATATATATATATATATATATATATATATAATATATATATATATATATATATATATATATATATATATTCACTGAAAAAACCATAGGTTTCACACACGTTATAGTTACGAATTAGCATTTAAAAAACCTTGCAAATTCACTTAAAAAACCATAGGTTTCACACATGTTATAGTTAGCTGGACATTTCACTCGTAAAAAACCTATGAAATTCCCCCGTTATAGTTACTGTAGGCAACTATAACTCACGCGACCGCAATCCTCTGCTGATGACGTCAGATATTACATCACTGTATTTAGACACTTATTTACCCATGTCTTCTTCCATTAATCTTTAGCTATACATATATTACAAATATTTATTTTTCATAAAGACACATATGTCATCAGTGATGTAATATCTGACGTCATCAGCAGAGGATTGCGGTCGCGTGAGTTATAGTTGCCTACAGTAACTATAACGGGGGAATTTCATAGGTTTTTTACGAGTGAAATGTCCAGCTAACTATAACATGTGTGAAACCTATGGTTTTTTAAGTGAATTTGCAAGGTTTTTTAAATGGTAATTCGTAACTATAACGTGTGTGAAACCTATGGTTTTTTCAGTGAATTTTTACGTTTTTTTAATGCTAAGTTATGCATGAATTTTTTTTTAAAAAGTTTTTCACCGTGCGCGCACCGTGAATTTTTTCAATTTTTTTTAAATCGCGAGGTGCGCGCTTCACGCACCGAGCACCCACGGTTCGCAGTGCGTGCCGTGCGTGCGCGGTGCGCGCACCTCGCGATTTTTAAAAAACTCACACTGATCAAGGCTAGGAGGTCAGGAACTGTCCACTCTGCCCCCTTTTCACGTTCTCCTCCTTTTTTTTCACCCCCTCAGACTGCGAGAGACAAAATGGCGGCCAACACTTCCTGGTTTCGACCGATTCGAATGTTTACCGACATCTAACAACCAATCAGAATTGCGCACGCGCACGGCAGGGTGCGCGCACATGCGCGCACGCTGCGCGCGTATAGATATTGATATGCTTTTAAATGCTATTTTCTCAGGAAATACTGAACAGATTTACACCAGACCTGCTAAAGGCACTGCCTTGACCTTATGGCTACCTCTCTGCCAAATTTCACGTAATTCTGTTCAGCCGTTCGGGCTGTAGCTGTGTCTAAAGGTCCTATGGAAAAATGCATGGGGAAAACGCGTTTTGGGACCCCCCCTTTTTCTCGGCCCCCGCTTGACGAATCACCCCGAGACTTTCAGGGTAGGAGCTGAGCGCCCCATTAGTTTTGAAAATTTCGCGAGGATTCGTCAACCGGCGCCAAAGTTATTCAAAATAGAATTTTGAGATTTCCTATGGAAACTAGGTCGTAACTATAACTATCTACTGGCGACCGCCAGTAGATAATGTACATATACATATATTCACTGAAAAAACCATAGGTTTTAGGGAAAGTTATAGTTAGTTGGAAATTTCACTAGTACAAAACCAGAGAAATTCCCCTGTTATAGTTAGTTCAGTTAACTATAACTTGAGCCCCCGCAATGCACTGCTGATGACTTCACATATTACATCACTCATTACATGGTCAGTGACATCACTGATGACATCGTCCATGTGATAAATTGATGCATCTTCTCACACCCTACTATAACCTTTGATACACCCACTCTAAATAACAGACTGCCATTCTCAAAACCATAGACACTCCAACACCAATAACTACATACCCACTCACTGATTCTTAGGTTTACACACACATCCACTCACTCACCCGTACAGTCACTCATACTTATGGTCACGCAGTACAGGACTATCATATGCACTCATATAGCAATATAGACACTCACACACCACCACTCATCCATAGAGGTACTCACACACCTAGTCAGTCATGCAAATAATTAATCACACTGCCATTTACTCACCTATACAGTTATACACACACCAGCTCAATCACTCATACAAATACTAGCACATTCTTATGCTCGTATACAATCACTGATACAAGCACACACTCATCCATACAGCCACTCTCACAATCACACACTCTCCCTTATAGCCATTTATATACTCCAACACACATATATGCTGCCTTTCACATATGTAATTACTCACACATGTACCACTGAGATATACATTCACTCACTAACATACCCATACACACACTCACCCACCCATACAGTCCATCACAGATGCACTCTAGAAACCGTGCACCCAGTGAATCACCCACTCACACATCTATGCACAGAGTCGCACACACCCCTCCCACATAAACACTCAGGCACCCATACAGATACTCAGACAACCAATCAATAACCCATATAGACACTCATGTAGCTATTTACAAACCAATGTAGCCGCTTACACACCAACAGACAGACGGATACAGACATTCACACAGTTTAGTCACTAACCCATGCATTCAGTAAGATACGTCTAATCACTCACTTATAGAGTCAGTCACGCACCTACTAAATCATCCATTCAGACACTTATACACCCACTCATTCTTCAATACGCCTTTCCCTATATATATTAAACATATTTAAACCTTACAGAAACACACAGTCACTGGATGATATCATCAGTGATGTCATTTGAGATGTCATCAGTGATGTCATCAGTGATGTCACTGACCATGTCATGAGTGATGTACTATGTGACGTCATCAGCAGTACATTACGGGGGCGCGAGTTATAGTTAGCTGAACTAACTATAACGGGGGAATTTCTCTGGTTTTGTTCGAGTGAAATGTCCAACTAACTATAACTTTCCATAAAACCTATGGTTTTTTCAGTGAATTTCTAAGGTTTTTTAAATGCTAATTTCTAACTATAACATGCCTGAAACCTATGTTTTTTTCAGTGAATTTCTAAGGTTTTTTAAATGCTAATTTCTAACTATAATGTGCCTGAAACCTATGGTTTTTTCAGTGAATTTCAAAGGTTTTTCAAATGCTAGTTTCTAACTATGCCTACAGAGTTAGGACATGTGAAGAAAGAAGAACAAGCATTGGTATAGCCAATAGGTCTCGCCTTTGGGACCTTATAAGTGTTTGGTTATCCAGCACAATATCCTTGGTGCAACAACATCAACTGTTGCATGGCTAAACACTTATAAGGTCCCAAAGGCGAGACCTATTTGCTATGCCAATGCTTGTTGAATGGGAGGTTTAATGTTTTTAGCCAAATAGAATCATAGGGTTGGCAAGGAAGTATATGGAGACTGTTGTCTGATTCAGAAGAGAAGCACCTTATTGTATAGTTGGTGTTCTTTGTTCTGTATTCGAAAAGTGGAATGTGTGTAATTGAATCCTGGAGGGGCAGGTGGTAGAAGCAGCCACAGCTGCACCTCTGGATCAGTGGACCTGCAACAATCAACCTGTGGAATTAAGACTTTACAGAGGTCATCGGTCTCCTGTATACAATAGAGACCCTAAGTATTGAGAGTGAGACGTTTAACTTGCAGGAGACACAAAGCAAATAATTTAATTTAACACGATGCGAGTCATACAGGAAAATACAAAAATATCCATGCATCTCGTTTGTGCTGCCCTTTCCCCAACCACTTGAGATTTAAATAAACACAAAAGCCATCTAGCCTCGGTTGCACACCCGTTGACATTGAAATGAGGGTAAAATCAGATGTTTAAATTGGCCCCCATTAAAGTCTATGGAGACATTTTGCTGGCCAGAAAGGGTGAATATGAGCGAGGAGGGTGACTCTCACTAATTAGGGTGAGTTGAAAGGTCTATAATGTCATGTACACCCAGGCTATTAAAGCATTATGTGTACTGAACCTCCGCGGGTGCGAAGAGACCACAATATACCCTTGAACCTTCCAGCATTAACATGGTGTGGGCAAGTCTTCTGGCCTGGTGCTGGGTTGAACAGCAGATCAGTATCCAGTAACTCTAGACATAAACAAAGGACTATACCACTACGTCCTAATCACTACAGTAAAGCCATGCAGATGCCAGCGCCATTTTAAGAAGAAACGCTTTTCGTCTTAATTGGGCTAACACTGAAGAAAACCACTCATATACTACTACTTCATGTTTTCTTTTATCAATTTTGAATTTGTTTTATTAATATACGGCTACGTAGTACAAAAAGAAGTAAAGCTTACATACCTTATATTTAGTGAAAAAGTATAAACAATATTGAACTACTTTAAAAAAGTGTTGCCTGTTTTCTAAATTGATATATTACGCCACATTTTATGTATCCCAGTGTATTACATTCTAAGAAATTAGGCGTGAGATGGCTGCACCTTTCGCTCTGCTGCAAATTACCTGGGTTCTGTGATGAAAACGCGTCTGCACGAGCCATGGCGCATACTCGGATACAACTTTGAAAGAGTGGCAGCCCGCGGATTCGTCGAAGGAGAAGCTGCTGCTCCTCTGGCATGTTGATTTAAAGGACTTGAGCTGCCCCAGATATGGATGTCACAGGGCGCTACCGGGGGGCAATTCTGCAAGGTGAAGTAGTTCTGTGAAAATAAGAGGTATGGTTGAGAGTGCGTTGCAGAGTGCAAAAAGACAAGCTGATCTCGAGAGGCTTAAAGGCTGAAAGGGAGACACGATACACTTTTTTAAATCTACTTTTCGCATTACAAACAAACACGTTGTTCCTGTCTTTCTGATTGTGTAAAACACTTATTACCACAATGTTTCAGCTATTATAGACTACATAATGGAAGAAAGACTCCGAGGATGGAGAAGAGGCACCTGGAAGGAAAGGGTATATGACAATATTTTGAGTCTAATGGCAAAAGAAATAAAATTTTCATTATAGCTTGGGTGATGAAAACAAATTCTGTGAAACTCTCAGAGTCTGTGATACTTAAGGACACAGTGAGCTTGTGCCACCACGCAGCTGTGCATCACTGCTCACCATCCAAGCACGGGAGTTGTGTGCACGTGCGCGCTAAAAGAAAAAAAAGGACACATGTGGTGCACGGGTGCGCGCGTGACAAGTGAAAGAAGGCTGGCGAGTGGTGTGCGATGTGCGCGCACCATGACGAGAAAGGAAAGCCAGATGGCGCCTCTGCTTGTCATTGTGCGTGTAACCGCACGCTCTATGTCAACCGGTCGGACTTTTGAAAGCCCACTCACTAAATATCTCGCCAGTGCAGCGGATGCGCTGGCTCAGGCCAGACCTAAAAATGCACAGAAAGAAGCAAACGAAATGCAGAAAGAAGCAACAGAAGTCCACAAACACGAAGAAAAGTGCATGAAGAAGCAAAATCATCCTGTGCCCAAAACTTTTTCAGATGGGTACTGGTGGTAACTGACTCTGACTTACCAGGTCTAGAGCCAGTGCAATGCTAAAAGACACTTAGAATACAGTGAAAACACCTACACACACTAGGGAAGATTATGCATTGGAGTACCCCTGTGACCTCCTCTGTAAGGCCCTAGTACATAATACGGCAGGGGGGTTAAAACTACCTCTTAAAACGTGCAGCGGGGCGCGTTTGCACAGTGGTGAAGGGAGGGGGGCTTGAGGTGACATGTGTGCAAACACGCCCTGTGGCCGTTTTAAGTTGGGAGATTAAGTCCCCTTGAATCCTGCAGCGCTAGGGTGTGCGCATGAGTCCAGCATAGTTTTTGTACAGGAAGGGTACCCTTCCTGTACACAATACTATGCTCGACACAAGGGAAAGCTTTTCCCACTGTGTATGAGTGCTGCACAGTGCAGCACGCATGCAAAGTCGGAAAAGGAAGGAGAAATTAAAGCATTTCTCCTTCCTTGAGCCTAGTTGAAAAGGGCGCAGTTTACTCACGCTAAACCCAATCTGCTGTTTCTAGTAAATTGGTTTTAGTGTGAGAAACTTTGGGTGATTGCATTGGAACGCCCATGCACCACCCTTGGTAAGCCCCCATGGTGCAAAGTAACGTGAAGCAGCGCACTGCTTCACATTGCTTTTACGTTATTTCCAGCAGTAAACAAGTTTAGCGCTGGAAAGTAGATTACAAAAAAAAGATTTTGCATCGTTTTGCATCACTTTTGTGACGCAAACATGGTGCAAAAGCTTAGTAAATCTCTCCCTATGTCCACTTTAACTGAGTGTTCTCTTTCCTGTTTGCACTTTGTTCCCCTTTAGGGGAAAGATGCAGTGGATAGAGCTGCTATTTTTGTTTGCTGCTATAGGTACTATTTTATTCGTTTAATTTTTCAATATGTGAATACTAGAATACACACATTGCACTTTTTGCACTGTGCTTATGGTTATTTTTGCACTATTGCACATCGCACTTCACTTCTTTTCTCCCTCTATGAGGGGGATAAGATACTATCTCTGTTGATCAATGTAAAGTTTTGCAGCAGTTCTTCCATTTCTCCAATGTTCAAAGTACTTGGTTTATACACAGTAAAGGAATTAAAAACTTGATCTTTGTGTACCTTTAGATATTTTCGACACTTACTCATTAATCTCATTTTATTGTGTATAGTTCTGCCATCTGCACTTTGTTCTCCTCCAGCAGGTAGGATGCGCTGGATACACCAGCTACTATCATTTCCTCCTAGATATATTACTCTCTCTGTTACAAGTACTTAGTACTTGAGGAATTGATTGCACACGTCACTTTATGTGATTGGTCTTCTTTCAAAGATTGCACTATTTACTGCACAAGCACTTTTTGATAATGAAAGCCCTTTATATTAGAGATACCTCAATGCTTAATTATCTATATGGTATCATGCACAGAGGAGGGGGGACAGTGATACATGCTCCCAGGTGCCAAGTCAATGCGCCTTTTGTTGGTTGAGGGAGGCTGGGGAGGTGAGGTAATGGCTACCTCTCTCCACAGAAAGTTTGGGGAGGGAAGGGGTGGTGGGGATGGGGGTGAGGCATCATAAAAAAAATTGGTAGGTGAATAGCCTGAGATAATAGGCAAAATGGTAACATGTTCAAGTCCAGAGGCCAAGGGGTACACTGCAGTTTTTGTGTCATTAAGAGTTTATATGAAACCTTAATAATAGACATGGTACAATTTGAAGTGTGGCATAGGAGGGATTATATCAGGCTTTTCTTAAAATGTCATGGTTTATTCTGAAGAATGACACAACCAGTGAAGGTAATTTCATGTAATGTGATTGGTTTATGAATGTACAAAAAAGAGGAGCAATGTTGAAATGGCTAGGATCCTTTTCCCCTCAGGTGATTTTTTTGCAGGAGACTCATTTTAAGTCCAATTCCCCTTGCCTTGTATTTCCTAAGAAGTATGCTCAAGCATACTTCGCTTCGACTCATGCTGCTGTAAGTGGGGTGGGTATCCTTTTCTCTTCAGAACTCGACTGGGAGGTGGGTAAGGTGATTCTGGACGAGGAAGGAAGGTGGATCTGGATTGAAGTCTCAGTTAATAGGATAGCCTTTGTCTTGCTTAATTACTACGGGCCAATTTTTGATGACACTAAGGCCCTGAAACAGATTTATGACTTGTTGACAAATGCTCATGGTTTTATAATTATGGGCGGTGACTTCAACCTAATCCAAGATTTAGGCCTGGATACTTCCAACAAGGGCAAAACACAATTAAAATCAAAGACAGATTGACTATTAAAAATGATGAAAGAAGATTTCGCCTTATTAGACCTATGGAGAAGCAATCACCCAGGTCTTACTGAGTTCACGTGCTACTCAGCTAGATTTAAAACAGCATCCCGATTAGAGTTGTTTCTGATAAGCAATCATCTTGCAAGAGGGGAATCTGTGATCCTTTCTTATCCATTTTCAGATCACTCTCTGGTCTCCTTGATAGTACATCTACCCGCCCCCGAAGGAAAAAATAATAATAGGTGGTACTTCGACAAAGCATTGCTCTCGGATCCAATATGGATTGCCGAAACTCGTGAATTCATAGTATGGTTTTTAAGGAAAATATGAACACAGCTTCAGGCTTCATGGTATGGGAGGGTTTTAAGGCTTCTTTTAGGGGACGGGTGGTTGCATAAAGGACAAACCTTCACAAAATAAGGAAATACGAAATTGCAGGACTCCAGGAGGCTGTGGATCAGGTTAGGAGAGAACTTATGTTGAGGCCCCCCGGGGACTTTGTAGAAGAGGCTCTCCAGCAGGAATTACTAAGGGCGACAGAGGAATTGAAAAACGTTTTTATTCTCGAGGAGCTCTCTGGGAACAGAGATTCTCATCAAAAAGTCTACAAAGAGAGCCAGCACATGGGGGCATTTTTAGCCTAGACTACAAAAACGCATCAGAGTAGGCAATCAATCCCACAAATTAGAGATCCCAGTACTAGGCGTCTGGTTAATAATAAAGATGAAATTGCTGAAATGTTTGTGTCTCATTTTAGCAATATCTATGCTGAAGTTCAGCTAGTCGGTCCCCAGGCTCATGTGGAATATTTTATGACAGTCCAGTTACCTAAGATTCGCAAGGAGGACTATAGGATGCTGAAAAACCAATTACAGCTGCAGAATTAAGTGAAATTATTTTAAAAAGATGGCGAATGCTAAGGCAAGTGGTAACGATGGGATCCCTATTGAAGTTTCGTAAATTGTTTTTTGATGAACTTTCCCCTTTTTTGGTATCCCTGTACAACCGAATAATGGATGGACTGTCAGTCTCAGATAGATTTAAGTAATCAGTCGTGATCTCTATTTTAAAGAAGAATAAAGACCAGAAAGACCCAATAAGGCTACTAAATGTAGACTATAAGCTTTTCATGAAAATCTGGGCAAATAGGATCTCAGGCTGTGTGCAACAGGTGATACATGCGGATCAAACAGGATTCCTGCCTGGAAAATTGACGGCTGCAAATACCTTTTATCTGATGTAGGCCATTGGCTAATTTTCTGCCAGGAACAATAGTGCAGCCATTTTAATGATGGGCCCAGAAAAGGCATTCGATCTGGTGGATTGACAGGCCCTTTTTTTATCCTAGGGAAGTTTGGTTTTCCATGCCGTCTGATCAAGATGTTAGAAGGAATTTATAAGGGGGCAATCGCAGAAATAATTATAAACTCTAATCAGGCGGGAGAAGTGGCAATAAGGCGGGGTACTAGTCAGGGATGCCCTCTTTCCCCCCTGTTATTCTCTCTTTTTATCGAGCCACTGGCGATAAAGATTCGCTCTAATGTACTAATTTGAGCTGCCCCAGTAGGAATGGCAAAAATTAAGTTGTTTACCGATGATTTGATCCTATACTTGACCCCAGATAAGTTGAATATTCAGCTGTCTCTTGGAGAAATCCAGGCATTTACAGAGGTGGGGGGCTATAGGGTCAATCAGTCCAAAACGGAGTTCTCCTATTAAATGCATTGGGAACCGATCTTTCTGAGGGGATAAAATTCCTGCACTTAAAACCTATTAGATTGCTAGGCCTTTACGTTACAGCCGATTTCTCTTAACTTTTTCATCTGAACTATGTTAAAACACTTGTTAAAATAAAAAACCTGTTTGAATGATAATCACTTCTATCTTTGACTGTAATCGGTCGAGTCTCCATGGTAAAGATGTTGATCCATTTTACAATTGGATGTAAAACAGGGGGGGGCTTGATTACCTCATTTAACTACCTATTATCAAGCTGTGCTACTTAGTTTAATAAATCAGCTAGTTGCCCCTTCCTCGAATTTTGATAATTTTCTATTTATTCTAATGCTAACAGAAAGTGCAATTAAGCTGCCAGCATTCTTACACACTGTAAAGCTACCAAAAAAGATAAGATGTGAGGCTGTGAACATATTTTAAAATCTTACACAGTGGTTCAATAAAAGCTACAATTTCTCAACATGCCATGCATATTCCTCTCTTCAAGACTGTGAGCTATGGGGTCTTCAGCTCTCGCAAAAGGGGATTCAGTCTTATAATACACTAGGCTTTCGTAAACTAGTTGATTTTATAACGGCACTAATATGATAACATGGGATGCTTTTGTAGCGCAATCTGAACCTCAGAGCCACGATCTCTGGTTAAGCTTTAGGCAGATTACATGCTTTCTCTAGATTAATTATAAAGGAATTAACGAGAGAGCTAGAACAATTTTAAGAGCAGCCTTTCATTTTTATGTAACTGGTATTGGTAGTTGGTACAGGCTACTATGGCAGGACACAAATAAGAGTCTTGTCAAAACAATGCTTCCTATAATTGCTCAGGAGACTAACTGCTGGTTTAATATCCAGGAATGGCAACAAGTCTGTGAGCTTGGCCATAGGGCCCTGAGGGTGTCCAATTTTGAAAGGATGTCTTTTCTTTCAAGATGAATGGTTAACTACACTCCCCTCTGATTACATAAATTGTTTCCTTCAATCCAGAATGACTGTTTTAGATGTCATTTGCCGGAGGCAGGTGACTGGACACATATATTTTTTACATATTCTAGATTACAACACTTCCGGGAGGAGGTATTTCAGTTTATTAGTGACTGCATGTCAATAAATATCCTACCATCTACATTCTTGGCTTTATTTGGCTTTTCTTATGCAGTCAATCAGCTACCAAATCATATGCAATGTTTTGTTTCCACAGCCATAGTGGTAGCCAGATCTTTACTATTGCAAAATTGCAGATCTCAGAAGATCCCTATATTGGGTCAGTGGCTGCGTAAATTGGACCGGGCCTATAAATTTGAAGAGGCCTACTCGAAAAGGATAGGGGTGCTTCGGAGATTTAGGCTGACTTAGGAGGGCTATGCTTTGACCAAGTGTGTAAACGATAGTATGTAACTCAGGTGAATTCTTGCATAATGTAAAGTTAGTGGTTGGTATTTCATAATCTGCATGTTTCTTTTCTATTTTTTATATCATATAAAATAGAATAGGAATTTGTGCTTTTTACCTTTTTTTATGTGAGATTGGATAATATGTAAGTTTTATCTTTTTTCATGTACCTTGACTATCATGTTTTGTAAAATGGAATATGAAACTTGCCCCATTTATTGCTTATTTAAATATGAGATTGGATATTATGTAAGTTTCCTTGTTTCATGTACCTTGCGTATCATGTCTGCTATTCTCTCTCAATAAAATAAGAAAAAGATGGGTGCCTATGTTGTGGGAAAGATTGTTTTTGTGCAGAAAAACAATTACGAGAGGTATTTTCTTCTTTGTATGTGTGCTGCAGAATGGAGCATGCATAGAAACAGGAAAAAGGGAGGAGAAAGAAAAATATCTCTCCTCACTGGAGCTCCCTAGGGAGGAGTAGGATTCTGAGGCATTTACATGATTACGAATTGTTGTAAATTTAGATATGTGGCAGAATAAATGGGTCTTGCATGGGAACACCCACAGCAATACCCATGGCATGCTTCTTTCACACAAAGTGCTCCTTGAAAAGCGCCTGTATTTATAAGGCCATGAAAAACGACACAAAGTGGCTTCATGTGGCTTTGTAAATATGGAGCATTACATTTCGGCACCAGTGTGTCAAAATATGTGACGTTCTGGAAACTGCATGGGGCTTGTAAGTATACATCCTTACCTCAATGTTCATTTGAAAATTTACTACAGAAGGGATAAACTGCCCATTCACCATGGATAAGTGAGATGTGAGATATGCTGGAGCTGTGTTGTTCAAGAGAGTGCTAAAATGTTTAAAGGTAACTAATAAATAAGGTTTTGTGATTTGCTCTGGGTTTGTAATATTGAAGTAAGTGCATGTAGTAATATATCTAGGTTCATCTGTAGATTTAAACGTGCATCATAAAATGAAAACTGTTTTTGTATTAAGTGTAAGTCAGTAGTAAAGTAGTTGGTAGACCGGCTAGGGTAAACATTAAAATATACCTCTCTACATAAATGCACACAGTTACAATGTCTTTAAAAAGTTCAGACATTAAGGCAACAGAAGCAACCACAGTATGTTTGCAGAAATGAGTTACAAAAAGGGCAAAATGCAGAAAGAGTGGTGAAAGGAAAAAGAACTACTGGTAAGAGGACAAAGTATTTTCTTAAAAATATATGTGGACATATGCAAAGATTAAAAAATAAAGAAAATGAAATAATGACTATGAGAAACAATAAGAGTGGACAAAGTGTACATTGCAAGAACAGAAAAGATTGTAAAAGACATGGACGCACCTTAACCAGGAGATAGAAGCAGTTTAAGGAAATCGGAGCCAGAATGTTTCGTAGCAGAGTGGTTTTAAATCTACAGAGAACTATGAAGAAGTATAGAAGAAGGAGAGAAGCACTGAAATAGAAAGAACAGGTTGAGAGAGTAGTGGATAAGGCCTTTGCCTTGAAGAGGAAGCTTTTCATTTTGATTCTAAATAGAATGAAGACTCTTGACAAAATAGTGTTGTTCATAAGGAGACAAAACCCGAAGAAAAGATTAATAAATAGAAGTAACTTTTGTTCAGTTTTGAGTAGAGAATGGATACATACTTCTAGTACAGAGCCTTTCTTTAGTGAAGAAAGCTATCTCCAGGATAACAGATTAGTTCATGCTATTAATGAAAGAGGACGAAGCTATGAAATGAAGAATGGCAGGCCTATAGTAAAAGAGGTGACGGTACATAGAAATGTAGAAGAAGTTATTGCAGAAGAGGTACAAGGGAGGTGTAGTGAGGTCCCTGTATACAAATGGAATTGTAGTCGTTTTTGTAGTATAGGACAGCAATCCATTCATATATTAAGGAAATTCCTACGTATATTTCCAAGGAGAAGTTTAAAATACAAAATAAGTTCTTTTACAAGGTTTGGATCCTTGCAAGCTGAGGATGCATACACATTTGCAGGAACACTCACTATCGTGTTTATCAAAGAATGTGTGCCAAAGCATCTTTTATCATTTTAGGATGTTAGCTATATACCACTCAACAATGCAAACTTTTGTTAGGAGGCTATACTATAGAAAGCCCCAGCTTTATGGTTAGGAGATATGAATAAGGCACTTTTGCATGGTAGTGTGGCAGAGGTAGAAAAGGTTTGTGATGATGTGCAGTTTCATTTCTTTGGTCCAGAACAGGAAATTGAAGAGTTGATAACAGGAGGAGTTGTAGAATAGGACATAGGTACTACAGTTGATAGTTTTAAAGAAGAGATTACACAATTTAAGACAGTATGTGCTGAAAAACCATAGTATGTTTCTGTATGCTGTTGATGCACTCACTACAAGAATCAAACATGGACTGTTAAATTATATTTAAAAAGTGAAATTGAGAATAATGATAACTTAGCTGTAGAAGAAAGATTTGACTTGTCTGTCTGACAAGTTATATGTGAGTACTGCTACAGTAAAATAGAGGATAATAAAATGCCTGCTAGAGCTGTACATAGCAAGTTAGAACTGGTTCCCATTCCAGAAGCACTTCAAGGTTTAAATATTTATAAGTCCGTTCTTATCCAAAACTATACATGCACATTGTTAGATCTGGCACCACTGGCGTGGGTCCCCCTTCCATTTTTTGCGGTTGCCACTTATGATTTTGCTGGTTTTAGATGCTTTGGGCACTGTGCCACTGATATTCAGTGCCACTGTGCAAGTGCTCCCTATGTTAAATTGATGTATGGATTAATCACTCCATGATTGGCTTAGTTGGTTTACTTGTCAGACCTTAGTACAGTGCACTGCGTGTGCCCAGGGCTTGTAAATCCTATGCTGCTGGTGGGTTGCAGCACTGATTGTGCCACCCACCGGGGCAGCTTGTAAAGTGTGTCCCAGGCCTGCCATTGCAGAGCCTCTGTGCAGTCTGGTACTGCCATGTTGACTTGGCAAGTGTACCCACTTGCCAGTCCCCAAACCTTCCCTTTTCAACATATCACACACCTCTAAGGTAGGCCCAAGGGCAGGGTGCATTGTAGGTAAAAGGTAGGACATGCCCTGATGTGTGTGGCATGTTTATTTGTGAATTACAGCCATTTTCGTTTTTCACTATTGCAAGGCTACCTGTTCCCATAGGCCAGAATGGGCAGTTTAATTATAAAATGTTATAATCCTAACTGACTCAGGGAACTAGGTAGAAATTCGAGTTTAGTATGCCTGAACTCAGAATGATAAAATACAGCTTTTAGTGAAGTTGGTTTTAACCCCTTTGTTGCTTGCGTCGGCCAATGGCCGACGCAAGCACTACCTCCCTGGTGCAGCGCATGTCCATTGGCTGTCACCAGGATGGGCCCCCTTTAAACCTCCGGTGCCTCGCACCGGAGATTGTTTTTTTTTTTAATTCCCCCTGGGGAGACACGGAAGGCTTTCCGCATCATCCCCTGACCCCCCTCCCACCCAATTGTGACGTCAGTGTGCCGCAAGGCGGTCTGACATCACTGATTTCCCCACCGGAGCCAAGGACAGCAGCAGGTAAGGCCGCACTCGACTCCGATGGGGAAATCCAGCTGAAAACGACCTCCCCAGCTTTCAGGGAGGCCTCGTTTGAAAAGGTAGAGACTACCCTTTTAAACAAGGCCTTCCTGAAAGTGTTTATTGGCCGTGGATCGCTGCAGTGCTGTGATCCACGGCCAGTAAACCCCACTAGACAACATAGATGTCTTTCGGGGGGGTCGGCCCTTGTTGGAATGGGTCGCCCGACCCCGCTTTGGGGGGCAATTATTTATTTTAATAACTCGCCCCCCCCAAAAAAAAGGCAAATAGTTTTTTTAAATGGTGGCGATATTGGCAGGGGGTCGGCCCTCCTGCTCAGTGGCCGGCACCATGTGAGGGCAAATTTTGTTTTATTACAATGGTTTGCCTTTTTGAAGTAAACACTGTTCTCTGTTAAAGGTTGCATATTCAGCTACTCGCCGAGTGACACTGAAATGGGATAGTAAGTGTCATGCACCTCTGCCTGGCCTGTAATGAAGTCCTTAGGCAAAGCGCATCCTTGCGCAGACGTATGTCTGCTCAGGTGGAAACTACTTTATACCCATAAAAACCCACCCCTATCCCGTGCATCCAGCACTGCCTAGTGTAGTGTTTAACAGTGTCTTAGAAAAAGTATTGTGACATTCATAGTGTGGCTATTTTATATATCATCTGAATTGATTGTCGCATTCAATGTATCACTGGATTTAATGTATCACTGGATTTAAAATTACGTGTATTACTACTGAAAACGCTGTAAAATCCTTGTTATGCTTTCACCTCTGTGTTATACTTGTCAACAAATAAATGGATTCTTCGTGTTTCAGACTTGCACGCTAGAATTGCTCTAAAGCGATGAAATAGACTCGCGCGCTGAAACACTCATGAAGGAAAAACACTCGTTCTGACTGCACGTTGCCTCACGTTTGAGGGCGTGCAATGTGGCAGTCATTACGGCGCGGTTCGGGTGTGGCAGACTATAAAAGCCACCCGCGCTTCGAGAATGCGCTTAGCCTTCCGTCTGCAGTTGCGTCAACAGCAACTCTACTTACCCGAGTTCCGGATTCCTGATTTCCGACTTCAGCATTCGTCTTCATGTATCTTCACGGATACCTGAAAAAGAAAGAGAAAGCTAAGTGATTTTTCAATTCTTCTACGCATAAGACGCCCACCGCAAGACAGCAGTAGTAAAAGCGTGCACAAGAAGGACACATTTTTGGAGACTCTTTTTGTGATACAAAAAGACAATTTAAGCAGAGTTGTGTTAATTAGAAGAAAAACTATTTATGCAAGGGTTTTTTATGTAATTTGAAAATGAAAGTTTTTGTGTGTTGGTATATTTTTTATTTCAAAGGAAAAAGAACATAATAGTGATGGAGTAGAAGAACAAGAAGTATGACAATAAGGAGTAAGTGTGTAAAACAAAGTTAGGGTATGTAAAGTAATTAATAATAGAGTTGGCATCTTGTGAATATAGGAAGTGAAGATTAATATGTAAATCTATTTCTGTTTACAAGAGAAGAAGAAGTCATCAACAACATTTACACATCCCAAGAGACTCCTCTGACAGGACAACAACCTTGGTGACAACATTTACGACGACTTCCTCCATCTCTCTACACCATCCAGGATGCTAGGAACATCCCTGTAGAATCGCAGGTAGGGCAGTTACACTTTGCAATTCATCTGAATGTTACTCTAGAGATTGGAGAGTTAATAGACATGCCGTAACATGTATTCCTTAAAGAATTTCTTGTTGCCTCGCAGGTCAACAACAGGAATTCATCAGTGTCCGAATCCGGCCCTCCTCCCTAGTTTCTATTTTGTAGCCATAGTGGTTGAACACATCTCTGGTTATACTCTAGGGATCTTGGGAGGTTGGTTCATAGCGTCTCTGCGAAACTTCACCAAGCACCTTATAGGTAAGAAGCAACAGTGATTGGTAACCTGACAGTAAGTAGTACACATTTGGTGCAAATCTGCTGCTTGGAGCAATGGAGGGTGATGCTCTTATGGAAGTTCACACATCTTGCAATGGCTCTTCGGCTAGATGGACTTGTGCTCTTTTCTGGGGGCCTATATGCAGTGCTTAATGTGAAACACAACTGAGACAAAGAGAGAAAGTAGAGATTAAAATGAACACTCAACAGTGAAATAAATAGGCAGGGAGTGTGTGTTAGTGGATTAAAGAGGTATAAGATGGCATAAGTTACTGTTCAGCCTTGGTATTCAGCAACCTGACCATTATGTCATTAGATGAGGGCTTCTGAGCTAAACTTAGGGCCCCAACATTTATCATTTTACAAATTAAGTGCTGCCTATATTTGTACTGATGAACCTCTGTCTCCTGCTGATGATAATGCTCTTCAACACACTTTCATCAGTGATCCTATACCCCCTTTGGTGCTTTGGTGCTTGTTGTGGGGGCAAATTCTTTTTCTTATAGCTATGTGCTTTCCGTGGGGGCCACAATCGGCCCCCAGGGAAGCCATAGCTATAAAAAAAATAGAGAAAGAGAGATATCTCTTTATATATATATATATATATATATATATGGCAACAACGCTGTGGTTTTCTCCTCTTCCTTGAACCAACAGCAGCTACGGACACCATTAAGCTTCAATACAATCTTTATTGGAGCAGTACACCAACGACCAACTCAACGCGTTTCGGGAAAACCCTTGCTCACGAGTATAGCGCTGATCAAACCAGGAAGTGTTTTTAACAAATCATGTGATCACAAAAAGGTAAACAGTGACAACATACTACACGGTTTTCGTTACTTCACGATACCTCTTTGTTTTTTTCAATACAACTTTACACTTCAAATATAATTATCATGACATTAAGTTTGTCAAGGCTAGTGGCAGAACATAAATTCTCCAAGTTATGTAAATTACTGCCATGATATTACCACATTAAATGCTTAGGATATCGCCCAAGTGGGCATAATGTCCGTGTGTATTAAGGTTCATAGGTGAAGAACGGCCAATTACAAGTTCGCAATGCTCATTCGTTCTGAAATGTGGCTTAAAGGAATTCACCTTTTAGCAGTTAACACCCAAGTGGGCATACTGTCCGAATGCTAATCACTTATTGATATGACAGCAACAACAATTTTAGCCAAACATGGCTAAAGAGATACTTTAGTTCTTCTGCATTCTTTCATGATTCACCAGTGCTTTATATGTCTAGAAAAAAGAAAAAACACACATCTGTTAAACACTGATCTATGATGCCTCTTAATTATAACACTTCCTGATCTTCAACACTGAATAATACATTCATTAAAACCATTTTTTTACATCAGTCAAAAACATACAAAAGTTGCTTACCTAAAGTTCAACAATGCGGGAAAACCTGATGACGGTTAAGTAATCGGTGTGCCTGAGGTATTTAACCCAAATGTGCTGCCAATTCTTCATCACAATTGTGGCCTATCGGGGCCAGAGTTCTCTACTGGATTATAAGTTTGGATTCTAGGCGTCTAAGATCCTGGACCCTATTGCCTCCTCTTTCGTTGACTTTTAGTCAAGTACACAGAAACTAAGCAAATCACTATTTTGACTATGATGGCTTGCAAAGTGGCGTGCTATAGGGTACTGTTTGTCACCATGTTTGATGGCGCGCAAATGTTCTAAAATCCTGATCTTAGCTTTATGGATGGTGCTTCCTATGTATGCTTTTTTACAAGGACAAAATAAAGCATACACCTCAAAATCCGTGTTGCATGTGGTGTGTTTTAGAATTCTGTAGGCCTTGATCTCTGGGGAGAGCATACATTCTTTGCAGTTTTTACTGTGTTTGCATGCTTTGCACTTTCTGCATGTGTAAAAGCCTTGTACTCCTAAGGTATTCACATGTGTAGGTTCAATAGCTCTGCATAGTGTGTCTTTGAGTGATTTTGCTTTCCTGTACGTTATCTGTGGAAAAGTTTCAACACTGATAGATAGATCTTTGTCTGTGTGTAGTACAGGCCAAAATTTGTTGAGGCTTTTTCGTACCTCATGAGCTTGATTGTTATAGGTAGTGATGAACCTAATTTTGTCAATTTCCTCAACATTTTCATTGACTTTATCAAACAGCAGTGATTCTCTTAGTCTTTTGGCCACTTCTGCTTTTGCCTTATTAATAACAGATTCAGGATACCCTCTTTCTAAGAATCTTTTAGTCATCACCTTTTCTTCTATTTCAAAACTTTCCAATGAGCTACAGTTACGTTTGGCACGTAACAGTTCTCCCAAATGAATGCTATCAAGTAAAGACTTTGGGTGGCAGCTGCGCGCATGGAGGAGGCTGTTTCCTGCTGTTTTTTTCCTGAACAGGGAGCTTTTTAAGCCGTCTTTCTGGATGGTGAGAGACAGATCTAAAAACTCAATGCTAGTTTGTGACCACTAACTAGTGAATTGGAGATTAAAGTTATTGACATTAAGACTTTCAACAAACTCATTTGCTTCAATCTCATTTCCCTTCCATATGCAAAAGATATTGTCTATGTATCTTACCCATTTTATCACCTTGTCTTTAAACACCTCATGCTCTCTGACCACTTTTTCCTCCCAGTACCCCAGATAGAGACCCCCAAAGCAAGGAGCAAAGCAGGTCCCCATCGAAGTACCGAGAGATTGTTTGAAAATTTTGCCATCAAATATTTAAAGACAAGGTGATAAAATGGGTAAGATACATAAAAATCACTCAAAGACACACTATGCAGAGCTATTGAACCTACACATGTGAATACCTTAGGAGTACAAGGCTTTTACACATGCAGAAAGTGAAATTCACTGAAAAAAGCATAGGTTTCAGGGACGTTATAGTTAGTTGCACATTTCACTCGTACAAAACCATAGAAATTTGGACACTATAGTTAGTAGAGCTAACTATAACTCGCGCCCCCGCAATGCACTGCTGATGACGTCACATATTACATCACTCATGACATGAGCAGTGACATCACTGATGACATCACTGATGACATCTCAAATGACATCACTGATGACATTACTGATGACATCATCCAGTGAATCTGTGTTTTTGTAAACTTTAAATATATTTTATACATGTTAATGCCAAAGTGTATTGAAGAATGAGTTGGTGTATAAGTGTCTGGGTGGAGGATTTAATAGGTATGTGACTGACTGTATAAGTTAGTGATTAAATGTCTCTTACTGAATGCATGGGTTAGTGAGTAAACTGTGTGAATGTCTGTATCAGTCTCTCAGTTGTTGTATAAGCTACTGCATGGGTTGATGATTAGGTACATGACTGTCTATATGGCTTACTTATTGGTAGCATAAGTATTAGTGTGGGTGGCTCAGTGTTTGTGTGTATAGGTGGGTGGACAGTGTGTAATTTTCTGCTAACATGTGTGAGTGGCTAATTTACTAGGTGTATGGGTTCAATAGTGCATGAGGAAATAGCTGTTTCGGTGAGTGTGTGTGTATCACTGTGTTGGAGAGTGAATGTATATCTCACTGGTATATGTGTGAGCAACTGCATATGTGAAAGGCAGTATATGTAAGTGTTGGAGTATATCAATGACTCTATGTGATAGTGAGTAATTGTGAGAGTGGCTGTATAAATGAGTGTGTGCTTATGTCAGTGATTGTATAAGAGAGTCAGTATATGTTACTATTTGTATGAATAGGTTAGATACTGAATGTATAACTGTATAGGTGAGTAAACAGCAGTGTTATAGATTTGTTACATGAGTAGCTACATGTGTCAATAACTCTATGGATGAGTGATGGTGTATGAGTGTTTGTATAGGGTTATCAGTACATATAATAGTGCTATATTGATGTGTAATGTATGTGTGAATGAATGAATGTGTGTGTATAACTAGGAAGTAGTCAGTGGGTATAAAGTAACTGCTATTGATTTGTCTATGTTTTAGAAAATGGTAGTCAGTATTTTGGAGTGGGTATATCAAAGTTTATATTAGGGTGTGAAGAGGTGCATCAAATTATCACGTGGATGATGTCATCAGTGATGTCATCAGTGATGTCATTTGAGATGTCATCAGTGATGTCATGAGTGATGTCACTGACCATGTCATGAGTGATGTAATATGTGACGTCATCAGCAATGCATTGTGGGGGCGCGAGTTATAGTTAGCTCTACTAACTATAACATCCGAATTTCTATGGTTTTGTACGAGTGAAATGTGCAACTAACTAAAACGTCCCTGAAACCTATGTTTTTTCCAGTGAATTTCAAAGGTTTTTTAAATGCTAATTTGTAACTATAACGTCCCTGAAACCTATAGTTTTTTCAGTGAATTTCAAAGGTTTTTAAAATGATAATTTGTAACTATACTAATTATGTTTTTTAGTGAATTTCAAATGTTTTTAAATGCTAATTTCTAATTATAATGTTCATTAAACCTATGGTTTTTTCAGTAATTTTAAATTATCATTCCATTTTCAACCTGGTGAAAACAGGCGATATCACCAGTTTTCCAGCAATAGCTTCTGCAAAATAAATTGCCACAAATGAGAGCAACAACTAACGCAAATAATATGCAAAGTAGGTGTTCCTGTACAAAAATAACATGAAAACACCACTTCCCGATATTTTCAACAATCAGCCAAATCTGTGGTGCGATCCAAAAACAGGCGATAAGCTGCGTTAGCAGTAGGAATGTACCATCTGCCTTTTACTGGTGTAAGGTAGGATGACTACCTACAGTGTGAAAGGGAGCCCAGCCCAGAAGCACATCTGAAGACCAACACATGTCATAGAGCTAGTGCTCGAGCCCCTCGCACACCCAATAAGGCCACAAAACCCACTGCCACCATCCTCAGGACCCCCCGGACCACCCCACCAACTACCACCGAGGCAGCACACAACAGGACAGTGGACCTTCCAAAAATGGCATGACCCCTCAGCCACACAATAGCTGAATATTGCGAGATGTGGCAACCAAACATGTGTGAAGGACACAAGTCAGCCATCAATAATAATGCCCGCAAAACCAAGTGTAGCAGTGATGTGCTGGACAGACCTCACTATGCAGAGCACAAACCTCTCCATGTGTACATATACTGCTGGTGCTTGTAGTGTTGTGCCAACGTTCAAAATTAACAAACTTCCCTTATGGATTTATTTAAACGTCTCCTACTGTGAAATACAAATCAATGTATAATGAACCAAAGACAAGGAGTCTATAGGATTTAAGCACAACAGAGATAAAGTATATTGTTATTTTATTTAAAACTTTTTCTATATCTCAGACTGTATTATAGCAATATAGTAATATATCCACAATTATCACATACATTGATGTAAGTATCTTCATAAACAACATTCATATGAAAACATAGTGAAGATTATACACATTAGCAATTCAAGTCAATATTTGCACATAATTAGATCAAAAAATAATAAAACATTCAATACGAGAGTCAAAGATATTTTTGTATATAAAAACAATTTTTAAATTTAAAAACACAAATACAATAATGTCCTCTTGTCGACGCGTTTCGGTGAATAATGTGATATGTACCACCTTCTTCAGGACCAATATGTTAAAAACAGCTCTCACTACCCAGTACAATCAATCTACAAAAAAGGGGATATACACAATTACAATACATACATGTATGTACAATACTACATCCTATCTTTGGTTCGATATACTTGATTATAGATGACTGAAAACAATAAAACATAATAATTTCTAAGATGCCAATGTTTGGTTAAAAAAGTGCACATAAAGCAAAGAAGACCTTACATTGTTAAACCTTAATGTGGCGTAGCCTCCTATGTCCCATAGACTTGTTTAGTTGCAGCCGCCAGGATATGCTGTTACTTAATTTAATTTAATTAAATGCCTCCTAACATTTATTACGTTCTTGAAAAAAAGGGGGCATTTATTTGGTTGATAACCCGTAAGGATCCCTCGTATCTTTATATATCACCAAAAATATAATAGTGATAGGTCTTCGGTAAGCCCATATTCATTTTTGGGCATATACTCACATGAAAATAGGACCTTTTAATCGTGATCCTTAAATGACCAGGGTGACGTATCAATTCAGTGCATCCTAATCCAATCAGATATAAAGTAGTATGAAAATATTATAGAGGCTTACAATTATTAAATTTTGTCCGATTATATCGAGTCTTAATTAATATTCATTCTAAATTTCAAAGTTGAAAATACTAGGCACCGCTCACCTTGATTTCACACATATATCTTTTTAAAAAACCGCTCATCAATCTTGTATGTAGCGTTTCATTTCAAACTCAATTAGTTCTAATGGGACGAAATTGATAGGGACTCATATTAGTGTCCACATAAGTAACAAACCTGCATGATTAAGGGTTCTATTGAAATTTGTTGATTAGCTTACCATGAGATCATTAGTCAATGTGTATTTATTACTCTCTTCTCCTAGTCTTTAATTACGAAGAAGTTCAGGTCATTCCACTTTTTACCACGATATCTATAATTATGACAATCGCGTTTGTTTCAAGCAGAGACCGGTTCCTAAAATTTAAGGAGAAAAACTCACTAGTTTATGAATTATATGAAACCGAGTCAATGTATGCTTGCTTAAAGAGCCATTTGTCAAAGTTAATCATCAGCAGGGATTAAGTACTCTTCACCCCGTAGATTATATATCGAAGTCGCTCTCTATGTAAATATATATAGCACTGAATCACATAATAATTCGATGGCACAATTGTCATTATTATAACCCGCTGTGTTCATTGATAGGGAGTACACGGGAGTATCTACATTGTCCATATCAATAAGATGTGTAACTTGGACATTATAGAGTCACACTCTATTACGAGTTATTGTTGCTGAACACAGAATCAGCTTATATGCTACGGTTATCTAGGTGGTAGTACCACTGAGTTCCTATGTACAAGATTCACTGTCTCTTACCTTACAAGGAGCGTAGCGTCACCTCGTATCGGATTCTCAGATGTTTGTCAGAGTCGGCGGCATCCCTACCTCTCTATTTATACGTTTCCGCGTTTCCCGCAATTTTTTGTGTTTACGTATATACGTGCAATACGGCCATTTTGGTAGTTCCCAAGTGTTTTTCTTTCGGGTTAAGCCGAAGTTACAAAGAAAAACTTTATTTAAATATGAGTCGCCCAACTCATTAGATCGAGCGAAAGTTTGAACAAACATTTAATATCTATTATTAAAGACAACACAATGCTTATCGCTGTTCAGAAAAACGTCTATAGTTCATTAATATTAAATTATATAGACACATTATTTCGAAGGTTATATTAAACGAGTTTTAGGATCAAATTTATACTTTCCAATAAAACATTGGGATACTATGGAAACAGGCACCTATTGTATTGCCTTCATTTTGTTTATATGGAACACTGAGGTGCCATATATATTGCTCATGTCGGCATTCATGATCTGATTGGATTATAAACCTAAAAGAACATAGTTTCCTTATCAATAGAGTCCGGAGGGGGTAGAAAACCACAATACCTTATGGAAACATAAAGCCCCAAGAATGCAGGGCTAATAATTGTATAAATTGAATAAAAACCCCAATAAACATCGTCGACATGGGCATATTAAACGTCATGTCTCCTTAGTATTGTGAACGTGTAGTGTTGTGGACAGTGGACATAACCATGATACCTCAGGCAGTGGGGAAGATCTCAGTCATGTACCTGTATTGTCGTCCCCTGTAAGATGAAGCGCAGTGGGCTGGTCCAACATATGCCACTCCAGAGTAGAAGTGTGAATAAATAGGCCGGGACTCTGGGCGTGGTTCACTTGTGTGAAAGCCAACACGTCTGCCAGAGCAGCGGCCCTGACCCTGCCACGTAGCTGCCACCATATCCGCCGGCCTCCTCGACACAGGCCCCCTGCGAACACAGCAGCACAGCACCACAGACTTTTGTCTGTACAAACTACTGCCTTCGAACTACACTGCGGACAGCAGGGCTCACAATTCAGATGGAGTGGTGATTGCAGATGATGCAGTCCAGTAGGCAAGAGACATTCCTCCCAGTGCAGCCCGCCCACACCACGCATCGCTGGCTGTGTACACGCTGAGCACCAGAGGTACCACTAACTCAGTGCACCACAACTCAATGCTATGTGGCCTGATTGAGGCAGAATTCATTGGACAAAAGACATTGGTACCAGTGCAGCCTGCCCGGACCACGCATCATCGCAGGGTGCGCACACGCTGAGTGCTTCAGGTGCCACTAACTCACTGCACCACAAGTCATCGCCACCTAGCCTAACTGAGCAGAATTCATTAGACAAAAGACACTGCTACCAGTGCAGCCCGCCTGGACCACGCATCATTGCAGGGTGCACACACGCTGGTTGCTCCAGGTGCCACTAACTCAGTGCACCACTTATCATCGCTGGCTCCACACATGCTGAATTTCCAATAACTGTGCAGCTCTACTGAACGCCACATGGCTGTGGGCCCTTGCTGACTGCTGCCTCTGGCCTACACTACGATCAGCATGGCTCACTTTATTAATTAATTATAGAGTTCAGTAGACAACCAACTACAACGTCTTCGAAACCTAAATAATATCCTTTTAGTAACCTTGCTTCAAGAACTTTTTTGATATCAATTATAGCTTTAGTACAATCACGAAATTCATCTTGCAAGTCCAAAGGAACACTGAATGGCAGTCCACACTGCGGCCAGCAGAGCTCACAGTTTGAATTCAGTCTTGATTCATGAATTTCAGAGTCCAGTAGGCAACTAACTATAACGTGCCCGAAACCTACACATTTCGACAATGTATTCCATACATATTTCATCTTTTGTTACCTACACTGTGGTCAGCAGAGCTCACAATTTACATTGAGACATGATTTCTTAATTGAAGACAGAATTGTACTCGATGTCCTCGGATTTTGCCAAAAGGAAGTGACAAAAAGCATTCCTCGATGTTTGTGCTGACTACTGCCTTCCATCTACATTGCGGATAGCAGGGCTCACAATTCACATTGAGTCGCAATTGCAGATGACCCAGTCCATTAGGCAAGAGACATTGCTCCCAGTGTGGCCCGCCCGGACCACGCATCATCGCTGGCTGCTCACATGCTGAATGCTTCTTATGCCCCGATTTCAGTGCAGCACAGCTCATGAACCCTTTATGATACAATATTTTGTGTATAACTTCACATCTGGTGCCCCTACCTCAGTGTACCACAAGTCATGGACCCTTTATAATAGAATCTTTTGTGTATTAATTCACATCTGGTGCCCCTACCTTAGTGCAGCACAAATCATTGACCCTTTACGATTGAATCTCTGTGTCTGATCCAATGATTACCGTTCTACTTGTTGTCAGCACCAGCCATTCCCTGAGGGCTGGATTACACTCACACCACATGCATCCATCACAGACGTCACTGGATATGTGACCCTGGTAATAAAAAGGAGTGCCCGTACCCAGTTACACTATCTATCTGTGTCTGTGTGTTCATTATGTATGCAACATGCTGCCCCTGGGCCCGACCACAAGACATTGTGCTCTGGACAGCGTATGCAACCAACTTACCTTTGACAGTGGGAGAAAACTTTGGTTATGTAACTTTTTCTCGGTCATTGTACAAGTACGTACGTAGAGACTGGATGATTAGAGTACTGCAAGGAGAGTGTATAGTGAATTTATAAGTGCGTGGGGATTGGCGGAGTGATTGTATAAGTACATATGTTGGCGCAGCCTAACTCTGACAATGAGCTTGTCTCTAATTGGCTGCCTCCATGTCCCAAAAACTGAATTTTGGACTTTGCATGGCCCAGTATTGCTACAGCTGCAATACTCCACTGAATGTACAATAAACATTCACATCCACACAGATGTGTCATGTCCACCATCTTTTTTGTGTGCAACAATGGATTGATGTAGGGTCAGTGATTCCCCTACCTTCCATGTTGGCCATGTTGTGGGACTTGGCTCACAGAGTGACACATTGACGCTTGCGACCCGGGTTGACCGCAGCACTACAACAAGAGCACCCACAGGCCAGTGTTGCCAGATTTTTAAAACATTCTCTACCCCAAAGACAACCAAAAAGTAGCCCAAAGTAGCCCAATATTGCTACTTTAAGGAAGATGGGGCAGGGACATCGTCAAGCAGGCGGTGAATGCATTGGAATTGATGTTGCAGCAGGCTGCCAAGTAAATATTTGTCTAATAAAGCGCTTTCACATACTAGTTTGCTCGAGCGCTGTATATGTATTTATAATCTGGCAACTAGCACAAACCAACATTTTACCTCACAACTGGGAAAAATATAGCCCAATTGTGCGTGATCTAGCCCAATCTGGCAATCAGTTGATTCCTCATACAGCTCACGATGGAGCCACACCCATAGCTCCAGAGTCAGTCTTCACAGCCTCACGCAGGACTGGCATACGCCAGGCCAGCCCACTCTGCTCACGCTTACAGGAAAGACCAACAACGCTACATGGCCCAGATTTTCATTGTAGTGATCTGCTGGTCACAGGTCTAGTTGTCATTATGCCACAGCCACTCCCTCATGGCTGGTATACACCCACACCACACCCATCCAGCACAGGCGTCACAGGACACATGACCCTCCCAATAAAAAAGACCGGCCACACGTGCTCTACGCCATTTTAGAGTTGCTCCCACTGCATGCACTGTCATGACCCGTCCCGGTGGTCCAGACACCTCATGTAAGCCTAAGCCACCAAACAGGAAGGCCTACCACCATGGGCGTGGCCTCATTGGTCACTGAGTTAGTGGCACCGCAGAGACTGAGCGGGTGCGCAACCTGCGATGATGACAGGTGCACTAGTATGTCCTCTGCCATGGCAAAATCAAGATGCAGCCCCAAATGTGAGACCTGTTGGCCTGCCGAGCGGGACTGCATGATGTGGAGGGTGCCCTGCCTGCAAAAAGGTGAGCAGTGAGGCCTGGGTGCACAGCAGTGGGCAAATACGTCTGGGCGGTGGGAGTGGATACACAATGGTGGCACAGTGATTTAGGTGTACACAGTCGTATATACTCTCCCATTACTAAATCTGTACTATGTTTCAGATGTGGGAGCTTGAGGGTTCCACTAGGTCCCGGCACGTGGTTGGAGACACAGCGGTTGCATAAAGGTGAGCTGTGAGGGTTATGGGAACTCACTGTCCCTCTTCATCTCTTCCTTTCTCTCTTTCACACTCTTTCTCTCTCTCTTCTTCTCACACTGTTTCTCTCTTTCTCCCTCTCTTCCTGTTTCTCACACTCTTTCTCCCTCTTCCTAGCTCTCACTCTTTCTCTCGTTCTTTGTCTCTCTCACTCTTTCTCTCTGTATTCCTCTCACTCTTTTATTCTTTTTCTCTCTGTCTTCCTCTCACTCTTTCTTTCTCTCTCTATCTCTCTCCTTTGATGGACGCATGACGCATCTTGCTTTTTGTCTTGCAGGCCTGCGATGATGAGTGGCCATCCTGCAATCAACACTCAATCTGAATTGTGAGCTCAGTTTGCCGCGTGTATACAATGGGTGAGGAGGTTTCTTCGGCATGTGGTAGACCCTCTTCGACACACGCTGGTGGTATAAGGTGAGCAGAGAGGCTTGTTTATGCAGTGGGGGGCAGTCACCTCCGGGCAGTGGGAGTCGATGGGGTGCAGCAGCCTGGGTGCGCAGCGGCACGCAGTCACCTCCGGGCAGTGAGAGTGCATGGGGTGCAGCAG
This sequence comes from Triturus cristatus, assembly GCF_964204655.1. Taxonomy (NCBI): domain Eukaryota; kingdom Metazoa; phylum Chordata; class Amphibia; order Caudata; family Salamandridae; genus Triturus; species Triturus cristatus. The sequence goes on from NC_140588.1 coordinate 921,290,203, forward strand.
CCTGGGTGCGCAACGGCTGTCATACACCTCTGGGCAGTGGTAGTGGATGGGGTGCAGCAGCCTGGGTGTTCAGCAGCGAGTAGACACCTCAAGATGACTAAGCTTGAGGGCTGCCCTATATCCCAGCATGTGGTTGGAGACCGGTGGCAGAAAGGTGAGCTGTGAGGATTTTCTTCAGTGTCAACACTCACTCTCCCTCTCCATCTCTTCCTTTCTGTCACTCACACTATTTCTCTCCCTCTCACTCTATATCTCTTCCTTTCTCTCTCTCACTCTCTATCTCTCTTTCTCTGTCTCTTCCTCTCTCTCTCATTCTTTCTTTCACTCCCTTCCTCTCTCTCACTCTTTCTCTCTCTCTCTTCCTCTCTCTCACATTGTTTTTCTATCTCTTCCTCTATTACACTGTTTCTGTCTCTCTTCCTTATATCTCACTATTTCTCTCTTTCTCTCTCTTCCTCTCTCACTCTTTCTCGCTCTCTCTTCCTCACTCTCACTATTTCTCTCTCTCTCTTCCTTTCTCTTGCTCTTTCTCTCTTCCTCTCTCTCACTCTTTCTTTCTCTCTCTTCCTCTCTCTCACTCTTTCTCTCTCTCGTCCTCTCTCTCACTCTTTCTCTCTCTCTCTTCCTCTCTCTCACTGTTTCTCTCTGTCTTCCTCTCACTCTTTCCTTCTTGTTCTCTGTCTTCATCCCACTATTTCTTTCTCTCTCTCTCTCTCTCTCTCTCTCTCTCTCTTTCTCTCTCCTTTAATAGATGCATGATGCACAATTATATCTTGCTTTTTATCTAACAGGCGGTGATTCACGAATGGACATCCCCCCAACACCACCACAGCTGAACGCGTGTAGAACCTGCGATGATGTGGGGCCATCCTGACAACGCCTCAGAAAGTTGCATCGACATGTGGTGCACCCTCTTACACAAACATTGGTGGCAGAAGGTGAGCAGAGAGCTTCTTTCCGCAGCAGCGGTGGCAGTGGGCGGTGGGAGTGGATAGTGTGCAGCAGCCTGAGCGCAAGGACACCTCCGAGCAGTGTGAGTGGATGGGCTACAGCAGCCTGAGTGCGCACTGCCAAATAGAGAATTAGGCGTAAGCAGTTGTATGTACTCTGCAAATACTCATTCTATACTATCTTTCACATGACTAAACTTGAGGGTGCACTATGTCCCGGCACATGGTTGGAGACACACCGGTGGCACAAAGGTGAGCTGCGAATATTTTCTCCATCTCTTCCTTTCTCTCTCTCACACTTTCTCTCTTTCTCTGTCTCTTCCTCTCTCTCATTCTTTCTCTCTATCTCATCCTCTCTCTCACTCTTTCTGTCTCTCTCTTCCTCTCTCTCATGCTGTTTCTCTCTCTCTCTTATCCTTGTATCTTACTCTTTCTCTCTTTCTCTCTCTCACTCTTCCTCTGTCTTCATCGCTCTCTCACTCTTTCTCTGTCTTCCTCTCTCTCACTCTTTCTCTCGTCTCTCTCACTCTTTCTGTCTCTCTTCCTCTCTCTCACTGTTTTTCTCTCTCTTCCTCTCTCTCACTCTTTCTCTCTCTTCCTCTCTCTCACACTGTTTCTCTCTTCCTTGTATCTCACTCTTTCTCTCTCACTCTTTCTCTCTTTCTTTGTCTTCCTCTCTCTCTCACTCTTTCTTTGTTTCTCTCTATGCCTCATTTTTTCTCTCTTTCTCTTTCTCCTTTGCTCAACGCATGACGCACCAACTTATCTTTCTTTTTTTCTTGCAGGCTGCGATTCACAAATGGTCCAGCGATGACACGACATGGCTGTACATAGTTTTATTTGTTGTTGTTTTTTTAAATATTTTTTTTTATATGTAAATCCATACATGACTCTTATTTGTCCAACCTAACATGACTGTCACATTTGTTTGTGGGGGGGTAGGGGTGATTGGGGGATGGCGGACAAGGAGTTTCCTGTTGGGGGATGTCGGAGCAGTGTTGGGTGTCCGACCTGCATGATCATTGCCTCCATTGCATCTGTTCTCAGAGACTTACGAGCCGATGGGCTGGCTCGTAGAAGAAGAGCTGCAAGCCGACTGGCAGGCTTATAGAGGTAGAACCGTGGCCCGTCGGTTCGCAGAGGGAGAGCTGCAGCCAGCTCGCAGAGGAACACCTGCGGGCCGACTGGTATAGGGAAAGGTGAGGGCCGTCAGCTTCCAAAGGGATAGCTGAGGAACAGTGATGTGGTTAGAGGAAGCGTGAACGGGATATCTTGCAGAGAGAGACCTGCAGTATATTTCCAGTCTTTGCTTCACAGATACAACTGCGGGCTCGAGAACTCGCACCCGAAGAGCTGTGAGCCGATAAGTGGTTCGCAGAGGGAGACTTGCGAGCCCAAGAATGTTGTTGGAGGTATGCTATTGATGGGGAAAAAGGGTGCATTACCTGCTGATGTAGGGAGACGCAGCGTGAATGAGGTATACCGCACAGACAGAACTCCGGAATAAAAAAAATTGCCCCCAGGACCTTTCTTTTATATTTTCACTCGATGTGATGCACAAGATGGCTGCTAACATTTCCTGGTTTGAAGTGTTAGCAGCCAATCAGAAGCAAGCTTGTTCTCGGGAGTTAGGCACCGTCCAGATATAAATATCTGTTTTTCCTTTAATATCTCAAAAACTACTGAACGGATTTACACCATTTCAACAAAAGTACGCTTCCATGACCAAGACCTTTCTCCCTGCCAAATATGGTGTAATTCAGTTCAGTAGTTTGACCTGTAGCCTTGTCTAAAGTTTCCTATGGAAAATACATTGAGAAAACACTTTTTCGGACCCCCCTTTTCTCTCAGCCCCCCCTTGACCAGTCACCCTGTAATATGTCTTCGCAGCTGGATGGCTCCGGTCGTGAGTGCAAATATCTCACAATAAACTCACTTTCAATCAACAACCAACCTTGTACGTCCTCAATACGCCTCTAAACTTTCAAGATACGAGCTGGTCAAAAAAGAGAAACTTTCCTGAAAATTTAGTAAAGATTTGTCAAACTACGCCAAAGTTATAGTACATGGAGGGCTCCAGGATGGGGGCCTCACAACTCCCCTCCCAACACTTGTACGTCCTCAATACACCCCTAAACTTTCAAGATACGAGCTGATCAAAAAAGATTAACTTTCTGGAAAATTTTGTAAAGATTCGTCAAACGATGCCAAAGTTATGAGCACATGGAGGGCTCCAGGAGGGGGGCCGTGAAACCCCCCTCCCAACACGAGTGAAGCCCCGGGCATGCGGGGACCCCAGCAGACCCCCACAGCCCCAGCGAGCCCCCGCTATTATTTTTTAAGAAATGCCCCCGGGACCTAGCCCACCCCGGGGTCTCATTAAAATAAAACACGGGAACCCGCGAGCCCAGCGCGAATTGCGCAGATATATATATATATTTGTAATGCTTTCTTTGGCCCTGACGGTCCTTCTGGGACCCCCTGAGCAGGCCTAGGGGGTCTGTGTGTTTCTACCCTGCCCCCTTCTCTTGTTTTATACCTTTATTTCTCTGTTTTCTGGTGACTCGCTTCTACCGAGTCACAAGATGGCTGCCAACACTTCCTGGTTTGGGGTGTTGACAACCAATCACAGTGAAGCTTGTGGCATGGGACTTAGGCTCCGCCCAGATATTGAAACTTTTATTTTTCTAATTTCTCAGCAACTATTGAACAGGTTTACACCATTTAAAAAAAAGGTCGCTTTCTGTTCCAAGCACTACCTTTTTGCCAATTTTGGGGTAATTCCGTTCAGTAGTTTCGGCTCTAGCCTTGCACAATGTTTCCTAGGGGAAATTGATTTTTTTACACTTATTCTTTGAATTTCTCAAAAACTACTGAACGGATTTACACCATTTAAACAAAAGGTCGCTTTCTGAACCAAGCTCTACCTTTCTGCCAACTTTGGGGAAATTCCGTTCTGCAGTTCGGGCTGTAGCTCTTCGCAAAATTTCCTATGGAAATTAACATGGGGAAAACACATTTTGGGACCCCCCTTTTTTCTCAGCCCCCGCTTGATGAATCACCCCCAAACTTTCAGTATAGGATCTGACCTGGATAGACCTATTTTTTTTAGAATTTTGCAAAGATTTGTTAAACGACGCCAAAGTTATTAGCAAATCAAAAATGCTTTTCCTTTGGAAACTAGGTTGTAACTATAACTACCTACTGGCGACTGCCAGTAGGTAGTATATATATACCTCAAGAACTGCCAAAGTGAGGCATTTCAGAGATTTATCCATCGAGGGTACGAAGAGAAAGAGCTTATGACAGCTATGAACAAAGCCAATGCTTTTAGCAGCGATGTAGTAACAACTGAGATTGTTTGTCACGAAAAGAAAATGACTGAATCAGTTAACAACATAAGACTCATTACAGCATATAGTCAACAAGAAAAACAAATTAAAAAGATCATTTATAAAAACTGGCCCATTATTAAAACAGACCTTACTATGTCTCAAATGGTGCCTGAGCTACCTAATATTACTTTCAGACGGGCACCCTCAATGAGAGACGCATTCGTTAGATCTAGTTCAGAAGTTATGAAGACATCCAATTGGCTAACTAAAAGAAAGGGTTTCTTTAAATGTAGCTCTTGTAGAGCCTGCAAATTTGGTAAAAAGACAAGTGAGGTAATAGAAGTATTTGATTCAAATCCCATAAAAATCTCCAAAGTACTGACATGTCGTATGTGGGAAGTATGAAACTGCAGGCCTTCAACCACATCTTACAACATCTGAGAGCTATAGTAAACTCGGACCCCAGTTACCCAGTAGCTAGACATTTTAAACATGTACACAACAACAATTTAAATGATCTTAGCTACTTTGTCATTGATATGGTACCTAAATCAATTAGAGGGGGAAACAGGGAAAAGAAACTGAGACAATTGGAGTCACACTACATACTGACTCTACATTCAAAAATGCCAAAGGGTTTGAATAATGGAGAAGAAATGCATCATTTTCTATAAATTTATCATATGTGACGTAGAAGAACTGTTATTATTATCTTTTAACCATTTTTCATCACTTTTTAAATTACTCCGGTTTTTATTCATCTGGCTTTCTATTTAGTATTTAGGTACGTTTTAATCATGGGTTTTAACTGGTAGTCCCGGTTTTACCTTTGATTTTACCAGTCTTTTTACGAATGAATCACCCATAATATTTATTGGTAGTGATTTTATAGGGGTATTATTCCGCCTACATAATCAATGGTGTCTATTTTTTCATTATTAACATGTTAATCTTTGAAATGATCCTTCAACACGATGAAGTTTCCCTAATATACCTGGGATATATTAGCACTTGCTAGCAATCAGGATTAGATCTAAAATATTGATAATATGCAATAATCCCACAGGGGATTGATGAGCAATATATTATACAATATCACTGTATTTGCCAAATGAGAGAGAAATAACAGGATAAGATCTCATAACAGTACAGGCTTCTCGAAGAAATCGAATATAACTAGATTTAAAATATATAATTTACCAACAGTTATGCTGCTTTAAATAACTGGTGATTTTTTAGTATGATTTTTTTTGCACTTGCACTTTACCTTGTTTACATATTTATTTATTTATTGTAAACTGCGATTTTGCACATTGTATAAATACGAATGATAATATTTGTATTATCAATATGATGAAATAATATTGTTTGTACCTTGGTATTTAAGAACAATAGCAAAACGAGTCTTTTCTCACTGTTTGTTCACCAGAATTGAAATACAGATTGGCCGTATGCATGTCATGTGATCAAGACAGTGTTTCACTGTCGAAACGCTTACTGCTGAAATGCCAAAGATGCTGATAATTTAAATGCAATAAACTGCACTTAAAAACTACGAAGAACACGCTGTAGTCCATACCTGTTTCCTTGGGGGATCCCAGGCACGACAGGATTTTGATACTTTATATATATATATATATATATATATATATATATTATCTACTGGCGGTCCGAGTTAGGACCGAGTTTCCATAGGAAATCTGAAAATTCTATTTTGAATAACTTTGGCGCCGGTTGACGAATCCTCGCGAAATTTTCAAAACTAATGGGGCGCTCCGCTCAGCTCCTACCCTGAAAGTCTCGGGGTGATTCGTCAAGCGGGGGCTGAGAAAAAATGGGGGTCCCAAAACGCATTTTCCCCATGCATTTTCCCATAGGACCTTCAGTCGAAGGTACAGCCCGAACAGCTGAACAGAATTACTTGAAATTTGGCAAAGAGGTAGTCCTCAGGTCAGGGATGTGCCTTTTGCATATATGGTGTCAATCTGTTCAGTAGTTCCTGAGAAAATTGCAGTTAAAAGCACATAAATATCTATAAGCGTGCACCGTGCGCGCACGGTGCGCGCACTGTGCCGTGCGCGAGCGTAATTCTGATTGGTGGATGCATGTCAGTCAACATTCGAATTGGTCGAAATCAGGAAGTGTCGGCCGCCATTTTGTGTGTTTTGTGTGTGACAGTGAAAAAGAAAGGTGGAGAACGTGAAAAGGGGGCAGGGTAGAGAGTTGCTGACCCCCTAGCCTTTGTCAGGGGGTCCCTGAAGGACCCCAAAGGGTGAAAAAAACATTTTTTTTTTTTTTCAAAAATTCGCAGGGTGCGCGCACGGTGAAAAACCTTAAAAAAAAAAACATTTTAAACGAGCCATTCCATATTACAGGATACAGTCAATCTATAACTATATACATAGGTAGTTTATTGTAAAATAAATATATAAAAAATATAATAATACATACATATATAACTTAGCATTTAAAAAACCATAGGTTTCACACACGTTATAGTTAGGAATTAGCATTTAAAAAACCTTGCAAATTCACTTAAAAAACCATAGGTTTCACACATGTTATAGTTAACTGGACATTTCACTCGTAAAAAACCAATGAAATTCCCCCGTTCTAGTTAGTTCAGATAACTATAACTCGCGCGACCGCCACTCTATCACAAGGATGATGTCATCAGTGATGTCATGAGTGATGCCACTGACCATGTCATGAGTGATGTAATATGTGACGTCATGAGCAGTGGATTGCGGGCGCGCGAGTTATAGTTATCTGTGAAATGTCCAGCTAACTATAACATGTGTGAAACCTATGGTTTTTTAAGTGAATATATATATATATATATTTATATATATAATCCAATTGTATTTGCTCGCGCAATAGAGACACAACACCCAACGTGTCAGTTTTCACCTATTTATTTTGACGGCAGTAACACAATGCCAAAGTCCTCACAGTGAGTATGACGCCACTCTGCCTATGCATTTCGGAGAATTTCCTTTATCATGGCATGGCATCCGGTGAAGAAAGGAATGGTGTGCTTGGAATTCGCAGGTGATTTAAAGTAGCTAAGTCCTGCCCCACTAGGCGTGTCCTCGCTATGCACCCTGGTTGCTGTAGTCCGGGTGAGTCAAAGATTTTCATAGTGAATGCCACCGATCCTTCTCCTCCATTAAAATTCCCATCGGGTCACTGCTAAGACCGGGACACCACGTTACTTGTCTTGCGCCATTCCAAACAGGTACGTTGTTCAGCACTCATGCCCTTTAAAGAGGCACACGGACCTGCTTCACTCGCAGGGAGGTAGTCTCCGTGGCCAGAGCAGGCCACCAAACATTCCAATTATATTTGCTCACGCAATAGAGACACCACACCCAACGTGGCAGTTTTCACCTATTTATTTGGACGGAAGTAACACGATGCCAAAGTCCTCACAGTGAGTATGACGCCACTCTGCCTATGCGTTTAGGAGAATTTCATTCATCATGGCATTTTTTCAGCTAAATTTGAGGTTTGCAGAGGATTGTGGGTAAGAAACCGTTGGAGGATCCACGCAAGCCATACCTCCCTGGAATTCCCTGGGTGTCTAGTTTTCAGAAATGTGTGGGTTTGGTAGGTTTCCCTAGCTGGCCGCCGAGCATGGGGCCAAAAACCAAGATGACCCCCCTTGCAAAACCAGGTTGTTTTTGTGTTACGTAATTTTGATGTCGCCTCAATACGTTTTGGGCCCTTGCATGTCGGGGGTACTTGGGCCTCCCACACGAGTGAGGCACCATTTTTATCTGGAGACCCAGGGGAACGCTGGGTGGTAGGAAATGTGTGTCACCCCAGTGATGCCACAACTTTCCCACACAAAAATGTGTGAAAAAAGTGATTCGGCTAAATTTGAGGTTTGCTGGGGATTCTGGGTAAGAAAACGTTGGAGGATCCATGCAAGCCATACCTCCCTAGCATCCCCCGGGTGTCTAATTTTCAAAAATGTATAGGTTTGCTAGGTCTTCCAAGGTGCCGGCAGAGCCTGAGTTAAAAAATTACAGCTAGGCACTTTCCAAAAAAGAGTCATTTTCCACTGTGAAAATGTAGTGTGTCCACCTTGCGTTTTGGGCTGTTTCCTGTCACGGGCACTAGGCCTACCCACACAAGTGAGGTACTATTTTTCTCAGAAGACTTTGGGGAATGTGGGGTGGGTGGAATTTTGTGGATCCACGCAGATTCCAGAACTTTCCACCACAGAAAAGGGAGGAAAATGTGTTTTTTTGACAACTTTCTAGGTTTGCAAGGGATTCTGGGAAACAGAACCTGGTGAGAGCCAGTCAAGTCACCCCATCCTGGATTCCCCTGGGTGTCTAGTTTTCCAAAATCTATAGGTTTGCTAGGTTCCCTTAGTGCCAGCAGAGCTAGGGTTCAAAAACTACAGCTAGGCACTTTGCAAAAAAGGGTCATTTTTCACTGTGCAAATGTGGTGTGTCCACTTTGCGTTTTGGGCCGTTTCCTGTCGCAGGCACTCTGTCAACCCACACAAGTGAGGTACCATTTTTCTTGGAATACTTTTGGAAATGCAAGGTGGGTGGAATTTTGTGGATCCACGCAGATTCCAGAAGTTTTCACCACAGAAAAGTGAGGAAAATGTGTGTTTTTTGACAAGTTTTTAGGTTTGCAAGGGATTCTGGGTAACAGAACCTGGTTAGGGCCTGTCAAGTCACCTGATCCTGGATTCCCCTGGGTGTCTAGTTTTAAAAAATGTATAGGTTTGCTAGGTTTCCCTAGGTGCCGGCAGACCTGGGGTTCAAAATCTAGAACTAGGCACTTTGCAAAAAAAGGGTCTGTTTTCACTATGAAAATGTGGTGTGTCCACATTCCATTTTGGGCCGTTTCCTGTCGCGGGCACTAGGCCTACCCACACAAGTGACGTGCCATTTTTCTCAGAAGACTTAGGGTAACACAGAATTGTAGAGCAACTGGTATTACCTATTGACATTTGATGCATTTCTGCCTTCCAAATGAAAGATGAGGTGTAAAAAATAAGTCATTTTGAAAAATGACCTATAATTCTCATGCTACTACGGGTACTCCCAATTTCGGAAATGTGCAAATGTCTACTGTTTCTTTTTTTTTTTTAATTTTATTTATAAGTTTCTGATGAGTATACACAGGGCACAACACATTTGAAAATGAAATAATATACAGAACGATAAACAGGGAAAAAAATATATTATTACCATACACAATATCTTTATAAAATACTCTCATTACTTCAAAACTTCAATAGGGAGTCAGGTAGGATCCTCTTTCCATTTCTTCAGTGGGTCCCAAATTTTTCTTCCTAATTTTCTCCCTCTTTTCCCTTTTCTAGCATATATGGCATTCTCTAAATTATATATTGCCAATAATCGAGCAAACCATTGATGGTACGATGGAGATATAGGATCTAGCCAGGCTGAAGTTATACATAGGCTTAATACTGCCATTGCAACAAATAAAAAGTATCCCCCCTTCATGTGTATGTCATTATGGTTAACCCCAAGGAGAATTATCGATGGAGACAAAATTATTTCTACAGCTAAAACTCTAGATAGAAATTCCTCGATATTCTTTTGGGTAGATTGCAAATGGGTACATGTTGCAAGCATATGAGTCAAATCAGCCTCTGAACTTCCGCATCTCGGACATCTAATTCCCGAGATTCCTCCCCACTGAGCAATTCTCGCCGGGGTGTAGTAGAGATGATAAATAGTTTTGTAATGCTGCGCCTGTAGGGATGCCGAACATAGAATACTCTGTCCCAGCTCTAGTGACACATGAAAGCACTCTTCTATTATATCCAGCTTCCTCCCCCATTTCTGCGCCATTCTATCCTTATCGTCTTGTTTAGCCTTTATCAATTCTGAGTAGAACCTCCGGATCGTGCAGTCTGACCCTGCTTGTATTAAATCCATAATTGGAATCCTGCAAAACCCGGCTGGACCCCCCCGCTTTGTTTCGATATAGCTTCTTATTTGCAGAAACTTAAAAAAATGTCTCGTCTCAATTCCATAGTTTGCCTGTATATCCGAGAATTGCAAGACCCCTTGTGTGGTCCTTATGTCTCCCAGCATCCTTATCCCCTTTCTTCCCCATTCTCCAAAAACCCATCCCGAAAAAATATCTACTGGGAAAGTAGGGTTCATGCTCATTCTAGTGTATGCATTATATTTGCCTAAACCAAAACTTTTTGAGAATGCTTTCCATATATTATAAGCTGCTAGAACCGTCTTAAATCGCGTCCTTTTAAAGTAACAAAAATCGGTTTGTTTTAAAAACATGTTCTCAGCTTCTACCCCCATGACTAAGCCAAAAATTGCCAACGTGCCAAGCTTATACTGTCCTTCGACCTCTGCCCCTCCTATCAGACCCAGCATATTTTGTAGGGCCGCTGCCCAATAATATAATTTTAGGTCCGAAGGGACCAACCTCCCCTATCACGCGGCAGTGCCATGAACCTAAGAGCTCTCCTTGTTTTTCCCTTCGCCCAGATAAATCTATTAGTCATATGCTCACATTCCTTAAACCATTTTGTTTCAAATAATAATGGTATTGCCCTGAAGAGATATAAAAACTTAGGTAATATCAACATCTTTATAATATTGGTACGCCCCACAATGGAAAGGTGAAGATTCTCAAACCTATCTAGATCCTTTCTTGCCTTAAGAAAAGCTGGTGTCGTATTTTTCTCTACCAATGTATCTAAATCAGAAGAGATAGTTACCCCCAAATACACCGCATCCTGCACCACCCGATAATCAAGGCAGTCTACATGCTTATTCTTAATTATCTGAGTTTTATTGGCATTCATTTTGTAGCCCGATATTTGTCCAAATCTGATGGCCTCGATTTCAACCTGCGCTATTGCTTCTGTAGGATTGGATGTAATCACTGCCACATCATCCGCATATGCGAGGACCTTACTATCTCCCATGGGCGTGCATACTGAGCGAATCACATCACAACTCTCTAGTCTTCGAACCAGGGGGTCAATATACAACGCAAATAAAAGCGGAGAGCAAGGGCAACCCTGCCTGGTACCTCTCTTAATTTGAAAGGACTTAGTTAAGCCTGAGTTGATCCGAATCGCAGCACTTGGGGCTCTATATAACGCTTGGGTTGCCTTAATATAACCCTCTTTGAACCCTACTCTTCTCAAGGTGTACCACAAATAGTTCCAGGAGACCCGATCAAATGCTTTTTCTGCATCTAATAACATTACAGCCATCGGGTCTCCTGAACCCTCCATGGCATCAAAAAGTGTAATAACCTTACGGGTATGGTGAGTCGTACCCCTCCCTGGGATGAATCCATGCTGATTAATACTCACAAGGGAGTCAATTATTTGGGCAAACCTTGTAGCTAGTATTTTAGAATTTTTTTTTACATCAGTATTCATGAGCGTGATTGGCCTATATGATGTCGGCATAGTGGGGGGTTTTCCTTTCTTCAGAATTACCACTATTTCAGCGCCACCTCATGACTCTGGTACAGAAACCCCAGATTGTGCTTTCTGCAGCATTGTAGCTTGGGAAAAAGCATCCCAGAATATTTTATAGAATTCGATTGGTATTTGATCGGGGCCTGACGCTTTACCCGAAGGAAGATTCGCTATAGCATTTTTAATCTCTTGTAGGCCCAATGGATCTTCCAACCCCTCTGCTTCTTCCTCCTCCATTCGCACCACTGGGATATCTTCCAAGTACCTCCCCATCTCATCCAGGTCATACCCATTTTGCTCATCATAGAGGGAGGTATAAAATTTCCAAAATACCTCTCGTATTTCATCTTGACTTGTACATAAATTACCTTCCGAGTCTATAATTTCTCTAACCTCGCCTAAAGCGATCCTTTGTCTTGTGCGGATAGCTAATGTTCTCCCAACTGCTTCGCTAAATTTGTGGGCCCTTTCTCTATTAGTGAAGTATATCTTAGCTGCCTCATTTGCAATAACCTCTCCAGCATTCATTTTTGCCTTTGTTATTTTTAAAAGGGCCTGGTCTAAGGGAGCCCCTGCTAGGACGCAGCGTTGTAATTCTTCCTCCGCCTCCAAGACTGCCCCAGTTAACTCTCCTATTCTAGATTGCTCCTGTCTACGTTTAAAAGTATTAAAGCTTAAGGTTTCCCCGCGTATCCCCGCCTTGAAGGCATCCCAGACTGTTCCTGTCTCAGCACTATCTCTATTATTTTCAAAAAACTCCTTGATCCAAAGGGTCATATGCTGAATATATTTCTGGTCTTGAAAAAGCCCACGCTCAAATGTCCATATTCTAACTTTCCTGGATCGAATAGGGATATTTAAACTCATAATCAAAGGGTTATGGTCACTAAATATGCGGGGAAGTCTTTCTATCTTTACATAGGACAGCATTGAGTTAGAAGCAAAGAAATAGTCTAATCTTACACAGACCTGGTGAGGGGCAGAATAGTACGTAAATCCGCTATCTCCTTTTTTTAACTTCCCCCAAATATCAGACAACATATTATTCCTTACAAGCTCTCCTAGTGTGCGATATACTCTTTTCTTTCTTCCCTGATAGCTCCCATGTGATCCTGTCTCTACGCCTAAGCCGTCTGCTCCATTTATGTTAAAGTCTCCTCATAGTATAATCTGAGGTGACCAGGAGGATAGCTCTGCATCTAAGAATTTAAAGCTCTCTGGGTCATCCTCCGTTGACCCATAGATGACCCCGAGGGTATACCACTCTTCCTCAATAAAGCATTCAACTAATGCCCACCTGCCCCATTGGTCTTCTAGTTTTCTTCTAATATTCAAATTTCTCTTCTTTGATAATATTGCGACCCCTCTATGTTTAGAACCTTGCTTTGAATATGCTAATACTTGGAAGCCTAATTGGTCCAAAAGATATACCTGTGAGGCCATAATATGTGTTTCTTGAATGAATATAAAGTCGGCATTCATTTGTTTTAGTGACACGGCAATTTTTTGTCTTTTCTGGCGGTTGTTCAAACCACTGACGTTTCACGTCGCTATTCTAATCACCATTGTATCTCAAAAAAAGTCAATATTTAAAAAAAAAAAAAAGCTGAGAAAAAAAAGAGATCATAGTAACTTTGCGTCAGAAATATCACTACCATACTACCAATGTTATTTTCAGATTTTCGTACAGCTAGCTTTCCCTGTGTCCTTAAAATACAAAGCAATGCTAATCCTTTTCTTAGTTGCTTATCTTCAATTGCACAATTCTTAATTTGTTGTGTTCTGTCCCCCTTCCCCCCCCCTACCCAGTGTCCCCCCCCCTGCAAACCCACCCCCCCCTTACTGGCAAATAGGTCAAGCTTGACCTATATATGGCTACCTTACCCCTGGGATGTCCATCTCCCCTTCCCCTCGCACACCTACTACTCTATCTTTCCTACTTTTATCCCATGTGCTACCGCCATACTCCCTCAACACTACCCTCTTTTATTTATACTTGCCACATAGATTATATTTGGAAACATTCCTATTCCTCATATTCATCATATTGATCAAATTGTGTCTGAAGTAATTACTTAACTCTTCTGACCCCTTTTATCCTTCACTTCCACCAGATATTCCTGAGCAAGTATCTCAGAAGAGAACACCCTGTGCTGCCCGTTAGCTATTACTTTTAAACGGGACGGGAACATCAAATACACTTCACAGCCTGCATTTTGAAAAGGTGTTATTAATTGTCTCATCCGCCATCTTCTTTCGACGGTAGTGTGACAGAAGTCTGGCCAAGCGAAAAAGTGTATGTCTTTATAAGACCTCTTGGTCGCTGGTTTTGCCTTACTCATAATCTCTTCTTTCGCCAAAAAGTTACCAACATAGACAAGGATCGCCCTTGGGTTGCCTTCTGTGTCCCCTCTTCTCTGGTTTAAAGGAGAATGGTGGGCCCGCTGGATTTCATTTTCCCAGTTCCATTTAGTGACTTCGGGAAATGCCCCTCTAAACAGGTCCACCACAAACGCCCGGACGTCCTGACCCTCTTTGCCTTCCTCCACACCAAGAAGCCTTATATTGTTCCGCCTTTGTCTATTCTCAAACTCCTCAAGCTTCCAAAGGACATCTGTTGCTGTTTTCTCCTGTAGACATTTATCTTCCTGAAGCTTGGCGACTACATCCTCTAGCTTCCCAGTGCTTTCCTCTACCTCTGTGACTCTTCCAGCCATATCTGCATATAGTTTATTCACTTTGCGCAGGGATCCTTCTATTTTTTTATTAGCCTGCCTAGCTCTCCGGCCTTCTGCCCTTGCCTCGCTCTGCATTTGTTTTAATGTTCCAAGTAGTAGATCAAACTTAGAGCCGGAGTTCTGAGTCGCTAAATGCTCCGGATAGCCATGCTGCTGGGGTTGCTGGGATTGAGGGTGTACGGCCCCCTCTTGATAGATCTGCAATGTGGCTGAATAATCCCAGTCCAGCTTCTTAGCCACCTCCTGCTGCATCGGGCTCGCTAAGTTCTGTGCTGAATCATGTACTTTTCCATCCGACCTCATTCTAACGCTCTTCGACCTACGCCCTCTGCGTTCTCTACTCCCCATTGCTCTTTTTGAATCTGCTTCTGAGGTCTCAATTTCAATCTCCGACTTTCTGGGGTGATGTCCTGAAGAAAATGAGGATGAGGATGACCCTGAAGCTGAATCTGAATCTGAATCCAAGTATGAGTCAGATCTATCGCTTAATCCCGAGGCTGAGACTATATTTAAGTCCATATGGGAAGTACCTTTGCCCTTACCCTTATTTTTGCCCGCCTGTTCCTCCTCATCGTCATCAACTGAATAGAAACAATCATCAGTAGGTGAGCCTGGAATAGCTACCACCTGCACTGTTTTTAGGTGTTGTAATATTTGTTTACCGTTAGTAATAGCTTGCGCAGTTTCAATTAGGGATTCAGCCGAGCATTGCCTGTCACCTGGTTCTCCCATAACAGTGGGCTGAATGTCTAATTTAGTCCCAGATTTGAGCTCAGGCTCAGGTATGTCTACTGTTTCTAAACTTTATATTTTGTTCTCATTTCAGAAACACATAGGTGTCTTTCATACCGATTTTTCCATGTATACATTGTCCCAAAAGAATTGCTATATACCCGGTACATAATAAAAAACCATTGCAAGATGCTGTTCAGGTATTGGCTCTGGGTTTGTCGGGTTCTTGGTGAACCTACAAGTCCTACATATCCCCACAACCAGAAAGGACCAGCAAATGTAATGGTATATTGCTTTCAAACAGCTGTCATAATTAGAAGAAGTTACAGGTGAAAAAGTTGACACAAATGGCTGTTTTTTCAACTAATTTTCAATTTTTCCTATATTTAACCGTTAGATTCTATGAAGAAACCTTGAAGGATCTACACAAATTACCCCTTGATGAATTTAGAATTTTGTCTATTTTTCTAAAATGTATAGTTTTCCAGGATCCATTATTGCTTTCATACCCATTTCTACCATTAACTGGAAGGAGGTTGAAAGCACAAAAGATAGCAGAAGTAGGCTATTCAGGGACAAGCAGACTTTTGTCAGAAAACCAAAATGTTTTACACAGTTTTGGCATTTTTCTGGAAAATAGTATTTTCCAGAAAAATGCCAAAACTGTGTAAAACATTTTGGTTTTCTGACAAAAGTCTGCTTGTCCCTGAAAGCTGGGAAGATGGTGATTTCAGCACCACAACCCCTTTTTTGATACCATTTTCAGGGGAAAAAAACAGATGCTTTGATCTGTAGCCCTTTTTCCCCATTTAAAAAAAAAAAAGAAATTAGCGGTATTTTGGCTAATTACTGAGTCACCTCCAGGGGAATCCACAAACCCCGGGTACCTTTAGAATCTCCATAATGTTGGAAAAAAAGGACGTAACTTTGGCATAGATATTTTATGTGGTCAAAAAGTTACAGAGGCCTAATCGCGAACTACCCCAAATAGCCAAAAATGGGCTCTGCACTGGAGGGGAAAAGGCCCAGCAGTTGAGGGGTTAACATTCTGTGTTTGAAAATACCACTTTTAGAAAGTAGGTATTTTCTTGCCTAACCATCCAAGCCTTCCTCTGATAGGTTGTGTATTCCATGTCTGGTTTGTGAGTGACAGGGGTTGGGGGGCACAAGGAGACAGGGTGAGTCAGCACAAGGCTGAATAGACCTAGCTGCATGAGGAGTGGTGGGAGGAGTAGCACCTGGACCTGAATAGGGCTGTGCCTGCATTCCACAATGCTGGCTACACCTCCTGCGGTGCGTCTGATGACCCTGGCCTACGCTGTCAAAAGAAGGAGTCCTGTAAACAAAGTGCTCCAGGAATGCACAGAACTGGTTTGGACTTGGTACAGACACTCTCTGCCTTCAGAGACAAAGGATTTTGGTGTATAAAAGGGGGGACTCAGAACCCAGAACTTTAGATCACTTCTGGCAATCAAGGCAAACCTTTGCTTAGGAGAAGAACCAGGAAGCTGAAGGAGGATACTTCCCCTGTGCTGTGTGTTTGGGGGTTGGCCTGCAGTAGTTGCTTCATTGCCAAAGAAAGGAGAAGAGGACAGAGTGTGCTTTTCATCAACTTGCAGAAGATCTCCATGGGCTTGAACTTGAGCTTGCCTCCTGCCTGAAGTCTCAGGGATACAACACTTCACCAACCAGCTCCCCCTCTGAATTCCCTTGCTGGGAATTGAAATGCCTGCTGTTGTGCTGGGCCTGAAAGCGCAACTCAATGACCAGAAGCGTGTCACCACCACCGCAGTTGCCATCGCATCGCCCAGGAGGCGTGTCGCCGCTGCTGCTGTCACCATCGCATCACCAAAGCGCGGCTCATCCCCAGAGAAGCGTGCCACCGCCACAGAGGTCGCTGTCGCAACACCGAGAAGCATGTCGCAGGGCCTGTCGTGGCTCCAAAGATCATCGAGTTGCCGCACGTCTGTCAGGCATGCACGCATCACCTCAACATTGTCGCATCGTGAGCAAGACACCATTTTGTCGCATCGCAGCGGAGAAGAGTATCACATCGAGGCGCCATCTTGTCGCATTGTCCCAGAGACCTGTATGAAACAGACGCATCACCTCTCCACCTTCCCTGAGACCCTTTTGTTGCTTTGCATTATGCATCCAAGGTACTTTGAGAGTAAAGTGTCGCATTTACAATCTTAAGAGAACTGAGCTATTCCCTACCATTTTAAAGTCTATTTTTGAGGACAGTATTGTGGGTTTTTGTCGTTTGGTCTTGTGATAAGTCTATATAAAGAATACTTATTTTTATATTACAACCTGTGTGGTGTCCATCTGTAGTGTTGTTACTGGATTACTGTATGTATTCACAAATGCTTTACACAATGCCTCTGAGATAAGCCTGCCTGCTCGTGCCAAGATAGCAAGGGGGTGAGGAGGGGTTATTTTAGGAGTGTAGCCCCTTTCCCTGACTAGACGCAAGAGTCCCTACTTGGTCAAAGGTACCTACCTCTGCCAACTAGAGACCCCCAAATCTAACACACATTCTTCGGAGGAAAAGGAGAATGATCTGCTCTAGTCTAAGGCCCTGCCATTTAGCCCAATTTCATACAACCTGGCCAAAATTATTACATGGGAGCTGCAGACAGATCAAGTACTACCAAAGCTGATGGTTCATCTTTGTCCAACAACATACAAAGGTCATCCACCACAACCAGCAAGGGTGTCTCTGTGCAATGAAGAGGCAATAGCTGATTGTACTGAGTCTAGAATATGGCCACTAATCAGTCCCTCAGATAAGAGTTAGTTATCATAATACAATGTGAATGCATGTTCTTGTTAATTGACACCCTTCTCTCTACTTCCAGGCTTCCCAGGTGAAGTATCTGATCCAGTTTGCACTGCTGTAATAATATGAACCTTTAGCAGCAACTTAAAACAAATGGTAACAAATCGCTCTTAAGAATGGTCATAACATAGCGCAAGTGCAAACCAGTGTAAACTGTCAGATGGAACCTCTACCCAAGGATAGATTAACTGATTCAGGAATGAAAATGAGTCAGAATATCCGGGCTGTACAGGTGTCCAAATCAGGGAGTACCAAGAATCAAGGGAATCTCCAAATACCCTAAAAGAAGAGGAAAAGTGTGGCAGGAACTGGACCAATGTCAGTGCAAAGTATAAATACCTAGAAAGTGAAGGCAGAAAAGCAGGAGCAGGTCTGGTCAACTGGGGCATTCTTGACTAATCATCTCTCACACTGAAGAAGTTTCAGAGACACTATGAATCTTAAACGGTGTCTTTTTATGAACTTTCCCTGATAGTAACTGGTTTCAGGGAGGCTGGTTTAGTTTTTGCGAGTGAGGGCCCCACCCACCACAGTGAGCCACTTGTCTGCCCACGGGTTACAGCTCCTTTCATGGTGTTGGTATATCTTTTAGCCACCTGCTATGTGGACTGCAACACCCATAAATGACCACACTATACATTCTTCTGTTTCTCACTGCTATAGTTTTCAGATGCCAACTCTGTCCCTGTTACCAGGACCTGTGGGTGATGGCTTATGTCGTTCCTAAAATGAAGGACCGGGCAGAGGTAGGACAAGCACAACAGCTCTCATCCCTAAAAGCTGACTCTTTCCCATCAAGGCCTCTCATCTTCAAGAACTCGGGAGGCTCTAGGTGCAATCCGTAATAAGCATTGCCTAATCCAGTGGCATGATGTTGATTTTCTGCAACTCTGGGATCATCTTTTGGCCCATACCCCTACTGACTCACCAGTAATTGCATGCCCATACCCCAATGTCTGGCATTCAGAATTAATTAGATGTCATAATCTTCAAGAACATCCACTTCTACAAGAGGGAGGTTGTCAGGAATGCTCCCAAAGTGTTTTGATTCAAAGGCAGGCTTCAGAAGAGAAACATTGTATATCAAAAGCACCAGGAGGCGTGAAGTTAAGACCAAACATACTGCAATATGATTGATGATTCATTCCTCTTTTTCAGAGCCTATTTATGTAGGAATTAGTTTGAAGGTGAGTCCTAATAGTTTTAGGTTGTCAACCTGATGAAAATGTGTACATTTCTCTGATAACAATCCCAGAAGTGCTTGGCATTTTATTTAGACTTTTGTAACAAGGAAGAGTAATTTTCATATATTCATCTTTGAGGGATTTTAAAAACTACTGGTGTCTGAAACCGGAGAAGGCACAGGTAATGATACATGCATAATTCCACAATAGTAGAATGAGTGGATGTATTATACACCAATTCAATCATTAGTAGTAGATGAACCCAATCTGGTCCTGCTGTGTACAAAAACAATGGAGATATCACCCAACCATCTGATTTTTTGTAGCTAATTATCTATTACTCAGGGGCTAATAAGGAAATGTATAACACAGTTGGATTCACAGTAATGCAGGAAGAAAGAAGGAGATATTAAAAAAAACTATTTCAATAATCGAGGAGAACAAACTTGTAGTCAAGCTCCGGTAGTCTGTTTTAAGCCAACGGATATAATTATGAATGCAAACTTCACACATTTTTTTGATTTTAACGTAATAGAAACTAGAAGCTTGTGATTTGGGTATAGCAAACTTGGTTGTTTAAATCATCTAGTATAGAAATCTACTTCACAGAGGATAATTTGCACTTAGAAAAACAGAAAAAACAAAATATAAGGTTTTAAGAATAATAATGATCTTATTGGGTATAATTTGTCCTTTTTTATAAATTGATATGAATTGTAGATCTGTAATATGGAGGAATCAAATTTTGCCCACATTTCTTATTCTTTTTTTAGAAGTATTGTTTGTATTATGATTGTGTAATTGATGATTTTACATTGTATGATTTTAATTAATTAAACAATAAAGATTTGAAAGACCCATTTTTAAAGTTGGATTCACAGCAGTCTTTGGATCTCTCTAGAAACTAACTACTGAAGAATTGACTTCCTCGAACAGCCATAGTTTGTTTGCTAATCCATGTGCAAGCTATATATTATTTGGACAAACAATTGAGCAAGGGTCCTGGCAACAGTAGGAGCCCTCAAGGGTATGACATTTTCCTTCATAGCGCAGACATATTCCAAATTTCGCCTGGTGTGGATCCATCTTGCAAATCAAGGTCAATGATAAAATCTATTGAACACTCATGCCATTGAAGAGCTGGTATTGGAAGTGGATTAATTAACCCTTGAGATCTTTGTGAGTTGTGGATTTGAACCATGGATGCATTAAACTCTTCACATAGACGTTTACTTCACTTGTCTGAATTTTCTTATAAGGCATATTAAGTGATTGAGGTTCTCTGTACTCTAAAATTGACAGCGCAGTATCCATTGTGGCACCATTCTAGGAGTTGATGTTGTGTGTTCTACCCTAGGGAGACATACCTGGTGTTCATGAAAGTGAATCCCACCTTGGACTATATGCGGAACACAACTGCTCAGTAAAGCTTGGTCATCAATATTTTTATAGGCTAGCCAAAGTCCTGAACAGGGCTCTGTATGATCACTAACACCTTACAAGGTGAAATTAATAGATTTCTGTTTATTTCATCTTCGTTTTTACCAACTGGAGCCTTGACAAGGCACTGCTTTCATGAGATGTGGACCTGGTTTGAAGGTGACTATGAAGCTGGCAATAACCTTAACTCAGTGTAATTCTTTTTGGGGATGAAGAGCCTCTGTGTTCTTTCATAGGGAAATGAAACGCCTGGAACAAGATCTATTTTGCAGGTACATATATTTGTGTATGAGGAGGGCCCGATTCACAGAACTAACTTACTACAAAATCCTAAACTTACTACCATTTTGGTATTCACAGAAGGCACTTACTCATTTTGTTATTCACAGAAGGCACTTACTCATTTTGGTATTCACAGAATGCACTTACTCATCCTAACTTTACGTCCACACTCAGGCCGGAGATTCCGACCCGGTGGCGGAGATTCCGGACCAATGGCTGAATCTCTGCCTACGGGATGGAATTTCCGCCTCTGGCCCAGAAACTACGCTTCCTGGCCGAAATAACCGCATTTTGACCGTTTGAGCATTACCTCAATGCTAAACACCTGTCCAAGTGCCTACCATCCCCCATGATGCATCAGCGTACACACTGCAGCCAATCCCAGTCCTGCAGCACATATGAAAGCAGAGCAGACACACAGAAACACTTTCAACATGTCGCTGAATGAATTTGTTGCTCTGCCCCTTGCCATGCAGCAAGAAGACTTGAGGAGGAGGAAGAGAAAAGAGAGGATATTCAGACAGAGGATCAACATATTTGGGATGTCCACCCAAGATGTGAGGGCCAGATATCGCTTCCCTCCAGAAGTCATCTTGGAGATGGTATGTGATTGGGAGGAGAAACTTGACTCTGTTACCTGCTGCTCCCATGCCATTCCAGCCTATCTTAAGGTCCTTTCTGCTCTCCATTTTATTGCGATAAGGTCATTCCAAAGGGTCACCAGTGATGATGTGGGCATCTCTCAGGCTAGCCAGTTGCGGTGCTTGCATCAGGTACTGAACTGAATCAATTCTAGAACCCACCTTCACATAGGAATGCCTCATACACTGGCCAGCAGACAAAGGGCAGCTAGGGATTTTTTTCTCATCTCCCACTTCCCACGTTGGCTGGGTGCAATTGATTGTACCCATGTGGCCCTTTAGCCACCCCTCTGCATTGCACACATATACTGCAACAGACACCGAGGGTATTCCATCAATGTGCAGGCTGTCTGTGATGCTAATGGGAGATTCATAGATGTGCATGCAGCATTTCCAGGCAGTACCCATGAAAGCTTTGTATTCCACATGTCACCTCTTGCCCGGCGGATGGCTGCGGGAGAATTTGGCAACATGTGGTTACTGGGTAAGTACCAAGCACTGAAAAAGAATGATGTGTGCTTATGAAAGGGCTCATGTACAAGCCTCTTGCTCTGCCGGTGCTTCACTTTCTCACATATGAAAAGTGGCGCACTGGTGGCGCAAGGGGCCTGTCAAGAAGCCAAGTAATTAATGAATGCCACCTTATATCAACAACCATTTTACAATAAGAATCACCAAGCCGCATACACTGTCACAACAGATACTGCATGTACTAAGTAAAGATCATGTTCTGTTCAAATTTAAGATGTAAATGTAACCTATTGCCCTATCCTCCCTCCTCAGGCGATGCTGTGCATGCACTCTCCCCTCAACTCCTTACACTTTACAGACATCCAACCACTGTACCTCAGCGTAGGTACAATCGGGCACACATATGAACTCGAGCCATCATAGAGTGCACTTTTGGTCTGTTGAAGTTGCGTTCAGATGTCTCAGCTGTACAGGGGTGTGCTGCCGTACTCCCCTGAAGTTGTGTGCAAGATCATTTTGGCCTGTTGTGTCTTGCACAGTATCACTTTAACGCATGGCTTACACATACCTCTTGAACCTCAGCTAGCTCTGAATCAGGGCAACCGGGTCATTGCACATATCCGAGGTCAGTGTGTGCAAGTCCGTGATCAGCTGGTTGCCACGTTTTTCATGTGAGCAACCTGTTGTGTCATGGACAAAATGTGGTTTGCTGTCTGTTGTCAATGATGAAAACTGGATATTTACGACTCTGTCCAAAAACTCCATCTTGAGACTACTTTGCAAACCACACTAACTGTATGTCAACCACAACTGTTGACAGGAGTCAAAAGATTGAGCGTGCATCAGGTCATGTGCCAATGTCAGTAATCAGTGTAGTGGATTTCCCAAGGATATTGACTCTGAGGATGAGATGTACTTGTTCTGAGAGACCCTCCCGTACCTTTTGACAATGGGTGTCTGTATCTAAGAAGTGCATAACTACAGCATTTTTGATTTTTGGCCCCTAAATGAATTTCATACACCAAGAATGTTGGGCCCACAACGTGAGTGATGATGTTGTGGCTGAATCTGCCACTATGTGTCTTGGATGCACAGCACTGCTACCCCCTAATACACTGTAACACAACAGACAACTCTTGTGTTGAGCACTAAATATGGACTACATGTACCATAATGCAATGCAGTTGAAAAGTAAACTGGGGTGTGATGTTGTGCCAGCCCCCCTTGTCGCAGCCCCAAATCTCATAACATGGTCTGTTCTCGCTTTTGTTTCATGTCTATGATTTAATCTTACACTGTCATTTCAGGTTTCTCTGCTACTGAATAACAAGATGGCAGTGGATTTGGTCTGTGATTGTGGATGAATCAGAATGAACACAAAATGTCTGACAACTACTTCCTGTGATGCATTCCTGTCTCCCACTTCCTGTATGTCACTTCTTGTATGAAATAATGGCTTCCTGGTCAATTTTGCAACTTCCGGAACAGTAGCGTACTCTACTCCGCGCATGCGCAGACTACTCTCCATACTGGAAAGTATGTTTTCTGTCCGTAAACTCCGAACGACCGGAACCCATTATAATTTCATACAGGAAATGACATGCCGGAAGTGGGAGACAGGAAATACATCACAGAAAG
Organism: Triturus cristatus; assembly: GCF_964204655.1. Lineage (NCBI taxonomy): Eukaryota > Metazoa > Chordata > Amphibia > Caudata > Salamandridae > Triturus > Triturus cristatus. The sequence goes on from NC_140588.1 coordinate 921,313,915, forward strand.
TTGGTGGTAACCATTTTGTGTTCATTCTGAGTCATCCTCTCTCACAGATCAGGTCCTCTGCCATCCTGCTGCTCTCATCAACCTTATTTCCCCCAAAATGGCTGAGTGTTATGACGAGAAAGCACCCCCTTTCAGTGAAAGGGAATTAGACGTCGTAGCTGAAGGGGTGATACTGAAATATCCTCTGCTATATGGGGGGCCAGAGGAACAGCTGAGCAATGCAGCGTGGGCCAGATTATGGGCCAGAATTGGTAAGTGCTGCAGTACACTGGGCGTTCACACCAGGAACGCAAGCCCTGGGAGGACCTGAAACGCCGGGCCTGGATCAAGGCTGAAGAGCTACTGGGCCAGTCTTCCCAGCACCATATGCATCCTCCTCGCCTCTCGCCACTGTACAGGAGGGTCCTGCATGCAGCTCATCGGACCCTCCATGCTCAGCTGGAGGAACAAGAGCAGCAGAGACCTGGTAAGTGCATTATATGCAAAATGTGTATGGAAGTCCGATGTGAGTGCAGACAGAGCTGTACCATTCTGTGTCTCATGCCTCAAGTCACCTGTTCTGTGTCTATGCAGCATTCATCATGAAGCAACAACCTTACTGTAGCGCATTATCTGTACAGGGCAGAGTGCATTCTGGGAGTTGTAGTGTCAGCATGAAAAGTGGGGATTTGACACACAGAGTTGCATTACTAATGAAATTTGCACTGCCAGCACCACTAACAGTGAACCAAGGGAATCATACTGATGTGTGCATTGGAAGAGGAATGGTACATACACTGTCCAGTGTGTGTATGTGAGGCCAATGGGAATTGGATGCTGTGACTTACATTGCTTTCGGTGAGTTTGGGTTCTGATTACGACAGATCATCATGTGCCATGGAGTTAAGACAGACTTTGAGACCCTTGCCACACTCATAAATGTTTCAAATTTTGACAAGTGTGTCCACAGACACACGTCTTACCCCCAGTAGCGTGTATGCCATTTTCCATGTACAGGTAGCTGTAACAAGGAGCCACTACTGTTCATCAGCACTACCTGATCAGCCTCCAATGCCAAAATGTGGCAATGGATTTTCAGCTTTTGTGAGAGGATATCAAAAGCGTAGACTCACAACTGAGCAAACCTAATTGGCTAGACCCTATATGGATGTGTTACCCCCAATCAGCCTTTGTGTTGTCCCATCCAATGCTACACAGCAGATAACATTTGTCCAGACGTGAAAGTGAAGACACACCATGTCACAGGCCCTTTCATCTGGACTCTCTCTGATCTCCTTTTGTGGACTGGGTTGTGGAACCTGCCCATGTAGCAGTGACAGGACACACAGGTCACAAGAATGCCATAGTTAAGGGTTGGTAGTATAGATGTGCAAGCCACCAATAATCTTGTGCAATGTCCATGTCAGACTCAAATCAGGAGATGACAGTGAACATGCATGTAATTTAAGCTCATAAACACTGACAACACTATCGTGTGATCAAAGTCTGACCTTGGCTCATCTTGATATGTGTTTTGTCATGACATGTACACCAACTACATAATGATTTGTCTCACATTTCAGTGGACTCAGCTGGCAAAGAGGACCGGGTTCGGAGCAGGACATCTGTGGTGCGCCAGCTGCTACGACCTCTTTCCAGTACTGAGGAAGAGGACGATGAGGTGGAACCCTCAACATAAGAAGGCATGGGGATTGCACCCACCCGGACTGACCAGGAGGACAGCTCTGGTGCTACGGACCGGGTGGAGGCTAAGGTCATTGAAGGGGGGGTGATGAACTGGACACCTCTGGCCAGGGGGGGTGGAGAGCCACTCTCCCATGGACCATTCACCTGTGAGTTTTGCTGAGGTGTCCCCGGGGCAGGCCCCTATGCAACCTGGGCGTGCCATCAGCCCCTTCCTAACTCCAGAGGACCCCATTCCATTGGGGCCTCCAGCTGCATCCACTGCAATCTGTCCCCCTCATCATAGCTGCCAGGTCCACACCGACATTGGCTCTGAACCTGAGGCATCACACCCCCCACGTGTGACCCAAAACCCTCCCTGTGTTGTTCCGTCTGTGGCTGTACCAGATGACTTGATGTGGGCATGTGGGGGTCAGCCAAATATGTCCTCTCTCATCTTGCTGTAATTGTGTCTAGAGGTGCGCCTGATGCGAGAGGAAATTGCACAAGCTCTGGCCACCCTCACTGCAAGCTTCAGAGTGCAGTCATGTCGTCTGTTGTGTCCCAACATCCCTCCCACACCACCGTCAATGTATTCCCCTGTCCGTTGCCCCACACTCTTTCCCCCCTACTCCTCGTGTGTCCTGATCCCGTGTGGTGCCTGTTCATGCACCGGCCAGCCAGGAGCCCGCATCAGACACAGAGGATCTGGACATTGTGGTACTGGAGGATGACCAGGAGGACACGTGAACTGTTGGACAGATTTTTCTTTCTGGACAATGATTTCCTTTTCCATTTGTAAATAGAATGGTTTCCCTGATGCTTCCTGATGTGTTGTATCTATGTTGCCGCACCCCAATCCAAGTTCCCTTCTCCTTCTGCAGTAAGGACATCATTTGTTTTCCTTTCTCTTTTCCAAAAGGACTGTTGTTGTTTTTCTAATCCCACACATATTTTACATAAAAAATTATTTTGATTCATACTTTCTCTATCTTGTTTGACTTCATTGTGAATGTCTTGTACACAATAGGCACAGGTATTTTAGTAATCCTCTGCTCTGCACATGTCACACACACACTTACATCCTCACATCTCTACGCCAACTAACTTGGTGAACATTAGCCTATCAGGACATGATACGCAACAGAGTTTTGACTTGGGAACAGATTTTATTTTTATTTACACATATTCATACTGGTCAAAAAGTTCCTGGGATGTGATCAATGGGGGTCGTGCTTGTGACTTTGCAATTTCGGAGGTGATGATCGCTGTGAGGGATTAAGTCTGGGTTGACACCGAGGTGCAGGTTGGTGTCGTGCATGTGCCTGTACAGGGTGAAGTTCATGTGCAGGGGCGGATTGTGTCTGTACACTTGATGTATGTGCATGGACAGGAGGTTGTTGTGCAGGTGGTGGTAGTGCCTGTTCAGGGGGTGGGGGTGGAAATGCAGGTGGGGGGTGCCTGGATGGGGTGTGGTAGTGGGTTTGTAACCTTGATGTTGTCCTGTGCAGTTTGTGGTACAGGTGTGTGGGTGTGATATGCTGCAGGCAGATGTGATGGCTCCCCTCCCTGCGTTGACCGTGAAGGGAGACTTTGGATCACTTTCATCATTCCGTCCATCATCTTCATGGCCAAGGAATGGTGTCTTAAAATCTCTTCCCTTCGGAAAGATATCATGCCTCTGATATTCTTGGACATGTCTTGCCAAGTTCTATCCAACCTTTCCAAAACATGGGTCTGTCTGTCCACCACCTGAGGGAATTGGGGCAGGGCCTCAGACATGTCTGGCCCCTATGTCACAAATGTGCTGCCTCACATCTGTCTGCTGTTTGAAGAAGTCCTGCTCCCACTGGCAACCACGGCCAAGTGCAGGCCCACTCTGCAGGGGTCAGCCATCGATGAGACCGCCAGGTCCAACAGCAGGGGGGGTTGGCATGTGGAAGCCTGTGGACAGGAGAATGGTGCACAGCGGATATCTGCACCACAACAGGGTTGGTACTTCCCTCAGATGGTGAAGAGAATGCCTGGGATACACTGTATGGAGAGGAGTGTGTAGGGGAACCACCATGTCTGACCCAGATGTGAGGGCTGTGAGGGCTGTGAGGGAGTGAGATCTGTGTTGGGGTGTGGGGGAGCTGTGGCTGGTTATATCTATTCTGTGGACAGGCAATCTTTTTCATTGGAGGAGGCTGACACACTTTGCTGGGCGGAGGGTATGAGGCCTTGCTAAATTACTGTCCATGGCATCAGATTCTTCATCCTCTGAGGGGATGAACAGACAGTCACTATCGTCCAATCCTTCATCCTCCTCAGGTACTTCCTCCTCCTCCTCCTCTTGTGCAGTACTTGCAGCTGACATCACTGCCTGGAGGAGCAGTGGATTTTCACCTCTGATTGCCTGTCGCCCAACACTGGTGGAAGGTCCATCCTCCTCATCGTCATCATCACCTAGAACACAGAGGTTGACACAGGATAAGTAATTGACCTAGTATGAGATGTCGTTCAACACAAGGGTTGGTTCTACTATACTTCCCATCAACAGATGATGCACATGTGACCTGGTTTTGGTACCCCTACAAGTGACAGTTCACACAATAGCACTGAAGGGTGAAATGGAGATGTACACTGAAAAAGCAAACTTACCAGCCCCATCCACAGCTTTCTGTCCCTTTGCGATCCCCCCTGATGTCAACTGCTGAACCATGCTCCACATAGGTTTTGTTGACGAAGAGGTCCCCGATCCAGCAGCTGTAGAGGAAAGTGACACCTATGTCAATCATCTACATTACCAATTTACAAACAGGCACATGTGACACTTATGATATGCATGAAACTTATTCAACAACAACAACTGCAGGTTTTATGCAGAAGGGGATTTTGATGTTTGTCATGGTTTTGATAGGGAAACACTTCACGCCACATTTACATGATGTACATGTGCAAGAGGTTTTCACTGCTGCAGCCAGGATGTCATGCATTCCCCGGGATTGTGTTCTACACTGCACTAGTGTCATCCTGACAGCAGCTGCGATGAGACATACATATCCATATTTCAGTAAACCAGATGCTACCAATGTGCTAACATGTATATGTCATTCTCAATAACCATTGAGATGGCACATCAACAGACAAACGTATATGAGAAGGTTGCTGCTATAGCAATGAAGGGGAGAAATGATCAGGATGCCACCGCATCCGTGACGGAAGAGGTGTGGGGCCACGGCCAGGGCGACTGACTCCGGAAGCTGGGGATCACGGTTCGATCCCCGGCGCTGGCAGCAGATTAGCCCAGCACCATGTGACTCTGGGCAATAGCTTGCTTAATCTTCCCGACGGCCCCCAGCGCCTAGAGACCCTTACGGGTGATTGTTTGCGCTTTACAAATGTGGATTATTATTATTATTATTATTATTACATTTCTTACACCTTCATCGTTAAGACTAATATGTCTCATGAGTATGATGTTGTCTGTTGACAAGTTGAAAGGAGTGTACATCCACAGGCTGACCAGTTTCACATTTGCACAACAGTTCAAACATTGCATTGGTGGAGTTCATAGGTGAGATGTGCAATAGTCAGGTACCTTTTGTGTGTCATTTGTGCTTCCCTACCAATGGAGTCACAAAGCTCATTTTGGATTGAGAGATCACACATTTGTTATGTCCATCTTTGGAGTGTCCTCTGTTCCCATTATCCATTTCCTACATCATGGTAGAACTAAGCTGACAACAGATGATGTCTTGTACCGCAGACACCCTTACCTCTTTTATATACATGTATAGGTGGATACAGTAGAAGAGGAGGCAAGCAGAGTGCAACATTTGACTAGGATCCCACATTGTGGGTAAGTTGTGAATCTTTGATGGCTGACGCCTACATTGAATTTGGTTTGGGCCTTTCAGCCAAGAGATTTTTAAATGTGACTTCCTGAAGAATCACCTTGGCAGCCCATACATCCATCACAAACGTACAGAACTGGCATCAGTGCGAGCATCATCCACACCAATTTCAAATTGTTTTATCCTTTGGAATTCTGCTAGGGAGTTTTCATATCATTAAATTACGATCCAGGTGTGTCTAGTACTCTTCATGTGACACTGTATACTATTTTTATGTCAATTCTGCACTCACATATGTTTTGTGATATCCTTTCACTAGCCACCATGGTGTGATCTGGTATATGGTTCAATGCAATATGTAGGCATATTGTGATGCAGGACAACAGTTGTGTGAGACACATACAACATACAGCAGATATTAAAAGGAACATTCATGGGCGTGGGCATTCATGTTCATTGTTCCTGGGTTTACTTACCATGGCCCCGCACCTGCCCAGTGTGTGGTCCCTGATCAGATGTCACAGCCAACCTTGTAGCAGAAGTCAATGTGTGGCTTGGAATCTGAGAGGACGTCATTGGACCCACAATGATAAGTGTGTTTGCAACTTTACATTTCTGCTGCCACATGTGATGCACTGAATTTGAGGCATAAAGGATAAGCACGAGCAGTGTGGGTCCTACCGTTGCAGAAGTGTCTACCACAAATTATCATGAGTGATCCCACATTCAACTTATTATGGCCCCACTGCCTAGAAGCAACGTCTATCAAATTGACACAACAACACTTCCTGAAGTAGGGTCCATTATCATGTTTTGTTAATGGACCAAAAAACATACCATACAATTATGAATTCTATGACCAGCTGGTTGGACTGGGCAAATTCATGTATGGAAAAAAACATTCTAAGTTGGACAGTGGACGCATTTTCAATCCTGATATTTGAATCTCACTTCTTTTTCATCATTGTCATATTTGTTATCATTGGATTTTTTTGATTTAGTCTACAAAAATAATTGCAATTTAGAGGTGGATACATTTAGACTTGCTATGGCACTTGATTCCACGATTGAGTTCCCAGTCCTGGAACTGTTGGTGGAATACATGTAATGTTCAGAAAGTACAATGATATGAGCCTAGATATGTTATATTTTGTCTTTCGCCATTCACAAATATAATTTGCTGACATGTGCATACAGCCCTGACATTGGTGCACTGTTGGAGTGCTAGTGATGCAACCGCGCAGCGCACACAAGTGAATATGCTTGGGGGGAGGTACGAGCATCTGTGAGGCAATGTAATTTGCATTGATGCTGGTCAATTGGCCAGAAGGTACACATGGCAAACATTAATCACAAAGTATCACCAATCACACAACACTAAACTATAAACACTGCCCACACGGCATGCATAACTACTAATGGACATATCTCTCCATAACATGTAACAGGTGACCAAGGATATGCACTAACCCCATGGTTTTATGACAACCCTGCGAGCCACCAACATCCAGGCCCAGAGGCGGTATAATTATGCCCATGTACGCACCAGGGCCATTGTGGAGCATACATTTGGCGTGCTAAAGTCACATTTCCGGTGCCTTGACATCACCGGTGGAAGACTGTTGTACAGCCTGGAAATAGTGTGCAAGGTGATCATAGCATCTTGTGTATTGCACAATATATGTGTACGCACCAATGCCCCATGGATCCAAGTGCCAGATGCACCGGGCGATGCTCCAGATGATGAGAAGGATGAGGCAGATGGAGCACACCCCACCGCTTCTGCAGGAGGAGCAGCACGAAGGAGCAGAATCATAGACAATTTCTTCACATGAGCACGTCACATCGTGACTGTCCGTACAAATCATTTAGGTGTTCCAAATTACCCCAAGCAATTAACTACACACATACCCTGTGTGCATGTGTCTCATCTGCACAAGTACATAACATTAAGTGGTCACAATATCTCAATCATAAAATGATGGTGGATCTGTCACCTCTGAACAGAGATGCTGTTTACTGTGATATAAGTTCTAAACTAGACATGTTAGGGTGTCAAATGTGTTTTGAAAATCTACTCTTTAGAGTGTCATATAGGGCCTCTAATCACATATAGGCTGTCAATAGTGGACAACTATGAATATCAGGGTGTCATTTGTGGTAAAGCATTACATTTAGGGTGTCATTTGTGGTCAATTATCAAATTTAGGGTATCATTTGGGGTCAATTAGGAAATGTAGGGTGTCATTTGGGGTCAATTAAGAAATTTAGGGTGTCATTTGAGGTCAATGCAGGCTTCCAATGGTGTTCTGTTTCCGATTTTGCAATGTATTTTTCATAGCAAGGATGGAAAATACATTGCTAGACACATTGAACTATACTAAATGTTCCCCCAAAGCCTCTTTGTGTGCAGGTTTTCATAGCTAAGTCAAAAAAACGGGCCGCATACATACAAGAAGTGATGTCTGCATGCTTCCTGTTTCCTGGAGGAGTGCTGTGCTTTGACTTTCACTTTCTCTTTTGAGCACATTGCTGGTGATTGTGGAGAGTGCTGGAGGTGTTTGGTGGTCTGTGCTGGAGATTTGAGAGGTTGAGAGTGCTCCTGTGTCCTGTGTCCTGTTGAGAGTGTCTTTGTGAAGTGTGGTGTCTTTGTTTTTACTTATTTTATTGTCTCCTGTGCTCAATCTTGCTGGGTGTTTGTCTTGGGTTAGTTAAATTTACTTGTAGTTTTTGGGAATATTAACTGGGGTGTCTTTATTTTTGGCAGTGGTGTTGGGTGTGTGCAGGGAGATGATGGGTGTGGTCAGGGAGGGCAGGATGTCCAAGGGGGCTTCCTTTGGCTGATTAAGTTCTTCCTTCCTCTGATGGTGCAGAGGGGAGGCCATATCCTCCCGGATACCCTGTTAGGGTGCGCAAGCAGAGGTGGGAGCGTGTGCATGTGCAGATGATGCGCGTATTAGGAGTCGATCGCACTAAGCGCCAGTGGAAGCACCGCTGGCAGTATACCCTGGCCCAGGAGAGTGACCTCCTTGACTACGTGGGAGTCATCGGTGGCCTACAGTGTGGTAAGTTCAAAATCTATATTTATACATGAATACTGTAACGAAAAACAAAATATGCCATGTGGAACACACTGGTGTCCAAGTGCAAACATGTAGAACCGTGAGGCGGGAAACGTAATGCACTCACACATAATGTTGGCATATCAGAGGCACAAGGCGATATCATGTTTACAATCATAGGTTGCAAGTTTGTGTTACCCTCTGCGCTGGATCAACACTTAGCACTGTTGTGCCAAAGCTGGCACACCTGTGCAAAAATGGGTGCAAGATAAATATTGTTTGTGTACAGGAAGGGTAACTGCACATGAACAATCCAAAGCATTGTTTGTGTGATCTGTATGCTGGCCAAAATAAAGTGTTAAAATGCTGTTCTCACAAATTGTGGTACGTTAGCTATGCTGGCCTTGTACATAGTCTCTGTGTGACAATCTATGATATCTGAACAAATGCTCATATGAAATAGGAGATCCCCAGATTGACTTACACCAACAACAACTTTATTGTAATAGCTGTGTGATTTGCAGCGATGCATTTGTACACTGATCATTTATTACAACATTTTGAGTTTAGACATGGGGCCTTGTGAATGTTTCACACAACTAGTATGTGCATGTTTGCTAGCATCATTGTCTTGTTTGGCCAGACTCAGCATTCACAGGTCTTGTGTTTATGGCAGGCAAAGTAGACCCAATCATGAAGCCAACATGAAACACTACAGTTCCGTAGCATTTTCAGTTATGGTGATGATTTGTATGATGAATGTGACACGTGTGATTTAACGTCTGATACTAACACAAATTACTTTTGTTGTCTCACAGCTGGACGACCTATCATCACAAGGTGGGACAGTGACAAATTCCAGGACCCACACGCCACAGGTGAGTTTGGACGCAGTGCGGTGTGATGAGTGTCTCCCTCAAATGAACTACGTTGTAGTATTCAGTATGGGTGTATATCACATGTACCATGACTACAGTGTGATGATGTATTGTGGAAGTCAGAAGTGTGTACAACTCAATAAGTGAGGTGGAGCAATGCATTTGTCTCTCAGTTGTAACTTTGTGCATCCCCAGTCTGTGATACACATGGAAATAAGGTCTATGGATTCTGTCACCACAGCACATGCATGTGGATTACAGAGCACACTGATAGGAGAGGAGACATGTAAGTGGTGTTGCCAATGAGTATGATCAGACATGGAATGATGTACATCCTTGACTGAGATGACTGTGCAAGTGTGCCCCATCATGCACCAGGAGGCAGTGGTTTTCAGGCCATGTGTGCTCAGACACAGGTCTGTACTGTAATTTCATAGGTATGCTGCATACCAGCTTCACAAAAGTGGCAGTGCATAGCTTGGAGCCAGGCATATCAATGGCGTGTTCCATGAAAACACAGCAAAGATGGCCCTATGAGTCTCATTGGCATATTTGGCCACTGCAATGGTGTTGTCAAGCTGTCTCCTTGGGGTTATTCACAGACCAACTCTGGATCAGGTGTACGTGCTCCCCTGTCACAATTGATGACATTACTCTGCATGCATTTACCCTGCATGCTTTAGCTCAGCATGTATTGCTGTGCCATATTTTTTAAAATGCTGGCCTCTGTAATGCTATCTGTGAGAAAGGAATACCCATAACAACACTATAACCATCATGACTCCCGGGTGCTGTTACAATGGCGAATGCATTGTAACAGTTTGCGTTTTATAGGGTTACATATTTTGCTTCACTACGGAATTATATTAGTGTATCCAAGACATGCATGAGTAACCATTTTGAGGAAATGATGTTTCCCCCTTCCTAGCTGCAACACGTCACCAAATGTGAAGTAGTGGTGGGGAGAGGGACAGTGCTTCATGTACAAGTCAGTGTTCAGACACCCAAACTGTTTACATGTGTGCTGCATTACGCAGCACAGATGAAAGTGTGAGTAGGGCTGTCCCCGGATTGCTCCTGTGCAGGTAGGGTAACCTTCTTACACATTAACAAGCCCCCCTGCACACAGACACCCTTGCACTCTTGTGCAAGAGTGCCTGTGTTAGCGCTGACTAGATGAACTGCAAAGAATTGCTGTGGGACACACAGGGCTGCACATGAGCTTTGTACATATGATGCAGCACTGTGTCACAGGAGAGGATAAGGGTGGTGCTACGCACCGAGGGATAATGCCTCCCTCCTCCGATTCCTTGTACATGTCACCCTCAGTCATGGAATGTAATGCCAACATCATTTGACACTGTCAGTGTAATTTGGTTGTGACAGAACATGTCCCATTCCATGCACTGTCATGTCAGTCTCCACAGCATGTAGTCAGTGATCAAGGATTCTAATTTTTATTGTCCACGTCACTCTTTGACTTCACATAGTTACGCTAGAGCATGGGCTCCCATGTTAAAGTGAACTTGTGATATTTATTTGAATGGAGAATATTGACATAGTCTAAATTTCCCATTGTTCATTTCTTACAGACAACATGATGCCAGCTGAGTCACGCGCATTCCAGGTGAGGAAGGAGCAGGACAAGCATATTAGGAAGGTTGCTAAAGGGTACCGCAACATTGCGCGGACCAGGAGGACCGTGCGGCAGGAATGTGGAGAGCTGTGACCAATGTGGCAACACGTGGAAAGGACAGTGGCACACAGGTCACCCCAGGCACCTCTGTCGTCAGTGGTGAGTCCCAAGATGGACAGTCAGTGTCCGATCCCCCTAAAACAACACCCACCCCACGGATCAGGCAATTCCATTTACTGTCCGGCACTGCAGGTTCATAATGAACAACAACGTCATGCTTGCCGAGATTAGGCGGGAGATGGCCGAGCAGACAAGGCACCTTGAGGACATTAAAAAACGCCTGGGACTCCCATAATGTCTATACATGTTGTGCCCCAGCCCCCTCTTCTCCCTTCCCTGCATTGTCAGTGTGGCTCACAGGCCCGCACCTTCTCTGTGTACTGCACATGTGCATCGGTTGATTACAAGATTAGTTATGTGTGAGGAGGACCCCTTTAGGCACATTGGCTACTAAGGCCTACTTGCTGTTTCTATGTGTGCTGCACTATGCTGTATACAAGTGCATCCAGGTAGCTTTGTCTATTGTGATTTGTCTTGTGTGCATTGCTTACTGCCCTCCTGTTGGCTTACCCCTTGTGAGTAGGGTGATGCGTGAGTTACTGTTGTTGTTGCTGGCTGGACAGACAGTGTCAACAACAATAGCCCTCTACATTGAGCCCACTATTGATGTGTAAGTGGCCAGGGATTAGAGGGATGTTGAATTGTGGTGCTCAGGCCTTGTCACCACCACCCTGCCAACAGAAACAAGTGGCAGGGTGATGGTTGTTTGTGTATGTGACACGCAGCTGGTCACATGGATGATACAAGCTGCCCTGGTTATGGATATTCAATGCGTGGCTTTGCGGGTGGCTGATTACAACCATGACTGCATATTTGGTCACTGACACAGTTGACTTAATAAACAGCTAGGTTTACATGCACATAATGATGTGATGTGCAAATGACCCCGGGCCTGATGTGGAATGGTGTTTACGTTATGGCAGATGGGTACACTTGGGAGAGGAGGTGTGCAATTCTACCTAAGGGGTGTGTGTGCCATTTTGCTACTTGTCTTCATTTGTTGCTACTTTGCTCTCCCTGCTTGTTGTCATGCTATGGTTGTCTTACCTCTTTACAGGGACATTGTAGTTCTGTAAGTCTGGCACACAGGCAAGTTTTGCAGTACAGATTTGGTTGACACATTCCTGATATGCATTGTCCCCACCCTGTGGTTTTGTAGGCATAGCCACCCTGCTCATTGTATTACATCAACTTTTGAGTGAAGTCTGCTGTTTGTTTGCATTGTGGGATATGCCCATTTGAGCCATTTGGCTGCATAATCAGTTTGTTGTGACATTGTGGAGCACATTCACAGGCCCCAATCGCCACCACAACGTCATTTTCTGTGATGTTGTTTTGGCGCTAGGGGCCTCCCCTTATTCACAAAGCACCGTTAAGCCACTTAACGTGGCTTAAGGCTGCCCTGTGAATAGTCCCCCTTTCACACTGTGTTTAGCGTGAAAGGGGCGTGAAGTGGGTGTTGTGGTGGGCGTTCCCCCGCAACAGCCCCTTCGAAGATGCTTGAGGCACATCTAAACAAGCATCTCGCTGCCTTTGTGGAAGGCTCGGGCTGCTTGGACTTCTCCCAGCATGGATTCAGGAGGGAATACAGTACTGAGTCAGCCCTCACTATTGTGCTTGATAAGATCCGCACTAGAGTGGATGGGGGCCAGACCACCCTCCTGGTCCTGTTAGATCTAACTGCGGCCTTTGATACCCTCTCCCCCTCAGTACTTACATATCGTCTGAGGGAAGTGGGGGTGAGGGACGCAGCTTTAGATCTACTAACCTCCTTCCTTGAAGGAAGGGAACAAAGAGTCAAGCTGGGGGAGTTCCTATCTCCATCCCGACCGGTGCTATGTGGGGTCCCGCAGGGGTCGGCCCTCAGTCCGACCCTATTTAACATCTACATGACCCCACTGGCCAGATTAATTAGAACTTTCAGGATGGAGGTAGTCTCCTATGCACCCAAATCCTCGTCTCTCTTTCCCATTCAGATGTACCTACTGCCTCCAATTTTAGATCTTGTATGGAGGCAGTTGGTCAGTGGATGGTTCAGAACTCACTTAAACTGAATGGGGAGAAGTCTGAGGTGATGGTGTTTGGAGGGAATGAGAACATCTGGTCAGCCAGCTGGTGGCCTGACTCACTCGGAGTGTGCCCTTCCCCCACGACATCTGCTAGGAATCTAGGGGTGATGATAGACCCTGCCCTGGACATGGGCGGACAGGTTAGTAGAACCATCTCTACCTGTTGGGGCTTAATTCACACCCTGCGAAGAATCAGGAAATATCTTTCCTTGCAGTCCAGAAAGCAGATAGTTGTCGCTCTTATCGGCTCACGACTGGACTACTGTAATGCGCTGTCTGCGGGGCTAAATAGGAGCCTACTACAGCGCTTGCAGGTAGTCCAGAATGCCGCAGCCAGATTTGTTCTGGATGCTCCGAGACGCTCCTCGGCCACGTTGGCCAGGAAAGCGCTGCATTGGCTACCGGTAGAGTATCGAGTACGGTTTAAAGTCTTATGTATGACTTACACAGCCATTGCAAGGAATAGCGACATGGGAGTTGGTTCTATCATCTCCCACTATGCACCTGGAAGGGATTTGCGTTCCTCCAGGAAATTGCTCCTGACAGTTCCCCGTATCCGAAGAGCCAAGTGGGGTGGTAGGGCTTTCTCCACTCTGGCGCCTAAATGGTGGAATGATCTTCCTTTGGATCTCAGGTCCCTACCCTCCCTACAGATATTTCGAAGTGCCCTTAAAACTCGCCTCTTCTTGCAAGCCTATGTGTAAGGTTGTTCATTTCTATCTTTGTTTTGTTAGGCGCCTTGATACCTGCGGGTTATTGTCTTGCGCAATATAAATTCTCTATCATCATCATCATCAACACACATTGATATTTGTGCTGCCCCCTATTCACAAGGGCAGCCTCAATAGGAGCCAACAGAACCCCTGAGACCAGGAAAACCCTTGTCTCAAGTTGGCAATCAGAGGAGAGCTGCTTAATTTTTCCTTGTTTTTGCATTGTCCATGTGTGCTGCCTTGTGCAGCACTCATGGGAAAAGCTAAATGCCATGGTTTGTTTATGTACAGGAAGGGACAACTTCCTGTACATGAACAAACCTTTATTTTTAAATTACGTTTTATAACTTGCATGTGTGTTGCATGAAGCAGCACACATGTAAGTTAATAGATTGCATTTTAGGTTTGTTTATATGCAGGAAGGGGGACACCTTCCTGTACATAAAGGAAACCTCCCTGCTTGCAGACACCCTTGTAATCTTGTGCAAGGGTGCCTGCGTTGACGCTAAGTTGTGAGACTTAGCGTCATCGCAGGTGGAATAGCAAGACGGCACTATGTGGATATGGTGTTGCCTTGCTTTTCCAAGGTGGCGGAGAGAGGCATTAAGCCAAGAAGGCTGACGCCTCTCTCCGCCACTTCCTTGTGAATCTGACACTGCATGTGTTTCTGGTATGCAGACTGATTAGATGGTTTCTCACTTGGTGCACACACAGTGACGGCTTGCAGTTGTAGTTCTGCAGGGCGGTGGTGCAGGGTGCTGGTGCAGGACAGATGAGGGGCAGGATGGGGGATAGTGGAGTTGGAGACACAGAGTGCTTGAGTTTGGTAAGTAATTAATGAATCCTACTATTTAACTTGCATTTGCTGCTACACCGAATTAGCAATGCAATAAGCGCAAGGGTATTGGTTGGATTTATTTTTTACTTACATAACTCCAGCACGTCATATCTCCAACTCCACTAACCCCACCCTGCCCCCCAACCAGCACAACTGCCATGCACCTTCACCACACAGGGCTCATGCTGCAAGCCGTCAGTGCGTACACAGGACTGCATCTCATGGACATGCAGGGGGACACATTTACTAGAGATGTGGCAGTGTATCTGCATGGCCACCTTGCCTCAACATCACACATTTTAAATTCATCTGCACAGGGCCCCATCTCTCTGATACTAGACATGTGGATGCACTGTGTGTTTGACTGATCATGTGCTTGAGTGCCATTGGGCCCATCTCCCACCGTTCCCCCAGTCCCTGGTTGGTACTCACCCTGTTGCTGTTGTGTCTGTTCGTGTTAAGCAGTATCCTGTCCCGGAACTCCGAGCACCGTCTCTTCACTGATGACTTGGGACACCTGTTCCTCCAACGGATCCAGCTCCTCCTGTGGCGCTGGACTCCCACCTCCAGTCTGCATTGCTGCTTTCAGGTTGGCTTCAAGTTTCTGCTTGTTCTTGCGCTTGGCATCATGCCAGCGCTTCTTACAGTCGTCCACTGTCCACCTGACCTCTCCGACAGCATTCACCTTGGCCACGATGTACTGCCATATTGTGTTTTTGGTTGCAATGTCACAGTGGAGATGAAAAAAAGTTGTTGTTGAAGTTCTGTCACCTCCGCAATCAGGACCTGGTTTTCCTGCTGACTGAACCGTGTCTTCCTCTTCTACCTTGGCCTTCCCCTGGGTCTCTGGCTGGTCCTCCTGGGTGTTAGTGGGGTTGTTGTTGGCCTCTGTGCTGGGTCCAGGCTACTCCATGGTTCTTCTGCTATGTTTCCTTTTTTTTTTTTCTTTCTTTTTCTTTTCTTTTCTTTTGTGTTTGGGCTGCATAGTGGGCGTTTTATGGTGGTTTTGCGTGCCGAACGTGAAAAAAGGTGACCTGACACTGATTAGCGTGCCATTCCTGGTCGCTAATTGGCCCATCGCCCCTTTTGTCACGTTAGCATCAGGATTTGTATTGCCATGACGCTAACCTTAACGCTGGAAATTTCACCCGGTAGTGGAAATTATCGCCTGTTAGCAGCTCGTTGTGAATATGCCGCTAACACGACAATATATTTTCCCGGTAGACGGCGATAAAAAAACTAACGTTAACTGCGGTGTTTCACATTGAGGGTATTATGTTTTCATTTGTGGCATAGTATATATTCAAGGCTAAACATAGTTATTGAGAGAAATCATTGCCTACATCTAACATCCTCTCTCTACAAATATTTCCTCAGACAATCCACCCTCTGTCACTTAATTCCTCCCTATTTTAAAAATACCGACATTTGGTAGACAGAAAAGTTTTTAATTTTCCATTTACATGCATATAGAAGATTGTTTTGGGGTAGAGAACGCTCTTTGTCTACAAATCTCAAATTTAAAACAAATGGATGTGTGTTTCTATGGATAATGAGATGCCCTGTACGGATAATACATTTGTTTTATGCCTCTTGCTTTTTTTTCTTAGTTACTGCATATCCTTACATGAATATGCACTTATAAATATATGGAAATGGTAATTACATTTTAGAATATAACTGTTATACTCTCTGTAGCTCAGAAACAACCACATTCAAACGTAACTAATCAAAACATATTTTAGCATAAATATTGTAAATCAGACAGAACAATGAGGCAAATGTTCTAAGGTACAGTGAAAACGTACATGGACTAGACAAGATTCCCAAGCTGGCAGCACTTTAGAGATACAACACACACAGAAGTGAATTGTTTGTGGACTCATTTAGTTCAGTAACATTTATATACAGCCTTCAGCATGCAGCTTTTTTTGTGAGCTGTGTGAGCAACCTAGCTCTTTACTAGAACTCTAAAGGTATACAAATATACGCTTTGATCCTGTAATGAGGCATATCTCAGGTAGCATCTATGAATCTCCGGGGTAGATATTGTCCAGTTAGGAACCAATCAGAATGTATCATTTTGATTGTCTATAATTTTTTTAATTTATGAATACATTTATTGAACAGCATTATTGTAAGTGTTAGGGATTCGTCTGTATTAAATAAATGATGAGAATGTGGCTCTTCACTAATAAACTATATTGCTCATGTAATGGAAGTGCACACTCACTATACTTTTCCAGTTATTTGCTAATTCTATGCTCTATGCATCCCTCATTTGTATGCAAAAAAGGTTTCCAATTCCATAATAGCATCAGTTATTTTAATATCCTGATTCATTTATCTCTCCTCTCATGATTAAATGGAGCAAAATATCAATTCATTTTGAGGCATGAATTATATGTTTCCCTTTCTTGTTGAATCTATACAATAACCAAGCTCATCAATGGGGTTCTAAATATATCTATATGTGTTTCACCAATAGAGAAGACCCTTTTTACCCGCCATCTTCCTGGCGCGCTTTGACACCCAGTGAGGGCTTTAGCAATGCCACCAAGAACCTCCGTTTTATGTCTGGGGCTGAGCCAGCCAGTGAGCTCCTTGAGAGTGAGGTGCTTCTCTTCACTCCTCTATTTTAACATCCCTTTCTCTCCCCATCCGTGGCAAATTCTTGCAATTCAATTCTATCTAGATAGTAATATGTCTTCAGCAATGTACTCCCATAAACACCTCGACACTGCCCTAACTCGTGGAGCATAACTTATCCCAAAAATATCTCAAAGAAAGCTAAGAAGAATCTAAAACACAAACTACTGAAACAGCACCAGTAAATTCTAATAGCGGATACCTACCACAGCATGACAAATGGCACTAAGAAAACTGACATTACCTTTTATTCCAAACGCCCGGCTAAATGGAAAAACATCTTCCTTCAAGTCACTAAAACAACCAAAATAACCTATGGAATAACTGACAATTTCCCCTTCTTTTAGAGGGGAAATTGATATATCCATTTTCAGGACAAGAAATATACTCAGACAAGCCACTAACCCTCACCTCAAAATCTTTGATAGTCACTTCTGTTCATTTTTCACTTCACTCTCACAGCAGAGCCAATCAACCCAATTGCCTCTCTCTCCTGTACCACAATCCATCTGCCCAGAACAGCCCCACCTTCTTCCTCCTAAGGATTCACCATCTAGCTCCATTTCATCACTGTACATTTCCATCTACCTTGCCGCACCCACCAACACACACTGCCGAAAAATGCCCTCAAGAATGACTTCTCATGCTCCCAACCTATCCTGCAATCTCACGAAAACAAACCCAGATGATACTCACACAAAGCCTAGGGACAGGGACCCCTCCCCTAGTCCTTCATCCACTGATCTAACAGCAAAATCCCTTCCTTCTAATGATAACTCTACTCTACTCACACTGACTATGGACAATCCCAGTCCCTTTGACACTGATCACCCCTATAGCTTAGCGTTCTCTGCTCCCATTTACTCAGGATTGTCCACATATTCTCCCATTTTCAATGTATCCAACTCTCGGTCTCCCCCGGACACAAAGAACAAACTTGACACCCCTCCAACATTCACCCCAGACAATTGCCTATCAGAAAGACCCTACTTGCTCACACCCTTACGGTCAAGCTCTCTGTAACAAATCCTGATAATGCAAACCTACTGAAGAGGGCCCCATCCTTCGACCATCATCGACTAAATAGTCAGCTGACACTCCACCCTTCCCAAGGCAGACCCTAAGCATCCCACCCAGACTGTCTTCAATCCTGGTCCTAACAACACAGACCACCCTCATAACACTGTGATTTCCACTCCCTCATATGTAGATCTCACTGCGTTTTCCCCCACCCTCAATGTGGGATGTACCTCTAACACTCTCTCTCAGATTCTGAAACAAAAGGAGCATAGACTCAATTCTCTTGCTACCAATTTAGTGCATCTTAGACAGGATCTCTCTAAACAGGCCATCCTTGCCCACTCTCACACTTAGTTCGGCTCAGGCTAATCTGGTTACCCTCCCCCGCTTTAACAAAACTAACTGGGGAGGTAGGAGTTTCTGCCATTGCGCTGCTAAGGCTTGGAATGGTCTGCCTCCTAAACTCAGGAAGTTCACGGAGCTTCTTTCTTTTAGGAAAGAATTAAAAACATGGCTATTTAACTAAACCTCCTTATCAGCATTATCACAGACCAATCTCAGGTGGATAGCTTACAGCGCCAGGACACCTCTGGGTAACAGAGCGCTATATAAGTCTTTTTAACATAACATAACATAACATAACATAACATAACATAACATAACATAACTTATGAAATTGCATCCTCATGCAGGTTATCTGACTACCTTACAATGCTCCCCCTGGCCCATTCCCCTATGCCGGCTGGCCCACAGGCTCCTCCGCTTACACTGCCCTCTATCTGCACTGGAAGAGGATGCTCTCAGCAAATCTGACCTCTCCAAGACCCAGACCATGGTCCATAATCCTCCCTTTACAATCCCAGTAAAAGTAGGCATAAATATAATCCCTGTAATTTCTAACTCGCCCAGACCTCCTGCTCAATACACCACAATTCATACTTTAAAATCTGCTACGGAGAATCCCTGCCCTCTATCTTGCATGTGGAAAAGAAACAATTGATGGACGGAATGCTGGACAATGCAAACATTCACCCCCAGTCACAAGGATCTGAGTTAAATCCATCAGTCTTTTGCTCACCACACCACCCCAGTTTGGACCCAGCCATATGCAAATCAGTCTTGACCCTGTTCCTTGTGGGAACAGTCCAGCCTGAACTGTCAAGCCAGGTCCTCCCTGGACCGGGAAAAAGCATCCTGGCTAGCTTGAATCCAGTGGTGTAGTGAGCACGGACCCACGTCTGGGCATACCCTTCCCACTTAGGGCAACATATGCAAAAGAAAAATCTATCTTGCATGCTTGTCAACTGTAGATCGGCAGCACAACATGCTACAGATATCGCTGAAACCATTCTCAGTGAGGGAATTGATATCGCTTTTCCTTACTTACTTTTCTCACTGAGTCACGAGCCATTCCGTAATGGTTAACACCCCCGGTTACGTGTTTCTCATAACTTCACGTCCTCCCAATACCGGTTCTTATTTTTTAAAAATACGACTGTCCCCCATGCCGCTCACGATCGGAATGCACATTCACACACCTTTAATAACTCACGTGGTTCTAGTTTTTAAACTATTTTTACGTAGAAACTAGGTAGCCCGCCGATGCCTTAAACTTCCAAACCCCTCCAGTCATTCATCATTCCCCCATTGAATGTCACTTATTAAATCCTGCTTGCCATAGCACACTCACAAACAAATCCCCACTCACTTGACCGGAATAGGCCCGAGCACGATCGTTTTAACCACAACTCCATGTGCACAATTGATAACCTTGACCTTCTGACATGCTATAACTTTCGAGTAATCTTAATATGTTCTAAGTCTTCCCTTGTTCACACAAGCTATTTTCTTTGTTTTCTTTACTCTGACAGGCGTTAAAAACCAGGCAAATGTTATAAATTTAGTCCTGAAGATGATCCCGTTAATCAATGAGCTTGGGATCGAAACGTCGACTTTTTAAAAATAGTGCCACAAATATCCATTGTGCTTACTCGTTGTGGTCTCTATTTTGTCAAACTTGCTACAACTTCATTTATGGCTGCAAGTTGCAACAGCTCTGTCTTTGCCTGTAACTGTTGTTTGTCCTAAACTGTCTGCATTGTTATTCCCTTTTTCCCCCCCGCACGTTCCCCATGCTGTAGGGTGCAGGATTGTGCCCCACGATAAATGTAGTGTTTTCATTATCCTTGACCATATCCTTTAGTATCTGAAAAATAAAAATCCCCTGTCCGGCTGGACATCGGATGTGTATAGTAACCCATTGTGGTCTATATTTAATTTTATGTAAAATTTAGTGTCTGCTCAGGACCATTGTTTTCTACATATATAGCTCTGGTATCAATAGCACAGTTTTAAAATGGTTCACTTCTTACCTACAACACTGATCACGAAAAATCAGAATCAAGTCTTGCCTCTCAAAACCCACACCTGTCACGCTTGGTGTTTCCCAGGGCTCAATCCTCTCCCCCTCACTTTTCAAACGCTTCATGGAACCCCTTACTATCATCCTGAAACAAGCAGGGATCAAATACCACCTCTATGTAGATGGCACACAACTCTACCACAAAATCAAATCACCCAGTGACATCCTACATCTCAATGTCACACTGATTAAGATACAATCTTGGTTTAACTCCAACCATCTAAAATGAAACCTCATCAAAACAGAAGTTATTCTGTTCTCCTCCAAATGTAACCAGCTTCCAATCCAAGACTGGATTAGCGACCTGAAGGCCATAAATTGTTCACTCACTCTATCCAACTCTGCTAAATCCTTAGGCTTCACCCTGGACAGAAATTTGCCAATGAAGCATCACATCAAAAACTCAGCCAAAGGAGTGCTTTAGTGATCAAAACACCTCAAAAAAATTAAACCAATCATTCCATCAGATGATTTAAATGTGATGTTCAATCGCTCGTCCTCTCTAAACTTGACTACAGGAATGCTATCTACACAGGGCCCCCCCCCCCCTCGAAAACTCACCTTGCCCCCTCAGATAAGTACTAGACATGGCAACCCGGCTCATAAAAGACATTAAATGGTATGAACACATCACGCCTAACCTCAAGTCCCCAAACTGGCTTCCCATCGAAGGGAGATGCATCTACAAGACTGCCTGCATCACCCACAAAGCACTTCACTCACACTCCCCTGACTATTTAGACAGCAAACTCACAAGAGCAGGAAGAACCAGACCTCTGAGAAACTCCATCACACTTCTTCTCATTACAGGCTCGCTACCAACATTGGGAACTCCCTTGAGAGGGACCTACGATGCAACCCCTCCTTCCCGGCCTTCAAAAGAGACCTGAAACGCCATCTCCTCAACAAATACTGGAACTCATGAGCAAACTGAACTCAGTTCAAATAGGCTCTCTTGCTCAGTTCAGACTCCATTGCTAAGTTGGCTGTTTTTCTTTCATTGTGTTTGCCTCTATTTTCTTGGATGTCTTTCTCTGCATGGACTCTAAATGTTCAAATTTACCTCAATTCAGTAATCCACCCACATGGCCAAACTATTTACTGCATATATTTTTGTGTACTCCTCCCACTCTGCCTAACTATATTTCCCTTCTATACATTTTATGTCCACTTGAATCTATGTTTCTTGCAGGTCATATGCACAGTGACTGATAATTAATTGCCTTGTTCTCGATTCTGTAAAGCGCTATGATACCTCTGGGTCTAGCTAGTGCTATATAAAACCTTTAAATAAATAATAAATAAATAGAATAGAGAGGCTTGCCAGGTCCATAACATGGCCACAGCACAAGTCTAATTTGGTTGAAGTATATAGATAGATAGTTAGGACCACGTTTCAATAGGACATTTTGGGAAAACATTCCAAACATCACATCCACTTCAGCTCCTTCCTGGAAAGTTTTGGAGTGATCTGTCAAGCGAGGGCTGAGAAAAAGGGGGTTCCAAAAACATGTTGTGCCCATGCAATTTCCCATTGGATAAGTTAGACACGGCTACAGCCAAAATCACTGAACAAAATTATGCCAAATTTAACAGAAAGCTAGATCTTTACCTAGAAAGTGTGCTTTTTTATGATGTGGTGTAAATCTGTTTAGTAGTTTTTGAGAAATTAAGGTTAACATTTTTTATACATATAGGGACGCAGAGGATCTGTAAATCCAACAGATCAAATGATAAGATCTATTTGGCTACCACCACATCATTAAAGATATAGAGGCAGCTAATTTAGAACTCAGGGACTCAGAACCCAGACCCCTAATAAGATTGAATAATAATGTAGGCGGCAGGGTAGGGATCCCTAACCAGCTAAGCCTGGTGGGAGGTCCCAGAGGTGCCCCCAGGCCCAATTTTTTTTAAATCGGTACTGCCGATCAACAGAGAATCTACAGATCTATAGTGCCATCAAAAAAGTGCAGACATTCACAACTTTTAAATATACGCCACCTGGGATGGGCAGGGGCCCATGGGTAATCACAAGCATTTTTTGGAGGGGGAGGGGTATGCTGTCCCCTACCTGTCCCATTTTAAAGCATTTGGGACCCCATCTCCTGGGGCAGCTTTCTCTTTAATGAGGAGGGGGCGTGAGATCCCCTCCCTCAGCCCTTTTAAGGCCCTGGGGACCCCATCACCCAGGGCCGATTTGCTTTTTATGGGGAGTGGTGCTTGTTGTCCCCCTCCTCACCCTGGGCCTACATTAAGTTGCTTTGAGTACCCCAGCCACCCCTGAAACACCCATGGCAATAAGAGGGCATGGGGTCATGTGGCTAGTCCCTGTACCCCCTGACCCTGATGGCTCCCCTGACTGCATTGATCCTAGGTGCCGCAGGAGCTAGCTTCATTTGTGCGCTCCCGTCAGGTGGAAGAAGCTTAGGTTTCTGTTCCCACCAAGCAGTAATCCTGTGTCCCCTGTCAGCAAATGGCAAGAACAGGAAGTCAAAGTTCTCCCTGCCCACCATCTTGCCGGCAGAGAACAGCAGCGTTCAAGGGGATGGGGTCCCCAGGGTAATGATGCTGTCGGGCCCCAGGGATAAAGTCCTCAGCACCTCAGAAGGCTCAGGTAAGTGAGGCATGCCCCCTCAAAGTGATCAGCACAGGGGCATGGGGTCCTTGGGTCCTTCAGAAGTGTTGGGGAAGGAGGCTGCACACACCCTCCCCATTATAATAAGTGATCAGAACCAGGGCCATAAAAAGTGTCCAATGGACAGCCCTCTCCCATTTCCAAAAATGAGCAGCCCCGCGGTATAGTGTCCCTGGAGCCATGAATAGGATGGGATTAGGAACCTCACACTCCCCTCCTTAAATAAAAAATATATAAATAAAGCAGTGAATTTGAAATGAGCTGAGTAACCTTCATTTCACCTTTACTGCTCCAGCTGGAACACCCTATAATGCCTTGCAAGGGCTTTTAAAAAAAAGTTTTTTGACCCCATCCCCTGGGGCTAAAACATATATATTAGGAGAGGGCAGCATGCGCCTACCTCCTGGACCATTAATTGACCTTGGGGACCTCATCTCTGGGGCTAGTTCTAAAAAAAGGGGGAATGGGGCTATATGCCCCCCTCCACAAGCCTTAAAAGGCCCCACAGAACCAAATCCCCAGGGCCATATACAATTAAACTGAGAAGGAGGGTTGCAGCCCAATCCTTAATAGTCCCCGGGAACCACATCTCCCGGGGCCAAATATAAAGACACAGCCTCCCTCTGAATATTATTAGATTTCTGACTTCCTTCACTGAGCCTTCATAGGCCCTGGGGACCTCTTACCCTAGGGCTTTTTTGTTTAAAAGACGAGGTGGTCTGAACTGCTCCCCTCCTTGAGCCGTATCATGCCCCAGCAATTCCATTCCCCGAGGCCAAACCCATTAAAAAGGGGAGAGGTGTGCGTCCCCCTCCCCAAGGTTTTTTGGGCATGTAAATGCTTTGAATCACTGCTACCTGCGGGAGCAAAGGAAAACTTCTCCCATGGGGTAAGAGCAATGAAGCCTCCCTCTTTACCCTTGACGGGTGCAAGCAGCAAATCCGACATGTCTGCAGGGACCCTGTGACTCGCCCTGAAGCTCCTAAAGTGGAAATAGCTATGGGGAGCCCCAGGTGGGTACTAGGGCACCGCAATTTAAAACAAGTCAAATCCTGCAGGGAGGCCGATGACTTACTATACTGGTATCTTAAAAACCACAGTAGTAACTCCTTTTCCACACAGAACGCGACACCCACTCATTCATGTGAACAACATAGCATTGCACCCTATAACTCATAAACTATGCTTTACCATAAGCACATATTGTTTTGTTAATCTTTTAGACTATCACAATGCCTTCGCCTCACCCGCTGCTGATGAGGCGGATTGAAAAAAACGATAAGGCAATAAAAACCTAATTACTTTCGTAGAATAAATAGCATACTTGCCCATAAGGCCACATGTATACACTTCTGTTTGCCTATAACACAACACTCCTTTATGACAAGTGGATATTCGTCTCCCCACAAGGTTTAGTACATATACAAATTGAAGGATTCCATGTCTATTTCGCTTGTTTTCTCCCCCTCCTCCCACTCCAATTTAGAGGTTCCAAATAGGATTGTTTTTAAGAATACTTCCCACCCTTTTTAACAAGATTGTTTATAAAGATGGTTCCACCCTAACTATTTGATTGCAAGTACCGCACAGAACACTGTATGATCCTAATATATATGGTTACATACGAACAATTGAGGTACAATGCATCCCGAGACTAGAATGTAAAATGATGCATCAATTGGTCTCTAATCATGAACCTTTTTCCTCAATAAACCACAGGCTCAATGAAAGTCAGTGCAAATTCCGATAAAGTTATCCTAATGAAGACACATAAGTAAAGACTTATGAGTCGGCAAAGTCATAAGTGATCTGTTGATATTGGAATTCAGTCCAGATGAAGGCCTGGACCCCCATGGGCAGTAAAGGCCGATACATCTTACACATCCGAACAGCATCACTAGCTCACCATTTAACCTTAGCCCTATATCCTACACCTATATTTAAACACCAGTTTTTAGATAAAGGAGGTAATTTTACACATCACTAGATGGCTCCCACTGATACTTTTCCTCAGAAGAAGGTAATACTCACCTAGGGAAGTGGGTACCTAGGTGTAAATCTAATGATTGTATTGTATTGTATTATAAAAGCATTTATATAGTACTTACTACCCCTGATGAGGCATTGAATCTCTTTTTCGGTGAGAATCACGCTACCCCAGAACTCATAAAGGATTAGTGGTGAATTAGTAAAGTGAAATATGAAAGTCAATTGAGTGGTTGATATGTTAGTCAGTTATTTGGTTCAAGAAGGATGGCGGAGGGATAGAAGAGGGAAAAAGGTTTGCAAATATTACAGTGCTTGCTACCATTGATGGTGTGTTGAAGCGCTTTTTCAACGAGTTGCACGCTACTTCGGAAACCATAGTGTATTAGTGGTGAATTAGTGTGGTGAAATATGAAAGTAATTTGAGTGGTGGATATGTTAGTCAGTTATTTGCTTTGAGAATGATAACAGAGGGATAGAAGAGGGAAAAAGGTTTGCATTTAAATAGCACTTGCTACCCCTGATGCGGTATTGAAGCACTTTTTCGGCAAGTAGCATGCTACTCTGGAACTCACAAAGGATTAGTATAGTGAAATATTAAATTAATTTGAGTGGTGGGCCTGCTAGTCTGTTATTTGGATTGAAAAGGGTAGTGAGGGGATAGAAGAGGGAAGGTGTTATAAATGGGGGTCTCTAGTTAGTAGAGGTAGGTACCTTTGTCCAAATAGGGACCCTTGCGTCTAGTCAGGGTAAGGGCGATACACACTCTAGATAAACCCTGCTCACCCCCTTGGTAGCTTGGCACGAGCAGAGAGGCTTATCCCAAAGGCAATGCACCAACACTCACAGTAACACTATGATACCACCACAAATGGACACCACACAGGTTTAGAAAAATAAAGTATCTTTATCTAAATTTAACAAGACCAAAACAACAAAAATCCAGCATACAAGTATTAAGAAAAATGACTTTCAAAAGGTTTTAGCAACTGAGTCCATAGAAACTATGGATGCGTGATTAGTTGCAATGTACCTGTTGTTGTGAAAAAAGTTCACAAAGCCAAACAGCCACAGAGATGAGAAGCGTCAAAAAACAAAGAGATGCATAGTTCCTGAGACCTTCATGGTTGCAATGCGGTGAGCGTCGCCACGTCGACATTTTCAGCCGCGATCTCTCGATGCGTTGATTCTTGCATCGGCGACAGGTGCTGCGTTGGTTTCAGCAGAGGCGTGGCGGTGAGGGGGGGTTTCTTCTCATACCACAGCGTTACATCGAAAACCTGGCGCCAGAAGAGCGTTGCGTCGACTTCATTGTTTGTTGCGTTGCTTTTCAGCTCCCAGCAGCAGAAACAACCTCCAGAGGCCCCACATAGTCACAGGCACTCCTGGCAGGTCAGAACTCCCAGCAAGGAAGTTCAAGGGAGCTGGGGGTGAAGTCTTTGTGTTCCTGAGACTTCAAAATTGGAGGCAAGCTCTACTCAAGCCCTTGGAGATTTTCCTCAAGCAGGGGACACAGCACACAGCAAAGTCTTTCTCCTTTCTTTGGCAGAAACAGCAACTGCAGGCCAACTCCAGACACACAGCCAGGGCAGTACTTCTCAGTTTCTCCAGCTCTTCTCCTCAGCAAAGGTTCTTTTTGTGCAAGGGTCTCTGAGCCCAGTCCAAACCAGTTCTGTCCTTTCTTGTGCAGCTGCCCTGCGGGAGGTAGAGACAGCATTGTGTAATGCAGACAGGCCATATCCAGGTGCAAGGGAAATCTACTCCCACCACTCTAAATGCAGACATGGCCTATTCAGGTGCTAGTGAGAACTCCTCCCCCTACTCTGAATGCATCCCAGGTCTATTCAGCCCAGCCATGACTCATTCAGGAAAGGCAGGACACACATCAACCCCCCTAGTGGCTGTCTGAGAGAATGCACCTCCCCAGCCCCTGTCACTCGAAAACCAGACAGTCAATACACAAACATGCAGAAGCACACAGAATCATTAAAAAAGAAAATGCCTACTTTCTAAAAGTTGGATTTTCAAACACACAATTTAAAAACCATCTTTAGTAAAAGATGTGATATTAAATTCTGAGTTCAGAGAGCCTAACCTTCATTTTCCATCTTATCCCTATTTGAAAATGTGCTTGTAAAATGTTACAAAGCATTCCCCATTCTGTCCTGTGGGGCAAGTTAACCTTTCAATAGTGAAAAACGAAATTGGCAGTATTTCACTATCAGGACATGTTACACACATCAGTGCATTGGCTACCTTTCACATACACTGCACCCTGCCCAGGGGGTACCCTGGGCCTACCATAGGGGTGGCCTATATGTAAGAAAAGTAAAGGTTAGGGCCTGCAAAGTGGGTGCACTTGCCAAGTCGACATGGCAGTTAGTAAACTGCACACAGGCACTGCAATGGCAGCCCTGAGACATTGTTTCAGGGCTACTTATGTGGGTGGCACAATCAGTGCCGCAGGCCTACTAGTAGCATTTGGTTTACCAGTCCTGGCACACTTAGGGCACTTTACTCGGGACCTACTACTAACTCAAATATGCCAATCAGGGAGAACCAATCATAATAACAATTTACACAGAGAGCATCTCTGCACTTTAGCCCTGATCAGCAGTGGTAAAGTGCCCAGAGTCCTAAAACCAACAACAACAGGTAAAGAAAAAGTAGGAGGAAGAGGCAAACATTTTGGGGATAACCCTGCAAAAAGCGCCAACCCCAACAGACGGATTTCGATTTTTTTTTGTTTTGTGGCTTAAAATAGTAGGAAGAGGCTTGGGATGAGTTAAAGTGAGGCAGAGTGGGAAGAATAGGAGGGAAGGGTTTTGAAAGGCTTGTTTTAAGGGATTGAAATAGTAAAAGAGGTATGAGATGATGTAAAGTAGAGTAGGGAAGAGTCTAGAAAAGGATATTGCGGGAATTGTCGTATGGAGTTTGGGATGAATGAGAGAGTGGAGATAGAGGATATATAGATAAAGGTATAGGGTGAGAAATAAGGTAGCGCATTGGAAAAAGTAGTAGAAAGAGGTTTGAAATGAGCCAGAGAGTTGAAGGTAGAGGATATATTGAGAGAGGTACAGGGTGAGAAATAGGGCAGTGCATTGGATATGATAAATTAGGAGAAAAGTAATAAATATATAGATCCATAAGTATATGGAAGGTACATAGATGCACAAAGGAAGGTAGTATATGACACCACCCGGTACAACACCAATTGATTACTTACACCACCAACGGCAACTACTGGTTGAGGGTTTTAGGTCTACCCAGACTCCAGAAAGTCCCTTTGATTTAGATAAATCCTGTAAGGAGCCAGCGGGCTGAAGGGGCCCTGGGACCCACCCGCATCCCCCTATAATAGACATGTTGTAAAGTGCCCAGTGTGGGCAACGGGACTGCCACTTTAAAATAAAAAATAAATAAAAAATTCTGGCTCCTGCAGGAGAAGGGAGCCATAATAATGGTCTGGGGTGCTCCCGAGTGGAATAACAAAAAACACTGGCTCCTATGAGGCACGTTGGCCAGGTCCAGCAGCCAACCCACACTGTGCATGTCTGAAGGCCATGTGCAGTGGGGGGTTGGCTTAATTTATGCTAATAAAATGTTACTTTATGCAAAAAAAATGAAATTCACTGAAAAAAGCAAAGATTGAGGGAACATTATCGTTAGGTAAAATGTTCAGTAACAAAGTCATGTTTTAAATGCTAAAAACCATAGCATTTCAAAAGTTATAGTTATCTCAAGTAACTATAACTGATCCCTTAAGGCAACTATAACTGACTCCCTTGTCTTGGAATGCTAATTACCCTAGATATTTCATCACTCATGACATCTTCTTTGACATCATTGATAATATCACTACAACATTTGCAATTAAATTATTGATTAGAAAACTATGCATGGCGGATGCGCAAGTTATAATTACCTTATGGCACAAGTTATAGTTACTTGAGATAGCTCTAACTCTAACTGGTAAATTTCTATAGTTTTTAGAGTTTACAATTTTACATTGTTACTTGAGATTTCACCTAATATATATATATTTATATATATATATATATATTCACTTAAAAAACCATAGGTTTCACACATGTTATAGTTAGCTGGACATTTCACTTGTGAAAAACCATTGAAATTCCCCCGTTATAGTTAGTGCAGGCAACTATAACTCACGCGACGGCAATCCTCTGCTGATGACGTCAGATATTACATCACTGTATTTAGACACTTATTTACCCATGTCTTCTTCCATTAATTTTTAGCTATACATATATTACAAATATTTTTTTTTCAGAAAGACACATATGTCATCAGTGATGTAATATCTGACGTCATCAGCAGAGGATTGCGGTCGCGTGAGTTATAGTTGCCTGCACTAACTATAACGGGGGAATTTCAATGGTTTTTCACGAGTGAAATGTCCAGCTAACTATAACATGTGTGAAACCTATGGTTTTTTAAGTGAATTTGCAAGGTTTTTTAAATGCTAATTCCTAACTATAACGTGTGTGAAACCTATGGTTTTTTCAGTGAATTTGTACGTTTTTTTAAATGCTAAGTTATGTATTTTTTTTTTGTTTAAGGTTTTTCACCGTGCACATACCGTACGCGCACGGTGCGCTTCGCGCTGTGGGCGGACGGTGCGCTTCGCGCCCACGTTACGCAGTTCGCGGAATTTTTCTGTTTCTACCGTACGCGCACGCTACGCGTACTCCGCGATTTTTCGCAAAAAAATTAAAGGAAATTTTGGCCGTTGGGGGTCCTTCTGGGACCCCCTGACAAAGGATAGGGGGTCAGGAACTGTCCACCCTGCCCCCTTTTCTCGTTCTCCCCCTTTGATTTTCACCTCCTCAGACTGCGAGAGACAAAATGGCGGCCGACACTTCCTGGTTTCGACCGATTCTAATGTTTACTAAGATCAAACAACCAATCAGAATCGCGCTCGCGCACGGCAGCGTGCGCGTACGGTAAGTTTTACCGTACGCGCACGGTGCACGCTTATAGATATATATATGCTTTTAAATGCTATTTTCTCAGGAAATACTGAACAGATTTACACCAGACCTGCAAAAGGCACATCCCTGACCTGAGGACTACCTCTCTGCCAAATTTCAAGTAATTCTGTTCAGCCGTTCGGGCTGTAGCTTGGACTAAAGGTCCTATGAAAAAAAGCATGTGGAAAACGCGTTTTGCGACCCCCCCTTTTTCTCAGCCCCCGCTTGACGAATCCCCCCGAGACTTTCAGGGAAGGAGCGGAGCGGAGCGCCCCACCTATTTTGAAAATTTTGCGAGGATTCGTCAATCGGCGCCAAAGTTATTCCAAATAGAATGTTGCGGATTTCCTATGGAAACACGATCCTAACTATAACTATCTACTGTATATGGTCTGTAAAGGACAGTCTGGTGAGCAGTCACTATACTAAGGGAAAGGCAGGCATAATCCAGAAAGACCTACATGGTTTTTTCCCATGTGGGAAGTTTAAAGCCTGTCAAAATATTTAGAAAACTACTACACTGTACCAGGATTAGACAAACCAAAAATGATTAGCAAAGTTTTAACATGCAGTACACCATATACGATCTACTGTCTGGTTTGCCCACAAATTCTGCATATTGGAGCATATGAGGGCCATTGCCAAGAAAGATGCAACCCATCCGGGTATTAAACATTTTAGCACACATCATGACAGCAACAGGGATCTTTTGACATATTTTTGTCTGGATCATGTAGCGATTAATCCCAAAGGAGGGGTTCAAAATGTGAGGCTCAGGAGGCTGGAGTCGGGCTATATCCATATATACATACAGACTAAGGCTCCACAAGGGATGAACAGCAATGAAGAGCTGTCAGTCCATTTCAGAGAATGTAGATGGATTAATGGTATTAATCTCTTGATGTGTATGGCTGTGGCCTGATGACTATCAGGTGAAATTTCTCTGCTTGGCATGTACTCTGTAAGTGTTATAAAGCAGATTTATCTACTCCTAATTTCCAATGATTGGTGCTCACTGATGAACTGTACATTTTACTTCTCTTCCTTTTTCTCTTCCTTTTCTCTTTCATTTCATTTCGTTCATATTTTTATGAATGACACTGTTAACCGAACACACATGTAGGAGGAGTCCGAAGGGGCTCTATATATTAAATATTTTTTGTGGTAACTGATGATGATTTGTATGCTGGGGACATGAGTAGTGGAGATAATAAGACATATGTGAAAAGAGTGACCGATTAGCCTAATGATGTTTTTTACCAATTTGTCAACACTTCATGTGGGTAACAGTAACATTATGCAAATATGGTGTTACTGTTTGTTGACGTAAGTATCTCCACTATGTCTATGAGTTGGACAAACCCATCCAGGGCAGAATTGTTGTAGCAGTTTTTATCTCCAATATGACTAATTGTATTTACAATGAATTGGGACTCAGATATTGACCAGCATTACGGCAACATTTAACACGCTAAGATGGCGCTGGCCGAACTGCTTGAATGAACTCTTTTTATGTATTCCGGAAAGATGATAAAATGGTGACTGTTTCTGGCGCACCTGATACTGACGAAGGCGACTGCCAAAATGTGTCTTGTTTGTTGCAGAGTTCTAATAAATTTCTAATAAACTCACCCCCGTGAGTGCATCACTTTGTGCGTATTGGGCACTACGAAAAAGAAGCGTTCATTTATAGCACGAACACTCCCCCGGGCATAGATATATTTCTTCCAAAAGTGACAAAAGCATTTATACCTATAAATATACATATATAAATAAATATATACTTAATAAATATGACCTCACGATATTTGTGCAAAAATTAGCAATTGTGCAAATATGCAAATGAAACCAATAAATATAGCAGCAAAAATATGTTACTCTAATATCGTGACCTTAATGTCATCATATGCAATGTAACATAGATGATTATCTGCTTAAATGCTCCTTGCAACATTGTCCATATGTCTCTAACCTTCCACCCTGATTAGGTTATGTTACAACGTCTCATGTGTTTCTGTGGTTCTATGAATTTTGCCTAGAGTTATAATTCCAATGCTACTCTTCCTAACACCTTATTCTCCTATTTGAACATGTGATGTTGAATAAAAGGGTTTAGTGCTACAAAAAACTCTTGAAAAATTGCTGTATATACATAATATAAAAAAAAAACGTGGACTTAAAAAACCTGATCTAAAATCTAATTGACACCTTATTGTTAAAAAGAAAGCGTCTAAAAAGCATTATACTTAAACACCCATAAAAAGTGCATCAATATTTGTCTAATAGATTTACATAAAAAATAGTACAAAAGAATTACCATTTAATAAAATTTAAATATACAATTGCAACAGATGAAAAAAAAACCTCATTCCTGAGTTACATAGAACCAAATACACATACTGGACAATCATTGGAAATTTGAATTATAGTACCAAAATATCAAGATGTTCATTACTACTCATAAACAGTTATGCATGTCCTCCGTAGTGTTCAAACCATTGGGTGCCTTTCTGTCTAGATCTAAAATGATACGTGTCTCCAATTTTCTTAGTAATTTTTCCCTACTGCTCCCTCTCCTTAATGGTGCAATAGCATTGATCACGTAATATGTAAGGCAGCTCAGGTCATTGTTATGTGTGGCTTTGAAGTGTCTTGCGACCGGATATGTACTATCATTATTCACGATCGCCCTGAGATGCTGTAAAATCCTTACATGCACCTGCAGCTTAGTGCTTCCCACATAACGTAAGTCACAGGTGCACGTCAGGACGTAAACAGCATACTCTGTTCTGCAGCCGTAGCTGCCTTTGATGGCCACCTTAGTATCTGAAAATGGGACAGCATAATGCTTAGTATTGATGCCAATCTTGCAGGCACGGCATGAAGAACATTTGTAGAAACCCTGCCTTGGTTTAAGCCATGTGCCTGATGAACTCAATTCTGGGCTCATTTTCACTAATTGGCTCCTCATGGATTTTGGTTGTCTGTAGGTTATCACTGCTACTTTTGGGAGTCTATTTCCTAGTACTCCATCAGTAAGGACAATAGGCCAATTCTTCCTAATAATCAACTTAATCTTTCTTTCTTGCTTGCTGTAAGTCGCAATGAGGCGGGGATTGTCCTCCTCTTTAATTTCGTCCCCTAATGCCTCTTTGGGAAGAAATAACGTCTCTCTTGGCCTTTCTTGTGCTTTCATTATAGCATTTTTAAGCACTATTTCACTATAGCCTCTGATACGCAATCTGTTAAGCGCATCTTGTGTGTATCTTTCAAATTCATATGGTGTACTACAAATGCGTTTTAATCTAAGTAACTCACCATAAGGTATGCTCTCTATGAGGTGTTTTGGGTGTCCGCTGCTCGCATGTAATGCACTGTTTCCTGCTGTGGCTTTTCTGAATAATGATGTCTCTAATTTGTTATTAATAACCGAGAGTTGGACATCCAAAAAATCTATCTTGGTACTACTTATATTGGAGGTAAAAAATAGATTGCTAGAATTGGTATTCAAAGTTGTAATAAACGCTTGAGCTTCCTCCTCATTTCCATCCCAAACAGTAAAGACATCGTCTATGTAACACAGCCACTGTCGCACATGATGCACATTTTGAACCCTTTTCAGGACCTGTTCCTTCCACTAGCCAACATGTAAACAAGCATAGCTGGGGGAGAAACAGGATCCCATCGCTACACCTCTAACTTATTTTGGGGTTTCTTTTCCAAACAAGAAATAGTTGTTATTTAAACACCATGCAATCAAGTCCAGTAACATTTTGTTGTGCCCATAATATTCAACAGGTCTCTTATCTAAAAAGAAATTGACATCATTGAGTCCAGTTTTGTGATTGATGCTTGTATAAAGCGACTCAATGTCTAACGTAATTAAAATGAGGCCATCTTCCCACTTAGTGTCATTTATTTTGTTCAAGAAATCTCCTGTATCTTTAACATAGCTCGGTAATTCCTTGACATAGTCCTGCAAATAATAGTCTACATATTGTGAAATGTGTTCACTGACACTATTGATAGCAGAAATGATGGGTCTACCTGGTGTTGGAGAGACCATTTTGTGCACTTTAGGGATTAGGTACATGATAGGAATAACCGGGCACTCAATATGCAAAAAGTTGAATTGAGTGGATGAAATTAATCCCTCTCGTTTATATTGTAATAGTTGTTTTTTGAGGCCTTCTTTCGCCGTATGGTATTCCTCCATGTTAGACCTCATATAACATTTTTCATCATTTAATTGTCTCATGACTTCCGCGATGTATTCTTTCTTAGGCCATAAGACAATATTTCCTCCCTTGTCTGACTTGTTGATGATTATTTCTTGATTGTCCCTTAGATTTTTCATTAATTTAGCATATTGTATGTCCTTATGGGTTTTCTTGTATTGATCTTTCGTTTTTATTGCGTGACACAATCGTTTAAGATCTTCCGTTACACATTCATGAAAAATGTCTATTGCGTCTTTCGGCATTATAGGAAAAATGTGCTTTTTGATTTGAACGGGCTTTCACCTGTACCCCTTTGTGCGATGTCAATTGCCTGTAGCCTCGATAGAGTACTTAACTCAGTTGTCTCATTAGGTTGTTGAGTGTCATTTCCGGGTGTATTTAGTTCATGAAGAGTTAATAGGGTCGAAGCATCAGATGCTAACAATGCTTGCAAATTGACGTTGCTGGATTCGGGGTTGTTTTTGAAACATGGACTCCTGCTTTAATTGTTAAGAATTTTTTTAGTTTTAATTTTCTTATGAAGCAGAAAATGTCAATTCATGTGCTGGCATAGTTGAACGTACTTTCAAGACAGTAGTTGAGTCCTAATAATAAAAGCTGCTTCTCTGCTTGGGTGAGTGTGACATCAGATAGATTTATGATGGTTTGATCATTTAGCACTGTTTCCTGAACCATTGTTGTTTTTTCTTTGGTTGTTTGTTTTTGCTTTTTGCGCCTTGCTCTTCTCCTTGCGTTTCTCTTTTTTCTTGTTGTTTGTTCCGATTTCTCGGACGGAGAGTCTGCCATCGATCCTCCACTAAAAAATCAATCTCTTCACCCAGACTTAGTACAATTTTGGTGTTTTGAGCTCCTAAGTTGCTATATTCGGAGCCTGATGTACTTGTGAGTGACTCTGTATCTCCATCGGATACTTCCACTACATGGCTTTGTTTTTGTGGTCCAATGGAGTTTTTATTTGTTCTCTTGTCCTCAAATTTCAATTTCTTTGCATGCTCAAACTTCCGCGAAAAGTTGTATATTTGCCCCTGTTCGTAATCATCTTGGTCCTGGGCAAACTTATGTGCTTTGCGAATTTTTATTCTGTCTTCATGCTTACGTAATCTTTCAGTCATTTCTTTGCGGGATTTTGCTATAAACTCTTTCAAATCCGATTTGTCTAGCTCTTCATTTATTTTCCCAATTTCCTCTAGTAAATGTTGGTGATCTATCGCTGCATATTTGATTAAAATTTTTACCAGGTTCATGGAAGCCATCAGATTACGTTCTCCCCATTCTTTAAGCATTTCGGGGTTGGGCTCCTCAAAACTAGGAGCCAACATGATCCTAAGGCCCCGAGGTACTCTTCCCACTTCCTCGTATTTGGTGAGCGATCGATGTTCCCACCATTTGGCGATTTTGTTTTTTGACTTTTTTTCTAAAATCTTTAATAGTTGTTTGACATCTTGATAGACGATGCCTTGACTGCCTTGCGAGCCTTCTACACTCGGAATAGCTTTAGGCAGATTTTTAAACAATGCATCTGCCGCCGCTTCACATTCTCTCACTGTGTCAACAGACATTCTCTCAGAGCGAGTAGGATTTTTTCACGGAAATCGGCATCCGCCGACCTCCTCCTCTTGCCCTTGCGCTGTCACCTCCCCTCCTACACAACATGCCGTATTACTCACCGCCGGATTACGTCTTCAACGGGTCCTCCGACCCTGCTGTTGTCGATCACCGACTGGTTCCGAAATATCCAGCTGTTGTAGGGGGCAAACCGCAAAATACTCCTCTCTGGAATCCAATGTTTTCTCGTGGTTGCATGCGGTTGCCTGCTTGTGGGGAGGGGGTCCCGTCACCGGAAAGCAACCAAGTTCCCGTGTAAAACTTCTTCCAAGAAATCTCCCCGTACTTCCTTTCAGCGAACAGAGAGAGACGGCCCCAAACAGGTAAGGCAGGAAATGTTGTTTATTGTCTCCCTCTGCGACGCTTTTCGAGCACCCTGTGCCCTTGATCACACAAGAAAACAAACGTCCGCCATTATTTTAAATGCTAGGTGTCCACCCATTAGTGAGTCACATGTTCATGAACATAGAAGAAATATTTTTGAAAACCGGCATGTTTGTTTTTCAATTAGCAAAAGATCCCCACTTCAAAGAACATTTAAAATACAGACGTTTTACATATTTTTATATAACCTACTAGGGGTTGCTAGTAAGTTGTTACTGTTAGGACCATGTTTCCACAGGAAAAGCGCTTCCTAACTTACCTATATCTTGGGAGCTGTTCAACAAATCGTCACAAAAGTTTCTAAAACAAGTGCTCCAGTGACTCTTGTTGCACATGGAAAGTTTTGGAGAAATTGGTGAAGCTGGGGCTGGGAAAAATGGGGTTCAAAAAGAGTGCTTTTGCAATGATAATTCCCATAGGACATGTAATCATGCTGACATCCAGACCATTGCAAGGAATTACACCAAATTTGTCCGAAAGCAAGATTTTGTCACAGAGAACACGCTTTCAGTTATTTGGTGTGAATCCATTCAGTTGTTTTTGGGAAATTTAAGAAGAAATGTTAGTGATATCTGTCATTGCAATCATTTTACGGCGGCCTCGCTAATAATTGCGACAACGCGAGCCAACAGGAATGCTGTCATTGGCTGGCCGCAAGCTGAACAGAAAGTTGCAATGACCATTTTAAAGATTGGGAAACAGTTCTTGGGGCTGAAAATGAGTGAGAACAGTGATATAAGGGGTCAGGGTGGAGGTACTATGACCCCATGTTTTAGAAATGGAGGTGTTACATGTCCCAAACAGATTTTTTTTTACTGTGTGCGATATATACATGAAGATGCTGCGACAATTGGCACAGCCCCTGTGCAACGCTGCTACCATGTTGCAACTATTGTGACATCATCACAAATATTGGTGAAAATAAAATAAATTATATATGTTCACACTCCCACCCTCAGTTGTACTTAGACACTCACAGACCCACTCAGACACTCATGCACCCACTCATAGTGCCACTCAGATACTCATACATCCACTCACAGAAAACCTCAGGGACTCATGTATACACTCACAGACCCACTCACAAAGTCAATCGAGTGAAGCTGTGGGAAAAACTTGACTCCTGGGGAATCCCCCAACAGTTGCTAAAGGCAATAATTGCACTACATCAGGGGACCTGGGTCCGCATCAAGACCAGCCAAACCACTGTAGTAGACAAGGTGCTGACCAATACTGGCCCGAAACAACCTGGGAAAAGCCCTGCAAGTTTACTGACACCAAAGCTGGTGAAAGTGCGGCTCCAATGCCTTCAGTACGCTGACGACATCGTGATAATGGATCACATGCGGTCTGGCCTACAGAAAGCTCTAAATGCCCTTCACAAGTACAATCGTAAGAACAACCTTTCGGATAACCAGGAGAAAACCAGGATACTTATTTTTGGGAAGTATCACCGAAAGCAAACAGCATGATGGCGCCTAGGCGATCTGCAAATCAAAACATGCACGAATTATAACTACCTGGGCGCCAGGTTAACGGAAGGGGCAAAGCCAACAGCCCACCTGAAACATCTAAGGAGCAAGGGGGCCAGCATTATTTACAGTTTGCGACGCCTAAACCAGTGACACACAGTCCAACAGCAGAACCAATCCTGAAAGTTTTAAGAGCAAAACTTGTTCCCTCTCCTAACTATGGACATTCAGTCTTCCCTGGCGCCTTCAATAAGCACCTCACAAACCTCAAAGTCTCCACCTCAAATAAGGTTCTAGCTCTCCCATGACAGGCCTGGAGAGCCAGAGTAAGGCTGGAGCTGGGCCTCACTTGCCCAGAAATCACCTGCTCTGGCGACTTATTAAAATATTATATTAGTACTTTGCGTGCCTCTGCATCCTCACAATCTGGGCATCGCAGCAATAGCCTGGAAAAAAGACAGTGAACACAAAGGGTAAGAGAATATCCTTCGAAAAGGACCAGGAGAGCCTACACCATCAATCCAATCTTTCCACACTGGATGCCTCTTATATCCTGGGAAAACTTCAGCCTTATTTTGAGCAATCCCTGACAGTTCTGGCCCGGAAAAGAATCACTTTCATGAGACTTCTAGCACTGCCTATTGCAGACTTTAATCCATCCTGGGCCCGGCAAAAAAAATTCAGTTGCCTGTCGTCTTTGCAGTCACCGCCGTGAATCTTGGCTTCATCTGTTCTGTTGCTGCCCAAAGTTAGCTAGATAGCGGCACTTCCTGGTACTCCCAATTTGCAGGTCTCACGGCTCCGGACGATGCAGAGAGAGAAGTTTCAGACTTGTGCTTCTCTGCTAACACAACTCAAATAGTGGCCCGACTAGGGGAAATTCACAGATGCAATCCGGGCTGCACTGACACAAACTATCAAGATACAAGACGTAACTAGCCAGCACCAAGCTAGAGCGACTAGGACCAAATAATTTTTAAAACATAACATCATTCCTGTGTCTACAATAAACCCAGAGTCTTGCTCCTGTTTACGGTCATTACAAAGCTCAGGTACACAAGGGAACAAAAAAGGCCAAGACCAGTGGAGTAAGTAAGTTAACCCAGGTACCTGACACCGAAACCAGGAAAATGCAGTTGTTTTAAATGACCCGTCATCAAATTAAACATTATTTTATCGGGTACAGGGTCCACTTAAAAAGAGGCACAAACTGGGTCCGCAATTGCAGAAGCAACCCCTATGCACCAGCACTTCAGTTCCAGCCTGGACAATTGTTTTTAACATTTAAGACTTTTAAGATTTAAGCATACCCAGTGAGGCTTTTTAAATTTCTCTTTACTTTTTTCTTTTATAGCATTCATTAAAGACAGTATATTGTAATGATTTTAATTAATTGAACAATAAAGTACAATACAATACAATACACTCAGAGACCCTCTCACAAAGTCACACACCCTCTTACAGACCCACTCAGAGACTCATGCACCCACTCACAGACCCACTCTGAAACTGACACACCTATTCACAGAACCACTCACAGACTGATGCACTCACCTACAAACCCACTTAGACACTGATGCACTTACTGCCATACCCACTCAAACACTCAAACACTCACAGACCCACTCAGAGAGGCACACACCCAGTTACAGACCCAATCAGAGACTCATGCACCCATTTACAGACCCACTCAGAGACAATGCACCCACTTTCAGACCCACTCAGTCACTCATACATCCAAATACAGACCCACTTGGAGACTCATACGCCCACTCACAGACCACTTAGAGACTGACATGCCTACTCACAGACCTACTCAGAGACACATGCACCCACTCACACATCTTATTCAGACTCTTGTACACTCACTAACAGACCCACTCCGACTCTGATGCACTCATTGAAAGACTTAGACACCCAGTTACAGACCCACTCAGAGACTGACAGGCCTACTTATAGACCCACTCAGACTCATGCACTCACTCACATATCTACCCAGACACTGATGCACCCACTAAGAGACCCACTCAGACACTGATATATCCACTAACAGAACCACTCAGACACTGATGCACTCACTGACCTACCCCCTTCAAAGACTTTTACACCCAGTTACAGACACAGTAAAAGACTTATGTACCCACTAGCACATCCACTCAGAGACTTCTGCACCTACTCACAGATTCACTCGGACACTGATGCACCCATTCACAGAGTCAATGAAACACTAATGCAGCTAGTAAAAGACCCACTACAATACGTATGCTACAATATTTATGCACCTAGTCACATTTGCCACTCAAACAGTCATACAGGCTGCGAGAGAGAGATTGAGTTATATATTTGTTTACACTTTTTTAGATAGTAATGTATGTTGTGTGATGGTTAGAATCTATTTTTATGCATGAATTTTGAATGTGCTGTAGGTCATTGAATGTCTGGTTTTGTTTTGTGATTTTGCAACAAATTCACAATCATTGCAATGTCATTGCGAATATTTTGAAAAATGTTTAAAAAAAAGATATGTGTAAAGAAAATTAACAATATTTTGGGCTCTAGGGTGACTCTGGGTTGATTGTGCGTATATGACAGCTACACATAAGACCAGATGCTGTGTTTCTGGTTGTTTAGAAACACCCTGTTTACTTTATTGGTAAAGTGCACTCCATCACTTTTATAAATTCTATGCATGTCAAAACGCAAGTTAATAGAGCCCATGTTATGGTCTCTGAGGAATGCAGAAACAGTTGTAGTAACATGTTTCCTGGATTTGTCAATCTGTGGGCAGAATTGATTTGACTGCTTTCATTTCTGCCTTTGGCATATGTTGGAGTACACTAAGGTAGTGTAAGGGAAAAGTGGCATTCATTTTTCTTTTTTTTTTGCAGAGTTTTATATAGCGCGAACTTGACCCGAATTCAGGTATCAGAGCGCTTTACATAGCACCAGTTACGTTACATGAGGACACACATTCATTTTTTTGATAGGCACGGGGAGATTAAGTGATTTGCCTAGAATCACAGGATGTTCAGTGTCATTATCAAGACTCGAACCCAATTCCCCAGGTCCGAGGTTGAGCGCCCTAGCCATTAGGCCAACTCCTCTCCCCTATTGGGCAAAGGTATCCTTCATTAGGATTTCCAGTTCTACCCCAGTCAGTGTACCCAGGTGATTGCCACCACAGTTTACATTCAGGAGGTCAGTGGGTTGTAAATCCACAATGCTTTCAACCAAAGGCAGCAATTGATGCCACTTCAATCCTCTCCGGCCAATCCATGTAATGTACACATTCGACAAACCCAAGTCCCTGTCAATACCAATCTTTCTAGTAGCCTCACAAGCCCAAACCACATAGCTGTGGCCCACAATCCACAATCTAATTCTTTTGTAGTGAGGCAGCAGTAGCAGACAAGGAGAAGACTGGAGCCAAATGTTTTCAAAATGAAAGGCAGTTGAAATGGAGGTGCGCTCCTGGTTTAAAAAATAAATTTCTTTGATTGGATGCAGTGAATCTGCAGGTGAATAAAATAAGGTAGTGTCTTAAAGAACAAGTAACTGTGATTGGCTCTGGTAAAAATAAAAAAATGCAATACAGACAGGGATATGCATTTAATACTGTACAGTAAACTATACCTGCTATAGCACATTTTGTAACTAGTATAGTCCTTCTAGAATGTGCTGCAAATGTATTACCTACTGATTCTAATGGGTTGCTATGGAGACTCTATGGTAAGGGTATGAAAGAGAGTGCTGTCTTTTTTTTTTTTAATTAGAAGAGTGTAGATTCATCTTTGAAGAAAAATGGTTTGTTTCTGACTGAAGGCTCTCTTCTAAAGTGTAGTGTAGTTATAAGTCATAAAACTACCAAGCTAAATATGTTTTTGGACTCCCGTAATTTTTTGCAAATTCATTGCGGCAATCATGAATAATGCACGAATATGCACAATTACCGTTAGAAATTGGGCTTCTTCATAAAAGTGCTTGAAAGAGTTAACACATACTAACCATTCAGAAGTGAAGTTGCAAAAGTAAATTATGATTTTGTTTGCTCCCTTCTACAGTATCATAGAG
Organism: Triturus cristatus; assembly: GCF_964204655.1. Classification (NCBI taxonomy): domain Eukaryota; kingdom Metazoa; phylum Chordata; class Amphibia; order Caudata; family Salamandridae; genus Triturus; species Triturus cristatus. Next base: position 921,356,214 of record NC_140588.1, read on the forward strand.
TGCAAAGTTGAAAAAGTTCCCATTAATAGATGCTTTGTTTGAGAGTGCAGTGCCATTCTTATGCTTAGTTTTCACATTCACTGAGATTATTCAATCCATCTAATCAGAGCAAATACACGTATTTGACCAACAAACAAAAATTTCAGGTATGTGAATAATATTGAAGATTGGAAAAAAACATTTGATTGAAAAGGCGCATGCATACGTGAGGTTAATAAAAGTCAGTATGATATATGGAAAACGATTGTAACTTTTTGATAAAATCTGGGAGTGGTTATGTTAGTCTTTTTATATCTGTATGAATAGGTGAGTAAGTCTGTTTTTAGGTGTGTGAGTATGTGACTGTTTATCTGAGGTTTTGACTAGGTGTGTGACAAGTTGCTAAAGAATGTGTTGCCTTGGAGCTGTATATTGCACATGTATTATTTTATTGCATCTTCTAGTTATTATAAAAAAAACTGCTTGCTAAGCTTTAAAAGTAACAGTGTACTATAAGGTAATGCAAAGTTGTACAGATGCATACACAATAGGCTGCTCAAAAAATACATATTTGCAGTAGCTATTTATTCCATTTTAAAAGAGCACAACAAGTCAAAGAATGGAAATGTAATAACATGTACTGAAGCCGTGCATAACGCATGGACTTTTGAAACTTGGCACAATGGTAAAATCAATTATGCAGCTAAACGTAAAGATGTAAGAGAGTTTTGGAGACTGGTAAACCAAGCTAATGGTAGGAAACAGCAACAAGTAACATCAAATATATCGGAAGAATTCTGGGAAAAACATTTGGGAACTACATCAAGTGGCATAAGTATCATAACAAATCTAGTTGAAGATGGAACAGGTGATAACTCGAGGGAAAACACGCAGTTAGAGATCCAGCACATAACAGTGGAGGAAATTATAAGTTCTAGTCGCCACAGTGGAGCTCCGGGGCCAAATGGCCTCCCTCAAGTACTATATAAGCAAAATCAGCAATATTGGGCAAAGACACTGACAAAATTATTTAATTATGTTCTGATAAACAAAGAAATCCCCAATAAATGGAGGGGCTCAATTAAAGCCCGATTTATAAAGCTGGTCAAGCCTCGGACCCTGCAAATACAGGCCAATAGCCTTAATGGATTGTGAAGCAAAGTTTTTCGCTAAATGTTTGCTGGCAGAGTTAACGGCTTGGGTGGGTGCCAGTAAACTGCTACCAATGAATCAAACAGGGTTTATTAAAGGCATGGGGACTATCATTAACATTCAAATGTTAGCTCTTATAATTGAAATGGCTAGGCGCCGCTCATTGAATCTTCATCTGTGTTTCATCAATTTTAGTTCAGCCTTTGACACTGTGCAAAGGAACATTCTTTGGTACAAGTTATCAAAAAGGGGAATTGTACCTAGACTGCTGAGAGCGATCCAACTGCTGTATACTAATACCTGGAGGAGAGTAAGGTTAGACCAGGGTACAGCAGTGTCAAAAACAATGATAACAATCAATGGTTTGAAGCAAGGATGTGTACTGGCTCCAACCTTGTTCAAACTTCATCTTGCTGACATCTCTTCAGGGTTGAACAGTATTAACTGTCACTCTCCGTCGTTTGCCGGTTTTAAGGTCTCCCACTTTTTGTACGCAGACGATATTGTATTAATAAGTTATACAAAGGTGGGACTGCAGAGATTAATTAGCAAAACTGCTCTTCATGCTTCATCTCATGGGTTAAAGCTCAACTTAAAGAAGACAAAAACTATGCTAGTGTTAAGGGGGACAGCTGCATGGCCTATATTGTGCATAGGAGGGTCGGTGTTTGAATCAGTTTCAGGGTACAAATATCTGGGCGTAATACTAGACGCAAGTGGTTCAGGTAAGAATCAGTGTGCAGCACTACAGAGAAAAAATAACTCATTAACTGCAGCATTCTCTACCCTCCAGAATAACTTAAAAGGGCTTTCCCTCAAAACGTTACTACAAGTAATGTCAGTTAAACATGTTCCATCTCTGACATATGGTGTAGAGATTTTAAGAGGATGTGCTGATAATACCATAGACAAGCTTGTGACAGGTACCTACCATCACCTGTTTAATCTCCCTCAGCAGACATCACCAGCACAAATTCGACTTGAGTTCAGGCTTAAACGGCGGAATTTAAACATCTTAGGGGCATATTTGAAATTCTGTCATAAACTTAGATGGGATAATAACTCCACGCTAATAACAGTGGTCTGAGAGGCTATATGTGATAGCAAACATAAGCAGACCCATGAATATTTCAAATTGGCTATAGGCACGTTTGAGGCTGAATTATGGGCTTTACTCCTCTCACTGGTGGCATTTAACAAAGTTATAAATAGGTGCAGTAACAAAAATTTCTTCACTACTGGATAGAGCAGTATTGGCAAAAAGATCCCATGTGGGGACAGTGATTGCTTCCTATGGCATGCTTAAACCTCAGAGTTATCTAGGGGAACTGAATAGGTAAAGGGCTAAGCTGAAGTTTATGACACTCCGATTTGGCAATAGTCAATTTCGTGGAGACACCCCAACCTGTAGGTAGGCGAAAAGAGAGAGTGGATTCTACTTGCATGTTGTTTAAGGTTAAATAAGTCATATATCTACTTATAGACATATATGTCCAGTTATCTGACCCATGCTTCAGCTCATTTACCCATTAAAATAAACATAGAGCTACTCACACATCCAGTCAGAGACAGCCAGAGGCACTTACACATTCAGTATCAAAGGCAGTTGCAGACACACATACATACCCCTATATTCACCAACACAGTCACTGACACATTTGTTCAGCCATTTACATACACATGTAGAGAGCCATTGACTTACTAACACAGATGGTCATGTACTGGCACACTTACTTAGAGATCTCATGGCACTGCTACAGGTGGGTACCTACACTCACTCAGATATGTACCCAAGCACTGAAACAACCTAGTCATCAATTCAGACAAATTCTCATTTGAACATCGGTCAACCCTACTAGTGCAGAGCCTGTATGTGTACTCTCACTGCCAGCGCAATTTGGCCTGTAAAAGCCCTTCATCAATTCTTAAACCCATGTTTTAGTATACTTAATCCACATATCAGATAAGCTGTAGTTATGCCATGAAGTATTGTGCTTTGTGCTTAAAAGATGAGGAATGTCCTGCTCAGTACTCAAGTACTACATACAGTATACCACCCATAATGCAACTGACATACATGTTCACAAAAGTATAGAGACTCTCACTAACACAGTCAGACAGCAACAGAGGGACGTATATATTCACTCACATACTATTTGTAGCAGTATCAAAAGCAGTTAAAGACACACTAAAATACCCCTCTATTGAGCAACACAGGCACTGAGGTATTCGTTCAGCCACAGACATACACATTTTCAGAGGCTTGACTTGCTAAAACAGAGAGTCATATCCTATCACACCTGCTTAAACATATAATGTCACTTCTACAGCTCAACTTGTACACTCACTAACATGTCTAGCTAAGTACTAACACACCATAGTGACCCATCCAGACAAGTAGTCCTTTAAACCTGGTTAGATACAGAGCAACACAGTAATGGATATGGTAGCATACCCAGTGAGAGACTAATGCACACTGTGACACAGAAAAGGCACAGAGATATGAACATAAATATTAATAGAGCAATGTTAGCTCTTTTATAACAAGACAACTGTTTTTGTTGGTAATTAAAAACTGTTAAAATGCCATCAAAAAGTCAGAGAAGAAAGAAACAGAAGCAAGGACACGATTTCCTCAGGACTGAGAAATAATAAGGGCAAAATGCAGAGAAAGTGGTGAAAGAGAAAAAAGCTGCTGGTAAGAGAACACATGCGTTTCTTAAAATAGATGTGGACATCTGGAGAATAAGTGAAATCAAGTAATGAAAAACAAAGTTTGGGATCATCTAAGAAAGGTGAAAAAGTACATGAATAGTAAAAAATCATACAAAAAAGAATAAGGTTTAAGGCAGAGGCAGTTTAAGGAAACCTGATTTAGAATGTCCTGTAGTAGAGTAATTCAGAATCTAACAAGAACAATGAAGAAGTAAGATGAAAGGGGCGTGTTGAGGGTATAGTCGATAAGCCTTTGCTCGCAATAGGAAGCTATTTATTTTGATTCTACACAGAACGAAGACACTGAATAAAATAGTGTTGTGTATAAGGAGAAGAAGCCAGAAGAAAAGACTTGTCAATAGAACTATTTATTGCAAAGTTTTCAGTTGGAAATGGAGAAATACTCCTAGTACTGACTCTTTCTTTATTGAAGAAAGCTACTTTAGTGCATGCAGCTGATGAATCTGGACAATGTTAAGAGATGAAGGATGGTACTCTTATTCCAAAAGAGGTGATGATAGCTTGAAATGTAGAGGAAGTGACAGCTCAAGAGGTACAGGGAAGGTGTAGACAGGCTCCTGTTTTCAAATAGAACTGTAGCAGTGTTTTTAGTATTCAACAGCAATCAATTCATATATATTGAGAACTTTACTACGTAGGCTTCCAAGCAGAAGACTAAGACTGAAAATTGTGGCTTTGCTAGAATTAGATCAATACAAAATAAGGAAGTATACTAATTTACAGGGACACTCACATGTCTATCAAACAAAGTGTGCAAAACACCTTCCATCATTTTAGAATATTAGCTCTACACCACTCAAACATGCAAACATAATTAGGAGGCTTTACTGTGTCAAAAACTCCTGCCCTATATTTGGAGAAATTAATGGAACTCTTTTGCATGGTACAGTGGCAGAGGTAGAAAAAGTTTTGTGAGAAGTTGGCCTGGTATATGCTGGTCACTAGTTAAAGTGGCCACCTTGCACCAGCACAATTCGACTCTTATGGTAGATAGGTTTAAGACAACATTTTTAAGAAAGCTATCCTAGTGGTAGCTGTGGAGAGCAGCCTTCAGGCTAAGTCTTTAGCGGAATGTAAAGCAGCTTGTTTTACCTTATAATCTCTTGAATCACTAAATGAAAGGACACCACACAGGTATATATATAAAATATATATGTATTTATTTATTTCTAACACACTCTGCTAATCTCTTTATGAGATTAGAAGTCAAGGACATATGCAAAAATCAACAGTTCACAATAAGTTAAGCACAAATATGGCTGGGGCCCTAGGGGCGTACCAGACCATATACTAATCAAGAGGTTTAGGAATATCGACTTGAGAGGGGACAAGGCCTAGGGCCTGTAGAAGCACTGGGGTCTCACTAATCCACCCAAGGCAGGTAAGTAAAGGACCCACGAGAGACGCATGCAGTGTTAGAACACAGCTGCAGATCCCAATAGACTTCAATGGAGAAAGTCGCGGTTGGAATTTTAAAGTTTTAGGATACTTCGGGAGAGTCTACAAGCAAGTCACTTAACATAACATAACATAACATAACATAACATAACATAACATAACATAACATAACATAACATAACATAACATAACATAACATAACATAACTTACAGGGTAAGTAGTTCTAGAGCCAGCACCCACAGAAGCACCGTAGTGCTGAAATTACCTCACCCAGGGAAGCCGGGTGCATAGGTGTCTTTTGGTGTCGGGTTGCGGCATCGTTTTCAATGGGAGCCAAAGAAGACTTGCTGCTTGTGAAGACAGGAGAAGTGTCGGGTGGAATCCAAGGCTGGATTCAGAAGAAAGAAGACCTGAAAGCAGAAGGGACGGTGTTCAAAGTCGCTTGGCAGTGAACCGGAGCAAGGAAGCTGGATGCCCACAGTCGTCGGGTGATTTCAGGTGATCATGGGTGTCTTGACTCTTCAGCCATGAGGTCCAGGAGGTGTCAACGACAACCAGGAGCTGGATTCAGTGTGTCCCACGAAGTCTGCAGCGTACTGAGGTATCGGCAACCAGATTGGAGCCAACAAGCCTTGGCAACAGCAAGTCTTGTGGAAAGTGAAGAAAGTCAGCGGTGCAGAGCAACCAGGAGAGCCCTTTGGTTCTGTAGAAAAGTCTTCTGGGGATCGACAAGCCAGCCGGCAAGGGATCGTGAAGACACAACTGGAGGATTCACTCAACAGGAGCCCACGGTCACTCGGGACGAGGTAGGCCTCTGATCCTCAGTGAAAATCCTGCTGGAGGCTGGGACCACACATGGTGCAATGCACAAGTTCGTAGAATATCGTGAAGCGGTTGCACTCGAAAATAGTGCCCGGTACCCAGGTATTGCAGTTCCACGTCACTCGTGGGGTCCACTTGCCTCAGTGTCACTGGGGACTCACGATGGCCTTGGAGAAGTCAGGAAATCCACATCCAGGGCTGCAGGGACTTCGGACTCCAGCAGGAACAGGAAAGTTTGCGACCGTTGATTCAAAGTTTTGGTGCCTGCCAAGCAGGGGAGTCACTCCTTGACTCCAAGGGAGATTCTTCAGTCTTCCAATGGTCAAGGATTCTTCTTCAGAGCATCGTCGAGGGATGTCTAGTTTGCAATGGCAAGGGTTCCCTAACTTATACTTCAAGGAAGGGAGGGACTAGCTTTATGACCACTCCTATGGGAGGGTCAGGGGAGTGGGTGGCTACACCCACTTCCCTTTGTCCAGTTTCACACCAGAGCAGGGGCTGGTAGCCCCTGAACCGGTTTGAGCTGGCATATGCACAGAGGAGCCTACTGCTCCCCCAGTGGAGGACTTTAAATCACTCTAGGAGTGCACCCACCCAGCCCCAATACACTAAACCCTGTCTGGAAGGTGGTTACACCTCCTTGTGACAGGATGCCTATTGTTGGGCCTCCTCCACTGCGAGGTTCGGTCAGCAGCAGGAGGGCAGCCCAGTGTCTGTGCTGGTGGCATTCATTTTGTGATGCCAGGACTCTTCAGGATTCTACCGTGTTTCCACAGTGGGTACATGTCTATCCCTCTAGAAGGGTGGGATCATACTCCCACACCAGTTACTGGTATGGGGGTATGATTCCAAAGCGCTTGACACCAAACACAACATGTTTTGATGCAGCCATACCAAAGTTAGCGTTTACCGCTAGGTTATAATGCACTTAAGAGTATATGGTTTAACCGCATCCACAAACAGCCACAGAGAATAGACTCTGAGAGCTGCAGAGGGGCACTGCTCAGGCAGAGGCACCCCCTCACATGGAAACCAAGCACCCTGCCCTCAGGATTGATAGGGCCTGCCTTAGGGGTGACTGAGTTTTATATGTGTGTGTAAGGTGAGATATAGGGAACCTATACCTCAGTGAGGAGTGCTAACACTACCTCACCCAGGCTGCAGTAGCAGGCCTGTGGTGTCAGATTTAGTCTGCTTCCCAGGGGTGGCATAACACATGCTTCAGCCCCTGGTTGGCCTGTGAAGTACCTATGCCCTTGGTACCTAAGGCACCATATACTAGGGGCTCATAAGGTACCACAGTATCCAATCACTAGTGCATTTAATATGCACTCCAAGTTGTTTAGAGAGAAAATAGAGGGTGGGGCCCTGATTAGCAGGGTCCCAGCCAGACTATAGCCAGAAACCAGTGTTAACATCAGAAAAAAGTGGGGGCAACATAAGTGCAGATCCTAATCTCCTACAAGTTTGCAATGATGTTCATTTATGTTTATTTTCTCCTGAAGAGGAGTGTCTGGAAAATGAAGACTTGATACCTGCAGGTGTAGTTGAACAGGACACAGGTATTACTGTTGTTAACTTTCAAGAAGTGAATACAAAGTTTAACAGTTTGTTCATAGAAACCAAATTGTGTTTGTACATGTTGTTGATGACTTGTTATGTTGTTCTGTCTTTGAAAACTGAAGAAAAGAACAGAGATAAGTGGCAAGAATTTGCAGCTTATTTAATTGTAGAGGAATGCTTTGATTGTTCCATAATACAAATTATGTGAAAATATTGTTGTAATAAGTTAGAGGATAATAAAATGCCAGCTAGAGAAGTATATAACAAGTTAGAACTAGTTTCAAGTCCACTTGAATTTTATGATTTTAATTTTTATGAATCAATTCAAATACAATGTATACAATGTATACATCCATTCCAAGCTATGGTCCATATGAAGACAGAGACGTTACCTCCAACAGAGTAACAAAAAGGTCTTAAAGGTAGAGTTGTGTACTTGTCATTAGATTTCAAGCAGAATAATTAAACTATAGGGGTGCAGAGAGATTTTGACAAACCACTTATTATTCTAGTCAGTGGTGTCCCTACCAAAAATATTTATTATAAAAATGTAGATGTCTTTCAAGATTTAATAAATAGGGCAGATGACACATTACCATCAAAGGTGGATCGATTCAGATCGGAAGAAATGTATCAACACTACAGTATCCATCAACCGCATTCTAAAGAGATTATTGGTGATGCAATTGATCTCTTTTAAATGAAATAAGCAAAAAGAGCTCACTTGATTGTGCGGGAGTAAAATGTAGAAGCTCACTGTTTTCTAAATCTGTTTACCCCTCGAGTGGGTGGTAGGTATGATGACGGGCCTGTACAAATACCAGCAGAGTACAGATGAACTAGACTATATTCAGAGAAACCTAGATTTTGCCAGTGTATTCACTATATAGTTTGTCTATTATTTGAGAGCAACTTGTCAGGACTATTTTATGCAGTAAACCACATTCTCAAGATCAGGAGGGAATCTGCAAAATCTCTTGGCAAAGGAATTTGTTGACAAAGTTCAAGGAAAAGGCAAAAACCTTGAATATACATATTTTTTATTTTTTATTTTCAAAACCTTTATTGAAAATAAAGCAGCATGTTACATTTATCACTCCAATAAGTAGCATAGCAATTGTTTCCACCCGTGGGTCGGTTCAGCACTACAGCATAATAACATTTAGAATAGCATATGACACTGTACATTGACCTGGCGTCCATGAATGTAGTATTTGAGAAGGCTAGAGTCTGGTGGGCCGCTGTTATATATTTGGGTGTTAGTGATTGGAGACTCTGTGGTCGGTTCGTTCGAGTCGGCTGAACGCTGTAGGTAGGAGATGAGAGGGCCCCTTATGTCTGGATTTCTGCTTGCAGCTGGCATCAAGTCCCAAAATTCACCTAGGAGTGTCTGGCAGTGTGCAGCATCATCCAACCAGTATATAAGTAAGAGTACTGGTTTCGGGTCCCAGTGGATAGCCACCCGGCGCTTGGCAAGCACCAGGAGCATCACAGTCAGCTTGCGATTAGCGTCTGAAACGTACTTGACTTGACCCAGAAGGCACAATAGGGGATCTGGTACTATACGTTTGAGTGTGATATCTCTAATTGCAGTGCACTCCTCTGACTAAAATGAGGAGACCCTGGGCCATAACCAGGCTAGGTGCTCGAAGCCTGCGCCGGGTGCTGCGCACCGCGTGCATCTGTCCGCACCCGCCAGGCCCATTCTGTGTAACGATGTGGGAGTATGATAGAGCCTTGCAGATATTTAAAATGAATGAGCCCCAGATGGTAGTTGGGGGAGAGGCGCTTGGTTTGATTGCAGCAGTACTGCCATTGCTTGAGGGAGAGGTTTCTCCCCAGGCCCTCACTCCACGCAGCTCGGGCACGTTCTGTGTTAATTTAAGAGGCCGTTAGTGTTAGAGCGTATAGTTTAGTGACCATCTTCCGTGGGGAACTAGAGGAGTGAGAATACTTGAGCGCGGTGTTAAACTGGGAGGCAAGTGGAAAAACGGGGTTAATGTTTTCACACGTAGCCCTCATCTGATAGTAAAGAAGTTTATCAAGTGGGTGGCATTGACAGGGAGAGGGAAAATATTTTTGTTAGGTTACATGCCGGCCACAGTGCTAATCCCCAGGCTGGCCGCACAGCGAGCCATACCTGCTGTCTGCAGCGGAGGGAATGCCGAGTTGTTGGCAAGTTGTATAGATGGTGCGGAGAGTGTCGCAGTGCCAGTGTATCTGCGTAACCTGTCCCAGGTCCAGCACAGGCACTCCACTGTGTCGATCTCGCCACAAGGGGTTTTGCGCGGCAAAAATAGAGCTGTCTGCAGTGGTCACGGCTCTGCCAGGTCTGCCTCCACTGTCACATGAGGCTGGAAAGGTGTTGGATGGAGCCAGAACTGGACAAAAGGTGGCTTGGGCAAATAGCGCATATAGTTTGAAATCAGGGGCTCCCATACTGCCCCTAGTGAGGGGGCAAGGTAAACAATTGTAGGCATTTTTAGGCTGATGTCCTGCCCAGATCAGTGCTATAATGTTAGAGCACAGTTTTTGGAAGAATTGTGACGTGAGAGGGACTGGGATGTTTAGGTAAAGATACAAGAATTTGGGGAGCACGACCATCCTGGCGATGGCGATGCTCCAGACAAGCAAAAGCGGAAGATTCTTCCACATACGAGACTTGGTCTCAAGCCAATCCATTGCCCTACCAAAGTTGGATCTCCATAGTTTATCCACATCCCTGCTCAGCCGGATGCCCAAGTAACGTGTGTTGCCGGTCACCCTTATAAAGGGGTAATCTGCTGTGAACAGCAAGGTGGCATCAGTGAGGGGGAAAAGAACGGATTTGGTCTAGTTGACCTGCACTCTGGAGAGGCAGCCGAAACGGACAACCTCCCTCGTCATGGGTGCAAGATTCTCCCGAGGTTCACGGGCGTAGATTGTGATGTCGTCCGCGTACATGGAAACGACCGAAGCCCAGGTTGAGAAGCATATGCCCAGATAAGTGTGATGCTGGCGCAAGGGACTTAAATATTCACTCACATACTACTTGTAGCAGTATCAAAAGCAGTTAAAGACACACTTACATACCCCTCTATTGAGCAACACAGGCATAGAGGTATTCGTTGCAAAATTTTCAGTTGGAAATGGAGACATACTCCTAGTACTGACTCTTTCTTTATTGAAGAAAGCTACTTTAGTGCATGCAGCTGTTGAATCTGGACAATGTTATGAGATGAAGGATGGTACTCTTATTCCAAAAGAGGTGATGATATCTTGAAATGTAGAGGAAGTGACAGCTAAAGAAGTACAGGGAAGGTGTAGACAGGCTCCTGTGTACAAATGGAACTATAGCAGTGTTTTTAGTATTCAACAGCAATCAATTGATATATTGAGAACTTTACTACGTAGGCTTCCAAGCAGAAGACTAAAACTGAAAATTGTGGCTTTGCTAGATTTAGATCAATACAAAATAAGGCCGAACGCTGTAGGTAGGAGATGAGAGGGCCCCAAATGTCAGGATTTCTGCTTGAAGCTAGCAGCAAGTCCCAAAATTCACCCAGGAGTGTCTGGCAGTGTGCAGCATCATCCACCCAGTATATAAGTAAGGGTGCCGGTTTACGGCCCCAGTGGATAGCCACCCGGCGCTTGGCAAGCACCAGGAGCATCACACCACACCACACCATACCCAGCAGATGCCTCACCGCAGCTGGAGCAAGGTCACCGAGGACCAGCTAACCACCGCCCTTGCCCAGAGCCCACCCGCAGACCCGACCAACCCCGACGCCGCAGCCCGCAACCTCAGACAATGGATCGACGACTGCACGAATACCCTCGTCCCACTCAAGAAACGCCGCGACACCCACACCAGAAAGAGAGCCAGCTGGTTCACCGAAGACCTCCAGGCCTCCAAGCGAACCTGCCGAAAACTCGGAAAAAAATTGGATCCGTGAACGAACACCGGAAAGCTACACAACCCACAAGAACACCACCCTCAGACACCACCACCTCATCAGATCCGCCAAAAAAACCTCCTTCAATGACGGCCTAGACAACAACGCACACAACAGCAAAGAGCTCTTCAGCATCATGAAGGAACTCTCCAACCCCAGCTCCAACACCAACGCCATCCCACCGTCACAAGACCTGTGTGACTCGCTGGCCACCTTCTTCCATCGCAAGATCGCAGACATCCACGACAGCTTCGACTCCGTCACCACCCCCGGCAGCCACCAAGACTCCTGCTCCCACGATGACCACCACCCGCACCAACCGCCTGCTCGCCTGGACCAACATCAACGATGACAACACCATCAAGATCATGAACACCATCCACTCCGGATCCCCGGAAGACCCCTGCCCACACCACAACTTCAACAAAGCCAGCAGCACCATCGCACCCCATCTCCGAAAAACCATCAACATCTCCTTCGATACAGCGACCTTCCAGGAGAGCTGGAAGCACACAGAGATCAACGCCTTACTCAAGAAACCCATGGCGGACCCCAAGGACCTCAAGAACTTACGGCCCATCTCGCTGCTCCCGTTCCCGGCGAAGGTCATCGAAAAGGCTGTCAACAAACAACTGACCAGCTTCCTCGAAGAGAACAACATCCTGGACCCGTCCCAGTCCGGGTTCCGCAACAACCACAGCACCGAAACTGCCCTCATCGCCGCCACCGACGACATCAGGACCCTGCTTGACAATGGATAAACCACGGCCCTCATCCTCCTGGACCTGTCAGGCGCCTTCGACACGGTCTGCCACCGCACACTAAGAACACGCCTCCACGATGCCGGAATCCAAGAAAAGGCCTGGACCACCTCCTTCCTCTCTGGCAGAACTCAGAGCGTCCGCCTCCCCCCCTTCCGCTCCAAAGCCACCGAGATCATCTACGGCGTACCCCAAGGCTCATCCCTCAGCCCAATGTTGTTCAACGTCTACATGGCACCGCTCGCCCACGTTGCATGACGGCACGACCTCAACCTCATCTCATACGCAGACGACACCCAGCTGATCCTCTCCTTCACCAAAGACCCCCACATCGCCAAAACCAACCACCATGAAGGAATGAAGGCTGTCGCCGACTGGATGAGAAACAGCTGATTGAAGCTGGACTCGTACAAGATGGAGGTCCTCATCCTCGGGCCCACCCCCTCAGCCTGGGAGGACTCCTGGTGGCCGACCGCACTAGGAGCACCCCTACACCCACCGACCACACACGCAACCTAGGGGTCATCCTCGACTCCACCCTCTCCATGACGAAGCAGGTCAACGCCATCTCCTCCTCCTGCTTCAACACCCTCTGCATGCTTCACATGATCTTCAAGTGGATCTCCACCGAAACCCGAAGGACGGTCACCCAAGCCCTCGTCAGCAGTAGACTGGACTACGGCAACGCACTCTACGCAGGAGCCCCGGCCAAACTCCTGAAACGGCTCCAATGCATCCAGAACGCCTCCGCACGCCTGACCCTTGCCGCAGCCACATCACACCCCACCTGAGAGACCTGCACTGGCTCCCCATCAACAAGAGGATAACCTTCAAGCTCCTCACCCACGCACACAAGGCACTCCACGACACCGGACCAGCGTATCTCAACAGTTGACTCAGCCTCTACATCCCCACCCGCCAGCTCCGATTCGCAGACCGCGCCCTCGCCACCGTCCCCCGCATCCAAAGAGTGACCGCCGGCAGCAGATTATTCTCCCACCTTGCCGCCAAGACATGGAACACCGTCCCCATCCGCCTACGGCAGACCAAAGACCTTCAGACTTACAGAAAACTTCTCAAGACCTGGCTCTTCGAACAATAGCAGCGTCCCCCCCAGCACCTTGAGACCCTCACGGGTATGTAGTGCACTTTATAAATGCTATGATTGATTGATAGATTAGTTCTGTGAATAGAGCCCAGCGCCTTGAAGGAACAACATGAAGGATATGCAAAAGTGAGACTTGATTGGGCCTATAAGAGTCAGTCATTATCACTTGTGCGGCCGTCACCTGGCTCAGTGCAGTGGCTGTGTGGGGACAACTTCTGCAGTTGCTTTGCAAAGTCATGGGCCAGCCTTGGGGTCACTGAAGTGTTTGGGCTTCTCCCCAAAGTCAATGCAGAGTTTGGAGGGTTAAACCATTGCATATGTGATGTGGAGCTGCTGCAGGATCTGCCTGGCAGGAAGGAAGTCCCGGTGAACCGCCTGGACCGACAATGTGAAATCAGGGTAGAAGAATAGCATGTTGCCCTGATGACGGACTTCACACAGCTCCCAGGCCCTGCGTAGGATGGAGTCACGGTCACGATAATTCAGCAGGCGGGCAATGATGGGCCTCTCAGGAGCCCCGGGAGGGGGTCGGGGCCAAGTGATCTGTGTGCCTGTTCAATAATGAAGTGGGTGGATAGGGCTGGGGCAAATATGTCGCGGAGAAGAGTTTCAAGATAATCTTCAATTTTCCCTGTCGCAGTGGACTCCGCCAGACCAACGATCCGGATGTTGTTCCTCCGAGAGTGCGCCTCCAAGTCCTCATTCTTGGCACGAATGACTTCAAGGATTTTGTCCATCTTAAGGAGCTTCTGCGCCCCGGAGGCACCTGCATCCTCAGCATCTGAAACCCTTATTTCGAGCTGGTCGATACATGCATCGTGAGAGTCCGCCCTTTGTTTCACCTGGTCAAGTCGGGATGTTAGGTGGTCTATTTTTGCGTTGATGGATTGGAGACTGGACCGCACTTCTAGAAGGATGGTCCGGAGCCCATCATCCTGTTCACCAGGGACATCGTTCTGTGTAGATTTATCACCAGCGTCAGGAAGGGCTCGCCTCCCTTGCCTGCACCGCGCCCTGAGAAAGAGATTTTGGGTTGCCTGGTATATGTCTTCCCTAAGGTGGCCTGCAGTGACGTGGCAACAAAGAGGGTGCGTAGTTTAGAGGGACAGCAGGTACGTAAGTGCCTTCCGGGTCGAGGGCCAAGCCAGCCACGCTCATGGTAAGAAGTAGGGTGCGTTCAGGCAGTTGTGTAATGGTCACACAGGACTGAAGCGGGTCAGGAGGCCAGAGTTGGGCCCCCAGAGCCTGCCGTGTGGCAGGCCGCAGGGGTAGGCCGTTAGGCGCGGGTAAGGTTACCCCAGATGATACCAGAAGTGTTGCTCAGTAAGTAACCACCAGCACTCCCAATGTGGCCACAGCAGCAGGCGTGAGAGTCCGGAGTTCCCTTGCATCAGTAAAGTGAAGGGGGCCCTGGCAAAATGGGGGAGAGGCACCAGGAACAGAGCTCCTCCGCCCTAGCAGGCAGGTATAATGGCTGGCCGGTTAGGGACCCCCTGGGTTCAGGTCGCACAGAGCCAGGCGCGGCAGGCCACCAAGTTCAAAATGTTGTTGGCTCTGAGGCGGCGCTGGGCCAGGGAGAGCCAGGCCACAGGACAGTTCATACAATGTATGCAGCGGCCTTACTTGATAGTGCGCTTGATGCACCAGGGCGGCCGTCGGTCTGCAGAGTCAGCCGGCATGCAGACAGAGCCGGTCCGGAGCGCATCCCGAGGTCCCAGATGGCATCAGGGCAGCCGCAGGCCTCGCCCTGCCTCGCCCCACCCCCAGGCCATGATCCCAGGCTGGAGACGTGCCGGAACCCGTGAGGCAGGACACTGCAGCCCCAAGCACAGGACGGCCTCAGCAGGACACCACCCGAGTCCGGGCAGGGAGGTCACGCCGGCTGGGCAGCAGAACCGGTACAAGCAGGCAAGGGATTCAGTATGCAAGAAGGACCGGCAGGGAATCCCAGGTGCCCGCGGGGCAGGAAACCAGCAAGTCCACAGTACGGCGAGGGACCTCTGTGCCGTCTACCCATGGACTCCAGGCAGTGCAGCAGGTAGGTGCAATGCAGGGGTGAAGTTTGGCAGCTGGATACCCTCCATTTATGGCTGATAGTGTCGGATGAAATTGGGTGGCTGGCAGAGCTCGCTCAGCATGCAGCCATCTTGCTGCTGATGAGACCACACCCCCAAACCTGGAATATAATTTGATTATTTGAAGGAGTTACAACTTACACCAAAGAGTATTGGTATCATTGTCATGGTGAGCTGAAATGCATGTTGTGAAACCTAGGAGCACCTACTTGGTTTCTAACACCCAGTTGTGCTGAGTATGCGTGTGATGACTTCCTTGAATTCTTGTGAGAAGCAAATTCAGACATAAAAGACATCAATCTGCAGACACCAGGAGAACTTTGCTCATTAGACCCTGCAAATGTTTGCGCATATTTCAACCACAGTTTTCAAGACATGATGTCTTTCATCTGCAACAAAACTAATCCTCCTCTTGGTGAAGTAACACATTTTCTGGGGATAAAGAGTACTATTCACATGCTGTCCTGGGTAAAAGATGCACTGAAACTTGAAACAGACAGTGATGAATCCGTTTTATCTTTCATAGAACAGTATGCATCATGTGACATCTGAAAAGACAGTTCTGACAAGTGCTTGAGACAACAAGTTCTACAGTTTCAATCTCATGGATGTGGGAAGTACTGTAGTCAAAAATACAGATGCAAAGGAATATTTTACATGAGACGTTGTTTTGGATTCTCACAACTTGTCATCTCAGAAGGAAGCGTGAACAGCTTTTTGTCTGCAGTCAGACATACACTGACACAAAAATCCCCCCACAAATACATACAACCTCTGAAGAAAAGAGGCTTCCAAGTATATAAATGTTTACAACCCTGTGATTCGGAAGATGTGGAATGCAAATATGGATGTACAGTTTGTTGCAGACAATTCCGTCGCTGTTGCTCATTTTGTGACCTCATATATAACAAAATCAGAGAAGAGAGAGATGAAAGAGATGTGGTAAGAGACTTTTGCAGAGAAGCGTTTTACCAAGAAATTGTAGTTTCAGCTTGAAAATGCTTTCCCAGGGAGAAATGGGATCCTATGAGTGCTCTGACGGGTTGAGCTTGGCCAGTTTGTTCTTAAAGTCAAGAGGAATTGTGTGGGCAAGCCTAGGCCTCACAAGCAGTCCAAGTAGAGTATTAAAGTCTTAACCAGAAATACAGTAACTAGCAGAATTTGATCCAGAAAGTATAGACATTCTGAAATCTAATATGTTGGATACATACTATCCAAGGACTCTACATCTTTAAAATATCTGTCTCTATAAAGTACTGCCACACACTACATATATGAGTAATCTAACAGAAAACATAGAAGAAGGGAGATGTGCAGTACCTGGATGTGATGGTTGTTTGTTAAGACACAACAAAGGAAATCTAATTAACCACAGAAAGCTTAGTTGCAAAACTCCGGAGAGAAGAGAGTTTATCTACTTGGCACATTTGCAGTTGTTCAAGCAATGGCGTGCTGTATCAGATTTACTTGGACGCAATGACTGTTATGAAGACTCTTTCAATGCTGTGAAGACATTATTTAGTGTGCTTTTAGCCTTTCTAACCTATTTGCAAATGTTGAAAGATAATATTGAACAAGACAAAGCCATTGCTGCTGAGATAGCGAAAAAGAGTTCACAAAGCAGCCAAAGTTCTGCACCAATGAGTAAAGTTTCACTTGGAGAACCAATAAATAAAAATAAAGCAGCCATAGCTGTGAATGAGGTAGATAATGCAATGCAGCATACAAGAGAGGAAGCTATGGACGAACAGTTAGTAGAACAACTGAACACTGAATAGAAATACATTTACAACAAAGTTAAAGATAAAATAGAGCATGGATTTCTCCACAAGAAGAAACAATGCAAATGTTCTTCTTAAAAAACAATATTGCTATGCATCAGTGGTCAGGCTAGCGCTGAAAAAAGCTTTCTAATTAAAGTTCCCATGGATTATCTACAGAAGACTATAGATTCACATTTGTCATGTGTAGTAACAGCACCAACAAGATTAGCTGCACATAGCATTAAAGGAATTACTGTACATCGACTACTAATGCTACCTGTTGAACATGACAATAAACTGGAATACAGAAATTATCTGGTGACACTTGTCATGAGGTATAAAGAGTATTGAAAAAGGTGAAGCTTCTAATCATTGATGAAGTCAGCATGATATCGAACGTAATGCTTGCATTCATACACTTAAGAATACAGTAGATTTTGAGAACAAACTGTGATGCAGTCTTTGGAGAAAAGCATTTAATTGTGTTCATGTGGCAATGTAAATATTTGGTTGAACTTCAAATACAAGAAACTAGTGAAAAATATGCGTCAAGCATCTGATATAGAATACGGATGTATATTGAAGGACATAAAAGTAGGTGTTTTGACAAAAGAGGAGAAAGATACTTTGGAAAGTTGTCTTATCAAAGAAATATTTCCATCTAACATTAGAGCATCAGAACTAATGTAAAAATCATTGAAGAGAAAAAATATATAGTTTATTTAATGCTTACACTTCAAGAGTGCTGCTACTTCAGTTAACAATTACTGACACTGGAGAAAGAAGATATTTTGGAAATTACTGCTGCTGATAGAATAGAACATCAGGGAGTCAGAATACTACTCACAGATAAACTACTAGCAAAATTGGAATTCAAAGTATTTTCTGTAAATAACATTAGAATGATTTCAAAACTGTGCCTTTTCATTCATTTTTTAAAAAGGCTAACCAAAATATAACCTGCCCAAACTGCAGATCAGATGTTATGTCTATGTTGTTTCTATGAACAACAGGAAAATACCCTTATAGTAATGATGCAACGATGCACAGCTGATGGTTCCAAATTGAAAACTAAAATTATGGACTTCAAATCTGGACAAATATCAGTTCTGGGAAGAACTTTTAACTACTTTAGCTATCATCGTTCATGAAGCAGTTAATACATCGTCTGGACTACACTGTCTATTTAAAGAGCAAAACTGGATGAAAGAAATGCAATGACATCAACTTAAATTTCAAACCAAAACTTCCTTTCAAACAACTACACACTTATCTTTTTTTTCTTCAACTGAAGTTCTAATGAGGAATTCTGGATAACAAAGTGGTGTATGGTGTTTCTTCTCCGTGATTCATAAATGTTTTAGACATTATTAGGCCTATTGAGGGTAATATCTTTAAAACATTCTTCAAAATTCATGAGTCCTTTTATCTTGTGGAAAGGAGTTAGTATAACATCTAACTACTACACTCTCTAATTAAAGTCTGAAACTGGATGGGCGTAATCCAATTACAGCAGCCCTAATTTGAAACCAAGAACTGCCTTTCAAACTAAATACTGTCACCTTTCGTTTCTTCAGCCAAACTTTTAAGTACTATTAGTGGAAAAGAAAATGCTGTGTGGGCTTTTTTCTA
The DNA here is from genome assembly GCF_964204655.1 of Triturus cristatus. Classification (NCBI taxonomy): domain Eukaryota; kingdom Metazoa; phylum Chordata; class Amphibia; order Caudata; family Salamandridae; genus Triturus; species Triturus cristatus. Next base: position 921,375,139 of record NC_140588.1, read on the forward strand.
TATGGATCATCAGCAGTTTACACATTATTTAGCCTACCGGGGGCAATGTTTTCAAGAGGATGTCCAAAATTTAAGATTAGTTTAAATGTAATTGTTGTATTGTTCCAGGTAAAATATTTTAAAAAACATTTCTCACATAGATTTGTTTAGATTAGTGTAATAAATCCAGATAAAACAACTGATTAATGAAGTGTAGTGCGTGCAATGCATAGTGTTATTTATAGTGAAATACTGCAGCTTTGTTTTTTTACAGTCCATAGATTATTTTTTCCCCACTGTTTATGGATGAGGATTCGGACAGATCATCATTCATGGTGAAGAAGTATGAAAGCTGAGAACAGTAAAAGAGGGAAAATAAAATGTTTTACTATATTGTGATATAGTGTTACAGTATAACCAATATGTATTGTTATGTTTCTGTAATTTGGAAAATTAAATGCCAACATATATTTATTTTCTTTCTCATTTTCAATAGAAGCTGGACTTGAACATGTATAGATGTCTCAAAAGACTTGTTCTTTCGTAAAACTATTCCGCAGACATAACTGTGAAGAGTGTTTTTATACACGAAGAGCACTTGGCATAGCTTACAACCACTTTGTTTTACCCATTTTGTAATTATAACTTGCAGTCTAGTTCAGTTAGTTTACACTGTAAAACTATACACGAAGGTAGAGTCTTGTACAGCCACTGACATATTTACACATACACTGATTTCACAACTAATACACCCAGACACTCATGAATGAATGAATGAAACAGTTTTTTATATAGCGCAATGTTCACTCCATCCATTTTACCACTCACTAAGCTGCTAATTGTTTGATACATTTAGTAACACACCATCTCACTTATAAATACATCTACTACTACATGATCTTACTTACCCATACATATATTCACACACTTAGTTACTTACTAATGTAGGTGAAAAAATATACACTCAGTCACCTACATAGTACCTTATGCAACCAGTTAGCCATATATACAATCACTAAAACACTTTCCCACATAAGTACTGATACATCAAATCAGTTACCCATACAACTAGAAACAAATGCACTACCTCATGTAAACAGTGGCACATACACATACTCACTTACATAAACAGCTACTAACATAGCCAGTCATTTACTTATACAGCTACTGTCATACATATTCAATATTATATTCAATCACTGATTAAGTAAAGTCAAAGTAAGCTTGATTCGAAATCACAAAGTGAATCATAAAAGCTACATAATACATCCATGACAAAACTTTAAAATAACCAAAATACAGTTTAAAACAAGATACAAAATTCTTCTGAATAAAAAGTAAGAAAGTTCAAGGTATTAAAAAGACTGATTAAGTCACTTCGATGCCTATACAGGCACTCACACAGTGAATTAGTCTTTGATTTAGACACACACTGAGTATTCACTATAAAGATACTCACATACCCATTTACACACAGATATGGACTGTGACACACCCAAATTCACACAATGCTGTTTGCAGTACTACATCCAGACAGACACTGATGCAGACACTAACACACCCGGAAACATACTCATGCATAGACCTACACACCCAAGCACTCAGTCATTCATACACTAATACATCGAGGTACACACTGATACATACAGTAATATGCCCAGGCATTTACTGATACACCCAGACACTGATATACCAGGAACACACTCTTCTATACACAGGTATACTCATACATACACTATGATAGCCACTGACACAGCCAGACACACACTGATGCAAATATGACACAACCATTGACTCACTCATAGAGGTACTTACACATACATTCACTCACCCATATAAGTGATCACAGACTTAGTTATTCACCCGCACAACTGCTCACACTGCTAGTCACTGACTGATGCAGTCTCTTACGCCCAAATTAAGTCACATATTCCAACATTTATATATCTAGTGACTAACTTCTAGACACACTTACCTACCCACTCACTCTTCCCTATAGCCACTGACACATCCGCCACTCACTTATACAGACACTCACCCACCCGATGACTAACTCATATAGGCACTAATACCCACAGTGTCTCACTTATGTAGCCACTTATAAAACTACTCATACAGCCACTCACACAACCAGTCACTCACCTATACACCTACTCACACAACCAGTCATTTAATTAAACAACCAATGACACACTGACTTACTCACCCATATAGACACACACACATGCAGTTGCTCAAAAATGCAAGCACTCACACACCCAGTCACTTACCCATACAGCTACTCACACAGCATGTCACTCACTCATATACCAACTCATATACCCACTATTTCACTCATACAGTGGCTGACCCCCGCTTTGTTGACTCAAACAGCTACTGACATAGTCGCTCACTTATGCAGCCACTCACTCAAAGAGCACCTCAAACCCAGTCACTCACCCATAGAGCCACAAACATACCCTTTCACTTACTTATACACTTGCATACCGAAACACTCACTCATACAAGCACTCAGATACCCACTCACTTCCCTGTACAGCCCCTTACACAGTGACTCACACAGTCATGCAGCCACTCACTCACTCACTCACCCATAGAAACACTCATCCATTTACTCACTCACCCATACATCCTCTGAAACACCCTCTCACTCACTCATACTGCCACTTACATACCCACTATCTCACTCATACAGCAGCTCATACACCCACTTATTCACTCATAAACCCACTCACTTACATTCTCATAAAATCACTCTCACACTAATGCAGGCACTCACCCACCCAGTCACTCATTCACACATTCATAAACACACCCAGTCATCTCACTTATACAGACACTCTCCCACCCAGTCAATCACTCATACAGGCACCAACACACACAGTCGCTTACTTATGCAGCCACTGACACAAACAATCGCTCAATTATTCTGGCACTTACACAGCCTTTCACTCACATCATACAGGCACTTACAGATACAGTCACTCACTCATGCAGCCCCTAACACACTCAATCACTCACCCATGCATTCACTAATACACTTAGTCACTCACTTATACAACCAGTCCTTTTCATATATACACAGAAATACAGTTACATTTTTTTAACCATGAAAGGCAGTTCTGACAGGAACCTTTCTTTTTGTATTTTGTTCTACATTTTGAATCTTTTTGTATTTGTCTTAAATAAAATGGCAACGAGGAAATAAAACATTCTATCGACCAACACAAAAACACTGGAAAAACTTGTGTAAATAAAAAAAATAACAGCTATGTTTATTATCCCGCTGTTTCCAAATACATCAACCGACTGCTCGCCGGCTGTGAGGGTGTTGTTGCAGTCGAAACAAAATGTACCAATCCTCCTTATTCTGGAGATATTTGTGGCAGCTGCCTCTCCATTTCCTCAGGTACTTTCTCTCTGGGAGCAGGTGGTGTACACTAGTGGTTGATGGCTGCTCTTCAGGTCTCTCCTTCTGTGCCCTCTTCAGATGGTTCTTGTGGTATGTTTTAAAGTGGTACAACATGCTCGTTGTGCAACAATAATATTTTTTAACCGTGATTTGCTAGACGGGACAGTGAAAAGATCCCAGACAGTACTTTGCCTTTGTGGGCCTGGTTCCTTTGGATGAGTCTTTATGGTGTTGCTGTGCCTCCTGCTCTTTACTATGTTGTGGCAGCTCCTACTCCTTGCTGCCTTCTGTTGCCATTGTATATTTAAAAAATTACAATAAACTGAAAAATGTCTAAAACAGAGTTATGCACTGATAGTACAGGACAGCTCCTAAGAATGTTCCAAATATCAATTGGAAGTTTAAGAAGAGAGAAATGGGTGAGATCTTCATTTAAAGATTAATGACAACTATCTTCTCCAATCAAACATAAACACATAATCTTCGTGAAAGCTGACATCCTCGCGAATACCGTCGTTGTCGTGAAGAAGTGAAATACAATTAAAAAGCGCTTTACATTAAAAAATAAGTGCAGAAATAGTAGTTTAGACAATATTTTAGTAAACATCTGTTGTCAAACATTATTTACCATATGTCTATATATGTTTTGTCACTTTTTCAAAAACACAATATCTTTGCGACTTTGCGCAAAACCGGAACATATGTGCCACAATATTTTGTGACAAATTTGCAAAGAAGAAAAAATGTCGAAGAAAAAAATACACAGTTATTAACCACTGAAACAAATGGCAATGAGATACACAGAGAAATACGCAAATGGGTGGTCCACTATGCACCTGTAGTATGCAATATATACTAGACATTTACCCAATGAGAAAACATTTACTAATTTACCAGTAGAAAGTACTACAGTTGGGTAGACATTTTTGACACAACTGTGGACTCTTCTTGGAAAAAATGAGGTATTATGGCCCTGATGCTAATTTAAGATAAATTAAACCTCAACGGGAAGCACTTACAATTATAAACATAGCAGATGCCCCAGGCGACTCTCCATTTCAGTAAAGTGGCAATTATCCTAACTTCTTGGACTTGGTGAATGCAAAGCGCATATGTTTCCTCTAATAGTCTATGTTGAAAATGATCTGAAATCCTTAATAGAAGTGAATTCATTGCTAATCTAAGGGAGAGTAACCTGAACTTAGGTGACTATGATGAGTGGTTTCTTTATTGACATCTCCTTGTAAGAGCAGAGTGCATGGCTCTCTTTTAAATAACCTAAATATGCAAATGCTCAAAATGTATGGTACCACTCTCACACCCACTCAGCGATGTAATTTGAGATGTCATCAGTGATGCCATCTGTGATGTAACTGACCATTTCATGAGTGATGTATTATGTGAGGTCATAAGCACTGCATTACGAGGTCATAAATTATAGTTAGCTCAGTTAAATATAACTGCTGAATTTCTATGGTTTAGTACAAGTGAAATCTGAACCTAACTATAAAGTTGTCGGAGGGAGGATTTATTACAGGACAAGGAACCTAGGGGCGGTACTCAGAGCCCCGGGAGCCACCACAGAACTGAGCAGGAGAGTGAGTCAGGGACAAAAGGGGCACCTTAATTTGAGCAGGGGTGCCTGGGAACGCTTGCTCTAAAACTGAAGAAAACAGACATGTGAGACATGGAATTGGAGGTAGATCACAATAGCAGTTTAATGAGAAGATGCAACTTCAAAGAAACTGCAAGACAAAGGCATAAAATACAAAATACAAAATTCAAATAATCACATATCTACTCTCTCCGTATCAGATTGACTGAGAGAAAGAAAACACAGTGTATAAACGCATCAGTGTATGAGATCTCTATCACCAAGGTACTCTCATATCTACTCTAGAGCAAGCATTCCTGCAATTCTGAATGAAATGAATACATTGTGATCAAAAATAAAGAGAACAACTAAACACAACAGGACATTTCATATAGGTAAAATACAACACAATGCTAAGCAGGCGCAAAAGCAAACACAAGAGCCTCTGTGTGCTCTTGGAGAAGACCTACGGAGTCTGTCACCTACATACAGACAGCGAGGTAATCCGTCGAGGTGTCTGGGTGCTCCCCTTATATACTAATCTATGGGCTCCTTCGCACGCTACTCTTACCCAAAAATAAACCTCGTCTGCAGAATTTCACCAGACATGTCGTCATTTACCACTTAATGCTGACAATGAACTAGGTGAAAAGGTCAGTTTCTCAGGCCAATCGCTTGTCGTAAATTACACAGAGCAAGCAGAAACTATAAGCAGACACTGTACGCGAAGCAAAAAATATAAACAGATATTGTGCACAAATCGACTATATACATACATAAATCCTCTCAACTTAAGCTCTGCGGTTGCCACTTCCTGAAATGCGGGAAACCTGCCCAGGAAACAAGTGCTATGCCAGGATGCAGCTTACTGTTTGTCGACGTGTCAAGAGGATGCTGAACTTTGGTACCGACCGGGTAGGGTGGGGGCTACTAGTTTGGAGGCAGAAGGCCTCGCAGAAAGAGGAACTGAATCTGAGTTGGGTCAGAGTTGGGTCAGACCTGCCATCAGCCTGCGATGCACTAAAAAGGCAGAGCTATGGTCAATTTAACAAAGGCCTATATAACATATAAAAGGGCCTACACAGCACGGGCAAGTGGGAGGGATGTCTCAGGACAACTATATGGGACAATCAGTCCCTTTCTCAAAGTCTCTGTAACCTTTGCTTCTTTTCAGTGAATATATATACATACATATATATATATGAACATGCACTCCAGCTTCCACAGAAAAACTACAGAAGAAGGCACGGACTCGAAGCTGCTCAGGATACGGCAACATTTATTGTCTCAAGTCACCCTCAACCCCGAGGTGAGAGAGAGCCGCGTTTCGGCTTCCTAGAAGTCTTTATCAATCTGGCTGGCACTTTTAAAATGGCAGTATATATAGTGACCATCCTACTTTACCGTTTTGTTGCTTGCTAGTATATACGAAATTACGAAAAAAGGTTACATCTTACCCGCCTTACCGTGAATATACAAAGCATGAAATAAGCTCAACCATACTCTCATAATAAGTCGCCTGAATATTAAAATACAAATCCAGTTCATTGATAAGGAACCACGTTGCTCAGTGTCTTGTTAAAATTTTCCTTCTTTTAAAATAACATCAAACGCAAAGTAAGCTCACAAGTTACTGCAAAGTCTGCCGGTGTTTGCCTTCTGACCTCAGCTGTTGAAATAATGTCCTCATTTTCCATATATATATATATATATATATATATATATATATATATATATATATATATATTATCTACTGGCGGTCGCCAGTAGATAGTTATAGTTACAACCTAGTTTCCATAGGAAATCTCAAAATTCTATTTTGAATAACTTTGGCGCCGGTTGACGAATCCTCGCGAAATTTTTAAAACTAATGGGGCGCTCCGCTCAGCTCCTACCCTGAAAGTCTCGGGGTGATTCGTCAAGCGGGGGCCGAGAAAAAGGGGGGGTCCCAAAACGCGTTTTCCCCATGCATTTTTCCATAGGACCTTTAGTCGCAGCTACAGCCCGAACGGCTGAACAGAATTACGTGAAATTTGGCAGAGAGGTAGCCATAAGGTCAAGGAAGTGCCTTTTGCAGGTCTGGTGTAAATCTGTTCAGTATTTCCTGAGAAAATAGCATTTAAAAGCATATCAATATCTATACGCGCAATTCTGATTGGTTGTTAGATGTCGGTAAACATTCGAATCGGTCGAAACCAGGAAGTGTCGGCTGCCATTTTGTCTCTCGCAGTCTGAGGGGGTGAAAAAAAAAGGTGGAGAACGTGAAAAGGGGGCAGAGTGGACAGTTCCTGACCCCCTAGCCTTGGTCAGGGGGTCACAGAAGGACCGACGCGACCGCAATCCTCTGCTGATGACATCAGATATTACATCACTGATGACATATGTGTCTTTATGAAAAATAAATATTTGTAATATATGTATAGCTAAATATTAATGGAAGAAGACATGGGTAAATAAGTGTCTAAATACAGTGATGTAATATCTGATGTCATCAGCAGAGGATTGCGGTCGCGTGAGTTATAGTTGCCTGCACTAACTATAACGGGGGAATTTCATTGTTTTTTTACGATTGAAATGTCCAGCTAACTATAACATGTGTGAAACCTATGGTTTTTTAAGTGAATATATATATATATATATATATATATATATATATATATATATATATATATAACCGCTCCACAACACCAGCCAGTTGCACTCTCGAACGGGTGCACGCCAAGCGGGGGTGTTCCCGCTTCAAATTTTCAAGCTCCCAGTTCCATTAGGTAATCGTACCCATCACGGACGACAGCACTCACGGGGGAGAGTTAAAAAAAGAATTTATTATTTGAACCCTGGGCAAAGACGCGTTTCGGCACTCAGCCTTCGTCAATTTCTGCAATGAAACGCGGCAGCCATCACACATTTAAAGCATTTTCGAAGTTTCCGGTGTAGAGACAGAAAACAGACTAAGCTTAGTTTGTCAACAAATCATAGCGCCATCTTTGAATGTCTCAAAGAAAAGGAAATAATGCAGTAATTATGCCAGAATTCCATGTAGATATGTGAATACATTCTTATCACAATATATAATTGATTTGATTTAGCCCACAGATGGGCATTCATATACTGTCTCAAAATATACACCAGAACTGAGAAGGACACAACAACATAGGGGAGTCATACATATATCCTGCCCACAGATGGGCTCATATTATCCTTCCTATGATACTCGTAGAAACACACCTTATATACATATTCAAATAGTACAGTTAATTTCCAAAACTAAAAATGCAGATTATATACAAGAAATAGAGAAATCAGAGGAAAAATTCATCATAATATGACAATGTGAATCGTTTCATCCTAGATGCACAGCAAGTTCTTCACTACTATTAAGACCCTGCGGATTCTTACTTTGTAGGTCGATAATATAGCGTGATTCTAAACGCCTGAGCTTCTGTATCCTGTCACCACCCCTAGGGCTTTGTGGTACATGATCTAAGCAGAAGAAAGAAAGAAGATCCTTGTTGTTGCGATGCATCTTATTGTAATGTCTCGCTACTGGGTAGGATTCGTCTACGTTATTAATCGCCCTCATATGTTCAAGAATCCGAATCTTAGCCGGATGAATAGTGCTCCCGATATAACGGAGCCCACAAGGGCACACTAAACAATATATAGCATAGGGAGTAGTGCATGTGAGAAACTTGGTGATCTTTTTAGGTGTAATAAGTCCAGGTACATCATACGTTAAAGTGCGTTTGCTTTTCTTACAGGCTTTGCACTTACCACAGGGAAAAAAAACGTTAAGTGTTTTAAAGGATATCCTAGTGGGTTCCACGTCATGATAGCTATGGACCAAATGATCTCTAAGTGATCTAGCTTTCCTGAACGTAACTAGAGGATTAGTTGGTAGGTCCTCTTTAATGATGTGATCAGTGAGGAGGATATGCCAGTTCTTACGTAATATCCTCTTCAATTGATTGGCATTTTCAGAGAAAGTTGTAATCAGGCGGAAAGCACCATTTTTGGACTTATTGACAGCTTTCTCCACGAGAAGATCTTTCCTCGGGATTTTATTAACTCTATCTAGGGCACTACCCAGAACCGCTTCGCTATAGCCTCTCACTCTAAAGCGTTGCAAGCTCAATGCTGCTGCCTTTTCAAATTCCGTATGGTTGGTGTTGTTCCTTTTCAGCCTAAGTAGCTCCCCATATGGAATGCTTTCAACCAATTTTTTAGGATGGCTACTAGTAGCAAAAAGGGTGGAATTCCCTGCGGTACTTTTCCGATAGAGTTTAGTTTGTAGCTGTCCATTGTTTACATAAACAGTAAGGTCCAAATAATTTACCTCCTTAGTGCTCATTTCACCTGAAAATTTCAGATTCACATTGTTGCAGTTTAAAACCTCAATATATGATTCAGCCAAGTCAGGTGGACCATCAAATATAATGAACAAATCATCGATATAGCGGTACCAAGCCTTTATCCTCAAGTTCCAAAATGCATTAGGCTCCGCCCAGGCCACCCGCTCCTCCCACCAGCCAACGAACAGGTTCGCGTAGCTGGGGGCGAAGCAGGTTCCCATGGCGGTCCCCAACATCTGTCTAAACATCTGGTTTTGGAACAAAAAAATATTATGAGTTAGGCAAAAATTGACAAATTCCAAAATCATCTTGTTATGTTCATAATATCTCAGTTCGCGAGTCTCTAAAAAGAAACGTATAGCTTCTAAACCATCAGTGTGCGCTATGCATGTGTAGAGACTTGTTATATCAAGAACCATAAGACAGTAACAAGGTTGCCATTCAATTTCATCAATGTGTGTTAAAAAATCTTTCGTATCTCTCAAATATGATTTCAATGTAACCACATGTTGGGAAATAAAGAAGTCAACATACATAGAAAGGTGTTCAGTGACACTGCCTTGGGAGGCAATAATAGGTCTCCCTGGGGGGTTCTTGATGTCCTTATGAACCTTAGGCAGGTAGTAGAAGGTGGGAATGATAGGATTTAGACATCTCAAAAACAGGTGTTCCTCTAGATTTAATTTATTCTTTTTGTACCAAGAGGAAATCAACTCATGATAATCAGTGATACTCTGATTGTACATCTGTGTACTAGTTCTTTCATAACATACTGTGTTATTCAATTGACGAAAAGCTTCCATTTCATACTGGGTTTTAGTCAGTAGAACTATGTTGCCTCCTTTCTCTGAAGGTTTGCAAACCAGAGAAGTGTCCTTGGATAGATTCTCCAACACCTTCTGTTGCTGTTTTGAGAAGTTCGTGGTGTTCTTTTTATACTTTTTGTCTTGGCGTAAGCGAGTAAGATCTTTGATCACAGCATCAGAGAATGTATCGATTGAATCATTAGCCATTTGAGGTAGGAATACCGATGCTGGTTTGAACGGACTCAATCCTCCACTTTGTTGTATTTCATAGTGGGCCATGAGTTGTGTAGGATTGATATCAATATTCTCATTCTCAGTTGTTTCATTTCTCAAATTTTCCAAAGCTTGCAAAGTTACAATGTCTCTGCCAGTTAAAGCATCTGGTGCAGTGGTTCTCTGACTGGGATTCGTGTTTGGCCTAATAGAAGGTTTCAATTTAAAGTACTTGTGAAGCTTCAGCTTACGAGTAAATTTAAACAGGTCAATCCTGGTCTGGGTAAATTCGATACTCCTCTGTGGACAAAACGAGAGACCAAGTTTCAGAACCGATTCCTCTTCCTTGGTTAACACTCTGGGGGTCAAATTAATTATCGTCAAATTTTGTTCATTTACTTCCGTTTGTTGAAATATTTCCTGCTGCGGGTCATGGGTGGAGAGCCTTCGAATTTTTTGACCACCGCCCCCCCGCCTCGTCTTCCTCTTGCTGCCTGTTCTGGAGGCTTGCCTCTGCCTCCCTGTAATTGCTGTTTTCTGATGAGTCGAAACTCCTCGTGAAAAGGAGGTGCATCAATTGGCATCCCACTCGCTACATCTTCATTGGAGGATTCATCTCCTGTCACCTCCGATTCTGATGTGTCTGGGGCCACTGTCAACGGTTGATTAGGTTTTTGTCGTAGTTCTCTCCTGGGGTTATCATATTTCTTGGCAAATGTTAGTATTCTGCCTTGACTATAGTCTCTTTCATCCCGGTCGAACTTTTCTTCTTTACGCTGCTTGATTTTTTGTTCATATGTTTTCAATCTTTTTTTCATTTGTTCACGTTTTGTTTCCACGTTGGTTTGGTCTTCTTCCTTGAGTAAATCATCCTCTAGTTCTTTAATTAACATTAGGGCCTTCTCTCGGTCGCTCCATGCGAACCGTACAAGTATTTCCAGCATCCCCTTGCAGGATTTGGCCGTATGTTCCGCCCATGCATCCAACAACAACGGGTCCGGATTTTCATAGGCCGGTACTGTGTAGATTCGAAGGCCTCTCGGAACTCTGTCTACCTCCAAGTAATTCTGCAGGGAGGTGGCCTCCCACCACTTCCGGATCTCTCGCTCATAGAGACGCTCTAAGTTGGTGAATTTAGAGGCAAGGTTTGGCGTTACAGGCGTTCCGTTATTACTTCTTGCATTTCTATTCGTTCCATTTTGCTTTTTGAAAATGCTTGCAGCCGCTTCTCTGCGTTCCGTTTCACAGAACATCATACAAGTTCTTTCGATAGTTGTATACACAACTAAAATGTTCGTGCCCTCTCTCCCCCTCGTTCAGTGAATATCGCGGAGAATAAATGGAGTGTACGTGCCCAAGGCACCTTACCGGGCTCGAAGTTATCTCAGCCGTCTGTCAGACCACGGCGAAGTAATCCCAGTAGGTACGAGATGTCGCGACACTCAATCTCCAATATCCCGCGGTCACGGTGCAGCTGGAGAAATCAATGTAACCGCTCCACAATACCAGCCAGTTGCACTCTCGATATATAGATATAGAAAAAAGAAGTTGCCTCCAAGATGAAGCCACACTACGCTGAGTAAGGTCCTTTATTTGTGAAATACAGGACAAACAGACCAGCTGCTCCTTTGCATGAATCACAAGCCAAACGCGTTTGGAGCGTAACAACGCTCTTGATCACTGGCAAAAGGGAAAGGCAACAATCGCACCACCTGCGTGAATTTAAATGTCCCGCCTCTGTGGGCGTCCACGCAAGGAATGATGGTAGTTGTGGTGTACGCTAAATGTTCAATGTTACCCCCAGTGGGTTGCATGCCTCGCCCCAAAATGTTCAAAATGTTTTACCCAAGTGGGCTGCGCCGAAGCTGTCCGGGCCGTCACCCCGTCCATACAGCATCCACAAAGCGGACTCACCGTTCCCCACAGTGTCCATTGATCCTTGTCGCTGCAGGCCCGCCCTGATAGCAGTGGGGCTCCATCGCGGCGGGGCACGACGCATTAACACAGAAAAAAGAAGTTGCCTCCAAGAAGAAGCCACACTACGGTGAGTAAGGTCCTTTATTTGTGAAATACAGGACAAACAGACCAGCTGCTCCTTTGCATGAATCACAAGCCAAACGCGTTTCGAGCATAACAACGCTCTTGATCACTGGCCAAAGGGAAAGGCAGCAATCGCACCACCTGCGTGAATTTAAATGTCCCGCCTCTGTGGGCGTCCACGCAAGGAATGATGGTAGTTGTGGTGCACACTAAATGTTCAATGTTACCCCCAGTGGGTTGCATGCCTCGCCCCAAAATGTTCAAAATGTTTTACCCAAGTGGGCTGCGCCGAAGCTGTCCGGGCCGTCACCCCGTCCATACAGCATCCACAAAGCGGACTCACCGTCCCCACAGCGTCCATTGATCTGTGTCGCTGCAGGCCCGCCCTGATAGCAGTGGGGCTCCATCGCGGCGGGGCACGGTTCCAAGGCGTTCAATATGCTGAGCGCTGTCAGGAGTGAAAGGGGCCTAGCTGCTGGATTGACATTGGCGAACTTGGAAGCGGCCCTTTCTTTTCGTGTGCCCACTTGGGTAAGACATTTGAGTGAACTCTTCAATTTGCAAAGTGGTACCCAACCGGGTTTTGGATGGAACTGTGTCAGATACTATGGGCGCGACTACATTGACCAGCATGCCCGGTTCTGCCACGCCCACATGGGCGGGACTATGAATTTAAATAAATCAGTGTTCCACTTTAAACCGCTTTGCATACTTCATTTGATGAGAGCCAGTGAACAAGAGCATTCATGCTCGAAACGCGTTTGGCAGTCACACAACAGCAATTGGAGAGCTGGCTGAAGGGTCTGCTACAGGTGGCTGTGTGCGTAACCCCTTCATAGTGCGATATCCTCAATTGGGGCAACCTGTGTTTTTGTGTAGAGTGGCAGCCTAGCCGCGAGGATGTCCCGCCGCCCTCTCTGTGGTTCCAAGGCGTTCAATATGCTGAGCGCTGTCAGGAGTGAAGGGGGCCTAGCTGCTGAATTGACATTGGCGAGCTTGGAAGCGGCCCTTTCTTTTCGTGTGCCCACTTGGGTAAGACATTTGAGTGAACTCTTCAATTTGCAAAGTGGTACCCAACCGGGTTTTGGATGGAACTGTGTCAGATACTATGGGCGCGATTACATTGACCAGCATGCCCGGTTCTGCCACGCCCACATGGGCGGGACTATGAATTTAAATAAATCAGTGTTCCACTTTAAACCGCTTTGCATACTTCATTTGATGAGAGCCAGTGAACAAGAGCATTCATGCTCGAAACGCATTTGGCAGTCACACAACAGGAATTGGAGAGCTGCCTGAAGGGTCTGCTACCGGTGGCTGTGTGCGTAACCCCTTCATAGTGCGATATCCTCAATTGGGGCAACCTGTGTTTTTATATATATAACATGAGTGTGTATATGGGTTCAAGAGTACATGTGGAAACAGCTGTATGGGTGGGTCAGTGTGTGTATGGGTGTGTTACTGAGTGAATGGATGTCTCAGTGGTACATGTCCAAGTAACTACATATGTAAAAGGCACTGTATGTGAGAGTTGGACTATATAAATGACTATATGTCAAGTCAGTGATTGTGAGAGTGGCTGTATAGAAGAGTGTGTACTTGTATCAGTGATTGTATAAGAAAGTAATTATGCATTTGTTTCTGTTTGAATAAGTGATCTGGTGTGTGTATAACTCTATAGGTCAGTAAATAGAAGTGTGATTAATTCTTTGCATGACTGACCAGGTGTGTGAATAACTCTGGATGAGTGCTGGTGGGTAAGTGTCTGTGTATGTGCATGAGTGTACATGATAGTGTTGCAATGATGAGGAACTGCATGTATGAGTTATTGTATGGGTGAATGAGTAGATGTGTGTGTAGTCCTAAGAACCAGTGAGTAGATATGTAGTAAGTGGTATTGGTGTGTCTGTGGTTTCAAAAATGGTATTCTGTATTTTGGAGTAGGTGTAACAAAGGTTATATTAGGGTGTGAGGAGGTGCATCAGATTATCACATGGATGATGTCATCAGTGATGTCATCAGTGATGTCATTTTAGATGTCATCAGTGATGTCGCTGACCATGTCATGATGTAATATGTGATGTCATCAGCAGAGCATTGCCGGTGCATGAGTTATAGTTAGGTGAACTAACTATAACAGCGGCATTTCTATGGTTTTGTAGGAGTGAAATGTTCAACTAACTATAACTTCTCTGAAACCTATGTTTTTTTCAGTGAATTCCTAAGGTTTTTTAAATGCTAATTCCTAACTATAACGGGCCTGAAACCTATGCTTTTTTCAGTGAATTTCTAAGGTTTTTAAATGCTAATTTCTAACTATAACGTCCCCGAAACCTATGGTTTTTTCAGTGAATTTCAAAGGTTTTTTAAATGTTAATTTCTAACTATAACGGGCCTGCAACCCATTTTTTTTCAGTTAATTTCGAAGGTTTTTTAAATGTAAATTGTTTAATTATAATATTTATACAACCTTTTATGTTTTTCTGAAAATTGCAATTTAAAAAAAGTTTTTTTGTAACTGTAATAGTCTATAATTATTTTCTTTTACTTTGTTATTTTAATTTAATTTTGTATTGTCCTATGTCTTTTAAAATATGTTTTTTTTTTCTCAAAATATTGGAGTCACGTACCCATTGTGCACCTATCACGGTGGGTGCACGAATTCAAGCCGCCATATTGGAAAAGTCAAGAAGGAGCCGCGTTTGGTTTGCGACGGGTGCGTGGCCCCGCATAACGTCATATACATATGGCAAAAAAAAAAAAAAAAACGAAATAACAATCACATTTATTAAATAAATTGAAGGACCCGCAAGGGAAAAAAAAATTGTTACTGTGTAAAAAAAGGCGAGGCGCGCACGGTATGAACTGCGCAATGTGGGCGCTCGGTAACACTACAGCACAGCACAATCGATAAGAGATGCCGTTGTCAAGGCAAGCCCAGAAAGTGACAAGGACCCAAGATGGTTAATACCTTCCCCTGGGTTCAAAAGATGCAGCAAATGCAAAGCCTGTAGTATAGGCAAAAGCACCATAGCATACTCCCCCCCCCTTCAGTGGCAGGGAGACCAAGATCAGAGGTGCATACAACTGCAAGACAGAATTTGTGGTGTATGTCCTTATCTGCACTTGCAATCTTCAGTACGTGGGCAGTACTACGCTGCAAGTACACAAGAAGATCTTACAGCACATGAGAGCTATCACTAATGCGGATAGGTCACATCCCATAGCCCGTAATTGTGAAATTACACCCTCTAAAGATTCCACACAAGTCACCTATTTTGTAATAGATGCGATTCCAATGAACAAAAGAGAGAGTGACAGAGTTAGAGCTTTGCGTGAGCTAGAGACAAGATACATCCTGCTGCTCGATAGCAAAACACCGCAAGGGCTTAACTGCGATGAAGAATTCCACTCATGCCTGTAATTTGATGCTTTAAATAGGCAAATGGCCTTAGGGAATAGCAACGTTTGAGTGCACTGATTGCACTGTCTCCCCTATAGAACAGAATGAGAAAAATGACTCCTAGTTTATCTGGCATATTTCATGTATCAACTAAGCAATCATTATCATTAGGCACTTGCCACACATTTTGAGATGTTGGGAGGGTGACAAAAGATTTGTGATTTGATAGGCACTTGCCAATGTTTTTTAACAGTAATGCGTTGTCATCTATCAAATGTTGTTTTTCAGACACTTGCCTATTTGGAAATATATGGCATTATTTATAAAGTGTACCCCCGCTGCGCACAGGTTATTTACCACCCTGGTGAAACAATGACACTAGTTGTGTTCTAGACAGCAATAGCGCAGGGACTGAATGTTATAATATTTTAAACTTGGGGAGAAGGTTAGAAGTACAACGCATTCACTGGTTTGTCACATAATACCATGAATCCATAAAATGTACACAAGTGATATTTCAACTCGTAAGGACAGAATGTAAAAAAGTAAATGAAATGAAAGAAGCATTTCAGAATGCGAGTCTGTCTTTGTTGCTATACAAGCACATGATATGTAAGAGCCATTGACAATGATGATGCAAAACTGTGTGATCAAGGCCGCTGTGTCAGCTGAAACGCGTCATGGCTGACGAGCTGAAAAATAAAGGAAGAATGGAGAATCGCATTTGAAGTTGGCTCTGTTTGTCCTAAAGGATTTTTTGCCAAGCGTTTAAGTGATATATATATTACCTACTGGCGGTCTCCAGTAGGTGGTTATAGTTAGGACCTAGTTTCCATAGTAAACATGTTTTTTATTTTCCCAATAACTTTGGCGCCAGTTGACGAATCTTTGCGCAATTTTCAAAACTAGTGGCCGGCTCCGGTCAGCTTCTGTCTTGAAAGTTTCCCGGTGAATGTTATTTTCCATAGGAAACTTTAAACACAGCTACAGCCCAAACTCTTGAACGGAATGACACCACATTTAGCAAAAAGGTAGCCCTTGGTTCAGAAAGAGACCTTTTTTATTTAAATGGTGTGAATCTGTTCAGTAGTTTTTGAGATATTAAAGGAAAAAAATCTTTACATATCTGGGCGGGACCTAACTAATCAAGCACAAGCTTGGCTCTAATTGGCTGCCAGCAGTTCAATCCAGGAAGTGTTGGCAGCCATCTTGGTACAATCCTTTGTAGGTCTCACCTAGCGATGCAGCGCATGCGCTGCCCACTTGGCGAGATCTATTGTTGCCGATTTTTCTTCCAAAGTGGGACCCTAAACCCTAAAACATGACCCCCTATACTACACAAACACCACTGTACTACCCTAAACCCTAAAACACTACCCCAGCACAATCCCCTACACTACACAAACACAACTGCACTAACCTAAACACTAAAACACCACCACTACACTACACAAACACCACTGCACTACCCTAAACCCTAAAACACTACCCCCAGCATGACCCCCTACATTACAAAAACACCACTGCACAACCGTAAACCCTAAAACACTACCCTCAGCATGACCCCCTACACTACCCAAACACTACTGCACTACCCTGCACCCTAAAACACTACCCCCAGCAGTACCCCTACACTACCCAAACATCACTGAACTACCCTAAACCCTAAAACACTATCCCCAGCATGACCCCCTATACTACCCAAACACCACTGTACTACCCTAAACCCTAAAACACTACCCCCAGAACCACCCCCTACACTACACAAATACCACTTCACTACCCTAAACACGAAAACCCTACTCCCAAAACAACTCCCTACACTACCCACACACCACGGCACTACCCTAAACCTTAAATCTACCCCCAGCACTACCCCCTACACTACACAAACACCACTGCACTACCCTAAACCCTAAAACACTACCTCCAGCACGACCCCCAACACTACCCAAACAAAACTGCACTACGCTAAACCCTAAAACACTTACCCCAGCACGACCTCCTACTCTACCCAAACACCACTGTACTACCCTAAACCCTAAAACACTACCCCAAGGATGACCCCCTACACTACACAAACACCACTGCACAACCCTAAAACACTACCCTCAGCACGACCACTTACACTACCCAAATACCACTGCACTACCCTAAACCCTAAAACACTACCACCAGCACGACCCCTTACACTACACAACACCACTGCACTACCCTACACCCTATAACACTAACCCCAGCATGACCCCTACACTACCCAAACACCACTGCACTACCCTAAGCCCTAAAACACTACCCCCAGCACAACCCCCTACACTACTCAAACACCACTGTACTACCCTAAACCGTAAAACACGACCCCCTACACTATACAAACACCACTGCACTACCCTAAACCCTAAAACACTACCCCCAGCTTGATCCCCTACACTACACAAACACCACTGCACTACCCTAAACCCTAAAACACTACCCCCAGCACGACCCCCTACACTACAAAAACACCACTGCACTACCCTAAACCCTAAAACACTACCCCCAGCATGACCCCCTGCACTACCCAAACACCACTCGAGGGCTGATATAAATTTTAACCTGGTTACTCTGCAACTGTTTTCTCGCTGTTCCGCTGCTATATATTGTAATTTTGTGTATGTTTCTTTTTAAAACTTTTAACTGCCTTATTTGCACACTCTTTGAGGAATATTGAATCGGGGGCACTTTAACTTATCTCTACTTGTAGTGAGAGCTTTTTCCTCACTTCCGGCGGCACAGAGCTAGGCGCCATTTTGTTTTGAAGGCGCTCTAGACTCCGGCCCACCAGCAGTATATAAATGCACGCTGCGTGTTTGCAGGTGCGCAAGGGCTGATATAAATTTGAACCTGGTTACTCTGCAACTGTTTTCTCGCTGTTCCGCTGCTATCTATTGTAATTTTGTGTATGTTTCTTTTTAAAAATTTTAACTGCCTTATTTGCACACTCTTTGAGGAATATTGAATCGGGGGCACTTTAACTTATCTCTACTTGTTGTGAGAGCTTTTTCCTCACTTCCGGCGGCACAGAGCTAGGTGCCAATTTGTTTTGAAGGCACTCTAGACTCCGGCCCACCGGCAGTATATAAATGCACGCTGCGCGTTCGCAGGTGCTCGAGGGCTGATATAAATTTTAACCTGGTTACTCTGCAACTGTTTTCTCGCTGTTCCACTGCTATATATTGTAATTTTGTGTATGTTTCTTTTTAGAACTTTAAACTGCCTTATTTGCACACTCTTTGAGGAATATTGAATCGGGGGCACTTTAACTTATCTCTACTTGTAGTGAGAGCTTTTTCCTCACTTCCGGCGGCACAGAGCTAGGCGCCATTTTGTTTTGAAGGTGCTCTAGACTCCGGCCCACCGGCAGTATATAAATGCACGCTGCGTGTTCGCGCAGCGGGCGCGCCTAAGGCAAGCCCGTCTGCACCCGTCAGCAGCTCGTCGGGGGCTGGGGCCAGTTATGCTGCCCGACTCAGGGTCGATGCTCCCCGCCTCCGGTCTCACTCAAGTGAGAGTCTTAAACAACTGCGGGGGTCGTGCTGTAATTCTCTGTCCTTCCCCAACCTCTACGAGACTCGAGATTTTGTGTGTGGGGCCTGCGGCTTTCGGCTTGAGTTGGGTTCTACTGCTTTCATTAAAACTCCTAATGCCTCTGTCATTTCGGCGGCACTGCTAAACGTGCGTTCCTGGAAAAAGCATCATCTAGAGGTGTTCGAGCTCCTTGATGACAAATCTTTGGACTTTCTATTTGTCACAGAGACTTGGCTTGACAACTCCTCTGATCCGATCATCTCCATGGCTATCCCGCCGGGGTATAAAATCAGCAGGTTAGACCGGACCACAGGGAGAGGCGGGGGATGGCAATCATTTTTAAAGAGATGTGGGAGCTAGTTAAGTGTTCTCTCAGCTCGTGGGGCAGCTGTAAAGTCTTGGATTTCAGTATCCGCTGCTCTGCCCATTTTTCTCTGGGCGGTTCCTTGATTTACGCCCGCCGGGAGTGGCTCACGCCTTCCTTCAGGCCTGTGTGGAGGCAGTTTCCATGAGAGCTCTGCAGTTTTCCCATTATATGATTCTAGGCGACCTCAATATCCATCTTGACCAAAAGAACTCATGGGACACACGTGAGCTTCTCGATATCTGCCAATCCACACAGCTCTCACAATGGGTCGATCAGGCCACTCACCTTGGGGGCCATACCCTCGACTCTATCTTTTCTAACTTTCCTATTTCTATCAAAGCTCCGCTTCCGGTCTCTTGGTCCGATCATTATTTAATTGGCTTTTCATGGGTGGTGTCCTCGCCCAGTGCTAGACCTATGGTCGGTCACAAACCAGCGTTCAAAAAGGTGGATCTCATCCTCTACGCCAGGGCGCTGGAGGTTAATAGGCCGCTCCTGCCACAAGACCTGGATCGGTGTCTGGTTGCCTTTTCCAGCTGGCTCCTGGGCTCTTTGGCAGTAATTGCCATACCGACCTCGGCTAGGCAGACAAGGGACTCACCCTCCAAAACGTGGTTTACGGAGGACATGCGTCTTCTCAAGCAGGGCTGCAAGAAATTGGAGCGCTCTTGGCGTCTCAGCAACTACTGCCCGGCAGCTAAGGCTCAGCTCAGGCAGGGTCAGAAAACTTACTATAAAGCTATCTCCTCTGCAAAAAGGGCGTTCTTTGCCGCCCGGATTGATCAGGCCCAGAACAACTCCAAGGAGATTTTTTCAATTGTCCAAAGCTTAATGTCCCCTGTAGCGCAGAGCAGCATCCTACCGGCGACAGTTGATTGGTGCGAGACACTTTCCACATTCTTCCGGGATAAGATTCTAAAGATACAGGCAGCTTCTCTTGCCGGTTGTCTCTGATGGGTCCACGGTTATCCTGGACTCTTCGACCACTGCTCCTGTAGCTTTTCCCTCCAATCACTCCTTGTCTAATTCCTCCCCGGTGGATTTGTCCTGCACTCTGAAAATCCTTCAAGGTCTAAAGTCCGGTTCTCCGGACGACCCATGCTCGGCAAGACTTCTGGCCTCGGTGGCAGAGACGGTGAATGTGGAAGTTAACCACATCATTAACTTGTCCTTGCAGGAAGCCAGGGTTCCTAGTTGTTGGAAGCAGGCCAAAATCCTCCCTCTACTGAAGAAACCTACTCTCGATCCTTCAGCTCCGGGAAACCACAGACCTATTTTTCTCCTCCCTAGCCTATCTAAGGTCTGTGAGAAAATAGTGAATAGACAGCTGTCGGAGTTTGTCGAGAGTGCGGGTCTTCTTCACCCAGCCCAATCTGGCTTCCGCCCCTCCTTTAGCACGGAAGGTGCTCTTTTGGAAGTTTTGGAAGCAATTCGGGAGTGTCTTGACGCCGGCGGGAAGGCAGCCCTGGTGCTGCTCGGCCTGTCGGCGGCATTTGACACCGTCCCCCATTCACTGCTACTTGACAGACTGACGGAGATTGGGGTGTCGGGCTTGGCCTGGGGTTGGATTAAATCCTTCTTGGATGGCCGGCTCCAGCAAGTCTGGATACCCCCGGTGGTCTCGTCACCTCTTAGAGTGGGCACAGGGGTTCCACAGGGTTCCTCCCTTAGCCCCCTCCTGTTCAATATCTACCTCACTCCTCGGGTTGTCCTAGCGGAAGGGTTGGGGGCTAAGGTCATTGCCTATGCCGACGACACACAACTCCTGTTTACCTGGGATAAGCAGGGGACCTCGGTGGCCCTTGTACAGAGGTGCCTCTCCTCGGTTTTTGAGTGGCTGGTGTCGGCCCATTTAAAATGCAATGAGGACAAATCCGAGGTTCTCATGTTCGGTGACTTCCTCTCTGGGTTCAGAGAGTCAATCTGGCCTCCCGAGTTCCCACCGCCTATCTCCAACAGTCTGACCGTGAAGAACTTGGGAGTTTACTTTGACTGTGATCTCTCCTTTTCCAGTCAAGTCAAGCGTCTGACAGGTTGCTGTTTCGGTCTCCTCAGAATTCTGAGAAGATTGCTTCCGCTTCTTCCTCAAGCGGCTAGGGAATCGGTGGTTCGGGGCACTTAACCTGTCCTGTCTGGACTGTGCCAATGCTCTCTATGCTGGGATCCCAGCTTATGCTCTCAATAAGCTACAAGTGACCCAGAATGCGGCTGCCCGCATGCTGGGTGGGCTGGGTCCCAGGCAGAGCATTCATGGCTCCCGTCGCTCCCTTCATTGGCTCCCGGTCAAGGCACGTGTGGCTTTCAAATCTCTTACCATAGCCCATCGCGCACTGCATGGGCAAGGCCCCAGCTACCTGCAGAAACGCTTCTCGTTTTATGTGCCGGGGAGATCCTTGCTTCCAGCGCCAGAGGCTAGGTGGCGCTTCTCTGGTCGTGTATGCGGGCCGTGCTTGGAATGCGCTCCCCCTTTCACTCCGTATTGTTGAAGATATTGGGGCCTCTAAAAAAAATGCTAAAAACGCACCTCCTCTCATAGGGCTTGGTTATAGTTTGTCTTCTCTTGGGCTGCGCCGGGACACTCCTCGGAGTATCTGCGCGCGTAATAAGTGTATATAACATAACATAACATAACACTGCACTACCCTAAACCCTATAGCACTACCCCAGCACTACCCTCTACACTACCCAAACATCACTGCCCTACCCTAAACCCTAAAACACTACCCCAGCACGACCCCCTACACTACCTAAACACTACTGCACTACCCTAAATCACTGCTCCCAGCACGACCCCCTACACTACACAAACACCACTGCACTTCCCTAAACCCTAAATCTACCCCCAGCTTGACCCCTACACTACACAAACACCACTGCACTACCCAAAACCCTAAAACACTACCCCCAGCACGACCCCCTACACTACACAAACACCACTGCACTACCCTAAACCCTACAACATTACCCTAGCACAACCCCCCACACTACCCAAACAGCACTGCACTACCCTAAACAATAAAACACTTATCACAGCATGACCCCCTACACTACCCAAACATCACTGCACTACCCTAAACCCTAAAACACTACCCCCAGCACGACCCCCTACACTACCTAAACACTACTGCATTACCCTAAATCACTACTCCCAGCACGACCCCCTACACTACACAAACACAACTGCACTTCCCTAAACCCTAAATCTACCCCCAGCATGACCCCTACACTACACAAACACCACTGCACTACCCTAAACCCTAAAACACTACCCCCAGCACGACCCCCTACACTACACAAACACCACTGCACTACCCTAAACACGAAAACACAACCCACAACACGACCCCCTACACTTCACAAACATCACCTGGCAGGCAGGCAGGTCGCTCCCCCCGTCCGCCACGCAGCCCCCTGTGAGTTGAACCTCCGTTGCTGCTTTTGCTGCCTGACTGCTAGCTCCCTTTTTTATTCTGTACCCCTGCGCTTGGCTTTCTGTACCACTATGTTTCTTCATTCTGTGCCCCTGTGTTTTTCTTTCTGTACCCCTGTGCTCTGGTGTCCCTCTCCCACTGTCTTTTCCCGCCGTTTTTTCCCCAGGATTTACCCCCGCCGCTGAGCCCCTGCGGCCCCGCCCCCTTCACTCCCATTGGCCGCCCCGCTCCCACCTCCCAGCTGCTCCTCCCTCCCTCTGCCCTCATATGGAGGCCGTGCAGCGGCCGCGCCTAACGCAAGCCCGTCTGCGCCTGTCCGCGCCTGGACCGCACCCAGCGCCAGAACCCCTGGACCCCGCACCCCCCGCAACGCCAGACTGCACTATGACGCAAGCACCCTCCACGCACTCAACACCAGACAAGACCACCCCTGCTACCGGGCCACCCCGAAACGCACCTAGGGGCCTTTCACCTGCCGGAACTGCAGATTCACCAGCATCCATCCCTCCACACCACCAGCCAGAGAACCCAACCACCTCCGCAGCATCCTCCTCAACACCCGCTCCGCTCGCAAGCACGCCATCAAACTCTGGGACCTCCTAGACTCCACCGCCCCCGACGTCGCCTTCCTGATGGAGACCTGGCTGAATGCCACCTCAGCACCAGACATCGCCATAGCCATCCCACAGGGCTACAAGATCTCCCGCAGAGATCGCACTAACGGAGTGGGAGGAGGAATCGCCATCATCCACAAAGACTCCATCAAAATCTCAACGAACACCGATGACACCCTCACCACCGCCGAGCACATGCACTTCCAGATCCACACCGACCCCAACACCACCCTCAGAGGAACTCTCATCTACAGACCTCCCAGACCTCGCCCACAGTTCAGTGACACCATCGCTGACCACATCAGCACCCATGCCCTCGCTTCCATGGACTGCATACTCCTCGGGGACCTGAACTTCCACCTCGAGAACAACAACGACGCCAACTCCACCGCCCTGATCGACAACCTCGACAACCTCTGACTCAAACAGCTCGTAACGACACCTACTCACGCCGCTGGACACATGCTCGACCCCAGCTTCTCCGCAAGCCCCCACGTCTCCTTCAACCACACCACCGAACCAAACTGGACCGACCACAGATGCGTCCACTTCACCTTCAGAAAACCCACCACACACCACCGCACCCAACAGCTACCACGCCGCTGCTGGGGCAAGGTCACCGAGGACCAACTGACTACCGCCCTCGCCCTGAGACCACCCACCGACCACACCGACCCAGACACCGCCACGACCAACCTCACACAGTGGATCAACGACTGCGCCAACACCCTCACCCCTCTCAAGACATCTACAACCACACCAACAAGAAAGCCGCCTGGTTCACCGAGGACCTCCGGATCTCCAAGCACACCTGTCGGAAGCTGGAGAAGAAATGGCTCCACGACCGAACACCAGACAACCACACAGCCCTCAAGAGCACCACCCGCCGACACCACCAACTCATCAGGACCGCCAAGAAGACTGCCTTCAAGGACCGCCTAGACAACAACGCACACAACACCAAAGAGCTCTTCAGCATCGTGAAAGCACTCTCCAACCCCAGCTCCAACACCAACGACATCCAGCATTCTCAAGACCTGTGCGACTCCCTGGCCACCTTCTTCCACTGCAAGATCACCGACATCCACGACAGCTTCAACTCTGACCCCCCCGCACCCACCACCGAGTCCACCACCCCTGCGACTAACACTCGCACCAGTCGCCTGACCGTCTGGTCCAGCATCAGCGACGAAGACACCATCAAAACCATGAACTCCATCCACTCCGGATCCCCATCAGACCCCTGCCCTCACCACGTCTTCAACAAAGCCAGCGCAACCATCGCGCCCCACCTCCGGAAAACAATCAACTGTTCCTTCGAGACAGCAACCTTCCCAGAAAGCTGGAAGCACGCCGAGATCAACGCCCTTCTGAAGAAGCCCAAGGCGGACCCCAAGGACCTCAAGAACTTCCGGCCCCTCTCCCTGCTCCCTTTCCCGGCAAAAGTGACCGAGAAGATTGTCAACAAACAGCTGACCCGCTACCTCGAAGTTAACAACATCCTGGACCCATCCCAATCCGGTGTTCGCAGCAACCACAGCACCGAGACAGCCCTCATCACCGCCACTGACGACATACGGACCCTGATGGACAAAGGAGAAACAACCGCCCTCATCCTCCTGGACCTATCAGCAGCCTTTGACACGGTCTGCCACCACACCCTATCAGCACGCCTCCATGACGCTGGTATCCAAGAGAAGGCCCTGCCTGGACCACTTCCTTCCTCTCCGGCAGAACCCAGAGCATCCGCCTCCCACCCTTCCGCTCCAAAACCACCGAGATCATCTGCGGTGTCCCACAGGGATCCTCCCTCAGCCCGACGCTGTTCAATATCTACATGGCCCCCCTCGCCCACGTCGCACGACAACACAACCTCAACATCATCTCCTACGCCGACAACACCCAGCTGATCATATCCCTCACCGAAGATCCCCACACCGCCAAAGCTAACCTCCACAGAGGAATGAAGGCCATAGCCGACTGGATGAAGGACAGCAGACTGAAGCTGAACTCAGACAAGACATAGGTCTTCATTCTCGGACCCACCCCATCAGCCTGGGATGACTCTTGGTGGCCCACGTCACTAGGCACAGCCCAGGAACACATGGACCACGCACGCAACCTGGGGGTCATCCTCGACTCCACTCTCTCCATGACCAGGCAAGTCAATGCCGTCTCCGCGTCCTGCTTCAACACCCTCCGTATGCTCCGCAGGATCTTCAAATGGATCCCCCTCGACACGAGAAAAACCGTTACCCAGGCCCTCATCACCAACAGACTCGACTACGGGAACGCCCTCTACTCAGGAGCTACAAACAAGCTCCTGAGACGACTCCAACGCATCCAGAACGCCTCGGCCTGACTCATCCTCGACGTCCCCCGCCGCAGCCACATCACACTCCACCTGAGAGGCCTGCACTGGCTCCCCATCAACAAAAGGATCACCTTCAAGCTCCTGATCCACGCACACAAAGCACTGCACAACATCGGACCCACCTACCTCAACAACTGACTCAGCTTCCACACCCCCACCCGAAGCCTCCGCTCAGCCAACCTCGCCCTCGCCACAGTCCCTCGCATCCGAAAAACCACCGGCGGCGGCAGATCCTTCTCCTACCTCGCCGCCAAGACCTGGAACACTCTCCCCACCATCCTACGACAGACCCAGGACCTGCTGGCCTTCAGAAGACTCCTCAAGACCTGGCTCTTCGACCAGTAGCACCCCCCCTCCCCAGCACCTTGAGACCCTCTCGGGTATGTAGCGCGCTTTACAAATGCAGTGATTGATTGATTGATTGACCACTGCACTACCCTAAACCCCAAAACACTTACTCCAGCACGACCCCCTACACTACCCAAACATCACTGCACTACCCTAAACCCTAAAACACTACCCCCAGCACGACCCCCTACACTACCCAAACACCACTGCACTAACCTAAACCCTAAAACACTACCCCCAGCAAGACTCCCTACACTACCCAAATACCACTGCACTACCCTAAACCCTAAATCCCTACCCCCCAGCATGACTCCCTACACTACCCAAACACCACTGCACTACCCTAAACCCTAAAACACTACCCCCAGCATGACCCCTAGACTACACAAACAGCACTGCACTACCCTAACCCCTAAAACACTACCCCCAGCATGACCCTCTACACTACCCAAACACCACTGCACTACCCTAAACCCTAGAAAAGTGACACCACCCCATGCCGAACCCCCCTTACCTCTCACTCCTCGTGGTTCCTCTCGCCTCGTGGTTCCTGCTTAATGTCGTCTCTGAGGGGCGGTGCACGTCGTTGAGAGGAAATGGAACAGCCTCTGTTTCCTTACAACGAAGTGGATTGTCTACATTTTTTTAGAACGCATGCTCATTTACCATACATACCTTTAAAATGAAATTTGTTGTAAAGGCATGCGCAGTAAATAACCATGCGTTCTAAAAAAATGCGTAGTAATGACTTTGCGATGTACAATGCATGCGTGCTAATGCATGCGTTGTAATGGTATTGCGAAGTAAAAATGTCGTTGTAACGGCTGTTTACCAATCTAAGCTGGCTCCTGTTCTTCAGTGAGTCGTTTATTTGATAAATTAGGAGGAAGGAATGTGTTTATTTTACCGTAAAGTGCATTCCCAGCTGTTGTATTGTGAAATTGTCCACGTGGCCTGGTTTCACTTCCGGTTAGAGAGTGGAAGAGTCTGTTTGGATCTAAAGGAGTTCTGTTGTTTAACAGGGCCGGCGCGACAAATCATCAGAAAACACAGGTAATGGAAAGCGTCCTCCCCGTAGTGTGGAGCAGTGCCATGAGAGGTCAACGAGTGTGTGTCTCACCGCAGTACTAAAGGTAATACACTTGCTGCAAAGAAGTCTTTGGAGCCCACTATGGGAAAAACAACAAGATCCAGCATGCCCCTGTGCACTTAGCAATACCCACTGAGGGTGGGACAATACTTCAAAGCATGCTGGGTATCCATGTGACTTTATCAAGCAGCCGCCCAGGAAGAAGAGGATTACTTACCTCGAAACGCGTCGGCAACAGGATTTTAATTACAGGTGTGACTTCGCTGGCTGGCATACTCAATAAAGCTTTGGTTTTTCAGCAGCAGTGAGTGCGTCCAGGCATGCTTTGGGCATTTGGTGAAGAAAATGGAAAAGCTGCGCCCTGCCGCGCTGTATTGCACCATCTTGGAATAGGTAGAGGCCGCGTTGGGAACGATTCCACAACGGTGCGGCACAGCTGTTGAGCCATCATTGACCAGCGGTCTATCCTGAGCCCTACTAAGGGTAATACAGTTGCTGCAAAGAAGTCTTTGGAGCCCACTATGGGAAAAACAACAAGATCCAGCATGCCCCTGTGCACTTAGCAATACCCACTGTGGGCGGGACAATACTTCAAAGCATGCTGGGTATCCATGTGACTTTATCAAGCAGCCACCCAGGAAGAAGAGGATTACTTACCTTGAAAGGCGTCTGCAACAGGATTTTAATTACAGGTGTGACTTCGCTGGCTGGCATACTCAATAAAGCTTTGGTTTTTCAGAAGCAGTGAGTGCGTCCAGGCAAGCTTTGGGCATTTGGTGAATAAAATGGAAATGCAGTGGCCCTGCCGCGCTGGATTGCACCATCTCGGAATAGGTAGAGGCCGCATTGGGAACGATTCCACAACGGTGCGGCACAGCTGTTGAGCCATAATTGACCAGCGGTCTATCCTGAGCCCTACCAAGGGTAATACACTTGCTTCAAAGAAGTCTTTGGAGCCCACTATGGGAAAAACAACAAGATCCAGCATGCCCCTGTGCACTTAACAATACCCACTGAGGGCGCGACAATACTTCAAAGCATGCTGGGTATCCATGTGACTTTATCAAGCAGCCGCCCAGGAAGAAGAGGATTACTTACCTCGAAACGTGTCGGCAACAGGATTTTAATTACAGATGTGACTTCGCTGGCTGGCATACACAATAAAGCTTTGGTTTTTCAGCAGCAGTGAGTGCGTCCAGGCATGCTTTGGGCATTTGGTGACGAAAATGGAAACGCGGTTGCCCTGCCGCGCTGGATTGCACCATCTCGGAATAGGTAGAGGCCGCGTTGGGAACGATTCCACAACGGTGCGGCACAGCTGTTGAGCCATAATTGACCAGCGGTCTATCCTGAGCCCTACTAAGGTTAATACACTTGCTGCAAAGAAGTCTTTGGAGCCCACTATGGGAAAATAAACAAGATCCAGCATGCACCTGTGCACTTAGCAATACCCACTGAGGGCGGGACAATATTCCAAAGCATGCTGGGTATCCATGTGACTTTATCAAGCAGCCGCCCAGGAAGAAGAGGATTACTTACCTCGAAACGCGTCGGCAACAGGATTTTAATTACAGGTGTGACTTCGCTGGCTGACATACTCAATAAAGCTTTGGTTTTTCAGCAGCAGTGAGTGCGTCCAGGCATGCTTTGGGCATTTGGTGAAGAAAATGGAAACGCGGCTGCCCTGCCGCGCTGGATTGCACCATCTCGGAATAGGTAGAGGCCGCGTTTGGAACGATTCCACAACGGTGCGGCACAGCTGTTGAGCCATAATTGACCAGCGGTCTATCCTGAGCCCTACTAAGGGTAATACACTCGCTGCAAAGAAGTCTTTGGAGCCCACTATGGGAAAAACAACAAGATCCAGCATGCACCTGTGCACTTAGCAATACCCACTGAGGGCGGGACAATATTCCAAAGCATGCTGGGTATCCATATGACTTTATCAAGCAGCCGCCCAGGAAGAAGAGGATTACTTACCTCGAAACGCGTCGGCAACAGGATTTTAATTACAGGTGTGACTTCGCTGGCTGCCATAACTAATAAAGCTTTGGTTTTTCAGCAGCAGTGAGTGCGTCCAGGCATGCTTTGGGCATTTGGTGAAGAAAATGGAAACGCGGCGGCCCTGCCGCGCTGGATTACACCATCTCGGAATAGGTAGAGGCCGCATTGGGAACGATTCCACAACGGTGCGGCACAGCGGTTGAGCCATAATTGACCAGCGGTCTATCCTGAGCCCTACTAAGGGTAATACACTTGCTGCAAAGAAGTCTTTGGAGCCCACTATGGGAAAAACAACAAGATCCAGCATGCACCGTTGCACTTAGCAATACCCACTGAGGGCGGGACAATATTCCAAAGCATGCAGGGTTTCCATGTGACTTTATCAAGCAGCCGCCCAGGAAGAAGAGGATCACTTACCTCGAAACGCGTCTGCAACAGGATTTTAATTACAGGTGTGACTTCGCTGGCTGGCATACTCAATAAAGCTTTGGTGTTTCAGCAGCAGTGACTGCGTCCAGGCATGCTTTGGGCATTTGGTGAAGAAAATGGAAACGCGGCGGCCCTGCCGCGCTGGATTGCACCATCTTGGAATAGGTAGAGGCCGCGTTGGGAATGATTCCACAACAGTGCGGCACAGTTGTTGAGCCATCATTCACCAGCGGTCTATCCTGAGCGCTACTGAGGGTAATACACTTGCTGCAAAGAAGTCTTTGGAACCCACTATGGGAAAAACAACAAGATCCAGCATGCCCCTGTGCACTTAGCAATACCCACTGAGGGCGGGACAATACTTCAAAGCATGCTGGGTATCCATGTGACTTTATCAAGCAGCCGCCCAGGAAGAAGAGGATTACTTACCTCGAAACGCGTCGGCAACAGGATTTTAATTACAGGTGTGACTTCGCTGGCTGGCATACTCAATAAAGCTTTGATTTTTCAGCAGCAGTGAGTGCGTCCAGGCAAGCTTTGGGCATTTGGTGAAGAAAATGGAAATGCGGTGGCCCTTCGCGCTGGATTGCACCATCTCGGAATAGGTAGAGGCCGCGTTGGGAACCATTCCACAACCGTGTGGCACAGCTGTTGAGCCATAATTGACCAGCGGTCTATCCTGAGCCCTACTAAGGGTAATACACTTGCTGCAAAGAAGTCTTTGGAGCCCACTATGGGAAAAACAACAAGATCCAGCATGCCCCTGTGCACTTAGCAATACCCACTAAGGGCGGGACAATACTTCAAAGCATGCTGGGTATCCATGTGACTTTATCAAGCAGCCGCCCAGGAAGAAGAGGATTACTTACCTCGAAACGCGTCGGCAACAGGATTTTAATTACAGGTGTGACTTCGCTGGCTGGCATACTCAATAAAGCTTTGGTTTTTCAGCAGCAGTGAGTGCGTCCAGGCATGCTTTGAGCATTTGGTGAAGAAAATGGAAACGCGACGCCCTGCCGCGCTGGATTGCACCATCTCGGAATAGGTAGAGGCCGCGTTGGGAACGATTCCACAACGGTGCGGCACAGCTGTTGAGCCATCATTGACCAATGGTCTATCCTGAGCCCTACTAAGGGTAATACAGTTGCTGCAAAGAAGTCTTTGGAGCTCACTATGGGAAAAACAACAAGATCCAGCATGCCCCTGTGCACTTAACAATACCCACTGAGGGCGGCACAATACTTCAAAGTATGCTGGGTATCCATGTGACTTTATCAAGCAGCCGCCCAGGAAGAAGAGGATTACTTACCTCGAAACGCGTCGGCAACAGGATTTTAATTACAGGTGGGACTTCGCTGGCTGGCATACTCAATAAAGCTTTGTTTTTTCAGAAGCAGTGAGTGCGTCCAGGCAAGCTTTGGGCATTTGGTGAAGAAAATGGAAATGCAGTGGCCCTGCTGCGCTGGATTGCACCATCTCGGAATAGGTAGAGGCCGCGTTGGGAACGATTCCACAACGGTGCGGCACAGCTGTTGAGCCATAATTGACCAGCGGTCTATCCTGAGCCCTACTAAGGGTAATACACTTGCTTCAAATAAGTCTTTGGAACCCACTATGGGAAAAACAACAAGATCCAGCATGCCCCTGTGCACTTAACAATACCCACTGAGGGCGGCACTATACTTCAAAGCATGCTGGGTATCCATGTGACTTTATCAAGCAGCCGCCCAGGAAGAAGAGGATTACTTACCTCGAAACGCGTCGGCAACAGGATTTTAATTACAGGTGTGACTTCGCTGGCTGGCATACTCAATAAAGCTTTGGTTTTTCAGCAGCAGTGAGTGCGTCCAGGCATGCT
Source organism: Triturus cristatus (assembly GCF_964204655.1). NCBI lineage: Eukaryota > Metazoa > Chordata > Amphibia > Caudata > Salamandridae > Triturus > Triturus cristatus. The sequence continues at coordinate 921,407,020 of NC_140588.1, forward strand.
TTGGGCATTTGGTGAAGAAAATGGAAACGTAGCGGCCCTGTCGCGCTGGATTGCACCATCTCAGAATAGGTAGAGGTCGCATTGGGAACAATTCCACAACGGTGCGGCACAGCTGTTGAGCCATAATTGACCAGCGGTCTATCCTGAGCCCTACTAAGGGTAATACACTTGCTGCAAAGAAGTCTTTGGAGCCCACTATGGGAAAAACAACAAGATCCAGCATGCACCTCTGCACTTAGCAATACCCACTGAGGGCGGGACAATATTCCAAAGCATGCAGGGTATCCATGTGACTTTATCAAGCCGCCGCCCAGGAAGAAGAGGATTACTTACCTCGAAACGCGTCTGCAACAGGATTTTAATTACAGGTGTGACTTCGCTGGCTGGCATACTCAATAAAGCTTTGGTGTTTCAGCAGCAGTGACTGCGTCCAGGCATGCTTTGGGCATTTGGATAAGAAAGAGGAAACGCGGCGGCCCTGCTGCGCTGGATTGCACCATCTTGGAATAGGTAGAGGCTGCGTTGGGAACGATTCCACAACGGTGCGGCACAGATGTTGAGCCATCATTCACCAGCGGTCTATCCTGAGCCCTACTAAGGGTAATACACTTGCTGCAAAGAAGTCTTTGGAGCCCACTATGGGAAAAACAACAAGATCCAGCATGCACCTGTGCACTTAGCAATACCCACTGAGGGCGGGACAATATTCCAAAGCATGCTGGGTATCCATGTGACTTTATCAAGCAGCCACCCAGGAAGAAGAGGATTACTTACCTCGAAACGCGTCGGCAACAGGATTTTAATTACAGGTGTGACTTCGCTGGCTGGCATACTCAATAAAGCTGTGATTTTTCAGCAGCAGTGAGTGCGTCCAGGCAAGCTTTGGGCATTTGGTGAAGAAAATGGAAATGCGGTGGCCCTTTCGCGCTGGATTGCACCAACTCGGAATAGGTAGAGGCCGCGTTGGGAACCATTCCACAACGGTGTGGCACAGCCGTTGAGCCATAATTGACCAGCGGTCTATCCTGAGCCCTACTAAGGGTAATACACTTGCTGCAAAGAAGTCTTTGGAGCCCACTATGGGAAAAACAACAAGATCCAGCATGCCCCTGTGCACTTAGCAATACCCACTGAGGGCGGGACAATACTTCAAAGCATGCTGGGTATGCATGTGACTTTATCAAGCAGCCGCCCAGGAAGAAGAGGATTACTTACCTCGAAATGCGTCGGCAACAGGATTTTAATTACAGGTGTGACTTCGCTGGCTGGCATTCTCAATAAAGCTTTGGTTTTTCAGAAGCAGTGAGTGCGTCCAGGCAAGCTTTGGGCATTTGGTGAAGAAAATGGAAATGCAGTGGCCCTGCCGCGCTGGATTGCACCATCTCGGAATAGGTAGAGGCCGCGTTGGGAACGATTCCACAACGGTGCGGCACAGCTGTTGAGCCATAATTGACCAGCGGTCTATCCTGATGTCAGAAGCTGTGTCGGAATTCCCACGGAGGCAGAACGCTGCTAGCTCCCAATGCCTACCTCCCGGAACGCACCGTAGAATACAATGGCTCCAGGCAGGGTTAAAGGGGAATGGGACAAGAAGAGACACTCAAGCTTTTCTGGACTCCTTTTTCTATTCTTGATATTGTTGTCTGGAGTACCTAATGCACAGAGGGAGAAATCACTTAAGTCTTATTTACTCTAAATACCTGACTGCTTCGGTTCTCTCTTGTTGTTACCTTCCCTACCCAGGTTTGCTGGAGTTTGAGCTCCTCTTCGGATTCAGCTGACTACTTCTGACATGTGTTTCTATCAACCTAATGCACAAAGAGATATTATTCAGTCAGGTGATTACCTATTCTCTCCTCAGGTCTCTTTACTCCTTCGCCTCCCCTTCTATTCTCTTACCTTGTGTAGTCTGACTGAATGATTATCAAGGGGGTTCTACTGCTAGCGAGGACTGCACTGCACTTGGTGAATGGTGGGATGACCACAGAGTCTTAATGGACTATAGTTCTGCTTCAGGTGATGTGATCCACAGGCAATTCTTGGCTTTCAACGGGAAGCGCGCAAAAAGGTAAGTAAAAGGAAAGTTAGGAAGGAGAGAATAGGGAAGAACGCAAGCGGGGAGATTCGAAGGGGGGGAATACGCTAGGCAGCGTGGTCTCTTTACATTCAGCAAATGAGTACAAGAAGTTCTAGTCTTTAACGGTTGATCTTACTTGTTTCTTGAAGTCTGGACACGAATTCTTAAGCTCCCTAAACTCGACGATTTCCCACCGGAGCAGGAAGGCTGCTAAGTTCTTCTTGGAATATTACTGCTTCTTTCACTCCTGGAAATTATTTATCTCTTCTCTCACCGAAGGCTCTCAGACGGACTGTGAAGGAATATTCCCATAATACTGGAACTCGGAATTTCACTCTTCACAATCCCTCTTCCGCAGCTTACGGAAGAATTCGCCACAGCATGTGACGCACACTTGAATTTACTCAAATTCTACGGAGTGCACCCAAAACACAACTTCTCTCACAAAGGACTAAATTGAAGTGCGCATTAGAATGCTCTTCGCTGACGCACGAAACCTCGTATCTCGCGAGATCCCGTGCGTCAAACAGTACTTAGATAGTTCTGATGAGTCAAGCGGCCATCTTGAAATGGTGCGCTTAATCTCTAATAGGCATTTGTCCAAACGTTACAGCAGGAGGGTTTAACCGTCACTCGAGATCTTTTCTGATGCAAATTGAGGGTAGCGACGGTTTTTGCTTCCCTGACAGTACCCCCTCTCAAAGACCGATTTATCGGTCCTGGCTTTAGTGGGTAACGCAAATGAAATTGTTTGATTAGTCTTGGGGCATGCACATCTTCAGCAGGTACCCAGGTTCGTTCTTCTGGCCCATAACCCTTCCAGTCAATTAAGTAGACTAACTTGCCTCTTACCCTCTTAGAGTCTAATACCCCCTTTACCTCATATTCCAGGTGTTCTTTGATCTGCAAAGGGGGTGGCGGTCTGTCTACTCTGAGATTAGGAGCTGTCTTTTTTAAGAGGGACACATGAAAAACTGGGTGAATCCGCAACTGCTTGGGTAGCTTGAGTTTGCAGGTAACTGGACCAAAAACTTGTTCGATAGGAAATGGGCGTAAAAATCGAGGCTGAAATTTTCGATTTCCCTTCAATGCAAGATGTCGGGAAGATAACCATACAGAATCTCCCTTCTGATAATGTGGGGCTTTTCTTCGATGTCGATCGGCTTGTTTCTTGTAACCTTCTTTTGCTTTCAACAGATTAGATTCCGCAGCCTTACGAGCAGAAGCCAAATCCATTAACAAGTTACTAACTGCAGGAACTTCAAAATCTCCCTGATTACAAAAGGGGTTTGGATGTCTCCCAAAATTTAAAAAGAATGGTGAGTAACCTGTTGAAACGTTCTTGGCATTGTTGTGTGCAAATTCCGCCATCCACAAAAAATCTGACCATTCACCACCCCGATCCAGAAGAAACAGACGCAGATACTGTTCTAGCTCTTGGTTCACTCTTTCAGTCTGGCCATCTGTCTCTGGGTGGTAGCTGGTAGAATGTCGGACTTCTACACCCAACCCTCGCATAAACGCCTTCCAAAAGTGGGATACAAATTGAGGGCCACGGTCTGAAATCAGGATCTTTGGAACCCCATGAATCTTTACAACATTTTCCCTGAAAAGCTTAGCCAACTCAGGGGTCGACAGAACTCCTTTTACTGGGATAAAGTGGCTCATCTTGGTGAAAGTGTCTACCACTACTAATACGGTATCATAAACCTTACTCTGAGGAAGATCTACAATCAGGACTAACGTGACCGTATGCCAGGGATGTCTTGCTGTGGGTAACAGTTGCAAGAACCCCTGAGGAGCCTGTCTACTGGATTTCCCTCTGGCACAGAGCCCACAAGACTCCACATATCTCCTGATCCGAGACCTCATGTCTGGCCACCAAAAATAGCGCTGGATTAAATCAATTGTCTTTAGAGTTCCTTTATGGCCAGCTAAAGGTTGATCGTGACAGTCTCTTAAAACTTGTTCCTGAAGCTCTTCAGTGGGCAAATACAGAGCTCCCTGACGATAAGGCAAGGAATCCTTGATGACTCTTCCTTCCTCTTGACTTGCCCATTCGGGCATTTCCTCTGCGGACATCTGTCTGCTGATCTCTTCCTTATAGTTCGCAAAAGATAGTGTGCACACAATCTTAGTGTCTGGAATGATGGGTTGGGGAGTTACCACATGTTCTGTTCCTTCGGTCTGGATTCTGGACAAAGCATCCGCCTTCCCATTCCTACTCCCTGGGCGGTATGTGATCACAAAATCAAAATCTGCGAAATAAAGGGACCAACGCAACTGACGTGGAGTTAGTGTTTTTGCAGACTTAAGAAATCGAAGGTTCTTGTGGTCCGTGAACACTGTTATAGTGTGTCGAGCCCCGAGTAAATGGTGTCTCCACTCCGTGAACGCATCCTTCACCGCCAACAGCTCTTTTTCTGCGATGGTGTAATTAATTTCAGCTGGATTTAATTTCCGGGAATGATACGCCACGGGGTGCAGTTGTCCAGTGGATTTGTGCCGCTGAGACAGGACTCCACCTATTGCTTGATCGGAGGCATCTGCTTCCACAAAAAAGGGTTCACTAGGATCTGCATGCAGCAAGATGGGTGCCGAGGTAAAGCTGGTCTTCAGATATTCAAAGGCTTGTTCTGTCTCTGTGGTCCAACTGAACTTCACTCCTTTCTTGAGTAGTTTGGTGATGGGGATGATCTTTTGCGAGAATCCCTGGATAAACCGACGATAGAAGTTAGCAAATCCTAAGAATCGCTGAATCTCTTTGACATCGTTTGGCGATGGCCAGTCCACCACCGCTTGAACCTTCTTAGCATCCATCAAGATTCCTCCTGGGGATAAAACGAATCCCAAGAACTCCACCGTCTGTACACTAAAAGCACACTTCTCTAGTTTGACATAGAGCTGATGCTGACGAAGCCTTTCTAGAACCGCCTTGACGTGCCCAGGATGTTCTTCGGAATTCTTGGAATATATCAAGATGTCATCAAGATATATTACTGGCACCTTATCCACCAGATCTCCCATAATGTCATTAATAAAGTGCTGAAAAGCTGCCGGGGCATTGCATAGGCCAAAGGGCATTACCTGATATTCAAATAGCCCGTATTTGGTCCTAAAAGCGGTTTTCCATTCGTGCCCTTCCTTCATGCGAATTAAATGATATGCCCCTCGAAGATCCAACTTAGTGAATATTTGAGCATCTTTAATCTGGTCGAGGAGAACGGAAATCAGTGGCAGCGGGTAACGGTTCTTGACAGTGACCCGATTGATAGCACGATAATCGATGCATGTCCTCAAGGAGCCTTCCTTCTTCGGAATGAAAAAGAGCGGAGAGGATACTGGAGACTGTGACGGTCTAATGAATCCTTTGGCTAAATAGCGATCTAGGTACTCCTTGAGATAGCCATTCTCTGCTTCTGTCAACGCATAGATCCGACTGCAGGGCAGCGCAGCTCCTGGTTCCAACTCAATGGTGCAGTCGTAAGAACGATGTGGCGGAAGTCGTTCCGCTTCCTTTTCACTGAAAACTTCTTGGAATTCTGTATATTCAGATGGAATGTCTAAGGTGTCTATGACCCCAATTGATTCTCCACCAAACGATAACAAGGTGGCCATGGATGGTTCTGGAATCTTGGATGGGGAGTCGAAACAATGTTCGGAGCAGAAGATCGAATCCATATTGACTGTCCGATTTTCCCAATCTATCGTTGGATTATGTAATGTGAGCCAAGGAAGACCCAAAATTATCTGGAACTGAGGGGCGTCAATCAAATTAAATTGAAGGATCTCGTGATGACCATTTACCTGGATCAGTTCCACCAACTCAGTGTGATGCGTGATTGGCCCTGAAGATAGATCGGTCCCGTCTACAGCACGAACAGACTCCTTTTGTTCCTTGCGCACAGCCAAAATTCCCATCCTTTTCACATATTTGATGTCACAAAAATTGCCGGTAGCCCCTGAATCAATCATAATGGCCACACCACCAAATTCTTGATCTCGAAACTTCAAAGTCATTTGCAGAATTAAATGTGGCGTCAGGGTCTGAAGGGTATTCATGACTTGATGAACTTCTGGAGTCTGATCTTCCATTTGCGCCACCTGAGCGACTCCGCCTACAGATGGTTTTGAGAGTTTCCCTGATTCACTGTCTTCGATCTTTTCGGACACTCTTTCACAAAGTGTCCAGGACCCCCGCAATACATGCATAATTTCTTTTGTCTTCTTAGTTCCTTTTCTTCCTTGCTTAAAGGCCCGCGAACAGATCCTATCTGCATGGGTTCACTTTCTGCAGCTCCTCCCGAACCCTTACTCGTATCCGACTTTGCTCTGTCAAACCGGGGAAGGTTCCAGCGAAACTCTCTTGTTTTCCTTTCTCCTCTTCTTTCCGAACTTCGAAAGTCAATTTCCAGAACTAGATCTACCAACTCAGAGAATTCTGTGGGTCTATTAGGAATCTGTGCCAGAGTATCCTTAATCTCATCTCGTAAACCCCGATAGAATAGGGCTGATCTTTTCTCCTCGGGCCAATTGGTTTCCACCAATAATTTATTAAATTGAGTTAGGTAAGTAAGAAGATTTCTGTTCCCTTGACGCAATTCTAACAACTCATTATCAGTGGCCTGTGAAATTCTGCGCCTATCAAAAATCCTAAGGAATTCTGTCTTGAAACGTTCAAAATCATATAGGAAGGGGTCATCTCTGGAAACTAAAGGCATGGCCCAATTCGCTGCATCACCTCCCAAATAGGATAAAATGAAGGCTACCCGTGACTGAGCATCAGGGAAAAGGGTGGAGCGACACATGAAGTGTAAAGAACATTGGGTTAGAAAGAGTTGAGCCTTTTGAGGGTCTCCATGAAATCTTTCGGGAGGGGCCAATGGAATCAAGGGGGAAACCGAATGAATTACTTGAGCTACAGTGTGTGGGTCTTGAGCTGGTTGGGCACTACCAGAAAAGGTCGAGGCTGGAAGTGTTCCAGTGGAGATCTCACTAACTCTCTGGGACAATTGTGTGGTTTCCTGTCGGGAAATTAGCAGTTCCTGTCTTAAATTCTTATTTTCTTCATTTAGGGCTCCTAATTCCCGCTGAATTCCCTCTAACATTTCCCCTAATGCCTTCAAACTAAAACCTTCAGCCATTCTGCCCAAGTGGGGAAATTAACGGCACTTCAATCTGTCAGAAGCTGTGTCGGAATTCCCACGGAGGCAGAACGCTGCTAGCTCCCAATGCCCACCTCCCGGAACGCACCGTAGAATACAATGGCTCCAGGCAGGGGGAAAGGGGAATGGGACAAGAAGAGACACTCAAGCTTTTCTGGACTCCTTTTTCTATTCTTGATATTGTTGTCTGGAGTACCTAATGCACAGAGGGAGAAATCACTTACCTCTTATTTACTCTAAATACCTGACTGCTTCGGTTCTCTCTTGTTGTTACCTTCCCTACCCAGGTTTGCTGGAGTTTGAGCTCCTCTTCGGATTCAGCTGACTACTTCTGACATGTGTTTCTATCAACCTAATGCACAAAGAGATATTATTCAGTCAGGTGATTACCTATTCTCTCCTCAGGTCTCTTTACTCCTTCGCCTCCCCTTCTATTCTCTTACCTTGTGTAGTCTGACTGAATGATTATCAAGGGGGTTCTACTGCTAGCGAGGACTGCACTTGGTGAATGGTGGGATGACCACAGAGTCTTAATGGACTATAGTTCTGCTTCAGGTGATGTGATCCACAGGCAATTCTTGGCTTTCAACGGGAAGCGCGCAAAAAGGTAAGTAAAAGGAAAGTTAGGAAGGAGAGAAAAGGGAAGAACGCAAGCGGGGAGATTCGAAGGGGGGGAATACGCCAGGCAGCGTGGTCTCTTTACATTCAGCAAATGAGTACAAGAAGTTCTAGTCTTTAACGGTTGATCTTACTTGTTTCTTGAAGTCTGGACACAAATTCTTAAGCTCCCTAAACTCGACGATTTCCCACCGGAGCAGGAAGGCTGCTAAGTTCTTCTTGGAATATTACTGCTTCTTTCACACCTGGAAATTATTTATCTCTTCTCTCACTGAAGGCTCTCAGACGGACTGTGAAGGAATATTCCCATAATACTGGAACTCTTCACAATCCCTCTTCCGCAGCTTACGGAAGAATTTGCCACAGCATGTGACGCACACTTGAATTTACTCAAATTCTACGGAGTGCACCCAAAACACAACTTCTCTCACAAAGGACTAAATTGAAGTGCGCATTAGAACGCTCTTCGCTGACGCACGAAACCTCGTATCTCGCGAGATCCCGTGCGTCAAACAGTACTTAGATAGTTCTGATGAGTCAAGCGGCCATCTTGAAATGGTGCGCTTAATCTCTAATAGGCATTTGTCCAAACGTTACAGCAGGAGGGTTTAACCGTCACTCGAGATCTTTTCTGATGCAAATTGAGGGTAGCAACGGTTTTTGCTTCCCTGACACCTGAGCCCTACTAAGGGTAATACACTTGCTTCAAAGAAGTCTTTGGAGCCCACTATGGGAAAAACAACAAGATCCAGCATGCCCCTGTGCACTTAACAATACCCACTGAGGGCGCGACAATACTTCAAAGCATGCTGGGTATCCATGTGACTTTATCAAGCAGCCGCCCAGGAAGAAGAGGATTACTTACCTCGAAACGTGTCGGCAACAGGATTTTAATTACAGATGTGACTTCGCTGGCTGGCATACACAAAAAAGCTTTGGTTTTTCAGCAGCAGTGAGTGCGTCGAGGCATGCTTTGGGCATTTGGTGAAGAAAATGGAAACGCGGTTGCCCTGCCAAGCTGGATTGCACCATCTCGGAATAGGTAGAGGTCGCGTTGGGAACGATTCCACAACGGTGCGGCACAGCTGTTGAGCCATAATTGACCAGCGGTCTATCCTGAGCCCTACTAAGGGTAATACACTTGCTGCAAAGAAGTCTTTGGAGCCCACTATGGGAAAAACAACAAGATCCAGCATGCACCTGTGCACTTAGCAATACCCACTGAGGGCGGGACAATATTCCAAAGCATGCTGGGTATCCATGTGACTTTATCAAGCAGCCGCCCAGGAAGAAGAGGATTACTTACCTCGAAACACGTCGGTAACAGGATTTTAATTACAGGTGTGACTTCGCTGGCTGGCATACTCAATAAAGCTTTGGTTTTTCAGCAGCAGTGAGTGCGTCCATGCATGCTTTGGGCATTTGGTGAAGAAAATGGAAACGCGGCAGCCCTGCCGCGCTGGATTGCACCATCTCGGAATAGGTAGAGGCCGCATTGGGAACAATTCCACAACGGTGCGGCACAGCTGTTGAGCCATAATTGACCAGCGGTCTATCCTGAGCCCTACTAAGGGTAATACACTTGCTGCAAAGAAGTCTTTGGAGCCCACTATGGGAAAAACAACAAGATCCAGCATGCGCCTGTGCACTTAGCAATACCCACTGAGGGCGGGACAATATTCCAAAGCATGCAGGGTATCCATGTGACTTTATCAAGCAGCCGCCCAGGAAGAAGAGAATTACTTACCTCGAAACGCATCTGCAACAGGATTTTAATTACAGGTGTGACTTCGCTGGCTGGCATACTCAATAAAGCTTTGGTGTTTCAGCAGCAGTGACTGCGTCCAGGCATGCTTTGGGTGAAGAAAATGGAAACGCGGCGGCCCTGCCGTGCTGGATTGCACCATCTTGGAATAGGTAGAGGCCGCGTTGGGAACGATTCCACAACGGTGCGGCACAGTTGTTGAGCCATCATTCACCAGCGGTCTATCCTGAGCCCTACTAAGGGTAATACACTTGCTGCAAAGAAGTCTTTGGAACCCACTATGGGAAAAACAACAAGATCCAGCATGCCCCTGTGCACTTAGCAATACCCACTGAGGGCAGGACAATACTTCAAAGCATGCTGGGTATCCATGTGACTTTATCAAGCAGCCGCCCAGGAAGAAGAGGATTACTTACCTCGAAACGCGTCGGCAACAGGATTTTAATTACAGGTGTGACTTCGCTGTCTGGCATACTCAATAAAGCTTTGATTTTTCAGCAGCAGTGAGTGCGTTCAGGCAAGCTTTGGGCATTTGGTGAAGAAAATGGAAATGCGGTAGCCCTTTCGTGCTGGATTGCACCATCTCGGAATAGGTAGAGGCCGCGTTGTGAACCATTCCACAACGGTGTGGCACAGCTGTTGAGCCATAATTGACCAGCGGTCTATCCTGAGCCCTACTAAGGGTAATACACTTGATGCAAAGGAGTCTTTGGAGCCCACTATGGGAAAAACAACAAGATCCAGCATGCCCCTGTGCACTTAGCAATCCCCACTGAGGGCGGGACAATACTTCAAAGCATGCTGGGTATCCCTGTGACTTTATCAAGCAGTCGCCCAGGAAGAAGAGGATTACTTACCTCGAAACGCGTCGGCAACAGGATTTGAATTACAGGTGTGACTTCGCTGGCTGGCATACTCAATAAAGCTTTGGTTTTTCAGCAGCAGTGAGTGCGTCAAGGCATGCTTTGGGCATTTGGTCAAGAAAATGGAAACTCGGTGGCCCTGCCGCGCTGGATTGCACCATCTCGGAATAGGTAGAGGCCGCGTTGGGAACGATTCCACAACGGTGCGGCACAGCTGTTGAGCCATAATTGACCAGCGGTCTATCCTGAGCCCTACTAAGGGTAATACACTTGCTGCAAAGAAGTCTTTGGAGCCCACTATGGGAAAAACAACAAGATCCAGCATGCCCCTGTGCACTTAGCAATACCCACTGAGGGCGGGACAATACTTCAAAGCATGCTGGGTATCCATGTGACTTTATCAAGCAGCGTCCAGGAAGAAGAGGATTACTTACCTCGAAATGCCTCGGCAACAGGATTTTAATTACAGGTGTGACTTTGCTGGCTGGCACACTCAATAAAGCTTTGGTTTTTCAGCAGCAGTGAGTGCGTCCGGGCATGCTTTGGGCATTTGGTGGAGAAAATGGAAACGCTGCGGCCCTGCCACGCTGGATTGCACCATCTCGGAATAGGTAGAGGCCGCGTTGGGAACGGTTCCACAACGGTGCGGCACAGCTGTTGAGCCATAATTGACCAGCGGTCTATCCTGAGCCCTACTAAGGGTAATACACTTGCTGCAAAGAAGTCTTTGGAGCCCACTATGGGAAAAACAACAAGATCCAGCATGCACCTGTGCATTTAGCAATACCCACTGAGGGCGGGACCATATTCCAAAGCATGCTGGGTATCCATGTGACTTTATCAAGCAGCCGCCCAGAAAGAAGAGGATTACTTACCTCGAAACGCGTCTGCAATAGGATTTTAATTACAGGTGTGACTTCGCTGGCTGGCATTCTCAATAAAGCTTTGATTTTTCAGCAGCAGTGAGTGCATCAAGGCATGCTTTGGGCATTTGGTCAAGAAAATGGAAACTCGGTGGCCCTGCCGCGCTGGATTGCACCATCTCGGAATAGGTAGAGGCCGCGTTGGGAACGATTCCACAACGGTGCGGCACAGCTGTTGAGCCATAATTGACCAGCGGTCTATCCTGAGCCCTACTAAGGGTAATACACTTGCTGCAAAGAAGTCTTTGGAGCCCACTATGGGAAAAACAACAAGATCCAGCATGCCCCTGTGCACTTAGCAATACCCACTGAGGGCGGGACAATACTTCAAAGCATGCTGGGTATCCATGTGACTTTATCAAGCAGCGTCCAGGAAGAAGAGGATTACTTACCTCGAAATGCCTCGGCAACAGGATTTTAATTACAGGTGTGACTTTGCTGGCTGGCACACTCAATAAAGCTTTGGTTTTTCAGCAGCAGTGAGTGCGTCCGGGCATGCTTTGGGCATTTGGTGGAGAAAATGGAAACGCTGCGGCCCTGCCACGCTGGATTGCACCATCTCGGAATAGGTAGAGGCCGCGTTGGGAACGATTCCACAACGGTGCGGCACAGCTGTTGAGCCATAATTGACCAGCGGTCTATCCTGAGCCCTACTAAGGGTAATACACTTGCTGCAAAGAAGTCTTTGGAGCCCACTATGGGAAAAACAACAAGATCCAGCATGCACCTGTGCATTTAGCAATACCCACTGAGGGCGGGACCATATTCCAAAGCATGCTGGGTATCCATGTGACTTTATCAAGCAGCCGCCCAGAAAGAAGAGGATTACTTACCTCGAAACGCGTCTGCAATAGGATTTTAATTACAGGTGTGACTTCGCTGGCTGGCATTCTCAATAAAGCTTTGATTTTTCAGCAGCAGTGAGTGCGTCCAGGCATGCTTTGGGCATTTGGTGAAGAAAATGGAAACGCGGCGGCCCTGCCACGCTGGATTGCACCATCTCGGAATAGGTAGAGGCCGCGTTGGGAACGATTCCACAACGGTGCGGCACAGCTGTTGAGCCATAATTGACCAGCGGTCTATCCTGAGCCCTACTAAGGGTAATACACTTGCTGCAAAGAAGTCTTTGGAGCCCACTATGGGAAAAACAACAAGATCCAGCATGCCCCTGTGCACTTAGCAATACCCACTGAGAGCAGGACAATACTTCAAAGCATGCTGGGTATCCATGTGTCTTCATCAAGCAGCCGCCCAGGAATAAGAGGATTACTTACCTCGAAACACGTCGGCAACAGGATTTTAATTACAGGTGTGACTTCGCTGGGTGGCATACGCAATAAAGCTTTGGTTTTTCAGCAGCAGTGAGTGCGTCCAGGCTTGCTTTGGGCATTTGGTGAAGAATATATACATATATATATATATATATATAAATATATAGATATTATCTACTGGCGGTCGCCAGTAGATAGTTATAGTTAGGACCGTGTTTCCATAGGAAATCCGCAACATTCTATTTGGAATAACTTTGGCGCCGGTTGACGAACCCTCGCGAAATTTTCAAAATAGGTGGGGCGCTCCGCTCCGCTCCTACCCTGAAAGTCTCAGGGGGATTCGTCAAGCGGGGGCTGAGAAAAAAGGGGGGTCCCAAAATGCGTTTTCCCCATGCAATTTTCCATAGGGACCTTTAGTCCAAGGTACAGCCCGAACGGCTGAACAGAATTAATTGAAATTTGGCAGAGAGGTAGTCCTCAGCTCAGGGATGTGCCTTTTGCAGGTCTGGTGTCAATCTGTTCAGTAGTTCCTGAGAAAATCAAAAGTAAAATCATATATATATATGTGGGCGGAGCCTAACCACACATCTCATCCTGAGATCTGATTGGCTGTCAACACTTCATCTAAGAAGTGTTGGCAGCCATCTTGGGACCAATATACATGATAGCACCTCATTAAAAAGCATTACAGTTAATAGAAGGTTTTAAGACTTTAGTTACATTATAAATCATTTGTTGATGGTACCATACTCATTTTAGGAATTGTGGTATGTTCTAAGGTGATTTCACCATGTGAAAAAGCCTTCTGCTGGGATATCATGATTGAGAGAAAAATATGTTCTCATGCTTTTCCCACAGAGGTTTGGAAGGTGATCTAGAAGCTAAACCGAGAGCTTATTTTCTGTAAATTCACATTATCTTTCTCAGTCATGTGAGAATGAAGTCTGACATTCTCAGTAAAACATGTACATCCAACAAGGGCAGAGACTGTCAGTTGATTCCTTTGTGTTCTACTGCAGCTTCCCAGAGTGTTCCAAAGAACACTTAGAGCGCTAACAGTCCTACTTATGATAAACGTATGGCACACCTGAAGCCATCTTGCTTGGATTAAAGTGGTAACTCTTAAAATATTTAATTTAAAAAGGAACAAAATGAGGGGGTTCATTTTTCCATAAAAAGTATGATTAGTGCTGCAGAAAGAAAAATTAGGGCACATTTTGAGTGACTTCTCAAATCCTCTTCTATTTCATTAAAAAATTCTGACATGCAGACTGAAACATGCACTTTCAATACCAGCAGCAGTTTTACCTGGTGAGCAGTAGCTTTACTACAGTGATCTAATGAGCAAAAAGAGTGCTAACATTCTGAATATATGGCAAATGTGTGACACATCGGAATGCCTTCTTGATGGAATCAAAGAAAAAACTGAAAGTATTTCCTACTGAGGAGACTGCAGTAAATAAGGAAATTAGGAAACTTCATAACAAATAAGTCTCCCAAGATGGCCACCAGAGACAAAAGAGCCCAAATGTAGCCCAAATATCACCCAGATGTAGCCCAAGTATAGCCCAATGACAGAATGTCCCAGAGTGTTCTTAAAAACAACTAGAGCGCTTACTGTCTTCATTATGACAAAAGTATGGCACACCTGAAGCCATCTTGATTGGAATAAACTGGTAACACTTAAAACATTTAATTTAAAAAGGAACACAATGAGGGGGTTCATTTTGCCATAGAAATTATGATTAATGCTGAAGAAAGAAAATGAGGGCACATTTTGAGTGACTTCTCAAATCCTCTTGTATTTTATTAAAAAATTCTGACATGCAGACTGAAACATGCACTTTCAATACCAGCAGCAGTTTTGCCTGGTGAGCAGTAGCTTTACTACAGTGATCTAATGAGCAAAAAGAGTGCTAACATTCTGAATTTATGGCAAATGTGTGACACATCTGAATGCCTTCTTGATGGAATCAAAGTAAAAAACTGAAAGTATTTCCTACTGAGGAGACTGCAGTAAATGAGGAAATTAGGAAACTTCATAACAAATAAGTCTCCCAAGATGGCCACCAGAGACAAAAGAGCCCAAATGTAGCCCAAATATCACCCAGATGTAGCCCAAGTATAGCCCAATGACAGAATGTCCCAGAGTGTTCTTAAAAACAACTAGAGCGCTTACTGTCTTCATTATGACAAAAGTATGGCACACCTGAAGCCATCTTGATTGGAATAAACTGGTAACACTTAAAACATTTAATTTAAAAAGGAACACAATGAGGGGGTTCATTTTGCCATAGAAATTATGATTAATGCTGAAGAAAGAAAATGAGGGCACATTTTGAGTGACTTCTCAAATCCTCTTCTAGTTCATTAAAAAATTCTGACATGCAGACTGAAACATGCACTTTTAATACCAGGAGCAGACTTCCATGGTGAACAGTAGTTTTACTACAGTGATCTAATGAGCAACTAGAGTGCTAACATTCAGAATTGATGGCAAATGTGTGACATATCTGAATACCTTCATGATGGAATCAAAGTGAAAAACTGAAAGCATTTCCTACTGAGGAGACTGCAGTACATGAGGAAATTAGGAAACTTCATAACAAATAAATCTCCCAAGATGGCCACCGGAGACAAAAGAGCCCAAATGTAGCCAAAAATCACCCAGATGTAGCCCAAATATAGCCCAATGACAGAAGTGTGCAAAACACTTATTATTTTGTGTTTTTGCAGTGTTATATAGTGCAGACTGGTCAGGTATTGGAGTGCTTTACATGAGCATTGGTTACATCACAGAAGATCAAATTCATTTTGGTTGTAGACATGGGGAGATTAAGTGATTTGACCAGAATCACAGAATGTCGAGCTGAAGCAGAAACTCCAACCTGGTTCCCCAGTTGCAAAGTCTGCAGTTCTGGAAGTAACACCACATCCTCTCCCCTAAGTGCAACATTTAATCAAGTGGTCAACTGGATAAAAAAACATAAAGATAACAAATAATTTAAAAGTGCTTTGTCGCTATTTGAAAACTCAGAAAATATGTCCTTATTTTAGTCTTTTAGAGCACTAACCATCATTTTGATGCCAATAAGACCCTCTCATATATGTAATTTCTAAAGGTAATGCTCTAGGTATTACAGTTTTGATTACATCAAGATGACGTCAGGCGTTCCACACTTTTGTAATAAATATAGAATGTTAGCAATCTAGTTGTTCATTAGGATACTGTTGAGAGGCAGAGGCCAGGGGCACGGACTCTGAAAATTGAAGGCAGGTAAGAGGGTGCAAAGGCAACAATTTAACCACACTGAGCAGACAGGAAGGGCCGTGGCAGCACAACAGACTATGGAGGGCAGTGGAAAGGGGGGCAGGGGCAACAAACCAACAATACAGGACTTGCAAGAGAGGCTGTGGCAATGTAATAGACCATTGTGGGCAGAAGGAAGAGGCAATGGTAGTACAACCATACATGCCAACAGACCCGATTCAGCCAGGAAACGTCCAATGTTGTTAAGCTCAAATGGGCTTTATTTGATCTGTCTCCTGTCTACAATCTCCTCTTTTTCAATGTAACTCAAAGGGGAAAATCAATACCCCAGTTTTTTTTCAAAATCTCCCTCTTACCAAGTTCAAAATGTTCGCAAGTATGGTACATTGGATCATGGAAGAAAATGGGGTAGGGACATGGACTTGGATAACAGAGGACAGGAGGGACATGGAGAGGTGCACCAAACTGACCCTGCAGGGCAGGCATCAGGGTTTGCAGCAGCACAATACACCACACAGGGCATGCGGGACGGGAGTGCAGCACAACAATCCAATCCATAGAAAGCAAGAGGGAGGGGACAGGACCATGCACATGGACAACAGAGAACAGAGGGGCAAGAGGCAATGGTAGCTAGCTGACCATAATGGACAGACAGGAGAGAAAGCTGCAGCATAACAGACCATAAAGGGCAGGAGGGACAGATCAGGGGCATTACAATGGAACAGACAAGCCAGGAGGGAGGGAGTAGGGGTCTGCACATGTAAACAGAGGGCTGGGGGCAAGGGGGCAGGGCAGGAGCAGCAAGATAGCCATGGAGGTCAGGCAGGATGGGCACTAGAAGCAAGACACACCATGAAGAGCAACAGTGAGACTGTGATGGCATACACACAGACCATGGAGGGAAGGTGGGAGGGGGTCAGGGGCAACTAACTGACCACACAGGGAAGGTGGGAGGGGCCAAAGCAGCACAGAAGACCATGCATGGGAAGTGGGAGGGTTAGTGGCAGCACAATGGCTATGATGGGCAAGAAGGAGGGTGCAGGGGCATGCACAAAGGACGATGGAGGATAGAAGGGAGGGTCAGGACCTGTGCACAGACAAGAAAGTTCAGAAGAAGGGGCCTCACAACAGACCGCACGGGGCAAGCAGGAGGAGCAGTTGCAGCACAACAGACCAGGGAGGGCAGAAGGGTGTGGCAGTACAATGGACCATGTAGGACAGGAGGAAGTGGATAGGGGCATGGCATGTGGACAGGCAGGGTGGAGGTGGCAGTGACAGGTTACAGTCATCTGACAATGCTAGGCAGGTGGGAGGGGAGTGGCAGCTCAACAGAACACTCAGAGTAGATAGGAGTGGCAGGTCCATGGAACATGGTGGGCAAAAATGATGGAGCAGGGGCATGCACAAAGACATCGGAGGGCAGGGGGAAGGAGAATAGGGGCAGCAAGCTAAGCACAGAGTTTAAGCAGGAGGTCAATGATGGGGCATAGAATTGGGCAATGGAGGGCAGGAGGAGTGGACTGGTACATCATACTAAATTGAGGGCAGTGGCAGCACATCAGACCATGCATGGCAGGAGGGAAGAGGCTAGTCCATGGATTCACACAACAGAGGATAGGGAGGAGGGGGATGGGGCAGCAAGCTAACTGTTCAGAGAAGGCGGGTATTAGGAACTTTTACTGTTTTTAAAACGTGTGTCTGTGCGAACTACTTAAAATATGAACAAGTATGCAGCATAATCTCACTTTTATTCAGGAAGAAGAGGACGTTTGTGACTGTGACTCCGGGCATAAACTGGTATAAACTATGCACCAAAAAGTGTGATATAAGATGAACCGGGCGTGAAATATAATATGCAATACATTGTGCGCAATGACAGATTCATTGGAGAGCGCGAGATAGCACAGGCACTAGCGCATGCTATGCGATATGCGCCTTGGAGTGTAATATGCACAGGGCAGTGTTGTGTAACCTAGCTAGTCTCTAAAGTTGTAATATAAAATATGTGCTGGGGAGTGTAACGTTGCATATGCACTGTGACAAAGATATGGATCCCAGATTGTAATATGTATGGCATAGCACTGTGCGTTATAACATAGGCATCGAGGAAGGCACGTTAGATGGGGCAATATAACCCGTGCGAAGACAAGTGTGGCATGACATATTCACGGGGTGGTGTTACAGTGCACATGGGCTAGAGAGTGTCATAGCATATGCACTAGCTAGTGGAATACAACGCAGAGGTGTGTGGCACTCAGCAGGCAATGGTGGGTGTAACATAGCATTGGGCTCTGCCAGGAGCGCGCTGTGACTCTCAAGTGATGTTCGTCCCCTTTCCAGAGAGTAAAATTAAAAGTATTACACATCCGGCAGTGGATGTGTGTTTTATTAACCGTGAGGGGGGTTTCTTGCATAGTTTTTGTCGAATCCCCTTTAAATGGCTTGGTGTGCATGTGTATTAAATGTGCCCGTCAATAGCTACCCATGTTTGTATAAATAAACGACAAGGGTGTCTACCGGGATTAGGCACGGTAGGGCATCAGACATGTCAGAGCTTCACTAGTGGTGTAAATACATTCCACGTGGATTCATTGTATGCATAGTCGCCTTTTAATGAATATCACGCAAATCGTCATGGTGATAGGTACGTACGGTTTGTCCAGCATGTCCTAGGTGTGTCTATAAATATATATATTTTTTTAAAATAATAAAAAACAGTGGCCGGCCCTGGGGATTGGGGTCAAAAAAATATAATTAGGAGACAGGCCCTGGGGGATGGGGTCATCAGGGCCAATAAATTAGAATAAGAAGGGGAACCACACAGCCCCCCTTCTTAAAAAATTAAAATAAATAAAAGACTGGCATCGTGCCGGAGGCCACGCCCCCTCCTTGCAGCACTCTGCAAACGCGCACCCTGGCGAGTTGTAAGTTGGGGAATTAATTCCTCTTCAATACTGAGGGTCCCTGAGGGCCAACTAGCCCAACAGGCATCTCCAGTATGCGCCAGGGAGCTGCGCTGCAGACAGGGGTTCTGAAGCCAAGCCCCTTTTTACACCTCTCTGCAACGCAGCTCTGTGGCGCTTACTGGAGGTACCTAGTGGTCTAGTTTGACCCTAGGGACCCTTAGGATTCAAGGGGACTTAATCTCTCAACTTAGAACAGCCACAGGGCGCGTTTACACAGTGGTGAAGGGAGGGGACGGGGCCTGAGGTGACGTGTGCAAACACGCACTATGGCACGTTTTAAATTGGGGATATAATTTCCCTTCAATACTGAGGGCCACTGGGGGCTAACTAGCCCACCAAGTGCTTCCAGTAAGCGCCACTGAGCTGCATTGCAGAGAGGTGGTCCAGGCCGTGCCACTTTTTACACCTCTCTGCAACGCAGCTCTGTGGCACTTACTGGAGGTACCTAGTGGGCTAGTTGGATCCTAGGGACCCTCAGGATTCAAATGAACTTAATCTCCCAACTAAAAACGGACACAGGGCGTGTTTACACAGTGGTGAAGGGAGGGGACGGGGCCTGAGTTAACGTGTGCAAAAACGCCCTGTGGCCTGTTTTAAGAGGTAGTTTTAATCCCCCTGCCCTATTATATACTAGGGGCTTACAGAGGAGGTCATGCTAATCACAGGGGGACCCCAACGCATAGTGTTCCCTAGTGTATGTAAGTGTTTCCACTGTATTCTAAGTTTCTTTTAACATAGCACTGGCTCTAGGACTGGTTAGTCAGACTCAGTTACCAGCAGTATCCGTCTGAAAAAGTTGGGGGTACAGGATGATTTTGCAACAAGGCTTCTTTCTGCTCTTCTTTTTGTTCTTTCTGCACGTTATCCTTCCTCCTGCACTTTTCTTCGTCTTTGAGGACTTCTGTTGCTTCTTTCTGCACTTCTTTTTTTGCTTTATGTGCATTTTTTCTTCTTTCTTCATATGTCCTATCTCTGTAGGCATAGTTAGAAATTAGCATTTAAAAAACCTTTGAAATTCACAGAAAAAACCATAGGTTTCAGGCACGTTATAGTTAGGAATTAGCATTTAAAAAACCTCAGAAACACTGAAAAAACCATAGGTTTCAGGGGTGTTATAGTTAGCTGGACTTTTCACTTGTACAAAACCATTGAAATTCCCCCGTTATAGTTAGTTCAGCTAACTCGCGCGCCCGCAATGCACTGCTGATGACGTCACATATTACATCACTCATGACATGGTCAGTGACATCACTCATGACATCACTGATGACATCTCAAATGACATCACTGATGACATCACTGATGACAACATCCTTGTGATAGAGTGGCAGACCTCCTCTCACCCTAATATAACCTTTGATACACACATTCAAAAATAGAGACTAAAATTTTCAAAACAATGGACATACCAATACCAGTTACAACAACCTCTTCAGTAATTCTAAGATCCACATGCACATCCACTCATTCACCAACAGTCCTATACAGTCACTTATACATGTACTCACTCATCATATGTACTCATAAACCTATACATCCTGTTACACAATGCCACTCATCCATAGAGTTACTCACACACATAGTCACTCATGCTAATAAAGAATCAAACATACATTTACTTGCATATTCAGTTATACACACACCACCACACTTACTTCTACGGAAACTTACACATAATTAGTCTTTTAAACAATCACTTATAGAAGCACATACTTATTCATACAGGAACTCTTTCAATCTCTCACTCTCACATATACTCACTTATATACACCAATAGTCACATATACTAGTTTAAAACATATGTAGTTACTCATAAAGACACTATTGAGACAGTCATTCACTTACTAACACACCCATACACACACTCATCCACCAATACAGTCCTGCACACATGCTGTCTTCAACACATACAAACAGTGAGTCACTCATTCATGCACCTATGCACTACGTAATACCCCCCACCGAACCATGCAGACACTCAGACTGATACTCAAAAAACCAACTAATAACCTATATAGACACCCATGTAGCTACTAACCAACCCATGCAGCCACTTATACACAAAGTGAGAAACTGATACAGATATGTACATATTTAAACATTACTCACTAAGCCATGTATTCACTATGATACACTTAATCAGTCAGTTACACAATCAATGTTTCAAAAACAAATCATCCATTTAGACACTTATATACCCATTTATTCTTCCATCGACCTTGAGATATACATATATAAAACTTATTTAGTTTTCAGAAATACACACATTCACTGGATGATGTCATCAGTGATGTCATCAGTGATGTCATTTGAGATGTCATCAGTGATGTCATGAGTGATGTCACTGACCATGTCATGAGTGATGTAATATGTGACGTCATCAGCAGTGCATTGCGGGCGCGCGAGTTATAGTTAGCTGAACTAACTATAACGGGGGAATTTCAATGGTTTTGTACAAGTGAAAAGTCCAGCTAACTATAACACCCCTGAAACCTATGGTTTTTTCAGTGAATATATATATATACACAAATGCATAACCAATAAAGGCATAAAGAAATAGCAACAGATGAAGCATTTCTCACTATTAAAACATAAGCATGATTAAGACATATTAAAAACATTCATGCCAAACAGTAAAAAGCATCTTTTTGGTAGAAACAGGTGGACAACGGGGAGGCGGCTGGGACAGTGAGGAATCCACAGGCAGATACTGTATCCACCAGAAAAAGCATTACCGAAGGTAAGTAAATTGTTCTTCAGATGGATACTTCTGCCTGTGGATTCCTCACCGTTTGAATAGACTCCCCAAGCCGTACCTCACCGAGAGGAGGGTGTCCACCTGACTAAACCAAAAAATCTTGCAAAACAGATCGAGCAAAATGACCATCCCTCCTAACCTCTGAATCCAATAATAATCGAACAGTTTTTTGTCGAAATTATATTGAAAACAATACTTTAAAAATACTTTTATTAATAAATTTAGTCAAACTCTTAAAGGAAAACGTATTTATAATTAATTTAAAGATATTTCATACTTTACAAATTATGCCGAAGTCACGACCCCAGCGTGACTTTTCAAAATGGCTACCGGAATGTGCGCAGCCATCGTGTAGGGTGCACAAAGGGTGCGCGACTTATGTATGATATTAAAAAAACTAAACATTATTCCCAATTTTTTTTAAATATATATATGTAAATATCTATAGAAAATAAAAAAACTAGAGGATTGAGGTACATTAGACTTTAAAATCTTCTTTTAAAAATCCTTTGAAATTCACTGAAAAAAACCATAGGTTTCAGGCATGTTATAGTTAGAAATTAGCATTTAAAAAACCATAGAAATTCCCTGAAAAAACCATAGGTTTCAGGAACGTTAGTTGGACATTTCACTCGTACAAAACCATAGAAATTCTGGCGTTATAGTTAGTTCAGCTAACTATAATTCGCGCCCCCGCAATGCACTGCTGTTGACGTCACATATTACATCATTCATGACATGGTCAGTGACATTACTGATGACATCACTGATGATATCACTGATGATATCACTGATGACATTATCCACGTCAAAATCTGATGCACCTCCTCACACCTGAATACAACCTTTGATACACCCACTCTAAAATACAGACTAATATTTTCGAAAAAATAGATACATCAATACCAGTTACTAAATACATACTGACTGATTCCTAGGTCTACACACATATCCACTCATTCACCCATACAGTCACTCATACTTGCAGTCACTCATCAATACAACACTATCATATGCAGTCATATACCTATACAGACACTCACACACTGCCACATATCCAGAGTTACTCACACACCTAGTCAGTCATGCAAAGAATCAATCATACTTCCATTTACTCACCTATACAGTTATACAGACACCACCTCAATTATTCATACAGATACTAACACATAATTACTCTCTTATAGAATCACTGATACAAATACACACTCATCCATGCAGCCACTCTCACAATTACTGACTTTCACATATAGTTATTTATATACACCATCACTCACATATACTGCCTTTTACATGTGTAGTTACTTGCACATGTACCACTGAGACATCCATTCACACACCAACACACCCATACACACATTCGCCCACCCATCCAGCTGTTTCCACATGCACGCTTGAACCCATACACCCAGTGAATCAACCACTCACACATCCATGCACAGAGTCACATACCTCCCACCCACCCACACACACACTTAGGCAGCCATACAAATACTCAGGCAAGCAATCAATAACCCATATAGACACTCATGCAGCTACTCACCAACCCATACAGCAGCTTACACAACAACACAGACTGATACAGACTTTCACACAGTTTAGTCATTAACCCATGCATTCAGTAAGACACATTTAATCATTCACTTATACAGTCAGTCACGTACCTACTAAATCCTCCATACAGACACTCATCCACCCACTCATTCTTCAATATAGCTTGGCATATATATATAAAACAAATGTAAACTTTACAGATACACACAGTCACTGGATGATGTCATCAGTGATGTCATCAGTGATGTCATTTGAGATGTCATCAGTGATGTCATCAGTGATGTCACTGACCATGTCATGAATGATGTAATATGTGACGTCATCAGCAGTTCATTGCGGGGGCGCGAGTTATAGTTAGCTGAACTAACTATAACGCCAGAATTTCTATGGTTTTGTACAAGTGTAATGTCCAACTAACTATAACGTTCCTGAAACCTATGGTTTTTTATATATATATTTTGGAGAGAGAGACGGAGAGATACAGCAGATCTGTCTGTATTATCGACTGGCGGTCGCCAGTAGATAGTTATAGTTAGGACCCTGTTTCCATAGGAAATCCGCAACATTCTATTTTGAATAACTTTGGCGCCGGTCGACGAATCCTCGCGAAATTTTCAAAATAGGTGGGGCGTTGGGCTCTGCTCCTACCCTGAAAGTCTCGGGGGGATTCGTCAAGCGGGGGCTGAGATAAAAGGGGGGTCCCAAAACGCGTTTTTCCCATGCATTTTTCCATAGGACCTTTAGAGAGAGCTACAGCCCGAACGGCTGAACAGAATTAAATGAAATTTGGCAGAGAGGTAGTCCTCAGGTCAAGGACGTGCCTTTTGTAGGGTTGGTGTAAATCTGTTCAGTAGATTCTGAGAAAATAGCCTTTAAATCAATATATATATCTGAGCCAGCTTACGGTGCGCTTACCGTACGCGTACGGTGACGTGCGCGAGCGCGATTCTGATTGGCTCTTAGATCTTAGTAAACATTCGAAACGGCTGAAACCAGGAAGCGGCGGCCGCCATTTTCTCTCTCGCACTCTGAGTGGGGCAGCAAAAATGAAGCCAAAAAATGTCTAAAGGGGCAGTATATTGAGATCATAACCACCCAGCAGTGATATACGGGTCCCCAAACAACCCCCAAGGCCAAAAAAAAAATATTTTTTTTTTTTAGAAAAATCGCCGATTACGCTTACCGTACGCGTACGGTAAAAAAAAAATTTCCCAAAAAAATTATCCACACTCTCCCCACCCCGTGTGCAAACGGTGTCCGAAGGGCACCATTTGTGCATTGCATAGCAAACATATGAAAATAATAAAGAATACATTTCACAACGATGCGCATAATATGTCCCCCATGTGCGCACGGTGCGCGAAGCGCATCGTGCGTACATGGCCCATCCCGCATAACGTGGGCACGCGGTGCGCGCAGCGCACCGCGTGACCACCGTGCGTGCACGGCACTAACTGCGTTAACTGGGCGCGCACGCCACGAATGGCGTAAAGTAACTTAGCATTTAAAAAACCGTACAAATTCACTGAAAAAACCATAGGTTTCACACACGTTATAGTTAGGAATTAGCATTTAAAAAACCTTGCAAATTCACTGAAAAAACCATAGGTTTCACACATGTTATAGTTAGCTGTACATTTCACTCGTAAAAAACCAATGAAATTCCCCCGTTATAGTTAGTGCAGGCAACTATAACTCACGCGACCGCAATCTTCTGCTGATGACATATGTGTCTTTATGAAAAAAAAATATTTGTAATATATGTATAGCTAAAATTTAATGGAAGAAGACGGGCAAATAAGTGTCTAAATACAGTTTTAGCATCAGCAGAGGATTGCGGTCGCGTGAGTTATAGTTGCCTGCACTAACTATAACGGGGGAATTTCATTGGTTTTTTACGAGTGAAATGTACAGCTAACTATAACATGTGTAAAACCTATGGTTTTTTCAGTGAATATATATATATACATATATATTACAACATCACTACCCATTTATGTTGGATTTTTGCTTGCTTCCTCACACGCAATACTTACCCGAATCAGATGACTTCTGGGAACTGTAGTTCACATCCTTCTGCAATATGCACACGGTCACATGATCTGAGGCAAGATGCACTACAACCAATAGTAGTGGAGCAGGCTTTACAAAGGAACAGGTGGAGCAGCATCCTGTTGTGTAGCGGCATCCGACAAAGGCTGTAAAGCCGAAATGCATTATGCCCGAATTCTCCATTAAAGGATTTCCTTGGTTTCCCCTGATTGGCCTCATACTTTTCTTTACTGGAGGAGTCTGCGGTGATGTTTAGCGTCAGCCAGAGGTGCTGATGGGGCCCCGTTCTTCAAGAGGCAGGAGTTTGCTGGCATCAGCTGTTCACAGCGTTCTTTTTGCTCCGAGGTATCGGAAAACTCCAGCCCACCTCCAGTGCTCGCCAAACCAATGGCTGCTGCCAGGCGCAGCTCGTGACTTCACTTGGAACCACTCTCACAGTACAGTGGTTCACAGCCCGGTGGACACTTGCATGGGAGGCTCGAACGTCGTAGGAGACCCAGGGGAGCCTTTTGGACTCTATCCCAGGCGCTTTAAACCGGCCACTCTGCACCTTTGGTTACAACATCACTACCCATTTGGGTTGGATTTTTGCTTGCTTCCTCACACGCAATACTCACCCGAATCAGATGACTTCTGGGAACTGTAGTTCACATTCTTCTGCAATATGCACACGGTCACATGATCTGAGGCAAGGTGCACTCCAACCAATAGGAGTGGAGCAGGCTTTACAAAGGAACAGGTGGAGCAGCATCCTGTTGTGTAGCGGCATCCGACGAAGGCTGTAAAGCCGAAATGCATTATGCCTGAATTCTCCATTAAAGGTTTTCCTTGGTTTCCCCTGATTGGCCTCATACTTTTCTTTACTGGAGGAGTCTGCGGTGATGTTTAGCGTCGGCCAGAGGCGCTGATGGGGCCCCGTTCTTCAAGAGGCAGGAGTTTGCTGGCATCAGCTGTTCACAGCGTTCTTTTTGCTCCGAGGTATCGGAAAACTCCAGCCCACCTCCAGTGCTCGCCAAACCAATGGCTGCTGCCAGGCGCAGCTCGTGACTTCACTTGGAACCACTCTCACTGTACAGTGGTTCACAGCCCGGTGGACACTTGCATGGGAGGCTCTAACGTCGTAGGGGACCCAGGGGAGCCTTTTGGACTGTATTTAATCCCAGGCGCTTTAAACCGGCCACTCTGCACCTTTGGTTACAACATCACTACCCATTTGGGTTGGATTTTTGCTTGCTTCCTCACACGCAATACTTACCCGAATCAGATGACTTCTGGTAACTGTAGTTCACATCCTTCTGCAATATGCACACGGTCACATGATCTGAGGCAAGGTGCACTCCAACCAATAGGAGTGGAGCAGGCTTTACAAAGGAACAGGTGGAGCAGCATCCTGTTGTGTAGCGGCATACGACGAAGACTGTAAAGCCGAAATGCATTATGCCCGAATTCTCCATTAAAGGTTTTCCTTGGTTTCCCCTGATTGGCCTCATACTTTTCTTTACTGGAGGAGTCTGCGGTGATATATATATATATGCTAACCACCATCCTGCAATGCTCACAGTCTCGATCACACCAAACAGGTACGGACCGCCATGTAGAGAAATATTCTTCTTTTTATTGTTGCAGATTTTAAAAAAGCAAGTGCACGGACAGCACGATCTCACTGATCTACAAAAAACTGATCAATGACCGCTCGGGATTGCTGACTGCCCTTCGTGAGGCTTGGGTTGCCGATGGACTGGAGCTGGACGACGAGGACTGGGCCTCTGCGGTGGCCTCCCCGAAAGAGGTGGCCATACCGGCCCGCCTTCGCTTTGTCCAGCTCAAGATACTCCACAGAGTCTACGTGACGGGGCCAAGGCTCCTGCGTATGGGCTATGCTGTGGACGGGTTGTGTAAGCGTGGGTGTGGCACTTTGGGGACCTTTTTGCATATATTGTGGGAATGCCCGGAGGGGGAGCGATTCTGGCGTGGTGTGCATGAGGTCCTGCGTGTGGTTACGCATGTGGTGCTGCTACCCGAAGCGAGGAGATGCCTGTTGAATGTGTGGGAACCTACCGACTACTCGGCGCCACAGACGTGGTGGGTGACTCTGGGATATATGGTGGCTAAGCGTGATATTGCTCAACTGTGGGGATACCAGAGGTCCCCGACTGTCTCGGCCTGGAAGGAACATATGGATTGGTGCATGTTTCGGGAAAAGGTGGTGTATGTGGCGAGAGGTAAGCCTGGGACATGGGTGAAAGTATGGGGCCCCTGGAACGCCTACCGCGGGGGAATCTGTGCTCCGCCGTTATTGCCCGATCAGTCACCGGCCCCATCCCCTTAGCCGACCCATCTTCCTTGTTCCGGGCATTGAGTTTATCCAGCCCTAGTCCTGATCTCTTCCCCTTCTTGATACTCCTATGGACTGGTAGGGTCCCCCTCTCAGGGGAGCACATGCTGCTATTTCTGATTGTGGATTGCCTTGTGGGTTTGTTTTTCTGGTTGTTCTTTCAGTTTAAAATGAAACCGTACAGTGGGGTCCGGATGGTGTGGCTATCAACGCTGCTAACTCCTGTGCATCTTCCTCAGCCGCAATACACGCTCTACAATGTGTATCATATGCTCCTTTTGTCTGCTAGCGGCCGGCCGGAAGGTTGTAGGCCCATCTTTGTATATTTTTTGAGTTTTGTAATAAACGGTTTCAAAAAAAAAAAGAAAAAAAAAAAAGCAAGTACAAAAGTCTCTGTTGAAGCAAGTGCCCAGCCTGATGCGTTTCGACTGCCCAATGGCAGTCTTGATCACATGACGCGCTGGACCCATCAGTGCGTATAAGTAGTGAAATTCAAAAAAAGCACATGACACAGTTTATCCAATTAGAGTAAAAATAGAATGTGAGCATGAATAACTGCTTTTACACTTCTCCCACAGTGAGTAAAAAACACCTATTATGTACTTTTTTAAAACATATAAAAATATAATTCATGGAATATATACATAACAGCATAGTGCTAATAGTCCCTTTATGTATATTGTACCGAATAATCAGCTCGCTAAGTTTCATTCAATTAATTAGGCCTAAACAGTGAAAACATATTAAAGACTTAAATATATCTAATATCAATAATTGGCCTAATACTAATTTTTAAAGTTAGTACTTCAAAAATGAGTCTATTTACTCTTTAAAATGGTAATTTGATATGTGCAAACTGTGCATATAAGTGATCTCGTGCAAAAGTGCATAATAATAAATTTCAAAATACTGAAAATATAGATATATAGCAGCATAAATACAGATGTCCCTTAAGTAATCTAGCAAAACCAAAGGAAATGATGGACGGAGTGTTGAACATTGCAAGCACTCACCCCCAGTCAACTGATCTGGGTTTAATCCACCACCGTTCTTTAGCCCACTCTGCCACCCCAGTTCAGACATGGCCATATGCAAATCAGTCTGACCCTGTGCCTCATGGGAACAGTCCAGCCCGAACTGCCAAGCCATGTCTTCCCTGGACCGGAAACAAGCTTCCTAGGACCGGTTTCTGGCATTTCAGCCGTCATGAGCCAGGCTTGCTTGAATCCAGTGGCAAAGTGAGCAAGGGACTTGGCAGTTCGGGCTGGACTGTTCCCATGAGGCACAGGGTCAAGACTGATTTGCATATGGCCATGTCTGAACTGGGGAGGCGTAGTGGGCAAAAGAACGATGGATTTAACCCAGATCTCTTGACTGGGGGAGAATGTCTGCATTGTCAGCATTCCGTCCATCATTTGTTTGTTGTAACACCCCCCTTAAGTAATCTAGTCATTTCAAATTCTTAGTCAGTTTCATAGCTTCGTATTGTCATGTTCCAATCTTCAGTTTGAGTACCCAGATGTATCTAATGGCAAAAAAAAGATTTTTTTGGTTGTTATAAATCTGTCAGTAAATAATCATGAACTTAACCTAGACATAGTGTCTCGACTTATTGATGTTAGTTTAAGTATATTGGTAAAAACTGGCCGGTAGGAGTCCCGTAAAACTTAATAAAATCGAGGAAACCTCAAATAAAATCAAGTAAAACAAGGGATGCCACTGACTAAACAATCCCTATTCAATCCTTTAACATGTGACATACCATTATGGATCATACATAGGGAACATAAATATAGCTGCCAACAGTTTTTAGAGTGCACTAATTGTCAAAACATGAAAATTAGATAAAATCCCAAGGCTCCAAAACCGGCAATATCCTCTGTCACACCCCGTTAAAATCTAGATAAAACCAGACTAAAACTTGGCCATAAAAGAGGATAAAAAGCCCATCGGATAGCAAATCCGAGATCCATAATTGAATATTCAGTGTTCTAAAACCCAAATGTTATCAAAGAAAATTGTGCAAATCATCGCTATTGTTGAGGCCATTTGGCATTTTAGTATCAAGTAGCATGATAAATTCAGATTCTACTTGTCTTAATCTCTTTTCTCTATTGCCCCTTCGGATGTTTTTGGGCACTGAGCTGATGACAAAGTATTTGAGATCATCAAGGTTATTATTATGTACAAGTTTCAAATGCCGTGCCACAGGGTAGTTAGAATCAGAGTTGACCACTGCTCTAAGATTTTGTATCCTGTTAAAAACTTGCAGTTTAGTGCTACCTACATATAGTAAATGGCAGGTACATTCCAAAATGTAAATAGCATAATCAGTCCTGCACGTGTAGTGTCCTTGTATTTTAATAGGTTCCCTACTGAAGGCAGTGTCATATTCTGAAGTGTTTTTTCCAAATTTGCATGCTCGGCATGAATTACATTTAAAAAACCCTGATCTCATTGTTAGCCAAGTATTGGAAACTGTCACTTCCGGACTATTTCTAACTAATGCATCTCTCATAGAGGGTGCCCTTCTGAAAGTTAGACTAGGTAGTTTAGGCAAGATTTGTGACATTGTAATGTCTGACTGAATAATTGGCCAATGTTTATAAAGAATCTTGCGAATCTGTCCCTCCTGTCTGCAGAAGTTAGTAATCAGTCTTATATTGTCTATTGATTCAACAATCGTTGTGTCAGTGACATTTCCAATCTGGATGAGTGTTGTTATATATATATAGACAGATCTGCTGTACAACATTAGGTAGTGTAGCAATTATTTTCATTCCCAAAGACAGTTAACATTTGTCACTGTATTTAATGCTTTAAAACAAATACATAATAAAACAAATAATGCAATATCACACAATTTGAAATAACTCCTTAAATACCCATGCGGAAAAGTTTACGTGGGTAGAACTGAAAGAAAAGTCAAAATCTGAGTGAGTGAACACAAAATTAGCATTAGAACTCAATCAGTTAAATCTACTCTACTATCGCCGTTCATTGGATGGAGGCAAGACACAACATTTCACGACTTCAATTCAATATTTTGGAAGCATTACAACTGCAACAAGGAATTGATCCCCACAAAGTGTTAGCAAGGGCCGAATTTTTTTGGATGAAAGAATTACAAGCGATGCAACCACATGGGTTAAATGATAGACTGGAATTCAATTGTTTTCTGTAATACCCAGTTGACGCTGATTTAGATACTGTGATTTAAGTTACATTGTGTCTTATGCTTGTTTTTAGTTGCACTTTGAACAAAGTTATTAAGCATGCCATCGTATACACAGGTGTGAATCAGATGATTTATATAATATCTCAACATTCCTTTATAGGCATCGTGCTTATTTTACCCATGATAAGATGAGTCTTTGCTGTCTCACTGTTTTGTATTGTACTTTCTCTCACAATTCATGGAGTGTCACCAAATAACGTTTTATGACTTCTTTTGAGTTGATTTAGGTCCATCTATAGATAGCACATGATTGAATAATTATTTCTAAATACCCTCATTTTCAGCATTAACTACAACTTTTTAATGTTCTTGTTTTGGCATGTAAGCCCGCTCCATGGAGAAGTACTCTTGCTTAGAGCATTTGGTAATGTATCGTATTCAAGCACAACTTTATTATGTACGGTTTATTTCACAATTCACTGTGTGTCACTACTTCCTGGTTTTGTCTCGGAGCACCCCTTGGTCTCACATTCAATTATAACTTTATCAGTTATGCCTTATTTCACAATCCCCTGGGTGTTACTAATTTTTGGTTCGTTCTCAGAGCACTTCCTGGCTTCTCAGTATGTCAGTGTAGAACGCGCGATCTATCCCTTTAATATTCACGTAGCTGCAGCATATTTAACAGTCACATCATTTCTGTTTGACACACTGGACCCGCAGTTCGTGTTCTCTATGGCGGAAGTTTGGTAAGCTGCTATTTCAGCGTTTGTTTGATAATACGGTAATACCACATCTCGAGTCCCCTTTTGTTTGAGTTACAAGTTTTACTGTCACAGCCATCACTGCAGCATGGCGTTATTTTTATACACTAACTTTGGTTTGCTAATAAGTAGTTAACATAAGTCACGGGACGTATGGGTTCTAGTGGAACTTTTTCTGCATTATTCGACAGCACTGATATTCAGCCGTTTGGTATTTTTTTGATGTGTATGGGAAATGTTAAAAATCTCCGCAAACACGCGGAAATATCGCGAAGATGCGTACGTTTTTTTCCCGCCTGTTCGCGGTACTTTCTGCGTGGTCGCAGCTCGCCAACCTACCCATGCGGTTGCTCGCGGGCGCGGCCATCTTGTTTTCACTCTTCTTGCGGTGCATGATCGCGAGAAGAAAGACGTGATCGCGCGACCAATGACATTACTGCGGGCGCGAACTGTCGCGAGACAGCGCAAATGGCTAACAACAATCCAACATCTTGTGGAGAATGCGACCGGATCGGGAAAACTTGTCGGCGAACGCGGGGATTCAGGTAAGGCAATCGCGCGCGCGCAAGAATGTATTATTTTACAGCGCGGGCAAGAAACAAATTATCGCTAAGCGGCGGAATGCGGAAATTTTGACATTTTCGCACTCTCCGCGGAACGCGACAATGTCAAATTATCGCAATTTCCGCGAGCGGAACGGAAATTTAGCCCAGGCCTAGTTCAGACCCATGTTCTCTTGTTTTCTAGAACCTTGCATGATGACCTCTGACGAAGGGTCGCGTCATTGACCCAAAATGCATTGGGTTGTTTATTAGATCTTGGATAATCTTGATTGATTGGATATAACATTGTTTTTTTTTTTTTTTTTTTTGAAAAGTTTTTATTGAACAATAATTCGATTACAAGCACGGGCCTACAACCATCAGGGCCGGCCGCTAAGTACAGAATAAAATATACATTTATCAAAGTTGCAGTCGGTTCCCGGGGCTCGGCCCCGTAGTGACTCCGGATAGTTCTAAAGGAACAGGAGACTTAAGTCCAACAAACACAAAAACTAAAAGAAAAACAAAAGGCGAGGCATAAAGACAAACAGTGCAGGTCAGGCTTCCTCCGGGGAACTCCAGTTCAGACCATTAAGCAGCACGCGAAAGGAAGGAGTACCGGGAGGCTGGGGACGGGGGGGGGGGGGCAAGGGAAACGAACGTCCATATGTAGTCATTCCAAAAGGTGCCCGGAACCGTCAAGGGTCAGGGGGACATGGCGATATCGGTGTCCACCAGGGGGGGCGTACAGATACCCCCGCGATATGCATTCCATTGCCCCCAGATTCTGCCCCATGCCCCCGGCTTACCACGGGCAACATACACAGTCTTCTCCCTGAACATACACCAGTCCATATTCTCCTTCCATACTGACACGGTGGGCGGCCGCTGGGCACCCCAAAGCTGCGCTATATCTCTCTTGGCAATCATGTTCCCCAGGGCCGCCCACCGAGTCTGAGCTGCGCTATAATCATTGGGCTCCCACACATTCAGGACACAGCGACGCACCTCCGGCAGCAGCACAACCCCAGTGACCTGTCCCATAACCGTGTGTACCCGGCGCCAGTAGTCCGCCACCTCGCGGCACTCCCACAGGATATGGAGAAAGGTGGCGCTGAGCCCACAACCCCGCCTACAGAGCCCATCATCGGAATATCCCATCGAGACTAAGCGAGGACCCGTCACATACACCCGGTGAAGAATCTTAAGCTGTACCAACCGGAGACGGGCCGGAATGGCGACCTCCTTGGGGGACGACAGTGCAGACTGCCAGTCCTCGTCGTCCAATTCCACCCCATCCCCCGTCCAAGCCTCCCGAAGGCGCACCAAGAGGTCAGCCCGATGATTAATCAGTTTCTTATAAATTAAAGAAATAGTACTGTCAGGGACATGTCCGTCAAGTATGCGGTCCTCGAGGGGCGAAGAAACCGGGATCTTGGTCCCCTCTCCAAAGACTGAAAGCAGGGCGTGTCGAACTTGGGCATAGCGGAAGAACTCCCTGTCCGTAAGCTCATATTCGGCCTGAAGAGCCGCGAAAGTCTTAACCGCGCCCTTATGCCACAGGTCTCCCACTTTGCTGATACCAATCGTATCCCACTGGTCAAACCCCTTCGTAGTCCAGAGGCTCCCCAGGCGATCGGAGGCAAACAAAGGAGTAGCACATGTCAGTCGCTCACTCCAGCCCGTGGCCGCAGTGGCAGCCCTCCAGGTCCGCACCGCAATCTGGATATAACATTGTTGATGAATGAATAATCAACAATAAATACTCTCTTGGAAACAAGAATAAGTCTTTGCATCAAAGCTGATGTATTGGTTTACAACTTGATTTGAAACTTACTATAACAATTCATTTTGTTATTAGATTTGTGCTCCCGCCAGTGGGAATTACGTACAGGTGCCTTTGGACTAGGCACAGGCGTGGATGCACTTAAAATTTGTGTAACATTTTTTGAACTTGTTTGAATATACAGAAATACGTGTGCACATTGGCAACATTGTTTTGATGAAATTGAGATGCCCCCACACCTGCTGAGTTTTCAACAATATTTCTGTGCCGGTGGGGGGAAGAAGTTGAGGAACCAAACAAGCAAGGGGTAACCATTGAATTTACTATTCTCTCCTCGCTATCCCTCATACCCAGTATACTTAGTGGCTTATTTCTGATGGTAGTGCATGAGATTGTTAGTAGAGGTACCTTAGCCCTGAAGAATACACTGGATCAGTGAGGTCCACAGCAGCAAGGAGGCTGAAACTTGTTGACTTGCTACTGACCGTCTCCATTCAACATACTTCCTAGTGCATTGCTTTTAATGATGTGAAAGGGAGAAATTGATAATGTTTCTTGGTATCTTATCATCCCTTATGCATCTTTGATAAGTTGGTTCCATTCACCTCACCATCAGGGGAGCAAACCTATACCTCCTTATAAAGAGCTCCAGTTGAAGCCTAATCTGTATACTTTGGAAAACTATTGTGAGGAGAGGCCCAGCGGTGACGCATACCACCTCGATGGGTGAGGGCCTTTGTCCTTTTTTAAAAATTAAGGCATTAAAGCACCTGTAGAGTATCCATACCTCAGTGGTAGGTTGTCTGAAATAGGGTTATTATTTTGAATGGGTGCCAGCTCAAGGAACCTACTCTAATTAGGTAAAAGCAGATTTCTGAAACAATCTCTGCTTAATCCCAAGTAGCCATGGGACAAGCAGTAGGCATTCTACAGATCAGTTTATGCTAAGTTTAAGCAGTACCAACAATTGTATAGTAAAGAACACAATAACATTCCCAGCCAATGTAGAGCAAATAATTAGCAAAAAGATGCAGCG
This sequence comes from Triturus cristatus, assembly GCF_964204655.1. NCBI lineage: Eukaryota > Metazoa > Chordata > Amphibia > Caudata > Salamandridae > Triturus > Triturus cristatus. The sequence continues at coordinate 921,441,944 of NC_140588.1, forward strand.
ATCATCAGAATAGGTAAGGGGCCACTGGAAAAATGCATTTTTAGGTTTTAGGGCAAAACGCACCTAGAAAAAGTCAAGTACTATACAATGAAAACAGTTTGTGGTGGATCAAGACCTAGGCACAATTTCTGGCCAACTTTGATGGAGTGGAGGTCGGATAAACTAAGCAGGTTGTCCTGGCTAAAGTTTTTATCTTCAGACTTTGCCTTTAACTGCTGGGAGAACTTCTTCTGGTCAGTCCTCCAGCCCTGCGTTTCTCAGGACACGCTTTTCGGCCCCTCCCAAGCCTAGTCCTCTGTAGTCAGCTTAGCACTCCTGGAGGAAGGAGTCCTTCAGCTTTTTGTGTCCCTAAAACAGGAGGCCAGGTGACTAAGATGGTGGACGGGTGAGACGCATTTTTGTCTCTCTCCTCTCCCTGCTGGAAGGCCCCGATGACAGAAGCATACGATGAGCAGAAGTTGAGCCCACACAGTGAACCAGGGCGTCCATTGGTACCGAGTGGTCCACCGCAGCAGCTGCTCCATTCTCCTGGGGCTGCGGTGGGGCTGTGGAGGCGAGCGGGGCCACGGGGAGAGTGCCTGAAATCAGTACCCGGGCCGGAGAGCTGGAGGCCCAGCCGTGAGTTTGGGGACCGCTCAACCTTTTTGCTGGACACTGGAGCCGAGCTGCCCTGTGGAGATCCTCCTGGGGTGGTGCGTGGCCTGATTCCTCTCATCCCGCCAGCCTGGAATGGGCCGAGACCCTTGATGAGCTGCTGCGGAGGTACCACGTGGACGGTGCCCAATAGCAGTGCCTGGGCTGAAGAGCTGCAGGCCCAGCTGTGAGTTTTGGGGGCCCGGCAGCCTCCTCGAGAGACACTGGGGCGGAGCTGCCCCGCAGAGATCCCCCTGGGGCAGAATGAAGCCTCACTCCTCTCGCTCTGCTGGCCTGGAAAGGGCTGAGGCCCTTGGTGAGCTTCTGCATCCACAGGAGGGAGCTCATGCTGACATCGCGGCTTTGGCCGTAAGCTGATCCGCAGAAAGGCAAGCCCTGGGGCCAAAGAGCGGAGACCTGGCTATTGTCCACTCATGCCCTCAGAGTAGTATTTGGGGGCCCACTTGGCCGACAAAGCACCAAGGCCTGGAGCAAAGCTTTTGGAGCTGGAGCCCCCTAGGGTGAACGCCAAGGACCGAGCCTGCGAGGAGATGAGGAGAGGGGGTGGCAGCAGCAGAACCGGTGGAGTGACCCCCCCTAGCGATACACCTACCTGATGCCAGTTGACATGACGGTGGGCATCGGGGGCCCTTTCTTGAGACCATGAGTGCACCTGAGGCCAATGAGCATGCCAGGGAGGCGTGTCAGCCCTGAAGGCCTCAGCGTGCAGCCTTCCAAGCTGTCTCAGGCCTACACTGGGGGGGATTCTGGACTCTGCCTCTTGTGCTAATGTGGCCTGCTGCCTGATACAGGCCTGCTCCATCACGCCTGTCCCTGAGGAGGGAAGGGAAGGCCTGTTTGCTCAGTCGTTGACCGCTACTGTTGCCCTCCCAGCTGGCCTCTCTCCCTGTGGTGAGTGGACGGGGGCCCAACATTCCTACCGGGCACCCCAGCCATGTCTTTAGGGAAGACCGAGAGGGACAGGACAGTGAAAGACATGCTCCTCCGACCGCCAGGGGCTCCCTCTGGGGACTCGGCCTCACACGTAAACCATGAGGACCCGTCCGACACCACCCAGGCAGAAGCTCCGGTCACCCGATCGTATCTGGAATCACTTTTTGCATCTCTCCATGATGACCTTTAATCATTTAAAAAAGCACTGGCTGGGGAACTTCGAGAGGGGAGAAGGTATATGGAGGGCCTGGGGGACACAGTCTCCACCCATGATGTTCACGAGCAAGGCCGAAATCATAGAGAAACTTAAGCAAAGGATCCTGCATCCCCGAGACCAGCATCTGGACCTCCATTCACGAGCTGAAGATCTAGAGTACAGGTCCCAGCACAACAACATTCGCATCCGGGGCATGGCTTAAGGGACAGAGGGATGGGACATTGTCGCCTTTGTGTATGCGCTGTTTAGAGCCATCCTGGGTGCTGGCCCCGAGGTAAAGATCAAGATCGACTGAGCACACAGAGGCAGTCCCAGGAGGGCCTCGTCCGGACCCCCCCCCCCCAGATATTCTTACTTGAGTCCATGATTTTACCATCAAAGAGAAAATCCTAAGGGTTGCCAGGAACAAACACCTCATCCAGTTTCAGGGTCACTCTCCTCTCCTATATCAAGATCTGACAGCATCCATCCTCCAGAAGCGCAAGGCCTTCTGGCTGGAAACATCCCATCTTCGAGAGCTGGGGGTGTCCTACTCCTGGGGACACCCCTTCTGTATTGTCTTTCACTTTAGAGGGGAGGCATCACCAGCTCCGTTCTTTAGATGAGGCACGCAGTCTGCTTGGCATGAAAGACTCCTCCTCGGAGCGCCCCAGCCCTGGGAGACAGGACCATGATAGAAAGAACCTGGACTGCAACCACACCCTGACACCATTGCTAAGGAGAGATAGGTGGTCCTGGTCACCCTGGTGGGAGATCTAGTGGGGCCGACGACTGCTTGCTTGCACCACCCTTACCATCCCCATCTGCTCACTGGGATTGCCCTTTCTCTCTTCCTCCTTAGGGGCTCGGCGGGAGCGGGGAAGGAGGCCAAGAATATTCCCTTCATCTTCAGTATTCCACACCCATCCTGGACAATGTTCTTTTCTCAGACAATAGGTGGTTTATGCTTAGCTTAGCCACTAGGGCCTTTTGTTATAGGGATTTACTGGACCTGGTGACATGACACTCAAGTGCATTTAATTATCGTTATCTTGCACACAACCTGATTGCCCAAGCCCTCGGAACACCTGGAGATGGCCTAGTGTGATTCTCACACTCAACGTTAAGGGCCTCAACCACGCACTGAAGTGGAGCTCCATTCTTTCATATCTAGAAAACTCTGGGGCGCACATCTGCCTGTTGCATGAAACGCATCTACTCCCCAACGTTCAATACAGACTCCGTTCTAAGCATTCTCATACCAGTTTTTTTTTGTATTCCCATCTAAAATGGATGGGGTTGCGATTCTGGTATCCAATCAAATTCCCAGGGAAGGTGGGGCGCAAACATGCGGAGATTAACCCCTTTGCTGCTAGGCCTTTCCCCCCCTGTGCTAAGCCTTTTTTTTACTATTTGGGGTAGTTTGTGCTTAGGCCCCTACAACTTTTTGACCACATAAGGTATACACGCCAAATGTGCGTCATTTTCTTACAACATCATGGGGATTCTGAAGGTACCGAGGGTTTGTGGATTTCCCTGGAGGGGACCTAGAAATTAGCCATAATACAGCTACATTTAGTTTTTGAGGGGAAAAATGGAAAATAAGTGCAGTTTTTTCCCCTGCAAATGGTATCAACAAAGGGGCTGTGGTGCTGAAATCACCATTTCCCCAGCTTTCAGGGACAGGCAGACTTTGTCAGAAAACCAAAATATTCTACACAGTTTTGGCATTTTTCTGGGACATACCCTATTTTTGCTATTTTATGTGGAAAATTTGTTTTTTTAGCTAAATTTGAGGTGTGCAGGGAATTCGGGGTAGGGAAACATTGGGGGATCTACGCAAGCCATACCTCACTGGACTCCCCAGGGTGTCTAGTTTTCAGAAATGTGTGGGTTTGGTAGTTTTCCAAGATGGCCGCCGAGCCCGGGGCCAAAAACCCAGGTTAACCCCCTTGCAAAACCAGGTTTTTTTGTAATAGGTAATTTTCATAGAAACCAGAAGGGGGGCCTAGGGAGCTGGGGAAGCTCCCGAAGCTTTGGAAAAGAGAAATCCCTCTGGTGCCTGCACCAGAGGGATTTCCAGTGCCATGTGCCAGGATGGCCGGGAGCCGTCCTGCGCACACGAGCACCGTGGTGCAAGATGGCTCCTGGCCGTCCTGCACATGCAAGGGGTTAAAGGCAGGCTTCTCGCATATTCACTTCACGTAGGGACTGGTAGCGTCCCAGTGGGCACCATATACTCCCCCAGCTAAGGACAGGAACCCTTTCTTTGCAAAGCAGTGACTGAGATCATGGGCACACAGGATAGGCTGGTGCTACGGGGGGGGCCTGAACCTGGTATTCAATACCGACCTGGACAGATCGGCACATCGCCACAGACAGACAGGGACCCTTTTGACCGCGGGACAGACTTGGCTGGGGGATATGGGCTCAGTAGAACTTTGGAGAACCTCACACCCCAACTCCTGCAATTTCACCTTCTATTCCCATGCCCCCAAAAATATGCCAGATTTGATTATTTTTTAGGTACCCCAGAAGTGGCCTTGGTGGTTTAGGCATCAGAGATCGAGCACCACTCACTTTCTCATCACGCTGCCGTGACAGTGACTCTCGCGCTGCCACAGTCCAGCCCATCCCCTACAACTTGGACACCATGCTCACCCATCCATAGGTCATAACTCAGATTACTAAGACAGTCCAGGACTATCTGGCGATTAATGATACCCCTGAGATTTTGGTTTCCATGCTGTGAGACGCCCTAAAAGCTGTTGTCAGTGGGGAATTTATAGCTATAGTGGCAGCGGACATTAGAATCCGACATGATAAAAGGGAGTGCCTGTCCCACCAAGTGGCAGAACTAGAGCATATACATAAGAGAACAGGGGCACCTAGGGTCTGAAGACAGCTCGAGTCAGCCCGAGCTAAGCTAGCAGGGCTGGATTTCGACAGGGCTGAATACCCTACACTTAGGCTTCGGCATAGGTGCTACATAGGGGGCGACTGGTCTGGTTGCCTCTTGGCGAGTCAGCTTTGGGGTCAATGCCAGGAGACAGGAGTTCAAAAGGTTCTGGACAAAGAGGGACATACATGGACAGATGATGCACGCTTCGTAGACTCCTCCCGATAATATTACCAGACCATTTACACAGCACAAGACCACCCGCCGGACGCAATCCATACATATCTCAGGCATGCAACTGCTACCTCTCTGACGCACGTGCAGGCGGTAGATCTGGAACATCTGATTTGGATAGAAGAAGTAATTTTTAGCATTTGCTGACTGAAGATTTCAAAGTCCCCAGGACTGGATGGTATTCCAGCCTTCTTTTATAAGACATTCTGCCAAAGTCTTGCCCCAATTCTTACTAGGCTCTTCAATGTGATTAGGGAAACAGTGCCGCTCTCTTGGTCGATGCTCCGAGCAGACATCGTAGTAATTCCCAAACCCGGGAAGGATAGGATCCATTGCTCCTCTTATCGTCCCATCTCCCTTTTAAACACAGGCCTTAAGCTCTTTATAGAAATTCTCGCTGCTCAGCTCAATCCCCTCTTTCCGGGCTTCATAGATCCAGACCGGGCCGGATTTGTGCCTCAACGACAGTGCAGTGACAATACAAGACGGATCCTAAACATAATTGACAAAGCTCAGAGATATGCCTAAGAAAGAATGCTTTTGGCACTGGACGCCGAAAAAGCATTTGATAAGGTACATTGGCACTATTTGGAGGAGCCTTCCACTTTACTGCCTGCTTTTACTAGCCTAGCTGGAGGCTTTTGGCTTGGTGTCAGGCTTTAAGATGTCTAGGGGGGCATGCATGTGGGTAATGTAAATACACATAGAATCCCACACATGACATCTAACTTTCCATACCTAATGTGAACCTAAGGCACCACTTACAAGGCACTTAGTGGACAGATAAATAGCCGAAATACAGAATGCCAAAGTAAAGAAAATGTTTTAGAGGGGCTTCACAGGTACTTTGCTACTGTTAAACAGTGGTAAAGTAGAACATAGAATTGTAGGACCACAAAAAAGTGGAGTAATTTCTGACACAGCAGCCCCAGACATCCTTGGATGGTTCAACCCAGAGTGGCGCTGCTCTGCTGTCTGGAATGTCAGCAACAGTGGCCGCTCGCCGAGGAAGTGCTGCGGGGTGGTGATGCGGGGCGAGGGAGGGCCAGGGTGGGGGGTAGTAAACTGCGGCATACGGAGGTACGGAGTTAAGTAAATAAATAAACAAATACAACATTTTACATTGCACGGCTGTGAATAGCTTATACATACTTTCCAACCCGTTTATTATGAAAAATGATTTGTGTTCGTGATGTAAGCCACCCACATGCAACAAGTTGTAGAAAATATAATGCAGCATTTTAATCAATGTTATCGAATTTTGGACAACAAAATATTCTGAAAATAAGCATTTTCTGTTTGTCACTAAATTTATGCCCAAGCCTAGTCTGTAGTCACATGTGCAGTGAAGTACTTTTCAGCTTTAGGGAAAAAACATTGTCTAGAAATTGATCTACTGTTATTGTTTTTTGTTGTGTGTTTCTAGCCCACAACTACTCCCAGAGCCAGGCTTGGACTCCTCAGCCTCCCTATCCTCATAGTCGAGTGCAAAAAAGGCATTTGATCCCCAGTTTGAGGCACCTCTGTGCAGAGTCTCGGGACACCACAAGCAAAAGACACCTTTTTATAAAATTGGGCAGATCACTTCTGCTGGCTCTGCCTCTGACCCGGGTCAGATTTCTGAGAGCATTGATCGATCATCTTCCAGACATCTCCTGCTGTATCACTGGTCTGGTTCTCAAGAGTATTAGTCCTTTGCGCACAGAAAAGTAGGAGGCTTTTGGATGTGTTGTCATAGGAACCATTTTCTTCATCTTGCGGAAGCTACAATTTTTTAAATGTATCAAACAGGTTGAAATGGTTCTATTTTAGTCACAAAGAATAGCTGCAAGAAAAATAAAATGCCTCTGTATATTGCTAATGAAAAATGAATTTTGATCAATAAACCTTGCACAAACTATTACACTTAACAAAGGTCCACACATCAAGGATCATCACTGGCCAAGGACAGAGGCTTACCACTCAGTCTTTCTGTCATCAGTCATTTCACTTCTCCCTTTTCAGACGGTCTATAACATTGCAGTTTTTGTAGCAGCACTTGAATAGAATAAACAGCTGAAAATCAATGAAGAGTGGTTCCAAGCACTATAGCAAAGCACATATTAACACCATTCCATGGAGCGCTTATTTTGTGTTGTGGTTACTGTTTGTTGTAGAACTGTAATTTGTGTAGCAGAGACCATATAGGCATTGCCACCTCCAGGGACCATGCCCCTCTGTTGGCATCCATGGACAAACATGCACGTTATTGAAGTCACCTGTATGTCTATGACTAATTCGAACAATCTCTCAGCATCTCCATCCTCATGTACTTGACTATCCATTTTTTATATCATTAACTACCCATCTGATTTAAGAATCATTCCCCATAGCTGGTAGGTGTCCATCATGCTTCCTCTCACATGAAAACATCAGATGTTTGGTTTCTACACCACTTGAGATCCCAAAAATATAATTGGGAGAATTTGCTTCTTGCTATGCTATGCTGCATTGCTATTGTAACTAGGAAGCTGTCCTTGTTTCACATTAATTCTGTTATTAACCCTGGAATAGAGCACATTTTACAGTATTTACATTTTAAATTTATCTTGACAGTAGTTGCATAGCACAGACCTAAATCAGGTGAGTAGTGAGGTACTTCATTCTCCATGGTTGCACGGCCACGACCAATCTGAAATACCAATCTGAAGGCTTGTGTTTTGGTGTTTGTAGGAAGCTGGCTCTGTATATACTATACCAAAAATGAGGTATCATGTGCATAGAGTCCAGGAACCTCAAAGGTAGGCAGAGGTAAAAGTAGACCTTACTCTATAATTCTGGTAGTGTGGGCAAGAAGTAAGGCTGTATCAGAGGGTAGTGTTAAGTATTTGTTGTACAGGCTCAATCAGCAAATGATGTCACACACTCAAAGATTGAACTCAGATCATTTTTGTTTGTATCAAAAAAAATATTAACTTATTTTATTTCTAGAACCAAGTCAAGCCTGGCTCAGGTAAGTGAAATAAATGCTTTGAAAAATTGTAAGCAGTTTTTACAAGTGAATGCAAGTTCAAATGCAGTTGTTTGAAATACAGGTAAGTATAAGTATTGAAATCATTGTACAGATTAATTTTTAGATTACTTTTAGATTACTTTTTCTACCCAGTGTGATGTGCCTAGATATCACACTGGGACATTTCCTAGAGAGAAGGTAAGTAAAAACAGATTTTCACAATTATACTTTTTTTAGATTTCCATACAAATCAACTCCACACTTGGATCATTTTTCAGAGGAAAGAGTCAATAGGTTCCTATGGAGAGAAATGAAGTTAACAGTACCCCTAGGGTCAAGGATGCACTCTTGTTATGTCCTGAACGGCACTAGGGCAGCCGGGTGCAGAGTGCTGAGGTCCAATGTTATCCAATGGGGTATAGGGGGACTCTAGTTGGTGGCTGCTTACGAGCAGGCCACTGGGTTGTGGGAGCAAAGCGCCAGGTGTTAGGCTCAGGGCAAAGGGGGATCCTGTTTAGCACAAAACGTGCACACGGAGCAGCGCAGGGGCAGCTGGGTGCAGGGTTCTGTTTTGACGTTGTGTGCCCTGTTGATTACAAAGGGGATTCTCCGGTTTCAACAAAGACGAAGATCTTCTAGAGGTGACCACCGGTTAGAGAGGTAAGTTGGGATGCCTGGGGATGCTGGCACACCATCGGTTGGAGAAAACACACAAGGTCCCAAAAACAAAGACAATTGTTTCTAAGGTTCTATACGGTACTAGTTCATTAAAGTGAAATGACATAATTATGCAATGTTGTATTATTCAATGGTGGTGAGTCAGAATCACACAGAAAACTAATCACAAAAATAACTAAGGCATATAAAATGTATTCACAAAAATACACAATCATAGTTAAAAAAAAATTCAGATTAAAATACATTTAATATACAAAACAATAAAAATATCACAAGAAAACAAGACGTCGACGCTGCGTTTCGGTGAGTAGTAGATCGTTCACCTTCCTCAGGACAGTTTTCTAAAACATTTTTGGACGTAACTGGTATTCAATATCTTTAAGAGTGTTGAAGCAACACAGTACTTGAGAAATGAGGGATTGAAAATGGTCCACTCATTAAAAACTTCAGTTAACAGCCAATGATATTGGTTCTGTTTATTGGTGCCATAGACATAGACTGGTGCATCTGAGTAACCAGCTAGCGAGCCGTGGTTGGATACATACATTTTCAAATGAGAATCTTCACCCTCTTTTAAATTTCTAGGGTAAATGGGCTGATTTAGTTGCTGTAATACTTGTGTGCCTAAGGGATTAAAACCTGAAACTGACAATATGGCCTCCCTGCAACCAACGAACGAGTTCCGGGTCAGGATACACCATCGGTTTGGCCTACCAAGGCCGTGGGGCTTAGGGTGCAGGGTTGTCTTTAGGCGTCGGGTTTCTCTTACCAGCTCCGGGTGCGGTCGGGGGGATGCTCCAGAAAGAGGCTGCAGGCTTCGCTCGCAGATTCAAGACAGGTCAGAGATCACCAGATCTCAGGTCAGAATTACTGGAGCGACCTCCTTGTGGTGGTGGGTCACTTGGGGCGTGGGTGACATGGTGCAGAGTGGTGCAGACTTGCGGATTTTGCCAGAGCTGGAGTCTGTGGTTGAACAAAGCCGGTGTTCACGGGGGACAAAGTATTTTCTTTGGAAGGCAGGGCAGGCCCTCAGGGTTCTTAAGGTTGCTGGCTACAGGACACACCGGAGTTTCACTTCTGAAGGTTCAAAGTGGGGACAGGCCAGTAGGGCTGGGGCTAAGTCAGTGGGCGTCCTCCTCTTCTTAGCTTTGGCACGGCTGTTTGGTCCTTCTTCTTCTCTTCTTCTTCGTTGTTGATTGTCTGAAGAGGCAAGGTTCAGGGGTGCCCCTAAATACTAGATTTTTGGGGTGTTACAGGTAAGTAAAAGGTTGGGACCAATGGGTCGCTTCCTTGGGGTGGTTACACCCCTATTATGCCACCCTCCAGTGGAAGGGGGCATATGCCTCACTCTGATTGGCTGGGTCCCCACATCTCCAAGATGGCAGGGACTGAGAGTTGTTCTTCATCTCGCCTCCCCACCTGCGGGGTGGGATTGGCAAAGGTGGGCACAACTCCCTTCCTCACTTGGTTTTCCTGCCAGTTCTCTCACCCAAAGGGGCGGACAGAACCAGTGGGGACCAGTTGCTGGAAGCAGCAAAAGGCCTGGGGAAGCTCACAAGGGTGGCAAGCCTTTGTTGCTTCCCTTCGTGAACCCTGCCCATACTGGGGGAGGAGGCTTGGCACCTCGTCCCAGGATGTGCATTGTTTCACGCCCCTGAGAGCAGCAGGCTCTCGACCCAGGGGTCCAGAAACATGTCTGGTGGTGGCAGCTGGGGAGCAGCCACTCAGCCTGGACACTAGTGTTGGGTAATTTTTCAGGGGGCATCGCTAAGATGCCCTCTGTGTGCATTTTTCATTAAATCTCACACTGGCATCAGTGTGGGTTTAATGTGCTGAGAAGTTTGATACCAAACGTCTACGTTTTCAGTAAAGCAATAAGAGTACTGTGGAGTTTGCAATGACTGTAATGACAAACTCCCAGCACCATACACTCTTAATGGCATTACTGCACTTACAATGTCTAAGAATTGGCCTAGACACTGAAGGGGTAGAGGGCTCCTGCACCTTTAACATCACCACTGGTATAGTGCAGCCAGCTAGAGGGGTGGCTGATCTATGCCAGGGTAGTGTGTTGTGGGCATGGCACACAGGGATGTGTGGCATGTCGACTCATCACTGTGTTCTGCAACAAAACACACAGCCTGCAAAGGCCATGTGTGAGTGTAAAGGTACAGGGCCTCTAAGGGTGGCACAATACATGTTGCAGCCCTTGGAGGCCTTCCCTGGTCACAGTGCCCTGGATACCTGTGGTACCATTTACAAGGGACTGACCTGTGGCCAGAGAGTGCCGATTAGGTTTGGTCTACAATTTAGTTTCAGGGAAAGAACATTGGCCATGGGTACCTGATTGGTAGGAGCCCAGGGCACAGTCAGTCAAAGTACATCATCAGTTCAGCAAAAGGTGGGGGCAACCATGTTGAAAGAAGGCAGTTTCTCATATAAACCCCCCCAAAACAAAAGAGGATGAGACTAACCTTTGCCTAGAGAGTCTTCATTGTCTAAGTGGATGAACCTGGAAAGTCCATCTGCATTCGCATGGGCAGTCCAAGGTCTGTGTTCCACTACAAAGTCCATTCCTTGTAGGGAGATAGACCACCTCAACAGTTAAGGATTTTCACCTTTCATCTGCATTAGCTACTTGAGAGGCCTGTGATCAGTTTGAACTAGGAAGTGAGTGGCAAACAAGTATGATCTCAGCTTCTTCAGGGACCAAACCACAGCAACGGCCTCCCTCTCAATGGCAAACCAATGCTGCTCCCTGGGGAGAAAACGTCTGCTTATAAAATTTAACAGGTTGGTCTTGGCCTTTATCATTGGTCTGGGATAGGACCGCTCCTATCCCTGGCTCAGAGGTATCAGTCTGCATAATGAACTGCTTGGTATAGTCTGGAGCTTTGAGAATTGGTGCTGAGCACATTGCCTCTTTCAGGGTGTCAAAAGCTTTTTGGCAGCTAACGGTCCAGTTTAACTTTTTGGGCATCTTCCTGGTGGTAAGTTCTGTGAGGTGAGTCACAATAGACCCACATCCCTTTAAAAACATCCTGTAGTGCCCAGTCAGGCCAAGGAATGCCCTGACTTAGGTCTGGGTTGTTGGGGCTGCCCAGTCAAGGATGGCCTGGATCTTGGGCTGCAAAGGTTGCACTTGGCCTCCACCAACAAGGTGGCCTAAATATACCACAGTTGGCATTTGATAGTTACGCCTGCAGTTTGCAGAGCTTTTAAAACCTTCCCCAGGTGAATCAGGTGATCCTGCCAGGTGGAGCTTAAGACAGCAATATCATCTAGATATGCTGCACTAAAGGACTCCAATCCAGCAAGGACTTGATTCACCAACCTTTGGAAGGTGGCAGGGGCATTCTTGAAACCAAAAGGCATAACAGTGAACTGATAATGCCCATCAGGTGTGGAGAATGCTGTCTTTTCTTTTGCTTCTGGTGCCATGCCAATCTGCCAATACCCTGCAGTTAAGTCAAAGGTACTTAGAAATGTGTCTGCACCCAATTCATCTATCAACGTATCTGCTCTTGGGATAGGGTGAGCATCTGTCTGGTTGACAGAGTTGAGCCCTGTATAGTCCACACGGAACCTCATTTCTCTCTTTCCACCCTGGGGATGAGTTTTGGGAACCGGAACCACTGAGAAGGCCTAGGGTCTCTCAGAGTGTTCAATAATCCATAGCTCCAGCATCATGCTGACTTCAGCTCTGATGCTTTCCTTCACTTGATCAGACTGTCAATAGATTTTGTTCTTGACAGGTGTATAAGTGTCCACATCATGGCTACATCAGTTTGTCTGAGCAGGGGTCAAGGAAAAGAGCTTAGCATACTCCTGCAAGACTTGCTTGCAACCAGTCTGCTGTTAGGCAGTGAGGGTGTCTGAAAAGTCAACTCCATCCACTGACCCATCTTTGGGGCTGTATGAGAGAAGATCAGGGAGAGGTTGACTCTCTTTCTCCTGATCCTTATTAGTTACCATCAGCATGGTGATGTCAGCCCTGTCGTGGAAAAACGTAAGGCGGTTCACAGGGATCACCCTTTTGGGTGTCCTGCTTGTGCCCAAGTCAGCTAAGTAGGTGGCTTTACTTTTCTTCTCTAAGATGGGGGAAGGGCCACTCCATCTGTCCTGGAGTGCCCTTGGTGCCACTGGCTCTAACACCCAAACCTTTCGCCCTGGTTGAAATTCTACCAGGGCAGCTTTTTGGTCATACCAGTGCTTCTGAAGCTCCTGGCTGGCCTCAGGATTTTTGGAAGCTTTTTCCATGTACTCTGCCATTCTGGACCTCTGGCCTAGTACATAGTCCACAATGTCTTGTTTGGGTTCTTGGAGAGGCTTCTCCCAACCCTCTTTTACAAGACAGAGTGGTCCCCTAACAGGATGGCCAAACAGAAGTTCAATGACGGAAAATCCTACTCCCTTGCGAGGCACCTCTCTGTAGGCGAAAAGTAAGCATGGTAAGAGGATATCCCACCTCCTTTTGAGTTTTTCAGAGAGTCCCATAATCATGCCTTTCAATGTCCTGTTAAAACTCTCAACTAGACCATTGGTTTGTGGGTGATAGGGTTTAGTAAACTTGTACTGCACTCCACACTCTTTCCACATGTGTTTTAGTGGCATGATCCACTACCACTAGTATGAATTTGTTCCCTGATGCTGTGGGAGGTTCAGGTAGGCCCACTATGTCCACACCTACCCTTTCAAAGGGAACCTCAACCACTGGAAGTTGAATTAAGGGGGCCTTTGGGTGTCCACCTGTTTTGCCACTGCCTTTTATAAGTGACATAGGATCTGACAAACTCCTTTACTTTCGGAGACATCTGGGGCCAGTAAAGGTGGGTGACTAGCCTTTCCCAGGTTTTGGTTTTGCCCAGATGTCCAGCTAGGGGATGTCATAAGCTAAAGTTACTAGGTACTCCCAGTACTTCTGAGGCACTACCACTCTCCTAGTGGATACAGGGTTGGGGTGTCTAGCCTCAGTGTGCAGTAGCCCCTCCTCCGAATAAACTCAGTGGGTATCACTGACATCTCCCTTTTCCTAGGTAGCAGCTTGCTGCCTCAGGCTTTCATGAGTTGGACAGTCCTTTTGTCCAATGCACAGCTCTTCCCTAGAGGGTCCCCCTGGGCCAAGGATTTCAAACTGGTAAGGGTCAAGCTCCATGGGGTCAGTTCCCTCTGGGGTGTACAAGTCCTCTCACTAAGCAGAGGGGTCCTGATCCTTTAGCTGTACAGAAGCTGGTTTCCCAGTCTTCTTACCTTTCCTCTTGGAAGGTTGGGCAATACTTTTAGGCTCCAATACTTCTTTTTCATCCTGCTTTCGGCTCTGAGCTCTTGTTTTCACACACACAATCTCAGGGATGTCCAGCATTACTGCATTGGTTTTTAATTCTACCTCGGCCCATGCTGAGGTTTCCAGGTCATTACCAAGCAGACATGCAGCTGGAAGCTTTGCAGAGACCACTACCTGTTTCAGGCCAGCAACCATCTCCCAGTTTTATGTCACCATAGCTATTGCATGGTTAGTAGTAACACTGTCAGCATTGGTGACTGGGTGAGTTTTCCCAATAAGGGATTGCTCTTGGGAAACCAGTGTATCTCTCACCATAGTGATCCTGGCAGCTGTATCACTCAGGGCTCCTATTCTAGTCCCATTGCACCAAGGGTATTGCAAGTACTTCTTTAAGTTGGGTGGCCACATATCTAAAGTAGCAAACTCATCTTCCCCTTCTGTGACTAGAAATGCTTCAGTACACAACCCAATTTACTCTTGGCACACTGCTGATCCAATCTGGAGACTAGCTATACCAGGAGTAACTGTAGGAATACTATGAGGCTTCTTGTTAGGGCAAGCAGCATCTCCAGTAAAGTGTCCCAACTTCTTACAGTTGTTACACCAGGCCTTTGACGGATCAAAGTTCTTTCTCCTGTACCTATTATTGGACAGGGAGGAGTTTTGGGTCCCACCCCCTTGTGCAGGTTTAAGGGGCTCTTTTAAACACTCAGGCTTTTTATCTTGGGGATTCTTACTACCACTCCCCTGGGGAGGTTCTGTAACCTCTTTCTTTTGGTTTCCCCCAGTGGTTGTTTTTGTCACCCTTGTCTTGACCCAGTGGTCTGCCTTCTGTTCCAATTCTAGGGTAGAAATTAGCCCTAGGTCTACCAAATGCTGATGTAACTTTTCATTAGTGCAATTACTTAAAATATGTTCTTTCATAAACAAATTGCGAAGTCCATTGAAATCATGCATATTGTGTCCAATTAACCAACCATCTAGTGTCTTAACTGAGTAGTCAACAAAGTCAATCCAGGATTGGTTTTAGGTTTTGTGAGTCCCCTGAATCTAATTCTGCTTTCCTCAGTTGTAAGTCCGAAGCCCTCAATCAGAGTTCTCTTCATGAGGTCATATGAGACCCAGAATCGGCCCCTGTAAGGGCCAGGAGTTTGTCCCTGCAGTTACCAGTGAACAATTCCTAAAGGAGTGCCCCCCGGTGTGACTTCTTCACTTTTCTCATTTCACACGCCCTCTCAAAGGCTGTGAACAATTTTGTGATATCATCACTCTCTTCAAATTTAGGGACAATCCCTTTGGGGATTTTAGGATCATAAGATTGCTATTTATCATTATTAAGTAAAAACCTTGCCACTATTGATGGGTGCTAGGCCCATCTTTGCTCTCTCTTTCTCTAGAGTCAGGAGTCTGGTCTGTAAATTCAGTCTTTTGGTCAACCTTGCTAGCAGGTTGTCCTCCTCATTGAGGTTGTCCTCAATAGCACCTCGTCCACCTGTGTGGACTCTAGGTACTGAGAGGTTTATCCTTGCAGTCAGGGCCACTGGGGCACTTCTCTCCCTATGAAGTGGGGTGGGGGGTTGGATGGTATTCTCATCCCCTCCAGCTTCTTCCTCATCTGAGAGGTCTTCATTCTCAGAGGGATGGTCCTTAGCATACTCAGAAAACAGCTCCTGGAACTTTTGTTTGGTGGGTTGGGACCCCATGGTTATATTTTTAATGCTGCATAGGTACCTTAACTTGTTAAAAGCTAAGTGGAGGTAAGGGGTTAGGTCAAGCTCCTCCACCTGGTCCTCTATGCCATTGTGGTTATCTTCACTAACGGCTCGGTTCTTGTTAAGAGACATTGTTAAAAAAAAAACAACTTCTGGGGGGCATGGCCGGGCAAGGTGGCCGGACGGACGTAATCCGTCTTGGCTCCCGGTCTGCCCCAGCATCTCGGGGACATTACAGCCGCAATACAGCACCATCACCGATGCAGTAAGCACCGATCGACGGCCCCATGTCTGGTGCGTGTGGGTAGCCCCAAAACGACATTCTGGAGCTTGGAACGGGGCTGATTTGAGGCTGTGCCAGACCGATTGCAAGCCCTCATGCACCAGCGGCCACCATCTTTGGGGCTGTAACGGCGCCCGTGGGTAGCAGCGCCCATCCAGAGCGGCGGTGGCCGCGGGCCCGGGCTCACAGTGGAGAACTGCCCCTCTAAGCTGGAATCTAGCTCCGAGGAGAGCCGGCGGTGCAAACATCGGAGGACAGCAGCACCAGGGGAGAACGAGCTGGGTGGCTGGCCGCTTGAAGACCGACGTGCCACTGAGACAGCCAGGTGCATGAGGGGCCCCACAGGGAGTCACCTAGCAGCATGAAATGCAGGCAGAGTGGAGCGGACCGGGGCGATCTTACACAGGCAGAGAGGAGGCGGGAGCCCGGTGGCCCCAGGAAGACATAATCTCCCCATGCCTGACTTTAAGATGGCGGACAGGCAGAGAGCAAGTAGTGCACTGGGAACTCTACACAGCATAATCTGAGGAGCACGCAAGCCTTTCTTTTGGGACCCTCACCACGCACCGGTGTTTAAGGGAGAGCGCCAGCCCAGCACCCGGGGAGAGCAGTGATCGCCCCAGTTGGCGACGAAGTGGGGGCCTGCATCCTCTAGGGGAGTGCAGTCGGCCCGAATGGTTGACTCTCACACTCACGCGCATTCAGAGTAAGAGTCGGCAGACGAGAGGGTGACAGTGACGTGGCTGTGCCCGGAATGGTGGTGGCCACCCCGGTAGGACCAAGCAGTGAACACATCCTATGGTAGAAGAGACAGGCGACTCACAATTAGACGGCCTAGAAACCTGGCACTGAGGGACTGAAGGGCATGATTCAAAGTTTGAGGCCTGCACCACGACCCTTCCTCGACGGGGTGAAGGGCACACTGAGAATTCGGTGGCCTACAGGGGAGAAAAGAGCAGACCCGCTCTGAGGGCCACCAGCAACGCATAGAGGCCATCCACGGAGGAGCTAGAAGGTACAGTTGCAGACCACCCGGGCGACAGCAGCGGGGTTAGCGTTGGGCCTGCCTCTATGCCGCCTAAGAAAACGGTGCCCAAAGCTATGAACAAAGTCTCCCATTTCTTTACCACAGCAGAAAAACACTTCCCAGTGGAAAGCGAAGGCAATACAGACACCATGGCCTTTAATAAAGAGAACCTCATGGCATCCCTGCGCGATTTTAAAGTGGAGCTTAGGAAGGAGCTAAGCCAGGATATCAAGGCTTCCATTGACCAACTGAAAAGTGACCTCAATGATCGAATGGCTACCCTCTAACAGGACGTAGACAAAGTAGGAGTCAGAGTGATAGAATTGGAGGAGCAGAACCAGAAGCGCACCTCCAATATGCAGGACACATTACATGCCTTACAGGATCAACTGCACCAAACCCAACTGAAAGCAGAAGACCTTGAAAACAAGGCCGGAAGGGACAACCTGCGGATCTGCAACCTGGAGGAGAGGGCAGGAGGCCCGGACCTGGAAGCTTTCCTTGAGGGCCTCCTTGCAGAAATCATCAGTCCACAAGCCCTTAAAATTAAGCTCTAGCACGCACACAGAGTTGGAGGCCCACCGACCGGAGAACGGAAGCGAACGAGAGAGACGTGCTCGCGAACTTTCACTCTTTCACTCTTACAAGGTGAGAGAGGCAGTCTTATCAGCCGTCAGGAAAAATAATCCAATCTCTTTCCAGGGTCACACCTGCAGCATCTATCAGGACTTGGCTCCCGCAGCGAGACGGCAGCAGTTCAGACCCATCACAGCTAAGTTGGGCGATGATAAAGTCAGATATCGCTGGACTTATCCGTTTGGCCTGAGTTTTGAATATCACAACAGACACCGGCGAGGTGACCCCCTCGATGGCCAAGACAGTGGTTATGGTCATCCTTAATCCCATGAAAAATGTACATCTCTGTGCCTCCTACCGCCCAATAGCACTCTTAAATTTAGATGCAAAGATATACTCTACTATTCTAGCGAACCAGATACAGGACCTGATGCCAGATTTAATTCACCCCGATCAGTCTGGCTTCATAAAAGGGTGCCAGACTCAATCAAATCAATCAACCAATCAATCAATCAACAGATTTGTAAAGCGCACTACTCATCCGCAAGGGTCTCAAGGTGCTGGGAGGAGGGGGGGCTGCTATTGCTCAAACAGCCAGGTCTTGAGCTGTTTCCTGAAGGAGAGGTGGTCCTGGGTCAGCCGTAGGTGGGTGGGGAGGGAGTTCCATGTCTTGGCCGCCAGGTAGGAGAAGGATCTTCCTCCGGCGGTGGCTCTGCGGATGCGTGGGACGGTGGCGAGGGCTAGGCTGGCGGAACGGAGCTGGCAAGTGGGTGTGTAGAATGTGAGGCGGCTGTTGAGGTATTTGGGGCCCATGTCGTGGAGAGCTTTGTGAGCGTGGGTGAGGAGTCTGAACGTGATCCTTTTGCTGACGGGGAGCCAATGCAGCTCTTTCAGATGGGCGGAGATGTGGCAGTGGCGGGGGTTGTCTAGGATGAGTCGTGCAGAGGCGTTCTGTATGCACTGGAGTCTTTTCTGGAGTTTGGCTGTGGTTCCCGCGTAGAGGGTGTTCCCGTAGTCCAGTCGGCTGGTGACGAGGGCCTGGGTGACCGTCTTCCTGGTTTCGATGGGGATCCACCGGAAGATCTTTTGGAGCATGCGCAGGGTGTTGAAGCAGGATGACGAGACGGCGTTGACTTGCTTGGTCATCGTGAGGGAGGGGTCTAGGAAGAAGCCCAGGTTGCGTGTGTGATCCGTTGGCTTGGGGGCGATGCCCAGGGCAGGGGGCCATCAGGAGTCGTCCCAGGCAGAGTGGGATGGTCCCAAGATGAGGACTTCCATCTTGTCTGAGTTCAGTTTCAGACGGCTGAGCTTCATCCATTCCGCGACATCTTTCATTCCATCCTGGAGGTTGGCTCTGGCTGTTGTGGGGTCGTTGGTGAGGGAGAGGATCAGCTTGGTGTTGTCGGCGTAGGAGATGATGTTGAGGTTGTGTTGGCGTGCGATGGCTGCGAGCGGGCTCATGTAGATGTTGAAAAAGGTGGGGCTGAGCGAGGATCCTTGTGGGACGCCGCAGATTACTTCGGTGGCCGCGGATCGGAATGGGGGGAGTCGGACTCTCAGGGTTCTTCCGGTGAGGAACGAGATGATCCACTCCAGGGCCGTTCCTTGGATTCCGGTGTTGCTGAGGCGATGTATCAGGGTGCAGTGGCATACGGTGTCGAAGGCTGCTGAGACGTCCAGGAGGATGAGGGCAGCTGTTTCTCCGTTGGTGGCTGCGATGAGGGCGGTCTCGGTGCTGTGGTTTGCTCGGAAACCGGACTGTGAGGGGTCGAGGGATCCGTTGGTCTCGAGGAAGGCGGAGAGTTGTTTGTTGACGGTCTTCTCTATGACTTTGGCAGGAAAAGGGAGGAGCGAGATGGGGCGGAAGTTCTTGAGGTCGGTGGGGTCCGCGTTGGGTTTCTTCAGGAGGGCGCTGAGCTCTGCATGTTTCCAGCTCTCCGGGAAGGTGGCGGATGCGAAGGAGCTGTTGATGATGTCCCCGAGTTGGGGTGCGATGATGTAGTCGGCTTTGTTGAAGATGTGGTGTGGACAGGGGTCGGTAGGGGAGCTGGAGTGGATGGTGTTCATCGTGTGGGTGGTGTCTTCGGTGTTGACCGGGGTCCAGGTGCAGAGGGTGCCGAGGGTGGTGGTGGGGGGTGCCGGTTCGGTGGTTGGGTGCGTGGTTTGTGCGTCGAAGCTGTTGTGTATGTCGGTGATCTTGCGGTGAAAGAACGAGGCGAGTGAGTCACAGAGGTCCTGCGAGGGTGTGATGTCGTTGCTGCAGGCGCTGGGGTCGGCACGCTCTTTGACGATTCTGAAGAGTTCCTTGCTGTGTTGGGTGTTGTTGTCCAGTCGTTCTTTGAATGCTGTCCTCTTGGTGGTGCGGATCAGCTGGTGGTGTTTGCGGGTGGCGTTTTTGAGGGCTGTCATGTTTTCTGTTGACTGGTCGTGGCGCCAGGCTTTCTCGAGGGAGTGGCAGGTTTTCTTGGAGCTTTTGAGGTCGTCGTAGAACCACGAGGTCATCTTGCTGTAGGGTCTGCTGGACGGGTTCTTCAGTGGTGCGAGGTCATGGGCGCAGTTGGTGAGCCACTGTGTGAGGTTACGGGCTGCTTCGTTGGGGTCCGTCGTGTTGGTGGGAGGGTTCTGGCTGAGGGAGGTGATTAGCTGGTTGGTGGTGATCTTGCTCCAGCTTCTGCGGGGTGCCTGTTGCGGGTGTTGGTGGGTCATGGTTCTTCTGTAGTTGAAGTGGATGCAGCTGTGGTCTGTCCAGTGTAGTCCGGTTGAGTGGCTGAAGGAAATGTGCTTGCTGGAGGAGAAGATGGGGTCAAGCGTGTGGCCGGCGTGGTGGCTGGGGGTGTTCACCAGTTGCTTGAGTCCGAGGTCGGCGAGGTTGTCCAGCAGGGCGGTGGAGTTGCTGTCATTGTTGTTCTCCAGGTGGAAGTTGAGGTCTCCTAGGAGGATGTAGTCTGGGGAGGCTAGTGCGTGCGGGCTGACGAAGTCTGGGATGGCTTCGCTGAATTGTGCACGCGGTCCCGGGGGTCTGTAGATGAGAGTGCCTCTGAGGGTGGTTTTGGGGTCGATGTGTATCTGGAAGTGGAGGTGCTCGGCGCCGGTGAGGGTGTCGACGGAGTTGGTCGTGATCTGGATGGTGTCTCTGTGGACGATGGCGATGCCTCCTCCGGTTTGGTTGACGCGGTCCCTCTGGGTGATCTTGTATCCATCTGGGATGGCTATGGCGATGTCAGGGGCTGAGGAGGCGTTCATCCAGGTTTCAGTAAGGAAGGCGACGTCTGGAGATGTTGTGTCGAGGAGGTCCCATAGCTCGATTGCGTGCCTGTGGATGGAGCGGGTGTTGAGCAGGATTTACTTGAGGTGATTGTTGCTGGTGTCTGGTCTGGCGGGTGCGGTGCAGGTTCGGGGGCTGGTGTATTTGCAGGCAAGGCAGGCGAAGGGTCCGTGTGTGCGTTTCGGGGTGGCTTGGTAGCAGGTGGGGTTCCGATTGGAGTTGAGTGCGTGGAGGGTGGCGGCAGTGTAGGTCCATCGTGTGGGCTGGCATTGTCGAGGGCCATGGGTCCTGGCACAGAGTGTGGTCCAGGCACGTACGGGCGCAGACGGGCGCAGCGGTCGCCATAAGAGGGAAGGAGGGGAGGAGGGGTCAGCTGGGAGGCGGGAGGGAAGAGCCAATGGGAGCAAGGGGGGCGGGGCCGCACGGGAGGCAGCGGCGGGAAAGACGGGGCTGAGGAGCCCGGCGAGAGGAGAGACCAGGAAAAACACTCACTCCACACTCGGGGTACAAAAAGAGAAGGGGGCAGACAGGCACACGGGCACAGAGGCGAAAGGGGAAACCAGGAAAAACACTCACTTCACACTCACGATAATAGTAGACGCAAAAAAAAAAAAAAAAAATACATCCAATCGAAAAAGCCACCAAATGGGAGATTCCAGCGGTCCTGGTGGGGCTGGATCGTACGAAGGCCTTTGATCGGGTGGACTGGGCATTCCTCTTTTGTGTTCTCACATCCTTCGGCTTCGCAGAAATACTCATTCGCATGATTAAGGCCAACTACACACAGCCCAGCTCCAGGGTCCAGGTCAATGGCGTGCTATTGGTCCCCTTCTCCCTTACGAGAGGCACTAGACAGGGGTGCTCTTTGTCCCCTCTGTTGTTTGCGCTCAGTATTGAACTGCTAGCAATGACCATCTGAAACAACTTGCCGATTAAAAGGATAACCTTCGGAGGGGACACCCACAAAATATCGCTCTTTGCGGACGATGTGCAAATAAGCCACGCAAAGGAGACTAGAAGCAGTGGAGTGGTGGGCTTTCTAATAGAAAACAAGCGTAGCGAGTGAGGCAGTGATGTTTAAAGTGCCAATGGAAATAGGTGCATAACGTATAGGTGAAGCAAGATGCATAGAACGAATGAGTAGGTTAATGCTATCAACAGGGAATAGGTGATGGCATATTGACTAACTAAAGCGAATTAGGAATAGTGGTCAGGCGATGAAGAAGGGAGGGCCGAAATACCTCATGTCAAGCAGCTACTTCCATTGGCACTTTAAACATCACTGCCTCACTCGCTACGCTTGTTTTCTATTAGAAAGCCCACCACTCCACTGCTTCTAGTCTCCTGCGTGGCTTATTTGCGTAAATGTTATACGATCCCTCCATAGCCTAAGAATACACTGCCAATTAGTTCCACAGTTTGAAGTTTTCTTGAGTATCATTATTGTGTTGGTAATAACTACTGCCTCTGCTAACTCTTTGCAATTTACTTTTCCCAATTTTTTCTACTCTTGTCATTTTTTTCCTTCCATTATAAAGTCACCACAGGCAAATGTTTACAGGCATCACAATGCTAATGTCCGGATGATGATCCTATATCTTTCTGTCAAGGATCGAAACGCCGTTGACTTGTTGTCTATCTTATACACTTTTATTATTTAAGCTTGTGTATGTGTAAAGGTGGCTTTTCTCTAATGTGTTTGTTTTATCATGATTGCCTTATACAAATAACCACATGCTGACTGAGCCTTTCTGTTTTCTTTTTGTTATGTGAGCTCTAGGATGCAGGCTTGTGTCCATCTGTAAATATTTTTCGTTTCACCCTTCTTATGTTTATTTCTCATATTTGCATATTAAATTACTTGTATTGGCTGGGTAACGGTTAAGATATAGCACTGATTGGGTCTATATTTATTGCTCTCCTATGCTTTCTCTTTGCCCAGGGATCACTGTTTCTTGTAATAGATATCCCACTGGGACATTTCCTAGAGAAAAGGTAATTAAAAACAGTTTTGCACAATTGTACTTTTTTATGTTTACATAAAATCAACTCTACAGTCAATAGGTTCCTATGGAGAGAAATGAAGGTAACGGTTATCAGGTAAGTAATCGGACTTTGGGGTTGAGCTTCTGGGTCAAGGATGCACTCTTGTTACACTCTCAGTGACACTAGGGTGGCCGGAGGCAGAGTGCTGAGGCCCAATGTTATCAAATGGAGGATAGGGAGCCTACGGTTGGTGGCTGCCTACGAGCATGCCACAGGGTTGTGGGAGCAAAGCTCCTGCTGTTAGGCTCAGGGCAAAGGGGGATCCTGTTTAGCACAAAAAGTGCACCCGCAGCAGCACAAGTGCGGCAGGCTTGAGGACGGAGATCTTCTGAAGGTGACCACCGGTTGGAGAGGTAAGTTGGGACACCGAAGGCTGTGGAGCTTCAGGTGCAGGGTTGTCTCCAGGCATCGGGTTTCTCTAACCAGCTCCGGTCGGAGGATCCTCCAGAAAGAGGCTCTAGGCTTCACTGGGAGATTTGAGGCAGGTTAGAGATTACCAGATCTCGAGTCAGAATTGCAGGTGAGACCTCCTCGTGGTGTTGGGCCACGCGGACTCGGGCCGTGGGCGACTGGTGCAGAGTTGTGCAGATTCGTGGATTTTGCCAGAGCTGGAGTCTGTGGTTGAACATATCCGGTGCTCATGGGAGACAAAGAATTTTCTTTGAAGGCAGAGCAGGTCCTCGGGGTTCTTGAGGTTGCTGGTTGCTGGACACACCTGGGTTTCGCTTCTGCAGGTTTGAGGTGCGGACAGGCCGGTAGGGCTGGAGGCAAGTCAGTGGGCTTCCTTCTCTTCTTAGCTTTGGCACGGCTGTTCTGTCCTTCTTCTTCTCGGCTTCTTGGTAGTTGCTTGTCTGAGGAGGCAAGGTTCAGGGGTGCCCCTAAATTCTAGATTTAGGGGCATTGCAGGTAAGTAAAAGGTTGGGACCAATGGGTTCCTTCCTTGGGTTATGCCACCCTCCAGTGGGAGGGGGGCATATACCTCACTCTGGTTGTCTGGGTCCCCCCATCAGCAAGATGGCGTGGACTGAGAGTTGTGCTTCACCTCGCCTTCCCCACCTGAGGGGTGAGGTTGGCAACGTTGGGCACACCTCCCTACCTCACTTGGTTTTTCTGCCGGTTCTCTCGCCCCAAAGTGGGGGTTGGAACCTGTGGGGATCAGTTGCTGAAAGCATCATAAGGTCTGGGGAAGCTCACAATGGTGGCAAGCCTTTGAAGCTTCCCCTTTGTGGACCCTGCCCATCCTGGGGGAGGAGGCTTGGCACCTCATCCCAGGATGTGCATTGTTTCAGGCCCCCAAGAGCAGCAGGCTCTCGACCTAGGGTTCCGTAACATGTCTGGTGGTGGCAGCTGGGGAGCAGCCACTCAGCCTGGACACTAGTTTTGGGTCATTTTTCAGGGGGCATCTCTAAGATGCCCTCTCTGTGAAATTTTCATTAAATCCCACAGTGGCATCAGTGAGGGTTTAATGTGCTGAGAATTTTAATACCAAACTTCTCAGTTTTCAATAAAGCCATTATGGTACTGTGGAGTTCACAATGACAAACTCCCAGCATCATATGCTCTTAATGGCATTACTGCACTTACAATGTCTAAGAATTAGCTTAGACACTGTAGGGGTACAGGGCTCATGCACCTGTACCCTCACCACCAGGATAGTGCACCCAGCTAGAGGGGTGGCTGATCTATACCAGGGCAGCAGGTTGTAGGCCTATGTCGACTCTTCACTTTGTTCTGCACCAAAACACGCAGCCTGCAAAGGCAGTGTGTGAGTGTAAAAGTACAGGGCCTCTAAGGGTGGCACAATAAGTGCTGCAGCCCTTAGAGCCCTTCCTTGGTCACAGTGCTCTGGGTACCTGTGGTACCATTTACCAGGGACTGACCTCTGGCCAGACAGTGCCAATTGGGTTTGGTCTACAATGCAGTTTTAGGGAAAGAACATAGGCTCTGGGTACCTGACTGGCAGAAGCCCGGGCACACTCAAAGTACATCAGCAGTTCAGCAAAAAGTGGGGGCAACCATGCAGAAAGAGGGCACTTTCTCACAATGGTGTAATAAGTTCTAGACCCCAAGCCTTCCTCATGGGTTGGTCATGGTGTTTCAAATAATGAATGGTGGAGCTGGACAAGGGGATTCCTTGAAACATTTTTCACAAGTTTCTGTGATTCATAGTCAATCCAAGGTTGAATCTGCATTAAACCAGTATTCCCCTGGACTTTGTTTTCTTATATCAGGTCGAGTAGTGCTGGCTCAGAGACGCTCCGATTGGACTTCAGTCTCTGCCATCATATGATAATCCATTGTTCTCCAATCATAAGTAACCCATGAGATTTAGAAGGCATACACATGTCTCCAGAACAGCCCTTTCCATCTAACCTTCATGGGACCAAGGGTGTGTAGACAAATTATTAATGAGAAAAAAATATAGTGTGGACAAAATATTATGACAATAATTTCTAGGTCAAAAGGTTTGTGAAGGTACATATCTTTGGGTCAGCAAAGTTTTTCTATATATAACTCCACATATATGTACTTTCAAGGTACGTAGATGTGGAGTTAAGAATAGTAACGCGATACAGGCTCATCAGTCAGAATGGCTTCTTCCTCTTTAGCCAACATATGCCTAAAACCATCTCCCACCTGAAAACTGCCAAAAGTCTCTAACTGTGGGGTTAAGATTGTCCTGCACATCCCAGACATCAGCCTTAGCATTCTTGTGTACCAGCACCAACAGGCAGGACACGTCCCTAATTTAATTGGGGGGGAATGGATGAAGGGAGTCAGCAACTATTTTTGCTCTACAAAGTGAAATGCCTTTCCTTCTTAATCATCTTGTCTTCTAACTACCCTGGGTATGCCACCATAAAGGCTGCTTACATCCTGCTCCTTTCCTGCAGCACAGTCCTTTATTATTATGTATGCTCATTTGGATGACAATATACTGGATCGTGTGGGTTTGGGGTGCATCAGGTGAATTACAGAAGGCCATCCATTCTTGCAGAGTTCCAAGGATTTACTCAGTGAGCCTTTTTCTGACTTCTTGTCTGCATGATGTTGATCAGCACAGCGCTAGGTGATAGACATGACATTGCCCTAATCCTACAGGATTGTGACAGGTAGAGGGAACAGCCACCTGGTTTCTCTCAAGCATGACCAGAAACCCTCTGGGTGCATGTACGTACTGTGTGACCACAAACATTCTTTGAAGATGCTTTGACCCCTGATTCACATTCTATTGAGGCTGACGTTGCTGTGCCAACTTGAGAGTGTTGTAAGATATAGGACCCATGCAGGAGTATAGATAAATAAATAAAATGCTTTTTTTTGTGAATCACATCCTCAATTGAAAAAGGTCTGCAAGTTAAGCATAGGAGTGCATCACTGTCTAGGGAAATTCTGTAGTAAGCAAGGTTTTGTAAAATTGAGGCATCTGGTGCATTTGAAAGACAAATATTCAAATAATTTGGCAAAATGTAGACATTTAAAGACATTTTCCTACCGATAATCTTTAATTACTACAAGAAATAAAAAGGTGCCTTCTAAGGTTGGTCTTCTCCAGATTTATAAGGGTGGGGAGCATAGCGAGGCTCTCCCATATGGCATTTGTGAGAAAATGAGCTTTAATTGCGAGTTTTACAACACACGTTTGTGATCTTCCCAATCAGATGTTCATGCAAATGCTATCACTGACCATACAGATGAAGGAAGAAGTGTAGTGAATTGATAACATCGTAAAAGCTTTATTAATATATGTTAAAGATATGGATCTTCACGAATTATAAAATTAACAACGACAGCGACCTTCTAGCACCAAGAAACAGCATCAGTTATAGGAGCCTCAAACTCAGAAAGGGCAGACTAACCAAAGATGAAGTATAATACAAGAAAGATGGCATGACTAACCTATTTAAAGTAGCCGATAATTTCAGTGGGATCAGAAGCCAGTATCTCCTATATCTTGCATCAGGTGTATTTCTTCTATATTCAGCAAGAAGAAAGTTTGTCTTCATTTCTTTCCATTCAAAAGTTAATTAGTATCGCTGGGTCATAACTGTTTATGTCATGCATGCATTCATGCATGCACTAGCCTGCATGCTTCTTCAGCCTTCTGTGTGTTAGTTTGTTCTTTTTCGAGTTCTTGAATCTGTCAAACTGATAGTGTGTTGCAAGGATGGATTTGTGACTAAAGCACAGCAGAAGCTGAAGTTAGGTGAGTCCTCCTTCTGGGAAATCGCTTGGACCAACTAACCAGGCTTTGGATGCATTTTAAATATAAACCCAAGATGGCCTCTAATTCTTGCAACATGTAAAAATCTCATATGAATACCATGGGACGGCAGCAGTACATGTGTGTATACATGAGAGAGTTCTGCAAGAAGTATGGAAGGCCTGGGGTCAGTGTGGGCAATGTGGTGTTGCGAAGGACACATATCAGATCAACAGGAAAGTAAGCTGGTATGGCTTGTTAGGAGACACGTAGTTGAGACCTGAGGACATCTGTTGGCATAACGACTCATGTCAACTGGTGGGCAGCAGAGACAGAAATCTGATCCCTCGCTATTGTCAAAACTTTCTTGCATACCAGGTAGTCGTTGTGATGCCTATGGAGAGTCCAACACTGCACCTTCCTCCAGCAGGACATTCTTAACACCCCCTCCGTCCGATATAATAGGCTTATTGTCTAATGGATCCCTTGATCTGCCACGTGGAGCAGCAAATTAATAAACTCACAAAACCAAGGAAATCAATAGACACATTTCAAGCAATCCTAGCACTGGTAAACATCCTTTTACTGAAATTAAGGACTCCATCCATTGCACAAATTACTTTAGATCTAGATTTCGGGATCAAGAATATATTTACATGACAACAAAGGTGATTCTTGCATTGTGTTCCAATCCATCATTCCCATAGAAACGAAATTAAACATAAAAAACACCAAGTAAAAAACTCACTGCACATGATGCTCTTTATCTCAAAAGGAATTGGGCAGTTTTATTGCAGTCTCAGGCTGAGATATAACCATAAACATGATGTCAGTTAGAGCACCGCTACCATACAACTTCTCTATTGCTCTCTGAACCGATTTTTAAGTGTGAGAATTGTGTTGCTGGGGAAAGTGGGATTGCTTTTGATTTCTGTTTTAAAAAAAAGGCAAACTGCGGAAGACCTAGTGTTCCATTTGGACTTTGGGCAGTCGAACATCTGCGACCAGCACATCACATGGCCGGTCATTGGGAAAGACCTGTACTTACCCGGTTAGTGGTCTAGTTGTTTAGTGTGCCTGGGCCACACCTCTACCTGAACATGTCCCAGATGCAGACGCACAGCGGACGAGTGTAGCAGGTGAACCCCTGCTGTGCTGAAGTCATGCCTGAGGCAAGCCCGTTTGCGCCCATCCACATCCAACTGGGGCCAGGGGCCAGGGACACTGTGCGTGGAGGGTCAGATTTAAAGGTCTATTCAGCAAATCATTAAAAGGTTTACAATCAGGATGTTTGGATACTTGTTGGTCATCATTTAATTTATTGAAGGACACACAGGTTTGCATATCCTGTAACTTCTCCCTCAATGTGTGGGGTGTTGATCTGCAAGGCACCAAGGAGCTGGTAGGATGCACTTTATCTGCAGGCAGCAGGACATCTACATCCAACGGTAAAAAGACAGAAACTAAGCTTCACTTTTTCTGTATCAACGTTCGTTCGCTAGGACGCCACCAGCAAGATTCTTTTCACTTTGTGGTTGACCATGCACCCGATGCAGTATTTTTGACAGAGACATGGCTACATGAGGCGTCCATCCCAGGCATCATTGATGCCCTGCAATCAAAAGTATTTCCTAGTGAGGAGGGACACAATTGGGAAACAGATAGCTTTACACTGTCAGGCATTTCGATATATCTCCCCCCAGGTTATGCCGGAAAATGGTGCTCATCACCTCTGGACTAATTGGCTCCACATATTCTCAGATACTGAAATGTTCTATTACTGGGTGACTTGAACATCCATTTTGACAATAATGCGGGTGGTTCTTGGTGCACCTTAACTGAGGAACTCAGAGTGCTTTGTCTGGATTTAGCAAATTTTTCACCCATGCACAACAAAGCACATCAATTGGACCCAATCTTTTCCAATATTAAGCCATTAGAATTAGCCTCTCCTTTACCATTAGCATTGTCAGACCATTACGCAGTACCGTTTTTGGTCCACACAGGTCAGGTTCTGGCCAAAGTAGGGAGGGGGTCTGACACTAAGTACAGAGATATAGCAGGTCTGAGGAATACACTGAAGGAATTAAATCAAGTGGTTGATTAAGACCAGACTAGGATGCATGTCAAGCTGAGGAAGTGCTGGATATAGTTTTGTCTGCCAAAGATAGTCAATCAGTCAGATCACACCCCCCAGCTCCTTGGATTACTGAGGCATTTCAGGCATTTCAGGCTCAAAAGAGATCCCAACGACGGACGTATAACAAGGAGAGTAAAACCAGATATAAAATGGCCCTCAGAAATTATCACTCACTCTGCAGCGCGGTCCGCACTACGTTTTACACAGACTAAATCAACGCCGCTCAAAACTGTCCAAAAACTCTTTTTGGAACAATGAAAGAACTCTTGGACCCCAAGAAAATCACATCTTCACCAGTCCTATCCCAGGGTCAGTGTTTCGATTTGGCTTGGTTTTTTTTATCAAAATGGTGACAGATATTCAGGCTTCTCTTAAGATTGGAGAGTAGAGAAGGCTGAGTCAACAAGTTCTACTCATAGTCATTTGGGATCAAGGACAAGACCGGACTGATTTGGCACAAGTTGGGCCGATACTGAATTGCTGGGAAACTCTGTACCTGCCTATGTCCTTGCCACTACTGACCTCAGTTAGGTCGGGCTTGCCAGGAGATCCTCTCTCTCCAGCCAAGTTGAGTACCCTAAAACCGGATATTTTTCAAACTCTAGCAGGACTCCAGAATACCTCCCTTATGCAAGGCAAGATTCCACGGGCATGGAAACATGCCTTGGTTCAGTCCTTTTTGAAGGAAGAGAATCTGGACCATAAGAAATGGTCTAGTTATAGATAAGTCTCAATGCTACCCACCATGGTGAAAGTAATGGAGAATCATATCAACAGACAACTCTGTAATTTAATAGAGTCTCAAGAGTATTTTTATCCCTCTCAGTCAGGGTTTAGAATAGGACACAGCCCTGAATCCGCCCTGCTAGGAGTCACTAAACATCTTAGATGGCACCTAGATGAGGGTGAGATGGCCACGCTAATTCTTCTTGAGCTTAATACAGCCTACTGTATCCCATGTTTCTCTAATAGAGAGGCTGGTCGAGATAGGTATACAGGGAACAGGCCCTTGCTTGATTGACATCTTTTCTAGAAGTTGGTCTTTCCAGGCAATCTCTGCCATAGATACCTCAGAGCAGTATGAACTTAATTCAGGAGTCCCTCAAGGACCCTCCCTAAGTCCAGCACTCTTTAATATCTATGTGCGCCCATTGGAGGACTTGGTGGAAAGTTGTGGTCTCATGTTATGCTCTTATGCAGATGACAGACAAATCATCTTTTCCTTGTCATCTGCACAGTGCCAGAGCTTAGAAGCATTGAACTCATGTTTCAGTATGGTGGCAGAGTGAATGAACTAATACTCATAAAAAATGAATGGAGATAAGACAGAGGTGTTGATGGTGGGAATGGATCCATCCCTGTGGGGCCCCCATGATTGGCTAAATAATCTGGGTCCTCTCCAAGATGCAGCCCCCAGGTCAAGAACCTGGGTTTCTTGCTCGATGAGAAGCTGTCAATGAAGCCTCAGGTGATAAAGGTGGCTGCCACATGTTTGCCGTTTTGAAGTGGTTGCAGAAGATCATCTGGCTTCTTTCATTTTCAGCTCAACGGATGGTGGTACAGATACTTATCATGTCAAGATTGGACTATGGCAACGTGCTCTATTTGGGGGCAAAAAAATCCTCCATTAGACAGATGCAGGTGGTCCAAAATTCTGCGGCTAGGATGCTCTACAGGCTTCCAAGGCAGACCTCAGCAGAGGGGCTGTTACGGGAGCTGCACTGGCTTCCAATTGAGAAGCAAATTCAGTTTAAAGCCTTGTGTTATGTAAAACAGCTCATGAAAGCCATAAACCAAGTGGTTCTGAGACTCCAAAGAGCTGGCCAGGACGCCAGAACCCAAATGAACTGAGACAATGAAAAGCAACACGTAAAAGTCTAATCTGGCAGCTCACAAAGGAATCGGATGAGGGCCTGTGGGCCAAACATTTGTACGAATGAGGAGCAATAACAACTCATGATTTTGACACACAATCAATACCCTAATAAATCCATTAACTCACAAGATCAATGCACATCTGACTTAAGAGGCTTGGACAATCTTCCTCCACTCTCACTTCAACAAAGAACCCAAGAGCGACCCCCAGCACAAATGCTCATTCAGTTTACCTAGAGCCAATAAGAATCCAAGAAGAAACTACCAACGCAATGGTTAATTCGATTTCGATCTCAGTCAACCAAATTTCCAGGAAAATATCTAAGGGCAGGCGAGAGGACGCGCTGGGCTCCAACGTGATTCCCCCAATCTTGTTTAAACTAGACCAGGTATATTGGGCTGAAGCACTTTAACCACTCTTTGAAACAATACTACTAACAGAATTAATTCAAGCATTATTGAGTGCTTTTATAACTTCATCAATTTCCAAAAAGGGCAACAGGTACAAGGCAAAAAATTACCATTTAGTAGCCCTGACCGACAACGATGGTCTACACAACAGCTGGAAGTTGATCATGAGTATAAAAATCTGGGAGTTATAATAGATAACAAAGGAAACTTTGCTGCCCAAAAGGATGCAATAGAAATGAAGGACACAGCATCAGCTGTGGCACTGATGAACTTAAAGCACAATATGTCTGGCACAAGCTTCTCCCCGCTGATCTAGGTGATTCAGGCGAAACTCATACCGGCAATCACCTACGGTAGTGAGGAAATGAGAGGGAGAGACGCAGCAATACTGGATGGCTCAATGGCAAGAGCATTATGAATTATGTTTGGTCTACCTGAATAAACATCTCCTGCACAATTAAGTCTAGAATTAAGCATTCAGAGGAAGAAGCAGGCCCGCAAAGGACCATAATTCAAAAGTTAGTATAAGATTGAAAAGGAGAACTAGGGTAGATGGGCCATGCAAGGACCGCCTGGAAGACTCATTAGATCTCATAATTCTGTCTCATCATAGAACCTGCCTTGGACTTCATGATGGAACTTCAACTTTGAGTTGCAACATTTTTTACTATTTGTCAGGGCTGAGGATGAGGATTATGTTTGTTAAAAGGTTGCCCCCTGTGACACTAAATCAATGAAAGGTTTAAAGTAAAACTCCCTAATTGTTGACTCTGTTAACACATCTTAACTGGTCACCAAGGGAAAGATTTATTGGCCACAGCTCCTGTAACAGAGTGTGCTTCATACCCTTTAACATAAATATCAGACTCCATCATTGCCCAACAAACTTACCTAGATAGAGTGGGGAATCACAATGGGTGAAAAGGCTGTCAGGACTCACTTTCAGATCCAGGATTTTCTAGGGGTTAGGCCTACAGAAATACATTTTCAGTCAGTTAGGACATTGTTTTTTAAACATCTTAACAAGTTACAGAAGTGCCACAAAAATATACAGGCCAAGAAGCTCTGGTGAATAGGTAGATGGAAACTGGGAAAGCCCTTTATGTCTATGAGCAATGAAGTTCATGCCTGAGGGGACAGCTACTGGTTTCACCTCTGAGCTATGATAGGCTGTGACAGTTATAAGGACAGCAAATAAAATGCTATTCACATGTCCTTACAATGTCTAGCATCTAAAGGATATTTTCACTGTAGCTTGGCTGGCTGTTCCATAGAGAAATACTGGGATGCACTATTAAATGCAATAATACTATCTTTGGGTAAGCAATGTCGACAAATATAACTTGATAACTCTTTGTAATTTTTAATGAAAGCATAACTCAATGGTAAAATCGGATTTGTGTGGGGAGGTGTTTGTGTCTCTGACAGGATGACTATTTGGGCAGTGCCCGGAACATAATTATATTCGAAGGGGCCTCCCCCTTCAAAGGCAGATATCATATGATACCTGGATTGGGCCCTCCATTCTTCTCCCAGTCAGGCATGCACCAATCCAAGTGGGGAGGGAGCTGACCCCCACCAACAAGCTGGTTGCAGTCATGAATAGGGCATCATCAGTACTTCAGTACCATCTTTGGTATAGCATTCTCCCAGATGTGTTCCTTCTTTTGCTGAACCTGTGTTTGTTGGCCCTAGGACACTGCACACTTTACTCTTGCTAACCTTGTGGTAAAGTGTTTCTTCTCTCTCTCCTAAACATGGTAAAATTTGCATATACCCATTCTGCACATTTAATATACTTAAAGTCCCTAGTAGTACTATAAATTGGGATGCAGCACTCATAGTGCCACCCACTTAAATACCCATATAAAGCATGTCAAGCAGCATAGGTGTACAGTTGAAACTGTCATTGAGACTTGGCAAAATAAAAAAAATTCCAAGCATATACCTCCCTTTTGTGGTAGTTATAATTCACTACTATAGTAGCTCCTAAATGCCCAAACAGCATGGTGACTGGCATTTAAAAAGTAGGACATGTGCATTCAATGTTTTACTTGTCTTGGCAGTAAAAAGCCTCTAAAGTCTTTTTCACTCTGGCAAGGCTAGCTCTCCCATAGGTTATCACAGGAGTACTCTGTTACGTTTATTAAGTTCTAAATTCAGTTTGGCAGTAGAAAAGGTTCAAGGACTAATTTTAATAGTAATGTAAAATCCACTGTAATGGTCAAGAAGGATTTTATATTAGTACTTTGTAATTTAATTGCGATTTTCCTGCCTAAGGACAAAATACATGCCTGCCAGTGTCCAGATGTCGCCAGGACCCTGTGACTTTGTTTTGCAAAAGATAGAAACTTTTACCAGATAGTATTACAAAGGAAGATGCAAAATAAAAGTTTCACAATAAGGAGCTTTTAGATGCCTTTCCTGCACCTACCCAGCTGACCAGCACCAATTAGATCTGCCTGAGTCCTGCTGTTGGCTCCTGTTGAGTGATTCCTGATGCCCAAGTGTTGTGCCATCAGGTCCTAGACCCTTGGCTGGTGTCAGAGTGTATTACTTCAACCTACAAACTGTAAGAACTGGACCACAGGTGAAAATCCAGAGCTTCATGTTAAAAAAAGAACTAGCCCTAATCTCCTTATGAATGTGAGTGGACTTCTTGGTGCTCTTCATGTCAGCATCCACCGACCAGCATTTCCCACCACCGGTAAGCTACAACTGGTGACAAATTTTTTGTACCAGCAGCAATTTACTTGCTGTCAAACTCTGACTGGCGACCAGCTCTTCAAACCAACAATGACCTCCTTGCGGCCCCAGCCAACACAAAACTCCAAATGAGGCTCCTCGCTTGGAGCTGGGCTGAACTGGAAGGTCAACTTCACACCGGAATGAATCTGGTCCCTGTATCCGACCTGTCCTCCATCGCGGTCAGCCTGAATGATTGATTTTGACCCGTTCCAGCATGTCCAGATAACTGTGATTGGCGCTTTGTGCTTCTAGGCATTATTTTTACCTAAAAATGTAGAGATTCATAACTCGATTCTACTTATTGGATTTTTGTCATATTGGTTTCATTTTATTTATTCAAATGTACTCTATTCTTCTGAATTGGTTTAGGGTTTTTGTTGTGGTTTGTTTTCACCTTGATACTGTTTAAGTGCTGCATAAATACTTTACACAATGTCTATAAGTTTAAGCCTGACTGTTTTTATGCCTAGCTGTCAGAGGATTAAGGGCAGGGTTGTATGGTGATGTGTGTGGCTCACCCTGAAAAGGATTGTGTTTATTTGTTGAGTGGGGCCTCACCCCTCTCAAAAATAACTCAATTTCTTCCACCAGTCGTACAAAAGAAAGTAAAACACTTGATATCAGAAACTCTCAATTCACTGGAGAAATTAGATTGGCAACATTAAAGCCTAATGGGGTGAACTAATACACAAAGAAATAAAAAAGACTGAGAGTGAAATAGCATGAAGCCCCAAATCATCCAATGAAGAGATAAAAATGGGCTGACAGAATAATATCTTCACATGTCAAATGAAACTGTCTGAGACTGATCAGAGTTACTACTACTATTATGGAATTTAAGAGAAAAAGTTCAAGAAATGAGATTAGAGATTGCTGTCCTTTAAAAAATGACAGTATTCCAAACAAGCTACAATAAAATATTATCAAACAAATGAAACAAATTGCCCCAAACCATTGACACAATAAGTAGGTTCACGAAAAGGGACAATGCCTGAGCCCGAGAAGCCGATATCTCAGATTAAATTGTCTAGACACCACCACATGATGACAGCAATTTTCCTCATAAGGAGCCCAGACAGCAACTAAGAAGAAGCCATATGTATGAAAGAAGATAATTACATGGGGTGGATGGTCATCTACCACAAGAAATAAAGTCATTTAACAGATTCAGACAACAAAAGGTTTCAATAATTTAAACCTCATACACCTCAGCTCAACCCCAGGTTGCTAAGAAATAGAGCAGACAGGCTGAACTTACAGGAATGATGTAAGCAATTTATAATAATCAAAACACTTAAAAAAACACAAGCACAACATAATAACAATCTCACTCTAAATTATAAACACAGAGAAGAATGT
The DNA here is from genome assembly GCF_964204655.1 of Triturus cristatus. NCBI lineage: Eukaryota > Metazoa > Chordata > Amphibia > Caudata > Salamandridae > Triturus > Triturus cristatus. The sequence goes on from NC_140588.1 coordinate 921,477,460, forward strand.
AATCAAAAGAATTACACCAAAATGGGAAAAATACAATAAGGCGAACTAGAGATTTGAAAGTTTTAAGATGCAAGGGAAAAAACACCAATAAAAAGTGAAGTGCCAATCGAAACTCCTGTTTGCATGTGACCAGGGCATAGGCATGATTTCAGGCCAACCGTGATAGAGATCAGGTCAGATATGCCAACCTGTTCATCCTGCTCAAAGAGTTTGCCTTCTGACTTAGGGCCTGATTTAGAGATTGACAGACGGGTTACCCTGTCACAAATGTGATGGGATCCTCCTTTTTACTAGTATTGTAAAAAGGAGGCATACTTCACATACTTCACTGCTGTAGTAGTGACCAGTATGACTTGACGTGGTTTATCCACCTGGGTGCTAAGCACAACTTTCTGACGTGTTTCTTCACTACACCCAGTCTCCAGGATTCAAATCATGCGCTTGAGTTGGCTGTCTGGCAACTGCATCTTCTCCAACCTGGTGAGAGACGGAACGCTCTAGGTCAGCCAATCCTTTGCAATAGTCCAATACCAGATCATCAGTTATATTCATCAATTTATATCCAGGAATAAATGCTTGTCTCATTGCCCTTCCCATGAGCATTTCATGTGGACTCAATCCTGTTTTTCTGTCAGGAATACTTCGGAGTCCCATCAACACAAGAGGCAATGCATCTGGCCATTTCAGTGATGTGGATGCACAAATCTTCCCTGACCTGTGCCATTTAATTGCTCAACCAATCCAGAAGCCTCCGGGCAGTATGCACAGTGCAGTTTTTGTTCAATATTGAATGCTTCACAGATTAGACAAATTATTTCATTATTAAAATGAGGTCCTCTATCTGATTCCAAAGTGACTGGAAAACCAAAACGAGGTATCAACTCCCTCAACATTAGTTTAGCAACTGGAAGGCTATCATTTCTTCTTGTGAGGTATGCTTCCACCCATCATGAAAACAAGCAAACTATGACAAGGACATACTGCATTCTGTTGCTTAGAGGCAACTCTATGAAGTCAAGCTGCAATCTTGTGAATGGTCCTTCTGCCTTTCCAATTTTTCCCCAACTGACCACTGTTTTCCTGCCTGGATTTTGTTGCTGACAAATTAAGCATCTTTGGCAAAGGCTCTCTGTGACTACCCTAAACTTTGGATTGTACCAATTCTGTCTGAATAGTCTGATCATGGCATCCCTACCAACATGTGTGTCCCCATGATACATTCTTGCCATTTGAGAAAGTAGGCAGTCTGGCATGACTGGTCTGCCATCAGTGTACACCCATACATCATCCTCTGTCCTTCTTTCACAACCTGATTTTATCCAGATTTCCTTTTCACTTACTTCAACTTCATCCTTCAATTGTCTAACCTCATCCCATGTCTCTAGAGCTGAGAAAATCATAAATTGGCAGCTGATTTTACTTGTTTCAATTTTCTTGTTTAATGCCATGTTATTTCATGCACAATATTGAGCAATTTGGTCAGCATATGCCATCACATAGTCATTTCCTGACTGGTGGGCAGCACACTTGACCACTGCTATTTCTTTTGGCAATTTTATTGCTTCCAACAATTCTTTCACATTTTTACCATTTCTGATGGGAGATACTGAAGAAGTCAGAAATCCCCTCTACATCCAAAGCTGGCCGAAGTCATGCACAACCCCAAAACCATATTGACTATCAGTAAATATGGTTACTCTCCAATGTTTCCCAATGTTGCATGCCTTTGTTAACCCCTTCGCTGCCAGGCCTTTTCCCCTCCTGTGCCAGGCCCTTTTTTGGCTATTTGGGGTAGTGCGCGCTGAGGCCCCTGTAACTTTTTGACCACATAAGGTATCCACGCCAAATTTGCGTCCTTTTCTTCCAACATCATGGGGATTCTAAAGGTACTCAGGGTTTTTGGATTCTCCTAGAGGGGTCACAGGAATGAGCCAAAATACAGCAAAATTTTGTTATTTTTCTGACAAATGGGAAAAACGGGCTGCAAATGAAAGCATCTGGGTTTTTCCCTGCAAATGTTATCAAAAAAGGGTTTGTGGGGTTGAAATCACCATTTTCCCAGCTTTTTGGGGAGACCAGACTTTTGTCAGAAACCCAACATTTTTTACACAGTTTTGGCATTTTTCTGGGACATAGCCTAATTTTGCTATTTTTTGTGCTTTTGACCTCCTTCCAGTTAATGGCAGAAATGGGTACAAAAGCAATATTGGATCCTGGAAAGCTATACATTTTCAAGAAGAAGACAACATTTTGAATTCAGCAAGGGGTAATTTGTGTAGATCCATCAAGGTTTTTTTATAGAAACTAACAGTTAAATATAGGATAAATTGAAAATTAGTTGAAAAAAACAGCCTTTTGTGTCAACGTTTTCACCTGTAACTTCTTCTAATTATGACAGCAATATACCATTACATCCGCTGGACATTACTGGTTGTGGGGATATATAGGACTTGTAGGTTCACCAAGAACCCGACGAACCCAGAGCCAAAAACAGAGCAGCAACTTGCAATGGTTTTTTATTATGTACCGGGTATATAGTAATTATTCTGTAAAAATGTGTACATGGAAAAATCAGTATGAAAGACACCTATGTATTTCTGAAATGGGAACAAAATATAGAGTTTAGAAACAGTAGATATTTGCACATTTCTGAAATTGGGAATACTCATACTAGCATGAGAATTATTAGTCATTTTTTAGAATAACTTCTTTTTTACACAATATCTTTCATTTGGAAGGCAGAAATGCATTGAAAGTCAATAGATAATAACAGTTCCTTTACAAATCTGAATTACCCTAAGTCTCCCGATAAAAATGGTACCTCAGTTGTGTGGGTAGGCATAGTGCCCGCGACAGGAAACGGAGCAAAACGCAACGTGGTCACAACTCAATATCGCAGTGAAAATTTACCCTTTTTTGGCAAAGTGCCTAGCTCTAGTTTTTGAACCCTAGCTCTGCGGACACCTTGGGAAACCTAGCAAACCTATACATTTTTGAAAACTAGACACCCAGGGGAATCCAGGATGGGGGGACTTGACTGCCTCCCACCAGGGTCTGTTACCCAGAATCCCTTGCAAACCTAATAAATTGTCCAAAAAACCACATTTTCCCCTCATTTCTGTGGTGGAAAGTTCCGGAATCTGCGTGGATCCACAAATTTCCACCCACCCTGCGTTTCCCAAAGTCTTACAAGAAAAACGGCACTTCACTTGTGTGGGTCGGCCTAGTGCCCGCGACAGGAAACGGCGCAAAACGCAACGTAGTCACACCTCAATTTCGCAGTGAAAAATGACCCTTTTTTGGCAAAATGTCTAGCTGTAGTTTTTGAACCCTAGCTCTGCGGGCACCTTGGGAAACCTAGAAAATCTATACATTTTTGAAAACTAGACACCCAGGGGAATCCAGGATAGGGTGACTTGACTGCCTCCCACCAGGGTCTGTTACCCAGAATCCCTTGCAAACCTAAAAAATTGTCCAAAAAAACACATTTTCCCCACATTTCTGTGGTGGAAAGTTCCGGAATCTGCATGGATCCACAAATTTCCACCCACCCTGCGTTCCCCAAAGTCTTACGAGAAAAATGGTACCTCACTTGTGTGGGTCGGCCTAGTGCCCGCAACAGGAAACGGCACAAAACGCAACGTGGTCACACCTCAATTTCGCAGTGAAAAATGACCCTTTTTTGGCAAAATGACTAGCTGTAGTTTTTTAACCCTAGCTCTGCGGGCACCTTGGGAAACCTAGCAAACCTATACATTTTTGAAAACTAGACACCCGTGTGCTTCCAGGGAGGCATGGCTTGCGTGGGTCCCCCAACGTTTCCTTACCCAGAATCCCCTGCAAACCTCAATTTTAGCTGAAAACAATCACATTTTTCACACATTTTTGTGTAGGAAAGTTGTGGCATCACCGGGCTCACTCAAGTTTCCCACCACCCAGAGTTCCCCCGGGTCTCCCGGTAAAAATGGTGCCTCACTTGTGTGGGAGGCCCAAGTACCCGCGACAGGCAAGGGCCCAAAACGCAGTGAGGCGACATCAAAATTGCCTATCTCAAAACCCCCTGGTTTTGCAAGGGGAGTCACTTGGGTTTTTGGCCCGGTGCTCGGCGGCCATCTGGGGAAACCTACCAAACCCATACATTTCTGAAAACTAGACCCCCGGGGGCTTCCAGGGAGGTATGGCTTGCATGGATCCCCCAACGTTTCCTTACCCAGAATCCCCTGCAAACCTCAATTTTTATCTGAAAAAATCACATTTTTCACACATTTTTGTGTGGGAAAGTTGTGGCATCACCGGGCTCACTCAAATTTCCAACCACCCAGCGTCCCCCCGGGTCTCCCGGTAAAAATGGTGCCTCACTTGTGTGGGAGGCCCAAGTACCCGCGACAGGCAAGGGCCCAAAACGTATTGAGGCGACATGAAAATTGCCTACCTCAAAACGACCTGGTTTTGCAAGGGGGGTCACCTGGGTTTTTGGCCCGGTGCTCGGCGGCCACCTAGGGGAACCTACCAAACCCACACATTTCTGAAAACAATACACCCAGGGGATTCCAGGGAGGTATGGCTTGCATGGATCCCCCAACATTTCCTTACCCAGAATGCCCTGCAAACCTAAAATTTAGCTGAAAAAATCACCTTTTTCACACATTTTTGCGTGGGAAAGTTGAGGCATCACCGGGCTGACACAAATTTCCTACCACCCAGCGTTCCCCCGGATCTCCCGATAAAAACGGTGCCTCACTCGTGTGGGAGGCACAAGTACCCGCGACAGGCAAGGGCCCAAAATGTAGTGAGGCACACTACGTTTAGGACCCTTGCCTGTTGAGGCGCACTACGTTTTGGACCCTTGACTGTCGCGGGTACTTGGGCCTCCCACACGAGTGAGGCACCGTTTTTATCCGGAGACCCGGGGGAACGCTGGGTGGTAGGAAATTTGTGTCAGCCCGGTGATGCCACAACTTTCCCACACAAAAATGTGTGAAAAAGGTGATTTTTTCAGCTAAATTTGAGGTTTGCAGGGCATTCTGGGTAAGGAAACGTTGGGGGATCCACACAAACCATACCTCCCTGGAATTCCCCGGGTGTCTAGTTTTCAGAAATGTGTGGGTTTGGTAGGTTCCCCTAGGTGGCCGCCGAGCACTGGGCCAAAAACCCAGGTGACCCCCCTTGCAAAACCAGGTCGTTTTGAGGTAGGCAATTTTCATGTCGCCTCAATACGTTTTGGGGCCTTGCCTGTCGCGGGTACTTGGGCCTCCCACATGAGTGAGGCACCGTTTTTATCGGGAGACCCTGGGGAATGCTGGGTGATAGGAAATTTGTGTCAGCCCGGTGATGCCACACTTTCCCACACAAAAATGTGTGAAAAAGGTGATTTTTTCAGCTAAATTTGAGGTTTGCAGGGCATTCTGGATAAGGAAACGTTGGGGGATCCACGCAAACCATACCTCCCTGGAATCCCCCGGGTGTCTAGTTTTCAGAAATGTGTGGGTTTGGTAGGTTCCCCTAGGTGGCCGCCGAGCACCGGGCCAAAAACCCAGGTGACCCCCCTTGCAAAACCAGGTCGTTTTGAGGTAGGCAATTTTCATGTCGCCTCAATACGTTGTGGGCCCTTGCCTGTCGCGGGTACTTGGGCCTCCCACACGAGTGAGGCACTGTTTTTAACGGGAGACCCGGGGGAACACTGGGTGGTAGGAAATTTGTGTCAGCCCGGTGATGCCACAACTTTCCCACACAAAAATGTGTGAAAAAGGTGATTTTTTCAGCTAAATTTGAGGTTTGCAGGGCATTCTGGGTAAGGAAACGTTGGGGGATCCACGCAAGCCATACCTCCCTGGAATCCCCCGGGTGTCTAGTTTTCAGATATGTGTGGGTTTGGTAGGTTTCCCTAGGTGGCCGCCAAAGCCCGGGGCCAAAAACTCATAGGACCCCCTTTGCAAAACCAGGTTGTTTTGTGATAGGTAATTTTGATGTCTCCTCAATTGGTTTTGGGCCCTTGCCTGATGCGGGCCCTAGGCCTACCCATGCAAGTGAGGTACCATTTTTCTCTGAAGACTTTGGGGAACGCAGGGTGGGTGGAATTTTGTGGACCCACGCAGATTCCAGAACTTTCCGACAAAGAAAAATGTGAGGAAAATGTGTTATTTTGAACACATTTTTAGGTTTACAATGGATTCTGGGTAACAGAACCTGGTGAGAGCCAGTGAAGTCACCCCATCCAGGATTCCCCTCGGTGTCTAGTTTTAAAGAATGTACAGGTTTGCTAGGTTTGCTGTTAGACGGTGGAATGGTACAAGGAGGTCTGGACTCAGGGGTCCCCTCGATTCGAGTCTCTTGGTTTGGGGAAAGGGGGTAGCGGGACAGTCTGGTTACCAATCTGGTAGATGAAATGGTATGGTGGATAGCTCACAATCCTCGAGCTCGGTGTTCTAGCTTGGACGGGCCGCGGCAGCGCCAGCAGGTCCCGGTGAAGATGGTCGTTACACGGTCCGCGGCAGCGCCAGCAGGTCCCGATGGAGGTGGTCGTTACAACGGTCCGCGGCAGCGCCAGCAGGTCCCGATGAAGGTGGTCGTTACAACGGTCCGCGGCAGCGCCAGCAGGTCCCGACGAGGATGGATGATGCAGAAGGCCGCGGCAGCGCCAGCAGGCAGGACGATAGTGCACAAGGCAGGGCTACGGCAGCGCCAGTAGTCCGTCAAGGCTGAGTTCTCTCGGTGTCTCTCGACTCCAGGATACAACTGCCCTCCTGCTCTGGAGCTGCCCTAGTTATAGGTCTGGCGCCCTTTGATGTCCGGACCCTCGCACTTGGAGGTCGGGGGGTCCGGGATGAGGGAGTCCAGACACCCAGCAGGGGGTGGAGCCAGCGCCTGGGGGAGCTGGAGGGGGATCGGCACCTGGCGGGGGAGAGCCATCGACACTTCTTTCTCCCATTGACCTGCCAAGTAGTCCGCTCACCTCCTGGGTGGATGGTGGTGCCGGGATGTCGGGGCCGGCCAGGCCCAGGGTTAGGGTCGAGCCGAGGCCACGCGGCCGCGTGGCGCAGCGCCCAAGATGGCGGCTGATCCGGCCGGGGGAGCCGGTAGTGGTTCGGCCCCATGATACACGGCTGTCCGGGGGCAGGAGTTCCGTTGGGAGACGGGGTGCGGGTTGCCCTTGTGGGTAACACCTGGGAGTCCGGGGCTTGGGCCCTGTCATGCGGGGAGGGAGCAAGCCCTTCATGTGGCCTGTCCAACATGCGTCCCCCCCAGCTGAAGGCGGGGAGAGTCACCCATCCTCTTGGGGACTCTCCTCGTCGAGGCGGAAAAAGCGTGACAGGCCGTCTGCATTGGCGTGGTCTTGGCCCGGTCGATGTTCCACAGTGAAGTCCATTCCCTGCAGGGAGATGGACCAGCGCAATAGTTTTGGGTTTTCCCCCCGCATCTGCATTAGCCACTGCAGGGGTCGATGATCGGTTTGCACCCGGAAGTGGGTACCGAAGAGATAGGGCCGGAGCTTCTTGAGGGCCCACACCACTGCGAAGGCCTCCCTCTCGATTGTGCTCCAGCGCTGTTCTCGGGCCAGGAGGCGTCTGCTGATGAAGGCCACCGGCTGGTCAAGACCCTCGGGGTTCAGCTGGGAAAGAACCGCCCCGATGCCGTGGTCGGAGGCGTCCGTTTGTACAATGAATTCCCGACTGTAATCGGGGGCCTGGAGCACAGGGGCGGTGCACAGGGCGGCCTTCAGCTTCTCGAAGGCCGCTTGACAGTCGGGGGTCTAGTTAATCTTCTTCGGGTGGTTTTTGGACGTGAGACCCGTGAGGGGCCCCACAATGCTGCCATAGTCCCTCACGAACCGCCGGTAGTAGCCGGTGAGTCCCAAGAAGGCTCGGACCTCGGTCTGCGTGACTGGGGGTTGCCAGGACTGGATGGCAGCAATTTTGAGTTGCAGAGGGTCCACCAGACCGCTTCCCACCTGGTGTCCGAGGTAGGTCACGGACCCCTGACCAATTTGGCACTTGCCGGCCTTAATCGTGAGGCCGGCCCGCTGGAGGGCTTGCAGGACGTCTCGGAGGTGGTGGAGGTGGTCAGACCAGTGGCGGCTGTATACAGCGATGTCGTCCAGGTAGGCGGCGCTGAACTCTTCGAGCCCCGCCAAGACCTGGTTCACTAGACGCTGAAAAGTAGCTGGGGCATTCTTCATGCCGAAGGGCATGACCTTGAAGTGGTAGTGGCCATCGGGGGTAGAAAAGGCGGACCGTTCTTGGGCCCGGGGTGTGAGACCGATCTGCCAGTAGCCCGCTGTCAGGTCGAAGATGCTGAGGTAGCGGGCGGCCCCCAGGCGGTCGATCAATTCATCCGCCCAGGGGATAGGATGGGCGTCGGTCCTGGTGACAGCGTTCAAGCCCCGATAGTCGACGCAGAACCGGAGTTCAGGAGTGGTGCCGGGGGCAGCGGCTTTGGGGACCAGCACGACCGGGCTGGCCCAGGGGCTGTCCGAGGGCTCGATGACCCCGAGCGTGAGCATCTTGGATACTTCCTCTTGGATGCAGGCCCGCACCCGATCTGGTACGCGGTAGGCCCGGTGTCGGATAGGGGGACTGTCCCCAGTGTCCACGTCGTGCAAGCACCAAGGGGTGATCACTGGGGTGAGGGAAAACAGAGTAGCAAACTGCAGCAGGAGGTCCCGGCAGCCCTGGCGTTGCTCTGGGGTGAGGGCATCGGAGAGCCGGACCCCGTCCACGGAACCGTCTTTCTCCTGGGTCTTCAGGAGATCAGGGAGGGGCTCGGAGTCTTCTTCCGCCCCACTGTCTGTAGCCATCAGGAGGCTGAGTTCCGAGCGCACAAAGTGGGGTTTGAGTCTGTTGGTGTGGAGGACCCGGAGGGGGTTCCGGGGGGACTCCATGTTGATGAGATAGGTGACGGGGCTTTTGCGTTCGACCACTTTGAAGGGCCCCGTCCACTTATCTTGTAAGGCACATGGTTCGGTGGGGGACATCACCCACACTTGTTGACCAGGTTCGAATTCGACGGAGGAGGCATTCTGATCGTACCATTTTTTCATGTCCTCCTGACTGGCCTCAAGATTCGCTTTTGCCATTTCCCTGAAGCGCCGGGTCTGATTGCGTAGTGCCAGGAGGTACTTGAAGACGTCTGGAGGGGTCTTTAGGGGGGCCATCTCCCAACCTTCTTTGACTAGGCTGAGGGGCCCCACAATGTCTATTCCTACCCTCTCGAACGGGGTGGTGACCACTGGGAAGGGTTGCAGAGGTGCCTTGAGCTTGCGGCCGCTCTTCCTGCTGGCCTGGCACGTGGGGCAGGACCGGCAGTGGTTGAGGACGTCGTTTCGCATCCTCGGCCAGAAAAAGTGGGTCACCAGGCGACTGTAGGTTTTGTCCTGGCCCAGGTGTCCAGCCAGGGGGACATCGTGGGCCAAATTTAGCAGGAAGTCTCTGAAACGGAGGGGCACCACCAGCACTCGACTGGCCCCTAACTCTGCGCTTCTTTGTTCACTGTATAGCAGGTTGTTATCCCAATAGACCCAATGGGTTCCGGTGGAGTCCCCTGCGCTCTGGGCGCTGGCTTGCTGGCGGAGTCCCTCGAGGGAGGGGCAGGTCTTCTGCTCCTGGCGGAACTGTTCCTGGGTGGGCCCCCCTTCTTGACGCCACTGAGCCAGGCCGGGAAGGTCCTGGGGCTGGGCGACCCCTTCGGGGGTTGGCTCTGGGGGGTCGGTATAGTCGTTGTCCTCTACTGGAGCGACCGGGGGAGGAGGTGCTGGCCATTCTGGTTCTTCTGGTCGGGGGATGGCACGGGCGGCCATGGACCGGGTGGTTACGCATGCCCAGTCCGGGAGGCCCAGCATCCCCAGGTGCTCTCTTCTTTCGACGGCGGCCCACGGGGAACTCTCAAGGTCATTCCCCAGGAGACAGTCCACGGGGGCATCATCCCGGACCGTCACCTTCAACATGCCGGAGACCCCTCCCCATTCGAAGGGGACGCAGGCCATCCGACATAGACTTTCGGAATTGTCGGCTGAGCGGACGGGGCAGAGAATGTTCGGCAGGATCTGCTCTGGTTTTACCAGGTGACAGCGGACGGCCGTCACACTGGCCCCTGTGTCACGTAGAGCTTCGGCCCGGCGCCCATTAATGTTCACCCACTGGCCTTATTTCCTGGTGTTGGCGGGTAGGGGAGCCCGCGGGACCATGTCTTTTCCCCCTAGGCACGCTAGAACCATGGCGGCCGGTTCCCACTCTTGTTGTGCCTGCTCATATTCTTCTTGTTCCTCGGAGATTTGTTCTCCCCCCAGGGCGGCGGCAGCTACCTGGCGGGGCTTTGGCGTTTGGTTCTGCGGGCAGCTCGGGTCATTGGCGTAGTGGCCGACTCGCTGGCATCGGTGACACGTGACGTTGGCTCGGAACCCCGGCCGCATCGGGGGGTTGCCCCGGCCGGCTGGGGGCGGGGTGCTGGCCGCGGGAGTGGCCGGGACGGTGTCTCTCCCTCGCCCCTGGCCTCCTCCTCCTCCTCGGGGACGGTGCTGACCTTGGTTGTTTCGGTTTTGCTCGTGTGGCCCTCTCCGGCCCACTCGGGTGCTTTCCCACCGGTCAGCTTCGGCGGCGAGTTGCCGTGGGTCAGTCAATTTACTGTCGAGGAGGTGCTGCCTGAGCTCGACGAAGCAGTTGTTAGACAGGTGCTCCCACACCATGAGATTAAAGAGTTGCTCGTAGGTCGTTACGTGGCTTCCCTTGATCCAACCCTCGAAGGCTCGGCTGAAATAGTTGACATATTCCACCCAAGTTGTACCCGGGATCCGGGTGCAGTCTCGGAACCTCTGGCGGTACATTTCGGGTGTGAGCCATTATCGGGTGAGGAGGGCAGCCTTCATGTGGTCATAGGATGACATCTGATGGTCTGGGAGCTGCAGTAGGGCATCGCGGCCTTCGTTGACGAACCTCCCCCATAGGCCGGCTCCCCAGTCACTCCGATCGATCCGGTGGGAGGTCATGGCGATCTCGTAGGCTTTGAACCACTGTTGTATGTCGTCCTCTCGGACATACTCTCGGACAACATCCTTGGGGATGTGGACTTTCTTCTCGGTTGCTCCCGGGGTGCGCGGTCGCTCAGGCACCTCCGGTTCTTTATTCTGTTTCCGAAGTTCTATTTCTGCCAGTTTGCGCTCGTGTTCGAATGTTAGTCTTTTTTCTTCGAGCTCTCTCTGCCTCTGTTTTTCTGCCCGTTCTTCTCGGAGCCGCAGATGTTCTAGGTTCAGTTTTTGCTCGGCCAATTTTAATTCACCGTCCATCTTGAGTCGTGCCATTTCCAACTCATGTAATCTGTTTCTTTCTCTTTCTTGGATCTCTTCCTGCGAGAGGCCCGTTCCTCGCTCCTCGGGAGCTGTGGCGTTCCCCTCCGATGCTGCACCGTTTTGGTCTGGGGATCCGGCGACCCCGGTTTCCGCCCACGACTCAATGGCGTGCTTCAAATCGTCTTTGGTACTCAGGCCGGTGGTAGCAATGCCTAGTTCCATGCAGAATTGTTTAAGTTCACGATGGCTATACTCTTCCAATTTATCCATCTGGAATTTCTCGGTGGATCCGCTCTCTTTGGTTGACATCGTGGTTTTGTCGTGGGGTGAGCTACTCTCTGTACGATTACGCGTTGATTCGGATCCCGCCGCTGGCCACCAATGTTAGACGGACCGGGAGGGTCGGCCGAGGACAAGAGGAGAGGTCTCCGGGGAGAGCCGTCTCCAGCGATCGTACAGATGAATAACTTCCCCCCCACAGATATACACCACACAAGGATAGGCTTTAGCGTTCTTTATAGGTGATTTCTTAAGGTACGATGGAATGGTACAAGGAGGTCTGGACTCAGGGGTCCCCTCGATTCGAGTCTCTTGGTTTGGGGAAAGGGGGTAGCGGGACAGTCTGGTTACCAATCTGGTAGCTGAAATGGTATGGTGGATAGCTCACAATCCTCGAGCTCGGTGTTCTAGCTTGGACGGGCCGCGGCAGCGCCAGCAGGTCCCGGTGAAGATGGTCGTTACACGGTCCGTGGCAGCGCCAGCAGGTCCCGATGGAGGTGGTCGTTACAACGGTCCGCGGCAGCGCCAGCAGGTCCCGATGAAGGTGGTCGTTACAACGGTCCGCGGCAGCTCCAGCAGGTCCCGACGAGGATGGATGATGCAGAAGGCCGCGGCAGCGCCAGCAGGCAGGACGATAGTTCACAAGGCAGGGCTACGGCAGCGCCAGTAGTCCGTCAAGGCTGAGTTCTCTCGGTGTCTCTCGACTCCAGGATATAACTGCCCTCCTGCTCTGGAGCTGCCCTAGTTATAGGTCTGGCGCCCTTTGATGTCCGGACCCTCGCACTTGGAGTCGGGGGGTCCGGGATGAGGGAGTCCAGACACCCAGCAGGGGGTGGAGCCAGCGCCTGGGGGAGCTGGAGGGTGATCGGCACCTGGCGGGGGAGAGCCATCGACACTTCTTTCTCCCATTGACCTGCCAAGTAGTCCGCTCACCTCCTGGGTGGATGGTGGTGCCAGGATGTCGGGGTCGGCCAGGCCCAGGGTTAGGGTCGAGCCGAGGCCACGCGGCCGCGTGGCGCAGCGCCCAAGATGGCGGCTGATCCGGCCGGGGGAGCCGGTAGTGGTTCGGCCCCATGATACACGGCTGTCCGGGGGCAGGAGTTCCGTTGGGAGACGGGGTGCGGGTTGCCCTTGTGGGTAACACCTGGGAGTCCGGGGCTTGGGCCCTGTCATGCGGGGAGGGAGCAAGCCCTTCATGTGGCCTGTCCAACATTTGCCTACGTGCCAACTGCGCTAGGGCCCAAAATCCACAGGTATGCACATTGCTAAAAATCAAATCGGAGCCCAGTGGGCTTTCTGCTGCCCTGGGGGTAATCGGGGAAGGGGGTATCATCCTGATATGCCCCTAAAGCGGCAGAAAGACTGTGGCTATTTTTTGTGGGGGTGGGGGCATTGGTATGACCATTTTGGGCAGCCCCCACGCATAAAAATAGCCTGCGTACTCGCTGGCGCCTACTGGGCTTTCTGCCCCCCCAGGGGGCAGATCAGGGGCGACTGCCACCATCTGCCCTCCCGGGGGGGGCAGAAAGACTGGAATTTTTCTGGGGCTGGGGTGGGGTATCGTCATGCCCATTTTGGGGAGCCCCTACCCCTACACTAATAAAACAAAAAAATCCATTGTTTCTAGTGGGCATTCTGCGCCCACAGGGGGGGCCAGATTGGGGGCTACAGCTCCCATCTGCCTCCTGGGGGGCAGAAAGACTGTCATTTTTGTGGGGGGGAGAGTGGGGGCATTGGCGTGCCCGTTTCGGGCAGCCCACACCCAAAAAACAATTTGCCAAAAAAAATCCCTGGTGTCTAGTGGGCTTTCTGTCACCCCCGAAGGGGCAGATTAGGGGCCAATGCCCCATCTGCCCCCCGGGGGGGGCAGAAAGACTGTGATAATTGGGGGGTGGGGTGGGGGCATGGGCCTGCCCGTTTTGGGCAGCCCCCACCCCTATTTCTTTTTTTTTTACAATTCCCTGGTGTCTAGTGGTCTTTTTGCCCCCCGGGGGGGCAGATTGGGGGCCAATGCCCCATCTGCCCCCCAGGGGGGCAGAAAGGCTGTAATGGTGGCGGGTGAGTGGGGGCATTGGTATGCCCATTTCGGGCAGTCCCCACCCTAAAAAAAAAAACTGAAAACAAATCCCTGGTGTATAGTGGGCTTTCTGCCCCCCCCGAAGGGGCAGATTAGGGACCAATGCCCCATCTGCCCCCCAGGGGGGGCAGAAAGGCTGTAATGGTGGTGGGGGTGGGGGCATTGGTGTGCCCGGTTCGGGCAGCCCCCACCCTAAAAAAACAGAAAAGAAATCCCTGGTGTCTAGTGGGCTTTCTGCCCCCCCGAAGGGGCAGATTAGGGGCCAATGCCCCATCTGCCCCCCGGGGGGGGCAGAAAGACTGATTATTGGGGGGTGTGGTGGGGGCATGGGCCTGCCCGTTTTGGTCAGCCCCCACCCCTATTGTTGTTTTTTATAAATTACCCTGGTGTCTAGTGGGCTTTTTGCCCCCCCCAGGGGGGCAGATTGGGGGCTACTGCCCCCATCTGCCCCCCAGGGGGGGCAAAAAGACTAAATAATGCCCAAAATAAACTGGGGGGAGCAAAGGCCCTTGCCCAAGGGGCCGCTCCCCCCTCCCTGGTGTCTGGTGGGTGGATCCCTGCTTGGGGATCGCCCTCCTGTGGCAATCCCCAAGCAGGGATCCACTGGGGAGGGGTACCATTGGAAAGGAGAGATTCTCCCCTTTCCAACGATACCTCTCCCGTCTTTCTACGTGCTCAGGGGGCTGAGATAGCCCCCTGAGTACGTAGAAAGTGAAACTGAAATGAGCCTCTTGGCTCATTTCAGTTACACATTCACTGTAATGACGTCGGCGCGCCGTGCGCACCGATCGTCATTACAGTGAAAGGGGGGGGGCCTTGGGAGCTGGGGAAGCTCTTCCCCAGCTCCCGAGGCTATTTTGGCAGAAAGGGAATCCCTCTGGTGCCCGCACCAGAGGGATTCCCTAGGGAATGCCTCATGGCGTGCTGGATACGTCATGGGCACAGCGCGGCTGTGCTCCATGACGTGTCCAGCACGTCATGGGCACACAAGGGGTTAAGGCCACCAAATTGGCTACTTATGCAGATTTGACTCCCGGTGCTTCAATAACCCCTTACATACAGCGTACGCTGCACTGAGTCCTCCTCCCTCTGTTCTCATGCAGAAGCCATCTGCAAATAGTTCATGATGTGGCTCTTTCAGGTGCACTTCCTATATATCGGAGCGGGGCTTTGTACACATCTCAGTCACATCCAAACAATCATGATCCACTTCATCTTTCACTTCTTCACAACATAAATCTGGTAATAATGTGGCAGGATTCCTCATTGTACATCTAATCACTGTCACATTTTCTGCAGCCAGAATCACTCTTTCATACTTAATCATCTGACTAGGGGTAAGGTGCTGTGTCCGATTTCCTATTAAAAGAATCTCAACTGAATGTGGGACGTAAGCCTTGACTGGATGTCCCATCACAATTGACTCACTTTAATCCAGACTCATACAAGTAGCAGCTACTGCTTTAAAGCAGCCAGGTAAAGCTGAAGCCACAGGATTCAAGGTAGCAGAAAAATATGCCACTGGACGTCGGCTTAATCCATGCCTTTGAATCAAAACTGTACACAACTTTATCTCTCACAACAGAACAGTTCAAATTATTTCGTATATTCAGGCATGCCTAAGGCAGGGACCTCACACAGACAATTTTGCAATTTTACAAATGCTTCCACACACTCATCATTCCAGACAATTGGTTCCTTTGCTCTTTTTCGAGTTAACTGAATCAATGGTTTTGCCAGAAGGGAAAAGACAACAACAAACCACTGCCTACAGTACCCAACTACTCCGAGAAACATTCTTATCTCCCTTTGTGTGTGCGGTAACTGCATTTGCTTGATTATCTTTATTCTCTCTGGGATCACTTTTCTAACTCCTCTTTCTATTTTTGGACTAAATATCTAACTTCTTGTTGATAAAACTGCTATTTTTCTGGAGATACCTTGTGTCCTCCGTCGGCCAAATGGTTCAGTAATGCAATTGACTCAGTGACACATTCTTCCTGTGATTTTGATGCCACTAGTAGGTCATCAATGTACTGTGCCAGGACTGAGTTACTGGGCATGACTAATTTCTCCAGACACTTTTTTAGGATTTGATTAAAGATCGAGGGGCTCTCTGTATACCCTTGAGGAACTCAGCACCATGCCAAGATACGGTCTTTGAACTTAAATGCAAATAAATACTGGCTGTCTGGGTGCAACGGAATAGAGAAAAAGGCTTGGCACTAATCAATTACTGTAAACCAGCCTGCATTCCAGGGTATCTGATAAAGAATCACCGCTGGATTGGGCATTACTGGGCAACAAGGCACTACAATTTTGTTGATCTTTCTCAGATCCTGCACTATTCTGTATTTTCCGCTAAGCTTTTGAAGTCCCACTATTGGCGAATTACAAGGACTACTCATTATTTCCATTATAATGCCATGTTTAATCATTCGATCAATTTTTGAAGCAACTCCTGCTTTCACTTCTGGACTCATTTTGTATTGTCGTGTGTTTGGATAAACCACACCTTCTTTCTCTGTCACTTTCACTGGATCTATATTTGACATTAGCCCAATTTCGTTTCCTGTAAAATCCAACACTTCTGAGTTCACTCTGGTTCTTAATTCGTCTGGTAATTCATTTTCAGTTATTAATGAATACATCCCATCTACTTCAGTACATTGTGTAGCAAGCATTAATTTATACAATATCTTCATCAGGGGTTTGGAAAGCAACACCATCCGGTGTGCAGTAGATTGTGCAATTCATTTTGCACAGTAGATCCCTTCCTAACAGATTCACTGGATTATTCTGTAAAAGATATTGTGAAACCACTGAATTTTTCTTACCACTTCCTCCTTGAAATCCAGTGTCCGCACTGTATTTTTGTTGGTTCACAAAGTTTGGCATAGGAGCTGGTGGCACCTGATACTGTGGATTAACTACCTGCTGCGGCTGATTCATAATCACTTCATTCTGCGTCTATGGATCTAAATTTTGGTTTGGCCAATTATTATTCTGTATACTCTTACACTCGTTCTTTCAATGTCCAAGCTTTCTGCACGCATGACAAGGAAACTTCTTCGCTTCCTCGCTATTCATAGGTCCTCCTAATTTACCACTATTCGCCACTTGATCATTCTGATTCTGCTCTTTCACTTGAGTATTAGTTTGGGTATTTAATTTACTTCCCTGCTGTTCTGCCAATTTCACTTGTGGCCACATCATTTTCTCCTTTAGCTTTCTATGCCTTGCCTCAATGTCGTCTCTGCAATATTTTGCATATTTCAAAATTGCATCTATCGTCTTGCTTTGCCATCACAACATGTGCTGCTGAATCATCTGACTTATCTCCGGTTTCAAACCATACACAAACCGATACACAAAATGTCCCATATCCTTAACACCAATGTTCTCAAAACCACTATACTGCTTAAAAACCTGTAACAACCGCTCATACAACGCATGTACAGACTCATTTGGCTCTTGAGTTGTTCTATCTATCTTTACCAAATCTGTTTCTTTAGGAGATATTTTCCCTTTCAGAAAAGTAATTACTTGGTCTTCATCACCTCATCTGAGGTGCTCCTGTTTTCGAGTCTCTTTGATACTCCTCACTTGGCCAATCAACTGTAATATTACACTCTGCTCTGATCATAAATCACCAGGTACCACTATGTCAAACAAACCATCTAGATCCTTCAGCAAAACCTTTGAAACTTTTACAAATCTTTCAACCTGTTTATACAATTCAACTGGTTTCTCTCTCTCTCAATGTAGGGAAATCGTTCGTAAATGACAAAATATCCTGCCTGCTCCATGGAAGATGAACATATCCACCACCAGGAACCTCTCTCATGGGACACAATCTTTCTGCCTTTTCTGATTATTTTAGTAAGAATGCAGATGGTGCTACCTCCTTCTTTCTTGTCCACCTAGTTCTCCACTTGTCAATGTCTCCCCACTTCTGCAAAATGTTCATTAACTCTTTTACCTGTAGTTTTCTTCCAGACACATTCATATTCTCTAAATGTTTATAAGTAAACTCCACTCTATATGGTTCTGTAACAATTTGATCTTCCTATACCCACTCCAATTTCTGAAGCAAGGTCTGTCAATTTCTCATGAAACTATTTTGCATTTCTGGTTGTGCTCCTACATATAAACAACAACTCCTCCTCATTATAAAGATTCAACATGTCTATTCCCACATTTCCAGCTATCATTTCTTCCAACTCCACTTTCAATTTGTAAATATCTAATATCTTTGGTCATGAGCTTTGGTTTTCTATTCCCTGTGCCCATCTCTCCAAATCTTCTGGGATTACTTTTCTTGAGCTTCTAGTTCCTAAAGGTACCACAGACCTTCTTTCTTTTGAATTTCCGGGTGTAATTCTTTTAGGGGTCTCAGTTAAAGGTTACCTTATTGGTAAGTCCATTAATGAAATGACTGAATCGCACTCACTGACCTGATCATCAGATATTACTATCTCTTTTCTGGGATTACTCAAAGGAGTTGTTAGAGTTTGCGGATATTGGCAACTGATTTTTCCCCATATAATAGAATAACAGGACCTATAGTCACTGGTACTGTCAATGCTTCAGGGTTTATATTCAATTGACTTATTTTCTGTATTTGTTCCTCTCTATTTCTATTTAATGCTTCTCTTTCTTTATCTTGGAGCACCCTATTAACTGATGTATCATGTAAAATGTGAGGTATTAAGGGTGTTCCCATTACCGGTGTACTTGGGGTGATTATACTGGGTCCTTCTTGGTACGGTGGAGGATTTTTAGTTAACATGTCCTCCAACAATTCATCATCTGATTCACCATATCCTGTCACATTTATGTGTTTTGTTTTCTCTTTACACTTGCTTTCTGATTGTTCCTCAGCCATTAAGGGTATAAAGCTTCTGATACCATAGCTCTTCTCCATTGTTTCATCTGACCTTCACGTGACTCATGCAAATATCGTGGAAAAATCCTTTATATCTCCCACCTCGGCATTTCTCTTGTTCATATGATTCAGTCTCCCATTCTTCGAAAGCTTCATACTGGGTTAATCTAGGTCTTGGTTCCAAATCATTCATCCTCATCCTCATATTCTGAAGAATTCTCCCACTAAACGTACCATTTTCAGAAAAAGCTAGCACTCCATCACCTTTTGTATATTCTATCCAATTTTCCAACCATACCCAAGTATGATATCCTCTTTCCATCATCATAAAAGAAGCCGGTGTTTTCTGTGGCGGAATAGGATTTCCCTCTATACAGGCTTATCTTTCTTAAAGAAATTCTTAATTTTCTTTCTTAACAACATTTTTCTCTTTTCTCCAAACATTCTAGATGAAAAATAAATAAAATTATATTCTGCAAACCCTTGAAATCTTCTATCTGCGTGACTCACACTAGCAGTCAAATCAGAATCCTGCATACAATTTCTCTTTCGACCAAACCTAGCGCGGCTTCTATCTATTCAACCTATCAAACTCAGGCTCACGCTCGTGGTCTGCCCAATGCTAGCGCGGCCTTTTTATGACGTCAGTATTACTCCTCCTTTACAAAGCTGCTTCTCTCTCACGCCTGCTGTTTCAACCAATCCCAGTGCGGCTCTCTGTGAAGTCAGTACAACTCCTGGGTCATACAAAACTTTTTCTTAGTACTTTTCATTAAATTCTTCATTAATAACAACATAAAAACATTCGCTACTCTGTTCCACTAAACAAAGGATAGATTTCAACGTATTCCGCTTTCCTTTTACAGAAAACGGGCTGCATTTTTAAAAAAAACTGTTTTTTTAAAAAGCAGTCCCAGACATGGTGGTCTGCTGAGCCCAGCAGGCCACCATCCCTGGGAGAGCTGTCATTCCCAATGGCTCGCAAATTGCGCTGGGCTCATTAATATTAATGAGCCTCGCAATTTGTGACCCCATTGGGAATTGCAGACAGTGTGAAATACACTGCTGTACATCAGAAATTGCACCTCGCAAATTGCGCCTTGCAAGAGAGTCGCAATTTGCGATGCACAATTTTCTTGGTCATACATCTGGCACATAGATTTTTAAACTAACATGTACTTACAGTGACCCTCACCTAAAAGAAATTTTTACTGTAGCAAAGTTGAGTGTTCCAGAGCGAAACACTGGTATGCACAATTACATGTAATGATGCTATCTGTGGTTAGGAAACAACTTAAAATGCCTTTCTTGGATTCTTTATGATATGTATCAGTTCACGTCACAGGTCAAGTCGGATTTTTGATAACAATCAGGGAAAGGTACTCCAAGTGCGCAATCCCTGAATGAGGTGTGAAAACTGCCCCCAGAGCATTAAAGGCCTCAGTGAAAGGTAGTTTATCTGTTTTTCATTTTTTATTTGTTCCTTGGGTCAGGCAGGCACCAGTCCCAGTGCATTGGGAGCACCCCTCAGAATGTGGTTGAGGTGATTAGAAAGGAAGGGTTGTTCATTTCCCTGGGCACACCTCAGAGCGAGACACACAGACTGTGCACAGGGGGAAAAGGGTTTCACTATTTTGGAATCATGCAGAGAGGAGCATTGTGGATTGTTTGAAATAGGGCACACAGAAGCAGCTGCAAAAGTGACTAGAGGCACCCCTGGGAACATTTTCCCTATTGGTTAGGAAGGAACCAGGAGCCACCTTCACCCACAAATGAGTGCCAGACATATGCGTGGCATCCCCTTGCACCTTCCTCAGAACACTCTGCACCTGTGGAAGAGCAGAAGAAGGAAGATATATTTTCTTTGGGACCTGTGAGGAGACCTGAAGGGCTGGACCTGCTCTGACTTGTCAGGTGGGCACTTCAGAAAAAAGACCTCTTGCAGCTTGTTCCTGTACCCACTGAGGCGGTCAGCCAAACCAACTCTTGCAGTCCGCTCATTTGTTCTGGGTACAAATGGGTTCAGCCCAGACCTTAAGGGTCTCCTCACAGGTCTCAAATTTCAGTTGCCATCCTTCTTCTGTTCTCTTTCAGGTCAATAAAGTGTTCTGAGTGGCGAAAAGTGAGGTTCATTGTTGTACAGTTCTGTAGCCTGTGTCTGGTGGGGGTGAGGACTCCTGGACATTAACTAACCAATGATGAAAACATTCACGGGGGCAACCTTATCGACATTTATGGCACATCCTATTAGATGTACTGCAAACTGGCCCACAATGCACTATTCTAGGGTGAATCCAAGATAGAACTGTCCTTCTGTCCTTAGAGATAGATTGTGTGCCAGGCCGGTTTGGTTATATAAATGATGAGCTGTGTCCTCTACCTAAGCTATACCAAACTTCATCTGCGACTAGCTCCACCAACCTCTAGGATGAAGCCATGATTGCAACCATCTGGCCTGGCATAAAAGGGTTTCTCTCTCCCAGGTCTCTTCTAACAATAAACTATGAATGGGCAGATCTCACGTCTACCCCTTTCAAGTTAGTGAAGCTCCTGGAACCTCCCCAGCTGGCCTTATTAAGCTGAAAGAGATCATCTGTCCCACACCCAAACACTCCTGTCACCAGGCCTAAGCCATTGTCCTGCTCCTGGAGCAGTTTTCATATGGTGTTAAGGGCAAGCACTGACAGAGCAGCTTCTGGCAGGCTAACCCAAATTAGTTTTCCTAAATATTTATTAGAAATCTAACCATCTTATACCATAACAATAATTTTTGGGGACTTTTTACTGTAGGTGCGTTGTAACTCTAAATTTCTACATGTCTCGCTTTCAAATAACACACACCCACCCTTGAGGGCTTTATTGCCTAAATAAGGGTGACTTATTAATCTTTAGAAAAAGATGTTTCTTTCGTCAAAAGGGTTATTTTGACTGGGAGGGCTGCAGGTTTAAACTACAGCAGTCAGGTTAAAATGGTAGCCTGAACCCATGTTTCCTTTATGACACTAGTGGATTGCACAAATGCTGCAATCCACAGGTGATAATTAACTTTCCATGCCATTTGTGTATTTTCTACACCATATACCATGGCCTTACAAGAAAGTATAATACGATAATCAGGGATAAGTCAATTTATACATGTTTGAAGGGTCAGAGCACAGACACTGGGCACCGGAGTGCTAAGTCTGCATTCAGCAATAAAACTCAGCAAAAAAGTAGTGCTGGACCTTGCAAAAGGGGCACATTTGGATTCTATGGCCGGAGCCATCAAAGCAATAAACACTACTACAAGAAGTAGTTCACTCAGACCTTCTTGTTTAGTGTGCAGTTGGCATCACAGAATGGCCACAAAAATCAAATACTTCCGGAACAAATTAGCTGACACAGATAAACAACAACCGCACATACCACCAGGATTGTAGTAAAAAATTGTCAAGCAATGACAGAAACAATGGTAACATTCTGTAAAACTGTGCTTATGAGGGAGGGCCAGCACCAAGAACAAAGGGCTCAATGTACAAAGTTTTGTTCTAGCAAATGCTCAGATTCTGAGCTTGTGAGCACAAAAGTAATTTTTGCAATGTTTGTAACTCTGCTCAAAAAATGCCTTTTGATTGGACAAAAAATTGCAATTTGGAATTGGCATACAGCAGATGTTCCTGCTAAATAGCGATTCCTATCAATATACGCCAATGATTTAAGTCTGAAATAGTGGTTGTAGACCATTGATCAGATACCAATCTCCAACTTGGGTTGGTAATCCATTCACAAAAAGGAAGAGTTAACCTTGTCAGCCTTTCCCTTTTGTGAAACTGTTTATTGAGGAGTAGGCAGTGGCCCATGGGACAGTTGTCAACTCTCACATAAACTTTGAAAAAGATACCTCTCATATTTAAACACAGTGCTATTTCCTTTAAGGAAAATGAGCTACATTAGAAAAGTGTACTTTATTGAAAATTTTGACCCCAGCAGGCTAGCATCCTTTAATTCGGTAGTGCAGACTGCAGCAGACTCCAAGTTTGAATTTTGTTTAACCAACCTATTTGTGCACATTTCAGTTTGTAAAACGAATTCCTGGTCGCAAAAAGATCCCGTAGCAAATGTTGACGACTATCTTGTGAGTAGTAAATGGTACATCTGACCCAAAGTCCTGAAATGGCTGTCTGAGAAATTGAGAGATGAAACAATAAAATGGAATGATATTGAAATGTTAAAAAAAGACACAACAAGGAAAGAAACGCAGATGGTGTCACACTCCTTGCCAATAGAAACCTTATAGACTATATGCTGAAAAAAGACAATGGAATCCTTATAAACTATATGCTGAAAATAGACCTGCTCTAAAATCTTTTTATAACTCTGAATAGCAACAATGTAAAATTTGGACCATGGGACTTTAGGCATAGCAATAGGACATATTGCTGAAAAAAATCACACAGTTATTTTACCATGCTTTATTCATTATTTCAGGTATAAATGTCCCTTGCTGCAAAGTGCTCTAAAACTGTAAGGTCATTGTAAATGTGCACCTCAAAAAGCAGGTTTTTATAACAGAAATTTCAGAATTAGCTTAATTGCCTGAAAAAGTGACAATCCTTTTTGGCATTTTTCAAGAAAGTACTTAAGCTACGGTTTCATTAGCTAATTTATTATGCAATGATGAGCTGAAAAATTATGTTGCTATTTTACCATTCCAGAAAACATTTGATTGGTGTGATACCATGTACAGAAATCCACAAGTTCAGAGCAATTATCATATTTCACACTTTCTTGTGGAGCTGTCTGAGTTCTACACACTAGAGTTTCCATCCATCTTTTCGCACCTTACTAACATTTGCAACTTTGTACCATCGCATCTTAGGCCATCTGTTATGTCCTCAAAGCATTACATAGAAATCAGTTAGTGGCTGCAATTAATCCATTTTCGATCCGTTTCTTATGTGTACACATTTTACCTTCATTCTTATATGGAGAAGATCCTTTTAGATTTGTTTCATATAATAGAATCTTAATTGATATTAGTAGTCATCCAACACTCATATCCTGTACTCACCAGGGTATGATGAAACGGCTTTCTTCATTAAACTGTCAGAAACAAAATTGTTTATAGATATTAAAGATTGCAGAATATTTTCGGACTAAGCTATTTCATAGTTTTTGAAGGACTTTCTGAGCTTTCAGTTTTTTAGGTTTATCTCAAGCTTATTCTGGGTTATTTTCTCAGCTTAAAAAGGATAGACCTAGTTTCAATTTTTGTCACAATTTGCTCCCTGCACTCCGTGGGCTGGTACTATGGTGGTGGGACCGCCACCGTCAGACCGTTGGTGGCGGTCCCACTGCCATCCAGACCATTGGATCCAACTGCCGCATTAGAATGCAGGCGGTCGGATCTCGGCTGGCAGGAAGAAAGACCGCTGCGTCCGACAGGATCAAGGGTCCCATCAGTGCAGTGGGTGGAACCCTATTCCATAAAATGGGGCGATGCCTGCTCAGGCAGTCAGACAGTGACTTTGGGTCCCCTAGCAGGGCCCCATTCCCCCCTGGCCCTTCGCTATGGGCCCTGGAGGGCACCTATGGAGTGCGACATGATGCCTACCACATAGTGCAGGGATGTTTAACATGCATATATTTTGTACTGTGGCATGTGCTGCAGCCTGCAGCACATGCCGCAATGCAAAGTATCCACATTGCAGCCACCGTGAAGGCGTTCACTTCGTAATGTGGGCAGCGGAACCGAAAACCTCTAGTCGGACGGTCATGCTTCAGTCACGGTGATGTTCAAACTGAAGCCCAACCAGCATTGTAATCAGGCCCTACATGTGGGACTTTCCAGTGCTCACCCACACTACTTGATCCATATCATGATTACTATCCTTTTGGGAAATATTCTGAACTGTCATTTCAGACCCATGTTTAATTTTGTGATGATCACCAGCGTACGATTTTTCTCAAAGACTACATTTCTCAGTTACCGTCAACTTGAGGCATAGATAAATGGTGATTTACCATTTCCTGAAAAATGTTCTGAATTCAACTCACATTTCATTTGACAAATCCTGGTGGACTAATTGGGTAGAATTCAATTGCAACAATGTCCGTTCTAGATTTTGTGACTGGTAGGTGCTAGTTTGATTATACCTGATGAATGTGATCACAGGTACATTTTTGTAAGTCTCAGAATACTTCATACCAGAGTTGTTGGTTCATGTAGGGTTCCACTTTGGATGATCCTGTGTTTCTAGAGTTCTTGATCCCTGAGCTATTGCTATTCCTAATTTGTTGTGAAATCCTTGTTCATTGATCGAGCTCTCACCTGCAGTGTTCTTTTGTTTCCTGAGCTGCAATATTTTAGTGCATCCTTGATTTCCTTCCATTTGAGCATGTAACCTTTTGCTGTGCCCCAGTGTTGCAGGTATTCTGCACATACACATAATTATTCTCAGGAAACCAGGACCTCGGTGTGTAGTGGTATACCAAAAAACCCACCTCGGTGCCCCGAACCCTAATCCGACTAGCTATAGTGTCTCATTCGTTCTCCGTACTACAGCGAAGCTACCAATGATTAGACATCCTAGAACATGTCACTCCAACCCTCTCAGGAGTAGTGGAAACAAGAACACTTTTTCATTCAAACCCTCATACTTGTCCACACCGTGAGTAAACAGAGACACTGTATAGTTTAAAATGTTTATTTTAACTAACGTGCTCTATAATGCAGTACACGAGCCAATACTAGCAGCAAAATGCACAAGAACAATATAATCAGCATTGTTACAATTCCATAAAGCTCGAACGGGGAAACCATATTATAATGACAGTGGAAACAGGACTACAGCGCCTTACCTCCCTGTGCTAAGAGCTAGTTTATTATAATTATAGAAGACCTCTAGGCTTTGTTAGGGGGACCCATACCTCCAAGTTTAGATGCAAGGATTTACATCTCCGGACAAATACAGCTCTTCTTCATTGGAATGATTTTCTCCATGTGCCTCTACACGCATACAATGCCATATTAAAAGCACCCTAGTTTCAGTAGTGTAGCTATGTTCTATGTTATGTCTATGGGCGCGGGACTGACCAAAGTGAATCAACAGCATACATTGTTTTTCGACCTTGAACACGCTGTGCAGACGAGGAGCACGGTGTACAGCTAGATGTGTGAAAGGCAGACAGTTCTCATGTGAAAAAGTGCAAGCAGAGTATTTACAATAACAGAGCCATTTAGTAACGCGTGCAAAAGCGGCAAAATGACGGCCAAGCATCTACTAACTTATGCTAACTTTAGCAATGCCTGCAGTTAATCCCATGTCCTCAGTACACCAGTATTTTGCTGTTTCTTCCTTAGTTCCAGTTTCTAGTGTGCTACCTTCTTACCCCTACTGCCTTAGTTCTCAGTTTCTAAGTGTATTGTGTTTGTGTCCATTCCATAAAGTGTTTCCTTGTTTCATTCTTCTTTCCTGTTCAGTGTTATTGCTCAATAACTTCGTAGTCTATTGTTTCTGTGGAATTGGTTTTCCACCATTGCTGTTACTGCCTTGATTGTTCTTATGCTATCACCAGGATTTGTGGGTACAGCTAACAACCAAGGATATTTCTCTTGTCCCCTATGAGTATTGTATTTTTGTTACTCTTATAACATCAGCAGAGGTATTAACTCCACAGACCCTGCCTTTGCAAGAATATCCAACATGTATGCAGTCAGTGTCTATCAGTCACTCAGTCAGTGTCTGGACAATGTGTGGTTGAGGAACTTACTGAGCTTAAGTTTTAGCATTTGGAGCTCTCAAGTGTTTTGCTACACAATCTCTCCATTATTAATGGTATATGTTTATCTTGCACATTGTAGTTGTTAGTTATTTTGAATGCTGACTTGCCTCTTAGGTGCCTGTTCATTCTGATCTCTGACTTTCTTGTTATCTTGTGCAGATCTTGATCAACTCTGTTACAATTATTGTGACAATGGCAGAGAATCAGTGGCCTTC
Organism: Triturus cristatus; assembly: GCF_964204655.1. Classification (NCBI taxonomy): domain Eukaryota; kingdom Metazoa; phylum Chordata; class Amphibia; order Caudata; family Salamandridae; genus Triturus; species Triturus cristatus. The sequence goes on from NC_140588.1 coordinate 921,503,961, forward strand.
CATTTTTAAGTTATGTTCTGTCTGCTCACAAGTCTAGATGCTCTACAAAGATCAGATTACTGACAGAGTGGAATGTATGGTGTTACAACACATACATTTACAACGCATGCCTTTACAATGCAGTTTTTACATCGCAACATCCTTTACAACGCATACATTTACATCGCATGCCACTACAATGAATTGTTTTAACTACATTTACAACACATTCCATTACATCGCATCATACCTTTACAACGCATACCATTACAACGCATACCATTACATTGCATTTAAGGTAAGTGTTGGAAAGTGTATGGGTAAAAATTACTATTCTAACTCCAGTGTGTGCAACAGTAGGGTAAGTGTTGAATAGTGTAGGGGTAAAAATTACTATTCTAACTCCAGGGGGTGCAACAGTAGGGTAAGTGTTGGATAATGTAGAGGTACTATGCGTTGTAATGGTATGCGTTGTAATGACATGCGATATAATGACTGGGTTGTAGTGACATGCGTTGTAGTATCTTGCGTTGTAGTGACATGCAATGTAATGGCTGTGTTGTAGTGAAATGCATTGTAAAGGATGTTGCGATGTAATGACCACGTTGTAAATGTATTGCGATGTAATGAATGCGTTGTAAAGGTTGTTTCCCGACAGAGTGTATGTCTTCACTCAGCATTGACTGACTAAAGTGAATAACTACCTTCTTGCTCAAGCCCTCATTATCTGTGTGTCAGGATCAGTTAAGCCTAATCTTCATGATAAGCAAAATGAGCTTTATGGAACAAATTTTGGAGAGGACACGTTCTTTGGGGTAACTCATGGTCTTTGCATATAGCGGGAACTCTGAATTAGAGAAAAGATATTGTTGCCTATATCTTCAGGGAAGGTGTAGAAAAGCATTCAGAAGTTCCACACGATAAGTATGAAGCTCAGTAAGTTATAGGAAAACTTTGCTCTCCTGGCCAGTGGGAACTTTCTAACATTTAGCCAGATTAATGAACAACGGTAAACATCAAGGCAACTGTAATTGACCATGAAATCTTTGGCATCCTCAAAACAATTAAATGGGTTAAACAGTAGTAATAATTGCATACTAGTATATTTATTCTTGAACACAATACCTAGTCATCTTTAACATATCTATTTTCTGTCTTAAAGCATTGACAAACAGAAATATGGCCCTTTACAGTCTGGTGCACATAGACCACCTCAAAAAATTATTTGAAGGTTGCCTGTTCTTTAAAAAACCTATGTCTCTATTTTTATTTACATTTTTTTGAATAAATATTTTCTACCATCTGCATCTATTCCCTATCCCTGAAACATGCCACCAATGCATAGGGATTTGCTCGCAATTCGTAGTTATATCTTTGTAGAAAGGAGGCAAACCCTTTCGTTGGTCACCATCTCATTATGAGTCATATAGGGCTTCTACTTCACCATGGGGGGGGTATATTTGAAGTTGGAATGGCACTTCTATATTAACTGCTAAATATTGTTTTAACATAATATTGTGGTAAAAATATTGTGACTTCAAAAATATTGTGGGACATAATATTTATGGTAAGTTGATTTCTATTTGTTTTTGTGAATTATAACTATTTAAAAAATAGTTTTAGCACATTTTGCTTTAACATTACATGGTGTATATTTATTATCATATCTTAGGTATAAATATGTTGTTGTTTTGTTTAAAAAAAGTTTGGGGGGAGTTATTTAGGATGTTTCAGTAAATAGTGTTTTATAGGTGAACATTTTTTGGGTTACTGTTTATTTTATAACTTAAGGTTTTAATTATTAGTTTTAAATATGCCAATTATGATTTGATGATCAGTTGATTTAATATATTGCAGTTCACATATTTTCACACTACTTAATGGATTTTTAAAATGCATGTGCCAGGTTGTAAAGTTAGTTGGTGATTGAGTGGGTAATGTGCTCCAATTTATTCTTGTTTATATCCGTTAACACATTAAAATGTATAATTGCATTTGTATTTTCATTTTTTTTAAAGAACATAAGTAATGTGCTTTTTAATTTTTTTGGGGCTTCACAAATGTATTCTTATTTTACTATTTTATTTTTGTATAGGTTGTGAGTTTTTTGGGTGTTTGGATACGTAGCTCTATGAAAATTACAAAAACCATTTGACGTTGAGGGGGCATTGCCTGACAAGATGGCTGAGTAGTCACTTTCTGCTGAAGCTCCCCCTTCAACTGAAATAATCCAACATCATCCTGCAACTTCTGAAAGGGATAACCCCTACAAAACATAGCTGAGACAACTACCCGGCACTACCCTAACACCGGATGGGCTGTACAACAATAAAGATTGCATGATAACACTTGCCTGGTGGTGATGCTTCGAGAGGGTGATGGCGGCCATTCCCTCTGACTCTCCTTGGCCCAGACTATAACTGCTGCGAACTGGTGGACCAGGCAGTGGGTCGCATGCTTGAATAAGACCGGAGAGGCCAAGCGGACACAGCATGACGTCCTGCTCTGCGGAGCTCCCTTTCCCTGAGTGCTGCATACACAGAGAATGAAGCAGTGGCTCCAGCCCAGGACCGATAGGCAGATGAGACCTGCTAGAAGGCACTGGTGGGCGGCCTGATCTCAGCACGCAACCTTGAAGGACTAGTCGAATCCTGCCGGCTCACTTCTGGCCTTGGGGACTCTGGGTGCTGAGTCGGGTGCGGGCTAGTGTAGGCCGAACAAGAGGAGGTGAACACCACCAGCCGCTGCCCTACGTCAAAGCAAGGCCACCACATCCTGGTGTGGACCAGAGGCCACACAAGTGGTGAGTGAGCCGGGGCGGAGAATCATCAATCACCCTGCTGTGACGGGCGAGCCCGGGGATGCAAGGCTGCGATGGTGAACAGCAGGCCAAAAGGTAAATAACTGGTCTTGTGCATGCGGTAGGGGCCAGTGTTGCATGTTTAACTACCAGCAGTGCTGGAGGCAGCCTAGAGGAGACACCTGCTACCTGGTCACACAAAACAGCAGGATGTGTGAGTCTTGGCACCCAATGCCGGTTTAGGGGGCAAAGTGAGCAATACATATAAGGAGACCCCAATAGGGGATATCTACCCTACACGGCTGGAAGGCCTGTTCAGTCAGCTTGGGGAGAAGAGGCAAGGCAGCCCTCGACACGATTCAGGAACCCAAGGTGCTCTGTTGGTGGCGCCCTTTTCTCCACTGCAGATAGCCATCAATTGGAAGGAAACAGATTTTACCGACTAGGTAAAGAGGAGAAGACTCATAGTTCAGCACGGTTGACTGCTGCCTGGGGCTAGCCACTAAACACAGCACAGCTCTGGAACAAGTCAGGAGTAAGACTGGGGTGGAGGTGATTAGCAGCACACACTGTACCCGCAGAGTTTCTGAGGGCAAGACAGGCTGATACCATGTTAAAAGACAAAGGGAATTGCACTGCCCAAGCCAATAAAATACCTAATTATGCACAACCCTTACCCACACACTAAGCCCCTCCGGAAGACAGTATGAGTGAGCATGAAGAAGGGGTGCAACAACAGATGAATCAGTCTCTCTCCTAATCTCATGTAATGCGGCAATCCACACCACTCAAGGCAAATTGATCAATAAAATTGACTCTTTAGCTATTGACGTCAACTTTCTTCGCTGTGATTTATGTAAAATCTCAGACAGAGTGACAATCACTGAGCAAACGAAAAATAAATTGCAAGCGGAGGTGCAAGCCTTGCGGGACACTGTCATTAACCTTCAAAAGCGTTTGGTGCGCCTAGATGATCGAGCGGAGGATTCCGAAGGGAGGTCATGTAGAAATAAACTGCATTTCCTAGGCTTTCCCAAGTAGACGAATGGGTCATTCACAAAACTGTTCGTTGAAAACTGCCTTGTTAGTGCCCTTGCCCACAAGAAACGTTACAAGCTTTTCACCATTGAACGGGGGTGCACAAGGCTCTTGCTCATCCGCCTTACCCTGGAGCAACCCGAGAGCCATTATAGCCAGGCTAATTTATTTTCAAGATCGGAATATCATCATACAAATTTCACATGCAAAGGGTCCACTACTATAAGAGATACTTCAGATATCAATCTATCCTGACTACACGCAACGGGTACAGAATCAGCAGAAAACCTTTGTGGTGGTAAAGCGACATCTACGAGACTTAAATTTAAAATACATTGTCTTTTTCCTGGCCAAACTGCGGTTAGAGAGCAATGGGAAAATGCTGTTCTTTTTCCCCCGGTGAGGCAATTGACTGGCTAGACTCCCGAGGACAGCCGGGGGCATAATTCATCCAAGTCAACAGGCTTGGCAAGACCGCCCAGAGTGCAAAGGAAACAGGACTCCTGGATCGCCAATTGCAGGGACCGCAGCACTGGCCGGGTCAGAGTATGCCTAGACAGAACCCTACAGATCCCAGATGGCATCCCGGACTCACGAGAGTCGTCCCTGACACAACTTAGAAGTAGTGTTCTGAACAAACACACTAATGTTTAAGTTAAATTGGTGCCCGAATGAGTATATGGGTTTTGGAATGGTATTGAAGTGTCAAACCACTATTGATTCAGAATTAAACCGCAGCACCCTACTGGGAGCATGTGGTACATGCTTGATAAAAGGGGGATACTTTTACATTAAAGATAATTAGTTGACAGGGTTCAGCGCCCCTAGAGGCGGGTACCCGGACGGGAAGGCACGTCCTCGCATCCCACCGGCCGGCCGGCCACTGGAGTAGCTGTACGCTGAGACATATGTTTTTTTTTTTTTTTGTTCTTCTGTGTAATGGGACTCATCGGTAAATGGGGTGAGGTCGACATTCCCTCTCCTTGGCTCTTTTAAGGGGTTGGTGGGGTAGTTATTGCCTAGAGGGAGGGGGGAGTTGGTTCATGTTGGAGGGAGGGTAGGCAGGGCACCTCGACACTTGTGTCATGGTACATTGATTGAAATGAAGCTAGAGGGTGTAACAGTGTCTGAGTTGTATGAGAAAATGAGACCAAGGACTGGTACAAATGGAGATGGAGTGTTATGTCATCCACCATGACTAAAACGATTACATTGAACGCTCTTGGTATTGCAGCCTTTGAAAAATGTGGGAGAGTGTTCTCTTATGCTGAAGTGGTATGACATAGCTGTGGCCTGCCTGTAGGAGATACACATATGGGAGGACTCATTTCAATGTCTGCAGAAATGCTGGAGGGATCAGTTATACTCCACCTTGTATTCTCATTTCGCTAGATGAGGTTCTCATTTGGGTGGCCCCTGGGATCCCATTCCAACATTTACACCACAACATAGACCCAGAAGGAAGATACATTATATTACATGGTAAACTAGACGGTAAGGAACTATGCATTATTGATGTATATGCTCCTAACAATGATTGTCCTCTGTTTTCCTCTGATTTAATGGAAGCAGCATCACCGTACCTGGGGGCTCTGTTGATACTAGCGGGAGTCATTAATTGTGTGCTCGATGGCCTATTGGACAGTGAACCCAAACAACAGAATACTAAGCCCAGAATGCCAAGAGGACTAGGGGACATAGCGGGAATGCACCCGTGTGATATGTTGCAAGAGTGTCATCGGACATCCGATTACTCAACAATTTTCATGCCACTCTCCAGCCTCTGGAACCTTCAGCTGTCTGGACTATTGGTTCCTGGCTGCCGAACTTAGGCCAGAGGTGAAGGGGATAACATACTTACCTAGATATCTTTCGGATCGTACACTGGTGCTACTTAGCCTTGAGAAATCCAGAGCTTGTTCTCGGATTACCCTATGACGTCTGAACGAGGAGACACTGACTGACCCCTGTTCGTGGCTGAGGTAACAGCAGCTCTGCAGAGTTACTTTGAGGTAAAGTGGGGTACTGCCTTGACCCGAGCGCTTAAATGGGAAGCCATGAAAGTGGTCCTCCGGGGGTATGTGTTAAAATGTCATAGGGTGTCTGCCAACAGCTGGAAAAAGATGTGGCTGCCCAAGAAGCAAAACAAAGTAGGCTAGAAGAGGAGATTCCTATGGCCCCTCTTCAGATGGCTGAGTGGTGCACAACAAAGGAGGCCCTCTTGTCTGATTTGCATAGAGTAGAGAAGCAGATTTATACAACTTATCCTCAAAGACCACACATCGAAGGTGATAAAATGGGAGCTTGTTGAAACGCTTAGTGTGCCGAGAGACCCCCGTTGACCCCATCCCTCAGCCCCGGGATAGTAACGGGAAAATGGTATACTCCCAGTATGCGATTGCCAAGGTCTTGGCTGGACATCTCGGTGGTGTGTGTGGGCGTAGATTGTCTCCTCGGCAGAAATTAGTTCAAGCCTTCTTAGATTCAATCGAACTTCCCCAAATGGACCCAGTGGCAGCCGAAGCCCGGGATGCCCCTAACGAAGGAAGAGCTGACGCTGTCTATTCACAAACTTAAACATGTTAAAACTAGTCTGGGTAACCAAGGGCTACCAGCAGAATTTTATCAGACATTTGCCCCTCTTTTGGTTTACAATGAGGAAATTCAGATGGGTGCCTTGTCCCCATCTATGCTTGAGGCACTGGTTACCATGATATTAAAACCTGACAGGAATCCCTCACTTCCTAATTCACATAGACCAATTTTGAAACTTAATCTGGACATCAAAATACTCAGCGGAATACTAGTGGCACTCCTTCCCAACATGCCTCACCGCATTCACCCAGACAAGGCAGAATTTATACCAGGCCGCAGTACTGCCCAGAACCTGAGATGTTTGGCCCATGTTTGGCATGCCCCGGGACTGGCGGAGGACGACAGCGCACTGGCGCTGTTGGACATTGAACAGGCCTTTGACTCTGTAGACTGGCAATATATGTGGTAGTTTCTCCGGAAGTTTGGGGTGGGAGTTAAGTTTCTTAAATGGGTTCAGCTGTTCTACACGATCCCCACATCGAGAATCAAAATCATTTAGAAGGTATCCCAACGGCTTGCCTTGTGGCGAGGCATCCGTCAGGGGTGCTTATTATCCCCACTGTTATTTGCAGTGGCTAGGGAACCTTTGGCTGTCACCGTCCGGAAAACAATGGGACCCTAGGGGATTAGGCTGGAGGAGACCAATCACATTTTTTCCCTCCATGCAGATAATACATTGAAATATCTCTATCGCCTAGCACGTTTGGTTATGATCCTCCTTGAGGAGATGCGCCGATTTGGAGTGGTCTCTATTCTCCATATAAACTGCAGAAAACCTAAATTGATCCCTATTGGAAGACTGACCGACTTGATACATGGGGAGCTGCCATGGGTAGGAGTGGGAACATGTTACTTGGAGAAACACAGCCCCCACTTACATAGATCTGTAAATTTGGAGAGTGATCAAGGGAATAAGAGGTTCTGAACGATTTGGTGTGAAATTGCACTGGTGAAAATTATCATCCTACCCTTTGCTTATACGCACTACAGTACTCGATATATATATGATACCATGACATTACAACAAAACATTGGATGCCATAGTGACAGACTTTCTATGGGGTAATAAACGTAGAAAAGTGAAATTGGCAACATTGCAAAGAATGGGCTGGAGGTTCCCTGCTAGGAATTCTACTATATGGCTTCTCAGCTACAACATGCAATCCATTTGCTGGAAAATTATGAGAATTGGGACCTATGCCTGTTGTCGGGCACATGTATGAACTGCCCACTGCCAGACCTATTAATTCTCGGGCTGGGCGTTCCCCCCCTCAACCCCACATATCATGCGACACGTGGCCACGATATGGGATACTGTTGTGCGACGAGTGGTGTGACGGCCACCTTTTGCTCAGGATATGCCATGTGGACATTGCTTCCCTTTGCATTCTTAGCTGACTCTATGACGGTGAGACCATGGAAGGAAGGGGGGTGCCAAATGCTAGGAGATTTGTATGTAGAGGGCAGATTTATCACAAGTGCTGAAGCAGATGTTGCCTTTAACTTAGGGACAGGTCAATTCCTACAACACAAAAAAATCTCGAGTGTGGTGAGAGAGATCTGGCCATCATTCCCTGATGAACCCCCTAGCAGTAATACACTGAAAGTAATGCTATATGTAGCACAGGGTAGATGACTAATATCGCACCTTTACAAAAAGCATGAGGGAAGATCTGCCGGGAGAGGTGCTTCTGGTACAAACAAAATGGAACAGTTTGCCAGGGGAGGCTCTGACAGACAGGAAATGGGAGAAAATACATGAGGGGGTGCGAACAGTGAGCTCCAATGCACGTTTCAAACTCCTTCAGTATAATAATAATAATAGCCCTTGTACCCTACAGCTGGTAGACTGGCCGGTTTTGAGCCGCCTAGCCTCCCTTAAGAACACGTGAAGAGTAACAGGTGTGAAATACTACGAGACTTCAAAAGATCATGTGCACTAGCCTAGTGCCCTCTTATTTTTGGTTTTGGCACACAGAACGGAGGAGGAGGGAGAAGGGAGGGAGGGGAGTTCATAGTTGGCTATGGCATATTTATTGTTGGCAGCCTGTAGTGGGGAGGCTTTGTTGACCCAAATGCTAATATTATGAGCCATGAAAGTAATTTGGTTCTTGTACACGTCATGATGTATATGAAGTCTTATATTGGCAATAAAATTGTGTTAGAAGCACAAAAAACGATTTGACGTTTCTAGTGAAACTAAAGTATTACTTATATAAATTATCGCTATTTATAAACAAAGTTAGTTTTAAAATGCAAATCAGGGTATATTTGGATAGAAATAATTTATGTTAATTGAGATTAATCTCATTAGGATTGCATTTGTGTGGAAGGTTATATTTTTTACTTCACATTTTATTTATAAGGCTATCTCAGAACACCTACATTTAATTTACTAAATAAAATAAAAATAGATTATCCTATATTAGGTATTACATCAAATTAATTATTTAAAAAATGTTATGCAATTGTATCTCTGAAAACATATTTGATTTTTCTTGCCCATTATTTTGTAATTTTTTTTTCAAAATTGCAGTTAGAATACTAAAGCTAACACCCAAAATATAGGTATATTCCCTAATATTTGTGAGACTGGAGCTAGAATAGCAAATCTGCCTCCATATTATGTTGAATTTCAAAATTGTATGTGAGACTGGAGTTAAAATAGTGAATGTCACTCCCTCTAGTGTATGCATTTTCCATAACGTTTCTGGGACTGGAGTTATTCCAGAAAATTGGACTCCTCATATTTATGTACTCTCTGCCATATTTGTGGGAAAGAAGTTAGTATAGTAAATCAGACCCTCCCATAAAACATGCACTTTGTCATGACGCGCTGCATGAGCTCAGTACAATATTAATCAGCCTTCCTTATGCAGCTTATGACAATCTGTTTGTTTAGGTTTCCCAAATAATGGCAGTCTGTTTCCTATTTTTCTCTCATTATGTTTCCACGAAATAATTTTCCCCAATTATGATTGCTGGCACAGCATGTCTCCATATCAACTTGACTCAAGGGCAGGACCTAAAATCTCGTGAGATCTTGGATTCATGTTAGACTTGCCCAGTTGACAGAGCCTTGCTTAACTTCAAGACTTCTGCCCCAAGAAAATATTGTGCTCTGTTTCCAGAAGAGGGTACCTGTTTTTTTCGCTCTGTCATGATGATCTTGTTCCCTGAACATATCCCTGGTGTCGCTTCAGAGGGCATCTGTGCAGTTCCAGCACCCCAAAATCTGAAAAGGAGATAAACACACCAGCTCAATGCTGCACTCAACTCCCATACCGTGTCAATTTCAAGAAAGAAACAGATTGGTGTACTCCCCGCAAATTGAAAGAAAAGCTAAAGAGACTTGGCATATAAGTCACAAGCCTGAAATTCTCAAGTCAATTTCCAAATACTAATAGTGAACCAAGTGAGGACAAGAAACCAGGTTTATTTTCAAAACCGACTTTCAACACAGAGACTTTAGAGTAGAAGAGTTACACTGTAAATTAGAAAGGTCTTAGTATCCTAAAAGATGATCTTCTTATACTTTGGGGCCAATTCCGATCTCGGTCGGAAGGGCACCGAATCGGCTTCTGCCATAAAAACAACGAGCCGTACGCGTGTTTTCCGGCTGACTCGTACAGCTGTACGAGCGGGCAAGTACGATGCGAACTACATGAAAATCAGTGACCGAGTTGTTTCCAGGTCCGAACCGCTCCGTACGTCCCGGTCGGAAGCTAACCGTGGCGTGCAATGGATGCGATTTACAACTGAGCCAGTATGATGCACGTGTCAGACAGCCTGTGTGAGCCGGAATGTCCGGCTCGCAAAAGCTCCCGGAGTCGGACTTTGGGGGTCCGTGTCGGACCCCCTGACACCCACAGCCCTACGACTCAGACACAGGGGGAGACCTATGGGTCTCCCCAACACAGGCATGTACGGTGCGGGTGGCACCGACGCATACCCACTGTAGGGGGCACACTTATTCAAGACGTACCCATTCAGCCAATGGTAGCCCATGTACGCGTCGTACAACCGGCTCCCAATGACTTCTATGGGAGTCCGACCGAACCGAGTCCGACAGCATACGTGCGCACCGAACTCGCTCGGTCGGACTGTAGGGGTCCGGCTCGGTCGGAAAACACTCCGGATCCTACTCGGTCGGAGTGCTTTCCGACCCGGATCGGAATCGGCCCCTTTGTGTCTTATTCTCAACCCACTCCCTATATTTGAGGTGATTTTCAACACTCATTAATTATTGCATGTTGAGTATTGGTCGCTTGGAGGATAGGCAGACACTCTCAGACCACACAGAGACCTCAATTGCACATGAGTGAACCCCATGACACACGTTCATCAATGCTCATATTTTTGGCGGTAGAATGACAATTCTTACCTTTTCTAAAATATGCCCTTTCTCCAATATTTCATGATTGGAGTTAGAAAGGAAAATCTTCCCGAAAATTGACAGCCCTTTGTCACCTTTTTGTTTCCCTAATGGCTGTGGGAGAGTGGGGACACAAGGTGCTAGGACTTTGGACAACGGCTGGAAGTACCCCAGTTTTTTTTTCACATAAATATTGGAAAATAGTATTTTTTTAATCACACTTTGACGTTCGCCGGGCATTCGGGATAGAAACTTTGCATGCATCCATGCAAGCTAAGCCACTTTCTCTGTATGTCTAGGTTTCAGAAACGTCCACTGTTGCTATGGTGTCCCGGTCGCAGGCTGATCTAGAACCCGAATGGAGCAGCCATCCTCCATGGCAAGTGAAAGGAAATTGAGATTTCCTTGCTCTTAGTTTTGAAATATGTGCTATCAGAAAGGTGGTAAGCCCCCATTCTGCTTCCCCCTGGTTGGAGACATACTGTTAGTGGCCCAGAGTTGGGTCCTGATGCCAAGCTGGACTAGAGAAGCACCTCATTCCTCTTCCCTTTTCTTTCTTTGGTGAAATTCAAAGTACCCTGGTGTAATTTGCCTCACTCTCTGAAATTGGTGTTATGCTTGGTATGTAAAATGCCTGAGATATGCCATTAGGCCACATTGCCTAATTATGTGCCACTCGAAGTAAAATTATACAGCAGCTGCATGGGAATAACATCAATGGTTTGAATAGCAGTGGCTGTTGCTCACACCATTCATGTTTGCCCTGCTATTATTTTTACTGCAAGTGGTGCCCTTGCTTCAAAAATGTAACACAAAGATGCATTGCACAAAAAAATGATCGATTAACCTTTCACATAATTATGCATAATTTTACGTAATTTTTTAGGCAATTTGCCTAATTTCTTGAAAGAGAATTCCACAAATTTCAGACATGCCTACTTTCAGAGTTGTGCGTGCATGGAAAGAGAAGTTTACCTCAATCTTCCCGTCCTGGTGGGTTCAAAAAGCTTCCCAGATAAACATGGGAAAACAAATGAGAAGCAGAACGGTGTATAGGACATACCCATCCTGGTACTGCACCCAAGCTCCTATCCCTGGGTGCTCCGAACTTTAGGCTTCAGGTTTAGGCTCCAGGTTGCCAGAAAGGCTGTTGGGGATTTAGGGGTGGCAAATATGAACCAGTGTCAGGATGCGCCAGCTCTAACACACGTTATGCATAAAAAACTGCCCTTGGCATCAAGTGCCCACCCCAGAGGGAAATTTGAAGTAAATTCCACAGTCTACCTCTGGGAGCAGACTATTGGGATTTTAGAGGTGGCAGTCTAGATTTTCCTTGACTTTGGTTGCTTGGAGCTCAAGCTGTATAACAAAAAATTAAAATCTCCTAGTAAGAGTTTGATTTGAGACACAAATTGGGTGATCATAGATAGATCCAAGAATTTTTCAAGTAAACAAATGGTTTTTAGTATCACAGTTAGGGTAAAGGGTGAGTTTGGGCAGATAGAGAAGAAAGCGGTTGAATGTTCGGAGAGAAAGTTGTTGACCTTTTCAATCTCCAGAAATTTTTGGTAATGGATGGCAAGACCTTCTGTGCTGCTTTTCCTGTTTTTAAAAAGATCCCCGTAACTGGTTGGAAGTAGAGTGTCTAAGAAGGTTAATTCATCATAAATGGACTAAGTTTCTGTGATCTGTAGAATACCACTGTTCTAATTTTGAACTGTGTTTTGTATTTGTATTCTTATTAGGCTGCAAAGTGAGACTTTATTAGCTCAACTTTAAAATGATTTTGTGGAAATAGTTATAATGTCTTCCTTCAGCTTTTGGTGTCTAGTAAATGGAATAGAAGATTGGCTCTATGTCACCTTAATCTAGGAATAGGAATGATCAACCAAAAGTAGCTGTGGGTGGCAGGTTAATGGGTCTTCTTAAATATGAGTCTGGCTTTGTTTGAGGTGATATTGCCTGGATACTATATCTCCCAGGAATTTGTGCCAGACTTTGTTAAATAGGTTGTAGAGACTGCTCATTGCACTTGGGCAATGTTCTGATGCCCCAAGGAAACACAGATTCTGTATGAATCATATTTTGAAATCATAAAAATATGAAATATTACTATGAAAAAATGTGCCCCATGTTGCAGCATAATTTGCCTTTTATTGCCACATAATTTAGTCAACTCTGACCTATAATTGGGTGCTGTCCATCTGCATGGTTCCAGTGACCCTGGTTATAGCATTGTGGGTTTTCTCAAGGAGTATGCCGGTGCACAAAGATGCAAGGGCTGCTACGTGAATGTGTGCTTCTTGAGATCAAAGGTTGATTTTATGCTTCTGGAAATTAGTTACATACTGGAAATGGCCCAGCAGATTCCCAAACAAAAATATTTTGCCTAAGCCAGGACAAACGTATGGTGTGATATTGGATACGTGGCAAGATGAAGTAATACTCTGTCTGTTTTTGGCTTTTTTTTGTGTCTTTGGAGAACCCGTAGATTCAGGAAACCAGATAAGTTATCTTGTGTTTAGTTACTGTTGTATACTTCACACACACCAACTGGTTTAGAACAATACTTCTGCCTTCTACATAGGACAGTGTTTTAGATGGATGGTTTTAGTCAGTCATCAGAGATGGCATCGCGGAATTGCTGGCAACCTTGCCCAAGCTCGAGTTCTGGAGGACAACACCATGATTGCAGAGCATTCAGCGGCATTACACATTACAAAGGTGTGCTTTTCCTGAGTAATCTATTTTCCTCTATGGGACTGTCTTAAGGATCCGAGAGGCCTGTTTTGCACTGTTGGTGTAGGTCTGACCACATTCTCCACAGATTGCAAAGGCGTACTTCTCCTGAATATATCGTTTACTCATCAATCAATCAAACATTTATAAAGCGCACTACATACCCGCGAGGGTCTTAAGGTGCTGGGGGGGGGGGGAGGCTGCTACTGATCGAAGAGCCAGGTCTTGAGTGTTCTCCTGAAGGTCAGCAGGTCTTGGGTCTGTCGTAGGCTTAGCGGTAGGGTGTTCCATGTTTTGGCAGAGAGGTGGGAGAAGGATCTCCCGCCGGTGAAAGTTCTTCGAATGCATGGAACAGTGGCAAGTGAGAGGTCGGCGGATCATAGCTGGCGGTTGGGGATGTAGAAGGAGTCGGCTGTTGAGGTAGGCAGGGCCGGTCTTGTGGAGTGCCTTGTGTGCGTGGATGAGGAGCTTGAAGGATATCCTCTTGTTGACGGGGAGCCAGTGCAGGTTTCTCAGGTGGGGGGTGATGTGGCTGTGGCGTGGTATGTCGAGGATCAGTCATGCTGAGGCCTTTTAGATGGTTTGTAGTTGTTTGATGAGTTTGGTCGGGGCTCCCGTGTAGAGGGCGTTTCCGTAGTCGAGTCTGCTGCTGACGAGGGCTTGGGTGACTGTCTTTCTTGTGTCCGTTGGGATCCATTTGTAGATTTTGTAGAGCATGCGGAGGGTGTTGAAGCAGGAGGAGGAGACGGCGTTGACTTGCTTGGTCATTGTGAGCGTTGAGTCAAAGATGATACCCAGGTTGCGTGTGTGGTCTGTGGGTGTCGGGGCTGTCCCTAGTGACATCGGCCACCAGGAGTCATCCCAGGCTGCAGGGTTGGAGCCGAGGATGAGAACCTCCGTCTGAGTTCAGCTTCAGGCGGCTGGCCCTCATCCAGTCGGCGACGGCCCTCATTCCTTCGTGGAGGTTGGCTTTGGCGGTGATGGGGTCCTTGGTGAGGGAGAGGATCAGCTGGGTGTTGTCAGCGTTGGAGATTATGTTGAGGTCTTGCTGTCGGGCGACGTGTGCAAGCGGGGCCATGTAGATGTTGAACAGTGTCGGGCTGAGGGAGGAGCCCTGGGGTACGCCGCAGATGATCTTGGAGGCTTCGGATCGGAATGGGGGGAGGCGGACGCTCTGGGTTCTGCCTGAGAGGAAGGATGTGGTCCATTCCAGAGCCTTATCTTGGATCCCTGCGGCGTAGAGTCGTGTGCATAGTGTGCGGTGGCAGACGGTGTCGAAGGCAGTGGAGAGGTCTAGGAGGATGAGTGCTGCGGTCTCACCGTTGTCCAGCAGGGTCCTGATGTCGTCGGTGGAGGCGGTGAGGGCGGTCTCGCTGTGGTTGCTGCAGAACCCTGACTGAGAAGGGTCCAGGATTCTGTTTTCTTCGAGGTATTGGCTTTGCTGTTGATGATCTTCTCGATGACCTTGGCTGGGAACTGGAGCAGAGAGATGGGCCGGAAGTTCTTGAGGTCTCTTGGGTCTCCCTGGGTTTTTAGAGAAGAGCGTTGATCTCGGCGTGTTTCCAGCTCTCTGGGAAGGTCGCGGTCTCGAGGGAGAGGTTGATGACGTTGTGCAGGTGGGGTGCAATGGAGCTGCTTGATTTGTTGAAGATGTGGTGCGGGAATGGGTCTGACGGAGAGCCGGAGTGGATTGTGCTCATGGTCTTGATGGTGTCATTGATGCTCACGCTGGCCCAGGCTAGCAGGGGGTCGTAGTCGATGATGTGAAGAGAGTCTGTTGTGTTGCTGTATGTTGGGGCGGTCTGGGTGTTGAAGCTATCGTGGATGTCTGCTATCTTTCGGTGGAAGAAGGTGGTGAGGGAGTCGCACAGGGCTTGTGACATCGGGATGTCGTTGGTGTTGGAGCTGGGGTTGGAGAGTTCCTTCACGATGTTGAAAAGCCCTACACAGCACTAGTCCAGCTTACTTCAATACTGCCACAGATTTCAAACCTCTTCCAAAAACCTTTGCTCAACCGGACTCGTACTCACATACATTCAATGCATATACAGCACCATAACAAGGAGAAATTACTTTTGCTAATTGGCTCCATATGGGCATAATGACTTGCCTCTATACATATGTGCCATCTCTAAAAAGTGTGAATTCTATAAAAAGTTGAACACTTGGCTCTCTGACAGGTTATTTCATGTTTCAGCCCTGACTGCTCTTGCATAGACAACAGGATACCCTCTCAGTTAATAATGTGCTTTACAAACTAATCATACAATTGCATTACAGTCACAGCACTGCTCACAACAGTGAAAGTGACATATGCTACATTCTCACTGACTACCCTCTGTGTCACAAACTAACACCCTTCACAGTTTATGACGTGCTCCGTACGGAACTTGGACAGTATGCCACAGCATGTTTGCCTTAGTTTCCAAGGTAGATATGCTCAGTCAGGGGGATATGTACAAGGAAGCGGCAGAGCATGTCGTTAGCCTCCTTGGCTTAACGACATGCTCCGCCACTTCTGAAATGCAAGGCTGCACCATATTTACAAGAATGTGGTGCAGCCTTGCGTTTCCCCCTGCGATGGCGCTAAGTTTAGCAACTTAGCGCCAACGAAGGCACCCTTGCACCATAGTGCAGGGGAGGATTGTTTATGTGTAGGAAGGTGTCCCTTACTGTACATAAACAATCTTAAATGCTATTCTTTCACTTTCATGTGTGCTGCTGCATGCAGAACACATGAAAGTGACAAAATTGCATTTTTCTCAAAGGTTTGTTTATGTACAGGAAGGGACACCTTCCAGTACATAAACAAACCATGGCATTTTGCTTTTTCCATGTATGCTGCACAAGGCAGCACACATGGGAAAAGCAAAAACGAAGAGAAATAATGTATTTCTCCTTATTTCGCCAACTTAATACCAGGGTTTTCCTGGTCTTAAATTTGGAGCAACCACCTATGTACGCCACCCTTGTACATAGGGGGCAGCGTCAAATACACTGGGTGTTGTGGTGGAATGTCCACCACAACACCCACTGCACACCCTTTTCACGCTAACCATAGCATGAAAGGGGGCCTTATGTACAAGGCAGTGTTAACTCTGCCTTGTACATAAGGTGCAGCCCCTATCATCACCACAACGTCTGTAAAAGTGACGTTGTGGTGTGGATAGGGGCTTGTACATATGCCCCTCAGTTCAAGCAAGGTAGGTTTCAAAAGGCATTCTCAGACACCCCCAACTTGTATTCACAAACTAGAAGGAGTTGAATTTACCACAGTGAGTGTGCTAAAGACATACGTAATGCTTGTCTTCCCGAGCCTTATGTGGCTGTCATGGAAGATATTAGTAAAGGTTCACTAGGCGGCATGCGTTCAGTAATGTTCAGAATAGAGCTGTTTCCTTGACAGGGGTAAAAGGATGTGGGTGTACCAATTGTCAGCATGTCTGAACATATGTGTTTATAGAGTTTTGTTTGTGGTGGGTTTGTGTGCAGTTTGGTTGACAACTGGTTGAGAAGTTTGTCTTGGATGGGGATTTCATCCTGTGGCATATGAATTTGCAGGGGTCCTAGAATGCCGGCGGTATATTAGTGTCAGTGTATTGATCTGTTAGAATGGGCCTGTGGCCTACAGAATGAAAGGCGTGTGTATGGTATGTGAATGTTGTGTGAATGGACCATAAAGCGGTTGGTGCCTTGACATGGCTTTATGGCTCACCTTCAGTAGATTTGCTTTCAATGTTCAGATACTTTGATAAGTGTTTTTGCTTTGGAGCTAGAATTTCTGGATGTGCTAAAATCAACCAGTGTAAGTAGTGGATTAACTTAAAAAAATGAGTACCATATTTGTGTCTGTGATGGTAAGAATAGTCCTTGACAATGGCAATAGAATATCCTTACTGTGAATATAATGATCTGCCCACTCAATATGTATGCACACGGACCATTGGTGTAACCTTGGGGAAGACTGTTCCATCTCTGGCTTGTTTGCACCTGTCCCATGTACAAAATGAATAGGGCCACCTGCGTCTGACCTTTAAGTCTCCCAACCTAATTTAGATGTGCAGACATACAGGTCAGTTTTCACTGCCTGCAACCACTTGGAAAACCATGGCGGTAAGGGACATTGAAAACTGTCTAAGGCCCCACTTGCCATGGGGACAACTCCTTTGGTGTGATGTCTTTTTAAAAAAAAAAGAAAATCTGGCATCGGGGTTCTGTTTATAAAAATTTTAAAACAAGATTGAATGATGGCTCTGTAATGTTGATGGAGCATTGAGTCAAACATAAAAAGACATTGACAGGAACTGCCATGACGGTGGCTCCTTTACCACTAGCTTGCCGGTTATTTCCTCATCTTTATTTGCAAGATACTCCAGGCACAGAGGTGCCCAGCGTGGAGTAAGTTGCATTGATTCTGTTCACTTTTCCATAATGCCACACAAAACATAAAAGTGTGTATAGCTAACCTTATTCATTTATTTACATTTTGTGTTGGAAATTTTTGTAATCTGTTGAGATCCACAAATTGACAACCAAACAGTGTTCTCACATGTCTCCACATACAAACTGAACTCAATTTGTGTGGGTGGCCCAAGCACTCATAATAGGAAAATGTTAAAGACACAATGAAGACATATCACATGTATGCAGTGAAAGCACATATTTTATTGCAATGTGGGTAGCTATGGACTTTTGACCCCTAGCTCAGTCGGAACATAGGCAAACCTGCACCATTTAAAAAACTAGACAACCAGGGGAGTTCAGGAGTGAATGCTTAGCGTTGCTCTCGTCTGGTAATTTTACCCATAAGCCCTTGCAACCGTCAAACTTTGGTAAAAAAACACATTTTCCTCACATTTCTGCGACAGAAAGATCTAGAACCTACAGGGAGTCATAAGTATCCTACCACCTTGAGTTCCCATACATCTTCCTGTAATAAGGGTACCCTACTTGTGTCGGTGGCCCAAGAAATAACAACACAAAAGGCTCTAAAGTGCTATGTTGAGAGATACACAATAGGGGTACCTGGGCGTTTGGTTAACTGAGCAGGTATGTGACTGGCTGTATTGGAGAGTGAGTGTCTGTGTTAGGGACTGTATGGGTGAGTGAGTGGTCATCTGAGTGCTTGTAAAGATTAATGAATGGGTTTGTACGTGGTTGTGAGAGTGTGTGAGTAGGTATATCAATAGTTGTATGGGTTTAACAATGAGTGTTAAGAGACCGTATGGGTAAGTGACTGGCTGTCTGGGTGATTTTATGAGTAAGTGGGTGTGTGAGTAGCTGTATTGTTGATTGTTTGGCTGTGTAAGCTGTTGCATGGGTGAGTAAGTGGTTGTATGAGTAGCATATGAGTGAGTGGTTGTATGGGTAAGTGAGTGGGCCTAGGAAAGTACCTCGTTTTGCATGGTTAGCCTCCACTTTTTGCCTGAAGTTTTTGCTAACCAGGTTCCCAGTGCCAGATCTCTTTACCAAAAACTTCACAATGATTGGCTCACTTCAGCCATCCATTTACCCATGTAAGTCCCTAGTAAATGGTACCCCTGGTACCTAGAGCATAGGTACTGCAGAGGGTCCTCTGAGGCTGCAACATGTTTTGTGCCACCCCAGGGACCCCTCCTCTAGGCCATTGCAGGCTGTGTGTCTTGTTTCAGAGAAATCTGAAGATTCAACATGGCACACAGCCCTGTGTGCCATGCCACCCATACACTGCATTAGGTATAGGTAAGTCTCCCCTACAGAAGGCCTTTAGCCATAAGGAATGGTGTACTATATCCTAGGTGAGGGCATGTCAGCCTGAGCAGATATGCCCCTACAATGTCCAGTCTATTCTGAGATACTGTAAATGCTCAGGTAAGTCATAAGGCACACATGGGCTGGATACTTGGCAACAGGAGTTTCCTAGCTCTATGATGTCATCACTGATTGTTAAGATATTTGCTACCAAACTTCATGTCTTAATAAATTCTCACTGATGGCAGTATTGGATTTATTAATAAATTCACACAGGCGACCCTTTTGGAGGGTCCTCTGAAAGGATTGCTGTGGTCCCTGACTTATTTTCGTCAGTCTGCCACCACTACATATGTTTTGATCTCATTGGGTGAGTCCGGCTCACTCAGAGGACAGAGACAAAGCCTGCTCTGGATGGAGGTGCTTCACATCTCCTCCACGGCATGATAACCTTCCTAGGCAAAAAGCTTCAAAGGCGATTCTGCTGTTAAAATCCATCACAAGAACCTGCTGATAGTGGGGCAATCCAATCTGGTTTCCTGCTCCAGTTTTGGAGGGGGTAAAAGCTGGAACATTCATTAGATTAGCAGGAGGGTCCTCATTTCGATGACAGTACCCCTAGGGTGGGACAGGCAATGTGAACTCCTCTGCTGTAATTCTACAATCTTTAGATAGTAGAGAAATAACCAATCAGGGCTAAGGTTGTGCCCCTTCCCACATGAAGTGGTCTCTAGAGGGTGCAGACACACTAAAGATAGGTAGCCCATTAGCTACTACTTGTCTCCCCTTTTAACACCCCTAAATTCAGTATTTCGGCAGTATGCCAAGAACTGAACATCAGGTTCGTCAGACAAGAGAAGAGCTGGACAAAGAAGACCTGCTGCACAGGAACCGATGCCCTGCGCAAGAGGACAAGGTGCCAAACCGTGTCTGCTGCCTCAAGGACTTGAAAATCACTGCCTGCATTGACATCCTAAACCTGAAAACACTCCAAGAATTTTGGAGCTCCTCCACCCTTCATTAAATCATGGAGAAGTTCCCTTGGAGTGATGGTATCACTCTCCTGCACCTCAATCCCCTAACTTCTGTTTCCAGAGGCAGATGTGACTGTGTAACCTACTATATTTGAAATTTTATAGGTTTTTCAAGCTTGATTTCTAAAAGGTTATTTTTCTTTCTTTTGCCCGTTATTGCGCTGCCGCTCGTAGTTTGTTATTTTCTTGCCATAACGGCTCTGAACTGCGCTCCAGTCACCACTTATTTGACTCAATATGAAGTTCCTAATGGTGGTACTGATCTTATTTTTGTTGTTGATATGGATGCAGCGCACCGCTTCTAGGTGTTTTATATTTGGGTCACCGTTCTGGCAGTGGTTGGAACTGATAATTTCTTTCACGAGTATACTGCCAACGCACTACCATGGGATTATCAACCTTATCAATCTCTTGAAGTTCCGTTAATGGCTTGGCAACACACTATAAGGTTTGATGGTGCCTTTCCTCCCCCTTTGACAGCGGTCTGTTTAGGCCCCTTATCGATTGATGGGTCCACATTGCCCGTTTTGGCTGGGTATACCCTGCATCCAAATTATCTTAATGTTCCAGTCGCACAGCTATGTATATTACACACTTCGTTAATACGTGTACATAGAGCTGAATACAGTTCATGTTGCGCAACATGCAGGTGGGACCACCTGGAGTTGCTGCACAACCACTGGGACTCAGTGGTGTAGTTATCAGTCCTGTCATGATTAATTCAGTGATGGGCAAGGGTCCGCAAAATAAGGACAAACTTCCGTATTGGCTTGCTGACAAATTTGGGCAACTCAAACTGCTTTTCCAAATACCACACTTGTGAAAAAGCATGGCATTCTGACCATGAGCTTACCTAAAGACATTGTTCCTGAGTTAGCTGATTGTAACACCTGGGGTAGAGTGTTTGCAGCGGTATATTTGATTTGTTTTGGCACTCCCTCAATGACTGTTCTCCCTTCCGTGATAAAATGTGTTCATGATGAAAATGGGTCCGAAGCGGCCCTCAAGTTGGGAATGGGGCTGTTGGGGGTGTTCAATATTGTTTGCGATATGATCCTTGCTAATGTGAAGGGGTGGAGCTGTGAGCTTACCAGTGGCACAAAGCTGGGAGGCTGTTGCTGACGCAGACAAACAGCGCGAATTGCCAAAGATTATTGCTAATGCCTATAAAATCTAAGTCTGGGAATCAAGCCTTTTACTCAAACTCAAACTCAACAAAAGCCCATATTGATAAGGATTGGCACACATTCTTTCCTAAAAAGAACTGGAGAATGACATAAGCGAGGTTTGCGTGCTGGTTCACCAACACCTGATTCTTCTGAACGAACTTATGATTTGCGCGACAGCGTGAAAATTAAGACTTCTGATAGATTTCAAGTCTCTGATCAGGGCTGATCTGGTTCTTTACAGGACACATCAGACTCTCAAGTCGGTGGTGGGGAGCGACCATGCAACAGGAGCGGGATCAACCTCAACAATTTGACCTAGACACCAAACAAGAGGGACTGCCTGATTTTCGACCTCTACATCAAAAGAAGAATTTGCCGCTTTAACAGCAAAAGAATGCCTCAGATGGTGACAACGCTACTCCTAGACTGGACATGGGCAGTGACTCTGCTCGAGAGCCTGGCAGAGGTTACCATAGTGCCAGATGCACTGCATCCCTGGCTGGAGGTGAGAACAACTGATACATTTATTACTATTACAGTAGAAACAGAAGATACTCAAGTTGCACCCCTGGATATACTCTATGAAATTTTCTTGCCAATTGAGGGTGATATACATCATACAATTACATCAGTTTTCTGGGAAAATCTCACCCCTCATATGATATTTTGCTACCCGAGGCAGATTGACCTCCACCATTTGTTCTGGCCGCTTCTAGAGGGGAGGACGTAATACTTCTGAGTTTTTCACATTACGTCTCTGAGGAAACTAAACAGGCTTACCCATCTGAGTGGGCATTGGCCCTTGTCCCAGCGGTGTACCGTAATCAGGTGGGCTGGAATAGAGATTCACTGGTGCATGAGATACCATTACGGTCTATGCCACAGCCACCACCGCAATATCCAATCAGATAAGAGGCTAAGGCTCCCGTTTGTGACATTCTGACTCAATTGAAATATCAAGGAGTAATTGAATCCTGTTTATCACCAATGAATAATCTTCTTTTTCCGGTATCAAAACCGAATGGTTTATATCGCATTGTTTTACATTATCGAAATTTGAATAGTCATTGTCGTACATTTGCTGTACAGAACACACACAGCTCTGCGCTAGTGAACAGCCTCATTCGTAAAAAATACAAAACCACACTGGATATATTGGGAAACAGCATATACAACGCTGTCATTATATCGCTTTACACTTACAACGCGGTCTTTACAACAACCGTGTTGTTAGAACGCAATACCTTTACATCGCAAGTCATTAGATCAACTTGCTGCAGGGGGCGCTCTAATATCACGAATAGTATAATTTACTATTCCAACACCTTCCCTACTGTTGCGCATGCTGGAGTTGGAATAGTAAATTATACTATTCCTAAGTCCAGCGTGCTGCCTACAGCAAGTCGATCTAATGACTTGCGATGTAAAGGTATTGTGTTCTTACAACGCGGTCGTTTTAACGACCACGTTGTAATAGAACGTGAAGTAATAGCATGCGTTGTAACATGCTATTTTTGATATAAGCAATGGTTTCTACAGTCATAACTTGGCTCCTGAGAGCCGTGACTTGATAGCATTTAGCACAGTCAAAAATCAGAAACAATTTACGCACTTGCCTATGGGCTATAAGAACAGCTTTTGCTGCACATGTTGTGTCTTTGATGCATAGCACAGACCAAGATGCGTTCTTGTATGTAGATGATATTTATCTGACAGATGACAAACTGGTACTGTATCTTGTCCGAGTAGCCAAATTATTCTGTCATTTGCTGAGTATGGATACAAATTTAATTTTTCTAAATCACACATCGCTTGTTTTGCGGTGCTCTTTTTGGGCTACGAGTTCAATAATTAAGATAGGGGATTAGCCCCCCACTTTCTGGAGAAATGTTCGCAATTGCAACCTCTGTCTCCACTGAAGAAGCTTCAGTCTTTGCTGGGAGTTTTAAATTTGGGAAGGACATACATCCCCGATTATGCCCAGCATATCAAAACGCTCTATGTGTTGATACAACCTACATATTCTTCTGCCTGCTGGCTTCCAGAACATACCTATATTCTACAATCTTTGCAGTCAGATCTGCTTGCAACTAACTACTTGTTGACGCGTGATAATTCCACGAACCTGGTTATACATATCATACCGGGGACGGTGGGTTTCACTTACTTGACGTTCAACAAAGGCGACACAGAGCGTCTTGCATACAAATCACATTTGTATACAGCAGCGGAAATGTGATTTTCGAATGTTGAAAAGATTTTGACTGCGGTCCAAATGGCGATTCTGAAAGAAGGCTCACTGGCGCAGGGGAAAAGCATTCTTATGGTATCGCCTGTCCCTGCTTTAGAAGCAGTGACTAAGGTGAGTGAATTGAACTCTAAAGCTTTGCATCCCCGTTGGATATAATGAGCTAGTTCTTTGTCATCCGCTGATGTCACGTTTATCTTTGATCCTGCTCTTCAGACACAGGAGTTTTTGCAGTATGAACATGTTCATCCTCCTCCGTTGTCATTGCTTCGTTTGGATGAATACAAATGTATAATTTATACCGACGGCTCGGCTCAACCGGCCATCGGGTCCAAACATGCCTATTCAGCAGCTTGTGCTATTGTGGCCGGTTCAATTGCGAATGGTAAATTTAAGATTTCCATTGTGCATACACAGGCACTTGGGGACTGTACGGTGCTATTAGTGGAGCTGCGTGCTCTCCTTCTAGCTCTCTAGTTTGCTGATCCTAATGTGAATACTCTTATTGTGTGCAATTCTTACTACTGTGTCCAGTCTTTTAATGACAACTTATTTTTTTGGTCTCAAAATTATTATGGGGACTCTAAAGGCAGCCTAAGAAAGCATAAAATGCTTTGGGTCCAAGTGGCAGAGCTTAAAGAACACCTGCCACTCACACAGGATATACACACTCTTGGCCTTCAGCCAACAAGTTCCTGATGCTACAATTCCGTCTATTGGGGATCAGCTGATTCCCTACATGGACCGTAGGCTTGCTTTGATCATAGACGCACACGAAGCCATGCCTTCTGAACATGCCGGGGTGTCTGCGACTAGCTCTATTTTACAGCAACATTATTGGGGGCGTGGCTTTTACAAACAGTCAGATAATTATGTGCTTTCTTGTGACATTTGTCAACAAATCAAACCCTCTACGGTTTCACGACCACCAAAAGCACAGCTTTATATATAAAATCAGCCGTTTGACTGTGAATATCTTGATCACTGTGGTCCATTGACTTCTGATACTGCATATAAATATATTTTTGCTGCAGTTGATTTGTGCACTAGATTCCTATGGATTTTGCCACAATGTACCGCTGACGCTCATAATGTCATTAGAGATTTACGTGTCTTTGTCGTGACGTTTGCCAGTGGCACCTTCCATTCTGACCAAGGTCCAGCGTTCGCCTCTAAGGCGTACAAGGACGCGATAAAGTCTATGGGAGTGCTGGTGTAGTTTTCATCTTCATACAGGCATAATGGAAATTCAATAGTGGAGCGAATGAACCGTGATTTAAACCAATCTTTGACAGCTAGAGTCCTAGGTCCTGGCAGGAACTTGCTGGCCCATTTGTATGGAGTTAAACATACACTTAATAATCTCGCAAGAAGATCTCTGGGTTGCCGTACCCCATACAAAATGCTATTTGGCATTAAAATGTTTGTGCCAGACTTTGATGGTCTAGACGTTGTGGTTGCATATACCCTCTTCCAATGGCACAGCAATGCTGATTCCAGTCTCCGGCTGACTTCCTAAGATTGGAGATCTGGTATGAGAAACACTGGAGAACAAAAAAGAATTTGGTCCCGCTTATCGTGCACCGGTCCCTGTTCTTGGATTGAAGGGTACTCGTACAGTGATTCTACCACCTTTGCCTGGACCCAAAGAAAACAGATACATTTCAGTCGACAATGTCAAACTACTCCATTCGGCTGATTCTGAATACTGACTCCTAGTGTTTCATGCAATGCTATTTCTTTGAGTGCAATGGCTTCAGTCTCTTCGTCATTGAGGGTGAGATGGAGACTACTATTGATCTTTTGCCTTTTGTACATTCTTCCTCTTCCAATACAGATGTCAAATATGCATATCCTGTGGATGAGTCCCACATTGCAGTGCCGGACACTCCTTTACATCATCAAGCTAATCCTGCACTACCACCGTTAATGTGCATGGGAGCAAGTGGTTATTTTGGGAACCATACAAGCTTCTCCTATCACTCTTCCTCCTCGTCTTCCTCTGTGGCATCTCCACCAACAAAAACAAGTATTTCTTCTCTTGGTTCTACATCTGGTTAGTGCTTAACTTTATTTTCCTCTTCATGTTGATTGGGTTTGTGACAGTATTCTTTTTGCTCATCAATGGTCATTGTTTGCCAGAACGCTCTGCTGGAAAGTTGGTCGACTGAATTATGGCTCCCCATACATTGTCCCTTATCATGAAACGGGATCATGCTCATGTGAACATTTCGACTTTCCCTGTCGCAGATGGCATTGTGTGGGATAAAGTTGCTTTCAAAATCCATGGTCCGACGGAGGTCCTCAAGATACCATATGTATTTCACGTTTCATTAGGAGATGTGGTAACACAGGACCTACATTCTGATATTTGGGATGTATACGCAGTGCATTCATTATTTTCTGTTTTAAAGCATTATGCTGCTTTTGATGCTAAAGATTTATATTTAAATTCTGCCAATTATGCTGATTTATTCTGTTATCAACATTATGGCCATCATTTCCTGCACAAAACAAACACATTAAGACCTGCTTTTAATTGCACACAATGGGAACATTGTCCAACACCCTTACAGGGCAGTTCAAAAACGCTTAGACATAAGTTCACCTATTTCATTAGTTACAACACGTCCAATCCAGAATCCTTTTTCTTTAAAATGAAATTGCCATCTCAATCTAAATTTATTCTTACACACACAAAATTATTCTATTCCAATTCCTTTATAACTGAATTGGCCTTACATGGTTATGATCACTGGAAAGATACCATAGACTTGAAATCAGTTTGCGGCTCTGAGGCATGGCAGGTTCGGTGAACTGAAGCTTTGCATCGTGCCTGTCTAATTCCAACTCAAATATAATTTTTAAATGACACAGTGCAGCAAACTACTTGTTTTGGCTTGGCTACTGCCAAGAATCTGAATATCCCGCCATTCCGTCATTGGCAGAGTATGATAATTGGCGTCAACACACCAATAGTACCATCGATGTATTACAAGCTCTGGTTCAAAATGACAGTTTCAATAT
The DNA here is from genome assembly GCF_964204655.1 of Triturus cristatus. Taxonomy (NCBI): domain Eukaryota; kingdom Metazoa; phylum Chordata; class Amphibia; order Caudata; family Salamandridae; genus Triturus; species Triturus cristatus. The sequence continues at coordinate 921,530,695 of NC_140588.1, forward strand.
CTCTGATGTTGAACCCTCCAGATGGTTGATGTGGCAAACCAATTCAAATGCATGTCAACTGCGTTTTTATAATGCAACGACTGGTTTCACACAGACTAGACAAGATCCTCGTACTCACATTCACATTCGGTCACCACATATTCGGTGGGAAAATTGGGCCAACAACGGTTGGAACATTCTGCCTTGTCATCAGTGAAAGAACACCTGTCTCTCTTGTCGAGCGGCATCAATTTGGCTGATTTATATCTTAGGTTTTAGGATTCCGAGAACAAAGAGATTCATCTATGCAGCATACAATGAATTATGGAAACTTTCACAGATGGAAGCAGCGTTCCATCTGAGCCGAATTGACATAGCAAATTTAGAAAACGTCCTTGCAGTAGTCGAAAATAGCATAAATACATTATCTTCTCTCATTTATACCTTAGATAATATTGTTTCTTCTGTTATTGATATTGTGCACAATGATGTATCTTTGTTATTTCACAGTCAAAATCAATTACGATCGGTGATGCAATTTGCATGGACGTTACAAGCTCTCAAAATGGGAAAAGTACCATGGGATTATTTGAACGCTTCTGCTTTGTTTTTACCATTTAATCTAACTGATAAACAGAGATTTATGTCCATGAAAGATGCTACATACACGCTGTTACACATTGAACAATTAGAACACTTGCCATTTTCTGTGGCGTTGACTGATTCGGCTGTATGGTTAATTCATGGCGTTACCTCTCTGCCATTTTCGATATTTCAATTTAAATCACGCATTGGGTAGTACGTTTCTCCATAAATTATGGTCTCTACCTTACACCTTCAGATGTCAACGGGAGGATAGGAAGTTTTCTTAACATGGGATGACTGCGATTCCACAATAGACATTCCCTAGTTTGTAAACATGTTAAGTTGCATAGCGTTTTTAATGTGTCTGCACCTAATGTTGCTTGTTTTTTTAATGGAACTCCCATCCCTGCAATAATTCCTGCTCTCACATTGCTTTCTAATGACAGTTATCTTATTTTGAATAACCCCAACTGCTGTGATTTACGGGCAGGCATACTGTATATAGTAACAGTATCACAATGTGTTACTTGTTGTAGCAATATGCCTTTTTCCACCCAAGCATGGGAATTGAGTTAGATTCATTTTGCCTTCCATTCCGACTTTGAAAACAGATTTCAATAAATTAAGCAGACTCAATGCGCTATTGTTTCAACGAGAAGTGGCTCGAGAGACCTCTGAATTGCAGGTGGCTAGAACATCTAGTGAGATTCAGTCACTGCTGAACCCGAATCTCTCACTTCATTTTGGGAAAAGGACACATCACATATATAATGTGTCTGACACGGAAGGCTTTGCTCATTTTCTTAAACTTGTGGGTCCGGCCTTATGACTTTTTTTCAGAGGATTTTTGGAGTAATACCGGCCTTTATTCATTCTATTTTTTCCAGCACATTTGGAGTGTTCCCCTTAATTCTAGCGCTGGCGGTTGGCCTCCTGGTTCTCCTGCTCCTGTTGGGCAAAGGCTGCTCAGCCAGCATGTGGTAATGCACAGACCCGGGCAGTTGCAGTTGTACCGTGACCGAATTCAACAATTTTTTGGATGATTGCATTCGCGACACTTGGCATAAGTTATGGACTAACTTTTCACTTTGCCTACTTCACTTCATGCAACCTATGTTCTACTGCCAGCGGGGCCCTTTCTATTGGGCCTTGGATTTATGCCTCTCAAATACGTCATGCTTAGACCCAGATTATGATCTATTAGTGAGTCCATTACTAACCCACGATCAGGCCTGTTCTCTGTATGACCGTATGGCGTTTGCTGCTGCACTTTGAGTGCCGGCCGAGTGGGATATCTGTGCGGCTGCGAAGAACCTCTTGCAACAGAATTTCATTGAATATCTTGCAAGTTGCCTGAATATGCGCTTGGAAGCATCCGATTATGAGGAGCACGTGTGTTCCTTCAAACTACTTGATTGGATGGCATCCCTTTTTGCTATTAACAATAGGGATGACCAATTGGAACGAATTGCATTCTTAAGTTCACTTACTTTGATGGATTTTCCACCTCCAAATTAATCACGTTCTCTGTAAACAACAACATTTTAAATGACAATTGTTTTGGTGGGGGGGGTCAAAATTTTGAAATTTGGGTTTCTGGAGCACTTGTAGACTCTGCATACCTTTGAACTCTGGGTCTTTTGTCTATATACTACAACCTTACCAAAGGGATTGTGTCATATGGCTGTTAGGGTCAGTGTCGACATTGCTAAGTTAGCATGAGCTCTGCTGCCATAATGCTGCTTTTATGCACGTTACTACATGACTTTGTTTTGCAAGACTCTGTTTGTGCCTTTCACATGAGATCCGTCTGCTTTCAGCATTCTCTGCCTGTTCCTGGAGTTTAGTCTGAACACTATGTGCAAGGTCGATAAACAATGTCCATTGTTCTTCTGTTCTGGTCAGTCCCTAGCACCTAGACTAAACATGCTAACACAGCTGCTACTGCTGGAAACCAGTGCTTTCATATTATGGGGATGCATGTTTTTCTAAAACACACTTGGAGAGGGACCTTTCTGGGGAGAAGAGCTATGCTGTTCCAATGAGGTAGAAATACGATCTAGGCACTAAGGTATGGCATCTGCTGACAAAGCCCAGAGATCTTCTTTTATATAATTAAACTTCTTCTAGCCAAGGGGAGGGTGGTTAGGCCTTACAGTCCTTTATCCACTGTCTGTATATGATGACATCCCCCATTATAATCTATGGAATTGCAAAAATGCTAACTGTTTTAGGTTTATGCATTTTGCTGCTGCTAGTGGCTCATATACTGCATTATAGAGCACTATAGTTAAAATAAACATTTTGAACTGTAACCACAGCTCTGTCAATTCTTATTGTGGACAGCTACAAGTGAGTGAGCGAAAGGATAAGTCTTGCTAACGTGATTCCTGAGAGAGTCGGGGGTGTTGTGTTCTGGGTTGTCTAATCATTTGTAGCTTTGTGATTATGTAGGAGAGCGAATGAGACACTATAGCTAGTCGGGCCTGGGATGTTGGGTACTGAGCCTTTAGGAAGTCTCAGCCCCTGCACACCGAGTCCTGTTTTCCTGTGCATAGTTCTGTGTATGTGCATAATCCCTGCAACACTCTGGGGAGTCAGTTCTGCCTTCACACCAAGTTTGGTGTCACCAGGACCTACTTAAGCTGCGCCTCACCAGTACCCCAACCCCCAAAGACAAACAACAAGAACAAGCATCCACACTGGACACCCATAGCACCAGAAGTAAGCACCTGTAGAGGAACTTCAAGTCACCTGAGACCCACTTTCTGAGTTGCCCAGTTGTCCCAAAATCACCTCTTCAACTTACCTGCTGATAACCACAAGGACCTGTTCAGCCTTGCCCCGGCACCACCGGCCCCAGCATCAACCGACCAGCTATGCTCCCATGGTCCCCCAGCCTGTGTGACCTCCTCCCTCCAAGGAGACCCACGTACTTCCCTGTGAGTTCTACTGAGCATTGTGTTTTCAAGAGGCCTCCTTTGTCTTTGCGCACTAGCTTCCAAGACCCTGTATACTCTGCTCCTGGCTGATTCGAGACACTATTGAAATACTCCTGCAGGAACTTTGGACCTGGTTCCAACATCAACCTAAAAAAAGAAGGTGAACTTTATGAAAGCATTGACTGATTTTATATGCAATTTTCAGCTTTTTCCCTTATTGTGTCCAATGATGCGTAATTGCGAAGAAAAGTTATATATTTTTTGAACTTTAAAAATCATAACACTGATAGAGTTGTGTTTGGGGTCTTAAAAGTTACATAAAAATCAACATTATTTTTATAAATTGGTCTTGGATTTATTCTTGAGTGTGTGTCTCATTTATTGCCTCTGTGAGTACAACAAATGCTTAGCACTACCCTCTGATACGCCTAACTGCTCGGTCACACTACCACCAAAAGAGCAATAGAATTATCTGATTTTACCTTGGTTTACCATTCAGGGATTCACTGGACACTCTGCACACTGTACTTCATTTTAGTACACTATATAGACACCCAACGTCCTGCAGTGGGTATGTGAGGGACTGTGTGACACGTTGTATGGATCTGTGAATAGGTATGTCATCAGTGATGCCACTTACTATGTCATGAGTGATGTAATATGTGAGGTCCCAAGCAGTGCATTGCAGGGATAAAGTTATAGTTAGCTCAATACTAAGTGAAATGTGAACCTAACTATAACGTCCATTTAATCTTTGTCTTTTTCAGTGGATTTCTAAGGTTTCTTTAATTTTATTTCCCATCTATATAATTCCCTGTAATCTTTGTTTTTTTCAGTGAATTTCTACGGTTTTTTAATGCTAACTATAACAAATCACAAAAAGGCACTTTTCTGGACCAATGTCTACCTTTTTGCCAAACTTGGTGTTACTCCACCCATAGTTTGGGCTGTAGTCATGCTTAAAACTGGTATGGGAAATAAAATGAATCCATTTTTCTTGGCTCCTGCTTGTCGGATCACCCTGAAAACTTTCCACATATCGTTATTTTTTTTTGAAGAATTCGTGAAGATTCATCTAACGGCCTCAAAGATATAAGAAAGTAAAAAAAAAGCTTTTTTTTACTATGGAAACTAAGTCCTAATAACTACTACCTACTTGTGACCGCCAGTGGGTAATACATCCAATGTGGTTAATGTTTTAATATGCGTTATCATTATTTTTGTTCTGGACTTTTTCTCTTGTCTTATTTAGTTGTTTGTAAAATGCTATTACATATATGTATGTATGTATGTATATATGTATGTATGTTTGTATGTATCTATGTATTAATCTGTCTATCTATATCTATCTATCCATCTATGTATGTATATATATATACATTGATATATAAATACTCACTGAAAAAACCATAGGTTTCAGACATGTTATAGTTAGGAATTAGCATTTAAAAAACCTTAGAAATTCACTGAAAAAACCGTAGGTTTCAGGGCTGTTATAGTTAGCTGGATATTGCACTCATACAACACCAATGAAATTCCTCCGTTATAGTTAGTTCTGTTAACTATAAATCGCGCGCCCGCATTCCACTGCTGATGATGTCACATATTACATCATTTATGACATGGTCAGTGACATCACTGATGACATCACTTTTGACATCTCAAATTACATCACTGATGACATCATCCAGTGAATGTGGTTTGGTTTGTTATTTAAATATGTATTATATATATAGCAATCTGCATTGAAGAATGAGTGGATATATAAATATCTGGATGGAGGAATTAGTAGCAGTGTGATTGACTGTTTACTTGACTAATTTATAGTGTCTCACTAAATATATTGGATAGTGATTAAACTGTGTGAATATCTGTATCACTTTGTCAGTTGTTGTGTAAACTGCTGCACCAGTTGGCTACTAGCTACGTGAAAGTCTGTATTAGTTATTGATTAATTAACTGAGTATTTGTATGGGAGAGTGCATGTGTGTGTGGTTCGGTGGGGGGGTGACTGCCCAAAGATGTGTGAATAGTTGATTCAGTAGGTATATGAAGTTAAGACTGCATGTTATAACAGTTGTTTGGGTGAGTGAATATCTTTATGGGTGTGGAGATGAGCAAATATATCTCTCAAAGGTACATGTCCAACAAACTAGAAAAATAAAAGGCAGTGTATGTGACAGTTGTTGTATGTAAAAAAAAGTATCCATAAGACTCAGTAATTGTATGAGTGACTGGCTCACTGCATGAGTACTTGGGTACTGACTGAATGATTAGAGTACTGCAAGGAGAGTGCCTGGGTGAATTTATAAGTGGTTGGGTTTTGGCGCAGTGAATGGATTAGTACATCATGCTGAATGGGTCACTAGAGGAGTGCAAGGGGAGTGACAGGGTGTTTGCTGGAAGTGTATGGATACTGACTGGGGAATTGAAGGTGTGAAAGACAAGTGTGTAGGTGGTCAGAGGACTGGATACATAGTGGATAGGGGTTTGAAGCAGTCCATGTGCTACGGCCTGGCTCACTGCATGAGTACTTGGGTACTGACTGAATGATTAGAGTACTGCAAGGAGAGTGCCTGGGTGAATCTATTAGTGTTTGGGTTTTGGCGCAGTGAATGGATTAGTACATGGTGCTGAATGGGTCACTAGAGGAGTGAAAGGGGAGTGAGTCCTAGAGCCAGTTCTATGCTAAAAGACACTTAGAATACAGTTAAAACACCTACATACACTAGGGAACACTGTGCGTTGGGGTACCCCAGTGATTAGAATGACCTCCTCTGTAAGCCCCTAGAACATAATAGGGCAAGGGGATTAAAACTGCCTCTAAAAACACGCAACAGGGCACGTTTGCACATTGGTGAAGGGAGGGGGGTGCAAGCTGACGTGTGCAAACACGCCAGGTGGCCGTTTTATTTTGGGGGATAAAGTCCCCTTGAATCCTGAGTGTCCACTGGGTCCAACTAGCCCACCAGGTATCTCCAGTTAGCGCCACAGAGCTGCGTTGCAGAGAGGTGTGAAAAGTGGCACGGCCTGGACCACCTCTCTGCAACGCTGCGCAGTGGCGCTTACTGGAAGCACCTGGTGGACTAGTTGGCCCCAGGGGCCCTCAGAATTGAAGGCAAATTACTTCCCCATCTTAAAACGCAGCATAGGGCATGTTTGCACACGTCACCTCTGGCCCCATCCTCTCCCTTCACCACTGTGTAAACACGCCATGTGGCCGTTTTAATTTAGGAGGTTAAGTCCCCATGAATCCTGAGGGTCCCTAGGGTCCAAGTAGCCCACTAGGTACCTCCAGTAAGCGCCACAGAGCTGCATTGCAGAGAGGTGCAAAAAGGGGCACGGCCTGGGCCACCTCTCTGAAACACAGCTCAATGGCACTTACTGGAAGCACCTGGTGGCCTAGTTGGCCCCCTGGGGCTCTCGGGATTCAGGGGAATTATTTCCGCAACTTAAAACACGCCACAGGGCGTGTTTTCACACGTTACCTCAGGCCGCATCCCCTCCCTTCACCACTGTGTAAACACGCCCTGTGGTCTTTTTAAGTTGGGAGATTAAGTCCCCTTGAAACCTGAGGGTCCCTAGGGTCAAACTAGCCCACTAGGTACCTCCAGTAAGCGCCACAGAGCTGCTTTGCAGAGAGGTGTAAAAAGGGGCATGGTCTCTGAACACCTGTCTGCAATGCAGCACAGTGCTGCTTACTGGAAGCACCTGGTGGGCTAGTTGGCCCCCTGGGGTTCTCAGGATTGAAGGGGAATTATTTCCCCAACTTAAAATGCGCCACAGGGCATGTTTTCACACGTCGCCTCAGTCCCCACACCCTCCCTTCCCCACTGTGTAAACACGCTCTGTGGCTGTTTTAAGTTGGGAGATTAAGTCCCCTTGAATCCTGAGGGTCCCTAGGGACAAACTAGCCCACTAGGTACCTCCAGTATGCGCCGTTGTAGAGAGGTGAAAAAAGGGGCACGGCCTGCACCACCTCTCTGCAACACAGCACAGTGTCACTTACTGGAAGCACCTGTTAGACTAGTTGGCCCCCAGGGGCCCTCAGGATTGAAGGGTAATTATTTCCCCAACTTAAAATGCGCCACAGGGTGTGTTTTCACACGTCACCTCAGGCCCCGTCCCCTCCCTTCACCACTGTGTAAACTCGCACTGTGGCCGTTTTAAGTTGGGAGATTAAGTCCCCTTGAATCCTAAGGGTCCCAAGGGTCAAACTAGGCCACTAGGTACCTCCAGTAAGTGCCACAGAGCTGCGTTGCAGAGAGGTTTAAAAAGGGGCATGGTCTCTGAACACCTGTCTGCAACGCAGCTCCCTCGCGCCTACTGGAGATACCTGGTGGGCCAGTTGGCCCTCTGGGACCCTCACTATTGAAGGGGAATTAATTTCCCAACTTACAACTCGCAAGGGAGCTGCGTTGCAGAGAGGTGTTCAGAGGCCACGCCCCTTTTTCCAACACTCTGCAATGCAGCTCCGTGGCACTGGAGGTACCCGGTGGGCTAGTTGGCCCACAGGGGACCTTAGGATTGAAGAGGAATTAATTCCCCAACTTAAAACGCGCCAGAGGGTGTGTTTGCACACATGTCACCTCAGGCCCTGCCCCATCCCTTCACCCCTGTGCAAACGCGCCCCATGGTGCGTTTTAAGTTGGGGATTTAATTCCTCTTCAATCATGAGGGTCCCTGGGGGCCAACTAGCACACCACGTTCCTCCAGTAAGTGCCACAGAGCTGCGTTGCAGAGAGGTGTAAAAAGGGGCGTGGCCACAGACCACCTCTCTGCAACTTAGCCCTGTGGCGCTAACTGGAGGTACCTGGTGGGCTAGTTAGCCCCCAGGGACCCTCAGGATTGTAGGGGGAAAAATTCCTCATCTTAAAACATGCCACAGGGCGCATTTGGATATTGTTGGTGGGAGAGGGCGGGGCCTCCAGAACGATGCCGGCTTTTTTTTATTTTTAATTTTTAGAAGGGGGGCTGTGTGGCCCCATTTCCTTTACTGTTTTTTGGGCCCTGGGGACCACATTCCCCAGAGCCTGACCCATAATTATTATTATTTTTTAATTAAAATCGGGAAGGGCGCCACGTGGGCCCCCGTCCCGAGGCCATTTTCAGCCCAGGGGTCCCCATCCCCCTGGGCATGGACACTTTAATTTTATTATATTTAACAAGGAGGTTGCTACATAGGCCCCTCCTGAGGCTTCGTTTAGCCCCGGGGACCCCATCCCCCGGGTCTCAGCCTCGTTTTTAAAAAACTTTTTGGGGGAGGGCGGCAGCATGGCCCCCCTCCCAGGCTACTTATGGCCTCTCGTTGGGGACCGTGGGGGGTCCCCAATCCCCTCACGGCCCCACAGGCTCCCCGCGCCCTGCGGGAGCTGGCATTGCTTTCCACATGGGGAGCTGCTAACATGCAGCTCCCCGTGTGGCAAAGCAATCTGCTTTGCTTCATTGAAGCGAGAGCAGGTTTACCTGCTCTCGCTTCAATGAAGCAAAGCAGTTTGCAATGACAGGGTGGGAGCCGCTAGGCTCCTGCCCTGTCATTGCAAACAGCAGTGTCCCGGGGTGGGCACCCATGGACACTGCAGGAGCCGGCCCTGGGGGGTGGCGGTCCCCAGGGTCATCAAAGGCTCTAGGAGGGGGGCCACGCGGCCCCCCTACCAACATTTTCAAGGCCCCAGGTGGTGGCGGTCCCCGGGGCTGCGGGGGGGCCGCGAGCCCCCGCAAATATTTTAAATAAGCCCCGGGGGTGGCGGTCCCCCGGGCTTGGGGGTGCGTTTGAGGCCCCCACCCATTTAAGTTATAAGCCTCAGGGGATGGTGGTCCCAGGGGCTGCGGTTGGTCCATGAGCCCCCCGCATATATTCTCATGATGCCCGGGGGGGTGGTGGTCCCTGGGGCTTGGGGGGGCCTTTGATCCCCCACCCATGTATTTTGAAGCCCCAGGGGGTGGCAGTCCCCGGGGCTGGGGGGCCCCCATTAGATTAAACCCATTGCCCCCGGGACTTGGCCCCTCTGGGGCTAATTAGCAACAAATCACGGCAGCCCGCGCATTGTTTTTTTTTCCTGCGGCCCTATCCGCGCACCCTGCGTGGATTTTACCAATTAAAAAAAAATACATATATATTTTAGGGCCTTGGCGCTCCTTGTGGGACCCCCTGAGCAGACTAGGGGGTCAGGGTGTTTCTACCCTGCCTTTTTGCGCTGTTTTTTTTCTGTTTTCTTGTCCCTCGGTTCTACTGAGGCACAAGATGGCTGCCAACACTTCCTGGTTTGGAGTGTTGACAGCAAATTAGCATAAAGCTCGGGCTCGGGAGGATCCGCAGCCCTAGATATATATACATGTTTTTACTTTGGAATTTCTTAGCAACTACTGAACGGATTTAAACCATTTAAAAAAAAGGTTCTTTCTGAACCAAGAACTACCTTTTTGCCAAATTTATTGTAATTCGGATCAGCAGTTCGGGCTGTAGCCGTGGCTAAAGTTTCCTATGGGAAATTGCATGGGAAAACATGTTTTGGGACCCCTTTTTTCTCAGCCCCCGTTTGCCGAATCACCCCAAACCTTCAGGATAGGAGCGGACCGGAGCGCCCCACGAGTTTTGAAAAGTTTGCGAAGATTCGTCAACCGCACCAAAGTTATTGGGAATAGAAGGTTGCAAATTTCCTATGGAAAATAGGTCCTAACTATAACTATCTACTGGCGACCGCCAGTAGATAATATATATATATATATATATACATTACCTACTGGCGGTCGCCAGTAGGTAGTTATAGTTAGGACCCTGTTTCCATAGGAAATCCGCAACATTCTATTTGGAATAACTTTGGCGCCGGTCGACGAATCCTCGCGAAGTTTTCAAAATAGGTGGGGCGCTACGCTCCGCTCCTACCCTGAAAGTCTCGGGGGGATTCGTCAAGCGGGGGCTGAGATAAAAGGGGGGTCCCAAAATGCGTTTTTCCCATGCATTTTTCCATAGGACCTTTAGACACAGCTACAGCCCGAACAGCTGAACAGAATTACGTGAAATTTGGCAGAGAGGTAGTCCTCAGGTCAAGGAAGTGCCTTTTGTATGTTTGGTGTAAATCTGTTCAGTAGATTCTGAGAAAATAGCCTTTAAATCAATATATATATCTGAGCCAGCTTACGGTGCGCTTACGGTGCGCTTACCGTACGCGTACGGTGACGTGCGCGAGCGCGATTCTGATTGGCTCTTAGATCTTAGTAAACATTCGAATCGGTCGAAACCAGGAAGCGGCGGCCGCCATTTTGTGTATTTCACTCAGAAAAAAAAGGGTAATAACTTGAAAAGGGGGCAAGGAAGAGAGTTACAGACCCCCTAACATTTGTAAGGGGGTCAAAGAAGGACAGAAAAGTACAAAGAAAACATTTATTGATTTTTAAAAAAAACGCGGGGTACGCGTACGGTAAGCTCACCGTACGCGTACGGTAAAAAAAAAAATGAAATGAAATGCAGATTTAAGTGTTTAGATATTAGGGGGCTCTAAAAAGAGCCGTTGTGTTTATGAAGTGATTTTTTATTTGTACCTACAAGTAAGTACCAATGCAGAGTCTAAGGTTCAAGAGGAAGACTCTGTTCCCTTCATCAGTGAAGTGTACACCATCTCCTCTATAAATGTCTTGCATGTCGTAACGCAAGTTGTTGTGGTAAATGGAACCCATACCATAGTCACGGAGGAAAGCAGAAACAGATTTGTTGACGTGCTTTCTTGCTTTGTCAATCTGTGGACAAAAATGATTGGACCAGTTCCATTTTTGCCTTTGGCATATGTTAGAAAACACAAAGGCAGTTTTAGGGAAAAGTGAAAACAGTTGTGCAAAGGTCTCCTTCATAAGCATTTCATAAGCATTTCCAGACCTACCCCAGTCAAAGTGCCTAGGTCATTGCCACCACAGTGCACTATTATGAGGTCAGGGTGTTGGATTTGCATGAAGGATTTCACCAATGGCATCAATTGGTGCCACTTTAACCCTCTCTGACCAATCCATTTAATGTCTACATTTGGCAAAGCAAGGTCTCTCACCATATCTGTTTTCTCTGCATACTTTTCACTCCAGAAGACATAGCTGTGCCCTACAATCCACACTGTGAACATCTTCAAAGGAGAACTGGATGCACTCAGGAGGTGTAATTCAGTAGAATGGTAAAAAGAAATGAAAGAAAGTTTGGAAATGGGGGCATACATATTTTTTTTATTAAAAAAAGAACTGATTGGCTGTTTCATAACATTCTAGAATAAAAATTAGGCTGTATGTGTAAATTTATAGAAGCATGTTTTGTATTGGTACAGAAAAATGTGTTACCAAAGAACAGTACTATGGATTTGCTGTTAGGTTTGAAAAGTCAAGCACTCTTGCACTTTGAAAATGAAACATTGTCTGCTGAACTTCTGACCTAACTCCACACAGCAGTGTTCCATGAGCTGTTGCTATGGTAGCAGGCAGAAGTCAAGTTGGGGGAAGGGTACTAGGCAGAAGTCAAGTTGGGGGAAGGGTACTTTTGGAAAAGGGTTGGTTTTCAACCAATAGAAATGTGTGATTACATTTGAAAAAAAGGGGGAAGCACTGAGATTTGAAATTAACATGTATATGTGTGGAAAAAGAGAGGGAAAGTTTGCCATTATCTGGTTCTGCTGAGAGGAGAGAGGTGAACAGAACAGAGATCCTGGCTCTGATAATCTGCTGTTTGAGTGCCACATTTCTTTTACAATTAACTAATTTTAAAGGTGAGTTTAGAGTTTGAGAGGGGATGTATATGGTAAATTAAGAAATGAATAATAGAATTGGAATTCCTTTTGTTGAAGTTGTGTTTATTATTTTCTGTTTTGGGAGAAATTTAAATGTGAGGAACATGTAAAATAATATGGACTATGTTTTCACGAAAATTTAAGGTGTACTGGTAAAAATAAGGAACACTTTAAGGGTTTGAGGTTGCACTCAGTAATGCAAATACATTCAGCATCAGTGAGGCTGGTTGCCCTTGCTGGAGTGTAGTGAGTCCCCCAGGTTACACATGTTGCTGGTCTCAGAAAGCTGTTTGGTATTGCTCTGGTGATTTTACATTTGCATTAGATGGAAAGGGGGAGGTTTTTTTGTATGCAGAAGCAGACTCTTAGTACACAGGCAGCTGGTTATCCTGTGGAATCATGGATAGTATTCACAACCGAGTGGGGTTTGAGGTTTCAGTCAGTAATGCAAATACATTCAGCATCACTAAGGCTGGTTGCCCTTGCTGGAGAGTAGTCAGTCACCCAGGTTACACATGGTGCTGGTTTCAAAAAGCAGTTTGGACATGTGCTGTTTTCAGAATCTGAAAAGTGGATTCAAAATGTGTCAGTCTGTAAAAGTGTTTATCACTTGCCAAAAAAAAGAGTAGTAAGTGTGCTTTCAAATTGGCAAAGAAATTTCGTTTTGTGACTAATATGAAAACATGACTCTGTGTGCAAATAGGAATTACAGGCAGAGATTTATTGCGTATTGCTCTGGTGATTTTACATTTGTATTGGATGGAAAGGGGGAGCCATTTTTTTGTGCAGACGCAGACTCTTAGCACACAGCCAGCTGGTTATCCTGTGGAATCATGGATAGTATTCACAACCGAGTGGGGTTTGAGGTTTCAGTCAGTAATGCAAATACATTCAGCATCACTAAGGCTGGTTGCCCTTGCTGGAGTGTAGTCAGTCACCCAGGTTACACATGGTGCTGGTCTCAGAAAGCTGTTTGGACATGTGCTTTTATCAGAATCTGAAAAGTGGATTCATAATGTGTCAGTCTGTAAAAGTGTTTATCACTTGCCAAAAAAAAGAGTAGTAAGTGTGCTTTCAAATTGGCAAAGAAATTTCGTTTTGTGACTAATGTGAAAACATGACTCTGTGTGTAAATAGGAATTACAGGCAGAGATTTATTGCGTATTGCTCTGGTGATTTTACATTTGCATTAGATGGAAAGGGGGAGCCATTTTTTTGTGCAGAAGCAGACTCTTAGCACACACCCAGCTGCTTATCCTGTGGAATCATGCACAGTATTCACAACCGAGTGGGGTTTGAGGTTTCAGTCAGTAATGCAAATACATTCAGCATCACTAAGGCTGGTTGCCCTTGCTGGAGTGTAGTCAGTCACCCAGGTTACACATGGTGCTGGTCTGAAAAAGCAGTTTGGACATGTGCTTTTATCAGAATCTGAAAAGTGGATTCATAATGTGTCAGTCTGTAAAAGTGTTTATCACTTGCCAAAAAAAAGAGTAGTAAGTGTGCTTTCAAATTGGCAAAGAAATTTCGTTTTGTGACTAATATGAAAACATGACTCTGTGTGCAAATAGGAATTACAGGCAGAGATTTATTGCGTATTGCTTTGATGAATTTACATTTGCATTAGATGTAAAGGGGGAGCCATTTTTTTGTGCAGAAGCAGACTCTTAGCACACAGCCAGTTGCTTATCCTGTGCAATCATGCATAGTAATGACAACCGAGTGGGGTTTGAGGTTTCAGTCAGTAATGCAAATACATTCAGCATCAGTAAGGCTGGTTGCCCTTGCTGGAGTGTAGTCAGTCACCCAGGTTACACATGTTGCTGGTCTCAGAAAGGTGTTTGGTATTGCTCTGGTGATTTTACATTTGCAATAGATGGAAAGGGGGAGCTATTTTTTTATGCAGAAGCAGACTCTTTGCACACACCCAGCTGCTTATCCTGTGGAATCAAGCACAGTATTCACAACCGAGTGGGGTTTGAGGTTTTAATCAGTAATGCAAATACATTCAGCATCACTAAGGCTGGTTGCCCTTGCTGGAGTGTAGTCAGTCACCCAGGTTACACATGTTGCTGGTCTGAAAAAGCTGTTTGGACATGTGCTGTTTTCAGAATCTGAAAAGTGGATTCAAAATGTGTCAGACTGTAAAAGTACTTATCACTTGCCAAAAAAGTAGTAGAAAGTATGCTTTGCAATTGGCAAAGAAATTTCGTTTTCTGCCTAATTTCAAACCATGACTCTGTGTGCACACAGGAATTGTTTTTAGATATTTAATTTGTGATGGTGTTATTGTGATTTTCACTTGTAGGAAAGGGGTACATAGTATTTTAAGATTTGAAAAGATCATAAAAAATGTAGTAATATATTTAAATAAAATAAAGGAATTTTTTTTTAGTTTTTTTCAGGTATTGCTGAAGAGCAGTGAACAAAATTTAAGATGCCTACAAAATCCAGACTAAAGAAAGACCACAAAAAAACCTATATTTGAAGACAACTGGAGGACCTAAGTTAGTTGGAGATGCTCATGTTGGGAAAAAGAACAAATCTTCTGGTAAGCAGACAAAAGATTTTTTAAAGAACATCTTCAAAAAAAGGAAAAATGTACAAAATGTCTGTACTGGAAAGAATGTTTTCAATAGAAAAAAACAGGAAAACATTGAGAATTTAGTTAATGCAAATATACCTTCTGCAACAATAAAGATTAACTTAAACAGAAAAACAGCGTTTAAAGAGATACGTAGAAAAATGTTTCAGAGAAGAGTTATGTCCAATTTGATAAAGGATGTCAAGAAATATAAGCAAAAGGCAAAATATTACAAGAGAAAAAAAGAAATTGAAGCCATTGCAGCAAAGGCATTAGAATTAAAAAGGAAACTATTCATTTTAATTTTGAATAGGATGCGTACATTAGATAAAATGGTTAATGTACTGAAATCACAAAGCAAAAGGAAAAGAGTAGTGAACAGAACAAACTTTTGTAAAGTGTTTTTAGGAAAATGGATGCATAGTTCAAGTAGTGAACCTTTTTTTAATGAAGAGAGTTATTTTCAAAGTAATAGTTTGCTGCATGCAGTTGACACCAGAGGTCGTGCTTATGAAGTGAAAAATGGTTGCATAATGGAGAAGGAGATAATGGTTCCAAGAGATGAGGTACAAGTGATGGCGGATGAGGCTATGGGGAGACGTCCAAAAGCCCCAGTGTACACTTGGAATTGTAGTAGTATTTGCACTGTGCGTCAGGAATCTATTGATAAATTTCGTGAGTTTCTAAGAGAATATAGTAAAAAAAAGTGTAAAACAGAAGATTAAGGTGCTTCAAAGTCTAGATCCATGCAGAGTGAGAGAGAATACTGGTTTGCAGGGTCATTCTCTGGCTTGTCTATCTAGAAAAGTGTGTAATATTGTTTTCCATCATTTTAGGATGCTGGCTGTTCATCATACTGAAATGAGAAAGTTTGTGAGACGGTTGTATTTTGCTAAAAGTCCAGCAATAAAGTTAGATGAATTGAATAGGGCTCTGTTCCGTGGATCGGTATCAGATGTAGAGAAGGTTGTTGATGAAATTCAGTTTTGTTACTTTGGTCCTGAACAAAACAGTGCAGAAAAGGACACAGTAAATGAGGAAGAAGTGGAAGAGAATGTAGAACCCTCTGTAAGTAAGACATTTAATGATCACATAACAAAATTTGAAAAAATCTCTAATGAAAGACCAAATATTACTTGTATTTGTTGCCGCAGAACTCATTATAGAAAACAAACTAGGAATATTGATCTCTACAGAAAGAGTTAAAATGAAGATAATTATAAGTGGAAAGATTTTGCCACATATATATTTCTAGAAAATTGTTTTGAATTGGGTGAAGATCAGCGTATTTGTAAATACTGTTACAACAAGTTAGAGGAAAATAGAATGCCGACCAGAGCTGTACATAATAATTTAGAATTGGATGCTATTCCTGCTGATCTTTCTGAATTAAATACATATGAGTCTATACTTATACAATGTGTTCATCCGTTCCAGACCATAGTACGTATGGAGCCCAAAACTGGTAAATTACCTCCTTCAGATTTACTGAGAGGTTTAAAAGGTAGAGTGGTGTATTTACCCTTGGATTTGAAAAAAAATATGGAAACTATTGATGCGGATACTTTGGAAACTGAACCATTAGTTATTCTGGTTAATGGTGTACCTACAAAGAATAAGAAGATTTGGCAGGAGCTGGTAGATGTACGGAAAGTACAAAGAGCAAATTTGTATTTGAAAAGGAATAACAAATGCTATGAATCAATTTATATAGAAGAAGAAGAAGAAGATTTACAAGAAGACACAGAAACATCAACTGGACAAATTGAAAAAGTGGACAAGTCAAAGGAAGAAGAAATTTATGAACATTTTAGCATACATCCTCTTCATTCAAAAGAAGTTATGGGAGACAATATTGATCTGTTTCAGATGAAGAAAGCAAAAGGAACTCCCGTGAGTGTATGGGAGGAGAGCTTGGAAGCTCGATGTTTTCCCCAGCTGTTTCCTAAAGGAAAAGGAGGACGATACGATGAACGTCCAGAACAGATTCCAGCTTCTGAGTTTCGGACTACAAGACTATATGCAGAAGATCCCAGATTTCGACAAAGTATTCCTTATTTGTTCCATCTTTTATTTGAAAGCGACTTGTCTGCACTATCTTATGCAGTAAATCACATTTTAAAAAGTGGAGTACATTTACAAAATGTGTCTGCTAAGGATTTTATGGAGAAAGTGCAGCACCGCGATGATCATTTGGAAACACAACTGATCAATCTGATGGCTTGTCAGCGTGGGACAAATGAATATTGGTACCGACGCCATGGTGAATTAAAATGCATGTTACGGAATTTAGGAACACCAACATGGTTCCTTACCCTAAGCTGTGCTGAGTACGCTTGGGATGATTTACTGGATTTTCTACGAGAGGCAAATTCAAACATTAAAAACATCGAATACAAGACAGCAGGAGAACTGTGCTCATTGGATCCGGTTAATGTTTGCAGATATTTCAATCATAGATTTGAGGCTATGATGTCCTTCATCTGCAATAAAAAAAATCCACCTCTAGGAGAAGTAGTGGATTTCTTTTGGAGAAAAGAGTACCAGGCAAGAGGTGCTCCTCATATTCATATGCTGTTGTGGATCAAGGATGCCCCAAAGTTTGGAACAGATACTGATGAAGCAGTGTTATCTTACATTGAAGAATATGCAACATGTGCTATAGCAAAAAGCACAGAAGAGAAAAAGTTAAAGGAGCAAGTTTTACGTTTCCAAAGTCATCGGTGTGGAAAATACTGTCGACGGAAATACAAGAGCAAAGAAAAATACTACACTAAATGTCGATTTGGATTTCCTAGACCTGTTCTTTCAAATGGAAGAGTAAACAGTTTTATGTCATCTGTGAGACATACTATCACAAGAAAATCACCTAAGAATGCCTACAACCTAAAAAGAAAAGAAGAATCAAAAAATATAAATGACTACAACCCAGTCATTTTATCCATGTGGAATGCTAACATGGATATACAGTATGTAGCTGACAATTCCATTGCTGTTGCTCGATATGTAACGTCTTACATTACTAAATCTGAAAAAACTGCATTGAAAGAAATGTGGGAAGAGATTTCTCACGAGAAGACTGTCAGTAAGAAGCTGTACAGTTTCAGTTTAAAGATGTTATCGCATCGAGAAATTGGATCCTACGAATGTTCAGATAGGTTATCTTCTGCAAGTCTCTACTCGAAATCAAGAAGAATAATTTGGGCAAGTTTAGGCCTTGCAGCAATGAGAAATCGGGTACTGAAATCTGTTGGAGAAATTGAATATTTGGCCGAGAATGACCCAGAAAGTACAGATATTTTGAAATCAAACATGTTGGACACATATTATCCAAAAAGAAGTCATCATCTGGAGAACATGTGTCTCTATGAAGTGCTGCAGAACTACATTTATTCACGGAAAGCCGCAGAAGACATCAACAATGGAAAATATAAAGTCATTGGTGAGGAAGGATGTTTGGTGAAGCAAACAAAAGGAAGTTTGATAAATCACAGGAAGCTGAGTTGCGACACTACTGACAAAAAGGAATTTTACTACTTGGCTCTTTTACAGCTGTTTAAACCATGGCGTACAGAGGATGAACTACTGGGAGAATTTCAAAGCTATGAAGATTCTTTTAATGCTTGCAAAGACAGCAGACAATGAAGTACATTCTCAACTTATCTGCAAATGTTAAATGAAGAAATTGAACAGGAAACTACAATTGCAGCTGAAGTAGCTAGAGACAGTTCTCAAGACAGCCAAAGTTCAGGAACACTCAGTCAAGATCCCCTAGGACAACCAATCGTTGAAAATGAAGCATCAATAGCCATGAATGAAGTGGAAACGGCTATGAATCAAGCTCAAGAAGAATTTATAGACTTACAAAATTTGGAAAGACAACTGAATGAAGAGCAGCAACAAATTTATGAAGAGATCAGAAGCAGAATTGATCACGGATTTCTACATGAAAAAAAAGAATGCTCATGCACATCATTTCATCCAATCAGGATGTATGTAAGTGGACAAGCTGGAACTGGAAAAAGTTTCCTAATAAAAGTCATCAGAAGCTACCTACAGCAAAAAACGGATTCTACTTTGTCTTGTGTGGTTACAGCTCCAACTGGGTTAGCAGCCTATAACATAAAAGGAATCACCTTACATCGTTTGCTAATGTTACCAGTGGAGCATGAGAACAAAATACAATACAACAAGCTAACTGGAGAAGCATGCTTGGAAGTTTCAAGAGTATTGAAGAAGATGCAAGTTCTCATTATTGATGAGGTGAGCATGGTATCAAACTTAATGCTTGCCTTTGTGCATTTAAGAATGCAGCAAATTCTAAGGACAGACTATGACGTGTTATTTGGTGGAAAACATGTCATAGTTTTTGGGGATCTTCTACAACTTACTCCAGTTAAAGGACAACCAGTGTTTAATACTGTGACACATGAAGACACAAAGAAGTCATTGGGAAGCATCGGTAATGCAAATATGTGGTCCTTCTTTGAGTACAAGGAACTTACTACTAATATGAGGCAAGCAAACGAGGAAGAATATGGAAGTATTCTGAAAGATATCAGAATTGGACTACTCACAGAAGTTGGCAAGAAAGCATTACAGAGTTGGCTGCTACATAATTTATTTCCAAAGGAAGAAATAGTTGCAGAGAAGATATACAAGAACATTGCAGAAAAGAAAAGTGTCATCTGCTTAATGCCAACTCTACGTGAATGCTCAATATTCAATGAGGAGCTTTTAAAATTGGAAAAGGAAGATATCAGGAAATTGGAAGCAGTGGACAAAATTGAGGATGGAAGAATTACTATCACATTAACAGGCACACTGAAAAATAAATTGGATTCACTAGAGAAGAACATTTCCAAAACAGCTGGATTAGAAAAAAATCTATATGTTTGCATGAACTGTAGAGTATTTTTAAGGAGAAATTTGGATGTTGAAAAAGGTTTAGTTAATGGAGCTATGGGAAGAGTTGTGGGTTTTATTAATTATCAGAAAAAAGATGGAATTGAATGTTTAAAAATAAAATTTGATCAGATAGAAGAAGTTAAAGACATTTGTCGTTGTACAGTTCGTTTCATGCTTGTGAAAGACTTATATGTACGTAGGAAGCAGTTTCCGTTTTCGCTAGCAAGTCTCAAGGATTGACTGTAGATTGTGCTTTTGTGAACATTGGTTCAACTGTGTTCAAAGAAGGTATGGCTTATGTAGCTTTGTCACGAGTGAAAACATTATCTGGTTTATTCATGATAGACTTTGATGACTCCAAAGTTAGTGCTGATACAAATTGTGTAAAGGAGTATAATAGATTAAGAAGAACCTATGCTCCTCATTTAGGTCAGTATCCTGTGTTGGAGAAACGTGTAGTTTCTCGTAAAAGGAGAAATGAGAATATCTGTAATGAAGATGTAGAGAGGAGGAAAAAAAAGAGGAGTGATGTAATTGCAAGCAAAAAGAAAATGGAAAATGAAGAACAGGTTGTAGGATGTCATTTTGAAAATAGCTCTGGTGTCAACTGCTACGCTAATGTAGTGCTGAATGTTGCATTTTATCTGGAAAGTGTGCAAGAGCAGATAATAGTAAATCAGAGAAAAAGATTCTGTTATGACTTGAGTCTCCTTTTTCAAAAGCTGAGTAATGATAAAACTCAAATAGAAAGTGCTACTGAAATTAGAAAACTTTTAGATGTATGTTCAGGACGAACACAGTTTTCTCAAAATGTACAGCAAGACGCACAGGAATTCTTGATGTTTTTTCTTCAGGTACTGGAAGAAGAAGGGGTTCCCATTGAAAATTTGTTTGGTCTCTCTTATAAATGGGAACATAGTTGTGAAAACTGTTACAATACATGTGGCTCTAATGTTGATTCTGAAAGGTTTAGTTATTTAACATTGCCAGAAAGTAAAACAGTCACTTTTGCTAAATTAGTTAAAGATGCTAATCATAACATGGAATGCAGTGAGTGTCAATCTGAAATGTTTTCAACGTTAATTTTAAAGGAATACGGACAATATGTAATTTTAATGATGCAACGATGTAAAGCTGATGGTTCAAAATTGGATACTTTAATAAAGAAGTTTACAGGACAGCAATTATCAATTTCAGGAAAAACTTTTGTAACAGTTGCAATAATTTTCCATGAAGGACCTACTGTTACTTCTCGACATTACACAGTTTATCTTAAATGTGAAAAAGGCTGGACACTGTGTAATGATTCCCAATTGATTTTCAAGCAACGTTTGCCTTTTGATTTAGCAAATTCCTATCTAATCTTCCTGAAACCTAAATTTTAGAGAGACTTGGCAAGATGTGTACAAAACAATTTTACCATTTTATTCTATTACCATTGGAATTTTCTTAAAAAATGATTTTTCAAATTATCATTTGGCCTAATGGAAAGGTAACCAATTGTAATGTGGACTTTTTAAATTTTTAATGAAACTTTGGAAAACCAAAAATTTAGACAAAATCGGTAACATCTGCACAATTTAAATTTTGGAATGTTATTGGATTGCCATTGGAAATTTATTCAAAAAAGATTTTTAAAATTACTATTTGGCCATGAGGAAAAGTAAACAATTGTATTGTGAACTTATTTAATTATTATTTAATCTTTCGGAAACCAAAATGTTACAGAGAATCGGTGAGATCTGTACAATTTAAACTTTAGAATTTTATTGGATTATCATTGGAAATTTAATCAAAAAAGAATTTTAAAATTACTATTTGGCCTAAAGGAAATGGAACCAGATGTATTGTGGAGTTATTTGAGATATATTTTTGTGATTATACTTCTGAAACAAAAATGTCAGACGGTATTTTAAAGAAATAAGTATTGATATTAGTTAATATTTTTTTAGAATATTATGGATTTCTATAATGTTATGTTTAAGTTAAAAGAGATTCTGGGCTTTTTTTATACAATCTTTGAGATTGTTATTTTTTTTTTGCCCGCTGTTAAATGATGAATGCAACTGCTTTCACAATTTATAGTGAAATGCAATATATTCTGAAAACAGCAAAAAAAAGGCAAAAATTTTTTGGGGAAAAATATGTAAATACGTGTACTGTGTAATATACTGATTTATTAAATATTAATACTTTTTTCTTTTTTTTCAGATTGTGAAAGAAAATTTAAAAAAAAAACCAACCATTTTTTCAAGTAATTTCAATTACATTTTAATTAAAAATTAAATTGTTGCGTGGGACAGGTAACTGAGAAATTAGAAGGTCTCTTTCTTCCACTTTATCTCAAAAAGATTTTTAGTATTTAGTTATTAATTCCTCAAGGATCTTGAGATGTGGTAATTGATTTTTAGTGTTTTTAAAAAAAAAAAAAAAAATACGCTTACCGTACGCGTACGGTAAAAAAAACAAAAACGTTTTAAAGAAAAAATAAAAAAAAGTTGAGAGGTAAGGTTGGCTCTAAAAAGAGCCGTTGTGTTCATGCAGGGACAGAGGAAAGGAAGTATGGGAACATTAGCTGGTTGGACATTTGTGCTGATCTATTCTGTTGTTAATGAGGGAAACACTGGTCTCCCTATGAACAATTAGATCATGGCAAAATGAAAACCGCATAGTAACCCTACCAAACCGAGGGTTCATTTCCAGAGGTTCAGAAAAAGGTGATTGTGCCCCCAAAGATGAAGGGCTCAGCTGAGCTTCCGAAGAAGGACTCGGCTGAGCTGCTGTGGATGTGCTTGCTCGACTTACTGAAGGGTTGCCCCTAGTATGTCGTGCATGTGTCCTAGGATGCACATCCTCAAGGTGTCTCAACATAGTGTGATTCCCAAAGGAATACTTCTTGTTGGGATTACCTCGCGAAAGTACACGCTGGCACAGCTTGCAAGTCACCAAGGCAGCATTGACTTTTTTCTCACCCTCTGGAAAACTGAAATACTCCCATATGAAAGAGCTCTTCTGTTTCCTCTTTCTCTGCCTGATGGTGGTGCTGCTAGCCTCACTCTCAGCAGAAGAGTGCTGGTCTGCCATCGTATCACAAAGACAAGTCAGCTCCTTCTCCTAAGGGATCACAAGCAGAAATGAGGGGAATGGGTGTGGTGTAGGAGAGTTCTAGAACTGAAAGTAGTTTCAACCAATCAAAAGTTGTGTTTCATGATCACATGACCCACCGTGCGCGTACGTTACGCTTACGTTACGCTTACGGTGCGCTTACGGTGCGCTTACGGTAAAAGTGCGCATGCCCGTAAAAAAGACACGCGCTCGCGCGTATGCGTAAAACAGTCACTCGACAACACTTCCGCATAACGTGCGCATGTAGCGTACATGCCTACGCGCCCCACGCACAGTACGCGCGGCTACGCAAATTGCGTAACTATACGCAAACAGAGTAGATAAATTACGGAAATTGCGTAAACCGTACGCTTACGTACGCTTACCGTACGCGCACAAAAAAAAAAAAAATAATAATATTTTCTATGTTATACTAATATATCTTACCTGTTTGGTAAAAAAAAAAAGAGAAAACTTGATATATTGCATATTTTTATTTAAAAAAACATAGTGTTTTAAGAGAATAAAAAGTTAAAAAAAACACATTTAAGATAAGAATTTATAATAAAAAAATCATACAAAATCAATAAAAAAAAAATATGGGAATCACATATGTTATAGGTAAGAATTAGCATTTAAAAAACCATACAAATTCACTGAAAAAACCATGGGTTTCACGCACGTTATAGTTAGAAATTAGCATTTAAAAAACCTTGCAAATTCACTGAAAAAACCATAGGTTTCACACATGTTATAGTTAGGGATTAGCATTTAAAAAACCTTGCAAATTCACTGAAAAAACCATAGGTTTCACACATGTTATAGTTAGGAATTAGCATTTAAAAAACCTTGCAAATTCAGTGAAAAAACCATAGGTTTCACACACGTTATAGTTAGCTGGACATTTCACTCGTAAAAAACCAATGAAATTTCCCCGTTATAGTTAGTTAAGCTAACTATAACTCGCGCGCCCGCAATGCACTGCTGATGACGTCACATATTACATCACTCATGACATGGTCAGTGACATCAATCATGACATCACTGATGACATCTCAAATGACATCACTGATGACATCACTGATGACATCATCCATGTGATGGAGTGGCAGATCTCCTCTCACCCTAATATAACCATTGATACACACATTCAAAAATAGAGACTGAAATTTTCAAAAAAATTGACATACCAATACCAATTACAACAACCTCTTCAATAATTCTAAGAACCACATAAACATCCACTCATTCACCAACAGTCCTGTACAGTCACTCATTCGTGTACTCACACATCATATGTACTCATACACCAATACATCCTGTTACACAATGCCACTCATCCACAGAGTTACTGACACACATAGTCACTCATGAAAATAAAGAATAAAACATTCATTTACTTGCATATACAGTTATACACACACCACCACACTTACTTCTATGGAAACTTACACATACTTAGTCTTTTAAACAATCACTTATAGAAACACATACTTATTCATACAGGAACTCTTTCAATCTCTCACTCTCACAAATACTCACTTATATACACCAATAGTCACATATACTAGTTTAAAACATATGTAGTTACTCATAAAGACACTTTTGAGACAGTCATTCACTCACTAACACACCCTTACACACACTCTTCCACCCATACAGTCCTGCACATATGCTGTCTTCAACACATACAAACAGTGAGTCACTCATTCATGCACCTATGCACTACGTAATACCCCCCACCGAACCATATAGACACTGATACTCAAAAAACCAACTAATAACCTATATAGACACTCATGTAGCTAGTCACCAACCAATGCAGCCACTTATACACAAAGTGAGAGACTGATACAGGTATTTACACATTTAAACATTACTCACTTAGCCATGTATTCAATAAGATACACTTAATCAGTCAGTAATACATTCAATTTTTCAAAAACAAATCATCCATTTAGACACTTATATACTCATTTATTCTTCCATCGACCTTGAGATATACATATATAAAACATATGTAATTTTCAGAAAAACACACATTCACTGGATGATGTCAGCAGTGATGTCATCAGTGATGTCATTTGAGATGTCATCAGTGATGTCATGAGTGATGTCACTGACCATGTCATGAGTGATGTAATATGTGACGTCATCAGCAGTGCATTGCGGGCGCGCGAGTTATAGTTAGCTTAACTAACTATAACGGGGAAATTTCATTGGTTTTTTACGAGTGAAATGTCCAGCTAACTATAACGTGTGTGAAACCTATGGTTTTTTCACTGAATTTGCAAGGTTTTTTAAATGCTAATTCCTAACTATAACATGTGTGAAACCTATGGTTTTTTCAGTGAATATATATATATATATATCTACACCTTTTGAGTATATGTTTTGTTGTATTCAGTGTATTCAGCGTGTGTGGTGCGTGGTAAGCATCCGAGCTTTGAGTGGGCCGGGTCCCTCTGGGTCTCAGCCCCGGCAGTATTTTAGAAGGGACTTTGAAACTGGTCCCTTCTCGGGCCCTATATTCATGTCCTTAACTTTTCTGGGAAAACACTGAAGGTTTCTGAGCAATGAATGGAATAAATATTCAGGTAATCCATGTCAATGATTTACTCCCAGTTTATATTTCACAAGTTAATCATGCATGTCATTAGAGTGTTAGTTATTCCCAGAATATTGTGTTTTATTTCATTCAGAATATTACACTTATATAGTGCCTGCTTTAAAATGAGTAGCCTCAAGGGTTTTATAACGGCCACGATTAAGAAGAGATCTAGAGTTGAGGCTGAAGGCACTGTGAGTTTCTCACATTTTCAGTAAGCCAAAAGGCTGTTCGCAATACATGGCCATCCGTTCCTTGACCTCTTCTGCAGAGCAAAGAGTCAATGGCCCTGACTGGTTTAAAGTGTATGTCAGTTGTTATGTTATTATATCTGGATTCAAGAACAGAAAACTCAAAGAGACACCAAAATACCGGTTGGGTGGCAGATTACGAGAATCACAGACATTTCGTTTATGTAGTTAAGCCACGCTTATAACTGCAGAATCCATGTTCCTTTTAGGGGCCCCTACTTTTCTCATCCCACTTAAAGCCCTCGTTAGCATAAATATATGTTTTTCTCTGACACAATTATTATTTGCCCACACAGCTTATTTATTTCAAATGCCCCCAAAGATCTAACAGAACTGCATATGATCCACTACATCTCTGTCCATCACTGAACCTCACACCAGCGGAGTGCACATCTGGCACCTTAACATGTCACCAGTTCAACTTTCAGACTCTGGCCGTCGTTTGAAAAGTTGTTATTGCATCCTTGCCCGTACTCAGTATAGGGTGTGTTTCTTAGGGCGAGTGTGGGAAGAAATGTGGTACCACGCACGTATCTGGGAGGTGTGCTCCAAACACAGTGCAGAGAACTTCTGGCTCGGCTTAAGCTTGGCATGAAGCAGATGGTTGCGTTTTCAAAATACCGTTCTGCCTTTACCATAATTAACATAATTATGTCGCGTTGGCATGAAGAGAGCTCCTAGCGCATCATGTGATTAATATGTCGTATTATGCCGTAGCATGCCATGTATAGTACCCCGATTTGAAGACGCAGTTCCAGAAGTATGTGCCCCACCGCGCCCCCTGCTATGCCAGGCTCCTCACCCCTGCTGGGAGTTTAACTTTTGCTCCATTTAATTGATAGCTTCCACGCTTCACTACTGTCCTCTGTCCTTTGAGCACCCTCCCCCCATGGGCAGGGGAGGTCAGCGAGGGCCCAGGCCATTCTCTTTCCTATTGTTGTGAAGGACTGAAAAGGCAACATAGGAGAAGGCGGGGGGCCCTCAGCCCCATCTATTAATATTTGGCCATCTCAGAAGAAAGGAGGCATGGCGCTGGCTGCGGCCCTTTGGCACAATCCTTCTGTCCCTAAATAGGCCGCCATTGATCGGAGGCTCCGGCCATTCTCTGGCACGCTGGGGGCCGCGGCTCAGAGCTCTGGCAGCTGCTGGGACCTGAAAAGGGTCACGAGGGCTCGTCAGCAGGTGAGCCTCGGGGTCAGGCCCAGTGCCATGCCATGAGGCTGATTCACAAAATCATTTATGAACATGTGATGTAATACGTACTACTGCTTCACGTACCCTTACGTGCCTCTGTTAATTGGCCAACTGAATGGGACTAAAATAGGAATATTCGGGAGGGGGGAGAGGGGAATCTATCCATCTGTCTGCCTGTCTATCTATTTTAAGGCAGAGCAGTCAAATTAGAAATTTAAAGGAGTACAGCAATACAATGTAATATTCTTTTGATCGCACTTGCAAGGATGAGGTTCAGGGTCGGCCCAATCCCTGTCATTTCAATTTTACATACAGCTCCCTGCGGAGTCATACATTTCCGTTATCATTTGAGATATATATATATATGTATATATATATATATATATATATATCATTGACTGCTCGGAAAAACCAGCATTATTTTAATCTCGTCCACGGCGCCCTTTCCGGCAGTCCCGGCACCAGACCTCGGAAAGGGCCACGTGCAGTGAAACCGTAGCTGCAGGGCCTCTTCAAATGACCAGTCTTCGAAGCACTCAGGATAGTTAAAGTAATAATAAAAAATATTTTCTTTAAAAAATGATACTATAATGGTATGACTGATATGTTTTCTTTTTGTGATGTGGATCTGGCAATACTGGAGATCTTGACAAATGTACACCACCCCAGTGTTTTTTTAATCCATGCCCCCCTCACCGTACCCACTCTCCTCATATGTAGGTGATCACAACTTGCTAATTTTTTCCCGTGTGTCCTGAACTTATTTCTCATTGTTACGAGGCATGGCAGCCTCTTTGCACTTGGTAATGTTTTTGTTATTTTTGCGTCTTGTTTTCTGAATGTGTTTGTGGTAGCGTGCTATCTGGGCCACTTGACGCCTTACAATTGCTAGCTTGCTCTGAAATAAAATATATATTCAAAATGTGGGACTGAGTGGCCATGAAAAACAGGCCCAGCACAGCATGACATCAGCCTTCTTCCGCCGAGTACAATTGTTGTCACCATATAATTTCAGGACTGACTTTGTTTTTCTACCTGAGGAGCAACCAAGAGCCACGCTTGGTAATTCCGAGAGTGTGTTTGCGTGTGGGGAGCTGGGTGTGTGATTTTATTGAACTGCCTTTTCAGCAGTGGGCTCGGCAGTGTCACGTGTGTGAAAACGATCTGAATTATTTCATATCTGTAGAGTTAAACACTCTGCCGGGCATCTCCCTGCTCCCAGTGCCCGCTGTCTGTGCCGAGCTCCTCTCTCTGCCGCCCATCAGCCCAGAGCCTGCCTATCCCTCCCGCTCCCTCTGCACAGAGCAGCAGTTCCTCTTGGCCGTCCGGAGCCTACACTGACTGCACCATAAATATAACAGCCTGCCTTTTCCTTTATTTAAGCAGGAGCTCTGTGACTCTTTCAGCTGTTGTCTTCTGACATTAGGCACCTCTCACCTCTCTTTCTTGGGCCATTAACCCGAGGAGCGTGGAATCCTCCTCCTCTGCAGTTGATTTTCACTCGATGCAGGCACAAGATGCCTGCCAACACTTCATGGTTTGAAGTGTTCGCAGCCAATTAGAGCCAAGCTCGTGCTGGGGGGGGGGGGTTAGGCCCCGCCCAGATATCACTATCTTTATTTTTTGATTTTCTCAAAAAATACTGAACGGATTTACACCATTTTTTAAAAGGTCTCTTTCTGAAACAAGGGCTACCTTTGTGCCAAATTTGGTGTAATTATGTTCACAGTTTTTGCTATAACTGTGTCTAAAGTTTCCTATAAGAAATTGATTTTTTTACCTCTATTTTTTTAATTTCTCAGGAACTACTGAACGGATTTACACCATTCTTAAAAAAAAGGTCGCTTCCTGAACCAAGGGCTACCTTTTTGCAAAATTTGGTGTAATTCCGTTCAGCAGTTTGGGCTGTAGCCCGGCTAAAGTTTCCTAAGGGAAATTGCTTGGGGAAAACACGTTTTGGGACACCCCTTTTTTCTCGGCCCCTACTTGCCGAATCTCCCCGAAACTTTCAAGATAGGAGCGGATCAGAGCGCCCCACAGGTTTTGAAACTTTTGCAAAGATTCGTCAATCGGCGTCAAAGTTATTGGGAATATAATGTTGCAAATTTCCTATGGAAAACAGGTCCTAACTATAACTATCTACTGTCGACCGCCAGTAGATAATATATATATATATATATATATATATATATATATATTATCTACTGGCGGTCGCCAGTAGATAGTTATAGTTACAACCTAGTTTCCATAGGAAATCTCAAAAATCTAAAAATTCTATTTTGAATAACTTTGGCGCCGGTTGACGAATCATCGCGCAATTTTCAAAACTAATGGGGCGCTCCCCTCAGCTCCTACCCTGAAAGTCTCGGGGTGATTCGTCAAGCGGGGGCTGAGAAAAAGGGGGGTCCCAAAACGCATTTTTCCCATGCATTTTTCCATAGGACCTTTAGTCGCAGCTACAGCCCGAACGGCTGAACAGAATTACGTGAAATTTGGCAGAGAGGTAGCCATAAGGTCAAGGAAGTGCCTTTTGTAGGTCTGGTGTAAATCTGTTCAGTATTTCCTGAGAAAATAGCATTTAAAAGCATATCAATATCTATACGCGCGCACCGTGCGCGCACCCTGCCGTGCGCGAGCGCAATTCTGATTGGTTGTTAGATGTCGGTAAACATTCGAATCGGTTGAAACCTGGAAGTATCGGCCGCCATTTTGTCTCTCGCAGTCTGAGGGGGAGAAAAACAAAGGTGGAGAACGTGAAAAGGGGGCAGAGTGGACAGTTCCTGACCCCCTAGCCTTGGTCAGGGGGTCACAGAAGGACCCCCAAGGGAGAAAAAAACTATTTTTTTTTTTAAATTGCGAGGTGCGCGCAGTGCGCGCGCACGTCACGCACTGCGAACGCACAGAGCGCGCACGGTGCGCGCACGGTGAAAAACCTGAAAAAAAATCATTTAATAAATACATAACTTAGCATTTAAAAAAACGTACAAATTCTGTAATATCTGACGTCATCAGCAGAGGATTGCGGCCGCGTGAGTTATAGTTGCCTGCACTAACTATAACGGGCGAATTTCATTGGTTTTTTACGAGGGAAATGTCCAGCTAACTATAACATGTGTGAAACCTATGGTTTTTTAAGTGAATATATATATATATATATATATATATATATATATATATATATATATACATACAATGTTGCTTGTGTTAAATTTGACTCACAGAACAGCACTCCAAGTAGTGGTACGATGCTTATTCAGCTTGGCAGAACCAAAACGTGTGCAGTGTCAGATGTGTTTCTGCTTCCAGTGCCTTTATCACTATGCCTGTGCACAAGAGCACTTCCTACTTACAAAAGCACCACAACCCTGAAAATGGACTAGCGATTTCATGTATCAACAGCAGCCAATATTGTAATGTACAAATTAATTCCTATTGTGCATTACTAGCTAATGCATAATCTCTTTTTCTCTGTAACTAAATTAGTTTACTGGTTTATGCCCCAGTGAGCCATGCTACTGGGTATAACATAATATTGATAAGATAACATCTACGAAAATAAATTAAAATACCAAATGATTACATAGAACTCACTGCGCTATACATGGATGCAGACTTAACACAGCCATCCAGCTCGAATAGCTCATAATACATTAAAAAAAGAGAAAACAAGTGAAAAGAATTTCATTGAAATCCTGCACCATTGGGCACAAAAAATCCAGCAAAAAAAATTACAAAAAGAAAATTCGAAAGATATCTTTGATCTTTTGCATTTCCCATGGTACTCCATCACAGCAGATTACAGTGTCAAAGCCATGCCTGTAATTAAATATGGAAAAAAACACAATAAATATAGATAACAAATGTGCAAAAGAAAGCGCTCTTGATGTGCATTATTAAAATACTGAGTTTAACTACTGAAGCTCAAACTGTACATTTGTAGTTATAGATATGTATACATTTCGTCATCAGTATTTAAGCCGACAGGTTCTTTGGTCCCTATTTTCAGTGTGTATCTACATTATAATTGCTTGAGTGTTTTCTCTCTATATCCCCTACATGGAGATTTCTTTACCTGGTCAAGCACACTGTAAGTCAAAAAATTAGGACAGCTTTCATGAATCTAGCTAGTGGGTAAGTATCATTTTTGTTCTTTACTCCCCTCGTGTGCTGTAGATTACTCTTATGGACCTGATGTTTGTTACTGCTGATGTAACTTTTGGGGCTGGGACATTGAGGCATGTAAATTGCATAATCAGATTTGCAGTCTAATGTTTAACTGGATCCTTATTCTCCTATCAATCTTATTTTAATTTCACTCCATGTAAGCAGGCTTTGCATTTGCTGCATTTCTTGAAGCCTTTCTTAGGCTTCCACCGACTGCCCACAGCGAAGGGGCAATAAGACAGCTCTAACCCACGGATTTTACTTTCTTTAAATGTCAAAGGTTCTTCAGAAAAGTGTATTACAGTATTAAATTCATTCACTTCTTGCTGTGACTTCGTGTTGTCACCCCAGTTATGTTTTCTCCTTCTTTTCCCTTGAATGAGTGTGTGAGTGGGTGTGTGAGTGGGTCTGTGAGTGGGTCTGTGAGTGGGTGCATGGTAGAAAAGGTAGGGGGACAGCTGGGATTAAGTACTTGTGTCAGCTCCCCTGTGACTGTCTAGTTTGCTTGTAGTCTGATACCCTCTGCTGCCTTCTGTTTTGTGTCTCCTCTGCTTGTTTTCTGCTTGTTTTTCTGCCTCTTCTGAGCTCACTCCTGTCCTCTATGTTGCCTCTTTCTTCTCGGTCTTCCCAACTATTTTGCTGCTTTCTGCTCACTCCTGACCTTTATTCTGCCTATTGCTGCTCGTTTCTGACCTCTATTTTGTCTCTTGCTTCTCGTTTCCCACATCTATCTGCTCATTCTGCCTGTTATTTTGCACTCCTTCTGCATGGTACAGATTTGTATTTTGCCTCCTGCTTCTGATATCACTTACCATGTCATGAATGATGTAAGATGTGAGGTCATAAGCTGTGCATTGCGTGGGCGTGAGTTATTGGGGAAAAATGGAGGCAGTTCCAGGGATGAAGTCACACTTTAGTCAGTATGGTCTTTTCAAATGTATTTATTCTTCTCTGAGAAAAAGCAACAGGACAACAGCCAACGCGTTTCGTTCCTTTTATAGGAACTTCATCAGGGCTAAAAGGTTTCTGTGCGAACAACGCTCCACTCTGTATATCAAGAGTATAGTCAGCCCCACGATGCGGACAGTGTTATATCAAATTCCAGCCAGATTAATCTAAACGATGTTGGTGCAATATTCCGGCTGAATCAAAATGGCTGTAGGGGATCCCTCAAAAATATTTGGTGGAATTCTACGTAATTAATGGAACTAGAAAGCCCGGCCCAAAGAAAATGTATAAATGCACCAGAATGTCCAACTGCACAGGAATGATATTAAAATTGATGAGTGGAATCCGACCGCAATCGTAGTAGCACTTTATAGCTACCAGCCGTCTCCAAGGCGAATGAAGTAACAATAAACTTCAGTCGAAATAGTCCTGTGAACCTAATATGCCGGCGGCGGCAAGTATGCCAGAACCAGCAGTGAAGAGAGCAGCGGGACGTGAGTTATAGTTAACTCAGCTAACTACAATGGCTATATTTCTTATGTTTTGTATTAGTAAAATCTGACCCTAACTATAACTTCCCTATAACCTTAATTTTTTGTGTGAATTTCTAGTGTTTTTTAATTCTATTTGCTAACTATTGGTGTTTTCAGTGAATTTCTTCGTTTTTTTTAACTAGCAGTCATGTTTACAGAGTGGTGGAGAAAGGAGGTTGGGCCGTTAAACAGCTCTCAGGAATTTCGCTGCGAAGGACATACAGGGGGTACTAGGAGGATTTCTTGCCCCCCCAGGTCCCTCAGGAGTAAAGTGGACTTCATCTCCCAACCAGTAGTGCACCAGGAGGCGCGTTTGCAGAGTGTTGGAGAAAGGGGGCATGGCTTCTGAAGACCTCTTAGCAATCCCACTGTGCGGTACTTTCTGGAGGTAATAGGTGAACTAGTTGGCCCCTTAAGACCCTCAGCCATGAAGGGGACTTCATCCCTCAACCAAGAATGTGCCAGAAGGCGCATTTGCTGAGTAGTGGTGACAGGGAGCGGGGCCTCGGCGAGTTGCTATTCATTTTTCATTTCAAGAAGAGAGGCTGTGTGGCCCAGGGTCTCCATACTCTGGGTCCTGACCCATTTTTTAAAGAAAATAAAACAATAAAATAACAAGGGAGGAGTACCATGCGGACCCCCCTCATGAGGCCCATTCTGGCCCTAGGGACCACATCCCACTGTGCATGGCCATATCTTTTGGGAATTTTTTATATTTTATTTTAAGGGAGGGGGCCTCATGGCAGGTGGCAAGATGCTGGTCAGATACCATGGGGGTAGCCCTGCAGTTCCAGCTGGCTCCTGCCACCAACGGGAACCGGCATGGCTTTTTAGCCCCAGGGAGCTGCTGACATGCACCCCAGGACATTGCTAGAACTGGACCAAGAGCCATTTATGGCTCCAGGAGGGGGGCCGCATGGCCCTCCTCCCATTTGGAAACTAACCCCAGGAAGGTGGTGGTCCCCAGGGCTGTGTGAGGGGATCTTGAACCCCCTAAGCATTATTTTTAAACTGATCCCTGGGGAGGTGGCGGTCCCTGGTGCTGCTTGGAGGGGCAGGAGCCCCCCAAACATTATTGTCAACATGGCCCAGGGGAGGTGGCATACCTGGGGCTGCAGGGGTGCTGCTTGGCAGCCCGCACTTCAATGTATAAGCCCACCTGGGGGCTTAAAGGAAATGAAGCGTGGCAGCTCATTCTTCATTTTTTTGTGCTGGATTCATGGATCAACCACGAATCCTGACTAAAATTACGAAAATGCTTTTCTTCACCCAGGGGGTCATTGTGGGACCCCCTGAGCAGACCCAGGGGGTCAGGGTGTTTCTAAACAGACCCTTTCTTGTTTTTTAACATTATTTAACCTTTTTCTTGCGATTCGTTTCAACCGAGTCACAAGATGGCTGCCAACACTTCCTGGTATGAAGTGTTGACAACCAATCAGAGACAAGCTCATTCTCGGGAGTGTTTGTGGATTCAGCACGGTCACCAGTTTCCGAGAGCAATATTGCTAATATATGCGGGGGCAGAGTGGGACGCTGCAGCCCCACGGACCGGCAGCTCCCGGGAGCTTTTTAAATAATATGCAGGGGCAGAGAGGGCCCCCCAAGCCCCGGAGACCCCCACCTCACCAGGGCTTACATTTAGATAAGAAAGTGTGGGGGGGCCTCCTGTCCCTCCCCACACTGCCCCGGGAACCACCACCTCCCCGGGTCACTTTTAAATTAATGGGGCTTTGACCTTGGATCTGGAGTTGCCAAATCTGGGCCATATTAATTCTAAACCCACTTCCACACCCAAGGGCAGTGGATTAACACTCTCTAATGATAGAAGGAAAATCAAGTGGGGGCAAATCCAACAATCACCTCAAAAACTGGCCACAGTTTACCACTCAGTAATCCCAATATTTATAAAATTGTGAGAGGCCACAATTGCTTAGGGTACTGTCCCAACCTCTGTGAGAGTTGCAAAACTACATTCAAAGCTAACAACTAAATTGGCAGATATATTTCACCCAGTGGTACCCCACAGGGAGGAAAGTTGGCCTAAACATTCCTGGTTCAATACTAAATGTCGAAAAGCCAAGCAGGCCTTGCTGGAAGCCATTAAAGCAATGGACAAGCATTGTACCAAACTCAATCGGGTGCTGTATAAGGAAAGCATCCAGCAAGAAACAAAGATCTGAGAACTGGACAGATGGGACGCCCTTAAATCTGCCTTACTCAGCAAAGACATGAAGGCTTTCTGGACCATAGTTAGCTCAGGTGGTGCTGAAGGGAAGCCAGCCTTTGAGCCGAACATAGAATCTGAAGTATGGGAGAATCATTTTCAGACCCTATATACTACTAAGGAAGCAGTGACCGTAAACATTGAAAATGTAATAACATTCACTGAGCTCACCCAGGAGGTGCCCATAGGGATTACCATGCCAGAAGTGCTAAATGAAATTAACACGCTCCCCTTTAACAAAGTGCCAGGTCTGGATAAACTACCGGGGGAACCAAAAATTTGGGGACCGTATCTATGGGCCTTATTTATTGCCATTATGAATGGCATGGACCCCCCTCTTTGCATGGGTATTTCTTGATCGCCTTCAGGCATGGATGGGAGAACAAGAGATCTTGAACCCCTACCAAGCCGGTTTCAGATAAAACACTTCTATCATTGACCAGATATTTAGACTCCAACTCCTTTTCTGGAAAACGGTGACAATAGAGGGTGGCAGTCTCTATTTAATATTTGTAGATCTGAAGTCGGCTTTTGACCAAGGGAAAAACTATGAGATGTACTTAGAGATCTGGGGATTCCTCCCTATCTCCTTAGTATTCTGATGAGGCTCCATGTAGGTAATTTTGCTTAAGTAAGGTATGGAAAACACTGTGAATTAACCCCCCGCTTCCTGGTCAACAAAGGGGTACGGCAGGGATGCGTTCTCACATCTACCTTAGTTTGCTTATTTATTAATGCACTTGTCGATCGACTTAGAGAGGTCAAGGACAGCGATGCCCCCAGGTTAGCATCTGGCAAGGGTCCAGCGATGATGTTTGCTGATGACACCCTTTTACTCTCAAAGTCACCCATGGGAATCCAGCGGATTCTCAATAGCTTTGTTGCTCTGTAAAACTAGGGGTTGTATATCAACACATTGAAGACCAAATTTATAATCTTCAATCCTGCCAACAAGTCTCGCTCTAACCCCTCTCTGAATATCACAATGCTTGAAAGATTGTCAGTCTTCGATTATTTAGGTGTCACTCTGCCAGAATGCCTGGAATGGAGGTCGCAAATGACCAAAGCAAGCCTCAAGATAGCTCAGACAGTAGGAGGACTTGCAAAACTACACAGAACTTCCACATTTAAACCAGTTGGGCCAATAGTTGAAATCTACAAAGCTCAAGCCAGGGGTGGTAAATTATATGGGGCAGAATTATGGGGGCATTGTCCCACTACCAGTTTGAACAAGGTAGAGAATAACTTTATGAGGCAGTTGTTAGGTCTTCCCCGCAGCAGCCCCCTCACCCCCCTACGCCTGGATCTGGGCACTAGGCCCATTAGCGAAGAGATCATCCTTAGACCTGTAACTTTTTGGCGGAGGCTGTGGGTGACTCCGTAACTGGCCACTTATCGATCTGAGCTTAAAGAGCTGTTGAGTCTCCCGGGCACCACTAAAATAACTTGCCTTGCGTATGTAAAGAATGTTTGTAACAAACTGGGTGAAGCAGGTTTATGGAGCACTCCTGAGGAATCGTGCCCTCTAATGTTGCGGTTGGAATTGGTAAAATCCTTCAGGAGGTATAGACTTGCCAGTATTCAGGAAAGCTCGTCTTGTGGCAGTTTGATAGCCGAATTTATACAAATCAAAGATTAATACAGTATGGAATCTTTCCTGGATAACATACAACCAACTCTGGCAAGGAAATTGTATGTACAGTTTAGACTTGGGACTCTATCGCTCCATGCTTTTTTAAACAAATGGTCCAAAACTCAACCTGGTGGATGCCCTGCCTGTATCTACAAGGAAGAGACAGAGCTACATGTCTTTTTTTTCTGTCCCGGCTATATACTACCCCGGCAGCGCTGGCTTATCCAACTTTGCAGGAATCTAGGCTTTCTACTTTGTGCCGAGGCACTAAGAGTCCTAAAGTACGACACTCATCCCTCCATCGTCTTTGCTGTACCTCGCTTTTTAATCTCAATGTGGTGTGTCAGGCGGACTTTTTTAAATTACTATACATGGCCCTAGAAACGTATATTGATTTCATTCCTCTTATCCTTGTATTTATTCTTCAATTGATCTGTTTTACTGATAATATCTTTGGATGAATTATGTCTTTTTAACATGCGATTGTACTGTATTATATTATACAATTAGGACTATGTCCTGGAAGAATTTAAAATACACTTTATCATGGCTAAAAGCTTACAATTGTAAAGTTCCATTTATTGGTATGTTTTTAACTGTATGGTTATGTACGATTTATGATCCACTTGTGTATATCCTCTTTTGTGAATTTCTTATTTTTATGCTTTTTTATAGTCCATGAGACCGAAATAAAGTTTGGAATGGAATGGTTTCTTTCTGTACCCCTCTTGCCTCTTTCTGCACCCTTCTTCCCTTTTTCTGCACTTCTATTGCCTGCTTCTGCACCGCTATTCCCTTTTTCTGCACCACTATTGCCTGTTTCTGCAACTCTCTTGAATCTTTCTACAGTTCTCTTGCCTCTTTCTGTATCTCTGTTGCTTCTTTCTGCACTTCTTTTGCCTCTTTATGCGCCCCTCTTGTCTGTTTCTGCACCTCTGTTGCTTCTTTCTGCACTGCTCTTGCTTCTTTCTGGACCTCTCTTGCAAATTTCTGCACCCCTCCTGCCTCCTTCTGCACCTCTGTTGATTCTTTCTGCAAATCTCTTGCCTTTGTCTGCAACCCTCCTGCCTTTTTCTGCACCTCTGTTACTTCTTTGTGTATCCCTCTTGCCTATTTCTGCACCCCCCTTGCCTCCTTCTGCACATCTGTTGGTTCTTTCTGCACTGCTCCTGCTTCTTTCTGCACCTTTCTTTCAAATTTCTATACCCTTCTTCCTTCTTACTGTACCCCTCTTCCCTCTTTCTGTACCTCTCTTGCCTCTGTCTACACCCCTGTTCCCTCTTTCTGAACTTCTCTCGCCTCTTTCTGTACTCAGATGGGAAGTGCAAGATGTCAAGTTTAAAGGTCTGCTTGCTCTTGTGACTGAGGTGTATGTCTACTTGTATAGGTATTCTCACGTGTTCTGAATCTGAAGATAGTAGCTTAGAAAGCGGGTATTTTCTCTTATAGGTGGTCCAATCTTCGCAGTTCTGCTCTGTCATTCGGTTGCACAGGCAGACATGTCTTATGTATAAAGGTGTTATAGAGTCCCTCAAATATACTATTGAATACCCGTCTGCCCTGTAATATGAGCAGAAAGAAATACATACATCTTTTTGTACACAAATGTACAGAGTATGCTGTTTGAAACACAGGTATTCAAGTATTTGTATGTTTATTTTTATGTAACTTGTCACTAGGTAAAAGCAGAGACAAGCATGCATACCTTCACAAACTTGGTCAGACGTCCAACAGCGATATGCATAGGATTGCTGTTTTATATTTGGTAGGCCTAAGATTCGGAACAGTCGGTTAATTGTGAACCTTCAAGAGAGAGGTGGGGTTTAAGACATCTTGGGAGAAGGATTAGTGATTCGGCTACTTTGTATGAGTTTGTTGAAAGGGACATTCTAAGTAGGCCTCTTTCTGTACCTCTGTTGGTTCTTTCTGCACATCTCTTGCTTCTTTCTGCACACACCAGTCTTCCTCTTTCTGGACTTCTATTGTGTCTTTCTGCATCTCTCTTGCTTCTTTAGGCATCTTTCTTCCTCATTCTGCACTTCTCTTGCCTCTTTATGCATTTCTGTTACTTCTTTCTGCAATTCTCTTGCTTCTTTCTTCACCTTTCTTCCTCTTTCTGCACATGTCCTACCTATGTAGATATAGTTGGAAATCAGCAATTTAAAAACCTTAAAAATTCACATAAAATAACAGAGGTTTCAGGGACGTTATAGCTAGAAATTAGCGTTTAAAAAACCTTCAAAATTCACTGAAAAAATCCACAGGTTTCAGGGACATTATGGTTAGTCTGACATTTCCCTCGTACAAAACCAGAGAAATTCGGCAGTTATAGTTATCTGAGTTAACTGTAACTCACGCCCCCACAATGCACTGCTGATGACGTCAAATATAACATCTCTCATGGCATGGTCGGTGACATCACTAAGGACATCATTGATGACGTCCCAAATTAAATCATTGATGACATCATCCAGTGACTCAGTGTTTCTAAAAAGTTTAAGAATGTTATATATATAGCATGTGACCAAGGACCAAGAGGCCCGAAACACGTCATGAAGAAGCTTTGCACTTAAAACATAAATGAAAAAATAATATCTGGCACCATCATAAAGGAATTGTCTATACCTTTTTCTGTGCGACCAGTGCACAAGGGAGTGTAATCTGATATATATATTTATATATATACATACCAAGTTTTTTGAATTATGAGTGGGGGTTTGAGTGTCTGAATAGATGATTTAGTAGGTGCGTGACTGACTGCATAAGTGGGTAAATAAACGTGTTGTAGTGAATGCATGGGTGAATGACTAATCTGTGTAAATGTATGTATCAGTCTGTCAGTTGGTGTGTAAGTGGCTGCATGGGTTGGTGAGTAGCTACATGAGTTTCTATATGTGTTAATGATTGGGTGTAATGATTAATGTAATATGTGAAGTCATCAGCAGTGCATTGCGGGGGCACAAGTTATAGTTAGTTCAGCTAGCTATAATGGTCGAATTTCTTTATTTTTGTATGAGTGAAATGACAGCCTAACTATAACGTCCCTGAAACCTGTGTTTATTTCAGTAAATATATATATATATACATATGCTCCTGGAACAACAGACGGATCATCGCATGACAAGAGGACGTGGGAGAGGAAGAGGTCAAGGAAGAGGAAACAGAGAAGAGGAGGCGAGGGATACAGGAGGAGCACAAGATTGGCAAGCAAAAAGATCGCTGCGGTCCAACACGAAGAAACAATACAAGAAGTAATGGACAACACAACGGTCATCAATTTGAGCAACATGAAGCTAACAGAAGATGAAGAATCAATTCTGAAATTAGGTATGTCTTTCTGCAGCAGTAATGAATACAATTACCCTAATAACAGAATGGACTTATACCGCTTCATTAGAAAGCTCAAATTATCTAAATTGCATCTGAACCAAAGGAATACCAATCAAGCACCACAGGAGAAAATATCAGAACCCGCCGAAGATGAAGAGACCTTGAATATAAATGACATACCCTTTCTGACGGACATAATCTCACTGGCAAATGAGGAAGATCCACCAGATAGTGAGGAACCATCAGCCCTGTTTACTGTAGGGATGAATAAGAAGGATTATACGCCGTTTCGACCACCATCTAAATTTTTACCCCAATCGATGAGAGACAACCTTGATATGTTTGGGGAGAATGTAACCAAGGACATGAAACAACTCTATGTTGCGGTGAACCAGAAGAAAAAGAAAATGTGTCCACAAAAAGCACTTTTCCACAAAACAGTAAATAAACTCCAAAAAGAAGATGGAGTACTGATTAAACCCTCGGATAAGGGAGGGAATGTTGTTTTATGGGGAAGGGAACTGTACAAAAAAGAGGCCCTTTATCAATTAAACAATACTAATTGTTACATCCGAATAAATATGAAAGAATATGAAAAAATGAAAGAGTTATTCTTCATAAAATTGGATGAGTGGAAGGATAGAGATTTATTAAGCTGGGATGAATATAAATTTACCAAGAGAGAGAAACCAACGATCCCTGTGTTCTATATGCTCCCCAAGGTGCACAAGAGTCTCACAAGTCCACCGGGGAGACCGATTATTTCATCTTGTGGGAGCCTTTTTGAAAATGCATCACGTTACATAGATTACTTTTTGAATCCAATTGTGAAGTCATTGTCTTCATATATTAAAGACTCAACGGATTTTTTAAAGTGTATCTATGATGTCAAATGGGATCCAGAGACCATGGTGTTATTAACACTTAATATTTCAACACTATATACCAGCATAAGACACACAGACGGTTTAAGAGCAACTGAATACTTTTTAAAGAGAAGACCAATTCGACTCCTGGAACACAACAAGATGATTTTAGAACTAATGGAGTGGTGTCTAACAAAAAACATTTTTATGTTCAATGAGGAACTCTTCCAGCAGGAGCAAGGGACTGCGATGGGCACCTGTTTCGCCCCCAGTTATGCGAATTTACATCTTGGCTGGTGGGAGGAACAGGTGCTAAGAGGCAGTCCGCTGGAACATTGGTCGGAGCATATACTACTATGGGTTAGATTTATCGATGATGTCTTCGTGCTGTGGCAGGGCACGGAGACAGATATAGCATCATTCATCGAAGACCTGAATCTAAATTCAATCAATCTAGAGTTTGTAGGCCACCACAGTAGGGTTACTATAGACTTTTTGGATATTCGGGTCAAACCTGTAGGGGGGAAGTTGGAGACTTCAGTGTTCCGCAAGGCTACTGCCGGAAACACAGTGCTCCATGCGTGGAGTGCTCATCCATCTGCATTGATCAGGAGCATCCCCTTTGGAGAGTTCTTTAGAGCTAGGAGAGCATGCAGCAACCAGGATGAATATGTCAAAATTGAGAAATAGATGACTTATAGATTCAGCCAAAGTGGATATTCCCCAACTGTAATCAAGGGGGCCTCTTCCAAGGCAAGGAATTTAGATAGACAGAAAATCCTATTTGAACCATCAAGAACCAAACAGAGGAAAACACATAGAGAAGAAGATAAGAATAAAAATTGTATCAACTCCAGATTTATAACAACGTTCAATGAGAAACATAAACAAATAAGATCTATTCTAAACAAACACTGGTATCTAGTGAGAAATGACCCTGTTTTAGGTTCTAGGATAAAGAAACATCCTGACATCACCTATAAAAGATCAAAATCACTGAAAGATCTAGTTGTAAAGAGTGAGTATCAGGAGGTGAGAAGACAAGCCCCCACCTGGCTACACCAAAAGCCGGGTTTTAAAAAATGCCCAAAGTGCAAAGCGTGCCAACATGGCGTAAATTGCACTGTTCTAAAAACATTTTTTAATAAAACAATCACTATCAAGAGTTTTTTGACCTGTAAGTCTAGCTTTATTGTTTATTTGTTACGATGCCCCTGCCCAAAAATATATATAGGGAGTACAACTCTCCCTGTATTCAAACGTATTTTACAGCACAGGAGGGCGATCGTAAACCAAGACAGAACATATCCCATAGCACGTCATTTTGAGACCCACCACCAAAGTAACCCGATATTTTTACAATACTCCTGTATAGCTGAAGTCCCGAGGAGAAAGAGGGGAGGAGATAGGGAGAAGGAATTGAGAAGATTGGAAACATACTTTATTCTAGAATTCAATTGTAAAGAGCCACAGGGGTTAAATGTGGATGAGGATCTCTACACCTGTCTGTCTTGAGAAACCTGAAGAAGAATAGGGAATAGAAAACTGCACACATGATTAACCATTAAGGATATGGTTTTTCTTTTTGCCCTTTTTTGTTTTTAATGGTAAAAATTCGTCAATATAGAGGTGAATTTGACACAAAACGACTGCTCTGCAAAAGAATGTTTTTTTTATTTTTCGCTGGTCCGAGTATTCGCAAATATGTGTGGATATGTAACAATGTTTTATCTAAGTGTATTGGATTGAAGGGAACAAACATGCACTTTATCCAAATAATTGCCTAAGTTTACATAAGCACTTGCACTTTAATTATGATATAATTTTCATCAGGATAAATTATATCGATTAATCAAT
Source organism: Triturus cristatus (assembly GCF_964204655.1). Classification (NCBI taxonomy): domain Eukaryota; kingdom Metazoa; phylum Chordata; class Amphibia; order Caudata; family Salamandridae; genus Triturus; species Triturus cristatus. The sequence continues at coordinate 921,573,168 of NC_140588.1, forward strand.
TCTTGTATGGTATGTATAAGAAAATGATGTTGGCTTTGCACTAATAGTAGATATCTAATAAATAGTTACATACATCAATTATTTGTTTTTACTAGAATACGGACCTATGGCGTAATTTGCACAATAAGCACTAGCACTTTAAACGATAATGTATTAAGGCACTTGCCAAATACGATTGTTAGTTTGCATTTGCACTTTATTCTCCCCTCATTCTCTGTATAATATTTAGAGAAATAATATTCTCGAATATAACTTGCGAGGGAATAGTAAAGGGAAAATAAGATAATGGATAAGTTGTTAAACACAAAAACATGGTTTAAGAAATGTACATGTTAAGAAATGGCGGCCGAAGTGTACCGAGCAGAGACTGTGATATAATGTGTCAAGTCCCTCGTTGATGTTGCTTACCAAATGTTGGGTACTTTATTGACAAAAAAATGGCGTACAAACATCGTGAACAAGGCAGCGTGAGTCTGCTGAAACGCGTTGATGTTTTTCCTCGTTCATGGAGAATAAAAGACCGAGTGCTAAAATTTTAACTCTGGAGTGCTGGATGTTTATTTCGAAAACGAAGTATACCTATAATTGAATATATACATATATATATATATACATACATATATATGTATGTGTATGTGTATATATGAATATAGAACATCCAGTTTTAGCAAAACTTTATTTCATCCCTAAAGTCCACAAAAAAACTACACCAGTTCCTGGCAGACCAATTATATCTGCCATTAGCAGTGTAGGTGAAAATATTACTCAGTATGTGGACTTTTTTCTCCAGGATTTTGTCAAGAAATTGCCTAGCTATGTGAAGGACACCAGTGATTTCCTAGGAAAGGTACAAGGTATTACATGGTCTGAAGATTTACTTGTTATCACGTTGGACATTGAATCCTTGTACACTAGCATTAATCATGTCACTGGTCTTTTATGGCCATTAAGCATTTTTTAGATTCTAGGCCAATAGATTTTTATCAACATAACCAAATGCTTTTAAATTTGATCTCATGGTGCTTGCACAATAACTATTTTTTATTTGGAAATGATATCTATCTACAGAAAAGCAGTGTTGCTATGGGGGCTTGCTTCTCCCCTAGCTATGCATGCTTGCATGTAGGCTGGTGGGAGGAGCAGGTCCTCACATTTTTACATGCCACTACTTTTAATGAGAATGTTTTATATTGACTGCGTTACATTGATGATGTTTTTATTGTATGGCGGGGCAGTGAATTAAGTGCATCTGAATTTATAACGCAGATAAACATCAACACTGCAAATCTTAAATTCACCTCAAATATTAGTAAGAGCAGCATTGCTTTTTGATGTTAGGGTGTACCAAAATGAGGGACAACTGTGTACCACTCTTTATAGAAAGGACACTGCTGGTAACTTAACCTTGCATGCCAGCAGTGCTCATCCCAAACACATGATTGATAATATTCCATATGGAGAATTCCTACGTCTGAAAAGGATTTGTAATAATAACGAGGATCTAAACAGATGCACTGAGGAGGCCTATGAAAGATTCAGACAAAGGGGCTATAGTGAGAGGATCCTCAGGTCAGCCATCAATAAAACCAAGGATCGATCTAGGGAATCCTTGCTCACAAGTAATGTAGAGGCAACTGTCAAGGAAGATTCTGCCCCAAGACTGATCACTGCTTTCAGCAAACAAGAGAGAAAAGTATGTGCCATTGTCAAATGCCACTGACCGATCGTTTTGACAGACGGTGTGTTGTCTGCGAGATAACCAGCTCAACCTACTGTTACCTATAGGAAGGGCATCTCAATGCGCACACAGATTGGGAAATCTTGTCCGGAGTTGGCAGCCGCTAAAACTTGGCTACAACCCAAGAATGGCTTTACTAAGTGCTCTACCTGTAGAGCCTGTAAGTTTGGGAAGAATACTACTCACTATTCTTCTCCTTTCAGCCCAAACAAAATAGCCATCAGGGGCAGTTTTTCATGTAGAACAGAGTTTGCGGTATATATCCTGACACACACCTGCGGACTTAAATATGTGGGTAGTTCCAAATTGTAGGTGCATGTCAGGATATTGCAACACCTGTGTGCCACAATGAACAACGACCCCACCTACCCTGTAACTCACCACTTTAAACAACTACACAACAATGATCTCAGTTGCTTGAGTTATTTTGTGGCAGCTGCCATTCCCAAACTACGACGTGGAGGGGATCGTGAAAAAGCCCGGAGACAGCTTGAGTCTAAATTGATTTTAGAGTTAGATACCAAATTTCCATATGGCTTAAACAATACAGAAGATTTGTATAACTTTCTATAGATATCTGGCTGGGATCAATCAGTATTGTGTTTTATTTTTTGCCCCTATGTATCCACATTATAATTCGTGTATCCATTTGTAAATAAGCATCAACCTGAGCAGCTGGCCATTTTTTATTTGGGTGCAATGAGGATTGGATTTTATTCAGTCTTGCTTGCATTCATTTATTAGCGGTTTAGATTTTTTGATAACGTTGTTAGCATGTATATATTATATTTATGGTCAATACACTTAAGGCATTTGCACTTTACTGTTATATATGTATTTGCATATGTAATATGCACTTTATACTTTTGCACTTCAGGTCCAGTCTATAGTAAGGTAGTGTTGTGTCCTGATATTTTTAAGACTGTTGGTGGAGTAGGTCTCAGTAATGGTTGGGATTTCCTTTGCATTTATGTAGGCATAGGAGGCAACTTGAGGTGATTAATATTAGTCACGTTTATTTAAGTGGAGAATCCAAATGAATATGAACTTATATATACACATAGTTTTACATTTATTATGTGATGCAGTGATGATATTTTGCACGAACTGTGATGTCAAACAACTGATTAATATATTTTAATATATTTATATATTTATGTATATTTATTTATTTATATTATATTTATATTCTCCATAATTATAGAGATAAATGGCAATATTTATTGAAAGGATGTTTTCATATGGCCAAAGAAACACTTGGGACCTCCCACCCTTGTTTGGAGTAAGAAACAACGAGGACTGTTCTCTATATATATCTTATGGACACAACATTGACAAAGATGGAAAAAGAAAAAGAAAAAGGAAAAAGGAAAAAAGAGAAAGAAGAGTAAAAACAAGATAAAAAAAGAAAGACTGTGAGCCCTGACAGTCAAGTCAAGTCAAGTCAAGTCAAGTCATAAAATTTGTATAGCGCACTACGTACCCAGAGGGTTTCAAGGCGCTTAGGAAGGGGAGGAGGATTATTTGTCAAATATCCACGTTTTAAGCTGCTTTCTGAACGCTAGGTGGTTCTGGGTGAGGCGAAGGTAGGCGGGGAGTGAGTTCCATGTTTTAGCAGCCAGGTATGCAAAGGATCTGCCTCCCATGGTGGTCTTGTTGATGCGAGGTATAGTGGCGAGGGCTTGGCTGGAAGATCGTAGTTGGCGGGAGGGGGTGTAGAAGGACAGTCGAGAGTTGAGGCAATCTGGTCCGATGTCGTAGAGTGATTTGTGTGCGTGGGTAAGCAGTCGGAAGGTGATCCTCTTATTGACGGGTAGCCAGTGGAGGTCTTTAAGGTGATCAGAGATGTGTTCGTTGCGAGGGATGTCTAATATGAGCCTGGCTGATGCGTTTTGGATTCGTTGGAGTTTCTTCTGGAGCTTTGCGGTAGTACCCGCGTAGAGGGTGTTTCCGTAGTCCAGTCGGCTCGTGACTAGAGCGTGGGTAACTGTTTTCCTTGTTTCGAGGGGGATCCAGCGAAATGTTTTTCTGAGCATGCGAAGAATGTTGAAGCAGGAAGAGGATACGGCGCTGACTTGTCTGTTCATTGAGAGTGAAGAATCCAGGATGACGCCTAGGTTCCGTGCGTGGTCTGTCGGGATGGGTGCTTTTCCGAGGGCTTCAGGCCACCAGGAATCGTCCCATGCAGAGGGGGATGTACCTAAGATGAGGACTTCAGTTTTGTCTGAGTTCAGTTTCAGACGGCTTTGTTTCATCCATTCGGCAACTTCTTTCATTCCTTCGTGTAGGTTAGTTTTGGCGGTGCTAGGGTCATTGGTGAGAGAAAGGATTAGTTGAGTGTCGTCCGCGTAGGAGATGATGTTGAGGTTGTGTCGGCGTGCGATGGCCGCGAGGGGGCTCATGTATGCGTTGAAGAGGGTGGGACTGAGTGAGGATCCTTGAGGGACGCCGCAGATGACTTCAGAGGCCTCGGACTTGAATGGAGGAAGGCGGACTCTCTGGGTTCTTCCGGTGAGGAACGAGGTGATCCATTCAAGTGCTTTTCCTTGGATTCCGATGTTATTGAGGCGTTGTAGAAGGGTGCTGTGGCAGACTGTATCGAATGCTGCAGAGAGGTCGAGGAGGATGAGGGCGACTGTGTCTCCGTTGTCCAGTAGAGTTCGAATGTCGTCTGTTGCTGCGATGAGGGCGGTCTCAGTGCTGTGTTTGGCTCGGAAGCCGGACTGTGAGGAGTCGAGGGATTTGTTGGCTTCGAGGAAAGCGGCGAGCTGGTTGTTGACGGCTTTCTCGATGACTTTTGCCGGGAATGGAAGAAGCGAGATGGGGCGGTAATTTTTGAGTTCGGTGGGGTCCGCTGTTGGTTTTTTCAGAAGGGCAGTGAGTTCGGCGTGTTTCCAGTCTTCTGGGAAGGTAGCGGAGTTGAAGGAGCAGTTGATGACGTCTCGGAGGTGCGGTGCTATGACGGAGTCTGCTTTGTTGAAGATGTGGTGAGGGCATGGGTCTGTGGGGGATCCTGAGTGGATGGAATTCATCAGGCGGATGGTGTCCTCAGTGGAGATTGGGTTCCAAGCGTTAAGGGTGTTCACGGGGGGAAGGTGGTCAGCAGATGGTAGGGTGGGTTGGTTTCCGGGTTGGTTGTCAAAGCTGTTGTGGATGTCTGCAATCTTGTTGTGGAAAAAAGAGGCTAGGGAGTCGCAGAGGGTTTGAGAGGGGGTGATGTCGTTGGAGTTGGCCGAGGGATTGGAAAATTCCTTGACGATGTTGAAAAGTTCCTTGCTGTTGTGGGCGTTGTTGTCAAGTCGATCCTTGAAAGCTGTTTTCTTGGCTTTTCGGATCAGTTGGTGGTGGGTGCGGGTGGCGCTTTTGAAGGCGTCCTTGGTGCTGGTGGTTGGGTCTTTTTTCCAGGCCTTTTCAAGGGAGCGGCAGAGTTTCTTGGACTTCTTGAGATCATCGTTGAACCATGAGGCTTTCTTGCTGCCAGGTTTGCTTTGACGTTTTTTCAGTGGAGCTAAGGTGTCGGCGGTGTTGGATAACCATAGGGTGAGGTTGGCGGCGGCTTCGTTGGCGTTAGAAGAGAGGGCTGGGGAGTTTCGAAGGAGCGATGCGGAGATTTGGTCCGTGGTGATTTTGTTCCAGTTTCTTTGCAGGGTAGGTTGGGAGTGGATGATGGGTTTCGGCTTGTTGTAGATGAAGTGAACGCAGCTGTGGTCGGTCCAGAGGAGATCCGTAGTGTGGCAGAAGGAGATATGATTGCTGGATGTGAAGATGGGGTCGAGTGTGTGACCTGCGATGTGGGTGGGGGAAGTGACTAGTTGTTTAAGTCCGAGGTTGGCGAGGTTGTCCACGAGGGTGGAGGTGTTGTGGTCGTTGGTCTTTTCAAGGTGAAAGTTGAGGTCTCCCAGAAGGATGTAATCTTTGGAGGGGAGCGCGTGTGGGGTGATGAAGTCCGTGATGTCTTCACTGAATTTTGCGCGGGGTCCTGGTGGTCTGTAGAGGAGAGTGCCTCTGAGTGTTGTTTTGGGGTCGATGTGGATCTGGAAGTGAAGATGTTCGGAGTTGGCGAGATTGACGTCAGAGCTGGTTGAGATGCGGATAGATTTCTTGTGGACGATGGCGATTCCTCCTCCTGTGTGGCTGGTACGGTCTTTGCGGGTGATCTTATAGTCTTCAGGGATGGCAATGGTGATGTCTGGTGCGGAGGAAGCATTCATCCATGTTTCCGTAAGGAAGGCGATGTCCGGGGAAATGGTGTCTAGTAGATTCCATAGGTCAATGGCATGCCTATGGACCGATCGGGTGTTGAGAAGGATGCATTGTAGGTGGTTGGGGTCGGGAATCTGTGGTGTGGACGTAGCAGAGATGTTGTCGGTGCTGCTGAATTTGCAGGAGTAGCAGGAGAAAGGGCCATGGGTGTGTCCAGGAGCGGCATGGACGCAGTTGGGGGCGCGACCGGGGTCGAGGGCTAGGAGGGAGGCGGCATCGTAGGTAATGCGGGAGGGCTGGGCAGCTCGAGGGGCAGGGGGTCTGGCGCTGGGCGCGGTCCAGGCGCGGACGGGCGTAGACGGGCTTACCTTTGGCGCACCTTCGGCGCGGGTTGGGCGCGGGCGCTGCGCGTAAACGCTGCGCGTGGGAACTACTGTCATATATGGATAGCGGAGGGGGAGGGGCGAGGGCGGCTCAGCTGGGAGGCGTGGCGGGCTCAGGGGAACACAACAACAGCAGGATCAAAATGGAGGGGAGGTCAGAGCAGGGCGCCGGGGGAAATCACACACAACAATGCAATCAAAGCAATGTAAGCGCTGTGGGATAATAGCGCTATGAAATTACGAAGCTTACTAAAAATGGAGCTATGCAGATATCACAACTTGGTTACAATGCAGCAATACGATACCACGCTGTGAGGAGCAGCGAGGGGAGCGATCACTCAAGGCGGAAGCAGCGAGTGAATCACAGCGCTGCGAGGTTTGGGGAATGCTTTTGGGTGCTTGTGGGAGGGCGGCTCAGCTGGGAGGCGTGGCGGGCTCAGGGGAACACAACATCAGCAGGATCAAAATGGAGGGGAGGTCAGAGCAGGGCGCCGGGGGAAATCACACACAACAATGCAATCAAAGCAATGTAAGCGCTGTGGGATAATAGCGCTATGAAATTACGATATGTCTAGTTGTGGTGTTTGATCACGTGGTTGAAGCATACAAAAAAATGGCTTTTCACTCTCTATTTGTGTGAACAAGGGCTAATGGTGCCCAAAAACGTGTAACCAGGGGGAAACAGCAATAAATTATTGACTTGCCTGCAATTTGGTGGTTCGTGGTTCCTTTGTGGCAGAAGCGAGCGCTGACAACGCTGCAAGCAGACGAAGGAGCTCTGGTGATTTGCATATATACTTATATGTATATATATAGTTTCCTTACATTCGTTCCACATCCCAGACCTCTGATACAGCGGCACAGAACAGGTGCCTCTGCACACGACAATCCGTTACCTGAAATTGGACTTTATTTCATGAAATTCCAGTTAATAATATTAATAGGGAGCAACAAACCAAAAATGACTCCTCTCATATCACATTCTGAACCTCTGAGACGCAATTCATAAAAAGAATATAATATAACACATCATAAATGCACATGTAATTCAGCATCAGTATTATGACCCCATGGGGTCTCAGATCCCATGGGAATTATGAGTTATAATTCTCTCTAGATCTTCATCTCTTGAATGGGCACGTATATGTTTAAACCCAGAGTATCTAATGGTGTCAAGGGACTGATTATGATACGCCTAAAAATGACAAGCCATCTTGTAATTTTTATCACCATTAATAATTGCTCTCATATGTTAGATTATCCTGATTTTTAACTTGTTAATCGTGGTTCCTACGTATAGTTTGCTACATCCATACCTCAGAACATAAATAACATAATCTGTGTTGCAGGATATTCTATCATTAATTGTTATAGTTTGCCCCTCAAATGTCTGATAATGCTTGCAATTCAGTCCATACCTGCATGTTTTGTAGGAAGCACATTTTGTAAAACCTCTACTGTTCACAGATAACCAATATTTTTTCCCTCTCTTAGAAAAATGGCTAGATGCTAAATATCTCCAGATGAGCTTGACTTTTTGGATGTTATTCTTGGACCCATCTCTACAATATCTTTGAGTTGGTAATTTTTCTTTAAAACTTGCCAGTTCTTATGTAAGATCTTCTTGCTACTGGATTGTGATGGTTTGTATTCCAAAAACAGCATCTTCTACATGTTTTCTTTTTTATTCTTACTGCTATCTTGTGTATGGCAACTGTTCTGTAGTTTTAGCAGCTACTTTCCTTTTTGCATCCATCTAGGACACTCCTGGGATATCTTCTCATGCTGAAGCATGTTTTCATATTAGAAATCTCTTCATTAAACAATTCATCAGTTGAGCAAATCTTCCTGGTTTTCAACATTTGAAGAAATACTCCACTTCACTTCGCCGGGATGACCACTATTGGCGTGTAATAAAGAATTAGTTGCAGTGGGTTTCCTATGTGTCTTCATTGTTAATTGCTCATTAAACACAGTTAGTTTTACATTCAGGAAGTCACAATGAGTTTAACTTTGCATGCTCATCAATTGTCAATTGTAAATTAAAACTGTAACAATTAAGCTTTTCCAAAAAATATCCAATTTCATTTCATTATCTTCCCATAAAATAAATAAATCACCTATAACGGTTGAGTGGTCAACAGTGAATTCATTATTTTCATCGGCCCATGACTTCTCCTTCTCCAACCACCCCATGAATACATTCATGTAGGTGGGACGAAGGAAGTGCCCATTGCTATGTCCTGCTGCTATAAATAATATAAAAACATTATGGGTAAAACTGTACCACATCATCTCCAGTAGAATCCGAGTGTGTAACCATTACGTAATCCTGCCTCCATGGTACATGATTCAATTTTTTCAAAAAATCAGTTGAGTCTCCTAGATAAGATGGCAATTTGACAACATATTCTCATAAAAACAAATCCAAATAGTTTAAGCTATTCTCTAACAAGGCAAGGCAATGCATAATAACAGCTCATCTTACCTAAAAAAATATGTTTCAGTGGTACACTCCAAGGTAAACCTTGAGATCCTCTTCTTTTAAAAAACTGGTTTCTTCCAGATTTCGCAGGTCCAAGTAGGGTGGGTGCTCCTTCTCGTGAGCCCCAAAACACTGGAACTCTTTGCCCCTTGCCATTTCCAAGGTGGACTCACTTCCAGTCTTCAGGAAACTCTTAAAGACCTGGTTATTTGCCTCCTTTCGGGTTGCTGGTGTTTTCACTCCTCCCAGTTTGCTTAGCGCCTTGACACCATCTGGTATAAGTGTGCATAAGGGATAATTAATTTAAGATTTGTTGAAGGGATGTTTCATAGTGTAAAATGGCGTTTCCTGCTGTTTCCTTTCTAACAGTTTGTGTGTGTATTGTGTCATTCTGGATAAAAACTTCTAGATCTAAAAAATGTAAACTGTTGTCGCTGATAGTTTTGGTGAATGACAGCTTGAGTACATTTCCATTTATATAATTATAAAAGCATTGGCACTCTCCATAGAGCCCCTCCAAACCATAAAAAGAGCATCGATAAATCGATACTAGGCTTTGATGTTATCCCTCCATTCTAATTTGAAATCAACTCTGAGCACCTGCTCTTCCCACCAGCCCATATGCAAGTTTGCATAGCTATGGGCGAAGCAGGTGCCCATCGGCATTCCTCTCAATTGCCTATAGGGATCGGTACCAAAGAGAAATAAATTATTTTCTAGACACAGTTTTGCCATCTGCATTAGCATTTCTGTATGCTGGTACAACTTCAATGGTTTCTTCCCCAGGAAATGTCTAAGGGCTCTTAGGCCATCTTCGTGGGCAATGCTAGTGTATAATGAGACCACATTGAGAGTAATTAACAGGTGTCCTCCTTCCCATTGAGTATTTTGTAGTTTTCTCAAGAAGTCCCCTGTATCTTGGATGTAGGAGGGTAGGAACTTCACGATGTCCTGTAGAAAATAATCCAGGTATCTCGATGTGGTCTCAAATAAGCTTACAATAGCCGAAATTATTGGCCTTCCTTGGGGCACCACATGCTTTTGTGTATCTTTGAGATTAAGTATAGAATCGGGGTGATAGGGTTTTCAACTTTCCGGTAGTGGTATTCAGCTTCCGTGAGTAACCCCATCCCTCTCCACCTCGCTAATTCCTTAAAAACCTTTGTTTGGACCTCCAAAAGGTTACTTAATGTACCTTGCTGATAGCAGTTCATGTCATTTAGCTGTTTTTTTTTTAGCTTGTGTATTATATTGCTTCAAGGGCCAGAGGACAACATTGCCCTCTTTGTTCAATTGCCTTTTAGTGAGAAGAGAAATAGTCGCTAACCTGGCATATTCCACCCTAAGATATTGGATTTCCTCTCAATCCAGGAGGTTTGATTCATGCCACGTTTTAAATAAAGATTTTACTCTTTATATATATATTACCTACTGGCGTTCGCCAGTAGGTAGTTATAGTTAGAACCTAGTTTCCATAGGTAAAGCATTTTTTGATTTGCTAATAACTTTGGTGTGACCTTTGACCCTGTCACCAGGTAGGTCGCTCCCCCCATCTGCCACGCAGCCCCCTGTGGTTTGAACCTCCGTTGCTGCTTTTGCCGCCTGACTGCTCGCTCCCTTTTTTATTCTGTACCCCTGCGCTTGGCTTCTGTGCCACTTTGTTTTTTCATTCTGTGCCCCTGTGTTTTGCTTTCTGTACCCCTGTGCTCTGTTGTCCCTCACCCGCGGTCTTTTCCCGCCGTTTTTTTCCCCGGGTTTTCCCCCGCCACTGAGCCCCTGCGGCCCTGCCCCCTTCAATCCCATTGGCCGCCCCGCTCCCACCTCCCAGCTGCTCCTCCCTCCCTCTGCCATCATATGGAGGGCGTAAAGCGGCCGCGCAGCGGGCGCGCCACTGGCGCGCCGAAGGCGTGCCTAAGGCAAGCCCGTCTGCGCCCGTCCGCGCCTGGACCGCACCCAGCGCCAGAACCCCTGGACCCCGCACCCCCCGCAATGCCAGACTGCACTACGACGCAAGCACCCTCCACGCACTCAACACCAGACGAGACCACCCTTGCTACCGGGCCACCCCGAAACGCACCCAGGGGCTTTTCACCTGCCGGAACTGCAGATTCACCAGCATCCAACCCTCCACACCACCAGCCAGAGAACCCAACCACCTCTGCTGCATCCTCCTCAACACCCGCTCCACTCACAAGCACGCCATCGAACTCTGGGACCTCCTAGACTCCACTGCCCCCGACGTCGCCTTCCTGACGGAGACCTGGCTGAACGCCACCTCAGCACCAGACATCGCCATAGCCATCCCACAGAGCTACAAGATCTCCCGCAGAGACCGCACCAACGGAGTGGGAGGAGGAATCGCCATCATCCACAAAGACTCCATCAAAATCTCAACGAACACCGATGACACCCTCACCACCGCCGAGCACATGCACTTGCAGATCCACACCGACCCCAACACCACCCTCAGAGGAACTCTCATCTACAGACCTCCCGGACCCCGCCCACAGTTCAGTGACACCATCGCTGACCTCATCAGCACCCACGCCCTCACTTCCACGGACTACATACTCCTCAGGGACCTGAACTTCGAACCTCGAGAACAACAACGACGCCAACTCCACCGCCCTGATCGACAACCTCGTCAACCTCGGACTCAAACAGCTCGTAAAAACACCTACTCACCGCTGGACACACGCTCGACCCCACCTTCTCCGCAAGCCCCCACGTCTCCTTCAACCACACCACCGAACCACACTGGACCAACCACAGATGCGTCCACTTCACCTTCAGAAAACCCACCGCACCCAACAGCTACCACGCCGCTGCTGGGGCAGGTCACCGAGGACCAACTGACTACCGCCCTCGCCCTGAGACCAGCCACCGACCCCACCGACCCAGACACCGCCGCGACCAACCTCACACAGTGGATCAACGACTGCGCCAACACCCTCGACCCTCTCAAGACCTCTACAACCAACCACACCAACAAGAAAGCCGCGCGGTTCACCGAGGACCTCCGGATCTCCAAGCACACCTGTCAGAAGCTGGAGAAGAAATGGCTCCACGACCGAACACCAGACAACCACACAGCCCTCAAGAGCGCCACCCGCAGACACCACCAACTCATCAGGACAGCCAAGAAGACCGCCTTCAAGGACCGCCTAGACAACAATGCACACAACACCAAAGAGCTCTTCAGCATCGTGAAAGAACTCTCCAACCCCAGCTCCAACACCAACAACATCCCGCCATCTCAAGACCTGTGCGACTCCCTGGACACCTTCTTCCACCGCAAGATCACCGACATCCACGACAGCTTCAACTCCGACCCCCCCGCACCCACCACCGAGTCCACCACCCCTGCGACTACCACTCGCACCAGTCGCTTGACCGTCTGGTCCAGCGACGAAGACACCATCAAAACCATGAACTCCATCCACTCCGGATCCCCATCGGACCCCTGCCCTCACCACGTCTTCAACAAAGCCAGCGCAACCATCGCGCCCCACCTTCGGAAAACAATCAACTGTTCCTTCGAGACAGCAACCTTCCGAGAAAGCTGGAAGCATGCCGAGATCAACGCCCTTCTGAAGAAGCCCAAGGCGGACCCCAAGTACCTCAAGAACTTCCGGCCCATCTCCCTGCTCCCTTTCCTGGCAAAAGTGACTGAGAAGATTGTCAACAAACAGCTGACCCGCTACCTCGAAGATAACAACATCCTGGACCCTTCCCAATCCGGTTTTCGCAGCAACCACAGCACCGAGACCGCCCTCATCGCCGCCACTGACGACATCCGGACCCTGAAGGACAAAGGAGAAACAGCCGCCCTCATCCTCCTGGACCTATCAGCAGCCTTTGACACGGTCTGCCACCGCACCCTATCAGCACGCCTCCATGACGCCGGTATCCAAGAGAAGGCCCTGGCCTGGACCACATCCTTCCTCTCCGGCAGAACCCAGAGCATCCGCCTCCCACCCTTCCGCTCCAAAACCACCGAGATCATCTGCGGCGTCCCACAGGGATCCTCCCTCAGCCCGATGCTGTTCAATATCTACATGGCCCCCCTCGCCCACGTTGCACGACAACACAACCTCAACATCATCTCCTACGCCGATGACACCCAGCTGATCACATCCCTCACCGAAGATCCCCACTCCGCCAAAGCTAACCTCCACAGAGGAATGAAAGCCGTAGCCGACTGGATGAAGGACAGCAGACTGAAGCTGAAGTCAGACAAGACAGAGGTCCTCATTTTCAGACCCACCCCATCAGCCTGGGACGACTCTTGGTGGCCCACATCACTAGGCACAGCCCCGGAACCCACGGACCACGCACGCAACCTCGGGGTCATCCTCGACTCCACTCTCTCCATGACCAGGCAAGTCAACGCCGTCTCCGCGTCCTGCTTCAACACCCTCCGTATGCTCCGCAGGATCTTCAAATGGATCCCCCTCAACACGAGAAAAACCGTTACCCAGGCCCTCATCACCAACAGACTCGACTACGGGAACGCCCTCTACTCAGGAACTACAAACAAGCTCCTGAGATGACTCCAACGCATCCAGAACGCCTCGGCCCGACTCATCCTCCACGTCCCCTGCCGCAGCCACATCACACTCCACCTGAGAGGCCTGCACTGGCTCCCCGTCAACAAAAGGATCACCTTCAAGCTCCTGATCCACGCACACAAAGCACTGCACAACACCGGACCCACCTACCTCAACAACCGACTCAGCTTCCACACTCCCACCCGAAGCCTCCGCTCAGCCAACCTCGCCCTTGCCACAGTCCCTCGCATCCGAAAAACCACCGCAGGCGGCAGATCCTTCTCCTACCTCGCCGCCAAGACCTGACAGACCCAGGACCTGCTGGCCTTCAGAAGACTCCTCAAGACCTGGCTCTTCAACCAGTAGGACCCCCAATCCCCAGCACCTTGAGACCCTCTCAGGTATGTAGCGCGCATTACAAATGCAGTGATTGATTGATTGATTGTCATTTGACGAATCTTCGTGAAATTCTCCAAAAAAAGTCTATCCAAGTTAGCTCCTATCCTGAAGGTTTGGGGGTGATTCGTCAAGCGGGGGCTGAGAAAAAAAGGGTGTCCCAAAATGCATTTTCTCCATGTTAATTTCCAAAGGAAATTTTGAGACGGGCTACAGCCCGAACTGCTGAACGGAATTAACCCAAATTTGGCAAAAATGTACAGCTTGGTTCAGAAAGCGACCTTTTTTCTTAAATGGGGTAAATCCGTTCAGTAGTTTTTGAGAAATTAAAAAAATAAGAGTCAACAATTAATTTCCCAAACAAAACTTTGGGCAAGGCTATAGCCAAAACTGCTGAACGGAATTACCCCAAATTTAGCAAAAAGGTAGTGCTTGGTTCAGAAAGCGACCTTTTTTAAAATGGTGTAAATCCGTTCAGTAGTTGCTGAGAAATGAAAAAAATAAAGGTTTCGATATCTAGGGCAGTGGTGGAGTTGTGAACCCTCCTGACCACGAGCTTCATTCTAATTGGATGCCACGACCACGAGCTTTATTCTAATTGGCTGTCAACACTCCAAACCAGGAAGTGTTGGCAGCCATCTTATGACTCGGTAGAATCCAGTCACCAGAAAACAGAGAAACAAAGATATAAAACAAGAGAAGGGGGCAGGGTAGAAACACCCTGACCCCCTAGGCCTGCTCAGGGGGTTACAGAAGGACTGACCATGTCATGAGTGATGTAATATATGACGTCATCAGCAGTGCATTGTGGGGGCGCCAGTTATAATTAGCTCTACTAACTATAACGTTCGACTTTCTCTGGTTTTGTACAAGTGAAATGTCCAGCTAACTATAACGTCCCTGAAACCTTGTTGTTTGTATTAGTGAATTTCTAAGGTTTTTTAAATGCTAATTTCTAACTATAACGTCCATGAAAGCCTATGGTTTTTTCACAGAATTTCAAAGGTTTTTAAATGCTAATTTCTAATTATAATGTAATGTTCATTAATTTTCATTGAATATGTATATATATATTACCTACTGGCGGTCGCCAGTAGGTAGTTATAGTTAGGACCCCTTTTCCATAGGAAATCCGCAACATTCTATTTTGAATAACTTTGGCGCCGGTCGACGAATCCTCGCGAATTTCTCAAAATAGGTGGGGCGCTACGCTCCGCTCCTACCCTGAAAGTCTCGGGGGGATTCGTCAAGCGGGGGCTGAGATAAAAGGGGGGTCCCAAAACGCGTTTTTCCCATGCATTTTTCCATAGGACCTTTAGACAGGGCTACAGCCCGAACGGCTGAACAGAATTACTAGAAATTTGGCAGAGAGGTAGTCCCTAGGTCAAGGAAGTGCCTTTTGTAGGTTTGGTGTAAATCTGTTCAGTAGGTCCTGAGAAAATAGCATTTAAATCAATATATATATCTGAGCCAGCTTACGGTACGCTTACCGTAAGCTTACCGTACGCGTACGGTGGCGTGCGCGAGCGCGATTCTGATTGGCTGTTAGATCTTAGTAAACATTCGAATCGGCCGAAACCAGGAAGCGGCGGCCGACATTTTGTGTGTTTCACTCAGAAAAAAAAGAGTGAAAACAAGAAAAGGGGGCAAGGAGGAGAGTTACAGATCCCCTTACATTTGTGAGGGGGTCAAAGAAGGGCAGAAAAGTACAAAGAAAACATTTATTGATTTTAAAAAAAATCACGGGGTACGCGTACGGTAAGCTTACGGTAAGCGTACGGAAGAAAAAAAAAATTTAAAAAGAAATGAAATGCAGATTTAAGAGTTTAGATATTAGGGGGCTCTAAAAAGAGCCGTTGTGTTTATGAAGTGATTTTTTAAGTGGTACCTACAAGTAAGTACCGATGCAGAGTCTAAGGTTCAAGAGGAAGACTCTGTTCCCTTCATCATTGAAGTGCACACCATCTCCTCTATAAATGTCTTGCATGTCATAACGCAAGTTGTTGTGGTAAATGGCACCCATACCATAGTCACGGAGGAAAGCAGAAACAGATTTGTTGACCTGCTTTCTTGCTTTGTCAATTTGCGGACAGAAATGATTGGACCAGTTCCATTTTTGCCTTTGGCATATGTTGGAAAACACAAAGGCAGTTTTAGGGAAAAGTGGAAACAGTTGTGCAAAGGTGTCCTTCATAAGCATTTCCAGACCTACCCCAGTCAAAGTGCCTAGGTCATTGCCACCACAGTGCACTATTATGAGGTCAGGGTGTTGGATTTGCATGAAGGATTTCACCAATGGCATCAATTGGTGCCACTTTAACCCTCTCTGACCAATCCATTTAATGTCTACATTTGGCAAAGCAAGGTCTCTCACCATACCTGTTTTCTCTGCAAACTTTTCACTCCAGAAGACATAGCTGTGCCCTACAATCCACACTGTGAACATCTTCAAAGGAGAACTGGATGCACTCAGGAGGTGTCTTTCAGTAGAATGGCAATATGAAAAGAAAGACAGTTTGGAAATGGAGGCATACATATTTTTTTCAAAACAAAAAGAACTGATTGGCTGTTTCATACCATTCTAGAATAAAAACTAGGCTGTATGTGTAAATTAATAGAAGCATGTTTTGTATTGGTACAAAAAAATGTGTTACCAAAGAACAGTACAATGAATTTGCTGTTAGGTTTGAAAAGTCAAGCACTCTTGCTCTGTGGAATTGAAACATTGTGTGGCGAACTTCTGACCTAACTCCACACAGCAGTGTTCCATGAGCTGTTGCTATGGTAGCAGGCAGAAGTCAAGTTGGGGGAAGGGTACTAGGCAGAAGTCAAGTTGGGGGCAGGGTACTTTTGGAAAAGGGTTGGTTTTCAACCAATAGAAATGTGTGATTACATTTGAAAAAAAGGGGGAAGCACTGAGATTTGAAACTTACATGTATATGTGTGGAAAAATAGAGGGAAAGTTTGCCATTATCTGGTTCTGCTGAGAGGAGAGAGGTGTAGAGAACAGAGATCCTGGCTCTGATAATCTGCTGTTTGAGTGCCACATTTCTTTCACAACTAACTAATTTTAAAGGTGAGTTTAGAGTTTGAGAGGGGACGTATATGGTAAATTAAGAAATGAATAATAGAATTGGAATTCCTTTTGTAGAAGTTGTGTTTATTATTTTCTGTTTTGGGAGAAATTTAAATGTGAGGAACATGTAAAATAATATGGACAATTTTTTCATGATAAATTAAGGTGTACTGGTAAAAATAAGGAATACTTTAAGGGTTTGAGGTTGCAGTCAGTAATGCAAATACATTCAGCATCACTAAGGCTGGTTGCCCTTGCTGGAGTGTAGGCAGTCACCGAGGATACACATGGTGGTGGTCTGAAAAAGCAGTTTGGACATGGGCTTTTTAAAAAAATCTAAAAAGTGGATTCATAATGTGTCAGTCTGTAAAAGTGATTTTCACTTGCCAAAAAAAAAGAGCAGTAAGTGTGCATTTAAATTGGCAAAGAAATTTCGTTTTGTGACTAATGTGAAAACATGACTCTGTGTGCAATTAGGAAATACAGGCAGAGATTTATTGCGTTTTGCTCTGGTGATTTCACAGTTGCATTAGTAGGAAAAAGGGGGAGCGATTTTTGGGGGGAAGAAGCAGACTCTTAGCACACACCCAGCTCCTTTCCATGTATAATCATGCACAGTATTTAGAAGCGAGTGGGGTTTTCAGGTTTCAGTCTGTAATGCAAATACATTCAGCATCACTAAGGCTGGTTGCCCTTGCTGGAGTGTAGGCAGTCACCGAGGATACACATGGTGGTGGTCTGAAAAAGCAGTCTGGACATGTGCAATTTAAAAAATCTAAAAAGTGGATTCATAATGTGTCAGTCTGTAAAAGTGATTTTCACTTGCCAAAAAAAAGAGCAGTAAGTGTGCATTTAAATTGGCAAAGAAATTTCGTTTTGGGACTAATGTGAAAACATGACTCTGTGTGCAAATAGGAATTACAGGCAGAGATTTATTGCGTTTTGCTCTGGTGATTTCACAGTTGCATTAGTAGGAAAAAGGGGGAGCGATTTTTTGGGGGAAGAAGCAGACTCTTAGCACACACCCAGCTCCTTTCCATGTATAATCATGCACAGTATTTAGAAGCGAGTGGGGTTTTGAGGTTTCAGTCTGTAATGCAAATACATTCAGCATCACTAAGGCTGGTTGCCCTTGCTGGAGTGTAGGCAGTCACCGAGGATACACATGGTGGTGGTCTGAAAAAGCAGTCTGGACATGGGCTTTTAAAAAAATAAGAAAAGTGGTTTCATAATGTGTCAGTCTGTAAAAGTGATTTTCACTTGCCAAAAAAAAAGAGCAGTAAGTGTGCATTCAAATTGGCAAAGAAATTTCGTTTTGGGACAAATGTGAAAACATGACTCTGTGTGCAAATAGGAATTACAGGCAGAGATTTATTGCGTTTTGCTCTGGTGATTTCACAGTTGCATTAGTAGGAAAAAGGGGGAGCGATTTTTTTGGTGCAGAAGCAGACTCTTAGCACACACCCAGCTCCTTTCCATGTATAATCATGCACAGTATTTACAAGCGAGTGGGGTTTTGAGGTTTCAGTCTGTAATGCAAATACATTCAGCATCACTAAGGCTGGTTGCCCTTGCTGGAGTGTAGGCAGTCACCGAGGATACACATGGTGGTGGTCTGAAAAAGCAGTCTGGACATGGCCTTTTAAAAAAATCTGAAAAGTGGTTTCATAATGTGTCAGTCTGTAAAAGTGATTTTCACTTGCCAAAAAAAAGAGCAGTAAGTGTGCATTCAAATTGGCAAAGAAATTTCGTTTTGGGACTAATGTGAAAACATGACTCTGTGTGCAAATAGGAATTACAGGCAGAGATTTATTGCGTTTTGCTCTGGTGATTTCACAGTTGCATTAGTAGGAAAAAGGGGGAGCGATTTTTTGGGGGAAGAAGCAGACTCTTAGCACACACCCAGCTGCTTACCATATGGAATCATGCACAGTATTTACAAGCGAGTGGGGTTTTCAGGTTTCAGTCTGTAATGCAAATACATTCAGCATCACTAAGGCTGGTTGCCCTTGCTGGAGTGTAGGCAGTCACCGAGGATACACATGGTGGTGGTCTGAAAAAGCAGTCTGGACATGGGCTTTTTTAAAAAAATCTGAAAAGTGGTTTCATAATGTGTCAGTCTGTAAAAGTGATTTTCACTTGCCAAAAAAAAAGAGCAGTAAGTGTGCATTTAAATTGGCAAAGAAATTTCGTTTTGTGACTAATGTGAAAACATGACTCTGTGTGCAAATAGGAATTACAGGCAGAGATTTATTGCGTTTTGCTCTGGTGATTTCACAGTTGCATTAGTAGGAAAAAGGGGGAGCGATTTTTTGGGGGAAGAAGCAGACTCTTAGCACACACCCAGCTCCTTTCCATGTATAATCATGCACAGTATTTAGAAGCGAGTGGGGTTTTCAGGTTTCAGTCTGTAATGCAAATACATTCAGCATCACTAAGGCTGGTTGCCCTTGCTGGAGTGTAGGCAGTCACCGAGGATACACATGGTGGTGGTCTGAAAAAGCAGTCTGGACATGGGCTTTTTTAAAAAAATCTAAAAAGTGGATTCATAATGTGTCAGTCTGTAAAAGTGATTTTCACTTGCCCAAAAAAAAGAGCAGTAAGTGTGCATTCAAATTGGCAAAGAAATTTCGTTTTGGGACTAATGTGAAAACATGACTCTGTGTGCAAATAGGAATTACAGGCAGAGATTTATTGCGTTTTGCTCTGGTGATTTCACAGTTGCATTAGTAGGAAAAAGGGGGAGCGATTTTTTGGGGGAAGAAGCAGACTCTTAGCAGACACCCAGCTCCTTTCCATGTATAATCATGCACAGTATTTACAAGCGAGTGGGGTTTTCAGGTTTCAGTCTGTAATGCAAATACATTCAGCATCACTAAGGCTGGTTGCCCTTGCTGGAGTGTAGGCAGTCACCGAGGATACACATGGTGGTGGTCTGAAAAAGCAGTCTGGACATGGCCTTTTAAAAAAATCTGAAAAGTGGTTTCATAATGTGTCAGTCTGTAAAAGTGATTTTCACTTGCCAAAAAAAAGAGCAGTAAGTGTGCATTCAAATTGGCAAAGAAATTTCGTTTTGGGACTAATGTGAAAACATGACTCTGTGTGCAAATAGGAATTACAGGCAGAGATTTATTGCGTTTTGCTCTGGTGATTTCACAGTTGCATTAGTAGGAAAAAGGGGGAGCGATTTTTTGGGGGAAGAAGCAGACTCTTAGCACACACCCAGCTGCTTACCATGTGGAATCATGCACAGTATTTACAAGCGAGTGGGGTTTTCAGGTTTCAGTCTGTAATGCAAATACATTCAGCATCACTAAGGCTGGTTGCCCTTGCTGGAGTGTAGGCAGTCACCGAGGATACACATGGTGGTGGTCTGAAAAAGCAGTCTGGACATGGGCTTTTTTAAAAAAATCTGAAAAGTGGTTTCATAATGTGTCAGTCTGTAAAAGTGATTTTCACTTGCCAAAAAAAAAGAGCAGTAAGTGTGCATTTAAATTGGCAAAGAAATTTCGGTTTGTGACTAATGTGAAAACATGACTCTGTGTGCAAATAGGAATTACAGGCAGAGATTTATTGCGTTTTGCTCTGGTGATTTCACAGTTGCATTAGTAGGAAAAAGGGGGAGCGATTTTTTGGGGGAAGAAGCAGACTCTTAGCACACACCCAGCTCCTTTCCATGTATAATCATGCACAGTATTTAGAAGCGAGTGGGGTTTTCAGGTTTCAGTCTGTAATGCAAATACATTCAGCATCACTAAGGCTGGTTGCCCTTGCTGGAGTGTAGGCAGTCACCGAGGATACACATGGTGGTGGTCTGAAAAAGCAGTCTGGACATGGGCTTTTTTAAAAAAATCTAAAAAGTGGATTCATAATGTGTCAGTCTGTAAAAGTGATTTTCACTTGCCCAAAAAAAAGAGCAGTAAGTGTGCATTCAAATTGGCAAAGAAATTTCGTTTTGGGACTAATGTGAAAACATGACTCTGTGTGCAAATAGGAATTACAGGCAGAGATTTATTGCGTTTTGCTCTGGTGATTTCACAGTTGCATTAGTAGGAAAAAGGGGGAGCGATTTTTTGGGGGAAGAAGCAGACTCTTAGCAGACACCCAGCTCCTTTCCATGTATAATCATGCACAGTATTTACAAGCGAGTGGGGTTTTCAGGTTTCAGTCTGTAATGCAAATACATTCAGCATCACTAAGGCTGGTTGCCCTTGCTGGAGTGTAGGCAGTCACCGAGGATACACATGGTGGTGGTCTGAAAAAGCAGTCTGGACATGGGCTTTTTTTAAAAAAATCTGAAAAGTGGTTTCATAATGTGTCAGTCTGTAAAAGTGATTTTCACTTGCCAAAAAAAAAGAGCAGTAAGTGTGCTTTCAAATTGGCAAAGAAATTTCGTTTTGGGACTAATGTGAAAACATGACTCTGTGTGGAAATAGGAATTACAGGCAGAGATTTATTGCGTTTTGCTCTGGTGATTTCACAGTTGCATTAGTAGGAAAAAGGGGGAGCGATTTTTTGGGGGAAGAAGCAGACTCTTAGCACACACCCAGCTCCTTTCCATGTATAATCATGCACAGTATTTAGAAGCGAGTGGGGTTTTCAGGTTTCAGTCTGTAATGCAAATACATTCAGCATCACTAAGGCTGGTTGCCCTTGCTGGACTGTAGGTAGTCACCGAGGATACACATGGTGGTGGTCTGAAAAAGCAGTCTGGACATGGGCTTTTTAAAAAAACTGAAAAGTGGTTTTATAATGTGTCAGTCTGTAAAAGTGATTTTAACTTGCCAAAAAAAAAGAGCAGTAAGTGTGCATTCAAATTGGCAAAGAAATTACGTTTTGTGACTATTGTGAAAAGAAATGTAGTAATATATTTAAATAAAATAAAGGATTTTTTTTTTAGTTTTTTTCAGGTATTGCTGAAGAGCAGTGGACAAAATTTAAGATGCCTACAAAATCCAGAGTTCAAAAAACGCACAAAAAAAACCTATATTTGAAGACAACTAGAGGACCAAAGTTAGTAGAAGATGCTCATGTTGGGAAAAAGAAAAAATCTTCTGGTAAGCAGAAAAAACAATTTCTAAAAAATATATTCAAAAGAATGAAAAATGTACAAAATGTCTGTACTCGAAAGGATGTTTTGAACAAAAAAGGAGAGGAAAAAATTGACAATTTAGTTAATGCAAATATACCTTCAGCAACTGAAAAGATTTATATAAATAGAAAAACAGCGTTTAAAGAGATACGTAGAAAAATGTTTCAGAGAAGAGTTATGTCCAATTTGATGAAGGATGTGAAGAAATATAAGAAAAAGACAAAGTTTTATAAAAGAAAAAAAGAAATAGAAGCCATTGCAGCAAAGGCATTAGAATTAAAAAGGAAACTATTCATTTTAATTTTGAATAGGATGCGTACATTAGACAAAATGGTTAATGTACTGAAATCACATAGCAAAAGGAAAAGAGTAGTGAACAGAACAAACTTTTGTAAAGTGTTTTTAGGAAAGTGGATGCATAGTTCAAGTAGTGAACCTTTTTTTAATGAAGAGAGCTATTTTCAAAGTAATAGTTTGCTGCATGCAGTTGACACCAGAGGTCGTTCTTACGAAGTAAAAAATGGTTGCATAATGGAGAAGGAGATAATGGTTCCAAGAGATGAGGTACAAGTGATGGCAGATGAGGCTATGGGGAGACGTCCTAAAGCCCCAGTGTACACTTGGAATTGTAGTAGTATTTGCACTGTGCGTCAGGAATCTATTGACAAATTTCGAGAGTTTCTAAGAGAATATAGTAAAAAAAGTATAAAACAGAAGATTAAGGTGCTTCAAAGTCTGGATCCATGCAGAGTGAGAGAGAATACTGGTTTGCAGGGTCATTCTCTGGCTTGTCTATCTAGAAAAGTGTGCAATAGTGTTTTCCATCATTTTAGGATGCTGGCTGTTCATCATACTGAAATGAGAAAGTTTGTGAGACGGTTGTATTTTGCCAAAAGTCCAGCAATAAAGTTAAATGAATTGAATAGGGCTCTGTTCCGAGGAACGGTATCAGATGTAGAGAAGGTTGTTGATGAAATTCAGTTTTGTTACTTTGGTCCTGAACAAAACAGTGCAGAGAAGGACACAGTAAATGAGGAAGAAGTGGAAGAGAATGTAGAACCCTCTGTAAGTAACACATTTAATGATCATATAACAAAATTTGCAATAGTCTCTAATGAAAGACCAAATTTTACTTGTATTTGTTGCCGCAGAACTCATTATAGAAAACAAACTAGGAATGTTGATCTCTACAGAAAGAGTGAAAATGAAGATAATTATAAGTGGAAGGATTTTGCCACATATATATTTCTAGAAAATTGTTTTGATTTGGGTGAAGATCAGCGTATTTGTAAATACTGTTACAACAAGTTAGAGGAAAATAGAATGCCGACCAGAGCTGTACATAATAATTTAGAATTGGATGCTATTCCTGCTGAACTTTCTGAATTAAATACATATGAGTCTATACTCATTCAATGTGTTCATCCGTTCCAGACCATAGTACGTATGGAGCCCAAAACTGGTAAATTACCTCCTTCTGATTTACTGAGAGGTTTAAAAGAAAGAGTGGTGTATTTGCCCTTGGATTTGAAAAAAAATATGGAAACTATTGATGCGGATACTTTGGAAACTGAACCATTAATTATTCTGGTTAATGGTGTACCTACAAAGAATAAGAAGATTTGGCAGGAGCTGGTAGATGTGCGGAAAGTACAAAGAGCAAATTTGTATTTGAAAAGGAATAACAAATGGTATGAATCAATTTATATAGAAGAAGAAGAAGAAGAAGATTTACAAGAAGACACAGAAACACCAACTGGACAAATTGAAAAAGTGGACAAGTCAAAGGAAGAAGAAATTTATGAACATTTTAGCATACATCCTCTTCATTCAAAAGAAGTTATGGGTGATAATATTGATCTCTTTCAGATGAAGAAAGCAAAAGGAACTCCCGTGAGTGTATGGGAGGAGAGCTTGGAAGCTTGATGTTTTCCCCAGCTGTTTACTAAAGGAAAAGGAGGACGATACGATGAACGTCCAGAACAGATTCCAGCTTCTGAGTATCGGACTACAAGACTATATGTTGAAGATCCCAGATTTCGACAAAGTATTCCTTATTTGTTCCATCTTTTATTTGAAAGCGACTTGTCTGCACTGTCTTATGCAGTAAATCACATTTTAAAAAGTGGAGTACATTTACAAAATGTGTCTGCTAAGGATTTTATGGAGAAAGTGCAGCACCGAGATGATCATTTGGAAACACAACTGATCAATCTGATGGCTTGTCAGCGTGGGACAAATGAATATTGGTACCGACGCCATGGTGAACTAAAATGCATGTTACGGAATTTAGGAACACCAACATGGTTCGTTACCCTAAGCTGTGCGGAGTACGCTTGGGATGATTTACTGGATTTTCTACGAGAGGCAAATTCAAACATTAAAAACATTGAATAGAAGACAGCAGGAGAACTGTGCTCATTGGATCCGGTTAATGTTTGCAGATATTTCAATCATAGATTTGAGGCTATGATGTCCTTCATCTGCAATAAAAAAAATCCACCTCTTGGAGAAGTAGTAGATTTCTTTTGGAGAAAAGAGTACCAGGCAAGAGGTGCTCCTCATATTCATATGCTGTTGTGGATCAAGGATGCCCCAAAGTTTGGAACAGATACTGATGAAGCAGTGTTATCTTTCATTGAAGAATATGCAACATGTGCTATACCAAAAAGCACAGAAGAGAAAAAGTTAAAGGAGCAAGTTTTACGTTTCCAAAGTCATCGGTGTGGAAAATACTGTCAACGGAAATACAAGAGCAAAGATAAATACTACACTAAATGTCGATTTGGATTTCCTAGACCTGTTCTTTCAAATGGAAGAGTCAACAGTTTTATGTCAGCTGTGAGACATACTATCACAAGGAAATCACCTAAGAATACCTACAACCTAAAAAGAAAAGAAGAATCCAAAAATATAAATGACTACAACCCAGTCATTTTATCCATGTGGAACGCTAACATGGATATACAGTATGTAGCTGACAATTCCATTGCTGTTGCTCGATATGTAACGTCTTACATTACGAAATCAGAAAAAACAGAATTGAAGGAAATGTGGGAAGAGATTTCTCACGAGAAGACTGTCAGTAAGAAGCTGTACAGTTTCAGTTTGAAGATGTTATCGCATCGAGAAATTGGATCCTACGAATGTTCAG
The DNA here is from genome assembly GCF_964204655.1 of Triturus cristatus. Taxonomy (NCBI): domain Eukaryota; kingdom Metazoa; phylum Chordata; class Amphibia; order Caudata; family Salamandridae; genus Triturus; species Triturus cristatus. Next base: position 921,598,245 of record NC_140588.1, read on the forward strand.
ATAGGTTATCTTCTGCAAGTCTCTACTCGAAGTCAAGAAGAATAATTTGGGCAAGTTTAGGCCTTGCAGCAATGAGAAATCGGGTACTGAAATCTGTTGGAGAAATTGAATATTTGGCCGAGAATGACCCAGAAAGTACAGATATTTTGAAATCAAACATGTTGGACACATATTATCCCAAGAGAAGTCAACATCTGGAGAACATGTGTCTCTATGAAGTGCTGCAGAACTACATTTATTCACGGAAAGCCGCAGAAGACATCAACAATGGAAAATATAAAGTCGTTGGTGAGGAAGGATGTTTGGTGAAGCAAACAAAAGGAAGTTTGATAAATCACAGGAAGCTGAGTTGCGACACTACTGACAAGAAGGAATTTTACTACTTGGCTCTTTTACAGTTGTTTAAACCATGGCGTACAGAGGATGAACTACTGGGAGAATTTCAAAGCTATGAAGATTCTTTTAATGCTTGCAAAGACAGCATACAATGCAGTACATTCTCAAGTTATCTGCAAATGTTAAATGAAGAAATTGAACAGGAAACTACAATTGCAGCAGAAATAGCTAGAGACAGTTCTCAGGACAGCCAAAGTTCAGGAACACTCAGTCAAGATCCCCTAGGACAACCAATCGTTGAAAATGAAGCATCAATAGCCATGAATGAAGTGGAAACGGCTATGAATCAAGCTCAAGAAGAATTTATAGACTTAGAAAATTTGGAAAGACAACTGAATCAAGAGCAGCAACAAATTTATGAAGAGATCAGAAACAAAATTGAACACGGATTTCTACATGAAAAAAAAGAGTGCTCATGCACATCATTTCATCCAATCAGGATGTATGTAAGCGGACAAGCTGGAACTGGAAAAAGTTTCCTTATAAAAGTCATCAGAAGCTACCTACAGCAAAAAACAGATTCTACTTTGTCTTGTGTGGTTACTGCTCCAACTGGGTTAGCAGCATATAACATAAAAGGAATCACTTTACATCGTTTGCTAATGTTACCAGTGGAGCATGAGAACAAAATACAATACAACAAGCTAACTGGAGAAGCATCCTTGGAAGTTTCAAGAGTATTGAAGAAGATGCAAGTTCTCATTATTGATGAGGTGAGCATGGTATCAAACTTAATGCTTGCCTTTGTGCATTTAAGAATGCAGCAAATTTTGAAGACAGACTATGACATGTTATTTGGTGGAAAACACGTCATAGTTTTTGGAGATCTTTTGCAACTTACTCCAGTTAAAGGACAACCAGTGTTTAGTACTGTCACACATGAAGACACGAAGAAGTCATTGGGAAGCATCGGAAATACAAATATTTGGTCCTTCTTTGAGTACAAGGAACTTACTACTAATATGAGGCAAGCAAGCGATGAAGAATATGGAAGTATTCTGAAAGATATCAGAATTGGACTACTCACAGAAGTTGGCAAAAAAGCATTACAGAGTCGGCTGCTACATAATTTATTTCCAAAGGAAGAAATAGTTGCAGAGAAAATATACAAGAACATTGCAGAAAACAAAAGTGTCATCTGCTTAATGCCAACTCTACGTGAATGCTCAATATTTAATGAGGAGCTTTTGAAATCGGAAAAGGAAGAGATCAGGAAATTGGAAGCAGTGGACAAAATTGAGGATGGAAGAATTACTGTCACAGTAACAGGCAAACTGAAAAATAAATTGGACTCACTAGAGAAGAACATCTCCAAAACAGCTGGATTAGAAAAAAATCTATATGTTTGCATGAACTGTAGAGTATTTTTAAGAAGAAATTTGGATGTTGAAAAAGGTTTAGTTAATGGAGCTATGGGAAGAGTTGTGGGTTTTATTAATTATCAGAAAAAAGATGGAATTGAATGTTTAAAAATAAAATTTGATCAGATAGAAGAAGTTAAAGATATTTGTCGTTGTACAGTTCATTTCATGCTTGTGAAAGACTTATATGTACGTAGGAAGCAGTTTCCGTTTTCTCTAGCATATGCTGTAACTATTCACAAGTCTCAAGGATTGACTGTAGATTGTGCATTTGTGAACATTGGTTCAACTGTGTTCAAAGAAGGTATGGCATATGTTGCTTTGTCACGAGTGAAAACATTATCAGGTTTATTCATGATAGACTTTGATGATTCAAAAGTTAGTGCTGATACAAACTGTGTAAAGGAGTATAATAGATTAAGAAGAAGCTATGCTCCTCATTTAGGTCAGTATCCTGTGTTGGAGAAACGTGTAGTTTCTCGTAAAAGAAAAAATGAGAATATCTGTAATGAAGATGTAGAGAAGAGGAAAAAAAAGAGGAGTGATGTAATTGCAAGCAAAAAGAAAAAGGAAAATGAAGAACAGGTTGTAGGATGTCATTTTGAAAATAGCTCTGGTGTCAACTGCTACGCAAATGTAGTGCTGAATGTTGCATTTTATCTGGAAAGTTTGCAAGAGCAGATAATAGTAAATCAGGGAAAAAGATTCTGTTCTGAGCTGAGTCTCCTTTTTCAAAAGCTGAGTAAAGATAAAACTCAAATAGAAAGTGCTACTGAAATTAGAAAACTTTTAGATATATGTTCAGGACGAACACAGTTTTCTCAAAATGTACAGCAAGATGCACAGGAATTCTTGATGTATTTTCTTCAGGTACTGGAAGAAGAAGGGGTTCCCATTGAAAATGTATTTGGTCTCTCTTATAAATGGGAACACAGTTGTGAAAACTGTTATAATATATGTGGCTCTAATGTTGATAATGAAAGGTTTATTTATTTGACATTGCCAGAGAGTAAAACAGTCACTTTTGCAAAATTAGTTAAAGATGCTAATCATAGCATGAAATGCGGTGAGTGTAAATGTGACATGTTTTCAACATTAATTTTAAAGGAATACGGACAGTATGTAATTTTAATGATGCAACGATGTAGAGCTGATGGTTCAAAATTGGATACTTTAATAAAGAAGTTTACAGGACAGCAATTATCAATTTCAGGAAAAACTTTTGTAACTGTTGCAATAATTTTCCATGAAGGACCTACTGTTACTTCTCGACATTACACAGTTTATCTTAAATGTGAAAAAGGCTGGACACTGTGTAATGATTCCCAATTGATTTTCAAACAACGTTTGCCTTTTGATTTAGCAAATTCCTATCTAATCTTCCTGAAACCTAAATTTTAGAGAAACTTGGCAAGAAAAATGATTTTAAAAATTACTATTTGGCCATGCGGAAAAGTAACCAATTCTATTGTGGACTTATTAAATTATTAAAAAAAATTCTTGAACCAAAATGTTACAGAGAATCGGTGAGATCTGGACAAATTAAACTTTAGAATTTTATTGGATTACCGTTGGAAATTTAATCCCCAAAAAATTTTAAAATTACTATTTGGCCTAAAGGAAATGGAATCAGATGTATTGTGGAGTTATTTGAGATATAATATTGTGATTATACTTCTGAAACAAAAATATCAGACGGTATTTTAAAGAAATAAGTATTGTTTTTTGATGATATTTTTTTAGAATATTATGCATTTCTGTAATGTTAAGTTTAAGTGAGAAGAGATTCTGGGCTTTTTTAATACAATCTTTGAGATTGTTATTTTTTTTTTGCCCGCTGTTAAATGATGAATGCAATTGCTTTCACAATTTAAAGTGAAATGCAATATATTCTGAAAACAGCAAAAATAAGGCAAAAATATTTTTTGGTAAATATGTAAATACGAGTACTGTATTTTAAAATGTTTAAAAAATATTAATACTTTTTTCTTTTTTTTCAGATTGATATAGAAAATTTTCGAAAACTAGAACCATTTTTAAAGCAATTTTTTTAAAAAAAAACAAATGAATAAATATTTTTTTGAGTGGGTATGGTAAGTCAATAATAATAATTGTAGTGTTTCAAAGTCCTTGTAATGTGATTATTGATTTTTAGTGTTTTTTTTTAAAAAAAAATAATAATTACGCGCACCGTACGCGTACGGTAAAAAAAAAAAAAAAATGTTTTTAAAAACATCTATAAAAAAAAGATGAAAGATAAGGTTGGCTCTTAAAAGAGCCGTTGTGTTCATGCAGGGAGAGAGGAAAGAAAGAATGGGAAAATTAGTCTCTGTGACAAGTGTGCTGATCTATTTTGAGGTCCACTAGGGAAACACTGGTCTCCCTATGACAAATTAGATCATGACAAGAGGCACATCGAATATCAACCCTCAGAAATCGAGGGTTAATTTCCAGAGGGCCAGCAAAAGGAGATGCTCCCCCCACAGATGAAGGGCTCACCTGACCTGCAGAAGAAGGAGTCAGCCCTGCAGATGATGGTCCAGGCTGAGCTGCTGTGGATGTGCTTGGTTGACTTTCTGAAGGGTTACCTCCAAAAAGTCGAGCATGTGTCCTTCTGTGAACATCCCTGAGGTGCCTCATCATGGTATGATTCCCAAAGGAATACTTCCTGTCAGGATTACCTCTTGAAAGTACACGCTTACACAGCTTACAAGTTACTAAGGGTGCATTTACCTTTTGCTGGCCTTCAGGAAAAGTAAAATAATCCCATACATAAGAGGTCTTTTGTTTCCTCGCTCTCTGCCTCAAGGTAGTGCTGCTAGTGCTAGCCTCACTCTCAGAAAAGCTCTGCTGGTCTGCCATCGTATCACAAAGACAACCCAGCTCCTTCTCCTAAGGGATCACAAGCAGAAATGAGGGGAATGGGTGTGGTGTAGGAGAGTTCTAGAACTGAAAGTAGTTTCAACCAATCAAAAGTTGTGTTTCATGATCACATGACCTACCGTACGCTTACGGTACGCTTACGGTACGCTTACGGCAAAAGTGCGCATGCGCGTAAAAAAGACACGCGCTTGCGCGCCCTTCCGCGTAACGTGCGCGTGTAGCGTACACGCGTACGCGTCCCACGCGGAGTATGCGCGGCTACGCAAATTGCGTAACTATACGCAAACAGCGTAGATAAATTACGGGCGTTGCGTAAACCGTACGCTTACCGTAAGCTTACGGTACGCGTACTAAAAAAAAAGGAAAAAATGTACTGGAAAAAATTATAACATGTTTATTTTATGAAATATATTTAAAAAAACATATTAAAGAATTTTAAAAATTTAATCATAGTCTTTATAAAAGGTTAGAACATTAAATTAAAAATATGTTTAAAAAAATAGAAGAAAAAAAAAAATTAGCATTTAAAAAACCTTGCAAATTCACTGAAAAAACCATGGGTTTCACACACGTTATAGTTAGGAATTTGCATTTAAAAAACCTTGCTAATTTAATGAAAAAACCATAGGTTTCACACACGTTATAGTTAGGAATTAGCATTTAAAAAACCTTAGAAATTCAATGAAAAAACCAAAGGTTTCACACACGTTATAGTTAGCTGGACATTTTACTCATAAAAAACCATTGAAATTCCCCCGTTATAGTTAGTTAAGCTAACTATAACTCGCGCGCCCGCAATGCACTGCTGATGACGTCACATATTACATCACTCATGACATGGTCAGTGACATCACTCATGACATCACTGATGACATCTCAAATGACATCACTGATGACATCACTAATGACATCATCCTTGTGATAGAGTGGCAGACCTCCTCTCACCCTAATATAACCTTTGATACACACATTCATAAATAGAGACTAAACTTTTCAAAACAATGGACATACCAATACCAGTTACAACAACCTCTTCAGTAATTCTAAGATCCACATACACATCCACTCATTCACCAACAGTCCTATACAGTCACTCATACATGTACTCACTCATCATATGTACTCATACACCTATACATCCTGTTACACAATGCCACTCATCCGTAGAGTTACTCACACACATAGTCACTCATGCTAATAAAGAATCAAACATCCATTTACTTGCATATACAGTTATACACACACCACCACACTTACTTCTACAAAAACTTACACATACTTAGTCTTTTAAACAATCACTTATAGAAACACATACTTATTCATACAGGAACTCTTTCAATCTCTCACTCTCACATATACTCACTTATATACACCAATAGTCACATATACTAGTTTAAAACATATGTAGTTACTCATAAAAACACTGTAGAGACAGTCATTCACTCACTAACACACCCATACACACACTCATCCACCCATGCAGTCCTGCACACATACTATCTTCAACACATACAAACAGTGAGTCACTCATTCATGCACCTATGCACTACGTAATACCCCCCATCGAACCATACAGACATCAGACACTTATACTGACACCCAAAAAACCAACTAATAACCTATATAAACACTCATGTAGCTGCTCACCAACCCATGCAGCCACTTATACACAAAGTGAAAGACTGATACAGATATATACATATTTAAACATTACTCACTAAGCCATGTATTCACTATGATACACCTAATCAGTCAGTTACACAATCAATTTTTCAAAAACAAATCATCCATTTAGACACTTATATGCCCATTTATTCTTCCATCGACCTTGAGATATACATATATAAAACATATTTAATTTTCAGAAAAACACACATTCACGGGATGATGTCATTAGTGATGTCATCAGTGATGTCATTTGAGATGTCATCAGTGATGTCATGAGTGATGTCACTGACCATGTCATGAGTGATGTAATATGTGACGTCATCAGCAGTGCATTGCGGGCGCGCGAGTTATAGTTAGCTTAACTAACTATAACGGGGGAATTTCAATGGTTTTTTACGAGTAAAATGTCCAGCTAACTATAACGTGTGTGAACCCTTTGGTTTTTTCATTGAATATATATATATATATATATATATATATATATATATATATATACTCACTGAGAAAACCACAGGTTTCATGGGGAAGTTATAGTTAGTTGGACATTTCACTCATACAAAACCAGAGAAATTTGGCCCTTATAGTAAATTGAGCTAACTACAACTCGCGCCCCCGCAATGCACTGATGATGACTTCACATATTACATCACTCATTACATGGTCAGTGACATCACTGATGACACCTCAAATGACATCACTGATGACATCATCTAGTGATCGTGTGTTTATGTAAAGTTTAAATATTTTTTATAAATATGTATATATATGCAAAGTTGCATTGAAGAATGAGTTGGTGCATGAGTGTCTGATCGGATGATTTAGTAGGTGTGTGACTGACTGTATAAGTGAGTGATTAAACATGTCTTAGTGACTAAACTGTGTGAATGTCTGTATCAGTCTGTCAGCTGGTGTGTAAGAAGCTGCATGGGTTGGAGAGTACCTATATGAGTGTCTATATGTGTTATTGATTGGTTGCGTATCTGTATGGGTGCCTGAGTGTCTCTGTGGGTGGATGGGGTGAGTGACTCTGTGCATAGATGTGTGAGTGGGTGATTCACTGAGTATATGGGTTCCAGAGAGCAACTGTGAAGAGCTTTATGGGTATGTGTGTGTGTATGGGTGTGTTATTGAGTGAATAGAAGTCTCAGTGGTACATGTGAGAGTAGGGGTGGGCGGAACCTGCGAAATCCACTTTCGCAAATTATCGCGAAAATGTTAAAAATTATCACAAACACGCGGAAATTTCGCGAAGATGCAGAAGTTTTTTTCCCGCATGTTCGCAAGATTTTCTGCATGGTTGCGGCTAGCCAACTTACCCATGTGGTTGCTCGCGGGCGCGTCCATCTTGTTTTCAGTTGTCTCGCGGTGCATGATCGCGAGAAGAAAGACGTGATCGCGCGACGCATGACGTCACTGCGGGCGCGAACTGTCGCCAGGCAGCGCAAATGGCTTAAAACAATACAACATCTCATGGAGAACGCGACCGGATCAAGAAAACTTGTCGGCGAACGCAGGAATTCAGGTAAGGCGATCGCGCACGCGCGAGAATGTATTATTTTACAGCGCGAGCAAGAAACAAATTATCGCCAAGCTGCGGAATGCGGAAATTTTGACATTTTTGCGCTTTCCGCGGAACGCGAAAATGTCAAATTTCCGGAACGAAATTTTAGCCCAGGCCTATGTGAGAGTAACTACATATGTGAAAGGCAGTATATGTGAGTGTTTGACTATATAAATGACTATATGTGAGGTGAGGGATTGTGAGAGTGGCTGTAATGATGAGTGTGTGCTTGTGTCAGTGATTGTATAAGAGAGTAAGTATGTGTTAGTATCTGTATGAATAAGTGAGGTGGTGTGTTTATAACTGTATAGGTGAGTAAATGGGAGTGTGATTGATTATTTGCATGACTGACTAGGTGTGTGAGTAAGTCTATGGATGAGTGGTGGTGTGTAAGTGTCTGTATAGGTGTTTGAGTGTCTATTATAGTGCTGTATTGATGAGTGGCTGCATGTATGAGTAACTGTATGGGTGAATGATTAGATATGTGTGTAGACCTAAGAATCAGTGAGTGGGTATGTAGTAACTGGTATTGGTGTGTCTATGGTTCCGAAAATGGTATTCTGTATTTTAGAGGGGATGTATCAAAGGTTATATTAGGGTGTGAGGAGATGCATCAGATGATCACATGGATGATGTCATCAATGATGTCACCAGTGATGTCATCAGTGATGTCACTGACCATGTCATGAGTGATGTAATATGTGACATCATCAGCAGTACATTGCAGGCGCGTGAGTTAAAGTCAGCTCAACTAACTATAACGGCCGAATTTCTCAGGTTTTGTATGAGTGAAATGTCCAACTAGCTATAACGTCCCTGAAACCTGTGTTTTTTTTAGTGAATTTCTAAGGTTTTTTTAAATGCTAATTTCTAACTATAAGGTCCCTGAATCCCATTGTTTTTTCAATGAATTTCAAAGGTTTTTTAAATGAAAATTTCTAACTATGACGTCCCTAAAACCTATGGTTTTTTCAGTGAATTTCTACGGTTTTTTAAATGCCAATTTGTAACTATAACGTCCCTTAAGCCTATGGTTTTTCAGTGAATTTCAAAGGTTTTTTAAATAAAAATTTCTAACTATGATGTCCCTGAAACCTATGGTTTTTCGGTGAATTTCAAAGGTTTTTTAAATGAAAATTTCTAGCTATAACGTACCTGAAACCTGTGTTTTTTTCAGTGAATATCTAAGGTTTTTTAAATGCTAATCTCTAACTATAACTTCCTTGAAACCTCTGGGTTTTTTCAGTGAATTTCTAAGGTTTTTTAAATGCTAATTTCCAACTATGCGTACATAGATAGGACCTGTGCAGAAAGAGGAAGAAAGGCACAGAAAGAACCAAGAGATGTGCAGAAAGAACCAACAGAGGTGCAGAAAGAGGCCTACTTTGACTGTACCTTACAAAAGTCTCCTACAAAGTAGCCTAAACTCTAATCCGTCTCCCATGATGTCCTAAACCTCACTTTTCTCTTGAAGGTTCAATATTCATCGACTGCTCAGAATGGTAGGCCTACCAAATAACAGCAATCCTAAGTATATGTTTATGTTTATATGTTTGTTTGGCGATCGAATGCCATGGAGTCTTGGTGCTGTGGTGTGTGAACAGAAATAACGCACTGTAATGACCGGGGACCTATGCGGAAGTGAACAACCATGTTTTCAAACCCTGCCTGAAAAGCTGCAGATTGGGTTGGAGTTTCATGACCAGAGGCATTTTATTCCAAAGCTTTGGCACACATTGTGATATTGCCCTTCCTCCCCATCAGGTCTTTATGATCTCGGCCACTGTGACACGTTACATCAAAATAAACATACAAATACTTCAATACCTGTGTTTTAAACAGAATACTCTGTAAATTTGTGAACAAAAATGTAGAAGCAAGAGAAGTGCAGAAAGAAGCAACAGGGGTGTAGAAAGAGGCACGAGGGGTGCAGAGAGAGGCAAGAGAGATGCACAAAGAGGGAAGAAGGGTACAGAAATAGGCAAGAGAAGTGCACAAAGAGGCATGAAAGTTGTAAAAACAGACAAAAGAGGTACAGAAAGTGGGAACAGGGGTGCAGGCAGATGCAAGAGAATTGCAGGAAGAAGGGTGCAGAAATAGGCCAGGGCTACCGAAATTTGCAAGAAGGGGGAAAAAGAGGCAAGAGGAGTGCAGAAAGAGGCAAGAGAAGTGTAGAACATCAAAAGAGGTACAGAAAAAGGGAAGATGGTGCAGAAAGAGGCAAGAGAAACACAGAAAGAGGCAACAGGGGTGCAGAAAGAGTCAAGAGTGGTGTAAAAAGAGTCAAGAGGGGTGAAGAAAGAGGCAACAGAGAAGCCGAAGGAAGCAAGAGAACTGCAGAAAGAGGCAAGAGTGGTGCAGACACAGGCAAAAGAGATGTAGAAAGAGGGAAAAGTGGTGAAGACAGACACAAGAGAAGTGCAGAAAGAGGAAGAGGGGTACAGAAATGTGCATATGCAGTGCAGAAAGAACCAAAAGAGGTGCAGAAAGAGGCAAGAGAACTAAGGAAAGAGGTAAGAAAGTTGCACAAACAGGCAAACAAGGTGTATCAAGATGGAACAGGGGTGTAGACAGAGGCAAAAGAGGTGCAGAAATAGGGAACATGGTTACAGAAAGAGGCAAGAGGGGGGCATAAATCTGCATGAGAGGTGCCGAAAGAAGCAAGAAGAGTGCAGAAAAGGCAAGAGAATTGCAGAAAGAAGCAACAGAGGTACAGAAAGAGGCAAGAGAACTGCAAAAAGAGGGAACAGGGATGCAGAAAGAGGAAAGAGAGGTGCAGAACGAGCAAAGAGTGGTAAAGAAGGAGGTAAGAGAGGTGCAGAGAGAAACAACAGAGATACAGAAAGAAGCAAGAGAAGTGATGAAAGAGACAAGAGAGCTGCAGAAAGAAACAAGAAAGGTGCAGAAAAAAGAAAGAGAAGTGCAAAAAGAGGCAAGACAAGTGCAGAAAGAGGCAAGAGAGGTGCAGAAAGAGTCAAGTGAGGAGCAGACAGAGGCAAGAGGGATGCAGAAAGAGGCAAGAGGGGCACAGAAAGAGGGAGGAGAAGTGTAGAAAGAGGGAATAGACGAGCAGAAAGAGGGAATGGGGTACAGAAAGAAGCAAGAGGGGTGCAGAAAGAAGCAACAGAGGTGCAGAAAGAAGCAAGAGAAGTGATGGAAGAGACAAGAGTTGCAGAAACAGGCAAAAGAAGTGCAGAAAGAGGCAAGATAAGTGCTGAAAGAAGCAACAGCGGTGCAGAAAGAAGCAAGAGAAGTTATGAAACAGACAAGGGAGTTGCAGAAATAAACAAGAAAGGTGCAGAAATAAACAAGAGAAGTGCAAAAAGAGACAAAGACAGGTGCAGATAGAGGCAAGGGAGGTGCAGAAAGAGGCAAGTGAGGTGCAGACAGAGGCAAGAGGGGTGCAGAGAGAGGGAAGAGAAGTCTAGAAAGAGGGAAGAGACGAGCAGAAAGAAGGAAGGGGGTACAGAAAGAAGTAAGATGGGTACAGAAAGAAGCAACAAAGGTGCAGAAAGAAGAAAGAGGGGTTCAGAAAGAGGCAAGAGAGGTACATCAATTGGAAAGAGGGGTGCAGAAAGAGGCAAGAGGGGTGCAGAAATTTGCAAGAGAGGTGCCGAAAGAAGCAAGAGGAGTGCAGAAAGAACCAACAGTGATGTAGACAGAGGCAAGAGAAGTGCAAAAAGTGGCAAGAGAAGTGCAGAAAGAAGCAATAGAGGTGCAGAAAGAGGCAGGAGAACTGCAGAAAGAGGGAACAGGGATGCAGAAAGAGGCAAGAGTGGGGGCTGGGCCTCCAACCAGTGTTCAGCAATTCCGCTGTGTAGGACTTACAGGAGGTACCAGGAGGGCTTCTTGGCCCCAAAGGTCCCTCAGGAGTAAAGTGGACTTCCTCCCCCAACCCATAGTGTCCCAGGAGGGGCGTTTGCAGAGTTGTGGAGAAAGGGGGGCGTGGCCTCCAAAGACCTCCTCTTAGCAATCCCACTGTGTGAGACTTACTGGAGGTAACAGGAAGGTTAGCTGGCCCCCAAGGATAACCTTGAGGCCAACTACCCCTCTTATTACCTTCAGTAAGACCCACACAGCAGCATTGGTAAGTACTCATAGCAGGCCATGCCCCCTTTGACCACCAGTCTGGAAACGCGCTCCCTGGCACGCTCTTCACTGCTGAGGGGCCACATGGGAAAACTAGCAAACCTGATACCTCCAGTAAGCCTGAGATAGTGGGATTGCTTAGAGGTGGGCCCAGGCCATGGCCCCTTTCTCCCCACTCTGCAAACGTGCCTCCTTGCATGCTCTTGCTTTGGGGATGAAGTCCCCTTGTCTCCTGAGGGTCCCTGGGGGCCAACTAGCACTCCTGTTATCTCTAGTAAGCCCCGCACAGTCGGATTGCTGAGAGTGGTCTGAGGCCATGCCCCCTTTTAACACCACTCTACAAACGCGCCTCCTGGCGCACTGCTTCTCGGGGGATGAAGTCAACTTTAGTTCTGAGGTCCTCAGGACACAAGAGGACCTCATCACCCCACCAGCAGTGCACCAAGAGGTGCGTTTGCAGATTGGTGTAAAAAGGGGCATGGCCTCAGACCACCTCCCAGCATTCCCACTGTATGGGGCCTATTGGAGGTACCTGGTGGCTACGTTGGCCCCCAGGGACCCTCAGGAATCAAGGCGACCAAATACCTGAACTTAGAACGCACCAGGAGGCGTGTTTGCACAGTTGTTTTTATTAGAAGGAGGGCTGTGTGGCTCCCATTCTCCTAATATTTTTGAGGCCCTGGGGACCCCATCCCCCAGGGCCTGGCCAGCCCCCAGGGCAATGCCTTGTTTTTGTTTAGTTTTTAAAAAATAATTAAATATGTGGGTGGGGGGCTTGCTGGCCCTCCTTCCCTGGGCCACTTCTGGCCAATGGGACCCCATCCCCCAGGGCCTGGCCAACCTTGTTTTATTTCCCCCCTCCTGTGGCCAGTTATGGCCCCCTCCCCTTTTGCATATAAAAAAATGTAATAATAAAAAAAAATATGGCTGGGCCCAAGGGGATTCCGTCCCTGGTGTCAAAATTGACCTCAGGAGATGGGGGCACATCACCCACCTCCAAAATAAACAAAAAGGCTGGGTAGGCCCCAGGGAATTGGAATGGGGTCCCTGGGGCCAAATGTGGCCCCAGGAAGGGGGGCACACAGTCCCCTTCCATAAAAACAGTTTACGCCGGGCCCTGGGGACGGGGTGCCCAGGGCTGAAATCGGCCTGGGGAGGGGGGTCGGCACCCCCTCACTTATATATATATATATGGTACTCCCAAGGTCCGGTGCACTCACGGGAGTGGCCCCAGGTGGAATACTGTGTTTTGGATTCAATTTGGGCTGCTGAACCGCCGCTTACGGACTCTGTTGACCTATTCAGGTTGTGGCTTATACAAAGCTAGAGTGCTTCACCATATGTGGGACACTCACAGAGTTTTCATTCTAACAGCGGCAGGTGAGGGGATGTTTTTATTGACGGCTTTTCTGCACTGATGACGGCAAGAGCCAGAAACGCGTCTGCGGATGTTTTATAGCCGACACATATCACGTGAGTGCACCGGACCTTGGGAGTACCATGAACTCCCTGTTTTTGTTGTGTAATAAGTGGTCTCCACCACCACTTCCCGGTTGCACCCGCCGCGAGTTCGGCTGGCCCCAGGTGGAATACTGTGTTTTGGATATATATATATATATATATATAGATATATATATATATATATATATATATATATATATATATATATATATATATATATATTATCTACTGGCGGTCGCCAGTAGATAGTTATAGTTAGGACCGTGTTTCTATTGGAAATCTGCAACATTCTATTTGGAATAACTTTGGCGCCGGTTGACAAATCCTCACGAAATTTTTAAAATAGGTGGGGCGTTCCGCTCCGCTCCTACCCTGAAAGTCTTGGGGGGATTTGTCAAGCGGGGGCTGAGAAAAAAGGGGGGTCCCAAAACACATTTTCCCCATGCAATTTTCCATAGGGACCTTTAGTCCAAGGTACAGCCCGAACGGCTGAACAGAATTACTTGAAATTTGGCAAAGAGGTAGTCCTCAGCTCAGGGATGTGCCTTTTGCATATATGGAGTCAATCTGTTCAGTAGATCCTGAGAAAATCAAAAGTAAAATCATATATATATCTGGGCGGAGCCTAACCACACATCTCATCCTGAGATCTGATTGGCTGTCAGCACTTCATCCAAGAAGTGTTGGCAGCCATCTTGGGACCAATATACATGATAGTACCTCATTAAAAAGCATTGCAGTTAATAGAAGGTTTTAAGACTTTAGTTACATTATAAATCATTTGTTGATGGTACCATACTCATTTAAGGAATTGTGGTGTGTTCTAAGGTGATTTTACCATGTCAAAAAGCCTTCTGCTGTGATATCATGAACAATGTTTTAGAGAAAACTATTTTCTCATGCTTTTCCCACAGAGGTTTGGAAGGTGATCTATAAGCTAAACTGAGGGCATATTTTCTGTAAATTCACATTATCTTTCTCAGTCATGTGAGAATGAAGTCTGACATTCTCAGGAAAACATGGACATCCAACAAGGGCAGAGACTGTCAGTTGATTCCTTTGTGTTCTACTGCAGCTTCCCAGAGTGTTCTAAAGAACAACTAGAGCGCTAACAGTCTTACTTATGACAAACGTATGGCACACCTGAAGCCATCTTGATTGGAATAAAGTGGTAACACTTAAAACATTTAATTTACAAAGGAACTAAATGAGGGGGTTCATTTTGCCATATAAATTATGATTAGTGCTGCAGAAAGAAAAACACATTTTGACTTCTGAAATCCTCTTTTATTTCATAAAAAAATTCTGACATGCAGACTGAAACATGCACTTTCAATACCAGCAGCAGATTTGCCTGGTGATCAGTAGCTTTACTACAGTGATCTAATGAGCAACTAGAGTGCTAACATTCAGAATTTATGGAAAATGTGTGACACATCTGAATGCCTTCTTGATGGAATCAAAGTAAAAAACTGAAAGTATTTCCTACTGAGGAGACTGTAGTAAATGAGGAAATTAGGAAACATCATAACAAATAAATCTCCCAAGATGGCCACCAGAGACAAAAGAGCCCAAATGTAGCCCAAATGTAGCCCAAATATCACCCAGATGTAGCCCAAATGTAGCCCAATGACAGAACGTCCCAGAGTGTTCTTAAGATCAACTAGAGCGCTTACTGTCTTACTTATGACAAAAGTATGGCATACCTGAAGCCATCTTGATTGGAATAAACTGGTAACACTTAAAACATTTAATTTAAAAAGGAACACAATGAGGGGGTTCATTTTGCCATAGAAATTATGATTAGTGCTGAAGAAAGAAAAATTAGGGCATATTTTGAGTGACTTCTCAAATCCTCTTCTATTTCATTAAAAAATTCTGATATGCAGACTGAAACATGCACTTCTAATACTAGCAGCAGACTTCCGTGGTGAGCAGTAGCTTTACTACAGTGATCTAATGAGCACCTAGAGTGCTAACATTCAGAATTTGTGGCAAATGTGTGACATATCTGAATACCTTCTTGATGGGATCAAAGTAAAAAACTGAAAGCATTTCCTACTGAGGAGACTGCAGTAAATGAGGAAATCTCCTAAAATGGCCACCAGAGACAAAAGAGCCCAAATGTAGCCCAAATGTAGCCCAAATATCACCCAAATGTAGCCCAAATGTAGCCCAATGACAGAAGTGTGCAAAACACTTATTTTTTGTGTATTTGCAGTTTTATATAGTGCAGACTTGTCAGGTATTGGAGTGCTTTACCTGAGCATTGGTTACATCACACAAGATCAAATTCATTTTGGTTGTAGACATGGGGAGATTAAGTGAATTGACCAGAATCACAGAATGTTGTGCTGAAGCAGAAACTCCAACCTGCTTCCCCAGTTGCAAAGTCTGCAGCTCTGGAAGTAACACCACACCCTCTCCCCTTGGATGCAACATTTAATCAAGTGGTCAACTGGATAAAAAAACTAAGATTACAAATAATTTAAAAGTTCTTTGTCGCTATTTGAAAACTCAGAAAATATGTCCTAATTTTAGTTTTTTAGAGCACTAACCATAATTTTGATGCAAATAAGACCCTCTTATATATGTAATTACTAAAGGAAATGGTCTAGGCATTACAGTTTTGATTACATCAAGATGACGTCAGGCGTTCCACACTTTTGTAATAAATATAGAATGTTAGCAATCTAGTTGTTCATTGGGATACTGTTGAGAGGCAGAGGCCAGGGGCACGGACTCTGAAAATTGAAGGCAGGTAGGAGAGTGCAGAGGCAACAATTTGACCACACTAGGCAGGCAGGAATCCAACAATACAGGACTGGCAAGAGAGGCTGTGGTGATGTAATAGACCATTGTGGGCAGAAGGAAGAGGCAGTGGTCATACAACCATTCATGCCAACAGACCCGTTTCAGACAGGAAACGTCCAATGTTTTTAAGCTCAAATTGGCTTTATTTGATCTGTCTCCTGTCTACAATCTTCTCTTTTTCTTTTTTATTTTTTTTTACATTTTCATTTTTATTTATGTTGACAGTGAAGAAAAGCAGCAATACTGACATAACATTTATAAGCTTGACCCAAGAATAAATACTCGACACAAACGATTACATAAACAACACTCAGTAAGAGTGTGAAATATAACAGCAAACATAAGAGAAATCATTATTCACGCCCTGTGTATGTGGAACTTTAAACTCTGGGTGCACCTAAACTTGATACTTTAATTTAGCATTAATAAGTGTAATCAGTTATTAACACCTAAGTATATTTTTTCACCACGAGTTGCTACGATAGTGTAAACAGCGTCAACAGGGTGAGTTGTCTTTATTTAACATTCTGTCCTCACTAATTGAAACATAAAATAAACATGCTTATTTTAAAATTGTTTAGGAAACAGTAAATCTACAAAAGAAGAGGCAACTCTTGAAAGAGTGGAGCATCAATTTCATGTGCAGGCACAGAAACATGATAAAAGAAAAAACGTTATAAAGTTGGATATACTTCAAAACAAAGGGTGCGTTTCACAACGTCCTGTTGAGTGATTGTGTCTTATTTTGCCACACGTGTGCATAGAACATGAACTTCGGGTCCGATTTATAAAACTTTTTTTCCATAACTAAGCATTTCTTATTCCTTAAAGAATAAGTCACACTCAAGTAAGAATTAAGACAGCTACTCACAAAATGTTTTGTCAAGCCTGTCTGAGAGTTAGGCGGTAATTTGCACCTAAGGCAGAAGTATAAAATACCTACTCTCAAAAAAAGCTTTGTGGATCCTGGCCTGGAGTATCATTCACAAGAATCTTTTAACCATGTTCATGAAAAGCAAATGCTCACCGTGTTTTCATGATGTTATTAATCCTGCACAACTTACTTTAGCTTTATATTTAAAAGTCTGAGCTGAGTACCTACAGTCTTGCAAAGCTGTTGCCAGTGGGACACCACTCCCTCCACTAATGCTGATCTTACACCAGGGTCTTTGTTTCCACTCTTGTAGGCCTGCTTGCTAGAACACCATTAAATTTGGGATAGAGCTACAAGTATTGGGCGCTTTCACATTCTACACCCAACCACAGATCAGGAACACAGATTCAAGCTTGTTCTGCTAATTGACCGCCTCCTTTCATGCTATTTATTCTCTCTCTTCTGTTCAATTCCTTCATCCTTGGTCTCCCTCGTCCATTGTCTTCCAGTAAAGTCATATCAGGTTCGGGATCCCAGGATTCAATATTGTACCTCCCCAACTTCAAAATGCATCATGCTTGTTGGACTCCTTCCATCAAAGTGGAGCTTCCCTTTCCTGGATAGGATGGAGTAACACTGACCAAGGAGCACAGAGAGTGCATGATCAACTAGATGCATTTGAAAGTGAATTTATGTGCATAAGAGATCACCAAGCTGTGCGCCCGCTGCCACTTCCTTTTTGTGGTTGTGGATCAAATTACCAAGGAAGAACTTGCACTGCAGCTCTTTACAATTTCCCAAATGCATGGCATTGTTATTGATAGTTTATGTCTGTCTTATTTTCAGTTGCATCGTTTCCCTATGCAGGGGTGCCCCTTGTCCTCTTGTACAGCCACTAGAGCTCTTCAAAATGTAAGTCGAGTACATCCCTTCAAGGAATAGATGTTGGTGGTATTGAGATTAAAACCACTGCATACGTGGATGATACATCACTACTGATGAGCAACCCTGTTTCGGCCCTTCAGTCTGAAATGGACACAGCAAACTGATATGTAATTGTGTCAGGTATAAATTGAGCGATAAATATAAAATTGATCCACTTTGAGTGGGTAGACTTGAGGCTGACTTGACATGTCTAGTGTCAAGATGAAAAGGCCTATATATAACATATTTTGCAACACTTGAGATAATCTTAAGGCTTCTTTCTGTGTCCTACAGTTGAATCAAGTACAAAGCGCTCTTTCTGAAATTCTTTTCCACATGGTGTTCGGCCGATTTGTCCTCCTGATATTAAGTTTTGCAATGCACAAAAGGGAATAATCTGTGGCATCTTTTTGCAACAAAAAAAACATTCCACACTGTATCTAGCATGCTTTTCTGTTTTGTGCATGAATTTCCTCCTTTCTTTTTTTTTTTTTTTTTTTTTTTTTTTTTTTTTTAAATATTTTTATTATGCAGTTGGATACAATCAGAAGGAACAGAAGGACAAAAAGTAACAAACATTCTTAACCTAGACATAAGTTTGGCCAACAAAAAAGAAAATAGAACAAAAGGCGAAGTAGATATTCATTCACAATGCCATATCTTCTCCCTCCCCTGGTCTCACAGCAATCCATTCGGATATGGGGGACCAGATAGACTCCCCAAAATCCCTACTTTTCTTCCCTTTCTGAGCATACAATAATAGCTCAATATTATAAATGCCCAATAATCTTGATAACCATAATTGAAATGAGGGAGCATTTGTGTCCTTCCAACCTGAGGAAATTAAAATCCGAAGAACAGCTACAGAAACGAAGACCAGAGCTTCCTCGGCCTTTCCAAGATTTAATCTATTGTCTAAACCCAACAGCATCAGAGAGGGAGATAAATCAATTCTTAAACCTAATAATTCCTCCCAGAATTTGACAATTTCTCCCTGAACAGCAGTTAAAGAGCCACAATTATAAAACATATGCAATAAATCAGCAGGTCCCATATTACATCTGGGGCAAGAATCATCTTCCCTGACCCCCCAAGCGAAAAGCTTAGCGGGAGTATGATACAGATCAAATACTGTCTTGTAGTGCTGTGCCCTCAGATTCGTAGAACGAAATATTTTTTTATTCATATATAATGCCATATCCAAATCAATATCAGGGTTCCCTAATTTAGCTGCAAGGGTATTTTCCGTTTTCTCCAGATCATCTTGTATTTCACCCAATAAAGACATATAAATAGTTTTAATACTCTGACCCCCTTTCAGCAACAAATCAATCAAAGGAAATTTTAACAAAGATGGGATCTTGGGCCTTAAAGTCTTAAATGAGCTGACTAGTTGAACATAAGAGAGCCAGTGACATGAAGGGATAGCGGCTCTACGTTGGAGGACATCAAACCCCTCAATCCCATCTACACCCAGTATATCCCCTACTGTCTTAATTCCCTGCACTTTCCAGGCCTGGAGGTTCCTTTCTAGACCCAGCTTCAAAAATAAGCTAGAGTTACAGAGATGGAGATACGAATGAATCTTAGGAATTTTACATAACCTGGAAATAGCCCTCCAGAGCCCCCATACTCCTTCCAAAATCTTGAAGCGGGCCCTTTTATAATATCTCCGATCGACTTCACACATCAAGAGACCTAATGCTTTCCTGCCCACTAACAACTCATAGATTGAGGGTGGTTTCTGGATGTCAATGTTTACAGGGTTATGAGATGGCCTTGACTGAAAAAGAATAGACATTTGGGTTAACAAACATGACCAATGATAAAGCCCTAAACTGGGTAATGCGAGCCCCCCCCTCTCCCTCGGAAGAGACAGTAAGCTCGTAGAGCGCCTGATTTTTCCATACTGCCAAATAAACCTTATAAAAATTGATTCCAAGTTTTTAATGACTTTCTCCTCGACTAAGAGGGGGATAGCACGAAACAAATAAAGTATCTTAGGAAACATAGTCATTTTAAGAACATTGACTCTACCAATCAGTGACAGGTGTAAGACATCAATTCTTTTTAGATCAGACTCAATAGATTTACCTAATGGAATAAAATTCTCCTCTATAATTTTATCGACTGATGCATTGATCCTAACACCCAAATAATTTGCAGAGTCCATAAATCTGGAGTCTGATTTAACAATGTTTCTTGTACATATAATTTGGGTTTTAGATTCATTTAGCAAATACCCAGATTGACACCCAAATATTCTTGCCAGTTGGGCCACGACCACCAGGGCCTGTTGGGGGTTAGTAGTTATCACCGCCAAATCATCTGCATATGCCATAATCTTATTTTCATAACCATTACAGACCACAGGACTTATCAAAGGGCTCTCTAATATCTGCCGAATAAGTGGGTCGATATAGAGGGCAAAAAGAATTGGGGAACAGGGGCAGCCTTGACGCGTGCCTCTGTTAATAAAGATTTTCTCCGAGCACTCCCCCATAACGACAATCCGTGCAACTGGGTCAACATACATTGCACTGATCGCTTGAATACATTTCTCACCAAAGCCTCTTCCCCTTAAGATCTGCCAAAGGAAAGCCCAGGCTACGCGATCGAAGGCTTTCTCAGCGTCAAGCAGGATCATGGCCATCTCACCCCCCATGACAGCCTGGGCATCGAATAAGGCTATTGCCCTCCTAATATGATCTGTAGTACCTCGCCCAGGCACAAATCCGTGCTGCCATGGGGAGACAAGGTCGCCAATGATCCTGCCCAACCTCCTAGCCCAGATTTTATAGTAGAGCTTCGTGTCGGCATTGATCAATGAAATGGGACGATAAGACCCAGGTTTCTCAGGAGGTTTCCCTTTTTTGTGAAAAACAACTATATTGGTCTCCCTCCATGACTGCGGGACCTTTCCTGTGCAGATTACACCATTGAAAAGATCGATTAGAAGCGGGGTGATCTCAGCTTCCAGGCATTTATACACCTCAAGAGGAATTCCGTCGGGGCCCGCTGCCTTACCCAAGGCTGAGTCATGCAGGGCAGCCAAAATCTCGTCCCGATTAATATCCCTCTCCAGCTCCTCCCTTAGTGAGTCCAAGATGCGAGGACCTTTGTCACTAACTTTTTCATTTTGGGCGTCATTTAACTTCTCGTCAGTGTAGAGTTTTTGATAAAAGTTCTTAAAGACCTGTAAAATATCTTTGGCATCAGAGTACTCTACCCCATTTTCTTCGATCTTGGAGATAATATTTTTAGATTTCCCTTGCTTAATTTGTAGAGCAAGAATTCTGCCTGCCTGTTCGCTCGTCTCATACCGTTTAGCCCTGGTTGTTTGATATTCAGACATAGACCTCTGCATCACCAGCTTCTGTAATTCCGCCCTAGCTGCCAACAATATCTTGTAGCTCTCATTGCTATCCCCTCCTTGTACAATATCAAAAGTGTGTTGTTCCTCCGCAACAGACAAATTCCTACCAAGTATTTTCGATCTTACTTCTATCTTCCCTTCTCAGCTTTGTTGCGTAGCTTATTGATTCGCCCCTGAAAGCAGCCTTAAAAGTCTCCCATACCCCGTTTCGTGATGTGCTATAACGATTGGCATTAAAAAAATCCACCACCCATTTCCTTATGTGTTCGATAAATCTATTATCCGACAATAGACTCCTTTCAAAGGTCCACCTTGACCGAGCCTTTCCTTGCACTGCAATTTGATACGTTAGTACTAGGGGATTATGATCCGACAACAGCTTTGGAAGTTTCGTAATTGCCACCCTATTGATTGCGGAAGATGATACCAAAAAATAATCAAGTTTTGAATATTTTTGAAAAGGGTTTGAAAAATATGTAAAACCCGATTTAGCAGGTTCCTTGACTCCCCAAACATCTACCAATCCATGTGAGTTTATAAGAGCCTTTATAGCCCTAAAAACTCTCGGTTTCCGTCCCGAATAAGCTGACTCCCTGCACCAATCAAAGGAGATATTCAAATCCCCACAAAATATTATAGGGGTGATCCAGTTTACCAACTCCATTTCTAGAAAATCAAAAATCTCTGGATCATCGCTATTTGAACCATATACCACACATAACGTAAAACCCTTTCTCATCTCGACCAGAAGCCATCTCCCACTACTGTCAACTTTAGTTCGCCTAGCTCCACCCATGGATATTCTGGCTAACACAGCGACCCCCCTAATAGTCGATGATTGGGTTGTACATGATAGCAACTCGAAACCATTTAGGGACATAAGGCTCCTTCTAGCCCAGGGGAGATGGGTTTCTTGAAGGCATAAGACGTCGAAATTATTATATTTCACATATTGTGCCATTTTATTGCGCTTCCTCCAATCGTTCAACCCTCCTATATTGACTGAACATATTTTAATGCATGCCATCCCAAGGGTCCGTCTGTACATCCAAGATCACCTGTACCTTAAACCGATTACCTCTTAAAAAAATCATACCCTGCCTACGCAGAAAACCATCTTCCAATTTTTCCAACTGCAAATTTTTTGTTTGATTACCCCCCCCCTGCACCCCCCCAATGAACCCACCCCCCCATGGTCCTACCGGCCTCAGGTCCCTGAAGCCGGCACCCCATCCCCCACCCCACCCCACCAACGCCACACACCAACCCCCCTCTGGAAAGCGCTCAGACCTGGTCTGTGCGTATGATGGAAAGCAGAGATTGCAGTGAGGACAATCTAAGAAAGAAAACAAATTATCTTAACCCTATTTGGCGAGGCCAAACCATACTTCCTAACCAAAATAACATTGGATACTCGATTCCCCTTAACAATTCAGTCCTCTAATATGGCCATAAAGAGAGACGAAAGTGAACACAACGCCAAGCTTCTAACAAATAGAGTTATTTGCCTAAAGAGTCCAAGTATTCTTTTGCAGTGGTAGTACAACCATACATGCCAACAGACCCGTTTCAGCCAGGAAACGTCCAATGTTTTTAAGCTCAAATGGGCTTTATTTGATCTGTCTCAATGTAACTCAAAGGGGAAAATCAATACCCGAGTTTTATTTCAAAATCTCACTCTAATCAAGTTCAAAATGTTCGCAAGTATGATACATTGGATCATGGTAGGCAGGAGGAATTGGGGTAGGGACATGGACTCGGATAACAGAGGACAGGAGGGACATTGAGAGGCGCACCAAACTGACCCTACAGGGCAGGCATCAGGGTTTGCAGCAGCACAATACACCACACCGCGCATGCGGGACGGGAGTGCAGCACAACAATCCATAGAAAGCAATAGGGAGGGGACAGGACCATGCACATGGACAACAGACAACAGAGGGGAAAGAGGCAATGGTAGCTAGCTGACCATAATGGACAGACAGGAGAGAAAGCTGCAGCATAACAGACCATAAAGGGCAGGAGGGACAGATCAGGGGCATTACAATGGAACCGAAAAGCCAGGAAGGAGGGAATAGGGTCTGCACATGGAAACAGAGGGCTGGGGGCAAGGGGCAGGGCAGGAGCAGCAAGATGACCATGGAGGTCAGGCAGGATGGGCACTAGAAACAAGACACACCATGGAGAGCAACAGTGAGACTGATGGCATACACACAGACCATGGAGGGAAGGTGGGAGGGGGTCAGGAGCAGCTAGCTGACCGCACAGGGAAGGTGGGAGGGGCCATGGCAGAAAAGAAGACCATGCATGGCAAGCGGGAGGGTTAGTGGCAGCACAATGGCTATGATGGGCAAGAAGGAGGGTGCAGGGGCATGCACAAAGGACCATGGAGGATAGAAGGGAGGGTCAGGACCTGGGCACAGACAAGAGAGTTCAGGGGAAGGGGCCTCACAACAGACCGCGCGGGGCAGGCAGGAGGAGCAGTTGCAGCACAACAGACCAGGGAGGGCAGAAGGATGTGGCAGTAAAATGGACCATGAAGGACAGGAGGAAGGGGATAGGGGCATGGCATGTGGACAGGCAGGGTGGAGGTGGCAGGGACAGGTTACAGTCATCTGACAATTCTAGGCAGGTGGGAGGGGAGTGGCAGCTCAACAGAACACTCAGAGTAGATAGGAGTGGCAGGTCCATGGAACATGGTGGTCAAAAAGGATGGAGCAGGGGCATGCACAAAGACATCGGAGGGCAGGGGGAAGGAGAATAGGGGAAGCAAGCTAAGCACAGAGGCTAAGCAGAAGGTCAATGATTGCCCATAGAATTGGACAATGGAGGGCAGGATGAGTGGACTGGTACATCATGCTAAATGGAGAGCAGTGGCAGCACATCAGACCATGCATGGCAGGAGGGAGGAGGCTAGTTCATGGATTCAGACAACAGAGGATAGGGAGGAGGTGGATGGGGCAGCAAGCTAACTGTTCATAGAAGGCGGGAATTAGGAACTTTATTGTTTTTAAAATGTGTGTCTGTGCGAACTACTTAAAATATGAACAAGTATGCAGCATAATCTCACTTTTATTCAGGAAGAAGAGGACGTTTGGGACTGTGACTCCGGGCTCACTTGGAAGAAACACCCCCTGACCCTCCACCCCCCCATCGCAAAATGTAATGCCCGTGAAAATGGTAGGTGGACGCAGTGTTATATAGAACATAGTCCTGAGAGCACGATTGAAAATGAAGACTAGATATAGTATATGGTATAATCTATGAACCAAAAAGTGTGATATAAGATGAACCGGGGCATGAAATATAATATGCAATACATTGTGCGCAATGACAGATTCATTGGAGAGCGCGAGATAGCACAGGCACTAGCGCTTGCTATGTGATATGCGCCTTGAAGTGTAATATGCACAGGGCAGTGTTGTGTAACCTAAGTAGTCTCTAAAGTTGTAATATAAAATATGTGCTGGGTAGTGTAACATTGCATATGCACTGTGACAAAGATATGGATCCCAGATTGTAATAAGTATGGCATAGCGCTGTG
The DNA here is from genome assembly GCF_964204655.1 of Triturus cristatus. NCBI lineage: Eukaryota > Metazoa > Chordata > Amphibia > Caudata > Salamandridae > Triturus > Triturus cristatus. The sequence continues at coordinate 921,623,196 of NC_140588.1, forward strand.
CTTTATAACATAGGCATCGAGGAGGGCACGTTAGATGGGGCAATATAACCTGTGCGAAGGCAAGTGTGGCATTACATATTCACGGGGTGGTGTTACAGTGCACATGGGCTAGAGAGTGTCATAGCATAAGCACTAGATGGTGGAATACAACACAGAGGTGTGTGGCACTCGGCAGGCAATGGTGGGTGTAACACAGCATTGGGCTCAGCCAGGAGCACGCTGTGACTCTCAAGTGAGGTTTGTCTCCTTTCCAGAGAGTAAAATAAAAAGTATTACGCATCTGGTGGTGGATGTGTGTTTTATTAACCGTGAGGGGGGTTCTTGCATAGTTTGGTCGAATTTTTGTCGAATCCCCTTTGAATGGCTTGGTGTGCATGTGTATTAAATGTGCCCGTCAATAGCTACCCATGTTTGTATAAATAAACGACAAGGGTGTCTACTTGGAGAGTACCCACCAGCGGGGGCGCCGGGATTAGGCACGGTAGGGTGTCAGACATGTCAGAGCTTCACTAGCGGTGTGAATACATTCTACGTGAATTCATTGTATGCATAGTCGCCTTTTAATGAATATCACGCAAATCGTCATGGTGATAGGTACATACGGTTTGTCCAGCAACACAGCCCCCCTCCTAAAGAATAACAAAAAAAAAAAGGCCATGACCCGGGGGTTGGGGTCCCCGGGGCCGATTAAGGCCTTGGGAGGGCCAAATTAATTTTTTTCAACAAAAAAAATTAGGGTGCAGGCCCTGGGGGATGGGGTCCCAGGGCTAATAAATTAGAAAAAGAAAGGGGGCCACACAGCCCTCCTTCTTAAAAATAAATAAATAAAAGACCGGCATCGCGCCGAAGGCCATGCCCCCTTCTTGCAGCACTCTGCAAACGCGCCCCCTGGCCAGTTGTAAGTTGAGAAATTATTTCCCCTTCAATACTGAGGGTCCCTGAGGGCCAACTAGCCCAACAGGTATCTCCAGTAGGCACCAGGGAGCTGCGTTGCAGACAGGTGTTCTGAGGCCACGCCACTTTTTACACCTCCATGCAATGCAGCACTGTGGCGCTTACTGGAGGTACCTAGTGGGCTAGTTTGACCCTAGTGACCCTTAGGATTCAAGGGGACCTAATCTCTCAACTCAGAACGGCCACAGGGCGCGTTTACACAGTGGTGAAGGGAGGGGACTGGGCCTGAGGTGACGTGTGCAAACACGCCCTGTGGCGCGTTTTTAAGTTGGGGAAATAATTCCCTTTCAATCCTGAGGGACCCTGGGTTCCAACTAGCCCACCAGGTGCTTCCAGTAAGCACCACTGCTCTGCGTTGCAGAGAGGTGGTGCAGGCCATGCCACTTTTTACACCTCTCTGCAATGCAGCTCTGTGGCGCTTGCCGGAGGTACCTAGTGGTCTAGTTGGACCCTAGGGACCCTCAGGATTCAAGGGGACTTAATCTTCCAACTTAAAATGGCTACAGTGTGTGTTTACACAGTGAGGAAGGGAGGGGACGGGGCATGAGGTGACGTGTTCAAACACGCCCTGTGGTGCGTTTTAAGAGGTAGTTTTAATCCCCTGCCCTATTATATACTAGGGTCTTACAGAGGAGGTCATGCTAATCACAGTGGGACCCCAATGCATAGTGTGCCCTAGTGTATGTAGGTATTTTCACTGTATTCTGAGTGTCTTTTAACATAGCACTGGCTCTAGGACTGCTTAGGCAGACTCAGTTACCACCAGTATCCGTCTGAAAAAGTTGAGGGTGCAGGATGATTTTGCAACAAGGCTTCTTTCTGCTCTTCTGTTTGTTCTTTCTGCACGTTATATTTCTTCCTGCACTTTTCTTAGTCTTTGAGGACTTCTGTTGCTTCTTTCTGCATTTCTTTTTTTTCTTTCTGTGCGTTTTTCCTTCTTTCTTCACATGTCCTATCTCTGTAGGCATAGTTAGAAATTAGCATTTAAAAAACCTTTGAAATTCACTGAAAAAACCATAGGTTTCAGGCATGTTATAGCTAGGAATTCGCATTTAAAAAACCTTAGAAATTCACTTAAAAAACCATAGGTTTCAGGGGCGATATAGTTAGCTGGACTTTTCACTCGTACAAAACCATAGAAATTCCCCCGTTATAGTTAGTTCAGCTAACTATAACTCGCGCGCCCGCAATGCACTGCTGATGACGTCACATATTACATCACTCATGACATGGTCAGTGACATCACTCATGACATCACTGATGACATCATCCTTGTGATAGAGTGGCAGCCCTCCTCTCCCCCTAATATAACCTTTCATACACACATTCAAAAATAGAAATTAAAATTTTCAAAACAATGGACATACCAATACCAGTTACAACAACCTATTCAGTAATTGTAAGATCCACATACACATCCACTCATTCACCAACAGTCCTATACAGTCACTCATACATGCACTCACTCATCATATGTATTCATACACCTATACATTCTGTTACACAACGCCACTCATCCATAAAGTTACTCACACACGTAGTCACTCATGCTAATAAAGAATCAAACATCCGTTTACCTGCATATTCAGTTATACACACACCACCACACTTACTTCTACAGAAACTTACACATACCTAGTCTTTTAAACAATCACTTATAGAAACACATACTTATTCATACAGGAACTCTTTCAATCTCTCACTCTCACATATAGTCACTTATATACACCAATAGTCACATATACTAGTTTAAAACATATGTAGTTACTCATAGAGACACTATTGAGACAGTCATTCACTCACTAACACATCCATGCACACACTCATCCACCCATACAGTCCTGCACACATGCTGTCTTCAACACATACAAACAGTGAGTCACTCATTCATGCACCTATGCACTACGTAATACCCCCCACGAACCATACAGACATCAGACACTCATACTGATACTCAAAAAATCAACTAATAACCTATATAGACACTCATGTAGCTACTCACCAACCCATGCAGCCACTTATACACAAAGTGAGAGACTGATACAGATATTTACATATTTAAACATTACTCACTAAGATACACTTAATCAGTCAGTAATACAATCAATTTTTCAAAAACAAATCATCCATTTAGACATTTATATACCCATTTATTCTTCCATCGACCTTGAGATATACATATATAAAACATATATAATTTTCAGAAAAACACACATTCACTGGATGATGTCTTCAGTGATGTCATTTGAGATGTCATCAGTGATGTCATGAGTGATGTCACTGACCATGTCATGAGTGATGTAATATGTGACGTCATCAGCAGTGCATTGCGGGCGCGCGAGTTATAGTTAGCTGAACTAACTATAACGGGGGAATTTCTATGGTTTTGTATGAGTGAAAAGTCTATCTAACTATATCACCCCCGAAACCTATGGTTTTTTAAGTGAATTTCTAAGGTTTTTTAAATGCTAATTCCTAGCTATAACGTGCCTGAAACCTATGGTTTTTTCAGTGAATATATATATATATATATATATATATATATATATATATATATATATATATATATATATATATATATATATATATATATATATATATTTAAAACCTACTGGCAGTCACCATTAGGTAGTTAAAGTTACAGCCTAGTTTCCATAGGAAAAGCATTTTTTGATTTGCTAATAACTTTGGCGTCATTTGACAAATCTTCAGGGAATTCTCCCCCAAAAATATCTATCTAGGTCAGCTTCTATCCTGAAAGTTGTGGGGTGATTCGTCAAGCGGAGGCTGAGAAAAAAGGGGGGTCCCAAAATGTGTTTTCCCCATGTTAATTTCCATAGGAAATTTTGCGGGAGAGCTACAGCCCGAACTGCTGAACGGAATTAACCCAAATTCGGCAGAAAGGTAGAGCATGGTTCAGAAGGCGACCTTTTTTTCAAATAGTGTAAATCCGTTCAGTAGTTTTTGAGAAATTCAAAGAATAAGAGTCAAAAAATCAATTTCCCATAGGAAACTTTGCGCAAGGCTAGAGCCGAAACTACTGAACGGAATTAACAAAAATTTGACAAAAAGGTTGTGCTTGGATCAGAAAGGGACCTTTTTTTAAAATGGTGTAAATCCGTTCAGTAGTTGCTGAGAAATTAGAAAAATAAAAGTTTCGATATCTGGGCGGAGCCTAAGTCCCATGCACGAGCTTCACTGTGATTGGCTGTCAACACTCCAAACCAGAAAGTGTTGGCAGCCATCTTGTGACTCGGTAGAAGTGAGTCACCAGAAAACAGATAAACAAAGGTATAGAACAAGAGAAGGGAGCAGATTAGAAACACCCTGACCCCCTAAGCCTGCTCAGGGGGTCCCAGAAGGACCCTCAGGGTCAAAGAAAGCATTAAAAAAATATATCGGCGGAATTCTCGCTGGGTTCGCGGGTTCCCGTGTTATATTTAAATTTTAAAAAAAATAATAGCGGGGGCTCGCTGGGGCTGCGGGGGCCCACTGTGGTCCCCGCAGACCCGGGACTTCACTCATGTTGGGAGGTGAGTTGTGCGGCTCTCCTCCTGGAGTTCTCCTTGTGCTTATAACTTTGGCATCGTTTGACGAATCTGTGAGAAGTTGGCCTGGTATATGCTGTCCACTAGTTAAAGTGGGCACCTTGTACCAGTCCAAACAATCCCTTATGGTGATGGGTTAAAGACAACCTTTATTGAAAGGAATCCTATTGGAAGCTATGGAGAGCAGCCTTCAGGCTAAGTCTTGAAGAAATGTAAAGCAGCTTGTTTTACCAGTCTATAATCTCTTGAATGACCAAATGAAACCACACCCAGTATATATTCAAAATATATGTATTTAAGATGAAACACACCCCTCTATTCTTTTATTCTTTTTATGAGGCTGGTGTTCGAAGTACTTAAGTTACAAGTCAATATTCAACAGTAAAAGAACAAATACACCTTTGGGCCCTAGGGGCGTACAAAACCATATACCAATAAAGTGGTATAAGAACCATGACTGAACTAGACACAAGGCCTAGAGCCTGTAGAAGTGCTTGGACCACAAGGAACCACCCAAGGTAGTGACACAGGGGACCCACGAGGGACGCGTGCAGTGTGAGAACACAGCCGCGAATCGCCGTTAACTTCTATGGGGAAAGTCGCGGTTGGAAATTAAGAGTTTAAGGACACTTAGAGCATGACTACAAGGAAACCCTTTTGGACTTAGAGGTGTCCAGGGCCAACACCCACGGGAGCACCGGAGTACTCATGTTACATCACCCAGGGGAGCCAGGTGCATAGGTGTCTTTTGGTGTCGGGTCGCGGCGTTGTTTTCAATGGAAGCTGGCAAAGAAGTGCTACTGCCGTGAAGAGGAGAAGAGTCAGATAGAGATCCAAGCCTGGACTGAGGATGGAAGGAACCTGAAAGCAGAGGGGACAGAGTCTGGGTCACTTACCAGTGACCAGGGGCATGATAGTCCAATGTCCACAGATGTCGGTTGCTTCAGGTGAGTTGACGGGTGTCTTGACTCTTCAGTCACGAGGTCCAGGAGGTGTCGATGACAACCAGGGGCTGGATTCGAGCTGTCCCACAAAGTCTGTCGAGTGCTGCGGTGTCGGCGACCAGAATGGACCCAACAAGCCTTGGCAACAGAAAGTCAAGTGGAAATAGAAGAAAGATGTTGGTGCAGACCAGCAAGGTCTGGGGTCTCACCCAGCAAGGGTAAGTCAGGGCACATCTGGAGCAACCAGGGAAGCCCAAGCAGAAAAAGAGTTGCCTTCGTGGGGACCCACTAGCCAATGGGCTAGCGATCGCAATGTAGCCTCAAACAGTCGCACTGGAAACTGGCCCACGGGTCACTCGTGTAGAGGAGGCCAGAGATCTTCGAAGCAGTAGGTGCCCAAGGCTGGGGCTACTCAGAGCCCAAAACACAACTTCAAGGAGGACCAGGAAGATGATGTACCTGCAAAAGATCAAGGTGTCCAGGGGTCATGGTTCCACGTCACCCACGATAGCCACGTGCCTCAGCTTGGCTGTGGACTCAGGGCAGCCTTGGGGAAGTCTAGAAATCCACCTCTGGTGATGCAAAGACTTCGGTGTCTGGCAGGAGCTTCAGAGTTGCAGACCGGACAGTTGCTTCTTTAGTGCCTGCCAAGCAGGGGATTCACTCCTTGACCCCAAGGGAGATTTCTTCCATCTTCTATTTGAAACAGAAAGTTGAAGGTCCAGGATATATGTGGCAGAGTTTCGTCCAGGGTAATCTAAAGTCTCAAGGACTGGGTTCCTATACTTATACTAAGATAGGGGGTTGGACATACTCTGGGGACCCACCTAAGGGAGGGTTTGGAAAGAGGGTTGGTTACACCAATTTCCTTTGTCCAGTTTTGCACCAGAGCAGGGGCAGGTAGCCCCTGCAACCGGTTTGAACTGGACTATGCACAGGGACACCAAGTGTGCCCCCAGTGCAGAACTTCAAAGCACCAGTGAGTGCTCCCGCCCAGCCCCAATACACATCTGCCTGTCTGAGGAGGTGGTTACACCTCCCTGGGACAGGAAACCTATTGTCCATGCCTCCCCTGCTGGAGTGTGGGTCAACAGCAGGAGGCCAGACCTGTGTCTGTGGCAGTGGCATCCATTTTGTGATGCCAGGGCTCTAGAAAGTCTTTACCAGTTAGACCAGTGTGTGCATGTCTCTCCCTCTAGAAGGGTGGAATGCTACCCCCGCTGCCAGAACTGGCGGCGGGGATAGTATTCCAAAGTATTTGACACCAAACCCGACATGTTTCCTTGCAGCCAGTCCAAAGTTAGCATTTACCGCGAGGTTATAATGCACTTAAGAGTACATGGTCAGGCTGCACCACAAACAGCATCAGAGGAGGTACTCTGAACACTGCAGAGGGGCTCTGCTCATGCAGGGGCACCCTCTCACATAAAAAACAAAGCACTCTGCCTTCAGAATTGTCAAGGCCTGCCATAGGAGTGACTTATAGGTTTTATATGTGTGCAATTGTAGCGATATAGGCAGCCTATACGACAGTAAGGGGTGCATGCACCACCTTACCGAGGCTGCAGTAGCAGACCTGTGGTGTCATTTTGGAGTGCTTCCCAGGGGTGGCATAATTCATGCTTCAGCCCCTGGTAGGCCTCTGAGGTACCTATCCCCTGGGTACATAGTACACCATATACTAGGGACTTATAAGGCACTCCAGAATCCAATTAAAGATGTACCTAATGTACATGGAAACCATTTTAGACAGGACGCAGCTAGGCTGGGGTCCTGATTAGCAGGGCCACAGCCAGACTAAGGTCGAAAAACAGTGAAACGCAAGCAAAAAGTGGGGGTACCCATGTGAAGCAGATCCTATTCTCCCACAGAATCTTTACAACATTTTCCAGAAAATTTCTCTTTTTTGATCAGCTCGTATCTTGAAAGTTTAAGGGTATATTGAGGATGTACAAGGTTGGTTGATGATTGAAAGCAAATTTATTGCAAGATATTTGCAGTCACGACCGGAGCCATTCAGCTGCGAAGACATTACAGGGTGATTGGTCAAGGGAGGCCTGAGGAAAAAGGGGGGTCCGAAAAAGTGTTTTCTCAATGCATTTTCTATTGGAAACTTTAGACAAGGCTACAGGTCAAACTGCTGAACGGAATTACTACACAATTGGCAAGGGGAAAGGTCTTGGTCCAGAAAGCGCGCTTTTGTTGAAATGGTGTAAATCCGTAGTTTTTGAGATATTAAAGGGAAAAAAAGATATAAATAATCTAGACGGTGCCTAACTCCCGAGCACGAGCTTGCCTCTGATTGGCTGCTAACATTTCAAACCAGGAAGTGTTAGCAGCCATCTTGTGCCTCGCATCGAGTGAAAATATAAAAGAAAGGTCCCGGGGGCAATTTAATATACCGGAGCTCTGTCTGTGCGAGATACCTCTTTCATGCTGCGTCTCCCTACATCAGCAGGTAACGCACACTTTTCCCCCATCAACAGCATACCTCCAACAACATTCTTGGGCCCGCAAGTCTCCCTCTGTGTTGTATTGTCAGCTCACAGCTCTTCGGGTGTGAGTTCTCGGGCCCGCAGTTGTATCTGTGAAGCCAAGACTGGAAATATACCGCAGGTCTCTCTGCGAGATACCCCCAGTCACGCTCCCTCTCCCCACATCACTGTTCCTCAGCTATCCCTTTGGAAGCCGACGGCCCGCACCTTCCCTATACCAGTTGTCCCTCAGGTGTTCCTCTGCGAGATGGCCCACAGCTCTCCCTCTGCGAACTGACAGGCCACGGTTCTCCCTCTATGAGCCTGCCAGTCAGCTTGCAGCTCTTTATCTACGAGCCAGCCCACCAGCTCGTAAGTCTCTGAGAACAGATGCAATGAAGGCAACAATCATGCAGGTCGGACACCCAGCACTGTCCGACATCCCCTAGCAGGAGCTCCTTGTCTGCCATCCACCTCACCCCCATCCCCCACAAACAAATGTGACAGTCACATTAGGTCTGGACAAATAAGAATCTTAGTCATATATGGATTTACATATAAAACATGTTATTAAAACAAAACAACAACAAATAAAACTATATACAGCCATGTTGTGTCATCGCTGGACCATTTGAGAATCACAGCCTGCAAGACAAAAAGAAAGATAAGATGGTGCGTCATGCATCCAGCAAAGGAGAAATGAGAAAGAGAGAAAGAGTGAGGGAGAGAGAGAGAAACAAATAAAGAGTGAGAAAGAGAAAGAGGAAGACAAAGAGAAAGAGAGAGAGAAAGAGTGAGATACAAGGAAGAGAAAAAGAGAGAAACAGTGTGAGAGAGAGGAAGAGAGAGAGAAAGAGTGAGAGAGAGGAAGAGAGAGAGCAAGAGTGGGAGAGAGGAAGAGAGACAGAAATAGTGAGAAAGAGGAGAGAAAGAGTGAGAGAGAGGAAGATAGAGAAAGAGTGAGAGAGAGAGAGGAATACAGAGAAAGCGAGAAAGAGTGAGAGAGAGAAAGAGAGAAAGAGTAAGATACAAGGAAAAGAGATAGAGAGAAACAGTGTGTGAGAGAGAGAGAAAGAGTGAGAGAGAGAGTGAAAGAATGAGAGAGAGGAAGAGAGAGAAAAAAGAATGAGAGAGAGGAAGAGACAGAGAAAGAGAGAAAGTGTGAGAGAGAGAAAGGAAGAGATGGAGAGGGAGAGAGAGTGTTGACACTGGAGAAAATCTTCGCAGCTCACCTTTGTGCTACCGGTGTGTCTCCAACCACGTGCCAGGACATAGTGCAACCTCAAGTTTAGTCATCTGAAAGATAGTATAGAATAAGTAATTGCAGAGAACATACAACTGTATGCGCCTAATTCTCTATTTCGGCAATGCGCACTCAGGCTGCTGCAGCCCATCCACTCCCACTGCTCGGAGGTGTCTGTACGCTTTTGTGCATCCAGGCTGCACACTATCCACTCCCACCGCCCAGAGGTGACTGCCCGCTGCTGTGGAAAGAAGCCTGTCTGCTCACCTTCCGCCACTGATGTTTGTGTAAGAGGGTGCATCACGTGTTGAAGCAACTTTCTGAGGCGTTATCAGTATGGCCATGCATCATCGCAGGTTGTACAAGCGTTCAGTTGTGGTGGTGTTGGGGGGACGTTGATTTGTAAATCACAGCCTGCTAGATAAAAAGCAAGATATGATTGTGCGTCATGCATCCATCAAAGGAGAGAGAAAGAGAGAGAGAGAGAGAAAGAAATAGTGAGAGGAGGACAGAGAGAACAAGAAAGAAAGAGTGAGAGGAGGACAGAGAGAAAGAGAGAAACAGTGGGAGTGAGAGGAAGAGAGAGAAAAAGAAAGAACGAGTGAGAGGAAGACAGAGAGAAAGAGTGAGAGAGAGGAAGAGAGAGAGAGAAACAGTGAGAGAGAGGAAGAGAGAGTGAGAAAGAGTGAGAGTGAGGAAGAGAAAGAAAGAGCGAAAGAGAGGACGAGAGAGAAAGAGCGAGAGAAAGGAAGAGAGAGAGAGAGATAGAGTGAGAGTGAGGAAGAGAGAGAGAGAAAGAGTGAGAGAGAGGAAGACAGAGGAAGAGAGAAAGAGTGAGATACAAGGAAGAGAGAAAGAGAGAAACAGTGTAATAGAGGAAGAGAGAGAAACAGTGTGAGAGAGAGGAAGAGAGAGAAAGAATGAGAGAGCGGAAGAGAGAGAGAGGGAGAGAGAGAGAAAGAGTGTGAGTGACAGAAAGGAGGAGATGGAGTGGTGAGTATTGACACTGTGGAAAAAATCCTCACAGCTCACCTTTCTGCCACCGGCATTTGTCGAAGAGGGTCCACCACATGCCGAATAAACTTCCTCACCATTTGTGTACACGCGGCTCAGCGGAGCTCACAATTCAGGTTGAGTGTTGATTGCACCCTGTGCTTGTAGCAGGCCTGCTAGACAAAAAGCAAGTTAAGATTGTGCATCATGCGTCCATCAGAGGAGAGAGAAAGAGAGAGAGAGAAAGAAAGAGTGAGAGGAAGACAGAGAGAAAAAGAAAGAAAGAGAGGAATGCAGAGAGAAAGAGAGAAACAGTGAGAGTGAGAGGAAGAGAGAGAGAAAGAAAAAGAAAGAAAGTGTGAGTGAGAGGAAGACAGAGAGAAAGAGAGAAAGAGTGAGAGAGACGAAGAGAGGGAGAAAGAGTGAGAGAGAGAAAGAGAGAGAGAGAAAGAGTGTGAGAAAGAGGAAGAGAGAGAGAAAGAGAGAAACAATGTGAGAGGAAGAGAGAGAGAAAGAGTGTCTCCAACCACGTGCTGGGACCTAGTGGATCCCTGAAGCTCCCACATCTAAAACATAGTACAGAATTTGTACATCTAAATCGCTGTGCCACCGCTGCGTACCCAGGCTGCTGCACCCCATCCACTCCCGCCGCCCAGACATATTTGCCCACCACTGTGCACCCAGACCTCACTGCTCACGTTTTTGCGGACAGTGCACCCTCCACATCATGCAGCCGTGCTCCACAAGCCTACAAGTCGTATATTTGGAGCTGCGTTTTGATTTTTCAATGGCAGAGGACATACTATTGCACACATCTTCATCGCTGGTTGCACACCCGCTCAGTCCTTTCGGTGCCACTAACTCAGTGACCAGTGAGTGGCGTTAGGCCCCCCTGTTCAATGGCTCAGGCCTACATGAGAAGTTCGGACCACCGGGATGGGCCATCACAGTGCATGCAGTTGGAGCAACTCTAAAATGGTGTAGAGCATGTGTGCCCGGTCTTATTTATTGGTAGGGTCCTGTGTCCTGTGACGCCTGCGCTGGATGGGTGTGGTGTGGGTGTATACCCGCCGTGAGGGAGTGGCTGTGGCATAATGACAACTAGCCCTGTGACCAGCAGATCACTAGAATGAAAATCTGGGCCATGTAGCATTGTTGTACTTTCCTGTAAGCGTAAGCAGAGTGGGCTGGCCTGGCGTATGCCAGTCCTTCATGAGGCTATGAGGAATGACTCCGGAGCTATGGACGTGGCTCCTTTGTGATCTGTATGAGGAATCAACTGATGCAGCACTGTTGCCAGATTGGGCTAGATCAGGCACAATTGGGCTATATTTTTCCCGGTTGTGCGGTAAAATTTTGGTTTGTGCTAGTTGCCAGATTATAAATATGTACACAGTGCTCCAGCAAACTAGTATGTTAAAGGGCTTTATTAGACAAATATTTACTTGGCAGCCTGCTGCAACATCAATTCCAATGCATTCACCGCCTGCTTGATGATGTCCCCCCTGCCCCTCCTTCCTTAAAGTTGCAATATTGGGCTACTTTGGGCTACTTTTTTGTTGGCTTTGGGCTAGAGAATGCTGAAAAAATTGGGTGTTTTTGTTGTAGTGCTGCCGTCACCCGTGTCGCAAGCGTCAATGTGTCACTTTGTGAGCCAAGTCCCACAACATGGCCAACATGGAAGGTACGGGAAATCACTGACCCTACATTCATCCATAGTTCTACACAAGAAAGATGGTGGACATGACACATCTGTGTGGATGTGAATGTTTATTGCACATTCAGTGGAGTATTGCAGCTGTAGCAATACAGAGCCATGCAAAGCCCAAATTTCAGTTTTTGGAACATTGAGGGCAGCCAATTAGAGACAAACTCATTGTCGGAGTTAGGCTGCGCCAACATATGTACTTATATAATCACTCCGCCAATCCCCACGCACTTATAAATTCACTATACACTCTCCTTGCAGTACTCTAATCATCCAGTCATTGTACATACTTGTACAATGACCGAGACAAAGTTACATAACCAAAGTTTTCTCCCACTGTCAAAGGTAAGTTGGTTGCATACGCTGTCCAGAGCACAATGTAAGGTGGTAGGGCCCAGGGTCAGCATGTTGCATACATATTGAACACACGGACACAGATAGATAGTGGAACTGGGTATGGGCACGTGCGCTCGACTCCTTTTTATTACCAGGGTCTCATGTCCAGTGACGTCTGTGCTGGATACGTGTGGGGTGAGTGTAAGCCAGCCCTCTGGGAATGGTTGGTGCTGGCAACAAGTACAACAGTAATCATTGGATCAGACACAAAGATTCAATCATAAACGGTCAATGATTTGTGCTGCACTAACGTAGGGGCACCAGATGTGAAATAATACACAAAAGATTCTATCGTAAAGGGTCCATGACTTGTGGTACACTGAGGTAGGGGCACCAGATGTGAAATTATACACAAAATATTGTATCATAAAGGGTCCATGAGTTGTGCTGCACTGAGATAGGGGCATTAGAAGCATTCAGTGTGTGCGCAGCCAGCAATGATGCGTGGTCAGGGCGGGCCGAACTAGGAGCAATGTCTCTTGCCTACTGGACTGCGTCATCTGCAAATGCGACTCGATGTGAATTGTGAGCCCTGCAGTCTGCAATGTTGATGGAAGGCAATTGTCAGCACAGACATCGAGGAATGCTTTTTGTCACTTCTTCTTGACAAAATCCAAGGACACAGAGTACAATTCTGTCTGCAATTAATAAATCATATCTCAATGTAAATTGTGAGCTCTGCTGACCGCAGTGTAGGTAACAAAAGTTGAAATATGTATGGAAATGTGTAGGTTTGAGGGACGTTATAGTTAGTTGGCTACTGGCCTCTAACATTAATGAATCAAGACTGAATTCGAACTGTGAGCTCTGCTGGCCGGAGCGTAGACTGCCATTCAGTGTTTCTTTGGACTTGCAAGATGAATTTGGTGATTGCACTAAAGCTATAATTGATATAAAAAAAACTTCTTGAAGCAAGGATACTAAAAGAATATTATTTAGGTTTCGAAGACGTTGTAGTTAGTTGCCTACTTGACTCTGTAATTAATGAATAAAGACTCAATTTTAATTGTGAGCCCTGCTGACCGCAGTGTAGGCCAGAGGCAGCGGTCAGCAAGGGCCCACAGCCACTTGGCGTTCAGTTGAGCTGCACAGTTATTGGCAATTCAGCATGTGTGCAGCCAGCGATGATAAGTGGTGCACTGAGTTACCTGAAGCAACCAGCATGTGCGGAGCCTGCGATGATGCATGGTCTGGGAGGGCCGCACTGGTAGCAATGTCTTTTGTCTAATGAATTCTGCCTTAATAAGGCTACGTGGTGATGACTTGTGGTGCAGTGAGTTAGTGGCACCTGAAGCTCTCAGCGTGGGCGCACCCTGCGATGATGCATGGTCCGGGCGGGCCGCACTGGTAGCAATGTTTTTTGTCTAATGAATAGTGCCTTAACCCCTTCCCCGCGGTGCAAATTCCGCCGCGGCGCTGGGGAGGTGTGGGGTGAGCGCGGCGCCGCCATGCTCGTGAGGGAACCACGCCGTCATGAGTCACGTGCGAGCTGTGCTCATGACGGCGTGGTTCCGTCACGACTCCGCCCACTCTTCATTTCGCCCGCACAGGCGGGGAATTAGTGCCGCATAGGCGGAGCGGCCGCAGCATGACGGAACCATGCCGTCATGAGCACAGCTCGCCCGTGACTCACGACAGCGTGGTTCTGTCATGCGCATGCAAGGGGTTAATAAGGCTGCGTGGTGATGACTTGTGGTGCAGTGAGTTAGTGGCACCTGAAGCAACCAGCGTGTGCGCACCCTGCGATGATGCATGGTTCGGGCGGGCCACACTGGTAGCAATTTCTTTTGTCTAATGAATTTTGCCTCAGTAAGGTCATGTGGCAGTGACTTGTGGTGGACTGAGTTAGTGGCACGCAAAGCACAGAGTGTGCGCACCCTCCGATGATGCGTGGTCCGGGCGAGCCGCACTGGTAGCAATGTATTTTGTCTAATTAATTCTACCTCAGTAAGGCCACGTGGTGATGACTTGTGGTGCACTGAGTTAGTGGCACCCGAAGAACTCAGAGTGTGCGCACCCTCCGATGATGCGTGGTCCGGGCGAGCCGCACTGGTAGCAATGTATTTTGTCTAATTAATTCTACCTCAGTAAGGCCACTTGGTGATGACTTGTGGTGCACTGAGTTAGTGGTACCTCTGGCACTCAGCGTGTATGCAGCCTGCAATGATACGAGGTCCTGGCTGGCAGCACTGGGAGCAATGTGTTTTGCCTACTGGACTGCGTCATCTGCAATCGCGACTCCATCGGAATTGTGAGTCCTGCTGTCCGCCGTGTAGATCGAAGGCAGTAGTGTGTACAGACGTAACTCTGCTTTGCTGTATCGCTGGGTTCGCAGGGGGCTTGTGTCGAGGAGGCCCGCGGTCATGGCGGCTGCCACATGGCAGGGTGAGGGCTGCCGCTCTAGCAGACGCGTTGGCCTTCACGCCCAGAGCCCCGGTCTATTTATACACACTTCTACGCTGGAATGGCGTATGTTGGACCAGCCAACTGCGCTTCCGCTTACAGAGGACGACGACACAGGTACATGACCGAGATTTTCCCCACTGTCTGAGGTAACATGGTTGCAGCCACTGTCCACAACACTACAAGCACCAGCAGTATAGGTACACATTGAGAGGTTTGTGCTCTGCATAGTGAGGTCTGTCTAGCACATCACCGCTACACTTGGTATTGTGTGCATTATTATTGGTGGGTGACTTGCGTCCTTCACACATGTTTGGTTGCCACATCACGCAACATTCAGCTATTGTGTGTCTGAGGAGCCGTGCCGTTTTGGAAGGTTCACTGTCCTGTTGTGCGCTGCCTTGGTGATAGTAGGGGGGGTCCGAGGGGAGGTCCTGAGGGTGGTAGCAGTAGGTTCTGTGGACTTCTTGGGTGTGGGAGGTGCATGATTACTAGCTCTATGACATGAGTTGGTTTCAGATGTGATTCTGGGCTGGGCTCCCTTTCAGACTGTAGGTAGTCATCCTTCTTTACACCAGTAAAAGGCACATGTTACATTCCTACTTCTAACGCAGCTTATTGCCTATTTTATTATTATTATTATTAGCATTAGTTGTTGCTCTCATTTGTGTCAATTTTTTGTTGTGGAAGCTATTGCTGGAAAACTGGCAATAACGGCTGTTTTCACCAAGTTGAGAATGGAATGATAATTTAAAATCACTGAAAGCACCACAGTTTTAAAGATCATTATAATTAGAAATTAGCATTTAAAAAAAACCTTTGAAATTCACGAAAAAAAAAACATAGGTTTCAGGGACGTTATAGTTACAAATTATCATTTAAAAAACGTTTCAAATTCACAGAAAAAACCATAGGTTTCAGGGACGTTATAGTTACAAATTAGCATTTTAAAAAACGTAGAAATTCACTTAAAAAACCATAGGTTTCAGGGACATTATAGTTAGTTGCATATTTCGCTTGTACAAAACCATAGAAATTCGGCCGTTATAGTTAGTTGAGCTAACTATAACTCACGCCCCCGCAATGCACTGCTGATGACGTCACATATTACATCATTCATGACATGGTCAGTGACATCACTGATGACATCACTGATGACATCACAAATGACATCACTGATGATATCACTGATGACATCATCCACATGAACATCTGATGCACCTCCTCATACCTTAATAAAACCTTTGATACACCCACTCTAAAATACAGACTACCAACGATAGAGACACCAATACCAGCTACTACGTGCACATGCACTGATTACTAGGTCTACACACACATCCACTCATTCACCCATACAGTCTCTCATACATGCAGTGACTCATCAATACAACACTATTATAGGCATTCATACACCTATGCAAACACTCACACGCCGTCACTCATCCAGAGTTACTCACAAATATAGACAGTCATGCAAAGAATCAATCACACTTCTATTTACTCAGCTATATAGTTATACACACACAACCTCACTTATTCATAGTGATACTAACACCCCTCTTCTCTCTTTCTTTACCTCTCTTGCCTCTGTCTGCACCCCTGTTCCTTCTTTCTGCACCTCTTTGCCAATTTCTGTTACTCGTTTGTCCCTTTCTGCATGTCTCTTGCCTCTTTCTGCACCTCTGTTGTATCTTTCTGTACTTCTGCCCCACGCTGACCACTGCCTCCGGCACACACTGCGGTCGAGTAGGACACAATTGGAATTGAGTCTTGATTTGTTCATTGCAAAGTTAACATCATTGTACAGCCCTCATCACAGACTGCATCCCCTCATAGCTCTGCTGCCACTGACTCTGTGCCACGGGAGTCATGGGCACTCCCGCTGCAGCTGCTGTGTTTCCAGTTGTAAGCAAGTAGCCAACTTTCTAAAGTTTGCTTACCATGTTCCGTCAAGACACCAATGCTTATGTCTTGAAGAAGATTTTCATAATCTTCATCACTTGCTTGTCGCATATTTTTAACAAGTTCTTTATATTCAAAATGTAACCAAATGTTCACATTTCCAATGCTTCCCAAAGATTTTGTTGTGTGTTCATGGACAGGTGTTTTAAAAACAGGTTGTCCTTTTATAGGAGTAAATTGTAGTAGGTCTCACCTCATCAATGATTCAAAGTTTTATTATCTTCAGTACTCTTGAGACTTCATAACAAGCTTCTCCAGATAGCTTCTGATATTCGAATTTATTATCATGTTCAACAGATAGCATAAGTAATCGATGTAAAGTAATCTCTTTAATGTTGTGTGCTGCTAATCCAGTTGGAGCTATTACAACACAAGATGAATGTGATTCTGTAGTTTCATGTAGATACCTGGTCAAAACTTTAATTAGGAAACGTTCTCCTGTTCCAGCTTGACCACTGGTTTACAATAGAAAAGGTTTAAATGATGAACATTGGCATTCTTATTTTCATGAAGCAAACCATGTTGTGTCTGTTGTTTGACTTGTAGACATATTTCTTTTTGTTCAATATTTAGTTGTTCTTCTAACTTTTGCAACTGAATAATATTCTGTTGTGCTTGTTGCATTGCAGTTTCCACCTCATTCATGGCTATTGCTGTTTCATTTTCGATAATTGGTTGTCCCAGTGGATCTTAACTCAGTTAATCAGTGGACCAGAACTTTGACTGCCTTGTGAACTTTCTGCAGCTATTTCAGCTGCAATGGTACTTTCTTGTTAAATTTCATCATTTAACATTTGTAGATAAGTTGGGAAAATTATGCACTGAATTGTATCTTTAGTTGCATTAAAAGAATCTTCATTACTGCATATTTATCTTTTATATTTTCTGTAACGTTTCTTTTAAAACTGCAATGTTGAAGTATTTCATACAGACACAGGTTTTTGAGATGTGGACTCCTTTTGGGATAGTATGTATCCAACATATTAGTTTTAACAATATCTGTACTTTCTGGTTCATTCTGTGCTAAGTATTCGATTTCTTGTAAAGATTTCAATACTCTATTTCATGTGGAGACAAGACCTGGACTTCCCGAAATGATTCCTCTTGACTTTCAATATAAACTGCCAGAGCCCAAGCAATCCGAATGTTCATAGGATCCAATGTCTCAAGGGGAAAGCATTTTCAAGCTAAAGCTGTACAGTTTCTTGCTAAGACTGTTCTCTGCGGAATTTACTTCCCACATTTATTTCATCTCTGTCTTTTCAGATTTGGTTATATCTGATGTAACATAGCGAGTAACAACAATCGGATTATCTGCAATATGCTGAATATCCATGTTTGCATTCCACATTTTCAAAATAACTGGATTGTGGTAATTAATGTAGTTTAAAGCTTCTATTCTTTTTACATTGTATGTATTCTTTGGAGATTTCCAAATTAATGTATGTCTTTCTGCTGACAAAAAACGATTTACTCTTCCTTTAGAAATCATAGGACGTGAGAATCCAAAATGACATTTTGTATAAAATTTCCCTTTACACTTGTTTTTTTGTTGACAGTATTTCCCACATCGATGACTTTTAAACAGTAAAACTTTTTGTCTCAAATTCTTTTCTCCTCCATCTCTTGGAATAGCACATAGAACATACTGTTCGATGAAAGACAAAACTGTTTCATCAGTATCTGTTCCAAATTTTGGTGCATTGTGTATATGAGGAGCACCCCTGGCTTGGTACTCTTTTCACCAAAATAAATCAGTAACTTGTCCAAGAGGAGGAATATTTTTATTGCAGATAAATAACACCATACTTTGAAACCTATGGTTAAAATACCTGTAGACATTTGAATTTGCCTCTCGTAGAAATTCAAGTAAACCGTACCATGCATATTCAGCACAGCTGAGTGTTACAAACCATGTAGGTGTACCTATGTTTCTTAACATACATTTAAGTTCACCATGACGATGAAAGCAATGTTCATTGGTGCCAATTGACACACCATCAAATTAATTAACTGAGATTCTAAATGTTCATCTCTTTATTGAACTTTTTCCATTAATCCTTTTGCAGAAACATGTTGAAGATTAACTCCTATTTTTAAAATGTGGTTCACTGCATATGAAAGTGTAGACAAATCACTTTCAAACAGAAGATGAAATATATATGGAATGCATCTTGGATCTTCAGAATACAATCTTGTTGAGAGGTATTCTGAAGCTGTAATCCGTACTGCTCCCTCATCAAATCTTCCATCTTCTCCAGTGGGGAATAGCTGTGGAAAACAACGAACTTCTAAACTTTGTTTCCCATACACTCATGGAAGTTACATTAGCTTCCTTCATTTGAAATAATTCAATACTATTTCCTACAATTTCTTTTAAATGTAGAGGATGTATAGTAGAATGTTCATAAATCTCTTCAGTCATCGACTTGTCCACTTTTTCTATTTGGCTACTTGACATTAGTTATTCGTCTTCCAAGCATATTACTCCTTCATCAACATTTATACTCTTATAAAAAAGGAATCTCATTCTGTACCATGTACAATGTAGCCCTGTGAAGTTTAGTAACATCTAGAAACTCTTGCCAGATTTTTTGACTCTTTGTTGGTACACCATTTACTAGAATAACTACCTGCTCATTTTCCTCCCTGTCTACACCAACAGTTTCAATGTTTTTCTTAAAATCTAAAGGTAAGTACACAACTCGGTTGGTGGCAGCTTACCTGTTTTAGGTTTCATATGAACTATGGCCTGAAATGGGTGTACATATTGAATAAGAATAGACTCATATGCATTCAACTCTGCCAGTTCCCAAGGAAAAGGTACTAACTGTAAGTTGTACTGTTCTACCTGGCATTTTGTTCTTTTCTAACTTGTTTGAACAGTATTTATAAATAAATTGATCAGTAGCCAACTCAAACTGACCTTCTACCAACACATAAGCACTGAATTGCTGCCACTTATCATTGTTTACCTTTTCACTTTTTAAATATAAATCAACATTCCTAGTTTGGCTTCTATAGTGACTACGTCGACAACAAATACAAACATAGTTTGGTTTTTCAGATGAAACTGTCTTAAACTTTGTAATTTCTTCTGCAAACTCATGAATATTAATCTCTTTCCCATGTTCTTCAACACCTTCACTTATCAAACTCACACTTTCTCGACACTCCTCTTGGGAACCAAAAGAACGACACTGTATACGATCACAAACGTTCTGTACATCTGATACTGAACCATACAAAAGAGCTGTGTTCATTTCACTTAAACATAATGCAGGAGTTTTTACATAGTAGAGTCGCCTTACTAACTTCTGCATTTCAGAGTGGGGTACCGCTAACATTCTTAAATGATGAAAACTACTTTGGCACACTTTTCTTGAAAGACAAACCAGATAATGACCTTGCAAATTAGTATATATTCTTATTTTACATAGATCTAGTCCTTGTAACATCTTAACCTTCTGTTTAACACTTTTTTTGCATACTGTCGTAAAAAATGCTTAATATGTCAATAGATTCCTGTTGAATACTGCAAATACTGCTACAGTAACACTGATATACAGGAGCTTGTGTACACCTCCCTTGAAATTCTTCAGCTATTACTTTTTCCACATTCCATCAACCATTTTTAGGTCTCGGCTTAGCAGCGCTCATGCGCTGTCTCTCCGAGACTTCAAGTAATCAGTATCAGGGGTGAAACTCCCGGGTAATTTCTCTTGCCGCTTGCCATTTGTTAGCTGTGGAATTGCTCTTCCTAGCAGGCTTATGGTTGGCTGTGCATGCAATAAGTCATTTCCGTTTTTTCCGGAAGCAGCACTGCCTAACCACAGTTTTTGTCCGCTTTCGTGTTTTAATTGTGTCCGAGGGGAATTTTTTTTTAGGATTTTTGCAGCCCAGCATGCTCACTTGCATACATAATTAGCATGGAGCTCGTCATGAGCGCCGCGCTGTTAATTATACACAATCAGCACGGCGCTCGTCATGATGCAAGTTTATACACACTCCGTTGTATTTTTATACTTATTTAATTATATTTGTCTTTGTATGCGTCCACCGTTTGATATAATTAATGGCACATACTTCACATTTTTGAAGTGCCTGCTCCTTTAAATCCTGGCTTGCGTGCAGCAGCTCCTGTACTTTCATCCCACCCTCTTCTCCCCTTTCCATGTTGGATTTGTCCAGGCCCCGGAGGCAGAAGCTCCTCGTCCTCCCTGGGGCCATTGAACATGTGGGACTCCTTTGACCCACAGCACTCTTTACAGTAAGTATCGCTAAGTAGGGTAACAGCCTGTTGTTACTGGGAGCCGGTTTTATCAGCAATATTAGCCCCCAGTAACAAAAGCACCAGAGCAGTGTTATGTTTCCCACCAGCTACTGACTCCCCAGTCTGCCGTAATTGCCAGGGCTGTCTTGCCATTCCCAGTCCAGCCCTTTTTGTAAGGCTGACACTTGAAACAATAAACGATTAAACTGTATTATTATAAGTGCCCAATTGCTAGAGGCAGAAGTGTTAATTCTGTAACCCTGGTGGCAGTGACACTGGGGGAGGGTTACTCTGGGTTTTAATTTGATTCTGAGTTGAAACATGGGAAGCCCCTGATAAATGAGACCCTCATGGCGCAGCAATTACAATGACGACAGCAACACAACACATATGGAGTGTGCCCAACCAGCCGCTTCTTGGATTGTTAAATATATCGCTTGACATTTTTGGGCATGGCATTGTTTATGAGAGATTAAAGAAGGGTGTGCAGCTCCCTCCACTCCCCTTCTATCGCTATGAGATGGCACTCAGCAGTGCCTATCGCCTCATACAGACCTCTGGATCAATGCCCTCAACTTCTGAACACAATGATGTCGCATGCTCACAGGAAGGATGCTTATCCAGTAGAAGCGCAAACGCTGAAGTCGGCAGATAAATTGTTTGAAGCTGAGTAGTACAGCTGAGCGTTGTTAATGTGTATTTCATGTGGATGGAGAACATTTCGCGTGGGAATGGGTCATTGTGAGGGTCAGTGGTTGAAAGGATGCATGGATGAACGAATGACTGAGTACTTACATAATTATTGTGTATGTGGCCACAAGTAAATGGTTGAATAACTGAATGCACTGGTTAATGTTTGTGAATGCATGGATGGATGCTGACAGGGTATACCAATCTTATGGTCTGTACCTCAGATAGTAGTTATGATAATGTCTTATGAATGACAGGTACCAATATTATGGTAGTGCAAGCATTACAGCAGGGGATGGCTATCATCATGCCCCCTATATATAGATAAAGATAAATAATTACCCCGTTATGTCATTGTGAACATTTCATCAGGGGTGGGCACCATCCAAAATTGCATATAGCAAGTCAAGAATTAAAACCAGTTGTTTAAGTTATGTATTCTTGCTCTTTTTGGTGCCACCCGGGGCCTCTGAGTATTTCAACTCTCCACGCCCTTCCATTTTCATGCCAGCTGCTCGCAGGATTACCTAAATCCATGCTGCAATCATTTCACCGAGTTATTTTCGCTTTACTTGATATTGATGTACAGGAAAGAGCAGACAATGTCCCACAGAATTTGAACTGATTTTAAAATCACATTAAATTTTTTTACCGAGTTTATTTTGTTAAGCCGCAGTCAATATGTTTAGGCGCATCCAAAGGAATTTCTTCGTTTTGCACCTTCCTCAAATTGCCGCCATGATGCGAGCGAAAGATAACATAAATGTATAGAGCTTGACGCTCGCACATGGTCCACGATAGAACTCAGGAGATCGGGGAGCACGCAATACAGCTTATTTTAATGCAAAAGTAATGTTTACAGTGAAGCACAAATGAAGACAGAAACAGTTTAACCATCTCTGGTTTTTAGTTGGAGGCATTGTGGGATGAATTTGGCCTTTCTTTCAGTAAAACAAAAAGGGGGTTATTTTCTTTGGAGAATTATGGAATGTGCCCTCAGTTCAACAATTGGTTACTGCACAGTATAGACCCTACACCTGGCCATTTCCTTTGGAATGTTAGCAATTTCATACTCAGTTATTTTTCATATCTGAACAAGATGCCTATACACTTTCTCTTGCTATTTCAAACCAGACATTGAACACACACATTTTCATGACTTCTGTCCTATTATTTCAGGACCTCTGCTTTAAAAGATTTTTCTGTAATCAGTGTCCATTAGAAAAAAATATTGGTTGCATGATTAATGCAATTAACTTTATATTTAATGTTATTTTACAGAGGAGTTGCATAGTGCAGCGGTCCCCATTTCCAGCAGGTCCTTGTTTGCAGCCTAGCGATGGGCTGCCCCACAGGGACTACGCTTCCATCAGGGATTAGGTTGTGTCATTTCAGTATGTATTTACGTATGCTTGGATTGTCTTTTCTTTACCTAGAAAGGTAGGTCTCTACTGCCCTAGTGTCTTTTTTTGCAAATGTTGTTAACAGTAGTACACTTATAATGTTCCAAAGGCGAGACCTCTTGGCTATGCCAATGCTTGTTTATTTTGGAATTGGACAACCATCTCTCATCTTATGGAGCAAAAACCAAAGGAAATGATGGACGGAGTGTGGAACACTGCAAGCACTCACCCCCAGTCAACTGATCTGGGTTTAATCCATCAACGTTCTTTAGCCCACTCTGCCACCCCAGTTCAGACATGGCCCTATGCAAATCAGTCTGACCCTGTGCTTCATGGGAACGGTCCAGCCCAAACTGCCAAGCCATGTCTTCCCTGGACCGGAAACAAGCTTCCTAGGACCGGTTTCTGGCATTTCAGCCGTCTTTAGCCAGGCTTGCTTGAATCCAGTGGCAAAGTGAGCAAGGGACTCACGTCTGAGCATACCCTGCCAACTTATGGCGTACAAAGCAAAAACCAAAGGAAATGATGGTCGGAGTGTTGAACATTGCAAGAACTCACCCCCAACAACTGATCTGGGTTTAATCCATCACCGTTCTTTAGCCCACTCTGCCACCCCAGTTCAGACATGGCCATATGCAAATCAGTCTGACCCTGTGCCTCATGGGAACAGCCCAGCCCGAACTGCCAAGCCATGTCTTCCCTGGACCGGAAACAAGCTTCCTAGGACCGGTTTCTGGCATTTCAGCCGTCTTCAGCCAGGCTTGCTTGAATCCAGTGGCAAAGTGAGCAAGGGACTCACGTCTGAGCATACCCTGCCAACTTATGGCGTACAAAGCAAAAACCAAAGGAAATGATAGACGGAGTGTTGAACATTGCAAGCACTCAACCCCAGTCAACTGATCTGGGTTTAATCCATCACCGTTCTTTAGCCCACTCTGCCACCCCAGTTCAGACATGGCCATATGCAAATCAGTCTGACCCTGTGCCTCATGGGAACAGCCCAGCCCGAACTGCCAAGCCATGTCTTCCCTGGACCGGAAACAAGCTTCCTAGGACCGGTTTCTGGCATTTCAGCCGTCTTCAGCCAGGCTTGCTTGAATCCAGTGGCAAAGTGAGCAAGGGACTCACATCTGAGCATACCCTGCCAACTTATGGCGTACAAAGCAAAAACCAAAGGAAATGATGGACGGAGTGTTGAACATTGCAAGCACTCAACCCCAGTCAACTGATCTGGGTTTAATCCATCACCGTTCTTTAGCCCACTCTGCCACCCCAGTTCAGACATGGCCATATGCAAATCAGTCTGACCCTGTGCCTCATGGGAACAGTCCAGCCCGAACTGCCAAGCCATGTCTTCCCTGGACGGGAAACAAGCTTCCTAGGACCGGTTTCTGGCATTTCAGCCGTCTTCAGCCAGGCTTGCTTGAATTCAGTGGCAAAGTGAGCAAGGGACTCACATCTGAGCATACCCTGCCAACTTACACTATAAGTCTATAAAGAAGCAACTGATATTCAAAAACAAGCAGTAGAACTACAGAAAGAGGCAAGAGAACTGCAGAAAGAGGAAGTCATGCGCAGAAAGAGGCAAGAGATGCAAGAGGCAAGAGAGGTACAGAAAGAGGGAAAGGGGATGCAGAAAGAAGCAAAGGAAATGCAGAAAGAGGCAAGAGAAGTGCAGAAAGAAGCAACAGAGGTGCAGAAAGAGGCTACAGAAGTGAAGAAAGAGGCAAGAGAGGTGCACAAAGAGAAAAAGGGGTACGCAAAGAGACAAGAGAGGTGCAGAAAGAGGGAAGACGAGTGTAGAAAGAGACAACATGGGTGCAGAAACAGAACGAGGCAAGAGAAGTACAGAAAGAGGCAACAGAAGTGCAAAAAGAGGGAACAAGGGAGAAGAAAGAGGCAAGAAGAGTGTAGAAAGAAGCAACAGAGATTCACAAAAAGACAACAGAGGTGCAGAAAGAGACATGCGAAGGGCAGATAGAAGCATCAGAAATGCAAGAAAAGTGCAGAAAGATGCAAGACAGGTACATAAATAGGTAACAGAGGTACAGAAAGAGAAACAGGGGTGCAGAAAGAGGGAAGTGAGGTGCAGAAAGAAGCAAGAGAAATGCAGAATGAAGCAAGAGGGGTGCAGAAAGAAGCAACAGAGGTGCAGAAAGAAGAAAGAGAAGAGCAGGAAGAAGCAAGAGAGGTACAGAAAGTAGCAAGAGAGGTACAGAAAGAAGCAAGAAAGGTACAGAAAGTGGAAGGAAGGTGCAGAGAGTGGTAAAAGAAGTACAGAAAGAGGGAGAAAGGTGCAGAAAGTAGTAAAAGAAGTACAGAAAGATTCAAGAGAAGTACAGAAAGATGAAGAAAGGTACAGAAAGAAGCACAATAAATGCATAAAGAAGCAAGAGAGGTACTGAAAGAAGCAAGAGCAGTGCAGGAAGAAGCAAGTGAGGTGCAGAAAAAAGCAAGAGATGTGTAGAAAGATGCAGGAGAAGTGCAGAAATAAGAGAGTGAGGTGCAGATAGAGGCAACTGAGGTGCAGAAAGAGTCAGCAAAAGTACAGAAAGAGGCAAAAGAGATATAGAAAGAGGCAAGTGAGATGCAGAAAAAAGAGAGTGTGGTGCATAAAGAAGCAACAGAAGTGAAGAAAGAGGCAAAAGAACTGGAGAAAGAGGCAAGAGAAGTGCAGAAAGAGACAAGATAGGTGTAGAAAGAGGGAAGAGGGGTGCAGAAAGAAGCAAGAGAAGTGCAGAAAGAGACAAGAGAGGTGCAGAAAGAACTAGGAGAAGTGCAGAAAGAAGCAACAGATGTGCAGAAAAGGGCAAGAGATGTGCAGAGGGACACTAAGAGGTACAAAAAAGGTAAGAGATGTGCAGAAAGGAACAAGAAATTGGCAAGTGAGGTGCCGAAAGAGGTAAGGGAGGAGGCAGAAAGAGACAAGAGAGTTGCAGAAAGAGGTAAGAGGAGTGTAGAAAGAGGTAAGAGAGGTGCACAAACAGGCAACAGAGGTAGAAAAAGACAAAAGAAGGAGTGCAGAAAGAAGCAACAGAAATGCAAAAAGAACCAACAGAACTGAACAAAAAAGGCTGTCAGTTGAAGCTGAGCCTTCTTTATGTCTGCAGGGTTCCTATGGATGGGATCCTTTTCTTCCTGCACATAAACGAATCTTCATGACTTCAATCTGCGCAGAGCTTGATGTTACATTTGGCGACAAGGATGGGATATACTTGAAAAGGATCTCAACACCTGTTACTTTAAGTTCTCCTCACTGAGCTTATATTCTATCTTCAAGGAACCCCTGGACTTCAAACCACCCTGAGGTACGGTCTATTTTTTTTTTCACGTCTTATTCTCTCAAGGTGCTGCTCGTTTTCTCAATTTGGGAAATTACTAATCCCTCAGGCCTTATTTATTAACTACTTGGTTTTGCCACACATTGACGATTTTTAAGTCTTCGGCTTTAACTTGCGCTGACTTTAAGAACATTTCAAGTGGGTTTAACGGCGCTGCAGTGTTCACCGTCGGCGCTTCTGTGATCACAAGCACCATCCATAGAAAATTAATTACAAGAGCTTACCACGCCGCAACGAACAGTGTTTTCTTTCAAGTTGCCTCACGCTCGAGACTCTGTTCGTGCAGTGGAATCTTCTTTGTTCCTTCACGGAATCCGACCATCTTCCCTCTGGAGCTGAAACTCTGCTCTCGTCATCATCTGTCTGACGCACTCACGCTGCCCCTCACGTAGCGTGGCGGCCATCTTTAGTTTCCACTGTTATTGCTGATCATTGGCAAACCTAATACACCTGCATATCACGTCTGTGATACGCACACAAGTTCTCAACCTTCTGTGGTAAATAATTTTCCTTTACCTGGACTGAATTTGATACAGAAACATAATAAAATAGCTCAGTAAAATGAGAGGCAGAATCCGTGGTATTAGAGGTTCGGAATGGGCTTTATTCCAATAATCGATTATAATCGGTTGCTCCAAGTTCCATCACCACGGGGGTTCAGGAAGTGAAGTACATACATTATTGACATGAAATGACTTTTATAGTACATACATTATAATGAAGCGAATGCAATAGGCGTAACAATTGATAAGGAAAGTGACGATTTGTCTGCGTAACCAAAAATGGGTGTAATAAGGAGTAAAAAGGAACATAATTGGTTATGATGTCACCTATAGGTGGATCTATAAGATAATACTTGGCATAGGTGCGCGCGCAGCAGCATGACGTGTAATTGACGTGTAACTAGGGGGTGAAGGGGACTTGACATTTAGCTCTACATGTGGAGACAAAAAGTCTGGGGGGTCAAGTCAACCTAATCCCAAATCATATCTAACATCCTATGTTTAAAGAACTATGTTATCCATAAAAGAAGGACTCTCGGACAGAATCTATTCTATACTGACTGTGCGTGCGTGTACAAGCGTCTAAGTGTCTACACTAAATGCGAGGGGGTAGAAATATTCCATGGTAACAGGGCTATGAATTACTTGCGTGAGGACAGAGAAGTCGAGCCTTTTGCTCGGTAGCTGGAAGAATGTTTACTTAAACTACTAGACAGGAATGCATCGGCTGAGGGGGAAGCAGATAACTCGAAGGCGAAATACAGTTCTTGGCAGAGAATAGGCTGATGTCAGGCTTCGTGAGCCGCGCAGAGAATGAGACAAAGTTCATGGTCACAGATGCAGGCTCGAACTGGGGTTTTCAGAGGCAGAAAGCAAGAGGAGTTTGATGACAGAATCTGGGCCTACTTGCCTGGACTGTAAAATGGCATAAGTGAACCATATAAAGCCGGTGGCCTTTCATATTTAGGAATGGAATATCCGGCCTATTCATGGCGGATCTGACAGAGGGCATGTTGACGGTGGACGCACATGTATTTGCGTCTTCATAATTGGAACTGGAGGGAACATACATGTACTTGTGACATGCACGTAGAACCGTTGGGGTCCAAGATAGGGGACATAACTGATCGGAAAAATCCATATTTCCACATTCCCTCCTTGTCCCCTACTTGCCCGTTAAGAGATATCAATCTTCATCAATCCATTGATCTGTTAATATAACATCATTTGTTCTTCTTTCTTCTTCCGGGACGAACGAAATCTTGGTGGTGGAATACACGATGTGGCACACAGACCACAGATCGCTGGTCCACATTGTAGACATAGACAGCAACTGAATAGTATGAGAAGGCCAATACCTAGGAAGGATAGAACTCTCCATCCCCAGGCTGATATCACACTCCAAAACCAACTGGACCAAGTCCAAGTGCCTGGGTTCTGGTGTATCTGGTTTACAATCTTATGAAGGCGAGTTATGGCTTTATATACTGATGGCGAATTTTCTGGTATGAATACGCAGCAGCTTGATCCGATGACCCTACAAGCTCCGCCCCTATCAGCCAGGATGACGTCGAGGACAAGACGATTTTGAAGCACAACAATCCGCATAGCAGACTGCTCTTCTGTTAAATTGCCTAGGGCGGAAATAGTTTCATTCACTACTGCTTCAAGGGTTCTAGTTAATCTACGTATCAGTTTACTATTAGTAACAGTACCTATATAGGGAAAGATGCCTTTATTGAAATCTGTGTATTTTTCCCATGCTGTTTCAGTGTAATCGACAATTGGGAGATCTCTCCGCTCCCTGTTGTGTACTAAATGAATATTTCTGTAATAATCAGGAGGAGCTAGGAAAACAGGTGGCAAAAGGAATGCAATGTAGCAGGTACCATCCCAGTCTAGAGGTAGACGTATATATGCAGTCTGACCACATATAAAGTAGGAGTGGCGATAAGCTCTAAATGAAGATTTGCCTCGATCACTGAATTCTACTGTAGTAGTGCATTTACTATGGCCCATATGTATGGAACCAACCTTTCTTACACATAATTCACCCTTCGCTGGGAATACCGACATGGTGGGCAAGACTAGTTCAACTTCGGATACGACATTTAGAATCATGAGATTAGGTGTAAAATTACCTAATCCATATACTTCATTTTCTAGATCAGTTCCGGTTCTCTTGGGGCGACCCTCCTTGTCAGGGTAGCAGACTTTGAGTAAAACTAGGTTCAGATTTCCCCATACCCAATGATCTTGGTAAACTGCTGTGTCTGAGTCTATGGAATTGATTAAACTAAACCATGCTCCACAGGATCCATTATGTGTAAACGGATGTGGAAAGAAAGGCAGGACTCCTTCATAATTCTGATAGGGAGGGAGTCGGCCACACACCCAACAATTAGTGGCATTACTAGTCTGATGGGAATGATGTAACATACTAATGAAAGTGTTATTGCGCAGCGCAAGTCTATAAGATAATTCATGCGGAGGTAAGTCACTAAAAGAATGTTCAGCAGTAACATTATAAACATGTCTAGAAATAGGGTAATATATATGCAACAATATGCTTGCAGTAATTATTAAAAGACTCAAGAAAAACAAGATTATTAATGTCACTATGCAATGGCTACGCAGTGATTTACAATACGCCTGTCGTTTCATCATTTTTCGCGACTGTCCATGATTCAGGTCTAGAGAATACATGTCAGAGACAGATTCAACCGCTTCACCTAGGAGAGGACTTAAACAATCAAATCGTCTGACGTTCTAGGCCTCAATTTAACTTTATAGAGTTCGTTTTCAGTTTTTTCAACCACAGGAAGTTTTGAATCAGTCTGTGAGGGAGTGCAGGGCACAATGTCTATATCCGAGGATTGTCCATGAAATTTCTTGATATGACTTGAATGAATCCAGCCCTTGCGGCCCTCGATCTTCACGGCTGTCCTTGTGGTTAGCAGAACCAACTTGGGTGTCTTCCACCTGGGCTCCAGCTGAGTCTTTCGGTCGAAATTTCTCACAAATACGATATCACCCGGAACTACGTCATGGGGTTTCACCTCAGTGTTGTCGGGAAATGCTGCAGCAACCTGTGAACGACAAGATTGTAGTGCAGACATCAAGGAAGCCAAGTAATCTGTCAGCATATTACAGTCAATATCAGTTATTTTGCGTGGTATGGGCGTCCCCCACATATTTGGTGGTCTGCCGAAGATCACCTCATACGGGGATAGCCCTGTTCGAGAGTGTGCTACCATTCTCATGTAAAAGAGTGCAACTGGTAATGCTACTATCCAGTCGACACCTTTCTCTCTGCATATTTTGGACAGTCTGATTTTCAGTATCTGATTATGTCTTTCTACGAGACCTGCTGCCTCGGGGTGTCGAACACAGTGGAATTTCCACTGATACCCTAGCAGAAGTGAAACATGTTTCATTAATTCGGATGAGAACGGCTGGCCGTTATCTGAGTAGACAACACGTGGTAAACCGTATCGTGGGAAGAATTCTCGAACCAACTGTTTGGCAGTAGTCGGGGCAGTGTAATCTGAAACCGGGTATGCCTCCGTCCAACGGGACAGAGCGCAGACAACTACGAGAACATATTTGAATCCTCGACATCGTTCCATCTGGATATAATCCATCTGGAGGACTTCAAAAGGGTGGTCAGGAGGATGAAATCCACCCTGTTCTACGGGAACGCTTTTTCCTGGGTTGAACTGGCAACAGATCATACAGGTACGGACCTTTTGTTTGGCTGCTGCTCGTAAATGTTTATTGAACCAAATGTGTTGAATGCTGTCTAGCATAGCTTTTTCTCCTAGATGCGCTGGACTATGTATAGTGTTAATTATAACTTGGACCATTGAATCAGGGAGGAACCACACAGACTTTTCCTTCATCATCCATCCTTGGTCCGTTTGGATCCCTCCTAATTCAGTCCATTTCTTTATTTCGTCTGGTGTAGCATGTGTCTGTATGTCAATTACGTCAAGGGTAGGATCTTTAACTGTCATACAATGTGTCGGCATCGGGACTATTGTCTTTGTCATGTCGGGGGTTTGAGTTTGAGCAGTCTGTTTAGCTGTTCTGTCGGCTAGATCATTGCCTTGGGAAATGATATCAGTAATCTTCGTATGAGCCTTACATTTCATAATTGATATTGCAGTGGGTAGATGTATTGCATCTAATAAGGCATGAATGAGGGGTCCGTGCTGAATGTGGGCACCGTGGGAAGTTAAATAACCTCTCTCTCGCCACAGCACGCCGAAGTCATGTACAACTCCGAATGCATAACGTGAATCAGTGTATATGTTGACTTTTTTATTTGTGGCTTGAATACAGGCTTGTGTCAGAGCGATGAGCTCTGCGGCTTGAGCTGACAAAGTATTTATACGATTAGTTTCAATGACTTCAGTATCTGTGGTGACTGCGTAAGCAGCCACTAACTCTCCTGTACTTGTTCTCATACATGAACCATCTACATACAACGTCAGGTCTGGATCTGACAATGGGACATCTGTCAAGTCTTGTCTGGGTTTTGTCGTTATAGTAATAACTTCAATACAGTCATGAGCTAGTGGGTCTGTTCCGGTTACTGGCAAAAGTGTGGCAGGATTCAATGTGTTACAGCGTCTGATTTCTATATGTGGCTGAAACAATGTAAGTTCATACCCTGTAAGTCGCGCTATAGTCAAGTGTTGTGTTTGCGTTCTATTTACAAGGACCTCTACTGTGTGTGGTACTTGAACTGTCAATGGATGTCCTAACACTATGGCATCGCTTTGTCTGATTGCTAAAGCTGTCGCTGCTACTGATTTCAGGCATGCAGGCAAAGCTTGAGCTACTGGATCTAATGTACTAGAAAAATAAGCACATGGTTTGTGTGCTCCTGCTTGTTCCTGTGTGAGTACTGACAAGGCAGTACCTTCGCGTTCTGTAACAAAAAGTGTAAACTGTTTTCTGTAACATGGTGTTGCTAAAACAGGTGCTTGACATAAAGCTTTCTTTAGGCTTTCAAAAGCTTGTGTATGTTCCTGAGTCCAAGGGAGAACAGTCGATGTGGCTGCTTCCTGTGTTGTCAACTGAATGAGTGGTTTTGCTAGAAATGCATACTGAGGGATCCACTGCCTACAATATGAAGTGAGACCTATGAAAGCCCGCACCTCCTTTTGCGTCTTGGGTATTGGCATGTTAGCTATTAACTGAATGCGGTCAGGTGTAAGCTGCCTTCCCTCCTTGGACAGCGAGTGTCCAAGATAAATAACTCGCTGGACACAGAATTGCAGCTTAGAAGGGGACACCTTGTGCCCCTTTTCGGCTAGAAATTTTAAAACTGTCAGTGATGCTTTTTCACATTCTGGTTCGCTTCTTGCGGTGATCAGCAAATCATCGACGTATTGGAGCAGAGCAGTGTTAACTGGCATGTGGATACTATCTAGTTCTCGTTTCAGTGCTTGGCTATAGATGCTGGGGCTTTCTGTAAATCCTTGAGGTGCGCGTGAGAATTTAAAGCTACGTCCATTTAAACTAAATCCGAACAAATATTGGCTTTCCGGATCTATTGGGACGCTGAAAAAAGCATTCTTGAGATCAATTACAGTAAAGAATGTTGCTTCGGAATCAATGGCTGTCAGTAATGACGAGATATCTGGGACCACAGGGAATTGTGGCACAATGCATTTGTTTAACTCGCGCAGATCAATAACCAATCGATATACTGGCGGGGCCTTAGGATCTGTTCGTTTAAGAATCGGAATTATCGGTGAATTACATACATTGGAGTCTGTTTCCACAACTACTCCTTGGGCAATAAGCTCGTCAATGATTTGTAGTAAAGCCACTACAGCATCTGGTGGTAACTTGTATTGTCGCATTCGTGGTAGCACCACTCCTGCCTTTAATGTGACTCTATATGGTGTAATATTCATGCAACCAACATCAGTAGGGCCTTGTGCCCATAGACGTGTAGGTAAAGTCTGCAGTCGGGGATCCATGTCTCTAGACACATAGTGACCTTTAAAATCACGTAAAAACAACCTTACTCCTTCCGGAGAACAACATATTATAGCTCCTAGAGCTTTCAACGTTTTTATTCCTAGCAAGTTTTCTGGACATGATTTAGTAAGCAATAAATCTGTAGTTCGGGTCAGAGGTCCTATCGTAAGTGGCAGAGGCTGTGACACTTCATTAACAATAGGTTTTCCTGAAAAACCAAGGGAAATATTCTGTGAGCCTGAGAGGGGTGCCCCTGGAACTTCACTACGTTTTATGGTCGTTCGACTTGCCCCTGTATCGAGTAGAAATTTTCTATCTTGGCCTAATAATTTACTATGTACATAAGGTCCTTCTTGATCTACTGGGATTTCAATAAGGGGTAAGTCAACTTCCCTCTCTAGGCTAGTTCATGCGTAACGCTGATACTCAGGATATTCATACTGTGCGGTCTGATACATTTGTCGTGTTGTTGTCTGTGTGGCAGCAACAGGCAACGGTGGTGCAGCTGGCACAAACTGTACTGGCTGTTGTGCGGCTGGCATGGCCTGGGCATGCTGCAGAGCTCCTTGTTCATTCTGATCTTGTCTAAGTGGCCGTGGACTTTCTTGTGTTTTACCTATGCTGATATTATGTTTCAAAACTGGACAATCGTGTACGTAATGACCTGGCTTTTTACAATAATTGCATGTCCCTTTTACAGGTCCTGCTGAATCGGAATGTGTCATACCCTTTTTATGTCCTTCAGCTGGAACTGTCTGGGAAACTAGCATTTTCATTTTCGTGTCTTTCATGCGTCTGTGTTCATGTTCTTGTTCCTCTCTAATTCTATTGTGATGGTACTGTAACATTTGTAACATTTGTGATGGAGTGTTACCTTGCCAGGTACTCTCGAATTTTAATACTCTATTCTTTACTGGGGGCAGGGCATTTTCTACTAATTTTGTTACAAACAGATGTGGGTATGATTCGCTACTTGCTTTTATGCCACTATTTATACCAAAACATTTTTCAAATCGGGCATAGTAATCACTAGTGTCTTCATCTTGCTTCTGTTTACAGGCTGAAATTGTACCCCAATCTTCCTTTTTCGTAGTTAATAAACGTGGCAGTACCTGTACTAATAAACCTGGTAATGCCTTAGTTTTATCCCCAAGTCCTGCTCCTGCAGTTCGGGCCTTTTCTTCCGCTTCTAACACTGACCATTCTATCTTTTGGTCTCCTACCTCCCACTCTTTTTCCTTGAGTTTCTCATAAATACCAGCAGGCATCAATACCTTTAATATTGTCATAATGTCGGGATAGGTATACTCTCCCATGAGTAACATGTCCTTAATTTCTCGGTGAAAACCCGCTGGATCTTTGTCATGACTGGGTACCACTTTTTTCATTTGTAACAATTCTATTTTCGATATGGGCGTATATACAAATACGCGCTTGAACTCGTTGTCCTCGCCTTTTATTGGGTGCACTTCTCGTAAGGGATTCTGTCTATCCATGTGATACGTGGTTCTTTCCTTGACGGGCAATGAGACATGCTCTGTGCATACAAAAAGAATATACTGCTTTCTTGATTCTAGAATTTCTTTAATTAATTTAGTACCTGCACCTCTCCATTTATTCATAAGCAATTCAGTCAATATGTCAGGTAAGGGACCAGGGTCCGAACGCTGACTTCGATATAGTATAATGAGTTGTTGAATCATATAAATCCCCGCTAACCTCTGTTCATCTGGGGTAAGATTCAAAAATGTGCGTACTACTGTATCATCACTATATTTTCCGGGACTGTCCACCCAATGGACAGCTGCCCTGGCTAAATCTTGTTCATCCATAGAATCGAGAAAATGATAACCCCTTCGTTCTCGGAGTAGTTTGTCGGCGGTTTGGAACGAATGCTCGTTAGACCTTATATTAATTATAGGTATTTGGAAATTCCTGTTATTATCTGGACATATCGGACGTATCGAGTCAGTAAGACATCTATTACTATTACAAGATCTTCCTCTACCTACATAGGCTATGGTGTCCGACTGTCCTGTGGGCAGTCCTGACCCTTCTTCCTCGCTTTGTTCGAACTCGTCTACCTCTAATCTTTCTTCGTGTAGGCGTTCTATTTCTTTACGGATCTTTCGGCACATGGCTATTATACAATTTTGTTTATCATGTCTCCCTTCTGATATATTCTGGCTCCATCTGGTAAGAATTTGCATTGCTTCCGGGTCTACCCCCGGTCGGTCTTGATTTCTGATCACACAGTTTATGAGGAAATGTAACAGTTCCCCCTGTATCTCTACTTTCTGGTATTCCATAGCTCTGTTAATACATTCTGGATCTCGCCCTGTTTGGACAAAATGATATATATTATCTAGATGCGCAGTCATTCCTGGTAACTTCCCTAAATACATCGCGGCTCGTCTGATACGTAATGATGCCAGGATCATTTCGTCCTCTTTTCCGGGCACAGGGTCATATCTGCAATCTATAAGAAGTTCCTTCAGCGTACGGGCACTTATGAGTTTGGGTGTACGTGAATGTGCTGACTCTTGAAAAGTAAGTTTATTTATTCTGGGTGGCGTAGAGAAGATATTGGTAGCACCTCCCGTGGCCCCATCTGGGGTGTCGGGTGTGAAAGGATTCGTCGAACGTGACACAGCAACTACAGGTGTGGACACAGCTATAGAAGTAGCTGTAGGAGCGGACGCAGAAACAGATGTGCTTGCCAGAACTTGGGACTCGATTTGTTGCTGTAGGGACACGGGTGCTGGATCTTGGCGTTGGACCTCCCCGGTATGCGGTCTATGCGGGGCGGAATTTGCATATTCGGGAGCTGCGTCATCTAAATATGAGGAAAGAAAAACATCTTCTGCGGTTCTAGGATGCCCCTTAGGGTGCACCTTTATTGGGAACAATGGGGGTGGCAAGTCTTTCGGTATTTCTGGAGTAGCCTTAGGTAATCCTTCGGCCAGAAGGGGATACATACCATTCATAAGGGCGTTTCTTTGTCTGTCTACTTGTTCTGATTTCACTCGGATACCTTCCTCAATTAATAGATTTTCTCGAACTTTATTTGAACTTTCTTTATTCCTTTCTTCCTGTCTACGTGCTTTTTCTGTGCGTCTATGAGATTCTTTACGCCATAACTCAACGGCGTCTTTCTGTGACTGTCTGACTTTCCTTTTCCATAACTCTTCCTCGACTTTCATGATGCACTCTGCATCCCAGGTTCCCGCTGCGGGCCACCTCTGACTTTCCGGTAATCCCTTGGTGTAGTCTACCCATAAATCAAGAAATAATATAGCGTCTAAGCCATGTTTGTGATACATGAAATGCCCTGGAGTGTCCCTAGGAGGAATAGGGACGGCTTCTTCGAGAACCCCTTTTCTAGTAGTGATCTGTCTTAATTTCGAAAAGAGCGGCATATTGAGAACTGACCTTATACTTGATTTTGACCAACTGACCTGATACTTGATTTTGAACAGACTTAATACAATAAACACGATAATGAACAGTCATTCATACCACAATATGCAGGACGTTTTTTAAACACATTAAACATTAAACATTAAACCTTTAACTGAAACAACAATGATGATCGTCTGCATAACTAATCACCAAGCTTAATTCTTGACAATAACTAGATACTTCGGAATACTTGATATACTGCTAAACAGTACAGATACACTGCTAAAACAGTGCAGACCGGATTTGTGTACCCAAACCCGTCTTGACCGGCACAACCTATGTGCACGTCAGAAATGCCTCCCCAGCAATGGTACTCACCGGGTAGCTTCGGAAACGGAAGGCCTCGGTAACTTGAACTTGAACCGGACTGGACTCGACTCGATTCGTCGGACACTGGGCTTGACTTCGAGCTGGTGGGTCTCTGTATACCTCGGATCTTGCTCTCTCAGCTAGGCTCTGGTCGGGATACTTCGCACTTCTCACCGCCTCGTCTGGGTGTTGATCGCAGTCTCAGTCGCCCCCGCTTGACCGGAGGGAGATACAGGAAATCCTGCTGGTACGCGTTATTGTCCGTCCAGCTGTGGCAGGAGACCGGGCCTGCAACGCACCGCCGGCGCGTGAGATGAGAAAGTGTCCCTGTTCGGGCGCCATTCATGTGGTAAATAATTTTCCTTTACCTGGACTGAATTTGATACAGAAACATAATAAAATAGCTCAGTAAAATGAGAGGCAGAATCCGTGGTATTAGAGGTTCGGAATGGGCTTTATTCCAATAATCGATTATAATCGGTTGCTCCAAGTTCCATCACCACGGGGGTTCAGGAAGTGAAGTACATACATTATTGACATGAAATGACTTTTATAGTACATACATTATAATGAAGCGAATGCAATAGGCGTAACAATTGATAAGGAAAGTGACGATTTGTCTGCGTAACCAAAAATGGGTGTAATAAGGAGTAAAAAGGAACATAATTGGTTATGATGTCACCTATAGGTGGATCTATAAGATAATACTTGGCATAGATGCGCGCGCAGCAGCATGACGTGTAATTGACGTGTAACTAGGGGGTGAAGGGGACTTGACATTTAGCTCTACATGTGGAGACAAAAAGTCTGGGGGGTCAAGTCAACCTAATCCCAAATCATATCTAACATCCTATGTTTAAAGAACTATGTTATCCATAAAAGAAGGACTCTCGGACAGAATCTATTCTATACTGACTGTGCGTGCGTGTACAAGCGTCTAAGTGTCTACACTAAATGCGAGGGGGTAGAAATATTCCATGGTAACAGGGCTATGAATTACTTGCGTGAGGACAGAGAAGTCGAGCCTTTTGCTCGGTAGCTGGAAGAATGTTTACTTAAACTACTAGACAGGAATGCATCGGCTGAGGGGGAAGCAGATAACTCGAAGGCGAAATACAGTTCTTGGCAGAGAATAGGCTGATGTCAGGCTTCGTGAGCCGCGCAGAGAATGAGACAAAGTTCATGGTCACAGATGCAGGCTCGAACTGGGGTTTTCAGAGGCAGAAAGCAAGAGGAGTTTGATGACAGAATCTGGGCCTACTTGCCTGGACTGTAAAATGGCATAAGTGAACCATATAAAGCCGGTGGCCTTTCATATTTAGGAATGGAATATCCGGCCTATTCATGGCGGATCTGACAGAGGGCATGTTGACGGTGGACGCACATGTATTTGCGTCTTCATAATTGGAACTGGAGGGAACATACATGTACTTGTGACATGCACGTAGAACCGTTGGGGTCCAAGATAGGGGACATAACTGATCGGAAAAATCCATATTTCCACACTTCGAGTTTGGTGTTACTTTTATACAAGACAACAACTTTAACAGCTTCACCTGTCAGTAATGCGTGCTGTCCATTTTTAAGGAAGAAGCACTTTGATGCAGTATCTTTCAGTTTTTAAAGAAAAAGTTTATTGCTCATCATTACTGTGATGCGCACACTAATGTGATTACGCTACACTTTTTAAGGAAGATGCACTTTGATGTGGTTTCTTTCCATTTTTTTAAGGAAAAAGCAGATTGCTCATCATTACAGTGATGGGCACACTATTGTGATTACGCCATACATCTTTCTCCTGCGACACACTCACATTGGACTGCACCATCAAATTTGTGTGTCAGTATTACTTTCCGGGTCAATTTATTACTGTGTACAAATTTAGTCTGTGACACACACACACTCTATCAAATTGAGTCATTTTATTTTTATTGGTACTGTTTTTTTTTCATTTTGACTTTTCACATATTTTCTCAAGAAGACTCACTTCTTTCTTTATAAAGTGTGTGTTACTTCTAAGATATATTTACATTTTGTAATATCCTTTGTTACATTTCATTCGGCTTAAAAAAACCTGTTTGTAATTCACGAATTTATAACATACTGTTTATAAAATGCAAAATGTGCCTGCTCCACCGTTCTTTCACTCCACCCCTGGTGATCCTCCCATACGATGGCAAAAATGGTGCAAAGTTTTCGAAAGGAACGCCAGAGTCTGTGGTTCTTCCTTGAGTGCTGAAAGAAAAACAGCTTTATTACTACATTGTTTACTATCAGAGGGATAAGAGGTATTTGACCATCTTCCCGAAATGCATGAACGTGATCTCAATGAATTTGAAATTTGTATCGCAAAGCTGGACAAACAGTACCTGCCCAAAATCAGTACCATTTTAGAGAGATACCACTTTGGTCGCAGCAGCCAACTTGAAGGTGAGCCCATACACAATTATATCACTGCTTTGAGAAAACTAGCTTCATCTTGTAAGTTTGGTTCCTGTGTCGATGAGAGAATTAGGGACCAATTCATGCTGGGGTGTAATATTGAACGTGTCAGAGAAGAACTATGGCAAAAAGATGAACCCTCACTTGAAGAAGTTCTGTTCATTGCTAAAAGGATTGAACATTCTCTTCAGTGTGTAGAGGTCATTATAAAGAATGGTGACAAGAAAGAAAAAGATTCAGTCCAAGTGGTCAAACAAACTCAAAAATTAACGAAAGAACTGAATCAAAAGAAACCTGATCCAAGTAGGAATAGAAAACTCAATACCTTTCAACCCAAATGCTTTCGCTGTGGCAAATTAGGTCTTGTCCAGGCTGGAAAGCCACCTGTACCAATTGTAAAAGGAAGGGTCATTTTGCTGTGGTATGTAAATGGAAATCCTACAAGGGTAAAGTAAATGAAATTTACGAAGATGAAGAATATGTTAATGATACTGATCCTGAACTTAATTGTGGTCAAATTCTGCTACAAGTCACTGGTAATTGCGAGGGTAAGAATGGTCCCATAGATGAGGTCTTAGTACAAGGTGAAAGTACCTCACTTTTGTTTGACTCTGGTGCTAAAGTCACCATAATTTCAAAGGAGTTCTATTTTAAGAAAATCAAACATAAGATAAAAATCTGCCCTCCTGACATTACACCTCGTGCTTATGGGGGTGAGCCGATTAAGCTATTAGGTTATTTTTGTGGACCTGTAGAATACAAAAACAGAATGATAAATGCTAAAATGTGCATTTCTCAAATAGGGGACAGCATATTAAGCTGGTTCCATCAGAGAGATCTTGGTGTAATCTTAGATCATAATTCCTCACCCCCTATTAGACTAAATTAAAACTTCAACACAGTAGGAGACAACTCCTCTGACTACTTTATGCAATTGTTGAAACTGAAGTTTCCTCAAGTGTTTTGCAAAACTTTGGTATGTTTAAGAGATTATGTACATCACATTCGGCTGGTTGTTGGTGTTAAACCCGTTAACTGTGAGGTGCTCAACATCCCTGATGCAGTGTGTGAGCAAGTGCTGAGTGAATTAGAGCGGTTGAAAGCTGATGGCATCATTGAGGAGGTTGAAGCCACCCCTTGGCTTCCTCTGGTGGTGGCTGCTAAGAAGGCGGATGGCTCTTTACGTCTGTGTGTAGACTTAAGAGAATTGAACAAACATGTAGTAGTTGATCGATACCACTTGCCGAAGATTGCTGATATATTGATGTTGCTCCAAGGTGCCAAAGTTTTTAGTACGATCGATCTTAAATCTGCTTATCATCAGATTAAATTGTGTGACAATTCAAAAGATCTTATGGCCTTTGTGACTCCATTTGGCACCTTTCACTTCGCCAGGCTTCATTTCGGCCTGGTGTCAGCAGCTTCGGTTTTTCAGCGAGCCTTAGAGAATATATTAAGAAATCTCACTGGTGTGAGAGTATATCAAGATGATATCAATCTATGGAAGAGATAATAAAGAGCATCATGAACGTGTTTTGGAAGTGTTGTGTAGACTCAATGATTTTCATCTGACGGTTAAGATCGAGAAATGCAAATTCAGGGAAGAATCCATTGACTATCTAGGTCCCTACATTTCTGAATGGGGTGTCATGCCCAAAGCTGATCTTGATGATACTATTCACAGACTATATTCACCTGCCAAAAAAGAAGAATTGATTAGTTTTTTAGGGATGGTGGAGTATTATAGCAAGTTTGTTCAAGGTTTCGCCTCTGTGTGTGTCAAGATGAGGTAATTGCTACACAAAGGGTGTGAATTTGTGTGGAACCAGGCATGTAAGGAAGAGTTTTGCAATCTCAAGGAAAGGTTGAACGCTGCACCTAAATTAAGTTGTTTTGATCCCAAAAAGAAATCGTACTTGATAACTGATGCCAGCATGAAGGGTCTTGGTGCTGTTCTACTACAAAAGAACCAAGGACACAATGACATAGTCTTGTTTTTGTCACGGAGTCTACGAGGGGCTGAATTGAGATATTCTTTCGTAGAAAGAGAAGCTCTCGCTGTTTTCTGGTCTATTAAGAAACTCAAAATCCTATTTTGGAGCAATGTATTTGAAGTTAGGTCTGATCACAAGCCTTTGTGTGAAATTTTCAAGAAAAAGGGCATTGATGCAGTATCTAGTAGGATCACCAAGTGGGTTGTTGCACTACAAGATTATGATTTTGAAATTAAGTACCTGCCTGGAGTGGACAATAAGGTCGCTGATGCATTGTCACATCTAGTTGGTTCAGATGAGCAAGCTTCATCGGATGACTGTGTACAAGACGATGATGACATGGTGTGTTAAATTGAGGTCATAGTATTACCATAAAAAGGTAGTTGGAAGCTTTGAACTCTGACAGAGTGTTTATTTAGGTTGTAGAATGTGTCAAAAAACTGGTTGGAAGACCAAACCCAAAAGCGAAGATGAGTTAGATAATTTTTGGCATGTCAAGGATGAACTCTCTGAGCATGGTGGTCCACTATTTAGAGGTGTGAGGTTAGTTACCCCATCTATTCTTAGGGAAAAACTTGTTGCTTTGGCACATGCAGGACATCAGGGGATGTCAAAAACCAAGGAGAGACTCAGGTTTTCCTATTGGTGGCCGGGAATGGATCTGCAGGTAGAACATGCTATCAGAGATTGTGTGCAGTGTGCCTTGAGTGAGAAGGTAGCCAAGCCGAAGGTCCAACCAATGGTCATACGTGATCGTCTTGATGGTCCTTGGAAAGAAGTCGGACTGGATATTGTTGGCCCAGTTCGTTCTTTGGGCTCTAAGTGGTATGTTCTAGTTCTGGTTGACTTGTCCTCCAGATGGCCAGAGATAGCGGTTACACGTGGCATAGAAACTAAACATGTGAAGACATTTTTACAAAAACTCATAGGCAGGGAAGGGATCCCTGATGCCATGTTAACTGGACAATGGTGTTCAGTTTGCTTAAAGAGAAATGGAGCAGTTCCTACTTCAGCATTCATTAAGCACAAGAAGTGTGCCTTATACCATCCTGAAACCAACGGAATGGTGAAACGCTTCAATCGTGTTCTTAAAGAGTTGATTGAGATGGCTAAATCCACTGGATTGGACTGGCGTGATTAAATATTTAAGAAGGTTGAAATTTATAGGTTGTCCCACCATGCCACTACTAAAAAAAAAAACCTTTGAACTTTTTAGGTTTAGATGTCCCAACACGTTGATGGCACCTACATGGGTAAATGAATTACAGAATGCTCGGGGTGTAAACTTTGATGAGTGTGATTGGAAACTGGCTGAGTCAA
The DNA here is from genome assembly GCF_964204655.1 of Triturus cristatus. Classification (NCBI taxonomy): domain Eukaryota; kingdom Metazoa; phylum Chordata; class Amphibia; order Caudata; family Salamandridae; genus Triturus; species Triturus cristatus. Next base: position 921,665,558 of record NC_140588.1, read on the forward strand.
GGAAATTGTAGCTCGTAAGGAACTTCATGACCAAAGAAAAAGTCTTAAAGAGACTTTTGTGGAAGTGGGGGATTGGATCTTCCTCAAGAATCCTTGTAGAAGTAGTTCTTCACAGCATTTACGAAGCCTTTGCAGGTTATTAAGATTTTTAAGAATGCTGTCAAGACTGCTAACCACCACATTTGGAACCTGAACAGAGTGGTTGTGGTTAAAAATGATCTGGTACCTCTTCATCCGCTGGATGGAGGTGTTGGTCCTAATCTCTCTAACAGGTCGCGTGGTTCAATGGCAACTTCTACAGCTTTGAACGGCTCTAAAGACTCTTGTGGTTAAAAAAATTCGCCTGGATGTTCAAATGGGTTTCTCAGAGCTTCAGGCACAGTACGTGGGTCCACATGAATATCTTCTACACCCATGTACTTAAAGGATTATATACAGTAAATGTATCTTCTTGTGTAATGAAATCCGCTCTTATGTTCACTTCTGTTTACCTCCTATTGTATATAGTTTATAATTGTAGTCTCTATTGTAAAGGAGGGAGATGTGTAGCATTCTAGGTCTCTGCTTCTGTTGCCAGGAGCTTTAGAATGTTTTATGTAAGAGGCTGTCAGTTGAAGCTGAGCCTCCTTCATGTATGCAGGGTTCATGTGGATGGAATCCTTTTCTTACTGCAAATAAACTTATCTTCATAACTTCAATCTGCGCAGAGCTTGATGTTACACACCAATCCTTCTGATATCACTGTTGTAAGTCTCACCATATTTCTGAAAGCATGCACATACATGTGTCTATTCATTTTGCTAGTGGTATCATACATAAAAGAAACATACAAAAAGTTGCATAACTCGGTTTCAGTCATCTACATCTTTAGATGCATAACACATGTGAGAATACATGTGCAAGTAGACACATACCTCAGTCACAAGGCCACACTGATCTTTAAATTTGGCAGACACCTAAATGTATACAGCCTACTTCAAGTATACCTTTCCAGAGATTCATACAAAGTAATCTAATCACTAATCCCTCTGCCAACATGTCTTAAACCTCACTTTTCTGCTGCACCTTCATTTTTCACCGACTGCTCAGAATGTTAGACCTACCACATTTAAAACAGCAATGCTTCCCATTATTTTGTTTTAAGTCTTGCCATGTTCCTGAAAGCATGCATGCATGTGCCTGTGCCTTTTGATAGTGGCATCATACATGAAAATAAACATACAAATAATTGCATGCCTGTATTTCAGACATCGAGCATCTTCGGATGCATACCACGTGTGAGAATACATGTACAAGTAGAGACATACCTCAGTCACAAGACCACACAGACCTTAAAACTTGACAGACTGCACTTCCCATTTCAAACAGACACCTACATTTATACAGCATACTTGAAGTATACCTTTCCACAGATGCATCCAAATCGGGCCCAATGAGTGGACTCCACTTACATTGACACATGATAGTGAAGCTCTTTGCTTTACCAGACTGTGAAGATACATAGTTGCTGTATGTTTGGATATTGTTTGCTTTGTTCCCCTTGTCTTCGTGTGTTGAGAACAGTTTGTTTTTTTATAACCCAAACGTTGTATACGCTTGTTTCTTCAGATCTGATTTATTCCTAACTGATTATATCAACAAGAATAATCAGTTTGATTATATTTGTCACTAATTAGACAAACAACACATTCTATAAGTTTTTCGAATATGCTTTTGTTTGAATTATTCCGTTGTTAGCCTTTACCATGCCTAAACTACAGTACCACAATAAAAAGAGTGAACTTTTACTCACTGCTCACTTCACAAATGTGTTTCATCAGTAGCGGAATCTGTGCTGCTGGTTTTGAGAACAGTTTTACCCGTTTTCTTCACTTCCTCTCTCCTGGAGCCAGTCATTCTTCAGCCTTGCCAGTGTTCTTCATGTTCTTAGTTATTCTTCAGTTTGGTAATGACATTCCAGACTCTCTAGAACTCTTCAGCTCTGCTGTACACTCTCAAGTCTCTCCAGTCGCTCCAGACCTACTTCTCCCTTCACCAGTTTACTCATCACCTTCATCAAGGGATACTGGCTTCATTTTTTTTATTCAACTTGAATCCATTCTATTATCCAAATTTGCACTTGGATGGTTGGAGAAATCTATCACTGACAATTCAATCAATGTTAAATAATGTTGATGAAAAGTATGAGTAACAGTGCATAAGTCATAACATTTAATGTGCCCTTACTTAACCACCGCGTTACCCTTCCTCCTGTTGTATTCAGTGTGTATTTTATGTGTGTGGCTCAAATGTGCAGAAAATAGAAACAAAAATAAACATGAGTATTCAGGATGTATTGTGTTTCGCTTGTGGTGTTGAAATGATTCTCTTTTATTTTCCTCCTTGCATTTACAGTTAATTTGCTGTGATGCAAAACCAAGTACACTGGAAATTGGCTATATTTATGTAATTAAAAGCAAACCCCCTTTACAATCTATAAATATAAACGTTTTGTTTTATAATAACATTATAAAAAAGTTCAGCAAGATTATATTTTACCAGGTGAAATAATTAGGTAAGATTGGCACTCCGTCCACTGAATTTGGCATGAATGTTTACACCAAAGGAAACTAAAACGGCCTTTCCCTCTGTAATGGAGATCCTATAAGAGGTTTCTCCACCGCTCAATCATGCTACATTCCTCATGCGTTTCGATGAATCATTGAGGCCGAGCATTGTATTTGATGTGAATATATTAAATAAAGCGTAAATCCCTTTTGACAAAATGATTTGTGATGTAGGTGGTGATGAGTGGGCTGCGGTAGAAACTCTCAAGGTTCGCAGAGTTAATGTTCTCCTCCTTTTATCCATTTAGGAGGCGTACATATTTCAAAAAAAGAAAGCCATGAAAAGGCCTTTCATTTTCGTAAGGCACTAGAGGAAGAGGAGATGAGAGTAGAAAGAAGTGCTGCTTGTTTTAGAGAAAGTACATTTTAAAATGAGATGATTCTTATGTTGCGATGCCTTTCTTCTTTTTTAACTAGTTCTGAGAACGCATAATGTTTGTAGAGCGTGATTCACAAAAATGTTTTTTTCTTTTATTTTACATTTTCTGTGCTCTGAGTGCTGGAAAGTCGAACAAAAAAACAGAACGGTAGGGGTGCAGTACACAAAAGTGCATTTATATGTGATTAAATCTTCCGTTGTAGATTTACTCTTATCTTCTTATAGTAAATGTACAACTTTACGGGGGTATTCACAAAGATACTTTGCACTTGTGAGTAATTTACACGTGTCAATGCTCTTACACTTTTCTGTAACTTTACTAATTTGAGCTATTCATAATTTGTAACATTACTCAAAAGTGTAGACTTACATGTCTCCATCCCCTGCAGAAGGGGCTGGAGTCTAACTTTTGAGTGTAAGTTACTACTAAAAAACAGTAGTAAGTCTAGCGCCACACATGGCCAACCCTAGGTACTCATTTATGTTGCATTCCCCCCAAGGGGAATGTCCCCCTAGGCACCGTGAAGATCCACGCCCGAGGATTATGACTCTTTTAAATCCTTTTCAGAAATAACAACAGTACTCCAAATTCATTGTTCATTTGTTGAATGTATTAGTCACACTTCTTTCCATGAATTGATTTCATTCATGCGGCATACGATATCCAGAATGCATTGTAATCATTATATTGATCAATCGTGTAGATTTTCACACTTTTACTGCTCCCAATGCATTTTGGACAAACTGCCCTTCATCAGGGAATGTAATTCGGGAGCCTGTGCGGGTGTGACGACAAATCTCCTTCCATTTGTCGTCATAACCGCACAGGCTCCCGATACATCCCCTGATGTAAAAGAGTGAAAATCTACACGACCCGGGTGATCCTACTCAAGGTCGCTCTGCCCGTGCCCACCACTAGACAATGCAAATGCTAACATACATAGAACAATGCACATACATGAATTGTTCTATTCTAACAGACCCTCCTTTTAGCATAAGATGTATGTTAGCATTCGTGGCACCGGTTTTCATGTCGGGCCATTTTGAGCTATAATCGAAACTTATTCTTCGCTATTTCTGAGAAAAGGCCTATGTTGAGTTATGTTTCTCCAAGGCTAAGTTTTGCTTCACTAATGAATGCACTGTTCATATTAGTGCATACCTTTCCCTCCAGATAGAGGCCTTCTCCCAATTGTCTAATGGCGGGCACGGGCGGAGCGACTTTGAGTAATAGATAGTGTGTGCCCGGCCTCAGAATCAAAACTTTTTTTCTGTACTTCACTGTTTTGCTGCATCTGCTTGGAAAATTCCACAGTGGGCGTGCCTTCATTGGTTCTGAAATGTACATAATGTATTGTTATGCTTGCTGAAGTGAGCCCCTCTGCAGCACTCCTAACCGACTGGGCAGACCGGCCTTCACTCAGAGTGTACCTGAATAAATAGATATTGGTTTGTATTTACTACTATCTGACCGACTCTTCATTTGGTATGGAAGGCTGAGAGGTGCTCGTGAGTGACACGGGTGACCCTAATCGGGCCACTTCCTTCACTCTCCACCCCGACTAAAGAGTTTTCCTATGGTAAAATACAGGGAAAAGTAAAAATGCAGCATTCCACTTTCTTTAACAACATTGATAGAAAACCAAGCAATGAAATTGAAGCCATTTCATTTGAAGAGTGCAGATTTCCAGTATATTTTATTTTTACTATGCATTGTTAGGGAAAAAACCCGTTAATATTATAAAAATATTGTGAAATAACTAGTTTTGCTGAAGTAAATTGCTTGTGGCTAGATCTTGCGTGATTGTAAAAATCATTCAAACAAGAAATACTACTGAAATTGACTACAAAAATATCAAGATATAAAGGGGCTTATTACGATATCGGGCAGACTTGCTTCTGCACGACACTGTCACGGAAACGGGATCGACCTACCTCCAGCCGGCAGTCCTGTTTGCCTAATTATGATGCGACCGCACATGGTGTGGTTGCATTGTCACATTTCCCTACTGGAGCATGTGATAAGTCCATAAACCGGCCGTAGCACAAGCAATGGGAGGTTGTGTTCATCCATGTACCATGTGACAGGCATCTCAGGGTGCCTGCTCAACAAGGAGGCACCATAAGTGCCCTCTCGGCCCCCAACCAGAGGACACAAACAGACAGGGGCCCTGCTAGGGACCACGAAACACGCTTTCCGACAAGCTTTTAATGTCAGAAAGCCCAGTATGGAAAGCCTGTCGCAAACCTTTCACCATAATCCAGACGTCATAAAACGCCGTTCATAAGGATTAAGGGCTTGTTTCGACTGGCCAATGGGCAAGGAGCCCGTCGAAAGCCAGCCAGAATAGCCAGCCGGTTTCACTTTCGACCACCTAAATTGTACTTAGACGGACAGATGTGAACCGATGATCTTGGTTGGAAAACCTCCAACCTTAAGTCGGAGGCTTTTCAACCAAGATCGTAATCGGCCCCAGAATATTGTTTCTAAAATACCAATAACCAAAATATCAGTTTTGAATGAGGTCTCTGTAAATTGCAAAAATGTTGACAACACATACATTGTCATTCTAAATGTTGATAAAAAACAAAATACCAAAGTACAGGAAGACATCATATTGACCTCCTATCTACATAATAGAAAAACACAAACATAAATATGTAACGCTTTGAGCACTTTATTATTGACAAAATAGCTAAACATATATACATGGTTTTAATCCATTCAAAATATGAAGGGAAACAAAAAAATGCCCTACATTAGTGTTTTTGTTTTTGTTAAATAATGAAAATTTTAACAAAACAGAAAAACAATCACTTTAAATACAAGAAATAGCAAGCTAATATACGGCATGTCCCCTGAGTACAGAAGAAAAAGTCTGTCATGCTTATGCTGTTTGACGGCAAAAGCACCCTAGGTTGAAAAAAGTAAGTAGAACCATTGTGAACTATTGTAAAACTTTTGAAAATATTAATCACAGAAGCAACAAATGTAGCCACTAGAAGTATAAAAAAAAATTAATTAATTGGTTGCTATGAAAGGGCAACAACAATTAGGGCCTGATTAACAAAGATAAGTTTGCATGTAAATGTTTTCTCACACTTAGGTGTATCTCTCTTTAGCTATTCTCCAATCTGAGAGGTGATTTACCCTTAGGTATAGACTTAAACCACTTCCCTCATTTAAATGAGCAGATTTCTAGGATTCAATTTACAAGTGTTTGTGGTGCTCTCTGTCACCTGTGCAGCGATCTCCAGATAGAAAAATGCAGGGTTATGTATTAAAGGTTAATATTAAAAAGAAATACTTAAATAAAAATAAAAATGCAGGATCATTTTGAATATACGACTACTTAAAGAAAAATATAAATATTATCAAACGCCCTAGCCCCTAAAAGTAACATAGCATTAAATTGTACATTAATTTAAATTAATTATTTTCTTTAAATGTTTTTGAAAAGTTCCTTAAAAGTAAAATGAATGACCCTCAATTACATATTTATTTGTATTTATTTGCAACAAATTTTGGTTTTAAATTCATTTTTCTTAAACTTTGTATTTTAACACTGTTTAACGATCTTCACAATACTTTCCCCAAAAATGTGTTCCACCTCAGCTCTTTCTTGTAAAGTTCTGGGTGAATCCATGAAGCAGAGACCGGAAAATATGGGGGTCCAAAACACGTTACTGCCATTTACCTTAACATGGGAACTTTAGGCTCACCTGCAGCGAAGCCATTGACGGATTTACACCAAATTTGGCAGAAATATAGATTTTGGCCAGGAAATAGTGTGTTCTGTGATTTGGTGTAAATCCGCTCAGTAGTTTCTGAGCAGTTAATGCTCAAAAACTTTGTATATTTCATGCCGCATCCAGGATCCATAGACCTGACAGATCTCTTGGAGAGATCTTATTGCCTGCCACCACATCAACAATGATGTGGCAATAGCCATTTTAGGACCCAGGACTCAGGCCCATAGTCATAAAGAAAATGTGCAAATAGGCATAAGAAACCCAGACCCCTAGGCCTGGTGGTGTTTTTTTTAAAGTTTTGAATCTGGGAATTGACATTACAATAAAAAGAAGAATGAGGACTCCCGTCTTCTAAAAAAAATACCCCCTGCATTGGGCCAGTGTATACATTATTTAGGGGAAAGGTGCAAGCCCCCCTCCTCAAGCCTCCAAGAGGGCCCCAGTGATCACATCCCCCAAGGCTGATATTTTAGTGAGGGAAGCAAGGCAGAGTGCCCCCCTTTTGGAAGCCTTAAAAGGCCCCAGGAACTCCATCTCCAGGGCAGAATAAAACTTAAAAGGAAGCACAGCACCCCTCCCTGAGCCTCATAAGACCCCAGAGACCCCATTCCCAAGGATGGCCTAAGGTAAATATAACTTGCCGTCCCCACAATGCATAGTTTTCTCGTCAATAATTTCATTGCAAATGTTGCAGTGATATTATCAATGATGTCATAGAAGCTGTAATGAGTGAGGTAATATGTGGTATAATTAGCAGTGCATGGCGAGGGTGCGAGTTAAAGTTACCATAGGGCATATTTATAGTTACGTGAGATAACCATAGCTATAACTGGTGAATTTCTATGGTTTTAGAGGTTGAAATATTACATCACTACTGAACATTTCACCTAACTGTAAGGATACTTTGATTGAATTTCTAGTTTTTTTCTTAATGTAAAGTAGTCTTTTATTACCATACATAAAGTCAACCCTTTGCTGCACACAGCATTTGGCCCTGCACTGTAATGGGGGTTTGCTGCAGGGCCTAGCCTGATGCTAGGTCCTGCGGCCAATCCCACTGTAGGCACCAACCCCACGCTGCAAATAGCCATTCATTGTGCACGGACTGGGGTTGGCTGCAAGTCCTGCATCCAACTTCCCACAGGCAGCTACCAAGAGGCAGCCAGCCACAATCCTTTGGTTGTGCATGGCATGGGGTTGGATGCAGGGCCTGGCTTACAGCCAGGCCCTGCATCCAGCTCCCAGCTGAGGGGTTGGCCACAGGGCTTGGCCTGCTGCCAGGCCCTGTAGCCAACCCCCCAGCATGCTGCCAACTCCACCCCCTGCACAGTCTTTGACATACACATTGTAGGGTTGGCTGTCGAGCACCATGATCCCAACCCCTCATGGTCCAATCATATATATGAAGGGGAGGGTGCTTGCAGCCCACAGCAGAGCAGAGGAGGGGTCATGTGGCCCCCTCCCTGCAGCTTAATAGGGCCCATGGTCCCCATCCCCAAAGACCAAATACAATAAAAAAGGGAAGGGGCCACACAGCCACCCGTACCCAAGCCTTATTAGGCTATGAGAGCCCCATTTCCTGGGGCTAAATATTATTATAAAGTGGAGTAAGGCCTATCTTGGGCCAGGGATGCCATTCCTAGGCGTTTCTAAATTTTAGGTGGGTGCCCAAGTGCCCACCCAGGGTACCCACCAACTACCATGATGTGGCAACTGCGGGGGTGCCCCAAGGCCTCCTTAGCCCCAGACGGCCCCCACATGGTGCTGTAGCTAGCATTGCTCCCACCAGGAGGGAGCAGCTGTTTCTGCTTGATAATATCCGGGATGGGAACAATATGTGTTCTTTTTCCCTGCCTGCAGGAGTGAGGGCATGTAAAGAGAACTTAAGTCTGCTTCCAACCAATGTGAAAATGTTTAAATCTCCCACCATGTGGGAGCAGACTTGCATGTTTGCTCCCATCTGTCAGGAGATTTAAAAACGCTTGTGCCAGATGGCAGCAAACATGTTTCTCTACTCAAGCTGGTGCACTGCATGCAAGGAAACTGTTGGGTCCCAGGGTGGGCTCCCTGGGACACAGTCACTGAGCCGGTCCCAAGGATGGGGTCGCAAGGGTCTAATAAGGCTTAGGCACGGGGGCCAGGCCGCCCCCTCCCATTTAATTAGTGTGTAGTCCGAGAGGATGGCATCCTCTGTGCCTTTTTAGGCTTGGGGAGGGGGACCACATAGCTCCCTTTCCTTTTTAATGCATTTTGGCCCCAGGGGGTGGGATACCCAGGGCCTAAGGGGCCTAAGGGGCCTAAGGGAGGGGAGCTGCGTGCCCCTTTACCTTAATTGGCATACTTGGCCCCAGGAGATTTGGGTCTCTGGGGCCCAACATGGGCTAAAGAGGGGGCCCTACTCATCTTATATGTTTGAGAAAATGGCAGCTGTCATTTACTTTGATTTTTTCCACAATCCCTCTGCCCCCTCATAGGTCCTAAGGGGGCAGGGTATCCCTACCCTGCCAATCAGAGCACTCGCTCCCACAGAAGTCTGATCCAAAACTTGTCTAAGGGAAACAATCTCCCTGAGTTAATCAGAGCACTTTATTTTTAAAAATTTAGTTTGAGGGACTCTCTCCCTCTAGTCCCTCAAATCCCACTGTACAAATACAAATATTTTTAATCCTTCATTCCTCAAAAACTATTGAACAGATCCACCAAATCACAAAAGGCACAAGCTATGATCCAAGAACTTCCTGACAAATTTCGTGTGATTTCATTTAGCAGTTTTTTTAAAATGCTTCTACAAAGGTACATGGAAAATAACTGGGGATTTTGCATTTTTGGGATTCCTCCTTTTTCTTTGCCCCCACTTAACAGATCAACCCACAACCTTCCATGCACAAACCAGGCAAACAAAGAGCACTTTTTGGAAAGTTTAGTGAAGAGTTGCCCATATATTTTAATATATCTTTGATGTACGTATATTTTGATAACAATTCTGTTATCAGGATAATTGTAGTCTTATGTTTATAAGATGAATAAGTATTCAGTTTTTGTAATTGAAAGATGGCGCAATTTTGGTGCCTTCTTTTCGATAATATGTAAAGTTGGTCCTTTCACTGTTTTGATGAATGAGCAAAGCGCAATATGTGGATATAAACAAGATGGCGACGCCGGCGTTTTGTGCAAAACATCGACAAAGGCGGTTGCCGAAACGCGTCTGTGTGCGCCCCGAGTTCCTATGAATAAAATTTGGAACTCTCCCCCGTGAGTGCTGTCTTCTGTAAGGTACGATCACCTATTGGCAGTGTGAAGCTGAATACGAAGGCGGAAGCACCCCCGCCGTGATAGGCACCGTTCAAGAGTGCGCAGGGCTGGTGCACAGAGAGCGAGGATATATTACCCACTGGCAGTCGCCAGTAGGTAGTTATAGTTATGACCTAGTTACCATAGGATAATCGTAACATTCTTTTGCCAATAACTTTGGCGCTGAATGACAAATCTTCGCGAAAGTTTGTAAATTGGTGGAGCTCTCCGATCAGCTCCTAGCCTGAAAGTTTCAGGGTGATTCGTCAAGCGGGGGCTGAGAAAAAGGGGGTCCCAAAACACGTTTCTTCCATGTTATTTTCCATAGGAAATTTTGGAACAGGCTACAGCCCGAACTGCTGAACGGAATTACACCACATTTTGCAAAAATGTAGCCCTTGGCTCAGAAAGAGACCTTTTTTTAAATGGTGTAAATCCATTCAGTAGTTCCTCAGAAAATCAATAAATAGAGTTCAAAAAATCAATTTCCCATAGGAAAGTTTAGACACGGTTATAGCAAAAACTGCTGAACGGAATTACACCACATTTGGCAAAAAGGTACTGCTTGGCTCAGAAAGCAATCTTTTCAAAAATGGTGTAAATCCGATTAGTAGTTTTTGAGAAATTAAGAAATAAAGATAGTGATATCTATGGCCGCGGAGGATCCGCGCACCCTCCCGATCACGAGCTTCATGCAAATTGGCAGTCAACACTCCAAACCAGGAAGTGTTGGAAGCCATCTTGTGCCTTGGTAGAACCGAGGCACAAGAAAACAGAAAAACAAATGCGCAAAACAGGAAAAGGGGGCAGGGTAGAAATACCCTGACCCCCTAGGCCTGCTCATGGGGGTCCCACAAGGACCCCAAGGGCCCAAAAATATTTATATATTTTATTATATCACGGGATGCGAGGAGGATCCGCGGATCCGGGTGAAACGGTAAAAACAAATGAGCCCGCGCTTCGTTTAATTAAAGCTCCCGGGTGGGCCAGGTCCCGGGGCATGCAAAAAAATGTGTGGGGGGGCACCAATCCTCCTCACACTGCCCCAGGGACCGCCACCCCTGGGGCTTTGCATGAATATTTGCGGGGGCACATGGCCCCCCCACAGCCCTGTGGACTGCCACCCCCCGGGGATTGTTATTAAAGCTGTGGGGGGCCAAGCCCCGGGGACCGCCACCCCGGGGCTTTTATTTATTAATTAGCGGGGAGGTGGTCCAGGCAAAGCCCCTTTTTACACCTCTCTGCAACACAGCTCTGTGGTGCTTACTGGAGGTACCTGGTGGGCTAGTTGGGCCCTAGGGACCCTCAGGATTCGATGGGACTTTATCCCCCAACTTAAAATGTGCCATGGGGTGTGTTTACACTGTGGTGAAGGGAGGGGGTAGGGCCTGAGGTGACATGTGCAAACACGCCCTGTCACGTGTTTTACCTTGGGAAATGAATTCCCCTTCAATTCAGCTCTGTGGCGCTTACTGGAATTACCTGGTGGGCTAGTTGGACCCCAGGGACCCTCAGGATTGAAGAGGACTTAATCCTCCAATTTAAATCGCGCCACAGGGCGTGTTTGCACACATGTCACCTCAGCCCCCCTTCCCTTCACCAGTGTGCAAACGCTCCCCGTGGTGCGTTTTAAGAGGTAGTTTTAATCCCCTTACCCTATTATGTACTAGGGGCTTACAGAGGAGGTCATGCTAATCACAGGGGTACCCCAACACATAGTGTTCCCTAGAGTATGTAGGTGTTTTCACTGTATTCTAAGTGTCTTTTAGCATACCACTGGCTCTAGGCCTGGTCAGTTGCCACCAGTACCCATCTTAAAAAGTTGTGGGCACAGGATGATTTTGTAACAAGACGTCTTTCTGCTCCTCTGTTGGTTCTTTCTGCTGATGTCTTGCTTCTTTCTGCCCTTTTCTTTGTCTTTGTGGACATCTGTTGCTTCTTTCTGCATTTCTTTTATTCCTTTCTGTGCATTGTTTCTTCTTTCATCACATGTCCTACCTCTGTAGGCATGGTTAAAAACTAGCACTTAAAAAACCTTAGAGGGAGGAGCCAAGATGGCGATCGGGACGGCAGCGTAGGCTCCCGGCTCCGTGAACCTCCACATCCCGCACAGATATCCTGCATGAGATCCTTAGCCTGCGCTATATGCCCGTGTTGGTGGCTGAGAGCGGCAACCGATCGTGTGATTCTGAAGTTTCTGGCGGCGGTACCGCCGGAGAAATGTCCATTTGAAGTTTGCGGCCTGTGCAACCCTGGAACCGGGACCTCGGGTGGACAACATGGCCGGGCGGCAGTTCAACAACAGCAGCCATTGGTGACTGGGTGGAGTCGGAGTACCGGAGCGGTGCGAATATTGGCCTGAATTTCGCTGTGGTCCTTCCTACCACTGAGCGTAGCGGAACGAGTGCATGCCCGGGGAGGCAATTCCAGGATTCTCCGGTAATTGCCTGAGCCTTCGCCGGTGAGCTGCCCGGACGCTACCCGTAACGCGTCCCGATTACCGCGGGCTGCTCCCGGATTTTCGCGGGCGCTGGTCCGTGGTGGGGATGACTGTTACCTGTGGCCACACACTGGATATATATTTTTGTCTGCCCCCGGAACCCTGTTTCCAGTGACATGGAACTTGATGCGCCTGTGCCTGAGTCCCGGTCCCAATCTGGGATGAACCTACCCGGCGGCCATCTTGCTAGGATGGAGTCTATCATCCTGTACACTGGGTCTCAGCAAGATTGGGAGTGTGTGCCTAAGAGGAGCGTAGCGGAGCGGGCGCCGGGAGCTGGGCTGGGGTACGGTGACCTTCTCGAAGCTCTCGGTGCCCTTCATTCCACCCTGGTTCACGGCGCCTCGGTATTGGGGAGGAAGCTTGATAGTGTTGCTTCAGCGTCGGAACAGTTGCGATCTGCCTGTCCCCAGGCACACAGGGACTTGTCACACTTCACACAGGAGGACAGTGTCGTGGCCGCCCCTGTGAATAGGGGAAAGCTGGAAACTTCGGACAATGTGCCAACGTGTGATCGGCTGGCTGTGGGTCCGGTCTGTTCCGGAGGTTTTGGATTTGAGCGGGGGGTGGTGGCTTTGTCCCACGCGCAGCCTCCGGCGACCCAGGCAATATTCCAGCAACAGTCGCCTGCTCTGGCTGATTCCGCCTTCCTGGACCTTGTGTGCAGTACAGATCCTTGGGCAGTACTGGGAAAGATGGTCCTCCATAATGTTGACTGTGTTGGTGTTCAGAGACGTCCACCCTACATGTGTGTGTCGCTTCCTGGTCTTTTTTGGACGCTCCTCTTCCTTGTAACATTGGACATGGCACTGGGTCGATGGGTATGCATGGGTGGATTCGCAAAGAGTGGCCAAGGATAAGGCTGATCCTTCAGAGGTTGTCATCTAACAGGCGGGCGGGCACAGGGGTTGCGTGCTCTCACTACATAACTAATAGTGTAATAGGTACATAATGCTCCCCATTTTTTCTCTTGACATGGTCGATTTTGTGTTTGTTTACTGTTTGCTTTGGGGAGGAACATATTGTGCGGGAGGGAGAAGCCGGGGGCATGTTTTGAAGGTCCTCCTCCAGTTTATTAATACTCTCTTTACTCCCCCGTCTGGTGGGGTTTCCTTTCTTACTTCATTTTCTCTGTTTCTTCTATATTTCGGGTCTGGTTCCGGGGCGACAGGCACACTGCTGGGGGGGGGGGGGCCGTACTCATCTGCAGAGGTGCAGGGTGGGGGGTTGGGGGAGGGGATTCTTTCGTTTTTTACTTTGTTTCTATGGCCTCCTTTTTCTTCTTTTATTCTTCTTTGTCTTCTTTTCTGGGGTCAGCACGGTAGGTCTCCTTTGCTGCCAATCACTGTTTTTTTATGTGTGCCTCAATTTCCGTGGTGATTTCTGGGTCTTAGGGCAGGGGACTGCAGGCGCAAATGGCCGTGATATTCCTCCACATCCTGAACCTCCTGTTTTAGCGCCATTGCCTGGATAGATTGCTGTTTATTGTTGGCGTTTACTATTCTGCCTGCCATTTTTTGCTGCTGGGAAATTGTTTGGCACCTGATCCTTCTATCCCTTATTATAAAATGAAAACCTTTTGTATCCTGGTCCCTATTTGGGCTGTTCAGGGGCCAAGAGTATGCTAGCATGGAGACTCTGCTCCCCGAGGTGCTGCCTGTGATTAAAATTTGCTTCTGTTACTCTGATTGCTTAGCGGCCGGCCCCGGGGGTTGTAGGCCCATACCTGTCTTTTGTTGAAATGTCAATAAAGGTTTTTACAAAAAAAAACAAAAAAAAAAAAAAAAACCTTAGAAATTCACTGAAAAAAACATAGCTTTTAGAGAAAGTTATAGTTAGTTGGACACTGCACTCGTACAAAACCAGTGAAATTCCCCTGTTATAGTTGGTTCAGCTAACTATAACTCGCGCCCCCGCAATCCACTGCTGATGACGTCACATATTACATCACTGATGATAAAATCAATTTGGCCCTCCCAAGGCCTTAATCGGCCCCGGAGTCATGGCCTTTTTTTTTTTTTAATTCTTTAGGAGGGGGTTGTGTTACCCCCCTCCTCAGTCCACTTATGGCCCGGGGACCCCATCCCCCGGAGCCGGCCTTTGTTTTGTATTATATTAAAAATATATATATTTATAGAAAAACCTAGGACATGCTGGACAAACCTTTTGTACCTATCACCATGACGATTTGCGTGATATTCATTAAAAGGCGACTATGCATAGAATTAATCCACATGGAATGTATTTACACCGCTAGTGAAGCTCTGACGTGTCTGACGCCCTACCGTGCCTAATCCCGGCACCCCCGCCGGTGGTTACTCTCCAAGTAGACACCCTTGTTGTTTATTTATACAAACATGGGTAGCTATTGACGGGCACATTTATTATACACGCACACCAAGCCATTCAAAGCGGATTCGACAAAAATTCGACCAAACTATGGAAGAAACCCCCCTCACGGTTAATAAAACACATATCCACCGCCGGATGTGTAATACTTTTTATTTTACTCTCTGGAAAGGAGACAAACCTCACTTGAGAGTCACAGCATGCTCCTGGCTGAGCCCAATGCTGTGTTACACCCACCAGTGCCCGCCGAGTGCCTCACACCTCTGTGTTGTATTCCACCAGCTAGTGCGTATGCTATGACACTCTCTAGCCCATGTGCACTGTAACACCACCCCGTGAATATGTCATGCCTCACATGCCTTCGCACGGGTTATATTGCCCCATCTAACGTGCCTTCCTCGATGCCTATGTTATAACGCACAGCGCTATGCCATACATATTACAATCTGGGATCCATATCTTTGTCACAGTGCATATGCAACGTTACACTCCCCAGCACATATTTTATATTACAACTTTAGAGACTAGTTAGGTTACACAACACTACCCTGTGCATATTACACTCCAAGGCGCATATCGCATAGCACGCGCTAGTGCCTGTGCTATCTCGCACTCTCCAATTAATCTGTCATTGCGCACAATGTATTGCATTATATTTATATTATATTTCACGCCCCGGTTCATCTTATATCACACTTTTTGGTGCATAGTTTATACCATATACTATATCTAGTTTCCATTTTCAATCGTGCTCTCAGGACTATGTTCTATATAACACTGCGTCCACCTACCCTTTTCACGGGCATTACATTTGCGATGGGGGTGGAGGGTCAGGGGGTGTTTCTGCCAAGTGAATCCGGAGTCACAGTCACAAACGTCCTCTTCTTCCTGAATAAAAGTGAGATTATGCTGCATACTTGTTTATATTTTAAGTAGTTCGCACAGACACACATTTTAAAAACAAGAAAGTTCCTAATACCCACCTTCTCTTAGCCTGCTGCCCCATCCACCTCCTCCCTATCCTCTGTTGTCTGAATCCATGGACTAGCCTCCTCCCTCCTGCCATGCATGGTCTGATGTGCTGCCACTGCCCTCCATTTAGCATGATGTACCAGTCCACTCCTCCTGCCCTCCATTGCCCAATTCTATGGCCCATCATTGACCTCCTGCTTAGCCTCTGTGCTTAGCTTGCTGCCCCTATTCTCCTTCCCCATGCCCTCAGATGTCTTTGTGCATGCCCCTGCTCGATCCTTTTTGCCCACCATGTTGCATGGACCTGCCACTCCCATCTACTCTGAGTGTTCTGTTGAGCTGCCACTCCCCTCCCACCTGCCTAGCATTGTCAGATGACTGTAACCTGTCCCTGCCACCTCCACACTGCCTGTCCACATGCCATGCCCCTATCCCCTTCCTCCTGTCCTCCATGGTCCATTTTACTGCCACACCCTTCTGCCCTCCCTGGTCCATGTGCTGCAACTGCTCCTCCTGCCTGCCCCGCGCGGTCTGTTGTGAGGCCCCTTCCCCTGAACTCTCTTGTCTGTGCCCAGGTCCTGACCCTCCCTTCTATCCTCCATGGTCCTTTGTGCATGCCCCTGCACCCTCCTTCTTGCCCATCATAGCCATTGTGCTGCCACTAACCCTCCCGCTTGCCATGCATGGTCTTCTGTGCTGACCCTGACCCCCTGCCACCTTCCCTCCATGGTCTGTGTGTATGCCATCATAGTCTCATTGTTGCTCTCCATGGTGTGTCTTGTTTCTAGTCCCCATCCTGCCTGACCTCCATGGTCATCTAGCTGCTCCTGCCCTGCCCCCTTGCCCCCAGCCCTCTTTTTCCATGTGCAGACCCCTATTCCCTCCCTCCTGGCTTGTCTGTTCCATTGTAATGCCCCTGAACCGTCCCTCCTGCCCTTTATGGTCTGTTATATTGCAACTTTCACTCCTGTCTGTCCATTATGGTCAGCTAGCTACCATTGCCTCTTTCCCCTCTGTTCTCTGTTGTCCATGTGCATGGTCCTGTCCCCTCCCTATTGCTTTCTATGGATTGTTGTGCTGCACTACCGTCCTGCATGAGCTGTGTGGTGTATTGTGCTGCTGCAAACCCTGATGCCTGCGCTGTAGGGTCAGTTTGGTGTACCTCTCCATGTCCCTCCTGTCCTCTGTTATCCGAGTCCATGTCCCTACCCCAATTCCTCCTGCCTACCATGATCCAATGTACCATGCTTGCGAACATTTTGAACTTGGTAAGAGGGAGATTTTGAAAAAAAACTGGGGTATTGATTTTCCCCTTTGAGTTACATTGAAAAAGAGGAGATTGTAGATAGGAGACAGATCAAATAAAGCCCATTTGAGCTTAAAAACATTGGACGTTTCCTGGCTGAAACGGGTCTGTTGGCATGTATGGTTGTACTACCGCTGCCTCTTCCTTCTGCCCACAATGGTCTATTATATTGCCACAGCCTCTCTTGCCAGTCCTGTATTGTTGGTTTGTTGCCCCTGCCCCCCTTTCCACTGCCCTTCATAGTCTGTTGTGCTGCCACTGCCCTTCCTGCCTGCCCAGTGTGGTCAAATTGTTGCATCTGCACTCTCCTACCTGCCTTCAATTTTCAGAGTCCGTGCCCCTGGCCTCTGCCTCTCAACAGTATCCCAATGAACAACTAGATTGCTAACATTCTATATTTATTACAAAAGTGTGGAACGCCTGACGTCATCTTGATGTAATCAAAACTGTAATACCTAGAGAGGGTCTTATTTGCATCAAAATTATGGTTAGTGCTCTAAAAAACTAAAATGAAGACATATTTTCTGTCAAATAGCGACAAAGAACTTTTAAATTATTTGTAATCTTTATGTTTTTTTATCCAGTTGACCACTTGATTAAATGTTGCACCTAGGGGAGAGTATGTGGTATTACTTCCAGAGCTGCAGACTTTGCAACTGGGGAACCAGGTTGGAGTTTTCTGCTTCAGCTCAACATTCTGTGATTCTGGTCAAATCACTTAATCTCCCCATGTCTACAACCAAAATGAATTTGATCTTGTGTGATGTAACCAATGCTCATGTAAAGCACTCCAATACCTGACAAGTCTGCACTATATAAAACTGCAAAAACACAACAAATAAGTGTTTTGCACACTTCTGTCATTAGGCTATACTTGGGTGATATTTGGGCTACATTTGGGCTCTTTTGTCTCTGGTGGCCATCTTGGGAGATTTATTGTTATGAAGTTTCCTAATTTCCTCATTTACTGCAGTCTCCTCAGTGGGACTACTTTCAGTTTTTTATTTTGGTTCCATCAAGAAGGCATTCAGATGTATCACACATTTGCCATAAATTCTGAATGTTTGCACTCTAGTTGCTCATTAGATCACTGTAGTAAAACTACTGCTCACCAGTGAAGTCTGCTGCTGGTATTCAAAGTGAATGTTTCAGTCTGCATGTCAGAATTTTTTTATGAAATAGAAGAAGATTTGAGAAGTCAAAATGTACCCTAATTTTTCTTTCTGCAGAACTAATTATAATTTCTATGGCAAAATGAACCCCCTGATTTTGTTCCTTTGTAAATTAAATGTTTTAAGTGTTACCACTTTATTCCAATCAAGATGGCTTCAGGTGTGCCATACTTTTGTCATAAGTAAGACTGGTAGCGCTCTAGTTGTTCGTTAGAACACTCTGGGACATTCTGTCATTGGGCTATACTTGGGCTACATCTGGGTGATATTTGGACTACATTTGGGCTCTTTTGTCTATGATGGCCATCTTGAGAGATTTATTTGTTATGAAGTTTCCTAATTTCCTCATTTACTGCAGTTTCCTCAGTAGGAAATACTTTCAGTTTTTTAATTTGGTTCCATCAAGAAGGCATTCAGATGTGTCACACATTTGCCATAAATTCTGAATGTTAGCACTCTAGTTGCTCATTAGATCACTGTAGTAAAGCTACTGCTCACCAGGGAAGTCTGCTGCTGGTATTCAAAGTGCATGTTTCAGTCTGCATGTCAGAATTTTTTTATGAAATAGAAGAGGATTTGAGAAGTCAAAATGTGCCCTAATTTTTCTTTCTGCAGCACTAATCATAATTTCTATGGCAAAATGAACCCCCTCATTTTGTTCCTTTGTAAATTAAATGTTTTAAGTGTTGCCACTTTATTCCAATAAAGATGGCTTCAGGTGTGCCATACTTTTGTCATAAGTAAGACTGTTAGCGCTCTAGTTGTTCGTTAGAACACTCTGGGACATTCAGTCATTGGGCTATACTTGGGCTACATCTGGGTGATATTTGGGCTACATTTGGGCTCTTTTGTCTCTGGTGGCCATTTTGGGAGACTTATTTGTTATGATGTTTCCTAATTTCCTCATTTACTACAGTCTCCTCAGTAGGAAATACTTTCAGTTTTTTACTTTGATTCCATCAAGAAGGCATTCAGATGTGTCACACATTTGCCATAAATTCAGAATGTTAGCACTCTAGTTGCTTATTAGATCACTGTAGTAAAGCTACTGCTCACCAGGGAAGTCTGCTGCTGGTATTCAAAGTGCATGTTTCAGTCTGCATGTCAGATTTTTTTACTGAAATAGAAGAGGATTTGAGAAGTCACTCAAAATGTGCCCTAAATTTTCTTTCTGCAGCACTAATCCTACTTTCTATGGCAAAATGAACCAACTCATTTTGTTCCTTTTTAAATTAAATGTTTTAAGAGTTACCACTTTATTCCAACCAAGATGGCTTCAGGTGTGCCATACATTTGTCATAAGTAGGACTGTTAGCGCTCTAGTTGTTCTTTCGAACACTCTGGGAAGCTGCAGTCGAACACAAAGGAATCAACTGACAGTCTCTGCCCTTGTTGGATGTACATGTTTTACTGAGAATGTCAGACTTCATTCTCACATGACTGAGAAAGATAATGTGAATTTACAGAAAATATGCTCTCAGTTTAGCTTATAGATCACCTTCCAAACCTCGGTGGGAAAAGCATGAGAAAATAGTTTTCTCGCAAACATGATTCATGATATCACAGCAGAAGGCTTTTTCACATGGTAAAATCACTTAGAACACACCACAATTCCTAAAATGGGTATGGTACCATCAACAAATGATTTATAATGTAACTAAAGTCTTAAAACCTTCTATTAACCACAATGCTTTTTAATGAGGTGCTATCATGTATATTGGTCCCAAGATGGCTGCCAACACTTCTTGGATGAAGTGCTGACAGCCAATCAGATCTCACGATGAGATGTGTGGTTAGGCTCCGCCCAGATATATATGTGATTTTACTTTTGATTTTCTCAGGAACTACTGAACGGATTTACACCATTTAAGCAAAAGGCACGAGTGTGAACCAAGGGCTACCTTTTTGCCAAATTTGGTGTAATTCCGCTCAGCCGTTCGGGCTGTACCTTCGACTAAAGGTCCTATGGGAATATGCATGGGGAAAACGCGTTTTGGGACCCCCCTTTTTTCTCAGCCCCCGTTTGACGAATCACCCCGAGGCTTTCAGGGTAGGAGCTGAGCGGAGCGCCCCATTAGTTTTGAAAATTTCACGAAGATAAGTCAACTGGCGCCAAAGTTATTCAAAATAGAATTTTCTGATTTCCTATGGGAACTCGGTCCTAACTATAACTATCTACTGGAGACCGCCAGTAGATAATATATATATATTTAAATGTATAACTAACAGTAGCTTCCAATTTCAGATTAAAAAAGCTCTTTAAAATTGCCTTCAGATTTATTTCACACACAATGTAATGAAGACAATGGGAAGAAACTAATCCCAATCCTTATCTATTTTGAAGACACTTAGGTTTGCCATCTATACTGCACAGATGCCAAGTCAGGTGCAATATATAGTGGTGGAACATTTACTACTCTAAATGAGCGGAAAAACTAATAATTCCGTAGAAGGTTCATCCAACTCATTCAGGCTTCTCTGGATAGCCACCACCATGCACCAGTTTATTGAAATCCTAGAATCAGTACATGGCTACCGAGAGCTTAAAATTAAGCAATCTCTAGCTCAGACATTTAAATGTAAGTTTTCTAAACAAACATGAAAAATGTGCAGCATACAAATAAAATATAACTTTACCTTGAACTCTAAAACCGTCTTGCATCCATAGCATACACCTCACTCTGAAAAAATATACTTATAAGGCTTCCCTTGAAGACCACTGTCCAAATAGAAAAAATACTTTTTAAAATATATTTTTCACCTGCCTACTCAAGGCACAAACAGATTTTTGTTTAACTCTTTGACTATTTGCTCAACTTACTAAGTAATAAAAGTTAACACCCCCCAAAAAATACATCTAAAGAACGCTCTTAGAATACATAAGCCTCAAAAAGCCACAAAAGATTTGTTATATCAATCAATCACTCGTTTGTTAAGCGCGACTACTCACCCGTAAGGGTCTCAAGGCGCTGGGGGGTGGTTAGCAGGCTCCAGTCCATCAAGAGGGGCTCTGTCTAAAAGCTAGGTTTTGAAGTTTCTTTCAAAGATGCGGAGCGATGTTGTCTGTCTTAGGTGGAGCGGAAGGGCGTTCCAGGCTCGGGCCGCGAGGAAGGAGAAGGAGCGGACTCCCGATCTGGTCTTTCTGGTGCAGGGAAATACCGGCGTAGGAGAGCTGGGCTGATCGTAGGGTCCACTGGGGAGCGTGGAATTTGAGTCAGCTGTTCAGGTATGCTGGTCCGATGTGGTGGAGGGCCTTGTGGGCGTGGGTGAGCATCTTGAAAGTGACTCTAGCTTCGATGGGAAGCCAGTGGAGTGTGCGTAGGTGCTGGGAGATGTGGCATTGCCTTGACAGGTCGAGGATCAGTTTTGCGACGGCATTCTGGATGTTCTGTATCTTGCGGGCGAGGTTTTTGTTTATCCCGGTGTAGAGTGCGTTGCCGTAGTCAAGTCTGCTGGTGACCAGGGCATGAGTGACAGTCTTTCTGTGTTCTAGGGCGATCCATTTGAAGGTCTTACGAGGAGGTGGAGGGTGTGGAAGTAGAAGGACGAGACGGAGTTGATCTGGTGGTCCATTTTGAGCTCGGAGTCCAGGATGATTCCCAGGTTGCGTGCATGGTCCGTGAGGGTGGGCGGGCTTCCGAGGGCGGGGGGCCACCAGGTGTCATTCCAGGCATTGGGGTTGGGCCCATGATGAGTACTTCTGTTTTGTTGGTGTTTAGTTGTAGGCAGCTGTTTTTCATCCATTTGGCGACGGCTTCCATGCCTTCTCGAAAATTGTGTCTGGCGGTATTGGGTTCGTTGATTAGGGAGAGGATGAGTTGGGTGTCGTCTGCGTATGACACAATGTTGAGTCCGTAGGTACTAACGATGGGGGTGAGCGGAGCCATGTAGATGTTGAAGAATGTAGGGCTGAGGGAGGACCCCTGGGAGACTCCGCAGGTGGTAGGTGTAGGGTCCGAGAGGAAAGGGGGGAGTCTGACCCGCTGCGTTCTGCCGGAGAGGCTGGAGTGGATCCAGTTGAGGGCCTTGTCTTGGATCTCCATGACAGATACTGTAACTAAACTGTACCTAAAACACGTTTCAAACAAAAATACGTACTACAATTAAATTAACAAATAACTTCCCTGGTTACTTCCTATATAGAACATTAGTCAGCAGAAATAAATACACAGAGCACAGAGCATTTTAAATATAAATTAAACCAAGAAATCCTTCCTCAAAAAGGTAGAAATTCAAATGTATTCAACATTTTGTAGCTGTTGAATATATTTTCCAATCCTCTTTTAGTGCTGTAAATTTACACATGGATCCCTCTGCAAAAAATGCAAAAAATCAAAGGTTCCCAAAAAAAGCAGTCCATCCACAAGAAGAAATCAATGGGAGAAGTTGAAGAAACACCTAAAAAAAAGAGTACTGATTGAAAAAAGAATCCATACCACAAACTGAAAAATAAAATTAGTTGTATAAAATGTGAGATATAACAAGGTATCTAAAATAATTCCTTTAAAAAATATTTCCAAACTAAAAACAGAGATGGAAGGAAAAACAATGAGTGAAATCTTCATCTTTCATGAAAAGAAAGCGGAAAAGACAGTCACACACCCAACCAAAACATGCACATTAATATAAAAAACCCTAAAAGTTCAAAAATATCTCAAGTGCATTACACATACATTAAAAAAAATTACATCCATTAACTATCTCTCTGGGAAACTGTGACAAAATATCTCTATTGTAAGGTCATCCCTAAATTCTTGTGACTGATACAGCTGGCTTTCTAACTCAGAACACTGGGGCACTCTTGACCAGAAACCAACGTCAGTTCTGACCCCTGAAACATGATAGGATTGGCTAATCCCCAAGTGCCATGTTCAACTTTCCAGTATCACAATAGTATATGGTGCTGGAAATGCACAGGCAGCATTTCAGGTAAATGTTACCTAAGAGCTGCATCATGTAACTTGCCATACATTAGGCTAACAAGGAAAACAAGGCTTCGGGTCTACATGTGTAGCTTGACTTCTGAAGCTTTTAACCTTCAGGTAAACTTATACAAAATAACCCTTTTTGACAGGAAGAAACCATAGTCATAAATATTGAATAAGTTGCCTATAAGTATGCCTTGAAACCAACATGTTATGGCACCTAGTATTTTAAATTGTAACATTTAAGAATTTTAAGTTGGCATGCACCTACAGTGATTAGTGCGCATCTGCAAAGTTCACTAGATCGGGATAGGGGCATGGCTGTTTCAATGAAAACATTAAATACAATTAAAATATTATTGTTTGTAACTTTGATTTGGAGTAATCTGCAGAGACCATCCCACCAATCTTTTAAAAAAATTAAATTCTATGATGAAGTTGGATTTTTGATAAATATACTAGAAGGGTAGCCTTCAGAAAGTTAGACTTTCTTTACCTGAAGCTCCAGTAGCCTAATTAAAATTAACCTACCTGCAGCTGTAGAGACAATCATTTGGGACTTTCGGCAAGAAGACTTGGGTGTGTGGTATGTAAATCATCCACTCTCACAAAAAGCTTCTTGTAAGGGTGCTGGAGTTTTATTAATTTGAAATAGATCAGGGTAAAGTCTGCCCACTCACAGTTCCTTGAAAAGTAAAACTTGGGGAATAGTGGGCCTTTGATTGCAAGGCCAATCATAGCCAGACAGGCTGTATTACAGTGGGAAGGGGAGCTGCTCCCAGAATCAGCTTTTTGTGGTTGAGTAGGAGTGGACTCCTAATTTCCCTAGATACACAACTGGGTGGATCACAAGCCTTTTGCAAGGGCAAAAAGTTATGCAATCTCAATTTTTACTTAGATTGATGCACGAATGGATAGTGTGTAAAAAGGGGAACAGGACGTGCTGCAAAAGTGGGAAGGCTTGCCCTTGTGAACTTTTTGGCCATTGGTTACTGACTGTCCAGGAGTCACACTCACCCGCTGACTAGTAAATTGTACAAATGTTGCTCCTCTCCCCAGCTCCTCAGAAACCATTCAGACCTACACAAGAGCTGAAGAGAAAGAAGCCTGCTGTCTGTGATCTTGAGTGAACCTATTTTTTTTTTTCAATATTTTTTTATTGAAGTTCTTGTATCAAGATTACAATTAACAATAACATAAATTGGCTACCACAAAATAAGGATTCAAAATAAAGAAAATTATTTAAGGAATGCAAAATTCCACCATTATTCAAAATAGGAACACCAAATTATGTTAAACTTCCGAATCCCACCAATTCGCTGTGCGTATCGCTTTTCACTCTTTCTAACATTCCTAATTTTCTGAAACCAGGAATTAAACAAAGGAGCTTGAATTGACTTCCAGTTCTGGAGCACCAGAAATCTTGCCACTGCCATTGCAATAAATAAGATTTTGGCCATCTGTTCTGTCAGACCGAGATCAGAATCATATCCGCACAATACTAATTTAATATTATAAGTGATCTGGATCCCACAATACTTTTGTAAATATTCGAAAATCTCATTCCAAAAAGGAATAATTTTAACACAGTCAGCTATAATGTGAGACCAGTTAGCGGGAGTATATTGCTGACATCTAAAACAGGTGGCACTAGTATTAACATACATTTTAGCAATGGCGGCTGGAGTGCGATACAGGAGCCACTTACTGAAGAATAATATTCTTCTCCAATTAGATCCTCGAAGAACACTAAAATTCAGCTTATTAATGGTTTTCCAAGTGTTGATAGTAAGTATGTGATTCTCCTGTTCTTGCCATTTTTTAATAGCTTTCTTGCTCAGATCTACCTCAATATGTTTAGCTAAACAACGCTTCCATGCCGCTGGCTTCCTCATCCGAGAAGTCATAAACAAATCATCCCATAACTGATTAGAAGAACCAATAATTCTTAGCTCCACTTGTTCCAGCATTTTAAAAATCGAAACATAGGAGCCTAGTAACATAAAATTCCCTGAAATTATAAGCTGCATCTCGCCCGGTGACAGCCATGCCCCCTCTCTTAAAAAATCTGCAAGAGAATAGAACCCAACACGATCCCATTGTAGTGCAATATCAACTCCAATTGTCATACCCATAAACATGAGAGCATTTCTTAAGGGAGTTCTAATATTAAACTGCGGGAGAGAGTATCTTTTAAGAAAAACGTCACGACGCTTGAAAAACCAAAGCATCGTCTTGTATCGACTAAGTTTCGGTGACTTAGGAATGTGTAACGGAAATGGAATCTGGGCCTCATAACAAATTCTATCAAGAAAAAAATTAATAAGGACATTTGGGCTCTGCATTCCAGATTTAAACCGCTCTAAATATTGGGCGAAATATGCGCTATAATAGTCTCTAACATTAGGTACGGCTAAACCTCCTAATTCGGTTTCAGCATAAAGAGTCCCCATTGCTATCCTGGAACTTTTTTTTGCCCATATAAACGCAGAAAATAATGATTCCACTTTTGAAAAAAAAACACTGGGCAAAAAGCAAGGAATGGTAGAGAATAAAAAATGAAAAAGCGGAAGTATAGACATTTTTATAAGTGCCACCCGCCCCAAGATGGAAATTGGTAACGAATCCCATCTGATAAACAAGATTGGAACTTACGTAGTAGAGGATCAAAATTCAGATTAGCTAATTCGGAAACCAAAGTGGAAAACATAACCCCCAAATACCTCTTCGGTCTTAAATTGATACAGCCAACTAAGTCAGCGTGTAAATACACCTCACCCCCACCACAAACTAATATTTCCTTTTTTTTTTTATTTATTCGATAGCCGCCCAACTCTTTGAATTCTTCAAAAAGCTGAAGAGCTGCAGTTTGAGATTGAATATCCGTCTTAATCAATAACATGATATCATCGGCATATAATTTAATTTTTGCCATGGAAGGGATCGGAGGAGGAATATTCGCAGATTCACGAATTGCTGTAGCTAACGGTTCAATGAAGAAAGCAAAAAGAATAGGGGACAAGGGGCAACCCTGCCTAGTACCTCGTTGGACCGATACTGTGCCAACCATAGCTGAATTAATAATTATATTGGCTTTGGCACCCGTGTACAAATTCAGAATTAAACTAATAATTTGTGGAGGAATTCCAAAGTTCTTTAAAATAGCAAATAAAGTTGTCCATACCACCAAATCAAAAGCTTTTTCCGCGTCTAATAATAAAATTAAAGCAGAAATTTTATTTGTCTGAAAATAATCTAAAGCCTCAGTAAGAAAATGTGTATTTGTAACTAATTGCCGGCCTGCCACAAAGCCGTTCTGATCCAGATGAATAAGATCCTTTGCAATATAATTAAAGCGTATTGATAATAATTTAGTGAGGATCTTATAATCAGTGTTGAGTAATGTGATAGGCCTATATGAGTTGGGATCTTTAGGATCTTTTCCTTTTTTCGGGAAGCTAACCACTGTCCCCTCCCCAAAAGAATCTGGAACTTGCCCACCCACTAACATATAATTAACTAATTGTGAAAATAAATCGGAAAAGGCACTAAATAAAACCTTAAAGAATTCGGCGGGGAGGCCATCCGGACCACATGCCTTACCAATTTGTAAGTTCTTAACCACTAATTCTAATTCTGACTGAGAAAATAAGCGCATCATTACTCCACTGTCTGCCTGAGATAGAGAGGGCATATCATATCTAGCTAAAAAATTGGAGAGCCGAAGAAAATCTATCTCCTGATGTTGACTGTATATCTGTTTATAGTGAGAGAACATTATAGTGCCAATAACATCAGACTGTGATGTTTCTATTCGGGTGGCAGGACACTTTAAAATACGAATCAGATTTGCGGCGGCTTGCTCCTTAGCCTGCCACGCAAGGAGTTTACCAGAGAAATTACTCTCCTCATAAATACTCTGAGATTGTGTAAGAAATTGCTGTTCACTCTGTATAGAAAAAAGCGTACTGAGTTCACGTTTGGCCTCGTTTAATTTATTTTGCGCAATACTGGAGAAGTTGGATTGTCGAAGCAGAGTAAGCGTACAAATTCTTTCATAAAGTAAAGTCCTAGTTTGTTCAATAACGCGCCACTCTTCTGCATCTTTACCGATGATGAAACTACGAATAAAAGCTTTTAATGAGTCCCAAATGATGTGCAGTGGAGCCGTATCCGAATTACGAGCAATAAATTCGGCAATCTCCAATTTTAAAAAAGAGACCCAGTTGCTATCTTGTAGATACTTTTTATTAAATATCCATCTCTTAGGGGACCTAATTTTTTCCCCTACTTTCAATTCAATTACCAACATTGCGCGGTCTGAGAAGCCATTATGGAAGAATTTTTTATGAGAAAATTTTAATAAGCAAGAGGCCAAAAAAAAATCGATGCGAGAGGAAGATCTATGTCTTCCTGACCAATAAGTAAATTCTTGTTTTTGTGGGAATTCTAATCGCCATGGATCGCAAAGATCCAGTAAAACTATATTCTTCATAATTGACCTTATTGACTTTGGTTTAGCTTATTTCTTCGAGGCACCAGTGGAATCTAGTTTTATATCCATAAGAATATTAAAATCCCCACCTATAACTATATCCCCCCCTGACCGTTAGTAATGATTGAAATAACTCCTCATAGTTGGGGGCACGATCTTCCACTGGGGCATAAAAACTAACAAAAGTAATTGGCCTATTCCTGTCTTTTATAACACAAGTGGCCCAACACCACCGCCCTGCACCCCCATCTTCAAACTGGATAATTTCTACATCTAAGTTACGATTGATGAAAAGTGCGACCCCCCTTTGAGATTCTTTAGTCTAGAAAACCCATGATATAAGGACCAAGTTTTAAACATAGGAAAATAATTAATTTTATCCGCGGAAATATGGGTTTCTAGCAGCATCACAACTGCTGGACACTCTGTTTTAATCCATAACTCGATGGCGCGCATTTTTTTTCTATTATTCAGCCCATTAACATTAAAAGAGATTACTCTAATCCCCCCAATAGGCATATATCTGAATCATTAAAAAATAACTTCTTGCCAGCATATTTACCATCACAGACAACAAGAACTTCCATTTTCCATTTTCCCCCACCACCCACCCCATCCCCCCACCCAGGTGCTCCCCGCCTTCACTTAGCCTACACCTAGCCCGGTGGCCCTGTACTACACCTTCACCTTCCTCCCACGCTGGCCACATGACACTAACCCCTCTCTTGAAGGCGCCTTGGTGTTGCGCCCCTGTTCCCATGACCCCCCCAGTTCCTCGCCTGCACCTCCCCCTAATTAAAAAAAAAAAAAAAGCAAAAAGAAGAAAAAGGGAGACCTCCAATGACCATCCAACCAAATCAAATCAAAATCCAAAATTATCCTACACCTGGACCAACTGATCAAGCATCTCACGTGCTTCATCAACATCTGTGAACAAATAGAATTTTCCCTTAATCAAAACTTTCAATTTTGATTGCTGAGCAATCGAAGCTTGAGCACCTTTGTCCTTAAATAACTGGAGAATCTTTACAAAGTCTTTTCTGCGTCTGGCGGCGGCAGCCGACATGTCGGAGAAAATCCGGCACTTAGTAGTAGGATTAACATGAAATCGTCTTTGCTTGAAGGCCTGTGATAGGATTATTTCTTTAACACGAACATCAGCAAAGTTGACTAAGATGGCCCGAGGAAACGGAGAATTGGGAAATGGACGCGCTGGAACTCGATGCGCCCGCGTGATTGTTAAGTCTCCCTTAAACTCAGGGACGACCTCGCGAGAAAAGAAAAAGTAATCCATTGCGTCATATCAGACCCCTCAATGTTCTCAGGTACGCCCACTATTCGAAGGTTTGACCTTCTATTGTAATTTTCTAACTCATCCAATTTAACTTCAAAAGCCTTCGAAGATTTGGAATCTCTTTCTGCATGATGGTCAAATTGTCCTCCACCACCGAAATTCTAGTTTCAGATTCTTGGAGTCGATTTGAAAATGAAGCCAGCGTATGTTCAATTTTATCCAAACGCTTACAAATCACTTCCATTTCCATCTTTTGAAATTGCTTCATCTCTCGTATTTCTTGGAGAATTAAATTTAGCATGTCCTTTACTGAAATCTAAAAATCCCCAGTAGTCTCAGTATCCATCCCCATAATCGAACTCTGAGGCAAGGTAACCCCAGTGGAAGCAATCATAGAGGTACAGATAGAAGAAGTAGAAGGCTCTTTATCACTAAGCGAAGTGGGTGTTATATGCAAAGGTGGAGGATCTGTTAACGCTAGATCGCCAGTTGACCTCATTAATCCCAATTTCCCGGTGTTGTTCATCATAGGAGAAATGACTGTTGGAGAAGTTGAGAGGGCTGGAAGGGTTGGACCCCCTGGTAGGGCTGCACGAATACCAACTGTGTTGGCAGAAACATATGTTGCGCCCTTACGCTCAAATAACGGAAATTGTTTAGAAGCCTTAAGAGCGCAAACTGACGCAACCTCTTTAGATGCCTGTAAATTGAATGAGGTCACTGGTGTCAAACACGAAGCCATTTCAGGTAATTTAACTTCTGAACCCAATAAGACCATGTCCAATCCCCCCATGGGGGACTCCAATACCTCCTGCCCCTCACTAATAACAGATTTGCCATGATTTTGTTGATGAGCCTGTATCGGGCTACCACCCGGGAGCCCATCCTCGCCTTCTCCAGAACTCTCCGAAATTTCAACAGAAGAAATTTCTCTCTCCGCGGCTGACCCAGCCCGCTTAGCCCTTTCTGAATTCTCCTTAAGTTGCTGGCGTCGTATTTTCGCTTTGGCCCTGGCCGTCAGT
Organism: Triturus cristatus; assembly: GCF_964204655.1. Classification (NCBI taxonomy): domain Eukaryota; kingdom Metazoa; phylum Chordata; class Amphibia; order Caudata; family Salamandridae; genus Triturus; species Triturus cristatus. The sequence continues at coordinate 921,695,622 of NC_140588.1, forward strand.
TGCTTACCCATTATTAGAACTGATTAAAATTGAAAAAACAAAAACAAAAAAAAAGCATTTTTTTTTCTCCTTTTTGTAGAGATAGGAGATGGCAGCGTAATAGCCTTTCACTGCAAAATCTTGGACCATGGATCCTCAACACCAATAACGGCAGTCCTGTAAGTCGGAGTAAATGCCCAAAAGAGTCCGGATCGTCAAAAATGCTGGGACCGAGAGTCAAACCCACACAGCGGCTACAACACAGTACTTTAAGGCTGCAGCGGCGGGGCAGACAACTCTCACAGCTTAAACTGGGGCCACCGTCCGACTATATAGAATATCTGGCCAAAGTAAATCATTTTCAAATTAGATTAAATTAATTTACTACTACCAACAGTGGCTCCACAATTCCACTTTCCACTGTCCAATGCCGAGAATGCTGGGACATGTAGTCCTATCACATAGCCCAGACTGCGGCTGCTACCATAACACCAAAGGTAGCGGCCATTGCTTTAGCTGAAGTCCAGTCTGTGTGAACAAGGACATAGTATAGAGAAGAAAAGGACCGGCGGCAGCGGCAGAACAGGAGCACTGGTGTCCAGAGGGTAGAACGGCAATTATCGCTCACCAAGGTCACCAAGGTCGCCGAGAACTGCCTGCTCCCAGCAAAACTCAGCAGCTCTCCCAGGCAATAAGGATCGCAGCGTTATCCAGCGTTTATCCAGAGCAGCTAAGAGCTAACAGCCGAATCGCAGTGTTGCAGCTTCAGCCCAGAGACATGAACGTCAAAACTTCACCGGAGCGCATCCTCCGGCCGCTGCAACCGCCGCCATCAGCCACATGAGAGGAGAGGGAGGGGCTAGGAACCAGGTGCAGGTGCTACGTGGAGGCGTGGAACTCCACCGAGTGAACCTATTTTGACCGAGTCTCAACCTTGCCCCACTGGAGGATTTCAACTAACATAAAGAAGACTGAGTCAGAAGGTAAAATCTTTGACTTGGATGACCCACTTGTATCCCACCACCACCCCATCACAGCCAGCTGGAAACCATGCCAAGGTCCTAGTTAACCAAGTACAATGACTTTTGAATGGCGTTTTAATTGTTCTTGCTGCCTAAAAATTACAAATTATTTATCAGGCTCCCCTGATTTTTGTTCATTGGTCTGTGATTTGTTTCTAGTACATGATCTTTCTTTTTCAAAATTCTGCGTGGGATTTTATTGTGTTTTGTTTTATTTGAATTTTTGTTTGGTTTCTGCTGGAAACTTAATACATTTATGAGAAGTTAAGTCTTTCGAAATTGTGCATAGCTACAGGTGTTGAGCCCAGATTAAATTATTCAAACTGATTCACAGAGGTAAACTTACACTTTACGGTAAGTGTACTATTTTTTTAGTATTCACAAACATTTACAACTCCTTTTTGGTGGAGACTCTACCCATAAAATGATAGACCTCTCCTTTCTTTTTTATGTGCGAAGTTCTATAACCCGACTGAGGACTCTCTGCAGTCCTAAAATTACTATAAGCAAAAATTAAAATCATTGCATGTGAATACTAAAAAATTGTAAACACACAAAAATGGAAGTTTAACTTTGTGAGTTCTCTGGCCCGACTGAGGACTTTCCGTAGCCCAAAAATTACTATTTGTAAAATTAAAATCATAGTTTGTGAATAGCAAGAAAATGCGAACATACACAAATTGTAAGTATATCAGTAAAAGTGTATTTGTTAATCAGGCCTATGTGTCTACCCAGATCAGGTTATGGACTTATTACTTGAAATGGAAGTAAACTACACATAAAAATATTATTTTTGCACTATATTATGTTTATTGTAGTACTTAACAGATGTAATTTGTTTAAGTAAATAGTTTGTTAAAAGTATACTGGTAATAGTAATGCTTTAGATTTAATCAACTTACAAAGGTTTCACTTTTCTAAATGTGTAATACATTTTGAAAACTTTAAAATGTATATTACATTTACCATTTATTATTTAATAAAGTACAGTTAAATTCGTAACTCTCTGTAAGTCATTCATTGAATTGTATTCACTTACTATTATAAAACCTATTGCGCAGTTTTTAAAGTAACTACATGATTCTGGTGAAGTACACATTGAATATTCTCCCTTCAAAACCATTAAACCCTAATAAGAAACAATATTGTAGGAGATTTTTGATATTCTAACTCCACCACATAATACAAATAGGTATACATGGGTGGGACCGATGATTTTCTATTCTAACTCTAAGACATAGATCCATAGAGGTAATACAATAAATTAAAGTAAGTGCATATTGACTGTTCTAACTCCAAAACCTATAAACTATAGAGTGAAACAAAAAACGTAGAGGACAGTAGATTAACTATTCAAATTCCAACATTGGGGTGAGGACAAGTTTAGTATTCTAACTCCAAGACATAGAAATATTAGGATAACACAATAAATTGGAGGAGTGCATATTTCCTGTTTTCAGTCCAAAATCTCCAACAATTGAGGTAAAGCAATACACTTGACGAGGGTCTATATTTACTATGCTACCTCCAAAACCAACCCACTTTGGATATGAAAACATAATTGAAGCAGATTTAGTTTTCTGACTCAAATGTGCAGAAATATTGGGATAGCATAGTAACTTTAGTGGATTGTAAATGTACTATTCCAAATCCAAGGCCAACAACCAGTTCGGTATCGCCACATAATTGCAGATTAACTATCATAACTCCAATGTGTACAAAATTTAAGATAACACAGTAAATTAGGGGTGGTGGGTATTTACTATTTTACCTCTTCACAAGAAATGTTAACAAAATCATCATAATATAATAAAGAACATATAATTTCTCATATAATTATTTTAAAAAAATGATTCATAATATGATTTATAATGTTTCAAAGTAGTAGAGTTTAATTATTCTATCTAATTAATAGTATGTATTCATAAAGTATGAAACCAATATATCAATAAATTAACATGTATTTAAATATTATTAATTATGAAATATGCAAAGTCTATTAATTAATTTTGATTGTATTTTACTTGGTAGAATTTCTAAATATGCATTTTCCATTTAAATTATAAATATATGTTTTTTAAACAATTTGAAATGTTTTAAAATGTAAAAAAACATGGAAAGAAATAATGGTGTTCCTGTAACTGTAAGTAAGTGGATTATTAGTGGGGGTGGTTGAGAGTCCACCACAAGGAATAAGATTACAAACTTGATGAGGTTAAACATAGTTTCAATAATTTAAATCTGGGTATTTTGACAGCGCTATCCCCTGTTATTTATGGCACAGATCAGACAGGCAGACCTTAGTAAAATGTGTATGTTAAGTTTTAACAAACAGTTAAAATGTCAAACACACATTGCCATGTAAATCACATAATCAATTTATAAAAATAGAAAAATATTTAATGACCAACATGACACCAAATTGACAAAAGTCCAATAAGGGGAACCCTAGATACGAATCTTTAAATAATTAGGGCAAAAGGCACCAAGAAAAAGTGAAGTGTCAGCCAATAATCTCTGTTCACAGTTGATTGGGACCTCGGTGCAATTGTATTTGTATTTGACTTTGGTTTTTGTAAAGCGCAGAACACACCCCCAGAGGGATATCCGGGCACCAGACCGAGTAAATTACTGGTTCTGATTAAGACCTAAAGTGGATACAGCCATATCTTCAGTTGTTTCCCAAATGTCAACAAATCCAACACAATGCGTAGATCCTGAGGGAGCCTATTCCAATGAGTGGAGGCTAAGATGTTAAAAGAGCATCCAACCATCCGGCATTTCTTGATTCTTTTGCAAGATATCAAGGCCTTACTGGATGATCTGAGATTCCGGGTTGGTTTATAAAAGTTGAATTTGTTTAGCATTAGCATAGGGCTAGTGCCATAAAGTGTTCTGTGCGTGTGGCACAGTAACTTAAAGATGGCTCGTTTTGCAGACTGATGGCCAATGAAGCTGGTCTAGGCATGGAAATGCTGAGATTCATTTACCTTCATTCAAAATAAGTTTGGCAGCTGTATTTTGAACAGTTTGGAGTCTTGAGAATAAATAATCAGCCATGTTAATTTACAATGTATTTTCATAGTCAATCCTACTCAGAATAAAACCTTGGATTATGTTCCATCTCCAAGCTACTGGGATTCAACAAAATAGCAGTCTAAAACAAGTCTCTCAAACCTGGTTACTTGTTCTTGTACGGACAGAGTATTATTGATGGGAAAGCCCATCTATGTAACCACTTTTGTGGGTGTAGGTGCTGGGCCTAACATAGTTGCCCACCATGAATCATTCCAGAATTTTCCAGCACCTTCAAACAACCAGAAAGGCACTCAACTAGATTATCCCTTATTTCATTGCACTTATCATAAATAGAGACAATTAGTTGAGGGCCACTAGCATATAGGACGATCTCAAATCTTCTTGCTTTCATAATGCTAGCCAATGGTGACAGTTGTATATTGGACAATGTAGGATGAATGAGGAACCCTGTGGAAGTCAACAATGCAGATCTTTGGGGCTTCATTTAAAAGTTGGCAACTGAACAGATTACAATCTATTACATGAAAAGGAATACAACTAATGCAAGGTGGCTAAATGTTATGTTATGTTATGTCATATTAACTGGGATTTATAGAGCGCGTAATCACCGGCAGGTCTCTTAGCGCTGCGAGAGAGTGGCTAAACCCCATCAACAGTCATATGTACAACACCCGGAGGGGCTTATGCTGTGCCCAGAGCCTCCATAAACAGAAGAGTCTTGAGTCTTTTCCTGCAAGGGAGGAGGGCAGATTCCTTGCGTAGGCTCTCAGGTAGCCGATTCCATAGTTGAGGGATCAATACAGAAAAGGTTCTGCCGCCTTTAGATGTTGTTTTGAAACGTGAGCAGGCCAGTAGGCCTGCCTCGGACAACCGAAGGGCTGAAGGGCTCCATGATGTATCCTGGGGCCTGGCCATGATTGACTTTATGGGCGATACAGAGGCCTTTGAACCTCGGTCTCTGTTTAATGGGGAGCCAGTGCCACTGCTGTAGTAAAGGAGTAGCGTGCACCTGTCTTGGGAGCCTAAAGATCAGCCTAGCTGCATCGTTTATGGCCACTTGTAGTTTACCTCTGGTCTAGGACAGCACTCTCCCAAGCAGCTCTGCATCACCGCCGCATTGCCGCAGTGCAGAGACCTCCCCTGAGAGGGGCTCGCACCGGCAGCCCGATTCCCGCCTCAGAGGAGCTCCTGTCCTACCCTGCCTGGTTACTTCATCGCACTCTGCTTTTTACTTCTGCATATCCCTTGTTGCCCGCTAGCTGCCCTATTCATCCTGATTTATTATTTTTTAGTTCAATCGCCACACCGCCGGTTCCCTGCCGCTGCTGCCCCTGTGGCCCCTCCCCGACACAGCCCCTGCTCCATCCTTCCTACCTCTAGTCCTGCCCCACACCCCTACTTAATGGGGGCCACTGTGCGATAGCGCAGCAGACGCGCCGCTGGCACGCCAAACGCGTGCCTAAGGCAAACCCGTCTGTGCCCGTCTGTGATCTGACCGTGACCAGCGGCAGCAACACTGGATCCATGACCTTCCACCGCTACAACTCCACCGCCCTCCTCGCATTTAACCCTGAAAGACTCAGAGACTGCCAACAGGCCTCACCGAACTTGACTCACGGCCAGTTCTCCTGCCTCCACTGCCATCAGACCTTCACCACCACCGTGACCTCCGGCACCGCAGACACCTGTGCCAATGACACCCTAAGATGCATCCTCCTCAACGTGCGCTCCGTACCCAAACAGGCCATAGAAATCTGGAACCTACTCGACTCTCTCTCACCCGACATTGCCTTCTTCACAGAGACCTGGACCGATGCCGTCTCTGCCCCCAACATCAACACAGCCATCCTGGATGGATACAAGATCCAGAGGAAGGACCGCCCCAACTACCTGGGAGGGGGCCTCGCCATCGCCCACAAGAGCACCCTCCACCTCACCACCTCTAGCAAAACCTTCCCCTCTGCCGAACACCTGCTCTTCCAGATCCAGACCAACACTAACGCCACACTCTGAGGAACCCTCATCTACAGCCACCCCAGCCCCCGGACACCCTTCGCCACCACCATCACCGACTTCATCACACCCCATACCATCGCATCAATGAACTACATACTCATTGGAGACCTTAACTTCCAACTTGAAAACCGCAGCGACCCCAACTCCACCATCCTCCATTACAACCTCGTAAACATCGGACTCAACCAACTCATCACCACACCAACACACAGAGCGGGACACACCCTGGACCCCATCTTCGCTGCAAGTAACAGCGTTCACTTCAACCACACAACGCAACCACCATGGACCGACCACCAATGCGTCCACTTCTCCGTCGACAAACCCAAGGCACCATGAGCACCCCACCATGAAGGAACTGGAGCAAGGTTACCGACGAGAAACTGAACTCCACCCTCACCAGAGACAACCCCAGCTGGGCATTCAATACAAACATCGCAGCCAGAGGACTCCACTCTTGGATCTCCAATTACGCAGACTAGCTCGCCCCGCTACGCAACCCCGGTAAACAGCACCCCAGGAAATCCGCCTGGTTCACCACCGATCTCCAAGAAGCCCCCAGAGACAACAGCCACACTGCCATCTCCAACTGGACACCAATCACGACCAAGAACACTGCCATGATCATGAAAGGCATCCACTTGGGGGCCCCACTGACCCCTGGCCCCTGCACATCTACCACAGGGCCGGGGACACCATCGCACCTGGACTGCAACGGATCATTCTCAACAGGCACTTTCCCAGACAACTGGAAGCGCGCAGAAGTCAGTCCCCTGCTCAAGAAGCCCACGGCTGACCCCACCGACCTCAAAGTGGCAGAGAAAGAAGTCAACATGGAACTGACACGATTCATTGAAGAGAACGCCAACCTCGACCCATCCCAATCCAGATTCCGAGACCGCCCTACTCGCCGCCACAGATGACATCCGCACCCTCCTGGACCAAGGCCACTCCGCAGACCTCATCCTAAATTTGATACTTGTATAGCGCACTACTCACCCGCAAGAGTCTCAAGGCGCTTGTACGAATACCGCTGTGGAACCCATCCTGGCTTTCCCTGTGAGGCATCCACTCCTGGGCACCCCCAAGGTGGAGGCCAGGCATCTTTAGCATTGTGGGGGCCGTTGTGGAGATTAAGCAAGCTATTGCCCAGAGTTGCAGAGTGGGACTCCATGATCGGAATAGGCACCGAGGCGAGAATTATCAGGTCCATGGAATTTTTGAGCCCAAGACCCGCCGAGGTGGGGAATTGAACCCTGGTCCCGGGCTAGACCTCTGCATCAGGGTCTGCCGCTCTAATCATTGAGCCACACTTCTCCATCCTCCTCGACCTGTCTGCAGCCTTCAACACCGTCTCTCACCGCACACTAGTCAACAGACTACATGATGCCGGCATACAAGGAACTGCCCTGGACTGGATCCGATTCACCGGAAGAGGCCATAGGATCAGACTACCACCCTTTGTCTCCACCTCAACGGAAATCACTTGCGGAGTCCCACAGGGGTCATCACTGAGCCAGACCCTCTTCAACAGCTATATGGCCCCCCTCGCAGCCATCGTCCGGCAACACGACACCCAGCTCATCCTCTCCCTCACCAGAGACCCCACCACCACAAAACTCAACTTCCAGAGAGGAATGCAAGATGTTGCAGTCTGGATGACTAACAGCTGCCTAAAACTCAACGCCAAGAAGACAGAAGTCCTCGTCTTTGGAACCACCCCTTCAGCATGGGACAAAACCTAGTAGCCCACTGCCTTCGGAAGCCCACCTGCCCCCTCAGACCACGCCAAAAACATCGGCATCATACTTGATTCATTACTCGCCAAGAACCAACAGGTCAACGCCGTCACCTCCAGCTGCTTCAACACCCTCCGCATCCTTCAAAAGACCTTCAAATGGATCCCCAAGAGTCAAGAAAGACAGCCACCCATGCAGTAATCACCAGCAGACTGGACTATGGAAACACTCGCTATGCTGGCATCAACAAGTCCCTACTCCGCAAACTCGAGACAATACAGAACACAGCGGCAAGACTCGTTCTCGGCATCCCCCGGCCCAAACACATCAGCCAACACCTGTGGAGACTCCACTGGCTCCCTGAGGAGAAGAGCGTCACCTTCAAAATCCTCACTCACGCCTACAAATGCCTACACAACAACGGACTCAAATACCTTAACGACAGAATAAACTTCCACAAACCCAAAAGAAACCTCTGATCTGCCAACCTCGCACTAGCTGAAACCCTGTGCATCCACAGAGCCAGAGCAGGTGGAAGATCTTTCTCTCACCTTGCAGCCAAGACCTGGAACGAACTACCGGCAGACATCAGACACGCCCCCTCCCTGAACACCTTCAGGAAGACTCTCAAGACCTGGCTCTATTCGGCTAAACTGATCTGCGTACCATCCCTCAGTGACTGGAGACCCTCACGGGTGAGTAGCGCGCTTACAATTCCCTGATTGATTGATTGATTGATTAATTACTGATCAGTTTCTCGGGGAGACCAATGTATAAGGCATTGCCGTAATCCAGCCATGACACAATCATTGCCGACGCGACCATCTGCAGTGTGGCAAATGAGAGGAGGGGTCTAGTTTCTGCAGTTGTCTCAGTAAGCCCACGCAGGTCCCAACTTCGGTGGAAACTAGGTTCGACATGGAAAGTTAGTCATCTATTTTGATGCCTAAGCTTTTTACAACCGGGACTGGTATTGGGGTAGTACCCAGCTCTTGTGGCCAGAAGAGGTCATTCCAGGGGTTGTTTTGGTGGTAATGACGAGGACCTCAGTTTTATCAGGATTGATTTTAAGGGAATTGGCTGTCATCCAGTTAACCGTGTACCTAAGTATGTCTTGCACATCTGCGTGGACCTGGGAAGAATTATCAATCTGAAGGATTATTTGTGTGTCGTCTGCATTATTAAACACTTGGCAGTCCATGCGGGCCATCACGGCCACATGTAGTTGGAGGTAGATATTGAAAAGGAGAGGGGACAGCGCTGAGCCCTGGGGAACTCCGCAGGTTAGTGTGCCAATATTAGACACCCGCTCAGCCAGTTGGACCCTATGAGACCGACGTGACAGGAAGGACGCAATCCATTGGTGTGCCAGCCCATGGATACCCAATTATGAGATCCGGGCCAGTAGTTGTGCGAGATTGACTGTGTCAAACGCCACTGATAGGTCTAGTAGAACCAGGGGGCTTGGCTTCCTGTTGTTGGCCGTGAGTCTGAGTTCGTCCAGCACTGACAGCATCACCAGCTCTGTACTGTGGAGGGCCCTAAAGCCTGCCTGCTGTACCTGGAGTAGCTGTTGTACCTCAATAAAGAGCAACAGTGTTTTGAGAACATGTTGTTCTACTACTTTCACCAGGAAGGGAAGCTGGGAGATGAGCCTATAGTTCTTAATATTGGCTGCATCTGCCCCTGTTTTTTTCAATAGGGGGATATAACCCTGGCTTCCTTGAGGCTGGCAGGAAGACAGCCTGTCTCCCGAGACCAATTAAGCAGGTCAAGGATCTCCCTCTCTACTCCAGGTAGGGCCTTTCGGAACACCCTTGGTGAGCAGGGGTCCGCTGGTGAGCCTGACTTGACACTGTCCATCAGGAGGGACAGGGAGTCTTGGTCCAGCCTTGGGAGAGAGGTGAGCTGCTTATTGAGGGTGCGAGTGGCTAGATCCAGTTCCAGGGGGCACTGGTTAGTCGGTGCATTGTGAATGTCAGTTAGAAAGCCCCTGACTTTTTGGAGGGCTGTTGCAATCTACCAGACTGGGAGTGGGCACCTGCTCTAGTTTCTGGCTATGTTCTTTCAGGATTCTAAAAGTTTCTTTCTGTTTATTGGTGGCGTCCATGATTCTCGCCTCATAATATTCGGCCTTCCTGGTCATGATGGGATTTTTGTATGTGGCCAGCATGGTTTTGTAGCCTGCGTGCGCCACTGAATTGTATGATTTAAGCCATAGCCACTCATGTTGGCAAAGGGTTTGCTTCCTTCCCCTCAGGTCCTCATTGAACCAAGGGGCCCCTTTGCCCTTGTTCCTAACTCTTTCCCTCCGGGCAGGTGCCACCTTATCTATGGCTTCTCTCAGGGGCAGATTTACGAGGACTAGCACATCCCCTAAAGATGTGACAGCAGGAATACCGTTGCGCCACCACGGATGCGTCGCATTTACAATGCGACGCACCGTGGTGCAAGGATAGTCAGATGCGTGTTGCATTTTCCAGCGTAAGGGCATCACATTTCTGGAGTAGTGTCGCAAGCGCGACGCAACTCTAGCAATGCTCTGGGGCGCCCTATACCTAACATGCTGTGTCAATCCTTACGCCTGCTTCAAGCAGGCATAAGGTTTTGACGCAGCATGGACGTAAAAGTGACTCCGTGAAATCTTGTAGATTTCACTGCATCACTTTTACTGGGCTTCCTTGCGGCGGAACACCCACCCTGCATACATTATACCTGACGCAGGTGTAATGTAGCGCAGGGTTTCACAACATGACGCATCTCACTAGATGTGTCACGTTGTAAATCTGTTGCATGGTGGCGCATTGTTTCCGACTACGCTGCGTCACAGAAGTCATGCAACAGTGTCGTAAACATGTCGCAAGGGGCTTGTATATCTGCCCCTCAGTTTTCAGGTGAGGACCCCACTCTCCTGATCAAGTTTACCTTTCATGTGTCTTTTAGAAGGTAACTATGCAGCGTACCCACTAGATTGCCTTCCTCGATTTCATTCCAACCTCCCACCACTCTCCACTACGGGGGGGGGGGTTGCGCCGGTGGGCTGGCCAGTGGGACTCAGCACCTGATCGGCTAGTGGTCTGACCAGGCGCAAGGACTGATGTCTGTCAGGCTAGGTGCCAGGTGGCTGGGTGGTCCAAATGAGGTTGAGGGTATGTCACTCTCCACTACGGGGGGTTGCGCCGGTCAGCTAACCAGTGGGACTCAGCACCTGATCGGCTAGTGGTCTGACCAGGCGCAAGGACTGATGTCTATCAGGCTAGGTGTCAGGTAGTTGGGTGGTCCAAATGAGGTTGAGGGTATGTCCCTTGTTGTGGGTGGGGGAGTCAACCAGTTGTTGAAGCCCCATCGTGGTCATAGCTTCCTCTAGTTGACTGGCATGCAATTATCTAGGTGCCTTGTCCCAGTGGTAATTAAAATCCCCCATCACCAGGAGTCGTTGGTACAGTGAGCGTAAATTACTGACAAGTTCTGTGAATAGCTCATTGAACCTGGGGGTAGTTTGGAGGGGGCGATACGCCACCAGAAATGCCAAGCCAGAGAATTTGGAGCAGATTTTTACCCCCAAAATAATTTGCACATTCAAGGCTCTCTGCTGCTAGCTTATCTATAGCTTGCCGTTTGTTGTAATATATGGCTACGCCCCCTCCTCTTGTCTTTTCTTGCCTGTTGTGCCATCGTATTCCACGGGAAGGGCAGCCACAACGTCCGGGGCTGAGGTGTCCTCTAGCCAGGTTTCTGTTACCTCCAGGATGTTCATAGTGCCATCCTAGAGGAGCGAGAAAATCTCTAGGCTGCGTTTCTGCAGGGAGCTAGTATTTAAAATCATAACCTTTAGGCCTAGTGGATTGCCTGGCCCTGCGTCTTTGTGGGGAAGTGGCAGTGTGACCATGCCCCAGCCTTCCCCTTGTTTCCCCAATATATTCTCTGACCTCAGTATGTCTTCCACTCATTTGTCCACTAGGTGATCCTAAGATGCTAAAGACTGTAGATCTTCTGCTGAGTAGGTCAGAAAATGACCAGGGGTCCTCTCCCCTGGACCCGGTCTGGTGCGGGCGCAGACGGGCTAGCCCGCTGCGTGCGTCCACTGCTCGTCTGCTCCAGTGTGGCAATTATAACATTCCCTCCGCTCTCTTCACCAATCAGCCATGCTGTGTAACAGCTGATATCCCCCTTGAGCACTAGACCTCAGCGCTGAAGCGGAATTGCAAGTGCTGGTGACCTGGGAGGAAACTCATGTGCGCAGGAGAGCACAGCTGAGGGTGCAGACAAGCAAAGAAGAAGGCAACGATAGGGTGTGGGCTAAGTGATCAGAGTGCTAAGGGCATACAAGGTAAGAACACACCAAATTCAAGTTTTCATAGTTAAAAATAAACAGCATAAAATGAGTTAAAAAACATAAGACTTTACCGCGTGTTGACCAAACCGCCTAATGAGGTTTAGCGCGTCTCTCTTTAGTAGACCAATTTCATGCAGTCTTCGAAGTATTTAATGGTGAGACACATTATCAAAGGCTGCTGATAGGTCTTATAATAGAAATACTGATGATTTCCTTTGGTCTACCAATGACACAATATTGTCAGTCACTGCAAGTAAGGTGGTTTAGGTGCTAGTCTTTGCCCTGAATCCTGTTGCAGATGGATTCAGGATATTGTTGTTCTTGATATATTGAGTTAATCGAGCATTAAGTAAACTCTCCAGTAACTTAGCAAAATAATGTGTCAATGAAATGGGCCAATAGTTGGAGATAGTGGAAACGTCCACTCCTTCTTTCTTCATCAATGGTACAACTAAGCCCTGTTTCAAACATGTAAGAAACTCTGCCTCCTTCAGTGATTTTTAGGAGATGTTTTACCTGAGATACAATTATGGGGATTAGAAGAAAATAGACAAAATGAGGGCATGGGTCCAAAGCGGACCCAGACCTCACAGTTCCCATTGTCCATTTCTTTTAAACCATTCCAACTGTTAGATCCATAAACCATAAACTCTCCCAGGTTGGAAGTTGCTTCTGGGTGTATTGTAGTGAACATCTGTTTACTTTCCAAGGGCAGGCTTACTGGGCGTGGGTCGTATACAGCAAGCGGAGTCATCTTGTTCAAAGGGTTTACATTCTGAGCTTAGTCTTTTTTTATGAAAATCAAAGTCTTACAGCGGGTAAGCCTGAATCTATATCCTAAGAAGTCCCTTTGAAACTGGTCAACTTTGCTGCAAGATCCCTCTGAAGCTCTGGACATCTTGGAAGTTCAAACATTTTCAGATCTTCATGAGAAATTCCTCTTGGTTACTTCTAAGGCTCTCAGGATCTCAGGGGCAGCATCTAGGTGACAGAACATGCTCCAGCAGAGGCCACCAGCAGCTACCAGTCCTAGTGCAGTTCATACTCGTCAGCTGGGCACTTCACCAAAAGGCTTATTGCAGCTTGGTTTGTCCCATTAGCCACACAGGAGGTTAACTAATCTGACCCTTGGAATCCACTTTTTAGTCCTGGACAGAAGTGGGAACGATGTCCAACACTTTAGATTTCCACACAGGTCTTAAAAAGCAAGGCAAGTCTTCTTCTGTTCTGAGACAGGTCCAGAGAGTGTTCTGATGAGCTGTAGGTGAGGTGTGACTTTGTGGACTTTACTAGCATTTGGGTGAGGGTGACAACTGGACACTTGGTAACCAATGAGGAAAGCGTTCCTGAGGGATATCTTCCCACTCTGCAGCATATTACAATTGCCTCACTGCCAATTATCCTATAGTGCAGTGTATCCTGAGGCAACTCCAATAACGGCAGAATCTTTATGTTTTGGAGGGAGTATTACAGTGGAAGTGGATTTTTTAAAAACATGAAAAATAGTGTTTCAATTGTTCCGGTAGCTTTTCCCAACCTGAAGTTAGCAGAGTTATGATTTTATTCTGAACTTTAGTTTTCCTCATAGGACATTTATAGACCTTTACAGTGAATCTAGCTGTTGTGGGCTAGCTATTGTAGGCACATACCAAAAAGTATCATTTTGACAGGTTCACCTGCGGGTTGGGCTGAACTCAGGTTTCCTTTGTCAGAATAGTGAACGATGAAATATTTCCTGGAGTCCACTGCATGCCATTCCTGTATATTCTTCCCCATATACTATCGACTGGGAGGTTAAACAGGTAAATTAGGAGTTAGCAAAGGTTACCATGTTTTAGGGGTACGAGCATATATATATTCACTGAAAAAACCATAGGTTTCACACATGTTATAGTTAGCTGGACATTTTACTGATAAAAAACCAATGAAATTCCCCCGTTATAGTTAGTGCAGGCAACTATAACTCACGCGACCGCAATCCTCTGCTGATGCTAATACTGTATTTAGACACTTATTTGCCCATGTCTTCTTCCATTAAATTTTAGCTATACATATATTACAAATATTTTTTTTTCATAAAGACACATATGTCATCAGCAGAGGATTGCGGTCGCGTGAGTTATAGTTGCCTGCACTAACCATAACGGGGGAATTTCATTGGTTTTTTATGAGTAAAATGTCCAGCTAACTATAACATGTGTGAAACCTATGGTTTTTTCAGTGAATTTGCAAGGTTTTTTAAATGCTAATTCCTAACTATAACGTGTGTGAAACCTATGTTTTTTTCAGTGAATTTGTACGTTTTTTTAAATGCTAAGTTACTTTACGCCATTCGTGGCGTGCGCGCCCACTTAACGCAGTTCGTTCCGTGCGCGCACAGTTAGCACGCGGTGCGCTTCGCGCACCGTGCGCCCACTTTACGCAGTTAGTGCCGTGCACGCACAGTGGGCACGCGGTGCGCTACGCACACCGCGTGCCCACGTTACGCTGAATGGGCCATGTACGCACGATGCGCTTCGCGCACCGTGCGCACATGGAGGACATAATATGCGCTTCGTTGTGAAAGGTAATCTTTTAAATTTTCATTATTTAAATATGACATGCACAAATGGTGCCCATCGGGCACCATTTGCACACGGGGTGGGGAGAGTGTGGATAATCTTTTAAATTTTCATTTAATACATATGCTATGCACAAATGGTGCCCTTCGGGCACCATTTGCACACGGGGTGTGGAGAGTGTGGCTGATTTTTTTTTTTTAAATAATTTTTACCGTACGCGTACGGTAAGCGTAATCGGCGATTTTTCAAAAAAATGTAAAATTGGCTTTTTGGCCTTGGGGTTTCTTTGGGGACCCCTTCATCAAGTCTAGGTGGTTAGGAGCTGTCTAAACAGCCCCTTTACATGTTTTTTGCTTTTGTTTTTCCTCCCCCCCTCAGAGTGCGAGAGAGAAAATGGCGGCCGCTGCTTCCTGGTTTCGACCGATTCGAATGTTTACTAAGATCTAACAGCCAATCAGAATCGCGCTCGCGCACGTCACCGTACGCGTACGGTAAGCTTACCGTAAGCGCACGGTAAGCGCACCGTAAGCTGCCACAGATATATATATTGATTTAAATGCTATTTTCTCAGGAACTACTGAACAGATTTACACCAGACCTACAAAAGGCACTTCCTTGACCTGAGGACTACCTCTCTGCCAAATTTCAAGTAACTCTGTTCAGCCGTTCGGGCTGTAGCTGTGTCTAAAGGTCCTATGGAAAAATGCATTTATCAATTTCCTTTTAAATCTTTTTTAACACTACCCACTGCATTCCCATATAATAAACCAAAAACTAATTAAAACACTAATATTATTTATATAAAAATTAACAACAATTTTTTTAATAAAAATGTATATCACATAAAACATATCTATCAATTAATTAAAGACATTAAAGCCACGGTTCTTAAAACTACCCACCTACAACTTGAGTAATTCCTATCAGACCAAACAAACATTTTTTTCATAAATATCATAATACAAATAAAATGTATTCTTAAAATAAATAAATTTATTTTTTTAAACAAAAAGAACAATATTTCATCAGACAATATTTAAGCAAACAATACATTAAGCGTCAATGTTATGGCATAGAAAATGATTTACCTACCATTGATATTTCCACTTTTGATATTTTGATATTCTGACATTTCCAAGCGCTCAATCATATTTTATTTATTTAAAAAAACATTGTTTCATTTTGTCTCCAATCCCATTAGTGTGAACACAGGCACAGTCTGCCCGCAGCAGCGGCTGGCCACTCACCAATACCGCCGCCATGACTTGAAGTGAAGCAGGTAACGTGACGTGACTGACTCGCTCCCCTTGCGGGCCCAAAGAAGCCCAAGTGTTTGCCGGGCCGATAACCTTACAGCCCTGAAGGCTGTGATGACATCAGCTCGGCAAAGATCTAGCTTCAGGGCCCAGTCTCCACCCCCTGATTGTGGAGGGATAGTTAGCCCCGGGTGTTTTCAGTCTAAGCCCGGTATCGCTAACCCTCTACGTCAATCAGAGAGTGGAGACTGTCACCCAGCCCTTTCCCAAATCATTACAGGGTGTGGTGGGACCCACCATGTGACGACTTGGAAAAGGGGTGTGGCAGGCGGGACGCTGAGGATTAGAGTCTGCGCAGACTCGACCTCACACTGCTTCCCGCACGTGTCTGCACTGGTGGTGGAACTTTCTGGAAGCCACTGCGTCACATCAACTCTCCAGGCAGCTAGACGTTGGACACGGACTGCAGAGATGACTCTGACTTGAGTCAAGTGCCCTGAGACAGTCTATCGACTCGACTGCAGGTTAGTAGGACAATAGTTATTTCCCCCTTTGTCGCTTCCTCCTTGTTATAAGTGTGACCCAGATTGTCTTGTATAAATTGCTGCTGGGCTGGGAATGTTCACCCATGGGAGTGGGGATTCAGTACATTATTGCTCTGTTCTTGTTTGTGATTTACATGCACTCCAGCATGAAAAGTGCTGCCTGTATGCCTGGAACGCTGAAACGCGATGCACTTTTCCTAGTTGTGATGGATGGATTTTCACATACACTGTTACATCCTGCAAACTCTGCGCTCTCAGGGGTGTGCTAGTATGAGTGTGACGGGAAAGAAAAGTGAAAACGAGAGGGTGCCTGTGTGCTGCGCTCGGCCTGTGTGTGTGCATGGACATCTGTAGGTGTTCGCATGTGTGAATTTATGTGTGCTGTACTGTACACCTGCATGTGTGCCTGTAACATGCATGCCAAATTCATATATATGGCGCGTACATATCTGGAGTGCAGCACTGATGGGAGAGGGGTAAAAACTGATTTAGGACTATAGTGTAACTGTATACTGGCTTGGCTCGGCTGCCTTGTGAAGGGCATGGTGCTGGGCCTTGTTTTTTCAGTGTTTCGGTGCATCGATTTCGGCCAACACGATGCCATCCTGTTTTTAGGTCCCGCCGCCATTCTGCCGGAAGAAGAGCAATGTATGATTTCATGGCTATGAGTCGATTGTAGTTAATTGTAGTTTGTTGCTTGTAGTTGATTGTAGTACTATGCAAAGCTGGAATGCACAAAACAAATAAATGGCACCTGATTGAAAAGGAGCCACATAAAACATATCTATCAATTAATTTAAGACATTAAAGCCACCGTTCTTAAAACTACCCACCCACAACCTGAATAATTCCTATCAGACCAAACAAACATTTTTTTCATAAATATCATAATACAAATAAAATGTATTCTTAAAATAAATCTAAAATCCTAAACTTACTTACATTTTCGTATTCACAGAAGGCACTTACTCATTTCGGTATTCAAAAAGACACTTACTCACTTCGGTATTCACAGAAGTTAGGAGTCCTAACTCTAGGACTCCTAAATGCCTTCTGTGAATTCCGAAAGTCTTAAAATTAGGATTTTTCTCAGTTTAGGAGTCCTAAAGTTAGGAGTCCTAACTATACTACTACTAAACTGAGAAAAATCCTAATTTTAAGGATTTCGGTATTCACAGAAGGCATTTAGGAGTCCTAAAGTTAGGAGTCCTAACTTTACTACTACTAAATTGAGAAAAATCCTAATTGTAAGACTTAGGAGTCCTAAAGTTAGGAGTCCTAACTATACTACTACTAAACTGAGAAAAATCCTAATTTTAAGACTTTCGGTATTCACAGAAGGCATTTTGGAGTCCTAAAGTTAGGACTCCTAACTTCTGTGAATACCGAAATGAGTAAGTGCCTTCTGTGAATACCAAAATGATTAAGTGCCTTCTGTGAATACCAAAATGGTAGTAAGTTTAGGATTCTGTCTTAAGTTAGTTCTGTGAATCGGGCCCAAACTAAATAATTAACCCAGGGCTCTGTTCGGTACTGGCGATATTAGACACATGTTTTTATTTTTCAATTGCCGGTTATCTAGACAAGTAAACCAGGCAAAATATATTGAATAGCAAGCTTGAGCCTCATGATTTCGGCCATGCCCCTAAATGTGTTGGCCACGCACAATTAACCGGTTTGCCACATCCTTTTTAGAGACCCACCCAGTTTTTTCATCCCACTTAAAGCCCTGCCCCTTCCCCGTTCTCCTAGGACATGGTCAAAGGACAATTCACTCCCCTCACTGCGCCTCCAGTCCGGCTGCCTGAACTCTGCTTCCCTCGATGCGCCTCAAATGCTGCGACCTGCATGCGCTCACTAAGGCATGAGCACTTAGACTTTCTTTGATGCAACAAGACACGCTCGTCAGTGCAAATACCCGCTTGCCGGTGAATTTCACCCACTTGCCCAGACAGCAACTCTCCGCTTTTCCAATATGTAGGGACTCACTCGCCAGCACTAATAGACATTAATACTCTTGAGTGGTGGTGCTGCTTGCAGGAATAATGCTGAGTGCAAGTGGCTTGTATATTAAATAGGACATTTTATGTTTTAATTACCTTTTCTATTTAATCCAGTTTATTTGCATTCTAAAAGTGAGGAAGCATTGCATTATCAGGGGGGAGAGTGTCGGGCTCAGTTTTCCCCACAAACGGGTAAAGCGAGCATGGCCAAGTACATTAACGAGGAGCTGTTCTATCACTTTAATTTAATTTGTGTTGTGTCCAGTGAATTGTATTTTCCCTCCCTTTTATGCAGCATTTGTTGGTGTTGCTTTGCTGTTTTTTCTTCTCATGCTGTAGGGAGTCAAAATTGACAGGGAAGGGGTACGAACAAAAACTGCGAAAATCTTACATACTAATTAGTTTCTCAGGATAATTAGTTTTAAAACGATTGGTGCAAATAAACAAGCTGGTGGTGGGTGCGACAGGCCATCTTGAATGCCACTTTATCTTATGTAGGCACTGTAGACAGATCCAACCTATTTATGCAACATTATTACAATTAATTGTGGTTTATTGCAATTTAGAATGGTTCATTCATGAGGCCTTGGAACTGACAATAGTTTGAGGGGAGGCAGTGGCCTGTTTCTGTTTAGCACAGTGGCTTCCAAAAGTCTTGAAAATGAACCATTTGCCCACTCATTTTTCAACGACTTCCCTTAGGTCGTTCGGGCTCGCTCGCCACAGTGCGCTCCACCGCTAATTTTACACCTCCCCACTTTCAAATGTCACCAGCCGCCACTGGAAATTCATGAGTCAATATTCAGGTTCAGCATCAAGAAAAGCTGAGGCATGGTCAAAGAAAAAATGAATCATTTTTACTAGTGTAACAAGAAGCATATTTATAAAATCACAGGCTAGTCAATGAATATTCCTGAAATTACAAGTGCACTTTAACAACCATACAGATGCACAAACTTACAACAGTTGTTCTACAATGGCCAAATGCCATTTATTATGACAAAGAATGTATTTTTCAATCACTTAGCAAAAACATGTAACAACTGCAATTTCTTAATCTGAAATACCATTACCCCTTGTTTTCCGCTTAAGGTGATAGACCTTTGCCTCCGTTTGATGACCAAAACATGACTTTGCATAACCATGAGAAAATCAAATGCAAATAAATATTTAAGGCAATAATGAGAGTTGTGAATAGTTTTAAAAGGATTTATTTTCGAATCAAAATGTAAGGTTCTCTGACTCTTTATTCATTAGTCAGATATCAATCAGGTTACAGAATTGAAAATAGTAAAAAATAGAAATAATACAGAACATATTATAGATTGCATACAAAGCACTCCATAAAGGAAGGAATCCTTATTTCTATGGAAAATGAGGCATAAATGTCAGTCAGAACTCATAAGGGGTTCAAGAAATATAATGCAAGAGTTTTGAATGGAGCTAAATCAATAATTAATAATTGCAAAATATCCCATAAAGAGAAACAAACATAAGACAAATAAGTCTTCACAAAGTTAGTTAGTCAAAGCATAAAGCTTTGGGTTTTAGCATCTACATCTGCCCTCGTTCCCTCAGATGATTCCCTTTCTTTGTGCTGTTCATCTATGTCTGCTCTCTGCCCCTCCTTTCTCTCTCTCTGCAGAACTAAAAAAAAAGCTGTGTGATTCTGCAAGCGACCTTCTAAAAAAATAAGCAAAGCTCCCCACACCTCTCAGCTAACAACCAGTATATATTTCCAGCAAAACATGTGACTTGGTCTTTGTACTTCGTCCAATTGAAGTTTCAAAAAACATCGACACCCTTCTTGTAACACATTTGTTTTAACTAAACTGAAAACCTTTACTCCAACATAAAAAAGTATTAATTATGCCAAAACAGTGAATACAATTTGTAATAATAATAAGAAAACATGTGTGCTTTGCAGTTTCACTCTACATTATAAAATGAATAAAGCTTTGTTTAAACAACCGCATACTGATAAAAGTAAGCCATAGTAAATAATAAGAAAGGTCTTTCATGAAGAAACAGAAAGGCATGCATTCCATTCTTATCTCAAGGATGGACAGTGAGCTTTCCAAAGCAAAGTAAGGGGCTCATTATGTTGGCGGACGGATGCGCATCCGTGGTGCTGGCGGTGGCGGAAAATGTCGTTTTCCACACTCCAGCGGTGATCCACGCGCACGCCATATTACGATGGGCAAACATAGCCCATTTTCCTTCCGCTGTGGAGTTACCTGTACCGCCAAAAATATGCACCCGCTATAGCGGCAGAGGGAGCCAATGGAGACACAAAGCTGTGCGGAATGACACCCAGTCTGCGTATACATCACAATGCCGTAAACATCCCATCACACAGCAGCGGAGAATCCACCCACCTTGAGACGGCGGAAGCACGACAGCGGAGAGCGAAACCCGACTCCCGGTCCTATCCACCCGGTCCTGACCGCTATGGATCCAGCGCCTCAAGCCGCGCCGCTGCTGTACCTTATCCGTTACCAGCAAATAATGCACGTCGCGGACAACACTGCAGGTACGTAAATACACAACTCCGCACACAACCACAACACACAACTCCTGTGCTGACATACGGTTGCTGTCCACATCAGACACTCTGGTGGGGACAGGAACATATCCCCAAGTGTACCCACACATGTCCTACCTGTCAGAAACTCACCCCTCCACATCCGGGTCACCCATCAACCACAAAATCACTACAATGTCTAGGGAAAGTCACTATAGCAGTGAAAACACGCACAATGTATTAGGCAGGGCCTGCACCAGGCATGGGCAGTCTGGCCAGGTTTACAGGGCTCCACCTTCACCCTTCCTACATTACGCTTCCCACACCCATTTGGGCACATGCTGTGTGCTCCTCCTGTGCCCCCTGCACAATTAATCTGTCAGGTGTAGCCAGACCTCGCACCTCACACATCAAAGGACAAGGGAGATTGACTGGAATGGTGGGGGTGACGAGGAACACCCTGCACAGAAGCTCAGGAGCTGGACAACCCTCTTCCTCACACCTACCTTCCATTCATGTGAAGCAAACGAAGTATTATTACAAAATGAATACTCACACTGCATATGAACATCCACTGAACTGTTCACACTGCCTGTCAAGTCACTCAGAAACACCCCACACTGACACCCAGCCACATACTCATCCCATAGGTCAGCAGCAATGGAGGACAATAAATGGGCCAGCCAAAAGTGAAGTGGACAGTGCTGGAAAACCATGCACCAAGCCACATAGCATTTGTACATCGCATGCA
This sequence comes from Triturus cristatus, assembly GCF_964204655.1. Taxonomy (NCBI): domain Eukaryota; kingdom Metazoa; phylum Chordata; class Amphibia; order Caudata; family Salamandridae; genus Triturus; species Triturus cristatus. The sequence goes on from NC_140588.1 coordinate 921,717,393, forward strand.
AGAGAAGGAACATATCACACCACCCTTTGGCCATCAAATCAGACATGGGTGGCACAGTGAGTGAAATCAAAGTGACCTCTGTGCAACAACTCAGAGATACATCAAGGCAAGTCATGCATAAGCACAGAAATGATAGGAAGTGTCTGAAGTCATACAGTGACCACCCACACATCTATGTCAACTTACTTGACATGTGTATGTCATCAGCACAACACACATGGCTCATTGTCACACTCCCTGACTGACAAACACAAGTAGGACCTTCACACATAACCCTCGTCTACCCAACTCACACCTGCAACACTCAACACCTGTGAGAAACACACATAATGGTGCAAATGATGTCCTGTGAGTTCACTGACAACCAGTCACACTCCCTGTGGTGCATCCACAAATATCACACTCACACCTGAACCAATGCTGACACGAAACCAATAGCCAAGCACAAAGCTCACAAACAACATCCACAGAAGTCCAACAAACCCAGACATGTGCTGCCAAACAGTGGAAAGGCAATGTGAGCCTAGACAGAACAGGAATACACAACAGTGTCACTCTGGACCAATGCGCATACATCATACCCTAACACAAACAAGAATTGCATCATCAAAAGCCAATCATGAACACTAACTTGGATCAATGGGACAAATCAGCTAACACAGACAGAGACCCCACACCAGTCATCAAGTGAACATGGTGCCATAGTGTACCACAAGCATGCACATGCACAACCCTGACAAGTGGCAGGCCAAAAATAGGAGGACCAACCACCATTGTGCACTCAGAAAAGCTCATGAATAAGAGTCCACTTTACTGCATATGACAGACACACAAGTAATGCACACTACACTTGCAACACACATCTGAATATATCACAATACACAAACTACTCACACACAATGTCATGCATATAGAACATCACACACAGATAGCATCTGTCAGTAGAAAGAGCCAACACAGGCCAAACGCTGCATACATCCACAACAAAAACACAACAGATTCACATACCAATCCATCGCATTGCAAACTCAGCTGGACATCAGGGGGATGCACACCAGGCACGTACAAGGCAACATACATTGACAGCACTGCATGTACACCAAGCAGTGTGTGCACACCAACCAAACCAGTAGCACACATATCTGAGTGCCACACTATGAACTCCCACAACACAAATCATCACAGCACAAACATAACATCACACTCAGGAAGGGTAGCAGTACCTCAGCAAACACACATACTGCGTACCCATCACCCACAGATGCACAACTCAGGGAAACCCAGATGCAAACAACATGACTAGAGGACTGTGCTGCTCAAACATATGCACTGCACATGAGCAACCATGACTGCAAAATAATAGAAGAAAATAACACATAACTAATTGTGAAACTGTCCTGAGTTGAACATTGGGCCTGTACACAGATCAGCCTCCCACTGTATAGTGTCACACTATGAAGTGGTGGGGAGCCTCACACACTGGCAAGCCATTGAGTGGAAGACATGAGTTTGAAGTGGTGTGTACTTCAGTAGTGGACAGGTGAGGAGTGTACAGTACACAAACACATAGAGGAGTTACTCACAATGTGTTGGCATCGGAAGCACAAATAGGGAATGGCATGACTCCACATACCCCATACCATACTGGAGCCAAAAATGGGTCAAGTTACAGCAATGCATGAGAAAACTTGTAAATAATGTCAGTGTGGCTGAGCAGGTCTGCACAGTGAGCACAAACAGTAACAAGACACATAGCTGATCAAAAAAACTCAACCCAGACTTGGCAGTCACACACTATGCATACTCACAACTGACAGCAACCCCCAGGTGTGCAAGGACACACCAACACACTGCACAGTGCCCAAACTACAACTCCTACATGTGCCCACAATCTGAAGCACATGGCAGACATGAAATAAACAGGCACTGAATACATGGATCATATATGTGTGCAGTTGGCATTGCGGAGGCACACACACATCAACACTACTGACAATGACAGCCCATTCACATTGTATGGCCACTCAAGTTCACATATTCAAATGTACCCATGTGACTAGGAAGACAGGCCTACACAAGATGACCACACATCAACACTGCTGTTCACACATCAAGATAGATCACACGGATATGATGGTCCCTGGCCAGCCCGCAAGTAAACCTGTGGATAGAATTCACCTCAGTTGTGATATTGCATCCTAACATAACATGTGTACAATTTAGCAAACCTGAGCATAGAATGATAAGGATAAGAGTAGATCATCACAAACAGCCATCATTGCTCCCTCAAGCCTCATAATCAAGAAGAACTAAGGTGCCTGTCACCTCTGGCAAACTCTGAAAAAGTAAAGCAACCAATTGGCAATGTTAAAGTGGCATACAGAGCATGTGTCACATGAAACCATACCCATACATAAAACCTTGTATTTAGAAAGGACATTGACAAAGCAGACAACAGGAGTAACTGTTTTTATTACATAATACACAGATAGGCATCAGAAGTAGAAAACAGCAGGGCCATTGGCCAGTACAAAATCAAAGTATGTACATGTGTGCATGAGAAACTGCACAGGGAATGGGCATTCAAAGGGACATACAGGAAGGCCATTGGCCAGTCCATAGGTCAAACTATGTACATGTGTGCATGCGAAACTGCACAGGGAATGGGCATCCAAAGTGACAAACAGCCAGGCCATTGGCCAATCCATAGTTCAAAGTATGTACATGTGTTCATGAGAAACTGCACAGGGAATGGGTAACACCGTACACTGCCATGAGAATCACCACAGCTCCGGGGATACCAATGGGCAGTCCAGGCACCGCTGTGGGAGAGATGGGTTTGGGAGGGGGACTTTGCCTCTGACTTGGCTGTCAGTTGAACTGGAAGGTGGCTGATTGTTGGGGCCAGTTGGAGGACTGGACCAGGGAGAGAGAGGACCAGCTGAGGTAGAGGCATCAGTGGCTGTGGGAACCTAAGGGCTGCATGGACTGGGTGGCATGGTGGCATGGGGAGGCGGAGACATGCTGCTGTGAGACACAGTATGTGAGGGTCAATGTGGAGCGCTGTGTCTCCACTTGATTCGATAGGCAAGAATTGTCTTGACAGGAGTGGGAAGTGGGGCGGGCACAACAGCCTCACTCTCCACCAAAGGTGCATTAGGTGCAGGTGGCTCTCCCTGTGGGGATTTTCTAGATCTGGTGGTACACTTGGGATGGCCTTGCCTTTTCCCCTTCATCCCCTGTTGTCCAGGTGAACCCCCCACTTTGCTCTCCTGTCCCAGCTTCACAGGGGTGTGGGTGGGAGTTGCCTTTGTGGGTGAATCTACCTTAGAGAGCTGTTTGTGCTGACTCTTTGCAGGCACCAGCTGCACAGCAGGCAGGGCAACTGTTTGTCTTTGGGAGCAGGTGTGGGGATGGGAGTGTCCTTGGATGGGGGTGATTTGGATAAATGTGAGCTTGAGGCCTGCTTCTTGGCCTGATGTACCTGAGTGTCACGGGAAGGGCTTTTGTCTTTGCGCTCCTGTGTGTCTGCGTTTTTGTTTTGGGTATGGTGTGTGTGCTCTGGGCCGCTTGGAGTGCTGCTGTTGTGTGCTGCATGTAGAGTACTTGGCGCCTGAGGGCTGTGGTCACTCTCGTCAGATGGTGCCACTGGCAGGGTGGTTGCTGGAGCTGGACTTGCAGCCTGTGACAGCTGAATGGCTGCTGTCACTGTGGAGGACAAAGACTGGGCAGTTCTGTGTAGCCCACCCACGTCAGAATGAATGCCCTCCATGAAGGCAACTACCTGTGCCAGCTTCTTGTCATGATACTGGAAGGCATTCAGGAGAGTAGTCTGACCCACATACAGCTTGTGCAAAAGGTCCACCACCTCCACACTGAGGGCAGCAGGGGAAACAGGGGCAGCGGTGCTTGGGGGGAAGGACACTCTACCCTTACTAGGGCTGCGGGCACGGCCAGCACTAGGGGTAGTAGCCGGGAGGGAGGTCACTGGATGATGTTGGTGAAAGAAGAAGCAGATTTCGCACTCCCTGTGCCCACCAACATCGAGGAGTCACCGCTGTAGTCAGATGATGTTGAAGTTGGTGTTTCTGGGCGTGATTCTTCAAGGGCACTCCTGTCCCCCTCCGGGACGCTGGTCACATCAGTGTCAGTGAGCTCATGTGTAGCAGTCGTGCCAGAAGCATCACCACTGGTGTCCGTCCCCTGTCCTTCCGTGTCCTCAGTAGATGCTGCAATAGACAGAGGCTTAGGTTCAGTATAGTGCCATACTCACAAATATCATATGCAAGCAAAGCACAAAACTAGAATATGATACCCCCATGTTGCCCACCACCCTGCGCAGTCTGCATGTGCAACCTTAATGCAAAACTCAGAAGATGCATGGAAACATGCATAGTTGACATTGATCACCCATGTGACATTCACACAGCCAAATAGCTGACCCATGCCTCCTTGTAACCTAACATACTGATCTCTGTTAAGCATACCAACGTGCCTGTAGGTGAGATAAATATACATCTCAACACGTTTTCTCAGTCACATATGGAGTCACTTTAAGGGAACAACACAGATACTGACTCCAAAACGTCTTTTCACAACGGCCATGAGCTACTGATGTCCACTATGTTGTGCTTTGAAGCACAACGACCGTTGCACATTGGTGTCAGATGTGTAGTTTCCAGAATTTCCAAGTCAGGCACTGCACACATCGACGAAAGCACACTAAAATGATGCACACTGCTGTTCACTGCCCGGTGATGTCTATGACACCCATAATGAAGCAGATGTCATTAGGCTACATCTCATCTTGCAATGTCAAGGGCCATTGTATTAAACACATGAGAAAGTACATGTAGCGAAAATGCATGACAGCTGCACTCAACACAGAGGCCACGTAGAAGCCATTGCATCACACTAGAAACATCACAGAGCTCCACACTGTCTCAGGGTTGCTATACATGCAGTCACTCACACCCAAAGTCACCCTTCGAAGAATACTCTCCTCAACTTGCTGCTGATGAACCCTCAAATGTCCATCCAGCTCTGGCTGTGTCACTGCCAAAATGCGGGCCATTAGTGGATGTCATGCTCCTGCGCACCAACCTTCCAGTCCGAGGGAGCATCCCCAGTGTCATCTCTGCCAAGTTTTTGCTCAGCCAGCAGTAGTCATCCCATCTCTTGTGACAGTGTGTGCCCTTCGGTTGGAGACACCCAAAACCCGCACCTTGCATGCAATGGCCCTCCATAAGGCCTTACGCTAACAGACTTTAAGCTGCAGGCCTGGGAGACAACAAGAGGAACTTTCAGTGACAGGAGCATGCAAAAAACATAGCACACCAATACAGAAATGTTGAGCAGAGGCCATACAGCATGACACGTAGTACATTTTCATCAGGTAATCTCATAGAAATGCATGCAGGTATGATGATGGACACAGTACCTGGCCATCTCATCGACATGCAGAATACCAGCACAGAAGCAATGTGAAGAAGGCCCTCATCTGCGATGCAGAATGTGAGGGAGCAATACATACAATACATTGGAAATGATGTGCCGGGGCAGACTCACTGTGTCCAACACTACACACCCCTCCATGTCCTTGGCCTGTGAATGGCTACCTGTGTCATGGAGGGCACATTTAGGGACATGATCTTACATTCTCACACTCTTCTCACAAGGTCTGTCTTGTGCAATCCTCAGGCCTAAGATAGCTCATTGAGAAATAGGGTGGCAGACAACACATATGTTTCACTATTTACTGATTGGTCCTTGTCAAATTGGGCAGTATCTGTTCAGGCCAGGGGAACTCACACTGAGGTTAAACATGGGCCGTCAGAACATTCACCTGCATGTACAATATGAGAGGGCAAACAGTGCCTACACATGGAGTCACAACACTTATGAAAACAATGTAAGGATGATATTTCCTAAGTACATTAATCTGATGTGTCATAGGTGAATTTCCACCAAGAGTGTTGCACTCAGGCATTTCAATCTTGTGCATGATGCATACATATCCATGGTGGCAATATGAAAAGTGTACACACATCCTTCAGTACCCTCTGGACGAAACACATTTGTAATGTCACAAATGAGCATGTGAAAACCTCATGGACTATGACATCCATCAGCACAGGCAATGTTTGTTCAGACTTCCACTGTACAAACCAGCAGTGTTACTGTATGGCTGCAAAAACACTGCATGTCTCTCCCATCCTTAAATGCAGCAATGGATCTGTGGAAATAATGCTACACACCCCTTTTACCTGAGGTCAGCAAGCTAGGCAGTGTATCACACAATTACATTTCCCAGTCTCAGACCAACGTTTGTATTGTTATTGCTGAAGAAGGGCTGTAGAAATTTCCAATATAGCCATCCTCCCCCAAAACTCAAGTGCAATATTTACTAGGCCATGTATGGAGCATGGTGTATCAAAAACGAGGATGCATGCACATTAACTTGCACTCACAGGCACATATTACAGCAGAGCAACATCATGTGAGCACTCTTTGCACTCTCAAACGTTCACTCTGAAACACTTACCATTACATCGGGAGCACCATATAGCCTCCAATATTGTGAATGCACCTCATCCACCAGGACCTTCAGCTCCTCTGTGGTGAAGGGACGGGCCCTGATGTTCTCAGTTCTCGCAACCATCACTGGGTCCAGGAGACAGGAACAGCAGCAGTTGTAGATGAAGAATGGCAGGCAGCAGTGTCTGGATGCAGTGGAAATGTGTGGCTCTCTCCCAGACATATATAGCCCCCTGGGGTTGTTTCAGTGATACTCGGCTGCTGCAATTGGCGTTCCAGGTCAGCTATTTTCAAATGTAACCAATGACCGGCCCAGCAGTGGTGGTGCACGCCTACCGCGATTTTCAAAAGTGTGTTTCAATACCGCAATTGCGGTTCTCATTGGCTGAAAGGGCATGGGCAATGGCAGTGTCACACTGCGGGGCCTAGGCGGTCGCTACCGCAATCGTGCATCTTTTAATTGTACCCAATGACCGCCCCGTGGTAGAGGAGCACGCCTACTGCGATTTTCAAATGTGCATTTCACTACCTCGATTGCGGTTGCCATTGGCTGAAAGGGCATGGGCATTGGCGGTGTCACACCACGGGGCCCATACGGTCACTACTGCAATCGTGCATTGTTCAATTGTACCCAATGACCGGCCCCGCGGTAGCGGAGCACGCCTACCGCGATTTTCAAATGTGCATTTCACTACTGTGATTGGGGTTCCCATTGACTGAAAGGGCATGGGCATTGGCGGTGTCACATCGCGGGGCCCAGGCGGTTGCTACCGCAATCGTGCATCTTTCAATTGTACCCAATGACCGGCCCTGCGGTGGCGGAGCACGCCTACGGCAATTTTCAAATGTGTATTTCACTACTGTGATTGCGGTTCTCATTGGCTGAAAAGGCATGGGCATTGGCAGTGTCACACCGCGGGGGCCAGGCGGTCTCTACTGCAAATTGGCATTTTTCAATTGGTGCCAATGACCGTATTTGCAGTGGCAGAGAATGCCTATCGCAGGATTCAAAAGTGTATTTCACTACCGCGATTGCGGATCCCATTGGCTGAAGGGGCATGGGCATTGGCAGTGTCATACCGCGGGGGCCAGGCTGTCACTACCCCAAATTGGCATTTTTCATTTGGTTCCAATGACCGTGGTTGCGGTGGTGGAGCACGCTTACGACACCTATGGACACATCATGCTGTAGCATTGGCAATGGCCAGTTCTCATCATTGAACAGTAGACACTTACTATGAATCATGCCACCAGATAGTTAAATTCAATGCTAGTGTGACATTTAACTCACTGATGACTACACATGCTATGTCAGTGCACAGGATTACATGCATTGGCATGTACTCCCTCACATGTCACTTATGATGTTGTTGTGCATGCACACAGATCTGTTGTGTGATGGACTCTCAAATATGGAAACATGTCAATGTGTGAGATGGCTAAGCAACCCAGAGTAATGATGGACTGACTACATCATGTGCCTATTTCACTGTGTAGATTTCGGAACTCATGTTGATACTTGATCTTTATGCACACACTGTGCTCATTGTGTTGTTAATGTGTGCCCTGTTCGACTCAAGCAAGAAGGTATGGCAAGTACAGCAGCTATGCAGAAGCCAATTGGTGCCAATGACCGTATTTGCAGTGGCAGAGAATGCCTATCGCAGGATTCAAAAGTGTATTTCACTACCGCGATTGCGGATCCCATTGGCTGAAGGGGCATGGGCATTGGCAGTGTCATACCGCGGGGGCCAGGCTGTCACTACCCCAAATTGGCATTTTTCATTTGGTTCCAATGACCGTGGTTGCGGTGGTGGAGCACGCTTACGACACCTATGGACACATCATGCTGTAGCAATGGCAATGGCCAGTTCTCATCATTGAACAGTAGACACTTACTATGAATCATGCCACCAGATAGTTAAATTCAATGCTAGTGTGACATTTAACTCACTGATGACTACACATGCTATGTCAGTGCACAGGATTACATGCATTGGCATGTACTCCCTCACATGTCACTTATGATGTTGTTGTGCATGTACACAGATCTGTTGTGTGATGGACTCTCAAATATGGAAACATGTCAATGTGTGAGATGGCTAAGCAACCCAGAGTAATGATGGACTGACTACATAATGTGCCTATTTCACTGTGTAGATTTCGGAACTCATGTTGATACTTGATCTTTATGCACACACTGTGCTCATTGTGTTGTTAATGTGTGCCCTGTTCGACTCAAGCAAGAAGGTATGGCAAGTACAGCAGCTATGTAGAAGCCAGCAGTGTTTCTGTTTCAGACATGTGCTGTGTCAACTACTCTTAGGGCTCGTGACACATGATGTCGGAATGTTCCATTTTACTTGCACATAGTCTGAATCTGTTTTGTGGCTACTCATTATGTACATACTGAACACGTGTACAACTACTTTAGATCAAGGTGCCTCTGCATGTGACTTGTGCTGTAAGCTGTTGTTTCAGGCCAGTCATTGTTGGCGCTGTGTCAGTCAAAATGTAAGATGTTGGACACATCTCATAGGGGAATTGAAATGACAAGTGTTCTCTTTTATCTTATGTAGGAGGCGCCCAAATGTGCATCGTCCATTCACATTGCTGGTGGACATGGAGGCTGAGGACATCATACGTAAATTCCGTTTGGATCGACCTACCCTTAAAGTCCTATGTGCTCCGTTGGAGCCCCATCTGAGGCCTCCCAGAACATATCCAACTGCTTTGACAGCAACATGTTAGGGGATGGCGGCCCTGCATTTCTTTGCAACTGGTTCGTTCCAGTACACGGTGTCCAGCGAAGGTGGGATCCCTCAACCAATGTTCAGCATGGTGCTACGTGATGTCCTGTCCGCTATGATGACATACAAGGAACTCTACATCCATTTTCCCAGGAGACATGAATTGGCAGCTGTGAAGGGTGATTTTTATGACCATGCCCACATCCCTAATGTTGTTGGTGCCATTGACTGCACACATGTTGGCCTGGTTCCACCACAGGCACATGAGCACATATACAGGAACAGGAGGCTTTTCCATTCCATTAATGTGCAAGTGGTATGCCAAGCGGATATGATAATCTCCCACATCTGTGCCAGATTTCCAGGATCAGCACATGACTCCTACATACTGTGTAACAGCATCGTACCATAGCTGATGGCAAATCTGCATCCGGAGCGTGCATGGATTGTGGGTGAGTACGCGGAGTCAAGTAGTGTGCTGTATGTGTGACATGCTGTCCTCAGCTACAGTTATATTACAAAATTGGTCTGTGTATCTCACACCTAGGTGACTCTGTATATCCCAACCGACCTTGGTTGCTGAGCCCACTGAGGAATCCCAGGACCCCGGGTAAAGTCCGCTACAATGATGCCCATGGGAGGACGCGTCGTGTCGTGGAGCATACTTTTGGTCTTCTGAAGTCTAGATTCCGGTGTCTGGGCAGGAGCAGAGGAGCACTATTCTACTCTCCCAAAAAGGTGTGTCAGATCATAGTGCGTAGATTGTGGGTGAGTACGCAGAGTCAAGTAGTGTGCTGTATGTGTGACATGCTGTCCTCAGCTACAGTTATATTACAAAATTGGTCTGTGTATCTCACACCTAGGTGACTCTGCATATCCCAACCGGCCTTGGTTGCAGAGCCCACTGAGGAATCCCAGGACCCCGGTTGAAGTCCGCTACAATGATGCCCATGGGAGGACATGTTGTGTGGTGGAGCATACTTTTGGTCTTTTGAATTCTAGATTCCGGTGTCTGGACAAGAGCAGAGATGCACTATTCTACTCTCCCCAAAAGGTGTGTCAGATCAGAGTTGCATGCTGCTGCTCCACAACCTGGCCTTGCGCAAAGAGATCCCCCTGCTCCTAGACGATGATGAGCAGCAGATGCCCCCCCCTGCAAGCCCACACATGTACAGTGATGAGTATAGTGGAGAGGAGGAAGGTGTCGACCTGCACCAACAGCTCATCAACCGCTACTTCCCTTGAGTGTGAGTGACATTGTACAACAGTGCCATTGTCTGCCGTCTTTGATGGTAGTGAAAAGGCCTAGAGGAGCTTTTTAACTGCTGCCCGTCATTGGCTCTGTGCTGACTGCTGATGGCTGATGTTTGTGGCACAATGTAGGCATGACCAGCCACATGATGTCTATGTTGATATTGTTTCTCGTTGTAATGTGTGCTGGTTTGTGTACCTTGATCACTAGTGTTGTGTACTGGCTGTGATGTCATCACCTGACAAGTAAATGTCGTTCTGATGTGTCTTTCTAGGTCCCTTCAGCCTCTCAATGCCTCATCACAATCAGAGCTTCTGGTACATTGGAATCTGAGTCAACATTGTACATAAACATGGAGCTGACACAAAGACATAGGCGTGTAACAAGTGTTTATTTCAAAAGAGTGTTTGTGACAGACAAGTGATGTTTCAAAAAATGGTTCAAAGTGAATTAATGAGTTGCCAGTGATGGTAAATGAGACAATAGAGTAGTCACTACATTGGTGAGGTCACGCAGTTCAATAGACACGTGCCATCAACATGGCAGTGTGGGTAAGGATAGTCAACAAAGTCAATGTCAAGGTGAACAGAGGTGCCATCATGGCTGGCTCTTTGACTTGGGTTTGGCTAGTGCTTTGCCACGTGGTCCTCCCGTGGTGTTGTCGGACGGCCCCTTTTGCCTTTTCCAGGGGGTCCCCTGCTGGGGCTCAGCGGTGTCTGTGGATTCATCCTGTTGCAGCTCACCCCTCTCTGTGGCCGCAGCTGAGGTGGTGGGAGTATTATCCTGTGGGCCACTGGAGGGGGGTTGAGCTGTCCTTTGGGCCGCATGACTGTCCCTCAGAACACCCACAAGCTGGCCCATGAGGTCCACGATTTGGCCCATACGCGTGTCCATGGACCTCAGCAGCAGGCGGAGCTCACGCACTTCTTGCAGAACCTGGCCTGTGTGTCCCTGGGTTTGTTTGTATGCCCCAAGGACTCTGGTGATGTTGGCCAGGGCTTCGGAACCAGTGTCTTCTCGATTTTGTTCCCCAGTTGCCCTCCCAGTTGCCACTCGACGCACCCGCAGACTCTCCCCGCCCTCCTCTGATTGTGTGATGGTTTTGGTAACCACTGAGGCAGGGCGAGTGTTGCAGGCAGCACTGGTGCTGGTGGTGGTTGAGGCCGCACAGGTCGTTGCAGCAGGGGTCAGCGCGGTTGTTGTTGCTGATGTGGTGGTGGTGAGGCAGTGGGGGCCTGGTATGTGGTGCGCCCTGGCAGTCCGGACGGGCCCGGTTCAGGCTCCTCATCCGAGAAACGTATAGCATATGCATACGAGTCTCCATGTTCCGAGGTTGGAGACTGGCTCTGCAGTACTGTGTTGTCTTCTGCAGCAGTCAGTTGTTCATCTCCTGTTGGACAGAGGTGAAATGGTCATTGAAGTGCACCCCACAAGCTTGGTGTTAAACGTTTGGATGTTACATGTGATACACCACACAGTTTACATTGATATTACTTTGTATGCCTGCAAGGTACTGCATATCATGACATGATGTGTAGGTACCTACATTACTTGTCCATGGTGTGACATGTAAATAGATACCATGTTCCACGTACAGATTGTGTGATTACAAGGACATGTCGTCAGCTAACGACTTGCAGCACATCAACCTTTTTGGTTTGCTCTGCCTGGAAGACGTTACATCTGAGCAAGAACTAGCCATTGTAATTTTCTGCATACCTTTGTCATATCTTGTACTTTACTTTCTTTTACCAACTGACCATGCATGTTTTGTGTTCATATGGGCCTTCATGCTCTGACACCATGGCACACACAGAGCATTCAGTGCTGTGCATGATTGTACCCTGAATTACTTCAACATGTGACTTTGTGGTTCAAACTTTAATTTCTGTGACAGTTACATACGCTTAGCTGTCTGCACACTGGAATTGGCTTTTGGGTGACATGTGAGGGCTGGTGTGGTCATATGGCTCCATGCTTTTTGAGAGGAATGACAGCGTGCATGCACTGTCTACCTACCTGTTTTGTGACACAGTTCAGGGGAATTGCTGCTAAATGGTTCTGGGTGTGGGGGGTGTACCATCCTGCTGGGCTGTGGGACAAGGTGGCCTGGTGGGAGTTGTAGTGCAGGATTCCCAACCACTAACACCCCTCCCTGTTAAGATGGCTACCTACCTGTTAGGTGAAGGTGAGTAATGCAGTGGCTGACACATGTTTGGGGGGAGTGTTCCATCCTGCTGAGCTTTGGGATAAGGGGGCCTGGTAGGAGTTGTAGTGCTGGCTTCCCACCCACAAACACCCCTTCCTGTTAAGATGGCTACCTATCTGTTAGGTGAAGGTGAACAATGCAATGGCTGACATACTTCTGACTGGGGGTGAAGTGTTTCATCCTGCTGAGCTTTGGGACTAGGGACCTGGTGGGAGTTGTAGTGCAGGCTTCTCAACCACTAACACCCCTCCCTGTTAAGATGGCTACCTACCTGTAAGTTTGTAGAGAGCAATGCAATGTCTGTCACATGTTTGTTGGTGTGGGGAGTGTTCCATCCTGCTCAGCTGTGGGACAAGGGGGCCTGGTGGGAGTTGTAGTGCTGGCTTCCCACCCACAACTCCCCTACCTGTTAGGATGGCTGCCTCCCTCTGAAGTGGAGCAGAGGGAGGGAATAGGTTACACATGGCTCTTGGATGGCGGAGTGTTTTCCATCCTGCTCAGGGGTGGGACAAGAGGGCATAAGATGGATACCTACCTGTAAGTTTGAAGAGAGCAATGCAATGGCTGCCACATGGTGAGGGGGACTATTCCATACTGCTCTGCTGTGGGACAAGAGGGCCTGGTGGGAGTTGTAGTGCAGGCTCAATGCAATGGCTGACACATGCTTCTGGCTGGGGGGGAGTGTTCCATCCTGCTGAGCTTTGGGACAAGGGGACCTGGTGGGAGCTGTAGTGCAGGCTTCCCACACACAAACACCCCTCCCTGTTAAGATGGCTACCTACCTGTTAGGTGAAGGTGCACAATGCAATGGCTGACACATGCTTCTGGCTGGGGGGAAGTGTTCTATCCTACTGAGCTTTGGGACAAAGGGGGCTGGTATGAGTTGTAGTGCAGGCTTCCCACACACAAACACCCCACCCTGTTAAGATGGCTACCTACCTGTTAGGTGAAGGTGAGCAATGCAGTGGCTGACACATGTTTGAGGGGAGTGTTCCATCCTGCTGTGCTTTGGGACAAGGGGGCCTGGTAGGAGTGGTAGTGCTGGCTTCCCACCCACAAACACCCCTTCCTGTTAAGATGGCTACCTACCTGTTAGGTGAAGGTGAACAATGCAATGGCTGACATGCTTCTGGCTGGGGGGGGAGTGTTCCATCCTGCTGAGCTTTGGGACGAGGGGACCTGGTGGGAGTTGTAGTGCAGGTTTCCCACCCACAAACACCCCTCCCTGTTAAGATGGCTACCTACCTGTTAGGTGAAGGTGAACAATGCAATGGCTGAAACATGCTCTGGCTGGGGGAAGTGTTCCATCCTACTGAGCTTTGGGACAAAAAGGGCTGGTGTGAGTTGTAGTGCAGGCTTCCCACCCACAAACACCCCATCCTGTTAAGATGGCTACCTACCTGTTAGGCGAAGGTGAGCAATGCAGTGGCTGACACATGTTTGGGGGGAGTGTTCCATCCTCCTGAGCTTTGGGTCAAGGGGGCCTGGTAGGAGTGGTAGTGATGGCTTCCCACCCACAAAAACCCCATCCTGTTAAGATGGCTACCTGCCTGTTAGGTGAAGGTGATCAATGCAATGGTTGACATGCTTCTGGCTGGGGGGGAGTGTTTCATCCTGCTGAGCTTTGGGACAAGGGGGCCTGGTGGGAGTTGTAGTGCAGGCTTCCCACCCACAAACACCCCTCCCTGTTAAGATGGCTACCTACCGGTTAGGAGAAGGTGAACAATGCAATGGCTGACACATGCTTCTGGCTGGGGGGAAGTATTCTATCCTACTGAGCGTTGGGACAAATGGGGCTGGTGTGAGTTGTAGTGCAGGCTTCCCACAAACAAACACCCCACCCTGTTAAGATGGCTACCTACCTGTTAGGTGATGGTGAGCAATGCAGTGGCTGACACATTTTTGGGGGGAGTGTTCCATCCTGCTGTGCTTTGGGACAAGGGGGCGTGGTAGGAGTGGTAGGAGTGGTAGTGCTGGCTTCCCACCCACAAACACCCCACCATGTTAAGATGGCTACCTACCTGTTAGGTGAAGGTGAGCAATGCAGGGCTGACATGCTTCTGGCTGGGGGGGAGTGTTTCATCCTGCTGAGCTTTGGGACAAGGGGCCTGGTGGGAGTTGTAGTGCAGGCTTCCCAACCACGAACACCCCTCCCTGTTAAGATGGCTACCTACCTGTAAGTTTGTAGAGAGCAATGCAATGTTTGTCACATGGTTGTGGGTGTACATGGTTATGGGTGTGGAGAGTGTTCCATCCTGCTCAGCTGTGGGACAAGGTGGCCTGGTGGGAGTTGTAGCGCTGGCTTCCCACCCACAAGCCCCCCTACCTGTTAGGATGACTGCCTCCCTGTAAAGTGGATCAGAGGAAGGGAATAGGTTACACATGGCTCTTGGATGGGGGAGTGTTCCATCCTGCTCAGGGGTGGGACAAGAGGGCATAGGATGGCTACCTACCTGTAAGTTTGAAGAGAGCAATACAATGGCTGCCACATGGTGGGGGGGACTATTCCATACTGCTCCGCTGTGGGACAGGAGGGCCTGGTGGGAGTTGTTGTGCTGGCTTCCCTCCCACAAACACCCCTCCATGTTAAGATGGCTACCTACCTGTTAGGTGAAGGTGAACAATGCAATGGCTGACACATGCTCCTGGCTGGGGGAAGTGTTCCATCCTACTGAGCTTTGGGACAAAGGGGGCTGGTGTGAGCTGTAGTTCAGGCTTCCCAACCACTGACACCCCTCCCTGTTACGATGGCTACCTACCTGTTAGGTGAAGGTGAACAATGCAATGGCTGACACATGCTTCTAGCTGGGGGGAGTGTTCCATCCTGCTGAGCTTTGGGACAAGGGGGCCTGGTGGGAGTTGTAGTGCAGGCTTCCCACCCACAAACACCCCTCCCTGTTAAGATGGCTACCTACCTGTTAGGTGAAGGTGAGCAATGCAACGGCTGACACATGATTGTGGGTGTGGGGTGGAGTGCTCCATCCTGCTGAGCTGTGGGACAAGGGGGCCTGGTGAGAGATGTACTGCAGGCTTCCCACCCACAAATACCCCTCCCTGTTAAGATGGCTACCTACTTTTTAGGTGAAGGTGAATAATGCAATGGCTGACAGATGCTGTGGGTGTGAGGTGGAGTGCACCATCCTGATGAGCTTTGGGACATGTGTGCCTGGTGGGAGTTCTAGTGCTGGATTCCCACCTACTAACACCCCTCCCTGTTAAGATGAGTACCTCCCTGTGAAGTGGAGCAGAGGAAGGGAATAGGTTACACATGGCTCTTGGATGGGGGAGTGTTCCATCCTGCTCAGGGGTGGGACAAGAGGGCACAAGATGGCTACCTATCTGTACGTTTTAAGAGAGCAATGCAATGGCTGCCACATGGTTTGGGGGACTATTCCATACTGCTTTGCTGTGGGACAGGAGGGCCTGATGGGATTTGTAGTGCTGGCTTCCCTCCCACAAACACCCCTCCCTGTTAAGATGGCTACCTACCTGTTAGGTGAAGGTGAACAATGCAATGATTGACACATGCTTCTGGCTGGGGGGAGTGTTCCATCCTACTGAGCTTTGGGACAAGGGGGGCTGGTGTGAGTTGTAGTGGAGGCTTCCCACCCATAAACACCCCTCCCTGTTAAGATGGCTACCTACCAGTTAGGTGAAGGTGAACAATGCAATGGCTGACACATGGTTGTGGGTGTGGGGTGGAGTGCTCCATCCTGCTGAGCTGTGGGACAAGGGGGCCTGGTGAGAGATGTAGTGCAGGCTTCCCACCCACAAACACCCCTCCCTGTTAAGATGGCTACCTACCTTTTAGGTGAAGGGTAACAATGCAATGGCTGACACATGCTGTGGGTGTGGGGTGGAGTGCTGCATCCTGCTGAGCTTTGGGACATGTGTGCCTGGTGGGAGTTGTAGTGTTGGATTCCCACCCACTAACACCCCTCCCTGTTAAGATGAGTACCTCCCTGTGAAGTGGAGCAGAGGAAGGGAATAGGTTACACATGGCTCTTGGATGGGGAAGTGTTCCATCCTGCTCAGGGGTGGGACAAGTGAGCATACGATTGCTACCTACCTGTACATTTTAAGAGAGCAATGCAATGGTTGTCACATGGTTGGGGGGACTATTCCATACTGCTTTGCAGTGGGACAGGAGGGCCTGGTAGGAGTTGCAGTGCTGGCTTCCCTCCCACAAACACCCTTCCCTGTTAAGATGGCTACCTATCTGCAAGTTTGTAGGGAGAAATGCAATGGCTGACACATGGTTGTAGGTGTGGGGTGGACTGTAACATCCTGCTCTGCTTTGGGACTAGAGTGCCTGGTGGGAGTTGTAGTGCTGGGTTCCTGTACACATGCCCCCATGGAAATATTGCTAGCTACCTTTGGGATGAATCAGAGGGAGTAAATGTTGGATCTGTGAGACATGTGTTGGGGAGAGTGTGGTGCACATGAGTGCTTTTGGGCCTAGGAAGTGTTGCTTTGTAGTTGTGCACGACAGTACATAGCAGTGTAATGTATACATTTGCTGGTACTTACCAGCCTCCACTCCCCCCGGTATTCCTGTGAGACTGTCTGGATGCAGTATAGGAAGCACCCTCTCCTCCCATTCGGTGAATGTTCATAGTGGAATCGGAGGGCCACAGCCAGTCATCTGAACCAGCTTACGGTTCTTGCTGTTACGCTCTTTCACATTGGTCTTGAGGTCATTTCACCTCTTCTTGATCTCCTTCTGGGTGTGCGGGATGGTCCCTACTGCATTGACCTTGTTGACTATCCTTGCCCACATTTGATCTTTGTTGGCTGATGGTCTCTGTTGGACCAGGTTTCTAAACAAATGTGGTTCTACTCTGATTACCTCATGTACCATCACTGACAACTCATTGTCAGTGAATTTGGGCATTTTCTTCTGTGATGTGGTGTGTGATGTGCAAATGGGCTAAAGGTGCAGGTTAAAGGTAGTGGTGGTGATGTGTGTGGTGTGTGTGGTTGTGATGGTGTGATGTGTAGAGATTTGCCTCTCCTTTGTGCTGTGGGGTTGGGCCCTTCAGTTGTGGAGTAATGCAAAGGATTCTGGTCAGGGAAGGGGCTGGTTTTATACTCAGCTATGTGGGTGGGTCCAAATGGAGTATTCCTGTCAGGTGTGTTGTGTGGGTTGACCTTGGATTTGTATTTTTTACTTGCTATGGGGATCTATCATTGGGTGTTTTTTGAGGCTGAGATTAATAGCCACACTTGGTAGCCTTGTTGTGTGTTTGCTTTCGACCGCCATTACTCTTCCGGAGCGACTGCGGCGGAAGACAACAGCCCTTCCGCCGGCTCTCCCATTCATCACTAGTTGAGCTAGCGACGGTCGGTAACAGCTGATCGTTCCGCTGTCACCGCAATCATATCCTAATTTCACAGGCGGTCAATCTGCTGGCCGTGCGGCGGTTTTGGGTCTTTTCGCATCAACCTTTTCACCTGCTCCGCACGGTCCCGGCAGACTTTCGTGGAATCCACGCGCTGCGGTCGGATTTTTCTGGCGGTTCATCTTAATCTGACCGCCGGTTTTCCCGCAGTACATGCAGATGGTTAATTTCCGCTACCACGGCGGTCGGAATGCTTTTCCGACCGCCATCCTTATCGACCCCTAAATCACAAGCTATGTATTTCAACTTCTCTACACTGTAAAATGCGTGTTAATTCAGCACAAATATATATACTACTTTGAAAGTTCAAAACACATTTTTCAAATTAAATGTACATTCTATAGTGAGGTCAAATCTAAACTAAACACATTTTAAACAACCATGAATTAATTTGTGCATCTTTTTTCATTATTCATTAAACTGAAAGCATTTGACCAGGCCCCATTCATGGTTATCACTTTTCATGCACCGAATGTCTGCATGCCAATTTTAAAATGCAGTTCATGTCTGAAACTCAAAGCAGCTTTTGTGATTTAGTAACGCCTAAATCTATAGGTGAAATTTAAGCGCCATCAATGGAAAGTTATTTTAGAAAAGAAATGGTTGAGGATGATAAAGGCTGCCATCTCTTCATAGCTAATGTATAACATTTGATTATTAAACTATAGCTGAAAGTCCGACATGAGCTGCAACATAGCACCCACAAGGTCCAAACAATGTGAACTCCAAGAATGTAAACTGGTTGGTACTCTTGCTCTTGTACCTATCCGTTCCTTCTTTCAAAGCAATGTATTTGGTTTCCATGCAACAACTGCTCAAAATAAGAATACAGTGTTCAGTAATTTTATGTTATATGCATTTGTAAAATGCACTATCACCCATGAGGGCATCCTGCCGTTGATGCAAAAATAAATTAAGAACTTAAAAGATCAAAAACAAGTTTATTGAAAACATAAGAAATCAATCAGTAAAATAAAAGTAACAAAAAAAGGAATAGAATCCTTTTTGTGTCAAACATTTTCATGAAAACTGAATTCTAATGCTCAGAGGTAAAGAAAATGGGTTGATATTGTACAATATTTTCATTTAGAAACTCCAGGTGAAATTTTAACTAGAGAGTCTAGTATGATTATTTAAGATATCAGTGCATATAATTTGCTTTACCATTCAATAACTACCGTGTTTATTAAAATGTATGATTTATTGTTCATGTACAAATTAATATTTGATATTTCTCATAATTTCAAATTTCGAAGCAATTATTCGTTTGCCAAATATGTTTAATAATAAAATATATATTATCTGGTATACACTGAACATTTATCCGATTTGCCAAACATATAATGCAATATACTTTAATACGCACTTTCATTATGAAATAAAACACATTCTGATTTTCATGCCTTACAAAATGATATAAAGTTCATGAAACAAATATTGGCTGAAATCTGATGTCTTTAGCCTATACGTAATATGACTATAATGTGTTGATGAAGAAAATAAATTTATAACAATGGAGTCAAGTATGATATTTGATAGATAATGCAAAATATGTTTGTTGCAAAAAAGATAGAAGGTGTTAAGTTACTTAAACAGAACGATGACCTCTTGCTAGTATAGGAAATGTACTCTAAGAATCTGATAACTCAAATTAGGGATGAATGGATAATGCATCCAATTTAGTCTCAAGCTCCTGGAAATAGAAAAGGAGTCTTCAACTTTTCAAACCATCAATCAGTGCTACAGCTACAGCTAAACTGTAATAAAAATATAGATGCTAAAATTCTTAATAAGTTAAATATATATTCTAATGCTTATAGCAATGTCAATTTGTACCACGAAAAATATAATTCAATCTCCTCTTCAAACCAGGAGAACACTGTATTATAAATTGATTGTAACACCTCTATACCCACATCTTGGTCTGAAATCCATAGTCAATTCAGTTCCGTTAATCTTTATTTGGCAAATAAATGTGACAAAGCATACATTAAATTCATTCAATCTGTATATATCATATCAAATATTATATGAAGCATTCAGTCATATGATCCTTCTTGAAAAAAAGCAATCTAGAAAAAGCTAGCAAATATACCAACATTTACATGCATAGTTTTATGTCATCATCTTGAGTGCATATTATCGCCTCTCTAATTCTACTACAATATCGGATGTAACTAGCTATAGAAATATGGATAAAGTTAGTAGGGAGTTCTCAAAATAAAATGACAGCAGATGAATATAATCTAAAATTACATTCATGCAGCAATGGAAGTAAAAACCACTTCCCCGGTTGGTTATAAAAACAATAGTATAGAAAAAGTGCACAGTTCTTTGAACTGAACAATTGTTACAAGGATAAGGAGGCAGCAGCTTGTTTCAAAGATCCTTCTCCCTAAAAGGCAACATAACATGTACAATGTTAAACTGAAGCTTTTGAGAATAAATGTATCACAGGCATTTGATACAGTGGCAAGGCATGGCTCAATAGCACTGGAGGTCGATATTCCTTTGTAACGTGCACATTGTGTATTTTGTTACAGCTCTTTATTCAGTCTGGCCTTACTAAATGTATTGAGGAATAAGGATTTCAGCATGTTTTCTGGAGCACAGGTTCTGTTGATCAGGTTTGCACAAAAATTCAGGTCAAAACCTTTTTTTACATATTTAAATCAGGGAATACAATACGCATTCTGTGGAGCTAGATAGTCTGTTATGATCATGCAATTCAATTTAGTTTCCTCTTTAGACCACATTGAAAGACAAAAGGTAGTGTCTGGAGCTTGATATTGCCCTCTAGCTAGACAATCTTTGTAACATCTGGGCACAACCTGTTCAATAGCTGTATGCGTTATCTTGTGGGAGTGAGAAAACCAGAAGCTGATTCCCTACATCACCTGAAGCCCTGTACTCACCGGAGACATGGATTGGGCTCCAGGAGATAACAACACCCAGGGGAAAAGGGGAGTGAAGAAAACACAAAAGATGGTGTTCCATGGTCCCTTCAAGGTAACTACATCAATTCACAACATAGAGGTTCCCTCAGAGTTCTAAGATTGTCATGCATTCATAACAAAATATAATGGACCTCTAAAGCCTGAACAACTAGGAAATAGCTTAGGAACTAGTAAGTGTGCATGCTTACCCCAAACCTCCCACTTTCCCACTTATATCTAGTGGCAGAAACCCAATAAATGAATGAAATGAATGAATGAAAAGACATTTATAAAGCGCATGGCTACCCGGGAGCGTCCCAGCACTAAGAACCAACACGGGGGCAGAAGGCTAAGGAAACAAAAAGGTCTTCAGTTGTTTGTGGAAGGCCTGGTGATTGGAAATAATGCGGAGGTGTAGTGGCAGGGAGTTCCAGAGTTTGGCAGCATTATAGGAGAAGAGTCGTCCGCCGCTTCGAGCCTTCTTGATCTTAGGGACCTCGGCCAGTCGCAATTCGTCTGACCGAAGTTTCCTATTTGCTTTGTGGGGGCGGATCATGGCTGAATTTATGGGAGGTCCTATCCCTAGCATAGATTTCTGCGCTATGCACAAGGCCTTGATTCTGATGCATTCCATTACTGGGAGCCAGTGGAGGGAGCGGATTGCAGGTTTCGCTGATTGTCTGTTGGAGGATCTTGTCAGAAGTCTGGTTGCGCTGTTTTGAACCAACTGTAATTTGGAGACTACTGAGGAGGGGGAGCCCAGATATAGTGAATTCCCATAGTCCAGCCCAGAGAGTATAAGGGATTGGATTAATACCTTTTTTGCTAAGGGGGAAGGCGAGGGAAGACTTTGCGGGCCATTCTGAGCAGGCCGAAGCAGATCGCTGATCGCAGATCGCTGCTGTCTTCCTGGCCTGTGTCCTAAAGTTCAGGTCCTGGTCCAGCCAGATGCCCAAGCTCTTGATCTCCATTTTAGGAGCCGGGGGTGGACCCATGCCAGCTGGCCACATGGTACTGGACTTAAAACTGAGGGGGTTGCCCAATATCATGATCTCAGTTTTTCTGGCATTAAGTTTGAGCTGGGACTCGTCCATCCAGCTTGAGATGTCCTCTAGCCAAGTATGGAGATCATTGATTTTGTGGTCCGCTTGGATGAGGGCGGCCACCAATTGCGTATCATTGGCATAGGTCACCATGCGTATTCCCGAGGGGGCTACAATACCTGCTAAAGGGGCCATATACACATTGAAAAGGGTTGGACTAAGCGAGGAACCCTGAGGGACTCCGCTCATCAGAAGGGATGGGATCAGATGCGATGTTCTCCTCAAAAACCTGAAAGGTTCTACCCTCCAGAAAGGAGCGCAGCCGTTTGAGTACGGTGCCTGGTACTCCTATACTCAACGGTGTATTAGGCTCTTATGGTTCACCGTGTCGAACGCTGGTCAAGGAGAATGATGGCTGTGGAACCTCCTGAGTCTAGAATTTCTCTGCTTTCCTCCACCACTGCTAACAGGGCCGTTTCGGTGCTCTGACGCAGTCAGAACCCAGTTTGAGAGGAGTGAAGCAGGTTGTGGGTTTCGAGGAATCCTGAGATGGTTTGGTTAACGTATTTCTCTGCCACGTTACCTATTCCTGGCAGGAGAGAGAAAGGGCGGTAGTTGCCCAAAGCTGCCGGGTCTCGGTTAGGTTTCTTGAGTAGGGCTTTCAACATAGCCCTTTTCCAGTTGGTAAGGACAATTCCTGTGGGCTGTGATGCGTTAATCAGGTCCGTCAAGTTAGGGGCTATTGTTGAAACTACCTCGTTCAAGATGTTAAGTGGTGCCGGATCCCTTGGTGATCCGCTCTTGACAGAGGACAACAAGATAAGAAGAGTTTCCTGGGGCAGGGGAGGGAATGTCTCTAGAATGTGTTCAAAGGGTCGTGGGTCGGGGTTGGTCTGATTGTACGAAGTTTCGTTCTCGTCATCCCTCTGCGGCAGAGATTCCAAAATATGTTGGAAAAAAAGTCTGCCAATTTGTTGCACCATAGGCCGGAGGGGTCCGGTGCAATTTGTGGAGCGGGGGCTTTAAGTAGTTTTTTAATAATAATGAAAGTTTCTCTAGGCGAATTGGCGGCTGATAAAATCTTGCCCTCGTAATAAGAGGCCTGGGCTTTTTTTGTTCCTGCTTTATAGTCACGGATAGCTGCCCTGTATTACAACATTTTTAAGGGAAGGAATTCTTTCCTCCACTGTCTTTCTTTGAACTTGCATCGCTGTTTTAATGTGCGCATTTCGGAGGAGAACCAGGGAGAGTTGTGAGACCCACCGTTTTTTTTTTATCCTAGTCTTTGGAAGGACCGAATCGAGTGACTCCTCTATCCAATTAGAGAGGTCTTTGTTGGCTTTGACTGGGCATGGATTCGGTCTGGGTTTGGTCCTTTCCAGTTCCTTAGTCCACTTCTCTAGGGGGAGCTTGGCCCAGGAGCGGCCTTGGGCCCATGTTGATAAAGTAGTGGGTTTAGTGATCTGAGGGGACCAGGTTAGGGCGACCAGGAGATGGTCTGACCATGGAAGAGGGGTAAGATCTGCCGCTTTAAGGTTCTCTAGATAGAGAACACCGGGTCAAGGAGGTGACTTTTAACATGAGTAGCATGCAGGATTTTTTGGGACAATTGGAGAGCCGTGAGGTCTTTTGCCAGCTCGACTGCGTTTGCAGCTTGTGTGTCGTCAAAATGGAGATTAAAATTTCCAAGGAGAGTGAAATTTGCTGCTAAGATTGCCAGGTTGACAGCTGCCTCCAACAATGATTTGTTGAAGGATCCTATCACTCCAGGGGTACGATAGATGAGGATGCCTGTGAATGATAGGTGTGGCGTGAGTTCTATGATGAAGTGGACGTTCTCACAGTCTGCAACTGGAGGCAGATGGCAGGTAAATTGTTCCTTATGGATGATAGCAATCCCACTCCCTCTGCCTGTTGTACGATCAACCCTTTGTATCACGAAACCATGAAGTTATGCTTGTACAATGTGTGGTTCAGAACTGGCATTAAGCCAGGTTTCCATAAGGAATAGCATATCTGGATCTGAGTCTTTAAGGAGCATCCAGATCTCTGTAATATGTTTAGGGAGGGATCTGCAGTTTAATAGGAGAAATCTGACCTGGTCCTTGGATGTGGTGGGCCATAAGCTATTAGAGGAAAAGTTATGCCTGCAATGTGAACATCTTTTGGGAACATTATCCGGGGAGATAGAGTGGGCGCAAGTAGTCCCGAGGGTGCCGTTAAGTTGTTAGAGCTGGGCGCTGGAGTAATGGTACTGACTTGGGGGAGCAGATGCAGGGGTTCTGGCCCCTGGGCCCGGTCGGGAGCGGATGGGCGCAGACGGGCTTGCATTAGGCGCGCCTACTGCGCGCATCCGCTGTGCGGTCGCGTCATCACGCACCTTTATAGTAGTAAAAGCGGCGCCAGGCCCAGCAACTAGACTGCTGCCCGGTGATCGAAAATGCGGAAATGAATTTGCTCCTATGAGCCCCAGAGCATTGAACACAGCTCTGCCCTCACAGTAAGTTAAAAAGATAACACAATTGTAAAAAAGCGGTAAAAGAGCTTATTAAAATCACTGACCTGCAGATTCACTCTCTGTGCCTGAGTGATCTGCCTCCGGCCTGTGTCAGTTCCAGATCAGTCGCGTCATCATGCGCCTTTATAGCAGTAAAAGTGGCGCCGGGCTTAGCAACTAGACCGCTGACCCGGTGATCGAAAATGCGGAAATGAATGTGCCCCTATGAGCCCCAGAGTATTGAACACAGCTCTGCCCCCACAGTAGGTGAAAAAGATAACACAATTGTAAAAAAGCGGTAAAAGAGCTTATTAAAATCACTGACCTGCAGACTCACTCTCTGTGCCTGAGTGATCCGCCTCCGGCCCATGTCAGCCCCAAATCGGTCGCGTCATCACGTGCCTTTATAGCAGTAAAAGCGGCACCGGGCCCAGCAACTAGACTGCTGACCCGGCGATCGAAAATGCGGAAATGAATGTGCCGCTATGAGCCCCAGAGCATTGAACACAGCTCTGCCCCCACAGTAAGATAAAAAGATAACACAATTGTAAAAAAGAGGCAAAGAGTTTTTTTAAATCACTGACCTGCAGACTCACTCTCTGTGTCTGATTGATCTGCCTCCGGCCCGTGTCAGCCCCAAATCGGTCGCGTCATCACGCGCCTTTATAGCAGTAAAAGCGGCGCCGGGCCCAGCAACTAGACTGCTGACCCGGCGATCGAAAATGCAGAAATGAATGTGCCCCTATGAGCCCCAGACCATTGAACACAGCTCTGCCCCACAGTAAATTAAAAAGATAACTGAATTGTAAAAAAGTGGTAAAAGAGCTTATTAATATCACTGACCTGCAGACTCACTCTCTGTGCCTGAGTGATCTGCCTCCGGCCTGTGTCAGCCCCAGATCGGTCGCGTCATCACGCGCCTTTATAGCAGTAAAAGCGGCGCCGGGCGCAGCAACTAGACTGCTGACCCGGCGATCGAAAATGCGGAAATGAATGTGCCTCTATGAGCCCCAGAGCATAGAACACAGCCCTGCCCCCAGCGTTTGTTAAAAAGATAACACAATTGTAAAAAAGCGGTAAAAGAGCTTATTAAAATCAATGATCTGCAGACTCACTCTCTGTGCCTGAGTGATCTGCCTCCGGCCCGTGTCAGCCCCAAATGCAGTACAATCCTGAGGAAAGAAAAATAATACAGGATGCTGAAGTGATACAAAAAACAAATGTTCTTACCCCTAGGACACCCGGCATTGCCCAGTAGTACCCAAGCATTTCAATTGGTAGGTATTTAAAGAGAGCAACATAAGACCGGAATGACAGAATTCCTTCAAAGTATCTCCAACAAATTTCACAGAAAATCAGTGATTGAGTATGTCCCCAGGAGCACCTTAAAAAGACGTTGCAACAAAACCATTATCTCGCACTCTTAATCACGATGTTCAGCAGAATAAACATCCACTAACAGGCTTTTCCAGAATGCACATAGCAATATCCATTACATATTTACAATCCAAATTCAGGACAGTGAGTATATATCCAGAATTACTTGCATGCACCTGTCTTACCAAATTATTTCAGTCAACTGTTGGTAAATGCTTTTGGTACCATTTTATCTCCCCACGTGAATGGAAAATGGAAAACTTACCAAACTGCAAGCACACTAAGTAAATAACAATAGAGCAGGGCTAGCCATGAATAATTGAGGGAATCCCTCCAGAGGTCACAGGAAAGGCAGCAGTGTGACCAAATCCAGGAGAAATTGGCAGTAGCGAGACCATTGAGAAAACATGGTACGTGTAGCATCAGGGTAAGAACTACCGGCTCAAACAAGTTCCTGACTGCAGGTTTGATGCTGCCGCACTCGAGGAACCTGACCATGACTAGCACAACTTCTGGGATGAGGACCCATGCAGGTGAACGCTTAAAGACTAGACCGGAGCCCCCGCCTCTGCCTCTCTCTTTACTTTAGGGTTGTCGGCTGTGCTGCATGTCCTGAACAGCTGCAGCCATGGCAATCCCCAATTAAGTGTGACAAATAAAGTTTGAGGTACTTTTTGGTACAGAAGATCTTAATGAAAATTAATTTTCAATATGCTGTAACCATTCCACTTTTATTTTCAAAATTCCGCCCCATTGATTGCAAGGGAGCTACATTTACTTTTATAAACACTAATCATCTCATTCAGGGTTTCTTGCCCAAATTATAGGAAAACCTGATGACCAATTCAATTGCCTGTTCCAATTGTGGAATTCTTGTTTTGCAGAGGTGATTTTATCTCCATATCAAGCCTGAATAAAATGAGACCCCTAAATACTGAAGGTTTAAACCTGATGTATGGGGGTACCATGCACATCTTGGGTCCTGGTTTTCACGTTTCAGGGGCCACATATCATTATAAAATATTTGGCAAGATTTATCTGTAGTCTAAATCTTCTATAAAATGGGCAAAAGAATCAAATAATAATTGAAGCTCCTTTGCATTGTGGGCCATTAGCCCAGCATCATCTGCATAGAGGAGTACAGACAATGGGTATAGCTGTTCTGGGGCATGTCCTGTCCCCTATACCTTAGGTAAACTTCCAGTTCATTACTGTACAAAGTAAAGAGAAAATAGGCCAGGACATAAACCTGTCAGAATGCCCTGCTGATCTTTAAGGGGTCTGTGCATTCACCCTTGGCATCATAACATATGGAGACTGTAGTGTCTATATGTAACTGTACCATGAAATAACAATGGCACAATCCGCACCCAGCATTACCATTTTACTTCAGTGTTTCATTCAAATAGCATGATCAAATGTACTAGAGAAATCTATAGAAGCCAAATTCAAAGCACCAGACCAAGGAAATCAAGTATTGTGAAATCAGCTTGTACGGATTAAGGCAGTATATAATAGTTCCTAAATCCTGGAGGAACCCATATTGGACATATGACAGTATGTAAATTTCATGGACCCATGATTCCAGTTCCTCAAGGAGAACCTTTACTGCTACATTTGCTACAGAATCCAGTAGGGAAATCTGTCTGTAGCATACCGGGTCAGCCTTTTTCCATTCTGGTAAATGGGAACTGTTATCGGTTTAGACCAGGACCTAGGAGGTTGGGTCTTTCCAGCAGCCCTGAGAACATTTGTAACTAACAGGGCACAGAGGTCAAGCTTGACTTTAAAAAGATCTACTGAGACTGTGTCAAAGCCAGCGGTCATGTATGTCAAGCTCTACATCATGGTAGCTTTCACCTCTGTCACTTCAAAAAGAACAGGTCCAGGTGGTTTTTCAAGTTACTCCCTTCGTGTTATTATCAGAAAGGATGGTTGCTACAGGCAAATATATACTTCTGAAGTGCTATACCCACTGTGAAAGTGGGATAACCATTTCTAAGCTTGGTGCTGAAGTATTCCTGAAGGCAGCAGAACTTCCAGCCCTTTAAAATTCATGACTATCCTTGGCCACACTAGTGACCTGAAGTGATGCCCATGCCTCCACCCTCACTGTGGCTTTCCTATTTACAATAGCTATTATGTATGCTAGTGTCCATGCTTTTATCTCCATGATAGTGGAGTTCTTTTTCCTTAACTTAGCTCTGGTTTATATGTATTATGTGCCATCCAGCATGCCTGGTCAAACCAGCTGTGAGCCCTTCCTCTAGGTCGGCCACCCATGACTTCCATTATCCTTTCTTTACTAGACAGATGTACCCAAATACAGAGAACATTGTTAGTGGGTTACTTTCATCATCAAGCAGACAATGACCTCTGTGTTAGCAATCTTCAACAATTCCGAAACAGCCTTGGAAGGGCTAAGCTTTAAGCTTGGACCATTTTGGTAATATCCCTTTAATCTTTAACAAATCAATTTTTTTACTCAGAGCATGAGTTATACAAAACCTGAGTTAAGCTGAAATGTCAAAATTAAGGTGTTAAGGTCAAAAGAGCTGTTGTAAGGTGGTTTATTAGTGGGTGCAGGTAGGTACCTACAAATAGTAATAACACCACAATCACAAATAAGATCCCATCAAGTTCTAAGTAAATTAATCCTTGCTCAAGCCTTGGTAGCTTGGCTGCGGGCAGACGGGCTTAACTTAGGAGACGTGTTGAAAGCATTTAAAAACACCAATATATTAAATATGTATGACACAACACACAATAAAAATCCAACATCAATTTCTATAAATAGGAAATGGTTTTATGATTAAAATAACACTAAAATTAAAAAAAATCCAATATAGGGAATCGGACACATGAATTAAAAAAACAAAATACTTTCTAGTGCCTAAAAGCCGAAAGTACCAACTTGGGACATCTGGTCGTGCTTCACCAGGACAAAGTTAAAGTTTTAGGCCAGCCACAATGGAGTGCGAGGCGGATACAGTGAGAGGTAGGGCCCAGTCAAGATTTTACCTTTTGACTGTTGGAGCTTTTTCTCTCCACGTCGTATGAGGCTCCTCCTCAGGCTGGCTCGTGTGTTGACGAAGGTGGCATGCTTCAGCGCAAGGCCTTGGTGAAATCCTGGAGTTCTTGGAGCTCCAGAGCTTTCAGCAGGACAAACCGGAATTTCAGGCCAGGTTGTGGTCTACATGTGGGGGTAAATTTACAAATTTTTGGAATTCTCAAATAATCCCAAGCATCCCACAAAAACAATTACATAAGTACAATTGTACATAGTGTACAAATATCCATGTGCAAATGCTTAACAAGAGTGCATTTACCAACTTTTATTTCCTTCACAGGGGAAACTACTCCATCCAATTTGTTATGTGTAGCCTGAAAATTCCCTCACTGAAATTTGATTTTGTTCGGACCTTACCAGGACTAAATATTTGCCCAGTATCCTGAGTAAAATTGCAATGAGGAAAATTCTATTGAATTCCCTGAAATCCACAAACGATTGTGTGTTCACAAACTTTCCAGGGGATCTATACCCTTGAATGTCCAGTCCCTGCTCATAGGACTGATTTATTCCCAGATAATATTACACTGTACTTGTGTAATGTTCTGGATAAGTAACTTAATTATTTTGTGAATATAAGACGGGAATTTTCACTCAAACCCAATGTGTGAATTGTACCTACACCTGCTGATATCGTCATGAATTGTAGCATCTATGTGTACATTTGTTAATTTCAGCGAGAGATGGAGTACATTGATAGATCAAGGACCCCACCCAAATTATATTCAATCAATGCCAGTTAGTATGTTACATCTATAGGAGCCACAGGTAACAACATATTTTGTAAACTGGAATTGTAAGATCATAAGTGTGCAAAATCAATGCTGCTTTTTAATGAATGGTCTGGAAATCTCCAAATGACACTACACAATTTCATTATTGGATAGCTCAGTAACCATCTAAACAAAATTAATCCTTTACACCTAATGTTATGGATTGGAAAATATTCTCATGGATAATCAGCAACTCTGCTAACCATTATTTAGTACTACCTACCAATGTCTAGTATTGAAAAGTATGTTAGACAAATATATGTAAGAGAAGAGCTGTTACACATGTGACTATTTTGGACCATTATTTACAACTTTGATATGGTTGATAGAACTGAACTATGCAACCAGATTATCTGTAACTGAACTAGCCAATACATTTGTATATGCCTGTTTGTGTCAGGTGTGAACAAGAAAGACAAATGTGTGAATCTTTCTAGGCAGATAGAGGTGATTAAAGGCAGGAAATAGGCACTCCTGATTAGTTCCAGGTTATTCATATTTGATCCCAGCCAAGAGATACTTTTTAACATACTGATTATTGTGGGTGGGATTTACTTAGCTATAAGATTAGGTGCTATTTATTAGTGCATTTTATTTTTTGTCTTGATAGTGCTTTGGTACCTGTGGGTTGTTTATTTACTATTTAGTTTACTTTTATGTAAATTATGCAATTTAATTTATCTGATCATTATTTTGAAACTGTGAAAAGTGAATAAACAGTTATAGTAGTGTTACATCTTTTGTGTTCAATTATCATGATTTCACACATTACTTGAGTATTCTAGTATTTTTAGCTTGGTGTGATTATCATTACTAGCAGAATGGTGATGTTTGGTCAGGTGCAATGTTGGTGTGTTGACTAAAAGAATGACAAACACATTATCTTTGTTTAGCACACTATTACCCACAGTCCTAACACCTGCAATAATTTTAAAAAGGTGTACTGTGAGTAGGCTTTTAAACTAGTCAAATTGTAACATGAATGAATGAATATGTGCTGTAGACTTTTTCCAGATCTTGCTATCATGGAATCAGAGGCTCTGCTTGTCTTTTGAGCTGAATTTAAAAGAAGGTATACATGTAATTTCCCAGGCAGAAAGAGAGGTTGGCAGGCT
Source organism: Triturus cristatus (assembly GCF_964204655.1). NCBI lineage: Eukaryota > Metazoa > Chordata > Amphibia > Caudata > Salamandridae > Triturus > Triturus cristatus. The sequence goes on from NC_140588.1 coordinate 921,748,354, forward strand.
TTGTAGAGATTTTCCAGACCAATTAGACACTTGAACACCAATCGTCTTACCTTTCGAGATAACCTTTGCCTCATGGAGTGTCAGTGTATGGATTTTCAGACCTTCAGCACATGGTCTCACATAAATCAGTCCTATATTTTTCAGAATGCCAAAGCAGTTGTGACTAATGGCCTTATTATGTCTGCAGCAGTCCATGGGACTGCGTATTTGTGGTGGCATTCTTACCACTGCCAAACTGCGGGACCACCCGCAGTATTGTAAGTGTGGCGGTTGGTCCACCACTGAACCGCTGCTACCATTGTGGATCAAGGATCCTGCAGCGGTCTGGCTGCAGTTTGAGGCCAAAATATGAAGGCGGTCCCGCCAAGCATATTTTGAGTTTCCTCACCATCACCCTTTTCATGGCAGTTGCACCGCCATGAAATGGGTGGTGGTGAGGCAACAACGGGTCCCTAGAGGGCCCCCTTGTACCTCGGTACATGAGGGGGCATACAGGGGGGCACATGTTGTACCCCCTGCAGTTTTGCACCCTGTGTTCCTGCATGTGAACGTATGCACGACATGGTGCACAATGAGCCTTTGAACGGCACCGCCGCGGGACCGCCATGCTGCCCACCCACCGGACCTCAAACGTACTTGTCATCTGGCAGGCGGACGGCGGGGAGTTTCTGCGGACCTGGAGTGGACCAGAGCGGTGGCGTGACACCCACCACAGGACCGCAGAAACTCACACTGAAGCCTTTAGAGAAACTAACTCCTAGAGCACTAGTGTGAGAAAGCAGATTATTGTTTAGGGTGGATGGTAGTCCACCACAAGTAATAATGCCACTATGTTTTGTAGGACCAGTAAAGGTTTCAGCAATTTGAACCTGAGCTTAATCCCCAATAGCTATGGCATAGAGCAGACAGGCTTAATTAAAGAACATATATAAAGCATTTAGAAATGGCAAACAGTAAAAAAGTCAAAACAACAGCACAATAAAAATCCACTCCAATTAAAAAATATAGAGAATAATTTAATGAACGAAGTGACAAAAAACACAAAATATTCTAAAAGGGGAACAGGACATATGATAGATTTGAATGAAAATAGCGAAAAAATTTCAAAGCGCAAACCAAGGGCAACTGGTCATGCTAGAACACCGCAAAGTCAAAAGTTAAAACTAAAAATTGTCAATCGTTGGTTGACACAGGGACTGGGTTCATCCCAGTCACAGAGTTATCTTCTTTTGAACAGTTCTGGACATCAACAGGTGACTAATGTTTTCATCGGTGCAGCAGGCTGAAGAGCTGAAGTAGGGCTCAATGACAATGGCTTGCAGGAAGATGGGGTCTGAATAAGGTTGTCAATTAAGTCAGGAAAGCTCTGAGCAGGAAAAGTTCCCTATCCATGCCCAAAATGGACACAACATCTATCAGGAGTCATTTGGCATTGGTTCTGTCATCAGCAGTCAGTTTGTAAAGTTTCTCTGCGCTTAGGATTCTCTCAGCAGAGCAAGTAGGTAGGAAGGAGCTCTCAAAGAGTTTGACGTTGGATGAAGCTCTAACATCGGTTCCAGTGAAGAATGCAATGGGAGTTGCAGTAAGTCCAATACCAATCGAGATCCGCCCTAGGCAGATCAGCTGTCTGGTAGGTCCCAATGTCAGATCTCTTGGAGAAAAGCTACCAAAAAGTTGTAAGAACTCACTTGTAGGGTTAGGCAGGAGGAATATACTCTGACATCGGCTTAGCCTTCCAGGAAACCAGGAACAGCACTTAGGGGTCAGGGCTCACTCCAGGGTAAGCCACCAGCAAAGTCCGATGTAAAAGAATACATCTTGCAGACCTTGTGTCCCTGTATCGTAACAGGACTCACAGGCGGCCAGCCAACTGAGCCTTGGAGTCCACGTTTTAGTCCTGGGTACAAAAGGGAGCAGGTACAGACCTTAGGATTCTTCTCACAGGTCTCAACTGCAGGTGCAGTTCTTCTTCTGTCTTCCACAGGTCTGGTAGTGGCTAGGAAAAGGCAGCCCCGGTGACACTTTTATGCCCAGTGCCAACCTATGGATAGAGGGCATTCCTTTGTCCATCCCCTAAACCAGTTCTGGACTGCTCTCACCCTCCCATTAGGTTTGGAGCCAACCTAACTAGAATATCAAAAGAGAGGCAGGCCCGGGATGGTGCTAACACCGGGTAGGAAATTTGGAGAAAATACTGAGTTGTAAATATTGGGGTTAGAATACCAGAAAGAAAATATCATGATACAAAAATATCATGATGCAAAAATATTGTTGTCAAGAATATAGTTTTTTAAAGTAAGGAATATCATTGTTAAGCATATCTTTGCTGTTAATATTGTTTTCAATAATATAGTTGTAAAAAATTGCTGTTTAAAAATATTTTAATGTGTTCTAGCTGATATATTAATTGTATGTGCTATTATTGTTTGTATACTTGTTAATACTATGTGCAAATATAGTTTGTAATTTTAAGTGATTTTTACTTTTTAATGTAATTGCTAATAGTAAATTATAGTGTCCTAGTGGTTTTCTAGGTTTGCAGGCATATAGGATGGGAAGCTAATAAATAATAATTCATTGGCAATTCATGATTTATTACTAATTTACTTGGTTATTAATTATGTAAATTGTGTAATCATTATATTTTTAAGATGTATTTTAGGTGCGGGCTGCTGGATTTGTAGGGTTACATGGTGGGAAGCTGACTAAATTATTATTAATTAGCAATTAATTATTGATGTATTTTTAATGATTTAATTGCTTATTAATTATTTAAATTGTGTAATAACTTTAAATTGTTGCTATATTTTTGAGGGGGGCCTTGTGGGAACATGGGGTACTGCCAGAAAGCAGGTCCCTGGTAGGGAGGCATCTGAAAACCTTGATATCCTGGGCGTGCGCCTCGTCTAGGATTATTGTTACCCCAGCTCTCGATTGGAGGATGAACCTCTCCTTGATGGGTATGAACCTTCATCAGAAGTGTTGTTCATCCCAGGAGGAATACCAGACAACCACCTTTGTGTAGATAGAATTGTTTCTTAATAGGTCCTGATGAATCGCCGCCAGATCAGAAAACCATTAGGCGAGAAACATGTTGACCCAATAAACATAGCGCCTACCTGAGACATTATCTCAGCACTGCGCCTTTCATCTTTTTAATCAGGTTGGAAGACCGATTGATTAAAATAGTTTTCTTTGGTACTTCCATTTCCTGTTTTAACTGTTCTTTAGGTCACTTACCTTAACTCACTTCATCTACACAGCAGAGGCCCCCTCACCCCCACTGCACCTTACGGCAATTTGAAATAAAAGATCTCCGCCAAAGACCCCTCCATAGGGTGCCCGTCAGGTATTGTAGCGCCGACTTGATGAGGAGCATGCCTATGATGAAGCATGACACCCAGCCGGGTGTTGGAGGGCCCTATATTCTAACAGGAGGAACCCCCGCTTCCACTGTTGTCCTTGACCAGAATACACGTGTCCCCCTCTCTTTTTCAGTTATGAACTGCATACTCCTTGTATTTACCTATGTTTGGGCATGTATGCTGGAACTGTTAAAAGCCCAGACTCCCTCTTTTTGTGATAAATGTATAACACATAGTAAGCAGTCTAATAAACCAATTAAAAAAATTCATGTTATATCCCTACTCTCAATATTGCCATATTTTGCTGAATTATTTTTGCATATAAACTTTCACTTACTTTAACCTTATTCATTTTTGTGCTCCATAAATCTATGTGGGAATTATGTCTGACTTCCAATTAGCCAACAATAATGACCTTACGATGAGAGTGAAAATAAAAAAAGTTGATGTTGTTCTATAGATGCACCAATGCCCTGAGACATTATACTATATAGATCCCTGAGGGAGTCAGGCAATACTTTATATTTCAGTTTAGTGCAAATTTCTGAAAAAATCTGGGGCCAGAATTGATTTATTTTAGTACACATTAAATTTATGTACAACCAATCTGCGTTCCCCTCTGAGCAGTTAAAGCATGTTGATGATGCCCTGGGATGCAGTTTATGAACTGCAGCTTGTGTATAGTTAAGAAGCCATTCACTAAAAAACATTTCATCCTACTATATTTGACAGCGCAAATGGCCTTAGAGCTCAGGTGATTTTATTATTTTTTTTTAACTTTATTTTCCAATTTGTTGCATATCAAACTATACAGACATGATAGTTCACTGTCAGATTCAACATTACTGAAACATCAAAACAAATTCCAACGTTGTACACTGAAAAACACACACTACTATCGATTACAGAGTATAATGCTTAGTCGTTCTATAAAAACACAGTCCCATGGCCCCAGCCCATAACCCCATTGCAGACACCGTCTAGCAAGGGCCCTCCCCTGGAAAGCTTGGATTCAGAAAGCATATAGTGCTATACATTTGAGCAGTATCTGGCATGGTGGTAAGTGCCATGGGTATGCCTCAGAATATAAAGGGAAGGAGATCCCTTACCCCACCCCCTCTGGCACTATGCCCCGCTCCAGTTGAGAGGTGGACGCCTGCCGTAAAGCCTCCACATAGGTTCGGTAAGGTCCCCATATGCCTTTAGGGCATGAAGAGCTAGGCATAGTGCTGGCATAAACCTCGCTGTTAGTGCTGCAATAGGCCAGGCTACACAGCCAATTCTGACGTGTTGGAACTAACTTGCGACCCCATAGTAAGGCTATTTCTCTTTTGGCCAGCAGCAGACAGAGGGACGCAAATCTTCTAATCTTTCGGGGAAGTTAACTGTGTAGCCCAGTAAAGCCACTTCCGGTGTGGGGATCAGGGTCAATTTGATCATGTCTCCTAGTGTGTTGTGTATTTGTTCCCAATACATCTGGATCTTGGGACAATTCCATGTGAGGTGTGCAAAATTCGCATGTGGCACCGAGCATTTCTGGCAAATATGTGGTCTGGATGAGTCTAGTCTATGTGCTTTGGCAGGAGTGAAGTATATTCGACGTAAGAATTTAAAATGAAGGAGCTTATGCCTGTTGTTAAGAGAGACTTCCTTCATAACTGCACAACACTTGGCCCATTGCTTGTCTGTGATGGGGCGCCCTATATCTGATTCCCATTCTTTCCAGATCTTGTCATCATTCACCGGCCTCATCCTAGCAGATGTTTTTTATAGTTTAGATATTAGATGAGCACTATTAGCACTTTTGATAATCAGCGTTAGAGGGGAGAACGATTCAGGTTCAATGGGGAAAATGGGCAGCACGGCGCTGAGCGCCGAACGGATTCGGCCCAGCACAAAGCTGTCCATAAAAGTTACATCTTGGAAACGGTTGTCCTCGGTCACTGAGAAAATATGCCGCTCTGGATATAGATCTCCCAGTTTGGAGATATCAAATTTGGCTAGAGTACGGTGTACAAGCTTTTCGCCGGTTATTGGCAACCAGTGAGCATTAGGGATAGGTAAGGCAGAGGAATATAATGTGGTGGTGCCCGTTAGGCACCTAAGCTTTTCCCATGCCCAACTGGTGGTGGAAACCGTCTGTATGTCATTAGGGACTTGTGGAACGCCCTTGGGCAGCACCTTGGATAGCTGATCTGGCAGGACACAATTCGCCTCTGGGCGGAGAAATGGGATCCTGGCATCCCAATGAAACGAGGCATAGGCATAGCTACATTGGGCTACAAGATAGTATAATTGGAAATCCGGGACGCCATACCCCCCTGTGTCGTAGGGAAGAGTGAGCACCTGCAACAAAACTATGCCTACTTGCCGCCCCAGACTAATCTCATAAGGTGTGCTCGCAGAGTCAGGAAATAACTGTTCAGCAGGCGTATAGGGATGTTGTGAAAAAGATCAAAAAATTTGAGAAGCACTACCATTGAGAATCGCGACCCTGCCAGCAATGGACAATGGTATACGCAGCCATCTCTCAACCTGGGTCTCGAGTGTGCTGACTGCCTGCCCGGAGTTCAGATGGATTATCTGGGCTGTATTTAAGTGGATATGGACACCCAGATATTTGACCGAGTCAGAGCACCATTCCAGGGGAAACTCGCATAACTGGGTGTTAAAGGAAAGATTACCGACTTATGCCAATTAATGCCTGGGCCGGAGAAACGGCCGAATCTGAGTATTTCCCTAATGAGCGGCTCCAAATAGAGCGAGACAAGAAGGGGGCCTGTGTTGAAATGCAAGCCTCTCTGTAAATGCCGTTCTTGGAAATGGTGTATTAATGGATCCATGGCTAGGATAAACAATAGTGGAGACAAGGGACAGCCCTGACGTGTTCTGTGGGAGAGAGAGAAGGGATGGGATAGAGTGCCGTTTAGGCGCAGTCTTGCCATGGGCCGGCTGTACAATAATGCGGTGGTAGCTATAAATCCCAGTGGCATGCCCATGTGGTGCATGACAGAAATGAAGAAGGACCACTCCAAAGAATCAAAGGCCTTTTCTGCGTCCAATAGGATTGCGACAGCCGGAACCTCCGGAGTAATTCTGTGAAGGACAGCAAAGAGAGTCCTAAGATTTAGCAAGGTGGATCGGTGGGGGACAAATCCCGATTGGGCTGGAGATGTGATGAGGTCCATTAATTGGGAGAGGCGATTGGCGATGATCTTAGCTAGGATTTTATAATCTAAGTTTAGTAAGGACAGTGGTCTGTAGGATCCGCATAAAGACGGGTCCTTGCCAGGTTTGGGGAGAAGTATAATGACCACCTCCCGAAGCGAGGGGGCAATATTTGTTTCTCGAGGGCCTCTACATAGACCTCTATTAATTGCGGCACCAGTATGTGCTTGTCTGCCTTGTAGAAGTCCCCAGTAAAGCTGTCCAGCCCGGGGGTCAATGAGCAGCGGAAGGTGTCAACATCAGTCTCAGATATTGGTTCTGCTAAGAAGTCTTGCATATCTTTTTCAAGATAGACCAGTGCAATCTCAGACAAATAGACTTCCTGTGCTGTGGGCTCCCTCCCTGTTTTAGTAGTGCATAAGGCCTTGAAATAATCCAATAATTCATCACGAATCTCTGTGGTGGTGGTGAGCGGTAGATTCGCGGAAGAACACAGCTCGGTGATTTAGGCTTTGCTGTATGGGGGTCAGAGCATCTGCACGGGTACCCTGCCAGGTCGCTCTCCCTCTCCATACCGCCTGGTGGTCTGGTACTTGCCGAGATATAATATCTCTCGGTCCGCTGTCTCCCTGAATTCAACAAGGAGGGCCAAGTGTCGCCCTGCCGAACTCGGGTCTGGGGTGTGTAGCATTGTGTTATCTAAGTCCGCGAGGTCGCGTTTGAGGCACGCCAAAGTGTTGCGGAGATCCTTATGCACTCCGGCATGTTTGGCAATACAAACGCCCCTAATGTAGGCTTTGAAACCTCCCAAAGTACTGCCCATGTGTCCACAGAACCGGTGTTAATGGAGAAGAAGTCTTCAATAGCCTCGCGTACTTCCGCAATGTAAAGATCATCTTGAAGGGCACGGCTTGGGAGCCTCCATCGCCGCTCGAATTCCTCCTGGCGCGGGACCCTCAAGTGAAGCATCAACGGCGAGTGGTCTGAATACGTCCTTGGCAATGTCTCAAGAGACCTGAACCAGCCACAGATGCCCGAGGAGACCAGCCAAAAGTCGATCGTAGTCCAGGTATTATGCTGACCAGAATAATGGGTGTAGTGTGTGTGGGCAAGATTGCGCAGGCGCCATATATCAAGAAGAAAGAGCGGCCACCCGAGGTTTTGTGTCTGGCGATGTAGCAGTGCTATCCAATCTAAGATCTAGGAGCAGGTTGAAGTCCCCCCCATCAACAACAAACTGTGCTCTAACCGACCTCACTGTGCATGTAGGGAGTGAAAAAATTCAGGGGAATCAGTGTTCGGGGCATACACACACACTAGCACCGTACTGTGTCCCATGAGTGAACCAGTGACGATTATGTATCAACCATCCTTGACGGGACCGGGACTGAAGGGGACCCTTGCATGAATAAGGATGGCAGTGCCCCTGGCGTAATTACTGTAGTTAGCAAAGTACCTGTGTGTCCCCCAACTAGCAGCAAAGCGGGCCGGGTCTGATTTGGGTAAATGCGTTTCCTGCAAAAAAGCAATGTCCACGTTGTGTCTGATTAAATAATGCACCACTTGTCTTCTCTTGCGATTGTCATTAAGCCCCTGAACATTCCATGACATCAGGGTTAAGCCAGAGGGACTGTCCACGTTAACCAGCTGAGCCATTAGGAGAATGTGTCAAGTGTGCTATGTACAAACAACTGTGAAAAGGGAAAGGCTGCGACAATGAACATAACTGCAAACATCTCTCAGTTGTGAAATAATAACCATTGTCCCTTCCCCACCCCACCCAACCTCACCATACCCAAAGCGAGGCAGATCCATAACAAACAGCAGAACACGAAGTACCAATTGACTTTACGCTGGAATGAGAAATCCTTAAAACGGTACTTCAGCAAGATCAAGAACAAACCAAAGGTACACACCATGAGGGGTGGCAACGCCACGTCAGTTGGCCTGCCATTTGAAACATTGCAGAAATATGCATAGCATTAACCCGGTAACATCTATAATACTTAAGAGCTAGTATCACAGCAGAGTTAGCCTGTGCCTGAGCTAGAGAAGAGATCAACACTTGAAACTGATCCACTGTGAGAGGGGGAAGCCTCCTCCACACTCGTTTCAGTTTGATTGTTGTTCTGTCTGTAGGCATGACAAAATTTCTGCACCTTGGTGGAACTGTCAAAAATTCGAGCCCTACCACCCACATCGACAGCCTGGCTGGGTATAGCATTCCATATCTTAAACCCAGGTTCCTGAGAGTAGCCTTGACCCCATTGTATTTACAGCGAGCATCTTGCACCATAACCGTGAAATCCGGGTAGAAGGAGAGCTTAGAACCCTGCCAGGTGGTGTCACCTCATTCTCTTACGAGGCGCAATGCTGTGTCGCGGTCCTGGAAGTTCATAATACGTGCAATTATGGGCCTAGGGGGCATCTGGGATTTGACCAGGGCCCCAAGAACCGGTGAGCGTGCTCTATTACAAACCTAGTGGTGAAGGAGTCTTTTCCGAACAGGTCAAACAGCAGAGTCTCTACAAAAAGGTCCAATCGGCCTGTAGCGGTGGTCTCCGGCACTCCCAGTATGCGCATGTTGTTGCACCTACTTTGCGCTTCCAAGTCCTTATTCTTCATTGCCACCTCCTTGAGGATTCGCTCAACGTGCTCTAACATTTTCAGAGACTGTGCAGTGCCATTCTCAATGTCAGAAATGCACGTCTCCGCCACATCAAGGCGCCTGTCATGTGCTTGGATTTTGGCACCCAAGATAGCCGGATTCTTGCCTAGCGTGTTAAACCACCCGTCTAGCACCTTAAAACCAGCTCTCATTTCCTGTATCATTGATGTGGATGAGGCGGTGCGGTAGTCTGCACGATCCGCATCCGGTGCATCCTCCGCCATGCTGGCGCTTTCTTCTGGAGCCTTATCCGCTAACCTTTCGAAGGGGAAGGTCTTCTGTTTGGGGTCTTTGCAGCCCATGCTATGGAACCGCAGCACCAGTGGAAGAGCAAAGGGACATAGCTCGGTCTCCCACTATGAGAGCTCTGGCATAGGCCTGAGGTGGCGATGAGGTAATGTGGGGAGCAGAGTAAAGGATCAAGAGGTCAGAAGTACAAACGGGGTCCGCACCTGGGTGTCTTGTAGGGAATGTCTGTGCAGCCCACTGAACAGTCTCAAAGATCCAGGAACTCAGATATGGCATGGTATGTAGGTCTCAGTTGCACCTATCGGGCTGCTCTGGTCTTTCAGCAGGTCTGGGGATTACGAAGCGTAGTTGAGGCCAGGTGCGCAGGTTCTCGCCCCCTGCGAGGCAGACGTGTGGACCCAACGCTGTTTAACGCAGACCGTGACCAGGCCCATGTAAGTGCAGCAGTCGAGGCAGGCCCCCCGGGCCGGCGTACAGAAGGCCTACTGTAAAGGCCGTAGTGGGGGCCCAGAGGCAGTGATGCAGTGTCAGGCAGGTTCAGGTTAGCGGGCTGTTCGCACCGCTAGCAGCCAGGCAAGGGGCCAGAGGATCGCAGGTAGCACGGCCGAGTGGTCAGCAGGGAGCAGGCTCCGCGTCATGTGGTGGCCGGACGCTACGGCAGCGGGTTGAAATCAGCCCGCCTCCCCCCCTAGGGCTACGTGCCCGCCCACATCTGAGAGGGCATCTCCCAGGCTCACGAGCGGGCCCTGTCCCTGCTTGGCCTCCGGGAAACGGCGGGCGCGATGAACTAAGCTCGGGTGAAGCCGAACGCGGTCACACCCAGCCAAGCCGGTCTTGAATCGGGGGGGGGGGGAGTCACCGCCACCAGCCCACGCCTGGCTCACTCACCACCACAACGGGTCTCGGTCAACGTCGGGCGCTCTCCACCTCAGCTCTCGATCTCTGGCCTGCACACGTCGGGGTTGCGCAGCTTCTCGCCAGTTCCTGCCCTGCCCTCGCAGCTTCCGAACCCTATATATCGCCACCAGAGACACCGTTCTGCCACCTGGTCAGACCTCCATGCTTAGTACGGTGTCAGCACTCCAGCGCTATCATGCTTGTTGCGGTATCTGCAATGATCGCTGGGGAAAATGCAGGATAGCCGGGCCATCCGACGGAGCTTTAATACCAAGTGGCCATATTGGTCGCTGGCTTGGCCACGCCCCTCAGCTCAGGTGATTTCAAAATATCTATAGGTGTATATTGATTCTGCAGCCTATTGAGGTAGCAGTTTTATTTCAAAAACTCGGGGAGTAACTTTTTCCCCAATGCTTGAACATAACATTTTATACAAGCCTTATTCATTTTCTCAGCTAATGAATTGATACCAGTATTAAAGCCTGCTCACAAATGCTTAACTTGTGTAAAGCTAAACAAAAAAAGGAGCTGATTGTGGGATTATTCCTAATTAAAGTCTGCCATTTAATAAATTCATTATTTTGGCAGAAAGCTCTCAACGAGTGAATTCCCATATTGGACCAGCAGTTTCGAGTTTTGATACCTAGATGTAGTCCTAAGGGAGTACAATCCTTCAATTTCAAATGGGGGTGAAGCCGAGGGGATTTTGTTAAATCTGTCTATTATGATGCTAAGTGTCTTATACCTAGACATCTTGGGTAGTCCGGGGATTTAGAAAAAGCGATTGATTTCAGAGATTCTTAACATGTGGTTTAAATAAAAATTTCCATCACTTGATATATTTCTTTGAGCCCTTACAAGCCAATCTAAGGGTTCAGCCTGATAGTAGTTGTTTAGCCTTCGAAATGCCAACCCCCCCATTCTCCTAACCCAATGAAATGGCCCTAGTTTTGACCCTGGGCTCCAATCCTTGCCAACTAAAATATTGTATCTCTAGCTCAATTGTATAAAAAAAGATTGTGACACTTTAATCAGGATGCTGGTGAATAAAAATATAAATAGTGGCAAAATACCAACTGTTATCAGAGTCACTGCCCTACAATTGTCAGCTGGAGATCATGCCATTTCTTTAATAATTTGCAAACTCTAGAAAGTGTGGGATCATATTTTAGTGTGAACAAATCCTAAAATTTTGAAGTGAGATAAATTCCCAAGTATCTTTTGGGACGGGTTGGAAAGTAACAAGATTTCATAGCTAAGGTTAGAATTAAAGGAGGGGCCTCAGATATTGAATGGTTGATCGTGTAGCTAGCTATAAGTGCAAATTCATGAATCTTTGTAAAAGTACACTACATTTTTATTTCAGCAGCAGCTAAAAATAAAACTGTATTGTCTGCATAGAGTTTAAGCTTAGCTGATCCATTCACTTGGGGACTTATATTTGGATCTTGACAGATAATGCAAGCTCATGGTTCCATAAATAAAGAGAACAAAATGGGTGACACTGGAAATCCCAAGCCCGTCCCTCACCTGATAGTAACCTCTCCTGCTGGTCTATTGTTAATGATTATATAAGCCTTTGCGTTAGAACATAGGCCGTATAGTAGCTAAGTTAAACTTGAAAAAAAAGAGAATTCCAGAAGAATGTCAAAAAGAACCTTCCATTGGACCATGTCAAATGCTTTTTCAGCTTCTAACATTATAACCATTGCTTTAGGTTCCTCAACTATGAAATAATCAAGTGCTAGAGACAAGCAATTTGTGTTGATGGTTATACTCCTTCTGGGTAAAAAAATTATTTTGATCTATATGAATGATTGACTGTGTTACCAATGCTAAAAGATTTGCAATGATTTTAGTGGATAATTTGTAGTTGCTATTAAAAAGACTGATTGGACTATAGCAGTTTAAATTTTTATCTGATTTATTTTTTTAAAGAAAGCTGATAATAATGGATCCTGTTCACGTTCTTGGGATTGCACTCCTTGAAAGAATCTGGTTAAAGAGTCTAACAAGAAATTGGTTTAGCTGCGGAACTCCTGGCATCCCATCCTCCTTAAATCACTATAAGTACTCCCGCAATGGACCAGTTAGCAGTAGAAGCCTCTACTACCAGATCAGGTGTTGGTATGCCCTATCCGAAGTAAATAACACCACCTAGGCGTGGGGAAGGAGGCAAGTCCTTTTGTTAATATTTTCCCTCACACACCCTAGTGGTGTCATGCTTCATCATTGGGACACCCTGACGCCTAGAGGTCAGGGTGGGCTCAAACAAAATTCCAGGGAGCTCTTGATGAAATGATTTTTTGGCCAGGGGGTATAAAGATTAAAAATCGGTGTCGGACCCCAGTATCCCTTTATTCTTGGGTATGGCACTGATATTAAAATATAACAAGAAGGGTTACTCGGGGTATTATGGTCCTAGGACCCTATTGCCAACATGTTTCTGTCCTTAATGCCCCATAAAGGGTGCACGGACATTCATCAGGGTTAGTGCCCCCTGCGTGTAGGGAAAGAAGTAAGAGAAGTTCCCTATACTATTGTGCAGTAAGGGCAGGTAGCTGCTCCTTATTAAAATATAGTTCCGTATTTGAAATCACTCCATCTGAAAAATAAAAATTGACAAACAACATATATAGTGCGTCAGTTCTTTTTGGCAACGAGACATATCAACAAGGACATTGTGGGTGTCTCTGCTCATTCCACATCATCATACGTGAAATCCAAAAAGAAAAATAGAATGTGCGCGTGATTTTAGGCATAACCATTCACTTTTCGTGACACACAACATTTTGGTGTGTATCTATTTTATTGTGGCGGAATTTTTCCGCATTCTATATGCACTCATAATTATGGTGTCAAAATCGTGCGGTGGCGGTTCTGTACCGCATACTATCATTACACATCCAATTGCGTGTGTATCTGAAACCACATCTTGTGCCAAGCCTTCCAAATTGTCAACACGAGTTTAAAACGCATCACTCCTATCTCATGCATACATCCCAAATATACATTCACTCTAGTCTCTAGGTACTCTCTATTTACATAGTACGCTTACCCCAATTTAGGAGAGGAAACACATCTAGTGGGACCGCTACACATAGGGTAGCCCACTATATGTTTCCGTATCAGACGTTTAGTTAATTTGATGAGTTCACGGTCAAATGCCAGGAAGGTTGGGAAAACGCCGTGAAGTAAGATGAGAGTCAAGACCCACAATCAATGGCCGCAATATGTAAGGGAATCAAAGGAGAAAACGAGAATGAGGTGTGGAAAACACACACACCTGCGCCAACATGCTGTCTCACAACTCATTCTCACAGAATCATCCACCTCACATTTAAGGTTTACTCACGCCACCAAGGGTCCTGCCCCGTGTCAGCACCTATTCGGTATGGGTTCCCACTGCTCGGAATCATTCTTGTGACTGCTGCCCTCGTTTTTAAGCCTGTCTTGATTGTTGATTCCGTTGCTTTCCGGGATCTCGTGGCCACGCCTAATGCGGAAGTAACTTCTGCGCATGCGACTATGTTTACCGCATGGGAATTGTAGTTTTAAACTTGATTGTAGTTCGTATCTAGTAGCTCATGATATGTTGAATCTGGTCAGCGTTACCCAGTGAATTCTACACATGTCCCGATGTGTCCCGCATGGGAATTGTAAATTTAAACCCAACTGTAATACGTTTCTGTAAGCTCGTAATTAGAAAATACATAGTTGGTTCTAATCAGCGTTAAGCAGAAATTCTGCGCATGCCCCGATGTGTCCCGCATGGGAATGTAGTTTTTTAACCTGTCTATGATTCGTATCTGTAAGCTCTTAATTCAAAAAATTAAAAAATTAAAAAATTACACATTACAAGGTGGGTTCTAATCAGCGTTATCTAATTGATCACCAGGATGATATTTTGCCTAAAAAGTGAAGCGAGTTTGGGTTGTTAAAAAATCACTCGCTCAAACCTACTAACGGTTCTCATTCGTAAGAGTTGAGAAGTAGTTTAGGGCTTTGCGTGAACCAGGTGAATTACAGATATCTGGAAAGTGAATTCACTGAGTATCCTGCAGCGATACATACTTGCTTGTTGGTGGAAAGAAACCATGTGCCCAGAGGTGCATATATACTCGATTATATATCCATATCTTACACAACCAGTATATATGTGTGTATATGTCTGTGTGCATGGATGTTTATGATTTTATGCATATTGCCTTGAATCTGGACAGGGGTTCACTCTGTATGCAGTTATCCTACGTGTGCTAGTACCAGATCAATGACTTAACTACATATAAGGTTAGTATTAAAAGACCCATGTGTGAGCATAAAAGTGGGGGCACTTTTGTAATACTTATGAGGCAGTTTTTAAACTAGCGATTTTTATTTAGTTGATTCCAAGGAATATGGTCATTAAGACCAATTATGTGAGTTTTTAGTCTGTGGACGCATCTTTGTTCCCGTTCTAGGAGGGTTTTGGACATGTTCCCATCTCCTTTAACTTTCTCGATTACAGACCACCATAGGTCACTGTCTGAATGTTTCTTCTCTACTTAGTGTGCCGTAAGTTTGGTAGCTGTTATGGATCTTCTGATGGTGCTTCTATGTTCATTGATACGTATTTTATTTTTCTCCCTGTCATGCCTATGTATAAGAGTTGGCATGGACATTTGATGACATAGACCACTCTTTCCGAATTACAATTGGTATGGGATCTCTGTTCCCATTTGTGATGCATGCCCAAATCAATCTCTTTTGTGTGTTCCGTGAATGCGCATGCGACACAGGATCCACATGGATAGTGGCCAACAACGGAAGGTTGATTCCATAATGTACTTTGATGGATAGTTTTCACTTTCTTTAAATCTGTAGGGATCAGGGTGTCTCTCAAGCTTTTGTTCCTTCTGAAGGAGAACATAGGTTTTTCAAATTCCAATTTGTTTGAAGTTAAAATTGGCCATTTCCTATTTATAATTTTCTTGACCTCATTGGATGATGCATTGAAAGTCGTCACGCAGATGAGGGTGTTGGGCTCATCCCTTTTATGAGTTTCTAGTAGAGCTTCTCGTGGGGTATTCCGGGAGCGTTTCTGTGCCTTTTCGATGATTCTGTTTGGGTATGCTCTTTCTGCCAGTTTCTTTGTCAGGACTTGAGCCTCCAGTTTATACTCTGTCAAGTCTGTACAATTCCTGCGGATCCGTAGGAACTGTCCTACCGGTAGATTTTCCCTCAACGCACGAGGATGGGCGCTGTTGAAATGTAACAGGCTGTTTCTGTCTGTCGGTTTAGTATATAAAGAACTGACTAACCCATTATTTTTGGCATAAATCGTGATGTCGAGAAAAGATATGTGGTCTTGGTCATGGGTCAGTGTAAACTTCAGATGTGGGTTTAAGTTGTTAAGCCATGTGTGAAACTGTTCCAACGTGGTTGTATCTCCTTCCCATACAACTAGGATGTCATCAATGTACCGCCACCATTTCTTTATGTTGGTTAAGAAAGGATTGGGGGTCCATATGTGTTCATCTTCAAAATGCCCCATGTATAGGCATGCTATGCTCGGCGCACACGTACTGCTCATAGATGTTCCGTGGACCTGTAAATAGAGCTGGTCATCAAAGCGGAAGAAGTTTTCCTTCAGTGCCAACCATAATAAAGTAATGACCCAGCTCACCGGGGCTTCCCAGGTCCAGTCCTCTTTGTTTAGGACAGTTTGAATCACCTCGATACTTTCTTCTTGAGGGATGCTGGTGTACAAGGCTTCTACGTCTAGACACACAAGTACATTTTTCTCTGGATTGTATGGTACATCTTGAAGGATGTTCAGAAGATGTTTGGTATCCTGTATATAAGATCGGATCATTGTGACTAAGGGACATAGAAACCAATCTGTATACTTAGAGAGAGGTTCCAGGAGGGACCCAATACTAGACACAATGGGTCTACCTGGTGGAGGGGACCTATTTTTGTGGATTTTGGATATGGTATAAAAGATAGGGGTTCTAGGATCCTCGCAATTCAAAAATGCGTGTTCCTTGTTGTTGATCCACCCTTCTTCCAAAGCTTCCGCTGTTATGGAATTTATAGTTTTCTTCAGTCGTGTGGTCGGGTCCCTGGTAAGAGGTTGTTAGAATTTGGTGCCTGCCAGGAGATTCAGGCATGTTGTGCGATATGCTGTGGTGCTCTGGATAACTGTTGCTCCGCCCTTATCTGCAGGTTTTATTATGATGTCTTGTCTCGAGCTTAGATTTTTTAGAGCCTCTCTTTCTTTTTTTGTCATATTGTTGTATGTGTCTGTTTTGATGGGAAGGTCCTCGACCTCTTTTATGACACTTTCTTCAAAAGCCAGTATTTCTGGAGGCATCAGGGATGTAGGAGGAAATAAATTAGATTTTAATCTCAGTGTTGTGTATGTATCATTTTCATCAAGTTTTTCTTTGTCCAAAAAGAAGGCTTTTACACGTATCTTACGAAAGAATTCACTGAGTTCACATCTTATCTGGAACTTGTCTATATAAGTCCCATCCTCCTTGCCATCTTTAATGCTGGGCAAAATCTCAACCTCCTGCCATAAATAGGTCATAGTTATTAGAGAGATCAGAATCTCTTTCTGATCTAAAGAAATTGTTGACATAATAATACTTTCAAGCCAACTTTTGACTGTCTTTGAAGGGGGTAATGGTAATGGGATTCTGAATAATAGTGCTCCTTTGAATGGTGCTCCTTGAAAGCGTCAGCTATTGCTTGAGGTTGAGAAATAGTTGTACCTATCTGAGGAACTGCGATCATCTTGATTGTGTTGTAATAGTTTTGGATTTTGCTAACCATGCAAGATATTTGCCCATGTTCGCATTCTCTTCATACATTTTGGAGGTATGAATTGTGATTTAGAATTTCTCTGGATGTGAAATAATCTTGAAAGTTGGATCCTGTCCAGGTTACCTCTCTTCTGGTTTTCTCAGAGGAGGAAAAAAGAAAAATGTCCTAGAAGCCTGATTTGAGGTGGTCTGCAGCTGAGTGCATTTCATTTTTTCCAACTGTTTTTGTTTATTTAGAAGAGTGATGACCTCTCCCCTGAAAAAGGCTTTCAATGCTTAGCAAACCACAAACTCGGGAGCCAAATCAATATTGCGTTCATCAAGAGTGTGAAGCATCTGTGCTACCTAGCTCTCCATGGTTAGTAATGTTCTGACAAAGATCCATCTGAAACCCTGCGACTCTGATACTGGTAAACAAATATCTGAAGAAATTACAGAATGATCTGAGAATGCATTGATAATTATTTCGGTTTCATATCTTGAAAATGCATGAGATATTAAAAAGAAGTCTATACATGAAGCTGAACTATACCTTTGAAATGGCAAGTTTATTGTCTTGCTTTTGGATGATGAATACGCCAGGGATCTACCAATGCTATCAATTAAAATGTTGTGTATTAGTTAAGAAAAAACATGAACGTACACAAATTCTGCAACATAATCACCAGTACAAAACATAAAGTAAAAAAAAAAAGAAATCGGTGGATCTCTGCTTCAGGCTGTCTAAGCACCAATGTATCCATGAGAGGTGCATTGAACCGTATCGAAGGGCACTCCATACATAAGCAAATAAAGTAGCAATTCAAATAAATCTCATTGCTCAATCAACAGAATAATGTGGGAGTGCGGTCTAATTAAAAATCATTAACCTTTCTGCATCATATAAGCAGGTACAGAGGAATCACCAAGGATACATTATGAAACAGAACAAAAGATATACAAGCTAAGGCATGCAAACATCCATGATTTACTGTACAAGGAAGGATAGACAGTATAAACATGTAAAGCAATTTGTCATCTCATTGTTCAATCAACTAAATAAATGTGGGAGTGCCATCTAAAAAAAATCATTAGACTTTCTGCGTTATATAAGCATGTACAGAGGAATCACAAAGGATACATTATGAAACACAATGATCAATATACGAGCTAAGTCATGCAAACATCCATGATTTACTGTACAAGGTAGCATAGACAGTATAAACATTTGAAGCAATTTGTCATCTTGTGTAAACCAGCCTGGATTAAGTGAACAGAAACATTTATCAGAATGCTTGTGTCAAACTTTGACATAACTGCAAAAAGAATTCTTTATAAAAAACGTGCATTAACACAACTGTGCAAGATGTATAAGCAGTTTGAACATATTAAAGCTCTCCTACCATCTGATCAAAATTAATGCACGTGTTGCTTTATCAAAGTGCTTAGTTAAAAAAATAGCATTTACTGTGCAGTCAAAACATCTAACGGTGAACCAGAATGTGGACGAGTTCCTCATGGTCATCACCTGTCTTGGTTTTATCAAAGTTGGACGAACCCAAGAGTGTTGGTACAACCACTGTCAAGCAGTGCTAGGGAACCCACTAGGTAATTAAAAGACCCCTCACACACCAACCTAGTTGGTGTCATGCTTTATCATAGGGGTCCCAACCGGGTGGCCGAATGCCCCCCGGTTGTGCTAAGACGCCTGACTACAGCGGAGCTGGTGTGGTGCAAAGGTGTGATGTAGTGAGAGTTTAAAAATATCTCTGAGAATCCTTGCCAGAGAAATTTTATTGATGGCGGCTCAGGATATGATAAAAACTATGTGATGCAACTACAAGAGAATTTTAGTTTCTGATAATTGTCTATGTGATTGGTCTACATGTTTCAGCCCGCGTCGGTGTAAGGGGCTTTCGTCAGGACCAGTGAGTGCAGTGAGTGGCAAAGTGAAGCCACGTGAATAGTGAAAAAATCAAAAAAGGTAATTTACCTACACACTCGCTAAGGTGTGAGGAACCGGTATCAGCTCAATGGCAGACACCGCAGCGAAAAAAGACCTGTGGGGGAGAAGAAAACACAACACAAAGACGCATGAAACAAATAACAAATAAATTGTGGTATTAGGTATCGCCGCAATTATAAGATGCAATCATTACCGGTTGTGAAGTGATCAATACTTGCAGTAGGTCGTACTTGTGGCAACACACACGCTGTGTTGTTGTGGCATGCTGCTACTGTATAGACTATAGTCTGGTGATAAAAAGGCGAGGGACACTACCCTCAGAGTCAAGTCTTCATTCATGCCCCCCCCCCCTGCTCCATTCCACCTGTGATCTTGGTATACGAACAAACAGTGTTTAAAGAAATAGAAGCACTCAAGGAACCTCACACGTTCCAAAACACTAGCAAAACAGAGCGCATGGCCCTACAATCTCTAAAGAATAACCACGAGATCGTTTTCAAACCAGCTGATAAAGGTGGAGGTACGGTAATACTTAACAAGGACGACTACCACCAAGAATGTGAGCGCCTACTAAGTGACACCAAGAATTATGAGCCGCTCACGTATGATCCTACCTCCACCCTGAAAACTCGCATACAATCCATAGTGGATGATGCAGAACACTCCTGCCATATATCCAAGAACAAGGCCAAATTCCTGACTACTACACAAGGCAAAATACCATACTTTTACACTGTCCCGAAGATTCACAAGAACAAAATCCCGCCCCCGGGACGACCCATCGTCTCAGGCATTGGGTCCCTCCTAGAACCCCTATCACGCTTCTGTGATCACTTCCTGCAACCACTGGTCCAATCTACCAGCACATACCTTAAAGATACCAAGGACCTGCTAGGACTTCTAGCGGACATACATTACAACCCTAATACTTCCTTTCTAGTTTCTCTTGACGTAGAGAGCTTGTACACAAGCCTCCCCCAAGATGACACTCTGAAAGTATTGGAGGAGGCACTTATAGACTCCACCTGGCAATACCGTACTCCTCCCTCATTTGTACTGAAATGCGCCACTCTAGCGCTCAAAGAAAACTACTTTGAATCCCAGGGGAAGCTCTATCTACAAAAGTACGGTACATCTATGGGGAGCGTTTTTGCCCCCAGCATAGCGGGTCTATATGTATTCCATTTTGAGACCAAACATCTCCTCAATAACAATTCACCACGTATCCCCCAAATCAAATTTTACAAACGATATATTGATGATATCCTTATGATTTGGGAGGGATCACAAGATTCTTTGGCTTCCTTCTGTGAATGGATCAACACGTGTGACCCCAATCTTAGGTTCACACACAGCGCAGACAGGCACCAGACCACCTTTCTTGACCTGGACATAAAAGCAGCCTCAGGAGGACTCATGAGCAAGACTCACTTTAAACCCACGGCTCGTAACTCCCTACTGCACTTTACCAGTTTCCATCCCCGAGCCCTCCGTGAAAACGTCCCATATGGCCAATTCCTCCGCCTCCGCAGGAACTGCAGTGACACCAAGGATTATAAGACACAGGCCACTGACCTCTGCCACAAGCTGCACCAACGAGGTTACCCTAAAAAAATAACCAAGTCAGCTAACAAAAGGGCCAGAAATCAAAATCGCGATAGCCTACTAGACAACTACACTAAGGAACCCACCAGTCCGCCACTTACATGCGTAACCACCTACAACACCGTGACCAACAAGGTTGCCCAAATCATCAAAAAGAACTGGAGAATCCTGAACACAGGCAAACTCAACTGGGAACCCCCTCTTCTATCAAACAAAAGAGCCCGCACTATTAAAGACACCATAGTATCCACTAGACCTCCGTGTCTTCCTAGACCCATCCAAACGGTCCTCAACGCCTGGGGTCTCCCCCATATCAAAGGACATTTTCCATGCGGCAATTGTAGTGTCTGCCACATCACTGAGACGACCAAGCATCTACACCTCGAACCTGGCAAAACATGGGAACTCCGCAAACACACAAATTGCAATACAGAAAATGTTGTATACCGGATAGTGTGCCCATGCAATCTCATCTACATCGGCATGACCACTCTCAAGATAAAAACCAGGATTTGCGAGCACCACAGCACAATACGCTGCAAGAAAAACATCACTAAAATGACCAACCATTTCCTAGAAAAAGGTCACACCACCAACGACATGAGATGGGTCGTCTTAGAGGCGCTAGATCATAACCTACCCAACATCCAAGGTCGCCTTTTTGAACAGGAACAGAGATGGATTTACCGTCTCTCCAGCAATATCATTGGTCTCAATGATAATATTCCCTGGAACAGTCTCAAGAGGACCTAACTGTGTACTTTCTCTCTTTGGCCTACCATAATAGACCACACAATACTCATCTCTCGTGGGGTATCCAACCCCCCTCTGACTTGGCTTCGTTCCCTGTCTACTTCGTTTTCCAATGTAACAATGTTTCTGACACCGTTTACCATCCCCAGGCCAGCGTGCCTCCCATAACTATACCCTCTGTGCCTCGTAATACACTTGCTCGTGGCACTGAGTCTAGCTATGCACGCGCCTGTCAGCATTCTCCACGCAAGCGCGACTTTGCCACTACTTGCTACATCCAGCCGTTCCGCGCACGCGCACCCGACTAGCATTCACCAAGCATGCGCAACACTGCCTTGCTCTCTCACGCTCACGCGTGCAACCTCCGACCCTGCCTTGGGCATGCGCAGACCATTCCGCCCCACCCGCAATCACTGGTGCAACCCTTGACCCCGCCCGGGGCATGCGCAGATCACTCCGCCCAGCCCGCGATCATTGGTCACTCAGCACGTAGCCTATGGCCCCCGTCACCATATATTCTCCGACACCCCTGGTCTCCTCACCATCCGGGATCCGGGAGACCACAGTAGGTGCCTTGCGGGTGCTGCTTCCTGACCAAGTAAGGTGACGCGCGCTCTTTTTTGCTGGATTACCATAGTCCTTTATTTTCCAGCGCTCATACTTCTCTTTTCTCCAACAGAATCTGTGTTCCGAGGAGCGCACTCCTCCCTCATCCTGATTAGCGATCAGACTCAGCCATAGTGTAATCTTTTTTCCTCTTGTTTTTTTCCCCACAGCGCGCCACTCAGGGGCACTGACCCCTCATGTACCCAGCACTAGCAAGTTAGGCGCACAACCATCTGGCATACGATACATACGAGCGCCCACTGGGCTATTCTTGCGACTTTGCCCATCCACCCCAGTCAGTGGCCTCATTACATTACCTCCAAAGTTGCCTAATGCACTTACCAGGCACTCCATGTGTATAGTTTACACTGTCTCTGTCTGTCTGACTCACCGATAGCATTCACAGGGCGCACCTCGCCTTTTTATCCACCAGACTATAGTCAGTATCAGACAGTAGCAGCATGCCACAACAACACAGCGTGTGTGTTGCCACAAGTACGACCCACTGCAAGTATGCAAGTATTGATCTCTTCACAACCGGTAATGATTGCATCTTATAATTGCGGCGATACCTAATACCACAATTTATTTGTTATTTGTTTCATTTGTCTTTGTGTTGTGTTTTCTTCTCCCCCACAGGTCTTTTTTCGCTGCGGTGTCTGCCATTGAGCTGATACCGGTTCCTCACACCTTAGCGAGTGTGTAGGTAAATTACCTTTTTTGATTTTTTCACTATTCACGTGGCTTCACTTTGCCACTCACTGCACTCACTGGTCCTGACGAAAGCCCCTTACACCGACGCGGGCTGAAACATGTAGACCAATCACATAGACAACTATCAGAAACTAAAATTCTCTTGTAGTTGCATCACATAGTTTTTATCATATCCTGAGCCGCCATCAATAAAATTTCTCTGGCAAGGATTCTCAGAGATATTTTTAAACTCTCACTACATCACACCTTTGCACCACACCAGCTCCGCTGTAGTCAGGCGTCATAGCACAACCGGGGGGCATTCGGCCACCCGGTTGGGACCCCTATGATGAAGCATGACACCAACTAGGTTGGTGTGTGAGGGGTCTTTTAATTACCTAGTGGGTTCCCTAGCACTGCTTGACAGTGGTTGTACCAACACTCTTGGGTTCGTCCAACTTTGATAAAACCTATACATACCACAGGGGATACGGATGCACCCCATGCCTCCCTAGCTCTCTCATTGTTCTTCACATCACCTGTCTTGCCCATTAAATGAGGCTTGACAGCGGCTCTGGGATAGTGATCAATGATTCTCTTATTCTGTCCCTAGCAACCCACCATGAGTTAGAGGTATTGAATAATCTCTTTCTAACCGATGAACAGCTTTCAAGTTAAAACTGTAATCTGAGCATTAAAAACTGTTAAGAATTGTACCAGTCGAACATTCAGAATTAAAATGAATGTGTCTAGTGCTTTATCAAAGTGCCTAGTGCAATGTGCCTGGACGGCTATACTGCATAGTTGTACAAAAAGCATTATCAAAGTGCTTGAGGGAAACATTGACAGGACTGTGCAAAGAGACTAGAACGTTTTGAGCTTGTTAAAATACTCTTGCTAGCCTGAGAGTGCCCAGTGGAAGTATTGACAAAGCTGTGCAGAAAATAGCATTTACTGTGCAGTCAGAGCATCTAAGAGTGAACCAGAATGAGGACGAGATCCACATGGCCGTCCCATGACTGGCCCTTTAATTGAGGCTTGATAGCGGCTCTGGGATAAGAATCCATGATTTTCTTATTGTGTCCCTAGCAACCCTCTATGAATTAGAGATATTGTATAATCTCTTTCTAACCAATGAGCGAATTTCAAGTTAAATCTGTAATCTGCGTAGTAACAATTGCTAAAAATTGTACCAGTCGAACGTTCAGAATTAAAATTAATGCATCCGGTGCTTTATCAAAGTGCCTAGTGCAATGTGCCTGGACCTCTTGATCATCAGTGACAGAATGCTAGATCTTGTGTTATTAAATGAAGAATCTTAATGGATTCCAGGTTATGCTGATGTTTGTCTATACAAGATGAATCTAAGGTGATAATTGGCAATAAACTGAAATTGTCCCCTAATACTAGAGAGCCCGGGGTTTCTATTGGAATACTGTATATGGCTTGTAAAGCCAAGGGTGACTTCTTTATTGAACCGTAGTAGCTCACAAAGTGTATCAATTGATTTTGAATCAAAGTTTTCGCCCTCAAATATCTGGTGCCTAGATCACTTATAAGTCCAAATATCTAACATGAACGCTCTATAACAACAAGAATTGCTATGTCTCTAATTGCAGCCTGTGATGAAGCAAAATAGAATGTTGAATATAGCCTGATGAAGCAAAAAACAAAATTATTGGCTTTATGGTGCGTTTCCTGAAATAGTATTACGCTTTTAATTATCTAAACCATGCTAATTTTGCCCGAAATTTAATCCTACTGCTTAAACCATTGGCATTGTATGATATAATTCTCAATTATCTAGATACCATATCTTACTCCTTAAAAAAACATTCTGTGGAATTGGCTGCCTATTAAGAACTCTGCTACACTTCTTTTGATACCCTCTAAAGGCCTCACCCCCTCCCTTCTGCTCCCACCCATCCCTATCCCCAGTACACCTCCTCGCTCTTTCCCGAGAACCAGAGTCCCTGAGAGTTTCGCCCGTCCTCCCACTAAGCAGGAGTCTGCTCCAACCCACGCTTTCCCCTTGCCCCTGACTGGTTGCCCTGGATTTGCACCCATAAATGCTATGCACGGGGAACTGCTGCAACCAGTTATAATAGCATAATTATGCATCAACACAAACTTTATACTAAAGAAAAATCACCACCACCCCCTAAAAAGGAGAAAGGAAAATAGAATAAAAGGAAATGGAGAGGAAAAAGAAAAAGAAAAAAGAACACAATAAAAACAGAAGAATTTTTGAGAAGGAAAACATTCATTTCTATAAATGCCACATTGCACTGCCATTGCTTTTGGAGTGTGATCTTAAGAGTTCTTAAGCATTCCCTGTATCTCTCCCCTTCTGCATAGTGGATTGGAGAAGTTAATTGGCATGTTCCACTGAAGTGAAGATACGAAAATGTCCCTTAAACAGTGCTTTAAGTTTGGATTGCTAGGCCAGGGTGGTCTGCATTTCCAGTTGTTTAAAGGAAAAAATCAAAGCTTTCAGTTTTCAACAATAATAAATGCTACATTATCTGCTGTTTGCAAGCATTTACTTTAAATAGTGTTTGTGAAAATCTTCCCTTTTAATTGATAGTCTCCAAAATCGATCACAAAGGTATATTTGGGGGCTAGAAAGAGGGCACACGATGCACATACATGATAGAGAGGTCTTCAATCTTATCTTGATGATTAGGAATCACATATTTTTCAAGTACATCAGAAATTAACTTAATCACATCTTCACCACTCTCTCTTCCTTCTGGAACTCCCAGAAGTCATAGGCTTGAATGGCACGCTCTGTTCACAATGTCTTCCAGCTTACTCTCTAGTTTAGATATTTTAAATGTATAATTTGTAATGAAGAAATCAATCTTGATTTGAGAATCTTCAATATTGGAGCTCCTTTGGTCCTCCTGATTCAATCTGATATTGAACTGTTGGATATTGTCGCTAATTTTATTGAGTTGTTGATGGCGCTCCTTGTGGGCTCTGGTTGAGAATCTTTCATTTCCTTAAGTTCTCCTAAAATCTGTTGTAATTTCACAGCTAGGTGTGAAGAGTGATCCACTGCAATCGTATCTGTGTGGTCAACTATTGAGCTCTCATTACCAAAAGAACTCTCTAAGAGTAGAATTGAAGATGGTGAAGGAGGTATAAAGAATGAATGAGAAATATCACCCTGTGTGCTGATTGTTTTCTCCATTGGGGTGACTAAGGAGATTAATTAGTTTACCATAGTAAAAACATTTTCCTGAACATTTAATAGAGCTAAGGTGGCAGCCTGGAAGAGCTCCTCCTTTTTTTCTGCTGGCCAAGATTGTTGTTGTACTTTCCCTTCCCCGTTCAAAACGGATGGACAAAACAGTGGACAAAACAAGGTTGGTAATGAAGTCTTAACACAGACTGGACCAGACACCTGCATCTGATGAAATGTAATGAATTGTGAAGAATCCTGCTGTGAAAGAGAAAAGTATTCCAATTAAAGATTTATTTCCTAAAGAGTTGCCATTGATCCAGGGAATGAGCTAATAAGTATGTATTCAACTTGCCAGGGTAGTCCCTTCTTGATC
This sequence comes from Triturus cristatus, assembly GCF_964204655.1. Taxonomy (NCBI): domain Eukaryota; kingdom Metazoa; phylum Chordata; class Amphibia; order Caudata; family Salamandridae; genus Triturus; species Triturus cristatus. The sequence goes on from NC_140588.1 coordinate 921,774,675, forward strand.
CTCTAGATCTCTCCTCTGCTGAGGGGAAGTAGTCCAATCAAATTCAAGATTGTGAGTGTCTAACAGGTAGGAAGCAACTATCACTTTTAGATTTCTATTTTCTCCGCCCCCCCCCCATTGAATGCTGAAAGTTTTTGCCTATCTTCTGTTTCAAGGTCTTAAATCCATCTCCGTCCCTTTACAGTTGCGTGTCAAGAAAGCCTTGACTTAACCTAGGTGGGGCTCGCATTTTGTTTGTCGCCTCGCGCATAGATTGCCTCCTCATTGAGTTGAATATAGTGGGAGGGAGCTGGCAGGTATTTGATAGTAGAATAAAGTGTATCAAGAGAGCGATTAAACATCTGCACTCTGTGTGCTGTAACACAGGTCTACACACCTCAATGGATGGCAGCAGCAGAAGCTGCCAACCACCACCACCTCTATGAGGGTCATCTCAATGAAAACTTGCTGCTATGTATAGAATCCTTCCAGGCATTTGTCCACAAATTCTAAGGACTCCCATCTGACGCTAAAGAATTTACGGTGCGTGGTCTTTAATAAAAAAAAAATATGCAATCTTTGGTGTGCTCTTATTGTAATGGCTGCACTTCCTTAAATCAATTTACTGCACCCGACTATCAGGCTCCCATTCTCCCTCTGCCATGCACCTATAATTGCCAGACGAAATCACAGGCTCTTTCTTGCTCCGAGAAATGCCTGTGTTAAGGCATCCATATTCATTGGCATCAAATTGTAGGAAGGTTTGACCAGCACATATCCTGTGCCCGTCTTCAATGCTTCTTGAAGAAGCTATCCAGTACTCCTCTATCCCAGCAAGTACTTTCCCTACTGTCACTTAGACTGGAGTGGAAAAAGTAAATGTAAAACCTCTGAACTCCAAAGCTTTCTATACTGGTACACAGACTACAGTGGGAATAGTAAATATTTACCCTCCGAAGTCCAGCCCTCTCCCTACTGTTAAACAGAGTGGTGTGGGAATAGTAAATCTTATACCTTGTAACCATAAATGATTTTCTGAACAAACTAGACAAGTAATGCTCCTTTTTAGTTCAGCATTAATTGCAGATAGTAGTCCAAATGTTATTATAAATTTGAGGGAGCCTGTTAGAACAATGTTCAGCCTTGCTGATGATATTCAAGGGCTGGGACAGTAAAGTCTTTATTATGAAGTAAACTCAAAACCATAATTTCATCGAAGATAAGTCTACATTGACAGGGAAGTGCCTTAAATAAATTCAGTTGAGTGAATTACAAGGGTGTTAGCAAACGTGGGTGTATTGCTCTTTTTTCAATATGTAAAATGATGATCAAGTTACAATTTAACTTATGAGTTATGCCAGAAAATAAAGAAATTAAGATAGCTGTTAAAATCTTCTCATGTTGGAAGGATCTTGATCAAATGAGCAATTTGCAAAGATTTGAAATGATTCTTGTGACTTTCTTGTTTTCTTGATTTCATTAATTAAAAGAGTAACAGAAATGAGAAGTGTTTCCTTTATTGTCTAATGCTTGGCTAGGCTTAGTTCCACAAAATAGCAGTCCTAAAAAGAATTAGCTCATTCTATAGACAGAAGATTTTAATTAAATTAATCTGATAAACTCATGTCTTATGCAGTTGTATAAATGCTGGATTTCACAGGTCATTCTACATAACTCCACAGTTATAACTGTATTGGATAGTATAATGTCTATAAAAGATTTTGAAAATGTTTAGCCTGAGGTAATTGCAAAAAGAGTGTGATATATTGATGTTATATGTTTCAACTTGATATCTTATATTTAATGAGTAACGATTTGTACAACAAACAAGTTTATTGCTTCTTTGATTGATTTAAGCATCAAATATTTTTTAATTTTGAAAGTGGCACTGAAGTTGCTTGGCCAGCCAATCAATCGTCCCAGCAGAACCTATGCAACATAAAGCATCACCTCGCCAGACTCCGCACCAAAACAGCTGCACGACACACCCCATAGCAGGACATCCCATTGCCACCACAGCTCCTTAGAACCACCGCTGCGCACCACATCTCCACGGATGGACATCACATCACCACCGCAGTTCTTCAGAACTGCTGTTGCGCAATGCAGTTGAACATCGCATTGCCATGTAGATCCTTGGAACCGCCCCTGTGCAATGCATCTCCCCTATCGGACCTTGATTTGCCACCGCAGCTCCTTGAAACCGCCGTGCACGATGCATCTCCACACAAGGACCTTGATTTGTCTCTGCGCAATGCATCATCTATGCAGGACTTCGCATCGTTCTGTAACCCACATTTAAGGTACTTTTTTTCAGCGAGCCTAATTTGACCTCTATAGCGGGCCCATGCTCCACCACGGTCAGCCTGAACTTGTGACTTTTTCCCGTCTGCGGTGACTCGATAACCACAGCTGGTGCTTTGTGCTTCTAGGAACTATTTTTACTTAAGTCTTTAAAAGTGTATATCTCCAGTGCTACTGGTTGGATTTTTCCTGTTTTGGTGTCAAATAATTTATCAAATTTAACTCTGTTTTTTTTAAAAGTAATGTGGGGGTTTTCTTGTGTTATATTTTCACTCTATTACTGTTGGTGTGCTGCATAAATATGCCTGCAAGTTAAGTCTGACTGCTTTTTGTGCCAAACTGCCATGGGTGAAGCACAGGGTAATTTAGTGGCTTTTGTGGTTCACCCTTACAGCGATTGTGATTACTGCTTGAACAGGGGTCAACCCCCAATTCAACCAACAGCATAATCTCTGTGTAATTTAGTTTTGAGATTTAACCTCCAATGCCTACCTTTTAATACAAGGCCTGCTAGCTGTGTAGGGCTGACATAAAGGGGTCTGAGCAGGTTGCACATCACACATGTTCAAGCATGTATGTTTTTTGACTTAGCCAGCCATCTATGCACAGTGAGTTAGTTTTGTAGTATGAGGTATAGTTTAAATTGTTATAATTAATTTGAGAATTTTGAAAAGCTGTTGCACCTTTCGTTTTCTGTCAAGTGTATGGCATTTGGAATTTTCACAATTGTGCACTTACTTTAAAAGTGTGTGCAAGTACAAACCCAGATATTATGCACTCTAACTTTTGTAAGATTCACAGTCTTGTATATTTTCAAGCATACATGGATGGGACAGTCAGTGGGATGGTTCCTCAGCTCTCAGCTAAAGGTGGAAACATGATGTGGTATCTATGTATTAGGTGGTTGCCCCAATAATTGCAGAACTTTCCGCCGCAATAAGTAAACCCCTGGAATTTAAGGATGAGTCGTGAAGGAACCTGGGAGGATGGAGGGAGGACTGGCTCATATACTGACTTGGCAGTAACTTTGTGGTTCACCAAATCTTGACTTATACTCCTGACTTCTCTTGGACTCACTTTCCAGGATTGCTGGCATGCACTCCCTGATTCATCTTTAGGCCTAATGGAAGAGGGCACCTGTTTTGGTGTTCTGAAAAAAAAGGACAAGGTGACTGGACCTGCTGTGACTGGACCAGCTGTAGTTTCCTGAAGGAGAGGACAATGTCCAGTCTGGCTATTGTGCTCATGTGAGGCGCTGAAGAACTAGATTACTGAGATTTGAAGGCATGAATTGTGGTTCATCAATGAGGACTGTGGGATGCTGATGTGGAGCTGAGGTGCTAATTTGCTTGTTCTATTTGAAATAGTTTTCTCCTGTCCTGTTCTTTTCTTTAAGGGTCCCAGGATTTTTCCAGTGCTCATCAGGCTCAGCATTGCTGCCAGAGTGAAGACATTTGGTAAAAGTTATTCTGTTTGCCTATCTTAGTAATTTATTGTCAGACCTGTTGCATTTATTAGAACATGTGCCTATGTGTTTTACTTACCACTGTAAGTTCCCAGTTGAAGCAAGGTTCCAACTGACATGAGCCCCTGATCATCTGGTTCAGCCTCTACAAAGCAACAGGTGTATCCCTCTTTTTTACTTGTCGCACCATCCTTCACCAAACGGGGCGTCTCTCTGTGTGTGGATTTAGGGGCCTCTCTGGAATTGAAAATCTTCTTTTGGACAATAGATGGTTGCTGTTCCGACTCCCAGATAGTCTGTGATAAATGTTGGTATAAAAATTGACCAAGCTATCTCCATGAAAGAGTAGATTTTGGCAACCACTAAATTGTGCTTTTACGCCATGCGCTTACTATGTAGAGTCTTTGCCTATGTTCCAATATCTACCAGGACTTTAGTCCAGGCCCTTGTAGTTAGTAGACTGGACCAAGGTAATGACTTCTGGCGGCAGCTAACTAGTCTCTTATGGCTAGATTGAAAGTGGTGCAAACCACTGCAGACAGGCGTGTTCTCAATCTTTCAACAGGAACGCCTTTGGCCCCTTCGCTGAAAGCCATACATTGGCTGCCGGTAAAGCAGAGACGTATCTTTAAAATCTGCTGCCTCATCTATAATGCTTCAGGGGGCAAAGGTCCCAGATATCGTAAAATGAACTCAAATGCTACTTACCTACTAGAAGCCTAAGATCTCAGGATAAAGCCTTGTTAGGTGAACCCCGTATCCATCTGTCCAGATGCGGAGGCAGAGCCTTTTCCTACCCTGCTCCGCTTCATTTGAGGAACTTACCTCTTCACATTCACCTCTGTACTAATTACTGTAAATTTAGGAAATTGATGAAAGCTTCCTTATTTTAAGTGATTATCTCCTTGTATGCTTGCTTGTAGCTGTAGACAGCAACGAGCTGTCCTCGGACGTGTTGTGTTGTATGACATACTAAATCCAATTCACATAACACAGACAGATAAAATAAATCCTTTTGAAGGGTGTGGACTAAATAATCCCTTTATGTAATTTTGCATTGCCAACATATGTCCTCAAGGATCCTTAGGGTACTGCTGCATGATCCTATGCTCTGATGCATCAACCCTGTAGCCCAGGAGTAAGTGAGGAGTGTAGTATCTTGGGTTATGCAGGGGAGGATGGAGAGAGAGCATTTCCACTGTGTGAGCCTCCCTGTGCTGAGCATGGCAATCCTCACCCTGACAGACACAGGCAAATGTAGCTACATGAATAGAGAGTAGAAATACTTTGAAGAAATGAGCAGGCGGGTGGGGAGAGGGGCCCAGCATTTAAGATGGTTAAGAGTGTATTGTAGTTTAACTATGTTAAGCCTAAAGGTGCGTAAAGTGTCACAAATGAAACTCACAAATAAAAGAAGCAGAGAAGGTTTGTGGGGTGAGTTACCCTCTCTATTAAATCATTGGAGTACGTGATTTGCATCCAGGTAATTCTTATGAGGCTCTTTAGGAGGGGTTCCAAACAGTTGTACCCACTGTATTTTTGTATATAGTTATAGAGTACATTTTTATATATTTGAACTAAAGGGCTTTTTCTTGTAACAGTAAAAACAATGGCTTGACATTGAGTTTTTTCAATGCTATTCTTGGGCAGCGCTGCATGTATAGTTCCTTGTCCAGAGCATCTTCTTAAGATGGAACTGGAATGCATGCCTTGCAGTCCTGAAGGTCAAGTGATAAAAGAGGTACATGGTCCCAATTTAATGGTCTGTAGTTCGAGGACACTGAGGTACCAGTACTCTAGAGGTAAATGGCCTCCATTGATAATCTAAAATGACTGTTTTTTACTCCTGATTTTCCAGACATGTTTCACAACCTGTTTTATTAAGCATCATGCAATCTTATTGTTAATAGATGCACATAAGAAGATGAAGAAATGTAGCTCATCTTCACAATTTAACATACAGTCACACCCAAACAGATTGTCCTTATTATCCAATATCCCAAAAACATAATCCTTCAGCATAGTCACTTAGTTCCAGACAGATCCCCAAATTGCCAGTCCTGCTCTTCTGATGTATAAAATTATCTTTATAGATAGCTACTTCCATTCATATATATTACACATTCTAGTTCTGCTGTATTCGATACTGGTTGGTTCTGGATCACTCCAGTGTTTGACAATAATGAGGTGTGCAACCACTATAGAGATACAGCATAACCACACATATAATTGTCCAATATTGTCATCGAGCTTGAAAGTTCTGATAGATACATTAAAGTGAATATCTCTTTGTAGTACACAGCTCAACTTATATGTAATATAGGACCTAAAATTATTTAGTTTTTTACCCAAAGGAAATATATGCAGATCATCTGTCTCATCACACCTGGGACAGTTAGAATTAGTATTACATTTCGATTTGAAAAATCTAGTGGCTAATTACTCTACAATTCAGGTATGCTGAAGTTGTAAATTAGCAGCAATAAGGATCTCCAAAACATGCTGAATACTTTCTAACAGCAAATCTATAGACATTGCCAAATTCAACTTTTATATCCATCCAGGAGACAAGTCTGCATTTTTATCAACTGTGATTTCAACAAATAGGGAAATAATTGTCTTTTGCAGACAACGTTTGGCCATTGTTGTAATGACGCTATTAAAGATATTGTGTTCATATTTAAGTTGTTTCTATTTGTCGTCTGCAAAAAATCTATCCTCTTTAAGTATTTGAATAACTCAGTATAAGGTGGATCACACTCACCTTGAAAATCATTAAAAGTGTAAAGTATATTACCATTAAAAGTTGGCCCAAACTTCTGAGGCTGTGTCGTAACCAAGTGATGGATAACGTATCATGAAATATGGTGGGAAATAATTACTCTTGGCTAACCGGTATCTATATGTGGATTTTGGAAATTGAAAACAACTTACACCATTCCTGCCGTACTTAGAATCATGGCTAAACTATCTTAAATTTCAATTGTTGAAGTAACTGGAATCCGAAAACATGACTACTCATCCTCTTGCCTGAGATCCAAGACATGACTACACATCTTCTTGCGTGAGATCCAAGACAAAACTGTTTGATACTCAGAGCACTTCTGATATTGAGGCAATAAGGGTTGATATTTTTTCCCCATAGCAGTCCAAAAACAAAATTGAAAGTCACAGAGTGAGCAGCCACCTTGTAGAATTGCCAATTAAAAAAAAAATTAATAATGATTGTATCAAGTTGACGGAAAAAAGTGTTAAGGACAATTAGTGTAATGGACTGGAAGATATATACCAACTTTGACAGAATAACGATTTTGCAAAATTACAGCTACCAATTCATGAGATCAGTAACCTGTTCCAATTTGTGCATAATAATTGAGCATTTCTTTATTATGGATTCAAAGTTCAGGTTGATAATCTCCTCAACTTTATTGGTAACTCCACTACATAAATCTAAATGCATTGGAGACAATTTGAATGTCAGTTTTTGTAGTGATACACTTGAGTATCATATGAGTTTTAGAAATGTTCAGTTTGCACCCAGAAATATACCGAAACTAATGAGTATTTTTAAAAAACATTTTGAATTAAGGCGGTAGTATCATCTGCATAGGAGGTGACTTTGATGAAGTATACATTATGCTAAACATGCTGTACGGTCTTGACCTTAATCATTTCCCTGGAAATAAAGCTCAAAATATCACTCAAATAAAAGCAGGAATATAGAAGATTCCTGGTGCGGTTCCCCTATGAAATTCTTAAAAATGTGGATGTTGCACCGATGGTTATGACTCTAGTAATGGCAGATTCATATAATTGCTAGAGAAGTGTAATAAAAATTGTATCAAATTTCATAAACTTCCATAGATATTGCCATGACACAATAAGTAACTTTTTTCTGCTGAGAAAATGTTCTTTCCCAAGCCTTCAATGGTAACAGATTTAGCGGTAGCTGTATTAATATACGCAGCTGTATTTGGGCCTGGTATACTACCACTCTATTACCTTTGAGAGCCAAGTGGCTAACATTTTGGAGTAAATTTTGGAATCTACATTGATCAGCAAAATAGGCTGGTATAAACCAATTTCTGTAGGTGGTTGTCTTTCTTTAAAATATAGCTATGAAACTGGAATATTTTCCTAATTAGAATTAGACTTAATTGTTGCTAAATTTATAGTTACCAAATTCTCAGATAAGGTCTTTTAAAACTCAATAAAGCTTTGAAATAAGTCTTCTCCTTTCCCCACTGGACAAAGTATAAGTGCCAACATCAGTTGCTTAGCAATAATGAGATTATTAAGCCAGGCACAGTCTGTAGTAGGTGTAGATAGCTATTGAAAGATATGGGCATGCCGGCTAACCTTTTAGACATTTGAATTAGACTACACTCATCTAACGCAGCACAGTTCAGGTGGGGCGCAAACAACCAAGTAACAGGAACCTTCCCTGTCCAACGTGGAGTGAGACAAGGATATGTATTAGCCCCCACTCTTTTTACTCTTTTTATTAACGGGGTAGATGATATAGATAGAGATGGCTGTGATGTCCCCAACATTGGTGTAAGGAGAGTGCCTGCATTACTGTTTGCAGATGACACACTTTTAATTTCTAAATCTCCGCAGGGTTTACAACAACTTTTGAATGATTTTATAAGGTTTTGTGATGAGAGGGGTCTGGTTTTAAATTAGGCTAAAACCAAGTACCTGATTTTTAACAGAGGAATGAATAAACTGTCAAAACGACCTGTATTGGCTGGTAGTACAAAACTGGAGCAAGTCGAAGTTTTTGACTACTTATGTACCTGTCTGACTTCATCGATCCCCTGGGGTGCCCACATTGAGAAAGTAAAGCTACAACTAATCCACCAGTGCGCCCACATTAGTAAAATACATAGGAAGACTGTTTCCCGACAAATTGCTCCAGCACTTGAAATTTACAACATCAAGGCCCTAGGGGGGCACTTTATGGTGCAGAGCTGTGGATATGGGTAATCCAACCTCCCTTACAACCATTGAAAACATAATGAGATGCTTTGTCTGATCTTTTGAAATTCCATAGGGCCACATCGATCTGGTGGTTCACTTCCCTACGGGAATTACTGGGGAGGTTGGGGATGGAGGCATTCTGGTCCAACCCAGAAAGTATGGTCTGGATTCCGAGGGTAAAGTTGAAAGAAATGTTTTGGGAACTGATACTTGCAAAGGACCTGGTAAAATCTGTGACCAGTCTGACTAATGAGTTTTTGAATATTAAACCTGTCCCTTGTTTCGAGTTTAGCATTGATGAAATATTCCCCCCCATGGAACACAAACTTTTCTTACAGTTCCGTTATAAGACTTTGCCCACCAGACTGTTCTGTTCCAAGTGGTGCCGTGGTGCTTTTAATGAAGAGTTGTGCCCTAGTTGTAAAGTCTGCCAGAAATCCATTGTTCATCTACTTTTCTTCTGCCCACAATATTCATCTCTGAGGGAAAAATGGATACTCTCGCTGTGTAGATTTGCAGGTCCGGGTCATTATCCCAAGGTGATGAGAATCTTGTGTACTGATATTTGAAGAGTATTGGTTTTTGGCCTCTCAAGATTCTAGTATGCACTGTGGATCAGGGGTGGGAAATTATTTGCATGAAGCACTTTACTGTCTTCGGAGTCGTTGTACCCTGTATTTTGCGCAACTATTTTATGAAACAGTTTTTTTTAACATATTTATCTGATAATGTTTTCATACTTCTGTTTTTATACTTGTGCTGTGCACCTTTTTGGATCTGTGTGATCGAAATAAAGTTATGATGATGATAGGTGTTAATGTACACAGCTATGCACTGGTCTTCAATTGTATAGTGATTTTGCTAAATGTTTTACTGCTCTATAATTGGTCCTGTACTGCTAACTATTTTACCATCACCCCCTCTTATGGCTTCATATAATTTTCATGAATGTTTTCTTTTATATGTGAGAATATTTCCAACTAATTCACTGAATGTGTATACTTCATTGGCTTCTGGAAATATAATAGTGCAGCTTCCACTCTTATCTAGCTTTGTGCAAATGAGTGGAGCTCAAATGTTGCTAAATAGATCTTAGTCGTGTGTCAAAATGGTAGTAATTTGCTTAGAATTATATTTTTCAAGCAGATAAACTTGTCTATTAAGCTGGAGATATTTTCCTTAATCCTCAATCTGAGTGTCAAACAAGAAAAGGTTTACAGGGATATTCCATGCTTGGAATTAAAACGTTCACAAAATGTCACATGGAAATGTGAGACAGAAAGATGAGGTGGCTATTGTGGGCTTGAGTTTATTAAGCTGCAGCCAAGTGAACACCCTTGCTTGACTTTCTGACAACATACCCGTAGGCAGCTTGCCTGGAGTTCTCCTGCTCTTCATTATCCAGCATTCCCCTGAAAAATCAGATCTTTTGGTTCTAATCTGCACATCAACATACTATGAAAAATAAATCAACACAGAGAGGTTAGAAAAATGTCAAACATTCCTGGAAAAATGAGTCATTGAAAACAGCGGTTCGTCAATATTTGTTTTCTGAGGCTACTTTATTACTTCTAGGATGTTGTCAGGCCCCTTTCAGGGGGCCATTAATCAAGCAAGGGATACTTTGCCTCCACTGGAGGGATTGAGATTGTCTGTCTCTGGTGTCATAAGTTCCAGCCTACTATCGCACTGTAAACTGGGTCAAATAAAGCAGTTTGCACCCTTGTCTCTCAGGGTAGTGACGGCAAGTAGACATGGCTATTTAGGAATGTAATATCTGGATGCTTGAGCTCAGAGCTCAACAATCAATCAAAAAAACCAAGGTAATATCCATCCCAGTACTTATCCATGCAAAAAAGAAAGTGTACTAATCACTCAGTTACACTCATTACTACACATTCAAATTATCAAAAGAATATAGTGTTTCTGGGCATTGAAAAGAATATAGTGTTTCTGGGCATTGCATTGGTAGAAGCTTCACCCCATAATCCCCTGACAGACAGTTCACTACTTAGGTAATCAAAGCCGCACACAGGCCAGTCACAGATTTGACAAATGCAGCTCCACAGGAGCCATTTGGGGATTTCGGAGATGCATTCATGTAAGATTCAATCATGGAGAGCGCCACACAGCCAATCAGTAATACAGCAGATGCAGCCCTGCAATGGCCAATTAGCAACATGCAATCACATTGCCGTAGAGTTGAGGTTCCTGCTGGAACTGTTTTAGAGTTTAGGAGAGCCTTCTGACAGCTAGGCTCCCTCCACTCACAACAGTATTCTCTCAGTGGGCAGTCAGGATTTTAAGAGCTACGGGACAGGCACACAGCTTCTCCAACAATATATTGAGGCTTCAGGTGATGTCATATCACCCCTGGGAGACTAACCTTCAGGCAAACACAAGTCCTGGTTATACTGGAACAGATATAGTTGGGATCACACTTTTATACACAACTGAGAGACAGAAGATGTAAATTCACTGATTCATACTCTAGAACAGCCTTTGTGTAGAGTGATGCTTTTATCAGGAGTGCCATCTCCATCCTGAAGCATCCACAGAAGAGGAACAAAGGGGTGTATGGTTTCTGCATCTGGCTATCATCAGCCCAATTGAAGGAAAGGGAAACATGGAAAGAAAGAAAGGGGTGTCACCTTAAGGGTTCCTCATCTTTCATAAGAGAGTCTGTAGTCTAACCTCTTAGTCCTACCATCCACCAAATGGAAGACTAAGCAGATCCTTGCTAACCTAAAGGCCTCATAGAATATGTATAGGTGTCCTGACTTGACCCCCTCCCCCCCAGCCACGAATGGGAGCAATACACTTACGCTGTCTTATGTTTATACTTTTATTTAAGGGCTAGTAGAGCTAATGGCTGCTCCAACAGGGATTCCCAGCACTAAGAGGAGGTCAGCTATTACAGAAACTAGAAAGTGGAGCCAACAGAGTTAAAAAAGTAAAGTTTTCAGAAGTTTAGAAAAAACTCTTTACTCAGGCTTAGGAGCAGATGTTGAAGTGGTAGTGTGTTCCAGACTCTGTCTAATTAAAACTTAACTTTCGACCATCAGATAAGGACTGTGGCAGCATATTGCTTTGTTTTTTTAAGATGCCCTATAAATTGGTATGGGCTCTTTAGTCTTCCACTCACAAAAATGCTCTCCAGGCCATTAGTGGATCGCGCTTGGAAGACGGCAATGTTATGTATGTGGGCCTCACTAAAACATTGTTAAGGCAACTCCAAATATTTCAAAAAGTAGCAGAACAACGTTTTTGCAATGGCATAGCTTTGGGGAGAACTTTGGGGTTTTAATGTTGGGGTGCATATGATTGGGGACAGTTGGACGAGGTGAGGTGCTGGTGGTCGTTGCCGGTATTGAGGAGGCTTTTAAAGTGTTTTTACCTTCCAAGTCACAGTGTAGCTTCTTCAATCTATTGGAGATGGGTGGGTCTGGACTCTGAACTCCGCCAATCAACAGCTGTCCACTGTTAATTAATTCTGGTCTGCGCCGGCTACGCGCAATTGACATAGCCGAGGGAAAGTCTTTGGGGATCAGCATTGTGGTTAGTTTCGCTACAACTTCTGCGCAGTCTCATTTTGGGGTGTTCAACATTGTGTGTTTTGTGTGTGAAAGGTAGGCAAATTTGCTAGCATGGGAAGAGATGGCATAGAAAGAGGACTGTTTATCTGGTGCTGCCATTTTGTGCTTTGTAGCTACAGGTGACATCTTGGGTTGGGTTAGTTTCAAGTACTTGTGGAAATTCATTTGCCATTTTGGTTTGAGAGAGGATTTATGTATATTGTGAGTTTTTGGCCGCCATCTTGGATTGTGACCAATTTGCATTTGTAAGCTTTGGCATTCGACCATTTCGATCAAAATGGAAAGAATTTCTTCTCTGGCTCCTTTTTTGTCTATTCCTGTTCTGTCTCCCCTGGACTGGCTGTGCTGTAGCGGTGGGTTTGAGACGTACTTAGAGACAATAGACAGTGATATATTTACTGGTAAAAAGAAGAAAGCCTTATTGCTGCATAATCTGGGTCCTGATGCTAGAGCTATATTAAAGACATTACCGTTAAATTGTGTAAATATTCAATTGAATCAAGAGGGACCGTCTGGTTACATAGTGGTAACTGAAGTCATTGATAAGTATTCTGCTATTCTCACTATATTACATAATAGGGTCTCACCATCCGGTCTGGTATGTTTCGCTGAAATTAATTAATAACAGGTATGAGCAGTCTTTTTAATTTCTTCGTTAGTATTTTAGAGCCACAGCTGGCCTGCTTTGTGGCTTCAGATGCACATCAAAATAATGGTACGTGGAAGAGGAACTGAGTGTAATGAAACAAAGCAGTAAGTATTCACAGCATTTTAGACATTCAAAACTAATTTGCTCAAGATTAACCTATATAAAAATGATCTGTCCTTTATAGAAGAATGTTGGTTTTATAAGGCAGATATCACCAACAAAATAGATGTAATTCGGCAAATTGTCTGAATATTTTAGTTTGACTTCAGTGGTTTCGAAGTAACCGAATACCAAACTGCACATAAAAATGGCTCGAAAAGATTATCATGAGAGACATTTGATATTAAACTGCAAAATGTCATGTTCTAAAATATTTTTTTTTCTTTGGAAGGAAACATATATAAAAAACACAAATATACACTTTCAAAGTGCCGTGGCCCTATCTTCAGGGAGCTACTTGGCACACAAAAAAACAAAGCATTAAATGGGAGTGTTTAAAGGAATTTCATATTTTCAGAATTTTAACAATTGGTAATCTTTATCAAAAAATCTCAAAAACTCTAGGATCTTGCATCCATAGCCAAAACCAGCCATATTCATCTGAGTCACATCACGTACAGCTTGATCTTTGCTCCTTCCTAATTTTGTCATGTCTATGGAAACCATCCTCCAGTCATCTACTGGCCCCCTATCCTAACCAACAACTGGTCCCTGCTAGAGCAGCGTAGTTTTGGCTCCACCTCTTCATGTTTGACTAGGCCACATATGTGTTTACCTATGGCCTTATGCATGTGTGTGATTCAACATTATTAAAGTAATGTAGTGCACCTGAACAGATACAAACAGTGCATTTACTGTGTAATCCCGACATTTATAGGAGTGTGCATATTAGCGTTTTTTCCTTACAGTAACAACAAATTGCAGTTCTTATCTATATCTGCATTTGTAATTCTAATATTTGTGTATTCTTTTACATAATACTCTGCATTTATTTTATAACTTAACATGTATCCATTTGAATAGTGCTCTGCATCTATATTGTAACTGTATATATAGCTATAATCAGGCATTGAAAAGAACAGGTACTGAAGCGCTTGCTGTACTAATTTGGCCAAAGGCCTTAAGCATTTTTATTGTTAATGTTTCAATTTTAACGTAAATGTTTGCTTTGCATACAATTTTTTTCCCTCCTCTGCAGTTGCATCTGCATGAGCTCATAGTTAAAGAAAGGCACATTGTGTGAAAGAGATAGTGAGGCTCTACGTGAGTATATTTTGGCAACAACAAGATTCTTTAATGAACGGATGGAGGATTACTGTTAATGCAGCATGGAGAGATGGGAGGAATCCAAGGACATTCTAATGTGTGACCCACAGGAAAGAAATCTCGAGTTAGTTGCCAGGTTTTGTTGTTTGAAGATGGAATATAATGAGACGTGTGACATGGGATTCTCAAAGATTCTGTTGTAGGTATGACTGAGGAGATACTTTAGCTTTATATAGATACTCTTCAGACTCAGAGGGGCACAGACCTCTTTGTGATATATCTGTTGTGTGGCGTCATGCTATACAATCTTCTTTCCCTTTGGAGAACTTCTACAGAGGTTCTGCTATGATGGAACCTTTCTTGGCTTCCCTGACTTAAATAGGGATTTCTGATTCCTAGTTTAGACTAGGTCTTAATAGCTTTTCTTAGATAACCTCATGTATAGGCAGGAGGATCAGAACTTTCAATCTACTCACCAGACTTTGTTTCTCATTCGCTGTATTAAAGCTACTGAATTTCTCATTTGCTTTCTGTTATTGAGGATACATTTTGCCAGACGTATAGGATATCCCTCAGTGATTCTACAGTTTTATACTATGTTTCTGAAACTGATTTACGTCTGCTTGGCTTTGAATTTCGAATAAACCCATACTTAATCCCATCTTCCAACTCATAGGTTTACTGTGTGACCAACTAGGTTACACTGTGAGTTTGAAATTTTAATTGATTATTTCTTAGGCACCTACAAACATCCATTGCAGGGGGCATTGAAGAAGGAGCCCAAAATTTGATGCGTTAGTACTACCATGACCCTCTTCCCTGTATAGATGTTCCTGCTGAAATGCTCTCGCTGCTGCTGCTAATAAGTAAATAAAAATAAAGGAATTAATTTAAAAAAAAAAAATACATGTCTCGTTTGTGGAAGTGCTTACACAGACTGAATTAATTAATTTTCGACATACCTGGCTAAAGCTACTAACAGAT
The DNA here is from genome assembly GCF_964204655.1 of Triturus cristatus. Lineage (NCBI taxonomy): Eukaryota > Metazoa > Chordata > Amphibia > Caudata > Salamandridae > Triturus > Triturus cristatus. The sequence continues at coordinate 921,789,901 of NC_140588.1, forward strand.
ATAGCTAAGAAAGTAGCTTAGCTAGTCTAACCAAGACTCATGATTCTTATTTTGATTGCTCTTTAATATATGTGATGGTACATGAATCATTTAGAACCACCCTAAGGATGTGGTAAAGAGATGGCCCTTTCAGTGGGGAAAGTGGTTAAATTGTAAAAGAGTAAGTGACGGGCCCAAAGTTTTGCTCTGAATCCCATGGCTGGTGCTATTGAATATCAATGTGCCAAATAGCAAGGCTGTCTAGTTTTGAATCCACCGCTTTAATAGACCGACAGACACTATCTGCCTCTTTATTTCACTCTTGAAGGTTCTTTTTCATCCCTGCGTTCTCCCTTTGTGAGTTTTTTCCAGTCTTTCTCTTCCTCCTTCTTTTCTCCTTGTGTATTTTTCTCTCTTCAGGTCAAAGGTTGATGAGGGGAAAAAAGTGCTACTCCCCAAAAATGAGTTCCGGGTGGCCCAATCTGCAACCACTGGCTCAAATTAAGCTCTGCATGGGGCTGACCAGGTATTGAACTCTATTGTTACATTACACAGAAGAGTAATGAACATTCACTTTATCATGTAAAATAAAATTTTATTAGGACTTCACAAGATTATTGCACTGTCAGAAATAAATCCTTACTGACTAAAAATAAGGGCTAAGGGTGATATATGAATTGCCAACATGCGATATGCTTGTTACAGGACAATATATCTATTAGGAACTGTGGTGACATATTTGATTAAATGGAGTTTAAGCCAAAAAAACGAAGTTGTGCACAATAAAATAAATGGACAGGATGTGGACAATGCTTTTAGACTTGGCAGGTACGCGTTATTTCTAAGCATTTGGGAAATATGTCTGTCTAGTGCCTGTTGTAGAGCCTAGATGTTACTTGATGCAGTGAAAGTACTTTATTTATTTATTTATTTATTTTTGGTATTTATAAAGCGCAACACTCATCCCATGGGATATCACGGCGCTGTAAGAAAAGAAGACTACTGAAACTGTGCTGGGGGGTTAGTTTTTGGGAAAGAGGTGAGTTTTTAATTTTTGGCGGAATTGGAGGTAGTTAGTGGTATGTCTGAGGTCCACAGGTAACTCATTCCATCTTTTAGCCGCCAAGTATGAGAAGGCGCGTCCACCAGTCCTTACTTTGTAAATGCGCTTGGGTTTCGCCAGAGCTGAGTTGTTGGATCTTAAATTCCTGTTGGGGATATAAAATTCAATTTTCTCTTGAAGGATAATGGGGCCTGTTTTATGAAGGGCTCTGTGCGCATGGCAAAGTAATTTGAAGGTGGCCCTCTGACGCATTGGTAGCCAGTGAAGTTTATTTAGGCATACAGAGGCCGAATCTCGCTTGCCTTTGTTACAGACCAGTTTAGCCACCTGGTTTTGTAGGACCTGTAGGCGGGAGAACAGTTGCTCGTTCATCCCGTCGAACAGGGCATTGCCGTAATCTAGGCGGCTAACCAAGAGGGCCTGGGTGATTGTGCGTCGACAGTCCAAAGGTATCCAGGAGAAAATTTTTGCCAAGAGTTTGAGAATTGCAAAACCTTTGCCCCAGAGTATGCGGATGTGGTCTTTCATGGACAGGGCGTCGTCCATCATGATGCCAAGATTTCTGGCATACTGTTTCGGGACGGGGGCTGATCCCAGAGACGGTGGCCACCACGTGTCGTTCCATGAGAGTTTGGCTCCTCCGAACAGTAGTATCTCCGATTTTCCGGCATTTAGTTTTAGGCAGTGGTTGCGCATCCATTCTGCCATTTCGGAGAGACAGCTGTGTAGTTTTTTCTTAGTTGTTTCCGACCCTTCCATTGTCACCATCAGCTGAGTGTCATCGGCATAGGAACATATGCCGATGCCCCACTTTCTTCCAATGTCAGCCAGAGATGAAACGTAGACATTAAAGAGAGTGGGGCTTAGTGAGGCCCCTTGTGGGACCCCACAGCCGATGGGACAGGGTTTTGAGTGAAATTGGCCCATGCGCACAGCTTGGGTGCGATTGCTAAGGAATGATTTAATCCATCTTAATGCTGTGGATTGCACTCCTTTGCTCAGGAGGATGTTTATTAGGCAATCGTGTGATACCGTGTCAAACGCTGCTGACAGGTCTAGCAGCATCAGAGCCACAGATCCCCCTTGATCTGTGATGCATCTGACACTGTCCGACACTGCCAGCAACGTTGCCTCGGTGCTGTTATTGGCTCTAAAGCCGGTCTGGGAGGGGTCCAGAAGTGAATTGTCTTCCAGGTATTTGGAAAGTTGTATATTAACCATTTTTTCCAAAGCCTTGGAGAGGTAAGGGAGCTGGGAAATTGGCCTGTAATTCTCCGGGTTGAGGATGTCGGATCCGGCTTTCTTCAGGAGGGGGGTTACAGATGCGTGCTTCCAGGTTTCTGGAAAAGACGCGGTGGTGAGGGACTGGTTAAAAAGTTTGGTGATGAAAGGGCAAAGTGTCGGTGCAATTTCAGAAAACACAAAATGAGGACATGGGTCTGCAGGAGAGCCTGATTTAATTGTCTTTAGAACCGATAGTTCCTCGTTTTCAGAAAGTGGTTGAAAATTGGTTAGATGTGGGGAATTGCCTGCGTCCGGATGGACATTATCTTTGTCTGATATTGGCGAATTTTCATCGGGGTTATCGGGCAGGGAAAAGGAATGTGAAGGGGTGAAGGTGGAGTAAATTTTATTAATCTTCTCGACAAAGAAGGTGCTAATACGTTCGCAGGCCTCAGTTGAGGGGGTGAGGGTTTGTGAGGTGCTGGATGGATTACTAAGCTCCTTTACAATTTTGAACAGTTCTTTTGCGGAGTTGTGGTTTTCATGGATTCGTTGCGTGAAGAATGCTTTTTTCGCATCTCGAATGGCAAGAATATATTGTTTCCGCTTAGTGACATAGTCTGCTCTGGTTTCTGAATCTTTGGTTTGTCTCCATCGATGTTCAGTTTTCTGGCATTCCTTTTTGAGGCTTTTAAGGAGAGGGGTGTACCATTTTTCCCTGGTAGTTGTTTTTTTTCTTAGTTCCCGCATGGGTGCTAGTTTATCTAAAGTTTGGCGAATTCTGGTTTCTAGCAAAGTGAGGTTATTACAGACGGAGGAGTCATCCTGCAATATGACATCTATCTCAAGAAAGTGATTTTGAAAGTTGGAGTCATTGATTAGTCTTTACTGTCAAATGACAGTAGTTTTGAATAAGGAAACACAAAGTTTGTAAGTCTACACGTCTGGTATTTTCACACAACAAAACACATTACAAAGGTATATTTGTACAAGGGTTGAAGTCGACTTAGTCTCGCAAGTTTTTTTGAATTATCAACAGTTTTTAAAGGGCTGAGGAAGTTTCTGAATTGACAGGTTGAAGGAGCTGCACAGCCTACAATGAAGATAGAAGAAAATGTGGAGCGAGGGAGGGAGAAGGCAAACCTGCTAAACCTACAATTGTTGGCATGTGTTTTATATAAAACGCTTAAGCTCGTCCGTGTGTTTTGCTTAGTATTATTAAAAAAATTGAAATTGTGGGAAACATCTGATGCAGATCTAATGCTCCCTTATAAGTAAGATTTGTTCCCAGTCACGATTTTATACTGGCTAACATTTTTTATTGGTGTATGGTTATTTATTCAATATATGTAGAATTATATGCAAATTGTAATGCTTACATATAATACTAGAAAATTGTGTATTGAAATATAAAATATACTTAAGTATGTTTTATGGATTTGTAATCTGCAATAAATAGTATTACTGTCAGAAATGGCTGCCTCTAGTTGACAAGGGTTTGCACCTTTGTCCAAGTAGTGCCACTTGCTTCTAACCAGGGTAAGGGAGTTACGCCCTTAGACAACCTCTGCTCACCCCCTTGGTAGCTTGGCACGAGCAGACAGGCTTATCTCAGAGGCAGTGCGTTAAGCATTTGTGCACACATACAGTAACACAGTGAAAACACTACAAATCGACACTACACAAGTATAGAAAAATAGGAAATATTTATCAAAACAAAACAAGAACCAAAACGATAAAAAGATCACATACATATGTCAAGATATCATCAAAAAGTAGGTTATTCACACAAATAAAGCCTGTAGCAAAACATAGCTCCATCTGGGGCTATTATGACGTCATGACAGCTGAAAATCCCAAAGTATGGCTCTAAACGCGTGATGCACGGCTTCAGGCCCGCAGTGACACAGACCCCAAAGAACAGTACCTTGGTAAAATTATGAAAACAAAAACAAAGACGGTGCACAGCATTGGGGAGGTGATGCTTCGTTGTCTCCGGGCAGAATCGGCTCCTTACGACCACTGGGGAGGTAAGTTGTTGGTTCTTTACTGCGATGCAGGTGACATTCGGTCGCGTTGAGGCGTCAGTTTCTTACGACAATGTGGGGTCAATGGATTTGAGAGGTCACCCACATCAGGTATCGGTTCAGCGAAGATGAAGCACTGGCGTAGGTGAGGTCGGGGCTGCAGTGCCAGTCGGGGTGGTGCGTTGTAAACATCATGTGCCCTCAGCTCCAGAGCAGGCAGTGGAATTGGTGATGGTGGCAGAGTTGGTACAAAGTGGTGTCGGCAGGAGTCAGAGCTATGGTATAAGTCAGGGTGGCGCGTCATGCACTTCATGAGCAGTGCCCACGGCTTCGTTGCAGGACCCGGCTTCACACGCTGGCATCAGTGTTGCTATTTCCCTCTGTGGCAACTAAAACAGCGGTTCCAGGTGCAGAAGGACAGAGGGAATTAGGTCTTTGTGTCCCTGAGACTTCAGAACATGAGGCAAGCTCTACAGCAAGCGCTTGGAGATCTTCTTCAAGCATGATACACAGCACACCTTCGTAGAGACAGCCAACCCCAGACAGCAAAGAGGCAGTACTTCTCCTTTAGTTTTCCCATTTCTCCTTGGCAGAGTTTCCCCTTGAGTCCAGAAGAAATCTATCGTTCTGAGGTCTGGCCCCCAATATTTATACCATATTTTCCTTTGTTCTCTTGATATACGATAAGACCACACAATATAAATCCAACATATGAGGTTGTGTGCTATTTCTCCTGGCTAGTTGTTAGGCCAGCCAGCCCTTGTGAGTTCTGGCGGTATTAATGAGCACTTCTAAACATTCTCCTGTAATCCTAACATCATGCTATACAGTTCGTAATGGCAGAATCAGACACGTTTGCAATGTAAAAACACTGTAAGGCGTAACGCAGCAATCAGACACTCTGCAATGTAAGAAGAATGCAATGCGTAACATAACAATCAGGGACTTTGCAGGGTAAATTAATGCAATGCGTAATATAACCACCAGGTATGTAGTTATGCAGAAATAAGGCAATGCGTAATGCACTAATCAGGTAATTCGTTATGCAGGAATAATGCAATGAGCAATACGCTAATCAGGTAGTTTGTTACGTGGAGACAATGCAATGCGTCATATGACAACCAGGTAGTTTGTTATGCATGAATAAGGCAATGCGTAATACTCTAATCAGGTATTCCGTTATGCAGAAATGATGCAATGTGTAATACGACAGTCAGGTACTCCGTTATGCAGAAATGGAATAATGCGTAATACACTCAGGCCTCAATCACTGGACCTTAAGCGGTCTCTCCGCTTCTCCTTCTGACTTGCAGTCAGCCTCTCAACAGTTGCCCCCAACACGGGTACGATGTAATCCGAAAGTGCAGCTCCTCACTCCAGCCCCGGTACTGCCACTCCCTTGGCAATATGGGCCGCGATACGAGCCAAAGCAGAGGCTCACGCTGCCAACACAAGAGAGAGGCCGAGAGTGTCTCCCTCTGAGCCCGCGCCCCACCCCAGCAGTCGACATACGTTACCTGGGGGGCAAAAACTCACTCTCCTCTCCTTGTCCATCGGCTCGGCCTCCAATGCAACTTTGTGAATTGAAAACGGCGGGCTCGGGCCGGCAAATCAGCTCCTCCGGGACTGCTGGTCCGGGCCGCTACAGTTGTAAATGTAAATTTGATACTTGTATAGCGCACTACTCACCCGCAAGGGTCTCAAGGCGCTTGTACGAATACCGCTGTGGAACCCATCCTGGCTTTCCCTGTGAGGCGTCCACTCCTGGGCACCCCCAAGGTGGAGGCCAGGCATCCTTAGCGTTGTGGGGGCCGTTGTGGAGATTAAGCAAGCTATTGCCCAGAGTTGCAGAGTGGGACTCCATGATTGGAATAGGCACCGTGGCGAGAATTATCAGGTCCGTGGAATTTTTGAGCCCCAAGACCCGCCGAGGCGGGGAATTGAACCCTGGTCCCGGGCTAGACCTCTGCATCAGGGTCTCCCGTTCTAATCATTGAGCCACACTTCTCCACAGAGTTACGAAGATCTCAGACTGCCACAGAGCACACGCACAAAGCGTCGCTGAGTGTTCCTTAAGCTTCGGGTGCACGATCACTGGGCACTCCACACACACATCTCAGGCTGCACAAAGATCACGCGCACAGTGTCACTGAGACTCACTTTAACTCCGGTGCACACGATAACAAGACAAATCCTCACAAAGGTCTCACGGTGCACAACGCCCCCGCACACAGCGTCGATGAGAATTACTTGGATTCCGGTGCACACGATAACAAGACAAATCCTCATGAAGGTCTCACGGTGCACAACGCACACGCACACAGCATCGATGAGACTCACTTGGATTCCGGTGCACACAATAACAAGGCAAATCCTCATCAAGGTCTCACGTTGCCCAACGCACCTGCACACAGCGTCGATGAGACTCACTTGAATTCTGCTGCACACAATCACTGGACAATCCTCACAAAGGAGATCAGGCTGCACAAAGCACACGCACACCATGTAGCTGATCCTTGCTTCGATTCCATGTGCCCACCATCACAGGGCACGCCTTACGAGGGTCTCAGGCTGCAACAAGCACGAACACACAGTGCAGCTGAGACTCTCATGGAAACTTTTGTGTTCCGGTGTTTCTGCAACAGGGAGCCAGCTCACCTCGGGCCCTTGGGGATAAGTTACTTCAGGACACAGCAAAGTCCTTTCAAGAAGGGGGACACAGCCCACAGCAACGTCCCTTTAGCCATTCCTTGGTTAAAACAGCAAACTGCAGGTCAGCCTCAGAACACACAGCAAGGGTCAGTCCTATCCTTCTGTCTCTTCAGTTGTTTCTTCCTTGGCAAAGGTCCGCTTGACCACAAAGTAGCTCCAGTCTTGTTCACACTTGATCAAGCCATTCTCCAAAGTTCAGGGGCTTCAGCTCTCATAGTTATACCCCTCAATGGCTTTGAAGTCTTTGTGTTTCAGGGAGAACTGACCCCTGTTCAAACCAGTTCTGGGTGCCTCCCAGCCAGTGACACCTTTCTTCCTTTGATTAGTGGGTATCTGGATTCTCAATCACTCAGCAGGAGATGGGCCAATTGTTTTATAGCAGCAACCCAGGCCTCTTCACCTCAAGGGGCTTCTCCTCCCCATACACTCCAGGTGCAGGTCAGCCTGTTGCTGTCTCACCTCCTCCCCTGGGTCAAGACATTCCCCAGATCCTATCACTTTCAAATCCAGACAGTCAATACACAGCCAGGCAGAGACACACAGAAATGTTAGAGCACAGAATTTCAGCCACTTCTAAAAGAGTGGCTTCTAAACACACAATGCAAAAACCACCTTGATAAAAAGATGTGTTATTACATTGTGAGTTCATGCATACTGAACTTCAACTTTCCATCTTAAGCCTTTGGGAAGATAGGCTGGAAAACATATTACACAGCCTCCCCACTCTGTCCTATGGGCAAGTTGGTCTTTCAACAGTGAAAAACGAAATGGAGCTTATTTCACTGTCAGGACATGGCACACACCTTAGTGCATATCCTACCTTTCACATGCATTGCACCCTGTCCAGGGGGTACCCTAAACCTACCATAGGGGTATCTGATTTGCATAGAAAGGGATGGATAAGGTCTGGAAAGTGAACACATTCGACAGAACAACATGGCAAATTAACAAACTGCGTGTAGGCCCTGCAATGGCAGGAATGAGTTCCCTTTTTAAAGCTACTTGTGTGAGTGGCACAAATAGTGCTGCAGGCCCACTAGTAGCATTACATTACCAGCCCTGGCACACATAGTGCACTTTACTAGGCACTTGACTAGCAAGCCAAACATACCAATCATGGACAACCAATGACCATTATACTTTATACAGGGAGCAATTGCACTTTGACACTGATCAGCAGTGGCAAAGTGTCCAAAGCATCTAAGTTTGCAACACCATGTCAGAAAAAAGGTCTAGGGGAAAGCAAAAAGTTTAAGGACTTTAGCCAAAAAGGGCCAAGCCGTACACAACCCCCTCCCAGCCAAAAGCCAGCGTAGACCAATCAACTACCTTGATGGACTTCCCTGCTTAGGGCGATAGAACACGGACGCAGGCCCGCTACCACAGGGACACCCTCTGGTTCCATGCCTTCCTGGTCCCAGGGGATTCTCTTGGTCACTACTCCCTGAGCTAACTATGCCACTCCATGGGTGCTTCCAGACAGTTGGGGCCTCTCAAGGGGTGCTGGTCCCTTGCCGACCCCCACCTAGAGCGGTATCCCTGGAAGACCCATCAGTCAGGACACTGTTCCAAGTTATCCCGTCCTCCAGGTTAGAAGTGGTTGTACCCTGGTCACTCCTAGGGGACCCAGCCCTCCTGGCTGGACACTTTCCCACGGTTTTTCCCACTGAGGGACACCTCCCTCCATTAACCTTCCATTTATGTTTCCGTGCCTGCCATTTAGGAATGGCAACCACAAACTTCAGGACTGGGGGAGCCCTGATGACCGATGCCCTAAGCCCTCCTTATGCTAGGTGTTCTTCCTCGGACAGCTGGCAAGTAGGTGCTAGGCTTCCAACCTGGTGCTCCTCTAAGGAACCCTCCAGTCTCTGGGGTGGGGTGGCGAACCCCTGGTGACGCTGCTCACACTGCCTCCCTCTCCTCTGAGACAGGGCACTAGCCGGCATGCCCCCCACTACTCTGGGTCCAAACGGTTCTTCTTCACCTCTCTTCCCTTTCTAGGGCCCTTTTAGGCCCTTGGACCCATAACCAGGGGTCTGGCTCTTGTGCTAGCTCCCGGGGATCAAAGATCTCGCACCCTAACACGGGTTGGCGTAATCCTGGAAAACCATTATTGAGCCTAGGCTCCCTAGGAGTAAGGTTGAGCAACCCCTTCAAATCATTTGCCATGCTCACAAACACACAGTCATCCAGTGCACGCTTGTACTCATCCACACTTGGCACTGGCTATACGCTGCCACCATTCAAACTGGACTCTGCCTTTTTAACCTTAATATCCAGTACCTCATGCTTAACACATGAGGTAAGAGAATCTTTTTCTTTTCCAAGGTGAGAGCATTCCTGCTCTCCTCTTCTCGCTTTTCACTTTCAATGAGCAGCTTCTTCTCCTCTGCTTGAGTTTTGAGTTTTAAAACCTCCAACTCATGCTCTCTGACCCTTTGGTTTTCCTCCAACTCCTCTGGTGAAAAACTCTTCCCTGAATGCCTACTACCAGCCCCTGAAGCTGGTCCCTGCACTGGCAAATCCTGTGGACCAAATCCATTCCCTGTGTCATCCTCATCCACCTCAAAATCACCCACCTCCTGATTAGCTTTGGCTTCCCACCAGGCCCCCAAGGCCACTTGCAGCTCCTCCTTCTCGGTGCTACTTTTCATGGGACATCCCAAAGCCCTGCAGAATTGCCTCAATTCATCAACCTTGTAGGTAAGCAATGCCTCCATGTTAAACTCTAATTCTGCAGCCTCGCTGACTCCTTGACTCCTCTGAGACATGATGTGTGGCTTAAAGGTTGCTCAAAAATAAAACCAAATAGAACCAACAAATCAAGAACACAATATGTGGTGGCATTGTGGTCTGCGCTACTTATGGTCTACACCAATCACTGTGCATGAATTTGCAAATACACATTCAAATCCCACACCGCTGACCACCAAATGTTAGACCGGGGATCCCTGGTTGGCTGAGGTACGTACCGTAGGCCAAGTAGGGACCCGCGTTCCAACGTCAGGGAAAGGAAGGTCACCTTCTTAGATAGCCCGCTCACCCCCTCGTTAGCTTGGCACGAGCAGCCAGGCTTATCTTCAAGACAAATGTGTAAAGTATTTGCAACCACGCTCACAACAAACCAATGATGACACCACAAATAGACTCCACACGAGTTTTATGAAAACGAGTATAAACTTTATATAAAAAGATATACAATAAGACCACACAATATAAATCCAACATATGAGGTTGTCTACTATTTCTCCTGGACGGTTGTTAGGCCAGCCAGCCCTTGTAAATTCTGGTGGTATTAATGAGCACTTCTAAACATTCTCCTGTAATCCTAAGATCCTGCTATACAGTTCGTAATGCTAGAATCAGGCACGTTTGCAATGTAAAAATACTGTAAGGCGTAACGCAGCAATCAGACACTCTGCAATGTAAAAAGAATGCAATGCATAATGTAACAATCAGGCACTTTGCAAGGTAAAATAATGCAATGCGTAATACAACCACCAGGGACGTCGTTATGCAGAAATAAGGCAATGCGTAATAAACTAATCAGGTAATTTGTTATGTAGGAATAATGCAATGAACAATACACTAATCAGGTAATTCATTATGCAGAAACAATGCAATGCGTCATACGACAATCAGGTAGTTGGCTATGCAGAAATAATGCCATGCGTCATATACTAATCAGGTAGCTCATTATGCAGGAATAATGCAATGCGTAATACTCTAATCAGGTACTCCATTATGCAGGAATGATGCAATATGTAATACGACAGTCAGGTACTCAGTTTTGCAGAAATGGAATAATGCGTAATACACTCAGTTCCCAATCACTGGGCCTTAGACGGTCTCTCCGCCTCTCCGCCTGACTTGCAGTCAGCCTCTCAACAGTTGCCCCCAACACGGGTACGATGTAATCCGAAAGTGCAGCTCTGCACTCCGGCCCCTGTACTGTCACTCCCTTCACAATACGGGCCGCGATACGAGCTGAAGCAGAGGCTCTCGCTGCCAACACGAGAGAGAGGCCACGCACTCACTCTACTCTCCGCATCTAGCGGCTGGGCCTACAATGCAACTTTGTGAATTGGCAACGGCGGTCTCGGGCTGGCAACTTTGATTAGTGGGGGTCTGAATTCTCAAACACTCAGCAGGAGATGGGCCAATTGTTTTATTGCAGCAACCCAGGCCTCTTCACCTCTAGGGGCTTCTCCTCCCCCTACACTCCAGATGCAGGTCAGCCTGTTGCTGTCTCACCTCCTCCCCTGGGCCAAGACATTCCCCAGATCCTATTGCTTTCAAATCCAGACAGTCAATCCACAGCCAGGCAGAGACACACAGTTATGTTAGAGCACAAAAACTCAGCCACTTCTAAAAGAGTGGCTTCTAAACACACAATGCAAAAACCACCTTCATAAAAAGATGTATTATTACATTGTGAGTTCAGGCATACTAAACTCCACCTTTCCATCTTAAACCTTTGGGAAGATAGGCTGGAAAACATATTTCACAGCCTCCCCATTCATCCTATGGGCAAGATTGCCTTTCAACAGTGAAAAACGAAATGGAGATTATTTCACTGTCAGGACATGGCACACACCTTAGTACATGTCCTTCCTTACCTACCATAGACCTACCATAGGGGTGTCTGATGTGCATAGAAAGGGAAGGGTAAGGTCTGGCAAGTGAGTGCACTTGACAGAACAATATGGCAGTTTAACAAACTGCGCGCAGACCCTGCAATGGCAGGCCTGAGTTCCCTTTTTAAAGTTACTTTGTGGGTGGCACAAACAGTGCTGCAGGCCCACTAGTAGCATTTGCATTAGCAGCCCTGGCACACATAGTGTACTGTTAGATTTGGGCGTCTCTAGTTGGCAGAGGTAGGTACCTTTGACCAAATAGGGGCCCTTGCGTCAAGTCAGGGTAAAATAACCCCTGCTCACCCCATTGGTAGCTTGACACGAGCAGACAGGCTTATCTCAGAGGCAGTGTGTAAAGCATTTGTGAACACATAAAGTAACCCAGTGACACCACTACAGATGGACACCACACAAGTTGTAATATAAAAATAAGTATTCTTTATATAGTTTTAACACAAGACCATAAACTACAAAAATCCACAATACTGTACTTTAAAAATGGTAGAATTAGCTTAGTTCTCTTCAGATGTAAAATGCGACACTTTGAGTTCAATGTACCTCAGGATGCGTAACGCTATACAACGAAAGTGTTGCAGGGAAGGTGATGCGTCGGTTCCTTACACGCAGGAACAGTGATGTGTCGGTTTCTTACTGCGCTTCCGTGGCGATGCGGCCCGCAATGCCGTGATGCGATGAAGATCCGGTGCAATGAAACAAAGATGTCGTCTTCTTGATGCGACACGATGCATGCACGCCCAACGGCCCTGCGGTGACTCAAGGATTCTTCTGAGCCGTGAGAGTCCCTGCGACATGCTTCTCCGGTGATGCGAGACGCTTCTGCAATGCGATGCGACAGCTGCAGGGGCAACACCCTTCTTCAGTGATGCGACAACAGCGGCTGCGGTGGCGACACGCTTCTTCGGTGATGCGACACGCTTCTGCGATGCGACAGCTGCAGCGGTGACACCCTTCTTCAGAAATGCGACGGCAGCGGCTGCGACCGCGACACGCTTCTTCTTCGTGAGTCGCGCTTCCAGCTCATTGCGACATGCAGTCCCTCAGAAAGCCCAACACAACTGCAGGCACTTCCAAAGAACTCTTGGGGAGCTGGTGGTTATAGTCTGTTGTCCCTGAGACTTCAGCAGGAGGCAAGCTCTTTCTCAAGCCCTTGGAGATACTTCACAAGTTGAATAAAGTACACACAAAGTTCCTTTCTCCTCTCTTTGGCAGTCAGGCAACCACTGCAGGCCAATCCCTCAAGCTTAGGGATAGTCTCTCCTCAGTCTCTCTGGTTCCTCTCCTCAGCAAAAGTTTCTTCTTGTTTCCCAAAAGTGATCTAAAGTTCTGAGGTCTGGGTCCCCCCTTTTATACACAGCTTCTCTTTGTTCTCTGAAGGCAGAGAGGCCTTTGCCTAGTCCAAACCAGTTCTGGTCAGTCCTGGAGCACTTTGTTGACAAGACTCCTTCTTTCCTTTCACAGTGCAGGGCAGGGACATCGGATGCACCACAGGAAGTGGAGCCAGCATTGTGGAGGAAAGGCACAGCCCTATTAAGGTCACAGGTGCAACTCCTCCCACCCATCTACATGCAGATCTCTCTATTCAGCCCAGTGCTGACTCACCCTGTCACCTGGAATCCCCCAGCCCCTGTCACTCAAACTACAGACAAGGAATACACAACCTAGCAGAGGCAGGTTTGGATGGTTAGACAAGAAAATACCTACTTTCTAAAAGTGGTATTCTCAAACACAGAATGTTAAACCAACTTCACTAAAAGATGCATTTTATCATTCTGAGTTCAGGCATACTAAACTCAAATTTGTACCTAGCTCCCTGAGTCAGTTAGGATTATAAGATGTAATAATCAAACTGCCCATTCTGGCCTATGGTGAACAGGTAGCCTTGCAATAGTGAAAAACGAAAATGGCTGTAATTTACTATTAGGACATGCCACACACACCAGGGCATGTTCTACCTTATACTTACAATGCACCCTGCCCTTGGGCCTACCATAGGGGTGACTAATATGCTGAAAAGGGAAGGTTTAGGGACTGGCAAGTGGGTGCACTTGCCCAGTCAGCATGGCAGTACCATACTGCACACAGGCTCTGCAATGGCAGACCTGAGACACACTTTTACAGGCTGCTTCTGTGGGTGGTACAACCAGTGCTGCAAGTCCACCAGCAGCAATTGGTTTACAAGCCCTGGGCACACTCAGTGCACTGTACTAGGGTCTGATACGTAAACCAAACCAGCCAATCATGGAATCACTAATTTACCATAGGGAGCACTTGCACTGTGGCACTGGACAGCAGTTGCACAGTGCCCAAAGCATCTATAACCACCAAAAACACATGAGGCATAGGCCTGGGCTAAATTTCCGTTCCGCTCGCGGAAATTGCGATCATTTGACATTTTCGCGTTCCGCGGAGAGCGCGAAAATCCCAAAATTTCCGTATTCCGCAGCTTAGCGATAATTTGCTTCTTGCTCGCGCTGTAAAATAATACATTCTCGCGCGCGTGCAATCGCCTTACCTGAATCCCCGCGTTCGCCGACAAGTTTTCCCGATCCGGTCGCGTTCTCCACGAGATGTTGGATTGTTGGTAGCCATTTGCGCTGTATCGCGACAGTTCGCGCCCGCAGTAATGTCATTGGTCGCGCGATCACGTCTTTCTTCTCGCGATCATGCACCCGCGAGAAGAGTGAAAACAAGATGGCCGCGCCCGCGAGCAACCGCATGGGTAAGTTGGCGAGCCGCGAACACGCAGAAAATACCGCGAACGATCGGGAAAAAAACTTCCGCATCTTCGCGATATTTCCACGTGTTTGCGGAGATTTTTAACATTTTCGCGATAATTTGCGAAAGTCACTTTTGCAAATTCCGCCCACCCCTAAATGAGGCAGCAGAAAAAAATGGAAGGGAGACCCACGCCAAGGTGCCAGGTCTAACATGCACTTTACTAGGGACTTTAATTGTAAGGCTAACACACCAATCATGGACAACCAATTACCATTATTCTTTATACAAGGAGCACTTGCACTTTGACACTGATCAGCAGTGGCAAAGTGTCCAAAGCATCTAAGTTGGCAACACCATGTCAGAAAAAAGGGGGAAAGCAAAAAGTTGAGGGACTTTAGCCAAAAAGGGCCAAGTCCTTCAGAGAACATATGCATTTTAGCACTGAATAGCAGTGGTAAAGTGCTCAGAGTCCTAAAACCCTCAAAAACAGGGTCAAACATAGGAGGCCAAGAAGCAAAATGTCTGGGGATAAACCCAATGAAAAAGCCAGGTCTAACACCGACCCTAGTTTCCCAGCATGTAAATGCATGTATATCTGCTATTTTCAAAGGCAGGATAAGTGTTGTTGCAGGATTTGAAGGGAAGAGTTGACACCAAAAGTCCATGACCTATGTAAAGTTTGCTTTCCAACCAAAAACATGTTTTCTCCTTGCATAAAGGAAAGTTAAAATACACTTCTACACATAAGTTACTTATGGTTCTATTTCAGTGGGCAGAAAATGTACATGCACATAATTTCTGCATGTGAATGTTCTTGCAAATCTGTGATTGACAAAGATTTTCAAGTGTACTCATAAGGTTGGTAAACAAATTGGTATCTTTATTCACTATAATTTTCTCTTAAGTCTCTGTTATAAGATGACTTTCGGAAAACCATAAATGAACTTTTATTCTACTTCCATTACAAAATCTTCTCAAACTTTCCTTGATGGCACCGTTTAATATTATTCTAATTTTTGTAGGTGTGTCAATACGAGAAATGCCCAGCCCTGAACCTCCTTTATCAAAGGTTACCCCTAACATGTGCAAAACAAAGTCAGTAGACAAATGGAGGCAAGTTTCACCATAGGTAACCCTCCGTAAAGTCATACTTCTGGTCCTAGATAGCTTATTGTTTACATCCATGAAAAGTTCCTCATTTTATATTTGCAAAATATTCAACAAGAAACATGTTTACAAATGTAATCACCATAATTTGGTCCTATTGATGCAGAGGGCTGCAGATTAGTCTTCCTGAGCACTGCCACTTATTAGATGGGGCTAAAGGGTGGGATTGCAGTCTCTGTTGTTTAGAGTGTGAAGGGTTCTTTATCTGAGACCAGCCCTTTGTCTCTCTTCCTGATCACCATTAGTGTGGCTGTTGATTACCAAGTGCAGAATGCTGACATCTCTTTGTGCCTTTGGTGTGGGTGCTCCAGCCTGGAGAGATTCCAGTTGTGGGATATCTCACTCTTGAAGAGTGTCACTCTACACAAAGGCTGAGTGTCGGGGGGTGCCTCCTGTCCCTCGGCGCCCGACCCCGGACTTACCAGTGTCACCTTCCTCTTATGCCCCACAGTCCCCGGAGACACGAACAGGGTCCACGCTGATGTCACCGGAAGAGAAGGTGGAACGCTGGCCCTTTCAGGAATGGGCTTCCCCGGCGGACGAAGGACACGCCCCCTGTGACGACGTTGCACCGGATTGGCTGACCTACGGGAGAAAGGGCGCCGATGCGGAAGCAGAGGGGGGACCAGAGACGTGAAGGGAAGCGACAGAGCGGGAGGACGGCGACCGGATCGCAGAGACCGAGAGACGACCCCCGGAAGCTGGAGAAGAGTCGGAGAAGGAGCCAGGAGGCGGGAACCACGCTGCGCCCTGCCAGGGACCCGGAGCTTCCTGGCTGCAACAGGCACGAAGTCGTATCCTGGGTCCAGGGAAGCGGGTCTGGGCTAAAGCGGGGGACACCTCGTGGTAGTCAGTGGACTGTTCATCTACTGCTACCGTTCTATGGTATAGCTTTTGGTGTTGGCCAATCTATCACTCGCACGCTACATCCTTACTGCGGTGTCCCTCACAATCCCTGCCCCAGACTGATAGATCGTTCTTTGAGACTGAGAGGACTCTCTTTCTTTTTGCTTTATGTACCGAGCCACGTCCCTACCGGTGAAGTAACCAGGCAACGCGGGGAGGGAGCCTAGAGGACAGACGATGCCGGAGAAGAAGCCGGAAGGCCGGAAATCCTGACAAACTTCCCTCTCGTGTGGGACTGTAAAACTCCAGAACCAATTGTCAAGACGCATAATTAAACCAACCTCTCGATATTCACTAGTCTCGAGTCCTTGTTTACGCTGCCCGGGGAGGGTAAACCCCACATCTTGGTGGAGAATGCAGGCATAGGAGCGCAGGATGTGGACACCTGATGGAAGCGCTCATTCAGCACTTGGTAGAGGGGCAGCGTAAATTAGAATGGGCTGTAGAAAGACAGCTGACAAGTGCCCAGGCCGACGTTCAAAGACCAAATGAAGGCTCAACTCGATGCCCTGTCCCGTGTTGTCAATGAGATGCCCTCTGGTCCAGTAGGACATGCGCCCATCCGCTCCTCAAGTGCATTTCCCACCGTCTCTTTGCAAAAGTATGTCCCCGGCGAGGATCCTGACGCGTTCCTGGTTAACTTTGAGCGTGCAGCTAGAGCGGCGGGGTGGCCCAAAGAGAAGTGGCCTTTCTTCTTAGCACCGTTGCTGTCAGGGGAAGCACAAGCTGCATATCAGTTGGCCAATGAGGGGGGCGATGTGCCGTATGAAGACATCAAGGCGGTAATTTTGGAACATTTAGGAATGGACGCCGAAGCCTATAGACTACGTTTCCGTAGAGAAAAGGGCGCTGCCGGCGACACGCCTAAAACCCTGTATCTCAAACTGAAAATGGCCGCCGAAAAATGGCTACGTCCGAACGATCTCACGAAAACCGACATCATGAACGCAGTCATACTGGAGCAATTTCTGGAAGCGTTGCCCTTTGCCACCCAGCGCTGGCTACGTCAACATGCCGGATTAACCATCGACAGGGCCGTGGAAATGGCCACCTCTTATGCCCGAGCGCAGCCTCGTCCTCTAACATGGGAACCCGAAAAAGGTCTACGTCCCTCAACTTTGCCCCGTAGACCTCTCCGTCCCATCAAGGAACCAGAAAAAGTCAGAGCTGTTCGGCCCGAACCCCTTGTCCCTCGACAGCCGCAGTGCTTTGAGTGTGGCGAGTGGGGTCATATTGCCCGGGTTTGTCCACGAAGGAAAACAGAAGAGCCAATGGACGTTAGTTACGGACCTCGCAACATGCTGTATTCCACCGAGATGGGCTCCGCCTATTATGTAAGTCTCCGGGTAAATACAGTCACCGTGGCCGCATTGTTAGATTCGGGATGTAGACAGTCCATGATAAAAAGTTGCTTTGTGTCCCCAAAACAAAGGGTTTCCGGGTGGACAAGTAGCCATTAGGTGCATTCATGGGGACGTACGTTTATATCCCACAGCCCGAGTACCCCTTTCTTGTCCCGGGACAACGGGTTCCACCTATGTCACCGTAGGATTATTAGAGACTCTTCCTGAGGATCTCATCCTGGGTACGGACAATCCGGAGTTTTTGTCTCTCTTCTGGAAGACCACAAAAACCCCGGTAGATCCGGTTCCCGGTCTCTTGGCCCAGGAGCCATGGGCTATTGACCGAAATTTCAATTTGGCCGAGGTTAATGATGCTACGCTCCTTCACGCCTGGCAAGAGGCCAAAAAGCCCCCTACACCGGGGAAAGGAACGTACCCCGCCTTTTCAATCCAAAAGGGACTCTTATACCGCATCCCTCATGCCCAGGGCCCCTCACAACTTCTGGTCCCTAAGGCCTTCAGGGAACAGGTCCTGTTTTTTGCACATAGTCATCTGTTGGCCGGCCACATGGGAGCCCAGAAAACCACCGATAATATACTACGACACTTCTATTGGCCCGGTATCTACGCACAAATCAAGTCCTATTGCCAGACATGCGCGGTCTGTCAGCTCAAGAATCCATACCAGCCCCCACGAGCACCCCTCCAGCCCTTACCAATCGTGGGACAGCCCTTTGAAAGGGTAGGTATGTATATCATAGGTCCTCTACCCCGCACGTCCCAGGGATATCAACATGTATTGGTCTTAGTGGACTATTGCACCCGGTTCCCCGAGGCCTTTCCCCTCCGGAGCATCACCTCCACCGCCATAGCAGACAGACTCATGGAGTATTTTTCCCGGGTGGGGTTCCCCTTACAAATCCTCACTGATCAGGGAACTCCCTTTGTGTCCAAACTCATGGCCCAGGTATGCAAACTCATAAACATAAAACATTTGAAAACCTCCGTATACCACCCACAAACCGATGGATTGGTTGAGAGGTACAACGGCAATCTAAAGTTGACCCTCAAAAAGATGCTGGAGAGCGAAGGGAAGTCCTGGGCACGTCTACTGCCTCTGGCACTCTTTGTCATTAGAGGGCAGGTACAAAGTAGCCTAGGGTGTTCCTCATTTGAACTCCTCTACGGCAGAAAACCTCGTACACTGCTGGAAATGACAAAGGAAACCTGGGAAGCAGAAGAAGATAATACCCAGACTCTCCTGGAGTACACCCTACATCTGCGGTCCACCATGGGTAAGCTTAGGGAATTAGCCCACCGAAATCTTGAGAAAGCCCAGGTCCAACAAAAGAAACAGTACGACAAGGGTACCAAGCTACGTACTCTCCGGGTGAATGACTGGGTTTTGGTTGCGCTTCCCTCAACCCTGAGCAAGGGAAAAAGGGGTTGGAAGGGCCCCTATAGGATTATAGAGACCATCGGAAACACTACCTATAGACTACAAATGAGCGACCGCACAACTCAGACCTATCATATCAACCTGCTCAAAAAGTGGTTAGGTCCCCCTCCCAAAAGCATCCACTTATCACAGCCAGAACCATCCTCCCCATGCACTCTAGAGGACCTGACAGTAAATCCAGAGTTGTCCGTTCAAGAAACTCGGGAGTTTTTGGACCTCCTCTTTTCCTTTCAGGATCTCTTCTCAGACACTCCTGGCAAAACCACCCCGGTGGAACATCGTATAGACACTCGACCCGGAGAACCCATAAAACAAAGACCATACCGTATCCCGGCGGCCCGACGACCGGCCGTGTCCTCGGAGATCCAGAAGATGCTACACGTGGGGGTGATCCGACACTCCCAAAGTGACTGGTCGTCCCCTATAGTCTTAGTACCTAAACCCGATGGCTCCATCAGGTTTTGTATTGACTTCAGGAAAATCAATGCCATCTCCTCCCTAGAGGCCTATCCCTTACCACGTGTGGATGAGTTGATAGAAAGGTTGGGAAAGGCTAAATACATCACCACACTGGACTTGACAAAAGGGTATTGGCAAGTACCACTCAGGGAGTGTGATCAGAAAAAAACAGCTTTCTCCACTCCGGATTCACAGTTTTACCCTTTGGCTTGCACGGTGCCCCAGCAACCTTTCAGCGGTTAATGAATATTGTCCTGCGATCTCATACGGACTACTCCTCGGCATATCTAGGTGATATTGTGATCTTCAGTTCCTCTTGGCCGTCTCATCTAGATCATTGCCGACAAGTACTACAGGAACTACAGGCAGCAGGACTCCACATTAACGCTGGTAAGTCCTTTGCGACTTTTCACCAGGTATGGTACCTGGGTTGCATTGAGCCGCAAAATGAAAAAGTGAAAGCCATCATGGAGACCCCCGTCCCAACCACTAAAAAGGAAGTCCGGGCTTTTTTAGGCCTATTGGGATACTACAGACGCTTCATACTCCAATACTCGGAGATCGCAGCTCCTCTGACTGAGCTGTTAAAGAGGTCAACATCAGACAGGAACCTGCGACATCCGACACCCCAGGTCCTAGAGGCAGTTTCCTGGCTGAAACGGGCCATTACAAGCCACCCAGTGCTGGTCTCTCCGGACTTTGGCCTTCCCTTCATTCTTCAGACGGATGCCTCTGACTCCGGCATAGGGGCCGTTCTTTCTCAACTAACGGAGGGGAATGTGGAAAGGCCCATTCTGTTTATCAGTAGGAAACTGTTTCCCCGGGAACAGCATTATCCCATAATCGAAAAGGAGTGCCTAGCTGTTAAATGGGCTGTGGAGAAATTACGTTATTATTTAGAGGGCCGTCGGTTTAAACTGTATACGGACCACGCTCCTCTCGTATGGAGGTGTCGTAACAAATCCAACAATCCTCGCATTATGCGGTGGTTCCTGTCCCTCCAACCGTTTGTGTTTGACATCCACCATCGGAAGGGCTCTTCCAACGCTAATGCTGACTTCCTCTCCCGAGTGCCCTATGTCCCCGAACGGGACTATACGTGGGGGGGGGGGTGTGTCGGGGGGTGCCTCCTGTCCCTCGGCGCCCGACCCCGGACTTCCCAGTGTCACCTTCCTCTTATGCCCCACAGTCCCGGAGACACGAACAGGGTCCACGCTGATGTCACCGGAAGAGAATGTGGAACGCTGGCCCTTTCAGGAATGGGCTTCCCCGGCAGACGAAGGACACGCCCTCTGTGACGACGTCGCACCGGATTGGCTGACCTACGGGAGAAAGGGCGCCGATGCGGAAGCAGAGGGGGGCCCAGAGACGCGAAGGGAAGCGACGGAGCGGGAGGACGGTGACCGGATCGCAGAGACCGAGAGACGACCCCCGGAAGCTGGAGAAGAGTCGGAGAAGGAGCCAGGAGGCAGGAACCACGCTGCGCCCTGCCAGGGACCCGGAGGTTCCTGGCTGCAACAGGTACGAAGTCGTATCCTGGGTCCAGGGAAGCGGGTCTGGGCTAAAGCGGGGGACACCTTGTGGTACTCAGTGGACTGTTCATCTACGGCTACCGTTCTATGGTATAGCTTTTGGTGTTGGCCAATCTATCACTCGCACGCTACATCCTTACTGCGGTGTCCCTCACAATCCCTGTCCCAGACTGATAGATCGTTCTTTGAGACTGAGAGGACTCTCTTTCTTTTTGTTTTATGTACCGAGCCACGTCCCTACCGGTGAGGTAACCAGGCAACGCGGGGAGGGAGCCTAGAGGACAGACGACGCCGGAGAAGAAGCCGGAAGGCCGGAAATCCTGACAAACTTCCCTCTCGTGTGGGACTGTAAAACTCCAGAACCAATTGTCAAGACGCATAATTAAACCAGCCTCTCGATATTCACTAGTCTCGAGTCCTTGTTTACGCCACCCGGGGAGGGTAAACCCCACACTGAGTCTACCCAGAGTACTGCTGTGCAGCCAGGACTGGTTTCTGCCTGACAACCAGCTCCACAGCGATAAAGGCACATCGCCTGGAGTCTGATCTGAAGGAAGACCCGTTTCCCTGTCCTCAAATGTCTGTAAGTAGCCTTCTTGAGGATGGAATGAAAGAGTGATTCCACCCTGCAGGAGGTTGTGACTGGCAGTGAAAACAAGAATCAGTTGACCCCAGAGATGAGGGTCTGTCCACCAGAGACTCCTGAATGTGTGACTAGCCTGCTCCTGGGTCAAGACTGTCACATTTGCTGAAGTGGGGGGTCTTCAGTACTTGTACGAAGTGTACTTGAGCAGACTGTTGGCAAGCCCATAGCCCTTGCCTGAAATGTGTCTGAATGGACTCTGAAGAGGGTAGCACATGGTACTTGCCGAAAGAGATACTCATCCTGGCCCTGAATGCAGCTGCCCAAGGAGCTGACTCAAAGTGCACTTGATTGGACTGTGATGCCACTGCTGAACCTGTAAAGTACTTTTAAGTGACCCACTACTCCTAGCTTGGCTCAAGAAATGAAGCAAACTACATCCCAGCCTCAACCCTGGGACCTGCCGCAAACTCCTCAGCCAGCACATGTGGTAGGAATATCCTGCAATGACCCATGATCTCCAACTTCCCAGCGACTCACAGGGGGGCTTGGAAGAGGGCTGATGCACTGAAGCCAGTATGGTATACTGACCGCAACTGCCTCCTGTCTTTGCCTCGTGATTTCTGCATCTGCTCTTGGGACAGGAGGTGAAAGCCTTTTCCCCTGCAACGGGCATGTATTCCGAGAGCAGAGATAGCACGTGGACTAACATATGCTAAGTCACAGCTGAGGTCTGTCATAAGGACTCACTTTGGTGAGAAAACTCAGACCGAGAGATTTGAGGAAATACTTTTCCTGAGGGGGTGAGAGCATTGCATCTGCGCCTAAAACCTACCTCAGACTTGCCCTAACCTGTAGAATGAGGTGCAGAGGGTGAGCTTTGGGGTCTTGCCCCGGATTTAGTAGGTATAGTGTACCCCCAACATGACAGTTCACTACCATACCATGTTTTAGTAACATATTTGTGACAGTGTGCTCCAGAATGCACTAGCAGCTACATAATACACCCTTACTACTCTGCTTCTTAATGGCAGCGGCTCATTTTCTACACGTGCTCATTGTGTGATTCTTGAATGTTTCACGATTCCTATGACTTCAGAGATGTAACACTCATGGCAGTACTCCAGGTCTGAAAATCATTCCAGCACCATGGATCATGAAGCCTGTGACATCAGAGGCAAACAACTTCAGCCTTGCGCCGTACGCTGTGGTGTCATTTCACGTTGTCACTTGCGCCGTCACGAGCACCTTGTGCACTTTTTTTTAGGGTTGCCTTTGCATTTATGCCTAACAGTGCTGTCACAACTGTTGTGTGCATTTTTTGGTCTTTTAAAAAATATATGATGCCCAAGGGCACATTTAACAAATATCTTGAAGTCTCTCACCTTTTGTTCTTTTTTTGTAATGTCTTGTACATACAAATATAATAAGTCTTAATGAATCCGGCTGAGACATTGTTGTAATTATATAATATTCTTTAAACTTTAGGCATTACTTGCTCTATTGGACACTTTAGCCTGACACAAAGACACAATGCTACTACCCCTTGAGTGAGTATTCATTTAGTTAAGTGTGCTGTTGCTGGAGCACGGGTGCCCTTGTCACTTACTCGTCACCATGTGGACAGAGATGTAAAGAGCTGTAGTCAAATCTTAAACGTTATCAATTATCATTACTTTAGTAGTCAATAATGAGAGTTAAGTGTGAATTAAAGGACTGTATTTTCCAATCTTTTAGTTAGGTCTGTAATTTAAGTATTATTTTTCAGGTTTCATCATTTAAGGTTAACGTCTCAATCTATCAATATTCAGTAATTAAATAAGTCACTTTATCAAATCAAATAAGGTATCAATACAATGAAATGAAACAGTGTGTCCCATAGATAAACATCCCTATTCTAAATAAAACATCCCTATTCTAAAGAAATCAAGTTTAGTGCAGCAGGATGAAAGGTGTCAGGTTAGATACCCATGAAGGGTCCTGATGGAAGAATTAAGCATAAACTGAAGCCTAAGCTGGTAAGTATTCTCAGCTCAAATACCAGTAGATCAAGAAATAAACTATGACTCCTCCTAAAAAGATGTCCAATAAACTCAGTAAAGAGTCTCCTCACAGAGAGTCTGAATAAATGAGAACAGAATGAGATGCTGTTCTTAGTCTAAGGAAAAGGATAAGTGGAAAGAAAGCTCAATCAATCTGCCTCAATCGAACTTGAAGATAATCTAGGAACACAGACTAATATAAATGCACGTTTTCTATGTCGCAACACTTATATTCTTTCTTATTCACATTGAACAGTCAGATTTCAGGATGCTCCCCATCTTCTCACCAGAGTACAATCGTCGTTTAACCATGTGTCCTTGAATGTTTCCTCACATCTTTTCTTGTTTTCCATAACTTTTTCCCATAAATCATCCTCTCTGTCTTCTACACCTTTTGCAGTGAGAATTACGCTATCAGTGATTTAATAAAACACCTGTCTATTCATTAGCTAATAAGCAGTAGCTTTCAAAATTGCAATGTGTGCAGCAAAGAGAAGAAAAAACACAACTTGTACAATTGCCCTTTAAAGTGGAAAACAAGCATTTCAGAATTAATGGAGCTCAACGTAAAAAAAAGACGTCTTCACATGTCCTACTATTAGAATTTGTACTTCATTACTAGGTTACAGGCCTCTAGGATTTTAGGAATGATTATCCACTACAATTTTCGCATTAAACATACTTCATATTTTGCGTACGTTCTGCACATTTGTATTTTTAATAAATCATTTGTTAAGTGATTAAATTAGCGTTAGTACGGTCATCATAACTCGCTTTTTTTTATAACTTTTTGTTCACAGTAACATAAACACACACAGGTAGATGCAATAAAAATATAGTCACTTCCCTAAGAAAGAGCCAGAATTCTTGGCTTTACTGCTGCTTGGTGTTTTCAGTCCTTCTTATGCAGTGCGCCCTCTTGATTGGTTTATAGCGCCTACACCTTGTTTTGTTGGTATTGCGCTCCAGAAATGGATAAATAAGTTTGCACGAATGTACTACATTTATTGGACAAAACTGTGCATATAATAAACCCGTTCTCTCATTTAAGACTAGAGCGACATTTCCACTGGAGGTGCACGGGACACATTAAATTCCATTTTGCAGCAACACTACCATATAATGGTGTTTCCGTATGAGTATCTTGCATGGACTGGGCCTTTGCTGTGCTGACAGAGCGGCCTGGCATTGAATGCCCAGATTTATCAACAGTGGTTGGTAGAAAGTGCGTGTTTTATTCTTGCCGAACAGCTAAATGATGTATTATTGATTTAGTGACCCATGCAAGTGCGGATCACGGTTTGGAATCTGTTCCGTGTCAAAAGACAGAAATATGTTATCTGAAAGCGAGACCACAGGAAGCTAAAGCAATTTACGCTGTGCTGGCGAGAAAGCATGTAGAAGGCAGTCTTCTAAGGTGAGCTGTCATTTACAATTTCACAGATGTGTAAGTATTAAATTACATGCTTTCTGTTCATGATAGTTTTTTAATGAAAAAACCAAGCAGATCGGCCTGAGAAATGATGTGATGTAGGTGCCAGCTGCAGCTGTAACAGTATCTGGACGGGACTATCTGCCACCTCTTTAAACTCTGCCCTTCCTCCTAGTCTTATAGACTGTTCCTTGCTTCCATTGTTCCCAGGTGATGTCTGTCCTCTTAGAACAACTTTCCACGCCTCCCTGTTAAATGTCTTATGGCTGAGATTTCTAGTTTGCAGTGTTGCACCTGTGGTGTTGAGGTAAGTGAATACTAATGGTGAAGTTTTTAAAAGGGTACTCCCAACTAGTCCTATGGTGACCAGATGTTCAAATGCAATAACTGAGGACAAACCACACACATAGAAATATGACTGCAGTTTGTCAGCTGCTGGGTAAATGATGGACCCTTTTCACAAGAAGCAATTTTTGAAGTCTGGCATTTTGTGCTATAGCAAGTAGAACAATATAAAATCAGATTTGGCAATCTAACCAAGAAGTCTATTTTGACACATCAACGTGGAAAGGACTGGCTTAGTGAAGATGGTGTTGTATATCTCATCAGTGGGGGCGGGGGGTCTCCTGGACTGGTGCTGCTGTCCAATCTGACTTTCTGGATGGATTGAGGAATAATTGAGGAAATATCGCATCATCGGCTCAGCAGACCCTTTTACCACCACTGCCTCATGGCCCAGGTTTGACTGTAGCTTGGAAACCCTGATTTAAATGCATTCATGAAATGCTGCATGTGACACTCTAACTAGAGTGCTGCAGTGTGTCAATTTACACAGAGCCACTAAGAAATGCAATTAGGGCTTGAAATGGACATGATATTTACCTGGGTTGATAACTATGGAACAGGAGAGGCTTTGTCTTGATCTGAGTTGTCTCCACAATTTTCATACATACTGGTTTGTAAATGAGTGTGCAACTTGCCATGTTTCCTATGTACTAAAGGGTCGCATCACATCATCCTCTATGATTGGCTGCAAATGCTGGATGGAAGCCTGTAAGATATAGCAGACTTATATTTGAGAATCCAGAAAGGAAACTTTTTTTTAAGTCGCATGTGTCAATTAAGTATACAGGAGTTGCTTTAAAAAAAACCAACATATTGAAAAGATGGGAAACAACCTTTACAACCCGGTCATTACACTGCAAGACCTTTACAACGTGGCCATTACATCGACAGCGTTGTTACAACGCAGTACCATTACAACCCAAGTTGTTACAACGACTTGCTCTAGATGGCGCTCTAACCTAAGGAATAGTATAATTTACTATTCCTAAATCCAGCGCGCCATCTAGAGCAAGTTGCTGTATCGACTTGCGTTGTAATGGTACTGCATTGTAACAACGCGGTTGTTGTTCCGACCGTGTTGTCAAGTCACGTGATGTAATGACTTGCCTTGTGCGTAGGGCGGAGCAGAGAGCCGAGCAGGAGCCAAGTGACACGCCGAGCGAAGTGGGCAGGAAAGCCCCGCCGTCTTCATTCCTCACTCTCAGGGGGGGCCGAATCGGCCCAGCGAGGCCTCATACCTTATGCCTCTCACTGCCCGACCACGCAGAAATCATCCAGGGGAGTTGGACATCTGTGCCCTTTCCGCCTGAACTCGCGGAGGCAGCCGGCGTTAGGACGATGCAGACTGTGTGGTGGGCGCTGCTGAGGATCACAAGCTCGCAAGCAGCAGCTTACATATCCTCCCCCCGCGCCTGGAGTTCCCTCCTCCCCTCATTCAACCAGGAGGTCTTGCTACTCAGCTTGAGGAGGACTCTAGCGGTTTTGTAATCCAGCTTGTGGAGGATTCCAGAGGCACTTGAGGTGTCTGAAGCGGGATCAGACCGGTTTGAAATGAATACAATGCCGCTGCCCACCACATCCCGGAAGTGACCTCAGACAGGTGTTGCTTTTTAAAAAAAAAACATATTGAAAAGATGGGTAACAACCTTTACAACCCGGTCATTACACTGCAAGACCTTTACAACGTGGCCGTTACAACGACAGCGTTGTTACAACGCAGTACCATTACAACCCAAGTCGTTACAACGACTTGCTCTAGATGGCGCTCTAACCTAAGGAATAGTATAATTTACTATTCCTAAGTACAGCGAGCCATCGAGAGTAAGTTGTTGTATCGACTTGCGTTGTAATCGTACTGCATTGTAACCACGCGGTTGTTGTAACTACCGCGTTGTAAAGGCATGTGATGTAATGACTTGCGTTGTGTGTAGGGCATAGGGCGGAGCAGAGAGCCGAGCAGGAACTGAGTGAGATGCTGAGCGAAGTGGGCAGGAAAGCCCCGCCGTCCTTCATTCCTCACTCTCAGGGGGGGCCAAATCGGCCCAGCGAGGCCTCATACCTTATGCCTCTCACCGCCCGACCACGCAGAAACCAGCCAGCGGAGTTGGGCATCTGTGCCCATTCCGCCTGAACTCGCGGAGGCAGCCGGCATTAGGACGATGCAGACTGTGTGGTGGGCGCTGCTGAGGATCACAAGCTCGCAAGCAGCAGCTTACATATCCTCCCCCCGCGCCTGGAGTTCCCTCCTCCCCTCATTCAACCAGGAGGTCTTGCTACTCAGCTTGAGGAGGACTCCAGCGGTTTTGTAATCCAGCTCGTGGAGGATTCCAGAGGCACTTGAGGTGTCTGAAGCGGGATCAGACCGGTTTGAAATTAATACAATGCCACTGCCCACCACAGTGACCTCAGGAGTCCAAGGAGCCTGTGAGATAACCGAGGAGGTCATCAGCTAACTATGGGGACTTCATGTCCCAGGAAGCCTTGCCCAACGCGCTGACGCCACAGCTGAGCGCCCAGGGGAGCCTACATCATGACTCGCGGCACCCGCTTCGTGGGACGCGCGCGGGCGCGGGCGCGTGCTGGGCCAAGCCCGGGCCAAGGACGGGCCCGTCTGAGCCCGTCAGCGACCAGAGGAGACTGGACTGGGCATCTCAGCAAACTAAAAGGTCAGTCTTCCTAATACATTCATATTTTGCCCTTACTAAAGTATACAAGCTATTGGGTGCCTCGAGCTGTCATCAATGTGTGCTTCAAGATGAATAAGCGAGAGGGGAATGGCAGAAGTGTGCTACCCAGTGGAAGCGTTGTGGGGACACTCGATCAATTCTTATCCAGAGCGACCTCCATCCTTGAACATGAGATTGTAATCACAGAGCGTCGCCTATCTCTCGAACCCCTAGTGTCCAACCGATTGTCACTGGGTGGCCTGGCATCTGCTGAAACTCCCAACCGCTGCCCTAGTACTGATAGAGCGAGTGACCTTTTACAGACTTTAAATGGGACCTTGGAAGTACCAATCACACAGATATCTAGTGAGACCGAGCCAGAGCCTGTTGTAACTTGCCTAACTCAAAGAATCTCCACAAGGTCTATGCCCCTAATAAAAACCACACATCCTGAAACGATTCCAGACTCCCCGTAAAGAGGAAGAGGGGAGGGGGCCCACAGAGACCAATAACTGCAAAATCAGCCAGGACAAACAAAAGTGGCGGAGGTGTTGCAATAGATTTACCTACAACAGTAGATAGAGCCTCTTTTAATGCTGGAGCTCAGAATTTTGATCCAACAGGCACCTTGTGCCCTGAAGTTGACGAGGCAATAAGTTTGAACTACAGGTTACGTCTAATTTTTGTGTTCTTGAGGGCCTAATAGTTCAAATTAAGTTGTCACCAATGCCATCATTCATCGGAAAAACTCAGCCCTTGCTTGAGTCTAGCAATCTTGCTGCTGTTAAATCCATCAAAATACCTGCAAAGAAACCACTACCCTCAAGGACGAATTCCATTACAGTTACCAATCCAGTTGTTACTATGGTGGAGAGTATCGCAGAGACACTGAATATGTCGAGCAAATTCACCCAATCCAACGCGAGTTCATTGGGCGATGAACGCTCCATCCCAGCGACAGTTGTAAATAATGCTCTAATGGCCAACTCTAACAGTAATTGTGCCCCAGTAAGACAGTACCGTTTGTTGCCAGGGATGCACAGCCTAGAACCCTTGACGAAGTCTGGAAGATTGGAACACAGTACTTCTATAGAAGGTTCTCAAACCCTTTATCTTCCACTGGCAGCTGCTCCGCTGGTGGTGGTCCTGAGGAATGTCCCAATACTGCGGGAAGGTCAAACCGAAACAACAGAAGAATTATTATTCAAAGTTATGCACTGGCTGAACTTACGTTTGAAGGGTGTAGGGATTTGGAACTGGGATATGCATAACCAAATGATCATGGCTAGACGATCTGCCTGAATAGGACCCTCCAGGAAGGAAGCGGAGAAGATTGTGTAGTTGTTAACTTTAATAATGTGTATGCTGTTAGACTCCTTTTGGATCTTCTGGGTAATAACTTAGAAAGTCTTTCTGACAAAATCTCTGTCCTGCCACTGGGTTACTTTTATGGACCTCACTCCCATCCTTCAAAAGGGAGGGGCCCAACTTGCGTAGTTAGACAGCCATGGGCATCCATAAGAAGCTTACCTAGATCCTTAGATTTAATCCTTGCTGGTAGATTTGCCCCTTTGATTTAGATGCATGTGATTGACTACAACCAGTCACCTTAACTCTGGCAGAGAGTACCGATATTCAGCCTACTCTCTTTCCCGACTTAGATACGGGACCGCAGATAATTAGTTCTAATCATTCAGAGAGTACCGAGATCCCGATACCTCCAGCTTCAAGTGGTACCCCAGCCCCTTCCTCGCTAACTTTTATCTCTTGGAATATTGCCGGCCTATCATCTAAGACTATGTCATCTGATTGGTCACATTTCATAGAGGGGCACGATATCATTGCTTTTCAGGAGACATGGTCGCAGAACATGATTTATCGTCCAGGTTATCTGGCTTTTGGTAAATCAGCTATTGCTAGACACAAAGGGAGATCCTGTGGGGGGCTCATTACCTGGGTCAAACAACACTCCGGCTATCAGGTTGAAGAGTTAGTAATCGATAGCCGCGACATCCTGGCCATAAAAGTTCAATCGAAATATGACCCAGATTTAATATTGATCAATTTGTATGCGAGAGGGATGGTGGGTGGGAAAGCTTCAACATCTGTCTCCCAACTAGATACCTTTATTGAACCAATCAAAGGGAAAAATCATCTGGTAATTGCTGGTGATTTCACCTGCACTTTTGAGCCCCTCGGGTATGATGACGGTGGCCTTAGTAGTGATGAGGACTCCAATTGGAGGATCCCACTCCTAACGCTGCCCCCAATTAATAAATTGCCTGAGGCAGCACTTCAGCTAAAAAGTCTATGTCTGGAGAGGGGTACAAGGGCTGTAAATGCGAGGTCGATGTCTGATAGTGAAGGCCACCATACTTTAACAATGATGGTATAAGAAGTAGTCGAATCGACTACTTATTTATCAATCTAGAACTATGGCCTCGACTTCTGGATATGAAGATCCCACGTAGAATGGAGAGTGATCATGACCCCCTATTGCTAACTCTAGAGTCCAAGGGTTAGGAACTACAAAGGGCACAAACTGAAATAGTGACAGCAGACGTAATTATGTCGCAGGACTGTCGCCGGTTAAAATGGGCAGTGGTATTAGAAGATGGTAATATTCTAGATCAGATAAAGACAACAGTCAAAAACACACTAACAACTATCTCCAACTTCGATACCAGCGATGACTCTCTCTCTGCCCTTACGAAGGCACAAGAGGATCTTTTTGCCAAGTTGAAAGTTTTTTTTTACTAAGAATAAAAGATCCACCAGGCATGTAACCCAAAAGTCAGCAAAATGGTATGATGAGGCATGTAGGACAGCATTTAGGCACCTCTCCCAAGCAATCAGGTCGGGAGTACCACAGGAGGTCAAAAATGCATGGTCAGAATAGAATAAAGCGCAGCGCACGGCAAAGAAGAATTTCGATGAAAATAGATGGAACGATTTGTTGCTCGCAAGTAATGGGAAAAACTGGTGGAAATTTTGGCAAACAGTTAAATGGGGTAGTGGAGATATAGGTCCTTTACCAGTCAATAATGTGGCACCAGAACAATGGGTCTCGCACTACCAGGCCCAATTTGCTGCCACAGTAGGCACCCCCATACAATATCCTGAAATAGTCGCTGACAATGTTTTAATCTTTGGTATAGGGGAGATTGAAAGATCTTCGGATGCCGTTCCTACAGGCAGGGCCCCCGGCCAGGATTGTATCCCGGCCGATATATTTAAACACGACAGAAAGAATTGGCTTAAATATATACAAACCTTATCCAATGCCCTGTCCAGAGGTGCCCCCATACCCGAATCCTGGCCTGGCACAGAAATAATGCCAATATATAAAAAAGTGGACCGCGCCAGCCCAAGTAATTACAGGCCAATAAGCCTAATTGACACAATACAAAAAATTGTGGCTAGGCTTGTGTTGAGTAGAGTTAATACAACAAAATATGACAGAGCTGTTCCTGTAGGTAGAAAGACAAGGGAAAGGAAGAGGGGAGGAATTGTGTTCACGGACAAATGAAATATTGGATATTGAGGCCCTCACACAAACTAAAGGGTATCGTAATTCACGTACCCCTTCGAATGTATTGCATCATCATCGGGCTGCTCCTGCGTCGAGTCGGCTGGTGCAATACCCGACGGGCTCTTTTTTAAGGAGCACTTTTATGGAGATCTTTTTTATCCAATGAAGCCGGTAGTTGCATGGGTGTGTGGGGCTCTAGGGTGATGTAGATGAAGTGTGTTGATTATTAAAAATAGGGGTCGAAGTACTTACTCAACCAATTTATTAGGAAGTCTTCTCCCCTAATTAAAAAACTCTGAGGTTGAGTGTTACTAATTTAGGATTATCGACTAGGTTATATACACTGCCTCAGTCAGGTCGACATGTTTCTCGCTCCATTAGAGAAATACTCTGGCGATTCCTCAGGACCAAAAGATGTTTTCTATCTACATCTAAAATTCAACATTATATCTTAGTAAACAGTGAGCATTCTCAGTCACAGTTGTAGTGTTACCTGCAGCTCGGTCTACCCTAACAATTCCTAAGGATAGTCCACTGCAGTTCCTGGTAGATAAACGCAAGGAGTTCCTCGCGTTTGACACGCCAAGTCCGTGTCTCGTAAACACCTACCCCGTTCTTCCTTTCCCTTGTCTTTCTACCTACAGGAACAGCTCTGTCATATTTTGTTGTACTTTCTGAGGGCACACATAGCTGGACCTTTTCTTAAAGCGCCCTTACGCCCCCCCTGTTCATTTTTTGGATATATTGAGTAGAGTTAACACATGGATAGATGATCATGAAATTCTATCCACTTTTCAAGCCGGTTTTTGCCCCCATGTTAGGACTATCGACCAAGTCTTTAGGTTTATGATGATCTACTGGAGCACTGTGATTTTAGCTGGGGGGACTCTTTACGCGGCATTTATAGACCTAAAATCAGCGTTTGATCTGGTCGCCCGGCACAAGCTATGGGACACATTAAAGGAAGCAGGGATGCCCCTCGTGCTCCTACTCATTATTATTAAACTGCATGAGTCCAACTATGCCCAGGTACGGTGGGGACAACAGGGCGAATTAACGGATCGCTTTCCAGTAAATAAGGGGGTACGACAAGGATTCGTTTTGGCCCCTACCCTCTTTTCCTTATTCATAAACAAGGTTATCACATACTATACTGCCTATCCAACTTATGCTCCAACTCTTGCCAGTTCGAAGGTACCACTATTAATGATTGCAGACAATACCTTAATTCTGTCCAAAACTCAATCAGATCTGCAACGTGCCCTCGACAGATTTACCGATTTTTGCAACGACCATGAGCTAGTAGTAAATGTCGATAAGACAAAGTTCATGGTGTTGCATAAACACAAAATAGTGAAAGGCAGAGTAGTTATGAACAAGGTTTCTTTGGAGCAAACTGACACCTTCACATATCTGGGTGTAACAATGGGTAAGAGGATGAACTGGAAGCCCCAGATAGATTTACTAGTCCTCAGGCATAACCAATTAGCAGGTGCCCTACTGAAAGAGCATCGACTTACCCACACTAAACCGGTAGGGCCCGCTCTAGCAATTTACAAAGGGAAAATCAGGGCATCGATAATCTATGGTGCAGAGCTTTGGGGTTTTGAAAATATAACTCTCCTAGTCCTTGCTCAAAATAAGTTCCTGAGATCCCTAACCGGCTTGCTCAATCGACTCCCCTTAAACCTTTACTATTAGATTTGGGTTGTACCTCATTTGAGGAGCCTGCAGGTTTTAGACCCCTGGCCTACTGGAGACGATTATGGACAACTCCGGAGTTATTACCATATGCTAATGCTGCAGTGAGGCATATTAGAGAAGCAGACATGTCATCAAAAATTAAGTGGCTGCAAAAGATCAAGGGCACATTATTTGATATGGGGCTCAGCCATTTGTGGGAGGACCCAGTAGGTAACTTGTTCCCATCTAAAAATGATTTTAAAGCATTATATAGGGACATGGTCAATCTCAAGTCCATGTCACTGGTGAGCAGTACTTCCCTGACAGGCATTTTTTTAGAACATAAGTATGAATTCAGGCCTGAAGCATATTGGGATTTTATCGCAATACCTTGCGACAGGAAACTATATCATCAATTTTGAGTCGGTACCCTCCCTATAAAATCTTTTACCTCAAAATGGCATAATGCCTTAGACACCAAATGCCCTATGTGCTTAACGATGGAAGAGTCCATAGCCCACAAACTGTTTGTGTGCCCAGCATACAAGGGCCCTCGACACAAATGGCTCAAGACGATCTGTTTAAATCTTGGCACAAGATCACGCCAAACAGTGCTGCGTATCCTGAAAACAGACACACGCGAAGACGTAGCAATAGCAATGGCTACGTTTCTGAGTTGGACTTGGGCCCTTAGAAGAATTAGCCTGGAGGTTACAGCAGCTACCACTACGCAATAATTAGTTGTTCTACATATATAGTGTGGTGTCTCCTGTGTGTATTGTATCTCCATGAATAACTTGTTCTTTATACTGGTGTTTTTTAAATCTTAAATTCTAAGGATATAACAATACTAGTGATTACTTGTTTACCATCACTTAATGATATTAACTTTTATATAGAACCATACATTTTTAAACAGAAAATTCCTTTTTTAATGATATTTTTCTAATAAGGAATTCAAACTTTTAATTTTTAATGCTAATTTATGACATGCATGTATTGTATTTGTGTCTTTTATGAGTGAAAAATATCGAATAAAGACTAATTTGATTTGATTTGACTTGCGTTGTAATATTCATATTCTGAAAAGATATCAGGAGACTAGGCAATGATCCTGTAAACATGTGCCTGATACATCTGAGGCCACCCGGCATGATTTCCAAATTTGCAAATTAGTCACCATCACAACTTGGTAATCAGTAACAAATGTTTCATTTGCGACTGTAAATGAGGTCACAAACTATTGATACATGCCTTTCCAAATCATAAATCGTAGAGTGATGTCTCTTCCATGTTCCTTCCTACTTGCAATTTGGAAAGGGTCCCAAAAGCCTTTTTACAAATGAGAAAATACTAATCTGTCTCCAAAAGGGGATTGTGTACATTCTAAAAAGACACTTTGCAGTTTTAATCCCTATAGCTTGGAAGCCCTGATTTTACTTGATTTATCAATCAATCAATCATAGGCATTTGTATAGCGCACTGCTCACCCGGAGGGTCTCAAGGCGCTGGGAGGGGGGAACGCTACTGCTCGAACAGCCAGGTCTTGAGTTGCTTCCTGAAGGCGAGATGGTCTTGCGTTGTCCGGAGGTGGATGGGGAGGGAGTTCCATGTCTTGGCTGCCAGGTAGGAGAAGGATCTTCCTCCGGCGGTGGCTCTGCGGATGCGGGGGACGGTGGCGAGAGCGAGGCTGGCGGAGCGGAGCTGGCGGGTGGGCTTGTGGAAGGTCAGGCGGCTGTTGAGGAACTTGGGGCCCAGGTCGTGGAGGGCCTTGTGTGCGTGGGTGAGGAGTCGGAACGTGATTCTTTTGTTGACGGGGAGCCAGTGCAGGTCTCTCAGGTGTCCGGAGATGTGGCTGTGTCGGGGGATGTCCAGGATGAGTCGTGCTGAGGCGTTCTGGATCCGTTGGAGTTTCTTCTGGAGTTTGGCGGCGGTGCCGGCGTAGAGGGCGTTCCCGTAGTCCAGCCGACTGGTGACGAGGGCCTGGGTGACCGTCTTCCTGGTCTCGGTGGGGATCCACCGGAAGATCTTTCGAAGCATGCGCAGGGTGTTGAAGCATGAAGACGAGACGGCGTTGACTTGTCTGGTCATCGAGAGGGAGGAGTCCAGGATGAAGCCTAGGTTGCGTGTGTGGTCTGTTGGCTTGGGGGTGGCTCCCAGGGCGGGGGGCCACCAGGAGTCGTCCCAGGCAGAGGGTGATGATCCCAGGATGAGGACCTCTGAGTTCAGTTTCAGGCGGCTGTTCTTCATCCATTCGGCGACGTCTTTCATCCCTTCGTGTAGGCTGGCTCTGGCGGCGTCCGGGTCGCTGGTGAGGGAGAGGATCAGCTGGGTGTCGTCGGCATAGGTGATGATCTTGAGGTTGTGTTGACGTGCGATGGTTGCGAGGGGGCCCATGTAGAGGGTGGGGCTGAGCGATGACCCTTGTGGAACGCCGCAGATGACTTCGGTGGCCGCTGACCGGAACGGGGGGAGGCGGACTCTCTGGGTTCTTCCAGCGAGGAATGAGGTGATCCACTCCAGGGCCTTCTCCTGGATGCCGGTGTTGTTCAGGCACTGTACCAGGGTGCGGTGGCAGACAGTGTCGAACGCTGTGGAGAGGTCCAGGAGGATGAGGCTGTGGTTGGCTCGGAAGCCGGATTGCGAGTGGTCGAGGGATCCGTTGGTCTCGAGGAAAGCGGCTAGCTGTCTGTTGACGGTCTTCTCGATGACTTTGGCAGGAAACGGGAGGAGCGAGATGGGGCGGTAGTTCTTGAGGTCAGAGGGGTCTGCAGTTGGTTTCTTCAGCAGGGCACTGATCTCGGCGTGTTTCCAGCACTCCGGGAAGGTGGCGGTGTTGAAGGAGGCGTTGATGATGTCGCGGAGGTGGGGTGCGATGATGTAGTCGGCCATGTTGAAGATGTGGTGTGGCAGGGGTCCGTAGGGGATCCGGAGTGGATGGTGTTCATTGTGCGTGTTGTGTCTTCGGTGCTGACTGGGGTCCAGGTGCGGAGGGTGGCAGTGGGGGGCATCGGTTCGGTGGTGGGGTTCGTGGTTGGTGGGCCAAAGCTGTTCTGAATGTTGGCGATCTTGTGGTGGAAGAAGGCTGCGAGGGAGTCGCAGAGGTCTTGCGAGGGAGTGATGTCATTGTTTCCGGCGTCGGGGTTGGAGAGCTCTTTGACGATGCTGAAGAGTTCCTTTCTGTTGTGGGTGTTGTTGTCCAGTCGTTCCTTGAAGGCTGTCTTCTTTGTGGCGCGGATCAGTTGGTGGTGTTTGCGGGTGGCGTGTTTGAGGGCCGTCATGTTGTCTGTGGTCTGGTTGGTGCGCCAGGTGTTCTCCAGGGAGCGGCAATTCTTCTTGGAGGTGATGAGCTTGTCGGTGAACCAGGAGGCTTTCTTGCTGCCGCGTCTGCTGGGGGGGTTCTTCTTCAGTGGTGCGAGGGCGTCTGCGCAGTTGGTGATCCACTGTGTGAGGTTGTTGGCGGCTTCGTTGGGGTCGGTTGAGCTGGTGGGGGGGTTCTGGCTGAGGAAGGTGGTGAGCTGGTCGCCGGTGGTCTTGTTCCAGCTCCTGAGGGGGGCTTGTTGAGGGTGGTGGTGGGTCGTCGTTTTACTGAAGCTGAAGTGGACGCAGCTGTGGTCAGTCCACTGGAGATTGGTGGAGTGGCTGAAGGTGACATATTTGCTGGATGAGAAGACTGGGTCAAGCATATGGCCGGCGTAGTGGGTGGGGGTGGTTACCAGTTGCTTGAGTCCGAGGTTGGCCAGGTTGGCCAGCAGAGCAGTGGTGTTGCGGTCCTTGTTGTCCTTCAGGTGGAAGTTGAGGTCCCCCAGGAGGATGTAGTCGGTGGAATTGATGGCGTGCGGGCTGACGAAGTCTGTGATGTCTTCGCTGAACTGTGTGCGTGGTCCCGGTGGTCTGTAGACGAGGGTGCCTCTGAGCGTGGTCTTAGGGTCGGTGTGTATCTGGAAGTGGAGGTGTTCGGCGGAGGTGAAGGTGTCATCGGAGTTGGTCGTGATGCGGATGGTGTTCTTGTGGATGATGGCGATGCCTCCTTCTGTCTGGTTGACGCGGTCCTTCCTGGTGATTTTGTAGCCTTCTGGGATGGAGATGGCGACGTCGGGCGCTGAGGAGGCGTTCATCCAGGTTTCCGTCAGGAAGGCGATGTCTGGTGCTGTCGAGTCGAGGAGGTTCCAGAGTTCGACGGCATGCCTGTGAACGGAGCGGGTGCTGAGCAGGATGCACATCAGATGTTTGTTGCTGGGGCTCGGTTTAGCAGGTGCGGTGTTGGGTCGGAGGCCGGTGAAGCGGCAGGTCAGGCAGGTGAAGGGTCCGTGGGTGCGTCTTGGGGTGGCTCGGTAGCAGGCGGTGTTTCGGCCGGCGTTGAGTGCTTGGAGGGTTTTGGCGTCGTCGATGTGCAGGGTGTGCTGGCGAGGGCGAGGACCAGGGGGTCTAGCGCTGGGCGCGGTCCAGGCGCGGACGGGCGCAGACTGGCTTACCTTTGGCGCACCTTCGGCGCTCAATCGGCGCTCCCGCTGCGCGCGTCCGCTGCGCGGTCGCTCTGGGGGCGTCATAAGTAAGGAGCCGGGAGGGAGGAGCAGCTGGGTGGCGGGAGCGGGGCGGCGAATGGAATCACAGGGAGGCGGGGCCGCAGGGAGGCAACGGCGGGAAATTCCAAGAAGCAGCGGGCAGCGGGAAATTCCCAGGAGCAGCGGGAAATTCCCAGGAGCAGCGGGCAGCGAGCGAAGGAATCTGCAGGCAGGAGGCGGCAAAGGCAGGCAGGAGCGGCAGCAGTGAGTGGGGCGACCAAGCCCTGTGGAGGGCTGAGCGGTCACACTCTGTGGTCCCCTACGGTCCCCTTAAGTAAGGAGCCGGGAGGGAGGAGCAGCTGGGTGGCGGGAGCGGGGCGGCGAATGGAATCACAGGGGGGCGGGGCCGCAGGGAGGCAGCGGCAGGAAATTCCAAGAAGCAGCGGGCAGCGGGAAATTCCCAGGAGCAGCGGGAAATTCCCAGGAGCAGCGGGCAGCGAGCGAAGGAATCTGCAGGCAGGAGGCGGCAAAGGCAGGCAGGAGCAGCAGCAGTGAGTGGGGCGACCAAGCCCTGTGGAGGGCTGAGCGGTCACACTCTGTGGTCCCCTACGGTCCCCTTAAGTAAGGAGCCGGGAGGGAGGAGCAGCTGGGTGGCGGGAGCGGGGCGGCGAATGGAATCACAGGGGGGCGGGGCCGCAGGGAGGCAGCGGCGGGAAATTCCAAGAAGCAGCGGGCAGCGGGAAATTCCCAGGAGCAGCGGGAAATTCCCAGGAGCAGCGGGCAGCGAGCGAAGGAATCTGCAGGCAGGAGGCGGCAAAGGCAGGCAGGAGCGGCAGCAGTGAGTGGGGCGACCAAGCCCTGTGGAGGGCTGAGCGGTCACCTCAACATTATCTGCAACATACAACACGGTTGTGTATTCAATTTTGATCAATCCCTTTTCTGCAAATGGTATCTACTGTCAAGCACTTGGCTGGCTCAAAATCTTTTCATCTAAGGATAAACAATAAGTGATGCCGTCTCCTTACTGTCCTGATGAGATTCTGATTACTTGTGGAGTTCCTCTTGGCTATTCATTGAGTCCTACCCTGTTTCATCTTTCTATCTCCCCACTCTCCACAGGGGTTAGATATTTTGTGCTTGAGGTGAACATCTGTGCAGGTGACACCGACATTGGGGTCACTTTCTCAGATAGCATTGTCTTGACCCAGGAATACTTCTGCTCATGCATGTCAACTGAGGTAGCACGGATGAAAGCTAATTGTTGAAAGGTCAACAGGGATAAAACTGAAGAATCCCTCTTTGGAGGCCAGACTTCAGCATGGCTCCACCCTTCATCCATCAGTGCAGGTTCGAAATCTAGGCATTTTCTTCGAACATGAGTTTTTCTTCTCCACCACGATCAACAGCACAGCTGCCATCTGTTTTGCTGCTCTCAAAGGGTTGAGGAGATTTGCTTCCTCTATTCCCAACTGCACCAGGGAAATTGTCATTCAATGTTTGTTCATCTCTTGCCCGGATTAAGGCAATGCCCTTTATTTAAGTCTCTTACATCTTCAAACCAATTGCTTACAGTTTGCTCAGAACACAATCCTCAAATCATTCTGTATCATTTTGCACGTACCTTGAGATTGGCTAGAGCTAATCTGTTGGTAGTGCCCGACCATTAAAGGATGCAGAATGGTAGGGTGTTCTTTTTTCCCATCCCAACCTGACTATTTCAGCTCTTTAAAATATTAGAAGCAGACATGGCTATCTTTCCTCAACACCGGGAACTCCATTGTTTGGTAGCAGGGTGCTCCAAAAAAACAAATCATTAGAAAAATCTTATATGGCAGTCACAGTTATTCTACCTGTCATCAGGCCCAAGTACCTTGAAAGTTATTCCAGGTTTCTGAGAATGATCTAAGAATTAGCAGTTTACTACAATCAACCTATTTGTCTCAGAGAACATGGTTTTTGTAATATTTGGCAGCACCAAAAGAACTATAAGACAGGAATTTAAAGCATACGAAATTCCCAAACAAATGTATTGAAATTGAATAAAATGTTATAACAACTCCTCCAAAATGACAAAATCAATTAAGGGGATCAGGAGGGATAGATTTTTTAAAAAAATGGCAAAAAGCATCCATGCCGAACAATGTGACATTTAAAACTCAATGCTACTCAATTTAGTATGCCTCATTGGGTCCTCAGTATCTAACAGCAATTGAGTGAGATTGGGGTGTGGGAGTTTGCCTTAGTCAGCAGTTTTATATTCTGACTTAAGTCTTTAGTTTGGTAGTCAAAAACCTCCAGTTGAGCAAGGCAGGATATCGGCCTGTCAGATTGGTTTCAATTTCTCAATGTTCCAGGGGCATTGAGGTTTGGCACAAAAATGGCTGAGCAGGATGGCTTTGAAAGTCCTGTCATCTCTGGGCACGCAAGGGCACCTTTATTCCACTCTCATGTCTTACATTACAAGGTGCCAGTTTGTCTCTGGGAAGAATATCTCCACTGTCCTGTTTTTCCCTTGATTTTTAGGTGTTAATGACAAGAGGTCAGACATGACTCTGTTTTATGTAGATATTAAACTTCACCTTTTGCCCTCATAACTACCTGTTAAGCACTGGGTGGAGATGTTCATGTCAGCGTCAACTCCTGTAATTAAGACACCCTGACTTCCTCATTGCGTGTGCCCACAGCAGTAGCTGGTAGTCAAATGGCTCATTGTCCCTAGGCAGAGCATTAAATATGAAAGTAAATGAGGCTTTTGTACCTTGCAACAATTACTTCAAAAATGGGGTATCTCAGTGTTGGAACCCTAGAACTGGGTAAAAGTCACATCTCCCTGTCCCTCATTTGGCACCTGGAGTGAGGGTTGAGGAAAGAAAGGTTTTAAGAGATTTTCTGAGCAAGGTATTATTTTCTGCTTGTCTTAAAGAAAGCGTGAGCTGGTGGCAGGCTTTTACCCCCAGTATAAAACAGGATCATCATCCTCTGGTCTGCAGCCTAAAAATGGGAATTCACAATATTATGATTTTCAATCGACTTCCACTGCTCTGAGTTGGAGAGAAATCAAACTTGAGTCACTTTAGAAAACTTTGATATGGGCATGCCGGTTTGAACTCAGTCAAAGGAATAGATAAATATCATTTATAAGAATCATTTGTACAACACTTGTACAAAAATATAAGATCACCAATGAATTAGTATTTGACTTATTAGCAAAATATTGCAAGAATTACATTTGTAGAGGGTCCCTAGCCAAAAGTAAACAAATTGGCTTCATTATAAAATCATTGTGAATCTTGTCAAAGTGCAGATACAAATTGCCTATAAAGTGGGAGGTGCAGTAAATGCAAGTTAGCATTACTAAGGGGCCCATTACGAAGGCGGGCTGTGCCCATTAGGATGTGACTGCCACCCTGGCGGTCGCATCCCGCACATTTAACATTGTGGCGGGCGGGGCTGCAAGCAGCACCGGCCACAATGTTAAAAATGCATGTTGTGCATTGGCATGCACAACGTGACAAGCACCGCGCTGTGTCTGCCACCTTGTGAATGCCAATGTAGGGGGGGTACCATGGGTACCCCCCAAGTGCACCCCCCAACCCCTGGGGGCCCGCAACGGGCCCCCAAGGTAAACTCTACATGCCTTTTCATGGCAGAATCACCACCACGGAAAGGCATTCCACCTCACACATCATAATATGGATGGCGGTGCCTGCAAGGCACCGCCACCATATTATGGGCCTTTTCCGCCTGGTAGGCCCAGCTAATGTGGCGGGGGGTAAATGGCCGTTCGGCGGGGAGTTTTGGTGGGCGGATCACCACCGCCGGTCAGGCGGTGGCGATCCGCCCGCCATGATGATAGGCGCCTAAGTGTTTCACTTCTAAACATTATACAACTGGGTATGTAGTTTTTATAGAAGGCTTATATTAATGGCAGACGCTAATCAAAACATTTTTACATTGGTTGATCTAATTTGTCAACCACGCAGCAATGTCTGCAATGTTACAAGGCTGCCTTTCAGTCCTCCTGGGGAACTTGCAGTCCTTTTTATGGTTGGTGTAAGCCATGCAGCACCCATCACTGGGCATTTCACTTTCATACAACTTTAACAGCATTTACACAACTGTATTGGGGCCTTACATAAAAGTAAAATATGTCGATCAGAAAATTACCCTCAATCCAGGGGCGGCTCCTCCATAATCAAAGATCAAAAATGGCAACAATTCACCTACATCAAATTGGGAAATCACAAGGAGAAAGATAAAAAAAAGATTTTTTTACAGTCATGTTACCAGGCATATGCCAGGACATTTTTCTCACACCGTGTACATGAAAATGAGAGCGCAAGAGCTATGTTGATAAAGAAATGCCAGCAAGGAGAGTGTATGCTTACATGAACCCATTTCAAAACAAGGATATTTATTTAATTTCACATTAACTGGAATATATAACCCAAAAATAACTGCCCTGCAAATTAAGGACATCTAATCACCCTACTGATAGTCATCACGAAACTTGCAAGTGCACTTTTCCTAAATGCAGGACACAATACATTGATAGTATCTGTATGCTTGTGGGGAGGGGGGGGGGGTTGGCTGGCAGTGCAAACCACTTGAATTCTGTGCAACTCAGCATAATACAGTGTTTGACACGTCTGAAATATCATTATGCAATACCTCTCATGAATCACATAGACGAGGAACAAACGTCTGACAAAGACATCTCAAATTGAACAAGAAAATAACGCAGTTTAAAATAAATGTGCAAAATTATTGTGTTTCCATTAGTGAAAATATTAAGTTTAAAATCCCCAAAACTGTAAGGCATCCCATTTACTTGTACAAGGCCTCAGATGTCA
The DNA here is from genome assembly GCF_964204655.1 of Triturus cristatus. NCBI lineage: Eukaryota > Metazoa > Chordata > Amphibia > Caudata > Salamandridae > Triturus > Triturus cristatus. The sequence continues at coordinate 921,832,789 of NC_140588.1, forward strand.
AAGGCAATGCAGCATGAAAATCATGCATGAGTAAAAAAGGTTAAATCTGCATAAAAGGTTTGATTCTTGTCCTCTCCATGAACATGTTTTTTCTTATAACTAATAAGTTACTTATATAGTTTCAAGTATTTCTGAAAAATGTTTCTATACATATACAAAATCACTGTTGACTTATGATTCGTTTTTGTCATTTAACCTCTTCGCTACTAGGCCTCTCCCCACTCCCCCCCTCCCTTCCCCCCACACAATGCTAAGCCTTTTTTGACTGTTTGGGGTGATTCGCGCTAAAGCCCCCATAACCCTTTGTCCATAACCTTTTGTCCACATAAGCTACCCATGCACAATTTGCATCCTTTTTTCCCAATATCTTGTGGATTCTAAAGGTACCAAGGGGTTTGTAGATTCCCCTGGAGTGGACCAGGAAATTGGTCAAAATACAGCTAAATTTTACTTCCTTCAAGTTAGTGGTGGAACCAGGTGTAAAACCCATGATAGATCCTGGAAAGCTATACATTCCTGAAAAGTAGACACAATTCTGAATTCAGCAAGGGGGCATTTGTGTATATCCTTTAAGGTGTTCCTATAAAAGGTAATAGTGAAATAAAATAATATTGAAATTGAGTTGAAAAATACTGCCATTCGTGTCTACGTTTTCATCTGTAACTTCTTATTACTATGGCAGATCCAAAAGCAATAGATCGTTATATCCGCTGGACCCTTTTGGTTGCGGGGATATATAGGGCTTCTGGGTTCTCCGAGAACCCGTGGTACTCAGAGCCAACAACCAAGCTGCACCTCAAAAGGGTTTTTCATTGTGTACCGACTATACAGCAATTCATATGGTAAATTCTAAAGAATAGGAAAAGAGTATAAAGGAAAACTCTGTATTTTTAAAATGTGCACCAAATACTGAGTTTTGAAGCAGTGGCTGTTTGTACAGCCCTGAATTTATGGGTACCCTTACATGCATGTGTTTCAGAGGGCATTTGGTAAAGTGTCTTCTGTTGCACACTTCCTTACATTTGAAAGGCACACACTTAGAGATATTCTATTGGTAATAATAAATGTTTTACTATTCGGTATTCCCACATGTCTGCTGATAAAAATGGTACTCCAATTGTGTGGCTGGCCCTTACATCTGCTACACAAAACACCTCAAAATGTGACCTAGAGGACATCATATGCAGATTGCATGTATTTTTAAAAAGTGAATTTTGGGCCTCAGCTTAATCGGCGACTTGGGAAACCTACCGAACCAGCACATTGTTGTAAACTAGACACCTGAGGGAGTCCAGGGTAGAGCGAATTGCATGGCTGTCACCATTTGTTATTACCCAGAATCCCCTGCAAACCTCAAACCTTTCCTAAAAAAACATTTCCCTTGCATTTCTGTGAGGAAAAGTCCTGGTACCTGCAGGTAGCCACAAATTTACTACCACCCAGCATTCTCACAAGTCTTGTGAGAAAAGCAAAGCCTCACTCGTGTGAATAGGGCAAGTTTCCTCAACATGAACTGGCGCCAAATGCAACATAGGCACATTGTATTTTTCCAGTGAAAAAAATATGTGGTTTTTGCAATGAGGATAAATGTGGATTCTGGCCCACAGCTCAGCGGGTCCCAAAGGAACCCTACGAAACCAGCACATTTTTTAAACTAGATACTTGGGGCAGTCCAGGGTGAGGTAACTTGTACGGCTCTTTCCAGGATTTATTACCCAGAATCCCCTGCAAATCTCAAATGTTGCCTAAAAACACATTTTCTTTGCATTTCTGTGAAGAAAAGTTCTGGAATATGCAGGCATCCATGAATTTCTTACCACTCAGCATTCCCTAGGTCTCCCAATAAAAATGCTACCTCACGAATTTGCAGGCATTGACACATTTCTTACCACTCAGCATTCCCCAGGTCTCCCAATAAAAATGCTACCTCACTTGTGTGGGTAGGCCAAAGTCCTGCAAAACGAACATGCGCCAATCGCAACATAGGCACATTGCATTTTTCCACTGAAAAATCATGTGTGTTTTTTTGGAAGGTGGGTAGCTGTGGATTTTGGGCCCCAGCACCAAGTGAAACCTACCAAACCAGCAAATATTTGAAAACTAAACACCCTGGGGAGCGCAAGGTGGGGTGACTTGCGTGGCTCTCACCAGGTTTTCTTACCCAGAATCCCCTGAAAAGCTCAAACTTTGCCTGAGAAATACTGTTCCCTTGTATTTCTGTGAGGAAAACTCCTGCAATCTGCAGGCAGCCACAATTTTCCTACCACCAAGCATTGCCCCAAGTCTCCCAAAAAGAACGTTGCCTCACTTGTGTGGGTAGGCTAAGTGCCCACAATATAAACGGGCACCAAACACAATGTAGGCACATCACATTTTTCCACTAACAACAATGTGTTTTTTAAAAGGTGGTTAGCTATGGATTTCTGACCCCCATTCAGCCTGCACCTAGGGAAACGTACCAAACTAACACATTTTTAAACCTAAATTCCTGGGAGAGTCCAGGGTGGGGTGACTTGCATGGCTCTTACCAGGTTTTTTTACCCAGGCTCCCCTGCAAAGCCCAAACTTTGCATAAAAAGCTCATGTCCCATGCATTTCTGTGAGGAAACATCTCGGAATCTGCAGGCAGCCACACATTCCATACCATCCAGCTTTTCCCCAAGTCTCCAGAGAAAAACGGTAACTCACTTATGTGGGAAGACCAAATGCCCGCAACATGAACAGGCGCCAAACGCAACATGGGTACATCGCAATTTTCCACTGAAAAAATGTGTTTTTTGCAATGTTGGTATCTGTGGATTTTAGGCCCCAGCTCAGCGGGTACCTAGGGAAACCTACCAATCCAGCACATATTAGAAAACTAGACACCTGGAGGAGCTCACAGTGGGGTGACTTGAAAGGCTCTCACCAGTTTTTTTTTTACCCAGAATCAACTTCAAAGCTCAAACTTTGTCATAAAAAGCACATTTTCATCGCATTTCTGTGAGGAAGTATTGCAATCTGCAGGCAGACACAAATTTGCTACCATCCAGTGCCCTCCAAGTCTCCCAATAAAAATGCTGTCATTTGTGTGGGTGAGTCTATTGTCCGCAGCACAAACGCAACATAGGCACATCACATTTTTCCACTGAAAAATAATGTGTTTTTTGCAATTTGGGGACCGTTGGATTTTGGACCCCAGCTCAGCCACCAACCTGAGAAACCTACCACACCAGCACATTTTTTATAGCTAGACATCAGCGGGAGTGCACGGTCGGGTGACTTGCATGGCTCTCACCAGTTATTTTTACCTAGAATCCCCTGAAAACCTCGAACTTTGCCGAAAAAACTAATTTTCATACATTTCTGTGAGGAAAAGTCATGGAATCTGCAGACAACCATAACTTTCCTACCATTCAGCGTTACCACAGGTCTTTTAATACAAAATGCTACCTCACTTGTGTGGGTGAGCCAAGTGCCCGGGACACAAACAGGCACCAAACGCAAAGTAGCACATAGCATTTTTTTCCACTAAAAAGCAATATATTTTTTACAGTGTGGGTAACTGTGGGGTTTGGGCCCCAGCTCAGCAAGCACCTTGGGAAATGTTAGACTTGGCAAAAGCCTCTACCCACTGTATTTTTTATGCTGTGCTGGATTTCGATTTTGCTGGCTTAGATGCTTTGCGCACTTTGCCACCGCTGATCAGTGTCAGAGTGCAAGTGCGCCCTGTGTAAATTGTTGTTACAATTTGTTCTCCCCGATTGGCATATTTGATTTACTGGTCGGTCCCTAGTAAAGTGCACTGAGTGTGCCAGGGCCTGTAAATCAAATGCTACTAGTAGGCCTGCAGCACTGATGGTGCCACCCACATGAGTAGCTGTGAAAAGGTATCTCAGACCTGCCACTGCATTGTCTGCGAGCAGTTTTAAACTGCCATGTCGACCTGGCAAGTGCACCCACTTGCCAGGCCCTAATCTTACCTTTTCTTACATATAAGGTATCCCTATGGTAGGCCCAAGGAACCCCCACTGGCAGGGTGCAGTGTATGTAAAAGGCAGGACATGTACTGGTGTGTGTGACATGTCCTGATAGTAAAATACTGCCAATTTCGTTTTTCACTATTGAAAGGCTATCTGTCCCATAGGCTAGAATAGGAGGTACTTTGTAACACCTTATGAGTATAACTTGCCTTTGGGACACAATAGAGAAATAAAGTTTAGGCTCTCTGAATTCAGAATTTGATAAAGATGGTTTTTGAATAAATGTTGTTGGAAGTGGGGGTCCTTATCCCTCACCGCCACCACCAAATGCTGGAGGCGGGAGTACCTGTCCCACACTGCTGTCACCAGGTGCGAGATCCAGACCCCTCGTTTCAACGTTAGGCTAAGTAAGGGCACCGTTTGAGATAGCCCTGCTCACCCCCTTAGTAGCTTGGCACGAGCAGCCAGGCTTATCTCCAAGGCACGAGTGTACATTATGCGCAACCACACTCACAGCAACCTAATGGTGTCACCACAAATAAACTCCACACAAGTTTTTATAAATCTTTATATAAGGAGATATACGATATGACCACACGATACAAAACCAACATATAATAATGGGTAATATTCTTTCCGGTGGATTGGTAGGTTCTAATCCCAACCACTGCTTCTAACCAACAGTTAAGCTTACTTCTAACCGTTGCCAAAAGGTTAGGCAAGTCGTATTGCTAGAATCACACACGTTGCAAAAGATAAGAAATACTGCAATGCGTAACGATATACTCCTGTACTGTACAATAGATAAACAATGCCATACGTAGCGCCACAGTCATGTACTTTGCAATAGAAGGAATAATGCAATGCGATCACTACCAGCATGCCGTGTGCAAGGAAGAAACAAAGCAATGCCTCACACTACAATCATGTACTGTGCAATGAAGGAATAATGCAATGCGCCACATTATAATCATGTACTGTGCGATGAAGAATTAATGCAATGCGCCACATACAATCATGTACTCTGCAAGGGAAAAATAACACAGTGCGTAGCGCACCCATCATGTAGTTTGTCAGGCACAAATAAGTTCAGGTATCATATGACAGTTCGACAGTTCGTTAGAAGCAATAATGCAAAGTGTAATACGACAGTCTAGGTGTTTCGTTAACAGTTGCCTGTAACACAGATCAATGATTACACAAAAGTACCGCTTCTCACTCCGGCCCCAGTACTGCCCCTCCTTGGGCCAGCACTTGCCTCGATCTGAGCTGAAGCAACAGACTCACGCAGCAGACAGAAGCGAGAGGCCGAGAGAGTGTACCTCCGAGCCCGTGCCCCACCCCAGGTGGTGATCCACGTTACCTGGGGGGGGCACAAACCCACTCTCCTCTCCTCCTTCAGCGACTCGGGCCCGGATCCAGAACTCTTTCAATGGGCACGGCAAGCTCGGGACGGCTGACTCAGCTCCTCCGGGGCTGCCGGTCCGGGCCGCTCCTGTTTAACTCTGAGGGCCTGATGACTTGGCCCTCTTTCCGGTGGTCTCAGTGGACACTGAGACCCACACTCAGCACTGCGGAGACTTACTTTAATTTAGGTGCACACACTTCCCAGGCACTCCTCACCAGCGCCTCTGGTTGCACCTCGACACGTACTCTGCGCGTCCGAGACTCGCCTCTTCTCTGGTGCACAGGATGACCAGGCACTCTTCACCAACGCCTCGGCTTGCACCTCGACACGCACCCTGCGCGTCCGAGTCTCACCTCTTCTCCAAGTGCACACAACGACCAGGTGCTCCTCACCAACGCCCTGGCTGCACCACGACACACACCCTGCGCATCCGAGACTCACTTCTTTGCTCGGTGCCACACAATGACCAGGCGCTCTTCCCCAATGCCTTGGCTGCACCACGACACACACCCTGCGCGTCCGAGTCTCCTCTCTTCTCCCGGTGCACACAACGACCAGGCGCTCCTCACCAACGCCCTGGCTGCACCACGACACACACCCTGTGCATCCGAGACTCACTTCTTTGCTCGGTGCCACACAATGACCAGGCGCTCCTCACCAAAGCCCTGGCTGCACCACAACACACACCCTGCGCGTTCGAGTCTCCGTTTATTCCTGTGTGCCCACGATCACAAGACACTACTTCCGAGGGTCTCAAGGTGCAAAAGCACACGCACACTGCGTTGCTTGGGACTTCTCCGGAAACTTTTATGTTCCTGTGTTTCCAAACAGGGAGCCAGCTCACCTCGGGCCCTTGGGGTTTAGGACACAGCACAAAGCACAGTCCTGTTCAAGAAGGGGGGACATCACCCACTGCAATGTCCCTTCAGTCTCTTCCTTAGTAAAAGCTAGAAACCGCAGGCCAGCCCCAGATCACGAAGCAAGGGTCAGTCCTATCCAGCAGTCTCTTCAGCAACTTCTTCCTTGGCAGAGGTTCTTCTTGATCACTAAAGAGGTCAAAGCCTTTGCAGATTCGACCTGTCCATTGCGCCATTCAAAACTACACCAAATTCTAGGGGTTTCAGTTCTCTTAGTTATACCCCTTCATTCCTTTGAAGTTCTTTGTGCTCAGGGGTCCCTGGCCCCTGCCTAAATCAGTTCTGGGTGTTTCCCTCCCAGTGTCACCTTTTTCCCTTTGATACTGGGGGTCTGGATCTTTAATCACTCAGCTGGAGATGGGTCATTTGATTTATAGCACCAGCCCAGGCCTTTTCACCTCCCGGGCTTCTCCTCCACCTACTCTCCAGATGCAGGGCAGCCTGGTGCCATCTCAACCTCTCCCTGGGTCAAGACCTCTCCCAGCTCCTCTCACCTCACAGATCCAGACAGTCAATCCACATTCAGCAGAGACACACAGAAATGCTTAAAGCACAAAACTCAGCCACTTTCTAAAAGAGTGGTTTCTGAACACACGCAGTGACAAAACCATTTTCATTGAAAGATGTTTTATGACACTGTGAGTTCATACACATTAACCTCACCTCTCCATTTTAAACTTGCAGGAAACTAGGCTAACAAACACAACACCCAGCCTCCCCCATTCTGTCCTATGGGCAGTATGGCCTTTCAGCAGTGAAAAACAATATGGACTGTTTTTCACTGTCAGGACATAACACACACCTTAGTATATGTCCTGCCTTTTACCTACACTGCACCCTGCCCAGGGGTTACCTGTGACCTACCATAGGGGTACCTCTGGTGTATGCAAAAGGGAAAGTAAGGCCTGACCAGTGGTTGCACTTGTCAGGACAACATGCTAACTTAGCACACTGCGCGCAGGCCCTACACTGCAGGCCTGAGTCCCTTCTCCGCGCACCTTTGCATTACTAGCCCTGGCACACACAGTGCACATCACTAGGGACTTTACTAGTAAGGCAAATATACCAATCATGGACAACCAATTATCATTACACTTTAAACAGGGAACTCTTATACTTTGACACTGATCAGCAGTGGCAAAGTACCCAAGGCATCTAAATAGGCTACTATATGTCAGGAAAATGGTTTAGGGGAAAAGCCAAAAGTTTAGTGAACTTTAGCCAAAATGGCCAAGTCCTACAAGTGTGCTGTAAAATGCCACTTTTAGAAAATGTTTAACCATTCTGTGTGCCTCTGCCTGTTTGTGGATTGACTGTCTGGTGTTGGAGTGACAGAAACTGGGGATGTGCATCCACTGTAGACAGCCACTGGGGTGGGGTTGAGGTGTGCCTGGCCCTTCCCGGATGACTCAGAGCTGAGCTGAATGGCACTTGGCTACATTTAGAGTAGTGGTAGTAGTTTTCCTTGCACCTGAATAGGGCCTGTCTCCCTTGCACAATGCTGTCTCCACCCCCTGTGGGCATACTGCACCAATGAGGACATAACTGGTTTGGACTTGGCTTAGAGACCCTTGCACAAAAGACAACAAAGACAAAATGGGGTATAAGTAGTAGACCTTAAGCCCCAGAACTTTAGATCACTTCTGGACTCAAGAGGAATCTTTGTCAAGGAGAAGAGCTGAAGAGCTGAAGTGCTGTGAGGTTAAACGTTTTTCTTACCAAACACATGCAACTGCACAAACTGCAGATCTATCAGTACCTGAGCTCTAAGCAGGAGTCACAGCAAAATAAATTAAAAGCTTTGCACTAGAATAAAAATGAGAAATAAAACATTATGATCACAAATGCAAATGATGAAATAATACAGTTAACATTAAAAAACACTATGAAATCTGCCCATCACCACCCAAATTTCAGCCGCACACAATGCCAGCCAGAAGCCAGTCAACACTCACCATCAGCCAGAAGTCAGTCAACACACACCACCAGCAAAACCCCCAGTTCAAACACACCATCAGCCAAATGCCAGTCCACAAACATCGCAAGCCAAGCGCTAGTCCATGCACACCACCAGACAAACAACAGTCCATGCACACTGCCAGACAAGCACCAGTCTGCACACACTGCCAGGTAAGCACCACACACACATCACCAGCCAAGCGCCAGTCTATACACAGCGTCAGCCAAGCACCAGTCCACAAACACCGCCCCCATGCATCAGTCAAAACACACCGCCAGGCAAGCTCAGTCTACACATTCCACCTGCCAAGCGCCAGTCTACACAAACCTCCGGTCAAATGCCAGTACACACAGCCAGCCAAACACCAGTACATGCAGGACATCAGTCAAACTCCAGTTCACACGCACACTGAAACTTTTCCTGGTGTCTAGTGGTTTTCTGTCCCGCTTGGGGGCAGATAGGCCTAAATATATGGCTGATTTGCCCTCCGGAGGGGCAAGCAATTGCCAAAATATTGACCCCATAATGGGGGGGGCGACTCTTGCCCCAGGGTTGCTCCCCGGAATATAAATAAGAAAATGCCTGGTCTCTAGTGGCTTTCTGCCACCCTCATAGCAGATGGGTCTAAATATATGGCCAACTTTCCCCTGGGGGGACAGAAAATGGCCAAAACATTGCCCCAATAAATGGGAGTGGCCCTTACCCAATGAGCTGCTCCCCGACATATAAATATTAAAATCCCTAGTGTCTTGAGACTGTCTTTTTCCATTTGTGGCAGATTGGCCTACAAATATGGCCAATATGACCCCTGGGGCGGCCAATATGACCCCTGGGGCAGACATTGGCCAGAAGTGGTCCTCTTGACCCCTTTGTGAATCAAAAGTTTTTTTGTTTGTGATTAGACAGTAATCCAGGAGGCCCACTGCCAATTCCTAAACAAACTTTAATAAAAGAAAACTTTTTTTAAACACAGTCTTGTTTCTTTTACATTTTGTCTATTGAAAAACAATCACAGACATGATGATCTGCTGACCTCAGCTAGTCACCATCACTGTCATGCCCTGCAAGTGTGTTGTAATTTGCAACCTACATCGTGAATATTAATGAGGTTAGTCTTATTGCAACTTAATCCAAACCCTTTTCTTGTGAATCGATCTATTTGTACATCAGTTGGGTCACAAAAAACCTTTTGAGTCACTGAGATCCTTGTCATAAATTGCGACCTGTGTATGCATCCAGAAAGTATGTCCATCTGGCCTCTAGCGTGGTGACAGTCTGGAGCCTTTCACCTCTCGGACCGGGTGCCACTGCACCAGCTGCACCACTGATACCTAAGCCCCTTCATCTTTGAAACAAGAGTAATCTTGAGTGATCTTAAGTTACAGTGGGTGCAACATTGCTTTGTGCATAAGAGGGAAAAGAGACACCTTAGTTTACTCAAACCTCAAGATGTAAAAACACGGCATACCATACCGAAAACTAACAACAACATGCACATCCTTCACCAACAAGGTAGTATTCGTAAATCTTTTAAGTCAACTAAAAGATCATAGGAAACTTAATACAATTAAAACAGTTAACATTAACACACTACAAAACAAACCACACATTTCAATATAGATTTGCCACACAATACCAAAAATTAGCTTTTAATAAATCACTTATCAAAGCATGTGGTAGCCATAAACAAACCCATTGTCTTGAACCATGCTCTCCATATATAAAAGGCAACCATATGATAGATAAATATAATCTTGGTCCTAAAACATAAGGCCATAGCATCCTTGTATCTCTTGATTCCAAAACACCCAAGCATGAAAACAACAACCTCCTTCACCGACTTTCAGTTCTTCTACAAAATGGTGTTAGGTGAGTGACTTTTTCCTCCCCTCCCCCTTCACAATCACAAATTTCTCGAATACTACACTTTGTTATCTGAGGTATGGTTTTCATAAAGAAATGTAAGTTAAGACATTTTAGTAAACCTGCAGGCTTCGAACCAAAATCTAAGAATGGAGTAGCTATACGTCTAACACTAAACCAGTAGACTTCCAGACTACAGAAAATCTGCCAGGTTTCACTTATTTTGAGGGCAAAAGCACTTCTGATCTTTTCACATTAAAGCAAATTTTATATTGCTCCTCTCCTGGGACTATCCTTGTTCCTACCCCTCAGTCTGAACTTAAGGACTGAGGATGGTGGTGATGGAAACTCTGACAAAGAAGTACATTTACCACCTGTGTATTTGGTGACATAGCCTCTTATACAGACTTGTCTTAGTGGCAAAATCCTGCTTGGTGGTGGATTCGCGTTCTCCGCCAGTGTTAAGTTTATAAATACAGTGGTGGATGAGATGAGCTGCCCACTCTAGGATAACTGATCCTCTACCTTATCTGACAGTGTCACCGCCATGGAAGTCTGATAAATGCTCGCGTAAAGGAGCCTATTGTGCACCTTACATGCTTGAAAACTAGACATGTGGACACTAACAATGTACCACCTCTTTTTCAATGGGGAATTTCAGTGGAAGAAAATTACATCATCTCTGATATTTACCCTCAAAGATGCTACTCCCATGGGTGGCACCAGCACTTTTGTGGAGAAAACTCCATGCTTGAGTAAAGATGTGTATCTGATGCGAATTCCACCATCTCTTGGTCCGAGGTTGCAAATTATCTACGGAATTTGTGCAAGCACTGGCTCTTTGATTCATAATTTATGAAGTGCACTGGCATATCCAAACTATTGTTTATCTAGGTCGCACTTATTTGGGAAAAATATCTTTATGAATCAGGTTCAGCATTCTTCTAGGAGCACTTCAGACTCTAGACTGTGATTAACCAAACAATCCCCCCCACCCCTCATGCTGAGGATCCTGAATATGCCATATATGTTAAGACACGCCGAGGCCCAAAATTAACAGATCTGAGGCTCCTAACATCTACAGCTTTTTGTGGTAGCCAGAAGACTGTTTCTTGGACTTCAACTAAATACCATAGTATGTAAGTATTCCAATAAATAAGAGGCAAGCTGGTGAATCATCTGTAAGTGTCTGTGAAGTCTGCGGAGTTCCTTTTCATCAAATTTTGGAAATTCACAAAGTTTAATAAAAGCAAATACAAATCTGACACCAAGTTGATGATGCTGCACCTAAAACATGTGACAGGATTCTCCCAATAAAATTCCCTACCGGAGATTCTCCTGGAAGACAACATCTGAAGTGGCCAAACTTTAGAATTTCACCTAAATGTGAACTTGGCACATCTTCTCTGACAACGATTATATTCTTGTAATCAGAGCTTGCATGCCTCAACCCTCCATGTGTAAGGGAAATGAAGGGTTGCAACTCATTAAGGGGCATATCAACAAGGGCTTTATCTCTGCTTTTTTGGCTTTAAAATAAAACCTCTTGAAGGTGGAATCGGAAGACCAATCTGCCGCTCGCATAAGATCCTCCAAGCGAGCTCCCAAAGAAAACGCCTTAGACGCCATCGCGCCCCTGGCCGAATGCGCTCCAAACTGCTTAGTATCAATACCCGCCTCTTGCATGACCCACCGCACCCACCTGGCTATCGTGGGCGAGGAGACAGCTTTGTGCGGTTTTCTCAAGGCAATAAGCAGTTGCCTTTCGCCCGGAGGGCGTAATTCAAGAGTCATGTCCTCATACGTCTTTAGACAATTTACCACACACAGTTTGGGCGCATCCGTAAAAGCCGGATAAGAGATAGTCCTTGAATCCGATTTGGTACGTCGACCCAACGTAAAAGTAACCCCTTCCGGGGAGAAGGTTCGTGCCGTAACGTCCAACGCCCGGACGTCCGAAACCCGGCGACAGGAAACTAGACATAACAACATGGCTAGCTTACCGGAGAGTTCCTTCAAGGAAAGATACTTATTCCGCTGCCAGGATAAGAAAAGATTCAAGACCAAATTGACGTCCCAGAGGACCGAGTAGCGCGGTTCCGGGGGAAGAGACAGACGGATACCCCGCAAGAGGCGACAAACAAACGGGTGCTCCCCGATCGGGGCTCCGTCTACCGGATAATGAGCTGCAGAAATCGCCGAGCGAACCGCGTTAATAGAGCGGTAAGCCAGACCCTCCGTGGCCAATTCAGCCAGAAAATTCAACAGGGGAACGACGCCTGCGACCATGGGATCAAGACCCCGTCGAAGACACCAACGCATCCACTTAGTTCATGCGGACCGATAGCGTTTAGAAGTACTGTCGGCCCAGGCCCTTGACAAGAGACCTTGAGCCGATCCCGAAAGGCCTGGGAGCGACCAGCGTCTCCTGAAAGCCTCCATGCCATGAGGCGGAGAGATCCTTGGCGAATGAGGTGGTGCTGCTCCCCTTGCGGATTCAGAAGGAGATGAGGAAGCGGGGGGAGTAGGATTGGAGAATCCCAAGAAAGTTCCAGAAGAACTGGAAACCAAACTTGAGACCTCCAACAAGGCGTCACCACCACTAAATCCGCTTCCAGGAGCCGGACCCGGGTTGCCGTTCGTATCACCATCGAAAACGGTGGGAAGGCATAACCGTTCTCGTGGCTCCAGTCCTGGAGAAACGCGTCCGTGGCCTCCGCTAGCGGATCGGGCCTCCAACTGAAGAAGCGTGGGAGCTGGTGGTCGAGGCGGGACGCAAAAAGATCCACCGAGAACGGGCCCCAGAGGCCGTTCAACCACTGAAAGACCAGGACATCCAGCTGCCATAGGCTGGAGTCCCTCAGATGCCTGGAATGCCAATCTGCCACCTGGTTGGCCTGGCCCGGCAGGTACTCCGCCGTCACCGAAATTTGGTGTGCCAAGCAATACTCCCAAAATTCCTTCGCGAGATGCGCCAAGGTCCGGGACCGGGGACCTCCCAGTCGGTTAACATAACGGACCGCTGAAACGTTGTCCATCTTCAAAAGCACACACACGGTCGCTTGGCGCTTGGTCCAACAACGGACAGCGAATGAACCCGCCAAAAGCTCCAAAGCGTTGATATGCAACTTCTGCTCCTCTGACGACCAGACGCCGCCTGTAGAAAAATCTCCGCACCGGGCACCCCATCCTGACCTGCTTGCGTCCGATTCTATGACCAAATCCGGTGCCGAGCCGAAGATTGCACGGCCGTTCCAGGCCTCCATGTGTGTCAACCACCATGACATTTCCTCTTTGGCCTCCTCCGACAGGGGGACTGCCTGGTCGTATGAAAGCCCCCTTCTGAGATGATGCGCCTTCAGGCGCTGCAATGCCCGGTAATGAAGGGGTCCCGGAAAGATTGCCTGGATGGAGGAGGAAAGAAGTCCTACTACCCGGGCAATCTGACGGAGAGAGGTTTGGGGTCTGGAGATGGTCTGCCGCAAAGTATGGCGGATTTTGGCCATCTTGCGAGATGGGAGGCTCAAGGAGGCCTGAACGGAATCCACGACGAAACCGAGAAAGACCAGACTGCGCGTTGGTGTTAGGACCGATTTTGTCCCATTGATGACAAACCCCAGGCTCTCCAAGAGGGAAACCGTCTGCTGCAATTGAGCCGTCAGCCTCAGGGGGCACTGCGCCATGAGAAGGATGTCGTCTAAGTATACAATCATCCTGATTCCTTGCCCCCTCAAAAACTCTATCACAGGATGAAGCACCTTTGTGAAGCACCAAGGTGCGGAAGAAAGCCCGAACGGAAGGGCAGTGAACTCGTACACCTGGCCCCGCCAGAGAAACTGGAGAAATCTGCGATGGGGAGGATGGACCGGAACTACCAGATACGCATCTTTGAGGTCTAGCCTCACCATCCAATCGTGCGGCAGGAGTACATCTCGAAGAAGGTGGATCCCTTCCATTTTGAAATGCCGGTAGACCAACCACCCGTTGAACTCCTTGAGGTTGATCACCGGACGCCGCCCCCCATCGGTCTTCTCGACCAAAAAAATATTGCTGAGGAAACCGTGTGGGTGCAGAGCTGCTCGACAGATGGCTCCCTTCCCGAGCAGGGCGGATACCTCCTCGTCGATCAGCTGCGCATCGGGGGCGGAAAAAACAATGGGACGTGGAAATTCCGCCTGAACAGGCAAGTCGTAAAATTCTACGTGAAATCCCTTTACAGTCTGCAAGACCCAAGCATCCGCCGTAAGCAGCGCCCAAGCATCCTGAAAGGCCGCCAAACGGCCCCCTATACGCACGTGCTCCGCTTGCATGACACTCACCGCTTGATTGGCCTCCGCCGGAATTGTTCTTAAAGCCACCACGGCCCCGGAAGCGTTGACCTCTGGTAGGGTAGAAGTTGTTGTAGTTGGCCGAGGAGTTGTACTGCCCTCGCCCGGAGCCTTGTCCCCTGTTACTAGTTTGCTGACCGCCACGGCCGGTCGCGCGGCCCCTCCCGCGACCGGCCCCTTGGGAAAAACGAGTTTGGAAAACTCTTTTAATGTTGGATTGGGCCTTATCTAAGGAGGTGAAAGTGGCCACGAATTTTCCCAATTCTTTCACAAAGGGATCCCCAAAGAGGCCCCCTTGAGCCACCGCGCCTGCCTCGGAAGATGCCAAATCGCCCAGTTTTGGGTCGAGTTTGATCAGTAATGAACGGCGGCGTTCCGTTGAGAGGGCGCAATTTGCATTTCCCAGAAAGATTATCGCCCTTTGCGCCCAGTTGGAAAGCACCTCGGGGGAAATAATAGAGCCCGTGACTTTTGCCTCCTCCGCCATATCAAGAATCTTGGTCATAGGACCTATGGCATCCAGAAGCTTATCCTGGCACGATCGCCAGGATCGGTCTATACCCTTGCGGGGGTCCTTCACATATTTAGCTAGAAAGGTAGCCATCTTCGAGTCTAACTCTGGCGTAAGGGCTACCTTTCCCTCCAAAGTGGGGCGCGGACACTCCGCTCTTAGACATCCCCGTGCTTCCTTCTCTAGAGGCTTGCGGAGGCGTCCCGCCACGAACTTGGCCACCTTGTCCCCCGGAGCCCAGGCTGCGGAGCGCGGCTGCATGATCTCATCCGGATCCAACATACCTGTATCATCCTGGGGCAATGCGCCCTTGGAACTGGCCGGACGCCAAGAACGCGAAGACCCCTCCTCATCATCGGTATCCGCCGGGGAACCCCCAGTCTGGGATGGCGAGGGGGGGGCGGTGGGAACTGCGGACACCGGCGGTGGAGGAGGCGCCGAAGGTGGTGGACTGGATTTAGCCAAGAAAGCCTGCCTCAAGCGTTCAAAGGCGTCCTTGTCCACTCCCTGCGACTACTCCATGGCGCCCTCCCTACATACTTTCTTGGGGAACGGCCCAACCTCCTCAGGTAAAGGACCTGGTACAGGAGAAGGATCCCCCCGATAGGCCTGCGCCAACCTAGCGCATTCCGCTACTATGCGGTTAGACAGGCGGTCTTCCATTGGGGCTACCACCTCACTAACACACCTAAAGATAGAACTATCTACCGCTTCATAGAAATCGTCGTCCAGAGGTAAGTACTGCGTCCCCTCTTCCTCCTCATAATAGTTCCCTTGCTCCATACTGCATCCAGATACTTTAAGGCAATGCCGTACCCTCAGAAGCTGGGAACCTCGTAACAGGTAAGCAACAGTGCAGGCTGGGACCAACAGACAAGTGTTTAGCAGGGCAGACGTGTACTGGCAGCGCCAGGACGAATTTGGGCAGATCGCAGGAACTGCAAGGGTTTAAGCGCGGCCTAGCCGCTGTGGGTGGCACACACACCCCAAGCGCGCCGGCCCTCAGCACCTGACAAGGCCACACCGCCACCCAGCGCGCTGACAACCAAAAGTGCCAAAAACCTGCCCTCAGGCGATAACGGGGCTCGGAGACCTCCGCTGATAAATACAGACCCTCGCGGGCGTATAATGTGGAAAATTCGGGACAATACTGACCCCGAAGGGCGTCTTGGTGAGGCGGCAGGGGGACAGGCTCCGGCGGACTCGGTTCTCTCGCAGCGGCTCCCTTTGAAGAGACAGCCGCGCTGAGAGCAACGAGACGCACGGGCTCCCCCTAGCGGCCAGCAAAGGCCGCCGCAGGTGGGACGGCCGCGAAAGGAGCGAAAAGAAACGCTCCCGCGGCCGTAAAGGGACTCTGTGGAAGGAAAAACCAACACAATAATCTAAACACACAAGCGAGCCCCTAATATATAACCACCAAAGCATAAAACTAGCGCCCTATCAACAACAGGGTGCTAACATGCAAACTCGCATGTTAGCACCCTTTCACTCTACGCTTCCCCTTGCATCTCTAATGAGATGCAAAGGGGGCGTTCCAGAGTAAAATAATAGGAGAAATGTCGATAAGCGACATTTCTCCTATTATCAAGAATATCGCTAACCCTGTTAGAGACAAAAAAATCAGCGCTAACCGCGGTTAACGCTGCTTTTTTACGTCTGGTATTTTTCTGACTTAGCCATGATATCCTATGGGAGGAGGATATCATGGCTAAGTTTGCCTGTCCCTATCAACAAGGTAACGTGAGATTATCGCTGGGTTTCCAGCGATAACCTCACGTTAGCCTGTTAGCGTGAGGATTTTTATCGCTATTGAGATGAGTGTTGCTAATAGCACGCTATCTCAGCGATAAAAATTCACGCTAGTCGGCGATAATTATCCTAGCGCTAAGTGCGGTTAGAGATAATTATCGCCGGTTGTTGTTGATATGCCCCAAAATAAGGCTGCTGCTATGCTTTATTTGACCTCTGACACTATGATTTATGCAGCCATCATTTAAATAGATGCTTTTTGATTGCAATGTTTACTGCGCAATATGCTAAGGAAATCTATACGTGAAGATACTTTAAATTCAAAAGTTTAAACAGAAAAAAAGAAACAAAATCAGCAAGATACATCACAGCATGAAGCAAAAACGCAATTAAAAGGAGAAAGTTTTCATCCTGAAAGGCAAAATTGACGTCTTTAAGGTGTCAAGTGTTTGAAACGGCAAACATATTTGACATGTTACAGTACAGATGCATTATTAAAATGCTAATTTCATGTTTCCTTTTAAATTGGATTAGCATCAAAGCAAGGGATAGATCCTTACTCATGTCAAATGTAAACATTGCTTGCTTAGAACTATTGTATTTGGCTCCACTTTAGGAAAAGCATTTAAGAAATAAATGTGATGATACTGTGCAATGGAAAAATATTATTCAACCATTGGATGAAAATTCTCTGGGCGATACAGATTGTAACTCGTATACAAGAAGAGAATGCATTTAGATAATTTAATCATTAGGAATTATTGTTTAATTGTTTGCTGAAAATGACGTCACCTATGTTACAAAAACACGGAACTTCAAACAAAACACGACGTGAAACTCTATTAGCACGGGGTTTTCCCCGTATAGTAAGTGACTGAAAAAACTCTAAAAATCAGAGCACATACCGTATCAAAATACAGGATTAAATTCTGCATCTGAAACGGGATAATGGTTTCTATGAGAAACCTGCACCTCCAAGACTTTGCCCTCACACATTCGATAGTAAAAAGATGACAACATTTATCAGGAGAAAATTGGAGAAAAGGTAGACCTGCAGCTCGTAAAATTATGACCCACATCTGCCAAAGACAATCAGAATCCAGGCTTTTCCTTGCCTTTAACCCGCTCTGACAAGGCCAGACTTCAACCCCTACATCACCCAAATCTCCTCCACTAAAGAATGAGAAGGGGAAGAACGAATACCGTTTGGACCCGATAGTACCTGGTAGGACCCAGATATACAGCACTCATCACAGCATCTGAGGACCACGGGCTTATTTACAGCAAAATTTGGCAGCACTGCGTTATTTTGAAAGCAAAGGGATGCGTCATATCTACAATGATATGACGGATCCCTTTACTCTTCCCTGCGCTTGTGCATAATTTGCTGCTATGCGCCGATGCAGGCACCCTTGCACCATGTTGCAAGGGTTTCTGCGTTTTAGGGGAGATTCTTTTTGTTTAAGAAGTGACACCTTCCTGCACAAAAACAATCACAAGACGTAATTTCCTATTTCTATGTAGGCTACAGAATGCAGCACACAAAGAAAGAGGAAAAAACGATGAGAAATTAAAACATTTCTCCTGGTTGCGTGTTACTACGCCTTCCCTGGGCAGGTGTAGCTTTCTGATGCATTCCCTGGTTTACGAAAGGTTGTTAATCTGGGAATGTGGCAAAAAACATGGGTGTTGCATGGGAACACCCACAGCAGCACCCATGGAACACCCCTTTCACACAAAGTGCTGCGTGAAAAGGAGCCCTATCTACAAAGACTAGAAAAGCCACGCAGGGTGGCTTGGCGTGTCCTTGTAAATAAATGGCCGCAAAATGCGCCACTGGTCCGTCACAAAAAGTGATGCACCGGTGGAGCAAAGGGCTTGTAATGGCCCTCATTTCATTGTAATTGTAATAATATTCTGTAACCCATCAACTAATCCCAGGTCACACCCACATCCATAGCGTTACAATCCAACGTTTTCACTGCCATGACACTGCAGAATGGTACAACTTGCTCAGAAATGTTATGTTAGGAATATTTATGGAGCGCGTAGCTAACCGTAGTCATCACAGTGCTAGTGGAAGCATCAGATGTTTGACAACATCTTAATAGGTGAGGTTTTGGAAAAGCCATATAGTCAGGAGTTTACGGAAAGACAGGAGATTGGATTCTGAGTGCAAATGGAGGGGAAGAGCATTTCGCAATTTGGCAGCGTTATAGTGGAAGGACTGACCGCCACTTCTCACCCTTTTGACTGTGGGGACTGAAGCTAGGTAGAGGTTGGTTGAGCATAGGCATCTGCTTGGACGATAGTGGCACATGATGGTCCAAAAGATGGAAGGTCCTTTCTTCCAAAAGGACTTGTGGGCAGTACATAAGGACTTGAATTTTATTCTTTCCATGATGGGGAGCCAGTGCAAGGTCTTCAGTGCAGGCCTTGCGGATTGGCTGTTCGGGATCTTAAGAAGCATACGTAGTGTGCAATTCTGGGTGATTTGTAGTGTAGTTGTGGTTGCCCGTGGGGCTCCTTAATACAGAGAGTTTTCGTAGTTGAGATGGGACAGGATTAGGGCCTGGACCATGAGTCTCCTTGCTGAAAAGGGAAGGAGCAGAATGCATAGAATGCCGTAGCAAGAAGTGGCCCGTTTCAACGCCTGATTATCAAATTTGAGTAACCAATCCAACCACATGCCCAGACTTTTGATCTTTTTTTTGGCACGGGGGGCTGAGACAGCTTGGCCATACTAATCCAAAGTGAGAAACGGGTGGATTACCCAGCAGCATAAACTCCGTCTTTTCTCCATTCAATTTAAGATAGGAGGATTCCATCCATTTAGCTACTTTTTCCAAACAGGGACCTAGACAGGGCGGAGAGTTTTCCGGATGATTTAAGGCCACAACTAGTTGGGTGTCATCGGCGTACGTGACTATCTCAACACCAAAAGGAAGGGCAATCTGTGCCAGGGGACTCATATAAACGTTAAACAGTGTAGGACTCAGGGACGAGCCCTGAGGGATGCCGCAGCTGAGTGACATACATTTTGAGATGTTATCTCCTTCAAAAACCTGAAAGGTCCTATCCTCCAGGAAGGACTGTAACCAGGTAATAACACTGCCCAAGACTCCAACATTCCTCAACCTGCTGATCAGGATGTCATATTTGACGGTGTCGAAGGTGGCGCTGGGACCAAGGGGATGATAGCCGCCGTTCCTCCTTGGTCAAGACTCTTTTTAGACTCTTCTACCACTGCCAGTAAAGCAGTTTCTGTCCCATGTTGGGGGCGGAATCCGGTTTACGAAGGGTGCAGTGCATTGTGAGACTCCAGGAATGTAGAGAGGACCGAATTAATATGCTTTTCTAGTATTTTACTGATCCCAGGAAGAGGGGAAATGGGACGGTAGTGTCCAAGGATATCATGGTTTAGATTAGGTTTCTTCAGCAGTGCCTTCACCATAGAGTGTTTCCATGGTGTCGGCGCTAGTCCAGTGGAGATAGATGAATTGATCAACTTCAGTATCACAGGAAGGAGTACTTCCCTAGCCTTACTCAGAGATTGAGGGGATGCTGGGCCACTGGGAGAGAGATCTTTACTGAAGTGTCCATATCCATCAAGGGAATTGCCTCGTAGGAATGCTTGCTGGGCGGGGTGGCCTCCTTAGAAGGGGAGTTGTTGGGGGGATGGGGAAAGGTATTGTAAATATCTTGAATTTTATTATAAATGAACTCTGCCAGTTCATTACAGTGGGCAGGGGAGCCCTCATGGGGAGCATCAGAAACAAGCAGTTTGAAAGATTATTCGCTATCTGGAAGATTTCACAGGGGAGTTAGAGGGTAAATTAATTCTTTCCTCATAATAGGCTGCTTGTGCAGCTTTCACTTGAGATTGATAGACTTAAATAGAGTCCCTGTATTTCTGTTTGCTTAGTGCGTCATGGTCCCTTCTCCATTTCCTTTCCAATCTCTTGCAGACTTGTTTGTGCTCCGGCAGCTTGGGGGAGTACCACAGAGAGGGGTTATCCCTAACTTTTTTATGGATGTATTTCTTTGGGTGTACTAGGTCCAAGGAGGAGTCAATCCAGTAATGAAAACTTTTGTTAGCGGGGATGGGATTGGGGTCTAAAATAGGCTTTGTGTCTTTCGGAACTGAACAGAATGGTCCAACATGCTCAGACATCTACACCCGCACACACACACACACATATATATTTATATATGTATATATGTATATGTATTCCACAGCAGGATCCCAGGGGTACCACCATCCAAAGAAATACGCAACACCAGGAAACAGACTCCATAGGCAAAGTTGAGAGTTAAATGATGATTTATTCAAGCATCAAGTGTCCAAATGACGCGTTTCGGCCGCCAGACATGCGGCCTTGATCACATAGCGCTGTACTGGTGAATGAGTGGTATTTATATATATGTGTGAGTGGCAGTGTTTTTACTATGTTCATTGCAATGACTGAGTAGTTTTGCAGCGTGTGACTGTGGGCAAGACGCAGTTAAGCACATGTGTGACATCATGTTTTACTACAGTTAGTGACACCACTGTAAACAGACTATAAAACTGTTAACTATCTGCTGAAGCCGTTGATTGCCTCAGTCCTCCCGCACATGCATCGTGGAAGCTGGTACAAGAGCATATGGCGTCCCCAGATGCTGCCAACCGATCGTGTAAGTACACATTAAAACGGAAAGCATGCCCCTCGTAAGCAATCATGTTAGTGTTACCGATTGCTCACAACTAGAAACGCGAGACCTAGCACAACAGTGTGTGTTTCCGTAACTCCCTGCTCTCGGCGCGTCTCATGAAGCACAAAGTGAAAGCGCTGCATGTGAACAAAGGCTAGTGATAAGATGTGCGCGTCTAGCCCTGGTACAGTAAAAATGCAAACAAACTAAATAACCGCATAAATGCAAAACAAAGATGCCACTTAATACAACAAAAGTTGAAAGTGTAAGTGAGGGTGTAATGTGCACATAGGTGTGTATATAAATGTTGAGGAAGGCGTGAGTGTGCATATAGGCCAAAATATATAAGTGTGGTGTTTGTACCTCCTCATGAGCATTTGAGTGACATAAAAATGCATAGAATGTACTAATAAAAAATGTGTGAAAGCGCAGGAAATATTCTAGAGTCTGCCAGTGCTTGTTCAAAGTATCCCTTGCAATAAAGTAATGGGTGTATATCATAGCGTATTGTGAAAAAGTGACATTCTAATTCATAATCATACGCAAACATGGTCTAAATACATGTGTTGCCATTCCTATGCTATGTTACAGGAAATGGTGCAGATCCTCCGTGGTGTTGAGACCAGCGGGTGCCTTGGTGTTAAATTGCAGAATATATCTACTCTCCAATTGCCTCAAAAGCTTCTCCCTGTTGTCAACCCGTCTAAGTGGTGGGACGCAATCAATGACTGGATAACGGAGGTGCTCTAGATTGTTATTATGCATCTCCTTAAAATGCCTGGCTACGGGGTAGGCTGGGTCAATGTTGACTATCGCTCTGAGGTGCTGGAGAATTCGCAGGTGCACTTGCAATTTAGTGCTCCGGATGTAACGCAGCCGCAGTTACATTCGAGCATGTACACCGCAAATTCCGTTCTGCACTTGAGTCTATGTCTGATGGTAAGTGGCGCGTGTCTAAAGGCTGAGTCTACCTTCGTCATGTTCTTACCAAACCCGCATGCCCTGCAACTCTGGCATTTAACAAAACCCTTTCTGTCTGCTAGCCAATTCTGTGACGTGGCGATCTCCGGACTGTTTCTGACTAGTGCATCCCTCATGGAAAAAGCTCTTCTGTATGTGATGTCAGGTTTGTGGGCTACTACAAGTCCTAGAGCGGGGTCTGATTAATGATACCCCAATGTTTGTTGATTACTGTTCTGATAGCTCTTTTCTCAGTGTTGTGCGTTATAATCAATCTCGGGGTGACTAGGCTATTTGGCTCACTTAGTATGTTGGTCACACTGGTGATCTCAGGGGTGGATGGAACCACTAACAATTCCTCCCTAGGGATGGCATTGGCTCTGAAAATGGCTTTACTTATGACAGCCGCTGAGTAACCGCGTGCCTTGAATCTTTTAGCTGCTTCCCCCTGGCACTCAAGGAGATCTTCATGGGTACTGCAAATTCTGGCCAATCGTAACATCTCCCCATAGGGAATGCTGGTTATGAGGTGCCTAGGGTGAAAGCTGGAGGCATGCAGTGTGGAGTTTCCTGCGGTAAGCTTACGGTGAAGCTTGGAATGCAAAGCGCAATTGGTGATGTACAGATTGACGTCCAAGAATTCTGTAGAGGTGGCACTAATGTTGGCATTGAATTCCAAATTAAGATCATTGTCATTGATCTCACTAATGAAAATTCTAGCACTGTTAACATCACATCGCCAAATCAAAAAGACGTCGTCTATGTAACGCAGCCAAGACACAATGTTGTTATTGAAAGCTGTCTGGTGCTTGGCCATGAGATCCCGCTCCTCCCACCAGCCAACATGTAAACATGCGTAGCTGGGCGAGAAGCAGGCTCCCATGGCCACGCCCCTGAGTTACTGGTATGCCTTCCTATTGAACATGAAAAAATTATGTGTGAGATATCAGTCAACTAGAAACAAAATGAGTTTGTTGTGTTTGTGACAATTGATGGGTCTTTTACCCAAGAAGTATTTGCATGCAGCTAGACCATCATGGTGACGTATGCTGGTATACAGCGATGTAATGTCCATGGAAATTACCAAATAGTCCTTGTGCCATGGAATGTCTTTTACTTTGAGCAAGAAATCACTGGTGTCTCTGAGGTAGGTTGTCTGGCTGGATACAAGATCTTGGAGAAAAAAATCCATCACCAAATTAGCCTCAGTTTGAAGATGCACTCGAAAAGTAGATGAATTCCACTAATTCTTTATTTAAAAGAAGCCGGCATTTTCATTCAGATGCATTTAATTGCCTCACGCGTAGCAACAGCTCCTTGGTCACGGGCTTCATGATACTGCACAGTATAGGCGGAAAGGCACTCTACTCTGCATGTCCTTTCTTTAATTAGCCCTCAGTGGACCTCACAAGTGAATTCAACTTAGTGCTGCATGCTGGGATCAGTAGTGCACTTTCATGAACTTCTTTTCCTCTAGTAGGTTTCTGCGCTGTAGCTTAATGTTCATTTAATTTCAAAGCACTGTGATGGGCCCCCGAAATGAAAATGTTCAGTTTATTTTTTCCTTTTCTGCTGTTCCACCAAGGAAGACAGGGAGCAGTTTCATGTCCTCATGGCCCCCTGACCTTGAGAGGTGGGGCAGTCTTCCTGCGATGTCATGAGTGATGTTACTGACCATATCATGAGTGATGTAATAAGTGAGGTCATAAACAGTGCATTGCGGGGGCACAAGTTATAGTTAGCTCTCTAATTATTGTAAAGTATGTTGAGGTTTCTTTTAACAAATGCATTTGTATATGTGGCCTCATTTGAATGTGTTATTTTGCAAAGATTTTAATTAATCATGCAATAAAGTTATACTTACTTACTTATTGGATTTTTGTCATTTTGATGTCAAATAATTTATTAAAATGTATTCTGTTTAAATTGGTATGGGATTTTTCTTGTGCTGTGTTTATGCTTTATTACTGTTTGTGTGCCGCGTAAATACTTTACAAATTGCCTCTAGGTTAAGCCTAACTGCTTTTGTGCCAACCTACAAGAGGATCAAGCACATTTGAATTTAGTGACTTTTTGTGGTTCCCCCGAACAACAATTGTGGCTGTTACTTACAGTAGAATTTCAACTCCCTCAACCATCAACCCATTGTTGGGGGCTTTGTGCGGATTGTGCAGTGTTTGCTAAGCTTTTAAGTCATGTTCAGTAAATCAATATGAGCTTCTTTAATTCATCTTCATATGTCTGGTTCACCAAAATGGCTCTAAATTGCTTGTAGTAGTCTGGCTAAATGGAAGATCGTTGTCCATTTCTAAAATAAATGCATTTGTTCTTTTCACCTCCTTAACGGTAAACACTCTCTTTTATAACCTTCAATCATGATCAGGCACTTTCCGGCATCTACCCTTCATCACTTCAGAGGTATCGATCATAAGACTTAGCTGCTGCTCTTTGCACCTAGGGACTCCAAGTCCTAGAAACCTGTGTTCCTAGGAGGAGGTACAGGTGAGAACCAGCAGTGCTTCAAAACACACCCTGACTCATTCTACGGGGACGCTCTTTGCACCAGGGGACTCCAAGTCCCAGAAACCTGTGCACTTAGGAGGAGGGACAGGAGAGGACCAGCAGTGCTTCCAAATTACACCCTCACCGCTGTGACATGGAACGTGCATAGGACTCAAATAGGTGGGCCTATCCATGCCCATCAGAGCCAAAGCGAGGCAGAGTTGGGTCTTTGTGGGGTGGATCCCATGGTGCATCTTACTGCGTCATATATTCCTGTTGACTTCGCTGATAATTTCACGTTAAATTGCCCAATTGGGTTTGCACTCGCAGTTAAAATGTATGGCATGGTTAACTGAGTTGACAGCATTTGATTCCACACGTATGAAGGAACATCGTGTTCGTCGAGCAAGTTTGTGTTTACGTGGTTTACAAACGTACACTAAGACATTCACAGTGTCTAGTTTTCAAATATTGCGCGTTATTACTTTTGTACTGTTTCATCACGATGTAACTTAGAAACATGCAATTCTGAATATCTTATCATTTTAAAATGTTCCGAAATGTTATGCAGATTGCATCAGGGGAGTTGCAGGTTATTTGTTTGCAATAGCGGTTGATATAGTTGTGAGAGGTGAGATCATGTGATTAATTAGGTAGCACGAATGAGGGAGAGTCTTGGGCGGGAAAGCATGGTTTTAAACCCGGGTGGTTTGTATTAGGAGGGGAAAAAAATCCGAAATGAGAGGCTAGGATGGAGGCTTTAAGCAATTTGTGGCAGGTACGTGGAATGTTGGGGAGAGGATGTGGTCCGTCGGCTACGCAGCCAACTGTGGTGCTGGAAACCAGAGTTTGAGCCTCGAGGTCGCGTCCACATCCTGTGATTCTGGGCAAATCACATGGGGGCATATTATCAAGAACCGGCGTTAAAATTATCGCCGCTTTAATGGCAGAAAACTGGCGATAATGGGCTTGATAATATGCCCTTGAGAATTCCCGTAGAAGCCCATGTTCTGGTGTCAACATGGGCTTCTATGGGAATTCTCTGCGAAATATTATCAAGCCTATCATCGCCGCTTAAGCGGCAGTTTTCTGCCGCTAAAGCGGTGATCATTTTAACGCAGTGCTTGATAATATGCCCCTTAATCTCCCCGTGCCTGAATGTGTAATGTAAATACGGTGTTCATGTAAAGCGCTCCAATACCTTCGGGTCGAGTTCGCACTATATAAATATGCAACAAACAAAAAAAATGTTGTAGTTCTAGCGGTTCGCAGGATGGGGAGAATGACTGAGCATGAAAGTGGTGTTTATTTGGGGAATGGCTGTCAGTAATGTGAGTTCGTTTGTAATGAAAGAGGACGTTTTTGTAGCGTGTGTTTTAGAGATTGGAGATCAAGAGTGGGAAGAACGCGGTTAGCTGATTAACAGTGTGTTCTGATCGGTAAAAGGAGTTGAGTGTGTAGCGTGTGAGTCAAGGTGATAATCAGTTGCTATAAGCCAAAGGAAAGATGGGTGATGGTTTTGAAGTGATCTTGTGGGAAGGTACAATGAAATGCTCTTTTAATTTACATTGATGTATAAATGGACAAATACAACTGTTTTATATACAAAATGATTGGTGGTATTGATCTTTATATATGTACAACAGTGAATAATGGTGTAGCAGTTTGTTTTTATTGTTATTTGTAGTGACCCCTGAAGAAGGGCTTGTCCTAGCCCGAAATGCATTGGGTTGTTAAATAAACACTGCTTTTGGGCGAATCATGCGTCAGTTTTTGTTGTTGACAGGAGGTCCGGATGGGCACATCTCGAGCATGAGAAACCTTGGAAAATAGCATGACATCTCATCGTGTGAAGTTAATATGATTAAACATTTAAGTTGAATATATTGAGGAGTACATGGAACAAATGGAGGATTAGAAGTATGGAGCAACGTGGTATTTTTACCCCAAAAAGCTGTGCGACTGGGTGTGGGGCAGAAATGCTGCCCTCAACTGTTTGAAATGAAAAAGGTCCCATGTGCTTTGTGCCCCAAAATGCCAGTGCAATGGATCCAACATACTATTTCACCTGACATCTGCAGTTGGGGCAATAACTAATGGAATCATCTCTGTTGAAGTGGAACTGGGACTGGGTGCATCCATTGACATTCAATCCTCAAATTCCCCAGATGTTAGGACGATGCCTGCAGGGGATGTTCCCAAGTCAATTGTGGCCATGGGGTCAATTTCAAAGGGCAATTCAACACTCAGTTGAACCCATTGTCGATCAACCCCAAACAACATTCCTCGATCAATCAATCGCATGTTTGTTAAGCGCTACTACTCACCCGTAAGGGTCTCAAGGCGCTGGGGGAGGGGGGGGGTTCGCAGAATCCAGTCCATTAAGGAGGGGGTCTGTTGAAGAGCCAGGTTTTGAGGTTTCTTGTGAAGATGGGGAGAGATGTTGACTGTCTGAGGTGCAGCGGGAGGGCGTTCCAGGCTCTGGCCGCGAGGAAGGTGAAGGAGCGGCCGCCTGATCTGGTCTTTCTGGTGCGGGGGACCACTGCATAGGAGAGCTGGGCTGATTGTAGGGTCCTTTGGGGTGCGTGGAATTTGAGTCGGTTGTTCAGGTATGCTGGTCTGGTGTCATGGAGGGCCTTGTGAGCGTGGGTGAGCATTTTGAAGGTGACTCTAGCTTCGATGGGGAGCCAGTGGAGTGTGCGTAGGTGCTGGGAGATGTGGCAGTGTCTTGGCAGATTGAGGAACAGTCTTGCGGCGGCGTTCTGGATGTACTGTAGCTTGCCTGTGAGATTTTTGTTTATTCTGGTGTAGAGTGCGTTACCGTAGTCGAGTCTTCTGGTGACCATGGCATGAGTGACGGTCTTCCTGTGTTCGAGGGGGATCCATTTGAAGGTCTTACGTAGGAGGCTGAGCATGTGGAAGCAGGAGGACGAGATGGCGTTGATCTGGCGGTCCATTTTGAGTTCGGAGTCCAGGATGATTCCCAGGTTGCGTGCATGGTCCGTGGGGGTGGGTAGACTTCCGAGAGCGGGGGGCTGCCAGGTGTCGTTCCAGGCGTCAGGGTGTGGAACAATGATGAATACTTCTGTTTTGTTGGTGTTTAGTTGAAGGCAGCTGTTTTTCATCCATTTGGCGACGGCTTCCATGCCTTCTCGAAAGTTGTGTCTGGCGGTGTTGGGTTCGTTGGATAGGGAGAGGATGAGTTGGGTGTTGTCTGCGTATGACACAATGTTGAGTCCGTAGGTTCTGACGATGGGGGCGAGCAG
This sequence comes from Triturus cristatus, assembly GCF_964204655.1. Taxonomy (NCBI): domain Eukaryota; kingdom Metazoa; phylum Chordata; class Amphibia; order Caudata; family Salamandridae; genus Triturus; species Triturus cristatus. The sequence continues at coordinate 921,860,910 of NC_140588.1, forward strand.
AGCCATGTAGATGTTGAAGAGCGTAGGGCTGAGGGATGACACCTGAGGGACTAAACAGGTGGTTGATGTAGGGTCTGACCCTCTGCGTTCTGCCGGAGAGGAAGGCGCGGATCCAATCGAGGGCCTTGTCTTGAATTCCTGCGTCATGGAGTCTGCGTATTAGGGTACGGTGAGAGACTGTGTCGAACGCCGCTAAGAGGTCGAGGAGGATGAGGACTACTGTTTCTCCTTTGTCCAGTAGGGTGCAGATGTGAGGAGGGCGGTTTCCGTGCTGTGGTTTTTTCTGAAGCCGGATTGGGAGGAGTCGAGGATGTTGTGCTCTTCGATGAATGTGGCGAATTGGCTGTTGATGGCTTTCTCGATGATTTTCGCAGGGAAGGGGAGCAGGGAGATAGTTCTGTAGTTTTTGAGGTTGGTGGGGTCTGCCAAGGATTTCTTGAGGAGGGGGTTGATCTCGGTGTGTTTCCTGTCATTGGGGAAAGATGCGGTTGCAAGGGACCTGTTGATGGTGTGGTGGAGCATGGGTGCAATGGTGTCGGCGGCTCTGTTGAAAATGTGGTGGGGAAGGGGTCAGTGGGGGCCCTGGAGTGGATTGAATTCATCGTCTTCATTATGTCTTCGGTGGTGAGGGCTGTCCAGTTGTCGATTGCTGGCTTCATGGTGTCGGGGGTGGTGGGTGAGGGTTCGGTGTGTTGGTTGTCTTCGTCGAAGTTGTCGTAGATGCTCTTGATTTTGTGGTGGAAAAAGGTGCTAAGTTTGTCGCAGAGTTCTTGTGAGGGGGATGTCGGTGGACTCGTTGGTGGGTTGGGCGAACTCCTTGATGATGTTGAAGAGTTCTTTGCTGTTGTGCGAGTGGGTGGAGATTCTGTCTTCAATCGCTTGTTTCCTTGTTTTTCTGATGGGTTGGTGGTGGACTTTGGTGGCGGCACTGAAGTTGATGTGGGCTTCTGTGGATTTGGTGTTCCTCCAGTCCTTTTCAAGGCGGCGGCAAGTGCGCCTGGACTCTCGAAGTTCGGTGGTAAACCATCTAGCTTTCTTGGTGTGGGTATTATTGTTTTTCTTGAGGGGGGATAAGGTGTTGGCACTGTCAGTGATCCATCTGTGCAGGGTTCGGGCTGTGGTGTTGGGGTCGTTGTTTTCCGTGATGGTAGGGGTGGAGTTGCTGAGTGATGAGGTTAGTTGGTTGTGGGTGATTCCGGCCCAGTTTCTTCGTGGGAGTAGGTGCTGGTGACTGTGGATGGTGGGTGTTCTGAAGACGAAGTGGACGCATCGATGGTCGGGCCATGGGAGTTCGGTGGTGTGGCTGAAGGTGATGGAGTTTCCTGTTGTACAGAGGGGGTTGTGAGAAGGTGGCCTGATATATGCTGTCCACTGGTTCTAGTGGGCACCTTGTATCAGTCCAAACAACCCCTTATGGTGATAGGTTAAAGACAACCTTATGTGAAAGCTATCCTAGTGGTAGCTATGGAGAGCAGCCTTCAGGCTAAGTCTTGAAGGAATGTAAAGCAGCTTGTTTTACCAGTCTATAATCTCTTGAATGATCAAATGAAAAGACAACCACACCAGGTATATATTCAAAATATATGTATTTAAGATAAAACACACCCCTCTAGTCTCTTTATGAGACTGGAGTTTGAAGTACTTCAGTTACAAGTGTTTAAGCATCAGTAAAAGCACAAATACATGTTTGGGCCCTAGGGGCGTACCAAACCATATACTAAAATAGTGGTATAAGAACCACGACTGAGATAGGCGAGGTGCCTATCAACTCTAGAATTGCTGGGACCCCAAGGAACCACCCAAGGTAGGGACGTCGGGGACCCACGGGAGCCGTGTGCAGTGTGGAAACACAACCGCAGGTTCCCATTACTTTCTAAGGGGAATGTCGCGGTTGGAATTAGATTAGGAAAAAGATTAGGGACACTTCAGATCGAACTAGGACCAAACCCTTTTGGACTTAGACAGTTCTAGGGCTAGCACCCTCGAGAGTACTGGAGTTCTTGAATTACCTCACCAGGGAAGCCGGGTGCATAGGTGTCTTTTGGTGTCGGGTCGCGTCGTCGATTCCAATGGAAGCCTGCAAAGAACTGCTGCTGCCGAGAAGAGGAGAAGTGTCAGCAGAGATCCAAGCCTAGAACTAGAATGTAAGTAACCTGAAAGCAGAGGGGACAGTCTGGGTCACTTGTCAGTGACCTAGGGCAGGATGGACCAATGCCCACAGATGTCAGGTGCTTTAGGTGAGTTGTCGAGTGCCTTGACTCTTCAGCCACGAGGTCAAGGAGGCGTCGACGAAGTTCACGAGCCGGATTCAAGCTGTCTCACAAAGTCTGTCGAGTGCTGCAGTGTCGGCAACCAGAAAGTACCCAACAAGCCTTGGCAACGGCAAGTCGCAGGAAATCAGAGAAAGGACTGCGGTGCAGACCAGCAAGGTCTGATGGACTCACCCAGCGAGGGTAAGTAAGCACAAGTCTGGAGCAACCAGAAAAGCACAAGTAGAAGAAGAGTTGCCTTCGTGGGGTCCTGCTAGCCAATGGGCTAGTGATCGCGAAGGAGCCTCAAGCGGTCGCACTTGGAGCTGGCCCACGGGTCACTTGTGGAGTGGAGGCCAACAATCTTCGGTGCAGGAGGTGCTCAGGGCTGGGGCTACTCAGAGCCCAAAGCACAACTTCGAGGATGACCAGAAAGGTGTTGTTGCTGCAAAAATTCACGGTGTCCAGGGGTCCTGGTTCCACGTTACCCACGATAGCCATGGGCCTCAGCTTTGCTGTGGACTCAGGGTAGCCTCGGGGAAGTCTGGAAATCCACCTCTGGTGATGCAGAGACTTCGGCGTCCAGCGGGAGCTTCAGCAATGCAGACCGGTCAGTTGCTTCTTTGGTGCCTGCCAAGCAGGGGAGTCACTCCTTGACCCCAAGGGAGATTTCTTCCGTCTTCTAGTCATGATAGAAAGTCGAAGGTCCAGGGTATATGTTTCAAAGGTTCGTCCAGGGTAATCTAAAGTCCTAGGGACTGGGTTCCTATACTTATACTAAGTTTAGGGGAAGGACTACCTCTAAGGTTCCACCTATGGGTGGGCCTGGGGTGGGGGTGGTTACACCCCTTCCCCTTTGTCCAGTTTCGCGCCAGAGCAGGGGCTGAGTGCCCCTGCAACCAGCTTGATCTGGGCTATGCACAGGGACACCTTGTGTGCCCCAGGCAGTGTCTCAAAAGCATTCACTGAATGCATCCACCCTGCCCCAATACACATCTGCCTGTCTGGGGAGGTGGTTACACCTCCCTGTGACTGAAAACCTATTGTCCAGGCCTCCCCTGCTGGAGTTTACCCCAGCAGCAGGAGGCCAGACCCGTGTCTGTAGCAGTGGCATCCATTTTGTGATGCCAGCGCTTTGAAAGGATTTAACCGGGTTTAGCCAGTGTTTACATGTCTCTCCCTCTAGAAGGGTGGAATGCTACCCCCCCACCAGAACTGGCGGGGGGGGGGGTAGAATTCCAAAGCGTTTGACACCAAACACAACATGTTTTGATGCAGCCATTCCAAAGTTTGCATTTACCGCGAGAGTATATGGTATGGCTGTATCACAGAACAGGCATAAGGAAGTAATTCCCAATGCTGCAGAGGGGCTCAGCGCATGCTTGGGCACCCTCTTATATAAAACCAAGCACTCTGCCTTCAGGATTGTCAAGGCCTGCCATAGGAGTGGTTTATAGGTTCATATGTGTCTGTATAAGGTAGTGATGTAGGTAACCTATACCACAGTAAGGGGTGCAAGCACACCCTTACCCAGGCTGCAGTAGCAGACCTGTGGTGTCATTTTGGAGTGCTTCCCAGGGGTGGCATATTACATGCTGCAGCCCCTGGTAGGCCTCTGAGGTACCTATGCCCTAGGTACATAGTATACCATATACTAGGGTCTTATAAGGCACTCCAGAATCCAATTAGATATGTACCTAATGTACATGGAAACCATTTTAGAGAGGAAGCAGCTAGGCTGTGGTCCTGATTAGCAGGGCCACAGCCAGACTAAAGTCGAAAAACAGTGAAACACCATCAAACAGTGGGGGTACCCATGTGAAGCAGATCCTACTCTCCTACACAACCCCCCCCCTCCCAAACGCAGGGACATTAAACTAACCATGACCAGTTCAGTCTTCATGTTCTAAGTGAAAATACCTAGAGAGTCCATCTGCATTGGCATGGTTACTCCCAGGTAAAGTCCATCCCCTGTAGGGAAATTGACCACCTAAGCAGTTTGGGATTTTCACCCTTCATCTGTTTTAACCATAAGAGGGGCTTATGGTCTGTCTGAACAAGGAGGTGAGAACCAAACAAGTATGGCCTCAACTTCTTCAGAGCCCAAACCACAGCAAAGGCCTTCCTCTCAATAGCTGACCAACGTTTCTCTCTAGGGGTCAGCCTTCTGCTTATGAAAGCTACTGGCTGATCCTGACCTTCTTCATTCAATTGTGACAGTACAGCCCCAACCCCCAATTCATATGCATCAGTTTGAACAATGAACTTTTTGGAGTAGTCAGGACTCTGCCGAATGGGAGCAGTACACATGGCCTGCTTCAGGTCATCAAATGCCTTTTGACAGCTAGCTGTCCACTGATCCTTTTTGGGCATTTTCTTAGAAATTAAGTCATTCAAGGGTGTCACTATTGAGCCATACCCTTTGACACATCTCCTATAGTACCCAGTCAGGCCTAAGAAGGCTCTCACCTGAGTCTGGGTAGTTGGAGCAGTCCATTCCATTATGGTCTGGATCTTGCTCTGCAATGGTTGGACCTGGCCTCCACCTACAAGGTGGCCCAGGTACACAACCTGACTCTGCCCTATCTGTCACTTAGTAGCCTTGATAGTTAGGCCTGCTTTTTGCAGGGCCTCCAAAACATTCCTTAGGTGGGCCAGGTGATCCTCCCAGGTGGAGCTAAAGACAGCAATATCATCTAGATATGCTGCACTAAAGCTTTCCAGGCATGTGAGAACTGTATTCACCAACCTTTGGAAAGTGGCAGGTGAATTCTTCAAACCAAAGGGCATTACCACAAATTGATAATGCCCACTAGGGGTAGAAAATGCTGTTTTTGGCTTTGCATCATCAGCTAGTCTTATCTTTCAAGTCAGATGTGCTAAGGTACTTGGCTGAGGCCAAAGTATCTATAAGCTCATCTGCCCTTGGAATTGGATGGGCATCAGTCCTAGTGACTGCTTTGAGGCCTCTGTAGTCCACACAAAACCTCATCTCTCTTTTTCCACCACTGGTGTGAGGTTTTGGTACAAGGACCACTGGACTAGCCCAATGGCTATCTGAGGGCTCAATCACACCCAGATCCAACATTTTCTGGACTTCTATCCTGATACAGTCCCTGACATGGTCAGTTTGCCTATAAATCTTATTTTTAACAGGCAGACTGTCCCCAGTGTCCACTTCATGAGTGCACCAGGTAGTCTGACTTGGAGTCAGTGAAAACATATGTCTGTACTGATTGAGAACCTGTCTGCAATCAGCTTGCTGCTGGGCAGTGAGGCTGCCTGCCAAGGCTACACCATTCACTGACTCATCATCAGGGTTCTGTGAGAGGAGGTCAGGGAGTGGGTCACTCTCTTCCTCCTGTCCCTCATCAGTTGCCATGAGCAAGCCCATGTCATCCCTGTCTACATATGGCTTCAGCCTGTTGACATGGAGAGCCCTATGGGGACTCCTAGGGGTTCCAAGGTCTACCAAGTAGGTAACCTCCCCTTTCTGTTCAACAATAGTGTGGGGTCCACTCCACTTGTCCTGGAGAGCTGCTGGGGCCACAGGCTCCAACACCCACACATTCTGTCCTGGCTGATAAACAGTCAGTACAGCCTTTTGGTCATGCCAGGCTTTTGCAGTTCCTGGCTAGCCTCAAGATTTTTGTTTGCCTTTTTCATGTACTCAGCCATCCTGGAGCGGAGACCAAGTACATAGTCCACTATGTCTTGCTTTGGGGGCTTGAGAGGTAACTCCCATCCTTCCTTCACCAAACACAATGGACCCCTGACAGGGTGACCAAACAGAAGTTCAAACAGGCTGGGGCCAACCCCCTTCTGATGCACCTCCCTGTATGCAAATAAAAGGCAGGGCAAGAGAAGGTCCCATTTCCGCCTAAGCTTCTGTGGGAGTCCTTTAATCATGCCCTTTAAGGTTTTGTTGAACCTTTCAACTAAACCATTGCATTGTGGGTGATAGGGTGTGGTGAATTTGTAATTCACTCCACACTCCTTCCACATAGCAGTTAAGTAACTGGACATAAAGTTTGCATCTCTGTCAGATACTACCTCCTTAGGAAAGCCTACTCTTGAGAACACACTCAAGAGAGCTCTTGCCACTACAGGTGCTGTAGTGGTCCTTAGGGGAATTGCCTCTGGATACCTGGTGGCATGATCCACTACCACCAGTGTAAACCTGTGCCCAGATGCAGTTTGAGGATCCATGGGACCAACTATGTCAATCCCAACCCTCTCAAAGGGAACCCCCACCACAGGTAGTGGTCTCAGGGGGGCCTTTGTAGTGCCACCTGCTTTGCCACTGGCTTGGCAGGTTACACAGGAGCAACAAAACTCTTTTGTGTCTTCAGACATGTGTGGCCAGTGAAAGTGAGGAACAATTCTGTCCCAAGTCTTGTTCTGGCCTAAGTGTCCTGCTAAGGGAATATCATGGGCTAGTGTCAATAGGAAACCCCTAAACTTCAGAGGTATAACCAACCTCCTGGATGCACCAGGCTTGGGGTCTCTACTCTCTGAGTATAGGAGTCCATCATCCCAATAAACGTTATGGGTGCTACTAGCATTCCCAGCAGCCCCATCGGCAGCTTGCTGTCTGAGGGTTTCAAGAGAGGGGCATGTTTTCTGCTCCTGGCTCAGATCAGACCTGGAAGGGCCCCCTGTCCCCAAGAACTCAACCTGATCAGGTTCAAGCTCCTCTGGGACAGTTCCTTCTTCAGGCTCAAGATCATCTCCCTAAGGAGACTGATCAGTTTCCTGAGACAGGGGGGAAGGCTCTGCCTTAACCCTACTGCTCCTCCTCTTGGGAGGCACCTGGTCCATTATTCCAGAATCCAGGGTCTGTCCAGCTTTTGACATTTTAGCCTGTGACCTAGTCACAGCAAAGACATGTGCAGGGATCCCTAACATTTCTGCATGAGTCCTGAGTTCCACTTCATCCCAAGCTGAAGTTTCCAGGTCATTGCCAAGCAAGCACTGTACTGGTAGGTCAGCACTTACCACAACCTTCTTAAGGCCAGTTACCCCTCCCCAGGAGAAGTTAACAACTGCCAGAGAATGGTCTATTCTGGCATTGCTAGCATTGGTCACTTGGTACATTTCACCAAGTATAATCTGCCCAGGATCCACAAGATCTTTTGTCACCATAGTGACACTTGCTCCTGTGTCCCTGAATGCCCAAGCTTGTACTCCATTAATTAAAGGCTGCTGTCTGTATTTGCCCAGGTTACTGGGGCTCACAAAGGGGGACATATCCATGCCCCCATCACTGACAAGCACAGCCTGAGTTGGTACTGTGACTTGGCCAAAGTCCATCTCAGAAACCAGCGTCAACCCTACTACACCCGTATTCTGTGTATTCCCACCACCAATTGTAACTGTACTAGGGGGAATAGGTGCCTTAGGGACATTGGTGGTGGTTGGAGTATTTTCTTTAGCCTTGGTGCAGTCACTAGTCCAGTGAGTTTTCTGCTTACAGATTTTGCACCAGGGCTTCTTTTGGCCTTTTCCCTTTCCTGACTGGGAATCACCCCCTGAAGAAGATTTTTGGGGCCCTTGTGAAGACTTCTGGTCTTTACCCTTCTCCCCACCCTTATCAGAGTTTTTAGAATCTTGCTTCTTAGGGTGACCACCTTGGTTCTGTACTTTCTGCCTCACCCTGGATCTGACCCATTTGTCTGCCTTCTTTCTCAATTCTTAGGGAGAGGTCAGATCAGAGTCTACCAGGTACTGGTGCAACAACTGATTTTGACAGTTATTAAGAATCTGCTCCTTCATTATCAGATTATACAATCCTTTGAAGTCACACACTTTACTGCCCAATAACCAACCTTCCAGAGCCTTAGCAGCACAGTCAACAAAGTCAAGCCAGTCCTGATTCTGTGCCTTTTGGGAATCTCTGAACTTTAACCTGTATTGTTCAGTGGTTAGGCCAAACCCATCTATCAGAGCACTCTTCAAAACTTTGTAATCATCAGCATCCTCTTCTCTTACAGTGAGGAGCTTGTCTCTACCTTTGTCTGCAAAGGAGAGCTATAAGATTGCTGCCCACTGACCTTGAGGGACCTTCTGTACTTTACAGGCCCTCTCCAAGGCAGTTATCCATTTGTGGATCTCATCCCCACTCTGGTAGGGAGGGACAATCTCACTTAGGTTTCTATGGTCATAAGACCTCTCCCTATCTCTAGGGAAATTGCTGCCACCAAGGGACTCTAGTCCCTCGTTTTTAGTAGCTCTGTAGAGCTCCAGGGCTTCGCTATCTAAGGCCATCTGCTGCTTTCTGAGTTTGAACTTGTCTTGCTCATACTTCAGCAGTCTCTCTCTCCTCTCCTGGGAGTTTTCTCTCCCTCTGTGAGAAGAAATAGAGGTTCCAATAGAGGAGTTATACTGAATAGATCCCCTTGACAGAGATCTATCCCTTCTAGCCCTGTGTTCAGGCCTACCAGGAGGAATGAAGGAAGGAGCATTATTGTCCTCATCCTCATTCTGATGGTCTGTGTCTACCAGAGTCTGGTCATTGTCACCAGTCTGGTCAGCATCAGAGTTAGGGTCAGGGGAGTTGCCACCCCTGGACCCAGTCTCAAGTGCTGCCCCACCCACACTGTTTCCATCCACAGGCCCACTAGGACTTGTAATGTCATCCAGTTTCAGTATCTCTATAAGATGCTGTGTGGATGGACGTTTGCCTGTCTTCAGCTTCCTAATGGTGCATAAGGCCCTAAGTCTAGCAAAGGCGAGATCCTCATACTTGTAGGGAAGGAGCTCACTGGTTCCTGGTAGTGAATCAGAGGTTCCTGGCTGGTTAGACATTACTAATGTGGTGTGGTGCATTGCACTACCTACACTAGTGTGGCCTACTAAACTCTCTTGAGTTGTTTAAAGGGTGTGCTATCCCTTGACACACAACTCTAAGTTCAGTAGAAGTTACTTTAGCTAAACTTGATATTATATGTACCTCAGGTACCTTTAGTGGTTTCAGTTGATCAATTCAATTGAGATTATCTGGTAAAACAATAGCAAGCTAGAATCCCACACGCTGCACACCAATGTGAGAAGGTGGCCTGATATATGCTGTCCACTAGTTCTAGTGGGCACCTTGTACCAGTGCAAACGACCCCTTATGGTGATAGGTTAAAGACAACCTTATGTGAAAGCTATCCTAGTGGTAGCTATGGAGAGCAGACTTCAGACTAAGTCTTGAAGAAATGTAAAGCAGCTTGTTTTACCAGTCTATAATCTCTTGAATGATCAAATGAAAAGACAACCACACGAGGTATATATTCAAAATATATGTATTTAAGATAAAACACACCCCTCTAGTCTCTTTATGAGACTGGAGTTCGAAGTACTTCAGTTACAAGTGTTTAAGCATCAGTAAAAGCACAAATACACGTTTAGGCCCTAGGGGCGTACCAAACCATATACTAAAATAGTGGTATAAGAACTACGACTGAGATAGGCGAGGTGCCTATCACCTCTAGAATTGCTGGGACCCCAAGGAACCACCCAATGTAGGGACGTCGGGGACCCACGGAAGCCGTGTGCAGTGTGGAAAGACAACCGCGGGTTCCTATTACTTTCTAAGGGGAATGTCGCGGTTGGAATTTTAAAGATTAAGGACACTTCAAATTGAACTAGAACCAAACCCTTTTGGACTTAGACAGTTCTAGGGCAGCACCCTCGAGAGTACCGTAGTACTTGAGTTACCTCACCCAGGTAAGCCGGGTGCATAGGTGTCTTTTGGTGTCGGGTCGCATCGTCGATTCCAATGGAAGCCTGCAAAGAACTGCTGCTGCCAAGAATAGGAGAAGTGTCCGCAGAGATCCTAGCCTGGATTTAGGATGTAAGGAACCTGAAAGCAGATGGGACAGAGTCTGTGGTCACCTGCCAGTGACCTAGGGTAGGATGGACCAATGCCCACAGATGTCGGGTGCTTCAGGTGAGTTGTCAAGTGTCTTGTCTCTTCAGCCACGAGGTCCAGGAGATGTCGACAAAGTCCACGGGCAAGAATTGAGCTGTCCCACGAAGTCTGTCGAGTGCTGCCATGTCGGCGACCAGAAAGGACCCAACAAGCCTTGGCAACGGCAAGTCTCAGGAAATCAGAGAAAGGACTGCGGTGCAGACCAGCAAGGTCTGATGGACTCACCCAGCGAGGTCAAGTAAGCACAAGTCTGGAGCAACCAGAAAAGCACAAGTAGAAGTGGAGTTGCCTTCGTGGGGACCTGCTAACCAATAGGCTAGTGGTCACGAAGGAGCCTTGAGCGGTAGCACTTAGAGCTGGCCCACGGGTCACTCAGAGAGTGGAGGCCAACAATCTTCGGTGCAGGAGGTGCTCAAGGCTGGGGCTACTCAGAGCCCAAAGCACAACTTCAAGGATGACCAGGAAGGTGTTGTTGCTGCAAAATTTCATGGTGTCCAGGGGTCCTGGTTCCACATTACCTACAATAGCCACGGGCCTCAGCTTTGCTGTGGACTCAGGGTAGCCACGAGTAAGTCTGGAAATCTATGTCTGGTGATGCAGAGACTTCGGCGTCCAGCAGGAGCTTCAGCAATGCAGACCAGTCAGTTGCTTCTTTGGTGCCTGCCAAGCAGGGGAGTCACTCCTTGACCCCAAGGGAGATTTCTTCCGTCTTCTAGTCGTGATAGAAAGTCGAAGGTCCAGGATATATGTTTCAGAGGTTCGTCCAGGGTAATCTAAAGTCCTAGGGACTGGGTTCCTATACTTATACTAAGTTTAGGGGATGGACTACCTCTAAGGCTCCACCTATGGGTGGGCCTGGGATGGGGGTGGTTACACCCCTTCCACTTTGTTCAAGCCAGAGCAGGGGCTGAGTGCCCCTGCAACCAGATTGAACTGGGCTATGCACAGGGACACCTTGTGTGCCCCAGGCAGTGTCTCAAAAGCATTCACTGAATGCACCCACACTGCCCCAATGAAACCTATTGTCCAGGCCTCCCCTGCCGGAGTTTCCCCCAGCAGCAGGAGGCCAGACCCGTGTCTGTGGCAGTGGCATCCATTTTGTGATGCCAGGGCTTTGAAAGGATTTAACCGGGTTTAGCCAGTGTGAACATGTCTCTCCCTCTAGAAGGGTGGAATGGTACCCCCGCCGCCAGAACTGGCAGGGGGTGGGGGTAGTATTTCAAAGCGTTTGACACCAAACACAACATGTTTTGATGCAGCCATTCCAAAGTTGGCATTTACCGCAAAGTTATATTGCACTTAAGTGTATATGGTATGGCTGTATCACAGAACAGGCATAAGGAAGTATTTCCGAATGCTGCAGAGGGGCTCAGCTCATGCTTGGGCATTATCTTACATAAAACCAAGCACTCTGCCTTCAGGATTGTCAAGGCCTGCCATAGGAGTGGCTTATAGGTTTATATGTTTCTGTTTAAGGTAGTGATATATGTAGCCTATACCACAGTAAGGGGTGCAAGCACACCCTTACCCAGGTTGCAGTAGCAGACCTGTGGTGTCATTTTGGAGTGCTTCCCAGGGCTGGCATAATACATGCTGAAGCCCCTGGTAGGCCTCTGAGGTACCTATGCTCTAGGTACATAGTACACCATATACAAGGGGCTTATAATGCACTCCAGAATCCAATTAGATATGTACCTAATGTACATGGAAACCATTTTAGAGAGGAAGCAGCTAGGCTGTGGTCCTGATTAGCAGGGCCACAGCCAGACTAAAGTCGAAAAACAGTGAAACACCAGGAAAAAGTGGGGGTACCCATGTGATGCAGATCCTACTCTCCTACAGGGGTCAAGGGTGTGTCCTGCTGAGTGCGTGGGTTTGGTCATGATCTGGCAGAGTCCAATGTTGTGGAGGTTGTCCAGGAGGGATGTGGTGCCAGGGTCCAGTTGGTTGTCAAGGTGGAAGCTGAGGTCTCCCAAGAGGGTCTAGTTGGTGGATGCGATGGCCTGCGGGGAGATGATGTCCGTGATGGATTCGGCAAAAGGTCCGGGGGATCCATGGGGTCAGTAGATGGGGGTTCCTCTGAGGGGGGTGGTAGGGCTGGCCAGTATCTTGAAGTGAAGGTGCTCCATCAGGTCTGTGGGATCGTCAGGAAGTGTGCTCAGGCGAAGGGTGGATTTGTGGACGATGCTGATTCCTCCTCCCAGGCGGGTGGGGCGGTCCTTCAGTGAGATCTTGTATCCTTGGGGGATGGCGATGGCGATGTCCAGTCCCGAGGAGGTGTTGGTTCATGTTAGAATCCGGGTTCTCTGGTTGGCACAGGTAGGTACTTGTGACAAGCAGGGAACCTTTCCTCTAGTCAGGGTAAGGGGTTACACTACTAAAACAACCCCTTGCTCACCCTCTAGGTAGCTTGGCGCGAGCAGACAAGGCGTTATAGGTTAAGCATTTGTGAACACATACAGTAACCAAGTGACAACACTACAAATGGACACCACACAGGTATTTATATTAAAAATAAGGATTCTTTATATAGGATTATCACAAGACCATTAAACGATTAAAAATACACAATACGGTTGCTTAGTTGGTAGAAGATTGCTTAGTTTCTCTTAAGTTCTTAAATGCGACACTTTAAGTCAATGTACCTTAGATGCGACACGCAGGGCAATGAAAGTGTTGCAGCGATGCAGGTGCGTTGAAGTTCTTGGTGCAAAAGAAATAAAGACGGGATCTTCCAGATGCGTTACGCTTCTCCGATGTTGCGAGAAGACTCGACTCGATGCGTCAGCTACAGCGGCGTCACCCTTGACGAGATGCGACGACAGCGGCTTTGGCAGCGGCACTCTTCTCCGACGTTGCGAGATGCTTCCGCTCGATGCGATGCTGCAGCGGCGACACCCCTTCTGCGAGATGCGACGACAGCGGCTCCGATGGCGGCACGCTTCTCTGTGGATGCGAGCCGCTTTTCTGGATGCGGTGCAATGCGACAACTATGATGGCTGCGATGGCAACACGCTTCCTCCTCGATGCGAGACTCTTCTCTCGATGCGGTGTGTTGGACTTGGCCCTTCTGGCAGGTTCACCCCTGAACTTTTTGCTTTTTATTGGTGACCTGGTGTAGTGATTTTTGGTTTCTGCGAACTTTCCCTGTGTCCCAGAGTAAAGTGCGTGCGCCCTCTGAGTGCATGTGGTGAGATAGGCCTGCCCTCCCATAGGAATGCATGGGGAATGTATGTGTCCCTGGTAGTTCCTGATGCGTGGGGTGTGCAGGCTCGTGATTATGTCATGTGCGGAAGTGCCACTTCTAGGAGTTGGCATATTAGTGTAAAAGGTGTCTGGCGTGTGATTGGCTGGAGCTGGCTGGTGAGCCTGGCTCCAGGAGTCTGGTTGGGTCTGCCCCAGTGGTGAGTGTGAGATTAGCATGCTGATGGCTGGGGAGGAGTGCACCTGGGACCTGAATAGGGCAGGGCTTTCCCCACACAATGCTGGCTCCACCCCCTGTGGTGCGACTGACGACCCTAGCCCTGCCAGTGAATAGAGTGAGGGGCTGAGCACATCAAGGGTGCTCCCCAACCAGCTGCGACTGGTTTTCCCCCTCACCCTGAACCCAGAACAAAGGGAAAAGATGTATAAAAATGGGGCTGTGTCCCCACAGAAACTGTTCTCTGCCAGGATCGTACCTGAGGGGGGGCTGCTGCTGCTGCCGCTGGACCAGAGGACCGCCACTTGGACTACCTCCCTGCCTGGAGGCCCAGTGAGCTGGCTCTGGGTCCAGCCTTGCCCCCCACCCCTACCCTGCTGCATGCAGGGAAGAACTTTGCTGGACTTTGTGGTTACTGGCACCCCTAAGCGCCTGGAAGCGCTTTTCTTTCCCCCAAAGTGCTTTGATTTGCCTGAAGCGCTCAGGAGCGCTTTATTGCTGAAAGCCGGTGCCCACCCGGCGTTTGCCCCGTCTTTTCCGATCGAGTGGGAGCCACCCCGCTTATTTAATTATTTAATTGGCGGGTGCCCACCCCGCATTGTGGTGTGCTTGCGGGTGCCCACCCCGCTTATTTGAGTATTCTTACGGCGGGTGCCCACCCCGCCGTATACCGCATCTACGAGGGAGCCCACCCCTCTTGTGACGGGGAAAATCACTGCTGCAGCCCGGTTCCGGACGACAGGAAGTCAGGCAGAGTTCGTGGTGACGTGGGCGGGGCCTCGGCCTGAAGCCGGAAGTCTACGGGAGCCCACCCCGTGCTCCGGCGAGCGAGAGGATACCGCGAGAGCTGAGCAGACGGAGTAGTGCAGGCTCCGTGTCCGTCCCGTGCCGGCCGCTGCCCGACGCCACCGCGGAAGCCCAGCGGGAGCACCCTGGAGCCAAGGTGAGGCGTCCTTGGGTGTAGAGTCCCCGTGGGGCTGAGGGGGGCATGTGTGATTGAGAGCCTGCGAGGCTCCAAGGCTGTAGGGGGCAGTTCAGTTGTTTCTTGAGCCCCGAGAGGGCTCCGCCGACGTCTGGGGGCATTATTCTTTTTGAGTCCAGGAGAAGGACTCCAACTTTGGGGGCCATGTTTAACAGAGCCCACGAGGCTCCAACGACGGGGTGCCTTGGTTAGTTCAGAGCCGCGCTCGGCTCTGCAACGTGCTCGGGGGCATTATTTATTCCACGAGCCCCGTGAGGCTCCAACGAAGGAGCGCATATTGGTTTAGAGCGCATTGCGTGCTCCAACCACGGGGGCAATACTTGCATAGAGCCCTGACAGGCTCTAGGGGGCATTTCGTGCTGTGGAGCCCAGAGGGGCTCAGGGGGCCACAAGTGTTGCGTATTTAGAGTCCAGGAGAGGCTCCAACCCCTGCCATATTTGTTTAAGAAGGCACAGTGGTGCCCCAGCATTTCTCCAGTTGCCCAGCACTTAGTGGGCAACTGCTACATGTAGGTTGTGCTTTGTGCGCCCTGGTTTGCGCAGCCTGCGCAGGCGCGCCCTGACTTTGCTGGACACAGGGTGTTTGAGCCCCGACAAGGCCAGTTGGCCTAGGGACTGCCACAGGTGGTGGCTAATGTGAGTTGGGCGCTATTCTTCCTAACCTGCACAGCTGAATGTGTTTTTATGCGTCATGTGCTTTGTTTTACACCGCTGAATGTATTTTATGCATCATGTGTTTTACTTCCCTACACCTCTGAATGTTATGCATCATGTGTTTATGTGCTTAGACCCCTACAGGTATTGTGATACTAAGGTGGTTGCTTTTCTCCTAGTACAGGTGGTACTAGTGAGGTCCTGATTCCCTGCGTAATATTTTCCTAAGGTGGTTAGGGTTGCGTAGGTAGTACTTACCTGATACCAGTAGCTACTGGTTGTGTGCTACATATGTTATTTTGTGCTACAGTAATTTTATTCCTACGTTCTAAGTGCTATTTCTACAAAGTGCTAATTCCTGACAGTGGTCCATGTGGCCCTGTCCCCTGTATATATAATCCCTTGTAAATTCTGCCTGTGCCTGTTGGCACATTGTAGAGTGTGTGTTCTTATCTAATGTGTTTTGGTATAATACAAAGGTTATTTTCATATAATACCTTGTGTGGAGTTTCCTTTGTGGTGGGCCTTGGGTGTTGTTGCTGGGTGCGCGCGCAAACGCTTTACACATCTCCTCAGAGATAAGCCTGACTGCTCGTGCCAAGCTACCAAGGGGGTGAGCAGGGGTTATCTTTGGCGTGTAACTCCCCAGCCCTGACTAGAGTGGTGGTTTCTGCCTGGCTTTGGCGCAAGCCTCAGCCAACCAGAAATCGCCATTTCTAACACGGTGCAATGCGACAGCTACGATGGCTGCGATGGCGACACGCTTCTTCGGCGTTGCGAGACACTTCCGAAATGATGCGAGACGCTTCTGCTCGATGCCATGCTGCAGCGGCGACACTCTCTGCGAGATGCGACGACAGCGGCTCCGACGGCGGCACGCTTCTCTTCCTTGCGTCGCGCTTCCAGCTCCTTGCGACACGCAGTTCCTCAGAAGGCCCAACAACAGCAGCAGACACTTCCAAAAGACTTTGGGGAGCTGGGGGTGAAGTCCACTGGTCCTGGGACTTCGCTCAGGGGGCAAGCTCAGTTCAAGTCCTTGGACATCGTTTCAAAGCACAAGTTGAAGTAAAGACTTTAGCAGTCTTTCTCCTCTCCTTCAGCTGCAAGGCAACCACTGCAGCCAAACCCCCAGGTCAGGGACAGTTACTCCTCCTACAGCTTTCCCAGTTCCTTCTCCTCTGGCAGAGGTTCTTCTTGTTTCAGCAGGATCTAATTTCTTGGGAGCAGGGTCCCAATACTTATACCCCTAATTTCTTTGTTCCTCTGGGGTTGAGGGGCCTTTGCCCGGTCCAAACCAGTTCTTGAGCACTCTGTTGACATGACTCTGCCTTTCTATTCAGGGTGCAGGGCAGAGACATCAGCCACTCTGCATGAGGTGGAGCCAGCATTGTGGGAGCAGAGCACAACCCTATTCAGAGCCCAGGTGTACTCCTCCCACCCATCCGTCTGCCAATCTTCCTATTCACCACCAGGCTGCCTAGCCCTGCCCCTCTGGGTTTCACCAGCCCTGTCACTCACACAACCAGACAGGCAGATACACATCATAGCAAAGGCGGGCTGAAATGGTCAAGCAAGCAAATACCAACTTTCTAAAAGTGGTATTTGAAAATACAGAATATTAAAATAAACTTTACTAAAAGATGTATTTTATTATTCTGAGTTCAAGCATACTAAACTCGAATTTCTACCATGTTCCCTGGGTCTGTTAGGATCATAGAATGTAACAATTCTAACAGCCCATTCTGGCCTATGGAGAACAGGTAGCCTTACAATAGTGAAAAACGAAAATGGCTGTAATTCACTATTAGGACATGCCACACACATCAGGGCTTGTCCTACCTTATGCTTACAATGCACCCTGCCCTTGGGCCTACCATGGGGTGACTGATATGAAGTTAAGGGACTGGCAAGTGTGTGCACTTACCCAGTCAGCATGACAGTACCAGACTGCATGCAGGCTCTGCAATGGCAGACCTTAGATACATTTTACCAGGCCGCTTCTGTGGGTGGCACAATCAGTGCTGCAAGCCCACCAGCAGCATTTGTATTTACAAGCCCTGGGCACTCCTGGTGCACTTTACTGGGGTCTGACAGTAAACCAAATAAGCCAATCATGGAATCCAACCAACATATACATTTTAAATAGGGAGCACTTGCACTGTGGCACTGGTTGGCAGTGGCACAGTGCTCTGAGCAGCTAACACCAGCAAAACACATGAGGAACAGCGACAAAAAAGTGGAGGGGAGACTCACGCCAAGGTGCCAGGTCTAACACGTGTCCCCTCCAGCTGAAAAGTGGGGAGAACTACCCTAACCCAGGGAGTTCTTCATCAGTAAGGCGGAAAAATCTGGACAGACCGTCAGCATTGGCGTGATCTGTACCAGGGCGATGTTCCACCGTGAAATCCATACCCTGTAGGGAAATGGACCACCTCAACAGCTTTGGATTTTCACCCCTCATATGCATCAACCATCTGAGGGGCCTGTGGTCTGTCTGAACCCGGAAGTGAGACCCAAACAGGTATGGTCTTAGCTTCTTCAGTGCCCAGACCACTGCAAATGCCTCACGCTCATTAGCACTCCATATCTGTTCCTGTGGTAGTAACCTCCTGCTAATAAAGGCTACAGGTTGATCTAGGCCCTCTTCATTAATCTTTGAAAGAACAGCCCCCACACCATGCTCTGAAGCGTCTGTCTGAACGATAAACTCTTTGGAGAAGTTGGGAGCCAAAAGCACAGGTGCCGTGCACATAGCAGCTTTCAGGGCCTCAAAAGATTTCTGACAGGTGTCAGTCCAGATCACTTCCTGGGCTGCTTCCTTGAAGTCAGCGCTGTCAAGGGGGCAACAATGTTGCCATACCCCTTGACAAACCTCCGGTAGTACCCGGTGAGACCTAGGAAGGCTCTCACCCCCGTCTGGGTTTTGGGCGACTCCCAATTCAGGATGGTCTCTATCTTGGGTTGAAGGGGTGCCACCTGGCCACTCCCAACTTGGTGCACCAAGTACACCACTGAACCCTACCCGATCTGGCACTTACTCGCCTTGATCGTGAGGCCTGGCCTCCGCAGCGGCCTTCAACACTTCCCAGAGGTGGCGCAGGTGCACCTCCCACGTGGAGCTGAACACTGCGATGTCATCCAGGTAAGCTGCACTGAACGAATCCAGCCCAACCAACACCTGGTTGATCAACCTCTGGAAGGTGGCAGGGGCATTTTTCATCCCAAAGGGCATAACCCGGAACTGGTAATACCCATCAGGGGTGGAAAATGCTGACCTCTCTTTGGCCCCCTCGGTCAAGGCGATCTGCCAATACCCAGACGTTAGATCAAACGTGCTGAGGTAGTGGGCAGCCCCTAGCCGATCTATGAGCTCATCAGGTGTGCGTCAGTCCTGGTGACCGAATTGAGTCCTCTGTAGTCCACACAGAACCGGAGTTCGGGTGTGGCTCCCGGCGCTGCAGCCTTTGGGACCAAGACCACTGGGCTGGCCCAAGGACTGCTTGAGGACTCAATTACCCCAAGGGTAAACATCTTGGAGACCTCCTCCTTGATGCAGGCCCTTACCCTGTCAGTCACCCTGTAGGCCTTGTGCCTCACAGGTGTACTATCCCCAGTGTCCACATCATGGACGCACCAATCAGTGACACCGGGAACCAGGGAAAACAGGTCAGAAAATTGTTCCAGCAGCTGGCGACAATCATTCTGTTGCTCAGAGGACATGGTGGAAGAGAGGATGACACCATCCACTGACCCATCTTGCTCCTTGACTGACAGGAGGTCAGGAAGAGGCTCTGTCCCCTCCTCCATCCCAGCATCTGTCGCTAAGAGCATGCCTACTTGGGACCTCTCCAAGTGGGGCTTGAGGCGGTTGACATGTAGGACCCTTAAGGGGTTCCTAGGAGACTTCAGGTCCACTAAATAGGTAACCGGACTCTTGCGCTCCACCACCTCAAAGGGACCGGTCCACTTATCCTGGAGCACACAGGGCTCCACGGGGGCCAAGACCCATACCTTATGTCCAGGCTGAAGCTCTACCAGAGTGGCATTCTGGTCGTACCACCGCTTCATCTCCTCCTGGCTGGCTTCCAGGTTTGCCTCAGCAAGTTCCCTGAAACGCCTAGTCTGGTTTCTGAAGGCCAGCATGTAACTATATACATTCTGGGGAGGTTTCCTGGGAGATTGCTCCCAGCCTTCCTTGACCAGACTTAGAGGTCCTCTCACTGGGTGTCCGTACAGAAGTTCAAAGGGACTGAACCCCAGAGACTTCTGTGGCACCTCTCTGTAAGTAAAGAGAAGGCATGGTAAGAGGATGTCCCACTTACGCCTCATGGGCCCTTCCAGGCCCATTATCATGCCTTTGAGGGTTCGGTTCAATCTCTCAACCAACCCGTTTCCTTGGGGGTGGTAAGGTGTGGTGAACTTGTAGGTTACACCACACTCTTGCCAAAGGGATTTCATATATTTAGATATGAAATTGGTACCTCGGTCACACACCACCTCTAGAGGGAATCCCACTCGGGAGAAAATTCCCATCAGCGCACGTCCCACCACGGGGGCCGTCACTGTCCTCAGAGGGATGGCTTCCAGGTACCGGGTGGCATGGTCCACCAGGACCAGGATGAACCTATTGCCCATCGCTGTCCTGGGGTCCAGTGGCCCTACAATGTCAATCCCCACTCGCTGGAATGGGGTACCGACCACAGGGAATGGTTGGAGTGGAGCCTTCTGCTTCCTTCCACTCTTCCCACTTGCCTGGCAAGTTTGGCATGTTCTGCAGTGAGTATCTGAACTACTGCGCATTTGGGGCCAAAAGAAGTGGGTGACAAGCCTTTCAAAGGTCTTGTCCTGCCCCAAATGTCCTGCTAAGGGTACATCGTGAGCCAGCCCCAGTAGGAAGGCTCTGAAGCGCTGGGGTACCACCAGCACACGGGCTGACCCAGGCTCAGCAACCTTAGGCTCAGAATACAGGAGGTCGTTCTCCTAGTAAATGAAATGTGTTCCGGACTGATCACCGTTGGCCTGGGCTGCAGCCTGCTGCCGCATACCCACAAGAGAATGGCATTCTTTCTGCTCCCTCCAGAACTCTTCCCTGGAGGGTCCTCCTTCTTGCTGCCAATGGGTCAGCTCAGGCAGGTCCCCCAGTTCAGCTATCTGTTCCCCTGTAGGTTCCAGGGCATCCCCCTCAAGGTCTGCTCCCTCCTGGACCGTGGGAACTTCAGGGGCCGGTTTCCCGCGCCCCCTGCTCCTTCTCTTTAAGGCCGGTCCCTGGGCCTCCCTCTCAGGCTCCAGGACCTCTTGAGCACCTCTACTGGCTGCCATGGCCCGTGTGGTGACACACGCCCAATCCGGCATACCCAACATCTCCAGGTGAGCACTCCGCTCCACCTTAGCCCAAGGTGAGCTCTTCAACTCGTTCCCTAACAGACAGTCTACAGGCATGGCGGGCCTCACAGCTACCTGAAGAGTACCAGAGACCCCCCCACACTAAAAGGGAACCTGAGCCACTGGGCAGTGACTCTCGGTGTTGTCGGCGGCAACAACCGGATAGAATGCTCCTGGGACAACCTGCTCCTGAGACACCAGGTGGCGCTTGACAGCCGTCACACTAGCTCCTGTGTCTCTGAGAGCTTCAACCCTATGGCCATTTATGGTCACCCACTGCCTGTATTTTTTTAGTGTTTTCAGGCAGCTGGGTTTGGGGGACCACTTCACGGTCTCCTAATGAGACAAGGGACATCTCTGTGGGACCCCACCCACCTTGGACACCAATCTCCTCCCCCAGGGCTACACTAGTCACCTGCCGGGATGGAGCACCAGTGGGTGCTGGTTTACCAAATAATGGACACTTCACATCAGAGGCAAAATGCCCCATGTTACCACACTTGTAACATCTGATGGGCCCCTTCTGAACAGGTGTACCTGTCGGGGCCACGGTCGGTTTCTGTGGTGGGGGAGGCTGGGAAACTTTCCCTTGGTTCCCTTGGGGATTACTTTGGGGCCTCTTCTGGAACTCCCTCTGTTTACCCTTGTCCCCCCCACTCTTCTGCTGGGGACCCTGCCCACCTTTGGCGGAATCTCCCACTTGACCCTTATGGACCCTGGTACTGACCCAGCGGTCCGCCTCCTCAGCAAGCTTCCTAGGGTTAGTCAGCCTACTATCAATCAGGTGCTGGCGTAGCTCAGGAAAACAATTACTAGACAAGTGCTCCCATGCCATTAAATCAAGAAGCCCTTGAAAATCATTAACTTTGCTACCCTTCACCCAACCATCCAGTGCTCTGCAAAAAAAGTCACATACTCAACTTTTGTACTGTTTGGAATCTTGGTGCAACCCCTGAACCTTTGCCTATACAACTCAGGGGTCAACCCATATCTAGACATCAAAGCAGCCTTCATATGGGGATAGGAATTATAATCATCTGAAGGCAAATCCAGCAGTGTATTCCGCCCCTCACTAAGGAACCGTCCCCACAACCCCGCTCCCCAATCTTTCTCAGGGACCCGGTGGGAAGACACGGCTACCTCATAGGCCTTAAACCACTGCCCTATGTCATCATTCTTGAAGAATTCCTTAACCACATCCTTGGGTATGTACACCCTTGACTCTGTCTGCACTGACGGTGTGCTGCCACCAGAGGGAGCCTTTTCTAGACTCTGGGCTTTCAGCTCCATCTCCCTCAAAACCTTTTCATGCTCATATTGTAGCTTCTTTTCTTCCAGGGCTAACTTGCTACTCTGCATTTCCAATTCTAACTGCCCACTTAACTTGAGCTTGGCCAGCTCCAATTCATGCATCCTACACTCTTTTCTATCTGCCAGCTCCTCTGGAGATAGACTGTGGTTAGAAACACTGCTACCAGCAGGGGAAGTGTTCCTCCTTCCTCTTGAGCCCACTGGCCCATCCAGCTGCTCCTCTGCATTATCATCATCCATGGCATTCCTTGCTTCTACCCAATCCCTCAGCGCCTTGTAGAACTCTGCCTTGTTTTTACATCCAGTTGAGGAGACTTTAAATTTTCTGCAGAAGAACTTTAGCTGTTTCAACGGGTAGCTGTCCAGTTTCTCTTCTTCCCATTCCCATTCAGTATTCACAGAGACTACGGAGGCTGCTTTCTCCACCATGGTTAAGTTTGGCAGTACTCAAAAACAGATAGTCCCAAAAAGAAATCTACCAACAAGTATTGGTTGCGTTTAAGGTCACTAAGTAGTGTTCACCTATTCACTGTACATGAGTCACAAATGCAAGTCCAGAATCCTTACCGCTGACCACCAATGTTAGAATCCGGGTTCTCTGGTTGGCACAGGTAGGTACTTGTGACAAGCAGGGAACCTTTCCTCTAGTCAGGGTAAGGGGTTACACTACTAAAACAACCCCTTGCTCACCCTCTAGGTAGCTTGGCGCGAGAAGACAAGGCTTATCTCAGAGCGTTATCGGTTAAGCATTTGTGAACACATACAGTAACCAAGTGACAACATTACAAATGGACACCATACAGGTATTTATATTAAAAATAAGGATTCTTTATATAGGATTATCACAAGACCATTAAACGATTAAAAATACACAATACGGTTGCTTAGTTGGTAGAAGATTGCTTAGTTTCTCTTAAGTTCTTAAATGCGACACTTTAAGTCAATGTACCTTAGATGCGACACGCAGGGCAACGAACGTGTTGCAGCGATGCAGGTGCGTTGAAGTTCTTGGTGCAAAAGAAATAAAGACGGGATCTTCAAGATGCGTTCCGCTTCTCCGATGTTGCGAGAAGACTCGACTCGATGCGTCAGCTACAGCGGCGTAACTCTTGACGAGATGCGACGACAGCGGCTTTGGCAGCGGCACTCTTTTCCGACGTTGCGAGACGCTTCCGCTCGATGCGATGCTGCAGTGACGACACCCCGTCTGCGAGATGCGACGACAGCGGCTCCGACGGTGGCACGCTTCTCCGTGGATGCGAGGTGCTTTTCTGGATGCAGTGCAATGCGACAACTACGATGGCTGCGATGGCGACACGCTTCCTCCTCGATGCGAGACTCTTCTCTCGATGCGGTGCAATGCGACAGCTACAATGGCTGCGATGGCGACACGCTTCTTCGGCGTTGCGAGACACTTCCGGAATGATGCGAGACGCTTCCGCTTGATGCGATGCTGCAGCGGCGACACTCTCTGCAAGATGCGACGACAGCGGCTCCGACGGCGGCACGCTTCTCTTCCTTGCGTCGCGCTTCCAGCTCCTTGCGAAACGCAGTCCCTCAGAAGGCCCAACAACAGCAGCAGGCACTTCCAAAAGACTTTGGGGAGGTGGGGGTGAGGTCCACTGGTCCTGGGACTTCGTTCAGGGGGCAAGCTCAGTTCAAGCCCTTGGAGATCTTTTCAAAGCACAAGTTGAAGTAAAGTCTTTAGCAGTCTTTCTCCTCTCCTTCAGCAGCAAGGCAACCACTGCAGCCAAACCCCCAGGTCTGGGACAGTTACTCCTCCTACAGCTTTCCCAGTTCCTTCTCCTCAGGCAGAGATTCTTCTTGTTTCAGCAGGATCTAATTTCTTGGGAGCAGGGTCCCAATACTTATACCCCTAATTCCTTTGTTCCTCTGGGGTTGAGGGGCCTTTGCCCAGTCCAAACCAGTTCTTGAGCACTCTGTTGACATGACTCTGCCTTTCTAT
Organism: Triturus cristatus; assembly: GCF_964204655.1. NCBI lineage: Eukaryota > Metazoa > Chordata > Amphibia > Caudata > Salamandridae > Triturus > Triturus cristatus. The sequence goes on from NC_140588.1 coordinate 921,884,793, forward strand.
TCAGGGTGCAGGGCAGAGACATCAGCCGCTCTGCAGGAGTTGGAGCCAGCATTGTGGTAGCAGAGCACAACCCTATTCAGAGCCCAGGTGTACTCCTCCCACCCATCTGACTGCCAATTTTCCTATTCACCACCAGGCTGCCTAGCCCTGCCCCTCTGCGTTTCCCCAGCCCTGTCACTCACACAACCAGACAGGCAGATACACATCATAGCAGAGGCGGGCTGAAATGGTCAAGCAAGCAAATACCAACTTTCTAAAAGTGGTATTTGCAAACACAGAATATTAAAATAAACTTTACTAAAAGATGTATTTTATTATTCTGAGTTTAGGCATACTAAACTCGAATTTCTACCATGTTCCCTGGGTCTGTTAGGATCATAGAATGTAACAATTCTAACAGCCCATTCTGGCCTATGGAGAACAGGTAACCTTGCAATAGTGAAAAACGAAAATGGCTGTAATTCACTATTAGGACATGCCACACACATCAGGGCTTGTCCTACCTTATGCTTACAATGCACCCTGCCCTTGGGCCTACCATAGGGGTGACTGATATGAAGTTAAGGGAAGGTTTAGGGACTGGCAAGTGTGTGCACTTACCCAGTCAGCATGACAGTACCAGACTGCATGCAGGCTCTGCAATGGCAGACCTTAGATACATTTTACCAGGCCGCTTCTGTGGGTGGCACAACCAGTGCTGCAAGCCCACCAGAAGCATTTGTATTTACAAGCCCTGGGCACTCCTGGTTCACTTTACTGGGGTCTGACAGTAAACCAAATAAGCCAATCATGGAATTCAACCAAAATATACATTTTAAATAGGGAGCACTTGCACTGTGGCACTGGTTGGCAGTGGCACAGTGCTCTGAGCAGCTAACACCAGCAAAACACATGAGGCACAGCGACAAAAAAGTGGAAGGGAGACTCACGCCAAGGTGCCAGGTCTAACAGTTCATGTTTCGGTGAGGAATGCTACGTCCGGGGTGGTGCTGTCGAGGAGGTCCCAGATTTCGGTGGCGTGTTTGTGGAGGGATCGAACGTTGAGGAGGATGCATTGCAGGGTCTTCAGTTCGGTTGTGCTCTTGCGAGTGGGTTGCTCTGGGTCCATGGTCTTGGTGGTGCTGCAGATGTGCCGGCAGCAGTGACAGCTGAAAGGTCCATGGGTGTCGGCCGGTGACGCTAGCTTGCAGTTGTTGTTGTGGCCTGGTTTGAGTGCGTGGAGTGCCGCTGGGTCGTAGCATTGATGGTGCGGAGATCCAGGGTTCCTGGCGCTGGTTGCGGTCTGGTCACGGACGGGCGCAGACAAGCTTGCCTTTGGCGTGCCTTGGGCATGCCTGCGGTGCGGCCGTGCAGCGGCCACCATTAATTAGGGGTCGGGAGGGCTGGACAGCTCAGAGGCGGGGAGGGGAGCAGGATTGGTCACGCTGGTTGTGCTTGGGGGGAGGGGCCACGTGGGCAGCAGCGGTGGGAAAAAACAGGTGGGAAAGGAGGAATAAGGGGGCAAAAGGAGAAAAAGAGTGAAATAGGGCAGAAAGCAGGAAAAGCACAGAAAGCAGAAAAATGCAGAAATGGGTGAAAAACGTGTGAAAAATGGAGCGGACAGTGGAGCGAGACAGAGGAGAACAGAGGTCCACTGGAGGCTAAGGAAATAAGTGGAAAAATTAGAAAAAGGCAGAAACAGTGCAGAAAAAGAAAAGACAGAGGGAGAAGCAAAAAAACTAGTGAAAAGAAACCGGAGAGGAGAGCAGAGGAAGGCAAAGGAAAACAGGGATCCACTGGACCACCAGGGATGAGGCGCAGGTGATCCTGCGGGTGGAGGAGGGCCTCAAACACCAGCAACACTGAAGAGTGCCGGGCTCGGGGAGGGCCTCACTTAATGGTGGAGCTGCAAGGGTGGGAGAGCAATTACACTGACAATTAGTATCTGTTACATCTCCGCCCCCAGCTTACTAGGAAAAAGAAGAAAGCTGCCAGTGTTGGGGCACCAAACGTTCTGCAATGTCTATTGAGCTTCTGGGACATCATTTGCTAATTATTTTAGGAAACTGGAAACCCGATTATAACTTCATTTGAGGTGTGCCATGACAGGCTGGCCAAGCTGAAGGCTGCTTTCACTAAGCAGGTAGAAGTATCACATCCCACTCAGCCAACCACTGTTAGGCCACATTGACCAATACTTACCCTCCAGCATCTTTGCAAGATAGTGAACCATGTCTGTATTTGAACTTTCTCTGGAGCTTCGCTTACGGCGAGGACGACACCACTTCCGCCGGTAAGCGGTCTAGTGGTTCAGGGGGCCATACTTAAGGAGCATGCTGACGCGCCCGCGCAGCATTGATCACCTAGCGAAGCTGTGTTGGAATGCTCGCTGGTGACGCTACTTTTAAGCCACATACTCTGGGTGAATATTGAATGTTTTTAAGCCTGTTTTACTTACTTTTAAAACCGCAATTTTAAGGGAGTTGTCTGTATTTGCACTTTCTCTGGAGCTTCGCTTCCGGCGAGGACGACACCACTTCCGCCGGTTAGCGGTCTAGTGGTTCAGGGGGGCATACTTAAGGAGCATGCTGACGCGCCCGCGCATCATTGATCACCTAGCGAAGCTGTGTTGGAATGCTCGCTGGTGATGCTACTTTTAAGCCACATACTCTGGGTGAATATTGAATGTTTTTAAGCCTGTTTTACTTACTTTTAAAACCGCAATTTTAGGGGAGTTGTCTGTATTTGCACTTTCTCTGGAGCTTCGCTTCCGGCGAGGACGACACCACTTCTGCCGGTTAGTGGTCTAGTGGTTCAGGGGGGCATACTTAAGGAGCATGCTGACGCGCCCGCGCAGCATTGATCACCTAGCGAAGCAGTGTTGGAATGCTCGCTGGTGACGCTACTTTTAAGCCACATACTCTGGGTGAATATTGAATGTTTTTAAGCCTGTTTTACTTACTTTTAAAACCGCAATTTTAAGGGAGTTGTCTGTATTTGCACTTTCTCTGGAGCTTCGCTTCCGGCGAGGACGACACCACTTCCGCCGGTTAGCGGTCTAGTGGTTCAGGGGGGCATACTTAAGGAGCCTGCTGACACGCCCGCGCGCAGCGGGCGTGCCGCTGGCGCGCCGAAGGCGTGCCTAAGGCAAACCCGTCTGCGCCCGTCCGCGCTCGGGCCTGGCACAGGGCCTGTCCCCCTGGCCTTCCTATACCGGATAGAAGATATTACTCTGGTGAGGAAATGCATATGTTGAATCAGGTTGACAAAGTCTCACATTGCCATAAATTGTCTCCGTTTACCCTCTATGAAAGCAATACAGTTGTAGACATAGCTAGTGGGAGTTTAGTGTGTAGGGAGTGTCTGACACCGCTTCCAACACTGCTAAACTTACCTATCAAACACAGAAAAACCACTCAGGTTCTGGATAGGGACAATGGAAGGGACACTAATCTGAAATGTATTTTATTCAATGCAAGATCATTAGTAAAGCATTCGTTGGAATGTGCCCTGCTATTGGAGGATAACAATATCAAATTGGCCTTTGTCACAGAAACATGGTTAGACAGCACCTCGGGTCCAGACCTGGTGAAAGCCACACCATTTGGCTTTCACTGTTATTCTCTTGATCGTACCCAGAAAAGGGGTGGAGGGATCGCGGTGATGTACCATGACTCACTTACTCCACACTTCTTACCTGTTTATGATCAAGGTTGTGAAGCTCTGTCTTTTAAAATTTATTCAGCACTCTATAAGCCTTTTAAAGGGATTTTAATTTATCGTCCTCCAGGAGGGAAGAATGGATTTCTGGATTCCCTGAATGTGATATTAGAAGAAGGACTGAGTCAACAATCATTTGTGATGCTTGAAGATTTTAACTTTCACCTGGTAAAATCTGAAGATCCAGATACAGCCAGACTTAACAATATCATGGCCATAGGAGGCTTTGAACAACTGGTCTCCTCTCCTACTCATACGAAAGGACATACCTTAAATGGGATCTTCTCTAATAACGGTGACCTAGTTAATATCTCCACTCTCCCGATTATCTGGTCTGATCACTTCGTAGTCAATTTTGAATTAAAGCGTGCTAGGAGGTATCCTACTGGCTCCAAAAAAAACAAGGAGATCATTACTAGGGCATGGGGTAAATTAGATGTTAAACAACTGGAATCCTCCCTTATTGATACAATGTATACAGCTCCGCAGGACATTGAAGAAGCAACATGTTTGTACAACAGTTGGATAATGGAGGCGTGTCTTAAACTAGCACCTCCAATAAAATGGACACCGAAAAGTGCCTCACCTACCGCTCCTTGGTACTCAGGAGAGCTTAGGGGAAAACAACTTTTATGCAAACGTGCTGAAAGAATATGGCGGAAGAACTATGCCATGTCTGATAAAATAGATCTCAAACTAACGATCTCTAATTATGAACAATCTCTTATGCTAGCCAAGAAAGAATATTTTTCTTTACAAATTACGAAAGCTAAATCTGACTCTAAGGAGCTGTTTAAAACAGTTGTTAAACTGTCAAACCCCAGGACGCTCATGAAACTCATGAATAGTATAAAATCTAGTGCCCCGAGTGATCCCTGCCCTACATGGATCATTAAGCAGATAGCTGATACTACCTGTAGGGTTTTGACACCTCTGTTTAATGACATATTTTTATCTGGAATCTTTCCTAATCTCTGGATAAAAGCTTCAGTGCTTCCGCTACTGAAAAAACAGTCTCTGGATCCTAAGGACCCAACAAATTACCGTCCTATTTCCAGACTCCCCCTCCCAGCCAAAATACTAGAAAAAGCTATAAACAGGCAACTTAGTGACTTTCTCCATTTCAATAACTCGTTGGACTCCTCACAATATGGTTTCAGAGCTTTTCAGAGCACTGAGCTCGCGCTTCTTAAATCGACAGAGGAGATTAGAGAGGTGATGGATAAGGGAGGGAATGCGATGTTGATCCTATTAGACCTATCCGCTGCCTTTGATACCGGTCATCACAAGGTATTACTAAATCAGCTATCAGAGATTGGGATTGGAGGTCGAGCATGGAATCTGCTTAACTCCTTTCTGAAGGATAGGTCACAAACAGTCGAACTTAATAGCAACATTTCTGAACCCTTTTCTCTGCCATGTGGGGTGCCACAGGGCTCATCTCTTAGCCCTACACTTTTTAATATCTATGTGGCACCCCTGGCTGGCATCATTAGATCTTTTGGGTTTCAGCTCACCTCCTACGCGGACGACACACAAATTGTGCTGTCAGTGACGGAGGGGGCTGAAAAAGAAACAGGTGCACGTTTTTCAGAATGCATGGGATCCATTTCTAGGTGGATGTCGGCAAATTGCCTCAAGCTGAATTCAGCTAAAACAGAGGTTCTGAGATTTGGCAATAATCCTTTGATGTGGACACCAGACTGGTGGCCTCCTAATCTTGGTCTTTGCCCCACACCTTGTAGGAAAGTCAAAAACCTGGGTGTTGTGGTAGATGACAAACTCAATATGGGGCACCAGGTCAGCAAGGTGACATCAGGATGCTCTATGAAGCTTAGAATGATTAGGAAAATCAGGTTCTTTTTATCTGAGGGGAATTTGAGAACGGTGGTGACTGCACTTATATTATCACGCCTTGACTACTGCAACAGTCTTTATGTTAATATACAAACTCAACATCAAAACAGGCTACAGGTTATTCAAAATGCTGCTGCCAGATTGCTGACCAGGACTCCTAGGACTGTTTCAGTCAAAGTAGAATTAAAGAAGCTGCACTGGCTCCCAACTCATCTGAGATCCCGTGTTAAGGCACTATGTATAGTCTTCAGAGCCTTGAACGGAACTGGCCCAGAGTTTCTAAGAAATACGTTTTTTTGGTACATCCCTTGCAGAACTCTTAGATCTACTGGCGCTAGGCTAGTGAAAACTCCCTGTTTCAAAAAAGTCAATTGGGGAGGTAGAAGCTTTGTAAATAGTGCGTCTAAAATCTCATGTTGAGAAACACCTCTGACTTCTGCGTTTTTAGGAAGGGTCTTAAAACATGTTTTTTCTCTCAGTTTTAGTCATTCTGTTATCTTAGGTTATCAATGCTTAGCGCCAGGACACCGTATGGTAATCGTACACTCTATAAATTATAATAACATAACATAACACATGTCAGCCCAGTCATAAAGATGCAATCAACAGTGCAGCCATTTCTGGCCTCACTGGAGGGGATGTCTTGCATATCTTTGGTCAGTGTTTCCCCTAAGGGTCATTTCTTGTAAGGAGGTCACCTTCTTCAGCCACAAGCAGGGATTGTAGCTCTGTCTTAACCTTGACTTACCACCTGCTGCCACAACTTACATAATTGTTCTTGCTAACTGTTAGAAATGGGGTTTCAAGTTGACAGAGGTATGCACCATGTCCAAGCAGGAACCAACATTCAAGTCAGAGTAAGCTAAATACACACTGAAAGATCACCTGTGCTCATCCTTTGATAGCTTGGCACATAGCAGTCAGGCTTATCTAAAAAGGCATGTGTAAAGTATTTGTATATCCCACACATGCAGTAACCCAATAAAAACACCACAAAATACTCCACACAGGTTTAGAGAAATGGAGTAGAGCAAGACCAAAACAACTGTATCTTGTTGTTGGCCCTCGGACTCTGAGCACTTTGCCACTGCTTACCAGTGCTAAAGTGCATGTGCTTTTCCCCTAAACATGGTAACATTGGTGTATACAAAATTTTCATATTTATTTGACTAGCAAGTCCCTTGTAAAGTGGTATACCATATACACAGGGCCTGTAATCTAAATGCTAGTAGTGGGCCTGCAGCGCTGGTTGTGCCGCCCACACAAGGAGCCTTTCAAACCTGTCTCAGCCCTGCCATGTGCAAGGCCTCGGTGTGCAGTTTACTGCCATTTCAACTTGCGATTTAAAACCACTTACCAAGCCCTAAGCTCTCTTTTTATTATGCATTTGTCACCTGTAAGTTAGGCCCTATGACACGCTAGGGTCAGGCTGCTGTGTAACTAAAAAGTAGGACATGTACTTTCATGTTTTACATGTCCTGGTAGCGGCAAACAGCTAAATTCACTTTCCAATGCTGTGAGGCCTGCTCCTCTCTTAAGCTAACATTGGGAATTCCTTAATACACTTTTAAACTGTAATTCCTGATTAGAAAGGAATAGCTGCATTCTGTTTCAAATCTTTGGAATGGTAATGGTAAATTCTCTTTGCTGGTAAAGTCTGATTTAACATTACTAATTGCGAAATGCCATTTTTAGAAAGTGGACCTTTCTCTGCTCCTACTGCTCTGTGTGCCTTGCAGCCCAGACTCCAATACACGTCTGGGCTGGGGGACAGTTACACTTTGTGCAATCCCTCCAGAGAGCCATAAGCACAGGAAGGCTCAGTGTGGCTGAGTACCTATCTACATGCATCTGCATTCTGGTGGCCCTTCCTGGGCAGGAAGGGACGAAAGGGCTAACACTTACACTTCAATAGGTAGTAGCTTGACTACAAACAATGTGCTGATTACCCCAAAGATAGAAGACAGGACTGGGTTGAAATGGATACTAGTGTACTTCAAAACCACTCTTTGAAGTCTCCCCCTACTTCAAAGCCACATTTGGGTATAAGTACTGGCTCTCTGACCACACCAAGTCAGAAAATTCTGGACCTATTCTAGCCACTTGTGTAGATTAGGATTCACTGGCCCTGATGAATTGCCACCAGACCCCTAGTGGACTGATCAGGGCAAGAAAAAAGTTGACCCAGCAGTTATCATAGACCATTTTTTCTATAGCACACATGTATTTAACATAGGCTAGGGGGACTCAAGCATTAAAAAATTAAATGAGGACCTTCTGACCTATTTTACCTGCAATCTCCTACTATTCATAGCTTAAAAAATCACATCACTCTACACTGATCAACCTCACACCCAGGCTTCACACATTAAAAAATGGCATACCAAAAAGATCTCACTTAAAGAGTCGCTTTGTGGATGCCTGACGGGCATTGCAGCACTGGCCCGGCGTGGAGCTCACCTAATGATGAAGCCTGACACCCTTCTGGGTTTGTGAGGGCTCTTGCTCCTAAGACGTCATGCTTCCTGCTGACAGCTCAGGACTTGATTAACCTGGTCATCACACTCTATCATTTTTCAGTATAGGAATTGCATATCCTACCTATTACATTCTAGTTATTCTTGTATCGCGTATGCTGGACATTCAGGTCTCCTAGTCACCCCTTTCTGTGAGAATAATTCTGGTCCTACAAATGAACCTCTGTCAAAAGAACAAAGGATGCAAATGGACTGCTGATCTGGAAGGCCTGCCTTTCTGTATGTTGCCCTGCTGCCCGCTGCTCTCTGACTCTGCTGAAGGGCAGCTGTACAATGCTTTTTTCCAAGTGATCTCCAAGGGCTTGTTGGCTTGCCTCCTGTTTCTTGAGACTCAGGAATATTAAAGTCTCTACCCCTGCTTCTGTGCCTGGCTCACTGGAAGTAGCCCAGATACTTGCAACATGGATTACAACCCATCTCCTGTCTGCATGTAGCAGAACCAGAGCATCTACCCGGTTGCGGTAGTAAAATCTACGTATCACTTCAGGACCAGCGCTTTGCCTCCAGAGATCGACGCATCGGACAGCATGTCACCACCACTGCAAGTTGGTGAGATCGATGCTTACCTTTGACTGCATGGCAGAAACTGGTGCAACGCTTAATGCATCTCGACTTCAGCACCTGTCTTCGGAACTGAGGCATCTCCTTCACTGCATGGAGAACGTAGACTCATCTCGCTGCTTGCAACCTGGAAAGGTACTTTGTACACCAGGGCCTTCAGGGTTCCAGTAGCCAGCCAGCACTCCATCGCATTCGGCCCGAACTTTGACTATGCCCCGGTCCAGCGTGACCTAAAGTAACCTTTTTAGCGCTACTTGCTTTTAAGTGCTTTACTGCATTCATTTATTTAAAATGCAATATCTCAACTTCTTTTTGTCATTTTGCTCTTGTTTTATTTATGAAGTCATATTTTATTTTTCCAAAGTATTATGGAGTCATGTTGTGGTGCTTTAACTGTGTTACTGCATTACTTATTGAACAAAGGCATTACACAATTCCTTCTATTTTAAGCCTGCCTGCTCTGTGCCAAACTACCAGAGGGTGAGCACAGGATAATTTAAGTTGTGTTGTTACTTCCCTTGACTAGGATTGTGGTCCCTACTGGAACAGAGTACATAACTCTGTCAACATGAAACCCAATTGCTAACAGGTCCTATGTGCGGAAGGGCATGGTCTATCTAGGGGGAATGGACAGCCCATGCCGGTTCTGCTATATGCCAATGGCACTGTCTTGATATTGAGATTTGCTCTTTAATTACAGCAGCTCTTGAGCAGTTTCATCGATTTCATGGACAGCCTCCATCTTACCACAATTTACTCCAAGTCAAATATTATGGTGCTGGGCCCTAAAGGCACCAAAACCAGTACCCATTATATCAAAGCTAATATGCTTAGCGAGGTCACGAATTTTCCCTACCTAGGGATCCTCTTCAACTCAGTTGGTTTCCCTTGATTAGGGCCAGAAGAAATGCCTTCTCAAGAAGTCTTGCTTTGGTCTTGGGCCTTGCTTTTAAAATTGGGCAAAAGTGTGTGCCTGCAATGATAAAAAATCTACCAATTTAATGGCTCACTATAGCAACTTATGGTGCTGAGATCTGGGGGAACTCTAACCTATAACTTCTCCAAACTATGGAGAACAGGTATTTTAAGCGCTTAAATTGTTTACCCTGCAGCATGTCCTCCATAGATGTTCACAATGAGCTTGCCGGTGACTAGGTTTCTGATCTAATCCAGTTCCGCACCTTATCTTTTCAGTTAGCTGTTTGGTTTGAAAAGGACCTTGATTTACATTAAGTCATTGTTTTAGACTGTCTAAACCTGGACTCTTCCAACAGAATCCCATGGCTTATATATGCCAAGGAGTGGCTCTTTAAACTTGAATGCTCTTACCTGTTCAACTGCCGAGAATCTATATCTAAGGTCGACATTACTCGGGTCAGGGAGGCATTCATGTCATTCAAATCTGAAGCTAGAGAATCTAGAGCTCTTATGTCATTGGTGAGATCCTATGTCTTGGTCCAAACTTTGCCCTTATTGGAACCCTATCTTACCAATGGGCTCTATAATATTTAGTGTTTCTTGCCTATTCGATACAGGTTCAATCTAATACATAATTTGTTACGTGTAAGGGTAGGGCGCATGATGAATTAGACCTCCCTGTTAATGCGACGGTTGTTCAGCTCAAGATACTTTGTCCTTATATGTGCTTTTAATCTGTTTATACACAAACACTTTTTAAAACCAATCTCGGCTTAGCTTATTTTCAAGAGTTCTTGGCCCACCTTGTTGCACTTGCAAATGTTGATTGATTTTAGAACGAGTTATCGTGTGGCGTGTTTTTTAATTTGCACAGTCAAAGTCAGAAACACTATGATTTTTGTCTAATGTAATGGTCCTAATGACTGTTTTCTCCTCTGCATAATTTTTAGTTGAACTTGGAGATGGATCCATAATATATTTATTATCGTATTGGTGTTATTCATTATATGTTGATTTTAATGATTTTAGCATGTTTTATCTGTCCTTTACAGTTTACCTATTTTAAACCCAAAATAGATTTTGATTGATTGATTGAACTCAATTTCTCAAAAGCAGCATTGGTGGGAGTAAACAGCAGTGCAGGAAACCATTGTTTGCTCCCCCCAATATTTTCCCAAATATAGCACCACTGGTTCCTTTAAGGAACATGGGCTGCTTTAAACAGCAAAAGCTTCTCCTTTGGAAATACAAATGCAGATTCCACAGGAGAGCAACACTTTTTCAGTAATTGACATGAATGGAGTCTGGTAATCCACTGTTGGAGGGTGATGATACCTGAGTGAAATCTCCTTCTCTACAGCACAAAGATGGCGGAACCTGTCCAGTACTCTTCTGGGTGAGGCTTGATCAGGAAATATGCTATTGTGGTTATCAATTTGGAAGAATCATCTGCCTACGGAGTGAAAATGTCAATATTCTGAAAGGCAGGTAGGTAAGAAATAACACTCTTCTTGACAACTGAAATTTATTCAATGATTCAGTCATATGCTCCCACTCTAAGTTTCAAGAACGTCTCCAGTAATCTCTAATAAGCATTGTAACCCAACCTACTAGTAGTGGAATGAAAGTCTTGATGATCATGATATTAAGACTTTCAAATTCATCCAGAGCTGGGGTGGGGGGTCACAATTTGTTAAGGAATATATTGCCATTGAAAAAATGCATTGACTTCATATTCCAAATCAATACATCACAAGGTAAGCATAGTGTATGTAGATTAGTTAAGAATAGTAAATAGACACTTACCTCAGCCATATAGTGGTAGTCAAAGAGCTGATTTTTTGGGGGACGATATTAATAACCTTGGTATATTGCAATGAAACTGGTCTGAATTGCAACCTAAATTTACATGAAATTTGGAAAAGAAATGCAACTCAAACCCTAGATGTACATTTGTCTGGAGGCAATTATAAAATGTATCTCTAATCACACAAAGACAACCATGTCTGATTTGTGATGCAGTAGTGCCCATGAGCAGAATCAAAGAGTTTGGAGTAGATGCCTTACCGACCCTAGGAGGTCTTAAATAAATCACAACTGGATTTGTGGTAGGAATCCAGAGAAATATCCAAGGACATTTCCTTCTTATTTATTAAGTACCTTAGACATGGTTGAAAGGTGAATTGAATGGGATGTTAGATGAGTAATAAAGGCTCATCCACCCTTATGAAAGTGTCATCATGTTTCGGTGTTCTTCTAAAGCCCATTTGGGTCTGAGGCCTTCAACAGGGCTGTTAGCATCCATGCAGCTATTTGTTAAATCAGGGATAATGTCAGTTGCCACCACTTACTTCATCAAGGTGGCAATGTCTGCGGTTTTACTTAATTCATCCCTATATGCCTGCCATCAAATAATCAGTGTTCTTGTGGCTGAGATTTAAAAAGTTATCAGTGTTCCTGTGTTCAGCAGCGTAATAACGTGGTCATGTGTGCCGATGTCACGCATTGCGTCTCCAGGTGCAGATGTTGGGGATGCTGGGAATTGAAGTTTCTTTTGGGGTGAGAGCGACATTGTTCACAAATATGTTTAACCCTCATTGGCATTACTGCTCGTCTGTGGATTTGCTAATTTTGAACAAGTAGTCCAATGTTTTGAGAATCAACTTATGCCTGTATATACTTATTTTGCCATCCATGTGATTCTGCCATATAAGTTGTAGTAAGTTAAGTGGTTGTGTATAACCACATTAAAGAGCATATTCACAACAGTAGATTCTTCCAATAACTAAATTGTTCTTCTGGATGGTTTCGTTATATTCATTTTTTCGGATGAATAGCCTATGCCCCTGAAAGGATGGGGTGACATGTTGTAAATAATTCTGATAGTAGAGAGACTGAATCATTATCTAGAGTGAATGAACAATGGAGGTTGCCTCTTCATTAGGCTTAATGTTTTGTTTGGGCATGTGATATGTGATATGTCTCAAAGATACAAGGATCACTCATCGGTACTATGGTTTCTCACATATTGATCAGGTTAAACAGATAAGTAGCAGAACTACCTATACCCTCCCAGGAGTTGGGACCATTGGATGTCATCACTCAGCATTGTTCCAGGTGGAAGAGCTTGCTGTTAGGTGTGTTAGCTGGTAGTTTATCGATCACATACCATGTGAGATCATTTTCAAAATGTGTTTTTTCAATAAAGTGTGCCATCACTTGCTATTGTGTTTTTTACACTTGAGGGTGCTTCTATGCTCATTAATTCTTGAGTGGAGCTACCTCGTTGTCATGCAGGCATACTTTAAACCCCACGGGCAGACAATCATATAGATTACATTGGTGGAATTGCATTTTGTGTGTTGTTTCAGTAGCCATGGTATTTGTCAACACATGTCTAGTTCTTTTGCAGTTTAATATTGCAGAGTCCTGACGGATAATGTCCAGACACTGGGGACAGACCCCAAAGTGACTGTAGGTCAGTTTTTTTGGGTGCGAGGACTTGAGTCTGGTGTGAACCAATGAATTTCTTAATGATCTACTTAGTTTAAAGGAGGAAATTGTTTTTTGGTAGTTAAAAGAGCTCATTTCAAGCATTTCTTAATCTCTAACACTGTCTCAGGAGGATCAATATTAAACACAGACACCATAAGATCTCCCAATGATTATCTGAAGAACATGTAATACAAAAATAGTATTCAGGTTCCAAAGTCTTTAGAGTGGAAATTGTTCCCTGATATGCAGCTTCTCTAACTTAATCCCATAATTGTTTTACATTTTAATAGACGTGCTTGCTCTGCTCTCCTTCCCTGCTGCCATGGAAACCCAAATAATTCTTTAGCTAGATTGGATAAATGTGAAAGTCACATAGGTGGAAGCAACACAAACTGAGGGCTATTAGAATTCAGAGGCATATGCGTCAAAGTAAGTCCCTTGAAAAAGTAAGTAAAAAAAAATAGAAATTATACTAGCAAGGGTAAATAAATGATTTCTCGTAAAAATATTTTAGAAGCATCACTCTGCAATTTACAGTTCAACTCAAAAGAACCAATAGAATAAATTGGCTTTACACATCTAAATCACCCCTCTATTTCAAAACCCTGAGCAGGGCAAGGTGTCTATCATTGTCTGGAGTCCAGCTGAAGTTGAAAATCAAGGTAGAAATATTGAAATGCAGTTTGGGGGAGACTGTCAATGATGTAAGATTTTCCTGGAGTAGGGGGGAGAGCGCTGACTCGCTGAGTGTTTAAAAGGTCAAAGTACTCTACAATGTCTGATCTCAGTGATGGCACGAACTCCTTGTCTATGAACCACCAGGTGCTAAAGTGCTACATACCCCTTGGTCTATCATCTGAGCCATATAGTTATAAGATGACTGGTTATTGATCCAATGTACCTATTGATGAAATATTGACCCTGGAGATTTCTTGGATGTCTGCTGCAGGGATAAAAGCAATCTAAACATGTGAGTGAGTTTTGGGCACTAGAATGCAAAGTAAAAGGGCACTACCCTCAATGCCAAATACAGCATACATCGTCCAAACCCAAGGACTCCTCCCAGTCAACAAGAATGTAGTAGGATGTCGATAGCCAAAGCTACCATGTGTTCCACCTTCTATTCATGTCTCCATGAAATTTGCCTCTTACTATGAGCTTACTAGTAGCCAAATTAGTTTGGATAGGATGGTGGGTGGGTGCATATTTTCTGACCAAAGTTTATCTCTGGCCTTGTCGTGAGCCTGACAATATGATGTAGCAGCCCAGGTAGTTTATTTTCCTTAGATCCACTAGTAAGTGAAAGGATTTTTGCAAGACCTTACTGTGCTCCAGGATCCTAAGGTGAGGCCTGAGTGGAAAACCCTGATGTAACCATGTTTGCCTAAAAAAAAAATGCAGTTTGTGCCTACTATATGCGTCTCCTGCAAAAGTAATATGTTTGGAGATTGGCATCTGGCAAATTGCAATTGATGCCATCTTACATTTTATTATTTACACATTGATGTTCCAAGAAACAATTTTGTAAGTATAAGGGACTGCTTCATTTTTGTGAATGAACATTGTCAGAAAAGGGATAATTCATTAGTTGAGGTGGGTTGGGGTGGATGGTAGTTTGCAGCAATTAATAGCATCACTATTCTTTTTAGGTTCAGTAAATGTTTCAATTATTTAAACCTGAGCTCAACCCCTGATAGCTAAGGCACACAATAGATAGGCTTAACTTGAGAACATGAGTCAAGCATTTACAAGTAATAAACCCTTAAAAAGTCTGATTTATCAAAATAGAGAATAAGAAAAAATGGACACTAAAGGACAAAAAGCAAATTAGGGGAATTGGAAACATAATTTTTAAAGTCTTAAATAAAAACAGTGCCATAAAACGTTAAGCCTCAACTGCTTTTATCTTATAGCACTTGAGAGCAACTTAAGTGCGATTTAAGACTGACCATGATGGGGTTTGGTTTGGCTATAGAAACAAGATTTGACACAATCAGAAGTTTTACCCTCTGACTTAGTCTCTGAAATTAAAGTCGAATATCCTTGGTGGAACAAGGCAGCAGGCTGTAGCTGAGAAGGGTTTCATGATGCCAGAGAGCTGTCAGATGAGATCTCAGTGAAGCTATTGACTTTTGGCTTGAAAGCTCAGAGCAGGAGAAATGTAAAATTTGCGGCCGGGGAAAATCCATTGCGGGCCAAATTGTTGGGCCCGATTCACAGAACTAACTTAAGACAAAATCCTAAACTTACTACCAATTTGGTATTCACAGAAGGCACTTACTCATTTTGGTATTCACAGAAGGCACTTACTCATTGATGAGTAAGTGCCTTCTGTGAATACCAAAATGAGTAAATGGTATCAAGTTTAGGATTTTGTCTTAAGTTAGTTCTGTGAATCAGGTCTGTCGTGAGCCACTCATCTGAAAACCAGGTAGTTCCGATGGGGCCACGTTATATCCTGAATCCCAGTAGGAACTAATGAGGAAGCGACAGATAGCACTGCTCTCCCAACAATTTCCAAGCGGAAGTGGGGTTGGGATGAGAAAAGAGAAATACCAGCTCTCTTGCATTAGGAGTTCTGGACTCAGAGCAGCGTCTCATCTGGGTAGATGACCACCAGACTCAAGGGAGTTAGTTATTGAGGGAAATTCAGGTCTGTAAGGAGAGGTACACAATTATCATCAAGTGACTGAACAACTTGTACACTATCTCACATATAGAGCAATACACTTGAAGATTGCAACATACAGATGAGATTACAGCAGTGCTTCAATGATCAATGGTAAGACATGAAGAAGTCAATGATCACCCAGTGATCTGCAAAAAGAAAGCAAGTCAGATAAAGCATGCATTGTGTCCCAACACTGATGCTTTAACTTCTGTTGTGAACATCCTCATTCCATAATCAAAGTCTAAGAATGCTTGTACAATAGTGGCAAAGTTTTCTTTTGAATGCTGTCTTTGGAGACCTGGATGCGCTTTCCGTAGAGCTGCTATTACAAGAAGTACATTATCCACAAATGTGCACTCCGTTACACTGATACTGCTATGATGCAACACGTCTAAGGTACCCTGCTGCAGCCACCTTCCTTGCTTCTGTGGGAATGCACTTGTGCCTTTCAATCAACACCTTCACATCACTGCGCGCTATGAGCAAAGCTTGTTTCACCTGACTACAGATACAAGGGAACGCGAGGGTAGCAAGGTCACGTTCTCTTTTATGAGCTGCTCCTTCACTACAGGAATAAGGAGCGCCGGGACTTGACTCCCCCAAGGAGGCCGAACGGACAATGGCTGCGCGATGCAGGGAACCGGTGAGTAGAAGACTGGAAACAGGCAAGTGACTGCAACATCGAGGCGAAGTCAAACGCTGCTCGTTCATCTGCGCAACTTCAATTAGCCATAATACACGTGCCCTTTGTAGTGTCGGGCCTCAGGCCCGCATCATGCTAATAAGGGACACATACGGCATTAGAGGTAGTGTGGTAACTGGCCACGAGAACGTGCACTCGGGCCCTTTTATTGACGGGGATGGATGGGTGTGGGAGGTGCAGTGTGTCCAGCCCTCGAGGGAGTGGCTGGGGTTACAGCTTCCTGTGAGACACTAGAACGTGTCTCACAGGACACTACATTCCTCCCCAACTTTATTGAAGGACAAGCAAAGTGTCAGTCCAACCTGTGGGGAAGAAACACACAGTTGATTAAATACCACAGGGTCCATCAGCTTCTCGAGTCAGGTGGCAGGACGACATCAGACGTGGGCTGGTGAACTTGGCTTGCAGCAGGACCTTCTCGGCGGGCACCCGTAATTTAACCTGAGGGACTCAGGACACGACCGCTGGCTTGGAGACGTTCGCTGCATACCGTCCGTTCGCTGACAATGCCATGTCTTGCTGTCTTGCCTGGCTTCATCTTGACTGACGTCGGGGATGGTCTGTGGTGGGTTCTAACAGTTCCTTTTAGTGTGCTGCGTCGTGACCATGGATGGAGTCTCACATGAGGATTCACAAAGGTGTTGCTGGACCGACTGTCCCTGTTGAACCGCTTGGCTGTGACCGGTACCCTGACGATGGGGCAATGTCTCTCCTCACTCTCCCGCCGGGGGAGGCCCGTCGTCGGGGTTGCTGCGGGACTGTAGGAAGGCTGCGCTGGAGCCGCTGCTTGTGTGCCGTCTGAGGAGCCGTTGCTTGGTCACACGCACAACCCTCACGGGTGGATGAGTCTTGGTCAAGACTTGCACTCGCAGTCGCTGTTCCGGTGTAGGCCAGGTTCACAGGTGGCTTCTGATTTCGTTTAGTCGGCTTGTGTGGCAACGGTTTCGGACTCCAGTCCATCGGTACTCGGGAGTGGTGTTTGACGCATGTGTTGATGGCTGGCGTGGTGATGGCTGCCAGCCATGTGGTGAGTCGGAATGACAGGTGGTGGTGGCTTGTTGAGAGAGTTCGGATGTCAGGATGGACCTGGGCAGCCACGTGCCTCCACCTTGCTGATGTTGAGTGTCCGTGGCGGTTTAACACATAGAGTGTGTTGATCCTCTCTTGCCTGGCTTGGGGCCACTGTCGACTCCATCTTGAGGCGGTGTGAGGACGGACACTCTCAGCAGATCTTCACCCGTGGCATCTGTGGACAGGAGCAAGGCTGCCACTTGACTTGGACTGCCGACACTTGGGGAGTGGCCGTTCACCTGGGGAAGCGTTGTGGAGAGACGCGGTTTGCGACTGCTGTGGCTTACATTTGGTTCTCCCGTGAGGCTGTGTCCAGGGACGGTGGTCCGCCTTGGTGGCTGTCGGATGTGTCAGGGTGAGCTCTTGGCTTGCTGTGAGTCCCTGGTCTTCTCCTTTTGCTGGTCTGTTCAGTCTACCTGTGTCTTCCAATTTTTTAGGGTGACAGGGCGGTCACTCTTCTTTCTTCGAGGGCGTTGCGCTTGGACCTCGAGGCGGCGCTGTCATGGCGCCGGCTTCTGCCTTCGCTCCGGCGCGCTCCTTGCTTGCTGGGCGACGTGACGTCCAGTCGCGTGTCGCTGGCGTTGGAGCGCCTGTTGCTGTGGCGGCCGCCACGTGGAGTGTGCAACTCCTCTCTTGCCTGTCGTGGGTCACCGCCGACTCCATCTTGAGGCAGTGTTGAGGAGGACACTGTGTCGCTTTCGGGCCGCTGCGGGTGCGACTCCTTTCTTGCCTGTCGTGGGTCACCGCCGACTCCATCTTGAGGCAGTGTTGAGGAGGACCTTGTTGCTTTCGGCCCACTGCGGGGCTGCGGGTGCGACTCCTTTCTTGCCTGTCGTGGGTCACCACCGACTCCTTCTTGAGGCAGTGTTGAGGAGGACCTTGTTGCTTTCGGCCCACTGTGGGGCTGCGGGTGCGACTCCTTTCTTGCCTGTCGTGGGTCACCGCCGACTCCATCTTGAGGCAGTGTTGAGGAGGACCTTGTTGCTTTCGGCCCACTGCGGGGCTGCGGGTGCGACTCCTTTCTTGCCTGTCGTGGGTCACCGCCGACTCCATCTTGAGGCAGTGTTGAGGAGGACCTTGTTGCTTTCGGCCCACTGCGGGTCTTCGCTGGGGCAGTGGAGACGTGGATGCTCTCCTGCCTGCATTTAACAGTGCTTCGTTGTGGAAAAATCTCTCTCTCCCGGGCGCCTGCCTGTGCTGTCGGATTCGCTGGTGTGGTCTTCTGTGCGCTTTGGACCACGTGCGCTCCGTCTTCACCTTGGGCGCTCCCTTCCGGCACTGGTGTGCATGTGGTGTGGTTGGCGGTTGTGCCTGTTCACCAGAAGGGGCGGGTGATGCGACCTCTTCACTGGCGGTGGGTTTAGACAGCCATGTGTGTGGTGCGTGCTTTCATTCTTGTGCTGTTGCTGGGAGCAGTTCCTTGGAGACGTTGCTGTCCTGGCTGGCCATCCCCTTCTTGCTAGTGGTGGTGGTTGTCTGTGTGTAGCTCCAAGTTACTTGCCGCTCTTTGCAGGGTTTGTCAGTTTCTCCCTATACTTTGCAGGGGTTGCAGGCTGTGCTCTTGCATATGTGATGCTGGTTTGCGCTGGTGCAGCTTGGGGCACCTTGGGGCTCTTGAGTGCGGCAGGGGCCTAGGGGCTTTGCTGTCTTCACGGGCATCTTGGCTATCCTCACTTGCAGGGTGCAGAGGGCCACTCTTTGAGCATTCTTCTCCGAGGGCACGTCTTGCTGTGCCAGGTACAGTCCGTCTCAGCCACTGGGCGTGAGCGGGCTGTCTTCCCCATGGTGGCGGTGTGCCCTCTTGGATCTGTTGGCTGGTGTTGCCGGTCGTGCACTGCTGGTCTGTAGGGTGCCGTGCAACTACGCTTATCGCAGGTCTGCAGCCTTTGGTCGCGGTGGGCAATCAGAGTGTTGGATCGCACTCTGGATGCGCCCGTGTGGAGCCTCTTGCTAGGATCCCTTTGCAAACCTCTCCTGATGATCCTGCCGCCTCTGGCAGCGTGGTGGAGTGTCGGTCCTCCCCTCTTCTCTAAGGCGCTGGTGGTTGTGGGGTGCAGCTGGCTATTCACTCAGGTCTGGTAGCGCGTCTGTCCTTTTGCGCGTTGCGCCTGGAGGACCACCCGGTGGCGCTGCACCCTTTGGCACTTTCCTGTGCTGGGGTTAGCCTTGGGCCTTTTGCGCCCCTTGCTGGGTGTGGGTCTGGAGTTCCTCTTCTTCTCATGGTTGGTAGCAGCACCTTGGCATGGAGTTCAGAGATGCTCCTGAGCAGACCTTAGATGGCGCTGCTGCCGCCGCCTGTACTGTGGTTCCTCTGCCGCTCATGCGGTATCTCTGAGTTTACTAGGCAGCGCTGTGGCCCTCCCCTCGTGGACAGTCTCACTCACAGCCTGGAGGCTCTTGAGGGGTGCTGTTTGCTGTTGTGGTACAGGGTACTTTTTTGTCTCTCTGGGCTTGCCCTGTGTGCGTGTGTGGAAGGAGTCCCCCTCACCGTGTAGCAAGTACCGAGGCTGCCGGTTGTGGGAGTGATGCCCTCCTGTGCGTTGCTGTTTTTTTTGTTCTTAAAACCTAGGCCGGGAGCTCCTTTCTCGGCTTGTTAGGCATTTCTGTAGGGGAGTGCATGTTGTCCTTCCTGCCCACCAGGTGGCAGCACCGCGTTGAAGGATCCGGGCCTCGTCTGGCTGTGGCGTGGTTTTGCCGCTCTGGCTTCGGTATGCGGATACCGGGCGGCGCTGTGCACCATGCCCATCGATGCAGGGCCACTTTTGCTGGCCAGGGGGCACCCCTGTCTCCTCGCATGTCGCTGGCGCCGTGGCCCCTCTCCTGTTCGGGTCAGGCCATTAACTTGCGGCAGCTGCAGGCGGGTGCCTCCGCTCCCAATGACGGCAGGATGACAGGCAGCACTCCAGCACCGCCCGAGCCCCGATCTGTGGAGGCTGCTGACGTGCTGGATGTCAAAGACTTTGGCAGGTGGGTGCGAGTAGGGCCGCGGGCATGGCAGGTGCTGCTCTGTGACGGGATCGCAGGCTCTCTAACCGCTACGGGCTGTTCACAGTGCTCGCATGGGGCTTGCCTGTTGGAACGACGTTGCGCCCTGGCTTGCTACCTGGTTTCCACCACGGTGGGTGGTCTCGCCGGACTCTCGGACTTCTGGTCTCTGTCCGTGCTTTCTCTTGGCCTGTTCGACCTGCCGGGTGGCCACCGGATGTATGGGCAAGGGAACGAGGGACGAAGTTGCGAGGTTCACGCTTACTCCAGGATCATCCGTTCATTCTCCTCTCCTCCTGGCCTCAGTGGGATTGCGGCACGGGCGGACCTCATTGTCGCTCCATGGGTTGCGGGGAGCGGCGTCACGCCAGATCACCACGCCAGGTGCTGATGGCTGGGTACCTCGCAGTGGGGGTGCCGTCTCCCTTGCACGTTTCCTTTTCTTCCCCCGCGAAGGACGATGAGGGGCCAGGCCACGGGCACGCGGGGTCAGCTGCCCACCTCGTCGCCAGTGTAGTGTCAGGCCTCAGGCCCGCATCATGATAATAAGGGACACATACGGCATTAGAGATAGTGTGGTAACTGGCCACGAGCACGTGCACTCGGGCCCGTTTATTGACGGGGATGGATGGGTGTGGGGGTGCAGTGTGTCCAGCCCTCGAGGGAGTGGCTGGGGTTACAGCTTCCTGTGAGACACTAGAACGTGTCTCGCAGGACACTACACCCTTGAGAGTTCAAAAATTGAAATAATCAAATTTGCCCAGAAACATTGGACCATTCTCTGATGGACACTCATCCAAAAAGGTGCATCATTTATACACTCAAGCTCACGTGAAGTACGGAAGGAACCATTAAGCAAAATACTTTCGGAACCATGGCAGTTAACACGAGCTTTCAACTAGGGAATGAACTGAACACAACACGTGGCTCATGTGCATAACCTTTTACAAACAATGGGAAGGACATACACTATAGAACCAAACAATGATTCCAACACGTTATTGCTTGCCCTTACAGAAATATAACCTAGAACCATTCATGAGTTACTGGAGTGTGTAACCGCGCAGTGGCCTGCAAGGTGCACATAGCACATACTTTTGGAGCCTTCGCCCAATGACAATTTCCACCTTCGGACTTAGTCACTATATTGGAGCTCAGATTCCGCTAGTAGGGCAAGGCCGCGAGCTGTAGAAAAACCAGGCTCCACAAGGCTGAATACCCTCTTCCCGATGTCCCCCTAAAACAGATTTGCTTCTGAGGAAATCTAAGAGCAAGAGCTATTCAGAATCTTTGTTCCAGCCGCAAAGCACCATCATCAGATTGACTTAGCCACAATCAGGGCGAAACCCGTCCTGGATTGCTAGTGTTCCTGGTCTGGGAGGACTTGGCCTGGTAGTTGAGACTGGACTGTTTCTATTAGAGCAGGGTTCAGATTTGTTTGCATATGGCTGGATCCAAATTGAGGTGGCACGGTGTGCTATGTAACAATGGACTGGAATACAGCCTGAGTAAGTGGCTGAGTTTAATTAAGGCATTGCATCCATCACTTGCTTGTGTACTTTATTTTATTTCTGAAACAAATGAATCAGTATTGACCAGAAGAGCCCCTTCAATGCATCCTGCAATCCTTGTATAAGCACTGTCCAAGATTCATTCTCTTCAACATGGACCATAGATAGGCACAGCTCACTTGTTCAAATATGTTTTCAGCATCAGGGATCAGAGTGGCATGTAGATACACGTTCTTCTTGGAAAGCTGCATTACGCCTGCAGCATGTCTGCTGCTTTAAGACATTATAGGGTCCAAAGTTGTCATTATTAAAGCCCACTTAATCTTTATACATCATATAATTTTTGAGGTATGGTCTACAATTAGCAGTTTTTTTGACATGACATTCATGAAAACTGAGAAGTGTTCATCTCACCTGGAAATAATCCATTATTGATGTGGTGATAGCCGTTATACCTATTTCTTAGCTTCAGTGCAATTTGTATTTTAGAAGCAATAACCATTTCAAGATTAAAGTTATTTTTGTATGAATTATCAATATTTAGGGGTCCATTACAATGCCATTCGGAAAGGCTCAGAATCGTATTTGTATCTTCTGAATCCGATTCTGAACCCGTCTTTCCTTCCAATTCGGAAAGGTTTCTGAACGACCGATTACAATGTTCGTAAATCGTTCGACTTTCTGAGTCAGTTCCAGGTGGCATTCGGAGGAACTGAGTCGTTCGGAGCCGACTTGTAAAGGTCTACTTGTAAAGGCGTTTCCGACCGAGCGATTACAATGTCAGATTCAGACAGCCTTTCTGAATCTGTTGTTCCGACTCGGATCTGCTGTCGGAATCTGACTTTGGGGACCCATAGCTGGTCCTCTTCACCCGGACCCTTCCAAATGGACCCCTTGGGGCCACCAATGGGTTCCCGCCACAGGGTGCACGATTTTCCCCAGCTACCCCTTTCTTCAATGGGAACCTGTGTATTGGGTCGAACCACAGGTTCCCATTGAAGTCCATAGGAGTCCGACCGAATCGTATCCGGAAGCATCGTAATCGGTCGGTCGGACTACCCGGATCATATTCGGTCGGAAACCATTCCAAGACCAATTCGGTCGGAATGCTTTCCAATTGGCATCGTAATTGACCCCTTATTTGATAACTCCCTTATGCCGTAACACATATTTAATTTTATTAGTTACTTTTGTGCATTTAATTGCTACCAACTTTTGTTACATTTATACACAGTAAGTTCTCTTTTACTGCATTTTAAGTCGTATTTACACTCTTATTATTGATGTGCTTTTCATCATAACTATCTTTTAGACTGTGACTTTTTTTTACTGGAGTCCAGTTGCTTGAAGCTATATGATCCTATGCACACACCTGTCTACTTTCACTCCCAAAACAATTGTAGAAAAAAGTGTAAAGTCGGCCTTCATGCTACCATGGCAGTTAATCACGACTTCGTATAAAGTTTGCAGCAAAAATGCAGATTTTTCATTATTTTCATCCCTTTCAGATAGAAACAGCATTTTTGTGAAATGACCAAGTAATGGTGTTGCATTCGGCCTGCTACTTGGTTTGAAAAATGCTGTTAGCAAAGGTGAATCTGAATCTTTTCTGACATATTACAAATGCCATAGGATCAGTGGCCAGGATATTCCTCACGTTTATGACAGAGTAACCTGTCTGCTAAACTCTAAATCAGCCCTTAGATTTCAACCACACAGAAAGCTTTGTAGCATAAGGCATGATTTCTAGCCAATGGAGCCTAGCAACATGTGGGTTTCATTCCACTGGCATTTTTGACTGATGATGCTGCCCGGAAAGGCTCCACCCATCGGTCAGAGCCATCCGGGCCACATCTCGGTTTAATTTCCGATTGCCACATTACAATCCTGGCAGTCGGAAAGTAAACTGGCTGGTCATTCCGGCTGGCTTCTGACAGGGTCAAGGAGCCTGTTGGCCAGTTGGATGCCGGTCCGTAATCTCAAAGAACAGCCTTTCTGCCCTTTAGATTACAATACTCTGTCTCCGGCAAGCTTTCCATGTTGGGCTTTCAGACATGGGAAGACTGTTGGTGAGCGAGTACGGGGGCCCCTAGCAGAGCCCCCTTGCCTCTGCGGCCTCCGGTTTGGGGCCACCTGTTTATCCCTGCACTGTGTGGCAGGCACACGGTGTAGGGATGAACACAGACTCGCATTCCTCTTTGGGAGCTTGAGTTACAGTCAGTTTACGGCCATGACATGAGCTCCCATAGAGGAATAAGCATCATGATGAGGCGGTCGGGATCGCTGACTGGAGGTGGGCTGGACCCGTTTCTGAGATGTCGGCTCGACATCGTAATAGGCCCCTTTTGTGTGAAACGTTTGTAAATACTTAACTACTTATTAACTTCTATTTAACTTCACAGAAGTTCTACCAATAATTGTTTCCAGTTGTTGGAAAGTATGCATTATTAATGTACAAAGGAGAAAAAGTGCAAGCTCCAGTTATTTCTTTTGAAGGTGTTTTATATCCTTTAGTTGTGGGAAATAATTTGAAGTTCAGCTATTGATCCTCTAAATATAATGATAATAAATTCTTCAATGAGGAGAAAATCTGAAATGATAATTGAGAAACTAATTTAAAAGCTACTCCTAAAGAGGTAAAGAATTTCCAAGAAGTTTCCTTTAGCACTTAAATCAGGTGATCTAATTTTTTGTTAATAAATTAGCCCTAATTGTTCTTGAACTTAATGGCAGTGATGTAAACGTATATCTTTCTTCAGCGCCTCATCCTGCTATCAACCAGGATAATCGCTCTCTTAGAGCTAAAATGTGCCTGGATAAGGAATTAATTATGATTAGTGATGCGCCCATGCTAACGAGTAGAAATTAAATAATATTACATTTTCATGCTGCTATAAAAATATTTGCTAGTATTTCTAGTGCAATATAATGCTGTCATAAACTAATTACAGCAATAATGCAGCAATAGTGTAGAAAGATGATGTACAAGACTTCGTAAATGTTAGTTGTTTAGATTTTTAGTTTCAAACATGCAACTTGTAACTCAGCAGGTGCAGAATGTACAGTCTGGCATATCCATTGCATTTTCAACCTGCCCTTGTCGATTACTGCAGTAAAAATGCCTCTTTTTTCTCGACCCCTTCCTTGCCTATTGCCTCCCGTCGTATGCCCCAGCCCCAATATGCTCCCTTACTATTGACTATCGGCTCTGTGAACTCATGGATATCTTTATTGAGTTTCTTAATTCATTTATTCAAACAAGTCTTGATATTCAGTTTCCATAGCAAACCTCATGTTGACACTTGCCTTATTTTTACTTTCCATCTCGACTTTTATTTTCTTACATTTTCTCCATGTATATAGAATCTCAAAATGACCTCTCCTATTTCTCACCTGTGAATGGATCTTCTCTTACCACCAAAAATAGTCTCCATATCGGTATTTATCTGAGTATCGATGCATACCTAAACATTCTTTGCTTTTCTTCCACACTGATTTTTCTTCTCTCAGAGTTATTGATTCTCTAATTCTTCTTCAAACTCCTCCTTAGGTTTTTGTGTGACAGTTCTTCACTATGTCCATTATGTGTGAAATTATATGATACAGGATTATTTTAGGGGATGTATGAAAAGTTGAAAGCATGTTTGTTGTAGAAATAGGGGTCCAATGACAGAATATCGACCCTCAAAATATCGAGGTCAAAAATATTGTCATCGTATACTTATAATGATAAGTACAAAGATATCGAGGAAAACAAATATTGATGTTATTATTACCATTGTAGTAAATAGATATATATTATAACAAATGTAACAAATAAACCAAATAAAAAAAATGCTAAACACTCATATGTATTAATTAATATATATATTTACATATATCTACAACTATTAAACAAATAATTTTTATTAATATTATAATTTCATTTTGTTTAAATAATGTAACAAATAAATCTATATATACATATACCAAAAACATAAAGGGGCCGCATCGTAATAGGCTGCGTGGTTTCCTTTTCAACCACATCATTATGATGGAGGTGGTCGAATGGAAACCAGAAAATATTTTTCATATAATTAAACATTTCTATGTAGAAATTATTTATTTACAAAAAACTATTTATTAAATAAATTTAATTTACGAACTTCCCACCCCATTACCCGACAAAAATAATCCCAACCTGCACCTTACATTTACCTTTATGCTATTAATGTTAATATTTATCAAAAAATCAATTATCAATAATTCAATATTACTTACTAATGAATTATAATTACTTTACTTCCCATAAAATACCCTCACAAAACACACAACACACTCATAAAATGTAAAAAACAAAACCTATATTTAGACAATTAGCATAATGAACTATCCCAGTAATAACAAATATTAATTAAAAAAAATATCAACTACTTAAAATTAATTTACTTGCCACATTTCGCAAAATTAAACAAATATTATTTATCAAAAACGAAATATGAATTCATTAAACTTGCTTAATTTCCCTCCCTTTACCCCTATAAACCCCACAACCCACACCTCAAATTAAACGTTAAAAAGAATTACATAATTCAAAGAATTAATGTTCAATTAAAAAAATAATAGTATTTAACAAATAATTCTTAATTAATTAAGATGAATTTACTTCCCACCTGTATCCCTATAAACCTCACAACCAATTCCTAAAAAATGTTTTATTAAACAATTAACATAATTAATATCAATTAACAACTTATTAATAATTCATTACAAATATATTACTTCCACCTTTCACCCCTATAAACCCCACAACCCGTACTTAACATTTACGTAAAAAAATAATATTCGCTCAAATAACATAATTAAATATTAATCAAATGAATAATATTACGAAAAAAATATCATTTGTTTATTATAATTAAATGAATATTAAAAAATGGTAAGTTTAGACAAGCCAAGGTAGCCTTATTAAAACTACAAAGGGCTGAAGATCCACTGACTCTGGCATGTATATCAAGTTTTTTAAAAGTTGCTCTTAAAATAAGAAATACCAGAGGGCAGTTAGGATTAAATCATGGCTGAAGGTATTTTGTTTTCATTTTTGCAAATTAACTGAATTGAATGCGGATAATATTGTCACATTTGTATTTGTGTGGTATTTTAATTATCTTCCCAAAGATATGGCACTAGCACTTTAGGAATTGTCACATATTTTTACCCGTTAATAATCAAATCTGTAGGATAGGATGTACTAGTCACTGTTTATCCGAAAATGCCTTGTTGTTTTTTTAGCCCTTCATGCACACTAAATGAGTACCCTATGGCCGGTGAAGATATCACAAATGTATTTTAAATTGTTCGTTTTTTATCTGTATGAACTAAAAAAAATTTAATGTAGTTGAATGTACGTTTTTAAAAGTATTTTGCTTTTATGGTGACATGTATTGCACCTAATAAAGCTGATTGAATTGAATTGAATTGAATTGACTTTCCACCCTATAACTCTAAAAGCTCTGCTACGGAACTAAAAAACAAAAAAGGTAATTCAATTAAAGTTAATAACTACTATAAATTTTACAAATATATTAAAAAACAGAAACAGTTATTATACAAAAAGATTACATCATATACATTTAAAATATAGACTACAATACATAATAATAATAATAATAATTAAAAAATGATATTTTAAACAACTATATTTTTGTAAAAGATATTATTAAGTTTGATATTTTAAAAATCGATATTGCTTACCTTAAATCGTTTTTTTTACATCGATATTATTGCTGATGATATTTCCATACCACGATATTTTAGGCTCAATATTTTTGTATGGTGATATTTTGTACTCAATATTTTGTCTAAATTCCAGAAAAGGGAACATATAGAAGGTCATAAGAAACAAATATTTTTCAAATGATATTCAACTTGATTTGCCGACTTCTTTATCCTTTATTCCTTGGGAGGGCTAAGGGAAAGGGTAGGAGAAAGGGATCAAATGGTCCATTCATCAGTGGGGTCATGGAGGTTCGAAGAGACAGCATTCTAGACTTTTGAGTGCAGTAAATACACCCTTAAGTGATTCCTGCTGGTCTCCATGACTTTTATTAAGTCAAGAGGTATGACACCTGGCTTCAATCCTGAAGTCCATACTGCATATTGGTCTCCTTCCTTCCTTCCAGGTCATGCCTGATGGAAAACCAAGGGATATCCCAAGGCAGGCCCCTGAAAATAGAGGTTTTCTGGTGTTGTATAGGCACCAGGCCCACCAGCTCATTGGGAGAGGATAGAAAAAGTACTTGTGGCAAATCCGCCTTTTCTGCATGGTCACCAAAAACGTTTCACCTAGTTATGGACCATACTTTTGCTGGCTTTAAGACTGTGCACTTTACTACTGCTAAACAGTGCATGTGATTGCCCTCTCAAGCTTGTGTTGTACATTGGAACTCAGTATTTGGCCTATTTAACTTTGCTGTAAGTCAACTGTTAATGTTGTCTATGTAACAGAAATTTAAATGGCACACATGTGCTGCAGTGTGCATTCATACCTCCCACATATATGACAAAAATATATGTCTGCCCGGTGCACCACTGTGCTCTGGTTGGACTGCAGTTTTAATGCACTGTAGTGACACATGGCAAGAAAAAATGCCTTTGTCATGTAGGAAACATATAAGGGTCTGATTACGAGTCTAGCATCTTGCGACCGCCAGACTCACTCAGGCGGCACACTGTCCACCGTATTATGACTGTTAACGTTGTATCTGCAATGGGCCATCAGCTGCACAATGGAACAGTCATTCCCTGGAGGTGGCACAACTGCTCCACAATGCAATGTGCTGAGCGGAGTCTGGCGCAGCCCTTCTCAGCATATTAAGAGTTGATCCACCGCCAGCATTTCTTGGCAGGAGCCCCGCCATAAAAAGGCTGGCAGTGAAGGAACAAAGGGCGCCCTACATGGCCTCCTTGACACCCCGCCATAGAGATACCTTCAGGGGGACACAACATGTGCACCCCTGTCTGTATTCCCACAAATTTCCAGCACGGTATGGATGTCTGCACCGTGCTGGAACTTTTTGTCGTTCCTATTGCGGTGCCTGTTTTACCAGGCACCGTCATGGGAAAGGCAAAGGACCACCGACCAAACACAAGTTTAACACAAGTTCAACTTGTGATTCAGTCAGAGGTCTTGCAAGGGTTTGGCACAGTGGAACTGGCACCATTGTGCCAAACTCATAATTGGGCCCTAATTGTTTATAGTCATAAGTCACCCTAATAAGTGTGCCCTGTGAGCCCACAGGGCAAAGTACTAATATGTAAAAATAGGGCAGACTACATATTGGGGTCAGGGTGTCCATACAGTGAAATAAAAGCTAAAATATATTTTTCTGTGTAGGCATTGCTAGACATTTCTCTTAGTAAACTTAGATGGGGTTAAGAACATAATTCCATAGCTCTACTTACGAAAAGGCAAGAAATTTGATGAAAAGTTATTTCCTGCTTCTTGGTTTTTAATATCTGATCAGATGGTGAAACAGATTAAATCAGGCAGAAAAGTAACTTCATTAAAATGTATTTTAGGATGTCTTAGTCAGAATTGGCTTAAAAACAGTTCTGCCACTCATCACACCCCTAGAAATGTAATGTACATCCTTGGCTGGGTGAGTTAACAACTCTGGCTCTGAGGTCAATAACCTGCTTCTGACCACATGAAGGGCCAATAGGTGTTAACTGCTGACCACCTTGCAGATAATAGCCATGTGGACGTGGACAGGAACAGCGTGAAGAGCAAAGAGTGGATTTAGTACTACTTTATTTAGTCATTTATTTATATTGAGAGTTGTATGGAGCGTGAACTTTACCCACAGGTATCAGAGTGCTGTATGTAGTGAGATCATACTTGTTACATGATCCATATAAATAATCATCAACTGATAGCAGCATAAACACATACATAGACCATAACCCATTCAATGAATGCTATCAATAATTCTCTAATGACAGCATCCCAAGCACACAGCATCCGCTTTGGTTATAATCTCTACTGGTTTCCTGAAATGAGGAAGGGGAACTGTGTCTCGATGCAACATTTCAGGTGCCTTACAGTACTGTTATCTCCCTGATCCAGATCCTTATGTAAGAAATCTGTTAAGTAGAATCCTTTTGACCTCTTTTTTGAAGGTGTGGTTCAATGGATTAGACCAAATCTCCACCGGGAGAGAGTTTCACATCCTGGTGGCAGATCCGGTGAAAGTGCAGGTGTGGATTTTCTTTTTTTTTAAATCTTTGACAGTCCAGCAAGAAATAACTGGAGCTGCTTATGGAGCATCTGCCTCCTGAGATTGTGAGTTTTTGTGCGAGGTACCTGGGTTCATGTTGGTGGTGAGCTTAGTGTGTGTCATGCACGCTATTTGCAGCCGGAACCTGTCTTCGAAGGGGAGCCAGTAGAGAGACAAGAGGGAGTGTGTGATGTGGACAAACCATCTCTTTTTTGTCAGTAATCTTGCCGCAACATCGATGTTTACCCTCAGTGGTGCCGTTTGTGATTTTGATAATTCTATTAGGATCATACTACCACAGACTATTGTGGATATGACTAATGATTGCACTCTGGTTTTGAAGCCTAGTGGGGGCGTGACAAGTTTTGCCTTCTTGAGGAGGTTGAGTTGGAAGCAATAACTGAGTGTGGCTGTGCTGATGTATGCTTGCATACTAAGATTCTTGCTCAGGGTTATCCAAAGGGATTTTGTTGATTCAATGATGACCGGTTTGCAACTAAGGGCATTTAGGTGGTTGATCCATTTCTGTATGGAGAGGGAGCCATGGAGTAGGGGGATGAGTAGGAACTCAGTCTTTTGGAATTCAATTTGAGATGGTTACTTGAGAGCCAAGTTTGGATTTTCATTAGGGTGTCATTGAGTTGGCTGATATATTCTGGAGAGGAAATCGTTAAGTATTGCTGAGTGTCATCTGCTTACCTTGTGGTACTCAAGGTTAGCTTGCTTGAGGATTTGCGTCAGGTTGAAGAGCGTGGGAGAGATGGTGGGTCTTTGATGGACTGCCAGAGTGACTGACATCCTGTTAGATAGTGAGCCACCCATTTTGATTTATTGACAACGATCTTGTAGGAAAGAAGTAAACCTCTTGAGGATGTTACCGGATAGCCCAATCTAGCATTCTAATAACTCTAGGGGGTCGATTACAATGTCGTTCGCAAAGCATTCGACTAAATCAGTCTCCGTATGGTTTCCAACCGAATCGGATTCAGGGAGTCCCACTGACTGATTACAATGGTACTGGATACCATTTGGTCAGACCCATTGACTTCAATGGGGGCCTATGTGCTGACTGAATACATAGGCTCCCATTGAAGAAAGGAGTGGCTACGGAAAACCTTGGGCCCTGTGGCAGGCAACCCACGGTGCCTGCCACACTGTGCATGGTTGCAAAGAGGGGTCCCTTGGGTACCCCCATGGGCCCTATTCAGAAGGCTCTGGCCGAAGAGGGGCCTGCTATGGGTCCCCAAAGTCAGATTCCAACAGTCGATCCGTGTTGGAACAACGTATTCAGAAAGGGTGTTCGAATCAAGCATTGTAATCACGCGGTCTGAAACACGGTCCGTTGACCTGTATGAGTCAGCTCCAAATGACTCGGTTCCTCCGAATGTTATCCGGAACCGAGTCGGATCTGACTCGGAAAGTCTGAACGCTTTCCGAACATCTTAATCAGTTGTTCGGAAAGCTTTCTGAATCGGTCAGAAAGACAGGTTCTGAATCGGATTCGGCAGACCCGAGTCCGATTCGGAGCCTTTCCGAATGACATCGTAATTGACCCCTAAGCGTCTGCTGAGATTGACCGTTTTGAATACCGATGACAGATCGAGAAATATGAGTCGGCAGCAGGCTTTCTAGTCCAGGATTTTGAGAGCATCATCCATGATGTACAGGATGACCGTTTACGTGCTGGGATCGGCTCAAAAGCCTGATTGGAGGTTGTCCAGCAATTTGAACTGTTCAATGTGCTGCCAGAGTTGAATGTGTAATCATTTTTCCAGCAGTTTTGATAGGAAGCGAATGTTTGACACCCAATGGAAATTATTTAGAGCTGTTAGGTCAGCACCTGATTTTTGTTAGGAGTTGTATCACTTGACCAATCTTCAGACATTCTGAGATGATGCCTTGGAGATGTCAGGGTGAGCTTCCTCTATTAATTAATAATAATAATATTAATAATAAGAGGCACTCATAAAGCGCATGGCTACCCCCAACAGAGATGTCCTGCGCTAAATGCAGAGAACCAGAGAGGAAGGAGGAGAGAGAACTACAGGAGGCTAAAAAAACAGGTTTTTAGTGCCTTCCTGAATGCCAGGTCAGACTCAATCAGCCGAAAGTAGATAGGCAAGGAGTTCCAGATTGACGTTGTTCTAACCGAGAAGGCTCGGCCACCCATCCTAGCCTTAGAAAAGCAGGGAATTCTGAGCAATTTCAGGTGATTGGATCTCAGAACCCTATTGTGATGATAATTTTGGAGTCTTAATTTAAGGTAATGCAGGCCCAGATCTGTAGAGGCTCTGAAGGCAAAGGTGAGTGCCTTAAATTCAATCTTCCTTTTAACCGGTAGCTAGTGAAGTCTCCGCAGGTGAGGGGATATATGGTGGTGAAACAGCACTTTCCTTATGAGACGGGCCACAGCATTTTGAACCGCTTGCAACTGGCGGATCAAATAAGCTGGAAGTCCGATGTATAGACTATTGGCATAGTCCAGCTGGGATGTGACCAATGCATGGACCACTGACTTCCTGCAGTCCATAGGGTTGAGATATTGGAATCTCCTTAAAGCTCTCAGCTTCCAGAAGCAGGATGAGGAGATCTGTAAGATGTGTGCCTTGCAGGAGAGGTCCGAGTCAAATTTGAACTCCAGGTTTTTAGCTGAAGCTACTAGAGTTGGTGGGGGTATAACTCAGCCGGCCACCAGTGCTCCGGTAACGGGGGCAAGATTGATTAAAAAATAAAACCTCTGTTTTCTTGGTGTTCAATTTCAGGCAGCTTTCCGTCATCCAGGCCGCAATAATATTCAGACAATGTTTGAAGCTGGCAAAGGCAGCATCCGAGTGCTCTCTGAAAGAGAACACCAGCCGAGTATCATCTGAATAGGATACCACTTTTACTCCCCATTGCTCAGCAACCAATGTGAGGGGAGTAAGGTAGACATTGAAAAGTAATGGGCTCAAAACCGACCCCTGGGGAACACCACAGACCAGACAAGGGGTTTCTGTGAGGACACATGGGGGTGAAGAAATTCCCGCTGAGAGCAGTCCTCCAGAAACGAGTGGAACCAGGCCAGCAGGAACCCCCACTGCCAAGTGTCTGAGTCTCTCCAAGAGAATTCGATGAGACACCGTATCGAATGCCGCGGAGAGATCCAGTAGCACCAGCAATGCAGAGTTACCCTTGTCTACCGCTTCACGGACAGTTTCAGACACTTCTAGAAGAGCTGTCTCCATTCTGTAGCCTGATCTGAATCCAGATTGGGAGTCATGGAGACAGTGGTTGGATTCAAGGAAATTGTACAGTTGTTTCTGGACTTCCTGTCCAAGAATGTTTGCAGGCGCTGGTAAGAGGGAGATAGGCCTAATGTTTTTGTGCTCATCAGAGTCAGCCTCAGGCTTCTTAAGAATAGCCAGTAGATAGGCCTGTTTCCAGGCAGTAGGGGAGATCCTTGTGGTCAGAGATGAATTCCAGATCGGGTTCAACACCATATTTAGCCAAGGAGCAAGTAATTTGAAGAACTGGTCCGGGAAGGGGTCACCAGGAGAGCTTGATTTACACTTATACAATTCTCAGAGAGATGCAGAATTCAGACCTGGTGCCATTGGGGTCTGAGGTGGAATTTGACATAGAAGATAGCGTAGCCGAAGGGAAGGAGGAATAAATCAAACTTATTTTTCCCTGAAAGAAGTCAAATAAGTCCTCGCACAGGGCGACTGTCAGGTATAAGCCTTAAACAATTTTAAAAACATCTTTAGCCGAGTTTTCAGATACTTTAATTTGGTTAGCATAGTATTCCCTAATGTTTTTACGTTTCAGCCTATGACATTTTTTTAAAGCTGCTTTATAGGAGCATTTGGCTGCCAGATTATAGGGTAGTGCGTAGTTCCTGAGAGAACCAAGGGGCAGAGGGTTTTTTCCTGGCAGATTTAACTGCTTTGAGAGGAGACACTCTGTTGAGGGCGGAGGAGACCCAGCAGTTGAAACTAGAAACATCGCCACTCCGAAAACTGAGGAGGAGCATTTTGTAGCAAGTCTCCTAAAGATTCAGGAGATATCCTCCTACAGTTTCTTTTTACCTCATATAGGGCTGGCACTACTGCCAGAGGGGCTACCCTTGAAAGTGAAAGGAACAAGTAGATGGTCAGACCAATGCAGATGTAGTGGAGCCTCTACTATCCGGTTGTCATCATTAGTAAAAATATGATCTAACATATGGCCTGCTATATGGGTGGGATTCATTCCCAGAACCATCTGAGATAGCCAGACTGTAGTCACAGTAGGGTGGAGAACCAGTTTTGAGATAGTCAGGTTGGGGGAGAGCTCATCAGACAATTCTGTCTGGTGGCTGCTGGGTTTTGCAATCTTTAAACAGAGGCTTTCATGTTATTTTATAGTAAGGTTATGGCAAAGTGCTGCAAACTTAGGTGGGGTGATTGGGAGATATTCGCTGCAATTGAGTGGTAACATTTCTCCTATGAGAGGCTAGTGCACATGATAACCCTCACACCTCAAACACTACTGCCTAAGAACATTCCTGGGCCTAGGAAGACTCTATCTGAAGAAGAAAGACTTGCTGGAAGATGCCTCCTCACTCCTTTTGAAAAAAGAGCACTCGCACAACGACTCTAGGACTATGGTACGGTTGGCACCTAGGGACTGAAACTGCTCTTTGATGGTCAAGTGTGTGCCTCTTGTTGTCCTGCTTCAAGAATACAAAAAGCAGAAGGTCTCATGATCTTGGGAAGCCTGACTTCAGAAGTTGGAAGCTGCAGGACTAACACAATGGAATTTTCCAAGAACTTTGATAAACTTGGGACTGATCTATTGCTTTAGAGTTAGCAGATGGTCACTCCATCAGAAAGTTAACAGTCACCACGCCCACCTAGTTACAAGTGCCATTGTATATAATACACTTGTCATAAGGCAAATAGGACATATGTCATGTTGGTGGCAAAGTAACTTGTCGTCCAAACTCAAAATCAGACTCTTAATAATTTGTATCCACCTCTGGATGACCGGGACAAGTGTTTTGGCTATCCCAGGAAGGCCAAGCCGAAGGTGGCCAAGAGACACAGTTTGTCCCTCATGTAGCCTTTTGCCATGAGGAAAATATGTTCAGTGAATCCTGGCAGTGAATTTATCTGGCCGTGTGGAGCACAGCTGGCTCCTGCACCCACTTTGCCCTACTCAAGTTTAAAAAAGTGGCTTATGGCCTGATTTAGAGTTGGGCAGACAGGTACTCCTTCACAAATATAACAGCTATCTGGTCATTCATATTAAAAGTGCATTTGGATATAATGCACTTGTAATGAGGCAGACAGAATATCCATTATGTTAGTGATGAAGTTCTATCCACCCAACACTAACGTAGGCTTGAGTCCAAAGGTAAAACCATCATCAATCTCTGTAGCAATGTTCTTACGTGCATAGCGCAAGCATCTTGCTATAATATTCTTTCACAGAAACGTTACGTTTAGAACACACTTAATCATGAAGGATGTTGTGCTTTATGCTACATTTTAAGTCTGGCACATTCCAGAAAGAGCTTTTGCAGTATGAAGTTTATCATATCTACAAACTGACATTTAGGGACTGTTTAAATATAAAAAGGGAATTATGTCCTGTGAGGGCTGAATCCAGATTGTATTTTTGGGGGTGCAATAATTTAAAGAAATTAATGGGCTTTTCATATAGTGAAACCTGCATATCCTTCCTGTTGGAAATGACCATCTATACCGTGGTATTCCCCCATTTTCACTACCCTATTTTTTGCTGAACCTTTTTTGTTGGCACTAGGACTCTGTACACTTTACAGTGCTCTCCCTTTTAAACGTGACAAAATTAATATATACCTAATTGGAACACTTAATTTACTTGTAAATCCCTAATAAATGGAACTACCTGTACCCTGGACCTGTGAATTAAATACTACAAGGGAGCTGCAGCACGCACTCTGCCACCCAGTCAAGTAGCACTCTAAAACATGTTTCAGTCCTGCCACTGCAGCCTGTGGTGCAGTTTTAAGCTTCCATTTCGACCTGGCAAAAATAAACCTTTTTCCAGGCCTAAACCTTCTTTTTTAATACTTACAAGTCACCCCTAAGTTAGGTTGTAAAAGCTCATCGGGCAGGGTCCATGTTATTCAAAAAGTAGGACATGTATACTTAAGTTTTACATGTCATAATAATGAAAAAAAACTTAGGGGCCTATTAGGATGGTGGTTGGAAAACCACCCCGACCGCCATGGAAGCAGAAAATAACCGCCTGCCGACACCGCGGAAAAACCGGCGGCCAAATTAGGATCATCTGCCCAAAAACACTGACCGCGGCGGAACGGGGCCAAGAAAAACCGCCCGTAAAGAGCGGTGATTGCCAAAATCCGTCCGCAGCAGTCGGATACGCAGCGGAAAAACACCAACCCGCCACAAGCATAGCGGAGACACCGCACGGGAAATTAGGATTTCCCTGACGGTCCCGCGGTACGTTCCGCTGTTCCCGATCGCCGCGGTCGCACACTGGGATGAATAGGAGAGCCAGTGGAAGAGCTGCAGCATAGCCACCGCTGCGGACAGACTGCAAAAAATATGGCGGAGGAATAAAAAAAAAAACAATAAGGCCATAAAGTGCACACAGCAAACTAGCCATTCCCCCCAAACCCTCAAAACACACCCCAATGACACAACCACATGGCAAATACAAAAATACAATTCCCAGGACAACACACACAACACACCTGACAGCAATACTCCATTTTGACACACCCACATAGCTGAGTATAAAACCAGCCCCTTCCCTGACCACAATCCTTTGCAACACTCCAGGAGAGAAGGGACATACACCCCAGCTTAAAGGAGAGGCAAAGAACACAACATCACTAGCCACACCACACACAGCACCACCACCACTTCCACACCTGCACCACTATCCCCCTGCACATCACACACCATACACATCACACCCACCACTCACACCCCTGCACCCACAACCACTTTGCACACTACACACCATGGCAACACACAAAATGCCAAAATTCACAGAGAGTGAGTTGACAGTCACGGTTTGGTAGCCTGGCCCAATAGACACCATTAGCCACAAGGACACAAATGTGGGCAAGGATAGTCCAAAGGGTCAGTGCAGTAGGGACCACCCCAAGATCCAAAAAGGAGATCATGAAGCGGTGGCATGATCTGAAGAGGGTTGTCAAAGAGAGGAGAAGCAAGAACCGTGAGCTGGCTGACAGGACTGGCGGGGGCCCTCCCATTCCACCAAAACCAATCACACCATGGGAGGAGAAGGTGCTTGCCATTCTGCATCCAGAGAGTCTCACAGGAGTAGCCGGGGGAGTGGAGGCTGGTAAGTACAAACAAATGACTACCACCACACTGATATGTCCTGTCTTGCACAACTACAAAGCTAGACCACCTAGGACAAATTCCATCCATCTGCACCACACACTCACAAAAACATGTCCCACAGATCCAAAATGTACCCACTCCCATTCCCCCCAAACGTAGCTACCAACATTACCATGGGGGCATGTGTACAGGCAGCTAGCACGACAACTCCCACCTGGGACCCTGCCCCCCTTAGCAGGATGGAGCCCTCCCCCCACCACAACATGTGTCAGCCATCACATCACCCTCATCAAACTTACAGGTAGGTAGCCATCTTCCCTGTGAGGGTGTTTGTGGGTGGGAGGCCTGTACCACTACTCCCACCATTCCCTCTGTTCCACACCTGAGCAGGATGAAACACTCCCCCACCCCACCCATTGCAGAATACAAAACAAACTTACAGGTAGGCAGCCACGTTTACAGTGAGGGTGTTTGGGGGTGGGAGACCTGTATCACTACTCCTACCATTCCCTCTGTCCCACACCTGAGCAGGATGGAGCCCTTTCCCCACCCCACCCAGAAGCAGTTGGAAGCCATTGCAGTACACCAAACAAACTTACACATAGGTAGCCATCTTCCCTGGGATGGTGTTTGGGGGTGGGAGGCCCACCATTCCCTCTGTCCCACACCTGAGCAGGATGGAACCCTTCCCCCACCCCACCCAGAAGCAGTTGGAAGCCATTGCAGTACACAAAACAAACTTACAGGTAGGTAGCCATCTTCCCTGGGAGGGTTTTTGTGGGTGGGAGGCCTGTACCACTATTCCCACCATTCCCTTTGTCCCACACCTGAGCAGGATGGAACCCTTTCCCCACCCCACCCAGAAGCAGTTGGAAGTCATTGCAGTACACCAAACAAACTTACACGTAGGTAGCCATCTTCCCTGGGATGGTGTTTGGGGGTGGGAGGCCCACCATTCCCTCTGTCCCACACCTGAGCAGGATGGAACCCTTCCCCCACCCCACCCAGAAGCAGTTGGAAGCCATTGCAGTACACAAAACAAACTTACAGATCATTCAGGATCATGACCCCACTGAGCAGGATGTAAGCCTCAACCACGCACACACAGATGTGTCACATCACAAATACAATTGCGAGCACATAACCAGCAAGTAGCCAATACGTGCACCCACACATTTGTCACAAAAGAAATAGTGCCATATGACAACACCAGTCCTCCCATCACACGAATATGCACACCGACCCCATTGCCACGCACTGTGTGCACACAGGTAAGCAAAGGAAACTGTCACCGCCACCAAAGTGTGACACATGTAGAAGAAAGTCTGGGCACAATCATGCACAGCACCTATTGACATGTGCATCGCTATGGGGCAAGTGCAACACGGACCATTCTTGAAAAAAGAAAGCATGTGTGGTGGTATAAATCAAGATATGCACATGACAGGACAAAGGTATGCAGGAGATGACAATGGCCAGTCCATGGCCTGATGTGACATCTGCCAGGTCAGACAAATCAACAAAGAGTCCTCAATGAAAAACATGTTGTGCCAGTCCCTAGATGGCATTAGGTCCCTGTAATCATAAATTATGCACGGGTCACATGGTATGCATTGACAACTCACACCATGGACAAGTAATGCATGTACCACTGCATCATGTCATGAAGCACAGCAGTGCACATAGGAAACAATGTGATGAACATTCAATTGTGCAGTGTACAAACAGTGAATGGTACACAGCTAACACAAAGCTTGCGGGGTGCACTACAATGACCATTTCCCATCTGATCCACAGGTGACCAAGAACTCACTGCAGAGGACAATACCAGCAACCAGCAGAGCCAGTCCCCCCCGGTACATGGACTCTCGGATGTTGACTCCCGGGATTCTCTAGACAATGAGCTCGAAGCCGGCCCATCTGATGTTCCAGGGAGCAACAGGTCCCAGGAACCCATTGTCCCTCCCACCACATCTGCGGCAATAACAACTTCACTGCAGACCCCTGCTGTTACAGCCTGTACGGCCACCAACACCACCACCACCACCAGTGCTGTCTGCAACACTCTCCCTGTCCCAGAGGATGACCATCCCACACCACCGACTGGGGAGGCCAGGGAGAGGATGCGGGTGCCCACAGTAGTGAGGCAACAGGTCCGTTGCAGCAGGGTAGGTGGGAGGGGCAAGGTCACCCATAGACACCAGGAGGCTGGGACCCAATCCCTGGAACACATCACCAGAGTCCTTGGGGCATATAAACGGGCACAGGGACGAACGGGCCGGTTGGACGATCTGTTACACTAGCTCATCCTGCCGATGAGGTCCATCGACACCCGCATGGGACAAATTGTGGACCTCTTGGGCCAGCAAGTGGCAGTACAGAGGGACAGGCCTGCGCCACAACCAACAACTCCACCTTCCTCTGGTGGGCCGCAGGATGACAGTTCACCATCCTCCCCTGCGCCCACAGAGAGGGGTGAGTCCTCAGACCCCACTGACCCTGAAGCAGGGCCCCCCCTGCCAAGCGATGAAGGGGCCATCCTAAGAAGACCCTGGGAGTATCTGGAGGCAAAGCACCTGCCAAACGTCAGTCACGGAGCCAGCCCTGATGGCAACCCTCTTCACCACTGCATTGACTTTTTGGACCTGTCCTTCCCCACACTGCCTTGTGAATGGCATCTGTCTGTTGGACTGGTTCGCCACATCAATGTGGTGACTACCCGACTATCTCATTTACCATAACTGTCAACTCACTGCTCCACTAACACCTCAATGGAAATGTACACCCCCCCTAACATGTCACCATTGCAAATAAAAAATCCTTACACACATGTTGTTGTGTCTGCTCCGTCTTTATTGCAGGATGTACAGTCTTCAACATGACCACAATGTAGCAGGGGCATGGACTGTATGTAGGCAAGGAGTAGTTGAAGGCACCTAGGGAAACACAACAGAACAACATTCACTGGTCTGGGTGTGGCATCACAAACATCACACAAAATCTATCATCAAGATAACCCAACATGCACACGTCACAATGAGCAACAAGTGTCAACATACACGTCCTGTAGATGTTCCCAAATGACCTGTCCCAGAAACATTGCCAACCACTGCTGAGTCTACAACTGGCTGCTGTTATAATTCTCAAGACAACAGCAATATCAGCAGACAAAGGGTATGTTGTACATTGTCCCTCACCTTCAAGTGAAGTAGCGGTTGATGAGCTGTTCACGCAGGTCAACACCTTCCTCCTCTCCACTGTCCTCATCACTGGACACGGGTTGGTTTGCAGGCTGGGGCCTTGGGTCCTCACCATCATCCAGGAGCAGGGGAATCTCCTTGTGAATGGCTAGGTTGTGGAGCATGCAGCATGCCACTACAATCTGACACACCTTCCCGGGTG
Source organism: Triturus cristatus (assembly GCF_964204655.1). Taxonomy (NCBI): domain Eukaryota; kingdom Metazoa; phylum Chordata; class Amphibia; order Caudata; family Salamandridae; genus Triturus; species Triturus cristatus. Next base: position 921,925,807 of record NC_140588.1, read on the forward strand.
AGTATGTCAGTGCACCTTCGGTCTTGTCCAGGCAGCGGAAACGTGACTTGAGCAGACCAAAAGTATGTTCACCCACACGACGTGTCCTCCCATGTGCCTCATTGTAGCAGACTTCAGCCAGGCTCCTGGGATTCCGCAGTGGGCTCAGCAACCAGGGACGGTTGGGATCACCTAGGTATGACAAACACAAATAGACATTGCAATGTCGCTGAGCCAGAGGGCAGCAGGTCACACACACAGCACGCCATACATGCTAGGCATACTCACCCACAATCCATGCCCTCTTGGGAAGCAGATTAGCCATCAGCTGGGGCACAATGCTGTTCCGCAGAATGTAGGAGTCATGGGCCGAGCCAGGGAATTTTGCACACACGTGGGAGATGATCATATCTGCCAGGCACACCACTTGCACATTTATGGAGTGGTAATTTTTGTGATTCCTGTAAATGTGCTCACTTGCCTGTGGTGGCACAAACCCGACATGTGTGCAATCAATGGCACCAACAACATGGGGGATGTGTCCAAGGGGACAGAAGTCTCCCTTCACAGCTGGCAATTCAGCATCCCTGGGGAAATGGATGTATCTGTCCTTGTATATCATCATGGCAGACAGTACATCATGCAGCACCACGCTGAACATCGATTGTGACATCCCACCAGCGCTGGCCACTGTATCCTGGAATGATCCAGTGGCAAAAAAATGCAGGGCCGCCATCACCTTATGTGAGATGTTGGCCTGATATATTCTGTCCACTAGTTATAGTGGGCACCTTGTATCAGTCCAAACAACCCCTTATGGTGATAGGTTAAAGACAACCTTTATTGAAAGTTATTGAAAGCTATCCTAGTGGTAGCTATGGAGAGCAGCCTTCAGGCTAAGTCTTTTTTTTTATTGAGCAGAGCATTAAGTACATAGTATACATACAAATTATTCTTTATCTTATTCATTTCATGACAAAAAAGTCTTTTTAAGAAAATGTGACTATAGCAGCTTGTAACATCGGCAATACTTCCATCAAAATGACAATGTGCAAAAACCCTAGAATAAGATACAATAATAAAAGTGCTAATGCATCTAAAGTGCAACAACAGAGAAAAGTTCTAGTGCTTCTACAATAAAACAACAATAAATGCTAGTCTATCTAACCACGGAAGTCACATAAATCATATCATCCATATCTACTGTTAATTTCCCTCCTTCCGTTTTTCAAGATTATCAAAAAACTTCCAGTTCTTACTAAAAAAATGTATAGCTCCCAACCGTCTAGCATACGCTTCTTCAAAGTTCCGAATCTTTTTCATTTTACTAAACCACTTTAAATGTGAAGGAACATCACTAGGGGCCCGATTCACAGAACTAACTTAAGACAAAATCCTAAACTTACTACCATTTTGGTATTCACAGAAGGCACTTACTCATTTCGGTATTCACAGAAGTTAGGAGTCATAACTTTAGGACTCCTAAATGCCTTCTGTGAATACCGAAAGTCTTAAAATTAGGATTTTTCTCAGTTTAGTAATAGTATAGTTAGGACTCCTAACTGTACGACTCCTAAATGCCTTCTGTGAATACCGAAAGTCTTAAAATTAGGATTTTTCTCAATTTAGTAGTAGTAAAGTTAGGAGTCCTAACTTTAGGACTCCTAAATGCCTTCTGTGAATACCGAAAGCCTTACAATTAGGATTTTTCTCAGTTTAGTGGTAGTATAGTTAGGACTCCTAACTTTAGGACTCCTAAATGCCTTCTCTGAATATCCAAAGCCTTAAAATTAGGATTTTTCGCAGTTTAGTAGTAGTAAAGTTAGGAGTCCTAACTTTAGGACTCCTAAACTGAGAAAAATCCTAATTTTAAGACTTTTGGTATTCACAGAAGGCATTTAGGAGTCCTAAAGTTAGGACTCCTAACTTCTGTGAATACCGAAGTGAGAAAGTGTCTTCTGTGAATACCAAAATGAGTAAGTACCTTCTGTGAATACGAAAATGGTAGTAAGTTTAGGATTTTGTTTTAAGTTAGTTCTGTGAATCGGGCCCTAGATTTCCAATTCTGCAGGATTAGGGATCGGGCTACAGTACAAGAGATAAATAAGAAAACTTCTTCCGCCTTCGATAACAATATTCTACCCTTATATAGTCCAAACAAAACTGCCTCAACCTCGGGCTGAACTCTCTTCCCTATTGCTAATTCTATGTCGGCAAATATAGCTATCCAGAGGGGCTCTAACCGTGGGCAAGTATAGAAAATGTGGTGCCACCCACCTGCTCCATTGGTCAGACAGCGGAAACATTTGTTTTCAACTTCCGGATACCCCTTTGGCAAAGCTTCCGAAGTCAAATAGGAGAGCCAATGTGATAAAAAGGCCATCCTTTTAAAATTGGCCGCACGCAAGGACTTGCTTGCTAAATAGGATATAGCTTCCCAATCCTTACGATATAAGGTACATTGTGTCTCACGACCTATTTTGGCCAAATGGGCCTCTATCAGAGGTGCTTGTCCCTGGTGATGTAGCAATCGGTACCAGTTCCCTACCCCTTTTACTTTGGGCCCATAGAGTGCCACCACAAGATCATTGGGATTATCAAAAATGCCATTAATATTTTTTTCCTGGGGTTTTCTACCCTAGTCATTACCTCTTCCCAAGTGATCATCCTATTCTCGATGCCAAAATGTCTTAGCTCCTGTAGCCCACAGTCTTCCCAATTTTTTTAATGGTTTTCCCGAAATTGGAGACCAAGGCTAGTGCATTCTCTTAATCTCAAATATTGCAAGCCCGAGGAGCCAGTTTTTTTAAAAAAAGGACTGAAGTCTAAAAGAATATTCCTTTAAAGTCTTGTATCTATTTTTATTAGGAAGTTTGGAGGTTTTTTAAAACACTTGACTTTGACAATGAATTTCTTGTACCATTTTGTCAATAAAAAAGCTATCTCAATTACATTTGGATCATATCAGGCCTGCCACTATATCCATAAATGCAGCCTCATAATATGTTTTTAGATGAGGCATAGCTAACCCCCTTGTATGATTGGTAATTGCACTACAGTCAACTTCACCCTAGCTGTTTTCTTTCCCCAAACAAATTCTCTCATCAATGTTTCCATTTCTTTAAAAAAGGACATATTTACTTTTATAGGGACATTACTAAAAAGAAATGTAAGCAACGGAAGTATAGACATTTTAATTAAAGAAACTCTGCCAATTAATGATAAAGGAAGTAAAATCAATTGATCCAAAAGTTTTTTGATTTTATCTTTCATTCTTATATAGTTAAGTTTAAATAGCTGTTGATAATTACTGGAAACATATATCCCAAGGTTAATAGCTTGAGCCCTCAAACATTGTGGTAGAAGATTAAGATCTGCGTTGAGGGCTAGGACCTCGGTTTTATTAGAGTTTATTTTGTAGCCCCCAATTAATTCAAAGTCTCTAAATTCCCTCAATACAGTCTCCATATTAGTTTTGTCAGGCATCAAATATAGAATTATGTCATCTGCGAACAGTTTCAACTTTGACATACCCGAGATGGGGGGTCGAAAAGCAGCATTATTCCTGATTTTGATTGCCAAAGGTTCAATAAAAAAAGTAAAAAGTAATGGTGAAAGCGGGCAGCCCTGTCTTGTCCCCCGGTTTATTTTTATATTTCCAACTTGTTTTGAATTTATAAATACCTGAGCCGAAGCCCCTTGGTAGATATTACGTAGCATACTTATAACCTCAAGGGGAAAGCCAAATTGACCGAGGGCAAAAAACAAAGTTCTCCAATTTACTAGGTCAAATGCTTTCTCCGCATCCACCATTACTATACACGCCGGGGTAGAGTTAGAGTTAAAATAATCCAAAGCATGAATTAAAAACTCAGTATTAGCTGCCATTAATCTACCCGCTATAAAACCAGTTTGTTCTGTATGAATATTTTCTTGGGCGGCAAATGAAAAACGTTTGGCCCATACTTTCATTATTCTGAATTCAAGAGACTAATCGGCCTGTAAGAATTAACGTCCGCTGGATTTTTATCTTTTTTCACGAAGGACACTATTATCGCATCTTTAAAAGATGAGGGGACCAAACCTCCATTTTTTATAAAATAAAAAGTTTTTTCAAAGGTGGAATTAGCACCTTAGAAAAATCTTTATAGAATTCTATAGGAAAACCATCCTGTCCGCTTGCTTTGGCTCCAGCAGAAGCTGTAAAAGCTGTCGATATCTCAACAGAATCTACCTCAGATCTTAATTGACTGATCCGGTTTTCTGAGAGTTTAGGACAGCTCACGTTAGAAAAATAGTCCTGGATCAGTTCTTCCCCTATCGAATATTCTGTTGAGTAAAGTTGATAAAAATGTTCCAGAAAAACCTGTGGGATCAAATCACCATTAACCACTTCGAGACCAGTCGGAGGGTCAAGCACCTTAGTTATTATAGCTGCTTCTTGTTTTTTCCTGGTGGAGTTAGCCAGAAGTTTGCCTACTTACTGGCTATCTTCATAAACCTTTTGTTGGTACATTTTTGAGCTGGAAATCTCTTCTAAAATAAAAAAGTCCCTCAGAGCTGATCTTGTCAGTTCAAGTTGGATAGGGCGTTGCTGGAGCTGAAGAGCGTATTCTATTTCGGCTGCAGTTTGCAGCTCAACTATTTTGAGCCTCCGAGCGTTTGATCAAGCAGTCGTGTAGGCAATTATTTGCCCACGAGCTGCCGCCTTAAACCCACCCCACAACGAAAATGGGTCTGCCGTATTTTCATTGATCTAAAAAAATTCCAAGATCCATGCCTCAAAACTTTTCACCCAATCCTGATCTTGAAGGAGGAGACGGACCAGCTGCCACCTGGGCCATTCTCTACTCTCCCCTTTAAACGTAAGTTTAAGCCCTATAAAAGCATGATCAGAGAAGGGATTACACCCAATGTCTATATCAATAATCTGAAGGGACCTGGATATAAAAAAATAGTCAATTCGAGATGCAGTTCTCAAACGATGTGAATAGCAGGTAAAAAAAGTTTTTTCAGGATTCTATCAGGGATCTATTAGTTGATAGTCCAACTTGATGGCCTCCACCATTTTTTTTGTATTAGGTTTTAATTGTTTTTTATTTTAGTTTGAAGTATCCTTTGTTAAATCCTGAATATAATTAAAATCACCTTCTATGATAAACTGTCCGGGGGCTCCTCTCATAAGCTCATTAATTTTAAACAGACTGGAGGGATCATCCGAAACCGGACCATAGTAAGATATAAAATTCAAAATCCTTCCGTTTACTTTCATTGCCACCCAAATCCATCTCCCGTATGGGTCCCTATAAATTTGAAACGGTTCCCATGGCATTATTCTAGAAAAATAAATAACAACCCCTCTCTGGGCGATACCAGCGGATGTAAAAAAAGCGTTAGAAAAAATCCTAGGTAAAAATTATTTGGGGAAATTAGTTTTCAGATGTGTCTCCTGTAGGAACAAAACTTGAGGATCCAAGGATGCCAACCATTTTACGAGAGCACCATACTTTTGCTTATTTAAAATTCCGTTGGCATTGACCGATAAGATCTTATATATACTAGTTTCTATTAGGTTTTTCGTAATAATTTATTATGTGTACCTTTTTGCTCTGCTCTTTTCTCTGCGATAAACTCCCCCCACCGCCCCCACGAACCCCTCCCTCGAAATGCGTGAACATCCCCTTTAACCACACTAACCACATTTCACCCCCTTTTCCCTGTCTTCTGGGTGTCTTGGAATTACACCCCCGGTGATCCCACTATCCCCCCATCCCCCAACACAATCCGAAATACAGAACTCCCTTTTTAAAATTTTTTTTTTTTCATATTTTCCTCCCCATTGAAGGGGAAATAACGTTTAACCCCTATACATCAAGGACCCTTGACGGGACTATTTCTTGTAAAATATGCAGATCTTAACTTTTACAAACTTTACACTACTCTTTTAGATTCCTGGCTCGCTCGAAATCTCTTTTAATAGTGCCTGAGCTTCTTCTACATCTGAAAACCTAAAAAACTTGCCTTTAACTAAAACCCTCAATTTCGACTGTTGGGCAATAGAGGCTTGGGCGCCATGGGCTTTAAACAAATGAAGAAGCTTAACAAATTATTTTCTTCTACGAGCGGCAGCGGCAGTCATATCTGAAAATATTCAACATTTAGTGGTCTCATTTACAAGAAACTGTCTCTGCTGAATAGCTTTTGACAATATCCTTTCCTTAATTCTGAAGTCCGCAAGGTTCAACAGGATTGTTCGGGGCATCGTGGAGTTGGGGAAGGGATGAGCTGGAACACAATGTGCCCTTGTGACTGTCAAGTCTCCTTCGAACTCTGGGAGAACTGTCTTTTTAATAAAGTAGTTAACCCATTGTAAGGTTTGTGAGCCTTCAATACCTTCCGGAACTCCTACGATCCTGAGGTTTGACCTCCTAGAATGGTTTTCTAACTCTTCCAGCTTATTCTCCAAATAGTTCTTTTTTTTGTAACCTCTTGTACTTCCCCGATAACTGTATTCATTTGATCTTCCAAAGCTGAAATTCTAGTTTCTGCCTTCTGGAGTTTGGCAGGAAAACCTGTCATTGCCTCTTCAATCTTCCCTAGTCGTAAATGCAGTGCAGCAATTTCCAATCTCAGGCTCCTTTTTATCTCACGAACATCATCCAGTATGAGATTGAGCATATCTCTAATGTCTAATTGGCATGCACCCGGTGTTTCTGTGCTTTGAATAAAATTATCCTGAGAATCAGCGATATCGCTGGATGTTTTTTCTAACATGGTAGCCTCCTGGATCAGTGAGTCTTCAGGTAGAGTTGAATTCTGCGGCAACGACGCTGTAAGACTTGAAGGTGCTGATGGAGCCCCTAGTTCTGGACTTTGGCCTCGAGCTTGACCCTGATCAAGACACTTAACTGACTCGAGGACTATCGGATAATCAGACTCGTGAATACTTTGGCGTCTCTCAGGATCTAAAGATGTTAAATTTATTGATACTGAAGGCGACACAAGTTGTACTGAGTGGTCTTTGGATGTTTTTGAGGTTAGCGGGGTTAGCGAGGGAGGTTGAAGGATAGCTTTTTTAAAGAACAATGGAAAATGTTTAGTCCCATTTAATTTTTCCTTTAGGCCATCCAATGCAACATTATCTTGTTCTACCCCTAGTTCCTCAAACTCCGGAGGGGTGGTGGAGGGCAGTTCTTCTTCTGAGGTCTCCAGAGTACTGTCAAGGCCAGAGGGTTTAGTAGTATTTTCCTTATTGGCCAAACGTGCGGCTTCTTTTGCCTGCGCTAAGCGTGTTTTAGTCTTTAGTAAGGGTGGGCGTAGTTCGCGAAGTAGCACTTCGCGAAGCTACGCAAAGTGAAGTTCGCACTACGCGAGCTAAGCGTAGCACTTCGCGAACTGCGTAGTAACATGTTCGCACTGTGCAAGATGTTGTTTTCAATGATTGCACAGTGCGGACAAGCAACCGGCACTGTGCAATCATTGAAAATGGCATCTTGCACAGTGCGAGCTGTAGTTTTCTGCTGCTCGAGTAGATTTTTACTCGAGCGGCAGCTTTCTCAACGCGAACTGGTAGTTTCTCATCGCGAGCGGTCGCGAGCATACACGACCCCTCGCAATGAGAAACCTGACCTCCTCGCGTTGGGAATCTCGCCGGGAGGTTTATTTTCCATGCTCGCGATCGCCAACTTGATGTTGCTGATCGCGAACAAGGAAAAAGTCTCGCCGGGATGTCATTTTGCTTGCTCGCGGTCGCCAACTTGACGTTGAGGACCGCGAGCAAGCAAAAAATGACCGCAGCACTACGCAACACTACGCTACGCGTGTTCGCACTGTGCTACGTGCAGTTCGCGTAGTGCGAAGTAGCGCGAACTTCGCAAACTACGCGAGCGTAGCGTAGTGCTTCGCCCAGGCTTAGTCTTTAGACGAGATGCTGAATCAGATTTGGCGCCAGCATGTTTTGCAGGTTTACCCATTTTTGTTAACTTTTCCTTAGTTTTTCCTTGACTTTTTACAATTTTCTTGATTTTGTATTTTATTTTTTACGCCCAATGTCTCTCTGTGAGGGTCCTTCAACCCTTTATATTTTTTTTTATTTATATTTTTACCCAAATTCACTCCAACACCAGATGGATCTCCTAAGATTAGAGTCACTCCCTAGTCACACCGACCACCAAAAGGCCCAAAAGTCCACTCAACTACAAGCCTTCCTTCACCATAATCTTATCATAAAACTCTACCAAAGTATAGAGGAGGTAATTAGGTCTTAGAATGACCTAACTCACTGCAACACTTGGATCACAGGCACAGACACAGTTGCACCACGCCTCCTGGAGAGAGTATAATGTAATATGACTTATTCGTTTTTAGTAATTATGTATTTTCACCCCGCTGTAACTTCATTCACCTAAACGGGTCTTTTTACTGTGGGGGGGCTCTTCAATGATTTATTTTTATACCTTTCTCCCGTTTTGTAAAGCTCTCCCATTTCGGGCTTTTTTTTTTTTCAAAATTAACACATCGTCTTTTATTTTTCCCTCTCGTTCCGGTCAAACATCTATCGCGGCCATATCCTCTAGCTGCTCCACTGCTCCGCTGCCCAGAAATCCGCTGGTGAGCGGGGATACCCGCCTCCTCCTCACCTTACTATACGAGGCTGAAACAGGATACTGCCGATATACACAAAAGCGCCGGTGCTCACATCGCCCGCGAGACACCGGCAGCAGCTGCAGGGGAGCAGGAATCACTTGCGACGCCGAGCCGAAACAGCAACACTCCAGGTAAAGCCCGCCATGTTGGGGGTGGGGCGGCGGTCACCTTCGGCTATCCGGAGGCGTGGTTCTCCGGCATCGCCCCCTTACAAGCTACCCCTTCAGGCTAAGTCTTCAAGGAATGTAAAGCAGCTTGTTTTACCAGTCTATAATCTCTTGAATGATCAAACGAAAAGACAACAACACCAGGTATGTATTTAAAATATATATATTTAAGGTAAAAAAAAAACCCTCTAGTCTCTTTATGAGGCTGGAGTTCGAAGTACTTAAGTTACGAGTTAGTATTCAACAGTATTAGCACAAATACCCGTTTGGGCCCTAGGGGTGTACCAAACCGTAAAGTGGTATAAGAACCACGACTGTACTAGACACGAGGCCTAGAGCCTGTAGAAGTGCTTGGACCACAAGGAACCACCCAAGGTAGTGACACAGGGGACCCACGGGGGACGCATGCAGTGTGAGAACACAGCCACGAATCGCGTTAACTTCTATGGGGAAAGTTGTGGTTGGAAATTTAGAGTTTAAGGACACTTAGAGGATGACTACGAGCAACCCTTTTGGACTTAGAGGTATCTAGGGCCAACACCCATGGGCGCACTGGAGTACTCGAGTTACCTCAACCAGGGAAGCCGAGTGCATAGGTGTCAAATGGTGTCGGGTTGCGTCGCTGTTTTCAATGGAAGCTGCTAAGGAAGTGCTGCTGCCGTGAAGAGTAGAAGTGTCCGAAGCGATCCGACTCCGAATCAAAGATGGAAGGAACCTGAAAGCAGAGGGGACAGTGTCTGGGTCACTTACCAGTTACCAGGGGCATGATAGTCCAATGCCCACAGATGTAGGGTGCTTCAGGTGAGTTGACAGGTGTCTTGATTCTTCAGCCACGAGGTCCAGGTGGAGTCGACGACAACCAGGAGCTGGATTCGAGCTGTCCCACAAAGTCTGTCAAGTGCTGCGGTGTCGGCGACCAGATTGGACCCAATAAGCCTTGGCAACGGCAAGTCACTTGGAAATAGAAAAAGGACGTCGGTGCAGACCAGCAAGGTCTGGGGGACTCACCCAGCAAGGGTAAGTTGGGGCACGTCTGGAGCAACCAGGAAAGCCCAATCAGAAGAGGAGTTGCTTTCGTGGGGACCTACTAGCCAATGGGCTAGTGATCGCGATTGGCGAAGGAGCCTCGAGCGGTCGCACTGGAAACTGGCCCACGGGTCACTCGTGGAGTGGAGGCCAACAATCTTCGGTGCAAGAGGTGCTCAAGGCTGGGGCTACTCGAAGCCAAAAGCACAACTTCGAGGAAGACCAGGAAGATGATGGATCAGCAAAAGATCACGGTGTCCAGGGGTCACGGTTCGACGTCACCCATGATAGCCACAGGCCTCAGCTTTGCTGTGGACTCAGGGTAGCCTTAGGGATGTCTGGAAATCCACCTCTAGGGATGCAGAGACTTCGGCGTCCGGCGGAAGCTTCAGAATTGCAGACCAGACAGTTGCTGCCAAGCAGGGGAGTCACTCCTTGACCCCAAGGGAGATTTCTTCAGTCTTCTAGTTAAAGTAGAACATTGAAGGTCCAGGATATATGTTGCAGAGTTTCGTCCAGGGTAATCTAAAGTCGCAAGGACTGGGTTCCCATACTTATACTAAGTTTGTGTGTTGGACATACTCTAGGGACCCACCTATGGGAGGGTTTGGATAGAGGGGTGGTTACACCCATTTCCTTTGTCCAGTTTCACGCCAGAGCTGGGGCAGGTAGCTTCTGCAACCGGTTTGAACTGGTCTATGCACAGGGGCACCAAGTGTGCCCCCAGTGCAGGACTTCAAAGCACCAGAGAGTGCTCCCGCCCATCCCCAATACACATCTCCCTGTCTGGAGAGGTGGTTGCACCTCCCTGGAACAGCAAACCTATTGTCCAGGCCTCCCCTGCCAGAGTTTCGGTCAGCAGCAGGAGGCCAGACCTGTGTCTGTGGCAGTGGCATTCATTTTGTGATGCCAGGGTTGTAGAACGTCTTTACCGGGTTAGACCAGTGTGAACATGTCTCTCCCTCTAGAAGGGTGGAATGCTACCCCAAAGCGTTTGACACCAAACACAACATGTTTCTGTGCAGCCAGTCCAAAGTTAGCATTTACCGCGAGGTTATAATGCACTTAAGAGTATATGGTCAGGCTACACCACAAACAGCATCAGAGGAGGTACTCCAAACGCTGCTGAGGTGCTCTGCTCATGCAGGGGCACCCTCTCACATAAAAACCAAGCACTCTGCCTTCAGGATTGTTAAGGCCTGCCATAGGAGTGACTTATAGGTTTTATATGTGTGTGCAATGGTAGTGATATAGGTAGCCTATACCACAGTAAGGGGTGCAAGCACCACCTTACCCAGGCTGCAGTAGCAGACCTGTGGTGCCATTTTGGAGTGCTTCCCAGGGCTGGCATAATACATACTCCAGCCCCTGGTTGACCTCTGAGGAACCTATGCCCTAGGTACATAGTATACCATATACTAAGGGCTTATAAGGCACTCCAGAATCCAATTAGAAATGTACCTAATGTACATGGCAACCATTTTAGAGAGGAAGCAGCTAGGTTTGGGTCCTGTTTAGCAGGGCCACAGCCAGACTAAGGTAAAAAAAAACACCAGCAAAAAGTGGGGGTACCAATGTGAAGCAGATCCTACTCTCCTACAGGGATATTAAACAAACCTTGCCCAGTTGAGTCTTCATGTTCTAAGTGGAAATACCTAGAGAGTCCATCTGCATTGGCATGGTTACTCCCAGGTCTATGTTCCACTGTAAAGTCCATCCCCTGTAGGGAAATGGACCACCTAAGCAGTTTGGGGTTTTCACCCTTTATTTGTTTTAGCCATAAGAGGGGCTAATGGTCTGTCTGAACTAGGAAGTGAGTACCAAACAAGTATGGCCTCAACTTCTTCACAGCCCAAACCACAGCAAGGGCCTCCCTCTCAATGGCTGACCAACGTTTCTCTCTAGGGGTCAGCCTTCTGCTGATGAAAGCTACTGGCTGATCCTGACCTTCATCATTCAATTGTGACAGTACAGCCCCTACCCCCAATTCCGATGCATCTGTTTGGACAATGAACTTCTTGGAGTAATCAGGACTCTGTAGAATGGGAGCAGTGCACATGGCCTGCTTAAGGTCATTAAATGCCTTTTGACAGCTAGCTGTCCACTGAATCTTTTTGGGCATTTTCTTAGAAGTTAAGTCATTCAGGGGTGTCACTATTGATCCATACCCCTTGACAAATCTCCTATAGTACCCAGTCAGGCGTAAGAAGGCTCTCACCTGAGTGTGGGTGGTTGGAGCAACCCAGTCCATGATGGTCTGGATTTTGCTCTGCAGTTGTTGAACCTGGCCTCCACCTACAAGGTGGCCCAGGTACACAACCTGACTCTGCCCTATCTGGCACTTGGTGGCCTTGATAGTGAGGCCTGCCTTTTGCAGGGCCTCCAAAACATTCCTTAGGTGGACCAGGTGATCCTCCCAGGTGGAGCTAAAGACAGCAATATCATCTAGATAAGCTGCACTGTAGACTTCCAGACCTGTGAGAACTGTATTCACCAACCTTTGGAAAGCGGCAGGTACATTCTTCAAACCAAAGGGCATTACCACAAATTGGTAGTGCCCACTGGGGGTCAAAAATGCAGTTTTTGGCTTTGCATCATCAGCTGGTCTGATCTGCCAGTAGCCAGCTAAGGTGCTAACGTACTTGGCTGAGGCCAAAGTATCTATAAGCTCATCTGCCCTTGGAATTGGATGGGCATCAGTCCTAGTGACTGCATTGAGACCCCTGTAGTCCACACAAAACCTCATCTCTCTTTTCCCACCACTGATGTGATGTTTTGGCACAAGGACCACTGGACTAGCCCAAGGGCTATCTATCTGAGGGTTCAATCACTCCCAAATCCAACATTTTATGGACTTCTGTCCTGATTCAGTCCCTGACATGGTCAGGTTGCCTATAAATCTTATTATTAATAGGCAGACTGTCCCCAGTGTCCACTTCATGAGTGCACCAGGTAGTCTGACTTGGAGTCAGAGAAAACATGTTTCTGAATTGATCGAGCACCTGTCTGCAATCAGTTTGCTGCTGGGCAGTGAGGCTGCCTGCCAAGGCCACACCATCAACTGACCCATCATCAGGGTTCTGTGAGAGGAGGTCAGGGAGTGGGTCACTCTCTTCCTCCTGTCCCTCTTTAGTAGCCATGAGCAAGCCCATGTCAGCCCTGTCTACATATGGCTTTAGCCTGTTGACATGAAGAACCCTGTGGGGACTCCTGGAAGTTTCTACGTCTACTAAGTAAGTAACCTCTCCCTTCTGTTCAACAATAGTGTGGGGTCCCCTTCATTTGTCTTGGAGAGCTGCTGGGGTCACAGATTCCAACACCCACACATTCTGTCCTGGCTGCTAAACAGTCAGTACAGCCTTTTGGTCATGCCAGGCTTTTTGAAGTTCCTTTCTAGCCTCAAGGTTTTTAGTTGCCTTTTTCATGTACTCAGCCATCCTGGAGCAGAGACCAAGTGCATAGTCCACTATGTCTTGGTTTGGGGGCTTGAGAGGTAACTCCCATCCTTCCTTCACCAAACACAATGGACCCCTGACAGGGTGACCAAACAAAGGTTCAAAGGTGCTGTAGCCAACCCCCTTTTGTGGCACCTCCCTGTATGCAAACAAAAGGCAGGGCAAGAGAATGTCCCATCTTCGCCTAAGCTTTTCTGGGAGCCCTTTAATCATGCCCTTTAAGGTTTTGTTGAACCTTTCAATCAAACCATTGCATTGTGTGTGATAGGGTATGGTGAACTTGAAAGTCACTCCACACTCCTTCCACATTGCCCTTAAGTAACAAGACATGAAGTTGGTACCTCTGTCTGATACCACCTCCTTAGGAAAACCCACTCTTGAGAAAACTCCCAACAGGGCTCTTGCCACCACAGGTGCTGTAGTGGTCCTAAGGGGTATAGCTTCTGGGTACCTGGTAGCATGATCCACTACTACCAGGGTAAACCTGTGCCCAGAGGCTGTTTGGGGATCCATGGGACCAACAATGTCAATCGCTACCCTTTCAAAGTGCACCCCCACCACAGGTAGTGGTATCAGGAGGGCCTTTGTAGTGCCACCTACCTTGCCACTTGCTTGGCAGGTTACACAGGAACGACAAAACTCCTTTGTGCCTTCAGACATGTGGGGCCAGTGAAAGTGAGGGACCAGTCTGTCCCAAGTCTTGTTCTGGCCAGGTGACCTGCTAAAGGGATATCATGGGCTAGGGTCAATAGGAAGCCCCTGAACTTCAGAGGTATAACGAACCTCCTGGTGGCACCAGGCTTGGGGTCTCTACACTGAGTACAGGAGTCCATCATCCCAATACACCTTATGGGTACCACTAGCTTCCCAGCAGCCTCAGCAGCAGCTTGCTGTCTGAGGGGTTCAAGAGAGGGGCAGCTCTGCTGCTCCTGGCTCAGATCTGCCCTGGAAGGTCCCCCTGTACCCAAGAACTCAACCTGAGCAGGCTCAAGCTCCTCTGGGACAGGTCCTTCTTCAGGACTGTGATCATCTCCCTTCTGAGTCGGGGGGGAAGGCTCTGCCTTAACCCTTCTGCTCCTCCTCTTGGATGTCACTTGGTCCATTATTCCAGAATCCAAGGCCTGTTCAGTTTCAGACATTTTGGCCTGTGAACTGGTCACAGCAAACCCATCTGCAGGGATGCCCAGCATTTCTGCATGAGTCCTGAGCTCTTCTTCTGCCCAAGCTGAAGTCTCTAGATCATTGCCAACAAGCATTCGACTGGTAGGTCTGCACTCACCACAACCTTCTTAAGGCCAGTTACCCCTCCCCAGGAGAAGTTGACAACTGCCAGAGAATGGTCTGTTCTGACATTGCTAGCATTGGTCACTTGGTACATTTCACCAAGTATAATCTGCCCAGGATCCACAAGATCTTTTGTCACCATAGTGACACTTGCTCCTGTGTCCCTGAATGCCAAAGCCTGTACTCCATTGATTAAAGGCTGTTGCCTGTACTTGCCCAAGTTACTGGGACTCACAGAGGGGGTCATATCCATGCCCCCATCACAGACAAGAACAGCCTGAGTGGTTTCTCTGACTAGGCCAGAGCCCAACTCAGTACCCAGGGTCAACCCTACTAAACCCTTTGGTTGTGTATTCCCACCACCAATTGTAACTGCACAAGGGGGGCAGGTGCCTTAGGGGCATTGGTGAGGGCTGGAGTATTCTCTTTGGACTTGGTGCAATCTCTGGTCCAGTGTGTCTTTTGCTTACAGACTTTGCACCATGGTTTCTTTTGGCCTTTCCCTTTGTTAGCCTGTGAATCCCCACCTGAAGAAGATTTTTGGGGCCCTTGAGAAGACTTCTGGTCTTTACCCTTGTCCCCACCCTTGTCAGAGTTTTTAGAATCTTGCTTCTTTGGGTCACCACCCTGGTTTTGTACCTTCTGCCTCACCCTGGTTCTGACCCATTTGTCTGCCTTATTTCCCAATTCTTAGGGAGAGGTCAGATCAGAGTCTACCAGGTACTGGTGCAACAGCTGATTTTGACACTTATTGAGAATCTTCACCCTCATTATCAGATTGTAAAATCCTATGAAGTCACACACTTTACTGCCCAATAACTAACCTTCCAGAGCCTTAGCAGCACAGTCAACAGAGTCAACCCAGTCTTGATTTTGTGCTTTTTGGGTATCCCTGAACTTTAACCTGTATTGCCCAGTGGTTAGGCCAAACCCATCTATCAGTGCACTTTTCAAGACCTGGTAATCATCAGCATCCTCTTCTCATAGAGTGAGGAGCTTATCTCTACCTTTGTCTGCAAAGGAGAGCCATTAGATTGCTGCCCACTGCCCTTAAGGGACCTTCTGTACTTTACAGGTCCTCTTTCCAAGGCAGTTATCCATTTGTGGATGTCATCCCCACTCTGGTAGGGAGGGACAATCTTACTTAGGTTTCTATGGTCATAAGACCTCTCCCTATCTCTAGGAAAATTGCAGCCACCAAGGGACTCTAGTCCCTCCTTTTTACTAGCTCTGTAGGCTTCCCTATCCAGGGCCATTTGCTGCTTTCTGAGGTTGAACTTATCTTGCTCATACTTCAGCAGTCTCTCTCTCCTCTCCTGGGAGGTATCACTCCCTCTGTGAGAAGAAATAGAGGTCCCTATAGATGAGGTAGACTGAACAGACTCCCTTGAGAGAGATGACATCTATTCCTTCTAACCCTACTTTCAACTCTTCCTGGAGGAATAAAGAGGGGAGCATTGTTGTCATCCTTCTCATCCTCATCCAGGGGAGCTAGTGAGGAAATTCGATTTTCGATCTCGCTTGTATTTAGCCACCATTTTGTGTCCCACCGCCATTTTGTGTTGCCCTCACTCAGGCAGCACAATAAACGAAGTTTTTCTGCTGATCTCACTGCGACGTGTCAGAATAACCTCCTGCCTCTGTTTACGAGACTGATGTCAGGGACTGGCTGAGTCCACTAATCCCCGTCTGGTCCGACTGATCCCTGTTTCAACTATCTGTTGGTTCGCACCATTCTTTCCTGACTTTATCTTATCTTCTGGCCTTCGCTATTCTCTACTTGCATTCTTCATTTCACAACTGTCCTCCAAAGCATACAAATGTGTCCTGCCACCTGCGAATTGAGTTGTAGACACTACCACTGATTAACTTGTGGGGAGGGGTGACGAAAACAGTTGGAAAAGAGGTTTTATTTGGGTTACTTGATATCTTGTTTTCAAACTTTTCTTATTGGTTATACCTTGTTTTCAAACTCTTCTCATTGGCTAACCATGTATGCATTGGGAGTGTTCTTGGTGAATCTATGTGCTATAAAAGATTGTGCGCCATGGAGTAAAGTGGCAGTCTCCTAAGAACATACCGAGTGTACTTCTGGGATAACTGTACTTAGCTGCAGCTAATAAACCTGATCTTCTACGCTCAACAGAGTGTCCTGTGTCTCTGTTCAACAAAGCAGGTGAACTCAGGAGATTAAGGTGTGCCCTGCGCCGCCAGGCCCATAAGGCCCTGGTTCTTCACTGGGTTCACCAGATCCTGATCATTGTCATCAGTCTGGTCAGCAGTAGAAGTGGGGTGAGTGGAGTTTCCACCCCTAGGCCCACCCTCAGCTGCTGCCCCACCCACTCTGCCTACCCCTTCAGGCCCACTAGGCCCTGAGAGATCATCCAGCCTGAGTATCTTTAAAAGATGCTGGGTGGTTGGGCTTTTGCCTGTCTTCAGCTTCCTAATGGAACATAAGGCCCTAAGCTGTGCAAAGGAGAGATCCTCATATTTATAGGGGAGAAGCCCACTGGCTTCTGGCAGTGACCCACTGGTTCCTGGCTGATTAGACATTACTAGTGTGGTGTGGTGTATTGCACTACCTACACTAGTGTGGCCTACTAAACTCTCTTGAGGTGTAGAAAGGGTGTGTTATCCCTTAACACACAACTCTAAGTTCAGTAGAACTTACTGTATACTAAACTTGATATCATATGTTCCTAAGGTACCTTTAGTGGTTTTCAGATGATCAATTCAATTGAGATTATCTGGTAAAACAATAGCAAGCTGGAATCCCACCTGCTGCACACCAATGTAAGAAGTTGGCCTGATATATGCTGTCCACTAGTTATAGTGGGCACCTTGTATCAGTCCAAACAACCCCTTATGGTGATAGGTTAAAGACAACCTTTATTGAAAGCTATCCTAGTGGTAGCTATGGAGAGCAGCCTTCAGGCTAAGTCTTGAAGGAATGTAAAGCAGCTTGTTTTACCAGTCTATAATCTCTTGAATGATCAAACGAAAACACAACCACACCAGGTATATAATTAAAATATATGTATTCAAGATAAAACACACCCCTCTAGTCTCTTTATGAGGCTGGAGTTTGAAGTACTTAAGTTAAAAGTCAGTATTTAACAGTATTAGCACAAATACACGTTTGGGCCCTAGGGGCGTACCAAACCATATACCAATAAAGTGGTATAAGAACCACGACTGAACTAGACACAAGGCCTAGAGCCTGTAGAAGTGCTTGGACCACAAGGAACCACCCAAGGTAGTGACACAGGGGACCCACGGGGGATGCGTGCAGTGTGAGAACACAGCCGTGAATCGCCTTTAACGTCTATGGAGACAGTCGCTGTTGGATATTTAGAGTTTGAGGACACTGAGGTGATGACTACGAGGGAACCCTTTTGGACGTAGAGGTGTCTAGGGCAAACACCCACGGGAGCACCAGAGTACTCGAGTTACCTCACCCAGGGAAGCCGGGTGCATAGGTGTCAAATAGTGTTGGGTCGCATCGCTGTTTTCAATGGAAGCTGCTCAGGAAGTGCTGCTGCCGTGAAGAGGAGAAGTGTCCGAAGAGATCCAAGGCCGGATCGAGGATGGAAGGAACCTGAAAGCAGAGGGGACAGCGTCTGGGTCACTTACCAGTGACCAGGGGCACGATAGTCCAATGCCCACAGATGTCGGGTGCTTCAGGTGAGTTGACAGGTGTCTTGATTCTTCAGCCACGAGGTCCAGGAGGTGTCGACGATGACCAGGAGCTGGATTCGAGCTGTCCCATAAAGTCTGTCGAGTGCTGTGGTGTCGGCGACCAGATTGGACCCAACAAGCCTTGGCAACGGCAAGTCACTTGGAATAGAAAAAGAATGTTGGTGCAGAGCAGCAAGGTCTGGTGGACTCACCGAGCAAGGGTAAGTTGGGGCACGTCTGGAGCAGGTACCAGAATTACCAACAACAGTGGCCTGTTTTTCCTAATCAAGGCACCAACCTCCCTAACCAATACCATCAACCTCCACAATTCCCCATGATGGGTTGGAATCCAGCCTTCATGCCGATTCCTTCCTATCCACCCAACATGTACCGCCCCCCTTTTTTAGAGAGAGGCCGCAGAGGCAGGGGAAGGAGAAGAAATCAGGTACATTGGGGACCAGACGAGGGAACAGGGATCAACACGAGGAGCAAGTCAGGGGCGCAACAAGCAGGACCGAGCAATCAGAGACCTTAGTGACTAACCTATCTTCCCTCGTACTCACAGACACTGAAAAACGAGTCCTAGAGAAGGGGTTAGGTTTTGTTCCAACCGCTCGCCTTGACCGTTTCCGTTTACACTGTGAACTGTCGGATTTCTTTAGAAAGCTGAAACTTAAACACTACTTTGAAAAACATCAAGCCAGTAGCCCTCCTTTGCCTGAGAGTGATACAGGATTACGACTAAAATCTACCTTCACTCCACCACCTCATACTGTCCCAGCAGAACTCATTGCTTTTGAGCAGGCAGTATTCAATGACATTGAAGCTTACGAGGATACTGACACTTTTAAGAACATGAGTGCCGATGAGTTCCAAGCACTAAAAACTCTCCAGTCCAACCCTTCCATTGTCATCAAACCAGCAGACAAGGGTGGGGGTCTTGTTATCCAGGATTCATCAGCTTATGACACTGAATGCAGACGCCTCCTTGCGGACAGGATTAGTTACACCCCCTTAACCACTGACCCTTCTCCAGAGCTGAAGACAATGATCATTAACCTGGTAGAGGAGGCAGAGTCCAACGGCCATATAAGCAGACATGAGGCTGACTTCTTAACTAAAAGTGAAGGGATTATTCCCTACTTTTATACGCTACCCAAAACTCATAAAAACAAGTCTCCTCCACCTGGCCGTCCCATTGTCTCTGGAATTGGCTCCCTTCTGGAGCCTCTTTCAATATACTGTGATTTTTTCCTAAAACCCTTAATCCAGAGCACATCCACCTACTTGAAAGATACCAAGAGCCTACTGGTACTTCTACAGGATGTAATCCTGACAGACGAACAAACCTTCCTGGTCTCTTTAGACATAGAAA
Source organism: Triturus cristatus (assembly GCF_964204655.1). Lineage (NCBI taxonomy): Eukaryota > Metazoa > Chordata > Amphibia > Caudata > Salamandridae > Triturus > Triturus cristatus. The sequence goes on from NC_140588.1 coordinate 921,945,417, forward strand.
GTCTATACACCAGCATTCCGCAGGAAGATACCATCAGGGTCATTAGCGAAACTTTGGAGACGAGTCCCTGGGATTTTCAGACCTCGAAACAGTTCATTGTTGACTGTGCAACTCTAGCCTTAGAAAAGAACTTCTTTGAATACAAGGGGACCCTCTTCCTCCAAGCTACCGGTACTTCCATGGGGAGTACCTTTGCCCCTAGTGTGGCAGGCCTTTACGTGTACGATTTCGAACAGAAGTACATATTGACTCCCAACAACCCTTTCTCTCTCTATATATCTTTTTGGAAAAGATATATAGACGACATTCTGGTGATCTGGAAAGGACCTGAAACCGAACTCGTCAAGTTCTTTGAATGGATCAACACCTGCGATCCGAGTCTGAAGTTCACCAACACATATGACCAGAATGAAATAATCTTTCTGGACCTCACTATCACCAAGTGTGAAGACAAGCTGGTCACAAAAACATATTATAAACCGACCTCAAAGAACAATCTTTTAGCCTTCTCAAGTTTCCATCCACGACCACTTAGGGAAAACCTCCCTTTTGGTCAATTCTTGCGTATCAGACGCAACTGCAGTCGCATGGAAGATTTCCGCATTCAATCTGATAACCTTTCAACCAAACTGAAAAGAAGGGGTTACCCGGATAAAATTCTAAAACGCAGCTGCAAGAGGGCAAAGAATCAACACAGAGAGGCTTTACTTGAGGATTCAGTAAAAACAACGGAAGATGTTCCTTTGACATGTGTAACGACCTACAGCACGGCTTCCAATGCTGTCACCAAATCCATCCGCAAAAATTGGGGCATCCTACTGAGTAACAACTTGCAATGGGATAAACCACTATTTTCTTTCAAGAAGGCTAGAAGTATAAAAGATGCTCTAGTACATACGCGACCACGTATATCACCACCTGACAACATTCCGTCTGTCCTACAATCCTGGGGTCTTCCCAAAGTAACAGGACATTTCCCCTGTGGGCAATGCAGTGTGTGCCACCTCACAAAAGCAAGCAAAACTCTGAATCTGGAACAAGATAAGGTGTGGAGCCAACGTACCCACACGAATTGCAATTCATCCAACGTTATCTACCTACTCACATGTCCGTGTGGCATTAGATACGTTGGAATGACTACACGCAAAATTAAACAACGCATTGTCGAACATAGGAGTACAATACGCTGTAGAAAGAGTGTCACCAAAATGACAGAGCACTACTCAGCCCTCAAACACACCCCTGACGACTTAACCTGGACCATAATTGAGCAAATCAATCCAGGAATCAGAACGACCAACATCTTGTTCGAGAAGGAACAACGTTGGATCTATCGCCTGTCCAGTCACCTCACAGGTTTTAACGATAACATCCCCTGGGGCACAGTACTAAAAAGGTAATAAGCCATATGAATTATATACCACTGTTACACTTAACAAGTCACCTTATGGCTTTGCTCCATCTCTATAACGCTGTAGACGCATCTCAAAATGAACATATTGAGGCTCCTTTGACCACCCAGGAGGCAATATTCCACACTATCTCATCATTGCCTCTATTGAAATGTGCGTCAACACCAACTTACGTTTCATTTCCATTGGCTTACGACATTAGGTATTGAACTATGGGTTTATTTTCTACACCAAGCCCCGCCTCCACTAAAGACAGACTAGGCTATGATCATGGCACTGTTTCACTGGCACGACTGTTCTAAATTACTGCAACACGCAAAACGTTATTCACCATAAATAAAAAATTCTCCTATGGCAGATAGAGTTATTATGGTAACGTTATTGTCAGGCTGTATGCCTCCTTGTTTTTGGGCTAACGAAAATACCCCCCTTTTTTTCATTCCAGCCTCTGGTCACTGTACCGCTATAATTCTACCGAGGCTTCCCGGAAGTGTACAAAGTCTTCATTTTGCCCCTGACAAGCAGCAGTCTAGTCTCTTCCTTCTTTTCTCCGCGTCTACGTCCCACGTGATTCACGTGATGACGTGACGCCGTCCCAATTGGAAAAACGCTGACTATTTCTTCCTCTCGGCGGCTCGGGACATCAACATCCGAGTCCGCAGGAGGGCCGAATAGGTGTTGCAGAGGGCTGGTGGCTTTGGAGTAGTAAGTAATGGTGCTACAGGACGGAAGCCTATACCCACCCTCCAATCGTGTAAGTTTTTAATCTTTCTTATTCTTTTCACTCCACGTCCAGAGTGTGACTACAAGTCCCGCCTCCCACCCGGACTCATGTTGTGAAACAAAATTGAACATCACGTAAGCAGTGAGATTGTCTCTCGCGATGTTCACAATTCCACTTGATACATTTACCCTCGATTCTCCATCACAACCCAAGCATTTTATTTTATTTTATTTTTCCTACCGCCTCCTACAGATCGGCCATAATACAGTGCTGACCACCAATGTGAAGGCCATATACTTTTGTCGCTTTGCCGTATCACCCCACAAAAAACAGGGTGTATCACTTTATCGGCACAATTAGCGATAGCGCTAAAGAGCACCACATGCCTTTAGATTTTGAACACGGGCTAATACTAATGAATTTTGCTACCCGCAGTTCCAAGGACATGGAAATCCCCACCATGTGTGTGCATGAAATTTCCTCACGACACGTGTGTGATTTAGCTCATGCCTGTTCTTGTGCAAATATATATGTATGATGTGAATCTCTGTTTGTTTGTTCTGTATTGTCCTTTTTTCATTTCAACAGAACTGAACCTCTCAGAAATTGCTGAAGGGTAAACGCAACCGTAAGTTTCAAAGCGGTTTCTGATCCCACAGGTTAGGGTACGCCTTAGCGTGCGTACACCGCCGTGGTGGTCTCACTTTAGGTCCTGACGAATGCTTCGTGCACTGACGCAAGAAGCAGAAACATGTTGACCACTCCTTTCACTATGCACTTGATTTAGGACGTAGCTGGTCTAATTATCACCAGTTCATACCGTCCGCCACACCATTTTAACTGTGTCCAGTTTACCATTATTAAATTCATTATTGGTTGAAACTGCGACATATTTTAAACTTACACTATCACTCTTTGCACTGCACCCACACACAAAAAACCTGCTCCGCTGTAATTCAGGCGTCGTAGCACACCGGGGAGACACTCGGTCTCTCCGGTGGGAACCCAATGATGAAGCATGTCACCAACTAGGTTGGTGAGTGAGGGTTCTTTTTAAAAACATAGTGATTCACTCTTTTTATCTTCCCTGCACTTGTTCACATTTGATGGACACACTCTTTTGTTGTTGATTTATACTAGCCCTGGGGGACTGAGAGTGGCTCCAAAAAATTCCCTCCCTCTCTTGTTGTTAATTTATATGCACGTCTGGAGCAACCAGGAAAGCCCAATCAGAAGAGGAGTTCCCTTCGTGGGGACCTACTAGCCAACGGGCTAGCGATTGTGAAGGTGCCTCAAGCGGTCGCACTGGAAACTGGCCCACGGGTCACTCTTGGAGTGGAGGCCAGCAATCTTCGGTGCAGGAGGTGCTCAAGCTGGGGTTACTAGGAGCCCAAAGCACAACTTCAAGGAAGACCAGGAAGATGATGGATCAGCAAAAGATCACGGTGTCCAGGGGTCATGGTTCCACGTCACCCACGATAGACACAGGCCTCAGCTTTGCTGTGGACTCAAGGTAGCCTCGGGGAAGTCTGGAAATCCACCTTTGGGGATGCAGAGACTTCGGCGTCCGGCAGGAGCTTCAGAATTGCAGATCGGACAGTTGCTTCTTTGGTGCCTACCAAGCAGGGGAGTCAACCCTTGACCCCAAGTGAGATTTCTTCAGTCTTCTAGTTAAGGTAGAACGTCGAAGGTCCAGGATATATGTTGCAGAGTTTCGTCCAGGGTAATCTAAAGTCGCAAGGACTGGGTTCCCATACTTCTACTAAGTTTGGGGGTTGGACATACTCTAGGGACCCACCTATGGGAGGGTTTGGAAAGAGGGGTGGTTACACCCATTATTATGTCCAGTTTCATGCCAGAGCAGGGGCAGGTAGCTTGAACTGGACTATGCACAGGGACACCAATTGTGCCCCCAGTGCAGGACTTCAAAGCACCAGAGAGTGCTCCCACCCAGCCCCAATACACATCTGCCTGTCTGGGGAGGTGGTTACATCTCCCTGGGACAGGAAACCTATTGTCCAGGCCTCCCCTGCCAGAGTTTTGGTCAGCAGCAGGAGGACAGACCCGTGTCTGTGGCATCCACTTTGTGATGCCAGGGCTGTAGAAAGTCTTTACCGGGTTAGACCAATGTGAACATGTCTCTCCCTCTAGAAGGGTGGAATGCTACCCCCGCTGCCAGAACTGGAGGGGGGTAGTGTTCCAAAGCGTTTGACACCAAACACAACCTGTTTCCGTGCAGTCAGTCCAAAGTTAGCATTTACCGCGAGGTTATAATGCACTTAAGAGTATATGGTCAGGCTGCACCACAAACAGCATCAGAGGAGGTATTCTGAACGCTGCTGAGGGGCTCTGCTCATGCAGGGGCACCCTCTCACATAAAAACCAAGCACTCTGCCTTCAGGATTGTTAAGGCCTGCCATAGGAGTGACTTATAGGTTTTATATGTGTGTGCAATGGTAGTGATATAGGTAGCCTATACCACAGTAAGGGGTGCAAGCACCACCTTACCCAGGCTGCAGTAGCAGACCTGTGGTGCCATTTTGTAGTGCTTCCCAGGAGTGGCATAATACATGCTTCAGCCCCTGGTAGGCCTCTGAGGTACCTATGCCCTAGGTACATAGTATACCACATACTAGGGGCTTATAAGGCACTCCAGAATCCAATTCTAAATGTATCTAATGTACATGGAAACCATTTTAGAGAGTAAGCAGCTAGGCTGGGGTCCTGTTTAGCAGTGCCACAGCCAGACTAAGGTCGAAAAACAGTGAAACACCAGCAAAAAGTGGGGGTACCCATGTGAAGCAGATCCTACTCTCCTACACCTTATAGGTAGGGGTGAAAGCTGTTGGATATGCCCTGCGAGGCTGCAGGTGGGACTCCAACAGGTCACAAAGGGTTTTTAGGGTGGCTCTATCCAGCCGGCATTTCCAGATGATCGCCACATCCTCCATGTCCTCCAGCACCGTCAAGTGACGAATCAGATTTGGTCTTCTCCTATTTGAGATGAAAGTGGAAACATGTCAGTGCAATACATCATGAGACGGGCACAGCATGTCACGTTCTGGATGACACAACAACAACAATGACTGCCATCAAAATTGAGTTACAGACCAGCTTACATGTAGGGACACCTTCAGCTACACAAAGGGCACACCTGTCAACTTACACAAAACAAGTAGCTCAAACAGCACCTTGGTCAATGTGAATGCACATAGGTATATGGCCACATTTCACATGGGTACGCCTGGGAGTATAGCATCCAGCATATGTGTAACAAATCAACCCCACTGTCTCCTACATAGCTGCTGTACCTGTCACACCTTCATGCGTCATTTCAACATGGCACACATCCACAACACAATGACCACAGTCGGTGCAGAAATGACAAATGTGTGCATTAGCAGAGGCCATGCAAATAGGATAATCATTCATTGAGACGAGCATTGCTGTGATTGTCACTGCACCTCAACACTTTGACATTTGTACACATTGTAGAGCCCAGGACAACACTGGTGTGCCTACCTGACCATTAAATCCATAAGTGACATGTGAGGGAGTACAGGCCAATCTACGAATTCACATACACAAACATGGCATGCGTAGTCACCAGTGGAGTAAATGGAACATTGGCTTTGTGTGCACAATGATGTGCCATTGACCATGTGGGCACTGTGCACTGTTGATGTTTGCCAGATGGCCATTGCCATTGTACGGCACCCATATCACTGTAGCTACCACCTGGTCCCGGTGGTATGTCACCAGCACCCCCATTCACACAAGTGCGGTAGTGATAGGCATATAGACATGGGTAAATGGCGGTTGCAATGCTCTGCCCCTGAATCACGGTAGCTACCGCCTGGCCCCGGCGGTGTGTCACCAGCACCCCCATTCACACAAGTGCGGTAGTGATAGGCATGGAGACATGGGTAAATGGTGGTGGCAATGCTCCGCCATCCAAAGCGCGGTGGCTACCGCCTGGCCCCGGCGGTGTGTCACCAGCACCCCCATTCACATAAGTGTGGTAGTGAGAGGCATGTTAACATGGGTAAATAGCGTTTGCAATGCTCCGCCATCCATATCGTGGTAGCTACCGCCTGTCCCCGGCGGTATGTCACCAGCACCCCCCCTTCACACAAGTGCAGTAGTGATAGGCATGTAGACATGGTCCTCCGCCACCGCAGAGGCGATCATTGGATGCATTTGAAAGAGGCAGACCTGGAACATCAATTGCTGTAGCTTGGCACCTTTGAAACGAGCCCAGGAGGTTATATATGCGTGGGAGGGAGCCTCACATTTCCACTGCGCCCAGAGCCTGCTGCCAGAGGCCCCTCACCTGCTGCTGCCTCCAGGGACTGCTGCCTGAGACCCCGCACCTGCTGCTGCCTCCAGGGACTGCTGCTGAGACCCCAAACCTGCTGCTGGCTCCAGGTACTGCTGCCTAAGACCCCTCACCTGCTGCTGCCTGAGACCCCTCACCTGCTGCTGCCTCCAGGGACTGCTGCCAGGGACCGCTCACAACCCTATTCCGCCGCTGTTGTCTCATGTCCACAGTGATGGCAAGGATAGAGAAGATCCGTGCCAGTCCCTTCACGAGTGAGGAGCTGGAGGTCCTGGTGGACGAGGTGCTCACACAGTACGAGAGGCTATATGGTACCCCAAATGTCATGGTAAGTCCTCAACAGTGGCGGGGAGTAGGGCAGGGGGGGCACACATGTAGTTGGACATATGCAGTATGTGTCTGGGAGTGTGGGGTTGTGTCATGCACTGCCTGACATGTTGTCTCCAGGGGAAAGGTGTGTGTACCCAATGCCACAGGTTTCCCTGCCTGCACATGTATGTATGAGTGACCTGTGTTGTGTTGTCAGCCATACAGTGACACAGAAGTTTGTTCATGCAGGAGTCAGTACAGTGATTGCTTGGCTGAATGGCTGTGTGTGCTCCTGTAGTCCATCTCAGTGTGAGCCCAGTTGGCCAGCACAGTCCCCGCCCACAAAGACAAGGACACATCACTTCACTCACAGGGCATTGCATCAGTCTTTTCACATTGCACTCCAGCTATGGGCCATCTCAGCACTGTAGATTGCATATGACCGGCCTTGTGAAGAGCATTTTGGATTTGTGAGATCATGTCCCTCAATGTGACATCCATGACACAGATATCTATTCACAGGGCAGGGACATTGAGGGCTGCGCAGTCTTGGACACAGTGAGTCTACCCCCAAACACAGGTTGATATGTGAAGTATGTGTTGCTCAACCCAAGAATGGACTGGAGGTGTGGGCAGGCTACATTGGTGTTTCAGTGCTGGCATCCTGCATGTGTGTGAGATGTGCAGGAACTGTGTTCCCCCTCACACCTGCATGCATTTACATCAGCCTTTCCCATGCAGTTGTACCATGTGAGATGTATTCTAGTCTCTGATAGACATATCGTTGGATATGTGATGAGTCTGTATCTCGCTGCTATACTGAGATATGTCGGTACATAACACTGTGTCACTGATCATTTCCCCCTCTTGTCTCCCATGCCTGCAGCTCAAAGTACACCAGCGTAAGGCCATGTGGAGGGCCATTGCAGCAAAGGTGCGAGCCCTGGGGGGCTCAAACCGACGGAACACCCACTGCCACAAGAGGTGGGACGACATCAGCCGGCTGGCAAAGAACGTGTCGGAGATGACCTTGGGGCTGCTTCCTCGCAACGGGCGTTTGGCACGGCGCAGCATGACACCACTAATGGGGCGCATTTTGACAGTGACACAGCCTGAGCTGGATGCACGTTTGAAGGAGCATCAGCAGCAAGCCAGGTGTGAGCATTTGGGGAGGGTGACTTTGGCTGGGAGTGGCTGCATGTGCACAGAGCCTGTGCCAGCGCTGGCCTATGTGATGTTGGTAGTGTGATGCAGTGGCATGTAAGTGGCTGCTGGGCTGGGTGCCAGTGTAATGCATTTGCCCTACCTGTACTTACAAAGGTGATTTGGATGCTGTGCATTCCCATTGCATTCTGAGTTCTGCTCTTCAGGTTTCTTCTGCGTGGGGGTAGTCTTGGGAATCCCATGGGAGGTAACGGCAGTGTGCCTGATCTGACTGTGCCTTCATCAATGTGCCCATTGCATGCACCCAGATTTGGGAGGCCTAGACATCTGACAACAATGTGCACCAGTCTTTGGGCCCCAAAGTACGACATTGTGGGAGGCATGGGCTAATGGCCATTGTGGACTGTCATGTTGTAGTTTGTGTCTGTGTCGTCCCCTCCTGTTCCATCCAGATCAGTCATTGGCAACAAGTAGTGTGCCCCCATCATATCCAAAGGTGTGCTCAGAGTTAGTTGTGTGTCTGGTTGAACAAAGCCACAAGCAGGGTGTTGTGCTGTGTGGTCATCACATGGCTCACTTCTGCCTGAGTTTCCACTTTCCACGCACTGTTTGAGTCTATATAGTGAGCTGGCATGATGTGATTGCTCAGGGTGGTGTGCAACATGTAGATTTGGTTATCTTTTGTTATGCATTGCTTGCATATGTTTGTTCTGATGCTGCCACTGACCTGACCTGACCCTACGTCTCTCTCTCTCATGCAGCATCTCCTGTGGTCACGGAGGGACAGGAGACGGACACCAGTGGGGGTGAAACTAGCACAACAGCTGCACAGGAGCCCAGTGACACAGATGTCACCAGCGCCTCAGAGGGGGACAGGAGTCTGCTGGAGGAATCCCAGCCTGAGACGCAAAGCACCACATCATCTGATGCCAGCAGGGATGCATCCATGTTGGCGGGCACAGGGAAAGGGGACTTTGCATCTTCTTCCACCACACAGCGGCCAGTGCCGAATCTCCTAGCCACTTCCTCTGGTGCTGCCCGTGTCCGCCTCAGTAAGAGGGGAAGAGTGTCCTTCACCCATTGTACCTCTGCCCCTGCCCCCGCCCCCCCTGCTGCCATCATTTCTGAGTCTGTGGACCTTTTGAACCAGCTGTGTGTAGGCCAGACAGCTCTCCTCAATGCCTTCATTGACCACGTCAAAAAAGTGGCCCAGGTGGTTGCTTTCATGGAGGGCATACATTCCGACGTGGGTGAGCTGCACCGGACTGTCCAGGCTTTGTCCTCGACAGTGACGTCTGCCCTTCAACAGGCACACACTCACAGTCCAGCTCCGGTCCCTTTGCCCACCCCCCTGGCAGTGGCCACGTCTGACGATAGTGACCATGGTCCACATACATCAAAGTCACGATATGGCAGATGAAGCACACAGCAGCAGCAACCAGAGCGGTCCCGGGTGCAGACACCATCCCCACAGAAGACCAAAGTCATCCCAGAGGGCAGAGAGAAAAGCCCACCAGGCAAAACAAGGGTTCAAAAAGCAAAGCAGCAGACCTCAGGCACACATGCCTCAGAGGCATCCCCATCCAAGGACTCTCCTGCCCCTAAAGCATCTCGCAAAGAGAAGCATGCAGTTCCTGTGCCCACCAAGGAGGGGGTGCATGCCAAGGGTACACCTAGGAAGGGTTCCAAGGCAGAATCCCCCACCACTTCGACTCCCATTCCAAGCCCAGTGAAGCAGGGGAAGGAGGGCACTGTAGGGGTGACACCTAGTAAGCAGGGGAAGGGGGGCGAAGCCAGGCAAAGCATTCCGCTGGGTCCAGCACATCACCAGAGGGGGTGCTAGCGTCTGCACCCGATGCAGCTATGGTGGTGAGTGTTCCTGTTGTATGCACACCACTTCCCATTGATCCTGAGTCAGGCAAGCCAATTAGGATCCCAAAGAAGTGGAAAGGCACCCCTCCACAATCTCCCAGCCACACCGTGTCTACCGTCTGCATGACTCCGGCTCCATGTGCCACTACACTACCTGGTCCAAGGAGCCCTCCAGCTTGCCAAGCCACTGATAGCTCTACCTCAGCTGATCCACTCTTTCCCTGGTCAAGTGCTCTGACAGTCCCCGAGATAGACCCAGCTCCAAGTCCGCCTGACAGCCAAGTCTGAGTGTTAGTCACCTTCACACACCTTTCTCTCACACACATAGGCCTGCACTACACATTGTTACCCACTGACTGTGTTGATGACCATGGAAAGGTACAGTCACACACATTCCCTGTGCAGCTGCTCATGTCCCTACTATGCACTTTTCCCTGGCCACTGGCCTTGTTGTTCACTGATGTTGTGCCCTTGCCTGTGTAGATTCTCATGGATCTTCTCTGCACCCTGGACTGCCCACTGGCCTTGTTGATCACAGCTGTTGTGCCCTTGCCTGTGCAGCTTCTCATGGACCTACTCTGCACTTTGACTTGGCCACTGGCCTTGTTGTTCACTGCTGTTTTGCCCTTGCCTGTGCAGCTTCTCATGGACCTACTCTGCACTTTGCACTGACCACTGACCTTGTTGTTCACTGCTGTTGTGCCCTTGCCTGTGCAGCTTCTCATTGGCCTACTCTGAACTTTGCCCTGGCCACTGGCCTTGTTGTTCACTGCTGTTGTGCCCTTGCCTGTGCAGCTTCTCATGGACCTACTCTGCACTTTGCCCTGGTCACTGGCCTTGTTGTTCACTGCTGTTGTGCCCTTGCATGTACAGATTCTCATGTACCTACTCTGCACCCTGGATTGCCCACTGGCCTTGTTGTTTACTGCTGTTGTACCCTTGCCTGTGCAGATTCTCATGGACCTACTCTGCACCCTGGACTGCCCACTGGCCTTGTTGTTCACTGCTGTTTTGCCCTTGCCTGTGCAGCTTCTCATGGACATGCTCTGCATTTTGCGGCTTGCTTTTCTCTTCTCATGGTGCCTATCCGTGCAATATGTGAATAAAGACAGTTGCTCCTGTTGTCTATTTTGTCAGTGTCCTTACTGAAAAAAGTTATTTTGCTGTGTGTATAAGGTTTACTGTGCCACAGGGTCTTTGTGCCACTTCAACATAGTCAATGCTTGGGCTCACTTACTCTATTTTTCTCAGGGGTAACAGGGTCTTCAGTTCTTCCTGCCCCAGATACTTGTGGGGGCAATGGTGTCAATTTTCAGTGGAACGCAGTTGTCATTTACTTAATTTGTTCATGTTGGCTATATTGTACACATGTCAGGTTGGGGGGCACTGCCAGCACAGAGTGGGTTTCTGCACACAGTATTGCAGGCATGCTGGCCAGGGTCATCATATATGTGTGTTCTTCCTTTATGTGTGCCCAGTGGTGTATGTGTGTGGTCATCTTGTGATGGCCAGTCATGCTAGTCCCAAGGCTTACTTTCCATGGGTGCTCTTGGATGGTCAGGTAGTGTGTAGTATGAAGGGGGTGAGTTTGTCGGGAGTATTGATGTGTGCATGCCCCTGCATTGTCAACTACACACATATGTCACCCAGGAGTTGTATGCCTGTTGTTTTGATTCGTCTGCCCTGTGGATGCGGTTGTATGCACATGTGTGAGTTGTATGTTGTGCACTGTGCAGTGTGTTGGTGTGTCCTTGCAGTTCTGTCTGACTCTGTCTGTGTGTTTTTGTGTTTTGTTGCACATCCATGTGTCTTGTTGCTGTTTGTGGAGACTGTGCAGACCTGCTGTTCCACACTGCCATTGTGGTTGTGTTTTCTCATGCATTGCTGTCACATGTTGCCTTCTTACCTCCAGTGTGGCATGTTGTGTGTGTTGTCATACCATCCCCTATCTGTGCTTCAGATGCCTACCCATTGTGGGTCTGCACTCCCTCTTTTTGTGTATGGTACACTCCTGCCATGTCCCCTACTGACATGCAGTACACTTCACTTTGGTGTCAGCTGTCCCCTTGGTTTACATATGTGTGTGCCTCCCCATCACTTCATTTGTGACACTGTGCTTTGTGTGGCAGTTCTTTGGCCAGGGTCAATGTGTCACTCAGGGCATTTCACCAATGGACTGTGTGTGATGTTCTGGTGCTGTTTGTCAGTCATGGTTGCTCCTATGCAGTTCAACTGTGTGTGCTGCCCAGTCCTCTGGTCAAGTTGTTTCCACCTTTGTGTCCCAGACTTGTGCATCTGTTGGTGTTGTGTTGGATATATGTGTGTTGGCTGTGGTATTGCTTCACTTCCTGGGTGTGCTGTTGTCTTTGTACTGTGCTGCGTTGTGTTGTGTGGCTTGCTGTTCTGTCACTGATGTCTGTGTGTGGCTGGTATGCTTGGTGTGCACACACTGCTTGTTGTGCATGCAGTAATGTGTTTGTATGTTGCCTTGTCATTGCCTGGTGTGCATCCCCTGATGTCCTGCTGTGTTTGCTATGTGATTGTTCTGCCTGTGCATCTGTTGTTTGTTTGATGTGGCTGTGTTGTTCTGTGATGGTGCACTTCTTGTGTGTGTTGTGGTATGTTATCTGTGCATTATTTCTGAGTGATGAGGTTGTGCACTCCTGTTGTGTCTGTGCTCCCATTGCCTTTCTACAGTTTAGCTGCACAGGGCATGTCTGTTCTTGTTGTGGTTGTGTGTGTGTTTCTGTTGGATTATGTGTTTGTCCGTTGTTTTTGTGCAGACATTTGTACTGGCATCCTTATGTGTGTGTGTGTGATGTGTGTGGCTACCCCCAGAGTGTGTGATTGTTTGTGTGTGTATTTGACTGGCAAGTATTGCCAGCCTTCAGTGTGTTTGGCACTGGTGTTGTGTGCTGCTAGTGTGAGGGGGGTATGTGTGTAGATTCCTACTGGTGTTTGTCAGTCATGAACTGTGTCAATGGGCCCTGTGTGTAGTGCTGCTGGTGTACTCCTGTGAAGTAGTTGTATAGATGTGTGACTGTTCACAGTTTGACTTCAGGGCCTTCTTTTCATCCTTGTGCCTATACCTGGTTTGCCTTGCTGTCTCCCTGTGTTGTTGTACTGTGATGTATGTGGTTTGACTTCACTGACTGTACCAGCCATGTGTGCTTTGGTGGTCTGAGGGTGTTGTTCTCTGTTCCTTGTCTTGCATGTTATGTACACATGCTTGTTATGTGTCTACATGGCCTTCCATTTGTGTGCAGCCCACTTTGGTTTTCCTATTTGTTGTGCTCCATTGATGTTGGCATGTGGGATGTGTATGTGTCTGTGTGTCAGACTGTGGCATGCCTGTGTGACTTGGCAGGCTGTGTGTCCATTTGGATGTTTGTTCCTTTTATGTGTTCATTTGGTGCTTGTCCTCATTTTTGTTTCCCTGAGTGTGGCATTGTGGTGGTGTGTGTGTTTCCCTGGCCCTGTGCTTCTGTGCTGTGTGCTGTGTGTTCCTGTGCAGCCACTCCTGCAGTGGCTGTATCCCTGGTTGTTTGTTGTGTGGTGCAGGGTGTGTATTCACCTGGCTTGTTGTTGTGCATGGTGTGCACAGGAGGGACACATGGCATGTGCCTTCATGGGGTGTACTAATGTGTGGTGGGAGGGTGTGTGTCTCTGTGGTCTTTGTGCCCTGCCCATGCCTGGTACTGGCCCTGCCTACTGCATTGTGCGCATGTATTTCCTTGTGTTCACCGCTGCAGTAACGTGACCAGGACATTGCTGCATGGTGCTGCTTGCTGTGTCTCCAGGATGCAGAGGGGTGACTTGGTGGCAGGTGGGTGATGTGTGGGTGCACTTGTGGATGTGTCCCTGTCCCCACCAGGGTGTCTGATGTGGATTTGGATCCTTGTCAGCCCATATGTTGTGTGTTGTGTTTGTGTTACTGCGTACCTGTGGCGGCATCCACGGCGGTCCATGAGTTCCTGGTGATGAAGCAGGTTCAGCAACGGAAAAACTTGTAGAGCTGGATCCATGGCGGTAGTGACTGGGTGGTGTGGACCAGGACTCTGGTTTCGCGCTCCGCTGTCGAACTTCCGCCGTCTCTGGTTGGGCAGTATCTCCGCTGCGGTGCGTCTGCTTGTTTGGGGCATCCTAATTTGTGGAGCGGGGCGGACGTCATTTCGCACAGCGGAGAGTCTCTATTGGCTCCCACCGCCGCGGTGACGGGCACACTTTGATGGCGGTTCGCGTCGCACCGCGGCAGACGGGAAATGGGCTATGTTTGGCCATAGTAATATGGCGGACGTGAGGACTGCTGCTCGCGAGCGGAAAAAGGCATTTTTCCGCACCGCCAGCACCGCGGTGGTGCCCCCGCCCAACATCCTAATGGACCCCATAGTCGTTTTTCACTGTGGCAAGGCTAGCTCCCCCATACACTGGGTTACCTTATTAAACTTAATAAGTGATAAGGTCAGTTTGGGAGCAGTTAGAAGAAGTACTTCTACCACTCATTTGAATTGTGTCCTGATTTAGAAAGGTAAATATACAGTTTTGTGTAAGTTTAAAAAATGTTGGGAATTCGCAAACTTTGAGTTTAATTTTACGGATAGTAATTTTGCGAATGCGAAAACCCCACATTTGTGGCGCAGACTCCGCACATGAAAAGATAAGTCTTTCCTCTCTTTTTATGGTCTGAGTTCTCTGCCCAAAAGGGGAGTCACAGCAGTCATAAAATTACTGCTAGTAAGTACACAAACTTGAGACCTACACATATAAAGCACTCCACAAACCATGCCCTGCCTACCGGAATATCTGTATTCACTTTCACCAACCTTCCAAATTCCTCCGCTCTGCCGGTGTCTCATTAGCACACACCACATGTGTACACAAAAGCGGAGAGGGGGCCTTGCCTTCTCATACCTGGCTCCTACGGCCTGTAACGACCTCCCACAATACATCCGAGACTCCTCCTCTCTTCTTGATGTTCACAAAAAGCTGAGGACCTGTCTTTTCGAGTATGCCCTTCAGGGTTTGTCTTACACACCTGCAATAGAGATCCTGGATAACCTAAAGAGTGATTAAGGCACTATACAAACACTGATAACATAACATAGTCAAAGGGATATCTATGCATAGTTTAGTGTAAATCTAATCAGCGTTGTTTAATAGCTATGCAAATATGTGTTGGGTGGGCTTAAAAGAGTTGAATAATATAGAGGGTTAAACATTTTATTTACAAAACCTGATTTGTAGACTGTTCGCAGATCCAAATTTAAAAAACAACAGAACTCCATCGGATAAGGCAGCTTATTTTGAATCATCCTTTTCGGGTCCAAAAGCTTTAAGCTGAGTATGCAGACTCAGTTTGGCTGGCCGCAACAAAATCTTTTTGTTGCAATCAAAATTACAGCATGCTGGCCATGGTCTCTAGATCCTCAAAAAATAAAAAAGCCGCATACATGGGCAGGGTGACCAGATCCTGGTGCACTTGCTTATCAGGGTGTTTTCTTCCACTTGATGTTTAAATGTAAAAAAAAGTAATGCTCAATTTGGGTTTGAAGGCCTCCTATCTAGGTTTCTGATCTCTCCCAGACAGGTTTGCAAGCCCTTCAGATGGTTTTGCGAACTCATGAACCTTGTTCGGAAGTACATGCACATAAATGTTTACAGTTCCCTAAAAAGATTTGTGAACTTAATGCCTATCTTAAATGAAGGATGAAGGATACCTGCTTTTATCCAAAGACCAAACACAATGTGGGTTGTATGCCTGTGGTTGCAATGCACAGCTAGAATGACTTGACTAGTTTACATTTTAATTCACAAGAAAAGGGCTACTCTTCCCTGTGGGTACCGTGCCACGCAGGAGATGTAAAAGCAAAGTAGCTTGTCAGCCTGTGGCTGGTTGGTTGCTGAGGCTGGCCAAATGATAGACCACATAGCCTACCTATGGTTCAAGCAGCCAAAGACTGTGCATAGAGTATGTTGGCCATATGTTCTAGTTTGCCTGTCTACCGTTGTTTGTCTGAAGTGCCTGGGCTTTAACAAGTTCCTTCAAACACCCCACATTATGCACAGTCAAAGGCCTAACAACGTTGGGTGGCTGCTATACATGGCTGAAACACAGGCCCCTCTTGTCAGCCTACACCCTATCTGGAGCAACAGCTGGCTATGCCTAAGAAGGATTACAGCATGGTTACATCTTGTGGGGGACAAGTGGATTTCAATGCTTGTACTTTGTCCGAGTCAGGAGTCATTCCACCTTCAGAGAAAATATGCCCAATGAATTTGACTACCTTTTGTGAAACTCACACTTTTCTGCATTTAAAGTGAGACCTGCATCAGCGTGCAGATGGCATACGTGTGTAAGAGCTTTGTCATTGATATTGATTGATGCACCACTGTCTATAATAAAAGTTGTAGGGCAGCCATTAACCTTTAGTGTGATCTTGGGGCAATGTCCAAATAAATGTGATCGCTCCAAGTGGCGATCTCTCTTTGACTTGTGTTCTTCTTTGCAAGCAGTCAATCCTATACGTGCACTTAATTCCGCAGACACGAACTTCCCCATTGCACATCCATCTTCTTCACTGCCACTAGGTGATGACGTTGAAGAGCCTTTGGAAGATGAATTTGATGATCAACTTTGTTTAGTCTCCACCTACCTCAATTTATTTTTGGCCTTGTGGACTTGGCTAGAATGCTTCTGGAACTTTCTGCTGTCTATTTTCTCTTCTTCTTGTAACAAACTAAGGGGCCCATTATGTTCGTGGGCGGATCGCCGGGCCGGCGGTAGTCACCGCTGGCCCGGTGTTGGCGATCCGCCCGCCAAATGACCTATCTTCGCTGCCATATTAGTATGGCGAGGGGCACCACGGCGGACGGAAAGACCATACGCCGCTTTTCCGCCGGTCAGATTGCCGGCCGGGCGGAAAAGGGATTGGTAATGTTTGCGGTGCCTTGCAGGCACCACCTTCAATATCAGGATGCATGCCTTTCCTTGGCGGAGACTCTGCCATGAAAAGGCATGTGGGAACTATTGCGGGCCCCCGGGGGACTATTGCGGGCCCCTTGGGGTTGGGGGGTGTGGGTAGCTGCACTGGGGGGTACCCATGGTACCCCCATCATTGACATGCACAAGGTGGCAGGCACCGCACGGTGCCTGTCATGTTGTGCATGGCAATGCACAGCATGGGCTTCAGCATTGCTGCGGGTGCTGCCAACAGCACCACCCGCCGCAATGTTGAAAGCAAGGATGCACCTGCCAGTGTGGCGGGCGCATCCTAATTTGCCTATCGGGACCGCGGCGGTTGGTCCTGTGCTCCGTTGCGCTGCCATCATAATAGGCCCCTTTGTTTCTCTTTAGCTTTGTAGACCGTTATGAAATGGTTTTCTTTCACACAGCCTTTCTACATCTGTCCAATGTTGGGACATTTACCTTCATGTGGAAATGAGAATGCACATCGGAAATACAATTTCTTTTTCAACAAACACACCATTTTATGGGCCTACACTGTGTTTCTGCTTACTTTTCATGATCAACACTGAATCATTATGGGCTGTTCAAGCTTCCATATCAGCAGCCTGTTGATCTGCATCTTCTTCAGCTCTCGCAGCCATGAGTACCTTGTCTAGACTGGGTATCTCTCTCAGCATGCATCGTCTGAACGAAATGGAGAGGCAACCATTGATGACTCTGAGACGCATGGCTTTTTGCATCATTGAATTCACTGAACTTGGAGCACGTGATGAGGGTATCAAGTCTTTTGACAAATGCATCCATAGTTTCACCAGTTTGCTATCTTGCATGGTTGAAAATGTACCTTTCATAGTCCACATTCGGCATTGGATTGAACTTGGCTTCCAACATTTCTTTCATTTGACGGTACAGTATTTCATCAGCTTGTGATATTTTCTTTATCACTTCTTTCACTCCATCACCTGCAAGGTTCTTAATCCTATTTTATGATCTTTTTGTCATCTACTTCTTCTAGAGCATTTATTAAGTCACCAAACATTGTGATCCATGCAGTCCATCAGGCACCAATATTTTGTTTTTTGTGGCTCTCAAAAGGAAGTGGTGGTTTCAGGAATGCAGCTGCGCAGTATTTGGGGCTCCTTTCAGCAGTCATTAAAAAATGTCTCTATTCCGACTGGCTTTTGATCAGACTGGATGCTACTTTGGATGCACCAGCCTCTGACCAGCCCCGCTCCGTGGTCAGGTGGCACGTCCTTTGTTCTCGCATTTAAGTGCACTTGTACGCTCTGTACTTTGTTGTCAATGCCTTTGCGTTTCTTTGCGCCTGGTCACCTCTGCCTTTAGTGCTTTATTGTACCTCACTATTGCTGCCTTTAGCACTTCTGTGCACCTGGTTGTCGCTGCCTTAAGCATTTCTGTTTTGTATGAACAGTGGTTCAGTGTTACGCTGTGGTGCAGAAACTCTTCATTCAGTCTTACCAGTACGCTTGTGCCGGGATTTCTGAATGTGCTCCTCAGTAGGGCCTTCACCTTCTTTGAGGGCCTTCTAAGAGCTAAAGTGGAGCTTAGACTCTACATATGCAAACCACAGACTGCTTCTTTGGGAGCACGTGGCACGCACAAGCAGTTTGCCAGACCTCGCCAACTCTAAGGGAGAGCAGTAATGTTCCTTTGGGGCACATATGCTATCCTTGTTGCCAGTTGTCGTATCCTCCTCGCTCTGGAGCATGCAAATGTCAATGCCACACATGGAGCTCTGTAACACATGTCTTTATTCTTCAGCATCAGCTGATCCAGCGTTAGCACAATAAATTGATCAGGGATAAATATTAAAAAATCACGTATTTTGGCCCATACTCATTCACCCAAATCCCTGATGCGCTGGGGTCAAGTTTGTTGCCTTTGCCTCAATTTTACTCTTGCTATTCAGGTTGAAACTTTAAACATTCTGTATATTTACATTATCTGAACAAATAAATAATCGACTTTTCATCTACTTGGTTGATGGACCAATTATTTGAAGAGTTGATGGCAATGGAAATTCTAAAGAAATCATCTAATCAATAAACTGACTAAAATAATCACAGACTCTCAGTTGGATTTAATAATTTTATATAGTAATAATAAATGCTCATATTAGTTATTTCATAAATTCAAATACTGGAAACCTCGTGAGAGAGAGCAAAAATCTAATCATAACAATAACGGTAATATTATTTCAAATATACCTTGCAAAGAGGGGACAAATGAAGAGACATCAGATGCAAGTAAATATATTGACGGTCGATTCGGAGGGTTAGATCAAGAGACAGAAGGTACAGAGACAAGAAATATGACTGCAAAAATAATTTCTGCAATGCTAAATTAGATCAAATACAAACCCAAAGGATCTGTAAGGGGAAAACTACCACCCAGGCCTAGGTAGCAGCGGGGGACTCCTGGACCAAGAGTCAGGGATCAAAGACTCAGGAATCAGGACAGGGACAGGACAGGAACAGCTAGGCCTCTCTGCAACCCGATGATCAGCGGCGCATTCCCTCACTCGGACACCTTCAGCCTAGGCTACCTGCAGCAGCTCAAGCTAAATCACACCCCTAAAACACCTATCCTTATACTCTAAAAGTACATATCCGTTCCACAATAGTTGCTAAGTTTATATTTTCTGGCTAAGGGATTGCTTGAGTTCTAGGGGAGGGATGTCATCCCACCGTGAGGTCATTTACTTTTGACTATCCCATTGTTCTAAATAATTTTTGATACAGTCATCAATGTGGTTTCTCTCTCATGAGAACATATGTTACAATTTATTTTACATTTAATAAATTCAACAACTTTGGATTCCATTCCAATGAAGACACTGGCGTTGGCTGCTTGTCAAATGTTCTGTCCTTCACCAGGTCACGCTTTCTCAGCCTTGCACAGTAGTTCAGTCATGTGGTCACATGGTTCCCTCGCGCTCCCAGCTTCAGCCGCCCATTAAGAGAACAACTTAACAAAATGGAGGATTCGTCCATTACTAAAGAACGGAAAACAAACATTTATTAATTATGTGATAATGTATTTTCACTGTTTACCACCCACCTTAACTCTACTTCATGTTATCAGTTATCCTAGAATAGCATAAGCAGGAAAGCAGCATTATTTATCAGGATAAAGCAATACACGGCATGCTTCTCTTACTTCATATACATGCGGCCTTGCCATGCAAACCTTCTAAATTCATTCTATACACAAGATTATTAAATTTCTGGTTATTTAAGCATTAATCTTTGGTTAGTTCATGCATTTTGCGAAGCAAGCTTCCCACGTGTAATGTATTTGTGCGCATTGATCATTCTATCACTACTGACTGTTTGTACGTATTATACAGGTGTTCAATTGAGCAGGTTTCTTTCGCGAGATCCTGCTCCATCAAACCACTCTCTGATTGCTTTTAAGAGTCATCATAAATACTCACCATACTGAGTGCCACCTTCCAATTTATCTAAATCTTACTTTCTTTCTCTTCTTTTATGGCACTCTCATCTAACGTTTTCATTCTCTCGTAATATACTTCATTTATCTACTCTAACTCAATCTCTTCTCTCTTTCTTTTTATTCCCTTTCTTTTATTCTTTTTGTCTGTTACATCTTTTCTTTCTTTTATGCATTTACAACACGTATATGCTATTAAGATCACTAGAGCTAATATTGCTACTGAAAGTATTGGGATTTTTTTTTCCGAATAAACTATTTCCAAAAATAGAAAACCATTTACTTACCGCAGGGAAATTCTTATCAAGTCTTTCCAAACACCATCAACCTCCAGTTGTGTTAAATCTTTATGTAATTGCGTAATATTTCTAATATATCCTTCTATCCCTTCACTTATTTCAGGGATATAAGTACAGCAGTGTTGAATTTTTAACATGCCACAGACTTCACCCTCTTTTACCAAAAGAATATCAAGGGCAAGTCGATTTTGCAAAACCATTGATCTGATTGCCACCATTTCGGTATCAATTATCAAGAAACCACCAGCAGTATCTATTGATAAACGATCAACCACTGTGGACAATTTTCAAATTATGTGTGAATTCAAAACAACTCCAACTGAGGGTATCAGTGCACCGAAAATATCACCTACTATTTCTGAAAAACTTGCTCTCTTACAACGTATTAGTCCTTGTTTTATTTCATTAACACTGTTGTCCTTACGGTCTACGTGATAAATGTTTGGAAAGACAATCCCAAAATAACAGCTCCGGTACCAGTGTGCAGGTAACCTATAAAAGGCCTTCTTGCGACACACATAATATATCCCAGGGAAAACAGGATCTGTTCCACCCTTTAATCCCCACCCTCCAGTAATTTTGAAAGTATGCTCACATTCACAAGTGCCAATGAAATAATTGTTATAATTAGCCTTTGATCTAAATAAACATAGTTTCCCTTTCTGTGACCAGTCCAGGGACATCGCAGCGTATGTCTCACCCTTCTCATAATTTCCCTCTCTAAATGCCCAAGGTGGGGCCTGTGATTTTGTTCAGCTTTCTTCTGTAAATGTACTCTTCTATTTTCTACCATGTTCAAGAATAGCTTTTCTTCCATATGTAAACTACAAGTAAGATTGTTTTTGTAGGCATGTTCTACATATTATGGTTTGGTAATATGGAAAAATTCTTCCATATAGCGTGCATTCTTACCACTTACTACTTTGTTTAGTTCCCTTACAATTGGTACTTCTGAAAACACTAAATCTATATCAGTATATTGATACTCCAGCTTACCTGTCATGTAAAAGAGGCTGCTAAGGACACTACATGACACACCTTATATTAGTGACAGGTGATGGTATGTTATACCTTCAAAAACAGATGAAGGTAATTTCATGCAGACATAACAATCTCTCACATTCATGGTATTAGCATACTCATACAACAACTTAGTAAAAACATTTAATGAAAAATCACTAATTGATTTGTCATGATGGAGAATACTTCCCTCCATATGTTCCATATTAGTATTCACAGGTTGTTTAGAAACATCTTTAATTCCCTCAGTTGACACATCATTAGTATTATTACCGACGTTATTCACATTTAAGGTGGGTATGACAACGATTAACAAGACCCATATAATTGTTAATAGGAAAATACTAAATCAGCAGGTTTTACTTCATCTACGTTTTAGACTAGATTTTGGTTGTTCAGTCACTTCTGTTTCTGCCATTTTTAATATACTACAAAAATACAAAACAATCTAACAATCTCTTAGTCTATAATCTAAAAATCCTGAAAAATCTATATGAACTCTATTCTTAATAAAATTCTAAAACAAAAAAAAATATTTTGTGTAATCCAACCCCTAATGACTATCTTCTTCACCCCTTTTTATTTTCAGTCCTTTTTGTTTTTCTTGAGTCTTTGATTCAAATTCATCTGACAAATTTTTCAACTTAGTCTCTTTACAGTTCCTTTTAAGGTGGTCTCATTTTGTTCTCGTCTTCCTTTTCAATGTAACTACTGTTGTGTTCTTCACATAAGCCTAAACTTTCAAATGCTTCTAATATAATGTAGGTCCATTCTGGAGCTTTGAGCACTTTCTACATGAAATTCTTGCTCTTTTTGATTTTCGGATTTTTCTTCTTGTGTTTTCTTGTTCTGTTTAACTTGAGACTTTGTTACTTTGTTCTGGTCTTTTCCTCAATCTTCTCCTTAATACTATATACTTTACTTTTCTTGCTCCACTTGGCCAATTGTCTCCTTTTCTCTGTCTCTTTTTCTGTACTACAATTTTACCTTCTTTGTTTTGTTCACCATTTATTTTATTTATTCTCTTTTCTATCTGTTCTTTCTCTATTTTCTTGTATTTCTATTTCTGTAGGTCCTACAATCTTGTCTGATTCATCAGAAAGTTCACCTTCCTCTAGCTCCTTTGTGGCTTCACCTTCCTCTGGTCCTGCTTCTGTTTCATCAGCTGTTTTTCTTTCTTCTGTCTCGACAGCTGCTTCACTTTTCTCTGGCTCAACGGCAACCTCACCCGTTTCTGACTCAACAGCATTCTTTTCAGTCCCAGTATCTGGTGCCCATTCTGCTCGACTGGTGCTTGGCTGTTCATTGTCAAAATGTTCATCACAATCTGTCACTCCAGACTCCTCATCTTCACACACTTCAGCTGCTGGTTCTTGATTGTGATTTATCAGTTGCTGTTCTACAGGCCCTTCAATTGGACTTGGAACTAGGCGGGTAGGACTTGCATGTTTCCAATTTGGCAAGCCAAAACACTTCACTGCTGTGGTCCTCACCGGTATGATCTGGCAAGGGCAGCTCCAACGGTGTTCTAGGCATGTTTTCCTCATGTGCTTCTTGACTAGAACCCACTCACCAGGATTGAAATCATGTGCTTGGTTCAGCTGTGTCGGTGTGGCAACTCCACCAACCTGGCGAGACACAGAACGTACCAGGTCAGCCAGTCCCTTACAGTAATCTAGCACACGATCATCAGACATATTCATCAGTTTGTTCGCAGGTATGTATCCTTGTCTCATGGCTCTTCCCATAAGAACTTCAAGGGGGCTTAATCCACTCTTTTTGTCAGGAATGCTTCTAAAACTCATCAGTACAAGGGATAAAGCCTCAGGCCACTTCAGTGTTGTGGAGGCCCATACTTTCCGTAATCCTGATTTTATTGTGCCATTTATCTGCCCAACAATACCAGATGCTTCTGGTCGATAGGCACAACGCAGCTTCTGTTCAATTTGTAATGCTGCACAAATCATCCAAATTATTTTATTATTATAATGCAATCCTCTATGTGATTCCAAAGTGACTGGAAAACCAAAACTAGGGATCAGTTCTCTCAACAACAGTTTAGCCACAGTGAGACTGTCATTCCTTCTCGGTGGATAGGTCTCTACCCAGCGAGAAAACAAACAGACAATGACAAGGACGTACTTCAGCCCATTACATGGTGGCGACAATCAATCTGAAGTCGGGTAAAAGGACCTCCTGCTTTTCCAATTACACCCCAACTTACAACTGTTTTTCTTCCTGGATATTTTTTTTGGCATATGGTACACCTCTGACATAAACTTTCTGCGATGACCCTGAATTTTGGATTGTACCATGTCTGCTTGAAAAGTCTTACCATGGCGTCTTTTCCAACATGCGTCAGCCCATGGTACACCCTGGCCATGTGGGAAAGTAAAGAATCTGGTAATACTGGTCTTCCATCAAAGTAAACCCATGCCTCATCATCTGCATTTTTCCCACAACCTAATCTAATCCACTCTTCTTTTTCCCCATCACTGGTCTCTTCCTGCATTTGGCTTATTTTATCCCAAGTTTCAAATGTGGTTGTGAGCATAAGGTGGCATTCGGTATTTCCTCTTTCAATTGATCTGTTTATGGCCATCATATTTTGGGTACAGAAACGCGCTAATTGATCCGTGTATCTGTTGCCTTTTGTCACATTATCATCTCCTGATTGACTTTGAGTGACTGGATCTTGCGCTGGCTACTGTTTGAGGAAAATTGGGGGTGTTAATGCAACAGGCGAATTGCTCATTAAAAAATGATTTGTTTTAAATACGTTTTCTGGGAAACAAAATACTGGTTTAAAGACCGTTTACCCGCACATAAAAATATTCCAGCTCACCCGCTGTTTTAGCGGGGTCCAAGACTCTTCAATCCGGCATTAGCGCTATCTTGGGTGAGGGGATTAGAGGCTACTCGCCCCTTTCTCAGCGCCATTTTGGAGTGCGCTCTAGTGTCGGGCTGACTGCATTTGCCTGCCTATTTAAGACGGGCAATGTAAGCGCGCAGGGCGCGCAGCGGGCACGCCCCTGGCACGCCAGAGGCAAGCCCATCTGCGCCCGTCCACGCTTCGGACGCGCTCAGCGCCAGCCACGTTGTCTGTTCCGACAGAGAACAAGGTCGGATGACATACTCCTGGGATCAGCTGCTTAATATTGGTAAGAAGGAGGTAAAAGGACATCATCATTCACCACATGCCACGGGCCAAGATAATAAGCCCTTAAACTGCGGACTGATTAATAGCAGATCGCTAGTTAAACATCATCTGGAGGTGTCTTTCATGATAGAAGACATGGATTTGGATGTCCTATTTTTAACAGAGACTTGGACTAGTGCCGACTCTGCTGTAGAAATGGGATTCGCCTGCCCTGAAGGTCATAAAATCTTTCACAAACCGAGGGCTGCGGGTAGAGGAGGAGGGGTGGGATTGATTTTTAAGGAGCAGTGGAATTTTGCGCTGTTAAAGATAGATGATGTCATAGGGATCGAACTCCTGGGTTTCTCGCTACAGGAGACTAAAGGCAGACTACTCACGGGAATGGTCTGTTATAGACCCCCAGGACAAGACACCCAATACCAAGCACTTCTGGAGACTATTACCAACATGACCCTAACCCACTCCAGAATTATTCTATTGGGAGTCTTTAATCTATGGGATAACGGGAGCCTAGGCAGTCATCTGAGAGATTTGAGGCACACATGTGTGAATCTTAATTTACAACAATTGGTATCAAGGGGGGCATGCTCTAGACCTCTTGTTCGCCAATCAGACTGAGACTGAAGTGATAAATATACTGCCACAAAGTTGGACTGATCACTATTTAATCCATTTTTACATCAAGACACCCAGAGTAGAGGATAATAACAATCGCTCGGTGATATACCGGAAAGGAAGAGAGTGGGCTAAATTGGGAAAAAATAGGACCCATCCGATCTTTCAAAATGTAAATCTCTTTGCGTCATCCATCACCGTAGAGGAAAACGATCAAATATATTGTAACCATATAGCTGACACGCTGGACGTGTTAATCCCGGTAAAAAGACTCAAAAATAGGAAGAAAACTTCAGCTCCCTGGTATAACGAAGAATTGAAACTACTACGAGTGTCATGGAAGAAAGCTGAGAGGAAATGGAGAAAGAACTATTTAGAGCTAGACAAGAAAGAACTGAAATTAGCACAAGCTAAATATAAGGAGTCTATCTTAAAGTCTAAAGCAGACTTTTATGCCAATTCTATTCTACAATCGCCCAATAGCACCAAATCGCTTTTTGATATCTTCAGGGACCTCTCTAACCCGATCTGCACGGGCAATAAGGTGGCTGCATCGCAGAAACTCTGTGATGAGATTGCCTCTCGTTTTGAAGATAAAATTGCCAAGATTGTTGGAGATCTTCATCCTAACAATATTGGCAATCAGGATAATCTTGTCCAGAAGCAGGATGAGGAATCCCGGGTGAATATCTCCCTGGAAAGTTTTCAAGCCTTCACTGATGACTCTTTTAACATCCTGGCTCACAGTGTGTCTTCGGGCTCTCCTCTTGACCCCCTTCCACACAGAATCTGGAAAACATCCGGTCAGGATACTTTCCCCTGGCTGCGACAGATTTACAACCAATCCTTGGAAGAAGGAATGGTTCCAGAGGTGTGGAAGCAGGCAGTAGTGACACCCCTGCTTGAGAAGCCCTCATTGGACCCCACGATCCCAACAAATTTTAGACCTATCTCGCTTCTGCCATATCCGATCAAAATCTTGGAAAAAGCAGTAATTAAGACTCTATCATGTTATCTGGAGGATAACTATTTGCTGGATAGGGACCAATTCGGATTTCGCCCAGGACACGGCACCGAGACTGCTCTGGCAACCGTGTTGGACAACTTACGAATGCGAGCCGACAATGGGAATGCTACCGTCCTAGTGTTACTTGATATGTCAGCCGCATTTTACACGGTGAGCCATACAGTTCTGGTGGAGAGACTGGAGAAGATAGGGGTGAAAGGACGGGCCTTACAGTGGTTACAGTCCTATCTGTTAGGAAGACAACAGGTGGTGACTATGGCACCGTTCACTTCCAGCAAATCACCAGTACACCATGGGGTACTGCAGGGCTCTGCGATCAGCCCTATTCTTTTTAATATCTATCTACGGCCCCTGTTCCCCATTATTAAATCTTTTGGAACAGACCTGGTCAACTATGTTGACGATACCCAACTGGTGTTTTCCCTGGGAGGGAAACATGCAGTATCCATGGATACGTTCCAGGAGTGTATGTGTCAGACTGCTGGCTGGCTCAGGAAAAATTCTCTACAATTTACTGGGGGAAAACAGAGGTGGTATACTGCTCTGCTGCTAGGATGTCCCAGCATATACCCACTGGAGTTTAGGCTCACTCCCGAGGAGGAACCTTTTTAACACAGTGCGCAATCTGGGGGTTTTGGTAGACGGTAATCTCCAAATGGAGTCGCAGGTCAACAAAACTGTTAGCGTATGCTTCTCTTTGATGCGCATGTTACGGCAGATTCTCCCGTTACTACCAAAGGACTCACGCTCCCTTGTAGTGAGGAACATAGTGCTGAGTAGGCTGGACTACTGCAACTCCCTGTATTTGGGAGCACCACAATACATCTTCCAGGGGCTGCAGAGTCTCCAGTCCATGGCAGCAAAGTTGGCGCTAAATATGCAACGTAGGTCTTCTACTACTCTGGCCTTGAGAGATCTCCATTGGCTGCCTATTAAGGAAAGGGTCTGCTTTAAATCGCTTTGCATGGTATACAGAGCAGCACATGATTTGGGCCCAGTCCCACTGCAGGAGAAGTTTACTTGGTATAATCCTAAAAGGCAGCTCCGCTCCTCCAGCGCAAACCTGATGACGACTGCCAGAGTTAAGCGCTCTAGGATGGGGGGAGGGCTTTTAGTGTGGCTGCCGCACATCAATGGAACGAGCTACCCCAGAGCATCAGACAAGCCAACTCCCTGACTGAGTTCAGAAAGAGTCTGAAAACCTGGCTCTTTCCTAAGGACTGATCTCCAATTTCCTGTTACTCCGGTCTGCCCTTATGACGGTCATACTCAAGTCTAAGCGCCAGGATACCCGTAGGGTGGCAGTATACGTTATATAAGAACCTATTACAATTACAATTACAATGTGCAGCACATTTTATAACTGCAATTCTTTTTGGTAACTGCAAATCTTCCAATAATTCCTTTACAGTGTTCCCATTCCGAATTGGGGACCCTGAGGAAGTCAAGAATCCTCTTTGAATCCATAGCTGACCAAAGTCATGTACGACACCTAATCCATACTGACTGTCGGTGTAAATTATTACTTTTGGACCTTTTGTCAATTTACAAGCTCTGTTTACAGCAGTCAACTCTGCAACCTGAGCGAAGTTGACCCCCTTCAAACAAGATGCTTCTAGCGCTCCTGCTAAGGTGCAGACAGCATAACCAGCACACAATTCACCCTTTTCATTTCTCAAACAAAATCCATACACAAACAACTCACAATCCGATTCTTCCAAGGGTTCACCCTTTATATCCAGACAGGGCTTAGTGCAGAATTCTGTCACTTCCAGACAATCGTGTTCTGCTTCCTCATTTCTTCACATCTTGATTTTGGTAACAAAGTAGCTTCACAGTAGTGCACCTTACCATTGTCACATTTTCCGCACCAAGAATGACTCTCTCATATGCGAGTTAAGTGGATTTCAACAGAGTGTGGTACATATACCTTTACAGAGTAGCCCATCACAATGGCTTCACTTTGTTCCAGACTCACACAAGTAGCGGCTACTGCTTTTAAACAGCATGGCAATGCTGCAGCCACTAAATCCAGGGTAGCAGAAAAATATGCCACCAGACGTCGTGCCATTAGGTGTTTCTGAGTTAAAACTGCAAGTGCACATCCATATCTCTCATAACAGTACAATGCAAATTCTTTAGAGTAATCTGGCATTCCCAAAGCAGGTGCTTGACATAGACTATTTCACAATCTAGAGAAAGATTCCATACTCTCCTCATCCAACACAACTGGATCTTTCACATCCTTCCGTGTCAACCTCTGTAGGGGTTTTGCAATCAATGAAAAACCACAGATCCACTGTCTGCAGTATCCAACCATTCCCAATAACATTCGCACTTCTGTTTTTTTCTGGGTGGATTCATTTTCGCGATCACACTGATTATCTCTGGTGTCACCTTTCTGACCCCCTTTCCAGTCTTGTGACCTAAATACTGAACTTTCTGTCTACAGTATTGCAATTTGGAGGTGACACTTTATGCCCTCCTTCTGACAAATGGTTCAGTAAAGCAATTGTGTCTGATACACATGCTTCTCGTGTTTTTGATGCCACCAGTAGGTCATCAATATACTGAACCAAAACAGAATTTCCAGGCATGACCAAGGTTTCCAAACATTTTTTCAAGATATGGTAAAGACAACATGGTACTACAATTTTGTTCACAGTTCTCAGGAATTGAACTATTCTACATTTTACATTAGGCTTTTTGATTCCAATAATGGGTGATTTATAGGGACTGCTCATTATTTCCTTTAGAATCCCCTGTTCAATCATTTGGTCACGCACAGGTGAGTCTCCAGCAATTACTCTGGACTCATTTTGTACTGTGGGGTATTGGGGTATACAGCAGCATCTTTCACTGCAATCTGAATTGGATCTACATTTTTCATTAACCCAATCTCTTTTCCTGAAAAATCCCACACATCTGTTCTTTCTGTACATTTTAACTCTTCCTCAGTGAACATTGAATATAATTCACTCACTTCTGACTCTCGTTTGGCCCTCAAGACCTTATATTCAACATCTTCATCAGGTGTCATAAATGCAACACAATCCGGTGTACAATAAATAGAGCAATTCATTTTGCACAACAAATCTCTGTAAAAGAGATTAACGGGACTGGTATCACATACCATACACCTATGCATGCCTTTGAAATTTCCAATATGGACTTCTACTGGGGCTGTGACAGGAGTTCTGATATGCTTATTTGCAACGGATCACTGACATAATATCGATTACCAAAATATCGACTACTTAAAATATCGTTGCAAAATTATCGACTACAATATTATCGACTCACCATACTTATTAAAGAAAGTACAAAAATATCGAGTACACAATATCGTCTTAACAAAATATCGTATATCATTATATCGAATTTAAAAATATCGTTAACAAAATTATCGTCTACTCTTAAATGACTATGTAAATGACAAAATTATCGAAACCAAAAATATAGACAACCAAAATATAGAATATTTCACAATATCGACTATGTAAAAAACTATGAAGAAAATATACTTTAAGCACAACACATACATTAACATTGTAATACATAATAAAACACGTAAATAACATTAAAATTTTCGTTCAAACACATACATTTAAAAATAAACATTCCATAAACAATATGAATACATTTCAATACATAAATAATTTTATAATTATTATACATGCATTAAACCACATTTAAAAATATCTTTAAAGCATTTAATACTACAAATAAACAATGACTTACTACTAATAAGTTGCAAATTAGCGTTTCCCTTACAAGGAAACAAACAGCCGGAAAAGAAAAAAACAATTAAGGTGGACCAATAACATGCTCACATTTCAAATTAAACCAATGAAATGAAGCTACTAATTAATTGCACACTATAAAAACACTACATTTCAACATCTCTTTCACACTACAAACTGAAAAGAAGAAATAAAACGAAACTCTACTCAACTGTTTCCTGAAAGAAGAATTACAATCCTAAAGAAAACTTAACAACTACAGAAAGTAAGTTAAACTCTATTTATAAAGCAACTAATCTAGAATGCTACAGCTGAAACTATTTCTATAAATGAATGTACCACACTTCATTTAATTACATTCATTTCGCCTCTCTAGATACCTTCTAAAAAGACAGAAATATTTTGGACATCCCCACAACTCTAATATTAATCAATGTAAGTATTGTTTTACTTTTTCCTACCCACCTACAACTATTAATTAAAAAAATAATTCTAAAAAATATTTATTCCTTATTTGTCTCCTCTACAGAAAACCACTGAACCATCCAAAACTACCTTCTACGCAATCACCTACTGCACCAAAGAAATAAGTAAGTATATAAACCTCAATCATTAAACAGCCTAAAATACGCAGCCAGAATGTTACTTTCCCCTTAAAACAGTAGCACATTCAAAAAAATGTATCCAACTATTAACACATTTCTTTCTATTATCAACAGAAAATCTATCTCCAAGATTAAACTGAAAGCTTGAAGTCAGCTAATTAACATCTTTCAACACATCAAATTATACTATGTAAGTATATTCACTAAAAAGTAAATATATTTAAAATATCTATAACATTGTTTATATTTACAACATATTTTTTCATCTCCCTTAGCATAATACAGAACAACATGACTGAAGGTGCTGAATTTATAACGTCTCAAAAAAATAAAATGTTGTTATGTTATATGGGTTATGTATATACACAAGAAAAACAAAGTGGTCTGAAAATGTTTTGGAAATGTAGCAAATACTACTCAAACAAATGCTATGGTAGAGCTATTACAAAAGAAACCACTGTTCTTTCTGTAAAAGAACATAATCACCCCCCCAATATTACAGAGATAGAAGTTAGAAATGCTCTTGAAAACATTAAAGAAGCAAGTACTAGCACTGATAAACCCACCACCCAAATACTCAAAGAACAATTAATAAAAATACCACACCATGCATCAGCACAATTACCCCCAATTGATAGTTTAAAAAGAACTATAGCTAGACAAAAAAAACTAACTACCAAAACTTTACCTACCCCTAAAACATTTGAAACAGTAATCATTCCCCCAGAATTAAGCATAACTCACAGTAATGAACCATTTATTTTTTTTTACAACAAATCTCCTGAGAAAAGAATAATTATGTTTGCTACTGCAAACAATTTAGTGAAATTACAACAATGTGACACTTGGATGATGGATGGAACTTTTAAAGTTTGTCCAAAACCATTTTACCAGCTGTACACAGTGCATGGATTGTACCAACATTCTAACATTCCATTCATCTATGCCCTCTTACCAAATAAACAGCAAACAACATACATAGAAATATTAACCAAAATTAAAGAAGAAACCAATAATTATTTCCCACAAAAAATAATTATTGATTTCGAATTAGCCATGATAAATTCAATACTCAAAAATTATCCACACACAGCAATCCAAGGTTGCTATTATCATTTTAACCAGAGTCTATGGAGACATCTGCAAAAGTCCACCCTAAGTGTACAATATGCTACAGATAGTACTTTTGCCTACCAGGTTAAAAAACTAATTGCACTAGCATACGTACCTGTAACAGATGTAGCAGAACACTATAATATTCTAATTGAAAGTCCCTATTACAAGAAGAACGAAGACAAATTAAGCCAACTCCTAGACTACTTTGAGGACACCTGGGTGGGAAGATTACATCGATCAGGACATAGAAGACAACCAAAGTTCCAAATTCCTTGGTGGAATGTATACCTGAGTACCTTAAATAAACAATCCAAAACAAACAATAGTGTTGAAGGATGGCATAATGCCTTCCAAGCAACTACAAGCAGAGGGAAACCTACCCTACAAAAACTCCTGGAATCTCTACAAAAAGAACAAAGCTACCAAGAATTACGGATGCAACAATCTGTTACTCAAATAGGTCCTAAATTAACTAAACAAACCAAACAAATGTTTGATCTACTACAAAGTCAAGTAAACCTATACCCATCAACAAGTGGCCTAGACTACCTATCACTAATAGCCAAAAGCATTTTATAATTAACATACACACAGCTAATAAATGAAATAGGTCAATACAATGAACAATTGCAATCATATATTAATACTATATTTTCCAAAATAATATATAATTGTCAGATACATTTCATTTTCATATAGGAAATATAAATGTACAATTAAATATTATTTCTGTAAATATAATATATATAACAATAAACTATAATAACATTTCCCACCCAAATTATAACAAAATATAACTTACCATTGATGTAGCCATACAAGATGAATTCCACCAAGTAAAACTCCTTCCATTTCTATGTCGATCCATAGTAATAATAAAAAATTTGCGCCACCAAAAATGAAAAAATCTACACATCCAATGTAAATCCATCCTCGACAAATCCCAAAACGTGAAACCCTCAAAAACCCGAAAAATAGGTCAAAATAGTAACAAACGCTCCTGGAAATCCAGGTGAAAAAAACAGTGTGATAACTTTATTAGTTTCATTAACTAAAACACACTGTAAAAAAAAAAAACAAATAACGTCTCTCTTTCCATCATAATATCCAAACCCTCAAAAACCCGAAAAGAAGTGAAAAATCAAAAGAAACGCTCCATGAAATCCCGTAAAAAGTTAAAAAGTGTGTTAACAATATTACTTAAATCAAGTAACACACACTTAAAAAAAAAAAAAACGCGTCTTGGTCTTCGAAAAAACATCGATCAACATTTACCTGAAAAACAGAACAAAACATACCCACCCACACAATCACACCCAAATACATTTAATAAATACAATTACATCATTTCAAAACAACACATATTTAATCACAATATTTACTTCGAAAACTACGTCACAACCAGTAAACAACCAGACGTAACTAACTCATTACTAACACGTCAAAAACACCCAAAACATTTTAAATTATCTATCAATACACTATAAACATCCTAACTACCCTAAACATAAGTATTTAATAACACTTAATACTTAAAACACCCCTTACCTTGCTCAACGCGACGCAGCTTCCAACCGCGAGCTTCCTCAGTCCAAAATGACCCAAAATAACATGAAGCGGTTACAAAATAATCCCATTCAAATGAAAATCCCTACTTAAATCAGTGTAAATAAATTAAAACATTATAATCATATATAAATATAACATAAATGTATCAAAAAATTTTGAAATTTATTTTATAATAAACAATACCTTTAAAAATTATATTCATAATAATTATAAATACATTATTATTATGATTATAATACAGTAATTTTTTTTCACAACTGTACAAACTATAATAAAATGTTTATATTATTTAAAATTTATTTTCAAAATGTACATGTTGAAAAACAATTGTTTTCATATAATTATCAAATATAAAAATTAATAATATTAACATTTCCTACAATAATATTATTAATCATCATTAAAAATACATAGCATAAAAATATACTTTTTGTCATGTACTAATTATGTACAACAACAAAATAAAAATGAAACAATATTCTTCAGAAATTAAATATGCACTGATTTTTTTTATGTATATAGGCAACAAAAACATTATTATATGAATACTGTAAGAATATGTTTATTTGCAAACAATGTTAAAAAGTAATAAATGTTATGTATGTATTTTTGTAATTATCAATACTTCTGTTATAAAATGTGATAATATCAATACATTTTATTTTCCTTAAAACATTGCAAAAAGACACAAATGAATGCATATTTGCTGTATGTCTACTAATGTATACTCCATTCTGTAAATAAAAAAAAAAAATCTGTCTACTTTGTTCAACAAAAATAAAGCTTATATAAAAATATAAAATGTGTCATTGGATTTCATAATTTATAACTCTTACATATATAAAGTAGCTCATTTAATTGTTTAAAAATGTAAATAATCACATTTTTTTCCAACCTTAAATCCAAAAACATACTTCAATAACACAATACATATACATTCAGCACACTAACCCTATACAAATTACTATTCCCATTTCACCTACATTAAAGTTAGGAAAACTGCTGGACACTAACCCTATATAATTTACTATTCCCACTCCAGTTAACATAAAGTCATGAAAGGTGCTGGACAGTAACCCTATATCATTTACTATTCCCACTCCAGTTAACATAAAGTCAAGAAAGGTGCTGGACAGTAACCCTATATAATTTACTATTCCCACTCCAGTTAACATAAAGTCAAGAAAGGTGCTGGACAGTAACCCTATATAATTTACTATTCCCACTCCAGTTAACATAAAGTCAAGGAAGGTGCTGGCCAGTAACCCTATATAATTTACTATTCCCACTCCAGTTAACATAAAGTCAAGGAAGGTGCTGGACAGTAACCCTATATAATTTACTATTCCCACTCCAGTTAACATAAAGTCAAGGAAGGTGCTGGACAGTAACCCTATATAATTTACTATTCCCACTCCAGTTAACATAAATTCTGAGAAGGTGGTGGACAGTAACCCTATATAATTTACTATTCCCACTCCAATTAACATAAAGTCAGAGAAGATGCTGGACACTAACCCTATATAATTTACTATTCCCACTCCAGTTAACATAAACCCAAGAAAGGTGCTGGACAGTAACCCTATATAATTTACTATTCCCACTCCAGTTAACATAAAGTCAGAAAAGGTGCTGGACACTAACCCCAAATAATTTACTATTCCCACTCCAGTTATCATAAACTCAGGGAAGATGCTGGACAGTAACCCTATATAATTTACTATTCCCACTCCAGTTAACATAAATTCTGAGAAGGTGGTGGACAGTAACCCTATATAATTTACTATTCCCACTCCAATTAACATAAAGTCAGAGAAGATGCTGGACACTAACCCTATATAATTTACTATTCCCACTCCAGTTAACATAAACCCAAGAAAGGTGCTGGACAGTAACCCTATATAATTTACTATTCCCACTCCAGTTAACATAAAGTCAGAAAAGGTGCTGGACACTAACCCCAAATAATTTACTATTCCCACTCCAGTTATCATAAACTCAGGGAAGATGCTGGACACTAACTGTATATAATTTACTATTCCCACTCCAGTTAAGATAAAGTCATGGAAGGTGGTGGACAGTAACCCTATATAATTTACTATTCCCACTCCAATTAACATAAATTCAGAGAATGTGCTGGACAGTAACCCTATATAATTTATTATTCCCACTCCAGTTAACATAAAGTCAAGGAAGGTGCTGGGCAGTAAACCTATATAATTTACTATTCCCACTCCAGTTAACATAAACTCAGGAAAGGTGCTGACCAGTAACCCTATATAATTTACTATTCCCACTCCAGTTAACATAAAGTCAAGGAAGGTGCTATATAGTAACCCTATATAATTTAATATTCCCACTCCAGTTAACATTAAGTCAGGAAAGGTGCTGGACAGTAACCCTATATAATTTACTATTCCAACTCCAGTTAACATAAACTCAAGAAAGGTGCTGGACAGTAACCCTATATAATTTACTATTCCCACTCCAGTTAACATAAAGTCAGGAAAGGTGCTGGACACTAACCCTAAATAATTTACTATTCCCACTCCAGTTAACATAAATTCTGAGAAGGTGCTGGACAGTAACCCTATCTAATTTACTATTCCCACTCCAGTTAACATAAACTCAGGGAAGGTGCTGGACACTAACCCAATTTAATTTAATATTCCCACTCCAGAAAGATCAAACTGAGACAAGGTACTGGTTATAACATCACTTAAAATATTAATAATCTACATTTATTAACTATGAGATATCATTTAAAAACTCTTAAATTTAACAATACTATAGTTACAATACCCACCCCTATCCCATATTAACCCTAATTCAAAAAAAAATATGTACAATATGTTTTCCATATAAATTGCAAATATACAATTATTATTATTATAATTTTTTTTTAAATTTTAGATTTCACAATATTTACTAATAAATTGATTTGTTTTATGATCTATGTTTACACTATTATTTTTAAAAATTAATACCCACCCTTCTCCCCTAATATACCCACATCCCACCCATAAATACAACATAAATATTGAAATTATAATTTCCAATGTAAATTATATAATTAGATTTTGACATAAAATGTTCACAAATTTAAATTATTCCCAATTATAAATTTATTTATTAATCTATAATTTTGTAATAATTATTAAAATACTATCCACACCCTTACACCCTAATAACCCAAATTCCCAAACATGAAACAAAAAAATAATTTCGTAATTATTTTGAAATTTTGTTTTAAACATTGTCAAAATTACATTCAAATTTTAACATTTATAATTCTTTAGTATTAATATTTATAACTTATTATCCAATTTTACAGTAATCTTTTTAATACACTCCCCGCCCTTATACACTAATAACACTATATCCCACTCATAAAACAAAATTAAAATTTCATTATAATTTCTAATTCTATAATTTCGAATTTATTTTGAAATTTTGAAATTTCGAAATCTTGAATATTAAATATTTTTACATTATTATCTGATTTTACTATAACATTTTTAAAACACTCCCCACCCTTCTCCCCTAATAACCCAACATCCCGCTCCTAAAAAATATATATAATTTCTTTTTTATTTTCTAAATTATAAATATTTAATTTAGAAATTTCATTACAATTTACTATTCATAATTATTTATTATTTAATATTTTTAAATTATTATCTAATTTTACACTAATATTTTTAAAACACTCCCCACCCTTATCCCCTAATAACCCAACATCCCGCTCCTAAAAAATATATATAATTTCTTTTTTATTTTCTAAATTATAAATATTTAATTTAGAAATTTCATTTCAATTTACTATTCATAATTATTTATTCTTTAATATTTTTAAATTATTATCTGATTTTACACTAATATTTTTAAAACACTCCCCACCCTTATCCCCTAATAACCCAACATCCCGCTCCTAAAACATATCATACAATAAATTACTTGACACTATTAATTATATTTTAAACATTAATTAAGTATTTATACATATAATTAAACAATTTACTTATTCAATATACACTAAATACACATTTTAAACAATATATATATTATATTTCGATATTTCTAACATAACTATTCAATCGATATTATCTTCAAACGATATTACTACATCGATATTTCATACATCGATATTTTACTAAACACAAACAAAACGATATTACTTACCTCGATATTCTACACTTCGATATTAATGTTATCTCGATATTTTCACTTCGATATTCTTGTTGTTCGATATTATTTTTTCGATATTATGTCTATTTACCATTTGCAACACCTACAACTTGGATATTTTTTTCCGAGAGGGGTATGTTAGGAATTTCTGTTGCTCTCACAGTAGAACGGGTAGCACCAGTGGCCAACAAGAAGGTGATGTCTTTACCTTCTACCTTGCCATCAACAAATGGACCTGACTGATCTACCGCTAAAGATGCGCCAGGTACGCACTCTTCCTCCCCTGTCATGAACCGTCATTGAGATGAATTCGAATCACTCTCATTGCAAAGCACCAAATACTGTGAAACCAGTGGATTCTTACCAAACTGCTCTTCTCATCGGAATCCAGAACTTGCACTGTACATCTGCATATGAGCATTCACATTACAGGGTATAGGTGGTTGTGGCACCTGTAACTGTGGAGTAACTACCTGCTGCTGCTGCTGTTGATTCCCCACCACCTCATTCTGTATCTGTGGATTTATATTTTGATTTATTTCTTTACCCTTTTGTCCAGATCTACACTCGTTCTCCCAATGTCCAAACCTTCCGAACACGTGACAAGGATATTTCTTTTTAGCTTCCTCCTTACTCATTTTACATTTTCCCTTACCTCCACTGTTTACCTGTCCAGCAAGATTCTGAGTGTGTTGTACATTACTATTTTCCTGCTGCTGTTCTGCCATCTTCACTTGTGCCCACATGATTTTCTTCTTTAACTTTTTAAGCCTTGACATAATGTCATCACTACAATATTTTGCATACCTCAAAATTTCGTCTATTGACTTACTTTGCCAGCAGAGCATATGCTGCTGTATCATTGCACTAATCTCTGGTTTCAATCCATTTACAAATCTATACACAAAATGTCCCATATCTTTATCTCCAATATTCTCAAACCCACTGTATTGCTTGAACACCTGTAGCAATCTCTCGTAATATGCGTGCACTGACTCTTTCGGCTCATGGGTCGTCCTGTCAATCTTAACCCAATCTGTTTTTTTAGGGGAGATCTTTCCTTTCAAGAAACTAATGACCTGAAGGTACTTTTTCATCACTTCTTCAGATGGTGCACCTGTTTTTGCATCCTTGGGATATTCATCTTTCGGCCAGTTGACAGTAATTTGACATTCTGTCCACAAATCAGCCAGAACCACTATTTCCAAAAGACCATCTAAATCTTTCAAAAACACCTTTGAAAGCTTTACAAATCTATCCACTTGTTTATAACATTCAACAGGTTTCCTCGCAATCTTGGAAAATCATTTGTGAATGACAATATGTCCTGTCTAGTCCAAGGTACATGAACATACCCACCACCTGGAACCTCTCTCATTGGACATGCCCTTTCAACTTGCTCGCTTTCCATTAACGGAAACATGGAATTTCCTTTACCAGCAGTCTCTTCTTTCTTTTTCATCCATTTACTCCTCCATCGTTCTCCAAAATATTAATTAATTCCTTTATCTGCAATCTTCTCCCTGATGTATTTAAACTCTCTAAATCCTTGTCAGTAAAACCCATTCTGTACGTTTTCTGCAACATTTCCGACTTTTCTATATCTATGCCAAACTCACTAGCAACTTCCGATAATTTTTCATGAAAGATCTTCGCTCTCCAAGTGATACTTTTACACAAAAACAATAACTCTTCATCACTGGATGTCCCTAATCTATCTGGGTTTACCGTACCAATAATCATTTCTTCTCAATCTACCTTCAATTGGCTCACATTTAAACTTTGCGTCTGTGCTTTTGGCTTGGTCTTTTCCTTTATCCAATAAGTTAAATCTTCCGGGGAGGGACCTGCTGAACTCCCTGCTATTGGAGTGAAATTCAACCCTATTTTTAATTTAATTGATGTAGATGGCATCACATTCCAATTTCAGACCATGTTTGCGGGTCACATGGTAGCCCAGGCTACTAGGCCCCAACTGAGGTGGTTGAGGCAATTTGCACCTAGCATCCAAGGGTGCTTCCAACTGTAAATCTGTAAACCTGCAAACTGGGTCAAGAATAACGCTTCTGCACTTTATTCTCAGACTAACAAGGGAGAAAAGTCACAGACTTTTTAGGTAGGTACTGTGACCAAGAGCTGAGAACTCAAGCATCATTCAACAGACAGAATAACATGGGGTCTGATGGAGTTTGGTGGTAGGGTACTCAGTCATAAATGTGATGGATATCTCACCCCTTATTTTAAGTGCATTAGGCTATTAGGAACCCTTCCACAATACTCTATGACACCATTAATGTCGAAACCAGTGCTTCTCTTTTTAGAAAAGAAAGTGATTTTAATCATGTAGAAGAACTAAGGAGGAGATTTAACAATTTTTCACGCAACACAACAAGACATCTTGCTGTGCTGTGCTGCGTGAAAGGGAGAGGACAGGAATGTTCCATATTTAATGGTGTTGGGCACTTTACTGTCCTCTCCTTGCATTGACTCACTTTTGGCTGCCTAGCGCCAATGCAGGCACCCTTGTGTCATTGTTCCTGCACAAAAACAGTCCTCTGAGGCTCTCTTTCTATATGTTCTGCAAAATGCATAGAAAGGAAAAAACAAGGAGAAATAAAGATTTTTCTCCTCACTAAGCCTCCCCTGAGAAGGTATAGCATTTTGATGCATTCCCCCATCTACCACTCATGGTAAACTTTGGAATGTGCCAAAATCCATGGCTGGAGGTGTAAGAGCACTGACTCGCCACCCATGGAGCACCTGCATGGGGCAGAGTAATGCAAGGCACCAACTTGCACTGCCTTGTGTCACTCCAGATTTACCAAGCACTGCAGGGCCATGCAAGGTGGCCTTGAGTGGCTTGGTAAATCTGACTTTAGTGTTTCCTTGCCCCTGCATTACCTTGCAATGCAACACTTTGATAAACCTGCTCATGTATACTTTACAATCAAATTGGCGAGTAGTGCTTGATAACCCAGATTAAGATCTCCTCATGGAAGCTACACATCCTCTTTCCTCAGTTCTCTCTCCTTTCCATATGGCCCTATTTGTTTTAGTACCCAGTAACTAATAAATACTTATTTATTTAAAGTTTCTTTTTTTTCGTTTTCACAAGGAACAAAGAACAACAAGACATGTTGCTAACATTCCGATGTTTACAGGTAAAATTAAGCAGGGATATCAAGCTGTGGTCATTGACCGTGCACGGGGCAGGCTCTAGGGCGGTGCGACCGGTGCCACTGAACAGGGTGCTGGCTTCCTGGTGGCGCCGTGTTTGCAAGTTTATTATGTTTTGGAAGCATCTGCTGCAGCGTTTCTTTACCCCGGCAATTGCAAGGCCTCACAAAAATGTCAAGATAACTCCTGTGATTCATGTTCTTCCTAGAGAGAGATCAGCTTTTTGTATAGTTGAGGTTTTGACTTATGTGAAGTTAGTGTAGTGGGTTAATATGCCTGCTGCAAAGAACGTGTACCAAGTAGATTACAGAGTGCATATAATGTAAACAGATTAGCAGGTTACTGCTTTTAAAAGAGACATCCTTTTGTTACTTGCAATTTAGAATTTAAAGTCCTAATATTCAACAGTGAGCTATTAACTTTCATTATAAAACTGCATACACACTGCAAGTTATACATTAAAACATTGATTAATGTTGCATAAAGGGTTAATTTGGCTCGAAACCGATTCTTCTGATTTAAGAAAACTCCCAACTATGCTGTTTCTTTTTCGACTTTGAATTTGTGCTTCTCCACACCAAGCACTCTTAACTATACTGCCTACCAATATGGATGACATGTGACTCCTACACTTTTAGTCCTTTGGCTTATGTAACATTTCCTATACACTGATTTACACACGTATGATTGATTGTCTCTGTGTAATGTGTGTGTGATGCCAAGTGCTCGGACACCCTACACTGGTATGAGTGGCGCTATACAACTAGTTCAATGCATCCGAGAGTGCGGTTATGGAGACTTAGTCACTGTTAAAGGGTGCTAGTGAGAGAATCCGTGGTGGAGGTGGTCATTGTGGGGAGCGCCAACAAACATTGTCGCACAGGGCGCCACCAGCCCTGACCGCGCACATTATAAATTGACGAAAGTCCAATTAGCATTCAATGTCCCACTAACTTCTATAGCAACTGTCTTCCCTAGAAGAGGTCCAGGGTGCAAAATGAAATAAAGAGAAAGAAGGAAAAAGAAAAGGGGGGGCAGGGGGTGACAGGAGGAGCTACACTCTGACCCTCATGGGGCCACGTGTGCTTGCCACCGCAGCACGTTCGGCACCCCTACAGGTGGTTCACATAGTCCATTCACAGTGCCTATTCCTCTTCTGCTGTGGTCTCCTTCTGGTCAAGGGAGTGAGAACTAAGATAGCTTTACAGCTGTGTCCATATGTTCGGTGGGCGCGACTGCTGGGGCAATAGTTCCCAGTAGTCAGATAACTGGTTGTGGCAGAACGCTGCATTAGTATTGCATACTAGTAGCATAGTCACCAGTTTCCTGTGCTCCACAGACACTCTGTGCACTTACCCTAGAAGGTCCGTCAGTGGGGAGTACTCAAGTCTGCAATCAATCATTAATTCCACCACATCCAAAATGCATTTCCAATATCTCGCCACTTGTGGGCACTCCCAGGCGAGGGGCAGAAAAGAGGCCTCCAGTGCCCGGCAGCACACACATCGTGCATCCTCACTTAATCCAGCTCTATTCAGCCACACAGGGGTCCTGTACAGTCTATGAATACACTTGAAATGGATAAGTCTCAGTCTGTAATTGGGTGATATCTCCTTAATCTCTGCTCAGCAATAAGCCCACATGCCATCCTCAAAGGGACCTCCCAGGATCTTCTCCTATTCACTCTGCGCAGGGGGACACGTATCGGCGACGCACGTTGCATTCCAGTTTCTGTGGCTAAAGTTCATCAGGAAACCCTCCAGCACCTGGGAATGAGACAAAAAGTACACGCAGTTTTGCTCTTAGCAGAAAATATGTCAATCTGTCCAGCATCCCGGTGTGGTCGTCCCCAAGCGCATCGTCCATGGTGACGAACACACTGCCTGGGAATGCCCATCGTGTGGAGCTGGAGCTTCCGCAGTCTCACCCCCATCTCCGCAGTAAAGGGCAACTCTGGGTGTCTGGTGAGTGTTATCAAGGGGGCAAACAATGTCTCTATGCATGCTCTGCACCTAAGTTCTTGCCACGCTCACACTGTGCAGCATACAGTATTAACCTCAGCTCGCGGTCTGCTTTGTGGTCCGTAAAGCGCCATATGTAATGGTATCGGGTCTGCCAGATTGCTCTCAGGGGTGGTGTGTGCCATAAATAGGGTTGGGTATATCCAGTGGTATCCACATTGAGCCTGGGCGCAGTTGTAATACAATTCCATGTCTGGGTGCCCATACCTCCCCGTTCGTACGGTAACGCAACATGGGGCTGCCTACCTACCCATGCCAGAGATATCAAATTCGAGCATAACCACCATTTAAATTCAGTAGTGAAAGAGAGTGGTGGGTTGACAAACACGTATAGAAACTTAGGAAGAACCACCATCTTGGCAAGGGCAAGCCGGCCTGTCAGAGACAGAGTAGAGTGTCTTCTATCTGTTGAGCCAGTCCATGAGCTTGCCATGATTGCAGCTCCAAAGTTCATCTGTGTTCCAGCTGAGCCAGACCCCCAATTTTTTCACCAGGGAATCTTCCCATCTAAGTGGGAATTCCGAATAAAACGGAACAGTGGTGGGAGTGAGTGGAAAGATGGTGGATTTCCCCCAATTTATGGTGACCCCCGATAAACCTCCAAACCAGATGATTTCACGAATGAGAGGATCCAGGTTTTCCGCTGGGTGTTGGACATATAAGGTCACATCTTCAGTGTACATGGACACCAGGATCACCTGGGGAGAGAAAACAAGGCCGCGTCGAGAGTAGTACTGCCTAAGCCTAACCGCAAGCAGCTCAGTTGCCACCGCAAAAAGGAGGGGGAAAGCGGGCACCCATGTCTTGTACTCCGAGCCACCAAAATGGGGAGCGACACCGAACCATTAATCTGCAGTCTCGCCGTCGGGGCAGAGTACAGTAAGGCGATTCTTTTAAGAAAGAAGGGTCTGATACCGATACAGGAGAGGAGTGTAAATAGATACGGCCACTCCAAGGTATCAAAGGCCTTGGTGGCGTCTAAAAAAACAGAAGTGTCTGGGAGAGAGCAGTCCACTTCTTGCTCCATCCAGGAAGGAAGCCACACTGGTCAGGCATGAGCACCGCGGGTAGCTTGGGGAGCAATCGGGTCACCAGCAGATTTGCGGGGATTTTATTATTCTGATTGATCATTGGCAACGACCTGTAGGAGTCGCAGAGCTGCGGTCCTTGTCATGTTTGAGGATTTTGACAAATAACGCCTCCCAGAGGGAGGGGGGGGCA
Organism: Triturus cristatus; assembly: GCF_964204655.1. Taxonomy (NCBI): domain Eukaryota; kingdom Metazoa; phylum Chordata; class Amphibia; order Caudata; family Salamandridae; genus Triturus; species Triturus cristatus. The sequence continues at coordinate 921,989,439 of NC_140588.1, forward strand.
GATTGCCTCACTCAATTGATTCCTCGTACATGTTGAGGAGGTGGGGTAAAAGAAGCGGTGCATATTCCTTATAAAACACATCTGTGAGTCCTCTAGCCAGGGAGCCTTGTCACCAGACATGCCCCAGATCACCCCAATCACTTCCTCCTCTGAGAATGGCTCATCAAGATAACTACGCTGACCTTCACTCAACCAGGCTAGTTCAATCGATTCGAGGAAGGAGAACAAGTCCGGATGCACATCTGACTGCCGCACCGAATACAGCGAGGTATAAAATGTGAGCATCTCTGCCTGTACAGTCTCCTGGCTGGCAATCACCTCATCATCGCTGTTACTCAGTTTGCTTATATATTCACTTGCCCATGGCATTTCTAGGAAGCCCGCCAGCGTCTTTCCGGCCTGGTCTCCCTCCCCATATCGGCAAGAGCGCGCCTCTTTACCCACTAGTGTGTTTATCTGTGGGCGGCCTCCTCAAATTCTGCTCTTTAATTTGCCCCAAGGTTGCTAATTGGTTAGACTCGAATCTCCCCCTCCAGGTGCCTGAGGTCTCCTCTGAGAGAAGTGCACCGGATGGTAGCCTCCAACTGAAGGGCCTGTGCACTGTGTCGGGTAACGAAAATTCCAGTAGCACTGGGGCATGATCCAAGAGGGACCGGGCTAGATGGGCAACAGTGAGCACCCATGTATTCACGTCGCATGACGCAAGCCAATAATCAATCGTGGACCAGGTGGGACCTGCCGTAGAAACACAAATGCCCTCCTGGCTGTTTGAGTGCCGACATCGCCAGACATCTACCAGCTCATGATCTCCCATAATGACCTGTATTTCCTCTGCCGCTGACCGGTCCAGGACCTGATCTAAGATAACATTGTAGTCCACTCCCCCCCCACAAAATGGTCCCAGGGGCGAGTGATTCCATCAGCCTCCAAACCTCACTGAAAATGTGCGGGTCGTCCACATTCGGCCTGTATACAGATACAAGCCTGACTGGTTGTCTCCCCAGCTCTCCCGCAACTATTACATATCTCCCCTGTGGGTCGCATAACGTGTTGGGTGTTCACCTTGGAAGCCCCTTCCTAAGTATGATAGCCACTCCTCTGGCAGAATTGGAGTAGCCCGCTATATAGTTCTCTCCCATCCAACCCGCTCACAGTCGCACAAAGCTAGTACCCATCAAATTTAGTTTCTGCAGAAAGCAGATGTCTGTCCCATGTCTATTAAGATATGATGCTACCTGTCTCACCTTTCTGCAGTCTTTCGAACCATGAGCATTCTACATTATTGCTTTGACTGTATTCACTCGCTTAGTAGTCTCATCTATGCCGAAGATCTCGCAATTCCCGGTGCACCAGACAAATTACCGCACCAAATTGTTGTTGTGGAGGGGCCAGAGAGAGAAAGGGAAGGGAAAGAGAAAAAGAATATTGAACACATTGCAGCTCAGTTTGTCTGCCCCACACCCAAAAAACCCACCCACTTCAGCCTCCCAACATCGCTGAAAGGCATTACCCCTGCCCCAAACATGCCACCAGTGGTCAACTGTTAGAACAAACATAGGACTCATCCCAGGGGGTGGCACCAGGGGCTCAGCAAATCCCAGTAATTGTGTGCTGGGTGGCTGGACGAGATGCATTCGAGAGGGAAATTATCTCAGTCATTCGTGCTAACAGGACGAGTTCCCAAGCAGTTGTTGCAAGACGGACAATCAGCCTGAGAAAAACTAGATGGACCGTGGGGAATCATCCTCGCCCAGCCAATTGTACATTTTCCTTGCCGGCATTTTGTGGGCTGCCAAGAAACTCAGTCGTTTTCATCGAGAGGATCATCACCCGCTGGGCTTTTATCCGTACATGCAGACAAAGTATTATTTCCACATAGACACTGCGATGAAATGTGTAAAAACTGGGGAGTTCTTTGTCTGTAAAAATATGAAGATTGTAATAGGTTATAACCTATTTTTCTGCCGAGTGGGTTGTACCGATACAAATTGATGTATGTAACAGCAGGGCCAATGGAAAGTAATTTGTAAAAACTTTGTCCGTATGATGATATCAGGTTTATAAGCTTTTGTGATGTCAAACCGATATAATTGTTGATGTTATATGTGTATCACAATGACGGTTAATTTGATGATGTTTTTCATATTATATGCCATCAAGGAGGTCATGTTATATGTGCCAGTAGGGATGTGAAGAATAAGCATTTTAAAAATGTTTTATAATTGTATTAAATATTCGAATGACCGTTTAATGCCCAGAGATAGTTCACAAATTGTCGCTAAAGGTAGTTTCCTATACAATTTTTGTATTCAATATTGTGGTTAATAGAGGACAATTTTAGAAGTGTGTTCCGCATGTTTATATCCTGCATACTAGCTTTAGGATACTAAGCAGACAAAATCTCGCATATTATATCCGTAACATAATGTTGGCTAATCTGACCATGTTTTTTGGTTTATATGCCGCTGAGGAGGTTATACAATGATGTGATCGATTTGTAGAATCCAACAAAATAAAGTTTTAAAAAAAACTCATCATTTAGAGTAGAGTTTCAATCCTAATAGAAGCTATGCGATTGGACTTTGAAAAAATCTCACACGTAAATATGGACATGTGACCAATTGAGCCAATCACTAGAGCCTAGCATTTCTAACAAATAGCCGCACAGGTTAGATTATCCGAGAACAGACGGAGCAAGAAGTCTCCATACCGGCGTAACTAGTTGAGAGCCGTAAGGTAAGACCGGGTTTTTCGAGTATCAGGGAGATTCGGTGGGATAGCGAGGTCTCGAAGTAATTGTAGTATATTTATCTACGAGCGAGAAGAGTTGGGACACGCAGTATGACATGGTTCCCTTGTATATTTTTTAGGAACCAATACGAGACGTGCTAAAAGGGTAAGATAGTTGGACCCCAGTCTCTGATAAAAGCAAATCGATTTTTTATCAAGAAATACGCTACCAAGAAATACGCTGCGGTATATTATACAAGCGCATCTACAGATACCGGTAAGCGCATCCTGTTCTGCCTGATTAAATCGATTAAAGGTCTTTCTAACAGTAATTGATATCGTGATGTTACTCTACAGCAACTGAAGTCTGTGTACTTCTGGGAATTGAAGTTCTATTACGGAAACCAGAACGCTAGCCTTCCGCCTTCAATTATTTCAGGAAGCGAGCACATAGCAGTAGGCTGAATTTCCAAAGGTGAGGAAACAATAATGTAAGCATCACACAGTACGGGGGGCAGGAACGTGACCCATAGGTTAAGGTGAAGTTTTAATACTTAAATATAATAACTACCGTATAACCCCATATTTAAGCAGCAGGATATTTAAGTTATAGAAAACACTATCGACAATGACTAGCGGAGGACATACATGATTGCCTATATAGATTTGACAGTATAGGGGTGATGGTTAAGTATAAGATCTTGCTAACCAAGAGGCCCTTAAGGTTATAAGCATTGTTATCTCTCTAGCCAGACTTTTATTCTATTTTTTCCTACTAATAGTACTTATGTCTTTCTAGGTTTGAAATCAAGCCAGAAGTAATTTAAGCCTATAAATTTGTCTTGATAAAGATGGTCCTATAAAAATCAAACCATCGAAACGCGTCGACGCCAAAGCTATACACAATCTAAGGGACCGCCGTAGAGGACTGGAGATAGCAGTTTCAAATATATCCCAAATCACGGTGTAAAAATATCGGTCATTTTAGATGTGTTGTAGATGACAAAGTCTACTGTCTGTTTTTCTGTTATGCGGGCTCATAACAGTTTGTGTTTTGTAATTTTAAAAATGTACAAAATGTATGTTGATATAAATTGATTGTTTTTAATATGTACTGTATGGATGGATTTAGGATTTTTTATTGTTAAAATTCTTCTTTTAATAAATGTGATATAATTCCGGAACTTGTGTTATATTAGTGTGATATTTTAATAGTACTGTACCATTGGGTGGTAATTTTGGGATTGCCTTGTTGATACCTGATATTTGGTACCCCTTTCCCTTTATTGTACGAGGGGTCGCTCTCAGTCCATTTTACATTTACAGGCATTTTGTGGGCTGCCAAGAAACTCAGTCGTTTTCATCGAGAGGATCATCACCCGCTGGGCTTTTATCCGTACATGCAGACAATGTAGGGTGCTTGAGAGAGCGGATGAATTTGATGGCAAGTTTGGGATCGGTGAAGAACATGGTCTTTTCTAAGTGAAAAATATGGAGCTTTGCCAGATAGAGCAGAGAATACTTGATGTCCTCCTGCTGCAACAGCCTTTTCACTGGCACAAGCTCTCTCCTTGTGCCTTGCACTGTCAGAGTGAAATCAGGAAAAAAGAAATCACGTTGCCCTGGTATCTCATGTCTTGCTGGACTCAGGCTCTGCGCAATACAACATCACGGTCCTTGTAGTTCTGCATTCGTGCAATTATTGGCCTGGCCAGAGCACCTGGCAGGGATCTCAGACCAAGTGATCTATGAGCCCACTCCACTAAGCAAACCGGTGATAAAGAGTCCCTAAACAGTGATCTGAGCATTTCCTCAGCATAATCTTCAACTCGGTCATTGCTGTGGTCTCTGGGATTCCCATGATGCGCAAATTGTTGCAACGCAAGCTGGCTTCGAGGTCTTCATTCTTCTTGCTTCTTATGACTTCTAGCACTTTATCCATGCAAAGCAATTTCTCCCGAGTGGTAGTGCCCTCATCTTCTAACACAGAGGTGCGTTGTTCAACCTCTGCGATGCGCTCATCACGGTTCGAGACCTTATCTCTAAGCCGGTCCAGGCGGTGTGACATTGAGTCAATTTTGAGATCTATAGCTGAAAGGGATTGCTTTAAGTCCGTGAACATTTCATGAATGTTTGATTCTGTTGTCGATGCAGGGTCCATAACAGCTTCTGACAACTTCTCCCGGGTGCTCCTCCCCGGGGAGTCTTGCACTGTTCGAAGGAGAGCTTGGGCTGTCTGGTATCTGTCTTGTCCTTGACGTGCGGTCCCTACCTCAGCAACGAGAGTGCGCTTCGACAGTGCCACTGTGCCCACGTTGGCACTGCAATCCCATGGTGTACGGGTCACCTAGAGTTCTCCTTGCACCAGCTGTGTCCGCAGACAGGTGAGCTGTTTCTGAGTCCTAAGGCATGCCTCCCATAGTGTCAAAGGCTGGGTGGTATAGGCGCCCACCGCCCTCAAACATGCGCACACTTCTTGGCCCCTCACTCCGAAGGCAATGGACCCTTCCACATTAGACAGCAGCAGTGCAGGAGCCCCGTCCACAGCAATCAGCCTGGTCTGACTACACCAGTCTCTATGCTTCACCAGATCTGCATGGAAGCCCGCACCAGCAGCCTCACCCCTCACGGATGGCCCATCACACACCAGCAACACTCTGAAGGGCAGCAGGCCGCATCCCAAGCATGGGCGCTGGGGGACTCTCCTCCTCTACAGTATTTTGTAGCACAGGGGGGCATGCACCCACAGCGGTTTTCCCTTCCCCCCCACAGCCACACACACCGTGTGTCAGCTGTGTGCCAGGCCTCGCGCAGTCTCTAAGCTGCTGGTCCCAGTGATTTACAGGCTCCCCAGCCGGTTGGGGAGAGATCTAGCAGGGTCAGGCCATTGAGAGCCGTGCTCCTGCTACGGTCCTTCTCTCCCTTACGCTTGCAGCTGCTCCTTGGCACAAATATGCACCCCCTAAAGCTGGGCGATCTCCCAGTTGAGTCGTCCTTACAGGGCCGCTCCCCTCTCACAATGCCGGGGAGAGACATCCGCTCCAGCTGCCCCAGCGGGTCAGTCTAGCCCAATGCAGCTTCCCGTGCCTCGGTGCTCAGCGGGCCTCCATCGCGTCCTCGTTCCTTCTCTGCACCGGGAGTCTGAGTGGTTTACATCTAGAGGAGGTACACTGCAGGCTCTCAGACCACCAAGGTGCCAGCCCTTCTCTTCATTTTCTCCCAAGGCGCGCTGTTGCAGTCGCAGGTCAGGGGGCTGGCTGGTTGCTCTCCCACAGCCTCTGTGATCCCGCCAATCGGCCGCGCTCAGGCCGCTAAGGACGGGCCGCCATCCTACGTCTTCAGACGGTTCCCGCGGTCTCACTTCGTCGCCTATATTTTGCAGCCCGCACTTTAGCGCCCCCAGTAACTAATATATATATATATTCTTTTCAACAGTAAAACTATAAAAATAAGAGAGGGGGAAAACAAGAATACAGAAAAACCGAAGTCCCAAAAAAAACAGGAAAATGTAAACATATAATGTAAGGCATGTGTTGAAATATAATCATATAAATAACATTAATTGATAATTTTATTAAAACATAACTTATATGTTGAAACCACTATAGACCTTTGATATAATATCAGAAACTGCGACATACATAACTACACAAAAAGGAAATCCTCAGTTAAGGTATGGGGATACATCTAGGGTAAACAAAGCACTTGTAATGAACATTGAAAATGCACTAAATATTATTCCATTGCATGCTACAGTATGGTCACACTCAAAAAGACTAATAACAAGATCCAGAAGAATAGCAAATTATCAAGGCAACCCCCATGAGTATCAGTAACATATGAAGAAATGGAAATTTATGAAAATTTAAAACTGAGACACCCTAACCAAGAGCTTTTAGTGCATGACAATGAAAATAATGAGAGAAGACATTTTATCTGTGTTTAAAAATACCAACTTACTAACCCTGACATAGTGCCGAAACTGGATGATGGATGAGATGCTTACCTCTTGTCCCCTACTGTTTTCACAAATTTATACGTTACGTGGCCAGTGATATAACTCAAATGTCCCATTACTATATGCACTGCTCCCAAACAAGCAAAGTGCTGATGTGCCCATCAAGTCAATTAGTTGGCAGAGGTATGAATCCTGTCAAGGTAGAGACCACAACTCTAGTCAGGGTAAGTCAGATACACACCCTAAATTAACCTGTGGTCCTCCTCTGGTAGCTTGGCACAGAGCAGTCATGCTTAACTTAAAAGTCAATGTGTACGGTATGTGTGTGGCACTTAAAACAGTAAAACAGTGAAAGCTCTGCACAAAATAATCCACACCAAATTAGAAAAATAGCGCTTAATTCAATTAACAAAATAATATATTGAAGTATAGTGCTTAAAACCATAAAGAGTCAACCGGGGACATCTGGTCACAGTGGACCAGGATCAAATCTGAAAAGTCAAGCCGACTGCAATGGTTCATGTCGGATACAAAAGGCATGCAGGCCCCACTGAAAATAGTACCTTTCCAGGGGATGTGTCAACATCAAGGAGCAACAGCGTCAGTTCCAAGTCAAGCAGTTGAGTACCACGTCTTCGTCGAACCCCTTACAATGAAGACACTGCATCATCATCGAGCCTCACAGTCAAGACACGCACCATTGTTGAACTCCTTACAATGAAGATGCTGCACCATCGTCGGGCCACGCTGTCAAAACTGTGGAGTCTCCGAAGCAGCACCATGTCAGCGTGGAAGTCAAATGTGTCTGTTCTAACTCATGAAAAGCAGACAATGCATAGGGTTTGGCAGAAAACAGCTGCGGAGCCCCTCTTGAAGGGCCAGCAGTGGATTGCCACCTCTTGGCAGGGCAAGACTTACAGCTGGCAGAGTCCAGCAGCCAAAGCAGAGTTGGCTTTGATGTCCCTGAGACTTCAGAACAGGAGTCAAGCAAACAAGCCCTTGCATCCACTTGGTTCTGGGGATGTAGAGAGTCAGGACCAGTACTTCTCACCACCAGAAAACAGGCAGCAGGCAGCAGGCAGGCACAACAGGGCAGCAGTCCAGCTAATCCAGCAGAGTCCAGCAGAGTGACAGTCCTTTCAGCAGCACAGCAGTCCTTCTTCCTTTCAGAGTGTCCTCGGGTCCAGACTGTACTGGATTGGTCGTGTCAGGCGTCCAGCACTTATACTCGGTTGTGCCTTTGAAGTGAGGGAGACTTCTAAGAGGCCTTTTAAGTACGCAAGGTCCCTGCCTTTCCTGCCCTGCATCAAGACTCACTACAGGGGAGTATGCAGCTCTTTGTGTGGAGACAGGCACAGCCCTACTCAGGTGTAAGTGTAAACTCCTCCCTCCCAATCTAGCTCAGGAAGACCCATCAGCCTGGTGAATGGCCATCAAGATGTGAGTATCACACCACAGCTCCCTTTCAGTGTGACTGTCTAGAGGGAATTTACAAAGCCCAGCTGTCATCCATCCCAGACATGTATGCAGAGACAGGGAGAGGCACATAATGGTTAAAGTAAGAACATGCCAACTTTAAAGAAGAGGCATTTTCAGGTTTACAATTTAAAATCCAACTTCACCATAAGTTGGGATTTTAAATTGTGAGTACAGAGACACCAAACTCCAAATTTCAGTCTTTTCCCAATTTGAAAATACACTTACAGGTAATCCCAATGTTAACCTATGGGAGAGATAGGTCTTGCAGTAATGTAAAAAGAATGTAATTGTTTTTCACCACCAGGACATGTAAACTCAAAAATACATGTCCTACGGGCAGCATCCAAGGATGGGCAGCTGACGTGGCTTGTGTACGTAGCCACAAGAGTCCTGGCTTTACCCCTATCCTTGCCCACTTCTTTGTTCATGGCAGTGCTGAGACACTGAGTCGAGATGCAAGAAGGCTAGGAATGTGCCGCGGAGGTCCATGCAGCAGCAAAATGGCAGCGAATGGCGGCAGATAACCCCTGTGATTACGCACGGTTAAATAAGGGAAGGCACAAGGTACAGAGGCTCCTGCAACCCGTGGCCGGGGGCTGCCCGAGTAGTTGAAGTCGGGCGGCTCAACTGAAACTGATCTGGACTAAGCTGGGCACCATGAGAGAGTTGTCTCACATTGGACAAAGGAGGCCTCAGTAAACAGTAATGGCAGTGGATTTGCAGTGAGTCAAGTAAGCCTAAATTGTGAGGGGCTAAACTAGGTGAAGTTACTGGGGAGAAAACTCTGTGGCCACGCCTGGCCATATGACTGCCAGCGACCAGAGCCCTGCTTTCAACTTTCACCCATACTGCAGTCAGGACAGCACAGATGCAGTCTGTAGATAGACAATAACATGCTGTCACTGCTAGGACTGCCGGCAGGGGGGGGGCAAGGGACAGGTAAGGTGCTCTGGCTGAATGACTGGAAGCGAGAGAAATCAAGAATCCCTGTAATGACCTGGCACTGCCGTAAGATACTATCTTATAATCTTGAAAATTGGTGATCCTCAGCAGTCCTGCTCCCTCTGGCTTGTTAGCTTGTCTTTTCATATGACAAGGGGGATAAGACTGTAGAATGCACACAAAACAATCTAGAGCAGTGAAGAAAGATAACAATGAAATGCCAGACCAATTTACCCCCTCACCAGCTCCTAGAGTGAAATGAAAGGGCCAGAGAAATGTGCAACAGAGAATGGAACTAAAAACTGATGCGCTAGCCGAGATAGAAAAGCAAGCAGAGCTGGATGATCCTTCAGATGTTGAGAGAACATTAGAGGTAGAAAATAATGAAGATGCAATTGATCACTTGCCTGATTCACAGCTGGACATAATGAGCAACATGGAACACAAGGCACAAATGGTAGTCTTATTCTCCCAAGCAATATCCTCTCTTTCAAAAGTATCAGAAGCAACAAAATACTGCCCCAGCCCTAGCCTCATTGGAAGAAGTCACGCCCATAAGAGAACCAGCACAATCGCAAGAAAATAAGGGGCTATCTCAAAGCACCCCCAATGGTTCATCACTCTCTCAGGGTATTCAACCGATAACCAGGACCACATAGGCAACAGCATGTGAAAATGAGGAGAGAGGGGAAATGATTAGCCTGAAGGAGCCGCCAGGAAGTACTACGGAAGGAGAAGAGGACGGAGAAATATCAATTAAAAAAATGCTGCTTACCATATTGGGTGAAATCAGAGACCTAAAAGCATCCCAGGCTATAGAGATTGCTTCACTTTACAAAAGGTTGTCTAAACTGGAAAAGAATATGTCTAACACACCAAAAAGAATGAGTGAGGCGCATCTCTGTTAAAATTCAGGGAGGGGGTGAAAAGAAGGCATATGTCACTTTCCTTCTAACAAAACACTAAATACACTTTATTATTGTTAAATGCTTGTGTCACTTTAGGAATACTGGATGCACTTTAGACCATATCTTAGAAGCTATTGTACTTAATTGGATAAAATACATTCAGAATATGAGGCCACGCATGCAGCAATTTAGCGAGGTTGGGGGACCTATGTGTTTACATTATTTGTTTACAACAGCACAAGTCACTTTAGTTTAGTTATTAGTAAGTAATGGGTAAAGAGGTCCTTACAGTAATTTCTTTTAATGCCAATAGATTGAATAATAAACGTAAAGCCTATGCAATAGAAAGCTGGGTCAGAAGCCATAACTCGGACTTTATACTCCTGCTGGAAACTCATTTCAAGAATATAAATAGTGCAAGCAGGATTCGGTAACAGTGGACCGGTTTCTCTTGGTTGTCTAATGCTGGCTGCGCACAGAAGGGTGTAGGAATCTATGTAGGTAAACATGTACCATTCCAAGCAATATCCATGCAGACAGACCCAGGTGGAAGATGGGCTTTTGTAAATGGGAGATTGAATGAATCAAACTTTATTGGCAACAATCTATGCACCAGTTTTAGACAATCCGCTTCCTTTGCTTCAGCTCAAACAGGTCTTAACTAATATTCCTGGCTTTATTATCTTGGGTAGAGATTTCAATTACCTACAGGATTCATTAACTGATTATTTTACTAAAAATCGAAAACAAAATAAGCACAGGTGGCCATCGCTGTAGCTACTTGTAAAATGGACCTAGTCCTAGTAGATCCATGGCGCTCTCTGTACCCTGGGAAACAAACTTTTTCATGTTTCTCGGCAAAATACAACACAGCTTCTAGAATAAACTTTCTTTTTATTTTGCATGGTCTGAAAATGATCGCTCACGAATATATTCAAAATGCCTTTTCAGACAATGCATTAATTAAAATGGAAGCAGTCGGGGTAGGGCTTGAAAAAAGACCCAAGAGATGGTATTTTAACAAAATTAACCTAGAGAGAGAGGAATGGTGCACAGAGGTAATAAACAAAATTAACAGTTTTTTTCCTGAACAACACAGATACTACCATGGTAAGCAATGTGTGGGACGCCTTTAAGGCTACGCTACGGGGGATTATTACATCAAAGGAAATCCCCAACTGAGGGCCAAAAGGACATATTGTCCAGTCCAGGCTTGTGCAAGCAAATAGGAAGCACTCTAAAGTCAGGAATCTAGCATCAAAACAGGAGCTGTTACAGGCAAAGCTAGAAATGCAGAATTATTACAATCTACAGGGTGATACTGCTAACACTGCCTACCTCCAGAAGACTTACGAGGAATGTGAATATACAGGGAGATTACTTGCGTGGCAGGCAAAGGAGAGACAGGTATGAAATAGAATCCAATTTCTGATAGATAAGGACTCTAAAGTACAAATAAACAGTCCCCCGGAGATTGGGGAGGTCTTTTTAAGACACTATAATAAAATATATCAGACTGCTCAACAAATAATGTCTGATCGCATTACAAGGTTTCTAGACAAACTACCAATCTCATCTATAAATCAAGAGCAAAGCGAGATGGTGACAGCGGTGTTTTCTCTTGAAGAAATAGACACGGTTGTGAGTTCAATCGCGAACTGTAAAGCAGCTGAGGAGGATGGACTACCAGCAGAACTGTATAAGAGGTTTGCTCCAACTTTAAATGTACAATTGGTAAATCTTGCTAATCATATACTAAGAGGTGGAGAACCTCCGGCCTCTTTTCACATGGCAGTGGTAGTTAGTATCTTAAAGATGGACAAAAACAGGGAAAACATCAATTCCCATAGGCCGATAAGCCTTCTTAACGCTGACTATAAATTTTTTACAAAGCTTCTTACTAACAGGCTCAATAACATTATGGGATCAATAATACACAGGGACCAATGCGATTTTGTAGCAGGTAGACAACACTCCTCGAATACAACGTTTCTGATAGAAGCTTTGGACTATGTTACTCAGAACAAAATAGAGGTGCAGGTGTGGTTATTAGGCGCTGGGAAAGCTTTTGATTTGGTGTCCTGGGGGTGTCTTTTTAAAATTCTCGCCAGATTTGGTTTTTCAGAAAAATGTATACGTATAGTGAAATATCTATATAAGGACTCTATGGCACAAATAATAATCAATTCCAGAAATGTAGGTAGTTCTAGAATAAATAGGGGTACACTGCAGGGGTGCCCCCCTATCTCCAATTCTCTTTGCCCTATTTATGAAATTCCTGGCAACAGCCATTAGGTAAAAAGCGCTACACACTGCATACAAGGCATGTCAAATGTAAAACTCTAAGCTGATGATATTGTTCAATTTCTTAAACCCAGTGAGAGCATTCAAAAGGAAATTTTAATGATTTTTTCAGAATTCCAATCGTTGGGTGGGTGTAAAATTAATGATGCTAAGACGGACATTTTACTGTGTAATTGCTCAAGTCAGACACTATTACCAAATTTTCAGTTACTATATAATTGGTGGCCTAAGAGGTACTTAGGGATATATGTGTCAGAAAGTGTGGATGAACTATATATATTAAATTATGTCCCCCTAGTGCAAAAAGTCAAGCGTTTATTCGCAACATGGAATCAACTCCTAATTTCAGGGCGGGTGGCACTTTTACAAATGTCAATTTTACCATTATTTAATTTTCTATTTTCAGCAATCCCCCGTGCATTACAAATGTCTTTTTTTAAAGAAATAGATGGCCTATTCTCATCTTTCATATGGGCCAATAAGATACTGAGATTAACACTAGCCACTTTAAGTAACTCAAATGAGGAGGGAGGGTAATTACGCAAACTTTGCACATAACAAATACAGATATTCTAATCATCTTAATTCACCAGGTATGGATAACTTTTTATAGTTAGAATACTGAACGAATACAAAATTGTAGATCTTATAAGGATAGTGAAGAACCCTAAAAAAAGTACATTATAAGGTCATCCGGTGGTTTCCGAAACAAAAAGTTCAACTGTTTAAGTACTATGAATTTCTTCAGATAAATGTCTCCACATTATTGGTCGACCTGTATGCCGGGGAAGACAGGCTGATCCATCCTGGTATATTGAAGAAATGGAAGGTGAACGGGTATATGCATGGGGGAGATTTTCTTATTTTAGACACGTGGAAAAAATGGACAGACTTAGAGAATGGGCTGTGTCATTCTTAAATGGTCTTTTATTTAAATGAGTCGCTTTTTAGAAAATATTGATTCATCAGCACAAAGAGCTAGACTAGAACTTAGTGAGGCTAGAAACAAGAAGACAGAGGTCAATAAGTAGCTGGGTAAACATTTTTAATGAACATAATAAACATAAGATCTCTACTGTCTACGAAAAGGCCAGAGATAAATGGCAGGCGAAAGAAGGCCTTCAGATCTCAAGGGTGGTCTGGGAATAGAGTCAACAGAACTTAATATCACATTAATAAGAGGCACCAATTTTAGGAGAATGCGATTCTATACAAAATGGGTACTATGCAGGTCTCCATCTTTTCTCCACAACATATACCTTCAGAGTATAGATGTTTTTGTTGCTCTGAAGAGGGGGACGGCACCTATTGTTTGGGATTGTCCAAAGATCAAGCAACTTTGGGAAGAAATTGAGAAATACTGTAGACTGAAGATAGGACACACATTAACCATTGACAGATATATTGCAACTCTAGAGTGCTCCCCAAATATAACGATGAATGAAACACAAGAAGAATGTCTATATGTGTCCGCATTAGTGGCGAGATCACTAATTCTCCAGAATTCTCCAGAATTCCTGAAATGATTATATACCTACTTTCCATGCCTGGCAGGCAAAACTGCATAGAGTCAGAGTGCTGGAGAGACGCTATTCCCTTAGGTCGCACACTTATGTAAAATTTGAGAAACAATGGAAGTTCATAGGAAGTTACTCAGCGAATTAGATAAAATGAAATACTAAAGGGAAATTGTGCAATAGATGGTTTTCAGTAGGCCTGGGCTAAATTTCCATTCCGCTCGCGGAAATTGCGATAATTTGACATTTTCGCGTTCCGCGGAGAGCGCGAAAATGTAAAAATTTCCGCATTCCGCAGCTTAGCGATAATTTGTTTCTTGCTCGTGCTGTAAAATAATACATTCTCGCGCGCGCGTGATTACCTTACCTGAATCCCCGCGTTCGCCGACAAGTTTTCCCGATCCGGTCGCGTTCTCCACAAGATGTTGGATTGCTGGTAGCCATTTGTGCTGTCTCGCGACAGTTCGCGCCCGCAGTAATGTCATTGGTCGCGCGATCACGTCTTTCTTCTCGCGATCATGCACCGCAAGAAGAGTGAAAACAAGATGGCCGCGCCCGCGAGCAACCGCATGGGTAAGTTGGCAAGCCGCGACCACGCAGAAAATACCCCGAAAAGGCAGGAAAAAAACTTCTGCATCTTCGCGATATTTCCGCTTGTTTGCGGAGATTTGTAACATTTTCGCGATAATTTGCGAAAGTCACTTTCGCAAATTCCGCCCACCCCTAGTTTTCAGATGTGCTTTTTGAATTTCTGTTGGCATTACTCATGGCGATATGTTTTACTGATGGATCATACTTGGATAAATGTGTCAACCAAAACTGAACAGTTAAAGCACTTTATTTTTGTACATGTAATGAACGCTCAATAAAAATATATATTTAAAAAAGTACATCCTACCTTTTTAAATACACTGCACCCTACCCATAGGGATGCCCATGGCCTACATTATGGGTGACGTGCATGTCATAAAAGGGAAGGTTTTGGCGAGGCAAGTGAATTAACTTGCAAGGTCAAAATGGCAGTTTAAAACTATGCACATAGGCTCTGCAGAGGCAGGCCTGAGACATGTTTAAAGAGACACTGAATTGGGTGGCACAATCTGTGCTGCAGGCCCACTAGTAGCATTTAGTTTACAGGCCCTGAGCACAGATAGCGCACTTTACTAGGGAATTATAAGTAAATTGTATATGCCAATTAGGGATAAGTCAATGTTTCCATATTTAAAGTACAGAGCACAAGCACTTTAGCATTGGTTAGCAGTGGTAAACTGCCCAGAATTCTAAGTCCAGCAAAAATGAAGTCAGCAAAACAGGAGTTCAGAAGACAAAAAGTCTGGGGAAACCATGCCAAGGATGGCAGGTCTAACATATGACCCGGCCAGCTGAAGGTGGGGAGAGCTACCCAACCCCTTCGGAGTTCTCTTCACTAAGGCAGAAGCACCTGGCAAGACCATCAGCATTTGCGTGGTCTGTGTCAGTACAGTGTTCCACCGTAAAGTCCATTCCCTGTATGGAGATGGACCACCTCAACAGTTTCGCTTTCTCACGCCTCATCTGCATTAACCATCTGAGGGGCCTGTGGTCTGCCTGAACCCAGAAGTGAGTGTCAAACAGTAATAGCCTTAGCATCTTCAGTGCCCAGAACAAAGCAAAGGCTTCC
Organism: Triturus cristatus; assembly: GCF_964204655.1. Classification (NCBI taxonomy): domain Eukaryota; kingdom Metazoa; phylum Chordata; class Amphibia; order Caudata; family Salamandridae; genus Triturus; species Triturus cristatus. Next base: position 922,004,937 of record NC_140588.1, read on the forward strand.
CTTTCAATTGTGCTCCACCTCTGTTTCCTGGGAAGTAGCCTCCTACTGATGAAGCCTACAGGCTGATCCAGAACCTCTTTATTTAGCTGTAAGATTAGAGCCCCTATGCCATGCTATGAGGCATCTGCCTGCACAACAAACTCCTCTGAGAAATCAGAGCCCTTGAGCAGAGGTGCTGTGCACATGGCTTCCTTCAGAGTGTCAAAAGCTTCCTGTCACACCTCTGTTCAGATCACCTGAAGGCACTGCTTCTTGGAAGTCATTTCTGTCATGGGGGCAATAATGGTGCCATATCCCTTAATGAATCTCCTGTAGTATCCAGTGAGGCCTAAGAACGCTCTCACCTCTGTCTGGATTTTGGGGAATTCCCAAGCCAGAATGGTGTCAATTTTAGGCTGCAAGGGCTGTACCTTGCCGCCCCCTGCTTGGTGTTGCAAGTAGACCACAGAACCCAACCCTATCTGGCACTTACTGGTCTTGATAGTCAGGCCTACATTCTGCAGATCCTGAAGCACTTCCTGGAGGTGGTTCAAGTGGTCCTCCCATGTGGAAATGAAGACCGCAATGTCCTCTAGGTAGGCAGCACTGAAGTTCTCCAAACCAACCAGAACCTAATTGACCAACCTCTGGAAGGTGACAGAGGTGTTCTTCAAACCAAAAGGAATGACACAGAACTGGAAGTGCCCTTCTGGTGTAAAGAATGCTGACCTCTCTTTCGCCCCCCTCTGTCAAGGCAATCTGCCAGTATCAGACATTACATCAAATATGAAGGATGTGGTATGTGTCAGTCCTAGTGACTACACTGAGCCAGCGCTAGTCCACACAGAACCTAAGTTCAGGTGTGACACCTGGTGAGGTAGCCTTGGGGACCAACACTATTGGACTGGTCCATGGACTCATTGATATCTCAATAACTCCTAACGCCTACATCACGGAAGCTTCCTCCTTAATGCTGACTCTCACCTTTTCAGACAATGTGTAAATCTTGTCCTTCACAGGTGTGCTGTCCCCAGTATTAATATCATGGGTGCACCATGCAGTGAGTCCAGGGATTAGGGAGAACAAAGAGGCAAACTACCCCAGCGACAGGTGGCAGTCTCTCTGTTGATCTAGGGTCAGTGTAGGGGAGAGGTTGACATCCTCCACTGACCGATCCTGCTTCTTGGAAGATAGGAGGTCGGGAAGAAGTTCACTGTCCTTTTCCACCCCATCATCAGTAACCAGGAGCATGGTAATCTCAGATCTCTCAAAGTGGGGCTTGAGGTGATTCATACGCTGGACCCTCAAGGGCTTCCTAGGAGTCTTGAGCTCCTTCACCTCTTAAGGCCAATGGTCTTGCTGGGCCCGGGGCTCAACTGGCTCCATTACCCACACTTTTTGACCAGGCTGAAACTCAACCAGTATGGTATTCTGATCATACCAGCATTTCATGACCTGCTGGCTATCTTTCAGATTCTCCTGTGCAAGTTTCTGGATGTGGACTTTCTGATTGCCAGCATATAGATCACTACATCTTGTGGTGGCTTCTTGGGGTCTAGCTCACAGCTTTTCTTAATCAAACTGAGAGGTCCTCTCACAAGATGCCCATACAGAAGTTTAAAATGAATGAAGACAATCCCCTTCTGTTGTACTTCCCTCGCCTTCATGTAGTTGAACATGAAGTTGGCATCCCAGTCAGATGTCACCTCCTTGGGGAAACCCACACGGGTAAAGATCCCCCTCAATGCAGTGGCCATGATGGGTGCAGTCACTGTTCTCAGAGGGATAGCTTCCGGGTACTGGGTGGTGTGGTTTACCAAGCCCAGAACAAATCTGTTGCTAATGGCTGTCGGGTCCAGAGCCCCAACAATGTTGATGTCAACCTGCTCAAAAAGGAGGGCCAACAACCAGAAAAGGTTTCAGGGGCCTTGTACCTCTCCCCTGACTTGCCACTTGCCTGGCAGGTAGGACAAGACCTAGACAATGCATCTGAGGCCTTCCTCATTTGAGTCCAATAAAGTGGGTGACAAGCCTGTCGAAGGTCTTGTCTAGCCCCACATGACCTGCCAGTGGCACATTATGAGCCAGACACGGAAGTGAGGTCCTAAAGCACTGGGATGCCACCAATGTAGAGAATCCACAGGCATGTATGGACTCACAGCTACCTTAAGCAGACCTGAGACTACCCCATTTAAAGGGAACCAGAGCCACTGGGTAGTAGCTCTCACCGTTGTCAGCAGCAACAACTTGGTTGAACACATTAGGTCCCTTCCTTCTCTGAAGATACAAGATGACACCTGACCATTGTCATGCAGGTTCCTGAGTCTTGCAGAGCCTCCACCCTGATGGTAACCCACTGACCGTATTTCCTAATATTGTCAGGCATGTGGGTTCTCTGCACCACCTTTCGACCACCCAGAGACACTAGGATAACCTCTACACTCTCCCCAAAACTATCTGGGGCAATCTCCTCCTTAAGCGCTACGCTAGCCAACCCTAGTGACTATGCGGAAAGTAAGCGGGCCTTGCAAAAATTGACTCTGCACTGTTCACATGATAACTAATGCCAAACATTCATCCAAGATTGGACAAGTCTGTTTAAAATGTATCCAGGCCTTGGAATTGTCAATTACACATTTTACCTCTACATTGTGTTGGGCTGAAAGGTTGGGAGATGTTAGGTATATTTCAAAATTACTTCATGAACCTGCTCATTTGAAGTTGTACTGTTTGAAATTGCTAATCATTGAAGTAGTATGTATAATACATGAAAGCAATAATTATAATAATCTCTATCTCTTTTGTCTTTTAGCTACCTACATATTATGGCTCAAAAGATTTGAATGTACAATACACACTATTGTAACAAAAATGTTCACAATTACTCAACAGGCCCAACTGCCAGAGTTTGTGACCGGTAATCTGCCACTGAAGAGACCTCCACTCCGGCCCAGGATCAAGCCATCAGTGAGGACAATACTGGTAATCAAGAGAACGATGAGGAGCCTGGTCAATCTGGTCACCCTGGGCAGACGGCTCCAGTGACTCTCACTGCTCCCACACTGACAAATCCTACTCTTGCTGTAACATCTCAGCAAACCAAAGACTCCACTTTCTGTATTTCTACCACTGTGACACCGATTGTGTGCCCCAATCCTGGGTGATATTGTTACCCCAGTAGCACCAGCTCCTGCTCACCCAGGATCCAGTCAGATAGGGCACACTGGGCCAAGGGCACAGGGTAGTGGGGGTAGGGGTAGTGGGATGATGTTTGTGGGCCAGCATAGTGAGGCCACTGGGGTCACCTAGAACACCATTTGAAAAATCTTGGGAGCCCACCATCAATCCCAAGGCATGATGGGCAAGGTACTTACCAAGCTCCGGGAGATGAAGCAGTTGCAGAGGGAGCTCAATCATAAGGTGGAGGCACAACTCAAATATGGGCTGCCTGACTGAGGTGCTGCAGGACATTTAAACCTATATGTGCAGGGCTTTCCTAGCACCATCTACCCCTTCTTTTGGTCCTACAGCATCTGGTCACTTTACATGTGCAGCAGCCACAGGAACGGAGGCCCTGCCACCAGAAGACCCACCTGCAGTTCCCACCCCTGAAATAGTGGATCCCCCACCAGTAGGTGAGGATGGCAAGACCTCTGCCACCGCCAGCAAAAACAAAGACACAAATTTCCTGCAGTGTGTGCCTAACATTCACTCTGTGGACTATTTCTGCACATAATTGCCTTTTTCGTGGCAGTAGTATTTTGGGCATAGGACTGCAAACAATTTTGTCCCTCCCACATTGGTTTCATATACCATGAGTGACTTCTTCACTTTTTGGTTTGCTGGGGTACGTCTGACATAAATATGTATATTTGGCAGGTCAAATATCGAGGTGTGCTTAAAAAAATATGCCCCTGAAAATACTTGAGCTAACACTTCATTTCATTTCAAAGTGTGTCATGACCAAACTGCAGGCCCCTTATTCCCAGTGGCCAGTTTTCACTGTCCCATATGTATTTATATTTAACCTTCAATAGTACACAATCTATTCCACTGATTAGAAGTAGGTCACATCACAGAATATGTAGGAGCCCCCTGGGCTAGATAATGTCACAGGCCTGGATTGTGATCGTAAACCATGACATGGGTTGAGGGTAGACAACAGGTCACTACAAAAGTGTGTATTAATATATTGGCTTTGGTTAACATGTGACAATACACATGTTGTATGCTAACCTCTGAGTTAAGATACTGATAGATGTAGCAAAATCGTGTTACATCAATACAGACAAACAAAAAGTCACAAAACCATTGTTTTGATCATTTCTTGAATCCACACAGGTCAACTCCCATCAGAAGTGGGACATCTGGAAGGCCATCACCAGAAATGTGCAGACCCTTGGGGTCTTCATGCAACACAGTGTCCATTGCCAGAAAAGGTGGGAGGATCTACTACTCGGGACCCCAATATCAGCTGAAGTCCAGCTCGGCCAGTCCTCCCAACTTGGGAGGTGCGTGCTCCACACCCTGACCCCCCAATATCCCACATTCTTGTGGTGGCCTATCCTGAGCTTGATGGGCAGTTGAGGGCCCAACAGCAGTAACAAGGAGTAAGTTCTTCTCAGAGTTTCAAATGTTACATGACAAATTGATTGTTATAGCCAGGATTTTTCCCATCAGCACAAAGATTGAGCCATGTCCAACGCTTAAGAAGAGTTTTTGAAGGTGTACATTTTACACAATGTGTATGATGATGTGCTTTGTATATTGATATATTTGAAAGGATCCCACCTGATTCCTGTTCACAACCAATGGACTGTTCTGAGCAGACACATGGCTGCCTAAACTCCACATATACATCATAGGGCATATGCATCAACATTAGCATTTGCGATTCCTTATTAGCGAAAAATAAGGATTCGCTAATAAGGAATAGCAAAAGGCTATGCATGTAGGAATCGCTATTCAAATAGCGATTCCTTAACTTTCCTTAATTGCTACTAGCAAATAGCGAGTAGCAATTAAGGAATGCCGTCCCAATCATTCCTATGGGCCTCCAGGCCCATAGGAATGAATCGGAGATTGCATGAGCAAATAGCGAGTACCAGTAGGTTCTCGCTAATTGCTCATGCAATTTCAAGGGTGCAAGGGTGTCAAAATGACACCCTATTGCACCCCTGAAATTGACATGTGCACATATGTTGCACACACACATGCTCTAAGGGCATGTGTGTGCGCAACATGAAACTTTGAAAAATGCACAAAAGAGCATTTTTCAAAGTTTTTGCAAATTACCATGCAGTTCATCTTCATGGTAATTTGCTCCCCCTATTAGCGAAATCGCTAATTTTTTAACTTTGATGCATTGCATTTAAGGAATCTCACTTTGGGATTCCTTAAATGCAATCGCTATTTAAGGAATCGGTATTTAAGGAATCCCTATTTAAGGAATCGGTATTTAAGGAATCCCTATTTAAAGAATCGCTATTTAAGGATTCCTTAAATAGCGATTTCTGCTTTTGGGTTGATGCATTGGGATTGGGTATTTTTAACTTAATACCGGGAGCTATTAGCGAATCGGTATTTTACCGACTGGATTTTGGGTTGATGCATGAGGCTGCATGTTGTTTGATGTCATGAGAGACTATTATACCAAACAGATCAGTAGTATTGTTTGAGTCAGGTGTAATGCTTCCTCACTATTGGTGATGAAGCTAAGCTTATTACATATAACATAGCTTACAAGGCACTTATGATACAGTGGATGTACCAAATGTTACATTGTTAAGTTGAGATTCTACACAAACAAGAGTGATCAAGTGGTCCAAAAAGACTAGTGACATATGTATTAATGGCAAAATGTAGGAATCAAAACATATCAAAATTGTGTTTTCCACCAGAAAAACTGTTTCATACAAAAGTGACATATTAGCATGATGTCTCTATCCTTTCCAAATATGTGTGTTTAAGCCAGTCTATTTTTTGACAAATAATTTTGATAGGCATACAATTTATGTGGAAACACAGACAAGAATGTGGACACATTGGTGACAGAGTAACACATCCCCTAAACATTTTCGTTTCATTTTTTAAGGGCAGGCAGCGGTCCCTGGGACCACTGCCTGCCCTTAAAAACTAAATTTGCATTCATTTGCAAATGGGAAGGGGTCACTTTGCAAATGCATTATCACCTACTTGAAGTAGGTGGCAATTGCGAGTGTTTTGCGAAATCAATTGCGGTCGCAAAACATTTGTACATTGTTTTGGACTCGCTAGCAAAGTAAGATTACCACTGAGCACAAAATGGTGGATGGCTGAATTTATAGGTGGTATTCCACAATTTAAAATAGAATATGAATTGCAATTTATTAACATGGATTACAATCCGACTGAATGTATATTTATTTTGTTTGCTGGAAAAAAAAGTTTATTTGATCTTCCTCAAATATAACGACAGCCATTATGGTAGGGGTGAAGCTATACAGATAGGGTTAAAATAAAGGAATGACTACTGCGTAAATGTTAAAAACATAAAGGGGTTCATTAAGGTGTTGGTTGTATTACGACATTTGTTTTCAATAATTATGCTATGTGGAATACGTGTTCAAAAATGTTGCTGTGCTGCCTTGTTTATGTACTGTATGTATTTAATAGAAATATTCTTTTTTTTAAAACAAAACAGTTTTTTAAAATATATTTCAATAATGTTTGGTATGCATGGTATTGTTATGAGTGGAAGTGTATGCATGTAAAGGTACTTATAATGTACCTGTATGTACGTTTGTGGTAGTGACATGCGTGGTAAAGGCATGCGTTGGACTGGTAGATGCGTTGTAGAAACCACGTTGTATAGATATGCATGGTAAAGGCATGCGTGGCTCTGACATACATCCCTATTTCACAAACAGTTTTTGAAAAGGTTAAGACTACTTTGCATTCAAGTGTTTCTGGAGACATTTAGGACCTGATTTAGAGTTTAGAGGACGGGTTACTCCATCACAACTATGACAAACATCCCGTCCGCCGAATTAGATGTATCGCACAATATAATTCACTTGTAATACACCTACTTATGCTTACTACCTCTCCTGGAGTATAGGCCATCAACAGGACTCTCTAGCCATCTCTGTCCTGAGCTTTACTTTCAATCTGACTCCAGGTGTAACCCATCTCCTTGCTGTTCGCCACGAGGCCTCGATGCCAGGTGGTTCTTGGCCTTCCTCTTTTCCTTTTCTCTTGAGGTTCTCAGGTGAGGGCTTGCCTGGTGGTGTTTGATGCAGGCATGGGGAGGTTGTGACCTATCCAGCCCCAATGTCTTTTCATGATTCCTTCATGAGCATGAACTTTTAATATAGCAGACAGGATATCCATCCCTACTTGTGACTTAACACCTACTTTATATTTTGGCAGACAGGATATTCTGTCACAAATATGACGCATATCCAGCAGGCCATGTTACAAGTACATTAAATACTGTGGCACTTGTAATAGAGTGGAAGGGATTTCCATCACGTTAGCGACAGTCTCCTGTCTGACAAAATATAAATCAGGCCTAAGGGCCTCGTTTAGAGTTTGACGGATACTCATTCACAAATATGATGGATATCCCATCCGCCATATTACAATTGCATTACATGCAATGACTCTTGTAATGCCACAGAAATCATGCCCTTAATTTCAAGGGTACTGGACCCTGACTATGTCTTTGTGTTTTATTTGCCTAATATAACTCATGCTCCTCGATTAATTGCCTTGTTTTCACCTAGATTGCAATTTATTATGGTGTCTCATTTTTAATGATGTTTTTTGTCTTTTAAATACTTTATATAACAAAAAGGAGCACTGTCATGCTCAGTCGCCAGTGATCGATCCGCTCAACTCGCAGTTTGTCTTCAAAGTTCAAACTGAATAATTCTGTCTGACAATTTAAAGTTTATTTTTTCCTGAAGGCTTGCTCTGGTCTAATGCTTTTGTTAGAAGGATACAGAGTGCTGAAAATGACTAAATATGAGTCATATATAATAAGAAATGAAATTATTTTGGTAAATTAACATGAAACATTCTTTCTACAAAATACAAAGTTAAATAAGTCCTGTCAGTCATTTAGTACAGAACCAATTCCACATAGTTTTAAATCTTTAAAATTAAATATTTATGGATAATCTTGTGACCCATAACAATAGTTTTAACCTAACTAGAAATGAGCATCAATGGCATTGCATATAAATCTTAATGCAGGAGTTACCAAACCTTATCAACACCATCACTTTAATCTTTAAAATCTGTTCTGACAAATTGTGTTACTTTGAATATTTCCACAATACAATTAGGCCATTAAATACTGAAATTAATAAGCTTACAACTATTCAAACATTGTTTTGAAGGAGCGGCAGCTATATGGATTGAAAGATTTATCATTTTTAGGTCTTGGCTACAGACAGATGTTATCAAAATCCATTGTTTCTAATATATTTAATGTACTTAGATTGGGCTTTAGGTCAGCCTCTTGATCATGATTGGGTGGTTGTGTTGTTTCTCTCACTTTCTACTCCTGATTTTATGGCTTTCCTCCCTATTTGTGTGTTTGTCCCATCCAGGAGTATTTCACTTTTGCTGGGTTCTGGTTGAATAATGAATCATTCTGTTGCTGATGTCAGACCTTGCTTTCAATTGCATGGGAAGAACAATGGGCCTGATTACAATGGCGGTAAACCCGCCACCGGCAGGCAGCAGGTGGCGGGTTCACCGCCATTGTAAGGCCATTCACTGCCTGCCAGATTGTGATGGCGGGCGATGTGCTGGCGGGCAAAGCCCACCCGCCATGGGTCTGACAGAGGCAATCGTTACGAATGCCTGTCAGACCCGCCCCGCATCCTCAGAATGGTGGAGGTGCCTAGCAGGCACCGCCTGCCAGATTAGGATGATGCACCAATCAATCAGTCAATCAATCAGGGGAATTGTTAGTGCACTACCCACCCGTGAGGGACTCACTGCGCGGGGGGGGCAAGCAGCTCCGTTCAGTTGAAGAGCCAGGTTTTGAGTGTCTTCCAGAAGATGTTCAGGGAGGGGGCAAGTTTGATGTCGATCGAGAGCTCGTTCTTGGCCGCGATGTAGGAGAAAGCTCTTCCCCCTGTTCTGGCTCTCCGGATCAGCAGGATTTTGGCGAGGGGGCGAGGTCGGCGGATCTGAGGTTTCGCTTGGGTGCACAGAAGGAGATTCTCTCATTGAGGTAATGGGGTCCGGTGCTGTGAAGGCATTTTTAGGCATGGGTGAGTATCTTGAAGGTGATGATCTTTTCTATGGGGATCCAGTAGAGGTTCCGCAGGTGTTGGGTGATGAGCTTGTGTCAAGGGATGCCGAAGACGAGTCTGGCTGCGGTGTTCTTTATGGTCTGGAGTTTGCGGAGCAAAGACTTGTTGATCCCGGCATAGAGGGCGTTTCTGTAGTCCAGTCTGCTGGTTATGAGTGCATGGGTGACAGTCTTCCTTGACTCGGGGGGATCATTTTGGGGGTCTTTCGGAGGATGGGGAGGGTGTTGAGGCTGCTGGAGGTGACAGTGTTGACCTGTCGGGTCATTGAGAGGGAGGAGTTGAGTACGATGCCGAGGTTATGGGCGTGGTCCATGGGGGTGGGAGGGCTGCCGAGGGCGGTGAGCCAGCAGGTGTTGTCTCATGCAGAGGGAGAGGGTCCAAGCACAAGGACCTCTGTCTTCTCCGAGTACAGCTTCAGGCAGCTGCTGCTCATCCAGGATGCAACGTCCTTCATTAATTCCTGGAAGTTGATCCTGTTGGTGATGGGTTCCTTGGTGAGGGAGAGGATGAGCTGGGTGTCATCGGCGTAGGATACTATGCTGAGTCCGTGCTGTCTGAAGATGGTGGCGAGGGGGGCGATGTAGATGTTGAAGAGCCTGGGACTGAGCTACGCTCCTTGGTGTACTCTGTAGTTGATTTCCTTCGGTTCGGTTCGGAAGGGTGGCAGTCTCATTCTTTAGGTTCTGCCGGTGAGGAAGGAGCGGATCCAGTCGAGGGCAGTCCCCTGTATTCAGGCATCACGGAGTCTGGCAGTGAGTGTGCAGTGAGAGACAGTGTCAAACACTGCAGAGAGGTCAGGTAGGATCAGGGCCATGGTGTGTCCTTGTTCGAGGAGGTTGCGGATGTCGTCTGTGGCAGAGAGTTGAGCGGTCTCTGTGCTGTGGTTGCGGCAGAATCCGGATTTGGAGGGGGCGAGAATGGAGTTTTCCTCAATGAATCTTGTCAGCTGGGCATTGATGGTCTTCTCAGTGACTTTGGCCACGAACCGGAAGAGGGAGATGGGTCTGTAGTTCTTGTGGTCCGTGGGATCTGCTGAGGGCTTCTTGCACAGGGGTCTGACTTCTGCGCATTTCTAGTCATCGGGATAGCTGCCGGTCTTGAAGGTGGTGTTGATTGTGCTTCGTAGTTCTGGAGCGATGGCGGTGGCGGCTCTGTGGAAGATGTGCGGTGAGCAGGGGTCCGTGGGGGCTCCTGAGTGAATGCCTTTCATGTTTGAGGTGGTGTCTTCGGTGGTGACTAAGATCCCGGGAGGAAATGGTGGGCTGGCTGGAGTTGCTGGAGGAGGATGTGGTTTCAGGGTCAGGCGTCTTGTTGTTGAACTTGTCGTAGAGGGCCTTGAATTTCAGATAGAAGTAGGATCTGAGCTTGTTGCAGAGGTCCTGGGAAGGGGTGATGTTGGGGATTTCAAAGCATCCCCGCCAGCCTTTCCATGGCAGTTCGCTTTGCATTGACAGCCCTCTCCCAGACTATCCCTAACCCATGTCAAAATACTTGCTGCAATCCAATTCATGGCCAATGGATCTTTCCTGAGGGTCAGGTCTGGCACCTTAGGTATCTCAGAGGCAAGCCAGTGTTGATGCTTGCACCAGATCCTGAGATCCATCAACAGATCTCGGTATTACCATATCACAGTCACTGCCAGAAAGGCAAAGGAGTGGGAAGGGGATTTTATGCTTTTGCTTTATTCCCTTGTGTGGTCAGTGCCATTGACTGAACCCACATGGCACACATTTTTTGCAACAGAAACCGCTGGAGCTCCATCAACATGCAAGCTGTCAGTGATGCCAGGTGCTGTTTCACTGATCTGTATAATGCCTTTCCTGGACACATGACAGCTACATTTTTCATTAGTCATCTCTTGCATGCCACTTGTTTGCAGGGGATTTCGGTGTCATGTGGCTCACTAGTAAGTAACAACATCTCTCACTGGGGCTACATGTGCATCTGGGGGAGTGGCATCTCAAACTTATACATCCTTGCAACATAGTACATAAACACTACCCTGACACTCACTGCATGTATGTAGACATGATGTATTACATTTAGAATACAGACCCTTTTTAAGAAATGTTACGTCTTTGTTGCAGATGACGCAGTGTATTCTCTCTCTCTCTCCATTTCCTCACACCCTAAAGCTGTAAAAGGACACTACCTTCATAGAGGTACAGGAGGGCATACATAGGTACATGAGCCCTTATTGAAAGTACTTTTGATCCTTAAGTCAAAATACAAATCTCTTGACCATACAGGGTGGGGACAGGTGCTGGTGTACTCACCAGATGTTGTGTGCAAATTGGTGTAGCCTGTTGTACAACATTGCCACGCAACACGGCCTACATATAGGCATCAACCTCAATCTATGTCCAGCCCCATATAACCAGGGTGGTTCATGGAATAGGGTCATGGTATACTTGTGTTGGATCGACCAGTTAACTCATTTATTTCTTGAGCTGCCAACATGGATGCTGCATTAATGTGGTTGGACAATCTCTTGTCAATGATGGTGGATTATCACCCTCTCCATAAATCATATTCTGAGGCAACACTGTTTAATTTATGTAATGTCATCAACAAACATGTTATATTATGGTTAAAAACTAACTGCTGCTTCAATTTATTTACCATTAAATCACTTTTCATTAGTAACACTTAAGCACATACTCTCATTCTTCAAAATACCTTTAACTCAAATTGCGCACACAATCAATTTCTGTCACAATGTTTGGGATGCTCTGACATTTTTGGAGTTTGCTACATACAGGTATCTCCCTCGTGCATGTGGAGGTTTCTCCTCCACATGTAGAGGGTTCCCGCTGGCATGCTGTTTCTCTACCTACCATAACAAACAGAAATTACATACAAGAATAGGAAGTCAACCATTTTGAACCATCCTTTCACCACAACAGCATACACTTTTATCCTGCTCCTTCTTTAGATATTCAAACCCCCAAAATGGCAGATGGACAAAATGAGTGAGCTTCTCCATTCATTGAGGAAGAATTTGAGATAATTTTTGAGGAAGTCCTTCAAAGGATACCCTGAGCTTTATGAGCTACAGAGACCCAGTTGAGCAATGTCGTGTGGGACTAAATTGGAAGCGACATCTGTACACACTGCAGCAGAGCAAGTGTTCACAGTAGGACCTTCTGGATGTGTACTCTCATTCTTGATATGCCCACATGATACCACTGTAAAGTAGGATCCAGAGAACAGCTTGGCTGACCCTTTATGCTCCGCTGGAAGAGTCTGAGCAGAAGACAGTGAGTAAGTTTGTTTTTGTATATTCACGCATGATTACCTGTGTTTGGAGAGTGTTGTCCAGTCACATGTGCAGCCTGAGCTTTGTTCTAACATTCCATGTTTTGTTTAGCCTGTGTTATTTCTGTGTTAGGAAAGCAATTGAAGTTTGCAAACAATAGCATGCATGTCTTGTATCTTTTTTGGTTGGATTTACAAATCATCTTATCATGGCATAACAGAAATGTTTTTCAAATGTAAATTTTTGTGAGAACAGAACAGATAAAACACAATTTTAACATTTGTGATGCGTAACACTTCCATTTTGTTGATCTTTACTTATGTGTTACTGACAAAGTGTACATCTAGTTTACTTTCAAACTACTATTTTTTTAAATATAAACTTGTTCAAAATCATAAAATCAGTCAACTTTTTCCTACATAAATAAAAAACTGGAAATAAGACATTTTCCCTTTGAAACATTCTGTGCCTTGTGAAAATAAACTCAGATCTAAGAGAGGCAATGTGTTGCAAAGGTAGCAAAACATCTTTAAAATATTTTGGGTCAGATGTACGATCCTACCAATGTGCGACTCCCTATTTGTGACCTGCAAATTGGAATGTCTCAGACGCTGTTTGCAGTTCCTATTGGGGTTGCAAATTGCATGCCTCATAGCACTTCCAGAGATAGTGGGCTGCTGGGGTCAGCAAACCACCATGTCTGTGACTGCTTCTTAAATGAAGCAGTTTTTCTTTTAAAAATGCAGCGTTTTCCTTACAGGAAAACAGGATGCTTTTTTTTTTTTTTAATTAAACGATTCTGTTCATTTTTTAAGGGCAGGCAGTGGTCCCTGGGACCACTGCCTGCTCTTGAAAAATATTTTCATATCCATTCTCAAGGTGGGGAGGGGTCCCCTGGGGACCCTTTCCGTTTGCATGTGGCTTACTACCTACTTGAAGTAGGTGGTAAACTGCAAGGGTTTTGCGGCCACAAATGCAGTTGCAAAACAATGGTACATTCCATTGTGACTCGCTATTAGCAAGGGACGCCCCTTCCTAATAGTGAGAATCGCAATCGCTATTTTGCAAGTCACCGACTCGCAAAATAGCATTTGTAGGTGCCAGGACCCTTTTTTGCAGTCACAAACAGGCCGATTTCCCGATTGTGACCGCATCTTGCCCTTAATCACAAGAATATTAAAAAAAAATTACATTTTCCCCAATATGAACGTTTGAAAAAACTAGTAAGTAAACATTGGCTTGCTAAATGTTTGGTAAATAATTCAGAATATAATTTCTTATATTTAGGAATACAGCATCTCTTTTAAATTAAGTTGATTTGATATGCAGTTTTGATCACATGAATTCAAACTTTCTTTGTTTTTCGTCTTCCAGAGTGGTCTGGGCAACCATTATCAGACGACCCAGGGCCCAGACGTAGATCCTCACCTGCAAGGCAGACATGACATATATCCACCACCAGCAAGGAGGAAGCAAACACCAACAGAGAGCGTCCAAAGGGTCACACAAGATATAAGTCACCAAAAGAGTCTTTACGGAGGCCGTAGAACCACCAGCTGAGATGGAAGATGTTGATACTAACAAGGAAAAGGCAGATATAAGGGCTTTTTCTGGCCTTGACGTGTCTGAAGCGCAGACCTCATTGTCATCTGAACCAGTACCCACCCATTCCTCAGCTCCAGAAGCCCCTATACCATTGGGGCCTGTAGCTGCACCCCGCACAAAACAACATTAGCAGTTGAAGGGCACTTTGTCTCCCAACACTCCTGACCCCCCATTTGTCGGCCACTCTCATCGACCACAGTATGTCACATTGTCATTTTACGAAGAAGTCTTGAATCCAATCAACTAGGTTTAAGGATTGATCTCTTAGTATATCTAGGACTTACTTGGAGGTATCTGGATACTTCGAAATTCAGTCACTAAACAGCTCCAAATTTTATGTGGCCACATGATCTCATTGATAGCAGGACTAAGATCTTGTCTGCCACCCCAACCCACATCACCTCCTATTGTCTGTCATCCCTGTTTCCCCTACAACCCTTGTGTTTCCTTCTTCCCACGGGGTGTCTGGTCTTGGTATGGACAGCCATTTAACATCTGCCTTGGAGGAGGATTTTAACATCTGTGCTATAAAGTGAAATAAAGGATGACCATTGACGTCTGCCCCATGCCAGGAGCTTTTTAAATATATACGATATTTTATTTTTTAAATGGTTTTCTGTGAGTGTGTTAAGGATAGAGAAATGAAATTTAACAAAACTACATTTATTTTAGGGGTATTTATCCTACTTCTTCACCTAACCACTACTGGTGGCAAGATTGGATGAGATTGTGCTTATCTTGTAGGTAGATGAGTCAGTGTTGTTCGAGTTGTTGGTAGTGGAGGATGAGGTGGTGCATGTGCTTGTAGCAGAGGTGATACATTGGCTGGTGGTACGACACCACCTAAGTTGAGGTACCTCCGTGTAATCTTGTGCATGTGTTGGCCGCGAAGAATGACATTGACATGCTTTGTTTTTTGCCTCTATCATTTTCGTGACCAAGGCATGTTGCCTTGCACTACTCTCGTCCCACAAACTTTAAAGATATACTCGGTGAATCTTTACAATATCTTGATAACATTTTGCAATATTATCCAAGGTACGGGTCTGCCTATTAATTACCTGGGAAGTGTAATACGGGAAATAGCTATCTCATGGACAGTAGCCCCCAATATATGAATATCTTTTCACACATTACACTGTTGTTGGAAATATCATCCTCTTAGAGAGCAGGATTAGACCATATAACCACCTCCGTAAATATTGCCCATTTGACATAGCCAGCAGATTGACCATTACAGAGAGGGGTAACATTGGTGTTGTTTTAAGGAGGAGAATGTTGACCGGGGGATTCCAAGGCTCTTGTCTCCCTTAGGTGAAAGAGAGAAGATCTGAGATGTGCTTTCGTGGGAAGAGTGTGTATGAGATTGTTCAGAGATACTTGGTAGCTGAGGCCTTTGTGGAGGTGAGTCTTGCATAGGCAGAACAAGCATCAATGGCCAGAGCTGATGACTGGCAATCTTCAGAAATGACTTTGGAGAAAGACTGCTTCTTAGCCATGAAGTGGTCATCTTGGAGATGTTTTGTGTGGGAGGAAAAATGTACTTCTTCTCACCCTGATCTTCCTCCTCCACTACCAGCTCCTGCCTCTCCTACTCCTCTACTTCTTAAGCAGTTTTGGCGCCACTCAGATAGTTCTTGAGGAGGATTGGATTATATCCTTAAATTGTCCACTGTCCTCCACTAGTAGATCGTCTACACCATCATCCAGTTCAATGTACCCAGTACCTGCAGGAGGAAGATGTAAAGAGTTGCAATACATCAAATATAGTTTTGTGTCGGGCGTGGCCTAACCAAGCACCACAATGGTGGCTCGATTCAGGAGCTCCCGGGCGGCTGCTCTGATTTATCTGCTCCAGGATGCAGTTTTGCAGTAATCTTGGCCCCTGAAAGCTGCTGCCACCGCCGGATACATCAGAGCAGGGACGGAGAAAAGTGGAGCTCGAGAGGGTGCTCCTGATCCCCAAGTGTGCTGCTCCCGTAACAGCGACCTGACGCGGCCCTCGGAGACCCTGCGATGATAGGGGTCATGGGTGGGCCTGAGAGTGGGGTCTGCCGCTGCGGAGTCCAGTTCCCCATTTAGCTGCACAACGGATCGGGTACGGCCGTGCCTTGATTCATTGAAGGCATAACTCACACGAATGGTGGAATTTCGTAATAATTAATCTTCACTCTTAAGAGTCTCTCGCCGCTAGATCAAAGCGGCTATCTGGGGATCTACTCCCTACCCTTTGGACGTTTTCATTACGACCACTTTGGAATTAACTTCAGAATTGTGATTTATGGCACATCATTGACGGGTTGCCCACCTTACCGCCGGGAGCGCTAATCCTTGAACTTAGGTTCCCCTATCCCTGTCCTGAGGAAGACCCGTAGCAGAGGAGATTGCTCACCCCTTTTGCGTCTGGGTCGAAACGTCGACGAATCCCCCCCATTTGGCCTGTACTCTATGTACCTCCATACCCCAACCATGAAGTATTACTTTAATTGGACTAAAAAATAAGAACGACTAAGTTTTTGAATGACAATAGGGGCAGGCCTGTCAATCCTAAGGACTTTGGCCTTAGCGGATATTTTAGATAGTGAAATCATTGTATTCTTAATTACTTTGACTCTTTCCCTTTCACATGAGCACCAATCCTTCACCTTCTTCACCCTTCCTAGTAGTAACCCCCGTTTCGTCTTTTCAAATAAATTGTATGTTTTAAATTGAATAATTGCCTACAATTAAAATAAATATTACATCGGCATAATTATAAAAGTGGGTACTGTCTCATTTTGAATGCATTTGGCTTTGTTTTGTTTTTCTCTTCTTTATTTCAGGATTCAAACATTTATGAATAAGAAATATTATTATCATTGACTGTACTATTTAAGAATATGGTCTAGGACCACTTGTTTTCTATACTAATTGATACCCAGATCCTTTGACTTTTTCTCTGGGTCACCCCATTTATATTAATGGCGGAGTCCAGCTGCGGCAGTACCGGAGAACGCGGCTTTGCGGCCTACAAAGGAGGAGCGGCAGTGATGGCTGCGCCATGAAGAGCTTATTGGAACTGGAAGGGGTGAGTCTTGCTCATAATTGTGGGCTCCCCCAATGAAGTGAAATCTGCATACTGCAGAAACGTGGCAACGGCATAACGCCAGCGCAACTTAAATGGCTGGAGCTGTAGGGGAATCACCCGGACCATAAAGGCATGGCTTTCATGCACTATACAATGAGCAGCAAGGAGGATACTGGTGGGTGATGCTCCCACTCGCTCTATGAACCCTGGTATTCGTGCTCCAGAGTGAACTGAAAGTGAGGCCATTCCTGGCTTCTTTTACCATTCGGATCAGATCACTGATGATGCTACCATGTGGTGGGAGACCCGGGATTCCTAGTATCCCCCCCGGGCATCATATGAAATGTATTGTGCTGCTGCAGCCTCCTGCTACTGGAGAGTCCTTGTTGGCCCTGCAACCATCCGTACATACGCAGTTTGGCTGCCTGCCCGTTTCGTCATGGGGCATGGAGACCCCAAGCAGCTCTCCTTTGACACAACTAAGATCCCTAGATGGGAAGAAGGAGACGATGCAGCGTGGGGAGAATCGACTGAGCGCCCCAGTCCCCCAGACCCTGAGCCATCCACACTGAAGGGCGCCGCCGCCATAATGGCAGAGCTGCTAGCAGGCTTTAAGGCCATTGATGCACGTTTCGATTACCTGAATGCGTCCATTGACACCATTCATAATGAGTGGGACAACATGAAACCTGTATAGACGCGACAGAGAAGCGCATCTCAGAGGTAGGGGACATGCAAGCAGCCATGGCTAAATACCTCGACTGCAGGGAGCGCCTCCTCAAAACGACGGTGGCTATAGCAGAAGACTTGGAGGCGAGGTCGCGTCGCAAGAATCTCTGGATAGCGGGAGTGGCTGAGACGACCAACACAGGCCCTATGGGGCTCGATGTTGAGAATTTACTAACCAAACTGTTTGGCAGAGACTGCTTTTCCACTACATTTGCTGTGGAAAGAGCCCACAGATCTCTCGCTCCTAGATTGGCTCCCAGAGCTCCCCCACGCCTCATTATAGCATGACTGCTTAACTACTGAGACCATGATGCTGCCTTGCATAGAGCCAGAGAGGTGGGAGATCTACCATTTCTGGGTATGTCACTGACCATATACCCTGACTTCACCCCAGTTGTGCAAGAGGCTAGGTGAAAGTTTCAGGACATCAAACATATTTTGAGAAATGCCAATGTCAGCTATGCAATGCTGTACCCGGCACGCCTTCTCATACAGGTTGACAGTAAAACCTCAATCGTTGACACTCCTGCAGAGGCGTCTGAATTTTGGAAGTGCCTCAAATCAAATAGAGCTTCCTCTCCTGGAAAATGACCTACAATTGTCCGTAATGGTTTTCCCTATCGTGTGGCACCAGGCAAGGATGCCCGCTATCAGCCCTATTGTTCATAATTGCGATGGACCCATTGGTGCGGCATCTACAAGAGCGTCACCTCTAACGCGGGATTGGGTTCCGCCGGGGGCCCCTTCTGGCTTCATTATATGCAGACGACATTTTCTTATTTGTTTGTTAACCCGCCACAAACCTTTCCCCAATTATCCGTGAGGTGGTGCAGTTTGGGGTCTTCTCAAGGCTGGTTAAAAACTGGTTATAAACTGGTCCAAGTCTGAAGTCTTTCCTCTGACAGAGATCACCTTCCCCTTTGCACTAGACTTCCCCTGGCCCTGGTGCAATGATCCTCCCAGATAACTTGGGGAAGTCTTACACCGCACAGCTGCGGAGATCATCCGTCTTTAATACGGCCCGTCCATAGACCAGCTGGCGGGATAGATAGACCGCTAGATAGTGCTTCCATTATGTATCGCCGGTAGCATGGTGATCATTAAAATGGTAGTACTGACCAGTTTTCTGTATTTGTTCCTGAATATCCCGATCCCTCTCACGGTTACTTTCTTCAATACCCTCCATGGTATGTTGATGAGACTGATTTGGGCGGGGGTCAGGCAAGGGTGAAATGGCAGACAATCACTCAGCCATTTAAGCGGGGTGGGTTCGGAGTTCCCGATTTTTATTTATACTATTTAGTGGTGCAGACACACAATGCATATTTTTGGTATCAACCAGATGCGCGATTACAGTTTCTTAAACTGGAGTTTACCCAGGCTCGCCCTTCTCCACTCTCCTCCATTCTCCGGCTTGGGCTCACTAGGACTACTGCTGAAATCCACACTTTGCAAACCACTAGCTGGGCTTGGGGACGTCTTTGTAAATATTTAGGGACCGAACATTTGCACTCTCCACATTTGCCCTTACTGGACAACCCATGGGTGCCATCTACTACCAAAACACAGACTTTATCCATTTGGCGTGGAATTGTCCCGCTGTCTTGGCTCTCTGGGAGTCGGGTTTTGAACATCTCGGTTTAATGGTTGAGACCAACCTTACTTCCTCACCTTTACTGGTGCTGCTGGGATATGTTCTTCCTCTGTGGGTTGGCATAAGGCATTTAACTGCAATTGCGCTCCTGTTGGCTAAGCGTCAGGTCTCTTTGCATTGGGGTGGAATTTCCCCACCATTAGTGAAGGCCTGGCTAAAGGATTTGGTGTACTGTAACACTACCAGAGATGTCTACTCATCCATGCTTCCTCCTACCTCACAACCCAAAAAAATCTGGCAACCACTTTGCTCCTACTTGCTGCTCAATTCCAAACCCACTGATTGATGTGTCCTTCCACTATCAAACAATTGTGATGATGGCTGGCCAATTGTGATGTAATGTGCTTTACGATCAACTGTTATACAAACCTGCACTGTGATGTTTATTGGTTATTTTACTCTCTTTGTTATTATTTATTTGCTTTCGTTTTTGTTGATATGCCATATTTGTCAGTGTAAATTGCAATGCTCATCTATATGTCGATTTGTTAATATATAATCAGTATTATGTGCATTATGGCTATTGTTTTTTTGCTTTAAAAAAATCTCAATAAAAACAAGTTTAAAAAAATACAGTTTTGTGTCATTCAATCTACATAGTAATTTAATTTAATTGACATTGACTCTGTCATCTTCTTTACTTTTTATTTTTTATTTTATTTCCGAGCAGGTAAGAAACAGGGAATAAATAGGATAGCATTAATCTTACCCCACAAGAACCAGGTACAAAATAATCAGATATACTATAATTTTCATGTTAAATATCAAATGCAAAGAGCTTATTACCCCCTTCCCTGAGACAGATAATACAATAATTAATTTCATTACCACCCTAATAAGGTACAGTATCTTGACTTTATAAATTAATTGATAGTAGTTTCAAGAAATCCTAACTCGCGATGCATAAATCACAAATTATCAAAAGAAAACAACATAGCAGTCTGAATACGCATGGTTACATTCCTAACACATTCATTCATTCATTAGGTCATTCACCAACATTTCATCCCAGGAGATGTTAGACCACATCAAGGCGATACTTAACAACGGGTACTAGATCTTCGTATATTCCCCTCCCAGATTTTCTGAAATTAGGATACTGCTCTGATTCACATGGCATGAAGTTCTTCCCTTGCTTTAACCTGCTGCATCTTCAATACCCACTGCTCATAAGAAGGAGCTTCTCTTGATTTTCATTTTTGTAAAATCAATGCTTTTTGGCCACTGAGGTTGCAATAAAATGTGTCTGTTTCCGATGCATTGTCAAATTTACCACATCCCAAAAAGGGTTCTCATAGGTTCTGCTGTCACTTGGGCTTGAAGCTTCACCCCTAAGCATGAGAGTACCTTAGTTTAAAGCTTATATGGAGCCAATCCCCCTTCTCAGTCTCACATCTAAAACATGTTCCAGATAAAGTTGGAAACATCCTTTGCAGTGTGGCTGGAGTATATTATAATAGCCATTTTGCAAAAAGCGCCACCCTTTTGAAATTAGCCCCTCTGATGGCCCTATGGACTCGTAGATGAAATATATTCTAAATTGAAGGCTCTCTCATGCAACCAGTACAGGTCTCAATGTTTTCACACCTCTATCATCTTCATGATCAAGGCATGTTGCCTCTAACTCTCGTCCCTCAAACTTTGAAGATGTTATTGGCGCATTGTTAACATGTCTGGATGACATTTTGCAACATTATCCAATGCACAGGTCTGCTTAATTGGAGAGAAAACTACCTACAGCACCTACATGTAACAAATACATTCAACATCCCATACAGATCCAAATTGACTCTTTGCTCTTCCCAAAAATTTGGTGGGGAACCATCCATATCAATAATTCCCTTATCCAGCGAATTACGGCCTCTCTGGACAATCTTGCCCCGCTAAGAAAAACGCGAGCCAGAACAAAAACTGCCATGCCATGGTTTTCGAGGGAGCTCCTCCAACGTAAACATCAGTGTAAACGTGCAGAGCGGAGATGGAGGAAACACTATCTGGCATTGGATAAAGTCCTTTTTAAGCAGGAGCTGGCAGCTTATAAGTCACAGATTAAGTGTGAAAAAGCGAGGTTCCTAGAGGAGACTTTATTGTCAGCCTCAAATAAAGCTCAGGCTTTGTTTAAAATCGTCAACGAGTTGTCACGACCGGCCTGTGCTACTACAGCTATCCCAGCCTCTCAGTTACTATGCGACTCGCTGGCCAAGGCCTTCGAAGATAAGATCACGACCATCTTGAGTAACTTGAGTACCATGACACTAGGGGCTGCTCTCTCATCTACATCAGAGATGGAGGCGGGGAAAGCAAGGTTGGATAGTTTTCCTCTTCCCTCCTTTACAGAATTTGACGCTTTAGCGGATAGTGTGTCCTCAGGCTCCCCCCTTGATGTACTTCCGCACAAGCTCTAGAAAGTGTTTAGGGAAGAGCTGTTCCCTCCTCTCCACGCAATCTGCTGCCAGTCTCTTGGTTCCGCCCAGGTCCCGGACAGCTGGAAGCTTGCGGTAGTTTCTCCGCTGCTGAAGAAAGAATCACTGGACCCCTTATGCCCCGCTAACTACAGACCCATTTCATTACTCCCTTTCCCGATTAAGATCTTGGAGAAACTGGTCACGAAACACCTGTCCAGTTTTTTGAAAGTCAATGACTGTCTGGATGCGGCGCAGTTTGGGTTCAGGCCAGCGCATGGAACTGAATCAGCTTTGGTGACTGTTTTGAGTGACCTTCGTTCGCGTGCCGACTATGGACGAGCAGCCTTTTTAGTGCTGCTTGACATGTCGGCAGCGTTCGATACGGTCAGTCATGCCATCTTGACCAGGAGATTGGAGGAGGCTGGTGTGATGGGTCTGGCCCGGGATTGGCTTGTCTCATGCCTGGACAATAGACATCAGGTGGTTGCCCTGCCTCCCTTCAAGTCTACCATCAGAAGGGTTGGTCAGGGCGTACCCCAGGGATCGGCCATTAGCCCCATTCTTTTTAATCTTTACCTCCGCCCCCTGGTCAAGCTAATTAAATCTTTTGGCATTGCAGTCACCAACTATGCCGATGACACCCAACTCATCTTCTCTTTTGAGGGGGAGAATGCGGTGTCACAGGAGACCTTTCACCATTGTATGGTCACCACGGCAACATGGCTGAGTAACAACTCGCTGCAATTCAACAGCTCCAAGACGGAGGTGTTGCATTGCTCAGCGGACCGTGTCCCACGCCCTCTACCGCAGGACTTCTGGCCCCCCTCCTTTCAGGGCACGGTAGCAGCGGCAGACTCGGTTCAAAACCTGGGTGTGACAATGGAACCTAATCTTCAACTGGATGGCTTCATTGATAAAACAGTGTCTACCTGCATGGGGCTGATGCGCACCCTGTGGAAGATTCTCCCTTTGCTTCCCGCCCATGCCAGACCAGAAGTAGTGCGCAGTATCATCTTAAGCAGACTTGATTACTGCAATGCACTGCTTCTGGGGGCACCTGTCACTGCATTAGGTAAACTACAACGGGTACAGAACTTCGCTGCCAAATTAGCACTTTCTCGCCGATGTCTTGATTCGTCATCCGCAGCACTTAAAGACTTGCACTGGCTGCCCATTTCTCAGCGGGTTGAGTTTAAAGCTTTATGCTTGGTCTTCCGGGCCCTTCATGGCTTGGGACAGTTGCCTCTACAGGAGATGTTCTCTTGGTACATCCCTACTAGATCTCTCCGCTCTGCTTCAGCCTACTTGGTAGTTGTCCCCAAGATCCGGAGAATGCGGATGGGTGGCCGTTCCTTTGGCTTTACGGCATCCAAGTTGTGGAATGATCTGCCACTGCCGCTCAGATGCTTAGGAGACCTTCTCTCCTTTAAAAAATAACTAAAAACCCACCTGTTCCCTAGGATAGTGTAGCTTGCTGATATAGTATTGACTGTGTTTCAGGACCTGTTAGATCACAGCGCCAGGATGCCCGTTGGGTGACAGGAGCGCTTTATAAGTGTGTTATACATACATTATACATACATACATCAATATGCAAAAACGGAAACATCTTTATCCAAGCCTCTGAACAGAATCTCTTTATTTGTTACCACAACTTCCTTCCTCTCTGTGCTACCATGTCATCCACTCTTAACTCCACTCTACCTTTCCCCCTATAGAACATATCCCCACACTCTCCCCTGTCCCAACAGAAGTCTTTTCCCCCAAATCCCTACGCACCAACATCTCCTAAATTGCTCTCACACCATCTCTCATCCCTAAATCCATAAAGCTATGATTATAACCTATGAACAATCTCCTCCTCCAGCCAGTCCCATATTCCCTATGCAGATAGATGAATCCACCACACCTGAATCCTCACAATCCCATAACCACATCATACTAGAGCCAACTATAGCTCCTCCATCCAGTCCCATGTTCCCTACCCAGGTAGATCAGTCCACTGCCCTTGAATCCTCACAATCCTCTAACCACATCAAACTAGAGCCAACCATAACACCCCCACTAGCTTACAACAACCACCAGTCTACCCCATAATCATCCACAGTTCAAACCGCCTCTCCACTGATCCCCATAATCATCCATGATGAACTCAAACTTAGCACCATACTGTATGAAATCACCTCACTATGAAAAGACTCAAAGATATGCTCCAACTCACTTTCTAACCTCAGAAGGAACAGTATTCATGCCGCTAGCATGCACCTTAACACTTCACGGTCTACCCCCTGGCCAACTTTCCCCTATATTCACTACCACCTCAAACCTAGACGCATCACTACTGGAATGTCTCAGCTAGAAGCTAAAATGCTGAGCAACACATATGACAATGCTGCAACCCAATACGCCTACCATAAGATTCCGGTCACCCTTGGCACCAGTAGGATCCCTTCTTCTAATCGCCCTCCCAGGCCACCTGTTCAACTAATCAATCTGAGCCAAGAACATCTCCTATGTTAAACTGCATGCTAAAAAACTGTCCTATCGGCAGTAAAGCAGACCGCCGAAATAGCAGAATCCATCCTTCTACACAATATTGACATTTGTTTTCTCAAAGAAACCTGGCTAAATGATCACTCTGCCCCCATTGTTGATCTACTCACCACACCAGGCTTCTCAGTCATTTGCTGATATGGTAAAGATTGTATTGGTGGTGGATTAGCTATCATACACAAAATTGTAATGTGCTTAAAACCCTTCCACACAGCTGAACACTCTACCTTTGAATATCTACGAGTTAATCTGTCCTCCAAGGACTCCGACCCTATTAAATTCCACATCATTTATCACCCTCCAGGTGACGAAGCACAATTCTTCAAGGATCTAGCAGTCCAAATAACACAAAACTCCCTGAAGGACATCACAGACATTATACTTGAAGACCTTTCCAAGTGCTGCTGTGCTGTGCTGTCTGAAAGCGTGTCCATTGCTGGTGTGAAGAAACAACGCTCTGGAAAGAACTCTAAGCGCCTGTACCTTGCAAGCGCTATCTGGCAGCGCATAGGGATTTACTGCTCGCGGTTCCCGCTCCGCGGGAAACACTCGCTGGGTGAGGCAGTCGGCGGCACGAGTGTGAGGAAAACCACATTGCCCACAAGTCAGCGGGGCCAGCTACATCTCGCCGCCACGCCCCCCTCACCTGCCTTCATTATCGCTGGAAGTCCGCTGAGGAGCGGAGCACTTTCCAAGTGCTGCTGTGCTGTCTGAAAGCGTGTCCATTGCTGGTGTGAAGAAACAACGCTCTGGAAAGAACTCTAAGCGCCTGTACCTTGTAAGCGCTATCTGGCAGCGCATAGGGATTTACTGCTCGCGTTTCCCGCTCCGCGGGAAACACTCGCTGGGTGAGGCAGTCGGCGGCACGAGTGTGAGGAAAACCACATTGCCCACAAGTCAGCGGGGCCAGCTACATCTCGCCGCCACGCCCCCCTCACCTGCCTTCATTATCGCTGGAAGTCCGCTGAGGAGCGGAGCACTTTCCAAGTGCTGCTGTGCTGTCTGAAAGCGTGTCCATTGCTGGTGTGAAGAAACAACGCTCTGGAAAGAACTCTAAGCGCCTGTACCTTGCAAGCGCTATCTGGCAGCGCATAGGGATTTACTGCTCGCGTTTCCCGCTCCGCGGGAAACACTCGCTGGGTGAGGCAGTCGGCGGCACGAGTGTGAGGAAAACCACATTGCCCACAAGTCAGCGGGGCCAGCTACATCTCGCCGCCACGCCCCCCTCACCTGCCTTCATTATCGCTGGAAGTCCGCTGAGGAGCGGAGCACTTTCCAAGTGCTGCTGTGCTGTCTGAAAGCGTGTCCATTGCTGGTGTGAAGAAACAACGCTCTGGAAAGAACTCTAAGCGCCTGTACCTTGCAAGCGCTATCTGGCAGCGCATAGGTAAAGATTGTATTGGTGGTGGATTAGCTATCATACACAAAATTGTAATGTGCTTAAAACCCTTCCACACAGCTGAACACTCTACCTTTGAATATCTACGAGTTAATCTGTCCTCCAAGGACTCCGACCCTATTAAATTCCACATCATTTATCACCCTCCAGGTGACGAAGCACAATTCTTCAAGGATCTAGCAGTCCAAATAACACAAAACTCCCTGAAGGACATCACAGACATTATACTTGAAGACCTTTCCAAGTGCTGCTGTGCTGTGCTGTCTGAAAGCGTGTCCATTGCTGGTGTGAAGAAACAACGCTCTGGAAAGAACTCTAAGCGCCTGTACCTTGCAAGCGCTATCTGGCAGCGCATAGGGATTTACTGCTCGCGGTTCCCGCTCCGCGGGAAACACTCGCTGGGTGAGGCAGTCGGCGGCACGAGTGTGAGGAAAACCACATTGCCCACAAGTCAGCGGGGCCAGCTACATCTCGCCGCCACGCCCCCCTCACCTGCCTTCATTATCGCTGGAAGTCCGCTGAGGAGCGGAGCACTTTCCAAGTGCTGCTGTGCTGTCTGAAAGCGTGTCCATTGCTGGTGTGAAGAAACAACGCTCTGGAAAGAACTCTAAGCGCCTGTACCTTGTAAGCGCTATCTGGCAGCGCATAGGGATTTACTGCTCGCGTTTCCCGCTCCGCGGGAAACACTCGCTGGGTGAGGCAGTCGGCGGCACGAGTGTGAGGAAAACCACATTGCCCACAAGTCAGCGGGGCCAGCTACATCTCGCCGCCACGCCCCCCTCACCTGCCTTCATTATCGCTGGAAGTCCGCTGAGGAGCGGAGCACTTTCCAAGTGCTGCTGTGCTGTCTGAAAGCGTGTCCATTGCTGGTGTGAAGAAACAACGCTCTGGAAAGAACTCTAAGCGCCTGTACCTTGCAAGCGCTATCTGGCAGCGCATAGGGATTTACTGCTCGCGTTTCCCGCTCCGCGGGAAACACTCGCTGGGTGAGGCAGTCGGCGGCACGAGTGTGAGGAAAACCACATTGCCCACAAGTCAGCGGGGCCAGCTACATCTCGCCGCCACGCCCCCCTCACCTGCCTTCATTATCGCTGGAAGTCCGCTGAGGAGCGGAGCACTTTCCAAGTGCTGCTGTGCTGTCTGAAAGCGTGTCCATTGCTGGTGTGAAGAAACAACGCTCTGGAAAGAACTCTAAGCGCCTGTACCTTGCAAGCGCTATCTGGCAGCGCATAGGGATTTACTGCTCGCGTTTCCCGCTCCGCGGGAAACACTCGCTGGGTGAGGCAGTCGGCGGCACGAGTGTGAGGAAAACCACATTGCCCACAAGTCAGCGGGGCCAGCTACATCTCGCCGCCACGCCCCCCTCACCTGCCTTCATTATCGCTGGAAGTCCGCTGAGGAGCGGAGCACTTTCCAAGTGCTGCTGTGCTGTCTGAAAGCGTGTCCATTGCTGGTGTGAAGAAACAACGCTCTGGAAAGAACTCTAAGCGCCTGTACCTTGCAAGCGCTATCTGGCAGCGCATAGGGATTTACTGCTCGCGTTTCCCGCTCCGCGGGAAACACTCGCTGGGTGAGGCAGTCGGCGGCACGAGTGTGAGGAAAACCACATTGCCCACAAGTCAGCGGGGCCAGCTACATCTCGCCGCCACGCCCCCCTCACCTGCCTTCATTATCGCTGGAAGTCCGCGCATCGCGGGACGCGCGCGGGCGACGCCGGGCTAAGCCCGGGCAAAGGGCGGGCCCTCTGTGGCCCTCAGTGACCGAGGTAGGCTGGGCTGGGCCCGGTCATTTACATTTTCTTACTGCCTCATTGAACTTGTGTCCACTTTCGTAGGTTTGTGAATGATTTGTGTACTGTTATAGCTATACTGTATCTCGGACTTACTTGGCCGGTCAGGGACTGACGTCACTCCAGATTTTTACCAGTTTTACTTATTTACATTTTTGATTAAGTCTATTACTGTGGAAAATAGTGTGGAAAATGTCTAAAACACTACGCTCAGGAAGGGTAGTGGGAGAAAAACCCGGCCGAAAATTAACTACCACCCGCACAAGAAACAAATCAGTGAATAACCCACCGTTGAAAGGTCAATGCCAACTATCTGAACTTTGGGATCTAGCTGGTCTAAAAAAATCCAAACTTGTTACGCCAGAAAGATCAGATACTAAAGCTCTGGAATTTCATTCACCAGCCATCATAGACCCCCAACCGCCTCTGGTACAGCATGGGGCCCCACAATCAATGGTAGGGGGGTCTCCCTTACGGGACTCCACAGAGGGGAAAATGACGACCGTAGGTGATCCAGTGCATATACCACCGATCCCTCAGTTACCTATGAATGATAGGCCGGGGGGTGACTTGTCTGTACTATCTAATGACCTGGAACTTTGGGGATGCTACGTAAGCCCAGCTAAAGTGGAGTCTTTGGAGCAGTTTAAAGCTTCAGGGGGTGCCACCCCATCTGGGTTACTGTTGTATAGTAGCACCCCTTCGTTAAATGGCCATGAAATATCCGACTTGTTAAATATTTCCAGGAGCCCCGACCTTAATCTCTTGGATAATTGCTGCACTGCGGAAGTACGAGAAAAGCCGATCTCTGAGTTCATGATCGCTCTGGAACAACTCCTTGCCTCAATCTTACTGCTTTTGGGGAAATTTGTAGGCAGCTCGGACTGTATTCTTGAATCAGTCACTCAAATTTTAAAGACATTGCTGCAGAAATCGCCTGATATGAGGAAGGCCTCTCCCCCCAAGTCTGAGCATTACTTGTCTGAGGGGAAAACCGGAGATACTAGAGGGGAACTGGATAGGAAGGTTGAATCGCCTACTCTGGAACCTCACAAGGATATGCCTCTTACTGCAGCTCCCAACTGCATCAAAAACACAGTTCTGGAGATAGAGGAGGAGGATAAACCTTTGCCTGGCCCTAAAGCGGTCCAGGAGTTGTTTCCTATTTTTGTGCCTGAGTGCGGAAAAGAATCCCTGGACGATAAACCGGAGGTAAAAGAAGAAAGGGGAAAAAATGGTAAACAAAAAATTAATAAAGGTAACAAGAGGAAACCAATTCGAAAATACAGAAAGAAAAAGCAGCGGAGGATTATTTTCCAAAATATTTCAGCGGCAAGGGAGAATGATGAAATCAATGTGGAGCCCTCTGCTACTTCCTTAAAGGTGGACATTGATTTGAACTTAACTACTTTAACCTCTGTAGAGGGGGAAAACGATCAACGTAGTTTGTTTACTCAGGAAGCTACACCGCAAGTAGGGGGCTCTCCCCCATGCTCTCCTTCACGGAGCGCATTAGGAGTGCCAATTTCTTATCCATCTGGGGCTCTTAACCCTTTGGCCCCCCCCTTTGCTGTAACACTAGAGTCGGAAAATTACTGTCCTCCGGCCCGATCTGTAAATATCACTAAGGCCCCGGTGGACGTACGTGTACTAGATTTTGTACCTTTATTTAATACTGACCTTTTGTTAAATAGAGCTTGGCTTCTCAAACGTTTTAGTGAGGTTGAAAGTCTCTACCATATTCAATCTAGAGACATAGAACTGGTGTCTCTGTTGAGTGGAAGTAGGGTATTGAGTATACGGGTGAAATTTTATTCGCCTATTATAACAAACTTGATACTAGAACAAGCCGAAAATTTTCAGCGCCTAGGCATTGACATTCTCCCTATCTCCAACCCAGGCAAGCCAAATCTTTTATGTAACCAGGGGTTTGGGGGTGGTGAGCAAAACGGGGTAACCTCTCCCCTTAGAGACCTAAAAATTTGGGTTTCTAGGGGAAAACGCTCAGTTTCGCACGTGAAGCCACTTCCACTAACTGAGAACTCTTCACTCATAGATGATAATAACCGGTGGAATTGGCTCCATAGTGCATTATCAACAAAAACAAAGGATAACCCCAAATTGTTTCACCATCTTTAACACCGCATTAAAAATAATTTCCTGGAATGCGGCTGGATTCCACAGTTGCCCAGAGAAACTTGCTTTTTTATCTTCTCTGGGTGCGGATGTATTGTGCATTCAGGAAACATGGTGCATTGATATGCTAACTCCATCAAAAGATTTTTATGTCCTGGAAGTACCAGCTGCGCCCTCTAAGAAAGGGCATGCCAGTGGGGGGATTGCCTGCTTATTGTCAAATAAATTGCAATGGAGATTCTCCCATTATATTGATCCTAGTAGACTTTTCCACACAATAACTCTAGAAAATCTGTTCCATAATGGTGAAAAATCTCCTATGGTAATTTTTAATGTGTATATACCCCCTGAGGAGCGTTTTAATGATAGTTTGCAGCAGGTTCTCCGATATATTGAACAGATAAAAAATTCCCCATCTTCCCCTGTAATTTTGCTTGTAGGTGATCTAAATTGCAAAATTTCAAATGCTAGTCTGAAACTCTTCAGGAATAAAGTTAAGGAAGAGGTTCATTTTATTCCCCAGACGCTTTTCCCTGAGAACTTGGTGACAAATAAAAGAGGGAAGATTTTGTTAAAAGAATTAGCGATTGGGGATGGTATTATTTTAAATGGAAGATTTCCATCTGACGTCCCCGCTAATTATACTCATAAATCCCCCTTTGGGTCGTCAATTTTGGACTATGCTATTGCAGACTATGGCCTGTTTCCCCATATTCTGGACCTAAAGATTATACCTACGTCACTCAGCGATCATAGTATATTGTTTTTAACAATGTCTTTAAATTCTTTGAATACGGCGTCTTGGTCGCTTAATGGCAACGAGGCTACCTTCCATGCCTCTTCTGGAAGGTGCTTCTGGAACTTTGCCGCCATTAATGGGGTGCAGGACCTATTGGCCGATACCCTAATGGTAATAAACGAGTGGAATGGTAGCGAATTTGTTTATTTTGAAGAATTTATGCGAAAGATTTTATTGTACGCAAAAAAAACTGTTCCCCCTAGGAAAGGAGAGGTAGTCCCCAATACATTGCGTACCCTGAATAGGGAAATAAATAAACTAGTTCGCGAACAGTATTTAGAAAGGGTTCTGGAACGTGGGAAAGAAATTGCCAGGTTAAAAAGAAAGAGAAGCAGACTCAAGCAAAAAACTAAAAAGGAAAGGGAGGATGAAGTTTGGATTAAACTAAGGGAATCTGCTGTACATGGTAATATTAAAGACTTTTGGGCAATAATTGGGAAGGGATGTGGTACGCGCCATACCCCCACCCCCATTCCTATACCAGAAGAGGTATGGTCCTCTCATATCCGAGAGCTCTATGCAGGGAACGGGACCACAGGTATTGATAATTCCATATATGCTGCCCCTGAAGACCTGGTTTTCCATCCCTCAGAGAAAGAAATCGAGACGGCTATAAAAAATATGCGGCCCTCTGGGGCCATGGGACCGGATGAGCTTCCTATGACGGTCCTCAAACAAGATCCCTTAAGTTGGAGCAAAATTTTGTACCCCTTGTTTAAGGCGTGCCATCTCTCCAAATTTGTTCCTGCGTCCTGGAGAGGAAGTATTTTGGTCCCTATTTTTAAAAAGGGTATAAGGGATAGCCCTAGTAATTACCGCCTGATTGCACTCCTCGACTCCATCGGAAAGGTCTTTGCGAAATGTCTCCTTAGATCTCTTTCTGATTGGGTCGAGGACGGCAATATTTTGCCGTTTGAACAGACTGGTTTCCGAAGGGAGCATGGCACGCTAGATAACCTGACCGCCCTTCAGGTGATCACAGATAAATATGTCCAGGTGAGAGGAGGAGTGGTATATGCCGCCTTCATTGATTTCTCCACAGCGTTCGATAAAGTAGATCGTGGAACGCTGTGGAGAAAACTGGCGACGCTTGGTGTCCCTACCCCCCTGTTGGAACAGGTGCGGGCTCTGCACACTGAGACCTGGTGCAGGGTCTTAATGGGGGGCGAAAGGGGGCTTTCGGCCAAAATACCATCTCGGAATGGCCTTAAACAAGGCTGCTTATTGGCACCCCTTTTGTTCTCCTTATATACGGCTGACCTCCCTGCTGCCGTGTCTGCCAGTGAGGGGATTGCCCCGATGATAGGAGGGACTCCAATATCCTGCCTGATGTATGCCGATGATGTTCTGATTCTTGACTTGACTCCAATTGGTCTTGCAAATCGGCTACAGGCTCTACAGGCCTTCGCTGGTGAGCATTACATGAAGATTAATATTACCAAAAGTAAAGTGATGTGTATAGCTGGTAAGAAGAAGTGCCGCTCGACAAATTACGGTTGGGCTATTGGAGGGCATAGATTGGAGGTCGTAACTTCCTATACTTTTTTGGGAAAAATATTTTCGGCCAATATGAGTGAGAAACTCCATATAGAGCACTGCTCCCGCAAAGCTCTTGCCCATGGCAATGGGTTAAAGTCCTTATACCAGGCAACGGGGAAAAGACATTTTTCCAGTCTTCTAGAAGTTTTTAGAGTAAAAATCCCCGCAACTATCTTGTATGGTATTGAATTAATAGAGGTGAAAAACTGGGACTTCTGCCATAAGATTGAGGGGAAACTCTTAAGATCCCTCTCGACTCTAAACAATGCTTGCCCACTAGCCGCCTGTAGGCTTGACTTTGGACTCAGGAGTTCCTGGGTTCAGGGTCTATGCGCCCTAATAAGATGGGTGGCCAGTTTGGCTAGAGCGGGAGATGGCACCCTGCGAGTTCTCCTCAAAAATGAACTTTTGGGCAATTTTAAAGAGTTCTCTAAACTCGTAAGCAATTTTAGAAGGGCTGTAAAGATACTGAAACTTGATGAAAGTGTTCTATTCTCCTACTCCTCCACGCAGTTAAAACATGTCCTCAAGGAGGCTTCGTGGGAGTTTTGCTTCCTCTCCGATAAAAAATCAGTTGGTGATAAAAGGAATGTGGAACCTCTCATCTCCTCCTATAGGTTGAAACAGCCACAACCCTATGCCCTATGGAATCTACCGCATGGGATACGTAGGTTTTGTTTTTTGTTACGCTATGATTTAATTCCACTTAATCTACTGTTATCTAAATGGCATGGCACTTCTGCTTTGTGCAATTTATGTAAACTGAACACCCAGGACTGTATGCATGTATTATTGATTTGTCCTATGTTACGTAATTTGCGCAATCGATGGCTAAAAATAATTTGTATCCGCCTTAGCATTGTCACTTTAAAGGATTTCCTTCATGCACTTTATTGTCCTCCGAACGAAATGTTCTGTTCTTATATTTTTAACTTTTTTAAAGGATTTTTAGCTATTTATTAATATCCCTGGTGATATTTTGTCTGTCCGGCCTTGTTAGATTGATTTTCTGATGTATAGCTATTGCGGATTGAATTTTGTTTTTAAATTCTTGTATTTTCTGTGTATTTGTTGCTGTGTATTGTATATGTTTATGTGGCCCTCTTGAGAGCCAAAACATAATAAATAAATAAATTGAAGACCTAAACTGGCAATTAAATTATACTGAAGATTTACCAGTACAGCCTTATCCACCTTCTTTGAAATGAAAGACCTCACTTAACACTGCAAAATACAAACTCACATCAAAGGCTTCACCCGTGATGCAATAATTTCCAACCCTAATATGAATCCCTCCAGTCTATCCTTCCCACCGACTGGACTGACCACCACCTAATTCTATTTGATCTCAATGTCAACCAACCTACACTAGACACCCAAACTAATTGTCTTAAGCACTGGGCGAGGAATGCTCACCGAACCCATCAATTAGAGTTAGAATCCTTAATCAGTTCTCAAATTCTGCCCCCTGCTGACCTTTCTTCTGCCACCGACCTCACCTCACACTATAATAGCAGAACTCCTTGACACTATCACTCCTTTAATACTTAAAAAATCAAGAAGGATTCCCTCCAGTTCCTTGTTCAATAAAGAGCTTAACACCAAGAGACGAAAACTGAGGCTGGCTGAAAGAACCTTAAGAAAACAATCATCGCTGACCCACATGGCTCTCTTCCAAGCTGAACAATTAAATACAAAAAACATATCTAAAGAGAGAAATCATCTTTTTCTCGAAGCCCAACTTGACTACACCAGAAACAGACCTAAAGTCCTCTACAATGTTGTAAAACAACAAACCTCATCCTTCCCGCAACCTCCAACTATTAACTCTGCTAAGCACTGTGATAAGTTTAACAAATTCTTCTCTGAAAAAAAAACAACCATCAAACTCTCACTGGACCCCTCCACTCCCATCCCCTTAATAAATATCGTCTCTCTACCAAAGATGGTCCCCTCACCACCAATAAATGTTGGTCCCTCCAAACTCACCCCCTCTATGAACCAGAACACCAACCACAATCACATACAATTGAAAAGCAATGCTTCCTGCACAAGTTTAAAAACATAACTGAAGAAGAAATCATCAAAATACTTGCATGCATGAAGCCGACATCGCAACTCTATGACCCTCTTTCCTCCTCTCACGTCAAAAATCTCAGATACATCATCTCCCCAACATGGACTAAAATCATTAACTTCTCCCTATTCAGCGTCTCAATGACAACATCCCTTAAACTCTGCCAAGTCACCCCCCCTCATCAAATTCAGACTATAACCAACCTCCTCCTCCTTGCCAAGACTTTTGTAAAATGTGTGCTCTAACAACTTAACAACCACATTGAAAAATATAACCTGCACAATACCTTCCAATATGGGTTCAGGAAAGGCTGCAGTACAGAGACCGCAAACCTGAACATCACCGATGACCTACACAGATCTCTAGATGATGGCCAGGCTCCTAATCCTCTTGGTCCTCCTCTCGGCCTTTGATACAGTCAACCTCAGTATTCAACTAAGCACCCTCTCAAAATGTTCAGACATTAACGGCACTGTCCTTCAGTGATTCACCTCATTGCTGAACCAATTATCTCTCCGAATCAAACTTAAAAATTCCACTTCTCCAGCAGTATCAGTTCCACAAGGAGTTCCCTAAGGATTAATCTTGTCCCATGCCTTGTTCAACCTCTCTATGAAACCACTGGAAGAGATCCTGAAGCAAGCCAAAATTGCTTAACACCTCTATGCAGATGACACCCAACTCTACATTAAAATCTTGTCAATTAAAGACATCCTGCACCTAAACAACACACTCTCCATAGTACAATCCGAGCTGACCAAACATCGCTTAAAGCTCAACCCCAACCAAACAAACCTCTCCTCATCCAACCAAAAGGAAAGTCCTATCCCGTCCACAACTGGCTTGACAGCCTAACTTCACTTAAAAGTAACCTATCTATATCCAACTCTGTGCAGTCACTAGAGATTACACTGGACAAAAACCTGAACGTGAAAGACCATTTAATGCTTTGACAGAAAGTGCCATCGACACATTGAAACACCTAAACAAAAGCAAACTCTTCATTCCCATTGAAGACTTAAAGACTGTATTACAATCACTAGTCCTCTCCAAGCTGGACTACAGTAATGCAACAATTACAGGTCCCCCAAAAACCTATATTATCCCTATGGAATCCACACTCAATGCAGCAGCTAGATGGACATATACATTTCTATTGTTTCCAGTTATTCACAATATGAAGCAACAGTTTTGTCAAAACAATAAAAGTGGTGTGAAAGCATAATACAACCTATTCACTTCATACATTTAGCAACACATAAATCTTTCCTATAAAAGCCATGGTCAGCCAATCTGTCACACTAAAACACAGTTTACCCAATCGGGGCCATGATTCTATAAAGAGCACGATGCAGTGTAATACAACAAGGTGGTTAAAACACACTTCTGGCCCGGGACTGAGAAGGCATGGGTGCTATGTTAGAGTCTAACGAAGAGCAAATGAGACGACCTACAGTGGACCAGGCAGATACAAAAAACGTTAATTAATGCATCCGTGACATTTATAACAGGTTTGATTTTATCCTCAACGGTAACAGTTGGTTAAGGTGCAAGCAGTGACCATACATGTGTGAAACAAGTTTATTAGGCATCAGTGACCCAATGGGACCTTCTTTGGACAGCATCAACCTATATAATGAGGAGTTCTATGGAAGGAACCTGAACAAAGAACAGAATGGTATTTGTAAAGTTTCTAGTACAGTGAGAGCTAGCAGGTATTCTGTGGAGAGACTAGTAACTGAAGTGCAAATTGAAGGTTCGATTAAGGTGAAGTGCAAATGCAATGAGGGGGAGGAATTCCATTTTGGCTGTGCTCTAATAGTCTTATTATTTTGAGGTGAAGAGCCAGTGATCTAAAAACTGACCTGAACAGATTGGAAAAGTGTCTAGTGCAGTAAGAACTGCCAGGCATCTCTGCGGCGAAACCAGTGACTGGAGTGCAAATTCAATGTTCGATTAAAGTAAAGTGCAAATGCAACCTGATGGGGGAAGTCAATTTTGAATGTGCTCGATAGGAGTAGGTCTGCAGTAGCTACCAACACAGACAGTCCCGTCGTGACCTCACCTGCTTGCCATAAATGGAGAAACTTCAAAGAATGAATAGAGGATCTAAGAATACCCCATTTCAATTGATTTCCAGTTGTGAGTTCAGTAGCTTGAGTGCTTCTCTGTGAAATGTCACACATCTTCTGATTGATAGCTGCACATCTACACCACTCAGGCACGCTACAATGGCCATGTTGAATTGCATTACACCAAGTTTGCGGAACAACGGTTCAGCCAATAGCAATTCTCTTTAAAGCTGGATATAAGCATATCACGTGGGTCAGACTTTCTTTCTTATAGTTGCATAAATAGCAATTATGTTCCACTGACCCAGTTAAATGACCAAACTTGTGGACTTTTAGGAGAATTAAGCCACATCTCAGCCTCAAGAGTTCTTTTTTAAAGGCCAGTTTCATGGGGCTGGCTAAATACAATGCTTTCCTCAGAACTTGGTACAGAGTCTTCCATAGATTAGCGTCGGCTTTTTGAGAAAGATCTTTTTTATCATTGTTTCCCAATTGTATCTTGGTCATTTTAACCAACAATTTTGCAGTGAACTTCATGGTTAGATTTTGTTTAAAGGTGTTCTGTATGTTGAGAGCTTCCATTGCCACCCTCAAGTATGGTTCCCACGGGAATGTTTTACTGTGGATACCTTGCCTTAACATTTCTTTAAGGGACCCCGAAGGGGCATCCTTCAGCATTGCATGATATCTCAAGCTCCGGATTTCCAACATATTCGTTTTTTTATCAAGATCTAATTCCAGCCGTATCTGTGAAAATGGGGCAGCATCAGGAAGGTTGAGTAGACATCCGCAACATCTTGTTTGGGGTTTGTCAAGCCAGGAAGAGATGTGATTTTTAAAAATCAATAAGCTGTATGTGAGCTTTGGCATATATTTTGCATCGATTACTTTACAGATGCCAGTTATAGCTCGGCAGCTCATCTTAGATAACAGTTTTTTAAAGCTTATTGACAAGGCAGATTCTTTTAGGCTGGACAGGTGTGTTGCATGGGAACCATGCTGGTTAAAGTAAATGGCTAGATATTTGAGGCTTGTCCCTTGTTCCAGAGCCACATTGTGCATCACGAAATTCTATTTGGTGATACATCTATTTTTGACTCCTCATGCCATGATTTTAGTTGTTCTTTTTGCATGAGTTTAGTTTCAGCATGATTGACTTCTAATTTGTTTTCCACACAATGAAGAGAGAGTGCTGCCAGAGATTTTTGCAGCCCTACTGTTGTGTGGTCAATAGTAAGGCATCATCGGTGTAATGGAGTCAATGAATGTGGGAGCCGGAATATTTAGGAGGAAAAGCATGTCCTAGACCTTTCTCCGGGGAGAGTCACTATGACCACATCTTTCCCGCACAACTGGCTACTCATTGAAGCGAGAAGTATTTTTGAAACAGCCTGCATAACCAACAAAGCTCTCTACACTGAAAAACGTATCTAACCCGCAAACAAACCTTCAAAAGCTGGCTGAACGAGGTCTTTGTGAAGCTCAAACAATCTTCTCCTGATTCTGCCCAAATTTAAGAAAATAAAATCACTTACCTGCTCATTCTCTGGGAACGCGCCTAGAATCTGGAATTCTCTGTCACAGAATCTAATCATCACTCAATCATTCCTATACTTCAGAAAAAAATACTAATGCCTGAATCCTACCTCCTAAAATAATCCATATCCCTGGATGCTCTTCCCCCTCAACCTCAAAGAGACTGATCATCTGGACCCCTGGAAATAACTATTCATCTACTACTCCCTACCTTACACCAACCTACCATCACTACCTCTAAACTATTTCATCCATCTACTACACCAACTACTGTAAATTTTTATCCTGTATTTTTCTCCTATGTATTCCTTGTATAAGCTGTTGTGCAAACTCAGTAAAGTGCGATGATACCTTCAGGTCTATTTTGCACTATTTAAAACTCGAAAAATAAATACATAAAATAGGTAAATCAATCATATAGGGGGTGTTCTAAAGGAAATAGCTATCACAAGGGGAGTATCGTCCATTGCATGATTATCCCCCTTGAACATTTTTCTGTTGTTGGAAAAAATTATCTTCTTTGAGAGCAGGATAAGACCATCTGACATAGCCAGTAGTTTGACCATTACAAAGAGGTGTGACATAGGTTTGGTTTTAGAGAGAGAATGTTGAGTAGGGGATACCTGTTTATCACTAGAGTTTTTCCCTCCCTTAGGTGAATTAGAGGAGATCTGAGATGTTCTATCCTGGGTAGAGTGTGTATGAGATTGAGATTGTTCAGAGATACATGTTAGCTGAGGGCTTTATGGAAGTCTTGCATAGACAGAACAAGCATCCATGGTTAGAAGTAAAGGACTAACACAAGTAAAGAAGAGGGACCCTGAGCAAATTAGATAGGTGAGGAAGTAATCAGGGAGATGATAGGTATAAAAAAAACACGAAACTTATAAATACAATTATATAATAAACAGAGACAAGCGCTTGTATTTGTATGATGTATGGTGTTTTGTCATTTACTGTTCTGTAACATTCTTGTTGTTGTCGTATTATTTGTAGATTTTGGTCTTTCCATGTCTTTCCATTTATTGACTTTGTAATCATGTTGTGTGCTGGGACAGGATGTGTTTTATTTTACTATTGTTACTTACTTTGCACTATGTATAAAAAAGAAAAAAATGGATATATAAATATTATGAAAATGACATATTTTGAAAAAATGATACAATAAATTAATTAATTTTTTATATACATTTGGTCTGTCGGTGTGACTAACTCTATGGACATATTGCCTACTATTGAAGTATATATGTGAAGGAAGTTTCGTGTTTTTTTAGAAGTAAAGGACTGGCAAACTTGAGAAATGATTTTGGTGAAAAACTGCTGCTCCGCCAAGAATTAGCATTCTTGGAAATGGTTTGTGTGGGGACAATAATGTACTCCATTTCATCAGTATCTTTCTCCTCTTTCACTAGCTCCTGACTCACCTACTCCTCTACTTCTTGAGCAGTGTTGTCCACTGAGATAGTTGCTTCAGAGAATTTGATCCCCTCATTGAATATTCCCCTGTCCTTCACTGGCAAATCATTCAGCTCTATCATCTAGTCCAATGCCCCCAGTAAATGCAAGAAGAAGATGTAAACAGTTTAAATAGATCAAATACAGTTTTGTGTATAGCGGTCTACAAAGTACTTCAATTGACATTGTTCAGAAAAAAACTATAGTAAAGTTAGTAGCATGTGAACATAAAGAAATATATGAAATAAAGGGTTGGCCCATGCATCTTGACAATGTTCACTCACTGGCTTGAGCCAAAGATGTTTAATTTCTGTATGACCGGCATAATGTCAGCTGCTGAACTAGTGTCCTCACAGTTGGGGTTGCCAAGATATCTCCAGATCCAGTAGCTACAGAGAAAAATTACATTCATTGATTACTACCAAGCTCTAAAAGTGACCTTGGCCACACACACATGCTGACATAATAGAGATCAGTTAGTCAAAATCTCTTTATTTCGATTTAAAAAAAACAAAAGAACAAACTAATCAGTGCATTAATCCAATTCAGAAAACAGATGATGTCTGTTAATGCAGACTTCATAAAATTCAGTCAGGGAATACTACCCACCCTATGTAGGCTCATATAATCCTACAATCTAACTCAGTTTAACTCTGTTTCCTTCTTCAACCAGACTAAAATCCATTTAAGCAAAGGGCGAAGAGAAATCACATATGAAATATAACCAAAACCTAATTTTTCATGAGCTATATTACACTCTGAGGTAGGGACAACAGGAGTCTTGTGAAATTATTTTCACCAATTTGTAAGGCAGAGGTATCAGCATGTCTCCAAATGAGGCTTCTATAAGAAACAGCCAGCACACATTGTTGTGTAGTTCCTATAAACCCATATATGATCTGCGAGTTTAGACAACATAGACTGTGGGATTGGGGTCCAGACTGATTCCAAACACCCCCACCGGGTATGTTTGCCTGTATACCAGTTAGCTCACAGCGCCACTAGAAACCCCTCTTAATAAGGAGAGAATAGTTCTTGGCAACTATCGAACATGACAACTCTGTCCCATCAGGGACCGTGGAAACAGTGTGATACTTTTCGCTCAGTCACTCATGCTCACTTTGTCTCAGAGAGTCGAAACACAAAATAAACGGTGGTGACGCTTTCAATAAGCATTTAATGAACCAGCATCATTCTTGTGTAAAACTGGTGTGCTGAAACAACCATAAGACAGAAACAGATATAAATTATTATAAGCACCAACAGAGTCAAAGGATGGTAGATTTCTACCATAGTGCTAAAACAATTAATACAGGCAGGTATAAAAATACATGACAGTAATAATGCATACTCCTACAATGCGACCCAAACTAGATGTACCTAAGTGTACCTAGCATGTATGAAGGTGTAAAGCCAAGAATCCCTCTAGGATAAAGTCAACCCCGTTACCTGAAGTGAGAGACTGTGGGACCCCGTCTTGGTCTCGAGATAGACACCCCGCGATGGATGTCAGACCACTGCCAGCTGGAGCGTCTGCGTGCAGGAATCTCAGCGTCTGGCTTTAATGTGTCAGCATGATAGTCCTTTTTCTCCTCTTCCCGCCTTAGCAATGATATGGTGTTTATATCCCCGAAGTGGTACCCTCAGGGGATCTACCTTGCTGTGTCATTTCGGACTTAGGATGATGGAAGGAATGACCCTTATCCATAGTTATTATGCAGGAGATGGTAGTCATGCATAATGGATGAGGCTAGTTGTCAGGGAAAACCCCACGTCCTGTTAGTAGTACCTTAACTAGGTAAAAGGTCAGTCCCAAGAACCGTTATGTAGTGAAATGGTAGGGGAAATATAGGTGAGAGGTTAGGTTGCTAGCTGAGCCTATCCCGGGGTACCTATAGGAAACATAACAACATTTGGCAAGATAGATCTTCAAGATTGTTTTTATCAGCTTGTTTCCCAGTCTTGTTAAAAAGTAAAATACGGGAGAAACAGACCTTGCCAATAAGTGTTTTTATATGTTGTTAGTAGTGGGGAACATGAGCCAGTGCAATCAAATAGCAGACCAAGGTAAGAAAATGAGTCTACCAAGCTGATCTCACACTCCACTTGGAATTTATACGATCTTGACTTTGTTTCTCTAGTACCTACTATCATGGGATTTGGTATAGTCGGTACATGTAAGAAACTGGGATGTTGGCTAAGGGGGGTGAAACCCTACTCAAGCAGAAACCACAAACCTGTGCTCAACTCTCTGGTAGTTTGGCACAGAGCATTCATGTTTAACCGGCCATACAGTAAGAACACCTCAAAGGAAAAATCCCACACCAATTTAGGCAAATAGAGATAATTCTAATAAATAAAACAAGACCAAAATAACAAGAATCCAATCAGTAAAACCAGAGATATGTAATGTTCAAGACTTCAATGAAAATAGGCACAAAGCCGCAACTGTGGATATCAGAGCATGCCAGAGTGGGACTGGTAGCTATGGCACAGACCAGATAGGCTTAATTTAGGCATATGTGTAAAGCATTCGAAAGTACCAAAATAGTTAAAAAGTCACACAAAACAATAAACCCTATTTATGAAAATACCAAATATGTTAAGGAACTAAGGGCCTGACTACGATGACGGTGAGACCAGCACCGACAGCCTGTCAGCGGTGGTCTCACCGCCATCGTTTGCATGCTTTCTGCCCACCATATATAATGGCGGGTGGAAGGGTGCCCGTCAGCATGCCCGACCACCACGCATCCGACAGGCTCTTTGAGCCCACCGGTGCGGTGGAGGGTCTCGCATTCCCTACAATGGTGGTGGTGCCTACCAGGGACCACCGTAGGGATTACGATGTCCCTTGCCGTACGCCTGTTCATGGCGGTTAACCCGCCATGAACAGGCAGGCGGAAAGCGACTTTGGGAGACTGTAGTGGGCCCCCCTTGCTCTAAGCTGTGGGCACTACAGATCCCTGCACCATGTGTAGCTTTTTTGCATTGTGGCAGGGCCTGCAGGCAGCAGCATCTGCCGCAATGCAAAATATAGGCACTGCAACTGCCGTGGAGGCGGTCGCATCCTAATGCTTACTGCGGTCCTGTCTGCGGTAGGGTGGGGGCAGACAAAAGTCCACCCACCATCTAAATAGGGCCCAAATAACAAAAATCTAATTAGGGGAAACAGAGATATGATTTTTAAAGTTTTAAAGAACAATAGCACCAAAAAGGGTGCTATTGTTCTTTAAAACTTTAAAAATCATATCTCTGTTTCCCCTAATTAGATTTTTGTTATTTGGGCCCTATTTAGATGGTGTCATCCGTGGGTAACTGGTCGAGCTCGACTGTGTAAAGTCGAAAGTTAAGGCCAACAGCGATTGATTTGCAGTCAATGGTGGCAGGAAAGGTTTGGTTTTGCATGTCATGGCGGTCTTCAGCATTGATCAGGTCCTCGTGCATGACAGTGTCAAGGTAGCTGTGAGATGGAGTCGAGGCAGCTACGGCATCAACAGATTTGGATGTCGAATGAAGAACGTAGTGGGAGCTACATTAAAGTCAGGCCCACCCGCTATGCATGGTTAGCAAGTTGGCTGGCTGTTTTCAAATCCCAACTTTTAGGGTTAAACAGGAGGACTATACTCTGATAGCAGCCAAGCGTTTCAGGAACTGAGGAACAGCACAGAAGCAACCAGCAGTGTACAGAGCAGGTCCAGTTGAAACTGGTCAGCTGGGTTTTTTCAGAAAAGTGGGCTTCTTGCAACTTTTTGCAGCAGCTTAACAGACAGTCAGCCTTTGACCCTTCAAATCCACTTCTTTCTCCTCAGTCCAAGTGGGAGCAGGTCCAGCCCTTGGGGTTCTCCTCACAGGTCTCAACAGCAGGTTTAATTGTTATTTGTCTTTCACAGGTCCAGAACTGTCCTGAAGAAGGTGCACAGGTATGGCACATTTATGCCTGCCACTAGTCTGTGGGTGGCGGTGACTCCTAGCCCCTCCCTAATCAATAGTGAATATATTCCTAGGTTTAACCGTACTCACTTTCTCAGCAGTTCCTTAATGCCCTACTGCAAAGAATAACAGAATGCTCATCTTTAGCTAAAACCAAGATGACTGAACGTTTCTTCCCTTATGTAGATCTCCTGTGCTCACCATAGAGATGTGGCCACTGAACTGTGCAAACCCCTTTCTGTGATCACCCATAACCGGTTCTAAGGGAGCTCCTCTCCTACTGTGATTGGTGCCTGACTAGGAGAATAATAGATGGGGCAGGTGCTAGCTACATCTGCTGGTGGCAGGGAAGACACCTTGAAGATAATTAATTTCCTGAGTAGTGCCCAGATGGTCATCCTGTCAGAGGAACAGGACACCTACCCATTCCCAAGGCATTTGTTTCAGCTCTGGGAGGCTGTTCACACCTCACCAAGGTGCTATTCAGCTCCTGGGTGACAAATGAGATTCTAGAGGCTTTAAGCAGGTAAAAAATTACTTTTCAAAAGTACAGTTTGTAAATATTTAGCACAAATCCTACTTTACCAATGAATATAATTTGTAAAACATATTGTAACTAGTCTAAGAATTAACTTGTTATTTGGTTCCTAGGTGGAAAAAACCCTTAACAATGTAGCCAAATGCCCTTCTATCGAACAACTAACCAACCTATGGTGAAAATAGCTTTTAGGGTATTATCACAGTAAAGACATGTTTAACATTAAACATTTGCATGCCCTACTTTTAAATATCATTCACTCTGCCTTCTGGGCATTTAAGGCCTACTTAGTGGTGACTTAATAATATTTAAAAGGAGGGTTTAGCTTGTTCATGAGCATTATTTTGACAAGCCGCATTTACAGTTTATACATGCACAGCCAAGTTACCAAAATGATGGCAAGCCTGCAGTCACATTTTGCATTATCACTTTAGTGAAGGCACAATAGGGACTGCAGTCCACTACTGACACTTTGTACAATATGCTAGGTACTTGCAGGCATATTCAATAGACCAATGAGGAGTGAAGCCAATATCAGCATCTTTTAAGGGTCAGAGCACATGCCCTTGTTTAGTAGAGTCCTAGTGTACAGTAAATAAACTAGCAGCATTAGTCCCCAAAAATGGAGGTAATCACACAAAAAGAGGCATTTTCCTACAGAATCCATAAATCGTTTGTTTTGCTTTGCTTTGCTTTGCATGCTTTATTAATGGTATGAAATACAAGAAAGAAAATGATAAGATGACTGACAATCAGTGTAGTAG
Organism: Triturus cristatus; assembly: GCF_964204655.1. Taxonomy (NCBI): domain Eukaryota; kingdom Metazoa; phylum Chordata; class Amphibia; order Caudata; family Salamandridae; genus Triturus; species Triturus cristatus. Next base: position 922,049,536 of record NC_140588.1, read on the forward strand.
TATTCTGGCAGTGAAAGATGGTGGTGGGAAAGGTGCTGAATTATCACATTGGTTATGTCTAAGGCTGTCACTGAAAAACAGTGCAACATAATCAGGAAAACACTCTTTAACTCATTACAAGATTGCTGCATCTCTGTGATTAGTGTAAATTCAACATTCATTTGCTGCCCTAACCATACATCCTGCAATACAGAATACATGTCGCTGCTTCATCAAACATGTGATCAGATAAAAAAGCTTTCCAGGCTTCATGCTAGTTCTTCTTAGAGCTCATGGACCAGAAGGAGCAGGTATACACCAAATACAGTTTCCAGTTACAGAAAATATAGAGCCATGGGCCAGTGATGCTTATCTTTCATGTACAATCCCAGACATCAAACAGGAAATTAGTGTTATAAATATGGGTCTTACAGTAGCTGCAAAAGTATGTTAGTGGCTATTTTGTAAAAAATGTTTTAAAACTGTGTTTTAAACAGACAACTCCTAAGGACCACTGCACACTTTTGTTGGAGGAAAAGACCCAGCTGTAGTGAACATTCATTATTGACCCCTCTGCCTCAGTGTGTCTCTTAGGGGTTTATTAGCATGGTGGTGATGACCGTGGCGGTGAGAAATTCCACCCGCCACGTTTCTGCCGGTAGCAATCCGCACGCATGCCTATCGGGCGGAGCTTGACTGCTAAAATAGGGCCGGTGCAGGGCTGGGCTCCGCTGGCGTGATTATGATGCCGGCGGTAGCCAGCCTTTCTGCTGCGGTGGAACCGCCATGGAAAGGCATGCGGAGAATGTCTCCGGGAGCCCATTGTGGGCCCCCAACGTGTTGGGGGGTGTGGGTGCACTGGGGGAGTACCCATGGTACCCGCCTACATGTCCCTATACCAGGTGGCAGGCACTGTGCAGTGCCTGCCAAGCGATGCAGGGATATGCAGGACATGCTCCTTTTGACATCGCGGCGGTGCTGCTGGCAGCAGCAACCACCGCAATTTTAAAGGCCGCGATCGTACCGCCGCGGTCGGATTTCGACTGCGGAGCATACTAATTGTACCGGCAGTTATGCCACAGTCCTGGCGGACGGTCTTTTCCCACTACCATGGCGGTCGGGTGATTTTCCGACCGCCATCCTAATAGAGCCCTAAGTCTCCACTGAGTTCTTGTACCTCTTTTCATGATAACTGTCTGGAAGGTACGCTATTTTTGTTAGTGAGGATATATAACAATGTATCAATACCTGTATATGGTGATTGAACATATTATTTGGTAAATAGGGTATAATAATATTTTCAGTGAAAGAATGCAAACATAATTTATTGCTCAAGTATTGAGCGTTGTCTATAACCAAATCCTTGATTTTTACATAATTGGTGATTGAACCAATTACACATTCTTAGTTTTCACAGTGTTTAACAATAGTTAAGATCACAGCTTTTAGTATTTGTTTCAGTAGATCAGTATGATAACTTATATCAGGGTTTGGCCAACTTAGTTAGGGCAGAGGAATAAACAATGACATAGAAAACACACCAAAGCCATCGAAGCAACAATGTGATAGAAGATAAGAAGATAAATAGGAGTCTAGGCTTTTTGAGAACATTTGCTACACTATTCAGACAGACAAATAATCTGAAGGTGTGTACAGTGTGAGGGCATCAATATAGAGCCTGATTCACAAAAGTTTCACTTCTCTCTCACATTTACTTAAAATAATAACATAAAATAATTTTATGTATATATTACAAATATAAAGCAAAATAAAAAAAATGCTACAGCACTACTACCTTAATTTTTAAATGAATCTTAAAGAAAAAAAAATGTGTATCATACATTAATAATTATTAGAGGTGATGTATAGAAATAATGTAACTTATTTTAGTTATATTTTAATTAAAAGTAGTATTGCGTTGCTTTTTATTTCAAAATAGAGTATTAAATATTTTATAAATCATACATATGTAATTATTTTAACATTACATTATATATATATTTTTTTTTAACTATTTAAATTGCTAAATTAAATTTAACATATTCCAAAGGGGTTTTATTCTAAATACCTGCCTCATCATTTTCTATAAGAGAGTGTTGTTGTACCAGTAGTTGCACATGTATTTGCAGCTGCACTTATTTGTGTTTATTTTTGTAGCAGCAACTTACATTCGAACTTTGCGAATAAGCAAAATGTTGTAAACAAAAAGTGTAAATTACTCAGAAGTGTATGTTAGGTTTGTGAATCAGGCCCAAAATGTTATACTTTTAGATCCAAAACAAAAACTAGAGTTCTTGTTAGGCCTCTATTTTGCCCTTTATTTTATAATACTTTTCTGTTTTAGCTGAATATTGATGGTAATCTGTTGTTAATACATGTCATTTTTTGTTTACGCAAATTACAAATAAAGACATAGAATTCAGAGATTACAGAAATTATTATTATTTTTTTTTTAAAGAATTTGACGCAATTAACAAACCCTATAAACTGTTGGATAGAGATTACTGCTTTCTAGTCTATTGAGCATCACAAATAGCCCCATACATAATAATAGGAAAACCCTTATTCATTTTCCTGACTCTGCTCTCTTAAGGGCTACTAGTTACACTGGGTTTACAGAACCTACTTGATATGAAGACGCGCCCTGCAACAGTGGGTGCCCATTGTGGGATCGACAGTCCTTTTCCCCAGAGCCATAGTACAAAACATGCTTTAAATTTTGAACCTAGTAGATATGTAAACCAGATGAATGTGGAACATACTTTACTAAAAGCAGAGAGGCTGACCAATCTCACTTTAAAGCAGCAGCGGCCAGAACAGGTAAGCGCTGTGGGGCAGGGCAAGGGGGATGTCGACAGACGACGGAGTATGATGTATTTATTTAATTAATATTCCCTATTCCATTGCCTGTCGACAACCCCAGCCCCTCCGCCCCACGGCGCTTACCTGCATTGGCCGATGCTGCTTCAAAGATTAGTTAAGCTTAACAATTTAAAAAGGAGTGGAGAGTTAAAGCATTATTGCTTTAGTGATACGCACGTGAAGCATTATCAGCAGACCTTCTTGTGTATAGAATACATGCAACAGTCTTAGGGCCAGATGTACGACCATTAAGTTTAGAAAGTCGCAAATTGTGCAAAATTGCAACTCGCAATTTGCGACTCGCTGAACTTAATATACAACAGTGTCTCAGACACTGTTTGCGATTCCTAATGGGGTTGCAAATTACATGCCTCATGAATATTAATGAGTCTGTCGCAATTTGCGACTCCATTGGAAATGGCTAGCAGTCCCATGGATGGTGGCCTGCTAGGGTCAGCAGACCACCATGTGTGTTACTGCATTTAAATAAAGCAGTTTATTTTTTTAGGGCGACCATTCGAGACCTCTTTTATATATTTTAGTATATACTTTAGTATATATACTTATATGTGTATGTACTTTGTGGGCTCTGGAGATCAGCCCTAGGAATTGTCTGCTTCCGCTTAGGGACTTTTTTCTGTTCAACTGCCTCTATTTAACTGTCTTGAGAGAAAACGACCAGCAGAGATCAGTATAATCCCAGAATTGCTTTCGGCTGAGGGACTTTCTTTTTTAAATTTTTCTGGCAGCTGCCTCTATTTAACTTTCTTGATAGAAAAAGACCTGCAGAGGTCAGTAAAATACCAAAATCACTTTAGCATTCTATAGATTCCAGTCCATAGACATTGTCCTCCAGAAACACCAGTAGACAATAAATTTTTTTTCAAATCTTGTATTTTCAGAGATATGACCACCGAAGGCCCTGCTTTTATATTAAAAACAGAGCTTTGGACTATACCATTTCCCGCTGAAAGGCAATATTTCTCTCCATGTGTTCCTTTTTTTTTTTTATTGATTATATCAGTTTGTTATGGTAGTATCATCATCAAATAATACATTCAAATTTGTATTGTCTTCTTACATGATTATAAAAAGCAGAAAAAAGAAAACACAGGATATGTACAAACAATGCAAAATACCATTCCGGAAGGCTGACCACAAGACCATAAGAAAATAAAAAAGCGATAAAAAGGGACGAAGAGAGTAGAAAGCATAAGAGAAGAGGAAAGACCTTTAAAAGGCTTTGACCAGTTATCAGATCTTATTTACTCTAATCATCTAGTAACTGGAGCCCATGTTTTTGCCCCAATTCTCGTCTCCTACGCCCTCTCAGCTGACATACAGCAGATTCCATATTATATATAGCTAATATCCAAGACCGCCAATTGATGAACCTAGGAGAATCAGGGCTAATCCACTGAGAAGTTAAGCATAATCTCACAATAGCCATAGCTATAAATACAAAACCGATCTCAGACCAAGTCGGAGCATTTCCCTCCTCATTTGATTCTACACCCAGAATGATTAGGTCAGCTGTTAATATTACCGGGATATCAAGAATCAGGTTCAGAAAGGATTCGATGTCCTGTAAGAATTTAGCTAAACTAGGGCAGGCATAGAACATATGTATGGCATCAGCAGCCCATGTCCCACAACTGCTACATGAACTACCCCGCGAGCTTCCTCATTTAGATACCTTTACAGGAGAATAATATATATCGAAAGCAGACATAAAATGCTGGGTCCTTAAACTACCTGTTATTAGGATCTGGTTAGCTAATTCCAATGACCCCTCTAAATCCAATTGTTCCTTTTTGAACTTTCTCTCCCATCTAGCATCCTGAATACTCTTGTCATCAGAGAGACTTTACAATAATATTTGGTATATTTTCCCGATCCGAGATCGATTCCGAATTGTTTCCACCAGAGCAATTTTTCCCATATTTACATGTGGCCCTTGCATAATTTTGCCCAGGAAGCTCCTGATCTGCAGAAACTTAAAAAACCTCCGCTAGAGAGACCATACTTCTCTTGTAGATTCATAAACGAAACTATTTGACCATCACTACAAACATCCCCCAAAGCATTAATTCCTACATTCCCCCAACTGAAAGTAATTTGGTCTTGAAATAAAAGAGCGCGAGCTGAAAATGGGGTATATGCATTAATATTTGAAATCCTAAGCCTATGTCGTATCTTCCTCCAAATTGAATAAGCCGACTGAATTATCTTGAATTTTGGCTTTTTATAATAACTCGGCTCTAAAACTTTGACTAAACTTTGTCTAGCTTCATCCCCAAGCGCTATTTCATATATGGTTGGTCTAGCTGCCACTGGAACGTCTGCCTTAGCCCCTACCACAAGTATCCCTATATGTTGTAAGAGTGCTGCCCAGTGATACAAGAGAAGACTGGGAACACCCCATCCACCCCGCAATCTTGGAAGAATCATCCATTTGATTGCCCTTCTAGATCTGCGATAGCCCCATACAAATCTAAAACATGCCCTTTCTGCTTTTGAGATAATGCCGGAATTTCCAGAGGTATAGTCCGTAACAAATATAAGAATTTTGGAAAAATCGACATTTTGATAACGTTGCAGCGTCCATGCCTTGATAAATGTAGATGATCTAATCTCTCCAGTGTCTTGTTGACAGTTCCAATCACTGGCAGAATATTTAACTCTGGTATGCGATCCACAGCTGCTGTGATCTTAACCCCAGATAGGTAGCTACTGGGACGGTTGGGATAACTACCGGGAACAGGGTATCCGAATGCTGAATCTGCGTCTTATCGATATTTAATTTATACCCTGATACAGTACCAAATTGTTCAGCTAAATCCTTCACTACTGGGAAAGCTGATCTTATGTCAATCGTGAATATCGCAATGTCATCAGCATACGCCAATGATTTATATTCAGCGTAGTTAATCTTTACTGCTTTAATATTCATATTCGCCTCCAATTTATTTAGGAAAGGATCACTATATAGCGAGAATAGCAGCAGAGAGCAGAAGTGTCTGAATTGCTTGGACAAATTCCAGTGACTGTCCCTTCCATTGTAGGACAGACCACAGAAATCTCCAGGAAACCCTGTCAAACGCTTTCTGTGCATTCAACAGGATCATCCCGAGCGGTGACCCTGTGGCCTGAGCCCAATCAAAAACGGCGATAGCGCGCCTTACATGGTCCGTTGGATCCCAACCAGCGATAAACCCATGTTGGCGAATAGACACCAATGGAGTAATGACCTTACCCAGCCTAAATGCAATCATTTTTTAATAAATCTTACTAATAGCACTAATCAATGAGATAGGCCTGTATGATGATGGACTAAGTTCAGGTTTGTATTTTTCCTTAAAGACTACTCTAGTAGTCTTCCACCAAGACTCAGGCCACTGACCCTTTTGAGCTAGTTGGAATAAAGACTCAAAATCAGTTTGAAGTACATGCCGGAATGTTGTATAAAATTCTAAGAGTATCCCATCTGAGCCCACAGCCTTAGCAGCGGCTAAAAAGGGTTATTGCATACTCGATCTCCTCAGGTGTAATCGGGACTGCGAGATTCTCATTTTGTTCAGATGTGACCTTCACTGTTTCTTGAGCACTAAAAAATGTGCCTAAAGATTCCACTGCCACATCACCATCCTCTGTATATAATTGCTGGTATAATTTCTGGAATACATCCAGAACTTCTGCCGGAGAATCTGGTCAAATTGACCTTTGATCCAACAGATTCTATTTGCTACTCCCCTCTGTTGAATACGTTTGGCCAAAAGTCTCCCCGTATTTTCCTCCAAGTTCGTATATATCTGCCCCATGCTGTACATATTTAATAGCGAGATCTTCCCCAAAATGTTGATGTATCCTAGCTTTAATGACCGCAATGAGCTGCTGACACTCATCTGTTTCTTGAGCCTCACCTATTAACCTCATAAGCTCAACCTCAGACAACCTGAGCTCACCCCGCATAGCCGCTTTAAAAGCATCCCACATTATAATTTCAGAAGCGGTGCCTCTATTTATATTTAAAAATTCCGTAATCCATTTAGCCATATGTACACAATATGCCTGGTCTACTAACAATTTCCTTTCAAAGGTCTATGTCATCTGGGGTCTACGGGGGGTACGTAAAGCGAATTCCGTTACTAATGGATTGTGGTCTGAAATTATCCAAGGGAAAGCTCGATGCTAACATTCTCAGCTATTTCATTTGAAATAAAAAATAGCCCAAAGGACAAATTTATTGTGGGGAGCCGAAAAGAAGGTACAGCCTGGATCCACGTGCCTATATCTATACCAGACATCAGCAAATCCGTGTTCCCTTATAAGCCCCTGTAACACCTTGAAAGTCCTACCCTTTCTTACCTGATACAGGTGATAACTAAGAAGATTAAAACTACTATCAAGATGACTGTTAAAATCATTGCAAAGGACTAACAGAGATGGCCATAAGGCCAAGTCTATATTTAGGTAGTTCACCACTTCTGGATCATCCAGATTCTACCCGTACAAAAAACAAATTGAAAGCGGGGTACCATTAATTACGGCTTCCAAAATCACCCATCGCCCCAATTTGTCCTCCTTAGTTCATTTGCATGTTATAACACCATATTTTGCTAAAATAGATACCCCCATGTAGTAGTGCCTTGGCGAGTACTTGCCAATAAGTCAAGACCCAAGTCCTTCAACCAGCTACGTTTACTCCAGGATATGTGAGTTTCTTGCAGACAATAAACATCTATCTGCATATATCTTATGAGCTTGGCCAATAAGCCTCTTTTTTTCTGTCATTAGGACCACAAATGTTTAAGGAGCAGATACGAATTTTGCCCTTTCTATCCATCATCCCTATGAAGTGCAGATTTCTTACCAGAATTCACAGAATAATACACACAATTCAAATAAGCTTTACAGGAAACACTGACGAGTGCTTTCATTTTAACATAGAAACGACTGCCATGACAATGTATGTGAAATGACAATTGTGCACCCTCACCCGCAACCCTTTCCCCCATACCCCAACCCACCATCCTGAGCCCCCCATCACCCTCCCCCTACCGCCCACTACATGAGGCATAAGGACATACGGTCCCTGGTGATGAAGAGCTAGGCCACCACCCCCTCCACGAAGCTAACCTCCCCCTCCAGTAGAATATCAAACATACTAAAATGAAAACAGAATGCTAAAGCAAAGAAAAGCCATTGAGGATAGACGAGAAAAAAGAAAATAAAAGTTGCCTCAGGGGCCTGATACCCCTAGCTTAGACATCCCATATTCAACGAACAGTGGAAGGCGGAATGTCTAAGCCTGTTGTTCCATATCTTCCTATCATCTACAATGATAACATAAATTCTTTGGCTTGAACTTCAGACTGACAAAAATGTGTTTGCTCCTGAGACACCACCTTCAGTTTAGCAGGGTTAAGCAAAAAAACCTGGGCCCCCTTTGCCTGGAACAGAGGAATTAATTGGCACAGTAGCCACTTTTTCTCGACTGTCGCCTTGCAAAAATCAGGTCTCACAAAGAAATCGCGTCCCTTACCCCTCCTTTTCCGATCTGGTCTAGCTAAATCATATAAAGCTTCTCAGGCAAGAAATTTTTTAAGGCAAATGAGAATAGCCCGTGGCCGATTGTTCACTTGCCCCCCTTTTTTACGTTGACTAAAAGGGAACCGATGGGCCCTCTGCAGATCAGTTTTCCAGTCCCAATGGTTGAGCTCTGGGAATGCTTCCTCGAAGAGCTCGATGACAAACTGCCGGGTATCCACACCCTCCTTGCGGTCGGTCAGTTTCCAAACTGTGTCATCTTTCAGAGTTTTCATGGACTTAGTCAGAGTTTTTTGTGCAGCCAACTCATCTTCTAACATAGAAATTCTAGCTTCCGCTTAGCCAATCCACACTGCAAAGTCAGAACAAGTCTTTGCAACCCTGCGTATAGAATTTTGCAGTTTACGACACGCACCTTGGGTACAAGAGCTCTCTGCTCTAGTCTCCTCACAATGAGCCATGATACTCTGATATATTGTAGAGAGCGTAATTTCTTCAGGTCCACTTAAATTTGCACTGGCACTTAATGAGAGTGCCCCTCCATTCAGTGCTTTCTTTCCATCCAATTTAGGTGAAAAAGAGTAGTCCCATATCATAGAACCAGCCGAACCTAAGATCTGCTCTGGGAGAATAGCTTGATCTTTATGTTTGCGAACTGTACCAAGATTATACGGAATCTTATCTCCATCTTCTGCCCAACATTGGTTACTACCATCGCTCTCTTCCCCGGCCCAGTCTTTAAAAAACTATCATTGCCTGAGGAGTTAGAATGATCCGACATAGAGTAGAATTGTCCCCTGAGTCCACCTCCTTCGTTGATACTGAGGGAGCAACCTCTTCTTGAAGTATCTGAAGATTTACTTCCATACTACCACCCCCTTTATCGATATTGTTCTGAACCGCTGCCACTTTTTCCAGCCCAATGCTAGACAGAACTCCAGGTCCCATAATGCATTTGCCTGGTTGATTAGCCGCTATACCGTCTGCACCCTCCGGGAGACAACTAGTGGAAATCTGGGCTTCTTGATTGACACCCTCCCCACTGCCACCAGGAAGGTTATCTTCGCACTCAGATTCGCGTTCATCCCCTTGTCCAGATATTGCCACATTTATTTCTTTCACTAAAGACTCAACAGGGAATAGTTCAGTACCTTGAGATGTGTCTTCCTGGAGTGCGAGGGCAGCCACAGGCATAGACTGATTAGTTCCGGAATTAAGGAGCACCTTTGTACCCGCTACCGGGTCCCGTGGGTCCCGCAGCATCCTGTTCTTCCCACTCTGTGCTTTAAAGAGGGCAGGGACCGCCCTCGGACAGAAGTGCTGCTTTTCCCAGTTTGATCCACAGCTCCAGATAATCCGATTGACACAGCAGACCGGCGGCCTCCAGGGTGAGAAATTACTCCAGCTCCATCCGGAGAAGGCTTCCCCGGACTGCCCGAGCAAGCAAGCAGCCCACGAGTCTTGGTACCCCTGGTGGGCGCCTTTGGCGGCATTGGGAAAATTGAGCAGGTAAGCCGAGCGGGGGTAGCTATTAGAGAAGAGGTCCTCACACATGACAGTCTCAAAGGCGATGGCAGCCCCCACAGCCAAAACCAGATCATTACCGATGCCAAGAAGCGATGACTTTACTACCGCGCTACATAGATCCAATCTTAAATAGGAGGGGAGAGGCTAGCAGGGAAGGACACCCAGCCAGCTCACTCGGCCGACACTGCGGCCGCCATCTTGCCTCCTCCAGTATCCTCTCCATGTGTTCCCTTCATGTTAAAGAACAGTAGATGTTTCAGCACCCAGGTTAATGTGCTGCGTAGCCAAATACATATAAGGTCCCAAAGGTGAGACTGATTGCATTGAAAATGCTTGTTTTATAATGCAGCCCATTTTCCTTAAAGGAAAACAGGATGCATTTAAAAAAGAAAAATGAAACTTTTCAGTTACATTTTTTAGGGGCAGGCAGTGGTCCTTGGACCACTGCCTGCTCTTCAAAAATAGTCACGATCGCATTCACAAAGGGAAAGGGGTCCCTTGGGGACCCCTTCCAATTTGGAGTGGTTTACCACCTACTTGAAGTAGGTGGTAAACTGCGAGTGTTTCGCGGTCGCAAATGCGGTCGCAAAACAACTGTACATGGCATGGTGACGCTCTATTAGGAAGGTACGTCCCATCCTAATAGCGAGATTCACAAATGCTATTTTGCGAGTCATTGACTCGCATAATAGCATTTGTACATGCCTGGAACCCTTTTTGCGGTCGCAAACGGGCTGATCACAAAAAAGGGTTGTACATCTGGCCCATTGATCTTGCATTCATGATAGAGGTATGATAGAGGCAAATACAGATTACCCCAGGAAAAAAATAGATTTATGGGTGTCCATTTAGGATGCTACCTCACACACTACACCATTTGAGTGACATAGACCAAATAACATACCTCAAGGATAATTGCCTTTTCTCAAACATTTGTCAGTGACAGGGTAGGCTGCTTTAAAGTTAATGCATTGCCTGCTTTCTCAGTGGATTTTGACTAGTACATGTTCTTCCCTTTTTTAATATTCTTTTATTCAAGTTTTACAATGTTTTACAGGTGTGGAACAAGCCCATCGTATAATCAACATGGCAATTTAAGTATTAGGATTGTTTATGTTGTTTAGAAAAACTATGATATAACATATAAACATGTTCAACTTGGGCCCCCAAACAGACAACATCTTTTTGTGTCAGCAATCATTATGTACACACCGCTATAGGATCTGTAGAAAACAATAAAATATAGATCTGCAATTCTACCAAATATGTAACAAAATGACAAGATTACATCAATGACTATCTTATACATCTATAGGCTAAGGCGTGTATTATCGTCTCCCTCCTTAGTTCGGCGCTACTCCACCTAATGCCCATACCTTCTTAACACTTCAATAAGGCGTGCCAAACTCTGTGGCGGTCTTTAGTCTGTTATGGGCTCTACTGACACTATAATTGTGTGCAATTCTGTGAGTGCTAACCCTCTTTCTTGTCACCTTTGCTGCTAATGTAACTGCCCAACTTTGTGGCTCTGGTCCATTTCTGTACATCTGCCTACCAAATGTTAATGTCCAGTGGGTGCCTGGCTTTCCATGTCATTGTTATGTTTCATTTGGCACTCATCAGTGCAAGGAAGGTTGCCTAACATTCAAAAGTTGGACTTGTAGAAATGCCATGCCGGTAATTCACTTGAAAAAGCCTTGAAATGGGGATCTGAACAGAAAAACATTGTTTAAGTATGATTCCTAGTATTATGGAGGTGGGTGTCGATATATGCACACAATAATAAAAATGTTAGACCTGCCCTGGAACATCTGAATTCTGCTTAAGGTCTAAAACTTAGTTTTAATATGGACTTACACGTTATGTGTTAACTATACCTATGTAAGACACAACATGAAATAAAAAAACCATAACAATTTATAACAATTGGAAATATGTTTATGGTTAAAATTAGATCAAACAACAAATATCCAGTATAGGGAACCGGAGATATACATTTTTAAAGAATAAACACTTTCAAGTGCTTAAAAACCAAACGTGTCAACTTGGGACATCTGGAGCACTTGACTTGGACAAAGTCAAATTTTCAGGCTAACCGCAGTGAAGCATGGGTCGGATACAATGAGTGGTAGGGCCCAGTCATGTTTTTACCTTATGAAGTTGTCACTTTTTTGCAGCTTTTTTTCTCAATGTCCAGCGAGTTTTCTTGGTATGACGGGTTTCGGTTCGACACTGCAGCTTGCCTCAGCATTATGCCCCAGTCGACGACAAAAGAGCAATGGAGCTTCAGTTTGGGAATCCTGAATTTCAGACTAGGTCGCGGTTCGCATGGCCGGCATGACGCTCAACAATTGGTTGGTCAACTTATGGAGCTTTTTTTCAAAAATTCCCAAAATGATCTTCTTCCAAAAGGTCCTTTAGGGGTTCCAAAGTGTTCACAACACCAATTCAAGGTTGCAAACTCTTTGTGTTGCTCCTGGGGACGTTGGGACTACAATTCCCACAATGCACCTGGCAAAATCCCTAAAGGTCCAGTTGATGAGAGTTAACTCGTTCATCTTGGTGGAGATGATGCAGGTAAAACTCTGTTAACCTGGGAGACAACACATTTAACTTTCACAGCAAGGCAAAGTCCTTTTTGGGCTGAAGACTAAAGTGTGCAGCATGTGCAGTCCTTATGGGTACAGTCCCCTCTTCTGCAGTCCAAGGGTCCAGCAGGGCAGTCTTTTCTTCTTGCATTTTCAAGGCAGGGAACTGAGTTGCTGTGCAGCTTTGCCATAATTATCCATGCTTCTGGGGTGACAAGCAGGGAGGCACCCCTAACCAACAATGTACAGGATGCCACCCTCATGTATGACAACTTCCTCCCAGAAAGCTGTGTTTCTTGTAATCCAAAATGGAGAAAATCTCTCTTGGAGTTTAAGGTCTGGCTAACCCAACCTACTGATATGGCTAACTTTCCCTAACATTCCCCTTCCAGCCCCTCTACTAATCCAAATAGAGGGGTTCTCTTTTTTGGGGAGCAGGAAGTGGAGGTGGGCCTCTGTCCTGTCATAAGTGTCTTTTCCCCTTTGAAGGCCAGTTTGGGTACCCAGCCCCCTTCCTGCCTTTTGCTCTGCAGCTGCAGTTCTCCTCCCACCACATTTCTCCTTTGTCTCAATGCAGGCCAACTCACACCTCATGAGAGTAGTTTGGCTCAGCCTTCCAAAGTTTGGCCAATCAGGAGAGCCTGCTAGAAGGCTGTATTTTGGCACAACAGAAAAGCAAGGGGCATATCAGCAACAACCGGCGATAATTATTGCTAAGCGCACTTTACGCTAGGATAATTATCACCGGCTATCGCTGGTTGATATCGCCGGCATAGCGTGCTATCAGCAACGCTTATGTCGATTGCGATAAATAAACCAGCAATAGTTGCAAAAAGGTGCGATTATCTCTGGAAATCCAGCTATAAACGCACAGGGACAGGGGTTACCTTGTTGATAGGGCTGGGTGGTCTCAGCCCTATAATCCACCACCCATTGGCTAACATTGTTTCAAAAAGCAAGGAAAAGCAAGCATAAAGAAACCTGCGATGAGGGCAGTTAGCGCTCCTCTTATCATCGCTGCACAGGTTAGCGTGCAGGTTGATAATAGCGACATTTTCCTACAAATATCTCTGTGTTATGCCCACTTTGCATCTCATTAGCAATGCAAAGCTGGGCGTTGTTGTAATGGGCGCTAAGTCAGCAAAACACGCAATAGCGTGTCTTTGCTGGTAGGTGATGAAATTATCGCCACTTTTCGCCCCCGAAAACGGACGCAAAAGCAGCGATAATTTGATAGCGCCGCCTTGATGATATGCCCCCAAGCTCCATAACTTAATTTCTGTTATAGGTATAATAAATCCAACCTTGGCAAGTTGTCGGATTCATTCTAACTATTATGTTGACACATTGAAGTATCATTTTAGCGCACTCCTGTCGATAGTTAGACTTTATTAAAGTTTAATAAAGCCTTCTAATGTTAGCCTATGGAGGTAGTGCACTACTATGGGGGAAAACTAATTTGGCAGGTTTTTTTCTCGCCAGGGCTTATACAACATATTGTATAATGTCCCTGCTTATAGTAAAAAGGCGCCCTACCCCTAGGGGAGATTTTAGGTGTGGCTTAAATGTACATATTTGGTAGTTAAATCAATTGGAAGTACCTTTAACTCCAAATTCGAATTTGCATATCATTTTAATTTAAAAGCAGCCTACAATGCAGGACTGACTTTTGAAATGACAGCAGTCCACACTGCAGTGCACACTTAAGTGCATTAAATCTGATGGGCCTCTGAACCTACATGTCCTACCATATACTAGAGACTCACAGGTAACCCTGGGTGTAGGACTACGCTACGCTCGCGTAGTTTGCGCAACTACGCGCTACGCGAATTGTACGTAGCACAGTGCAAAAACGCGTAGCGTAGCAGGCATTTTTTGCTTGCTCGCTGTCCGCAACGTCAAGTTGGTGACTGTGAGTGAGCAAAATGACATCCCGGCGAGATTCTCAATGCGGGGAGGTCAGGTTTCTCATCACGAGTGGTCGCGTATGCTCGCGACTGCTCGCGATGAGAAACTACCAGTCCGCGTTGAGAAATCTGCCGCTCGAGTACAAATCTACTCGAGCGGCACAAAACGACCGCTTGCACTGTGCAAGATGCCGTTTGCAATGATTGCACAGTGCGGACAAGCATCCGGCACTGTGCAATCAGTGCGAACATCATTTTCCCTACCGCACTATGCAGCTCGTGTAGCTACGCGTAGCTTGTGTAGTGCAAAGTGCACTTTGTGTAGCGTAGCACTACTATGCAAACTATGGCCAGAGTTACTCACAGGCAGGTTTTCAGTACTAATTTTAAGTATGCCTTATTACCATATACTTTTAGTCACAGCACAGACCCTGCGTTTGGTTAGCAGAGCCCAGGGCACAATCAGATTCATAAAAGCAGCATCTAGTAGTCAGACCGGGGGCAAACTTGGGGGGACACTACAAAAAGCCCAGGTTTCTCACACAACCACCCACCCCCACCTGCCAACAGCCCAAGAGACTCAGACCAATCCTGGGAGAGTTTCCCTGGTATGTCAGGCGTGGAAGAAAGTAAACAAACCAAGCTGTACAATTATAGGGCCTCCTCTCGGTCTTACATTCCCCTGCTAAGATGACTTTCTCTTGGAAGCTGGCCTATCTCAACGGTAACAGGGTCTATTTTATACTGAAACTTCATCACAGCTGTTTCATTTTCTTCCTCCCTTTTTAGTTTGGGTAGTGAGGTGCCCACCTCTTCAATCCCTAACTTTGCTCAAGCAACACCTAGCTTACCCACACAGGTTACCCAACACTTGAGCAAATCCACCATGACCAATAGGGTCAGGGGGCCTAACTTACCTTTGACTATGGGGTCTGCCTCCCATACCAAGTGTAGTGCTGCCATGAAGGCCAGCACCCAGCAGAGGTGACTGACAGCTGTCAAAATCCAGAACCACACCCTAAGCTGTCCACTGACAGGGCAACTGTGGGTTCCTGGAACCTCTCTTTCTGTTTAGAGTGGGGAGCTACCACATACTGTGGCAGACACCCTTCTTCCACCCTCCCTTCTGTCAGTGCAGGGGTAGCACCCTGCTGTTGAACAGCTGCCTGACAGCTCAGGATGTCCTTGTGGTCAGCTGAAGCCTCACAAGGGCCAACTTTGGTTTCTTCCTTAGTCGGAAAGAATACCCTTGGCTCACTGGGACTCTCTTTAAGAGTGACTTACCTTTCCTCTTATTGTTCCTTTTCTTTTGGGTCCCCAGTCTCCAACCTGTATGGACTGGGTCCCCAGAACTTTGAATTGTGGGGCAACCTGGGCGCCTGCCCCACTTGGCATTAGACCAACCTCTGGGAGGTCATTGCTCAGGATACAATCTAAGTGGAGGTCAGAACAAAGTACCACCTTATACCAGTCAAAGGCACACTCCCTGTCTAGGCAGACTAAGGCTACAGGTTTGGTTGTGACCTACTTTGGGGCTATTCTGATTCTTTTTGTCTCTCCTGGGACATACAGGTCTGGGGACACCCATCTGTAATTCACTAGGGTGTGACTGCACATGTGTTTCTCAGGACGATGGCAGGGATCCCATTAAACTGAATAGAGTGGAACTGGCTGCGCAGACCCTCAGGGATCACCAGCTTACCATCTGACCCGTCTCCCAGAAGCCTGAAACGAGGGCCTCCTCATCTGATGAGTCTTCTCCTAAGGCAACACTGGTCAGCCCAGTGCTAACCATTTTCCTGGAACAGGTGGGGCCACTTCTGAAGTCAACTGACTACTGTCAAAACACACCTTGTTGTCTAGGTACTTTTTAAGCCCTGTGTACCCCTGCCACTGCTTATCCGAGTTTGGGTGGGATCTACTCTCCTTCTTTTCAGAGTTCTGGGGTATTGAGGGAGTCTCTGTGGTGGGCTTACCACCTTCCAAGTTTGGCTGACGTGGGCCTAACCCCCCCCCCCCCCGTTCTGTGGTTTTTCCCCTGGAACTGCTTGGGAACCCTTGTGTGCATCCACTCATCAGCTTTCAGAGGCAGGTCTCTCTAGTACTAGAAAACTTTGAATCCACCAGGTACTGATGTAAATTGTTTGAGAAGCAAATAGCCAATTATTGCTCCTTCATAAAAATAAATTGTAGAGCCTCTCATAGGTCCTTACCTTGTTACCCTCAATCCAGCCCGCTAGTGTCTTTTCTGAAATGTCCACAAAGTCCACCCAGCATTGGGGGCTGACTTTCTGGGTGTCCCTGAACTTTTGCCTGTACTGCTCTGGGATTAAACCACATTTCCTGATCAGAAATTGCTTCATGTGGGAGCAAGATTCTGCTGCTTCCTTCTCTAGTGACAAGAGCCTATCCCTCCCAGCTACTGAGATCAACTCCCACAGGAGTGAACCCCAGTATTTAGAGCTAACCCTCCTCATTTTAATAGCCTACTCAAATACTGCCAGCCATTTGTCTATGTCATCCACCTCCTCATATTTAGGCACAATCCTCTCGGGAAGTCTTGGGTCAAACCCACCATCCTGTGACATCTCAAACTCTTCTCCTCTGCCACCATTTCTTTTTGCGTTCTCCCTTGCCCACTTCTCTTTGGCCAGGGCCAACTTCTTCGCCTCCACAGCTATATTGGCTAATTGGGCCTCAAGTTTTCTCTCCCTGAGTTCCACGTCTGCTGCCTCTTGGTTCAATACCACCGATCCTCCTTGCCTACTAGCTTGGGTCCTTGTTACTGAAGTAGTTGACTATGTTGTGTTGCGGGGATTCTGCACATACACTGAAGTATGCACAGGAAAACAGAACCTCAGTATATAGGGGCGGAACCTTCCTACCACCCAAAATCCCCAAACCGACTAGCTATAGTGTCTTATTGGTTCTCCTACATAATCATGAAGCTACAAATGATTGGACAACTCAGAACACAACACTCCCGACTCTCTCAGGAATCACAGTGGCAAGACACACCCTTTCGCTCACTCACTCGTACTTGTCCGCGTCACTGTTATAGTTCAAAATGTTTATTTGAACTATTGTGCTCTATAATGCAGTATACGAGCCACTACCAGCAGCAAAATGCATAAACATAAAACAGTTAGCATTGTTACAATTCCATAGATTGTAAAGGGGGGATGTAATTGTATACAGACAGTGGAAAAAGGACTATAAGGTCTAACCACCCTCCCCTTGGTATGATGAAGTTTATTATAAAAAAGGAAGATCTCTGGGATTTGTCAGCAGACCCCATACCTTTGTGCCTAGATGGAGGTTTTACATCATAGGAACTGCATAGCTCTTCTCCCTGGAAAGGTCCCTCTCCAAGTGTGTTTTTAGAACAACATACATCCCCGTAATATCAAAGCAAGAGTTTCCAGCAGTGCAGCTGTGTTAGCATGTTTTGTCTAGGTGCTAGGGACTGACCAGAACAAAATAACAAGGGACAGTGTTTATCGACCTTCCACATCATGTTCAGACTAAACTCCAGGAACAGGCAGAGAACGCAGAAAGCAGGCACTTCTCATGTGAAAGGCATTAACAGATCTTGCCAAATAAAGTCATGTAGTAACATGCGCAAAAGCAGCATCATAGCAGCAGAGCTCATGCTAACCTAGCAATGTTGAAAATGATCCTAATGGCTATATACCAATTGTCATCATCCTTCTGGAGGTTTTTGCAGCAGGCCCCCTCCCCCCCTCCTTTCATTCCCTGGAGCTGTCATTGTACAGGCCTTAAGGGAAATAACCAACTCTGCTCTTTTACTCCTATTAGCAGCTGAAAGCCCCCTAGCCCTACACTGTACCCTATGTTCAACTGTTTTTAGTTTATTCAGGTTAGCCAGATAAAACTCTACGGTATACCTAGTTTTGGGTCACAAAAAAAACTTCTCTAAATAGAGATAGAACAATTTAGAAAAATTAAAAAAATTAATTTAAAACAGTTTAGTCTAAATTAAGAAAGAAATCCGTTTTCTGTATTTTTAAAGGTCTTCACTTAAATATTGTATGATATGGTTTAAACACAGGTACTATCCTCACCGTTGAGCACCAAATGTTGTAAGGTGGTTTATTAGTAGGTGTAGGTAGGCACAATATAGAGTCCAGTCAAGGTCTCAATAAATGATTCCCTTGCTCAACCCTTGGTGGCTGGCTGCGAGCAGGCAGGCTTAGCTTAGGAGACAAGTGTGTAGAGCATTTAAAAACATCAGTTAATTAAAAAAGTAAGACACAGGTGTGGCCAAGATGGCAGTGTGAGCAGACGTGTTCTCCTGAGCTCTGCTCCCACCGGGCTCAAAAGCATTATCTATAGCGCATATGAGGCTCTAATCCCCATCGGAGGCTCCTGGGTGGTTGGCTGTTGGTGGCGGAGAGTCACGGTCTGGCTTGTTTGGCCCCGGCTGCATGCTGGGGCGATCTTGACTTGCCTGCAGACCTGGTGCTGGGAACAAGGAGAGGCTGGGCCTGTGGCGTGGCTTGCTGGGAATCCATGGAGGGCAACGGCACTGCCTCACTTCCATTAACGGGCCCTTGGTGGGTGCCCCTGTGCCGGCATTTCCTGTGGGCTCTGGGGTGTGCTCCCACGCCGGCGTCCTGCCCTCGCCGCTGGCTGCGCCTTGCTCTGCACTTGAGGCATGGTTGGCCCGGTCGGGGAACCTACGCTAGTCCAGGGATCCGCTGGGCCTCCGGAACCGGCCCACAGAGGTGAGGAGAGCGCTCCTGCGGGCCGCGTGCAGTGGGGTGCCTGGATGGTTGGCAGCGGCAGAGAAGTGGATCGCTGATCGCCCGAGACCTCGGTGGGGAGCGAGGGTGCACCAGACCTGCGGCATGGCCTCCCGGTGGTCCCCATTAGTGCTTCGGACACCCACAGTTATTGCTGGCGGGCCACCGGGGGACGCCTACATCCAGCACTGATACAGGACTGTGGGTGCTCCCTATCGCTGCCACGTCTTCCCCTGATGCCTGCCAGCAGGCGGCTTCCCAATCACACGACCGAGCTTGCTGTGCGGCCTGTGTCGGCCGGGACATCCACGCCTGCCTGGGGCCTGCGAGGTGAGCTTGGGGGCCCCACCACGAGGCATGCAAGACCTGCCCTGATGCCCAGTGGCGCGCAGTGAGTGCTCCCAGAGCCGGCTGTTGTTCTATCCCCTGGTCCCAGGCCGGCCGTGGTCCCTGCTGGGCCTGACCTTTAGTGACAGCCTACTCGAGGCGTGCAGGGCAAGGACCGGATTGTGCAGTCACCAGGGAGTTTTTGGAGTCTCTGTTTTCCTCACAAAGGAAGGATATTCTGACCATTAAAACGTATCTGCAGGCGGACCTCCGGGAAGTTCAGAGAGATGTGGACGCGGTGGGGGAGCAGATAGCTGCCCTGGAGGATTCTGCGACTGCGAGGGATGAAGAGGTAGCCGTCCTCCAACAAGAAGTCCTGCGACTATGGGATCAGCAGCTAGACCTCCAAACGCACGGCAAAGACCTAGAGAACAGGTCTCGGAGAAACAATATTCGTGTTAGAGCGGTTCCCATGGGGGCAGAAGGAGAAGATCTTGTGGGTTATGTGCAGGACCTTTCCCGCGCGATCCTGGGCACCTCGGTGGAGTCTGCACTTAAGATAGACCGCTGCCACTGGGTGGGCCCACCTCAGCAGTCGAATCGCCCCCTGCGGACATCTTGATCTGCGTCCATAATTACACGGTGAAGGGAGAGATCCTTAAAGATGCCCGCTCCAGCCAGCCCCTCCACTTCAGGGATCACAGACCTCAGCTCTTCCAGGACCTAGCCGCCAGCACCCATTACAAGTCATCTTCGTTCACAAAATATTTCTTATGCCTGGGGTCACCCCTTTTGCCTCATCTTCCAACTTGATGGAAAGTTGCACAAGGTCTCTTCCCTGTCCGACGCCTGTAGGGTGCTGAAGCTGTCCCTCGAGGATCTGTCTTCTCATCAAGATACCTCGGAGCAGGCCCCACAAAGGCCCCCTGGGTGTGGTAAAGCGCCTTTGAGGTTACTGCATCTTCTGTGGGTCCGGCGGGTACGGAGGGATTGCTTTGCTTCTCTTTGGAGATATCCCTCATCCCTTTGGCAGTCCCATAAGACAACTATACAGCTTTTTAGATGGACTTTGTGTTGTTTTGTTGTTATGGGGTTTGTTTGTTTTGTTTTCGGGTGGGTCCTCTCTCCAGTGAGCCTCTCAGCCTGGGTCCCTTTGATTGGGCCTGATCATCTACACGTACATACTCTGTCTTCTATTAAATTCGCCCCCCTTTGCAGGACCAGTCGCCTTAGTCATAGCGTCTGGTGGCCTTCCTCCCAATGATGGCAGTTCGGGTAGTTAGTTTTAATGTCAAAGGCCTCAACAACCCCACCAAATGGAAAGCGGTACACTCCATGCTTGAAGACACACAGGGGGACTTGTGCCTACTGCAAGAAACTCATCTACTCCACAGGGATGCACACCGCATGCAGCATAGGGGGTTTCCTGTGCAGTTTTGGTCCTCGGGGAAGCAGAAGAAGGGAGGGTGGCCAACCTGCTCTCCAAACACTTTAATGGCTCTGTGGTGGGTACGGTGGCGGAGATTAAGGGCTTCTTCTCGCGCTGAGACTGTGCATTGGGCCCACTTGCATCACAATTGCTTCACTTTATGCCTCCAATGAGGACCAAGAGGAATTCCTGTTGAATGCCACAGCCGAGGTGCTGACTCCCAGGTGGTGGTGGGGGGAGACCTGAACCTGGTGATGGATGCGGGGTTGGTTGGCTCTTGGCCTCGATCGGGCGGTGCAGGAGCTATTTCAGGGAATGGGAGTCGTGGATTGATGACTGCGGACTTAGAGATGCATGGCGCTGCCTACACCCGGGTGACAGGGATTACTCCTTCTATTCTGCAGCCCATAAGACTTACGCTCACCTGGACCACTTTCTACTATAGAGGCCCGTTCTTTATCTGACCACGCGCATATCACCCTTACGCTGCACCTCCCTCCAGCAGAGCGGTCCCAGCCACACTGACAGCTGTGGGACTCACTCCTGCGGTCCCCGTATGTGGTAGAGGATCTCTGTCGTACACTGACTGACTATGTAGCGCTTAATGGTGATGATACCACGCCCTTGGCCTCCGTTTGGAAGGCGCTTAAGTTAGTTGCGCGGGGGCTCTCATCACTAAAGCGGCCCACGAAAATAGAACTAGGCGGGACAAGCGTAAAGATCTCAAGGACTGGGTCAAGGAACTAGAGGCCATCCACAAACGCACCGGTGCTCCCCCGAATTTGGCGCCAGCTAGAGAAAGAGCTGCTCTAGCTGAAACGCCTGGACTTTGACAGAGCTGAATATGCAGTGCTCCGATTGAAACATAAATACTACATAGGCTCCAACAGGGGTGGTCATATGCTGGCGCATTGCCTCCGTAGTCAGCAGCAGGCCCAAACAGTGAAAGCGGTCCGGGGGGCCAAGGAACAGTGGTAACGGAGGACTCTGATATTGTGGCGGCCTTTTGTGCATTCTATGCGAACCTCTATTCTGCCGAGTCCCCCACTCTTGCTGACCCTCTCAAATATCTACGCGGTGCGGCGGTTACCCCTCTTCCAGCTTCTGAGGCAGATGGATTGGAAGCTCCCATGAGAATAGATGAGGTGGTCTCCGCTATCGCCCGACTGAAGCTCATGAAAGCTCCAGGCCCAGACGGGTTTAGTGCCCTATTCTATAAGACCTACTGCGTGGAGCTGGCTCCAATACTTACCCTACTATTTAATTCCTTTACAGACTTAGGACGACTTACGACTTCTCTGCTCCAGGTGACGATTTCCATCATCCCTAAACCCGGGAAAGACCCGGAGTTCTGCAGCTCATACCAACCGATTTCCCTGCTAAATATAGACGCAAAATTATTCTCAAGCATTTTGGCTCACAAACTTAATTCGCTCATGCCCGGTTTGATTGAGCCGGACCAGTCCGACTTTATCCCGAGTAGGCAGTGTGGGGACAACACTAAAAGAATTTGCCATCTAATTGACAAGCTGCACAGGTCGAGGGAGGAGGCTCTTCTGCTGGCAGTTGATGCCGAGAAGGCCTTTGATCGAGTGCACTGACCGTACCTATTTGCCACTTTAGAAGGATTTGGTATAGGGCCTAAGTTTCGCAAATGGGTGGCGAGAATTTATAGCAACCCCAAGGCGCAAGTTAGGGTCAATGGCGTACTCTCGGGAGACTTTGCGGTGGAGAGGGGCACCAGACAAGGCTGTCCTCTCTCACCGCTGCTCTTTGCCCTTTATATGGAGCCTTTTGCCCAGCTACTTTTGGGACAACCAACAGGTGCAGGGCATCCCCTTTGGGGCGGACCGCCACTTAATTAGTCTAAGCCGACAATGTTATCTTTTCTCTGGCATATTCCCTAACTTCTATGCCAGCCATAGTTGCAGATCTACAAGCCTTTAGCCAGGTCTCTGGGTTTAAAATGAATTTGCAGAAGTCGCAGGTGTTAAATCTCATGGCAAAGCCCTCCACTATGGATGCTTTGCAGACCCAATTTGACTTTGACTGGGTGACAGGGGGCCTTACCTACCTGGGGTTAGTCCTACACGCTGGCCTGGGCAAGACTGCTAAAGTGAATTATTCTACTTTACTCTCCCGTGTCCGGAAAGATTTCGTCCAATGGCGGCATCTGCCTTTGTCCTGGCTTGGCAGGTTGGCTGCAATAAAAATGAACGTTCTGCCCCGGACTCTCCACCTTTTACAGACCCTCCCACTACAGCCCCCGTCGAATGCGCGCTCACATATCCAAAAGGAGATTGACCACTTCATTTGGGGCACGACCTCGCACACACTGCAGAAAACATTATTACAGTGCCCCAAGAAAGAAGGCGGACTGGCCTTGCCCAACCTCACTCGCTATTTCCAGGCCTCGGTGCTGTGGTATCTTATAGAATGGAATCGGCCTATGACAGAGAAGCATTGGGTATTCATGGAGCAGACAGTGGCAGGTCGGCATATCTGGAGGGAGGTCTGGCTGCCTAAGTCAGCGCGTACCTGGTTACTCTATTCCTGCCCGGTCACTCGCCCCACCATGCAAGCCTGGGACAGGGTGGTTAAATGGGCACATCTTACCACCTTCCCCTCGCCCATGTCCCCAACGTTCTCTAACCCTGATTTCCCTCTCAGGATGGACAAAGGGGTGGGCACAAGCTCGGTGGAGGGCGGTTGTAAGCATCTGGGACAGCTGTTTGACCACGGGGCCACATTCCCTTTAAGGAACTTTGGGAGGACTGTGACCTGGCGGAGTCGGATCAGCAAATGCTGCACTGGACTTCTAGCCCACTGGTGTGTCCCGTGGTTGGGAGACAGCTGCTACCATTTGAAAAATGGCTTATTCTGAAAAAGGATGACCGCCGGCTCATCTCAGAACTGTACACCTTCCTTGCACAGGGAGTTAAGGGAGCTTGTTCCGCAGGACAGAGAAGGTTGGAGGCAGAGATAGGTCGTACCTTTTCAGATAAATAGTGGGAGAAATATTTTTACAGATCCAATCATTTTGCACATTCTATGGGTCACACGGAGACGGCATTTAAAATTGTATCTTAATGGTGCTATACTCCTGCCCGAATCTCTAGGTGGAGCTCTCGGAGCGATGGCCTCTGCTGGTGGGGGTGCGGTAGCCCGGGTACCCTTCCCCACTTGCTGTGGTACTGCCCAAAGCTCACAAGGTACATCAAATTCTTGATGAAATAGATAGGGCCTTTGACACCACTATCCCGAGATTCCCCGTCTACACCATCATAGGACTCCCCACAGCACTGACCTTGCGCTCAGTCAAGGGTAAACAAATTGCCTTGGCTCTGGATGCCGCACACCGGGTTATTTTGGCGGGCTGGAAGACCGATAGGACCTCCGATCACTCAAAATGGCTACTCCAACTGTGGTCCCTTCTACGTATGGAGCGGTTGTCTATGGCTACACATGGGGACAAGTCTGAATACCTTAAGGTCTGGGCTCCTTTCATCTTAATCTTATCCTCTGAGTTCCGGGAGCTCATGTGCCCTGCTTATCTAAGTCTTCTGAAGCTGATACCTGAGAGTCAGAGTTGAGACCTAGCTTTGGCGACTTCCTCTGAACTAACTTTTTCCCGGGCGGAATAGCATCCTTTTCATGGGATCACAGGGGTTTGTCTGAACATACAGGGATTCATCAAGAGAGAGGAGGGGTGGTGGTAGGGGAGGGTCTGGAATCGGATGTTTAGTATCTTGGTTTGTTCTCTTGCCTCTTTCTTTCTTTTTTGATTTGTTTAAAAGCAGAGGTACCCGCTTCAAACAAGCTACGGTGTGTCCTTATAGCACAGTCATGTGTATATAAGTGGTGCTATAGATCCTTCTTGGGTTACTTTCATGACGCAATATGTTTGCTACTTGCTCCATGAATATGAACGCGGCCGGCCCAGGATTGGGTTGTAGGCGACATGCTGTGTCAATTGCCTGTTTAGTTGTCTTATGAACCATACGCTCTGTCTTTTTTTTACTCTTGGCTCGTCAGGTCGCCGACCCAGTGGGTTGTAGGCAACGACGCACTGTATCTTTTTCTGTCATGTGTTCTGCCAATATAAACCAATTTAATTGTAAAAAAGTAAGACACAACAAAAGTCCAACACAAATTATAAAAAATAGGAACTATTTGTATGATTAATGGCGCCAAAATGACAAAAATCCTATATAGGGAACCGGAGATATGAATTTTGAAAGAATTAACACTTTCTAGTGCTTAAAAGCCAGATTCAATGGGCGGTAGGGCCCGGTCAAGTTTTTCCCTCCTGTGTTAGTCAGTTTTTTGGAGCTTTTCCACTCAACGTCAAGTAGGGTCTCCTCGGCAGGCCGGGTTTGGGCTCGAAGGCGGCAGCTTGCTTGATCAGGATGCCTCGGTAAATTCCTTGAAGTCTCCTCGATGTCGAAGAGCTTCGGGAGCTTCAGTGGGACAAACCAGAATTTCAGGCTGGGTGACGGTTACTAGGTGTAGGTAGGTACCTACTGCTAGTAATAAGGCCACAATCACAATGTAGAGTTCGGTCAATGTCTTGATTAATGATTCCCTTGCTCAGCCCTTGGCAGCGGGCTGCGATCAGGCAGACTTACCTTAGGAGATAGGTGTGCAAAGCATTAAAAAACACCAATACATTAAATAAGTAAAACACAAGACTCAAACCAAATCCACCAGATGTCTCCTTTGTCTCAATGCAAAGGCAGGCCAATCAGTAAACGCTGCTAGAAGGCTCGATTTTGGCACAACAGAAAAGCAAGTTCCAAACTTATTTTCTGTCATAGTTATAATGCATCTAACCGTGGCAAGTTGTTGGATTCCTTCGAATTATTATGTTGACACTTTAAAATACCATTTTAGCTCACTCCTGTCAATAGTTAGACTTTAAGTTTAATAAAGCTTTCCCATGTTATCCTAAGGAGCTATTGCATTACAATGGGAATCAAAGAAATTGGCCGTTTTTTCCTCACCAGGGCTTATAAAGCATTGTTATAATGCCCTTACTTATAGTTACAAGGCACCCTATCCCGGGGGCACCTGGGTGAGACCTTAGGGGTGACATGTATGTCAAACTAAGCTTGTTTAAGAAATGTGTAAGTACCTTTCATTACAGAGTCGATTTGCATATCATCTTAATTTAAAAACAGACTGCAAAGCAGGGCTGACTTTTAAAATGACAGCAAAAGACACACAAGTAATGGATCGAATGCAGAACAAATCAACACATTTACCCCCAGTCAAGAGATATGGGTTAAGCCCTTTGTTTCTTTGCACACCATGCCACCCCAGTTCAGACCCAGCCATATGCATTTCAGTCTTGCCCAAGTTCCTCATGGGAACGGTCAAGCCTGAACTGCCAAGCCGGGTCCTCCCTGGCTCTCCAGGCCAATTGAGTCAAGATAGCCTGGCTGATGTGAGGTGAAACCCTGAAACCGGTCCTAGAATGCTTGTTTCCAGTTCAGGGAGGACCAGGCTTGGCAGTTCGGGCTGGACTGTTCCCATGGGGCACAGGGTCAAGACTGATTTGCATATGGCTGGGTTCAAACTGGAATGGCATGGGAAGTAGAAATAAACATGTATTTAGCCCAGATCTCTGTACTGGGTCAATGTATGACATTGTTCAGCATTTTGTCCATCAATTGTTCTTTTTGTATTTGTCACCCCAAGTGGGACGGGTATGCTCAGAGGTGGGTCCCGTGCTCTCCATGCCAATAGCGTCAGCTCTCTGTACTGGGGTGAATGAATGACATTGTTCAGCATTTTGTCCATCAATTGTTCTAGACGTTGGTCCCGTTGTCTCCAAGCCAATGGAGTCAAGCTAACAAAATCATTGGGGTTTGCCCAAATAACCCTCTACAGCTTGAGCAGAGAACATCACCTTTATAACATGGAAGCATGGAGAAATAAATATCTTTATATTACCTAAGGATACAATTAGTTACCCTCTACCAGGTCCATTATCCCATTCAATTTATACTGCATCAAGAACCACATACCACTCAAATTTCCTTTTTAGTATAGTTCTTTATTGTATTAATTTCATTATAGTGAGACAAATAGATACATAACAAACACAACAACAAGTAAATGAAAAACATATATATTTAAACATAAACTAGCCCTCTTAAACAAACAGGGGACAAATCAACTATACATCGAGCAAATCATCATATGTGTGTTGTCGCCTGTACCCTAGTTACATAATATCAGTGCTTGCACCCTTAATGGCAATGCACTGTGAGATAATCTTGTATACACAATGGAGTCAAGCTAGCTTGCTGATGAGGGGTGAAACCCCAAAACTGGGCCTAGAGTGCTTTTTTCCAGGTCAGGGAGGACCTGGCTTTGCAGTTCAGGCAGTACTGTTCCCATAGGGAACAGGGTCAAGACTGATTTGCATATGGCTGGGTCTAAACTGGAATGGCATGCTGAGCAAAAAACGATAGATTTTGGCCAAGATCTCTGTCCTGGGGTGAACGTTCAGCATTGTGTCCATCAATTGTTCTTTTTGTATTTAAAATGACAGCAGGCCATACAGAATGCACATTGAAATGCATTAAATCTGCTGGGCCTCTAAAACAACATGTCCTACCATATACTAGGGGCTTACAGCCCTAGCGCTGGGATGCTCCCAGGTAGCCATGCGCTTTATAAAAGCCATTTCATTTCATCTACAGGTAGGTTGTTAGTACCAATTGTAGCTACACCTAATTACCATGCAATAGTAATCAAACTGCAGGCCTTGGGTCTGGCTAGCTGAGTCCAGGGCACAATCCAGAGTCAGAAAAACAGCATCTAGTAGTCTAAATGGGGACAAAAAGTGGGGAAACATTGCAAAAAGCCCTGGCTTCTCACTTGTACGCAGTGACCTAGGCCTATGTCATGGATTGCGGTTCTGCTTAAACCAAGAGGGGTGCACCAAAGACTTTGCCTCGCATGGTAAAGACTACTGCCTTTCACAATGAGCTAATAAGCACGGTGGTGCCAGCATACTGTGTTTTAAGTAATAATGATAAATAAAGTGAACAGGACTTTTGAATTGTGTCACTGGAGTAGAGCCCACAGGCCTGCTCATTTAAAGTTTCACAGCTATGTTCTTAACTCACCCTTGGCCTACATCAGGTTGGATGTAGCGCCGCACAGTGTACTTATGTAGTGCATGCACACTGGGATATATGGGTACCATAGGTAGTACATACAGGGAAGCTGGAATATATGTCTTGCATGTGCTCACTGTGATGTGCATGCACTGTGAGTGTTACAATAGAGAGAACCCAGCGCATGGTTCTGCTTGTACACACTGAGATGTATGTGTGCCTGTAAAAGGTGGGATACATTTGGACGTGCATATGAATAGTATAATACATAGAAGCCTGATGTTCCACACTGGAAGCCCGGGGTCTTTTGGAGAGGCATGTGGAGGTGGAGAAACACTCTAGACATTTTTGAAAAGCCCTCCATGCAGATTTGTAGATTGCTAAATTCCTGTGAGCTCAGTGGACACACACTGGAGGATGGAAGAGCTGTGGTCCTAGGTACACCTCAAAAGGAATATTCGATTCTGAAAGAGGCCACTAGTCAGACGGATGATAAGAGAATCATGGGACTGGGAGTCTTGGTAAAAATGTAATAGGCATATATCAGTGAGGATGACAAACAGGTGTGATTCTTAAGTCCCTTCTATGGCCTGGGTTGTAGGGCTATCCGGCATGGAGTCACTCCACCTGTGACAGTCTGCTTCCTGGATGAAAGGACAGAATAGAGGAGTCGGTACTTCAAAGGATGCATCTCCCAACCAGAACTTCAAAGAATGAGACACTAAAATACTTTTGTATTTGGAAATGGATTATAAAAGGGGGAGTTTGAAGTTTCCAAGTGGTCAACTGTTTAGCAGCCAGATTTGGAGAATCAGCAAGAGTTCTGCTTGGTGTGACCAGGACTCGGGATCAATGTCTGACAGTCTCACAGCAGTGTGAAGGGACATCACCCAGGAAACTGCAGACCACCTGCCCTAGAGCCTGGTGCATCAGCATCTGCCTTCCTGGGAAGACCAGAAGAACCTGTGAGGAGGAGGAAGCGCGCCAGGAGAGACCATGGTACAGTGAAGGATCCTGGTGAGTGGATCCCTGCAGCAAGGTAGGGGAGTATTACAGTTGCACAGATCAGTCCATCCGCCTGTGTGCTGGGTCAAGTCAGTGACCCCACATGCCTGAGGTGGCTAGTGTGAATCAAACGCACTATGGCACCAATCTGATGTAAGTCAGCAACCCAACAACGATGGATTTAACCCAGATCTCTTGACAGGGGGTAAATGTTTGATTTGCTCTGCATTCTGCTCATCATCTGTGTGTCTTTTGCTTTCTCGCCCTACATGCACCGGGCATGCCCAGACGTGGGTCCTGGTCTCACTGTGCCACTGGATTCAAGCTAGCCTGGCTGATGAGGGGTGATGCCCCGAAACCAGTCCCAGGATTCTTGTTTCCAGTCCAGGTCTGGGCTGTTCCCATGAGGCACAAGTTCAAGACTGATTTGCATATGGCTGGGTCTAAACAGGGGTGGCATGGTGATCAAAACAGCAATGGCTTTTACCCACATCTCTTATCGGGGGTGAATGTTTGATTTGCTCTGCATACTGTCCATCATCTGTGTGTCATCAGTCGGAAACCTACCATGTACGAGGGGGCTGTTGCCATCCACCCATGTGCTAAGTCAAGTCAGTGACCCAATATGCCTGCGTTGGCCACTGTGAACCAAACCTGCTGTTGTACCGAATGAGCCATTCTGTTGTGTGATGATGTAAATTGGCCACCCTGCATGCCAGAGGGGTGTCCTCAAAGGTAACTGCTATAGTACCAATCCGACTACCACCCATGAGCTGAAGAAAGTCAAGGACCATGTACACTGCTCCAATCACACTAATTGGGCTGTGTTCTGTCAAAAGTCTCATACAAAAACTCTAAGAGGCAACAGAAACAAGCGATCAAAGTATGAAGAGCACAAATGCCAAACACAGAGCACTTAGAACGAGAGGAAGTCTTTGAATTTTTGATCCTTTGTTTCAAATGTTTAAGAGAAAAGCCAATACAGCCAACACGTTTCACCCGTGCCGGGCTTCTTCAGGGCTGCAATACATATAAATACAATTTATATTACACAAAAGGAACTACCGACAGACATATAAAATAAACATCACATATGTCAACATAAATATTAAATAACACAACTTTTAAACTCTAACATGTGCACACAAAAAGAGAAAAAGGACAAGACACTATCACAAAATATTAATATTCAGTACAAATACAAACTATTCAGACTAAACATTTACGCAACTTAGAATTTAATTCACAAATGCAAGGGTAACAATCACAGACAATAAAAATGTATATTGTGTACAACCTTAAATTAGAAAAAAGCATATCACATTTCATTGAGTGATAAAATTTGGAGTTTAAGTTGATAAGACAAAATATAATTGGACAAAACATTTTTGTTATTCGTTATGACCCAATTTATCGTGAATGTAGAGAACCCTCCACTTACCATCCAGAAAGGAGATATGCTCCTCTGGAGATACAAGTTCTGTTTTCGTATAGGTATTGGGGAAGGACGAACAAATCACTAATTGTGTAGAAAAAGCAGGTAAGAAGGGAGAAGAAAGAAGAACAAAATGAAAAGTAAATGTTAACTAATAAGACAAAGAAGATTCAAACCGCATCCTCTCAATGACTAAAAAACAGAGAATACAACACTAATATCATATACTTATATATGCCAGGGGAAATCCTTAGTATGACCCAATCCAGGCAAGATAATCTTATGGTAGATGTATTTCCAATAAAGAACCTCACGATAAAGCTGCAGTAGTGCAAATTTCCAAGCGGAGAGCCTAAATAAACAAAAACACCGAAAACCAGAACGAAGAGTTGTATGAAAAAAGGCATAAATGCCAATATGAAATAATAAATTAATATAAGAGCATGTAAGAAGCTACAAAGCAGCGCAAAACCCAGTAACTGAGGGAAAAATCCCTCAGTACAATTCTAATAAACAATAACAACAAAGATAATACCGTGAGACCAGTGTTTCAGGAGGCCGGTAATGCTCCTATATTCATACAGTTTGTTATTTAAAAAGTCAAATGACCGCCCTAAAAAAGTGTCCAAATATGAACACATTAGAAAGGATCCCAGAAAGTGAGGGAAATGTCCTAAAAGAATATGAACAACACGAAAGGAGAATATAACGATACCTGTTCTGGCTGAAGTACGGCCCAAACAGCAATTTTAAGAGGTGGAACCGTCCTCCACATCTTAGAGCACACCTAGAAAGAGATGCAAACATGAAAAAGCCCATAATTGTAGATATGAACAGCATCCCATAACTGCTCTCAAAAACCTGATTAGCTACCACAGTAAAGTAACTCTGGGTGCCAATAGCATAACTGCCTGTAGGCTACATAAACGACGAGTCAATTCAGATTATCTTGTTAAAGGTTAAATTGTATAAATACATGTTATGCTCAATTAAGTAAGTTAGTGTAAGCATTTAGGTGCTGAGATCATTTATACAACACCTAATATTCCCGAACATATTTCCAACACAGAACTTATTGATTAGTTAAGATAGAAATACCACTTCGGCAAAAATAAAATCCTGTGAATGCCGAAGAATACACAAAACGCTAGCAGTAAAAACATGAGCTGATACCGCAAGCTGAGCCAATATAGGTCTCATTATTAATACAAAGGTCTCAAGGAAGATATTAAAGTTAAACAGTGACAGGTAAAGAGATATCATAGATACCTCCAAACAACCGTCATATCACTATTCCAAGGTATGTGTCAGTATCTGTTAAGGACGGCGACAAATTCACCGCGTGCAATGCCCCTGACCAGATGTGGAAGTATGAAGTACCTTTTAACCGAACTATAACATTTAACGTAAGTATGTGCAGAAACATAATATGCAATCTATTTTACAATAATTCGGTATAACAAAGCAATTTAGAAACAATATGAGCCCACCGCCAATCACATAACATGCAGTAGTACCGCATAGGTCTTACCCGTCAGGTTTTTGGACATCACGACGCGGCAGAGTCAATTAAAAAAATGTCAGCACAGGCCGCCATGGGCAGACGTCCTTAAGTACTCTGCTGAAAAAAGAACTAGAACGCTTAACCCGGAAACGCTGTCTGCCAAACGGCCACCAGCATTCCCACTTCCGTGTAAAAACTGAAGACGGTTCAAAGTCAAGTAAAAAGCAGCAACAACAGCGAGAAAAGGCAAGCAAACTATTTAGGAAAAAAGACAACGGCACTCACAGTTCAGGTTTACCGCGAATGTCAATACGAAGGAAAATTCAAACTTTCTTAAACAGACAAGACTCCTTATAGAAAAAAAGAAAACACTATTTGTTTCAACCCATTTTTAGGGAGAAAAATAGAGTTGTGCAGTTCGACTATGTAAAAATCAAGAATACACTTGACTATAGACGATAAACGCTCGAGTACAACACTCTCAAAGGTAAACCATTTGTAAACATTGATAGAAAAAAAAGAAAAAATAATGAATTATAAAAGAGAATCAAAAGGAAATCCATACAAATATGTAGGCCTGGGCGAAAATTTCGCTCCATTCGCGGAAATTGCGATAATTTGACATTTTCGCGTTCCGCGGAGAGCGCGAAAATGTCAAAAATTCCGGTTTCCGCAGCTTGGCGATAATTTGTTTCTTGCTCGCGCTGTAAAATAATACATTCTCGCGTGCGCGCGATCGCCTTACCTGAATCCCTGCTTTCGCCGACAAGTTTTCTTGATCCGGTCGCGTTCTCCATGAGATGTTGTATTGTTTTTAGCCATTTGCGCTTTCTCGCGCCAGTTCGCGCCCGCAGTGACGTCATTAGTCGCGAGATCACGTCTTTCTTCTCGCGATCATGCACCGCGAGACAACTCAAAACAAGATGGCCGCGCCCGCAAGCAACCACATGGGTAATTTGGCGACCCGCAACCATGCAGAAAATCTCGCGAATGCCGCATCTTCGCGATATTTCCGCTTGTTTGCGATAATTTTAAACATTTTCGCGATAATTTGCGAAAGTTAATTTCGCAAATTCCGCCCACCCCTACAAATATGAAATATACAGATCAATGCTAGACCAGCAAATTGTTACAAGCAGTGTTGTAAACAGTATGAGAACACTCCCAGGAAAAATATAAGATTGTTATGTACACAAAGTTTAGCCATAATTTGCACCAATGTTCGTAATATTAAAAAATAAGTCTATACCCTTTTGTTTTATTTTATATTGTGAGATTGTTATACACAATAAATTGGGCCATCAATAGCATCACAATCATTAAAATTTGCAGAAAATATTTTTCTTCATATGAGCTTAAGCATATCAAGGGAGGTATATGAAAAACAAATTCGAGAAAGAGGTTAACATAGATGATGGTGTAGCTCATGGTCATGATTTAAACCTTCTGACACAGACCTTAAGTTATAAATCAATTTAACCTCTAACTTGCACAGGAAAAGTTCCCCATTTCCTCCTCTCAGGTTCACAGGAGCCACATCAATCCCATGAAACCTGAAGTTAGCTCTATTTAAGTTAGAAGTACATGTGTGTGACACCAATGAGTACGTTTGAACACCATTAATAAGGGCCCTACGGTGTTCCATATTATGTTGTTTTAATGGGCGGATGGTGCTGCCTACATATATTTTTTTCACAAATGCATTTTTTTTTTTTTATTATTCCTCATATTCCGAGATGGGCATTCCTGATGGGAGGCCACAACCTCTCCTCACTGATCGACCTAACCCAGCCCTGATATTCGAGACCGGTGCAGAGAGAGAGAAGCTCTAACCCTCAAGCAACCACTGCATTCAATGTCCACTCCATTTCACGCTACCAGATAACCCAGCGTTATTTTGAAGGGACCAAACAAGCAGTGCCCAGGTAAAATCATTGGAATATTCTTTACCTATTCCGCCATGCAACCAGGGATGCCCAGACCTTTCCATAACTGTTGCTGTCACATGCCATATCGGATTCACTAGTATAAATTATATATTTCAGGCACTCTCTAAAAGTTGGAGCATTTATGTTTTTCCAGGCTGTACATATCTCTCGTCTTGCCAAAATAATCACATAAAAGATAAATTTAGATGCCGGTTCATTAAGGTGATAGTCTGTATGCAGTCCAAACAAAATCCTTTCTGGAGTAACTTCAATTTGTTTATGTAATACATCAACTAAAAAGTCTCGCATCGTGATCCAATAACTTGCTATCTCAGGACAATCTATAAACATATGACAATCATCAGCTGCAGGCAGTTTACATCTTGAGCAGTAATGAACTAAGCCTGTTATCTTTGTTAGCTTTTTTGGAGATATATATGCTCTATATGCGGTATATAGATGGTTTCTGTTGAGTGGAGCTGATTTAACTACAGCATGCAGCATAGCAAAGGAATCTCCCTATAGTTTCATGAGGCTATTGGAATCTGAGCTAATAGGATTGCCCCAAAGATTGTGAAGTTCAGATTCTGTTATAGCTTCCACCTCTAGGATGGCCCAGTACCAAAATGATACCTCCTGCTTCCATCTACCCCGTCTTGATACAAAGTCAAATGCATTTGATAACATATATGACATATGTGGTTTACAAGTAATGTGTTGTCTAAAATTGTACTTCTTATTAGCGTTGTAATCAAACTCGATTATTTTGAGTCCCAGATGACAAATCTTACAGTTACTACAAGGAAAAAAGCCTGTTGGACATTGTAACCATGACTCATGTGGCTTTTTTTTCCTGCACGTGTAACTAGGTCAGATCATATATTTTATGGTGCGACTCCTGTATGTGATGCTAGGTTTGTCTCTGATCAAATGATTGATACCAGGTAAGTTTTTTTAACAATGCCCAATGGTGGTTCATTATTTAAAAAACCTCATGGTTCAATTTAGAATGGGTGGTGATAAAAGAAAAACGTTCTTGTTTCCTTTTTTTTTCACCCTCATGTATCAGTACGATTGATTTCACATGTTTTTTCAAGTGCCTCTTTCAGTAGGTCATCATTATAGCCCCTCTCTTTTAGTCTGGTGACCACTTGACCAGCATGTTCTTTAAATTGCTTGTCCTCACTACAATTCCTGTGCATGCGTATAAGTTCACCAAAAGAAACAGCATGCTTGGTGCATGGTGGATGTGCACTTTGGAAGTGTAAGATGCTATTTACGGAGGTCTATTTGCGAAATAGAGTGCTATGTACCTTTGTTTCTTTGATAGAGAACTCTACATCCAAAAATTGTAGTCTTGATTGGGACATGGTCATGGTAAATCTGACATTGTACGGATTGTCATTGAGATACTCATAGTAGTCTTAAAAATCATTTTTGTTCCTGTCCAGATGATAATAATTTCATCTATATAGTATACCCAATAATTGACATTCCTCCACCAGTGTGCAGCAGCTGCCGCCCATACATGTCTGTGTTCCACCCATACCATGAACAAATTCGCATAGGATGGAGCGAATTTTGTGCCCATTGCTGTTCCCTGGAGCTGCTGGAACCACTTATCCTCATACACAAAAAAATTGTTAGTGAGGATTAGTGTCACCATTTCAAGAATCATGGCATTATGTTCGCAAGAGTTGGCTCAAAGTTTTGACAGAAAAAAATCAATTGCCATGCAACCAAATTCCCTGTTGATGCATGTATAGAGAGACTCTACATCTAATGTGATCAACCACATCCTCTCATCCCATACCAAGTCATCACATTTGTTGAGTACATCAGTTGTATCTCTAATGTAAGACAGAAGTTCCAAAACTAAAGGGTTGAGGAAAAAAATCAACAAATTGGGACATGTTCTGTCAACGAGCCAATCCCAGAAATAATGGGATGGCCAGGTGGACAAGTATGACTCTTATGAACCTTTGCTAAGAGGTACAGACAAGGGTTGACAGCTACCAGGAACTTGTGTTCAGTGTCAGAAAGTAGATTAACGTCTTTCCAATGATTAAGTTTCTCATTAATTCAGGAGATAGCCAAGATATAAGGATTACGATCCAATTTTCTATAGCATGTGATCTCATTCAACTGTCTATATGCCTCTACTTTATTCATCAGTACAATGTTTCCTCCTTTGTCCGCATCTCTGATTATCAGAGATTCATCTGACCAAGGCCAGTGAGTGACAACCTTTCAGATTTAGTTAAGTTGTCTGTGACATATTTTCTCGGTACATATGTTCCTTGTCTTCAAGTGCCTGAAGATCTTTCAGGACTAACTGATGAAATGTATCGATACTAGTAAGATGTCCACCATGAGGGACATATTTGCTACAAGGTCGTAAACTGCTATCAAGGGTATAGTCCTGTTCAATACAGAAGTCTTGGGCGACGGTGTCAATAGTTTATCTAGTGTCATCACTGAGTTACATTAGAAGTGTGATATCCCTTAGTACAGATGCATATTTAAATGAAAATGACATTTTAATTTCAAATTCCTCACAAATTTGAAAACATCAACATTTAAATCAGAAAAGCAATCATTATTCATTGGACAGAAACTGACACCTTTATTTAAGGCAGATTTTTCAGAATCAGTAAGTACATGATTTGACAAATTAACAACAAGATCAACCGATGTAATACAGGGTTTAGGAAACAAATTATTCCCTGAAAACGCTCTACTGGGAACGGGTAAATCATAGGGTGTGGAGTGACTCTACTTCTCCCACGATGACCAGTCGATTTTTAGAGGCAAAGGCCACCCCTCTCTTCGAACCTTACTGGGATTCGATCACCATACCAAGAGACAGGAAACTCTACTTTCAATTCAGAGCAGGCTCCCTCCCACTCAGGGCTTTAACTAGTGGGTGGTTTGGTGTAAGCGCAGGTACCTGCCCTGTCTGTGGTGCTAAAGAAGAAACCATTGCCCACTTCTTGTTTTTTTGCCCCGTATATGCTAACCCCAGACGATTCTGGCTTTCACCTCTATGTAAATTACTGGGCACAAGGAGCTCTGCTGTAGCTATTAGAGTCTTATGCACAAGCACTTTACCTGTCCACTCAATTGCTTTAGCCAAATACTTGGGCTGGGCATGGTCTCTAAGATGTAAACCGGGGTACTGAGGAGGCACACTCGTAGGGCCTCAATTACTGATGTTGTTTGCTCAAATTTCTTGCTCTACTTATTGTTTTTATCATGTATCTGTATTGTATTTCATCCTAAGTCTGCTTTAATGTTTAATTCTTTTCTTAAATTGTAAATTTTAATTATTTAAAGATTTTATATATCTCTAGTGAATGGGATCTTTTATAATTCTGTTTTATGTACATATTTGTGTCTTGTATGAATTATTTTTTTTAATTCGAATAAAGACTATGATGATGATTATTAGGAATACATTTGGCCATCATTGTTTGTTCAGTCTCTTTTTCTGATTCCGGGTGAGTACTCCTTCCTTTTTGTCTGTTTTTTCTCCTCCCCCCTCTCCTGGTCTTGCGGTATATTTCTGTATTTTGTTCCCTATTCGGTACCGCAAGACTTCTTCTAAAAAAAGAAGATGAGGATGAAGAAATATTAGCACTTGCCTCCTTTTCCAAAGGACCACTTGCTCCCGTTTCATCTAAAGACGAAACATCAGAGCTACTAGTAGCACTGACTAAGCTTCCTGTCTCAGTGATCTCAATATTGGTTTGTTTAGGGACTGTGACATCATCGAATCTCCAGGGGAAAGTAGAGATTCGACCGGTAGCATGGTCCCTATCATTCCGTCATATTTTGCTTAATTTGCGCACTTTAACCAATCTTAGATGTTTCTGAATTTCATCTTTCAAGATGGCATAGTTTTTGTCTGTAGCTTCTTTCAGGCCCAAATCTTTAATCTCAAATTCAAGTATTTTAATTGTTTCCCTTAATGTAGCACATCTTCTATCAGCATGCTGAATGAGTATTTTCATCATCGTAAATGACGAACCGTGTAAGTTTTCCTCCCATTCAGCAAGAAGGTCAGGGTCAAGATCATCGAAATTCGGAAAGGTAAGTATTCTGAGGCCTCGTGGGACTTTTTTATTTTCTAGGTATCTTTTTAAAGTTACCCCGTCCCACCACTTGGATAGCTCCATTATTTTGAGCTTCTCCACTCTCATAAATGTGGCTTTGAGACCTTCTTTACCTGTTTTGGAATTGAAAACAGTACCAGTTGTCTGGGTAGTAGAGCCAAAGAGATCTCTGACCAACTCCTCTCGACCATCATCAAAATTCATGTTTCTAAATGAGTGAGTAGAGAGACTGTATAACTATGAGACGTGAAAATAACCCTGTACTTAAGAAATCAAACGAACAATGACGGCCAGGGGAACATACTATAGCACAGACTCGTGTAGTTTAAATCTTCAAAATTCAGTGACTTGCTGGGCCAAGAAGTTGACTGCCATGAACAGCATGGGCATTTTCCCTGGTTGAACCTTATGCCAATTGAGAGGGCTGCCATCAGGATCATCGTATGATCACAGCAACCTGCGGGTGTGGAACTGCGTGCCTGGAGACTTTACTGCATGTTGTGCAATGTAATAATTACAAACTGTCATCTTCAAAAATTATTTGTGCACATTGTCAAATAAATATTTCTTTTCGCTGTCTTTATTTTTATCTTTGACCACCAGTTTTCCAAGCAGTGTGTGTTCACAGTGCACATTGAGCACTTACCTGAAATGAATATACGGAAAAATACAAAGATGTGTTTGCCATATCTTCAATGAACACACCTTCAGCTTTCTGAGTTATGCTTCTTTTTTATTGTAAGAAACTACTCCATTCACTAGAAGGGAGAGCCTGATCTAACTGCCTCGCCTGGAATCTTGACATGTCCTCCTCTTCTGCAAAATGAAACTCAAGCCAAGATTCCATACATCCACCAGGCTATCATACATTACCTTTGGTAAAACTACAGTTTAAATATCACATATACAGTGGTTTCCCAACTATATATATCGAGACATTTTAAAAACTGCAGAACCTATATTCAATGCAAAACCTATATACAGTGATGTCCCGATTCCATGAGAAAGATTTAACCCTAATAAAATTCAGGAGATTACATAATGCTTACTCCAAATCAGAGAGTGTCTCAACCATGTCATCAATCTACCATTCCTTTGATCCACACCCAACTCTCTTTTTTTAATCCCACCTTAGTGGATGTGTAGTCCATTGGCCATAAACATGTTTTCAAAACAGCTTCTTTGCTCATACTCCACATGGTTCCATCAGACAACTCTGCCACATTGTTACCAACCCCGACCACGTTCATAGAATCGGTGAACTTGGATGCTCCTGTTCTTACATACCTCTTTTTTTCGTGCAAACCCAATCACCCACCTTAAGAGATACATTATAGTTCTGAAATGCAGAATTGGAAACAATTTCACTTCTCCTCTTAACAACATCCTTTTAGACTCCCATTGTTCATTCTCCACATGACAACTTGCTAATAAATTCTCATCCAACATATTCTTCTTAGGCCACTTAGATTTGATATACTATACAACCTGC
The DNA here is from genome assembly GCF_964204655.1 of Triturus cristatus. NCBI lineage: Eukaryota > Metazoa > Chordata > Amphibia > Caudata > Salamandridae > Triturus > Triturus cristatus. Next base: position 922,089,080 of record NC_140588.1, read on the forward strand.
TGCATTTCTATATCTTTTTCACTTGCTACCCTTCATTAATCTTATCTAAACACCCTTCCAAAATTTCACATATCGATATTACTCTATCCATGTCTTTATCATTTGACTGTACATCATCACAAGCATATCCTGGTAGCCTTGATAAACAATCAGCTAAGACACTACTTGCATTAGGAATGTATTTTACAGAAAAATGGAAGTCTTGCAATCTGTATTGCCACCTTTGCCACTCTTGGTGTAGCTTTACGACACCCACTCGTAGTAAATAAATCCGTCAACAGGAGATGATGTGTTCTTATCCCAAATTTGGTACCATTGACATATTTTCTAAAATATTCAACTGCCCCCCCAGCATGCTAACGTTTCTTTTTCTGGGGTTGAATACTTACTTTCCTCACCTTTCAACAGCCTTGAGGCAAAAGCTATATTAATTGCCACTTTGCCACTCTTGGTGTAGCTTTCCGACACCCACTCGTAGTAAATAAATCAGTGAACGGGCGATGATGTGTCCTTCCTTATCCCAAATTCGGTGCCATTGACATATTTTGTAAAATATTCAACTGCCCACCAGCATGTTAACGTTTCTTTTTCTGGGGTTGAATACTTACTTTCCTCACCTTTCAACAGCCTTTAGGCAAAAGCTATATTAACCACCTTTCCATTCTGCTTTTGCATAAGTACCGCACCTAGATCCACATTGCTGGCATCAGTTGTTATGATAAATTTACAATTGATATCAAATGGTGCTAGTGTGGGTGGTACAACAGAAAATGGGCAGAGGATGCGCACTCGTGGCGAGTAGAAAAGGTAATCAGTTGTTATGATAAATTTACAATTGATATCAAATGGTGCTAGTGTGGGTGGTACAACAGAAAATGGGCAGAGGATGCGCACTCGTGGCGAGTAGAAAAGGTGATCTGATAGGTGAGGTTTGTGGGTACATGACGAGTAAATCCTCCTGAGTTGGGATATAGTCAGGATGAAGCACGATCTGACAGAGAGCGTGTCAATCGAAATGCACTCCGGTGCGGAAATAAATCATCCAATGGTAAATCCAAACATTCAAAGTTTATTCATTAAAGTGATTTGTGTAAACATTCTTCAATTTCAGAGCATTCCAAAATCATATGCGAGTATATTTCATTCTGTATACTCCTGAATTGCCCAAGGTGCCCAATGCATTTCGGGCCGGTTGGGCCCTTCGTCAGGGGCAGCACTATAAAAAAGAGGAAACAAGGAATCAGCCTATATCCTGGCTTTTATAACCAAATGTGTAAAATAACTTCTGAAGATTCGTCTACTAATACCAGATCGTCCAACATCTCACTTTCTAAAACGACCACGGTACCTTCAGAAATATACTCGCTAGTGTGGGTGGACCAGCAATACATTTTTTTCAAATTGCTGAATTCAACTTTACACTCAATATTCCAATCAAACTTGTTATTTAATTTTAATAATTCTCTCATGTGCTTAGTCTTATTTGAAATATTTGGAATTAATTTAGCACAACCCATGCTACCACTTAGAGGTAAGTGTTAAAGGTGTGCTAAGGCCCAGTTGCTCTGGACCCCTAGTATGTCGGGCCCTGGGACATCAGAAGTAAAATATTTTGACCCCCCAAGCTTGGTCCAGTATCCCCTGCTTTCCTCATGGCCATTTGAAAGGGGTTCTGACAATGCTCTTTTCCACAGATAGTGCCAGCTTGCATCATGTCTCTTAAAATAACTGTATCCACTTCCTTTAAATATGTATATTCTACCTATAGCAACAAAGACCGGATAGTTATGTATCTGCATTTTGCAGTCTTTACAATAAGGGTATAATTGAACAGCAGTATTCTATTTCTGCGGAAGGGTCTTTTCACGCTGGTCTATGCGACCAGACCTTAAGGATAGAAAATGAGAAAAAACGCATAATACTTTTGCAGTATAATATATTCATGTAACAAACTACACATAGCACAGTACGTAGGCATTCATTTAATTACAGACATCACCAGAATCAAGGTACAATCAGAACCTGCAAGTGTGCTCAGCCAAACTAGGAACCATCTATTTTTTTATCTTTCCCCATACCAGAAAAAAAGGATCAGAAATCTGTCAGAAGCTAAAAGCAATGTGCTGGGAAGTGCAATTTTATCAGCTAAACTTAGATAACTCTAACAGATACTATACAATTGCAGTTTCACCCTGTTCGAGTTACATCATTATGTAGTTGACAAGACCTGAGACAAAATGCTCAGAATAGAGATGAAATACAACAGTGCAATTAGAGGGAGAGTAAAAAAGAAATGGGCATATTTAGGAAAGTCATAATTTTTGCTCTGATCACCTTCATTTTTAATGAAACTGGTGGTTACTGACTCTGAAAGTGTCCTGGGCTCTGTTAACCAGGGCCAGGACCAGTGCTCTGTCCCTAAAAGGTACTTGGTAATTGGTGTAGTTATAATTGACCAAGACAACCTACCTGTCAGTCCCTAGTAAATGGTAAGTCATGTAGGTTTAGAGACCTCAGTGGACCTAATGCAAATACGTGTGCACTGTGGTGATGTCTAGTGTCATTTTAAAGCCAGCCCTGCCTTGCAGGCTGGTTTTAAAATAAAACGGTGTCCAAATTCGACTTTGGAATTAAAAGTACATCTAAACTCCAAAACTACCCTTTTAATACACATATATCACCCCTATGGTCTGCCTTAGGGGCCCCAGGGGTAGAGTGTCTTGTTTAACAAGCAAGGACATTATCAAATATGCTTTATATGCCCTTGTGAGGGAAAAACAGCCAAAGTTGTTTTTCCCCATTGCAGTGCTGCTAGCTCCATAGGCTAACATTGGAATAAGTTATTAAAGTTGAATAAAGTATTCCTTTCAGCTTGCAACATAATTCAAAGTATCAAATTAATAGTTACTATAAATCCAAAAACCTGCCAAGGTCGGATTTATTATATTGATTGCAGGAAAGGAGTTTTAGAACATATTTTCCTGATGTTCCCGAAAACAGCCTGGTAGCAGCCTCTTCTGACTGGCCAGTCTCTGACAGCCTGAGCCAAGCTGCTCCCTAAGAAGGTGTGGAGAGGCCTGGAGCAGAAACATTACAGCCATTTGGTGGGTGGAGATTAGCTTCCAGGAGAAGGCAGGGACAGGAAGGGGGATGGGTAGAAAAACTGGACTTCAAAGGTAGAAGCATAGATGTCAAAGGACTCAGGCTAGCCCCCACTGTTGCAGGGATTCTGCTTATGCACAGAACTATGTGCAGGAAACCAGGACCTCAGTGAATTGCAGTGTACCAAAAACTCACCTCAGTACCCAGAACCCCTATCCGACTAGCATCAGTGTCTCATTCGTTCTCCGTATCATCTCTAAGCTACCAATGATTAGACAACCCAGAACAAGTGACTTAGAGTACCCTCAGGAATGGGGGAATTAGAAATACCTGTTCGATATTATTCTCATATCAGTCAACAAAAAGAGTAATCAGAGACACAATATAGTTTAAAATGTTTATTTTCAACTACGTGCTCTAAGATGCAGTACTTTGGCTAACATGAGCAGACAAATGATTAAAAATATAACCATCAGCATTGTTCCAATACCATAGAAAATGAAGGGAGAAATCATATTACAAATGATAGTGGATTACAACCACCCTCCCTTCAGCTAGTATTATTAAACTAATAGAAAGTCTCTAGGTTTGAATGGGGGACCCCATACCGTAAAGATCAGCTTAGATGAATCACATCACAGGATCAGCTTTGCTCTGTGTTTGGAAAAGTTCTTCTCCAAAGTGTCTGAATCATGCATGCAAAATGCAATATTAAAGGCACTCGAGTTTCAGATATTGCAGCTGTGTGCGTGTTATGGCTAGAGCGTGGGCCGATCAACATGAATTCAAAAGCATACATTGTTTTTTAGCCCTGACTGCTTCTGCACACAGTGTACAGACCAAGGTCGCGGTGCACGTCTAGGGATACGAACAACACACTGTTTTCATGTGAAACATAAGCAAGCAAGCAGTTTTCTTATAATAACATCTACCTGCGGTGTCATGTGCAAAGGCAGCAAAAGTGGCAAGATGACGTTTTAATTCTAAGACGCTTATGCTAACATAGCAATGTGTGTACCTGTAGCTCCTCCTCCACTACACCACTTCCAAGATCCGCAGCCAGATGAGAGCCCCTCTAATTATATTAGGAACAAGGCTGTAAGGGGAGTGTAGGGAAACGTTAGCCACACCTGTTGGTTGGGTTTGCCAGACTTTCACTCCAAGGAGAGATTTTCTCCATTTTGATTTTTGAGGAGATGGGCATTCTGGGACAAAAATAGGCCACACTTCCTAGGACGTGGTCATTAAAAAGGGTGACAACTTGAACCCCATTGGTTGGGAGGCCTCCCCCTTTCCTGCCAATTCCGCATGGGAACAAATATGGGAGATTTGCAGGAGCCCCTGTGATGCCTGCCTGAAATATCCAGGGAAGAAGGACTGCCCTGCTGGACCCTTGACCTACACAACAGAGGACTGCACTTAGAAGACCTGCATATACTGCACTCTAAAGAGTCCACACAAGAAGGACTTTGCCTGTCTTTAAGGATAAGGAGCAGACTCCCTGAGCAGCAACAGGTAGAAAAGTGCTGGAATAAGCCACCTGTAGCATCCACTACAAGGACAACTCCAGCTAAGCCGCTTCACTTGGATTTTCCTGGATTGATCAGGTGCATTGTGGGAGTTGGGGTTGAAGACCCCAAGAGGCAAACCAGAGCTTCTGAACCCTTGGCTGGCACTGTGGAACCCCTTTCTGCATCAATGAACCTTCAGAAAAGAACTCCCGGAAGTTTGGGAACTTTTTACCAAGTTTCGAAAAAAGCTCCAGAGGAAGAACAGCATTGACAATGAGAGTCAAGCATGCAACATTGAACCATGACTCAGCTCGACCATGCAGGTTTGCCCCACTGAAAGCTCCAGAGCTCCGTGCTTTCGAAGATGAAGATTCAGAGCTCCAAGCCTCACCAAGGCATTGCACTGTAGAAGGCCGCTGTCATCGACTCGAAATCCAGATCCAAGGACCCAATATCAATCGTCGTCGAGAGAAAAAGCTACAGAAAGTGGCAAGTCAGAAGGTAAAAACTTGACCCAGCCACATGCAAATCAGTCTTGACCCTTTTCCTAATGGGAACAGTCCAGCCTGAACTGCCAAGCCAGGTATTTCCCGGACCATAAACAAGCATCGTGAGACCAGTTTTGGGGTAACACCCCATATCAACCAGGCTGGATCTGAACTGGGGTGGAGAAGTGAGCTAAAGAACAATTATGGATTCAACCCAGATCTGTGACTGGGGGAGGGTGTCTGAAAAGTGTCAGCACTCTGTCCATCATCTCCTTGTGTTTGCTTTGATTTGTTTGCATGGCCTATGTGAGGGTGTTTCAATGTTGTGCCTGATGACTAGAGTTGTGTTCCTATTGTCTTACATGTCATGCACCATTGCTAGAAATGAAGTGAAAAGCAGTTGAACGGGATGCTTATCCTCAGCTAAGGTATTTGTGTTTGGCTGGAAGCGTGAAAAATTCATTGTGGCCTATGTGGGAAGATTTTCATGTTGTGAGTGATCAACAGGGGATGCATATAGCTGCTTAGCTCGTAAAGTGTAACAAAGGAGAGTGGGATATGAGCAGGTGTTTGTGACTACCATCCCAGAGTGAATATTGGTTCCAGCTCATAGGTGGATAGGATCCTGAGTTCTGCAGTGTTTATTCTTTCCTTCTGATGATGCTGCTTGCACAGAGGAGAGGATTCCTTTGATGTGTTTCTTCTTGTAAGGAGCAGTGGTGCAGTCGATTGTGAAGAGTCTTGCTTTTGTACCTTAAAAAAAGGTTGGGCATTTGGCATGGATTGCCACCAGGTCAATGAAGAGCACCTGGAAAGAAAACCATTTGGCTATATGTAGCCATGAAAATGCTTGAACATATGGTGAGATGTAGTTATGTGGGCAAAGGTGTACGAGTTGTTTTGCTGCCCTAGTTTGCATACTTTCATTGATGTTGTAAATGCTTGGTCCCTGTGTCAAGCCCAAGTGATATCTGTTCAGCAATCAAGACATTGCAAGGCCAATGATAGCTTATAGTTTCTTTGAAACAGAGGTATGGGAAGATGCAACAAAGTTTCCAAGGTGTAGAAAGTGTTACTGTAAATTGGTTCAATGGGGGTAATTGATCAGCTGGAGTCCATGATTATTCCCAGGCTTAACACTTTTGTCAATCGAGCTGGTGGTGGACTGAACCCCTGGTGTGATAGTAGGGATGAGCCCATGATTGGCCCTAGGATTCTTACTTCTGTCAATGCCACTAATGGTGGCGCCTGGTCATGGGGCAAGGTGGTTGTTTGATGGTGAGTCTTCCACAGGTGTTCCACAGGTTAGGGTCTCAATTTTGTTTCGTTAATGTACAGGTGGTTCCTCAGCATCTAATAGTTGATAGCTATTTGTTAGTGGTCTAGTCTAGAGGTGTTTACATTCATCCGTTTTTTTAGCTGAAGGGCGATCTAAGTGCTATTGCTATACGTATATCAGCTTAGGTTGAAAAACTTGATACAACACAAGAACACAAGAACATGCTGAGGCGCACAGTGCAGAGGAGAGGTAAGGTAATCAAGCTCAGTGGTTTACAAGAGCTAATGCAGAAAGAATATTATGTAAATAGTAGGAGAAAAAGAATGCTGGTTCTTTTGGGAAGGTAGGAGAAGATGTGGTCTAAGATGTTGCCTCTGATGCCATGTTCCTCTGTGCTCAGTAGAAGAGAGTGGGCATGCACACTATCAAAAGCAGAGGACAGGTCTAATCACAGACGTACAGTGCTTTCCAGTTATGTTCAATGATGCCAACGTAGTAATCCAGGTAGAAATCAGAGCAGATTTACGCACTCCAGAACATTGCATGTAAACCACCACAGTCTAAGTCTGTTCAGATTTGTCACTATATAGAACATCCTCAATAGATGATTCCTGTGCATTGCTCAGGGAATACACACCTGTGATTCATGAAGTATCTTTAGGTTAACATTAGGAATGGTGAGATGAATTTATGATGATTGTTGTTCGAGTTCTTGACTGGTTTTAGGAGCACTACTATTAACACACTCCTTTGAGTAGGTAGCAGTCAGCCTTCATGTCTGCACATTTCTAGCCATATTGTTAATTGAAGTTCTTTGTTAGAAGAAAGAATACTGTCAATTAGGCTTCGGTTTACAGGGCTTTCCAAACCTTGGAACTGTACCTAGTGCTTGTAATTTTGATAACAATTTTCCATAATGTAGGTAAGATCCATCAACCCATGATCCATGTACTATTACTGTTCTCCATAGATTAATAGTAATGATAGCATGCCTTTTGATTTGATTCCGTAGAAGATTTTCAAGTAGCCTTTCTCAGCTATCCTCTTTACAATGTATCTTGAGGTCATATTCTGTAGCTATGCTCGCTATAATTGTCAGAATCACTTGACCATTCTGCCCATGTCTCACAGAAATCCACATCATTCTGTTTACCTATGGCTGGGTCCTTGATGTATTTGTTTTGGTAATTGTTAAGCTGGAAATTGAAATATTTCCAAGGTACAAAATTTTGCCACAGAGTCATGAAGCAACCCACAGAAAGTGGCCATATCTACCCCACTCAGAACTATCTTGATAGTTTCGCAGTGCACACACTCACTATGTCCCAAGCCCTGATTGATATCATAGAACATATTCCTCCTTCTTAGTTTTCTTTCAATGTATAATATTTGTAGAAAAAACACCTTTGGTCTGCTTCTCCCAGTATGTTTTATCTGGATAGCTGGCATTTTATATCTCTGCACTGTGACAAGCAGTTAATCAACTATGAGTGCATATGATTTCCCTCTTTATATTTGGTTACCATATTGGCAACTTAATTAGCATATTTAATGTTTTGGTAATCCCATTGTAAAGTCCACATAAAGTGCACAGATGACATCAGTTTTAAAATACGCAAGGCGGCTGTTTTGCGATTTTGCCAATGAAGCAGTTCTATTTAGACTCCACCCTTAAAAGTCACAGAAATGCAATTATATACGTGCATTTGACTTTATATTCCCTATAGGCCATATGTAGGAAGCCAAATTGCGATCGCAAATGCTGAAATTCGCCGAATTTTGGCGTTTGCGATCGCAATTTGGGCAGTGTGCTATGTAGCACACAAAAACCCACACGCAAAATAAGGAATCGCAAAATTTGCGATTCCTTATTTTGCTAATGCATTTAAGGAATCCCAAATTGCGATTCCTTAAATGCAATGTAGCACCAAAGTTGTGCAATTTTGGCTTAAGGAATCGCATAGTACCACCAACCTCAGGTTGGTGGTAATTGGCGATTTCCTTGAAAAATGTACTTTTTTGCATTTTTCAAAGTGCCATGTGGCGCATATACATGTCCTTAGCGCATGTATGTGCGCCACATGTGCACACATGTTTATTTCAGGGGTGCAAAAGGGTGTCCTATTGACACCCTTGCAACCTTGAAATTGCATTCTCAATTGAGAATCGCAAATTGAGAATGTCTTCCTATTCATTCCTATGGGCCTTCTAGCCCATAGGAATGAATGGCAAGGTATTCCTTATTTGCGAATCTCAATTTGGGATTCGCAAATAAGGAATAGGTGGTAATCGCTAAATATTTTGCTAATTCTACCTACATTCCGTTTTGCAATTCTCTAATTGCGATTCCCTAAAAATTGCAATTAGAGAATCGCAAAACACTTTTTACCTACATATGGCCCTATGTGTCTTAACTTTATTAACTAGTGTAAAGCATTTAAACTCATTACTGAAATATATTTACTGTAGTACTAGAGATTTATATACATGTGTACTAATGTTCAGATACAATGTAATTATGTATCCTAATTAACATTCTACTCTTACTTCAAGCTCTATTTGCATAACTAAACATATATTCTTTTATTCACATTTTGCATTGATTTATATAAAGTTGTGTGTGTATATGTATAACCGTGTATTCAAAATGCTTACTAAAGTAAGTCTGACTACAGGTCTCAGTCGAAATGCATTTTGCTTTGTCCATATGTTTTCTCCTTTCCTTACAGGTTCATTATCGTGATTTATGTTAGCTTGAGAAAGGTCTATTGTTTGTATTAGATTGTTGATAGAGAGGCTTGAAGGGAAACTTAATTGCTGTTCTCAAAGTTAGAGTTTAGGAGAGATTCCATTTAGACTTCGGGAGACCTCTTTGCTCACCCTATTCTTCCAAGTGTAAAGCTTAATGCTAAACACTTATTTTCTTTTTCTTTGGAATTTTACTAAAGTCTGATCATGCTGACACCTTCTTCTTATATGCTCCCAATTCAGAGGACCTTAAAAGGTGACCCTATATTTAATCTATGTTTAGAATAGTAAAGGGAAGTTTCTTTATGAAACACCTGTTTGCTTTAATTTATGCTCGCACAATTGTGATTATTGCAATCCGATATGTCATTCTATTGTGCTTTAACCTACTGTAATATCTCAGCTTACCTATTGTGTTGCTGCATTTACTGAACTTATTCTTCGTTTGCATATATACTGCCTTGATTGGTAAACCAAAAAAAACTATATTCAACGATTCGTGGTCCTTATAGTGGAATCACATTGGCGTCACAAGTTAGAAATGTATTGTTGATGTTTTCTCCCTTTCAATGCTTCACATCATCTAGCAAAGGTCCATATGCCCAATGGGAAAAAATCTTTGACAACTTGACTAAGAGAATACTTTGTAAGGCCCGGAGCTCCACCAGATTGTAGCTTGTCGGATGGTTCCATGTTATGCTCAATGAAGGAAGTTAGTGCAAGCATTTAGGTGATGAGATCATTTATACAACACCTAATATTCCTGAAAATATTTCCAACACAGTACTTATCGATTAGTTAAGATAGAAATACCACTTCGGCAAAAATAAAATCCTGTGAATGTCGAAGAATACACAAAACGCTAGTAGTAAAAACATGAGCTAATACTGCAAGCTGAGCCAATATAGGTCTTATTATTACAAACATCTCAAGGAAGTTCTTTTAGGTATTAAAGTTAAACAGTGACGGGTAAAGAGATATCATAGATACCTCCAAACAACCGTCATATCACTTTTCCAAGGTATGTGTCAGTATATGTTAAGGATGGCGACAAATTCACTGTGTGCAATGCCCCTGAACAGATGTGGAAGTATGAAGTACCTTTTAACCGTACTATAACATTTAACGCAAGTATGTGCAGAAACAGTCACATAATATGCAATGTATTTTACACTAATGCGGTATAACAAAGCGATGCAGAAACAATATGAGCCCGCCACCAATCACATAATGTGCAGTAGTACCTGCATAGGTCTTACCCGTCAGGTTTTCGGGCATCACGACACGGCAGAGTCAATTCAAAAAATGTCATCACAGGCCGACATTGGCAGACGTCCTTAAGTACTCTCCCGACAAAAGAGCTACAGCGCTTAACCCGAAAACACGGTCTGCCAAACGACCACTAGCATTCCCACTTCCGTGTAAAAACTGAAGACGGTTCAAAGTCAAGTTAAAAGCAGCAACAAGAGCAAGAAAAGGCAAGCAAACTATTTAGGAAAAAAGACAATGGCACTCACAGTTCCGGTTTACCGCGAATGTCAATACTAAGGAAAATTCAAACTTTATTAAACAGACAAGACTCCTTATAGAAAATAGAAAACACTATTTGTTTCAACCCGTTTTTAGGGAGAAAAATAGAGTTGTGCGGTTCGATTATGTAAAAATCAAGAATACACTTGACTATTGCCGATAAACGCGCGAGTACAACACTCTCAAAAGTAAACCATTTGTAAACATTGATAGAAAAAAAGAAAAAAGAAAAGATAATGAATCATAAAAGAGAATCAAAAGGAAGTCCATACAAATATGAAATATACAGATCAATGCTAGACCAACAAATTGTTACAAGAAGTGTTGTAAACAGCATTAGAACACTCCCAGGAAAAATATAAGATCGTTATGTACAGAAAGTTTAGCCATAATTCGCAACAATGTTCGTAATATTAAAAAATAAGTCTATACCCTTTTGTTTTATTTTATATTGTGAGATTGTTATACACAATAAATTGGGCCATCACTGGCATCACAATCATTACAATTTGCAGAAAATATTTTTCTTCTTATAAGCTAAAGCATATCATGGGAGGTATATGATAAAGTTGAGAAAGAGGTTAAACTAGAAGATGGTGTAGCTCATGGTCATAATTTAAACCTTCTGACACAGACCTTAAGTTATAAATCCATTTAGCCTCTAACTTGCACAGGGAAAGTTCCCCATTTCCTCCTCTCAGGTTCACGGGAGCCACATCAATCCCATGAAACCTGAAGTTAGCTCTATTTAAGTTAGAAGTACATGTATGCGATACCAATGAGTAAGTTTTATCACCATTAATACACGCCCTATGGTGTTCCATAATATGTTGTTTCAATGGGCGGATGGTGCTGCCTACATATATTTTTTCACATATGCATTTGATAACATATATTACATATGTGGTTTAACAAGTAATGTGTTGTCTAATATTGTGCTTCTTATTAGTGTTGTAATCAAACTCAGTTATTTTGAGTCCCAGATGACAAATCTTACAGTTACTACAAGGAAAAAAGCCTATTGGACATTGTAACCATGACTATTGTGGCTTTTTTTTCCGAAACATGTAACTAGGGCAGATCATATCTTTTATGGTGTGACTCCTGTGTGTGATGCTAGGTTTGTCTCTGATCAAATGATTGATCCCAGGTAAGTTTTTTAACAATGCCCAATGGCGGTTCAATATTTTAAAAACCTCATGGTTCAATTTAGAATGGGTGGTGATAAAAGATAAATGGTATTGTTTCCTTTTTTTTTTCACCCTCAATGTATCAGTACGATTGATTTCACATATTTTTTCAAGTGCCTGTTTCAGAAGGTCATCATTATAGCCCCTCTCTTTTAGTCTGGTGACCACTTGACCAGCATGTCCTTTGAATTGCTTGTTCTCACTACAATTCCTGCACATGCGTATGAGTTCACCAAAAGGAATTGCATGCTTGGTGCACGGTGGATGCGCACTTTGGAAGTGTAAGATGCTATTTACGGAGGTCTTTTTGCGAAATAGAGTACTATGTACCTTTGATTCTTTGACATAGAACTCTACATCCAAAAATTGTAGTCTTGAATGGGACATGGTCATGGTAAATCTGACATTGTACAGATTGTCATTGAGATACTTATAGTAGTCTTCAAAATCATTTTTTGTTCCTGTCCAGATGATAATAATTTCGTCTATATAGCGTCCTCAATAATTGACATTCCTCAACCAGTGTGCAGCTGCTGCCGCCCATACATGTCTGTGTTCCACCCATCCCATGAACAAATTCGCACAGGATGAAGCCAATTTTGAGCCCATTGCTGTTCCCTGGAGCTGCTGGAACCACTTATCCTCATACACAAGAGAATTGTTAGTGAGGATTAGTGTCACCATTTCAAGAATCATGGCATTATGTTCGCAAGAGTTGGCTCAAAGTTTTGACAGAAAAAAATCAATTGCCATGCAACCAAATTCCATGTTGATGCATTTATAGAGAGACTCTACATCTAATGGGATCAACCACATCCTCTCATCCCATACCAAGTCATCAAATTTGTTGAGTACATCAGTTGTTTCTCTAATGTTAGACAGAAGTTCCAAAGCTAAAGGGTTGAGGAAAGAATCAACAAATTGGGACATGTGTTCTGTCAACGAACCAATCCCAGAAATAATGGGACGGCCAGGTGGACAAGTGTGACTCTTATGAACCTTTGCTAAGAGGTACAGACAAGGGTTGACAGCTACCAGGAACTTGTGTTCAGTGTCAGAAAGCAGATTAACGTTCTTCCAATGATTAAGTTTCTCATTAATTCAGGAGATAGCCAAGATATAAGGATTACGATCCAATTTTCTATAGCAGGTGATCTCATTCAACTGTCTATATGCCTCTACTTTATTCATCAGTACAATGTTTCCTCCTTTGTCCGCTTCTCTGATTATCAGAGATTCATCTGACCAAGGCTAGTGAGTGACAACCTTTCAGATTTAGTTAAGTTGTCTGTGACATATTTTCTCGGGACATATGTTCCTTGTCTTCAAGTGCCTGAAGATCTTTCAGGACTAACTGATGAAATGTATCGATACTAGTAAGATGTCCACCATGAGGGACAAATTTGCTACAAGGTCGTAAACCGCTATCAAGGGTATAGTCCTGTTCAATGCATAAGTCTTGGGCGACGGTGTCAATAGTGCATCTAGTGTCATAACTGAGTTACATTAGAAGTGTGATATCTCTTAGTTCAGAGACAGATAGATCGGACAATTGAGGTTTACTTGCTGTATGTCGTCTAATATGCATATTTAAATGAAAATGACATTTTAATTTCAAATTCCTCACAAATTTGAAATCATCAACATTTAAATCAGAAAAGCAACCATTATTTATTGGACAGAAACTGAGACCTTTATTTAAGGCAGATCTTTCAGAATCAGTAAGTACATGTTTTGGCAAATTAACAACAAGATCAACCGATATAATACAGGGCTTAGGAAAGAAATTATTAGGAATACATTTGGCCATTATTGTTTGTTCAGTCTCTTTTTCTGATTCCTGGTGAGTACTGCTTCCTTTTTGTCTGTTTTTTCTCCTCCCCCCTCTCCTGGTCTTGCGGTATATTTCTGTATTTTGTTCCCTATTCGGTACCGCAAGACTTCTTCTAAAAAAAGAAGATGAGGATGAAGAAATATTAGCACTTGCCTCCTTTTCCAAAGGACCACTTGCTCCCGTTTCATCTAAAGATGAAACATCAGAGCTACTAATAGCACTGACTAAGCTTCCTGTCTCAGTGATCTCAATATTGGTTTGTTTAGGGACTGTGACATAATCGAATCTCCAGGCGAAAGTAAAGATTCGACCGGTATCATAGTCCCTATTATCCCGTCGTATTTTGTTCAATTTGCGCTCTTTAATCAATCTTTGATGTATCTGAATTTCATCTTTCAAGATGGCATAGTTTTTGTCTGTAGCTTCTTTCAGGTCCAAATCTTTAATCTCACATGCAAGTATTTTAATTGTTTCCCTTAATGTAGCACATTTTCTATCAGCATGCTGAATGAGTATTTTCATTATCGTAAATGAGGAGCCGTGTAAGTTTTCCTCCCATTCAGCAAGAAGGTCAGGGTCAAGATCATCAAAATTCGGAAAGGTAAGTATTCTGAGGCCTCGTGGCACTGTTTTATTTTCTAGGTATCTTTTTAAAGTTACCCCGTCCCACCACTTGGATAGCTCCATTTTTTTGGCTTTGAGACCTTCTTTACCTGTTTTGAAATTGGAAACAGTACCAGTTGATTGGGTAGAAGAGCCAAAGAGATCTCTGGCCAACTCCTCTCGACCATCATCAAAAGTCATGTTTCTAAATGAGTGAGTAGAGAAACTGTATAACTATGAGACATGCAAATAACCCTGTACTTAAGAAATCAAATGAACAATGACAGCCTGGGGAACATACTATAGCACAGACTCGTGTAGTTTAAATCTTCAAAAGTCAGTGACTTCCTGGGCCAAGAAGTTGACTGCCATAAAGAGCATGGGCATTTTCCCTGGTTGAACCTTATGCCAATTGAGAGGGCTGCCATCAGGATCATCGTATGATCACAGCAACCTGCGGGTTTTGAAATGTGTGCCTGGAGACTTTACTGCATGTTGTGCAATGGAATAATTACAAACTGTCATCTTCAAAAATTATTTGTGCGCATTGTCAAATACATATTTCCTTTCGCTGTCTTTATTTTCATCTTTGACCACCAGTTTTCCAAGCACTGTGTGTTCACATTGCACATTGAGCACTTACCTGAAATGAATATATGGAAAAATACAAAGATGTGTTCGCCATATCTTCAATGAACACACCTTCAGCTTTCTGAGTTATGCATCTTTTTTTATTGTAAGAAACTACTCCATTCAATAGAAGGGAGAGCCTGATCTAACTGCCTCGCCTGGAATCTTGACATGTCCTCTACTTCTACAAAATGAAACTCATGCCAAGATTCCATACATCCACCAGGCTATCACACATTGTCATACAGTTTAAGTATCACATATACAGTGGTTTCCCAACAATATATATCAAGACATTTTAATAACTGCAGAACCTATATACAATGCAAAACCTATATACAGTGATGTCCCAATTCCATGAGAAAGATTTAACCCTAATGAAATTCAGGAGATCACATAATGCTTACTCCAAATGGGAGAGTGTCTCAACCCTGTCATCAATCTACCATTCCTTTGATCCACACCCAAGTCTCTTTATTTAATCCCACCTTAGTGGATGTGTTGTCCATTGCGGTACAAAAGAGGGTGGTGATGGACGGAGCATCAGAACCAATCAAACACTCACACCCAGTCAACAGATCTGGGTTTGATCCATCACCGTTCTTTAGCCCACTCTGCCACCCCAGTTCAGACATGGCCATATGCAAATCAGTCTGACCCTGTGCCTCATGGGAACAGTCCAGCCCGAACTGCCAAGCCATGCCTTCCCTGGACCGGAAACAAGCTTCCTAGGACCGGTTTCTGGCATTTCAGCCGTCTTCAGCCAGGCTTGCTTGAATTCAGTGGCAAAGTGAGCAAGGGACTCACGTCTGAGCATACCCTGCCAACTTATGGCAAACAAAGCGGTACAAAAGAGGGTGGTGATGGACGGAGCATCAGAACCAATCAAACACTCACACCCAGTCAACAGATCTGGGTTTGATCCATCACCGTTCTTTAGCCCACTCTGCCACCCCAGTTCAGACATGGCCATATGCAAATCAGTCTGACCCTGTGCCTCATGGGAACAGTCCAGCCCGAACTGCCAAGCCATGCCTTCCCTGGACCGGAAACAAGCTTCCTAGGACCGGTTTCTGTAATTTCAGCCGTCTTCAGCCAGGCTTGCTTGAATTCAGTGGCAAAGTGAGCAAGGGACTCACGTCTGAGCATACCCTGCCAACTTATGGCGAACAAAGCGGTACAAAAGAGGGTGGTGATGGACGGAGCATCAGAACCAATCAAACACTCACACCCAGTCAACAGATCTGGGTTTGATCCATCACCGTTCTTTAGCCCACTCTGCCACCCCAGTTCAGACATGGCCATATGCAAATCAGTCTGACCCTGTGCCTCATGGGAACAGTCCAGCCCGAACTGCCAAGCCATGCCTTCCCTGGACCGGAAACAAGCTTCCTAGGACCGGTTTCTGGCATTTCCGCCGTCTTCAGCCAGGCTTGCTTGAATCCAGTGGCAAAGTGAGCAAGGGACTCACGTCTGAGCATACCCTGCCAACTTATGGCGAACAAAGCGGTACAAAAGAGGGTGGTGATGGACGGAGCATCAGAACCAATCAAACACTCACACCCAGTCAACAGATCTGGGTTTGATCCATCACCGTTCTTTAGCCCACTCTGCCACCCCAGTTCAGACATGGCCATATGCAAATCAGTCTGACCCTGTGCCTCATGGGAACAGTCCAGCCCGAACTGCCAAGCCATGCCTTCCCTTGGCAGTTCGGGCTGGACTGTTCCCATGAGGCACAGGGTCAGACTGATTTGCATATGGCCATGTCTGGACTGGGGTGGCAGAGTGGGCTAAAGAACGGTGATGGATCAAATCCAGATCTGTTGACTGGGTGTGAGTGTTTGATTGGTTCTGATGCTCCGTCCATCACCACCCCCTTTTGTACCGCTGTGTTGTCCATTGGCCATAAACATGTTTTCAAAACAGCTTCTTTGCTCTACTCCACATGGTTCCATCAGACAACTCTGTCACATTGTTACCAACCCCGACCACGTTCATAGAATCGGTGAACTTGGAATATCCTGTCCTTACATACCTCTTTTTTTATTCAAACCCAATCACCCACCTTAAGAAATACATTATAGTTCTGAAATGCAGAATTGGAAACAATTTCACTTCTCCACTTCTTACTGATATTCTACTTGTCATCCTGTTGAATTTTTTTCGAATACATCCAACACCCATGATTGTTTAATATTATAGCCAGCCGACCTTGCATGCATTTTTCTAAATGGTGATTTTCTCCCACATCTTTGGGGGTGCTGCGATAATTTCACAATAACACTCTCAGAGCTTCTTGACAAACTTTACCAGAAGCCACAGCCAATCATAAACCTTCCTTCAATACTTTTAACCACCTTTCCACAATGACATTACTTTGTGGATAGTACACCGGTGTGGAAATGTATTCAGTTCCATGACTCGATAAAAACACTTTATTTTGAGATATATCAGTTGAACTCCATTATCCCTCAGTAAACTATTTGGAAATCCTTCTCTTTCAAATACTTCCTGCAATATCCAATTGCACTCTCTCTGAAACTTTGCTGGGTCTAGACATGGGACTTTTGATATACTTGACAACTTTCTGTGATTTATCACTTATTGCACATTCTATTACCTTTTCTTCAATATCTCTGTCCATGCTAGTCCACCAAAAATCACTTTGCACTCTCCTTTTCATACTACTCATATCTGAATGTCCCTCATGAGCCATTTCCAAAACATTCTGTATTAGACTGCTGGGAACAACTATTTGTTCTCCTCTTAACAACATCCTGTTAGACTCCCATTGTTCATTCTCCACATGGCAACGTGCTAATAAATTCTCATCCAACATATTCTTCTTAGGCCACTTAGATCTGATATTCTTTAAACTTGCTGAATTTCTATATCTTTTTCACTTGCTACCCTTCATTGATCTTGTCTAAACACCCTTCCAAAATTTCACATATCGATATTACTCCATCCATATCTTTATCACTTAACTGTACATCATCACAAGCATATCCTGGTAGCCTTGATAAACAATCAGCTAAGACACAACTTGCACCAGGAATGTATTTTACAGAAGAATGGAAGTCTTGCAATCTGTATTGTCACTTTGCCACTCTTGGTGTAGCTTCCCGACACCCACTCGTAGGATATAAATCAGTGAACAGGCGATGATGTGTCCTTATCTCAAATTCGGTACCATTGACATATTTTCTAAAATATTCAACTGCCCACCAGCATGCTAACGTTTCTTTTTCTGGGGTTGGATACTTACTTTCCTCACCTTTCAACAGCCTTGAGTCAAAAGCTATATTAACCACCTTTCCATTCTGCTTTTGCATAAGTACCGCACCTAGATCCACATTGCTGGCATCAGTTGTTATGATAAATTAACAATTGATATCAAATGGTGCTAGTGTGGATGGACCAGCAATACATTTTTTTCAAATTGCTGAATTCAACTTTGCACTCAATATTCCAATCAAACTTTTTATTTAATTTTAATAATTCTCTCATGTGCTTAGTCTTATTTGAAACATTTGGAATGAATTTAGCAAAAACAATGCTACCATTTAGAGGCAAGTGTTAAAGGTGTACTAAGGCCCAGTTGCTCTGGACCCCTAGTATGTTGGGCCCTGGGAAATCAGAAGTAAAATATTTTGACCCTCCAAGCTTGGTCCAGTATCCCCTGCTTGCCTCAAGGAAATCTAAAAGGGGTTCTGACAATGCTCTTTTCCACAGAGAGTGCCAGCGTGCATCATGTTTCTTAAAATAACTGTATCCACTTCCTTTAAATATGTATATTCTACCTATAGCAACAAAGACCTGATAGTAATCTATCTGCATTTTGCAGTCTTTACAATAAGGGTATAATTGAACAGCAGTATTCTATTTCTGCGGAAGGGTCTTTTCACGCTGGTCTATGCGACCAGACCTTAAGGATAGAAAATGAGAAAAAACGCATAATACTTTTGCAGTATAAAATATCCATATAACAAACTACACATAGCACAGTATGTAGGCATTCATTTTCTTACAGATATCACCAGAATCAAGGTACAATCAGAATCTGCAAGTCTGCTCAGCCAAACTAGGAACCATCTATTTGTTATCTTTCCCCATACCAGAAAAAAAGGATCAGAAATCTGTCATAAGCTAAAGGCAATGTGCTGGGAAGTGCAATTGTATCAGCTAAACTTAGATAACTCTAACAAATACTATACAATTGCAGTTTCACCCTGTTCGAGTTACATCATTATGTAGTTGAGAAGACCTGAGACAAAATGCTCAGAATAGAGATAAAATACAACAGTGCAATTAGAGGGAGAGTAAAAAAGAAATGGGCATATTTAGGGAAGTCATAATTTTTGCTCTGATCACCCTCATTTTTAATGATACTGGTGGTTACTGACTCTGAAAGTGTCCTGGGCTCTGCTAACCAGGGCCAGGACTAGTGCTCTGTCCTTAAAAGGTAGTTGGTAATTGGTGTAGTTATAATTGACCAAGACAACCTACCTGTCAGTCCCTAGTAAATGGTAAGTCATGTAGGTTTAGAGACCTCAGTGGACCTAATGCAAATACGTGTGCACTGTGGTGATGTCTAGTTTCATTTTAAAGCCAGGCTGGTTTTAAAATAAAACTGTGTCCAAATTCGACTTTGGAATTAAAAGTACCTCTAAACTCCAAAACTACCCTTTTATTACACATACGTCACCCCTATGGCCTGCCTTAGGGGCCCCAAGGGTAGAGTGTCTTGTTTAAAAAGCAAGGACATTATCAACTATGCTTTATATGCCCTGGTGAGGGAAAAACAGCCAAAGTAGTTTGTCCCCTTTGCAGTATGGCTAGCTCCATAGGCTAACATTGGAATAAGTTTTTAAACTTTAATAAAGTATTCCTTTCAGCTAGCAACATAATTCAAAGTATCAAAATAATAGTTACTATAAATCCAAAAACCTACCAAGGTCGGATTTATTATAGCGATTGCAGAAAAGGAGTTTTAGAACATACTTTCATGATGTTCCCTAAAACAGCCTGGTAGCAGCCTCTTCTGATTGGCCAGTCTCTGACAGCCTGAGCCAAGCTGCTCTCTGAGAAGGTGTGGAGAGGCCTGCAGCTAAAACATTACAGCCATTTGGTGGGTGGAGATTAGCTTCCAGGAGCAGGTAGGGACAGGAAGGGGGATGGGGAGAAAAACTGTACTTCAAAGAGAGAAGCATAGATGTCAAAGGACTCAGGCTAGCCCCCACTTCCAAGATCCGCAGCCAGATGAGAGCCCCTCTAATTATATTAGGAACAAGGCTGGAAGGGGAGTGTAGGGAAACGTTAGCCACACCTGTTGGTTGGGTTTGCCAGACTTTCACTCCAAGGAAAGATTTTCTCCATTTTGATTTTTGAGGCGATGGGCATTCTGGGACAAAAATAGGCCACACTTCCTAGGACGTGGTCATTAAAGAGGGTGACAGCTTGAACCCCATTGGTTGGAAGGCCTCCCCCTTTCCTGCCAATTCCGAATGGGGAACAAATATGGGAGATTTGCAGGAGCCCCCCTGATGCCTGCCTGAAACATCCGGAGAAGAAGGACTGCCCTGCTGGACCCTTGACCTACACAACAGAGGACTGCACTTAGAAGAACTGCATCTGCTGCACTCTAAAGACTCCACACAAGAAGGACTTTGCCTGTCTTTAAGGAGAAGGAGCAGACTCCCTGAGCAGCAACATGTAGAAAAGTGCTGGAATAAGCCACCTGTAGCATCCACTACAAGGACAACTCCAGCTAAGCCGCTTCACTTGGATTTTCCTGGATTGATCAGGTGCATTGTGGGAGTTGGGGTTGAAGTCCCCAAGAGGCAAACCAGAGCTTCCTAATACTTGGCTGGCACTGTGGAACCCTTTTCTGCATCAACGAACCTTCAGAAAAGAACTCCTGAAAGTTTGGGAACTTTTTACCAAGTTTCGAGAAAAAGCTCCAGAGGAAGAACAGCATTAACAATGAGAGTCAAGAGTGCAACATTGAACCATGACCCAGCTCGACCATGCAGGTTTGCCCCACTGAAATCTCCAGAGCTCCGTGCTGTCGAAGACGAAGATTCAGAGCTCCAAGGCTCACCAAGGCATTGCACTGTAGAAGGCCGTTGTCATTGACTCGAAATCCAGATCCAAGGACCCAATATCAATCTCCGTCGAGAGAAAAAACTACAAACAGTGGCAAGTCAGAAGGTAAAAACTTGACCCAGCCATATGCAAATCAGACTTCACCCTGTTCCTCATAGGAACAGTCCAGCCTGAACTGCCAAGCCAGGTATTCCCGGGACCATAAACAAGCATCATGAGACCAGTTTCGGGGTAACACCCCTCATCAGCCAGGCTGGATCTGAACTGGGGTGGAGAAGTGAGCTAAAGAAAAATTATGGATTCAACCCAGATCTGTGACTGGGGGGTGGGTGTCTGAAAAGTGTCAGCGCTCTGTCCATCATCTCCTTGTGTTTGCTTTGATTTTTTTGCATTGCCTATGTGAGGGTGTTTCAATGTTGTGCCTGATGACTAGAGTTGTGTTGCTATTGTCTTACATGTCATGCACTATTGCTGTAAATGAAGTGAAAAGCAGCTGGACTGGATGCTTATGCTCGGATAAGGTATTTGTGTTTGGCTGGAAGCATGAAAAGATTAATTGTGGCCTATGTGGGATGTTTTTCATATTGTGATTGATCAACAGGGGATGCATATAGCTGCTTAGCTCATAAAGTGTAACAAAGGAGAGTGGGATATGAGCAGGTGTTTGTGACTACCATCCCTGAGTGAATATTGGTTCCAGCTCATAGGTGGGTAGGATCCTGAGTTCTGCAGTGTTTATTCTTTCCTTCTGATGATGCTGCTTGCATAGAGGAGGGGATTCCTCTGATGTGTTTCTTCTTGTAAGGAGCAGTGGTGCAGTCGATAGTGAAGAGTCTTGCTTTTTTACTTAAAAAAAAGGTTGGGCATTTGGCATGGATTGCCACCAGGTCAATGAAGAGCACCTGGAAAGAAAACCATTTGGCTATATGTAGCCATGAAAATGCTTGAACATATGGTGAGATGTTGTTATGTAGGCAAAGGTGCATGAGTTGTTTTGCTGCCCTAGTTTGCATACTTTCATTGATGTTGTAAATGCTAGGTCCCTGTGTGAAGCCCAAGTGATATCTGTTCAGCAATCAAGACATTGCATTGTATGGGAAGATGCAACAAAGTTTGCAAGGTGTAGAAAGTGTTTCCTGTAAATTGGTTCAATGAGGGTAATTGATCAGCTGGAGTCCATGATTACTTCCAGGCTTAACACTTTTATCAATGAAGCTGGTGGTGGTCTTAACCCCTGGTGTGATAGCAGGGATGAGTCCATGATGGGCCCTAGGTGTCTTACTTCTGTCAATGCAACTAATGGTGGCACTTGGTCATGGGGCAAGGTGGTTGTTTGATAGTAAGTCTTCCACAGGTGTTCCACAGGTTAGGGTCTCAATTTTGTTTAGTTAATGTACAGGTGGTTCCTCAGCACCTAATGGTTGATAGCTATTTGTTAGTGGTCTAGTCTAGAGGTGTTTACATTCATCAGATGGTTTAGCTGAAGGGCAATCTGAGTGCTACTGCTATACGTGTATCAGCTTAGATTGAAATACTTGATATGACAGAAGAACATGCTGAGGCGCACAGTGAAGAGGAGAGGTAAGGTAATCAAGCTCAGTGGTTTACAAGAGCTAATGCAGAAAGAAAATTATGTAAATAGTGGGAGAAAAACAATGCTGGTTCCTTTAGGAAAGTAGGAGAAGATGTGGTCTAAGATGTTGCCTCTGATGCCATGTTCCTCTATGCTCAGTAGAAGAGAGTGGGCATGCACACTATCAAAAGCAGAGGACAGGTCCAATCACAGACATACAGTGCATTCCAGTTATGTTCAATTATGCCAACGTAGTAATCCAGGTGGAAATCAGAGCAGATTTACGCACTCCAGAACATTGCATGTAAACCAACACAGTCTAAGTCTGTTCAGATTCTTCACTATATAGAACATCCTCAATAGATGATTCCTGTGCATTGCTCAGGGACTACATACCTCTGATTTATGAAGAATCTTTAGGTTAACATTAGGAATGGACATATGAATTTATGAGGATTGATGTTCGAGTTCTTGACTGGTTTTAGGAGCGCTACTATTAACACACTCTTTTGAGTAGGTAGCAGTTAGCCTTCATGTCTGCACACTCCCAGACATATTGTTAATTGAAGTTCTTTGTTAGAAGAAAGAATACTGTCAATTAGGCTTCGGTTTGCAGGGCATTCCTAACCTTGGAACTGTACCTAGTGCTTGTAGTTTTGATTACAATTTTCCATAATGTAGGTAAGATCCCCCATCCCATGATCCATGTACTATTACTGTTCTCCATAGATTAATAGTAATGATAGCATGCCTTTTGATTTGATTCCTTAGAAGATGTTCAAGTAGCCTTTCTCAGCTATCCTCTTTACAATTGAAGTCATATTCTGTAGCCATGCTTGCTATAAGTGTCAGAATCACTTAACCATTCTGCCCATGTCTCCTAGAAATCCACATCATTCTGTTTACCTATGGCTGGGTCCTTGATGCATTTGTTTTGGTAATTGTTAAGTTGGTAATTGAAAATATTCAAAGGTACTAAATTTTGCCACAGAGTCATGAAGCAATCCACATGAAGTGGCATATCTACCCCACTCAGAACTATCTTGATAGTTTCCCAGTTCACACACTCACTATGTCCCAAGCCCTGATTGATATCATAGAACATATTCCTCCTTCTTAGTTTTCTTTCAATGTATAGTATTTGTAGAAAAAACACATTTGGTCTGCTTCTCCCAGTATGTTTTATCTGGATAGCTGGCATTTCATATCTCTGCACTGTGACAAGCAGTTTATCAACTATGAGTGCATATGATTTCCCTCTTTATATTTGGTTAGCATATTGGCAACTTAATTAGCATATTTAATGTTTTAGTAATCCCATTGTAAAGTCCATATAAAGTGCACAGATGACATCAGTTTTAAAATACGGAAGGCGGCTGTATTGGGATTTTGCCAATGAAGCAGTTCTATTTAGACTCCACCTTTAAAAGTCACAGAAATGCAATTATATACGTGCATTTGACTTTATATTCCCTATGTGTCTTAACTTTATTAACTAGTGTGAAGCATTTAAACTCATTACTGAAATATATTTACTGTAGTACTAGAGATTTATATACATGTGTACTAATGTTCAGAAACAATGTAATTATGTATTCTAATTCACATTCTACACTTACTTTAACTCTATTTGCATAACTAAACATGTATTCTTTTATTCACATTTTGCATTGATTTATAAAGGTGTGTGTGTATATGTATAACCATGTATTCAAAATGCTTACTAAAGTAAGTCTGACTACAGGTCTCAGTCGAAATGCATTTTGCTTTGTCAATATGTTTTCTCTTTTCCTTACAGGTTCATTATCGTTATTTATGTTAGCTTGAGAACGGCCTACTGTTTTTATTAGATTGTTGATAGAGAGGCTTGAAGGGAAACTTGGCAGTGAAGGTGGAGAAACAATGGTCAAAAGAGGCCTTCTGTTCATCATGTACCCGGATTGCAAGATGTTCCAGGTTAGGAACTACAGTTTCAGTTTAATACGATGTGAACCTGAAGCCATATAGGCGATGCACTCAAGTAGTGTTCTGATTGGTCCCAGGTGGTGAAAAGATGATAAGAACATTTTTTAATCTCCTGTTACTTTTAATTACTGTTCTCATATTTAGAGTGTAGGAGAGATTCCATTTAGACTTCGGGATACCTCTTTGCTCACCCTATTCTTGCAAGTGTAAAGCTTAATGCTAAACACTTATTTTCTTTTTCTTTGGACTTCTACTAGAGACTGATCATGCTGACACCTTTTTCTTTTATGCTCCCAATTCAGTGGACCTTAAAAGTTGACCCTATATTTAATCTATGTTTAGAATAGTAAAGGAAAGTTTCTTTATGGAACACCTGTTTGCTTTAATTTGTGCTCGCATAATTGTGATTATCACAATCCGATATGTCATTCTATTGTGTTTTAACCAACTGAGATATCTCAGCTTACCTATTGTGTTGCTGCATTTACTGAACTTTTTCTTGGTTTGCATATATACTGCCTTGATTGGTAAACCAAAAAAAAACTATATTCAACGATTCGTGGTCCTTATAGCGGAATCACATTGGCGTCACAAGTTAGAAATGTATTGTTGATGTTTTCTCCCTTCAATGCTTCACATCATCTAGCAAAGGTCCATATGACCAATGGGAAAAAACCTTTGACAACTTGACTAAGAGAATACTTTTTAAGGTCTGGAGCTCCATCATATTGTAGCTTGTCGGATGGTTAGCTATTAAAGCAAAGGGATTTAGTGTATCCTATTCTAGACTCAACCCAGCCCTATAATTGAAGCCCGTGGCCTGATTTAGAGGCCTGATTTAGAGGATCAGTGGAGTCCCAGTGGTGCAGAAAAGAGTTGTAACAACGGAGGATTAATAATATGGTGGCTAGTTGTAATTGTTATTGTCAAGCTGTGATATTTTGTTGAGATTGCGTGATGTGATGAGATGATGTTTTAGTTGTGGTATGGATGTGAATGCATTTAATGTTAAGTAGTTGAAGTTGTTATCGGGCTCAACGTAACCTACGATCCTGGGATAGATATAAAGTGTGGCATTAACTATTGTAATTTGTCTGCTAAATTTTGTGGTACAAGTCATGAGGTAACATCGACTGCACAATTGAGATGGGGACAAATACCTTTGTGTGAGAGTAAGGTGTGGTTAGTGTAGGGAATCTTGTTTGCGCATGAGAGAAGCTGCACTGATTCGGGTGATTCGAGCTGGTTGATCTTTCACTTGAATGTGTATCTGAGGAGGTTGGAAAGTGTCCCTCTGGACCATTCCTAGTGTGATTGAGTACTTTTATTTCTTTAGTGGAGCAGACAAAAGTTATTTGTTGAAATCACTGAACGTTTTTGTTTCTGCTTGCCTAGTGTTGAGAAAAGAGTGCAATCGTGAAAATGGTAAAGGAGGGTGAGCTGCTGTGTGGAGTGAGAAAAACATCATAGTGTGCCACACTGAGATTGTACTTGTGGCGTTAGTGCCACGCTGGTATTGACTGTTTTTGGTTGATATGTCACTGAGTGTCAGGCTGTTATTAGTTGTTGACACTGAATAAGAATTGTGAGTAAAGAGATTATGTTCTAGTTGGAAATGAAAATTATATTTCTGATTGTTGATATTATTGCTGGAAAATAAAGGTTTTCAAGGCTTTGCAAGATCTGATAAGGTAAGATGTGAGAGTCTCTGTTAGAGAAGGAGAAGAGTCACCAACAGAAGGCACAGCAAGTCATTATATGGCCATTACTGTGGTGCCCTACTTGTGCATGTGGCTGAAGCATTGGCATAGGATCACTGAAAAAGAGGGTGCGTTGATGTTTCCACAATATGGCACATTTAATTTGAGAATAAATTGAAAATTTGAGACGCGTATTGTATGAGATGGAATGACCTTTCAAACCCACACAGTACGAGGCACTTAATGCTTGGGCACATGTAGCTTAAGTCAAGGAGAAAGGGAAGTATCAGGGTAAAGTCAGAAAGGCAGTACATACTTGTACAAAAGCTAGATGGGCTGCAGAACAAAAAAAATGGAGAACTGCCATGATTGAAGGAGCTAAGTTATATCCTGCATTGATGAGTAAGGAACCTCAGAAAGAGAAAAAGACAAATGAGAATAAGGTAGAGAGTGCAGAGGGAACAGGCGAAGATAGTGGTTCTGGTGATGACGTTTTGAATATGTTGTTTTTGACCCGTCCACCTCCTTATAATGTGACCCAGCTTGAAGGAAAGAGTGGTGTTGTTACCGGTGGAAGCTCAGAGGGAGCCGCCGCCCCAGTGAATACAAGTCAGAAGCTTATGGGAGAGAGTTAAGGAATTTGTGTTCCTGTTAACTCAACTGGTTCTAGTACCCCAGAAGCAATTACTGTTCCTGTTGCCATTGGCCCCGCAGTTCCCTTGTATAAACCTGAATCATCAGGGACCATGACATATGTTTTGACTGCTCCTACTGGAGTAAATTTGCCAACTACTGTTTCTGCTGCTCCCAGATGGGGAGGTACGAGAAGAACTACTTTGGTCCAAAGTATGGTGACTTCCATATATATGTTGCTCCTGCGTCTTCAGTAATGAATCCAACAGGACTTACCCCGTAGAGGAGTCCTCTCAGAGGTCACAAAATTCTCATATGTACATTTTTAATTAATCTTAGTTTATTACAAGCAGTAGTCCCCAGCAAGGAGTTACACCCAATATTTCAACAGTCTAAAATAGTGCTAATTCACTGGAATTAGACAATTTGATTAGATTTTGTAATGGGTCCCCACAAGAAGCTTAGAGTTCAGGATTGAGCAGAGAAACCTAATGTTCAGGAAGGGAAGATGCAGAGGATGTGGTCAAAATAAAATTAGAATTGGATGAGACTATTTCAGGAAACCTTGATCTATCCATATTAGATACATATCAAGAGAACATACTTTAATATACCTGCAACGATGTTACTAATCATGCAGGACCTGCTGATGACAAGCTGTCTGAATTAGTTCAAATGTAAGTTGTGGATTTAAGTGAGACCAAATACTTACAGAATAGTTACCATGTATGTTTTGATGATACAATATCACTAGTATGAGAACTACATGAATGGAAATGCAAGTTAGAGAAGGTGCTTCTGATTTCCCGTTGACCGAAGTGCCTGGTGGAGTTGACGTTCATGTGTCGTGGAGTAGGAGTGATCTTGCATTAGTCACAAATGATTTTACCAGATTGAGAGATAAGCTAGTGAAGTGGTACACCCGGGTTGATTGGTTTGTGAAGATTTCACAGTAATTGTGGATAGATTTCAACACCCTTTTTGACATTGTGGTATTGAGTGATTTATGGACAGAATGTAAACTAGCTGCACAGTGGCCAGTAAAAGAGCCATAGAGAGATCAAATATCTCAAGCCAAGTTCCCCTTGGTTATGAAAAAGTATTTTTGAAAGGAAAGATCCAGGCGAAAGTCATTTATTGTGTTAAGATTGACAGAACAACTCCAGAGCCTAAATGGACAGTGCATTCTTTTATGAGAAATTAGTGCAAACATTTAAGCAGCACAGTGGAATGAAGAATCTCAGATCAAAAGATATGGTCCCGGTCCCGATCCCCTTTGTGACAGTACTGAGACCTTAGGTTAGCATGATGATTCAACAGCAAAAGTTGATGCTAGCACAGATGAAAGCAGCACAGAGAGGTAAGTAAGAGTCATCCGTATATAGGGAATGTTGGTGCTGTGCAAGGTATATATCCACAGGAAGTTTCTCTGATGCAAGTTGGTGATGTGGGGTTCAACAGGGCCCATGCACAAAAGCTTCCATTTTACAAGTTCATGTTTAAACTTGACATCTTTTTAGACAGTGACTTTAAATGCTTTGCGTGTACATGGTAATATACTCATAGGGCCAAATTCTCAAGGAGCTATCTCCGAGTTAATGGCACTTAGTGCAGCCAAAGTCATGATACATTTCCCGCCCCATTCACAAGCCGGTGCAAACAGCCGACAGCCCCACTTTTCCGGCGTTTTCATCCACAAAAAACATCGCCACAGATGACCCCTGCAACCATCGCTAATGAGATGCAGAGTAGGCATTCCCATGCAAAAAGCAGCGACATCACTCCACAACATTCTCAACTACCAGCCACATTGGCGATACGACCACAAAACATGCGATAAGGCAAGTTAGCAGCAGGAAATTAACACCTGCTCTGACCTGTTGTAAAGATGGACGGCAGCCGGCACCACTAAAGGGAGCCCAGCACACAGCCACACCTGAAGAACAACAGATGCCATGGAGCTACTCATCATGCAGCTCGGTGCCCCAACAGGCCCACAACACCAACCACCACCCCTAGGCACGCCACCATTTCCCGGACTGCCCCGCCCTCCATCCTGGACCACCACAGAGGCAGCACAGACCGCGGACCTTCCGAAAACGCACCAGAGTTACAGACATGACACCAGAGCATGTCATTGCCCACTACAGGCTCAAAAGGACAACCATCCTCTGCATCCTGAACATCATCGCCCACAGGTTGACTGTACCAACACAACGGAAACCAACATCCCATCTCAGACAAAGCTGCTGGCTGTGCTGCACCTATTGGCCTCTAGTACCTTCCAACCAACAACCGCCAGAGTCGGAGGGGTTTACATCCAGCGCTATCAAAGTTCCTCAAACCTGTCCTGGATGCCATCATCAGCTTGGTACGCCAGTACCTATACTTCCCCCACACTGCGTAGGAACAGCTGGAGACCAAGCAAGGCTTCTACGCCACAGCTGCTTTCACTTACGTGTTGGGGGCAGTTGACTGCACACATGTCCGACTTGTCCCCCTGCCGACACTGCACACAATTACCGCTACAGAAAGCACACGCATTCCATCAATGTGCAGGCAATAGTGGACCAACAGGGAATCTTCACCAATGTTGTCGCCAACTACCCAGGCAGTGTGCATGATTCCTACATCTTCCGACAGTCCATCATGAACTGGCGCTTCCAGGATGGCACCTACGGAAATGCTCTGCTTGTTGCTAAGTACCAAATGAACACACCACACACCTCAACTCCACAATCGTGCACATCACAAACTCACATGCAACATGCCAAACATCATGCCCACCTACCAGACACACCAGCACAACTTTCTGTGGTAACCTGGCCTAGCCATGTGCAGGCGCCACCAACGGCATGTCACATCAGCCACACAATATCAGATTGTGGGAAGAGGTGGGAACAAGGCATGTACGAAGGAGGCAAGTGACCCATTAATAAGCATGTGCACAATGCCAAATGTGGCGTGGATGTGCTGGCCTGATGTCAGTATGCAGAACACACACATATCCATGTAGACACACACCGCTGGAGTATGGAGTGTAGTGGACAGTGGACGCAACCATGTCACCCCAGCCAGTGGGGAAGATCCCGGAAATGTAGCTTGTTTCATCCCCCCTGTAAGCGTAAGTGGAGTGGGCTGGCCCGGCGTACGACAGTACTCCGTAGGGGTGTGGCTCCTACACACGTGGATCTGGGTGTGGTTAAGTGTGGGGCTTGCCAAGGTTGTGGCTGATGCGTGTGTCTCTGTTGTAGTGTCTGCGCCACCCATCACGCAATCAACAATGTTGCTATGTGGCATGTCCCCGGTGTGTGTGGTCAGACGAAGGGGTACATGGGGTGGGCATGCCCATTCTGGGTCAAGGATCCCACATACCAACTGTTGTGTGTGTCGCTATTAGCGCAGCATGAGCCAAAGATGTACCCTCAACTGCATGTCAAGTTCAGCCAGGCAGGTGCTCTACATCTGTGTCAGCCCTGCCCTTGCAATGGGCCTACGCACACGTGGCCAGCCACATTCTGCTCCATACTCAGGCCTGTAGACATGCGCAGACAGGCGTGTCAATGGTGTGCGGTAGGGGTGCATGTGATGTAATCTTGCTGCGCACACTAGTGAATGTGCTCGTGGGAGGTGCAGCAGTGAGGCTACATAGTACACAGTGATGCAGCTAATTTGCAACATGCAGTACATGTCAAACAGTGAGCCTGCCAACACATCATACAGCATGTAGTCTTGACTCATGTCTCTCTGCATTGTCACAGGTGACCAAGGATATGCACTCTGCTCTTGGATGATGACACCCCTCTGAGCCCCGAACACACAGGCCCAGAGGGGGTTCAATTTGGCACCAGGGGCATCGTGGAATGCACATTTGGCATGTTGAAGTCACGTTTCAGGTGCCTGGACATCACAGGTGGTAAGCTCCTTGTGTGCAAGATGATCGTTGCATGTTGTGTGTTGCACAACATATGTGTACGCAGCAAAGCCCCATGGATAGGAGTGCCAGAGGCACCAGACGATGATGATGAGGCAGGTGGACCACACCTCACTTCAGCCGCAGCAGGAATAGCTCGTAGGGACTACATCATTGACAGTTTCTTCTCTGGTATCTGCATTTGCTAATAAAAGCATTCAGATACACATTCCCTGCATGCATGTCACTCATCTGTACAGGCTCTTCACTCAGACAGGTGTGAATGGAACCAGGCATTTATTATATAAAGTGACTTTGAGCCAAGTTCTTCAAAGGAGCCCTTCGATGGATTATCCTGGGACGTACACCAGTGACTAAGACCAGCCCTGCTGACTCCAATCCCTATCCTGCAAAGGATGGTGGCCTGTTCTACACCAAACTGACTCCCTGATACATTTCACACAGGTTTAGGGAGTTAGGTTGCTCCAAGCAATCTTGCAGAACACATTCTTACTATGCTCTCTATAGTTTAGGTAGTGTTAGGTAGGAGTATCAGTATGATATATATTCATATAATCACTGCAAAGTTATGATGGTTGAAGTATTAATCTTTTTCGTCATTCTTGTAATGCTGGTAACAATGCTTTGTCTCCTTCCGCTGATAACTGCCGCTCACATTTTTTACATAAGAATACAGTTGCTTCAATAAATGTTTGAAATGCCATTTCATGTATTTCTTGTGTCCACCTTTGGGCATACCTAAGTAATAACAAAAGGGTAGCTCTGCTTCCACAATTTCCTTGTGGGAATTAGAGTGGTCATGTTCTGAGATTGCGGACACCATCTGGCACTCTGTCAGGTTAGGGGTCCAGATGGCACACTGTGAGCTAGCCAGGAATTGTGTCAACATACTCTGATGACACGAGCGGATTCAGTCCCAATACTCTGACGCTTTTGTTTTCTAGCTGCATAGTCCTCCTTAATTAGTAGGAACTGTACGGCAGTGGAAATGATTATCTATAATAGGGTAGAGGATGTTTTGCCCGAACTGACCCAAGTACTGAAATTGATATTACCATATTGAAGAAATTGACTCCATGTCAATATTGTAACAAATTAGAGCATTGGAAGAGGGAATGTCATCTTAATCCCAACAGAGTAATGAATGAGAATCAGGTTCAGAATTTATGGTTTGTAGAGACACAGGTTAGCAACCCTGTACAAACACAAAATGTGCTGAGACACAGAATGCAAAACCATAATGTACAACTAGTTCCAGTGATGCAAGTCCCTGAAGCCCCGATTCCACAGCAAAATGTAACTGGTCCTAGATTTAATTATAGCCTGGTATCAAATTTTAATCAGAAATCCTTCCAAACCAAAACCCGTTTCAGCAATTTACTGTGTCTGACACACTTGAGAGCTATGGTTCAGATAAGTCATAATGACAGCGGCTGAGGGGGAGGAAGACGGCATGCTTGACGCAGCCTTCGAGGTAGACCAGAGTGGTTAATTTGTGGAAGGTGAAGTGAATGGCCACCCAGCATCATTCTTGATTGGCACTGGTGCTACCCATTCCTTTGTAAGAACTGCGGTTATTCCAGGCCTACCCCTCTTCTGGAAAAAGAATTCAAGTTGTAGGGGTTGCAAATAAACAAATGACAAATTCAGTAACACAAGAATTACCTGTTAAAATAGGGTCCTTTGAAGAGAACCACCAGTTTGCGGTGTGTGCTTCTAGCACTAAAATGCTTTTAGGACAAGACTTACCATGCAATTTAAATTGTACCATCTATTTCACACCGAAGAGTGTGGCGTTTCAGACTCATGATGAAGATGCTGATTTCAAAATGACGAGTCAAGGGTCAAACATTATATTGTACCCTTTGAAGACAAATGATGATTTGCCACCAGACTTCAGAGATAAAGTGAGGGACTGGGACTTCTCAGGAACGGACATAGGTCTCAGAAAAGGGGTAGAGCCTGCCCGTAGAAAAGTTAAACCTAATGCTGAATACCCAAGAATCCCTCAGTACAATTTGAATCCTAAAACGATTGCTGGGATTACATCAGTGATTGAGTAAACTCTACAAAAAGGCATATTGAAGGAGATAATGGGAAGTCCATGTAACTTATCCATCATGGGCTTGCAGAAGCCTAGCAAATAGTACTACATTGGAAAGTTTGAGAAAGGTTAATAACATTGTTGTTCCTTGCTGTCCTGGGGTTCCAAATCCTGCTGTGATTTTATTTCAGATTCCATGCGCGGTGGAGGGATTTACTGAGATTGATTTGTGCCAGGCATTCATCTCTATACCCTTGCATGAGTACAGGCAGTACCTTTTCACCTTCCAGTTCCAGAACTGTGTTTAGGCATGATGCAGAGTCTCACAGGGGTGTACAGAAAGTCCCTCGATCTTTAATCAGATCCTTAAAAAGAATCTTGAGTTCCTAATAATGCCTTGTATTTCTGTCCTAGTACAGTATACTGATGACCTTCTGGCTGTGTCAGACACCCAGCAAGCTTGTAAACAAGACACCATTTCACTGTTGAACCACTTGGCTGAGAATGAACACAAAGTGTAAACGAGTAAGATGCAGTAGTGTCAAAAAGAAGTTCTGTATCTTGGACAACACATTGAGAATGGAGCGATGAAGGCGTCAAAAGATGGAATCTTGGTGATTCTAAAAAAAATGAATCTGCTAACTACCCAGAGAAAAGTGAGGATGTTTTTGGGAATGGTGGGATATTGTCAGCAGTGGGTACCGAACTTTTCCCCTGTGGCTAAGCCTTTACATAGGCTGACACACACGGATGTGTTGTATCTAGTACCACGGCATAGCATTCCTAGAGTTGAGAAAAAGTCTCTGTTTTGCCCCTCTACTGGGAATGCCTGATTATGAGAAAGCTTTTGCTCTTTTTTTGCAGTGAGAGAGAGGGCTGCACTCTCTCAGTGCTTACACAGATGCATGGAAATGCACGGAGACCTGTGGCTTATTTCTCTGCTACCCTTTATCCCACAGTCGCTGGACTTACCGGATGCCTTAAAGCTGTAGCCGCAGTTGGTGTCAGCATAGAATGTTGTGACTGTATTGTCATTGGTCATCCCTTTATTGTTTTTGTTCCCTATTCTGTAGAAATCTTGTTGACACATACACTCACTCAACACCTGACCAACAGTAGATTGACTAAGTATGAGCAGTTTATTCTTGCTTCTAAAATAAATTCCCTCAAAAGATGTGCTACTTTGAACCCTGCCATCCATTTACCTTTACCTGAAATTGAAGACAATGATCGAGAAGTAGAACATGAATGTCTTGATGTCACTGAACTATGTACCAAGTCAAGACCAGATATACAAGATGAGCCACTGATTGAGTCAGATCTCATACTTTTTTATGGATACCGCCTGAGAGACAATAGAGGAGTCCTAAGAGCTGCCTCTGCAGCCTGTACAGTCACAGGAGTAGTCGAAGCCTCCTGGCTTCAAGGACTGTCTTTTGTGCAAGTGGCTGAATTGATTGCTCCTACTAGAGCTTGCAGTGTTTCTGAACACCTGAAAGTGACGTTTTTACTGATTACTGATAGTTTTGGTGTCTTTCATGAATTGGGTCAAATATGGTCACACTGGAGATTCATGACACTGCGCACATATCATGAGATTGTTGGAGGCATTGCAATAGCCTACTAAAATTGCAGTCATTAAGTATTCAGCCCATCGGAGAGGAGATGCTTATGCAACAGTTGACAACCAATATACAGATGAGGTTGCGCGATTTTGTGCATATGGGATCTGAATATTTGATGGTGAATATGGAAATGAATCTAAAGATGAGACCAATTACAACATTTTGTTAACATTAGCGGAAGTGAAAAGGTAGCAGGATCAAGTACCAGAGGCAGATCAGCAGAGTTGGTGAGAGCAGCTTGTATCAAAAGAGATGATGACTTTGGGGTTTCAACAGATGAAATACCTGTATTGCCAGATAGCTTGCTGTCTCTGATGGCTAGACATTTTCATGGTCCCTCACATGTTGGGAGAGATGTAGTGGTCAGATTGTTTTAAGACAGAATGGGTTTAACCCCCAAATCAGACTAATGGCTGAAGGATTGTGTCACAGATGCGTTGTGTGCCAGCAGATGAATGAAGCAAAAAAAAACACAGTGACACTGAGCCACATAGAAAAATCAGGAGGAACATTCAACAGGATGGAGTTGGACTTCATTGAGATGCCTGTATGCAACGGGCAGAGATATGTCTTTGTGATTGTGTCTATCTTCTCACATTGGGTTGAAGCCTAGCCGATCACTAGAAATGATAATCTCACAGTAGCTAAGTTGCTGTTAAGGGAGCTTATACCCAGGTTCGGTTTCCCAACTTCGCTGGAGTCAGACCGGGGGACTCATTTGTGTGCAGCACTGCAAGGGGAACAAAGACTACAGTGCAGTTATCGGCCTGAGGCTTCAGGCACAGTCAAACAAGTAACGAGACATTAAAATCCAATTTGGCCAAAGTGTTGTTTCACCATCTCTGAAATGGCCTCATGCTTTGCCCCTTGTTTTAATGAGTCTTTGCAGCATCCCTCATCAGAACATAGGAATCTCCTTCCATTAAATCATCTTTGACAGAGTAATGGGACTGCCAGCAGTGCCTGCAAATGCACTTGTGAACATTACAGATTGCATGACTTTAGATTACTGTAAAGGACTTACTTATGTGGTACATTCTGTGTCTCACAAGTTGGAGCTGCCACTGCACCAACACATCAGAAGCAGTGTCATGACATCAGTCCCAGCGATTGGGTCTTGGTTAAGAAGCACATTCAGGAAACATGTCTTGATGGCATGGTCTGGATCAAGTGATGCTCATTATGAACGCTGCTGTTAAGTGTGAATGTCTCCCCAACTGGATCCATGTTGCCCACACTCGCAGAGTTGAGTGTGCCCTTGATGATGGGACAGTGCCTTTCCCAGAAGTGCAATGTGCAACTGAAAAGAAGCGGGAGGAGGTTAGACAAGTCATAGGAATTCAGCGAGAACCAGAAACAGCACATCATGGATCTGAGGGGTTCTTGATAAATCTACAGTTGAGGTTGAAACAGGAGAGCCTTGGTGTGTGACACGGACTGAGCCAGATTTGGACCCTGACGAAAGGCCTAGAGCTGCGGCAAGACAAGTGGGAGCAGGAGACAGTTGGCTGAGAAGGCGGGAGAGAGAGAGACTGAGCCTGCCTATTCACTAACCTAGAGGATACTGAGGATTTTGGTCTGAGTGACAGTGAAGATGGACAAACTGCACTCAGAAGATCAAAGAGAGTTAGATTACCCTATTGGAGTTATTCATTCCCTGAATGGACATACTTTGCAGCAAATGACAGATAGAGGATTTGGAGGATAACAGTGCAAATCAACTTGAACCTCCATGAACTAAAGCTTGTGCCTAAACTTTCCTTTGAATTTGCTTTATCGTTGCATTGACTGGCATGATTTGTCATTGGCATGATTTCTAACTTGGACTTTGATCTGTGCTTTTATTAGAGGCAATTGAATGGACTTTGTTAATAAGAATTAAGAAGATACCCTAGGCCTGAGGCTGCAGATGGAGCATAGGTTTGTCAGAAGACAGAGTAGGGTTAGGGAAGACTCATGAAACCTTTGTAAATAAACTCATTACATGTTTTATGGACTTTGTCTTGTCAGCTGCATAAGTAGAAACCTACAGAAATCTGCTTGCTGCTATTTCCTGCTTAATGGTCTGATTCTAGAGACATCATACAAACAAGAAACACTAATAGACGTAGGCTTATATTAGCAGGTGTATGAATAGCTGGAACTGTAGGACTAATTGTTTTGCTTGTAGAATTATATTCACTCACACTTCCAAGTCCAGTTGAGATTAGATCTACAACTAGCACTAGAGCCACATTTTCTACTGACAATAGCTTTTATACATTTGATTTTAAGACCTTGCATGTAGATTCATCGAAGGGAGATTTCTCCTCAAGTGCTTATTTTAAGTTGCTTTATGAGTACATTGACACAATGCATGCAAAGGACTACTTTGTCTGTAGGCAGTTACCTACCATCACATGCCTCTTACACATGGTGTTACATGTAGAATATTAATGAGCCTTTTGTATGGAAAGGATCATTTCCAGTATTATTTTTTAGTTATGATTTAGAGCTTTCTAAAGTCCCTTTGTTCAAGCATTTGAATTGCCTCCCAAGGCATAACAGATGGAAACAGATGATAGCTACTTTAAACCCATTTTAAAGATACATACTGCTTTTGCCCACAGGAAAAATGTTACTTGTTTCCTAAAAAATATTGGAACTTAATTTTTAGATGGTTGTTCATTAAAAACAGGATGGGATCAAAGCTATAGAAGTCAATGAGCTAAAGATGAACTAAAACACCAAGAGTCAGGAGTTATGCCTGCACTGACTTTAAATTGTAAGCACAAGGGAAAGCTATGTGTTCAAAAACTCAAATCTGCAACTAATACTACAAATATGGGAAGGAGTGATTGTAATCACATTTTTGAATGTGAAGGGAATTGCCCATTATTTATGGGATTATATTTATAAATAAAGGTATATATATGTGATGTGTGTATATAGTAATATTGTAGCTAGGCAACTCTGTGGATATTTTTAATGATTTTTTTATTGCTGTCTGACTCTACGTGACAACTGTTAATCTGAGTCTTTGAGTGCCCACTCTTAGCATGCGCTGCCTTTTTGAGTAAGTTCTGCATGTCCAGTTGCATTCTTGCATTCTGTCTGTCTAGTTACACCTTGTCATTAATGGGCACTCACGTCCTTTGATAGTAGATAACAATGTTCCACAGGGCAGCGGGAGGCCAAGCTGGAGATCGTCAAAGTTGTGAGCAGCAATACACTCGTTATGGTAACGCGAGTGAAGCACATAGGTTTCTTTTCAAGACACCATTATACTAAAGACATTTTCTGCATTTTTAATGACCTGCTTTTCCTCACTTACATCGGATTCGGACATCTCACTTAGTCTGTCCACCTTGTCAGTGCATTACTCATTACTGTTGATGTCATTTCTACCATTGGCAGTAAAGCGGTACTACAGCAAAAGTCAGCAACATGTAGTTAAAATGCCTAAACACTGCAACGAAAATAGAAAATATACTGTATATATTGCACCATTGTTTAATAGCGCGCTATGTGAACAAGGCTGCATGTCTGGCGGCCGAAACGCGTCATTTGGACTTATGATGTTTGAATAAACGACACTTACCTGCATCTTTGCTGACGGAGTCTGTATCCTGGTGTTGCGCCGTATTGGATGGTCACGCTGTGGAAACTTGTTGTGGATATTTATGCAGAGAACGGCTGTCCCTGCTCTACAGACCCCCTCTTCATCACAAATCACTGGGCCAATGTGGTTTCTAACACGCCTCACTTTGAAATGAGATCCGGGAGGAGAAACAGTTAAAGCACGGCCCCCTGACAGCCCAGAGGACTGCTGGCTCTGAAAACCCATCGCGTTGGAGATAAAGGTCGAGTTGGAGGACCCAGCTAAACATTTCCTTACCCCGTGGTGAATACGAGCAGCGGCTGGCGTATTTCAGGTTTTGAAGAGGAACATTTTGTTATGTGCCAAAATATTATTTCTGCATATTTCTGGGCAGACCTGGTTTTATTAACAATCACATCATGTCCAACGAAGCACTGCGAGAGAGGGAAGCAGCAGCAGAAGCTTTATTCGATAATTTGCCCAATATATCGAGCGAAATGAGAAACACGGAGGTGCACACTGGCTCAAGCAATGATGACTACAAAAATAAGCTGAAAACACTGGAAAAACTCATGCGCACAGAGATCACTAAGTGGTGGGAGGCTAAGTCACTACAGAAATACCATGAAGCAGACCGCATCCCACGAGGACTGAAGATTATGCTGGCCCCCAGTTTTGAGCAGCCCAACCCCGACATGCTCTAAGAATGCGCCATGAGCAATTTGGAAGCATCAATGAGACTGGTCATCATATTAATCAAATATACTGAGATCGACAGAATTAAGACACAAAAGGAAATAGATCGCATCAATGAGGAACTTGACACACTGGAGCCTAAAGAGGCTATCACCAAAGGGAGAGAA
Organism: Triturus cristatus; assembly: GCF_964204655.1. Classification (NCBI taxonomy): domain Eukaryota; kingdom Metazoa; phylum Chordata; class Amphibia; order Caudata; family Salamandridae; genus Triturus; species Triturus cristatus. The sequence goes on from NC_140588.1 coordinate 922,128,023, forward strand.
GAGATTAAGACGCGCCTAAAAAAACATGAAGAAACAAACAGGGTGCGCAAAATCTTCAAATTTGCCCACGATAGAACGGATTATGAATACGGACAAATTTTCACTTTTGCGCGAAAATATGAGACAATCAGGCAACAAAGGATGAATAAACCAACCCAGTTAGTGCAAGCCAAACCCGCCACAAGCAAAACAGCAAGCAGCAGAATCGACATCTCTTTCTGACCTCAGCTCATTAGCCGAAAGTGGAACGGATTCGGATGACGGGGGCAGATGGCGTAACAGTAAAGACACTAGGGCAGTCAAGCTCAACTTGGGTGAAGAGATGGATTTTTTAGTATTTGACAGCCGCAAATTCTGCGGCCACGGCCTCCAAAGAAACAAAACACTGGCGCAACCGGAGGAGGCGTGAAAGAAGGAAATGCAGAAAAGCCAAAACAAAACAACAGAAGGAGAGGAAACTGGAGGAACAAGTTAAATCGGCCACTAAAACCATCATTGACCTGAGCACAATTGATCCATCAGAGGCAGAGAAACAGCTCCTTGCACTTGGTCTCACTTTCTGCCCCGAGAGTAGTTTTGACTATAGTAACACTCGTATTGATGTCTACAAATTCATTAGGACGCTCAAATTGATCATGTTTTTCAAATTCAAACAGGGTAATCTTAACCAACAAGCAACTTTGACTCTAATGCCTCCTAAGGAGCCCACCTTGACTGTTGTGGACATCCCCAAGCTGCGTCTGTTAAGGGAATTAGAAATGCCCAGCACACCGAAACCAACTCAACAATTTCTGCATGATGAAGGGATTGAGAGCTCCACCAGAATCCCTAGCCTCTTCAAACCCCACTCCACATTCACACCTATGATGCCCAGGGATGCAATCGACATATACAGTGACGTCATCACTGAGGAACTCAAAACTTTACACCTCAAAACATCACGGAAATCCAAAAGACACAAACAACAGAATCTCAAGTACACTGAAATTGTGAATAAACTCAAGAGTGAAAATGAAGTCATAATTAACAAGTCCGATAAGGGGGGCAACATTGTGCTTTGGCCACGACATCTGTATCTAGAGGAGGCGAACAGGCACTTGGCCGATATCAGTTGCTACAAAACATCCAGCAATAAGGAGGTAGCGAACAGTAACAAAGAGCTCAGAAAACATCTGAATACATTGAGGGCACAGGGGCAATTGAGCAAGGAGGAACAGTTATTCTTGAGCACAGAGTCACCGGTCCTCCCCATTCTATACTTTCTACCCAAAGTCCACAAAAACACCAACCCGATCCCTGGGCAGCCCATCAACTCGGGAAGGAAAAGTATGTGCGAAAACATTTCCAAATATGTAGACTTTTTCCTCCAGGACTTAGTCTCTAGCCAGCAATCATATTTGAGAGACACTAGTGACTTTTTGCTCAAAGTGAAGAACATGCCATGGCGCAAAGATTATTTATTAATTTCGCTCAACATAACATCATTGTACACGAGTATCCGCCACAGTGATGGGCTAGCTACATGCAAATACTTTCTTGACAAAAGGCCAATTCACTGTCACAAGCATAAAGAACTCATATTGTTCTTGATTGATTGGTGTCTTAAACACAATTATTTTATGGTTAATAAAACTGTGTACCAGCAACTCAGGGGTGTGGCCATGGGAGCCTGCTTCTCGCCTAATTATGCATGTTTACATGTTGGCTGGTGGAAGGAGCAGGCTCTCATGGTCGACCACTCAGAGGCTTGGAAGGATAACAATGTGTCTTGGCTCAGATACATTATTGACATCTTTTTAATCTGGCAAGGAGACGCTAATAGTGCAAAGGCATTCATAATTGAGATTAACACAAACAATCTCAATATAGAATTCAATGCCAACATTAGTGATACCTCCATCGAATTTTTAGACGTCATGTTGTACATCGCCAATGGCACTTTGCACTCCAAACTTCATAGAAAGCTCACGGCAGGCAATTCAACTCTCTACGCCTTGAGTTTTCACAAGGGGCACCTCATAGCCAGCATTTCATATGGGGAAATGCTTCGCTTATGCAGGATCTGCAGCACCCGTGAGGACTTAATTGAGTGCCAGAGTGAGGCTTCTAAGAGATTCAGGGCACATGGTTATTCGGCTACCACCATCCAAGAAAGTGCCAATGCCATTCCCCGAGAAGAGCTCCTGAAGGGTAAACCCGCACCTGATAGTAGCAGAGCAGGCAGTATTCTCGACGAGCCAGCAGGCACCATTTGCACCAGACTTATCATAACCCATAACACAGAGGAAAGAGCAATCAGATCAGCTGTGAATAAACATTGGGGGATTATTAAATCTGACCCCATCCTGGGCTCACTTGTTGCTAAACAGCGTGATATCATCTACAGGCGGGCATTCTCTATGCGTGACTCATTAGTGAGGGATAGTCCAGAGATCAAAACCACCCAGAACTGGTTGGCTGACAGAAAGGGTTTCGTTAAATGCAACAGCTGCAGAGCGTGTAAATTTGGTAAAAATATCACGCAGCTAGACTCCACGTTCAGAAATGCACCACTTACCATCAAATATCACCTGACATTCAGAACTGAGTTCGCAATCTATGTCCTGGAATGTAAGTGTGGCCTGAGGTACATTGGTAGTACCAAACTACAGGTCCATTTGCGGATCCAACAGCACCTGAGAGCTATCGTCAATAGTGACCCGGCCTATCCGGTAGCAAGACATTTCAAGGACGTTCACAACAATAATCTAGACCACCTCCAATACTCAGTAATAGACTGCATTCCAACACTGAGGCGTGGAGGTACTAGGGAGAAACTGTTGCATCAGCTAGAAAGTAAATATATCCTGCAGTTTAACACCAAGGCACCCGCAGGGTTCAACACTAGTGAGGATCTGCATCACTTTCTGTGAATTGGTCTGACTAAATGCATTCTCTATGTTATCATCATGTGTGCATTACCGTTGATTATTGCCTCATTTGCACTGTACATATATACTTAGCACCCCAACGACATGTGATCCAAGTTGGGCCATGTGACAGCGTTAACACATTTTTGTTTAGATGTTTCCCTCTGCATTAATGCATGCCATTGTCTTTCCATTTGAGTATTTCATGACGCGTCGCATCTCAAATATGCACTGTACATATACCGAACACCCGAGCATTATGGAAATCGAATTGAATCATATAACAGCTTTTTAACACATTTTGCTTTTGATGTTTACATATGCATTGTTGCATGTTATTTTCTTTCCATTTGAGCACTGTACATATCGCGTTGCGTCTGTGTTCCGTTTGGCTTTATCTAGTTACACCACATACTTTAGGCTAAGATGGATCGTCCCCACGATTTCAGCCTCTGAATGGTTAGGTATAACGTGACTACATTGGCCACAGGCATTTCAATTTTTTATATGAACGGCGTTTCCGAAATTTGCTTGTTATCATATATTTCTTTCTTAATCATCACCCCTGTGCAGAGGCAACATCACTACACAAAAATTCCCACTATGTATGCGCACTATGCACGCACGCCTCCTCACATTTGTATATATCACAACATACATCCCTCACACACATTTTTTACTGATTATATTTGGCATATACGTTCCTGCATTCATGTAGCAATATTGTAGTTAGGCAACTCTGTGGATATTTTTAATGATTTTTTATTGCTGTCTGACTCTACGGACGCGACCGCGTATTACGTGGCAACCGTTAATCTGAGTCTTTGAGTGCCCACTCTTAGCATGCGCTGCCTTTTTGCGTAAGCTCCGAATATCCAGTTGCATTCTCCAAACCCGCTGTCTGTCTAGTTACAACTTGACATTAATGGGCACTCACGTCCTTTGATAGTAAATAACAATGTTCCGCATGGCAGGGCAGTGGGAGGCCAAGCTGGAGATCGTCGAGGTTGCGAGCAGCAATGCATTGGTTTTGGTAATGCGAGTGAAGCACATAGGTTTCTTTTCAAGACACCATTACACTAAAACCATTTTCTGCATTTTCTTGACCTTGTTTTCCTCACTTACGTCGGATTCGGACATCTCACTTAGTCTGTCCACCATGTCAGTGCATGACTCATTACTTTTGATGTCATTTCTACCATTGGCAGTAAAGCGGTACTACACCAAAAGTCAGCCACATGCAGTAAAAATGCCTAATCACTACAACGAAAATAGAAAACATACTGCCACTATCACCTGCATATATTGCACCATTGTTTAACAGTGTGCTATGTGAACAAGGCCGCATGTCTGGCGGTCGAAACGCGTCATTTGGACTTATGATGTTTGAATAAACGACACTTACCTGCATCTTTGCTGACGGAGTCTGTATCCTGGTGTTGCTCCGCATTGGATGGTCGCGCTGTGGGAACTTGTTGTGGATATATATATATATACATATATATATATATAATTCACTGAAAAAACCATAGATTTCACACGTGTTATAGTTAGCTGGACATTTCACTCGTAAAAAACCATTGAAATTCCCCCGTTATAGTTAGTTCAGCTAAATATAACTCGCGCGACCGCAATCCGCTGCTGATGACGTCACATATTACATCAATCATGACATGGTCAGTGACATCACTCAAGACATCACTGATGACATCTCAAATGACATCACTGATGAAATCACTGATGACACCATCCAGTGAATATGTGTCTTTCTGAAAAATAAATATGTTTTATATATGTATATCAAAAGGTTAATGGAAGAATCAATGGGTAAATAAGTGTCTAAATGGATGTTTTTTTTTGTAAAATTAATTGTATAACTGACTTATTAACAGTATCTTAGTGAATACAGTGATGTAATATGTGACATCATCAGCGCCATAGAGAGATCAAATATCTCAAGCCAAGTTCCCCTTCGTTATGAAAAAGTATTAACAGGTGATTACCTTTTTGAAAGGAAAGATCCAGGCGAAAGACATTTATTGTGTTAAGATTGACAAAACAACTCCAGAGCCTAAATAGACAGTGCATTCTTTTATGAGAAATTAGTGCAAACATTTAAGCAGCACAGTGGAATGAAGAATCTCAAATCAAAAGATATGGTCCCGGTCTCCATCCCCTTTGTGACAGTACTGAGAGCTTAGGTTAGCATGATGATTCAACAGCAAAAGTTGATGCTAGCACAGATGAAAGCAGCACAGAGAAGTAAGTAAGAGTCATCCGTTTATAGGGAATGTTGGTGCTGTGCAAGGTATATATCCACAGGAAGTTTCTCTGATGCAAGTTGGTGATGTGGGGTTCAACAGGGCCCATGCACAAAAGCTTCCATTTTACAAGTTCATGTTTAAACTTGACATCTTTTTAGACAGTGACTTTAAATGCATTGCACGTACATGGTAATATACTCATAGGGCCAAATTCTCAAGGAGCTATCTCCGAGTTAACGGCACTTTAGTGCAGCCAAAGTCGTGATAAATTTACCGCCCCATTCACAAGCCGGTGCAAACAGCCGACAGCACCACTTTTCCGGCGTTTGCATCCGCAAAAAACATCGCCACAGATGACCCCGGCAACCATCGCTAATGAGATGCAGAGTAGGCATTCCCGTGCAAAAAGCAGCGACACCACTCCACAACATTCTTAACTACCAGCCACATTGGCGATACGACCACAAAACATGCGATAAGGCAAGTTAGCAGCAGGAAATTAACACCTGCTCTGACCTGGTGTAAAGTTGGACGGCAGCCGGCACCACTAAAGGGAGCCCAGCACACAGCCACACCTGAAGAACAACAGATGCCATGGAGCTACTCATCATGCAGCTCGGAGCCCCAACAGGACCACAACACCCACCACCACCCCGAGGCACGCCACCACCCCCCGGACCGCCCCCGCCCTCCATCCTGGACCACCACAGAGGCAGCACAGACCGCGGACCTTCCGAAAACGCACCAGAGTTACAGACATGACACCAGAGCATGTCATTGCCCACTACAGGCTCAAAAGGACAACCATCCTCTGCATCCTGAACATCATCGCCCACAGGTTGACTGTACCAACACAACGGATAACCAACATCCCATCTCAGACAAAGCTGCTGGCTGTGCTGCACCTATTGGCCTCTGGTACTTTCCAACCAACAACCGCCAGAGTCGGAGGGGTCTCACAGCCAGCGCTATCAAAGTTCCTCAAACCTGTCCTGAATGCCATCATCAGCTTGGTACCCCAGTACCTATACTTCCCCCACACTGCGTAGGAACAGCTGGAGACCAAGCAAGGCTTCTACACCACAGCTGCTTTCCCGCACGTGTTGGGGGCAGTTGACTGCACACATGTCCGACTTGTCCCCCTGCCGACACTGCACACAATTACCGTTACAGAAAGCACACGCATTCCATCAATGTGCAGGCAATAGTGGACCAACGGGGACTCTTCACCAATGTCGTCGCCAACTACCAAGGCAGTGTGCATGTTTCCTACATCTTCCGACAGTCTATCATCAACTTGCGCTTCCAGGATGGCACCTACGGAAATGCTCTGCTTGTTGCTAAGTACCAAATGAACACACCACACACCTCAACTCCACAATCGTGCACATCACAAACTCACATGCAACATGCCAAACATCATGCCCACCTACCAGACACACCAGCACAACTTTCTGTGGTAACCTGGCCTAGCCATGTGCAGGCGCCACCAACGGCATGTCACATCAGCCACACAATAGCAGATTGTGGGAAGAGGTGGGAACAAGGCATGTACGAAGGAGGCAAGTGACCCATTAATAAGCATGTACACAATGCCAAGTGTGGCGTGGATGTGCTGGCCTGATGTCAGTATGCAGAACACACACATATCCATGTAGACACACACCGCTGGAGTATGGAGTGTAGTGGACAGTGGACGCAACCATGTCACCCCAGCCAGTGGGGAAGATCCCGGAAATGTAGCTTGTTACGTCCCCCCTGTAAGCGTGAGTGGAGTGGGCTGGCCCGGCGTACGACAGTACTGCGTAGGGGTGTGGCTCCTACACACGTGGATCTGGGTGTGGTTCAGTGTGGGGCTTGCCAAGGTTGTGGCTGATGCGTGTGTCTCTGTTGTAGTGTCTGCGTCACCCATCACGCAATCAACAATGTTGCTATGTGGCATGTCTCCGGTGTGTGTGGTCAGACAAAGGGGTACATGGGGTGGGCATGCCCATTCTGGGTCAAGGATCACATATGCCAACTGTTGTGTGTGTCGCTATTAGCGCAGCATGAGCCAAAGATGTACCCTCAACTGCATGTCAAGTTCAGCCAGGCAGGTGCTCTACATCTGTGTCAGCCCTGTCCTTGCAATGGGCCTACGCACACGTGGCCAGCCACATTCTGCGCAGCATCATCACTGTGTCATACTCAGGCCTGTAGACATGCGCAGACAGGTGTGTCAATGGTGTGCGGTAGGGGTGCATGTGATGTAATCTTGCTGCGCACACTAGTGAATGTGCTCGGGGGAGGTGCAGCAGTGAGGCTACATAGTAGTACACAGTGATGCAGCTAATTTGCAACATGCAGTACATGTCAAACAGTGAGCCTGCCAACACATCATACAGCATGTAGTCTTGACTCATGTCTCTCTGCATTGTCACAGGTGACCAAGGATATGCACTCTGCACTTGGATGATGACACCCCTCCGAGCCCCGAACACACAGGCCCAGAGGGGGTTCAATTTGGCACCAGGGGCATCGTGGAATGCACATTTGGCATGTTGAAGTCACGTTTCAGGTGCCTGGACATCACAGGTGGTAAGCTCCTTGTGTGCAAGATGATCGTTGCATGTTGTGTGTTGCACAACATATGTGTACGCAGCAAAGCCCCATGGAAACGAGTTCCAGAGGCACCAGACGATGATGATGAGGCAGGTGGACCACACCCCACTGCAGCCGCAGCAGGAATAGCTCGTAGGGACTACATCATTGACAGTTTCTTCTCTGGTATCTGCATGTGCTAATAAAAGCATTCAGATACACATTCCCTGCATGCATGTCACTCATCTGTACAGGCTCTTCACTCAGACAGGTGTGAATGGAACCAGGCGTTTATTATATAAACTGACTTTGAGCCAAGTTCTTCAAAGGAGCACTTCGATGGATTATCCTGGGACGTACACCAGTGACTGAGACCAGCCCAGCTGACTCCAATCCCTATCCTGCAAAGGATGGTGGCCTGTTCTACACCACACTGACTCCCTGATACATTTCACACAGGTTTAGGGAGTTAGGTTGCTCCAAGCAATCTTGCAGAACACATTCTTACTATGCTCTCTATAGTTTAGGTAGTGTTAGGTAGGAGTATCAGTATGATATATATTCATTTAATCACTGCAAAGTTATGATGGTTGAAGTATTAATCTTTTTCGTCATTCTTGTAATGCTGGTAACAATGCTTTGTCTCCTTCCACTGATAACTGCCGCTCACATTTTTTACATAAGAATACAATTGCTTCAATAAATGTTTGAAATGCCATTTCATGTATTTCTTGTGTCCACCTTTGGGCATACCTAAGTAATAACAAAAGGGTAGCTCTGCTTCCACAATTTCCTTGTGGGAATTAGAGTGGTCATGTTCTGAGATTGTGGACACCATCTGGCATTCTGTCAGGTTAGGGGTCCAGATGGCACACTGTGAGCTAGCCAGGAATTGTGTCAACATACTCTGATGACATGAGCGGATTCAGTCCCAATATTCTGACGCTTTTGTTTTCTAGCTGCATAGTCCTCCTTAATTAGTAGGAACTGTACAGCAGTGGAAATGATTATCTATAATAGGGTAGAGGATGTTTTGCCCGAACTGACCCAAGTACTGAAATTGATATTACCACATTGAAGAAATTGACTCCATGTTAATATTGTATCAAATTAGAGCATCGGAAAAGGGAATGTCATCTTAATTCCAACAGAGTAATGAATGAGAATCAGGTGCAGAATTTATGGTTTGTAGAGACACAGGTTAGCAACCCTGTACAAACACAAAATGTGCTGAGACACAGAATGCAAAGCCATAATGTACAACTAGTTCCAGTGATGCAAGTCCCTCAAGCCCCGATTCCACAGCAAAATGTAACTGGTCCTAGATTTAATTATAGCCTGGTATCAAATTTTAATCAGAAATCCTTCCAAACCAAAACCCGTTTCAGCAATTTACTGTGTCTGACACACTTGAGAGTTATGGTTCAGATAAGTCATAATGACAGCGGCTGAGGGGGAGGGAGACGGCATGTTTGATGCAGCCTTCGAGGTAGACCAGAGTGGCTAATTTGTGGAAGGTGAAGTGAATGGCCACCCAGCATCATTCTTGATTGACACTGGTGCTACCCATTCCTTTGTAAGAACTGCGGTTATTCCAGGCCTACCCCTCTTCTGGAAAAATAATTCAAGTTGTAGGGGTTGCAAATAAACAAATGACAAATTCAGTAACACAAGAAGTACCTGTTAAAATAGGGTCCTTTGAAGAGAACCACCAGTTTGCGGTGTGTGCTTCTAGCACTATAAAGCTTTTAGGACAAGACTTACAATGCAATTTAAATTGTACCATCTATTGCACACCTAAGAGTGTGGCGTTTCAGACTCATGATGAAGATGCTGATTTCAAAATGACGAGTCAAGGGTCAAACATTGGATTGTACCCTTTGAAGACAAATGATGATTTGCCACCAGACTTCAGAGATAAAGTGAGGGACTGGGACTTCTCAGGAACGGACATAGGTCTCAGAAAAGGAGAAGAGCCTGTCCGTAGAAAAGTTAAACCTAATGCTGAATACCCAAGAACCCCTCAGTACAATTTGAATCCTAAAACGATTGCTGGGATTACATCAGTGATAGAGTAAACTCTACAAAAAGGCATATTGAAGGAGATAATGGGAAGTCCATGTAACTTATCCATCATGGGCTTGCAGAAGCCTAGCAAAGAGTACTACATTGGTAAGTTTGAGAAAGGTTAATAACATTGTTGTTCCCTGCTGTCCTGGGGTTCCAAATCCTGCTGTGATTGTATTTCAGATTCCATGTGCGGTGGAGTGATTTACTGAGATTGATTTGTGCCAGGCATTCATCTCTATACCCTTGCATGAGTACAGGCAGTACCTTTTCACCTTCCAGTTCCAGAACTGTGGTTAGGCATGATGCAGAGTCTCACAGGGGTATACAGAAAGTCCCTCGATCTTTAATCAGATCCCTAAAAAGAATCTTGAGTTCCTAATAATGCCTTGTATTTCTATCCTAGTACAGTATACTGATGACCTTCTGGCTGTGTCAGACACCCAGCTAGCTTGTAAACAAGACACCATTTCACTGTTGAACCACTTTGCTGAGAATGAACACAAAGTGTAACCGTGTAAGATGCAGTAGTGTCAAAAAGAAGTTCTGTATCTTGGACAACACATTGAGAATGGAGCGATGAAGGCGTCAAAAGATGGAATCTTGGTGATTCTAAAAAAAATGAATCTGCTAACTACCCAGAGAAAAGTGAGGATGTTTTGGGGAATGGTGGGATATTGTCAGCAGTGGGTACCGAACTTTTCCCCTGTGGCTAAGCCTTTACATAGGCTGACACACAAGGACGTGTTGTATCTAGTACCACGGCATAATAATAGCTTTCTTGCATTCCTAGAGTTGAGAAAAAGTCTCTGTTTTGCCCCTCTACTGGGAATGCCTGATTATGAGAAAGCTTTTGCTCTTTTTTTGCAGTGAGAGAGAGGGCTGCACTCTCTCAGTGCTTACACAGATGCATGGAAATGCACGGACACCTGTGGCTTATTTTTCTGCTACCCTTTATCCCACAGTCGCTGGACTTACCGGATGCCTTAAAGCTGTAGCCGCAGTTGGTGTCAGCATAGAATGGTGTGACTGTATTTTCATTGGTCATCCCTTTATTGTTTTTGTTCCCTATTCTGTGGAAATCTTGTTGACACATACACTCACTCAACACCTGACCAACAGTAGATTGACTAAGTATGAGCAGTTTATTCTTGCTTCTAAAATAAATTCCCTCAAAAGATGTGCTACTTTGAACCCTGCCACCCATTTACCTTTACCTGAAATTGAAGGTAATGATCGAGAAGTAGAACATGAATGTCTTGATGTCACTGAACTATGTACCAAGTCAAGACCAGATATACAAGATGAGCCACTGATTGAGTCAGATCTCATACTTTTTTATGGGTACCGTTTGAGAGGCAATGGAGGAGTCTTAAGAGCTGCCTCTGCAGCCTGTACAGTCACAGGAGTAGTCGAAGCCTCCTGGCTTCAAGGACTGTCTTTTGTGCAAGTGGCTGAATTGATTGCTCCTACTAGAGCTTGCTGTGTTTCTGAACAGCTGAAAGTGATATTTTTACTGATAGTCACTATAGTTTTGGTGTCTTTCATGAATTGGGTCAAATATGGTCACACTGGAGATTCATGACACTGACGGGATCCCTCAGATGTAACAGCGCACATATCATGAGATTGTTGGAGGCATTGCAATAGCCTACTAAAATTGCAGTCATTAAGTATTCAGCCCATCGGAGAGGAGATGCTTATGCAACAGTTGACAACCAATATACAGATGAGGTTGCGCGATTTTGTGCACATGGGATCTGAATATTTGATGGTGAATATGGAAATGAATCTAAAGATGAGACCAATTACAACATTTTGTTAAAATTAGCGGAAGTGAAAAAGTAGCAGGAGGAAGTACCAGAGGCAGATCAGCAGAGTTGATGAGAGGAGGTTGTATCAAAAGAGATTATGACTTTGGGGTTTCAACAGATGAAATACCTGTATTGCCAGATAGCTTGCTGTCTCTGATGGCTAGACATTTTCATGATCCCTCACATGTTGGGAGAGATGTAGTGGTCAGATTGTTTTAAGACAGAATGGGTTTAACCCCCAAATCAGATTAATGGCTGAAGGATTGTGTCACAGATGCGTTGTGTGCCAGCAGATGAATGAAGCAAAAAAAAACACAGTGACACTGAGTCACATGGAAAAATGAGGAGGAACGTTTAACAGGATGGAGTTGGACTTCATTGAGATGCCTGTATGCAACGGGCAGAGATATGTCTTTGTGATTGTGTCTATCTTCTCACATTGGGTTGAAGCCTAGCCGATCGCTAGAAATGATAATCTCACAGTAGCTAAGTTGCTGCTAAGGGGGCTTATACCCAGGTTCGGTTTCCCAACTTCGCTGGAGTCAGACCGAGGGACTCATTTGTGTGCAGCACTGCAAGGGGAACAAAGACTACATTGCAGTTATCGGCCTGTAGCTTCAGGCACAGTCGAACAAGTAACGAGACATTAAAATCCAATTTGGCCAAAGTGTTGTTTCACCATCTCTGAAATGGTCTCATGCTTTGCCCCTTGTTTTAATGAGTCTTTGCAGCATCCCTCATCAGAACATAGGAATCTCCTTCCATTAAACCATCTTTGACAGAGTAATGGGACTGCCAGCAGTGCCTGCAAGTGCACTTGTGAACATTACAGATTGCATGACTTTAGATTACTGTAAAGGACTCACTTATGTGGTACATTCTGTGTCTCACAAGTTGGAGCTGCCACTGCACCGACACATCAGAAGCAGTGTCATGACATCAGTCCCAGCGACTGGGTCTTGGTTAAGAAGCACATTCAGGAAACATGTCTTGATGGTATGGTCTGGATCAAGTGATGCTCATTATGAACGCTGCTGTTAAGTATGAATGTCTCCCCAACTGGATCCATGTTGTCCACACTCGCAGAGTTGAGTGTGCCCTTGATGATGTGACAGTGCCTCTCCCAGAAGTGCAATGTGCAACTGAAAAGAAGCGGGAGGAGGTTAGACAAGTCATAGGAATTCAGCGAGAACCAGAAACAGCACATCATGGATCTGAGGGGTTCTTGATAAATCTACAGTTGAGGTTGAAACAGGAGAGTCTTGGTGTGTGACACAGACTGAGCCAGATTTGGACCCTGACGAAAGGCCTAGAGCTGCGGCAAGACAAGTGGGAGCAGGAGACAGTTGGCTGAGAAGGCGGGAGAGAGAGAGACTGAGCCTGCCTATTCACTAACCTAGAGGATACTGAGGATTTTGGTCTGAGTGACAGTGAAGATGGACAAACTGCACTCAGAAGATCAAAGAGAGTTAGAGTACCCTATTGGAGTTATTCATTCCCTGAATAGACATACTTTGCAGCAAATGACAGATAGAGGATTTGGGGATTTGGAGGATAACAGTGCAAATCAACTTGAACTTCCATGAACTAAAGCTTGTGCCTAAACTTTCCTTTCAATTTGTTTTATCATTGCATTGACTGGCATGATTTGTCATTGGCATGATTTCTAACTTGGACTTTGATCTGTGCTTTTATTAGAGGCAATTGAATGAACTTTGTTAATAAGAATTAAGAAGATACCCTAGGCCTGAGGCTGCAGAAGGAGCATTGGTTTGTCAGAAGACAGAGTAGGGTTAGGGAAGACTCATGAAACCTTTGTAAATAAACTCATTACATGTTTTATGGACTTTGTCTTGTCAGCTGCATAAGTAGAAACCTACAGAAATCTGCTTGCTGCTATTTCCTGCTTAATGGTCTGATTCTAGAGACATCATACAAACAAGAAACACTAATAGATTTAGGCTTATATTAGCAGGTGTATGAATAGCTGTAACTGTAGGACTAATTGTTTTGCTTGTAGAATTATATTCACTCACACTCCAAGTCCAGTTGAGATTAGATCTAGAACTAGCACTAGAGCCACATTTCCTACTGACAATAGCTTTTATACATTTGATTTTAAGACCTTGCATGTAGATTCATCGAAAGGAGATTTCTCCTCAAGTGCTTATTTTAAGTTGCTTTATGAGTACATTGACACAATGCATGCAAAGGACTGCTTTGTCTGTAGGCAGTTACTTACCATCACATGCCTCTTACACATGGTGTTACATGTAGAATATTAATGAGCCTTTTGTATGGAAAGGATCATTTCCAGTATTTTTTTTTAGTTATGATTTAGAGCTTTCTGAAGTCCCTTTGTTAAAGTATTTGAATTGCCTCCCAAGGCATAAGAGATGGAAACAGATGATAGCTTCTTTAAACCCATTCTAAAGTTACATACTGCTTTTGCCCACAGGAAAAATTTTACTTGTTTCTTAAAAAATAATGGAACTTAATTTTTAGATGGTTGTTCATTAAAAACAGGGTGGGAACAAAGCTATAGAAGTCAATGAGCTAAAGATGAACTAAAACACCAAGAGTCAGGAGTTATGCCTGCACTGACTTTAAATTGGAAGCACAAGGGAAAGCTATGTGTTCAAAAACTCAAATCTGCAACTAATACTACAAATATTGGAAGGAGTGATTGTAATCACATTGTTGAATGTGAAGGGAATTGCCCATTATTTCTGGGATTATATTTATAAATAAAGGTATATATATATGTGTATATAGTAATATTGTAGTTAGGCAACTCTGAGGATATTTTTAATGATTTTTTTATTGCTGTCTGACTCTGCGGACGCAACCGCGTGATACGTGACAACTGTTAATCTGAGTCTTTTGAGTGCCCACTCTTAGCATGCGCTGCCTTTTTGCGTGAGTTCTGCATATCCAGTTGCATTCTTGCATTCTGTCTGTCTAGTTACACCTTGTCATTAATGGGCACTCACGTCCTTTGATAGTAGATAACAATGTTCCGCATGGCAGGGCAGCGGGAGGCCAAGCTGGAGATTGTCGAAGTTGTGAGCAGCAATACACTCGTTATGATAACGCGAGTGAAGCACATAGGTTTCTTTTCAAGACACCATTATACTAAAGCCATTTTCTGCATTTTTAATGACCTGCTTTTCCTCACTTACATCGGATTCGGACATCTCACTTAGTCTGTCCACCATGTCAGTGCATGACTCATTACTGTTGATGTAATTTCTACCATTGGCACTAAAGCGGTACTACAGCAAAAGTCAGCAACATGTAGTTAAAATGCCTAATCACTGCAATGAAAATAGAAAAAATACTACCACTATCACCTGTATATATTGCACCATTGTTTAACAGTGCGCTATGTGAACAAGGCTGCATGTCTGGCGGCCGAAACGCGTCATTTGGACTTATGATGTTTGAATAAACGACACTTACCTGCATCTTTGCTGACGGAGTCTGTATCCTGGTGTTGCGCCGTATTGGATGGTCACGCTGTGGAAACTTGTTGTGGATATTTATGCAGAGAACGGCTATCCCTGCTCTACAGACCCACTCTTCATCACAAATCACTGGGCCAATGTGGTTTCTAACAAGCCTCACCTTGACATGAGATCCGGGAGGAGAAACAGTTAAACCACGGCCCCCTGACAGCCCAGAGGACTGCTGGCTCTGAAAACCCATCGCTTCGGAGATAAAGGTCGAGTTGGAGGACCCAGCTAAACATTTCCTTACCCGATGGTGAATACGAGCAGCGGCTGGCGTATTTCAGGTTTTGAAGAGGAACATTTTGTTATGTGCCAAAATATTATTTCTGCATATTTCTGGGCAGACCTGGTTTTATTAACAATCACATCATGTCCAACGAAGCACTGCGAGAGAGGGAAGCAGCAGCAGAAGCTTTATTCGATAATTTGCCCAATATACCGAGCGAAATGAGAAACACGGAGGTGCACACTGGCTCAAGCAATGATGACTACAAAGATAAGCTGAAAACACTGGAAAAACTCATGCGCACAGAGATCACTAAGTGATGGGAGGCTAAGTCACTACAGAAATACCATGAAGCAGACCGCATCCCACGAGGACTGACGATTATGTTGGCCCCCAGTTTTGAGCAGCCCAACCCCGGCATGCTCAAAGAATGGGCCATGAGCAATTTGGAAGCATCAATGAGACCGATCATCATATTAATCAAATATACTGAGATCGACAGAATTAAGACACAAAAGGAAATAGATCGCATCAATGAGGAACTTGACACACTGGAACCTAAAGAGGCTATCACCAAAGGGAGAGAAGAGATTACGACGCGCCTAAAAAACATGAAGAAACAAACAGGGTGCGCAAAATCTTCAAATTTGCCCGCGATAAGACGGATTATGAATGCGGACAAATTTTCACTTTTGTGCGAAAATATGAGACAATCAGGCAACAAAGGATGAATAAACCAACCCAGTTAGTGCAAGCCAAACCCACCACAAGCAAAAGAGAAAGCAGCAGAATCGACATCTCTTTCTGACCTCAGCTCATTAGCCGAAAGTGGAACGGATTCGGATGACGGGGGCAGATGGCGTAACAGTAAAGACACTGGGGCAGTCAAGCTCAACTTGGGTGAAGAGATGGATTTTTTAGCATTCGACAGGTGCCAAACTCTGCGGCCACGGCCTCCAAAGAAACAAAACACTGGCGCAACCGGAGGAGGCGTGAAAGAAGGAAATGCAGAAAAGCCAAAACAAAACAACAGAAGGAGAGGAAACTGGAGGAACAAGTTAAATCGACCACTAAAACCATCATTGACCTGAGCATGATTGATCTATCAGAGGCAGAGAAACAGCTCCTTGCACTTGGTCTCACTTTCTGCCCCAAGAGTAGTTTTGACTATAGTAACACTTGTATTGATGTCTACAAATTCATTAGGAAGCTCAAGTTGATCAAGTTTTTCAAACTCAAACAGGGCAATCTTAACCAACAAGCAACTTTGACTCTGATGCCTCCTAAGGAGCCCACCTTGACTGTTGTGGACATCCCCAAGCTGCGTCTGTTAAGGGAATTAGAAATGCCCAGCACACCAAAACCAACTCAACAATTTCTGCATGATGAAGGGATTGAGAGCTCCACCAGAATCCCTAGCCTCTTCAAACCCCACTCCACATTCACACCTATGATGCCCAGGGATGCAATCGATATATACAGTGACGTCATCACTGAGGAACTCAAAACTTTACACCTCAAAACATCACGGAAATCCAAAAGACACAAACAACAGAATCTCAAGTACACTGAAATTGTGAATAAACTCAAGAGTGAAAATGAAGTCATAATTAACAAGTCCGATAAGGGGGGCAACATTGTGCTTTGGCCACGACATCTGTATCTAGAGGAGGCGAACAGGCACTTGGCCGATATCAGTTGCTACAAAACATCCAGCAATAAGGAGATAGCGAACAGTAACAAAGAGCTCAGAAAACATCTGAATACATTCAGGGCACAGGGGCAATTGAGCAAGGAGGAACAGTTATTTTTGAGCACAGAGTCACCGGTCCTCCCCATTCTATACTTTCTACCCAAAGTCCACAAAAACACCAACCCGATCCCTGGGCAGCCCATCATCTCGGGAAAGAAAAGTATGTGCGAAAACATTTTCAAATATGTAGACTTTTTCCTCCAGGACTTAGTCTCTAGCCAGCAATCATATTTGAGAGACACTAGTGACTTTTTGCTCAAAGTGAAGAACATGCCATGGCGCGAAGATTATTTATTAATTTCGCTCAACATAACATCTTTGTACACGAGTATCCGCCACAGTGATGGGCTAGCTGCATGCAAATACTTTATTGACAAAAGGCCAATTCACTGTCACAAGCATAAAGAACTCATATTGTTCTTGATTGATTGGTGTCTTAAACACAATTATTTTATGTTTAATAAAACTGTGTACCAGCAACTCAGGGGTGTGGCCATGGGAGCCTGCTTCTCGCCTAATTATGCATGTTTACATGTTGGCTGGTGGAAGGAGCACGCTCTCATGGTCGACCACTCAGAGGCTTGGAAGGATAACAATGTGTCTTGGCTCAGATACATTATTGACATCTTTTTAATCTGGCAAGGAGACGCTAATAGTGCAAAGGCATTCATAATTGAGATTAACACTTACAATCTCAATATAAAATTCAATGTCAACATTAGTGATACCTCCATCGAATTTTTAGACATCATGTTGTACATCGCCAATGGCACTTTGCACTCCAAACTTCATAGAAAGCTCACGGCAGGCAATTCAACTCTCCACGCCTCGAGTTTTCACCCCAGGCACCTCATAGCCAGCATTCCATATGGGGAAATGCTTCGCTTATGCAGGATCTGCAGCACCCGTGAGGACTTAATTGAGTGCCAGAGTGAGACTTCTAAGAGATTCAGGGCACATGGTTATTCTGCTACCACCATCCAAAAAGCTACAGAAAGAGCCAATGCCATTCCCCGAGAAGAGCTCCTGAAGGGTAAACGCGCACCTGATAGTAGCAGCGCAGGCAGTATTCTCGCCGAGCCAGCAGGCACCATTTGCACCAGACTTATCATAACCCATAACACAGAGGAAAGAGCAATCAGATCAGCTGTGAATAATCATTGGGGGATTATTAAATCTGACCCCATCCTGGGCTCACTTGTTGCTAAACAGCGTGATATCATCTACAGGCGGGCATTCTCTATGCGTGACTTATTAGTGAGGGATAGTCCAGAGATCAAAACCACCCAGAACTGGTTGGCTGACAGAAAGGGTTTCGTTAAATGCAACAGCTGCAGAGCGTGTAAGTTTGGTAAAAATATCAAGCAGCTAGACTCCACGTTTAGAAATGCACCACTTACCATCAAATATCGCCTGACATGCAGAACTGAGTTCGCAATCTATGTCCTGGAATGTAAGTGTGGCCTGAGGTACATTGGTAGTACCAAACTACAGGTCCATTTGCGGATCCAACAGCACCTGAGAGCTATTGTCAATAGTAACCCGGCCTATCCGGTAGCAAGACATTTCAAGGACGTTCACAACAATAATCTAGACCACCTTCAATACTCAGTAATAGATTGCATTCCAACACTGAGGTGTGGAGGCACTAGGGAGAAACTGTTGCATCAGCTAGAAAGTAAATACATGCTGCAGTTTAACACCAAGGCACCCGCAGGGCTCAACACTAGTGAGGATCTGCATCACTTTCTGTGAATTGGTCTGACTAAATGCATTCTCTATGTTATCATCATGTGTGCATTACCGTTGATTATTGCCTCGTTTGCACTGTACATATATACTTAGCACCCCAACAGCATGTGATCCAAGTTGGGCCATGTGACAGTGTTAACATATTTTTGTTTAGCTGTTTCCCTATGCATTAATGCATGCCATTGTCTTTCCATTTGAGAATTTCACGACGCGTCGCATCTCAAATATGCACTGTATATATACCGAACACCCGAGCATTATGGAAATCGAATTGAATCATATAACAGCTTTTTAACACATTTTGCTTTTGATGTTTACATATGCATTGTTGCATGTTATTTTCTTTCCATTTGAGCACTGTACATATCGCGTCGCGTCTGTGTTCCGTTTGGCTTTATCTAGTTACACCACATACTTTAGGCTAAGATGGATCGTCCCCACGATTTCAGCCTCTGAATAGTTAGGTATAACGTGACTACATTGGGCACAGGCATTTCAATTTTTTATATGAACGGCGTTTCCGCATTTTGCTTGTTATCATCTATTTCTTTCTTAATCATCACCCCTGTGCAGAGGTAACATCACTACACAAACATTCCTACTATGTATGCGCACTATGCATGCACGCCTCCTCACATTTGTATATATCACAACATACATCCCTCACACTCACATTTTTTACTGATTATATTTGGCATATACGTTCCTGCATTCATGTAGTAATATTGTAGTTAGGCAACTCTGTCTCTGTGGATATTTTTAATGATTTTTCATTGCTGTCTGACTCTACGGACGCGACCGAGTACCTGGCAACCGTTAATCTGAGTCTTTGAGTGCCCACTCTTAGCATGCGCTGCCTTTTTGCGTAGGTTCCGCATATCCAGTTGCATTCTCCAAACCCGCTGTCTGTCTAGTTACACCTTGCCATTAATGGGAACTCACGTCCTTTGACAGTAAATAACAATGTTCCGCATGGCAGGGCAGCGAGAGGCCAAGGTTGCGAGCAGCAATGCATTCGTTATGGTAACGCGAGTGAAGCACATAGGTTTCTTTTCAAGACACCATTACACTAAAGCCATTTTCTGCATTTTCATGACCTGCTTTTCCTCACTTACATCGGATTCGGACATCTCACTTAGTCTGTCCACCATGTCAGTGCATGACTCATTACTGTTGATGTCATTTCTACCGTTGGCAGTAAAGTGGTACTACAGCAAAAGTCAGCCACATGTAGTAAAAATGCCTAATTACTACAACGAAAATAGAAAACATACTGCCACTATCACCTGTATATATTGCACCATTGTTTAACAGTGCGCTATGTGAACAAGGCCACAAGTCTGGCGGTCGAAACGCGTCATTTGGACTTATGATGTTTGAATAAACGACACTTACCTGCATCTTTGCTGACGGAGTCTGTATCCTGGTTTTGCGCCGCATTGGATGGTCGCGCTGTGGGAACTTGTTGTGGATATATATATATATATAATATATATATATATATATATATATATATATATATTCACTGAAAAAACCATAAGTTTCACACATGTTATAGTTAGCTGGACATTTCACTCGTACAAAACCATTGAAATTCCCCCGTTATAGATAGTTCAGCTAACTATAACTCGCGCGACCGCAATCCACTGCTGATGACGTCACACATTACATAACTCATGACATGGTCAGTGACATCACTCATGACATCACTGATGACATCTCAAATGACATCACTGATGACATCACTGATAACATCATCCTTGTGTAAGAGTGGCAGACCTCCTCTTATCCTAATATAAACTTTGATACACACATTGAAAAATACAAACTAAAGTTTTGAAAACTATAGAGATACCAATACCAGTTAGAACAACCTATTCAGTAATTCCAAAATCTACATACGCATCCACTCATTCATCAACACTTCTATATAGTCACTCATACATGTACTCAGTCATCATATGTACTCATACACCTATACATCCTGTTAGACACCTACACTCATACATAGAGTTACTCACACACATACTCACACATTCAAATAAACATCAATTTACTTGCATATACAGCTATACACACACCACAACACTTACTTCTACAGAAACGTACACATACTTACTCTCTTAAACAATCACTTATAGAAACACATACTTATTTATAAAGGAACTCTTCCAATCTCTCACTCTCATATATCCTCACTTATATACATCAATACTCACATATACTAGTTTAAAACATATGGACTTACTCATAAAGACACTATTGAGATAGTCATTCACTCTCTTACTCACCCATACACACACTCATCCACCCATACTGTCCTGCTCACATACTGTCTTCAAAACACATTCAAACAGTGAGTCACTCATTCATGCATCTATACGCTAAGTAACATCCCCCACTGAACCATACAGACACTCATACTGATACTCAAAAAACGAACTAATAACCCATATACACACTCATGTAGCTACTCACCAACCCATGCAGCCACTTATACACAAAGTGAGACACTGATACAGATATTTAAATATTTAAACATTACTCACTAATACTTGTATTCACTAAGATACTGTTAATAAGTCAGTTATACAATTAATTTTACCAAAAAAAACATCCATTTAGACACTTATTTACCCATTTATTCTTCCATTAACCTTTAGATATACATATATAAAAAATATTTATTTTTCAGAAAGACACATATTCACTGGATGATGTCATCAAAGATGTCATCAGTGATGTCATTTGAGATGTCATCAGTGATGTCATGAGTGATGTCACTGACGATGTCATGAGTTATGTAATATGTGACGTCATCAGCAGTGGATTGCGGTCGCGCAAGTTATAGTTAGCTGAACTAACTATAACGGGGGAATTTCAATGGTTTTGTACGAGTGAAATGTCCAGCTAACTATAACATGTGTGAAACCTATGGTTTTTTCAGTGAATTTGCAAGGTGTTTTAAATGCTAATTCCTAACTGTAATGTGTGTGAAACCTATGGTTTTTTAAGTGAATTTCCAAGGTTTTTTAAATGCTAATTCCTAACTATAACGTGTGTGAAACCTATGTTTTTTTTGTGAATTTGTAAGGTTTTTTAAATGCTGATTTATGTATGTATTATTATATTTTTTATATATTTATTTTACAATAAACTACCTATGTATATAGTTATAGATTGACTGTATCCTGTAATATGGAATGGCTCAGCTCTTTTTTTTTTAATTTGGATAAAGTTGAACAGCATAGTTAAAGGGTTTTTCACGGTGTGCGCACCGTGCGCGCACCGTGCGCACACCGGCAATTTTTTTTTATTAAACAAAATGTTTTTTTTTTATTTACGAGGTCCTTTAGGGACCCCCTGAGAAGGTCTAGGGGATCAGGGAGTGTCTTCCCTGCCTCCTTTTCATGTTTTAGAAATCGGGTTAAAAGTAATTCATTTCTGATGCGTGCGTGCACCGTGCGCGCATACGTGCGAGCACCGTGCGCGCACGGCAAGTCATGTGATTACGAAACAACACTTTTCATTGATTCATAGTAGTTTCTGTTCCAGAATCTTCAAAAACCACACCCACTCCCCTCACTATTTCTTCTTATTTCCTGGGACAAGGAGCTGAACAGCTATTCTAGTACAATTTTACTTGAAAATGGCAGAACAGCAGTCTACTTCAGGGAGTGAGGAGGAGACCTTTGTGGTACCACCAAGGCAGACCAAACAAAAAGACTCTTTTATCTGGAAATTCTTCACCTTTCCAGAGGGCCAAAAGAAGGTCAATGCCCCGAAGGTGACATGCACTATTTGTGGAAGTGTGTTATCCAGAGGAGATCCCGCCAAGAAATACTCGTTTAGTATTTATTCAATGTTGAGACACTTCAAGACAGTGCATCCTGTACCTTATGCTCGAGAGTCAACTAGAGCCCTAAGAGACAACCCTCCATCTGCTCAGCCGAGCACATCATTTGCGGCCGCAGATTCTCCGTGTACCAGGTCACTGGACATCCGCCCACTTTTCCATAAGGTGCACATACATTGTAATGTGTGCAATGCTGTTCTTTGCTACGCTGAGAGCAGTATTAACTTGATCGAAAACAAAATACAGCAGCACACATGCTCCAGCCCATAATTTTTTTCATTTATTGTTTTTGTTCCTGTTGAATGTTTATCATTACCAGTTTTTTTTTTTTAAATGAAAAAAAAATACAAAATTGTTAAAAAACTAAACAAAAATACAAAACAAAAAAGACAAAAAAAACAGTTCTTTTCAGAACTCACTTCACTTTTCCAAGAAGAACTATATTCCTAATATACTGTGTTGTAATTTTATTGAATGAATGTGTAGTGTATACATGAATGATTGAAATGATTGAAATGACTGAGTGAAGAGGAGGAAAGGACAGACAAAATGAGTGAGAAAAGGAAAGTATGATCAGTCATGAAAGGGAAGTGAAAGACTGACTGCAACAAAAGGACTAAGGGTAGAGGATACAGGTAAGAAGAGTGAATGAGTAAGGGAATGGCAGTGAGTAATGGAAAGTGATGGAGGGGGAGTGAGAAAAGGGGAGTAAGGGACAGAGATAGGAAAAGGGAGTAACAGATGAAGCGGATGAAGTACAGCAGGGTAAAGGGATTGAAAGTAAGAGAAGTGGAGTGATGGTGAGATAAGGGGTATGAAGATTAGAAAAGGGGGTAAGGGAAAGTGAGAGATGGGGAGTGAGGGGATGGAGGGATTTAGGAAACTGGAGTGAGAGAAAGGGAGTCAGGATTTCAATGAGCAAAGGAGAGTGAGGGAGAGTGAAGGAAAGAATGCGAAAAGGTGAAGGGGTGTGAGATACAGACAGGAGGAAGTGAAGTAGGAGAATAGGAATGACTATGAGTAAAGGATAGTGACAGTTAGGGAAGGTGAGGGAAGGAGAATGACGGAGAAGGTTAAAAAATTAACATAGATGGAAAATGAGTGATGGAGAGAGGAGGAGTGGTAGAAACAGAGATGTTAAGGAAATTAAGGGTAAGACAGACAAAGGGAGAGAGACAGAAACAGAGGCAGAGAGCAAGGAACTGAGAAGGAGTAAGGCAGTTAGAATGACTGAGACATATGGAGACAGGGAGAGAAACATGGTTGAAAAAATAGTGATGGAGGCAGTAAACCTAGGGGAGTAGTAGAGAAGGAGTGAGGAAGTTACGAAAGAGCAGTAAAGGAAGAAGAGAGAGGGAAGGGGAATGAGAAAAGCAGAGTGAGGAGAAGTGAAGAAAAGGGAGCATGAAAGTGAAGGGGTGAGAAATACAGATATTTTAAACTTACCTGACCAACAAAATAACTTAATTAGAAATAAATGGTTTTTTTTAATTACAAGAAAAATGGATTTAATTTCCTACATTTTCTTTCTAGATCTGAAAAAAAAGAAAAAAAGTAGTAATATTTAACAATACATTTTAGAATACAGTACACATATTTTCATATTTAACAAAGTAATTTTTTGCCCTTTTTTGCTGTTTTCAGAATATATTGAATTTCACTGAAAATAGTGATATCAATTGTATTCATCACTTAACAGCGGGCAAAAAAATAAACAATCTGAAAGATTGTTTTAAAAAGCCCTGAATCTATCCTCAGTAAAACATACCTTTATAGAAATGTAACATATATATTTAAAAAATCTTCTAAGAACAATAACTATTTGCAATAAATAACGTCTGTAAATCTTGTTGCTTAAGCACATACACCAAAATAATATCTGTCAAAGAAGTCCACAATAGAAACATTTACCTTTCCATGAGGCCAAATGGTAATTTTTAAATCCTTTTTAGGTGAAATATCCAATGGTAATCCTATAAAATCGAAATAATGGTTTCTTCAGATGCTGCAATTTGTATCTAAAATTTTGGTTTTAGAAATATTAAGTAGGAATTTGGTAATTCTGCAGGCAAACGTTGCATGAAAATCAATTGAGAATCATTACACAGTGTCCAGCCTTTTTTACATTTTAGATAAACTGTGTAATGACCAGAAGTTATAGAAGGTCCATCATGGAAACTATTGCAACTGCAACAAATGTCTTTCCTGATATTGATAATTGATTTCCTACAAACTTCTTTATTAAAGTGTCCAATTTTGTTCCATCAGCTCTACAAAGTTGCATCATTAAAATTATATACTGTCCATATTTCTTTAAAAATAACGTTGATAACATTTCTGATTTACATTGAGAACATTCAATGTTGTGATTTGCATCTTTAACTAATTTACTAAAAGTCACTGATTTACTCTCTGGTAATGTTAAATGTATGAACCTTTCAGAATCAACATTAGTGCTCCATGTGTTCATACAGTTTTCACAACAATGTTCCCATTTATAAGAGAGACCAAACATTTTTCAATTTCTACCCCTTCATCTTCCAGTACCATAAGCATATACATTAAGAATTCCTGTGCATCTTGCTGGTCATTTTGTGTAAACTGTGTACATCCAGAACATACATCTAAAAGATTTTTTTTTTCTTTTTTTTTTTATATTTTATTGAAAATCAGCATTGATAATTCCATACTTACATTCATAGAATTTTACTCTATACATATTCAATACATAAAAAAACCTCATCAAATCCAATTAATTATTGGGGCCCATAATGCTAACCCAAATTTCTTTTTTCTTCTACCTTTAAGTTTATACAAAGCAATTTCCAAATTATACAGAGCTAGCAGTTTAGCCTTCCAAATAGAAAAAGACGGTGAATCCGGACTCAGCCATTGAGATGTGATACATAAACGAAAAACGGCCATACATAAAAGCAAAAATCCCTTTTCAGGAGTTGAACGCTTTCTGATATTTATGCCAAACTCATATCCAAATAACACTAATTGAGGTGTAAGATCGACATGTACTCCAAGAGCAAAATTCAAGAAACATTTTACCTCATTCAACAAGGGGACTAGTACAGAACATTCAAAAAACATATGCACCGAATCAGCTGCCCTCAGAGCACATCTTGGACAAACATCCCCCCGATTCGTCTCCCACTTAGGTATCTTCGCTGGGGAGTAGTATAAGTCAAAGATAGCCATATAACATTGGCTTTTAAAGCTTCCTGATAAAAGGACAGCATCCACCAGACTGAATACTAACTGTAAGTCAACACCTACTATCCCCAGCCTTCTATCCCAGTGTTGCTCAAAATGTACAAGATCGTCCTGCTGGGTTGCCATTATAAGTTTAGAAAGTTGAGAGATCTTACATCTCCCCTTTATAGATTCTAATATCAAGTTCTTTTCCATACTAATAAACCCTCCTAGATTAAGTTTATCTAAAAAACTTCGGATTTGGAGATATTTAAAGAAGTCCGAGCGTTGCAGCCCAAACTTCTCTTGAAGTTCAGAAAACGACATAATTTGATTATTTAAAAAGAGGTCCCCAATAGTCCTAATCCCCTGAGTATTCCACTTCAAAATAGTTGAATCACGGAAGATTAAAGGAAGCTTCCCTGTTATTCCTAAAGGCATATAGCGATTATATTCCTTTAAAATAAACTGTTTGCGAACATTACGCCAGACTACTACTGCAGCCCAAAGAGTCTTAAATTGAGTTCTTTTGTAATAACTTGGTTAAAAAAACTTAGAAAATAAATACCTAGCTTCAGGCCCCATAATTAACTCATATATAGAAGGAAAAACAGCTGGGTCTTTATACGTCTGAATACCAAAAAACAATATCCCCATATGCTGAAGCATTGAGGCCCAGCAATAGTAACTAAATTGGTGGATATCAAACCCCCCCTTTGCTTTTGATAAACTGAGCCATTTATAAGCTCTCCTTGTCCTCTTATAACCCCATATGAAACGGGAGCACATTCTTTCTATCCTTATAAAAATGATGTTGGGTAACAGAAGTGGGATTGTACGAAAGAAATTTAGGAAAAACCACCATTTTAATTACGTTGCACCTGCCATATAACGACAAGTGCAGATAATCCAGATTTTCTAACATTTTGCTGGTTGAGACTAATATTGGATCAAAGTTTAAATTAAAAATAGTTTGTACCTTTGAGGCAATTCTAATGCCCAAATAGACAGCCTCTGTCACTGTATTTACTCCTGTCAAAACCTCTGTACCCGTAAAAAGGACTTGTGTCTTTTGCAAATTCAATTTATAGCCTGAAACCGCACCGAATTCCGACGTCAGAATTTCGATGCGTCTCATAGTTTTGACCACATCTCCTGTAACAACAGCCACATCATCTGCGTAAGCTAATACTTTAACGGTTTCCTGCATAGGTTTGACTAGCATAATCTCTGAATCTTGCTCAATTTTGGTCAACAGAGGCTCGATATAGAGAGCAAAAAGAAGAGGAGAACAGGGGCAACCCTGACGGGTGCCCCTGTAGATCTTAAACTCCTCAGAGTGCTTCCCGGATATACGGACTGTCGCAGCAGGGCGAGTATAGAGTGCTTGTACTGCTTTAATAAAAGGCAATGGAAAACCTTTCCAATAGAGAACCGGACATAAAAAATCCCAGGAGACCCTGTCGAATGCCTTTTCGGCATCCAACAGGGCCACCCCTATTGAAGCTTCAGAAACCTGGGGCCAATCCAAAAGTGATATTATTCGGCGGACATGGTCAGTTGTACCTCTCCCCGCTATGAACCCATGCTGACGTTGTGAGACTAGGGGTACAATAACCTTCCCTAGTCTTCTAGCAATGAGCTTAGAAAAGATCTTACTGTCTGAGTTGATGAACGTAATTGGGAGGTAAGAGGCAGGTTCGAGCGCATCCTTCCCTTTCTTTTTAAAGACTATTATAGTTGTCTTAGACCACGATTCCGGTGTTATATCATTAAATGCTTGCTGAAATAAAGAAGACAACACATCGCGCAGTTCAGCCTGAAAAATAATATAAAACTCCAAGGGAATCATATCAGGCCCCATCGCTTTCCCCTGAGGTAGAGATACCATCGCTAGCTCAATTTCCTCCCAGGATACAGGAATAGAGAGCATATCCTTTGTTCCGAGCCTAGACAAAGAGATGGAATTTCCCCCAAATAATCCCCCGCATTCATAGTTTTTTCATTTTCGTACAGCTTTTGATAAAAATTTTTAAACACCTCCCGGACTCCTGTCTCAGTTTCTTGTAGTAAGCCATCTCTATCTTTAATTTGATCAATCTTGGTTTGGTTCTGTTTTTGCCGTAACCTATTGGCCAACAACTTCCCCACCTGCTCCCCATATTCAAAACATTCCCTTCGAAAAGTCTGATATTTAGCGGCTGCTTCATCAGCATACTGCTGAAAGATTAGAGACCTCTGTATAGCCACTTTATTTTGAGAGACAGAAACGTCCAACCTATTCTTAATATTTTGAACTAGCTCACATTCTGCCATACTTAAAGCTAGAATACGTTGTTCCAGTATGTATTTTAGAGTATTGCGCTTCTGTGCCACAAATCTCAAGGTTTAGCCCCTTACACCGGCCTTGAATGTGTCCCAAACCACTGTATCTGGGGCCAAGTTTTTATTGACTAAGAAGAAACCTTGCAACCATAACTTAATATGATCCCGATATTCCTGGTCAGCTAAAAGCTTCCTATCAAACGTCCAATTGGAAATCAAGGAAGGTGCAGTGGAAATTTCAAATTTTAACACAAGGGGATTATGGTCCAAAATTAGTCTTGGCAGCAGAGTGATTAAGGCTTTTTCCAATATCACATATGAGACCCATATGTAGTCAAGCCGAAACAGTTTATTGTGGGGAGCAGAGTAAAAAGTATAGCCCAGCTGTCCTTTCTTAATCCTGCTCCAAGCGTCGTATAGGCCCTGACTCCTGGCTAGGTTACACAATGATTTATAAACTCTTGGCTCTTGGCTTTTTCCCCACATATGATAAGCCTAAGTTAATGTCGACTGACTCATCCAAATGTATATTTAGATCCCCACATAGTATGATAGGTTGGGGCCAAGTAGAGAGTTCTAAATTAAGATGATCATACATTTCAGGTTCATCCAAGTTTGGCCCATAAACAGAGCAAATCGTTAATACCTCCATTTTTCCAAACATTACCTCAATAATCACCCACCTACCACACTTGTCCTCTTTATATCTCCTCCAAGCTCTCCTCCCATACACTCACGGGAGTTCCTTTTGCTTTTTTCATCTGAAACAGATCAATAGTGTTTCACATAACTTCTTTAGAATGAAGAGGATGTACGCTGAAATGTTCATAAATTTCTTCTTCTTTTGAATTATCCACTTTTTCAATTTACCCAGTTGGTATTCCTGTGTCTGCTAGTAAAACTTCTTCATCTTCATCCATATAAATTGATTCATAGTACTTATTATTTCTTTTCAAATATAAATTTGCTCTTTGTACTTTTCGTACATCTACTAGCTCCTGCCAAATTTTCTTATTCTTTGTAGGTACACCATTAACTCGAATAACTAATGGTTCAGTTTCCAAACTATCTGCATCAATTGTTTCAATATTTTTTTTCAAATCTAATGGCAAATAGACAACTCTTCCTTTTAAACCTCTTTGTAAATCTGAAGGAGGTAATTTACCTGTTTTGGGCTCCATACGAACTATAGTCTGAAACGGATGGACACATTGAATGAGTATAGACTCATACGTATTTAAATCACTAAGTTCTGCAGGAATATCAATCAATTCTAAATTATTATGTACAGCTCTAGCTGGCATTTTATTTTCTTCTAACTTGTTATAACAGTATTTACAAATACGCTGATCTTCACCCAAATCAAAACAATTTTCCAGAAACAAATATGTAGCAAAATCCTTCCACTCATAATTATTTTCTTTTTCACTTTTTTTATAGAGATCAACATTCCTTGTTTGAGTTTTATAATGGCTTCTCCGGCAACAAATACAAGTAATATTTGGTCTTTCATTAGAGATGATAGTAAATTTTGTCATTTGATCTTCAAAACTTTTACTAACAGTGGGTTCTACATTCTCTTCCACATTTTCTTCAATAACTGTGTCATTTCCTGCACTTTCTTGTTCTGGACCAAAGTAACAAAACTGAATATCATCAGTAACCTTCTCTACATCTGATACAGATCCACCCAACAGAGCACTATTCAACTCATTTAACTTTAGTGCTGGACTTTTAGCAAAATACAATCTTCTCACAAACTTTCTCATTTCAGTATGATGTACTGCCAGCATCCTAAAATGGTGAAAAACACTTTGACAAACTTTCCTAGAAAGACAAGCCAGAGAATGTCCTTGCAAACCAGTATTCTTTCTCACTCTGCATGGATGTAGTCTTTGAAGCACCTTAATCTTCTGTTTAACACTTTTTTTACTATATTCTCTTAGAAAGTCACGTAATTTATCAATAGATTCTTGTCGTACAGTACAAATACTACTACAATTCCAAGTGTACACTGGGGCTTTAGGACGTTACCCATAACCTCATCAGCTAACACTTCTTCTTCATTTCTTGGAACCATTTTCTCCTTTTCCATTACACAACCATCTTTAACTTCATAAGTTCGACCACTGGTGTCAACTGCATGCAGCAAACTATTACTTTGAAGATAACTTTCTTCATTAAAAAATGGTTCAGTACTTGAACTATGCTTCCATTCTCCTAAGAACACATTACAAAAGTTATTTTTTTTCACGACTCTTTTCCTTTTGCTTTTTGACTTCATTACATTGACTATTTTATCTAATGTACGGATCCTGTTCAAAATTAAAATGAATAGTTTTCTTTTTAATTCCAAAGCCTTTGCAACAATTGATTCAATATGTTTCTTTTTCTTATAAAATATTGCTTTCTTCCTATATTTTTTCACAACCTTTAGCAAATTGAACACCACTCTTCTCTGAAACATTTTTTTACGAATGTTTTGAAATTCTGTTTTTCTTTTTAAGTCATTCTTTCTTGCTTCTGATTGTACATTAGCATTTAGTATTTTCTTTCTATTGTCTTGTTGTTTTCTTCTTGAAACACTATTTGCAGTGGATATACTTTGTATATTTTTTCTATGTTTGAGGATAGTCTGCTTACCAGAAGACTTTTTCTTTTTTCCAACATGAGGTTCTTCAACTAATTTTTGTTGTCCAGTTGTCTTCAAATATAGATGTTTTTGCTGTTGTTTTCTCTTTCTTGATTTTATAGGCATGTTTAATTTATTTCAGTGTTGTTCAGCAATACCTAAAGGAAACTAAAAAATACTACCTTTATGTAATTTAAATATATTACTATATTTTTTTGAGCTTTTCAAATCCTATCATATGAGCTGCCCCTTTCCTACGAGTGCAAGTCTTACAGAACAAGAGCAACACGAATTAAATCTCTGACAACAATTCCTGTGTGCACACAGACTCATGGTGTGATTCTAGGCAGAAAACGATATTTGATTGGCAATTTCACAGCACATTTACTACTGTGGTAGAGCAAGTGATAATTACTGTAACAGCCTGACACATTATCCTTATAGTTTAGAGAGGCAGAAAAGAGCACATGTCCTAACAGCTACTTGAGACCATGAGCATGTGGAACCTGGGTGAGTGATTAGACTAGAGCAAAGGAAATGAGCCTTGGTGATGTTGAATGTGTTAGCGTTACACACTGCTATCTGAAATACCACACAGTGCTGAATAGTAAGCATGGGAATGCAGGAGAAGCAGCTGCCTGTGTGCTAAGAGTGTGTTTCTGGAGACTGTGTATTGTCAGGTGCAAGAGAGATCTGCATGGACGCTTGCACAACTGAATGAAGACTGCAGAGATGTATGTAAGAGCACATGTGGTAAGGGTTAATTGGGTTTATGAACATGTACGAACTATCTCACTCATTACAGTACTGCAAGGAAAATCTACCCTGTTGTTTTCATATGTGTTAGCATTTGCCTCTGATCTGTGAGATGGTGATGTGTGCTGTATGCTAACCATCACAGTTCAAGAAAACAAGCTGCCCCTTTCCTACGAGTGCAAGTCTTACAGAACAAGAGCAACACGAATTAAATCTCTGACAACAATTCCTGTGTGCACACAGACTCATGGTGTGATTCTAGGCAGAAAACAATATTTGATTGGCAATTTCAAAGCACATTTACTACTGTGGTAGAGCAAGTGATAATTACTGTAACAGTCTGACACATTTTCCTTATAGTTTAGAGAGGCAGAAAAGAGCACATGTCCTTACAGCTACTTGAGACCATGAGCATGTGGAACCTGGGTGAGTGATTAGACTAGAGCAAAGGAAATGAGCCTTGGTGATGTTGAATGTGTTAGCGTTACACACTGCTATCTGAAATACCACACAGTGCTGAATAGTAAGCATGGGAGTGCAGGAGAAACAGCTGCCTGTGTGCTAAGAGTGTGTTTCTGGAGACTGTGTATTGTCAGGTGCAAGAGAGATCTGCATGGACGCTTGCACAACTGCATGAAGACTGCAGAGATGTATGTAAGATCACCTGTGGTAAGGGTTAATTGCAGTTTTGAACATGTAGGAACTACCTCACCCATTGCAGGAGTGGAAGGAAAATCTACCCTGTTGTTTTCAAATGTGTTAGCATTTGCCTCTCATCTGTGAGATAGTGATTTCTGCTGAATGCTAACCATCACAGTTCAAGAAAACAAGCTGCCCCTTTCCTACGAGTGCAAGTCTTACAGAACAAGAGCAAAACAAATTAAATCTCTGACAACAATTCCTGTGTGCACACAGACTCATGATGTGATTCTAGGCACAAAACAGTATTCCTGGGTGATACCAGTACACCTTAACTTATGGTGAAGACATACTCCATAATATCTTACAAGTTCAAGGCAGTTAAATATCTTCCAAAACATAAAATGTATATGCTCCGGGGCACTCTTCAGAATATTCTCATAATGCCAGGGGGTCCATAGTTAGTGAGTCAACAGAAAAACTTTACTCTGTATCTGACCATTCATTGTCTGGCGAGGAGGATGACCCTGATCTCCAATGGTCAGACTATGATAGTGATGCGGCAGATTGGCGTTCAAGCGAGACCTCAGAGGATTTGGTTGCTGGCACGGTCCGTAAAGTTCCTGGCTCTAAGGTCTCTCATCAATATAGTTCACACGACAACCCCCGAGAGGATCAATCTCAGTCTAACGTGCAGGCACCCCTTAATTACAGTGGAGGGGACTCTCTTGAGACACCAGAAGAAATCTCTTTGGTGACAATATACCGTACGATAATGCAGCATAGAGAGGCGACCAAGCAAGAGAACTTACGCACACAATCTGTTTGTCGCAAACTGCAAAATTCCCTCCGCCGTGTCATCAAGTCATCTACTTAGACCACCGCAAGGGTTGCGGAAGCTGAGGAACGAATTTCTGCCCTTGAAGATGCTGCAGTAGCACAAAAAGACCTAGTCACCGAGGTCAAAGAGCAGCGTAAAGATATCATATGGAAACTCTCTGATCTCGAGAACCGCGCCAGAAGGAATAATCTGCGCGTTTTGGGGATAGAGGAAAATTTGGAGGGTGACGATGTTCGAAAATTTATAGTGGAGCTTTTTACAGATGCTTTTCCAGAGGTTACACAATGGAACTGGAACCTAGAGATCCAGAGAGCGCATCGTTTCCCACTCACAAGGAAGAAACAATCCTCTCCCAGTGCCAATAACTCTTATCCTCGTGCTATCTTGGTCTGCTTTAACAACTTTCTTGCTCGTGAACGTATATTTGACCTAGCCAGACCTAATAAAAAGTGATCTGCCAAGGGCTGTCAATTTTTTGTTTGCCCCGATCTTGCTGCAGAGACAGTTGACCGCCGTTGGCACCTACGTCAGCAGATCCCTCTGTTCCAGGCAAAGGGGGCTCAGGCATTTTTGCTCTTTCCGGCAAAGATAAAAGTGATATACAAAGGTCAAACGAAGTTTTTCCTTTCTGAAATAACTGCCAAGGAATTTTTGGACTCAATGTAGTTGTATTTCCTTAGCTATGTTTTGGTTTTTCTTTAAAACTTGGGGTAGCTGTAGTTCAGGATGGGGCTTCTCTCTTTCTGGGGGATGATCTGCTTATAGATATGAACTCTTGGAATCTTTTTTTTCCCCAATATATTAGGATCATTCCTCATCTATTACATATAAGGTGAAATTACTGGCCCAGCGGAGCATGGGGTGACGCTTAATCAACCATCACTAGGACTTCGGTCCTGAGCTCCGAATGGAGGGAGAGGGGTAGGGGCGGGAAACGGGTGGGTGGGTGTGTTCAGCAGGGGGTTGGGAGGGTGGGATGGTGGGTGCACTGGGTGGTGTCGTGGTGGTGGGTTGAAGAGGTGATTGGTTTCATCGTCAGTATCTGTGGTAGGATGATCCTAAATATACTCAGGATGTCAACCGTTTGTTTATTTCTCCAGATAAACATCAGGAATATATTCTATAATGTCTCAAATTGTTTGTCAGATTTATCTTCCTTTTATTATAATCAATGGCAGGTCCTAGACTGACGTGTGCAACCTGGAATATTTGTGGACTAAACGATCCTAAGAAGCGTAGGATTTTTTACAAGATGTTACAGGTGATGCAAGTGGATTTAATCTTCTTGCAGGAAACTCATATCCCCTGGGGCAGCCGTCACTATCTCAAATTTTTGGGTTATGATTTAGTTGCCTGTACCCGACAAACCTCCACTATCAGGGGTGTGGCTATCATCTCAAAAACTGAGGTTGTGCGGGTTAAAAAGCTTAAGCAAGACAACTCAGGTAGATGGTTAATTGTTGAACTACTGGTCAACAAATCCCTGCTTTTGGTATGCTCGATTTATGCATCTAATTTAGATGACCCGCAGACCTTGATGGATTTAAATGTAGAATTAGCCACCTGGCCACACCCGTTAATCTTCTGTGGCGACTTTAATATTAATATTCCCAGTCGGCTAGATATTATAAAGCATAGTGCCTATGTTGGGCGGAAGCCCCAGGTTTATAAAGCACTTCGTACCTTACTTTTTGAACATAGGTTGGCAGATTTATGGCATGTCAATCATCCAACTCATGATGGGTTCACTTTTTACTCAATACCTCATCAAAAGATGGTCCGCATTGATTTTGTTTTTATTTCTTCTGAAGTTCTGGGGTCCACCAAGGTTCAAATCGATCCTCGGACTATATCTGATCATAATCCCATTGTTTTTAGCTTTCCATGGGACCGCCCCTTTAACCAAATCAGGTCATGGACCTTTGATAGGAAATTACTCCTCGATAAACTATATCATGAACGGATGTCGGTTTCGATCCCAGAGTTTTTTTAAATACATAATTCCACTGCATCGGTTGGATCAGTCTGGGACACTTTCAAAGCTGCCCTGCGCGGCGAAACTAGGAGAATTGCATCTTATCGATGGCAAACAGAACAACAAACTCTCAAAAATAGAGTAGCAGCACTTCAACAGGCCGAGTTAGACTTAAGCACTAACATTGGTAGTGGCAAAGACGTAACAACTAGCCAGAAAGCGGTTGCCCTTGCCAAGGCTAATCTTTTGGATCCTCTTTATGAGGATATAGCAGCTAAGTACTTTCAATTCCGATCTTCAATGTATGAGGTGGACGAAGCTTCTGGAAAGGTCTTAGCAAAACGTCTACAACAAAGGGCAACAGCTAGTCAAATTTTAAAGGTTAAGGATCGGTTCGGTATTATTCAAGATTCACCTAGTGCTGTTTTAAATACTTTTGTTGAGTTTTACTCAATGTTATATACTGAGGAGTCAAATACACTCCAGCAGCAACAAATTCAGTTGGATCATTTCTTTAAATCTCTTGATACCCAGACGGTTACTCCCGATCAGAATCCAACACTTGCTGAACTTATTAGCTGGGAAGAAATTGTCACTGCTATAAAATCCTTTTCTACCGGTAAAGCAGCGGGGCCCGACCTCATTCATCTTGAATTTTATAAGACTTTTTCACATCTACTTAAGCAGCAGATGTTGGAAGTTTTTCAACTCGCCCAGATGGGGGTTATCCCTGATTCCTGGCGGCAGTCGACAATAGTACTATTTAAAAAGAAGGGTAAGGATGAACTAAATCCTGCATCATATCGGCCCATAGCATTAATAAACACCGACAGTAAAATTTACTCAAGGATCTTGGCATTTCGATTTGCGCAAATAATTTCTCCCTTAGTTTCTATTCATCAGCATGGGTTTATTCCCGGCAGGGATACGACCGATCACATTAGGCGGGTTATTGCCCTCCTAGATTGGGCCCAGGTGACAAATTCTCCCCTCGGGGTGATCCTGTTGGACGCCGAGAAGGCGTTCGACAGGGTCTCCTGGGGATATCTATGGGCCGTTTTGCATTGGAAGGGTATAGCGCCCGAATTTATTCTGGCTTTACAATCTCTGTATATATCTCCAATCGCTAAAATCCGTATCTCAGGGAACGAATCAAGTTATTTCTCTATTACCAGGGGCACCAGACAAGGATGCCCCTGTTCTCCCCTTCTTTTTGCTTTATTTATTGATCCCTTCCTCTCCTTGATAGAAAAATCTCAAAATATCTCTCCAATTATAGTCCATGGTACTGAATATAAGGCATTGGCATATGCCGACGATATAGTGGTATTAACTGACAATATTACTAGTTCCTTTCCGGCATTGGAGACTTTAGCAGCTCAAATTGGCTCAATTTCGGGCTATAAGCTAAACATTGCAAAAACACAAATACTGCAAACATCGGCTATGCCAACATCTCCGGTTCCTATTAGTACACAGGCAACATATCTAGGTATTCAGATTTCGGTCGAAGTCGATCAGATCTCTGATCTGAATTACTTACCTGTTATTGATATGCTTCACAATAAGTTAGAACGGTTGAATCATCTCCATCTTTCTTTATTTGGGCGTTGCAACGTCCTTAAAATGTTAGTCCTCCCAAAATTCTTATATTTATTTAGATCTATTCCATTATTAATCTCTAACTCTACTTTAATAAAAGCACAAAGGATTTGTCAAAGGTATTTATGGGCATACCGTAAGCCAAGACGGGCCAATAAATGGACCTGCCTTCCGCAGGAACGTGGAGGCTGGTCAGTTCCGAATTTAGTTAATTATTATTGGGCAGCAATGATCCAGCAATGTGCCTTTCCATTATTAGGGGAGTGTGCGGAGTTATCACCATATCTGGCGCCATCAATATATTCAATCGCATTAGGCGATGCTACAAAAGGTATATTAACACGCATCCTTGAGCCAAGTTACTTCAAAAAAATGAGATTCAAGGTTATATGGGCCTTATTTACGATTTGGCAAAAAGTTCGCCGTTTCTTTTCCATTCCTAAACTCAACTATTATACACCATTGAATGCTTCTGGATTACTTCCAGCGATATTTCAAGAGGGCGTAGTTTCCATCTGGGCTCTTCAAGGCCTGAGGGATATCGGAGAACTTGCTGACTCTGGCCTGATGGCCTCATTCTCGTTTCTGAAACACAAATTTCAATTACAGTCTAATCACTTTTTTAAATATTTACAAATTAGAAGTTTTCTTGATAAAAATGTTTTATCGAATCAAATTCTTTTTGACAAAATTCTGATATTTGAATTAGTCAAAAGGAAAGTAAAAATTGGTACACTATACCAAACTCTTTTGTCTCAACTCCCAGATGACTTACCCGATTATAATAACAAATGGGCGACTAAATTCGGAGTACCCTCCATTGATTTAAAACTTCCATTGAAGTTAGCTAGGACTGTTTTGGTCTCTGGTACACTCCGTACTCAAAGCTATATGGCCATGTTTAATCTTTATTATACTCCTGCAAAACTTGTCAGATGGGGGACTGCTATCGGGGGCAAAAGTTCATCATGTACAAGATGTAAACTTCCATCTGCCGATTCTCTTCATATGTTTTACGATTGCCCTTAGCTGTCGCTTTTTATCAATCAAACCGAAACGTTTCTCACACAGATCACTCAGTCCCCAATTAAAATTTCTGCAGAAATGGTAATTACTGGTTATCAATACTCTATGATTTCTGAGAGATCAAGACATATACAGTCTTTTCTGTTTATTGCAATGGCAATTTTTAGACTTTGTATTACCTCTCTCTGGATAAATCCCGAGCCCCCTACTTTCTCTCATTGGCAGGCTAGGATGTTGGCTTGGTCTAAATTAGAAACTGCTGTACAAAAGTTTAAAGGAAGGAGACGAAGTTTAATTGCCGCTAAGAACTGGGCCCCTTTTCAAGATTGGTTAGCAAACTAACAATATATCCTTGTTCATGTATTGTTCCATTGTTTATACCCTCATATGATTTTGTTTCCAATCTTTTATCTATAATGTATTCTTGTTTTGTAAAAAATTTCTACGGAATTTGTTTGTATGAATATGTTTATTGCCAATCCCTTCCCCACCACCACGGGGGGTATGTAACTTAAAAACCAAATAAAACAACAACAAAAAAAAAACATAAAATGTAAAACACAACTTTAAAAGAAGAAACAAATTTCTATTATTTATATCAAAATACACCACATACATCCCCTCTCAAATTCATAACTCACCTTTAAAAGTAGTTAGTTGAGAAAGAAATGTGCCACTCACACAGCAGATTATCAAAGCCAGATTCTCTGAGTTGTACTCCTCTCACCAGAACCACTAAATGGCAAAACGTCCCTCTCTTTTTTCACACATATACATGTTAACTTCAAATCACATTGCTTCCCACATTTTTTTTAAAATGGAAACACACATTTCTATTGGTTGCAAATTTCAACACTTTCCAAATGATTCCTACCCCCAACATGACTTCTGCCTGCTACCATAGCAACAGATCATGGAAAACTGGTGTGAGCAGAGAGGTCAGAAGTTCAGCACACAATGTTTCTAATCCAAAGAGCAAGAGTGCTAGACTTTTCAAACCTAACAGCATATCCAAAGTAATCTTCTGTGGGAACGCATTTTTCTGAACCAATACAAAACATGCTTTTAAAAATTTAAACATACAGCCTAGTTTTTAGTGTTGAATTGTCTGAAACAACCAATGAGTTCTTTTTATCAAAAAAAAAGTATGTAAGCCTCCATTTTACAACTATCTTTCTTTTCATATTGCCATTCTACTGAAAGACACCTTCTGAGAGCATCCAGATCTCCTTGAAAGATGTTCACAGTGTGGATTGTAGGTCATAGCTATGTCTACTGGAGTGAAAAGTATGCGGAAAAAAGAGGTATTGTGAAAGACCTTGCTTTGCCAAATGTAGACATTAAATGGATTGGTCATAGAGGGTTAAAGTGACACCAATTAATGCCTTTGGTGAAATCCTTTCTACATCTCCCACAGCCTGACCTTATAATTGTGCACTGTGGTGGAAATGACCTAGGCACTTTAACTGGGGTAGGTCTGGAAATGCTTGTTAAGGACACCTTTGTGCAATTGATGTCACTTTTTCCACAAACTATCTTTGTATATTCTAATATATGCCAAAGGCAAAAGTGGAACTGGTCCAACCAATATTGTCCGCATATTGAGAAAGCAAAAAAGCACGTCAATAAGTCTGTTTCTGCTTTCCTCAGAGACTATGGTATGGGTTATATATACCACAACAACTTGCGTTACAACATGCAAGGCATTTATAGAGGAGACGGTGTACATTTCACAGATGAAGGGAACAGAGTCTTCCTCTTGAACTTTAGACTCTGCATCGGTACTTACTTGTAGGTACAAAAAAACACTCAATGAACACAACGGCTCTTTTTAGAGCCAAACAAACATCTAAACACTTAAACTTGATTTTTAATTCTATTTTTTTAATGAATTTTTTGCCGCCGTGCGCGCACTGTGCGCGCACCGCGCAATATTTATAAAAGTTTTTTTTTTTGTGACCTTAGGGGTCTTTCATGGTCCCCCTGAGAAGGCCTAGGGGGTCAGGGACTCTCTACCCTGCCCCCTTTTCACGTTCTCCACTTGTGTTTTTAGCTCTCTTCTGCCTCTAAAACTCAAAATGGCGGCTGGGTTTTGCGCGCACCATGCGCGCACCCCGTGATTTTTTGAAAAAATATAAAATGTTTTTTTCACCCTTCGGGGTGCTTCAGGGACCCCCTGACAAAGACTAGGGGGTCAGGAACTCTCTACCCTGCCCCCTTTTCACGTTCTCCACCTTTCTTTTTCACTGTCACACACAAAATGGCGTCCAACACTTCCTGAGTTCGACCGATTGGAATGTTGACTGACATCTAACCACCAATCAGAATTACGCTCGCGGACATTTGGTGCGCGCCCCATGCGAGCACCGTGCATGCACGGTGTGCGCATATAGATATTTATGTACTTTTAACTGCAATTTTCTCAGGAACTACTGAACAGATTGACACCATATATGCAAAAGGCACATGCCTGACCTGAGGTCTACCTCTTTGCCAAATTTCAAGTAATTCTGTTCAGCCGTTCGGGCTGTACCTTCGACTAAAGGTCCTATGGGAAAATGCATGGGGAAAACGCGTTTTGGGACCCCCTTTTTTGTCAGCCCCCGCTTGACGAATCACCCCGAAACTTTCAGGGTAGGAGCTGAGCGGAGCGCCCCATTAGTTTTGAAAATTTCACGAAGATAAGTCAACCGGCGTCAAAGTTATTCAAAATAGAATTTTCAGATTTCCTATGGGAACTCGGTCATAACTATAACTATCTACTGGCACGGAACGGACACCACTTCTTCTGTGCTTCGTTATTTTATTTGTGCATTGGCCGCCATTACGCGTTTCGGGCTTCAACGAGCCCTTGATCACGTCGTGCCGGGTGGTTTCTCCCATTTTTAAAGTGACATAGTGCTCAATTAGTGCAATAAACATAGAAAACATACTTTCAGCATAAATGCTGTGTCATATCTTAGTACACCGTTGCAAATGTAAACGACAATTCGATGTTTATAATCAAACGCTGGGCGTAGCCATATATCCGAAAATACGTTATACTTGCAATATACAAACAGATGTAGATAAAACCGCTCCTAAACTTGCCACAGACATGATTGTCAGCCATATGATTAGCGTTTTGTTACTGGGCAGTCAAAACATTGTTGTACCTCATTTTACACATAACTAATGTTGACGGAATCATATATTGTGCAAATACGCGAATACATAATTCTATAAATACCAATTAAAAATATTTCCTAATTGCGCACATAATAAAATCATTATTTATATATGGGTGTAAATATGACTCCTTATCCACAATATGGCCCATATGTAAAAAATTATGTCGTATTTATCTATGCTAGCGCCATATTTAAGACTCAGCTCTATGCTAACATAGATGTTATAACATTATTGCAACCTCCTATACAGTACAATGATAAAGTGCTAATTAGTGCAATAAAGTGCCAAAGTGTTTTGTGCTGATCTGCACAATAATTAAAACATACATGTAAAATATCACTGTGCGTGTAAAATAATGTCAATGTGTCATGAGCCCATGAACACAAATGACGAAGAAACCTTTGTAAGAGGGAGGAGAAATGTAATAAATGCTGTTTAGTTATGTAAACATTGCTATATTAAAAATAGATATAATGTTTTCATGTTTTTATGGTCACTACTTTAATTACAGCCATATATATAGATCTTCCGTAGTATTTAATCCATGTGGATGTTTGCTGTCAAATTCTAATATCAGTTTTGTTTCTAATCATCTGAGTGTTGCATCTCTGTTCCCACCTCTTCGAAGAGGGGGAACATTGTCTTTTACGTAGTAT
This sequence comes from Triturus cristatus, assembly GCF_964204655.1. Taxonomy (NCBI): domain Eukaryota; kingdom Metazoa; phylum Chordata; class Amphibia; order Caudata; family Salamandridae; genus Triturus; species Triturus cristatus. The sequence goes on from NC_140588.1 coordinate 922,169,580, forward strand.
TTCAACTCTGCTAGATTTTTGTTGTGGATCTTGTTGAAATGACGAGCCAACGGATATGAACTATCATTATTCGAGATGGCCTTAGATGCTGTAAAATTCTCTTGTGCACTGGGAGGCGGGTACTTCCCACATATTTGAATCCACAGGTACACTCTAATACGTATACTGCAAACTCAGATTTGCATGTTAGAAACTTGTGGATTGTAATCGGTTTGTCTTTAAAACCAGTATTGTAAGATGTTTTATTCTCCCCATATTTACAGGCCTTACAGGTTGTACATCTGACAAAACCTTTACGTTTGCTGAGCCAACTGGTATTCTTAGACAGTTCAGGGCTGCTGCTTACTAAGTAGTCAATAGTACTGGGAGCTTTTCTGAAAGTGACTATAGGTGATAAAGGCATTTTATCCCCTATTATGGGGTCACGGAGGATCATGTGCCAATTCTTTTTGATGATCTGTCTGATGTTGTCCCTTTGTTTGCTATAGGTTAGAATTAACCTTGGACTGCTTTTTGTTTCATCAGTTTTTACGGCTTGTTTTAATTTACTCTTACTTGGTTTGAATAGTAGGTCTTCACGTGATTGTGCCTTAGTACGTTGTATGGCTTGGTCTATGCTACGTTCTGAGTAGCCTCTAGCACAAAAGCGTTGTTTACAGCTTTGTTGTGCTAGGAATAGATCGTCATAGGTGCTACAGATCCTACATATTCTTAAGAGTTCTCCATAAGGAATACTACTGATGGTATGTTTGGGGTGGAAACTTCTAGAGTGTAATATCGTGTTGCCAGCTGTAGGTTAGGGGTGGAGAGGTGTTTGTATGATGTTATCTTGAATATATGTCTCTACATCTATAAAGCAAATACTATTGGCACTGATTTCATATGTAAAGGGCAAATTTAAGTCATTAACATTTAAGCTACTAATGAGATTCTCTGCACTTTGTTTGTCTCCCCTCCCTACAATAAACAGATCATCTATATTGGATCCATTTCACAATATTGTTAGACCATTCATTATTATATTGTGTTCTGACAATCAACTCCTCCCACCAACCCATATGGAGACAGGCGTAGCTGGGTGAAAAACTTGCTCCTATTGCTACGCCCCTCTCCTGGTGGTACACTTGATGTTGAAACATAAAATAGTTGTTATTTAAACAGAACTTGGTAAGGTCCAAAAGCATTTGGGTATGTGAGTGAAATTTGATAGGTCTCATATTTAGATAGTATTCTAGAGCTCTTATCCCATCTCTGTGATGGATCGATGTGTATAAGTTGGAGACATCCATGGAAATTAGTAGATAATCGTCTCGCCATTCAATTTTTTGTATTTTTCTCAGGAAATCCGTTGTATCGTGTATATATGATGGAAGTGTCCTTACGTGTTGTTGAAGAAACGAGTCTATATAGATTAGCACATCTTTCATTAGACTTTGGTTGGCTGAGATTATCGGTCTTCCCGGAGGTCGAAGTCTATCCTTGTCAATTTTTGTGATAAAGTAAATGACTGACATTATGGGATAGTCATTTTTCATAAATTTGAATTCATCTTTATTTCTCAACCCCAAGCTTTCCCATGCCACAAGTTTGTTACACTGTTCTTCCTGTATTGATTTAATTATACCTCTAGAACTTATTTTGTAACAGTCTCTATCCCCCAGTTGTCGAAGGGCTTTTTCCAGATATTGACTTTTTGGCCATATGACCACGTTTCCTCCCTTGTCGGAGTTACGTATTACAATAGAATCATTATTCTGTAGTGTTTTCATAAGCTGTTGATATTTTTACAGTCGAGGATTAAATCTGTGTCTTTGCTTTTGAATTTTGATGTTTAATTTTTTGATTTCTGTTGTTATTGTCTCATTGAACGTATCAATTGAATCACGGGCATTACCGGCACAAACTTAAATTTTGGTTTGAAGTGTGTTATTGGAGCAGCATTGGTACTGATGCCATTAAGTTCTCTGGTTTGTTGAGTGGGGTTACTATGATCCTTCTCTAATTCGTCATCATCCTTGGCTAGTCTGTTCAAATCTGACTGTATATTGATGTCCGCCAATGTTAGTGCGGTTGTTTCACTTGAATGCCCCATTGATGAAGAAAGTGTTTGTGTTTTATGAGCATTTATTGAGTGGAATTTTTGAAGTTTGATTTTCCTGATATATTTGTAAATATCAGCTCGTGTTTGAGAATAATTGAAGTTACTTTCCGCACAGTAGGTTAATCCTAATGCCAAAAGTTATTTTTCTGCTAGGTCTAGATTTACATTTGCTAAATCGATGATGGAGTTTTCATTAAACGTTGGATCAACTATTTGTTGTTGCACCAACCCTTTCTGTTGTTTTTCTTGTTGTCTTTGAATTTTGGTATGTTCTCGCCGCTTCTTTCTTCGGTCACGGCACTTGGCGTTTCTCCTTTGTTTTGATAGGAGTTTTGTTTCCTGGGACAAAGGGTTTGACGCCGCTCCTCTCTTAAAAAATTTAACTCTTCTACCAGAGTGTGTTTTCTTTTTGGAAATGTTGTACTTCCTGATGTCGAAGGCACTATTTCAGTATCTTATTCCATTTCCACGGCTGAGCTTAAATCTGACACTGACGATGCGGCATATAATTCATTACTTGCTCCCGATGTTAATATGTATATATGTTGAAGAGAGAATCAGCTTTGAAGCACACCCTTAGTATGAAATAAGACTACGAGTCTATCAAATAAATCTAAGGACCAGTTCCTTGAGATAAGTATACAAGTTGATATAGTCTCTGGGGGGGTTCACAAATGGAAATGACCGAACAGGATACAGCAGTTGGCAAAGTTTTCCAAAAATTCTTCTTTATTGATTGTGAGTCAGTTTTCAGACAAACGTCCAATATCCAAAGCAGCCAACACGTGTTTCGTCTGTACTTATATTTGTACAATGACTTTTTCAAGGCTCAAAATAGTAGGATAGTCCACATATCCAGTTGATTGGTCCAGGTAAAGCATCAAATCAAAAAGACCAACCTCGTGGTCAAGTGAATGGTAATACACCTGGATTCTAGTAGAAGCGTGAAGAACATGGCAAGATAATACTTGAATCGGTCAAACAATTAAAAGGGAAAGTACCGCAATAGGTGTTGATTGGTACAGAGACCAGAGATAACTATGAGTCGTAGTAGTAATGACTTCTTTTCGGCGTTACCAGACGCGTGGCATTCAGACGGATCACTAAAATCCGGTTTCACAACTATCCCACACCTGATTGCGGTGTGCTGTGCATCGGATACCAAATATATTTTTTTGGATTGGACTCTTCCCATTACTACTACGACTCATAGTTATCTCTGGTCTCTGTACCAATCAACACCTATTGCGGTACTTTCCCTTTTAATTGTTTGACCGATTCAAGTATTATCTTGCCATGTTCTTCACGCTTCTACTAGAATCCAGGTGTATTACCATTCACTTGACCACGAGGTTGGTCTTTTTGATTTGATGCTTTACCTGGACCAATCAACTGGATATGTGGACTATCCTACTATTTTGAACCTCAAAAAAGTCATTGTACAAATATAAGTACAGACGAAACACGTGTTGGCTGCTTTGGATATTGGACGTTTGTCTGAAAACTGACTCACAATCAATAAAGAAGAATTTTTGGAAAACTTTGCCAACTGCTGTATCCTGTTCGGTCATTTCCATTTGTTAACCCCCCAGAGACTATATCAACTTGTATACTTATCTCAAGGAACTGGTCCTTAGATTTATTTGATAGACTCGTAGTCTTATTTCATACTAAGGGTGTGCTTCAAAGCTGATTCTCTCTTCAACAATTGTACGGACTAGTCGATCTATCGACCTGCCAACAGCACTTTTGGGTAGTAAGTGCTATAGCTTTACTAGCACCCCGCAACATCAATACTGTATTGCCTACATTAATATAATAATTGCTTTACTGTTCTCATTGACTTGGTTCTATTGATGTGCGGTTCTTCTCCCATCTTGGGGAACACTACTACCTCTCTTATATTTTAATATGTATATATGTTTATGGCAATACAAGATCCTGTTATTCCTGGAGTTTATTGTGTTTGTGGACATCAAGCCTATTTTACATTACCCTGAGGTTGGTATGGCACATGTTACTTGGAAATAATATTCCAGAAGATTCATCATGTAGAGCATTTAGATGATCCTGTATGGAGTTTGCATACTAGAACCAGAAGAATCAGTAGTGGTGCTATATTAGTTGGAGATATATTAATTGGTGCATTGATTCCTTCTGGAGGAGTAGTTTGAATTATTAAAAATTAGAATACTCTCCGCTTTGGCTGATAAGGTGTCTACTAGCATTGCCAGTTCATTGTTAGCTATGGGACTGAAATGACAGCTATAAGGTCTACGGTAATGCAGAATCCCCATGCATTAGACACAAAGGAGGGTGGAGTCTGCATGATGCTGAAGGTTCAGTAAGGATGCACCTATATTCCAGACAAGAGTGAAGAGGTGAAGAGATACATTAAGTACCTTTATGAACCTTTCTCACTTTAAGGGAGATTTAAAGCAGTTGGAAGGTACAAGTGCATGGGAAGCAATTGGAAATGGATTTGCTTTAGTGGGCAATTGGTTTGGAAATCTTGGAAGTGGAATAGTTGGCTCCATTTTGAGACCCATTGCGATAATTGCCCTTTGTGAAATATATTGGTTTGTAGCTTGTAAGGGTTATAAGTGTATGAGAGCAAAAAGAGAAGTATAGCAGGAAAGGAAGGGAATGCAGAGAAAAAGGAAGCATGTGGAACTAGAGGAGCGTCAGTGCAGATGATTTTACGATGAAATTAAGTACCTGGAATATTCTAAACAGAAAATGTTAAAAACCTGAGGGTTTTCATTTGATGTCATCTGATATGAGTCATAAGTTCGTTGTGGTGGCTAAAATCTCCAGCAGAGGCGGGATTGGAGCAGCACAATTTAGACTCCACCCTTACATGTCACAGAAAAGCAATTATATATGTGCATTTGATATTACTTTTACTGTGTTCCTTAACTTTATTAACGTGTGTGAAGCATTTGCTCATTACTGAATATATTTACTGTAGATTTATATCTGTGTGTACTAATGTTCAGTTGAAATGAAATTATGTATTTGTATTCACATTCTACACTTCAAGCTGTATATGCATTTACAAACATTTAGGGCCATATGTAGGTAGCATCACATTTACCAATTCATAAATACCGAATTTTACCGATTCGGTATTTATGAATCGGTAAATGTGATGTAGGTAATAATTCGGTAAAGTTTACCGAATCGGAAAAATTCGGTAATTATGAATCGGTATTTACCGATTCGGTAATGAGGCATACCTCCCAATTGATTCCTATGGGCCTGGAGGCCCATAGGAATCAATGGAAGGTATGCCTCATTACCGATTCGGTAAATACCGATTCGGTAATGGGGGGAGCATATTCAAGGGTGGCAGGGTGTCACATTGACACCCTGTTGCACCCCTGAATCTTGCATGTGTGCACATGTGGCGCACATACATGCCCTAAGGGCATGTATGTCTGCCACACGGCACTCTTAAATCTGCAAAATATTACTTTTTGCAAGGTATTCGTTATTTATCACCACCCTGTATTTGGTGGTAAATAACGAATTCTTAATACTAATTTTCACTCTTTAGAGTGCTCCCTACATCGCATTTCTGGATTCGGTATTTACCGAATCGGTATTTTACCGATTTCTTAATTTCCGAATCGGTAAATACCGCATCCAGAAAATCAGCCCCCTACATCGCAAATGCCTAAATACCGGTCGGTAACGGGATATTTACCGAATTTCGGCCGTTACCGACTGGTATTTGGGTTCCTACATGAGGCCCTAATTCTTTTATTCATGTTTTGCATTTATTTCTAAAGTTGCATGTGTGTATGTATAGCCATGTATTTGAAGTGCACATTGGATGCTCAACTAAAGTAAGCCTGACTACAGGCCTCAGTCAAAATGCATTTTGCTTTGTCTGCATGTTTTCAAGTCAAGTCAATAAGTCTTTATTTCGATTAAATTCATCATAAAAGACATTTGAGTAAAAATTGAGAAATGTTAAAAAAATACTTTTCTATTGAAATCAAACATTAAAACTACACAGGTATAAATAGGATTAAAATTGATACAATAGTGATAAAAAGCTAATAAGAAATAAAACACAGTACATGATTACCATTGTAGCCTTGCTCTTATAATCCAGGCCCAACCTAAGAATTTGGCCACAGCAATAACAATAGGTTCACTCGTGTCATATCTCAATAATCTTAAGGCCACTGACCCCACTCTGATGCCCATATTACGACAAATGGGTTTAAGCCATTTTGCCCGAGGAATGGCATAAGCTGGGCATTCGAAGAATATATGAACAACTGTTTCTCTGCGATCAATACACAAATGGCAGAAATCGGTCTCCTCCCCCTTCCAGTTTTTAGTAAATGATCTTGTGGGTAAGGAGCCGACCCTTAACTGATGATAAAGTTTCCTGTCACTGTGCTTGCAGATAACATCCCAATATTCTTCTAATAAAGGGTCACTTTTATACACCAGAAACAAGCCGGTCAGAGAAGTGGCCGAGATTTGACTAAAGTGTTTCTGCTGAATATGAGACCAGAATAAACTTTTAAAAAGTTTTTTCGAGGGGAAGGGATTATTAGCGGGGTCAGACCACAAAATGCCCAGGCCCATGGACTCCAGGAGTACCCTAACTTGCTTAAACCATGCCAGGTTACCCAAACCCAAGATAGAGCGGACATCCAGGATAGCCTTAGCATATGGGGCTAATTCCGGGGTGGTCCAAATTCTTCTCCACAAAGCCAGTGGCTTAAACCGGGCAATATCTTCTATTGAGTAACATCCAAGATCCAATAGTAATGGTTTCACGGGACTTGAACTAGGAAGGCCAATAAGGTTCTTCAAGAATTTATTTTGGACTTTGACCAAAGAAGAAAGGTCCGCAAACCCCCAGAGGTCGGCGCCATAAAGAATCGCCGAACTAATCCTGGAGCTATAAATCTTCATTGCTGGGCTTATCCTTTTGGTCTGAGACAATCTCAGTTCTTTGACCAAACACCCGGTTAGCTAGGCAAACTTTAATGATAAAATATCAATTTGGGGCTTCCAGCTCAGTTTACATTCAAGGACAATCCCCAAATAAGTCATAACATTAGTTTGTTCCAGCTTCTCATTGTTCAACATAACATGGACAACCATGCGTCTTCCCTTATTAAAAACCATAAGCTTTGTTTTTGAAACGTTGACTTGTAAGTCGTGATCATTGCTGAAATCATCAAACTTATTCAGGGCCGCCTGCAACCCCATTTGTGTCTGTGATAGTAAAAGGGTGTCATCCGCAAACATAAGTAGCGGGAACTTAATACCACCTAGGGAAGGGGCGTCTGTTGAAGTAGTTGAAAAATACTGCACGACCCTGTTTATGAATAACAAAAACAGGGTAGGTGCTAAGACGCACCCTTGCCTGACACCCCGTGTAACTGCAAATCTATCTGTGACCTGCCCTTGGTTCCCCCATCTTACCCGAGCAAAGTTTGCATCGTGCAACCTAATCACAATGTTCGGGAGATCTGAGGGCATCCCTAACCCACCTAGGACCCCCCATAATTTGGACCTAGGAACTAGGTCAAAAACTGACCTAAGATCAACAAAAGCAGCGTACAAAGTGCCACCACCTAGGTAGACCGTTTTCCACACAATCAATTGAAACCTAAAAACCTGGTCGATGGTACTGATACAGGATCTGAACCCAGCCTGTAAGGGGGATAAAATTTCCTCCTGCTCGATCCAAATCTGAATTTTTGCTAAAACCATCCTAGCAATGATTTTTGGGATCGAGTCAATAAGACTAATCGGGCGATAGTTCCCTGGGCAAGAACGGTCACCCTTCTTAAATATAGGCAGTATCTCTGCACCCTTCCAGGATTCGGGGATAGCAGCCCCCATGGCTATAGCAGTAGCCAGGAAGGCAATATATGGTACCCAGTTTCCTCGATCGTGTTTGAAAAGGTCCGCCGGGACACAATCCATACCTGGGGCCTTTCCACTGGGTATCTGGTTTAATGCTGCTTCAACCTCTCTACAGTCAAAAGTAAGATTCTGGATGTTAGACATATCACAAAAATTGTGGGGGATAGTTTCATCAATCAGATTTATGCCTGAAAACTGGGACTCAAAGTGCTCCACCCATAGTTCCGGAAGAACGTGATTAGTCGGGACCTGTGCATCAAATGAGTTACCCCACTTTACAATGTGCCAGAACTTGGTCAAATGTTTAAGTTTACTGGCAGCCAAAAGCTCTATCCAATGGTTATTGTCCCAGGATTGTTTGGCCATAGTTTTGGCTTTAAGATAATTGCGCCTAGCTAATTGGATGTCACCCACGATCTTTGTTTTAATAGCAGATTTCAGTTTACCATAGGTCTCACGACACAACTTGTTATACCAATGGTTGCGCTTAGGTTGAGTTAATTTCTTTACTTTAGTGGATTTAGAAAAATAGTTTTTTAGGCCCAAAAATAGGACCTCATGAATTTTTGTAGTCTCCCTATTAACGGCTACTTGGGATGAGAGAGAGTGCAGATCTTTCAAGGCACAAGAAACTTTTATGCTGATCTCTTCCAGTGCTCCAGTATCAATTTCTACCCTGTCCCAACGTACTCTACGCAGATTGTTGGTAACCAGAGCATCAGCGGTAGCTATCTGGGTTTGCTTAGCACTTCTATGGGCAATACAAGGCAAAAGACATAGGACTAGGGGGTTGTGGTCACTCTCAGGGCGGTCCAGAATCACCATATCTCTTAGGGTGGACCAAAACTCCACTTTAATGAGGGCATAATCAATTCTACTGTGACGAAGCCCATCATCAAAAGTGTCCCGACCCATTTTATCGGAGTCAGTCCGACCATTTCCCACCCTAAAACCACGCCCCAAGCACAAACTCGTCCACTGAATTACGGACTCAGTCCACTTCTTGGCAGGAGAAAGGTCAAGAAGGGGAATATTCCATAAAACATCCACATCGGTCATAAGTGTTTCCCCATTAACAGTCAAAGGCTCAAAACAGCAGTTAAGATCCCCCAATATTATTACATCAGTATCGCGATATACAGAATCCAAAAACCCATCCAGATGGAGAAAAGTGGAGGAACCACGCCCTCCTGGCTGGCCTCTGTTATAAACATTAATAATCATAATATTGGGGCTGCCCTGGAGGTGCAACAGTAATATTAGGAGGTCTGGGCTGTCTATGACCAATTCTATGGGTCTACACTTGATAGTTTGCCTAACCCAGATGCTGAGACCACCTGAGGGTCTACCCTTGGCCCCTCTGACAGCTGCTTTGTGAAAGTTAAGGTAACCAGAAAAATAAACCGGGTCCACTGACCATGTCTCCTGGAAAACCAGAATGTCATAATATTCCACCCATGCAGACCACTCATCTATAGAGATTTTACTCCTAAGGCCAGCTATATTCCAGGAAACCAGGGTAAGCTGTTGGAAAGCACTATCAACAGGCTGATGTTGTGGAGACAAAACCTGGGGGTTGATCAATTTGGTGTTTTTGTCAAGGGATGGAGACCCTGACACACGGGGGCTTGGTTCCGGGCAAGTAAGAATGGCCACGTCACGCTGGGCCTCTCTAAGATAAGGGGCTAACACTGAATCGGCTGTTATTTTGCAGGATAGATTTCTACCTTGTGAGCATTTGAGGGAAGCGGGAGGTAAAAAAGAAGAATCAAGTTTACTATATAGCACAGATGGTGTAAAAAGTGGAGTGCTTAGTAATTCACTCCCAAAATATCTCTACAAAATACTTGCTCTGTCCTGCAAATACTTCCGTGCCCCAGGTTACTTTCGCAATCAAGACCCATGTTGTTGTCAACCAGTCAATCCACCCCCTCCATACTACTCAGTGGACCAAAATGGTTGTACAGGGGGAATACAAAATCCTGTCTAGTTGGGCCATATGAACGTCTATGGACCCTTTCCCACCCATCCATCTGAGCATTATAAATACCATGAATGATAGTGGGGTAGAAATAGCACAAGTCAAAGGTGAAAATTCCTCTAGTGCCCTGGACATTGGGTTGGTTGTAGATGTATTTTACTACTCTTGGGTCTCTAAAGTTTATAATTATGCAGTCACCCTCCACATCCTTGGTTTTGGTACCTAGCCAGCTCACTCTTCTAACAGTCAAAATTTCAGGATTCGTGTTGGGTGGAGGGAGCCTATTCCTATTGAGCCAATGTATAACCTTGTTTTTGAGCTCTCTGTGAGACTCGGACTTGTCACGTGGTATCCCAGGAACACCTGCCAAGATTACCGTGTACGGTAAGGATTCGGGCGGTAGGTTAATACACGGAGGTTTAGGAAGCAGACCATCACTCGGGGGCACGATTTCCCTCTATTATTGACCTGGGATCTAAGGTTGTTAGAGGCCATCTTCGTCCTACCCGTTTCAGCGAGTGTTTGACCTGCGTCCCTAGTAGATTCTAAAGCAGGTGGATTTACTAACTCTATGGACTTGGTAGAGATGGGACCAGGGGGAGGTTGACTGGGCAAGATGGAATGAAGGGTGTCAGTCAAAACATTCTGGGCATTTGTAGCTGTACCCAGAGGTGTTGCAAGCCCGTGGCCAGAGGTGGACTCAATAAATTTATTTAGGATAGCCGTATTAGCGAGCACAGTGCTTTCCAGGTTCCCAACATTAGTACTGAGTTGTTTTACTCGCTCGAGTAAAGGAAGCAATAGTGATTTTAACAATTGTTGAAGGGTCTCCAAGATGCCATTAGGGAGCTGATTAACACATAACTGGCAAGGTGTTGTCTTAATAGACCTAGGACTAGGGGCAGCTAGGGGGTAGTATAAGTGACAAGGGGGGGGATTGCATTCAAGGTGGTATCGGGTTTAGACACTTTAGCGCATCTTCCCTTAAGGGTCCCTCCTCCACGTTTTTTCTTATTTCTTTTACCAGCAATATGCTGGATCGTACTCCCCTTTTCCGGACTATCAGGCGGTAATACCAATACAGGCGGCAGCAGGGGGTGGGTATTAGAGATCACAACAGTTGGTCTATTGTCTAAAATAGAAATACTTTCTGAAGTAGTATCTAGACTACTATAATTTGATTTATCCGACCCCACGCCCACAGATCCTGAAGCCGGATGTAAATCAATGCGCGCTGACTGTCGCTCTGGGGAAACAGCAGACATGATATTACCAAGGGAAGATCTCTTAGCAAGTTGCTCTACGGACAATCTTTTCTCAGTAAGAGTAATTTCGTGCTCAAGGACACTGGCCGCTCTTGTAATAAAATGATCTAGAGTCCCAAACACAGAACCCCCTATACTATCCTGTACAATCTTTCTCCCGGACCTTAGAGAAGAAGCCATTGTTATTTGATGCGCCGTATATATCAATAGTAAACACTTCTGCCACGTCAAAATAATTTTGCTGGAAATTTATCAATCACACAGTTATTTGCGAACAGTGAATCATGCCCATGTAAAGAACAATATAACAAGGCACCCCTAACTTAAACTACAATACATAATAGAATCACAATTAAGTCTCAAATATAACAATGGGCACATCGTACATTAACCAGGAACCACAGTAACTTGTGGAAAAGGGGGGTGGCCCGTCCCGTCCTCCTTCGTCCCCTGACGGCCACAGACGGCCCGCCCTTTGCCCGGGCTTAGCCCGGCACTGCCCGTGCGCTGTCCCGCGACGCGGGGGCTGTGCTGCAATTTATTTCGCCTCCAGGCGCGTATGTTACCACGCCGGCTTCCGGCTTCAGCGCTGAGGAGCCTGGGATGTGGAGTCCCCCTCCACACAGCGGCCGCGGAGTTGGAAAATGCGGCGGCGGGAGGGAGACAGGGCGATCTGGCACAGGTAGGTTCTATGTCCCAAATAAAATAACAACTGGTCACAGACTAATGGCGCCCACTCCGCCGGGGCTGTGCTGCAATTTATAGCGCCTCCAGGCGTGTATGTTACCACGCCGGCTTCCGGCTTCGGCGCTGAGGAGCCTGGGATGTGGAGTCCCCCTCCACACAGCGGCCGCGGAGTTGGAAAATGCGGCGGCGGGAGGGAGACAGGGCGATCTGGCACAGGTTAGTTCTATGTCCCAAATAAAATAACAACTGGTCACAGACTAATGGCGCCCGCTCCGCTGGGGCTGTGCTGCAATTTATAGCGCCTCCAGGCGCGTATGTTACCACGCCGGCTTCCGGCTTCGGCGCTGAGGAGCCTGGGATGTGGAGTCCCCCTCCACACAGCAGCCGCGGAGTTGGAAAATGCGGCGGCGGGAGGGAGACAGGGCGATCTGGCACAGGTAGGTTCTATGTCCCAAATAAAATAACAACTGGTCACAGACTAATGGCACATGTTTTCTCTTTTCCATGCAGGTTTATGATCATGATTTACCTTAGCTAGAGAAAGGCTTCTTTTTGTATTTGTCTGTTGATATAGAGGCTTGAAGGCGAAACTTGGCAGTGAACGTGGAGAAAAAGGCCTTCTGTTCATCATGTACCAGGATGGCAAGATGGTCAAGATTTGGAACTGCAGTTTCAGTTCGATACGTTGTGAACCCGAAGCAACACTGCAGATGCATTCAAGTAGTATTCTGATTGATCCCTAGTGGTGTGAAGAAGATAAGAACGTCTCTGAGTCTCCTGTTACTTTTAACTAGTGTTCTCATAGTCAGAGTTAGGCGAGATTCCCTTTAGACTTCGAGAGGTACATATCTCTCTGCATGCACTGTTCTTGCAAGTGTGAAGCTTTATGCTAAATGTAAGACCTGGCATCCTTGGCATGGCTTCCCCTGACTTTTTGCCTTCTGGCCTCTTCTTTTACAGACTTGCTTTTTGCAGGCTTTAGGATTCTGCTCACTTTACTACTGCTAACCAGTGCTAAAGTGCATATGCTTTGTAGTCAAACCATGGTAACATTGGCTTTTTCAACATTGACATATTTAGTTTACTTATAGGTCCCTAGTAAAGTGCACTATATATACACAGGGCCTGTAGATTAAATGCTACTGGTGGGCCTGCATCACTGATTGTATCACCCACTTCAGTAGCCCTTTAAACATGTCTCAGGAGGCCACTGCAGGGCCTGTGTGTGCAGTTTTAAACCGCCATTTCGACCTGACAAGTTAACATACTTGCCAGGCCCAAACCGTCCTTTTTATTATATATAAGTCACTCCTAAGATAGGCCCTAGGCAGACCTATGGGCAGGGTGCAGTGTGTTTAAAAGGTACAACATGTAATTTTGAGTTTTACATGTCCTGGTAGTGAAAAAACGCCAAATTTGTTTTTGCACTACTGCAAGGCCTATCTCTCCCATATGTTAACATTTGTATTACCTTAAAAGATCTTTTAAGTGTAATTTCCAATTGGGAAAAGATAGAGAAAGAGTTCTGTGTCTCTGGACTCACAATTTATGGTGAAGTTAGAGTTTAAATTGTAAGTCTGAAAAGGCCACTTTTAGAAAGTTTACATTTTCTTACTTTAAGCATACTGTGCCTCTGCCTGTCTCTGACTACACATCTGGGTTGAGCAACAGCTAGTCTTTGTGCATTCCTTCTAGACAGTCACACAAAGGGAGTTGGGGTGTGGCATTTTGATTCCTGATTGCCATCTCCAGGCTGATGGGCCTTCCTAGAGTAAATTGGGATGGAGGAGCTTACACTTGCACCTGAATAGGGTTGTGCCTGTCCTCGCACAAAGAGCTGGATAGTCCCTGTAGTGAGTCTTGAGCTAGGGGAAGAATGGCAGCGACCTTGTGATCTTCATAGGCCTTTTTGAAGTTTCTCTCACTTTAAAGGCACAACTGGCTATAAGTACTAGACATATTAACACATGGAAATACCGGGAAAATCCCAGTACCTTGGGGGTTAAAGAGGAAATCTTACACAGAGTACATCCTGCCTTCAAAACATTTATCACAAAGAATACTCCAGTTCACCAGTCAGTGGTCAGAGCTATACTATATTACCCGTGTCAAAAGACAGGGAAGAAAAAATGAAAACATTAGTGGGGCCTCTCTAGTGGAAGGTTAGCTAAACACAATCCTGTGTCTGGGAGAGAACGCTTCTTGTTTTAGTTACCCTCACACACCCTAGTGGTGTTATACTTCATTATTGGGTCAACCCGACCCCTATAAGTTGGGGTGGGCTCAACCACAGTGTTGGGAGCTCTGTGGATAGATGAAGGTAGGATGGGTTAAAGATAAAATACCTCAGTCAGACCCCCGGTTTCCCTTTATTCTTGGGTCTGTCTGGGTAAAAAAAAAATCTAAAACGGGTCTTGTTAGGGTGTTATGGTCCTAAGACCCTAGTGCCGACATGTTTCAGTCCTGTGCGGCCAAAAAGGTCCCGGACTTTCTTCAGGGCAAAGGGAGAACCCCCTAGGTGAGGGCTATTACAGGATGGGAAATCCTTATACTCTCTGTAAAGCGAGGGCAGAGTAGCTACTCCTTGCGGTGTGTTAAATGTATGTGTGTCTGTGAACTGCCAATCTCCGTCTGAAAGATTAAATCTGGGACAGACACACACCGTAAAAAACACATTAAAGAACGTTCAATCAGTGCGTCATACCCAATCGGTGTATGGTGATAACATGCTTACATTTGTGTGCATGCCTCCGTTGGAGGAGGAATCCCCTCATTGTGCCACTCATCCTATGTAGCTCTGTGACATACTAGTTATATGTGACAGACCTTGTAAAGTGGCGATTTTACTCGCATTCTAACACTATCTGCGTGTTAGTCTCGCTATCAATGACAAAATAGCACCAATGAAAAACAGTCTCAGATTGCAGCAATTAATGCACAACCTCGTAAAATAGTATTGACTTAATAAACACCATGCACATATATACGCATTCATTCACTTGCGCCCATCATTTCTTCATACCGTCATCAAAACTTACCAATTGCGGGAGGGCTGCGCGTTACACATAGGACCGGAGCGATAATATGGGTGGTCCTAGAAATGGTATTAGAAAGGATGATGGTAGTAATGAAGGGAGGGGAAAAAAGGGGGGGGGGGTTGTCCCAGGTATCATGGCTAACGTATGGTTTGGTACGCAGAAACAGAGTGTGCTGCAGGGCTACTAATGCACTTACTTAAGTTAAGGTCCTCACCCGGCATTTCAACCTGTTGCGGTTCCGGTCCTCGGCGCGTGCATTAGCGAGACGCGAGGCCGGGGTTTTTAAACGTATCATTGGCGCGGTAAAATCCGGGTACGAAGTCCGCCTCCCCCGGGATTACCGGAAGTGACGCTGCCACGCTTTCACGCATGCATGGGGAGCGTGCTGGGAATGATGGGAACTTTAGTTACCGCTCAGAATTCGGTACATTAGAGGTAGTCTCAGAGTTCGTGCGATTACTTAAAATGCTGTTACATTCAGGAAAGCACCAAATACGTTTGATTCGGTACCCATGTAAGGGATTTAGGAGGGGGTAAAAAGTTAGAAGAATATAGAGAAAAGTCGTGACAATACACAGGTCTCAATGGGCAGAGATTGTTCGTGGCGAGTGATATAGTAGTTTAAGTCAAATTTTGCAGATTCAATGTTTAAATCGGACCCACGAAATCCGGGTGTTGATGAATGCAGCGAGTCCTAAAGTTCCGGTACTGCTGCATGTGTTCAGGAGGGCCTGATGCGTGGAGGTATCTGGAGTCCTCATAATACAAGTAATAAATAAGTCAGTTGAAAAGAGCTTATGAAGCGGTTAGGGGTGTTTTCAGACTAAGCATAAGGCTGGTTATGTATATACATGCCAACGATTTTTTCAATAAATTATATATATAAAAATATATATATATATATATATATCTAGGAGAGGCTCATTCTAGATTTTATTACTGATGTGAGGACGTGTGGAAGAAATGTCCTATTCATTTGTTGAGTAGGCTCCACGGGATGCCGTCGTTTAGTCCCGTCTCATGAGTTTTCAGACGGTATACCCAACGTTGTTCTTTGTCTAAGAGTCTCTTTTGTAGATTGCCACTACCCTTCACTTTCTCACTCACCGTCCATCTTAAGTCGGTGTCTTTGTGATGTTTTTCCACGTAGTGTGCTGTAAGTCTAGTTGCTGTTACAGCCCTCCTGATTGTACTTCTTTGTTCGCTTATGCGGAACTTGACCTTATGGCTAGTCATACCCACATAGAGCAGGTCACATGGGCATTTGATGAGATAAATGACTGACTCTGTGTTGCAGTTGGTGTGGGATCTTTGCTCCCATGGGGTGTGTAGGCCTAAGTCAAGACTCTTGGTGGATTCAGTGAATTTGCACACTACACATGACCCACATGGAAAGTGGCCAGTGACCGGCAGGGAGTTCCACAACATCAATTGGTTATCACTTCTTGGTTTGTATGTGTATGTGTGGACAAGGGAGTCTTTTAGAGTCCTATTTTTCTTGAATGAGAACATGGGTTTCTCATATGTTAGTTTGTTTGATGTAAGTATTGTCCATTTCTTGTTGATGATTTTTTTCACGTCATTCGAGGAAGAGTTGAAGGTGGTAACAGAAATCATTTGTTGTGGTTGGATTCTTTCCTGGGTTTCCAAAAGGGCCTCTCTTGGGGTGTTTTGTGCTCTCTTCTTGGCGCTCTCAATGATTTTAGTAGGATAGTTTTTTTGCTTTAGTTTCTCCGTTAGTATCTGAGCTTCCTTCCTGTAATCACGGAGTTCCGAACAGTTCCTGCGAATATGTAGAAACTGTCCCATCAGTAGGTTTTCTCTGAGAGCCCGTGGGTGTGCGCTATCAAACCTTAACAAGCTGTTCTTGTCGGTTGGTTTTGTATAAAGGGAACTACTCAATGTGCCGTTAGAAGCAATAATATTGATGTCAAAGAAGGAGATCTTTTCTCTATCTTTGTTCAAAGTGAACCGTAGGGGTGGGTTCAGCTGATTGATCCAGCTACTGAACTCCAAAAGGACCTCCTCTTTTCCCTTCCAAACCATGAGGATGTCATCAATGTAACGGTACCATTTACAGATATTTCTACTATATGGGTTCGTTGCCCATATGTGCTGATCTTCGAAGTGGCTCATGTACAGGCACGCTCCCCACGCATGCGAGAAAGCGTGGCAGCGTCACTTCCGGTAATCCCGGGGGAGGCAGACTTCGTCCCCGGATTTTACCGCGCCAATGATACGTTTAAAAACGCCGGCCTCACGTCTGGCTAATGCACGTGCCGAGGACCGGAACAACAACAGGTTGAAATGCCGGGTGAGGACCTTAACTTAAGTAAGTGCGTTAGCAGCCCTGCAGCACACTCTGCGTCTGTGTACCAAACCATACGTTATCCATGATACCTGGGGCAAACCCCCCCCTTTTTTCCCCTCCCTTCATTACTACCATCATCCTTTCTAATACCATTTCTAGGACCACCCACATTATCGCTCCGGTCCCATGTGTAACGCGCAGCCCTCCCGCAATTGGTAAGTTTTGATGACGGTATGAACAAATGATGGGCGCAAGTGAATGAATGTGTATATATGTGCATGGTGTTTATTAAGTTTTACGAGGCGGTGCATTAATTGCTGCAATCTGAGACTGTTTTTCATTGGTGCTATTTTGTCATTGATAGCGAGATTAACACGCAGATAGTGTTAGAATGCGAGTAAAATTGCCACTTTACAAGGTCTGTCACATATAACTAGTATGTCACAGAGCTACATAGGATGAGTGGCACAATGAGGGGATTCCTCCTCCAACGGAGGCATGCACACAAATGTAAGCATGTTATCACCATACAACGATTGGGTATGAAGCACTGATTGGACGTTCTTTAATGTGTTTTTTACGGTGTGTCTGTCCCCAATTTAAGCTTTCAGACGGAGATTGGCAGTACACAGACACACATACATTTAACACACCGCGAGGAGTAGCTACTCTGCCCTCGCTTTACAGAGAGTATAGGGATTTCCCATCCTGTAATAGCCCTCACATAGGGGGTTCTCCCTTTGCCCTGAAGAAAGTCCGGGACCTTTATGGCCGCACAGGACTGAAACATGTCGACACTAGGGTCTTAGGACCATAAAACCCTAACAAGACCCGTTTTTGATTTTTTTATTGACCCAGACAGGCACAAGAATAAAGGGAAACCGGGGGTCTGACTGAGATATTTAATCTTTAACCCCCCTACCTTCATCTATTCAAAGAGCTCCCAACACTGTGGTTGAGCCCACCCCGACTTATAGGGGTCGGGGTGGCCCGATGATGAAGCATGACACCACTAGGGTGTGTGAGGGTAACTAAAACAAGAAGCGTTCTCTCCATGACACAGGATTGTGTTTAGCACAACCTTCCACTAGAGAGGCCCCACTAATTTTTTCCTTTTTTCTTCCCTGTCTTTTGACACGGGTAATATAGTAATAACTCTGACCACTGACCGGTCAACTGGAGTATTCTTTGTGATAAATATAAGTACTAGACCCCTGACAACACTAAATCAGAACATTGCTGGAATCAAGGACACTTCTGCCTGGAAGAAGAGCTTACGTGCTGCAGGAGGGACTGCCACCTTGCTACCTGTGTTGCTGTTTGGTCTGCTTCTTCTTGCCTAGGAGTGAGAAGGACTGGACCTGCTCTCTACATTTTTTAATCCAAGTTTCTCTAAGGAATTGCTTGCTTGTCCCCTGTGCTTGAAGTCTCAGGGCTACAAAGACCTCCTTCAACTTTGCTCCAGCTGCTGGACTCTGCCAATAGTAGTTCTGCCCTGCCAAGTGGTGCTGATCTGTCCAGGGCCTTGAAAGAGGGTTCTGCAGCTGTATTCCTGCAAAAATCGACGCAGTGATGACTTTCCGCCGATCAGAACTGACGCAGTGCCAATCCAAGGATATCCCTGTGCGACTCCACAATGACGCAGGACCCGACTGTGAGGTTCGACAACAAAGCAGTGCCGAGGTCAAGACATGTGTGGCTAGACGATGGCGCAGCACCTTCTTCATAAGGGGTTTGATGACGATGCAGGATCCGACTTTGAGGCTCAACGTCGACGCATCGACCAAACTACATGAATCGCAACTGACGCTTTGAGTCTTTGAGTCTGATCATATAGTTTCTCTTATATTTACCATTTTCATAGGACATACAGCTTTGCCTGTTGTATGAGGTTTTGGAAAATCAAATATCTCTTTAAAAACATGTTGTTGTTTATTGTGATGTCATGTTCTATAATATGTTGATCCAAACAGTAAAATAGAATCAATTGTAGTTTTTTAGATCATTTTTTATTAATAAAAAGATTTTTTAATGAGAACTGTGGTACACTGAGTCTTCTGCTATCTAGAGTTAATTATGGTCTCTTAAATCTAACAGACCAATCGTTGCCTGGGGAATTTTTCTTGAACAACTAAATCTAAATCTTACTGCACACAGCTGAAGGCCAGCACCACAAGGTTGTCTGCCCACTGAGTGATGGGCACTGCAGCCAACCCTTCCAATGCTTGACTGAAGGTTGTGCACAGTGGTGTTTTGCCAACCATGGAGGGATGTGCGCAGAAGGATGGGTGTAGGGTCTGGCTGCAGTTCAGGTCCTGCAATTAACACCAGGTGCACATGGCCAGAGGCCATGACCAGCAGAGATTGGCCACCTATGGGGTATGGGTGCAGCCAGCCTCAATTGTGTGTGGCCTTAAGTTGTGCACAGCATAGGTTGGGCACCCATGATGGGATAGACACACCAGGATGGGCATCCCTGTAATTCACTGAAAAAACACAAAAGCTAAATTGAGGTTATGGTTGTCTTTGTCATAACAACTTAACATATGTTTAGAAAACTTCAGAAAATCACCTAAAAATACAGAGTTAAAGCTCAGTTATAGTTGGGGCATGGTTTGTACTCCGGGGAAGATAGTGGCATAGCTCTTTGGCTCCACGCCGAGAGAAACATTAACTTTGTCAAAACAAAGAATGGCAGACTCCAGAAATAGGAAAATGCAATTGTGCCATCGGAGGGAAGGTAGAACACCCGACCCTAGTAATGAACCGAAACAGAGAGCTCAGACCGTGGAAACAGACACGCGGGTCATGGAGCCGCACCCGGGGGAAAATTGGCATGCGGGCAAAACAAGGGCTTCCACAGATAAAGAAGGCTCCCAAAAATTAAGAGGGATCCGCAATATCGCCGCAACAGCCCTCCTAACACCAAGGAGGTAAGAAACAAATTACAGGAACGTTAGCAACGTTAACTCACTGTAGCGAGTTGTGGGCAATCTAGTAAAGTGGGCACCCGCAGCAGACCTACAAAAATAATGAAGCACCGATTGGAGACCCGATCTATATGCCGACCAACATGGCAGCATATGGCACTGCGTGGCAACGTGAAAGCAATTGAATTGTACATCGCCGACTCACCTGAATATAATTGTGTCACCGTATGATTCGTTTTTGCCTTGATTACCAGTGTGCTGATTAGAATCCACTGAGATAATCTCATACAATGAAGCTGAACCAACAGACGGCCAAAGAGTGAAATCTGTACATCCCCACCACGTCCTATCACGACCAACAAAACAAGTAAATGTGATCAAAGCCTAACAGAAACCGGAGCATGAGCCTGACACTTCCTTTAAAAAAATTATTTAAAAAGAAAATGCATCTTTTAAATGAGGTTTTAATTACCTTCACCCTTAAAGGCCTACACTAAAGACACTAAAGATCTGCATTGCCTGCATGGTCCCCACAATAGAAAGTGAGTGTTTAATTTGAACTGGTGAAAAATGCACTGCCCATGAGGGGGAGCACCAGGAACTTAAACCACCAGTGCGAGAGCACCATATCCAACAAAATATGTGCCTCCCCATTGCGTCCTATCAAGGCCTGCATTGACCCCACATGTGCCTCATTTGCAACCCCCAAATCAACAAAAAAGAGGTCAATGAAGTAAATGGACAAGCTAGAACTGTGCAGGTGCTATTCAGTTCTGCTCAGCTTCAGAACGTAGCATGACCACCTTGAACAGATCATGCTCGCAACCTAGTGAGGAAGTACTTAAAAACTGGGCCTCGCCACCAGATAGCAAAAAAAAAAAAATAACCCTACACCAGGCCTCACAACCAGAGATAGGCCTGAAGGGAGCAAAGAGCTTGGAGAGCTTGGAGAGCTGGGAACTGTGAATCCTGCGGATCCTACTTCAAGTGGTGCTCCTCAGGACAGACCCACTGCCGGCATCACCTAGGCAGTGACGGCCTGGGCAAGTAAGAGCAGTGTGGCAGGGGGAGGGTGGGAGGCGACAGACAAAAAAGGAAAGCCCCTACTATTCGCTCACCGCATCGCAGACCAGGCGATGCGGCGAGCGCAAGGTAAGTGCTTTTCTTTTTATTTTTTTATTTTCCCTCATCATCGTCTGTTGAGTCCCCCTCCTCCTGCCCCACCACTCCACCGCTCTTACCTGCACTGGCCGTCACTTCACCTAGGTCAGCACAATTGTCAGCTCGTTCTCAGTATTGGGCACACTCAGTGCAGTGCAGTGCCGTGCTTGACTACTGCATTTCATTACTGCAACACAGCACTGTCTCTCAGAACAACTAAAGTGAGCAGCAAGAAACAGACACAGGCATACAGTAAAGAACTAAGCTTTGTCACAAATAAGAGAAGTATGCAGTACCTGAAAATAAATCTCAAACTGCATTTGAAATGCTTAGAGAGCACTTAAAGCCAGGACATGCCACTACAAGGAATACCATCGCAGAAAACAAAACCAAACCAACCCATAAGAGGTCAACAGCTGACCAGCCTAATCCTGACTCTCCCGGTAAAGGAAAACCAGATATCAAAGCGACAATGGACATCATTGTCAACAAACTTGCTGAAGAGCATGACTAGGACACATAAACAAAAGCAAATACTAATGTAAGGAAAAATGGCATCCATGCAATCAGGGTTGACATAAAAGCGATAACAGAATAGCCGAAGCAGAAGACAGGAAAAGTAATATGGAAGACTTCCAGGTGAATACAAAAAAAGACATCACTTCGCTGAAGTCCAGATCAATAACCCTTTAAAGACAGATGTCAGAATTGGAAGATCGGAAATGGGGGGAAACTTTCATATTTGTGGCATGACAGATGGGGCAGAAGATCTGGCTGGCTCATGTGCACTTCCTAGAAATGGGTGTTCCCAAAACAACAGGCATCTAATTTATCAAAGAACTGGAGATAGAAAGGTTCCATAGAGTACCTATCTTCAAGTCTTCTCATATAGGGAAAACTCTGCCAGTTTACAGCGCCATGAAACCGCTGGTGTAAGAGCGCTATATAAGAATTTTTAAACTCAAACTTAAACTCAAACTCTCTGCAAACCACTCAGGTTCCAACATGCAGAAAAGTTCCTTGATCATATGAGGAAGAACAAATCCATCGACTGGAACGGAAATAGAATCTACATCCTACAAGATTTTTCGAAGACCACTTTTGAGACTAGTAAAGGCTTGCTTGCCTCGTGCCAAAGGCTACGTAATAAAAACATCAAGTTCTCTTTTGCTGGCCCTGCAAAATTCCGGATTAAAATAAATGGATGCATATCTTCAGTGATCATAAAGACTTGGTGAGATTTCTGAATGAAAAAGGGGAGGACGACATGGACACCTCGCAGCCAAAACGTACCATGAAAACCAAGATACGTTGACTCGTCCAGGTTTGACTAATATAGTCTGATTTTATCTTATCTGGATTTCACCCTTTCTGGTCATCGACACTGGCAAAGGTGTTATAGTCTACAATGTTAAAGAAATGTACATAGTAAAGATGTAATAATGATGTAATGATGCAATAAGATCACAATGTCCTAAAGCAGTTGGGGTCTTTAGTTAGGCCCTGTTAAACGTTCTGTGAAATTCCTACATTTTTAATGATGTTGGGTTTTCTCCCTTACTAGGGGCACTATGTCCTAGGATTCATAACTTGTTTCATCTAAGGTTTTACAAGTTATGTTAATATCAGACTGGACTAACCCTCTGTCATGATACTGGTAAAGATGTACAGATATGATAGACTAGGATGGGGATACAAACACAGCTCAATAGCATCTTCAGAACAAACTCTGTTACCTGGCCCATTCACAATGTGTCCAGCTACAATGTCATGGTGCTTGACAATAAACAACAGTCGACTCTTAAAATCGTCAATTTTAAATATTGAACCTTCACAGCGACACTCACAACGTCTTTACCTCCACCTAACACCCGATCATTCCAGTGCGACGGCACGCTTCATACCCCAACCTATCCTTAACAATATGAACATCCCCCTGGAAAGGCACTCTTTATACACTGCCTGTTCCATCCACCTTACAAATGGCACGAGCTACAGCTTCCACTGATCGTCACATTGTCTAGTTAGAAACTGGGGGGAAGAGGTGTGGGGGCGGGGTGGGGCAAAGAGAACAGTTTGGGTGTTCACAAGGGTTTTGGTTTTTAGAATCATTTTTAGTTGTTAATATGCTTTCTATGCCTTATTTTGTCTTTTTTTCACTGCCACAAATGCAATATACATATGAAAACATGCCAGAGCTCTTACCAAACAGCAACGCAACTACTCAAACAAGGGGTAGGAGACCACTAGTCATCTCCCAAAGCGGCCATGTCCCTCCTACAGCTTATCATCCCTTGAGGTGCTCCCGAATCTGATTCCATTATAGTTAGATCTCAGATATAATACCTCTACATCATGACACATAACTCTTCATCACTAAAAATGATCTCACTAAACACTAAGGGGCATATGTATCAAACGAATTTTTAATCGCAAACGCTGCGATTCGCAAAATAACAGCGTTTGCGATTAAAAAATCGGTAATCGGGATGTATGAGGCAAATCCCATCGCAAAATTAAGGAATTGCTAATTTAGCGATTTCTTAATTTTACGTAAGCATTTAAGAAATCGCAAATTGCGATTTCTTAAATGATATGTAAAAAGCACCCAAGTTGTGCGAATTATCCTTAAGAAATCGCAAATTACCACCAACTTCCAGTTGGTGGTAATTTGCGATATCCTTTCAAAAAGCACTTTTTTGAAATTTACAAAGTGCTACGTGGCGCTCATACATGCCCTTAGGGCATGTATGTGCGCCATATGCACACACATGCTAATTTAAGGGGTGCATCAGGGTGTCATCATGACACCCTTGCACCTTTGAAATTATTCTCAAATTGCGATTAGCAAATTGCGATTCGCTATTTGAGAATTACTTCCCATTCATTCCTATGGGTCTCCTGGCCCATAGGAATGAATGGGCAGGTATTCCTTAATTGCGATTTCGCAATTTGTTAATCGCAATTAAGGAATTTTAAGAAATCGCAAAAAGTTTGCAATTTTTTTAATACATCCCGTTTTGCAATTCTCAAATAGCGATTCTTTAAAAATCGCTATTTGAGAATCGTAAATGGTGATGTTGATACATATGCCCCCAAGGGCCTAAATCACTCTGTCAAGATAAAGAAACTTGTAAAATACATGGTGATATCGTTCTATTACAGATATTTAAACTAAATCAAGATATAGCCCTTTCTCTTAGACACAATGGCTTTGCTGAGCTGCTTGCTCCCCTGCACTTGGGTACAAGAAATGGGTGGTAACTTTAATTTCTCATGCCTCCGAAATGAATATGCTCTCATCCAAATCAGATTCTGAAAGGAGGTGGATATTTCCAATATGTCCAAAGATGGAGTAAATTTTTATGTAACCAACGATTATGCACCGAATGTGGATGACCAAGAATTCTTGACTACACTCCCTCAAAACCTTCTGACCATTCCTATCGGATCACTTCCCCTCCTGGCTGGGGATTTTAACGTAACACTAGATACCACTGTCGACAGGGATTCCACATGCAGGTATCACCTCCCTAAATCACACAAACTCCTAAATCAACTCTGTGAAAGATGTATTATAAAGGACACGTGGAGACTACCACACCCCACGGAAAGGGACAACACGTTTGTCTCATCGCCCCTACTCGACATACTCCCAAATCGATTATATCATGATCTCAGGTGACCATTCTAATTACATTGATCAAGCGACATTCGAACCAAGACTGGTCTCTGACCATTCATGCATAACCCTGTCTTAGTTAATGTTTGAAACTAGAAGCAAAAACTCCCTATGGTGGCTAAATGATGAAACCCTGTAGTCCAACGAACATATTAAACAGGTGGGAACTATGATATAAAACATTCTCAAAGACAACCCTGAACCTGACTGCTCTCCACTAATGGGAAGCGCTAATAGCCAATATTAGAGGCACCCTTAAGCAAATAAGGTAAAAAATTAACAAGGAGACTAACTCAAACTTACAAACCTTAGAAAAGGAGATAAAAAAACAAGAACATCTCCATGTACCCCTCAAGGATAATTCCCACCTCATTTCCCTCACTACTGAAAATACGTATATAGCCAAATCTTAAGCACAGGAGCATGGATTTGGATTAATAAACAAAAGAGTCTAAGATTATGCAAGGCCAGTAAGGCGGAAAAGAGGCTTGGGTCCTACCTAAAATACAAACATCAAAGGAACTGTATCACTGCAATAAAGTACAAAGACCTTTAAAGAATACTATGAGACCCTCTATTCCCCAAACAAGGAGATAACAGAGAATGAATATGAAAAATACTTGACTAAATTATCCCTCTCCTCCTAAATGAAGAAGACATAATCAAATCCACTCTCACTACTCAAGAAATTGTAAAAGTCATTAAATTTCTTAAATCCGGTAAAGCAACTGGCCCAGACGGCTTCTCAGCACTATTCTATAAAACATTTGGAGAATCGACCCTCTACTTCAACTATACACTCAATTTGCCGACTCGGGCACGATCTCTGGCACCCCAGCCGAAGTCATAATCAGTGTCATACCCAAAGAAGGAAAAGACCCAGTAATGACTGAAAATTACAGACCGATAACGCTGATCAACATTGATTGTAAAATTTACTCTAAAATACTAGCCGTCAGAATCCAAAAATATATGCCTAAATTAATCCACCCTTTGCAAGAGTGTTTTTTAAAAATAAAAAAAACTTCTTCAGTGACAACACCAGACTACTTTGCCATGCAATTGACAAGGTCCAGACTCTAATAACACCAACAGTTGGCATTACAACAGACGTTGAAAAAGCATTTAACAAAGTAGACTGGCGATACTTCAAAGGAGTGTTACATAAATTCAAATTTTGCATCCCCTTCATAGAAATGGAAAGGGCTCTATACTCTAACCCCAGTGCCAGAGTTTGAGTGGACGGTTACCTCTCAGATGCCTTTTCACCAAGATAAGGCTCCCCACCATTCACTTCCCTTTTTCTTCTGCCCCTTAGACCCCTATTGTATAATATTAGCAAAAATGGAATTAGATTTGAAAATCTAACAGTGAAAACAGTGGCGTATGCAGACGATATTTTGATCGTCACAGAAGAGGTTGATTATCCATTCCACAACTAATGATTTCCATCGCCGAATTCTCCAAATCTCAAGATACACTCTTGACAGGGAGAAATCTGAGGTCATCTTACTAAACAATATAGGATCCAGAGGATTGTTAGGGGACACAGGACTAGCCTGGCAATCACACAATATTAAATACCTTGGCCTAGAATGCCCAATAATATCATTGACTAGTTCAAACATAATGAAGCGTTACCCTCAAGACAATTGCAGACCTGTTAGAAGGCTGGTCCCCTAAATTCTTAACATGGTGGGGAAGGAAAGAGACAGTAAAGATGATTATTGAACCCATAAAAAGTTACCTAATCAGCATGTTACCACTCACACTCTCTGACGACTTCTCAAGGAAAACAGATGGTCTCATTGCTAATTTACAACAAACGTATTCTTTAAATAATATGGACTTTTATAACTTCCTGAAACTTAATGCCTGCATTTGGACACTAACCTTTTTGGATAAAATCCCCTTGCTGCCTCTTCACTCTCTGACGACTTCTCAAGGAAAACAGATGGTCTCATTGCTAATTTACAACAAACGTATTCCTTAAATAATATGAACTTTTATAACTTCCTGAAACTTAAGGCCTACATTTGGACACTAACCTTTTTGGATAAAATCCCCTTGCTGCCTCTTTTTGCTCACACCCTAGCTAGATCAGAAAACTTTGGGCCCGATTCACAAAACTAACTTAAGACAAAATCCTAAACTTACTACCATTTTGGTATTCACAGAAGGCACTTAGGGGCATATGTATGAAAGCAAAAATTAGTCGCAAACGCTGCGATTCGCAAAAAACAGCGTTTGCGACTGATTTTTCGCTATTTCATATGTATGACACACTTCCAAACTGAAAAATAAGAAATCGCTAAATTAGCGATTTCTTAGGCTGCGAAACAAGAAATCTGCGAATTTCCTAGCGAATACCTAATTTGCGATTCCTTAGCGTTGCGAATATCGCTAACAAGAAATCGCTAGCTAAGAAATCGCAAACACATGTATCAAAAAATCGCAAATTGCGATTTCACGAAATTCGCTAATTAAGAAATCGCTATTAACACCAATTGCTTGCAGGTGGTAAACTGGTGCAAGGTACAAAAACCAGCCCACAATGCAACAAACACACCCACAATGGCTGCTATGTACGTGATAGCCAGGAGGCTGCGTATTCGGGCCCTTGCACACAGGAGAATGAGACAGGAACGTATCTTCAGGCTGCGCATCACCCTGTTACAGAACACTGAAGAGGAGATCTATGACAAGTACAGACTGCACCCACAGACCATAATGGACCTGATTGAGGAGCTGAAACCCCACTTGGAGCACCCTACTCGCAGGACACAAACAATTCCCACACATGTGCAGGTCCTGTGCTCCCTGCACCTCCTCGCGTCAGGGAGTTTTCAACGGGTCATAGCGGAGGTTGGTGGGGTGTCACAGAGTGCACTTTCGCGCTTCTTCCATGCCTATCTAGATGCAATGCTACTGAGGCTCCCACATCACATTTACTTCCCCACCACCCAACAGGCATTACAACAAACGATACTGGACTTCTACCAGATTGCACGTTTCCCCCACGTCATCGGCTGCATTGACGGGACCCATGTGGCCATCACACCCCCAGCAGAAACTGAATATGTCTACAGGAATCGGAAATGCTACCATTCCCTCAACATACAGATTGTGTGCAACGCTAAGTATCACATCACCGACATCGTAGCCAAATACCCCGGCAGTACACATGACTCCTTCATCTTCCGACACAGTGGAATACACAGACGTCTGAGTGCTGGAGAGTTTGGGGAGGGGTACCTGCTCGGTAAATACATTGCACACATCAATACATCCACTACATCAGTTGTGGGGGGGGACATTGACTCACCTATTGTGTTTTTTTCCATGCAGGTGACAGTGCCTATGCAGTGCGCGACTTCATCCTGACCCCATACCTGGATCCTGCAAATGCAAGTGAGAGGAGCTACAACAGGGCACACAGATCTACACGCTGTGTCATTGAGCGAACCTTCGGAATCCTGAAGAGCCGCTTCCGGTGCCTGCATAAGAGTGGAGGCGCACTGCAATACAGCCCTGAGACCTGCTGTAACATCGTGGCAAGCTGTGCAATGCTACATAACATGGCAATGAGGAAAGGCACCACAATTGATGTGACCGATACAGACACATCGGATGACGAGCGCCCTGCTCCCCCTGCCAGACCAGCACCAGGAGTTGGGGCAGCTGCTGGACGCCAGAGACGGACTGAGATCACACAAAACTACTTTTAGGTGAGTATTGAGGAAATGAGACTACAAAGCCTGATGATGTGTCAAGTGTTTAATCACACTTAACATGAAAGAAATTGTAATTGTCCCCAGCACATGTTGTACACACAGTGCAGAGAAGGCACAAGAAATAGGGCAAACAGCCTTTAGCGGGTTAATGCACCCGTGTTGCAGTCAGTGTCCCCGCAGATGATCACCTCCGTCGGTGCCGTCCAGGGTGGTTGACCCCCATGGTGCGCCCTTGGCCTGCTACCTGTCTGCCACTGCGGCGTCTTTCACCTGGCAAGGTTGGAGTGATGCTGCTGCGACTCGATGTGTCCTCACTCTCAGCAGAGGCCATTAGTGCGCTGCCACCTGCATTGGCTGTCTGCAGCTGTTCCACAGCAGTGGTCACCTGCGCCAGCCCTCGCGCTATGTCCTGGCAGCAATGTGCCATGTCCACCTGCATGGTTACGCTTCTGCGTGTGAGTGCGCTGGTGGTGGTGCAGAGGCGGTTGACTGCCTTGGTATAATTGTGCAGCCGTGCATTGGCACGTCGTCCAGCCCTGTCATTGGCAGCTTGGGTGTCCCTCAAAGTGGCACAGAGCTCTCGTATTGCCGCTACCATGTTGCGATTGTCCTGATGTAGGCGGCCTAGCTGGCGATTCATTGACCGCATTGCCTTGCTTTGCAGGCGCTGTTCGTGCAACATGCACTGTTCCAAGCCGGAGAACACGGTGCCTTCTCCTTCTGTTGCAGTGCTGCTCCGTGGCCTTGACCTGGAAATGGCCTGTTCCCTTTGCCTTGGTGTTGGTGCGTCATGACGGGGCATGTCTGTCACACCCTGACTCCCCTCTCTCCTGTCGGTGTCATCGCCTGTTGCTGGGACTTCATCCTCAAATGGAGGCAGTGGGGGCACATGTGCGCGCTTCCTGCGCTGAATTGGCTGCTGCTCTGTCTCATCGCTGGAGTCCGCAGGGTCTGCAGGCTCCTCTCCCTCAGCGCTGTCTTCTTGTGGCATGGCGTGTGCTGTGGATGTAAAGGGGACTATATGAGTTTGTGTTACTGTCTGCATGTGGCACTCAATAAAGTTACAAATCTTTGACGGCTAACCTCTGACACATTTCTATTCAATGATCCCCAAAACACATATGTTGCATTTACTTGTGATGGTGTCATGGACACACAGTCAGACACAGTACTACGAGTACCATGATGCATTGCTGGGTGTGCTGTAAGACCTGGGCTGGATTGGCATGTTGGGAGTTAACTATGCGCATTTGGGGGAGTGTGCAAGGGATGGGGAGGAGTGCAGGGTGATTTGGCATGCATCTTACCTTGTCTGCTGGATGAGGGGTCGGAGCTGTCGATTGCAGCCACACCACCAACGCTCTCAGGCAGGAGGGTTGACTCCACGAGCTCCTCATGGGGGGTTGGCTGCTCTGCAGTGGATGGTCCTCCTCCAGTCTGAGTGGCATCCTTGAGTCTGGCTGCCACCCTCTCCTTGGACCTCTGGCGCATATCATACCACCGCTTGCGCAGCTCCTCGATGGTGCGTGTGGTGACTCCAACAGCATTCACCTTGCTCTGTATTTCCAGCCAGATTTTCCTCTTCCTGGCCTCTGGGACTTTGAGTGCCTTCTTCCCAAACAGGAGCTCATGGCTGCAGACCATCTCCTCAATGAGGACCTCCTGCTCCTTTTCTGAAAACTTGTGCTTTCTCTTTCTTTTTTCTGCATCTTTGCCCTGCTGGTTTTGTTTGGGATCCATTGCTGGTTGCTGTCTCCAGGAAAGCCTCCTCACACTCCACAAGCAGCCTCTGGGTGTGGCTCAGGTGAGCAGGTGCAGGCAATCACTACAGTTTCCTGTTTGTGATGTCATCAGCCTGCACCAGGCTTGCAGATTCCCGTTTTTGCGATTTCTTATTTAGCGAATTTCGCTATTAAGAAATCGCAATACGGGATTCTGCGAATTATTTGCGATTTTTAAGGAATCGCAAATGATTAGCGAATAATTTTTTACATCCCGTTTAGCGAATCTGATTTTGCGAATCGCAAAATCTCGCAATTTGAGATTCGCTAAAGGGGAGTTTGATACATATGCCCCTTACTCATTTCGGTATTCACAGAAGTTAGGAGTCCTAACTTTAGGACTCCTAAATGCCTTATGTGAATACCGAAAGTCTTAAAGTTAGGATTTTTCTCAGTTTAGGAGTGATAAAGTTAGGACTCCTAACTTTAGGACTCCTAAATGCCTTCTGTGAATACCGAAAGTCTTAAAGTCAGGATTTTTTTCAGTTTAGGAGTGGTATAGTTAGGACTCCTAACTTTAGGACTCCTAAATGCCTTCTGTGAATACCGAAAGTCTTAAAGTTAGGATTTTTTTTAAGTTTAGGAGTAATAAAGTTAGGACTCCTAAATGCCTTCTGTGAATACCGAAAGTCTTAAAGTTAGTATTTTTCTCAGTTTAGGAGTAGTAAAGTTAGGACTCCTAACTTTAGGACTCCTAAATCCCTTCTGTGAATCACGAAAGTCTTAAAGTTAGGATTTTTCTCAGTTTAGGATAAACTGAGAAAAATCCTAACTTTAAGACTTTCGTGATTCACAGAAGGGATTTAGGAGTCCTAAAGTTAGGAGTCCTAACTTTACTATTCCTAAACTGATAAAAATACTAACTTTAAGACTTTCGGTATTCACAGAAGGCATTTAGGAGTCCTAAAGTTAGGAGTCCTAACTTTACTACTCCTAAACTGAGAAGAATCCTAACTTTAAGACTTTCGGTATTCACAGAAGGTATTTAGGAGTCCCAAAGTTAGGAGTCCTAACTTTACTACTCCTAAACTGAGAAAAATCCTAACTTTAAGACTTTCGGTATTCACAGAAGGCCTTTAGGAGTCCTAAAGTTAGGACTCCTAACTTCTGTGAATACCGAAATGAGTAAGTGCCTTCTGTGAATACCAAAATGGTAGTAAGTTTAGGATTTTGTCTTAAGTTAGTTCTGTGAATCAGGCCCAAAGTCTCCAAAATATATAAATATTTAAGACCCCCTACCTCTAAGCTCTTGAAAGGTACACATGATAAATGGTTGAGAGAGGGCCTGTCAGCCGAAATTACCACAACCTGGTCTAAAATCCTACACTCACCCTTCTTACTTAAGGTTACCCTAGTACTGACCCAAATTAAATTTATGTTAATTTATAGAGCGTTCTGGGTCCCATCCTGGCTGCACCAATTGAAACTTAGAGAAATACCTGCTTGTTGGAAATGCAACCAAGGCGACGGTGCACTTGCACATATGATTTTTTTGTCCATCCTTGTCAAAATTCTGGAAGGGCGTTCTTGAGCTCATCAGAACCGTCTTTCGAATCAACCCCCATAAAGAATTCCTGTTCTTACTAAGGGTCCTCTCAATCCACACTTGAAAAAAGAAGAGTATAGATACTTATTAGATCTTTTAATCACACTAGCATGTAAACGTATCCTTAGTACCAAGCCAAATACACCTGCTCTAAAATTGGCAGTGTGGAAGAATTGGATTTCCTTCATCAGGGGAGCTGACAATATTTCACCAGAAACTTCCCCCTAGAAAGCAAAATCAAGATCGATTTGGTGCATGCTAGACAATTTTCTGGTCAACAGGAAGCGTTTGTAAATAACCTCCATATTTAGGCCAGAATAGGTTGGGGAGCATAAATTAGTGGTCCGTGTGATATTTATCATGCACACAACATTAGTTGCTCCAAATCCATGCACTCTGTTACAGCCTGTGCAATTTGCTGCTCTTGATTATTATTACTGATTTTTTTACATGTATTATTTATATTATGAATCTTTATTATTTTTATCATTATTGTTATTATTATTTTTGTATTCAATGAACTTAGACTTAAGTGATTGCGACCCCACAGCATGCTGCCCGACCACCTGAGATTCTGCATTAACTGTATATGACAGCTATTACAAATCCCATGCCTTAAATGAACTCATGACTACCATGATCTTCTGCATACTTGTGTAATGCTTTTTGTATCCTTTTTATTGTTTCTACCAAAAAAACGCAATAAAGGTTTTTTAAAGAAAAAAGTGCAGTTATAGTTACAAATTAAAAACAAAAAGACACTGAAATTTGCAGGTTATGGCAATGATCAAAATGCATAAGTCACACAACAGCCAGGCAAACTGTAACTCACACTCCAAAAGCAATGCATATTATCTCATAATAATTATTCCATTAACTAACTATAACTATAAGCATAATAAAAGTAAACAAAAAATAAAAAACTTCAACCAATAAATGACATTACATTCACAGTTGCCTGTGCTAAAGCGTCAGGGTATATGATGTGCATTCTCGTAGGTAAGATGATTTAGAGCATTGGTAACAATTCCTTTTTCATTAAGAGCGAGGTCATGAACATTGCATTTGGAGTGCGAGTTAATGCAACTCTCCTGATTTCATAGCATCTTTCGGACTCTTAGCCAGTGTGTATTGCTGATCAGCCCTTACTTTCAGCTTTCCTTACATCACCACTGATAGAGCGCAACGTTGCTCTCTCATTTGTAGTGGTGCATTATAATCATTGTTTATAATCGCATCTACATATAATCTGTTGTGGTAATAACATTAGAGCATTAGAACATAAATTGTAATAACATGTAAAGGAAGTGTTAGATATTTTCTTCATATGATCAAAGAATTAACGTAGTATAGTACGTATTTAGATGAATCATGTACACGTGACGTGTATGCATGACTAATCAACTTTTCAAATAAAGGCTCATATAATTTCTGTATATTAATGACTCATATATGCTTGCATTTTAAACGTGTGCACTGTTCTTATGTTAGCCAAATTTGGTAGGCCTAACTTTTGTTTCTGCCTGTTGGCTCTCAAATCGAAACTATTAGAATTTATGTGCCTGTAGAACACTTTTTCTTTTCACGTTTCTGTTGCAGGTGCAATATTTTGTCCTTGTTAGTTAGAATAACGTCTTTGTTTCAGGAGTTAGACAGACATATGGAGGAGAGGATGCCTTGAACAAGCGGAGCTGGTAATGAAAGAGGATGTCTCAGTGTCTGGAAAGGCCTGGGAACCAAGGTCATCGAGCAAGAGTCTGGATGTATGGTTACTTCATGGAAGGTTACCTACAAGGTGGTGCTCAACTGCACAAGGCGGTCAAGTGATGAAATTGGAGGCGTGATATTCAACTTTTGTATTGGGGTTAGGGAAACAGCCTGGGGTCTTCTGTCTTACCTGGAGAGAGGATAACATCTTAGAATGAGCTCTGTAGCTTTAAGCTACTCGACCCATTTAATGTGAGTGAGCTTCTTAGGAAGTCTTCACATGCTGACACCTTTCTGGGAGCTTGGCTGGGGAATGCTAAGTAGGGATGTCATGATAGAAGTAGTGTAGGGTAGTGTAGTGTAGTGTTCCTTACTACGCACCAATGAAGAAGGCTCTGTATGTGGTTTCTATAATCATTTGTGTCCTGATTTTGGAATTGGTTATTCTGTGCATGTTGCATCACTTAAATTTTATTCGTAGGTTCGGTTTTGTATTAGTGCCCATGTATCTTTACACTCTCGTTTTGAGACAATATATGTCCAACTGTTCTTGGCTTTATAATAAATATATACGAATTTGGATTAGGAGTTTGTGGGTCTTTGGGTCATAGGCCCGATGGGCCATTTGTCAGCGCCAAAATGCTTTGTACATCTGGCCCTTAGTCAGTGGCGTAGCAGGGGGGGTGGGGCGGTCTGCCCCAGGCGGCATGAGTTTTGGGGGCGGCGGCCTCCACCCATGCTTACTTGCTTTCTCGGGCCCCCACCACACAAAGCGGACCACGTGGAGCGGCAATCATCGACCGAATCTCGCCAGCAACCCTCCACTCTTCAATGCTGCTGCGGGTGGCAAACACAGACACTGCCATGGGTGCCCAAATTGCCGCCCCTGGCGACCTTAGTTTTGGGGGTAGCGGCCTCCTCCCACGCATACTTGCTGTCTCGGTCCCCCCCCCGCAAGGTGCCCGTTGTGGGGCAGCAATCGTTGGCCCAATCTCACCAGCATCCCCCTACTCTTCAATGCTGCAGCGGGCGGCAAACACAGGGACCGCCACAGATGCCCAAAGGACTAGCTACGCCACTGCCCTTAGTACTGTAAAGCACATTTACCACGTTGTCCAGGTCATTGCATGAGAAACGCTTCCATTCCATGTCTTTCATTTCACTTCTGGTATTTGCAGTGCTATTTTCTAATTATGAATTGAGGTCTAACAGTAGAAAGCCCTGAGTCTAAGTTGCATGGTCCTGGCGGGGAGGTAAATTTGCCTGCAAATGTAATGTTACACTGGGGTATATCTGCGCTAATACTGTACAAATACATGGTAAGCCCCATGGAATGGATCATTGCCATTAGGATTAGGAACCAGATTAAACAGTCATAAAACCACACGGAATTCCCATTTTTGTGGGTTTTAACACATAATTTACCACCTCCTCTGAGCAGGTGATAAATATATGCTTCTGCCTCAGGGTGGTGTGTGTTTGGAGTAGAGGAGGAGATGCGACTGGAAAGATGAGATCAGGCGGGCTGTGCATTGTATGCTCATCTATGCCAGAAACAAAAACTGAAAATAAGACTCAGCTGTTGCTGCAAGCAAAACCTCATGCGATTTATCGCACATATGGTGTTCCAACACCTGGGGAAAAATTTGCGGGAACACCAGTTGCCTCTGAATTTAATATGCTAATTGTGCTCGACCTTACTCATAATCAGGGTCCAGATGGCAAAGAAAAGACCTGAACTGGATGAGCTACTAACTAATACAATGACTTGAGTAACTTGTGAACTCTGGATTAGGACACTATATTTTGATGTATGGGCTTTTTTGGTTGCAAATCATTGTAATCAGGTGTGCCATTCTAAAAGGTTTACTAGAATAAACCCAAAATTATAAGACTACAAGTCCAAGAACACATTATCTTGTAAAAAAAAAAAGCACAAAGGTAAACATGGGAGATATGTTTGCCTCCTACTAGGGCGGATGAGGACGTTATAGGTAGACACACTGGGAACTTAAGAGTGACGTCCCCGCCTCATCCGACACCTAAGAGGCAGGCCAAAAAAA
The DNA here is from genome assembly GCF_964204655.1 of Triturus cristatus. Taxonomy (NCBI): domain Eukaryota; kingdom Metazoa; phylum Chordata; class Amphibia; order Caudata; family Salamandridae; genus Triturus; species Triturus cristatus. The sequence goes on from NC_140588.1 coordinate 922,205,471, forward strand.
GATTATAAGTCTTGGGCTAAAGGAAGTCGATGACTCTTTTCCAAAAAAACAATGTGGATTGAGGACACTTAAGTAAGTGACTTACAAGTAAAAAAGACCTAAAAAGATCAACAGTAAGGGATCTGTTGAACTAAGAAAAGGTCCTGATGAAGGCCCAGACCCCATTTTTGGGCATCAGAGGCTGAAACATGTTAATCACCCACGTGTGATATTGTGGATAGTTAACATGTCCTAAACATCACCACTTCATTTTTAACCTTAACCCTATATACTCCACCCATATCAAAGTGACTTTTCAGGATCCATCAAGACCACCCCAATGTGACTCCAGTTTAGGAAACAGTTGAAGACACCTCTTTAAAGAACATCACATCATCAATCTTTCAGCGGTCTCAGATCAGTTTCTGTCCACATAATCACATCACCCAGACTAACTGTTTTACTGTGTCATATTCTTTCTGGAAGGCAATTAAAGTTCGTGGGACCCTATCTAAAATATCAGCGCCTTTTTTCACCCTTCCACATCCTACCACTTCCTTCGTCCTTTCTCTGACTCACCCACCTGTCCCTCTCCTCGCAGATATGTAAGCACCTTACCCCAGGTCACACCCAGCGTCCCCTCTCCTCCTGCACCATGAATGCAGCTCACAGCCAGCGAGTGGCCACCTCCGCCCGCCCCCTCCCCTCGCCTCTCCCACGCGCCGGCCCCTCCCTCCCTGCCCCCAGCAGCACAGGCACTGCAGCTCACAGAGGGCCGGCCAGCTGCAGCTCGGAGCTGCTATCTATCCACGTGAGGCTGGTGTGTTCCTATTGATTGCGCCCTCGCTATTGACAAATGCAGCGCTTGTGCTTCTTTGCAGGCAGGGGCAGCACTTCCACGGCGGCGCGGAGGGATGCGGCTTTAATTCCACGTCACATCAAGTTTGATCAATAGCCCCTCCGCTTGCCCATTCCGGAGAGCCTTGCTTGTGGATTTGATCTCTCTTTCTCCCGTTCCAGCACCATCCTCGAAGGGGGGGACAGTGGCCGGGATTCCTGCAGTAGTGACCAGGAGTGCGCGCGCTCTGCAATCCACCTTCTAGCCAATGGACTCTGCCCGGCTGCTCTGAGAGGACACAGGGACGGGGGACCTCCGGGGCTGCGCTTGAGCCGATGCTCCTGCCTCGCCAGTTTCGTTTTAGGAACTGAATTATAAGACATAGCAAAATGTGGCAAAATCTGCTTCAGACTACCTCCCTGGTCATGGTGGGACTGTGGGGCCAATCTTTCGGCGGATTTCCCAACACCATCAACATAGGTAAGCCAGCGAGCCTTGTATTTTTGCGCGGGGTTCGTAAATTAACTTGACATTATCTTGCGGCTCTGTCGTTCTGTGAAAGGGGGGTATGTGCCTCGGAAAAGCCACTTTGCGAGCCAGGCGAGGCGCAGACTACTGTGCAACGGGGAGCTGAGAGGAAGCACTGCAGCTTTTTTATTATGGGAAATACTGCATTGCTCCGCGGCGCGTGGGTCCCGTGGTCCATTAGTGGTCGCGCTCGGGAGCCTTTTTTTTTCTTCTTCGAATTGTTTTCGTTGTTTTCCTATTACCTTAATATTCGCCCATTCCGCATAATGCTCGAAAGTTGTCACACTTTGACACAATAATGCCCGCAGAGCTATTGCCTGTCCTTTCAAGTGCGATGGGGAATTGTGTGTGCGTTATGAAGATTGCAAGATCACGAAATGTGGTCGCGGTGCGGGGGTTGTGTGTCTAGGGCGCGTGAGTTGTGTGTGCCGGTGTCTGCGCGCGGTGTGTGTCTGCGCACAAGCACGATGGGCATAGCAAAGTCCCTTTCTATTCAGAGACGTGCACAATTAGAAAGAATGTTTCCCCTCCTCTCGGCGCTTCGTGAAAGTACATCAGCTGCCCCCTTCGGCTCCCTTTGACATGAATTCAAGGTAAATGGCACCTGCATACCCGACTGTTTCTGCTGCAATTTCACACTTTAGGCGGGTGCGAACGATAAATCAGCCGGGCGCGAGACAGTGCAGATGTGCCTGGAAAGTCAAGAGAGAAACTGGTGCAGGTTTCATTAAGACCAAGTCTGGAGCGCAGCGATGCCAGGCGAGTGCCAGGGGCGGCTCCTGCAGAGGGTGCTAGATTGGCATTGAAAGGAGCCCTGCGGGTCCCATTGCCACTTTACTGTTGCTAGACAAGGCTGGGGCGTGCCTTTCATTGGTACAGCAGGTGCAGTGGCGCCGGGGCCGTGGGATGCAAGGGTCCCATAGGAGCTCGGCTATGGCTGCCTTTAACCTTCTAGCCAGGCGCCTGGGCAGCTCCTGTTCTTTGCTTGCATTGGGGCCCAGGGCACTTTTCTACATCACTGCATAAGGTGTGATGCTTGTGGTCTCGGGATGCTGTCTCCAGTGGCATACGCTTCCTGGGGCTGGTTCTATGCGTTGCCTCCAGACCTCTAACCAGCCCCTTTCCACTATGTCCCCCCTTTCTGTCTCCATAGGTGGACTTTTCATGAGAAACACACTCCAGGAGCACAGCGCCTTTTTATTTGCTGTCCAGCTGTATAACACAAACCAAAACATCACAGAGAAGCCCTTCCAGCTGTTCCATCACGTAGACCACCTGGACTCCTCCAACAGCTTTTCCGTCACCAATGCCTGTAAGTAGAGGCTCTCTCCTGCAAAGGCGTGTGTTGTGAAGCGAGCTGGCTGGACCCCAAGAGTTCCATGCGCGCCAACGCGTGGGTGGGTGCAGCCAAGCCAGCGGCAGCTGTGTTCCCCGCCCCCGCATACTTTGTATTAGAGTGTTTCACACCCACACACCTGCATACACCCCTACACCATGTGGGCCCCTCATGTGGGAAAAGTACGTATTCGGGCGACCCGGCAAAGCCGCAGTTTGTGTGGGTTGCTGATGTTACATGACCTACTTCTGCATGTCTGGAGTTAGTGTGTGCTACAGGTTAAAGTGCAGAGCAAGAGTTTGGGGTTTTCGTTCGGTCTTGACAAATATAGAAGAGAGGGTTGATTGGAACAGGGTCCTGAGGTTGGAAGAGTGAAGGGATTTACTTCTGCAAGTGCCCCAGTTACGTGTTGAGCTGTGGCAACCCCTGGTTCCGTCAGCCTTACTATCACGCACTTCATGAAAGATCTCCCTTAAAGCTTACGGACTGCACCCGGGTGCACCTTTTCCACTGTCGTTCTCCAAGTCAAGGTTTAGACCGCTCACTTTCACAGTAAATAATCCTTACATCCAGGGCACGACCTCAAGGTGTTGTGGACAAAGAGGCCCTAACCTTAGTGCAGGTTGCACAGTCAGGGCTCCTTATCGTCTGTCAATGCCTGTCTTCCGCCATGGTGCCTTTTCATTATGGTAACAAATAGGCTGTCAGTGTGCTTGAAATGAATGGGTTAATCTCTGCGCTTTCACAGGCCCGTGTAGGGACTCTGGCCCAAAGACAGTAATGGGCTTGCTTGAAGGATGGACGCAATAAGGGCTGCGATGCACAGCTTTAAATGAACAGATTTGTGTAATATATCCTCGGCCACAGCAGTATTCACTTTCACATCTGCACAGGATTTTTTCTGAAAGCACAAATCGGCTTGCTGGTGTTTTTCTTTCTTCTTGTGCTGAATATCCGTTTAGTTGAAGATCTCTGACAAGGATGATACACATGATTTGTGCATATTTGAAATAGTTCTGCGAAACCAGTGAATTTCGCTTCACGATTTGTGTCTGATATTGTATTTTATGTCACGAGAGTCTAGCTTCCGGGTACAGTATTCTTGTTTGCCGTTGACTTGTCTGTGTGAGCTGTTACCCTGACTTAAACCGTACTGTAATGCTGAGTTCAAGTTAAGATGTTCCCGAAATCGCACATTTTCACAACCCACACATAAACAAACAGCCCACAAGGATTGCCTCGTCGCCACAATTCATTTTTCTAATCCCTCCCTGCGCGAAGACTTCCATGGCAAACATCTGACTATTAATCCGCAATCATCTTAATCCCTTCAAGAGGCTGTATCTCAAACATAGCTCCCCAAATTTCAATTATGTGGATTAAAGCTGAATACATTTTACATCTGGCCTGATTAATTATCCGTGGGTTGTCTGATTGTCTGTGCTTCTCGTCAGACTTTATTAAAAACCTTTGCCTCGTAAAGCATATCCACCAGATTCCTAAAAAACCCTCGTGTTTCATTCCTATGTATCTGTAGACATGAGTGTCCTTCCTTCCTATGTATCTGTAGACATGAGTGTCCTTCATTCCTATGTATCTGTAGACATGATTGTCTATATCTGTTTCCATTCATGGCCATGTCCTTTGAGCATGAAATACAAATCAAGGGAGAAAGGTCCTATGTGAAACACAATGGCAAAATGTAAGACCTCTATTCTAACTACACAGCAGATACGCTTTGGCACCCAATGGAGCAAGAACATGCATAGGCAAATAATAGAATAATGATGACGAATAAGTGACCTTGTCGCTATGCCAACAAACAGAAACGCAGTAGCAAAATAGAGAAATAATATGTATAGTCCCGCCTAGTAAGTCACTGAGGGCTGAATTGCTCCTCCAAATAAGTGGAAGAATGTCATTCTCTATCAGTTGTGAGCGCACTGATGAGAGCCGCAGAATTCCAGCGCATGCCAGTTTCTGAGGCTGGAGAGACACTTCAGCCTGTAACAGATCCAATGTGTGGAGCTAGCAGTTCTGAGTGCGGTGGTTCAAGGGCACTTTGGGCTTTAGTTAGCCGTACACTGTAGGAGAGCGCTCAGTGGTGGCACGATGCGCGCCAGGCAAGGGGAGAAGAAAAGCGGGGGATGGCTTAAGAAGTGTGACCACAGCTTGGTTTTCAGAAGCGGTAACTATGAAGGGCACGCGGGACACAGGATTGTGATGACCTCAGCAGCCAGTGAGGTCATTTTATTGACTTCTGTAGAAAAAGGAAGCGTTCCCAGAAGAACTTCTCTGAAGCTGTGGGATGAGTCAAAAATTCATGCTGATATCATAAGTATTAATATTTATCTACCTATCAGTGGGATTTATATAATGCCCACAAGACAAAAGAGCTGCTTCTCAGCACTAATGAAGGAGGAACAAGGAATAAGGGTCATGTCAGTAGGACCTTGAGGTCATACCTGGGGGGAGGGGTTTATAATGGAAGAGGGATATTGATCGACGAAAAGGGAAAAATCATTGAAGTATAGGTTTGTATAGGTTTCTAAAAATGTATTTAAGCCTGGATAGCATATCGGCTACATGCTAACTTATTGAGCTTACATCACCATAAAACAGGGAACCCCTTCACTGATTCCACATCCCGCGACTCTCTTAGTCATCCTGTGTTTCTCCTGTGTTTTATATTGAAAGTCCTTTTGCAAAGGTCTTCTTCACTTCCAGCTGGAAAGCCTTCTGGAGCTTCAATCATTTCCAACCTCCCTGATGTCAATCATTATATTTACAGCCCAAACAGACCGTCTTTTTCACCACATGTCCCCCCCCGATCTTCATAGGACACTTCACTCCTCCCACCTTAAGATTCCAATTCCATCCCCTCCCTCCAGGTCTTTTCCAATCCAACACTTTGAGATTAGACATTCTACAGATCTAGGTTTCTACTCCTGCGTCTACTTCGAAATGCAATTTAGTGAAAAATGCTGTCAGACGCAACAAAGTTTTGCTCTCTAATGTTTTGCGAGCATAAGGGTGTAAGAGCTATTTCTTCTACCACTATCTAAAATCCAAGGCCCCATACAGCATATTTCTTTTTATCGCTAAAAGTACACTCTACCATTACCTCGGTCAGATGAGTTTCCTATAGGTTTCCCACGCCCTTGTACAATAGCTTTTGAGCAGAGGCCAAGGCACGACACCCTCATACGACCACGTCACCCCTCATGCCATGCTTCCCTGGTGATAGGTATTACATAGATCTACTTTCTGGGCCCATATCATATTAGTAGGATCTTGTGTCATTGGGTAACCCATACATCTGCCTCTGTACCATTAATGAGCATGCATGCATCACTCTAGTGGCATCTTTACCAGCACATTTCCGTATTGATTTGTTATATTAAATGTATGCATTCCTTCCTCAAGTTTTAAGTAAGATAGGCGCTCATTACTAAATCTACCTGGGGAAAGTGTCCCAGAATGAAGGGAAACGTGTGAAGAAACACCAATTCACATGGTAGTTCCCAATTTCCCAGGGTTAAATTTGCATACTGCATTTTTCTGAATTTTTAGTTTTTTCAAATGGTTAGGGCGAAAGGGCCATTAACTGGCCATGACTGTACCAGTTGCTATTGTCTTCTGAATGTGTCTTCAGATTATGAAATATGTCTAGGTTGTAAGGATCTGCCTCCCAGTGGGAAGGTGATTGAAGGTGATAATGACTGGATCCCCTCGTCATCTTGAGAATATAAAGGGCTGTTCAGAAAAGGGCGGGCACAGTAACTCCATTGCGGCCAGGCTTAGCCCATTGTCGGTTACATCAGGCTGGGGGCGGGTTTACTGGGTATGTACCTGACCAAGCTAATTGCCCTTTACTTAATCTTATCTCCTCTGCTTGACGGACTGGAAATGCAGCAGCTCCATACAAACTGTCCTCATTTCACTCTCGCCTTGTACCTCTCCGCCTCTCTGACTCTTTCCTCTGTAGCACCAGAAGCCATCAATACCACACTCCTCGTCTCCCCTTCCAGCAGGTACACTTCATTAATCCACGCTAATATCCAGGATGGACAGATTGCTTTTGTGATGATTTGTCTATCCAGTAGCTATCATAGTGAAACATCACTGATAAAAATGTCAAGGTCAAGTTCCTCAAAGACAACAGGCACTGGCGAAACCAATAGGTCTGGCGTTGACTGCCAGCCTTTGCTTTTTGTCAGTACTTGTTTTGCTTTGTCATAGTTTTTGCAAATCTTCATTTACGGGGGAGCTGCTGGGCCCTCATCAATACAAAAGAAAAAACTTGCTAAAAGTAGATTTTTTAAAATAAAAAGCACACATTGCCATTAAAGTCCCTTGCTCTGAAGGGAACTTCACTGTTTGAGGATGTGCTCCTTGTGAAGGAGCAGGCAGCTGTCATTCACAGTGAAGTTAGCCAATTGCTGCTGGCCTCTTGCCCCTCCCTTGGTGTATTCTGTGGTGGGTGGAAGAAAAAAGAGAATACCACAACAATAGACCAATGGATGAAGAGGTCTGGATGAAATCCCCTCTAACTCTATTATACATATACTTTTAGCCAATTCAAAAGGACTTGGCTGATGCCAGACCTAAAACAATGAACCAAAATGTAGTTAATGACGAGAATGAAACTTTCGTGCTATATTGTGGAGCACACACAGAAAGGACTTTTTCCATTTTTCATTGCAAAAAGAAAGATGACTTCTCGAATGGGGCAGTGCAATAAGAATCCTGTTTCTGACGCAAAAAAAAGAGATAGAAAAGGGACTTTTGGGCACAGTGCCCACTTTTGCAGAAGTCCACATGCATTCACCCACAGATGATCAGTCAGTGTTCCACAAGTCCTCTTTCTATCACTGAAACAGAAAGAGTGCAAAGTCCCGCACCAGGATCACACAGTGTGCAGGCTGGTGATGCGGTTGAGCTGTGGTGTCAAGTATACTGAAAATGGTGTGACTTGCCAAAAGCAGCGTTAAGAAGAGTTATTGGGCAGCATGCAGGACACAGGGACCACGACCCCTGTGGAAATGTAACAAAAACAGCAACACAAATTAATTTGAATGGGCGTTTCCCAACATTTTTTTCATTATGCTAAGTTTGCCCTTGACATTTTTGTCATTTACTTATTGATCATACACACACGGATCCAGCCATGTGAGCAGTTCTGCCCTAGCACAACACTGGTGGACCAGACATTTACCTTACGAATGCCTTCTGTCTGTTGTATTTTACCAGGTAAACACATATTATCCAACAGGGCTGCAAATTGCTGCATTTTCCGTTAAGGTTTTCGTCCATAAGGCATGCAATTGAAATATGAACACTCCTCAGGTTGTGTAACTGACTATATATCTCGTGCCTGGCATGTGAATCAGGATTAAGACGCATAATCTGTTTAAGTGTGCATTCTAAAAAGGTAAACGTGCCATGTAGATTACCCTCCTTTGAAGTGCCCACCCCTGCCTCCCTGCTCTGCTCTTGCAGTGCTGTAGCAACCCCCCCCCCCCCCCCCAAGCTTCTGCAGTCTCCGCTCATTAGCACTCAGAGCTCATATTCCCCGCTCTGCACTGTCATTGCAAAAATTGCTGTTCTATACCTTCCGAGCCGGCGAATGCACTTGAATTACGCACAGATTGCAGGAAACACAGGCGGGCGATGGAACCCTAAAGGTGACCCTCTGTGGAATTTCTCTGGGAAAGCATTAATCGAGGCAACGTGATCCCTTGAAAACGGGCGAAGGGGGAGGGAGGAGGCAGATGTCTTTGACTGCAGCATCTAATTCCTCCTAATCATGCATAGGGTCTTTCCTTGATAAACCCATTTTAGGGTTTCTATATAATGTACATATCTGTTTCAGGGTGATTTTAAATTGCTGATCTATCTATCTATCTATCTATCTATCTATCTATCTATCTATCTATCTATCTATCTATCTATCTATCTATCTATCTATCTATCTATCTATCTATCTATCTATCTATCTATCTATCTATCTATCTATCTATCTATCTATCTATCTATCTATCTATCTATCTATCTATCTATCTATCTATCTAGCTAGCTATCTATCTATCTATCTATCTGAACCTGGCCCAAAGGCATTAAAGTGCTTTATAACACAACCAGTTTACATCACACATTAAAAAAACCTTTTATTATGCACAGGGATATTGCGTGATTTACCCAGGTTCACAGGATGTTGAGCCAAAGCTGAAATTCCAACCTGGTTCCCCATGTTCAAAGGTCAGCAGCTTTAGCCACTAGGCCACATCTCATACCCCATTCTCTTTTGTAATAGTTACCTTTCAATGGTAGTTGAAACATACCAGCGTGACAACCTGTATTTTCTTTTTTCAACTCCGGCGATTACGTTTCCATTAATGTACCTTTGACATGTCCTCTTAAACCAGCAGCAGCATTACATTTTAGTGATGTCCGAGCCCCATGGTGCTGTCAAGCATTCGTGTGGCGAACACTCCATCATTTTGAAAGGTTTGCCATTTATTCCCCAGCAGCATATGCTGTACACAGCACTTGAGTGTTTTCTGAAAAACAATTCTCTCTGATGTTTTATGCTGCCCACCATGCCATCTGCTGCCATTTGGTATTACTTCTAGTTATTCGGATGACCAATTTTCTCTGTTCAAATCAATGTTTTTTTCGGTGCTTTTTTTGGGCTAATTGGCATGGAGCTGTAATGCATGAAGTGTTCCAATACTTGGTGCCTGAAGTGGAACTCATCCACATATCAAACTTTAGTTCACGCAAGATAGAAGTTTAATTAAAATTGTGTATGTCAAGATTAATACTTAAGCAAGAAAGATTGACTTTAGTAATATCTAACAAACATGTTAATGAATTAAATTTGTTTCTACCTTGAAACCCTTCTCCATCAAGGGAACCATTGTCAATAATTTGGAGTTGGTTTTGAAGCAAGAGGCAGAGCATGAGCTCCTTGTCTGAGCTGTGATCAACATAACATTGTAAAACAATAGCTGCTCGCCATTCTATTTATGTTCCTCTAGCACTTCTTCCTAGTGTTTTGTGTAGTGGTCATATGATCAGTTTTGGGAATTGAAAGATTCCTGTTTCAAAGATTTGCCAACATTAAAAATTGACGCACTTGGCTCAAGACTCAAACTAACAATCATTTCTTCCGAAAGGCTTGAGAAGCAAAATAGAACTCAAAAAGTGAATTTTTATGTTGTGTCCCAATTTTAAGCAAAAAGAGAGATTGATAGAATTATGGGTAATTTTTGACGACGATCTTCAGATGGTATCCCAGGCTTGTAAGACCGCCTCGGTCTGCTTCGCCCTGTTAAGACTACTCCGAAGCATTCTACCCCTACTTCCTAGGGAACTGCGGGCCACGGTAGTACGTAGCACGGTATTAAGCAGGCTTGATTACTGCAATTCCCTTTATCTGGGGGCCCGCAGTATATCTTCCAGGGATTGCAGAGGATACAATCAGCAGCAGCTAAACTAGTGCTTGATCGACGACGTAGCTCCTCGGCTACCGGAGCGTTGAGGGACCTGCATTGGCTCCCGGTCAAGGATGGGTCTCCTTTAAGTCTCTGTGTCTGACATTCAAGGCAGTGCATGGATTAGGGCCTGCCCCTCTGCAGGATAAGCTTGCTCGCTATCTGCCTACTAGGCAGCTCCGTTCCTCCACGGCAGGCCTATTGGCAGTCCCGAGAATTAAACGTTCTCGGCTAGGCGGCAGGGCCTTCAGTACAGTAGCCCCCGGCATGTGGAATAAGCTCCCTATGAATCTGAGACAGTGTAACTCTCTACTTGAATTCCGTAAGGGACTCAAAACCTGGCTCTATCCCAAAGTATAACCCAGAATATTCTCTCTGTCCTGTCTGCCTCCAGTATGGTTTCATCAGTCTTCAGCGCCAAGATACCCGTAGGGTGATAGTCGCGCTCTACAAGTATCCAATCAATCAATCAATCAATTAATGTTTTTTGGTCGTTTTTCAGAATACCAAAGACTTTGGGAAATCAATTTGGCACAAGCCCAATTTCCTACAAAACATTCCACTTTGGTGGGAATGGACAGTTGCCCATACATCCAGAGCTGCATAAATTGTGTTTTCAGATCCATCTCGTGTGCAAGTAAACCTGCTGCGGGCATTACTATAATTTGCACTTATTCTCAGCTCCTGTGTCTGCTTGTACTGTGATTACTTTCCGGTGTCTGCTGTGTACTGTTTGGAATCTTCTTCTTAATTTAGATTTTCGTAATCATGAATAGACCTCAATTCTATGCTTTCACAAGCAATACTGCCCCGAAAACCTTCCCCAAGTTATTCTTAAAAACACTGTGATAAGACACATGAAATTACCTCTTGTTCTAGATGGAGCCTTAGTGATCCAGGGGAAGGCGTACCAAGGGTGTTTGCAGTCGCAAACACTTTAGTTCACAAAAATAGAGCTTTAAACAACAAAAACACCTTTCCTAATGTACTAGCTCATTTTGTGATTCTGATTATTTTTCTGAATCGCAAAATGGAATGTTTCGAGCCCTACCAAAGCACACTTTGAAAGGTCTGTGCTTTGGACTTTCCTTCCAAATTGCGAGTTGATAAGGTATGTATCAATGGTTTACGCCTTCAAAACCATTGATCAGTTGCCGACTCTTAAGTTGGGATTGTCATAGATTCTCAAAGGGGAAGGGATCCTCGTTGGACCACTTCCTCTGTGCAAGTTAGGGTGGACCCTCTGGGAGGAGCACTGCCAACACTCACTTAAGTTTTTGAAAATGGATCTTTTCTTTTAAAGCAGTTCAATTTCCTTTGAGGAAATCTAGCTGCTTTAAAAAATAAGGGGGCATATCAACAAGGGCTTTATCTCTGCTTTTTTGGCTTTAAAAGCCAAAAAAGGAGAGCTAAAACTAGCGCCCTATCAACAACAGGGTGCTAACATGCAAATTTGCATGTTAGCACCCTTTTACTCTACGCTTCCCCTTGCATCTCTAATGAGATGCAAAGGGGGCGTTCCTGAGTAAAATAATAGGAGAAATGTCGCTAAGCGACATTTCTCCTATTATCAAGAATGTCGCTAACCCTGTTAGAGACAAAAAAAGCAGCGCTAACTGCGGTTAACGCTGCTTTTTTACGTCTGGTATTTTTCTGATATCCTATGGAAGGAGGATATCATGGCTAAATTTGCCTGTCCCTATCAACAAGGTAACGTGAGATTATTGCTGGGTTTCCAGCGATAATCTCACGTTAGCCTGTTAGCGTGAGGATTTTTATCGCTATTGAGATAAGCGTTGCTAATAGCACGCTATCTCAGCGATAAAAATTCACGCTAGCCGGCGATAATTATCCTAGCGCTAAGTGCGCTTAGAGATAATTATCGCCGGTTGTTTTTGATATGCCCCATAGATTTCTATTTTGAAATTAGAATTTCAGAAGCATGACATGGGAAGTCTGAGAGAATCCTCTTGAACCCTGTGTTTCATTACATTTTTGTAGATGTGGTCTTCAGTTTCTCTCATTTACAAGCACCCACGAAAAATAACAGGGTATCCAACGGGGAACATGTACATTCATGGGAATTTCAGTAAGAGGAAGTCAGTGGTTATGTAAAGGCTGGTTTACCTGCGCTTAAAAAACACCTTAAGTTAGTCTTTCCCAGACTGAAGTGAACCAAGCCTTAGTGGCTGCTCCCTGACAGCGCTTGGCAAGGTCAAGGCTTAAATCTTGCAGGATGGATTGAGCGCTGTGGGATCTACAGAAGAACATTCATGAAGTAAAACAATAAAAATATAATGAATGTTATATCTAAATAGAAAAAATAAAACAGATATAATGTGTTAACAGGAACATCCAACTAGCAAGACTAAGAATTAATATCCCAAACAGGATAAAATGAGGATGACATGTATTTCCTGATAAATTATGGCCTTGGAATGGGTGGCAGATGTTTCTGTTGGAAAAACTTGAGAGGAATCTTCCACACAAAGCTGTCACATCCGATGGCTAATACAGTGAGCAATGGCATCCAATCAATGTGGCAGGTGCACTTCGTTAGTCTTTCTGTGTCAGGTGATGTAAAATAAAGTCTCATCATATGCTGATTGGCCCATAGGAAAAAAATCTGGTGATAAAGAAAATGATCTAGACTGTATCTGATGCTGCCAGAGGCCAGGTCTCTATATGAGTCCTCAGATGGGTGCAACATTTGCTTTTTTCTGTTCTTTTGTAGAGAATCTCACATTAGTTGCTATTGCTGGATTGTTAAATTGGGTGTCTCAAATGCTTTGTGTCAACACATTAAGTTATTATAGAAAGTATTTTTTTTCAGTAAGAAGTTCCAAATATTTCTATTAACAGTTTGTAGGAGCATTGAATATCTGCTTGATAGCTGTTCCTCTCTTTGTGCCGACTGGCACCGGGACTGGCACCGGGACCAAGTTCTTGCTTTCAGTCATGAGAAGTCTGTTAGAACTCTACTTCCAAATAACAACATCTACACCTGGAGTTGCAAAATGCCAATGAAGGTTTATATTACAGTTGTACAACACAGCCCCATGAGGGACAGATCCATGCAAGATTTTCAGGCTTACCTCTGACAATGTAAATGAGTTCCATGTAGATTTATAATAGGTACATTTATTTAATGAGGATATCCTGGATAGCTTTCTTAAATCTGGCCTTCTTGGAGTATGGTACCAAAATATTGTCTTGCATTGTCTCCTAAATTTTATTCACAAAAGCACCCATTGGAGTTAGTGATCAACATTCAATGGGACAATATTTTTGTAAACAAAATTTAGGACACAATGTTATTGCAAGATGAAATTTTCGTTATTGATATTTTAACGTAACCTCTCCTTGACCTAGAGTGTACACTCCTAGTTTATACCACTTGGGTTCCTCTTTTGGATCCCATGTAAGTTTCTGAAGCTACTTGCTGGATAAGAGGTTTCAGGGTATTTTGTGGTGGGTCATTTAGCAGCAAGTCACTTAAATCTGCCTCATTGAATTTTCCCTCTCTCTCTGTTAGAGAAGACTGGGTGCCCAAAAAGAGGCCATCTACTTCTCCTTAAGTGCTGATTCTGAACAACATGGTAGATAGACAGGACTATAACCCAATCGATCTGCAAGGGTTGGGATAATGATGCAGTTCCCCAATTCTGAAGAGATTTCCGCATATCCTGGAGTCCTTTCAAGAATACTGACAGGATCATATTGCAGTGGAAATAGTTAGACATAAGATAAGTTCAAACTTTCTGGTCCACATTCTGATATGTATAGCAAAATCCCCGATTGCTGTTACTCTTTTGAAATGAAATGACCCATTAGAACCTCGCTGAAATAGATCTGTCAGTTTTCCGGAAAAGGTATCTAAAGAAAAATAAGAAAAGTGCTTCCCAGAATCTAGATGTGTGTTTTATTGTTTATAGGCAGGACATTTGCTATTCTGCAGTGTTTACTAGAAACTGCCCTTCTAGTTACCTCTCCCATTTCTCAGTGAAATACGAAGTATTCACACATACTTGCATTTGGTGTTTATTTAACCCCTTCGGTGCTCATGACGGAACGGTTCCGTCATGAGCCACGGTTGAGCTGTGCTCATGACGGAACCGTTCCATCATGACCACGCCCGCGCAAGAAACCGTCAGCACAGCGGCGGAATTCGCGCAGCATGGAAGGGGTTAAAAAACTAAGAACAACTCGGCCAATGATAAACAAAGTAACACGTAGGTAATTTATTATTGGAATGAGGTAAAGGACGTAATACATTTGGGTTAAACTGTATCAACAATAGCTGGAGAGACGCTGGATAACCTAGGCTATCCCACTGTTGTGCCAGCAAAAACTATGAAAATGAGCATGGCTCTCAGCAAGGAAAAGGTTGTACGTCTTGGAGTAACATACCTGAGGACCTTTTGACGGCTCTTCTACAGATCAAGTACAATCTCTTATGCCTGTAGTGTCTCGAAAGTTGAACACTAGTTTTTCTGTATATTGCATTTATCTATAATGGTAATTGTCTTTGCGTGGCTACGTTTTTTTAATCATTTTTAGGTCAGTTTTTCTTCAATCATTTACAGGCAGCGTCAATGGGAGATCTGTAACAAAAGCCTCATTTCGTTAGGCCTTTTGCCTCCTATCGGCTTTAATGTCATTTGCCATGGACTTCAGTACAATGTCGCGACTCGTGTCCCTCTTACTTTGGGGTCTAGTCATTTAACATAATCTTTAGTAGTGAAATGTCTCCTCATGTCCTGTTATAATTATGCCATCTTTCGTAGTTAGCAACTCAAGAATTGATTTCTCCTGTGATATTTCCCCTCACTGGCCATAAACGTGTCCGCTTCTAGCTTGTCAGTTAGTCACATTAACACTTTATTCTCTAATGCTTCTCCGAGTACACTTGCGGGCACTGTAAGACCGTAATTCCAGTCGCTAACCACTGATAAGATACTGACGCCCAAATTGAGGTATAGGCTCACTCACAAAAGGGAAGGGGTCTATATGGAACCTCTTTTCTTTTGTAAATTGGGATAGTAACTCTAGAGGGGAGTAGGAAGTGGCCCAAGAAACCCCTGCCAACTCTCAAGTTTTTCAAAACTGAAAGCAAGTATGTTGGTCTGCTGTTCTTTGCAGGTCACCATCTTTATCTTGGCAGTCAATGGGATGGAATCACAATTTGAGTCTTGCCTAATGAAATTAGGAAGGTCATTCTGCAACACCCTCCAAATCATTATTTCGGTCAATTTGCAAAATACTTTAGTTTAGCAGGTGCTAAATAATGGTATGAAATTGGTACTACGTTTTGCTACCACATTTTCAGTACATATGGTCCTAAGTTTCTGGTGCATAGTTTTGGAATTACAACATTATTCACCCACACTTACATTAGAATGATGAAACTTCATGAAAATAATAAGAAAAGAGTTCCATGAGCTGTTTACGGGTTTGGGAATGATTCCAAGCAGCTGAGCAGTGTACATTTGAGGGTGGTCAACAAGGGTGCTGATGGCTCACATCTTGGCAGACAAGAAACTTCAAGGAACCTTTTGAAACACCACAATCTCTAAAATACTGTGCAAACCTCAAGTAACTTTTGCCATGCCGCCACCAAATAGCGTAATGTTGGCTTGTGTGGAGTATATGTGGTACCAGTCAAACTGAGGCATATGCGATTAAGGTGCATGCCAGCATGCAGGTCTCCATTTTTAATTCGCTTGAGGGAAATATTGTTATGTTTGTTTTAATATCTGAACAAAAAGGGCAGATAAGTAAGTAATAATGAAGCCAGAAATCTATCCATCAGAGGTTTCCTCTTCAGATGTGCCTAAATGTCATTCATAATTGTGCCATGCAGAACCGATGGACATCTCTGGATGTTGTAGAATTCCTTGCATCCTTCTAGTAGTCCTGGAGATTGTCAGGAATCAGACAATCAGCAGACCGCAGTGTTACCTAAAAGGCCGCTTCACCTTTATCTTTTTTAGTTTTTCTTTCTATAAGAAAAATGCATTTCAGGTTCAGAAATGCCTTATAGAATCCTTGAAAAGACGGTGGTGTTTGAGGATTTCACACTCATCAGTGCACTTCTTTTGGTCCTTTGGCACTAGGGGCCTTATTGAGGCTCACATGGTAGTGGTGTGGTTGTAGGTGTTTTGAAAATGGGAAACCAAATTCAAAAAAGATGGTCATAAATATACTTTCTGTTTATTAGTTGCTATATTTGCGCAAAAGTGTACATTTGGCTCAAAAATTCAGATGACATCTCCCTCAAATGTAATTAGTACCAGAGAAATGACCTTCTCAAATGCACACATTATATATAAAAAACTTTGGGAAGGTTTCTGAACACCTTGAGATGTCTTTGTAGCCCTCTACTTCCTTCCTAGTTCATACCCTCTGCCCTCGGAATACAACATTTACCATAAATGCAATTGGAACTGTAAAAAAAAAATCCACATCGGCAGACCTTAGCCTAGACCATGGTTCAGTCGCAGGTAAATGCTTCCCGGTGCTGTTTCTCTGATTGGTGATCTGTCATTTAAACCTGCTTATCCATTGAGCTGCACACAAAGTATTGTGAATTAGGCTGGTAGTTATCAACTGAAAATCTGACAAAGCACCGATCCTAGACGTCTTCAAAGTGAGGGCACGATTTGGGATACAGCAATAATACCCTGGCTCCCTGCACTCACATATAGAAGGTGCACACCTGCTCTTTATCAGTGAGTTGCACCAAGCCACAATGGCTCATTATATACATGCCAAGACTCTCCCCTGCTCCAGCATACTGGCCTACATCATCTTAGGAGCTGTCATCGAAGCCATGGGCTATCGTAGCAGTTCCTCTCTGTCTTTTATTATGGTCTAAAAGTAATTTCACCACCCTTCATCGCTCTGCGGGGGCTCCTCTTGGCGTTCGCCCATTCTGTTGGTTGACCAGGGAAGTCAGGCTTCCTTTAAAATCGATTTCTTGGACTACAAATAGAGTCGCCCTAAGACATATATGTGTGTCATAGAAAACGTAATCTTTTGTGGATGAACAGGATTGTCGAAAAATCATATTCAAGGCTTCCTTAAGCAACAAACCTTTTTTAGTCTTTACAGTCTTTATCACCTTCCTATAGAATTTGTTTCTCTCAGAAGTCCGAAATTAGTCGTTATGTTTACTTCAGATACAACTCTTGCTCACCTACTTGTTTGTTCCTGTGCTAATAGGTGCATTACATTTTTCATTCTATCACTCGTGTCAGCGTTGCTTATTATGTTTACACCATTATTTAAATTGATTGTAAAAGTCTTTTTTGTGCCGACTCTACATGTTGTCCAGGTGCAGTCCTCCTGTGATCTTTACACAGTCTCTACCTGGCACTTTTGTTTTACTAAATATTAATAATAAAATGCCAATGTAGATACATTTCCCACACACTTGGGGGTGATGTGAAATAATCCATAAGATTCATTGCCCTAATTATAAATGTTACAAGAACTTGTAGGATAGTTTATATCCGAAGCCTAGTGAAGCGTGTTTATAAAACGAGGTACTCTCTCGTTCTTCACGAAGGAAGAAAAGAGAAGCAGAATTTAGGATGCACTGTCCATAGAAGAATGACTTCTAAACCGACCAGTGGTGCAAGAAGTTATCATAGGGGGTGATATGCCTTTTCTGCTACATATACATTTTATGAGCAGCAGTTTTGCTGTTGATGTCACCAAGGTGCCCTTGTGCGACTATGTGTGCCTTGACAGTGGCGTAACGAAACTTGAGGGGGCCCCTTGCAGAGTACGTGGATAAGTGCCCTCCACGCTCTGGACTCTGTCAGGAGTTCTCAAGCCAGGGACCCGCCACACCCATGCACAGTGCCGGAGGGGGCCCCCTGGAGCTCGGAACCCCCAAGGGCTAGTGTTCTGCCACTGACCTTGACAGACCTCCCTCTGCCATGATGTGAAGGGCTGTCGGAGTGGGATTACATTACGGAGATCTACTCACTCGACTACAGTAATCCTGACCCCGTTGGAAGCATTAGGTGTGGTTCCTGTTTTGGCCCCAAGTTGCAATGCCAATCCAAAGGCCCTTGCATGCATGCTCTTACTGTTGGTCTTGTGGGACTGTTGCTGTCAGCTCTTTACTCTGGTGGTATATTGCTTGGTGACATATCTCTAATAAGGCAAAGAATGCAAAAGGTGGTGCATGTGCATTTCCTGCCTACTTTTTTTGCCTATTTTGCAGACTGAATCAATTTCCGAGTTTGTGGTTTGTGTTTCATGATCGGGAATGTGGTATTTCAGCTGTGCCTGTGCACTTGTACAATAGGTTTAGGACTGGTTGCCGTCATTCCTTCTGTCGATGTAGCTAGCAACACCCGCAACATAACATGTATTGCTTTAACAGATTGTATCCGAAAGAGTGATATAACCTATCACGTAATAGGAGAGATATGAAATAACGACACCTGTTTTTGCAAAATTATCATATGGGCTAAGAATAATATAACGGAAGTAAATGATAAAAAAGGAATTGTTTTAAAAAAAAGTAAGGACGTTTTTCTTCGTCATATATGTACAGCAGAATTTAGTGATATTTAAGTGGTTATCCCTATTTAGGATTGATGAAATATGACTGCATGGACGTCATTTAGGGGTCGCTGAGGTTGGAGCTGCGACCCCCTGGCTTGCCGCCTGCGAGCCCTGGCACTGTCATTGCGGTCTTTGGCCTCAGGGGTGGAAAGGTCAGTGTCAACAACAGAAGTTAGTGTAATGTCTGTCCCCCAATGCGGACCCCATGAAAAAGGCCTCTCTGTTAAGAGAGAGAGAGGACATCTGGTGATAAGAAGAGAGACAGGTTCGAAAAACCGCTAAAGGAGCGACGGCAAGAGGCAAAGGTGAGGGATAAGGAGGTGCTATTTAGACAGACAGGTGAGAAAAAGACAGCCAAAGGGCCAAGAGGTGACAGGGTGGAGAAAGAGAGGGGAGGAACATACAGAGCTGGTGAGAGGGTCAGTGAGAGTGGAATACGTGTGAGAAATTAAAAGGAGGCCAGTGGGAAAGACACCACTGAGATGGAGGAGGGGTGAGAAATAGACAGCAACAGATCAGAAAGACAGGTAAGAGAGGGATGATGAAAAACACTGACAGGTGAGAAAAAGAGAGCTGAAGGGAGGGTGACAACATGTTAAAGGCCAATTGGCATCACCTCCTTTGATGTCAATTGGATCAAATGGAGTGTGATGTCACTTCCACTACCCCTGCATGTTGGTGAACTGGCGTCCATGTGTGACTGTGCATTAATGCCTGGCAGTGACAGTGCCGTTCTTTGTAAGAGGAGAAGACTTTAGCAGTTGGTGAGTTTTGTTCCAGGGTGGGAGTGTGAGTGTACTGCAGTTCCACTCTGGTACGCTAGGAATCACTTTACAACCCTGGTCTGGCAGGCAGTGCCTAGATTTGATATTCAAAACAAGGTCCATGTTTGGTAATGTTTTCATATCTACAATAACCAGATTATAAATTCAGAATTTGATCTTTGTTAAATAATAGAGCTCAAAGACCTGATTAATTAGTAAATCGATTATAAGCAGGAATGCATCATTGTTATTACTGAAATACCCATGGTCCATCACAATTAACCTTCTCTCTTTGACATACCTGGACAATTTACTGGAGGAAACAAGAAACCCTTTGGACAAAGTTAGCCCCACTTGGCCCTTAATGAGGCAAGGACGGGATCAGTCATTGGGAGGACATTTCAGAGAAAAAAGGCAACATCCACCAACTCAAGACACCTATGACACCAAAATCATATGTATACTGGGCATAATCTAGTGTGTCACTATATAACTATTACAATACTTAATACAGAGCCTGTTGAGCATATTAAGGCAGCCCTTACAAGTTTCAACTCACTTCATATATGAATTAATATATATTTCTGTAGCATTGTGTATATTAAAGGTTCCCTTGTCTTCAATACAGTCCTCTTTTCTTTTCTATGTCAAATGAGGGTCAGGTGGCAAGAGCGCCTTCATTATAGCCTTTCCATTCGTTCTATGTCACAGAAACGTATTGAGGACTTTAACGAAGGCTCTTTTGCCATCCAACCTTTAATTGACATAGAAACAAAAAACAGAACTGTATCATGTGTTAGTAAATTAGACCCAGATTTAATGACATTTGTCAATACTTGTTTGTTTCTGCTTTTGTTTCCAACTGTTGATGGGGTTTTATCTTTTAGTTAACATTTATTGTTGCCCTCTCCCTCCATTTGCTTCTGTATGGTTACTTTTATGTATTGCTGTAAAACAGACAGGGAAGTAGGCATCAAACATCCCAATATTATGCTAATATAATGTACTTTATATTATATAATACAAAATTATATTATAAAATATAATGTTGAATTGGAGCCTTTTACGTTCCAACTACAAGACATTGATAAATGGGTCTTGGTAACAGAGGTAATTTCCGCATCCTCTAAGGCTCGCCAATAGCCAACACTGTTATTAAAATGTAATGAAATTGAGGAATTTGTCTGGAGTGACAATCACATGACCACAGAGAGCAGAGCAAGCAAACGATGCTCAATAAATATGGATTTCCTTATTTATTTGTTCATATCTACCTAAGGCACTTTATGACATGCAATTGGTTTAGTGTAACATTAAATCAGGACAAAATGGCACCCCTGCAAGAAGTTTCCTTTTGTCATCAAATTCCCAAAATATATTGTTATTTATGGGAAAATTGATCACAAGCTGAGTCTAAAGTTCTTTTTGTCTTGTAATTTCGCTAGCGAAAGTGTTGCAGTCTCCGCAGAGCTCGCGAAAACAATCCTCACCTGCCTTTCACAAAATGGCTATCTCCCAGACCGCTTATCTCATCACCTTCGTGATAAAGAGAAGCGCCGCTGTGGGGAGGCTATCAAATGTAACCATGTTGTGAGCCCTCGCGAGAGTTGTACCATTTCAGAGATGAGGCGATGGCGAGCTGTCTTACTCCACTGCCACTTTACACTCCATGTTCGAGGAATTCCCTCAGGCCTTAGATACAGTTATGAAACATAATACTGAGTCACACGTGTTGGCCCTTCTCGCGGCAGTATGGATCACTTGGAAAGTGGCTGGATGGTGTAAATAGTAATTATATATAAGGCTCCCAGTTTTCCGTTTTTACTGATTTATACAGATAAATACAGACAGAAAACAATGTGTTTCCTGACTGTATTTATTTTTAGAAGTGGAAATATACAGAAAACTGTGCTTCTTGTGGGCAACTCTCCATGCTGTTTTTCGTGATTTACAGGACAACAGCTGAGCAGATAGACTTCATAGGAAGTTAAAAAACAGGTTGAGATTTCCCCCAAAACATCAACATATATTTGTATTATAATGCTGATATTTACCAGTGGGTGTCGTGTTTCACTATATTTGCCTGCTTAATGTGCTAAAACGGGACAGGCAGCAAAGTATGAGCTCGTTTATCAGTTAAATAAACATGGAAATATACCATTTTACGGCTCCATTTATTTGCGGAACACAAAAAAAATATGGATAAATGCCAATAAGATGGTCAAAAAATAAAAATGGATAAATACAGACAGAAATGTTACAAAAATGAATTACATAAAACCGGGAGCCTTAACTATATAATACTACTAGTAGTAATACTAATAACAATAATAACAACAACAGTAATATTAATAACACTAGTAAACAAATACAATAATTATTGTAGCGTCGCACTCTAGTCCTCACGCACCAAGTGATGACCTAGAGCGCGGCGGCCATTTTGTGTGCCGGGGAGTAAGCGCGGAGTTCGCGAGCTGAGCGGACGTCCCCCGGCGCTCTCCCCAATTGAGTGTCGTTTCATATGCAATTAAAACCATAATTACCTGCAACATATATCGGTGTGAGCTGTTCTTTGTACCTGTGACACTAACACAACAAATGGGGACAAGGGCCTGGGATCTGACAAGGAAAAGGGCCTAGGAAGTAACCAACCGGGTGCAACATGTGGCCAGGTGCCCTGGGAGTACAGCTAATGACCATCTACAGGTACACACCAAGGGAGAGTGCGGCAGTGGGGACGCAAGGCACTATATGCTGGCAACCACGCAAATACACACAGCGCAATCGGCACTGGCGTCCAAGCCCACCGTAGCAATAGAGTCTGACCACGGGGTAAGGAGAGCAGGCGACGGAGACCACATCCAGCCCCAGAAGCACGCTAGACATGGAAAGTAGAGAGCGTGGCAGACACTCTACAGCCCACCAAGGTGGTGAGTAGAAGGGCCCAGAAAACAAGCACCAAGACGCAGAAACAAAGCTCCCCACATCATATACGAGAGGAGAAGCGTGTGAGGTCCTGGCGGAGCAGGCAGAGCACAGCAGAGACAATGAGTGCCAGGCAGTCCGAGGGGAGAAGAAGAGTCACCTGGGAGGAGAGCAGAAATGTGCACCCAAACGTCCTCGCTCACAACACCGATCCTCTTCTTACCCAAACCGGGTGATCCCTCGATGAAATGGGAGGATTGGAGGGAATACTTTATGAACTATCTAGAAGCCCTAGAAGACGAGAATGGTGAAGCATTTCCCAGCAAAAGGAGGAAGAGAATATTGCTTCATAACCTAGGCCCGGAAGGCATCAGAGTATTCCAGAACATAGTTCCCACTCCAAGGCAGGCAGCGGACGACGACGTATTCCAGCACGCGATAGATGACTTGAATAAACACTAAAGGGCAGCGGTGTGCACGTCCATAGTCAGATACAACTTCCAACAACGGAAACAAGCAGTGGGAGAGTCCATAGATGAATACGTAGCAGCGTTGAAGAAATTAGCAGTCACGTGTACGTTCGGGACATTACATGATGAATTAATCAAGGATCAAATAGTCATGCACACCACTAACTCGACGATACAGGACAAGCTATTGGTTAATGGAGAGGCGACCCTGAAGGAAGTTATAGCCATGGTAAAAAAAGGCAGAGCTATCGAAAAGATGTGCGGAAGCGGCAAAAAAAGAGACAGCACCTAGGCCCACGGTGAACAAGGTCACGGAAGCAGAACCACCAGAGAGAGGCAAGGGAGCGACAGGGGACACGAGGACACAGACCAAATGGTCGTCCAGACCAGCACCGGCGAACAAACCGGGCAACGAAAGTAAGAACACGTGCTACAGGTGCGGCAGTCTGTCTCACCCAGCGTATGATAAGCGGTGCCCAGCCTTCAAAGCCAAATGCATGTTTTGTGGGATCGTTGGGCATTACGAAAAAGTATGTCGCCACAAGCTGAAAAGAATAGCAGTCAAGTATGTCGCACAAGAGGCAGAGGAGGAAGGAGAAAAGGAAGAAGATGAAGACAGTGTGCTGTGCATAGACAAACACATACTAGGGATCAACTGCAACCGCTCCAAGAAACCCCAATGCGACCTAGTGATAGTAGGTATAGCGATACAGATGGTAGCGGACTCCGGATCCCCCTACACCATAATACAACAAAATGTGTGGGACGAACACTTCAAGGACCACCTGGGGCACCACCTGGAACCCCCGGACATTCGCCCGGTCACATTCGCAGGAGACCCCATTCCCATGGTAGGATACCACAGTCTGAAATTCGAATTCAAGGAACGAAGTGCTAGGTGCAAACTATACGTTGCAGAGAAAGGGCCTTCGGTCCTAGGATGGATCGACCAAGGAGACCTGTGAATACAGTTGAATCCAGGTGGCACCACACAAGTCCTGATGACCAGTGATGACCAACGGCCGGACGTGGGAAAATTAAAGGAAGAGTTTCCCACCGTGTTTGGAGGCAAGGTCGGCAAATTAACTAAATTCACGCATAAGATCGATCTCAAGGCAGACGCAAAACCGATGAGCCACCAAGTGAGGAATATCCCACTGGCGATCAGAGAACAGGTACAACAAGAATTACACAGACTAGAAGAAAACTGCATCATAGAACCGATAACAAGTGCTGAGTGGTTGGCACAGTTGGTGGTAGCAATGAAACCTAATGGCAAAATACGCCTGTGTGTGGACCTGAGGGAGTTGATCAAAAACATAATAGTACAAAAGTTCCCCCTACCAAGGATAGACGAGATGCTGGCGAAAACCAAGGGTGTGAAATGGTTCTCGACCATCAATCTCACCTCAGCCTACCACCAGATAGCACTGCACCATACCTGCCGGAAGTTGACATCTTTCATAACCCCCTTCGGGTGCTACCAGTTTTGCAGGGTGCTGTTTGGACTGGCCTCGGCGGCAGCCGTGTTTCAGAAACTTATGCACAAGTTGTTTCGAGATGTAGAAGGAGTGCAGTACTTCCAAGACGACATCCTGGTAATAGGCATGAATAAAGCAGACCAAGATGCCAAATTGTCTAAAATCCTGCAAGTCTTGGAACACAATGGACTCACGGCAGAATGGGGCAAGTGCCGTTTCGGTATTATTTCGGTCATATACTTGGGGCATGTAATCAGCGACCAAGGCATCACACCAAAACAGTTCAATGTCAAAGCGATATGTGAAGCACCACCCCCGAGGACCAAGGAGGAAGTCAGGTCATTCCTGGGCATGGCCGAGTTTTACAGCAAATTCGTACGGCACTTCGCCACCAAGACACACCACTTGCGACAACTCCTACAGGACAAGACAAATTTCGAATGGACGAGGGAGACACAAGAAGAGTTCCAAAGGATTAAAATGGACATCAGCACCGCGGTACCTCTGTGTGGACATGACCAGCAAGCCAGATCCGTACTGATGACGGAGGCGAGCGAGAGGGGCCTAGGAGCGGTCCTAATGCAGGAGTTGAAGGGAGGAGAACTGGCCTCCCTCAGCTTCGCATCCAGATCACTGTCACCCACGGAACAGAAGTACAGCGTAATAGAAAAGGAAATGTTGGCGGTAGTCTGGGCCATGGAAAAGTTCCGCCAGTTCCTATGGGGCACGAGATTCAGGCTGAGAACAGACCATAAGCCTCTGGTCAAAGTCCTCACGTCATCGGGACATCGGGACATGGGAATGCGACCCCCCGCATCGCGAAGATGACCTTGAAATTGCTAGACTATAGGTATGATGTGGAACACATCCCAGGACAAAAGAATAAGGTGGCTGATTATCTCAGTCGAGCATCAGCCATGGAGGAAGCTCCGTGCACTTCCGAAGAGGAGGATACCAAAGTGGCATTCATGGAAGATCACGAACGAGTGATAAGTGAACAAGAGTGGAAGGAAGAGTACGAGTCGGACGCAGACATAGGAGCAGTTAAGAAATTCATACTAAGAGGATGGCCGGAGAAGAGGAATGTGGGGGCAGCCCTCAGAAAATTCTTTAAAGTAAGAGAGGAATTATCAGTTTGTGACCAGGGGATCTTCCTGCGGAGAGGAGAAAAAGTAGTTCCCCCCAACAAACTGATCCCACATTTACTTGTTCTCATTCACGAAGGTCACCTGGGCATCGTAAAGACAAAACTCAGGGCGAAACAGATGTACTGGTGGCCGGCGATGGATAACCAGATAGAAAGACATGTGCGGGAGTGCGACCAATGCCAAAGAGCGGACAAGTCCCAAAGCCTCATGCGACCACCCTTAGGAAAGTTCAACAACCCAGAGAACCCATGGGAGGACCTGCCGATAGACATTCTGGGTCCGATTTTGGATAGTCAGGGAATCCAGAAATATGTGGCAGTACTCGTAGACCGGTACTCCAAGTGGCCAGAGGTGGACATACAAGAACATATGGACACGGACAAAATATTAAGGTTCCTAATGGCAGTTTTCCTTAGGGAAGGCATTCCACGCTCCCTCCTAAGTGACAATGGGCCTCAGTTCGTATCGGACAAGTGGAACGCATACATGGGAAGGAATGGTATAAAGGTCAAACACACGTCCATATACCATCCTGCAGGAAACGGACTAGCCGAGAGGTTCAACAGAGTCATCATGGGATCGGTACAGTTGGCGATAGGAGCTGGGAAGGGCTGGGAGAAGGAATTAAGGAGCATGTTATGGGCATACAGAATTACACTGACCAGCACTGGATACAGCCCTTTCCAGATCCTGAGAGGTCGAGGCCCATTCACGAAAGACAATGTAGTATGGAAGGAGCGCACTATCACGAGCAAGTGGTCCCCAGCAGTAGTACACCACAATCTAGAAAAAGCGCAAATAATATACACGGATCACTTCAACAAAAGAAGAAATGTCAAGGAGACCGAGTTAGAGAGAGGAGAGTGGGTTTGAGTCAAACTAGCCCAATTAAGACTGAAAGGTGACAGCAAGTTCAGTGAACCCTTGCAAGTGGAAGAGGTCTACAACCGAGCGGCCCTACTGAGCGATGGGAAAGTTTGGTCTCAGGACAGGATGTCAAAATACAACAAGATCCTGCGATGGAACGGAAGAGAAAGAGGACAGGTGGTACCTCTCCTGAACCAAGATGCTGAAGCCAATCTGGCGGGAGAAGGCACTGGAAACTCCAGAGAAAGAGAGAGGGAGGAAGAAGCAGAGGTTGGAAGTGACCCCGGTGCCTTGGAACTCTCGGAAAACAACAGTGGATCACCTCGCGGAGGAGTTCCCATGAGTAATGAACGCAGTGCAGCGAGAGACTCCCAAGAGGTTGCCGTGCACACTTCCAGTACCCCAGTGAGACACACCCGCACCGGAAGAGCAGTGGTAAGACCGTCGAGGTACAGAGACTTTGTGATGGGAGACTGGAATGAGTCCACCCGCAGGTAGACTGTTAGACTTTATCTTTATTGTTAAATGTATATCCATAAAGAAGGGAGATATGTAGCGTCGCGCTCTAGTCTTCACGCACCACGTGATGACGTAGAGCGCGGCGGCCATTTTGGGTGCCGGGGAGTAAGCGCGGAGTTCGCGAGCTGAGCGTACGTCCCCCGGCGCTCTCCCCAATTGAGTGTCGTTGCATATGCAATTAAAACCATAATTACCTGCAACATATATCGGTGTGAGCTGTTCTTTGTACCTGTGACACAAACACAACAATTATTATTATTCTTATTACTGATATTATTATATAGTGTTTTGTTCCACACATACCTTTCTAAGCACTGTAAATAACGTGTTACTATTAAGGAATTTAATGGTCTTCAATTTGCCCATGTCAGAAGTATAAAAGCCAACTTTGGCTATGCATGAGTATGTTTGTAACAAAAATAAATATGCGTCCTCCAGTTTTAAATTAATTCTCTTAAGATGTGGGGAATGTAGTATAGTCCTTCCTTGCTGTTCATCACCGAAAATCAGATGAAAGATCCTTCTCCGAGTCTTCGCGCCCTGCAGAATGTTTTAGGAGGTAAAGTTCACTTCGAAATCATTACATGAGGACAAAGCGCGGTGAGCAGATGATCTTAAGGCTGCCATGGAGCGTGGCCTGAACTATGTGCTTAGGAAGGTGTCTGGGTTTGCGGTTGTAACATTATCATTTCCAGAGTGAGGATAACAGCCATGTTGTAGTGTTATTCTCACCGATACTTGTTCTTACAAAATGGCGCGCTTAATGGCAGCATTGTCTCCTGTGATGCTGATCTGTTTCCATATTCTGTTTGCGTTGAGTGACTTTATGCCCAGGAGCATCGGCTCGTGCCTGATCACTTTAATTATAACCCACATGTTTTCATCTATTCATAAATCAGCCAATAAAAGTGGGAGTGCCCGGAGCTATAACAGTGGAGTCCCTTTGATTAATAGCCTCTGAGTCCTGTTTGTACTGAGCAACGTGCTGCAGATGCTAACACAATGTAGGCGCGCGGGCTCTCCCCAAGTGAGGGCACAAACCAGCCAAAAGGCAATTAGATGAGTGTTTTCCGTTTTTCCTTCCAAAGTCGCAACGCGATGTTGTATTTTGTAGGATAAAGCCACCGTAGTGCTGCAGAATAAAATACATTTTCATTTTTGTCCTAAACACAGCTACATAACAGTGGACACTTGTGGCCATCACCACAGCTAATTCAAGAGATTCGCCGAGACTCCTGCTGCAGTGTAGAGAAAGGGAAATTTCCCAGGATGGTCCTGTAAAAAACCCTCTGGCACATGAACATTGTTCATTATATCAGGGGCACCAGGTACAGTGCACGTATGAGCCCACACCATTTAAGAGAAGTTCTGAATAGAGGAAGGAAAGCAATATGCCTCTCATTTTGATTTGCATGGTACAGGGGGAATGTGATTATACCGCTACCGTGCAGTAAATCTACCCCAGTGTTGAACAATTACAAGATAAAACCCATGTAATGGGGAAAAAGCCAAGGAATTCCCAATTACATGGTTTTTAGTGCACATTCATTCATATTTATTAAATGTATAAGGATAGGGTAATAGGAAAGGGAGGGGGAAATGTTTTCTGGCAGGAGGAAACATTGTATGCTCACCCTGTCAGAAATTTTTTGGGGGAATGAGGCGTGACTGCTGCTGTACTTGAAGAATCATGATATTTTACTGTGCAGAATTTCCGCGTGGTAAACTCAGGTCTGGTTCTCCCTCACCCGGAAAAATCTGACCCACTTGGAATCAGGTGGGGCAAAATAAGAGAATTCTGCTCCACTTGAGTTTTAATTGTATTTTATTTATTTATTTGTATTGGAAAGGTTTTAGATAGTGTGAACAGGACCCATCAGGGTATCGGGGCATTGTACACAAAAGCAAGCAATATAAACAGGAGAAGGTAAAGAATAGCCCTGGCCATGGGAGGTATACCACAGTATAAAATGCATTGTATAACATTACAAACAGTGCAGAAAACAAGGTGCACAATTTGTTTGGGTGGCTTCAGAACTATTATTGCAGGTAGCTATTCAAGTGCAACCCTTTGACTTATTTTTTTATGATGGCTTTAAGAGTCAGTATTGAGAGAAACAAGGGTACCCCAATATGTGAACCTGGGGCGATTAATGTTGTAGAAGAACAATGGTTCTGGTGTGGCCTAAAAGGTCCGATTATAAAGTGATCTTAGGGAGAGCACTATGACTAGAGAGATACAAAATAAATTTCCTTAAGGGAGCAAAAACAATGTACATAGGGATGTAGATCAGTTCATGTGAAAGATTTATTTCCACAATAATAGTATTCAGGTGCTCACACAATAAGTGAAAAAAGCGTGACGTGCAGAGTGATAGTGAAGTTTAAAATTGCGGTATCGCATTGACAACAATTGTAGAAAACTCCTCAAAGAACTTTTTACACAATAGGAGGAGTTTATGTTGTAGGGGGACCCCTTACAACATAAACTCCTCCCATTGTGTAAAAAGTTCTTTGAGGAATTTTCTACAATTGTTGTCAATGCCATGCCATAATTTTAAACTTCACTATTACTCTGCACGTCACACTTTTTTCACTTATTGTGTGAGCACCTGAATACTATTATTGTGGAAATAAATCTTTCACATGAACTGACCTACGTCCCTATGTACATTGTTTTTGCTCCCTTAAGGAAATTTATATTTTTATCTCTCTAGTCATAGTGCTCTCCCTAGGATCACTTTATAATTGGACCTTTTAGGCCACACCATTTAAGAGTCAGTGCGCGACAAGTAGCGTATGGAACCTGCGTACACTTGCTGCTTGGTGTGGGGTGCAGAGAGTGGAAGGCCTGTACAAGATAAAAAAGGACAAAAGACCGGTAATGGCGAGGGAATGGGGCATGACATGGTCACAGCAACACAGGGGAGAACATAAGTAGCTGATTGGTCATAAATTATGATGGCATGGTAGAAGCAGAGTTCCAAGTGGGGATATACAACGTTCTAAAGGTTATTAATTTAGCCTTATGACCCACTACTTTGAGCAATCACATCTATTAATTACCCAACCCTGCAGATATGAGCCCAAGCCATGAGGGAGGTCACATATAGAGAGAGTGGGTGATTTAAAGCCATTATTGCCTAACAGGTGATGGCAAGGAGGCTAGTAGTACAACTGGCCAAAAGGTAAAACTACAGGAGCTGTGTCACACTGGACACTGGATCTAACACGCTGCCATCAAGGGGAGAAATGCCTGTTCACTCCCGCAGCAGGGCAGCTCCGGCTGTCTCTCCACAGAAACCCCTTAAGCAACCATGCAATGCTGACTCCACTCATTAATTCTGCGAGGGTGAATATAAGCCTAAGCGCATCAGAAAAGTAAGAAATAGTAAACATTGAAGTCTGTTTATATTGTTTCTACTTTCTGTGGCTGCTGTGGATTTTATTCCTGTAAGCAAAGCAGGGTGTGGGTCCAGCACAGCATGGCATTCATTTGAACCCTTCCAGGTTTTAACTCATTTTCTCATTAGACTAAGGTCGACTTGTCTCCTCAGTGCTAAAGGGCTCTAGCAGGTGGACTTGTCGCAAGAAGCACTGGGTTAGTACTCAAGAGCGCCACCTGTCTGCTCTTCTTCTACATTTGCATTTTCAGTGCAAGAGATTCCAGTCATGTGCCCTTCCACTAACTATCTGTTTTCAGTGGGTTCCAGCAGCGTGCCCTTCCTCTAGAAGAGCCTTCTCCGAGTGTAAGGGTTCCAGCAGCATGCCCTTCCTCCGGAAGTGCCTTCTCCAAGTGTAAGGATTCCAGCAGTGTGCCCTTCCTCCAGAAGTGCCTTCTCGGATCTAGATGGCTCCAACAGAGAGCCTTTCCTCCAGACGTGTTCTCAGTACAAAGGGTTCCAGCAGCGTTTCCTTACTCCAGAAGTTCCTTCTCAGAGTGAAGGGGCTCCTGCAGTGTGCTCTTCCTCCAGACATGCATCTCAGTGCTAGAGGTCTCTGGCAGTGCTCCTCCACTACATGTGCCTTCTCGGATATAGACGGCTCCAACAGAGTGGCCTTCCTCCAGACATGTCTTCTCAGTGCAAAAGACTCCAGCAGTGTGCCCTTCCTCCAGATATGCTTTCCCATTCTCTACAACTCTGCAAGAAGGCGTTGAGGTGAAATTCACCTCGTGGAACTGCACAGGGTTTGCTTAAAACAATATTAAGGTGTCAGGCACTTCCTTTATTATAACGCTTGTTCAAGGTTGGCTTGTAGGCAGTGTCATTTTCATAAATTTGTCTATAATGTTTTGCAATCTGTCCTGCTTATTTTTATGTTATTTGACATCCATTATATTGGAGCAATTAGGTTTGAGGACCTGAATACACATTTTATAATTGTTTGGGCACGTTTTCATAAAAAGAAATGTTTGCAGAATTCAATGTGAGATGTCCTGAGTTTGCACGCATATCTGAAGAATAGGTTTTCAAAGGTGGTTCAGAAATGAGGAAATGTGCAGTGATGTTTGGTTACACTGCATTGGTTTGCACTCAGTACAACGGTCAGGTAGAAGTCTGATGTACAGTACTATCACATAATGCTAGACCGGCCAAAATGGCTTTCAGAATTAAGTAAAACTGATAGATCGTCAACATTGTCCATTAGAAGTAATAACTGTAGTTGTTAGACCTAGTTTTTCAGCGGGTTTATCCTCAGAGTTTTTGCTTTTTGGCCTGACCTGTTTTTGTTGGTTTTTGGACTTTGGGCTCTTTACTACTGCTGTCCAGTGCCAATGTGCATGTGCTCTCCCTGTAAACTGTGTTGATGGATCGGCGTTTCATTGATTGGCTTATTTGATTTACAACTTAGTCCCTAGTACAGTGCACTGTTTGCGCCCAGGGCCTATAAATCAAATACTGGTAGTGGGCCTGAAGCACTGATTGTGTCTCCCATGCAAGCAGCCTTTTACTGCACTGTCTGCTCACAGTTTCTAATGCCATGTCAACCTGGAAAGTGCACCCACTTGCCAGGACCTAACCTTCCCTTTACTTACATGTAAGACACCCCTAAAGTGGACCCAAGGCACCCCTGTGGGCAGTGTGCAGTGTATGTGAAAGGTAGGACATTTACTGGTGTGTGTGGCATGTCCTGATAGTGAAATACAGTGTATTTCCTTTTTCACTATTGTCCCATAGGATAGACTGGGAGTTTATTTATAACATCTCATAAGTTTAACTTCCCATTGGGATGACGTAGGAAGATAAAGTATAGTATGCCTAACTCAGAATAAAAAAATGCATCTTTTAGTAAAGATGATTTTTATATTGTGTGCTTGAAAATACCACATTAAGAAAGCAGGTATTTTCTTGTTTAGCCATCCTGGGTGCCTCTGCTGGTTTGTGGATTGACTGTCTGGCGTTGGAGTGACAGGTGCTGGGGATGTGCATTCTCTCAGACAGCCACTGGAGGGGTTGAGGTGTGTTCTGCCTTTCCTGAATGAGTCAGGGCTGGGCTGAATAGACCTGGGCTGCCTTACACAATGCTTTCTCCACCTCGTGCCAGGAAGCTGTACCAGAGAGGACAGAACTGGTTTGGACTGAGCACAGAGCCTTTCTGCCACAAGAGAAGAACAAGAAATACAGTGTAAATATTAGGGCCCAGACCCCAGAAATTTAGATTACATCTGGACTCAAGAGGAACCTCTGCCAAGGAGAGGAGCTGGGAAAACTGAAGGAGAAGTACTGCCCCTTTGCTGTGTGGGGTTGGCCTGCAGTGGCTGTTTCTGCCAAGGAGAGGATCAGGACTATGCGGTGTGCTGTGTATCTTGCTTGAAGAAGATCTCCAAGGGCTTGGTGTAAAGCTTGCCTCCTGTTCTGAAGTCTCAGGGACACAAAGACGTAATTTCCTCTGTCCTCATGCACCTGAAACTGCTGTTTCAGCTGCCACTGAGGGAAATGGCAACACCAGCAGAAGGCGCTGTGACCTGCAACAAAGCCGGGGGCACCGCTCCTGAAGAGTACGACACACCGCCCTGACTTACACCGCAACCCTGACATTGGCCGAGGCCGCACCATACCGACTTTGACGCTGTCACTGAGGCCGCTGTTTGCACCGGAGCCAAGGGCATCGCTCGTGGCGCTCACAATGCACCGCACAACTCGCACTGCAGCCCCGACCTCACCAACCCTTCATCATCACAGAGCCGATACCTGACGTGGGTGACCTCCCGAATCCATCGACCTGCACCGTAGCAAGAAACCGACACCTCAACGCCAAGGCGATGTCACCTCTGCAGCAACAGTAAGGAACCGATGCCTCACCTTCCCTGCATTGCAGTAAGAACCTGTGGTCATAAGGAACCGACGCCACCCGGGCTCCGTCTTTATTTTCATAGTTTACCAAGGTACTGTTCTTTAGGGTCTGTGTGACTCCGGGCCCTACGCTGCGTACCTCGCGGTCGGCACCGTGCTTTGGGATTTTCAGCTATCACAACGTTGTAATAGCCCCAGGTGGAGCTAATTGTTGCTACAAGTTTTTTTGTGACTAACCTATCTTTGATGATTTCTTGATATATGCATGGTGGATTTTTGTCATTTTGGTCTTGTTTTGTTTTGATAAAGATTTCCTATTTTTCTAAACTGGTGTGGTGTCCATTTGTTGTGTTTTGACTGTATTACTGTTTGTGTGCACACATGCTTCACACACTACCTCTGAGATAAGCCTGTCTGCTTGTGCCAAGCTACCAAGGAGGTGAGTGAGGTTGACTAAGGGAGTAACTCCTTTACCCTGACTAAAAGCAAGGGTCCCTACTTGGGCAAAAGTGCAAACCCTTGCCAACGAGAGACCCCCATTTCTAACAGTTGTATTCATCAGCTGAATGGGATTGGTTAAAATCAGGTTGACACTCTGGTCAATGGCACTGAGTATAGAAGGTTATCTACTGGAGAGGTACTTTAACATGTGATTGCAGACAAATGTATGGCCAAAGACAGATAGTGCTGTCACTGAATACTCAGACAACTCAGTACTCGCACTGAATCATGAGTTATTGCCTCACATTTTCTTATCAATATATTTCAGGCACAGGGTCACTAATCAGACTCATCTTCCTCAATGATTCATGCGACATCACTTCTAAAACAGGCTATAACTGCTCAAATGCTAAGGTGCTTTGGGTTCTGTAGGCCTATCGTGTTTAGTCTCACCAATCTCCGCCATCTATCAGGGAAGTTTGTACTGGTACATGCTTCCCAGACCTTTCTGATTCCTTTAGTGATCGGCTGATGACACTCTTCATTCCCCCCTAGAGTGCCTCATGGGCGGTCTCAGATACTTGACTTAAGCATGTGTGTAAACCTTTCTCTGTCCCACTGTGCCTAGAGGTTTGAACCTACTGCTACCAGAAGCATAGTCAGCCTCAAGTACTACTAGATGGGGCAAAAGATAAACTTTTAACCACATTTTTATTGTGTTTTTATTAACCCTGGGTGCACAACTACGCTACGCTCGCGTAGTTTGTGCTACTTCGCGCTATGCGAATTGCATGTAGCACAGTGCAAAAACGCGAAGCGTAGCGTATTTGGCCTTTTTTGCTCGCTCACGGTCCTCAGCGTCAAGTTGACATCCCGGCAAGACTTTTTCCTCGTTCGCGATCAGCAACATCAAGTTGCCAATCGCGAGCGTGGAAAATAAACCTCCCCGCGAGATTCTCAACGCGGGGATATCAGGGTTCTCATTGCGAGTGGTCGCGTATGCTCGCGACCGCTCGCGATGAGAAACTACCAGTCCGTGTTGAGAAAGCTGCCGCTCGAGTAAAAATCTACTCAAGCGGCATAAAACGACAGCTCGCACTGTTCAAGATGCCGTTTTCAATGCTTGCACAGTGCAATCATCGCAAACAACGCACTACACAGTTCGCGTAGTGCTACGCGTATCTTGCGTAGAGCGAAGTGCACTTTGCGTAGCTACGCGTAGCGCTACTACGCGACCTATGCCCAGGGTTAGTTTTTATGAAAATGTAAAGTTGGTTTGAAAGTGCATTGATGTTGGTTTTACATCATCATATTTTAATGCTGTCTTGTTTTACATTATCATATTGCAGTGGAGTCTGGAATGTGTGCAACATTTGACTTGCAAGTAGAGCAATTAATTCTTGTGAGTTTGCAAGCACCTGTAACCCATCCTTGCTCCTGCTAACATGCTGATTAGATACGCATAGTCAAGGCTCCAAGATTTTGATTGGTGATTGTGTGGTGTCTTTAGTGAAATCCACTGTCATTTACTGAACCCAAAATATTTACATTTTCTAAAATATGTTTCAAGTCCTGACATAGATTGTGACTCTTTGTAAATACAGCCTGAGTCATACGTCTTTTGTTTAAAAAACCCCACCAGCAGGATTTGTTTCTGGACCTTTTAAAATTAGCTCTAAAGGCGGGTGCTATCACTAGACACATTTCAAGATTTCTTTCTAGTTTTGAGTATAAAAATATCATTGAAATGTTAAGGATATAGATGACAAAGTGTAGCAGAATGGAAACAAACAAATGTAATAGGAGTATACATCTTATAAGAACATTAAGAATACATTTGTTAAGTTGAATATTAAATATATAATAATGTAACTTCAGAGTTAACTTTCTAATATAACTTTTGAAGAGTATTGTATTTTAACTATGCATATGTAGTTTACACATATATATTTTAAAGTATAATAAAATAAGACAGATTAGAATGCTGATCCAATTGTACCAAACAAAAAAAAGTGCAATACAAATAAAAGCACATATATAAAAGCTGAAAGAAAAGGGAGATAGAAAGGGTGAAAATAGAAAGGATAAGGCTATAATAAGGACAGCAAAAAGTAGCTTTGGAATGTGTATCTATTGACTATAGCATACATTCATGTGAGGAATACTACATGAACCATATACCCAAGTTCTTTGATTTCTATGCATTTCATGAAAAATTGTAAGCATTAAACATATTCTGTAAACAAAATGTATTTTGCGGTAGAACTTTGCTCATAGTTGACTATAATTTATATCCAGAGATGCTTGAGTGAAACTTAATCTCAGTCATAAAAGATGCCAATGAGTGAGTTTTGTTAGTGATATACAGATGACCATCATCAGCATAACCTGAAATTTGACCTCTTCATCATTGATTAATGCAACTGTAATATGAGAATAACATCTATCACATTCTAAAAAGGATTCTAAGCTTAAAATAAATACTAATGGTAATAAAGCACAGCCTCGGTGAGTTCAATGTTGGAGAGTAAAATAAAACGATAGTCCATTATTTACAACGATACAAGCTTTGGTACCAATGTATAATAATTTAACTACACTAATAAATTTCGAATTGAATACTAATCTGGAAAGGGGTTTAATTAGAAATGTTATTGTAGTCTATCAAGCGCCTTTATATTGCTTCCACTGTTTAGCCAAGGCTGTGAGCTTTTAGGATGAGATTCATAGGCATCCACATTATCAGAAGCCAGACTAGCATTAACAAACCCAGATTGGGCAGGTTTAATAAGAACATGTCTAAGTGTCTATAATCTATACCCTACGACCTTGACATATATTTTATAGTCACTCTTAAAAAGTGATATGGTCATTTCGCTTTTACAATAGCTATGATCTTAATTCAGTTTGCGCAATGAATACTTCTAGAAAGATGCCACATGCTTCTGAATAATCAAAAAAAGATTAATATAGTGCTACTATCCATGAAAGATTAATAAAATTCAATAATTAAATTAAAAAATGTAAAGTTGTTCTTAATATCATCCAAAGAGATACATTTTAATATTGGCTGCCCAATCTTAATTATTAATATCAGATTTAGGGGCATCTCCAAAATTAGTAAAACAAAAACAGGAGGATGTCTCTCTTCAAGGAATAAAGTTCAATAGTATGATAAAAATACACTAGTTATATATTTATCTGCAACAGAAGGTTGAAAATTCACAATGAAAAGTATAATTGTATAATAAATAATTGTTAAATCTTCATTTGTTATTCTGTTTACAAGGAATAATAGAATAGAAATATGAAATGAAAGGTGCATGACCTAATACAAAAATATCTCCAAATTTAGATTTTATCAAATTAGAAATGAGTGATTTTCTGGTAAAGATAAAATCATTTCTTGTGTGGGACATATGTAATGGTGAATAAAAAGTGAATTCTTTAGATTCAGGGTTAACATTCTCTATATATCAATTAAAGCTCAAGAGATGACAGCTGACTGGAAAGCTTTGCAAGTTTTATCAGAGTTAAATTTGGCATTACTAAGCAAAAAAGCTTCTAGGTCTTCACTGCAATCCCCTGCTACTATGAGATGGCTATTAGCATGCTCAATGGTTTTTTTTGTTTACAAGATGTCCAAAAAGATCGATTAAATTAAACAAGACCATAAATATTTAGTAAGGTTAAACAAGAAGCATTCGGTCTAAGGTTCAGAAGGAGACACCAACCTTTACTATCATGCTCCTGGGATATTATTTCAATATGTAGTGCCTTGTGACAGAGAACAGCCATTCTACTGTGTGAGAGGCAGCAGATGATAAATAAATACTCTGCACCCACTGTTTTTAAGATTAAGAGACTCATCTTCAATACAATGTGTTTCTTGCAATAGATATGTTTAATGTAGACAAATGATTAACACTTTTATGTATTTTAATTGGGCTACTCAACCCCTTCACATTCCATGAAACAATAATAAGTATTTTTAAAAATGTATGAATGTGCAAGTAAAGTAAATCTGCAGAAGATCATGCTAGCCGGCCAATAGTCAGACATTAATAAAAAGAATTCCAAAGTTTCATGTTTTTTTCAGGGCATGGAACAGAGGGTTCAACTTACCCATGAAACGACTTTTTCTCTGGTCATTAGGTGCGTACCATTGTTGAGTTATGCTTCCAGAGAGATCTGGGGACTGGAGCACCTTTCAGTTCTCTCACTGTGCCTCATTCAATAGCAGTAGTGCCCCAATGCCGCTAATGTAGATTCAAGATCATCTCTCTTCCTCTTCTTTTTGCTCTCAGGCTATATTCGGCCCAATCTTATGCCACTTGTTAATTGTTCTGCATTGGTGTGCTTCAGGCTAATGCAATGCCATTCTGTAAATCAATGTCAGCAGGAACACAGAATGCTGTCAGTTGCTGAAAGGGAAAAACTCAGAAATTGCAAAGTTCACATGTGTACTGCTGCCCCAGCTTCCCATTCCTGGTTAGTCAGGCTCCATCGACAGTTCCAAGGCACCAAAATCAGTACAGTTCGAGGAACCCATGTCGGAGTGCTGAGATCCTGCATACCAATAAGTGGCTAACCTTAAAAATGTAATGTATATATCCACGTACTTAGCTATAAAATGTGCACAAGAACTATTAAATAGTAACCCACTGAATGGGAACATCCTAGATGGGGCAAAAAAAGGGAAAGAAAGAAGTTACAGAAGGAGATATTAAAATGTTTACTCATTGATGTGTTATTTATTGATGACAAATCTTACGATTTAACAATGTTGCACAACATTCCATAGAATTAAATGCTCTGCCAGATAAATCAAAGTGTGTTATGTGAATGGCAAATTCTAGTTGAAATCGAACATATAACTATTCACAAAACACGGTGTGAGCAACAATTAACATAAGGAAAGTGTACTAGAAAATCATCATGGTGGGCTGGTCTCAGCACTTTTTCTGGTCTGCATACTATCTGGACATTACAAACCGAAGTTGTTTCTTTAGGATTGAAAATAAATCAAACAAGTATTTGCAATGCAATAGGTCTCGCATTTGGGAGAGTTTAAGCTATTGGCACTGTAAATCACAATGCCTTTTATTTATCTGTTTTGCTAATTAACACATAAAGAAAAGTCATTGTCATGTACAGTGCCAATAGCTCAACCTCTTGTAAATGCGAGACCTATTCAAAGAAGCGTCCGCCATTGTCCCGGGCTGCTCGGAAAGTTAAAGCATGCATGGCAAGATAAATGTTGCAGAAAAGCATGTTGTGCCTGCAATAGGAGAAACTCATTAAAGAAAATAGTGCTTACAGACTAAAAAAGACATACCATGTAAAAACCGAAGTAAAAGGGCAAGTCCTCATGGGAGGTTACAAATGAAGACAGGGCAGTACTAAGGAGGGATTAACAAGCCAATTAATAAATCAGAAGCCAGTATTTATGAAAGGCAATGACACAAGCCAATGACAAATATGGGTGGAGAGTGGGCGTGGCTTTAATTCCATACTCCAATACAGCATCCCACAGAGCAGCGCATGCGCTGCACAGGCTCGACCTAACTAGGTACATCAAATGATGCAATGCTGTAATCTAAAACTAGGGCAATATTGTCAAGTGATGGTTTTGTATCTGTAATGGCATCATACATATACTTTGGTTCTTTAAGAATGACTTGTGAAAAATCCCATAAATGCTGGCAATTAATGAAGATGTCTTGGCGTCCGAGAGTATGAATGCTACTGCCTTCATACTAAAATTAGAGGAAAGTGAAATACTTGCCTATGTCTAACTACAAGGCCATAACCAGAATCCCTACAATACAAATCGCAATGTTTGTACAGAAAACCAACTCACCACATGACACTTCAATACATATATAATTGGTAAGTATGTCCTAAGATATGTTGACAGACTAGCTACAGACAGGGATATCTGTAAGGTGAATTTGTGCTAAAAAGTCAACAGGCAGAGTGTAACGAGAGTCCAGATGCCTGTAGTAGCAGCCATTCCTCGTAGTGGGGCCTCTCAGGTCCAGCTGCCATTCCCTCAATCAGAAAGCTCCAGTTCTCAAGTTATTATGATTTATTACAAATATAATTCACCTTCTGGGTCTGCACATTGTGTTATGAGGATGTCTGGAATTCATTTAAACACGGCTCTTTATAACCCGTGTATTTTTTCAAAGATGATCTGTTTATAACTATGAAGAGTGTTGAGTAATCTTCAGTTACAACGAGAGCAGAAGTCCTTTCAACAGAAAATCTCTTTGAATCAAAGATTTCAGTTTTGAGAACCAGCACAAAATGGGATGCTATCACCCAAACAATGGTGCTCATCTGTCAACATCTCTTTGCACTCTAGACCAGGAAAGGAAGTCAGCAGCAATATGCTTTCCAAAAGACTTTGTAGTCAGCCATGTACTCCTCACAGGGAGTAAAATATAAAATGTCGGTGACAAGTACAGCAAACCACATGCCACTTATCTTACTATCCCCGTTATGAGAAAGGGAGGTCGCTGAATTTCAGGGAGCGTACCATTTTTTTGTTTAAGAACTATGAGTTCCACTAACCTATACAGGATAGCTGCATGCACACCCCTTGTCTGCTACAGAAAATTCGCTTTCCAATAATTTTTACCCAAGATCCGAAGAATAATTTCCAGGAAAAATCAGCCAGTTCTCACATTATTCACCAGTTTTTTCCTTCTGCCTTTTTGCTGGAGTCATTGAGGTATCCTTCCTTATGGGGGCAAGAACAACTACAAAGCACTGCTCCAAAGCAGTTGTGCCCACACCCCCTCTGGTTTTGATAGAATGAATATTTGTCATGTAAGCATGAGAGCTCGCCTAGGGGATATGTAGAGGAACTGCAGGAACATTTGAGTCATTGCCTTAAGGCAATGCCTCATACACACACCGGAAGTGCATCAAGTTTCCATCAACGGTGCATGTAGGGTAAGTACTTTTGGCTGCATCATCTCATGGAAATGATTGAGACTGCAACAGAGCACAAGGGGCGACAGCATGTTTGTGTTTGAGAAGCTATGTAGCCGACCTGATATGAGATTCTCTCAACGAGAACGAAGGAACCGACTGAGATCGGTCTGCATGATATGTGGAAATCCACCTCTGTTGCTAGGTAAGTCGAATAATTAACCAAAAGCAAGTATACGTGCACATTGCCACGTACGCCTGTATTGTACGACTTCACACACACATTCATTCCAAATGCATGGTTCACGCTGCCCTCTTTGCCCCCTGAGGAGCCAATTAACCAATGGTGATGGTCCACCACCACCCATTAGTCTGTGTTCATATTTCACAAGGTTTGGTTCTGTTCATACCTCACCCTCCATTGAGTGGTACCTAACTTTTCAGATATATGTAGACAAATATTTATAGCAAACCGAGCTTTCTAGGAGTACTTGTGACCAGATGAGCGGCCTAGACAGATGCTCACATACCCATGAATACCTCTGATAAGTGGATATCTTCTGCTTTGTTCACATTGTGCACCTCTAAATGTACCTAATACAAACATTAGTATGTCTGCATCGTTTGTTAAAAAACTCAATACATTTATGTTTTTTAAATTACCAAAGTAAAATATAATGACTGTCAATATTTTGTAGCTAAATTTAGTTATGCCTTATAAATTAAAGTAAAATGCAAATTAATGGTTGCTGCGTGTATACAACCAGTAGGCTCTAACATGCTGGTGACAACCATCGTCAGTGCCGCGCTTTGAGGAGGTCTCAAGGCATTCTCAGCATGGTAATTACTCCTGCGGACATTTGCTTATTTGTTTATGAAGATTTTAGTATGAAGTGAACATATTTTCGCACCAGCCCTTCCTAGTGCTAAAGCTGAGCAAATTATATTTCCTCTAACAGATTTCATAGCAGATGCAGTTCAATCTTTCTTTGGGTTATTAGGATAAATCTGTCGGCTAGGTCCCATTATCTGACATTTTCATTCATCAGCAGATTGGTTCATGTATGAACGTCCTGCCCTGTTTTGTTCAAGGCCAACCTCAGGGAACAGACATTTGGACATCTTTCCAGCTTGGGCACATCCAGCCCTTTGAGCTCTGCTTTTCAGGAGCACATTTTAAGGTTGTGCTTTGTTTTCGAAGCTGAGAAATGTGTGAAGACATTTCCTAGCATCGCCGTAATTGTTCTAATTGTGTTTGTATGCAAGAGTGCCACTTTGTGTTGATTTGCAATAAGACGTGTTAATGAAGAAGCAGTTCCCATGCACAGACATTTGAGGGTTTCCAATGTCAGCTGTTAACACTAAAAATGATTTCCTTTCTGGCAAAGGTTCCTATTCTGCTCCCTCTCATTCCAAGCAGTGTCATGCCCATGTGTTATTTCTGTAAAGCTAGTTCAGTGTCACATGTCCAGTATGCCAAGGATCCCACGTCCAGTACCAGCTGCTACTGGGCCGTAGTGGTGGGGTGGGGGGGATTAAGAAAAAAGAAAAAGTCACTTCCCTGCAGGCCGCTGCTTCTCCTCTGTCCTCTTCGGTTGGGCAGGACGCAGACTCCACTAGCCAATGACAATGCTGCTGTCATCAGCATAACAACAGCGTTGTGATTGGTCTGAGCGCCGTGGTTCGGCGCTCGGACAGACTGTGGGAGTCTGTGAATATTCTCCACCCAGGCTTTGCAATGCAGCCCGGTGGAGAACATGCTAAATGCACAAAACTATGTGGCCGGCCCAAGACGGCCAGTCAAACTGTCATGCACACTTACAAAGTGCTCATGACTCTCCCCCCCCTTTCCTGTGGGCAGCCCCACCCCACACCTTTGTAGCCTTCTGAAAAATAAAATGATAATATCATAGTGTTATTATCATCTTATTTTTCCTGTGGGGCGACGCTCCTTCGCCTTAGCAGAGGTGCCGGCGCTGCCTTTGTCTAGCATGGATAATGCCCCTCCCCTTTATTGATCGACTGTCCAATCATTCCTCCACTGCTCTGTACACTCCTTAACCTCCATTGCCAACCTGCGCCGCCCCTCCCCCACATGTACATGTTCCAGAGTAGTGGCTATCTCTGCACCACAGTTGTGTAGGTCAAATGCATAACTCTTAGAAGACACAACCTGGCTCATCTAGTACTGTTTCTGACCTTATAAGGAACGCTACAGAATAATTGGTTAATCAGTAGTTATTGTGCTGCCACAGAGCATTCATTTTACCATCCTAAAATCAAATAGCGGTGAAGAGGAAAGGTACGCACATTCCCAAAAATAGATAAGCTTTATTCCCTTAAGTAGTTTGTCTAACCTTTTTACACTACCTGCTAAGCAGAAACATGTTTTCATAGACAATTTGGGGGATATTAGGCGTACTTAGTGCTTTTGGATAAAATCCTCATGGCTGGAAAAGGGACGCTTTAGAGATGTTCAAAACATCAAAGGGCTGGCACAGCCTTTCATCCCTCCAATGACCTTAAAAGGCTTACTTCGGGCTGGGCTATAGTGACCTCTGGCATATGCAGTGCTATGCAGCACTGTCACTGTGGTAGTAAGAGATACTTAAGGACACAGCATTATTCTTACCACGTGCCTCACACTGGGAATGTGTTTACTGCTTGGTGAGCACGCAGCCCTTTAATTGACGGACTATGATATATCAACAATTGTTTTGAGCCGGATGCTTGATTTTTGTATGTTTTCCAATTCAATTGCAGAATGGCAGTCACTGTTACTTGCCACTATCAACATCTGGAAGATCAGTTCTCATTCGCGGGTTGGATATTTTCACAAGTATTGGCTTTCATTCCCAGCACCGTCCCCTTTGGGTCTGCTGGGATCGGGCGTGTGCTGTGAAGTGGCTGACTGGTGATGCACAGTGCTTTATAAAACTACCAGACACATAAGTCATTATATAAATCAATATTTTAGCTTTGTCAGAATTCCAGCGAGGTCTGGTCATGACTTCTAGCTTGAATGTTGCAGATTTGATCTTTGCTATAAACCCACCCTAGTTTCTCCCCGCTTTCGGCGCTCACCGACCGGTCCCATACGCTCTCTCGCTTCTCCATGTTCACCGACTGCTTTTGCTCCCAAGCTTACCTACTGCGCCGTCACTGCTGCTCCCTGAATGGTTCTGAGTAACTGCTTAATCACATTGTTGTTCGACTCCATTTGTCATCGGCGGCGACCGAATCATCCCTCCTTTAATCTCATCCAACCACTTTAGGCCCAGCTAAGGTTCCCATTCTCAGATACAATAGACAGAAAATGAAGCCATTCGCCCAGGATGGATTTTGGATTGAATTAAATATAATCTGCTTAAAGGGCCGTCTCCTGTGCATACGGCTTTTCTTTCCCGGCTCCAATCTATCTGGCTGATGAATTGATTCCTCACCACTCACCATGCAATCTTCACCTGGCGCATTGGTCCTTTGGTGCGTTCCACACGCAGACGCTGCAGGAGATGTGCCCATCATGGCCCTTTTGAACCGAGCACATCTCTGTCCCTGGCGCCTTCTGTGTGTTCACAATGCGGGAGAGGCTTACTGAGCTCAGGATTGGCCAGCACACGCCTGTCACTATTTCATGGCATCTATTCAACTGGCTGGTGAAAGCAATCACACCGTAGCTTGTTGTTCTCTGTTTTCTGTGCTGTGTGTTAACTGCTTCTGCTGTACAGTTCGTGGCACCTTGATGTGAGGTTTCCAACCAGTTTACAGAGGTGCAATGGGGCATATCAACAAGCAGGCGATAAAAAATTATCGCCGCTTTTGCGGCCATTTTCGGCCGAAAAGCGGCGATAATTTTATCGCCTAATCAGCAAGGTCACGCTAACGCGTGAAACCTTCCTTTAGTGTCAGGATTCCTAACGCCCAGCTTTGCATCTCTAATGAGATGCAAAGTGGGCGTTCCTGACCTGGCATGACATAAGCGACATTTCTCCTATCAGCAAGCCTAACGCTATGAAGCATAGCGTCACGAAAAGTAGCGATAACCCCTGTTAT
The DNA here is from genome assembly GCF_964204655.1 of Triturus cristatus. NCBI lineage: Eukaryota > Metazoa > Chordata > Amphibia > Caudata > Salamandridae > Triturus > Triturus cristatus. Next base: position 922,250,140 of record NC_140588.1, read on the forward strand.
CGCTACTTTCCTTACGCCTGCTTCAGGACTGACTTAGCCATGATATCCTATGGAAGGTGAATATCATGGCTAAGTTTGTGAGTCCTTATCAGCAAGCTAACGTGAGATTATCGTTCGGTTTCCAGCGATAATCTCACGTTAGCCAGTTAGCGCTAGGATTTTTATCGCTGATCAGATAAGCGTTGCTAATAGCACGCTATCTCAGCGATAAATATCGGCGCTAGCCGGCGATAATTATCCGAGCGCTAAGTGCGCTCAGCGATAATTATCGCCGGTTGTTGTTGATATGCCCCAATATTTCTCTAATGTGATCTATGAGATCTCCCTATCAGCGGGGGTCCGGTGCTGACGTCATTCACTGTGGCACACATTTTGGCACAGGTTCTGCAGCCAAAGGCTCTCCCTAGTGGTGCTTATAGTACATGGCATTACTATCTATGCAATGTTATGGCCATTTTGTAGCTATGGTGTCTAACAAAGGCTGTAAAATCTGATCGCCCCCCCTTGTGTATGAGATCCCTATTTATTTTATTATTTATTTATTTGTAGCATTTGTAAATCACACTGTGACCGGATTGGTATCCTGGCACTGAAGCCTAAAGTTGTTTGGGGGGGGGTGAGGGGGGCTGAGAATAACATTCTGCTGCGGGCCTCTCCTGCTTTGGGAATAACCAAGTCTTCAAGGCGCTCCTGTATCTCAGCGGGTCCGTGTGTGTTTTTAATTTGGGCGGAAACTTGTTCCACAACTGAGCAGCTTTGATTGAAAATGCTCGTCCACCTTGTCGGGCCTTTCAGAATCTTTGTACCCGTATGAGATTTACAGTGGCCTCCTAGGGACATATCTTTTCAGTCCACGTTGCAACAGCACAGGGCCCTTGTTCCGAGGGGCCCTGAACACGAGTCCTACAGTCTTGAAGCCAGTGACGCTCTCTAAGGGCTGTCCATGCAGAAGGTCGTCGGGCTCTATTTGATGTTAGCTTAGCAGCAGCTGTCTGCACTCTGCGGTCTCCGAACCCCACACTCAGGGGATCCACGGAGAAGAGCCTTACAATGCTCAAGCCGACTCCGCGTAACGTTCCGTGCAGCCGGAGATGTGACCTGCACGGGTAGCACCGCGAACAGCTCTCTGAGGCCACGGAGCAGTGAAGACAGACCTCAGCCTCTCTATTAACGTGCGAGGCTCGGCAAAAGTGGCTCCCAAATTACGAACAGCCTCAAGGGGCGCAACTCTATCTCTGTGGGTAATGGCCAGAGGATAGGGGTAGTGGCATCGGAACCTTACTCGCAGAACAGCAGAGGAATTCTGTTGTATCCCCATTTAATTTAAAGGAATTAACATCCATCCACTTTACGATGTGTGTTAGAAGGGTCTGAAATGATTTTGCCACAGGCTGCTGAGAATTGTTAAGAGACAGGATCAATTATGTTTCATCCGCATAGTTAATCAGCGTAAAATATTATGCATTTTTGTTAAGGAAATTCGAGGATTCATATAAATGTTAAACAATAATTCAACAAGTGGCAGGCTTAACTTTTCGCCGCCCCAAAGCCATGCCAAGGCCTTCCTCTCATTGCCACAATGCCCATTGTCCATTTTCTTGTAACCGCTGCCGGTGGATGTAAATGGACCAGCCGCAGTTTAATATCAGTAAGAATCGCTCAAGCCTGTTGGATTGGTAGTGACTGTTACCCACAGACACCAGAGCTCGAGTTTGAAGATATTTCAGATAGTCAGTTCAATTTCTGAACACTGGCCCTTTAAGCTAAAAAGCTGGCCTGTTATTCACAGGAAGTAATGGGTATTCATTACAGAAAAAACACAATGCAGGGTTCCTGAACCGCGTTAAACCATAAAGTGATAAGAGACCAGACTCTGCTACATTAAAACTACAAGAAGTTACTTCCTGTACTGTCTGCAAATCAAGCACGTACTTCCTGGTCAGGAATTCATAAGAGCCGCTGGAGAGGACTCCGCCTGCAGGGGGCTGACCCTTGACGAGACTCACCCATCCTTGCACTCAGAGCGATGAGTGACTGCCCTCTGTCAGCTCAACCAGTCGCAAGATGCATTTTAATGCTTTCTACAGCAATACAAACGCGACTCCTACCAGAAGTAGTAGTAGTAATAATAGTAATTATAATAAATATATATAATATGGCTGCTTCTGTAAAAATATGATTGCTGGGACACAGTCGAGGTAGACACATATCTGTAATGCATACATGCTCAGGTGCCATGTAAGCATTAATCAGTCCAGGATTTCTATTTGAGTCACACATCAGCAGTCCACTGGCTGGCAGGGGTGATGGATTTCAACTTGCCCCTTCGCCTCCACAAGTCTTGCTTCAATAAAACATAGGGGTAAACACTGTCAATAGGGGTTTTCACCCACTGCCATCAACGGACTGCACAGGGCCGGCTTCAGCGCCGGTGGCGCCCTGTGCGACAGTGTTTGCTGGCGCCCCCACACATGACCACCTCCGCCACGGATTCCCTCACTACCACCATTTGACAATGCCCCTCAAGTCTCCGTAACCACTGTCTCTTAGATTCATTTAGTTTAATAGCGCCACTCATACCATTTCAAGATGTCAGAACACTTTACATCACACATGCATTGCACAGAGACAATCATACATGTGTAAAACAGTGTATAGGAAATGTTACATAAGACAGAGGCCTCCAAGGAGTAGGAGTCACATGTCATCCATACTGGTAGGTAGCATAGTTTAAGAGTCCTTGGACTGGAAAAGCACAGATTCAGAATTTAAAATGTAACACCATTGTTAGGGGGTTTCTTTAATAATAAGAATTGATTTCTCTCCAAATGAATCCCTTTTGCAAAATTAGGACAACGAAAGACCGGGCAAAAATATTCCTTGCAATTTACATGCAGCAGGTGCATTAACCCTCTGCACTATGATGATTCAAAACTTTTACTAGACAAAGCTCTGGTCTTTCTCCAGGGAGAACATTAATCACCAGATTCGTCATTGTTATTCATGTCTGGAATGTGCTGAGTCAATGTACACTGCATCAGGTGCTTTTGAAAGATGAACATGGCGCCCCCACCCCAAGTCAGCGCCCGGTGCGGTGGCACCAATCGCACCGCCCTAGAGCTGTCCCTGTGACTGCACAATGGTGAGCTGTACGACTGAGCATGCTCCGGAGGCACTTACCCCGATGTACTAAAATTTTAAGCAACGCAATGTAACAAGAGAAGTTGCTACCCTGCGTTGCGTCAAAGGGAGTGAGCAGAAATACACCACATCTATTGCACAGTTCTGCTCTCTTGTAGCACTGGTGCACTTCTGTCCCACACAGCACCTTTGTACCACGATGCAAAGGTGCTGTGTTGTGGTCAGAATCGTTTTTTGCCGAAATGTATACATTCCTGTACAAAAACTATTCTTAAAGGCTTGTTTCTCTTTGCAGAGAGGAAGTAATGAGTGGAAATAAAGAATTTTGTCCTTGTTGCACAACACGTGTAGTTGCACCATTTTGGTGTAAACCCATTTTTACTGACTTTACTTAATATAGTTTTCCTTCAAAATATGTGGGTGAATGCATGGGGTCACCCCTGAGCCACCCATTTAGCTCCGCCCCAAGGTAAGACAAGGTAGCGCTATACGCTGCATTGCGTTATGTTACTTTGTAAATCCTAAAATAGATTTTGCGTCTGGGCTGCGCCATAAGTCTCTGAGGGAAATCCAAGTGTCAAACTAGATAGGACCCTGTTTGTCTTATATCTGCGTTGTGCACTGTCTTGGCTTTTTTGACAGCTTCAGCAAAACAATTGGACTGTGTGGGTGACGGATGGAGCTGGTACAAAATTAATGGTGGGCAGCAATGAGATGGCATTTGTTCTATGTGGCTACTTGTGTCTGCTAGTGATACTGCCAAAGAGTTGACTCCTGGTGACCCATGTCTTTGTTTAAACACAGCCTCTTCTTCCAGTTCTAAACTAACAACAACCCAAAAAACTCTTCACACTCCCAAAAACTCCAGGAAGCTTTGTCCACCACACTCACCCGCTGGGAATCAGTGGAGGACATGGATGGATACCAGTTGTTTCACGCTTAAACTGAAGTTGTGTACTGGTCTCCTTGTTTTCAGTCATTTCATTTTTACAGTTCAAAAATAAAGGTTATAGAGGAAAGTATAAGTCACATTAAAAAAGACAATATACCAATACATAGTCATTTTTAATGTTCGCCAACTACAGAACCAAATACAACCTCAAGATGCCACAAACACATTCTGCCCCTTCTTGTGGCCTTTTGTCAAGTAGGGCCAATTTTAAATAAGACATACTGTCTGCTTATCTGAACAAGAACATGCTTCGATACATGTTGCCTTACCTTTCGACACTAGACTGGCCCCAACACCAGTCGCCGCTTCCAACAGATCACAGCCGACCACCCAGCAGACTACTCCGCCAGCGCCGTCACTCTCCTTCTGAACTCCTCGCATTATAGTTAGGAGATAGAAGCGACCCTTCTTTGCCCATGCCCAGGAAGTCTTGAAGTAAATGGCTCTCTGGATCAGTTGCCACTCTCCTCGAAGCTCATTCCAGAGAGCATGCTGGGCCCACTTGACAAAGCCCAGCTGGAAATGCTGAGGAATCTGCCGCTGCAGGTGTCCTTCTCCATGCAGAGTAGATGTTGGGGCATCACCTAGAAGCTCAAAGAATCACACGACTAATTTGAAAATCTATGACGGGTCTAGTGTTTCCTGGGACGGTCTTACTTCTAGAAATGTACTGCGCAAGATTAAATTATGCGGAAAGTGCCTTCACGTATGTAACAATATTTTCTGTGAGCAATGATTCCACATTCTTCGTTTGGCTTTCTTTGCCAGAGATGCTGAATGCTGATCCTGGGTAGATGCATTGTGTAGTGTCTTCATTTCCATTTTCCTCTGTAGAAAGGCACTTTACTCCAGTCTCTTGCATAAATCATTGTTCTTCCCCCAAACCTAAACTTCTTTCTCTGGAAAATCCTGTATAATGGTGTTTTCCACTGTCCTAAGTGGTGTATTCAACCTTGCAACAACTAATACCACTGCTAGTATTCTCCAGAGATGAGCAGCTCATCCACTGCTCCCTGGGCGTCACGTGGCCAAGATTTCTTTGGGTCCAGTAGTGGCTGATAACGAGATTTCTGTGAGACTTTACTTGACAATAGCCCTTTAAACAGGTACCGAGTACCGGCATTCCTTATTTTTATCACTCTGAGTACCGGACCTTCTCTACTGCGGTACAGAGTACCGGTACTCATGAAAGGTAGGCTAGTTGGCTGCTGGTGAGCACTGAGCCGTCAGAGTGGATCCTGTCTCTGACAGCGAGGGCGCTTCTGTAGCCCTGAACTGAGCCCCAGGGCCCATCTGAATAATACCCGGGTGTTCACCATCATGCTGTGTTTGATAGAGAAGAGTCCATTCAGGCCCTGTGCTGTCCATCACATTCACACTATTGTGTGCATTTGTGAAAACCCTGAAATCCAGGCAGCCCTGTGACCGCAGCAATTAAGAACGCCATGGGAGGTAAGGAGTTTTAAATGGCTTTAATCCCATCTGAGTCCTTTGTGTAAGTGTCTCTTTATGCCTGTGTGTTTGCCTGCTTCTGTGTGCCTGTTTTTGTGTGAGAGAAAAGCGAGAGAAAGAGGGAGAGAATAGGGACATTCTCAGGAGGTATTTTAAAGGAAATGTGTGGAATGCTTTGTGTGTGCATGCATGCTTGTTTGTGTGTGTGTGCACGCTTGAGAATATATAGTATAGAGCCAAACAACAGCAGATAATAGTACTGAAGCTGCAAACATTAAAAAACAAGGAAATGTTTACATATCATCACGTTTGCCTTTCATTTTGTGTAACAGCTCTTTTTTTGTTTACATAAACGCAGTTCTCAAGTGCTTTGGGATGTGCTGCAACTGGTATAGAAGTCATTAAGTATCATCATGTCTTGTCCTTAGCTCCGCCCCTGGCCCTGTCCATTTACCACACCCCCAACTCATTTTAATGAGTGCCTGCACACATTTGTTCCCATTTAAAACACTGATTGACCATGGTTCCAGTTGGACAGACGGTAGAGTGCATGTGAGATAAACCCGCTGCGGCTGAGGACTGCCATGAGGAGTGCTGCAGTTGTACTTGAGCGGAGATGGGCAAGGGTGAAATAAGCGTGGTGTACGGGGTATACCTTCCGCAATGAGCGTGTAGGGAAGATGGGTATGCGAAGGCATGGTCTGATTGCTCAGCGTTGGAAGCCACCCACTGCAGGGAACTGTATTTGGCCCAGTGGTCACTGATTCTAATCTCCTTAGGTCCATTTGACCTATCATCCAGATGGGGTCAGTAAAATCAGTTGCATCAAATGAAATGGTAGCGGACACTAAGAAACCCTTCTGTATATCTATTTCACAAAGGCATTTTATGTAGCTGACCATTACTGATAAGAGGGAAACAGGGCTGGACTGGGAACCAAAACCGGCCCTGGGAAAGTTCTCAGCTGCCCCCCATTCCCTCCGGGGGGGTTGGGGGTGCCACCCAGCTCTTTGCCAGGGCCGAATTTCAGCAGATTTTGTTACAGGGCCGATTTTGCAGCTACTTTCAAAACCACCCCCAACCGTGCGGCCCACCGAGGCATTGCCCGTTGCCCGCTACGGCCAGTCCGGCCCTGGAGGGAAAGAAAGAAAATGAAAAACGCAATATATCAGCCGAGAAATAGTAAAAGTGAAAATGATTTAGCCCTTCAATGGTTGTAAATGTCTTTCCTTGGTAACCCTGACATGCCAGTCTCCTCCTCTTCCTCTGAATGCAGGTTCACTTCTCTCTTGTGCTAACAGCTCCTTTACCAACACGACCCCCCTTGCTGGTTAATGACCGTTCACTCACCCAACGCCCACGGTCCCCTGGTTGTCAGATTGCTTATGGAGCAGGTCAGGCACTGATTGCATTAGTTGACACATTATGTATACACAGTGTCTTGTAATTGCTCAGTGATGCTGGGACTAGGGGCGGCGTTCACCGCACCTTCGACCTCTGACATGCATTTTCATTCTTGAAAAACATGCTTGCATTTTTCAATCCCATATATTATTTCGTGAACCTGTAAAGTCACGGCGATGTGTTCTCATTGTTTTATAAGAGTTCACATAGCTGTTCGGGTAAAATTGCAGCTTCTAGGCACTGGTGGCATAAAGAAACTAGTTGCAAAATGAAAACAAGCATTTACAATGCAATAGGTCTTGCAATGACATTGTTTTGAACTATTGGCATTGAAAATGTTATTGTTTTTTTCCCCTTCATGAAGCATTAATCAAGTAATGGCATTGTAAATGACAATGTATTTTACCCCCGGTTGACCTCCGCATATAGACATACATAGAAACGGCACTACAAATGGGCACACATGCATGCACACACTGAGAAGCACACGCACCCCGTGAGACAGACACACTAATACATAGAGGCACACGGGTGCACCGAAGCACGTGATCACACACAGGCACACTGAGTCACAGGCGCACGGAAGCTTTGGGTCTCAATGGCCCCGTTCAAACCTGGCTGAAGCCTGACATTCTTTTTGACTGCCGTTTGATCTTGTAAAATAAGGTCGAAGATGAAATAAAGATACAACGAAATATTAGGCAAAGACAACGTACTGGCACACCTTTTGTACTTTTGGATGTAAACCCCATGTTCTCCAGACACCAAATCATAACACTCTGGTGGGGAGCACAATCCTGATCACCACTTACTGCAACCAAAAGTCACTAGGCTCCAGAAAGAGTAATTGAAGGGGTGTAAGGATAAGGAAGGAGGGCAAAATATTAAGGGGTCTGGCGAAGCAGGGATTTCTGAGATTCAAATAAGGAACACTTTTGTCATTTAAATTAAGAACACATGAGTGTCTTAACAGCCTTGGGCTGCTCTCATTTATCCTTTTAGATAGTGTCCTTCCTTCATGGAGTAGCTATCCTGTACTTGTATGTGCTTATAGAGGAAAGGATATATGTAAATGATAATAAGGGATAGGAAAGAGAGAGGGGGAGAGAGAGAGAACGAGAGAGAGAAATAGTGAGGGAGAGAGAGTGAAATAGTGAGGCAGAGAGAGAAAGAAGGAACAAGAAAGAAAGAGAGAGAGAAATGAAGAGGCATCAGGGAAGAAAGAAAGAAAGAAAGAAAGAAAGAAAGAAAGAAAGAAAGAAAGAAAGAAAGAAAGAAAGAAAGAAAGAAAGAAAGAAAGAAAGAAAATAAGAAAATAAGAAAGAAAGGACGAAGATGAGACCAAAGAAGGAAAGATAAGAGGGGGAAGAAACAGGAAAGCAAGAAAGAAAGAAAGAAAGACCAGAAGAGAGTGAAATAGAGAAAATACAAGAGTGTAATTTTTAGGCTAGAGCGAGAGAAAGAGTGTGAGAGAATCAAGTCCAGAGAATTTAAAAAAAAGCTCCAAGTAGATTGCGGACCCGAAGGTGTGAGAAAGAAAAGGAGAGCGCGTGACGGCAACAGAGGAAAGACAGTGAGAAGTACAAAAGAAAATAAGAACTAGAGTGTAAGGGAGTTTTGAAAGATCATGAGGCAGTGCAGAAGAGTGATCGCACATAAGTACTAGACATTCCGATAGTCAGAGACAGGGTACAAGAGAAAGAACATCAGTGTGAGGGGAGGGGGTTGAAGGCAAGAGGGAGAGAATATTAGCAGAGAACATGCGAAGAAGGGTAAAAGAGAAAAAGTAGTAGTGTATACAGTGCATAACTTATGCACCAGGAAGACAGTAGGACTGCCCACACCCTGTCCACATGTAACATCACCTGTTCAATGGGTTTCAGGCCTCGGAGGCGTCTACCTAAACCGCATGCCTCCAGTCTGACCTCGGGAAGTACTTCCTGTCTCACCTTCACTATCTAGCTTTCACCGGCAGCACAAGAGACATAGCCGGTGAAAGCTAGATAGTGAAGTTGTGAGAGTACGCTTATCATACTGAAAAATGAAAGGTGTCATGAAAACACTGATATATAGTATTTGTGAGAATATGAACAAGAGAGAGTGAGCATGCGAGGTAAAGCAAGAAGAGGGGGGCCCAAGAGAAAAGAAAATAAGAATGAAGGAGTGCGCAAAAGAACATGAGTGAGTGAGAGTGCAGGAAACAAATGGGGGGAGCATAAGGAAAGAAAATAAGAAAGGAAGAATGTAGGGTATCGAAGGGGTTCGGAGCAAGAGCAGGTGAGAGCGCGAGACTAGGGAGAGGCAAGAGCAGAGAGAGAACCAGGACGGGTAAGAATGGAGAGGCGAAAGAGGGACGAAGAGCGCGCGAGGGCAATCGAGAGGAGATTAACACAGAGCGAAGGAAAGAAAGGGAGAGGAATTCTAAAGAGCAGGGAGAAAAATAGTCTACTCCCTCTTGGCACCTCTCCCCCTTCCCTCTCAATGCGACATCATCTCACCACTCACTGGACGGTCCCCGCGGGGAGGGCCGTGCTATCTCTTTCAAAGCTGCGGAGTCCTTTCTCCAGACACTCACGGGTCCGGGTGCAGAGCATAGAGGGGGGGGGGGGTGCTGGTGCCTGGAGAGCTCACTCCCAGGACCACCCGCGTGGTTCATAAGCCCCCGCTCAGCTCGGTTTATGTGTGAAGGGGTCTGTGTCAGGAGAGAGCAAGACTGCCCCCCCTCCCGTCCCTCCACATGTAAATATCACATGTTAGATGGGCTTCAGGACTCGGACTCATCGCCGTTTAGCATCTACCTAAATCGCCTGCCTCTAGTCTGACCTCAAGAAGTACTTCCTGTCTCAGGACTTGGACCCCAGAACACACACCAGCGTCATTGGTACGATCTGACCTACGGAGCCCTCGGATGGTACAGCCCTAGAGCCAGAGTGTTTTAAATGGACCAGCCTGGTACTGTACCTGCACGTCTTCATTTTGAGAGGGAGAGAACCTGCACTTGTCAGCAGAGGTACAATACTTTCACTTGTAGAGTACCGTCACTTCTCAGAAAAAGCAAGCCCAAGTACAACGAATCCAAAATACATCCACCTTGCCCTGGAACAGTACAGATACGTTGTCACCTCACTGAATCCCACAGAAAGGTTTGCTAATCGTGTTCTATGCCCATTCAGTCTTTGACCTCTCTGCGGAGACTGCAGACACAACTGTCGTAAATATCACATGTTAGATGGGCTTCAGGACTCGGACTCATCGCCGTTTAGCATCTACCTAAACCGCCTGCCTCTACTCTGACCTCAAGAAGTACTTCCTGTCTCAGGACTTGGACCCCAGAACACACACCAGCGTCATTGGTACGATCTGACCTACGGGGCCCTCGGATGGTACAGCCCTGGAGCCAGAGTGTTTTAAATGGACCGGCCTGGTACTGTACCTGCACATCTTCATTTTGAGAGGAAGAGAACCTGCACTTGTCAGCAGAGGTACAATACTTTCACTTGTAGTGTACCGTCACTTCTCAGAAGAAAGCGAGCCCAAGTACAACGAATCCAAAATACCTCCACCTTGCACTGGAACAGTACAGATACGTTGTCACCTCACTGAATCCCACAGAAAGGTTTGCTAATCATGTTCTATGCCCATTCAGTCTTTGGCCTCTCTGCAGAGACTGCAGACACAACTGTCGTTTGACTTAGTGCTGCCCACAGACAGCTTAGAGGTGGAAACGCTTTCTGCTTCGATTGTGAAATAAGATGGCCGCATGCACGCATCCGGGATTACTGTGTACACACGGATGAAAGACATATGCTCCCGCGAGGACGCGCCTTAGCCCAACATCCCCTACGTTTGCCTGCTCGCCCTGGGCATCTTGCCTAGCCTCGGGTAAAAAAACAAGCATTGATCTCTTAGCTTTATGGGGCCATGTGTTAGAAACACATGGCCCCATAAAGATAAGAAAGTGCTTTGTGACAGACGAAAAGCAGGCCACCGAGTCCGGCTCGGAGGCGAAAGGGCGTCTACAGAAAACCCTCATTTCCAATGGCAGGCCACCGTTTAGCATAAACGGCGACGCCAGCCAATGGAAATGACGGGCGGGGCTTAAAGCCCTCTTCTGAAAGTCCTTGTTAACAATAAAGCTCACAAGGCGAGCAGCGCATGCGCTGCCACGCCATGCGAGACCTAAAAAGAGAACATAAATCTAAAAACAGTCATTGAAATTAATATATGTGGACATACGGGGCCCGATTCACTCATGTATTGCAGTGACTGACTCACTCTTGTAATACTCTTGTCTTGCTCCTTAAATTCAAGGGTCCTTCGGAATACGTCACAGCAAAATCGTGCTGATTTCAGTGAGTAAACATTGGCCGCATTGATTAGTAAAGATACGTAACAGGAGGTAGTCTTGGGATTAACCTTTTCTGAATGTGGAGATCATGAAGATTACTGGTAAAGCAGTTGTCTGGATGACCAATGGACGCAGAGGACTGCCTTGTGGGGGCAGGGACAGTTTTTTCTATTGATAGATGAATAGAGCGCTCCATGACGCAAGTAATGACAGATACGTCTGGAATCCTGATGTATCTGTGTGCGCTAAAGTCACCCATTGCGTCACAACCATGATGCAACTCCAGCAATGCATGGGCCCAGCCTATCCCTGTGGCACTGTGTCACCCTTACGCCTGCCATCTTGCAGGTGTGAGATACTGATGCAGTGCCGTTATTGAGGGGTGCCTGGGTGTCGGCGCAGTTGGAGATCCATCGTTGGCGGTTGTTCGCTGCAGTGTCATTGTCTGTAAGCGTTGGCAGAGTGGTGGTGCTGAGGGAGTTGACGAGACGTACTTCAGTGGCCTTGATCCATCTGCGAGGGGGGCAATGATGGTGGTTGTGTACAATGGGCATGGTGAAGCCGTGATGTATACAATGATGATCGGTCCAGGAGAGTCGGGTGGTGTGGCTGTAGTTGAAGGTCCCGATGGCGGAGGAGACGTGCTCAACCGTTTGTCCCGCAATGTGGTTGCTGCGGTGACTAGCTGCTTGGGTCTGGTGTTGGGGAGCTACTCCAGGAGGGGGTAGTGTTCTGGTCACTGGGGTTGTCCAGAAGGAACTAAAGTTTGCTGAGTAGGATGTCGTAGGTGGATGTGAGAGCCTGGTGTACAATGAGGTCTACAATGGTATCAGAGCATGGGTGTCCATGGCCCGGGGGGCCTTCAGATGAGGGTGCCGCAAAGGATGGGGTTGGTCCAGATGTGGAAGTTGAGGTGTTCCATGGTCACCATTGGGTCATTAGAGTGCGTGGTCAGTCGGAGTGTGCTTCTGTAGGTGATAGCAATGCCTCCTCCTGGACGGTCGGGGTTGTCCTGGCGGGTGATTTAGTAGCCATCAGTGATGGCGATGGCGATGTCCGGGAAGGAGCAGATGTTGGTCCTGGCAGGCGATGTGGTGTCCAGGGTTGATGGTGAGGTGGGTGCTGGCGCCGTAGGGGTTGAGTGTCCGAGAGGAAGGGTCCTTGGTGCTTAGCGCCAACCAGGGGCAGACGGACGCAGACGGGCTAGCCTATGGCTTACCTTTGGCACGGGAGACGTCCATAACAACGCAGGCATTACATCATAATGCCTTTAGAATGCAAATCCAACGCAGGTGCCTTTACAATGCATTCCATTACAATGCATTGTGAGGTCAGTAATGGGGTATTTTTTATTTTTAGAGTGGGTATGGGTTTCGGGTGTCGGAGATGAAACGTGGGGTGTATTATGGGGTGAAATTTGAAATTTGGCATGTGCATGTGGGTCAAATATGAAATTTGGGGTGTGCATTTGGGTCAAATATGATTTTTACGGTGTGTTTTGGGAGCTCAAAGATGAATTTTAGTGATCAGGATTTGCTTTGGGGTGCAAGGGACAGTTTTAGGGTTGCACCCACTGAAGTGGGAATAGTAATGTTTACATCTCCGCAATCCAACACCTTATCTACTGTTGCAATATGGCTAGTATTAGCATGCATTGCAATGGAATGCGATATAATGGTATGCGTCGTAACTCCATATATATATATAACTTTGGCACACTAGTGGTACGCCCGCTACGAATGGCCGCACAGAGGCCCCCATTGAGAAGTGCTGCGGGAGGGACTGGACAGCTGGGAGGTGAGAAACACCAGAAAGAACACTGGATGGGACGTGGACGTGAGGGTGTGTGTGTGAGCGGGTGTTGCATATATTTAAATGAGAGAAATCTTACCTTGAGGCCGGGTCTTGTGTCTTCGTTACTCCTGCTCCCCTGAGTCTGCTTCCAGGAACAGGAAGTAGGCAGCCAGGCTCCCTCCCCTAAGCCAATCACAGTGCTGCAATGCGGCATTGGAATTTGTCATTAGCGCCGGGATGAGTCATTCAGCCAGGGGCTGGAGGTGTGGGCATGTTCTCCATTAAGGCTGTAATGCAGCCTGCATTGTGACCAGGACAGTGCGCATGACTGCTTTTTGCCGCCTGAGTGGGCCGATCAAACAGTCACTGCACACTTGAGGAGGCATGCCACTCCGCCCCTGTCCTGCTCCATGAGTGGAGCAGCCCTACCCACCCTCACGGCCGCAAAGGAAACATGGCACGATAACATCAGGAAGTTATCATCATGTGATGATTGTTCCTCTTCTTGCACCGCTTGGAAGCAGTGGGGCGACGCTCTTCCGCCATAGCGGATGAGCTGGCACTGGGGGTGCATCATCTACTGGTGCTAGGCCTGGGCGACTCGACCCCCGGGCCTCCTCCGCTACGTGTCCCACCTTCTCCTTACCTGGACATGACACCGTGGCGCAATCCGCTAAACTCTCTCCAAATCTGTGACTCACACAGCAGGAGCCTCAGCCAGGTGGGATTTCACAAGCGTGGGTACAGCAGTCGCCACCAAGTCCGCTGGCGAACCTCCCGATGCAGTGGATGCAGCAGGACCCCTTAAGCGTGAACTTGCAGCGCTCACGCAACACAAATTTGGCGCAGCTCAGGGGCCTCACCCCCCACAGCGTCTGGCCAGCGCAACCTCATACGGCCTGTGATGCAGAGAGGTGCCGCCCACCATTGGTAATCCTTTCTGTGCACCCCGGCGTAGTGGTGGATCATAGTATGCGATGGAGACCCCTACGTTGGTGCGCAGGAGTGCCTCTACCATTCACAGCTCCAAGGGGTGCAAGGCGGTCTTCTCACACAGGTCAGCAACGTGTCTCCATGCAACCGGCCAGACTTCACCACGAGGTACGCGCGATCGTCGCACCTCAATGTCTACCACCACAGCTCATCGACTCCACAGCTCCTCCGTATACCACTCAAGGCTCCAGATGCAGGTCCAGCTAGGCATCCAGGCTCAAGATGCAGGTCCAGCGAGGTATCCAGGCTACAGACGCAGGTCCAGCGAGGCATCCAGGATCCAGACGCAGGTCCAGCGAGGCATCTAGGCTCCAGACACAGGTCCAGCGAGGCATCCAGGCTCCAGACGCAGGTCCAGCGAGGCATTCAGGCTCCAGACGCAGGTCCAGCGACGCATCCAGGCTCTCATCCTTGTCATCCTGGATTTTGGGTGGATTGAGGGGTTTGTTGATGTGTGCTGCACTTCGCCCTGGCTGCTCCATTCTGCATTTAATTGTTTTCTTTGCCTATTTTCTATTGGGGGTTGACTGATAGGCTATTTTTTCCATTAGAGGCAAAAAAAACCTCATGTTAGGCTGACTAATGAGGCGTTTTTTCCCCACTAATGAGTCTTTCGTTGGTTTTTGCCCGCTACCACCCGAATTCCTATCGCCATGACGCTAATGTTAGCAGCAGTTTTCACCCCTGATCCCTGAAGCTATCGCCATGTAGCGACGTCTTGTACATACGTCGCTAACAAGGTGATAGTTTCAGCGGTACACAGCGTTAAGAAAACTGCTGCAAACTAGCGTTAGCAGTAGTTTTCACCAGTCATTGTACATATGCCACTTTATATTTCGGGTGAAATGCTAGAGGTGATAGAGATAGATGTGTTTGATTGTGTGTTCAGAGAATGTAATCTTAAGCAAAAAATAGTTTCTTCAAACTTTCAAATTATTTTTGGACAAACTTTGACTTATGTTGTTTCACAATATCTCAGTCGAAACCTAGGCCTGCAAAAATATTGCATCCACATTATTGACTACACCACTTTACCAAGGTAAATAAATATATCTATACAAATATATTACCTACTGGCGGTCGCCAGTAGGTAGTTATAGTTAGGTCCTATTATCCATAGGAAATTCGTAACATTCTTTTTCCAATAACTTTGGCGCCGGATGATGAAGCTTCGTGAAATTTTCAAAACTGGTGGGATGCTCCAGTCAGTTCCTATCCTAAAAGCTTGGGGGTGATTCGTCAAGCAGGAGCCGAGAAAAAAGGGGGGTCCTAAAACGCGTTTTCTCCATATTATTTCCCATAGGAAATTTTGGAACAGACTACAGCCCGAACTACTGACCGGAATTACACCACATTTTGCAAAAAGGTAGCCCTTGGTTCAGAAGGAGACCTATATTTTAAATGGTGTAAATCCGTTCAGTAGTTCCTGAGAAATTCAAAAAATCAATTTCCCATAGGAAACTTTAGACACAGTTATAGCAAAAACTGCTGAACAGAATTACACCAAATTTGGCAAAAATTTACTGCTTGACTCAGAAAGCGACTTTCTAAAAAATGGTGTAAATTCGTTCAGTAGCTTTTGAGAAATTGAGAAATAAAGATAGTGATATCTATGGCCGTGGTGGATCCGCGCACCCTCCTGATCACAAGCTTCATACTAATTGGCTGTCAACACTCCAAACCAGGAAGTGTTGGCAGCCCGAGGCACAAGAAAACAGAAAAACAAATGCGCAAAACAGGAAAAGGGGTCAGGTTAGAAACACTCTGACCCCCTAGGCCTGCTCAGGGGGTCCCAGAAGGACCCCCAGAGCCAAAAAAATCATTTTTTTTTTTAAACGCAGGATGCGCGGAGGATCCGAGGATCCGGCCGAAAATATTTAAAACCGAAGCGCGGGCTCCCGCACTTCGTGTTAATAAAGCCCCCGGGTGAACCTGGTCCCAGGGGCAGTTGAAAAAAAAGTGTGGGGGGCCCCCAAATCCCCCCCACACTTGCCCCGGGGACAGCCACCTCCCCAGGGCTTGATGAAATAGGCATGGGGGCACACAGCCCCCCCGCAGCCCCGGGGACCGCCACCTCCCGGGGCGCATTTTTAGCCCCCCAAGCCACGGGGACTCCCACCCCCCCCGGGCTTTCATTAATTGTAAGCGGGGGCACACGGCTCCCCGCAGCCCCAGGGACCGCTACCCCCGGGGCTTTGCATTAAGTGGGAGGGGGGCCACGCGGCCCCCCTCCTGGAGCCAATGATGGCCCTGGGGACCGCCACCCCCCAGGGCCGGCTCCTGCAGTGTCCCAGGGTGCCCACCCCCAGGACACTGCAGTTTGCAACGACAGGGCGGGAACCTCGCGGCTCCCGCCCTGTCAATGCAAACTCTGCTTTGCTTCATTGAAGTAAGAGCAAGGAAACCTGCTCTTGCTTCAATGAAGCAAAGCAGAATTGCTTTTCCATAAGGGGAGTTGCATGTCAGCAGCTCCCCTTGTGGAAAAGCAGTGCTGGCTCCCGCAGGACACGGGAGAGCCGGCAGGACAGTGGGGGGATTGGGGACCCCCCCACAGTCCCCAACCAATACGGCCGGCCCCGGGGATGGGGTCTCTGGGGCCAGAAGTGGCCCAGGAGGGGGGCCACGCAGCCGCCCTCCCCTAAAAAGTTCCCAAAAAAAAAAGGCAGGCCGGCCCCGGGGGATGGGGTCCCCGTGGCCATTATTGGCCCGAGGAGGAAAAAAAAAAGCAATGGCCAGGCCCACGGAGGGGGGGCATGCGGCACACCCTCCCAAAGAAAAAAAAAAGAATCATTAATAAATAAATAAAGGCCGGCCCTGGGGGATGGGGTCCTCGGTCCCATAGAGGCCTTAGGAGGGGGGCCACGCAAGACCCCTCCATAATAAAAACAAAAAATTTGCCCATGCCCTGGGGGATGGGGTCCCCGGGCCGGAATTGGCCACAGGAGGGGGGCCACGCGGCCCCCTTCCCATAACATTTTTGTTGTTTTTTTAAAAATGGAGGTCAGGTCTTGGGGGATGGGCTCCCCAGGGCCCATAAAATAGAAAAGGAAGGGGGACCACACAGCCTTCCTTATTAAAAAAAAAAATGACCGGCATCGCGCTGGAGGCCCCGCCCCCTCCCAGCAGCACTCTGCAAACGCGCCCCCTGGTGTGTTGTAAGATGGGGAAGTAATTCCCCTTGAATAAGGAGGGTCCCTGGGGGCCAACTAGCCTACCAGGTACCTCCAGTATGCGCCAGGGAGCTGCGTTGCAAAGAGGTATTCAGAGGTCACGCCCCTTTTTACACCTCTCTGCAACACAGCTTTGTGGCGCTTACTGGAGGTACCTGGTGAGCTAGTTGGATCCCAGGGACCGTCAGGATTCAAGGGGACTTTATCCCCAACTCAAAATGCGCCACAGTGTGCATTGTTGCTCAGTGGTGAAGGGAGGGGGCGGGGCCTGAGGTGACATGTGTGCAAACACACCCTGTGGTGCGTTTTAAATTGGGGAATTAATTCCTCTTCAATACTGAGGGTCCCTAGGGGCCAACTAGCCCACCACTTACCTCCAGTAGGCGCCACTGCGCTGCATTGCAGAGAGGTGGCCCAGGCCATGCCCCTTTTTACACCACTCTGCAACGTAGCTTTGTGGCACTTACTGGAGGTAAGTGGTGGGCTAGTTGGCCCCCAGGGACCCTCAGGACTCAAGGGGACTTAATCCCCCAATTTACAACGCACCAGGGGGTGCGTTTACGCAGTGGTGCAGGGAGGGGATGTGACCTGATGTCACAAGTGTGCAAACGCGCCCTGTGGCGCGTTTTAAGTTGGTGAAATAATTCCCCTTCAATCCTAAGGGACCCTGGGGGCCAACTAGCCCACCAGGTGCTTCCAGTAAGCGCCACTGCGTTGCGTTGCAGAGAGGTGGTGCAGGCTGTGCTCCTTTTTATACCTCTCTGCAATGGTGCTGACTGGACGTACCTAGTGGGCTAATTTGCCCCAAGGGACCATCAGGATTCAAGGGGTGTTAATCTCCCAACTTAAAATGGCCACAGGGCGTTTATACACAGTGGGAAAGGGAGGGGACGGGGCCTGAGGTGATGTGTGCAAATCCGCCCTATGGCACGTTTTAAGTTGGGGAAATAATTCCCCTTCAATCCTGAGGGCCCATGGGGGCCAACTAGTCCACCAGGTGCTTCCAGTAAGCGCCACTGTGCTGCGTTGCAGAGAGGTGGTCCAGGCCGTGCACATTTTCTCTGCAACGCAGCTCTGTGGTGCTAACTAGAGATACCTGATGGGCTAGTTGTACCCAAGGGACACTCAGGATTCAAGGGGACTTTATCCCCCAAATTAAAACGGCCACAGGGCGTGTTTGCACACGTCAGCTCAGCCCCCCCCCCTCCCTTCACCAGTGGGCAAACGCGTCCTGTGGCACATTTTAAGAGGTAGTTTTAATCCCCCTGCCATATTATATACTAGGGGCTTACAGAGGAGGTCATGCTAATAACAGGGGTACCCCAACGCATAGTGTTCCCTAGTGTACGTAGGTATTTTAACTCTATTCTAAGTGTCTTTTAGCATAGCATTGGCTCTAGGACTGGTTAGTCAGAGTCAGTTACCACCAGTACCCATCTGAAAAAGTTGAGGGTACAGGATGATTTTGAAACAAAGACTCTTTCTGCTCCTCTGTTTTTTCTTTCTGCACGTCTTCCTTCTTCCTGCACTTTTCTTTGTCTTTGAGGACTTCTGTTGCTTCTTTCTGCATATCTTTTTCTTCTTTCTGTGTGTTTTTTCTTCTTACTTCACATGTCCTACCTCTGTAGGCATAGTTAGAAACTAGAATTTAAAAAAGCTTTGAAATTCACTTAAAGAACCATAGGTTTCAGTTACGTTAAAGTTAGAAATTAGCATTTAAAAAACCTTTGAAATTCACTTAAAAAAACTTAGGTTTCAGGCATGTTATAGTTAGGAATTAGCATTTAAAAAAACTTGGAAATTCACAGAAAAAACCATAGGTTTCAGGGGTGTTATAGTTAGCTGGACATTTCACTCGAACAAAACCATTGAAATTCGACCGTTATAGTTAGTTCAGCTAACTATAACTTGCACGCCCGCAATGCACTGCTGATGACGTCACATATTACATTACTCTTGACATGACAGTGACATCACTCATGACATCACTGATGACATCTCAAATGACATCACTGATGACATCGTCCTTGTGATAGAGTGGCAGACCTCCTCTCACCCTAATATAACCTTTGATACACACATTCAAAAATAGAAACTAACATTTTCAAAAAAGTGGACATACCAATACCAATTACAACAACCTATTAAGTAATTCCAAGATCTACATACACATCCACTCATTCACCAACAGTCCTATATAGTCACTCATACATGTACTCACTCTGTTATGTTATGTTATGTTATGTTATTGTGTTTTATAGCGCGCCCAGCTACTCCTAGGAGTGTCCCGGCGTGAGCTAAGAGGGCAGTAGAACAACAGGAAATTAAAACAGGTGGGTTTTGAGGTGCTTCCTGAACAGATAGGAGTCTTGAATCGCACGCAAAGATAGCGGCAATGCATTCCACAACCTGGAGGCCTTAAAAGCAAGAGATCTACCCCCCATATGTTGAAGACGAACGCCGGGGGTAGAGGCAAGAAGCTATGATGAGGATCTCAGAAGCCTGGTAGGCTGGTAGAAAGAAAAACGCTTTTTAAGATAGGAAGGGCCTCCATCATGGAGAGCGCGATGAGCAAGAACCAGAGCCTTGAATTCAACGCGTTTTCTGACTGGAAGCCAGTGCAGCAAACGAAGCGCAGGTGAAATACAATTTCTGATGGGGAGATTAACCACCAGCCGGGCTGCAGCATTCTGGATTATCTGCAGTTTTTTCAGCAAGTAATCGGGCAGACCGATGTAAAGACCATTGGCGTAGTCGAGAAGGGAGAGGATCAGAGCCCGGACCACTGTCTCCTTCGCTGGTCTTGGTAACAGAGGTAAAAACTTTCTCAGAGATCTAAGTATACCAAAGCAACAGCCTGTGAGCTTTTTAATCTGAGTCAGAAAGGACAGCTGCTCGTCGAACCAGATACCCAAGTTTTTGACTGGGAGACCCGTGCAGGATGGAGGAGGAAAAGCTGAGGGCCAAAGAGAATCCCTAAAATGAGGCGGAAATTTACCATAGAGTGGAATTTCAGTCTTTTCCTCATTACATTTTAAATGGGCGACAGATAGCCAATGAAAGACGGCTGCCAGACAGCCCTGCACTCTGGAGGTGGAATAGTCAGTCCTGTCCCATGTAAGCAGGAGCTGAGTATCGTCGGCATATGCAATAACCTTGGCCCCCCCTTTCTCTGCCAGTTGAACTAGAGGCGTAACATATATATTAAAAAGCAGAGGGCTCAACGAAGAACCCCGAGGAACTCCAGTGGAAACAGGCTGAGGAGGAGACACAAAAGGTGGGAGCCAGACCTGTTGTGACCGAAGTGTGAGGTGTGAGAAAAAATTCCAGCCACTTCCAGGCCTGACCTGTTATGCCGATTTGCTGTAGACGGACAGGAATTGAGCCGTTGGTCGATAGCCCCATCATTCACAAACCAAGTAAAACAAGAGAGGAAATGATCAGACCAAGAAACAGGAAGAGGATTATCCAGAGAGATAGAAAAGTTAGAGCAGATAGGGTCCAGAATGTGACCACCACCATGAGTAGGAGAGCTGACCCATTGGGTAAGTTGAGCAAGATCAACCGCCTCTAGGAAGGCTTTGGAATCGCTCAAGTCCCGTTGGTCGAGGTGAATATTACAATCACCCAAAAAGAGGTATTGTGAAAAACGTAGTGCACGGGAGACAAGTAACTCTACAAGACCACTAAGAAAAGGACCAGCGTAGCCAGGCGGCCTATAGACTAGGGTGCCGGCTAGTGTAGATACAATACAATGGTGAAGTCGAGGAGTTCACTCTGATCTAACGAAATATTGTTGCTCAATGTCACCTCCCAGACATTTCTGTAAATAATGGCCACACCACCCCCCCTACCACACAAGCGGTCAGCTCGGCAAATCGAATAACCTGCCGGGATAGCCATCTGTACTATAGGATTAGAAGAGTCATTCATCCAAGTCTCTGTAACAAACAGCAGATCAAGATGTAGATCCAGGATCAGATCAAAAATATCCTGGTAATGTTTGACTAACGAAAGACTGTTGATCAGGCCCGCTTTTATACTAGGGCGGGCTTTAGAACTCACCGTCCCTCTAGCGTAAGGGTATATACCTCTAGGGGCCTGGCTGAGATGAAAATGGCACTTAGAACATGATAGATGACGACTACAACTCACATCCCAATCCAAGTGGGGCGAGCAAATTGGGGGTCTAAGTGCCAGTAGATCAAGCCGGCTGTATATCGGCGGGGTCACCATGAGAAGAGGAGGAAGGACAGCATGGCTGGCGCTGGACGCTACCGGGACGCGGACGGGCGCAGACGGGCTTGCCGTCCGGCGCGCATTAAATGGTCGTCCCGTGTGCGCGAGGCTAGAACGCCTCAGATCCAAGATGGCGGCTCTCGGCGGCACAGCGAGAGACCAGGAAGTGGATAAAACACACAATACACTACCAAAACAGGTTAAAATGCAGAATGAGGAGCAGAATGTAGTTAAAAGGTATTGAATTTTTAAAGTGCAAGTAAGGGGGCTTTGTACAATTCAGATGTGCAAAGTAAGCAATTACATGTGCAAAATAAGCAGTAAGCAATTCGACAAGGAAAACGCCAGACCAACGTGAGGCGTGGTGTCTACTGTGCCTCGAAGCGCTGCGCGTCCGTCCGGCGCGCATTAAATGGTCGTCCCATGTGCGCGAGGCTAGAACGCCTCAGATCCAAGATGGCGGCTCTCGGCGGCACAGCGAGGGACCAGGAAGTGGATAATACACACAATACACTACCAAAACAGGTTAAAATGCAGAATGAGGAGCAGAATGTAGTTAAAAAGTATTAAATTTTTAAAGTGCAAGTAAGGGGGCTTTGTACAATTCAGATGTGCAAAGTAAGCAATTACATGTGCAAAATAAGCAGTAAGCAATTCGACAAGGAAAACGCCAGACCAACGTGAGGCGTGGTGTCTACTGTGCCTCTTCATATGTACTCATACACCTATACATCCTGTTACACACTGCCACTCATTCATAGAGTTACTCACACACATAGTCACTCATGCTAATACAGAACCAAACATCCATTTACTTGCACATACAGTTATGCACACACCACTACACTTACTTCTACAGAAACGTACACATACTTACTCTCTTAAACAATCACTTATAGAAACACATCATTATTTATACAGGAACTCTTCCAATCATTCACTCTCACATATACTCACTTATATACACCAATACTCACATACTAGTTTAAAACATATGTAGTTACTCATAAAGACGCTATTGAGACTGTCATTCACTCGTTAACACACCCATACACACACTCATCCACCCATACAGTCCTGCACACATGCTGTCTTCAACACATACAAACAGTGAGTCCCTCATTCATGCATCGATGCGCTAAGTAATACCCCCACCCAATCATACAGACACTCAGACACTCATACTGATACTCAAAAAACGAACTAATAACCCATATAGACACTCATGTAGCTACTCACCAACCCATGCAGCCACTTATACACTTAATCAGTCAGTTTTACAAACAATTTTAGAAAAAAAACATCCATTTATACACTTATTTACCCATTTATTCTTCCATCGACCTTGAGATATACATATATAAAAAATATTTAATTTTCAGAAAGACACACATTCACTGGATGATGTCATCAGTGATTTCATCAGTGATGTCATTTGAGATGTCATCAGTGATGTCATGAGTGATGTCACTGACCATGTCATGAGTGATGTATATGTGATGTCATCAGCAGTGCATTGCAGGCGCGCGAGTTAGAGTTAGCTGACCTAACTATAACGGTGGAATTTCAATGGTTTTGTACGAGTGAAATGTCCAGCTAACTATAACAGCCCTGAAACCTATGGTTTTTTAAGTGAATATATATATTTACATATATATATATATATATCTATATCTATATATATATCTATATATATATATATTTATATATATATATATATAGATATATATATTCACTGAAAAAACCATAGGTTTCACACATGTTATAGTTAGCTGGACATTTCACTCGTAAAAAACCAATGAAATTCCCCCGTTATAGTTAGTGCAGGCAACTATAAATCACGCGACCGCAATCCTCTGCTGATGATGTCAGATATTACATCACTGATGACATATGTGTCTTTATGAAAAATAAATATTTGTAATATATGTATAGCTAAAGATACAGTATTAGCATCAACAGAGGATTGCGGTCGCGTGAGTTATAGTTGCCTGCACTAACTATAACGGTGGAATTTAATTGGTTTTTTACGAGTGAAATGTCCAGCTAACTATAACATATGTGAAACCTATGGTTTTTTCAGTGAATTTGCAAGGTTTTTTAAATGCTAATTCCTAACTATAACGTGTCTGAAACCTATGGTTTTTTCAGTGAATTTGTACAGTTTTTTAAATGCAAATTTTTTTTTGATATTTTTTGTAAACCTATGTATAAAATAATATATGTACTATATCCTGCATTATGGAATGGTTAATTTTTTTTTTAATGCATTTTTTTTCCGTGCGCGTACGGTACGCTGACGCTACGCGCTCCGTACATCATACGTACGGTGCGCGTACGGTAAGCTGACGCTACGCGCTCCGCACGTCATAAGTACAGCGCGCTTACGTGATACGTACGTGACGTACGCGTACACGCGGAAGCAACGTCGCGGTTACGCAGGGGCGTGTAATGCGCATGCGCGAGTGCGTCTTACGTACGCGCTCCGTAAGCGCTCGGTAAGCGTCACGTTTGCGCATGCGTACTTGTTAGCGAGCGCGTACCGTAAGCTTACGGAGCGCGCACGGTAGGTCATATGATCCACAAAGAACACTTTTCATTGGTTGAAACTACTTTCAGTTCCAGAAACTTCCCACACCACACCCATTCCCCTCATTACTGCTTGAGATCCCCTAGGAGAAGGAGCTGAATTGACATTGAGATACAATGGCAGAACAGCAGACCTCTTCTGAGAGTGAGGCTAGCAGCACCACCATCATCCAGAGAAGGAGGAAACAAAAGAATTCTTTTGTATGGGAGTATTTTACTTTTCCAGAGGGGGAGAAAAAGGTCAATGCTCCATTGGTCACTTGCACACTTTGTGACCGTGTTTTATCTAGAGGAAATCCAAGGAAGAAGTATTCCTTTGGAAATCACTCTATGATGAGATACCTTAGGGATAGACATCCCAGGACCTTTGCTCGACATACTGGAGAAAACTCTTCAGTAAGTCACCAGAGCCCAACCTCAGAAGCTCAGCCGAGTACATCATCGGCAGCTCAGCTGAGCCCTTCCTCTGAGGTGGGAGCATCACCTTCTTCTGCTCCTCTGGACGTTAACCCTCGATTTGGGAGGGTTGTAATGAGGTGTATAACGTGTTCTGCTCTTATTGTTTTTGGGGAGACCAGTGTTCCCCTTATTAACAATAAGATAGATCAGCACGTTTGTAGACGCTCATAATATTCCCATTCTTTCTTTCCTCCATCCCTGTATGAACCCAACGGCTCTTTTAAGAGCCAACCTTACCTCACAATTTTTTTTTTTTTTTTTTTAAGCTTTCCTTTTTGAAATTTTTTTTTTGCCGTGCGCGCACGGTACGCGTAATTACGCGAAGTTCGCGGAATTTCTCCGTTTACGCCGTGCGCGTATGCTGCGCGCATTCGGCGTTTTTTTTAAAAAAAATTAAAATTAATTTTTTTCCCTTGGGGGTCCTTCTGAGACCCCCTGAGCAAGGCTAGGGGGTCAGGAACTGTCCAGCCTGCCCCCTTTTCACGTTATCCTCCTTTGTTTTTCACCCCCTCAGACTGTGAGAGACAAAATGGCGGCCGACACTTCCTGGTTTCGTCCGATTCGAATGTTTACTTTGATCTAACAACCAATCAGAATCGCGCTCACGCACGGCACCGTACGCGTACGGTAAGCTTACCGTAAGCGCACGGAGCGCGCCCATAGATATATATATTGATTTAAATGCTATTTTCTCAGGAAATACAGAACAGATTTACACAAGACCTTCAAAAGGCACATCCCTCACCTGAGGGCTACCTCTCTGCCAAATTTCACATAATTCTGTTCAGCCGTTCGGGCTGTAGCTCGGACTAAAGGTCCTATGGAAAAATGCATGGGGAAAACGCGTTTTGGGACCCCCCTTTTTTCTCAGCCCCCGCTTGACGAATCCCCCCGAGACTTTCAGGGTAGGAGCGGAGCGTAGCGCCCCATTAGTTTTGAAAATTTCGCGAGGATTCGTCATTCAGCGCCAAAGTTATTCAAAATAGAATTTTGAGATTTCCTATGGAAACACGGTCCTAACTATAACTATCTACTGGCGACCGCCAGTAGATAATATATATATATATATATATATATATATCCATCACACAAGTTGCCTGGAATGAGGGAGCCCAAACACGAAGAAAATATTTGCCTCTTTATTTGTGGAGAGTGCAGTGACCAAGGGGCAAAACCGCATTGCAAAATTCAGGCCCGCCCGACGCGTTTCGTGCAGATGCACTTCTTCATGGGCTCAGGGCTTTTCAGCAAATGTTCGGAGCAGCAGTTCAAACGGGCACTTATACTTCTCTTTAACCCGCCCAGGTGGGCGTGGCCACCCTAGTGGCCTGATGGTCTTTGTAGTGTCCTTATTTCTCCTCATGTGAGTCGCTGCTCGTACATTTATCAATAATGAAATAAAAATCCTCAGTGGGTAGCAACGCCAATATTACTGCTTGGGCACATCCGTTCATATCTCCACTGGCTCTTCACGCTCTGAACTGCCTGAGCCGCGAGAGAAGCCCAGCTGCAGTCTGCAGTCTTTGCTGAAACAGCTGCCTGAGCCGCGAGAGAAGCCCAGCTGCAGTCTGCAGTCTTTGCTGAAACGGCTGCCTGAGCCGCGAGAGAAGCCCAGCTGCAGTCTGCAGTCTTTGCTGAAACGCCAATCGACGTGACAGTTCAGAGCGTGAAGAGCCAGTGGAGATATGAACGGATGTGCCCAAGCAGTAATATTGGCGTTGCTACCCACTGAGGATTTTTATTTCATTATTGAGAAATGTACGAGCAGCGACTCACATGAGGAGAAATAAGGACACTACAAAGACCATCAGGCCACTAGGGTGGCCACGCCCACCTGGGCGGGTTAAAGAGAAGTATAAGTGCCCGTTTGAACTGCTGCTCTGAACATTTGCTGAAAAGCCCTGAGCCCATGAAGAAGTGCATCTGCACGAAACGCGTCGGGCGGGCCTGAATTTTGCAATGCGGTTTTGCCCCTTGGTCACTGCACTCTCCACAAATAAAGAGGCAAATATTTTCTTCGTGTTTGGGCTCCCTCATTCCAGGCAACTTGTGTGATGGATGTTAGTAGCTGCCTGAGCCGCGAGAGAAGCCCAGTTGCAGTCTGCAGTCTTTGCTGAAACGCCAATCGACGTGACAGTTCAGAGCGTGAAGAGCCAGTGGAGATATGAACGGATGTGCCCAAGCAGTAATATTGGCGTTGCTACCCACTGAGGATTTTTATTTCATTATTGAGAAATGTACGAGCAGCGACTCACATGAGGAGAAATAAGGACACTACAAAGACCATCAGGCCACTAGGGTGGCCACGCCCACCTGGGCGGGTTAAAGAGAAGTATAAGTGCCCGTTTGAACTGCTGCTCTGAACATTTGCTGAAAAGCCCTGAGCCCATGAAGAAGTGCATCTGCACGAAACGCGTCGGGCGGGCCTGAATTTTGCAATGCGGTTTTGCCCCTTGGTCACTGCACTCTCCACAAATAAAGAGGCAAATATTTTCTTCGTGTTTGGGCTCCCTCATTCCAGGCAACTTGTGTGATGGATATATATATATATATGTATATATATATATATATATATATATATACATATATATATATATATATATATATATTTACCCTTACAAGCTTGGAGTGCCGCATAAATTCGGCAAAAAAGAAAGCAGGGTATGCTGGATAGTTCCCAAGTTTTGGCAGAGAGCAGCTCCATTGAGTGGAGCACCCTACAATACCACCAACACTGAATCTGTGTTAATATTGTTGCTGTGGTATAGTTATAGGGTAACTTTCTGACTGTAATACGATATTGAGGCCCTTCCCCTCCACCCATAAGGATGCACTCAGTGTAGACTAGGTCTGTGTGCGCTAGCCCCAGGCGTGCTGTCTGCAGTGCTGTTTTTCTACGGTCTTCATCTTACCTACCTGACAAATTGATCTTTTTAGCGAAATACCGTATTCCAAGTTTACTATGAGAATGCTTAATATTTCTAGGTGCAGATTTAATTGTTTCAAAGCACATGTATTTTTATCCTAATCTCCTTGGATTTGGTATGACCAAACCTTTACGCGTGAGGCTTGCACCTTCAATGAAAAAAGACCTGTACAAAGTTAAATTGTCTCTGTCATTCATTTCCAATTTGTAGGTCTGGCCTTTGAGACAGCCGTAGCTGTTTTGCTGGGCTATGTTTTCCTAATAATTCATAAACGTTCTACATGCATTGAGGGGCTTTTGGCCAGTGGGCTGGATCCATTGATCTGTTAATTCACATTTTGCTTTGGCCTGTACAGCATACTGTATGGGTATTGGGTCGGCCCTCTTTGCCATTGGCTCCCTTCACTTTGAGTGACTGCACAAAGCTTTAGCACATGTTCACATTCACCGAAAAATAGTTCCTTTCACCTCAGAAACAAAAGTGGTTCAAAGTGTGCTTCTTTTATTTGTATTTTATATTAATATTTTTATATTAAGTTTAAATACTAGATATTTATTTTGCCTGGTCTATCTGTGTTCAGTTATAATGTTAGTTATTTTCCATTTCTTTTTTAAAGTGGTTGTAATAAAGTGTTTATGTGTCATTGTAAAGTTGGAGTTGTCTGCACTTTCAATCTCCAGGTTGGTGGTGATTGATTTTTTATCCCCTGTACAAATAGTAAGAACATGGATAGCAGTGGCGTAGCCAGTGTGTCATGGGCCCTAGTGCAAGCAAAGAAATGGGCCCCAGGACGTTGTTGAAATGTGAAGTACAGCAATAATCAGGGTTCAGTGGGCCACTCAGGCCTCTGGGCCCCAGTGCCACTGCACCTGCTGCACCATTGGAAGCTACGGTCCTGATGGATGCCACAAATAAAAGACCTGGTATTTAAACAAACCACTATTAAAGCTGTGTATGAGTGAAGTGTCTTAAAATGTAAAATGCTTTATGGTGGGAATGTGGCAAATATGTTTAGGTGGTTGCATGTTTTTTAATTCTATTTTATGGCACATGCGTGCATTGCAAAATACAAAAATCTCCATTGCACCAGCTTACGAAGTCCAGACTATTGTCTTTGACAATTCTTGTGCTAGGCCTTAGGCTTGAGTTTCTTGTTGTCCTTCTCTCTGTTGTTGTGGTCTAAGAAAAAATATAATGAGACTGGTTTTGAACCAAACAGGGTATGTGTGAATCATTGGTTTATAGTTTGTAGATGTAGAACACATTTGTATATTGGTGCCTTTTTCTGACATATATAGTTTGACCTGTATGATGCTGCATTATATTGTTGTTACTTTTTGTACAATGCTACCTTGGATCATAGTGGTAGATTCTACACTTTATGCGGATTTAAAATAAACATATTTCTGAAAGGTAAATATATGAAGAATATCTGCCTTGTTTTGCAGAGGTGTTACTGGCTGAAGGAATGCTAAGCTTGGTGAAGGTGTAATTACCGATGGTGGTAATTCTTATGAAGGGATCAAGTTATGCTCACTTGAGTTATCCATGGTTGGAACAGGGTGGGATTGCTGAATGACTGAACGACCATTCATGTGCCAATTACAGTTCCAATGTGCAAATGATTAATGTGCAGGTTACACGTAATCATGTGTTCCAGCTATGTATGTATGGCCAAGCCTGCATAGTTTTGCCTAAAAAAACTGTAAAATTCTCCATGATACGGAAGGAAATTAAAATACTTTTTAAAGAGCCATCCTCTTTTCTGTGGGGATGAGCTATTCCAGGAGGTTTGTTACAATACAAGAGATGGTAGTAGTGTCTAGGAAGGTCGCACCTTAGAAAATGTATAAATAGACTGGGCAATCACAAGTATAATTAGCTCTCCAAGTAGATCAGATCATTAAGAAAAAATTACTAAGGTGTCACTAAGGGTACCCTACTACCTTGAGTGCACGAATACACAGGTAACAACGACAGTAACTGTGCGATACATTACAATCTCATTCTACCTCGGCACTCTAAACGTTATATCCCTCCAAATATGGAACCTTAATAAGTTAATTTCACAAAGATAAATCACCAATTTATCACAGGCAAACAGAGATTGATTTGTACAAAAAAACTTCCTATTCTTTTATTAATGCAGATATTTTTAAAACATTACAATTTCAGTCAAGACTGTGTATGCCCCTATTTTCAGGCTAATACAAATGGAAAGATATTGTACAAAAAACTTCAATGCTGCACGGTCTTGATCATGATGCACAAGAACAGCTGACACGTGTTTCGTCACATCCAGTGACTTCCTCAAGGCTGTAAAGATAATGGCAGAATTCATACACACTATTAGTCTCAATATCTCATGTCTCCAAATTTGTAAGTACATTATCAAACCCATAATCTGCAAACGGGTTCTTTTCTAAATTTTGACTGAAACAAAAAAGAGAAAGAAGATCCCAAAAAGAAAAGAATGCTTAGTGATTAGATTGAAAGCAAATGTGCATTCCTCAGGTTTCACAACTCTTTTATTCCCCTTGATTCTCAACACTATATTATCTGTAAATAAGGATTTAACAGGTACTTTTGAAGTAGAAGAATATTTGATTCTTTTAATGTATGAATATGGGGACTGAGTAATTTATCTACACAGTGGCCTATCGCAGCACGAGCCATGCAATCAACGGCTTTTGTACCCACCATATAATGGTGACCCCCGGAAGAATTACAGATAGTTACACATCCCATCAAGCAGTGAAAAATCAAACAAATAATTTGACAATTATAATCTCCCAACCAGTCTTAAATAACCAGAGCACATGCATGTCCACCGAAACCTGCATAATGATGTCAGGATGGGATGGTTCACAGGATCCGTTCGTGTCTTCCACTGTCTTGTGATTGGCATTATCAAGCCACACACTGGTGTAGACACATCACTTTCCCATTGTAGAGGATTATAGAAACCAAAGAGAATACGTTTCAGATATCTCTCATTGCACAGTTCTAATCTATTTATAAGCAAGGATCTAAACACCAGAATTCAGGCCTGCACTGCATCATGCTTTGCCCATGTAAAATATCTATGTGTGGGGCTGACAAATTAACACTTATGGGTACTTTAGACTTAGT
Organism: Triturus cristatus; assembly: GCF_964204655.1. Taxonomy (NCBI): domain Eukaryota; kingdom Metazoa; phylum Chordata; class Amphibia; order Caudata; family Salamandridae; genus Triturus; species Triturus cristatus. The sequence goes on from NC_140588.1 coordinate 922,280,740, forward strand.
AGAAAAGTGTGCAAGTTAAATAACTCAAACGTGATCTCTTTACTACATTGACGTACTTACCCGTTTATTGCATTTTCATTTCTTTCTGCAGGCCCTTCCTGCATCTCTAGCCTCTTTCCTGCTAAATTACATCAACACTCCCCCATCTGTATGGTATTAACACCTGCTGTCTGGCAGCGGCCTTGCTGGAGAAGGTATAGACGTACTGGACTTCATGCATACCCACTGTGTGGAGTGTTCACAAGGTCCCTCTGAACCACATGCTGGCGAGTTAAACCTTTGAGAGAGATGGGTGAAGCTAGTCTCAGTCATCCCTTATGAGTATGACTGATGCTGGTGGGGAATGTGTTGCCTGGTCCAGGGAGTGCCCACTAGAATGTGATGTCAATTAACCTGTTGCACACACTCTTTTAGGAACAGATGCAGGGATTTGGGTTGGAACATAAAGTGAGATTCTAGAGCTTGGGTATGGCCAAGCCAAAGGGTGGTGACATTTCATGACCTGACAGCGCGAAGAGAATTTACAATGAACATGGGTAGGAAGCCAGTGAATCTGTTGCAGATAAGAAGAAATGGGAAAGTCAAGTGGTAGAGAAATAAGATGTACACAAGATTTTGAATTACTTGAAGCAAATTAGTAGATAGTCAATCCATAGGGAGAAACAATATTTTCAACGAAAAAAAATCAAAAGTTGTAGAACAATTTTTAAGCAAGAAAAAGGAATGAAAGGCTTGAGTTTACGTATATTATTGAGCAAGAAATGACAGGATTTCAAAATTAAAGCTGTTTGGGGTGAACATTCCACAAACATATTAAATATGACATTCAAGTGAGGAGCAGTTCTAGGGTAGGGCAGAGTAGACGGTGTGAAGGAAATCAGAGGAGGAGGAGAGGAGGAGGAGTGGAACAAGATGAATCAGCAGGAAAGAAGAAAACCTCAATTTAACTGAGGTCAAGGTTCGGATAGTGAGCAGACATCAATGAGTCCATGGCCAATCAGTGCTTAATTTGAGCCATTGATTTACGGTGCTTGGTACCTGCACTTAATTATCAACACCAGCACTTATGAAAGTCTGCCACATGGTGGTGCTGTTTGTCCAAATTGGAGATGAACAAAAACACAGTTGTTTATTAATTCAATATTCAATATACATTAAAAATGACTAATACCTGCTGTCCAAGTCATTCTTACAGCTTGGGGGGGGGAGGGGGGGACTGGCATAGTCTTAATTGTCACACTTGTGTGGTGTGATGGTTCGTGGTAGTTTTGGTGCTGCCATTGGCAGGGGCAATGAACTTCACAGGCTGCAGAAGCCTCTTGATGAGGGCCCTGGCACTTATATTTTGTACACACTAAGCTTTGTGGCCACTATACAAGCCAATACCGGATTCTGGAGAGAGGTAGAGAAAGAGGAAAAGAAATTTGGGAATCATTGGAATCAATATGAAAAAGAAGGGCGCAAGCTGAGACAATTTAAAATATCCGGAATAGTGTTTAATGAAACAAGCAAGGAACGGAACTTCCTATTGCACCAAATGACGATGAAACCTGGCCTTTCCAGGTCATGGTGAATCTTCCTTCCCCAATCTCCGCTATTAAACCCTTATACTCTTCCACCCAGCCACCTGCTTCCAGGGTTGGATTGGGATTAGAAATTGGCCCGGCATGCTAAAAGAAGCATTGGCATAGCCGATAGGTCTCGTTTTTGGGACCTTATAAGTATTTAGTTATGCAGCACAATATCCTTGGTGCAACAACATAAACTGTTGCATGGCTAAACACTTATAAGGTCCCAAAGGCGAGACCTATTGGCTATGCCAATGCGTGTTTTATTAGGGTTTACGCTGCTAAACTAGTCTTTTTGAAACCAATGCAGGGTGCCTGGAGAGTGTTCAGTTTGAGGAGGAAGATTTCTTTCTGCATGCAACCCCTTCGCATTTTGTTATCATGGAAAGGCTGGGTGCTGTACCGACTCCATGTTGTTTTTAGGTTGATAGGTTAAAGTCAGTGATAAATGAAGCACAAGTAGCTGGAGCCTCACCAGGACAAAGTGAAGGGTATGGATATATCACCAGTTTGTGTATGGTTGGGGAAAGAAGTAATCGCATGCATGGGTAATCATGCTATACCATAAAAAATAAATATGTAGAAAAGACAAAGAAATGTGCACCATGGTCAAGACGATATAGGCCCACTATTACGACACCAAGGCAAAAGAAAAATAAAGAAAGACGAAGACCCAAGTGCAATAAAGTTACTTGTAATGAGGACACCAATAGTCTTAAGAGAAGACAAAGATCTATATACACACCTACTAGATGGAAACATAGATTAAGTTGTGGTGATGATTCTTATGGCTGAAATTAGTCCGGGACTAGAGAGTAGTCCCTAGTCAAGTGTGGATTCTAAGGATAAAGGGCATAACATAAGGCTGATGCGAAAGAGCCTACCATAAGGTACAGAAGGCTCAAATATGGCTATATGTCTGGAGAAGATAGAGAATTATAAATAGGCCACATTGTAGGATACGCACGGCCCTAGGGTTAATAAATAAGTGTGAATGGTTTAAAAGAAGCTGATGTGAGTGATGAGAGATACCGGTGGAACACATAAGCATGTATTTAATAAAAGAACGCTTACCTTTAAGGTGAAGCAAGATAGAGTACACTATGGAAAGGTACATAAAATCCCAAATAGCACCAGATTAGGGCTGGACTAACAGGTCTGTAACAATAAAGAACGAAAAATTGAACCGCACAGATAACAGAAAAATTGCTAAAAGAGTACAAAACAAACATGGGCAGGGTCTTACCGGTTGTCTCAGATGAGACACAGTCACTAAGGGCTATCGAGAGAGAGTGCTATGAGAGAATTGTGCACTCTGTGGGTCGGGAGGGTACTGCCCACTAGAAAGAAATTTTCTAAAAGAAAAAATGGACACAAACCATCAAAGGAGAAAAATGAAGAAACATGAACCCAAATCTGAAGGTGGAAATGACTACAAGGTTAGGACAAAACTTACTTGTATTTCTCGACCAAGTCACAAACTCTGGGTCCACAAAGGAAGCCGAACATTCACCATGTAGTCGGTAATCACATGGGCCAAGGACGCTCTATAAGTAAGCAGGAATGCGCGGACGGTAAGCGGTAGATAGCACTCACCAGTGAAGCGATTAGCGCATGGAACATGTAAACAGATGAAGCCGTCACACTATGGAGGCCATCTTAAGCGTGCAAATAGGAAAGTGGCCGCCATATGTAAATGTACAACCAAAGAGAATAGGCTAATCGGTAGATGTACTGAGCAAATTAGAAAATAACACGTACTAAAGGGGATAGTGAAACCCATAAGTAAAAAGGACCACAGGAGAGAATAAAATATATACGGCCGACTGGATACGGCCGAAACGATTAAACATACTAAAGCAGAGTAAGGAAAATCGTACATACAATGAATCAAAATATAGGGAAAATAACCAGCTGAGTACATACAGAACGAATCAACTGGAAGGCTATGTTAAATATAACCAATAAGGAGGCAGACCCGAAGTAGTGATGTAGGGAAGATAACCGGCTAACTACCAAGGGAACGGGACCACTGGGGCAACGTATTGTGCATTGCTGGTTTAGAGTTAAACTCAAAATGGTACAAGTAGCGGGGGGATAACGATGGAAAAAATGGGGAATGAGTGAACTACCTCTGCCAACAGGAAAGGATAGTGAGAATGATGGAAAAAAGACAGAAATGGGGTCGATGAAAATGTTGCAATGAACGGTCTGAGGGGATAATACTTAAGTGAGAAAAACAGGAAAAATTAAAAACAAGCCCGGGAACGGTGTGCGGGCGCGCGCGCTCTAAAACGAATTTTATAAAAAAGCATGGCGAACTAACAAACATTGACAAAGCCAATAGTCCTGACTTGTAGGTGCAATGTTACTTATGTGGAGGCAATAACAGAAGCAGCGAAATACCAGTCGGGCGGCACACTGTGCTGAGCACAGATTTGTAATTTGTGTTTTTAGCCACGCCTTTGATTAGATCGACCACGCCCCTTAGAGTGACCTCTCAGCGTTCTCAGCCCGCTTAAAGCCCTGGTTACACAGGTAAGTGAAATTTAAATTTACAAACTTTATACTTTCCAAAGGTTGCAATGATTTGTCAAGTAGCATTTTCCAGCAAAATCTCCTTTTTTGCCAAACTATATTTTCAGGATTTTCTTTACAACGTTTTATTTAAAACGTGCTGCCCTAGTAATGTTTGTAAAGCGGCCCCTCCCAATCCAACTTCTACTGTGAGTTTTGCATCTAAAATCCCGGAATCTAATGGAATAAATGACTAATCAGTGATTACCCACTCTCTGGTTGCCGAAGGAAGTGCTGGTTAAATCCAGTCGGAACCCGGAAATGCCCTTTGCTTCATGGCTGAACCATTACTATCCTAATGAAACCTTTCCGGTGAATTATTTGCAGTTTTTAACATCAGTGGGAGTCGGGTTATGCAGTTGCTTCAATGGTTATGAGCGTTTCTTCATGTCCTCGAATAAGCCGAAACTAATATGATTTCTGGGGTCTTGGTTATCATTAGTAATGCATAGGCACCGCGCGGACTGTGACTCAGACAGGCACGTGCTCTGCCAGCCAGAGGCCGCTCGCGATGCTTGGGGGTCTTTGAAGTGTGGCACTGGAGGCCAGCTTAGGATCCGTGAGTCAGGAGAGCTGTCGGTGGGTCAGTGCTGCCACTGCTGGTCCATCTGCAGAGAATGCCACCAATCACTAGTTTTGTGTGGGCGAGATACCGAAGACTATCACCGACCTGAATTAAAGGATTCTGACTAGAAAGTGATATAAAATGCGCGCAATCTCACTTTGAACGATTGAAACTGCGACAAGTAAACTGCAATTCCTTCAGGAACATCAACGGAATCAGCGCATTGAAATAAATTGGCTGTAGACACAGAAACTCCATAACACACTGACCAAAACAATCTTACATTTAAAAAAAACAAGCGCGTGCGCCTCGCGCTTGTTAAACATACAAAAGAAAGGCAAGCAACAGCCATGTTTAACAAGCGCGCGCGCCTCGCACTGCAAGTAAAAATAAAATTTTAAAAAGGAGGCACGTCTGGCGAGTGGTGTGCACGCACCATGACGAGAGAAGAAAGCCAGATGGCGCCTTAGCTCGTCATTGTGCGCGTAACCGCACACTCTATGCCACCCAAAAAGCTGTGGTCGGGCTTTTCAAAGCCCACTCACTAAATGTCCTGCCAGAGCAGCGCATGCACTGGCTCAGGCGAGACCTAAAAAAGTGGCCCACATTTGCATATTGCCTTTCCTCAAAACACTGCTTCAGCGAAGTTTTATAAACACCTGAAAACAAGTGAGGCCACTTCTGCTCAGGACACCTGCCCCCGCTCAGTATGCACGCATTAATGGGCTGGCCCAGCAAGAGAAAGGAAGCGACACCTCTGCCCGTTGATAAAAGGGAGGTAATGGACGCCCATCTGCCTCCAAAAAGGCCACTCAGGCCCCCACTGGGCTGCTGGCTGCATCTGAGCACAACAGGCACAGCCCAAAGCGGCCCCCAGGCTGCCAAAAAAGCAGCCCACCACTGGAACTTCGATACTGGCCCGTCAGCCATTACCCGAGTGCCCTCCTTATCAATCCGCCCCTGCCTGCTTCTCTCTGTGGGGCATTTGCGGGCCTCCGGCATGGATCAGGGTTTGGTTAGTGACTGAGATATTATAAGGGAGTCATGGACCAATAAGTAGACGAGCGAACCAGAACTGCGTAGGTTCTCTTCCTCTCCTGAAGCCAGTGGCCTTGTTGGCCGCTTCCTGCCACTCTTCCTGGTCGTCTTGTTTCGGTTTTTTTGGTGCATTTGGTTCCTTTCTAAGAGTGCCATATGCTGATCACGGAAGTCAGCTATCTGAAGAGAATTATTTTTGATTTTTCTAATAGATTCCTGATCTATTAAATGACAAATGTGTAAGGGAAATGTTATTCAGTGTAAAAATGTACACCACTAAAATCTGAGAAAGCACCTAAATGAATTAAACTATACATAAAGCATTGCCACCAAATAAAATATCTCACTCATTCACGGATTTTAAGCACATTAAAAAAATGATAGTACAAAATGTGAACACCCAGTACCGAATGCATTTGGCTAAAGTCACCTTGAGATGGATACTATCTTGGGCAAACATTGCTTTTAAGGACATGTTAGGCTGCAAAGGGATGTTGGGAATACTATTTATAATCGACAATAGGCCACATTCTTGCGTTCCACTGCTCAGGAAATGGAGGCTGCGTGCGTGGGTTGTCGTCTCTCCGCTTTTGCCCTTGTACCGTGCAGCGGTGGACATAGAAATAGAGACGCCATTATAAAACCCAATACAGGCTGACATCCCAGTGACACGGGGCACGGGAAGGAAAGGCGCCCGGTGCATACATAACGGCCAGCCTGTGTTGTGCTCCCTAATGTTTACTAAATGGGAAAATGGAACGAAATAAATCATTTCTGCAGTAACGATTTAGAAACTTGGAAGCAGACAGAAAATGAGGCCTGAGGGGGTTGAAGCTGTCACTTTAAACAATGTGAGGGGTTTGCATTTCAAATAAAGGCGTGCAGCCACTGTAAAAAAATATATAGGAGCCACCCTTCCGCCCTCAAAGGGACTCATTACATTGGTTCAAGTGGAACGTGCGCTAAAGTATGTCACGCGCCGCTGAGGTCGCCTTTATTTCCCTCCATGATTACAGACGCAACAAAATGGCGCCACGTGAAAATAGAGATGAGCATAACGGGCGCCGATCGCCTTCTTAAAATCATCTATCGATTTCCAATAAGCCATTGTGGCAGTGCAATCCACAGGCGTGCTATCAAAAGACAAATGTGGCTAACGCTGCCCATGATGCGTGTTTATTGAGTTAGCATAATATCGTTATAGACTAATTTTGGGGGAAATACGCCACTCATATAGCCATTATGAAGAAAGTGGGGTGTCTTATTATAAAACAGCGACTTTGATCACGTTTTGGAAATATTCTCATTCTAAATGTGCATGTGAGATCTGTTCTATTTATGTAGCTACATAATGTTACTTTTAGAAAAGCGCAAAAAATACTTTTAAAAAAGTAGGAGCCCCTAGGCTCTAATTACAATCGGTCTAGTCATCTGATTTTGGGTTTGCGCAAAGCAGGATAACGAGTCAGGTGCCAATTGCAGATTCACACCTCACACTCTACCCTCAGATGTTCGCTGCAGCCTCACACCTACTTAATGCCAATCATACAAGCAAATAGAGTCCATTCCCATTTTGGGCCCCTCGAAACACAGACATTATCCTTCATTCCATGGTCTGAAAGTTGGAACCGGGTACATATTACATACATACGAATTTCGGCACAGTAGCTGATCCGTAATTAGTTGGTGTTCAATTAGAGCCCAAAATTGTGCCGGACTTGTAATTGGTTGTGTTTCAATGCTTAAAAAAATGGAAAGTCAATTCATCTTTAGTCAAGTACAACTGGATTCCCCTCTAACACAGAAAAACCGTCACCCACGCCCTCATCAGCAGTAGACTGGACTACTGCAATGCACTCTACGCCAGAATCAACAAGAACCTCACCTGCAAACTCCAAATCGTCCAGAACTCCTCCGCCAGACTAGACCTCAACCTACCGTGCCACTGCCACATCATTCAACACCTACGGACATTGTATTTGCTCCCCGTCAAGAAGAGAATCACCTTCAAGTTTCTCACCCACGCCCACAAAGCCCTTCACAACACCGGACCTGCCTACCTGAACCACCACCTCTCGTTCCATGTACCCCAAAGATCTCTCCGCTCAGCACAACTCTCCTTCACTACAGTGCCGCGCATCAAGAGGACCAGAACGGGAAGCCACTCCTTCTCCTTCCTGCATGGAACACCCTCCCTCTCTACCTCCGACAGACGCCAACACTCTCTAAGTTCATGAAGGACCTCAAGAATTGGCTCTTTGATGAATCGCCGTGATCTTACCGGGAGCAGCGCCCCCTCGCCCCCGCGGGCCTTGAGACCCCTCCGGTGAGTAGTTGCGCTTAATAAACCCATGATTGATTGATTAACATAAAGTATACATAAAAGTTTAGACATACACAATAAAAACACATAAAAAGTGTACCATAAAACTTATAAATAATTAAGACATCTTAAAATACGTAATAATTACCATGTTATATCAACCATACAAGAAATAATACTGCGTGATTATATATTCAGATTTAGTCACTATTCATCGAAATATAGGGTCAGACAACAGTTCTCAAAAAAGCACCTGTATGAGCGATTGACTCATCGTCATTGAGTTGAAGCAGCATACTGTGGGGCATATTTACTAGACCCTATCGTCACAGGAACGTCACTTTTTTAGACGTTGCTCTGACGATGCAGGTTTCGCCTTATTTACAAGACAGTGTTAAGCCACTGAAAATGGCTTAACGATGTATTGTAAACAAGGCACCGTTTCACACTATACTTAGCATGAAAGAGGTGGGCAATGGGTGTTGCGGTGTGTGTTTCGCCGCAATACCCATTGATTTTGACGCTGCCTCATATTTACAAGCGTGGCATAAATATGGGGCAACGCCAAAATTAAGACCAAAAAAAACCTGGTCCTAACATGGCGTAATGAGGAGAAATTATTTATTTCTCCTCATTTTTGCTGTTTCCATGTGTGCTGCATAGTGCAGCACACATAAAAACAGCAAAGCAACATGCATGATTGTTTATATGCAGGAAGGGACACCTTTCTGCACATAAACAATCATTCCCACGACGCATGCACCCTTGCACCATGGTTCAAGGGTGCCTGTGTTAGTGCTAGGCAGCTGCAATTAGGAGGGCTGCACCATATTGTTGTAAATATGGTGCAGCCCTTCGTTTCAAAAGTGGCAGAGCACTGTGTTAAGCCAGGAAGGCTTACGCCGCGCTCCGTCACTTTTCGTGTAACTATGCCCCTAAATGCTGCCCTAAAGTCTATAATATTGTGCCTCTTTATCATGGGGCAATGGGCAAGTCAGATGACACCTACTTAAGGCAGTAACGAGGAGATCTCCTTCAGGCTTATAAATCCATAATTACATCTTTGAAATTGTGGGTATCATCCTTTGCCTACTGTTCAGCTTTTTAACTGAAATAGAGGCTATTTAATGACCGGTGTAGCCTTTGCTATCTGGCTCTACTACTTTAATAATGTACACGCAGTTTGTTGCCCTGTACGCACTCCTATGCAGAATACTTGGCTGTTAAACTTAAGCCCAGGAGTGGAGCACTGCATCCTTGGTGCCATGGACATCTGGTAATCTTAATTAATATTAAGTAACTTGTAAAATAAGTGGTGATGGCAGTGCACCCGCTAATTTTTTGTTGATGACAGATACTAATGTTGTGAATTCTTGAGAAGGAAGGCAGCCTCTAATGTGGCGTTGGTCGCAGCCAGGGAGGCAGCAGATGGATTTGATGACAAAATAACCTACAGAGACCAATATCCGAGCCCACATTTTGAAAAGTCATTGAAAGGTGCCAACCCTACACTTGTAAATCAAGGCAGAGCTTGCCAGCTGAACAGCAAACTAGCAAACATGTTAACTTTGGAATTGATTCCGTTTTCATATATTAAAGAATAATATATTTTGAGAACCAATTAAATCTGCAGTCCCCCATTGGCGGATTTCGAGGCGTAGGTACTTGTCATAGAAGATCGAAACAGAAGAAGAGGGGCAAGCTAGAACCTTTCTACTCTTGGGTGCCGATTTCGATGTCGGACGGACCTGAGTTTGTCCGACATCGATTCGGTACTGGGACCGACTGACCTGTAGGCGGTCCCAACCCAGCAATTTGAATGCGACTGAACATTGTTTGGTCGCACTCCTATTCTTTACAATGGGAGCATGCATTCTGACTCAAATGCATGGTCTCATTGTAAAGAGAAGAGGTGCAGTTCATCCCTTAAGGTGCCTGCCACCGGGTGCAGGGATCAACAGGGGGGCACCATAGGTGCCTCTCGGCCTCCAACCAGAGGCCGTGAACCCATGGGGCCCCTGCTGTGGGCCCCCAAAGTCTTTCTGTGTCGGATAGACCAGCACAGAAAGGCTGTTGGAATCCGACATTGTAATCCCTTGGGCGGAAAGAGCCACCCTTGGGATTACTGGAGGCTTTCTGAATGGCAGACGGGCTCTCCCAGTGGGTCGGTCGGAAAGGAATCTGAACAGCCAATTACGATATATCTATTCTCAAACTGTAAAGTGAAAAAGACTTGCCTCAAACTAACAATGCATGTGAATACCTGCAAGAAATGTCATGGTAGCAGAAATTGGAAAACAGTATTTTATATAGCATGAAAATGTAGGCCTAAAATGTCAACTTTGCATGTTAAGCAAGAGTGCACATTTAATATGCGTGTGCACTTCCAAACACAAGTAAATGTAATATGTCAGTACATTAGAGTCACATACAGTAAAATATTAAAGGTATATGTATGTGTGTCAACAAACTACATTTTATTGAAATATATGAAACATTAGTGCATACATTAGATAAACTCTTTTAGTTTCTAGCGTAATCACATTCTATATATATGAGGATGGTTTCTTTTCAATCATCAAAACAATAAATGTCATTTAATATATTGAGACACACATTATGTAAATCGATTTCCATTTTAGTGAATACATATCTACTAAGTTTGGATAGTTTATTCACCAAGTCTTCAAAGAATGCATCATTGAATACAATTAAGACACATAGTATAAGTAGATTCACTAATCCTACAGTAAATGCACTCTAATAATAAATGTCAAATGGAACATTCATTTTTTAATGTGGTTAGACCACACTAGAAACATGTGCTAAGTGCACGTTCATGTTATGTAATTGTAAAATGTACAGGTGTGGCCAAAATTGCGCTGCATCACTATGTTTACCAGACCCCTCCCCCAAAGAATGGTATCGCTAAGGAATGTCAAATTGAACTTTCCAACAAAAATTGACAAAAGACGGTGTACCCATCTCTCTCTGATACCACATTGCTCACTCATGGAGTGGTCCTTACCCAGAGCCTGGAGGTAATTTAGGCTCCCGTGATTTATTGTACATTGCTGAAGGGCACAGTTCCCCTAATAGAAGCAAAATGTAAAAAATAAAAATCAAGAGTAAACTTCCATTAATTGGAAACTGAAAGAGCACAATTAATGCAAGAGCACGAAATACTCTCAAACCCTCTTAAAGACTCCAAAAGTTTAGGGATGGGGATGGCAAAAAAGAACACACATACGTTGTTGGGACATATCAAGATGAGGAGGCGTTCTGCAGTCCCTGGTGATAAGGATCTTTATCAGTGCAACATAACAAAACAGAATATAAAGGGCATGTCACATACAGTGAGCACTGTAAATGCTAATGTAAGACAAGCCTCGCCTACCGTTTGGGACTGAGTGGTATATTAAGTAGTTGAAGAACTGGAACAGCTCTATGTTACCACCTTATACAGTAGTAAATGGTTGTTTTTCACTTGAATTTTAAAGAAATGTTCTACTTTTATCTAGAATGTTCTTGTTAGCTTCAAAGAACAACCCTAAAAACACATGGAAATCTGTGTATAACACAATCCTTATGCAGAAATTGTTGTCATTGGTGTCATTTGAAAGAGAGTATAAGCTTAGGAAGAAAGCATGGATGGAACTGACAAACCAACTTCAGCGATATAACACCACCCTCCACAAAGATGCACAGAAACGGAGTGACTACTCAGTCACCCTCATTGACATATTTACTAGTGATTTACATAACCCCTTCGATTGAATGCTGTAGTATCAGAAAATCAGCAGAGACCACCAAGATAATAGACAGGTTTATCTGTTCAATTATTACATACATGCAATATATTCAGAAAACACAAACAACAAAGCAATGCAATGTGTTCCCAGGGTGACAACCACAACAGAAACAAAACAAATTATACTAGTAAGAGAGTATGGACAGGCTAATGTGTTTGTAACAAACAGCCCCATAGAGTTCTTGAGTTAGTTCTAGAATCTGAAAAAAAACTAGACTGAGGCACCAAACCAGGACCACTTGTCCAGAATGCAAAGAAACAATACTGGACTGAAGGAGCAAAACAGGACTAGAAGATCCAGAATGCAAAGCAAAAACTCTGGGCTGGAGCAGCTAATCAGGAATGGACCTGGGAAACCTGTCAGCTACAAAAATATGACTATAAATGTATCAAGTAATTAAATGCCTTGCTAACTCACCCTTTCTTTAATATATACAGCCAGTTCCAAAGAGCAGAGGAGCCAGATGTAGAGAACACTTTTTGTAGCACAATTATTGTCAAATTTTGGTAATGTAAATAGAACAGCACGGTGTGTGGGGTCTACCTGAACTCAGATTGCACAAACCCGGGTAACCTAGACGATGGAGAGGACGGGTTGCCTTTTTACAGTTACTTTCTATATTACACATATTTATTCATTTTTATATTTGCACTTATTTTTATTTTAATATGAAAGGAGCTAAAATGATTTGACCACAACCACACAATGCCACGGCCACTATTAGGGTGCATCGCTCACCGGTAAAAATATTAACAGTTCCTGTTGAGGCGTGATGCATCTGTAGCGCATCTGCTGGGTTCTGGCACCTGTCATATAGCACTTAGCCTCGAGGAGTCAACGGATCCAGTAGAAACAATATACAACAAGAGCGACTCTTTAGGTTACAGGAAGAGCAGGCCTTCTTGCAGATGGGTTTCTAGTTCTTGCACCACAGATGGGAGTGGATGTCAATGTATTGCCTCTTCTGGGTTTATCTGTAAGCTTACTCACCTGTTCTGAAAGTATATCATTCATTATGGCAATCTCTGAGCCCTTCTTTCTACCAACAGTTACCAAAAGCTAACCGTGCATTGCCTAAAAAAGCACAACGAGTCGTACTTCAAATATGTATTGGCTGACTTCTTCCTCCAATGCCACAATCTGGAATCTCCAATTTGTGGGTAAATATCTATGGAGAATACACTCAACTCTTGGAGGCACACTGCGTGCATCCTCCATTCTGTGTGTGATAACACATGGCTTTATTGCTGCCATCGAGAGCTGCTAATTCTGCATATGCAGCTCACACATGCTTGTGTACGAAAACATATTTGTGGGCCGGATAGAATGCATGGTTTATGCTCCCATTATGTACACACGCACATTATGCCTGATTTCATAAGGAGTGCCTGTTAGACCAGACATCCTTGGCATGGAGTTCTCCCAAACATGTTACCTTCGCTCCTCCTGTTTTGCTGAATTTATTTTTGTTGGCTCTAAGACTGTGTGCACTTTATCTCTGCTAACCAGTGCTAAAGTGCTTGTGATCACTCCAGTAATAATTGAAAAATTGGCTCACACCCAATTGGCATATTTAATTTATTAGTAAATCCCTAGTAAAGTGGTGTACCATATACCCAGGGCTGGTCAATTAAATGCTACTAGTGTGTCTTTAGCACTGGTTCTGCCATCCACTTGAGTAGTCTTTTAAAACATGCCCGAGGCGTGCCATTGCAACCTGTGTGTGCAGCTTTAAACGGCAAATTTTGACCTGCAAAAGTAAACATTTTGTTAGGCCTAAACCTTCATTTTTAATATATATGTCACCCCAAGGATAGACCCTAAACAGCCCATAGGGCAGGGTGCTGTGTGCCTGCAGCCTGTTTCCTGGGCCACATGACTAGGGGCATTAATACAAGTTTGGCAGTTCTGTGGTGGCGGACAGACCACCGCCACAATGCGGGAATGCCCACAGTATTAGTACTGTGGTGGTTGGACTGCTGTGAGAATGCCGGCACCAGTAGGATCAAGGATCCCGCTGGGACGGCGGTCTGCAACTTGGCTGTAATATGCTGCAGTGCTGGCACCACATAACCTGCGCAGTGATGCATAGCCTCGCAACTTAGTTTCATGGGGATCGATGCCTGATACACAAAGCCTCACAAAGCAACGCGATGCAGACTACGCAAGGACATATGGTACAATCCTCAGCGGGTTGAAATTAGCCAGTGTCTGGCCTGTGCTTTGTTATGGTCGGCTTGAACTTGTGACTGTGTCCCAGTCCTGCACGACCAGATATCTTTGGTTTGTGCTTTGCTACTTTTGGTGCTACTATTATCCAAATATTTAAAATTGAATAACTCCAGTTCTATTGATTGTATTTTTTCCATTCTGATATCAATTCACTACATTTTACTCTATTTTCATAAATTGGTGTGGGATTTTTTTTGTGTTGTGTTTTCACTTTATTGCTGTGTGTATGCTGCAGATTTATACATTGCCTCTAAGGTAAGCCTGAATGTTTTTGTGCCAAGTTGCCAGAGGATTAAGCACAGGTTAATTTAGTGATGTTTTGTGGTTCACCCTGACAAGGATTGTGGCTGTTGTCTGAGTAGGGTTTCACCCCCCTTAACCAACAACTCAATTTCTCACAGAACCCATGTGACTCATCCATGTATACATTGAAACGTCAGCATATTAAATTCAGGGGTAAATATGATACTGAATCGCAAGTATCACAAATGACTGCATTCTTATTTTTTCTACACACAAATTCCATGTGGGGAAAGAAGTCAAAACAAGGGAAAAAGCAGAAATTGAGCATCATAAGTAAAATTCTGTAGGTTTTCCCTGATCTCTAAAAACTTGTGTAATTATGTCACCCCAGTGTAAATCCTCAGGGTCTGTGTGGTACTGAATGTACTATTGACAAAATTGCTACTCGATACATCAGACAACCTTGGAATGAGGACCTGAGTGTCCAACCCTAAAAAAAAGAACCTGGTAATCCACCACTCTAAATACAGTGGTGCGCGGCCTCAACAACCAGCCCTCATCATAGTGGAAATTTGGCCAGTGTGTAGTGTCTGGGTGTATGTAAAAGCATATGTTATCGAACAATAATTCTTTACCTGGGGTGTGTCAGTACCCATTATTACATGTATAGATCTTTTTTTAAAGGTCGACATGTTTCACTGCTAAACCAATGCTTGTGGAGTTTCATCATGTCTGCAATTAAAACCAGGCCCACAGAAACAAGGCTTAGCATGCTCACTGGCTGTAAACGAGGAGGTGTCTCCACGTCTGGAGAAGCACATCTATTGACCCAGTGCCAGTGTGTCGGAGATTGCAAGGCAGATTCTGAACAGTTATCTCCTAAATGTACATGAAGTCCTTAATACTTATATTGCACCCATCATACCAGAGGCTACTGGACAGGGTTGGCAATGATCCCGATAGTAGGGTTCTCTCTACATATGACAGTAACTAGACTAACAGCGGCATGGTGCCTGCCTAGGCTTTTCTTTTGTTTACATTGAGACTTTTGCGTTGGATCTTCCTGTTTCCTCCTGTCTTTTCTGTTCATGTTTTTAAACCAGGGTACCCCTGCCTTAACTTTCGCCACCTGGACACGGGGTATTGCATGATAGTGCAGTGTCTTCCCAAGGCCCCTCAAAGTTACAGCTCCCTAGCTTTCTTTGTCATCGACTAATGACAGCTGGAAAAGTATGACCACTGCTGGGGGGCTGATATTGTGTTGAACCAGCACCCTCATTTGAAATTCAGGAGTTGATCAAACACACACACTCACAGCTACAATCTGTGAGTTTCACTCAAAGCACATTTAGGTTTAAAGGGCTATGGGTCGTGCTATGAGGTTCAGCACACATGCCCAGATTTACTAACTCTTTGGGCCATCGCCAAGTGACACATTAGTATTTACTTTCCAGTTCAAAAGTTCTTTTTCTGGATGGTCTGATGCCCTCTCCTTGGTTCAAAAATGCTTTGTGTCACTTTGCATCAAGGGTCGTTCCTGCGGCGTTACTTGGCCAGTTCAGCACAAACACCCATAGGGTTTGCTCCAATGCCCAATGTCTACTAAGCTAGCCAGACAGGGCTTTACATCAAAACTAACCCCTGCGCGAGGCAGGCGTAAACAAGGAGAAACGTTTTCATTGCTCAAAAACGTGGTTTGCCTGTGTGCTGAAGTGCACATCACACACGCATGTGGGACCCTTAGGAGCTGGTCTAGGTACAGGAAGTTGTACTTGGGAGGGTGCGCTGTCCAGGGTAAGCTGGACAGCGTGCGGCCTTCACCATGATGCGAGGTGTGGGTTGCGCCAATCAGCCTAATTAGAGCACCAATCTTGCTAGCTATGCCTCTGCGCTGCATTTTACCTCTTGCGCAATGTGTTTGCTGTACCACGTGAAATATCAGTAAATCTGCCCCCTAGTCTCTTATTTGATCTGTAAAAATCTTCCTAATGGTAATGTGCGCCTCGCTTACCGGGATTTATTCTTGCTCATGGCTATGTAAGGAAGTAATACTTGGTTGCTATAGCTTTCATTGCAGTTGTCAGCCAAACCACTTTTATCTGCACTCTGTGCATGCTAAAGTTGGACAATGAAAACTATAATTCTTCACACAAAGTGAAGCATCCTGCTGTGTAGTGATGTGTTAGCCGTGTGGAGAGTAGGTGGGAACAAAGCCCAATTTAATTGAGGATGAAGGGTTGGGCACTGCCATGTCATGCATACCTGTGCAAGCCTGTAAAAGCAGCACATGGTTCACCTAACTTTTCCTGCGAATAGACCAGGATAAGGGTGGGTGCTGGGTCTTCTGTGAAGCCCACAGCGCCTGCCTGTTTGATTGAAACTTAGTCATATAAAAGCCTGGAGTCCAGATAGCTGTTAGATTACTCCCGTAGATTAGTGAGAGTGTCTGTGATGGAGACACAGATTGCTTTCAAATACTTTGAGAGGCAGGAGCGAGTGAATATATTCAGAATATAATGAGAATTTGCTGCAAATGGCATTTATTATGTATTGTGGCGCCTCGGCAATTCTGTCGGCACGAGTCACCGTGCCCTGCTTGGGGCTTGCGTTTTCTGATTACAGATACCAGTAAATATCCATTGGAGGACACTGATGCATATCTGCTGGACACACAGAAGCAAAGGTCCTTTGGGCAGATGGCAAAGGAGGTCCACTGACTAACCTCTAAAAAGGTATATTTACAGGTGTCAATAGAGGTACTTTAGAGTGCACCAGTAGAGAGTCAATTGACAAACAGGAGTAGACATCCATTGGCTGGAAACAAAGAGAGCTCCACTGACAGACATCAAAAGTGATCCATCGGACAGACACCAAGAGAGAACCATTGGAGGAGACCAATGCTCCATCGTCTAGCACATTCCTCGTCACCCAGGTGTAGAAATGATCGGTTAGATGTTCAACATTTGATTCATTGACATTTAGACTCCACATTTGACTTTTGTTTTGATTTTTGTTTAGGGTACTGGTTATTATTCCTGTATATGATTATTGTATGTACTCCCCTTATCTCTCTAGGCTCCATCGCATAGTCCATTCTTTTCCGTGCACTCAGGTTTATCTTGAGCTGTTATGTGTGTACTAGTTGATCCAATGCCTATTAGAGTCTCCATATTAGACTAATGTTTTGATTTGTTACCTGTGTCTCAAATTGTAAAGCGCTCTGATATCCTTCGGGATCAAGTTTTCACTATATAAAACTTTATAAATAAATAAATTAAGAAAGAGAGATCCACTGGCAGATGTTCATGAACATCCATTACACAGACACCAATCGACATCCATTAAATCACACCAATAGAGATCTAATGAAGAGACAGGAAGAAGGATCCAGGGAGAGACATCGACAGAGATCCATTGGAAAAACATGAATAGACATCCATTGGAGGATTTCAATAGAGATTCGATGGTCGCACAGCAATAGAGATACATGGACAGGCATTGATAAAGATCTATTTGATAGACGTCAAAATAGATCCATTGGTGGACACCAACAGGCTTGAAATAGATGAACATCAACAGAGGTCCTTCTACAAATATCAGTAGAGATCCATTTGAAGGATACCATAGAAATCCCTCGCAATGATCTCTACTGATATTTGTATCTGTTGGAGGACACCAGAGATTTATTGGCCATGCCACAGTAAAGGTCCAACACCAATAGTTTTGCGGGAATAAATTAAATATGAGGTGCGCTACACAGAACATTATAGTGTGTGTGATTCAGCTGAGACCAGATAATATTAACCAAAATGTGAATAGGGTGGTGAAGAAGTAAGCAACTAGGATAGCACTGGTCAACCTGCTCTAAGCTTGTGTTTTTACACATTTATAATCTGCGGAATACGGAAATGAAGTGATCTGACCAGGATCACACAGTTTATTGGCTTAAGTTTAAAACAGGATATTAGAAACCAAGCCTTTGTGTTTTAAAGTCGGCTGGTTAGCCATTAGACTCCATTGCCTCCAATTTGAAATTCGACACCAATGTTTTAAAAATCAAGAGAAAATGAATGAATACCATTGACATTTCACCGTTCTTTCTAGGTATTTGAGGTTTACAGCTATAACTTGTCGGCTGATTCCCAATAACATTGTACTATGATTGCCTTCTTCGTCTTTCTCTACACTGACCCTCCACCGTGCACCATCCCTCATGCTGTCACCTGGTTAATGGTGTGCATCCCTCCTTCCTGGGCTCCATGCTCACCTATTTCAGTGGTGTCAGAGGCACCCAGCATCCAGTGGGATTAGCAGCTGGCTGTCTGGCTGCTACCGCGCCGCCCTTCCTGTAGCAATCTGTTTCGTTCAATGAAAATGCTAATTCCCAAGGAGATTCTAATGCAACACGCTCAAGCAAAGTATCGATATTTGGCCAAGTATTGCGCATTAGGCACACAAACAATTTTAATAAGTTCATTAAAAGTAAAGAACAGCTTGGGCAATAAAAAAGCGGAATATTTTTTCGATTTGATCTTAAAATGTGGGTGGCAAAGCAGCCATAGTTGGGCTGAGATGAGTGTGGTCTTATTCCATGCATGTTTTTGTTGCCACTTGTTTGATTTGTTGGGCTTAGCTTGCCAGTTTGCAATATAAAAGACAGAGTCCAAGGACCATACAAGCTATGTATTAAAGAAAGTGTGTTGTTTATGATTTTGGTTCTAGGTTTTACAGCAATATATGTGATTGTTTTTTTGTTGCAAATTTTGCAAACTTATCAGGCACAGTACCCATTTCTTTTATTTTTGTTTGATGACCTTAGGGTCACAAGAATGACACAAATGTATGGTGGGTGAAGTGTCTACTATGCAAGTGAGTGTAACATTGATACCGTTTATTGGTCTATCCGTAGTTCATGAGGGTTCCCTTTTTTTAGGTTGAAGCCTACCAGACAGGTTGCTGAAGACTTCTTGGAGGTTTTCTGAAAGCAGGCCTAAGAATGCATTCTGCCCGTTGCTATCTATTGACTTTGTGGTTTGTAACTCACATTTGCTTGCTTTGATTTGCTGGCTTGATTTGTTTAAGGTGGTCCAGCATGTCGGTCTCCCTCTGTGGTGCATTACCTGTTTATTGTATTCTTCCACAAGTGCTCACTTTCCATAAACAGGCCTTTAAAGTTTGTTCTCATCTTGTCACATCTGCTGTGGTCACATGTCAGACTCTGTCTTCCACTGGAGCTTACTGTTTACTTTTCTTTCTCTGACTTCAAAGTGAGAGGATTAATCTCACAATCTGGGTATGTGAAAAGAAAGGCCTTTTTCTAGGACAAAATACAATGTAAATGTCTGTAGATGAACTGTGCAAATATTTCACTATGTATCAGAAAGAATTAGAAAAACACATATTAAGCAAATTATTTGTAATTCCAAAGTGTGCTGGAAACAAATGTTTTAAAACAATCAAAACAAAACAATACACTAGGAGATGTAATTTCCACATATTCTCATTTGGGTGCTGTATAGTTTTATCAGTAAAACTGAATGTCTGTGCAAATGTAATGGTCATTTCAATTGAAAGTTGTATTTAATGGCAGTGCACTATCACACCATGTATACTCTACTCTATGCCTCTCTACGACACTCTACACCACTTCATCCTATGCCACTCCATGCCACTCTACACCACTCTGTTCTCCTCCACCACTCCACTCTATGCTTCTTCACTCTATGCCACTTTACTCTACGCCACTCCACTCTGACACACTCTGACACTCCACTCTACTCTACGACACTCTACACCACGTCACTCTATCATACTCTACTCCACTCTATGTCATTCCACTCCAAACCACTCTAGGCCATTCTACTCTACTCTATGACACTCCACTCCATGACACTCCACTCTGACACTCCACTCTATGACACTCTACACCACTCCACTCTATGACACTCTATGCCACTCTGCTCTATGATACTCTATGTACGTCTATGCAACTCGGCAATGCTCTACACCACTCCACTCTAGACCACTCAACTCCTCTCTTTGCCACTCCCCTCTGCACCACTCCACTATATGCCACTCCACTCAACGACACTCCACTCTACGACACTCACTCTGCGACACTCCATCCCACTCCACTCTATACCACACTACTGCACTCCAGCCTGACATTCTATAACACTCCACACTACAGCACTCTACTCTGCAACATTCCACTCTATGATACTCCACTCTACTCTGACTCTACACCACTCTACGATTCTCCACTCTACAACAGTCTATGCCACTCTACAACACTCTATGCCACTAATTTCTACTATACTCCATGCCACTCTACGACACTCCACACAACACCACTCTACTCCACTCCGTGGAACTTTACTCCACTCTACTCCAATCCACTCTACTCCAATCCAATCCACTCTGCGGCACTCCACTCTATGCCATGCCACTCCACTCTACAACACTTTGTCTATTTTATGAAACTTTACTCCACTCCATGCTATGCCACTCTACAACCCTCCACTCTACGTCCCTCTACTCTACTTCCCTCCACTCACATAGTCACCATATCATCTCAGTACCATGAGCCCGGGCGGAACTAGCTATAGTATCTCACTTGGCCTTCTAACCATATCCAGAGAGACAAGTGAATTGACACCCGAGAATACAATACTCCCGGCCCTCTCAGTTGGTCAATAATATATGACAGAGACACAAACGAAGTTTGAAATGTTTATTGAAACTATTGTGCTCTGGAATACAGTATATATGCCACAATCAGAAAACAATCACCTAGCAAAAATGCCATCATTATTGTCAATAGACCGTATATTATGAAAAACCCTGTCATATTATAAGACAGACTAGCCTAACCCCCTTCCCTTCTACAGGAGCAAACTGATTATACAGCAAAGATCTCTGGGTTTAGAAGCAGACCCCTTTCCTTAGCATACACAGATTGACATTCTGCATCTCAGATACAGCTGTGATCTTCTCTCAGAAAACTCTCTCTGTCTGTTACCTTGCTGTGCATACCTATATGGCAAGGTTTACATCTTCATAAAAAACAGCTGCCCTTCTGTGTTGTATCTAGGTGTGAGTGCCTGACCGGAACATACGAACAAGGGACATTGTTGTTTGACTTGTCTGCTGTGTTCAGACTAAATCCTAGGAAAGAACAGAACGAGAAAACAAGTGCAGGTTCTATGTGAAAATATGATGTGGCAGAATAGCACGTGTGTATATATAGTAACGTGCAAAACCAATGTGGCATGTGCCCTGCACAGTTAGGCTAACACACGGAAAACGACAATGGGCCCTGTACAGAACACATGACACAACGCCATTCCACTCTGACACTCCATGGCATTATATGCCAATCCACTTCACTTTACTCCACATTACACCACTACACTCAATTCCACTTTTCGGCTCTCTATGCCCCTCCACTGTACAACACTTTACCCCACTCCACTTTATGACCTCCACTTTACTCCCTCCACTCTACGAGACTTCATCCCACTCTACAACACCCCACTTTACTCCACTGTACGCCACCCTATGGCACTCTATACCACTCTACTCCATGGCACACCACTGTACTCTGCTCCACAACACTCCGCTCTACTCTACGACACTCCACTCCACGACACTCTCCTCTATGCCACTGTCTTTTAGCCATGCTTAACAGTAGCCATGCTGGTATACAACATGGCTAGAACACTTTAGAAAAGCCAGTAGCTTTTTTATATGCGAGTCCTTTTGGCTTTGCCAATGCTTGTTCTACCTCTGTACCTAGGGATATTTCCTCCTCGCAAAACTGACAACATTGTCTAGCTAATACTATTTGTTAAGTTTACCTTGAATCTGTTTTCTTTGCAATCTCCCAATGCAGCTATTGGAGATTATTTTTAAACAACTGCCCAGAATTTATTATAAGAACTCTCATACAGAAAACTATGTTAACTACTATAATTGTATCATTCATGAGAATTGTGAGGAAAGCGCAAGAGAAAAGATCTGCGACTTTGCACACTCATACTCTGAAAAAAAACTTGTAAATAGGTTTTTGTGTATCCTGAATGGGCAGTGCTGCAGCGTGGAATTTCAAATCCTCCCTTCGTCACGGACCAAATATCACACTAACGTTTCACTCAGTACATTCATTGGTGGGGCCCATAACACCAACACTCACACTTCATTGGTCTGCTCTTACAGGAGAGATAAGTGTTCCAAACGCTGACGTGAAAAGAATACCTTATAACCTAAAGGAATTTTATTTACATAAACATACACTAAATATCCTTAATCCAGTACATCTTAATCCTGAACCTCAAGATATTCTTTCCACTTAGCCGATGGATCAAATTAGCTGAGTTGGAGGAGTGATTTTAATCCTCTTTCATTTATATTCAAATCTTTATCTATTCCTTCTCAATAAATAATCCAACACATTTGCTTGTTAATCAATAATATTGTTTATCTAATTAATGCAAATTTTAATAAAAAGTTAATCAAACCACAGAACACCATATTTACTTAATCTGTCTATTAGTCGTCCTCTAAGTCAATCAAGTCGTCATGCAGCACGCTACAGTCCCAAAGATTGGGTCTGGACCATAAGCGTGTACACATCAATCAATGCCCATCAGTTTGAGAGTCCTCAGTTCATCAGGAAAATGGGCAGCAATTTAGTCTGTCAAAGATTCAGGGAAACAGCTGTCCTGCAGTGTTACCGTCCTCTCCGTCAGCATAACGTCAGGAAAAAGGAAAAGGTCCGCCGCAACTCACTATTCTAATATCTTTTTATAATGAAAGTAATGACAAAATGTAACGAAAGTCAGTTTTGGGCACTTCTGATTGGTTGGTTAAGATCGTCCGTTTCGGTCTCCCAAAGTCTATGATGTCACTCCGTCAGACATGATCCATCCGGTTGTCAAAAATTGTCCATTGTTAAAGCTCTTGGCAAAAGTCCAGTTGTGACCTTGTTTGGGTACAGGCTGTGTAGGTCATCTTGAGGCCACTTGTTCAGGAGCCTGGGACATGCGCACTTGGTCTGAAACCTCGTGGAATGGTAGCTGTCTCGCCGTGTACGTTGGTCGGCCATTTTGTCATAGGCCCAATCGGTCAACTTAAGCGAAACAAACACAAAAAGTAATTAAAACATGGAAATAACTAATACAATGTTTAACCCTCACTAATTCCCCTATGTATGTGTAATTAGCTAGCATAATGGTGACATTTAAAGAGTTTATATTCACCCAATGATGTCATCTGGTGCAACTTACAATTATGTCACAAAAGCAACATATATCATGCAATATTCTATTTTTCTAGTATTAATATGCATTCGTAAATTAGTTTACAAATTATTTTAGACATGCAAACTGCAAATCCCATGTGTAATTCATACATTAGTAAAGTTGGTTAAGTACCACTCAAAACACATAATATTATTACAATTAATAGATTATTCTAATTAGTATGAACATGCAGAAATGGGGGGGTATACAAAATTTTGTACTACATGCTCCATCAGCAGCGCTAAGCCGAGTGACCATCTGAGTGCTGAGGACTACATTACATAGCCCATGCCCTTGGTCCGGGCACAACTGTGCACTTCTGGAGGGCGTGCCTATGCTCTGTACTTAGTGATAGCGGGTGGATTCATCTACCTCTATTCCATATGCTCAGAGTCCCCTGACCTTTGCAGGGTCAGACTGGCTATTTATTCCATCTAGCATTTCTCCCTGGGGCTGGGAACATTAGAGGATCAGGTTTGAAGGCCCTGGGCCATTGCTGTCACCGCTGTCACTTTCTCCGCCTCCTGGGGATTTATTCCTGGAGGCGTAGCATGGGCATAACCAGAGAGGGAGTGAAAACGAGAGACAGAGATCTGATCTGAGAGGGAGAAAAGAGAGTGACCGAGATGGACGAGTGGAAAAGCGGAGGGGCGGAGCGATGGACGGAAGGGAGTGGGTCTTGCTTCAGCACTTTTGTCGGTGCTGCTTTTGGTTTCCGGTCCAGCCCTAGACCTTTGAAAAGAAGGGCCTAAGCATATTCAGGACACCGTCCACAGTCAATAGTGTAGTGCCCAGGCATAGTTGTAGGCAGTGGAGCTGGTACAACGCAGTCTGAAGCGCAATCTTATTCGGCATCAAGGCGCTTCTAGATTAATGTTTCCCACCTGCCATTGGCAGAAATGTATACCTATGTGGCATTCTGTGTCTAGGATAACTGCATCCACAAGTAACCTGGGAGTTCTGTTTCCATGTGTGATGATGGTGGCTATTACAATAGACACACCATCACTAGAATGGTACTGTTGGGATGTGATGTTGGCAGGTTGCTAGTAGATATAGCCCAGACCTGACGTTGTTGGATGGGGTCTCATGTTCTCTTGTACTTAAGTAAAGAAGACTTTACATCAACCACCGGATGTTGTATGCGCTGAATTCATCAACTTAACAACCTGTCTGCGTTGAATACGCCCCCGTGTCTTTCAGTAAAATTGGGGGCTGCCAGACACTCTTAAGATATTATAGAAGGTCCCAAAACAAACCACCGAGGTTAGAATTTGAGCTTTACACCAGAACAATAAGCAGTGTTTTTTTGTAGTGTGTAGAGCTACGTTCAAGGAAGCTCCACCTTCTCCCAAAATTCAGTTTCATATTGTAATATTTGCAGAAGGAAACCAGCCGAAGACAAAGCGTCGCCTTATATGGACCCCAAAGGAGCAGGCCACACATTTCTTTCTACCCAAGTAGACATTGTACAGGATACCGGTGTGTGCCCAAAAACCTTTTGCACCCCAGAGATTGAAACTCGCCTCTCCAAAGCTGGCCGCTTCTCTGCCTTTAGGAAGCAGAGGTTCAGGGCCGCATCCCCGAAGCTTGAGCAGTGTGACCCTGGGCTTCTGTGAGGGGCACACAATAAACCCAAGCCGTGCGAGCTCCTGGCACAACCATACCTGAACTACTTTGAAAGTAAACAATAGCAATCATAGTTTGCATAATATGGGCTTTATTCTGAATAGTGACCAAACAAGACACAAATTTTAATTTCCAAAACTCTTTCTTCAACTCTAAATAAAAAAATACGAATAAGAGACAAATAATAAATATAGCAATGGATGGTCCTGTTACCAAATATGGAGTTGACCTTCTTAGAAGCAGAAACAATTGAAAGGCAGAAAATGTATTTCATTTCTTATCAAAAGCAAACATTCTTTTGGCCCATGTATAATATATAATTGGAGTGCAGCATAGTTTGCTTTATTGATTCAATTTCCGTTCATAAAATAGATTTGAGAGCAATAGTTTATTCCTATCTGGCTGGGCTGTGTGGGCACGCGGTGTAATGGATGCACCAGCGCCTCGTGACATGTGTGATTCATTGGCAGTGTTGAACCACTGCTCTCAACATGTTGAGATCTGAATGATTCATGAAGTCTTTCTCTTTCTCAACAAAGACAGCGAATGGCACATTGACAAAGCCCACGGATGCAGATATTGTGCTTTTCAGTCTTGACCAAGGACAACTTGGCATGAACAAGAGAGGATGCGGTCCGTCGGCTGCGCTGCCGCCTCTGGTGCAGGAAACCAGGGTTCGAGCCTCGAGGTCGCGTCTACATCCTGTGATTCTGGACAGATCACTTAATCTCCCCGTGCCTGAACGTGTAATGTAAATACGGTGCTATGTAAAGCGCTCCAATACCTTCAGGTCGAGTTCGCGCTATATAAATATGCAAAAAAAAAAACAATAATTTGTGAAAATAATATTTTTCGAAAATTGGAGTGATCTGTAAAAACAAGCAGCGAAGAGAGGGTTCTCTAAGGTGGTGTCTGGACTATTTTATGCCCTACTCGCCTCAGCCTAATGTAAAGCTCGTACATCCATTTCCCACATGCTTATAGGAGGTGGTAAATGCATGCAGATTTGGGCTGTTCCCTAGCATGGTTAAAAACACACAGAGCTGGACTCAGCAAGTTATTCCCCATTCTAAAGAAAATAACTGGTGACCACTGTATTTCAGTGCAGGGAATACTAGCTGGAACCTGTGGCTCTATCCCCAGTATTCTCAATTCAAAATATAGAGAATGTCTAATAAGGACCTATCAGGAGCCTCAGCGTCCCAAAAATATAATTTAGAAACCTGAATGATTTTATTTGCCCTGGCTTCTGCCCTTCTCTTGACCCCTTTTCTCCCTTTATCCTAGTGTAGCTCACTCCCCATCATAATAGGTAAATGTAGCCTCATGTGCTCGGCTACCCCGCATGCAATTCACACATCCTTACTGCTATTTTCAGGTTGATGCTGCATCTTGAGGGCTAGAGACGCGCTCAATAAACACCTCTAATAAAATATAAATAATAGATACATTTAAAAAAAAAAACTAAATAAAATAATAAATAATAGATCAAATAAATTCAAAACATTATCATGAATTCAATTTCTTGAAGATAAAACACAACCACTGTCTGTGCCCACCTCCTAGAGTTGTGTACTCTTTACAGGAAGTAAATTAAAAGGAACAACATTTTTTCATGAAATTGTCTAGTTGTAAATCATGAATCATCAAGATACCTTACAGAATGCTCTATTTTGACGGTGAGGTGTGGCAAAGGTACCCCACTTGTCAAAACCAGGAAGTAACAGAAGAGTTAAGTGACAGATAGGGTATTCTTATGTCATGGCACAACAAGCAATGTTGATATGGGGATGCAGGAAAAGATTTGTTTTCTGCATCTTGAGAGATCAGTATTGCATCTCACAACTTCCTTTGCCTTGGGGCGCAAGGCTGTTTTCCTTTGAAGGTGGCACCCGCTGTGATACCAACATAGTGACTAGTCAACAACAAGGTTCCCAAGGTTTTCTTTTCCAGCATCAGCCCTTAGCACACATGGACGATATGTGGAAATCCTCCATAGCAGAGTATGGTAAAGTCTTATGATTTTTTGATTGGAGCAAATTGAGAATCTGCTTCAAATTTGAGCAAATCCGCTAATTAGTCACACAGAGATTTGGAGTTATTTTTTGGAGGACTGGGACATGAAAACAAATTTGTATTTTTATTAAATGACTGATTGTTAAAATTGTCTTTGTCATAAGTCCATTCATTGTGGGTAAGAATTGGTTGGGCTTTTTTTTTTTTTTTTTAGTAATACATTATTAGATTTGATAAAATAATGTTTTGGGACAGTAATCGATTCTAAACATTTTTATAATGTTTTGGGGGCAGACGTGCTTAGTGAAATAATATTTTCCATTATTTTGGGTAGAAAACCAAATTAGATCTATATGAAAGGTTCTAATTTAGGGAGAAAAGAATTGCCCTGCACAACTGCTAATCCTTTGCTTGGTTCTCTCTGTGATGGGAGTCGCCGGAGGTGACATCTATTGAGTGATGGAACCAGTTCTGGTTTTGTGGGATAAAAACAAGAGGTCAAACTTTCCTCACTGGGCCCTAGAATTGACTTGCATATTGGCAAACGTGTACTGAGACCTCCTTGTTATTTAGAAAAGCGTTTCCACTAAAATGAAACTTGCCCCTTGCTTGTTTGATCTTCTCTTGTTCACGTGACAAGAAAATGATTAAACAAATTTAAATGTTCTTCAGCACTTTAATTCTAATAATAGTTATTATTATTGTAAAATGATTAGAAAAAATGGCAAATTCTAGGATTACTTTGATCATGCCATTTGAAGGCAGTTGGCTACGTTTTCAGCAAGGATTCATTATAACAGGGGTCTCCAACCTTTTCTGTAGTGAGAGCTACTTCTGCTCAAGGAAAATTTTCCTGAGCTACTAGCAAATTTTATAACTGTAAAAGAGTGACTACACTATGACCACCCAATGCAAGATTTTTAGTAGTTACCACCCACGTATACCAAGTATGGTTACCAGCAGAAATGCTGGGGAAAAGCTCATCAATATTAAATGCCTCCCGTTGACTTATGAAGTAACATTCAAATCTTGACATGCCCAGTGGCACAAAGGACATAAGCACAGCAGTACGTCTCCCCAGCTCAGCTTGAATTATCATTCACCAGTTTCTGAAAATGCACATTTTTCTATCTAATACCACTTTTCACTGTGGGCAAACAAACTCAATTTTTTAGAAGAAAACCCATTTTTGAAAACTAAAACTGCTTTTAAAATATCAGTTTTCATTTTTTGAGAAATGCACAGTCTCAAAACATTAGCTTGTAATTTTCATCATGTACTCCCATGTACAAATGCATCATATGGACAGACTACTTTAAATTCCCAGGTATTACAGTCATATGCCATGGATGCTCACCATAGCACCATGGATGCCTGGATTATGCCAGTAAAGCCCACCATTATGCTAGGGCCACAGTTGTGCCAAGGCTGGAAGCCATACGGATCAGGGATAAGACCACATATCAGTCATGACCATTAATATGCCAGGAATAGGTACATAAAGACCAGTCATGCTCTTAATAGGTCTATGATGGCTGCCAGTTTACCACAGCTAGACCAAAACACTAAAATAGTCAAGGATGACCATTATTATGCCATTGGCACTTTTATGCCAGCAATGGACACAATTATGCCAAAGATAACACTCTTATGATGGGGGCTAGCA
Organism: Triturus cristatus; assembly: GCF_964204655.1. NCBI lineage: Eukaryota > Metazoa > Chordata > Amphibia > Caudata > Salamandridae > Triturus > Triturus cristatus. The sequence goes on from NC_140588.1 coordinate 922,309,711, forward strand.
TATATATATTTGGCGGTTCTTGGCACCAGGCATAGTTTCAGGAAGCAATAGTGTTTATTATGGACACACACATAAATGTTGATGAATCTTTAAATTTATTCTGGTCTGGATCATACGCTGTTCTCTTCTGGTCTTGAGCTGATCATGCATCTAACTGACACATTTTCACTCTGACTCCTGCAGTCCCGCGCTTTAGTGGGTAAGCACTGATTACAGCTCAGGCTACAGCTGCCATATTTTTTTGATGGTGCACTGTTCACACACATGTTGTGACTGATAAAGTAAGGACTTCAACATGGTCAATCTCCCTGTGGCTTAATTATATTGAGATTGGATACAGACTATCATGTAGCAGGTCCTATAAGCCGACATAGTGTGTGTTTGAGTGTTAATATTAGCTTTGTCATAAGTTTGGCTGGCTGTCACTCTAAGGGTCTTGGGATGATCGGTGCTGCCTTCTTTAATAGGCACCTACTCTCTGAATTTGATACTGGGCTTGACTTCACCTCAGAGAGCTACGTTGAAGGTACTGGTGAGCTACCAGTTGCTCCCGAGTTACTCGTTGGAGACCCCTGCATTATAATATGTCATAGAGGTTCCCTTCAACTTTTCCAGGATTCTGTCATTACCCACTGCTTAAACTCAGTGGCCCATGTTTCATCTTCCAACTATAACTGTAGTAGCTAGTTAAATATGAAAAGATCTGAGGTTTTCTTATATGAAAGGCACTTATAGCACAAGTGACAACCCTTATACATACCATATGTGCTGGGGTAGAAAAAAGTCCTGAGAAAGGCAAAGAATGTGTGTTTCACAGGAGTGCTGTTTATGTATACCCACTACTGGAGGAGATTTTAGTACAGCGTTAGGAGCGACCCATGCATCCACTGGGCTTCTTTGCACTATAAGGGCACATTGTAGGTTACTTGCTATACAGAAACGCTGCATGTCTACCCACGCAGCCAAACTTTGGCCCAGATTTACAAAGGGTCTGAGTCACTGTTGCGTCACGCAATCCGAAGCACAACGACGCAAGCCCTTAAGTAAGATTTACTATGCCACACATTGCCGTCTTGCGTGGCTCTTTGTGGCATAAAAAATCTGGAGTAACGTATGGCAGCACAAGTTGCGGCCTTGTGTTACTTTACCCTGGGAAGTCATTCCATGGGTGGAGTGTGGGTGTTGCCACCCATCCACCCATGGTTTTTGGTGCATTTCCAGATTTACTTACACAAGTCAAAATGCAATGCCTTCCTAGGTGAGCCATAACGAGGAGAAATATATTTATTTTTCTCGTTTGTTCTTCTTTCTACTTGTGCTGCTTTCTGCAGCACATATAGGAAGAGGAAAAAGCCTCAGAGGAATGTTTTTTATACAAGAGGATGTCTCTTCCTGCACAAAAACAATCGTGCCTGTAACGCAGGCACCCATGCACCCTTGAGCAATGGTGCCTGCGTTGGTTCAAGGGTGCACTCAGTGCGTCAGAACAGGGACAGAGCAAGAATGCAGCGTATCCTGAAATGGTGCATTACTGCCCTCTCCCAGTCACGCATCACAGCACAGCAAGGTGTCTTGCTGCCTTGCGTTACATTGCGTAACTTGTTCATAAATCTAGGTCTTTGTGTCTCGGAATAGTCGCACACGCCATTTGAGGGCTAATGATGGGGGGCTGTGGAATTGATTCCCCTTTGAATCAAGATAATACACTCAGTGTAGGTGGTTGATGAAGGTTTATTGTAGAGTCCATCACAGAGACTTCATCCACCAAGTGACTCTCACAAACTACCACTCTTCAATCTTCCACCCTGGCAACCACCCACATTCTAAGTGCTTGCAATATCCCCTAGCAACTTATACAACCGAACAAAGATGAATATAGAACACCACATCACCGCCCCATCATTCATACAATAATAGAAAAGAAAAGAACATGTGAACAATACAAAAAGGAACCACAATGTCAGAAACAACTTAGCAGACACAATCTTGTAAGCAATGTGGAATCTTTCTTGCACGAAGAGGCCCACTCCCTTCCTCTTGCTTAACATGTATATTTGCACCACAAGCTTCATTTGGTTGACATTTGGGAATTCTATTAAGGTTCCATATCTTTTGATCATCAGTTTTAACTGCATTCTTAAACATCTTAATAATCTTCACAGGTTGACTGAATTTAGACTTCCTCCCCTCCCTTCTTGGTAATTTGACACTGACCCAATCACCCACACACACAACAGTCTTTTTCACCTCCTTCCTCACATCCTACCTCTCCGTCCTCTTCTCCTTTTTCTCCCTCTATCTTTCTCTCCATCCTTCTGTACCATCCACATCATCATCCACTGCCCTCTTTTTTGTAGTGACCCATAAGGGAATCACCTCAGTGTTAGCGACCACATCATAGCTCTCCTTCCAGAGTGGAAGTGGGTTTTCCTGAAAGCAGGTGGGGTGCTCCTGCCACCCCGAGGGACACATACAATTAAAAATCTGCTAGAATCTGCATGTATTCAAACTCTGAGACAGTGTGTGCTTGTGCTGCACACCTGAGAGTGCCATAGGCTATGGGCGACGTTTGCTGGTGTTTGCCTGATGCCACCCGGGCGTTTCACCTTGCCTGGCACACAATAAACGTACAATAGGGAAACTGTCTGCTCCATGTCTTACTGCTATTTAAGCCAGTCACTCATTTTTGCACACATTTGTCAGTTCAGTTTTAATCGCATGATTAATAAAAGAAACCTCACAAATTAGACGTAGCAGTAAAGTTTCTCTTCAGAGTGACACTCATAATGCCTCCATATGTTTTCACCTTTCATTCACTACAAGTCGCTCACATATGCTACACATTGTTCTGCATTAAGTAGACAATGTGAGTTAACATATTCATTTAATGGCGCCTTGCCTTGCCTTAGACACTGCATAATTTAGAGTCATCTTCTATTGTGCTATATTCACTTCACTTCTAATTTGTGACCTATTTATAGTGACATAATAACAGTGTGGAAGCAAATAAAAAAATCTAAATGCATCAGGAAAAATGATTCTTTTAGTAACAGTTAACTCCTTCAGCGGGCTCCTGTACTGAATGTAAAATGCGCTACTGGATAAATAGAAGACATAAGAATCAGTCTTTGTTCAGAATGATATAGAATGGATATTTTCAATATGTGTTTATTTCGTCGAACATACACGGTGGTATTGCAAGTATACGTCTCAGGTATTTCAAAACTGGGTTTATTTCGCTAGATATACATGCTGATTCTGGGGAAAGTGTGTGTGTGTGTGTGTGCGTGTGTGTGTGTGTGTGCGTGTGTGTGTGTGTGTGTACAAGAATGAATGATTAGGTAGATATATAAGCGTGTACCCGGATGATTGAATGACTAGAGGCACAGATTGCTGTTCATGGACTCAACCACTTGCATATTATTCTAGCCATGCACGGAGTCACTCACTTTGTCATTCATCCATTCATACAATGACTCGCCCATTCCCCCTTGCATGTATTGACTCACCTATTTATCCATTGGTCACCGGTATTCCATGCACTCACTCATCCTTACAGACCTCCATGAGCGACTCACTATTCCAAGCATTCATTGACGCATTATCACCTTCAGTCACTCATCCATCCACACACACACTCACACAATATCGAAAAAGCAGCTCCTCTTCAAAACTTGCTGGAAGAATGAAGATCCTGCGAATAGTAAACGCAGTCCTATTAGACTGCACCTTAAGTAGCACACGAATAACACAGAAATCTGTATCGTCTGGGCAATGTCAGTTCTCGGTTTCTATGTCCATGGGTACACTTTCTTGTTCAAGCCAGTGGCTCAACACTAGCCCTAGCAACCCCTGTGGTGCGGGGGGCAAGCTCCAGGGGCCCCCTCTGGCACTTTGCAAGGGCTCTGAGAGCTCCTGACTGGGTCCGGAGGGGTTGTGGGGGGACCCTCCGTGTACTTTTGTAGGGGGGAGCCCTCAAGATTCCTTACGCCACTGGTTCAGGCAGTGACATGCTCGAGTCAGCACTGATCCTGACTCATCACTGTTCCTTGTTTGGATTCCTGCCTAATGTTTTGTAATTATTAGAATGATTTGTGACACATGCATCTTTAAAGTGTGCATGATCTGCTGGTGTGTGGATGCTGGCCTTGCAAAGTCAACTACTGTTTATTTTTGGGTATGTCAGGCACTTCAGCCTAATAAAATAAAAAGCTGAGTGCTCTAGGATGTAGGATTTGATATAAGGAGATGCTAACTCACCTCTAATTCTGCACATGAGGCCCATAACTGCACATTTAATGCGATAAGGCAGTGGTAATCCAAGTCAGAAGTACCGGCTTGGCAAGCACCTACAAAGTTTTGTCGCTTATCAACCTGAATTCAACAACTGGTTGGATTCCTGCAAGGCTGGATTTAGGCTAACAGAAAGTACATATCTAATCCTACTGGCACTCGCACATGAGTTCTGATCAAGACCTACTGGCGGTGGTGTAGGCACCTTTTTAGGTTTTGCCCACACAGCACATGCTGTGCATGCAAAATCTCTTGGATTAAAAAAAAACATATACATATTTAAAAAGGTCTTAGAATCCGCCTATTATTTACCTGTACATACCATTCATTGGAACCAACGTCACTCTAATTTCCATGCTTCTCATTGGTCAGCAAGTCATCTGCACATCATTTGCTTTCCCTTTGTATGTCTTTCTGCGACTGCTTTGCTTCCCTGTCCATACCATTGAGCTTGGTCCAAGTACTGTGTCCGGTCACTGGGCAGTGGCTAGTAGCCAGTGTCCTTACACTGGCTACCCACTTCGTAAGGTACTGTTAAATAAAATTGTAATCTAACACGCAATACGATTACATCCTCAGGCTCCTCTCCGGTGCTCTTCTCACACTGATAGCACCCTCCCAAGTCCCTTTCCTGAGACACAAAGGGTTATCGCTAGCACCCCATTCTATAGACTAGGATGTCACGCTCTCCTAGTTCCAAAGTGCAGTGATAACTTCCCACCTCCCGTCCACCCTGATCTTCTGTGAACAAGCCTACTGTAAACAAAAGCTCGGCTAAAGCTGCTCTGCTACCCCTCCGCTTACTGCCTCATTTCTAGCAATGCTTGCTCGATTATATAGATTCAAGAGCCCGCTCCCCCAAAGCCAGAACTTTAAGGTTAAGCAAATGGTGAACCTAATACGTTGCTGCAAAGTGTTTTCTATTTAGAACTTTGCTGCAAAGAACACTATTAACTAAATAATATGTGAATTTTTCGCAAATGCAAGGGTAACTCATGTCACTAGCAATAGTGAGATAAACACCTAACAGAGAAGCAGAGATATCCAAGTGCCAATTTAAGATTTCTTGTTTTTCAAAAACATCAAAAAAAGATTTAAAAGTCTCTTGCGACTCATCCAGCATGCACTTATGTGCCTTTTCAGAGTAGTAAGTGCTATAAAAATGACCATACAATAAGAAACTGAAAGGCAGCAAACTCACACTTTAAAATGAATACTTTAAGCTGCCCTTCTTCGTCGATGTCCTGCACTCTAGTGTTGTCCCTGTATAGACACACACACTCAACACTGTGAGCAGGGGGTTCTTGCTGTTTTTTCACCTCCCATGACCTTACCCACTGACACACACACTAAACAAATAACAAAATGTGGTAAGTAATTACCTTTAAGTTATTCTTAATTTTAAAAAAAGACAATGACAAACCCAATAGATTTGTTTGCAAAAGTAAACTTACACTTTTGTGTAAGTTTACGATTGTTTGCTATTCACAAAGGGATTTACGAGCAGTATCTTTAATCAGTGCAGCTTCTCCTCCCATAAAAAGACAGATCTTTTTATGTGCGGAGACTCTGCATTCATAAAGATACTACGTAAATCCCTTTGTGAATAGCAAAAGTGTAAGTTTACGTTTTTTTAAATCAGGCCCTCAGTTTTAAGGACCAAATTTGAGTCATAACCAGACCCTGCCACTACAAAATATGCATCCTGGGAATTCTTATTCAACTGTATATAGACCTAGTTTGTTATCCCTTGTATACTCTTGCTCCCTTATCCTTTGGACTTGGCGCTTACTTTCAGAAGACTAGACACACAATTGATGGACGGAATGCAGAACAAATCAAAACAAATCAATGAATGATGGATTTAACCCAGATCTCTTGACTGGGGGTGAATGTTTTGATTTGCTCTGCATTCCGTCCATCAATTGTGTGTCTTTTACTTTCTCGCCCTAAGTGTGCCAGGTATGCCCAGACTTGGGTCCTGGGCTCACTATACCACTGGAATCAAGCTATCCTGGCTGAAGAGGGGTGAAACCCCGATACCGGTCCTAGGATGCTTGTTTCCGGTCCAGGGAGGACCTGGCTTAGCAGTTCGGGCTGGACTGTTCCCAAGAGGCACAGGGTCAAGATTGATTTACATATGGCCAGGTCTAAACTGGGGTGGCATGGTGTGCAAAAGAATGATGGATTTAACCCAGATCTCTTGACTGGGGGTGAATGTTTTGATTTGTTCTGCATTCCGTCCATCAATTGTGTGTCTTTTACTTTTAGAAGACTGGCACCCACCCTGTCTGGTATGCTAAAGGGTAATGTTGTATATGCTGTACACCACAGGGTCTTAAATAAACACTCTGTTGCTATTCTTATATTCTAGTGTTCCTCCTGGTTCTCGGGTTCATGTCCCCAGTTTGGCAATCCAACTCAGTTGCACATATGCCTGAGCTTTACACACAATACATCCCAACTACATACATTACCAAAGATATCCAGAATGAACAGGTCACAAGTTGGCATAGCACACCCATGGAAAATATTTTAAAACCTATATTCTCTCTCTGATTCTGGCCCAGCAGCTTACTCCCACACTCTTACAAAGTGTAATGTGATTCCTGATTAGATTTTCATCTTCCTCACTAGGACACACAGCACATATACCCTGACTTGAGGTAGCCCTAATGTGTCCTACAAACTCACTGTGGGTTTCAGTTTGCAGTGAAGGAGCATGTAATCTGTCAAGCAGTGTGAAGGCCCCTTCTTCCTAAACCCTGATGTTTTGTGGGACCTTCTTCCTAAAGCCTGCTGGTATTTGGTTGTCCACCAGGATTCTAGCATGAATATATGTAAAATTTAATTGAGTAATACCTGTCAATCTGAGACTCAACCTCATTTAGCAGTGGTGTCCCACTGTGCATCATCCACTTACTGCTCGCACAGAAGTCCTTGGGACATAGTTTCTCCAACTTCTCCCATTTCCATACATCAGTACCTGTTCAAGACTGATACATCCTCTAGATTTTATAGAGGCACACAGGTTGGACCTCCTGGAACTAAGGGCTCAGTCAATATGCAAACTCAAATCTGACTGAAAAAGTTGTTCTCCAACCATTGCACAATCTAAAGAGATTTATTTTTTAGTGAGATATGTTTCAGGGAACGATCCACTCCAGGAGATGTTGCAGGGGTAGTTAGTGGAGTCACTAAACAAAACCTTCTTTCATTAAGGAATAGCACACTCAAGAACACTAGAACACGAAGGCTACATTTCGAAGTTCACTTTTAAATCAAAATCCTAGTATAGTGCATGCAATATAAGTTGTAACAAATAAAATGGCAGCTGCAACATTCACCAAAAGCATAAATAGGAGGGACCACACCAACATGATTGCTGTTATAAATTTTTAGGAATCCTACACTCATTTTTAATTTCTAATCACTAATCTATTTCACGCACAGCAGAAAATGAAACCTATTTCTAGTTTCAGCTATGGTACACACATGGGTACATGTTTGAACAATAGAGTTCTAAACTCAAGAAAGAGCAAGGTCTGCTATTCTCACCTCACAATTGATATAATGTATAATCCTTTCATTACCTTTTGTTTGTTGCAAAATGTTTTTAAGCATTTACAGAAAGGGAGTTGTAGGGTTGATATTCAAAGTTAAATAATGGTCCACATTTTTTATCTTGCCTCCCTTTTTTATAGATCAGATTATGTACATTATTACCAAACCACCACCTTTATCAGCCATCTTCATGACAAAGTTGCCATTGTTTATTAAATAGTTTGGTAAAGATCTGAAATGCTCTTTACTTGGTTTGGGTATAACAGAAAGCAGCGCTGTTAGACAGTTCCTGCAATGATTCTGTTGTGAAAGCTTTATTGAAGGAGTCATATAAGTATGCGTGGGCAGAGTTTGTGGAGTTCTGCTACGCGGAACTCAGCGAAGTGCAAAAAAAACTCCGCCAGCGGCGTAGTGCGTTGGATAAATGCTGTTTGCGGTGATTTTCGGTGCTTGTCTGCACTGTGCAATCATCACGAACAACACCATGCACAGCGCAAGTGGGCGCTGCTTCCTTTCTCAAAGCGAGTGGACAGTTTCTCATCGCGAGCAGTCGCGAGCATACGCAACCACTCGCAATGAGAAATCTGACCGTCTGTGTTGAGAAATCTCGCCAGGAAGTTGATTTTCCACTCTTGCGTTCGCCAACTTGATATTGACGATCGCTAACGAGGAAAATTCTTACTGGGAGGTGGATTTTCCTCACTCGCCAACTTGACGTTGATGAACATAAGGGAGAAAATTCCGCTCCGCGGAACACCGCAAGCTCCACGGAACTCCGCAAGCTCCTCATAAAGCTGAGTGCAGAAATCTCTACATACTCCGCGAGCGGTGTGGAGTTTACCACCCAGACTTACATATAATATGCCAACCAGTTTGCTCTTATTCCAGTTATAGAATTCCCTTAGTAATTCATTCTCCACAGAGAAATTATTGTAGGGAAGGTACGTCATGGCTGCTGCTATTTCGTCCTTAAAAGTATGTCCTACCAGGAGTGTACATTTGTCTGGTGTGAGGGATGGCAGACTTAGGTTTACTAGGAGTGTTCCCCTTCTTCCATTTTTGGATTCCTTCTCATTGTGAAAAAGTCTTTGTAAAATGAGGCAACGATGTTGGCAAGTTCTTGCGGACTAGAGAGTATCCGGTTCTCCTGATCATAGATGGTGGATGTCATGAAAACTGCTTCCTTCTGCCGAAGCTGCATAGCCTATAACCTACCTTCTTTCTTTCTGTGTTCATATTGTTGTCAGCATAAACAGAAGAAAGCATACTCCCACTTTTCAAGTGTAGACGGAGTTAAATGACAATTTTTCCTATTGAAGTAATATACAGTTGGCAATCGTCGGTGATTCTGCATCTTTCTGAGTTAGAGTACTGATAGTTGTTTCCAAATCTTTGTTTCAATTCAGACCACTTCTTAAGGATGACCGTGTCTCTTCTCAGCTGACCTCTTAGGGCTGCTTTGCTGATGGTCCATTGCGCTTGTTTGAATATCAGTGAGTCCTTTAGCTTAATGTGGTCTGTGAGTGTCTTCAGTTTTATTGGGAGCTTACAGCACAAGATACTAAGGGGCCCTTTTTGCACATTGTAAACTGGCCGACCACAGACTAGGGTTAGTGCTATCGGGCTACAATCAGAAATTGCTGCTTCTAGAATTTTGCTTCTAGTCATAAGTGATAGTGAGATAACGTGATAAGGAAAGAGTCTATTCTTTGCTTGATGAATGCTGAAGTCTACTTGCATCTACAAGCCCTCAGTCTGAGATCCGCATGGGATGGCTGTTTCTCGCATTGGGTGGGCCAGTTTTGATCTGAATAGGATCCAAAGCCATAATCAGCTGTACACCATTACATTCTGAGAGCAACTTGGATATGTGGGATAAGATAAAGTTGTGTTATTGTTAGCAGAGTAGATCAAGCCTTCTATCAAGTATTGATTGAGGAAAGCTACTTTGTGAGAATGTGAAATTCCCCTCTTCACAGGTCAATGTTTTCAGTATCCTACATGGTACAGACTTTTTTTATTACTATGGTGATTCTTCATTTCTAGAGCTAGAGGAATCTTTAGCCATAATGCTGACTGTATACTAAGTTCAGCAGCAATGTCTCATTTTTACCACACTTTTCCCATTGTAGCTTGTCAGCCTCTTTTGGGGGTGAATGGGCCTCTTTAAAAAGGATGATGTGCGCGTCTTTGGATGTCAGACAGGAAAGTGTCATATTCCGCTTAATGTAGTTGCTAAAGCCATTCATATTAAAATGCAGGACAGTTGGCGACTTTGAAGGCTGTCAGGTGTAAGTTACATCGGCCATCTTGATACAGGGTTCAAGGGCAATGAGAGGATTGGGAACCTATGAGTGCAGAGATCAAGAGGAAAATGTTGAGTGTCATATCATGGCTACCATAGATAAATGGCAGATAGACATCAGATTGATTGTTGAATAATATTGGAGTCAGGTCCAATATGGACTACGGGGGAAATCTTCCTGTCAGCCTCAACATGACGGGTTATACCAGGAGGCATTGTCCTTGCATAAGTCTTCTTAGAAGAGAGGGTGGAAACTAAGGATTATGTCTGAGGTGATTCTCAGATTGAGGGTAAGACCTGAGGAGTCCAAGCGCAACTGGCCAGTATTTTTGAAGAAGAGGCATTGGATGTGCAGATCATATAGTGGTCTAGGACAAGAAGGTGGGTTATGGCATCTGAGGGCCAGGGAACAGTCATCCTTTCTAGGAGTAATTATGGTGGGTTTAGAGGAATAGGAGGTAAGAGGGGAAAAGAGAAAATGAGATGGGGGAAAGGAAGATTGAAAGAAAGATAAAGCAGATCCATGCCCAATTCAGCTAATTTAATCTGTTGATCATGCACACAAAGTTCTACACAACCAAGGAACCACCTACATTAACCACTGCATGAACTTCCACCAACCAGTCGAGAGCACTATGTTCCATCTCCTTTTCACTTGCCCATACTCCCTGCATCTACCAAAGCAGAAGTGGAGGACGCTAATTCTGCCTCATTGCAACTCCGGACCATCACCTCACTTCTGGATTTCCGAATGGTCCTCACGGCCTGGCTGTTCTAATAAGCCTCCGGGACCTGCAAGCAGCTGGATACCCTATCGGGTGATTATCTGTGCTTTATAAATCCTGATTGATTGATTTCTGATGAGTGTGGGGCAATAGTCTTGTAGGGAGGAGACCAATAGAAGAAAGAGGAAGGGGGAGGAGCACCACATAGAGATGGGAGGTTAGGTGTTTGGGTATGCATCTATATTGTGGAGTCCCTGTATGGGAGGAGAGGGAAGGAGAGAACTAGTCACAAAAGCAGGGGAGATATAGACTAGAGTCCAATGGAAAAGTTGGCTATCATGTGAGATAAGCATTTCTTATGTTCTTGATTGTTCTCTCTAAGGATGTCCTGAAGATAGTGCAGTCAAGGTGAACGCTTTGAAAATCTACAGGTGAGTCAAACAGTGTGTGTAGCAGGCCTGGAAGAAGCTTCAACGGGTGGTTTTTCATGCGTCTCTCTCTGCCTATTCCCAGACCCCATAGAAGAATTGCCTGGTTTTGATTAGTCCTCCAGGTCCATAACCTTCTTGTATAGGTCCCATATTTCCTGACCTCAGTTTGGAACTCTATTCCAATGTTCCTCCATGCTCTTTGCAAAACTTTTTTAATATTGCGAGCCTAGCGTGGAAGGATGTCATGTCACTACTCATGGTTTTGATTTCAGAGGTCAGCATAAGCAGTCAGTTGTCTAATTTGCCTAGTTTGGACCAAGTTGATGCAATCGCCTTCATCATTGTCTCCCATGGCGAAGGCTGATGGTCAACAGACTGGAGAGTTATAGGTGTTTTCCAGAATTTACTACCTCTCATAAAAGCAGTTTCTGTGTCGGCTTGCACAATTGAAGATATTATGAATGCTGTGAGCAGGACAAGGATGGAAATGTTTCTTGAGGGAACAGGTGACTGCTTGTTGTTCAGTACAGTAGCGGGGCGACCCGCTCTCAAAGTTGGTCAGTGAGTGTTTAAATGAGCTCGGAAACAGGACAGTGTTCAAGAGACACACCGTTGATGAGGGCATTAGATCTTGTTCCAATATGAAGGATATTAGCAATTCAGGATATCCAGTTATGAAGGGGCTATCCTTTGCATACAGTGAAGACATCAGTGCATCCCAGTGAGCTAAATGCCTCTAGGGCTTGCCTCAGGGATCTGGCTAGGGCACAACTATTATTATGTGCGGGGGCATATAATAAAGCGAGTGTAAGCCTTACTTGGACATGCTAAGATCAGGCATTGAGGGTGAGATATTCAAGAAAAATCGTACAAGTCTGCCTCTTTATGAATGTCAGAGTTTTTCAGCCTATTATCTGCCAATGTTGGTGAAGCGTAGACCTCTCTGTGCTTCAGGCTGCATCCAGCAGGGTCCTGGTGGTCAGCAAACAGGCCTCTGTTACGTGCAGCCACTGGTAGTTGTCCTGGCAGTGCACCTCCCCACCAAGGTAGAGGAGGTTCAAAAGGTGGATAAGCCCACTGCACCTGGTGGCCTTGCCGCAGTTCAGCTATGTTGATGGTTTCCAGGTTTGCGGCAGGATTGATCCTGGGCACAGTCCCTTGACGCAGTTATCGCCGGCCAGATGCCTCTTACTGAACTTGATGAAATGGTTAGTTCGGAGTTCAGGAGGCCCAAAAACGCAGCACCAATAGAGACTGATAGGGTTCCCCCCTCTCGAGGACAGTAGTCTGCTCTCTAGGACCCCCCCATGTATCCACAGGGCCACCCGTATCACCCAGTTCCAGTGTAAAGCTGGCATCTTGCATATAACCGAACTCAACATCTGTATTTCTTCTTTCTTTTGTACAATAAGTGTCTCAGTTTTATACTTAAGCTACATGTGATTCCCATGGCTTTATTGTATTTCATTAGAGTGGTTGATAAATTCCCTGGTTAACCGCTTTCTGTATTAGAAACTGCAATTGTCCAATGGTGTGCACTACCTCCTGGAAACGTTTATTGTAGTTTCTTTTATTAAAATGATATTCTTGAAACTGTTGCAATACACTTTGAGCCAGTGGCAGATTAAACCTTGTAGAGGCCCTTAGGCAGTCGAACTTTTGGGGCCCCCTACCCAATGCACCATATTGTTTTACAAACTGACTGCTGCCAAAAGATGAGCTTTTAGGAAACAAACTGTTATGTGAATCTGATGTCTCTGGTTTATGTACTTTAAGGTGTTAATGGGTATATTACATTAATACAGTATTTTCTCTATTGAGCCTTTAATGTACAGTTTTCGTTTCTTTGAGTTGATATTTGTTTTTCTATATTTTGGAAACAATATTTAAGAAAGCTTGATTGTAATTTTCTTGAAAGATACAATTAAATATTATTTGGATCCGTTCTCGCGGGTCCCTAAAAGGAGTGGGGCCTATTGCCTATTTGGTAATCCGTCACTACTGTGAGCCCAAAGACTGCAGCTGTGCAATTGAATTGAACCATCGTCCTACATGATAGTCACCAGGACTACCAAAATTGTATGTCGTGGCAAAGTTTGTTTTAGACCAAAGTTTTGCCCTAGAGAACTGTGAATCTTCTTTAGTTTCCTTTTACCCACTCACTCCATGTTGGGGCACCATAGTCACCGGCATGTCACGCTTGTGCTTCACTCTGTCTTTTCTACCGCAAAACTGTCCTCTGGAAGGATCACCTGCTAACTTTAGTCACTCTCCCGCAGGTACAACAAACACGGTGCCTGCCGAGACGGTCAGACTTCTCAGACTTGGCGCACGCACACCTAGGGCCCGATTCACAAAGGGCCTCCCCACTCGTGGTGGAGGCGCCACAGTCGTGGCCTGGGGTCTGCACTTGCGGTGGGAGGGACCACCGCAATGAGAAACTGCAATGTGGAGATCCTTCCACAACTGTGGGCTCCCCTCGGCACGACCGCAGGTCCCCCGCCACGACCCCGGGCCCCGCCACAACTGCGGGCCTTTGCCACGAGTGCGGAGACCCTTTGCGAATCGGGCCCCTTGTTACCTCATCACACAGATATATATTAGGCTTGCTCGCAGGTCCAAGGGCCTCCAAAAGTGTCTGCCACGAGGCTTATGGACTCACTGCACCTGCTACAAACACACCACAAGGAAAACAGCCCTTTGTGCATCCCTTGAATCACGTGGTGGTGGCCCTCCATATTCCCTCACAAGGTGCTTCCAACTGAGTGGACAGGCTTATGCAGACCTGACAGCAACCCTCAGGAGCACTATGCCAGTGGCAACCGGAAGCAGCCACACTATGAGCCTTTTAAAAACAACCGAACACTCGGATATTAAAGAGGAAATGGATCGAACTACTCCGCTGAATGAACTGAATTCAAGGTCTGTGGTTCGGAAACCACCAGCAACACTCATTTGTGGGCAGCGTGGTCTGTTTAATAAGTAATAATGAATACATATGAGTTCATGGCGGGCACTGAGGAGACATTTAAACACCCTACTTCCAAAATGAATGTGAAAATCACATGGTACGCTCTAAGCTGCGCAAGCAGAGTGCAGAGGAAGGCATGTATTTATATGACAAGGATGTTGACATAAGAGGCATAAAAGAGAGTTGTCTGAGTGAGTAAATTAGAAGCAGCAGGACCAGCAAGCAGACTGCTGCTAAAATTGCAAAGAGCACCTTCGCAGGCTTTTACTCCTGACATTTCACGGCGGAAAAGTCCCTCTGCAGCTTCCGTATGAATGTGCACTCTCCAAGTGGCTTGGCACTGTAGGGCGAGCACTAATGCTAACATCAAGTGTTCTGACAGGCTCGGCTTTTCCTCCCAGCTTCGGTAGGTCTTATAACATACACCCTCAGCTTCATTCCCACCGCTGGAACTACTTTAAACGCTCAGACCTGCTTGTCACGTCGCGGTCTGCGCTGCACCCTGCACAGCTGGAAGAAGCAGCAGGTGCCTTCCTGTGAACATCAAGAATTGTGGATTTACAGCACTTTATAACATTCTAAGCAGCTCTTAAGTCACTTTTAACCTGGGTTTCATTTTGAGGCGTTAGATTCGCTTGAGACGCGTGTTCTGCGGACACCTTCAGCGGAAGGAATGTAAGCCTCTTGGTGTTTGAGATGCATGCAGGCCGGCTTGAGACCAGGGTTCAAGTCTCTGCACGGACGTTCACCCACTACAGTCGTGTTAAAAACCATCACTGTGATAAACATATACCAGCACTTTTCAAGGGCATGATTTCATCTGATATACATGGCAATTACAATTCGGGATTTACATTAGTAAGCTTGTCTATGCTGCATGCTGTGGTGCCGCCAGGCAGGGTGTGCCATTTCCAAACAGCCTCATTTGCTGTTATGATCTGCAGCTGGCATTAGTTGCACCCCAAAGATCTTTGCTTTGACTTCAGGGAGGGTCCTAGCCTCAAACCCGCTCAATTGCTCTGTAGGGTAATGGGAAAGCGAACATTTTTCTCTCAGAGAAAAGGTAAAAACATCTACTTGTGAGCACCCATTGACTGAAAGAGCCTTTACACCGGAAATATAGTTTCTCAATCAGCTCCATGTCCCCCAAAGCAGAATCAGACTGGTCTATAGGGCAACCAGGCAGTGCCCAATGGGCTGGTCAGACAGATCAATGTATGGGCCTCTTTGTAGCAGTTTGAGGGCCTGTTTTATGGCCAGAGGGGCCGATTCAAACACACATTCATGTTATCCGCATACTTTGCAAAAAAAACATACAGCTTGTCTTTACAAGTTCAAAACTGGCCTTTTTGCTTTTGCAAACTTTAGCTATGTGATTGACTGATGGTGGTCACTTTTATTTTGGTGTCCAGGCCTAGTAATGTTCCAGCCCACCCCTGCCTCAAAGTATTACTGCAACTATTGTTATAAATACTGCCCACAAAGATCATGTGTATCGGGTGCTTTGAAAACAATCCTAGCTGTCAGACAAGGCAATAATTCTTATGAATGTAAGGAAGAGGATTAAGCTCTAGAATCGTGCCTGCAGCTTGCTTTCCAATAAAAACATGATGGAAAAGTCAACCACCAATAAAGTGTGTGCAAGCGGATCGCCCCCTACCTTTTATTTTCCAGATTGTGTAACACATTGCACAACTCATATTTAATTGCTCCCATTCAGTTGTCCGCATTAGATATCCCTGATTTGATTTATCATATTCAGACGTATCGCTTTCTGTATTTGGATGCCTTACCGAAGTTAGGGCAGTACAGCATACAAAGGGGATTCTGATGTACAATTAGCCCTTTTATGAATGATGATCCATTTTCAGACGATTACTGTTAGATACACTGGTAGCTAGAAATCCCACCTGTCAAGATGAGGGAATTCCCTATATTGTATCACGCTGTGGGGCATCCTAGGTTGACTGCTCTTTAGGGTTGTAGCCATCTCATCAATGCTTTATTTGCTGATAGTGATTGAGATTTCACTAACTGGTGGCCAGAACCACTGCAATCTTTTTGTCTTGTTCTTGGAGTTGGTGTTCTCTCCAACCTTCTGGGTGAAGCTCCATGAAGCCACCAGGACAGCACAATATTCCCTGATAATCCCATCATTGGCAAAAACTATGATCAAGGCTTTAAGTGTTCTTTATATACTACAAAGAGTTCTGTCTTTTGACACAATTCTTCACCAAGAGAAGCAGAATATTGACTTGTTTCTGAATCTGTTAATGAAAGAAGAAAAACATTCACGACACATAAAGCAGATTCTAATTAAAAATATTAATTTGGCATTTATCTAATATTTCTTTTGCATAAAACATATTATTAATTTTTTTACCTTTAAATAATCAGCTGCCCATACCACATAAAATACTTACACTAGATCACAGAAACATATACATAGTGAAAATGAAAAATCACAGTGTTCACGCACAAAACCTGAGACAGTGAAAACATATAAAGTCAAATGTCCACAGACTTTAAGTACAGGATATCCTTACATCTTTGTTTTATTTCATAGGATAGTTGACGTAGGACATAAAACAATGCAGTCCATGTTTCGACCCTATGATCATGTGTTAGTAACTATACATCATAGCAGGTCTTCCTCAGGACTAAAATTATAAACCAGAGGACAGCCTTCAAACAAATGTATTTAGGCACACACACCTTGTGTCTTACGAATATCAACATCAAAATGTGTTTCATAGCACTAAGGACCCCAGCCGGGGTTCACTTCGTGTGGAGAGGGTATGCATAACCTGCTAAATCATCACGTATGTTTGATTAATAACATTTCTCAATTTTAATTAGTAAATCTTGTCAATTGGAATTCCTCACCATAGAGCAGTAGCAGGCTTTCTCGTGTCACTCCGTTGTGTGTTCAGGGCTTTAAGTGGGCCGGGTCCTGCCAGTGCTCAGCACCGGCAGTTCTAAAAAGCAGGTGCAGAGACGGGTCCCTATCAGGTTCTCCATTTCTGCCCTCACCCTCAGGGTGACAAGAAAATCCTAACTCTGCAGCAGTACCACTCTTCACTGCCTTTGATGTAACTTTGAAGAGACTCATTGTAAGTCTTTCATAGTCTCATCATTTCAGACCTGAAGCATTTTCAATATTATAAACAACAAAGCCATAGTTGTTGTTTAGTTATCTTATGCAACTAACAACCATTGACAAAGCCAATAGTCCTGGCTTGTTGTAGGTATAATGTTACTTGCTGTATTATATATCTGGATGCAATGACAGAAACAGCAACATACCAGTCTGACAGCACACTATGCTAAGAACAGGTTTTTAGCTTAGGTGTTTTAAGCCACGCCCTTAAATACATAGATCATGCACCTTTGAGAGATCTCCCCCCCCCAGTTTTTTCATCCCACTTAAAGTCTAGACTTTGATCATTAGAAATAATTAAATAGTCACCACAAAATATTAGTAGAGTTAAAGGGGAGAAAGTGTCCCTTTTAGAAATACTCAGTACAGATTTACTCTAGGATCCATGAGGACCTTGGTGTAAATAAACAACTGTGCCTTTTTGGGCCTTTTCAGTAGGGCCAAGATTAGCGCTCAGGTCAGCCTAAGAAAGGACGCAATAAGAAGATGTTCTTTATTCTATAAGTAGGAGCTAGACAAATGTCCTAACTCATTCTCTCATTTTAGGTAAAATTGTGTTGCTGTTTTGGCAAATTGTGAAAGCAGAAGGTGGCCACCGGCTATAGCAAAAGTAGTCAAGATAACTTAGCATACAGCTTACGAGTGATTGCAGTATAAACGTTAGTATCTGGATGCTCCAGCCAAGACCTGGTGCAATTGAAGCCAAGGAGGGTGGAAATCTCTGTATGAAGCAGTTCAAGCTCTGTCTTCATGTGGACACAGGAGCGATGAGAGCAGTCACTGCAGTCCAAGAATTCTATTAAGCAATGTCACCACATGAACACCGCAGAGGGACTTTGTCCAGGAGGTAAAGAAATTGTGCTAAACAACAAAGCCCTGTACATGAGTGGCCAGTTGGTCAACAAAAGTTGATGTGATGTGAACTTGATTTCCCAGAGGATTCCTTGGTCGCACAATAAACAGCCTATCTGAAAACTTTTAACAACTTGCCTACCAAAGACCTATGACTTGTGAAAAAATTTCACATCATGAAGAATGGAGGGACAGGGTGTACCATTCAAGTACGGTGCAAAGGCCTCTCAGCAGGAGTGAAGAGCCAGTGGCAGGCAGACTCCCCAGGCTGCCAAAGTTGTCAAATTATTTCTGGTGACTAAATGATGAAGGTTAGGCTCAGCCAAGAAAATAAGCTTATCGTAGACCTTAGACCTAGTAAGACTCGTTGGCAACTACCTTATAGCAAAGTGAGTGCTGTTTTTTAATTATGATTCTATTTTAATCTGGTAAGTTTTAAAATGTTGAGGTGGATCAAATATATTGTTATCTGGTTGCATTTCTTGTCCTCAGTGGCACATTATGGTAGTGCTTGCTCCAAACACCTTCTTCTACCGTATTATGATCCCAGGATTCCAGTGGTGGTAATATGTGACAAGAATGTTTGTGCACATTTCCTGTGTGAAATTGTGATGTATTCTGCTATTTTACTGCTGCTTTGTTTTCTGCACTGCATTATTGTACTGCAGCTGATCTCTTTTGACGTTTTTTGTGTGTTGTTTTCCATTTTGTTTAACTAGTCTGTTATAATGTTGCTTTATGGATGCCATTGCTATGTTCTGTTGTTTGGTTTAGAGATGAGAACAAATGCTGCTATACTTCCAGGCACAAGCAGCACATGATAAATGGTGGTAAAATATCACTGCTGTAGCTCTCCAACTATTGAACACATTAGACGCCGTATTACACAGTGTGCCCCCGGGGCGAAACTGCCTTGTGCACCCGCTTTGTGATCCCCGGGGCACAATGGTATTACAGAGGGAGCTACAGACGCTTGTGTGCACCCTTGTGTAATACTGATAGCTATCATAAGAGAGTGTTCCCTCATTCGCATGGTGGCATGGCTCCATGCAAATGAGGGAATCACAATGCCTTTGAAGCAAACATGCCTTTAGAAGGTGCACTGAAAGTGTGCCACAAAACGTTAGCACACTTTCAGTGCGCTTCCTAAAGGCTGCCCTCAGAATGTGGAGAAATGGACCCCCCCCCCAGAAATCCACTTGCAAGCATGTGCAGTCAATCACAGCACCTGCCTGCAAGGGGAGCTCTCTCCCCTCTTGAAAGTGCAGACAGGTTACCACCTGCACCACCACCTGGAACACGCAACAACTTTTAAACACCTGCTCCTTATTTCACTTGAATGTACTGCCCTGAGGGCAGCACGAGCTTGCGGTTGCCATGGTACAGTGTATTCTTTAAAATACGGTGCACTGTCCGTGTTTGCACCCAGTGCATCTTTTGAAAGGTGTGCAATGGCTCAAACAGTGAAAGTGTGCCATATTCGTAATACAGCCTCAGGCAGGCTAAATCTGTGATAGAAGCTGTCTGAATTTAGCACTCCCAGTGATCACTTTACGTGATACGGCCTTAGAAACCACACTGGTGTCAAGTAGCAACACTAGAGTTGGAATTGCAACAAAGAAGTCTACCTGGAAGGATGATATTTAACCCAGATCAGGGTAGACCACTAGCAAAGAGAGAATGCAAAAAAGTAATCCCTTTTTGCTGGTTTGGTGGAAGTATACGACAAATGGGGCTGTTTTTTTCATGCAACCTCATTTTGTGCACAAAGCGGTTGGGCTTGTTTATTAAGCAGAGAGCCTCTGAGTCTGGGGTGTGTGTTCATGTAAAGTAGTGTCTCCTAGCCCCTAAGCTAGGTCTTGATGAAGCCATACAAAGGGGGCGTGTATGATTTTTAAAATATTCCACATAGCAGACATTACTCACCTCCACCAACCCCATTCAGGCTTCTCTTAGGGCTGGATCACCCGCGGCGTCTCCCGCACTGGGCAAGCGTGATCAAATGTCGGCTGGCACATGCGGGCTCTTTCATAGCCAGCCTCCTCAGCCTATGCTGAGGTTTCCTTCACTGTACATTTGAGGACACAGCAGAGTTCCCTAATTTAAATAAACTGTTTACAGTATTATCTTATTCTCAGCATGCTGATTTTCTGCCTTGCTATTTAAAGGGGGCGCACGATGAGCAAAAAGGCACGTTCAGTGCATGAGTCACTGACGTGGCCATACGCTAGATGTATAGAATTCGCTTGCAGCAGCGTTAGTGCATTTGAGCGGACATCTCTGCTTAGTTAATTCTGTGTCACGTGCTTCCAGAGCCAGTGTGCTGTGAGATAATTAGCCTTTCATGCAGAGATGGGCTGGCATGTGAAAGTGTGCCAGCGCTTGACATTGGTGGTCATGTGTTAACTGTCATTAAAATCTCCCTTCAGCAGTGACGGATCCGAAGCACTTTGGATCAATATTCTGACAGCTGTAGGACACTGTCAGTGTGATGAGAGAAGGAGCATAGTGACGCTTCCGCTCCATTCATATGTGCTGAAATGTCTGTGCTTGTTAAAGGTATCCGCTTTTGTATTTTTTATGTTGCTTTCTGTGGTGCTAGACCAGGTGGTGCCGTAATATAGCCTTAGAGCCCGACGTAGTGTGCTCTACCGGCCAATAAAGGCCTGCTCCAACATTAAAGGCCGAAGGCGATGGCCTATAGCAAGGGAACAGGCCTTTAATGGCCGGTAGAGCCCACTATGGAAGGCTCTAAGGCTATTAGAACATTTCGCCCCTAGAGGGCAGAATGTTCAGATTTATAAAAAAACAAAGGCCTCTCGGAGCCCGAGGGGGTGGAAATCCACTCAGGCTTCATGAGGCCTTTGTTCACAGCACCAACTGTGAACAAACATAGGAATGTTGATGCTTCGGGCTCCTATCCAGCCATTAGAAACCCGGAGTACCCGATTGTCTTCAATGGGGCGCTCAATATTCCAATGTTGTAATATGTGTTAATGTGTGTTAAATCAATTATATATTGGTTCTGTATCACATTGGTGCTTTCGTCCCCCCCTCGTCACAAGTCCCCAATGTCCTGATGAAGACCCCCATTAAGGCTGGAATCACCTTTATGATTACAGGGGTCAAAACGTTGACATATTTTATTGTTTATGAAACATAAGTGACATAGATTTGTATATCTGTACCTATTATGTTATGTTTTCTTCTATATGCATTTGGCAAGTAAATGGCAGGATAGGTTCTACAATCCTTGGATGTATGTAAAACACATTACCTTCCCCTTCCTCTACACCATCACGCAACCCTTCCTAAACCCTCACCCCCTCCCTTCTCCTTCTTCGGAGCACCACATTTTATGATCTTTTGATTCATACAATCGTTATTTGTTTGATTTCTTCATTAGTTTGTGATGCAAATTAAATCACAAGTACTTATTGACTTCTTTTGTGATGTCTAAATTATTTCTATGTATGCAAGAATTTATGTCTTCCAAGTTTATTTGCAATTGAACTCCACTGTGACCATTCTCTTTGTGTACCATATGAATACCCGGGTCCAGTGGTCCGACGGGTCACCCCATTTATATATAACCCTGCTTTGGGAAGAACAGCAATGAAGGGCAGAGCAGTGGTTTGAGCCAAGTCATACAGCGCAAGCGAAGAGGTCAAAGCATTCCCTCATTACCATGCAAACCAGCGAACATTACCTTGGGAGCAGGCAGGTGCACAATGTGCTCCTATGTCACTGAAGGTGCTCCTTCTGCACTATCAAAGAGCCACATAAGGTTTAAAAAACACAAATGCTTGTTGCTGTGACTGGGCCCAAGGGCTGTATTATGTAAAGGGCACATTGTCCCGGTTTGAGCCACGGCGCATCTTTAACAAGGTGTGACGGGTGCAGACTGGGACAGTGCTTCCAATTACAGTTAATGCGCTACCCTCAGGGTGAGAGCAAACTATGGGCAACACATTCGTGAAAGTCAGAGTGGCTTTTTGATGCAGCCATTCCATCTTTCTTACTCTTTCCAGATAGCACCAGGCCTGTAATTCAAAGAGGGAACAGTGAGCCTCCTACAGGTGGGTCCAGTGAGTGACTGCACCCACCTACATGGGGATGCCTGGGGTGCGGGTCTATGGTCCTTCCCCTCCCCCCCTTGCAGGGGACACACTGCCTGAGGCAACCTCTTTCTGGTGCATGCAGTCAATGCACCTCCTGACAGGCTCTTTGCCTCTACGCCTTTGTCTATAATATGATGCCGGAGCAGATCACAGCTATTGACCTCATTTCCATGGTGCCACGCTCTCATGCAAATGAGGGAATGCCCCCTTGAGATAGTGCCTGTATTTTATGTGCACCAGCTCTAGTTGTATTACATACGTTGCTGTGCAAGCATCTGCAAATCGTCCTGTCATACCAAAATGCCTCGGGGCACAGAAAGTTAGCACACACTCCTAGTGCACTTTTCATAATCCAGCCCCAGGTGTTTATTGAGGGATAAAATAACATTTCACCAGCTATCAGGAATATGTTTGTACCTATTTAATAGCTGGGTGTAGCCAAATAGGCAACACCATGCACAACCAGCTTTTGCACCTGTCTCGCATGTGGTTAATGCCACATTTTTTACATTGTGAGTGAGCACTTTCATAATAGAAATATGGTGAAAACGCTTACACTATGGTGTTTTGCACATACTTTCAGTTATAAATGACCATTAGCCTTTCTTCCTCCCGAAATTATTAAAATGAGGTGCATTGACACTGATAACATAAATGTTTGATTTTCAAGTTCCTTAAAATAATTTAGTTTCTTTCGAGCATTGTTAAAATAGTTATTTTGATAAATTTTGTATAGAGGGGAAATGACAGGGAAACAGGGGCTCTTTCTAATAACCAGATTCGATCGGAATGAATTTATCAAGTGAACATAAAACTGCTTGTGATTCCTAGTGGAACACATCTGGCAAATGTTCTTACTCAGCATCACCTGCTTCTCATTTTTCTGCTTGCTTAGAACTGCACAAATTACATCTCCACAGTCCCTGGTGGGGCAGAAAGGCATCAAGCAGTCGTTTAATGATGACATCTCTGAAAGTTACAGTCATACTTCTGGCTCCTGCCCTCCTTGTTTACTTGTTATACAGTTGTATAATGACTGGAAGAACCCTAAGTACATTTTTTCAGCAAGTGAAGACATTTTTATAGCTAGTATTTTATTGTTTACTTGGGTATCCTTTTGGAATTTCAACACTAGGTTTAATATACGTTACAATACATACACAACTATATATGTTCAATATATGGCCATGTGATCAAGCTTGCGTGATGCGAGCGAAACGCGTCATGGCAGGCACTAAGCCTGATCATTTGGTCGCGATTTTCCTGGAATAAATCTTCACTGCTTTTTTCACCATCTAATGTGGTCCTGATTGTTTGCTGAGTGCGCTGAGGTCCGTGTCTGGGTTGTCTTGGTGGGATTGCCAGGCCAGGTTTTGAATTTTCGTGACAACTATATATATATATATATATATGGGTAATGCGGCTGAGCGTTGGGGACACAGGACGGGACTTTGTTTGAATTGCAATGTGATGTGCTGTCAACCGGGATTCCTCTTTCAAAAATCTCCGTACCATCACTCCCAGTACTCATTATGGGACATGGTCATGGCGGGATACTCACCCAACTAGCCAGGTGCCTGCTGGGAACTGTGGTTCGCCGACGCGAGCTGCAGTGAGGTTCCACCAACCAATATGGCTCAGCTGGACTGCGGTAATCAACGCGGGATCAGTTTGCATATTTAAAGAAGGAGATTGGCGGGACATTTCATTGAAATATGGCATTTGAAAAAGGCATTGCGCCGAAACGCGTCATGCCATGGTTTTTAATAAAGGCTCCTTTCCTGTATTCCCCATTGAGTCCCCTTCAGTTGCTTCATCAGAAGAGACTGGTTTTGTCGTATTTTGCACCCTGCCCTTGGCGCATTGGGGGACCCGCTCAACAAGAGTCTGGAACGTTATGGTCAAATTTTGTGGCTTCTTCCAAGGGATTGGATTGTTTTCCAGACCGCCGCATCCAATGAAATCACGGCGCAGCTGCAGTCGCAGTTCATGATTTCATGGGGAGATTAGAGCATTGTATCGACGTCTCAGCGCAGATTGGACATTGGGTAATGCGGTTGAGCGTTGGGGACACAGGACGGGACTTTGTTTGAACTGCAATGTGATGTGCTGGCAACCGGGATTCCTCTTTCAAAAATCTCTGTACTATCACTTCCAGTACTCATTATGGGACATGGTCATGGCGGGATACTCACCCAACTAGCCAGGTGCCTGCTGGGAACTGTGGTTCGCCGACGCGAGCTGCAGTGAGGTTCCACCAATCAATATGGCTCAGCTGGACTGCGGCAATCAACGCGGGATCAATTTGCATATTTAAAGAAGGAGATTGGCGGGACATTTCATTGAAATATGGCATTTGAAAAAGGCATTGCGCCGAAACGCGTCATGCCATGGTTTTTAATAAAGGCTCCTTTCCTGTATTCCCCTTTGAGTCCCCTTCAGTTGCTTCATCAGAAGAGACTGGTTTTGTCGTATTTTGCGCCCTGCCTTGGCGCATTGGGCGACCCGCTCAACAAGAGTCTGGAACGTTATGGGCAAATTTTGTGGCTTCTTCCAAGGGATTGGATTGTTTTCCAGACCGCCGCATCCAACGAAATTACGGCGCAGCTGCAGTCGCAGTTCATGATTTCATGGGGAGATTAGAGGATTGTATCAACGTATCAGCGCAGATTGGACATTGGGTAATGCGGCTGAGCGTTGGGGACACAGGACGGGACTTTGTTTGAACTGCAATGTGATGTGCTGTCAACCGGGATTCCTCTTTCAAAAATCTCCGTACCATCACTTCCAGTACTCATTATGGGACATGGTCATGGCGGGATACTCACCCAACTAGCCATGTGCCTGCTGGGAACTGTGGTTCGCCAACGCGAGCTGCAGTGAGGTTCCACCAATCAATATGGCTCAGCTGGACTGCGGCAATCAACGCGGGATCAATTTGCATATTTAAGGAAGGAGATTGGCGGGACATTTCATTGATATATGGCATTTGAAAAAGGCATTGCGCCGAAACGCGTCATGCCATGGTTTTTAATAAAGGCTCCTTTCCTGTATTCCTCATTGAGTCCCCTTCAGTTGCTTCATCAGAAGAGACTGGTTTTGTCATATATATATATGTATTACCTACTGGCGGTCGCCAGTAGGTAGTTATAGTTAGGACCACGTTTCCATAGGAAATCCGCAACATTCTATTTTGAATAACTTTGGCGCCGTTCGTCGAATCCTCGCGAATTTTTCAAAATAGGTGGGGCGCTACGCTCCGCTCCTACCCTGAAAGTCTCGGGGGGATTTGTCAAGCGGGGGCTGAGATAAAAGGGGGTCCCAAAACGCGTTTTTCCCATGCATTTTTCCATAGGACCTTTAGACAGAGCTACAGCCCGAACGGCTGAACAGAATTTAATGAAATTTGGCAGAGAGGTAGTCCCCAGGTCAAGGAAGTGCCTTTTGTAGGTTTGGTGTAAATCTGTTCAGTAGATTCTGAGAAAATAGCATTTAAATCAATATATATATCTGTGGCAGCTTACGGTGCGCTTACGGTGCGCTTACCGTGCGCGTACGGTGGCGTGCGCGAGCTCACATCTGATTGGCTGTTAGATCTTAGTAAACATTCGAATCGGAAGAAAGGAGGAAGTGTCGGCCGCCATTTTGTCACTCGCACTGTCAGGGGGGTGAATAAAAAAGGTGGATAATGTGAAAAGGGGGCAGGCTCGACAGTTCCTGACCCCCTAGCCTTGGTCAGGGGGTCCCAGAAGGACCATCAAGGGCAAAAATGAAAATTTTTTTTTTTTCGAAAAATCGCCGAATGCGCGTAGCGTACGCGCACGGTGTAAACTGCGAAATTCCGCGAAATTCGCGGAATTACGCGTACCGTGCGCGCACGGCAAAAAAAAATTTGCAAAAAGGAAAGCTTAAAAAAAAATAAAAAAAATTGTGAGGTAAGGTTGGCTCTTATAAGAGCCGTTGGGTTAATACAGGGATAGAGGAAAGAAAGAATGGGAATATTATAAGCGTCTACAAACATGCTGGTCTATCTTATTGTTAATAAGGGGAAGACTGATCTCCCCATAAACAATAAGACCACCACATCTTGTACACCTCATTTCAACCCTCCCAAATCGAGGGTTAATGTCCACAGGAAAAGAAGAAGGTGATGCTCCCACCTCAGAGGAAGGGCTCAGCTGAGCTGCCGATGATGTACTCGGCTGAGCATCTGAGGTTGGGCTCTGGTGACTTACTGAAGAGTTTTCTCCAGTATGTCGAGCAAAGGTCCTGGGATGTCTATCCTGCAGGTGTCTTTTCATAGAGTGATTTCAGAAGGAATATTTCTTCCTTGGATTTCCTCTAGATAAAACACGGCCACAAAGTGTGCAAGTGACCAATTGAGCATTCACCTTTTTCTCCCCCTCTGGAAAAGTAAAATACTCCCATACAAAAGAAGTCTTTTGTTTCCTCCTTCTCTGGATCATGGTGGTGCTGCTGGCCTCACTCTCAGAAGAGCTCTGCTGTTCTGCCATTGTATCCCAATGTCAATCCAGCTCCTTCTCCTAAGGGATCTCAAGCAGTAATGAGGGGAATGGGTGTGGTGTTTGAAGTTTCTGGAACTGAAAGTAGTTTAAACCAATGAAAAGTGTTCCTTGTGGGTCACATGACCTACCGTGCGCGCTCCGTAAGCTTACGGTACGCGCTCGTAAAAAAGTGCGCATGCGCAAACGTAACGCTTACGGAGCGCTTACGGGGCGCGTACGTATGACGGCACTCGCGCATGCGCATTACACGCACCCGCGTAAGCGCGACGTTGGTTCCGCGCAACGCGCATGCGTGTACGCGTACGTCGCGTACGTATTACGAAAACGCACCGTACGTCATAAGGCGGTGCGCTTACGTGATACGTACGTGACGTACGCGTAACGTCAGCTTACCGTACGCGCGCGGAAAAAAATGCAAAAAAAAATAAGCAAAACCGTGCAAAATTAAATAAAAAATCCATAGGTTTAACACACATTATAGTTAGGAATTAGCATTTAAAAAACCTTGCAAATTCACTGAAAAAACCATAGGTTTCACACACGTTATAGTTAGGAATTAGCATTTAAAAAACCTTGCAAATTCACTGAAAAAACCATAGGTTTCACACAAGTTATAGTTAGCTGTACATTTCACTCGTAAAAAACCTATGAAATTCCCCCGTTATAGTTACTGTAGGCAACTATAACTCACGCGACCGTAATCCTGTGCTGATGACATATGTGTCTTTATGAAAAAAAAATATTTGGAATATATGTATAGCTAAAATTTAATGGAAGAAGACATGGGCAAATAAGTGTCTAAATACAGTATTAGCATCAGCAGAGGATTGCGGTCGCGTGAGTTATAGTTGCCTACAGTAACTATAACGGGGGAATTTCATAGGTTTTTTACGAGTGAAATGTACAGCTAACAATAACTTGTGTGAAACCTATGGTTTTTTCAGTGAATTTATATATAAATATAGCACCATTTGACTCTGAAGCATAGACAGATATCATATTTAATTATCTCATATAAGAAATTACTAGTTAAATTAATAAATATAAGAGGGTAATAAAGCATAGCACAAAAATCAATCTTTGGTTGTGTACATGGACCCACTGCGGTTTATCTTTATACTCCTAGGCTGAGCTTCTCTTTCAGGCAGCTTTTTTATCTTTAGAATTGGGGCATAAAACGTAGAATTAGAAGCCAACTCATCATGGGACTGGCCAGTTGTCCAGGGTGGTAACTTGTATATCTTAGGCATGCAGGACTTCTCTCTACATGTGAGGAGTAGGCATCAAACTCACAGGCTCACGTCTGTACCTACGGTCATGTCGTAGAGTAGAAGGTGACAGGTTGGTTGAGTCATCAATTCCAGGTTCAAATCCTTTCAAAGTTTGTTTCCCAATACACTGAGGAGTATCTAATGCACTGGTTAAGTATTGATATCAAAATAAATAAGACGGAAATCAACTATTGTACCGGTTGGTAGGAAACATATAGCTCAACTAATGGATAAAACCAAAAGCAATAATCTAGCCTTATAGCCTGCCGTAGGGGCTATACCGTCCATTAAAGGCCTGCTCCAGCGTTAAAGGCCCAGGCCAAAGGCGAGGGTCTTTAACAAGGAAACAGGACTTTAATGCCGGTATAGCCCTGCTACAGAGGGCTATAAGGCTATTATAGCATTCCGTCACTAGATGGGAGAATGTTGTAATAAATAAAAGAAAGGTCTCACGGAGCCCGAGGGGATTGAAATCCCCTCGGGCTCCATGAGGCCTTTGTTCATGCAACAGCTGTGAACGACAACATTGGAATGTTGGGGCTCCGGGATATACCAGCCATTAAAAACACGGAGCACTCCATAGTTTTCAATGGTGCTCCCAACATTCTAATTTTCAAATACAGGTTGGAATAACTTAGAGGCATGCACTGTAGGGTGACCAGGTTATTGTAGACATAGTCTCCTGTCCTGAACGTTTCCCCTACAAATCATTGATCTCAGAAGTTTTAGTGTAATTAATGCAACTGAAGTAAAACAGAACTGCAACATAGAGAATGTGTTAGGCTAGCACACAAAAGTCCATGTCTGGGAATAGTGTTCATAATGACCTGGAAGGAGGTGGTCCCCCTAATGCCCTGTATTGCTAAGCTAATTGGCAACAAGTTCACATAAAACTTCAGAAAAATGTCTTCCTGCAACCTTAAGAATTGTAACATCAAAAGCTATTCATAAAATACTGATCCTAGCATAAAATTCAAAGTGATGAAAACAATTTTGCATCAATGAGAAACGCATTCCAAATTATAGATTCAACAATGATGTTTTATGCCTCTTAAGCTAAGCCATGAAATGCACGAAAGTATATCTGTAGTGACATACCATCTTTACAAGACAGCTTTTAAATGCTACAAAAAAGTGTTTTTCAGCTTCTTGACACTAAATATAAATAATCGTTCAGCTTTGGTGTATTGCAAGAATAAGAACTTTGCATACACACTTTAGTTCCTTATTTTTTCCTTTTACATCAGTGTAGTACTTTCATTTACATTTAGATGAACCTGTGAAGCTTGATTGATTACAGAATAGGAAGTGTATTTCACTTCATTATGATGTCTGAGCCTGACTTCCAGACACCTTAAGAGAGGATTATAAACCAAATACCGGGAATGCAGATTAGAGCCCAGAAAAAGGAATCAAAATTGTAATATCTTATTCTAAATAACACTTTCTTACCATATGTTTCTGTGTCTGTAATACATAAACGACAGGTTTGAGTGCAATGGATTTTATCGGCCTCTGTTAAATCAAAACTTGTGTGAGTTCATCAGAGCTTGACATCCATGGCTTCCAGGTTGCACACATATTTCCCACAGCGATGCATTGATGTAAATGGAGCTCCCCTGTCGGCATACATAATTGATATTGCTATAATTCAAGGTCAGGTGATCACCCTTTAAATGTAACTGATATCCTGTATTAATTTAGCTTTGTACCTAATTTGAGTTGATTGCTAACAGAAAAGTATTCTATTTCTGGAAGAAGTACTAAAACCAGGGGAGAATCTACTAGCTGAATTTTCTTCACCTTCATTTTTTAGCAGAAACTCTGCTGCTGGATTATCTTCCAGATTAAGAAATCCTGATGGTGGTAGGTCTTCTGGATATATAGTTCCCTCCAGCATTTAGATGATTACTTGTAACCTCCCAATTCTGGATGCAAGTGATAGACTCAAAGGTCCTATTTACCATTAATGTCATGTAATGGAAGATGACAAGACAACTCCAATGGTACATATTTTATTTTTTATTTTTTAATGCCGATTTATATAGCGCGAACTCGACCCGAAGGTATTGGAGCGCTTTACATAAGCATCGGTTACGTTACACAAGGACACATGCAGGCACGGGGAGGTTAAGTGATTTGCCCAGAATCATAGGATGTGGACACGACCCCGAGGCTCGAACCTTGGTTTCCAGCTCCAAAGTCGGCAATCTAGCTGTCAGACCTCATCCTCTCCCCATTGAATGAAACTGTCTCCTCCATAACTATCAGCCCTTAGTTAGTGCCTACCATAAAGCAGTAGTCATGCCTCTGTATTTTTTGTGGCCTACAACACTGATGATAATGCAATAATGGTGAATAGATTGGGAAGGTGGAAAGAAACAGCTGCATCTTCTCCGTGCCGGATCATTCTTTTTCTCCAACCGCACCCAGAAAGTTAGGATTGGGGTTGGTGAATTGCCCTCGCTACTGGTGTCACGCATTATCCCCAAAAATCACCCCACGAATTCCTGCTGTTCATCAATTACATGTATCCCCTACTCAAGCTATAAGTCAAACTGCAAGTCAACTTCCAAATAGGTATGGATGATATGTAAATTGAATTAAGAATTAAGATAAACAACTATTCGGACAATCCCATCGACCTTACACCATGCCTGCATGATGTACTGCATTGATAGAGGAGCATCCTGTGCATGAACAGAGACAAACCCAAGATCATTGTGATGTGGCAAGCTGAACCATAACTTTTAAATTATCCCAAGAAATTTAAAATCCTGATCAACTTCACATAAATTTAGACGACCTGGAATATTTTTTACTCAGTCTAGCCACAAGTCAACTCAATACTTACGCTTGCCATCCTTTGCAAAATCTTTCTACTTCTCCAAATTGACCTCACGGTGGAGTTGACAAGAACCATTGTTTTGGCGCACCTGAATTATTGAAACATCATCTAAACAGTGCTACCTAAGAACCTAGTTTCCAGCCTACAAAGTTAAGTCATGCACCCAGACTATTCCCATACCTCCACACACATGACCACATAAAACCTTCTCTGAAGGCTCCTCGTGGTCGCTAGGATTAGATTCAAGTTCTTAGGCACTGTGAACAAGGCCTATTGAGATCAGAGTAGATGAAGATTTTAATGTAACCTTTGGTTTGGATTTTTCAGTGAATTTCTAAGGTTTTTTAATGGTATGTCCAAGCTATAATATCTCTGTAACCTGTGTTTTTTTCAGTTAATTTGTGTGTTTTTTTAATTCCGAGCTGTAAGGTTTCAAAACAGGGGTGTGTTTTTTAATGTAGAGTTCTTTTTTGCTTTCATATCTTTTTTTCTTTTCATCTTTTATTTATAGCCACCAATAGACACCAGCACATTCACAATTCATAACTAAAAAACTGAATCTGTGAATCACACTGGCTATATAGGCCTGTCAGTGGGGCTGTCACTAGATGTATAAGCTCTAATCTGCACCCAGTGCTTATGCAATGTAGCGATTGACAGTAATAACAGGAAATAACTCACACCAATGGCATTTGTGCTCATTCTGTATTATTTATTAGCCCTAGTATTCATGTTTCTCATTCACTACTACCAAGAGGGAAACACTTCTGGTAGCAACGAGTGCCAAATGTTCACGCGCAGCTTGCGTCCGCTGTCAAAAGGCACCAATGCAAAACAACACAAAAACCTTTAGGACTTCTTTATGCACTAGCACCTGAGTTTAAATGTTCCTATATGAAAATACTTAACAGGGGCCCTACAACTGACACTTTACATAGCCATACTCACTGCCAACATGGAGCTTGCAGAAGAAGGATACTCAACGCTTCGATATTTGTTTTACCTCATTTGGCATCCCTGAAACATGAGTGCACTATGCATTTTGTGTATGTAGACTAGACCAGTGCTAGATTTCAGCCGGTGGTTTCCGGTGCTCGGCTCGGCTCGGCACTTAATCGTCAGCACCGGGACTTGTAACAGTTTGCCACATGGTGACAATATCTGGCTATATTAATTGAGTATACATTAAAATTACTATTGAAAGCCGCCCAAGCCATTCTTATAGCTTTGGGGGTATGGAATAGACCAAATGATCACACTTGTATGTGTGCGATGATTAGTAATTTGTGTTGGTAGTGCCATTGGCAGTGCTGGTAAGGGCAATGTGTGGTGCGAGCCGCAGTTGCCTCCTGACAAGGGCCCTGGCACCTAAACACTGATGTAAACTAAGGAGCAGATTTACAGGCCCCCTGCGCCACTAGTACCTCACTTTTTGTGACATCCTGGAGGCGCATTTCACTTCTCCATATTTACAAGGCGAAGAAAAGCCACCCTGCGTGACTTATCTTCTCCTTGTAAATATGGCCCCTTCACACGCAGCACTTTGTGTGGAAGGGGCGTTCCATGGGTGTTGCTATGGGTGTTCCCACGCAACACCCATGGAATGAGACACACTTCCAGATTTACGAGCAATCGTAAATCTGGAAAAGCGTGTCAATGCGTAAGGAGGTGCAACGAGGAGAAACATTTTCATTTCTCCTCGTTTTTCCTCTTTCAAAGCGTGCTGCATTCTACAGCAAGCATTGAAGGAGGAAAATGCCTGTAGTGATTGTTTTTGTGCAGGAAGGGGCCTCTTCCTGCACAAAAACAATGTCCCCATGACGCAGGCATCCTTGCACCATGGTGCAAGGGTGCCTGCGCCGGCGCATGGCTGCAGTTTGTGCGCCAGCGCAGAGAAGAGCACAGGAATGCAACATATTATTGTAAATATGGCGTATTCCTGTGCTTCGGAAGTGCCGCAGCATAGCCAAAGTGCTTGCGGTGCCGCGCTGCGGCACTTCCTTGTAGATCTGCCTCTAAGAATGTTAATGCTGATTTGTCACAACACTCCACCGACTGATATTCGCTGCTCATGCCAACCAGCACCAATTGGCCATGAACATCTAGATGTAAGGTGTAAGGTGCCGACAGCCCTGAAGCAAATGTGCACCTGTTCTGCTCCACGTTGTGGACGCCATTGGCAAAAGGGTGTGTGGGAAACATGACAAGGGAACGCATGGCCCCAAGACAATTAACCGATGCCGCATACCGGAGACAGCCTGCGGGCGAATCAATGTTTTTGCTGCCCTGGGAGATAAGTCCTCTATTTACATCCTCATGTAAAATGATGCATCGTCTTTCTGTCAAGGGTCTTTAAAAATTGATTTGAACAAATGCTAAATTGCGTGATCAACGTGAGGCCTACTTGTGACACATCGGGCGCTTAGTGTGTAGCGGGCAGCCCTACTTTTTCAGTCTATATAAAAGGCGTTATTGAAGTTAGATCGCAGCCATATTATTAATGTATAGAGCGAGAAGAATGTCACTGTCCCTTTAACACCAACACAAGGAGGAAACTGCTTTTTAAGAAATGCATGCCTATATACCTCACCTCGGCCCTAACTTATTCTGCTTCGATGCTCATTCACGGAGTGCTGTTTCAAGGAGGGTAAATTCACAAAGAATGTATTTTAAAGTCTGAAACCTTTGCACCATAAGATTCTTCTCTCCGTTTGCATATATTTCCGATTTTATGAAAGCCAAAAGAAGGACCTCTGAAGCGGCAGTAAGTCCTATTGCAAAATGCACATCGCAGGAAGTCCCACAACCCCCTGACTCATGAATATGTATTAGGCAGAATGGATTTCCACCCCTCGTGAATGTCAGCAAATGACCTTGTCAGCAGATCTTTCTCTGTGAATCCACATTCCTTACAGCCCTTGTTTCATAATTACACAGATACAGTTTTTATTAAATGTTCACTTGTAGTTGGCATCAGGGGAGCATGCAGTGTTCATGTAGACCACAGCCTGCTCCCAGTGAGGAAACCACAGGGCTTTAA
Organism: Triturus cristatus; assembly: GCF_964204655.1. NCBI lineage: Eukaryota > Metazoa > Chordata > Amphibia > Caudata > Salamandridae > Triturus > Triturus cristatus. The sequence goes on from NC_140588.1 coordinate 922,343,818, forward strand.
GTGGACCGGGTCTCACCAGTGCCGAGCCCCGGCAGTTTTTTTAAGGGGCCTCGAAACGGGTCTCTATGGGGCTCCGTTTTGTGCCCTGGCACAGGCGGTGCTTGTTTTTTTCCCGGACTGCAGTGACAGCAGGCACATCGATGTGCGGTGCTCAAACTGCTCACTTTTCACTAGTGGAGAAGTTTCGGCATGACGTCATGCCTAGTGAGCGTTGTAGGGGAAGGGAAACCCTTTAAAGAGAGTCATTTACTCTCTGGCTTTCCCTTCTCTTTTTGAAACCCAGGAGCAGCAACATTGTCGTGGTGTCACCAGAAGCTTTTTCAATATTATATACAAGCCATAGTTGCTGCTTATTTATCTTATGCAACTAACAGCCATTGACAAAGCCAATAGTCCTGACTTGTTGTAGGTATGATGTTACTTGTTGTATCATATATCTGGATGCAAAAACAGAAACAGCAAAATACAAGTTGGGCGGCACACTATGCTAAGCACAGATTTTTAGCTTATGTGTTTTTAAGCCACGCCCTTAGTTACATTAGCCACGCCCCTTTGAGAGACCCCCCCAGTTTTTCATCCCACTTAAAGCCCTGGGAACCCATCCACCTATCAAAAAGTGGAAACTGTCTCACCCCATTTTGCGAATCACAAACCACCGTAAGGCAGGTGTTGATATATGTTCTTGCACTGCTTAATTTGTAAGGTCCAAGATTTTTCACAAGAGGTTCGTTTGCACCACCTACTGTCACTGCCAGCGCTGCCACATGTGAGTACCAATGCAACTACTAATAATCACACCCATACAATTTGGCCCAGATGCACTGATATACATTTTGTTCATGTATATTTATTGCTAAATGCACTGATATGCTCACTTCAAACTTAGACAAATAGTGCCATCATGTGATGAGCTGGTTTTAAAAATGTAGTGCAGGTGCGGAGCACCTGCAAACACCCGGAGCGGCTCCTCCGCAATGGTGGAGGAGTGTCGCCCCACTGGCCTAGAGCCAGCAGCTAAAAATAAAATTATATTTCAATATTGTTTTATTTTTAAGCTGCTGGCTCAGCCAGCGTGTTCAGGGAGGGGTGGGGCTGAGGCATGGCAGGGTAGGGGACAGTAGGAGTGCTAGTGCACTCCCCAAGTGCTTGTGTGTTTGGTCGGCCGTCTAAGGCACCAAAATTCACATGCGCACTTAGGTTTCTCTAACCCGGCTGTATTGAACAGCCGAGTTAGAGAAACCACACAGACTTCCTGGTCTGAACAGGGCATATTTCTGGCCTGCTCAGGCCAATCCTGTGCTGCTCTACAGTGAGGGGATTGGACAGGGAATCTGTGACAAGTCTGCTGTGTCTGCTGGGACAAGGAAGTCGCAGCCCCAAGGCACGATGAGGGAGGTGGGCGGCAGCAGGTAAGTTTATCTTTTTTTTAATGTATTATTTTTATTATCTTCTCCCCTAAACCCCGTACCGCGCTCCGTCCCGCCCTCTGTCCCGCGCCCCTCCTCATTCCCACACCCTTCACATGATGTATGTCGCAGCCACCACTGGTGAACACGGGCTCAAATTAAGCAATGGGTCCATGGTTTGCAATCACAATTGTTGAAAAATGCTGATGCATGGTATTTCGAGTCACAATGATGATGTGGACGCCCTTCCCATACGCTCTCCTTTTTGCGATTTAGAGTCTTTGGCAATTGGAGCTTTGAAAGTTGGAGAGGGATTTCTGAATTGCAAATTCCCATAAGTACATTTAACTGTACCTTTGTGATCAAAGTAAAGACTGCTTTTCAACCACAAAATCAATTTGTACATCAGGCCCATTTTTCTGCTACATGCAGAAAAAACAATGTACAGGGATAAGTGTGGTGGGAATGTTGCACATTTAATCTTTTTATCCAACTGTAGAAAATATATTTGGCACTTGGTAAATCTCCTTGTTCAACCTGAGGTCAGATTTGTATGCACTGGTCCCTTTTGGACCTTGCACCCTCTAATGTTTGTTCTTATTGCAGTCCCTTAGTTTACGCTCGAATGGGTTTGACCTCTACTCCAAGGAATTGTCACATAGGACCATCAATATCTACTGCTTTGCTATACAGCACACCTTCCTCTTTGGTGTTCTTGTGTTCATCAGGAAAGTGTTCTGTGTCATGAACTACCTCAGGAGCCCCCTTTGCCCTGTTAGTCTTCTACATGGCATGTCTCCTTCATGCTGGAGTTGTGGCACAGGAGCTGCCACTAGTGATCTGAAGCAGACAGTGCTCCTTCACTTCATCTCCTCTTGGAGACCCTCTGGCATGCGAACCCTTCTGCCTCTAGCCCCCACTATACCACATTCAGGGTGCAAATGTAGAGGGCAGCTTAGCTTTTCCAAGCCAGGCAGATGACATTGTTCCCAACAGTGCCTCAATGTAATATTAATGAGAATATGTTTATACCTCTTTGACACATCCGAGCACTTTGGGGTGCAGTATTTTTGGTTTTCTCGATGAGGCTGCTGGTTGGGTCATACAGTGCACCATATGATTTAATTTACTCACTCAGCTGTTTGATATAGGTTGGACAGCATAAAACCACCTGAGAGAGCCACGTTTTCTTTGATGCTCCCAGAGACAAACCAGAAAATGAACTTAAACTTAAAAACTTAAAAGAAATTGGTCCGTGGCCACGTAAGCAGTCCGAGTGCCCCATTGGACTGTTTTAGATACCATCAGGAGTTCGGCTTTGGAGTGAAGAAGAATGTGATTATTCATGGGGATCCAAAGAGACCCTGTGAAGCAGTGGAGGAAAAACATCAACTCCATTAGAGAAAATAATGAGAGTATGACTGGCAGTCAAAACAATAGGATGAAAAAGACACCACTTACAAGGAACATGAGCCACATTACATACACCACCTGGCAAAGCACTACAAGATCCAGCTCACAGGGCGAAACAGGGATGAGGATACATATCTGCCTCAATGTCTTGAATAAATGTAGATTTTCTTTATTTTGGGTGATTAAAATCCCAAGTTTATAGCAAGGCAAGGAGCCATTCCTTATATGCTTTTCACAGCTCCTTGATGAGCCACGTTTTCCTGAGACCTGAAGTGTGAAGACCTAAAGGTGGATGTGCTTGGCCAATCCACCACACTGAAAATATCTTCCAGGAAGCAGCAACACTGCATGCTGCCTTGGAGGCGCAGTACCTTGTATTTCTCCAGGTCCTTTTGTCACTGGAATTGCCCACTGCCATCTCCTCATCTGAAGGTAAGGCCTCAAATGCCCAACCTGGAATCCTCAAAGACTGACATACCCCTAAAAGTCAGCATAGCCACCTCATGTGTAGATTCAACCTCAAATGCACAAATTCCACGGACCTGATAATTCTCGCCTCGGTGCCATTCTAATCATGGAGTCCCACTCTGCAACTCTGGGCAATAGCTTGCTTAATCTCCACAACGGCCCCCACAACGCTAAGGATGCCTGGCCTTCACCTTGGGGGTGCCCAGGAGTGGACGCCTCACAGGGAAAAGCCAGGATGGGTTCCACAGCGGTATTCGTACAAGCGCCGAGAGGCCTCCGGGTAGTCGTGCGCTATACAAGTATCCATACATTACATTACATTTACATTACATTACATTACATTACATTACATACATTACATGATAACCTCTTAAGGTACAACTTTAATACCCCATTCAAACTCCAGGTGTGGAGGGATAGCTCAATAATCCCAGTGGAGCCTTCACATGCACAGATATAGCAACAAATATCTTGTTCAGGGTCCCATACCCTAGGAGGGCCTGAAAGGCCAAACAGGTTCTTCATGCACAGGCCAGCTCAAGCTCCTCATGTGTGGATTCATCCATGACTACTCAGTGTAACTTTCTAACTCCAATGTATGGATTTATTTAAACATTTACACAACACAGAAATGCATAAGGATGTTTTGCAAATGGTGAGAAAGCAAAGCAGCAAGAAAGTGGACTACATAACTTGAGGGAAGGGAATAAAGAACTACAAAAATTCACAGCTAGAAGCATAAGTGAAACAGGAAGAAATTACCCAGAATGTATAGGACCAGCACAGCCAGCAAACAATGCAAGCGCTAAACACTAATGATCATTACTCACCAACAATAGATCGCTAGATTAGGATTTGTTTGAAAATATGAGTTTAGAGTTGTTTTCTGAATGCCAAGAGCAAGTGAGGTCTTAAATGGTGAGTGCGGTCATCCAGTGTAAAGATATAAAGACAAATGTTTCGAGCAGTCTCCCCTTGTGCAAGTATTCCACCCACCTCTGGTTAGTTAGCAGCGTTTTATCTCTGGATTCCTGTAGCTGAAGAGCTGAGTGCACAGACGTATGAGCCCTGCACCAGTGATATGTTTCTGGCTCAATATTCAGAACATGTCCCAGTATGGCCGTTCCGATCCCCTTGCACTAAGAACTTTGTCAATGTGACAACCTGAGACAGAAGAAGGAAGCTGCCCCTGTTAAAACTGAAGCAAACTCCAAGGCTTTGAAAGCTAAAAAAGCTGTTCTTAAGGGGTACACAGTCACAAGAAAAAGAAAATTAGGACAGCCCCCACTTTCAGGAGGCCGAGGACCTTGAGGTTAAGGAGGCAACCGATGTATCCCAGGACGAGTGCTCCTCGTAGGAACAAACGTGACCATTATGTGATTATTAAGTTCCCGCTTACCACGGAGTCTGCCATGAAGAAGATTGAAGATAACAACACGCTGGTCTTCATTATCGATGTCAAGGCTACCAAGCACCAGATCAAACAGGCTGTAAAGAAGCTTTATGATATCAGTGTTGCCAAGGTCAACACACTGATCAGGCCAGATGGCGAGAAGAAGGAATATGTGCGTCTAGCTCCAGACTATGATGCACTGGATGTAGCCAACAAAATTGGCATAATATAAGCCTGCTCAGTAGACGCCGGTACAGTTCTTTATTTCCGCTTGAGAAGCCTTCCCCTGTCTGCTGAACAACACACATACCAAACAGGGAAATATGCCATTATTTCTGGGGCAGAGCATGTGGGTCAACTCACTTTACATCCACATTCAACACCCCCAAATCAACACAGCTACGCGGGGGAAGACAGTAGAGCAGTGTTTCCCAAACTGCGGGTCGGGACTCATTGGTGGGTCACGAGCCGATATTTGGTGGGTGTGAAAGTTTAAGGGATAAATAAAGAAGCCTTAAATTCTATATTTATTTTGTCACATTTTCTGTGCCTTAAATAGAGAGGTCAAATATAAGGCTATGTCTTCTGACAATTTTGTTTTTGGCATGGGGACTGGGTTTTAAAACTCCTCTCACTTTGCAGTCAGAGAAAGAGAAGCAAAGTGAGTTATGTGACAATCCTGCTTGGTTACAGTGAATGTGAAAAAAGACTGTACAATGTCATTTTTTGTAACACACAAAACAAATGAAAATACCTGTACATTAACTGTACACATTCAGCAGTTAGGAAAACAAAAATGAAGCACATTTTTTGTAATTCTGATTTGTGATGGAAGCAAAGATTTTAATAGGATCAAAACAAATCAAAACACTATTGGGTGATGCGTAATTGATAAATATTCACTGAAACCCAATTTCCACACATGGTCATTTGTATGCAGTATAGTTTTGTCAGTGACACTGTATGTCTGTGTAAATTTTGTGGTCCTGTCAATGGAAGAAGTCCTGTTTGTAATTGACAATGTGCTGCCAAATGATGCTTTAGTTACATTTATAAATGTTCCCTCCTCATGGCCACTAAAGCTAGGTGGGTTGCGAAAGTTTGTCGTTCTAAAAAGTGGTTCATGGTTCTAAAAAATTTAGAAATATATAATCAGGAGCAGAAAATCCAGAAATTATGATAAGCAGTTGAAGCAAGAAAATAATAGTGAAGGAACACACGGTCAAGTCTCCATATATTATTTCGGATCCTCCTGAACACCATGTGACCACTTGGAGAAGTTACTATAGCCTTACAGTTTGTGTGCCACTGTTTGTGGTGTTACCTCCAATGTACTCTTGTTGGTATGCCCTACTGACTGGATCTTCCACTGCGGGGGTTAGAGAAGGTAGCCCCAGGAGAGTCACTGAGGGGGCAAGCGGAATGCGTTTCTTATGGGGTGACCTGGGTAGGTAATCTCTACCCAGAGGGGGAACTCATGACATTTGATGATTTTTTAACCACTTTTGGAATACCAAGAGTCTAATTCTCATTACATGGTCGACCTATTACATCTGCAACATATATTAACCCAGCGGGATGACTGGAGGGCTGGCATAGCTGAACCCCCTCAGTACAAGTGTTGCCAAGATCTGTGCACCACTACTGGCCGTCTCAGAGCGGTGTCTTGACTTATCAGGCCATGCGATCTAATATTATTCCACCCCTGGTGGACTACATGAGAAATGGGAAGAGGACGTTCGTTGCACGTTGCCAATTACAAAAGCAGAAAGGGTCACAATACTTATCAACACCTACACAATATCTAGGAACGGCAGATTAAAATGTGTTAATTTTTACTTTTTGCATAGGGCATACCTCACTCCGGTAAGGTAATCTGACTCTTCGGAACGGCTGAGGTGGCCTGTCCCAGATGCTATGAGCAGGGTGCCGAAATGTTTCACATGGAGTGGTCCTGACCCACACTGACCAATTATTGGAAGGAGGTAGTTGAGTGTATCAATGAGGTTACCCAAAGGTCAATCCCACATACTCCCGTGGCCTGCTTACTGAAGGGATTCCTGTGTCCCAACAAACGTAAAGTCACTGCGAGGTTTGTAGAATTAGCGCTAGTCCTTGCGAAGAAGGAGTTTACCATGCACTGGAAGACCTCTAAAGATACAAAATTGATTAAATTGAGGGAAGACCTCATCCGATGGGCGGGGCCTGAAAGTGCAGCATTATTCCAGGAGGAGAAGAGGACGCGGGTCCATGGATACGGCCAGGGCGTGGGATCACCAAGTGGATTGCCTCAAGAAGCCTGAATTAAATAGCCGATTGTTTCCCACTGCCTGCGGCCGAGCCAGAAGAGGGGCAGGCTTAGAAATACCTGCTTCCACACACTATGGGATGCGAGAGGCTCTGCTTGTACAGCTATTCTATGCGATAGTAGGGGTGTAAGTGATATTTAACATTGAGTGACATTTATGGGCAGGGGCATGTGATGATTGGAAGCCGGGGTGTGGGGGGTTACTGGTTGAAGTGGAAAGGGTTGTTATATTTAGAACATGGTGTACCTTGTATTGATACCCATAGATATTCTCACTGAAAATGTACATCAATTGATGAATATCGAATGTACTGTCATGACAATCAAAACAGATGGGTGAGGTTTTTTTGTTTGAAAACACAATAACATTTTGTTTTTCAAAAAACAACAACAAAAAATAGGGCTGACCCTGAACAAAAAAAGAGGGTAAATTGTTGCATGACTTGTTTATGGGGCAACAAGTATGGGCTGAAAAGCACAGCCGCCACATGCCAGAACTCCTGAGAATGCGCCTTTTGCCTGGTGGAAAGGCTCTGGGTCCATCTATCACGTCCCCTCGTCCTCTGCTCCTTCCTATGAGCCATATCTTCTCTTGTACATTGGCGTTTTTTTTCATTCAAATACGTACCACCTCTGCCTCGATTGCTTTCATTGGATGACATTGGTTTGCCGGGCCTTCGCCTCAGACTCCTATATGCACATTGAACACTAATGTGAATATTTAAATAGCTTATTGAACAGAGATGACTGGACAGAGGCGAGGCTCATTAGCATAACACTGCGATCCCTTTTAATGTCGGAATCCTCCTGCCTGGTAATACCACAAGACACATAAGTCATCCTGGAAGAAAAGGCCATGTTTTATTTTCAGCTCTGCAAACAGTGGAGCGGCAGAACAAAGCTTGCTGAAGTCAAATATGAGCTTAACCTCTTCACCCGCTCAATAAAGGATGTCTCCCTCCGCAGCTGGTCGGAACATCATTCATGGAGGTGGCGCATCCCCAATATTGAAAACATGCCTTCATGCATGGCTGGCCGGCGCGCTGGACCATTCAGCCCTGCTTTCCTTGCACGTTTCGTTTCCAGAGAACTTGTGCTAGGGCAGCCCATGCTTAACATACGTCATCGCGTGTTTATTAAAACAGACGGCTCAAGATGGAGGGCTCTTCTGCTGATTGCTGAGAGTGCACCCGGAGCATTAATATGCAGAGGGAGTCAGCCCTCCCCGCCCCTGCCAGAGCTGAGAGATCGTTGCCTGGTAATGAGCTAAAGGCCCTGACAGCTGCCTCCATTCAGGGTGACATCGCGTTCCCATTTCTGGGCAGTTTTTAAATGCAGCTCCAAACCAATCAAGGGATATTGGCTAAGGGAGATGTAGATATTGGCCGGGATGGAGTTAAAGGGCCCCGAGGAAAAGTCAGGGGCCCTACCCCTCCACGCCCCTTGGGCATTGCCTACCCTCGGCGAATAGTACTATTGTACATGGAGGCATGGCTATTAGTGCAGCAGGAGCAGTGTCACCGGGGACCAGGAGTGTGAGGGGTGCCCTGCGCCCTCTTTTACTAGCAAACATTGGGCAGGGCAAGGATGGCATTGGTGTCTTTTACACGCCGCTGGTTGTGAATCTTGCCTCAGGAAGGAGATAGTTTGCAATGGTGGGCATAGAGCAGAGACCCCCGTGACTCTTGCCCACTGCCAACTTACATGGGCACAAGGAACCAAGGGAGACGGAGGAGTTTGTCATGTTTGTGATCATCACCTCGGATCAGGGGCCTCGCCTACCATGGGCCCAGCAGATTGTCTTTGATTCTACTTGGCTTGAGACAGCCACACACTGCCTCTCACAGACCACTCCTCCACCCACCGTCATATTTTCTCCTTCCAAACGTGGGCTTTTTAGTGGCCAAGAGCTCGTGATCTGGAACTTGTAGATAGGGTTGTAATGCTGAGTGGGTCTGCCCCCACTATGCTTTGTGCACAATGCAAATGATTTGTAATTGGCCCTGTACCAGGCTAGTGCCAATGCCCCTTCCTAGGGGCAGGGTCACTGTGACTGCATGTCCTGAGGCCCAGGCAAACAGTCTCACCTGGGCTTGGATTAAGTACAGTTTCAGGACCTGTTTCTTGGGAGGCCAGTAGAACCACTGCTGCAGTCTGCGCCTTAGAAAGAATCTGAAATTATAAGCGCTCTGGTGGAAGTGTTATCTGACTCAAAATAATGGTACCTTGGTTGGAATAGATTAAATATTTATATTTCACAAAAGAGCGCGTATGAATAACACAATTTTAAAAGTCCACATTAAAGGCCCATTGGGTAAAATTGCAGCCCGCTTTCAAATGTAATGCAGCTGAATTCTTGGAAGTGGTACTTTAATTGCCTCCATTCAGCATTACTGGCCTACGACGAATTGACTCATAATATGCATGATGTCTTAAACACACAATGAAATGTTCTCAGGGTGAATTCTCTTATGTGCTCTTTTAGGTTAAAGTGTTCTCAAACTGAGTAACATTTTTATATCACATAAGTTCATTTTTCGTACAATATTCCTATTCAGTATGCGTATTATGCTTTTTGCATAAAATGAATACGCAGAGATTGTAACCATCAGTATTTGATGTTTCGTAGGCCAAGGTCCCAGAAACAGTAGCGGCCCATTCCATGCCAAACTGGTGAGCAGGCCGGAGGATGGAGGTGGGGAAGGGGGGGAGGTTTCAGGGATAAAACAAATAAAAAATAATTCAAAAGAAAATTACCTTAACGCCTCCGCCGTCTCCTGTTGCATCGCGCTTTTCCTGATTTTGGGAACAGGCTCCCAGAATGCACTGCGGCCAATCCTGACGCTGCATGAAAGCAGCGTTGGATTGGCCTGAGCAACTTGCCTGCTCTCTCTCCAGCACCCGCAACACAGCTGGGGCTGGAGAGACGTCCACTGGGCGTGAGGGTTTGGCGTTGCAGAGATGGTCAGCCAAACACCTCATGCTCAGTGAAGGGAGTGCCCACCGCTACCCCACCAGCAGTGTCATCCCATGGACCCGCCACCAAGACGTGTCAGAGTCCTGGGGGGGCCCGGGGTTTGGCGTTGCAGAGATGGCCAGCCAAACACCTCATGCTCAGTGAAGGGAGTGCCCACCGCTACCCCACCAGCAGTGTCATCCCATGGACCCGCCACCAAGACGTGTCAGAGTCCTGGGGGGGCCCGGGGTTTGGCGTACCAGAGATGGCCAGCCAAACACCTCATGCTCAGTGAAGGGAGTGCCCACCGCTACCCCACCAGCAGTGTCATCCCATGGACCCGCCACCAAGACGTGTCAGAGTCCTGGGGGGCCCGGGGTTTGGCGTTGCAGAGATGGCCAGCCAAACACCTCATGCTCAGTGAAGGGAGTGCCCACCGCTACCTCACCAGCAGTGTCATCAGTGTCATCCCATGGACTCGCCACCAAGACGTGTCAAGAGTCCTGGGGGGGAGGGGGAGGGAAAATGATAATAAAACGGGTTTCAACCCTGTGTTATTATCGTTTTATTTTCTGGTGGTGGCGGGGGGGGAGGTACTTGGGGGGGCAGCGCTCCTCCCCCGAATGGAGCTGCTGGCCAGAAAAGTGCAAATTACTGCTTATTTAAAACAATGGGATTTAATAAATATAAGAGAAATGTAAACTAATGTGAAACATACCAGAAAATTGAATATCAGATCAATGGATTCCTGGTGTTGGGCATTGCTTGCCATACAAGAGCCTCACCTTTCATCAACTATCTCACACAAGTAGACTTTGTGTAACGCAAACTGTGCTTCGGGCAGTGAGAGAAAACACCAACACAGCTTGCACAGCCTGTCTAGATCTTGACCACACTTGCAATGGTAATGCTTATTTGTATAGTTGTGAATCATCTCAGAACACTTCACACATTCACTGTTAGGCTGTTGTTCTTTACTCAGAAAGGGACAAAATGCCAGGTTTCAACTCTTTGAGAAAAGACATCAGGTAGACATGGAAACCTCACACATCCCTGAGTAGCAAACCTGGACAGCCTCTGTACATTGGATGACAGCACCTGGTCTCCCAGTGTGAGAACTGATCCTAAAATGCACCATGGTGACCCCTGAAGCACACCGGCAAAAAGATATGGGTCAAAAGCAATATAGAAGAACATACTGAGCAATTGCTAGGCACTCAATGCTTGTGACGCAATGTCAATCCCACGCAGTACCCAATTCCCACTAATGTTAAACGTGGTGCATAAGTCCAACGTCATATAAACAGATGTACACTACTATCCATGGTCATATGCAAGAGTTATGCTTCATAGACCATGGCAGCTCTGTTACAGAACCACTTCTTAGAACAGATTGTGAGAATCAGCCCCCTCCAGGCATTTTGTGAAAAGGATGAAGACCTCGACCCCCACCAAGACATTCACTAAAAAGATTGACTTCAGGACTATTCAATCACATATCTAGGCGATTCTCTTTTTAGTGTTTATTTTTATCAGTTCCTGTGTTTTTTTTTCACTGTTTTCCTAACAGTAAGAAATAAGTGCTTCTCCGTGCTTGTTCAGCTGCCTATCCCCAAAATTGACAAAAACTGAACTTTTTCAGTGTTTAAAAAAAAAAAAATGTTTTCATTGACTGCTGTAAAGCACACATTACATTTAACGGAGGGAGAAGTAATGCAGGGTATGTAGTGTCTTCCCATTGGCAGCATGTGCAATGGGTTTATGTTAGCCTGTTTTAAGGAAAGAAAGTCTGTTTATTGCACTCTCACTTCTCACTACTCTCGCTCATATCTCATTACCTCTCACACTCAATCAGGAATCTGTCTGGTTTAGGAGACTATTAAAATGAATTTAAAAGTAAGATATACTCAAATGTTTTCATAATCACATTTCTGGACAGAGTTGGGGGTCATTCACAGACTCCTTACTAATTATTCTGCCATTGTATGGGAGCTCAACACTGCCAACTGCAAAGTACCTTGTGAACCCTTTAACATTTTTAATGACACTAGATACATTTTAGCCCTGCATTCCAAGACACCTGAAACATGATGCTTTAAGCATGCTTGTCATGTCTTTTCTTCACTCTTTGCCTGACTACATTAAGGTGGTACAACTGTTGAGAGCATATCTATAGCTGCAGGTGTCTCCACGGCAAATGTCTCTCTTTAAGTCAGCCCTGACCTTTTAAAGACACCATGTTGTGTTCTGCACTTGGGATTTTACTGTTGACATTTTATTTTGTAACAATTCTTTATTATGCAATTTTCCAAATTGACTGTGAGACAATGCACATGATATAGACCACTAATACAAAAGAAACAACTTTATATAGGCGTCACTAAACGAAATGGTTTTGCGTAGATTTTAGAGGCATGAAGTTTGAGGCATGTTAAATCACCATGGTTTATCCGACAGCAGAAATACTGTGAGCAGTTATAGCACCACAACCAAACCTACTAAGTCCCACCCAAAGACAATTAAGGGAGTTTGGACTGATAGGATACCTTTTCAGGTCTCAAGCGAGTTATTAGCCATCTCAGGGAGCACTTGGATCAGTCCAAGAAGAGGGAACCAGATACTTGTCTGGTGTAGCATTCCGTATATAATTTTTTCATGGGAAGCTGTGGTCGCCATGTCTTGCATCCAGGTAGTGTGTCAGAGGGGCTCTTTGTTTCCAATGCGGGAAGATCGCTATTGTTGTGACAGGTAGTGCAGTATCAATCCAGCGCTTTGTGTAGCAGTTGATGTCGGAGATTTTTAAAGTATCATGAAGAAAAATCAGTTCAGCCGTGAGTTGCAAATTGAAATCATTAGACATGTTCATGATATTGATCACCTGCTGCCAAAATAGATGGATAGAGGGGTAGGAGTGCATCAAGTGGAGTATGTCCCCTTTGGGGTGTCTCCAACAGGCAGCAGCCAGGGAAAGGTTGGCCCGAATTAACCACTGCGGAGACCAGTGCCAGTCATGTAAGAGTATGTCAAGCAACTCATCCCAGTTTGCCTCGGAGAACACCCTCCATAGCTTTCAAGTCCAATGGTTGTGCAAGTAGTATCAATGGGGGCAGAAGCATATCTCCTCCATCAATGTATTATAAAGACTGGATTCCACATCTGAGTACAAGCTCCATTTACACAGGTAGTCATGTACTCCAGAGTGTGGGAGAGGATGTGGGGTTGAATGGAGAGGTTGGGTAAGACAGTGCTTAAGTTGGAGATACCTCCATCTCTGTTGAGGACCAAGATGAAATGTGTCTTGCAGGTATTCAAATGATTTCATTTCCGTATTGTGTACCAGGTAATGTATTGTGAGAATGCCACATTTGAACCACGCACCCCAAGAGATTGTATGTCAATTTATTTGAATGGCTTTATTGTTCCAAAGCGAGGTGTGTTCATGGAGGTAGACATTTGGTTACTGGTTGGGGGGGTGAAACCCTACGCAGGCAACAACCACAATCCTTGCCAGGGTGAGGCACAAACAAATCCAAAATTAAAGTATGCTCAACCCCTAGGTAGCTTGGCAAAGAGTAGTGAGGCTTAGCTTAGAGGCAATGCATTAAGTATTTATGTAGCACTTCAAACAGTAATAGAGTGAAAAGAAAAAAGAAATCTCCCACCAATCTAAAATTATAGAGTACATTTTAATAAACAAATCAAGCTCACAACAACAACAATGCAATTAATAGACCTATAGATATGCAAACTTAAAGATTTCAGCAACAATGGCACCAAAAAGCACAATGGGCCAACTGTGGATATCTGGTTGTGTCAGACGGGGACAAAGTCACAAGTTCAGGCCAACCGCGATGGAACGTAGGCCAGTTAACTGGACCCAGTTAAGCCTCTTGGACAAGAGTACCTTAAATCCTGGTTGTGTAACCTTGTGAGGTCCCATTTTGAGGATAAATCATGCAGCTGAGAAGCTGCAATGCGAGCTCTTGCATCTTCGTCGAGGATCCTGTCGAGAAGGGCTTATGATGCAAAGTCCGGCATCGAAGATGCATCACACAAATGGGGTGATGCGTCAGTTTGGAAGAGCTGCAAGGCTGTGATGCGAGAACCTGCCATCAACAAGAGAATTATGATGTGCAGACCTGCATCAGTGAAGCTTCACAGTGGCCTTTCCGATAAAGGCTGTGAGGTCGAAACGGTGTTCATGCGCTGGGAGAACCTCGCAGCAGAGGTGTTGCATTGGTTCTGCTAAGGATTGCACCTTGCAGCCCAGTCATGTGAACCAGGAACAGGTTCAGGCACCAAATGGTTAGGGCAAGAACATACCATCTTTCTAAAAATGGCATTTTTAACTTAAAATCTGACTTGGCTATTAAAAAGGATTTTTCATTACAATTTCTCAGACACCAAACATAAAATGTTCACCTGTTCCCACTCAAACGTTAGTACTTATTAAATGTAATAAGGTAACCCTATGTTATCCTATGGGAGAGGTAGGCCTCACAGTATTGGAAAACAAATTTAGGAGTTTTTCTCTACCAAGACATGTAAAAGTGAAAAGTACATGTCCAATGTTTTAAATACACTGCACACTTCCCTATGGGTTTTTCAGGGCCTAGCCTAGGGGTAACTTATGAATATTAAAAAGGAAGTTTAGGCAGGACAAAAGGTTTATTTTGGCAGGTTGAAATGGCAGGTTAAAACTGCTCCCACCGGCTGCAGTGGCAGGCTGGCGACATGTTTAAAGGGCCACTTAAGAGGGTCGTACAATTAATGTTGCAGGCCCACTAGTAGCTTTTAATTTTCAGGCCCCAGATATATGTTGTGCCACCTTACTAGGGACTTACAAGTGAATTAAGTATGCCAATTGGGTGTAAGCCAATGTTACTATGTTTAAAGGAGAGAGTACATGCACTTAAGCACAGGTAGCAGTGGTGAAAAGGGCAGAGTCCTAAAGTCACCAGAAACGAAATCAGCAAAAACAGGAGACTGGAAGGCAACAAGTTGGGGGAAAACCACAAAAGGATGTCAGGTCAAAAGATGTGTATTGGATAACAATATCCTGAGAGCTATCACATGGATAATTAGTGAAATACAAACCCTCTTTCTCCTTGGAAAGGTACACTTAAGAACAGTAGGAGACAAAAAACAAAAATGTTTCTAGTGTCCTGATTATAGGCTACAGGGAGGACATGAAGCAGAATTTCAGACCCTATTGATTACTCTTTCTTGTCTGTCTCATGCCTGAGGTCTCAAATGTCAGGGGGGAGTGCTTGTGGTACCAACGAGCAAGCTAAAAGGAGCAGCTTACATTAATAGGGCCTCCTAACTGATGTCCTTGCAGACCACTTTTGTTGCTATCCTCGTCTGTTTACATTCTATAAGCGGCACCCTCTGCCCCACTCACATTATCAGGTATGTGCTGTTACTATAGGGCATTAATTCTGACACTATTTCTTTTCCGACAAATTTTTAGACTGACATTCCTTTCTGACATCTCACTGTAGATCGCCATGACCCAATTTGACATACAATTGCAATTTTGATGACTTTGGGAGTCTATACAGTCCTTGCACAGGTAATTTCGAGACAATTGAGATTTACTCTAATCCCATTCACTATGTCTCCCTCCACCCCTCTATTTTATCCCACCATTATGTCTGATCTCTTGGGTATTTTGAATCTATTGGTGTAGCTGAATTGAGCCCATAGGAGCCTTCAACAATGTTTCATTAGTGCCTAGTCAGTAACTTTATATACATTGGAATCCCATACTGTGGCCTTCTCTACTCTAACATTATCTTTTCTGTGCTCACTTTCAGTCCTCTATCTTTCTCGCACTCATGTATTCTTAGAGTCCTGAAGATGATCCTTTTATCTGTCTAAAAGATCAAAACATTGTTGACTAGTTCTGTAGACCCGATTCGATTTTGCATTAGAATAAAATAGGCTGTGTTGTTTTTACTTAATACACACTCTTGATTATGTACTATCATACATGTGTATCACTTTTTTGAGAACACCAAGCATGTTTCTCTCCAAACACCGACTGCGCCGGCACATTGTTTTTAATGTTTTTTTAGAAAAAAAAAGATTGAATAAATTGATCATTTGATTTATTTCAACATTGATTGTGAAATCTATGAAATTTCAGAAAATGGCATTTTTAAAATTGCAATTTAAAATCCGACTTTACCAGGAGATAAAATTTTACATTACAGTTCCAAAGACACCAAACATGAACTGGTTACCTGCTCCCATGTGAAAATCATCACATATTAGACGTAATATGGTAACTCCAAAGTTAGCCTATTGGAGAGGTATTCCTTGCAGTTGGGAAAAAACTATTCAAGAGTTTTTCACTACCAGGATATGCAAAACTAAAAAGTACATGTCCCACTTCCTTTTAAATACACTGCACCCTGCCCTCTGGACTGGCCAGGGCATACCATAGGAGTGACTTATATGTATTAAAAAGGAAGGTTTGGGCTTGGCAAAAGGTTTAATTTAAACAATAGAAACATGAGAGGGGCAGCTCACACCTAGGGAACAGGGCACTACAAACCCAGTAGAATACAAAAGTCCCCTTAGGAACAATGTGTCACACAATTAATTCAATCATCCACACCACTCTACCGATCGTCCCGGCTTCCAATATGGGTCCTATATTTTCAAGAAGTACCACCAAGGTAAAGAGTTACATAAAGCATTAATATCATGAAGATCACTTGTAAATGCCCAACAATTGTGTGGTATCACTCTAGAGAATGTTTAAATATCGGTATCAGTTAAAAAAAAGTATGTCCAGCTCCAATTCAGTCAGACTGAGATAGTGAGGTTTGTGAAGAAGGACACCTATCCTAGCCCATGGGGCAGAGTACAGGGTTTTATAAAACAAGGCAAATTCCTCTGTAATCCGTATTGTATTGGTGATCAGTCCCCTGTGCGATTGTGTCGTTGGTTTTGGGGAATAGGATTCATCCCGTTTTCAGGCAACAACCAGCCAGAATCTCACCAAATTCATAGTGCCTTTGCTTTATTCACCCAAGTGCCTTTTCTGCCAAGGATGTGAATATGGAGTTAAAGTCCTTTTAGACTTCGTTCGATGTGCTGGAGGTTGTCTTCCTTGGGGTTGTGGCAGCATTAGTCATTTAGCAGTTTGATTTGATGATCCAATTAGTTCCTGTCTCTATGAATTTCTTCCTCTTGAGGTCTACTTTCCCTGTAATTGGCCTCTTATGTAGGCCATGCATGCCACCAACAGGGTTTGTAGGGTGCTGTTAGCATTGTAACTATGGGCTCAAAAACCCTAGCAGTAAAATGTAGTCGGGTAAAAGCCCAGGATTATTTGCACACTACATAATTGGTCTTGGGGGAGGGATCATTAAAAATCCTAATGTGTATTAATTATTCCAACAGACATATGGGTGATTACGAGTTTGGGGGTACATAGGACTGCCAAACCAGTGGTGGTGCAGCGGCTACCACCGCACCCGGAGGTCCGACAGCCCTATTTTGAGTTTGGAGGTCGGACCGCCGCAGGCCCGCTTCAACCGCAGGAGAACTACTGTTCCCCATCGGTGTTGCAGCGGTGTGGGGCAGTAATATGCTGGCAATGCCACTGCAGCACCACCAAGCATGTTACGAGTTTCCTCACTGCCAGCCTTTTTATGGCAGTGAGCCCGACATGAAAAGGCTCAACCACACATGACCCCCTGTTGCCTCAGTCCTTGGGGATGCATGCAGGGGGCACACTTGGGCTCCCCTGAGTGCATGCACTCGCATTCCTGCATGGCATGGAGTGCTGAGTCCATACCATGCAGGAAAGGGTTTTGCCGCTCCCATTGCGGTGCCTTTTTTACTGCCAAAGGACCACCTGCCAGACAACGAGAAACCTCATAATCTGGTGGGCAGCCAGCGGTGGACTTTAGTGGTGTGGGAGCATGGCAGCCCTGCTCCCACACCACCAGTCAGAATCTGGCCCTAAGTACCTTGTGTCCATTAAACAGATAAAGAAATCTATTTAAAACTGGTTATTTGAAGAGTGAGATCTCATTCACAACACTTTCTACACTGTGCTGCAGAGGCCCATATTCCTAAATGAAGCAAAAACGAAGTCTGCAAAAACAATAAAAACAGGAGATCTGAAGGCAAAAAGTCAGAGGAAACCACGCCAAGGATGCCAGGTATAACAGCTGTCATATTTTTTTCTCCTAAACTTGGGCTCTTTGGTGGCTCTAGGACTTGTAGATGGGGTTGTAATGGTCTGTTCCCCCCCTATGTTTTTTGCACTATGCAAATGATTTGAACTTGAAGAAGTCTTACACACAACACTTTCTACACTGTGCTGCAGAGGCAAGGGTTGTGTCCGGGCATTGTAAATCAGCAAGCTTCGGTAGAACTCCACTGTCATTTGGCTTTGAAAACCAATAGCCTTTGTAAAAACCAATAGGCTTTATGACAAATAATCATTGGAAAAGCAGCACTTGCCGTAAAGTCCTTCATTATTATGCAATAAGAGCTGCAGAATCTGCTGACACAGCAGTCTGTCACTGGAGCCAGACGCTTGTCTCTCGCGGAGAGAGATGGCCTGAAAGTAGCATAATGGAACAGGCGCACTGCGTCATCGGCCTGCGCGCGCTGGGATCGATACATTAGCTTTCAGCGCTATGACTCGTCTTTCACAGGCTGCTGGCAGAAGAGAGGGATAGATACTATACCGAGTGAACAGAAATGAACATTCTGGCAAGGTTTTCTACTTCAAAAAACTCAGCCACCGGCCACGTGGCTCCACTGTTCTTTGTTATAGGTGTATGCAGACAATTCAGCTAAAAACAACGGGTAGGGTGTTTTTTTGCAGCAGTTTTTAAGCCTCCCTTCGTCTATTTTTAGTAGTATCAATAACTAGTGTTAATAATGCCAAAACGAATGGAACTCATTGTATCCGCCTCGGACGCTGGAAGGCTGGTTCGTGGTCTGTAGGTCACAGCAGGCGTCCTTGCTGGGCCTTGCATTTAGCAGCAGTGTTCCGCCTTTGCAGTGGTGTAACGGTAGAACCGGAAGTCGTACCTCGACATCAGTGTGTGTGGCAAGTTAAGCTCATGGAGCGAAGCATGATAGCAGAGGAGAGCTGAGGGCGAGCCCTGCGGGATAGTTATTCTTACCTTGGTTTTCTATCAAAGCACATCGGACTTTAGATGTCACTGTAGTCAGGCACATCTTAAAGTTTCTGGGAGCCCCGCGCCAAACGTATTTTGGGGGCCCCTTTGTGGAACAGATTTTAATTTATGATCGAATTTCAGCTCTGTCAAGCACTCTGTGGCCAGGTTACTGAGTGCACAAGCACCCTCGTCCAAATTCTGAATGCGTTTACATCTAATATTTGGACATAGTGACTTGTGTTATAATATTGTAACGCGGCAGCAGTTCACTAATATTACGGTAAAAAATCTCTGTGACTGCCTCCTATTTCTCATAGGTGAGGTACCATTTTGATCTAAACCAAACTTTTTTCATGAATGTTGCATGAAGCATAAACACAACATTTATTTGCAAAATGTCTGTAATAGACTTGCACACATCGCCCACATTAAAAATGAATTGAAGGAAAACAGTACCTGTTTAAAAATTATTCAGGGTCATCAGGGAAAGATTTCCTGCAGAACAGAGCTGGCCTTAAAAGGTAGGGGCCCTGGGCCAGAGCCCACTTTACCCATGTCTTAAAACGTCTCTACCTGTAGTGGAGGACCCGAGGACAAGTGCCCGCACTTTATTGTAAATGCTGAAGAAAGGGGCTTCTTGTGGCTTTGTTTTTGGTGCTAAGAAAGCAGTTTGTTGCCTTGTAACTAGGTAGAGCCAGTTCTGTCCCAACAAATGTTTAAAAAAAATAAATTAAAAAGTG
The DNA here is from genome assembly GCF_964204655.1 of Triturus cristatus. Lineage (NCBI taxonomy): Eukaryota > Metazoa > Chordata > Amphibia > Caudata > Salamandridae > Triturus > Triturus cristatus. The sequence goes on from NC_140588.1 coordinate 922,363,660, forward strand.
CATTTTGAGCACTTATGGCCAAGCTATCCAGTTAAACTATGCCTGAGAGTTAAACTTCAAAATGTCCTTAAAAAGTTAAAAAAACATAAAGACATGAGGGGCAGGTTAGGGATCAGGGCCGGACTGGGAACCAAAACCGGCCTGTTATGTTCTGGGCCCTAGGCCCACATGTTGTTGGAAGGACCACACGGACGCCGGAATACTGTACTGGTAACTAGCCACGAGCACGTGCACTCGGGCCCTTTTATTAGCGGGGTCACCTGACTGGTGACGTCCGTGTTGGATGGGTGAGGGGGTGTGTGTGTGGGCCAGCCCTCGGGGGAGTGGCTGGCAGAAACACTAGACTGTGTCCAGCAGGACACAACATTCCTCCCAAATTTTAATAAAACGAAAAACAACAAACAAAAAGTCCACCCTATGGGAAGGAATGAGAAAACAACTAAAATAATGGAAGTCCCACAGTTCAGAGATGTAGTTCGCAGGACAACGGTGGACAGGTGCAGCTGGGAGCACCCGGACGTCTTTGCACATGTCCATACTTTAACCAGGTATATCTGGGGATGAACACGATGCTGCTGAAATCCGGACCTTTCAGCTTCGCTTCAGTTGAGGGATGGTCCACCTACGTGATGTTTATCGGTCCAGCGTACTCTTGCTGTGAGGCAATCAGTGTCTTATTGTTCAACATGGGTGCATCAGGAGCGTATAGATGAGTCCACTGTAACACACCAGACGATTGTGTCGCTTGATCCTTTGATGACAGTCTTGGCCTTCTGTGACCTGTTGAAATTCTCGGTTGGATGGCCTGGGTACTTCCTGGAATCCATTGGTGGGGCACAGTAAAATCCATCTCTCACGCTCTGGGAGGCCCCTTGGACGAGTTGCCCCGGGACTGCATATGGGCTCTGACTATGGAGCCACTGCCTCGTCACTCGTGCAAACTTCAGGGGTGGATGTGTCTTGGTCAGAAACATGCTCTCTCTACCAGGATCAGGACATGCGCCGGTTAAACAGATGGTCACTGTATTTTCGGATCGTCGATTGTTCTGGCAAGTGGTGTAGGACTCCAGTTGTTGTACTTGATGCTCCAAGGATGGTAGTGATGCACATGACAGATGATGGAGTGGATGCCATGAGACAACTCGCACCACATCTGGTGATAACTGGCAGTGAGTAGGGATGACTGGCGAATCTTGGCAGTCATGATACTCGTCGGACACTTGGTGCAGCTCTTCTGATTTGGCATTTGTGTAAGTAGAACAGGGATGCCCTTTTCTTTACGCAGCCGGCGACAGGTGGCTGACGGTCACTGAGAAAAATGACGTCCCCGCACCCCAGTGGCTGGCGTGTGTTAGAAGGTGCACTCTGGTGAACGGAGTCCCTTTGTTGACTTCCACTGCGCACCAGTTGTCGTCTGCTTTCTTGTAATAGGACCTTTACCGTCCTATATTTCTCCACTCCGTAGCTTTTCTTAAGATGTGGCGAGAAGGCCACGCAAACTTGTAGGGATCTCCTGCTCACTCAGTCGTGTTCTCTGAGCTTTGTATTTGCTCCCACCACAGACCTCTCACCGGTCCGGTCCTGTCAGATAGGACGGGGCGTCTTCTCAGGTGCGTCCGCCAATTTCAGGGACGGTAGTGAAAGTAGGTGTGCTTTGAGGGATCCGTATATTACGGCTGTAATGTAGGGTTGCTATGGGAGGTAAGCATCTCCCTTTTCTTGCGTCAGTAGTGGTGACGCGCCACTCGGAGTGCTGGACTCTCCTCCTGCCTGCAACGGACTGTTGCACACCACAGTTGTAAGGCAGTATTGGGGGCACTCTCTGAATAATCTGTGGCCCACTGCTGGGCGACATTGGTGCAAGTGGGGTGGTTACGATCTCTCTTCCTCCTGCTTTCGGGCCACACAGGGCCCCTCCCCCTTCTGGGAATTTCCTTGGTGCTTTGCAGATGGCGGGTAATCGCCCTTCCGTCTCCTCTTTCCCTAGCCTCTGCTCTGGCAGCAGTGGCGCTGTATACTTGCTTTTTTTTTTTTTTGCTGTGGTGATCACTTGCCACAAAGCTCGCATTTCTCATTAGAGCTTGTCACTGTTGCGTGGCTTCTTCTCTCGGTTCACTACACTTTCAGCTTTCCAGGGTAGGTAATTCTCTGACTGAAGACATTGGTAGTGGCATCAGGGTGGCTCTGTGTGCATAGCAGCAGGGTGTTTCTCTCTCCTGGTCGGGGCTCTCTCTCTTTCTCCACCGGCCTGGGGGACTCTTCTTCTCTCCACCGGCCTGGGGGACTCTTCTTCTCTCCACCGGCCTGGGGGTTCTCTTATCTCTCCACCAGCCTGGGGGTCTCTCACTCTCTCCACCGGCCTGGGGGTCTCTTCTTCTCTCCACCAGCCTGGGGGGTCTCTTCTTCTCTCTCCACCAGCCTGGGGGTCTCTCACTCTCTCCACCGGCCTGGGGGTCTCTTCTTCTATCCACCGGCCTGGGGGACTCTTCTTCTCTCCACCGGCCTGGGGGAGTCTTCTTCTCTCCACCGGCCTGGGGGACGTTTCTTCTCTCCACCGGCCTGGGGGACTCTTCTTCTCTCCACCGGCCTGGGGGACTCTTCTTCTCTCCACCGGCCTGGGGGACTCTTCTTCTCTCCACCGGCCTGGGGGACTCTTCTTCTCTCCACCGGCCTGGGGGACTCTTCTGCGCGCTGTGTCTTCATTAGCTTTATTGTTTCCCAGTCCGGTCAGTTTCCTCTTCACTGCTGGGATAGCTTCCTTGGCTGTCTTTTCTTCTCATAGAACTGTAGCAGCTGTTCCTGTGTTGTTGCACACTTGCTTGGTGCTGTGCCATTCATTAAGGGATGCATTGTCTCTATCCCTTGCATCTAGGCTCTCTCTGTAACGACTCAGTCTCTTCCCCTCTACAACCGTTAGGAAGGCCCAGTGAGGGTGTGTTTCCCCTTTGACTAGTACTTTGCTGTTGCTGCTTCAGCCTCTAGTGCAGTCTGCTTTGCAAACGAGATGTGCTCTTGTTGTAAAACCACTGTTCCAGTGCAGCAGTGGCACTAGTCGGTCACCAGGGGCTTGTGAGGCTCTCAGCACCTATGCTCGCTGTCACTCATAGCCTCTGCCTCAAATGAGGTGGTATCATGAATGGAAACCGTATTGGTGGGGCTGGCATCCTCTCATTCCACTTTGTCTTCCCCTGTGCAGGTTCTCCTCTGCAGCACTTTATTTCACTTTTTTTTTTTCCTTTCACCTCGCAAAATGACCATGGGCTGCGTCTCCCTCTGCAGCATCTGTGTGACCCAGCAGTGCGTCCTGGTCAAGTACTGTGTTCTATCTTTTCCCTCCTTAGCGGGTGAGGTAACGCGGAATGGTCACTAGGTGGCGCTGCAGGGCATGTTATTGCGGCCGGCGGACGTTTTCCCTTTCCATGGAACCTCGATGAATTCGTTGTTGCTGCACTTCATTCTGCCCACAGGGGCATCGTTGGGGCAGGCAGAAGGGAATGCTGTCGATTGGTGGTCGCTGCTCAGCCGTGCCGGTAAGTTTATTTTTGTTTTTCAGGCTGGGCACACCAGGCCTTACATTGACTGCATGTGTCTAGACATATGGGGGTTGCACCACCCTGACGTGATGGGACGGGCTTCTTTGACACCACTTCCTCCCGCATGCACGGCCAGCATGCCGCTCTCGTCCCCCACAGAGCATTCCACAGAATCTCAGGTTTCCTTTTGTGGCCACGCTCACCTGCGGGTTGGGCACCATCTCCTTCTACCGCAACATGACCACATGCGGCAGGGAAATTAGTGTCTCTCTTCTCCGCATGGGATCGGCAGACACGACGGGCAGCGAACATCTACGCTGATCGTGCTCCTCACTGGGGAAACGCTCTTGCTTGGACCACACTCTGGGTTTCGCCACTCATCTTGGGGAGGGCGCCGCTTCCTCCTTGCACTCCGCGGCAGATGGCGCCAGGCAGCGAAAAATGACAGGCACCTCAGTAGGCAGAGGGAAGAAAATCATACCTCTTGCGCTGCAGTGACTGGTGCATTGTCCTTTCCTGCCGGCATTGGAGAGCCAGCGTGTGGGTGCGGTATCGTTGCCCTCTGCAGTGACGCTGTTGTGGCAGGGGTGTTTTCTCTCGCTGCACTGCCTTTAACTCACGGGCACAACTCACGCCCGCCAGGTTTTGAGGCAGCTTACATGCGGGGCGGGCTCCCGCTTATCTTCTTCACCCCGGGGCTCTGTACATGCCCCGCGGGTCTCCCGGCGATCTTCTTAGCTTCTGCAGGGGGTGCCCTTGACACGGGCAGTACACATTACCCTTTCAAAACACCTTGTAAACGGAGGCTGCACACGCGGGGAAATCCCGCTCGTCGCCAGTGTTATGTTCTGGGCCCTAGGCCCACATGTTGTTGGAAGGACCACACGGACGCCGGAATACTGTACTGGTAACTAGCCACGAGCACATGCACTCGGGCCCTTTAATTAGCGGGGTCACCTGACTGGTGACGTCCGTGTTGGATGGGTGAGGGGGTGTGTGTGTGGGCCAGCCCTCGGGGGAGTGGCTGGCAGAAACACTAGACTGTGTCCAGCAGGACACAACACGGCCCTGGCAAAGTGCTCGGCCGGCCACCCGGGGCTTGGGGGTGCCGCCGAGCTCTTTGCCAGGGCCGGTTTTCGGCCGATTTTGTTACAGGGCCGATTTTGCAGCTATGCTGCAAAAAACGGCCCTGTAAAAAAACGGCCCCCACGGGCCCAAAACCGGCCCTCACCCGTGCGGCGCACCGGGGGATTGCCCGGTGCCCGCTACGGCCAGTCCAGGCCTGTTAGGGATACCCTGAACCCCTAGGCTGGCCCTAGTGACAAAAACATACTTTTGCTGCTAATTTGTGGAGGATCCACAATTCTGCTGCTAAATAAAAAAATTAAGTACAGGCTCCTGCGCTTGTTTTAAAAAAACTCTGGGTTTGGCCATAACCCGGGGGGATGAGGGGTTTATTATATGGGGAGGGAGATGCATGTGCCCCCCAAGGCTGATTTTGTCCCTGGAGACCACATCCCCTGGGGCCCAACATCTAATATAGGGGAGGGGGATGCACCTCTTTCCCCGGGCTGATTTGGGTCTGTAACCCCCTCGCTCAGGGTTCACTGTATTTTTCAGGGGGAGGTCGGCAGACAGCGGCACAGGCCGCTTTTGACCCCAGTACTTTTGGCACCAGGGACCACATTACCTGAGACCCCATCTATTTTTTAACCTTTAAAGTTCCCGGGGACCCCATACCCACCCAGGGCTGCTAAACTTTTGAAAAGGCCCCCCACCCTCCCTGAGCCAATAATGGCCAGGGGGAGCCCAACCCCAGAACATAGCGTTTTCCCTGCCAGCACAGGCGTATGCAGGGAAACCTGTGTTTGCACCAGCTTGGCAGCATCATTTTCAAAACTCCCGCCATGCGTGAGGAAACACAAATTCTGCTCCCGGCCGGTGGTAGCTGTGAAAATGCTACCGTCGGTTGGGAGTAGATTTCTGATCTGTTTCCCTGCCCTCACTGATCAGGCAGGGAAACAGATCGAAATATTGCTCCTGCCCAGAGGGAGCAGCATTAGTTGCTGCTACCTTCAGGCCGGAACAATGCCTGCTCTCAGGGGCTGAGGGGCTACCCCGTGGCTCCCAACAAGTAAATGGTGAGTGCCCTGGGTAAACACCACGATAGCCACCTTTAGGTAATGAGGGCCCTAGTGGCTCAGGTCCCAGGAGCCAATAACAGCTCGGGAAGGGGGGCCACATGGCGCCCCTCCCCTTTATTTTTAGTAATGGTCCTGGGGGATGGGGTCCCCAGGTCCTAACTAGGCCTGGGAAGGTGGCCATCCCCTTTAATTAAAAAAAACACCCTGGAGGGGATGTGTTCCCTAGGGCCTAATGAGGCTCGTGGAGAGGGCTAAGGGGAAAGGGGAGTGCGGCCCCCTCCCCTTTAATAAAATGACGGCCCTGGGGAAGGGGTTCCCCAGAACCTAATAATTCTCGGGGAGGGGGGCACGCAGCATCCCTCCCCTTTAATGAAAAAAAAACAAAGGCCCTGGGGGTTGGGGTCCCTTGGGTCTAACAAGGCTTGGGGAGGGGGACCACACGGCCACCTCCCCTTTACAAAGTATATGACATGGGGGGTGGTGGATAGGCTCAGGGAGTGGGGCTGCGCTGCCCCATCTACTTTGAAAACAGAAAAGGCCCTGGGCATTGGGGTCCCCAGGGCCAGGCCCTGAGGATAACCTCCCACCCCCTCAAAGCTTGTGCTCAACGTGGGGTTGGCTGCATGCGGTGGTTGGCCACAGGCCAAATTGCGCCCTCCCCATGCACTGCCAATTACCCCACATATTACATTATTCACTCATGACATTTTTATGACATCATTTATATCACCGCAACATTTGCAGTAAAATTATTGATGGGAAAACTGTGCATGGTGGGGGTGCAAGTTATAGATACCTTTAGGGCACGAGTTATAGTTGCTTAAGATGGTGGTGAACTGGTGAATTTCAGTGATTTTTAGAGTTTTAAACGTTATGGTGTTACTTTTCACATTACTACATTGTTACTTTAACCTTTGTTTCTCATTGAAATATATAATCGCATTGAGAAATCTCATGAGCTAAATTAAAATTAATGCAAAACAAGCTGCATTCAGCAAAATATAATATATTATTTCTTTTTAACTTCTCGTCCCTCCCTTTATTATTAAGATGAAATAGAAACCTCTATAACTTTAAAAACAGTGACATTTTGTATATTCGATCTGCAGGCAGGACATTGCTCAGAATACATTTAGAAAGGAGACACAGTGGAAAAGCACATTAACAATGACCTATTCCAGGAAGCACATGTGCAAGGTTTGGAACCTTTATGACACTAGTCACGTCATAAATAACACTTACTATTGAACCATGTAACATTTCAAGCAGAATTGCTTCCTGTTTCAAGAAGGCATTAAAAGCAATGTGCTTCGGGCAGTTTTAAGTTTAAAAAACACCCAAGCTAAAATCTACTGCAAAAATAGAGCCTGAAATGTCACATTACAAATGCTGTCCTTTAAACGTGAAGGAATACTTAGTCTGTAAATGTCGCCCTATTTTCGTCGAAAATGGATGCACGGTTTGTTTCACCTAAAAGGTCTTACAGTTTGCAATCACTTCCAAAAATGTTCACGGTGGGCAAGTAATCCATTCAACTTTTTTTCGTTTATGTTTCCGTTCGTTCACAATTTCCTAATTCTTCTCTCCAACTCCCCATTCCGGCCACGCAATTTCATTAATGGCTCGCCTCCTGTTTGTCTCCACACTTCCCACACTTCTCTTCTTGAATTTTCCTTCCCATATTTTTGTCTTGCTTGAGAGCACAGTCTTCTGCATAACTTGTGCTTACAATTTTTTTTAAGTATGCATAGAGCTTGTTTTGGATTCATCTAGATGAGTATCACTCTCTCACCACATGTTGATGGATGTTAGATGTATCATTCCATCTTCCATGGACTGCTTGTGTTGCAATGCATGAGGGACTGTTTATACCTCTCTAAAGTCATTGCAAAGCATCACACATTAAATTATTTCTGCCATAGATACCTATTACAGAGAAAGCAATTGTTTTCTATGTTTTTTTTCATTGTAGGAAGTTTTTTTTGATGTTTTAGTCGGGACTCAAAATGCAGGTCTGCAGCATTGGCTTTGCCAATGCTTGTTGATTTCCTGCTTTCTGCTGTTGCCTCGTAAATAAAACTGGAACATTATTCTACAGTTGTTCAGGATGCACTCTCCGTCCAGCTGAAATTATTTTTTATCGTACATACTTATATCTCATTCATGGATTTGTTTTTCTACACCATTGTTTGATCCTCAAAGAAGGTTCAGCGGCGCTTTACAAAAACTGAAAATACCTTGAGTAATGTAGTGAGGAGGGCATAGAGCATATCGCTACATGGGAGCTGAGTCAGTTTGTAAAGTAGTAGTACCATTTTATCAACTCATATGTTTGTGATTTGGCCCCAAAAGATCTAAGGGGTATATCATCAATGGCTGGTGACATAATTATCGCTGCTTTTGCGGCCGCTTTAGCTGAAAAGCGGCGATAATTATATGGCATTATTTGCAAGGACACGCTAGCGCGTGTTTCCTTGTTTCAGCTCCCGTTTTGTTCATGCCTCGCTTTGCATCTCTAAATATCGCTACCCCAGCTTCGTGATATCATCAACGAGGGGTAGCGATATTTCAAATCCTGTTAACTATGCCTTAACGCAGGAATTTAACGTCTGTTAAATTCCTGACTAAGGCATAGCTAACATGGGAGGTGGATTATGGTGATACGACCACAGGGTCGTATCACCAAGGCTATCTCCGTTTTGGGTGCAACATCGCTGGTTTTCCAGCGATGTTGGCCGATTTCCCTGGAATATTATCACCCTGTAGTAACGCGTTGTTAATAACGCGTTACCAGGGCAATAAATTCCTGCGATAGACAGCGATAAATAAACAAGCGCTAAGCGTGCTTTGCGTTTATTTATCGCCGTCCTAGTAAATATGCCCCTAAAATGGGAGTCTTCAGGAAGTAGTCATATACAGTCAGTACAAAGAGAAAGCACTGCGTCCTCTTTGCCATTTTGATAATTGGGAGTGCATGTTTTAGGACTGAATTACAAAGACAAATGAGAATATGTAATAGAGTACCTCTCTAGTACTCACCCATTAGTCTCCTGGCTTATGATGTCACGAGAACCAACCCTTCTGACAATATTGGACCATATTACACAGTTACTCATTATTCATTCTCTCTCTCTCTCTCTCTCTCTCTTTTTCTTTCTCTCTCTCTCATTTAAGTAATGTTATAGTTAGGTGAATATGTCAGTGACAACATTACATTTTTGAACTAAAAAAAAAACAAAATTCACCAGGACTTGCCTTCATACTATAAAAATTGTGAAGAGGAAGAGGGAAGATTGTGGTGATGCTACAGGTTTAACCTGGCTCGAATTCCAGTACCATGGCCTCTGTCAATCAGCATAATAAGCGGGCCTGCCAGTTCAACTGCATGATGTGTGTGAACGTAATGTGCTCGCTAAAGCAACGGCAAAGGCAGGAGGTGAATCTTCCACTTTTGGTGTGACTCGCATTCTGTCCTTCATTAAGCTTGCAAATGATGTAATGGATCAACTGAGAGGCGTAAAGTCAACGATTCAACACAGAAGAAGTGCTGACGGTTATTGGCAGAGGCTGACTTTTTTTTCTGAAATGGCGCAGAATCATAATAGTCCTCTTCGAAAGGAAGTAAATGAGTAGAGGGAGGACCGCAGTAATTGGTCCTTTTTTCTTTTTTCTTCTTGAAAAAGCAAAGGTTTATTTGCCCTTTAAATGGGCCAATAAAATCAAATTGGCACCCTGTGGTGTGCGCTGAATGGATAATCAGCCATCTCCTGCTGCTGCAGAGGAAAAGCCTCGGCATTCAAGGCTCTCTACGGTTGTACACAGAATGAGCCGCGCTCTGAAGAGTGCTGGATATGAAGAAGGCAATTAAAGCATTTATGCAGAAATCATACACAGTGTGCAAACAAGCACATTCTCAGGAATATGTGCGCTGGGCCTGCACTCTTCCTTCCTAGAAAAGCCCTGCAGCGTGCGCGAGGACTGCGGTGTTGGGAGTCAAGTGGACGTCACCAATTGTCCATCACTAGCAACTGCCTGAACCACAGGAACCACATGTGCTGTGATCTTGAAATGGCAGCAGGAAAGTATGCATGGGAATAGGTATGTAGAGTGGGACTTTTCATGAGTGTGGTTTCCGTTGATGCAGCAACACGGGTTAGCTGGAAAAAAATATTAATACAGGGTCAGATTGGCACAGCGGGTAGTCCGCCGGTGCCCAAGGTGCTTGTGGCAGAGGCCAGGTGGTGGGCTGTTTTTTTTTGTCTGTGGATCAAGCAACTCCCTATTTCTGCACTGGTTTTTCCAATAGACTGATGCAGCTTCAGGTGAGAGGTAGTCTGAGCTAGCCACATATTAGGCCTATTAATTATTATTTGCAGAATGACAATAGGGCGGCTAAAGAATGCTTAGCATGTGGTGCACCTCCTTTCTTCTAGGGTCTCAATCAATCAATCAATCAGTACATTTATAGAGTGCACTACATACCCATGAGGGTTTCAAGGTGCTGGGAGGTGGACGGGGGTACAGCTACTGCCCGAACTGCCAGGTCTCAGAAGCTGACAGTGAGCCTTTGAGGGAGGGACGTCTCTTGAGCGGTGTCATTCACAAGTCTTCTGTATGAGGAGGAGGCCTTTGTCCCCACAACGATCTGGCAGACAAGCTGCAGTTGCCTGTTGCCAGTTTTCTCGATTGAGATTAGACATTTCATTCAAATACTGTGCAATGGAATGAGAGAAACATCACCAGGAAGAAGTCTGAATAGAAACAGAAAAAAGAAAACACCAGTGTCACAGTAAAAAAATTAAAAAACTAAATAGAGGAGAAAAGAGACAGAGACAGGGAGATGGATGAAGAGACAAACAAAGGGAGAGAGAGGAAAGATTGTGTGGAAAGAAGGGTTAAAGGATAGACTGGTATAGAGAGAGAAAAATTGCAGTGAGACTAAGGAACAGGTGGATTAGTGCCTCATACACACTCCTTAGTTCTCTGATTCTCCAGGAGTCTATGACTTGATTTAAAAGTTGGCAGACGCCTAGAGGAAGTGTTGAATCTGTAGTGAAACCCAACAATAGCATTTCCTTAAAAAAACAGATAGTATGGTGAAGGAAACACCAGTCAATTCTCCCTCCAGAAATAGGTGACATTTCCATTACCACCCAACTCAAAATCAGGCTCTGGGTCTATCACTACCAGAGATAACACAAGGTCCCTCCACTTCCCCGAATCCCCCTTGGAAGACTGCAGAACTCAAAGCTCTCACAAGGGCAGAAATCCATTGACTTCCTATGGAGAGATGTGGTATTCTGCAAATGTTGACGTTAGCTAAAGCAGATAGCTACTGAAAAAGTAAGCCAATAAATAGGACACAACTGAATATAACATTAAGTGAAATACAGGAAACATTGGAGTTTAATGGATGGATAAAATGAGTGTGAGTGACACGGAAAAGCACAGCAGAAGAAAGGGAGAATTTTCAAGACAGAAAATAGAACTGAAGTAAAACTCAAACTGGAGACAGAAATTGAAAGAGCGGGAAATTTAGACACTGAAGTTAGAAATGGAATGAAAGAAAGGGTATACTGCAGAGTGAGAGAGAGGGTAGATTTATAGGCAGAGGGGAAGAGATCAGGTGAGTGAAATGAAAGAGAAGAAGGAGGAGAGAGACAAGGAAAAATATGGAAAATAAGAGAGAAGGGAAGAGTAGGATGGTAAATGATAAAGGGATAGAGTAAAATGGATAAAGGGAAATGAGAGAGAGGCTGAGGGAGGGTGACGGAGAATGAAACATTGGTATTATAGCTGGAGAGACATAGATAAACAGAAAATCCAATAAATGCACTGGGTGAGAATAAGAGAGTGGAGGTGACATCAGGGAGTAAAGAAAGGGTAGAGAGGGATGAGTGCTATAAGAAGTAGAGAAAGACTGTTTGAATGTGTGAGTAAACAAAGGTGAACAAGGGTAGAGATACTGAATAAAAAATTAAATGAAAAGCTCCAATTGGAGTTATTTTCTTAGCATGTAAAGCAGATTCAATTATTGTTTATTCTCACAACACAGAAGTCATTGAGTACCAAACTGTCTTACACCCCCAAGATATCACATGCTGAGAGGCCTCCGTGTGACAACCAAAAGAGAGATTGACTAAAGTGTTAGATATGTACCACTTTGAATGCCTGAGGTTCAGCTGGGAGCTTTCCGACCACCTAAGGATTGGCAGAAGCCTCAGGGGTCCTCAGAGTGACCAGGAAATTCAGTGTTCATAAGGTAAGCAAGAAATTTAGATGTGGAATTGAGAAGGAGTTTTAATGGCCTGGAGATGAGTAGGAACCTCAGGAGCCTACGGTTAGCCATTGCTTTGATTAACAATGTCCCTGAGAAGGAACTTCTGCGCCCCTGTGTCGGGCAAGGAGCCATAAGTAAATGATAGTGAGGAGCATTGGACAACGGATAGTGGGCAGGAGTCATTGTTGCAATCAGGAGCCTTAAAGACCTGAGAGCAAGCAAGGCTTTGTAGACCTGAGAATGAGCACGAACCTCAGGAAGCTGAAAGTGAGCTGCAGACTCAGGGACCTAAATGAAGCAGTATCCCTGAGGTAAATATTCACCCCAATGCCCATTGAGAGTAAACAAGAGTTTTGGAGATCTGGTGGGGATTATTTACCAAGCTGCAAAGGAAGTATGCAGAAATCTAAACTTTGCAAAATCGCCTGGTGAACATGGTTTTCAGTGAACTGAGGCTATCCTCAAGCTTTTATATATGAGTGAGCTGCAGCTACTGAGCCTAAGGGTAAACGGATAAATCAGGTGACCAGAAGATAAGCTGGAATCCAAAGGCACCTGAGGGTCAGCCAGAGCCTCTGAGATCTGAGCCTGTGCAGTATGCACAGGGGACCAAAGAGTGGAAATGAGCTTAAGGGTCCTATTAGAAAGTGGATAGTTTAGGCAACAACTGATAGGAAGTAAGAGTCTAAAATTCTTAGGATGTGCAGAACCCATGGGTCTTGAAGGCGAGCAGAAGACTTGAGGATGAGGGTGAACCTCTGGGGCCATGTTTGTTAGGAGTGACTGAGAATCCCTAAGGTTGGCTAGGAGTTTTAGGTCCTGAGAGGGGATCCAGAGATCTGAGGGTGAGTAAGGGCTCGGAGATCTAAGAGAGACCAACGCATTCAGGGTCCTGATGGGGAGAGCTTTATGGACCTGAAGGAATGCACCAGAAGACAGGTGGGGGATCTGTAATGGATTAATGGTGTTTCCGGTCTTGGATGATGCTCCTGGCCTTTGATACTTTAAAAAGCATAATTTATTGCACATTTCTCCCACAAATAAGCTCCTGATGATAACCACAGAATTATTAATGAATGGTTGCGATCTTCAAATGTGGGCCACTTTCTTTTGGATCCCCGGGCCAATTTGTCATCCCAGTTCGACCCCGTTAATGGAAGTAAGAGATGGTTGTAATCTAAGAACACAGCAAAGTAATCCACAAATGGGACTGGCATTCAGGAATGTGCAGGAAATTCATCAGAATTTATCAAGTGAACTTCAAAGCAACTGGGTAGGAGGAGTATAGAATATCTCAGGCTGAGAAAAGTAAGATGGAGGGTGAAGCAGCTCCACAAAATAAAATAAAAAATACAAGAAGGAAACTTATCTAAACACCATGGACGTAAGTGGGAGATGCGAAAATGATACATTTAATAACAGATCTGTAATTTATGGTGTCAAGATTCAACATTTTCCTAAAAAAAGAATGTTTGTGAGACTGATTTCAGGACGCATTTCAGGAGAGGTGCAACATTTTCAGTGACAGCAATTGTACAAATGACACAAGTGAAGTGCACAGTTCAGCTGATGGCAGACTTTTACACGAAGCCCACACTGTGCAGTTTTTTGGGCTTTTTTTATTAACCCCTGGATGCTGGGGCAGAGGGTCAGATCGGTGACCGCTAAAACCCTGTCCAATGTCATGAAAGTAATAAAAAAGGGTCACAGTAGTAGCGATTTTTCAATGAGTCTCCTCTCACAACAAACTGTTTGAAAAATCACTAACATAACATCCCTCTCTGAGAACTTTCACAAACGTGGCTATTTTTTGGCCCGCAAGTCTAGGAGGACGTTGAGCAGACCCAAAAGTAGGCATTTTCAGTAGCTCACCCACCTCTAATAAAACCCATGATGTCCCTTTGATACTCAAGAACAAGCCTAATAGAATAGGAAGGTGCTGTGTTAGAAATACTTCTGTCTATGTGAGGACTCTGAAAAGCTGTGCTTCCTCTCCCTAAACCCATGTCTTTCAGTGCTGGATTCCAAGAACTGGGAGATCAAGTTTACTGACGTTGTTCAGAGGAATGCTTAGAGCCACTCTGCTGGAGATTTGCCTCTTGAGATCCTGATGACCAAGGGGTAACAGAAGGTGTAGCACCAGGGAGACTCCTGACCAGTTCACATGATCCCATCTAATGGGTGAGCAGCTGGAGAGATCTCTTGACTTCTACGGTACGGACGCCCCTCAACTTGAATAGAGCTTCCTATCCAAGTTTAGGGGGCCTCCATACAGCTGAAGTTAAGAGATTTGGGATGTATGATCCACAAGAAGCCAGTTAGAAATATCTTTCCAGGAGTATATTTATGCCTTATTTATTTTGTATGCATCTGTTTATTGTACCGGTAAAGCATGCCATGCAGCCGATAAGCAGCCTCAAAGTGCTTTTCAGTTACATGAGATTTCCTTGAGTACAGGACAGGAAATGGGCATGTATCCATGTGTTGGACTTGGCCCTTTTTGCAGGGCCATCCCTGAACTTTTTGCCTTCCTCCTGTATTTTGTCTGACCTGTTGTTGGTGGTTTTATGACTCTGGGCACTTTACCACTGCTGATCAGTGCTAAAGGGCATATGCTCTCTATTGTAAATTGATGTAATGGATTAGTGTTTCCATGATTGGTTATTTGATTTACTTGTCAGACCCTAGCACAGTGCACCATGTGTGCCCAGGGCCTGTAAATCAAATACTGCTGGTGGGCTTGCAGCACTGATTGTGCCACCCAGAGAAGCAGCTTGTAAAGTAAGGCTCAGGCCTGCCATTCAGAACCTGTGTGCAGTCTGGGACTGCCATGTTTACTTGGTAAGTGCACCCACTTACCAGTCCCTAAACCTTCCCTTTTCTACATGTTAGCCACCCTTAAGGTAGGGGTGGCAGGGTGCATTTTATGTAAAAAGTAGGACATGCCCTGATGTGTGCGGCATGTCCTGATAGTGAATTACAGCCAATTTCGTTTTTCACTATTGCAAGCCTACCTGGTCCCATAGGCCAGAATGGGCAGTTTGATTATAACATCTTATAATCCTAACTGACCCAGGGAACAAGGAAGAAATTCGACTTTAGTATGCCTGAACTCAGAATGATAAAATACATCTTTCAGTAAACTTGGTTTTAACATTCTGTGTTTGAAAATACCACTTTTAGAAAGTAGGGGGCAGATTTATGAGCCCCTTGCGCCACTTTTGCGTCACTTTCCCCATGTTAAAAGTGACGCAAAAGTGGCGCAAGGGGCTCATAAATCTGCCCCTAGGTATTTTCTTAACTAACCATCCAGCCATCCAGCCTGCCTTTGCTAGGTTGTGTATTGCATGTCTGGTTTGTGAGTGACAGGGGCTGGGGTGGCTCCAGGAGACAGGGCTGAATAGACCTATCTGCATTGGGAGTGGTGGGAGGAGTAGAACCTGGGCCTGAACAGGGCTGTGCCTGCCTTCCACAATGCTGGCTCCACCTCCTGTGGTGCGTCGGATGACCCCGGCCCACACTGACAAAGGAAGAAGTTGTGCACTGGCAGAGTGCACCCAGAACTGGTTTGGACTAAGTACAGAAACTCTCTGCCTTCAGAGACAAAGGATTTGTGTGTAAAGAAAGGTGGACCTAGACCCCAGAACTTTAGATCACTTCTGGGAAATCAAGAGGAACCTTTGCCAAGGAGAAGCAACTGGAGAAGCTGAAGGAGGATTACTGCCATTGTGCTGTTTGCTGCCTGGGGTTGGCCTGCAATGGTTACTTTTTGCCAAGGAAAGGAGAAAAGGACTTTGCTGTTTGCTTTGTCATCTTCGGGAAGATCTCCAAGGGCTTAAACTGAGCTTGCCTCCTGTCTGAAGTCTCAGGGACACAAAGACTTCACCACCAGCTCCCCCTGAATTTCCTTGCTGGGAATTCTAACCTACAGAGAGATGCCTGCAGCTTATTAGGACCTATAGAGACTGTTTGTCGCTGGGAGCTGGAAGCGCGACGCAACGAGGAGAAGTGTGTCACCGCCGCAGCAGTTGCCGTCGCATCGCCGAAGAAGCGTGCCGCTGCCACAGCTGTTCGCCGTTGCATCATAGACAGAGCGTGTCGCATCACCGGAGAAGCATGTTGCAGGGCCTGTCGAGGCTCCAAAGTTCATCGAGTTAGCCACAAGGCCGTCGGGCATGCGCGCATCGCATCCACATTGTCACATCGCATCCAAGACGCCACTTTGTCGCATCGCACCGGATCGTCACATCGCGGCGCCATCTTGTCGCATCACACCGGATCACAGTAAGAAACTGATGCATCACCTCCTCTCCGGTAAGGAACCGATGCATCACCTCCCCTGCGCTGCAGTAAGGAACCAACAGATCACCTCCCCCGAAGCAAGGAACCGACGCATCACCTTCCCAGCAACCCTTTTGTTTGTATTGCGTGACACATCCAAGGTACTTTGAGAGTAAAGTGTCTCATTTACCATTAAACTAAGCTATTTCTACCATTCTAAAGTCATATTTGTATTACAGTATTGTGGATTTTTGTTGTTTGGACTTGTGTTAAGTCTAGTAAAGATTACCTATTTTTCTAAACTGGTGTGGTGTCCATTTGTAGTGTTTTCACTGTATTACTGTATATGTTCACAAATGCTTTACACACTGCCTCTGAGATAAGCCTGTCTGCTCGTGCCAAGCTACCAAGGGGGTAAGCAAGGGTTATTCACGAGTGTATCCCCCTTTCCCTGACTAGAAGCAAGGGTCCCTATTTGGACAAAGGTCCCTAGAGACGCCATTTCTAACACCATGCAAATGCAAATCTCCAGTAGACCAATGAGATCAGATGAAAATGCCTTGAGAAATATTATAAGGGCCTTGCACCTGCCATGGAGTAACTAGGTGGTCGGTCTGATCTTAGGCATCTGACCAGACTGGGGTGCAGTGCGAAGTCTGCAGCCTCTAAATCATTTTTATCCATATGGGGGCATATGCATCAACAATGCCATTTGCGATTCCTTATCAGCGAAAAATAAGGATTCGCTAATAAGGAATAGCAAAAGGCTATGCATGTAGGAATCGCTATTCAAATAGCGATTCCTTAACTTTCCTTAATAGCGACTAGCAAATTGCGAGTAGCAATTAAGGAATGCCGTCCCAATCATTCCTATGGGCCTCCAGGCCCATAGGAATGAATTGGAGATTGCATGAGCAAATTGCGAGTACCAGTAGGTTCTCGCAAATTGCTCATGCAATTTCAAGGGTGCAAGGGTGTCAAAATGACACCCTATTGCACCCCTGAAATTGATATGTGCACATATGTTGCACACACACATGCTCTAAGGGCATGTGTGTGCGCAACATGAAACTTTGAAAAATGCACAAAAGTGCATTTTTCAAAGTTTTGCTAATTACCATGAAGTTCATCTTCATGGTAATTTGCTCCCCCTATTAGCGAAATTGCTATTTTTTTAACTTTAATGCATTGCATTTAAGGAATCTCAATTTGGGATTCCTTAAATTCAATCGCAATTTAAGGAATCGCTATTTAAGGATTCCTTAAATTGCGATTTTTGCATTTGGGTTGATGCATTGGGATTTGTTTTTTTTTACTCGCTAACGGGAGTTATTAGCGATTCGGTATTTTACCGACTGGATTTTGGCTTGATGCATGAGGCTGATGGTTGTTATGCAAGAAGGCTGTGACAACCTAAAACTCCTAGAGGTCTGATGTGGGTGGAAAACCTGGCAAAATATCCTAATGCTCGACCATACAACAGCTTGTGGAGCAGGTGCAATGTCCTGAACTGTGGCCTTTATTTTAGAAAGCCCCTTGAAGAGTTTTGAGGCAGGCCTTGCTATGATCACAACGTCTCGCATTGAGTGTGAAGTGGAAGTCTTATTTGAGCCATTTTGGAACTTGGTAAGGTCCTTTTTGAAAGTCGTATATGGATGGTAGTGACTGTCTGGTAAGAGGCCACAACAGGGAGCAATAAGACTAGTTCAGGACTAAGTGTTGTGTGTTGTGTGCCCTCAGTAATGACAGTGGAAGTAGGACAACTAAAACTGATAAAGTAAAAAGAAAGATTGAAGGAACCGTTTAGATCAGAAGAAGGGTTTGTTTCCTGGCTATTGAGGCACAGACAATTGAGATTCACCCAGAACTGGACATCTGTTACACAGTTTTCTACTCTGAGGATTGCCATGCCCTTTTCCTTTCTTGAAGTATATCTGAGAGTCACCATCATATATATGGTAGCCAAAGTGACCAGCTGCTAGGATGCCACATAGTGGTACCATACATGTTGAACAACATTGTTGAAAAGTGCTACACCTTGTAGTATTCCAATATTGTTAGAAAAGAAAAAGTCTAGTACTCTTTGCTGTGTAGAGTAGCGAACCAGGTTAGAGCAGTTTCATTAACATCTGCACGTGTTTCCAAGCAGTCAATCAGTAAACTGTGAGCTTCGTGGAGGTCTGAGAGGATCAGGCATGCAAGATGGTGGTTACAAATGGCTAGCATTTTCTCTCTGATGCTTAGGATAGTCGTTTCAATCCCGTGGTGTAAAAAGAAACGTGACTGTAGACCAAGTTGTTGAGCCCCAAGTGCGAAAAAAGTGCTGTGATGACATCAGCAATTCCAGTGTTTTTGTAATTTATGGCAATCAGTGATAGGGTGATAAGCTTAATACTTTTACTGGAGCTGAGGTTATTTCTTGCTGTAGTGTGGTGTTAATAGCATGACAGAGGATACTGAGGAGAGATTACTCTGCCAATAGTTGGGGAATGAACTTTGAGGCTTAACTTGATAACTAGAATCTTGGTGACATCTGGCCCATGAATAAGGACGAGGTCCCAGAGGCTGAATAGCCAGGATTAGGTACTATCTAATGAAGATTGAAGAAGGGCTATCATGAAGCCTACCTAGCCTCTCACCTTTATTTCACATGGAGACAAAAACAGGACTGCACCGAAGGCAAAGTAGCCTTCAATAAAGACAGCATTTCAAGTGTTACATTTTGCTGGCTTTAATGTGTTTATGCTTCACGTGTTAGCAAATAAAACTCCGGCCTATTGTGTTTCCAATCCTTGTTATTTTCAAGATAACTGAGACAAAAAAACATTCAGAGCCAGACCAAGATGCAAAATGAGAACAAGAGTTACATTTTGGGTTCATTATGGGGCAGTGACACAAAGGTAGATTACGTTATTTTCGGTAGTGAGAGTGAACAACTTCTCTCAAATAGTGCACACTTTTGTAACTCACCAGAACGAATATGGTAGGAGAGGTGCAAGTTAGAGAGCATGTAAGCCTGGTATGATGACCGCTCAAGGAGACTTTACTGTCTCTGGGCCCGATTCACAGAACTAACTTAAGACAAAATCCTAAACTTACTACCATTTTGGTATTCACAGAAGGCACTTACTCATTTTGGTATTCACAGAAGGCACTTACTCATTTCGGTATTCACAGAAGTTAGCAGTCCTAATTTTAAGACCCCTAAATGCCTTCTGTGAATACCGAAAGTCTTAAAGTTAGGAATTTTTCTCAGTTTAGGAGTAGTAAAGTTAGGACTCCTAACTTTAGGACTCCTAAATGTCTTCTGTGACTACCAAAAGTCTTAAAGTTAGGATTTTTCTCAGTCTAGGAGTAGTAAAGTTGGGACTCCTAACTTTACTACTCCTAAACTGGGAAAAATCCTAACTTTAAGACTTTCGGTATTCACAGAAGGCATTTAGGAGTCCTAAAGTTAGGACTCCTAACTTCTGTGAATACCGAAATGAGTAAGTGCCTTCTGTGAATACCAAAATGAGTAAGTGCCTTCTGTGAATACCAAAATGGTAGTAAGTTTAGGATTTTGTCTTAAGTTAGTTCTGTGAATCGGGCCCAACGATCGGAGAGCACTTCACAGAACAGGAACAACATTTAGTGCAACGGAAAAGACAACTCACTAATGCTTTCAGAGGGTCCTATGAGCTTTTAAGCTGCTGATCAGCTTCCGTCCGGACACCATCCACCGTGTTCACTAGTGGTACTCGCTAAAAGGATGGACGTTAGGACGAAGTCCTTCTGTGTTCTATCACAAATAAAACAACCATCATGATATGTCCTTAAGAATGAGAAAAAAAACTCTCCAGCAGCATAACGCCATATAATTTTAATCTAAATTGAGGCATATCTTGGTGCGTAGCTTTTCTTTTTAATTGGCACTGAGTTCGCAAAAGTTAGAACTTTCCATGAAAGAGAAGAAAGGATCATTATTAAAAACTACACTGACTTGGATTGTAAAAACATAGAAATGTTGATTTGTCCACATTCCCTGCCTAGAGCACTTGAATTATAACTATACTAATTTGTCCACTATATTATCAAGTTCGCAATTGAAACCTTTTAGTGAAAAGCTCACAGCCACTTGCTTCGAGGCTCTATTCGAAGAGTTGTTCCCTGCATCAGAAGCTCATTTCAGAATATGTGCCAGCAGCGGGGTCGCATGGCTTTCACCTGATGTTAACTTCCATCAGACATCCCAGTACATAAAGAGTTTTTTCTTGGTCTCCTCTGCTGCACATTTTACCAATGCTTAGTGTTATAGGGGTGGGAACGCCACACCACAAGGCCATAGAAGTGTACTTAGAGATATGACAATCCTGGCTGGAGTAGCTGTAGCTCTGCCAGGGACTACTCTGCAGCCACTGGCAGACAGCCACCCACTTACGTGCTTAAACCATTACTACAGCCCTTGGGGATTAATCATAGAGAGCCCACCGGACACTTCCGCCATCTTGGTAACCTCCTCTTGCATAGCACTAATACAACACCCAAGTAACCTTCACAGCGCCTAGAAGGAAGCGATAGACCTTAATTAGAACATTATTAGTGGTGTGTATAACAATTTATTCGATATAAAAATATCATAAAAGTACAAACACAATTGATTCATCAATAATCAGTAAAAATCCATCATGTGCCACATGTGACAATAAAAAAATAGAATTAAAAAAAAGGAATATATACAAATAAAATAAGCCATAAATATCGCTTCCTAATTTAGCAGAGCAAAATTTACATGTTACTCTAGAGGCCTAGCTCTGGTTAGGCCTTAACAATTTGATACGCGTCGACCATGCACACCCCAAAAATTTAGCTAGCCCACAAACCATGGCAAGGGAAGAGGCATCGGTTAGAATAGAGCGCAACACCACCCTAAGATCCCGAGAACTCAAATTTCTGCAAATTGGGCTAAGCCATTTCCTTCTTGCCGTCCTTTAAGCCGGGCACTACCAGAGCGTTGAGCGGGAGGGTTCCTATCCTAAGCTTCATGTAGAGTGTTCTATCTCGTGGGGATTGTATAAAGTCGAGATACTGCTCAGTTTTAATGTCAGGCTTGTGCTCCAGAAACTGATCAGTAAGGATCCCTCGATTGGGGTTTCGATCTTCCTCTCTCTTTACCCAGTCCCAATAAGCTTTTTCAATAATTAGCTTTGCTGGTGGAATCTGGCTGGACCATGCCTCCCCATAACCAATTTCTATGGCCAGCAGCTTTAGATTGCGGATCCATGTGATCTTGTTACTTGTATCTAAATTGATAATCTCGTTCAAGGCAGCGGCATAGCTGGCCAATTCAGGGGTGCGTCTCAAGTGAACCCAAAAGAGCAATGGGCGCAATCTTACTATGTCCTTAATAGATCGTTTCCCCAAATCACTACGGAGCGGTGTCAGGGGGGTAGAAGATAGTAGACAAACCAGTCCTCTGTAGAAATGATTCTCAGATCTCTCCAGATCACTGATATTCTCAAACCCCCATAGCTCCGCCCCGTATAGTGCCGAGGGAAGGGCCTTCCCGTAGTAGACCACAGGGGCCGGAACAACTGGTCTGCTAAAGGAAAGTCGCTGCTCTCTTAGAATTGCCCCCGCCACCCTCTTATGATTAAAGAGCATTTTCGCTAGATGGCTGTTCCATTTCATCTTGTTGTTAATACTAATGCCCAAATAGTCAAAAGAATCTACAATATCTAGTGGCATGCCATTGAGTGTGATCCCATTCCTAAAAGTTTGGATGGGGATAGTGTCATTAGTTTTGTTTTGGTGGTATTTATCACTAAACCCCGTGCCTTGCAAAACTGGCTAAACCTATCGAGCAGCTTTTGCAGGCCACTTGGACTTTTAGACATCAGAAGGGTGTCGTCGGCGAAGAGGAGAGTAGGAGATTTCTCCCCTGCCAGGGTTGGGGCATCAGATGGGTCCTCTCTCAAACGGTCAACCACCCCATTTATAAAGAGAGAGAACAGAGTTGGAGCCAGCACACAACCCTGGCATACTCCCCTATTCACCGCCACCCTTTCTGTCAGCTGACCCTGATTACCCCACCTAATTTTGGCATAGTTCCCCTCATGGAGACGCTTGATGATATCAAGGATCAAAGGTGGAAAACCCAGGTCGGACAGCATCTGCCAGAGCCTGGCACGAGGGATCAGGTCAAACGCGGTCTTAAGATCGATAAAAGCCAAGTATAGGCTACCTTTTCCGATTACCACTACATTCCAGTAGATCATATAGAAACGAAAGACCTGATCCATCGTGCCCACCCTCTGTCTAAATCCTGCCTGAAAATGCGAAAGCACACTGCCATCGTCCATCCACGACCTTACCCTCATAAGGAGGACCCTGCCAACCACCTTCTGTATTACGTCGATTAGGCTAATTGGCCTATAGTTGGCAGGATCCTCCCTGTTCCCCTTTTTAAATATGGCTACCACTTCAGCACCCTTCCAAGAATCCGGAACAGGGTGACCTCTAGCAATTAAATTCAATATGAGCAAGATGAAATCAGCCCATAGCTTTGGTTCTAGCAGGAGGAGATCGCCGGGGATGCCGTCAGGTCCCGCCGCCTTTCCTGAAGCTAGCCCAGTGATGGCAAGGGAAACCTCATTGATCGTAAAAAGGTCAGGTGAACTAACAGCCTCAGGAATAGCGACCAACAAGGGGTCCTCCAAGGATGGGGGGGGCTTCTCTCAGTTGGGGGATAAGGAGATGTCACCGTCACAGTACAAACCAAGGAAATGTGAATGCCATTGCTGTTCCGTGATATGATTAGGGATCAAATCGGCACCCTTGCGGCTGCCTCTATCAATGAGGCCCCAGAACAGTGTGGCATCTTTCAAAAGGGATGCAGATTTGAGATCCTGCCAATGCACTTCTTCCCACATACGCTTGGCTTGCTCAATTGTCCTGGCATACTCTGTCCTAGCAGATCTAACAGAAGAGGTGTTATTGCTTTGAAGGGCCACAGATAACATGCATCTCTTTTCCCTGCATACACTTGTATACCACAGATTGGAGGGCCTAGAGGTTTTTTTATATACGTGCAAGACCCCGTTGTGGAAAAAAACATTCCCAACTTTTCAATAATTTCTTGATAGAAATTTGGAAGGGGAGAGTTCTGAGCTCCCTCAAAGGACTCCCTGTACCGATCAAGCTCTAAAGACTTTTGCTCTATCAAGTCTCTTATTTTGCTCAATTTGTCCTCCTCGTGTGAAACCCTATGCCATTTAAGGCGTCGGTTGCAGTTAGAAGGCACCACTTCTTTTGTTAGCAATCTCGCTTCATTATGGGACCTGGAAACTGTCCAGTTATTACTTAAAAGCATACATAACGAATTATGATCACTATCCAGGGACGGTATAATTTCCATATCCAGTAAATCATGCCAAAGCCGTATGTCCAACAGGATATAATCAATCCTTGACGGGCAGCTGGGCCTATTATATGTGTTGGCCCCACACAAGTCAGAGTGTGTCCTGCCATTTACAGCTCTTAAGTTGTACTCCAATGTTAGGGCACTCATTTGTATGGCCCTTTGGGTCCATTTCTTGATTGGGGCCAGACTAAGGGGAGGAATTGCAAATTTGATGTCCTGCTCACCAATGCCCAAAACATCCTCAACACAAAGGGGTTCATAGGTACAGTTGAAATCCCCTGCCACAACAGATACTGAGTTGGGATTAATGCTGGACAGCTCGCTCTCTAATACTGATATAGTTGAAGAATATTGTGCCCCGGGAGACCCTTTAGCATAGACATTGAATATTTCCAAATTAAAACCATTTTTGGGGCCTTTCACCGTCTGATGTAAAATGTCGTTTGAGGGAGTTAGATGCATACTAGTTGACCAGTTTAGAGAGATGGTTAGCCAAATGTGGAGCCCCCCTGCTGGTCGACCTTTCCCTGATCTAATGGCTGGGATGAAGTAGGTAATAAATCCAGATTTGTAAAGGGGTACCAAACTCCAAGTCTCCTGAAATAGGCAGATGTCTTGATTATCTATAAAATTGTTCCACTCTGGGAGGAGCATTTTTTTTTCAGCCCTGCTATATTCCAGAAGAATTTGCCCTGGACTACTACCCGCAGGTTGAATACCTCTATTTCTTATGTGTCTACTGCAATCGGCCGTTAGACTCCTCTGCTCCACTCTCCCTGTCTCCCTGTTTCCTCGACAAATAGCTGCATCGTCTTTTCCCTCCCCTTTTAATTTGGTGCAAAATGCTGATGGCAAAGTTATATCCAGTCAATCGACTGAGCTCAGGCCGGACTCTATTCCTTCCCCATCTAATGACCATAATGGGGAATGACAAAACTGAATTGCCGAGTGCTCCGGGGGGGGAAGTCCGGAATTCAAGTGCAACCAGATTCCCAGCAATTTCGGCATTAAATAGCTGTATCTCAATACAATCTGTCTGCGAGCCATCTTTTTTGATCCTCCTTACTTTTACCACATCCTCCCGTATTACCGACCTACATCCCCTCACATATCTTATCCAATGGATTACTTTGTTATGGAGGGATTCGTGGCTTTCGTATCCATGGGGACTCACAATTTTTGGTACCTTGGTCATGTAAATTGTAGAAGTATGGTTCCTTGTGTTTATATTGCCCCTTGTGGACCCTAGGCATGTCTGGTCGAACTGTCCTTCCCTGGTCACAACGGTACTATCAAATTTGGCTCTTATAGGGTGCCAATCTGGTGACCTGCCCATGTTACCCTTATCACGATCTAGATCAAAAAGTGGATTGGTTTTTCTATGGGGAATAGAACTGTCAGTAGGGAACTGAGCTTGGGACACATGGCCAGTTACTGGCCCAAGCCTAGCCTCCTTAGAACTCCCTCCCACCAACTCCCTATCTGAACTAATACAAGTGGGTGGGGGGGGAGTGGCTAGGCCAGGTGGCCTGTGCCCAAGCACATCAACCTTCTCTCTCAACAGAGCCAGTTCCCTTTCAAGGAGTTCCACTCTTTGCCGAAGAGCATCATTTTGGGAGCCACACAAACGGCATTTTGCTGGACTAGCAGAGGGCTCGATCACACCTACTTTACTCGGGGTAGAAGGT
Organism: Triturus cristatus; assembly: GCF_964204655.1. Taxonomy (NCBI): domain Eukaryota; kingdom Metazoa; phylum Chordata; class Amphibia; order Caudata; family Salamandridae; genus Triturus; species Triturus cristatus. Next base: position 922,388,988 of record NC_140588.1, read on the forward strand.
AAGCTGCTCTCGACGCTGGAATCTAAAACTGCATACCTATTTGAACAGGGTAATTGGACAGTAAAGCTATCACATTGAATTCCCTTACAGGTGGCTCCTATAGAGTCACTTGGACCTGAGTTATTTTGTGTGGAGAGGGGCCCTGGACTATCCTCCGCTGAGCTGTGTATTTCGCAAATAGAAAGCTTTTTAGATGGTTTCTTGTTAAACATAGCGGGAAATACTTTTTCCTTTGGCTGTGCTGATACTGATACTTCCTCAGGATTATACACATTGACAGCTAAAGCAGTGTTATTACTAGTACCCAAGATATCTTCACAGTCATTCACAATTGCTTCAATCCTAGTTAGGACACAATTGCTGGCCGCATGGGAGACTTTCTTAGCTTTTTTCCCTCTCCTACTTAAGAGTGCGCCCCCTCCCTCCATTAGCTTCCTCTTTCCCATTAGGATATTTCCACTGGACAACAAGAATAAATGCACAGTCACTAATATCGGCTTGGACGTCTAGCCGGTAAGACCGGCCTAGATGCAGCAAACAGTTCCTGCAATCGTGTACTCATAGGTTGAATGTCAGAGGGAATGCCCAGCCCTGCCTCCTCCTGGTGTTGACAGGCGCAGACGGGCCGGCCCTTGGCCCGGACTTTGCCCGGGCGCGGCCCGGGCACACCCGCACGTGTCCCGTGCTGCGGGAGGGCTGGTCAGCTTTTGAATCCCCCGGCACAGTGGTGACGCATTGAGCGTGCGACACCCATTGTCTTCTGGGGGCTGTGGTCCACAGAAGGCCGTTCCCCTCACGGCGTGGCCCGATGGCCAATGTTCCAGCTGGCCGTTCCCCTCACGGCGTGACAGGCAGAATGGCAGCGGTGGACTGAGGCAGGAAGAGCCGTTCCCCTCACGGCAGGATCACCAAATGCAGCGCGCGTCCCGCACTGCGGGAGGGCTGGTCAGCTTTTGAATCCCCTGGCACAGTGGTGACGCATTGAGCGTGCGATGCCCAGTGTCTTCTGGGGGCTGTGGTCCACAGAAGGCCGTTCCCCTCACAGCGTGGCCCGATGGCCAATGTTCCGGCTGGCCATTCCCCTCACGGTGCGACAGGCAGAATGGCAGCGGTGGACTGAGGCAGGAAGAGCCGTTCCTCTCACGGCAGGATCACCAAATGCAGCGTTTAGTCTAGCCAGATGTGCAGGAAGGGCCCAGATCAATCATTCTTCGGTTGCTACCCACGGTGTGGAAGATTCTAGTTTAGCACTGTACTGAAGAATTGAAGACAGTTGTATTCATTTCGAAATCAAATGCTGAGGTTGTTCTCAAGGAATGGCTGTACATTGTGGAGAAGGCAAAGTGAGGTGTATTATCTCATCAAACTTAGGGAGGAGAAAATAAACCAGTGCACGTGGGGTCATCCGGGTTGCAGAACTATTATCAAATGATGTTTGCCAGGCAAATCTAAGGTGCATTTGGAGCACAGGTGCAAGTCCCATAGCCACACACAAGCATATGCTTGGATCAATTTACAGCACAACAAATGCAGCACTGGATTTATGATCACTACTGACCATAAAAGAGAAAAGAGGATTTCTCCCAGGTAGCATGTTACTTATACTTGATCTTTTCTCAGTGATCGATTTATTTTAGTTTCTTTGGACTACTTGGATCTCTTCTATCTCATTTCAATTTACATATTTTAAGTATCTCCTGCATCCACAGCCATCAAAGCACATTCAGCCAAAATTAGTCAAAGTTTGTGGATACTAAACTCATCTTCAATCTTGAGAACATTGTTATAAATCATGTGGTCTAATGACTGATTGCATATGTGTGAGTATCTGATTACGAGTAAATGCTTAAATTGTCCAGGCTGTTCCTCATAACTTGTTCCTTTGAAATGTGGATCACGCTTCTCTGTTACCATCTCCCAAATCATCCGATTCTTTGCTATCTGACCTCCAAAGAAAATGTTGAGTCTGATACCAAGGAAAAGGCACTCCCTGGCGTGAATTGCACCCTTAGTTCATTGGTCCTTCATGCTGCCAGTGCTCACTCACTAGCCTATGCTCAACTCAGCTTCCAGCAATTTCATTTAGACTGTTAATGATCATAAAAATGGTGTTAAGCATAGACAATTTATTGGGTGTCTGGAGGCTGTCCAAATTGCTCTGTCTTGGCTGGGTTTCCCTGCCTCATGTATTCCTTTAAAGGCTCTATCTCAGGGCGGTTGACTATCTTGGTTTAAGGGAATGTTGGTGATGATGTACAACACATTCATAGCGTGCCCGAATAAAAGGTGTGAAGTAAGAAAAGATCTGTCCAAGAACAACAGGTCCTTCTCCTGTCTCTCGGGAGACTTAACCACCCAATTCAGAGCCCAGCACATAGAAGTCCTCCCACCTGTGGAGACACCTCACTTCTTCCCTACTGGGTCCACCAATGTGCGATTCTCGCTCTGCCAATGGCTTTAGTCGTTCAGCCATCTAATATAATCGGGATTCCCCCACCAAGTTGGACGGAGTTTATTCTGCAAAAGACCACCAAGGGAATGGTGGCAGATTGCTTCCTGTTGGTAAGTGTGTCCATAACATACTATATAACAGCCCCCCACAAACTACTTGTTGACACTGTTGATGCGCTCAAATTTAGGAATATATTTGCAGTGCTCACATTTGATGCTAGAAATTCCGCCATACGGGTTTCTTGTCCAAATGGGCTCATGCCACAGTAGAGGAATGCTCTTCAGTGGAATAATCCCTCTTCTGTCTTAGTAGAGACCTCAAAGTGTGGCAGACCTATGTGCGTTGGAGGACTTAAATCTGCAACACCCTTCGGGGCAAATTTCTCTGCTACACACTAAAGCAGCCTATTAGTATGATTCTCTTTTCCACTCTGACAATTGTTTGGCACTTTTTAGGTCTCGTGTGGCATTGCAGGGCAGAGCCCTGCTCCGCCTCCGCAAGAGATTTTGTAGGAGAGGACTTTCAGAAGAGGGCTTTAAGCCCCGCCCCTCATTTCCATTGGCCGGCATCACCGTTTGTGCTAAACGGTGGCCTGCTATTGGAAATGAGGGTTGTCTGTTTACGCCCTTTCTCTCTGAGCCGGACTGGCTTGCCTGGTTTGCGTCTGTCGTGAAGACATTTCTTATCAGCTTGTTTATTTAACAAGCTGATAATAAATGTCTTCACGAGAGGGCCGTGAAGGAGCATGCAACAGGCTTCCTGCAACCACGCTGGCTTCACGCCTGGAGCATGCGACAGTCTGCTCTCTCATTGGTCTGCGTGAGCCCGGACTCAGCGCTGCCCCTGCTCCAGGTCTGTCTGCTCTTTCATTTCGGTGTCTCGTTTCAGATGAGCGGTGATAAGGACGGCATCTCCCCCCCCTATCATCCGGGGGTTCCTCCCACCCCCACTCTTTTTTAGCCTTATTCAGCCCATGCTGTTGTTTTCTGTGGGTTTAGGTGTTTGGACAGGCCTTTCGCTAGCATACACCAATTGTGAGTAAAAACCAAAACTATAGTTAAATTTGCCCTTCTTTTACTTTTGTGTAGCGCGCATTCAAAAGTGGTTCACCTCTATGCACTCACCACTACGTGATTCGTGGCGTATGAGGTACTTTGCAATCTACTATATGTATTCTTCAACCTCTCAGGTCTCACCTCACACATACCCCAGGCACAAATTTCTGCCATCACATATTTACATCTCGCTCACAGTCCTCTTACACCCCCTCCTTGTCTGCTCCCCCCTCTCACATTAGACCCCCCTTATCCTCCTTTCTCCTTCTCCCTCTCTTCCACCCCTTTCAGCACGTTTCCCCTCTCTCCCGTTACCATCTTTATTGGCCTTTTAACCCCCCCCCCCCCAACTGACCCTCGGGTCTGAGGTGTGCGTGCGCCCGGACTCCACGTTGCCCCTGCTCCACATCTGTAGGCTCTTTTATTTGGGTGTGTCGCTTCACATAAGCGGTGTTTAAGCTGCCAATAAAACACTCAGGCAGCCCCCACCATATGTAAGTTTTGCCAACTATCCGCAGTAGCAATCTTCACACGTGAGTTTGTGTATCAATAATTAATGCTGTGTTTTTACGTTAAATACAGAGCGGACATTTTTGCCTGGTTACTGTCTGCTATAGTATGCACCAGTAACATTAAACGTGCTCTAAAAAGCTCTTGAATCCTCCAGGCACTTATTTATAGGTCAAAAACTAGGGGCGGGGGGGCTCTCAAAGGAGCATGGACAATGTAATTAAGGGCCTGGCGCCAAAATAAACACACAAGCTAAAAATCTGTGCTTATCATAGTGTCTCGCTGCAATGGTATTTTGCTGCTTCTGTCGTTGCTTCCAGATATATAACACAACAAGTAACTTTACACCTACAACAAGCCAGGACAATTGGCTTTCTCAATGGCTATTAGTTGCATAAGATAAATAAGCAACAACTGTGGCTTCGTTGTATAGACTATTCACAATCATTCTGTTAAATAAGCAACAACTATGGCTTCATTGTATAGACTATTGAAAATGCTTCCGTTCTGAAAAGATGAGACTGTGAAAGACCTACAACGAGTCGCTTTAAAGTTACATCAAAGGCAGTGAAGGGTGGCACTGCTGCTGAGTTAAGAGCATTTTTTTTTTAACTCTGAGGGTGAGGGCAAAAATAGAGAGCCCTGTTTCAGTACCTGCTTTTTAGAACTGTCAGTGCTGAGCACCGGCAGGACCCGGCACACTTAAGGCCCTGCCTCTAATTATCACACTATGCAGACAGAATGCACCTTGCTTCAGGGACGGTTCTTCGTGTTCAGTACACAAAGCACGTCCCATAGCATTTATTGAGCAGCAACAGAGGAGCTGCCCACTGCAAACACTAGATACAGACAGCCGCGGTCGGTAGTAGGAGTAGCTGCAGGGCGGTGACGTGGGGAGGGGGAGGGGCAGGGTGGGGGTAATAAACTATGGATTACGGAGGTTTACAGGTAAGTTAACATATAAATTAATTAAACGAATTTTGTTGCGTGCACTGCGTGATGCAGTGCACGCAACAAAATTTGTTTTATTAATTTATATATTCACTTACCTGTAAACCTCTGTAATCCATAGTTTACTACCCACCACCCTGCCACTCCCCCTCCCCATGTCACCGCCCTGCAGCTACTCCTACTACCGACCGCGGCTGGATGCAGATCGGCCAAATGCTCAATTTTAACCCACCCCTCCACCTGGAAAATGTGCTCACACTCGTGTAAATGCAATACAATAGGTTTCGCATTTACAAAACCTTTAGCTATTGACATTTTAAATTACAATGCCTTTTATTTATGTTTTACAAAAGAAAAACAAACAAAAAAGCAATGACATTTACAATGACAATAGCTCAAAATAATGTCAGTGTGAGACCTATTGTATTGTAAATGCTTGTTTTTTACTTCTTACTGTACTTCATTTATAGTATGCAACTAAAAGTGGAAGTGAGGAAATTTGCATAGGGTACACTTTTTTGCATAGATGGCCTGGAGTCAAGTGCATGTATCTAGTGAGTAAATTTAGTGTGGCACATAAGGAAAGTGATGATGGAAGGTGACAACTAGGGGTCTTGAAACTGAATACAGCACTGGATGTATGATTACTACTGACCATAAAAGAGAAAAGAGGATTTCTCCCAGGGAGCATGTTACTTATACTTGATCTTTTCTCAGTGATCGATTTCTTTTAGTTTCTTTGGACTACTTGGATCTCTTCTATCCCATTTCAGTTGACATATTTTAAGTATCTCCTGCATCCACAGCCATCAAAGCACATTCAGCCAGAATTAGTCAAAGTTTGTGGATACTAAACTCATCTTCAATCTTGAGAACATTGTTATAAATCATGTGGTCTAATGACTGATTGCATATGTGTGAGTATCTGATTAAGAGGTAATGCTTAAATTGTCCAGGCTGTTCCTCATAACTTGTTCCTTTGAAATGTGGATCACGCTTCTCTGTTACCATCTCCCAAATCATCCGATTCTTTGCTATCTGACCTCCAAAGAAAATGTTGAGTCTGATACCAAGGAAAAGGCACTCCCTGGCGTGAATTGCACCCTTAGTTCATTGGTCCTTCATGCTGCCAGTGCTCACTCACTAGCCTATGCTCAACTCAGCTGCCAGCAATTTCATTTAGACTGTTAATGATCATAAAAAAGGTGTTAAGCATTGACAATTTATTGGGAGTCTGGAATCTGTCCAAATTACTCTGCCTTGGCTGGGTTTCCCTGCCTCATGTATTCCTTTAAAGGCACTATCTCAAGGCGGTTGACTATCTTGGTTTAAGGAAATGTTGGTGATGATGTACAACACATTCATAGCGTGCCCGAATAAGAGGTGTGAAGTAAGAAAAGATCTGTCCAAGAACAGCAGGTCCTTCTCCTGTCTCTCGGGAGACTTAACCACCCAATTCAGAGCCCAGCACATAGAAGTCCTCCCACCTGTGGAGACACCTCACTTCTTCCCTACTGGGTCCACCAATGTGCGATTCTCGCTCTGCCAATGGCTTTATTCGTTCAGCCATCTAATATAATCGGGGTTCCCCCACCAAGTAGGACGGAGTTTATTCTGCGAAAGACCACCAAGGGTATGGTGGCAGATTGCCTCCTGTTGGTAAGTGTGTCCATAACATAGTATATAACAGCCCCCCACAAACTACTTGTTGACACTGTTGATGCGCTCAAACTTAGGAATACATTTGCAGTGCTCACATTTGATGCTAGAAATTCCGCCATCCGGGTTTCTTATCCAAATGGGCCCATGCCACAGTAGAGGAATGCTCTTCAGTGGAATAATCCCTCTTCTGTCTTAGTAGAGACCTCAAAGTGTGGCAGACCTATGTGCGTTGGAGGGCTTAAATCTGCAACACCCTTCGGGGCAAATTTCTCTGCTACACACTAAAGCAGCCTATTAGTATGACTCTCATTTCCACTCTGACAATTGTTTGGCACTTTTTTTTTACTTCTTACTGTACTTTATTTATAGTATGCAACTAAAAGTGAAAGTGAGGAAATTTGCATAGGGTACACTTTTTTGCATAGATGGCCTGGAGTCAAGTGCATATATCTAGTGAGTACATTTATTGTGGTACATAAGGAAAGATATGACGGAAGGTGACAACTAGGGGTCTTGAAAGACCCCATTCTGGCTTGATAGACTGTATCCGCCTTTGTTACAGAATAAAGTGCTCCACGCTCTGCCCGATATAAATCAAAGCAGGCATACAGTAGACAATATATGTTTGTTCTAGTCTGTTTCCAAAAACGTTTCCAACACCCTGATGCTGTCTTCAAGATACACAAACTTCCCTGGAAGGTGACCGTGTGGGTGGGAATCTTCGTCTGAAAGTGCCTGCAGAAGCAGGCGCCGCCATCTGCCTCCCCAAGGGGACTTTCCCAGGATTTACTTATGAAGAATACGATTTTGCTTGTAGCCCCTGAATTAAAATCAGTCACTTGATGCAGGGTCCACCTGCCTCCCTGCTGTTTCACGACATTATTACCTCACCCAGTCTCCTGAAATCTCACTCGACTGCAATAAAAGCTGCTTATGAATTCCGCGCGGCGCCATGTACACCACAAGTGCCGATTCCCACATGTGTACAGTAATTGAATTGCCTGATCTAAAAAAGCCAGCGTCGCAATGCATAGGTCCTGGAATAAATATTCATGTCAAGAATTGCCCTCTGGGTGAAACAAATGATGGATATGCTTGAATTCCCATTTTCCTTTCGTATGAAGTACCCCCCAGTGGAGACATTATGCATTTTGCCGGAGTAATAGGCTGAAAGGGCCCCTTATTGTCCCTGCGGCTAGCTCTTTATTTAATTTTCCTTAAACAACTCGCCTCCTTTCATGTTCTCTTTTTAAATTCTTCACATGCTGCTGAACCCAAAGACCCTGAAAAGGGACTGTGAAATCAAGTACGAAATGCTCCAGTAGCAGCCTGGCGGGTTTACATCTAAGGTTCTACCTTAGACAAGGTTTAATGGCCTCAATACAAGCTGCCATGCATTCCTGGGCAGCATTTTATCTCCCACTTGCAATGCCTACCATCTTAACAGACCTATTCTAACTCTCCATCCTCCGGATCCATGCTTGATTTTCAGGAAAACCACACACTTTGTAAAATGTATGAGCTGTTTGTCTTATAGGGGTATCCTAGGTATATGACAAAGGCCCTCCTGGACTTACATTTCAAAGAAGTCTTAAGGCGTAGGCAAAACGGGCAATTGCCGCTGGGGTCCACTGCAAGCTTGGGAGAGTGCCCCTTTTAACTCACTAAAGGCTGGTGGCGGCTCCTCTGCTAAGGCGGAGAAGCATCGCCCCACTGAGCAGGCTAACAAGGAAAAAATAAAATGATAATAACTGATTGTTATTATCATTTTATTTTCCATCCTTGCTCAGCTGGGTTTGGGCGGGGCAGGGCTGCTCTGCTCACAGAGCAGGAAAGTGTAGTTTGACCACTCCAAGTGCGCAAGACGCTTTGGCTGGCCATCTCTGGCCAGGCAAACCATCATGCGCACTTCGCATGTTCTTCACCAGGCTGCATTATAGCCTGGGTGCAGAACATGCCCAGCCTCCCGTTCCCTGGCTGAGTGCCGAACCATGATGCTCAGACCAATCACAACGCTGCAAAGCAGCGTTGTGATTGGCTATGGGGAGTGCTTCTTGTCCTGGAAGTGGGCGAGTAGGACCGAGAGGCGGTGGCGGCAACAGGTAAGAGTTTAAAAAAAATCATTCCCACCCCTGCACTCCGCCCCCCCCCACTGCCATTAAATACCGGCCGCTACTGCCGTAGGCTGGTCGCCCCCGAGATTCACAAAGGCGTTGGGCTGAGTAGTGGAGCCCTCTGAGGCGTGGCCCCCAAAAACCAAGCAGTTGCAGGGGCTAACATTTTAACCTGTGTCCTTTCCTTGAAACTCAAGGTCATTGCTGCTGTTTGGTTACTGGAGTTTCGCAGCTGGAACACAGAGACAGGTGATGAGCAAGTGAATCTAACCTTGTGGGGGCGGGGGCAAGAGTTTTAATCACAGTTTTATTTCCATTTAGTGCTGTTTAATTTTGCAAAATGTGTAACAAGTTGGGGGCCTGATGCACAAAAAGAGTGCTCGCAGCACAACTTTTTGATCTCCACTTTGAGCAGTGCTTTAAATGGGCCGGTACTCACCGGCACTTTCGGATTTTTTTTTGCCGTCAGTACCGGCACTTCCCTGTAGCCTAGGGAGAGTACCAGTACCCTGATCCGCAGCACGGCAGGCGCAGGTCAGGTTTCTCCTCCAGTGCAGGACAGATTCCGCACTGCTTCCGAGGAGCATGTAATTACGTGTAATGTGCTAATCTGTTTTATTGACATAAACGCATTTCTCGTGTGTTTTGACTTGTGCTGCAACTGGTACAGAAGTCATTAGGTATGAACATATCTCTGCCCTTCGCCCCGCCCACTGGCCACACCTCTATTTTAATGAGTACCTGCATTTATTGTTTCCCATGTAAAGCACTGACTCTGAGTGACATCACCCTTTGATAGTAATATTAAATGAGGAGAGAATCTTCAGGCTCGTTGCGAAAAGCAAAGAACGCTGGGCCATAAACCTGCAAAGAACAGCGAACTTCACTCCCGGCGCTCACGTTTTCAATGCAGCAGCCTTGTGACCTCTCATTGCTGAAGGAACACAGAATGCCACAAAAAGCGTCATGTTGTGAATAGGACACTGGGGAGTGCACACTACTGTCTGTGGGATCAGTCTACTCCTGCCCATGACTCGAGCCCGCACAGCAGGGTGTAAATCATGACAATTTGGCCTTTAGCCATTGCTTGCTGCTTGTCTTCAGCAGTCAGTGACCGTTGCATGCTGTTCCAAAAGCAGGGGCAACGTATTTGCGAGTCAGAATCCAGGGAATGCTCCTCTGACACCCGAGTCCCCTTGGAGGTCGCATGGCTTCACGAACCCATGCGGCTCACAATGTGTGCGTTGTGATTCTTAATGCCAATTAGTATTTGCGATGCACTTTTGGGCATTGCAAATTAGCTTTGCACGGTTGCAAATGGCTTAATAACCATTAGCGACTTTGCAAAGCCTTTGAGCACAAGCCCCTGGGTTTATTATTGTCTTCTTACATAAGGAAAACGCTTACAAACACCCTTCTGAGAATTAAATGTATTGTATTCACTAACAGCTACAACATTTGTATTTGTTTAAAAATATTTTAAAGTGATGTCATTTATTGTCCCTGTGATGCTACACATTTTGCGCCATGTAATGTTTAGGATATTCCTTACATGCTTCATGGCACTTCAAAATGTGTGTCACAAACGAGGAAAAAAATAGTCAATCCTTTAGAAAACACTGCCGGAGGGGTGCACACGTTTCTTCTCTTGGTAAAATGTGAAGGCTTCAAGGGTTGTGTGGTGGCAGAGGAAGGCAGCTAAGGGCATCACACAGAGTGCAGCATCCCACACACTGTTTAGCATACTGGAATCTTAATCAGCTGTGAGTCAGATCTTGGTGATTGGATGGCATCTTTGGTGGCATTCTTGATCTTAAACATTGGGGATTGTGTTAACAGAATTTTATGGCATGGCAAGAATGTAGGCTAGCATTATGCATAAATCCTTTTATTCACCTCTTCCAAGCAGAAACCTTTGAAGATCCTTACTAGAACCAAGTATGACAATATAAACAAAAAATAGAACATCCAGTCGATAAAACTCCCCAACACTGCAGACTCTTCCTCTTTTGTTTGCTGCGTCTGAGCAGATAAGGATAGGTTTTACCTAGTGGCATGTGTAGAGTACAAATAGTTGATTTAAGCAAGTTAATGAAAATTGTCGATGTTCATTGGTTTTTCAGAAAGGATATGGAGGAAGAACCCAATGTATGGGTTTAGGTTAGGCAGAAGTTGGTTACAGAGAATTAAATAAATACTAAAAAAGGTAAGTAAAATGCAGGTTTCTATGATTGACAAACTATACATACTGTTTCTATGTTTCTATGTTTGATTAATAATATATTGTGATTAGTATGCTTTAGGCTTCCATGTCGGAGGAGAAAGGTGCCTCAAATAAGGGACCAGGGGGCAAATGTTTTAGCAAAAAGAAAGAATTTGACAGTAGAAGAGGTGTCAGCTTCTTCAAAATTTGGAGCCGTAAGCGACTCACAAGGAAGCGTGACCCAAAGCTGCACAAGTTTAAGGCAGGCTAACCCTGCAAATGAGTTTCTTTTTGAACTAAAAGGAGATGAAACTAATAAAGAGTTTAATGAACATATTTTTTAAATGGATTATGATGATGAGGCTTTTTTTCCCAGGAACGGAATGTGAAAACAGTGATTATTTAACACAGAAAACAGATAAGTGTGTTAAAGACCCTCTGTGGTAAAACCTTTTTGACCATAAAGAAAGACGACACCCTAGTAGTTCCTACTAGTGGCCTATGGGGCACGTGTTGGAATATGTAAGGAAAAGAATAAGGAAATCTCTGGATAAAGAGGAAAGGAATATCATGAGGTTAGAGTGTTCATGTCCTGTAGCTTGGGATAAGGACACAATTACGCCTAATTTGGATCCAGAGCTTATCACTTTATTATTTAAACTTGGCAGGGAACCAAGAAAGGGTTTGAAACGCTCACTAAAGCAATGCGAGGACAAACTATTAGATGTTTTGGGCCCATTAACCTGTATCTTTGATCTTGTAGAAGATATTTATGTCAATGGGGGTGAAATTGATTTAGAGCTCCTGAGAGTGTAGCGCCAAAGAGCAATCTGCGTTTTAGGCAATGCCAATGCTAGTTTTTTAGCAGAAAGGGAAAAGGTTGTACTTTTTAAGATTAGTCCAAAGTTGGGTGACTTAACTAGGAAGGAGACTGGTGAGGATACCAAGGAACTTCTCTTTAGAGACGGAATGGTAAAGTAATTGGGAAAATATGTGGCTACGTTCACAGCTTTAGACAAGGTACAGTCTTCCAAGTGAAAAGTTTTCGATAGGAGTAGTTTATATCAGAGGGCCGGAAGGAGAGGGCAACCTTCTGGCTGTGGATATTATAAGACCCAAATGTGATACGGACGAACATATTACAGTGGAGACCAAGGGTCATCAGGTTTCTTTCCCGAGAGAGGAAGAGGAGTTAGAGGCGGATCTCAAGAGGATGAGGCCATCAGTCTCACTCAATAGGCGAGTGGGGAGATTATTTCTGGTTCTAATAAATTAAAGGTGAGACGAAGGTTAAGATTATTCAAGAAGGAATGGGAAAAGATAACTCAGGACCAATGGGTTCTTTCAACAATAAGTGGTTACAAACTAGAGTTTGAACAGATTCCACTATAGAGCGAGGAACCAATAGAGAGCTTCGGTTCAAGGAAGAGAAGGGAGAGGTAGTAAGGGAAGAAATTCAGCAGGTGTTATGAAAGGGTGCTATAATTCAGGTGAAGGGGGAACAGAAGGGGTTTCTGAGCACGTTATTTCTAGTAAAGGAAAAGGACAAAGGATGAAGGGTGGTGATAAATCTACAGCATTATCGTCACTTCAAGATGGAAGGGATCCACATGTTAAGAGATATTTAACAAGAGAAGGATTGGTTGGTGAAATTAGATTTGAAAGAGGTTTTTTTCACAATTCTAATTGAGAACGGGAGTCAGCGGTATCTGCAGTTCAGGCGGAACAGAAAAATTTACTAATTGCAGTGTTTACTCTCTGGTCTTTCATCAGCCCCATGGTGCTTTGGAAAGGTTTTGAAATCAATCTTTTGTGCCTGTTGAGAGAACAGTGGACAAGAATGGTGATTTACCTGGGCGACATTCTTATTGTGAACCAAGAGAAGGGGATTTTAGAGGAACATTTAAATATGGTAAGACATTTGTTTGAGAATCTAGGATTTATTGTGAATTTGGAGTATTCAATTTTGCTTCCAGCTCAGCAGTTGGAGTTTCTATGATTCATCGTAGACACAGTAAAGGTGCAACTAAAGTTACAAGAAAGAAAGATAAGGTTGATAAAGAGAGAAGTGAGTCAGTTATGAACAAGCCAGGAAGTGTTGTTGAGGGATTTAGCACGAGTATAGCACTTTTGTCTTCCTTGGTTCAGTCTGTTTTTCCAGGACCTTTACACTAAAGGGACCTGCAGAGATTAAAGACTTCAGGTCTATCAAAGGGTCTTTGGTATAGAGACAAAGTGAGAGTATCAGAGGAAGTGAGAGAGCAGTTCACCTGGTGGTTGGAGGATTTGAAGCATGGAATGGTCGGACTGTGTTTGGAACAGCCCCAGATTTTGTACTAGATTCAGATGCTAGCACTTTAAGATGGGGTGCAGCTAGCACTTTAATATGGGGTGCAATGTGTCTGGGTCAAGAGAGAGGAGGGAAATGGAATGTAACAGAGAAGCAGGAACACATAACTTATTTGGAGATAAAAGCAGGATTCTTTGCACTGCACAGCCTCAAAGAAACTTTACAGGGTTGTTCAGTCCTTTTGAGGATGGACAACATGTCTACAGTGATGTCTATAAACAAAATAGGAGGAATCAGATCCTAGAGATTATCTTAGATTGCACAGGAATGTGCGGATTTTGTCAGGAGCAAGATATATGTTTGACAGTGAAGTATTTACCAGGGAAAGGGACTATAATGGCGGATTGGAATTCCCGCATATCACAGATTACAGCGAATGGATGTTGAGGAAAGAGATTTTCATGGAAATAGATTGCATTCTGGGGTCAATAGAGGTAGATCTTTCCACTTCTCGGTTGTTGACCCAGCAGAAAGATTATTTGATCTGGAGTCCAGATCCGGATGCGATAGCTGTGGAAGCTTTTACCCAGTATGGTTAGGACTGAAGGTGTATGCGTTCCCACCTTATGCTATGATTCAGAGGGTACTAGTGCAGGTGAGGAGACTGTGTTGTCAGCTGATTTTAGTGACTCCTTTCTGAAACACTCAGCTTTGGTTCACTACAGCTTTGGTTATAGCAGTGAAAATTCCTTTACTAATAGAATGCTGCAGGTGAATGTTGGAAGGCATAGACGGAGAGAAACATCCTCTGGCAGAAGCGGGTTTGCTCAGCCTTCTAGTTTGGAGGGTATCAGGTGTTCAGAGAGATTCAGAGGACTTTTGGGGAAGGCTTCAGAGCTCCTTGATGATTTGTGGGCTTCGGGTGCAAAGAAGAGAAACAGAGGAGAATGGGGTGTTTTGGTACATTGGGGCCAACATTTTGTGAGGTAGATTGCATCATGGAGTATGAAAAGAGAATGGAGAAGTATAAAGCTGATGCTGTAACTCAGTTGTTGATTTCCTATGTTAAGCCTTGTGGCAAGTATCGCACGTTGGGTGAAGAATGTTATGAAGGAAGCTGGAGTGGATGTGGAAAGGTTTAAGGCTCGTTCTGTGATGGGAGCTATGTCTTCACAAGTTTTTTTGTGCAGGAGGAAGATTGGATGAGATTATAAAAGCCGCTGACTGGTCAAATGTGGGGGTTTTAAAGAAGTGTTATTTTAAATCAGTAGAAAATGTATCTAATTTCGTTTGGAGAAGCTTTGAACATGCATAATGCTAGCCTCCTGTTTTACCATAACATGCTGAAATTCATAGGTTAGGTGAATAGAGAATCGTAGATTATATCAAAGACAAGGAGGCTAATATTATCCCTCCCTTCCAACCGTTGAGTGAGTAAAAAAAAAGAGGTGTTTGTAAAAGAAATTATGGTATGTTGAGAAGATTAAATATTCTTTGATCAATGAATGTATTACTTATGTTTTAATTTAGATAATTAAGAAATCAGTTTGCACTGCATATATAAATCCCCAGCATTCCAATCTCATCCTCTTTTGTTTGCTGCTTCTGAGTGGAAGAGTATATTTGTGAACCTATTGTATATGTATATGTATGCAGTTGTAGGATTTTTAACAGTAATATACAAATATAGATAGTATGGTTGTGATTGGTATGCTATGGGAATTTAAATGTATGAAATGCCCAATTTTCGGGTAAAACAAATGAGTTATATTTAGTATTTGATATGTAACAAGTTTATGGCCTTTTAGAAGTTAAAATGAGATGTCCGGTTGAGTTGCAGATGAAAAATGTATTTCTCAAGTTGGTTACAGCTGTAATGAGTTTTAAAACAGGCATACCATACCGTTTAAAATGAGCTTGAGGAGAGTATTTCCAAACAGTCTTGAGAACAGCCACATCATTTGTGGCAAGGAGGTTGGTTTCTTTAGCAGGTTGGGCACGTGATATCATCTACAGACATGCAACATTTCCAAAGCCATTAGCCATGTTGGGCAGGCGTATGGGAGCGCAATGACGCGTGCTCAAGGTTGCCTAGCAATGCATCTCCGATCTGCATCGGATGTCAGTTAACAGTTGACGTTTGCCGATTGTTGAAGATTTCATGCGTTGCTGAGGGAAAAATATATTTTTGAGCAAAAGAAGTTCAGGGAAGTTGGAAATAAACATATAGCTAAGATTTTGAGGACAAAAAGATCTAGAAAGGGAAATTAACAAAGAAAGAAAGAAAAATAGAATAGGGCAGAAGAAAGACAAATTACATCACAGGATGTGCAGAAGAAGGTCATCAGGAAACAAATTGATAAAGAAATAGGAGAAAAGGTTCAGGATACTGTAAAAAAAATGTAATAAAATTAATGGTATTAATATAAGAGAGACCAGACAGGGTTGCCCTTTGTCGCTGTTACTTTTTTGCACTCTACTGGAGCCATTAGCGGAATGAATACAGCTTAAACAGCTTATTTCTGGGATCAAAATGGGAGGCAGAGAACACAAGATAATGTTGTAGGATGATGATGTGCTCCTCACCCTTACGGACCCTAATTGCTCGCTAGCGGCGGTCTCGGCTGAAATGGAAGAGTTCTGAGAGGGCTCCAGCTTTAAGCTCAGCCCTCAGAAGTCCCTGATCCTAGGCCTCACCATTCTGTACATCGAGCGCACACGACTCCAGGGCATGTACCCATATCAATGGCCTGAAGACAGTATACAATACCCTGGTCTTAGAGTACACCCTACAACTACAGCCATCGCTACCCATAACAATGGGGCCCTCCTAACACTCACATGGAATAACCTCGCCAAATGGAAGACGCATAAACTTTCATGGTTGGGCCGCAGCAAATAAGATGACACTCCTGCCTAAGCTGCTTCCACTATGCAAACACAGCCCCTCCAGCCCCCTCCGTGGGTCTTGAAGAGAATACAGTCCCTGCTGTGGGATTTCATTTGGGAAGGCAAACATGCACGTATATCCAAAGCCCGTGCCTACCTCTCTCTGACTGCCGGCGGTCTAGGCGTCCTGAACCTGCGGTGCAGTAGCAACCAGGCGGCACAGCTCCACTACATGGTGGTGTGGTCCCGTCCACTCACTGAGAAGCACTGGTGCTTTATGGACCAGGCCATTGCAGCCACATCTGGAAGGTCCCCTGGCTACCGAAACCGCATATACCCACCGGAGTGTATGTCACGCGGGTCACAGTGGGGGTGTGGGATAAAGTACAGCTGCGTCATGGGCTCGCAACACCCATATCACCTCAAAATCCCTTGATTGGCAACCCAGATTTCCCACCAGCACTTAACCATGTTTAAGCCATGGCAATATGCCAACTATAAGCGTGTCCGCTATTTATTTGACGTAGACGGGCTTATGGACTTTCACACTCTGCAAGCTCACTTTAACCTACCACATTCGACAAAATGGCAATATCTCATGGTGGCGCATTGAGTGTTGCAGCCCTGGATTCACCCGCTTGTTAGTAGGCCTTTGACAGCATACGAGAAATAGACCCTTACTAGATCCTCAGATGCCAAACTCCTCTCACATATTTATGCCTTGTAGTAAAGCCGGTTCGCCCATTAGACTCGCCGGCTCGTGCCTGTTGGGAAAGGGAATGTGAACATACCTTTACTCACAAGGAGTGGAATGACATGACATTCTACATAGAGCGCAAACTTCTGCCCTCAACACCATTAGCAAAGAGATGCTTCTCAAGATCACCCACTACTGGTATCACACGCCTGCTAGAATAGCAGCGTGGAACCGGTCTGGAGATGGGAGATGCTGGCGTCAATGTGAACACAAGGACACACTCACACATATACTCTGGCACTGCCCCAAATTGGTAACCATTTGGTCGGAAGTTTTGACCTCCATCAATACTATATTTCAAACAGACATACCCAAATTTCCAAGTTATATACTCTTAGGTCTCCCTAACCCCCTCACATATCTGTTGCGCTCACATGGAGGCAGGAAGATCACGTTTCTACTGGGCGCAGCGAAACAACTCCGGCTGGCCAGATGGGGAACAGGCTCGGTCCCAACTCACTTGGACTGGTTTCACAAGGTCTGGGATATACTGGGCACGGAAAAACTAGCAGCTATGGCCAAGCAGCAAATACCTAGTTTTGATCAAATGTGGCAACCATGTATACAATTTTTGTCGGATGAATTCAGAGAATTGAAATGCCCTCAATACCTGAAAATCCAACGCCTAATGACACAAACACCTGGGGTGGCTGTATGACGCTACACACTTAATAACGAGCGCTTAGTTGGTCTCTTTTCCCCTGTGGCGTCCCCGTTTATCCTCTCTGGTTCTGGTCCGTATTTATCTTAAACTTGTATTTTGTTTCTTTTAAATGACGCCCATTGTATATGCAATGTTCTATCGCCGCCGGCCTATGGATGTAGGAGACTAGTAATGTAAGCAACGTGTCAAATATTAATAATAAAGAGATGTTAATCCTAAAAATGTAATAAAAGAGGGGGAAAAGAAAAATTCATACTGTAGAGGAATAGGAGTTTTGGTCCCTCTCAGAGGAGGATGATTTGTAGAATAGAGGTTTGGGAGGCAAATGTTTCAAGAAACAAAAACGCAGAGATGTCACTGGATTAACACAGAATAAGACAGGAGTATCTTGTGAGTCACTGATAGGTGTCCAAAGTAATACAAAAGAAAGGCAGGTACACCCTGCAAAGGAAAGGGGCAATCAGCGTAA
Source organism: Triturus cristatus (assembly GCF_964204655.1). Taxonomy (NCBI): domain Eukaryota; kingdom Metazoa; phylum Chordata; class Amphibia; order Caudata; family Salamandridae; genus Triturus; species Triturus cristatus. Next base: position 922,407,004 of record NC_140588.1, read on the forward strand.
TAGGGCAGATCAAGATACCGACACAGAGTTTTATGGGTATATCCTAGATTTGGGATACAATGATGGGCCAGATGAATTTTCAGTAATTGACAGTATAAGCAAAGATGATACAAAAGAGGTATGGGATCCATTGGGTAAAGTGTTATTTAATCCATCCCAGATAAGGCACCCACGAACCTCAGAGTAGTTGCCGTTTGAGGCATAATGTTACACATTACATAAAATCTGGGATTAGGCGTCCATTGGAAAGGAATAAGCGGAACATTATGAGGGCTGAGTGCTCAAGGCCAGTAATAGAGGTCAAAGAGACAATGACCCCTAACTTAGACACATATCTCATTACGTATTTGTTTATGTTGGGTCATGATCTGAGAAAGGGCTAGAGAGGTCATTAAAACAATGTGAAAATAGACTTCTAGATGTTCTGGGCCCAGTTTCTAGGATCTTCGCCATGGTTGTAGAGTTCTATTTAAATGGAACAGATCTAGATCTTGATCTGTTGTGAGGATGGAGTCAAAGGGCTATCTGTTTTATTGGCAACAGCAATGCAGGGCTTATAGCAAAAAGATGTAAGACAATACTGTTCAGAATAATTCTATAACTAGGGGATTTCGTGAAAAAGGAAACAAGTGAGGAGTCCAAGGGACTTTTGTTTGGAGATGGATTGGTTAAATCGATGGGGAAGGATGTCCAAACTTCCACAGCCCTATATAAGGTGCATACCTCAATGAGAAGAGTTTTCAGGGAAGGAATTTTATATGGCAGGGCTGGAAGGTGGGGTCAGACTTTTGGCCCTACTTACTATAGAGGCCCATATTCACAAGGAGGAGGATACGCCCAGAGTAGAGGTTGTGTCAGAGGCAACTCCTGTCTTGACATAAAATGTTGATTCTCAGAGGTTAACTGTATAGAGATTCATGAATTTATTGAAGATAAGTAGCTAAGCATTATTCCTCCCTCCCACCGTTGGAGGTGGTTGAGGTGAGAAAAGAAGATAGTATGAGTACAGAAATGGTGTTTTAAAGTATATTTAGGAGTATTAACAAAACTATGTTTATATGATGCTGTGTAGGCAAAAAAATTAAATTGTATTTTTGAAGCTTTCAGAGTCTCATTGAATTAAGTCTGGGAAAAGAGTTGGAAGAAGACAGTAAAAGATGTTATCAGTAGAGGAAGAGAAACAAAAGAGAATGAGATTGAAATGCTGGGGATTTATGTACTCAGTGGATGTTCTATGACTTCATGTTGTTCTATTTGAAGCTTTTAAGTGCTGCTCAGAAGTGGTAAATTAAAGGTTATGTCTAATACTAGCCTCCTTGTCTTTAATAAAATCACAATTCTCTACACAGTTAACCTCTGAGAATCTATATTCTCTATTCACCTAACCTATGAGAGCTGGCATTCTCTTTGTCCTTGACAATTGAATTGGGGAGAGGATGGAGCCTAACGCTAGGGTGGTCGACCTCAAATATGGGGAACTGGGTTCGTGTCTCAGCAAAGACGCTCAACATCCTGTGATTCTGGGCACAGCACTTAATCCCCCTGTGTCTAACAAAAATGAATGTATCCTTAAGTGACGCAACTGGTGCTCATGTAAAGCGCTCTGATACCTGGATCCAGTTCGTGCTACATTAAACTCCGGGGGGGGAAAAAACTATTGTTTGACATATATCGGGTGCAGCCTTTGTCCTAGCTCCTTGAAGTTGTTGGGACCAACTGCCTGCATCAAAGCTGAGAATGCAGGTATGACCTGCTGAGCACTTGGTCCGACACAGCTCTGGGTCATCAAAGCTTCCTTGACTCAGCGGGTCAGGCTGGTAGAAATTTAAGGCTACGTCCTTGGAAGTGGTGTGAAGTGTGATACTAGATACAATGTAACACAATTAACACAACCAGATTCATAACGAACCTTTACATCCAACCTGTTTCTCCAAAGATCCTGGTGCACTTAAAACCATGAATGAGATCAGTGGTTGGATGGGAGCCACCTGCCTGAAGTTAGATTCAGTCAACGCTGGCACAAGGTTGGTTGTCAGACAGAAGGATTCTTAGAGTCTTGCATCCCATCCAGGGGAATCGGCGGATGCACTTTACTTCAGTACACAACATAATACATAGCTCTTGATATTGAGCAATTGCTTATATCAGTATGATAAATGTATAGTCTTGGATTCATTCACAGACTGAATTGATGGGTACTGCTTTTATATAATCCTTCCAGTCCACTTCTCAATAATGTATGCTGTGTATTTTTAATTTGAAAACATTCTCTGTTAAACATTCCAGTTCCTGCTGCCTACAACATAGAATAGAGGTCTTCAACGTAATGGCACCCCCACCCTTGTAAAATAAATTCATTGGGGCACACAAGAACGACAAATATATTTTCTCACAATTATTCTATAAAATTGGAAGCTCTAAACATATTGAACAAGTCAAATGTTGTAGTTATGTTCAGTGATTACTAGTGGCGGAGGGAAAGGCTAAACCTCCAGTTTGAAGACCTCTGCTTGGGAAGAAGGCAGTGGCGGCTCCTCGAGGGAGTGCTGCGGGGCGGGGGAGGGGCAGGGTAGGGGGTAGTAAACTCAGGCATACGGCCGAACAAAGTTAAGTAAATAAATAAATAAACAGAACTAATTTCATTGTGTGCACTTCAATGCAGCGATGCAATACAGCTCAAGCAATGTAATTCGTTTTATTTATTTATTTACTTAACTCCGTTCTGCCCTTTGCCGGAGTTTACTACCCCCGACCCTGCCCCTCCCCCGCCCACCACCCCGCAGCACTCCCTCAAAGAGCCACCACTGGAAGCAGGGCATGTGCAAATCAGGACCAGCGAACAAAGGGGGTAGCCATCGAGGCTAACAAATCCAGCAGTTGTTCCATGGATTGTCCCCTTTGAGGGAATTCTGAAATCTGTAGTGATTGAGTCAGGTACAGGTGATGAATTTCAGGTAGCTTTATTCAAGATGATACAACAGACCCCACCAGGAGCAGCCAGCGTGCTGCTCAGCCCAGTCAACTGTGAACAATTGACTCATAACATTCTATGACATGTCATCCCAGTAAGATTCTACAGACAGGGCATGAATGGCATTGAACTCAGGATATAGCATATCCCCCTTTCTCCCAAATAAACAAAAGAACAACAATGAGAAAAGAAGAAAGATTAAGAGGAGAGGAAATAAGAACCATGAACCAATGAAAAAAGAGCACAACCGAAAAGGATGAGTGGAGCAAAGAAGAGAGGAAAACAAGAACATAAGAACCATCCTCCCTTCAATACACAAAAGCAAAAGCAAAAAAAAATATAGTCAGAAAAGAGGAGAAGAGGAAACATGAACGACTGCCCCAAAACACACCCATTTGCCAGAACAGGAATGTAAGGAGGCTGAAAAATGAAAAACCAACAGAGCAAGAAAACACGACAGAAAAGCAGGGGAAAGCTCAGAATCCTCACGAGACACCATGAGAAAACATCACCAATAGAACAGAAATGAGAAAAGGAAACAAGAAAGATTAGGAAAAGTATAAGGATAATCCTCACCCAAGAGGAATACTATCATCAATACAAAATGAAAAATATAATGTAAAGACAACAATGTAGATATAATATTCAATATAATAATAACATAAGATTGGGAGGACTATAGCCCAACAGCAACCCTTAAAAAGACAATGGATTATAGAAGTAACAGATGGGACTAAGACCCATAGAAACAATACTCCTTGAAATGTTGACATCTTGAAAACTAAGAGAGGTTGAGTGATGTCAAAAACAGATATGGGTAGGAACCATATGATAAAAACAGATATGGGTAGGGACCCATATGATAATGCGAAAGGGACTAAAACCGTCGCATAGCTCCAAGAAGGAAGACAGACTAAAATTTTGCACATGTGAGACGTGTACAAAATAAACAGATATGGATAGGAACCCATATGATAATTGTGCAAAAGTGAAACGGGTAGGAACCTATATTGTGATGCAAAAAGGACTGAAACCCTTGCATAAAGACGCACCCCGTGGAGAGGTACAAACAATGTGCACTGAGCAAATGGAATAGAACCCATGCGACACACCTCGTGTGGAGGTGAAAACATTGTGCAATGCAACTGTAGCAATGGAATGACACCCATGCTATTCACCTCGAGTAAAGGTAAAGACAATGTGCACCGTAACAAAGGGAAAAACAACCCAAGGATCACACCTCGTAAAGAGGTGAAAGGACCATAACCTATGCAACATACCAGTGTGGGGCAATGTGTGCAAGAAAGAACATGTGGGTGGGAACCCAAGACCTGTTCTTGTATTGAGGAAACGCTATGCATACATGTAAAAGCAAACAGTAAATGAGCTCTTTAGATGAGCAAGGCATACCTCAAATGAGTACTTAGCTAATTGTGAGTACTAAAAACACTAGAAAAGATGCACTGTCCCAAGAAAACAATAAGTTAAAAAAAAAGAAGTAGTCACCGTGGTCAAGAAACAGCTGAAGCTTGCAAAATGTGGGTTGCAGGCAGGGAAAGAAAGAGTACTTTGATTTTCGTAGATTGATCATTGAAATTACTTACAGTTCATCCTATGTCAAATGAGGACATCGTTTAAGTAGTGACTCGCCGACAAATTGCTTAAAGTCGGGATGTGTGTAAAGCGACGTCTGTTGCCAAAATACATGAAGTCTTAACTGGTGTGAGTGTCACCATTGAAGCGGTACACAGGAGAAGTGGCGGTAAACAGGGTCTTTGAAGACATGGTTGGCAAAATTCGAACGAGAGGAGAATAACGCCACCAATCACAAGATGGAGTCATGTTGCAGATGCCCTGCCGGATGGTTCACGGCACGTTTGAGCATGCACTATGAAGAAACAGCAAAGGACACAGAACATGGAGGACGTCACAAGGATCCACGCAGTCTTGAAGATGCAGGTAAGGCCGCTTGCACAAAGAGAGCACGCGCTTAGTTTATATCGAAATTGAAGTAGGCGGTTTTCAAACGGCAATTTCCCAGGTGTCTCAAAACGTACAACAATGACGAACAAAATGAACCTCACCATCTGGGCCGAAGAGCACTGCCGGTTCCGTTATGTAAACATCCACTGGCACCAATTTGAAAAGACCAAATGTCCGACAGCAGAGCGATTGCACTATGTGTGCTCGCAATCGTGCACTCCTTAACCAGACAGTCTCTGCACCTGACGGGCACTAATTAACTACTTGACAGACATGGTCCCAACACCCAAGTCGTGAGACCCAGTGAAACACTTCCCAAATGTTTTGATGTGTAGTAAAGCACTCTCCCCTGGCAAATACAGAAAGTGGCAGAAAAGTTGATTCTTGAAGTGATGTATAAGTAGCAGGGACTGAGAGGCAGGTTCAGAAGATGCGTGCAAGAGCACATAGAGACAGGCTCACCCGCACCTAGTCTGAAACACACGCCTCAGGCGGTAGATAGGGTCACTTAAAAAGTAGAAGTACCTTGAATAAGCCAGTCACTTTGGGGCACAGCAACTGTGGAGAGTGCAGGATTGTAGAACAGTGCAGGAAACTTTGAGTGAAACAGGAAAGTGTAGGATTGTAGAAACACCTAGGCTGGTGCACACAAGAAATAGTACACTTCTTCACAAGGGAGTGTAGACAACGATGTGTGGTGCTGAAGATAGACGTTGTTGAATAACAGGCTTACCCTCACTGAAGGCACAGCAGAGACGCGTAGATATAATAGGGAGTAGACACCCGAAACTGAAAGTAGCACTTCCCCAGACGCACAGGAACACGAACAACTGGCAGACTGCTGTGGGTGACTGATGTAGAGGTCACTGGTGGGGTCAGGGATGCCAGTTGCCTTAGATTAACTTGAATTGATATGTACCTTAAAGTTGCTTTAGGTTTGAAGAGGTGACAGAAACAGGTTCTTTCGAAGAACGTCGCCAAAAACTTGTGGTGATTGAGTCAGGTACAAGTGATGAGTTTCAGGTAGCTTTATTCAAGATGACACAACAGACCCCACCAGGAGCAGCCTGCATGCTGCTCAGCCCAGTCAACTGTGAGCATTCTATGACATGTCATCACAGTAAGATTCTACAGGCAGGGCATGAATAGCATTGAACTCAGGATATAACAAAATCCTTAACTTTCCTTCCTTCCCTCCATCCTTTTTTCTGTCTTTTTCTTTCTTGATTTCCTTTTCCCATCCTTTGTGTGCTTTTTTCCATTCATCCAACTACTCATCCATCTATCCATTCATCCATCTTTGACTTTTCCATCCACTCTTCCGTCTCTCCGTCTTAATATGAATCCATCATTCCTTCTCTCCATCCTTGTCTTTTGCCTTCCTTCTTTTTAGTTCATCATCTATCCTCTTTTCTCTATATCCATCCCTTGATCTTACCTCCTTTCTGTCTTTTTCATCATCACTCTATCTTTTCTTACCATCCATTCATAATTCTCTCCACTCCATTTTTAACCATCCATGTTTCTTTCCTGCTGCCCCTCCATTTATCCGTCCATCCTTAACTCCATCCACCCATCTCATCATAATTCACCCATCCATCCATCGTTCTCTCCGTCATCACTCTAGCCTCCACTCCATCCACCTCTGCAGCCGTCCACTCACTTTTCAATCCTTCTCTTAAAATCTCCTCTTCACCCTGGAAGGAGCAACGCAAAATGTTCCATGTTGCACAAAAGTACCCATTGACACACACCCCGTGCTCGAGCTGCTAAAGTGGGGGGTTAATGAAGCCCTGCAAGGAACTAAGAAATACAGTTGCAAAACAGATGTCAACTAGTCAAAATTTCCGTAGACGGAGAAGTTGGTAAAGCTGCAAGAAGCAGGAGGAAGAAGGTGCAGAACTTTAAGGCTGCCAGGAAGCTAGGAATCCAATACTGCTGCCTTCTATTGAGTTCTAATTCCTCATACAAAATAATGAGCCTGTTTTATGCAGTGCTGAATTGTGTTCCGTCTGTAAAGGTGTGAAGGGTATATAGTGATGAAGTGAAGATACAGGTGAAAACTAAAAATGCCTTTTATAAAACAGTACAAACAGAGCAGCCGGGATTCAAAGCGTTGCCAGGAAACTATTCACCCATAAGGCAAGGGGTTAGGTTTGTTCACACAAAACCGTGCAACCCTTTCAAACACATTGTCATAATCACAACATTTGCACAGTGACTGCTACCGGGAGGTGGGAGCGAGTTGAAACCAGTACTTGGAAGTTACTGCCGGGGACGCGGCTCTCAAGTGACTCTTAACCCAGGTAAGGGCGGCATTGTAAAGCAGGGTGGATGCACCGAAATAGCTAATGTCAGTAAGCAAGCGCTGTGAAAACCAACACAAAAAGATCATGATTTCAGTTAGAAGAGAAAACGGTTTCCATGGTTACAGCTTATTCAGGAAAGATCATCTGTTGTTAAGATTTATTATTTTTATTTCTGCATAAACCTTGCTTTTTTTCTTTTCATGCTAGTTCTGCTTTTTGGGCATCTGTGACTATTTATTGTTTTGAAGTTTCGCTTTTTAACATTGATTTTCGAAAAGGGAAATGGTTAGGTGATAAAGTGATAAAAAAGGGAACGCTTTTTATCTTTGGAAACAGGAGTAAAACAAAATTCAGTCATAAAAAGACGAGTTGTATATACATTTACATATACATTTGCATATAAATATGCAGATATATATGCATACATTTGATCAATGCAAGATCAAAATGTGATCATTCTGATTTTTTTTATTTCTTCTGCTAATTCATAAATCCCGGTTGGACCTCTGCGGTCATTTGGTTGTTGTGTTAGTGTGGACGAGCATCTGCAGGGTAAAAGGAAATGCATACTATTACTGCTACTATTAATACTGCTAATTATTAGTATTGTTATTATTTTTATGTGATCATGATTGTTAATATCTGTAGTAGTAGTATTGTTTACTCTTATTTCGATTATGATTAATATTGCGCACACATTTGGAAGATATCCTCCCAAACTGTCAGGCTGTAAGCTGTAGGCTGTGAGCTATCTGCATCTAAAGAGGCAACCCGAGGAAGGCCTATATTCTTCACCGAAACATCCTTCATAGAGTAGAATATATCCTGACCAAAGAGCAATAGGTTTGCATCTGGGAATTTGTGGGTGGCAAATGCTTTGTTTAAGATGACATTCAACTCATTAGATCAATTTAATCCACTTCTTAGAGTACCTCAATCCTAAATATTGGGCTGAGATTCCACGAATGGTTTGAAAGACCCGAACAACAGGGCGGGGTTCTATCATGAAGACTGCAGGGAAGTGCAAATGGAAACAGACCTTAATTTGTAAATATTTGCACAACTGATCAGATTATTTATACCGTGGGCAGATTTCCTGAAATGCAAGAAAGCAGTTGCCTTATGTCAGTTGTCCAACAAGATCAACCCACTGCTGAGTAGAGTGTAAAGACAATGTATTGGTACTGGTAGGCAAGAAAAGTGAGTTAATTGAGATTGGAGTCTCATAGGAGATTGCTGGAAGCTAAGGAACCTTTTTAAATGTTATACCAGGCTTTAACCAAGGTAAGCATGGTTTTTTAATTTAACCTGTTTTAAGAGATGGGGATGACGGAGTTTATCCAAGAAACCACAACAGAGTTGTTCCAGGGGTCGATATTTAATTACTATATAAGAAGGGGTCACCAGACCAGTACTCACTGTCTATAGGCAATAAAAAACTTTGATTGGCTTCTCTTATATCAGCCAATTTTCAGGAGCAGATTTCTGAAGCAATAGCTGAATACTTAATTTTGTAGGCTTGCTAATAAAACACTTCGATCTGAGTTGTACATGGTGATTTGATTAATGATTTACCCCACAGCTGTCCAACAACAGATTAAATAATAATTTCTGTACCATTGGTGTTACAGGCAAATTACAGCAAAGAGCTGGACTTTCTCTTCTGTAATCAACAAAGATACCGCTATTTGATTACTCGTTACTTCCACAGTGGCACGAATAAATAACTACATAAATAAATGTAAACAAATAGATACATAAATACATTATAACCTATAATTAATAAATATAGATGGTGAAATGAGATAAGGACCAAATGCATAAAACATTCCTAACAGCTTTTGATATCAGCGTTGGCTCACGCTTTCCTAGCAGTAACTTCATTTTAAAAAACTCATGTTGGTGAGAAGATGTAGCATAATTTGCATTTGACTTTTAGTTAGGGAACTTCAAATATTGGTTGCATGTGTGTCTGACATAATCCATTCCACAGTCACAAAATGTTCACCATGGAACCTAACCAATGTTCATTTCTGTTGCTCAAGAATCTCAAGCAATAAGTGATCTCAAAGAAGTTATCAATCCCATTAGTCTAAAATAGCCTATATGTATTAAATCTCAGGGAGTCATGTTCAAAATTGTGCATACTGGAGGAATTCATTATCTTCAGCCCACAACGTCTTCCCAGAAAGAGTACAGTTTTTTTTAACTGCAATGTACTGTTCCAGCAGTTTCATTTGATGTCTGTGTTTTATAAAAATGTAATTATCTAATTTTAAAAAAGGGTAAAAACTAATTTACTGTTTATGTGCTAAGTATAAAACATGTGCCATATTACATTTTTATAAGATGATTAAAGATAGAAACTTTGGATCGCATTCTATGATATGAAATTATGGAAATCTGAACAATGACAAAGTATCAATTCACAACTGTAGTATAAAAGACATTGGTGCGCTTTCTTGTGCATTCGATATCTTTAAATGTATTTGACTTTACCTAATCGCAGCTGCTGATGTCTCATGGGCAAAAGAACATGACAGCTTTATAAGTGATTTATTATCATAGGTTATCTCACTATCTAAGCCTACTCCAATATCTTGTGATTCAACACCATTAACAGGAAAATGTCCAATGAATGCTTTTTTGTTCGTTTTTTTATTCAACATCTTTTGTTGTGTGACAGAGATATTAACACAGACACATACTGAAAAGGCAGTATCAATAAATAATTGTTTATATGTGATAAATATACCACATTACAGGCATGTTATGGAGAAAGAAGTAAAAATAATAGGAGGGCATGAAGCAGCAGAACGATCATACAATAACTTTGTGTAGTTTACATATCTGTTGATAGGTGTCTGACAATATAAACTTGCAGCTTTTAAAATATTTAAAATATTTTTAAGTTTTATTTTTGATACAACATACCCTTTTAATGTACTTCTATTAAAGGTACTATCCAGATAAATACATATAAATGAAAGATGTTGGGCTAACGCACCTGGCAAAGATTTAAATTGTTGAAAACATCAATAAAACACTACTTCATGTAACACAAAAAATTTTCAGGGAATATGGATTTGATCGTGATTATGGATGACTACAGCTTTGTTTTGCCTTTTGATGGACATTTAAAGACAATGGGGAATACATCTTCCCAAACATATCCATGACACAGCCTTGTTCCCTGGTGTGAAATGTTGTCTAGGTGGCACTGAAATGATATATACTGCATGACCTCTTATAAGTGTGGACGTATTTGCCATCTTCAGGAATTTCTCCAGATTCAGAGGAGCAATGGAGTGGCAGCAAGCTGGCTCTTCAGCTTTTAAATGTGGCTTATTGATTGGATAGTGGGTCCACAAAGGTCTTATTCGGAGGATATGACTGTACCGGTGCGGACAGCAGACAATAACTCATTTTCCATTGCCTTGCAATTGTACTGGGTTTAAAACTAAGAGTCCGCTGAAGCACTGTCTCTGCTGTACCACTTCTTACACTCATTAATCCAACACCTCTATGAGATTATAGAGTAGGGATCGGGATACTGACAAGCGACACAAGGCAACCAATAGTGTTTGCGGTCTCACGATTTCTGTTATGTATGTGGAGACTAAGGTCCAGAAATCTGTAATAAGGTGATCCTGCTTTTTTGTTGCTTGACTTTTCTTTATGTTCTGTATTTAAATTTGCTGCTAAACTGCACGGTTGCAATGATTTTATCAACTTAACTATTTATGTATTGCATCTTTTTGATTTTACCCATATAAAATGTTATGATTCTTATGAACTTTTATGGCTTGTTGCTGAATAAAGAAAGATTGACTGTTTGATTGATTGATTGCAACACCTCTTCCCTACTTCCACTTGGCCAATTAAAAAGGAACGTGTCCAACCCTCAGTTGATCATCACATTTAAGAAGCATGTGAGTAGGAGTCTAGCAATAACGAAATTGAAATCAATACTTATTAGGTTTCTTATGCCCTCCTGATGTCCCCAGCAAGATTTGCTATTATTAGGACTGTTCTGATCATGTAGCCTATTGCTTCAAGGGAATGCGTTGTTGGGTGTCCAGCTAGTCACTCTGATGGATAGAAAGAATGTTCTTAGTCTTGCTTTTCAGAAAGGGAATGTTGTGTGCAAGTTCTGTTTGTTTTACTTCTTTCACATTGTTGCCTTTGGGAAGGGTTTTGGCAGATGAATTGTTTTTGGTGAGAAATGCACCATATGGTCCAAAGAGGACTAGGCAGATTCTCTGTGTGTGATGTATAAATAGCTGATGTCATTTGCTATTGTCACTGAGGGGTGAGTGGGTTGTTAGGGTGACACAGTCCGCACACAGAGTTACTGAAGCAAAGAAGGGTCCTTAGGTGATTGGGTGTGCATTCGTGTGAAGTGCTGGCTAATCTCCTCTGTGCTTGTTTTATTTATAAAAGGCTGAGTAAGAAAGAGGTCGGTTGTTCAGTTCTTTACTAAGAGAGAAAGAGTGCCAGGGCAGGGATTGCTTTTACTGTTCACTCCAAGTCCTAGAGATTGGCAGTTGTTTTTACTTGCAGAGAGCCTGCCTGTTCTTGTTCTTGGGGGTTGTACTGTGAATGTGCGGTGTTCTTATTCTGTATTCCAATTTAGTGTGGGGTTCTGCTTCACTCCTCCTACTGTCTAGTTTGTTACCGTCTGGAAACACACTTCGAATAACCTCCAGCTCTGTGGGATTCTTTTTTGGATGGAAACACCTAATTACTCCATCGGTAGATTTACAGCAGCATTTATCATGAGATCAGGCACCTCCAAGGGAGTAGCAGGGATGCATTGGGCCCTGATGCAAGCAATGGAACTGGCCCCCATCACCTTTGTGTAAAATAGAGTGGAATGGATCCCTCATGTCCATGAGGCCCAGTACCACTGTACCTGCTGCACATTTGGTACCAAAGCCCAAGACCCCCTGAGTGTATGAAATCTCTGAGTTTCATTCTTTAGATTGACCTGCGAGTTGTAATGCTACATATTTGCTTAATGCAGGAGCACTTTAAGAACTATCCTGTCAGGGACAAACTCTCACTTTTAATTTTAAGCTGTCCTTTATGTCTGTTTGTTCCCCTAAAGATGATCATTCACTTTCCACTGCATTAGTTGTTCTGTCGTTAGTCAGGAAATCACTATCCCCTTCTGTACAAATTATTGATCATAACTTCCCCGTCAAACTATTGCCCTATTTATTTCCATCTCTTCTGTAGTCTAACTATCCTGCTCCTACAGTTTTAGAAACCTTAACAGTTTTATCTCCAGTCTTGACTGGTTGATTGTGTCCTTTTCCTTTGGACCGTTTCTGCTATCATCCATCTCAGCCCACCCCTTTCATAGCTGCATCTCATGATCCTTTGAAACGGATACAACAATATGACTCTTTTGGGTTTCGCTCTTCCATTTTAGCTCAGTATGCAGCCCTCTCTCTAACCATGCCCACTCTTTTTCAGGGCCGCCAAAGCCCTGCTTCTATCTGCAGTCTTTTCCATGGGCCATACCTCCACTCTTTAGACACTAAAGACGCTCTCCATCCAGGACCAGAGCTGTCTCATCCCATAAGCACTCTCTTCTTGGGGATTGGTGAGATCATGCCCTAACTAGAGCTGCACACTGGGGATTTAGCTGAGAGCTAACACATAGTAACCCTCTACCAAGACTGCCTCTTCTCTATGCCACTGTGAAGGGTAGACTTCATTATCTCCCTATGGAGCTGTTCTCCTTGCAATATTGCACAGTAACTTCCCAAGAAGGTGGCTTCCATTTTGTATCATGCGGTGAAACTCCCTTGGTTTCCCAGTAATATACGATTCTCATGCTGTTATTTAGGCTCCATTCTCTTCTATGTGAACCCTGCTGCTGAATACCCCAGTGAGGGTTATTTTTTCACCATTGGCTTGGTAAATCCACCAAAGAACAGATATTAGTGCCTCAGAATCTCTTGAGACTTCAAAATTGAAATGTGGCCTTCATGCCTATCTGGCTTATGCTTCTTGATATTCTCGAATTTCAGTGTTGAGTACTGCTGCTTGGGGTTTGGGAAATACCATCCCAGGTTATGTAAGTTGTAAGCACCCTCTTTTTAGGTCTGGCTTGAGAACTGATTAGAAACCTATTGTTACCACTTCTTTAAAATATGCACAGAGTGAGGCTTGGGTCGACCCAGCGTAGTATTACTCCCTCACCTCATAATATTGGATGTTCGATATATAATTTTATCTTCCGATATGCTTCCATTAGAATTTATGAGGGACTATTTTACATCTGAAAACTACACTAAAAAATCACTCTGTTTGTCACATTCAGTTCCTTGTCTTCTACATGCACTCCATATAAAAACAATACTTGTTTGCTACTTTTTCCCTATAATGGTCAAAGCCAATAGGGATGGCCTTCATGTAAAAACAGCACTTTTGCATGCAACACATGATGTGAACAGCATGTATGGCTGCTACATATGGCAGCACATTAAATCCAGACCTATTGGCTTTCCCAATCGCTTAGTTTGGCATTTACCATTAACGCAGCAACTTCCTATACACCCCCCGTCCTGCAATAGAACTAGCATTGCAATATGTTCATTTTAAGTAATTATGACTGTACTTGTGCAACAAAGCTTCTCCTACAACATACCTCCTCTGCTTTGCCTCCAAGTTTTTGTAAGGTAGATGAAATACATTTTGTGGCACCTAAACCCATTTATCCCTCAGGCAAGCAAAATAAGTCTTCAGAATAGGTAATGTATAGGTAATGCTGTTCTTTATAGGTAATGCTGTTCTAGTTCATGCTTCTGGACTAGGGATACAGTGTGAATAGGCTAATAGGGCGATAAGCCCTGTAAGGTGCACAGACAATCATGCATGCACACATGCTCAAAGCTCTTTCTTTCATTCTCACTCTCTATCTCTCACATGCGTTTACACTCACTCTCAAGGTTAACTCTCAAGGCCCCATCTTGGTGTATGTTGTCATGACCAAGTTAGTTACTCACTGGTGCATCTGAGTTAGCAGAGATCCACGCCAGGTTTTCCATTCAGTCGAGGACGGCCCGGAGAACAGCAGTGCTCAGTTTTGGCGGTTCTCGGCAGAGGCGGAGGCGGTGGCGGAGGCAAAGACGGGCAAAATACGGGCAGAAGACGGGGTCAGAGACAGAGATTGTACAACATCGACCGGTATCGACCCCGGAGCAGTGTAGAGATCGGAAGAGCGGAAGAGCGGCGGGAGAGCGGCGGAGCTACGATAGAACCGAGGTGAGCTGGACCTGGACCTGGACCTCGTATTGTATCGTACAGGCCGCCCCTGTTGCTCCTGTTGCTTCTCGTCCCCCAGTTCGGGGAGCAGCACCGCAGCGGTGGTCGCCGTTGCCGCTGCGGGGGGGTCACGGTCGCGGGACGGAAGGCCGCTGATTGTGCGTTCTACGGTGCTGAGCAAGGGGTTTAAGGAGGAAAAAAATAAAATACACCGAGGAGCCTAGTCCCAAATTTCCTCGCCCCCTGAGACAAAAAGGCTCACGCATCTCCCCACCTGTTCTCCGCTAAAGAAACTCCCACCCCACCTGCCTTGTGCCTTACCTTGCCTAGTGCTCCGTGCCTTGTGCTGTCCCTCTGTCAAGGTGACGTTAGGGCAGTTCAGGTGGCCCAGGTGGAAACTGGCAGGGGGTCAGGAGGGAGTGTAAACAGAGCGGGCTGGTTGGATAACAGCGTTTGAGCAGCAGTGTATAGTCCCTCTCAGGTACTCGAGGACATTCGGAGTCACCAGGAGCCACGTGGGCAGCACCTGCGGCCTGATTAATCAGCCCGTATCCTACACTCTAGTTGCGGGGTGCAGTAGAGGCAACTAGGGGTTTCTCCCGCCTAACCCGGGAATGAGATCAGAAAAAGTACGGCAAACGACGGAAAATAAAAAAACAAAAAGAAAGCTAAACTGCAGAAAAGATCTGATGGAGCCTAACTCTCTGTCGCAGAATGACTTACCATGCACCAATGAGTGCCCCAGAGAGAGACTAGTCTCAGCACCTACCCCAGAACTATCTTCAACCTCAAGGCGGAAGGCCGGTCTTTACAAATTTTTCTACCTAAAGGACCCGCTGTCAGCAATTTATTCGTCAACACCTACAGTTGAGGCTAGAAAATTACCAACCCCCATAATTCCACACAAGGTGTTACCGCCCAGTACCAAGAGTGGGATTGACAACAAATTTGGTGCAACGGGGTCCCAAACCTTGCAGCCGCAGCCTCAACTAACTTTTACAAACCACCCAAACCAGGCCATAGCGACAGTTCAAGTGCATCATAACAAATCTCCCTTAAAGGTGACGGAACCAATAAAGAGCACAGGAATAAAGGAATGTATAGAACATCTGTCAGTAAATTCAAATCAAGAAAACCGGAGCAGACTACCATCACTGGCAGTGAAAAGTAAAGAAACAATGCCTGTAAGGGAATCCAAAAGCTCAAAGGAGGACAGTCCAAAGCCCAGTAAATTACAAACTTTGTCTCCCAAAAAGTCTGACTCTTGGCATAACTCTTTTGCTTTGACTTCCGATTGTCAACTTGAGGAATTGATGGAAATACTATCAAAAAATATTGACTGCCAAGAGCCAGCTTCAAATTCAGATCCAGGCAATAATGACAATCAGATAAGCCCAGGAATAGTGATTTCGACTCCCTGCAACAAAAAGCAAAAAAGGCTAACCCTGGATGACAGTGGTATTATGCCAAGAGAACAAAATCTTCAAAATCATCTCAGCCAAACAGCTCCAATTACAATCAGCCGTCGAATCCTTCGAGTTTATGGGCCGAATCCCTCCTAGGCACCCTTGATCAAGCTATAAAGGTGCTGAACTATCAATCTGACAAATTGGAGGTTCAGATAGACCTCATCAATCTAATAGCAGGCCACATTTCTGGAATAAATTCGAAATTGGATACACTGTCTTCCCATTTGATTAACAGGGAGAAATCAGAGGCCCGTGTTGTGAACGAAAAACTCCAAGTCAGTTGCGGTTGTGGGAGCATCATTGAAAAACTAGCCAGTCTCCCGGACACACTAAAAGACATTTTAGAGGAGGTTAAACTAACTCGATCAAGCAAACCAGGCAATGAAATCTACGCCAAGCAAGTTATGTTAACCCCAAACACCAACGACACGTCAGGGGACTCTAAAAACAACCTTTCAGAAGCCCCAGGGCAAGAAAAAATTGGTATAATTTCAGGAAGAGAAGATAAGGAGAGGGATATAATTCAGCTCACAAACAAAAGCCCCATTGCGGGAAAACCAACCAAGAAGGAAAGGAAAAAGGCAAGGAAGGCTAGATTAAAGAACAAAAAGCAACAACAAACAGATGACGGAATCCGTTTTCCCATATTCAAACTAGTCACCCCAAAGGTGGAAAACCGTCGAAGATTTACGGACGAAACACAGGAAGCCCAGGCACCATCAACCAAGGGAGTTTTAGAAAACTCATTAGGGAAGGCTGGCAGGGTTCTGGAGAAATCGCATGCCCGCCCTCACAAGAACGCATAACATCCAAATCTTCCCCTATATATGGAAACCAACAGAGTTTATCACCCTCGGCTTCCAAGAAAAAGTGCCATGGAAAGCAACAAGTCAAACATGACCACAAAATGGAGCCTGGTCATGCAGGTCCTTCCCAATCAACACCTTCATCGCATTTGGTAGGCAACACGAGAAAAGCCAGCGCAACTTGCGAGAAGCCCCGACAGGGAGAGGAAGCTAGTAATGTGCAGCAAGCCCCAAAACAATCGGAGAATATAATAACCGCAATACATGAGGAGGATATAATCCCACGAAGTAACATCGGGCCAAACCCCTTGAGTGTTACCATTAAGGGAAACAAACGCAAATGCACACTATCTCATGGGGTTTCCCCCCGCGTTCCAAAAAGGGTTTTAAAGAAAGGATCAACACAAACAACCAACGGTAATTTTGTGGAGAGGACGGACGAACAAGAGCAACAATCAGCTCCAAGGAGTGGTAAAAATCTGGCAACTTATGACGCCCTCCCCCAAAGATCAGCTTCTTTAAAACATCCTAAAGAATCTCCTGACCATTCTGAGGCGTTTGAATCCAAGGTGACATTTGTGCCTGATTTTCCACCAAAGGGGCTCCAAGACACCCTTAATCGAGGCAACCTCCTAAAACTGTTCAAGGAAATAGTAGATCTCAAACAGATCACTACCCATGATCTAATATCAGTGGAATTCCAACCGAGTGCCCACAACATGGACATCGAGGAAACCGTAACAACTTGGGCTACAAATGACCTGGCCGACAAGATTTATTCCGCAAGAACCCAGTTTGGTGTATGGGGTATAATCCTGTTGCAGCACAAGCGTCCAAGATACCCCTAACCATTATTAGAAAAACTTTACAACCCAAAAAAAGGAATATGTGAGAAGGAAAGACAATTTACTTGCTTACGTAGAGCCAGAGGGCAAACGCCAACAACTACTATAACAGGTCATAGTGTTACATCACTAGAAGGCAATCAAAATATCAGCCAACAATCAGCAGTTCAGTTGGACTGGTCATGGTTGCCTAGGATCCTGAATAATCAAAATTCCTAACATCGTGCATAATATCTCAATCCGTTGGCCAAGGCAGAAACAAATTCCAAAGAAATTAATGCCGCAAAGTATTTCATTCTGTTCCTGGAATGTTCATGGTTTTCATGAAATGGCCCTTGAAAATGATACTCTCACCTTTTTCCAGCAACAAGACGTAATCCTGATCCAGGAATCATGGAAACTCTCCCCCTCGCCAATCGCAGGGTTCAAAGAACACCATATTTTGGCAGAAAGATTATCACCCTTCGGGCATCCACGGGGCGGACTGTCAATATACGTAACACAAAAATATGAATGGGTAACAGAAGAGCTGGATGTGGGTCTCTCTTGGGTACAAGTGATTAAAATTACCGTTCATTCACCCACCGGAAATAAGAAATGGCACCTATTGGTGTGTAACACCTATATCCACCCGGAGAGGAAAACCCAGAAGGAGAAATATGCAAATTTATCATCTTTGATAAAAGTATTACAGAGATCCCATGTACAATGCCCAATGTTTATTTCAGGAGATTTTAACAGCAATCTCTTAGGGAAAAATCAGGTAGTAAAAATCAAAAAAATACTACGCGACCTGGAAGATTTAGGTTTATCAATACTGAATTGAAAAACAAGGGGCGACATTCCGGCAGGCATTACTTACTTGAGCGGTAAAGTCCACTCAATAATTGATTACACAATAATAAGTAAGGTTCTATCTTCTAGTATAGAATCATTCCAAATAGTCAAGCGTTTGGAAAGTGACCATTTCACTCAAATAACTAAAATGAACATTCCACTCACTGCATTGTATACTCTGCCGTCCTTACTACAACATGCCGAGAAGTTCAACCTCAAGAAGTTCAAATGGCGTGGGGGTGGCCTGGAAAGTATATTGGTCACAGTAAAACAACATATGTCCAACTCAAGCTCCCAGCACGACGAAGATCGCATAGAGAACTGGGAGCAACTAATTCAGGTCCTCTTGCACAAATTCCCAGCACCATCAGCGAACTTGGGATGCATTAAGGTAAGGAAGGAGCCTTGGTTCAACCAGGACATAAGAGAAAAAAAGAGAAGCGTTGCACGGGAGGTTCGAGCAGTTGCCTATGGAAAAAAAATGGGAACCAGTACAAACAACTGCAAACTAAAAGAAGCAAGAAGCATGTATAGGAAGTCGTTAAGGGTTGCAAAGAGAACGTACAAGGAAACCATTTGGAACAAACTATTGAGTGCAGGAAAACGGCCAAATAGCAGGGATTTTTGGGAAATCATCAACGACCTGAACAAAGGAGCAAGCCTCCATCAGGAAGCAGGGGTAGGAGAGGAATGCTGGTCCCATCACGTACAATCACTGTATGGTAACACAGTGTCAAGCAGTACCAAAATGCAACGGGGGAGTGAGTTGGAAAGTGGGAAAAACAGAAAAAAAGAGACTCAGGCGAATAAAGACCACGAGGACCAGGAAGAAGTAAACGCGATCGCGGAAACTCCGTTAACCTCTAAAAAACAACTGAGTAGAATAATAAAAAGATTGAAGACTGAAGGAGCTGCTGGTCCAAATGGGCTGCCAAATATGCTCTTTAAAACGGATCCGCATTTCTGGTCAGAGTCCTTAACTCCCCTATTCAACTATATATATTCTCAAAACAAAGTCCCCGCATCTTGGCATGGGAACATCATCCACCCCATTTTCAAACAGGGAGACCGTCGCAACCCCGCCAACTACAGGCTGATATCCCTAATAGACGTGGAAGCCAAGCTCTATGCCTCCTGCATCCTAACTCAGTTACAAGATTGGATAGAAGATACCAATATTATCCCCAAGTTTCAAACAGGGTTCAGGCAAGGAATGGGCACCATCACAAACCTGGTCTGTCTGTCACTTTTAATGGAAAAAGCACTAACTGAGGGTTCGAGACTATACGCCTGCTTCATTGATATAAGGTCAGCATTCGACCGGGTATGCAGAGAGCGCCTATGGGCAAAGTTGATAACCTTGGGATTCCCGAATTCCATGTTAACTGCAATAGTCTCCTTGTATAACAATACATGGGTAAGGGTTAAGCTAGGTAACGGTGGCAGTATTTCCTCAAAGATTCCGACGTATCAAGGTTTAAAGCAAGGCTGCGTGTTGGCCCCAAGCCTCTTTAACCTTTTTCTTTGGGATGTTAGTAAAGTTTTGGTTACAGCAGAATGTCACCCGCCGAGACTGGCCAACAATCCAATCAACTTTTTACAATACGCGGATGACATAGTAGTACTGAGCAAATCACCAATCGGTCTTCAAAGAGCAATCAACAAATTAGCGGAATATTTAAAACAGGAAAAGCTGGAACTAAACAAAGGAAAAACGAAGGTTGTCCGACTAGTGGAATCAAGTAAACTCAACTTTAAATGGATGGCAAATGGTGAAACGGTAGAAGAACAACCTTCATATAAATATCTGGGAACTTTAATAGAGCAAGGACTGAAACATAAAGAGCAAAAAGCAGTAATAAAAGCAAAAGCTCAGTCATTAATCTTTGCATATCGGCTACTGAAATCCAAACTGGACTGTCCCAACCACAATCATTTATTGAAAGTCATGGCCGCGCAAATTTTGCCCACCTTGTCCTACGGACTGGTCACTTGGCAAGGCAAGGAGGCTGATTTATTAAACGCAATGCAGACCAAGATTTATAAAGCCGTTTTTAATCTGCCAAAATCTTCCTCTCCATCACAGGTACGGTTAGAATTTGGCCTGCAAAATCAAATCTTCCGGAGCATGAGAGGCTTTGTGAAGCTTTGTAATAAATTTTGTTCCGCAAATCAGCAATCCCTGGACCATCTATGCTGGGAAGAAATAAAGTTTCAGGCGGATAACAAAATCCTGAGTGCCTGGGGAAAGCATTTGCAAAATTGTTTGATAGAACTCGACATAGAATCATCATGGGAATTAAGGATGGATAAAGCTGGGCTAAGTAGCTTAACCAACAAGGCAGCCAAAATGAAATCCTTATTGGAAGATCAAAATTCATTGGCCAAACGTAGGCATGGGTGGACAGTTATTGCATCTTACAAATCATTAAAACCACAAGCATACCTATCTTCTAATTTCAGCGGGTTCCTAAAGAAATCTTACATGGACTATCGGATGGGTGATCACCTGTCAAAAGACTTACTCCCCTCCTGGAAACAGAGCTACCAAACAGAAAAATGCCGTTTATGCGGCTACAAATCCGAAACCCTAGCTCATATCTTTTGTGTATGCCCAGCTGTATTAGATTTGCGACGACGGTATTTAAAACAAATTTTCAATGTCCTAAAAATTCGCACTTGTAGACAAGCAGTAACAAGTTGGCTGGGAGGATCCTCCATAATCCTGGCATGCAGGGGAATCAAATTTATGGGGGCAGTAAGGACTCGCTTGAAGCAGCAAGAGTAGGAAGATCGTAACATCGGAACCCTCAAGAAAAAGCAATAAAGAAAATAAACTGTGGAAATAGACAACTTAGATTTTACAGAGACAATTTGTCCCATGCTTGAATCAAATTTTATAATTGTATCTAATAAGTTTTATGGGCTTTGGAGACAATGACTAGATGTTTAATGGTAGTCAACTTTTATATATTTTATTTATACATGTGGGTTTTGTAATAATTTTAACAAATTATACAATAAACTTAAACTGAACTGAAACTGACCAAGTTAGCTGGTGCTTACTACCGGATTATGGAATAAATTAAAGATTTCTCACAAGCGAACATGTTTACTACAGACAAATATATTGATTGAGGGAGCGCAAATCTTTCTGCCTTCTGAAGTTGGTATCAGTGGCCCACTTATCCTCTAATGTATGTCACCTGTAAACTAGGTCAACTTGTGTTCTAATGAACCATAAAATGTACATTCCTGATGCCATTTTCTAATGACACCGAGACAGTGCTGTTCTAGCATCGCGGTCCTGCTCACTTTAAAAAGCTGATGAGTCTTAAAAATTGCATTCACAAGAAGAGAGAGACAGCGAGGTCACACAATCAATCCAGAATTATTTTTCTGACCAGCAACATCCATCAGCGCATAAGAACTCTGGTTCAGAGTCCTAGTGGGAAATCGAGTTTACCATTTACCAACTGAATGCAGATGGAGGATGTGAATTTGGGAAATTGGATAATATCCCAGTTACCCAGTGTTGTCATCAAGCTAGACAGCAGTGGAGAGTAGTTTTTCACAGATGTTTAAAGAAGGGATATGGCCTAGTGGCTACACTGCACACTTTGAAACCAAAAATTATGTTTATCATCTGATACACTCACAGGTAAAAGCTATCAGTTTAATAACCTGTAAAAATATCAAGTATTTCTAAAGCTCGCATACATCTTGGCACTGTCTAATAGATCTTTATTCTTAATGCTCTCAACAATACTTATTTGATCAACTATGGAAGAATGGAAGGCTGAGTAAACTCAACAGGATTCAGAGCAGTCATCAAGAGGCAAGGCCAGATTTCCGGGCTGAATGCATTAGCCCAGAGAGCCACCAGAGGTGTGTGGCATTCCAAGGAAATCACTTTTTAGATTTCTCCTGCAAAATCTATTGTATTTAATATAAATCTTAAAAGAGCCTTATATCCCGCCCCCTTGCTTTCCTTGCTTTTCATTGGTTCCAGTGCTTGCCACTTACTTTAACTCAGTTTCTATTGCCTGCAGCATACTGTTTCCGGTTGTTCTTCGTGTCCTTCTCTTATCAGTTTCCTTGCCGAAGTACTGTTTCCATCTGCTTTTGTGGAACAATTTTTTTGAGGTTTTACCAAGACAGCGCTTCCACTGTGCTTGTTTTTTATATTTAAAGGGCTGGCATTTCTGTTTAATACTAGCTGTTTGTGTCAATACCATGGGTGCAGACAGACACTGGATTCCTTCCATAATGGCTGCCAGAATCTCTGCTGCATTGGAGCTTACACTCTAGGCTCTAGGAGATTGACGTGTTTTCTCTTAGATGCTGCACAGCTTCAGGATCACGTCTTCCACAGTGCGTGCAAGCAGCGTGTGTTCACCACAGAACGAGGACCTGCCCGAGTCAAAGAAACAAATTGCCACTAATTTGATGTCCCTTTTAACCAGCCTTTCTTTACCACTAATGTGTGCCAATCACTGCATCTTTGCACAAACATGTATATATAAAATGTACTTAAAAGTTCCTAGAAGTTTACTTGCAATGTGACAAGAATTATGCACAGGGGTCCTGCTCCCGGACTAACTTATTTTGCCGTTTTACTGGCAAAGAGCAATATTTTGGCATCTTTTCCATGGCTTGGAGTATGCACTTTGTAACATTAATGTTATCTCTGCTTTTGCGACCTCGGGCTGCTTTCTGTGTTTCTTTCCAAAAGTTGTGCACATTGGTGCATTTGGATACCTCTCTGGTGCTGTCTGCAATTTCTGTTTCTCTTGGTGTGTGCGGAATGAAAGGCTACTTTTGAGGAAGCTCAGTTGCTGGCTGTTGATGTGCTTTGTAAAGTGGAATGTGACCTAATACGGGACTGGCTTTTCATGTTCCTAAAAGGGTAACTGTTAGGGTGACCAGACGTCTTGGATTTCCCCGGACGGTCCCGGTTTTGGGAGAAGTGTCCCGGAGTCCCGACACTATCCCCCAAATTAAGAAAAGGTCCAGTTTTTTTTCTTTAGTGCCTGGATTTAGCATACCATTGGAGCCGTTGTTGCAGAAGGATAAGTGTAGCGCGAAGGGAAATCCATTAAAGAGACATTTTCTCTGGATTTCCCTTCTCTTTCTACAAAGGCTAGCCTCCAGTGTGACCCTGCTCTGCCCTTTAAAGAGAGCGAGACTTGAATGTGTGCGCACATGCATGTGTGGGTATATATACATATATTCACACACAGTTACAAGTCTACTGTATTACTGTATGTAGGCACATATTTACAAGGGCACGCAAAAACCGGGACAGGCCAGATATAGAAGTAAGGCTAAGGGCTTTACTTCTACTTTTATTTCTAGCCTATCCCAGTTTTTTGTCCTCAAAATCTGGTCATCCTAGTAAGTGTAGTTCTGTTTGTAGTGTCCGTGGCTACCGGTTCTGTTATTTGATGACCTAAGCATGTATTTGTCACCAGTATATAAACACTTTGGAGTGTAAGCCAGTCAGGCAAATTGTTACTCATTCACGCTGTGGAGCAACGCTCTCACCTGTGTTGTATTCTGGCCCTTAGCCTGTTTGATTATGTACACAACCAGAATGCGGGTCTAACTAGTCGGTCTAGGCATTTGTCCCTGCTGTGCGTGCTGCCGACCTTTCAAAAGGAGCTCTCCTGGTGTTCATGGTCTGCACATACAGTCTTTCAGGGCTCTAAAATGCAGCCTGAAGTGTCCGATTGTGGCACTGTTTATTGGAAGCAGGTCGGCCGATGACGGGTGTTTCCTTATCTTCCTTTGACCAAAAGATCGTGTTCTTTCCAATGGATATACGTTTACTTTAGAGTGTAAATATATAAACCTGTATTGGGGGCACGTTGTTCTCACATTTGTGCAGAGTGTTCATGCACCACACAAAAGTCAAACTACTTGCATTGCACACTTTGCAAATATTGCAAACTTTCAGTTGATCAGTGGGGCTCATGCATACAAAAGTGCAGTTAAATTATACCAGACGCCGGTGCTAATCATACCTTCTGAAACTAAAAAATGTGCAACTTCAGTTTGTGGAACTATCACTTTTAATAGGTGCCTCTCAATGCAGAACAAAAGGCAAAGGCGGGGCCAATAGTCACAAAGGTGAAACCTATTGGCTTTGCCAATGCTTGTTACACCTAGTTGCCTCAAGTTGAGAATATAAAAAATGCGTAATAGGTTCGCTGCCTTGTCCTCTCTTTTAAATGTTCACGCCTCATGTTTGAGAAGCTCATTCCCCAATTAAATGTTGGGTGTAAATCCCTCACTGCACGTGCGAGTTAGGATCAGTCAATTTCAAGTGCCTAGAAATGCTTGCCAGCCCATGTCACTGTGAAGCACAGCGCCCTGGTTGTTAAAGAGAGCCAGTGCCTCTGACTTTGCGATGGATTCTGGGGGATTTAAAGAGCCACCGAGGCGCTGTTGTGATGCTGTCGTCCTGTGCGTTTCTAATCTTTAATAATTCATGGTATGATGGCTTTAGGCGCATTTCATGCTGCAGTTGAAGGTTTCTGTGTCATGTTTTCCTCAACAGAGGCGGCGAATGGATTCAGAGGGGACATAATTGTATTTTGTTCCCTGTTGGGATACAGCATGCCGTATGGTCTGTACAGCAATAAAGGCTTAAAATGAAATATTAGGAAGGCAGGGTGTTTTAAGCGGATCAGCGGCGTGTGTTAGGAGGTCTAATGTTTGAATGGCCCTGGTGTACTTTCTGCAGCTGCCCTGCCACGGCTTGCAGGAACCACATTTCAGTGGTCATGATCATATATAAATTCTGAAAAGTCTGGACCTCAAAGCCCTAATGGGGGATGACAAAGCATTTTTCATTGGCAGTACTCCATGTCCTTGCTAGCAGCGTAAGGCAATGTTTGGCGCAATCTGTGTTTACCACTGTCTCTGGAGTTTGTTAAATGTGACTACAGTGTTTGTGCATATTTTGTGTGACATTTTGTTGCAGTGAGGTGTTATGGTCTTTTTGTGTGTCTGTGTTTTTTGTGCTGCAATACTGCGATTGGTATATTGCATTCTGTTACGATTTTTGTGTGTTTCCTGTTACATTTTAATGGTGTTGTTATTTTGCTTTGTGTAGAGTATTGTGTTATATTTCCTTATTTACTTTAGAATAACCCTGGGCATAGTTTGCATAGTAGCACTACACGTATCTACGCAAAGTACACTTTGAACTATGCTCAGCTATGCATAGTGCATAGCTGTTAGCACTGTGTGCTTGTCTGCTCTGAGCAATAATTGCAAACAGTATCTTGCACAGTGCAAGTTATATTAAAACAAGTATCTCTGTCTTTATATGCTAAAATGCATATAGTCATTATTTTAGCAAGCAGTGAGAGAGGTGATGATTTTGGGATCCTCCCTAACCTAGGGAGAGAACCAAGCAGATGCCTTGAAAACAAAAAGCACATCTTCTTGAACAATTCGGTGGTGGTCCCATCCTCTTAGGACCACCCCAAGCACAGTTATTGGCAAAAATACAATCCCAACCAAAGGCCCTGCAAAGCATTATGGGACGAGATTAGCAGTGGGCAGTGAATATTATAGTATCCAATATCAAAATAATTCTACAAAGAGCTGCAGTTCAATTAGTTGTTACTAGATGTCTCTCATGAGTTAAATGCAAAAGCATTGAAATTATTATTACATCAAGCTGCAGTTCCACTAGTCGTTACTAGATGTCCCTCACGAGTCAAATGCAAAAGCTTCATGCAAGGTTTTCAATGCTTTTGCATTTGACTCGTGACGGACATCTAGTAACGACTAGTGAAACTGCAGCTTGATGTAATAATAATTTCAATTCTTTTGCATTTAACTCATGAGAGACATCTAGTAACAACTAGTTGAACTGCAGGTCTTTGTAGAATTATTTTGATATTGGATACTATAATATTCACTGCCCACTGCTAATCTCGTCCCATAATGCTTTGCAGGGCCTTTGGTTGGGATTGTATTTTTGCCAATAACTGTGCTTGGGATGGTCCTAAGAGGATGGGACCACCACCGAATTGTTCAAGAAGATGTGCTTTTTGTTTTCAAGGCATCTGCTTGGTTCTCTCCCTAGGTTAGGGGGGACCCCAAAATCATCACCTCTCTCATTGCCTATTTTCTTTCACAGTTCACTTTAGTGACTTAGTTATATGCTTTTTAGCATGTAAAATTGCTTTAGCAAAGCATTTGTGGATGTTGTTGATGTTACTGCTACGCTACATGTTTGTAGCACAGTTTTTGCACTGTGAAACGTGCATTTTGGGTAGTGTGTAGAGCAAAGCATAGTACTATGCCCAGGGTTATTTTAGAGATGTAGATATAGGATGCTACATTTCTAACCAAACGTTGAAGCCCTTGTGACAAGCAGCCCGTCTGAACTGTATAAGGTGGTAGAATAGCACTGCTCCAACCCTTCACTGTTTAGGGTGCCATTCAGCACAAAGGTGCAACAGAGACTGTATCTTACATTAGCACTTGTGTTCGCTTTATGTGGCATGGCCAATAGTTATTTGAAATAAAATCCATTTGATTGCAACACAAACCATTTTGTGCACAACCAGCAGCAAATTAAAAGACAACTTATTTTCAAATCAATAATTATTATTTCATAGATCGCCCTGTTTTTTGCACTAGTGCTTGCTCAATGTGGCTCCTCCATTTATACAAAGTAATCAGAGTGACTTGTGCAATCATCCCTTGTGCACAGACCGTCCAACGCAAACATGCAGTGAAGGTGGGTAACTTTACCCTTCCTGAAGGTGAATGAAGTTTCATGATTAATCCAATCTTGGCCAGAGACAAATTTAGTGTCACTGGCCCCTGTTCCATGCAGCCAGATGCTACATCCTGAAAGCTGGGATTTTCCGCTGCTAATAATTGGATATTGAAAGGGAGGGATTTCTCTCTACTGCCCCTTAAGGCTTAGGCTGCCCAGATCTGTGAGTGGAAATGGGGAAGCCCTTCCAGTAAGCACCACTCAACAGTTGTGTACTAAAAGTGGTACCCTACTAGAGTGGGTTCTGACAGCAGGAAATGGATGGTAAGTGACAGCCAAACAATGCAAGAGTTCTTACAGCCCTGGGCAGCTTTGGGAATGTTTTACCACTACCATTTCTCTCATTCCCTTTTAAGTTTACAAAAAATACTTGCAATGTTGCGATGCACTTAACTTTACAACTTCACGCGCCCGTAAGTTTGTACAATTAGTCGCTGAAAGTGTTATTGTTGCTCTGAAGTGCAAATCCATGTGCACAATTACACACGGACTGGTGGGAATTCCTTAACAGCTGTGCCATCCCTTCAGCACCAGTGGAAATAGTAGATGTTACAACAGTCGTCGTGGACTTCCACTGAAGTGATCTTTCATCTCTATTGATGCCAACTTAGTTGGTGACACAACACAGAGAAAGGGCAGACAGACTGAATGCCCACATGTAATCAATCTACTTTGTATTATTATTATTATCAACAACTTATAATGCACACAGCTACCCCGAGGGGGTCACAGATAACTGTTATAACCCAATAGATTCAGAATAGCCAGGTTTTCAGCATCTTACGGAAGGTGAGCAATGATAGACAGTTTCTTAAGTGACCGGTAATGAGTTCCAAAGCTTGGCGCCCAGAAAGGCAAAGGTGTGTCCCTTCTTACGAGTCAATCGAAACCTGGGGACACCGAACAAGGCCTGGGTCGAGTTAAGTTATTAGCTACACTAATTCCATTTAGAATGATTATTCTCCTTAGTTACCAATGCTTACTATGACATCAGGATGGCTCAGTGAGCTAAGTGCTCACTGCTGACAAACACGATGCACGGGCGGTCAGAAGTTTGTATCTCTGCAAGGCAGAACCATCCTTCCAATGTCACTAATTTGAGTAACATATATATATCTATACAATGACAATTGTCTGAAAATCATTTTACATAGTCTGTGTTGTCACTATCATTACGATGGCTTTAACTATTCAATAAAAAATTATTTAACATGATTACCATAAATTGGATTTTAGGAGCACCTATTATTTGCAGTGCCTAGAAGCAGCATTAGTGCTGTATGAAGCTCTTTGTAAAGAAGCAAATAGTTCAGTTATTAACACTAGGAATAGGGACACTGTTTCAGCTGATGATCGAATGCCAGGACACTAAGGGGCAGCAGTAGCGGCTCATGGAGGGAGTGCCGTGGGGTGGTGGGGCAGGGCGGGGGAGCGGCAGGGTGGGGGTTATTAAACTCTGACTCACAGCCGACCGGAGTAATGTAAACAAATAAATAAATAAAACAAATTTTATCGCGCACGCTGAAATGCCAAATGCTTTTCAGCTCGCGCAATGTAATTTGTTTTATTTATTTATTTGTTTACATTACTCTGGTCGGCCGTGAGCCGGAGTTTACTACCCACCACCCGGCCCCGAACCCCACCCCGCCTCACCACCCCGCGGCACTCCCTCCATGAGCCGCTACTGAGGGGCAGGTGTACAACCATTTCATTTTGCGAGACGCTAATTGAGATTTTTTCGACTTCCAATTACAGACTCGCAAAATAGAATGTACTAATGTGTCTTAGACACATTTAGTGATGCCCAATGGGGTTGCAAATGACCCACTTCATCAATATTCATGAGGCAGGTCGCAATTTGTGACCCATTGAGAATGGCTTGCACTAACAGGGATGGTGGCTCGCTCGGGTCAGCAGACCACCATGTCTGTGATTGCTTTTTAAATAAAGCATTTTTTTCCCCAAAATGTAGCCCGTTTTTCTTAAAGGAAAACAGGATGCATTTAAAAAACAAAAGAAACAGAAAAGTTTCCTTTTCATTTTTAAGAATAAGTAGTGGTCCATGAGACCACTGCCTGCCTTCAAAACATGCTGGTACCCACATTCACAAAGGGGAAGGCGTCCCTTGGAACCATTTCCTGTTTGTGAATAGGTTACCACCTCCTTCACGGAGTTAGTAAAGTATGAATGTTTTACAACCGCATTTCAGTTGCAATAAATGCATACATGCCCCTGCCACTCTCTATTAGGATGGGATGCCCTCGGCATGCCCCTTCCTAATAAAAATCCTATTTTGTGAGTCGGTAAATAGGGTTAGTACATGCCAAATGCCGTTTTAGCAGTCGCAAACGGCCCGATTCTCTGTTTGCGACCACTAAAAACGGTCGTACATCTGGCCCTAAATGCTGTACCTGCTCTGCAGTCGTAGAGAGCTGACTGCGACTGTAACCTCTACTGAAGGTCGCAGCAAGGCCAGATGTTCTGGCATTCGTAAAATATGCTGGCTGAAGGGGTGGGACCAGGATGAAGGAGTCGTTTCTGGTTTTCTTTATTCTTTAGTTTTCTTTTGCTTTCTCTGTATATGGTACTCTAATGGACATTGGAGATTCATTTTGCTGCCTACATTTGGTGTCTGTTTAAAATATTTTCTGAATCGAATACGATTCTTACTGACATCGTGACGTGGTGAGAATTAATGAAATTAGGTTTTTAAAAACACTGCTTTTATGTGACAGAAAAATGGAAGGCAGGGCCTTTTGGAGGGGCTGTGCTTGCTGCACGCTTCTGAGGACTGCTGCATTGCCGGGCCTTGGAAAGGGTCAGCGATCTCAGCAGCCTCAGCAGCAGCGAGCATGTACTGCTGGGATGAAAGCTCCTGTCGGAATCAGCTTAATCTCGCGCTTCAGCCGCGCGCCGGGGCCGGAGGGCGCGCAGGACTTCCAAAGGATCGGATGGCGACCCCGAGCAGACGACAAGAGACTCGCGGAAGTTTGGAGGATAGATCGAAAAGGAGCCGGGCCTTCGGGGGATATCATTCCAGCACGTACACTCCTCAGCGCCGAGAAGGCACCTTAGTGCCTCCTCCTGCTACAGTAACAGCTCTCGTGCGATCATATTCATCCGGAGAGCTCAGATTGTGGGGGCGGGTGGGCTCCGATCCTGTGCAGTGAACTGTACAGAATACACGTTTTTTTCGGCCTAACATCCCTCTCCTTTAATAAGCATGTACGATGCGTCTACACCGCACTGGATTTTGGAAAAGATCGGAATAGGCATGTCGTGCCGGCTGCCCTTTGCTGCATGAAAGGAAGGCGGTACTCATTTTGAGTGCCTTTGTGGAGAGATTCGCGTGCCCTCAAAGGGATGTATGTGATAGTTTCTGACTCCTGTCCCTAGACATTCATCACAGCATGGCACAGGAAACTAGGGCAGGTCGCTGCTGAATCCATGCTTTTTGTACAGTACAATGGAAAGTATTGGTGCCCACAGAGGATGCAACATATGGCCACACGTTGGCACACGCTGTTGCAGTTGCGTAGAAGTTGTATTCTACATATTTTCATGCTAAGTAATTTCCTGACACTGTTCAAAACCTGAGTTAGAAGAGAGAAGGCTCCGTTGGTAACGTAAGCCCATGGCGTGGACCAGTCCTTCAGCAGAGCATCAAACATGTAGCACAGGCTGGCCTTTAAGTGGGATGAAAAAAGTGGGGGATCACGGAAAGGGGAGGGGCCTATATAATTAAGGGCGTGGCTTTAACGTATATGGCAAAATTGGCATATAGTCAGGGCTTTAAGTGGGCCGGGTCTCACCGGGTCTGAGCACCTCCAGTTTTTATAGGGGGCCTCGAAACGGGTCTCTATCGGGCTCTGTTTTGTGCCCTGGCACAGCCGGTCCGTGCTTTTCGAGCGTTATAGGGGAAGGTCAATCCTTTAAAGAGGGTCATTTTCTTTCTGGATTTCCCTTCTCTTTTTGAAACTCAGGAGCAGCAACATTGTCGTGGTGTCACCAGGGCTTTAAGTGGAAGTTTTTTCAATATTATATACAAGCCACAGTTGCTGCTTATTTATCTTATGCAACTAACAACCATTGACAAAGCCAATAGTCCTGACTTGTAGGTATGATGTTACTTTTTGTATCATATATCTAGATGCAATGACAGAAACAGCCAAATACCAGTCCGGCGGCACACTATGCTAAACACAAATTTTTAGCTTAAGTGGTTTTAAGCCACACCCTTAATTACATTGGCCACGCCCCCTTGAGAGACCCGCCCCCCCAGGTTTTTCATCCCACTTAAAGCCCTACATATAGTGCCACCATACTGACACATTTGCATAGGATCACAACTGTAGCTGGCATACGTGACTATTGCTCTGTGGAACTTGCAGAGAGGCCAAGGACTGGATGGCCACATATTCTGAACACCTTTATTCACACTGACAAGCACTAGGAGAAATTCGCACCGCACTGCCTTCAGTCACAACTCAACTGTGCCCCGTTATAAACATTTGGACGCGACAAAATTTATATTATGCACTAGACAAGAGAAATATGCTGTCTGAAAAAGAAATACAACATCCTGGAAAAAGCAAGTACTCATAGGGAACGCAAACTTAAAACAGCATGTTAAATGGATTTCACATGGACGACATGGATTACTTTAATGTTTTTACACTCGTTAATAAATCGATCAGTGTTTTTGCATGAAAAGTAAAGGACATGAATACGGGGTCCAGAAAGGACCTGTTTCAGTGTCTTCTTTAAATAACTACTGGGTCTGGGACCCAGCCCACTTAAAGCCCTGAGCACATGCATACTGAAAGGAGGGCGGGGGAGGGGAGGGGAGCGTCCGGCCCTCCAGACCTTTACTTGCGCCTCCCTGGTGAATGGCAGCACAGGTCTCCTCTTTACTTCAGTTAGTACTAACTCAGAAAGTGGTTAGAAGCTGATAAAGTGAAAGGGAAGAAGCAAAGAAGGGTCCCACACCACTTATTTTAGGAACACATTCATTTTAAACAGATTGTGCAGTAAACACGTAAAAGTTGACAAACGCTTCGAAACTCAGAAGAGTGTATCTCATTAACGTACAGAAACGTTTCCCCTCGGTACATGAGAATATATATTTACCTCAAGAAATAGTTTCAAACATTAAGTTAGAAGCACTCAAGCCTTCCCTGGCTCTGCCAACACGGCCATTAGTGACCCAAGAGGCAAGTCATTTGTCAGGTGCACCCTCTGGGTGGCCTAGGTTGTTATTGTACTTAGAACAGCATTATAGTTGATTACATCAAACACAAGAGAAGGTTTTGCACAGCACACATCCTGAGCTCCTGTATTTCAAGGCGCTCTCATATGTGATAATGAAGAAAAAGGAGGCAAAGTGAAATAAAACAATTGTCCATTATCACACAAAAGTGGGGAAACCATTATTGATCCCAGCTTTTCTGGTTTCACACTGTGCATTTCATCCACTTGATGGGTATCTCTTTCCCTCTCATGTTTTTGATTAAGAGTTAATGCTTTGTTTTTAATTCTTGGCACAAGATGTTAGAGGATGGGTGGCAGAGAAGAGCCACATGAACGCTTGGTTCGTTTTGGGCTTGAATTTCCAAGAGAACTTCAAGCCGAGCCAGAGCCAGGCATCTGGCTCGAGCTTGGCCAGAACCTTCTGTGGGTTGCCCACCTCTATCACACATGGACAATTAACAGGACAAAGGCATAGGAAGGATGATTTGACCCTCCAAATAATCCACAACTCACTGCCCACACCATGTATATGCTTTGTGTCCCCTATGCCCAGCGCACACTGGCCCGACCCTCACCCTGCTGGCATCAATGTGGCCCTCAGTCAGGCCATAGACCATACTTTTTGGTCACTGGAAAATGTTTGCAAATATCCATGGTGTAGCATGACAGGCAAATGGTGGCTACCACAAGGCATTTGCTTCTTAAAGCATGATTCACAAAGCCATTTTAACAACTAAGTTGATCTTAGTTGTGCACAAATGTCTTACTTCATAATTTCCACTTTCTAATTTTCAAAGCATGAATTTATACTTGTATGTTAACATTCTCACAGTTGTTATACCCAAATAGTTTAATATTTAGCGAAATTACGTTTGCTCCAATGGGTGTTGAGAGGTATTCCAGAGCAGGAATGGCAATTAAATTTTGGAGCGCTCACAAAGTAATATGTTTGTGGATATTCACAAACTTTCCCATGGCATAGTCCTACCTTGGATATGATTAGAACTTAACATCTGTCAGGGGCAGGAGCAAATCACTATCCAGAAGGTCTTTGGGGAGGGAACATCAGCAAAATAATGAGTTGGGGTGGGGTGTATGAAAGGGGTTTTCTCCAGGGATAAACATATTTTCTGAATTTGGTAAAAAAAAAGTTGGCATGAGCAAAATCACTGTGGGTAAGCATTCACCATGTACAATTACGCATGTGTTGCGGCTTACAGTCGCGAGTACCGCCATAGCTTTCCAGGAGTGATCTAAAATAATTAATGAATGGGGCTCTTACTATTTAGTATAGCAGGTGAATCACACACCACATTTATACCATCCGTCTTATCAGCTACCTCTGCATAGCTGCATCGTGCACACCAACGCATAATTGTCACCTCCTCAACATGTGGAAGGAGATGAGGTCTATTATGGGGGAGTGCTGGTCAAAAAAGAGAAGAGAGATGGTGTAGTTTGGGAGAAGATATATTTCAGTATGTGGAGAGCTGTAATCTTAGAAGAGGTGATGTAGTATGTGAGGATCTGTGGCCTAGGATGGGATGCAGTGGTCTAGTATTGAAGGAGAGGGGTTTATTACAGAAGGAGAGATGGTGTAGCATGTGAGGAGAGGTAGTCTATAATGGGATAGGCGGTGATCTAGTCTATGAGCGGGGCTGGTTTAGTATGGTGAAGAGGTGGTATATTAGAGGAAAGTGGGATCGAGTATGGTAGAAGATGTGGTTTAGCATTGAGATGATGTGGTCTAGTATGGATAAGATGTTATCTAGTATGTGAGGAGCGGTGTTCTAGTATGTGGAAATGGTGGTCTAGAACCAGAGGAGGGATGACTTAGTATGGATGAAGAGGTGATGTGAGAAGATGTGGTCTAGTGCAGGAGGAGAAGTGGTCTGTTATGGGAGGAGGGCACGTCTATAATGGGGAGAGCAGTGGTCAAGTACAGGAGGAGAGATGGTTTAGTATAGGGGTAAACGTAGATTAGTTTGAGAGGAGATGTGATCTAGTATGAGAGGTGAGGTGGTCTAGGTAGAATGGGAGCAGAGACGGCCTAGCTTGGAAGTAGATGAGATTTTGTATTCGAGGAGAGGTGGTCTAGTATGGAAGGAGCAGTGTTCTAGTATGGAAGCAGAGGTGGCCTAGTAAGGGATGAGCTGTTGTCTAGTATGGAGACGTTGTCTAATATGGGAGGAAAGGAGTTGCTCTGCAGTCATCCATTGGAAAAAATGTTGACAAAGAAGGAGAGATCAGTGATCTAATATCAATTGACCCTTACCAAAAGCCTCATTATTGTGTAGCTTCAACTGCAAATGTTAAATGAGGCCTTGTTTGAATAAGTTTAAATACATGATATATCATCATCATCATTCAAGCTTTATTGCGGTTTGGTTTACCATAAAAGCACATAAAAAAGAATAAAAACAATTCTATACAGTAAGTTAATCAGTCAATACGATTCATGCATATAATCACAGTTGTAAAGCTAGGTTATTAAACATATCCTTTAAGACTTAAAAAATTTAAATAATGTCTAGGACTCTAAAATTGTTAAAACAATGGTTATTGTGCTAAATAAAATACAATCTGTTCTCTCATTATCCAATAAACTTAGTGCAGATGTGTAGCAATGTTAGTTATCAAATTCCTTCGAATTGACCACATAGAAAGCAAATATTTGGCTACTGCAGACACAATCACTGCATTTGTATCAGTTTTTAGAATCCTAAAAAAAAACAAATATTGCTTTACACCCAGATTTTTACACAACTGAATTATCCATTTCCTCCTGATGTTAACATATGCTGGACAGAAAAGGATAACATGTACAGTGGTTTCTTCCTCAGTTTGGCAACCTGGGCAAGGGCGTGCCGGACCCCCTGTCCACCTATCAGTGTGAGAGTAGAAAGTCAAGGTGCCATATCTAAATTGCAAGTAGAGCTTCTTCGCCAAAGTGGGTTGTATTACGTCAATCTCCGGCTCAAAGCTATAAAAAGACTTAACATCCAAAAAGATGTCAGTTAGGCTTGAAGTTTTTACTGAGCGGAAGAGATTCCTTAGATTAAAGTCTTTTACAACACATGTCATGGTTTTCTTAGAAATGGCTGGGCAGGAGACCTCGGGATTTAACCAGAGATCCTCGAGCCCAGTCAATGTAAGTGATTGTCTTACAAATGTTAGCCAAGGGATCCTACCAGATCCTAATGAAGCCATGACTACTTTGAGCTCCTCCTTGTAATTCACCAGCTCAGGGGTGCTCCACAGCCGCCTCCAATAAAGTAGGGGCCGAGCAGCAATAGCGTCTGCGATTGGGCGAATATTCAATCCAATCTGAGCGGGCCCAAGGGAGTACTTTTTGGCAAATCCAGTAGTTGCCTTATAAAATTATTTTCTGTTATAGATAGGTCACTTGCTGATATATGTCCCCAGAGTTCCGCCCCATAAAGGGATGATGCCCTGGCTTGAACTCTAAAGATTTCAAGGGGGGCACTTATTATTTTGTGGGTACAATTCTTCTGCACTTTTAGGATACCCCCAGCTGCCTGGGTTAATCTTAAATTGGCCTTGGCCAATTGAGGATCCCACCCCATTTTGTCATTCAAGGTTAAACCTAGGTAATCAAAAGTTGGAACCCTTTCGAGGGGTCTGCCTTCCATCATTGGATGGGGGCAATTAACGGTACTAGCATTAAAAACCATGTACTTGGTCTTATTTATGTTGACCACCAGGTTCCTTTTATTACAGAATTTGGCAAACTGATTCAACACCCGCTGCATCCCCATTGGGGATTTAGAAAGCAGCAGCGTGTCATCCGCAAACATTAATGCGGGAAATCTTTGGGCGGCCAATTTGGGGGAGTCAATGTCGTTTATGGCAAGGAGATCTTCAATAAGCCCGTTGAGGAAGAGCGAAAACAGGGACGGGGCAAGCACACAGCCCTGTCAAACGCCTTTCTCAATCGGAAATGCTCCGGTTAACTGACCTTGCCTGCCAAAACGAACTCTGGCAAAAGTGCCTTCATGTAGGATTTTAAACTGATGACATAAATATGGCGGAACCCCCATTGATAATAAAATGGTCAATAACTGGTTACAGTCCACCATGTCGAATGCGGACTTTAAGTCCACAAATGTAAGATATAGACTACCACCTTCCAAGGCCACATGCTTCCAGCGAAGGACCTGCAACTGGAATAATTGGTCTGTTGTTGATGTTTTAGCCCTAAATCCCACGTGAAGCGGGGTCAAGATGTTATCGTTAGACCAAGCCTGTAAACATTGTAACAGGAGCCTGGCATACATTTTTTGGGTCACATCGATAAGGCTAATAGGCCTATAATTAGAGGGTTGGAGCGGAGAACCCTTCTTATGAATGGGAATTATCTCCCCCCCAGCCAAGTACTTGGAAGTGGTAACCCCTGCAATATCGCATTAAATAATACTTGAAGGTATGGGGCCCAAACTGTCGGTTCTTCTCTATATAAATCACCTGGGATCCTATCCAGTCCCGGTGCTTTGTTCGGCTGGATGCTTAAAATGGCCGACTGGACTTCGACCAACGTGAATGGTTGTATTGACCACATGGGGTTCGTAGCCAATAGGCTCGGTGGGCGCTCACTTATAAGTGTAGAGGAGAGAGAATAAAGATCTTTAAAATAAGAGGACCATGCTTATTCAGGGATGTTTGGAGCAATTGTAGTCCTGCCCTCTGATTTTCCAGTATGGACAAGATTCCAGAATGACCTTGGGTCCTTTGCCACGAGTGCAGATGTAATAGCAGACCAACGATCTGCCTCCCATTCTAATTTTGCGTTACTTAGCATTTTCTTGTATGCCTGCCTGGCTTCTGTAACACAAAGTCTATTGCCTTGACTTAGGGCCAACAGTAGTGCCGCTTTCGCATCCCTACAGCACCTATTAAACCATGGGTTCCCATCATTGCGAAGTTTAGGCTTAGCAAGACCTGTCTTATAGAAGGTGTCCTTTAATATTGAGACCATTTCCCTATGGATACCCGTAAGTTCGCCCATATCAATATCCAAGAAATTGATAAGGGTAGAGTTTGCCCTTTCAAGCAGGGGGATTACATCTCGATATATTTTTGCCATAGATTCAGTGGACAATTTCACGGCTGCCCATCGGATTCTTCTCCCACCTTGCACTATTCTTAAGTCACTACTTAGGGTAATCATCATAACACTATCCTCCCTGGTTAGTTGAAAGTCCAACTCAATTATCAGGGGATTATGATCACTTTCAGTGCGAAAGGGAACACTAAGGTCTATGATTTTAGGTCACAAAGCCAAGCTGGCCAAAAAATAATCTATTACAGATGCATGCCCCATGCCACTGTAAGTTTGCTGAGCTGGAGTGTCACTCTGGAATCGACTGTTACATGCTCTAATAGAAAACGTATAGGTGAGGGAAGTCAGCTGAAGGACAAGAGCTGTCCAATTTTTTACAGGATAGGCGTTAGGGGGCAAAACTGACCAGATTTCGTCTTCTTCCATTGTGATCGGAGGGACCCCTTGTAATGGTTCAAAGTGACAGTTGAAGTCTCCTCCGATCAACAACGCAACGTCACCCCCAAGCGGTTGACACAGCAGGGATGCGGTTGACACTGCAGACTGCGCGCTACCTTTTTAACAAGTAATTTTTAAAATTGTTGCACTATAGCTTTTACCTTGTAATACTGTATTTTTAATTAGTGGGAATCAAAGAGTGGAGGTGGGAAATTTCCAAGCATACTGTAAATTTACCTGTGAGCCTCGCCCAGCACCCCGGTCCGTCGCGGCAAGTGCCGATTGCACGGAGGGTGACTACTGGGACTCAGAATTCCTCACATCCGGTTCACTTGGGCTTCCGGCTGGTGAGCGGGCTAGTGTTCAGGCACAAAGAGCATATTTAACAACATGCTGAAGCGAACGCGCAGCGGACACGCGCAGTGGGCGCGCCGCTGGCGAGGCAAGCCCATCTGCGCCCGTCCGCGCCTGTACCGAGCCTAGGGCCGGAACCCCTGGAAACGATGATAGGATACCTGCAAGAATTGTATATACATACAAAGAGCTACTAAAGCTGGATAACCCAGCTGGTAACCACCACTGCAAACGTCTAAACCCCATGGATGAAGTCAAACAATGTGACTGCTGCAAAATGCCCTTTCATTTCACGAGAATAGGCAAATATGAGCCACAGATTAACACCGCAAATTACAAATCGAGGGTTGCGGTTTTCAGGGCAGTACTAATAAATGCAAGATCCTTAATAAAACACAACACAGAGATCGCTGAACTGCTGGATACACACCACCTGGATGTGGCTTTTATCACGGAGACATGGGCTGATGGAGCATCAGACCCAGATATTGCTTTAGCATTACCACCAGGGTATACTGCCACCAGAGCTGATAGAATAGGGAGAAGGGGGGGAGGGCTTGCCATTCTATGTAGTGAGGAGCTGCACGTCCACAGCTCGATTGTGGGTAACTCCTCTGACTGTGAAATGCTTCTATTTCAAATTACACTTTCAAAGAACTACACATTAAGAGGCCTTCTACTGTATAGACCTCCCAAGGCAAGGGCCCCTCTGTTATCAATCTTAAGCCCAATTCTAGAATCAAGTCTGCAAGGATCAGACTTCACAATCCTAGGGGATTTTAACTACCATCTTGAAAAAGTTACGGACACCAATACTGCTGAATTGCTCGATGCAATGTCTGGACTCTCCCTGGACCAGATCGTTAATCAAGGTACCCATGTGGCAGGACACACACTGGATGGGATTTTCTCCTCCAACTCTAACCTTAAAATAACGGAGATTTTACCAGTTACATGGTCAGATCATAAAGCCATCATATTTACTATCACCGTTAGTCAGGTACAGCTTGGCGTATCCAAAGGCCAGAGGTCAGTTACATACCAAGACTGGGCAAAAATTAACACACAGCTGCTACAGGAGACACTCATTAGGACCAGACCTGAGTCAGTGCCCAACAGTAATCAGCTAGCCGACAGGATCTCCTCTTGGATAAAGACAGCGGTAAAACTGGCAGTCCCTACTAAATGCTTTGTTCTAAAACGGAAAAAGCCTTCAGAACCTTGGTTCTCTGGAAAACTCAGGGCACAGAAACAAACATGTAGGAGGGCCGAGAGAAAATGGAGAGCTAACTACGATCTAAACTTTAAAAATGACTATGCTCAAACATTAACTGACTACAAAAAACTTGTGATCAGGGAAAAGTCTAATTATTTCACCAGCAAAATCAAAGAGACGATGAACTCCAGTAAGGAACTCTTCGCGACAATCAAAAAATTAGCAGGTCCCTCACCCACGAATCAATTGGAAGGCAGCACTGAGTTCTGCAACAACTTAGGAAAGTTCTTTGTGGACAAAGTTGCCAAAGTATTTGAACCTTTCAAAACGAACCACTCCATTACAAGTTCAAATAACTACCTTAACCCAGAACGAGAGACATCAAATCCCAAAACAGGCTTTCGTTTCACGCTCCCTACAGTAGAACAGATACACCAGGTGGTAAAAACCATCAGATC
This sequence comes from Triturus cristatus, assembly GCF_964204655.1. NCBI lineage: Eukaryota > Metazoa > Chordata > Amphibia > Caudata > Salamandridae > Triturus > Triturus cristatus. The sequence goes on from NC_140588.1 coordinate 922,447,104, forward strand.
CGGCAACCCCACGGATCCTTGCCCGCCAAAAATAATGCACTTATTTCCAGACATACTCAGTGAGCAGCTACACGTCCTGTTCTCAGAAATAATCCATTCAGGAGTCTTTCCGGATGCCTGGAAAATCGCAGCAGTCACCCCCTTACTAAAAAAAAGTACCTTGGACCCTAAAGACCTCAGCAGCTATAGGCCAATCTCCAGAATACCCTTCCCAGCTAAGGTATTGGAGAAGTTGCTTAATCAACAACTGAAGGATCTCATAATCTCCAGAAATTACCTGGATAACTCACAATATGGGTTCAGAGAACATCACGGCACTGAGACAGCATTGGTGATGGCAGCGGAAGGTCTCAGGAATGCTTTAGACGCAGGAGGGAAGGCCGCCTTGATCTTGTTAGATCTATCGGCGGCCTTCGACACCGTGAACCACGATATCCTCCTGGCACGCCTGGACGAACTAGGGATTCAAGTTTCTGCTCGCCAGTTGATGGCGTCCTTTCTGAGAGATAGATCTTTCACAGTCACCTTGGGAGAACACGCTTCCAACCCTTTTATGACACCTTGTGGGGTTCCTCAGGGTTCGGCGCTTAGCCCTACTCTCTTTAACATTTACGTTGCCCCTTTAGCCTCAGTCATTAGAAAGTTCGGCTTCACACCAGTCTCATATGCCGATGACACTCAAATAGTGGTATCAGTATCTGGCGATATAGAGGAATCAATAGACCGCTTTAGGAACTGCATGACTCAAGTTAACCATTGGATGCGATGCAACTGCCTAAAGTTAAATGGTGAAAAAACCGAGATCATGCTGCTAGGTACTATGGCCGACCTCTGGTCCCCCGACTGGTGGCCTGACACTCTGGGCGACTGCCCTCTCCCAGTGGGGAAAGTCAAAAATCTCGGATTCATCTTCGATGACAAACTGACTTTTAATTCCCAGATAAAGAAGGTGTCTTCCTCCATATGGCATACTTTGAAATTGATCAGAAGAATATGCCCATTTATTCCTCTGGACTCACGGAAAACTGTGGTTACAGCGCTTGCCTTGTCTACATTGGATTATGGCAATGCCTTATACACAGGTATCCAAACTCAATACCTTACCAAACTGCAAAGCCTCCAGAATGCGGCAGCAAGATTGGTGCTGGACATCCCTAGATTTGAATCAGTGTCTAATAAGCTAAAAGACTTACACTGGCTCCCCGTGGACAAAAGGATACAATTTAAATCCTTGTGCCTGGCTTATAAGGCACTTCACGGCTCAGGATCACATTTCCTGAGAACTCAATTCCAATGGTATGTCCCAGGCAGAAGTCTCAGATCCTCCAACACTAAACTCGTCCAAGTACCCAAATTCAGTCAGAACAGATGGGGAGGAAGAAGTTTTCTGCTGAGGACAACTAAGCTATGGAACCTCCTACCTATCAACATAAAAAACAGCCCTACACTCTTCGCCTTTAGAAAGGCCATCAAGACATGGCTATACCCCTGCTAATCATCCTCGCAGAATCTCCCTGCATCCAACTTCAGCGCCAAGACGCCTTCGGGCATTCGTGCGCTCTACAAATACAAAAATAAAATAAAATAAAATCAAGCAAATGCAATAGGGTGGTTAATTTATCTAAGGTGTTGGATGTTCCCCCCGATCGCACTGGCCGTGAGTATATATTAATGAGTGCCAATTTTGGTGTTTCTTTGTGAGACATCAGGATACACGTGAGATCAGGACTATTTGTTTCTAGTCTTTTCAACGTGAATCCAAGATGGACACCCACCCATATACACAGCTCCCCTGACGGTCTGCCTCTCGGGCCTTTTACTGCAGGTTCCGCAAAGGTTACATAATCCATTCTATGGGTAGGACCTACCGCCCACGTTTCCTGGAATAAGCAGATCCCGTGTAAATCCACGAATGTACACCAATCCGGGATATCTAAGTTGGATGCGAGGCCCGCTATATTGCAAGATAAAAATTTTAAGGTCCCCTTTGTCAATACCTGCCTGTTTCCCGAACTTCCCTGTTGGCCAAGCCTGGCAAGACCACGCACCCCAGGACCGACTAAATGCTGATCCAAGTGCGTGCGGACAATCTGATGTTGCGGCACAGGGATAAGGTTATCAATCACAGGGGGAGGTGGACCATCCCCTAGCTCCCCTGAGGTTACATAAGATTTCCCCCCTGGGGATCATTCTTGCTTCAGTAGGGGGTAAAGGGTTGATTGCAGTATTCGCCACCCCCAAATAATCCCTCCTGATAATCTTCAAACCTTCCTCCCTTTTATTAACATCCAATCTATGGACCGATAGGGGGCTGGGGGGCATATGAAGTCAATCCACTTGATCCAGCAAACTATATCTATTGTTTACTGGAAAGCCCAACACTTCACCCCTAACCTGACCACCCCTACTTCTGTCTACGTAGTGCCAGGAGTCCCCTTGCTGGGGCCATAGGTCGGAAATCCTATAGTTGGTGGCATGATGAGCATAATCTGTTTGATAAAAGTGGTCTAGTCTCAGTGATTTAATAATTGTGTCAGGGCTTGTCTGGTACCTGCTACATACATAATCAACTGCCCTATAATCCTCAAAATTAATAATTACGCAGTCCCCATCCACATTTTTTGGATTACAACCCACCCACCCCACCCTTCTAACAAACAAGATTTTACTTTGGATGGATCTAGGCAAGGGTCTATGGGTGTTCAACCAATGCATCATCTTATTCTTAAGTTCCTCATACGATTCATGTCTAGCATTCGTCAACTTAGGAACCCCAGTAAGGACAACCACGTACGGAGCACAATCCGGAGGTAAATTGATGCAGGGTAGATCTGGGGGAACGTTTTTTCCCCAGGGTTGGTTTGAGGACTCCTTTCCTGGGGTTTCAATATTTACAGGGTTTACCGGTTTCAGGGGCTGTGCCTTTTTCACAGCTATGGGGCCATTTTTAAGGCCAGTTATGCTGGAACTCATGTTTGACCCCTGGATGGTGGTCGATATGGGTCGATCATTTAGAGTAATAGGTGTTGGTTTATGTTGAGTCTGCAGGACATTCGCTGAAGTGGCCAGAGCTTTGACTTGGGCTTGAATAGCTGATAAATCATTTCGAAGACCCATGTTTTCCACAAGCAGTGCCTCCATTTTCCCCAGCCTTTCATCTAAAGAATTCAGTCTTTGCTCCACGGGCAGAATAACAGAAGATAAAACCATACTTAGTTTTCCCACCAATAAATCTAAGTCGAAGGAGCATGTAGATATAGAGGCGGTGCCATTCCTAACAGGGCTATCTTTAGAAACCACAGGAGCGCTAGACTCAAGTTGATCTATTATGTTATGTTTAGACTGTTTAGGTTTTCTACCCCGAAGTGAGGCACCAGCCCTCTTCCTTTTCGGGAAAGCACCCTCTTTGCATCTTATCTTGTCCAGAGTGTTTATACTCACTTCTGTTTGAGCAGGTATTGTGTTTATGGTCTGCCCACATAGTAGTTGGGTTAGCCCATCCGCCTGGTCTGGTAGATTGTTTCCGGTGGAGTATAAGTTAATAGGAATCTCTTCAATAGCTGTATTTAGCTGGGGAGGACCAGTTGAGCATGCTTGTGCGACAGGGCCCAGGGAAGATCTCCTTAAGAAGACCGGGTCCTGGGACAGACGGCGTTCCGTCATTACAATTTCACGTTCCAATACCGATGATGCTCTCGTGATAAATTGATCTAGGGTCCCAGCTACAAGCCCTATTGGAGTCGGTTTCACACCCCTTCTGGCTGCCATAATAGTCCAATGTTAGAATTAGGAACGAATTATAGATGGTACTCACGGTTCCCACTGGGTGTCAGGGGGTTGGCCCGGTCCGGTCTCCTTCGGTCTTTGACGGGCAAGGACGGGCCTGCCCTTGGCCCGGGCTTTGCCCGGGCGCGGCCTGGGCGCGGCCCGTGCGCGTCCCGCGCTGCAGGGCTGTAGCAGCACTTATATGCGTCCCAGGCGCTGCCAGATGACTTCTGCGGCAGGCACGCAACCTGGGCTTCATCCTGGACTCCTCCCTCTCCATGACCAGACAAGTCAACGCCGTCTCCTCGTCATGCTTCAACATCCTACGCATGCTACGTAAGATCTTCCGGTGGATCCCCACTGAAACCAGGAAGACGGTCACCCAGGCCCTCGTCACCAGCCGACTGGACTACGGCAACTCCCTCTACGCCGGAACCACTGCAAAACTCCAAAAAAGACTCCAGCGCATCCAGAACGCCTCAGCACGACTCATCCTGGACATCCCCCGACGCAGCCACATCTCCGCACACCTGAGAAACCTGCACTGGCTCCCCGTCAGCAAGAGAATCACGTTCCGACTGCTCACCCACGCACACAAAGCTCTCCACAACCAAGGCCCTAGATACCTCAACGATCGCCTGAACTTCTACACTCCCACCCGCCAGCTTCGATCGACCAGCCACGCCCTTGCCGCCGTCCCCCGCATCCGAAGAGCCACAACGGGAGGAAGATCCTTCTCCTACCTAGCCGCCAAGACGTGGAACTCCCTCCCCACCCACCTCCGCCTGACCCAAGACCACCTCGCCTTCAGGAAGCAACTCAAGACCTGGCTGTTCGAGCAGTAGCGGACCCCCCTTCCCCAAGCGCCTTGAGACCTTCCGGGTGAGTAGCGCGCTATACAAATGCTTTGATTGATTGATTGATTGAGGCTGCTGGGAGTTGTGGTTTTGCCCGGTGGCCGTTCCCTTCACGGCGGCGCTATAGGAAATAGGCAAGCTGCAAGTTGATTTATGCCCCAAACGCTGGCTGTTTCCCTCACGGCAGGCTCACTAGAAAATAAAGAGTCACAGGACTGTGTGGCGCGTCCCCCGCCTTCAAAAAGGCCATCATCTTTTCATTAATTAGCACGGAAGGAAGCCCATCCTTGGGTGTGTGTGACCGCTCACCAGTGGCACGTGAAGTAACAGTAGGTGTTGCAGCATGCGTGACATAAGAATCAAACTGTACAGACTACTGTCAACATTATGGGCATGATTACGATGTATGGCGGACCGTTGCGGTCTCAGGAATGACCGACCTCCGGTCGGCGGTCCCGACACCACAATGTAGGTCGCATACTCCCATTTCTCTGTGGGAGCTTGTGCTGCGGCCGTAAACCGGCCATAGCACAAGCTCCCATAGATGGGAGCATGTCTAAATCCCTGCACCGTGTGGCAGGCACCATGGTGCAGGGATTTACAGGGGCGGCATGATAACCGGAGGGCCTGTGGGAAGGCCAGCATGGATCTGCTCTCAGAAAGTGCCATCAAAATCCTGAAGGAGGAAACGCCTCCCTGATGGGATCATGTGGCCCTTCCGACTGGCCGATAGTCTCCTCGATGGGCTTGGTAGTTCCGACTGCCGTAATTGAAATACGGCAGTCAGAAGTCAAACCAGGAATGTTGGTTAGAAAACCTCCGACCAGCAGGTAAAATGCCCCCCCCCCCCCCCCATGTTGGGGCAAACTAAGTACTGTGTTAGCTGACATTTATTGTTCTTTCCTCATGTTGAATTGCAAAAAAGAGCTTGAAAATGCAAAAAAATATGGGTGACAACCACTCACTGCTGACATAACTAGCAAATTGCTCTGTTGTTTTAAGTTTTTTAAATGGTAGTGTTTTTTGAGTACATCTACAGTTTTTTTAACATAAAATAACATCTTACTACCTTCCTCACTTATAACTCCACCTCCACTGTTGTTTTTTCAGTGAATCTCTCTGTTGTCTCTTTAATGTGAAGTGATATGTTATTATGATATGTTTGGCGTGGGGTGGCCATCAGCCGTACAAAGCAAGAGGGGGTTGGCAGAAGGGGTGGATTGTTGATTGGCTGATATTTTATTTTATTTTTTTCATCCAGTGGGAGTCTGGCAGGGACAACATTGTGGGGGCGCTGGCTTCCATGGGACTCCACAAGATCTAGTGGGGTCAGGATATCTCAACCCAGGCTTTTTATGTGTTGGTTTTTTGTTTTTCAAGACTTTGGGACATAATCTGTGGGTCCTAAAATGGTAGCCTCAACACTTTTATCATGTTGCAGCTGCCAATCACATCATCTGGGGGTGTCTTACAGGACCGTCATCCAGACTGTGCGTTTTGGCATTTTCTTCTTGTGGGAGTGCCACAGGACTACCGCAGGAGTCCCGCAGCAACAGATATCTCTAAATATGTAACCTTAATTTCTATAAAACAGCTGTACAGAAATACATCAATTCGCAAAACATTTGCTTTCTGAATAAACATCTAGCTTTCTGCCAAATCTGGTTTCAACCGTCCAGCCGTCCTTTCTGTATCATTGTCTAATTTTTCCTATGGAAAATGCATGGTAGAAGAAAGTGTTTTGGGACCCACTCCTTTTTCTTAGCTCTTGCTTGACTAATCACCGTGAAACCTTTCAGGAAGAGGAAGGTGCTGAGGTTGATACACTTTTTATTGGAAAGTTTTCTGAATATTAATCAAACAACGTATAACTCATAAGGCAAACAAAAAATGCTCCTATCATCACTACAGTTGTGCAATTAATATGTATATATATTCATATATATATACATATATATCTATATTTGGTCATGTGATCAAGGCTCAGGGAGAGCCGAAACGTTATGGCGACATTTTTGCAGTTAAGCTATTACATTTTTGCACGAAGAAATTGGTCCGTGTTTGTGTTTTCTGTCCAGAGGCTACGAGGAGGCAGCCCTGCCAGGAGTACAATTCAACTGATATATATGTGTGTGTATATATATATATATATATATATATATATATTATATATATATAGATATATATATTACCTACTGGCAGTCGCCAGTAGGTAGTTATAGTTAGGACCTATTTTCCATAGGATATCCGCAACATTCTATTTGGAATAACGTTGGCGCCGATTGACAAATCTTCGTGTAATTTTCCAAACTTTTGTCCAGCTTCGGTCCGCTCCTATCCTGAAAATGTCACGGTGATTCGTCAAGCGGGGGCCAAGAAAAAAGGGGGGTCCCAAAACGCATTTTCCCCATGCATTTTCCCATAGGACCTGTTGACACAGCTACAGCCCAAACTGCTGAACGGAATTACATAAAATTTGGCAAAGAGGTAGTCCTCAGTTCAGACTTGTGCCTTTTGCTTAAATGGTGCAAATCTGTTCAGTAGTTCCTGAGAAAATTAGAGTTAAAAAGATAGATATATCTGGGCGAAGCCTAACCACACATCTCATCGTGAGATCTGATTGGCTGTCAGTACTTCATCCAAGAAGTGTTGGCAGCCATCTTGGGACCAATATACATGATAGCACCTCATTAAAAAGCATTGCAGTTAATAGAAGGTTTTAAGACTTTATTTACATTATAAATCATTTGTTGATGGTACCATACTCATTTTAGGAATTGTGGTGTGTTCCAAGGTGATTTTACCATGTGAAAAAGCCTTCTGCTGTGATATCATGAATCATGTTTGAGAGAAAACTATTTTCTCATGCTTTTCCCACAGAGGTTTGGAAGGTGATCTATAAGCTAAACTGAGAGCATATTTTCTGTAAATTCACATTATCTTTCTCAGTCATGTGAGAATGAAGTCTGAAATTCTCAGTAAAACATGTACATCCAACAAGGGCAGAGACTGTCAGTTGATTCCTTTGTGTTCTACTGCAGCTTCCCAGAGTATTCTAAAGAGCAACTAGAGCGCTAACAGTCCTACTTATGACAAACGTATTGCACACCTGAAGCCATCTTGATTGGAATAAAGTGGTAATCCTTAAAACATTTAATTTGAAAAGGAACAAAATGAGGGGGTTCATTTTGCCATAGAAAGTATGATTAGTGCTGCAGAAAGAAAAATTAGGGCACATTTTGAGTGACTTCTCAAATCCTCCTCTATTTCATTAAAAAATTCTGACATGCAGACTGAAACATGCACTTTCAATACCAGCAGCAGACTTCCCTGGTGAGCAGTAGCTTTACTACAGTGATCTAATAAGCAACTAGAGAGCTAACATTCTGAATTTATGACAAATGTGTGACACATCTGAATGCCTTCTTGATGGAATCAAAGTAAAAAACTGAAAGTATTTCCTACTGAGGAGACTGTAGTAAATGAGGAAATTAGGAAACTTCATAACAAATAAGTCTCCCAAAATGGCCACCAGAGACAAAAGAGCCCAAATGTGGCACAAATATCAACCAGATGTAGCCCAAGTATAGCCCAATGACAGAGTGTTCTAACAAACAACTAGAGCGCTAACAGTCTTACTTATGACAAAAGTATGGCACACCTGAAGCCATCTTGATTGGAATAAAGTGGTAACACTTAAAACATTTAATTTACAAAGGAACAAAATGAGGGGGTTCATTTTGCCATAGAAATTATGATTAGTGCTGCAGAAAGAAAAATTAGGGCTCATTTTGACTTCTCAAATCCTCTTCTATTTCATAAAAAAATTCTGACATGCAGACTGAAACATGCACTTTGAATACCAGCAGCAGACTTCCCTGGTGAGCAGTAGCTTTACTACAGTGATCTAATGAGCAACTAGAGTGCTAACATTCAGAATTTATGGCAAATGTGTGACACATCTGAATGCCTTCTTGATGGAACCAAAGTAAAAAACTGAAAGTATTTCCTACTGAAGAGACTGCAGTAAATGAGGAAATTAGGAAACTTCATAACAAATAAATCTCCCAAGATGGCCACCAGAGACAAAAGAGCCCAAATGCAGCACAAATATCACCCAGATGTAGCCCACATTTAGGCCAATGACAGAAGTGTGCAAAACACTTATTTTTTGTGTATTTGCAGTTTTATATAGTGCAGAATTGTCAGGTATTGGAGTGCTTTACATGAGCCCTGGTTACATCACAGAAGATCAAATTCATTTTGATTGTAGACATGGGGAGATTAAGTAATTTGACCAGAATCACAGAATGTTGAGCTGAAGCAGAAACTCCAACCTGGTTCCCCAGTTGCAAAGTCTGCAGCTCTGGAAGTAACACCACATCCTCTCCCCTAAGTGCAACATTTAATCGAGTGGTCAACTGGATAAAAAAACATAAAGATTACAAATAATTTAAAAGTTCTTTGTCGCTATTTGAAAACTCAGAAAATATGTCCTCATTTTAGTTTTTTAGAGCACTAACCATAATTTTGATGCAAATAAGACCCTCACATATATGTAATTTCTAAAGGAAATGCTCTAGATATTACAGTTTTCATTACATCAAGATGACGTCAGGCGTTCCACACTTTTGTAATAAATATAGAATGTTAGCAATCTAGTTGTTCATTGGGATACTGTTGAGAGGCAGAGGCCAGGGGCACGGCAGGAAGGGCAGGAAGGGCAGGAAGGGCAGTGGCAGCACAACAGACTATGGAGGGCAGTGGAAAGGGAGGCAGGGGCAACAAACGAACAATACAGGACTGGCAAGAGAGGCTGTGGCAATATAATAGACCATTGTGGGCAGAAGGAAGAGGCTGTGGTAGTACAACCATACATGCCAACAGACCCGTTTCAGCCAGGAAACGTCCAATGTTTTTAAGCTCAAATGGGCTTTATTTGATCTGTCTCCTGTCTACAATCTCCTCTTTTTCAATGTAACTCAAAGGGGAAAATCAATACCCCAGTTTTTTTCTAAATCTCCCTCTTACCATGTTCAAAATGTTCGCAAGTATGGTACATTGGATAATGGTAGGCAGGAGGAATTGGGGTAGGGACATGGACTCGGATAACAGAGGACAGGAGGGATATGGAGAGGTGCACTAAACTGACCCTACAGGGCAGGCATCAGGGTTTGCAGCAGCACAATACACCACACAGGGCATGTGGGACGGGAGTGCAGCACATCAATCCATAGAAAGCAATAGGGAGGGGACAGGACCATGCACATGGACAACAGAGAACAGAGGGGAAAGAGACAATGGTAGCTAGCTGACCATAATGGACAGACAGGAGAGAAAGCTACAGCATAACAGACCATAAAGGGCAGGAGGGACGGATCAGGGGCATTACAATGGAACAGACAAGCCAGGAGGGAGGGAATAGGGGTCTGCACATGGAAACAGAGGGCTGGGGGCAAGGGGGCAGGGCAGGAGCAGCAAGATGACCATGGAGGTCAGGCAGGATGGGCACTAGAAACAAGACACACCATGGAGAGCAACAGTGAGACTATGATGGCATACACACAGACCATGGAGGGAATGTGGGAGGGGGTCAGGGGCAGCTAGCTGACCACACAGGGAAGGTGGGAGGGGCCATGGCAGCACAGAAGACCATGCATGGCAAGCGGGAGGGATAGTGGCAGCACAATGGCTATGATGGGCAAGAAGGAGGGTGCAGGGGCATGCACAAAGGACCATGGATGATAGACGGGAGGGTCAGGACCTGGGCACAGACAAGAGAGTTCAGGGGAAGGGGCCTCACAACACACCGTGCAGGGCAGGCAGGAGGAGCAGTTGCAGCACAACAGACCAGGGAGGGCAGAAGGGTGTGGCAGTAAAATGGACAATGGAGGACAAGAGGAAGGGGATAGGGGCATGGCATGTGGACAGGCAGGGCGGAGGTGGCAGGGACAGGTTACAGTCATCTGACAATGCTAGGCAGGTGGAAGGGGAGTGGCAGCTCAATAGAACACTCAGAGTAGATAGGAGTGGCAGGTCCACGGAACATGGTGTGAAAAAAGGATGGAGCAGGGGCATGCACAAAGACATCGGAGAGCAGGGGAAAGGAGAATAGGGGCAGCAAGCTAAGCACAGAGGCTAAGCAGGAGGTCAATGATGGGCCATAGAATTGGGCAATGGAGGACAGGAGGAGTGGACTGGTACATCATGCTAAATGGAGGGCAGTGGCAGCACATCAGACCATGCATGGCAGGAGGGAGGAGGCTAGTCCATGGATTCAGACAACAGAGGATAGGGAGGAGGTGGATGGGGCAGCAAGCTAACTGTTCAGAGAAGGTGGGTTATGGGAACTTTATTGTTTTTAAAATGTGTGTCTGTGCGAACTACTTTAAATATGAACAAGTATGTAGCATAATCTCACTTTTATTCAGAAAGAAGAGGACGTTTGTGACAGTGACTCCGGGCTCACTTGGCAGAAACACCCCTGACCCTCCACCCCCAATCGCAAAATGTAATGTCCGTGAAAAGGGTAGGTGGACGCAGTGTTATATAGAACATAGTCCTGAGAGCACGATTGAAAATGAAAACTAGATATAGTATATGGTATAAACTTTGCACCAAAAAGTGTGATATAAGATGAACCGGGGCATGAAATATAATATGCAATACATTGTGCGCAATGACAGATTCATTGGAGAGCGTGAGATAGCACAGGCACTAGCGCGTGCTATGCGATATGCGCCTTGTAGTGTGATATGCACAGGGCAGTGTTATGTAACCTAACTAGTCTCTAAAGTTGTAATATAAAATATGTGCTGGGGAATGTAACGTTGCATATACACTGTGACAAAGATATGGATCCCAGATTGTAATATGTATGGCATAGCGCTGTGCGTTATAACATAGGCATCGAGGAAGGCACGTTAGATGGGGCAATATAACCCGTGTGAAGGCAAGTGTGGCATGAAATATTCACGGGGTGGTGTTACAGTGCACATGGGCTAGAGAGTGGAATAGCATACGCACTAGCTGGTGGAATACAACACAGAGGTGTGTGGCACTCGGCGGGCACTGGTGAGTGTAACACAGCATTGGGCTCAGCCAGGAGCACGCTGTGACTCTCAAGTGAGGTTCGTCTCCTTACCAGAGAGTAAAATAAAAAGTATTACACATCCGGCGGTGGATGTGTGTTTTATTAACCATGAGGGTTTTTTTTTGCATAGTTTGTCCGAATTTTTGTCGAATCCCCTATGGATGGCTTGGTGTGCGTGTGTATTATATGTGCCCGTCAATAGCTATCCATGTTTGTATAAATAAACGACAAGGGTGTCTACCTGGAGAGTACCCACAGGCGGGGGCGCCTGGATTAGGCACGGTAGGGCATCAGACACGTCAGAGCTTCACTAGCGGTGTAAATACATTCCACGTGGATTCCTTGTATGCATAGTCGCCTTTAAATGAATATCACACAAATCGTCCTGGTGATATGTACATACGGTTTATCCAGCATGTCCTAGGTGTTTCTGTAAATATATTTAAAAAAAATTAAAAAAAAACAAAAAAAAACAAGGCCGGCCCCGGGGGATGGGGTCCCTGGGGCCATAAGTGGCCTGAGGAGGGGAGCAACGCAGCCCCCCTCCTAAATAATTTTTTAAAGAAAGGCCATGACCCGGGGGGTTGGGGTCCCCGGGGCCGATTAAGGCCTTGGGAGGGGGGCCACGTGGCCCCCTTCCAAATTGATTTAATTCAACAAAAAAAATTAGGGTGCAGGCCCTGGGGGATGGGGTCCCCAGGGCCAATAAATTAGAAAAAGAAGGGGGGCCACACAGCCCTCCTTCTTAAAAAAATAAAATAAATAAAAGACCGGCATCGCGCCGGAGTTCACGCCCCCTCCTTGCAGCACTCTGCAAACGCGCCCCCTGGCCAGTTGTAATTTGGGGAATTAATTCCCCTTCAATACTGAGGGTCCCTGAGGGCCAACTAGCCCAACAGGTATCTCCAGTATGCGCCAGGGAGCTGCGTTGCAGACAGGTGTTCTCTTTTTACACCTCTATGCAATGCAGCTCTGTGGCGCTTACTGGAGGTACCTAGTGGGCTAGTTTGACCGTAGGGACCTTTAGGATTCAAGGGGACTTAATCTCTCAACTTCTAAAGGCCACAGGGCGCGTTTACACAGTGGTGAAGGGAGGGGACGGGGCCTGAGGTGACATGTGCAAACACACCCTGTGGCGCATTTTAAGTTGGGGAAATAATTCCCTTTCAATCCTGAGGGACCCTGGAGGCCAACTAGCCCACCAGGTGCTTCCAGTAAGCGCCACTGCTCTGTGTTGCAGAGAGGTGGTGCAGGCTGTGTCCCTTTTTACACCTCTCTGCAATGGCGCTTACTGGACGTACCTAGTGGGCTATTTTGCCCCTAGGGACCCTCAGGATTCAAGGGGACTTAATCTCCCAACTTAAAACGGCCACAGAGTGTGTTTACACAGTGGGGAAGTGAGGGGACGGGGCCCGAAGTGACGTGTGCAAACACGCCCTATGGCGCATTTTAAGTTGGGGAAATAATTCCCCTTCAATCCTGAGGGCCCCTGGGGGCTAACTAGCCCACCAAGTGCTTCCAGTAAGCGCCACTGAGCTGCTTTGCAGAGAGGTGGTCCAGGCCGTGCCACTTTTTACACCTCTCTGCAACGCAGCTCTGTGGCGCTTCCTGGAGATACCTAGTGGGCTAGTTGGACCCAAGGGACCCTCAGGATTCAAATGAACTTAATCTCCCAACTAAAAACGGCCACAGGGCGTGTTTACACAGTGGTGAAGGGAGGGGACGGGGCCTGAGTTAACATGTGCAAACACGCCCTGTGGCGCGTTTTAAGTTGGGGAAATAATTCCCCTTCAATCCTGAGGGACCCTGGGGGCCAACTAGCCCACCAGATGCTTCCAGTAAGCGCCACTGCGCTGCGTTGCAGAGAGGTGGTCTAGGCCGTGCCCCTTTTTACATCTCTCTGCAACGCAGCTCTGTGGCGCTTACTGGAGGTACCTAGTGGTCTAGTTGGATCCTAGGGACCCTCAGGATTCAAGGGGACTTAATCTCCCAACTTAAAATGGCCACAGGGCGTGTTTACACAGTGGAGAAGGGAGGGGACGGGGCCTGAGGTGACGTGTGCAAACACGCCCTGTGGCGCATTTTAAGAGGTAGTTTTAATCCCCTGCCCTATTATATACTAGGGGCTTACAGAGGAGGTCATGCTAATCACATGGGTACCCCAACACATAGTGTTCCCTAGTGTATGTAGGTGTTTTCACTGTATTCTGAGTGTATTTTAACATAGCACTGGCTGTTGGACTGGTTAGTCAGACTCAGTTACCACCAGTATCCATCTGAAAAAGTTGAGGGTACAGGATGATTTTGCAACAAGGCTTCTTTCTGTTCTTCTGTTTGTTCTTTCTGCACGTTATCCTTCTTCCTGCACTTTTCTTCATCTTTGAGGACTTCTGTTGCTTCTTTCTGCATTTCTTTTTTTTCTTTCTGTGCGTTTTTTCTTCTTTCTTCACATGCCCTATCTCTGTAGGCATAGTTAGAAATTAGCATTTAAAAAGCCTTTGAAATTCACTGGAAAAACCATAGGTTCCAGGCACGTTATAGTTAGGAATTAGCATTTAAAAAACCTTAAAAATTCACTGAAAAAACCATAGGTTTCAGGGGCATTATAGTTAGCTGGACTTTTCACTCGTACAAAACCATTGAAATTCCCCTGTTATACTTAGTTCAGCTAACTATAACTCGCGCACCTGCAATGCACTGCTGATGACGTCACATGTTACATCACTCATGACATGGTCAGTGACATCACTCATGACATCACTGATGACATCTCAAGTGACATAACTGATGACATCACTGATGACATCATCCTTGTGATAGAGTGGCAGACCTCCTCTTCCCCCTAATATAACCTTTGATACATACATTCAAAAATAGAAACTAAAATTTTCAAAACAATGGACATACCAATACCAACAGTCCTATACAGTCACTCATACATGTACTCACTCATCATATGTACTCATACACCTATACATCCTGTTACACAACGCCACTCATCCATAGAGTTACTCACACACATAGTCACTCATGCTAATAAAGAATCAAACATCCATTTACTTGCATATATAGTTATACACACACAACCACACTTACTTCTACAGAAACTTACACATACTTAGTCTTTTAAACAATCACTTATAGAAACACATACTTATTCATACTGGAACTCTTCCAATCTCACTCTCCCATATACTCACTTATATACACCAATAGTCACATATACTAGTTTAAAACATATGTAGTTACTCATAAAGACACTAATGAGACAGTCATTCACTCACTAACACACCCATGCACACACTCATCCACCCATACAGTCCTGCACACATGCTGTCTTCAACACATACAAACAGTAAGTCACTCATTCATGCACCTATGCACTATGTAATACCCCCCACCAAACCATACAGACACTCAGACACTCATACTGATACTCAAAAAACCAACTAATAACCTATATAGACACTCATGTAGCTACTCACCAACCCATGCAGCCACTTATACACAAAGTGAGAGACTGATACAGATATTTACATATTTAAACATTACTCACTAAGCCATGTATTCACTAAGATACACTTAATCAGTCAGTTATACAATCAATTTTTCAAAAACAAATCATCCATTTAGACACTTATATACCCATTTATTCTTCCATCGACCTTGAGATATACACATATAAAACATATGTAATTTTCCGAAAAAACACACATTCACTGGATGATTTCATCAGTGATGTCATTTGAGATGTCATCAGTGATGTCATGAGTGATGTCACTGACCATGTCATGAGTGATGTAATATGTGATGTCATCAGCAGTGCATTGCGGGCGCGCGAGTTATAGTTAGCTGAACTAACTATAACGGGGGAATTTCAATGGTTTTGTACGAGTAAAAAGTCCAGCTAACTATAACGCCCCTGAAACCTATGGTTTTTTCAGTGAATATTACATATTGGTGGTCCCCACTCTATAGTCATAGTTAGGACAACGTTAGGGACTATATTTTCATAGGAACTACTTATTTGATTTTGCAATAACTTTGGTGCCTTTTGATGAATCCTACTGAAACTTTTCAAAAGAGTGCTCTGTGCCCTAGCTTATGCACTGCTTATGAACGCACTCATGACATGTTGTATAACATGATTGCAACATCTGAAATGATGGCTATGATGACAACACTGTGCATGAAGAAGACGTGACTTAGAGTTTGTTCAGGGTAGGATTTATAGTTACTTGAGATAACCATAACTAATTCATTTTGGATTTTTGTTAATTTAAAATGGTATGTTTTATCTGACATTTTCACCTGACTAAAACATCACTTCAACCTTTGTTTTGTGAATATATATATATATATATATATATATGCACAAGCACACATATATATATATATATACATTACCTACTGGCGGTCGCCAGTAGGTAGTTATAGTTAGGACCCCTTTTCCATAGGAAATCCGCAACATTCTATTTTGAATAACTTTGGCGCCGGTTGACGAATCCTCGCGAATTTCTCAAAATAGGTGGGGCGCTACGCTCCGCTCCTACCCTGAAAGTCTCGGGGGGATTCGTCAAGCGGGGGCTGAGATAAAAGGGGGGTCCCAAAACGCGTTTTTCCCATGCATTTTTCCATAGGACCTTTAGACAGGGCTACAGCCCGAACGGCTGAACAGAATTACTAGAAATTTGGCAAGAGGTAGTCCCTAGGTCAAGGAAGTGCCTTTTGTAGGTTTGGTGTAAATCTGTTCAGTAGATTCTGAGAAAATAGCCTTTAAATCAATATATATATCTGAGCCAGCTTACGGTACGCTTACCGTAAGCTTACCGTACGCGTACGGTGGCGTGCGCGAGCGCGATTCTGATTGGCTGTTACATCTAAGTAAACATTCGAATCGGTCGAAACCAGGAAGCGGCGGCCGCCATTTTCTCTCTCGCACTCTGAGGGGGGGCTGTAAACAAAGGCAAAAAACATATAAAGGGGCTGTTTAGACAGCGCCCATGCACATAGCCATGTTAGTTGAGTCCTCAAAGATCCCCGCGTGCCCACCTTGCGTGTACGGCACTAACTACGTAAAGTGGGCGCGCGGTGCGCGAAGCGCACCGCGTGCTCACTGTGCGCGCACGGTGCGCGAAGCGCACCGTGCGCGCACGGAAGGAACTGCGTTAAGTGGGCGTGCACGCCACGAATGGCGTAAAGTAACTTAGCATTTAAAAAACCGTACAAATTCACTGAAAAAACCATAGGTTTCACACACGTTATAGTTAGGAATTAGCATTTAAAAAACCTTGCAAATTCACTGAAAAAACCATAGGTTTCACACATGTTATAGTTAGCGGAAATTTTACTGATAAAAAACTAATGAAATTCCCCCGTTATAGTTAGTGCAGGCAACTATAACTCACGCGACCGCAATCTTCTGCTGATGACATATGTGTCTTTATGAAAAAAAAATATTTGTAATATATGTATAGCTAAAAATGTATGGAAGAAGACATGGGCACATAAGTGTCTAAATACAGTATTAGCATCAGCAGAGGATTGCGGTCGCGTGAGTTATAGTTGCCTGCACTAACTATAACGGGGGAATTTCATTGGTTTTTTATCAGTAAAATTTCCGCTAACTATAACATGTGTGAAACCTATGGTTTTTTCAGTGAATATATATATGTATAAACACAAACACAAACACACACATGCGCATTAGTGTGTAGACATATATATATGTATGTATATACAAATATATATTCTTTGTTTATTCAGTTTTAAAAACTATAAAGGATTATATAAAGTCCATAAAATGCCCTCATAAAAGAGATGCCTTAGATCATTAAAATGTGATGATGCATGAAATATACCAATTATAGAAAGTGAGTGGAACACAAACAACTAAGGATTCTAGTTTTTGCTGATAAATAAGTGGGTCTACATTGTTTATAATTATATTTGTAATTTATAATTTCGAAATGAAGGCTTTGAATAGCTGGCCCATGACTTCCTATAGAACGTGCACAATGAAAAAAAGTGTGTAGTGTTTCGTACACAGATACCATTGCATGAAGACATTCTAATATCCTTAAGCCACTAGCCACTATTTCAGGATAGGCTATCAAGAAATATATCATATTGAGATGAAGTCTTGTCAAGTCAACAAAAATTGATGCTGAGGGTTTGTTATGTGCAGTAGATAAGGCTGAGTGGCTTCTGCAGTTAACAACAGATTGAGGCTAACTAATGCAGGTTGAGCAAATTCATTAGACTCTCTTTAGCATTCCACAAAAAATCTTCATTTACATTTAATTTCTAACTTCGACATTGTGATGGTAGCCCCGGGGTCTGTAATATCCAAGGTTACTCCAATGGTATTATACATTTTCCTTATAAAAGCTAACCATGGAATATTAAAAGCATTATCTAATGTTAAACAATGCTTAATAAGTGATCAGTTAAGACCAGTTTCTAATTTAGTCCAAATAGAGTGCCAGAACTGTAGAGGTAGTATTTTAATAATATGCACGCTAAAGGGAAAAGCAAATTCTTTGTGCACAATGTAGGCTGAGGTACTTTTGGGAACTCCCTACAATCTCCCAGCAAAAATGTTTCCATATCACTGTGAACTCTGGGAGTCCAAACACCGCCACCCACCTGAACCATAAGTTGCTGCAGACAAGCAATTACTAGAGTAAACCATGCCTACTGCCTAATTTCAAAGCAAATCAAAATATTCCCTCTGCATTTTTATTCAGTTGCTTTTCCTTAACAACATGTAAACGCTTCCAATTACCAGTCTGCTCAAATAAGATCCCCAGGTAAGAAAATGTATCAACCCTACATATCTTACTTCCTTTTCATGATAAATTGCACGAATTATATGCTACATTCCCACAGGACATTGTGCACATTTTATTCAGATTGACTTTGAAATGCAGTTCTTCCAAGGCATTCAATAACTTCTATAGACCAACTGGAGTTCTGGCTAAGAGGGCGGTGTCATCAGCATAGAGGAAGACGGGAAATGGACGGAAGCCAATTTGAGGCAGATCTGCTTGTTTTTCAATAAGTGCCACTTCCAGACCATTAATGTATAGGGTGAACAGGAAAGGTGCCAGAATGCTCCCTTGTCTGACTCCTCTTCGTAATCTAAAAGATTTAGAGGATTCTCGCTTGGGGCCATAACAAACCCGAGCAGTAAAGTGCTGGTACAAAAATAAGAAAGTGGATAATAGAATTATCCGACCCCAGGAATCTCATAATGGACCGGAGTTTGACATGACTACCACAGTTAAATACACTGCTCTGGTCCATGATGTCTAGGTATAAAAAGCCTCTTTTGGCCTTCAAATATTTGTCTATTAGTAGCCCTACATTGAGACACTGCTCAACTGGCCCCAGGCCTTTGCTGAAATCAAACTGAAGGTCTGACAGGGTTGAGTTCTGCTCTGCCCATGTTTTTACTGTCTCTACTCGAACTCAGTCTAGTATTTTGACAGGGAGATCTAACAGAGAAATTGGTTAGTAACATTATGGACCTGCCCTGCTCCTAAAAAGGGGAAGTATATTTGTTTCACACTATGTTGATGGGAACCCTATCTGATTGAGTTTAGAGTAGGGAGGTCTAGCAAGTAGACAGGTGAACATTTTTGTATTTCTTTAAGAGTCTGTAAAGTTTTTATTATATGAACAAAGTTTTGCGAAGTTCCTAGGGGCATATTATCAAGACAGGCGATAAAATTATCGCCGCTTTAGCGGCAAAAAACTGCAGCTAAAATGGCGATAATGGGCTTGATAATATGCTCTATGGAATTCCAATTGAAGCTCAGGTTAGATGTCCTTTACATCTAGCATGGGCTTCACTTGGAATTCCATAGAGCATATTATCAAGCCCATTATCGCCGTTTTAGCGGCAGTATTCTGCCGCTAAAGCGGCAATAATTTTATCGCCTGTCTTGATAATATGACCCCAAGTAGGAAGACATCAAGTAGTTCCTAAAACTTTCCACATATCCTTCGCCCATGTCCGAGCACAGTTTTTCTCTCACAAATGTCAGTTCATGCTGAAATTGGGTTTTCATTTCTCAAGTGTACTGTGAGACCGTGTTTCACCAGGAACTCACAAGGCTTTTGTGTGCATGTGTGTACATAAGTTAGCTTTTCAGTGACTAAGATCAGTCAACACTTGAGAGGGAAAAGTCAAGTGACAGTGGCATGCCAAGCATCATGAGCACTGCGAACCAGAGTCACATTATGTTAGTTGATGTACCCTTGCATCAGCAGTGTTGGGTTACCTGTAGGAGAAAGGTGCATGCATTACGCTTTCTTACCAAAGCATTGTGATGCTCCGGACTTCTACATGAAAGCCCAAACAGCGTCAATCGCATGTAACTGGGATACCTTTTTGCATGTTCGTAGTTTTAGCTGTAAAATGCAAGCGCTGCATGGAAAAAACTTCGTACACCTCTACTTTCCTGAGGATTGACAAAAATGTCATGGAGCACAAACAAGCTATTGTACTGAAAATGTAAAATGGCTGACACAGACTGGTTAGTGGCTTCCAGCATTCAGCCAGAATAGTTGTGAGAAAGGGAAGAGGATGGTTGTGCAGTGTCTCAAAAAGTCTTGTGATGTACTTTGGTGTCTGAGAGGGTAAATGATGTAACGCATATACTTTATATGCTGTTTTTATTTAAGGTTTCATCTTATATAGAAACAAATAAGATAAAAATAATGTTTTCTTATTGTTGTTTATTGAGATGGAGCAACTAGACCTCACCAGTATTGTTGTTTTATTATAACATTGGTAGTAGTTTCCGATTTCACATACATAACTTCTTTCTTTTCTCTTACTAAGTGTGTGGAGGGGAGTATGGGTCTGATGCTTTCCATATCATGCTTAGGGCCTGATTATGAGCCTGGCGGGCCATGGACTGCCAGACTCACTGTGGTACCGTGGTGTTGGTCCAGCCACCGCTGCACCGGCAGTCCGACTGCCCCATTACAAGTAGGGCGGTTGACCACCATTGCACCGCTGCAACTGGTGGTGGCACGGCAGTCTTGAGGCTGCAATATGCTTGGTGGGACCACCGTGGTCCCACCAAGCATATTATGAGTTTCCTCTCTGCCACTGTTTTCATGGCAGAGAGGAAACAAAGGTGGCCCTTCAGTTGCCTCTGGGCCATATGATGCATGCAGGGGGGCACATGTTATGCCGTCCTGTGTGCATACACTCCAATACCTGCATGGCATTGACTGCACCATTGCATGCTCCAGCACCGCCAAATTCATAATCAGCCCCTAAGCTTTTCAGGAGCTACAATGAGCTAAATGGAATGTTCCTCTTTGAATCTCCACCACTAGAGGGGCACACTCTAAATTCAGTGTACTAATGTACTAGTAGCTCGAGAATGTGCTTGGTTTCTTCTGTCCACATTGATAGAATTTTGCAGTACTCATAATAAACACTTAACCCAATTGATGACCATATCGCAAGATCCCAAGACTGTTTGGTGCTTCCTCCTCTGGACTGAAGGAGACCATGAGAGGTGACCACAGAGACGACTTTGGATCCTTGGTTGACCAGGATAACATAAGACATTTGTCTTTCCCTTTGTAACTAGGGGAGCTGGGACCACAATGTTTCCATCTAGAGTTTCATAAGGTGTATATACCTCTCCCTTTAGGATAATAGAAGGAAAGAAATATTCATAGATAGCGACTGCTTTAAGGCAAAAACAAAGTATAGCATTGCAATGTCAGCATTTTAGGCATAAGTATGATAGGAATCAATTAAACAGAAACAAGCGAATTACATCAGACTATCCCTATTACATCATGAGAAAGCGATATTTGTTTTTAATACAGTGGGACATAAATGCAGGCTACTCCACAACCCGAGAATGACAAACACTTTTGGCAGCTGATTTCAAAGGCCCAGTGAATGGTAAGGTTGATGACTGGTGTAAACAAATGAGCATATTATATAATCAATAACTACAGCCTGCCCAAAACACTGTATCCCACTTTTCAGCATGAGGTTCATTCACAGTGAGAGGTAAAGGCCAGAGGTTGGACACCATGAAAGGCTTTGAACTCTAAGCATCACCACTAGTGGTGGATACAATAATATCAAAATTAACAATTGCCAAGCTTTGAGGCCCACTGGAGTTCCATGACCTTATGAAGGAACTCAGCCTTCAGCCTTATTCCTTCTCCTTGGTGGCTTGCAATATCTTTTTAATGTACCTCAGGTGGTGCTTTTTCGAAATTATTTAGCATGGCTGATCTAGACATCAGCTTAAGAGTTTTAAAATAAAACAATTTGGAAGGCATGAGTTTAATTTTCATGCAAAACTTGGCCTTGTGAAATGTGCTAATATATAGTCAAAGAGATGGGTTTTAATATCGGTTTACGGTTTTGATATATCAATTATTCTTGACCAATGTCCAGTGCTCACAATACAATGTCTGAGTGTAAAACGATCCCAACTTTATCACCCACTGCTGAAATCAGATAAATCTATTAACAGTAAAGCAGGCTGGCTGTCAAACACTGCAGATCTTCTGATATGATTCATTGTTCGAATTCTAAATGTGCAGTTAATGTGTGTAATTGAGAAGAACTTCCTTCATGAATATATAATGAATAGCAGGCATGTTTTATTGCATCTTATTTCCTCCGGGCATATTTCTGTGTAATTGTTCAGGGTTATGCTTGGCTGATGAGAGAAGAGTGAGTGTGTGTGGGTGAAGGTGAGGTAAAGGGAGGCGGGGTAGTGTCCTAGCGCCTGCACTGTGTATGCAAGGCCACCGACAATCGTTTGCAAGGAAATTGTCCCCATTGCTTATCATTTGAACATGAATATACATACTACTCAAGATGGTGGTGATGCATACTCAATCTAGTAGTAGAGCACGTCTTCCAAAAATTACCTCTTGGCACTAGAAAGTTAAAAGGGGTTTCAGCATACTTGATTTCCAGTACCATTGTTCATTGAGTGTAATCTAGAAACAAAACCTGTAATAGGAGAACTGAGACACAAGTGTCTCTAAAGACAGCTGACTTCTCTTGCTATTCCACCTATAGGATAGCTTTGTGCCTGGGTCCCACTGTCATTGCGACAATAGATCCTTACTGTGCAACCACTGTAAATATGTTTGCAGCTGTATCTCAAACTGTGAAGGTGCTAATAACTTTTGGCTTATTATGCTGCACATTACTACACCTATCCTATTATATATCTATCCATATATATATATATATATATATATATATATATATATATATCTCCAGCTCGTAACACCTCGTAATTGCTTGCGCAAGAATGACGAGTGCAGACATCCAATGGTGCCAAATTATTTTATTTTTCTTTTAGTCCTCTGCCATAACCTATATACACACACACACATATGAATATATATACATGACGATCAATGATTTTTAAATATTTAGCTGTGCTTGGGCATTGGTCTTTTATTGTACTAGTTGTTCCAAACTTACTGCTACCTCCTGCAGTAGACTTTGACTGCTCAACCTAGCTTCCTTGTACAAGTCAAATATAAAAAGAGAGTAAGATTGTTATCCAACTATAGTGTTCAACTTACCAAGAAAATCCATTGTTACATGCTTTCAAAGCTTTGACTTTTCTCGAGTCCCCTGGATTTTCACAAACACAAGCAATGTCCCTGACAGATCAGGACTTACAAGGGTTCCTTCTCGGCTGCCCAAATCAACAGGGGTTTTGCAAATCTGAGAGTAATTCTTAAGCCTAGAAGAAGATCTTCAGTCCTGAAATCAAGACTGACTATCCCTGTCCTTGATCCTTAGTGATATCATCGGGACACTAGTTGAACCTTAAACCTTTTCTTTTCCAGAACTTGTTAGTGTATATTTAGAAGGGAGGTGGCATTCCTCGCAGACTGTGCCTTCACCCAGCAATGTCCCATTGTAGCACACTCAGAAGCTGATTTCCACTCTTACCCTTCTATTTAGCCTGCTCAGGTGCATGAACTGTGCAGCAATGGGAAATAGGCAAGAAACACACATAGGCCTTCATTACAAGTGTGGGAATATCAGAGAGCTGGCATCCCAGATTCCAGCTGGTATGTCCGCACCAAAAAGCATCAATTATGGCTTTTCTTCCTAATTGGGAAAACACCAGAGAGAGCGGACAGTGGTTCCCCGAACTGCTGCCTGCTCCCACACCGAGTCTGCTGACAGGATCCATAAATGAGAAGGTGTCCCATGAGGCACATTTCCCTTTGTGAATCAATTACTTCCCCAACTCTAGAGTTAGTACTTAATCAATAGTTTGCAACTACGACTATACTCACAAACCATTGATACATCGTCTCCGAATTAGAAATAGGTGCGGGGTGCTGCTTTCACTCCGCCTCCAATTTCCAATGCGAAAAGGATCACAAAAGCCCTTTTATGAGTCAGAATTTTTTTTCTGGCTGATAAGATGGCAGGCATTGGTCTAAAAACTCCTTTCTGCCATTGTGATCCCCTTGAAATTGCAAGGTTTCTGACCACAAAAGGGCCTGGTATATCAGGCCCCAGGATCTTTTCTTCAACATTGTGCTCCTTTGTATTCTTATCAGGCCTCCTGACCCTCTGATGCTTCTAACCATGGACTCTTGCATTCCCTGATCCTTACCGGTTCATGCATGCATTTTTAGTTCCCCAATCACTGGGTGAAGTTCCTTCCTACCGGGTTGAAGTTTTCCCTCCATCCAATCATAATTATTATACAGCTATTAGAAACTGGTTTGATCATACAAACAGGAGCGGTCCATGCAGGTAAGAGCAGTGGGGCGGGGCAAGGGAGAGTCGACAGATGACGAGGGAAAATAAAATAAAGAAAAACACTTACCTTGTGATACGGCGAGTGCAAGGTAAGTGGTTTTCTTTTTTTTTATTTTATTTTCGCTCGTCGTTGTCTGTCGACTCCCACCCCACCCTGCCCCACCGCCCACTGCTCATACCTGCATAGGCCGCTCCGGCATACAAATGAATTCAAATGATATGTTATCCATGCTTCACTCATTGCCATTAAATGGTGGAGATATTCGGCTTTGTTTTCCAGCTCCTCAGAAGCTTTGTTCCCAAAGGTCTGATTCCAAATCTTTTTCTCCCAGTCTGTTCACAGTTCTCTCGAGGAGTGTACGCCATCTTTGGATTCTATGACCAGATGTCCATGAACACCCTGACCTCCTTCTGTGGGGCCCTGCACACGTCCTTCATCACACCCAGCTTCCCGACTGATGCCGACGTGCAGTTTGTGATCCAGATGCGACCACCGCTAAAAGGCGCCATCTTGAGTCTTCTGAGTGACTATGACTGGCAAAAGTTTGTGTACCTCTATGACACTGAAAGAGGTAGGAACATGCTTTTTACTACTATTCGTTTCCTGTAAAGAAATGCAGAAAGTATTCCACTGAAAGGAAATGTATAAATGGAAGCAAGGAGATTCATTATTTCAGTTAGCACACTTTGGAATTCCCAATTCTGAGACAGGAGCCTGACATTTTGTCCACAAATGAGCCTCTACTCAAAATGCCTGTTTCTGCAAAGAAGCACAAAAAAGAACATTATTCCTCAGTCACGAAGGTACTAAAAAGTAAAACTGGTCTCAGGAAGTGTTTCAAATGACAGCACTTTATTTAAAATTACCATAAACCCCTCCTCTTGCAGGCCTTTCTGCAGAGCCCCTTTGATGCCTACAGTGCATAATAAGACATTTTACCATAACACAGCATCATAGGAGACAACGGCACGACATGACATGATGTAATGTAATGTAGCAGAACATATAGATGAGTCTTCTTCACAAAATGTAGTGTAAAGTGCTAGAAGTAAACTTTTCAGATTGCCGCCCCTGCTAAGGGCCTTTTGATGGCCTGGCTTGACAGCGCAAATGTTGGCAGACAATTATGTAAGCATGGCTAGAGGAGCATTGGCTCCATCCACATGTTGGGAACTAGGAGTACCTGTTTTGACTGGATAGAAGTTGTGTGCTTCCACAAAAGAAGTGCGTGCCCTTCACAGAGCTGTGATCATCTTCTTTATTTACCCAGCTGTCTGAGCTTGAACTTTCAGCTAACAACATGACATTGTAATGCTATTAAAGTGTCTTAGATACCTAGATAATTTATGGTGTTTTTCTCTGGCCGCAGTACAGCTGGGAGGAGGGCAATCATTAACCTACATGGATGTTTAGGTATTGATAGTGCAACAACGTTTGAGACCAGACCTATTGGCAGGGGAACAACCTTTACAACGCAACTTTTACAACGCACTACCATTACAACGCATTTTTTACAACGCATAATCCATTACAACGCATGATATTACAACGCATGACACTACAACGCATTTTTAAAAACTACCTTTACAACGCATTCCATTACAACGCATACTACGATTACAACGCATACCATTACAACGCATAATATTACACTATACTATCCAACACTTACCCTACTGATGCACCCCCTGGAGTTAGAATAGTAATTTTTACCCCTATACTATCCAACACTTACCCTACTGATGCACCCCCTGGAGTTAGAATAGTAATTTTTACCCCTATACTATCCAACACTTACCCTACTGATGCACCCCCTGGAGTTAGAATAGTAATTTTTACCCCTATACTATCCAACACTTACCCTACTGATGCACCCCCTGGAGTTAGAATAGTAATTTTTACCCCTATACTATCCAACACTTACCCTACTGATGCACCCCCTGGAGTTAGAATAGTAATTTTTACCCCTATACTATCCAACACTTTCCCTACTGTTGCACCCCCTGGAGTTAGAATAGTAATTTTTACCCCTATACTATCCAACACTTTCCCTACTGTTGCACCCCCTGGAGTTAGAATAGTAATTTTTACCCCTACACTATCCAACACTTACCCTACTGATGCACCCCCTGGAGTTAGAATAGTAATTTTTACCCCTACACTATCCAACACTTACCCTACTGTTGCACCCCCTGGAGTTAGAATAGTAATTTTTACCCCTACACTATCCAACACTTACCCTACTGTTGCACCCCCTGGAGTTAGAATAGTAATTTTTACCCCTATACTATCTAATACTTACCTTAAATGTAATTTAATATTATGCGTTGTAATGGTATGCGTTGTAAAGGTAGTATGCGTTGTAATGGTAGTGCGTTGTAAAGGTATTTTTTAAAAATGCGTTGTAGTGTCATGCGTTGTAATGTCATGCGTTGTAATGGATTATGCGTTGTAAAAAATGCGTTGTAAGTGCATGCGTTGTAATAGTGTGCGTTGTAACGTCATACATCCCTATTGGCATTGCCAATGCTTCTGGCACGATAAATCCTCACCCTTACCTCACATTCTCAGAGTTCCTGTGCTGGAAGCACATAGTGAAATTGCAACTTGGGAACTGCCTCCCCACACATTTAATTATCTACCCTTCTAACTTACCATTCAGTAGGAAACTACAGATCCACTACTTGATACATCGCCTGATCCAATCAAACAAATTATCCTGTGCACACCATGGAAACATCCTTTCATGGATACTGTTTATTGTTACCGTGCCCGACAATACTGTACCCGTTTTGATATGTACGATATACTCTATAACCCACATCACGTTGATACCACCTCAAATCATACACAGCACTGTTTTCCCCATGCCTTTGATTGTGATACCATAAAAAAGTCTAAATATAATAAAATGCACATTACTTTGTTGAAAATGGCAACATATTGTACACCTCTGCACACACGCCATAAAGGGATCTAGCCAACAAAGAAGGGATGGAATTTTTTTAAACTTAAAATCAGAGTGCCAGCATGCACAGGCAAATTAGCATTCTCAGTGTATTGTAGTGGCAACACCTCAACAGCTTATGCGGATGCCTGTGGGTGATCTGAGAAGTGGTGCATTTATTTGTGGCATCAATTGGAAATGGACTCCTATGTCAGGATCCTTCCATTCTCCCAAACCAGTTGTATTGCACGGTGACAAAGTTACCAGTTTCGAAAAAGAGAACAGTGATGGAACCCAAAATAATGTGGCCCCTCTGCACAATGTGATGCAGGTCTCTGAGTTCAGGGATTCAAGGCTAATGCCCCATCCTCATGCAAACAGGCAGGCGACTAGTTTGAGGTCAAGAGCTTCAGTAAGCCAACCCGTGTCCAATTTGAATTCCCTTATAAAGCACTTATGATGCATAGCTCCCAGACATTTTCCTGTGGTCTCTTCTTAGCTTAGAAAGGGTTGGATTGCGATCTAAAATAGGCCTAGGCACCATAAAAAGTGGACTACATTTGCTGAATGCTCTTTTTCTTTAAACATTGCTTTCCTGTTTTAAGTATTAGGATGGGGGTCTCTAAAAGAGGCATATTTCCTTAACCCCTTCAGCGCGGCGCGGATTACCGCGCTGTGCTGAAGGGTGCTTGTGCGGGCGGGGCCGTGACGGAGCAGTTCCGTCATGCGCACAGCGCGACCGACACGCATGACGGAACCGCTCCGTCACAAGCATCGAAAGGGTTAAACTCACTAAGATAAAAACAAAAATGCAAATGTTGCTAGGACTCTTTTGTGCCCAGCTTACTTCACAGTTGTGAACCACGCCTGAATACAAGTGAGACCACTTCTACTCAGGCCTCCTGCCCCTGCTCAATCTGCATACATTAATGGGCCTGCCCAGCGAGAGGGGAATGACGCCTCCAACCAGTTGCTAAAAGGGAGGTAGCAAAAGGCCCATCTGCCTCGGAAAAGCCTCTCAGGACCCCACTGGCGACACCTAAACAGCACAGAAAAAAGCCCAAATTTGCCACCACTCTGGCCAGAAAAGAGGCCCACAGCTGCAACTCCGATATCGGCTCCTCACCCATTGCCCGAGTGCCCACCGTACCAACCGACCCTGATTGTTTAAGGGGAAATAATCAAAGCAAACTAAAGTGTAAGGGTGCCAGAAATAATACACCATACACATGAAATATATCTAAGTATTTATTGTGATTACAAAAGCCCACAAACAGCTGGTAGTAAGTGGAAGTCAGTGAACAGCCAGTGGGAAGAAGAATGACCACGCCGTAACAGTGACATGTGTTAAATACGTATTCAGAATTCCAAATGACGTAGGATGTGTCTGCCAATTAGATTGAGCGTAATACAGTATACATCATCCAATTAGGTATACAACATCTCCCTTTCTGACTTGCACCATTTCCCGATAACAATGGCTCAAACAGCAGTTTTGCGCACAAAGTAAACAGAATGGAGTCACGTAGCGCGTTACGCAAGCGCGCAATAGATACGTCGCCTTACTTGAACTCGCAGCTGACGCTGATGTAGAAACTGTCAGATGTTAACGAATGAATTTGACAGTTGGACGTGACGGTTAAAGTCCGTTATGACTCCTCACTCCGATACTTCACAAATGCGCTGCCTGAACACAAATGACAAAATGCCCAAACTTATGCACTTGTCGATTTGAAAGCAGAATAGAAATACATAGAAACTTGCCTTTAAGAAGACTTCAGTGAACTTCAATTATGCCGACAACCTTTTCAAATCACTGCCGGTAGCTAAACGCTACGAAGAAGGAGAGTAGACAAAAATTACGAACCGTTCAATGTAAAACGAACAAATTACTTCGTAACTTGCCTGAAAAAATGTATCTGTGGACATCCATGACCTTCATCATCCCATCCTCGTCGCCATTTAAAGTGTAATGGTGCCAGAAATAATACACCATACACATGAAATATATCTAAGTATTTATTGTGATTACATAAGCCCACAAACAGCTGGTAGTAAGTGGAAGTCAGTGAACAGCCAGTGGGAAGAAGAATGACTACGCTGTAACAGTGACGTGTGTTAAATACGTATTCAGAATTCCAAATGACGTAGGATGTGTCCGCCAATTGGATTGAAAGTAACACAGTATACATCATCCAATTAGGTATACAACACAAACCATGCTATCGCATATAGGAGAAAAGACCTAGTTTAGTGGCGTTAAACATCCCACTGAAATCCATATCTGTTTACTTGCAGATAGATAAAAACCAAGATGGCGGAACGGTGTATTCTGTAGTGGCGCATTAACCTGCAGGAAACAGGGATTCCGTGCCATCTCCTGACAGGCACTAATTGTACTTGGCAGAACCTGCAATGTTAGGTAGTTTCAGCGGCTCACCTAATGCATTGTGATGGGCCTTCAAGTAAGGGGGCATCTCCAGAGCCCGCACAGTAATAATGGTGACTGACTGCTTGTGCTGAATAGCAAATGAAAGGCTTCGTATATGTTCCTGATAGGCTTCCGTCGAAAATAACAACACAGGAGCTGTCAGGCTTCCCTATAATGTGCCCTCATGTGAGCTCACCGCTGGAGGCATAAACTATGGAGATTGCACATATAATAACATCTCTCTCTCTACTCCATGCCATGGGTTACAAACTGGAGTATTTTATGTGAAGGCTGTTAGTTTGCTGTCATCTTGACTGGATCAAGTGCTTTTCATAAGAAGAAAATAGGCTTCTCCAGCTGAGTGCGTCAGTAAGGCCCGCCTTCCACCGGCTCTGAAGTTCCTGGGAGGTGAGCCCGCCGAGGGAAGCATCAAGCATTGGCGCACCGCGTTCAGTATTTCCCTAGTGCTTCCTTACTGACTCTGCTGAGAATGAGTTATAACTCATTACAAGATGTTATATCCTGTTCTGAGCTGAGCTGAAAAACTTAGGGGCTTATTTACAAGCCCCTTGCGCCACTTGGGCATCATTTCTAACATGGGAAAAGTGGCGCAAGGGGCTTGTAAATAAGCCCCATAGAATATTGTGGTGTTTGCCCACACAAACTTCATCTGGTTTTACTGGCTGGAAACAGTGCAGAGGAAAACCACACGGTTTGTGCAGTAATATTGTACACAAAAATTGCAATTTAGTGTCAACTTCTACATGCCAGACCAGCAAGAGTAGCCAGAAAATTAAAGTACCCCCAACTTCAAACATATCTCAAATCAGACCTAGCGTGTGAAGCGAGCCAATGCAAACTTCCTAAGAAGAGTTCCTTTCAATCGCCTTCCATCCATCCATCCATTTATCTTTCTATCTATTCATCCATTCATCTGTCCATACTTTCACCTTTACATATACCCACCCATTGCCCCATCCATCTTTTCACCCATCCACTCATCAATATGTTCATGTACACATTTATCTTTTAACCATCCATTCATTCACTCTTCTCCATCTGTGCATTCATCAATACTCCGATCCATGCACACTTTTATTTATTTATTTATTAGGGAGGTTTATAAAGCGCTTGGTTACGCTAGAAAGCGTGTCCCCGCGCTACACCTGAAAACTCAAAGCAGTAGTGAGGAGTAGGCTCGATTAACTTGAGAAAAGGTGTGTTTTTAAGTTCTTCCGGAAGCTGGATTCCGAAGGGTCTAGGCGGAGATTAAGAGGCAGGGCGTTCCAGCGCTTTGCTGCCAAATGGCGAAAAGAGCGTCCACCCATACGGGCCTTTCTGATCCTAGGGACCACAAGTAGACCTCCGTGTGAAGAGCGCAGAGCACGTGAGGGTGCATACTTGATGACTAGGTTCTGGAGTGGTGAAGGCGCTTTCCGAGCAAGAATGCGGTGACAGGTACAGAGGGCCTTAAATTCCACTCTGCTTCTTACTGGCAGCCAGTGGAGAGTGTGAAGGGCAGCTTTAGAATCCGATCTTTTAGGGACTTTTAGTATGAGGCGGGCTGCCGCATTCTGCAATACCTGGAGGCGATTTATTGCCTTACAGGTGGCACCCAGGTACAATAGGTTGCCGTAGTCTAGGCGCGATGTCACGAGGGTGTGTACCAGTGTTCTCCGGGCGGACATAGGGAGGAGAGCAAGGACCTTGCGTAAGATTTTTAAAACGCTGAAACAAACACCCGCCACTCGGTTTATTTGGGGTCCAAAAGACAGGTCAGCATCGAGCCATACGCCAAGGTTTTTGACTTCCTGACGGGGCATAGGTGCCTCCCCCAGACAAGGGGGCCACCATGCCGATGACCAAGCGGAAGCCCCCCCCCCCACCACGAGTACCTCTGTCTTGTTGCCATTTAATTTAAGGCAGTTGGTGGACATCCAGGTAGCAAGGTCTTGCATGCAAGCCTTGAAACTGTCCGAAGCAAGTCCGGGTACTCGTGAGAGGGAGATAACCAACTGCGTGTCATCTGCGTATGACACGATTTTCAATCCATGACTCACGGCAATCGAAGCCACTGGGGAGACGTAGAGATTAAACAAAGTTGGGCTCAGGGACGATCCCTGGGGAACGCCCTGTCCCAAACCCATGTCTCTCGAGTAGTGATCACCCAAGCGGACTTGGAAGCTTCTCCCAGTCAGGAAGGATTGGATCCATTGGAGTGCAGCTTCAGATATTCCTCCGTTATTCAAGCATTGTAGCAAGTTGGCATGAGCTACAGTGTCGAATGCTGCACTCAGGTCCAGTAGGATGAGGGCCATGGTATAACCCTCATCCGCCCCCTGACGAAGGGCCTCCACCGCTGTTAAGAGTGCGGACTCTGTAGAATGACGGGGACGAAAGCCGAATTGAGTGTCATGTAATAATGCCGCTTTTTCAAAGAAGTCCATCAGTTGTAAGTTGACCAATTTTTCGGCTACTTTGGCCAGGTATGGGAGGAGTGAAATTGGACGCAGGTTCTCTAGTTTCTCGAAACTAATGGTTGGTTTCTTCCTTAGGGGTAGAACCACCGCCTTTTTCCAGTCTTTAGGTACAGTCATGGTACTAAAAGACATGTCTAGTAGATGTCTGATGTAAGGTTCTAATACCACCAGACTATCTGCCAGACGTTTAGGGTGTGGTAGGGTCCCGAGGAGAGCCCGACCTCACGGATCTGCAAATTTTCAAGAGATCTTCTGGAGGCGGGATAACAAAGTGGGTCAGTCTGTGTCTATCACCCCATTCCCTAGGGCTTTCGACAAATTCTGCCCCAGTTATAGGCTGTGTTGGGAACGCTGAGTAGATTTTAGCTATTTTCTCTAAAAAAAAATTAGCAATTTTATTGCACGATTCGGGGAACAATCATCTGGGACACTGGACGATTTTCCGCTCGAAAGAGTTTTGTAGAGTGAAAACAGCTCTTTTGTGGAATTACTAGCTTCCTTGACTCTAAGCGTATAGTATGCTGTTTTGGACTTTCTAATTAGGCCATGGTAGAGTCGCCTCTCTATCAAGTAGGTGGCTCTAGATTCTTTGGAGAGAGTCTTGCGCCATTCTCTTTCAAGTCTCTTCAGTGCAGTTTTCAAGGCTCTTAGTTCTTCGTTGAACCATGGGGCTGTTTTTTGAACACGGCCCCCAGATTTGGTTTTTTGAAGAGGAGCGGTACAGTCCAGTGCCTCAGTGATGCGATTGCAAAGATTAGTGTTGGCCGTGTCAGCGTCATCCCCCTTTCTGAAGTCATTCCTCTTACTCCATCCAGTCATTCATTTACCCTTTCATCCTACTTTCTTCTATCATTCCCTCAACATTTCCTTCCTTCCTGACACCCTGCTTTTCGTTTTCTGTTCTTTTTTCCCTTTGTATCTACCCATCTTTTTTTCTCTCATCCTCACTTTTTCTTTCATATCTTTCTCTGTCATCCTCATTGTTTTCCAATGTATTTCACTCTCTGCCTTTTCTACTATTCAACGTTTTTTCTTTATGTGTTCTCTTCCCTGAGCATGCCATATGAAATCTCACAACCCTCTCAAATGGTATTTGGTAGCAGCGCTAATTATCAGCATTTTGTCTGCAGACATAAGAGGCCCATAAACAATTAATTCATGTTTATGCGAACCCAGTTCACACCTTATCGGGCCCAGTGGGAGCCCCTGTTTAAGCTGCTAAAGCAGGGGGTTCCCCACACCCCTAAAGACCAATCAGAAAGAGGGCCTAAGTAATAAGGACTTTAAATCCGTGGTTGAGCATCTCTCCACTTCAATAGACAAACTATTCCACAACAATTTCCCTTTCGGTGGCTAAAAGTTTACCACGTATCAAAATCTATTATCGTGCTAGGATTCCGAGTCTTGTGTTAAAAATCATATTCCTAGAACAAGTTACAGCAGGTCTAGGGGCCGTATGTATCAAAGGGTTTTACCTATTCTGTCTCTATGGGAAAATGTGTTCCTACATATGGCTCTAAACTCCAGATATTTATCAGGGGGAAAATGTCTGCTAACTAATAAGATATGCAGCTCTTAGTGCAGTAAGCACGAAAATCTATACGTTATTCCTCATTATCAGGAAATGCTCATATTTGGGTGGCATGCATCACACTCAATACAATTCTAGTAAGATTTTCAATAAATATTGCACCAATTACTGGCTAACTGATAATGAGGGACTCAGGGGTAAGGATATAGAGACATCCTACATTTAGGAATGAATATTACGGCATGCGTAATTTAGAGATGAAGGGAGGACATGTACGGGAATACTCAAACTGTTGTAGCCTGCCTACAAGACTATGGTAGTGTAACACATGCAAGACAAAGGTTACATGTGCGAAACCCTAACAGCCCAGAAGTTCAGCTTTTCGATCCAAATGTTTCAAGAAGAAAATATGCTCAATCTCCAAGTATAACTCTCACATGTACATTGGTAACCAAGCCACAAACAGAGAAGCAGACAAATGCATGCACCACAAGAACCAGAGGCCCACATCACATGCACCACAGTAATACCTGGCGGAACCTTTGCAACCGGAAGTAATGACTCCAAACTTACTGATCCCTTGGCTTTACTCTGGTTTGCAGAATTAAAGTGTGATTACAAATAATCCCATTGAGCCCTTATGGACTGGATCATAAAATTGTTAGCCATTTTGTTAATTATTATTGGATTCTCCTCCATTTAGCAGGGGTCAATTTCCTGCCGGATTCATCCAGATGAAGTGTGCCTGGTATCACCCATGTTCACGTGCGTAGTAACATGTGAAGTTACTGCATGCTTTGTAATACCGGGTGGACAATCCTGCTTCTGCAGAAATTGATATTAAAAGGCCTCTTGTAATGAGGTCCTGTGAAATAAAACCTTCAAAATAACCTAGGAAACTAAAATGACTGATGTTATCGGAATTCCACACATTTAACAAGTAGTGTGAATGTGTCCTGCTGAAAAATGCCCCTGCATTGTATGGTATTCTATAGCTGAGGCATTGAATATAGCTCTGTCAGTGTTTCTCGTGCACTCAGTACATTTGTTTTAATCTCATTTCAGTCTCGTCAAAGAGATGAACTAGAATACAACTCCATTTGATTGTGTTTCTTTCTTTCATTCTGATATTCATGTACACAGACATAGCCCGGATCTATGAGTATTTGTATGTAAGGGGGGTTTATATAGTGCAGCAAACACTCCAGTGTCGTCTCTGGAGTCCTTGTCAACCCAATATTGGAGCATGAGAGCAAAATTAGTATTCTTACTGCATTTAATGGGTAGAAAACTAAAATTAAAAGTTACTGTAATGATTGTTAACCCTTCATTTTAATTTGCTCCCATTTCAAAGTATCATTTTTACAAACAGACGGTTTCTTTTTCCCATTGCCCAGAAAACACTATACCATATTTATAACTGAAAAATACAATATGTTTTCAATCAGAGAAATTTAAAGCAAAGAAAAATATTTCAATGAAACATTAAGTCTTAATGTTTTCTCCACTTTCAATTAGGCCAATTACGTCTTAATGTTTTCTGAAGCGTGTTTTTCACTTTAAATTCCTCCCATTTAAACAAATTGCTGTATTTTTCTGTTATAAATCTGGCACTGTGTCTGTAGGCTGCTGGGAGCAAAGATGCATGCTGTTTGGAAATGAAAGAAATTTTAAATGATGAGTTTTATGTACTCCATATAAACATGTAAGGCCCGATTCACAGAACTAACTTAAGACAAAATCCTAAACTTACTACCATTTACTCACTTTGGTATTCACAGAAGGGACTTACTCATTTTGGTATTCCCAGAAGGCACTTACTCATTGATGAGTAAGTGCCTTCTGTGAATACCAAAATGAGTAAGTGCACGAGTAAGTGCACTTCTCATTTTGGTATTCACAGAAGACACTTACTCATCAATGATTAAGTGCCTTCTGTGAATACCAAAATGAGTAAGTGCCTTCTATGAATACCAAAATGATACTAAATTTAGGATTTTGTCTTAAGTTAGTTCTGTGAACCGGGCCCATAGTTAACCAATCAGGTTAATTTTCTCCCATTTCAAAGTGTTACCTTTACACACAGCAGGCATTTTGTTCCCCGCAGCTTGTATGCACTGCCATATTTATAACTGAAAAATACAGCCACTATTTTAAGTGGGAGAATCTAAATGCAAATGTTCCAAGTTATGAACATTTCTGAAGAACATTTTTCTGCACCTTCAATTTCTCCCATTCAAAAAATGGTTGTAGGTTTGTGGTATACATGTAACAGTGCCACATATTGTGAAAGGTATGTCCTGTGCCACAAGTACATACAGCACACCACAGGCTCTCAGTCAGCTATATACATATAACCCATTGATACTCAGACATGGTCAAACACCCCCAAATTCTGAGATCTCACTGACTCATATGGCAGCCCTGTCATAGTTCCCCTAATTAACATGATGTTTTCAAAGCATAGTTTTCAGCTCTATGGACATTAGGATTTGAAGTCAATGAAGCTTGGCATGGGAGTGTCTGGTAACAATGCACGAGTTGCTCAGCCTTCAGTAGCTAACAATGATTTTCACTGATCCGATATAGCTCTCACTACAGAAATGGATGGACACCCCTGCACTAAAGAGTGCTTTGGTGTTTGTAAATACTCAGGGTACAGCAAAGGCAGAGAAAGAGAAAACACAGAAAGGGCTGTGAAAGTGTTGTTGTTTTAAAGGGAAAGCTTTGAGTCACATTGGTATGCGCTCTTGTTAAGTACTTTAATTAGTCTGAGGCTCCAGGTTGGGGGCATGCTTTCCATTTGGATTTGCTCAAAGTCAATAAATTGACACTGCTGGTGGCTTCACGGGTATGTGGAACCTGCAAAATATCTGATTAATTATATGGAGCTAACGGCCTCAGTGGGCTACCTCTCCAGTAGCGCGCCGGCTAATTAAGGTCATGACAGAATGAAATGGCAAGGTTATCGTTTTAAAAACCATCATGGGTTCCTTTGTTTTATGAAAAGTTGGTGAGTCATTACCTGAAGCGAAATGCATTGATTGCTAGAAAATAAATAAACAGTTTTCTCTAAGACTTACTGCCACGCAGTCTTTTAAATTATGAACAATGGCTTCCATTTTTCTTTCTACTGCACCAGCGGATGACCTCCTTAGTAGGAAGAGTACTTGATAGCCCGCTGTGATTATGTTGAGAAGAATGGTGCTTTGTAATCCATGTTAAATTACTTTTGTGTCATTAATTGTTGGTATTTCCTGAGCAATCAGGGGCTCATTTTCTCTCCCGTGCATACCTAGGTGTTAATTGCCTGCCCGGTGAATAGCACTGGCCCTGATAACAGGAGTTACTAGGCCCAACAAAACTATGAGTAACAGTTGATCTATAATCCTAATTTGGTTACAAATAGGAGTGTGCTCTGAAAATGGGATCTGCATATGGTGCATAAGGCAGAATGAAGCTCGTAGAGTAAAATAAGCATGTTTAAAAAAATCTAATTGTGTCTAGTAATAGTTTACATTTTCAATGTGAGTCTCTATCCTTTGGATACTAGTACTTTGCTGACTGTTAAATCTAACTTTATTATTATCAATCTGCTGTTGACATATAATATACCATTTCAATGTTGTTTTTATAGGTTTCCAATGTTAGGATTTTTATTGCATAAATGTGTCTTCTAAGTAATTAAACACCCAGAAACAGTAAATAAAATCCTGTTGATGTATGGTACTATCAGCAAATGAGGATTTTGCCTTGCTATAGGCAGATTTTTTTCAGAAAGTCATCAAGGAGGGTGAATATTATGTCTAATATGATGTAAAATCGCATGTATAATGGTACTCTGTCCGCCAAACTCTTAGTCCGCCCACCTCATTTAGAGGCTGGCAGATCCCAAGCTTAAGAGCCCCTGTTGCTTTGGTCAACGGATGACTTCCCTTACAGCCAGATGGAGTAGAGACCATCATAGGAAGGGAAATGCACTGACCATCTTATTTTGGGTAGAGGGTGTGATGTCCTTTTTTTCTGTTCACTGCCACCATGATAAAATAGGCAGTGAGGGGCAGAAAAAAATTAACCTCCCCCACACTCTAAAGGGGTGGGATCATTATGGTTTTATTTGAAAAAAAAGCAAATTCCCACTGGGAAGCTCGTTTTTGAAAAATTATAAGGTGTTGAAAGTTTGGTGGATGGCCGTCAAAACTGATGGCATAGTCCACCAAACTTTTAACCTTTGTGTACCTTGAAGAAAACCACCTTGATGGTAGTTCCTCTCAATGTACACAGATGATCGGGGTGTGGGGGAAGTGGTCCTCTCTAAATTTTCCAGACAGTCAGGGTGGTGGAGGTAATGTCCACCACCCTGGTGCACTCTACTCAATTTGCCAAAACCTAAATTGGGCCCATAATGTCTGTCCTAGAGTCAGTGCCTATGTCAGTCTGACATAGTTCACTGTCCTGGTATACGTGTATTCTGAGTCTCATTGTATGTGTGTTCATCTCCAAGTGTTTATATGCACTGTCCATTTTTGTGTGCACTTATTACCAAAGTTTCGGTGTAATCATTGTCCTAGTGGCAATGCTACTATTTTTATATCTAGAGTCAGTGCATATGTCAGTCTCACATATTTCACTCTCTTGGTATTTGTGTATTCTATGTCTCCTTGTATGTGTGTTCATCTCCTAGTGTTTATATGTCCATTTTTGTGTGCACTTGTTACTTAAGGTTCGGTGTAATGGTTGTCCTAGTGTCAATGCTACTGTTTTCATATCTCAGTGATAGATCGTTGACTGCCCTGTTAAATATGTATTCTATGTCTAATGGAATGATTTCCATTCTGTGTTCATGAAACCTCATTATCCCTTTTTCAGCTTATGTTTCTCAATCTGTTTTTAAGAAACCCTTTGCCAAGGTTAGTGTATTCTCCATCCTAGTTGAGACTTTTCCTGCTTCAGTATTGATGCAATACTAGTTCAGATATGCGTACGTTTCCTGTCCCAATACATGCTTTTTCAGTCCCAGATTCTAGATGTAGTGTTGTGTTTTCCCTAAATCAGGTATAGTGGTTTCTGTGTCTCAGTGGCTGTGTCACAGGAGCAGCGGCGGTTCCTCCGCTTAGGCAGAGAGTGCTGCCCCACTGTATTTTGAGCAGTGGAAAAGGGAAAAGTAAAATGATAAAAACCCAATGTTAGTATCATTGTAATTTTCCATTGTCAGGCAGGTTTACGGGGTGGGGGCTTTGCTGTTATCACAGCCAGCAAGGGGAGGAGTGGTGGGCACTTAATTGCGCATGATGGTTTGGCCAGCCGTCTTGAGCTGCTAAACAGTCATACTCACTTTGCATGTTCCCCACCAGGCTGTAATACACAGTATGGTGCGGCACTTGTACAGGTTTCCAATGCCTGTCTGAGGGACGAACCGCAGTGCTTGCCCAATCACAATGCTGCATTGCAGCGTTATAATTGCCTTAGGGTAGCCTGGGTGTGCTTTCTGCTTCAAGCTGGAACAGAAGAGGATGATGCAAGGTGGCGATCCAGCAGCAAGGTAAGTCACTTTTTTATTTATTTTTCTATCCCCCCCCCCCATCCCGCCGTGCCACTCAGTGGCAACCGCAACGGCATAGGAGGCTCAGCTGCATCTGGAAAATCCTTCCTTGAATGGGTTGTTTTTACTTCACACAAAAACTGTGTTTGGAGGACTGTGCACAGGTACTGTAGCAGCAGTCAAGCTTCCTCTCATTAGCTAATGTACACAGAGACACAGATTTATTATAGGAAGAAACAACAAACAAGCTACGTGATGTAATGTTACAATGTATACTCCCCTACGTAATTGAAATTTAAACTTGGTGCTTATTATCTGTACATTCATGTGCAACTTGGGTTTATTCTGCTGGAAATATAATAATATAAAAACATGAATAAAAAATAAATGGCATGCAAAAAACAATAGAAAAATCACAGTGCTACAAGGATGAACTCCACCTAAATCTTGCAGCTTTGATCACAAATATCATGCTAAGAATGTAATCTCTATTTAGAAATCCATGGCATTACTAAACTGCGGAATGCAGAGGCAATATACTAACTGGTAAAAGCTTAACTCTGCAAATGACAGCATGATAGCAGCATAGATCGCTAGCCCTAGTTATAGTGTAACTGACGTTGGCTGGCGAGACAAGGCATCCTTCAACCTGATGGTAGAAGTCCTTGGTAAATATGTCAGTAACACATCAGTGAAGGATTGGCCTGGGAAGACACACTCTGATTGCATGTAGCACAATATTTAATGTATGCAAGACATTTCATACTGAATATCAATCATTGGGTGAATGGTCATCATCTATGCCACACCATTCTTGCAACTAGAGGCTACTTGTCACCTCACAAATAGTAGGAACAAGTATGTATTGAAAAAGTGATCACTGTGCCTAATGTAGTACTTTATGTCCTGAATTGTGAAATCACTGTTAGTAGATGTTCAAGTTGGGCTATATGGGAGCACAACTGAGTTATCATTCAAAGAACCTACTGACAATGACATTACCTTATCCGCATAAAATTGTTAAATAGCTGAATCTTATTTTTCCTTTAAAAAAATCTTTTATACCTCAGTACGCATCATGGATTAGATGATCTAATATGGTACAAATATCTTGTAGTCACAGGTAGAATCTTATCCCAGCACATGTTTTAAAAATTATAGGTGATAACTCAATTGGTTCTCCAAGCACAACTCTATATATGTGAAGTAATTGGCTTACAATTATAATGTTTTTGAACCATGTATTTGTAAGGAACCATGTAATATGTGTTTTATTCAAACTGTATCTTATAGTTAATTACAAGAAGAAGGAGCAACACAATTTAAATAAAATAATGTCTATATTAGAATCAAATCTCCAAAACAAAAGAAATCATTAGGTAGATCCATTCTTCTTTATTGTAATTCGAATCAAGTTTTTTCTTAGAAATGGTCATTTGATTTTTCAAATTAAAGACTTGCAGCTTTGTTGTATATATCAGATCATTCTTTGTTGCAATACTTAATTCAGCCAACACGTTTCATCTTAAAAAGACAGTCATCAGGGCTTAGTAATTTAGGGTGAATCTCCTCGTTAAAAAGTTCAAATGTACCGCATGAATCTAATTTTGAGTGTGCTAATACTCTTAGAGAAGTTTCATCTATTTAATCTCTGTTATTTTTGCGCGTCTATTTTTCAAGCAAGCGTTCTTATTCAAATCTTTCTATGATGTGAAATTCTCAGTAATAGTAGTAGTTAACCGTCATCGTCAGCGTGGCCCGATAAATCCTGCTGCTCAGTAATAGTAGTAGTTAACCGTCATCGTCAGCGTGGCCCGATACATCCCGCAATAAAGAGAACATTGGATCTTAAGAGGTCTAATGTTCTCTTTAATTTATAGCTTCTTCATTTTATATATCTCCATATAATTGCTCACTGAATAGTAAGATCATTGTTCATGCTAACTACTTTGCAGTGCCTTGCAATTTTAAAATAATTATAAGCATAACATATTTTGCCAAAAACATTACAGCCTACAGTGATTTACTCAATGATGCTCAGTAGTTCACACTAGGCAAATTCAAGCAACTACATGAACTGAAAACTTATTTAGATTGTTTTACCCCTTATTCTAAGTTAAAATGTCTAACTCATGTAAAACAATTACATTATTGTCATTATTATCAGATACTTCACTGCAGCTCTTTTGAATTAGGCATCCTAACTTAGAGTCTAAGGGCCAGATGCATGACCCTATTTTGCATGTGCAAACGGGTTTGCGACCTGTTTGTGCATGCAAAATACAAAAGAGCCATGTACTAACCCTATTTAGCGAGTCTCAATTTATTTGTGACTCGCTAAATTGGACTAGCGACTTGCTATTATTAAGGGGTATTCCGTGGGCGTCCCTTCCTAATTGTGAGTCTGCGCCCTATGTATGACTGTTTTGCAGTCGCAAAATAGTTGCAGTTTACCACCCTTTTCAAAAGGGTGGTAAAGCACTCGCAAAAGGGAAGGGGTCCCACCCTTTCCCTTTGTGAATGCAGGGGAGAATATTTTTTAGAGGCAGGCAGTGGTCCCAGGGACCACTACCTGCCCTTAAAACATGAAACGAAAACCTTTTATTTAAAAAATTTTAAATACCTCCTGTTTTCCCTTAAGAAAAAGGGGCTCCAATTTTTTTTTTAAACTGCCTTATTTAAAAGCAGTCCCAGACATTTAGGTCTGATGAGCCCAGCAGGCCTCATCATCGGGACACCCTGACGCCTAGAAGTCAGGGTGGGCTCAACCAGTATTTCAGGGAGCACTTGATGAGATGTTGTTTGGCCAGGGGGTTTTAAAGATTAAAAATCGGTGTCAAACCCCAGTTTCCCTTTATTCTTGGGTTTGGCACTGATAATAAAAATAGATAAGTAGGTGTCCAGGGATATTATGGTCCTAGGACCCTATTGCCAACATGTTTCTGTCCTGTTAGCCCCATAAAGGGTGCACGGACTTTCTTCAGGGCGTGTGCCCCCTGTTTGGAATAGAAGGGAACTTCCCTACACTACTACGCAAAGTAAGGGCAGGTAGCTGCTCCTTATTGTAAATGTGTCGTTCTGTTAAAAAATCACTCCATCTGTGAAAGACAAACAGGAAAGACAAACAACAAATATAACACGTCAATTCCATTCTGTAGATCATTTTTTTCAACATGAATAATGTGATTATCTCTGTATTCTCCACATCATCATGCGTGAAAATTATAAATAGAATGTGCGAGTGATTGTAGCATAACCACTCTGGTAAGTGACACTCAACAATTATAGGTGTGTATATTGGTGGCGGTAATTTACCACATTCTATCCATACACACTCTTGTGATGTGTAACTATTCAGGTAGCGGTATATACCCACTTCCTAATTCCACACATTCGTTTGCGTATGGTTATAGGATCTCGGTCATCACAGTCAGTCCTGCACCATCTCAACACGAGTATAAACTCAAATCTATTTCTATTCTATTTCTCTGCAGTCAGTGTGTGTTGTCATTCTCATATATATCGTATCGTGTGGCTTACCCCAATTTAGGAGAGGATAAACATCCTGTGGGCCCTCTATACGTGGGGTAGCCCTGTAGTCACACACTGTAAATTGATAATGTGGCAACGGTATAGATCAATGCATTCCCGATCCAGCGATCGCAATGTTTGGTAAGAAGGATCACAATCAGGAAACCCAGAGTCATGTCAGGTTATCGACACATGAAAAAGAAGAAACACAGAAAAACTAAAATGAAACGGTTTCACGCTTGCCACCAACCACTCTATCTCTCAAAGAGTTGTTTCATCCATTCAGGTCACTCATCCAAGTTACTCACGCCACCAAGGGTCCTGCCCCGTTTGTACACCTAGTCGGTATGGGTTCCCATGATCCGGACTCCTTCGCGTTCTCATGGCCAAGATTATAAGCTCCAACCTCGAAGGACGATCCCGTCAACTTCCGGGGTTCCGAGTCTACGCCCCTTTCCCCGACGTGCGCGGTGCGCATGTCCCGCTAAGGGGATGTCGGGAGATGAAGTTTCATTGCGCACTATGGGTAGTTCTCGAGTGCTGAAGTTGCCGTATAAGTGATATTATACTTACACATTGGTGTCATGGATCTGGAAGCTGAACACTTCTCTATAAATGTTTACTTGTTTTACAGTGTTATGTGCAGATCTCCTTATGTTTGGTAGACTAATTTAATGGCAATCAGTGAGATATTTTTCATTCTATTGGTGTCACAATGTCCACCTCTTTCCCGGGTGTGCGTTGTGCGCTTATCCCGCTTGAGGGATTATGGGAGATGAAGTTCTTTTACATACTAAGGATAGTTCTCGAGTCCTGAAATTATTGTGTATAGGATATTACAATTCTACATTTGTGTCACGTATATGGAGGCTACCCATCTCTCTGTAAGAGTATATTTATTCCACCATGTTATGTGCTGATATCGTTATGAATGAAGAGCTCACTTATTGTTATGAATGAAGAGCTCACTTATTGACATCCAATAAGATGTTTATTATTCTATTGACGTCACAATGTGAGGGAGGCAAACTCATATGCATATATATCAAAGCTATTGGGGGTTCTTTTTATATATCTCCATACACATATATATGACACATACGACAACTAACGGTTATTGGTAAAGGAGTCCTAATATTGCAATAACGATGGCTAGGCCCCATCTTATTAGAAAGTATACATATCATAGGGTCATGGTGTATTGTGT
The DNA here is from genome assembly GCF_964204655.1 of Triturus cristatus. Classification (NCBI taxonomy): domain Eukaryota; kingdom Metazoa; phylum Chordata; class Amphibia; order Caudata; family Salamandridae; genus Triturus; species Triturus cristatus. Next base: position 922,491,294 of record NC_140588.1, read on the forward strand.
GGATGGATTATTTTTGAATTGAAAGGACAGAAAAAGGAACTCATTGGATGTGATGCTTGGGTATACATCTTTGAAAAAAATATATGGTTTATATAACCAGATTGAAATTGATGTCCTCATCTGTTCTCCTCAGGGAGGGTGATTAGATTGACTACTTATTCCTGTTTAATTGGTTCCAAGGAATGTGGTCGTTTAGGCCAGTCTCGTGGGTTCTCAATCTATAAACCCATCTCTGTTCTCGTTCTAATAGTATTTTTGATGTGTTGCCATCCCCTTTAACTTTCTCAATCACGGACCACCACAAGTCGCTATCCGAATGTTTCTTCTCTAGATAATGGGCAGTGAGTTTTGTTGCCGATATGGATCTCCTGATCGTGCTCCTATGTTCATTAATCCGTACTTTAATTTTTCTTCCTGTCATTCCTATGTACATAAGTTGGCATGGGCACTTAATTACATAGATGACCTTTTCTGAGTTACAGTTGGTGTGGGACCTTTGTTCCCACTTGTGGTGCATACCCAGATCAATTTCTTTAGTGTGTTCCGTAAATGCACATGCCACACAGGAACCACAAGGATAATGGCCCATGACTTGTGGCTGATTCCAAAGGGTGCTCTGATGGGTAGTTTTTGTTTTTTGTAAATCTGTATGGATCAATGTATCTCTCAAACTCCTATTCCTTCTAAAGGAAAACATAGGTTTCTCAAAGTCCAACTTGTTCGATGTTAATATCGACCATTTTTTGTTAATGATTTTCTTAAATTCATTGGAGGATGCATTAAACGTAGTGACACAGATGAGGGTGTTGGCTTCCGTCTTTTGATGGGTATCGAGGCGGGCTTCCCGTGGGGTGTTACGTGATCGTTTTTGTGCCTTCTCAATAACTCTTTTGGATAGGATCTTTCTTCCAATTTCTTAGTTAGGATCTTTGCCTCATTCTTGTATTCAGTCAGCTCTGCACAGTTTCTCCGTGTCCGCAGGAATTGTCCCACTGGTAGGTTCTCTCTTAGTGCACGTGGGTGGGCACTGTTGAAATGTAACAGACTATTTTTGTCTGTAGGTTTAGTATATAGAGAGCTAATAATACCATTGTCTTTTGCACTGACGGTGACATCAAGAAAGGATATGTGGTCTTGATTATGAGTCATTGTGAATTTCAAATGTGAGTTCTGGTTATTCAACCAAGAATGGAAGTGTTCAAGTGTAGTTACGTCCCCTTCCCATATAACAAGGACGTCATCGATGTACCGCCACCATTTTTTTATGTTGTTGGAGAATGGATTGGGGGTCCATATACACTCATCTTCGAATTGTCCCATGTATAGACACGCTATGCTCGGCGCAAAAGTACTCCCCATGGAAGTTCTGTGGGTTTGTATATATAGCTGGTCATCAAATCTGAAAAAATTCTCTTTCAGTGCCAATCTCAGTAGGGTAATGATCCAGGTAACCGGGGCTTCCCAGGTCCAGTTCTCCTTGTTCAAGATCCTTTGAATCACCTCAATACTTTCCTCTTGAGGGATGCTCGTGTAAAGTGCTTCAACATCTAAGCACACCAGTATGTTCTTCTCGGGGTTGTATGGTACATCTTGGAGAGTGTTAAGGAGATGTTTAGTGTCTTGTATATACGATTTGATGCGTGTGACTAGTGGTCGGAGGAACCAGTCAGTATATTTTGAGAGGGGTTCCAAAAGTGATCCAATACCTGACACAATTGGTCTACCTGGAGGGGGGAACTTCTCCTTATGTATTTCAGGTATGGTGTAGAAAATAGGTATCCTTGGGTCCTCACAATTGAGAAACGAGTGTTCTTTTTTGTTGATCCATCCTTCTTTGAGTGCTTCAGTTGTTATCAAGCTTATGGTTTTCTTAAGTCGTGTGGTGGGATCTCTGGAGAGAGGTTGGTAAAATTTAGTGTCTGCCAGAAGGTTTAAACATGTCGTACGGTATGCTGTAATGTTCTGAATAACCGTTGCCCCGCCTTTGTCGGCAGGTTTTATTATGATGTCATTCCTAAGACTTAGACTCTTCACTGCTTCTCTCTCAAAATATACTGACTGGTTCCTCCGACCACTAGTCCCACTAGTCACACGCATCAAATTGTATATACAAGACACTAAACATCTCCTTAACACTCTCCAAGATGTACCATACAACCCCGAGAAGAACATACTGGTGTGCTTAGATGTTGAAGCACTTTACACGAGCATCCCTCAAGAGGAAAGTATTGAGGTGATTCAAAGGATCTTGAACAAGGAGAACTGGACCTGGGAAGCCCCGGTTACCTGGATCATTACCCTACTGAGATTGGCACTGAAAGAGAATTTTTTCAGATTTGATGACCAGCTATATTTACAAACCCACGGAACTTCCATGGGGAGTACTTTCGCGCCGAGCATAGCGTGTCTATACATGGAACAATTCGAAGATGAGTGTATATGGACCCCCAATCCATTCTCCAACAACATAAAAAAATGGTGGCGTACATCGATGACGTCCTTGTTATATGGGAAGGGGACGTAACTACACTTGAACACTTCCATTCTTGGTTGAATAACCAGAACTCACATTTGAAATTCACAATGACTCATAATCAAGACCACATATCCTTTCTTGATGTCACCGTCAGTGCAAAAGACAATGGTATTATTAGCTCTCTATATACTAAACCTACAGACAAAAATAGTCTGTTACATTTCAACAGTGCCCACCCACGTGCACTAAGAGAGAACCTACCAGTGGGACAATTCCTGCTGATACGGAGAAACTGTGCAGAGCTGACTGAATACAAGAATGAGGCAAAGATCCTAACTAAGAAATTGGAAGAAAGATCCTATCCCAAAAGAGTTATTGAGAAGGCACAAAAACGATCACGTAACACCCCACGGGAAGCCCTCCTCGATACCCATCAAAAGACGGAAGCCAACAGCCTCATCTGTGTCACTACATTTAATGCATCCTCCAATGAATTTAAGAAAATCATTAACAAAAAATGGTCGATATTAACATCGAACAAGTTGGACTTTGAGAAACCTATGTTTTCCTTTAGAAGGAATAGGAGTTTGAGAGATACATTGATCCATACAGATTTACAAAAAACAAAAACTACCCATCAGAGCACCCTTTGGAATCAGCCACAAGTCATGGGCCATTATCCTTGTGGTTCCTGTGTGGCATGTGCATTTACGGAACACACTAAAGAAATTGATCTGGGTATGCACCACAAGTGGGAACAAAGGTCCCACACCAACTGTAACTCAGAAAAGGTCATCTATGTAATTAAGTGCCCATGCCAACTTATGTACATAGGAATGACAGGAAGAAAAATTAAAGTACGGATTAATGAACATAGGAGCACGATCAGGAGATCCATATCGGCAACAAAACTCACTGCCCATTATCTAGAGAAGAAACATTCGGATAGCGACTTGTGGTGGTCCGTGATTGAGAAAGTTAAAGGGGATGGCAACACATCAAAAATACTATTAGAACGAGAACAGAGATGGGTTTATAGATTGAGAACCCACGAGACTGGCATAAACGACCACATTCCTTGGAACCAATTAAACAGGAATAAGTAGTCAATCTAATCACCCTCCCCTGAGGAGAACAGATGAGGACATCAATTTCAATCTGGTTATATAAACCATATATTTTTTTCAAAGATGTATACCCAAGCATCACATCCAATGAGTTCCTTTTTCTGTCCTTTCAATTCAAAAAGAATCCATCCACACCATACACCATGACCCTATGATATGTATACTTTCTAATAAGATAGGGCCTAGCCATCGTTATTGCAATATTAGGATTCCTTTACCAATAACCGTTAGTTGTCGTATGTGTCATATATATGTGTATGGAGATATATAAAAAGAACCCCCAATAGCTTTGATATATATGCATATGAGTTTGCCTCCCTCACATTGTGACGTCAATAGAATAATAAACATCTTATTGGATGTCAATAAGTGAGCTCTTCATTCATAACAATAAGTGAGCTCTTCATTCATAACGATATCAGCACATAACATGGTGGAATAAATATACTCTTACAGAGAGATGGGTAGCCTCCATATACGTGACACAAATGTAGAATTGTAATATCCTATACACGATAACTTCAGGACTCGAGAACTATCCTTAGTATGTAAAAGAACTTCATCTCCCATAATCCCTCAAGCGGGATAAGCGCACAACGCACGCCGGGGAAAGAGGAGCGCACAACGCACGCCGGGGAAAGAGGTGGACATTGTGACACCAATAGAATGAAAAATATCTCACTGATTGCCATTAAATTAGTCTACCAAACATAAGGAGATCTGCACATAACACTGTAAAACAAGTAAACATTTATAGAGAAGTGTTCAGCTTCCAGATCCATGACACCAATGTGTAAGTATAATATCACTTATACGGCAACTTCAGCACTCGAGAACTACCCATAGTGCGCAATGAAACTTCATCTCCCGACATCCCCTTAGCGGGACATGCGCACCGCGCACGTCGGGGAAAGGGGCGTAGACTCGGAACCCCGGAAGTTGGCGGGATCGTCCTTCGAGGTTGGAGCTTATAATCTTGGCCATGAGAACGTGAAGGAGTCCGGATCGTGGGAACCCATACCGACTAGGTGTACAAACGGGGCAGGACCCTTGGTGGCGTGAGTAACTTGGATGAGTGACCTGAATGGATGAAACAACTCTTTGAGACATAGAGTGGTTGGTGGCAAGCGTGAAACCGTTTCATTTTAGTTTTTCTGTGTTTCTTCTTTTTCATGTGTCGATAACCTGACATGATTCTGGGTTTCCTGATTGTGATCCTTCTTACCAAACATTGCGATCGCTGGATCGGGAATGCATTGATCTATACTGTTGCCACATTATCAATTTACAGTGTGTGACTACAGGGCTACCCCACGTATAGAGGGCCCACAGGATGTTTATCCTCTCCTAAATTGGGGTAAGCCACACGATACGATATATATGAGAATGACAACACGCACTGACTGCTGAGAAATAGAATAGAAATAGATTTGAGTTTATACTCGTGTTGAGATGGTGCAGGACTGACTGTGATGACCGAAATCCTATAACCACACGCAAACGAATGTGTGGAATTGGGAAGTGGATATATACCGCTACCTGAATAGTTACACATCACAAGAGTGTGTATGGATAGAATGCGGTAAATTACCGCCACCAATATACACACCTATAATTGTTGAGTGTCACTTACTAGAGTGGTTATGCTACAATCATGCGCACATTCAATTTATAATTTTCACGCATGATGATGTGGAGAATACAGAGATAATCACATTATTCATGTTGAAAAAAATGATCTACGGAATGGAATTGACGTGTTATATTTGTTGTTTGTCTTTCCTGTTTGTCTTTCACAGATGGAGTGATTTTTTAACAGAACAACACATTTACAATAAGGAGCAGCTACCTGCCCTTACTTTGCGTAGTAGTGTAGAGAAGTTCCCTTCTATTCCAAACAGGGGGCACACGCCCTGAAGAAAGTCCGTGCACCCTTTATGGGGCTAACAGGACAGAAACATGTTGACAATAGGGTCCTAGGACCATAATATCCCTGGACACCTACTTATCTATTTTTATTATCAGTGCCAAACCCAAGAATAAAGGGAAACTGGGGATTGACACCGAGTTTTAATCTTTAAAACCCCCTGGCCAAACAACATCTCATCAAGTGCTCCCTGAAATACTGGTTGAGCCCACCCTGACTTCTAGGCATCAGGGTGTCCCGATGATGAAGCATGACACCACTAGGGTGTGTGAGGGAAAATAAAAACAAAAGGACTTGCTTCCTTCCCCACGCTTAGGTGGTGTCTTACACTTCGGATAGGGCATACCACCGTCTGAACTAGCAGTGTACTGCTATTGTTGGTTGAACCATCGTGGGAGTACTTATAGTGATTTAGTGTTATTTACGGGAGGGCGTACTCCCTCATTGATTTCCTCTCTGCCCCTTGCCTAACTAGGGAACCACCCTACCTTAGGTTTGTGTATTGAGCCCAGCAGGCCACCATACCTGGGAGGGCTAGCCATTCCCAATGGTGATGACAATTGTGAGTGCATTATTAATATTCATGAGGCATGTAATTTGCAACCCCATTGGGAATCACAAACAGTGATTTGCGACTCACAATTTTTCGTAATTTGGGAGTCGCGAATCACAATGGTCATACATCTGGCCCCAAGTCTATAGTACAACTTTCTATGGGTAATTTCTACCATCAAGCCCTGGCTGACTTGGGAGTTCGACATTTGTGTTTGATTTTCAAGCCATCACACTTGCACACCAAGTTACTATTTGAGCTGGAAAGACCTCAAAGGTTGGTCAACATCTTATGCTCTCAAAGGTTGTCTCCTATAAAAGACAATTATTCAATGTTTCCTGCATATTAAATTTACTTAAGATGTTGTCACTCTTTTTTTGCATTAGTGGTTATCTTTTTAATATTAGCCACAGTTTCAGTATTTCTGTTGTCTTATCTTAATAAAACCTAATAAATAGTTTTTTTTAACTTCAAGGTATATCCTATGGTTAGTTTAAGTGTTTAATCTTGTTATCCTATCCCATCTCAATGGAATGGCATGATTTGCATGATACTTTAAAGGGGGCCACAGATATTTTGAGAAGACACTGCATTCTATACGGGCATGGCTACCATGGCACTTTCTGTGATGTAAGCAAGCTCTTGTTCAAGGACCATATATGTCCTCTGAAGGAAGGATCAGCAAAATCATCACAAAATGCCATTTACATTATCTTTGAATAGTAGATTATTGTATAAATTTGATGGAAAGGCACCAATCCAAAACTGATAACTACTACAAATGAGCAAACATCTTCTGGACCAAGAAAAATACAACCTTTAACCATCATCATGGACTGCTTTGCATTTCTGATGTGGGCAGATCCAGGACTTTAATGTGTGGCCAAGAACGGCCAATATCGTGAACTCATAATGATCCGTTCATTCTGTGCCCTAGAAATATCAGTGCCCATGGTATCAGCACTTCTGGGTGCAAAATGACCAATGTAGATCGCATGCACTCCAACATTCATAGGCTTTGGACAATTCTGTCTCTATTTATATGTTGCCATCATCCTGGATGTAATTTAGGTTAACAGTGGAAGCCCTTGTGTTTAAGATTCAGTGATATGTTCAGCACCCACAAAGTAGCTCTCCGACATGAAGGCAAGCCCAGTATCCCATCCAGAGAGTCTGTGCATTTTAAAGGAGACTGCATTGTTAAACTCAAGACTCGTAGAATGACAGCCAGCCAATCCCATGGCAGGGTCTTATGATAACACTCAAACACATACTTTGTTGTCTATGGGATATTCCACATGACCACCTGTATCCACTCTCAGTCTGACTAAAGCACAAGGACACGCGCCATATTGTAGGTGCTGCTCTATCAGTTGCACCATGTGTGTAAACAATGGACCAAGAAAGAAGAGTGGCAACAGTACCTTGAGCTGTAACCAGGGTTGAAAAATGGAAGCATCACTGTTTTACAGTGACAACATTCACTAGTAACTTGGGAGTATTTTCCTTGAACAGAAGTAACTCTCGCTATAGAAAAGGCTGGAGACTCCTAGTAAGTCTATAGCATTTCTCATCTGTGGCTATTTTTCTAATGTTCCTATGTCGACATCATATAATGGTGGCAGAGATTACACTCACTATTCTAAATGTCCTTTGTATTAATATATGATGAACTATGAAAGAAATATTTATGCCACTTCACCGGTTTCCAGTGCCTAGTGCATTTGCTTTGTGTCTGTTCGAGTATGCACGTTTGCAAGTGTTTGTTTAAATGCCTCAACAAGGCTTAAAGGCCTTGCTAATTTCTGCCCAGCTGCTAACACAGAAAAAAATATTAATATATTAAAATTAGGGCTAACATTAAAAGACATGAAGTACCACCGTGTCAAGTCTAGTTGGCACAACGCTAGGTACAGACTGGCATCCGGTGCAACTGTCAGGAGAACGAAAATGGTTCATGAATTAATTTGTCTGTAAAATATGTCATAGAGCTGAGCAGTACTCTTTTTGAGTATTATGCAATGTGGCAGATTTTGGTTGTATAACTTTAAATTGCTGTTCAGATGCCTGCAGGTATGGGCACGTGTGAGTGGGGGACAGTGATATCTTACTTCTGAAGAAAGTAGCCTTTTATTTTGGCTTCCTATCAGTCTGTCATTCTTGTCATAGTTATATGACTGACATTAGAAGGCTGCATTAAAATACAACCATGTCTATGTATGTTATATTTATCAGCTTGGAAAATCAACAAATGCGGCACGCTCAGTAAATGTATTTTAGTAGTCCTGCATACGTTTCAGTCATTGGGGTAAATAAGTGTTTGATTTTCTTATAAACAAATGTAATTGTAGTTGTATTTAGATAGCGCTTACTACCCCTGACGAGGCGTCAAATCGCTTTTTCGGGGAGTAGCATGCTGCTCCGGAACCCAAAAAGGATTAGTGGTGAATTTGTATAGTGAAATATGAAATTTATTCGATTGGTGGTCATGTTAGTCTGTTATTTGCATTGAAATGGAATAGTGGAGGGATAGAAGAGTAGACAAATTAGTAACATAAAACACATTTCATTTTAATTTAAAAAACTCTATTACAATGATTACTGATACAGTTAACCTCTAAAAAAGTAGCAAAGAGTAAACTTTAAAACATTTTGCATTTTTTATTGGACTTCTGACAAATTCCTTCGAATCAGTAATTGCCCTTTTAAGTTATTTTTTTGGGATGAAATGTATAAATTTTTACATTTGATGATGATGATGATTATTATTATTAACTCTGCATACATTCCACAAGACATGTTAGTCATAGGACAAGGCACAGAACTAAATGTAGCCATAAACAATAACACAGCCAGCAGCAAAGAACTGGCTCGGACACACCCACACTCAAAACCAGTGGGGGAAACTAGGGCTGGGAGCGTCAATTAAATCTGACTGCCCACATCTCAAGAGAAAGACCATTGCAGCGTGTGGGTCCCCACACCCAGAATACTCTATTAATGGAACATGTCTGCTATAACTAGCGGTTCTCAAAAGAAACATTTGACCGTAGAGATCTGATTGGCAAACAAAGGAGTTACCACGCTAGAGAGAGAGAGACAGAGAGAACGAGAGAGACAAGGCTGGTATTACAAAAGACTGTGGATAAGGCAGTGTGTCTTAAACAAAACTCTGTGTTCTAGGTAACCAGTTAAGGACATCTTTCTCCTGTGAGACATGAGCATATTTTTAAAGTCCCATCACAGCTCCCATAGCCATCTTTTTAAGTCTCTGAAGCTTAAGTACTGAGTGGTCTGGTAATCCCAGCTACATGGTGTTGCCGTAATCTAAGTGGGCTAAAACGAATGTGGCCACCACCAGTCCAGACTTCTCAATATCTTGAAGAAGGCAAATTCCTCTCAAAGCCTTCAACCGGGGACCCATTGCAGACCGTATTTTGTAGATTTGGGTGAGAAACTATAGCTTTTGCTCAAACAAGACTCCCAAGTTCCCTACTGTTGATTCTGGGTCACAGACCATCAGAGGACAAGCACACTCAGGAACATCAAGGAGCAATCACACCATGCAATAATAAAGCTCTCACAGGCAGGCACACAAGGGAACAATCGCACAGGCACACCATGAGTCTTTCACGCACACCTTTCCACCTCACACATCTTGGCACAGTCTCAGAAAGGCTCACCATAGATCAGACACCTCATGTACAAATAACAACTAGTTGCGTAAGAGTAGTCATCAAAGCACATTGGAGAAGAGAATGAGGCACCACAGGGTTCAGCTGCATTCAGCACCAGCGTTGTTTGAATAACTTCCCTACCGAGCATTCCTATCCTGGTGCTTGAGTTGGGGAGGTGGATTTCATGAGCAGGTGTGGACTGACATTTGACCTTGTACAAGGACTTCAGCTCTACATCCGAAGCAAAGAGGCTGCTTGGCCAGGTCACATGGAAAGTACACAGACACCGGCACTACTGCCAGTGCAGCTGAACCCTCACTAGGTTTGACTATCCTAGTGTTTGGGTTGTGGGGGGGTTGTAGAGTGCAAGGACAGCTGCATAGTTAGCTAACAAGGGTGATGTTTGCACCCTGCAGATCACATAGCAAGTCATGGATGTGAAGATGCCTTCTGGCCCCGTTTACGGCCTCCACTGTACAACTGAAGCAAGGCAGCTGCTTGGCTGGGCCGCATGAACCCCAGATGAACACCGAGGAGCAGTGGCCTACTCTGGTGCCATTAAAAGGCTGACTGATATCCCCTTCCACGCCGTCATTATACAACTGAAGGTGATGGCCATGTTAGGTGAGACACTCCCCTCAGGAGCCAATAGCAGTGCAGCAAGTGCTGTTTTCTTCAAATTGCACAACCTTCGCCCTATCAAATCATGTACTCAAGGTAACTAACATACGGACAGAGGCAAAGCCCCTTTTTCTGTTCATCACATAAGGTCTGCGGCAGCTGCACTGTCAGGCTAGACCTAAAAATAAAGCAGCATGGACCGAAAACGATCTAATGTACTTTCTTAGTAACAAAAGTCATTTATCAAATAGTATGGAAAGAATAAAATGCCCGATCATAACTGTGAATTTGCCTGCCAACAAGCAAGAGCCAACAATAAACAAGGCACTATTCACTAGCCACAGTGACTTGCGTTTCACCCCTCAAAGCGGTGCTAATATGCTTATGTTTCTTCTTGTTCAATAGCAGCACTATGCATATTGTGGCCCAGCAGAAGGTCGCACACAAACATGTATGCAAATATATACCGCGGAATTAGGACAGAGGGGTCAAGAAGAGGACTTGGGAGGCTGGTTTCAGTGTCTAGAAAGGAACAGGGTTGATCCTGACTTGAGGAAACAGAGCAGGGCAGTGGGAAAGCACTTGGGAATTATTCAGATATGTAGTGAGGCCCATTACCATTCCGTGGATGGACATCAGAAGGATTAGGATGCGCCTCTCAATCAAAGTCTTTGCAGAAAGCTATTTCCTTTTTATTAGGAGGGTAATGGAGAGTCTGGCTTCACAGTGGGGTCAACCTATCTCCTCGTAGAAAAATATGTTCTGATGAATGGAATACAGCAAAAGAAAATGGCTGTTTATAATGCCGTTGGGCGGAATTTCTTATCCATGCTCAGCTATTACATAGCAAATAACCTGTTTGCTTTACAGCCTTCAAAAAGTGCATTTCATTTTTCTGATCTCTAAAAAGCACTTTATCACCTTTGGTATGAGCGAGAGGCAGCAAGATTTGTCAGGGAAGTAGCCAGGGTTACCTCCCCCCCCCCACACTTCCCCCCACCCCGCTGAAAGATGTGTGTTTTATGATAAAGCGGCAATGAGAGAGACTCTTTGAATCCTTATGGCATGTGCAATGTTCTGGGCTGATGTCCAAGTGACTTGGTGAAGAGCCATAAAACCTTCACAAGATCAGACTACCTTAATGGCTTCGGTGTTCAGCCGCTGGTAACCTCCCTTGCTTCAATGCAAAGCGCACATCAGGTCACTTGCTGCTGCGCTGCTGGATGCGATATATGGACAGGCACTAAAAAGGTGTGCGCCTTAATAGAGGTTCGGCTATTGGATAGATGCAAAAATATATTGTACTACCTCCAAAGAGCCACATGATAGATCACCTATAGGAAGGTCACGCTGATGTGGAGCAGTACTGCAGTAAACGCCAGCAGCTGGATCCTATCCACAGAGGGTGTGGCCTAACGGCTAGAGCAGTCGACCTCGAAGCTGGGGAACCTCGTTCGAGTCTTGCCAGGGCATGGGCAAATCACCCAGTACCTAACAAAATTTATGTTTCCCTCACAAAATAAAGCTCAGAGTTTGCACTCTATAAAACTCATAAAAAAAGATAAACTTATGAAGAGAGGCAAATGTTTTTTTACCCAATTAATTCCATGGCAAAGGGACATTTTATATTCACAGTTACTATAGGTGTCATTCGTGGTATGATGCAAAATAACTTCTTGTGGCGGGCTGCCGGAAAGGACACCAAGTAAAGCTGACCGGCAGGCTGAGGTCAATAATTATTCTCCTGAAACCATCCAAGAGTTATTCGTTTATTGATATAAATGATAACGATGTTAAAGACCGATATGTGCTTATAATATTCAAGACAGGCTTTGTAGTAGCTAACCGCAAAGAAAGGGGGGAATATGATTAAAGCATTCTATTGAAAATCAGTGGGAGCAACCATTTCTTTGGGGAAGTATGGCACAATGCTAGACGGGGAAAAAGTAATACAAATGGAAAAAATTACTTTGGGTCCTACTACGATGTCAGGCGGATGGTGTGAGAACCGACCGACCATAGGTCGGCGATTCCGCTCACCTAATCACGATACGCAAACTCCCATTTCACTACGGGAGCTTGTGCTGCAAGTGGAAACTTCCTGTAGCACAAGCTCCCATAGAGAAATGGGTGTTTTGAAAATCCCTGCTCCGTGTGGCAGGCACTTCATGTTGCCTGATACACTGGGCCTAAACCGGAGCCTGCGATGGCATGGGGGCCCTGCAGGGGCCCCTAAAGTCGCTTTCCGACAGGCTTTCCATGTCATAAAACAGATGGCAGAAACGCCATCTTTAAGGGGTTAAGTGCAGCCTCCAACTGACTGAAGGGCTCCTTGAGCCCGTCCGAAGCCAGCCGGAATGACTCGTCGTTTTAAACTCAGACCACCTTCATTGTTGAGTTTAAACCTTAGATGTCAGTCGGAGACTTTCCGTCCAACATTCAAATCAGCCCCTATGCTGGGACCTTGATGAAAAGCAATCCAATTTGCGAGTGTAGTTGAATGAACACAGCTCAGTAGTTGAATTTCAATTATTTTGAATTAAAGTTAATTTTGGGCTTATTTAGAGTTGCAAGACTCTGATATTTGAAAAGGAAGCACTAACCAGAAGTGAATGAACTGGCAGAATTGCCTAAAAATAAAGTAGAGGACATTTTGACGGTGGATTTTCTAATAGAGATTAGTACTATTTTTACCAACCACCCAATTATAAATCAGGTTTTTGTCTCACTTCATGATTAAAATAAATACTTGTATTCTGTTAAGAACAAAATGGGGATACGATGAATAGCTTCCCTCTGTTAGCTATATTTTGGGACATTTACATGCATAATCTCTCTTCAGCATTCGGGGCAGACAGTTTAAAGCTGAACCAGGATCAAGAGGTTGTGGGAGCTCTTAAGAGACAAGGTTTCCTGGAAGCTGAAAATGGTTTGGCCTAGGTTTCGTGCTTAAACTGGCCTATTTACCATCAAAGCAAAGGAGCATTCAAGGCAGATTAAGATTCTCAGGAACATTTGACTATATCTAGTCTCTGAGGCCACCACACAATAAAGTCTCCCACCACTGACAAGACAGCAAATACGATTCTTTGAGGTCCTAGGGTAAGTTTGGGAACTCGCTCCTCCTAATATGGTGGACAGTTTCATCCCAAGAGGTGCTTTGGTACAGAATAATAGGACTGCAAATGTGCACATCAATATCCTCATCTGTATAGCACCTACCTCTAGTTACCATCTCGGGGCATGGTATGCCATTTCAAAAAGAGTACATCACGCCAGACTCAGGTATGCAGACTCAAGTGGAGACATAAGGGTGCACAGTCAAAACATTTAGCGACTTGATATGGATGGGTTTAAACATGTGCCACATTATCCGGATCAATTACTTCATTTATTTAATGAGTAAGTGCAGAAAATTAAAAATCTGAATTATTGCTCACAGATATTCATAGGGGTAGGCTGTTCCAAGGTATGTCTTAAGGAATATTTGATACGTAGTTAAGGGTCTGCGGGATGATTAATAAACTAAAAGCAGTAGAGAGAATTAACTATGGGGTTTGATGGGGAGAAAGGGTGGAAGACGGTAATTTACACATTTGAATGCAATATGATAGAAATTAAATTAGGTGCTCTTTATGTGTGGCATAATGCAGACCATTTTTCTTTTAGAAATAACTTTAAATACAGAGAGGCGTGCTTTAAATATCACAGTAAAGAAGACAGAATAGTATTAATGCTTCCTCTTGGTCATTGACTCTTTCACAAGTGAATAGTGGTCATTGGAATGACTACTCCACCAACAGACAGCATGTTAATTGTGCACATCAATGTTATTACATAAAACTGTTCTGAGTGTACATACTTCTGAAAAAGTCCCAAAACCAAATGGTACTTCGTCGATCAATCCAAGTCAAAATTCTAAGACTTGAATCCAGTCTAGTTATTGTGTGAGAAGTTTGGCATCTAATACACAATAGGATTACCGAATACTGCATGCAGCACCTGTTACCTTACGAGGATTAGTAGAGTCTGAATGAAACTCACCCACTTGGAAAAAGGAGGCTTTTTCACTTTTGTTGGCACCTATAATTCTCTTTCTTTCTGAACAAGATATGAAAGGTTGGGTTGGCTTCTTTAGCCTATATGAAAAATGAAAAAAGATAGATTTTCAAAAGTCACTTTTAGTTTAGATTCAGACTACCATGATAGATTAAAATCTGAGCAAATGTTCTTGAAATGAGTGCAACTCTAATCTAGTTGTGCTCGATAATCTAAGTATGCTGCATCTTCACAAGATTAGACGATTTATCTTTTCGTTGAGAACAAATGGTTTACCCCTCAGAACTGTTCTCGGAATTTGGGAGCATCTCCTTCGTAAAGACCACATGTGCTATGTATGCCATTCGGCTATCCAGAGAGTGAATCATAGTTAATGTACCTGTCCCGCTGGGACTCAAGTGAGAGCAAAATTGCTGGGACTTCTAAATCCAGGATATAAATATATATCTCCAGGAGAGGTTCTCCTCCACAATATGTCACTGCTGGATACCTCAACTCAACTTGTTACCATGTTTTTAAATCTTTCTCTTCTTTTCTAAATTTGTTTTAGACCTCAGTTTTGAATCTGGATCTGTAAACTGGTAATAATTCTTACCTTTTTTCATTTGCTTTGAATATGTTTGTATAGATAACTGTTGATGCAATCTTGTCATCTTGTGGAGGGCCAAAGCCATTTTTATAAAGCAATTATAAACTATCAAAAAAGCTCACGTCAATTCCATGTGCGTGAACCTTTGTTATATTACTTTTTATGAATGATTTAGCAATAAACGTTACTGAAACATAGCTTTACACAGCAGTTACATTTATGCATTCGTCAACTAAAAGTTGTAGCTCAGAAACAGCAGAGGAGAACTGGAGGTAACAAGAAAACAAATCTAGAAGGTCCCCATAAAGTAGAGGACACTCTAGCATTAAATAGTTGTCTTTAGTAAGCCTTACCAATATTCAGCACATGCTGATACCGCGCGTGGCCATCACAATGACCCGCAGGTGATCTGTACATATTTTTGCAAGCACGCTGTTCTAGAGACTTGTAAGTTTAAATATGTGAGCAAACCTCACAAAATGGGATTATGTCTTCATAATCTTCATTTCAGTAGTTTATTGCAAGATACATTCACTGTACATAAAACATGCACATTAATAACGTTTTAATTAAACAAAGTGTCGAATGTGGGTATAATTGAATACAATGTCAATTGAGGTCATAAAAAATGCACAATTTAATAACTTCCTTAATTGCAGGAAAGTGAGATCGCTTCCAGGGGAGGTGTCCTGAGATCACACATTTTCCAAGGGAGCTTTGCATTTCTCATTAAATGTTGGCATTACTCAGACTGAAGCAGGCAGGTACCATTGATTCTTATTCACTTCATCCTCCTGTTTTGAAGATCATATTTCTTGGAACCTGTCTGTGCTGCTAAATAAATGAACACAACTTTGACAGATTTCACTGTAGAGTTGATTTACTGCTAGCTTCACATAGTTTATTAGGCTTCAAGAAAACCTCTCATATTGGCTTCACGTTTCATTGTTTCTGTAGTTTGATATAGTGCTAGTTAGGACTCAATGGGTGTCAAAGTACTGCACTGGTATGTAGTGGGATTCAGGGTGCAGCAGATTTTGCTCTTTCAGTTGTTGGTGCATTATACTAATGGGTAGTTTGTGCCCGCATATATTTTGTGGTGCTAACATTGGGTTGATAGAACGTGTACTGTAATAACGTGAAAAGTAAAGTGTTAGGGATATTTAAATGTAAACATGAAGAAATTAATGTTGCACCACATATGATAAGACGGAACCATTGACGTGTCAAATTCGTACATGTAGTTAACAAGCATTTATACAATTGATGTCAATAATAATGTTCATCTTATTTGTGTGATTTCATGAGGTTATGGGCTATTTCTTATGTTGGACGATTTCTGTAGGCCTGAATCAAGGTCATCTAGCCAAGGTCTGGGAGCATTGCTGCCACATGGAAAGTTACCTACAAGGACGTGGCTTGTTTGGATGTTGTGATCCCACAATGCATTCTGGTATACTACCTGCAAATTCATGTGTTGAAATTAGGGACAGTGTCCGGGAATTTCTGCCTTGCCTTGACAAAGAGAGCATCTTAGAAAGAGCTTTGTAGCTTTATGCTACGTGACCCATTCAACGTGAGTGGACTTCTTAGGAAGCCCTCATGTGCTGATACCTTTAGAGGACTTGCCTTTGGGAAATGCTAAGTGAGGATGTCACGTTAGTGGTAGTGCATGGATAGACTAGATGCTTTTCACCTTCAAACCTCTAATGAAGGGGAATCTGGATGTTGAAGCCATCATTTTCTGTATTCTGATTTTGGAACTGGTTATCCTCTGCATGCTGCACCATCTAAATTTCACCCGTAGGTTTGGTTTTGTATTAGTTTCATTGTTTTTCTACACCCTTAGAGGTAGGCAGTAGGACACAACTGCACTTTGTCCATACTGTTTGTGTGTTACATAAAGCTATTTTTAAGTTATCTGGGGAAATTGTTATTGGGAAAATGTTTTACCTGTTCTACAGCTTTTTTGCACAATGTTTTAAACATTTTTAAACTGACCTACACAACTCTCCAGACTGCTCCTTTTAATCGCTAGCTCACCAAGCTGCTGTATCCTTGCTGCTCTCTGCTGTCTACCGCAGCACTCGTGGAGGGAGAGCCTGGGACTCTGGTTCCCTCACTTCCTGGTTGCCATTAGCGGGCGCCATTTTGGGGAGAAAGACGGTCTAATCTATAAGCAGAGCACCTCCCTGCTGATATTTAAATCAGGGATGGCGCCGATGCGCAGCGGACGCGCCAAAGGCAAGCCCGTCTGTGCCCGTCGCACCTGGACGTCACCTGTCGCCAGGACCCCTGGTTCCGGAGTGTCCCACAGGCAAAGGTAAACAAGAGAAGAACTTCTTGCTTTACAATCTACTACCACCTGCGGGGAACATATCTGGAATCCTGTTTCCCCCCACCCCAGTGCAACATCTGCAGTTTTGGGGCAGCTACCTGTTCCCATTTGCCGCCTATGGTTGAAAGGCTTTGCCATCAGTAGCCTTAACTGTAGATCCCTTGTAAAACACCACGCAGAGGTATCAGATCTCATACAAAAAACATCACCAGAGATCTTATTCCTTACAGAAACTTGGCTCACTACTGTCTCGGTGGCCATCCCGGCCCTGGCCGCACCTGCTGGCTATTCGATGTACACCCAGAATAGAGCAGTCGGAAGAGGAGGGGGGCTTTCTATCATAATCAAGTCAGGGTACTCCTGTAACCTCATTCCTCAAAATATCCCTGACTGTGAAAGCGCACTTTTTAAGATAGCACTGACACATAATTTCAGACTATCTGGGTTGCTTATATACCACCCACGGGGCGCCTCAAAAGCATTCCAGGAAACTCTAGCCAATACAGTTGCTACGCTAACAGTAGAGACCGCCAACCTACAATGTGAGACACTTGCGAATTTTTTTATCAGCAAAGTGGATCGCATTTATAGTAGCTTCTTTGCAGAGAAGGCCTCTTCTGCTAATCAGAGGAACCCCCTCCCGGCAGCTATGCCCTATTCCCTCCAGGATCTTCTGCCCATGTCCTCTAAAGATATGGAGACCTTATCAGCCAAGGTCAAATCAGGCTCCCCTGAGGATCCACTAAAACCTGACCTTTTTGGGAAATTTCATGATTGCCTCCTCTCGGAAGACCAAGAGCTGATCAACAGGTCATTATCGGTTGCAGGGATCCCTAAGTCTTGGAAGCATGCCAAAGTCATCCCCCTGCTAAAAAAACATACACTGGATGCTTCTCTGCTTGAAAATTACCGCCCAATATCTCTGCTCCTATACCTTGCCAAAATCATGGAGTTTCATGTCAATTGCATCCTAACACAATACTTAGAAGCTAATCAGACCCTTGAACAGTCAGAAAACGGCTTTCGGCCTAAACATAGCATGGAATCGGCGCTACTGGCAGTCACAGAGCAGCTACGGTCTGCTATGGATGATAGCAGAACCTCGGCACTGATCCTGTTGGACCTCAGTGCGGCCTTTGACACGGTCTCCCACAGGATCTTGCTATATCGGCTTGAGGAGATCGGGGTCACTGGGCAGGCCTTGGCCTGGTTCGCATATTTCGTGACCGATCGGCCTTCCAGGTCTCTGCTTCCCCCTACACTTCCAACGTCCATCCTCTAGGCTGTGGGGTCCCTCAGGGGTCTGCCCTAATCCCCACTCTATTAAAAAAATGTATTTCCGCCCTCTAGCCATGTTGGCCAAAGCCCGGAACATGGCTATGGTATCATATGCAGATGATACCCAAATGGTACTAACCTAGACCAGGCGAAATTCCAAGGCGACCTTACAGCCATTTCTGAATGGATCAATCAATCAATCAGTCTATTTATAGAGCGCGCTACTCACCCGTGAGGGTCTCAAGGCGCTGGAGGGGAGGTGGGGGATCTGCTGCTACTGCTCGAAAAGCCAAGTCTTGAGGTGTTTCCTGAAGATGAGGTGGTCCTGGGTCAGTCGAAGGTGGGCTGGGAGGGAGTTCCACGTCTTGGCAGCCAGGTAGGAAAAAGACCTTCTTCCGGTGGGGGTTCTGCGAATCCGTGGGATGGTGGCAAGGGCGAGGCTGGCGGAGCGGAGCGGAGCGGGCGGGTAGGTGTGTAGAAAGTGAGGCTGTTGTTGAGATATTCGGGCCCATGTTGTGGAGGGCTTTGTGTGCGTGGGTGAGGAGCCTGAACGTGATCCTCTTGTTGCCGGGGAGCCAGTGCAGGTCTCTCAGGTGGGCGGAGATGTGGCTGTGGCGGAGGATGTCGAGGATGAGTCGTGCGGATGCGTTCTGTTTGCGCTGGAGTCTTTCCTGAAGTTTGGCCGAGGTTCCAGCGTAGAGGGCGTTCCCGTAGTCTAGTCGGCTGGTGACGAGGGCCTGGGTGACCGCCTTTCTGGTTCCGGTGGGGATCCATCGGAAGATCTTACGGAGCATGCGCAGGGTGTTGAAGCATGTGGATGAGATGGCGTTGACTAATATTTACTTACAATTGAACTCTGCAGAATCAGAAGTGCTTTTGAAAGGTCGGGATACCCACCTATGGGGCAATCAATGGTGACCTAAAGCCCTAGGCACTCCTCCCCAGCCAAAAAGTACAGTTAAGAATCTGGGAGTGTTGATGGATAGCACCCTCTCATTCGAACCGCAAGCTAAGGCTGTGGCAGGTACCTGTTTTGGTCTCCTATGGGGCCTAAAACCCATCCTGGGGCTATTTGATTCACCCAAGCGACACACAATCATTCAATCCACGGTGCTGTCACTTTTGGACTATTGCAATGGACTACTACTGGGCGCTAACAAAGCCGTGACGAGAAGGCTTCAACGAGTACAGAATGCGGCTGCCCGCACGGTCATCGCACTACCTAAACACTGTCATACCGCTGACCTCCTCCGACGGCTCCACTAGGTACCTATAGAACAGAGAGTTCACTTCAAGTCTTTATGTACCACACATAAGATCCTGTATGGCCTCCGTCCGCAAATTCTGACCGATCTTTGCTCGGTGTATATCCCGGCTCGGGACCTGCGCTCATCGGACCTACACCTGGCCTATTTCCCGCGGGTGCGCAGGTCCAGAGCTGGGGGGCGCTCATTTAGGGCACTGGCCCCTGCCCTCTGGAACACCATCCCTCTTGCTGCCCGTTGCATGCAGGACCATTGGGCGTCAGGAAGCTGATCAAGACATGGCTTTTTTCCAATATCTAGTCTACTCCCTCCCTGCCCACCTCTACTCAGGCTTAGCTCTGGGACGCCCCGATGAAGGGGCAGCCATGCGCTTTACAAATACTGATAACATAACATAACACCCTCATCTTGAGGTGCTTGTATGTCCAACTGTTTTTGCTTTGTAATAAATTTACTAAACTTAATTTGGAGTCCTTGATTCTTTGGAGTCATAGTTTATTGGAACAGTAATGATTGATTGGCTAACGATTTTCCTCCCCTCCACATTTTCATGCAGAGAAAAAGAGGCTTCGGCCTGGGGTTCCAGAGTAAATCTAGAACATGGAACCCGGCTTCTTCACTATAAATCACACTATGAGGGGGGAAAGTAGATATTAAATGTATTACAAACAATCAACAATATGCACAGGTCTTCTTTGATGACCATGGAATGTACTGTATATCCAAAGCATAAAATATTAGAGGTTTATTGCTGACGCTTTTTATGACTATTGTTATCCACCGCATGCTATGCATTGAGGAGTTTTAAAACTAGAAACCTAGGACCTAGAATCCCACACCTTGGGCTGATCTCCCTTTTCCCCCTCTCTGAATCTTGTGAAAGGGACAGGACTACTCTTCACCAGTTGTCTTTGGTGGGCACAGCAAGAAGCATGTGGGACATCATGCAACTGGCTCACTAATGGTTTCAAACACTCAAGCTGCATATGCTGCTTATTGCTGGCAGTTGTTATGCTAATAATGATTCACTTGCTGCACTATCTGTGAAGTCTCTTTTGCTCATAAGAACAGGGATGGAAAAAATATTGAGTTTTAAATATTAGGAGACAGAGATATCGGAAATAAAAATACCATCATGCAAAAATATTGTAATACAAGAGCATTGTTATCAAAAATATAATTTTTTCAGGTAAGTAATATAGTTTTTGAGAATATGGTTGTTTTTAACATCTCTTTCAGTACTGTACTTGCAAAAAATATAGTTTTTTGATTATTTTAATTTGTTTTAGTTCATATATACATTTTATTTGTTACTATATGTATAATTATTGTTATTTGTAATTTTAAATGATTTCGAATTTTTAATAGTAATTTATAGTGTTGTAGCAAGCTGTTTATATGGGGATAGGGTGAGAAGTTAATGAAGTAATAATTAATTACTAAGAAATTGCTCAATTAAAATACATTATTTAATTGGTTATTAATTATGTAAATTGTGTACAACTTATATATTTTAGTTACATTTTAGATGTGGTTTGCTAGGTTTGTGGGGTATAAAGTAGGAAGTTATTTAAGTCATAATTAACAATTAATTATTAATGAATTATTTAATTGGTTCTTAATTATGTAAATTGAGCAATACTTATATACTTTAGTTATATTTTAAGAATGGGTTGCTGGGTGTGTGGGGTTTAGAGTGGGAAGGTAATTAAGTCATAATTACTGAACAATTAATTGGGAATTGTAAATTTAACTCCTCTAAAGTCCAGCACTTTCCCTACTGTTGCACAGACTGGTGTCGGAATAGTAAATCTTACCCTACAAGTTCAACACTTTCCCTACTGTTGGGATGTTTGGAGTGGGAATAGTGGGTTTAACTCCCTCCCACCTCCAAACTCCAACATTTTCCCTACTGTTATGCTGACTGGAGTGGGAATAGTAGATGTAACCCCCCCAAAATCCAACGTTTTCCCTACTGTTGCTTAGACTGGAGGGGGAATAGTACTTTTATTTTCTCCAAAGTCCAACACTTTCCCTACTGCTGCATTGGGGCTCATTACGATAGCGTAATGATCGCCACCACCGGGCCGGCGGTGGTGATCGTTACGCCATCGTAAGGAGAATTACCCACCGCCATATTAGGATGGCGGTGGATATCATGGCAGATGAAAAGTCCGTCTGTCGCTTTTCCGCTGGTGGCAATCGTCACGATTACCTGCCGGGCGGAGCTGGGCCACTAATATGGTGGCGGTGCCTAGCAGGCACCATCCGCCATGTTAGGATGTGGGTAACGTATAGGCCTTTCCATGGTGGTGATGCTGCCATGGTAAGGCTGGCGGGGATTGGCTTTGGGGGCCCCCGGGTGGGGGGTTGCACTGGTACCTCCCATGCAGTTCTCTGCACCAAGTGTCAGGCACCACGTGTTACCTGCCACGTGGTGCTGGGAAATGCTGTCCATGCTCTTTTACCATTGCTCTTTTACCATTGCAGACGGTGCTGCAGCCAGCAGCACCGTCCGCAATGGTAAAAGGCCAGGATGCGCCCGCCAATATGGCGGGTGCATCCTAATTGGGCTGGTGAGACCACCGCACGTCTGGCATGCGGTCCCATCACTGTTATGAAGGCGCCCGCCATCATATTGAGCCCCATTGTTTGAAGTGGGAGTAGTAAATGTAACCCCTCCAAAGTCGTACATATTCCCTACTGTTGCAAAACTGGAGTGGGACTAGCATATCAAATATTCCTTTTTCAATATTTTAGTTCCAATATTTTTGTATTTACTATTGTAAGTATATGGACACAATATTTTGGTAAACAACATTTTTGACATGATATTTGTTTCAAACAATATTGTTTACCTCGCTATTGTGTCAGTGATCTGTCCTTAACATATATTAATTTCTATTTGCAATCATTTGGTGGAAGCTAGGCAGTTAATTGTTTTTATGTTGGACATGTGTAGGAAAATGGAATTATATTTAGATTCACATTTATACATTTATTTTTGAGTAATTAAAAGTATTACAAGAAAAAGAAAGCAAATACTATTGAAAGATTATAAAAAAAACCCTATTCTAAAAATATGTTTTCCCTTAGTCTAATCAGGTGTTAAGAAATGTAAAGAAAACTAACAGCAAAGCGCAGAGTGGTAATGAGGTGGTGCGGGGCCCAACCCTCGGCTCAGCTAGAATGGCTAAAAGATTTAGTTTATTGCAACCAGGTCAGGTTGTCCATGCACAACATGCTCATTGGAAGGGTGTTTGTTAAGCAGTTCAGTGGCAGGCGTACCATGAAGAGCGTCATCATTTTCATTATGCCCATGACCATCATGCTTCCTTGCATGGACCTTTCTCAGGGGCATCTTGCCCTGAACACAGATGCTCAAGCTCTGCATACTGTCTGTGAACCACCAGCCACCTGCCTGCCACAAACATTCAAAGACAACCACAGTATTCTCCAGCAGCAACCATCCTCAACAAATGTGTGGGATAATGGGTGTTTCTGCACACACCCGCAATATGAGTTTTGTCATAAATATCAGCAGAGGAAACCTGTCAATGGTTGTCAAGGGAAAATACCTGGAAAATGCCAGAACATGCACTTACCACCAAAATCTGCATGTTATTCCCCCAAAACTCATGAGAGGTGATAATTATTGCGCCCGATAAATACTGAATGCCTCAATATCAGTTTTTACTGCTGCAATATTTTGTAACAAGTGCCATCGTGTAAGCTCACAATCCACACCCTTCCAATCAGCTACAACAATGACATGAATCTAAAGTGTTTTTCCCTCAGTTTGCTTCCAGTGCTACATACTTAAGCACAGAAACGCATGACAGGATAAGAGCACCACTCTGCTGATCGTGCACGGCGTAAAAACACTTCCCACGCCAGCTGTGCCGCGATCTTACCAACCCAGCACAATGCATGGCGTGGTGTGCTACCTGCTCTGTTAATGTGCTTCAGCCCTCATCAGGAGAATGGCACGTTCCATAAATGCAGTGCCGGATTTAACCCTGTGGAGGCCCCTACGCAGCAGAAATGTCGTGTGCCCCCTTGCAAATGATCTCCTAATACGTATATAACTTTACCAACCAACACTTTTGATAAACCAATTTTATTACACAAAACTAAACATTACCAATTATTGATGTTAGTAAACAAAAATTAATTGGAAACTACTTAAGACAGTTTGATTGTAATTTTCTTTCAAGATCACATCAAAATATTTTGATCCGTTGTCAAAGGAGTGGTGCCCATAGGCCGGTGCCTACTTAGCCTATTTGGTAATCCGGTACTGCGTAAATGCATCTACAACCCAATACAACACAATCATCTTTTTTGCATTTAATTGGAGAAAAAACAAGCAGAAATCTAGCAAAGTGCTCTGATGGTGTGGGAGAGACCCGACCTGAGAAAGAAAAAGCAAACAGATCTTCTTTGCCCATGCGTGGTTGCATCTGTACCTCCGTGATCTCATTCCCACTGCAGCAGGAGTGAGGAACAAGCTGCACTGCTAGCATCCTCCCTTGCAATTTACAGGAAGGGCTCTGTAGCACAGGACGCATACATGAGTCAGAAATAATGTCGCTCTCGCGCGTTGCGCAGGAGTTGGCAGCTCCCATACAATTTCCATTGAACAGATGTCCGCATTAGTAAAACCACCATCACAATCGGTGCCATTTAGCGCCTTTGTTGCCAATTTCAAGCGAATCCAAAGATTAAATGGGCTTAGAAACTAAGCTTCCCACTCACTGCCTGTGTAGAGCTTGTATTCAGAAGACAGTGGCGGGATAGTCAGGGAAGCTGCATTCGTTGACGCGGTGGGCATATCTGTCTGTAGCACTGCTCTCTAAAAGCTTTACCAACTCTTATATCCTTAGGCCCTCCTTACAACTGCCCTGTTGGAATCTGAATCAGCTGCAATAAATACTTTCAGGTCACAGATCTCATAGGCCCACATGTATCAAAAAAGCATTTTGCGATGACCAAATAGCGGTTTTTACCGACTTGCTATTTAGTAATCGCAAAATGCTATGTATGTAAGGAATCGCCAAAGATTTAGTGATTCCTTAATATTACCAAATAGTGAATCAGTAAATAGGTAATCCCTATTAGGTAATACTTCTCCATTCGTTCCTATGGGCCTAAAGGTCCATAGGTGCGAATCGTTTTGTATTAGCTAATTTGCGATTACCTAATTGGTAATCTCAAATTAGCTAATGCAAAGACAACAGTGCCTGGGGACCTAAGGCCCCCCTGAAGCACCCCAAAAAAATGAATGTGCACATTAAAGTCAAGCGCACGCATGCCCTAGAGGCATGTGTGCGCTACATGGCATTCTGAAAAACACATTTTTGTCTATTTTTCAAATTTTGCATATGGTTACCTTCGATTTGAAGTCGATGGTAATAGCATTTTCCTAAACGCACAGTTTTCATTTAGAAAATGCTTGGTACATTTGCAAAGGGAATCACAATTTGCAATTCCCTTTTGGTAGTCGCAATTTTAGGTAATTGTAATTTTTTGCAATTACCGAAAGTTGCTACTACAGAACCTTTTGTACATCATGAAAGGCTGTTTTGCATTCGCAAACGGCTGCATTTTTCGATTCACACAGTTTGCAAATGCAAAATTGTTTCATACACGTGGCCCATAATTGTGATATGTTGGGTAAAAGGCACATGTCACAATTAAGCGAGCAGCTCGTAGGAGTGGCCATAATTGCTTAAATAACATAAATAGACCCCTGTGGTCACAGTGGAGTCTTAGACAACAGATTGACTAAACCCAAACATTCTGTGCCTGACCTGTAGAGAATGAGAACAAGGCGAATGGTGGACCCAAGATGGATGTGATTGTAAAACCATACACAGAACAGTCTAAAAGACAAAGAAAGTGAGAAAATGTGGCATACATGTTCCCTGTAGATTGGGTGAAATGAGCCATTTAGAGACAAATCTGTCTGGTATGTATTTTATTGTTCCTTTTCTATGGTCATAAATGCTTATTCTGTGGCTTTGGAATGGATTCCTGAGCACATCGACTTCCAAGAAAAAGGCACTTTAATCAAACAGTGCATTTTTATGATAACACCGGTGACCCCCATGGTAACCGAACTAAACAAGCAACCAAACAGGTCAGAACATCCTCATATAATGTATTCTCCTTGTTTTACAAAGTGATGTAATGTGCGCGACTTACGTATTCATTTGAACAGTTGACTGAGCAGGATCGAAAAGCATATTTTTACGAATATGCTGGTAGGAAATGAGGGTCACATGAGGTTAAAATCAGATCTATCGAAAGCATCGAACGGCAACAGAACACTTTAGCAAGTAGCACGCCGGAGAAATGACCTTATGAGCAGACTGACTTCCAGCTAGTATAGAAATCTTAATTTGTGTTAAACAGAAAAAAATGACACAATTTAAGACCTTATCAAGAGGTTGCAAAACTAATTGAATCATTAGCAATGAGCGCGTTCTTCTAAAATGGAGAAATTTTGTGTCTGGTGATAGTTGGTTTTTACACTTATGCTAAATGTGGGTCTGGAAGGTACTTACGTTTCTAATTAAAATGTTTTATATGACTGAAGCGAAGCATTTCAGACAAATCCCCTTTGTAGACTATGGATTTAGATAATGGAAACCTTGATGTGCTGGTAGGAACCAGAGTATTAGATTGATTCGCTGCCCCATTTTGCATAGGTTTACGCACTCATCCGATGAGCAGCACAATTTTTAGGTCTCACCTAGGCAGCACTTGTGCTGTCTCTCGAGACATGCTGTATTCAGATATGGATACACCGAATCTACGACGTTATTCCGCAGCCTTTTTCCCTGCTTGGAATCACAACGCGGTCGTTACAACGACTGTGTTGTGATTCCGCATACCATTACTCCGCAAGTAGGAACAACGACTTGCGGAGGGGGGACGCTGGATGTTGGAATAGTATAATTTACTATTCCAACTCCAGTCTGTGCGGTCACTAGGGAAGGTGTTGGATTTTAAATCCAACACCGACCCCCTCCGCAAGTCATTCTTCCGACTTGCGGAGTAATGGTATGTGGAATCACAACGCGGTCTTTGTAACAACCGTGTTGTGATTCCCTTTGTTGAAAAAGTTTCGGGCTAAACATTGTTTAGCTTAAGCAACACCCATCTTTCTAATTAGCTTCTTTTACTGTACTTTGTAAATGGCTGCTTTTCATTGGTTAATATGGCCACTAGTCCCTCCTTTGTTCTTTTGTAACCTCCTATAAGGACTGCCCCTCTTACAAGTGGTGTTACTCATCATGTTATTTATTTCTGTTTAAGTACTCTTTTTTTCGTTTAGGCTTTTTCAGGCTCAGGAACTCACTCACGCCCATACTTGCTCCCTCTCGTCGTTGCTCTCCTTGTAATTATGAACAGCTGAAATGGTGACCATGCTCCCTTATGCACAGTTCGCAGTATTCGCTTTCAAAACTTTGTCTTTATTAAATGTGCTGCTTTCACTTTAACCTTTTCTTTATTTGTTCAGAATCAGCGCCGCATGCAGAGCTGAGCACCACCCTCTAACACACCCTCATTTACTTTTACACAGCGCCGTGCAACTCCTCACTTGTTGTTGGTTGAGAAAGTGTATATTTTTTAAAGCACAACATGCCACGCTTTCACTTAAACAATGGCGGTCACGCCCCTTTCTTTTTGCGCAGCTTAACGTATACACTTTTCAAAACATCAAGTCTTTATCAAAGGCTTTCACTTTAAGCTTTCCTTTATTTGTTCAGAATCAGCACCGCTTGCAGAGCTGATTTCCGTTACAACGCCAATACCTCTAAAACTACAAAAATGCGAGACCTATTGCATTTCAAATGTTTGTTGCATTCTGCTACGACCAGCAACTCGCTAAACTGTGCTAGGGGTGCAAAGGATCTTTTCGCCAACTGCTGCAAATTACTTGCTTCATAAACATTAATGAGGAAGGAATCCAATTGTTACTCCCTGTGAAAGGCAGTGAATATCGGCACGGAGATGTATATAGGGCAGCAGATCTCCATCCTGGCATTCTTATTTGCAATGTGCCCTCAGGTCGGCCCTGTTCCTTAAAGGGCCACGGTCACAATACCACAAACAATGGTGCATTGTGAATCCAACATTGGGGAGTGCATGCAGTGGTGTGTGGGAACCATTGTCTGTATCCTCATATGTCTTTAGCCTGCATAAGCAGAGTGTAAGGTACAACATTTTGTCAGCTAGCACTTTGTGACTGGATTAACTGTGGTTGTTGCCTGTAATTGTAACTCCCTCACCATGAGACTTCTGTTCTGGCACTTTAATGAAGGGAGAGAAGAGGAACTGAGTGTTGGTGGGCAAACTGTGTAGAGATTTGAGGGGCAGAGTTTGGCTCCTTTGGAATAATTTGAACTTGATTGGCTCCTTTGGCTTTGTGATTGCATCTCTGCCTGCTTACCTCACCTTCACAGCGCTGCGCACTCATGTGGTGCATAAGCACCTGAAGCGCCCAAAGTGCATTTCAGTCATGTGGATCAGCAGGGCCAGCTGGGACTTGTCCCAGATACTCTGACCCATTGCTTTCTTGGTCTGGTTCCTTCTTCCTGGATTATAGCATATTTAAAGGAGGTGTGTATCTATCTACTTATCAACAAACTATCCTAATTTAGGTGGACAGGGTTTTAAGGCGCAATATCTTCCATCCTGGGAAATATACTCAAGTAAAGACATTTTTATCTTTGAAATGGAGTAGATTGAGGGCCTAATTTATGAGTCTCCTTCAGGCACTTTTGCGCCACCGGAACGTCACTTTTTGACGTTCTGGTGACAGAATGGGCTGCAGAATATTTACAAGGCCACATAATGCCACTTTACATGGCTTTTCATGGCCTTGTAAATAAGTGCCCCTTTCACACAGAACACTGTGTGAAAGCGGCGTTCCATGGGGTCCGGCTGTGGGTGTTCCCACGCAATACCCATGGAATCTGACGCATTCCAAAATTTATGAGAAATCGTAAACCTAGGAATGCATCAGAATCTAACGCCACCCCAGAGGTAGAGTTAGGGAAGTGCAACGAGGATACATTTTTTAATTTCTCCTCGTTTTTTCCTTTTTCTATGTGTGTTGCATTCTGCATCACACATATAGGAAGAGGAAATCACATGAATGTATTGATTTTGTGCAGGAAGATGTCCCTTCCTGCACAAAATCAATCAGCACTGCTAAGCAGGCACCCTTGCATCATGGCACAAGAGTGCCTGCGTTGGCGCATGGCAGCCCATCTGGGGAAGAGGACAGGAATGTGTCGTATCTCATAGATATGGTGAATTCTTGCCCTTTCGTTTCCTTGCAACACTGCCCTGTGCCAAAACCTCATAAATTAGGCCCTGAGAGTTTACAATCATCTCAAAAAGTTGCTTGAGTGAGAGGTCATATCATTTGTGTTTCCAGGTTGACACAGTGAATGTAAAAAATGTATTCGGAGCTCTCAGTTTCATATGCTACCTCTGCTATTTTTGATTGGGTTTCTTTTGGAGGGGAGAGAGGTAAAATACGCGCAAATCGTTTGGAAATATGCAGAGAGAAACCCAAACAAGTTAGTAGATATGTGCTTGTTATATTCACATTTTTTTTAAAGAGAAGTGACAATACATCTGAAACCCCAGTTAAAAGATGAAGATATGCAGAGGGCGAATTATGCCTTTGAATATCATTTCCTTTTAAGAAACATCTAGGGTCGTAACCGCGGAAGCATTGTTTTTAACAAGTGTAATTTGTGCGAATAATATAACTAGGGAAGTTTGAAATGAATAGAAATTGTTACTGTGGCTTGTGTGATGGTTTTATGTATGCATAATTCATGTACAATGTAATGCACTATTTATATGGATGCTTATCATCTGAATAAATAAATAATACATAAACGGAATCTGTGACTGTTTATCACCTGCCCTCAGTAAGAGCTAATCATTCCATGGTCTATGTCTGTGTATTCCATCGTGAATGACCTCTTTCATTGCGACCCCCTAGGGTTTGCAACCCTTATTCTGCGATTCATAATGCCCATTACAACCTGCAATGTGCTTTGCTTTTGGCATTGCAAAGCATGGTTTTGTATTTGCAAAGTCAGTGACACTGGCTCTTCCAATACCAAGTCTTCTGTGCATCAAGCCCCTTTTCTGTTTAGTACCAGAACTACTTCACTGATTCACCTCTGAAGCAAGGTTGCAGATGGAAAATGAAGCCTGGATGAAAACCACTCTGTTCCTTTGATGGAGACATTGATCCTTGACGGGTTCCCTGAAGACTCCAACAGGGGCTGGTGCAGTCACAGCCAGCACACTCTATGTGGGAGCCCTCGGGGTCACCTTCACATGGTTTTGGGCATATCTGGCATCAAAGAAATCGAGAGTGTGATTCGTGACGTTGTCAATATCGTTGTAAGTTCATTCCGAACTATCTTTGTAGGAGGAACTGGGAGCTCACCAAAGGAAGGTGCGGTATTCATTATGTTTATGTCACCCAAAATTGAAGATATTTTAGGATCCTAATAATTTCTTATTCTATAGATTTTTTTTTTTAAATTGCAATTTTCTATAATGCTGACTAAGATAAAATGGCTTGTAGCGTCAGAAACCAAACAGTCCACAATTACTGGCTCAAATGCATAATGTAATAATATATAGAATAAATAACAAAAACTTTGCATCATTATTCACAATGCTCCAGAATATAGGATTTTATTTAAAATGTAGGACAAAATTAAACAAATGCTACAGTATTATGAGCTTAGTTTTGGATTAAATATGTAATTATTTCGACTTTAATAAATTTAATGTATTTGAATTAAAATGTTACAAAAAAATCCCTTCTAAGGTAAAAAGAAAATATACTTATTTATTATGTTGCACACAGTTTTTAAAGTTATATTTTGAATTAATTTAAAGTCATCTTTTTTTTAAAATGAAGTTGCATTAATAATTATATCTAAAAAAGTCCATACTTATTGTTTATTTAAATATAATTATTTATCCATTACATTAGGATAACTTATATTTTTTAAAAGGTAAAATACGTTTATTAAATTTATCATTAGTTCACATGAGGTTTTATTTTAGGTCCCTGCCTCCATTATATTCTATGGGAGGCTATTGCAGTACCAGCGGCTGGCCCTTCACCTCTGAGCTGTAGTGCATTTACTCCAGTTCTGGGTCCTTCTTTAGTCGCAGCCTACCAGGCAGCAATGTTGTCTGGTTTGCTAAAGACATCTTGGGCACAATCAGAAAGCTGACCTAGCAATCCATTCTGTCCGCTGCTTACCATTTGCTTTGTGGTTTGTAACTCACATTTTCTGGCTCTATATTTGCTGACTTTATTTGCTTTAGGCTTTCCAGATCGGGTTCATCCTTCCTGTTGCCCCATACTTTACTGTATTCTTTCACAAACTCGCTTTCTGTAAACAGGCATTTAAATCTTGTTCTTATCTTGTCACATTTACTGTGCATTCAAAGACAGATGTCAAATGTTAGGCTGTGTCTTCCAAGGAGCTTGGGGTTTATTTTTCTTTCTCTGACTTCAAAGGGAGAGGATTTATGTGACAATCATGCTTGCTACTGGGATCTGCATGAGGAAGGCTGTACACTGTTTTTGTTCTAGCACACAATAACATTTAAATGTTTGTAAATTACCTGTGCTGATGATCAAACCAACACACTGGGTAATGACATTTCCACACATTATCATTGTGCACTGAATACTTTTATCAGTAAAACTGTATGTGAGTGCAAATGTAATGGTCATTAAATGTGAAGATGTTTTGTCTGTAACGGCAGTAAACTACAATACCAAGCATGCTCCACTTTACCCAAATGCACTCTACTCTGCACCACTCCACACCACAGCACTCTAGTCTGCACCACTCCACATTACGCCACTCCACTCCGTGCTGCATCACTGCATTCTTATCTGCACCACTCCACTCTATGGCCCTTTAATCTACACCACTCCACTCTACTCTATGCCAATGCACACTACCCCACACTACTCTACTGTACACCGCTGCACTCTTCTGCACTCTACACCACTCCATGCAACACCAGTCTATGCCACCCTACTCTGCAATACTGCGCTGTTTGCTGCAGCACTCTACATCAAAGCACTCTATTCTGTACCACTACACTGTATGCCAGGGTACTCTATGCCAATCCCCTCCATACCACTCTAATCTACTCTGCACCACTGTACTATACTCTGAAACAATCTACTGTATACCACTTTATTTAGCGCCATTGCACTCAGAGACACTCTACTCAACCCTGCACCACTCGACACCACTGCACTCTAGGCCAATGTACTCTACACCACTTTACACAAAACCAATGCCAGTCTACTCTGCACCACTGCACTCTACACCACTGTATTCTAATTCACTACACTTAGTGCTATTGTTCTCTCACTGCTCTCTATGCCACCCAATCCTACTCTGCACAACTGTACTCTATTCTACTGCTCTCTATGCTACTCTACTCTGCACCACTGAAGTCTACGCCAATGCCCTCCACACCACTCTATTATACACCACTGCACTCTTCGACTGTATACTCTGCAATACTGCACTCTACTTTATTTATCAGTTTAATGAAGCTCAACCCATATCCCTAAGGAGATATCACGGTGCTATGGCTAACCAAGTAACATATATAGAAGTTATGTGTAAGTAAATAATAAAATAGACAGTTATTCTGAAAAGAGCCACGTTTTGAGCCTCTTTCTACATCTAAGATAGTAATTTAGACAGTGGAGATCCAAAGGCAGTAGATTCCAGTATGCTGCAGCTAGTAAGTAAAAGACAGGCCCCCAGCTCTAACTCTTTTCACTCGTTTAGTTTTATCAATGGCAAAATTAGTGGATCTCAGACTTCTTGTCGGAGTGTAAAACTCCATTGTAGATCAAAGGATCACAAGACCTGAATTGTGAAGAGCCCTCTGTGCGTGGCACATAAGTTTGAATTTAGTGCTCATACAAATAGGAAGCCAGTGAGGGGTTTTAAGGCATTTCAGAAGCAGAGCTGTACCTATATTTATTACAGATGAGTTTAGCGCCCATGTTTTGAATCACCTGCAGACAGGAGAAAAGATTTTCAGCCATCCTAAAGTAGAGGGCATTACCATAGTCCAATCTACAAACCGCAAGGGCTTGGACTATGGTTCTGCACCAATCAATGGGAATTCAATGGCACAATTTCTTAAGAAGTTTCAGCAAACCATAAGATTTGCCACATGTAGCAATAACTTGCTCATACATTGTTAAGGACTCATCGGTTAAGAACCTCAGATTTCTTACCACTTTTTTGGCTTAGGAGTGGGTCAAAAGGACCCCGGCCACCATGATGGGTCCCAAATGTTGTGGGTGCCTCCAAAAAGCAGAATCTCTGTTTTTTCAGCATTCAGCTGCAGACAATGAGTCCTCATCCAACTGGCTACCTCCTTCTGTCGGATCTTTTTCATGTTGCTTACCTAAATAGAAGACCAATTGCATGTCATCAGCGTATGGACAAATTTCAATATCCCACTTGCGAACTAGCTTAGCAAGGGCTGCAACATACACAATAACAAGTGTTGGGCTCAGCGAAGAGCCCTTTGGCACCCTGCAGTTGGCATTATGAGGAGAAGATCTTATAGTGCCCAACTGGACTGACTGAGTCCTATTTTTGAAGAATGAACCATAGCCCCGTAAGACTGTCGAATGAAGCCCAGCCTCATGGAGTTTGTGTATTAAAAGGCTGTGCGCGAAAGTGTCAAATGCTGCCAACAGAGCAGGTAGAATCAGGGCAACTGCTTTGCCCTGCTCTACTTCCAATCTTTTATTACCAGGACAGCCAGAAGGATGGTTTCTGTACTATTCTTGGTGGCTGAAGCAAGTCTGAGAAGGATTGAGTAAGTTATTATCATCTAAGAACTTTGTCAACTGACTGTTGACAAGTCTTTCTAAAACCTTAGACATCTATGTAAGTGAAGAGATGGCATGATAGTTTGATAATACTAAGACGTCTAGTCCTGCTTTTCTAGCTTTATGCCACTCTATTCTATGGCACTGCACTCTATGCCACTGAAATCTACACCACTCTTCTCTGCATCACTCCACTCTACACCACTTCATTTGATGCCAATCCACTCTAAGCCTCTGCAATCGACTCTGCACCACTGCACTCTATGACACTCTACTCTAGACCACTGCTCTCTACACCAATTCCCTGTACTCTGAACTAATCTACTCTGTGCCACTGCAGTCTATGCTACTCCACTCCACACTACACCACTCTATTCTACACTGCTGCATTCTACACCACTGCACTCTACACCAATGTGCACTACACAACTTTACTCAAAACTAATAAACCTAATGCCACTGCACTGTACGCCACTATACTTTACGCCACTTTACTCTATGCTACTTCACTCTATTCTGCACCACTCTACGCCAGTAAAATCTACAGCACTTCACTCTACGACTCTCTACTCTATTCTGCACCACTCTACTCTATGATAGTGCACTCTACTCTGCACCACTGCACTCTACACCATGCCAGTCTTGGCTACTCCACTCTGCAACACTCCACATTATGCCACTGCATTCTGCAACAATGCACTTTACGCCAATTCATTTTATGCCACTAATCTATACAATTCAACTCTATACCACTTCTCTCTACTCTGAAACAATCTACTCTATGCCACTGCACTCCATGAGACTGCACTCTATTCTACTCTACTCCACTCTGTGCCACTCTACACCACTGCACTCTACACTGCACCACTCTATGCCACTGCACTCTATGCTACACCACTCTACGCTGCTCTACTCTAAACCATTGCACCTGGCCCAACTACTTTGCATCACTGCACCTGCAACATTGTACTCTATGCCACTGTACTCTCCGGCACTGCACACTATGTCACTCTACATCATTGCGGTCTATGTCACTGCATTATATGCCAATCTATTCTACTCTGCACCACTATACTCTACATCCCTGCTCTCTGCACTGCTGTACTCTGCACTACTATACACCAGTGCCATTGCACTCTATGTCACTGCACTCTACGACAGTGCACTTTATGATACTGCTCTCAATGACATTGCACTCTACACCACTGCACTCTACACCACTGCATTATATGCCACCACACTCTACGACACTACACTTTGACAATCTACTCTACATGACTACATTCTACGCCACGGCACTGTACTCTGCACCACTCAAATCTATGACCCTCTACTGCACTCTATGCCACTTCACTCTGCCCTGCACCTCTCTACTCTATGGCAATGCATTCTACCGTACTCTACTCTACATCACTCCAATCCATTCCACTCTACACCACTTCACTCTACTCTGAAACAATCTACACTTTGCCACTGCATTCTTTACCACTGCACTTTACGCCACTCAACTCTGCGACATCCAACTCTATGCCACTGCAGTCAACGCTGCACCACTCTACGCTATGCCACTGTGCTCTACGCCACTCTATATGCTATTGTATTCTACCTGTATTCTACCGTGCACCACTATACTCTACCCTGCATCAATCCACTCTACTCTGAAACAATCTACTCTATGCCACTGACCTCTGTGCCACTCTGCTCCACCCTACTCTACTCCACTGCACTTCACGCTGTGCCACTCTATGCCTCTTCACTCTATGCTATGCCACAGTACCCTAAACCACTTCACTCTGAGCCAATGCACTCTACAGCACCTTACTCAAAACCAATGCACCCTACACCACTACACCTCTGCCAACTACTTTGCACCACTGCACTTTTCATCAATATACTCAACAGCATTCTGCTGTATGTCACTGCACTCTATGCCACTGCATGCTACGTCACTCCGCACAATTGCACTCTATGTCACTGGACTCTACAACACTCTATTCTTCTGGGCACCACTGTACTCTGTCACTGCTCGTTACACCACTCTACTCTGCACCACTCCATGCCCCTGCACTCTACGTCACACCACTCCAATCCACTCCCCACCACTCTACGGCACTCTGCTGCACTGCACTCTATGCCACTCTACTCTATGCTATTCTACTCTACACTTCTGCACTCAGCCCTCCCCTTCTTCACTCTACACTGCACCACTCTACCCTGCACCACTTCACTCCACACCACTCTACTCCACTCAGTGCCACTCTACGCTATGCCATTGCACTCAAAGCCACTGCAATCCACGCTGCACCACAGTACTCTACACCACTGCACAGTACATCACTGCACTCTGCAGCATTTCACTCAAAACCAAGGCACTCTACACAATGGCACTCTATGCCAGTCTACTATGCAACACTGTACCTTATATAACTTCACTACAGACCTCTCTACTCCACTCTACTATACTCCACTCTATGATGCTGTACTCCATTAAACTCTGCTCCACTGACACTCTACTCCACCATATGACACTCCACTTTACATCACTCTACTCCACTCTGTTTCATTCTACAACACTACTCCACTCTACAACAATCTACACAACTCCCTCTATTCCACTCCATTCCACTTTACTCCACTCTTTTCTACGACACACTACTTCACTCTAGTCTGCACCACTCTAGGCCCCTACACTCTACGTCGCACCACTCCACTCCACACTATGCCACTCTGCTGCACTCTACTAAACTGCACTCTATGCCACTACAATCTGCATCACACCACTGCACTCTATGCCACTCTACTCTTCACCACTCTATTCTACACCTCTATACTCTGCCCTCCACTTTTTTACTCTACCCTGCACCACTCTACACCACACCACTTCACTCCATGCCAATCTACTCCACTCTGTGATACTCTACGCTAAACCATTGCACTCTATGCCACTGCAATCCACTCTGCCTCGCTCTTCTCTGTGCCACTGCACTCTACATCACTGCACTCTATGCCAATGCCCTCTACACCACTTTACTCAAAACCAATGCATACTTCGCCACGGCACTCTATTCCAGTTTACTCTGAAACACTGTACCTTACGTCACTTCACTTCAGGCCACTCTACTCCACTCTACTATACTTCACTTATGACACTCCATGATACTGTACTCTATGATGCTGTACTCTATTACATTCTGCTCCACTGACACTCTACTCCACCCTATGCCACTCCACTCTATTCCATTCTACACTACTCCAGTCTACAACGCTCTACACAGCTCCCTCTATGCCACTCCGTGCCACTTTACTCCACTCCATTCCATGACACACTACTCCACTCTACTCTGCACCACTCTACGCCCCTACAGTGTACGTTAGACCACTCCACTACACTCTACTACACTCTACTACACTGCACTTTACGCCACTACAGTCTACATCACTCCACTCTATGCCACTGCACTCTACGTCACTCTACTCTATGCCACTCTACTCTACACCTTTGCGCTCATCTCTCCACTTCTCCACTCTACCGTGCACCACTCTACCCAGCACAAAGTTTTAATTGTTTTATAACTTTTAAACCGTTTTAAACTTGATTGTGATACTGTGTACTACACACTTTTTACCTCACCTGGCCGCTCTGATCTCCTCCCACGCACGCGCTCACGTAGGTCTAGTGACCGTGAGGGTGTCAGCTGCTGCACAGCAGGGCTGATTGGCGGGGGGGAGCCAGGGGTCACGGGGGCATATATTCTTCGCACTGGAGCGGACGCGCAGCGGACGCGCGCAGCGGGCGCGCCGCTGGCGCGCCAAAGGCGCGCCAATGGCAAGCCCGTCTGCGCCCGTCCGCGCCCTGCCGGGCCCAATGGCCAAAATCTCTGCCCGAACTCTATCCTACACTAGCGTAGAATTAAGAACCCTTAACCGGGACCACTACCCCTTGAATAGGGAGACTACTGGTGTTCTTAGGAGAGAAGGCCTCCTCATACCAGCAGAGGATAGGCCCACGCGCCCCAGTCCCACTCTGGTCCAGACCTCCTCCACTTCGACGCCTCAAGTACTGAAAGTAATGGTCCTGAACACACGCTCCCTCCAAAAACACGCCATAGAAATTCTCACGTTTCTACAAAACGAGGCCCCAGACATCCTGGCCTTGTCGGAAACTTGGTTAGATGAAGAATCGGGACCCACTATACTGGCGGCGCTCCCAGACGGTTATGACATATTCTGGCACAACCGCCCCGTTGATAAAAGAGGAGGAGTGGTAGCGTTCCTTTTCAAAAAACACTTAAGGATAGAGAAAGTTTCCGGTGAAACTCTGCCAGGGGCTGATATGCTGACCATTAAGGTCTGTCATCACTCCTCGAGCATCACGATCTCCATGCTCTACCGCCCCCCGAAATGCCCCCCCAACTTCACCAACCTCCTAATCGAATCTATCACCAACCTCCGCTCACGCTTTCAACACCTCCTGGTAATGGGAGATTTTAATTTCCACTGGGATCAACAACCCAGGGAGGCTCAGGCTCGCCAATTAGAAGAGACTCTAACCGAGCTCGGCTTCTCCCAATTAATTACCACTCCTACTCATGTGCAGGGACACACTCTGGACCTGGTCTGGTCCACCATCCCTTCCTTATTACTTAAGGAAGTCATCCCATGCCCCTGGTCAGACCACTCCTGTATTCACTTGTTACTTCCCCTTACTGAACGCACAAGGCCACCCACTGCGACCTGGAAACTCGTGTGCACCTGGTCCAAAATAGAAGGCCAGACGCTGCTAAACGCCCTCCGCGATCTCCCTCCCATAAAATGGGCGTCAGCGGATTTAGAATCTGAGGACGATTTAGAAGGAGGTGTCGCTGCCTTTTCAGATCGACTCTCTGCAGCAATTAACACAGTGGCCCCGGAAAAGAAAATTAAAATCTGCATTAAAGGCAAAGGGGCCCCGTGGTTTTCGGAAGAACTTAGGACTTCCAAACGAGTTCTACGCCAGCATGAACGACTATGGCGGAAACACTACAATCCTCAGGCATTGGCTGACTACAGAAGAGAACTAGCCTCATATAAAAAAGCGCTGCTGCGTAGCAAGGCAATTTTCTATGAAATCAGAATCCTGTCTGCCCCCAATAAACAAAAAGAAACGTTTAGAATCCTGAAGGAACTTAGTCAAAAACAATCGCAGACCACCCCACCCAGCAAGGAACAATGTAATAATTTCCTCACATATTTTTCTAAGAAAATTGAGGACATCCTGATGGAGATCGGCATTTCGCCCTGCACACTTTTACCTAAAGTAGTGGATGACTCACAGGTCATGACGGCCGAGTCCCTTTCCTCCTTCCCACTTCTTGGAATGGATGCCCTCCGAGGCCTGGCCAAAAAGACTAAATCTGGCTCCCCCGCCGACCCCTGCCCGCCTAGGATCTTTAACCTTGCATTCCCAGAAATCGAGCACGACATCCTGGCTCTTCTCAATGCCTCCCTACGCTTAGGGAAGGTTCCTAACGGCTTCAAGGAAGCTAGAATTACCCCCCTCCTTAAAAAACCTGGCGCGGATATATCCAATATGAAGAACTACCGCCCCATTTCCCAACTCCCCTTCCTCGCTAAAATACTTGAACAGCACGTGCTGCAGAATCTTTCCAGATTCCTTGAAGATCACCATTTCTTGGGGGATAGGCAAGCAGGCTTTCGGGCTCACCATAGCACCGAACTGGTAATGCTATCGGTCCTCGACGACATCAGACTAAATGCTGACAAGAAGATGCCTTGCGTGTTGATCCTTCTCGACCTGTCGACAGCTTTCGACACGGTCAACCACGTCACTCTGCTGGAAAGATTACGCTCACTGGGATTGGTGGGACCTGCCTTACAATGGGTCGCCTCCTTTCTGACAGATCGCACCCAAAGAATCCAGATGGGCGATTGGGTCTCGGAGAAAGGCCCTATTACCTGTGGAGTCCCGCAAGGATCTGCACTCTCACCTCTTCTGTTCAATATATATCTCAGTCCTTTAATCAAGGCCTTATCGGATATGGACTGCCAGATTTTTAACTATGCAGATGACACGCAGCTCATTCTCCACATTGAGAACTCCCCCCATGCACAAGCCAGGGCAAAAGAGATTTTAAGCTTTACGGTCAACTGGATGATGGCAAATTCACTTAAAATTAACCCTGACAAAACCGAAGTCCTGGCAATGTCAGATGACCACAATCCGTGGAACTCCCTGTACTGGCCCCAGGAGCTGGGCGAGGCCCCTGTCCCGATCCCGGTGGTTAAAAGCCTGGGCATCAAAATAGATGACAAGCTTACCCTGGCCAACCAAGTTTCCACGGTTTTTGGCACCTGTGTGGGACTTCTCCGATTGCTAAGGAGACTGTCCCCCATTCTCTCATTTTCTACTATGAGAACTATTGTTTCTGCCATTATCTTGGCCCGGCTCGATTATGCCAACTCCCTGTACATTGGTCTTCCTGACTTCTTGGTTAGAAGACTGCAGATAGCAATGAATGATGCCGCTAGGCTCATTTTCAAATTACCAAGACACACTCGAGCCTCGACTCTTCTCCAACGCCTTCACTGGCTCCCGGTGAAACAAAGGGCTAAATTCAAGGGCCTGTGCATCGCCCATAAAGCCATCTATGGCCAAGCTCCCTCATACATCAAACAGCGCCTCACAAAATACGTACCAGGGCGTGTACTCAGGTCCTCCACAGGGAGTCTGCTTCACTGTCCCAGCTTCAACTATGTCTCCAAAGGAGGGAGGGCCTTCTCCTCCATTATTCCCACTCTCTGGAACAAGCTTCCCAGCCAACTTCGAGCCGAAGACCGCCTTCTCCCTTTTAGGAAACAAATGAAAACCATCCTGTTTGTTGAAGCCTGGGCCTAACATAGCGATCAAGTGCACTGCTTGGATTCTACGCTACTCTTCTTCTACAGCGCTTAGAGACCTTTTCGGTATTAAGCGCTCAATAAATCCAATTTACATAACATAACATAACACTTCACTCCATGCCACTCTATCCCACTCTGTGACACTCTACGCTGTGCCATTGCACTCTACACCACTGCAATCTACTCTGCACCACTCTGCTCTATGCCACTGCACTCTGCATCACTGCACTCTACGCCAATGCACTCTACACCACTTTACTCAAAACCAATGCACTCTATGCCATGACACTCTATGCCAGTATACTCTGCAACACTGTACTTTACGTCACTTCACTCCAGGCAAATCTACTCCACTCTACCATACCCCTCTTACTTCTCCACTCCACGATACTCCACTCTATGATGCTGTAGTCTATTAAACTCTACTCCACTGACACTCTACTCCACCCTGTGCCACTCCACTCCACAGCACTCTACTCCACTCTATTCCATTTTTCAACACTACTCAACTCTACAACACTCCACTCCACTCTATGCCACTCCATTCTATTACAATCTACTCCACTCCACGCTACTCTACTCTACAACACTCTACACAACACACCCTAAGCCACTCCACTCTACATCACACCACAACACTATGCCACTCCACGACACACTACTCATCTCTGTACTCCACTCTATGCCACTCAACTCTATATCCTTCCACTCTACGGCAATCTACTCCTTCCATAACACTGTATGCTACTCCATGACACTCCACTCCAATTCACTCCTCTCCTCTCCACGCCACCCAACTCTTCTTTACACCACTCCACTACACTCCAAACCACTCCATAACACTCCACTCCACTTTACATCCCTCCATGCCACGCCACTCTCGTTTTACTCCGCTAACTTTTGGCCTTACTGAACAGCAGTCACTCTGGTGTACAACATTGTTAAAACATATTGGCAAAGTCAAAGGTTCTTGCATATGCAAGCCCTATTGGCTTTACCAATGCTTGTTGACTGTAGTAACTATAAAGGCACAGTTTGAGAGTGCATGCATATCCCTCCTTATGTGCCTCCCTACCTCTCCCTAAACCCCCCTTACTTCTCCCTTAACCCATCCTCTGTAGTAGTATTTCCCATTTTCCAGCCACTCCCCCATCCTTCTCACATTTACTCCTAAACTGTATTCCTGATTGTGCAGAGATCTCTGCACTCAGGACGGAGATCTTTTCACTTAAAAGTTAGTATAGGTAGGGGCATAGACCTCCACATGTAGGTTTGTGAATAGCCTTTTGTAGCACATGAGAAGTAGTATTGTAGTAGTACTACTAAACTTACAAAACAAATGTGGTTTACAAATAGGCCCCCTCATATTAGAAGGTGGAAAACACAAAAACGAATGTTTCAAATGTGGCAGTGTTGAAGTTTAATTCACTCTCATCCGGCCAACCCACTAGGGTCCCCGGCCCTATAGTATGGCTCCAGCCTGTTATTAAGCATGAAACTTAAGCAGGAAACCTTCATGCCATCCACATATGAGGGAACTTGGAGCTATGGGTAGACCTTGTAAATGTCAAGCAACACAGCCCAAGCAATACATTAGAGGATATTTTATGTTTTCTACCACAAGGAAGTGAGATACAACACTCAAGAGTCCTTCATAAGGTACTTTCTTAAATGGTGTCAAAGACAGCTGGGACGACTGGAAAACTCAGACGGAGACTGTTTACATTAAGTACAGCATCCTAGGCCTCTCGCCTATCTTCTTCCATTTACCTGAGGTGCTGGCCACGCAATTTAGGCTGATTGAAATCAAGAAAAGACAGTAGTCAGTCCTTCCATGACAGAGGAAATGCCCTTAAGGATGCCCGAAGATAGCCTCCTGCCTGCCACTTGATGTAGAGCAATGTCGGAGGCCGCTGACAACAGTTTACTTTATTTTCTATCCCTGTTTATAGTCATGTCCTTGTATAAGATTGTATGTACGTATACAGTTAATGTTTAGTCTGCTGTTTATCTTTATTTTCTTCTACTTGGATATAGTAAGAAAAGCACGGGGTTCGTGTGTTTTTTTTTTAGACAATTCAGTGGATAAATATGTAATACATTCAATGAGCTCAGTAAAGATGAACCCAAGACCATGGAAGGTCACTTTCTAAAGTGGCCCTAAGAGAGTGTGCTGCTAAAATACCAAACCTTCTAACTCTGTAGACATATGCCTTGTGCCAGGCACATATTATATTAAATATAACGATCTTAAACAATACTCCAGCTCTTCAACAGTGAAGAAAAGTGCAAATCATTGTGACTAGTATAAAGGGAAAGTAACATAACATACTGATTCATAAAAAATACACATTTCTGCATTTTCATTTGAAACAGAACACATTAAAATGGCAGTCATTAATGAAGCGTAATTCCCTTCAGCTCAAAGTGTTAACTATTGTAAAGCCTTCTATGAAGGCCATTGACTGCTATTAATTGCTTGCCCACCAATGTTGTACCCAAGCCAAAGGCAAACACTAGCCAAGGAAACACCATTAACTGCTGCATGTGGGCAATGATGCCTTAAGCACACAGTGCTCACCCAACACAGAAAGGAATTCACACCCATTGTGCCTGCTTCATGATCCGCCTTTAAACATTTACTGATTTTAAAGTGAAGTCAATAAAAAGTTCGCAAGGCCACTATTTCAAGCATTCTGATTGGCTGAGCGAACTTTAGAAATACATAAAAGGTGAAAATAAATGTATTGTTCATATAGCGATGGCAGAAGTCAACCCTAGCCAAGGGCATCTTTGCAAACGTGTTAGGACATGGGACAAAACAGTGTCTGACCACAAAGCCATAATTTAGGAACCATAAAGGGGAATAGCTTGTAATGTAATACTTTCCATTAGCCCACTCACAGTAGCGGTCCGTGGAGGGAGTTCGGTGGGGCAGAGAGGCGGTGCGGGGGAGGGGCAGGGTGGGGAAATGTAAACACCGGAATATGGATGAACGGAGGTAAGTACACATTTAAATAAATAAAACGAATATCTTTGCGCGCGCTGCATCGCAAACTGTGATGCAGCACGCCCAACGAAATTCCCCACCCTTCCCCTCCCCCCCCCGCCCCGCCTCTCTGCCCACCGAACTCCCTCCACGGACCGCTACTGCCCACTCAACTGTTCTGGATAGCTTCATCATTGAATGAACAACCCAAGAAGGATCAAATAGATCAGGCACTTTTTTTGTTTATCTAGAATTCAGTCACTATTTAGATGGCATGTGTTAATTGATTTTACATAAATTGAAAAATCTGGACTGAATTAAGTCTATGGCACTGCAACTGGTTGTTGGCAAGCACATTTGGGCTATTTTTCCACTACTTTGCTGTTTTCTCAACTCTGGCATTTTTAAGTTCCAGAGACAGAGCATTTACCAAGAACTGGCACTTTTTGTGAAATGATGCGTCTTTTAGGATGTATCCTCGTTGATTAGCAATGCGCCACATATGGAATTGTTCCACCTCTTTTATGGGGATTTTCCCCATCTCCTGAAATGA
Organism: Triturus cristatus; assembly: GCF_964204655.1. Lineage (NCBI taxonomy): Eukaryota > Metazoa > Chordata > Amphibia > Caudata > Salamandridae > Triturus > Triturus cristatus. The sequence continues at coordinate 922,535,597 of NC_140588.1, forward strand.
TGTTGTCTCCCCAGGAATCCACTCTGGATCTAGTGATCATTTAAAAATTGTTTTTTTTAAATTTTTTATAAAGAATACAATCACAACGGCTGTTACAGGGTTCGCCAAGCATGGGTAATATTCGATTATACATTGTTGAATATATAGCTAGCCCCTCTTATTTTAGTATTTTGAGAGCAAAAGCGAAGAAGAGATAGGAAGGAAAGGACAGAAAAATTTGTGTTGAAACAAGGGATGAATAGGACAGACACGAGAAAGGTGCATTCGTTATGCATTAAATTGGCATCAGCTATACAAACTCCAATACATACTACATACTACAATACGTCTGGCACACTTCCAGGATGTTCGAGATCACCTGCGGTCCACCCGGCCTATGATGGTGAACAGCTCTTTGGGTCGAAGGCTGATAAGTTGTTTGTGCATACCAACTGTTTATGGGGGTCATAAGAGTCTAGGTACCAGTCCAGAGCTTCCCACATCCTTCTGGAGGACGTTTTCCAGGGTGAGTTCTGTAGCGCAATATTGTCCGCTCCTCTGGGATGCGTGGCCCAGTTGATCCATCCTTTGAAGCTAGTTTTGCTTGCGTCTTTCCAGTTGTTTAGGACCATTTTCGCAGCTGATGTCAGTAAAAGGTCCATTAGGTCTTTGTCTTGTTCAGTTCTCAGATTTGTGCGTAAAACCCAAAAACGCTGGCCACCTTGGCTACTGTCACCACCCACACCCTTCTAATTAGACCCAGCTATAATATCAAGCGCCATCGTAGTATCCCTCACTCTTTGCTTCATTACACAATTAAGTGCCGTGACAGATGATGGTAGGCAGAAGGCCATAAGACACACACTGCCCCTGTGACTCAGCTCATAGAGACAATCTATTACATACATTTTGCATACCCATGGTTTAGGTTATCACTACCCTTCAGAGCAGCATTGTTAGCTAACCTGCCACTATAAATCCACAACAGCTACATGTATTCGGGTCCAGGGAGATTAACAAAGAACAGTAATATCCATGGGGACTTTCAAATCAGAAGAAAAAACACAATTGTATATAAGAGACAGACAGGTCAAGTTCCAAGAAGCCAGGTAATTCTCAAAAATGTTGTGCTATTCCAACATTCTGTGGCTTTATGTGGGAGGCAGCACTACTGGCTTCGTTGTGTTTTCTAAGATTCACTCTATGGTCACATATGTGGCAGTCTTGTTAAAGCCACGCCTCCAATGGTAATATAATCAGGCTGGACCAGCCAATCATTGCTCCACCATTGTCCCGGTTGGCTTCGGGTCTGGGCTGCCTTCCAAGCTGATGGGCTGGAACGCCCTAGCGCTGAAGCCCCTGTACCCCAGTTCTATTTGCAGCCTCCCGCGGTGCGGGGCTAGTTTGAATATTTTACATTGGCTGTTTGGTTTTCAGTCCTGCCCTGGATTTAATGTGTGACCATTTTAAAGAGACCCCTCCAATGACGATATAACATACAATCACCTTAAAGATACTCCTCCAATGACGATGTAACCTCCTACCACCTTAAAGTGATGCTTTCAATGCCTCTACGGACCTTGGAGAGTTTCTCTAAAGAGACTGGTTGTTTTATCACAAAAGTGACCATAGCGTGAATTATTGTGTCAAGTTATTGAAACCATTGCTCCTGACTTACAGAGTTGAAGGTATTGCATCCCATATGGACGTGGGAGACACTAGGCAAGCAGAAAATAATCTTGTCTTATAAATATTCCAGATAACTCAAGGCTTCCAGATTATGTGACTGGTGTGGCAAAGCCTTCCTTAAGCATTTTTCATGCCAAGCATATGGACACCGCATGGGAAGCAGGCATTTAATCAGAAAAGCTTTTCTCCATTAGTGCAATTCCTATTATTTTGATAAAAAATATTAACCTCTGAGTTTATCTGAATTAAAAAGGGAAAGCGCTCATTTGAGATCTGCTGACACCAGCATGCCAGCGAAATCAATAGCAGGATGTGCTTCGTGCACGGTTTCTTAATAGGAACAAATGCAGGCCCCTTGTTTGTAATTTCCTTAGCCCCCCTGTTTGTAATTTCCTTATTTTCTCTCTGATAAACCTGGAAGGAGGCGGCACGTTAGCTGTCGGTTCAGAATTTCGAGCCTATTCATCAGCAACTTCATTTTACTTGTTAAATTCGGAGAGTGGCGTGCCTGATCCGCGCCAGGGGGCGGCTCTATTATTCTTCATTCTCATGTCCTCTCTGTCCTTTCATCATCGCCCTTGTATATCTGCCAGCTCAGCTGGAAACATCTCCCCTCAAGAAAACAAATCAGCCAACTGTGACTGATTAGTGCCATCAATAACCCCCGACTGAAATCAGCGGGATTCACTCATCTTACTTTCTGCAAGCAATTTTGTTTTGAGATTCTGTATTTTGATTTTTTGCACCTATTTACAATTGTTTGTTTGTGTGTGTGGTTATGCAGTTTCCATGACCTCACATGTGTTGTCACAGATATTTGACAGTGACATCAGTCTACCAGGCTCCTAGCCATCAGAGCCACTAGCACCCCACTTGTGTATAGTGGGCATGTTCCGCCATGCCATGGTTCCACTTCCTATGTCAGCAGAACCCTCTGTGCATAGCCTTAAACTATGCACTTGTCCTAAGGGCAAGATGTGGCCTCCGGCCATATTCCCCGAGAATGCTCTACACATAGCTTTCACCAGTGCCAGCCCCATGGCGCAGGAAATAGCTGGTAGCCCTCCCCCAGCAAACTTCTGGTGGCCAGCAGAACTTAAACTACCCCTGCCTCCTTCTTCATCTGCAAGGGTTATCCTGTTTGATTCCGACCTTTCCTTGGTGACCCGAATCAAACAGATCTCTTTGATCTGTTTTATGAAGATTAGATCTGTCAGGAAGCTGCTACAATTGGTGCCTGAGGAGACCCGAAAAATATTGATACATGCACTTGTGACTTCACGCCTTGACTATGCCAACAGCCTCTATCTGGGTCTATCCGCCTTCTGATCCACAGACTTCAGATTACTCAGAATGCGACAGCCAGGCTGATTCGACGGGTCACTTTTCACCGACACTTTGGCTCTCGGTGGCCAGAAGGATTGAATCACCCTCACCTTCAGAGATTTTGAGGGCAAAGGTCCTCTCTATTTGAGAAAGACTTGACCTGTACAAACAAGAGAGACCCTTGAGATCTAACAACCTCAAATGCATCCCCAGGCAAGTCCTTCACGTAGTGGCAGAGCTGCCTTTGCAATACTTTACCACTCAGATTTCGCATAGCCGAGTCGAGCACAGTTTCAAAAAATTACTAAAAACCTGGCTTTTGGATCAAAATTAGTCAGCAAGGCCTGGCTTGTTCTCTGTCTTAGCTCGCTGAGCACCGGGATGCTTCTTTGGAAGCAGTCGAGCGCTTTGCAAATGCATTTTGTTTTGAACCATGCCTTGTTTGCTATACTGTGTCCTCAGCACCATCTGCACACAGCCTTCGCCCATGCGCAGTGGGCTCAAAGCACAGTAAACAGCCTTCACTTGGCCTTGCAACCAGTTTCTGTGCTCCCAAAACATGCCTCACAAGGCCTTTGTTTATGTGCATAGAACACCTGGTGCAGGATGATAACTACAACCATGTTGGAAGACAGTTCAGTGTTCTCAAACCTGCAATGTGGGCTCTGGGTGCAGGATTTGGCTTTGCCTTATGCCTGCTCCCACACTCCCTCCCTCCACAGTTTTAGCTTGTGCTGCAGGCACTGTGTGCAGGGCATAGTATTCAGCAACACACAAACACCTTGCCCTTGCCCACTGCACTACTTCATAGGACCTTTACTTAGATGCCAAAGGTGCTGGGCATGGTTATAAGCCAGGCCCTGTGTCTAAATAGCAAATCCAGCAGGAAATAAAAAAAGAACAATGTAATGACAGCATTTTTGGACCTCGAAATGAAGATTGTACACTCTGCAATGCACTATGGTAGCCATCCCGCAAGAGAAGCAGACACAACAATAAAATATACCCCACTTTCATCCCCTCCTTTAATTGTCGTATTTTCATACTTCTCTCTAATACAACACATTAATTATTGAAATTCTCTGTCTGTTCAATGTTCACTTCCCACCTCCTGGGCTGTAGAGTCGGGCAAACAGGCGGCCATGTGGAGGGCTCAATGTGCTCCAGCCTTGCTGTAGAGGCTTACCTCCGACACCCCATGGATGCTGGAGGCTTACCTCCGACACCCCATGGATGCTGGAGGCTTACCTCTGACACCCCATGGATGCTGGAGGCTTAACTCTGACACCCCATGGACGCTGGAGGCTCACCTCTGACACCCCATGGATTCTGGAGGCTTACCTCTGACACCCCATGGATTCTGGAGGCTTACCTCTGACACCCCATGGATGCTGGAGGCTTACCTCTGACACCCATGGATGCTGGAGGCTTACCTCTGACACCCCATGGATTCTGGAGGCTTACCTCTGACACCCCATGGATGCTGGAGCCATTCTTGGTCTTGTGAGTTGGAAGTAGCTGCATTGATGGCTCTTGTGGTGCTTAGTGTGAGGTGCGGTTGGAGTTAGGCCCCAGTGGCTCGCCACTTTGAAGATCTGTAACTTACCACTATGTCAGGGCAATGTACAGCCACGGGGGCAGCTCGGGGTGGGGGGTCTGCATTGCTTCTGCAGCCTACCAAAGGCATCTTCTTGGAGCCCATTAGTGAGGTAAGGTGGATGGATGGAGCAGTGGTGGGGGGTAGCAGCGGTCAGACAGTACAAGGAGTTACAGCCTCAGACAAGCGCATTAGATTCAGGGCTGGGTGACCTTATAAATCGATCAGTGGAGATGCATGAAGCCATGCCAGGATGGTGGCACAGCCTGGTCCGATGGCATGTCCCCAGAGCTTGTGATGGGCACAACCACCTTGCCACACTTGCTTGTTGTACTACTGCAGTTTCTAATTCAGCAAGCAGCAGTGTCGCTATTACCCAATCATTATAAAAAAACAGATGTTACCGCTTTTGATAAATACAATTGTATATGAAGATAAAAGCAATCATGTGACCGTGCAGTGGTCTCTGTGAATTTGCGTGCATTAAATTGTAGAATCCAATATAACATCGATGTTAGAATGTGATTTATAATTTGGGAATGAGGGAACCTTATCTCCAATTATACACTCCTTGGCTAGGTCTAAATGCAAAGCTCAGTGACACTCTGCTCAACCCCTTGTAGCTATGACAAAAGCAGCACACAGTTCCCCAGGGAAATGTGTGCTAAATTCAAGCAGTCTAACAATCAATCAACACAATAAAATTCCCACAACAATTTAGAAAAAGAGAAGACTAATTAATAAACAAAAAGACATCAAGGCAATTATCACATAAGGGAGCCCAGTATAACTTTTTTAAGTTTGAAGGCACAAAACATTTAGAAAAAGTAAAGTGCTAATGTAAAGTCTCCATTTGTGATTGTTCTGCCCAAAAGTCGAGAAGATGAGGTTGCATACACAAGGCAGGTCACCCCTTTTGATTTTTTTTCCTTCTGAATTAGTCTCTGTTACGGATGTCAAAGACTTTCAGTCGATGGGTGGCCCTCAAAGCCGTATACGTTGTAGTTGAGCTCCCACTGAGGCCGTTGGTTTGACACAAACAGCTCCCACTGGGACACAATTGGATTTCATAGATACCTAAGTCACTTCATCACAGGAACAGGTTTGACACCTTTTTACCTGGCCTCTATGTGGCAATTACCTATACACTGAGGTACCACTGAGCCAGTCGTAGCATGGCAACTACCTCTGAGTGAGTCATATCTTGTTTTTTTCCCTACCTACAGCGTGCACTCTGTGGGCAAGCCTCAGCGCCTTGCCCCGGTTGTCTGGAGTTGGTAAAAATGACTTAATTGCACTTTTACTGAACTGCTGGGTAAATTCTTCCTCATTAGTTTTGCATCCCTCATTTCCTCAGAGCAGGCTTCTAAGCTCCATGTCCCACTCCAGCCAAGGCTGCGGGTTTGGTCTTCTGTGATCAGTTGGAGTTAAAAGTCCTCTGACTTTTTGTGTCCTTGGACCAGGCAAACAGGAGGTCAGCCACTTGATCTCTGGAGAGCAGTTTCAGTTCCTGGGTGCCATCAGGACCTAAGAGTTATTGCCTCTTCTTTCTTCCAGTAAAGTCTTCTTATTCAGTCTATCCAGGCCCAAGTATATTCTGAGGAGGTAGTGGTGAGGTGCTTGTCTTATACTGTGTACCAAACAGTATTTTTCCCTTCCCAATCCTCTCTACTTTCTTGCACTATGCTCACCTAATTTTGTAACACTTCCTCTGCTTTGCTCTAAAAATTCACAGAAGCCCTAAATCCACCAGAAGGACCTTAGGAGCTCTCTAAACCATTGTCCTATTTAGATGAGGTCACTATGTTAGGGCCAAGAACTGTTTTTCGCCCTTCTGGGATAAGAGCCAGAAAGTCTAGGAGAGTCCTGGCAATGAATGGGAGCAGACGCTGTCAGCCTCATTTGGCATCTCCAAGTCAAAATGTGTACTGTGAAGTTGTCATTTGTTTTTCCAGCTGTTCCTGCCCCCTTCCAGATTGTTAAGTACCATTATCAGATGTTGATAACATCTCTGCCTTGTGCCACCTAGAGGCAAAGCCACTGCCCTATGGAGAGCAGACTCATTAATTCCAGCCAGGCATATGTATTGGCCCTCTGAAGATGAGATGAGTTGCAAAACTCGCTGCAACCACTTTTGGCACAGGTAGCACAAAGTACATTTTTATAAAGTTACTTTTCCACCAACGTTATCAAAATCCTATATCATCACTAAGTTTGATTTTTAAAGCTCAGTGAATAATACTTATAATTCATTAGCATTTTCCAAGGTAAAATTTAAGCATTTGTGCTGTACTTAGGCCTGTTTATGGAGAATCTAGCTGGTCTACAGTGAAAACAGTTTTAGATATGTATTCAGTGTGAGGGCACTCCTTTCCAAAAAATCTTATGGATATTGAACATCCAGCCATGCGGGTTTACAAGGAATCCTTTACGGATGACTTATCAATCTAGAAATCTATGACTTTCCCCATGATAAAGACACATTCCCTTTGCATGTACCACTGCAATGCTTTTAAACTACACCCATCTAGATCATAGTATTGCACTTGGCAATCATATATTTTGTCATATATGTGTGTTTTATAAATACACACTGCAGTCCACATATGATATTTAAATGTTATGCCTAGGTTTATTTTGTGTATCAACCATGACTTTACAGAAAAGCTAAATAAGCTATGTAGGTAACTGTACAGTACGTGTTTTGAGTGGAAAGCACAGGCGCTAATAAAAATAGTGGTTAGTGGTATAGACAAATGCAGAAAAGGCAGCTTTGCTACAACCTGAATTCAATTTCACAATAGTTCAAGACTTAGATTAATATGAGTGATTCATGTAATGAAACACATAAACTATCTTTCAGATTAGATACGACCACTAAGCTGCTAAATTAAAAGCAGTGTCAGAGGTGAGAATATCACCACTGAGGCACTTTTTCCAGCCTCCAGTCCCAGACCACCAAACCACCATTTGTTACCCAATTCTGAAAGGGCCTGATGGGTCAGAAGGATGGTGGGGGGCACTCTCCTCCCTCATGCTTAGGAAATCTCATTGGAATCCCAAACCTGCCCTTTACATATGCACTATAAACTGGGATGAATCCCAGAGTATTCCATTAGCCCTAGCTCGTGGGAGATGGCTGCCGTCACCCCTGGCCATTGAGGCACACTGGCAATTCCTAGGACTGCCTTCCCTGAAGTGCTCACACACACACACCTTGACAAGTGGTATATAACATATCTTTCAATAAGTCACTTATGAAATGGGTGATGAGAGTGGTACATACTTATTTCTTCTTTCCAACCGAAGTGCAACATAGTGGTATTTTCACACCCAAAAACACCAGTCAGGCAGCAGTGAAACCAATAGAAAAATGACGGTATCCCTTAAAAAGAGGCATCCTTTAACTGGTGTTATATATAGAGGTGTGGCCAGGAAGGCCTGACCACTGTCATTTCAACTGCATAGGAAGAAGGCAAGCATGCTATCAGAAAGGGTCAAGTTCACTGGAAACAAATATGCTGATATAACATTTCGTAAACTACATTAGACAACTCCCAAGCCAAAAATTGAATTATTTGCATGTTTGCATTTTTGTATGTATTTATTTTGAAATAATCCAAGGATAGCAATGGAAGCACCAGTCACTGCTAACCCATGGAGGTCACTAAGATGACCTACTAGTGACATCCATGGGTTTTAATACTGGTGGTCAACTTTCGCTTCCTTTAAGATAAAAAAAAAAAGTAGCTGGCATCCATTACTGAGACAAGTATTAAGGGAGCTCTTAGAGTGTAAACGTAGCAGCAAGTTTATTGCTCATCAAACATTAATTAATGTTGATTTTAAAAGTGAGTCGATGGCCCAGAGATGCTGTAGCAGGGCGCAGTGTGGTATATCAATGTTTACAGTAACTGTCTTACATAAATTATCTCTGATAATAAAAACTTCAGCATTATAAATTCGTGAATACTAACCATAAAATGTCAGCCATAGCTGTGTGGCCTAAAGAACATTTTAGACACTAGTAGGGTTAATTTTTAGCTAAATGCTAGGATCCTAAATCCAAACTACCTCTTGCTGTTTAAAAGGAACACACTATATTTACATGGCTTAGCACCGGATAAATGGCATGCCTCTCAAGTGTTGTAATATTCAGTTGTAATGTTCGATATTTCAGAAGCAGTGCGCATTGTCTCACATAAAGATTTGTTTTACAGACTGAGCACATACTTGTTGATCAACCTTGATCAACCTAAATAAGCTGAAAATCCAAAGGCACAAATCTTTCTTAAAAATTCCCAAAAATATATATACAACATAAAAATCCACATTATTAGAATACCTTTGGCGTATATAATTGGAAAGAATGGTGATGCAACACATACATCTAGCCTGTGTGTATCATGATCTACTTTGTCGGTGTTCCTTCTTCCGAGATACAGTTTTACCAGAAGCCGGATTTTGCCCTTAGACGTATGTCTCTAGATGTAGTGTTGTATTTGTAATGGTAATTATACACTGATGATGCATTGAGGAGCTTCCCACTTGGCTGCATGCTGCGCCAGAACCCATGGTTAGTCCTTCATCAAGTGGTTATTGGTTGTTGTTGGTTATTTGGATTAGTCTTGTGCTCCTAAGGAGACCATGCCATACATTTACCCACGTGTCTTTGCGGTGGATGGTTCAAATCAGTAGGGGTTTGGTGTGATCATTAGGGAACATTAGTGGGGAGGGGAGTTCAGGCTGATGGTTGTTGGGATTAGTAGATGAGATGGAGCAGATTAGGCATTGCTGGGTTGAAGGGTATGACTTTCAAAGGGGCTATAATGTTTGAGATGAGGTATGGACAATTTGTCAAAATATAATAGAGATTAATGCAAACATAGACATGACCTAGAGTCGTCTGGACTCAGAGAAAGGAAGCACGCATAGAATTGAGTGAGAAATAAAAAAAAAAGAAGAGGGGGCAATCATAAATTGTATGTCAATGTTGAAAAGTTTAATGCAGGGTTTTAGGAACATAGAGTAGATCAAATACAAATAATGAATTTTGCTTTAGGTTTATAACAATACCTGGATAGAAAATATAGTCCAGGTTATAAATGCAAGAGTGCTCACTTTTATGGAGTTCAGCAGTGTCCTGTATCCCCAGACACTAAGGGACTCAAATACAGATATGATCATGAACCTCCTGCATTCAATGAACCTGAACTGTACCTCGACTCCATCTTTCCCTGGCAGCACTCTCAAGATATGGAGCACCATTCCTTCTGCTCTGTGCACGAATCCTTCCTTCACAGCCTCCAAGTTTGACCTCAGTTAATTTGGTCCCGATTCACAATGTCATTTTTTGGTATAAACCTATGTTTATGACACCAAGATGGCCGCGCCCGAGTGAAGCTCCCGAGCAACGGAGCCGTTCTCCGCCGGTTCCCCTGCCCGGAGTGTGCTGCGGGGCTGCCAGGACTACCTATCCCTGCCCGTGGGGTCCCGGCGCCCGGCAAAACGAACAGTGGCAGCGGGGACGGCCTCAGCCTGCGTGCCGCCCCCCTTGGGGATTAGACCGGGGAACAGCGCGGAGAGCGCTGGAAGCGGCGTTCGGCCGCGAGCATTACCCCACGCCGTGGCCTGCCACGAGGCGGCTGGGCCGCACATCCAGGAGCGGACCGGCCGCGGGAGGACTGCGGACCTGCGAGGGACTCCCCGGGGGCGACGGTGCACCTGACACCCACTGCATCGCCTGCGCTGTGCTGACGCCCCTCGCGCTGTGATCCTGCCAGTCTCAGTACCCCGAGACAGCGGGGGCCCGCTGCGGTGGACGGTGGTGGAGGACGTAGCGGCCGGGGGCACTGGAGGAGGACATGACGCCTGCACAACCCAGGGGACCGGTGAGTGACCTGATGTAGAGGGCCCCTCCCTGGATGTGAGGCTGAGGACGGGCCCCTGGCGAGTGCCCGACTGCTGCCCCTTGGAGGCGAGGCGGATCACTGTGGTGGCGGAGACGACCCTGGCGGCCGTGTTGTGGCCCTACTGCTCGCGCCGATAGACCGGGATCGGGGTGAGGCGCCCAGGGGACTGACCGCTTACCTGCTGCTGGACGTGGGGGAGTGGCTGCTACGGACCTGACGGAGAGCGGCCTGGCGGACCTTGGCTACTGGTTGCCCACGGCTCGCGGTGCACCTCCCCCGCCGGCGGCGCTGCCCTGCGCCCTGACACCCCCGGCGCTGGTCCGATTCGTGAAGGTGGGACTGGACCCCCTTCGTTAAAGGCGCCTGGTGGTGGTTGGAGCCCCGATCGGCCTCGTGCACCACTGAGCCCTCTGAATGCCATCGGCGCAGCAGCTGGCCATGGGGCGGCTTCGGAACAAGCAGGCTGAGCCCAGACTGAGGGCGGACGGCCCTGATGCGACGCCGGGGCGCCCTGTTGTGACCGCGACGCCGCCTGCATCGACCCTGGAGGCCAAAATGGACGCCATGTTGGCGGCGGTCGACCGACTGAGCAACACGCTGGAACAAACGTGCACTTCACTGGAGTCCCGAATCGACAAAGTCACGGTTGACTTCACCCTGCTCCACACCGACCATCGCGGGCTGGCGGACACCGTTGCCGGTCACGGCCAGGCGCTACAGGACGTGCAGCCGATCGTGCGCAATCACTCCGCCACCTTGCAGGATCTGATCGACCGAGTTAACACCCTTGAGGACCGTGCGGAGGATGCGGAGGGCCGCTCTCTGCGCCAGAACATACGCGTCGTGGGCCTGGCGGAAGGCGAGGAAGGGCGGCGACCCGAACAGTTTGTTGAGGACTGGTTACGAGATATCCTGCCCCCAGGAATGCTCTCCCCGCAGTTCGTGGTGGAGAGGGCGCACAGGGTGCAGATGCGGAAGCCTGTCCCTGGAGCCCGGCCGCGTCCTTTCCTGTTTCGCCTCGTCAACTACCGGGACCGGGACGTGATCCTCCGGGAAACGCGGAAGATGGGTGCCCTTACAATAGGGGGTGGCCCGGTGATGCTGTTCCCAGACTACACTGCGACTGTTCAGAAGCGGAGGAGCAACTACCTGGAGGTGAAACGCCGGCTCCGAGAGCTGCACATCCAATACTCGCTGCTGTTCCCATCGCGCCTCCGGGTGGTCACGAAAGACGAGACACGATTCTTCGATGCCCCGTCCGATGTTTGGGATTGGCTGGAGGAAACGGGCCAACATGGTGGCCCCTGGCCCACGGACCCGGGGCCTGTGGTGTGTAGGGAGAAGAGGCTGAGACGGCGACGACAGAGGGACCGACGTGGTGGGATGGGGCCAAGTCCCCCGGCCGCGCCGAGTCCGGAGAGGATGCGTGTGGAGTGGCTGGAGGCTCTGGAGGCGGTGGCCACTCTGGGGTCTATGAGCAGCCAGGGGGACGTGGCGGCTCGCATTCACAGTGACACTGAGACTGACCTGTCCTCCTCCCCGTCCATCCTGATTCCGGAAGACCAGGTGTTGCCAGAGGTGACCCCCCAGACAGCCGACCTTCTGGGGTGAACTCTTGTTGGTTTGCACTGTGTCCACTGCAGGTACCCTGGGGTGTCGGGCGGGTTGTTCTGAACTACTCTCGGGGGGAGGGAGCCTTCTGCCTCTGTTGTCCCCTGGACTGTGACTTTGGGGGCCCTGTATGCTTCTGTGAGTGAGGCGGGGGGTCGCGGGGCTGGAGGGGTAGCGTGGGTCCCCTTACACATGGGCCGGGGACCGGGGTTTCGGGCTTGTTCTGGTTGCGGGGGAACGGGGTGATGGCGATCCCCACACACACTCCTCTGGGGAGAGGTTGGGCGAATGGCGGCCCTACAGGCACACGGGGCCCTGACGGGGGTAACATGGGGCTCTTGCAGGCCAGGACCAACGGTATTGCTCTTTAGCCCCTCGTAAACCCATCTTTGATCTGGTAGTTCACAGGCGATTGAGCCTAGCATGTTTGGACGAATGCCCGGTTTTGGGGTTCGCCCCTGCGGTTATGGAGCTCTTTTTGTTCATATTGTCTTTATTTTTGCCTCTTTACATTCTGCAGCGTTCTGCAGTTCTTTCACCCACCATGTTCTTGCAGCGGGCGATCTGAGTAGCGGTCCTTCTGGTCTTTTTTCCCCCTCCCCTTCCCCGGCCGGCCCGCTTCGGCCGATGAACCCAGTGTTGTCTGCGCTCTACACCGATGGCTGACACTGCAATAGTCACTTGGAACATTAGGGGCATGCACACACCGGCCCGCCGATATTCTGTTTTTGCCTATCTCCAGAGGCACAAGATAGGGGTGGCCCTTCTTCAAGAGACACACATGACACGGCTGGAACTGGACAGGCTGCGCGCCCGATGGAGGGGACAGCTTTTCGGGACCACATACTCCGCGCATGCTCGGGGTACACTGGTTTGGGTACGGGCAGGCACACCCTTCATATGCTCCGAGACGGTGCTTGACCCTGACGGTCGATATACCCTGGTGCGGGGGCGGCTCAATGGGCACCCTGTGCTCCTGGGTTCTATCTACGCCCCGAACGTTGACCAACCGTCGTTCCTTGATCGCCTCTCGGTGGCCCTGACCCCGTATGTGGGTCTTCCCTGGCTACTAGGTGGGGACTTTAATGCCATGCTGGACACGAGCCTTGATAGATCCTACCCGCCACTCCGTAGTACACAGGCAGTCTCGAACGCGAGGAACCTCACTGATTGGCTGTCCCGGTGGGCCCTTCATGATGTCTGGCGCACCTTACACCCCACTGACCGGCTCTATTCATATTATTCTGCGGTACATGATCTTCACGTCCACCTTAACAGGGTGGTGAGCTCTCCGTCGCTGAACCCTTTGATAATCCAGGCGGATTACCTGGGCCGGACCCATTCTGACCACAACCCTCTTAGACTACGTCTCTGCTGGGACCCGGGGAGACCCCCCATTCCCACTTGGCGCTTGCAACCGGCTGCTCTTGAGGACGCGGAGTTCCGGGCCTCGCTCGGCACAGCGGTCGAACAGTTCTTTGACCTCAATGAGGGCACGGCGGAGAACACGTTGATAGAGTGGGACGCGCACAAGGCGGCCATGCGGGGACACTGTCTGGGGGTGACGGGGAATATCCGTAAGCAACTTACGTTGCTACTCACCGCTTTGGAAACTCGGCTACTGGCATGCGAACGCCATGGCGAGGGTGGTGGGCGTGACTCGACCAGGCTGGCTCGGTTTCGGGCACGCCATGCTGAGCTGTTGGAGAGGTTGCGCTGCCACAACTACGCTGCCCATTCGGCACGGGTCCACGCCACATCGGACAGGGCGGGGCGATTGCTGGCCTGGCTGATCCGACAGGAATCGGGCTATGCGCCAATAGCCTCCATTCGCGGGTCGGACGGCATGCTGGTGCACACACAGCGGGAGATCCACCAGATCCTCACGGCACACTACAATGACCTGTACACCTCGGTGGGGCGACGGCAGGCACAGGATCTTGATCTGTTCCTGGGGGCCGCCGGCCTCCCGACAGTTCCGGATGCCCACCAGGAAACACTGGAGGGTCCCCTCACTCTGGAGGAGATAGGGGACGCGGTGGCCTCATTGGCCTCTGGCAGGGCGCCTGGGCCGGACGGTCTCCCGGCAGAATACTACAAAGCATACCGGGAGTCTCTGGTGCCCCGTCTGCACGCGTTATATCTCACAGCCCTTGAGGAGGCCACCCTGCCCGCTTCCATGAGGGAGGCCTACCTGATCTCCTTCCCCAAACCGGGGCGTGATCCTACTCATCTAGGGTCCTACCGCCCCCTTGCCCTCCTCAACACCGATTACAAGATCCTGGCCAAGGTCCTGGCGGAGCGGCTGGCCCCCACCGTGCCTGTACTGGTGCACAGGGACCAGAATGGGTTCGTGCCGAAGCGCAGCACTTCGCTTAATCTTCGCCGGTTCTTCCGTGTCGCCGCACACGGTGCACAGCATTGGCCACGGGCGGGCTGCCTAGTGTAGGACCTCGAAAAAGCCTTCGATAGTCTGGAGTGGGGCTACCTGGTGGCAACACTATCGCATTACGGACTAGGCCTTGGGTTTCTGCAAATGGCGGCGCTCCTCTATAAGAACCTTGTGGTCCGGGTGAGGACTGGCCCGTATATTTCCGAGGCCATCTCGGTTGGCCGAGGTACCAGGCAGGGGTGCCCCCTCTCACCCCTCCTTTTTGCGCTTGCCATTGAGCCCTTGGCGGCCACCCTGCGGAGGGTGTTGACGGACGGCATTCCAATGGGCGACGCCACCCACCAGGTCTCCTTGTACGCGGATGACCTCTTGATTTTCGTGCGGGACGTGGCGAATATTTCAGGAGACCTTGAACGGGTTCTCACGGAGTTTGCAACGCTTTCCGGGTTAAGGGTGAACGCAGCCAAATCGTGTCTCTACCCGTTCCGTGATGATGCCCTGGATCCCCGGTTCCAGCTTGGGGGTGTGCCTGTCCGGTGGCAACCGGACACCTTCCGTTATCTGGGTATTCAGGTGTACCGGCGGCCCGCTGACTTGGTGGAGGGCAACTTGGGCAGGGCGGTGACGGCGATCAGGGCCCAGATGCGTTTCTGGGGCACCCTCCCCCTTGCGGTCACGGGTCGCATTGCACTGGTCAAAATGGTGGCCCTGCCCAGACTCCTCTACTATTTTGCTAACCTGCCGACCTACATCCCGGCGTCCTTTTTCGCCGCCTTGGAGCGCTCCCTTTGGGATTTTGTGTGGGGCACCGCGCGCCACAGAGTGGCGCTCTCTAAGTTGTACCTTCCCACGGGTCAGGGGGGACTCGCGATGCCCTGCTTTGCGCACTATTACCTAGCAGCACAGCTGCAATGGGTGGCCAGGTGGTTGGCCGACCGGGAGAGGGATGACACGGCATCCATGGAGCCACCGCTCCCCCTGACGGATATTATCGCGTTCTTCCACCCGACGGCCAGAGTGGTCAAGCCGGGGCCCCTTCTAGTGGCGGTGGCCTCTAAGTGCTATCGGCGTGCCCTCTACCTGACTCGGTCGCATACCCCATATGCCCCTGCAATGCCGATTGAGGGTTCACCTAGCGGTCGAGGGATATTGCGCCCGGCAGAGCTTGCCGACTGGCATGCGGTGGATATCTGTACGCTGGGGGACATCTACCGCGATGGTGCGCTTATACCGTTCGCTCAACTTGCGGAGGAGATGGGGTTAGCGGCCGGTCAGTTCCTCCGTCACCGCTCGCTAATCGCGACGCTGACGAGCCGGTGGGGTGCTCTTCAGGAGGAACCGGCACAACACCTCATGATGCAGTACCTCCACGTCATGGGATGGGGCAGTCACATGATTCGCTGGTTCGCGGCCTCCTTGCGCACGCTGCTGGCGGCGGACCTGTCTCCATTACGGGGTAAATGGGAAGTGGATCTGGACCGCCCCATGACCGACAAGGAATGGAGAGATACGCTACGGGGGCCCACACGGGTCCCCAGGAACCTGCGGTTTCGCCAAATCCAGTACTTCATACTGCACAGAGCATATGTCACTCCCGACTCCATCAATCGCTATTTCCACCGGGCGGACGCTGAATGCCCACGCTGCAGGGCTCTGGATGCTGGACTGGTGCACATGTTATGGAGCTGTCCAGCACTCGACTCATACTGGCGGACGGTGCATGGAGCGTTAAGTACTTGCGTCGGTCCGCTGGCGCGGCGGGACTGGCCAGCCTGTCTGTTGCACTTGTTTCGTAGAACCCCCCCCACGAAGGTTGCCTGTCGTTTCCTCGACCTGGGCCTGATCGTGGCGAAGCGGTTAATTACTAAGCGCTGGAAGGCGGCTGAGCACCCTCGGGCGCAGGCGTGGCGGAGCTCCCTGCTAGTGTGGGCGGGGGCGGAGGGTACGGCTCTCTTGCGAGAGGAAACGTTAGGCCTCAGACGCACACCCATAGCGAATCAATGGGACGTACACTTGCACGTCCTGATGCAGCTGGATGGGGATGCCCTGGGACTCTGTGGGACACATACTGCGGAGCCACTTCCTGGAGGGGAGGGGAATGGAGGTGAGCCTGGGAGACCCACTCTGGGGATTGGCGGGGAGGTCCTAGCCGAATCGGGCGGATGTGCGGACAATGACACTTGCCTTCCATAGAACGATATGTCACGAGGGATGGGGGGGCCGGGTCTGGGGGGGGGATGGACTGGGGGGGGGGGTATCCTGAGGGTCGTATGGTCTAAGATCGAACCTGCTGCTGCTGTTCTGTTGTTTAACCTGTTCTCTTTTACCCCATTTTGGTTGTTCCATGAATCTGTTCAAATGCGGGCGGTGGCCCTGACACTTATCAGTTTGCATTACTTCACGCCTCGTAGTGGCGATGGATCCCGCGGCTCACCGCATTCACGACCGACGGATACTCCTCTGAGTACCAGACTCATTGCCTGTGGGTTATTACATTTATGATGTATGCTATGTCTAAATTAACAAATGCTAATAAACAGATTTCACAATAAACCTATGTTTATGACTGAAAATGCCTCTATTATTAGGTACTCACAAAAGGATACCTTGCCGGTGTTAATGCAGTTGCATATGTAATCTATGCCAGTACTACTGAACAATGTGTGTCTTACTTGTGGGTTTGTAGTCGTTCACAAACTCCTTTCTTACCCTGGAAATAGTTGGAAATGGTTGAAGATGCACTAAAGCAATATGTTGTAGTAGAGACCCATCAAAATGAGAAGGGGAATGAGGCATCCCCAAAATTCATGGGAGCATAGGACAAGGTGTTTCAACAAAGGAATAAAAAAGGATATAGAGAAACATAAACAAAAGAAACAATGTGCAATTGCACAGAGGGGATGCCTTTATCAATTCGTAACTGTCCCCTGCACACTTTGGAGAAAGCAGCATTTTAAGATAATTTATACTCTGTAGTACTCCAAATTGTGCAGCTTTCCAGCCATACTACTTTGAGTTTTGGGACTGAAGATCAAGCATAAATACATACCCATCCACGATTATGCAAATGTACTATTCCCTTTAAGAGTAGGACCCTCTCTGTTTGCTACTTTCTGTCATCTACACTTTCATTTAATTCACTCTTGAAATCAACTTTTTCCAACACATGCATTCTCTCTATCTGCCCCTTCACATCTAGCTACTTATTTTCGTGACTTATACTAAATCTCTAAGGACATTCATTGTACATATTGTGTATACATATTTTCATTTTAAGACACCCTGATGCTTATAGTTTTTCATTCTATGCTCTTAGATGTCATCTATTATATTATGTTTTATTCTCACTGTATGAAGGACTCTAACCCTTTATACAATGCCAATGAATCCAAGTTCAACATGGACTGGACATGGGCTGGTTATCAATATTGACAGCTTCAGTCCCTATGCTGGTAAAACAAGTGAATTCATTTGGTTTGTGGATTGATACCCCGTTTGCCAATAAATTAACAAATTGCTTCCACTGCTATATCTACAAGATCAAAGTTTAGCTCATTACAAATGCTGAAGCCATTGTTTTTGAGTGTCTACACTATGCCAATTCTATTCTTTCTGACATTCTATGCTGCACTTTAACAGACATGAAGCAATTATCCACTCAACAGCTAGTGTGATCTCCAGAACCAGAGGCTGTGGCCAAATATCACCCATACTGGAACATCTGCACTGGCTTGCTCTAGAAGCCAGAATTACATTTAAATTGATGTGCATCACTTTGGAGTCCATACACACTAAAAACCAGGAATACCTGAGAATGTCCCCTAAAATCTTGGAAGGCAATCAGAACATAAGCATTTACACACTCACATTGCCAATCAAAAAATTTTGGGGCATATTTACAAGCAGGCGATAAAAAATTATCGCCGCTTTTGCGGCCGTTTTTGGCCGAAAAGCGGCGATAATTTTATCGCCTAATTAGCAAGGCCACGCTAACGCATGAAACCTTGCTTTAGCGGCAGGATTCCTAACGCCCAGCTTTGCATCTCTAATGACATGCAAAGTGGGCGTTCCTGACCTAACATGACAGGAGAAATGTCGCTAAGCGACATTTCTCCTATCATCAAGCCCCACGCTATGAAGCATAGCGTCAGGAAAAGTAGCGATAACCCCTGTTATCGCTACTTTCCTTACGCCTGCTTCAGGATTGATTTAGCCATGATATCCTATGGAAGGTGGATATCATGGCTAAGTTTGTGAGTCCCTATCAGCAAGCTAACGCCACATTGCGTGAGATTATCGCTGGGTTTCCAGCGATAATCTCACGTTAGGCAGTTAGCGTGAGGATTTTTATCGCTGAGGAGATAAGCGTTGCTAATAGCACGCTATCTCAGCGATAAAAATCCACGTTACCCGGCAATAATTATCCTCACGCTAAGAGCGCTGAGCGATAATTATCGCCGGGTGTTGCTGATATGCCCCTAAATCCTTATAAATACAGAAAACAATCTTTCTCCACAGGATTCCCCACTATCCGTAACTCACTTCCAGATGAACAGAGATGCTTTACAGATCTGCTTTAATTATGTGAAAGACTATATAATTAACTGTTTAAAATATACCAGGACTGACACTCTTAGCTCTGTTTCCAAATTTTCCAATTATCATTAGCCTACCAACTGAACCTTTCAATATCATGTATTAAACTTCACACTTTTAGTACACTGCATCTTTGGTCAGAAAGCTTTCACATTTTTCTGTGCACCATTTTTCCTGCTCCTCCACTGCTGCTGTTTCCCTAATATACCTCTGTATAGCCATTTTTCATTACTGCACTGTTCTCCACAACTATGATTCTCTCAATCACAATATATCACATGTAATACCTTCCCCCTTGCTTCTTCAACAAAGGCTCAAATCTCTATTCCTCTGTCTCTTGATCCTGTGGTGCCTAGTTGCCTAAACTCTGCCAGCAGCCTTGCCTCTCTCAATCTTTGCTTTTTCTTTTATCCATATACACAACTTTTCGCATTTAGTTCTTGGACTACATCCTGCCTTGATATCTGCAGAGATTGCTATTGAATCCTTAACGATGTAAGTTTATGCATTCCAATCACAAGATGATAAGGATTTCAATATAGTTTCTATGGACCTGGAGCCTTGCAACCAGCAGCGGCTCGAAGAGGGATTGCTGCAGGCGGTGGGGAGGAGGGGGGGGGGAGGCAGGGTGGGGGGTTAGTGGAGTCGGACGTACACCGGCCAGGAGTAAAGTAAGTAAATAAATAAATAAAACCATTTACCTTGCGCTCGCTGCATCGCCAACTCTGCGATGCAGCGAGCACAAGGTAATTCGTTTTATTTATTTATTTGCTTACTTTACTCCTGGCCGTCGTATATCCGACTCCAATACCCCCACATCCTGCCCCTCCCCCGCCCCTCCCTTCTGCCCCACAGCACTCCCTCTGCGAGCCGCCACTGCTTGCGACTCCTACGCTGCTGTTGTTTCCTTAACATACCTCTAAATGCCCATCTTTCACTACAACACTGGTCTCCCCAGCTGTACTTCTGTCCATCATGCTAAATCACAGTATGGCTTCCCCTTTGCGTCTTCCTGAAAGGCTCACATTTGTATTCCTCTGCCTCCCTCGTGCGCTGCCTAGAAGCCTCCACTCTGTCCTTTGCCCGTCTCATGCCAGTGACCTTGCCTCCCTCACTCTTCCTGCTCTCTTTCGTCCTTTTACACAGCTCTTACCTTTTATTCGGGGAACTATTTCCTGCCTTGATCTCTGCGGAGGCTGCTGTTGAATCCTTAATGGTGTGAGTTTATGCATTCTGATGATTAGATGATACTGATTACATTATGGGTTCTATGGAACCTTTCGACTTCATGTTGTTCTACTTTAGAGCCATCTGATACCATTTCGGTTGAGTGAGACTCAATCAAATGTGAAAGGAATGAAATACATGTCAACAAATGTATTCCATATTTTTCTCCAATAACAAACAAATGTTGCTCTGGGGTTTTGGGTCCAGGAGATCAGCAAAGCGGTAGATGCCACTGTTGTTTACTTGATACATCTATATTATAATAGTTTATGGAAATGGATGAAATGAGTTTGCAGAAATATGACAGAGTTAGCTGTTGGGAGATGTTTGAGAGGCACACTCAGGTACTACAAAACCCAGAGGTCACTCCGACCTGCCAATAACCTAAGTCTACCACCACCATCTGTCCCAACACCTCCATCTGATGTGAATGGGTGTTAATATGGAGTTTCAGAGTAAATTATGTTTTAATTAGCATCTAGCAAACATAACTTCTAATATTGTAATCAACAATGCACTATAATAAGTGTTAAAGAAGTTATATGTGTTAAAATACATTTAAATGTAGAAATATGTGTTTGATGCAAAGTGCATGAGCATTTTATACATGTTTAATTCTCTTATAACCAACTTTATTGCGAATTGTCCACCAATTGTGATGCTTCTTAAATAATGATTGCAATTTATACTTAAACTTTTATTTTTGCACTAACCTGTGTGACATGTTGATTTATCCCATAACCTGCCTCTTGCTACTTGCTTGTAGCTTTTATTTGATGCCCCAAAAAGTTCTCTCGTTTTTGCTGTTATGTTAATATGCCCTGTGGCCGAGACGTCCACCGCTCCAATTGCACCCAAGAATTTGTGTTCCTTTGCATTGCTTACTATGGTTCACCCACTGTTGTAAAGCCTTCTGGCGCGAGGTTCTTTCTTGTAATATAATGTGAAGTAGGTTGATGCTATTGGATGTCTTACACTCAAGTCAGAGCACCCCTCTCAGAGCTCTAGTTAGCACTGAATCAAATGTGATCATGTGGATACTTTTCTTCTGCAAAAGAGCTACAGGTGCCTTTTTTGGGACAAAATGCCACCTCGGTCATATGTAGTAATGTAAAGCTATAGGAGTGGGAGGATTCTTTCGAGTGGGTTTATAAAATGTTCAGTTCATGAAAATATTGTCTTTTCCAAAAAGAGTAATTGTTTACATGGTTTTGCTGGTATTTTACACAATTTCTGCAGAGTCCATAATGCAATAATCCTATCTTGCAAAATACCTTTTAAGTCAATAATTGTGTTTCTAAGCTCTTATTTTTGCAGGTTTTGTGTTATTCGTTATTTGTTTATACAGGTAGTAACCTAAACTACCGCAAAAGCACACAAAACTGCAGCTATCGCAAAACAGGCAGAATATTGATTAGGGCTGTGCATGTGAACTACCATTGTATTGAAGGCCCCACTGAAGTCTTCCTGAAGTACCTTTGACTCAGCATTCACTGGCACATTCCAAGCCTAGGGTTTCAGCCAAGGGGCACGCTGAGTTGCAGGAATGAACAATTTAAAATCAATGCAGATAACACAATGCCCAAACCTTATTCATTAAAATTGTAGGAAAAGATTAGTTAAATGTAAACAAATAATCAGAAAAGTACAATTAAGAGAACTGGAATACAATAAACTCTACAACTTTTAGTAGACAGCCGCGGCAGAAGAAAGGCGTATGTGTGAGGAATCAGTCGTAGGAAAGAAAAACCTGACTATAAAATGAACAGACTATGCCAATCGGGGAAAAGAACAATTTTGATACAGTGTCTCACATTATAAGGACAAGATCGCAGTTTGGAAATGATGTTGCTATGTGTGATAGTACCTATTATGTAAAGCCAGTTTCAGGCCCATTGAATATCAATACAATTTTATTGATACCATCAAAAACATCGAAGGGGCTTCGAATGGGGGACATTGTATTACTTTTTATGTCTTATAATTGAGTAGACTGGGGAGGAATTTGTTGAAAGTCTGCTGATGTTACACAGTCCATAAATTTTATCTTCAGTAGAGTAATTTGA
The DNA here is from genome assembly GCF_964204655.1 of Triturus cristatus. NCBI lineage: Eukaryota > Metazoa > Chordata > Amphibia > Caudata > Salamandridae > Triturus > Triturus cristatus. Next base: position 922,557,992 of record NC_140588.1, read on the forward strand.
GCACACATTTGAATCAAAAAAGATGGGTTGCCCCTGATAAAAAAGTTATTAACATTCTTACAAACATTCTACAAATAGGAATGGGGAGTTTAAACCCAGTTTGTGATTACTCACTTACATCTTCCTTTGCCATAAGAATATTATTTTTCAATTTCACATCGTTTTTCCTATTTAATGTATCCAACAAGAGAATGTGATTTCGGAGCAAAGTCTGAGTACATTATGAAAATTACCAAATTGGTATTGCTATGGTAAGCAGTTGTCTTAGTTTTTCAGAGAGTTGTAAATGACTGAAACATGCACATGTTGGAAAAGGTCATTTCATGGTCAGATTAATTAGTTCCACATGACCTAAGGTTATTTCAGTATCCACTTAATCCAGTTCTGGGTTAAGAAACCTAAATGATTCAATAGGTCTATTATTATTGCCACCAAGATACAACCTTACTGTTCATGTTTAAGGCCACTTCTGGAGCAGTGGTATTTCATGTCACTAATTAATAGCATATCAAGGTGATCAATGTTTCTGCAACTTTATTCCTCCTACACACCCCTTCCACTTTCTTTCTTTTTATTTAGCCTTCACACGTATTCATGTATTACATTTTTAAAACTGCGCCATGGTAGTTTCAGATAATATATTTGCATCATAAAGATGAATTGAAAGGATGAATATTGATCTGGTTGTATATTGTTGTACGTTATAGACAGAAATAGTGGATAGCCACCTAAACATTTACTATATCATTAAATGTGTTTCGGAGCAGTTTAACCTGCTTATAAAATGCAACAATTACAAAACAAAGGAGCCCACTTGTCTTGATAAAAATCAATGAATCAATGGTCATATATGTCCCAGGCATTTCCTTCATTTTGGTTTGCCCACCTTCATTTATTACTGGCAGCATGGCTTGAAGCATGTTGATAAGGCCTTGGCTACTTACGGTCTGTTCAAATGGTGTTCCTGTCGGCCGCTCAGTGCAATTTCCATTACAAAGAAATTGGGCTGACAATGAGTCAGGTCTACAGAATCACTCTGAGGGACCCAAAATATTAAAAGCTGATACTTTGTAGGTTAACTGTATATTAGTTCTGTAACAGCCAATACCTCTTATGCCTATGTAGGTTATGTGGGTGCAGGGTAGGTCAACACCCTCCAAATCCATATTGCTTTAAGATAAATGGGTTTATCCTCATTCTGTTCTTGAATTTAATGATCTGGCATTTTAAAAAAATCATTTGGTGGTATTTGGTGGTAGTATTTTCTACTTTTTCCTGTCAAAGTGAATTAATGTGCCTTTTGATGAGGAGTGAAACACAGTAACGTTATGCAAATGATGTAACATTGAACCTCTTAACACATTGGATTAGTGGACAGAGGAGATCTGGACATGGATGCTTTTGGCAGATAGATATGAATGGTGTTCCATCACTTCACTCTTTGCAGATATGAGTCTCTTCCAGACTGACCGGCTTCCTTTTCTGCAGCGTGCACTGGTGCTGACATTTCTGGAAATTATTAAATTTCCTTTGTTGAAAAGATGGGCATTCCTGATTACACAGGGGATGTATAGAGTATTTAAAGAGCATTACCTTGCCAGAAAAAAAAACTTCTGTCATTTTGGAATTTGCTACTTAAAGGTCCTGGAAACCTTTCCACCGGATGCAATATATTATTCCATTCAGAAAGTAGGGGTGGAGATGATTTTGGGGCAATTCTACAGAAGTTTGCACACCAAAGGTGCAATAACATTGATATTGAAATGGCGTCCTTCTTTCTACTTCTTCCCAACCTGTATTTGGTCACAAGATATTTCATTTTGTGCTTTTAATCCCGCCCTATTCGCTTTGAATACATTTCATTTCCTTTTTAATATTTTTATATGCCGATTATTTTAACTGGCTTTCCATACACCCAAAAAACAACATATTTCATAAAACTTGCCCAAACTTCCCTTGCTCTTATGCACCATGACCAATGTAAGGTTTGTTATCACCTTCGGCAGCACTCTAAGAGCAAGTAACTCTTCGTCTTTTACTTTTTTGGTGAATGGTGGATAATCAGTTAGACACAGTATAATGTAGGTCAAGAGTTAAAACACAAGACAAAGCACTAAATCTGAGAATTCTACACAAGGTGTTAACAGAGACCAAGGGATAATGTTATAGAGGCAAAGAGAGTTGTAGGAATGGAGAATCCAGGGTACACCAATATTGGAAGGTGAAAGTCTGTGAAAAGACAGAGAAAGCAACAATAAATGTTTTTCAAAGCAAAGTTCTACAAATCCAGCAAAAATGGTCCAGTAACAGGTAGCCTAAGACACTTTCCACAGACCATAGGTTGAGATTTCACATGGTTTCAAAGGAAACCCAGAGTCACTCTCACTCTCTGAATCCTGTTTGTAAAAGATGCGGGACAAATATGCACAATCCACCAGAAAACACAGACTCAGATATACAACAAAAAATGTTGATAGATGGGATGATAGATATGAATTCTGTTTAGACAAAATTTGCCATGGAGATGCTGCTATCAACGTTACAACACTGAAGTCATGGGGATTGTGAAAAATCTAAAGCGTCGCCCAAAAAATAAGAATAGAAAAATAGCCACGACCATTCAGAAGGATATTGGCAAGGGTGTGGTGTATAGCTGGTTGTGCATTTTGGATGCATTGCCACAAATCTATTATAAATGCATGATGTGGCAGCGCAGTGTCATTTACAAAGAGCACATTTTCTATTGAAATAGCCCCGAAATGTGCACTGGCATTCTGTATAACTGATAAAACCTTATAGTGCACACTTGATATTTATAATTTGCCTGTCACCAAGTAAAGTGTCTTGATTCATTGTGATCATATTGAAATCATTGATTTACTCACAAGTCAGAAATACAAAACAAATGTGCTTACATTGTGCTTTCCTTGCCACTGATATATCTTGAAATATTTTTACAGTTCATTTTCAGCTGTTAAAATATTGCTGTGTAACTGACATCTTACAGCCATTCCTTTCAGGCTCCCTGTGTCCCAGCAAGATTGTGATTGAGTTCACTTAAAACACTCCTCTCACTTGTCAGTCAGAGAAAAAAAAGTAAACATCAATCTCCATGTTAAAGTAATAAGCAGCAGTTTGTCAGAAGACATTGTCTATCATTTGCCATCTGTTTTTGATGGCACAGTAACATTTGAAGGAATCTCTGCTGCTCATTCACCTTCTGTACTTCAGCATGATTATTTTGGGGGTGCTGCAGTGCCTACGGATTTAAAATAAGTACAAGAAGCATTTGATGGAAGTGAAGACAATGACTGGGAAAAAGCAACAAAACAAATCTCAGCTTTAAAAATCACCACTGACTAAAACAATAGGGATCTGTAATCCTTTCATAAAATTGTGGCTGTGGCAACATTTAGAAAAATTGGAGCTTTGGTAACAGTGCCGGCATGCGAATAAAACATTACTGTATTGAATTGAAAGTGTTGAGTGTGGAGATGCAAGCACATCTCTCACTGCCTGTGGGATGCTTTTCATTCAGAGAATTAGGTGTTTGCTCTGTTTCATGGGAAAGCATGCAAATTATGGATTCTGTCTTTTATGTCACGTCCAGCAGATAACATTATTTATTTATCAACAATTATTCCTTTTTAAAAGATTGAATAAGAAATGTGTCTAAACAATAGTTTATATAATATACACATTACAAAGGCAGAGCCATTAAAATAAGCTTGTGCTTATACTACAAAAATGGTTATATCCTGAATGCAGTAGTAAATGAGCAGTTAGAGTACAGTGAAGCCTTTGGAATCCCAAGGCTGCCAGAATTATGACATATCTAATTGCCATTATTTATCTTCAAATAATAAAAGAGCCCTACATGCAATAAAGATTTGCTTGTGGTTTGTCCCTCCAGCAAAAATCTTTAACCATAGACCACAGGTTTAGATTAAAAGCTAATGATTTTACTCCACCAGCGCGTCTTCTCTCTCCTCGCCCCTCTCACCAGCATCTCTTTTGTCTCCTCGCCCTCACTCCCCAGCGCCTCTCCTCCCCCCTCACCAGCACCTCTTCTCTCTCCTCTTCTCTCACCCCGTGTCTTGGCTCCCCCGTCCTCTCACCCCAGCACCTCTTCTTCTCCTCACCCCCCTCAACAGCATCTCTTCTCCCACCTCCCTCTCCAGCACCTCTCCTCTCCCCCTCACCTGCACTTTTCCTCTATTCTTACCCTCCCTCCCCTTCTCCTCACCTCCACACACACATTCACAAAGACATTAAGGAGTCGTCTCAATCTCTCATCAGATATTTATTAATATCTGCTCATAAGACATTCCTGCACGTTATGCATGTAGAGTGGTGCTTTTAAATGTGTTGCACACCAGAAAACACCTCATTGAGGCATTTAGGGCATGAATCTTTTAGAGAGATCCCGGGGAACCGCAGTTCCTAGCCTGACTTCTTCCATGACAGCCAGTCACTGAGGTGAAAATCATTGCGCCGCATGCTTCCTTCCCCAGCAAAGCATACATCTTGCTGAGCATTCAAGCCTGCTTCCTTCCAGCTTTTTAAAAGCCTCCCCTCTGTTCCATTTCATGTGCTTGAAGAGGAGGAGAATCTCCGACCGGGGCGTGGACAGAAATTGCCAGCGACCTCATCGAAATTGGTTATCTCTACTAAGTAATGTCAGCATTATTGATCTGCTCTTACTGCCCACTGGCTGACAATGATAGCCCCAATGGAGTCAAGGCTCTCTGATCAATGCCATTAAAGAAATGAAATCTAAATGTTTCCAAAGGCACTTGCTAGCACATACTTAACATTTATTCATAAAAAAAGATTCTTTTCAGCCACAAGGAAGTATACCAAACCCCTCTGAGAATAGCGTGGAAAAGACTGCATCTATTTCATAATTTTGTAATCGTATTTATAGTTTTATTTCTTTTTTTTACATTTGAGACATGGAATAAAAAGCAGGTCACCACACAGCGGCTCACTGCTGGGTATTAGATGTATATTTTAAAAGAAAGAAGATTAAATTGAGGGGGGTAAAATCCATGAGAGATGCACGATTTTATTAGAGCCCGAGCGTGGTGATAATTTATGTACAGTAACTTTGTTTCTGTTCTTTAAATTAGCATGAACTAGTGCGCACACCCCTAGAAACAAGAGGTTTCACATTTTCTTTTCAACAATGCATGCTAGACCTTTCTGAAATAGTATCTATTTTTCTGCCTTTGTTGGTTCCATTTTAGCACCATTTTTGTAAAACTATATTTTACTTCCTGCATTTTTAGATCGAGATAGACAGTGCATGCCCTGTCTCTTTGAGCCCTGCTGCCATCAATTTGTGAGCTTCAAGTCCATCCCCCTTCTTGCCACTGCTTTTCATTTGTCTATGTCAGTGTCCTGTAATACTCCTTGCTTGCTAGTGAACAGTCCTGCCTCTTTGTCACCCCCTTCTCTCTTCTTTTCTTCCCACAGAGCAGGGACTCAGTGGTGTCTCATTCCGCTATGGTTCTTTATCTGTTCTTTAGGGGAACATTTTTTTCTTGGTTTCCTGCTCTGTTACTGTTTGTCTGTGTTCAACTGTAACACACTAGCTGCTTACATTCAAATATAAGATTCTATCTCCCACTGCCTCCTAATGACACAATCGTGTTACTGCCGCCTCCTGCCCCATTGCTTGTATTATTTTTAGACTTTTTTGCAATTTTTTGATGTCGATCGTCAGTTTGGCTTTGTTTGGTAAAATGTGTGGTTGGTTTTGGGCTTCCTTTTAAGGGGGATTGGGCTTGTTTCTTTCTGCTGACATTTCAGAACTGCTGGCTGTAAATGAGCTACATCCACAATGCTACTTACTGCTATCATCATGTATTCAAAGGTCTACTTTCAGTGTTCCAGATGGTCACAGGAGTTGCCATCCTTAAATGTGAAGAAGGCTCCAATTAGTTTACGTACGTTTCATAACTATTTTGTAGCTTAAAAATAGTAGTTGTAAAAGGTAACCCAGAAAGGCTATATACTGTTTTTAAAATCTTCTTTGATTCTACAGTGGGCTGAAGAATAAACCAGAGACGTCCATATAGCAGCATGTTGCTCACTGTAGGGACATTCTGAGGTTTTTAGTACCACTTTAGTTCTCTAATAGACCGTTATGCCAGGAGAAATAATTTGTAGTCATCCTGCTTTCATGTTGTTCTTCTGATAGTCCTTTGCCTCGGTCTTTTGCTAAGATGGGGGAGTCGCAAAATCCTGTGAATAATTGTCCATTTACTATGACTGCTGGCCGTCTGTGCTAGACAGTAGAGTGCAAGCTCGTTTACATCTGCCTCCGAGACAAAAAAAGGTGTGCTTTTTTTCTATTTGCTTACTTTTTTTACTAAGGTAGCACCTGCAATTTAGCTGTAAGCATTGTAAGCTAATGGGCAGGTGCCTTGATTGCTCCAAAAGTAAAGACATAGAAAAAAACTGTTTTTTTCTATGTCTTTACTTTTGAATCAAATGCGGCACCTGCGCTTTTGCTTACGGTGTTTACAACTAAAGTGCGAGTGCTACAAAGATCGTGCATTTGCAAGAATTTGAGGTATTGGCATTGTAAATGACAATGCCTCTTATTTATGCGTTTAGAAAACCTGCAAGCTTGCAGGTTTTAAAAACACATTAAAAAAGGCATTATCATTTACAATGGCAATACCTCAAACTGTTGCAAATGTGCGACCTATTGCATTGAAAAGGCTTGTTTACTTCTGTTGGTAATAAAGAGTTTGTAAGTTTTATTCTATGAATTAGATTGGGGGTCAATGGAGATGCTAGCCAAGCCAAGTTGATACTGTCACCCCAGTGACACAGCATTTCCTGGGCCCACTTGCTTACCATTGGTCCTCTGACTGACCTTTCTATCCGACTAAGAGGTGATGGGAGTTAACCTTTAGATCAATCAAATTTAAATTAACAGTGCAACTAATTTGGCTACACAATGAAGACCCTGAATCAGTTGCTAGGGTTAAGAATTAGCCTTATAGCCCGCCGTAGCGGGCTATACCGGCTATTAAAGGCCCGCTGCAGCGTTAAAGGCCCAAGCCGAAGGCGAGGGACTTTAACAAAGCAGAGGGACTTTAAAAGCCGGTATAGCCCTGCTACGAAGGGCTATAAGGCTATTAGAACATTCTGCCACCAGAGGGCAGAATGTTCTAACAAAACAAAGCCTTCAGGGAGCGTGAGGGGATTGAAATCCCCTCAGGCTCCCTGAAGTCTTTGTTCACAGCCAGAGCTGTGAACAAAGACACATTGGAATGTTGGTGCTCCGGGCTTATACCAGCCATTGTAAGCCCGGAGCACTCCATTGTTTTCAATGGAGCTCCCAACATTCCAATGTTCTAATATTTATTACAAATTAATAATCAAGTTCAGATACGTGTTTCCTAACACTATGCTACAAAGGTACAGAATAACAAAAGGTAGTCCTAGCCGCCTAAAGAAATTGAGGCAGACTAATATTAGACAAACAAGTAGTCCAGTCACAGCAATACAAATGAGCAGAACCAATATTTGATACTCAGAAAACAATATAAAGTTCTCTCGCCGGTATATTTGTAATCTAAATCTCCTTAAACCAGTCAAAGTTAAAAGGATGGTTCTGTAACCGAAAGAACCTAAAAAATCAGCAAATCTTTCATTGAGGAAACAAAACAAGGCACGGAAAAATTAGGTAGGAAAGTGTCAGCATCTCAGAAGCTCAGCCAAGTGTATTCTATGGGTCAGGGAGTATGTGTTATCCTAAGCCACACTTAGGGAAGAATGAGAGGTAAGCATGGACGTTTAAACCTCTATAAATCCATCGGCAGGGATGAATCAGATGAGGGGTCTGCAAGGAAATACATAAGAGGGATCTGCAGAGGAGGTTCAGCAGGTGAAAATCTAAAAGCGTCTCTGGTCTAGGGGTTCAAAAGGGATCTCCAAAGACGGGTCTGGTAAGCTCCAAGATAGAATCTGGAAAAATCTAAACGGCATCTGTCAAGCGAGAAAGGGGCATCGCTCTCTCTCTAAAGTGTTCTGGAAAAGCATCTGCATCTCCTACAGTGTGAACAATATATTATAACATACAAAGTCCCTAGGTAACACCTCCTCTGGTACGCATCATCAGGGGTCTATTGTTCTAGTCCATCGGCAAGTTATCCCACACTGGATATGGGAACATCTTCTTCTCACGCACAAAGGAAATCGCAACACTTGCTCAATAGGTCTTTCAGTTCAAGCTTTGGCCCTCCACGTTCTTTCATCAAGGTCGCTTTCTCAGGTTCTTTCTCTATTTCTAGTACTGTAATGTATCTATTCTTCAACTATTAATGCATGTGAATGCCTGCAAGAAATGTCACGTTAACAGAAAATGGAAAACAGCATATATGCAACAGGGTGAAACACAGACCTAAAAAGTCAACTTAGAATCTTAGCGAGAGTGCACATTTTAAATGAATATTTGTTCGAGTACATTAGATTCACCTTACATGTATCAAACAGTAAATCTTTAAAATAATCATGTATAAGTATAGCTAAGAACTAGATTCAATTAAATATATGTGTATCATTAGTGCACACATTACATAAACTTTTATTGTTTTAAGTGAAATCACATTCTTCATATATAGTTTTGATAGCGCAAATATTTCAAAAACAATTTATATGCCACTTTTACTGATTTAGACACAATAACTCTGAATGTGCACATTGCACAAGATGAAAAAATTGTATGTATGTATGTATGTATGTATGTATTTCGTTCTTATAGAGCGCTACTGTCACCCTACGGGTATCCTGGTACAGCAATGAAGACAAGTGAAGTAACAGCATCGTAAAAGTTTACTTTAAAGAGATATTAAAGGAGAAAATACATTACTAAATAGTAATAATGCTCCTTAATAGATTTTAATACCAAGATTACCATTGAAATAATGTTTTACTATTCATGTACTGATGAAAACTATCTAATGATGAGGCCTAACACTTTTATTGCCTTTCATTGCAAATGCATTATGAATAGATTGTGGTGCTGCTATACGATAAAATTAGTTAGGAAATTGAAACTTACAGACGTGGTATTAGAGACCAAAACAATTATAAAAATGTTGAAACAATTTTAGTAAAATGATTTTAAAGAATAATTTACATGTAGGGATGTTGAAAATTTGTGGCAGTAGGCTATAGCTAACGCTTATCAATTTTGTGTAATAATACATTAGTGAAACATTTATTATTCTTAACTTATTATGAAATTATGATCCAATGCAATATACGTGATTCTAATTTAGTTTAATTCAGTTAAAGCTGATGCATGCATTTTAAGCATCAAACATGTTCTCTCTTGAGGTACAATTTTCCCCTAGCACGCAAAATAATGAATTGGCATATGTTGCATTATTTGTTCCATTTATATTTCATTTTACACACAAAGAACATTCTGTCAAAGTTCACTGTAAAATTATTCGGGAGAAAAATCATTGCTAGCCCAATGCCATAGTCTGGTACATTGTTTATTTCTTACCGTTGACAACACTGTGAGGCCCAGTAATGCCAAGTCATTCACATGAAGTGCTTCGGAAAGAATCCAGGAGTAACTAAATGTATTTGGTGACTACATATGTAAACTAATCATAAGATGGACTGACTAGTGGAGGGACACCACGTCATTAATGTGTTATAAGGACTTAGTCAAAAGTGCCTGGATATCCTTTCGGGCGATAAGCTGCACTTTATATATCCTGATTGATTGATTGAAGGACTATAAAAGAAGAAACTCCAAAGAAGAGGCATCACCATACCTTTTTTCCTCTTTGACAACTCAATGTTATTTTTCTTTATTTGGGACACAACTCATCACGCTTTTGATTTTATTCTTAAGTTCATTGCTTTAATTTTCCTTTCCTTGGGAGGGAACAGAACTCTTTTCCTATGAGTTTATAATCATCCTTTTTGCTGATGCTGCTGCCTTTATGCAGTGGACCTGGAATCTTCTTTGCCAAACTAATTAATTTATGCTTTATTTTCTTACATGGGCTTGCCCTTAGAGGACTTTAAGATGTATTCCTTTTATTCCTTTGCTTTAAATCTTTAGATGTTTTTAAAGAGAATCAAACTAGCCTTCTGCCTTTAATGGTGATAGGAGTCTGTAACCTCTTATCTGATGTTTGTTTTAAACCGTCCTCTTTGGATTTGAAACTCAGACTAAATGTGTAATCTAATACTACATGCCATAATATTCTTGACTGAGATGCTTAAGAAATTGTTTCTCTCTATTTGGGACGTTAATACAATAACTAGCTATCTAAATTGCCTGAGTCTATTATTGTGTCTTGAAGTTCTTTATTTGAAACTGAGCTAAATGACTCTTTTGATCTAAATGCATTGTAGGGAGAATATGATAATCTTTTTAGAATATCAAGTTCTGCTTCTTTTATTCAGTGTTGCAATAGCAGAGCTTCTGGTGTGTATCATTTGAGTTAATCTTAATTTCTTTAGAAGATTGAATCTCCCCATTGCAATACTTTATTTTTACAGTATTGTCCTGAGAGAAGTCTATTTGAACCTTATTTCAAACTTGTGAGCTAGTCACCAATTAATGGTCCTCATTAGGTGGCTAACGTTGTGTTTTGGACATCCTACTTTCCACCCCTACTCTCTCCGCGGAGAAAGATCCATCAGAGGACCATTGGTCTCTATGGTGAGGGTAATGCTGTGAACCATCAAGTTGTAGGGGGCACAGTGCAGTTAGAGTGACAAATCTGTAAGTAGTGAATTGAAAGTTAAACCTAAAAATATTTATACTGCTTACCATGGACTATGAAAGTCGAATATCATTCCTATAGTAAGCACATTATCTACTAAGTAAGGAAGGTTCATTTTATTAAGACGTCAAGGAATATATTAATCAGTTATTGTAAAACCACGCACTGTGACTAAATTTTCTAATTTTACAGTGAATGCACTCTTTAATAGTAATATCAAGTTCAACGTTTGCATTAATCCATTAAGCCACACAAGACACATGTGCTAAGTGCACATTTATGTAGTATATCTGTTAAGTATTTGTTACATAAAAGGGGTGGGCAATTTTGCACTGCACCATCAGCAATGCAGAACTTTAATTAAAGACTGTTCTGAGTAGGCAGGGTTTTGGTTTATTGATTTGATCTATTTGTAGGCAAATGAGAATATTTTCATATTGTGTTGCTTTCTCCGGTTAAAGGTGAGTTTAACTGCTTTGTTCCAGTGCTCTTGATGGTAAGTTTAGAGTTTAACAATTATACTGGCGTCCTCAAAAGGCTACTGTAAATCTCATTATAATACCAGCCTATGGTTTGATTCTTCGAAAATAACCTTTTTCTGGGTGAATTGAATTTGATGGGGAGCTGCAATGGTTTGGGATAATAGACAATGTGAATACTCTGCCTGTCCATGCATATCCTCCACCGAGCCACAACCAACTTGATGAGGTTTATGTAGGTAACACAGTAGATCACTAAAAACAAGCTTCTTGCTTTGAAAGCTGCACAGTGCCCCTCACCATGGATGTGTACTGAGGACCAGCTGCATTCAGATCAAGACAGCATCCATCATCCAAAGCACATGCAGACTTACACCTCAGTTTGCACAACAGTTTCTGATACATGGATATCAGGGTTATTGTCTACCTGACAGACTCAGGAATTATTTATGTGGCTGGCATATGTTTCTTTATTTTGCAGTTTCTTCAAAAGATACCTACATGGTTTCATATTGTTCACTTTACACATTTGTAAGAAATTGGATTATTTGGGGTGGGTGTCCACCTCAAAAGGTATTCACAACTCTTTCAAGGTGAACCATTAAAGTCATACATGTAGCCCGAGTTTAACACCCTAGTAGCTATGGAACAGATCAGACAGGCTTAACATAGGGCAATGTGTTTTGGCAGTACTGAAAATGTAATATAGTCAAAATACCTAGCAAAAAAATCCTGAACCAAATAACAAGAAAAATGTATTGAACAAAATGAGGCCAGAACGTCAAAAATCCAATAAAGGAAACCAGAGATATGAATGTTTAATGTTTTAAGTAGCAACAGCAGCAAAAAGCACTAATCGTCAGTGATAGTCTATGGTCGCTGTCAACCGGGAGATAGGCACGATTTCATAATGGAGCGTGGGTCAAATACACCAAACAGGTTCGTCCTGGTCAAAAGTTTTACCTTTTGGATTCGTTTTTTACGTCCCAACTGTTCTGAGATTGTGAAACAGTTTCCCTGGGTTATTTCTTAGACTCCTAAGTCCTCAGGGGCAGAACGTAGGTACCAAGTCTCACTCCAGTAGAAGCCACTAGCAAAGTCAAGTGCAGGTCCAGTTTGTTCTGGACAGCTGGGCTCTCCCGGGATATTGCCTCCTGCACCTTGTTGTATCCCTGTAGCCACACTAGAGATCAGCCAATTGTCCCTTGGAGTCCACTTATTTGTCCTGGGTACAGTGGGGAGCATGTCCAGTCCTCTAGTCCTCCTCCCAGGTCACAGACAACAGATGCAGTCCTCTTCTGTTTTTCTGCAGATCCAAAAAGTGTTCTGATGATCTGTTTTGGAGTGCCCCCTTTGTACCTAGCACCAGAGCTAGTAGATGGGAATGACTGCTAGGTACTCCATAGCTAACGGTGTAAGATTTCTGTAGCCACCCTACATTTTCTGTAGTTCCTGTTTGCCTTACTGTCAAAAAGGCCTACAATGCCATGCGTCTGGGCATTTTCATGATGTAAAAGTCTTCAGCCACGTTAAGCCTGGGCTGTGAGGCATGTGGGTGTGTAGGGAAATGCCCTGTGGTAATCACTTGTGTCCTTCCACATTAATCACTAAACTCCAGTTTGAAGCAGGCACTCTACCCACAGCAAACCTGGAGACAGAAGTCTGTTAGGTCAAAAGAAGGATCCTTCATCAACCAGTCAGGAGATACACAAGTATACAAGAAATATCCTGGTATCCTCTTCTCTCACTTTAAAATGTGCCAAAGTGTTACATATGGCTTAAATGACATCACAGGCAGGATTTACCACTGTGGTATCATCAGAATGCCTAAAATTCCCACCCTCACAAGGTTCATCCCTGCTTATTCAGGTCATCCCTGCTTATTAAGGTCAGCCTATTCTGTGCTCCTGGAAGAAAGTTCACACCTCTTTCTCACCAATTTCCAAACTGAGCACAGGTTGGAAGATGCTGGAGCCTAAATGCAAATTTGCCGCCAGAACTTCAACCAGGGAAAAGGTAACTTTTTAAAAATTACTTTTCCATAATATTTTTCAAAAATCTGACTTCACTCTTTTAATTATGTTTTAATACCTATTAAAATAGTTGTTTATTATTTTTCAGCTGTGCCCATTCCTCAGATACACAATTAGTATTTTAATCTGTACTGTGTATACAAGAGACTTACAGGCAAGTTAACACAGGCAAGTTAACTGTGCAAATCAGGAATAAACCCATTTAGCCATGTTTAAAGGGGGAACACAGGTCATTTACTCCCGACTAGCAGTGGTAGAGTCTCCAGAGTTGTAAAAGAAGCAAAGATAGTGCCCAGCAAATAGAGACAAAAAATAGGAGGTGACCACACAGGACAGGCAGATTTCCTAATGCATTAATATTCACTCATTATCTATTTTATAGACTTGTTATTCTTGTCTCTTTTATACATTTCCTATTTAGTTGCATCATGTGTCTCAGCACTTTGTGTTAATTTATTTTCTTCAAATACAACCTTTCTTAATGTTGAACTTTTACAGACCACACCAACATTTTACTGTCAGATTTTTAAATATATAGCCAGATTAGCAACTACATTATCATTACAACGAACTGTACTTTATGCCTTATCTTCAGCCACATATGCTGAAGATTTATTTTATTGGTGTTATACTTAGACATGCGTTATATGTCACATAGAAAGTTTTACTCCCTTTAAGATAAGCAGAGACCAGCTTGCACTGCGTGCACCTTAAACTGATTAAAAGTTGAAAACGCAAACGTCTTATATTAGTGCCCAATTATAGGCCAACCCATCACTCATTCATTTTTCAATTTTAACCTAAATATGCACACTTTTGTTTGACAGAAACCAGGAATATTTTCACTCTATCACCAATATTTGCTCTTTAGTGCTAAATGGCACTGAAAATATAAGTTGAAAAATATATAAGGGTTGCTTCCACTTGGGTATCAATCTCTTAGCAATCCTTGTGTCACCTACAGAGTCTTCTTAGACAGATAAAGTTTATAATGAACTTACCAATGCTAGTTAACTAGCTTTCCAAAACTTATTTAAAAAACCATAGAGATCAAATCATTTTCAAAAAGATTTTATAGCAATATTTATATGCAGAACTAATTTCATTCTTACAAACATGAGTGTTTAAATTGCATACAATGTGTGTCTACCTACCATAAGAGTGCTCATCAACATGAACTCATTTATAACAAATAAACATTGATATTATATCAAAGCGGACTGAAGCATTTTGCCACTGCAATTTCTGGCACACGTATTTCCTAATAACAGACCCCTTCCGGAACCTTCTCCATTGCTACACCGATTGTGTGCCTTTTACTCTTCGTTTGGACTAATTCTTACTACCGTGACAGCACTATATGAAAAACTGTAACCATTGTCCTGATGATGACCTGAAATTGAACAGGACGAAACGCCGTCGACAAATCAGTGTATACCTTGGCGTTATCGCGGTCTACAGAACCATTCAAAATCGAACTTGTATAGTTTGTATATATCTTTCACTGTACCCTTGACCATGTACTTATTCCTAAATCTTGTTTTGCGCCGCTCACGCTGTTTTTTACCACTGTGTCACAGTGCCATTCACCGTCACTAGCACGTTCAGTGCACACTTGTGTATTTTTGGTTACCTATGTTTAAATTGTACTGTAGTGCTGATACAACTACTTACAAATAAGAATTTATATTTCATGGGACTTTGGTGTGGTTTCCCTTCTCTCCCATCTTCATGTGATTTGTACTCTTTTTTACAATTGTCCTTCTCCAAACGATTTCCGGTTGAGACATTGTTCTATTGTTACGTGTTGTCATCATAGGCTTTGTCAACAAACCACCTAACGATGCAGGCTCTGCGTCATCATTGACCTGTGCAGTCCATCACCAAGTCACACAGTCCATCGAGGCGATGTCATCGATCAGCTCCTGCATCGGCATGGAAAAGCAATGCGTTGGTTCCAATCGGTGCAAAGTCGGCACTGCGTATATTTTGATGGTTCTGGACAGCAGAAATCACCTCTCAAGGGGCCAGGACTGGATTGGCACCACTTGAAAAGGCATGACTCACAGATGGAGGAGTCCAGGTGTTGTTGCAGAGTTGAAGGAAGTCTTTGATGGTCCTGAAACTTCAGAACAGGGGGCAAGCCAACAAGCCCTTGGAGTCACTCTGGATTCACGTGAGATGGGTCTAGTCCTTTTCCTCAGCAGGGTAGAGATCAGCAGGCAGCAGGGAAGCTCAGCAAAGCAGAAGGCAGTTCCTTCAGCGCAACAGACAGGCAGAGCGGTGATCCTTGCAGCACAGCAGTCTTTAATCCTGGTAAAGTTCTTCAAAGTTCCAGTAGAGTACTGTCTTGGTAGGGTCACCATCCCCATTGCTTATACTCAAATGTGACTTTGAAGTGGAGGTGACTGTAGAGAAGGCCCTTGAAGGAAGAAGTATCAGAATGTAGATGAATTCAGATGGGTTCTGTCCCTCCCACCCTTTCTGTGTTTGTAGCTGTCACCCACCCCAGATATGTATTGGAGGCAGGCTGCAAGGCACACAGTAAGAGCAGAGAAATGTCCACTTTCTAAAAGTGCCATTTCTATAACAGTTATGTTAAATCCAACCTTACCATTAAAGAGGATTTATCATTACTATTCCAAAGATATAAAACATTATGCAGCAACTCCTTTCTTATCAGGAATTACAGCTTAAAAGTGTATTAAGGAATTCCCAATCTTAGCATTTGAGAGGAGTAGGCCTCACAGCAGTGACACACACATTTAGCTGTTTGTCACTACCAAGACATGCAAAACTCAAAATTACATCTCCTACCTTTTACTTACATAATATCCTATGAGCTACCTATGGCCTACCTTGGGGTTCACTTATGTTTATTTGGAAGGGGAGTTTAAGGCTTGGCCAAAGGTTTTAAATGGCAAGTCAAAGTGGCAGTGAACTGCATACACAGTCTGCGGGAAACTGCCCTTTTCGGTATGGTCGCCTCCACATTTTGCCTGGTATTTGATGTGATTTCAATTGGAAGTGCACTGGATTCCTGCTGGTTTCCCAGTGCCAGATCGCTTTCCCAAATCTGTGCGATTGTACCCCAATTGACAATACCTTTGGCACTCCCTGTAAATATCTAGTAAGTGGTACCCCTGGTACCTGGGGCAAGGAGGCTAAAGAGGGTCCTTAAGGGTAGTGGTGGGACGTGAACTCTGCTCCACCAGCAGAGTTTGTAGAGTTTTGCCAACTCCACACTCTAGTTTTGCAAAAAACTCTCAATCCACTGCGCGGCGGAATTTGCCCCGCCACCCACCCCTAATGTTATTTCCTTCCAGCCTATGAAGAAGTGAACTCAAACCTCACTGCTGATGCACAGGCAGTACATTCTTGCAGAAAGACATAGATAGAGGACAAGCATAAACACAATGTGTTGCCGCAGCACTTTGGCCATCTTAGGATGGTGACTCTTTCCAAGAGTTGAAGGAAACAACTAGAGTGCTACTTTACTGTTGGAATGACCCAATTCAAGGCCAAAAGGTCCGGCGCTTGACAGTTTTTCCAGGGGCCGCCTTGGACGGTTAACTACACCACACAACAGACAAGAAACATTTACTCGGCATGCGCTTAGATCTTGCCTCAATCCAAATAGTCATAACCGCATCTAAAACAGAAGTGCACTCAGGTCTTGTATTCAGAAAGCTCATCAATTAAAATAACCACCGTAGCAACGAGAAATATTCATGCTGTAAATGTACTCCACATTCCTCAAAAGGCCTGGTATGCAGACAGGGGAAGAGGTGCCCTAGTTGTTGCATGCAAGCAACACTGCCATAAAATGGGCAGGGTTATTAATTAGATAAATTGGCACTACTCTTCATCACTGGGGCACCATCAGGTACTACAGTTTGCCCAGATTTAGGGGGGGACATTACCTCAAATACTGAGAAGACAGCTTAAAATATTAACACGTGGGCTATCCATGAAACCCTGAAGACATTTCCAAAGACATTGAAAAGTTAAAAAAATATGAAGTGCTCCAGCATCCTGCCCTACCCAGAAGGTGCCAGTCACAGCACAGAGAACGGCAGCTTACCTTCTGTGCTCACTGCTCAACACACATCAGCTGCCTGGGATTCATCAGAGGAAGAAGCAGGCTGTGTCCCCGTCTACATCACATTCACAAGCAGTAGCATGTGCGAAGCACCTCTCCCAGCCTCTGTGGCGCACTGTTTGACAATGGCGGCACGGGCGCCCCCATAAAAGAAATCACCTCTCACTCGCCCATGACAATGATGTCATCCAAAAGGACCCTCTCCCAATTCATCACCTAATTCTAGGCGAGCCAGACAGGTCCCGCTTTGGGCACACCGGCCCCATCTGCCCCTTCTCCCCAAGTCCCAGTCTTTCATTTGCAGCTTGCAGACTAATATTAGGGCGGAGCAGAACACTGAGGAATTCAACCGAGTTTTTATGCAACTCAGTGGCATTCTGTATAGTACAACTCCGCAAACTCTGCCCACCCCTGCTTAAGGGCTGCAGGACACATTGTGCCACCCTAAAGGATGCCTCACCAAACACATACAGTCTACCGCTGCAGGCTGTGTGTCTTGGTTGAGACAAAAGTGAAAACACAACCTGGAACATATTCCTGTGTGCTATGTCGACAAACACTGCCTGCAGCATAGGTAAATCACCTCTACAGCTGGCTTTATGACCCTAAGGTAGGGTGCACTCTACTACTTGTGAGGAAATAACTGCATGGGCCGGTATGCCCCAGTGCTGGTCACCTCTATTGTTACCAGTACAGATGAACAGGGGAGCCATTTTAAGTACATGTGTTGGACACTGGTGAAAATGATTTCCCCAGCTCCATGATGGCTTCACTGAAAATAGAGTTTTTTATTATCAAACATCTTGCCCCCCCTTGTGCCAGTTTTGGATTCCTTGTTACATGCACCCCTTGGAAGTGCCGCCTGAAAACCTGCCAGCCAGTGGTGTGCTGGTTTTTGCCACTCTGCCACCAGACACTCTAACCCCAAGATTGAGGGCCAGGAATCAAGCCGGCTGGAGCTTACACCCTCTCCCAAAGAATGACCTGCTGATTAGCATTACAAGGTAGTGGAGCTTCAAAGATCCCACCGCTCTTGGTATGCAAATCTGGTTTCTCTCACAGGAGAGGAAGCTGACCCCCTTTGCCCAGCGCTCTTTGGCAACTGGACAGGCAGGAAAATTAGCTAGACAGATTGGTGTGTTCACCCTCAGGCCAGTACCACCCAGAAGGTGGGCTACCTGAAGTGGAGGCGGTTTTCCAGAGTTAGCCATTTTGGTGATGGCAAACTTAGGACCTCTGGGACAGGGTTATGCCCACTTTCCACAGGAAGTGGTCCTATAGGGGTCATGGTGGCCCCAGGGGTAGGTGTTCCATTGGCTAATACCCTACACTTCCCTAACACCCCTAAATTCAGTATTTAGAGGAGGCCCAAGATCAAATCCTGACAGCCTAATGAAGAAGAAGGACACTGAAGAGCCACAAAAGCAGAAGACTGAACAAGAGCAACTGACCCTGCCAGCCTGTCTGTTGTTCCCCATCGAGCCTGTGCCAAAGACATCTGTTTCTGCAGCTGTCATGTCTCAAAAGCCTGGGAGAACTGCTTGCCTTCAAAAAAAGACTCAAGCACTCCAGTGGAGCATCGGAACTGCTCCCCTGCACTCCAAAAAGAACCGCAAGGAATTCAGACCTGCCAAAACCCGACGCCATCCTAAGGTTACATTCCATGAATATTGTCCACCTCTTTCACGTTTATATATAACCCATTACCCCCTCCTTATCTCCCCCCTCCTTTCCCTTCCTTTCCTCCCTCCTTTACTTGTTCCTTGCCCCTTGTATACCCCAATCTCTTCCCTTCCTTCCCTTTGTTCTGTACAGATTTTCTTTCTCAAATGCACAGATATACCTGTGACAACAATATACCCCTTTAAGTCTATTATACTGTGCATTACTTATGTTGATGTGTTCATCTTTAATTTTTAATAAACAATTACGAAACAAAACCCGAAGTTGCAAAGCATCGCTACACTCAAGTCCCCCAGTCCGTGTCAAAGTAAGCCAACAGTGTCAGTGTGGTCCTCAAGCCCTCCAGATACAGAATCCACTTTGGTTTCATCCCTCATGAACTCCCTGATGTCGCCTGCAGCCTCTGGTTGCAAGCCCCCCTTAACCGCAAATGCTTCTGGATGAAGAAACCCGACAATGTATTTGACCCTCTGCAGTGTCCTCACGTTCCCTAGCATTGCAAGATTTGAGCTCTTAGTGTGGTTCAACCCCACTGGCCTCCCAGTCAGCACCTGCAGCCTCTTTTTATGAAGACTGATCCCTATTGACTTACACTGGGCACCAATGCTGTATTGCACCACTGCACCTGGCTGCCCTAGTGCTACTGGAGGTGACTCGCTGGTACTGCCTTCGACCTGGCCCAATACTCACATTAAGTCCTGGAGATTGGTCTCACAAGTTGCTGTACACTGAATACTGTACTTGTTTTTCCTCCTATAGGATATCATTGCAGGTTCTGAAAAATGCACTGTCGATTGTTTAAATGCAGAAGTATTTCTCCTGAAAAACGTACTTACCTTATTGTATTGATTCTGGTGCCTAAACATATATAAAGATATGTGTTATTTTTATAAATTTCTGTGGATCTCCTTATTTATTTGTGTGCATCATTTATTGACTATTGTGTGTATTTGCAGATGTCTGATAAGCCTAAATGCCCCAGTCCACTCATAAGGGAATCCCTGGACTCTTTGCACGATATACCTCATTTTGGTATTTCATATTAAGAGCCAGCTTCCTACACAGGCCCTGCAATGGCAGGCCTGAGACAGGTTTGAAAAGCTACTTGTGTGCGTGGCACAATTAATGTTGCAGGCTCACTAGTAGCATTTAGGTTACAGGATCTGGGTATATGGTATACCACTTTACAAGGGACTTACAAGTAAACTAAATATGCCAATCAGGTATACACCAATGTTACCATGTTTAGGGGAGATGCACATACATTTCAGCACAGGTCAGCAGTGTGTAAAGTGCTCAGAGTCCTACATCCAACAAAAAGAAGGTCAGAAAAGAGAAGGAGGAAGGCATAACATTTGGGGTGACCCTTCAGAGAGGGCCATGTTCCATTAGCAATATTCCATGTGCATGGTGTTTAAAAAATTAATGGATGCCACAATGACTGTGAAGAACAGGAAAATTCATGTAACACAAAAAGTATTAACAATGAACCAAACTGTTTGGGAAAATTGTCAAAGTGTGAACAAGTAAAACAACCTGACAGAAATACATAAATTATAAATATGAATCAGAATGCATCAGACATGCAAAGAGGAAATAACAAAGATAAATAAAAATATTTTTTCTTGTTACCCCAGTCACAGGCAAGTGCACTATTTTGAGGCAAATCCATGTCTACCAACTTTAGGAAATATGGTTTTCATCTGTATCACCGGTGGATGCACGGGAACGCTCATGCTCCACATATATTATGCCTCCCCGATGCAATGTAACACAAGGCAGTACCATGCACTGTGTTGAGATACTTGTTTTTAATAAAGGTACACAAATCTGGCTTTGCAAGGCTTAGTAATTACATAAATAGATTTTTACTTCATGGCTGCATCAAAAAAGTGACGCAACCCCAGAGCAAAATCTTATTAAATTTGGCCTGAATATTTTGTTTTCTTCAAGCTGCAAAACTTACAATGTGTGATATTTTCCTCACACATACTCCACCGTGCTTGTTAATAATCCTGAGTCAAATGAACCTTCACATTTATGATCAAATCAAGACTACTGAAGCCTTACTGCCTTAGTTGCAATAAAGTTTAGGTTTAAGAGTGCTCCACAGAAATAAACACCAGGGTAAAGCATACCCACATAAAACAATCTGCAAAATCCATTCACTTTGGAACAATTGACCGCATGTGAATGAGGCACGGATGGAACAATGTAAAATAGAATGCTACATAGAAGCTCTTGAAAATGGCCCTGCACAAGACATGTACACAGGGATCTATGGGGCATATCAGCAACAACCGGCGATAATTATCACTCAGCGCTCTTAGCGTGAGGATAATTATCGCCGGGTAGCGTGGATTTTTATCGCTGAGATAGCGTGCTATTAGCAACGCTTATCTCCTCAGCGATAAAAATCCTCACGCTGACTGCCTAATGTGAGATTATCGCTGGAAACCCAGCGATAATGTCACGCAATGTGGCGTTAGCTTGTTGATAGGGACTCACAAACTTAGCCATGATATCCACCCTCCATAGGATATCATGGCTAAGTCAGTCCTGAAGCAGGCGTAAGGAAAGTAGCGATAACAGGGGTTATCGCTACTTTTCCTGACGCTATGCTTCATAGCGTGGGGCTTGATGATAGGAGAAATGTCGCTTAGCGACATTTGTCCTGTCATGTTAGGTCAGGAATGCCCACTTTGCATCTCATTAGAGATGCAAAGCTGGGCGTAAAGAATCCCCACGCTGAAGCAAGGTTTCACGCGTTAGCTTGGCCTTGCTTATTAGGCGATAAAATGATCGCGCTTTTCGGCCGAAAACGGCCGCAAAAGATGGCGATAATTTTTAACGCCTGCTTGTAAATATGCCCCATAGTCTTTTTGAAAAATGTGAACGTCATCCTCCAAGAGGTGGCACGATTCCAAAAACCTCTTTTTTGCACCCCCTTGCTCACTCCTCTCCAAATCTGACCTGGCCAAAAGCGAAAGGTGCAATTTATTTTCAGAAAGCCTGGTGAGGACAGTTTTTTTTTTGCAAAAACAATGCAGTCCTTCAATTGAACATGAATGCTGTGAATCAGTCTGGTCTGTGCAAGGGCTCTCAGCAGTGGCTGCATAATTAAGGTTGATATGGTCAATCACCCACCCCTTCACCATTCGCCAGTGTCCATGGAAAATGAACCAGATGGAATTGTTCTCGACCTGGGAGCTCTCATTGCTTTTGTGTCAGGAGCTGAGAAGAAGTGACCGAGGAACCTGTGCTTGGGGGTACCTCATCAATAAATGACCAGTCAGCAGCTAGAGACTTGCCCACGGCCATCTATCTTCAGAGAGAATGCGGCCCTCTGGATACACCTTGGTGTGACTATCAATCGCATTGACTTAAAATGGCTGCCAGCCTCAAGGTTGGGTCTAAACTGTTAGATAAAAGAAACCTTAGTGAGGTGACTGCCATAGCACCGTAGATGGTGGGGGCGTGTGTGAGAAGAGCATAGACAAAGAAAAAAAGAAAAGAACAAAACAGAAAACAGAAAAAAGACAAAAAAGGATTGCTCAACATAAACTACACGGAAAGTGGGATCAATCATTGAAGATGACAAAACAAACGTGAAGGAGGAGTTTGGGTGTGTGCAAATTGCAGGAGACTTTTAAATATAAATGCAATGGTTGTATTTATTTTATACTCATGTTTCTTAAACAGGTTGCTATATTTGTATAAATACCCTTTCAATCTCTAAAGGTCACTATGTCATTGCTAGGTTTGTGGCAGAGAAAACGTGTTTGTACAGCTATCCAATTATTTTCCTGATAGATTCCACTCTGTATCTATATGTATTTGTCAATGGGCATGAGTTTGCTGCACGTGGTTTCTTGTGTGTTTTCCACTAATAGCTTCAGTCAGTCTCTCGTGTGTTTGCACAGCGTGAGCTAACAGACAAAAGATTCAGAAAACTTCAAAACGCAGTCCTTCCTCCAAGGAATGACTAATAAAAGCTCTTCCAATGCTTCCTGGACTTTTAACACATACTTTTCACCACGGGTAATGATTTAAAAAATAACACTGGATTTAAAAGTAAGAGACTGAAGGCCTGATAACAACTTGCTGGTTAAATTCCATTCCTTCTACACCCGGGTTGGAATTACGAGTTGTTAGGTATTTAACATATCAGAAAATGATTGGATGCATGAAAAAACAGCCATTGTTAAATGTTGGCAGGCCAAACATGCCGAAATTAAACGGGAGAAAACCGTACAGTATTTTTCCAATCATGTGAATTATAGTGGGTTGAACACCAAAATCTGCATATTATTCCCCAACAACTCGTAATAGGTGTCATTGCACTCGATAAATAATGTATCCCATGGTATCGTTATTTAGCATGTGCGATAAATATTCTTCCTATTAGGCCCTTAGAAACCAGTAGTTGAGTCGAATCCTACTCCTGAAGAAGTTTACCATCATTATATTGGTGAACACCAGGAGAAGGACAACGGTGAGAGTTTACCTCCAAAAAGAAAGCTAAACAAGCCGAAACACCTCGGTGCGTTTTTATGTTGAAAATGTGTGTGTATGTTGGTGTTATTGTTATCCACGTTTGGCAGTCAGTGCAAATGAGGTGTTAATCAAATACTGTAGCAGAGGCGCAACTAGAGCCACATTTTGGGGAGAGCTAAGAAAACAATTAAGGGGGGGGCTAATTCTTCCAGCAATAGGCAAAGTGGAGATGCAGTGGCTCTAAGAAGGGGTGAAAAAAACAACAAAACTTCATTAACAAGCAAAGGGTCTTTTAAAGACCTGTGAAGTACTCGTGGTGCAGCTGTGTGTGTGCCTGGGAAGCTGTCTCGGCCCGGGCTGCCACACACCACGGAGGGGGGAGGCTGAACCCCTTTGAGTCCAATGGGCGTTGTGCGCCTGCTTCACAGTATAAAAGCTTGTGGCAATTATGACAACAAATGTTAGTAAACTGGACGTTTGCATTTATTAATTATATAGTTCTATAAGCCGTCTGTGAAGGTATCCGGAAAATGCAGAGAATAAACATTTTTATAGTAAGTTGAATACCAATTGTTGCCTTGTAACCTCCTCGATATACCTGCAATAAGATAAGCACAATTTAAAGGGATAATTCCTTGAGCTATTGTGAATGTATTCAGAGTGGTGTAAAGAAGCTGCCATTTGTCAAAGCCAAATATAAAAAAGTATGTTTCTCCACCTGAACAGTCACTTCAGATGATCTATACCCAGTACCTTATGGGTACTGGGTAACACATATAAGAATTTTCTAAAGTGGGAAGCATCTTTTTCGTTTTGTGAGGTACTTAATTTGTAAGAAATAAGTGCCAGGACTCTTGTCAGGAGGCCACTGCAATGCGCACCACACATTGCCCCTGCTATGCTGCCAGTGATTGTAGCAACACAACTACTAACCATCACACTCCTACAAGTGTGACAATTTGGACTATTTCAAGCCCCCAAAGCTAAATGAATTGCTTGAGCAGCAGGTAATTGTCATTTTTCATGTATTTTGCATTAATATTTAACTGCTGTTGTGCTTATCTGTAGATTAGCCAGAGAGCACCACCTTGTGGCAGACAGTCACAAGCTCCAGTGTTGACAATTACATGCCTGGTGCCAAGAACCAGAAATCACCGGTGCAAATTAATCACTGATTTTGTGTCATGTTCTGGAACGTAGCGTAGCATACAGCGTATGTTTCCACGAAGATCTGTACTACTGTAAGTGGAATTTCTCATATTTACCTTTTTAGAATATGTTGTAGTGTATGCTTACTTTAAGGGGCTTTGATGAGCCTCCTTTTTTCATAGGTTCATGTGCTCAAGAACCCTCAGTGATTGGATTGAGACATTGCCAATCACATCTTGGATCAGCCCATAGGAGTATTTTAGTTTCAATGTTTCCCACTGTCTGTTTGGGTGTGTCCTTCTGCCGCCACTGGAACTCATGATGGATTATTTCACATCTGGAATAACTCGTTGAAAGTCCCAGCAATATCAAACGATATCAAAAGCATCTGAAAAATGGGTACTACGGAAAAGAAAGCAATCTTTTTTGCTGTTCCTCTTAATGGTTAAGCCTTAACGGTGTGGTATTTCGATTTTCGACTTTGCTATTTATTTATCAGGAGTCCTGCAACTCCTGAAATGATGGCTTTAGTGATAAAGAGGCATAAAATACTTTGGCCAAGCAATGTGCCTTCCAGATCGGAGGACTAATTATACATTTATATCAATTTATGTAAACACCCTAAGCTTAACTATTGATTTTATTATTTTTGTAAACAGAAATCAGCAGGGTTTTTTTTGGGCAGCAATACATTAATGTAATGTTTTTATGGACAGAAAAAAGAGAGAGAAGAATGTTGCCCAAGCAAGTATCAGGGGCTATGATCAATTCAACCATAGTCCACCCTTCACTTTTCTGTTTTCCTTTGTGTGATGGGTATGCCCAGGCTTGGGTATAGTGCAATCTGTGCCAAAGGAGTCAAGCTATTACTGATGATGAAGCCTAAATAGCCAAACCCTAATCTGGGGGTGCTTGTGTTCCCATCTGGAGGGAACCTGGCCTTGTAGATCAGGATGGACCACTCCTATTGGATCAGGAGCATTGTTGATTTGCATCTCGGTGGCGCATGACTAGTGCAGTATAGTGGACAAAAAAGGATAGTTTGGGGTGCACCCAAGCAATTAGCACTAGATGAGATTAATTCAAGCATTCCAACCATCACTTTTCGTTGACCTCTAGTCTTTTCTCAAGCAACTATACTTATAGTTATTAAATGAGGTTACATCGACAAATGCCAGAATGCCAATGACTAAAAAACATGTCTCTGCTTATGCATCAATTCTGGTAACATTTCTTTCCTCAAGCTTTGTGGACGTGTGTGGCAGCTTTTACTCTATCAAGCAATGACCATTAATTTAAACTGAGCCTCCGGCAATCAAGCAGTGTGCCCTGCACCGGTTGATTGTTATTTCTCCAAACAGGGAGCATTGATTTTCAGACAACACTCACATTTCACTTTTTCCTTATTTCCACCTCCTCTTGGTGTTTTTCTACGTGATAATTTGTAATCTGTGAAATATGGATTATCCAACATGTGCTGGAATACTGATGTCATAGGTGGCCTGCACAGACATGATGAGTTTGTGCAGTGAGGAGATGAACGCCAGGGCACCATATTTGTTTCCTCTTTGTCATAGGAAAGCGAGAAAAACAAATTGACATGTTACCTTCAAAACCGATTAAAATGTACCTTACCTTGGTCTCAGGACGTCACTCTCCCCGGCAGCTCTGTGCTGGTCTGCTTTGCCTGGAAGCCTGCCAGCACAACCTTGCAGGGTTCGAGGCCTCCCTTGAGCCCGTTTATTTTTGGCTTAGTGGTTTCTTCCCTCAGTGGTTGTTTTTTTTCCTTTTGCACACTGTTATTGTTATTGTCTGCACTGTTATTGTCTGCCATAGTCCTTAGTTTTTATTCTATATACTGAACTGTGCCCGTGGTGTTTTTGCCCCTGTTAACTTCTGTGCCCCGTTTTCCTGCCATTGCCCTTTGCCGCCGCTGACCCTCCCATCCGCCCCGCTCCCGCCTCCCTGCTGCTCGTCCCTCCCCTACAAATGGTGACTGCTGCGGACGCGTGCAGCGTGTGCGCCTAAGCCAAGCCCGTCTGTGCCTGTCCGCGCCTGTACCGCACCCAGCAACAGACCCCCTGGCCCCCGCAAGCTCCACAGGACCCGACGCCGCTACGACGCAAACACCCTCCACTCACTCAACAACAGCCGAAACTCCACCTGCTTCCAGGCCTTCCCGAAGAGCACCCACGGACCCTTCACCTGCCGTTGCTGCAGCTTCTCCAGCCAGCGCACACCAGCACGCCCTGCCCATCCCAACACGGCAGTCCATAACCATCTAAGCTGCATACTGCTCAACATCCGCTCAGTCCACAAGCATGCCGTAGAACTCTGGGACCTGCTCGACTCCTCCGCCCCGGACGTCGCCTTAGTGATGGAAACCTGGATGAACACCTCCTCGGCACCGGACATAGCCATAACCATACCCGATGGCTTCAAGATGACGCGCAGAGACCGGAACAACAACAAACCGGGAGGAGGAATCGCCATCATCCACAGGGACACCATCAGATTCTCCACCATCACCAAAGACGCCCTCAGCATGGCCGAACACCTACACTTCCAGATCCACGTCAACAACAACAACACCACCCTCAGAGGAGCCCTCGTCTACAGACCCCCGGGTCCCCGACCACAGTTCAGCGAATCCATCACCGACCTTATCAGCACGCACGCCATCGCCTCCACAGACCACATCCTCCTCGGCGAACTGAACTTCCACCTAGAGAACGCCAACGACGACAAATCCGTAACACTGATCAACAACCTCGCCAACCTCGGACTCAAACAACTGTTCACGTACCCACCCACTCCGCTGGACACACGGTCGACCCCATCTTCTCCGCCAGCAACTATGTCACCTTCAGCCACACCACCGAACTCCACTGGACCGACCACCACTGCATCCATTTCTCCTTCGAGAAACACACCACACGCAACAAACCGCAATGCATCCCACACCGCAGCTGGAATAAAGTCACCAAAGACCAGCTCATCACCTCACTCGACCGAGCCCCTCCGCCCGAGCCCTCCGAGACCAACGCAGCAGCCCACAACTTCAGAGTATGGATAGACGACTGCGCCAACACCCTCACCCCAATCAGGAAACCCTCCAACAGACACACCAACACCAGAGCCATCTGGTTCAATGACGACCTCCAGAACTCCAAGCATACCTGCAGAAAACTCAAGAAGCAATGGCGCAAGGACCAGACACCAGACAACCATGCACCCCTCATGAACGCTAGATGCAGACACCACAAGCTCATCAGATCCGCCAAAAGAACCTCCTTCAAGGAACGCTTAGACAACAACGCACACAACAGTAAAGAACTCTTCAACATCGTGAAAGAACTCGCCACCCCCAGCTCCAGCGCCAACGAGAAGAACTCTGCAACTCCCTGGCTACCTTCTTCCACCGCAGGATCGTAGACATCTACAACAGCTTCGATACCCAGACGCATACGGCTGACGCCGACACCCTAGAATCTACACTCACCGAATGCACTGACCTGCTGCTCTCCTGGAACAACATCAATGACGAAGAAACTGCCAAAATCATGAACACCATCCATTCCGGCTCACCCTCCGACCCCTGCCCCCAACACATCTTCAACAAGGCAAGTACCATCATCGCACCCCAACTTCGAAATGTCATCAACAGCTCCTTCGAGACCTTCACCTTCCCAGAGATCTGGAAACACATCAAAATCAACGCCCTCCTCATGAAACCCAAGGCGGACCCAAAGGACATCAAGAACTTCCGACCAATCTCCCTGCTCCCGTTCCTGGCAAAAGTTATTGAAAAGACCGCCAACAGACAACTGACCCTCTTCCTGGAGGAGAACAACGTACTGGACTCCTCCCAATCCGGCTTCCGCAGCAACCACAGCCATCCTAGATAGGGGCAAAACCACGGCCCTCATCCTCCTGGATCTCTTGGCCGCTTTCGACACCGTCTGCCACCACACCCTTCGCACACGCCTCCACGATGCAGGGATACAAGACAAAACCCTGGACTGGATCACCTCCTTCCTCACCAGCAGAACCCAGAGAGTCCGTCTCCCCCCATTCCGTTCTGAAGCCACCAGGATCACCTGCGGCGTACCCCAAGGATCATCCCTCAGCCCAACCCTCTTTAACATCTACATGGCTCCGCTCACCAACATCGTCCGACAACACCACCTCAACACGCCGATGACACACAGCTGATCCTCTCCCTCACCAACGCCAAATCCAACCTCCACATGGGAATGAAGGCCGTTGCAGAATGGATGAAAACCAGCCACCTGAAACTGAACTCGGACAAGACGGAGGTCCTCATTCTCGGATCCACCCCCTCCGCATGGGACGACTCCTGGTGGCCTACCACTCTGGGAGCCCCCCCGACTCCTACAAACCACACCCGCAATTTGGGGTTCATCCTGGATTCAACGCTCACCATGACCCAGCAAGTCAACGCCGTCTCCTCCTCCTGCTTCAACACCCTCTGAATGCTCCGGAAAATCTACAGATGGATCCCCACCGAAACCAGGAGAACAGTCACCCAGGCCCTCGTCAACAGCAGGCTGGACTTTGGCAACGCACTTTACGCAGGAACCATGGTTACACTCCAGAAGAGACTCCAGTGCATACAGAACGCCTCCGCACGCCTCATCCTCGGACTCCCCAGCCACAGCCACATCACCACCCACCTACGAGACCTGCATTGGCTCCCGGTCAACAAGAGGATCACCTTCAGGCTCCTCATCCATGAGCACAAAGCTCTCCACAACGCCGGATCAGCATACCTCAACGAACACCTGTCCTTCTAAACCCGAACTGCCAATTGCGCTCCGCCGCCCTCGCCACCATTCCATGCATCCGTCGAACGACCACCGTCCGCAGATCCTTCTCGCCGCAAAGACATGGAACAACCTTTCCCGCACAGCTACGTAAGACTCAGGACCTGCTGACCTTCAGGAGATGCCTATAGACATGGATGTTCGACCAGTAGCTGCCTTCCCTCTTCCCCCCCGCCCTTAGCACCTTGAGACCCTCGCGGGTGAGTAGCGCGCTCTACAAATGTATTGATTGATTGATTGATTACCTTTGGAAGAAAGGATGTGACGAATGATCAATGCAACCTACTGTTCTGTACAATAAAAACATTGTACTGCTTTATGAATTAAATACCAGTATTGAAACAGAAGGACAACATTTCAAATACATCAAGTGCAGGAATGCAGAAAGTCTACCTGATCAATAACTGAGTGGCAAATTCACAAAAACATGTATGAGTACCTGAATTATTACTTCTGTAGTACTCTTTTACATACTCTTACATGCATTTGTGACTTGGTGCCAAACCATCCAAAATGGGAATAAAATAAGAGTGTTCCAAGAATATTCATGTACAGTTAGTACAAATAGAAAGGACTGAGGTAGGATTTTTGGGGTTGATTCACAAAGGCATGCAGTAGTAAAAGAGTACTCCTACAGTATTATGCCGTGTGCTCATAAATGATTTTGTGAAACAGTGCCAACAGGGTAAAGAGGATATTGAGACTGAAACCACCCACAGAAGCTACTGTTTGAAGATATTATCTTCTCCTTTGCCATTATAGGCGACTTTTCCCATGAAATTAGAGCATGACTGGTGACTAGCAAGTAAGATAGTGTTATATTTCATGCTTTTTCTACCAGTTAAAATATGTTGAATTATAAATGGGTCATTGTGAATAATGTACACATTTTTCATCGAGGGGTTCTGAGTGACAAATATACAACAAGAGAGAGATTGATTTGTCTTTGCTATCACTCGGACCCTGAGAAGAAAAATACCGACATAATTCCCAGTTACCAAATTCTTCTTCACCGGACTCAGTGATCCTCTTGGCTTTCAGGTCTAGTTTTTTTGGCTTATTCCTTGTGCTAGCAGAATAGTCTTCTCCTCTACAGCCAGCTTCCTTTCCTCTGAGGCTTTCTTATCCTCTGCCTTTTTCTCCTCCAAGGCTCTCTCATCCTTTGCCTTTTTCTCCTCTGGGGCACTTGCTGCAGCTGCTTCAGTTCTCCTCTCTTCCCTGGCCAGCTTTTTTCTCCTCCACGGTTGAGATGGCCAGTTGCAGCCTCAGCTTTCTGTCAGGTTGCCTGTTCTCCAACTCCACATTATTCAGGCTGTGGTAAGACACATTGCTTCCGGGCCTGGACAAGGCAGACAACCTCACTTCTATGGGCCCTCCTCTGTCCTTTGTCCTCTGGCTCTTGGGCCATTAACAAGTCATTCTCTTCCTCCTACATCTCCTCTGTGTCTTCTGCACTATCTTTCTGCCCCTGTGATGTATACTGCAATATGTAAACCTCTTCCCAGGCTCTGAGGGCTATCTAGTGCTCCAGGTGCTTGGAGCCCTTTGCTAGCCTTAGCTCCCTCTCCTTACACAAGTTTTCCTGCTATGCCACAATGAAGCTTTCAATGTTGCTAAGATCCCTGCCATTCATGCATAAATCACAGGTACAAAATATGAGTATACTTGAAAAATTTTGAAAAAAGGAAACAAATGTGCAATCAAAAACAAAAGAGAATTTTAAAATCAAAAAGCAACATTTCAGATTAACTAGCGATTTTTGGTTTTTTACAGCAATGTTAGAAATTGAAGTATTAGATGAGAAGGGTGAGAACCAAACGCAAATATTCATCACAGTCCTGGTCAGGGTGAACCAATAAAGTCACTAAATGAACTTGTGCATTACCCTCGGGTAGCCTGGCACAAGAAAGTCAGGCATACCTTAGAGGTAATGTTTAAAATATTTATGCACTTCTCAAATAGAAATAAAGTGTAAACACAACACAAAAAAAATCCTAACCTGATTTGCCTCTGCGCCCGCGTCTTGAATATGAAGCGATCACAAAGGCAAAGGGATTCCCTCATTTGCATGGGCCACACCCCTATGCAAACGAGGGAATGCCCTCTTGAGGAAGCGCTGGCACTGTTTGTGCACCAGCGCTTTCAGTATTACATGAGGGGATGCACAAGCGCCTGTTGCCCCTGCTGTAATACCAAAGTGCGCCAGGGGTGCGCAAAGCAAGAGCAAACACCCGTTGCACCCTGGGGCACTTCAATAATACAAAGACTAGGTTCGTTCCAGTGGAAAGTTTAACTTCTGACAGTTAAACATTTATGGAGACAAGGTTGTCATCAATGGGCATTTAGTGCATAATTTAGGGTTGACTTGTAAGTATTAAAATGAAAGGTTTAAGCCTGGCAAAAGGTTTGTTTTGGCAGGTCGAAATGGTAGTTTAAAACTGCGCATTAGTGTACACAAGATCCTAGGCAACTCACACCTTGGTTAACAAAAACATTTCTCAATATAAAATGTATATAGCTGAGGCATATGGCTCAGCCAATGATTATATAAAATGTGTGACAACAAGAATACTTTTTATAATTGAATTTCAATGAATTATTTTATAGCATGAAATATATTTAAAACCATTGTGAAACAGAAATATTCTACATGACAATAAAAAATTCAAAACTATAGTCTAATACGCACTCATCCTGACTCATTTTATCATGCACACCCCATCATCTATTGGCAGAGTACAAAAATGATAAGCATTATCAAAATCTCTTTAAATAATTTACTAATCAAAAATTACAACAATGAGTAGATATTCTTCTTGTGGCTTTCCTTCAGTATCTCTATGTACATTTCCCCACAATGCCTTCTTCAGGAAGCCACTTGATTCTGGCCAACCATAGTGCCTGAAAGTGTAATGTATCCATATTTAATTGCATCGTAAACCAGAGACTCTCAGTTAAAATAAAACACA
This sequence comes from Triturus cristatus, assembly GCF_964204655.1. Classification (NCBI taxonomy): domain Eukaryota; kingdom Metazoa; phylum Chordata; class Amphibia; order Caudata; family Salamandridae; genus Triturus; species Triturus cristatus. The sequence goes on from NC_140588.1 coordinate 922,590,526, forward strand.
ATTTCTTACAAAATTACAACAGTTTGTAACCAAAACTGCGCATACAGACTGTAGTAGCAGATCTGGAGACAATTTATGCAATGCTTCTTTAGTGGGTGGGACAATGAGTGTTTCAGCCTACTAGCAGTATTTAATTTACAGGCCATGGGTACATGTGGTACAATTTATTAGGGATTTACAAGTAAATTAAATGTGCCAATTAGGGGTATGTACATTCCAACATGTTTAGAGAGGAGAGCACAAGAACCTTACCACTAGCTAGCAGGGGTAAAGTGTGCAGATTGCTATGACGCTAAAACGCAACAATCTGGGTAAATGCACTCAAAACATGGTCATTTCCAATAGTGTTATTATCAGAAAGTGATATATTAATTAGGGAGTGGTGACTCTACCTAGTTAATGCAACACAGTTATGTCAGATTACAACATAGTTCACTGACACACTCTGCTGGACCCCTGGAAGGTCTGGTGCAGTCCCCAGGCTCTTCCCCAGTTGAATACATTATAGTTTTAAGAAGTACCAAACAAACACACCGAACACAACCACATAAAGTGCCAAACCAATTTTTAAAAATCAAGAAAATGTCTTTAGCAAAACAACACAAAACTACTTTAGAACTGGTTCAGGGAACGGGACATATGGATTTTTGAAGCAAAGGTTAAAAATGGCTGTTGGAAAGCTTGAAGTGTAAAATCACTGCTCTTCTATGTGAATTACCAGAAACGATCAAAAGGCCCTATGTGCACCAAAAATAATAACAAGAAAGAAAGTTACCAGCCATCTCCTCTGGGTGATCAGGGCTATAGTCAGTTATCTTTCAGACTGGTACATGCCAGTGCTTCCAATATTCGTCTAAGGGTGAGAGAGACCTCTCTGCCAGGGTTTCTTGCTAGCCAAGAGTCCTAATGTCTTGAAGATGATGGAGAAGTCACTCTTGGTCTTTCTGACAGTTCCCACACGTCTTAGGAAGACTCCTTGCCAACTTTACTCCAGTCAAGACTTCCATTGTGTTCAGTGGAATCCTCTCCCATCTAGGAAGCTGGTTCTTTAGCCTTTTGTGTCATTGATTCAGTTACAGGGGTTGAGTTCCCATCAAAACTCAATCCTCCTTTTCAACACTTCCTGCATAGGTTAATCTATCCAAAATTGCTGAAGTCAGGAGCCCATCTAAAAATCTCCATTTCCTCCTCCTGGAATTAAGAACCACTTCCTCTTCTAGATCTGGGAACAGCTTTCCTCCTGTTGTGAGCAGAGATATTAGTGATAATCTTGAGATATAAGGGCTTGGGTTCCCTTCCCACAGAAGAACCAATAGAACTGGTTTAATGACATACAGGCTCCCAAAGCAGCACAAAGTATGTTTTTTAAAAGTTATTTCTACACCTCTGATATGAAAAATCAACATATGGCATCTCAGTGCCTAAAGGCAGTTGTCTATTCAGACTCTTTGTGGCTCCATCTGTTGCTATTCCTTCCCAAATGGTCCATCACAGCTAAGAGTTGAGTGAGTTCCACACAATAGCTTTTTTGCTTTTAGAAATTGGTGTATTGTTTCCTGACAGTACATCTCTCCTCACCTAATTGAGGTGCTAAATATTGCCATTGGAGAGAAGAAGGAGCCAGCAGAACTAATGTAATCAATGTTCCAGGCAGCACAAAGTAAGCTTTTTAAATGTTCTCTTTCCATTACATATATCAAACATATACATTCACCACTGAACCAGAGAATTGCTAAAGTAGCAAAAAGAACTTTTAAACATATTTCTAGCATTTTCCGGGGTTATATTATTTTCACTATCGGACATCACTTTGGAGAATGGCCACTCCATATACAATGTCAAACTTCTCTTTTTGCTATTCAGTGTAGGAAAATATTTCCCATTAATATTTAGCATGTTACACCTTTGTACAATAAGCACCCAACCCTGTAGGCTTGTAATGTATTGCATTCCTTGGGGTGCCTTAACAAATGTATAAAAGCAGGGTTTTCTACATGGCAGAGCAATTTTTCTTTGACATGTTATTGCAGAGATTTAAATTGCAGCCAGCTGGGACACAATCATGTCCTTGCAGCCATACCTTTTTATACACTGCAACCCTCATGTAGCATTTAGGGCCTTATTACGATATCGGGCAGACTTACGACTGCCCGACACCGTATCGGTATAGGAACTGCCCTACCATGGGTTGCGGTTCTGCATACCTAATTACAATGCTACCACACATGGAGCGGTCACAAACTCCCATTTCCCTATGGGAGCTTGTGCTGCGGCTGTAAACCGGGCATAGCACAAGCTCCCATAGAGAAATAGGAGTTTGTGTGAATCCCTGCACCGTGTGGCAGGCACCTCGTGGTGCCCCCAACCGGAGGCTACAGGTTTAACAGGACCCTGCTAGGGGCTCCAATGTCGGCTCCAAGTCGGAAAGCTCGATATGGGAAGTGTGTCAGAAACCAACATCATAATCCCAACGGCGGAAACGTCATACATTGGGATTAAATGCTGGTCTCTAACTGGCCAATGGGCTCCTTGAGCCTGTCAGAATCCAGCCAGAATGACCGGCTGGTTTCTGTTTCGACTGCCTGCATTGTAATGCGAGGGTCGGAACTGAAACTGCGATGAGTCTCAGAAAGCCTCTGACCTACGGTCGGAGGCTTTCCGAGCCTCATCGTAATCGTTCCCTTAATGTTCACACTATTGGTGCTTTTCCTGAGCTGGCATTCCATGACCTTAACAGAAAGTTAACTAAGGTAATGGGTGTAACCAATATTAATTTTGGTTTATAGGGACAGAGCTCTCACAATGTTACTCTGAATGGCAATGTCAGAGTTCATGGAGTCATAATGCCAGGAACAATTAGTTTAACTGAAGGCAAAGAATATAGGGAGATCACACAGAAAAGGTATTAAAACATTGTTCAGCTTGGGTTTATTTGATATGTCACAACCGTGACACTCCTTTGTGTCTGTGTCTGAGAAGGATGCATCATAGAAGTGTCAATGGAGTGTCTTTTGTTTTCGTTTTTATACTGCTATTTTGAAAGCATGTCTTACATGAGTGTAGATGTGTCAGCACGCTACCACTCACCTCTTGGCATGGCATAAAGGACCCACACAAGTCAATGCATTGAGCTGGATTTCTGTCCCTGGGTAGAAAGGGAGAAATGTTATTGTGCACTTTTTCTTATTTTATGAGCAGTAGAGTGCAAGGGTCTGAGAGGTTGGCAGGAGACATTTCTGCCCTCTATTACATTGGACATACTCCGGCACCTGCCTGGTGCCAAGCATGTCTGGCAGGATTGGCATAGGAGACGTTGATGTGTGGCAAGCACTCATTCTCCCGCATTCCTGTGTGAGTCTAGAAAGTAGCAACAGCTGCATTTAGCAAACTATTTACCCATTTCCCAGGTGATATATTTTTTGTTTGCGGAAATTGCGGGCAAAATCACAAGCTGCATAACAGCAACTAATTCGCCCATCCCCAGAATCTCTAGGTGGACCTGTTAATGTGCAAATCCATCTCTGCTGGTGCAAAAAGGGGGGACAATGATAGTGAAACACACATCCATAAAATGAGAAGAGCTTTATTACTAGTGAGGTGGCACACAGTGAAACATGGTCAGTCCTTATATTCCGAACATTGCCCACAGCAGCACTGAGAGCTATGTGGAATGCACCACCTCTTTTTTAGGTGAAAATTCAACATACATGTTTGGGAGCTTTATTTTATGTTTTGGTGGTGTCAAAATCCATAATTTATGGAAAGTACATCATCCTCATCAAGTGTGGGTTGAGTACAATTATGCTTTATTCCACCACAGGAGACGGTGCCAACGTTGCTGTGTTCACTTCTTATTTCCTCCTAGAACATGTTTTTAGTCCTGCCCTTGGAAGGAGGAGTCATCTGGTCACTTCCAGAGTGAGATTCCCCTGAAGTCACACCAAACATGTCTGTGGGTGTTCCCAAACTTTAAGCTCAATACTACCCTGAAAAACTTGCTCCACGCATCTTGAAATATATTCCCAGATATAAACAAAAATGATGCTGGAGTAAAGGTAACTATTGTAGAGCCACATTTTGTGAATCACAAACGTGGGTTTAGACTCGTTAGAAAACACTACCTGTGTATTACGGAGGGAAACAGCCTTTACAATGAAGGCGGAACAACGAGATGTCTTTACAACTAAGACATTAAAATGACAACGACTTTATAACGCAAGTTTATACGACTATTTTTTTCCGAGTAAGCCTTTTCCTCAGATGCATTTACAATGAATTTAGTTGTAAAAGCATGAATGGTAAAGGCATACTCGTGAAAAAAAAATGACATCATGTACATGTAAGAATTTTGCCAAGTATTAAAGGTAAGTATTAAGTGTATGATATATATATATATATGTACATACATACATATATATATATATATATATATATATATTACCTACTGGTTGTCGCCAGTAGGTAGTTATAGTAAGGACCTAGTTACCATAGGAAAATGGCAACATTCTAATCCCAATAACTTTGGCGCCGATTGAAGAATCTTCGTGAAATTTTCAAAACAAATTCTTTGTTGAGATCAGCTCCTATGTTGAAAGTTTGGGGGTGATTCGTCAAGGGGGGGCCGAGAAAGAAGGGGGGTACCAAAACGTGTTTTCTCCATGTTAATTTCCATAGGAAACTTTAGACAAGGCTACAGGTCGAACGGGTGAACGGAATTACCCCAAATTTGGCAGGGAGAAGGGTCTTGGTCTAGAAAGCACGCTTTTGTTTATTTGGTGTAAATTTGTTCAGTAGTTTTTGAGAAATATTGAAATGTACAGATATCGATATTTGGGAATTCTGCTATCTGATTGGCTGAGGCGTTACGAGCACGAGCTTGTTGCTGATTGGCTGCGAGCGGTGCAAGCGGTTGCATCTAGGAAGTGTTGGGCGCCATTTTGTGATTCCGTTGAAGTGAGGAAGGGGAAAAAAGGGGGAACAAAGTGGGAAATAGGAGGGTAGGAGCACTGTAACCTCTGTGGGGTGTTTGGGGTGTGCTATAGATGGGGTGCAAAGCGAAGTATTTACTCCTACCGGTGTGTAAGTGGTGGGCTACGGAAATTAAGTGAGGTATTGGGTAGAGTCTGATGCGGGTAAGGTGAGCTGGTGCGGGACTCGGGGATTAATGTGTGAGCCCAAATTGTGTGTCTTATGCTGTGAAGTCATGTGCCGTGGCCTCTGCACTACAGTTGTGGAAGTAGTGTCCGGATGTGTTTATAACTACTAGGACGAACTACTGACCCGTACTGGTATGAAAGTCCTGGGGTACGGAATATATGTTAGGTATTGTCTAGAGTCTCATGTTGCTAAGCTGAGCTGCTGCCGGAGTCGGGGATTAAAGCGTGACCCCAAACTGTGTGTCATATGCTGTGAAGTCATTTGCTCTGGCTGCTGTGCCACATCTGTGCAAGTAGTGTCAGCATGTAGTTATAGGTACTTGGATGAACTTTTGTTTAGAACATTGTAGCTTGTGTATGGTGCTTAGGTGGTGTTGTATAGGGAGTTCGAAGGTAAATCAATATGGTATTTGTAGAGCGCAAACTACTCACCCCTATGTATGAGTAGAACTGGGGATCAAAGCGAGAGGTCTGTGCTGCAAAGTGAGATGGTCTGGCCACTGCGCCACTGCTGTGTGGAGAATACATTTTTGTGAGGGTGCGGGAGTTGGCGTTATATGGCCCTAAAATAGAGGACCTAAGTTGTAAGTTATGGGGTGGCTCTAAAAAGAGTTCTTGTGTTCATTAGTTGGAGCTACCTATAAGTGCGGATGCACAGCTTCAAGTTATTCAGGAAAACTCGGTTTCCCTGATCTGTGAAGTGTACTCCATCACTTCTGTATATATCTGCCATATCAAAACGTAAGTTGTTGTTGTATATGGACCCCATTTTGTGGTCTCTGAGGTATGCAGAGACAACTTTGTTGACTTTATTCCGAGATTTTTCAATCTGAGGACAAAATAGTTTGGACCATTTCCACTTCTGTCTTTGGCATATATTGGAATATACAAAGACAGTTCGAGGCAAAAGTAACATCAATTGTCCAAAGGTGTCCTTCATAAACATTTCCAAATCTACCCCAGTCAATGCGCCTAGATCGTTTCCACCACAGTGTACAATCATGAGGTCAGGGTGTTGGAGATGCAAACAGGTTTTAACCAAAGGTAGCAATTGGTGCCACTTCAATCCTCTCTGTCCAAACCATTTAATGTCCACATTTTGCAAACGTAGGTCTAAGTCAATACGTATCTGTTCTGCATACCTCTTGCAACAGAAAACATAGCTATGTCCTACGATCCACACTAGCATTTTGAAGGTATGGCTGGAAGGTATGGAAAGATGTCTGTAGCTCATGCAGTTCCTTCGTAGAATAAGAGATATGGTTAAAGATGGGGAACTAGTTTATTTTCCCATACAAAATGGTACCTGATTGGGAGATGAAAAGCATAGTTTTTTAAAAGTAGGGTGCACATTCGTTTTGTGGAAAAGTATGTTTGTGATTGGTTAAGAAAAAGCAGTTTGCACGTACATATTATAGTACATATTATAGGATAAAATTTGCTCAACTCAACCACACCTGCTAATTGCATTTGGAAGGCACTGTTGGAACTTAAAACAATCGTGAACTTTTAACCTGCACGTGCTGTTAAATGTTCGAGAAAATGTTGCAAAAAAATATCGTTAGGTTTAAAAAAAATTGATGAACTTTTAACCTCCACGTGTTGTAGAATGTTCTAGAAAGTGTGTTGATAGAATACGTAACATTTTTGACTTCGATGTGTACTTGAATATTGAAAAACTATTTATATGGAAAAGTAGAAAGACAGTAATACAGAGAATTTTTGAAAGCTAAAAGAATCAAGGAACTACTGTAATTTGTTCTTGATTACCTACTGGCGCTCGCCAGTAGGTAGTTATCACTGTTAACGGTCTGAAAGTGCGGTGTTGCTCAGAGTGCCATGGTGGTGATATGATATGGTGCTACACTCGGGTATGAAACCGAGAGTCTAAACCGTGATGTCATTGCTGTAAAGTGATGTGGTCTGGTGTTTGTAGCATACGTGTGCAAGTAGTGTTAGTAGGCGTTTATACCATAAAGGGAGTGGGAAGCGAACTACTGACCGCTACTGTGTGTTGATAGTATACCGGAAGCGGGAAGCGAAGTAGTTACGCCTACCGGTGTGAAGACTTGGGGATGAAACCGAGCTGATTGCTGTAAAGTGATGGGCTCTGGGTGGTGTAGGATACTAGCCGCTGTAGTATAAGTGTGTAAGTAGTGTTACTATGCATTTATAGTATATAGGGAGTGGGAAGCGAACTACTCATCCCTACTGGTGTGAAGACTCGGGGATTAAACTGTGAGCCTAAATTGTGAGCTCATTGCTGTAAAGTGATGTGCTCTGGGCGCTGTAGCATACTTGTGGAAGAAGTGTTAGTTTACGTTTATACAATATAGGGAGTGGGAAGCGAAAGTCTTACCCCTACCGGTGTCAAGACTCGCGGATGAAACTATGAGCTCATTGCTGTAAAGTCATGTGCTCTGTGTAGTATTCCATTGTAAGTCATAGTAGAATGTTAGTATGTCATTCCACTAGAATCTAAGAGGCATATTATCAAGGAACGGCGTTAAAATTATCGCCGCTTTAGCGGCAGGAAACCGCCGCTAAAACGGCGATAATGGGCTTGATAATATGCCGTAGAGAATTGCAATAGAAGCCCATGTCAACATCAGAACATGGGCTTCTATTGGAATTCTCTACCGCATATTATCAAGCCCATTATCGCAGTTTTAGCTGCAGTTAACTGCCGCTAAAGCGGCGATAATTTAAACGCCGTTCCTTGATAATATGGCCCTCAGTATGCAATGTTCGAATGTAGGGCTGTCATGAGGGGAACCTTGCGGAGTTTATACATGGTGCTGGATTAGACAGTTGCTTTGCTGTCTGCTCCTGTTGGTGGTTGTTTCAGGTGTCTTGTTTTCTTGTAATAAATCTACTTATTGGATTCACTGCTGTCTGCCTCTTCACTACATAAATTTGGCAACGAGTAGGAGAAGGCAAAAAGAAGGCACCACTCAATATTTCAAAATTGCTTGCGTAGTGCTGAAGACCCGTTTTGTTTGTGTATCTGTTTCTACTCATGCCAGAGTCGTCGGCTCATTGAACTATGTCATCCGACTTCTAGTAGGATTTATATTTTTAGATTTTGCGCTTCCTCTGCTTCTTCACTACATTCTGGTCACTGTACTACACGTGTGTAAGTAGTGTTAGTATGCGTTTATACTAACAAATGCATCATGGTAGTAGGGAGGGCGACCTCTCAGGCGCAGCTCATACAATGTCCCGGGGTGTGCATTCGCTGGACATTTGTGTTTACTATTAGAGGGTGGTTCATGGCTTCCACCCTGTGATAGCAAAGGGGATGCGGATGGTAAAAATGGAGACAAAAGAACAACAACAAAAAAAGCGGGGTCTTACCCTTTTTGTTTAATGGGGCCCCTGGTGGGTAGGTAATGTTCCGTGGCCAATCCAATTATTATATAGCGGGGTCTCTGTAGGATTGGGGATCTCAATGTCACATGTAAATTAGGCGCGGAAGGGAACAGAGACGTTTTGCTGCCTAGGGGAGCGCCACCTTCCCGGGTATTATTTACTAATTGTTTGGGGGGTTCGAGGCCAACTGAAGTCCGGGGATCGCCACACTCCAGGTCTTTATTTAAATATGCAGGGTGGGCCTCGGCTGTCCCTGAAGCCTCGGAGGTCCTAGGCAGTGCCTTATTTGTTCTGTAATCACACAGGCAGTACTTATGGTGTTATAAAGTGATACACTCATAGAACTCTTGCAGCTGTACAATTACCCAGGCTTCATTTGTCTAATAGTCAGTTATATTATGTTTTGGGAAGTGCACTCTAATATTAAATAATGTTGTCCTTAAAATCTCCTATAAACAGATGATTTTCTGACAATAGACAAGCGTTGTCAGAAAAAGAAGACCTATACACTCAGTTATTTATTTGAAAAAATAGGTAACCTTTATTAAAACAGAAATAAATAGAAATGTAACTTTAATAGAACAGTATAATAAACAAAAATGTTGGACTCTAGTGGAAGCAGCGTAGGAATCCTGCAAGACAAAAATTAAACATAAGTATGTGTGCTATGTGGAAGAGGTAAAGAAAGGTAGTCCGAATGAAAGGACCATAGTGAGAATGGAAGGGAGGGGGAGTGACTGGAAGGGAGAAGGGGAGGGAGAGTCCAAAAAAGAGAGGGAGGAGGAGACAGAGCGTCGGCCTATTGCACCCAGCCCTTAGTGTTTACCCTCTGTCACCCGTTTGTCTAGGACTCTGGGGTCTGCGAGAAAGAGTGTAGTTCTGCAAGTCCTTAAAATTAAATACATGAGGCAAGAGATTATGGGCCATATTATGAAGGATAATATTATCGCCGCTTTAGCGGCAGGAAACTGCCACTAAAGCGGCGATAAGGGGTTGATAATATGCCTTGTGAATTCCCTTAGAAGCCCAGGTTCTGGTGTGAACCTGGCCTTCTATGGGAATTTACAAGGGCATATTATCAACCCCTTATTGTCGCTTTAGCTGCAGTTTCCTGTCGCTAAAGTGGTGATAATGTTATCGCCTTTGTTTGATAGTATAGTCCTACATTATTGACTACAGGAAAATCGCTTGCATGCACCTGTGCACCCAGCGTGCTGCACCCCAACCTCTTCCCCCGCACTGTGCTCAAATGTAGGTCTTGCACACCGAGGCTTCACTGCTCACCTGCCACCACTGGTGTGTCCCACGACGTGTTGGTGCAAGATCCTAGTCCGGGGTATGTTTGTACGATAGACCAGGTCTCCAGTTGGGGACAGTGTTTTGATACCACGATGGAAGGTGTAAGAATGCCAGGGCATCATTGCGGGGTCAGCTCCCGCTCCGCCCTTCTTGTGGCAATCAATGGAATGTCTGAAAAGGGAGAAATAATTTAGTGGTGGAAACTGCTGGAGGTAAATGAAGGTTTATTTCAAGCTTGATAGAAAATAGGAGTTGAGTGCATCCTTTGTTTTTGAAGTGCGATCTACCAACTGTTAGTGGTAATCGTGGTTCAAAGAGGAGTTGGAGTGCACGAGAATACACAAGGTTAAATAATAATATGTTATGCCATCGTTCACATACAAAGAAACAGAGCGCATGCTAGAAGCATAATGTGCGCGTGTAATGCAGTGGTGGGAGCCTGTGTACACTTAGTAATCAGCTCACTACAGTGCCCCAAAAGCCAACGCCACATGTCTGTAGGGCAGCGCTGCCCACTGGCTCAGGCCTACAGTACGGTCCAGCAGGTCCGTAAAATGAGACAGGGATGTGACTGAATGAGGTCAGAGATCACATCATTACGCACAGCAACATCGCTTGTTCGAACCTGTGCACCAAGGCTGATCCACTCCACCCCTCCCGCAGAACCGCGCTCAATTGCAGCCCTTGTGCACCCAGGCCCCACTGCTCACTTGCTGTCATTGTTGTGTGTCCAAACACGACAGCCAGCAGGGTTCACAATTCAAATATAGTTTTGATTGAGAGGATGGTGTACACCTCATGGATCCCTTTTTTTATTGCGCATTGTGATATGCGACATGGATGCGGCCATATCATCTGAGGCAGTGTGGAAGAACTGGGACATGTGGCGGTGTCGTTATCCTATTTATACGTATGCAAAGTGGGCTGGGCTTCCGTACGCCAGGCCAGCGTAGGGGTGTTAATAAATATTCCGGGGACTTGGGCGTTGTTCAGTTCCTGCCTGGCCAAGAAGTGTACTTATGTGTGTTTCTTTTGTAGTTTTGACCTCGCAGAGAGTGCAATTTAGATTAGTGTAGCATGTGTCAGGAGGGCGGAAACTATTGTTAATGAAATGGCATGTGATCTAGGATGTGCAGTCTGCCCGTGGCTGATGATGCTCCTTAAAGCCAGCAATACCCAGGCCGAAAGGCAGCACAATAATGTGCAGACACACACACCAAGGGCATCGTGTAACACATATTTGTTTTTTGATGGAACGTTTGAGATGCATGGCAATCACACGTGGAAGGCTAATGTACAGAGCATGAATATGTTTTGTGTAGTATAAGATATGCGTATACAGGAAAACACTTTTCAAAAAAGCTTTCTAAGCAGAAGAGGTGTCTCTCATCAAACGCTGTAGAGAGAATGAGTAAAATGAGTGGGGACGTACAACTGTTACAATGGGAAATGTTATGAACCAATCAAATGCTTTTTTTAAGGTCACATGGCAATCGCGCAGCGAACGTGCAAGGAGGCCGCACCCGACGCGATTTTGACAAAATATATTTATCATTATATAAGTTTATCACAGTTAGAAATATATAAATGTTTAAAATAATTTTGATTTTCGCGTGCTCTCATCTACTGTTTAAAGTTATTTAGATATACTTTTGAGACAAAAAAATGGCGTAAAAGGCGCGATACTATACGTCTGTGATGTAACACAGGGCCGGGCAGCGTGTACTCGTCGAATACGCAACACGCAGCAGGCGCGACCCCATACGTACATGACGTAACGAGTGGCTTGGTACCCAAGTAGTACCTGGGGTGACTTGGTACCAAAGTAGTACCTGAGGTGACTTCATGAGTATACGATGTTACGTGGGACGCGGTGCCACAAACTCGTTGAATACGAAATGCGCATCATTTACGAGATTAGCAATATGGCAGATAGGATTCGTGCGGTGATGGAGCTTGGTACGCTACCGGTATGGGAGTGCAGTTTTCTACCCAAAAAAAAAATATATACCCTTTTTTGGGAAGATATAAAACATTAAATTATTTTTAAAGTTAAAAACAAGAAGTATAATAGAGTTCCAAAATATTTAAAAATATGATAGAAAAAATATAGGTTTTATAAACATTAAAATATGAACTTAACATTCAAAAACCTTCGAAATTCACAAAAAAAAACAGGTTTCAGGGACATTATAGTTAGTTGAAAATTTGACTCATATAAAACCAGAGAAATTCGCCTGTTACAGTAGTTGAGCTAACTATAACTCGCGCGCCCGCAATGCACTGCTGATGATGTCACATATTACATCACTCATGACATGGTCAGTGACATCACTGATGACATCACTGATGACATCTCAAATTACATCACTGATGACATCACTCATGGCATCATCCAAGTGACAATCTGATGCATATACTCATGCTCTAATATAAACTTTGATTCACCCATTCTAAAATGCTGACTACTATTTTTGAAAACATACACAGAAGAATGCCATATGCTACACAGCACTCACTATTTCCTAGGCCTACACACACATGTAAACTGGGGTGGCATGGTGAGCAAAATAATGATGGATTTAACCCAGATCTCTTGACTGGGGGTGAATGTCTTGATTTGTTCTGCATTCCGTCCATCAATTGTGTCTTTTGCTTTCTCGCCCTAAGTGCGCCAGGTATGCCCAGACGTGGGTCCTGGGCTCACTGTGCCACTGGAATCAATCTATCCTGGCTGAAGAGGGGTGAAACCCCGAAACAGTTCCTAGGATGCTTGTTTCCGGTCCAGGGAGGACGTGGCTTGGCAGTTCGGGCTGGACTGTTCCCATGAGGCACAGGGTCAAGACTGATTTGAATATGGCCAGGTCTAAACTGGGGTGGCATGGTGAGCAAAAGAATGATGGATTTAACCCAGATCTCTTGACTGGGGGTGAATGTTTTGATTTGTTCTGCATTCCGTCCATCAATTGTGTGTCTTTTGCTTTCTCGCCCTAAGTGCGCCAGGTATGCCCAGACGTGGGTCCTGGGCTCACTGTGCCACTGGAATCAAGCTGTCCTGGCTGAAGAGGGGTGAAACCCCAAAACTGGTCCTAGGATGCTTGTTTCCGGTCCAGGGAGGACCTGGCTTGGCTGTTCGGGCTGGACTGTTCCCATGAGGCACAGGGTCAAGACTGATTTGCATATGGCCAGGTCTAAACTGGGGTGGCATGGTGAGCAAAATAATGATGGATTTAACCCAGATCTCTTGACTGGGGGTGAATGTCTTGATTTGTTCTGCATTCCGTCCATCAATTGTGTCTTTTGCTTTCTCGCCCTAAGTGCGCCAGGTATGCCCAGACGTGGGTCCTGGGCTCACTGTGCCACTGGAATCAATCTATCCTGGCTGAAGAGGGGTGAAACCCCGAAACAGTTCCTAGGATGCTTGTTTCCGGTCCAGGGAGGACGTGGCTTGGCAGTTCGGGCTGGACTGTTCCCATGAGGCACAGGGTCAAGACTGATTTGAATATGGCCAGGTCTAAACTGGGGTGGCATGGTGAGCAAAAGAATGATGGATTTAACCCAGATCTCTTGACTGGGGGTGAATGTTTTGATTTGTTCTGCATTCCGTCCATCAATTGTGTGTCTTTTGCTTTCTCGCCCTAAGTGCGCCAGGTATGCCCAGACGTGGGTCCTGGGCTCACTGTGCCACTGGAATCAAGCTGTCCTGGCTGAAGAGGGGTGAAACCCCAAAACCGGTCCTAGGATGCTTGTTTCCGGTCCAGGGAGGACCTGGCTTGGCTGTTCGGGCTGGACTGTTCCCATGAGGCACAGGGTCAAGACTGATTTGCATATGGCCAGGTCTAAACTGGGGTGGCATGGTGAGCAAAAGAATGATAGATTTAACCCAGATCTCTTGACTGGGGGTGAATGTTTTAATTTGTTCTGCATTCCGTCCATCAATTGTGTGTCTTTTGCTTTCTCGCCCTAAGTGCGCCAGGTATGCCCAGACGTGGGTCCTGGGCTCACTGTGCCACTGGAATCAAGCTATCCTGGCTGAAGAGGGGTGAAACCCCGAAACCGGTCCTAGGATGCTTGTTTCCAGTCCAGGGAGGACCTGGCTTGGCAGTTTGGGCTGGACTGTTCCCATGAGGCACAGGGTCAAGACTGATTTGCATATGGCCAGGTCTAAACTAGGGTGGCATGGTGAGCAAAAGAATGATGGATTTAACCCAGATCTCTTGACTGGAGGTGAATGTTTTAATTTGTTCTGCATTCCGTCCATCAATTGTGTGTCTTTTGGTTTCGCGCCCTAAGTGCGCCAGGTATGCCCAGACGTGGGTCCTGGGCTCACTGTGCCTCTGGAATCAAGCTATCCTGGCTGAAGAGGGTTGAAACCCCGAAACCATTCCTAGGATGCTTGTTTCCGGTCCAGGGAGGACCTGGCTTGGCAATTCGGGCTGGACTGTTCCCATGAGGCACAGGGTCAAGACTGTTTTGCATATGGACAGATCTCAAACTGGGGTGGCATGGTGAGCAAAAGAATGATGGATTTAACCCAGATCTCTTGACTGGGGGTGAATGTTTTGATTTTTTCTGCATTCCGTCCATTAATTGCGTGTCTTTTGCTTTCTCGACCTAAGTGCACCAGGTATGCCCAGACGTGGGTCCTGGGCTCACTGTGCCACCGGAATCAAGCTATCCTGGCTGAAGAGGGGTGAAACCCCGAAACCATTCCTAGGATGCTTGTTTCCGGTCCAGGGAGGACCTGGCTTGGCAATTCGGGCTGGACTGTTCTCATGAGACACAGGGTCAAGACTGTTTTGCATATGGCCAGATCTAAACTGGGGTGGTATGGTGAGCAAAAGAATAATGGATTTAACCCAGATCTCTTGACTGGGGGTGAATGTTTTGATTTGTTATGCATTTCGTCCATCAATTGTGTGTCTTTTGCTTTCTCGCCCTAAGTGCACCAGGTATGCCCAGACGTGGGTTCTGGGCTCACTGTGCCACTGGAATCAAGCTATCCTGGCTGAAGAGGGGTGAAACCCCGAAACCGGTCTTAGGATGCTTGTTTCCGGTCCAGCGAGGACCTGGCTTTGCAGTTCGGGCTGGACTGTTCCCATGAGGCACAGGGTCAAGGCTGATTTGTATATGGCCAGGTCTAAACTGGGGTGGCATGGTGAGCAAAATAATGATGGATTTAACCCAGATCTCTTGACTGGGGGTGAATGGTTTGATTTGTTCTGCATTCCATCCATCAATTGTGTGCCTTTTGCTTTCTCGCCCTAAGTGCGCCAGGTATGCCCAGACGTGGGTCCTGGGCTCACTGTGCCACTGGAATCAAGCTATCCTGGCTGAAGAGGGGTGAAACCCCGAAATCGGTCCTAGGATGCTTGTTTCCGGTCCAGGGAGGACCTGGCTTGGCAGTTCGGGCTGGACTGTTCCCATGAGGCACAGGGTCAAGACTGATTTGCATATGGCCAGGTTTAAACTGGGCTGGCATGGTGAGCAAAAGAATGATGGATTTAACCCAGCTCTCTTGACTGGGGGTGAATGTTTTGATTTGTTCTGCATTCCATCCATCAATTGTGTGTCTTTTACACACACATCCATTCACTTATATATGTAGTTACTCATCAATAGAGGACTATAATATGCACTCATACATCTATACATGCAGTCACACGCTGCCACTCATCCATAGAGTTACTCACACGCCTAGTCAGTAATGCAAAGAATGAATCACATACCCATTTAATCATGTATACAGTTATACACACCAACTTCGTTATTTTTAGACATACCACATAACTTATTTATACAGATACTAACACACATTTACTGTCTTATACTATCACTGATAGAAGCAGACACTTATTTATACACCCACTCTTGAAATAACTTGGTCTCACGTATACTCATTTGTATACTCCAACACTCACATATTGTGGCTTAAAACCTATGTAGTTAGTCACAGATATACCACTGAGACATTTATTCACTCACCAACACACCCATTGACACACTAACTCACCCATACAGCCCTTTCCAGATGCACTTTGTAATCCATACAACCACTGAATCACCCACTCAGACATCTATGCACAGACTCATACACCCACCCACCCACACAGACACTCAGGGACCCATACAGATACTCAGACAACAAATCAATAACCTATATAGACACTCATGTAGGTATTCAGCAACCCATGCAGTTGCTTACACATCAATGGAGAGACTAATACAGACTTTTACACAGTTTAGTCACTAACCCATGCATTCAGTAAGACACGTTCAATCACTTACTTATTCAGTCAGTCACACACATACGAAATAATTCCTTTAGGGACTTGTAAATGCATTCATTCTTCAATACACCTTGGCATATATATATAAAACATATTTACATTTTATAGAAACACACATTCACTGGATGATGTCTAGAGTGATGTCATCAGTGATGTCATTTGAGATGTCATCAGTGATGTCACTGACCATGTCATGAGTGATGTAATATGTGACATCAACAGCAGTGCATTGCGGGCGCGTGAATTATAGTTAGCTCAACTAACTATGGCAGGCGAATTTCTCTGGTTTTATATGAGTCAAATGTTCAACTAACTATAACGTCCCTGAAACTTATGTTTTTTTAGTGAATATATATATATATACATATGTGTATATATATATACATACATACATATATATGAACTGATCGAGTGCCTCTTGGAAAGCTTGGGACTTTGGGAAACAAAATGATTACACGGCATCCCTGTCGTGCAAGAGAGCACCATCTCGTGAATTGGAGAGGCTGAGCTCGGAACTCTCTGAAGGGTAATTGTAGGGTTTAGGATACGTATGGGTTTTTCAGTGGCAAGGCTACTTTTTAGGACTTAGGGTGGGTGTGGGTATTTGGGTGTCAAGGGTAATTTTAGGATTTAGGGTAGCTACAGCTATATATGTGTGCATGGAAGCCATTGCTCAATGGATGACCTGTAATTCCTTGAAGCTCAATGGCGAAAAGACAGAGATTCTGGTGTTTGGAGGAAAGGAGGACTTCTGGTCGGCGGAGTGGTGGCCTATCTCGTTGGGGATGTGCCCGACCCCTACGACCCTGGCTAGAAATTTAGGAGTCATGATTGACCCGACCTTGGGGATGGACCAACAAGTTAAGAGAACTATCTCCACTTGCTGGGGCCTAATAAACATCCTACGGAGGAATAGTCATTATCTATCTCCTCAAGCCAGAAAACAGATCGTCTTGGCAATGATAGGCTCCAGATTGGATTATTGTAATGCCCTTTACTTAGGCATTAATAAGGGCTTGCTAACACGACTACAAATGGTGCAGAATGCCGCGGCCAGATTTGTATTGGGCTTGCCCAAACGGGCTTCTGCGCAGGCTGCCAGAAGGTCCTTGCATTGGCTCCCAATTGAGGCCAGAATCTCTTTTAAGTCCCTGAGTATGACATATGGGGCTCTGGCCACAAACAGGTCTGGAGGCTTAAGGGATTTGTTGGCCCCGTATACACCCTCCAGAAATCTCCGTTCGGCCAACAAATTTCTGCTATCAGTTCCCCGAGTTCGTAAAGCCAAATGGGGTGGCAGAGCTTTTTCATCTTTAGCCCCCAGGCTGTGGAATATGCTGCCAGTGGAAATTAAATCTCTTCCCTCCACGCACGCCTTTAGGAAGGCCCTTAAGACGTGGCTATTTGCCAGGGCCTACCCTTAGCTTTGATCAGTCTTCTTATGAACTTTTTTGGTTAGGCGCCTTGATGCCTTCGGGCTTAGTAGCGCAAATACAAATTCTTTTTCATTTCATGTGTATGTATGTATATATATATATATACACACATTTATATGTATATATACATATATGTGTCAACATCACAAGGTTGCCCTATATCGAAGACGCACTCACAAGGCCAATGAGCTCAGCAGAGTTCCTTTATTCAAAGCAGCATTTTACATCAAGAATTCTTCTGCGCCTTACGCGTTTCAAACCAACATGGTTCTTGATCACAGGCATCTGATGTGAGTCTGGCAGCACGACGGCACTTTCAACTCCTCTGCATTCTCATTAGTTAAATGCCCTCTGGTGGGCGTCTCCAGTGCGTGCTTGTTCTCAGGGAATGCTGGAATTCGTAGTGCATATTTTATCAACCCTTTATCAACCCTCCAGTGGGTGTGCCCCTAAAACAACAATTACAGTTTTTTGAAAACCCTCCAGTGGCCGTCTAGGTGTTAAATGCTGCTTGCACTGTATGTGTATATATGTATACACATCTATATATATGTGTATGTATATATGTATAGAAATATATGTATGTATACGTGTATATGTATACATATATGTGTGTATATGTATATTTATGTGTATATGTATGTATGTATGTGTATATATATATGTATGTGTGTATATATATATAATATATATATTATCTACTGGCGGTCGCCAGTAGATAGTTATAGTTAGGACCGAGTTTCCATAGGAAATCTGAAAATTCTATTTTAAATAACTTTGGCGCCGGTTGTCGAATCCTCGCGAAATTTTCAAAACTAATGGGGCGCTCCGCTGAGCTCCTACCCTGAAAGTCTCGGGGTGATTTGTCAAGCGGGGCTGAGAAAAAAGGGGGGTCCCAAAACGCGTTTTCCCCATGCATTTTCCCGTAGGACCTTTAGTCGAAGGTACAGCCCGAACGGCTGAACAGAATTACTTGAAATTTGGCAAAGAGGTAGTCCTCAGGTCAGGAATGTGCCTTTTGCATATATGGTGTCAATCTGTTCAGTAGTTCCTGAGATAATTTCAGTTAAAAGTACATAAATATCTATAAGCGCGCACCGTGCGCGCACCATAACGTGCACGAGCGTAATTCTGATTGGTGGTTACATGTCAGTCAACAAAGGTGGAGAACGTGAGAAGGGGGCAGGGTAGAGAGTTGCTGACCCCCTAGCCTTTGTCAGGGGGTCCCTAATGGACCCCGAAGGGTGAAAAAAACATTTTATTTGTTTTTTCAAAAAATCGCGGGGTGCGCGCACAGTGAAAAACCCTTAAAAAAAAAAAAAAATTCAAACGAGCCATTCCATATTACAGGATACAGTCAATCTATAACTATATACATAGGTAGTTTATTGTAAAATAAATATATAAATTAGCATTTAAAAAACCTTACACATTCACTTAAAAAACCATAGGTTTCACACATGTTATAGTTAGGAATTAGCATTTAAAAAACCTTGCAAATTCATTTGAAAAACTATAGGTTTCACAGATGTTATAGTTAGCTGGACATTTCACTCGTAAAAAAACATTGAAATTCCCCCGTTATAGTTAGTTCAGATAACTATAACTCGCGCGCCCGCAATCCACTGCTGATGACGTCACATATTACATCACTCATGACATGGTCAGTTACATCACTCATGACATCACTGATTACATCATCCTTGTGATAGAGTGGCGGTCGCGCGAGTTATAGTTATCTGAACTAACTATAACGGGGGAATTTCAATGGTTTTTTACGAGTGAAATGTCCAGCTAACTATAACATGTGTGAAACCTATGGTTTTTTAAGTGAATATATCTATCTATCTATCTATCTATCTATCTATCTATCTAGATAGATAGATAGATAGATAGATAGATAGACAGACAGACAGACAGACAGACAGACAGACAGACAGACAGACAGACAGACAGACAGACAGACAGATAGATAGATAGATAGATAGATAGATAGATAGACAGATAGATAGATAGATAGACAGATAGATAGATAGATAGATAGATAGATAGATAGATAGATAGATAGATAGATAGATAGATAGATAGATAGATAGATAGATAGATAGATAGATAGATAGATAGATAGATAGATAGATAGATAGATAGATAGATAGATAGATAGATAGATAGATAGATAGATAGATAGATAGATAGATAGATAGATAGATAGATAGATAGATAGATAGATAGATGGGCTTTTACTCACCTGTAAAATACACACATTTTCATGGTAAATCCATTGTTGTAAAGACTGTGGTTGCTCCGGCAGTTGTTATTCCACCATAAATTAGTATAAGGACAATTAACATGTGCAAATAGCTTGTCGATTAAGTGTAATGGAAGCTAAGGAAGTCACAAAAGGTGACAACACAATATCCATTTTCAGCAATACCTCCGTCATTTTACAAATGAAGGAATGTTAAAAATTCCTTCCAGTAAGTACAGTTATTATCCAGAAAGTGAATATATTGGAAGTCATCAACTGCATTCATTATACTTCCAAACTGTATAGTCTTTTTAGATTAGATGCTATTTGTCCTCGGAAAGCATGAGTCTTCTTTTTAAAAGTTTAGTTTTGAGGGTTTCATGGCTACATCTAAAAAGCTGATCGGCAAGTAGTACTTGGTGTCTATTTTTCGACAGTGCCACTCTGGTTATTTTTCACATATCATGCAAAGTTATTTGGCTTACTGGTTTTCTTCTTTTCATTTGCGTGTTGCTCTTATTGTAAAATGATTGATTTTTTTTGTGGTACAAATTTATACTGATATCAAGGCTTGCCAGCAATAATCATATGCGGTCTTTAAATCTAAGCTTTGCATATGAAATGCTTTTCTTGATAAAGAGTTGGCTTCTGAAGACAGATATTAGTCAAACAGACATGTATTTGCAGAAGAACATGTTGACTTAAAATATTGCCTCTATATAAAGGGTTGTTTAAGTATGCCTTGGGTTCATGAATAATGCAATATTTGCTAAGTTATTTTATTGATTTAAGTTTTAAAGTCCATGCATGAAATATTTTATTGGTCCAACAACTTTTAAAAATGTTAATGAATTGCATTCAGTATCTGGTATCTACAAATCAAACTACGGATGTCATATCGACATAAGTTGCAAATAGACACTGCATTGTGGGTATGATATTTTCTGGGCATTTGACGTAGGTGATGTACACACCACATACATGTAAGGTAAGTGATTAATTGCTAGAGGTTCTTTATCAAAGCACCCTTAGGTTTTCAGAGGGAAACAGCTAATATAACGACGCCGAACAACGTGTTGCCTTTGAAACGCAGGCAGAATAACTTGAACCACACATTACATTTACAGCCCCAGTTGTTACAACGGTATGTGTTTGGTCAAGCGGCGCTTGACTTTAAAGTTACAGTGACTGTAGTTGGACTAGTAAATTATACTATTTCAAATCCAGCACCCCCCTAAGGCAAGTTTTTGTATTATATTGTGTTGTAAATGGAATGTGTGCTTCAGACACATTTATTGTCCCACCTGTGTTATTAAGGAACGTGTGGAAAATAAATGCGTGGGTGTGTCAAAAACCGTTTTTAGAGGATTATCATTACGATCTCTTTCTTAGACTAGCACGTCACATAAGCAGACATATCCGCATTAAGTGTATGAAATCCAAAGTGCATTTGGTTTTATCTTTTGGGAAGCGCAAGCAATCAGGGAGTGCGCCTTTAGGGCCCGCCCCCCTGGATTCCAGCCACGCTCCTTCCAGGCATGCCAGGGTAGCCCGATTGGCGTCCGCATAGGGGAAGTCCTTTCGGGTCACCTCGGTGATGTAGTTCTGGCTGGGACCGGCGGGGGGAGGAGCTTGAGGCCTACTTAGGCAGGGGGACCCCAGACTCCGATCTCTCTCCATCCCGCGCCGGCCCCAGTCGCGTCGTCTCTAAGGAATCTCCCGCCCACCCGTCCCTGAGATTAGGTATTGGGGTAGGTGTAGCGGTAAAGAGGCCACAGAAGTTTGAACCACATGGTTAACGGGAGTCCTCCTACAGACTCCCTTGGCCAGAACTGAGGGGGAGAGACGGTAAGCTCTCCGCAGAAAAAATGGGGACACCGGCTAGGGAGGCAAGGGTGCCAGGTCACAAACTAGGGCATGGGGCAGCGGCCCCTGGTTATTCCCTAAGAGCCTCCTTCTCAGCCTGGTGTTAGAGGGTGGGCCCAGAAATGGCAGACAAGGACCAGAGGGCTGAGGGCTCACCTCTCAAGGACGCAGGTGGGTTGCGCCTTGCGTTATTCTCAGTTGGGGGATGCGAGCCAGATGGCCCCCTTTGGTGCTGGAGCGTTAGAACGTTTTAGGAATAATGAAGTTAGTTATTAAAATGATTGTTTATGATTGCCAATATTAAAAGTGTGAATATGGATTTGTGCAATATGTAAATAAGTGATTACTATTTGTCATGTTTATGAGTGATGATGTTATATATTTAAACATGGCCGTTTTATACCCACGATTTGGTATCAAGTATTTATTGTGGGAATGTTCATGGGGGCAGGGCTGGGAGCATCCTGGGGGGTCCGGGCTCTATTGTTGCACTGAAATGTTGGCCTCTGCTGTGAGCCTAGTCCTGCAAAGGAGGCACCAATTACACAGGCTCTGCTGTGATGTTGTATGTTTGTTCATCCAGTGCAAGTCCTGTTACTGTGGGAGTGACTTAACTGCCTGTCAGGGCCTCCAGGCTGACATGGGAGGGAAAAAATGAATAACTAGCCCATTGTGAAACAACAACAAAAGTACAGGAAGTCTTGTCTGTTGCATCTGGCTTAGTTATGAAGTGGTGTGCTGGATATTTTTGGCACAATCTAAATTTTACATCATCAGGTAAGTGCGATGACCCCAATAGTTGTTGCTCTAATTTGGATCTTGAAAATGATGGCACAGTTTGTTGCCTAAATTAAATCCTGTAGTGATTTGGTCACATAAGCACAAATCTTTAATCAAATTTGAGTTAGCTATTTTAATGTTGTGCTCGTGAGACATGGGACATTGTTTGCCTCAACCCTTTAAACTGAAATAATGAGGCGTTCACACTTATCTTTGGTGTTTTTTACACTTTTACATGTCTTAGCCGCCTGTCACTTCCGAACTTTAAGTGAACCACACACAACAGTAGAAGTTCAGTGAATAGCGTGCACTAGGTTTGCTACTCTATACATTTTTCAGTAAACAGTATTGTCATTGCCAAGATACGGACACTCTACACCTTCTGTTGTCTCAGAGATCTTGGGGTGATGTCAGCAGGAGAGACTGAAATTACTTTAACGCGGATTGGATCTGAAAGGCTTGAGGTGGATCCAACTGGATGCAGAAAAGAGCTTTTCAGCTTCAAGACCATCCCCATTCATATTCAACTGTAGCCTGCAAAGGTACTCAGAAGGCATTGGTGTCTTTAGCCATACTACCAGAGCAAGAGCAGCATCGCAGTATGGTATGATTGTGAGTAGGGATAGGATTGGATAATCTAACAATGTCATGGTAGCTTTCTTTTCATAAGGCCTTGCTTTATCAATTGACGCTGAATCAGCCTGCCAGAAGACAGGGGAGGGATTCTCTGCCTGCCTTGTAAAAGAAACCGTGCCTACCTTCGAGAAGGTTAAAGTTGGAAGTGTGGTTCCCGGCTCTTCCTGAATCTTTGCACTCCAGGATCTGGTCCCAAGAACTGGGAGAAACAGTTTTCTGACCAGGAAACCCTACTTAAGACATCTGCCTGCTTGCGTGCATGACCTCCAGGAGGATTACATAGGTCCAAGCAAATAGAATCCTGCTTCATATTACCAAAGGACTTTGGTGTGCAGCTGGATGGGCTGCTGATGTCTGCTACAGATAATCGATGCCAGTTACAACTGATGTCAATATACCCGAGGTGTTTGGGGCTGTTTTTGAGGTCAGTCCTGAAGCACCAACAAGACACATTCATTTGTGCACCTACCCAGAAAACCTGGAAGCCACTATTGCTAGAGGAGGGCAGGTCAAGACCTAAAACCCTGATAAGCACCTTACAGCACCCAGGTAACTGACTTTACCAGCTCCATCTGTGAAAGGTTGTGGGTTAAAGCATTGTTGCCCTACATGGGATATTTAGATACAAGGATCGGATGTTCTCTGGTAATCGAGGCTGGTCTTAGCAATGCTACTACTGTCTGTCACGGTGCCCATTGCACAATCAGAGGTGCTCTGCAGCATTGCCACTCTTTTGTGATGCTATTTTCCATGCTAGGTAAGTTGATTAATCTGTATCTTGTATCTAACCTTTCTAAAGAGATCCCGATTCAATCAATATAGACTAAGATTTAATGTCATCCACAGTGCCCCAAATTATAGCATCCATGACTTAATAAGTTCAGTTGTGTTGTTTGTAGCAATCAGTCTTCGTCCCTGTTTATGGAAATTTCCATCTGTGCATCGTTAACATAGACAGAGAAAGCTTCTATGTCACCTTGTCGCAGAAGTGGAAGATGGTCTTCTTATAAATGTAAACATTGTAGATATTATGGAGCCATGAACCGGTTTGCAATTATTTTTCATTGTACCTTTGACTTCCTCAGAAGTGAGGAAAGATTTCAAGTTGACAAGCAGGATGAGCACACGTTGCATTAATGGCTGAGATTCCCACCACCTCCGATGATCTCATTAGCATTGCAGACCGGCCGGGGGTATAAGAGCAGCATAGAGGTCCAATGCCACCAGAATTGATTCCTTTTCGCCATCAGAAGTTTCGGAGAGGTTCTCTATTTGATCAATCCATGCTTCTTCACGGCCAACTGCAGAGGGAGAAGATGTTTTCACTATTTGTCTGTAATTGGCCAAGTTCTTAGTGCCAGATAAGATTCTTTTAATCAGTGTGCTAAACCAAGATGGTTCCAATTTTAAGTGTATGTTAACTTCTTTAAAAGAATGATTCATTTTGCTTTAATTTGTGGTGTTCTTTTCACAGCATGTTCTGTAATTCAAGAGCCGTGGGATGGGGGAGTATATAAATTAAAGTTAGCTGACAGGTGGATTAAAATCTGCAGGAGACACTGGATGAAGGAGAGCCACTTATGTGCATCTCACATTCATTTAGTCACTGGGCGGTGGAGGAAAGCCACTGAACCATGTGTTCTCTTTTTTCGGTTAGTCGAGACCTTTCGATTTTACTAACATTGTATAAATAATTTACTTATTTTAAAAGGGTTTTCATCCAGCTCGTTTCATCAATTTGTCTGTTATAGTGTCATTCATATTTTCCACGGTCCACTACAGCTGACAGCGTGGGCCAGTGGGGCAGCCCACATCAGCCACTAGCTAATTTCACTATGAGTGAAGTCATTCTGCCCTTTAGCAATGATTGCGTCAACACACAAACTACTTCCCCTAAGTGCTGAGGGCTACTGCAGTAATGTGTTTCTCCAAAGAACATAAAATACTTTTCCTTTTATCCATTTTTTCAGATTGATGAGCTCCTGGCAGCTTCCCCAACAATAAGGTTTTGCAAAAACCATTAAAAACACAAGCTCTGACAAAGCCAACAGGCTGGCAGCCAGCACCAGACCTTTTGGCTTTGCCAATGCTTTTTAAAGTACTGCACATGCCCTTGTTCAGCCAAGTGGTTCCAGGTGAGATTTGAAAACTAAGGGCTTCATTTATGAGAAGTGACGCACCGCTGCGTGAAAGCGGCGAAGCGTCACTTCTCAGTGCGCCCTCCATACGACACCAATGATGCGTCATATTTATAATATGACGCATCATGTCTCAAGGAAGGACAGATACGTCAGTATAACTGACGTATCTGTCGGCGCAAAAAGTGGCGCATTGCTGGAGTTGTGTCGGAAGCCTGACGCAACTCCAGCAATGTTCCTTTCACATGGGGCAAGCCCCATGTGAAAGGGCCTGCGTCAACATTACGCCTGCCATGAGGCAGGCGTAAGGTTTTGACGCATTGGCGTCCTAGAAGTGGCGCAGCGAAATCTCATAGATTTCGCTGCGCCACTCCTACGACCCTCTCTTGCGGGGGTACGCCCACCCTGCATACATTATACCTGGCGCAGGTATAATGTAGCGCAGGGTTTTACAAAGTGATGCATCTACCTAGATGCGTCACTTCGTAAATATGGCGCAACATGGCGCATGTTTTACGCCGCTGGTGTGTCACAAAAAGTGACACACCAGTGGCACAAAAGTGACGCAGGGGCTCATAAATGAGCCCCTATGCAGTCAGCAATTGACCTGCATCATGACTACTTGATAAAAAGTACCCACTGCAGTTCAGGTAACATTTCCTTTTCATTCAGAGATGAGTAATTTCGTGGATAGTGAAAGTGAACAAAATCACCAACTAATTATAAAATGTGATGTATACCAATAGTGACGTGACTAACTAAACCAAATGTATTTGTAACAATTTATAGAGAGCATATTCAGACTTTTGTGGCTCCAAAATGTTAAAATTATATTATTTTCTAACTTTGTTTGTTTTGTTTGAAAGTATTTTAAACAGCCTGTGTAAAGTTCACAAGTAGTAAATACTTCTGAAATTGTATTTTATTTCATGAAAGCTCTCTCATTGCCATTGGTGGCTACACAATGGCTCCTCAAGTCAAACTCTTACTCCTGACTTCTGGTGTATTGTGACTTCAGAGGTTTGAAGTTTGGCAGGGCAAGTTCCGCCTTTCATCTTTTAGAGGTCAGTGCCCCGATGACCTTTAAATTGTGCAAAAGTAGCACCTGTTCACAGCACTTAGAAATTGCAGTATTGAGTACTATATGAAGAACAACCTATTGCTATTGTTATTCTCACAAAGACGTTGTTTTGGGGGTCTCTCCTTACAGTCAATACCAGATCAGGTCAACACGGTTTGATTGCTGAAGAAAAGTTCCCATTTGTTGAAATCCCGGCAGGACTATGTTTTTCAAAGCGTGTGATGGGGCTCGTTCATCGCAAGGCCTGATTAAGGGCATGACTATTTGCTAACAAGGTCAGCGAGAGGGGGAGGGGCACTGGCGGAGGGGTGGAGGGGGGGGGGTGCGGGGAAGCTGCGCTATCCAGGCGCGAAAAATCAGCAGCAAATCCCTTTATTCGGCTAATGGGAGCAGTGGGCGCGCGCGCTAGCCTCCCAGGGGCACCTTCATTAGGCCCTGCTTTGCAAACGAAGCTAATATTTACAAATAACGAGGCATTCACATCAGCGCTCGGCTGCACTGAGGAGCGGCTGCGGCTTACAGATCCTTACACGGGAATGTCACATTCACTTTGCATTAGAAATACATCAAGCTCGAGAGATCCGATGTGGGCAGCTGCAGGCGACACTCACGGATGCCTAATTTAAGCCATGTCAAAGCAGGCCGAATGTGTGCTCCTTGCATCCGCATTGTCTGCTGCAGCCAGGCACTTAAAACCCAAATATCCCATGAGCCAGACTTGCAGAAAGGGTCACTGCCCACTGCCTAGGGGTAGTACTTCATCACGTTGTACTTTTAGCGGCAGAGGGGTCCTCCGCTGGGTGCCCTGCTATAACCTCCCTCTGCTCTGGGTAGGGATGGGTGTGCCCAGGGCTTTAAGTGGGAGGAAAAAACTAAGGGGTCTCCCAAAGGGGCGTGGTCAATGTAATTAAGGGCGTGGCTTAAAAACACATAAGCTAAAAATCTGTGTTTAGCATAGTGTGCTGCCCGACTTGTATTTTGCTGTTTCTGTCATTGCGTCCAGATATATGATACAAGTCACATCATAGCTACGTGTCAGGACTATTGGCTTTGTCAGTGGTTGTTAGTTGCATAAGATAAATAAGCAGCAACTATAGCTTGTATATAATATTGAAAAAGTGACACCACGACAATGTTGCTGCTCCTGAGTTTCAAAAACAGAAGGGAAATCCATAGAGAAAAAGACTCTCTTTAAAGGATTTCCCTTTCTCTACAAGGCTCACCACGCCAGGCGCGCAACACCCATTAAACTCAAAGGGCTTCAGCCCCCCCCCCCCTCGTGTGTGGCAGCCCGGGATGAGACCGCTTCCTGGGCAGGCACAAAGCCGCGCCCGAGCACTTCACAGGTCTTTAAAAAGACCATTTGCATGTTAATGAGGCCTCGCTGTTGTTTCACCCCTTCTAAGAGCCCCTGCAGCTCCACTCTGCCTAGATTGAGCACCCCCACCCCCGAAATCAGAACCACTCTGCCTACTGTTTAAAGATTCAGCCCCCCCCCCCGAAATTTTTGGTTAGCCCCCCCCGAAATTTGGCTCTAGTTGCGCCTCTGCACCACGCGCACATCGAAGTGCTGCTGTCACTGCAAATCCGGAAAAAAAACGGGCCGCCTGTGCCAGGACACAAAAGAGAGCCCGATAGAGACCCGTTTCCAGGCCCCCTTAAAAAAACTGCTGGTGCTCAGACCCGGTGAGACCCGGCCCACTTAAAGCCCTGGGTGTGCCACTGAAAGCTCGAGCCAGGGTCATGCCTGGCTCTGGGTCAGCTCCAGGGCCTCTTAGACCCTCGACCCCAAAACGAGCCGAGCCTTCAGATGACGTTTGTCTACCACCTGCGTCTAGCCTCATGGACTAAGAATTAAAGGGAAAGCTTTTTGAAAACGAGGTTCCTATTGAGTGGCTAAATAAAACATTGTGAAACCAAAAATCCTAAAATGAATCCCGGCTTCCCCACTGCAACAAATTGTGTGAAGCTATGTAAACATTTTATTTCGCAGAGCCTCCTTTTCTTCATTACTGCATGCAAGACCACCTTCAAATGTGTGTACTTATGATGTGTGCTGTACAGAAACCTCTTGTGATTAATTAAATAGATTATAATGTTGCTTCATGTATAATAAAAATATAGGCCTTTTATAGGGCACTGACTTGCCTCATAGTTCACTAATGGCATTGTGGTCAAAGCGGGGGCGATGGGGTTGAATGATACTAAGATAATGCATAAAAAGTATCACTTTTAGTAAATGTCTCTCAATGCAGTGATACAATATTATGTACATGACGCTACCACATATTAAATAAAGTAGGGCGAATTCTTGGATTTTGTAGAGACTTTATCACATTTGTACGTGATGTTTGTTGCATGATACACGTGGCAAAATATTTTCAAGACTCGTGCACAGGTTCTTAGGGCCAAGACAGACCCTTTGCTCAATTCCACCTCGTCTCTTACTGTTAACTTCACGGCTCGTCCACCTGTGGGGCACTGTAGGTTCTTTAGGGTCATGCTTTGGTATGTTCTGTTTAGGCATATATATAACTTTAATTATACAGGCATAATCTCACATAGATCCCGATTATTGTGCTGCCCACAGCTTTTGTAATTTTATGTTTTGCTTATGCCTGTGCTGACCCAAATAGTGTTCTCAAACACGTGATCTGGTTTCTTCAGATATTTCTCAAGGGGACTATGAAACCAGATGGGTGCACTCATCACGTGACTTAAAGAAACTGAAGGGTCAAAAAGGCAAATATCTTTGTTGACGACTGTCTGGACTGTAAACAGCAATGAGGAAATGCCACATAACATCACTTATGGTCGCAAACAGATGGGGATCTTGAGATAGATTAGCCATGAAAGTCCCAATTCCTTCAAACTCATAGTTCTTGCGAAACAATGCTTAGTGTAGGAAGAAAAAACTATACAGCTTTGCCGAGCTCTAGTTATTCTATGTTATTGTATTTTATATCATGGAATCTACTCTTATGTTCACTTGTAATCCAGAAGTTCTTCAGAGTGCAAGATCCAACCCTCTCTGGCTGCCTTTAACCATAAGTAGAACTGGACCAGAGGGGCTCTCACACCAGACTTAAACAGGATTTTTTAAATAGAAACTCAAATTAGCTTGATCCACTGTAGGTAGGTGAGTCGGACATACCAAGAAAGTGGAAGGCTGGTGGGATAGTATTCAAGACTCTTGTTGGTAATCAGTGAGATTAAGAAATCTACCAAGATCTGAACTGGCGGCCAGTGGCCTACGTTAAGGTGGGAAATCCTGTGATCTTATAGTACCAGGAAGAAGAAGTGGAGTCTAGTAGCCTTGTTTGATAGCCATGGTGGGTAGACTGTTGTAGACCAATAGTTGGTAAAGAGACACAACTGAACGATTGCTCTTACAATAGTGTCCCTATGAATTGTTAAGCAATTAAGGTAAGAATTTTGAGATGGATTTTAAATCAAGATAGCTAGAAGTCAACAGAAGCGTGGTCTTTTCTCAACCATTATTTTTTATCCACTGTTGGACCAAGATGTTTTCCTTTTTCTATTGTGGCAGATGACTTGGAAGTAAAGGCAAAGCAAGGACAGAGGGGGCTGTGAAAAACAAAAAGGCTACCATAACCTTTTGTCCGTCTCTGTTAATGCCTGGATGTCTATAAGCCAGTTGGAGATGAGAAGACTAGCCATACAAGTAGGATCCCTCTTCTCTTTCAGCATCAGCTGAGTATCGTCAGTATATATTTTACAGTGCTTCTTGACTTTGGCGAGCAGGTGCATAGCGATGTTAAGAAAGAAGGAGTAAAGCTCCACATGTAAGCCCTGGCAGGATCACTTCTACTCAGTGGCCCTCCTCCACAAACTCTAGGAGACAGTAGAGCTTAACATGTGCCAGTGGGTGCAGATGATGAGGATCAACACTCATGTCTGGGTACCAGGACTTCTTTTTCATCATCAGTCTTGGACCCAGAGCAATAGAAAATGGCAGAAAAGGGAGAAAGAAGGAGGAAGTGAACAGTATGAAATCATTCACAATGGGAGAGAGAAGGGATGCAAAAGCGCCTTCATAAATGAGATAAACAGACAGGAAGCATAGGCTGGTGGAAAAAGTGTCAGGCCTTGGAATCAAGACTAGGCATCTTTGGAATTTGGGAGCCCTTGCATTAGAACATGCCTGTGGTGGGTTCTTGAGAACACAATGAGACCATGCACTAATCTTTCGCAAAATAAGCACTACAAAATATTTTTAGATTTAAAGAAAGGCTTCTGGATTTTCTGGGCTCGATTGAATCCAGGGTAAATGATGTAATTATGAAATGATAGGAATGGCTAGAGGTAAGATCAGTCGGATAATGTTTAATTGAGAGATACAACACCGTCAGAAACTGAGTCATAGCCGTTAACTCACTCCCTTGGTCACTAGATCGAATGCTCATCATGGCAGTATCCCAAAGGACCGGTGGGGAGGTGCAGGGAGGAAAATAAAGGAAGAAAGAGGGAGGAAAGCCTAGAAAGGTTTTGAAATAGGAAACCATTTGACAGCGATAATGTTCTTCTAGTGGTCCATGTGTCATTATGTAGAACTTTACATACACCATGATTATCATTTCTGTGATTATTACCTAAATGGACAGGTCTTGGAATGGTCTTTCCTTTAGAGAGACCACCTCATTGTAGGTTTCCAGGCGTGAATATTCATGTGATCACCTATTGCTTTCTGGGTGGTGTAGAGTTGTTGTGCTTCGGATGACCTAATTAGACTAACCCACCTGGAAACAATGATTTGTAGATGTAGTCCAGGGTTAAAAACAGTGTCTGTAATGACCTTTAGTGATGTGGTCACCCTGCTTTCATTTTTGTTCACTGCCCAACCTAGTTGTTTAGGTCTGGCTTACCTGAACAGCTATCTGCATGATCCTTTTGATACCAGTTCTTTAAAATATACATGGGGTGGGGCGGGCTTTGGCTCCACCAAGAGGAGTATTTTTGTATCTTCTCATGTTATTGGCTGTTTGGTGTATCACTGCGCTTTCTAGAAAATAATTCCATCAACACGCAAGGGAGATTATCTCACATCTTTAAAGAAAGAACACTCAATCACCACAGTTTGTCACATTTAATTCTTATTTTATGTATGTGTTCGATACAGAACCTTTTTTTCACAGCATTGGCTAAGCTAGTAAGTGTGGTTTTAATATGCAAATTAGCATTTGTGCATGCGACACATGCAAACAGCATTAGTAGGTGCCTGTGCACATGCATTAGCACATTAAAGTCAGAGGTATTGGCCATGGCCAGACTGGGAATCTCAAAGTAGCCCTGGCAATCTTGTTGAATCGGCCCCCACGAGGGGGGGACAAGAGGCCGCAAGCGTGAAGCACTGCTGCTTAACAAAACCGGCCCCCAGTGCTGCTGCTTTTGTTACTGTGGGGCGCTATGGCAGCATCCATGCAAAACCAGCCCCCACCGGTCCAAAATCGTCCCCCACCCTTCCAGCCTTTGAGTAAATGCTTGATGCCCGCTGTGCCCAGTCCGGCCCTGGTTTTGGCTGTGCCATAACTTCTTTTTAATAGCAGCATATATGTGTATGTGTTTCAAAGAGCTGCAGTAGAGTATGCCTTCAGTGAGAAATATACCGATTTTTGCAACACGGTATCCAGTACAAATGCAGGGCACAGTTTGCCAATCTGCTTAAAAGACAGGGCTAGAAGAGAAAATGCGGAGGCAAGTTCATTCCGCTTTCCACAATCCCTTCTAACATTTTGGCAGTGCCTGCCAGCATGAGATACACACACAGCACATATTAAAAGAACATGAGCGTCCTTGGGTGGTCAAGTGATGGAGTGTCTTACACTGCCAAACTTCTGGATACCAATTGTAGCTTGTCAATTTGGTCAATTTCTAATTTGCTATGAATTCTTAAAGATCACGCCTCTTGTTGACTTGACCTGTCAAAGTATTTGCAACAATATCTTTCTTTGCATTAAAGCTGTATGTCAAAAGAACACAATCATAGCAGGTAGAAGGCTGGATGCTCGTCAATGACAAACATGGTCATCTCAAGGTCACAATACTGAACTTCGGCAAGGGAGGTCAATCCTCTGTCCTTTCAAGGTCAGTAATGGAGTTACATAAATTGGGTAATAGTAGTAGTAGCATCACGTAGAAATGACAGAGTATGAGGTGCTGTAAAACACAAAGTATTGCTTTTACTAGCCCGCAGAGCATGCTCAATTCAAGGGTCTGTTAGGATCCCCACAGAAGGAGCATTGGATATGCAGGTGTTTTAAATCTCGATGAGCATCCCTCGTGCCTGCCCAGCCTGCCTGTCAAGAGAGCACTGCACCCAGAGATATGGGGTGTGGGCTGCCTCAGCTGGCTTGTCGTGAGAGAATTGCACCCATGGATGTGGTGTCACCTGTCTGCCCAGCCTGCCTGTCGTGAGAGAATTGCACCCATGGATGTGGTGTCACCTGTCTGCTCAGCCTGCCTGTCGTGACAGCATTGCACCCGGGATGTGGTGTCGCCTGTCTGTCCAGCCTGCCTGTCGTTATAGCATTACACCTGGGATGTGGTGTCGCCTGTCTGCCCAGCCTGCCTGTCGTGACACCAGAGCATCTGAGATGTGGTGTCACCTGTCTGCCCAGCCTGCCTGTCGTGATAGCACTGCACCCACGGATATTGTGTCACCTGTCTGCCCAGCCTGCCTGTCGTGACAGCAGAGCATCTGGGATGTGGTGTCACCTGTCTGCCCAACCTACCTGTCGTGATAGTACTGGACCCACGGATGTGGTGTCTGCTGCCAGAACAGCCCATCTGTCATGAAAGCACTACACCCAGAGATATCAGGTGTGGGTTGCCTCAGCTGGCTTGTCGTGAGAGAATTGCACCCATGGGTATGGGTGTTTGCTGTCTGCCCAGCTTACTTGTCATGACAGCATTGCACCCGGGATGTGTTGTTGCCTGTCAGCCCAGCCTGCCTGCCGTGACAGCATTGCAACCGGGATGTGGTGTCGGCTGCCTGCCTATTGTGATAGCAGTTTATCCAGCCTACCTGTCGTGACAGCACTGCATCCAGGGATGTGATTCCTGCTGCCAGCCCAGGCTTCCTGTCATGAGAGCACTGAACCCAGGGATGTGGTTTTGGCTGCCTGCTCAGTCCGTCTGTCTTGAGAGCATTGCTCCTGGGATGTGGTGTCTGCTACCTGCCCAGCCCGTCTATCATGAGAGCACTGCACCCAGAGATATGGGTGTGGGCTGCCTCATCTTGCTTGTCGTGACAGCATTGCACCCGGAATGTGGTGTCACCTGTCTGCCCAGCCTGCCTGTCGTGACAGCAGTGCATCTGGGATGTGGTGTCGCCTGTCTGCCCAGCCTCCGTGTCTTGACAGCATTGTACCCGGGATGTGGTGTCGCCTGTCTACCCAGCCTCCGTGTCGTGACAGCATTGCACCAGGGATAAGGTGTCGCCTGTTTGCCCAGCCTGCGTGTTATGACATCATTGCACTCATGAATGTGGTGTCGCCTGTCAGTCCATCCTGCCTGTCGTGACAGCATTGCAGCCGGGATAAGATATCGCCTGTCTGCCCAGCCTGCCTTTCGTGACAGCTTTTCCCCCGGGAGGTGGTGTCGCCTGCCTGCCCAGCCTGCCTGTCGTGACAGCTTTTCACCCGGGATGTGGTGTCGCCTGTCTGTCCATCCTGCCTGTCGTTACAGCATTGCATCTGGGATAAGGTGTTGCCTGTCTGACTATCCTGCCTGTCGTGACAGCTTTGCATTTGGGATAAGGTGTTGCCTGTCTGACCATCCTGCCTGTCGTGACAGCATTGCATCTGGGATAAGGTGTTGCATGTCTGCCCAGCCTGCCTGTCGTGACAGCTTTTCCCCCGGGAGGTGGTGTCGCCTGTCTGTCCATCCTGCCTGTCGTGACAGCATTGCATCTGGGATAAGGTGTTGCCTGTCTGTCCAGCCTGCCTTTCGTGACAGCTTTTCCCCCGGGAGGTGGTGTCGCCTGCCTGCCCAGCCTGCCTGTCGTGACAGCTTTTCACCCGGGATGTGGTGTCGCCTGTCTGTCCATCCTGCCTGTCGTTACAGCATTGCATCTGGGATAAGGTGTTGCCTGTCTGACTATCCTGCCTGTCGTGACAGCTTTGCATTTGGGATAAGGTGTTGCCTGTCTGACCATCCTGCCTGTCGTGACAGCATTGCATCTGGGATAAGGTGTTGCATGTCTGCCCAGCCTGCCTGTCGTGACAGCTTTTCCCCCGGGAGGTGGTGTCGCCTGTCTGTCCATCCTGCCTGTCGTGACAGCATTGCATCTGGGATAAGGTGTTGCCTGTCTGTCCATCCTGCCTGTCGTGACAGCATTGCATCTGGGATAAGGTGTTGCCTGTCTGTCCATCCTGCCTGTCATGAACGCACTGCACCCGGAAGAGGCGCTTCTGCCTGCCTCCATCCCACTGTTGGCTTCTCTTGTTTTCTTCGCAGCTGTAAACCATTTAATATTCAGACCATTACTTGGAGCAGCCAAGATTAATCTCCCCCTCTTAGGTTTCAATTCTGCTTTGCAGTCGGCGCAGTGGTTAAAATACCACGGGTCCTATTAATTTATTATGGGATGCCGTGGCCAGCGTGACCTCCTTTAACCTTTCGCAGAGGCAAATGTAAATCTGTCGCCACGGCCTGCGGCGGCTGTTACACTGAGGCTGGGAGCGGCCCAGTGCTGTGGAAGGCAGAGGGGGTTTTCGCCAGTTCACCTGTGCGCGTCTGTTTCCATGGAGTCTTTTGTGGTGCTTTCGTCAGCGCCACATGGTGCCTTGTGACCACCGTGACACGCATCACTAAACAGAACCTGGACTCTAGCATGAATAGATGCGCCTGCTCGGAGTAGAGCAGATTGCCTGTAGTTATGTGCTTGCATTGTTGAAAGTGCATATGTCTGTGTAACTTAGAATTTCGCGGACTAGTGCCTAATTTGTAAAAATAGTAAGTGCCAGGGATTGCACCACCCATTGCCCCCTTAAGCGCTACCAATGACTGTACCAACGCAACTACTAACCACCACACTCCTACAAGTGTGACAATTCCGACTATTCCAGGCCGCCACACTGTAAGAATTGTTAGAGGTGCAGGTATTAGTCCTTTTTAATATATATTGAATTAATAAACAACTATTGTGTGCTCCTCTCTGAATTACACAAACAGCACCACCATGTGGCAGACCGTCATAAGTGCCGAGCACCGGAAACCACCTGCTCAAATTAAGCACTGTTCTGAGGGAATTCATGACTTGTAAACAGCACAAGTATGAAAGACAGAAGAGTAGTTGCCTTTCTCTTTTTCGAAGCTGTGCTTTCCGCAGTTCATGCCTTAGCCCGGAGAAATTCTGATTTACCTGTACGCTCTTTACACACTGCAAAGACAAAGGAACACATGCCCTGCCGAGCCAGGGCAGCTCCCCATGATTATTCCCTTTCACTCAAGTCAGCAAGAATCCCAGAAACATAAAGGGCACCCAAACTCTGAAGGTGCAGCAGATCTTATCATTAAGAGTGAGTGCACCACACCGATTCTGATAGCATAACATAAATAAGCATTCATGGGGAGCTGATGTGTGCTAGTGGCTAAAGGCTAACTTGGACCAGGTGACTGCAAATTGTGGGATCCTGGGCAAGTAACTAATCCTCCCTGTGCCTACATTTGTGAACTGTAATTCATATGGAAAATATGAACATGTATTTCACCTCTTAGGGACTTATTATTAGGTAGGTGGAATAAATCAGATATTTACCACACATAAAAATAAAAATGACCCCAAACTAAGTTATTTACCACATGTGATTAATACCTCACATTCAGCCATTTTAACTTTCAAATGAGGCATAACATGCAGAATCGGTATTTAACACACGAAATTCCGCATGTTTTCCCTTTTTCACTGGCCTTTTCCCAGCCAAATTTCAGCAGGTACGACCTGCCAGAATTTATCAGGGGGAAACTCAGAGGGTTTGATAATTATCACACAGCTCATAATGCCCACCACTGTGCACACCCATCAATATACAGTGCCTCAGATCTAGGTGTTAGCTGTAGAAATAGCAAATCATTTGTTTAGAGTCAAAATGCTATTCAATGATTTTGTCTCCTTCTGTATTTTAGGATCTATTTAACGGAATTGAGTGTTTCCCTTGACAAGTGGCTTTTTTTTGCTTAAGGGTGAGGATTACATCTGTTTGGGAGGCAGATGTGGCTTTGGTGAGGGCTTCTGATCAGCGGGGACTCCTCCGCTAAGGCGGAGGAGAGTCACGCCACTGCGCTTTGAGCAGGAGAAATAAAATGATAATAATGTAGTTATTATCATTTTATTTTTCAACAATTTGGTCCATCACTCCTTATTGCAACTTCTCAAAGTACATCACATGATTATGCATGACATTAATTCAGCAGGTGTTTTTTCAATTTTCTTTATTCGTGAACTCTTCTCCACAACATATAAAACCGTAGCCAACGCGTTTCGTCCTTTCGGACTTCTTCTGGGCAAAAAACGTGTGTTGATCTTCTATTACAAATGCTGTCAGTGATGTTCAATCTGTTTTTCTCAGAGTGATACTGGTAGATATCTTATCAAAGTAAATTCTCTTCCTAAGTCAAGGTATTAATAAATATGGCAATTTTCTGATAGCCAGTCTTCAGTTTAAATTCATCCGCTAGCCAAAGTATGGCGTGGGGTAATGGGTGTTATCCCATTCCACAACTTTCAAAGTAGTAGCGTGTGGATCGCATTGTGTCCGCAGATCGTCTAACCTAACTTTGGTTAGACGCCATACTTTGGCTAGCAGATGAATTTAAACAAAAGTCTGGCATATTTCTTTTATTTATCAATGCCTTGACTTAGGAAGAGATTTTACATTGATAAGATTTCTGCCAGTATCACTTTGAGAAAAACGGATTGAACATCACTGACAGCATTTGTAGAAGGCCATCACACCTTATTTGCCCTGAAGAAGTCCTATAGGATGAAACGCGTTGGCTACGGTTTTATTTGTTGTGAAGAAGAGTTCATGAATAAAGAAAATTTAAAAAACGCCTGCTGAAATAATGTTGTGCATAATCATGTGATGTACTTTGAGAAGTTGCAATAAGGAGTGCTGGACCAAATTATTGTTTTGGTATTGTGGGGTTTTGTAATTCCAGGAGGCTTAGGGGTATTGAGCCTCAGGTCGTGTGAACCAAAGGATAAATGCTATATATGACCTTACTATAGTGATAAGTGCAGTCCCAATTGCCTCATACCCTGTGTATTTGTTGCTCTATCATTTTATTTTTCGCAGGCTCGGGCTGGGTTAGGGCAGGGCGGGGCTGGAGGCACAGGGGGAGGAGTGGTTTGCACACTCTAAGTGCCATGACTGCTCGGCCGGCCGTCTTGACTTGGCTAAACAGTCATGCGCACTTTGCATGTTCCTCACCATGCTGCATTACACAGCCTGGTGGGCAACATGCCCAGGCTCCCATTCCCAGTTTGGGTGCGGAACCAATGGCGCTCAGACCAATCACAACGCTGTATTGCAGGGTTGTTATTGGCTATGGGGAGCCTTGCGGCTTCCTGGTACCGGGAGGAGAAAAGCGGAGGAGAGGCGCGGCCAGCGGAAAAGGTAAATGGTATTTTTTATTTTTTATTTTGTCCCAAGCCAGCCCCCTGCCATCCACCCTCATTCCCTGCCAGCTGCTACTGTTTTTGATTACGAATTACAGCTATTAAAGAGGCATATTTGGTTCTTTGTATCTTCCTCTTTGGGCCTTCTTTTCAGCGTCTGTCTGTTTATAATCAGAAACGAAGGGAGAGGGGACACCACAGTAAGTTATTTAGGCAAAGAACCTGGTGTGATTTAAGAAACATAAGTAATATTGTATGAGGTCATTGTATTTCATTTATACTTTGAATATTGTGTGCAAGTATTCAACTGGGTTTATTAATTTATTAAACCTAAATAAACTAATGCTTGAGACTGGAAAGCTGAAACTGTTCTAGTCGTTCATAGATATGTTGACACCTGTATGACCATAGGGTGTGTGATTATTATAAGTAAGGATTCAACATAAATACGAAGGCTCTTGGTGCAAGTAGTGATTCGTCAAAGGCAGATTTGGGCTGTTTGCTGGTTATTTGGTCTAGCGATCAGGTTATGTTGGTAATTCATGTTAACCATGCACCTCTGTGAGCTTCCTTGTCAGGAAGAAAATACCAGAGCTCTATAGTGAATATTATGCCATACCATGACATGGCTTCACTTGACTTGCCATGAGATGGCATAGCATAAAATAATATAACGAAGACTCACAGGTGTCTTTTTTTGTGAGTTCTACGTTTAAATGAAGACAGAAACCAATCTTTTTCCATGTTTTTATTTATTTTTTAAAAGCAGAAAAAACTCAAAAAGAGTATAATTATTTAAATGTCTCTTATGGTGGTCAGTTATCCGTATCTTGCCAATAGCATGAGAGATATTAACAACATTGTGTTAAATATAAGCAAAATGTTATAATGAATCTCAAATAGCTGCATATTTGCACCCCTGCTTCCTGATTAAAATCATGCACAAAGGGCCTGTGCTCCATGATTTAAATCAGGCACTAAGGCCCTGATTTAAATCCCAGAGTATCATTTGTACTTCATCATAGTGATTGAGTAAAATACTCCGTTGCCTTGATGGACTACCTGTCCCCTCATTTAGAGATGTTCACCGGTCCTGTTGACCTCTCTGGTCAGTGACAAGAGCCACTGTTATGGTGGTTCCCGTCA
This sequence comes from Triturus cristatus, assembly GCF_964204655.1. Lineage (NCBI taxonomy): Eukaryota > Metazoa > Chordata > Amphibia > Caudata > Salamandridae > Triturus > Triturus cristatus. The sequence goes on from NC_140588.1 coordinate 922,629,618, forward strand.
ATGTCTTAAAAGTGTGACGGACAGCTCGGACAAACATGGCAGCTGCCTGTCAAACTTTTAGCAAGTTTTTGCTTTTCTAGAAACAAAATCCTAAAGCTTTGTTTTGTTTAAAAAATGCTAAAATAAATGGCCCCACACCATGGATGTTGCCTCCTATGCTGTGAGTGTCATTATATTTTTGTACTGTTCCTCACCACCAGGTTTTATCAAGAAAGGCAAACAGCAAAAAAAAAGAAAATACCATCCACTCTAAATCAAGTGGATGGTGTTATATAAAGACCTCCGACAGCCCATACTCCATCGGGCCGTAAGAGGAATATGTCAGTAACAGAGCCAGTTTAGGCTTTGTCACTGTTATACTTAAGTGTGCTCTGTCACAGTTGCAATGGGGTACAGTCCCTTTGTTTGTTTAATGGAAGTCGAAATCCTCGAGAGTGGCAAGGGTAACCACCAAAGTCCACTTTAAGCCAGGTAGCTGCTGGATGGCATTGGTGTTGGTGGGAAAAACTCAGAGCAGAAGTACACTTAGGTGCCGATTACGATCCGGTAAAAACGGGGTACGAACCGTCGGTCGGAGCGTTTTCCCCGTCCGACTCGTACCCGGTCGTAAAACTTTACAAACATGGAATTACGATTCGCACGGAAACACCATTTCCGTACGAATCGTAAAAAACACCGACCGTCGAAAATATACATACGAATGTGATCCGGGAATGCTGCGACGTGACGTCGGGACGCTTACAGGCAGCGTTTCACGACCCAGGAATTACGATTCGAACCGACAGCAGTCCGGACGGCAATATTTTCACGGCACCCAAAAAGTGCCGCAAAAGCGAAGTACGGCGCGAATCGACCAGAGTAGGTGGCCCGGTACGCACCGTACCCCCCCCCAGCCCCCGTAGGTACGCGCCGACCCCCCCCCAGCCCCCGTAGGTACGCGCCGACCCCCCCCCAGCCCCCGTAGGTACGCGCCGTACCCCCCTGTATGTACACCCGTGTACGTGTCGAACCCCCCCGTGTACGTTCGAGTCGTACCCCCACCCGTGTATGTACGGTGCGTACCCCCAGCGCGTAGCTGGGGGTAAAAGCTGCAGTAGCCAAGCTACACATGTAGGCCTGAATCCAGGTTTTCCTTGCCAGCCTAGTGAATGAGACAATTGAGTCCACAGGTGAAATGTATCTTTTCCATGGCTTTCTTGTATTCTCCTACACAGCCTTACTTGAAATGTAAATATGTCATTTGGGGATTAGCTAATTTTTACTTATTTTGGAGATCAGACCACATATGCTGGGCACTGGACAGCAGGGTGCCAGTGTGCATGGTCTAAAAACCAGCTATATAATTCAGGGTGACCACACAAAAAGGTGCATTTTCTCACAATAACTATAACATAATACATGATGTTCAGGCCTGCTTTAGTTCGAAGAAATGGTCATATAGAATTCAGTTATGGTAACTCTGACATAACGTTTTCTTAAGAATCGATGTGTAAACTGATGCCAGACAAGATTGATCAGCCCACACTACTCTACCCTTTTCCAGTCCGACTGCACCACTACTTGATCCTTTCCTTTGCTTTCGGCTACCCCTCACTGACTCATGTCATTTGGAAATTCATTCTAGAACACTAGAACATCTAGAACTCCTTCTGTGAGCTGCAAAATAGGGGGAATCCTACCTCAAGATTGCCCACATGGTTACATATTCAAACTTTTCTCTCAATATCACATTTTACCATATTGAGTCAATCAGGGTCAACTGAGAAACAGCTGCATACAAAATGTGAATTCAGCCTACCCAATGCACATGACTAAAGAGCTTGAGAATAACACACCAAACATACATGGGAACATTCCTGAATGGAATATCTTCAGCAGTTTCTAATACAGTCTATGGTGTCTGGTTGCTCTGTCATTATTCACTTTGAGCCCAAAAGAGGTTGTTGTTCCCGAAAGGCAAATCACTTAATCTGCCCGCGCCTAACAAAAATGAATGTGTCCTTATGTAACGCAGCTGGTGCTCGTGTAAAGCGTTCTGCTACCTGATTTCTTCGGGTCAAGTTTGCGCTATATAAAACACCGGAAAAAAATAAATAAGTAAATAAATAAAACCAAATTGGTATGTTTTTGGTATGTTAAGTGACTTGACAGCATGCTGGGAGTGAATATCATCTTATCTTTTTTGCCAAGAAAAATAATTGGTACGTCAGATCTCAATGGGAATCAGTGGAATATTCCTAATGGCAACTACAGAGCCGCTAGGGAAAAATAAAATGACAATAACCTGGTGTTATTATCATTTTATTTTTCTTGTGGGGCAATGCTCCTCCGCCTTAGCTAAGGAGCCGCCGCTGACTTTCTTGTTTAGGTTGGGGCTTCAGATTGCATTGTCATCACCTTTACTATGTTGCTTCTAATCAAGGATCGAAACACAACTGCAGTTATCTAAATGAGGGGGAGAGAGCGAGAGAGAAATTGAGAAACAGAGAGAGAGAGAGAGAGAGAGAGAGAGAACAAAGTAGGTGAACAGCAAAGGCTGAGCAGATGGGAATCTATGATGAAGGTTGAAACTGAACAGGAGCCGTCCTAATGAGCCCCTTCGGTTTGAGCTCTATTTTCCAGGGTGGCAAAACATTTCCTAATCTGATTGAAAATTATTCCATGCAACATAAGAGTCTTCCTTGAACGCTGAATAAGAAATATCTGCAGGAGGTACAGCAAAATAAATACAATATGACAAAGTAGCTGCTGTTTGCAATCTCGAAATGGATGCAGATTATAGGATCTTTGCATCACTGCTGGTTCTATTTTGTTCAGCTGCTATAGTTTTTCCTTGCGTATGAATGTTAGGTCGTGATACATATTATTATTGTTAATCAGAATTTGTGCAGTGTTCAATCTGTTATTAGTGTGGCACTGTGCTACTTTTCACTAGTCTAGGAGCGCCTTTCCAGGTGCTTCCAAGGCTTCCAGAGCAGACCGGAGAGTCTGGCTCAGTTTGTAGTTCAGTTTGCGGGCACGGATACGCCTTAGCCATGCAAGTCAAATAAGTCAGCATTAGTGGCTCTGATCAACGATAGCTGATAAGTAGATGTTTGTGACCACTTCAATTGTTGTCCAAAGGGTGGGGCTTGGCATAAATGAAATCCTCCCCTTTGCTGCCTAATAAGTGTAGATCTCTCTGTATCACAAATGGTTGATGATAAGTGTTGCCTCATCTACCTGATTTCTTTTTCAAACCTTATCCTTGCCGAGCCTTTGCTGTCATGCTGCTTCCTTGCAAGTTAACTCTTCCCCGCGGTGTTACTTGGCATGCCGCAGGCAGTGAGAGCGCACAGCTCTATCTGCAGGCGCGACACGATTGAAGGAGTTTTTCTTTATCTGGTAAAAGTCGTTTAATGGGGCGGATAAATCTGCTGAAGTAGTGGAAGCTGCTAAAGAAAGGTGGACTTTTTATTTACACTGTATCACACCTACACTCTTTTATCGTGCTTTTAATACGAGTGGTCTTAAGCGGTAGGACAGACCATCGAACAGCTCTTATTGTAGCTGTAGCCTGGAGGCAGAAGAACTCTAGTTCACTCATCTGTTTATGAGGTGTAACTCGGAGGACAGTGAATCTCAGTATGATGTGAACCAATATCACTACATTTCAGGTAGAACCAGGATTTAAATTAACCTCTGTGTGAGCTGGATCTAGTGTCTTAGTGGCCTAATGTATTCACTATAGGGGTGCTGTGTTTGATCTCAATGTCAAACCCCGGCAGGTCCACTCAGCCTTTCATCCTTCTGGGGTCAATAAAATGAGTACCATTGAGCTAGGTAACGGTAAACATCTGTTATGCAGCACCAAGATACTCTTGGGCGAACATATGCTTTACAAATACACGTTATGTTATGTTATGTTACTTGACAGTCATTAGGATGGTCTTTGTCCAAACCTTTTGCTCTCTCCCTTACTGAAATTAGTTTTGCTGGCCTTAGGACTCTGTGCACATTACCTCTGCTAACCAGTGCTAAAGTGCTTGTGCTCCATCCTCTAAACATGGTAAAATTTGCTTACACACAATTGGCTTATTTGATTCAGCATATAAGTCCCTAGTAAAGTGATACAACATGTACCCAGGGCCTGTAAATTAAATGCTACTAGGGGGCCTGCACCACTTATAGTGCCACTCACTTATGGGGCCCTTTAAAACAAGTCTCAGGACTGCCATTGAAGCCTGTAAGTAGTTTTAAACTGCCAATTCGACCTGATAAAAAAAACTGTTTGCCAGGCTTAAGTCTCCCTTTTTAATACATATAAGTCACCCGTAGGGTAGGTCCTAAACAGCCTATAGGAAAGGTTGCATTAAATTTAAAAAGTTGAACATGTACTTTAGGTATTATATGTCCTAGTAGTGAAAAACTACATTTGTTTTGCACTACTGTGTGTTCTACCAAGTAGAAATGTCTTGTTTGATCCTAAAAAGAGTTGTAGTTTAAAATCCTCATTAATGATAAAGTCAGATTTTAATTCACAATTCTGGAAATGTCACGTTTAAAAAGTTGTAATTTTCTTGTTATAACCAGTTGGTGCCTGCAGCCTATATTCTGGGTCACATGACTGCGATTAGTATGGCAGTTGGCTTTTGTGTATTCCTCCCTGACAGTGAGACAAAGAGGGACTAGTTGTCTGCAGGATGGGCCATCCTGCCAGGATGTGTGAGACGGAGCTGTTCCCTGCCTCACTTAAATTGTAAAGGAGCTGCTAAAGTACATTCACAAAGAAATTCACACTAGCCTTTTGTCACCCTAGACTCCTTGGAACCTGGATAGTGAGAAAGGACATTCCAGTGCCATCTGTGGGAGAGAACTCTAGAAGTGACTTCCAATTCAAAGCTGGCACCAAGTATAAAAATAGTACCCTTAGAAGCACTCTTCCATTTACTATAGGACCTGCAGAAGACTCACAGAGGGACTGCCTTGTACGTCAGAGGACAGCCCTGCTGCTTGAAGTCTGCTTTGTACTTCAGAGGACTGCTCTGCTGATACCAGAGGACTGCCCTGCTGCTTGAAGCCTTCCTTGTACCCTCAGATGACTGACTTGCTGCTTGATCTCAGGACTACCAGAGTGACTGCAATTGGCTGGCTCCTGTCTTGAGCTACAGGAACAGAAAAATCCACAACCAGTTTGAACATACACCTGGGCCCTGCCAGAATTGTGTTCTGCTCTCCAAGTGCTGCCTGCCCATCCAAGACCCCTAGAAGTGGTGGTAAAGGTACCCAAACAGGCAAAAACCAAATTTGGGACTTACAAAATGGTCCATCAAAAAGTGATTTGGGAACCGACAGGTGACCAGGACCTATCTGCTTGCCGATCTGCCCAAGGTGCATCCCCGGTTCCTTTGGGTACCCCTTCTCATTTGCAAATGGGTTACAACCATTTTTCAAATGGCGGTAAATTGTGAATGTTTTGCTGCCGCATTTTGGTTGCAAGACATTTGTACATACCATTTAAATTCTGTATTAGGAAGGTACACCCTCAACACACCCCTTCCAAATACTGAATTGCAAAACTCTCAATTGCAAATCTCAAGTTGGGCTTTGCACTTCGCAAAAAAAAAAATCTTCAGTCTCAAACAGACCGATTCGCCAAAATGCTTCGCACATCTAGTCCTAAGTCCCAATATAGGAATCTTCACTATGACTTTGTCCAGCTGCTATCCCCAACAACACATTCCTCTTGTAAACTGACAGCTGCCTTCCCCCGCTGAACCTACTCAAACATTTTTCTCTGAAATGTTTTCTAAGTCTCATAGTAAGCAGAGGCCGAGCCCAATCCACCTTGTGTATCCAAACCACACTCCATTAAAGTCAGCCAATAATTTCGACTTTCCCCTGTCTCACACAACTAGATATCCACAGCTGGCGCTTCTTTTAGGGGCTAATTACAAATCGTTCTTAACTCTGGTTCTACTGATTGGATTTTTGTTGTTCTGGTATCAAACTATTTATTGCAATTTTCTATATCTTTCTAAATTGGTGTGGGGTTTTTCTTGTGTTGTTTTTTCACTTCAATACTGTTTGAGTGCTGCATAAATACTTAACTCATTACCTCTAAGTTAAGAGAGTTGTCAGACGGTTATGCAAAGGATAATTTAGTGACTTTTGTGACTCACGCTGTCAGTGATTATAGTTTCTGCTTGAGAAGGGTAATCTCACCACCCTCACTATATATATATGTATACACCCAGCATATGTTTTTGTGAATGTTTTACATTATGTATAATGTAAAACTTTCACAAAAGTGCAATGAGTATGCAAATATATATATATAAATACATATATATATATATATATATTACCTACTGGCGGTCGCCAGTAGGTAGTTATAGTTAGGACCGTGTTTCCATTGGAAATCCGCAACATTCTATTTTGAATAACTTTGGCGCCGATTGACGAATCCTAGCGAAATTTTCAAAATAGGTGGGGCGCTCCACTCCGCTCCTACCCTGAAAGTCTCGGGGGGATTCGTCAAGCGGGGGCTGAGAAAAAGGGGGGGGTCCCAAAACGTGTTTTCCCCATGCATTTTTCCTTTGGACCTTTAGTCCAAGCTACAGCCCGAACGGCTGAACAGAATTACTTGAAATTTGGCAGAGAGGTAGTCCTCAGGTCAGGGATGTGCCTTTTGTAGGTCTGGTGTAAATGTTTTCAGTATTTGCTGAGAAAATAGCATTTAAATCAATATATATATCTATAAGTGCGCTCCGAGCGCGTACGGTAAGCTTACCGTACGCGCACGGTGCCGTGCGCGAGCTTAATTCTGATTGGTGGTTACATGACTGTAAACATTCGAATCGGTCGAAATCAGGAAGTGTCGGCCGCCATTTTGTGTGTCTCACACTGATAAACAAAGGAGGAGAACGTGGAAAGGAGGCAACGAAGAGAGTTGCAGACCCCCTAGCGTTTGAGAAGTAAAAAACAAATTTAAGTGTTTAGATATTAGGGGGCTCTATATATATATAGATTCACTGAAAAAACCATGGGTTTCACACACGTTATAGTTAAGAATTAGCATTTAAAAAACCTTGCAAATTCACTGAAAAAACCATAGGTTTAACATACGTTATAGTTAGCTGGACATTTCACTCGTAAAAAACCAATGAAATTCCCCCGTTATAGTTAGTTCAGCTAACTATAACTCGCGCACCCACAATCCACTGCTGATGACGTCACATATTACATCACTCATGACTTGGTCAGTGACATCACTCATGACATCACTGATGACATCTTAAATGACATCACTGATGACATCACTGATGACATCATCCAGTGAATGTGTGTTTTTCTGAAAATTAAATATGTTTTATATATGTATATCTCAAGGTCGATGGAAGAATAAATGGGTATATAAGTGTCTAAATGGATGATTTTTTTTTTGAAAAATGTATTGTGTAACTGACTAAGTGTATCATAGTGAATACATGGCTTAGTGAGTAATGTTTAAATATGTAAATATCTGTATCAGTCTCTCACTTTGTGTATAAGTGGCTGCATGGGTTGGTGAGTAGCTACATGGGTGTCTATATAGGTTATTAGTTGGTTTATTGAGTATCAGTCTGAGTGTCTGCATGGTTCGGTGGGGGTATTACGTAGTGCATAGGTGCATGAATGAGTGACTCACTGTATGTGTTGAAGACAGCATGTGTGCAGGACTGTATGGGTGGATGAGTGTGCGTAAGGGTGTGTTAGTGAGTGAATGACTTTCTCAATAGTGTCTTTATGAGTAACTTCATATGTTTTAAACTAGTATATGTGATTATTGGTGTATATAAGTGAGTATATGTGAGAGTGAGAGATTGAAAAATTTCCTGTATGAATAAGTATGTGATTCTATAAGTGATTGTTTAAAAGACTAAGTATGTGTAAGTCTCCGTAGAAGTAAGTGTGGTGGTGTGTGTATAAGTGTATATGCAAGTAAATGTATGTTTGATTCTTTATTAGCATGAGTGACTATGTGTGTGAGTAACTCTATGGATGAGTAGAATTGTGTAACAGGATGTATAGGTGTATGAGTACATATGAGTGAGTACATGTATGAGTGACTGTATAGGACTGTTGGTGAATGAGTGGATGTGTATGTGGATCTTAGAATTACTGAAGAGATTGTTGTAACTGGTATTGGTATGTCCATTATTTTGAAAATTTTAGTCTCTATTTTTGAATGTGTGTATCAATTGTTATATTAGGGTGAGAGGAGGTCTGCCACTTTATCACAAGGATGATGTCCTCAGTGATGTCATCAGTGATGTCATTTGAGATGTCATCAGTGATGTCATGAGTGATGTCACTGACCATGTCATGAGTGATGTAATATGTGACGTCATCAGCAGTGGATTGCGGGTGCGCGAGTTATAGTTAGCTGAACTAACTATAACGGGGGAATTTCATTGGTTTTTTACGAGTGAAATGTCCAGCTAACTATAACGTATGTTAAACCTATGGTTTTTTCAGTGAATATATATATATATATATATATATATATATATATATATATATATATATATATATATCAACGGGGGCCCTGACATTCCAGATGATGGAGTGCATCTATATTAACATATATATATATATTTATATACACTGTAAACCCACTCGGTGTCTTAACATTGCATGGTATTGCAATGATGGAATGTTGTGATAACAACAGAAATTAGAGGTTAAAGTAGAGAAATCCTATGGATAAAATAATAATTCTAGCTCAGAATATAATATTTCCCATAGGTTTGGGTACATACGAGCAGCTGGATAAAAGCTGAGATTGAGGAGCCTGGTTCACCCACCACTCCATTCAGTGGGGGCGGGTGAGGGCACTAAATTACATGCTCTGTTTTGGAGATTTTGCCTGTGGAGGTTCTCCACCATAGAAAGCGCAGAACCCAACAGGGCAGGTCATTCCTTAGCAGTCTGTGGTGGGAGGGCCTTCAAGAAGATAAGTAAGATGCCCAATGTGCCCTCTATGGGCTCAAAAAGAGAGGCCAGTGATATGCTGCCACACGTACAGAAAGCAACCGTCTTGAGTGCACTGCATCTGAGTAGTTCAAAAGTTCTGTGTGAAAAACCAGGGCACACTCCAACACATAGGTGAGCCTGCCATTCTTGTAGAGTGAAAACAATGTGCACTCTGCATCCCGGCACCCCACACTACTGCGGACACTTGCTGTGCACCTGTTCATCTTCACCCTGTTGATGTATGCTGCAACACTGTCTAATTTTAAAACTCTTGGGATGAGTGCAAGGGTAAAGTCTTGAGGGCTAAATGTTCAATGGTGAGGGTGTATAGATACATTTAATTTAAACAGCGCCTCGAGACCCTCACGGGTGAAGCAGCCGCGCTTTACAAACCCTGATTGATTGACTGATTGATTGAATTTGAGGCTCTATTTTTCATACCATGTACTGTGACAGATTGATAAGAGTAGCTTTGTCCCTTGTGAACCTTTTCTCTACGCTTTTCTTCTGCTGATAAAATGAGAGTTATTATTGGTGCTAATGTGTGAGTGCTAATGGATTTCTTCATGTGACTGCCAATGTCACCATGATAGCAGTTAGTGTCTCCAAATGGGCTGGCAGGAGAGTTATGATCTGCTGAAAGTGACAAGCTGAAAGGGAAAAGAATATTAAGTGATATTTCATATAGTAGTTTTAACTTTCCATCAGTTTTGGAGCTCGTGTTTCTTTTCACTTTGCTTGTATTTCAGTGGGTCCTTGCGAAATATGTTATTCCTGGCTGGATGCTTCAGTCAGGAAAAACACTGAAACCGCGCAGTGTCTGGTCTATGGTAGAATATAATGTTTGTGAGAAGGCATGAGATGGAGATCTTCCAAGCCTCATTGTAACTTTTCATAACATGTCTGTAGTGTTGTGACCCCCCTCAGGAGCCCTAGGGTCCTTTCTCACCATGCACCTAGGGCATAATGCAAAATGATGTCCCCCCCGCAGAATGTGAGGTGGGCCACCGAGTCTCCCATATCACACAGACATTCATTGGTCCTGGGCTAAGTCACAGCCCTGAAGGGCTGAGGACCACTGAAGGGTTATGGGCTGCAGGGGCTTGCATCACACCACTGTCCTAGGATCGATAACCCCTTCCACACTCTGACTCAAGCAGGTTCTCTCAGGTCTGCTTCTTGAGAAGAAGCTGAATGTCCTTGTCTTCAACCAGCACTTCCATTTGTGGTCTTCTGAGATGATGGACCCCAAGCTGGAGAACCCCATCATCCACTTCCCCTTTATTCATTCCCTTCCTCTGTACTTTTTAAACAGTGCTCCATTGTTTATAATGTTAATATATTCAGTACTTAATTTGAGCCGTTGGTTTCCAGTGCTCGGCACCAGCACTTAATTGACTACACTGGCACTTATGACAGTGCGCAACATGGTGGCGCTGTTTTTCTAGTTTAGACATGAGCAAGACCACTGTTGTTTATTAATTCAATCTATTTAAAAAATGACTTACACCTGCCGCCCATGTCATTCTTATATCTTTGGCGGGCTTGAATGGTCTGAATTGTCATTCTTGTAGGAGATTGATGGTGTGTAGGCGTATATTGATTAAATGCAGATCAATATCTACAGTATTCTTTATCTTGTGTTCCTTTGAGGTATTTTGAGTTTGTCAACAAATGCAAACTGTGACGTATCATAGTACACTTCTTAACCCATTTCCCTGTGTTGTGTGAAGCTTTATTCCTTCCTGATCCGTGATGGAGTGCGCCTCCGCTTGTTATTCATAAGCCTCTTCAGCTGGAGCATTCATTGCACCTTCAGTGAACTCAGAAATTGATCTATGTGGCTCTTTCCAGGCGAAAATGACTTTCGTCTGGAAATGGTTGTAATGGACGCATGTGCTCTATGCTCACAATTCACAACATTATGATCTATGTCCAGGAGAGCTTTCTGTGTGCGCATAATATATGGAACACATGCACCAGTGCAGTATGCAACGGTGCATGTAATATACCAGAACCTCCCTAGCACTATACATGTTATTCACATTAAGCAACTTGATTTAAGTAAAAAACGCACAGTTTTGCATCTACGACAATCGCTATCTCAAGTATGTTATGTTATCTTATGTTATGCTATGTTATGCTATGTTATTTTATCGTATGTTATGCAATCTTATGTTATGTTATCTTATGGTATGCTATCTTATGTTATGTTATGTTATCCTGCGTTATGCTATCTAATGTTATCATGTATTATCTTATGGTATGCTATCTTATGTTATGTTCTCTGGAATGGCCGCAAATATTTGAAACCCATTAACATCCCTCTTCAGGATAAAAGTAAAAGAGTTTCTATCCAACAAATTCCTCTCTCACTGAGGTCTTGGCCATGCCCCGTTCACTGTCTAGACCCGACCTCTTTTTGTCCGCCGCTTCTTGGCACTCCGCAACATGCCTGTGCCTTGGGCCTATGTTACGCTACATCCCTCACGTAAATCTATCCATCACTACCTGTGCATGTACTCCCCGCGCACGCGCTCCACCACAACTACCTCCGAACCTTTTTGTACACTGTGTATCGTATTCTTCTTTGAGGTATTGTCCCTATGTATTTTATTTATACTTTATGTATCTCAAGTACGTGCTGCTATTCTGTTTACATTTCCCACTGTATTTCGTTTATTCTTTTTTTTACCAGTATTATTTGCTTTTACCTACTCTCTATGTACCTTATGCCATTGCTGTTGTGTTTAATATGTAGAGCACTATGTTGTCATGAACATAATCTCTAAGATGCCATATTTGCTGTCTACCTCGGTGGAAAGCTATCCCCTCCCTCACATCTCACTACCTCAACTGCCTCAGACCTGTCACGTTCACATGTCCTACTGTCTATCGTATTCTCCTTTTTATAATGTTCCTATGTATCTTTGTTTATGCATTGTGTAACTCGGTTACCTGTTGCTGTTTTGTTTACATATCCCACTGCACACCGTTTACTACTTTTACAGTTGCTATGTGTATGTTTGAATATGTATATATGTGTGTGTATGTATGTTTACGTGTGTATGTATGTGAATGTGTCTATATATATGTATATATGTGTGTGTATGTATGTAAATATGTATGTATGTATATATTTTTTCTTTTTTTCTTTTTTTTTCTAATATCCAGGTACCTCATGTTATTGTTTACTTTGCTCACAGTGTAAAGCGCTCTGATACCTTTGGGTCATGTTCCCGCTATAGAAAAATCTAAACTAAATAAAATACATTTTATGCTATCTTATGTTATCTAATGGTATGCTATCTTATGTTATGTTATGCTCTCTTATGTTATGTTGCGTGCATTTTCATAGTACAGTTCTATCATTCGTGTGACATCATACTACATCCAGTGTCTGAGCGCCCTTTAAGCTTCTGGGGTTCTTGTCAATTGGGGTCATGGTGTCTGTAAATTAGCAGATAGTTGTAACTCCTGAATTTGCTAAAGAATGTGCTAAAGATGGTCTGCAATTTCAGTAAGTTACTCTTTTTATTGGCCATGCATCTGTAAAAGGCTTAAATCAACAACAGATTCCAAACAGTGATTTGAGGAACATTAACCCCTTCTGTGCCACGCCCTTTCCCCCTCCTGTGCCGGGCGTTTTATTAGTGGGTGGGGTTCATGACGAGATAGTCTCGTCATGGGTACAGCGCGACCGTGCTCCATGACGAGACTATCTCGTCATGGGCACTGAAGAGGTTAAGACATCTGGTCTACAATGCCCCTAACCTATGGGGTCTTGAGGCTGCAGTGCTTTTTCTCTTCCACAGCTCTGCATCAGCCATTATCTTTCATTTAAGGCCTTCCTACGCTCCGTACAAAAGAATAAACCCTATTTCTCAAGGAAGCATTTCTAGCTTGTCCTCGGTGTGTTCTTCTTTAGTCGGCCCTTCGCTCTCTTTTTCCAGGTTATGAATTGTGAAATGAGTTTCTCTTGAAAGTTTCTTAATATTGATTTCCTTGCTGATATTAAAGATGGAAGTTGGTAGCCTCAAGAGGCCCTTCGCTGCTGGCATATATTTATTGTGTGACCCTTTGAGCCATTTCGATGTTCTTTTTTTTAATGTAGAAATATATTAAATGTGTTGCTACTAAGAAGATTTTTTTTTTTACTATATTAGTTTTCATCACTGTAGCAAATATCCAGGGCAGCGCCTGGATCGTCAATGTAACGAAAAAAACAAAACAACAAATGCAATAGTCAAGTTTTAATAGGAACCAATATTTGTTAAATATTTGCAGTCGCGGCCGGTACAGATAAGCGCGGTGGGGCGGGGGGAAAGTCGACAGACGACGGAATAGATTTTATTTATTTATTTATTTTTACCTCTACCGACATCTGTCGACTTCCCCCACTCCTGCCAACAGCCCGCCTCACCGCGCCTACCTGCGCCAGCCACCGCTGAATATTTGTATTGGTTTTGGAGTACATACACGAATAGAGAGCATATTATATCACTGTGTACAGCGCTGGCATCTGGTGAATTTAAAAAGTGGTTGGGTACAAGACCAAATCCTTACATTTCCAGTGCAAAGGCGCACAACTAGCAAGCATCACACCTAAGGTGGGGTTCGTGGAAATTCTCCTTGTGAAAATAATTTATTTTTAAATGTGGATTCTTCAGCTCAATTTCCATTTGAAATTGACAAAAAAGTAATAGTTGTTCCACGCATTTCTAAATAAAGTCTCATAAAATAATTCAGAGAATTTCTGGGTTGTCAGACAAGCCTGATCTCCACAGTGGTGCTGGTCAGTAGGGCTTGGGGTGTCACACCTTTTTTCCTCAAACATTTTGCATTATGGTTGTTGTTTCCTGAAATCTCCAAGACCTTTTGCAGGGTTAATGTTTAGGCTTAAGCTAGCGAAGCGACCCGCAAGGGTGCCTTCCAGAGAATTTCCATCCCTCTGTTTGTGATTGCTCCATTTGGCGATTCTAGAGGTTGCTTCTAGTCAAGGCTAGTGTTCACCTAAGGCCTCTTCAGGCTACTGTTTTACAGTGCCTCCACAAAGGTACAAAAGAAGGAGCCAGAGTTTAACAAAATGCCTCTAAAAATGCCCTCATTGTTATGAGATGGCAATCACCCGAGCAGCAAAATGTTCTGTTGCCTGGGGCTCCCAAAAATCCTTGCTTTAGAGCTGGCTCTAGAGCTTCTCAAACACAAAAGTCCCCCATCACCAAGACGCTCAGCTGAAGGTGCAAGGATGGTAGTCTAACTAGGGGTCAAGAGAATGGGAGGGTTGGTGGGGCAGCTCCCTGTGGTTCTTATCCATCAAGGAAAGACGCTGTGGTGGAAGGGGCTGTGTATAGCACTTAGGCTCTGGCCCCTGTGATTGGCTATCGGTGAACCAGGAACTTCAGGCACATTCACAAGTAACATAAATAAAGATGCACATGCTTTACAATTTCTTGCATGCAAGAAAAAAAATAAACCTCTATTTTTATAAGAAAAACAATGATTCTTGTTTATTGGACGAATGTTTCAGCTTAAGAGACAAAAGCAAGATGGAACCCACAGAGCAGAGAAAAAAAACTAGTGTTACAAATGAACCTCCCTCTTTTACACACTAAGTGCAGGAGCTGCCCGTGCAGGTAAGAGCCATGGGGCTGGGTTGTCGGGGGGGGGGGGGGGGGGGGATTCGACAGACGATCATGAGGGAAAATTACATGAATAATTAATTTTCCCTCATCGATGAATGTCGAAACCCGCCCAACCCGGCCCCACTTCCCCACCGCTCTTACCTGAGCGGGCCGCTGCTGACTAAGTGCATTCAAACTTGGGATATTGAGCTGTGCATTTTAGCCTAGGTGGAGTGTGATGGAGCACGGTGATAATAGACACTATTAAATGAGATGATGGAATCAACTCTCTCTGCGTCAGGCATAAACAGAACTCGAGCCATTCAATCGTTGGAACCAAAAGCCGGTGACAGACATTTTTTGTCCCCTGCTGAACCCTGCAGTGGAGATCCTACCATTCCAATGTGTTAATTAATGATTTAACAAAAGTACAGCATATCTGTAAGAGGAGCTTGATGTGCAATAACTCCATGTCAAAGTAAATAGGAGGCACCATCATTTCCAGTGTGATGCAGACTGACAGATAACGCTGACATTTTCAGATTGTAGGCATTCAGGTAAGATTTGGCAAGCGTTCGTCTCGCAGGGATACTGAGGGATTCGCAGAAAAACAAGCCTTATTAACTTTGCTGTATGAGTATGTCATAAATTGTTTATGACACAGGTGAGTATGGAGAGGCTGATAACGATGACAGATATAGAAAGCACTCAACTGTATTTGATGTGTTTCTTCCTATGAATAATGAGAAGCCTACTCAGTGGCGTCACTAGGGGGGATGCGGGGGGTGCGGACCGCACAGGGTGACACCATCAAATGGGGTGACACTGTGACACCATCGGGGGACTGGGGACGTGCTTTTGAAATGGAGCGACTGACTTCCTTTAGGCCATCCCCCTAAGTGCGGCATTCGTATGACTAAAAGGAAAAGCCACAATGATCCCTGGTTCTCAAAAGAACTGGCGGATTGCAAACAACTTGAATGCAAGTGGCGAAGGGGATATGAAATAACTAATCTGCAAATTTTTAAATCATTTAGGAAACAATATCATTTGGCTATTAAAATAGCTAAAAAAGAATATTTCCACAATCGAATCCCTATGGCAAAGCATAACCAAAAATAAATATTTAAAATCGTAAAATCTTTCACAGATCCCAAAGCTTTACACTCCAAGATCCCTCCGTCCCTTACACTTTGCAACAAAATTGCACTTTACTTTGAAAACAAGATAAAGAGCATTCAAAGAAATTTCGAGACTTATAGACCTCAGGATTTCCCTGATGGAAAGGTACTAGACCACAGTATGGACAGTTCTTCCCTTCAAGCATTCCAAACTGCCTCATTAGCTCAAACGAAAGAGGCGATATTAGCCTGTAAATCAGGTTCCCCACTGGACGCATGTCCCCCAACTTTCTTACACCATATCATTGATGTTGTGAATCCGGTGATTAACAAAATAGTGAACTTCTCTCTAGTCTTGGGCACAGTACCAGACGATTGGAAATTTGCTATCGTGAAGCCCCTCAAGAAAAAACAGAATGTTGATCCATCTAATTTATCCAATTATAGGCCTATATCCCTGCTACCACTTTTGGGTAAGATCACAGAGAGAATAGTCTAAAAACAACTCTCTAGTTTTTCCGAGTCTACATCTATTTTTCATCCCCGCCAATCTGGATTTCGTTCAAAACATTCGACAGAATCAGCATTACTCGAGATTTCAGACACCCTAAAATTTATAACGGATAGTGGCAGGAAGGCAGTCCTGATCCTTTTGGATCTGTCTTCCGCTTTTGATATCATCTCACATTATATCCTGCCAGCCAGATTGAGATTTTGTGGCATTTCTGACCTTGCGTTGGCATGGATTACCTGTCAAATAGAAAGCAGGTTGTCTCTGGGCTCCTTTCTATCGTCAGAACGCACCGTTACTATGGGTGTCCCACAGGGGGCCTCTCTTAGTCCTCTCCTATTTAATATATATATGGCCCACTTATTTCATTGATCTCGACCTTTGGGATCGAAATTACATCCTATGCTGACGATACCCAACTGATACTGTCATTGGAAGAGAACTCTACTAAAGCCGAAGAAAACTTTAAGGCTTGTTTTACGGCAGTCACCAAATGGATGAAAAACAACCACCTCTGCTGTAACACTGATAAAACAGAAATCCTTGCAATTGGAAAAAATAACTCTTTCCAACCTAAGGACTGGTGGCCAGATGATACCGCAGCCCCCCCCTTTAACGGTAGAGGTTGCAAAAAATCTGGGAGTATGGTTTGACTCTTCTCTTTCTTTTAAACCTCACGTTCTAAAGTTAACAGGGACTTGTTTTGGCCTCATTAAACATCGAACAAAAAATTCAATCTAATCCCGCTTGCCGCAAGGAAAACGGTAACAGTGGCTCTTATACTATCGCGGCTGGACTACTGTAATAGCCTCCTAGCAGGGACGAATAAAGCTACCCTGAGGAAACTTAAAGTAGTTCAGCATGCAGCGGCCAGATTGGTTCTAGGGCTTCCCCGTAGAGCGTCTGCCTCTGCCGCTCTGAATTTTGTTCAAACTATTGTTGACAACTTTCAGAGCATTTTGCTGTTTGGGTCCTGTTTATCTTTCTACAAGATTCAAACCATATATTACAACAAGGACACTTTGATCTAGCTCTGCAAATTTACTTACAGTATCTGGTTTCAAATTGTCAACTAAAGGAGGGAAATCAGCAACGGTCTTGGGTGCTAAGGCATGGAATAGTCTGCCAAAGGAACTTAGAGCGATGGAACAGGAAGAGCCGTTTAGAAGGGCCCTAAAGACTTGGATCGTTGGAATATCAGATGTCTGCTCTTCGACCCTGATTTAGCTTTTGCTTTGTTGCAGCTGATTCTAGTTATCTACAGCGCCAGGAGACTCCGTTGGAGTGACAGTTGCGCCATACAAGCTACACTTTTCATTTAATTTAATTTCATTTCATCCACCTGACGCATATACAAAACCACTTTAAGTGGGGTTACCAAATGACTCCATGTGCCAGAACTCAGCTTTCCCAGATGCGAGCTTTCCTTTCACAGACAACTACTCTCAGGTGTGTTGGTACTGTGCACTCAACATCACGGAACCGATACCACCGCTCCCAAAGGCACTGAGTTGTATACTACGCATCACAGGTGCGTGGAGCTATCAGGTAGATCCACCCTTAAGGTGGGGCCTCCTTTGTGGCAGGGGGCCCCGCTTTACGCACACTCAGCCCCTTTCATGCCCAACACGTTTTAGAAAAGCGCAACTCCAGCCTGTCAAGGCCTAGGCAGCAGGTAGCAGGGGAGGGGTGGGGGGGAGTGCTCAAGCCAGCCAGCCAGGAGGGGGAGCTGCGCTCTTTGGGGAGGAGGAGCCAGGAGGAGCTATTGCTCGAATGGGAGGAGCTGGGATGGAGAGGGGAGGCGCGGGAACCGGCACTGCTAAAAGCAGAGGACTGAGATTCCAAACTCAGGAGGCAGGTCGGAGCTGAGCCTGCTACAATGGGGGCCACTGACCGAGGATGAGGAGACGCGAGACGCCCTCTGCTCCCCAGCAGGCCACCCTCTAGAGACAAACTGGACGTGTTTTGTGCGGCAGACAGGCACCCGGGCTTTACGTGTGGGCAGCGGGACCCTCCATACTCTGCAGCAGGACACCTATGCTTTGCAGCCGGGCAGTGGCATCACTAGGTGGGTGCGGGGGGTGCGGACAGCATGGGTGAAACCATGAGTTACCGCACTGGGTGACACCAACCCTAGTGAAGGCTGCTGAGCCTACTGGAAGACCCTACCCTGCTTTTCACATGGGATCAGAGGACTTCTCTTTAGACTTTCCTACCATGTAAACCGATAGTTGGAGACCAGTGTGTATCCATGCACGAAAGGACCCGGTAGAGCAATCCTGACCTCTGCAATCAGAAATGTTGGACACCTGGTTTACAACAGGACCCTGGGGGGGGGGGGGGAGGGGGGCTGTTACTTTTGAAAACAAATCAAATTAATGAATAAAAAAAATGAAGGTATGCTAGCCATATGGGATTACTGACTGCCCAAAATGGCCGCTTGTTTCTAAAAAATTGGAACATACAACGTTATTATTTTCATAGCTATGTGATGATTGAAACTCGTTGGGGATGATAGAGAAAAATAGGAATATTTAGGGATGATGATAAAAGGGAGATTGGTAGGTGTTATTCACATAGTAAAAATATATTATTTAATTTTGTGAAGTGTTACCTCGACGATCATATAGGGCGAGCATTTAGATTTTGTCATTTCACATCGTACATTCGATTTCAAAAGTGATGAATAAATTGTTATATATTTGTAGATGTATAGCTGTTCATTACAGTGTAAATAGAAATGTAAAAAAAAGCACATTTCCAATCGCAGATTGCTTGACAGGTTCATTTACAGCCAGTTAGGCCAGCTGAATTCTCTTAAGCAATTTTCAGGCTTTGCATGCGTTTTGTGCACAGCTCAGAACTCATTTCTGACAAAAGAACAAAGGCGTGTGGCCTTTATCTCCACTGGAATAGTTGTCATTAGCTTTGTGATCAGTCCTTCAGAAATATTTTCTGATATAGTCACAGATTAAAGGAGACTGGCTGCTCTTAGTCTTCAAAGCACGAATAATACATTTATAAAGCCACTAAAACTCAAGAACCCCCTAATAGAAAACTTGGGGCCGATTTGCAATGGCATTTATGAGTGAGTAAAATATTATGGCAGTTCTACTTCACATATTCGTAAATGCCTTTGTAAATCAGCTCCATAGTCTTTGAATTAGTACCAACACAACGAACAATGAAATCCTGATACATACAATGCATGTGAAAGAAAACTGGTTCCAAGAATTGGCTGCAGGGTGGCCTGGGTACACATGGGGTTGGATGTAGGGCCTGGCTGCAGGCACTGCGTCCAATCCTGCACTGTGCTTGAAAAGAGGGTGTGTGGTGTCCCCATTGGTCACAAGGGGCTTTGGTTCTGAGGACTAAGGGCCCTGATGGATACAGTAGTCATTGCATGGGATAAAAATTTGACTGCTAGGTGTTCAGAATTTATCAGATTCAATCATGTTCACATATTTTTAATTTTTAGGAAATTACGTGGATTTTGGGGCATATTTCACCAAAATCCAAAAAGTGCTGTTAGAGACTATGCATTTGTCCTCATTAAATGTTCGTAGTTTTGACATGCTGAAATGCAACAAAGGGTGAATAAAATATTGCATCACGTGTAACTGTGATCCCTGTTCAAACAGGCACATGAACAGGGATTACATTTTAATGGGCAGCTTGTAATCAGGCCCATTGTGCTAGAATGTATACAGTACTGCAGTCATGTACTAATGGCAACATGGAGGTTACCAGCCGCTGTCCATGCAGGTGACAGCGGTGGGGCCAGGTGGGGGGGGGGGGGGATTTCAAGGGACGATCCAGAGGGAAAATTAATTATTTATTTAATTTTCCCCTGGCATCCTCCCTCGGAATCCCCCCCACCCACCCAGCTCCACCGCTGTTACCTGCACGGACCGTGGCTGTAGGTTATTCTTGGTGTTGCTTGGTACGTGACAGTAATTTTTTGCAACAATTATTATATTTTCCCCCAAGACCTGACTTTAGAAGCTGGAAGCTGCGTGACACTGCCTCTTAATTTGTTGGTCCTTTTCATTGATGGGCCCTCATCTGGCAGCTGTCTCCGTGGTGAGCCATATCTGTGAAGAGATGGCTTTTGCTTCCACCTTAAGTTTAGAAATACACCATTTTTTCAAGAGACTTTATGACTGTGATCTGGGTTGTCACCAAGAACTATGTATGAGTGTTTGTGTCTCAACTGAGTGTGGGCTCAAGATAGCTGAAATAGAGGATGGGTAAGACAAAGGCTATTTTAAAGACCCATTAATGGAGAATAAATACATTCTATATGACAAAGATACCCTCCTTGATATTATGGAGTTTACATGTAGATTTGACTTGAAATTGAGGTCACATTTCTTGATGGTGAGACTACAGTTAGGAGTTATGATGAAGGTGAGCACATAGTTCACACTTTGTCTATGGTAAGCATGAAAACTATGGCAGAAAGATTCCTCAGATACTGACTGGATACAGCTACAAATTAGTAGGAACTATATGGTATGTACAATACCACTACATAGCCTGTATGCTAGTTGCGACAATTTAGTTGATGAAGGAACACATTGATTTCCTCACCTAAATACCCTGAGCCCTTTTTGTGCAGTGGTATTCATGCAAGTAGATGTTCTGCTATCAAGCAGGAGGACTCATTTCCATCATCCAGCTGCACAGGAAGTGACATCACTGGATTTCCCGTCATCCATTGGCACACCACTCTTCCCCTCTCCCAAGACCTACTTAATGGCAGCCACATTGCAGCCGCACCCCTAGTACACCAGTGATGCACCAAAAGCAAGCCTGTCTGCACCCGTCCTTGCCTGGACCTTGCCCAATGCCAGGAACCCTGGTCCTGCCCCTCCCACCCCTACCCTGCTGCAGCTTTCTACTCCCGCAAAGTAGGCCGCTGCTCCCCATGCTGCTGCCTCGCTGCACCACACAATTCTGAAGAAGCATTCTCCAACACTTTCCGCACCTACACCGACAGCCCCCAAGACCCCACTTTCTCACATCATCCTGTCCTGCAACCACATGCGCAACAATCCGCACTCACATGCATGCTCCTCAACACCTGCTCAATCACCAAATACACCACAGAGATTTGGGACCTGCTCCACAGCAATACCCCGAACCTACTTTTCCTCACAGAAACCTGGTTGAACCTTGTATTGGCACCTGTCATCGCCACTGCTATCCCACTAGGTTACAAGATCAGCAGGCAAAACAGATGTCACAAATCTGGAAGCCGAATCATCATCGGCCACAAGAAATCAATCAGCTGCAGCACCTCCATGGACACGTCATCCTCCAACATGGAACACCTATAATTCAAGCTCCACATCACAGCCAAATTCACAATGAGCAGCACTTTCATCTACAGACCACTCGTACTGACTTCAGTGGCACCATCATGGACGTGAACCTGAACTTCCACATGAAAGACATCGATGACCCCAATTCAAAAGCACTCAAGACCTTCAAAACTTGGGCCTCACACAATGAGTAAAGGGACCTACCCTTATCATCAGACACCTCCTGGACCCTAGTTTTACTTTAACATCTGAGTCAAAGAGCCCACTCTAGCCTCCTGGACATATCACACCCTCATCAAGTTCAGCATCCCTTTCCCATTCCAATGCACATGCACCACCCCCAGACCAGCTCACCAAAACTGGAACAGCATCACTAACAAGGTCTGGAACATCACTCTCAACACCTACCGACTCAAACACAGAACAACCTCTCAAAAGCCGTCAAGAATTTCAACAATTAGATCACCTCTTGCACCAACTCACTGTCCTCTCTCAAACATAGCAATACACCAAGATCTATACCCAAGACCAGTTGGTACACGGAGGAACTCAGACTAATGAAACGCCACTGCAAACATCTAGAACACACATGACGTCAGGAATAGGTAGACAAAAACCTTTTCCAATCTGAGACGCTATCATCTTACGATCCGGACCACCAAAATCTCTGCTCTGGTGGACTGCATCGCTGCCAGCACCAATAGAAGCAAAGAAATCTTCACCATCTTGAATGATTTCACCTCACCAACAGCCACCTCCAACTCAATAACCCCCTTGCAGGATCTCTCGATTCTTCAGCAAAAACAATCACAATTTACAGCAGCTTCAACCCACCACCAGACCTGACAGACCATGCCAAAAATGCCACATGATCATTGCAAAAGAACGAATGCTAACCACATGCCGCATCACCAGCCCAGCAGAAATTCACCGCCACCATGGAGTCTATCCACTCTTGGGCCCCAATGGGTCTTTACCCCCACACGCCTGCTCCAAAAGACTGCAACCCAGCAGCACCATGCTCCAACCCATTCTGAATGCCTCCACCGCTTCTGTGACCTTCCCAGGCACTTGGAAATGGCAACAGTCCTCCCATTGCTTAAGAAACCCTAAATGGACCCTTCAACATTCATAAACTGCAGACCGATCTCCCTGCTACCATTCACGGCAAATGTGCCTCACCGAATACCTCAATGACCATCAACATTTCATGACTATTCAGTATAGTTTCAGGCCCAACTATAGCATGAAAACTGCACTCATCATCAACACAGATGACAAATCCATTGCTCCAGATGGAGGAGGCATGACCTCTCTGCATTAAGGTCTCTTACCTCATCCTCATCTAATGCCTACACAAAGTGAGAAACCAAGGACATGCACTATGATAGATCTGCTGTTTCATGACTGAACAACCCTGTCAGTCAGCCTGGCAACTTACATCTAGGATGCCTGTGACCTCATCTGTGTAGTTCCACAAGGATCTTCCCTGAGCCCAACCCTCTTCAATGCATACATGACAATGGTCAACATTATCTGCACTCACACTGTTATCAACATCATCTCCTATGCTGGTGACAAACAACTCATTCTCTGCCTCACTTGCAAGATGCCCTGTACCCTGGTCAAGTATAATGCCTGCATGACTGAAATCACCCAGTGGATGAAGACCAACTGTCTGAAGCTGAATACTGGCAAGCCAGAAATTGTGATCTTCAGGAAGAGGATTATGACGAAAGTAGTGGGGCAACAGGAGCCAGTGTATGCAAGGTGGCACATACTGGCGGTGAAGGATGAAATCAACTGGCCCACTCACATCAAAACATGGCTGATGCTGGCAGCAGGTGTGGCTAAAAGGAATATTGCTAGAAATTGGGGAAGCGCTGATCCTCCAAGGATTAAAGATTGGGGAAACGATCTAGACTGGTGTCAGCTGGCGGAAAAGATGGTGTACCAGAGTAGAGGATGCCCGGCAAAGTAGGGAAAAATGTGGTCAGCATGGGAGGGATATAGGGCAGAAACAGAGTAAAGTCAAAGGGGAGGAAGATACATACAAGGTGGACCACGAGAAGAAAGGATGACTTGTATGATTGAGCATAATGTGTTAAATGTACTGCTATGTAACTGACCGGCATTATCATGTGTCAAGAACATTGTAAAGGTGTACCAATGTTTGTTAAATAAAAAGAAGTTTAAAAAAGATTACAAGGCACACAACTTTAGGGGGGACTTATTGATATATAAAAATATGTTCTTCTACATAGCAAAAGTCCTTTTCCTCGACATGTGTTACTGCAGTGCCTTTAAACTGCAGCCAAGCCAGAGCACTGTGGTGCTCTCTGCAGCCACATATTTGGTCAAATATGTGGGTGATGCAAATACACATTGCATTCCATTCTGCATCATCTAACATGACTTTACAGGAAAATTATATAGATCAATTAGGTATAGCTAATTTGACCAATTCCATTTTAGGGGCAAAGTACAAAGACTGTATTACTAAATAGCAGTGTCAAAGGCAGAAAGACCTAATACCAGCAGAAATGGAGTCTAGAAAACGGCAACAATTCTGGAGTGACCATGGAGAAAAGTGGAAATGTGTACAAATACTATTCATCACGCTGATCTACAGTTCATTATTGTGGTGGTCTCGTTTATGGAAACTGATGTGTCATTGGTCATGGTGGTGGGAGACCATGGGAAAATCAACTCCCCCTGCGTACCTACCTCACTTGTTTCATATTTGGTGCACTGCTCTCTGTCCTTTTATTTTAGAGTTTATTTATACTCAGAGGGCACCAAGGAACCTAATGAAAATTGAAACCTTTCCGTATTTTAGTCAGGGTCATGTACTAAACAGCTGCAAAGGGTACCAATACAATATAATCCAATTTTGAAGTTTTATGAAACACAAACTAGGAATTAGGTGGGAGGCAGAGGATGGTATAAAAAAGTTTATGAAAACTAGGTTCCCCTTGCCTGTGATCGGTGCGAGGTTCTAATCTTACCTGCACAGTCACATGCATAGTCATGTACACAGTCACGTCAACTCTCATTGTGCTGTAAAACCATCCTTTAACTTGCTATTCTGGTGGTCTGTCAACATTGCGGCAACTCTTTCCCAGGTTTGGGCCTAATAAATTAGAACCTCCCTCCCCTATAAAACCACTATAGCTACTACTGAGCACAAGTACCCTTCTGTGGTGAGCACAGAAAGCCTAACTAGGAGCAAACTTTACCAAGCCATTGTTAAGGTCTTCTACTATCCTTAGCCCTCATAGCTGAAAGGCGGTAATCACTGTCACTGTGGTAGGTGGAGCCTAGAAGTGACAAGTATTTACTATCGAAGGCCCAGGTAGACATACATACTCAATTTCATCTTTGCATTGTATTTACTTAAAAACTATGTTCCTGAATTAGACTGTTGATAAAAATGACAAAAGTGTGAGGATGATCTTTCTAGCTGCTTTCAGCTCTGCAGAGGTGATAAGGTGGTCAGCAATTATGCTATATAAAAGAAGTTCCTTTTGGGCCCCCTCCCGTACCATAGTAATATTTCCTCTGTTGGCAAGTAGTATTTGTGTTTACATTAGTTTTTAGAAACTGTATCAAATGTGGGATGTTTGTAAAATTTTGTAGAACCTTCATATGATCACTGATGACCTCCACAGATGCTAAAGCTCAAAGGATGTGAGTGGCAGGTGGGATTCCATACTTTGGGCCTGATATATGATTTAGTGGATAGAGTACCATCAGGGTGGTGGCGGACCTTATGTCCACCAACCTGATGGACTACTATTCTCCAAGTTTAGAGATAACAGTCAGCCCAGTGGTCTTCCATGTACATTGAAAGGTACCGTCGGTTTTGACGGCCATCCACCAATCTTTGTCAATTTTTTGGGGGGTTTTCAGAAAAAAACTTACAAAGGGAGAGTTTGTTTTTAAAAACAAAACACCAATGACTTTAACACATTATTTTCCTTGTCCTCACAGTCAGGTTCTTCCTGGTGGTGAGAACTATCCACCCTATGTAGAATAGGTGGTGTAAATTCATTCCTCGGATGGCCCGTACTCCATCAGGAGTGTCAACTTGGACTCTGTTGAAACAATACTTAGAGTCCAGCTGTCTCTAAATGAGGTGGGCCGGAAGTGTACTCAGTCTTATTTGTGACAGAGTACCTCTCTCACCGTACTCTAAATTGGTCCCTTGGTCTTGAAATTTGTAGACTGAAGTCTAACTCTTTGCAATGATTTAGACACTACAAACAAAATAGAGCCTCTTCTCTTTTGCTTCAAATTGCAAACAATTCCAGAAATGGGATGTTCATTAACTACCCTCTGCTACAGTCTATATTATAAGCTATACTGATTTAGCAAATCAAACTGCAGGCACATCATGTTCTCTCCTAATGCACTTTATCAGCATTATGTCCATTTGATTTCATTACACTCTGTCACTCTGCTGGAGAGCACCCCATTAATAGAATAAAATGTAAAGATTTTTGGAAATATAGTTAACTGTCCCTTGTAGTTCACTGCATGCCAGTCAGTGTGAAGCAAAACAGTACAAAAACAAGTGTTTATTATTATAAGACACAAGTATAACAAGTAATTAAAGATCAATCCTATACAAGAAAGTTTCCTTGAAACGGTGCATGTCAAATATTATCTATATTCAAAATATTACCACAAAGCTGGGATCTGGAAGTGGACATTGCATTGATATGGTAGAGCAAAATATTTTTTATCCATTGTCTGTTTGTCAACGAGAAGGAACAGCTGAGAAAATGACGTGAAAGAGAAAGAAGGTCACTATGTTAGTACTTAACATTTTACAAATGTTATCAATATTTTCCATTCAAAGTATTGTTCCATTCTGTACAATATTAAAGCAGTAAAACTTTGATGAAAAAAGGTTTTTTTAAAGTATTTTATTAGTTTTAAAATCTAACAATGGTGCATCCATGTGGTGCTTAATTGTGACATACCAGATTGTACACAATCATTTCATCTTTGGTGGTGAATAAGGTCAGTTCTTGTTTGTGTATCAGGAGGTCATGGAGCAGTGGGATTTCTTCTTAGTGGGTCACGAGGTGGCAAAAGAATGGTAGCCTAGGGACCCCGATTAGAGTCAAAGAAGTTCTATTGTTTAGGCTTTTTTCTCAGAGTCTTCATATCCTTTTGAAATCAGTGCTTATCAGTGTTTATTCAGCTGCCTAACTCCACCCCCAAAATAGACAAAAACTGTGTTTTTGTCCAGTGTTCACAAAGCATGTTGATTTTTGCAGTGATTGTTACAAAGCACATATTAAATTTAAAGGAGACGTAATACAGTATATGTAGAGTCTTCATGTTGGCAGTGTATATATAAATATGTTTTTAACACAGAACATATGGGGCATATTTATCATAGGGTTGCATCATGCAATGGGGTGCAAAAGCGACGCAACCTTGAAGTGTGATTTATCAAGCCACGCAAGCCACCTTGCATGGCCCTGAGTGGCTTGATAAATCGGGATAACGCTATGAAGCAAAAATCGTAGTGTTGCATTACTCTGCCCCAGGGAGGTGTTCCATATATGATGCGTGGGTGTCCACACGCAACACCCTTGGATTTTGGCGCATTCACAGATTTATCATTACTGATAGATGCGATGGTGTAATGAGTAGAAATATCTTTATTTCTCCTCATTTTCTTCTATGTGCTGCACAAAAACAATGCTGCTTGCAACACAGGTACCCTTGCACCATGGTGCAAGAGTGCCTGTGTTGGCACTAGGCAGCACATAGTATGCCAGCACTGGGAAAAGACAGGACTGGGCCGTATTATGTTAAATATCATGGATTCCTACACTTTCACTGTCGCGCAGCACCGCAATGTGGCTTGCTGTGTTGTGCTGCATGACCCTTTGATAAATATGCCCCTCTATGTATTGTACTCACTCGCATGCACATCTCGTTACACTCTCTCACATCTCATTACCTCTCACACTCACTCTGTTAGGACTCTGTCTGGTTTACAGGACTATTAATGGAGTAAAAATGTAAGATTGCTATTTTCAAATGTTTTGGTAGCTAAATCCCTGCATATGGTTGGTGTCATTTACTGAATATTATGACATAGTGGAGGTGGTCAACCCTGTCAATAGCATAGTACTATATGAAACCTTTAAAAATGTTGAATTACACAGATTAATTTGCAGCCCTGCTTTCTAAGGTAACTGAAACCTGATACTTGAAGCAAACTTGCCACTGCTTTTCTGAACTCTTTGTCTGCTGCTGTGTGGACATTCATAGTTGCCAAGTGTACCCATGACAAATGTCTCAATTTAAGTCACTCATGACCTTTTGCCAAAGATTACATTGATCACATTGTATTTTTGGACTAGTAAATGGGTTGTTAGTTTTTTACTATGGGTTCAAAAACCCCAGAAGTAAAGTGCAGCTAGGTAAAAAGCCAGGGTTATATGAAGCTGTCACACATAACAATTGGACACCTCACATTTGTTTCATTATGAATTCTTTTGTGGTATGAAAAAAGCCTTGTGCCATGTTTTTTCCACTATCCTGTGCATATGGTGAGAGCACTATTTTCACAGGCAGCTGTCACTACAATTTACACTGAATGTTTAATGCCATGGGTGTCTGGCAGTTGACCTGCTATCAATATTCGCTTGTTAGAAAAGGGGGCTGATGTATCAAAGGGTTCTACCCATTCGGTGTCTGTGGCTAAATGTCATATTACATATTGGCCATGAATCTTAAGAGCTAGCCCTTTCACCAATTAGAGAAAGAATTACACACTGCCAAAAGATCAAATATGATTTTAACTTAACATATTTCCAGGAGTACTGCAAGTTTATTTTTGAAATTCATGAGAAAACCAGAATTACTACAAAAGTAAGCCACATTAACTCATTCACCAACCCTCATGAATCAAGCGCCTGGGATTGTACTGATATCAATGATAATGTACTGCATATGGGGTTGCCTGTCACTGTGTTGTGTCAGAAATGTCGACATACAAAAAGTTTGCATCCTACATCTTCAAGAAAAGTATGTGTGCGAAGTATAGATTTGCTATTCTTAAGTCCACATCTACTTACTTTGACAATATAGTGGAAATCGATAGTGTGAACTCAATATTTGTGTATGTTAATATTGCAACCACAATATAGCGATGCCCAACCATTGCATAGGGTGTTATGGAGTATGATCAGCCGCGGTTGGTAGTGGGAGTACCTGCCAGGCGGTGACGTGGGGAGAGAGAGGGGCAGGGTGGGGGGTAGTAAACTATGGATTACGGAGTTTTACAGGTAAGTAAACATATAAATAAATAAAACGAATTTCGTTGCGTGCACTGCATCCCCAAATGCAATGCAGTGCACGCAACGAAATTCGTTTTATTTATTTATATGTTTACTTACCTGTAAACCTCCGTAATCCATAGTTTACTACCCCCCACCCTGCCCCTCCCTCTCCCCCTCCCCACATCACCGCCCGGCAGGTACTCCCACTACCAACGGCGGCTGAGTATGGTGGCTGAGAGAGTTTCAGCACGATTGCTGCTGGTACCTGTACATGACTTGCACATCATGAGCTTGAATACCAGCAGGATTGATGCAACCCTTCATCCTTCATAAATTGAAAAATTGAGTGGCATTATATTGGATGATGTTATTTACAGCATTAGCATTACATATTAAGCAAGTTAGATATTATTTCTTTGATAAGGTATGATTCTTTAAATTCGAGGTAGAGGCTATTCAAGGCTAACTTTAATAAAAACAATAGACAGAATTAAGTAAAATTATTTTTGTAGGACTAAATGTTATGAGACAATAGTTTCACGAATGAAAAAGTGTTGATGACTTCTTGTTATTTAGCATTTGTATCTATACTACTGTATAGTAGAATGAATTGTATCTGTCATGCAATGAGGGAAGCCCAAGTCAATCGAAAGGGGGTGTTAGCCAAACCCAGCTACTAGCAAAACCTAACAGTGGACGCTTTGCTTGAATAAAATGGGCAACCAAAAATGCATGGTCTGGCTTCAAAGGAATGTCATATGGTAATGTGGTGAAGCATTACAAGTAGATAATATGCACGTGCAAATGATTTTGTGTGAAAGCAAAGACCTGTAGAATAATATTGATGTACATTAAAAGGTTAGGTGACAGTGGCACTGTGAAGGCAGGCCTAAAAATCCATGTAGGCTAATGATTACCCTCCTTTCTTTTGTGCTGTTGCCAGGGAAAAACACAGCAAACTATCCGAACCCTTTAATAGCTTTACAGTGTCCTGTGTGCTGCTCAATGTTCAAGCTCAGGAAACTGTACAATTAAACACAATGATCATAGCTATGTGAAGGGCAAGTACTTTTGTTGTGGAAGCACACAACTTCTGCCCAATCACAGCATGTGACATATACTCCTGGCTCCCAACATGTGGAGGGAGCCAAAGCCCACCTCTGGCTGATTCTCACATAATTGTCTGGCGAACGCTGCACAGTCAAGCCAGACCATAAAAAGGGGCACTAACATGTCACTGAGAGAGCGAGTGGGCTGACAGAACAGGAAATAATAATTCAGTTAAAAAAACAGGTGGTGGTGATAGATGATGGAAAAGCGACAGGGACAGATGTGGAATGGTTGGAGAATAAGCAGCAAATACGCAAATATGAACTGCAAGCGAACCTAGGGTGCTTTATGCACAGTGGCGTTTAACATAAGAAATCCTATTTAATGTCATTTAGATGATGGCAGTAAGGCCGCCAGCTGTAAACGTGTGCATTTGTTGAGTTACCATTATTGCAGACTAAGAGTGACGGAATTACCACACTGCCAGCTAAAGGCTGCTTTTTGGGGGGTGTGGGGGTACATTGCTCTTTGTTCAGTTTTCATGAAGTAACAAACAGTACTGGTTTCTCAACATTAGATGATAAATCGTCTTTAGAATTGAGCAGTTTCCCGAAGGTAAACGAGGCCAGCAATAGGCGGCTGGTGTAGAAAATGTAAGACACACACAATTAGTCAGTGGTAACTTTAGTAGAATTAGTTAACGCATGCTTTCTCATCTAAATCCAGCTATACAGTCCTGAAGAAATGGACTCACAGTGTATGGCCATTGCCACTGGACGTCATGTAACAGAGAGTCTGAATCATGGCTCATGTTAGAGGGGACACATGGACGCACACGTGAGCCCTGATTACAGGTGGGTGGCGGTAAATCCTGAGCTCTGCTCAAGCTCCTCAGTGGCGTTAACGCCAAACTATGCCTCCCCCCCTGTAATGAGGGGCCGGCTCAACGGGGGGCCCCATGAAGTGCTGGCGCCCCCTACGCTGCAGGGGCTTGCTCAAGACAGCAGAGTGGCTTTCCAAAGCGTTCCATGTCATTGCATGCATTCTGCAAGGCACTCAATGGAATGGCTTAAGAATTAAGTGGGACCCTCCAAAACAAGGGCCCCTGGGGGCCTCCATTACACCCTCGAAGCTCCAGTTTTTTTGCAGGGATCAAAATCCTAACATTTGAGATAAACATCCCATCATGATGAATTTCGGCAGATACAACTTGTAGAAATTTAATAGGGGGACGTGTGTGCTAAATTACGAGAATACGTCCGGAATTCAGGGCAGAAAACAACTATTTCATATTTTCCAGAGCAACGACACAGAAAATGATTTTTTCTACCTTGCCCAGTAAATACTGCTACTATATGATGTCACCACATCACCGTTTCCCTGGCCCTCTTTAATCGGGGCCTTAAATGCAATAAACAGTGTAAACCATGCACCCTCTCATACAATTGATCCTTGTTTAATTGTAACCCATTCTAGCAGCATTTAATTAAGGCATTAAGATGCTGGTTTTGTTGTACATGTGCCCCTCATTGCCATCAGGCAGCAGCAGGCCCTCGCGGCACGTGCGCGCGTGACGCACTCTTCCATGTCTCTGCGCGCGGCCGTATCTGGCAAGGCGTGTGATCTCATGGATAGATCTTTTACTTAGACAGAAATGAAGCCCTGTTGACAAAAGGTGCTTGCGATAGGGAAGGAAATCCGTCTCGCTGGGAGAGGATCAGCTGAGCACGAGGCTTGTTTATCTGGCGAGGCTGCAAAATCCTAAAACGTGCCACTTCGGCATCTTCATTTACTTCTAAAAAACAGGTCTGAGTGTAAGCGTGAGTCAGGTGTTATCTCGAGTATTTGACAGGATCAAATGCTCAGTTTCCCCTGGTATGGTTCCTTCAAGGAAAATCAGTCTTTTGATGCACGTCGTGCCATTTTGTCTCCTACCAGTCCGATGTTGTCGCTGAAGTGCTGGTCCGCCCGCCGCAGCTCCCCCGGGTCATGTGTATGCATTTCTATATTCTATGTAATTGCCAGGATACCAAGAGAAAGAAAAATATGAGCTGAAATAGCACAACTCTTCCCTAAGTGAGACATCAGTGTAGTCACTCTGTGCAGCTGGCATACGCATGACGATTCTGTGAAGTACAACACATATTCACTGCTCGGGGGTGTTAACCACAGCGCCTCACGTAGGGGCAGATTTACAAGCCCCCTGTGCCACCAGTAAGTCACGTTTTGTGACGTGCTGGTGGCGCATGTTACTGCTCTATATTTACAAGGACGGGAAAAGCCACCCTGTGTGGCTTTTCCTGTTCTTGTAAATATGGCCCCTTTACACGTAGCACTTTGCGTGAAAAGGGTGTTCCATGGGTGTTGCTGTGGGAGTTCCCACGCAACACCAATGGAACAAGACACATTTCCAGATTTACGAGGAATCGTAAATCTGGAAATGCGTCTGAATTCTATGCCACCTTGGGGGTGGCATAGCTAGGCGCAATGAGGAGAAATGTTTTAATTTCTCCTCATTTTTTCTTCTTTCAAAGCGTCATGCATTCTACAGCATGCATTGAAAGAGGAAAATGCCTGTAGTGATTGTTTTTGTGCAGGTAGTCGCCCCTGTCTGCACAAAACTCCCCATGATGCAGGCATCCTTGCACCATGGTGCAAGGGTGCCTGCACCAGCACATGGCATCAGTTTGTGAGGCAGCGCAGGGAAGAGCACAGGAATGCGTCATATTATTGTAAATATGTCGCATTCCTGTGCTTTGGAAGTGCCGCAGGATGGCGCAGCCAAAGGGCTTGCATTGCCACGCTGCGGCACTTCCTTGTAACTCTGCCCCTTGGTATTTTCACATCACTGTGATGGAATCAATTGCTTCTTGTGAACAAGAATAAGTTCTATACTTTAGAAACTACCTTACAATGTTTTTAGTTCAGCCCAAGCATCGGTCCTTTTTCCCAAATCTTTGCAGTGGCATTTAAAACACAACAATATCCTAGGCACAGTGCTTCATTTGCCGGTCCCCACCTGCAACCACTGGCTCAAATTAAGGACCATCAAAGCAAGAATACAGGACATCCTCTCTGGCCCGGTTTTAGGCTGTTACAGAATGTTTTACTTCTTAGATTCCTTGAGTCACCTGGTAGTGTTGTCTAGCCATCAGGGTCTAGCACAAAAGAGGTGGTGTAACAGTGGAGTCGGGTTACAGGGCAGCACAATTATCTAAGCTGCAACACAGATGAGAATGTCTGTTAAGGCTTGGTATGTTCTATAAAAGAACAGCACTTTAACAGTATCTAAAAAACCCAAAATGAAGCCCCTGCTATGCATGGCCAAATGCCATCCACGGCTAGGAGTAGCCCTTAAAGTGGGGTGTTATATACAAGGCCTGCCAAGAGGCCAGGCCTTGTGGCTTAAAACCTGCCACTAACTGCTGAAGGAATTTCTGAGGTTTGTTTAGCATAACCCACAATCTTACTACCATACCTAACTATAACGTCACTTTCACTTTTTTTTAAATGAATTTCCTTTATATATTATATTCACCCAACTCGGTCACTGAGCATAGCCTCAGGACATGCACAGCGGGGGTCCGTGGCAGGGCTTGTGGGTTGGATGAACAGCCTGGATATGGGCCAGGTCCTGCAGACGACTCTACTCTGCACACCGCCTAAAGCTATGCTTAGTCACAACCACTCAAGGCTTCAGGTTTCGTAATCTAGAACTAGACTAGTTGAACTGCAGCTCTTTGTAGAATTATTTTGATATTGGAAACTATAATATTCACTGCCCACTGCTAATCTCGTCCCATAATGCTTTGCAGGGCCTTTGGTTGGGATTGAATTTTTGCCCATAACTGTACTTGGGGTGGTCCTAGGAGGAAGGGACCACCACTGAATCGTTCACCAGCATGATATACTCTTTGTGTTCAAGCCATCTGCTTGGTCCTCCCCCTAGGTTAGGGGGGACCCCAAAATCATCACCTCTCTCAGTGCCTAATATTTTCATTCTGAAAGGTTTACTTTTGTGAATTGGTTATATGATTTTTAGCATGTAAAATTGTTTTATCAAAGCATTTGTGTGTGTAGTTTATTATGCTGCTAGGCTACGTGTTTTAGCACAGTTTTTGCATAGTGCATAGAAGCGCAAGCTACGCATGCTCTGTTAGCATAGTACTATGCCCAGGGTTAATATTAACACCTTATCTAATAGTAGCATCCTCCTAAGGCAAATGTCTCAACTCATATTGGGCAGCTTCCTTCTGTGAAGATCACTGTTGGAGCTATCACATCCATTATAAAAAGACACATCATTATCTTTAAGCCAGCTTAAAATAAGGAATAACATTCTATTGCCATCAAGCCTTTTAAGGTTATTGCAACTCAGTCTTCATTTTAAAATATCTTCTCACCGCATGAGGCAATATATCTGAACTCAACAATACTGGTTTACCAAGGGGACTGCATCAAATTCCAATAGGATATCCCTGTCCTATTCATGAGAGGAAGACTGGTCCCCGTCCTTTGGATGCCATGTAGCTTTATGTGCACTACCACAAAGACTCCTCCTTAATGCTGTCTTTGGAACTTTGTAAACACAGCCTTACAAATAGTTACACATACATACTGGGTCATTCTAGCAATCATTTAGAATCATCTATTGGTTCCTTGTCAGTATCAAAGTAGGAGCTGGGTGTTTGCAGGATGGGCCATCCTCAGTAAATGGGACAGGCAAAGTTGCCTCCTACCACATTTGCACTTCAAATGCACTGCCCCAGCACACGCAAAGTAATTCTCACTAGTCTATTGTCACCCTAGACCTCTTGAGGCCAGGACAGGGGAAGGAAGTAAATGCAAGAACCAGGTATGAGGGAAGTCTTAAAGTTTCATCCACTTCAAAGCAGACACCAGGTGTAAAATTAGGAATCTCAGAACCACTCTTCCATACACTCCTGGACCTGTGGATACTACAGAAGGAGGACTGCACTTCTGCCAGAGGACTGCCCTGATGTCTGAGAAGGAAGACTGGACCTGCACCCTTCATTCCAAACTACCTACATGACTCCAAGGGTCACAGACTGACCTCCTGTTCTGAGCTACAGGGACACAACAAGCTCCAGAGGCCTCCCTGCAACTACCCAGCTGACCTACAACTGAATGTGCCTTAGCCCTGCTGGCCTCTGCTGAAGTGAGTT
The DNA here is from genome assembly GCF_964204655.1 of Triturus cristatus. NCBI lineage: Eukaryota > Metazoa > Chordata > Amphibia > Caudata > Salamandridae > Triturus > Triturus cristatus. The sequence continues at coordinate 922,664,744 of NC_140588.1, forward strand.
CCTGATCCCCAAGTGGTGCTTCCCCACGTCTTTGGCCCTTGGCTGACATCAGAGTGAGCTCCTCCTGGCCTAACTGAAAGTTCCCGCAAATCTGGTGTGAAGTGGCATGAACACTCACAAAGCCTCGCCGCACAGCTGCAAGCTTTATTAGCACAGATGCCAAGCTATGCCAAAGCCTGCAAAGCCTCGTCAATCAGCTGCCAGCCTTATCAAAATAAAGGCCGAGTGACGCGAAGCCTCGCTGCACAGTTCATTGGAACTGACATAGAGCGACACAATGACTCACTCATGGCTTCACTGGAACCAACGCTGGATGGCACAGCCTCTCAAAGCAATGCCACAGACTAAGGACATAAATTGCAATCCTCAGTGGGCCAATTTTGGCCCTCTAACCGGCTTGCGTTCCCCCGCATTCGGCCTGAACTTGTGACTTTGTCATAGTCCACCATGGCCAGATGTCCTCAGTTGGCGCTTTGGACCTTTTGGTGTTGCTTTCATTTAAATCTTTGAAATTGCATATCTCTTGTTCTACTGATTGGATTTCTGTCGCTTTGGTGTCAATTAATGTATTACATTTTACTCTATTTTACTAAATTGGTGTCAGATTTTTCTTATGTTCTGTTTTTTCACTTTATTGCTGCTGGTGTGCAGCATAAATCCTTTACACATTGCCTCTAGGTTAAGCCTGACCGCTTTGTGCCAAGCTACCAAAGGGTCAAGCACAGGTTAGTTTAGTGACTTGGTGTTTCATCCTGACAAGGACTGTGGCTGTTGTGTGAGAAGGGCTCACACCTCCCTCAATCAAGACCCCAATTTCTCACAGCATTTCATTTCAGTCTACTCGTTTTAACGTTGAAATACTAAATCTGTTGATATTCTCATGCCTAAAGATGTAAATTCAAACTGATTTGGAGGAATAGAATGCATAAAATGTAGATATTGTCCACCTTGTTATTGCTGCAGCTTTATATGAATCCAATGCGGTTGCACATAGCAAAATGTTCTTGATCCGACTCTTGGCCTGTGAATTTGGATCCGCAGGGGTCACCTGATGAACATCAAATGAGCCCTTGGAAAAGGATATTTGTGTTGCAGGGTAACATATCAGAAAATCCTTCTTTAAGAGCAACAGCTGGCTAAAACTCAGCCAGAAGCCAAGATCTATGATTCAAGATCGGTTACACTGAAGCGAATATTATACAGGGTCCTATCATGTGGGGTGTTAGTGCTCCTTGAAGATTTGTGTCTCCAACTTATTTCTGAATTGCTTCTACAGGTAGAGTGCTTTTAGTAGTACAGAGTCCACTCTTCACTTTACTGTCACCCTGACAACTGCACTCCTCTTGAACTTTCTGCCACCGTATAGGATTTCAGCCAGTGATGCAGAATATGGAGACTTTTTTGTACCATTTACAATCTTCCTTTGGAATCATCTTAAATTGAATCAAGTTATTTTGAAGTTTCACACGGTCTATAAGCCTTTTGAGACTTCTGCCTATGTCAGTTGTTGCATTTAGTATGTGTTAAACCGCAATCTTTTATTATTTTTATATCAGGCATGTTGGTTAAGAGAAAAAATGAAGTATGCTCTAAAACTGTGTTATATCCTGCTAATGTTAATACAATGCCATTCTACCACAAGTGGAATGTTAAGGTGATGATGCTGTCAGAATGTTGGGGATCTGTCAGAGAAGTCACAGTTGACTGGGCTGAGCTGCCTGCTGGCTGCTCCTGGTGGGGTCTTGTACTGGTCTCCCTCTGGACCTGATCTGATCCTTATCTGGTCCTGTTCTTATCTACTTGTGATCTTGTACCATCTTCTAATAAACCTACTTAAATCATCACAACAGAGTGGACCTAATTACTACAAACTGTTAAAGGAATGGGATTTCCAACCCATGTTTGGATGGCTCTAATTTTTTTTTTATACTCTGCTTGAAACACTGTGTTAATATTTATGTAAATATTTAATCATTTGAAACTTTGAAAAGTCAAAAGTAGGTTCGTAATTATCAAAGGTGTATTAACTGCGTGCCTCCTTGGATATCATTCAAGCTCAGATGAGAGGGGCAGTGGTGCTATCCTACAGATTTTAGGCAGCAGGAAAGGTATTTATCCCCATCACCAAATCTGGGATGTATAAACACTTAAAAGAAATGTCGCACACATCTGAGGATATGCTGTCAGCAAAGAATATATTTATGTTATGTGAATTTGTAGAGCGCCACTAATTACCCGTGAGGGTATCTGGGGGCTATCAAATTTTACACCCAGTACAATTCTGTGTGATATCCATGTATGAGATACTGATCAAATACATAAATAAATGAATCAATGAATGGATGGGCACCGGTTTCTAATTAGTCTGAAGTAAGTGGAAGCTATTTACAATGGCATTTTGGAGTCCAAAAAGTAGTACATCTGTAGTAATCTTTTATATACTCTTACATACCTTTGAGAATTGGCCCCAATTTATTCTAAAATTGGAATAAACTGGAAATATTCAGGGATTATACATATGCAATTAATAGGGCATAAGCAATGTGCCCTCTTTGCACTTTTTATACTAGGAAAATCTTGCCATTTCGGAACCAATTCACTATGGCACATGAGAGCACCCTCGTAGTACCACTCATAAATATTTTTGTGAATCCACCCCAGCATGGCGCAGCCTGATTTAAGTAAGACAAAAAGGGTACAAAGTTCCTCATACAAGTTAAGAAAAAGTAGTGATTTCAGCACAAAATGTCGTTTGCCATGAAAACGGAGGGGGAAACCCTTTAGTTGGAACTAGGGCCCTCACACACCCAGCAAGCTAGGTGTCATGCTTCATCATTTGAGCCTGCCCCTCGTCAGGTCGGCGCTGCAATTCCTGACGGGCTCCCAAGATTGGGGCTCTTTGGCGGGGATCTTTTGTTCCTGCCGAAGGGTGCTGTGGGGGTAAGGGGCCCTAGGATGTGTAGATGTGGTGTACGAATAAAATAGGTACTGTTAGTCCACAAGAATTGTGTTTAATAAAGTGGTAAACAGCCTAATTAAAAGGAAAGTGAGGTGGGGATAGCTACTAGTGTTTATGATGCTAGTTGTGTATGCCCTACTCTCTGGAGGATCAACATGTTTCTTGCCCTTCAGGCCAATAATTGGTCACGGCAATTCATCAGGATCAGGGAAAACAAAAACTATCTACAACAAGGTATGTGTGTTCTACGTACCGAAGAGGTGCTCAGGAGTCACCTAAAAAAAGGTTGGAGACAGAAAACACATGACAAAACTGTACGAATAAGCAATACATACATAACAACATCAGCTGAAATCATAGAGAGTCATATTCGGTGAAGCTCTCAGGGGGGTATTGGATGGTCTCTAAAGACAGAAAAATATACAGAAAACTCTAAAAAACTCTAAAAAGACAGGACTAGGGGCTGAGACAGAGCTGAATATATAAACTCACCTCTTGTGTGAGCAAGGTAATCTTGCAACAGTCTCCGGCGGGTCTAAAGGACTCCTAACGTGGGTCCTGGAGTGAAAGGGGAAACCCGGAGGGTGCAGAATAAAATTAGAAATATAAAAGACGCGGTCCGCCCGGTAGCCCATGTGGTGAGGGCAGTAACAGAGGGTATTGACAGCCTTGCGAGTCAAAAGGTACTGACAGGAGCGATTAGGTGTGCAGCCATGGTGACCATCATGTTCAGGGGCCAGGGCATATCGCCGCCAAAAAGTGGTTAAAAGCGGTCAGAAACGGGATGCCACACGGGACCCTCGAGCACAAATGGGTGGCGACCGCCATCGCCCCTGATAGCGGATGGATCAGAGCAGGACGTCCTCGCTCAAGCCCCCCATGAGGTACAGGAGGCGTCAAGAATCCTCCTTGAATATTACCCAAACTCACCTCCTGGACGACGGTGTATCCGAGCCCTGATGCACTCACCTGCGTCAAAGGACGCGTGGGAACGAAGACCTACCCCTTCCGCCGGACCTGGGATGGGTACCGAGCGGAGTCGGTGTTTGCTAGATGAGCAAGTCGGGGTGTGTCACATGACTAGGGAAGTCGCAAGCCCATTGGTCGAGGGGAAAATTACGGGTCGGCCATGTTGGAACTGGTGGAATCGTCAACCATCTATTTCCGGTGCGCAGCCTGATTTAAGACAGACAAACACATGGAAAAATGTCTACTGTAGGCATGCTGAATGCGTTACAATTCAGACAGGTGCAATATACGCAGAAAAGTGAGTAATTAGTGGATAATGTACACAAACTATACCTACATTTTACACAAGTAATTTCTAAATGAGTGAGCAAAATTGAGTGTCTCAGGAGATATAGGAGAAGTTGTTTAGGCAATGCAAATTTTATTTACACTTCATAATCTACAATATTCACAAACATTTCCCCACACTTTTTCTAGAGAGATCTGTGCATCCAACTTACTCCCAAATTAACCTAGCATAGATTGTGCAGAAGTACAGCAATACGTTTTGACAAGGTGGATGTTGGAATAATTATTTACATTTAAGGAAATAATAGCTTCAAATATTGTGTTTATTCTTTCTAATTCTGCGCTCATATAATGTACCCATTGCACATTTTGCACAACAGTGTGGTCAAGAAGATTGAGGAAATGTACAATTTTCTGTGCATGCTGTGCACATTATCAAGTACCTAATAACTTGCAGGTTTCGCCCGTGAGTACCAAAGGAATGCCCGTGAATAGGTAAGTAGTTCAAAACTAGACGCGCGCGTAGATCTAACCACCCCACAAACTTACCAGCATCCAGCATGCATTGATGTCATTGGTTGTGCAGATGTAATAGATTTGACAGTAGGCTCTACAACTATGCTTTTATGGGCTGCACATTATGTTGTTTTACCTCATTTTGTTGTTAGATGTTAGTTTGTAAGACTAATGCTCTGTGAAATTGGTTGGTTTCCAGAAAGTCCATGAAAACACTTTATACACACTACATCATTTTTACCACAAGTATTTATGGGTATGAGAAGCTGTACACCATGAGTACTCTTTTATGAATACTTACATACCTTTATGAATTGTCTCTGAAACATCCATCTACCTACTAGTAAAAGTGCAAACAGGGCACACTCATTCATTTTAGTATAAACTATATGAATATATCCTGTTTAGTCGTATTTTATTTCCATTTTAGATTTTAAACGTCTGCGAGTTCGCAAAAGAGCACTTCATAATGTACTCCAAAATGCCTCTGTGAGAAGGCTCCACTGTTGAAAAGGTGCTAGAATACGTTCCCTTTTGAGCAGTGATAAGGCCTTTCATACGAATGATCTTATATACAGTGTCTTTGCTTATCTATCTATCTATCTATCCATCTATCTGTAGCTCTCAATATAGCCTTCTCCATTGACATCTTTCTGTCCTTTTGGCAAGGGTTGTGGAGAGATTTGATGTGCTGTTTTTTTTGTCGCTTTTAGATTTTTGTAAAAATTGTTTGTGTCCGGTTCCTGTTGCTTGCTTGAGTTATTACTGTACCATTTATTTAGATAGTTTGAAAAAAAAAATTCTAGTAGGGTTTGCACACTGCTATGTCATGCACCATTGGCTTGGGTCTCCCTTCCATTTTTTGCCTTTACCTACTGGGTTTTGCTGTCTGTTGGACTCCAGGGCCTGTAAATCAAATGCTGCTGATGGGCTTGCAACACTGGTTGTGCCACCCACCAAAGCAGCCTGTAAAATGTGACTGAGGCCTGCCATTGCAGAGCCTGTGTGTAATCTGGGACTGCCATGTTGACTTGGCAACTGCACACCCTTGCCAGTCCCTAAACCTTCCCTTTTCTACATATTAGTCACCCAAGAGGTAGGCACAAGGTACCCCTGTGGGCATATGCATTGTATGTGAAAGGTAGGACATTCCTTTATGTGTGTAGCATGTCCTGATAGTGAAATACTGGCAATTTCGTTTTTCACCATTGCAAGGCTATCTGTTCCCATAGGACAGAATGGGGAGTTTGTTTATAACATCTTATAAAAATAACTGACCCTGGGAACAAGATAGAAAAGTAAAGTTTAGTATGCCTGAACTCAGAATGTTAAAGTGCATATTTGAGTGAATGTGATTTTTACATTCTGTGTTGAAAATACCACTTTTAGAAAGTAGGTATTTTCTTGCCTAACCATCCAATGTGCCTCTGCTAGGTTTGTGTATTGCATGTCTGGCTTTTGGATGACAGGGGCTGGAGAGGGACAGTGGCTCCAGAAGTCTGATGATTTATGGCTGGGGTAATAGACCTGGGGTGCATTTAGAGTAGGGGGAGGAGATTTCCTTTTCACCTGAATGGGCCTGGTCTGCCTACAACAATGCTGTCTCCACCTCCTGCCAGGAAGCTGCACCAGTGAAGACAGAACTGGTTTTTGCTGGGTACAGACACTCTCTGCCTTCAGAGAACAAAGGATTTTGTGAAATATTGGGGCCCAGACTCCAGAACTTTAGATCACTTCTGGAAAATCAAGAGGAACCTTTGCCAAGGAGAAGAGCTGTATAAGCTGAGGAGGAATACTGCCCCTGTGCTGTTTGCTGTCTGGGGTTGGCCTGCAGTGGCTGCTTGCTGCCAAGGAAAGGAGAAAAAGGACTTTGCTATTTGCTTTACCATCTACTTGAAGATAAAGATCTCCAAGGGCTTGAAACTGAGCTTGCCTCCTGTTCTGAAGTCTCAGGGACACAAAAATGTCATCCCTTCTGTCTCTCTGCATCTGGAACTGCTGTTTCAGCTGCTACAGAAGGAAATTGCAACACAGATGCTGACAAGCAATGCCGTAACCTGCACTGAAGCCGTGGGCACCGCTTGTGAAGAGCACGACGCACCGCCCCGACTTGCACCGTAGGCCCAAGGCCGGCTGACGCTGTGCCGCATCAACTCTGAAGCCGCCATCGAGGCCGCTGTCTGCACTGAAGCCGAGGACACCGCTTGTGATGTCCACAATGCACCGTCCCAACTCGCACCGCAGCCCGGTGCTTCATCAACGCGGAGCTGATCCTCAACGTGGGTTACTCCCAAATCCATTGACATCGCACCATCGTAAGAAACCGACGCCTCGCCACCATTCGTGATGTCACCACCCTGACCCAGTAAGGAACTGACGTCTCACCTACCCTGGGGTCGTAAGGAAATGACGCCGCAGGCGCCAATGAAGCATCACCTCCCCGACGCCGTGCACCGTCTTTACTTTCATCATTTCCAAGGTACTTTTCTTTGTGGGTCCGACGCCGCGCACCTCGCGGTTGGTGCCGTTGCTTAGGATTTTCATCTGTCACAACGTCGTAATGACTCCAGGCTGTGTTATTTGTTGTTAGAAGCTTGATTTGAGTGAATAAACTATTTTTAAGGATATTTTTGATACTGTATTGTGGATTTTTGTCATTCGGTCTTGTTTTGGTTTAGATAAACATTACTTATGATTCTAAACTGGTGTAGTATCCATTTGTAGTGTTTTCACTGTGTTACTCTATGTGTTCACAAATGCTTTACACACTGCCTCTGAGATTAGCCTGTCTGCTTGTGCCAAGCTACCAAGGGGGTGAGCAGGGGTTATTTTAGGGGTGTATCCACTTTACCCTGACTAGAAGCAAATGTCCCTACTTGGACAAAGGTACCTACCTCTGCCAACTAGAGACCCCCATTTATAGCATGTCACATCTGTTTAACCCCATTGAATTTCTACATTCTGCCAGACTATCCCAGTTTCTGTCTTGTGAGGCTCATCATGTCTTGAGGTTTGGTGTAAATAACAGGAATAGCACGAGGTGAACCATCTGGGTGCTGTGGAAGGTTTCTGCTTGTGAAGTTCCAAGATAAAATTTTAAAGTTGCGTTTTTAAGATTTTTGGCACCTCTGGGCAGGGTGGTGCTCCGATATCCAATTAGGACGCTCTTGAATTTTGTGATCTCCATCTTTGACCTGCTGTTTCTTTTATTTGTCATAGAGAATTCACATTTCTTTCAATCAGTATACTCCCTTAAAATGTGTTGATGTTATCTGCGTTGTGAAGGTGTGCAGTGACGGAGGAAAAAGCCAACATTAAAGTGTGGGCTAGTGATTTTTGAAGACTGCTGGCTTCTTTTGAGGGATTTTGGGTGTTATCATCTCTCCTTCAAAGGTGGATATTTGTCTATCAGTCAACCTTTTACACTTTTTTATAAGGGGCCACTGACCTTAAAAGCTTGTTCAACATTAAACTCCAAAAACATGCCTAGGAGTAGTGTGCTGTGCCTTAAAGTTGAAAATTGTTGAGATTTCTGTGTATTACAGTTTTCCTGATCTGTGTGTGTTTTCCCGATAATGATTTAGGGCATGGTTACGATCTTGGTCGACATGGTTTCTCCCTCACAAATATGATATATATCCTGTCCGCCGTATTACAATTCCATTAAATCCTATAGAACTTGTAATACGGATGGGATATCTGTCACGTTTGTGACAGAGTATGCTATCCACCAAGATCGTAATCAGGCCCTAATCCACACTGCTAACTTCCTCCTAGTTTGTGGTCTTTTTTATTATTATTTTTTGTTTATTTCACTTGATGAAATGTTTTTTTTAATGTAGGTGTATTTTCTGTTCTGTGCTCTTCCTTCACTCAGCCCCCTATGGCTGCCATTTGTTGTTTTGATTATATTTTCAAGGGGGGAACAAGGGTTGGGGGGTTTCAAGTTAATACTTAGCCTAGGTCACTAATTCCATTTGTGTATTTAAACTCTTAAATCTTCTATGTTTAAACGTATAGAACAATATGTATTTTTACTAGAGAACAAAGTGAGGCTATTTTATAAATTAATTCAGAAATATACCTGGATCATTCATCTGCCGGATGTTGTGTTATTTTCAGTCGTATACTATGATTTATTGCCAAACCGTAATGGTTTCAAACTAAAGATAACAATTGTTTACCAGAATACTTTCCAAAGCTGCTGAAAACCTGGACGCTGACCTCTGCAGCTCACTCAAATCTGATAAGTGCAGTTCAATCAATAAGCTAACAACATTTCCTCTAATGAGGAAGACAGGCCTCAAGAAATCTGACCTCAAATTGCGTTTGTTTTTCTCCTTCAGTTGTCTTGTATAGGAAGAAAGTAGGAATCAGCTAACTCCAGCAGCGGCCCATGCAGGTAAGAGCGGTGGGCGGTGGGGCTGGGTATGAGGGGTTTTGACAAACGATGATGAGGGGGAAGTAATTATTTATTCAATTTCCCCCTGTGGTCATCTGTCAAATACCCCCCCCTAACCCGGCCCCACCGCTCTTACCACCGCTCTTACCTGCACGGTCCACTGCTGGCTAACTCCAACCAAACTTCAGCAAGTTTTAAAAACATACTCGACGCAGTCAGCAGAGGAAGAATTTGAGGGCTTTCAGATCCATACAAAGAATTCTCCTCATCTGTCTCCCCTGTTGGTATGGGACTGATCAATGCTTGCTAAAAAAACAAATAAGCTCAGGGGTCCAATTTTTTTTAGGACCCACTGCTGATGCTGCATTACTCTAGGTTACTGAATGTCAAGGTCGCGTATCACGATTCCACCCCATGCCTCTTATTTTTACCACCAACAACTTTACTGTCTCTTTATGTCACTCTCATAGGCGTGGCTTTAAGTGGGAAAAAACGGTTGGGTCTCTAAAGGGGCGTGGCCAAAAAGGCATGGCCTTGAGTGCTATACAATGGGTGTGGCCAATATAATTAGGGGTGTAGCTTAAATCAAGTGAATCTAGGAACCTGTGCCTCAGAGTTTTGAAGCCAGCGATGCTGTAAGGTGCAAGGACACCAGGGCACAGGTCAGCAAATGAACACAAGGCGTAAGAAAATCCAGCCAGGGATCAGAGTGGAAAGCGGCCTGCTTCCGTTTCCCTTTGCGACTCAGCCACAGTTCTGCTGCAGAGAGGGGAAGGAGAACCCACACACAGAACTTTGACATTGATTTCCATCACGCAACTTTCTTATTGGACCTAGTGTTGCTGATCTGACAAACTTTCTTTCAGCTTGGTAAATTAAAAGGCTACTTATAGAGCCAAAGGGGACTCGTTTTAGTCACATCCTTTAATTACTGCAAGTGCTCAGATCTGGCAGGACCGCCTCACCTTAAGCCCTGCTTATAGGTTCTTTTTATTCGTTGCTTTCTGTTACTGTTTTTTTTATCTTTCTCTTGCTCATTATTTCTCCCTTCTTTAGTTCTTGTCTCTTGCTATGGGTTATCTGTTGAAGAAAATTCTATTCCAGACCCCAAAAAGAGTGCGGGTGCCCACCACCTACAACCACCAGCACATAGTAAGCACAGGAGGGATGCTTATTCTGAAAGAGAGACTGCCCACGCACCTTTTCTCCTCCCATACATCCACTGTGCAGCCGGGCACATAGTGCCCATTGCCTCTTTCCCATATCAATGGTTGCATACCAGCGCACACATACATCCACTGTTAGCATCAATCCATGCTACCACTATGAGCACCCGTCAATACATGACAGATCAAACATGTGGTAGTGGGGTGCCGATGAGCAACTATATCTGGAGGAAAAACACAAACCTCAGTGAAAATGTTTATCCCCTTCTAGAACATTAATGTGTATCCCACTGCTGGTTAGGCTACCAATACAACAGAGCACGTGACTGTATTTGACAAAAGTTGAAATGGCCCAAAATATGAAACCGGTAAGTGCACATATATCAAAATAGCGACTAATCACATAAAATTGTCAAATATCATATAAATCAATTCCTTGGTAACCATATTTTAATAGCAATTTCAGCGTCAGCTCCTTGCAGAGAAAAGTGGATTGTAAAAACCTGTCATGTTATTTTGGTTTATGTTAATGCCATTTGTAGAGCACACTGCCTGAACCTGGTGTGGCGTTCCAGCAATTTTGGTAGTTTGGGATTTCTTTTCAAGTGGCTCTGTGGTTTCCGACAGAGGGGCATATCAACAACAACCGGCGATAATTATCTCTAAGCGCACTTAGCGCTAGGATAATTATCGCCGGCTAGCGTGAATTTTTATCGCTGGGATAGCGTGCTATTAGCAACGCTTATCTCAATAGCGATAAAAATCCTCACGCTAACAGGCTAACGTGAGATTATCGCTGGAAACCCAGCGATAATCTCACGTTAGCTTGTTGATAGGGACAGACAAACTTAGCCATGATATCCTCCTTCCATAGGATATCATGGCTAAGTCAGAAAAATACCAGACATAAAAAAGCAGCGTTAACCGCGGTTAGCGCTGCTTTTTTTGTCTCTAACAGGGTTAGCGACATTCTTGATAATAGGAGAAATGTCGCTTAGCGACATTTCTCCTATTATTTTACTCTGGAACGCCCCCTTTGCATCTCATTAGAGATGCAAGGGGAAGCGTAGAGTAAAAGGGTGCACCCTGTTGTTGATAGGGCGCTAGTTTTATCTCTCCTTTTTTGGCTTTTAAAGCCAAAAAAGCAGAGATAAAGCCCTTGTTGATATGCCCCATAGTCTCACCGTGAAGTTCTGCTATTAGTGGTGTGAATGGGTATGTACTTATGTTGGGGAAGGGGTGTCAACTGTTAAGAGTTGTTGGTGACTGTTCTAGGGATTTATGGTTGAACCCAGAGGTGGCACTGACTAGTCTACATTCATCTATGATGCAGGCCAAGCTTTGACCAGCAGAAGGGCATTTGTGTGTTAGGTGAATTGGGGTAACAAGTGCAGTTGTGTGATAAGGTAGCCAATTAATGTGTTGCACTGTCTGATAGCGATTGGTGTGTGATGTGGGGAGAGAGCGCTTTACAGAACTCGGATAACCCTTTTGAGTGGGTTAAACAAACAGCAACAAACATAAGAATATATCTGGCTCCAGTGAAAACAGCAACAAACATAAGAATATATCTGGCTCCAGTGAAAACAGCAACAAACATAAGAATATATCTGGCTCCAGTGAAAACAGCAACAAACATAAGAATATATCTGGCTCCAGTGAAAACAGCAACAAACATAAGAATATATCTGGCTCCAGTGAAAACAGCAACAAACATAAGAATATATCTGGCTCCAGTGAAAACAGCAACAAACATAAGAATATATCTGGCTCCGGTGAAAACAGCAACAAACATAAGAATATATCTGGCTCCAGTGAAAATATGCATCACAAAGGATAGTACCTAGAAAGAGCTTTGCAATGAATGTGTTTTTTTTAAAAGATAGATTTATTGTACACCTTTTCCACACTTTTAGGCATTGAACGCCAGGTAGAAAGTTAATGCATGGTGTTCTGGTGCCCCTTGGGGACCGCCTGGTTCTATAGGAAAAAAAACCAATAGAAATAAAATAAAAGATCGCCTTTCAGTCAAGCGCTGTGTAACACGGAACAGTCTGTTCAGAGGCTAAGGTGAATGTTTTCAGGGAAAAGAACAATTTTTCTTTTTTTAGTTTCTTGAACAAGCTGTAGCTGTTTCCTACCAATCATCTGATTTCATAGAGCGCCTTTCTTTTTCGCCCTCGCTGGATCCTAATGCTCTCTGCAATCAGAGCGCCCCTTGAACCTCTCGGCCACTTCTTTCACTGTTTGAACACTGCAGAGCAGGTTCTGCAAGGAGGCGATTGCTTTGTTATGTGAGCCAATTACAGCCGGGGAGGCTGAAGAGTAACGTTGAAAACCGCTCTTCGCAGTCACGCCGGGAGTCAGTGGAGGAGAGGAAGCCGCCATATTCCCTGCCGTAGGCTTTCTGCAACTCCATTTGCAGGTGTAAAACTTTTGCAGTTCTTCTTAGCAACAGTCAAATAATTTCTCAGGAGTTACCTCTTTACATGAGCCTTAGCTACAATTTTCAGTTCTCCTCAACACTGCTGTTTCAAGCAGTGGCGGTTGGTGCAAGTAAGAGTGGTGGGGCGTCAACAGACGGCGAGGAGGGAAAATAAAATAAAAAAAGAAAAACACTTACCGTGCAAGGTAAGTGTTTTTCTTCTTTTTCAATTTTTTTCTCCCTCACCACCCTCTGCCCATTCACCCCCAATTCTCCCTCACCGCACTCCTACCTGCACCGGCCGCCACTGGTTTTATGTGCTATCGTTTATCGCTTGTTTGCTTGCTCAAACTGCAATCCACTGTAGATTCTATGGAAGGTGAATCATGCTACAACGACCTATACTTCAATAATGTTACAGTTGGAACTGAGACCTCAGAGTTAAACCAGTCATTTGACAATCATCTTCAATTTTGTTTCAGTTTTCAGAATGCCACAGTTGTATATCACAAAGCGCCCGTTGGTGCAACGTCACTATGCCTGGCTTTCTAAAGCCACAGGGCACTCTGGTATTACAGATGTTTGCACTGCTCCTTCTGTAATACAGATCTTGCTTCTGCTTCGTGTGCTCCAGCAGTATCTCAATGGGGCATTCCCTAATTTGCCTAGGGCTGAAGTCACATGCATATAAGGGAAACACTTTGCCTCTGTGCCTGCGGCGTATTACAAACTTGGACAACGAGGCAAAGGAGCTGTCAGGGGTCACACTCACTATGCACCACATAGAAATAGCACACAGTCAATCCGCTCTCCTGATGGTACCCTTTTAAAAAGGGAAATGGACTTCCCAAGGACCCCCACAGATGCCCCCTTTAGGGCAGGTGCAGTCACTCACTGCCCCTCTTTTAAATGCAACCCATTTTACCTCCTTCACAAAGAATTGAAGACCTGCAGCTTCAAACAGACGGATTGTCTTTCACTAACGTACTGCTCTTAGAACAGTGCTTTTATTGTGAAACGACTCACTGTCCCGGTATGCACTTGGTGCACAAACTTAAGTGTGTGCCCTGGTGCAGAGTGGGACAATGCAACTTACCCATAATACGGCTCCTGGTTCCAGCATTTTCAAACCAAGGGCACATCTTAATTACAGAGAACTGTTTGCCCACATTGCTGATTTTAATTGTTGGATAAATATTACACTGATTATGTTCAAGGAACTATTGCTGTTACTCGTTCAATTTTTATTACTGATCTTCCTTCAATGTAGCTTTTATTGTACATACAATTCTACATATACATAGACATTAATGGAAGTCTTCAAATAATTACATATAAAACTACACAATATATAGGAAGTGACACATGTAATTCAATTCCCATTAGATGCCTTTTCAGTGCTTGGCAAATAGACCACTTTTTGTTTAATAACTGGATTTTCATAACCAGTGGAGTGAATTTGGCTTGACAGTTTATCATTCCATCCTCTGTTTGTGCATCTTTTTCACTCAAGGTTCCAGGCAGTGCTCTTTAAGTTCATTTGATATTAGTCAAACCAGTTTTTTGTTGGTTCCTGACTGTTTGGATATACCTCTTTTTTAAAATTGTCTTTGTATTAAGCAGATACATAGGGCAATCGATAATACGCAACATCAATGATCGTCATTTCATCATCACAATAAATCATAACTTTTTCCAACAAAGTGATAATGTGCCTAAAAAAACATACAGATATAATCATACTGCAATAGCATTCAACAAATACTTCGGTATACTTTCAATAAAGTGCAACTGTGCTAGATTTAGCAGCAAACCATTACTATTAAAAGTTCAAATCATCGAGTTTCCATCTCGATCTCTTCATGAAACCATCTTCTTAAAAAGTAAACCTTCCATACGTCCATATATTTTTCACCAACACAAAGCGCAATCCAAAATACACAACATTAATAATCGTCATATCATCATCATAATAGATCATACATTTTTCCAACAAAGTACCAATGTGCCTAAAAAACAGGCAGATATAATCATACCGCGATAGTGTTCAACAAATACTTTGGTATAATTTCAATAAAGTGCAACTGTGCTAGATTTATCAGCAAACCATTACTATTCAAAGAGCAACTCATCGAGTTTCTATCTCGATCTCTTCATGAAACCATTTTATGTTTTTTGCCAATGTGCCTAAAATATGGACATTTTAATATTTCTGTATACCATGTTTCTCCATGGCTAAATAAAGTGCAAGAAAAACAAGCATGTGCAATGCAATCAGTCTCGCCTTTTTGATATATATCCCCTCTCAACAGGGCATAAGAAGAATCATCCCAGTGAAACCCCCCAGTATATTTCAATGTGGGTGGCCAATGTCAACACCCTTGCCTACTGCTGTAATCTGTGAGATTAACAAAATACCAGTCTCTATCCTGCAACATATTGTAATAACAACCAGCTGTTAAAAGCTTGCTGGCTTTAACATGTTTTTCACAATTAATAAACTAGACCAACTTTGTCATAATGTTTCATAATAAGCAGCAAACCTGTGGCATCTGACATAATGTTTCTGTGCACCAAATAGGCATATAGCTTATCACAATAACCAAATGAGACCTATAGTTTTCAGCATAAGCTTTTTCACAAGGCAACCATCAGACACAAAGTCACAGACTTAGAAAGGTGTACAAAATTACCTTTGGCTAGATAAAATAACATCTCTCCTAAAATGGCCTAACAAGGCTTCTCACAGAGCAAAACTTCTGAGCCTTATTTACAAGAAATGATGCAGTCGGGCACTGCTATGGCACAGTGCCAGTTCTTTTCATGCACTAATGTTCCTTCCTCTTTCCCAGTTTCACAGAGCCTCGAGCAGCATGCATTCTGCACGTCACATTCAAGATGTCTTAATATACAAACATAAACTAGCACTGCAGGGATGGCAGTCCATCTATGGTCTTCTGTTGCCATTGGTGCTGGACAGTGTGTCCACAACATCTTTGTGTTTTACACCGCGTCCATAATCCCAAATGGATAGGAACAAAAGATGCTGTGGTATAGGACCTGTGTCACAATCTCAGTGGCCATCAGGCAGAGAACAGTCATTAGCGAGACAGAATGAGTGTGTGGTATTGTACATAAGGACCAACTTCTCCCTGCAGTTGTGGGGAAAAAAGATTGGACTTAGATATAGTGTCTGGTATGTCAGTATTCAAATCAAACCAGAGGCCCTGGGTCTGGACACATTGCAACGGGGGCCCTTAAGTGAACTCCAACATCTCCACTAGAATGGAGTGTTTGTGTCCTAAAATGGCACCCACACGGGCTGGCAGGCGCAGCAGGGCAGCCCCGACCCTCAGCAGGCACCACTGGCTTACCCAGCGCAGTTTTGTCGGTCGCCCGTGGCTGACTGAGAGACCAGTCCTGCTCAAACTCAATTCCATTACAAGTCATTTAGCACGGCTACCGCTACCCCAAAGTGTTGAAAATGCTAATTACAACTACGTGTCAACTGCTTTGGCAGTGGTTATTTTCAGCCGAAAGCCTTGTTAGTGTCTACTTTACCCCAACATCTTACTCAAAAATAGCTTCTCTTAAGGACCCTAAACTAAAATCACGTAAATGTACTTATGCAGAAATGGTAACTTTGATTCATAATTCATACAGTTAGCCCACGTGTATTTCAAATGCGGGCTCACATAATTCACCAGCTCCCTAAAATGAACACCTCAGTATCTCTTCAGAATAAAATACCCCCGTCGAGTCAAGAGCAAGCAGAGGAGAGAGTGACTGACAATTCTGTGCATTATGGATTTGGATGGAGCCGGTTCCAGAGTAGGTACACCATGACATGTCATAAACCACTTTTACGTGGAAGCAGCGAGCTGGAGACGAATGGCTTCTTAGTCCCGTGCCAAACATGATGGTCTGTTCCGTTCTAATATATCAATGAAAGACTGTCATTGATATATTAATAGGGAACAGACCGTCATGTTTGGCACGGGGCTATGAAGCCGTTCGTCTGATATCTGAAGTACCTGGTAAGGACTGTCATTGACAGTCCTTACCAGGTACGTCAGCTATCTGGATCATTAACATTCTATTGTGGCTGCCTGCTGGGGTGGCCAAGCGCCCAGACTGCGACGACCTGCCCCCTCCATATCCTCCACCAACCCCCAAAACAAGCTTCCTTTTAAGTTTTCAAGTGCACCCATAAGATTTTTCTGAGCGTTTTAATGCTTTAAATACATCCCCTTTGAAAATATACCAAAACTCCAATTTGTACAACACAGTAGTGCGGTCCTTTGAAGACCTGTGCCCCTGCATATACAACCACTGCAGTGCCGCAGCTACAGCTGCACTGAGGAGACTTCTGAAAGGTGCGTGGTGCGCTGCCCATCTGGGGGTCCGGAGTTATCGGCGCCTGCTTGTAATTCACCTCACCACTGTTCTCTCGGCTCTCAGAAAGCTGTAGGAAACCTCTTTGCCTCTTGTGCTGTCTCTGCCTCCCGATGTGAATTGTGAAAACGCCACTGTTTTGTCACGCATGCGTACGATGTAAGGCATAGCGCGCATGCGAGACAAAGAGTGCGAATTGACCCACCAATCGCACGCCAAACAAACATTTCTTAATGCAATAGGACGCATTTTTACACAAAACCTATTGCATTGGAAATGGGAGGATGGTGGTCCAGGAAGGCAGGAACTTAAGTGGGGGGTTGCGAGGGAGGGAGGCGAAAGGTCCCGGACTGCAGGAGGGAGTTGGGGGGGCACAGGGGCAAAAATAGTTTTGGAGTAAAGGTGCCAATTGCCAGGGAAGGATATAAATGAAAACATGGCCGTCAGGAGGAGGGACTAACTACCTGAAAACTAATCAAAATGCAGCATTTAAGATTGAAGCCAATGAAAAACATAGATGGAAAGTGGGCGGAGCTTCCCCCCACAATACTGTATACAGCATCTCTCGACGAGACAGCGCATGCGCTGCCTATCCGAGCCCTAAAAAGGGAATATACCTCAATGTCCTTCACTCTGACCTTCTCCGTTTAAACATAGTAAAGCCTGCAGGCCCTTCTCACCATTCCTAGTGGGAAATCCTCTGTTGAATTGCTAAACATCTTGAAAGGTCTGTATGATTCCGTAGATAAGGAGTCTGAATGGTGAATCTCAGGGTTAGGAAGGAAGGAGCCTCACTTAGAGGTGAACAGCACTGGATGTATCCATCTGTCCATCTCTTGCATTTCTGCCTCATTTTGAGAGCTAGAGTTGTTGGCTTTCTTAGCGCCAGAGCCGGTGCATGCTTCATCAACAGAAAGACCATCTCGGTGGTTAGCATCTGTGGGTGGCACCTTTCCTAGCACTCTTTCCCGTTCCTGTTTTTTGTTTCATGTATCCATAAATGCCCTCCACGTGCTCAGGGAAAAATCCCAGTACAAGCAGTAACACAGTCTTATTTTATTCCCGTTTCTATTTTTGGGGTCAATCGTCAGTTCTGACTAGTCTGGAAGACCTGCCATCACTCATCATTTCCGCCCACGCTGCCCCTTCCCAAGTTGGCTACCAAATATAAATATGGAAAGACAACTGAGTCTGGTGTGGCACATGAGGTGCTTTCTTCAACACAGTTGTATGACGGCCTGCCACCAAACATTCAATGACCCCCTAAATACATACATAAATTAGTAAGGACATGTATATGGTGCATTGATTAAGCAAGTTGTCTCTAGGGAGTGGTTATCGCTTTGGGGGAGAAAGGCTAACAAAAGATGGTTATCATCATTTTATGTGAGTGGAATTTAGACAGATAAAAAATTATGATGAGATTATAATCCAGAGAGAACAAGAATTTTGGTGTCACTGCTGCATCTACAATTTCAGAACACACACACTAAAACTGAGATCAGGCAAGTTACACAATTTTTGGATCAGTGCACGGCTTCTTTAATAGAGGCATGGCCATAGATTAAGCACGTTTCTTATGAATAGCTAATAATTTATTTCACCAATTTCTATATACAGCTGGTCTGAAGCTTGTACTCCTAATTATGAAGCTTGTGATAAATATCAGCAGGAGGAGATAATGTTGTTAGTGCCTTCAGATACGGACCCATAAGTTAATGATTTCTTTGTTAAGGGTTGCTCTGAAACACAAGAAAAAAATATAGAAAGGGATCATTTCAGTATCAAAACAAATTGCCAGGAGGTATTCACAAAGTCCTTTCTGTGAGTATTTGTTTCTTAGTCCTGTCTGGGCCCAAGCTTTTGTTGCCAGTAATTGTCTCTTACTACAGACTTATATGTAATTTACTCCTAAATCTCCAAGGTCAGATGCACAAATTGATCCCAATTAGCCGACTTACATAGCACGCATCCTAATTAAAGAAAGCGGTAATAGGTGGAACAAAATTCCTAGTAGCAAAACCATGAGTATGAAAGATATTCCAATTTCCACGACACCATGATCACATGAAGCCAGTCAACATGTACTTCAACTGCATCCACAAAAATCAAGTCAATAAAAAAGGATTGGGGTACAGTCTCCAGAAGCAAATCAATACAAATATGTAAATTAGAAATTGTAAGTGGAAAGTATTGGAATAACAATTTGCAACATCAACGTACCATTGAAATTCATTTTGGTAGACATAGGCACTGTATTTGCCTCTCATTGCACATATGTGTATTTGATAGGTCATTTTTCTAGAAGGGGCCCCCAGAATGAACTAAACTACACCAAGCACGCACACAATACTTTCAAGCTAAGAGAGTATATTTTAGCCATTGACTAATAGGTTTGTATTCCGCTAACTGAATCTCTCCCCATGCCTGCTACGCTGCCTAGCCCCCTGTCCCTTGTGCCCTTTGACTAAGCACTCCTTCTCCCCTTGTTGGGGAAAGATCCAATATTTATACTCTGGAGTCTCAGTGTTCCCTCTGAGAGAGTCCACAGCGCTAAGGGAGCCACTCACAGTTGAGGTCTTGTATGGCACCCCTTGCCAAAGCACTCCCTCTCCCCTTTTTGGAGAAGGATCCAGTAGGTAGGCCTTGGAGTCTCAGAGACCCCTCTGAGAGAGTCCACTGCATAATAGGGAGCCTCTCGCAACGGAAATGGGGGAATGATGCCACTTCCCATGGGATCACAGTTTACTGGACTTTGGACACAGCTTCTTCGCATCTACCGGTTTGTGCCCCCGTCACCCTCTTCTTTCTTGCTGAGTCTTTCACACTCCCCCCTCCTCTTTCCCCCCTTCATTCTCTGTCTACTTCCCCTGCTCCTACCCCCACTCCCCTTGAATCTCTCCCCTCGCCTGCTTTTTCCCTCACGTATATGTCCTTATTGTTTGTCTCAACCTAACATCTAACTATGTAGCTATGCTCTAACAACTGTGTAACCTTTGTAACGATGTAACCTGCAACTATGGTCTGATACTCATGTAAAGAGCTCTGATACCTCCGGGTCTAGCCAGTGCTATATAAAACCTTTCAAATAAATTAAATAAATAAATAAACTAAAACTCCAGAAATAGTACAGTTTACGATAACCATAATGCCAAGAAATCCGAACACCAACCTGAACATCAGACCAATTCATGGTCTACTGTCAGTTGCACAGATTCTTAAAATGGTGGTCACTTCAAAACTCTAAGCCCACCTTAATACAAATACAATTTCAAAGGTATTCAGTCTGGCATTCAATCGTTGTGAGGGCACATACACCATTTAAGTGAACTGTGGGAAGGACCTGTTCACCACCTGGTGACAAGGCCAAGACTGCACCTTTTTCACTAAGTAGAAGACCTCTTGTGGTACTAGGTGTTCAGCATTCAGAAGTTCAGTCATCCACATTGACCAGCAGGCAAACACTGGCACTTTCCCATCTAGAATAACTGGTGTTTCCTAAAGGCTACCTTACACATTGAGCCTATATTTGGTCTTCTTTAATGCCTTCTCAATAGCCATTACTAGGCCTCATAACCTTGGCTACCTCATGCCCCAGTATCAGCTGCAGTCAACAGTTCAGTCAACCAGCTACAACAATGGATGCGTCACAAACGTCTATGCATCAGTGGCGTGAAATCGTAGATCATGCTAGTAGAATTTGAAAACGCTATGGTGGCTCCTGTTACTTTGGCCACAAGCGATCCCCGTCTCCCTGAAACAGTCTATAATCCAGGAGTCGCCAGTGACAGAGTTGTCATTCATCCGGCAAATAGTGTGGCCAATAAAAATTGCTACCTTCAATACTTCTAAATCATCATCCTGCTACTGCTGACATGCCACCAAACTGTGTCTTCTCAGGGGGTTCTTTCTGCATCAACTATTCCTGAATGTTGCCCTGCTTGCCATCATGTTCACAATCCGAGAGCAGTTCTGAATAAAGGAGAGGAACGCTTTTGGGATTGGACTCAATGAGTCTTCTGAAGGGTACAATGTGGAATCGCCTAGCCGACTGAGCGGTTGCAATTCCAGGCTTGCCCTTTGGGTCCAGCACAGCGCTCCATTGTAGAGTATTGTATCACATGCATGAGTCTAACCTTGATGTTCTGTGTATTCATGAGTCCTGTCGCATAGCATCTTTTGTTTCACTCTTATTTTCCAACATTTATTCATCAAGTTTACTTTCATTGTATTTGTAGGTGGATAATGCAACTCTTCTTGTAAATTCTAAACATTTACCAGTGGTGATTTACATGCAGCTCTTTTTGTACATTCTTATTTATACTCACTCATTGTATGCACTCATTGTATGCAGAAGTATGTAGTCATCTGTACCTTAAGCGGTAATGATACTTGAGCATACATGCTCTGCCCCCTGAATGCCTGGATCAGACCGAGACTTTTCCAGTCGAGGTTGCGGTTGATACCGCACTGCAAATTTAATTTGTGAAACGTTTGCTTTTACCTTCAAGACTGCTGACACGTGGTCCTTCCGAAACTGGCAAAGCATGCGCAGTGACGTTTTCAGTGTCTTTGTGCTGACCTCAGCTTTCACCAAGGTCAACACTTGGTAAGCAAGGATGGTTTTTAACAGCACGTTTGTTGAGGCCCGCGCTATAGTATTTGCTTATCCTCCCTCAGACGAGACATGCCGACATTTTCAGCCATATTAAGTCCGTGCGCCCCCCTTTATATTGCACCTTTATACGAGAAGATGTTTTACCGTTTTACAAGCATTGATCATCAACGCCCTTTTGTTCATAGCCATCAATCATCCCCGTCCTGAAATGACCTGCTGAGGCAAGCACTAGGGACAAGAATGGTACTTATGTTCCCCAGACTGTATCAAAGGAGCCTCCCTCCCTAGCACAGAGTGTGGACCAGTCCTTCCCCAGGCCCTGATTGCATGGTCTGCAGCAGGGACATTATTTCCCTTTTTAAAGGTCTTGTGTTTTCTTGAACCGTTTTAGCATTTACATTTCACCCTGCCCTGTGTAGTTACTGCACCATCCGCGCTCTATGTTTGGAGCACCAACATTTTGTCATTTGTTTGACTTTGGGTTACTTTGTGGTTATTTTCATTCCATTGTCTGTCTAACATAAGGGTTGCTGTGTCACGAAGGGCTCATGTCTTTGTGGTGGTTGTTGTATTTTTGTAGCACCCACTGTGTGGGTTACAAAGAGAAATTAAGTTATGTGTGATCATTCGAAATGACTGCTTATTACACTTACAGTATCCCCCAGGAGCTCTTTGAATTATAGAGTTAGCTCCTGTGTCTCTAAATACAGTCGGTAACGTGTCATTGGAACGCTGAAGAGGTTTGTAATCAGTGTTTTTGTATAGTGGGGGTGCTTTATTCCTTATAATGCAGAATTGCTCTAGAACAACTTTAATAATTGGTCGTCATGCTCCCTCTAGTGTAAGGATTAAGTTGCAGTCCCGTTGTAGATCCAGCCAATATCCAACCTGAAATCGGAGGCAGTAAAATGATTAAAACCGTTCATTGTAGATGCTGATTGTTGTAGATTCACAGCAGACAGCGGAGAGTGCAGTCTTGGGGCAGGAGAACCTCTCGCATTGCATTGTGGGGCCCCATGAGAGGCAGCACATGCCTGGCAGCCAGGACATGGGGTTGAGGGCTCACTGTTTCACCTCTCTGAAATCAAAGCAGTGAACAAATAAAGCTAATTTCTTCACTTCTCTGATGTCAAAGCAGTAAATAATCAAGCTTTATAAACCGTCTTACGTCTAATAGTTTTGCAGTGGAGTAGCTACACCTTTTGCCGCCCGTGGCGGTCCCTGCATTTGCCGGCCAGCGACAGCCGCAGGTAAGAGTGCGGAGGGGGGTGCTGGTGCTCGCTGCATTTGCCGGCCAGCGACAACCGCAGGTAATAGTGCGGAGGGGGGTGCAGGCGCTCCCTGCATTTGCCGACTCGCGACAGCCGCAGGTAAGAGTGCGGTGGGGGGTGCTGGCGCTCCCTGCATTTCCCGCCTCACGACAGCCGCAGGTAAGAGTGCGGAGGGGGGTGCTGGCGATCCCTGCATTTTCCGCCTCGCGACAGCCGCAGGTAAGAGTGCGGAGGTGGGTGCAGGCGCTCCCTGCATTTTCTGCCTCGCGACAGCCGCAGGTAAGAGTGCGGAGGTGGGTGCAGGCGCTCCCTGCATTTTCTGCCTCGCGACAGCCGCAGGTAAGAGTGCGGAGGGGGGTGCTGGCGCTCCCTGCATTTGCCGCCTCGCGACTGCCGCAGGTAAGAGTGCGGAGGGGGGTGCTGGCGATCCCTGCATTTGCCGCCTCGCGACAGCCGCAGGTAAGAGTGCGGAGAGGGGTGCTGGCGATCCCTGCATTTCCCGCCTCGCGACAGCCGCAGGTAAGAGTGCGGTGGGGGGTGCTGGCGCTCCCTGCATTTCCCGCCTCGCGACAGCCGCAGGTAAGAGTGCGGAGGGGGGTGCTGGCGATCCCTGCATTTTCCGCCTCGCGACAGCCGCAGGTAAGAGTGCGGAGGGGGGTGCTGGCGCTCCCTGCATTTGCCGCCTCGCGACAGCCGCAGGTAAGAGTGCGGAGGGGGGTGCTGGCGATCCCTGCATTTGCCGCCTCGCGACAGCCACAGGTAAGAGCGGGGGTGCTGGCGATCCCTGCGTAAGCCCCTCCGCAACAGCTGCAGGTGAGAGAAAAACTCGTGCCACCCAGCGCAGACCGCCCTCGCTGCCCCCCTTGCTACACCGCTGTAGTTTTGCATGCAAGTCATGCAAAACAAGTGAATGTAATGTCATTAATGAGATTGATTGAAAGCTAGGTAAATAAGCAAATGAAGGTGTGAGATGATTTAGGAACTGCGTGTGAAAGGGATTCAAGGATCCTCTCAGAACCAATAGCCTGTCCTATTTTTCTCTGAATTCGATTTCTAAGACGCTATCTAAAAGTAGAAGTTTATCTTTCGCAATAAAATTTCACAAAATGCAAGCTCCCTACAGACTTCCATTCTGTCAGCATTCCTAATGTGAGAAGCATAGCAGTAACAGACAAAATACAAGCTTCATTCCAAAGCTCAATGTGAGAAGAGAAAGACCATGGGATATTCTCAGCAGCTGTAACACATTTCTAAAGCTGAATAATGTGTTTTTGGTTTCTGCTGGGAAAGTCTGTCCGTAAATAAGAGAGCACACTTCTGGAGTAATCGAATAAAAAAAGACTGAATATTATCTTACTTGACAAATCTGAATTATGAGCACATTTAAAATATTCTTCACGCGTAACTAACAATTTGCATACCAGAGATATGACTTTCTCTCTCTATATATGCACTAATAATATACACAAAGTGTAAATTACACCGTAAAACCTTAACATTCACTTAATTTCATATGGTAATTTTTTTATTGATGTAGTGACTCTGATACTGTACACAAGCATTAAACACATAATTAACTTGCCAATAATAATTTGGGGGACATACCCAAATTACAAATTGCCTTCTGCATTTTTTAAATATAGAGAGAGGTGTAAAGGAATGTATAGCGAGAGGCAGTGTGAGAATAAAGATCTGGCAGGTGGTGATAAAGATACACAGCCTGGAGGCACACATTTGACATTTTACTGTGAAAACAAAGGCAAAATATAGGGAACAGCTTTAATGTGGATTAAACAGTGAATTCCACCGTATTACCTCCCCTGCCATACTTAATCAGAAATCAGAAAATCCTTCTAATGTAAGCATCAGAAGGATTATTATTATTTTTTTTTAAGAAGTAACAAAGAAAGTCAGACAGAATGGAAGCTTCCCTCCCATTCCTGTTTTTTTTTAGTTTGTTTGATGGATGTCACACAACTGAAACAGAAAGCAGTCAGTTTGATTGGGCCAAACACAAAGCAGGATACTGTTTTCATGAGGAGACGTGTAGGAATGCAGGATGATAGGAATTTTATAGATGCTGCAAATTCCTGAACTTTCCCTGATAGAAATGTGAGGAAAATGCTTGATTTTTGCCAAAGTTTAAAGTTTGCAGGTTGTTCTAAGTAAAAAGCTCCGGCTAAATAGAGCAGCTACTCACATCATCAAAATGGGTCAAATGTAATCGTGAAGATTTGATGTCTTTACGTTGTGTTTCGAGGCCTATTGTGTAATGGATGCCAGGCATATCCTCACAAGTGGGAAAGGCTTTTATTAGGAAAAGTGTGGGAACACTGAGCTGTAAGAAGTTTGTGGATCCCCACAGATTCAGAACTTTCCCTCACAGAAATGTGAGGAAAATGGGTGATCTTAGCCAAAGTTTGACGCATGCAGGGCATTCTAGGTTTTAAAATGTCATGAGATCCATGCTGTTCTCACCCACATGGGCTCTCTAGGATGTATAGTTTTTAGAAATGTCTAGATTTAGTAGGTTTGCCTGGGGGTGGCTGTCCCCACACAAATACTTCCGCTACCCACACAACCAAAATGGGTCAGTTTACTAGGCAAATTTTAATGTCTCTACTTAGGGGTCGATTCTGATCCGGGTCGGAAGGGCAACGAACGTGATCCGGCCGGAAAAACTACGAGCCGTAATCGTGTTTTCCAGCCGACTCGTACAGCTGTACGAGCGAGCAAGTACGATGCGAGCTACGTGAGATTCACCGACCGAGTCGTTTCCGGGTCCGGACCACTCCGTACGTCTCGGTCGGAAGCTAACCGTGGCATGCAATGGATGCGATTTACAACCGAGCCAGTACGATGCACGCGTCGGACAGCCTGTGCGAGCCGGAGTATCCGGCTCACAAAAGCTCCCAGAGTCGGACTTTGAGGGTCCGCGTCGGACCCCCTGACACCCGCAGCCCTACGACTCGGACACAGGAGGAGACCTAGGTCTCCCCAACACAGGCATGTACGGTGCGGATGGCACAGACACGTACCCACTGTAGGGGGCGCACTTGTTCGAGATGTACCCATTCAGTCAATGGGAGCGCATGTACGCGTTGTACAACTGGCTCCCATTGACTTCTATGGGAGTCCGACCGAACCGAGTCTGACAGCATACGTGCGCATCGTACTTGCTCGGTCGGACTGTAGGGGTCGGAAAACACTCCGGATCCGACTCGGTCGGACTGCTTTCCGACCCGGATCGGAATCGGCCCCATAGTGTTTTGGGACTTAACCTGTTGCTGGTGACAGAACCTGTAGCTGGTGATAGGCCCAGCCACAAAAGTGGGGCACTGTTTTTATTGGGATAAGTATAGCAATACAGAATACCAGAACGTTTGATGTTATTTATTACATTTCTCTCTATTTTTGACTTCTGGGTCTATTCAAGTGGGCAAAAAAGAATAAATTTTACAAAATGCCCTCTGAAACACGTAACAGTAAGGGTAGCCCCAAATCCAGAATTGTGCAAATAACCACTATTCCTAAACTTAGTATCTTGGGCACATTTAATAAATGAATAGGTTACCTGTATCCCCATTTTACAGTTATTACATTTTACCATATGCATTGCTGCTTCTTTGGTACACAATTAAACATCATTCTGAGCCACTGCTTAGTTGTTGGCATATGGTACTGCGTATTTTTGAACAAGTAACAAACACTATATATTCCTGCAAAGAGAAGGGTCTTACGGATGTAAAAGTATGTTCGTTGTAAATCACCAGAGGAGTCAAAATTTACAGATGAAAACCATGTCATCAATTTTTATTTATACCTGCTTTTTTTCAATTTTTTTTTATTTCAATTATTATTTTCTATGGAAAACTCATGAGCATGAATGATCCGTTGCTGAATTCAGAATTAGATCTAGATCTGAGAAATGTAGAGCTGTCATTCCGGTTTCTACTACAATCTGAAAGAATGTAGAGATTCCAAAAAATAAGAAACATTTACTGCCGCTTTGAAAAAATGCAAAAGCTATAGTAAAAATATGCTTTTACCACTCTGCTTGGTCCTGAAAATGAACTTAGCACATCAAACCTTTTGTTGATGCCATTTTTAGAAAAAGAAACATTCAATTATTTACATTCCACCTTTTCCCGTCTTTTTAAAATCTACAATGTTGCTATATTTTGGCTATTTTCATGGTTTCTTCCAGGGAAACCACAAACTCAGGGTACTTTTAGAATATCAAACATGTGGGAAAAAAGGTATAAATGTATCTTGGATACCATCTTTGGAAGCAAAGTTATGAAGGCATGAGCGCATAGTGCCACACACATCAAAAGAAAGGGTTCAGCACTGGGGCAAGAAAAGCCTCAGCAGCTAAGGGGTTAAAGCAAAACTAAGGGGCATATTATCAAGCCAGGCGATAAAATTATCGCCGCTTTAGCGGCAGAAAACTGCCGCTAAAACGGCGATAATGGGCTTGATAGTATGCTCTATGGAATTCCAATTGAAGCCCATGTTAGATGAGAAGGACGTCTTACATGGGCTTCAATTGGAATTCCATAGAGCATATTATCAAGCCCATTATCGCTGATTTAGCGGTAGTTTTCTGACGCTAAAGCGGCGATAATTTTATTGCCTGGCTTGATAATATGCCCCCATGTTACTCCTCTACAACCCAGTAGGTGGCCTGTCAGCCTGCTGGTCCATGATGCTCTTCTTTCCACCCCCTGGTGGAGGACATCACTCCCTATCTGGAGATCCCCACTTTGATGATTGGAAAATCTATGTATTTGTCACAGCAGCAAATGCAAAATGGCACAATGTTGAGTGAGTCGTCATGTTGATACACTGGAAGCTATGTCCATGGAGTTTTCTGCATGCCCCAGTATGTTTTTTTTATTTGAGCTTGGGTCTTCCATGAGGTGGTCCCAGATAGAAAAAATGAGTGGGGAAACTCACTCCTAAATAAGGTGAGCAATCCACTTGGTGACTCGACTAGCATATGGCTAATGAGCCACTGGGCCAATGGTATCTAATGGGGGATCCAATTGTGGTTCCACCATTGTAGATTTAACAGTTCTTTCACCTCTAAATATTATGGTATTTCTGGTGGGACTCCAGCTTCCACCAAATGCTAAAAGAACAGTATGAAAGATATCACAGAGCCAAACATTTTAAATATGTATATATAAATTTAAAAAATACCAGGGAGAAAGTACAGTGATCCTATTTTGGCTAAATAAGAGGAAATATCAGCAGAGTAAGGAAGTTAAACGAAACACATGCACAGAAGCTTAGAAGAGAAATTATGTAAAACAAGAACACTGGCTAAGTAAACTGGTACTGATAACTTTCGAAAGATGATCATGACTTCTTCCCTAATAGCATGTCCTTTTTCACAACCTCCTGGCTGTCATTTCCTACCCCACCTGGTGCCCTCGCTCACACACTCCTATCTTCATGAACTCGCTATGTCCTTTTATATTTGTCTGGGCTGCAATGGAGGAGAGCATAGTTGGTGGTGCAGTGTACAAAAACTGGTTCTCAAGCTCTGATCACAGGAGGTGGCCTGACCTACAGCACTCAGTAGCAAGAGAAACAACTACCTGCAGCAACTGAAGGGAGTAGGTCCAGCCAGCTGCAAAATCAAGGAGTACTGTTGTGAGCAGGAGAAGCAGTGGCACCATCCTTCCAGCTGCAGATGCACCAAACACACCTAGGGACACTCACTTCTAAATTACTGTCCCTCCTCCTGTCAATACAAGTATGTTACCACTCATCTTGCAACATTCCTGATACCATTTTAGCTGGAGGCTACAGGTAGGCCGGCCAACATTTTTGGGGACCGGCACTTTTTATCCTTAACAGACTTTGACTCAGAGCAAGAAAATGAAGAACGCACAACGAGGAACAAAGGAGGAAGAGAAAGATGAAAAATGTGATAAAGGAAGAAAGTAGGAACCTGCAAGAGGGAGATAAAGGAGTGTCTGTTGGTGGAATACAGAGGCTTGAAGTAGAATGAAGATTATGTGGCCTTAGTATTCTGCACACTGACATTCAGTAGTGCTGGTTCCAAGCATCTGAGCCAAACTTTGGGGCCTGACACTTATTCTTTCACAAGTTACCCACTGATCCCTTCAACACATATGGTGGACTAAAATAGTATATAGATGCACATAAAGCAAACATGTCAGACTTGTTTCCACTCAAAATTACATGAACAAACAGCAATTGAAAGAGACATGAATTCTCCCATTGAAATATGGTTAAAGTAAGAATATGTTGCTTTTGTAAAGTTTACCATGTTTTTATCCATGTTCCAACTGATGTCATGCATTTTCCATAAACTATTGGGGTTAAGTCATATTGCCCACCCAGAATGCACATCCGACCAGCACTTTTTCAGAGCTGTAATTCATGCATAAGTTTTCACAGCTGCCTCATGCTGCTAGTACTCAATTTTCCCAATGCACCAATATACAAGCATTTATAAAGCCAATTCGTTTCGTTTCAAAAATCTTTATTTCGATCACAGATCATAAAAGATACATAACAAAATATACACAGTTATAAACGTATTAAACATGATGTGATCCAATAGTTAAGACATTAAAATACATTAAAAGGAGAACAGAGGGTACAGTGTACTGTGCTAAAGTCTATCAGGGGGTCTGTTATACAAGTCTTTTCAGCACGCGACTACGAGTAAACCACAGGGAGGTTAAAAATTTTGAAAGTGCAAAGACAACAATAGGCGAAAGATCTGTCTTTAAGACTCTATAGGCAGGTTGGAAGGATCTGAAGCCCAAGTTCCTGAGTAACGGGACTAACCAACGTTTCCTGCTCCTCTCGTAGCCCTTGCAGAAGAAAACAGCGTGAACTTCATCCTCCTTCGGATGAGCACAGACAGGGCAAGTTGCTATGGTGAAGCGAGGAGACCAAGACGCTGTAAAAGATGCTAGAGGGAGGCATCCGTATCTCCATTGAAAGAATAGTTTCCTCGTTAGCAGAGGGGAGATCGCATCAAGAGTACTTTCGAGACAGTAAGAGTCTTTCGCTTTCAGGAATAAGTGTGTCAGGGATCCTTCACGGCTGTCGTTGATAGCTCTTGTGAGCATCAGTTCGTAGTATGCTCTCGCGAGTACCTTCTTTGAAATCTTTGTACAGGAGTTGGAAGGATCCGTCCATAGTTCCGGGTAGCCCAGATCCTCGAGCCTTCCCTTGACATAGGTCAGCCACGGGATCCTCGTGGCATTCCGCAGCTGCAAGAATTCCTGGAGTTCCTCTCTGTAATTTAAGAGATCGGGGCTGCACCACAAACGCCTCCAAAAGGTTAGGGGTTTAAGACCTAGCTCCTCTGTTATTGGTCTTACTCCCAGATCTAATCTGAGGGGGAGTAATGGAGTGCTCTGGGGGAGGGCAGTGACCTGTCTCAGGAATTTATTTTCGGTGGACTGTAACTTTGGGAGATGAGTGTGACCCCAGAGCTCACCCCCATATGTGACACCAGCCCGTGCTTGAGTTTTATATATGTGAATAATTGGGGTTAGTGGACGATAAAAGGATTTGTTCGCCAGGCGCATAGTGCCACCCGCCAACTGTGCCAGTTTGATGGTCACTTTGGCCTGATGAGACGTCCACGATAGATGTTCGTTTAACGTGATCCCCAAATATTCAATATTGTGCACACGTTCCAGTTGTGTTGTGCCTAGCCTGGGTGGGGCTCGATTCTGGGGGTTGGGGTTCAGGATCATGAACTTAGTTTTTTGGGGGTTGATTTCCAATCCCCGATCATTACAAAAGTCTAGAAAACCGTCCAAAATGCGCTGAATCCCCATGGGGGATTTAGACAGCAGCAGGGTGTCGTCTGCAAACATGATTGCAGGCACCCTGCTGCCGGTCAATTTTGGGGCATCGGAGTTGGGGATCCTGTTTAGGTGGGCAACAACCCCGTTCACAAAGATGCAGAACAGGGTCGGTGCGAGCACGCAACCCTGTCTCACACCTCTGCGAACGGGGAACCTTTCGGTTAGTTTGCCACCTTTGCCACACCTTACGCGAGCGTAGTTGTTGTGGTGGAGTCTCATCAGGATTGTCAGGATATCAGTAGGGACATTCAACTCTTCCATGACTCTCCATAGCCTCGCTCTGGGAACCAAATCAAAGGCGGCACGTAGGTCTACAAAGATGGTATATAGACTGCCGCCCTCGATTACAGCTGTTTTCCAGTAGAGGAGATTTAACCTGAAGATTTGGTCTATGGTTGATACACCCTCCCTGAATCCTGCCTGGTAAGGGGACAAAATTTCCATTTCTTCGGTCCAGGCCTGCAGTCGATTCAGTATCAGTCTACCGAACAATTTTTGGGATATGTCGATTAGACTGATAGGACGATAGTTGGAAGGGAGCAAGGGGGATCCCTTTTTGTAAATTGGGACCACCTCTGCTCCCCTCCAAGTATCGGGCACCTCCAGTCCCCCCGCAATGGCATTGAATATTAGTGTAAGATAGGGTGCCCATATCCCGGGTTCCTGCTTAAACAGGTCACCGGGCACCCCATCAAGTCCTGGGGCTTTTCCGGCAGCTAGCCCTTTAATGGCGTCCCTCACTTCTTTTTCGGTGAAAACAACCCTAGTGGGACAGGATGAAATTGTGGGACCATCTCTGTTCTGTTCACCCCCACCCTCTGCGTACAGGGCCTCAAAGTGGGTCTGCCATACCGTAGGGGCTATATTGGGCTCTATTGCGGAGGATAAATCCTCCGTGCCGTTCGCCACTACGCGCCAAAATTTACGGGAATCTCTAGCTGTTAATGCATTAGTGAGGTTTTCCCAGTAATCGTGGTCCCATTCTGCCCTTGCGTTCTCCAGGAGGATTTTATATGATCTTCTCCTGGCGCGGATTTCATCTTTGTTATGGTGTTCCTTTATAGCAAGTAGCAAGTGGGCCTTGGCTTCCCTGCAAGCGGCATTATACCAAGATGTCTTCGGTTTAGGGCCATTCCTTTGCCTTGCAGATGAGAATAGGTCCTGCTCTAGGGTGGTGAGGATGCCTGCATGTATTTGTGCAAGCTCTCCTCTAGTAGCATCGTCTAAGACCCTAGTTCCTAGCTGGAAGGCATCCTCCAGTAATGGGATTATCCTTTCATATAGCCGGGATATTCGTTCTGGGTTGCTGGCCAGTTTCTCCCACTTGACCTTCCTACGATTATTTTCAAGTAGGAGGCCCGTTTTATCTTTGTCCGACCCATTGATTATTGCCTCTCTCCCAGGCAGGGAATAAGTCAGTTCCAGGGAATTGTGGTCACTGTCTAATCTTGGGGTGACTTTAAAGTCGACTATTGCTGGCCACATAAACAGTTTGACCATAATATAGTCCAATCTGGATTCGCTGCCGGGTTTGTTAAAAGTATGGGTACTTGGTGTGTCTGATTTGGTACGACCGTTGCATGCCCTTAAACCAAGGTTGAGGGTGAGGGCAGTTATCTGTAGGGCTAAAGGAGTCCAGGCCCGTGGGGGTGGTGCCACCGTCTCAGGTATAAGCCAATATGAATCTTCCTCCAGGGAAGGACCATCACGTAGCCCAGGCAGTGGTTCGTATTGAGCATTGAAATCGCCTCCTACCAGGCAAGCAAGTTCGCTTGGGATTCCTTCTAAGAGCTTGGCTAGCTCATCCACTGTGCCAGATTCTTTGTGCATTGGGACCGGCCTTGAGTAGATATTGATTACTAGCAACTTCGATGAGTCCGGCCACTCGAGTGAGACAGCCAATAGATCATCAGAAGCGGTCTCTAAATAAGTAGCTTGGCAACCTAAGTCCGTGGCTACCCATGTAGTTAGTCCCCCAGATGGCCTACCCCTTCCCCCCCATTTAGCTGCTTTAAAGAAGGAGGCAAAACCCGGGAATGCTGTTTCTTCGCGCGCCCAAGTTTCTTGTAGGAGAATTATATTTTTTGATCTGATGTATGTACCCCATTCTGTGCAATCTATTTTGCTAGGAGGGCCTGCCACATTCCAAGAAATCACTGTTATTTCTAGTGGTTGGGTGGAGGCCGTGCCCATAAAAACCGAGTTGGTAGTAGTACACTCGTGGGGCGGCCGTGGATTTGTGGGGACGAGGAACGTACCCTTGGGTCTGTTATCAGGGGAAGGAGAGGAAGGCGTAACGCTTGGGACCTGTCTGGGATCAACTGTGCCAGGTGCTAAAAAATAAGTATCAGCAGCTGTGGCGAATTTGGGCTCGTTTGTGGAAGATATTTGAGTTGCGCTCCCCTCATCAACCGCATGTCAGTCTACCATTTCAAGACTGCTGTATCGGTTATGGGTAGATAAATAGGCGGGGTAGTGTATTCTATGTGGCCCTGGAATTCCCCTCCTGTGTCCACCACCTCCCCCCCTCCTTCTTGTGACAGTTTCCCAGCCGGCCTCATCCCCATATGTAGGGAACTGCTCTGTTGGTCTTTCCCTGTGTGACGGATAGTTGTTGTTCTCCCTGTGACAGTTTTCCCAACCCTCCAGCAACTCCTGGTGGTACCTCCACCTGTGGTCCTCAAGGTTATACAGATTTGAGGGGTAAAAAAATGAGAGGGGTAATGGTTGGATGATGCTCGCAAAATCCTCATCAGCAGCACAGGTACAGATATATGCGGCTGTATTCGGATCTCTGAAGGTGACCAGAATACAGTCACCTCTAATGGATTTCTTAGTGTAGCCCACCCACGTTGCCCTCCTAGCCATGGATATATCGCTAGTAGTTCCTCTCGGTAGCGGTCTGTTTACGGAGAGCCAGTTGATTACTTTGTTTTTGAGTGAAGTGGTGGATTCAAATGTGGTGGAATTTAGTTCAGGAACCCCCGCCAGAACTAGAGTGTAGGGTGCTGCTTCTGGGGGGAGGTTTATGGATTTAGGTTTGGGAGTAGTATTAGGTTTCTCTCCAGTAGTAGGAGGATCTCTCTTAGCTTTAGCCGGAGGCTGAATATTATCTTTCAGTGGAAGGGTTGATTTTGGGGTAGCAGTTGCCGTTTGTTGGGTAGGGATAGGGGCCTTGTTTGCAACTAGTGATGCCGGAGCGTTGATTGGTGCAGGTTGTGAAGGTTTGGGATTAGTTTGTGGGGGTTTATTAATTATTGTTGTGGGAGGACCATTGCCTTTGGTGGATTTTGGTCCTGGTCCCTCTCTTGTTGTTTTGGTCCCACTGTTAACAATTTTCCTTGAGTCGGCAAGTTGCACGGTTGCCTTTTCGATGCTAACTAGTCTAGCTTCGATCTTGATAAGTCTTGCCTCAAGGGGGCTCAGCAGAGACCTAACTAGTGTGCCTATATCCTCTAAAGTGATGTCGTCTGAGATAGTGTCTAATGGTGCGTTGCTGCTGAGTTGTGGTAGTGAGGTTGAATTGATCATTCTAGGGGGAGATGGCGGTCCTGATATATTCACAATAGGGTCAGAGGAAGCACCTTTCTCCCTTTTGCCTCTGACTTGCTTGGATTTCGGAGTTTTGGTCCT
The DNA here is from genome assembly GCF_964204655.1 of Triturus cristatus. Taxonomy (NCBI): domain Eukaryota; kingdom Metazoa; phylum Chordata; class Amphibia; order Caudata; family Salamandridae; genus Triturus; species Triturus cristatus. The sequence continues at coordinate 922,699,254 of NC_140588.1, forward strand.
ATGATCTTCTTTATTTTGAAGCCCCTTCTTCTTTTTAGGAATAGCCCCTTCCCTAGTACCCCTATTGCTATCTAAGTTGGTTCCTACAACTTTGGCTGTCTCAATGTTCTCTGTGGTTATAAGCTGGAGAATTTGGGTGTTAGGTAGGGCCATAAGGCTCATGTCCTCAAAGTCACTCGGGACCTCAATAGTGAGCTCGGGGTTGGTGGGATTAGTGACTGGGAGTGGACATGTTGCCTGGTCTGTAATATGGCTGTTTGGAAGACCAGATCTGTTTTCTGGGGTTCTAGCTTGGGCCATAGGGCCCATTGAAGACCTCCTTACCCAGTCTATTTCTTGTGAGATTCTGCGCTCCAGAACCTCGATTTCCTCAATCAAAAGGGAGCCAGCTTTAGCAAAATAAGTGTCAATAGGGCCTTTAACAGCCCCGGCTGCAGCTAGTGAAGAAGTTTTGCTCCTGGTTTCCCGTGTACACATTTTACTAATGGTTCAAAGACCTTTGGATACAGGCAAAGAGGGGGGGCCCGGACCGGACTCTCACGTACTCGAACGGCCTCAAACGGCCTGCTCTTTGCCCGGTCTTCGCCCCGTGCTCCGTCCCGCACGCGTCCCGCGTCGCGGTGGTGCTGAGGCCAATGAAGTACAAGAAGGTTGGGGGCGTGGCCGCCGGGGGAAGAGGCAGCAGCTGTGAAGAGCTGGGGCTGCTGGTCCTCGCAGTCCCCCGGTAGGCTCCACGCACTGTGCACTTTTAAGTTAACTCAACCTGGGAGCGCGTTATCCCTCCACCGGCTGTGGAGCCGCTCACACCAGGGAGCAGAGGGTCACAGGGCAGATGAGCGGCACCCGCGAAGCGGGTGTCGCGAAAGGTAGCAGAGTTAGCAGGGCTGGAGGCAACGAAAGTCTGTCTCTCTCCTCACACGCGAAGGGAAAATCCAAAGGCACCCACTCAGCAGACACACCCAGGCGTTGATAAGGCTGAAGGCTGGGGGCGTGGCCGCCGGGGGAAGAGGCAGCAGCTGTGAAGAGCTGGGGCTGCTGGTCCTCGCAGTCCCCCGGTAGGCTCCACGCACTGTGCACTTTTAAGTTAACTCAACCTGGGAGCGCGTTATCCCTCCACCGGCTGTGGAGCCGCTCACACCAGGGAGCAGAGGGTCACAGGGCAGATGAGCGGCACCCGCGAAGCGGGTGTCGCGAAAGGTAGCAGAGTTAGCAGGGCTGGAGGCAACGAAGGTCTGTCTCTCTCCTCACACGCGAAGGGAAAATCCAAAGGCACCCACTCAGCAGACACACCCAGGCGTTGATAAGGCTGAAGGCTGGGGGCGTGGCCGCCGGGGGAAGAGGCAGCAGCTGTGAAGAGCTGGGGCTGCTGGTCCTCGCAGTCCCCCGGTAGGCTCCACGCACTGTGCACTTTTAAGTTAACTCAACCTGGGAGCGCGTTATCCCTCCACCGGCTGTGGAGCCGCTCACACCAGGGAGCAGAGGGTCACAGGGCAGATGAGCGGCACCCGCGAAGCGGGTGTCGCGAAAGGTAGCAGAGTTAGCAGGGCTGGAGGCAACGAAAGTCTGTCTCTCTCCTCACACGCGAAGGGAAAATCCAAAGGCAATTGGTTTCGCCTATGCAACATCTATTGGCTTTGTTTTTTAGACATGTTGCACAGCAGTGCGGGCTGCTGTGCAATATTGCTTAAAGTAAAGAAAAAAGTACTGTAACATGGCCAGAGTTGACCATGTTTCAACACTTTCTTTTCTTTACTCTAAGCAACATGTCTTAAAGTAAAGAAAAAAGCATCATATCATTTTTTATCTTTACTTTAAGGGTGGGGGGCAAGAAAGAGAGATGTGGGGAAGGAGAGAGGGAGCAGCATCATAAAGAAGGGCGGGGAAAATGTGGAGGTCAAGCAATACAAGAGATGTGGGGGGAGGAAGAGGGAGGGAGCAGCAACATATTGGAGGGTGGAACAGTATGCGGGGGCAAGCAACATGAGGTGGATGTAGGGGAGGAGGGAAGTGTGGGGGGAGGAGGGAGGGGGAAGCAACACAAGGGAGAGCAGTGGTGGTGGGGGACAAAAGCACAGACGGTGGGAGGAGGGAGGGACTGGAGACACAGGGACTTCTATAGAGTGACTCCTATAGAGTAATTGTAAAAAAGTGAAAAAATACCTGCAGGCACGAGTGACCAGTGGAAGGAAACTGGTATCAGACAGGAAGCTGTACCAGGTCCATGCTCCATGGAAGAAACAACACAGAAGCCCTAAGAGGAAGTAGGAAGGAGCAGGAGGCGCTGACCAATCAGAAGCAAGGAAACAAGATTTGATGTGGAAGCCAACCAATGGTAGGTAACGGCACATAATTGGGCGAACATTAACCCCATTTTAAGATTTACTCAAAGAAAACTTTAACAATTAAAAAAGTAAGAATTCACGAAATGCTGAGGGTCAATCCCAAACATGGTGGGGTATGTTTATGTAATGCCTGGGGGGCAGATGGTCCATTGTGACTTCTAAAATCTTGGTTACGTTGACAGTGCAAAGAAACAAAGAAACTGTTGGCAAAAAAAAGTTTTGTTTAACACTGGATAAGGGTGCCTGAAATGTGCCAACAACCATCTTTTGGATGAAAAAGCATTTCGACAATGAAGCATAAAGTGAGTAAGTTAAAGGAAAGAAAAGCATTTATAAATCATCCGCAAAACTGGGAATTAAAGCCAAAGAAGGAAGAGAATTTGAAGAATACACACAATGTTGAAATAGATCTAATATAATCAAACCACTCTAAAAGACTGCCAATAATTGTAAATCAGAGCATAAAAAGCAGAGTGATGAATAAATAAGGGTGAGGCTGACTGAGGAGGAGTGAAGCAAAAGGAGTAATTCATGAGAATGAAGAAAGAAAGATAACTCTACGTCTAAGAATTACAGACAGATACAGCAGAAGAGTTAGTGCGACAGTTTGATGCAAAAAAAGGTCAAGAAATGTACATTTCAATATATGCATTACAGCAGCGGATTTAAACATCTGAATAGGAACAAAACTGCGGGACTGACACAGGCCATTGTCAGATCAGGAAGAAGTTACAGAAGAAGAAAACAAGAAGATGTAACTTTGGAGATTTGCACTAAAATGACAGCCAACGATCTCAAATGACCCGCAAATTATGGGCATGAGTAACAGGAGTAGGAGTAGAACCCATATTAGGTGGGCAGCAGAATTCATGCAGGAAGGCGCCTATCTAAACATTACAATGTCCATTGTATTGAAGTTAACATTTAGTTGGTTGTTGCCCATCTGATGTCAAAATAAGCTATACAATTTTGAATACATACAAATGGCGACTGAGACGGAGGAAAAGCCATGAGGTCCAGGTGGCTTCTCCCATGTGCACAGCAGGTTCACCCATCCACTATGTTTAACCCCCTCACCACAACTACAGGGCGAAATCTTGTGTCTCTACGTGTAACTATGGCCTAGCTTGGTAGAGGAGTAGGTTTTCAATGAACATCTTTTAATTTACCAATGAACCATCACTCTTTTAAATTGTATGCCACTCTTTGCACCCTCAACTCGAAATAGTTTCCCCATACATTTTCCCACCAGTTTCAACCTAGGGATGAGTCTTCTTTGGCATCCTTGTGAAACAAAGCAAATGGCTATGGTCTAAATGGATTCTCCTTACCTTAGGCACTGGTCTTAAATTGGCCTTGTTATTGAAACCTTAATGAGCCAACAGGCTGATACTGCAAGTCTTGAGTGTTTCGTATACTACGGCAAATTATGAAGTATATGCCATAGTATGGACAATGTGGTATAAAATAGAGGTCTAAGGAAGCTTACAGTAGGGTAAATTAGACCATCATAGAGTCCAATCAGAACAGGGCAGCAGGAACCAGTGGTGCTGAAACAATTTTCAGAATGGGGGTGCTGCCATCAATGTTATGTCACAGAACTCTTAGGCATTTGTCAAAAACCCAAGCATCACACAAAGACCAAGTGGGGAACAACCTTTACAACGCAACTTTTACAACGCACTACACTTACAACGCATTTTTTACAACGCAACATCTACTACAACGCATTCCATTACATAGCATGACACTACAACGCATTTTTAAAAACTACCTTTACAACGCATTCCATTACATCGCATACTACCTTTACAACGCATACCATTACAACGCATAATATTACACTACACTATCCAACACTTACCCTACTGTTGCACCCCCTGGAGTTAGAATAGTAATTTTTACCCTTATACTATCCAACACTTACCCTACTGTTGTACCCCCTGGAGTTAGAATAGTAATTTTTACCCCTATACTATCCAACACTTACCCTACTGTTGCACCCCCTGGAGTTAGAATAGTAATTTTTACCCCTATACTATCCAACACTTACCCTACTGTTGCACCCCCTGGAGTTAGAATCGTAATTTTTACCCCTATACTATCCAACACTTTCCCTACTGTTGCACCCCCTGGAGTTAGAATAGTAATTTTTACCCCTATACTATCCAACACTTACCCTACTGTTGCACCCCCTGGAGTTAGAATAGTAATTTTTACCCCTATACTATCCAACACTTACCCTACTGTTGCACCCCCTGGAGTTAGAATAGTAATTTTTACCCCTATACTATCCAACACTTTCCCTACTGTTGCACCCCCTGGAGTTAGAATAGTAATTGTTACCCCTATACTATCCAACACTTACCCTACTGTTGCACCCCCTGGAGTTAGAATAGCAATTTTTACCCCTATACTATCCAACACTTACCCTACTGTTGCACCCTCTGTAGTTAGAATAGTAATTTTTACCCCTATACTATCCAACACTTACCCTACTGTTGCACCCCCTGGAGTTAGAATAGTAATTTTTACCCCTATACTATCCAACACTTACCCTACTGTTGCACCCCCTGGAGTTAGAATAGTAATTTTTACCCCTATACTATCCAATACTTACTTTAAATGCAATTTAATATTATGCGTTGTAATTGTATGCGTTGTAAAGGTGGTATGCGATGTAATGGAATGCGTTGTAAAGGTACTTTTTAAAAATGCGTTGTAGTGTCATGCTATGTAATGGAATGCGTTGTAGTGGATGTTGCGTTGTAAAAAATGCGTTGTAAGTGCATGCGTTGTAAAAGTGTGCGTTGTAACGACATACATCCAGACCAAGTACAGCAAATGAGCCACACCCATTCGGCAAGAGAGTGGTAAGGTTGTGGTATGTATCTGGTGGTGTATTTAGGAGCACACTATTACAAATATATATATATCACTAAAGCATGATTCTATAGCGCACTGCCATTTACGTACCTCACATTTTCCATTGAAATGACCATTGCATTTGCAAAGACATACAGTTTTACTGATAAAACTATATAGTGCACAAATAATAATGTATTGAAATCAGGTTTTAGCGAATATTTCTCATTTGTGCATAAACAAGTAAAGTGACTTAACTTGTTTTGATCCTAATAATATCTTTGTTTACATCATACTTCTGAATTACAACAGCAAGCGAGTCGTGTGCTTTCCTAGCTGGTTATATGTTTTGTAATATTTGTACAATTCATTTATAGGTATTTGCATTTTATGTGTATTAGAAAAAAGACACCTTGCAGCATTTCCTTTCACACCAGCAAGATTGTCACATACTTCATCGTACAACAACATGAAAGTAAACACCAATTTCCATGTTAAAAGAATGAACGGAAATGTATCCGAAGACGTAGCCTGACATATGACCTCTATCTTTGAACTTATCTTTGAAAGGCATCTCTATCATTCATTCACCTTCTGAATTCCAGCATAATTAATTTGGGGGTGCTGCAGCAGCTACGGCAGTAACAGGCCCTTTGCTTTGATATACACTAAGGGCCTCATTCACAAAGGTAAAGTAAACTTGTGTGTAAGTTTACGATTGTTTGCTATTCACTAAAGGATTTACAAGTGTGAAAGTCACCTCACATAAAAAGATAGGACAATCCTATTTGCTGTGGAAATTTTATTTCTACCACAGATTCCTGCCTTACTGGCAAATTTTGACTTCCAAATAAGGATGAAGGTGAACAACAAGGCCTTGCTCAATAACTAGTTGGCTGCAGACGGCACCTTAGATGCACAACACTATTACTCATAAGATTCAATGTGTATTCTAATGTTTATCTGTGGACACACCTTTTAATAATGCTATATTCTTCTTAACGAAAGAGATTTAGGAATTTTACCATATTTATTTATTGACATTAATTTTGTTTTGGTGATTATGTAAGTATAGCAAATGCCCTTTTCTATGAGGAAAAATCCTTTCTGTTTGAGCCAAGCTAAAAAGAATGAACTCAAAATTCCTCATAAAACTTGATTTTTCCTTTTAGATATTAGATTGAATGTGCAGGAGTTTGTCGCTGCTCATATAAAGACTAAGTGCCTCATTTAGATTTTGGTGAACCGGATAAACTTTCATAAAAGTGGTATATATCCCATTCTCCATATTGCCAGTGAGTTATAGTGTAGAGAACTTGTCATACGGTGGACCACATATCCGACACATTAGTGATGGAGTATCCCATTTGCCAACCTCTAAATGATGTTCTAATACATTAGTCTCCCACAGTTAAACAATCTAGTTTCTTACACATAGAATGCACATAGGTCAATATGTGTTGTCATCAGTGATGCCCTGTCTAAAGGCAAAGGTTCTACAGACATTTTGAAAACATACTGAAGTGAACAGTATAGGAAAAGAACATTTATTAGCTTAAGCGTTACACAAGCAGCCGTGGACCTTATGAATAATGGAAGGCTTTCCAAAAGTTTGCATTCTTAGATAAATCAGTTAGACCAGTCTCACACAGGGGTTTGGATTGTTTGACCCCAGCCATTACCTTACATGAAAAACATAATTCAAATATGTGGGAGGGCAGTGTCAAAGCTGCCCTGGCATGGTCATCCCCTCTCCAATCCATTGACAAACAAATGTGTATCCCAGGAAGGGCCTTCAGATACAACTTGGCTTCATCAAGACTTTGATCAAAAACTATGCTGGAATGTCACAATTGCGTACCAAAAAAATGTATTTTGAAATTCCTCACAATTTCTATAAGGCACATATAGCAATTTGATTTAAAAAAAAAAAGATTATGACAACTGATATCTCCACCATTCTAAACACAGGGGAGAGTCAGGCAGGAAATCCAATGTGAGATATGTGGTGAGAGCAAAAATGGAACAAGTACGGCATGATAAGGGAACTGGACTGTCATGGGAATGAGAGCCCGCTGGGCGGTCTAATGGTTGCAGCCACCAGAGGCCCTGCAGCTGCTGCTTTATGGTGATAGGCTAGGGTTGTTTTGCTCCTGAATGTCAAAACATTCCTTTTTTAGGTCCAACAATACTGTGTTTATCACTAGAGATGTTTCAAAGGATCTGTGTTGCGTCAACATGCCACCTGATGTTGAATAAACACATATCCATTTTTACTTTCTCTTTTTACCAGTCACTGTGTAGACAGGTAGAGAAAATAATAAATGTACCGCCCACGATAAGAGGGCAAAGAGCAGGCAAACACAGACAGTTTGGAAGTGTTTTTCTTAATCAAAAGAACCGGTAAATGTCAGTCAGAATGTCGCCATTCTCTGTTTATGGAAGAAATGCATGCTGCACTCAACTACTGAAGCAAGCTGACAGCAGCTGCTGGTGGCAGGCAGCTATGAAAATGAGGTCTAGTCAGAGAATAAAAATAAGCAGCTCCGCTGAAATTAATGAAAAGTGGTTCTGTGCTTTAATGGTGCCTTCTCAACTGGAGGGTCACCTTAGAATCGTGTGACCTATTCTTGCAGCAGTGGGAAGCAGCAGGACAGGCAGTCCTGCTGTTCTTCTGTATACTGTTAGTTGCCAGGAAAATCAGCATCAAAGAGTTCCACTGCCAGTAAGAGAGAATGTGTTTCTGTTTGAGCCACTATTTTTATCCTGCCTAAAGTTAGATTTAATTGCTTTGGGCAGCACAATCTATGCCTCAGGTTCAAATGTAAGAAGCGAGCTTCCTGGCACTCAGCAAATAAAATGAACGATCTCAGTTTGGAGCATTTATGGATTTACATGTTGGAGACTCTGAGTTCAAATATGGAGAAACTAGTGCAATCCTACTCTATTACACCTGTAGACATACCAGGATTAAGGATTGCTTGGGGCAATGTTATTCACAAGAGGTTCAACATTGTCCTTTTCTGTTTAATTGAACATTAATTGGAATGTCTTGGTCATGAAAAAAAACTCAACCTGCATTTAAAAACATCCTTTAGTGTATGACTCTATGCGAAGAGTTCAATAAATAAGACAAACATATGGTTTTAGTTACTGTTTACTTTCCAAATTGTAAACAACTGCCCATTTCTATTGAAATTCATATTATTTCGAGTAATTGGTTTGAATTAACTCTTGAATATAATGTTTTCTTTAATTTACATTACCCTAACCTGTAACCATAAATGAAAGCCAAAACCAAACCTAAGTTACACACTTAATGTAACCATAACTTTCATCCGCACCCCGACCTTAAAAATAACTCTATTTCTAATCCACACTTTAATCCTAGATTTATCCCTCAAAATAAATCTAACTCTCATCCCCTCCATAACCTCAAACCTTACCTTACCTGTTGCCCTAACTATAGAACCTACCCTTGGATTAAAATATTGTGGTCAAATTATCTGCCTGCCATTAAATTCCACAATATCAACTACCTCTAAAACGTCAAGATGTGCGGATCAAATAGTAAATCTATACTATATGTATTACCTTGATGATATAATTGTAGCCAATGTTATGGACTCAATATTGCTGCAGGTCGATATTGTTGCAGTCAATATTGTGAGATGCAACCAACTAACAATATCTGCTTATCTTTTTCAAGCTTACCCCTGTATAATTCATTATTTTGCAGTCTAAAGAGTTGGAATTAAATATACTTCAAATTAAATTATTCAGACTAGTCACTAGTTACCTTACTCTACCATTGAAAAGAAATCCAAAAAGATAATTCATTGTTTTGGGCAGAGATGATAGCAACACTCATACCAGATTGCAAAATATGTAGTGATTACTTCTCAGAAGCTTGTTGGAGGTAGGATGGCACCTAGTTGCGTTGGAGATGAGTGATAGTTGGCATCTGCCTGTAGGCATTTTTTGTTAGTTTTAGTTTTTCTTACTTTTATTGCAACGAATCTTATGTGTATTTGGGAAACAGCAATATCTTAATACAGAGTGCATAGAAAAATAATGAAACACATTTATCATCCTTATAGTGATAAAGCTATAATATTACACAAAGTATCTTTATTAATGAAGCTTTAGATCTGAAATGAGTGAGATTATGTTACCCTTACACTGTGATAAACCACACAGCCAACAATAATAATCAAGCCTGGTATGTGAACATTCATCCCTATATTTTCATTGAATTGAGCCTAGCCAACTTTATTATTAATTCATAACCTATGTATTTAACAGAGATTGTTGTACATTAACATTCGTGAACTCAATTTTTTCTGATAGGTTTTAACCAAAATTGGATCCGTTGTTTTCTCTCAACTCAATTGAAATTGTCCCATTTTTTTTTTATGTGTCATTCATATGTTGACCGTTTAATAGTGCAAAGGTGCTGTAGAGATTTGAAATGTATAATTACAACCACGTTCTAGTTTACAGAGCGTGAGACCATTGCTGTTTGTATTAAAAAAACATTTTATGAGTTGGAACAGAAGTCTTTGAATACATATGATTATCTTCTTAATGGTATTGCACGTATAAGGTACAGATAACCTTTGAAACATTTTAAGTACATACCCATACTCCTCTTAAGAGACCTCTAAAGGGTCGTGGGCACTATAGAAATGTTGTCAATCAGCCAGAGATATCGCAGTTGGTCGTCAGTCACTCAGTAATTGTATACACATTAAAATATGGCTTTTGCTGTTAGTTTAAGGATTGGCAGTGTTTATTTTTTTAACAAAAATAAATTTGTGATTAGTTGCAGTTAAATATGTTAGAATAAATTATTTCTGCATCCATTAAAAATACAGTATGTTATTTATGATTACAGCTTTCACCGTATGGGTGGAGGTGTAGGTTAAGAATTGGCATGACACTTCGAAGTTATAAGGGTATTACACCAGAGAACCAAGAATTGTAATTCCGAGCACAACCACGCCAGCATAAAGGAGAACCTAATTCAGCTACGCAAAGGTGTTGCTTTGAATTGTTTTGTAAGTGACACACAGGCTGCCAATGAGGGATCTTTTTCAAGATTGCATTCCAAAGATCATCTGCATTTTCAAGTTTGCTGCAGCTCACTTCATTACTATATTCTGTTTAATTACTCTGATACTTTTTTCACTGTCAACTTTTAATTAAACACATATTGATTATTCCTGCACCTGTTTCCACCCACTATTAAAATTATGTGTCTAATTAGTTGAATGAAAGATTTATTTGCTTCAATTTTGCAATGAATATTATCATGACAAGCAGCAGGAGCCATCACTAGCATTTTAACTAAAACTCAATTGAATGATTGTGCACATTTTCAACATGATCTTATAGGGCCTGATTCACAAACTGCACTTTGTAGTACGTTTTAATACAAATTGCAATTCACAAAAATGCATCAAGATTTACATTTCAGTATTACCTATACTTATGTGTGTAGAGTTCCCTGCCCCAACTGCGGGGTCTCTGCACGCCAAAATATAGGTTTGAGTATTAAAAGTTGGACGAGCACAGGGGAATGGCTTGAAGAAGGGGCAGATTTACTACAAAAGGGGATGGGATTAGAGAGGAGTAAGAGGGGTTGAGGGAGGGTGAGGGACGGATGTATGGAGGGCTCTTACTCACCCACACAAGATTAAGCCAATTTCTATACTTAATGGGTGGACTTACACTTTTGAGTTAACACTCTGAGTTTGTGATTACCGAAAGTAGTAAACTTACTCCAACATGTAAACTCGCTTAAAAGTGTAAGTTAACATTTTGAATCAGGCCTGTTGTATTTAATAAATGAATGCACAATTATTATGTCATGGATAGGTGATACTATCAGATACTGTTCCTCTTCTCAAGGAGAATCGGTGCAAGGGAGGAAATGGTCTCCAGCCAAATGCACTCAGCAATGCCATACTCTAATGTACTACGATGCTTATTCTTTGTAAATCATCTAGACAAAATATTTTAATAATTTCACAATAAATTATTTGTTTTATATTATTTTGGGTGCATCAAATTCATACATTTAAGTTTTTGGTAGAAAAAAAATCATCTTGTGATTTGTATAGATTATAAAACAAAAAAGGGCTACATATAGAAATCTACACAAATGTATTTTTTGCATGTATATTCATACTACCCTATAAATAAGAATGTCTGCTACATAAAGGTTGGGGAAAACCCTTCTCCCAACCATGATTATCTTGATATTTATGTCTAGCCATTTGTATCATGGCTACCTCATTAACTTTTAACGTAGTTTAATCTGCTAAGTGCCCTGTGGTATGCAAGTCACTAACTTCAAAGGCAGGGATGGTTAACAGAGACTTTCATTATTCTGTGGTTGATAAAAATGACTGCCTTTGAGTTACATAATGATAGCAACTATTATTTATGCTTCTAAAGAGCATGGGGTTTGTGTTGTGGGGCATAGATACAAAAGGATAGCTATTTTAGCATAGGGTAACTTACAAAAATATGTCATCGGGTTTACTTATTCAAGGGTAAAGATGTAATGTGTAGAACGTTGGTGCAAGGAGCATGAATTTGCTGGGAGCTGTTTGTGTCCAGTATAGCGATCATCTTTCTCTACTTGTATCATTAGGCAGTGAATGTATTTTTAACTTTTACCATGCTGTAGGCCCATTAAAAGTGTATCATTACTGCTCAAGGCATTTACCTCTCAGATATGTTAAACCCTGTAGATTTGTTTCTTTGTCTGCCCAGGCAATTAGTGTTCTGCATAGAACTGCTGAACATTACATTGCTATTTCCTCCCAGTCAAGCACTGATCCTTAGAAGACACGTGAAGTCAGGGGTAAAAAAATTAAGCTTTGCAGCAATAAAATGTACTTCTCTTGTTGAAGAAATGATGTTAGGACCCTGCCAAAATTTAAAGGAAACTATCAGAAGCCCATGAGTTAGATTTGTGTTGTTTGACCACCTCCTTCAAGATCATTACAGACATGGTTTCCAGTCCCAGACTTTTGTTTTGGCAGCCTATTGCTTTCTAAGGACTTATCGCTCAGTTAGCGGCACTTTATCGCAGCCAAAGTGGCGATAGATTTATCGCCCTATTCACAAGCTGATGCTAACAGCCGATATCGCCAGTTTTCCTGCGATAGCAGCCGTAAAAAACCTCGCCACGGATGACACCAGCAACTAACGCTAATGAGATGCAGAGTAGGCGTTCCTGTGCAAAAAGCCACAATAACACCACTTCGCAATATTCTCAACGACAAGCCAGATCGGCGATAAGATCCCAAAACAGACGATAAGCCACGTTAGCAGCAGGGATTTAACACCTGCTCTTACCTGGTGTTAAGTCAGACGACAACCTGCACCATAAAAGGGAGCCCAGCCCAGAGCCACACCTGAAGAACAACAGATGCCATGGAGCTACTGATCATGCAGATCGGAGCCCCAAGAGGGCCACAACACCCACCGCCACCACACCCAGGACCACCGCCCCCCCCGGTCCTCCCCGACTATCACAGAGGCAGCGCAGACAGTAGACCTTCAGAAAATGCACCAGCTCTGATTTGGCTGCCCCTTATTCCTTTCATGCGGTGTGCCTTTCACTTCTGTGCTTCTACAGTGCTGAGATGTTTCAGACTTGGGTAAATTGGGCTCTTGGTCTAGTTGTGACTCTTGGGCATGGTTTGTCCACAGATGTGTTGTTGACGTCAGGGGTTGTTTGTGCACATGGATGTGTCAGAGTGTGACCTGATCCTTTCCGGATGTGGTCCACACTCAGCCACCTCAGTGTCGTCACATGCACAATCTCATGATGATTGGACTGCAGCCATGCTAATCATCATGTAGTGTCACTTGATTGTCAGTGTAGCTTACAAATACGCATCTTTGCTGGGTTTCGCACGTGTGCATGTGTTGGTGGTGAGATTAGTGATGTGTGGGGTGGGACCCATTTGGGCACATGGTGGACGGGGGCCTACTTGGTGTTTGTATGTGTGCTGCAGTGTGCCACGGGGATCAGGGACATGATCCAGCGTCAATGTGGGTGTGCAGTGTGCTCTACTTAATTGTGCATATGTGCCATTTTGCCCATCTCCCCCTGGCCTTCCAGTCCCTGGTCGGTACTCACCCTGTTGATGTTGTGTAAGGTCATGTTGAGCAGTGTCCAGATTCCCAACTCCTGGCACCGTATCCTGACTGATGACTGTGGCCCATTTTCTCAATGTCATCCAGCTCCTGGTGTGCCGCTGGACCCCCACCTCCACTCTGCGTTCATGTTGGCATCAAGTTTCTTCTTGGTTTTGCCCTTCACATCATTCCAGCACCTCTTGATCTCTTCTATTGTCCTCCTCAACGCTGCAACTGCATTCACATGGTCCAAGATGGTCTGCCATATTTGCGTCTTTGTTGCCAATGACACGTTGGAGGTGATGAACAGTTGTTGGTAGTGTTCTATCACCTCCGTAACAATGATCCTGTTTTCCTGCAGACTGAACCGCATCTTCCTCTTCCTCTTCTCCTTGGCCTACCCCGACCCCGAGGTTCCTTACAGGTTGTCTGTGGGGCTTGTGGGGTTTGCGTTGTCCTCTGCACTATTCCGGGTGCATCCATGGTGCTACGCAGTTTATTTTTTTTGTCTTTTTCTTTCTGCTTTTATAGTGCATTTTCCCACATGACGCGTGGGAATTGCAGCCCTGTCGCTGGTTATCGCTGATTTTTGTATAGCGATTTGGGGCATCGCAACTTTGTTTGTGTTTCGCATTTTTTCAGCGTTGCGTTAATTTTAACACAGTCATTTGGCGTGCTATCGTGAGGCTATCGCATGGTGCAGCTGGGTTGAGAATACAACGTTAACACTGTGTTTTTTTCCCACGATAGACTGCGATGTGCAAAGTTGCGCTAAGCTAATTCTGCGATAATTATCACACGTTCTTGAGAATATCCCCCCCCAAGTGTTGTAGTTTTGTTTTGCTTCCATTCAACTTATTTGCTAACGCACCTATTGTCAAAGATTTTTAGGTGAAATATTCAGGGCTCCATATTACGGAAAGAAAGAAAAAAACATGAATGTGAATTATTATTTATACTGTATTTTAATTATTTAATGTTATCAATATATCAAAAAATTATATGCATATACTTTTCTGTGTTACTAAGCACACTGTTTAACATTGTTTTTCCTTGGTAAAAGCTAACACATGGTTGGTATGACTGAGACCCCAAAGCTGCATGCACGCGCCTACTGCAGATGGCAAATGACATTGTATTTTTATTTTTGCCCAAACAATGCGGTGCCTGATTGCCCATTCTTTGCTTTCTCAGGATTTTCGATTCTTCAAGCAATTATGGAAGCAGCGGTACAAAACAACTGGCAAGTCACAGCCAGATCAGTGGGGAACATAAAGGATGTTCAAGAATTCAGACGCATCATAGAGGAAATGGACCGGCGTCAAGAGAAGAGATACGTCATCGATTGCGAAGTGGAGCGGATAAACACCATCTTGGAGCAGGTACAAAGAGACATACTGTGCAGTATTTGTGTTCAGAAAAGAACTGCTTCCATTTACTTGCACATGATTGCAGAATCCTGTGTCTAAATATAAATATATTGGTCAAGAGTTTGTGAGTAGGGGCATGAAAGCGCGCAAGCATGGACTCAACAATTGCAAACTATATATATAAATATCTAAGAGTGGGTGTCCCAGTATTGGAGCTGAATTTTAATCACTTTCAGTCTGTTACCAAGATGGTGGGAGGAAGGAGTCTTTACGCTTTCATTTTTATTGTGATAAAATGTGCCAGTTTTGGATGGCCATCACCCTTGAGTGCAGCAAAGCATGGTCACCCTTGTCTCAAAGGCTTGTAACTAAGGGCCAGATGTACGACCGTTATTTGCGGTTGCAGAGGGGTTCCAGACCCCTTTGCGACCGCAAAAAACGAGTTGGCCATGTCTTATTCCCATTGTGCGAGTCGCAAATTATTTGCGACTTGCAAAATAAGAATAGCGAGTCGCTGTTAGGAAGGGGCGTTCCGAGGGCGTCCCTTACTAATAGCAAGTCCTCCAGGTATGTATGACTTTTTTGCAACTGCGATTGCGGCCACAAAATGGTCGCAGTTTACCACCCTTCTAAGAAGGGTGGTAAAGCACTCGCAAATGGGAAGAGGTTCCCAGGGGACCGCTCCCCTCCTTTGAGAATGCAGGGGAAAATATTTTTTAAAGGCAGGCAGTGGACCCAGTGACCACTACCTGCCCTTAAAAAGGAAACGAAAACGTTTCATTTTCTTCTTTTTTAAATGCATCCACTTTTCCTTTAAGGGATGCATTTAAAAAAAATGCTTTATTGAAAAGCAGTCACAGACATGGTTGTCTGCTGATCCCAGCAGGCCACCATCCCTGTGACGCTGGCCATTCCCAATTGGGTTGCAAATTGCGAGTGACTTATGTATATTGATGAGCCTCGCATTTTACAACCCCATTGGGAATCGCTAACAGTTGGATTCAGTGCTTCGCAATTTTGCGACTCGCAATTTGTCGCAAATTGCGAGGTGCTAAATCCAATGGTCGTACATCTGGGCCTAAGAAACTATTTGCTCTCTGGTACTCAATGAATCAACCTTCAAATGGGGAGAGACTGGGATGACTCAATGGATTCTAAGCACTACCTAGTCCATTCAGCATGCACATTATCCATCTCATCTCTCTTGGTAGCTTTTCTAGGATGAGGGGTAAGGCAAGTTTGGAAGCACATGCTGTGCTACCGGTAAGTCACTCAGGGTGTGGGTTACTGTGTTGTATGAATTCTACTATAAACCTATTCAAGCTTATCATAGACCCAATGCCTTTAATAGTACTAGAGGACTGATGTCAACTCTCAGCTTTTCCACTTGCCCTCTAGAACCATCAGATCCACATTCAAGCTTAGCTCCAAACCAGGTCTCATGGAGAACGTGTGCAGTGAATGCTTTAAACCCTTGCCTCTAGCCTCCACTCGATTAACAACTCACAGCCACACATTTGCCAAACTCTGGTAACATTCTGCTCACTAAGCGCATATTATTATTGTTTGTCGTCTAACACTGACATATTTAGTTCAAATCTTCAGTACCTACCTCGGAGGACGGCACGTAAAAGAAATAGTTTGACACTTTTCTAAACTGCGCTCTGACACTGACAGCTGTCATTCTCTCTCTGTTTCTCTTTCTCAGTATTGTCTCTCTGCCCTCTACCCTCTCTCTTTCCTCCTTTCCTTCTTTTTCTCTCTACCTTTCTATCTATTCCTCTCGCTTATTCAGCTCTCTCCATTCTTCTCTCTCTCATCTCTTTATATCTTAGGGGCATATTATCAAGCCAGGCGATAAAATTATGGCCGCTTTAGCGGCAGAAAACTGCCGCTAAAACGGCGATAATGGGCTTGATAATATGCTCTATGGAATTCCAATTGAAGCCCATGTTAGATGTCCTTCACATCTAACATGGGCTTCATTTGGAATTCCATAGAGCATATTATCAAGCCCAATATCGCCGTTTTAGTGGCAGTTTTCTGCCGCTAAAGCGGCCATAATTTTATCGCCTGACTTGATAATATGCCCCTTACATCTTTTCTTAGCCCTCTCTTTGTGTATGCATCCCATCAACTTCCTTTCTCCAGCTTCATCTCTTTAACTCTTACTCTCTATATCTCCCACACCTCGCTATTGCTACATTCTCTCTGCCTCAAGCTTTCTAACTGTTCTTTTCTGTCTCTCCCTCATTGTTTACTTTATCACTGTCTTTTCAGCTCTCTTCTCACTTTCTTCCCTGGCTCTGTCTCTCTACCTCTTACTTCCTCTCTTTTCCTCTCTTTGTTCTCCTTCTCCCACTCTCTCCTTCTCTTCTCACTCTGCCTCAATTTCTATCTCTCAAGATCTTTTCTTGACACTCTCTCACTATATTCTCACCTTACTCACACAGTAATAAAAAAATCACTCCCAAAGTAAATTCAATTAGACAGGATACTTTACCTGGAATCAAATCCTGATTTTGAAGAATACTGCTAAAACCTCATTGAACTTTTCTCAGTTCAAGAGTCAACACCTTTTTTAACTGTGACCTAGAAACTGCCTATTTTAGATGCAAATATGTCACCATGCCTGACATTTACACAACTGAAACGGCTGCTCTCTTGAAATGTTTCTAGCAAGAAGCTTTTTTCACAGCAAATGATATGTCTGGATCTTAGAAATAAGGAAACCTTTACAAAACATGCACATAACAATGGAGAAGCTGTCTGTCTAGCCATAACGTATAATAAGCAAATGACCTTTGATACACTTAGCATTTTTATCACACTGACTGCAGCAGAAGGTGTGTTAGCAGTGAATTCCCGGAGAGAGGTATTGAATAGTTTCCTGAGCGAGCAGAGGTCATCTGGGTTTAAGGTTGTAGAATGCATAGATAACAATCGATTTCAATAGTTAGAGCTGCCTAAACTCAAAGGCCCTCATTTCACGTTGCACTGTATTTTGGTGCAGTAACGCTACTCACAGAACTATTGATACCAAAACCAGCAGGTCAGTCTGAAATTTGCACACATCTTGTAAAGCTGTTGTGGGTACACAAGTCAACATTACAGTGCTGTAGCAAACGGATGCCGCTCATTTATTTTTTGGTTGTGACTACCCATTTTTCAGACTTTTACTGTAGGTGTTCCTCATTACTTGAGTCTCACTCATGGTAAACTCGTGGTAAATGGACTGAGGTTGTTAACTGCCAGTGTCCACCTTTTAAGATGAAGCCTCCCTTAAGATGAGGCTGCTGCTGACCAACTAGGGTAAAAGGCTCCCGGCTGGTTAAATGTGAACACATGAGCACATGTGGGTTGCATGTGTGAGACTGCTATATCCTCAAGAGCTGGTACTGACCAGAGTTAGGCCTTACAATGTGAGTGGGCATTCATACTGAAGGCGTGTGGTGCCTAACTAAATTACTCATTATAGGCAACATCTGCACCATTGTACATTTTGCGCTACTTAGTTCTACAGGGTCCAGTGAGGTATCAATTTTAGGCTAAACATGCATCTTGAGTTTCAATCCACAGTCCCTTTTGTCATATCTACACTCCTTATGGCACTTTCATATTTCCCTTGCTCAGCTCATAATAGGGTTCCATGTCTTTCTCCCCCTACTGGGCCAAGTTAATTTATCTGCTGGCCAGTAGGGGGATCAAAGACCTCTCCACACAATAAGGCAAATAACAGCTCCTGGTAAAGGTATGGGTGTGGGGGAAATATGCATTTGCTAATTAATTACTCACATTGCACTTGGGCTGGGAAACCCCAAGCCCATGGAAGCAAAGGTGAAAGACCAGACCTCTGGAGCCAAACACAGGAGGAGCTCGCCTTTGTAGTTTTAGTGGCAAAGAATCAGACAGCTGTGCAAGGTGAGGCAGAGCAGAGACTCCCAGGGAAGGCATTTCCATACACTACTTGAAGCCGCTTTATGGAGATTTCTGAGAATGTTGTGCAGGAAGTTTGGGACAGGGATGGGGGGATGATGTGGCACCCTAGGATTGGCCAGGAGTGGCTGGCTTCTAGAACCATGCACCCCCACTTAAAACCCAACAAAAGAGAGACTTATGAGAAGACACTAGAAGCAATGACAGCAAAAGAATACCCAGCTAGAAAGTGAAGCCACATAATGCCTCCGTAAGGATAGACTGAAGGATTTTAACTCTAGCTGACCATGAGGACTAGGATAGCTCTCATCAGGGCCTGAGGCATGGGCCCTTTTATACCCTTGCAGAAAACTTGGGAGAATCGGCCTGCTTAGAGACCCTGTATAGTTACTCTGGTACTTCTGTTGACTGGTCTTTGACTCTTGCCGATACACAAGTGCCTTGCACAATGGCCAATTTCATGCGAGCTGGGGAGTGTAGCAGGTGGGTGTTCTGCTTGCTGGTTGTGGAGGGTCTATGGAAAGCAGTGGAAGATGGCCCCAAAGCAGGAGAGAATCTCAGGAGTACAAGCAGATGACAAGTCTGACTCAGAGAGCAAACATGAATCACTTTTCCCACAAAAGTGCCCATTAAAAGTATAGGAGGCCTGAAGAAAATGTTACTTGAGGCTAGGACTTAAGTAACCATTTCATGGGGCCCCATCCCCCAAAACATCTTTGGACCCAGGGACCCCATACCTCGGGTCTTGGTGCAAGAAAGAACTGTCCCACTGAACCCCATCTCCCGTTGGCCAGGCGGCGCTTAAGTGGGCTCTTCGTGCTGCCCATGCCCCCATATAAAAATGGCATGGGAACCTGGTGAGTGGACGCAGAGGAAAAAAGGGTGCAAAGTCACGTGGAAATATAAAAAAATTAAAAAGCAGTTTGGAATGCTGCACAAGGCTGTTATTAAAATATTAAAACCTGGAGTGAAATGGAGCACTCCATAAAGCCTTGCAAGGGCTTCATATCTGCACATTTGCCTCATGGTGCCCCAAAAGTAGGCATGGGAACTACCAACTTTGTTTTAGTGTGGTGGGGGTGCAGAAACCTCCCAGAAAATGTTTCCTCAAAAATCACTCTAAATCTCCCAGGGGATTGAATGCCTGACCCCAGTAAAGTCTCTGGATTGCTTTGAGTGACCCCAAAGCAGAAGCTTTTTGGTTATAAATTCTCGAGTTTGGGGATAACTCTTGGTTGGCCCCTAAAGCCCCAGTAACTGCATGATACAGTACACATGTTATTAAATGTAATGTTTTTCTGCCAGTGATAATGGTTGACAATATAAGCTTTTACAGTAAAATGAATGTTATTGGATGTTGGCACTACCCCTATGTTATCTTGAATGGTGTGTTATAACATGTATTGCATAGTGGTACTGTCCCCATTGTTTTCAATGTATTGTACTGGTGAAATATACCAAGTTGCTGCTTTTACTGATGGGGTGACACCTTCACAGAGCCAGTAATTCTGGTTTATTGATAATGACATCCTCTCATATTGTGATATTGCATCTAGTATAGATAAGGACAGTGTGATTATATGGTTCAGTACCCATTAGAGGTGTATCGTGATAGGCCAGTGTCAAAGGTATTTCTATCTACCTGACTGTGCATATTTGCAGTTTAATGCATAGTATTTTGTAGTGTGATTGTAAAAAAAACCCGTTTATTGGAAAATCATTTATTGAGTGTTTTTGTTGTGTGCTGGGGTTATTAGCCCACACCACCTCCCCTGAGTGGGATTTAGAGTGCTCTGCTACAATGGGATACCTGATTCCCAGTTAAAGTGTTTGTCAGTAAATTTTTAGGGAGATAATACTGAAAGTCGAACAAAGCATTTTTTGTATTAGCATATCTTGGTCAACTTTCAAGTCTTCTCCAGAGTACATTTAATCTTCTAAAATGAGCAACGGTGCTTCTAAACCTGCAGAAACTCCCCACAAACTCATTCAGGCAGTTCGTAATGCAGGAATAATACAGTCCCTAATGCAAGTAATAAGACAGTTTGTAATGCAGGAACAATACCAGGCCAATCAACATGATTAGTGCGGGCACCACTAGGACCCAACCACAGACAACAGTCCTGAACTTCCGAGGGCGGCCCCGCTATTACCGGGCAGGTCCGGGCCGCTCGAGGACTCAGCGCGGCTATCGCGATGCAGCGAGAGAGAGATGGGAGCACTCCTTAACTCCCCCTGCACGCCTCCCCAGGCCACACACGCTTGCGGCTCCCGACCGGAGTCCAAGCCTTACCTGCGGGATGCGCAGCCCTGATCTCTCTCCCTCTCCGCTCATCAGACGTCCTGCTGGGCGCTCCGGATGACGACGCAGCTCCGATGCAAGGCGACGCTGTAGCCAGACAGGTTACGGCGCTGCTTCTCCATTGCTGATGATCTTGGGCAGATTCCTCTTGCGAACAACGATCACGATTACCTCACGACTTCCTTAGGTTTACGAAATCCTTTAGCACGTTGCGGTTCGGGCCGGCGGCGGCGATCTTGATCCGCAGCCTCAGTTACAATGACGTCTCAGGCCACAAACAGCTACACAGCTGTGTGGACGATGATTCACGCTGCAGGGGCACTGCTTTCCAACCAGCATCACGGACCCCATGGCAGTCTCAGGCTGCACACGCACACACACAAAGCGTCGCTGAGACTCGGTTGGGCTTCAGGCCACACAGTCCTGGGGCAATGCTTACGAAGGTCTCAGGCTGCAGAAAGCACACGCACACAGCATCGCTGAGACACACCTGGAAACTGTGACGTTCCTGAGTTTCCACAACAGGAAGCCAGCTCTCCTCGGGCCCTTGGAGACAAGTTACTTCAGGACACAGCACACAGCAAAGTCTTTTCAAGCAGGGGGACACAGCACACAGCAAAGTCCCTGAGCCTCTCCTTAGTTAAATCAGAAAACTACAGGCCAGCCCCAGAACACACAGCAAGTGTCAGTCCTTCTGTTCAGTCTCTTCAGCTGTTCTTCCTTGGCAGAGGTTCCTCTTGATCACAAAGTAGTTTCAATCCTTTTCAGTCTTGATCAGTCGAAAGTTCAGGGGTTTCAGCTCTCATAGTTATACCCTTAAATGTCTTTGAAGTCTTTGTGTTCAAGGGGCACTGACCCCTTTCCAAACCAGTTCTGGGTGTCTTCCTGCCATTGGCACCTTCTTCCTTTGATAGCGGGGGTCTGGTTGTTCAGACACTCAGCAGGAGGTGGAGCCATTCTTTTATGGCAGCAGCCCAGGCCTCTTCACATCCGGGGGGCTACTCCTCCCCCCTACACTCCAGATGCAGGTCAGCCTGTTGCTGTCTCATCTACTCCTCCCCTGGATCAAGACACTTCCCAGAGCCTATCACATTCAAATCCAGACAGTCAATTCACAACCAGGCCGAAACACACAGAATTGTTAGAACAAAAAACCAGCCACTTCTAAAAGCATGGTTTCTAAACACACAATTCAAAAACCACCTTCACAAAAAGATGTGTTATTAAATTGTGAGTTCAGGCACACTAAACTTCACCTCTCCATCTTAAGCCTATGGGAAGATTGGCTGGAAACATATCACATAGCCTTCCCCATTCTGTCCTCTGGGCAAGATGGGCTTGCAACAGTGAAAAACGAAATGGAGAGTATTTCACTGTCAGGACATGGTACACACCTCAGTACATGTCCTACCTTTCACAGACACTACACCCTGCCCAGGGGTGTGCCTTGGGCCTACTATAGGGGTGTCTGATGTGCATGGAGAAGGGTAAGGCCTGGCAAGTGGGTGCACTTGTCAGGACAACATGGCAGTAAGCAAAGTGCGCGCAGGCACTGCAGTTGCAGGTCTGAGTTCTCTTTTGAGGGCTACTTATGTGGGTGGCACAATTATTGCTGCAGGCCCACGAGTAGCATTTGTATTCCTAGCCCTGGCACACACAGTGCACTTTACTAGGGACTTTACTAGTAAAACAAATATACCAATCATGGAATCACTAATCCATACTACTTTATACCAGGAGCACTTGCACTTTGACACTGATCAGCAGTGGCAAAGTGCCCAAAGCATCTAAGTTGGCAACACCATGCCAGAAAAAAGGTGTAGGGGGAAGGCAAAAATTTTAGGGAACTATAGCCAAAAAGGGCCACGTAGAACAGTTCCCTTGGCAGAAGAGAGCTCTTCTAGAACCGAATACCTACTCCTTCATTATCAAGTGGACCCCTTGGCTCATACAGGAACATTTCACACAATATTTGTTTTGGTTCTTCAGTGGTTCAAGCTAAATGGCTGTAGCTGACAAGGCCACCACCATCTAAGATAGTTATGTTCAGTAGTTCCACAATAGACTCACATTTTGTTTAAAAAAAATCCAAGTGGGATACACTTACATTCGTAGACCGCGAGGTCATGCTTTTTTTTTTCATGGAAATTTGCTGCCTTGTCCCAACCCTCCAAAGGACAAAAAAAATACTTTTGGATTTGCTGTAAAGGTCTCTCAGAGAGTTCCTGCTCTCCGCTCAGCCATGGCTCACACTGGATGAAGTGCAGGTGTGAGTGCAGTCCACTCCCAACTGAGCAGCCGCTTCTCCCACACAGGATGGAGCCCTTCGTAAGCCTTTTCTGTCCTTGAAGCAGTATAGAAGGCCAGCCAACTGGCCCATAAAAAGAGCTTCCAGTCCCACACTGAGAGCACAATGTGCCTCGTGGTTCTTCATTAACAGGTTCAGTCAGGATTCTTCTTCTACTGACTCTTTAGCAAATTCATATGTGTTCTGGTGAGTGTATGGTGTGGTGCCATTTTTATCGTGTGTGCTAACCAGTGATGTGTGATAATCCCTGCCTACGTTTCTGGATAATTCTTACCTTTGCAGTAGCTCATTTCCTCCTTGCCTGCAAATTATCACTTGTTCAGCAAGAGTCCACTGTTCAGAGCTCTCAATTTGCACACAGTCCTAAGAATGTTAGGAACCACCCTCTCTGACTGACCTAGGAACAAACTTTATGCATAGTGAGAGGAGAGATTAATGTTTATGAGGGCTCCATAATAAAAGAGCTCTTCTACACTTTCTTTAACCATGCTAGAAGCCAAGCATGAGTATTTGTGCTTGTTTGACTATCTGTTCATCTCCTCTCACAGATGTCACATTCCCAGAGAAATAATTGGTAGTTGTTACTCCTCAGAAGGAGTCCTATTGTTTCACTAGCAGGTCAGCTTTTCACACAAGATCAAGGCTTAATTATTGTCAGAAGGAATGTGCAGTAAAACAGAATTAATTAATGTTGCTTTCAGCAGTTCAAAATATAATTTTATAAAGTTACCTTTCCAGTATAGTTATCATGGATCTAAAGTTCGCAATTGAGCTAGATTTTTTGTAATCAAGGGTTTTTCATATTTCCTAATCGAAATTGTAAAAAATAAAATTGTAATTATGACTAGACCTTCCAAACAAAAATGCCACTTTGCCTACACAGTAAAAACATAATGTTATAGCCATTCACTTCTGGTTATTAATTTCTTTAATATTTAAAAAGTCCAACTTTTATATAGTAAGCACTGAGCCCTGTGGGCTAGAATCCACACTTAGGAGTGACTTATTTATTATATGAAAGTAGTTATTTCTTCTAGGGGTGTGTGAAATTTGCATAATTTACTTTTGCGTAATTATGCATAATGATGGGGAAAATTACGCAATATTCAAGTCTGTCATTTAGATGTATATTTTATAATGAAATGTGTCATTACATCAATTAGATGAAGTGAGGACACATTTTGTGGGAAAAATTAGAGGAAAAAGCCACTCTACGTTGAAAAACAGCTCCTCACTTTCAGCTTGTTTGGACACTCCTCATTATAATTTTGCCCCAAACAGCAGCGTAATTACACAATGTGCCGTAATGGTGTAATTGCATGAATTTTGCTGAGCAAGCATATGGCAAAATTACCGAAGTTATGTTAATTAAAATGGCTCAATTTAAATGTCTCTCAGATATAATTCTCACATGTCAGATCACCTTCATCTGCCATCTATTGTTGCAGAGTTTGAGCTGCAGCTAGCCAATGGTGAACCTGAAGACATGTTTCCCAGTTTAACAGGGAGTAGATTCCACCTTAAACTTGGATTACTAGTGCACCTCCAGCCCCATGAGTGCCCGACACAATACTTTGAGGTCTCTGCATTACTGGATTGTCAGCCTATGTAGAAATGTCTTTTCTGTGTTGAAAGGCTTGGTGAAACGTTTCACCCTAAAGTTGCTTCAAATGGCAAAATAATTTCTCTGTTAAGTGTTGTCGGCTTTTTGGAAGGAGAACCACATAAACGCTATTGCATTTGGTAATGCGGTGTAGTATGTGAGATAGTACCACTGAGTGCACCAACATAGTCCATTCCTTCTGCAAGAGAACAGGTAGAGTTCTGCATAAGACATTGGCTCCAGTATTAATAGACAGCAGTGGAGTCATGGACGTCAATTCACCAAAATACCAGAGGTAGCGGAAGTGACTTCATATGCCCCTTGACCTTCACTTTCACTCACACATACACATGCTTGCACATAAACATGCATTCACACATACACACATACACGCACACACTGCGTACACACACACAGATACACGCATACACACACACACACATACACACACACTGTCTACACACACACTCATTCACACACTCTCTTACATAAACATACTAAAAACTGCAAGCACGCATAGAATTTACTTATATTTAAAAACATTTTTTTACTTACCTCAGCTGACAGGGAAAGTCATATTTCAGCTATTTGTACTCCATTCTTTATTAAACAATAGCAAATAATGTAATATTATTCACTTTTAGTATAATAAAAAACTGACAGAAAGCAAGGAGAGTGAAGCCCCCACCGACGTCCACAAGGACGAGCTGCTTCTGTCGCTGATTCTGCCACTGCTGAGGTTAGGGGTCGCAAAGGGAGTGCCAGGAGTCCCAAGGGGCATGCCAGGGTTCGCAGCAGCGGACCCCTGGTGACCACTAAATGACATCCACGTGTGGAGTTGTAATTGGGGAAAACAGCCAGCTGAGCTTTAGCCTTGTGGGATCTTTGGAGCCTAAAAGGTGTATCTCCATTTTCAAGTGGTTGAGACCCACCCAGTTTCATGGCATACAGAGTGGATGTGTACTAGATGCACAGTTATGTGCAGGAGATCTCTGTCTCCCTCTTGTAGTTTGAAATAGATTTGTGTATGTTCCGTGTGCATCTAAAAAAGACAACTCAGAATCTGTTGAGTATGAGGGCAAGTGGAGCTGCATATGAATAGTGAAGTCTCTGCTTAGTTTGAGTCGACCACTGAAAATATATTTCTAACCTGGGCTTCATGGCTGTATGTTCATGGCTCTATGGGCCCCTATGGGCCATCATTCACAATGAAGAGCGCCAATGGCTAAAGTGGGCTGACATAGTGTCCCATGATATAGTCTGTGGTGGGTTGTAGCAAAATGTCATTGCACTTGAACAGACCAATCTATAAAGAAGGCCGATTTGTTTTTTGAAGAAAAACAGCTATCACCAGGACAGACTTAAAAAGGTCTTACTAATGATAGCGGCTAAATAACTATACAGACAAAAAAAACTAAAGACCTACAGATTTATACTTATCCAACATCAAACTCATTTTACAAGCAATCACTAAGATCTCTTCGCCCATCACTGTCATCTCATATCCAACACAAGACATGATTTACAACCAACACATCATAAATGATTAAAGCCAAACATTTGCAGAAATTGTGCAGAAATAAGGCTGTAAAGCTCATGTCCTCGTAAAGGAACCGGAAACAAGAGAATCTCTCCGTCACTTACAGGCCTGATGGCTTACTGGTTCATCAGCCTGTGTTTCACTTGTTCCATCTCATTAACTATACAGTGGCAGCTTTAGACTTTTCAAGCAAAATGTGCTAGCTGCCACACGTTTTCAGATTAGGTGCTAAACGAACAGACTAAGGCATATGTCCCGGCTCGTCGATATAAATAAGCCTGGATGCTCATTTTTCAAAACAGTGTTACTTCTGGTTTTCAGATTGGTATCTAAACGTGCGTATAAGTCATTTTATGTCAGGACATCAACATTAAATGGACACGCACTAACTAAACTGAGCGTGGCCAAGTCTAAAAGGCAGGATTTTCTGAGCATGCAATGCAGGAATTGCGCTAAGAACCATGAGCATCATATTTAGGGATGTGGTGTAACGGCCAGAGCTGATGACTTTGGAACTGGGTAATCAGGTTCATGTCTCAGCGCCGGGCTCAAGATCATGTGATTCGGGGTAGATCATGCGATCTCGCTTCCCTAAAACACACACACTCATTGCTGGACCTGGCCGTTTCTGCAGGGCATCTTCAAACATTTTGCCTTCCTCCTATTTTTGATGAGTTTGTTTTGTTGACTTAAGGACCCTGTGCACTTTACTACTGCTACCCAGTGCTTAAGTGTTTGCGCTCTCTCTCTTTAAAACATGTTAGAATGGCTTATACCCAATTGGTATATTTCATTTACTTTTAAGTCCCTGGTAAAGAGGCACTACATGTGCCCAGGACCTGTAAATTAAATGCTACTGTTTTTGCATTTGTCACCCCGAGTGGGACGGGTGTGCTCAAACGTGGGTCCCGTGCTCTCCATGCCACTGGAATCAAGTTATCCTGGCCCGAAACCGGTCCTAGGATGCTTGTTTCCAGTCCAGGGAGGACCTGGCTTGGCAGTTCGGGCTGGACTGTTCCCATGGGGCACAGGGTCAAGACTGATTTGCATATGGCTGGGTTCAAACTGGAATGGCATGGTGAGCGAAAAAACGATGGATTTAGGCCCAGATCTCTGTACTGGGGTGAATGTATGACATTGTTCTGCATTCTGTCCATCAACTGTTGTTTTTACTAATGAGCCTGCAGCACTGATTGTGCCGCCCACTTCAAAAGCCCTGTGAACATGTCTCAGGCCTGCCATTGCAGAGCCTGTGTGTACAGGTTTAAACTGCTATTTTGACCTGGCAAAATAAACCTTTCGCCAGGCCCAAATCTTCCTTTCTAATAAAATAAATCATGCCTAGGGTAGGCCCTTGACAATCCAGATGGCAAGGTGCTATGTAATTAACATGTTGGACATGTACAGTTAAGTTTTACATGTCCTGATAGTGAAAAACTCTTACATTCATTGTTTTCACTGCTGCAAGGCCTATCTCTACCATAGGATAACATTGGAGTTGCTTTATTACATATTATAAGTGTAATTTCAAAATGGGAAGCGATAACTGGTACATGTTGGTGTCTATGGAATCCCAATTTAAAATCCTATCTTATGGTGAAGTTGGATTTAAATTGCAATTCTGAAAAAGCCCATATTAGAAGGTTGCAAAAAGAACAGGTTATAGACGGAATACTGAACAAATCAAACATTCACCCCAAGTCACAAACCTGGTTTAAATCTCTCATTGTTTTGCTCACTGCGCTATTCTGGATTAGACCCAGGCATATGAAAATCCGTCTTGACCCAGCTCCCTCTGAGAACAGTCCAGCCCGAACTGCCAGGCCAGGTCATCCCTGGACTAGAAGCAAGCATCCTGAGACCAGTTTCTGGGTATCACCCCTCATCAGCCAGACTAGCTTGAGTTTGGTGGCAAGCAAGCACGTGACCCTCGTCTGGAAGTACCCTTCCCGTTTAGGGTGACAAATTAAAAGAACAGATGATGGACAGAATGCTAAACAAATCAAACATTCACCCCCAGTCGCAGATCTGGGTTAAATCCATTGTTTTTTGGCTCACCACGCCATTCCAGTTTAGACACAGCCATGTGAAAATCAGTCTTGGCATATTCATCACCTGCTAATGACATGCCATCACAAATGTATACAAAACTGGAATCCCTTATTTTAAAAAAAGAGAACTATCACATCTAGGTGAAAGTAAACTTTCCTGTTACATGAGCAAAGGAACCCAGATAACTGAAATAATACATATTTAAGTACATTCCTTTCTTAATATATGCAGCCCAAATAACCAGCCAAACCATAACCTGGAGAGCACCCTAACCATCTTACACCAAACCACCACCTAGACCACTAGCGCCATCCAAGGTGCTGTTCTGTTCTTCCTCACTTTTCTTAAAGAGAGTTGTATGTGGTGAGTTGACTGTGGTCATTCGAGGCGATGTCATTCAACATGGGCCTCTGTGCAATGAACTGATGTCTAGAGCTGTGTGCAGAAGAGGCTGCCCCAGGACCAGCAGCATCTTCTAGTCAGCATCCTCAACAAGCTGACCAAACTCCTTGTTGATTCCACTATACCCTCTATCTGCAGGTGCCTGTCACTATTACTGTTAAGTATGTAATAGTATCACAATTAGAACAGCTGAGCAGGAGTGAAACACTGCCTCGGGCACCTAATCAGACATTTTATGTGCAGGTGACAGAGGGGTTTCGCGGGGTACAAGAAGTGCTGCCAGTCACCTTCCGGTGGAATGAACTTCCCCATAATGTGGGACAATGATTACTTGCGACAAAGGGGAGCGCATTCATTTGGAAAGAGGGC
The DNA here is from genome assembly GCF_964204655.1 of Triturus cristatus. Lineage (NCBI taxonomy): Eukaryota > Metazoa > Chordata > Amphibia > Caudata > Salamandridae > Triturus > Triturus cristatus. Next base: position 922,728,503 of record NC_140588.1, read on the forward strand.
AGCAGGGGTCATGAGGCAGTGCGATAAGGCATCTGGTACTAGGGTTGGAGCGAGGTTGCATGACTTAGGCAGAGAAAGGCCACATTTGGTAGAGAGCCTGCTGTCTGGGGTGGTAAGAGAGAGAGGCTGGGCTGTCTGCTGAGGATAGTGGGGGAGAAAGCCCAAGAGATGTCTTTTGTCTCTAAGGTGATGGGGACTGGCCTGCACATTTAGAAATTTGAGTCGGTGGTGACAGTGGGCATGACCAGCACTCGTTTTAGGGAAATGGGACACTTCATATATGTCCCTATTATGAAAGATTAAACATAAACAGCACCGTTAAATATAGGTGTGCTATTTCACTGGCTGACGTAAGAGCCTTGCACCACCTTGTGGCAAATTTACAAACTGCAGCGTAATAAATAAAAATGTGACGCCGGTTACGAAGCATAAGAACTTGCATAGTTGTTCGTTGTGGCAGTATAGGACCCTGAATATACTATGACAGAAGACTGATTATATTAAGCGGCCTGAAGTCATCGACGAGCAAAGCACAGCTTAGGTGACAAAATATGGACATTCCTGTGAATTAATGGCCTTTACTAGTGTTGGAAGTGGGCATGCCTGAAGTGAAAGTGTGCAGTGCAGCTTCAAAATACTATGAATCACTATAATGACAGCATAAGTGCTAAGATATCTATGACGTCAAGCAGAATGTAAATGAGCGCATTTAATATCAGACACCATAAGACGTTATGCAAGGCTTTAAGTGGGATGGGAAAACTAAAGGATCTCTCAATGGGGCATGGCCAATGTAATTAAGGGCGTGGCTTAAAAACACATAAACTAAAAATCTGTGCCGTGCATAGTGTGCCGCCAGGCCGGTACTGTACTGCTTCTTTCATTGCATCCAGCTTTATAATCCAACCAGTAACATTACACCTACAACAAGCCATGGCTATTGGCTTTGTCAATGGTTGTTAGTTGCATGAGCCGCTAACATGGCTTTGTTGTATATAATATGAAAATCCTTCAGTTCTGAAATGATGAGACAGTGAAAAAACTAAAACGAGTCTCTTTGAAGTGACATAAAAGGCAGTGAAGGGTAGAACGGCTGAGAGTTAAGATTTTTTTTGTCATCCTGAGGGTGAGGGTAAAAATGGAGAGCGTGATAGGGACCCGTCTGAGCACCTGCTTTTAAGAACTGCCGGTGCTGAGCACCGGCAGGACCCGGCCCACTCAAAGCCCTGACGTTATGGAAATACCTTATTGGCCTTTTTAACGTAAGCAAAACACAAGGGTTAGTAATCTTAGCGAAATGCAAGGACAGACTCCATTTATGCTGAATGAACAGAATATAGCAAATGCGTTTGTAAATATTTGCAAATTCGTTACCCTCGTGAATACATACGCAGCTCAATATTTCCAGACTACAGTGTGATAAGTTTAAATGCGTGCCCCGTATCTATTTAAATAAATACGCAACAGTTGTCAGTTAACTAATAAGAAGCGAATAGAGGGAATATTGAAGCCACAACTTGCTTGAGGCTGTTGTTGTTACTTAGATGAAATGGTATTCCTCTCCTTATCTGAGCCGTGATCACAATAATGATGAACGTTTGTCTGGACAACCTCTCTTCCCACATCAGCGTCATGACGTGTTGTTGAACAGTTTAAAGTGACAGGTTTAAGCAGAACATCAATGTGGCCATTGGTTCTAGATATGTACTATCTGTTGAGCGCATTTTATGTGTTTATTTGTTTTAGACCTAAAGGGAATTGTCATAAGTAACATTCCACGCTCATAACAATAAATTAGAACATACTACAAAATGGAACTCAATGAAAACATTTCATAATATGGAATATATTTTTCCCATGAAAACAGATATAAGTAATTTGCATCTAGAGCAGAGGAAGCTGATAAGCGTCACATAATATGCACATATTCATATTGAAGCCTTTCAATCCTGTTATATTCTCATAAATGCAGTAACCCGTAGAATGATGATATGAACACTGTTATTATATCTGCCAGTTTTTATATTGCAAAAGATATTTCTACTGTGGGCGGAAGTCGTCCAATATATACGTAACTACGTTTAGAAACATGCACGTGAAGTCATCAGAGGAATTTGGAATGCAATCCACGAAATTCAAAAATCGGGAACTTGGCTTTTGTGATACGAAATCACATTTACCAATCAGCAATCCTTCCAGACTTCACACATTTACTGCCATCTCAACGTGGCTGCCATCTTGCCCTAGCATCCTCTCAATGGCCGTTCTAGTGCTAGGTAGGCTGGTTGTTGGTATAGCTCTTAGCGCCACTTTTAATCCCGCCACTGAAGCGATGAGGAGGGGGTAAATGACGGAAATGAGGGAGTGGGACAGAAGAAAGGCGGGAACAATAGAGAGAGAATTAATATAAGTTCTTTCGGATGGATAAACGCATCTTTAAATTGACTATACCTTAGAGGGTGCGGACATGTTGTCTGTGGTGCCAACCTAAGGTATCTGGTCGGGAAGGGTGGGGCTGGAGAGGCAAGGAGGGAGCAGGGCAGCCTCAATGAGCGTCTCAAACCAAAGGGAATTGTTACATACTGGGCAGCCAATCAGAGAGAGAGAACCAAGAGGCCACCCTTCCTAAAAATAAAAATAAAAATACAGCAACAGCACAGAACTCAGAGGCACGCCTTCCTTAGGAGCAGGTAACACCGATTAAATATGCACATGACTTCTTTGTGTTTTGTTTTGTACATGGTCAATTCTTCTGTTTCTCCTCGTTTTCCAAATGCCCTCGAGTAGGGCATTGGTACTGGTGCCTAAACTCTTCTTCGCGGATCACACTTCTGTGGGCCTGCGTAAGAACTCAACATGCTGCAGCGAGCCCTGCGAAGCCACTCACTCCAAGCAATCACAGCAAAATATTGAAGTGAGGAAGCAGGCATGTGGAAAAAGGGCTTATTTCTGAACAGCTACCCACAACATATAGCATGTCATGCCACCCCATGTCATACCATTATGGAAAATATATTCAGTAATATCTAGGCTTTCTGGCGCAATATAAACCCACCAGTCATCAAACGAGGAGAGTTATGATGATCGCTGCTCCTAAAGAACAACAAGCATTTGCACTGCAATAGGTTTCGCATTTACCAGAGATTGAGCTATTGATATTGTAAATGGCAATGCCTTTTATTTATGTGTTGTTTTTAAAACAGATCAATAAAAGGCATTGTCATTTGCAATGCCAATAGCTTAAAATCTCGCGAATGCGAGACCTATTACACTGCAAATGCCAGCGCCCGTGCTATAAAAGAAAAACAAGCGTTAGCTGAGAGCGTGTCCTGCCTGCAACAGCAGGCAGGACAATGCTGTTCGAGAAAATAGTGCTCAGAGGCTGTAATTGAGGTCTACCGAATAACAACACATGTAACAGGGGGTGTCGCCATGGGAGGTTACAAAATGAGACAAGGTGGTACTGAGGAGGGACTACTAAGTCTATTCACCAATGAAAAACCACAGTTTACAGCGGACAATGCACAAGCCAATGAAAAATATGGGCGGAGAGCAGGTGGAGCTTCAAGTCCATACCCGAATACAGTATGCCTCACAGAGCAGCACATGCGCTGCCCAGGCTCAACCTAAAAATGTGTCCAAAATACTAACGCTTGCACGTGTTTGTTGAGTCCCATCCTGCTTGGAAAGCCAGAATGCAGTATTCTGGGGTGGACTGGGAGGCCTTTGGTTCTCATCCAGCAAGACCCAGATCACCCCATAAAGTTTTTGTCTTTATTGGCAGAAGCAATCATGGCAGTTTTCTTTCTGTGCAGGAACAGTGCAAGGATTTCTGATGATTGTGCCTGACTTTTCTCTTACAAAAAGGCAATGTCAAGTCATTTCTTATATCCATCTGCCACCTGGTAGCAGTGCCATAAGGAGCTAGCCTTTTGTCACCTTCTGAAAGCAACGGCCCTGATTCTGTGCCAAAACCATGACAGCTCAGAACACATCATGCCCATGCAGTGCGCCACCTCCCTCCTTCGACAGGTAGTTCGGTAAATGTTAATCTTAACGAGCCTGTATTCTGTCTGACAATTGTGGCTATTGGAAGGAGCTGTTCACGCTGATCCCTCCTGAAAGCAGGGATTACACGGTGCACTCGGGAAAGAAGAGGCTCACATCACATGCACGAGCAAACGCATGAATCATTTCTGGGCTCGTCCAAGGCGGTGCTGTGTGGCTGGCCAAGCCGCCCTCTCTTCGGTGGTGGAAAGCTGTGAGCTTGTGGCTGCCAGCCTGTGTCTTCCACGTTCAAGGCATGCTCTATGACTGGCCTTGTATCCCATAGATGTCACGATGCAGCTAACATCATTTTGTTGACATGTTGTAAAATAAAATGGATCCCCGGACCTCCATGTTAGCTAACATGCATATAAAGGTAGAAAGCGTGCACATGAGAGTTCTTGCAATAATGTTGTGACATTGCACTAACCCAAAACCTGCCAGCCTTATTGTATCATTCATTTCAGTGATGAACGGTATGTTTTTATTGTTCATTATTAAATAACGAGTTTCATTGGCCGTTGCATAGATTCCTGCAACTTTTAGCATTTTGTTGCAAGAATATTTGTGATAACGACTTGTAAAGTAGTGGATATGAACTCAGTGGTGGAAGCCTTATTGCTGCTTAAGGCAGGCCACCTCCAGTGGTGCTAAAATGCTTTTTTTTATCTGTGTTTGATTGCAGCCTCTTAATTGTGAACACCTGAAACAGCCTAGACTTCATTATTTATCCTCTGGTGGTCATGCTCCGGAGACACATTACTCCTATAAGCATTCCACAGGGTCCTGTGTGCAGAAGAGAAGTGTGCCCTGCTCTCCTGTTCTACTCCCTTCATGGTTTTATAATGTTGTTTGCAACATCACCTTCGCACTGATAATGCACGGGGTCTGATCCACCTAGAAACTTGAAGTGTATCAAAATGTATTTCGAGTTGTGAGGTGAACAAAATCTGTATTTGTTCTAGTTTACAAATGTCCATTTGCACCTGCACACCACTCAGACTGTGCATATTTGTGAATTAGCAGAAATTAGCTTTTTGTGCACAGAAACTTGCCACAGTTAACAGTTCCAAGATTTCAAAATGCAAATGGGCACCCAAGGACATGTTTCTTAATTGGCCTTACTCCCCAGACACATTTTATGTAGACTACAGGTGACTCGCAAAAGGGTATGGCGCAGGTGCTGATAACAGATAGAAAACATGCATGGAACACAATAAGGTGAATTTTAATTCCACATTATGTCATTTGAGATGTCATCAGTGATGTTACTGACCATGTCATCAGTGATGTAATATGTCAGGTCATAAGCAGTGCATTGCGGGGGCGTAAGTTATAGTTAGCTCAGCTAACTGTAACTGATGAATTTCAATGGTTTTGTATAAGTGAAATCTGAGCCTAATTATAATGCCCCTGTAACTTTTGGTTTTCTTCAGTGAATCTCCAAGGATTTTTAAAAATGTTATTTCCTAACTATAACGTCCCTGTAACCTTTGTTTTTTTCAGTGAACTTCTAAAGATTTTTTAATGAGGTTTCCTAACTATAATGTCCTGTAACCTTTGTTTTTTTAAAGTGAATTTTTAAGGTTTTGAAAACGTTTATTTTCTAACTGTAACAACTAACCTTTGACAGTGAGTATGTGAGTGAGTGAATGAATGATTGTCGCAGTAGGTCTTTTTCTGGGCTCCCGCTTCACGGATCACCTCAGAACTTTCCATGCACAACTAGAATCACCAGCACACTTTTTTGGGAAACTTTCACAAAGATTAGTTAAACGGCCCCAAAAATATAGGCAAGTCAAAAAATGTAAACATGGCCCTAACTATAACTACCTACTGGCGTCTACCAGTTGGTAATATATATAGGAAAAATTATACTTACAACCTTACCTGTGAAGCAAAATACATCAATTGTGAAGGTAATCCTCAAGTAAAGACTGCTATGTAATGACTCCTGATCTAACAACTTGCAATTTAGCAACTTCTTTTCATTCCTCCCAAACACTAAATAAACCGCTGAGTCTCAGTAACTAAACTAAAATAATTTAACTGAACCTTAGAGCCAGGTTGAGTCAGATATTCTCTTTCTAACTGTAGGGAATTAGCATTTAATGGAATCTGCCATCAATTGAAATAATTATTTGGGTATTGTCAGGATAGATGTGATATGTTAGCTGATAAGAACAGATGGATCTTATGTAGTGTGCAGGCAGATTTTAAAAATAAGATACCTAGGCCTGGACTGTAATGCCCTGCACACCACAACCCTGCATGCTACAACGATTGCTTGCTATGGCAAACGTGAGAGACTGCTGATGACTCTATTACTGGCAAAACTTACATTGTGGCACTCCTTGTGCTGGACCTGGTATCCTTGGTGTGGCTTTCCCTCTTTTTGCCTTCCGACCTCCTGTTTTAGCTGACTTTGTTTTTTCTGGCCTTAGGACTCTTCGCACTCTACCACGGCTAACCAGTGCTAAAGTGCGTCTACTCTCTCCTTACACCATGTTGGGTTGGTATATCACCAATTGGCATATTTAATTTGCTTGTAATTCCAGAGTAAAGCGGTAGTACCTGTCCCCAGTACCTGCAATTTTAAGGATAATAGTGGGCCTGCAGTACAGATTGTGCCACCAACTTAAATAGCCCTTTAAACGGGAAGCCTTCTTTTCTAATGAAGTTGGAATCATGCTGTACCTTAACAACGCCTGCATCCTTACCACACATTTGTTTAGCACATAAGTCAGTACTGTGACTTGCTTTAGGGGGCGCATTTGTGGACTGGTGTTGGATTTTACATCCAACACCTTCCTTATTGTTACTCAGACTGGAGTTGGGATAGTAAATGATACAATTCCAAAGTCCAGCGCCCCAGTAAGACAAGTCGTTGTAACGACTTGCGTACTAAATGAACGCGTCATAATGATGCATTCATTATAATGCTAGCATTGTAAAGGCGTGCGTGGTAAATGCATGCATGATTACGTCATAAAACATGTCTCAGGCTTGCTCTTGCAGCCTGTGTGTGTGTAGTTTTAAATTGCCATTTCGACCTGGCAAAGTAAACCATTTGCAAAGCCCAAAACTTCCCTTTTAATACACGTGTCACCCCTAGTGTAAGCCCCGGACAGCACAGAGGGTGGGGTACCATGTATTTAAAAAGTGAGACCTATACTTTTATGTTTTACATGTCCTGGTAGTAGAAAACTCTTAAATTTGTTTTTCACTACTGCAAGGTCTACCACTTCCATAGGATCAATCAATCAATCAGGGGCTTATAAAGCATGGGTACTCACCCGTGAGTGTCTCAAGGTGCTGGAAGGGAGGGGGGGCTGCTTTGTAGGCATGTGTCAGGAGCTTGAAGGTGATTCTCTTGCTGACCCTGAGTTGTCAGAGGTGTTGTGTGATGTGGCTGTGGCTGGGGATTTCAAGGACCACTCTGGCGGCAGTGTTTTGAATATTCTGTAGTTTCTTGAGCTTTGGTTGCGTTGCCGTAGTCGAGTCTGCTAGTGATGAATATGTAGGTGACAGACTTTCTGGATTCTGTGGGGATTCATCTGAATGTCTTTCAAAGCAGGCAGAGTGTGTACAAGCTTGCTGATGAAACTGCGTTGATTTGGCAGTTCATTTAGAGCGATGAGTCCGGTATGATACCAAGGTTGTGTGTGAGTGGTCCATAGGGGTGGATCCCAGAAAATCTGGCCACCAGGGTCTTCCCAGGCTGAAGGGGTGGGACCCAGGATGAGTACTTTGATCTTGTCCGAGTTGAGCTTGAGTCAGCTGTCTTTTATCCAGGTGGCCATGGCCTTAATTCCACTGTGGAAGTTGGTTCTGGTGGACGTGGGTTTGTTAGTGAGGGAGAGGATCAGCTGGGTGTCGTTGGCGTAGGAGACAATATTGAGCTCATGACTTCGGATGATGTCTGCGATGGGTGCGATGTAGACGTTGAAGAAGGAACTCTGGTGTACACCGCAGCTGAGCTCTGCAGATTCTGAGAGGAACTAGGATAGTCTAACTCCCTGTGTTCGGCCAGTGACGAATAAGTGGATCCAGTCCAGTGCCTTGTCGCGGATACCAGCATTGTGGAGTCTTGTGATTAGGGTGCGGTGCGAGACAGTGTCGAAGGCGGCCGAGAGCCAGTAGGATGTGGGCTGCTGTCTTGCCACAGTCGAGGAGGGAGCGGATGTCGTCGGTGATGGCGAGTAGTGCGGTCTCCATGCTGCGGTTGCTTCGGAAGCCAGATTGAGAGGTGTCCAGGACATGGTTTACTTTAATGAACTCGGAGAGTTGGGGATTGGAGTACATGGTTGATGTCTCTGGAATTGTAGTGAAATCATTTATGACGAAGTCGGATTTTAGATTACAGTTCTGGAAATGCCACTTTTAGAAAGTGAAACGTGGGTTACTTTTTTGATTCTGACTTGAAATTTCAAACTATTTGTATTCATTGTTTGTGTATTCTCAGTGTTAGCGAAATACCAAATCAGTTGTGTTTGATTTTGTGTTAGATTGTTGTGTTAGTTTGTATGTTCAACAAAAGACAGTGTAGTCCAGATTTGTCTTTTGTGAATTGATAAAATGATTTAATATGAAATTTGTTTAAAGAATTGACATATTAAATTATCGTAGACCAAGACAATTGAGAGTTTGGTATTTATTGGCCCATTCTAGCTGAGCGCAAAGGGCCCCACCCCCTTTTTGCAGTCACTTTTAGAAAGTTGGCATTTTCTTGACCTAGCCATTTGGTGCCTGCAGCCTGTCTCTGGATTACATGATTGAGTGTGGGTGACAGTTGGGCTTTCTGTATTTCTGCTAGACAGCTACACACAATGGGGAGCTTAGGGTGGTTCCTCGGATCTACTAAATTAGAATCTGTTAATAAATATAAGTACCTAGGGGTATGGTTCAAGAAGAGTTTATTGTGGAACAACCATATTGAATCGCTCACAGAGAGAGCTTTAGCATCAGTAGGTGGTCTTAAAAAAATTAATAGAGATTATGGGGCGATGTCCCTAAGGCCAGTACCAACAGCCTATGCTGCTATGATCTTCTCTTAATTTCCGTATAGAGCTGAGTTGGTAAGCCTAAGTAGCATCCGATACTGGGAATAGGAGCAGGGAAAATGTCTGAAAAGCCTGTTATCACTGCCGAGGTTTTCAATGAGCCAGGCAATAAGAATGGAATTAGGTATCATGTAATGGAGGCATCTGGCATGTGCTAAGGCAGTTAGATTCTGGCTACATTGGAATTCAGGTGATGGGCAAAACTTATTATTATGGTGTAAAAATGAGATTATGCATAGTGAACTGAAGTGGGCCTAGGGTGACAGGAAAAACCTGGAGGTTATATGTAGGGTGGGTTTTAGGATTGGCGCCCAGAATCTGCAAATAGAAATTATGAGGAGCGAACTCCGTGTTTTAAAGAAGAATAAAGCGAGAGAACAGGATATGCAGCATTGAAAGGGGAAGCCTTCAGTCAATTTATGCTCAACTCATGGAAAAATGAGGTGTGGGTCCTCTATGTGGATTCACTACATCACCATAGGTTCAGATTCGAATTGCTAGGATTGAGAACCAGTGTTAATCAGCGTTCAGTAGCAACAAAATAAAAATGCCAATGTTGGGCGAGTCTGGTAAATGTACCTGTGGGTTGAGTGTAAATTATGACAATTTGCATATTCTTTTGGGTTGTTTTAAAGTTCAGACTTTTTGGCAAATTATCTTAAGGCCGCTTTTTTATAAATAGGCACCCAAAACTGAGTGCAAGCAGTGGCACAATTAACAGATATGCGTTATTTGATAGGACTTGTGCCTTAGGGAGATATATGATTACAGTCAAAAGGTTCTTATTGGATCATTTGGTCTGCCCTTTTTAAATTGGTTTTTAACTGTTTTTATGAGAAAATGTTTGTGTTTGCTATGAAAGTGTAGGATGTGATTTTATTCATATACATATTTATTATGACTGTTATGTCATTAATGAAATATATGACAAATTTTAATTGTACATAAACGTTTTTATGATCACCAACGCCTGTGTGGTTTTACGTTGTTTAAAGACCTAGGTCTAAATAAACATTCTTTCTGACTGATTGACTGACTAGGAGTAGGAGGATATTACTGCCTTTTCTCCGCACGCCAAATTTAGAGATGCCTGCCAGCCCGGCGACCATCTCCATACAATGTAGTAAAAAGTATAAGGGATTGCTCCATCAAACATGAGGGATTGCCGTCAAACTTTTTCAAACCTTTTATTTTTCCAAAACATACTTCCAAAGTCAAGTCAAGTCAAGTCAGGGACATTTGTATTGCGCACGCATCACTCCAAGAGTCTCATGGCGCATGCGGACGGCTCTGACAACAACTGTTGGCTTAGTTATCAAATAGCCATGTTCTTGCGAAAGCAACTATGGTCGGAGATGGAGCGTAGATGTGAGGGCATTTTGTTCCAGGATGCCGGTGCGAGAAAGGAGAGAGATCTGATCCCTTTTCTAGCAGTTTGGATTCTGAGGGGAGTAAGCAGAGCATCATTGCTAGATCTGAGTACCCTACGTGGCTGATACCAGTGTAATTTTCCTAACCAGTATCTTGGGCCAACTCCGTACATGTTCGTATGAGTCAAACAAAGAGTCTTAAAAAGAATCCTTTTTTTGACAGGAAGCCATTGAAGGGTTTTTAGGCAGGGAGCCGAGGAAGATCTATATGGGAGATCTAAGACAAGCCTAGCAGCTATGTTCTGCAGGATCTGGAGCCTGTTCAGGAGGTTTTCATTTATTGAGAGCAATAAGGCGTTGCCATAGTCCATCCTGTTTATAATCAATCTCTGAACTAATGGTTTCCGCACCTCAGTGGGGATCCATTTGAAAACCCTCAGTAAACTGCGCATTACACCAAAACAGGTACCAATGATATGATTTATTTGGCATTTCATGGACACTTGATTGTCCATGTAAAAACCAAGGTTGCGGACCGCTTCCTTGGTGGTTGGGCAAAGTCCTAGATTGGCTGGCCACCAGTCATGTGCCCAGTGTTCTGTGGCCTTGCCAAAGAGCATAATCTCCGACTTATCACCATTTAGTTGGAGCTGGTGAGATCACATCCTGCGATCCACATGAGACAAACAGTTTTGAAAGCGTTGCTTGGTTTCAATAGGGTTCGGACCTAAGGTGATCAGGATCTGCGTATCGTCTGCATACAAAGTGAAACTTCGTTTTGGTCAAACAAAAATTACTAGTGACCCCCACACCCGTTTTCTCCTATACTGTCCTTTACTGACAGGATATCTATATATTAAAAAGACATATCACTGTGTGTTCCCCTCATGTAAACAGTCCATCCTTGAACCTTGGTCACCTCACACATTCATTCTGTGGCCTACTGCTATTTTAGTTGGGAAATTTGAGATTTACAAACCACCCCCTCCCGACTCTCACTGACTAAGCTAGACCCCCATCTGCGTTATTTTATTTTATTTGTTTATTTAACACAAACCACCTGACATTTTGGTATGAAATGCAATACTAAAGAATAATAACCTGTTACAGAATCGCAAAATAGGTTTGCGATTCAGTATTTGGAAGGGCCGTGTTTAGGATGTCCCTTCCAAATAGCGAATCCTCAAGGGACCCCTTCTCCTATGGGAATGGCTATAAAAACATGGACCACTGCCTGCTCTTAAAAAAAGGAAAAGAAAACGTTTATTTTATTTTTTAATCCTGTGTTTATATAAGGATAACAAGCTGCATTTAAAAAAAAGATTGCTTTATTTAAAAGCCATCATGGACGTGATTTAAGCGATTCCTAGCGGGTCGCAAATTGCGATCTACCTCATTAATATTAATGAAGTAGGTCGATTTTTGACCCACTAGGAAATAGCGATTACCTAATTGCGAATCTCAGAAAATCACAATTAGGTACTCGCGTGAGTGATGAGAGATGGCCAAACACTGACATACTTTTGTATATTCGTTACTTGGCTTCGTCCTGCAATGGCACTGGTAGTACCTATGCGTTGAATGGTTAAAAAACACACCTAGATCTATAGCCAATGAAGCAAAGGTCAGACTCTCTGAATGAAAGTGGATAAAAGTAGGTGAGATTGTGAGAGCAGAGCAGGAGGAAAATTTGTGGACCTCTTTGAAGGAAGGGTTCAGAGGGAATGAAGGATCACCGTCCTTAAATTGTATTGAAACAGTCACGTCTGCAAGACTGGAGGTAGGCAGAGAAGGAGGGGAGTGAGATAATAATTTGTCATTGGAAAAGAGATGGCAGGAGAAACTAAAAGAGGAATATATTTTCATTCTCTTATATTGTGTTGGCCATTAGACACTCTCTAAAACCAATATCAGATAGGCCCAGAGACACGGCCTCAATATATACTTTTGCCTTTACTAATGTGTTTTGCATTCAATTATGGCCAATATGTTCCGACATAATCCCTTTGTGACTCTGTCTGGTTATTGAAATGAAGCTGGCATGGAAAGGAGACACAGGACAGATGAGAAAGAGACAGCTTCATTTGATGCTCAGCCATCCAAGGTCAGTTCCAAATGCTCTCACACTCAAGAATGCACTTTTCACCCCTATAAGTTCCGCACATATAGTTGTGGATTCACCACAGTTTTTCTTTTGTTATGATTTATTTCTCCTTTGACAGACACAGCAACATTTCTGGCCACAGACGAAGAGGCGGTTGGAGCTTGCAACCACTGCCAATCGTATGTATGGGCCTGTGACCCATATGCGATCTACATAGATGCTAGGGAACTGGGCAGAGCAAAATATAAAAGCACAACTGTAGCAAACTATGCCACAACAAAAATATTGAAGGAAAAGTCTTGTTTCGAGGTACCGATAAGACCTATTTTTACCAAGCCTGATTTATAATTCAGGGTACATTATTAACTCCATCAAGGTGATGAAGTAACGTACTCAGTCACCCTGACGTACAATGCTCTGAATTTAGTGATGTCTGCCAGCCCAGTGGACTTCTCTTAACGTTGGCAGGAATCGCTGTTACAGCGGTTCCTGTCGATGCGTTAAAAAAATGGACAGATGGCTCCGTCAATAAGATGGTCCCGTCTGTCAAACTTTTAGCATGTCTTTTTATTTTCAAAAACAAAACCCCAGCGCAAGCTTTGTTTTGGAAAATACAAAGAATAATGACCCCAACACCATGGGAGTTGTCTCCCATGGAGTGGGGGGTGCGGCATAATGCAGTTCTCATTGCCCCTTACCGTCAGGTTTCTCCCAACAGTGATGGACAATAAAACCAGGCCATTCGACCACACACTCTAAATCCGGCGGGTGGTCGAACGGCCAAACCTCAGATGGCCCTTACTCTGTTGAGCGTCAGGGGAGTACACCAACAGCAGAGATGGAGTAGTCTTTGTTGCTGACATATTTAAGATCCATCCATCTGTAAATCAGGGGTACCCTCTCCACCAACTTCTTAAATTAACCCCATAGTTTTTTGCTGTTGAAAGGCTACTTCTTGGTCATTGTGTTGTTGAAAGGGTTACTTCTTGGTTAGTGCGAGGAGACTATTGTGAGCTAGGTACCATGTTCCTCTTTGGAAAAAATCCATATCAGTTAATTTATAAAGTCTAAATATTTCTCCAGGAAAGGAGGACATGAACACTTCCAAGTGCCAGTGGGGGAAACAGCAATCAAATTGGAAAGCTCTGCACAGTCGTCTACACATGCACAGCTGAACTATCTAAAATATCACAATATCTAATATTTTGATAAATTAGAGGGAATGCCAAATGGAACGACAGCCCGCGTTAATTCTATTGTTTTGCTGTGATTGGCCCCCAGAGCGTGCGGATCACCAATGGCTGCACTTTTCCTCTGAGTGGTGCAAGGTGACGGGGGCTCGGATTGATTTTGCCCTTGAGGTGCTTACAGTGAAAGGGCCGCGGCGGAATTAATGCCACAGATGCAGCCGCATTCATCCCGGTCTCATCTGTCTAAACAAAGGGCTTGTTTCAAGGGAAAGCTTGTATAATGAATTTTTGTTTCGCTCTTAGAAAAAGCTGCCATGATTGCTTATGTCAGTTTCTGAGGATAACTAGTCTTCTCCTCTTGAGCCCCAGTGGCTGATAATAGTACGTTGTGTCATGTGCTTTCTTTTAAAAAGTAGGTAAATATTAAATTAATATTTCAAATAGAAAAATAATATTCATTTAAACCAGTAATTGTCTTTGCTATTATGAGTCACATCTGAGGAGTAAACTATCCTTTCTGATGTCTGGAATGTGTCTGATGCAAATTGAAATTCGAGAATTTTCTGCGGTAGAATAGAACATCTCGAGACATTTTTAAAGGCCTGCATGTGTGCAGGTTTACTAAAAATTGAAGCTGCGTGGGTGTGACTTGCGGAGTAAGGATTACAAATACTCTGTATCTTTCATCGAGAATAAATGCTACCTCTTCGATTTGATCTTTCTAGAGCTCAATTGTAATGAATATTGGTTTGACAAAAAGAAGGTGATGAAATGTTAAGGGATGTAAAGGGTGTTTAAGACAAGATGGGTGAGGGGCTGTGAAGGTGGCATGATAGGTCTGTCAACTGACACGGAGATAAGTGGTGGGACAAGAATGAGAGGTGGCCATAAGAGAGGAGGTGGTCAGGACGGCATAGTGGCTTGAAAGGAGCTGCAGAGGCCAGGGCTCACCAGCCGTAGCCTGTGCAGGTAAGAGTGGTGGGGCCGGGTTGAGGGGGGAGTCGACAGGCGACCACAAGGGGAAATTAAATAAATGATTAATTTTCTCTCATCGTCGTCTGTCGAAATCCCCCCCACCCGGCCCCACCGCTCTTACCTGCACAGGCCGTGGCTCACACAATGATGGGTGGGAGGTGGACAGGGAGGACCGACAAATGACCAGGAGAGAAGCCATGGAATGGTTCCCCATTCCACATCAGAGCCTCCTTCTCTCTTCTTGAAGTCTGCAAGAAGCTGAAGACCTGGTTTATCAGTTAATCAATTTACCATAGGTAGTGCTAGGCACACACACCTGCTCAGCGCCAGGATACACTCGCGGGTGATTGTGTGCTTTACAAACACACATAACAAGATGTGGCTGGAAGGGAAGGATCAAAGCAGGACTGAGAATTGGCTAGCAGGGAGGAAGCAAAACAGGGGTACCCAATCGCCAGGTGTGAGGCAGACAGGGCAAGATTGACAAGTGTGTAGTAGGGATAGAGTCACAACACAACTGAGAAGTTGACAAATGGCCAGAAGGGTAGGGGGTAACAGCAGAACTGACAAAACGTGATGGGTGGGACTAAAAAGGGGATGTGTGGGCAAAGGATTGATAGCTGGCCAGGAGTGAGGTAGTGGGACAAGGCTGAAGTTACAAGCGAGGCCTCACATGCTTTACCACTGACAGACTAGAATCCATCTCATAGTCAAGCTGCATTTATCTCTTAAGCAAAGTCAAAACTCAAGAATCCACACGTGATTTCTGTGCAACTGCTTGCATCAAGCTGCTAGTTTCACTTTACCATTCCTAGACCCTTCCTCACTCAAAACAATCTTATCTCTTTGTGTCCATTACCCAGCTGATTCCTGTAACACATCATCACAGACAAACAGTTTGTCTCCAAGCCCAGCTATTTCCTTGATAACAACCAGGCACTTTTACTTTTCCTCCTTCTGAGAAGAATAGAGTTGATCAACTCTATCTTCAAACGCGTCTAATCCATGCAGCAGCAATGCATCGATTCTGCTTGGGTTTGTGCCGCAAACCAGAGGAGCTGAGCGTGCCCCGCAGATCCACAGAGGCTGCAAAGCACACTTATCTTAATGGTTGGATTAACCGCATTCAACACTGGTGAAGATCCTACTATCTCACATGAAGTCAACAGGAGTGCGAAGAGCTGCTGGGATGGATCTTCTCTTTCCTCTTCAATGGACAGCATATTTTGTCAATTCCCTAGTTCCAGTTAAAACACCATGGGATTTCCTGTGGTGTGTATGTCATCTGTTACTACTTCTATTTCTAAGCATTCTTGATGAAGCACATTTTCACTTCTAAGAAGCATCATGGCACTGGAAGAAACACATCCAACCATAAAGACCATCTGACTGCTAATGTATCTTCCTAAGCCCCAATACCTCTCTGATTTGCTCCTTATAACTTACTTCCCACCATCATAAAGATATGTTCTGGGTCCTGTCTCAGATGGACACAATCTTGACATATCCACTTCCATCCTTCACCAGTTCCTCACAGCCATCCCCAAGTTCAATGGCCAAAGCTCAATGGGAACAAAACAGAAATCTTCTACATAACCTTCCTCCTGTTTGCCCTACTACCCAGGCCAACACATCTCCCCCCCATCTACTGCTGTGAGAAACCTGTGCTTCTGCTTATGCACCTATCTCAGCCTCAGGTAGGTGTATACGCTCTCCGTTTAATCATTTCCCTTTTATTCTATGCATCAACAAGTCGAGAACAAGCAGGTGTTATTTTATCTTTCAAGGTACACAACTATGTCTTTTTTACCTAGCCAAGATCTAGAACATTCCGACGTACTATAGGAAAGAATCTAAGAATATGGCTGTTTTAACTCTAATGTACCATATTCTGCAGTTCTATGTCGCCTTTGAGTTGACACTGAGAGGCAACCCTGGTGGCAAACTTTGCACCTAACAAAGTGCCATAAATAAACAACTTTACTGATGCTGTCCTCCTCAGTAAAAAGTGTACATCAATGAAAGTTCTACTATTTACTTGCATCTATGTGCAAATCATGTCTTTAACACTATGTGCTAAAGTACTGTGACAGGTGCACATTATTGTATTATCCCTATTTTACCTGTTTCTATTTATTTAGAAGGTTATCTTGCATCTCATATATTAAAGTTCTTATTTGTTTGTCTGCAAGCTATTGTCTATAGAATATTTTCAACTGGGGAGCACCATATGGATTGCAGCTGCCTCCCTCATTTAAAGTGAATTTATGGTAAACATCAAACCAAGAGCTTTGTGGTGGTGTTGTAATAGTACCTGTGAATATACAAGTGCCATTTTTGACACTGGCACCTGAAGAAAGAAATTTGCATGAGATGCTTGAAATAGACTGTGCCTAGGAGTCTATAAATGCTGGTAGGCAATATAAGAATTGCTCGAGTGATAGCAAACTTATGAATACTGAATGGACATCCTTTAGAAGTGAGTAAAGGAGCATATTGAAAAACAGCATGATTGCAACCTAAACATCTTAAGGTGTTGAATATCGGTAACTTAAAAAATACTCAATTAAGAACAGTAGATTTTATTTACATAAAATCAGTTAGAGAAGGCAATACAAATATCCATTGAGATGCCTTCAGACTTAATGGCCGGATGGTTCCATGATAAGAGACCCTGAACACAAAAATGCTTCTTTCCAAGAAGAGCACAAGCCAGCATGCAATGGTTGCCAATATCAAAGTCCAATTGTTTAATATACTTCTTGTAGCTGGTGGGAGCACAGGCAGTGTTCAGCACATGCCTAAATACATCCTATTTCTTCTGAATCCAACATACTGCATGTCTGCAGGATTTGGGACACAGAACCAGTCATGATACCAAGCCCTTAGTTTATGTTGTCCAAACAACACGCAGATCCTACAGATTAATAGGAACTACACAATACTACTGTTCAGCCTTATATAAAT
This sequence comes from Triturus cristatus, assembly GCF_964204655.1. Classification (NCBI taxonomy): domain Eukaryota; kingdom Metazoa; phylum Chordata; class Amphibia; order Caudata; family Salamandridae; genus Triturus; species Triturus cristatus. The sequence goes on from NC_140588.1 coordinate 922,746,219, forward strand.
CTGAAAATGTTCTAGAATGGATAACTGTTATGACGAAATGGGGAATTCACAAGAGAAGAAGGCTAAAATAAATGCTATAAAGGATCAAGCCTCCTGTTTCAAAACACCTGCCAGAAGACTGCCAGAAAAAGCTGGACCCATTACAGAGCAGTAAGAAATAAGTTAGTGACCTTTAATGATACTGAAATATGAAAAGTATAGTCCACAGTATTGAAATTGTCACCAGCTAAAGGGTGGTTAGCATGCAATGCTCCTCTGCCTTATAGCAAAGACCTAGAGCAGGCGGTCTCAGTCGAGATTGCATTTAGCATCTTTAAAATGATCCAAATAAAGCTTAAATGAGTCCGCATACTGTCTCTCAAGTACTTTACACACAGTGGACATTGTACAACTCCATGGTGCTGAGCAGTATAGAGACCCCCCAAAGCAACATCACGAGATTTGGTGGGCACCACAGTAGAGCAGCCATGATCATAGACTATTGACCAACATTCAGTTTACTTGTTGATGAGTAAGAAGGAAGGGTACCTAAGAGTACAATCTCCCAGTGAAACATAATACCTCGAGTTCAAGCCATTTGTAAGGTTCAGTCAAATAACTGAAGTCAAGAACTGAGTGAAAGAGGAGAGAAGGAGCACTGCTTATTTGTCACTCATTATCTAACACCCCATTGCCTAATATATCCTTACAAACACTTACACATTAATGCACTGTTTATTAAATTAATATTTTGGAGCCCGATGTTGCTGAATTGAAGTTCACTGTTTCTGTCAATAGTGAATACAAATGTTGATGTTACGAGACAGTGAAATGATTTGATATTGTGCTTGGTAGTGTTGTTTTCCTCTCCGTGTATCTAGTGACAATCCTAAGGTTCTGCAGAATTACAGGGATTGAGATGACTTGTCTTCACCAAAGCATTCAGTACCATACACCAGAAAACAGTACCAAAAAAGCAAAGTTAAAACCCTTTCATGATTGTTGTCTGGCCAAAGGCCTTTTGGGCTCTGTTCACAAAGGTAAATGCAATCAAAAACGTATATTAATGACTGAAAAGGCTGAATGTATCTTTTCTATGCTTTATAAAACTCTCAAAGTAATTCCTGGCAAGCATAAACCCATTTATGGGGGTGGCAATTTCCACCAAAAAGAAAGAATCCTCTGCTACCATAAATCCCACTCATGGGTTTGGAAGTGGGCGTTCCATGGCATGGTTTGACTTGTACATTTTGGAACACTCACAAACATGGATATTTGTGGCGCCCCAAACTCATCAACCCTGGAATGGGCTGTAAGTTTACCCCAGCACACACCGGGTTTAACTCCCCTTCTAGGATGGGAAGGGGAATGGCTCCCCCAGATCAGGTGACGGTGTAGGGGGGTGTAGGGAGAGAGCGCGTCTGCATAGGGAGTTAGATTTCTCATGTCTATGATGTCTACACTATCAATAACTCTGCACAGCGGCCACAGGATCCATCAGGACAATTCAAGTGACCTTCCCATGAGGACGCCTATAAAGATGTGACAGTGACATCTTTCCAGGCATCCTCCTGGGAATGTAGGTGAACATAAAAACACAGCAAAAGTGCATTCAGGCAGAGAGCATGTCATGCTTCGGCCATTGTGCAGCTCATTTCTGCCATTTGTATTGTTTTTTGAACAAGGCGACTTGCTGCTGCTACTTTAAAAAAAATCAATGAACAAATACCGTAAAACAAGTAAAGAAGCCATTAAAAAGCTAACTGTCACTGATGTGCACCAATGGGAAATGACAATATAGCTTTATGTGGATGATTGTTCTCTATTACTGGTTCTTTTTTGCACCTAACTTACAGTGGCAGAGCGATTCAAAATCTTCAGTCTAAAGAAATACAGTCAAACACAATTTAATAACATTATCAAAGTGTTCCAGAATAATTGCCCATTACTGTATCCCTTATATATAAATGTATGCCTTATTTTCAAAGCAGAACAACTCTTACATCAGAAAAAATAACGAACTTGGCCTGAAAGCAGCATTTGCTGCGTGGGAGGTGAGCATTAGGCAGTGGAAATCAAATCACTTAAATGAAAAGAGGTCTCTAATGGAAAATCTTACAAAAATAAGCACCAGTTCAGATGCCAAGAAAACCACCAGGCAACCAGGTGTGCACTTCTCGTTTATTGGACAATTATTGAGTCAGTTCTGTGTCTTTCTTAAATCCTCTTGTGCAGTGAATGTCTCCTATTTACATTCTAAACTAAGTCTAAGTAATTAAATATAAACTGTGCAATATTAATGATAAGGGAATGTGTTGTCTCCAAGAATTTAAATTTGGAAACATACATGGGGTACCCTTTTCCATAAGGCTCTTGAATGGCACTAACTATTGTAAATCAGACAGCTCTACACTACCAACATGTCGATGTCTACCCAAGAGACTCATAGCTAGTGCCTGAGATAAATCTCATTAGAGTGGCAACCTAGATATCACTCAGCCTTTTCCCATACCAGCTGCCTCTGAAGATCACAGAGACTCCTAACCCAGCTCACTGATTGTGCCTGCATTCGGAGACCTACTGCTGGAGAAGACACACATCTACAGAAGGCTGAAGACGTAAATGAAAATGTTTTTAACCTCTGCTGACACTAGTTCCTGAAGTAATTGAGTCCCGAGAAAATTCCTTGCCATATGTTGGTATCATATATTTAACGTTATCCCAATCTGTGAAATTGTGTAGTCGAGGACAGTTCTGACTAGGATTCCATTCCACATTTATGCCATCAATGTTCTGTTTATTATAGGGATGGATAAGATCATTCTAGCTCTGGCCTGGTGATGTTTCATATATAGCCACAAGTGAGATTGCTCTGCGGCTTTTATTTTTGCTGAGAACACCTGTAGGTGGCAGCTTTGAACATTGGCAGGGCTAATTTACCCCTTCCATATGGATGAAAGTGCAGGTGTGCATTTCTGCCATTTCCCTTTGTCAAGTGCCCGATATTTTTAGTCCTCGCGTAGTCAGCACTAGCGCTGTCTCCTCGAGAGATGCTGTATTCAGGATATGGGCATTAAGCTCCACCCATGTTTTGAGCATACATTTTATTTGCTCCTTGCAGCGTCTTTCGGAATTCTTTTTATTTCATTGGTTTATTTTTTTACTAGTCCCTCCTTCTTAATCCCTCTCTCTTCCTTGTTACCTCTCATAAGGACAGCCCCTTTTACATGTAACATTACTCTGTATGTTTTATTTACAGTTTCAAAGCACTCTTTTGTTTATCACTTATTTGTGGTAGCTCGCGTTGCAGGCACAGCTATGCACTTCCCCCACCCTGACTCCTCAGATGCTTCCTAAGGCACCTGTACCATGCACTTCCCTTCTGCATAGCCCCACACGGCATTCGCGCTCTTCATGGTTCCAACAACATTTGTATTTTAAAAACAGTAGTGTGTAGGGGGCGTGCCTTAGCGCGCAACCAAGATGGTTGCACGCTTTTGAGCTCCACGTTGTTCCCTGTGCAGATGCTCATACTCGCCATTAAATGCTGACTTTTTGCTACTAGTTTGGCATTTTGTGGTGGCGGAACATTATGTGAGCGCATGGTGAGGCTGAATATTTGACTACACGGCAGTTTGACAGGTATTTCTGCCTGTTGGACGTTCTGTCTCGCCAGACACCTAAAATGGCACCTGCTACAACAGCTCCGCCAGGAGACGAAGCTTAGAGAGAAGATTTCTGTGGATTTCATTTAGTGCGTTTCTCAGCTGGAGGTACAGTGCACTTTTCCTTACTGTTGTAATCATCTGTCTCTGAAGTGTGACGCCCTCAGTCCTGAAGCTACTACTATGCAGGCCTCTACAAAATGGCAGCTGCTGACAGGAAATTTTTGCTTGAGTGAATTTCCTATGGACATTTGCAGTTTTCTCTTCGAAGGTCATCTACTACTATACAGTATGCCTTTCCTGTGATACCTTGGATTTGGTATGTCGGTTTATTGGTGCTTTTTGCTGCATTTATATTGGAACATTCTTGTCGGAAATATTGTCAGTTTTGCTTCCCGTGGACTACCTAGTGCTGAATGAGATGTTTTAATTGTTTTCGCTCTAATTGGTGTCCATGGTGCTTGCGATATTCATCTAAGATTTAATGACTGCCATCCACATCTTCCTTAGAGTCTATTAATTTCTGCGGTGTACAGCGCTACTCTGATTTCTTTGTGCTTCTTCTCAGAGGTGCTGGCTTTTCTAGTTTTGGTGTTATTATTCCATTGCTAATTCCTGTGCTGTTTTTGGCTGGTATATTATAACTTATTGCTAGATACCGCTGCGCATCAATCAATATCAGTTTGTGGGCAGTAACCTTCCTCAATGGTGGAAGGTATGGGAGTGACTTCTAAAGACAGATTCCAAAGGTCATTTGAAAAGATCCAAACAGACCTCTCCTACACCAAAGTCTCCAATTAAAGGAAGTTCAGACTCTGCCTCAATGTTAGATGCCATACTACTTAAACTAACCACTGTTCATGACATAGCTCAAAGCACCAACACTAATACTACTTCAGGTGGAAGTGGCAGCAATTCACTGTGATTTGAAAAATCTTTCGCTACGTGTGTCTGATGCCGAAGCAGGTATAAGTAATGTTGAATACTTTACGAATAAACAATCTAAACAAATAAATAGTTTGGAATGCTCTATGGCCACATTGAGAAGAGACCTTACTGAACAGGAAGATTATAATAGAAGAAGTAACTTGCGCATTTTTGGTTTGCCAGAGGATTGCGAGAAAACTGCTCCTTCAGTGATTGATTTTTTTCTTTCTTGGATCCTGAATGTTCTGAATATCTCGTTTCACAAAGATTTCGAGATAGAGCATGCTCATAGAGTTCCAACCTTGAAACCTAAAACAATGTCACCTCCTAGACCTATGATTTTTAAACCATTACGACATCAACACACTAAGCAGATTTTGGCACAAATGCGAAAGATTAAAATGATTCAATGGGAAGGTCACAGGATCTCAATATCACAAGACTTTGCCAGAGACACCGTCATTCGTCGGAAAGGTTTCTTGAATCTACGCAGATGACTCATAGATATAAACATTCCATTCTCCTTTGCAGGTCCTTCATGTTTCAGAATAACTTTTAGAGGTCGTCCACAGATCTTTTATGAACCTTCAGAGCTTTCCACCTTTTTGGATAATCATTCAGAATCACAGATGGACTCCGAGTCTCATCCTGGCACTTCTTGTCCTTAATGACTTTCAGGCTCTGATAAGTTGGTTCAATTTTTTCTTGCCTCATATAATATGTGGTTAATATTGCACCTATCGGTATTTTCTTGTATGATAAATACGCATTGTAAGGGCTGTTAGCTCCATATTGTTTATTCACTTTTAGCTAACGTTTCCTTCACAGGTTCCACGGTCTCTCATATTGTTCTGGATAATTTTTTTTTTTTTTTTGAATTGGCATTCATTATGTTGGTAATATTTTGGTGCTATCTTCTTAATTATTGTCTGTCAATGTGTCACTACTTTCCTTCTTCTCACTTTCCTTCTTAATCCTTATTTTTCTCTCTCTGACTTTTTCTTAACTTGTTTCTGTTTTTTTACTCAGTTGCCTCTTCTCTTTGTGGACATGTTTCATTTGATGTCTTCTTCTTCGTCTTATCATTTTAGATAATTGACATTTTTCTTATGTCATTTGATGTCCTCTTTTTCATCTTATCATTTTAGATAATTGATCTTTTCTTGGCTTTTCTTTTTTCACTGTTTCTATGTTAAATGACGTATTTCTTTTGTTTGTCTGTCTTTCCCACTTTTTTCTTGACTTGCCTCCTCTCTTTTTGTAATTTTATGTTGGTGACAATTTTATATGTGTTCATTATTTATATCTGTTGTTCTCCACTATTGTTTTTCTTATACACATGTGCGCTTGGTATGTACAATTCTTTATATATGAATTTATTTTTTATCTTATCTCTTTCATTTTCTGCATTTATGTATTGTAGTCATGAATTACATCTTATTTTATCTTCTTTATAATTAGTATTTATTCCTAAATGCTATCAATTTTCCCAATGTTTACTTTGTTATCGATTTGAGATTCACAATGTTTTATATTGCTATTTATATTATCTCAATTTGACATTTATTACACCACTTATTAGTATTTATTATGCCTTAGGCTGCTATTTATACTACCTACTATTACTATTTATTATGCCTTATTTATATTACCTTATATCGCTTTTTATAATACCTCAATACGATATTTCTCTGAAATTGTTTCAATTCTATATTAAATTTAGGATAATTTGTTGGTCACTCTTCAAATATGATATATTCTTTGGAACTTGTATTGTTTATTCTTATTGATGGATTATTGTTAGGTATAATAGACATTAACATTTGTACATTTGCTCCGTCGCTTAATGAAATAATATTTGTTCTTGAGCGTTCTGCATTGTGTTTGTCGACCTCTATGGTTGCTCCTCCACGTTATTTCCCCCATGTAAATGGTCTATTACAGACATCCCCTGGTGGGGGTTTTCCTTTTTTGGACTCCTTTTTTCTTGGGAGTTCTTTTGCTCTTTCTTTTCTTCTTTTTTAACTTTTTCTTCCTCATTTTCTACCTTTCTCTCTCTGGGGACTTCTGCTTCGGTGTATTTGTCATGATTTATGTGCTTCCCTTTTACCCCTCTATCTGTAGTTTTGTGGATTAACCTTTTCCTTTTTCTGTACCAATGGTTTTATTTGTGTTGTTTTATGTCTATCCATGACTAGTTTAAATGTAGTATCACTTAATGTTCGTTGGTTGAATCACCCTGTCAAGAGGGCTAAGATCCTAGACTATTGCACAACTTTATCTGGCGATATTGTTCTACTTCAGGAAACTAAGATAGCCTTTAAAGAAGCTTTGCTTTTGCGGTAGGAGTGGGTTCTTGACGTTACTTGTTCTGAAGCCTCCGGTAAAAAGAATGGGGTTGTGACTTTGATTTCCAAGAACTCTGGTTTGTCTATTGTTACTGCCGAGTATGATACCAATGGTAGATGGTTGCTTTCTCGCTTGTCCAATGGTTCAGATGATTTATATATTATGAATATATATGCCCCTAACATTCATGATCCTCTTATCTGGCGCTCCATAAATAAAAAGCTCTTGGACATTCCTCAAAACGCTAGAACTATTGTTGGCGGTGATTTTAATATGTCCTTGGATCCTTTTTTAGACAGACACTCTGGTCACATAAACATCTGCTCAGTATGTGCTCTTCGCATCAGCTTGTTGATGCATGGAGAATACATAGCGATTTCACGTGTTTTTCCTCTCCACACTCAAGTTTTTCTCATATCGATTATCTTCTAGTTGATGCTGCTCTTCCAAAACATACCATAAATGTTATGATCCATCCAATAGTTGTTTCTGATCACGCAGCGGTCTCATTGAATATTCCTAATCTTACAGACAGGAGAGGTCCTCGTTCTTGGCATCTTAATAAGGAGATTTTGCATCATGAGGATGAAGTTAACCCCTTCAGCGCAGCGCGGATTTTCGCGCTGTGCTGAAGGTTCTATTGCGCGGGCGGGGCCATGACGGAGCGGTTCCGTCATGCGCACAGCGCAACCGATGCTCATGACGGAACCACTCCGTCATAAATGTGGAAGGGGTTAAAGAGCTCACTGAGGAAATTGATAATTTCTTTAAAGATAATGAGTCTTCTGTGAATTTCCCAATAGTTCTATGGGATGCATTTAAATGTACTATTTAGGTCATATTATCAAAACAAATTCAAAAAGGGATAGTGATATCAGAAATTCACTGCAGTCTTTAAAGGATGAGATCAAACGTAAAGAGATACTATATAGAAGTTCTAATGATAAGTCTCTACTGCAAGACATCAAGAATCTGAAATACTCTTTCAACTCTATAGTCACTAAAAGAGCTTATATTGGTGTACATTCTCAAAAATCTGGACATTTGTTGTTACGATATAGAGCAGGTAAGTTGCTGGCTGCCACCTTAAAATATCAGAACACAAATGTTAAAACTGTACAGATTCCCTATAATACTGATATTAGTGGTGCTAGGAAATTCCATACCCAAGAAATACTTGAAGTTTTTCATAATTTTTATGAAAAGCTATACACTCCCAAAGATCAATGCAACATATCTGTGTGTCAGCAGTTTCTGAACTCCATTCTTACAAATACTATTTTGCATTTAGATGTGATTGTTCTGGGGAAACCGATTGATTCTGAAGAGATAATTCAAGTTATTAGGGCTACTCGGTCGGGGAAGGCTCCGGTGCCTGATGGATTCCCTATTGCTATTTATAAAACATTTTCATCCTCAATAATAAAATATCTTAAGGAAGTTTTGGATAATTTTGTCATGTCTGGTAAAGTCTCTGGTTCAGCCGCTGAGGCTACTATTGTTGTGATTCCGAAAGAGGGCAAGGATCATTCTGACCCTAAAAATATCTGTCCAATTTCATTATTAAATATGGAAGCTAAGAATTTTGCCAAAATCCTGGCTAAGTGATTAGAGGGTCATATCTCTAGTCTCATTCATGATTCCCAGACTGGTTTTGTGAAGGGGAGACTTGCTAGAGATAATATTCGAACCTTTTGTCATATTTTCAAGAAAGTAAAACTCTCTACTTTACCATCGGCAGCGATTGCCTGTGATGCTGAAAAGGCTTTCGACAAAGTCTCTTTACCTTTTTTACAAGTAGTGCTTCATTCACATAACCTAGGGGGTTCTTTTATCAATATGGTAATGTCCTGATATGCGCAACCTAAAGCTAACATCAGAGTCAATGGGGCTACATCTTCTTTTTTTAATCTCTGCCAGAGCACTAGACAAGGGTGCCCGTTATCACCCCTTCTTTATCTACTGTCTATAGACCCACTCCTTTGGTTACTCAACTTGAATCAGACTATCAAAGGCTTTCAATTTGGTTCGCATAAGATTAAAACAGCTGCCTATGTGGAAGACGTTCTTATATTTTCTGATGACATTGCTGCTGCAATTCCTGCCATTTCCAATACCATTAAAGAGTTTTCGCTTGTCTCAGGTTATACTTTGAACAGAGAAAAGATGGAAATGTTTCCTCTTAATGCGTTGCGTTTCCCTTCTCACATGGGTGATTCCGGTTTTAAATGGCAATCGACTCGTATTAAATACTTAGGAATTTGGTTTTGTATAAACTTTTTAGACACTATTTCTTGTAATGAATCTCACATAAAAGCCAAAGTTAAAGATCTTTTGTCCTCTTGGTTTCCGAAATTTATCTCCTGGTGGGGAAGATTTCAAACTCTTAAGATGATGATATCCTCGATTATTTTATCCTCCATGCTACCTATAAAGCTTTCCTTGTCCTTTTTCCATGAGATTGTTTTACTCACTTCAAACGTTTTGTGGAGTGATAAACGTGCTAGAATTGCGTATAAACATCTTAAAAAGCCCTCTGTTCTGGGTGGTTGTAATCTTCCAGACTGGAACTTGTATCAAATTGCCTTTTTAGCATCTCAGGGGTGCTCTTTGCTTCTTACCGGATTCCCATCATACCCCCGTGGAGTTATATTGAATGAGAGTTGTGTACTCCTCTTTCTACCCCATTCCTTTCTCACTGCTTCTAAGTTTGTTCTGCCTCATTCACATCGTATTAGTTTTGACACGATAAATGCACTTAAACATATTGACAAAAAGGTTTCCAAACCCATTCATAAATCGAGGTGGTCCTCATTATGGTATAGTCCTAAAATTGTTACTGATATTGATCCTGCTACGATGGGCTACTAGAGGTCTTACGTTGGTTAAAAACCTTTATGATTCTAATCATTATCCTCTTCCCTTTCCTCTTTGGCTAGAGAATATAACCTGACTAATATGGATTTTTATTCTTTTTTAAAATTGAAGGTTGCTCTTTCTAAAATATCCCTTGCTACGGATTCGATTACTATCTCACTTCTTTTTATGTGGTCTCGATCAGGACATACTGCTTCGAGAATATATACGTTTTTATCTGCTCCACTTCCTTCACAGCCTACAAATACTCAAGATAAATGGTCACACCATTTTGAAAATGATATCTTTAAACATATTTCACAAGAGACCTGGCAGTTGATTGGGAAGCTTTACCTACATAATAAGATTGCTCCTTCTCTTATTCAATCTAAATTTTTTACATTGAATCTCCTGCATTGGACCCCTGCTTGCTTACACAAATTGAATCTTAGGGATAACAATCTTTGTTGGAATTGTAATTTGGTTTCAGGCACTCACCAACATATGTTTTTGGAGTGTTTGTTACTGCAATCCTTTTGGGATTTAGTACGGAAACATTTATCACTAATCTTTGATATTTCATTAGAGCTCTCGTTACCTATGATCTTATTGGGACCATGGGCTACAACAACTCCTTTATCCCTTGATACTACGGATCTGCAGTTATTAGATCTCCTTATATCAATTGCTGTCAAAGTTATATTAACAGAGTGGAAATCTTTTAATCTCTTGTTTTATCATACTTGTTGGGCATGTGTATCATATCTTCGTGGGGCTCATACTTTTGTTGAAGAGAAGCATTATACTCCTTCCATTTCTAATAGTGTTTAGAGGTCACTGGATAAATATATGAATTTGTCTTCCCAGGGGTTGGTAGCTCAATATCCATTTGATTCTACTTTTTAATTTGTTTTCCTCACTGAAGCAGTTTGTCCCCATCTCTTTCTCTCTCTTCCTCTCTTTCCTTTCTTCTTTCTTTACTATTTTCTATCTTTTCTTCTTCTCCTCCTCTTTCTTTTGTTATGAAATTTTATCTATCCAAACAATACAACTGTTTTTTGGTATAAACGTGGTAGGAGCTGTTAATTTTTCAGACTCTTTTTTTCCCAGGCTTTATTTAATTTATAATATATACCATTGGAAATTTATATATTCTGTTTTCTTGGGACTTCATTATTTTTGGTATGAACTCTATTTTTGATTCTGTATTTATTCAATTTTCACTTATTAATATATCAGAATGCTATGTTGTATTGCATTATATTACAAATGTATGAACTCTTGTTTTAAAAATAATAAAGATATTGGAACAAAAAAAAACAGTAGTGTATGTAGGCATTTCCTTTTTTCAACAGTAGAGTGTGTAAACGATTTTTTTTAAGCTACACCACCTTTATTTTGTTTTGCACGGCGCAGCCTGTTCCTTGAAGCTGTTTTTGCAGCTTCCCTTAATCAAGTGGCAACGCTTCCTCATTCCTCCTTCCGCAGCACCTCCTCACTCCATCCGCACGGTCTCCCTGCTCCACCATGGCCATCCCGATGCCGCTGCAAGTGGGCACAAGCAAACCACCTTGATTTCCCCTCCCCGCTACTTTGACAGCGCAAATCCACTTTTCACTAACTCTTCCTTAGCTCTTGTAGCCTTTCAGAGTGACTAGACAGTTTGGAAACCTTGCTATTTCCCTTAAATGTAGTCCACTTCTGCAACCAGCATGTCAGCCGTGAAGACGAAGTGGCCTATTCGCTTAACTCTTTTTTTTTTATTGAGCAGAGCAAAAAGGTACCAAAATACACGATTTCAGACACAACATTTGAATCACCACAATTGGACAAACCATTGATATTAGTATGTTGACAGACTACTTGCTAAGCAGTATACAGGATAGTGTTGTGGTTTTGTGTTTTATATGCTATATCATACCATTCCGTTGTATATTAACAACCTGACGAATAAAGTGCAAATGCAAAATAAAGCTACAAGATCACATGTATCTCAGCTGTGATATAAAATTCATCTTGAGTCACTTAAGATAAAAATTAAGTTCTAGATTAAAGTGCAAATGCAATAGCAGCCGATAATTTACCTAGGCAAAATACAGTACTATTAACATCAAATACGACTATTATCGCCACATAAAGTGCAAATATAATAGCAGCAAAACAGCTATTCGCTTAACTCGTGATTCTTTTTTTCTCTCAAACTAACAAAAGGAGCTAAATTAGTTCCTTGTGAAGAGCTTGTTGTTTCTGCTTACATTTCACATGCTTTACTTAATATCGCATTACGTAGAAGTGTTTGCTTTTTCAGGGATTTTTTTTTCAGGCAACTTATCACTCTTGCCTCCCCTACCTCATAACCTATTTCAAGCTTCTCCAGCACCACAAAGTCGTACAAATGGCAAGAGCGCTATGGAAATAAAATCACTCCATTGCAGATAAAAAGGCAAAAGTAAAAACATTGTCATTTTCAACGCCAAAAGCTCTAACTTTCACAAATGAGAGACCTTTTTGCACAGGGCCGGACTGGGAACAGAAACCGTTCCTGGCAAACTGCTCAGCTGGCCCCCCCTGGGGTGAGGGGGAGTGCAGCTGAGCAGCTTGGGGGGGCGGTTTCGGCCGATTTTGTTACAGGGGGCCGATATTGCCGACCCCCGGTAAAAGAAATGGCCCCCAGGGGCCCAAAACTGGCCCCCACCCTAGTGGCCTACCGGGGAAACACCCGGTGCCCGCTATGGCTAGTCCAGCCCTGCATTTGCATTGTAAATGCTTCTTACACTTTGGCATAAGTGTGTGGGTCCACCAAAACCTGAGGGACCCCACTAACTGTAAATTTGGGGGATTTTGGTGCCATGCTTTCCTATACCATAAGTTTAGTCTCCCAGCCCGTAATGCCAATGAGGTGGTAGCGTTTCATAGCTTTTGTGGAGCAACTATTGCACAGAGGGATGAGGGTGTACGCCTTCATCAATTCCATATTTAGAAAGTGTGCACTCGTTTTAATTTATTATGGTAATTGTATGTTAAAATGTTCCATTTAACGTACCTAGTGAAAGTACTATCTGTATAAATAGATTAATATTAGAAAAGGGGCATATTTTGATTAAAGTGACTAGGTATATGACGCTGATAAGATATATATTATGATGCTGTTTTCTGAGATGTGCAAGCACAGAAGGGGTCTGTGTGATTCGTTTTGGGCTTCTCAAGCGTATACATTGACTCAAAATCAATCCGAATTAACGCATGTTTAGCTGACAGCAGAGCGCGGAAGCACAGGGCAATGATGGCCTCTTTGGGCCTCATTTATGAAAAGTGACGCATCACTGCGTGAAAACAGTGATGCGCCACTTTTCACTGCGCCCTCCCTGCGACTCCAATGATGCGTCATATTTACAGTATGACGCATCATGTCGCAAGGAGTCACAGATACGTCAGTATTTCTGACGTATCTGTAGGCGCAAAAGTGACGCATCGCTGGAGTGTGTCACAAAAGTGACGCAACTCCAGCAATGTGTCCTTTCACATGGGGCAAGCCCCATGTGAAAGGGCCTGCGTCAGTCTTACGCCTGCTGTGAGGCAGGCGCAAGAAATTGACGCATTTGCACACTAGAAGTGGCGCAGTGAAATCTCGTAGATTTCACTGCGTCACTTCTACGACCCTTTTTTGTGTCAAAACGCCCCCCTTGCATACATTATACCTGGCGCAGGTATAATGTGGCGCAGGGGTTTACAAAGTGACGCATCTACCTAGATGCGTCACTTTGTAAATATGGCGCAACATGGCGCATGTTTTATGCCACTGGTGCGTCACAAAAAGTGACGCATCGGCGGCGCAAAAGTGACGCAGGGGCTCATAAATGTGCTCATAAATGTGTGTCTCCAAGCTCTGCTGTCAGAAGAACTCCGAGAAATCTGGAGTTAATGTATGTGCTTAAGATGCCAAAAACAAGCCCACGGATCCCTTCTGCGCTGGTGCAGCGGAGAAAGCGGCATCGAGATAAGGTCCCAGGGGGTCTCTTTATGAAGGTGGGAGCTCGTGCAGTGTGGAAGTGGACGCCTCGTTTTATGCAACTGACTATCTTTTTAAAACGAATATATTTAACTGGCAATTTCTCCCAGTTCGTGCGTGTGCTGCAGACATCACAGCCTGGAGGCTGAGAAGTGATGGCCCCTCTATTACCCAATTCTGCTCTCTGCAGCACGTGCATTAACTCTGAGAAATTCCGAGTTAATGGTATGAGCCAAGTTATTTACAATTTTTGGTTACATCATAACTCCAGCATTAAGCACTGTTACAAAATCAAGTTATTATTTCATAAAGGCTTGGAGGGGGCGCTCCCTTTCGGTACGTATTTCAGCTGTGAAATATATTGCATGCTAAACAAGGGTGCATAATTTGCTTTGAATGCCAGGGACACGAAGTGCATATATTGCCTGAGCGCCGCCACCTCATTGGAATAAATACGTGCGGAATAAAAATCAGCGGCTCCAACATTTGTTCATCTCGACTCAGACTGCAGGAGTTTTATGTTTCATCTGCGAGATGAACGCAGCGCTGACAGCCACGCGGCCGTCCAGTGTGGTTATTCACTTGCCCACAATGCACTGCTTGATGACAAGCATCCTGTCACCGGCAGCGCGGTCACACTGCGCTGGGCTGTGCCTGGCTGGCGCTGGGCTGCTCTGCCCCGCCGTTTTTCGGGATTTCAGCTCGATGCAGCAGACCCAGTGCTTAATTTGTAAAACACATAAGTGCCAGGGCTCTCGTGCACCACACATTGCCCCTGCTATGCTGCCCAATATAGTAACAACATAACTACAAACCGTCACACCCCTACAAGTGTGACATTGCGGACTATTTCAGGCCCCCAAAGCTATCAGAATGGCTTGGGAGGCAGGTAATAGTCATTTTTAATTAATATAGCATTAATAATGAACTGTTGTGGTCATCTCTAAATTACCTTGACAGCATCACCTTGTGGCAGGCTGTCCCAAGCACTGGTGCTGACAATTAAGTGCCAGTGCCAAGCACCGGAAACCACCGGCTCAAATTAAGCATTGAGCGAACCTCAGCTTCGGGGGGAAAGTGTAATACAGTAACAATCAAGGTTCACACATTACCGAAGTGTATCAGTCTCGACCTGGGCTCCAGCAGCTGCATTTCATTTTAAATGCGTGCGCAGCAGGCTTGGCTGTACCGCTTCCATGTGATGCGGGAGCCTCTCATGTCAATGTCACTTCAGTTCTTTCTATTACCTACCAGCATGATGCGGATATAGGCTATATATTTCATGGTTCTCCAGAGGCGCAGGACCTGCTCACCACGGGCCATCGTTCCAGCTGTTTTTCTGTTTAAGGAGTCGCTACAAACCTGTGAGTTGTCGAATGAGAAAATCTACAATATTTATTGTATGCGAGGCTAGCCCGTCGCCTCTGTTACCAGAATCAAGGTAACGTGAGATGTGCTTTTGTGCCGGCATGTAACACTGTACGAGGGACATACAGCAAGCATTATACACCTACGGCCTAATGTCCAAAAGGTGTCTGTTGTCGTGAAACCTCCGATTTGTAGATCACAGGTTTTATGACAGCTCAAACTATGGGCCTGATTATGAGTCTCGCCAGACTCACGGTGGTGCAGAGGTGGCGGTCTTCCGACTGCCCTCTTACAACTAGGACAGTCGGACCACCATTCCACTGCCACAACCGCCAGGGATCAGAGATCCCTGGTGGTGGCGTGGCGGTCTTGAGGCCACAATATGCTTGCCGGGACCACTACAGTCCAGCCAAGCATATCAGGAGTTTCCTCTCTGCCAGGGTTTTCATGGTGGTTCCTGCTCCATGAAAACCGTGGGAAGAGGAAACAAAGGGGACCTACAGGGTCCCCTATTGCTTTTTGGCCATGGGGTGCATACAGGGGTCACATGTTGTGCCCCCCTGTGTTCATGCACCCCAGTACCTGCACGGTATGGGCTGCACCAGTCCATGCAGTGCAGGTACTGCCTTTTATGTTCCCATGCCAGTGCGTATTTCATAGGGACCGCTATGGGAACGCCAAAGAACTGCCCACCAGTGGCTAAAAAAGTAAAAATATGACAGGCAGTGCACACACAGGTTTGGGGGTGCTGGGTGGCAGCGTGGCGGTCTCACTCCCGCACTGCCACACTCAAAATCAGGCCCTATGTTACAATGTGCAAGCATTACTTTGGGATTGGGGAAAAGTATTCCTGACTCACCGGTATTTTTCAACTCTCCTAGTAACATGACATTCTGAATTACAAATAGGGGCGGGCCTTGAACAGGGCACCCGCCTCCCATTCGGGAGTAGGAATCGAATGCATAAATGGTTGGAAACTGTAATTGCAGTCAGGAACCATTGGTCAGTTTGTTAAATGGTAGCGGCAGTTTCAGTCGGTATCCTTTCAAGTATTTGCCCGGCGGTAATCGCCTCTCATACCACTCGATAATTTACCAATAAAAGAGGCAGGCGCCGGAGACTGGAAGGCAGGAAACAAGGTTTTATTCTGTCGGAGCAGAACACATCAGATCAGACAGCAAGGTATCGTCACGAGGTGCTCTAACTGCATCTCTGAGACCTGGTCTCTTATACACTGGTTTATTGCTTTATTACACATAGTACATTCTTGAGATTCCCTTGATGTGCGGGGGAATATCCCCTGAAGCCCCGGTTCAGATCCGTTCCCACACATAGATACAGTAGAAGTTCCCACCCCATCCACAGTAGGAGATGGCTATCGCGCAGCAGGGAATTCCGCTAATTCCCGGGGGTGTGTGCAACCGGCCGGGTCTCAGGGGGTAGGGGCTTTGATCTACTGTAATCCCTTTGATGTGGGGTGTTTCCCTTACAGTAGGGGCAATAAACTGCATCCGCAGGGCTAGGTGATGACCTGGGACCAGTTCGGACAAGGGGGCGCAGAGGAAGGGGGGTTATCAAAGGAGAGGCATGACCATGTATGGGTTGTCGGTCGGAAGCGGTTCCGTAGCAGGGTCGTGCAGAAGGAGAGGGTTTATGGCCTGTATGAGAGAGCGGGGGTGGCCGGCGCGCGGGGGATGCTCGCAGCGCCGGGGGAAAGCGCTGGCGATCGAGAGTGAGCGGGGAGAGAGAGTGGGGTGCCTAAAATGGCGACCGTACATTTGCTATGCGTGGCGCTGGGGAGAGGCAAGATGGCGCAGATAATGTTCAGTTTGCAAGCTAAATTTCCACAGTCCTCCCTTTTAACATATCTCGCCAGCTTGTCCGGCCAATATTCACCTTTGTTAGCCTTTCAGTTACAGTATCGTCAATGTTCGTCATACATTTAAAGATACAGAGTCTTAAGGGTAGGCAGGAGTAATCTGACACATTTGTACATTGTCTCATACAGTTTGATAAAGTAGGCGAGGAGGAAGTACATTCAAAGTTGCAGTATAGTCGTGTACATGGCTGGTGTTGTATGAATGTTACTATACAAAGTTACATTTTCTTAACTTCTCAGTGTACAGTCGGAAGTGATTGATGCAACATCATGAAGAAGATAGTTAATATAATAAGGTGGTTGGGAGAGGATTTTCAACTTTGACATGGGTCCTTCTTTCCAGTGTCCTTGTTTTATAAAGAGCTATCACTGGTAAGCTCTCATTGTTGTCCTTCTTTCGTTGGCACTGTTGAGCACCGGCAGTGGAGCTAAGGTCCAGCTCAAATCCGATTTCTCACGTGGCAGGGTGTGATCACTCACTGTTCTTTGATCACAGTCCTGTTCCTTAACACAGTTCACCACAGGCACTTTGAGACAGGGTGCCGGCCTTTTGTTCCTCGGTAGTAGGTCAAAGTCATAGTCCAAATGAAAGAGGAAGAGAGAATGGGGTGGCGTGGGATCGGATCAAAAATGCGGACCAAGGAGAGCAGAATCTTTCAGCACTGGGCCCATCAATCGGGCCCGACGGGTTGAGACTTCAGGCACGCTGGTCAGTGAGCAGGGGCCTCGATGTAGCCCTTCGCGCTTATCGTTCTGATAATGGTGTCTCGTCTCACACCCTTTTTGCTTCGTCGCTTCCCCCTTGGTCGATGTCATAGATGCTTTATGATCCGCAGCCAGACTGTGCGTCACGTCCGACCCCTCTCTTCCGATGGCTGCGGGTTATCCTTGAATAGGTTATAAGAAACGAAAGTCTTAGGGATTTTGGCAGGGAAGACATTTACATACTTCATTCTCTCTCCCAACCACTGAGTAGTTGCGGAAATGCTCTTATCTGTTACTATATGATTGGTGTCTATTAACTCTGATGTTAAGGTGCGTGTTACTAATCTATTAATTACTGCTGTGGTGCAGGGCTCTGTGGGTGTCCCTGTCCATCGTCTGGCCTTCTAGGTGTCAGTTTCTGCGCCCTATAATACAAGGTTTGGTAATACCCGTAAGTGCGAGGTGCTACGGTCATGCGTTCACGAGTATCCTTTTCATACAGTAGGTGACCCTTTATCAGTTTAAAACAGGGCCATCAGCTGTTTCGTTCGGGACACTCTGAGACGGCTAGTATAGGGCTGGAGTTATCTTTGGGAGAACAGGGTGCTTTAGACATTCTATTTCGGGCTAATTGGTCAGGGGTAATTCTGGGCGGTGGAGATGGTGTCCCTTAAGAACAAAAACCACTGACATATAGTCCCCGTGTTGAGGGTCAGATTGGGAGACATCAGTCGTCTTACCTGTCCTTTCCTTCTCAGCCGATTAGGCTTAACGTTTGTAAAAAGGAGAGGTAGTAACGTGGTAAAGTATGGTCGTTTTTGTTTCTGTCAATTTGTTCGAACACCACTGTGTTCAGGCCAATTATACACTTACCAAAGAGGTGTATGTCGTTAATTTATTCAAGAAGAAAAGAGGGCAAGAAAGAGCCTTTTGCGAGGGAGGGGGAGAGAGAGTGAGAGAGAGAGAGAGAGAAAGAGAGAGAGAGAGAGAGGGGGAGGGAGAGAGAGAGAGAGAGAGAGAGAGAGAGAGAGAGAGAGAGAGAGACGTGTGCATCAAGTAGGCTATTTTGGCATACATACGACACAAAACGAGAGAGAGAGAGATGGGTAAGATAATAGGCCACTTGGTGCACACACAACATGGAGTAGCATGGGTCTGTTCCATGTAAGAAAACACAAGCGGGGAAAAGACATAAATTCGGTGACCACGTACACACAAATGCCGGATAGGGTGTGACAGTACATGCATCAAGACGGAGACTCAGGGCTGCGTCGAGCACGGGGACCTCTCCTTTCCTGTCCTCTATTCCTATGCATGCTGCGTACCTTTAGCATTTTGTAGTTTATCTTATGGGTTGTCTGACCCTTTATTCTCCTCCCTTTGATCGGTGGACGAGCACCTCAATCATACGATGACGCTCTCTTCAAGTGACCCGAACATGAAATGCATACACATTCATATCGTATAATCGTAGTACACACGCACAATCATATCATACAGTTTTTCATGTTCCCAATGGTGGTCTGTAATTTTACGCACTATCTCACAACGTTTGTCTATGTTTTCCCTGATATTGAACTTGGTTCGGTCCATGTCCACTCCACTCTTCAGTCGGAACTTCGTCGTGACCTATAGAGGGGAAAATAAGAGGGGAGGGGAGGGGAGGTGCAGTATTCAAAATACCCCAGCGCGCGCAGACACGAAAAGTTCTACCTACCATGTACCAGGCTAGCCGCAGGGGTGGGTAATACCACGGACCTATTATTCTTTAGTTCGAGGCAAAGATGCTCTAGTTCATTCATCTCCTAAATTCGGGTTCCCTGGTCGTGCATGTATTTCTCAATTGGTCGTGTATTATGGTGCAGGATACCATACCTTGCGTGCGACATATACCTTAAGTTATAGTTCATTATTGATTTGACAATTCTTGGAAAAAAGGGGGGCAGGCGTGATGGGTACAAATTCCGTTAAACAAAAATATTTTAGGCAAATTGAGTCCGTATTATCTGTATGCTTTCGCTTAGGAGTGACAATCTTTTATTTAAAAGAGAAACCTTCAACAACCCAGATGATTAGTCATGACACTGATTCCGTAATTCCTTTTTAAGAAGCCCTTTATTTAAAACAATGTCAGTGTAGAAATACGGGCCTACAGCCGCTATAGGCCGGCCACGGTGCGAGAGGCGTCGAGCAACATGAGCAACACTAGATTAACATAAAAATCGGTTCCCCCCCCCTCTCCCCCACCATCATGTGTGAAAGCATCGCATACATATATTTATATATCTCTTTTTAACACAAATGTCACGTGGCTGGAACGCCACAAGGAGTTGTAGGCCACTCCTACATCAGCGCCATCTTGGGGCGGGGTCGGGCCAGTGCACAGTCTAAGTCTTTCCATGAATTAGCTGTTGAACCAGAATTCCTTTTGGTAGTTCGAGAACTTTCGTTAGCGTCAACTTTGCGTCAGCATGGCGTCACTGCAACCCTGTAGCAATGCCACGGTTTGTTCTTAGGGCGGGGCAGCAGGCGGGTTCTTCCGCCGACGCTTTACTGTCTCACTGCACCAAGCGGAGGCAAGGTGGCTGCCGCCCGGGGGCAAAAAGAGCAATGGTGGTGGTTTTGTCCTTATCGGAAGTCCGCAGGAGTCGAATGTCAAATGACTCCAACCAATTCTGCAAGGCTGAGGGGAGCGTTCTGTCAAGGGTGGGGCCCATGCCCTAGCAAACAAGCTTTCGAGTCCAGAATAGTCTCACGGTGGGACAGGCCTGGAACCGGAGGGGTCAACCGCCGGAGTTCAAGGGCAGCAGTAGCAGCAGCTCTTCGGTACAGTCACCGGAGAGGAGCCAGCAGCAGTAACAGCGGCAGTCCGGATGGTACTGCCACCGGGGTGATTCCAGTAGCAGTGACGACAGCAGTTTGGATGGTATCACCACCGGGGTGGGTCCCCGATTACCTTGCTGCGGGGGCCCACTCCTCACGTCAGGTGCTAGCGGCAGTCCTGGTGAACCCGGTGCTTGGGTGGTTGCCTGGCGGCCGCGTGCGGGGGTGCCGGCTCAGCCGAACGGCGAATGAAGTGGCAGGGCGCAACTCAGCTGGCTGACGTGTGAAAGATGCGGTTGGGGTGCCCTCATCTGCTGGCGAGCCTCCACCTGGGGAGGTGGGGGAGGCCCGTCCGCGTCGCCTCCCCCCGCCAGGGCACCCTCCGTTATTGAAGGAAGAAGTGACTGGGAAGATCCGCACAGCGTGCCAGGGTGAAATTCAGCAGGCCGATGAAAAAGATGGCTGGGTGCAGCTTAGCTGGCCGGCGAATTAAAGACGGTTGGGTGCAGCTTAGCTGGCCGGCGAATTAAAGACGGTTGGGTGCAGCTTAGCTGGCCGGTGAGTCAAAGACGGTTGGGGTGCCCGGCGAGCCTCCACCTGGGGAGGTGGGGGAGGCCCGTCCGCGTCGCCTCCCCCCGCCAGGGCACCAGCCCTCATTAAAGAAAGAAGTAGAGAAGGCGGAAAGGCCCGCACAGCGTGGCGGGCTCCGCCTTGGTGTTGCCAGAACTTCGGCGCTTCGTATAGCCTCCGGCCTATTCGCACAATCGCCCGCCACTGATGTCAAGGGATTTTTGCATGGCTTTTATAGCCCAAAGTCAACTAAGAGGGACCGCCCAAAGCAGGCCAATGTTGCGATTTCGAGGAAGGAGAGGCGAGGACGGTGTCACGTGGACGTTAAGGCTTTGGGATGGAGGTTGCAGCAGACTGTCATGTAAATAGTTGTTTTAAAACGTGTTTTAACCTGTTTACCCTGTTGGTGTGTTTGTTATATCCTATAAGTTATTAAAATGTTATAACTACATTACTTCGTTGGAGTGTTTGTACATATTTGTAGTTTGATGACGAGCACAAGGAGGTTACTGTGCAATCGGAAAAATAACATAGCCCAATTGTGCGCGATCTAGCCCTAGTTTGGTGACGTCGATGGTGGGTGTCAGCAGGCTTCCGTTTGTGCGGGATTTTGTCATGCTTATTGGGCGGGGTGGGCAGTAGGGCAGACATGTTTAGGTAGCGAGAGTAATGGAGTCGGGCTACCTCGCGGTCGTCTCGACCGTGAGCTTGACTCCTTCCCTTGGTTTCATATGTCCCACAAAGGGCTAACTCCTAGCGTTATTTTAGTTTTTGTAAGGTCAAAAAGGATCCTACCAGTGCCTTTACTATCTTGTCGATTCCTGTTCGTTCATCCTTAGTTAATCGATTCATTCTGGTGGACTCTTTCTTTCCTATCTCATGGTCGTCTAGCGTTGTAGTCGACGTTGGGTTCGGCACAAGAGGCTCAGCCGGCGCGGAGGCCGTGAGGGCCGAGGCCCCTGTACTGCTTTCGCTCGTGTTCGGGGGTTGTGGGTGTTGCACTATTGATTGGGAGGGTGCATACGGAGGGGGCATGTAAATGATCGGGGGACCTAACAGTAATTCGTCATTCGTTCGCTGCTTGGAGGACAACTCAGGGTAGAGCAAAGAAGGGGTCCTAACAGCGTACTGGCCTGAGGTTTCGGGTTCCTGTCTTAGTTTAGTTTCCCTTCTCTCCTTTATGTCCTCTTCTAACTTTCTAGCGGCAAGGTGAGCTGCCTTTCGTAATTCCTTTTCTGCTTTTACTTCTTCCCTCTTTTTCCGTTGCGTTGCTTCTTTGCGCCACATGCCGATACTGTCAAGCATAGTAGGCGTCGTCTTATTGCTACGCAGAGCTATTTCTAGCGCTTCTATCTTATGGTCGTCGAAGGATCCCATCAGTGGCCACTGACTCTCGGGGTCCTTCTTTGTATATTTATGCCATAGCTTGGTATAAGCTACGGCGACTAGTCCATATTTAGTGAACATGTCCTTATTAGGGGTGCCCTCCAGTGGAGCCGGATGGTTCACCTCTAATAAGCGGTCCGGGCAGAACCAACTACCAATCAGTGGGGAGAAGATAGGCATGACGGGTTTCAACGGGGACAAAAGTCAGCACTACCTATCTTTTCACTGCTTGCAAAGACTAGACAGAATATCTCTATTCTTCGTTATTTGCAAGCAGAGAATACCTCCAAAGAACCAATATCGAACAACTAGTGTTCGGACAATCAATCAATCAATCAATGGGGAGATAAAGATAGGCACGACGGGTTTCAACGGGGACAAAAGTCTGCGTTACCTACCCTTCACTATTTGCAAAGACTAGACAGAATATTCCTATTCTACGTTGTTTGCAAACAGAGAATATCTCAAAAAGCACTATTCTTCAAAACAATCAATGTTCGGACAATCAATCAATGGGGAGATAAAGATAGGCACGACGGGTTTCAACGGGGACAAAAGTCTGCGTTACCTACCCTTCACTATCTGCAAAGGGAGAGAGAGAGAGTATTTCTACTCCTCCCCGTTTGTAGACAGCGAATATCTCAAAAAAGAACAATCAATGAGCAATACTAGAATTTCCAAAGCTTCAAACAATCAATCAATTATTTCTCAATTTGTCGTGTATCACGACCTTACCCGGACCGCGTGGACAGTTTCTCGTCTTCCGCCTCCAGCGCCCGATCGTCCTCTACTCTCCGTATTTGCCGCGGCACTCCTGATGGTTCCCAGTCAGGACCGTAGATCACTCGAGAGAGGTCTGCTCGGAACCAGTGAAGTTCGGATGATCGGCTGCCAGACGAGGGTCTATTGGGCAGGAGCTCTCCCGATCGTTGCAGTCGTTCACTCTGTCGTCGGGACCTCTCCCACTGGATCCACGTGTCGCTGATGGGCCCCACGTTTGGGACGCCAATTGTTAAATGGTAGCGGCAGTTTCAGTCGGTATCCTTTCAAGTATTTGCCCGGTGGTAATCGCCTCTCATACCACTCGATAATTTACCAATAAAAGAGGCAGGCGCCGGAGACTGGAAGGCAGGAAACAAGGTTTTATTCCGTCGGAGCAGAACACATCAGATCAGACAGCAAGGTATCGTCACGAGGTGCTCTAACTGCATCTCTGAGACCTGGTCTCTTATACACT
This sequence comes from Triturus cristatus, assembly GCF_964204655.1. Taxonomy (NCBI): domain Eukaryota; kingdom Metazoa; phylum Chordata; class Amphibia; order Caudata; family Salamandridae; genus Triturus; species Triturus cristatus. The sequence continues at coordinate 922,769,972 of NC_140588.1, forward strand.
GGTTTATTGCTTTATTACACATAGTACATTCTTGAGATTCCCTTGATGTGCGGGGGAATATCCCCTGAAGCCCCGGTTCAGATCCGTTCCCACACATAGATACAGTAGAAGTTCCCACCCCATCCACAGTAGGAGATGGCTATCGCGCAGCAGGGAATTCCGCTAATTCCCGGGGGTGTGTGCAACCGGCCGGGTCTCAGGGGGTAGGGGCTTTGATCTACTGTAATCCCTTTGATGTGGGGTGTTTCCCTTACAGTAGGGGCAATAAACTGCATCCGCAGGGCTAGGTGATGGCCTGGGACCAGTTCGGACAAGGGGGCGCAGAGGAAGGGGGGTTATCAAAGGAGAGGCATGACCATGTATGGGTTGTCGGTCGGAAGCGGTTCCGTAGCAGGGTCGCGCAGAAGGAGAGGGTTTATGGCCTGTATGAGAGAGCGGGGGTGGCCGGCGCGCGGGGGATGCTCGCAGCGCCGGGGGAAAGCGCTGGCGATCGAGAGTGAGCGGGGAGAGAGAGTGGGGTGCCTAAAATGGCGACCGTACATTTGCTATGCGTGGCGCTGGGGAGAGGCAAGATGGCGCAGATAATGTTCAGTTTGCAAGCTAAATTTCCACAAGTTACTACCTGATTGACAAAGGATACTCATTAGAGAGTGGTGTGAGGAGGAAGCGTGCTCCCACACTGTTTTCTTGTAAGTGAAATTTTAATTTTTTGATGAGTAATGCAAACACAGTGAGGGAGGGCTTAAATCCGTGCATTCGTAGAGATTTAGAGGGCGTTGCAAAATACAGAATCACTGTCTGACCTTTGAGGCCATGCCATGAACACTACGCATAAGCACGAAACCGAGTCGGGTCCCTGGTTTTAAAGAAGTCACTGTCTATGAACCACTCACTAACTCCATGAGTCAGCCCATGAGCTGTACCCAGCACAAATAAGAGACTGCAATGCTAGACTGCTACATATTCCTTAGCTGAGACGTTCAGGGTACATACTGTAACTTATGGAGTCACCAAATTAAAGCCTAGACAGTAAACACTCTGATTTCATCGAAAACAGCCACATGGATCCATTTTGCACCTCTGCTATCAAGATCCCTTCAATACCTCTGAATAGTCGCAGAACCTGAGTATTGCACCTGTTCTTGAAGAAATACGCTCTATCTAGCGCCTGTAGTAATTCAGTAAGTGTTGGTTAGTGCGAAACTTGAGGGGGCCCACCTGCAAAGTACATGGAGGGGCCCCCTCTGGACTCAGGAGCTCTCAGGCCAGGGCACTGTGCGGAGGGGGCCCCCTGAAGCATTGCCCCCCTGCACTGATGTCATAGGTCAGTAAATAAGGAACAGTAAAAAGCACTGATGTCATAGGTCGGTAAATAAGGAACAGCAAAAAGCATTCTAGGTTTCTGAGCATTGTTGTCTGCCTGCAATTCCTCAAAGTTACATAGTGCTTGTGTTGTGAAAAGCGCTATATTTTAGTGTATGTCCACAGTGCAGTGGTATATACTCCATCCAGGTCAGGTGCCAGCCACAGCCCTGAGGGTAAGAATGAGAAAGTGGAGCAGGGCAAAGTGTGCCTCAATGACTCAAAAACATTACCTAACTCTTAAGCAGTTGCGGTTGGCGTGTCAAGAGAGTGGCAGGGTGATGGGGTGATGGGGGGAATGGGTGAATGATGAGCCAAATAAAAAAACACCTGCCGCATCGCCCTCCTCCCCACTACAGGCACAGGCTCCCAGAGTCCACTGCAGCAAATCCTGATGCTGCTTTCATGCTGCTGAAAGCGGCATCAGGATTGGTCTGAACACCCATGATTTGCACTCACAGTTCGACTGGGAGCCTGTGCCTTCTCTCTCCAACCTAGCAACGTAGCTCGGGCTGGAGAGAGCTTCACTGCACATGATGGATGGCCGGCCAGACAGTCATGCGCACTGAATAGCAGTGCAACCACTCCTCCACCAACCTGTCATCCCACTGGTCCTGCCCCCATATCCCCGCCTCCGAGAACAAAAATAAAACGATAATACACAAGGGTTTATTATTGTTTTTTTTTAAATTGTTTGGGCTGCTGGAAGGTGGGTGACGCTTCTCCGCCATATCAGAGGAGCCGCCGCTGCAAGTAAACCCAAAAAGCTGTCTCCAACAACAGAATTACTAAGTACATTTAAAATAAAACAATAGTTAATGATTGAAAACCTGCAATAATCATAGCTAGCTGCTGGTACCTCAGCGGTCCATTGAATGGAGTATGAGGGCTCCGGCACCCAGCGCCGGAGGGTCCAGGTGCCCCTAGATATGAAAAAGCATCAAAAACACATGTGAAAAGAATCCAGGCCAGGAGAAAACAGCAGACAGGGCTCTCCGACTCCATTTGTAATGTTTTATTTCCGTGGAGGAATCTTAGACACAAATGTAATTAACTTTTAATTAAAAAGATTAAAACATTGTTGACTTGATTAAATAGGATACCTTCCCGCCCGAGTTGTTGTGGGTAGAACTGGAAGCTGAACGTAACTCTCTTCAGTAATATGTTATCTTACATTTGTTTACGGCAGGTCAGTAATATAATATCACCTGATTAACCACAATAAATCTCAGCTCACACAGATTAAAAGCAGCGAAGAAACTGCTCAGGAAAGGAGCGAGTTGTGAAACAAAATGGATGGCTCAAAGCAACTGCAGCGCACCGTGGCCAGGGACAAGTAAAGGCACCCTCAAATATTAGAAAGTGTTACAATGTATATAGCCCACACCACATAAAGAGTTCCATGTTACCACCAAAGAGCAAGTGTTATTTTTACCCACTTATGGATATTACTCAGAAGGCCGGCCTGGTCTACTGTAAAATCTGCCCCCTTACCTCATTTGAGTGCCTTCTGCTTTATTGGACTATGGTGAATGCAAATGGCGATGAACCAAATTATTTGTATCTGCAGCATTGCAAGTGCTTTCATGTAGTGCTTCATACCCCTGACAAGGCGCCAAAGTGCTTGCACGCGGAGACGAGATCCCTGAGAAAGATCCCTCCTGAAGAGCCGGTGTGTCAACATTTGACGCGTGTCAATGCAAGTGTCTCACACACATTGCTTCAAAAGTGGAATATTGATTTTCTACTGAGCCAGTCAATTAGGATCTGAGATCAGTTTAACATGTTGCATCATGGGAAATATATAATTCTGACCTGTCTTCTAAAAAGTAAAATGTCTCCCTAAGATTACTCTTCTTCTTCCACTTCTTCCTCATTATTATTATCATTCTTCTTAATAATAATAATCAGAAGGCATTCTACCGTAATATGACACTCTTGAATGTATTGCGGACATTAGTATTATTATTATACTCTTCTTCTTTTTAATAATAATTATAATGGTCAGAAATCAATCTAAGGTAATATGACACTCGTGGATGTATTATGGCTCCTATTATTATTATTTGTATTATTATAATCATCATCATTATTATTATTGTTATCTTCTCCTTCTATGTAATAATAATAATAATAATAATAATAATAACAATAATAATAACAATAACAATAATAATAATAGTAGCGATAATACATCCACGAGTGTCATATTACCTTAGCTTGATTTCTGACCATTATTATTATTAATATTATCGTTGTTATTATTATGATTATTGTTATTATCATTATTATTGTCGTTATTATTATTATTGTTCTTATTAATATTATTATCGTTATTATTATCATTGTTAGTATTATTGTTATTGTAATTATTATTCCTGTTGTTTTGTTGTTATTATTATTGTTGTTATTATTATTATTGTTACAATTATTATCATTGTTCTTATTATCATTATTACAATTATTGTCATTTTTGTTATTATTATTATGATTATTATTATTGTTGTTATTATCCTCTCCTTCTTCTCCTTCATAATAATAATCATAATAATAATAATAATCAGATCCATAATACACCCAAGAGGGTCATGATACCTTGGCTTGATTTCTAACCATCATCATCATCTGCTTCAGTTTCTTTCGATTGTAAAATTTGGCCTCAAGGGTTTATTAAAGTTGTAGAAGAAGTATAACAAAATAAAATAAACCTAAATAAATAAATAATAGAACAACTTCCATACAATAGTTCAGCAGTGAATGCAAGGATTCCCCCCCTCCCCCCCCCCCCCCCCGGAGCTACCGTAATGTCGGCCGCCGGGGGAAGTAGGGTCGCAGACCAGTCTTCCCCCAGGGTTCTTTGCCTAAAACTGAAGGACAAGCTGGGGTGGGGGTCAAGGGGTTGGGCAATGGGAGGGATTAGGGTTGTTATAAAGGTGCAGGGGAGTAGGGCCCCTTCCTCTTGTTGCACCTAGCACCACCGGGGGAGCTTTTGTTAAAGTTAGTCCACCTACCCACCCTACAAGTCTTAGGGTAAGGGTTATGGGTCGGTTGAGCATGTCAGTTTAGGACAGGTTGCAGTTCCTTTTTGGGTTTGGCAGTACTTTGGAGGGGTGGTGAGTCACAGATGGGCACATCCACACCTCGGGGGGATGGGGTCAAGTGAAGGATGGGGGGGTCCGGGATGCAAGAGAGCAACGGTATGAGATCCAAGAGAGGATGTTGAGGGAAAAGTGAAGACGTGAATGGAATGATGGAAAAGGTCGCAGAGTGAAACGGGATGAGCGCAAAAGGTGTGAGGGTTGAGGATGGATAGAGTGAATGATTGGAAATGTTAACGTTTTTGATGTTTTGGTTAATGTGATTTGTTACAACCTTGTAATAATAAAATGGCCTTTTACGTTTCATTTAACAGTGTGGAGTGTATTATTGTGCAAACCCTACTTCAACAGAAAGCCCAGTGCCATGACGGGCGGGAGACAGATGGCTGCTCTTGTAGGGAAGGAGGGTCCGGCTGCACTGCTCGGTGCTCCTCCTATATGTAAATATGTCCTTCTACTTCCTGGACACCTTATTGTATGTAAGAAAAACGCACTAGGAAATCCGCGGTGAGCAATAGGATTTATCTCAGATTTGTGGGAGTACTTTTTTAAAATCATTTTACAATATTTATGCAAGTTGTTTCAACACATGAATGGCTACTGGTAGCCCTGTATTATTGTCTTAAAGTGACACCGATCGGCCAAACACCTCGCATCTTTGGTTCGAGCACATTGATGCTGACAGAGAACCTCCCTCACCACCTCCCCTGCTCTCCCTGTGGGCCAGCATTCCCTGCAGACATAAGCCCTCTTTGGCTAGTGGGCTTTGTAAAAAGTGCAGGCAGTGTGGCAGTTGTCGTGACTAGTGTAAGTGTGCATGCGCACCAGCAATGTATTTTTTTTGTTTTCATTCATCAGTTACTTTATCAATAGAATATTGTTCATTTAATCTGTAACTTCCTAGTTCAAACTGCGTAAAGCAGGAACGCCATTGGCAAATTACCAGCATTCACAGCGAGCAGCATTGGAAGGAAACGTCAATATGGACCGTGAGATGAACCAGCATTCCTAAAACAATAGGCTTTTTTTTTTAGCTCTGTGCTTTTATGTTATGATAGGCTTATGTTGTGAGATATCGTTGGATGCACATATAGGCGATATGCATTCAGGGCTCCATGGGAACACAGACCACACACAGATGCAATCTGCACAAACAGAAACACATGCAGTCCGACAGCACACACCTGACATGTGCAACTTCAGCTTGATGCTGATTAGATGCATGGATAAATGGATTGATGTATGCAAGGAGGACATGATGCACAATGGATGGCTTAGGTGCATATGATGGTGGGGGAGTTGCATAGCTAAAACAATGATAGGTTGAGTGGATGTTTAAATCTTTGGTTGTGGGTTGATGATAAAAATGTGCGTGGATGACTATTTGTTTAGGTGAATGTGCATGATGGATGCACCGAAATAGGTTGATGGATGCACAAGTGTTTGTAAAGGGGTGTGGAAGGAGCAGTGTCTAGTTTGTAAAAGGATGAGTATCTGTGCCCACAGGCCGGGCTGGTGATGCGAAATCACGCCTGGAGCAACATCAGCCTTAGTGTGTAAAACATTTTAGAACATAAATGAAATGTATGTGCAAAATCACATTTAAGTGCTGAATCATCATTGGTCCAACATCAGCAGGAGAGTGGAAGCACTTTCAGGAGCAAAGATCAAATGTTAAAGGAAAAGCCAATTTAAGGGGAAAATCAAGTTTAAGTGCAAATCCCCAGTGTGGTGCATCATTGAGAACAGCATGGTAATAGTGTCAGGAGGACAAATAACATTTAGGAACAAAAACACATTTAAGTGTAATACGTGATTGGTGGTACATCAACAAAATATGTAGACACTTTTAGTTGATAACCTCATGTAGGTGAATACGTTAATTTAGGTGCAAAATCGCTTTTAGGTCCGTAATTAACTTTGGTGAAAAATGAGTGTTTGGTGCAAATCACTCTTCGTACGAAGCAAGCATGATTATAGTTTCAGGTGAAGAAGCAAATCACAAACCTGAGAGAACCTGGTGCTCAAAGAAGTCTCTCCCATCGCCCCCGATTCTTAAATCAAGAAAACACTAAGCAGACATTCCTGCCAATGCTGCAGTGGTGCAAAACAAAATAAACAACTGAATTCTCTTCAATAAAGGTAACCAGATGGAACCTATACTCATTAATCTATAATGAAAATCTAACAAACTCACTCTTTATTTTGAGAACACTGCTTACCCTTGCATTCTCAAGCATCAATATTATCTATTCACAGAGCTGTATTGTCATTTAGGGCACACCTCCCTCAAAGGCGACATCTTTCCTGATTTACTCAAAACGAGCCACTTTACTCTACCCCTAAAAAATGCAGGCAGACCCAAACCATCTAACAAACTTTGGGAATGTGACTAGCCTTCCTTGACTTGGAAAGATCATTGACAAGTGTGTAGTCATTCAGGTCTACAAACACACAAGAATATAATCTCCTGGCTCCCTTTAAGAAGTGGTTGTACCACTAAATGTGCTGCTCTTAAAGCTCTCAATGTCATCCACTCCATGCCTGATGACCACGCTGGCAGTCTGAGTATCATGATAGACATTTTTGTTAAATTTGTCATGTTGAGCTCGAGAAACTACTGGAAATTTTTGAGATAGGCATGTGAGTTTGTAGGGTGGGACTGTAATGGTTCGCTTCCTTACTACCCAACGGCAAACAACTGGCTAGGATTGGGACTCGGACACCAGAAGTTGCAGTGGTAACTTAGGTCATCCCCCAACATCTATCTTAGATCTGGTGCTGTTCATGCTCTACATGGACCCCCCAGAATTATGATGCAAGATACAAAGGTGGTCATTCATCATATGCTGATGATACATAAATCTGAAGGTCTCATCAATTTAAAATATGGCCTCATGAAATCCTCTGAACAGAAAAATGAAAAATTAAATGTCATCCCATCTATTGAAGCATAACTTAAGAAAACTGAGTAACTCCTCTTAAAAAGTCCAGGTAACCACACAATAAGTGATGAGCGGCTTGCACAGCTAAACAAGTATTGGCAAAGCCAATGGGTCTGACCTTGGACATATTGGATTTGTGAATGCTGTTAGCCCATGCTGACCAGCAAAGGCAAAAATAAAAAAGAATTGTTACGCATGATGCAGTTGCATTAATTTGATGGTGCTTGCTGACGTGTGAGTGCATTAATGTCACCACACAGGTACGCATGTGTTGCCACTTGAGAATGCATGCATGATCATGCATTTATGCTTCCATCACTATGCATGAGCACGCCTATGAAATGCCACAGATGGCAATTTATTTTTATTTACCAATCCAACACTGATTGTTAACAAAAAAAATAATTTGAGCAGCGCAAAAGCGCTTATTGTCAGTTGGAGTAGCCCAGCAGCAATTTGCTGCTGGGCCCTCCAAAAAATTTAAAACATTAAATAAGACCACTTATATAAGGGGGTATGGAGGAGGCTTGAGGGTAGCAGGTGGGGAAAGTAATTGAGAGGGGTGAAAAAGCTATGAACCAGTTAGGTTGCGGAATGAGGGACCAACTCAGAGCGTATGGGGTTGTGTGCTGGGAGAGAGCTAGAATATGTATGCACTCTAATGAAGTGCTGAAAGAAAAAGACCAAATCCTAATTATGATAGGAAAGCTTTGATTCAGGGGTGGGACAAACAGAAGAAGAGAAGGGGCAAATACCAGCTGGACAAGGAATGTCATCAACGGAAAACCCAGCAAATAAGCATGACAACAAAGGCAACCAGTGGCGAGCAATTGGTTGGGCCAAAACCCACTGTTCGTTTTGGTTCGCAATAGGCTGCGCCTACCAGACAGCTGTCTGGTAGGTGAGGCATGATAATGACAAATTTTACCAGCTGTAGCAAGATAGGTGAAATCCTTAGAAATCTTGCTCCATCCTAACCTCTCCCTGACTTGTCATGAATAACAAATTGTTAACAAACCCAAGCTACACTATCAACATAATTACATTCTTTCTCCAGTCTGATGCTTTCAGATCAGTGTCGTAGTCACAATTTGACTATGGGAACTCGGTACTTGGTGATGTGTCTTCCTCCCATCTAACTCCCCATCGAAACAGTAATCCACTCTGGTGCCAGAAGGATCTCCAGCTCAAACACGTTCAACCACATGATCCCTGCTTTCAAAGACCTCCACTGGCTTCCTGTTGAGGCCAGAATAGGATGCAAGCTCTACACCTCAATAACCATGTTTACCTACTCTCCAGCATGAAGACATCTAGTGGTACTAAGAATCTAAGGTGCTCACAAAATCTCACCCTTGAAATCAAGGGATGTACTACTCAAAAAGCATCCTCACAATCATCTTCTGAGACAGCAACCACGTTATGGAGCTCATTCCCATTTGAGAAAAGAGCATCAGAATTCATGCAGATCTTTTGGAAAAACTGAAAACAAAATCTATTGCAATACCTGTTCTCCTCTCTCTCTCAGTGCATCTTCAACTGAAAGTCCCTCCCCAACTTTCTTCTCACTCCCTCTCACTTATCTTTTCTTACTGACCACTTCATTTCTCTCACCTCTAAAGCGCCAGTCTACAATTCCATTCTGCACCTTATCCTCCAGCATCCTATGTCCTTATCAACTTTCAAATATTTAGTTACTTCTTTTGTTCACTTATTCTTTATTTATGCAAGTCCCTGAAACCCATGTCTAACTCTTCCATAGTTTATCCTTAACCTTTTCACCACCCTATTACCTAATCTATTACATATCATTACCACCCACTATGTACCCAAGTGTGATATCTTGTTCTATGCATTGAAGTATGTACACTTCGCCCTGTGTTATGCACAGCACACTGATACTCTCACATAGAGTGTTTTCTGTAAGAGTACACAAATAAGAAAAAAGAAATCAACATCTTTCATGTTAAAAATGCAACCATGTGAAGACTCAGTTGCATACACGTATGCTCTGGGATCAGATCACACAATGGTCTTATTTTCTTCCTTTTAAATTTGATTTCTAGTAGCCTATGAAGTATTTAAAACATGCAAGTAGACAGGATCAAAGGCATTGCTGGTACAGATTTGATTCGCTTGTTTGTATAATTTTAAATATAAAACTTTAACTACCCCAATGTGCAAATTCTGCCTGGGTTCACTTTGCACCTCTGCAACACTGAGGACGGACTCAGTTTGCAATCACGTGGTCTGAGACAAAATGTGAAAAAGGCGTTGTAACCAGCAAGTGCCACATCCAAAACCATCAGAAAAAGGAAGGTGAGAAAATGAATCAGATGAAAACGAGAAAAAAACACAGACCAAAGAGGACACAAGATGAGATATTTCTGACTAAGCAAACCAAAGCATGTTATTGGGTGGCCGTATTGCAACAATGTGCATATTTATATCCCTCAAGCGGTAAGAATTCCCTCCACATGCTCGTCCTTAACCCCTTCGCTGCGGCGCGAATTCTGCCGCAGCGCTGGGGGGGTTTGGGGGCAGCACGGTGGCACGGTGCTCATGACGGAACCGCGCCGTCATGAGTCACGGGCGAGCTGTGCTCATGACGGCGTGGTTCCGTCACGACTCCGCCCACTCTCTAATTCGCCTGCACAGGCGGGGAATTCGAGCCGCGTGGGAGGAGCGGCCGCTCCATGACGGAACCACGCCGTCATGAGCACACGCCGCCCGTGGCTCATGACGGCGTGGTTCCGTCAAGGGCACACAAGGGGTTAATCTAACATCGCTAAAAAGAGACTGAGGTGGTTTGGTTCTGCCACGACACATCATTGATTGATCTTTTTGATGAGTCGCCAGAGATTATTCCAGACTTGCAACAAACATGAATGCATCCACTAATTAGGAGGTTGGCAGTCAGACGACTATGTCCTGATGAGTCCCTTTTATTCACACGGGGTCTAAACGTTGACAAACCCTTCTGTGTATTCCCCCCAGACAGTATCATAATAAAGGGTCTGGGTTGTGGCAGGATGGGCCCTTCAGGCTTATTGGGAGAGGTGGATCTATCACCTACCGCACTTGCACTTCAAAGGTATTGGCCTAGCTCAAACATAAAGGACGTCACACTAGCCTATTGTCAACCCCAGACAGACTGGGACCAGGTCGGCGAGGCAGGAAATTCCATACACCTCTGTAAGGAGTAACTCTAGATGCTTCTCACACATCAAAGGGGCACAGGTATAAAAAATAAATCCTCAGACCCACTCTTCATGACACCCCTGGTCTTGTGGATACTACAGAAAAAGGACTACCCTGCTGTTGGAGCCCTGCCATGCTGTCTGATACGGAAGACCGAAATGCATCCTACGCTGAAGTGACTCCAAGGGTCAGCTGGCTGACCTCCTGTTCTGAACGACAGGGTCACAACAAGCTCCAGAGGACTGTCTGCTACTGCCCAGCTGACCTGCTGCAAGTAGTCCTGCCCGGACCTGCACCTGGACCTGTTTAAGCCGTGCCGGCCTCTGCTGGAGGGAGTTCCTGATCACCAAGAGGTGTTTCCCAGGTCCTTGACCTTGGTGTAGCATCAGTTGAGCTTCTCCTATAAGAAAAGAAGTATCCTGCAGTTTTGGGCTCTTCGTGACTGTGAACAGGTCAATCTGTGCCAAGATCTTGCTGCCCGCACCAACCGCCAACGCAAAGCCCCAGTTAAACTGACTCTTTGCGCTAGAGTGACCACCAGTGACGCCCGGCAATGTGAGATCTGCACTTTGCTCTACAGCATTGACAGCCCACAGTGACCACTAAGAAGAAGCTCCAGCAAGGACCATCCGCGACACCTGACAGAATTTTCACCCTACAGTGGCGACTATCCTCGACATCCTGCCTGCTCTTAGCGCTACAGCCATGGCCATCCATGTTGCTCTCCTTGCTCCTCGCAGCCTCCTCCACCACAAACAGAACTCTTTGTGCTGGACTTTAGGAGGTGACTTTTTCAGATGGACTAACCTGGTCTCTGCGCTCCATCACAGTCGGTCTGAACTTTTGACTTTCACCCTATCTTGCATGACCAGATAACCATGAGTGGCGCATTGTGCTTTGTCCTTTCTGCAAAGGCCTGCTAAGCCCCACCGCACATCTTCATCAGAACCGACATAAGTTACTTTGTTCAGAGGGTCTAATATGGTCCCTGTATCCGGCCTGCGCTCCATCACAGCTGGCCTGAACGTGTGAGTTTCTGGGTTCTGCGCAACCACATAACTACAGTTGGCGTTTTTTGCTTTTTAGCACTTTTTGTACCTTAAATCTATGAAACTGCATATCACCATTCTACTGATTAGAGTTTTGTCGGTTTGGTGTCCAATAATGTATTACATTTTGCTCTATTTTTTTAATTAATGTGGGATTTTTCTTGTGTTGTGTTTTCACTTTATTACTGTCTGTGTGCTTCATAAATACTTTACACATTGCCCCTAAGTTAAGCCTGGTGTATCTGTGCCAAGCTACCAGATGGTTAAACACAGGTTAATTTAGTGATTTTTTTTAGTGGTTCACCCTGACAAGGTTTGTGGCTGTTGTTGGAGTAGGGTTTCTCCCCCCTCAGCCAACAACCCAATGTCTCACACCTATAAAATCATGAGCATGTGTTCTAGAGATCAGATTATCTCTTGCAATCTGTAATAAATGTCATTTTGCTCCTCGAACACCCCCAGCCACATTACACCCCAAAATTTACACCTGCCATCATAGTGTTAGTGTATAACCAGGGCATCTTCCACGAGGTACAAAATATGACACCAGAATTATATGTTGCCGATCTATTGCCTGTCCCTCTGACACAGGCCAGAACTACAGTTCCTATTGCAGATGGGCTGTGGGACCCATCTTCCATCTTCACAAGGGGTTGGGGAACATAGGGGCATATTTACAATGAGGCGTTACAAAATTATCGCCGCTTTAGCGGCCGTTTACGGACGAAAAGCGGCGATAATGTTAAAGCTATATTAGCAAGGTCACGCTAACGCGTGAAACCTTGCTTTAGCGTGGGGATTTCTAACGCCCAGCTTTGCATCTCTAATGAGATGCAAAGTGGGCGTTCCTGACCTAACATGACAGGAGAAATGTCGCTAAGCGACATTTCTCCTGTCATCAAGCCCCACGCTATGAAGCATAGCATCAGGAAAAGTAGCGATAACACCTGTTATCGCTACTTTCCAAACACCTGCTTCAGGACTGACTTAGCCTTGATATCCTATGGAAGGAGGATATCATGGCTAAGTTTGCGAGTCCCTATCAACAAGCTAACGTGAGATTATCGCTGGGTTTCCAGCGATAATCTCACGTTAGCCAGTTAGCGCTAGGATTTTTATCGCTGATGAGATAAGCGTTGCTAATAGCACGCTTTCTCAGCGATATAAATCGGCGCTAGCCGGCGATAATTGTCCGAGCGCTAAGTGCGCTCAGCGATAATTATCGCCGGTTGTTGTTGATATGCCCCATATTTTGTAGAAACTCTTTTGGGTGATGTAACTTTGTGTGGTTTACAGAACGAGTGAACGGGAGGAGGTGGAGCTTTAGTTGCTGGACAACCTATTTCCCTAATGCTCCTTTAGTAGGTGTTCATGTTGAATGTGGCAGCCTAGGGTACTCTTAGGTTCCTTACCATGGTTTGATAATTCCTCTTTCACCGAAGAAGTTGGTAGATTGCCAGAGAACATCCTAATGAGCGGTATTTCTGTTGCTGAAACAGTTGGCTGAAGGTCAATTTGCTTTTGCTTATCTTGGACTCTCTCACTTCAGGAGCCTGGGACTTCTGAGTATTGATCTTTATCTCCTATGACATGTAAGCATATTTGTGTGTCATATGCACAAGTTCACTTTGAGATAGAGGGACCAGGGGAGGTCCATGAGTGGTTTGATTTAAATGGCAGAGATGCAGCCACAAATGAATAGGACATCCTCACAGACAATTCATTTAAGAAGTTCTGGGTGACTCATGGGGTTGGTTCACAGACATTTTGTTATGTCCATTAGTCATACCGTGACTAATGGAAAGAATTATATTCAGGACACTTCTCACTAGGTGAAGAGAGTCCCTTCCATTGGAACATTAATTGAACTAGTAATGAAGAATAGCCCAAGAAAATCGACTTGGATGGTCAAGAATGCATGCCACTTCTGTTTCAACTCCGTGCATACTGGAAACATGGCAGCAGTAAATAAGAACAAGCGGGAAAGTGATGAAAGATGTAGATATCATTGGAAATGCTGATGGCATATTACACCAGAAATGAGACATTTTGGTATTACAAAAGGGGCTGTAAGTACCCTCCTGTAACGCAGGCACCAAGCAGCCACTTGTGAGTTCCCGAAGAGACAGTTCTTCCTTTGTACAAAGGAGACAGCCTTCATTGGCTCGAGCATGGTTCCATGACTCAATGTGGGACCCAGAGAGAGTGAGGCTGTAGACCAGCTGGGGGTAGTTAAGGATGGTCCTTTCAAAGGTCTGAGCTCTATTCTGAAATATTGCGTGGCGACAGCACTCTATCAAACCTGCAGCAACCCCTGCAAGGTGTTTATCTTTGCTTTAATAGAGTATACCCTCTTTCTGGACTAATGCATTGTGGGCCTTTTTCTTCCATACGACATCGCTATTGCATGTTTCAGTATCCTAAATTCTTATTTCCCAATCCATTAGGGTCATGGTGGTTTTTCACGTGTTGAGCATCTTCTGACTGTTTGCTTCAGTCCTACTCTTTAAACCTCTTTCACTCCAGATCTCATCAGAGTAGCTTGTGTGTTCCAGCCTGTCAGTGGTTAACCTCTTCAATGCCCGTGACGAGCTGGTCTCGTCATGGGCCGCGGGCGCGCTGTGCCCATGACGAGACCAGCTCGTCATAAACCCCGCCCGCTAATACAACGGCCGGCACAGGGCGGGGAAAGGGGCGGGCACTGAAGGGGTTAAATATCGAGGCAGCTTAATACTATTTCTGCAAACCAGGACAAAGGTCTTCTGGAGCAGAACAATGTCAATGGACGCGGTAGTGCACTCAGGCCAGTGGGTTTAAGTGCCAGTGCTTAATTTTAGCTGGTGGTTTCCGGTGCCCTGCACCAGCACTTCAGTAGTGAGTGAGCACAGCAACAGTTGTTTACTAATTCAATATACCTACAAAATTACTATTTCTTGCCACCCATGCTGATCTTATAGCTCTGTGGCCTGGAATAGTCTGAATCGTCACACTTGTAGGAGTGTGATGGGTAATAGCTGGTTCGGTACTGTCATTGGCAGTGCTAGCAAAGGCAATAGATGATGTAGGCTACAGTGCTGTAGCGGCTCACACAGGTAAGGGCAGTAGGGTGGGTAGGGGGCACAGCGGGGTAGGGGGTGGTGGAACTCGACAGATGACATGATAAATACTATGAAATTAATAAATAAAACCACTTACTTGCACTCGCCGCATCACCAAATCGGCAATGCGGCAAGCGCAAGGTATGTGGTTTTATTTATTTTATATTACTTATCCTGTCGTCTGTCGACTTCCACCACCCCAACCGCACCACCCACCGCTCTTACCTATGCGAGCCGCTACTGCTGCAGTGGCCTCCTGATGAGGACCAGCCACTTACATTTTTACAAATTAAGCACTGTTAAGTATAAACTCATGGATTAGAAAGGGCACCACAGCTCCATGGTGTACACAGGATGCTCAGCCCGTCAAGCTCCGCCTCCCACAAAATAGCACCCGTGTGTTTGCGTAGCAGCCCTGGGCACAGGTAAAGTGACAGAGTGACTTGACTCAATGCTGCTTGGGCTGACTCCATTTTCCATGTTCCCACCGCAGATCAGTGGGTCATTTGTTCTGTGCTGCGCTATCCTATTACCAGTGTGTATTGCACTCAGCCCCAGTCATAGGGTCCGATTCACAAAGGTAAAATAAGACAAAAGTCTAACTTTATGACTTTCGGCATTCACAAAGGGCATTTACTACTTGCAAATGCCCTTTGTGAATACCGAAAGCCGTAAAGTTCAACTTTGGCATTCACAAAGGGCATTTACGAGTAGGAAATGCCCTTTGTGAATGCCGAAAGTCATAAAGTTAGACTTTCGTCTCACTTTACCTTTGTGAATCGGGCCACATTGTTTCAATGTTTCTCATTCTGAGTTACATTGTATTGTTTAAATCCAGGAAGAGTAGCCCACTGCGCTCACCCACTCACCCCCCGCTAGCTAGAGTGGTGGTATCATGAATGCTGCAAGCAATATCTCGCAGACTCATTTTGTGTTACTTACACGCGGCCCCCAGGGCTTGGAGCAGATAGGCCCCGCTCTCTACATGCGTTCATTACCGCGCATGCATGAGCGCGGAGGCTCATTTCACTAATCCAAGGGAACCTGGGCTTCTCTGACGAATCTGAGCCAATTAAAGCCAAATCAGAGCTGTCTGACATGATCCATGGAAAAAAGAAGAAAGCTGGAGAAGCTGGAAACTGGGTCAAAATATACTCACCACCCCCCCCCCCCTGTCCCTTCAAAGGAAACATACATTCACCTTGTTAGTTTTATGTAATATCTACAGGCTCCTAGAGTGCTTACCTGTTTGTTTCAAGGCGCTACTTTGTGGAGCCTCATCTTGAAGCATGAATTAAGATACCGATAGACCATGTAACATAAAAACTAAAACGAACCCTTAATTAGGAGGCAGCGTAATTAATGGTCAGATTCAGCCCTGGACCGGCAGTCAAATATGTTTAAAACTGTGTTATTGCCTGCAGCATGACCAGGCGGTAATGCAGGAGGAAAGCACGTGTCTACAGAGTAAACCTGATGGTGTGGTGTCCTTATGATTGTCCTTCAACACATGTGACGGTCTGTGATCTACGAGAACAAATATAGGGAAAAAACACTGCTAGTTAATGCCACACGCTGTCGTCCTTCCTCCAGGTTTAAACTGATCTGTTTTTCCTAATCAGTAACTGAATCTCGAATGATCAGTAAAACAAAACACCAGGGGGCGACTCCTCCATTGTAGTGGAGGAGTGTCACCCCACTTATGTACCCCCATAGCCTCAGAGATAAAAAAGTAAAATGGTAATTCATTACCATTGTATTTTTTAGCATCCCGTCCTGAACCGAGCATCAGGACGGGGCCTGCTCAGTGAGCAGGGAAGAGTGGTGGGCAGAGGGCTGCCTTTTGCACTTGTTTAAAGTGCGCATGTGCATTTGGCCGGCCATCTTGAGACTGCCAGCCACACATGCACACTTTAAACCTCTCGACCCAGGTGTCTCAAGACAGCTAGGTTGAGTGAGAGCAAGTGCAGGCATCCAGTGCCCTCGGGAGCGGCAACAGAGGCCACTCCCACCAATCAGGGCACTGCTCACATGCTGGTTAACAGCAGGTGCGCTGTCCTGGATTGGTTGAGGGAGTTTGCTGGGGCCTGCACTGGAGTCCCAGCAGCAGGCGAAGGCAGAGTGAAGAGGACGCTGTCACCGTCAGGAGGATCAGATAGCTAAGTGCATTTCTTTTTTTTTCTTTTGTTTGCCCCCCCCCCCCCCCACCCTCAGTAGATGCCAGCTGCCATTGAGCATGTTAGTATTAGGGGTGTGACCTTCCAGGTCCTTGCAGACACCATATCCAGTCCTATACTATTGTGCTATAAGCTAATGCATTGTGGGAATCGCAGTCTTGTTTTACTCCCTTTGAATTCATAATACTAACACACATGCACACAATAGTTTGAAGGTGAAAAGTTCAGGACTGGAGCCCGTCTCCATAAAGACCTGGATTGAGGTGGATGCCCTGGGGAAGTTTTAAAGTCTCTTGCAACCTTTGTACGATTCTTGAGATTACTTCAACAAGTTGGAGAACATTTTTGAATTTCCACATTTAAATCCGAACTTTCACATCCATTTTAAGTTGCTTCGAGAAAAAAGCCCTCACCACATCCACCCACTTTCATAGCCGCAAAGAGACATTTTTAAGTTGGGGAAACAGCTACCTAGCACTCAGAAGGAAAAGTGGCTAGGTTGTTCGGAAAACTATGCCAGGGCGTAGACTTATGAAAACTAGAAAAGTCCATGAACTACGGGTGCACAATTAATCGTTGATCATGGAATACAATCTTAGCTCAGCCCTTGTTAATATTGAACCCCTGCACCTGGATAAGAATGAAATGTGTGTGTGTGCTTGCCAGTGCTGCTGGGATACTTTCCAGAGCATGGCGCTGGCAGCAATGTGACATCACTGACGTTATGAGGGCTGTGAAAAATCCAAGTGTCACACAAAGTACAGCAATCGAGCCACGCCCATTCAGCACTTGAGTGGTAGGTGTGTGGTATGTAGTCGGTGGTGCATTTGGAGAACACTGTCGCAAATATGTGTCTAAAAAATGGTGTGGCAGTGCACTGCAATTTACAGGCAACAAATGTCAAATGTTCCATTTAAATGGCCACAAAATGAGAAGGTGCATGCAATTTTGCAGCAAATATTTATCATTTACACATCAAAAAATAAAAGTGTCTTGATTTGTTTTGATCCTATTAAAATCTCTGCTTCCATCACACTTTCGACTTACAAAAACTGTGTTTTATTTGTGCATGACTATCTCCTGATATGTTTTTAAACATATGTACAGCTCTGATTTATTATAGATATTCAATTTGTGTTGTCTGTTGGGGAAAAAACTCACATCCTACAGCCTTCCCTTTAACTGAAGAAAGGTTGCCGGATTCTTTAAAAAAATCCTCCCACTTTGCAGTCAGAGAAAAAACAGTAAACACCAATCTCCATGTTAAAATATTAAGCAGCAATCTGTCAGAAGACGTTGCCTGACATTTGACCACTATCTATGACGGCACAGCAAATGTTACAAGATACAATCAAAATTTAAAGGCATCTCTATTGCTCATTCAACTTCTGAACTCCAGCATGGCTATTTTGGGGATGCTGCAGCACACCCCACACTCATGCTTCCAGTGCATATGATGTTTGCTAAATAATGGAAGGTGTGATTGCTGGTTTGGAAGATGCAATTACCTTGGTCTGCAATGTACTCACTGCGCTGGTAAGGTGACCATATTTATAGAACCAAAATTAAGGAACAACCGCTGACATAGAAGTAGGACTAAATGTTGTCATTAATTTGGGATTCTGAAGGACTGCAATAGTCAGTGCATAACTTGTAAAAGAATGAGTGTGGGTGTCCAGAACTGTGCTCAGAAGCCTGCGGTTGGCAATCACATAATGGCGCTCCCAATACCAAGACTGTGTAGTCTCTATTCCACCTCATTCCTCTTTAATTCATAGCCATGCACTTTTATCTCACTCTTGCAGGTTCCCTTTCTTTTTTGATTGTTTTTTTGTCTTTTCCTCTTTGTAAAAGTCTGAGGTAGAAAAATCAGTTCTAAACACAGAAAGGAGTGTTGACGGCACCCACCAGCAATCATAGGCTCAAATTAAGCACTGGCAATATTGACATTCACAAAAATACTAATTCCCTACACTGTATTGAGTCCCAAGGGAAGGCTTGGCCTTGGCTGAGGGGCTCCTGTAACAAATATTCTGCCTTTGCTAAAAGTAACTGTGCTGAGTAAATGAGGCAAGGCAGCACAACCGGCTGCCTTATGCAGAACTGAACGTTTGCCCATGGTGTGATGAAAAGGCCTGAGGAAGTGTGAACAGGCTCAACACTACAATTAGGTTGCCTGCTCACCCAACTCGCTCTCAAACATCGGGACATGTATTTATTTTAGCAATAAGTGTCAGGAATCCTGGACAGTCCTTCAAAAACAGGAAGTGTCTGGAGAATTCAGACAGGTCTGTCACCCTACCCCCTGGGCATTACATTTCACCTAAGTGATCCTCCCTCCTCAATCTAACTGCCTTCCCCCAGAAATGATGAGGATATTAATGGTCTTTTTAAAGTGCCCCCACTAGCAAAATCAGTGGTGTCCCCTGTGGTCCCCTCATTTTAGGTCGAGCCAAGCGCAGCGCGCATATGCTGCTCTAGAAGAGGGCCTCTTGGAATCACTCCAGACTTCCAAGAGACTTCTCCGTGTGGCTCGGACTCCACCCACACATTTTCTTGGCCATTGCATGTTGCTTTAAAAAATTAAAGCACGCAAATGGCCAAAGGCTGGTGTATGTCCCGCCTTTTCTGTAAACATTCACTCCCATGGCCTATGGGTCTTGGGAGCGAGTGGAGCGAGCAGCGGCGCACAGTGTGCCAGCTGCATTCCAGGATCAGGTTACTAATTAACTCATCGCGGTTGCTTTCACTTTTGCGACCACGCTGGGTTAATTAGTAACCTAACAGTATCTACAGGCGGTTAAATCAAATGCCTGCTTAAGTGAAGATCTTCGGTTAAAGGTAAATTGTATTTTCAGGTTTCATTCATGCTGGTTACATTTGTTTTGAGGCTGTGTCATTCTTGTGGGATGCGTTTTTTAATTAATTCATTTTGAGATGTAATTATTTAGCGACCCTACTCATTTTAAGCAGGTAACGTTATTTGGAATATTTTGTAATTCAGAAAAATTTACGAATCTTAGCTGAACAATTTGTGTCTGTTTCCTACCATCGGTTTAAAAGGAGTTCTTTCCTCAGGTTACGGAGGAATATTGGTCATGGTAAAATGGCCGCCATGTTTACTGTTAACTTAGCGTGATAACGCATGTCTTTCTCTGGCTTTCAACCCCATTGTTATACCTTTACTTCAGGGTATGTGTCAGAAATGGGTGTCATTTTGCCGCTCAACCTGTAAATAGATTCGAACATTTTGAGCCGCTGTTTTTGCAAAGAAAGTTACTTTTCTGAGATTTTTTTATTGTTTTGCAGCATTTGTACAGGGTTTAACAACCCCGTGTGGGGGTGCTGAAGCGTTTAATCCGCACTTTTGGCATTGGGACCAGGCCGCCAATCTTATGAGAGGCACAAAGAGCTGTCCGTATTGAAGTTGTGCAAAGACCAGCATCCAGTAGCTCCAGTGATTTTGTTCGGAGTGTTTTTAATTCACTTGTTAACGTGCCAAGTATGTATTTTTGACATCCCATCGGCCCTTTTCCTTGTCCTTCGCTCTCACCAGCTGCCCGCCAGCACACACATATATGCCAACATTGAAGCAGCTGAAAGATGAAGATTTTACAATAATAATCGGGGGAATGTATTTTCCCTGTTGACTTGTATTGAAGTAGGGCATATTCAGGCGGGAAAAAACTAAATTAAAGACATTTTGTGCTTTAGAAATCTTGAGTCTCCAGCCTAAATCTGGTCTGTTGGCATGTATGGGTAAAATCCCTCCCTGCCTAAAAAAAAGAATGTGATCCTCTGTAATGTAACTAGTACTCGTGTAAAGAGCTCCAATACCTTTGGGTTGAGTTTGCACTCTATAAACAAGCATTTGGAATGCAATAGGTCTTGCATTTACGCAAGCTTAAGCTATTGACATTGTAAATGAAAATGCCTTTTATTTTTGTTTTAGTTGTTAAAACATAAAAGGCATTGCCATTTACAATGACAATAGCTTAAACTCCCGTAAATGCGAGATCTTGTTTTTCTTTTTTTTCCCCCTTTTGTTGCAGTGACATGAGCCTGCCACTCACTCTCGCCTTCAAAGGCTCCCTTTCTCTTTAGTGCCATCTACTGGTTTCTCTTGGTATTATGGCACTGTTGGCGTACATGGAAGGATTTGCGTCCCCTTAGCATAGGGACTATGCAAAACAAAGAAATCCACAAGTAAGGGAACATGTTTTCAATTTAGCGTGTCTTAGCTTTTCATAAAAGAAACATATAGCAATATTGTAAATGTTGCATAGTTAGTGTAACTTTAAACCTTTTTTGCTATTGAAACAACATTTCGGGGTATTTTTGTGTAAAAGTACTCTGTGGTGCTGGAACAATTTTCAGAGGGGGTTGGGGTCGGGGGTGCTGCCGTCAATGTTACATCACCCAGCTCATAGGAATTGTGAAAAATCAAAGCATCTCACAAAGAACAAGTATAGCAAAGGAGCCATGTCCCTTCCCCCCTCCATCTCTCCTTATGCGCATCCCAAACCTCATCTTACTACTAGGATCTCCCAATAAATACTTTCCAGACCCTTCCCTCTTTTATCACTCCATTAGCCTATTCAATCCGACTACAGAATAATATGTCCACCGCTCAAACTGTTACTCTACTAACCCACCACTAATCCTTTTTGGGTTCCTAAGTAGCATGCTTCTTTCCAACAAGCGCATCAACACCTCGTCAGGGGTAGTAAGCGCTATATAAACACAATACAATAATGCTATGGATGTGGTATGTAGTCGGTAGTGCAGTTTAGAGCATACTGTCACAGATATAATTCTAAAGCATGGTTTGGAGGTGCACTGTCATTTAGGGACAGCACATTTTTCAATGAAATGGCCACTGAAATGATGAAGTTTTATTGACAAACTATACAGTGCGCAGATGACAGTGTGGAAATCGGTTTCAGTGGATAATTATCATTTGCCCATCACTAAGTAAAGTGTCTTGATTGTTTTGATCCTATTAAAAAGCTTTGACTCCATCAGGCTTCAGAATCACAAGCACGTGCTTCATTTGCGCTTTCTTAATTGCTGATATATTTGGAATAGTTGTACAGTCCATCTGCAGGGAGTTAAATGCTGCTGTGTTAGAAAAAGATCTAATCCTGCAGCTAGTACGTTCAGACTCCCTGTCCTCCTCAAGATTATAGGATGGGTCAGTTTACAAAATCCTCTCACTTTGCAGTTAGAGAATGGAAAGTAAACACCAATCTCTATGCTACATGAATAAGCAGCAATTTGTCAAAATACATAGCCTGACATTTGACCTCTGTGAAAAAACTTAAGTGTTCTCGTCCCTATATTTTTTCGAGGAGGCTGAGCATAATAGTGCAGCTTAAGCACACGCATGTCCGTGGTTGTTTCTTCAGTCCAGGGTGCAGTTTGGAAAAGTAATTATGAATTCTGATTTTGATCATTGAGCATCTGCTCCAAAATGTTTGGCAAAATTGACTACACGGTATTTTTAAGTCGCATCTGGCTCTCACAGAATTCAGCTTCTCTCTTTCTGAAGCCTCTCCCGGTGTTTCCGGCTCTCATTGTTGCTCTTTAAATGAAGCACCTATTAAGATATGCTAATTACTAACCGTTGTTCTTCAGCATGCCAAGAAACTTCTTTTTGTGCTATTCTGCAATGTTAACTCGTGTTCCCAAGTCCCACTACAACTTCTCCATGCAGTTCCTGTGCTGTACTCAAGTTGGAAAAAGAAGCTGCTGTGTCTTTAGCGTGTGCAGTGGTTGCGCCCTAAGCCCGGTGTCCATCACATGTCCAGGAGTGCCGCATCCATGCCAGATTTCCAGGCT
The DNA here is from genome assembly GCF_964204655.1 of Triturus cristatus. Classification (NCBI taxonomy): domain Eukaryota; kingdom Metazoa; phylum Chordata; class Amphibia; order Caudata; family Salamandridae; genus Triturus; species Triturus cristatus. The sequence continues at coordinate 922,792,743 of NC_140588.1, forward strand.
AGCCATGTAAAATCAATTTACATAGAATGCAATCAAAATCCATTCTCCTAGTTAGTGATTTTTCTGAAAATATGGCATAGATCCAGTCCACATGGTACAATATTGTATGCCCCTGCCCTACATACATGAAGGGGCATATTTATAATAACTGACGCATCCCTGCATATCAGCAGGGATGCGCCAGTTATTTTGCGCCCCAGCTCCGCCACCATGGATGCGCCGCATTTATAATGCGGCGCACTATGGGGCAAAAACCCCCGTAAAAGTGGCGCATTGCTGTAGTTGCGTCGCAAGTGCGACGCAGCTCCAGCAATGCTCTGGGGGGCCCTATATGCACAATGCTGCGTCAATCCTTACGCCTGCTTCAAGCAGGCGCAGGGTTTTGACGCAGCATGGGCTCAAAAGTGACTGAGTGAAATCTTGTAGATTTCACTCAGCCACTTTTAGGAGGCGTTCCTGCGCCGGAACGCCCCCACCTGCTCCAGAACGCCTACATGTGGCGCAGGGCTTTACAACGTGACGCATCTCCCAGATGCGTCACGTTGTAAATACCCCGCACCATGGCGCAGGATTTGCGCCGCTGCTGCGTCACAAAAGTGACGCAACGGCGGCGTAAATGAGGCGCAAGTCAAACATAAATCTGCCCCGAAGTGTCTAAATGTAAGGACATTAACCAGGGTCTGGTGGAGAGCGTAGCTAGTCCTGGCAGGGTCAGAAGCCTTCCTGGGCTCACTTAGTCTCTAAAAACTAAAATCCAGGTAGGCTTCCAGTATCCACAATAAATATCGATCAGGCCGACATACATCCATTTTAATGGAGCTTTTTATGTTTATTAGTTATTGTGAAAATCCGAATCGGTTGTATTATTGGTGGATCCACAAGCACGCAGTAGCAAAACCCTCCAAACGTAGGTGGCAGTGGCACCCAGGGGCTCAATGAAGCTTGGCCACGCTAGCTTCCTTAATATTTAAACCGTGATGTAATTATTACTTCAAAGCTTCTGGAGGTCGGGAGACTTTTAAAACTTGTCAATTATAGCACATTTATTTCGAATATTTTTTGGGAGTACAGCCAGTCCAGTTTTTGTGAGGGTAAACAAAATGCTGGTAGAGATCAATGAATGGGGGCATCATTAACACAACTGCATGCAAAGAAACAACATTCTTACAAAGGTGTGCCCCCGGGATGTGTGTTTATCGCCAGCTCATTCTCCCAGCAGGAGATGTAAATGTTAAATCTGCCTTCGCTGCTGCTGCCGTTCCACTCATGCGCACCAGCCCCCCTGCGCGCCAGGGCTCCTCCCCCTCGCCGCTCTAAATGCTGCTGCAGTCTGAACAAACAGACTCCCTGCGGAATATCGGTGTCAGACATCAATGCCTGACTTCTCGCCACTGGAGCAGAACACGCCAAAGTGGCCGCAAAATGTGTGAAGGACGAAATAGGAGCTGGCGTGCGGCCCTGAGCAGCCCACGATTTTATGTTAGCACGCTGGTCCGGATAGATTTCAGAAGGAGAGCACCAGGCATCAATTTCCCTCCTAACCAGTTAGCAATATATCATTTATTAATACATTTTATTTTTTAATTCATCCTTTTTATCATGTCGGTGCACACATTACAAATAGGAATGCAGATGTGAAACAGGAATTTTGCACTTGATTACACTCTGACAACAGAATATTCGTGATGGTCATACTAGTAAATGAAAGTGAAATCAAAGAAAGGAGTTTTTGCCATTAAAGGGAAAAAAAAAAAATAGACTACGGCAGGATCATTGAAAATCCCAACACTTGAAGTAGAACAATTTGAAAATGTGTCTAAAGCAGGTGAAAGTCAACAAGATTTTTAAATTACATATTAAGACACCAAGGGCCTCATGTAGGTAAATAAATTTTACCGGTTCATAAATACCGAGCCGTACCGAATCGGTAAATTAGAACCGGTAAGTTATATGTAGGTAAAAATTCGGTAACAGTTACCGATTCGGTAACATTCGGTAAATACGAATCGGAAGTCACCGAATCGGTAAATACCGAGGTGGTATCCACCGAATCGGTAAATACCGAGGTGGTATTTAGCGAATCGGAAAATACCGAGGTGGTATCTAGCGAATCGGAAAATACCGAGGACACTACCACCTTCCCTTAACTAAGTAGCCAATATCACAATCATGTCATTATAGAAGGTCTCTCAGGCTTGAATAGGGGACCCCATACCTCAAAGATCAGCTTAGTGAAATCACATCACAGGAGCATCAGGAGTCTCCTCGCAGGAAGGCTCGTCTGCGGTCTGAATAATAAACATGACGTCTGAGATATGAAAAGCACCAACTGTCAGGTATGTGCAGCTGCGCGTGTGCCATGGCTAAATCGTGGGTCGAACAACCTAGAGTGGAAAACATGCATTGTGTAAAATTCCAGACTGTGTGTCACAGCATGTACAGACCAAGGTCGCTGCGCAGAGCTTGGGATGGGAACAACAGAATGCACTCGTCTGAAGGAAGTCTCGAGTCAGCAGTTTATTCAAGAAAGAACATGTAAACGCAGTGTCGTGTGCAAAGACACAAATATGGCTACAAAACATTCAACGTGGTAATGCCAACTGAACAATGCATGTACGTATTCAGGGAGAACTCACTACACGCCCCCTTGAGCGAAGCAAAATGTAATAGGCAAGAAAAGAGAGAACGCAGAGTTCAGTTTCGTCAGAGCAGAACAGGGCGTAACCAATGCAGCGCCATAGTCCTACAGTCCAATTAATTGCAGCATACAATTCCAAAAACACAATGCAAGTATAGTAAAAAACTCAAGCAGACCATCAGGAAGAGAAAAACGAGAACTAAAAGAAATAAATGTTGCGCCAGGGTGCTGTCCAGTAGCACAGGCGCAATGGACGACAATCCAGTTAATCCATGAATGTATAGGCGGCATATGTGGCCACGGCTTCCAACAAGCAATCGTTTTCAGGGCCACTAAAAGTCTCAGCCATCCAATTGAGTAAAGAAAAGGAACATACGTGTTCTCCAACCAACGGAGCCTCTAGCACAATCAGAGGGCACCCGGAATGTTCCTCCAAATAGCTCATGGACAAGAAGTCGTAGGCTGCCGCTGAGATGTCCCAATTACCCAGGATACCATGCGCCGCTCCACACGCCATGATCCGGACACCAGAACAGGACAACTCGTGAGACACTAAGGGCCTCATCAGTCGATCGAAATCCGGCACCGGAGACACCATGTTGGTCAAGCACAAATCCAGAGGCCATTCAAAGGGACAATCCAGGCAGTGTAATACAGGTTGTACGCAGGTGAAGTAGGAATACCTGAAGGATAATCCATAAGCCAGGCTCAAAGTCGCCAATGGCAAGGTACCATAGAAGTCAAGCATCCTATCACGAAGAAGATGCAGACGGGACAGGTGCTCGTGTGGCACAGAAGGAGCAGCCATTCCGTAGTATGAAAAGTAAAAGCAGCACACCTGCCACCAGCGCCAGAAGCAGCGGAACACCTCCAAAGATGCTCGAGAACAGTGAATGAACAAATGCCGGAATTACACCACAAATTGTTTGGAAAGAGGTCACGAGACCCGAGCCCCACATGTTAGAAAAAATTGAGCCAGGCCCGTTGTGGACGAGGCATTGATAATACTTTGGATCAAAGAGCCGAAATGCAGGGGGAGGTCAGTATTCAGAGGCGCCTGTTCCTCAGTGCGCGTAGTAGCAACGTGAAGGACAAATATTTTAACGAGAGGAAGTCAAAGGCACCTCTTTGTGGGACAATGGCGCTCTATTCTGCGCAACTTGTTGGACTCTGCTTTCAAGGTTGGAATCGAAGGCCAGATGGAAACATCCCGCCGCCCATGCGGGGGTGGAAAAAGAACAGTATTGCAGCAGACAACTTCATGCGAGACAGTTATGTACGGGATTACCACTCACATCCCGCAGCAAACTTCATTACTCATTATTACATGAATACCGTTTGCAAGCACAGTGAATGAAGGTGTAATCACAGGCACTGGGATACCTCGTAGGACGCACGCCAAAATCGGGGCTTGTACATTGCATGCGCCGTGTACTTGCATGTGCCTATTGTCTCATGTATGAATCCTAGAAGTGAGAGTGCTAGAGCTAATATCTATAACGGCTTAGGCCTTCTCCATGTATGCTTGGTCAATAGCTCTCAGTCTGGAAGCCGCCTCACTGTGCGACAACTTGCAGACCTCGTTGTAAATAGCATACGCGCACCTTTTGGTTCTGCCACCCACGGGACCATTCACAATATCATTCCATTCGGTATGCACATTGATGGAGTGGGTGGACTTCCTGATCCTGTAGATGTGCTCTGTGTCAGCTGGTGGACAGAGTGGGATGTGTGTCCCATCAATGCAGCCAATATAATGGGGGAAGTAATTCCTGAAGGAACGGGACAGGCAACTCTGGGATACACCACCCACCGCAGCTGTCACCACCTGAGAAATGCCGGATGCCAGCAGATGTGGGCTGCAGAGCACCTGCACATGTGGGGGTATGGCGTGCGCCCTTCTCATTGGCTGGTCCAGGAGTGGGTGCGGGTCCCTGATTGAGTCCATGATGGTTTCGGGGTGTAGCCTGTACCTCTCATGTATCTCTGCATCAGTCAGCTGGAATAGTGTGATGCGCTGTCTGTGGATGCGTTCCTTCCGTCGCCAAACCCTCAGTCCTGCTGCCTCTAGACGTAGGCGCATTGCAATGACGTACATAGCTGCCAGGGTGTCCACGCTGTTGCATTTTGGGATTGCTTAGCTGCACTGTTGTTGGTTACCACCTGCTTTCACTCCGTGTTAATTACCGACTCTTATTTACCGATTTTCTTGGATTTCTTAATTACCGAGTGCTCCTACATGTCCATTTAAATGGCCACAAAATGAGAAGGTGCATGCAATTTTGCAGCAAATATTTATCATTTACACATCAAAAAATAAAAGTGTCTTGATTTGTTTTGATCCTATTAAAATCTCTGCTTCCATCACACTTTCGACTTACAAAAACTGTGTTTTATTTGTGCATGACTATCTCCTGATATGTTTTTAAACATATGTACAGCTCTGATTTATTATAGATATTCAATTTGTGTTGTCTGTTGGGGAAAAAACTCACATCCTACAGCCTTCCCTTTAACTGAAGAAAGGTTGCCGGATTCTTTAAAAAAATCCTCCCACTTTGCAGTCAGAGAAAAAACAGTAAACACCAATCTCCATGTTAAAATATTAAGCAGCAATCTGTCAGAAGACGTTGCCTGACATTTGACCACTATCTATGACGGCACAGCAAATGTTACAAGATACAATCAAAATTTAAAGGCATCTCTATTGCTCATTCAACTTCTGAACTCCAGCATGGCTATTTTGGGGATGCTGCAGCACACCCCACACTCATGCTTCCAGTGCATATGATGTTTGCTAAATAATGGAAGGTGTGATTGCTGGTTTGGAAGATGCAATTACCTTGGTCTGCAATGTACTCACTGCGCTGGTAAGGTGACCATATTTATAGAACCAAAATTAAGGAACAACCGCTGACATAGAAGTAGGACTAAATGTTGTCATTAATTTGGGATTCTGAAGGACTGCAATAGTCAGTGCATAACTTGTAAAAGAATGAGTGTGGGTGTCCAGAACTGTGCTCAGAAGCCTGCGGTTGGCAATCACATAATGGCGCTCCCAATACCAAGACTGTGTAGTCTCTATTCCACCTCATTCCTCTTTAATTCATAGCCATGCACTTTTATCTCACTCTTGCAGGTTCCCTTTCTTTTTTGATTGTTTTTTTGTCTTTTCCTCTTTGTAAAAGTCTGAGGTAGAAAAATCAGTTCTAAACACAGAAAGGAGTGTTGACGGCACCCACCAGCAATCATAGGCTCAAATTAAGCACTGGCAATATTGACATTCACAAAAATACTAATTCCCTACACTGTATTGAGTCCCAAGGGAAGGCTTGGCCTTGGCTGAGGGGCTCCTGTAACAAATATTCTGCCTTTGCTAAAAGTAACTGTGCTGAGTAAATGAGGCAAGGCAGCACAACCGGCTGCCTTATGCAGAACTGAACGTTTGCCCATGGTGTGATGAAAAGGCCTGAGGAAGTGTGAACAGGCTCAACACTACAATTAGGTTGCCTGCTCACCCAACTCGCTCTCAAACATCGGGACATGTATTTATTTTAGCAATAAGTGTCAGGAATCCTGGACAGTCCTTCAAAAACAGGAAGTGTCTGGAGAATTCAGACAGGTCTGTCACCCTACCCCCTGGGCATTACCTTTCACCTAAGTGATCCTCCCTCCTCAATCTAACTGCCTTCCCCCAGAAATGATGAGGATATTAATGGTCTTTTTAAAGTGCCCCCACTAGCAAAATCAGTGGTGTCCCCTGTGGTCCCCTCATTTTAGGTCGAGCCAAGCGCAGCGCGCATATGCTGCTCTAGAAGAGGGCCTCTTGGAATCACTCCAGACTTCCAAGAGACTTCTCCGTGTGGCTCGGACTCCACCCACACATTTTCTTGGCCATTGCATGTTGCTTTAAAAAATTAAAGCACGCAAATGGCCAAAGGCTGGTGTATGTCCCGCCTTTTCTGTAAACATTCACTCCCATGGCCTATGGGTCTTGGGAGCGAGTGGAGCGAGCAGCGGCGCACAGTGTGCCAGCTGCATTCCAGGATCAGGTTACTAATTAACTCATCGCGGTTGCTTTCACTTTTGCGACCACGCTGGGTTAATTAGTAACCTAACAGTATCTACAGGCGGTTAAATCAAATGCCTGCTTAAGTGAAGATCTTCGGTTAAAGGTAAATTGTATTTTCAGGTTTCATTCATGCTGGTTACATTTGTTTTGAGGCTGTGTCATTCTTGTGGGATGCGTTTTTTAATTAATTCATTTTGAGATGTAATTATTTAGCGACCCTACTCATTTTAAGCAGGTAACGTTATTTGGAATATTTTGTAATTCAGAAAAATTTACGAATCTTAGCTGAACAATTTGTGTCTGTTTCCTACCATCGGTTTAAAAGGAGCTCTTTCCTCAGGTTACGGAGGAATATTGGTCATGGTAAAATGGCCGCCATGTTTACTGTTAACTTAGCGTGATAACGCATGTCTTTCTCTGGCTTTCAACCCCATTGTTATACCTTTACTTCAGGGTATGTGTCAGAAATGGGTGTCATTTTGCCGCTCAACCTGTAAATAGATTCGAACATTTTGAGCCGCTGTTTTTGCAAAGAAAGTTACTTTTCTGAGATTTTTTTATTGTTTTGCAGCATTTGTACAGGGTTTAACAACCCCGTGTGGGGGTGCTGAAGCGTTTAATCCGCACTTTTGGCATTGGGACCAGGCCGCCAATCTTATGAGAGGCACAAAGAGCTGTCCGTATTGAAGTTGTGCAAAGACCAGCATCCAGTAGCTCCAGTGATTTTGTTCGGAGTGTTTTTAATTCACTTGTTAACGTGCCAAGTATGTATTTTTGACATCCCATCGGCCCTTTTCCTTGTCCTTCGCTCTCACCAGCTGCCCGCCAGCACACACATATATGCCAACATTGAAGCAGCTGAAAGATGAAGATTTTACAATAATAATCGGGGGAATGTATTTTCCCTGTTGACTTGTATTGAAGTAGGGCATATTCAGGCGGGAAAAAACTAAATTAAAGACATTTTGTGCTTTAGAAATCTTGAGTCTCCAGCCTAAATCTGGTCTGTTGGCATGTATGGGTAAAATCCCTCCCTGCCTAAAAAAAAGAATGTGATCCTCTGTAATGTAACTAGTACTCGTGTAAAGAGCTCCAATACCTTTGGGTTGAGTTTGCACTCTATAAACAAGCATTTGGAATGCAATAGGTCTTGCATTTACGCAAGCTTAAGCTATTGACATTGTAAATGAAAATGCCTTTTATTTTTGTTTTAGTTGTTAAAACATAAAAGGCATTGCCATTTACAATGACAATAGCTTAAACTCCCGTAAATGCGAGATCTTGTTTTTCTTTTTTTTCCCCCTTTTGTTGCAGTGACATGAGCCTGCCACTCACTCTCGCCTTCAAAGGCTCCCTTTCTCTTTAGTGCCATCTACTGGTTTCTCTTGGTATTATGGCACTGTTGGCGTACATGGAAGGATTTGCGTCCCCTTAGCATAGGGACTATGCAAAACAAAGAAATCCACAAGTAAGGGAACATGTTTTCAATTTAGCGTGTCTTAGCTTTTCATAAAAGAAACATATAGCAATATTGTAAATGTTGCATAGTTAGTGTAACTTTAAACCTTTTTTGCTATTGAAACAACATTTCGGGGTATTTTTGTGTAAAAGTACTCTGTGGTGCTGGAACAATTTTCAGAGGGGGTTGGGGTCGGGGGTGCTGCCGTCAATGTTACATCACCCAGCTCATAGGAATTGTGAAAAATCAAAGCATCTCACAAAGAACAAGTATAGCAAAGGAGCCATGTCCCTTCCCCCCTCCATCTCTCCTTATGCGCATCCCAAACCTCATCTTACTACTAGGATCTCCCAATAAACACTTTCCAGACCCTTCCCTCTTTTATCACTCCATTAGCCTATTCAATCCGACTACAGAATAATATGTCCACCGCTCAAACTGTTACTCTACTAACCCACCACTAATCCTTTTTGGGTTCCTAAGTAGCATGCTTCTTTCCAACAAGCGCATCAACACCTCGTCAGGGGTAGTAAGCGCTATATAAACACAATACAATAATGCTATGGATGTGGTATGTAGTCGGTAGTGCAGTTTAGAGCATACTGTCACAGATATAATTCTAAAGCATGGTTTGGAGGTGCACTGTCATTTAGGGACAGCACATTTTTCAATGAAATGGCCACTGAAATGATGAAGTTTTATTGACAAACTATACAGTGCGCAGATGACAGTGTGGAAATCGGTTTCAGTGGATAATTATCATTTGCCCATCACTAAGTAAAGTGTCTTGATTGTTTTGATCCTATTAAAAAGCTTTGACTCCATCAGGCTTCAGAATCACAAGCACGTGCTTCATTTGCGCTTTCTTAATTGCTGATATATTTGGAATAGTTGTACAGTCCATCTGCAGGGAGTTAAATGCTGCTGTGTTAGAAAAAGATCTAATCCTGCAGCTAGTACGTTCAGACTCCCTGTCCTCCTCAAGATTATAGGATGGGTCAGTTTACAAAATCCTCTCACTTTGCAGTTAGAGAATGGAAAGTAAACACCAATCTCTATGCTACATGAATAAGCAGCAATTTGTCAAAATACATAGCCTGACATTTGACCTCTGTGAAAAAACTTAAGTGTTCTCGTCCCTATATTTTTTCGAGGAGGCTGAGCATCATAGTGCAGCTTAAGCACACGCATGTCCGTGGTTGTTTCTTCAGTCCAGGGTGCAGTTTGGAAAAGTAATTATGAATTCTGATTTTGATCATTGAGCATCTGCTCCAAAATGTTTGGCAAAATTGACTACACGGTATTTTTAAGTCGCATCTGGCTCTCACAGAATTCAGCTTCTCTCTTTCTGAAGCCTCTCCCGGTGTTTCCGGCTCTCATTGTTGCTCTTTAAATGAAGCACCTATTAAGATATGCTAATTACTAACCGTTGTTCTTCAGCATGCCAAGAAACTTCTTTTTGTGCTATTCTGCAATGTTAACTCGTGTTCCCAAGTCCCACTACAACTTCTCCATGCAGTTCCTGTGCTGTACTCAAGTTGGAAAAAGAAGCTGCTGTGTCTTTAGCGTGTGCAGTGGTTGCGCCCTAAGCCCGGTGTCCATCACATGTCCAGGAGGGCCGCATCCATGCCAGATTTCCAGGCTAGCCATGTAAAATCAATTTACATAGAATGCAATCAAAATCCATTCTCCTAGTTAGTGATTTTTCTGAAAATATGGCATAGATCCAGTCCACATGGTACAATATTGTATGCCCCTGCCCTACATACATGAAGGGGCATATTTATAATAACTGACGCATCCCTGCATATCAGCAGGGATGCGCCAGTTATTTTGCGCCCCAGCTCCGCCACCATGGATGCGCCGCATTTATAATGCGGCGCACTATGGGGCAAAAACCCCCGTAAAAGTGGCGCATTGCTGTAGTTGCGTCGCAAGTGCGACGCAGCTCCAGCAATGCTCTGGGGGGCCCTATATGCACAATGCTGCGTCAATCCTTACGCCTGCTTCAAGCAGGCGCAGGGTTTTGACGCAGCATGGGCTCAAAAGTGACTGAGTGAAATCTTGTAGATTTCACTCAGCCACTTTTAGGAGGCGTTCCTGCGCCGGAACGCCCCCACCTGCTCCAGAACGCCTACATGTGGCGCAGGGCTTTACAACGTGACGCATCTCCCAGATGCGTCACGTTGTAAATACCCCGCACCATGGCGCAGGATTTGCGCCGCTGCTGCGTCACAAAAGTGACGCAACGGCGGCGTAAATGAGGCGCAAGTCAAACATAAATCTGCCCCGAAGTGTCTAAATGTAAGGACATTAACCAGGGTCTGGTGGAGAGCGTAGCTAGTCCTGGCAGGGTCAGAAGCCTTCCTGGGCTCACTTAGTCTCTAAAAACTAAAATCCAGGTAGGCTTCCAGTATCCACAATAAATATCGATCAGGCCGACATACATCCATTTTAATGGAGCTTTTTATGTTTATTAGTTATTGTGAAAATCCGAATCGGTTGTATTATTGGTGGATCCACAAGCACGCAGTAGCAAAACCCTCCAAACGTAGGTGGCAGTGGCACCCAGGGGCTCAATGAAGCTTGGCCACGCTAGCTTCCTTAATATTTAAACCGTGATGTAATTATTACTTCAAAGCTTCTGGAGGTCGGGAGACTTTTAAAACTTGTCAATTATAGCACATTTATTTCGAATATTTTTTGGGAGTACAGCCAGTCCAGTTTTTGTGAGGGTAAACAAAATGCTGGTAGAGATCAATGAATGGGGGCATCATTAACACAACTGCATGCAAAGAAACAACATTCTTACAAAGGTGTGCCCCCGGGATGTGTGTTTATCGCCAGCTCATTCTCCCAGCAGGAGATGTAAATGTTAAATCTGCCTTCGCTGCTGCTGCCGTTCCACTCATGCGCACCAGCCCCCCTGCGCGCCAGGGCTCCTCCCCCTCGCCGCTTTAAATGCTGCTGCAGTCTGAACAAACAGACTCCCTGCGGAATATCGGTGTCAGACATCAATGCCTGACTTCTCGCCACTGGAGCAGAACACGCCAAAGTGGCCGCAAAATGTGTGAAGGACGAAATAGGAGCTGGCGTGCGGCCCTGAGCAGCCCACGATTTTATGTTAGCACGCTGGTCCGGATAGATTTCAGAAGGAGAGCACCAGGCATCAATTTCCCTCCTAACCAGTTAGCAATATATCATTTATTAATACATTTTATTTTTTAATTCATCCTTTTTATCATGTCGGTGCACACATTACAAATAGGAATGCAGATGTGAAACAGGAATTTTGCACTTGATTACACTCTGACAACAGAATATTCGTGATGGTCATACTAGTAAATGAAAGTGAAATCAAAGAAAGGAGTTTTTGCCATTAAAGGGAAAAAAAAAAAATAGACTACGGCAGGATCATTGAAAATCCCAACACTTGATGTAGAACAATTTGAAAATGTGTCTAAAGCAGGTGAAAGTCAACAAGATTTTTAAATTACATATTAAGACACCAAGGGCCTCATGTAGGTAAATAAATTTTACCGGTTCATAAATACCGAGCCGTACCGAATCGGTAAATTAGAACCGGTAAGTTATATGTAGGTAAAAATTCGGTAACAGTTACCGATTCGGTAACATTCGGTAAATACGAATCGGAAGTCACCGAATCGGTAAATACCGAGGTGGTATCCACCGAATCGGTAAATACCGAGGTGGTATTTAGCGAATCGGAAAATACCGAGGTGGTATCTAGCGAATCGGAAAATACCGAGGACACTACCACCTTCCCTTAACTAAGTAGCCAATATCACAATCATGTCATTATAGAAGGTCTCTCAGGCTTGAATAGGGGACCCCATACCTCAAAGATCAGCTTAGTGAAATCACATCACAGGAGCATCAGGAGTCTCCTCGCAGGAAGGCTCGTCTGCGGTCTGAATAATAAACATGACGTCTGAGATATGAAAAGCACCAACTGTCAGGTATGTGCAGCTGCGCGTGTGCCATGGCTAAATCGTGGGTCGAACAACCTAGAGTGGAAAACATGCATTGTGTAAAATTCCAGACTGTGTGTCACAGCATGTACAGACCAAGGTCGCTGCGCAGAGCTTGGGATGGGAACAACAGAATGCACTCGTCTGAAGGAAGTCTCGAGTCAGCAGTTTATTCAAGAAAGAACATGTAAACGCAGTGTCGTGTGCAAAGACACAAATATGGCTACAAAACATTCAACGTGGTAATGCCAACTGAACAATGCATGTACGTATTCAGGGAGAACTCACTACACGCCCCCTTGAGCGAAGCAAAATGTAATAGGCAAGAAAAGAGAGAACGCAGAGTTCAGTTTCGTCAGAGCAGAACAGGGCGTAACCAATGCAGCGCCATAGTCCTACAGTCCAATTAATTGCAGCATACAATTCCAAAAACACAATGCAAGTATAGTAAAAAACTCAAGCAGACCATCAGGAAGAGAAAAACGAGAACTAAAAGAAATAAATGTTGCGCCAGGGTGCTGTCCAGTAGCACAGGCGCAATGGACGACAATCCAGTTAATCCATGAATGTATAGGCGGCATATGTGGCCACGGCTTCCAACAAGCAATCGTTTTCAGGGCCACTAAAAGTCTCAGCCATCCAATTGAGTAAAGAAAAGGAACATACGTGTTCTCCAACCAACGGAGCCTCTAGCACAATCAGAGGGCACCCGGAATGTTCCTCCAAATAGCTCATGGACAAGAAGTCGTAGGCTGCCGCTGAGATGTCCCAATTACCCAGGATACCATGCGCCGCTCCACACGCCATGATCCGGACACCAGAACAGGACAACTCGTGAGACACTAAGGGCCTCATCAGTCGATCGAAATCCGGCACCGGAGACACCATGTTGGTCAAGCACAAATCCAGAGGCCATTCAAAGGGACAATCCAGGCAGTGTAATACAGGTTGTACGCAGGTGAAGTAGGAATACCTGAAGGATAATCCATAAGCCAGGCTCAAAGTCGCCAATGGCAAGGTACCATAGAAGTCAAGCATCCTATCACGAAGAAGATGCAGACGGGACAGGTGCTCGTGTGGCACAGAAGGAGCAGCCATTCCGTAGTATGAAAAGTAAAAGCAGCACACCTGCCACCAGCGCCAGAAGCAGCGGAACACCTCCAAAGATGCTCGAGAACAGTGAATGAACAAATGCCGGAATTACACCACAAATTGTTTGGAAAGAGGTCACGAGACCCGAGCCCCACATGTTAGAAAAAATTGAGCCAGGCCCGTTGTGGACGAGGCATTGATAATACTTTGGATCAAAGAGCCGAAATGCAGGGGGAGGTCAGTATTCAGAGGCGCCTGTTCCTCAGTGCGCGTAGTAGCAACGTGAAGGACAAATATTTTAACGAGAGGAAGTCAAAGGCACCTCTTTGTGGGACAATGGCGCTCTATTCTGCGCAACTTGTTGGACTCTGCTTTCAAGGTTGGAATCGAAGGCCAGATGGAAACATCCCGCCGCCCATGCGGGGGTGGAAAAAGAACAGTATTGCAGCAGACAACTTCATGCGAGACAGTTATGTACGGGATTACCACTCACATCCCGCAGCAAACTTCATTACTCATTATTACATGAATACCGTTTGCAAGCACAGTGAATGAAGGTGTAATCACAGGCACTGGGATACCTCGTAGGACGCACGCCAAAATCGGGGCTTGTACATTGCATGCGCCGTGTACTTGCATGTGCCTATTGTCTCATGTATGAATCCTAGAAGTGAGAGTGCTAGAGCTAATATCTATAACGGCTTAGGCCTTCTCCATGTATGCTTGGTCAATAGCTCTCAGTCTGGAAGCCGCCTCACTGTGCGACAACTTGCAGACCTCGTTGTAAATAGCATACGCGCACCTTTTGGTTCTGCCACCCACGGGACCATTCACAATATCATTCCATTCGGTATGCACATTGATGGAGTGGGTGGACTTCCTGATCCTGTAGATGTGCTCTGTGTCAGCTGGTGGACAGAGTGGGATGTGTGTCCCATCAATGCAGCCAATATAATGGGGGAAGTAATTCCTGAAGGAACGGGACAGGCAACTCTGGGATACACCACCCACCGCAGCTGTCACCACCTGAGAAATGCCGGATGCCAGCAGATGTGGGCTGCAGAGCACCTGCACATGTGGGGGTATGGCGTGCGCCCTTCTCATTGGCTGGTCCAGGAGTGGGTGCGGGTCCCTGATTGAGTCCATGATGGTTTCGGGGTGTAGCCTGTACCTCTCATGTATCTCTGCATCAGTCAGCTGGAATAGTGTGATGCGCTGTCTGTGGATGCGTTCCTTCCGTCGCCAAACCCTCAGTCCTGCTGCCTCTAGACGTAGGCGCATTGCAATGACGTACATAGCTGCCAGGGTGTCCACGCTGTTGCATTTTGGGATTGCTTAGCTGCACTGTTGTTGGTTACCACCTGCTTTCACTCCGTGTTAATTACCGACTCTTATTTACCGATTTTCTTGGATTTCTTAATTACCGAGTGCTCCTACATGTCATTTTAACTTTTTACCACTTCATATTTACCACTTCATATTTACCGATTCGTTAATTATGTATTCGGTAAGTATGAATCGGTATTTACCGCCTCATATTTACCGAAAAGTGGTTTTTGGTCTCCTACATCTCACTTGTCTGAATACCGGTCGGTAACGGAATATTTACCGAAATTGGGCCGTTACCGACCGGTATTTCGCTACCTACATGAGGCCCCAAATGTTACTTTTGAGGATGATATGCAAAGCGTTTGGCCCCTCAACACTATCCGAGTTCAGGCCGCAGCATATGTCATGATAAACTAATTCAAATCAAAATCGAGTGGCTCAAACCAAGTTAGGCCTATTGAGGTGACATCAATATCTCAAAGTTGTGCGGACGTAGGCTAGTGTCCGTATCTCAAAGTAGTGCAGACATAGCCTAGTAGATGCTTGGCGTTCATGTTCGAATGTTGAACCTCCAGCTCGAAGAAGTCACATTATCTGATAGGAAGGAGACACAGTGGCTGTAGGTTGAACCACACTATCTACTGGGGCCAACCCCAAGTCAGATAGGGGTTGAGTCCAACCGTGGTCAATGGGCTGAGATGAAAGTTGTCAAATTTGGGGAGAGGGTTTTGACTAACGGCTAGAGCGGTTGACCTCAAATCTGGGGAACCGTGTTTGAGTGTCGGCAACGACACTCAACATCCTGTGATTCTGGGCAAATCACTTAATCCCCCGTGCCTAACAAAAAGGAATGTGTCCTTATATAAAGAACTGGTGCTTATGTAAAGCACTCTGATACCTTCAGGTGAAGTTTGCGGTATATAAAACACTGAAAAAATTAAATAAAAATACACGCTTAGAGTGCTCAATGTGACTGACTCTGCACTAGCAGGTGATCTTTGACCCGGTGAAGAAGCTTTGTCAAGCAGTGGCTAAATGATGGTTCAAAGGCGGGTGTTTATATTCAGCTCTCAACTTTAAATGACTACTAGCACGGGTTCAAAGGTTCACAGGGGTACAAATAGTTATACTAGAGGACAGTTTTTCAGTAAATCACATTCTAGCAGTTCCCTGTGTGCATTTCATCTGTGTTCAGCATTTTGGGTCTAGGACTTCTTCTGCTTCTATTGGAGCCAGCTCTTTCAAGATACTTCCTAGCAAAGGCAGGCCTTAATGTCCATGTGGCTCAGGTTTTGAAAATGGGTCACTAAGTTCTTGACAGACAGACAGAGGGACTTCCTGTTCTTCTGTCTTCCAAGCTGGGACTGAAATTCTTAAATATTTTAAAAATGTAAACCAGAATGCCATAGGTCTCGCAGTAAAAGGTTTCCACCTGACATGCGATCATGTTTGCCTCAGGTCTGTGTTGTTTCTGTGCCCATTTGCATCAACCTTGTCTCATAGTCCTTTGTCTGCTAAATGTCTGAGCAAAGGTTTGAGGCTTATAACATATGCTCCATATCTCAGCTCCACTGATTACAAACCATTTAATATTATAACACTTTAAAATGATTCCAGCCCTATCTGCCAACAGTATCTTATGATATCATCCTGGGAAGGGGAGTTAATGTGTCAGTGAGGGGAATTGTCTTGAAAAACGCTCAGGTGTGTCAGTCGCAGAGGTACAGCATGGCACCGAGGCCAACAGCCTCCCTTTTCAGACCATTGGTCTCCATAAAGTCTAGAGCAGCAGATAGCAGAAGTTTTTCAGCATGGTCATCAATTCATCTTTCAAAAAAGTGGAGTTTGTACAAACAAAGTAATATCTGCAGAAAGCTGCAATGCCGCATGCATTCCTTTGTTAATTGGGCAGACAAACTAATCTGTTAGATCAGGAGTGTCCAATGCAGGTCCAGTAGCCCTGGACCAATATCACAATGTTGTGATTACCACTGACAATGCCAAATAAATTCCTCTGAGACAAATTGTGCGATGATTTTGTTGGAGAAAACCTTGTACATTTGGCATGAATTGAACCCTCCTAGAGCTATGTAGGGCACCCCTACGTTAGATCATGTTCTTTCTAAGCCTTTTTAGCCCTAGACCTTGGTGGAGCAATTCAGAATTTGTTTCTCAATGTACCTGGAAATAAAGTCCCTGCTTTTACTGGGCCCAAGGTCTCCGGATCTTTGCTGCAGGTAAAGAATAAATCAAAAGCTGCCAATCAAAATGTAAATTACACATAACAATTAATTATCAATTATTGGGAGTCAATAATGGGAGTTTTGGTATGAGTTCAAAGGTTTTTTTTAATGTCTTTTAGTAAGTATTTTCTTTATTTGTCATCAATAAGTAATCAAATCATCAGTAATACAGTACAGAACATTTGCATAAAGCGTGCTCCATAAAGCCAAATCCCTATTCTAAGTCTATAAAATGCTAGAAAATTGTCTTTTAGAACCCTTAAAGAGTTCCAAATCGAGAGGTGAAAGCATAAAGCTTTAAGCAATTCAAATAGCACTTCTCATGAAGAGAAGTTCCGAAAATTCAGTGTAGTCTCAGAAATATAGCATAGATTCTAGCAACGGAAATAAATGTGTCTCAGCAAATAGCTCAGCAAGAAGCTTAGGGAAGTCTGCTTGGAACACAGAGCTTCAGATTGTCGAGGTGGCTGTGTTCTTCTAGCTTAGAAACACGCACTAATAAAAAAAAAATGTATATCTCCAACTAAACAAAATGTTGTAGCAGTCCAACTCTTCAGCCAATCGCATCACAATGTCTTCATGAGAATGGAAATCTGCCATCATCTACGCTTTCTTGAAACAAAGACTTACAAATATTGAGTGTAACATGTAGCATTATTTGTTTTTTTGTATAATCTTTTTATTAAACATTTTGCAAAGCATGACATCAACATTACTTCCATTTGACATATGAACTGAAGTGTTTCGGCAACCACAGTAGCATTACAGTACATCTCATAGTGCCCTCTTTTTCATTTCATCTTTGGCATCCTTACGGTTTCATCATCCACGACCCCTATATGTGCGTCTCTCCTAATCAGCTGAGTCACTGGCATCTGAGTCTGATTCATCGGGCGGGGGGGCTCACAGATATTCCCACGATAATTGTTCCAGCCACCCCAAACCTTTTCCCACTTTTTGGGACACCTCCGGTGGATATAGACTGACCTTTCCGCCACCATTGCTCTATCCATGTCTTTGCACCATTGATCAAGTGTGGGGCAGTTTCTGGATCCCCAGCGCTGGGCAATGTTACGCTTGGCCATCGTCATGCCCAAAGTTACCCAGTCCTGAGCCATTACATTTAAATCTGTAGGTTCCCAGATATTGAGCAGGCAACTTCTCGGGCTTGGAAGTGTCCTGGGACAGCGTTCGCATTACTGCCGTCCAGTACTGTGTTATTTTAGGGCATAGCCAGATGGTGTGGTAAAATGTGCCCTCCTCCCCGCACTGCCGGAGGCAGAGCGGTGTGTCTGCTCGATGTATTTTATGTAGGAGTTGCCTAGTGTAGTATGTGCGGTGCAGGATTTTTAATTGGACTAGTCTCAGTCTTGATGGGATTGCAGCTTCTCTGGGGGAGGCTAGTACCTCCCGCAGTCCGCCTCATCAATCTCTCCAAGTTCGTGTTACCACTTAGCCTTAAGCGCTACCACAGGGTCCTTCCGGTTATTAACTATTTTCTTATATGTCAATGAGATTGCTCTTTTTCTGAGGTGGTCCATCAGGAGTCGATCCTCCAGTGGAGAGGCCTCTTCAGGCCTCGTACCTGGTGGTATTAGGGACTGCAGCGCATGTCTGACCTGCAGGTATCGGAAAATTCTGTCTGGGCCATGTCATAAGTGGCCTGAAGATGCGCAAAGGTAACCACCTCACCTCGCTGCCACAAGTCCCCCACTTTGGAAATGCCTATTTGATCCCAGCCACGAAATCCCTTCGTCTTTCCCAACATTCCTAGCCGCTTTGTCTCCCATAATGGCATCGCCAATGTGACAACACCGTCCCATCCCAGTGCGTGTTGCGCCGCATACCATATTTGCAGTGTGTGTCGTGTAGGCCCCGTAATGCTGCGTTGCTTCCTCTTATTGGATAGAGCACCCATTATCCCTGATGGCTCTAGGAGGTGTCTATCTAACCTGTATGCGGGGTCGTCATGAGGGATATGGAGCCACTGGTTGATAGCGACTAATTGGGAAGCCCAGTAATAGATCTTTAGATCCGGAAGGGCTATTCCGCCATCATACCAGCTACTGGTGAGTTTCTGTAGAGCTATTCGGGGCGTTTTTCCATCCCAGAGCAGCGACGTCACTTCCGCATTTACTGCTGTGAAGTACGCATCTGGGACACGGAACGGCGTATTCTGTAGTGCATATAAAAACCGGGGGAGCGCCATCATTTTAAACAGGGCTGCCCGTCCTAGAAGTGCTAAGGGTAGTGTACGCCAATGCTTAACGTCTCTTTTAAATCGCGCCAGGGGCTGGGTCAGGTTTTTTTCCCTAAACAGCGCTTGATCATGCGTCACAAATATTCCTAAATATTGAAATCCATCCGTGACTATTTGCAGTGGGCATCCTCTTGGGAGCCGCGGCAGGGGGCCGTGTAGGATATAAAGCAGTGACTTTCCCCAGTTGATGGTATACCCTGACATCTTTCCGTACGCGGCACATATATCTAGAAGACAGTTAATGGACCATGCAGGGGACGTTAGGTACAATAAAATATCATCCGCATATAGAGAAAAGCGATCTTCCCACCCGTTAGCCCTCCGCAGTCCCTGTATTGTGAGGTCCTGCCTAATCCAAGCCGCCAGGGGCTCCAGGACCACCGCGTATAGGAGTGGTGACAGTGGCCAGCCCTGTCTAGTCCCTCTACCTAATGGGAATTCGTCCGATAAGTGGCCATTGACTACAACTTGTGCCACCGGCTGCGTATATAACAGCCGGATCCATGCGCAGAATTTTGACCCAAACCCCATATGCTTAAGGACTGCAAATAAAAACGGCCATTCCACTAGGTCAAAAGCCATCCTTGCATCTAACGATAGTATGGCTGCGTCTTCATCAATAGTTGATTTACGCTCTATTACTCCGTGTAGCCTTCTAATATTTAGCGCTGTGTTGCGGTGAGGCATAAATCCAGATTGGTCTGGATGGATTATATCTGAGAGATGCGGCTGTAACTTTAATGCTAGTATCTTCGCAAGTATTTTTGCCTCCGTATTAAGGAGGGTAATCGGTCTATAAGATCCGCACTCGTGCGCCGGTTTACTGGGCTTATGTATAGCCACTATAGTGGCCAGTCGTTGATCTTTGGGCAATATTCCTTTATCTAAGCTTTCAGTGTACATGGCGAGGAGGTGGGACACCAGCTGTGGGCTCGCAAATTAAAAAAATTCTACTGGAATTCCATTGGGCCCTAGCGCTTTCCCTGTGTGCAGTGCCCTAATGGCTTGCGTAAGTTCCTCTGGCGTAATATCCGCCTCGAGGGCGGTTATGGCGGCTCCGTCCAGCGATGGCATACGGATATCTCGTAGGAACGCTAAGTGCTCTTCCTCTGTCGCTGTGGCCACCGGTGTATATATTGCCTCGTAATGTTGCGCCAGCGCAGCCGTGATTTGCTGTGGTGCCGTCACTAACGCCCCATCCCCAGCCTCTATCTGGGTTATCCAGTTACCCGCTCTTTCCTGCTTTCCCAACCAGGCCAGGAGTCGTTCCGCCTTATCCCCCTGCTCATAAATTACATGTTGCGTCTTTGTCAGTCTATCTATAGCTTCTTCTTGTGTGTATGCCCTATATTCCTGCTGCGCCAAATGTAGATTGTGTGTCGTGTCCTCAGTGATGTCTGCCGCTAGGGCTGCCTCCGCCCTTGAGAGTTCTGCCTCTAGGACATCAATGTGCTTCCGGTGGTCTCTCTGCTGTCCTACTATCAATGACATGGCCTGCCCGCGGAGCACTGTCTTATATGCCTCCCACAGCGTTATCGATGAGGTGACTGAGCCTGAGTTTTCCTCATAGTAGCATTTTGTCGTCCTAAGGAGGCCCTTTCGTATTGTACGGTTCTGGAGGTGTCGTGGCCTGATGGGGAACAGTCTACGGGTCCGCGGGGCGAATGGAGCATACGTGATGAGAATCGGGGAGTGGTCTGATATACCTCTAGGCAGGTGTCTAATGTCCGCCATACCCAGCAACCCTGTCGCTAATGTGAAAATGTAGTCTAATCTAGAGAGGCTACGGTGTACTCCCGAGTGGAAGGTGTATTGCTTCTTGCTTGGGTGTCTAGCCCTCCACGCATCAAGCAGTCCAAGCGCTTCAACAAATTCCTGTAATCTATGGGTTGGGCTACTGGGGTCTCTGGGGGGGTGCCGGTCTAGAGCTGTATCCATGACAGCATTGAAATCACCACCAAGTATCAATTCCCCACCCGGAAGGGCCAGCAGGAAGTTCCCAAGATCTGTGAATGCAGGCTGGTGCAGCGTCGGGGGTATGTATACTGACACTATGTTGTATATTCTACCATCCCATTGGTCCGTGATGGCCGCGAATCTACCCTGATCATCTCTATGTGTTGCAGTTACTGTCAGAGGGAAGCGTTTATTGAGGAGGATCCCTACCCCACGAGACCCCGAGGTGAAATCGGAGTGCACTGCCATTCTGAAACCCCAGCGATCTAGTGCTTTGAGTCGTGCCCTGTAGATGCGACTCCTGAAGGAGTGCCACCGACGGGTTCTTCCGCCTAAGGAATTGCAACACCAGCCCTCGTTTGATTTTATCTCCCAATCCATTTACGTTCCATGACATCACAGTAAATGGGGGCCCTCTCGTTTGATTGTCCTGCGCGCCTGGGGTGCTGCTGCCGTCATTTTGTTTTATGCCTGCCATCTCGATGTTGAACTAGTACTGTGTCTTTTGCTATTTCTGGCTTGCCTGTCACCCCACAGTTCATCTTCTTCTGCGTCGCAGCTTTGCAAAAAAGTGTCACCACTAAACCTAAAAACTCACTCAACATAAACTGATCCCGCCCCCCTGCCTCCCTGCCTAGCGGATGTAGAACTACCCGCCTCCCCAACATAGCAGAGCGCTTAAATCCCCTACCCATGGACCTACTGGCAGGGGGGAAAAGTCCCCCTCGGCTCACTAAGCACCCCTTACAAAGAGTTTTATGAGTCTGTGGTGTACAGCCTGTGTCCAGTGTCATTCACCCATCGGGCCCTATAAACTATACATCACCACTGATCGGGGTCCGCGCCCCCTGCTCCGGGATCTGCAGGCACAGTTCACAGTCCGCCACTTAGCACCATCTCTGCAGGTCGCCTCCTTGACCTCCACGCAGAACTGCTGTCAGGCTCTACAAGTTTATAATACTTTGACCGTGTCCCTGGGTCTGGAGGTTGCCCTTCAAATTCTCACTCCACGTCGCTTCCAGTCCTCTCCCCGGCAGTCGGTTCATTATGCTGGGCCAGCTGTCCGGGCTGCCGCTGTCCTTTAGTCTCCTGTACGCCCTTGCCTCTAGCTGGGCGCCAGCCCTCCAGCCAGCCTTGCGTCTCCTCCGGGGTAATAAAGAACCAACTTTTACCCTCCGCTTCCACTCGTAGCTTCGCCGGGTAGAGCATTGAGTACTTTAGTTCTCTGTTGCAAAGTTCACGCTTGACCTCTGTGAAGGTGCGCCGCTTCTTTGTGACGGCGTCCGTGTAGTGCGGGTAGAGGGTTACCACACTGTTGTCAACCCGAATCGGCGGTCCCACTCGGGCTGCTTGTAAGATTGCGTCTCTATCTCTGAAGTTGAATATCCTCGCCAGGATAGGTCTCGGAGGAGCGCCCGGCCTGGGCCGACCGCCCGGCACACGATGAGCTCTCTCCACCGAGAAGAATTTGGAGAGTCTGCGGGGCTTCAGCTGATCCTGGATCAGCTCCTCTACAAAAAGATCCAGCGCTGGGCCTGTAACACTCTCTGGCACCCCCACCAAGCCCACATTATTCCGTCTAGCGCGCCCTTCCTGGTCGTCGAGCTTTTCCGCCACATGTTTGTTAGCTAATTCCAGCTGGTGTACCTGCCGCTGGAGAGTCTGCGTATCGACTGAGAGGACCGCCGTTGTGGCCTCAACTTCTGCCATCCTCGTTCCCATTTTTGAAATGTCGGCCCTCAGCAGCGTCACATCGCAAGAGATGGTACCTATGGAGGCCTGCATCAGCTGCAGGGTGGCCATAACATCATGGAGCTTTTTGTTCTTCAACAGGTGGGTTAGACAGGACTCCCGGCGACGCCTCCGACACTCCATGCCGATCTTTCGCGGTGGCGTACTTGTCGATGCGGTTGCTCTGCACCGATCTTGGGCCCCTGCCGCTCATGGCGCCTTAAGTGTCAGCGTGGGCGATCTCTGCACAGTCGACACAGGGCAGACGGCGCAACCCGTCCACCGCCAATCGCCTATCCGCCCGCTCCGCCTTCTGTTACTCCGGTCCCGGCCCTGGGCAGGACGGAGGTACCCCAACCAGTATCTGTTGCGTAGCGCGTAATTCGCTATGCGGGGGGCCGGGTATGGGCCATAACCACGACCTCCTGGGCCGACCAATTACCCGCCACTATGGCCTCTGGGGATCTCCTCTCTTCAATACATGCAGATTGGCAAGCCGTCAGGGCGCCGGTGTCCTGCGCCTCTTCCGTCATCCTCTTTCCCAATGCCCCCATTCCTTTTTTATTATCCTGCCACTCAAGGACAACCTCTCCCCTGCGTGGGGTCTTCTACTCCCTCGGCGGGTGGCCGCGTTGGGCCGTCTCGATCCGCCTAAGGCGCGCCGTGCGCGGAAGGCCCAGCTCCGTCCTGCCTCAGGGCCTTCTGGTTGTTTCCCCACAGGGCCTTCCTTCAATGGGCCCTCGCCACTTCTCTATATCAAGGGCGAGCTGTGCCAGTCCAGCCTCCCTCTGCCTGTGAGCTGCAGCGTCGTCGCCCGGCGCGCCCTCCGCCGCAGCCCACTTCTCTCTCTGCTGCGGCCGCCACTGTGCCTCCCGGCTTCTGCGCCGGGATTAGGCCTCTGCAGCTTCTTTGGACCTCCGGCGGGTTCCCAGGCACGCCGCGATGTTCCGGCCGCGGCAGCAGTCGCAGCTGGGGGCGTGACGTCTCCGTCACCGTTTTCTATCCCCAGACTGCAGGATTTATGCCCGGATTGTTGGGGGTTATCTTGGCGTCCTCGGGAGCCTCTTTAGGCTGCGGCCATTTTCACCGGGCGCAGACCACGCCCCCCCACATGTAGCATTATTGACAACATTGTACAAGTCGTGGTTTGGTTCTAACTGGCTTTCCTTCTATAAAACAAAACTGTTCAAAGTTAGGTCTGTCATTCCACAAATGAAATCATCTCTTTTGCACATATTCTAACTTACGCACCTTATTCATAAAGAAACATTTAAGTAAAATGTAACTACATTATTTAATACACAATCATATTCTATGAGAAATATCTCTATGGGAAGGTTGAAAACTATCTTTTTCTATTGGATCATGTCGGTTCAGCATATTGTAACATTGCACTCTGCACTTCTTCACATGATTAAGAATCTTGAACTAAGGTCAGTAAGAAAGAAAAAGAAAACTGTGTTTGTAAGCATTACTAACTTAACATGGGCGGACATGGAAGCCTAGTGCTTCAATTTGCCTTGTAATTATGTGACTTCTCGTTTTAGGCCTACACAGTATTTCTACACGTTAATTGCATTAATTTGCATTCATTAAAAACACTCCATCAACCTCCAGGAGGTGTAAGGCACCCCAAGAGGTCCATATGCAGATGCCAATAGTTAACGGTCTCACACACGTCTGTTTTCTTTGGCTCTCTCAAATCCAGTCCCAGTTCCCGTGTACTCCCAATTAATTCCGACCAGGACATTAGCTGGTCCTGTCAGAATTCTTTGAGCCAACACTTCATATATCTCTCACTGCTCTCCATTCCAAGGCCTTGTCCAAAATGCATCTTTCTGGAAGCATTGCTGCGATGCTGCATTTCATAAAATAATCTGCTCTTCTGAGATATAAAACCCCAGCCCTGCAAAGCTGCTGATCTACTTGTTTCTGCTCTGAAATAATCATTAGGGCATCTGGCCATCTGCTCTTTTAAAAACACTCTTCCTGCTAGCTCTTCGTCTTTGTTAGGTGCAAAGGCTCCCATGCTTTCATTTCTGTCAAGGTGAATGTAGCATTAAGCCAGGAAAGCAAAACTCCCCAAAAGAGATCTGCACCGGGTCAGGCAAATCCCCGCGCTTGTAATCCGCTCATCCTATTCGGCGTCACTATTCAATATCCTCCTTTTTTCCTAAGCTGCCTGTGCATAAGTATTTGATGAGATTTATTTGTTATACTTCTGCTTTCCCTTCTGCATGCAAAGCTGTCGCCAAGCCTCGGCCCCTATAGCGCCCGCACTGATGTGGGTGATTGGTTCTGCTGTCCTCGCCTAATCCACTAACTGCAGCCTTAGCAGAGATTGCTGTGATGTGAGGCTGTGGAGACAGCCTTCTGCACTTACCATGGGGTCTGAGCGGTTGCCAAAGCTTTAGAGGTAATAATTGAATTATATTGTCACCAGTTTAATGTACAACATTAGCACTCTTATAGCACAAGAGGCTTAGATCTGCTCAATCCCTGGCTGTGGATCCAGCCACCGTTCACGCAGTGTCAATGTTGGACTCCGGGCGCATTGGTATGATTGCTGTTGTGAGCTACTTGCATTTTGGCTGAAATGAGGGCCAGTTATTAAAACCTGTTTTCAGAATAGTTTACCTACTACAGCTAATGGTCTTAAAGCAGTATTAGGAATTTGACCAAAATTATGTAATTCCCAGAAAAGTATTTTATCTCCCTGTGCTTTAATATGTGCAATGTATTGTGACATATGTTTACACCACAATTAAACAGGTAAGAAAAATAGTCATCTTGAACGGAGAGGGTCCCCCTTTTTTCATAAATTGTATGCCCACAATGCAAGTCTGATTCCAATATATTAAAGAGGAACAACTTTCAATATCTACGAATTCGATACAGGATTTGTAATCCCTTGGGGGAGAAATGAGGGGGCTTAATGGCACCCAATAAAACGGCGGCCCTTTAGGGACAAACCCACAGGTCTCCAAGGGATGTATCATGAGCATGTGCTCCTGTAGACGCACCGCTGCTCATTGAACTTGAAATTTCTCCAATTTAGGGCATGAGCGGCACACAGCACAGCTCGGAAGCACAGAGAGGCACCCGCTGCTCGCTCTTTCCAAGCAGCGTCTTCAGCTCCTCTGTTACTTTGTAGAAACTCCTCGTTACAAATTTGCAGATCAGACAGTGTAGTTACATGAAAACAATATACCCTGTAGCATCCACATATTTGTGATAGGGCTCCAGGAGCGGATTTCCAGCCTGCAGTCTGCTTGGTTAATGGTTTTCTGGGGACAACGCACTTCTTTAGAACCAGCTCCCTTCAGCAGGTATGTACACAGAGATTCAAGTCAGGATAGATAAATCTTTCTGAGAACCCCTATCAGACAGGAGAAGATCATCTTAAATCATGTAGGCAGGATTCATCACCTCCAGTACTCTGAATTGTCTGTGGGCCAAGTAATGGTTCTTGAAAGGGAAGCTAGTATACTCTCTGGAGCGACACCCTAATAGCTGTTTTTGAAAGGCACAAGAGAACTGGTGCACTTAAAATCTTACATCAGAAACGTATTTAACTGCACAAAACAAACAACCTTTTCTGTGAACATCTCCAGCTCCCTACAATGGATTTGCTCATTTGTTTTATATTTAACACGTTTTCTGTGTAAGAAAGTTGATTAAAACTTTTTATTGGATGCATTTCTCAAGTTTGCCATGTTTGGTACTGTTGTTCACATACTAAATGCATTTACTTTGAGGGATGCTTGATTTCTGTTGTTGCCACTTTGCTCCAACACCCAAAAAGGATATCCTTTTACTACAATAAAAAGCAAGCAAAGCAGGCTCCTAGCACAAGGTAGATACATTGACTTCAGAGTTCTAATCTCAAAAGGAGTTTGCCTCTTCAGAGCACAGTAAGTAAATACAATTGGTATGTGTTTAGCTCATATCACCACATAGCTTTATTAGCTCTGGAAGGTAATTGATAAGCACTGTGAGAAATTGGGTGGATCAGGAGATGTGAGCCCTTCTCAAGCAACAGCCACAATCCTTGTCATGGTGATCAAATAAAGTTATTGAATTAACAGTAATAAAGTAAAAGTACAACACAAGAAAAATCCCACATTAATTTAGAAAATGGTTTAGGACCTGGGGAGGCACCTCTTGTGGATCAGGCACACACTCCAGTCCAGTCCAGCAGGCCTCAGGCTGGCCCAGTTGCAAGTCCAGTGCAGCAGGTCAGCTGCACTAGCAGTTGCAGGGAGGCCTCTGGTGCTTGTTGTAACCCTGTAGTTCAGAACAGGAGGTCAGTCGCCTGACCCTTTGAGTCACTCTGCCAGGGATGAAGGAAACAGGTACAATCCACCTTTTCAGAGAGCAGGGCAGGCCTCAAGCCACAGGGCAGTCCTCTGACAGCGGGGCAGTCATTCGTCTGTAGTATCCACAGATCCAAGAGTGTACTGAAGAGTAGTACACCTGGGAGAAACATCTAAACCTCCCCCCCCCCCCCAAATATGGTTCTGATATTTCCTTCCTTCCTTTGTCCAAGCCCTAGGATGTCTGGGGTCACAAAAGGCTAGTGTGATGTTATTTGTGTGTGTGCAGAGGCAGCTCCTTTGAAATGTGTGTGGGGCTGTGCACAGCTCTGCCCCTCCCATCCTGTCAGGAAGGTCAATCCTGTCAACACCTAGTCTACCTTTGTGCTACGTCCAGGAGGAATACACAAGGGCCAACTACATCACAGCCCCTATAACCCAGGGCACAGGATGCAGGAACCAAATGGTTAGCGCAAGAAAATCCCAACTTTCTAAAAGTGACATTTTCATAATTGTGCTTTAAAATTCGACTTTACCATTTAGGAGGATTTTAAATTACAATTATTTAGACTCCAAACATGACATTTCTAACTGTTCCCAAGCAAAGAAATCACTTATCAAATGTAATAAGGTTGCCCAATGTTATCCTATGGGAGAAGTAGGCCTTGTAGAGTAAGAGTTTTTCACTACCAAAAAATGTAAAGCCCAATGGACTGTTTAGGGCCTACACTAGGGGTGACTTATATGTATTAAAGAGGTAGGTTTAGGCCTGGCAAAAGATTCATTTTGGCAGACCTGAGACATGTTTTAAAAAGCAACTTAGGTGGGTAGCACAATAAGTGCTGCAGACCCACTAGTAGCATTTGATTTACAGGTGATGGGTGCAAGTAGTACCACTTTACTAGGCACTTATAAGTAAAGCAAATATGCCAATAGGGTACAAGCCAATTCAACCATATTTACAGGAGAGTGCAAAAGCACTTAGTTAAAGTTTGTAGATTTATATATCGTGGCTTATCACCCACGAAGGTATCCAGGCGCTGTCATTGGGCACAGGGATATTAAGTTATTTGCCCAGAATCACACAATGTTGTGCTGACATCGAGACTCAAACCTGTATCCCCAGCTCCCAAGTTCACAGCTCTGGCCGCTGCACCATATCATCTTCCCATTCTCATTGAGAAGTAGTTACCTGTTGTAAAGTGCACAGAGTCCTAAAATCCAACAGAAATGGGTTTTAGAAAACAGGAGTGGAAAAGGCAAAAGGTTTGGGAATGACCCTGCAGGGCATGCCCAGTCCACCATGCATCGTCAGAAAAACAGCCCTAGGGATGGGAGAAACTATAACATACATGTACTTAGGTTTCATATTCGACCAGCAACATTTCAAAAAAGCTAAAACAACCAACTTGAAGTCAAGTATTTCATATCATGGTCTTCCTTGGGAATTTGTACATCCTCTACTGTTCCCTATTCCAAGTGAATGAAAAACACATAAATGAGTGCTAGCGTAAAGTCAAGCATGCATGGAAATGTCTCTTTTAACTAAGTAAAATTATCTCCAATCATATTGGCCTTCAAGATGTCTACAAATTCATCCTTGTGAATCATAAATTGATAGAATGGTCATAAGTAAGGGCTTAACCACAGCGTCATGATGGTAAAAGTCAATTCTCATCCCCCTGAAAAAGATATTATATTGTGCCAAGGAACTATGCTGTGAATCAAGATCATATGGTCAGTGTTATGCTGAAGTGCAATGGTTTATTCACTGTTGGTGTTCACCCAGGTTGTGTACTCACCTCCCTTGTGTCCTGGGGCATAACCTTACCGTTGGACTCAAAACTGAGGAGCAAGTATGCTCCTTTCGCAGTTGACCTTCAGGTTACTGAAGTCAAGAAAATCCATTATTTAGCACTGTATATTATTGTGAAATGTGTCCTTGTGGCAATTTTTGATGCTTATACAAATTTTGCTATAACAAAATTGTGCAAACAACACAAGTGGTGTGAGCAAAAACTGCTAAAATTCTGGACGTTTGCATTATTCTCATGGCCTCACAGTACAAATGTTATCACGAATGGCACATAATTATATAATGTGGTATAATGGCATAAATTCAAGAATTTATATTTACAAGGGTAATGAAATTACCGAAATCACGCTGGTGTAATTTAAATTTAGTCTGAAAATCACTAAACATGAGAAAATAACAGAATGTTTAGACAAAGCTTAGTCTTTGAAAAAGTACTTTAATAACTCATGATGTAATAATACCTATAAATGGCTCAGAAGTAATTTGAGGGGGGGGGAATTTTAACTGCACCCAGCTTTTCCTTTCAAAAAAGTGCACATCTTTGTGGCACTTAAGAGTTGCCGGGGAACCTGCAGAGACCTAAGTTTCCCAGCTCCATTTTATTTGCTGTGTATACTGTCAGGTCATGCAGTAGTACATCAGGGACTTTGCTCTCATGCATTTGCACAGCACTCAACTCTCTCCTGCGCTCGCAGCAAATTTCTTTAACTTGTCCAGAAAAATCAACTTCCTTGCCTCACTTTCTTAGAGCAATGTCTCCCTCATGCAAGGCACATCCAGTGTCCCTCATCAGAGATGATCAGCTCTCCCTCTCAAACTAGGATTCAGGCAGCCCCTCCTGGAAGTTCATGATGAAGTTCCCCAAGTTACTAATCACAAACCTGGAAAGGAGAATTGGCCTTAATATCCCAAAACTGGAGCTAAAAAAATATCTTAATCTCACTGATGTGGCAACCATGGCCTCAGAAAAGAAATCTTGTTACACTAGATGGAATTTTCTGTCCCATCATTAAACTAAAGTTGCAGAAAAGAGTTGTGTATTTCAGCTGTCACGTCTGAGTTTAATTCTGGGCATGTTAAAAATTGGGTCGATGGGTGACTAGGAGGGCAGCAACTACAGTCCTAATCAGGGGAAGAAAGAGGTAGATAAACCCTAAATCCACCTGTCCTCAACCTCTGGTAGCTTGGCACAGAAGAGTCAGGCTAAACTTAGAGACAATGTGCAAAGTATTTGTGCTACACTTCAAACAGTAAAATAGTGAAAACACTACACAAAAAGATCCCACACCAGATTTAGGAAAATAGAGAAGACTTTAATTTACAAAACAAGACCCAAATGACAAAAATTTGATTAGTTGAACTGGAGATATTGAATTTCATAGTCTGCAGTGAAAAATAGCACCAAAAAGCGATGGAGCTGAACAACATACGTTTTGCTCTGGTTGCGCAGCGTTGCGTGGATCCGCGTCAAAGATGCATCGCGCAGCAGAGGTGATGTGTAGGTTCTGAGAAGTATTTTGTGCCAGATCCTGCTGTGTCAACATCGAGGATCCTGTCGATGGGGCTAGAGATGTGAAGTCCGGTGTTGAGGATACAAGGTGCAGGATCGGTTCAGATGATCAGTGAAACTGCAATGCTAAGTTTTGTTATCGTCGTGGAGGCTGCTGTAGATGAGGGATGCCACGAGCTTACACAAGGAAAAGTGCTGCGCAGGGGCAGTTCTGAAGGCGATGCGTTAGTCCCATGATGTGGGAGGCAGCTGAGATGCGAGTGTTTTGAGACGGGTGCAATCCACGCAACATCGGCGATGTGTCATTCTGCTCGTGGATTGCACCTCTCAGCCGAGGAGATGTGTTGGTTCTGCTTCGGGGTGCATTGTTCAACAGAGAGGATGCTTCGGTTTCTTGAGCAAGCACCTTAGGCCTACAAAGGTCCAGGACTGGGAAGTAACACCTTGGCAGGGTAGACTCGCAGAGGCAGGGTCCAGGCACAGTGGTTGGAAACTTGATTTCTCCCTGAGGCTTCAGACCAGCAAACCAGCCAACTAGCCCTTAGAGCACAGGTCTTCAAACTGTGGGGCGCGCCCCCCTGGGGTGGCGTGAATGGGTTCCCAGGGGGGCGCAAAGGCCTCTGCAAGCACATATAAATGAAGACGCCTGGAAGTGCAGCGATGTTTATTTGCTGTATTTCCAGGCTGTCTTCATTTTCTCCGAAGCCCTCAGAGTGCCGTGGGGCCAGAGGTCAGTGGGTGTGCTGCTGGGGGCTGGGCTGGGCAGTGTCTGGAGTCTTATTAAGACTCCAGCACGCCGGAGTTTTTCACATGTCTTTAAAGACCATTTGCATA
This sequence comes from Triturus cristatus, assembly GCF_964204655.1. Taxonomy (NCBI): domain Eukaryota; kingdom Metazoa; phylum Chordata; class Amphibia; order Caudata; family Salamandridae; genus Triturus; species Triturus cristatus. Next base: position 922,823,991 of record NC_140588.1, read on the forward strand.
TCTTTAGAAACTGGTTACAGAGGCTTCGTTTTTTTCTTTTTCCAGTACCCCCTGGGCCCTGACTCTGCCTATTCCTTACATTTGTATTGTAAATTTACTGCTGTAGTGTGAAAATGCATTTCATGAAAAGGAATATAAAGTAGGGTTGCCAATAGAAAAAATGCCAGCCATGTATGTTTAAAGAGCCTGCAAAGACCTTGCTTTGACACTAAATAGGGTCTTAAATAAAAAAAGTATGTATTCATTTGTAATTTGACTTTCTGTCTGTTCCTTTTATTTTCAGTCATGAAACATTCAGGCAGCCCTAGAACACATTTAAAAGTGTCCAAGTACGCACAGATAAGTGCTGAAAATAGGGCTTTAGGTGACTGTTTATTTTTGTACCGTCTGCAACATTAAAATAATGAGCTGGCAACCCTAATCATAACACTGGAAGTTTGTTGCAGGATCAGCACATTATTTATTTCCTTCACCCTCGATTCCCTGATTAATTCCATAATAGCAATACTTTAACTTATATCTGAAACCCTACGCCCCGTCAATAACATGCTGATTCACTTCAAGTTTCTGGGAATGCACCCTGCATTCAGACCACTCACTCCTCATTCTCACCCTTCCTTTTCACGCTCACCCTGCACTCGATTTTATCAACACTTTGTGTGGGAGGGTATGCTCAGACGTGAGTCCCTTGCTCATTGCACCATCAGGATTCAGGCAAGCCGGGCCGACGAAGGCTGTGATGCCAGAAACCGGTCCCCGGAAGCTTGTTTCCTTCCCAGTATAAGAATTGGCTTGGTAGTTTGGTTTGCCCTGTTCCCATCATGCACTGGGACAGGTACAGACTAATTTGCATGTAGCCAGGTTCTGAGCTGGGATGGTGCAGTGAGCTAAAAAACGGTGATGGATTAAAACCATGATCTCTTGACTTGGTAAGAGTATTCTGCATCATTCAGAAACTCTGTCCATCACCACCCCCTTTTTTCCAAATCGATTTTATCCACACTTTGTGTGGGAGGGTATGCTCAGACGTGAGTCCCTTGCTCATTGCACCATCAGGATTCAGGCAAGCCGGGCCGACGAAGGCTGTGATGCCAGAAACCGGTCCCCGGAAGCTTGTTTCCTTCCCAGTATAAGAATTGGCTTGGTAGTTTGGTTTGCCCTGTTCCCATCATGCACTGGGACAGGTACAGACTAATTTGCATGTAGCCAGGTTCTGAGCTGGGATGGTGCAGTGAGCTAAAAAACGGTGATGGATTAAAACCATGATCTCTTGACTTGGTAAGAGTATTCTGCATCATTCAGAAACTCTGTCCATCACCACCCCCTTTTTCCCAAATCGATTTTATCCACACTTTGTGTGGGAGGGTATGCTCAGACGTGAGTCCCTTGCTCATTGCACCATCAGGATTCAGGCAAGCCGGGCCGACGAAGGCTGTGATGCCAGAAACCGGTCCCCGGAAGCTTGTTTCCTTCCCAGTATAAGAATTGGCTTGGTAGTTTGGTTTGCCCTGTTCCCATCATGCACTGGGACAGGTACAGACTAATTTGCATGTAGCCAGGTTCTGAGCTGGGATGGTGCAGTGAGCTAAAAAACGGTGATGGATTAAAACCATGATCTCTTGACTTGGTAAGAGTATTCTGCATCATTCAGAAACTCTGTCCATCACCACCCCCTTTTTTCCAAATCGATTTTATCCACACTTTGTGTGGGAGGGTATGCTCAGACGTGAGTCCCTTGCTCATTGCACCATCAGGATTCAGGCAAGCCGGGCCGACGAAGGCTGTGATGCCAGAAACCGGTCCCCGGAAGCTTGTTTCCTTCCCAGTATAAGAATTGGCTTGGTAGTTTGGTTTGCCCTGTTCCCATCATGCACTGGGACAGGTACAGACTAATTTGCATGTAGCCAGGTTCTGAGCTGGGATGGTGCAGTGAGCTAAAAAACGGTGATGGATTAAAACCATGATCTCTTGACTTGGTAAGAGTATTCTGCATCATTCAGAAACTCTGTCCATCACCACCCCCTTTTTCCCAAATCGATTTTATCCACACTTTGTGTGGGAGGGTATGCTCAGACGTGAGTCCCTTGCTCATTGCACCATCAGGATTCAGGCAAGCCGGGCCGACGAAGGCTGTGATGCCAGAAACCGGTCCCCGGAAGCTTGTTTCCTTCCCAGTATAAGAATTGGCTTGGTAGTTTGGTTTGCCCTGTTCCCATCATGCACTGGGACAGGTACAGACGAATTTGCATGTAGCCAGGTTCTGAGCTGGGATGGTGCAGTGAGCTAAAAAACGGTGATGGATTAAAACCATGATCTCTTGACTTGGTAAGAGTATTCTGCATCATTCAGAAACTCTGTCCATCACCACCCCCTTTTTCCCAAATCGATTTTATCCACACTTTGTGTGGGAGGGTATGCTCAGACGTGAGTCCCTTGCTCATTGCACCATCAGGATTCAGGCAAGCCGGGCCGACGAAGGCTGTGATGCCAGAAACCGGTCCCCGGAAGCTTGTTTCCTTCCCAGTATAAGAATTGGCTTGGTAGTTTGGTTTGCCCTGTTCCCATCATGCACTGGGACGGGTACAGACTAATTTGCATGTAGCCAGGTTCTGAGCTGGGATGGTGCAGTGAGCTAAAAAACGGTGATGGATTAAAACCATGATCTCTTGACTTGGTAAGAGTATTCTGCATCATTCAGAAACTCTGTCCATCACCACCCCCTTTTTCCCAAATCGATTTTATCCACACTTTGTGTGGGAGGGTATGCTCAGACGTGAGTCCCTTGCTCATTGCACCATCAGGATTCAGGCAAGCCGGGCCGACGAAGGCTGTGATGCCAGAAACCGGTCCCCGGAAGCTTGTTTCCTTCCCAGTATAAGAATTGGCTTGGTAGTTTGGTTTGCCCTGTTCCCATCATGCACTGGGACAGGTACAGACTAATTTGCATGTAGCCAGGTTCTGAGCTGGGATGGTGCAGTGAGCTAAAAAACGGTGATGGATTAAAACCATGATCTCTTGACTTGGTAAGAGTATTCTGCATCATTCAGAAACTCTGTCCATCACCACCCCCTTTTTCCCAAATCGATTTTATCCACACTTTGTGTGGGAGGGTATGCTCAGACGTGAGTCCCTTGCTCATTGCACCATCAGGATTCAGGCAAGCCGAGCCGACGAAGGCTGTGATGCCAGAAACCGGTCCCCGGAAGCTTGTTTCCTTCCCAGTATAAGAATTGGCTTGGTAGTTTGGTTTGCCCTGTTCCCATCATGCACTGGGACAGGTACAGACTAATTTGCATGTAGCCAGGTTCTGAGCTGGGATGGTGCAGTGAGCTAAAAAACGGTGATGGATTAAAACCATGATCTCTTGACTTGGTAAGAGTATTCTGCATCATTCAGAAACTCTGTCCATCACCACCCCCTTTTTCCCAAATCGATTTTATCCACACTTTGTGTGGGAGGGTATGCTCAGACGTGAGTCCCTTGCTCATTGCACCATCAGGATTCAGGCAAGCCGGGCCGACGAAGGCTGTGATGCCAGAAACCGGTCCCCGGAAGCTTGTTTCCTTCCCAGTATAAGAATTGGCTTGGTAGTTTGGTTTGCCCTGTTCCCATCATGCACTGGGACAGGTACAGACTAATTTGCATGTAGCCAGGTTCTGAGCTGGGATGGTGCAGTGAGCTAAAAAACGGCGATGGATTAAAACCATGATCTCTTGACTTGGTAAGAGTATTCTGCATCATTCAGAAACTCTGTCCATCACCACCCCCTTTTTCCCAAATCACCCTGCACTCACAGCGCATAGTTATGGTTTTCCCGCATTTGCCACATAATACATTGTCTGCTGCATAATTTACAGATTAAAAAATGCAGCAACACATGTTACCTCACAGTGGAAGGCCCTTTCTAAAGGTTGACCGGTCACCTTTCTATTGCTTATTGCTATATGTAGGTGTTAATGTGGTACCTATGAGGGGCAATAAAGGCCAGGACAATGTTAACAAGTGTAAAAATACCAAAATAGTGCAGTAATGCTATCACAAAATATGCAGCGTAAATAATGAGCTGGCAACCCTAATCATAAGACTGGAAGTTTGTTGCAGGATCAGCACATTATTTATTTCCTTCACCCTCGATTCCCTGACTAATTCCATAATAGCAATAGTTTAACTTATATCTGAAACCCTACGCCCCGTCAATAACATGCTGATTCACTTCAAGTTTCTGGGAATGCACCCTGCATTCAGACCACTCACTCCTCATTCTCACCCTTCCCTTTCACGCTCACCCTGCACTCACAGCGCATAGTTATGGTTTTCCCGCATTTGCCACATAATACATTGTCTGCTGCATAATTTACAGATTAAAAAATGCAGCAACACATGTTACCTCACAGTGGAAGGCCCTTTCTAAAGGTTGACCGGTCACCTTTCTATTGCTTATTGCTATATGTAGGTGTTAATGTGGTACCTATGAGGGGCAATAAAGGCCAGGACAATGTTAACAAGTGTAAAAATACCAAAATAGTGCAGTAATGCTATCACAAAATATGCAGCGTAATTCGCCTTTGCTTGCTGCAGAATTTAGTCAAACATGCTGCATAATTTGGCCTTCTCCTGCCGCTGATTCCAATGGCCCTGTTTATAGTGCTATGAGGTCCCAGCCTGTGGCAGAAAGCACTTTGGACATGTAAGTCATTATTATAAAACAGTATTTACATACTGTAAGCTAGGCTGCTGAAAAATGATGCAGTGATTGAGATAAAACAAGTTCTTACAAAACATACTTTTTAGTAATAAGTAATCAAACTGTATCGAATGCAGACATTTTTGTAAGTGTCTCCACTATTCCAGATCCCAGCTGATAACTCCTTTACATTACATCTTAAAAGGAATAGATCTTTGCCACCATAAAGCTTTAAGCAGATCCATTGAAATTATTCAGCAGAATAGGTCAACATTATTCGGCAGGTTTGACTAAATTATGCAGCAAGAAAAGGAAAATTATGCAGCACAATGCGCCACATTTTGTGGTTAGCATTACTTCATTATTTTGTCATTTTAACTCTCGGTAACACTGTCAGGGGAAATATTTCACCTCATTAGTACCAGTGTAGCACCCAAATACAGCAATAAGCAACTACAAGATTACCAGTCAATCTTTGCAAAGGGCCTTCGACTGCTCCGGAACACTTTGTCATGCTTTAAGTAACTTTTGTTCCGTTTGAGCTAGAATCAAGATATTTTTTTGAAATCTGCAGATTATGTAGCAAATGCAGTACACTGATAACTATGTGAAAAACGCTGCTGCTGCTGCAGAAACTCATAATTCTATGGTTTCTTTTTTACCTTTCTGCACTACCACCCACACTTCGATTTCAGGCAGAGGAATCTCAAAGTCAGTATTAACCATTCAGGGGCAGTTTTTTTGTGAAAGCACAGTCCATGGGGTGGTAGGTAGAAGGCCAGCAGGGTTGCATTCAGATGCAGAGCCATAATCCTCTCGATCCTTGGGGCCTCACAGTAATGGTCTAGGAGACAGAGGAAATGAGCGAGATTCATAGCTATTGTCAAAGAGAAGGGCCAGAATAGGGAGCACTGTACGCGGACTCATTTTTATGTTTACAAATGGCCAGAGACAGCTTCTTCAGATAGATATCCCAAAAAAGGGGACAATATAAGTGTTTTTGTTTTTTTAAAAGGGACATTCATTAGTGAAGCTGGTACTGCTGCCAAGTGTGAAAGTGCTGGTTGTCATTACGAAAGCAGATGCAGCAGGACTGGGGCCCAGTGATTTGTGGGGCCCACTGCATCACAATTATTACTGTCTACCTTTAAAAAAGGGGCCTCAGAGCTTATTGTCCTTTCAAGCATTAGGACCGAGGTGATGATCCGTCATGGTGGGGAAGAGGTAAAAGAGGCAGAGCAGATAGCCTGCTACTCAGGACTGCAGTTATCATTAGTGCAGCAGGTATAGTTGCATTGGGGTCAAATAGTGTGAGGGGCTCACAACACCCCAATTAAGGGGAGCAGTTTGTTAGGGATATCTGTTTTTGTTTGATGCATTTGCTGTTTTATAAGTCTCATATTTGGTGCAATTCATAAGCTATAGAAAAAGTATTCCTGAAATCATCTCATAAGCCCCGCTCCCTGCACGCAGCCATGTCCCTCCCGCTCCCCCAATCCTTGTCATAAAGTTTTAGAGGGGGGCCCGACCTCAAAACATTTTGCTTAGGGGGGGCTCAGAGTAAAAAGGTTTGATGACCTCTGCCTTAGTGTCTCTCTGGTTCTGGGGTCAAGTGATGCAGGTCCAGTCCTTCTCACCCAGGCAGGAGGACATCAGACCAGCATTTCAGCACAACAAAGCAGGTTTCCAGCAGAACAGCAGTCCAGCAGAGTGGCAGTCCTTCAGTAGCACCTCATTCCTACTTGCTAGCAAAGTATCCACAGTCCAGAAGTGTACTGTCTTGATGATGTCTGAGGTCCAGTACTTGTACCCATTGGTGCCTTTGGAGTGGGGGAGACTTCGAAGACATGCCTTTGAAGTGCACAGATGTCCTGTCCTATCAGCCCTTGCTCCAGACTAACCACAGGGGTCCGCAGCCCTTTGTATGGAGACAGGAAACAGCCTATTTGGGTGTAAGTGAGACTGGGTCCACCTCCTCCCTCCCATCCTGTCAGTATAGCCCATTCAGTCGCGCCTAAGCTCCCATTGTATGTGGAGGTCCAGGTGGAGTACACAAAGCCCAACTGCCAAAAATAGCTAGTTATGTGAGCAGAGACAGGTTGCAGGCACCAAACGGCTAAAGCAAGAAAATATCAACTTTCTAAAAATGGCATTTTCAGAAGTGGAGATTAAAATCCGACTTTATTACAAGTTGGTATTTTCAATTGTAATTCCAGAGATTCCAGAATTGAAGGGGATATCTCTTCTCAATTGGGAATTACACTTCTGAAATGTAAGAAGGTAATCCCAATGTTATCTTATGGGAGAGATAGGCCTTGCAGTATTGAAAAGCGACTTGGAGAGCTTTTCACTACCACAACATGTAAAACTTAAAAGCACATGTCCTGCCTTTTAAATACATTGCACCCTGCCCTCTGGGTTGTCTAGGGCCCACCTTAGGAGTGACATATGTATAAAAAGGGAAGGTTTGGGACTTGGCAAAAGGTTTATTTTGCCAGGTCAACATGGCAGTTTAAACTGAACATAAACGCTCTCCAATGGAAGGCCTGAGACATGGTTAAAGGGGCTACCCAAGTGGGTGGCACAATCAGTGCTGTAGGTCAAGTAGTAGCATTTAATTTACAGGCCCTGGGCACTTGTACTGCCCTTTACTAGTTACTTATACAACTGGGGATACGCCAATATTACCATGTTTAGGGCAGAGAGCACAAGCACTTTATCACTGGTTAGCAGTGATAAAGTGCACAGAGTCCTGATACTAACATAAAGAAGGTCAAGAAAGTGGAGCAGAAAGGCAAAAGGTGGGCGGGCAGTTGTGCCCTTTTGCTCACTCCATTCATTCTGGTCCAGCCAAAGACTGTCACAAGCTGTGAGTAGGAAGGTGGAGTACAACTAGGATTTTCTTGTTAGGAGCAAGAGAACAAAGGCAAGGGAGGCTTCCCCATTAACCTGCCTGTTTACCTTTGGGGAGTAGTTCTTCCATAGAACAATGGCCCTGGAAAGGACAGGGGGATAACTCTCTAGCTACAAACTGGCCCTCTGTCTCCTCTTATTCGCACTAGCTAATATAGAACAAAATTGAACCCAGTGTGAGCAGAGCCATGTGTGCCAAATGCACTTCTCATTCATCCTTTGCACACAAGTAATTTTTGCAAATGTGCATCAATGCTCCATAAAGGTCACCTGTCTTCATAACATACCCATGCTTCCTCATGCTTCTTGTCCTCCCTGGTACAGTTAGTGCTTCATTTGTGTAAAAAAAAAAAAATGCGGAGGTCCAAAGATTTTCTTACAAGCCCATTACAGCTACTGCTAAATTTTGGGTCGGCGTTTATCTAGACTGCTTAGTCTTATTTAGGCCTGGGATTACATTGGAGTAATTTGAGTAATTGCGGTAATTCTGTTTTTTCAATCACCGATAATTATGTGATTACTCTTCCATGTGTAATTTGGGGAGAAAAAATCCTACCTATAGAACACATTAAGAGAGAGTGAGTGTGCGCTCTCGTCCGATATTAGTGTTCTGCTGCATTTAGCTCTGTTTCTGAGACCGAAATGCATCCTCACGTTCATTTTGAATGCAAGAGTGGTTTTGGTGCTGAGAATATAGCGCTACATGCCATGAGTAAATTGGGGGAAAATTCTACCCCAAGTGCACATTTAACTAGCGGCTGTTTCTTAGCGCAAGATGTGTCCTTGTGTCCAAAATGCCGGCATGGAGGGTTTATTTTTCGCTAAGAAATAGCACTAAACGCAAAATAACTCTTCTTGCATATTTCTAGGTAATCTTGCACAATTCCTATGGAATTACACAAGTTTTGCCCAGCCCTAGTCTTAATTCCACCTCATTCCTCTTTCTTCTGCCACATCACACTTGGTTGATATGTTTCCAACTCTTGCAGGTTCTAATCCCTTCTTTCTCCCACTGTCACTGTTTTTGTTTCTTTTCTACCTTATACTCCCTTTTCTGCCTTTATCTCTTTCGCTCTCTGTCAAAGTCTGGTGATGAAAAATAAGTGCAGGTCCCCGAAAATTAGTGCTGTTTCCACCACTTGTAACGATCTGCACAAATTAAGTGCTGTAGATCAATCAATCCGGCTTCTTATAAAGCGCAACAAGAGGGTCTCAAGGTGATGGGGGGGGGGAGGGAGGGGGGGGGGTGAAATCAGGCTCCTAAAAATAACATTCTGTGGAAGAGGCTTTGATTTGAAAGTGGGTACAACATTTATAAGTAGAGTTGTCTATCAAAATATTTGTCAGCTTCCTCCTTTCTCACATAAATTGTGACAGTCCTCAATATTTTTACAATACCACTTGGCCTAGGAGGGATGTACAGACAGCCCTTTTCATGCCCGGGCTATAAGTCTCAGCTGCATGTGATCTGACCTGTGGCGTGCAAGTCTTCACTCCCAAAGGATCAGCCAGTTACCCACCGAAGGTATAAATAATTAGTGGAGTTGAAAGCCAGGAACTTCACTTCGTGCGCTGGTGTAAAACCCTTTGCTTTTCAGCTTCAAAAATAGATCACACATTTTGTCAGAGATGTGTGAAGTGCAAGTACAAAGGGACTAGAGTCTTCAAAAAGCATTTGCACCCAGAAGGAGTTCTGAGGGCGGTATCTGCATATCCCTCCCAGGGCAACAGACGAGTCTGCTCAACAGCAGATGCTCTCTCTTTCGAAGCATCTTGGTAGCAATCCACTGGAGGCTGCGAGCGGGAGGGGGTCTCCATCAACAAATGAAGATGTGGACATTGCCATGTTTTAAAAACGTTTCTGTGCATGCAGAAGAATGGAAGTCTAAGAATTTCTGTGCATCCAAAGGGATTGAAGTCTGCAGACAAGGACTGAAGTATTAACACAGCGAGATCCACAGACTAGAGCCTGATTTTGTTTTCGGCAGACTGGTTACTCCGCCACAATGTTGCCGAAAGTCCTGTCCGACGACATTAAATCCCATGATATCCTATGGAATTTATATTTCGGCAGAGAGGCTATCAGTCACCGTTGTGACAGAGTAACTGGTCCGCCAAAGTCTAAATCTGGCCCTAAGTGTCGCAATAAAGTTGTGTTCGTACCAACAGACTGAAAAATCGAACATCTCGATTACCTGTATTCGCAAAAGACATAGAAATGCCACAATACTGGCCATGTGGTGGCAATGCCGTCCTGCGGCAGCATGTACTGAGTCGGACCTAAGCAGTAAAAGCTGCATCCCAGCATGGTCTTTGTACATTACAAATACAAGTTTAAGGGCTGTTGAGTACCACTCGTGGTTCCACACTTTTTTTCCAGTACAGGCTACCTCTGAGTCATACACAACAAAGAGTCACTGACACAGATACTACCTGTTTCGTCCCCCTCTTTATGGTATGGGTCATGGGTGGTGAGCATGCTCTTCTAAGCATGTCATATAACTTCACATAATGCATAACTATTGCCACATGTATGCCAAGACCCAATTGGAGCAGCCATTCTAACCTCACCTACCACACCTAGGGGCATATTTACTATTATTTCACTCAATGCAGCGCAGCAAGGACACTTACTGTGTTGCATGAAAGGGAGAGAGCAGAAATGCTTCATATTTACAAAATATGCACTGTAGATTGCCTAGTGCCAACACAGGCACACTTGCACAAGCACCACCCGCACAGAAAAATCCAAAGAGGCATTTTCTTCTTTCACACAACAAAAAAGGAGGATAATAACGAGGAGAAAAAATATTTTTCTCCTCGTTTTGCCATCATCTGGGAAGCATACCAACTTGACACAATCCCAGGCTTACAAACCTTTGAAAATCTGCAATTGTTTCAGATCCATGGAGGGGCTTGCTTCTCCTATGGAACCTCTACCAATGTCTCTTAACCCAGCACAAGCCGCTGAATTGCAGTACATTTCTTTACAGATCCATGCAATGCAGCGCAAATCGCCCCTTGCATGGCTTTATAAATGTTACTGAAACCTTTGCATTGTGTTTGCATTGCCTTTACTCCGACTGACACCATTATGCCCTTTCACATGGAGCACAGCAAAACTCAAAACAGTTGCCTTTAGAATCCGTGTCTGTAACTGCAATGTGTGCTTTTAAAGACCTAAAAAATATATCACTTAGGCCACTGTTCTTTTTTTTGTGATTGAAGAGGGTGCAGCAGTTTCCTCAACAATACGGTTTGACAAAACAAGCAGTGACAAAAGCAAAACACTGACAGCTAACATCAGCCCTATTGGGTTTGCCAATGCTTGTTTTACCGGGAACAAAACTGAATGCATACTTTCTATGGGTTGAATTTCAAGTACATTGTAAAACATGTGACTTTATGTAGCCACACTGCAGCCGAGATCACAGTGTGCATTGCTCGAAATTTTTGCTGTGCCATTATATTTATAAAAACGTGCTATATTTGGCTTACACTACAGGAACTAAGCAACACCGTCAAGAGGCGATTTCCTTATACTCTTAATTTTAAATTACCCATGGAAATTGCTCATCCATAATTCATAAAGTACCAGCATGCATAATGCATTCCACCCTGCAACATTCTGTGCCACGTCAAAGAGGGGGTGGTAGTATTATCTGTTGTCCAAGTGAATTTCTGTAATTTCAGGATGTGTGAATATGAAAAACAATCAAATAAAAGAAGCTACATCTACAAAAAATTGCACTTGCCTAGAATATAGGAAATATGTGAATTAATGTTAGGATATTTGGGTAAAATGCAACATTTGGAATCCACATTTATGCCACCAAATAACAAATAAGGAAGCCACCGCTAATTGTATCATCCTTAACCTTAATAATGTGTTAAAAATAAAACATATTTTTTCTCTCTGCGCATCTGTTCGAGTTACTTATAGATTTGTTCCCTTGTCACTTTTACTGCCACAGGCATTAAAGGTTAAACACGGAAGCGCCTTTGAGAACATTAGCAGTCAGTTAACATGGGGGCTTTCTTTGTCTTGTGGGAAACAAAAGCATCCGTTTTGAAAATGCCATGTATTTACGTATTCCGCATATTAACATGGTTCTCCTTTAGTTTACCTGGCAGTCATTGTTTGAGGCCAGACCTCCCCGCACCCACCTCTCTGCTTAATGTGAACTTGTCTTGTACTGAGAAGTGTTTGCTGAAATATGTCATTTTCCCTAAATGCAGGTCGTAATCCTTGGCAAACATACGAGGGGCTATCACTTCATGCTCGCCAACCTGGTAAGAAGCTTTTTATTCTAAGTGGCACGAGGGCTGAGTTGGGGAAGATAATGTATTCCATCTAGGCTGTGTCAACTTTAATCATCCGAGAAGAAATGCACGAAGAAGCAAACAATGTGTTTCTTGGATTTGGAGAAATTACTCGGCAAATACTGGAAACAGTTTGCAAGAGTCATTTGTGCGCTATTACCCTGTCGGTATTTGATCTAAGAAGATTGTATGCTTTTCTAATGAATAGAAAATCATTTGCATAGTTTTTTTCAACAGTATGTGATCGTGACTGTAAAGAAACCCGCACAGTGTTTTGTGTAAAAGACTTCACACGGTAAGAGAAATGTGAATGGAACAATTATTTTCCTCTGCGTTTCTGATAATGGAAATCGAAAAGTTAGACTATATATTTCTATAAATAATGTTTGCGTGGACATATTTCTAGCGGTGGGTGTAGCACTTAAGGCGCGAGACAGAGTCCTGGCTCTGGCCCAGCTCGAGATCCTCTCGGAGCCTCAAGCCCAAAACGAGCCGAGCTTGAATGGGTCTTCTGCCTGCCACCCACTCTCTACCATCACACTCCAACGATGAGGAACAAAGCATAAACCTTTGGTGTTAAAAAGGCTGCAAAGTGTACCCATCTAATGGGTACCTTGCATAAAGTGAAACCAAACCGAAAAACCTGGGAGCAATCCTGGTTTCCCCGCTGGACCAAAATGTACAATCTTAGTCAGTTCTTTTATTTTATTGAGCATCTTTTTCTTTGTTATCACATAAGAGAGGCCGCCTTCCAATACGTGAGTGAAGTGTTCAAAAATAGTCCGATATATTTAGGTGAAACGATTCTGCATGTTAAAGAAATACCTTTTTCTACATTTAAAGAAACCATCATATTTTCACATTATGTTTGTTAGCCGATTTAGATGACAACTCTTTTCAGGGCTTTGCTTGTGCATGGGCTCTTAGAGCCCAGCTTGACCATTGGCTTGGTTCAGGCTCGGCTCGCCCCGTTAATTTGTTGGCTTGCCGACCTCTACACAACTTAGGGCCTAATTATGAGTTTGGTGGTCTGATGGACTGCTAAACCCATGGTCTGACCCCGTATTACAACTTTGGCAGTCGGACTGCCATGAGCCCGCTGGTGCTGGCGGTCTGAGGCCGCAATATGCCGGTGGTGCCCTGCGGCACCACCATGCGTATTACGAGTTTCCACACCACTGCAGTTTTCATGGCGGTGAGCCTCCCATGAAAAGTGTGAAGGTGGAGAATTTAAGGGGGCCCGACAGGGCCCACCGGTGCATCTGTTTCCCAGGGGTGCATCAGGGGGGCACAAGGTGTGCAGCCTGTCTGTATGCACCCCCAGTTCCAGCACATCATGGACTGCACATTCCATGCTGTGCTGGAACGCTCCGTGGCAGTCCCACGGTGCTGCCTTTCTAAGGCTCACGTACGAGCATTTGAAAGGCAAATATGGCAGGCAGTCTGCACTGGTCTGGCGTTCTTGGAGCAGGGCTTCAGCCAAACAAAAAGCTTGCCTTCCTTAGCACTAGCTGTACTCTTTGGTTGGTGATGCTTAAGTACAGAATTGTATACTTGAAAGATACTGCACAGGTCACGATAACCAAGCCCATACTATAGTGTGAAGACCTCTGATATATTAAGGACCCTTGTACTGTCTCAGGATTTTAAAAGAAGTCTTGTTGCACACATTTCCAAGAACCTCACATGTTGGCTCGATTGCGTGCGGCACTTGGCAGAGTGACAGGTACAAGTGTGAGGCAGGTAATCAGCCTGGAAAACCCCTGAAGAGGGGGGAAAATGACGAAGGAGTGATGAGTGATAGAGACCGGCATGTGTAGCATATAGGTCTCCTTGTAGCAGGTCACTTGTTATAATTAACTATTTCAAATGTTTCAGGAATAATCAAATGCCTGCAAGGGTGGTCATTTGGAGCAGGACGAAAGAGGACTGAGTCTATTGAGTATGTAGCTAGCAGTTGCAAACAGTCTTTTTCCCCCTACAGCAGGGGTCTCCAACCTTTTCCGTAGTTAGAGCTACTTCTGATCATTGAAAATCGTTGTGAGCTGCTAAAGGCTACACAACTCACACATTGTTACCAGACACCCCCAAGCCCAGCTTCATTGACTTTAAGGCTAATGTCCACTCAGCCAGATAAAATGGTTTGAAAAAAAAAACTTTGACTAGGGGCACTATAACAGGGATGCCATGTGTCAGTGAGAGCGTGGTTTTTGGGATGCATGTACATGTGTGCGCATAAATGGGATATATCTGTATGGGTGACTGAGAGCCTGTATCATATGTACTTGTGTTACAGAACATACCTTTCACCATATAAATGGGAGAAGTTTGAAGGGCAGGAAAATGTTCAGCAAAAACGTTCAAAGTATAGAACATTTTTCTAAACTTTAAATTTCTCCCACTGGAAATAAATACTGTATTTTTCATTCATCATATGGCACAGTGCCCGCTGGGTGACAGAGGCTTGCTGTTTGTACATACAACACTTTGAAGTGGGAGACAATTAAAATGAAGAATTAACATAATCATTCAGGTAACTTTTCATTATAATTTTCTCCCATTTAAAAGCATTTAGAAACATCATTTTGTTCTCACCCTCCAATATTGAGTTGACAAGGACTTTTGTTTAAGAGTTAAATACCTCAGTGCTTCAGTTCTTCACCTCTGTGCACCAGCCCCAGCCTGGGTCATAAATCTGGCCGAGCACTGCTCATTATCAGGCCCTGTTATTTGTAGCCTGATGATAATAATGTAAAATAAATACAGCCATCCCTTAACTTTGAAAGGAAAATGTGACCCTATGCTTATTTAAAAATAAACTCAAGGCTGTGAGCTATGCTCATGGTGTCTGGGAGCTACTGGAAACTCATGATCACTGGTTGGAGACACTTACCTTACAGTGGTATGCTCAGATTTACCATATAAAAACAAAAATAAACATTTTGTTGCTTCAGTAGGTGACTTTGTGCTCTGAAACAAGGAAGACAACTTTAAAATAATTGATACTTCTGGAAAAAAGTGTGGTTTGTTGGGATGTCACAGTATGTTTTTTAAATTTTTGTCTTATTGGTTTTGTATTTATATTTGCTGAGTGTTTCCAAATATGCTATAAATTATAGTTTGAGTGACTCTTTAATATGTGTGATCATACATAATACTGTTTTGTATTCTGATGGCTTTTTTTGCCTTAGTTGCAATTTGTGGAAATAAAAAATGCCATAACCTCATATTAACAATCTGTATTCTCTCTGAGGCTTTCATTGATAGTATTATTAAGATGCTGTATGTGCTCGGTTCATTCAAATATGAAAACTCAGCCCCATAGCAAAGCAGAAAATAAATAGGTTAGCAGAACACTTGAGAAAATTGGAAATCAAGAACAAGAAAATATTACTCTCTGTAATATACATAACAGTCAAAGCAAATCAATGATTGCATAGACTAATAAATCTTGCTTTGCCGAACAAAATTAGTGGTGCCATAAATCAGCTCATAGAAATGTTGAATATTCTATCCTCACTGCTTAGTGTTCATTGTGGTGAATGACACAAACATCAATTTAAAACTATTGAGTTAGTTGCAAGACTATTGGGTGAAAAATATCGTCATGTGAAGAATATCAAGGAACAGAATATAGAAGGTAAGAATATACTTTTTATGTATATAATACCTGTCTTTTTTACAGTATAGTATATAATAGTGTTTACTTTTTATAGTTGTATTAAATATTGGTTTTTAAGAATTATAATGTACATTTGTTATCATATGGATTTTCGGCATTTGTATTATTATAGTAGTTGTTTTATTTCTAGATTAGTCTGTAAGTTTTAATGTGTAATTATTATTTTTACATTTAATTAGTCATTTATAATTTAATAGCAGGTTGCTGGGTTTTTATGGAAATAGGATCAAAAGTAATTTAATGATAAAGTATTGTTTTTTATTTTGAATTAGTGTTTGTTAGTTACATATTTTATTGTGAAATAATTACATACATTACTTTTTTGACTATTTGCTATTTTAATAATGTAAATCCATTTTGATATTTTTATTATACAATTTGAATTGCCTTCATTTTAATGACTAAATCATAATTTCGTAGTGGGTTGTTTGGTTTGTAGGGAACTAGGGTGGGAAATTATTTAGATTACATTTTTGTTAAATACTATTGTTATTTTAATTAAAAACAATATTGCTAACTAAATATTTACAATATGTAGTTGTTAAGTTATATACATTTTTTGTTGTTTTTTAATTAAATCATAAGAGTATTTAATAAACGTTTTCAAATGAATTTTATGTTTATCTATTGTTTTAATTCTGCTTTGTTTAATTACTAATTTAATGTTATGATTTAATTATATCTTATTTTTAAGATATGTTTGGGTGTTTTTTGAGTAGCAGGGAGTGAAATTTATTTATTTAAAATTAATTTACTTTGTTTTATATCCGTTAAATTGGTTCATGACATAATAAAATATAAAATAAAATGTAATTATACAAATATTTAATTGTATATATTTATAAAGCAGAAATATTTTATTTTAAGTTGTTTCAATATTTTTCTTTTGCTAGGTATTTAAATGTTTTTTTTAAATGATTAAGAATTAGAATGCTTTATCTATCCCTTTCCTGATTTTGGTTATGTTTGAGTGTCAATAGTAAGTGTCACTCCTCCAAAGTCCAACACTTCCCCTCCTGCTTAGATTAGAGTAGGAAACCTAACCCTTCCAAAATCCAACACTTTCCCTACTGTTGCTTAGCTCATAATAGTAAATGTATCCCCTCTAATGTCCAACACATTCCGCACTTTCACTATGGATGGAGTGGGAATAGTAAATCTACCCACTGCTTAGCCTCTGCCTTGTGCCTGTGCCCACGCCTGTTCCCTGTCCTCCGACCAGGCTCAGACCTTTCAGCCCCATTTTGAGCATTGCCACGAGACTCCCCACCTCATCCTCCTCTCTCTCATCCTCGACCTATTGCTCTTTCTGCGCTCCTCTCTGATGCTTTCTGTGCCTCCCTCATTCTTTCTTTGATGTTTTTCTGTGCCTTTCTCTTTTGATTTTTTTTTTTGCCCCATCTGTGCTCTTCTCTTTTATAGTCATTTATTCTTTGGTGCAATTTGTGGTTTTATTTTCTGCTTTTCTGTCCTTTCTCACTCTTTCTCTGCTGTTCTCATGCCTTCTTAGTCTTTCTCATTCATTCTCTGCAACCTTTATATGCTTTAATCCCACTCTCTCTTATTCCTTCTTTGCCGCCTTTTGGTGTTTTTCTCTCTCTCATTCATTCATTGATGCCTTTTTGTTCTCTTCTCTAATGCTTTTCGTGTGCTTTCTCAACCTTACTTTGCAACTTTGTTATGGGGTTTCTCACTCATTCTCTTCCATAATTGTCATCATTTTGTGCTTTCTTTGCTGACACATGTGCCTTTTTTCTACCATCCATGCTACTTTGACTTACCTCCTAAGTTTTCATTATTTGCTGCTCTTTTGCGCCCTTCTCCCACATTGCACTTCCTTCCTGTAGCATGCTTTGCCTTCCAACAGCCCCTGTAAGTCCTCCCACTCATTCCCTGCTGCCCTTTTTTGCTTTTCTCACTCTCTCACTTTTGCTGCCTTTGGGGATTTTCCCACTCTCCTTCATTCAATCTTTTTCACCTTTTTTATGCCTTTGTTTGATTCTTTTTTGTGCTTTCTCAACCTTTCTTTGCTACTTTTTTGTGCCTTAGCACTCCTTTTCTGCCATCCTCTGTGCCTTTTTCCTTCCATTTTTGTTGCTTTCATATACCTCCTCAGTTTTCTTAGTTTCTTAGAAATAATCATGCTCCACTGTACAACACTACACTGTATGAGACTCTCTGCCACTCTACTGAACAACACTACACTGGACAATACTGAACTATATGACACTCCACTCCACTGAACTCTACTCTATGCCAATACACTCTGCTACACTCTATGCCACTCTTCCACACACTTCTCGATGACACATCACTCTAGCACACTCCATTTTATGACACTCCAGTCAGCGATACTCCACTGTACAACACTCAGCTCTACTGTTTGACATGCCACTACACTGGGGAAGAGGTGTGGCGCAGCAGCCAGGGCACCTGACTCCGGACCACAGGGTTCACGGTTTGATCCCCGGTGCCGGCTGCAGGTTAGTCCAGCACCATGTGACTCTGGGCAATAGCTTGCGTAATCTTTCCGATGGCCCACAGCGCCTTCACACCCTCGGGTGATTGTGCACTTTACAAATACTGAATTTCATTTCAATGTACAACATGCCTCTCCACTTTACGATATTGCACTCCATGATACAACACACCACACCACTCTACTGTGTAACACTTTTCTCTACTGTATGCTATGTCACTCCACTCTTCTCAGCTCTAACCTCTTACACTCTACAATATTCCACTCCATGGCACTGTCCTTCTCTGTCCTGTACTACAATCCACTTTACAACACTCAAATCAATGACACTCCACACTACAATTTGAAACACATTTTTATTAAAACTTGAAACCATTAACATATAATGAAAAAGACAAAGGTTAAAGATAATTTAGAGTTAGAAATACCTCATGTATTCTTTCTATACAAACCCAACTTAAAATACACAAACATTAAAAATTGTAAAGTTGGCTTGACTACCTGGACACACAGGCGCAACATATTCAACACTTCACTGAGTCCACGAGCTTAGCAAGGGGGATATCCGACCACTCCCCGATAAAGTCTATCTTTGGAGCCAGTAGGGTACGACAACCTGGCCCCATCATGATTCAGCCCTGGTTGCTGAAGATCCCGCATATTAGAGATTCCTTGCGGCAAGACACTGATCACTACTTTGGAGAAAACACGGGGTCGGTGGCGTCGGCGATAACGCTATGGGGCACTTACGGAGCAGTTATCAAGGGGCGGGCGTTGTCCGTGATTGTGCGACACAAGACTGAACATAGGTGACGAGTTAGCGAGTTGGAGGCGGAGATACTACACCTCGAGCACGGGGTTTCGCATACCCCTACCCACGAGACCCAACACATACTTAATGTTAAGAAACAGGATTATACCTAGGGCACAGACAATTGCATGTATTGAAGACGCTGATGTCAGCCGCGGCATAGGCCCGAAACGGACTTTTGGTGTGCTGAGAGAGGGGTGGGGGTGGAGGGCGGACGAGGTGGGGATGGTGCTCGATATTGACCTGTCTATTGGGATGTTTTATTTTGTGTGTGGTTATATGCCAAAAATGCCAATAAAAATATTAAAAAAAAAAAAAAAAAGAAACAGGATTATAGGCAACTGCTCTATGAAGATACCAACCGACGCACCCTTGCTACCCGGCACAGAATATACGAGCTGGGTGAACGCACCGGTAAATTGTTGGCATGGCTGGAACGTAAGGAATTGGCTGCACGGTGGGTGGGCGCTATCAAAGGGCCGGATGGTGTGCTGATCACTGACCCTCAAAACATTGCTGAAACGTTTGCAAAGTATTATGAGCAAATATATACTCCGCCGCAGAACTCGCAGGCACGATGGGTGGCAGACCTCCTTGCCACTATTGAAATGCGCTGTGTTTCCCAGCAAGATAAGGAGGCTCTGGAGGTGGATATTTCAATTGAGGAGACTCAAAAAGCCATTCGAGATATCCGGTCCGGCAAGGCCATGGGCCCCAATGGAATCCCGATAGAACTCATGAAATCTATGGCTCTGAAACATGCGCCCCACTTGCTGAATTTGTACAATGAGTGTTATGAGACTGGCGTCCTCCCAGCCGATATCCGCACCGCCACCATAGTGGTCATCCGCAAACCCGGTAAACCAGAGGATGAGTGTGGATCGTACCGACCCATTTCCCTGATCACAGTCGAGGCCAAAATTCTGGCCAAATTGCTGGCCAATCGTCTGCTTCCATATCTCACTGCACTGATCCACCCGGACCAGTCGGGATTCATGCCAGGCCGTAATTCTGCACGTAATTTGCGCCGTGTTCACGGGGCACTGGGCCGTGCTGCAACACTCCTAGAAGAAGCACTTTTGCTCGCGCTTGATGCCAAAATGGCGTTTGATACAGTGGCGTGGGAGTATCTCTTCGCTGTCCTGGCCCGTGTGGGATTGGGTCCCCGGCTGATAGCGTGGATCCGACTGCTATATAACTTGCCCACGGCCCATGAATCAGTTAACAACCACCGTTCGAACTCCTTCTCCCTATGCCGTGGCACGAGACAGGGCTGTCCACTGTCGCCACTTCTTTTTGCCTTGGCACTTGAGCCACTCGCGGTCTGGATCCGGAGTGACCCTGAAATCAGGGGCCTTAAATGGACAGCAGATCACGAAGACCGTATTTCATTATATGCAGACGATATTCTGTTGTACCTGGCTTCCCCAGCGCGCTCGGTCCGTCGGGTACTTCATATTTTTCATATTTTTGGGTACCAGATCAACTAGTCTAAATCCCAGATGTACCCCCTCTGGGGTGACCCGCCGCATAGCCCGAGGGGGTATAACATTCCGGTGGCATCACAGGGTTTCCAATACCTCGGCATCTTCATAACATCGGACCCATCCCTATTTCACGAGCGAAACCTAGTGGGCCCATTGCAGCGGTTCAGGGCAGATGTGGTCCATTGGAAGACATTGCCCCTCACACTCCTAGGCCGGGCAGCCCTTTTTAAGATGCTAGCCCTCCCCCGTTTTCTCTATGCCCTACAGAATACGCCCATCCCGATTCCAGAATCCTATTTTTTGAAGATTGAGGCAGCACTGCGAGGTTTGTTATGGGATACTGGGCCGCCGCGTATCGCAATGCAAAAACTGACTATGGGCTGGTACGACGGTGGGATAGGATTGCCGGACTTACGCCTTTATTACCAGGCAGCACAATTGATCGCAGTCAACCAGTGGGTGTTCGGGTCTCATGATGATCCTAGCTTCCGTACTGACCGCTGGCTTTTGGGGAAGGGAGGTTATAACAGGGCATTGTACTCAAGCCCCAAAAAACTGGGCTTGACTGGCCCTACGGCCCGGACGGTGGAAACCTGGCACATGCTCCAGAGACGCATGGGTTGGTATGGGCAGCTGACTAAGGCCACTCTGGGAGCCTGATTGTCTGGGGCGGCTGAGCACCTGCGCAGGTTTCGATAAATGGGACCTTATTGGTATCTCTACTGTGGGGGATGTTTGGATTAAAGGCAAGAAGGCGTCATTCGCGGAGCTTCAGCTTAAATACCAGCTCGCACCCTCAGAGCATTATCGATATCTTCAAATTAGCCATGCTATCGACGGCGCCCTTCCCACCGGTGCACCCCTTCCAGACTCCTCTCCTTTGGAGGACAGGCTGTTGCTGGATCCAATGGACCGCAGGGCTATCTCCTTGACGTATAAGAAGTTAATTAATAATCGTACTGACCCAATGCGGAAATTACGGGCCAGGTGGGAGACGGATTTGGGAGAAATGGCTGACGAGGACTGGATTGACGCGCTAGCTTCCCCTCGGGAGGTGGCAATACCAATGCGACTCCGCCTAGTTCAGCTCAAAGTTCTGCACCGTGTGTATTTTGATGCTACACTGTTGTGTAAATTGGGAAGACGTCCAGACGCGCTCTGCCTATGACACTGTCACCAGACGGGTAAATTTCTGCATATTCTATGGGCTTGCCCCCTTATTTAGCACTACTGGATAGAAGTCACCCGACAGATGGCGAGGTCCATAGGTAAGCCCATCGCCCCCTCTCCTCAGCTCTGCCTCCTTAATGTGTGGGAAGATACAGACCTCACCCAGGTGGAGCAGGAGTGGTCGGCGGTGGTTTGGGCCATTGCTAAAAGGAATATTGCCCAGAAGTGGGGGGTAGCCACCATGCCGCCGCTGCGCGTTTGGGCCACTGATATGGATCTAGCTATGGTGGCGGAGAAAACGGTCTACAAGAGTCGAGGTTGCCCTAGGAAGTGGGATCACAAGTGGGGAGGTTGGAATAAACATCGGGGGGGACATCGGTATTTCTCCTACGGTGGAACTGAGAAGGGAGAGACAGGCGATCCTGGAAAAAATGGGGGCAAGCGCAGTGACCTGAAATCTTAAGGCCACCAATCGTACACTGTGTGCGGGGGGCACCCTGATCCTAACATGTAATCATGATAGGTTAGGCTGCACTAGGTAGCAGTACAATATATTACAGTACTTGTATGCAAGTATATATTCTCTGTAATAAGCAAAATGGTTGCACTGTTCATCTTTTTCACCATCCTCATAAGGCTACTCACATTATTCTGTTTCCTTCTATTGCTTATTCCAGCACAAGTATTTTACTCATGAATCACAATCCTTCAATTAATATTGAAATGCTTTCCTGTGTATTTCTTGTGTACCTCTTTGGGTTTGCATAGGTAACTAAGCAAAAGGGTTCTAGATCTGTTACCACAATTTCCTTGGGGAGTCAGGGTTGTCATGTTCTGAGGTTGCACAGTCCATTTGTCACTCTGACTGCAGTAAGCGGTACACATGACGCACTGTGAGCTAGCAGGACCTCAGCTAACATATCCGAAAGGAGCACAGGGAATCAGTCTTCTACAGTTCTGATGGTTATGTTGTGCAACAAAAGCACAGTTTTACTTGAGAAAGTATAAGCCGTATTACAGGGCGGTTACAAATATACAGAATAAAATGTAACTTGATATGCCCACTTCCATCCCTTATATAGATTTATAGATTCACTCTCTCATAACATTATGCTGTTCTTGTTTAATATTTCACGGGATAAAGAGAACATGGTTTACATATGCAAATTTTACTTCTTTACATTTTTTGCAGCTTTTAACACCAGCGTTTGTGCTAGTAAAACTGAATTACGAGTGCAAATGGCTTTGTGAACTGAGCACATGATATCGAGACGTGTAGTATCTTTGCCCTGTGAAGAAATAACAGGTGGTACCCTATGTTTGGACCCCCCAGGAAAATGAAACTTGGGGCCTAAACATCGCTTCCCATCTTCACACTGTTTCTACCCAATGTCAATAACCCATTTGATGCTAATACATCACATCATGAGGTCACTACTTCCAATGCTGAAAGCCATAGTGATTCTCTGTTTGCCACAGGTTTTCAGGTACTTTATTTTGTTTGTATTTTATTTGCATTATTGTTCACACTTGTTCAGTTTGTAAGGTCTTGTACTTTAGCTGTATTACAAGCAATTCAGTAGTTTCAATAGATCATACTTTATAGTCTTCTAACGTTGTACTCTGGGAGACCCTGGAAAAGACAGTGGAAAGAGCTGGCTAAAGTCACTTCTCCTTCAGAAGCTTGTTGTAATTTTACTACTGTCGAGCAAATCCAAATTATTATCAATTTTCAGGATTTGTTTCCGATGAGATTTGAATATTGGAATTGGAAAAATATAAGGAAAAAGGCATTGAATTTACTCTGTTAAACAAAGAACATGGATTCACGGATAGGAATCCTTATAACTTTTTGGCACAAATTCTAAGACACCAGTAAATAGGAAAATCTGAATCCCATGCTGTAGGGGGGTCATGCCACCATGATCAAAATGGTAACAACGTGATGACTGCTACATGCTCCAGGCCTGATTCATAAACTTTTGAGTATGTTTACTACTTATCGGTATTTACAGACTGCACTTTTGTTGCAAATTATATCTTGTAGTAACCAAAACTTTTGTAGCAAGTCCAGCACTGCACATGGCAAAGCACTGTTCTGAATGTACTACTTTTTTTGAAGTAACTTATACTCTGAGGGCCCGATTCACAAATGTAAACTGAGACAAAAGTCTAACTTTACGGCTTTTGGTATTCACAAAGGGCATTTACGAGTAGTAAAGTTAGAGTTTGGTCTTAGTTTAAGTTAAGGTTTGGTCTTAAGTTTAACTGAGACCAAAACTCTAGTCTCAGTTAAACTTAAGACCAAAACTTAAGTTAAACTGAGACGAAAGTCTAACTTTGCTACTAGTAAATGCCCTTTGTGAATACTGAAAGTTGTTAGACCTGGCACCTTGGCGTGGGTCTCCCTTCCATTTTTGCTGTTGCCTCATGTGTTTTTGCTGGTGTTAGATGCTTTGGGCACTGTGCCACTGCTGTCCAGTGCCACAGTGCAAGTGCTCCCTATGGTAAATTAATGTATGAATTACTGATTCCATGATTGGTTGGTTTGGTTTACCTGTCAAACCCTAGTAGAGTGCACCAGGAATGCCCAGGGCTGGTAATCCAAATACTGCTGGTGGGCTTGCAGCACTGGTTGTGCCACCCACAAAAGCAGCCTGTAAAAGTGTGTCTGAGGCCTGCTGTTGCAGAGCCTGTGTGCAGTCTGGTACTGTCATGCTGACTGGGCAAGTGCACCCACTTGCCAATCCCTAAACCTTCCCTTTTCTTCATATCAGACACCCCTATGGTAGGCCCAAGGTCAGTGTGCATTGTAAGTATAAGGTAGGACATGCCCTGGTGTGTCTGGCATGTTCTAATAGTGAATTACAGCCATTTTCGTTTTTCACTATTGCAAGGCTATCTGTTCTCCATAGGCCAGAATGGGCAGTTTGAGTATTACATCTTATAATCCTAATTGACTCAGGGAACATGGTAGAAATTGAAATTTAGTATGCCTGAACTCAGAATGATACAATACATCTTTTAGTGAAGTTGGTTTTAACATCCTGTGTTTGAAAATACCACTTTTTGAAAGTAGGTATTTTCTTGTCTAACCATCCAAACCTGCCTCTGCTAGGCTGTGTATTCCTTGTCTGAAGTTTGAGTGACAGGGGCTGGGGGATTCAAGGAGACAGGGTGAGTCAGCACAGGGCTGAATAGAGAGATCTGTATATAGATGGGTGGGAGGAGTTGCACCTGGGACCTGAATAGGGCTGTGCCTTCCCTCCACAATGCTGGCTCCACCTCCTGTGGTGCGTCTGATGACTGACCAGAACTGGTTTGGACTAGGCAAAGGCCTCTCTGCCTTCAGACAACAAAGAGGAAAATTAGTATAAATATTGGGACCCAAACCCAAGAACTTTAGATCACTTTGGGAAACAAGAAGAAACCTTTGCTGAGGAGTGGAACCAGAAGAAACTGAGGAGAGAGACTATCCCTAAGCTGAAGTGCTGCTTGGGGAATTGGCCTGCAGTGGTTTCCTGACTGTCAAAGAAAGGAGAAAGGACTTTGTGTGCACTATTATTCAACTTGTGAAGGATCTCCAAGGGCTTGGAAAAGAGCTTGCCTCCTGCTGAAGTCTCAGAGCCAACAGACTTCACCCACCAGCTCCCCAAGAGATCTTTTGAAGTGCCTGCAGTTGTGCTGGACTTTTTGAGGACTTGCATGTCACAAGGAGCTGGAAGCACGACTCAGGAACAAGAAGCGTGTCGCCCAACTGCCGCTGCCGCTTCACAACACGAAGCGCCTCGCATCGCCGGAGAAGAGGATCGATGTCACAGCAGACGCCGCCGCATCACTGGGAAGCGTGTTGCAGGGCCTGTCTCGGCTCATCACAGGAGAAGAGGATCGTCGTCGCATCAAACGCCGCCACATCTCCGAGAAGCGTGTCGCAGGGCCTGTCGTGGCTCATCGCCGGAGAAGAGGTTCGACGTCACAGCAGACGCCGCCGCATCACCAGGAACAGTGTCTCAGGGCCTGTCACGGCTCACATCGTTGTGGAAGCAACTCGCATCGCCAGGGAAGAGGATCGACGTCGCAGCAGATGCCGCCGCATCACTGGGAAGCGTGTCGCAGGGCCTGTCACGGCTCGCACCGTGTAAAGCATCTCGCATCGCTGGAGAAGAGGATCAACGTCGCAGCAGACGCCGCCGCATCACCGGGAAGCGTGTTGCACCAAGAAGAAAGTGCCATCTTTGTTTATTTGCACCGGATCTTCACTGCATCACCATCCTTGCAACACTTTTGTTGCCCTGCGTGTCGCATCTTAAGGTGCATTGAACTCTGAGTGTCGCATTTACCATCTTAAGAGAACTAAGCTAAATTCTACCATTTTAAAGTAACAGTATTATGGATTTTTGTTGTTTATGGTCTTGTGTTAAATCTATATAAAGAATACTTATTTTTTATATAAAACTTGTGTGGTGTCCATCTGTAGTGTTGTCACTTGATTACTGTATGTGTTCACAAATGTTTTACACACTGCCTCTGAGATAATCCTGTCTGCTCGTGCCAAGCTACCAAGGGGGTGAGCAGGGGTAATTTTAGGAGTGTACCCCCTTACCCTGACTAGACGCAAGGGTCCCTATTTGTCACAGGTACCTACCAATGCCAACTAGAGACCCCCAAATCTAACATTCGTGGTCAGCGGTGAGGATTCTGGACTTGCATTTGTGACTCATGTACATTGATTGGTGAACACTACTAGAGAGTGCATACCAAAACGCAACCACATACTTTTGGTAGATAGTTTTTCTGTGACTTTCTGCCAAGTTTAAGAACCATGGAGAAAGCAGCATCCATAGCATCTGTTGATAATGATTGGGAAGAGGAGAAATTGGAATGCTACACTGTTAACCAGCTCAAGCACTTCTGCAGGAGGTTCAAAGTTTTTATGACCAGTATCTCCAGAAAGGAGGATTTCCAGAAGGTGCTGAGGGCCTGGGCTGGGCCTGGGCAGCTAGAAATACCTCTGAGGAGGAAGTAGAGGTTGAGAATGAAGAGGAGCAGCTGGGTGGGCCAGTGGGTCCAGGGGTAAGGAGAGTAACTTCCCCAATAGGTAGCAGTGTTTCTGCCAAAGGCCTGTCTCCAGAGGAGTTGGAGGACAGAAAGGAGTGTAGGATGCATGAAATGGAGCTGACCAAGCTCAATTTAAACGGGCAGTTGGAATTTGAATTGCAAACTAGGAAGTTAGCCCTAGATGAGAAGAAAATGCAGTTTGAACATGAAAAGGTTTTGAGGGAGTTAGAATTGAAGGCCAAGAGCTTAGAGATTACTCTGGCAGCACACCGTCATTGCCTGTTGAATCTAGAGTGTATATTCCCAAGGATGTGGTAAAAGAATTTCACAAGAATGATGATATTGGGCAGTGGTTCAAGGCCTATGAGGTAGCCATGTCTTCCCACCGGGTCCCTGAGAAGGATTTGGGAGCGGGGTTGTGGGGGCGGTTCCTTAGTGAGGGGTGGGACACACTGTTAGACTTGCCTTCTGAAGTCTAAAACTCAAATAGCCACATGAAAGATGCATTAATGTCCAGGTATGGTTTAACTCCTGAATTATATAGACAGAGGTTCAGGGGTGGCAAGAAGATAAAGAACAGTACCTGGGTGGAATATGTCACTTTTTTCTGCAGCGCATTGGATGGTTGGGTGAAGGGTAGCAAAATTGATGATTTTCAGGGGCTCCTTGATTTGATTGCATGGGAGCATTTGTCCAGTAATTGTTTTCCAGAGCTACGCCAGCACCTGATTGATAGTAGGCTGACTAATCCTAAGAAGCTTGCTGAGGAGACGGACCGCTGGGTCAGTACCAGGGTCTATAAGGGTCATGTGGTAGATTCAGCCAAGAGAGGGCAGGGTCCCCAGCAGAAGAGTGGGGGGGACAAGGGTAAACAGAGGGAGTTCCAAAGAAGGCACCAAAGTAGTCCCCAAGGGAACCAAGGCCTCCCCCCCTTAAACCATCAGGGGCCCAACAGGTCCACCTGTTCAAGGGGGACCCCTGAGATGCTACAAATGTGGGGACATGGGTCATAAAGCGAATGATCCCAGGTGCCGCCAGTTTGTGAAGTCAGCACCCCCTGGTGCAGCCCCCCGGCAGATGGCTAGTGTAGCCCTGGGTGAGGAGATGGGTGCCCAAAGTGGGTGGGGTCCCGAAGAGATGTCCCTTGTCTCTTTAGGAGACTGTGAGGTGGTCCCCAGGACCCAGCTGCCTGACACTAAGAAATACAGGCAGTGGGTGACCATTAATGGCCATAGAGTGAAGGCTCTTAGAGATGCAGGAGCCAGTGTGACAGCTGTCAAGTGTCACCTGGTATCTCAAGAGCAGGTTGTCCCCAATGCATTCTATCCAGTTGTTGCCGCTGTCAACACAGAGAGCCACTGCAAGGTGGCTCAGGTTCCCTTTGAGTGGGGGGGGGTCTCTGGTACTCTTCAGGTAGCTGTGAGGCCCGCCATGCCTGTTGGCTGTTGGTTAGGGAACGATCTGGAGAGCTCACCTTGGGCGAAGGTGGAGCGGAGTGCTCATTTGGAAATGTTGAGTCTGCCTGACTGGGCGTGTGTCACCACATGGTCCATGGCAGCCAGTAGGGGTTCTCAAGAGGACCTGGAGCCTGAGAGGGGGCCCCAGGTACCTGCCTTAGAGAGAGGAGGCAGGGGGCACGGGAAACCGGCCCACGAAGTTCCCACGGTCCAGAAGGAAGCAGACCCTGAGGGGGATGCCCTGGAGTCTACCTACCTATGCCAACTAGAGACCCCCAAATCTAACAAAAGTCATAAAGTTAGACTTCCCTCTCAGTAACTTGTGAATCAGGCCCAGAGTTTATGAATACCAAAAAGTAGTAAACTTCCCCGAAAGTGTAAGGTACTCAACAGTGCAAGTTACCTTTGTGAATCAGGCCCAATAAGTGAACCACTCTTCAATTGTGCTATTAGAAGTTACTCCACGTTTGATACCTTCTTCAAAGTATTCCTACTTGGTCCAAAGAAGGCATGCTTAGCTACTTAATCACTCAACACAGGTTCCTGGAAGGAGAATGATGTTGTGTAATTCAGAGTCATGGTCATACAGCATTTATTTTCAAGCCAATGTGAAACTGGCTGAAATTAAAATGTGTTGCTTTTTTAAGAACCAAAGCAGTTACGTCAAGAATGGTTAAACAAAGCTTGTATTTAATAGATCTGCTTTAATAATCTAAAAAGAAAGTGTTACATTGCATATTAATGCTGCTAGATGATTTTGTTTTTTTAAAACAATGGGAGAACTGTTAAAATTGGGCAACTCAATAACCAAGAGTATTGTGTATTTCTCCCCGGTCTACAATAAATTTGGATACTGGAATTTGGAGCTATACAGAAACTTTGCAAAAATAAAGGCAAAATTATTAGTTAAGTGATTCAACTAATAAAGGCGATACATTGCCTTAGTGCTCTCAATGTAGAATAAACCACCATTCTCAGCATCCAATGCAAGTCCTCAAAAGGTTGTATATACAGAGAATAATAGGCTTGACTGGGAGAAAAACAAGTTAAAACATAACTCTGTTATGTTGTTGAAAAAAGTGGTCAAAAAAAGTTAAATATGTAAATTGTAATGTGCAATTTTAATTTATCCAGGAAAAGATTGGTATGAAGTCGTTCTTCATATCGTTAACATGTCAAGAATATTACACAAGAGCAGGGGCGTAACACAGGCCCCCGCAGCCCCCGCAGTGCGGGGGGCCCCCATGCGCCAGGGGCCCCCTCACTCTCAGCGGAGGGAGACGGCTGCGCCTGCAAGCAAGCCTCTTCAACCTCCCCAAGTCCCCATAAATTAAACTGTGCGCGCACGCCCCGGTGACGGCATCTAAGCCTCCGAGTCTTCCCTCTCATTCTGTCTCGCTCCTCAGTTAGTGAAAACCGAGACTTCAAGAAACGGGTATTACCCTCTCTTTCCTCCTTTCGTTTATTTCCTCCCCTGTGAAATGGATACAAAAAATAATTTTTTGTTGTTGCTAGAAACGTCCTTTTCTGACACAAGTGCAGCATCGGGGTGGAGAAAAATAAAACATTCCAAATGTGAAAGTAAGTAACTAATTAAAGCAAGACAGAGTGGTTGCAACGTGTCCAGATTGATTTATTCACACCTAAACACATTAGCGCCACTTTTACAGTGTTTGCCAGTGAAGCGCTACTTTTGTTTTCTCCTCTCTCTTTGAACAACATTGTTTTCCCTGTGTGGGAAAGTGCACCTTGCCTGGAGGTCCTGAAATACCTGCTGGATGGGTGAATTGGAAAACAAAATGTGTACAGCGACTGTGTGTTTACGAATGTGGTCTGTTTAAACCATACTGCCTATGTTTTGAAAGGATATAAGCAATGGGCACTGAAACGGGTCGCTTTCGGGCCCTGTAGTCATGGCCTTACCTTTTCATGCAAAAGCACTCACTAATTTCAGAATAATAAGTGCAAAAGGAAAAAGGTAACCCTGTTGTTCCTGCTTACATTTCACATGCTTTATTTAATCTTTCATTCCCTAGGAGTGTTTGCTTTTTCTAGGATGTTGTTAATTTGTTTTAGGCAGCATATTGCTCTTGTCTAGTGCGCAATTAGAATTGAGTCACACCCAGGTGTTTATAGCGGGTCAGTGCAGTGCAAATTTCTCTAAGTGGGGCAGTATGGTGTTCAGAGGGGGAGAGTATGTGGTGCTATGGTCAGAGCTGCTGAAGTGGAACTGGTGAACCAGGTTCAGCCTTAATGACCAGGCTCCCAGACCACTCTCCTGAGGGAGCACATTCCTGTGCTACACCTTAAAAAGGCACCGCAAGATCTTAAAAGCCCTGGTGTCTTAGCACCAGCAGGTGGACCCTATTGGTGCCAAGTGTGGATTCACCTTGAAGGCCTGTCCACCACTATCCATGAAGTTCACCTCCAGTCTTGGGGACAGACCTATGAAGCAGCACACCATAGAGTGGCAGTGACTCTGTCACTGAGGTCAAAGGACCCTTGAGCAGGGTGGTTCTAGGGCAGTGCGACCGCACCAGGCGCTAACTTCAGGTGGGGTCATCGTGTTTGTAAGTATATTATGGTTTTAAAAGCACTTGCAGCCTCCTTCCTGGCCTCCAACATTTTTGGGCAACAATAAAAATGTTTTGATAACTCCAGTGAATAATGTTCTTAGTAGAGAGAGATGGTGTTTTGTCTAGTGGAAGGTTTGACTCATGAAAAGGAATGGCAGAGGTGTAATGTGCATGCTGCTAAGAACATGTGCGATGCAGATCACAAAGTGCACATAATGTGAATAGGTCAGTGGGTTACTGCTTTTGTCAGAGAGACCCTATTCTTACTTGCAATTAATAGGTTAAAATCCTAACATAGAACAGTGAGCTATTAACTGTCATGTAAGAGCTGCATGCAAACTCCAAGGTATAAATTAGAGCGTTATGTTTTTTTCCCCAGTCTTCGATTATCCTAATGTTGCAAAAAAGGGTTCCTTTGGGTAGAAATCAATTCTGATTATTAAAGAGAACCCCTAACCATGGTATTATGTTTTTAATTCTGAGTTTGTGTTTCTGCATCACTATTAAACTATGCTGCCTACTAGTATGGTTGTCATGTGACTCCTACACCTTGTAGTCCTTTATCTTATGTAACATTTCCTACACAGTGATTTACACACATGTGAATGATTGTCTCTGTGTAATATGTGTGATGTAAAGGGCTCTGATACCCTACACTGGTATTAGTGGTGCTGTAAATTTTCTGATACTTTATTATTTTGAAATTTTTACACATGCTAGCAGTCTCTGCAAAGATGTTTCCTTATTAGTACTAGTGGAACATACAGCTGCAGCAATGAGAAAGGTGACCAGTTAACCTTTGCAAAGGGCCCTCCACTTCACAACAGCACAAGTCACATTTTTTAGTAACTTTTGATGTGTTTGAGCTATAAACAATTCATTAGTTAAAATCGTCAGAAGATGATGTATTATGTGGCAAATATGGCAAAGCCATAGTTATGTGGAAAACATTTGCAAACTAGGATATTTTGCCATTCATGTTTGAACTCTCTCTCTAGGCATCTTGAAGCTGGAAAACTCCTGCATCCATCCCAAACTGGGTTTCGCCCCTCTCAAGGGACTGAAACAGCCTTACTGGCAGTCGCGGAAGACTCTAGAAGTATTCTTGATGCAGGTGGTTCTCTAGCCATGATATTGTTAGATCTCAGCGCGGCATTTGATACGGTTAATCACCGTATCCTAATTCATCGACTCAAAGATCTGGGTGTGACAGGAACAGCCCTGAATAGGCTGTGCTCTTTCCTCGAGGGTAGATCCTTACAGGTCTTCGAGGGCGAGGCCATTTCAAGCCCTGGGCCCCTTTATTGTGGCGTGCCTCAGGGGTCGTCCCTGAGTCCCACTCTCTTTAATGTTGACAAGGCTCATCTCGCGGACATTGTTCTACCCTTTGGGGTGCATATATTTACATATGCCGACAACACTCAATTAGTGGTGGCATTTAACTACAAAAGCAGTTCCCCTACTTGTCTTGGCCCAAGCCTCGAGGAGGTGATTAGGTGGATGTGCCATTCCCATCTAAAACTGAACGGTGATAAGACCGAGCTTATGTTGCTCGGTAATCCCTCCCCCTCGAGGTTTCCTCTATCTAGCCAGCATGTATGGGCCATGTGCCTGTCCCCCAATCCGAAATAAAGAGTTTGGGTTTCTGGCTTGATTCTGAGCTTAGTTTTAAAACCCAAGCAAGGAAAGTTGTTGCATCCTACTTCGGTATTCTAAGACTGCTGCGTAAAGTGTTCCCTTTGCTACCCCCTCAAGCAAGAAAGCTTGTGGTCCAGGCACTTGTCTTATCCCGCCTGGGCTATGGCAACGCTCTTTATCTCGGTGCTCCGTGTGCGGTCTTTAAGAAACTTCAAATCATGCAAAATTGTGCTGCAAGGATTCTTGAGGGTACTCCAAGCCGCCAGTCAGCCAAAGCTGCACTTAGGTCTTTACATTGGCTTTCTATTCAGGAAAGAGTCCACTTTAAAGCCCTCTGCACCACCCATAAGATGCTAGGGGGTGTGGGACCGGCTATCATTTCTTCCTTTGTCCAGCCCTACCAAGCCAACAGGCGGTGAAGTTCAAATGACCTCCACCTGGCGTCTGTTCCCAGAATCAAGAGGTCCAGAAGTGGCGGCCGGCTCTTCTCTTACAACGCTGCTAAACTCTGGAACTCCTTGCCGCTTCAGCTACGTAAAGAGCCAGACCACACCGTCTTCCTCAGGAAGCTCAAAACCTGGCTTTCTCCTAATTGATTGCCACAGCTTAGTGCGGTTTCTGCCCTAGCGCTGGGATGCCTTTGGGTAACCATGCGCTTTATAATTGCTATTTCATTTCATTTCATTTCAACTGCTCTTGTGGAAAAAGGGAGGAAAAGTGCTGATACAGAAACTCCATGGCTGGGAGACAAATGGCTTGCGATTCCACTTTTAAGGATATTTGGGACATTCCGTGATTAGAAATGTATCCCATTTTGTGAATGTATTTTAATGTTAATAATACATATTTAACCCTAAATAAACATGTGTATCTATTGGTTAAATTAAATAATGTAATAAGCTGTAACCGGTTAGTGAAATGGGAAACAAATACTAAAAATTGGGATATTTTGCTCTTTCTGCCACACCTCTCACTCCACCCACTGACCCAATCCATTGGTTATTCCCGCCCTCTGATTATCCTCCCACAGTTCCCCTACTTTTTTCCCCCACTTCGACCACTGCCTGGCACTAACATGCATAAGAGACAACTGTGGGCTTTTACCACTGGGTCTTTTAGAGAATGACACCTCAGGTCCATACACGGGGGCTAAACACAGCACGTTTCTGGGTTCTCCGCACAACGTGTTTGCTATTTGACGCCAGACTTCTGCAGCTTGTGTTGAGGAAATTAAACATTCCCTTGTGCTTGTATAAAACATAGCTACCAAGTGGCATTGGCACCATGTCGTGTCCATTCGTAGCTTTTATCCAACAACACTTTGCATGCTGGAATGTTTGACCCCTTACTTAGATGGTCACAGCACAACTCCCAGAATGCAAGGCGCTGTTGGCTTAAAATCCAGGCTTGGCTGGCGGTGTCACACGTGACGATAGAGCCATTTGGAGGCAATGGTGAATCTGTAATTTAGCAGGCGTGTCTATACTCTTAGTAGATTGTAAATACCGCCAGTGTTGACACACTGAGGTCTGAGGCCTCTGTTTGTTATGAAGTAAGGCCCAGTCTTGTGGTTCAGGTCAGTCCTTGTGAGGGAAGCTGCTGGACTTGTTTTTACAATGTACTTTGAAAGTATTTTCACCTTGATGCAATAAGAAAGTTGGATTGTTTTACAAAACATGCTTGATTTTTGTATATTGCTGGACTGGTGATTGCTTTATTTTGCACTTTGAAAGTATTTGCACTTTTTCTTTTGCTTTACCAACTACAGTTTGTATAGATTGTCATTAGGTACTTGCTGATATGGTTTGTTTTTATTCTACATGCAGTGTTATTTATGGTGTTGCTTGCACTTGTCTGTAATACGTGTACCTTAAATCTTGTATTTAGCATTGTTTACACTACAGAAATGATCAATTAAAACAGACAAACATCTGCATCAATGTTCTGAAGCATCCAAACAGTTTTCTTGCTCAGCCTTGTTTGCCTGCCTGTTTGCAGTGCTTACTAATAAAGACATTATGATTGAAATTGCTTCCTCAGTTCCCGTTATTATCATGCACAAACCTTGACAGTCACTAGTGTGTGGCATGCAGATAATTCATCAGTCTATTTCTCTTGACTTTCGCAGGATACTGAGTTATAGCTTGTGTACTTCTCATGTATATTGTCAGTCGAGTTTTTATGGAATCGCAGGTTTGGGTTGGTCTTTCAAAGTTGCAAGGTATTGTCAATTCTATTTCAGACCCTTCATAGTTGTTCTTTGTTCTTCAGCCATAGTGTTCCTGAGACAATAGGATCGCTCCTTGGCATGGTTCTGATTGCTGCCTCAGTTAAATAATCTGCTTTTGACAGTATTGTTACAAAGGGCGTAGCTTGTATGTTAAGAGTGTGTCCCACTTTCTCATTATAACTTAGAGAAAGACAATATAGAGGCATTTCATTTAAATGTTGGAGGTTTCAAATCAAAATATGCTAGATTTCTGGGTGGTAGGGCAAAGTGGTAGATGGTGGGCCGCGCCGCC
Source organism: Triturus cristatus (assembly GCF_964204655.1). NCBI lineage: Eukaryota > Metazoa > Chordata > Amphibia > Caudata > Salamandridae > Triturus > Triturus cristatus. Next base: position 922,858,791 of record NC_140588.1, read on the forward strand.
GGGGGAGGGGGGACCCCCTCCATGTGCTTTGCAGGGGGCCCCCTCAAGTTTCGTTACGCCACTGCACAAGAGGTGCAACAGAATGACCCCAATGGCACACATCAGTTTAGAGAATACAAAAGAATCTCTTGTCAAATAATTGTTATCCAGAGGTTCCACTAAAATCTTGCTATTTGCAGAAATGTTGGGGTTCCAGCTCACTGTATCTCTTGATGGACTGTCTGATACACTGTAGTCCAGAATATAAAAGTGGAGCGTGAGCAGCCTTAGTGCTTATATAAAGCATAAATAAGTCCATTTCAGTAATGTGTGTACACCTTTTACTATAAAAAGTGGAACCATTTCTCCCAGAAAGCAACCAGCACACCTGTCTATGAGGCTAACAATCTCACCATCACCGGTGGCTCTCAGCACACCCGGAGCCAGAAGGCCATCAGACTGGAGGCTGTATGAAAATGTGTAAAGAAGAAAAAAACAACTTGCTTACTCCAACTATGCTCGGTGCATGGGATCTGGAACATCATACCTGTAGCCATCAGGACAAGGCAAACACTGCTCCAATTTAGTTAAGAGAGGAACAAAAATCACCCTTTTAAAGAACTGTGCATCACAATTTAGTAACACAATCCAGCTACCTTTCCAATCATTCGTTAACTGTTTTTCTGCCTTTTGGAAATGTTTGCACTATGTAAAAATAATCATGGACACAAACATACATTTTGTTTGACTTCCTCTACTATTTCATACACTGTATGGAAATTGTTGCTTTGAGTATTCAGCAGCAGTCATTATAACAACACAAGAAGCCTAGATCTAACTTTTCTGGGGCACTGGCGACATGTTTTAACCAATGCACTGCATTTTCTTTTCCAAACTCTGTGTGCTGTTACAGACATTAATCCCAGGTCGTAAAGGCAGTGCTGTCGCTAGAGGGGCAAAGGTGGGGCCCATGCCCCGCTCTGTTTGTCTAAGCCCTTCCTCCTTGTGCCCCTCGACCACAGCTGCTAAATGTACCAGGAGGTAGAACAGCAAAAATAAACTGGCACTGCACATTGTCACATACATGAATTCATCCTATCACCTTTCATTGCAAAGCAGTGTTGTTTGATTAAAATGTTTAAATGTGACCTTGTATGGATATGCTTATTTTTCTATATATCTAAATTTACAACTATTCATATGTATGCACATGTACATACATTGTCAGATTTTAAGCAAATAAATGTAACCTTTATATGTGGCCCGCCAGTTTTATCTGTGGCCGAATGTGCCCCCCCCCCCCCTTAAAATCCACTCATAGAGACACAACAGAGTACAGTTGTCTGTAAAACTCTGGAATTCTCTTATTACCTGTATATGTACTAGCAATCAGCCAGTACGTGTAGACCGGGCTGATAATGACACATTGTGCAGCACATGTTAAAATAATCCCTCATAATGCCACTCTAATGTCCATCTGTAAATAAACTGCCCATCTAAGATTTTACAGAACTTCAAATTGCTTTCTTCACCTCAGTCCTTTATTTTCTTCTCAGTTGATGCTCAATACATTTGAAAACTAATGTGTTAAAGATGGCATTATAAAAACTCATTTTGCCAGGTGCACTGTTCAAAATATGACTTTTAGGAGGCCCTGCCAAGGCGGAAACAAGAACATCTATAGATGAATATATCAATTTAGTGAAATGGTTATGTTTATTTTGCTCGCTGTTCAATCTGTTTAATATCTATTTATAGATTTAAGGGTTTCAGGGCATTAAAGATGGGTGAAGATCCAAGACAACAGCTTGCTTTGCCATATGGATTATCATATGGCTCCTAGTGATGAAGTGGAAGGAGCAGTGTTGTAATTTCTTATTTCAGCAAACCAGCCTCAAAATCATACTAATACTGCGTATGTTCATTGATGCATTGAAGGCGTAGCTCATGGCTGTCCGCGAAGAAACAAAGCATTGTTTATTATTGTCTATTAACCCCTTGCCTGCTCATGACGGAACCACTCCGTCATGAGCCACGGGCGCCGTGTGCTCATGACGGAGTGGTTCCGTCATGCTGCGGCCGTTGGCGGGCGCTCTGCCCACGCGGCACTAATTCCCCGCCTGTGCGGGCGAACAATGCAAGTGGGCGGAGTCGTGACAGAACCACTCCGTCATGAGCACAGCGCGCCCGTGGCTCATGACGGAGTGGTTCCGTCACGAGCATGGCGGCGCCGCAAACACCCCAAACCCCCCCAGCGCCGCGGCAAAATTCGTGCCGCGGCGAAGGGGTTAAGAAACAAGCAAATAGAATCAAATCACAGCTATAATAATACAAAGTAAAAGTAAAGATGATAATATCACAGAGCTGAGGTGAGACAATGTGAGGGTCCTGTGGAGGTCTTCAGTCATTCAAATACGTTTTACGTAGGTGGACCTTTAGGTTTCTCCTGAAAGATAGTCAATTGTCATGGTTTCAGGTTGGACGTTCCAGAGTTTGGGAGTCAGACATGAGAAGTCGTGGTTCAGTGATTTGCTTTTCTTTCTCAGACCATTTGTGATTTGCTTCTAACACTCTGTTTCCTCCAGTGCTCAATGGTTTTTCTATTAACCGGAAGAATACACCAGATAGAGTGAATTGGGGGTTATGGGAGCAATTTTCTGAATGGATTCTGGCATTAAGGGGAGCTAGTGGAGCTATTTCTGATTTCTTGCACCTTTAGTCAGGAGGATACTGTTTGTATACAATTGACACCATTCAGTTTTGAGAGGACTAAGGCCTGTAACTGTAATTTTATAATGGCTTTATTACATTTTACAAGCTTTATTATTAACTTATTTTACATTTATTATGTATTTTATAATTTGTAAAACAATTAAACAGGATTTTTAATTGAGCTTAATTTTATATTAAATTTACATTATTGTTAATATGGCTGTATTAGACTGGGAATAATAAATATTCTCCCATTAAAGTCAAACAATATTCCCAATGTAGGTTAAATTGGAACAGAATAGTAAATGTAATCCCTCCAATGTCAAACGCTTTCCCCAGTGTAGCGTAGATTGGAGTGGGAATAGTAAATCTAACCCCTTCAATGTCCATTACCTTCCCTAATGCAACATAGTTTGTATTTGGAATAGTAAGTGTGACCTCTTCAATGCCCAGTAACTTCCCCAGTGTAGATGGGAGTGGGAATACTAAATCTAACAGTTCAATGTTAGTTGGATTATAGATTGTTCTATTCTAACTTCCGTATAGCCTTGTACTTGTATTTTTAACGTTTATAGGAATAAGTAGAGTGTAGGGTGGTTTTGGCCTCTTGTGCCTTGGAATCCATTGTGGTAACACACAACAGGTAATATCTGAAAGACAATCAGTGTAAATAAATTATGAGAAGGAGACAAAAAGGTAGAAACCACGGTTGAATATCACAGTCTGTGTTAGGTCTTGGACAACATTAATTTCAGATAGCAATATATTTCCTCAATGCAAGTGTAATCAAAAAGGTGAGCACATAGTGCTTGTGATAGGGTGAACGGTGCAAGTGAAGCCCGTGGTACTTACGGCTTCCTTGGCACCTAACATGTTACAAAATAATTGTAACCCTATTGCTCATTTTATGTGCAAATTTTAATCATTCCTTTTTCACTGTAACCTTTCATCCTATCATGAGCACTATGTGTGCACCTTTTTGATTATTCACTGGGAGAAGGTGCCAAAGGTATCCGACCAAAACTATGATGGCCCTGGGTGTGAAATTTGACTTTTCCTACTCAACTTTGTCCCTCCAAAATCAATAGCTTCAGTGGAGCCTTGCTCAACACCTATTTGACTTCGGTGAGACTTTCTCGGATACAGCCAACTGCTTTGCCCCACATGGGTTCTAACTTCCATTTTGCAGATTAAGGGGGTGATTAGGATGACGGGCGGATCGCCATCGCCAGCCCGGCGGTGGTGATTCGCCCGCATCGTACAGTTATTTAATTTACCCCCACCATATTATAATGGCAGGGGGTATTGTGGCGGATGCAAAGTGCATCCGCCGCTTTTCCGCTGGGCGGACTTGGGCCACAATATGGTGGCAGTGCCTAGCAGGCACTGCCATCCATATTATGATGAGTGCGGTGGAACGCCTTTCCATGGCGGTGATGCCGCCATGGAAAGGCTGGCGGGGATGTGCTTTGGTGTCCTGTTGCGGGCCCCGGGGTGGGTGGGGGTTGCATTTGGGGGGTACCATTTCCATGCACAAGGTGGCAAGCACCGCGCGGTGCCTACCACGTTGTGCATGGAAATGCACACCATGGCACGTCGCATTCCACAATGTCAAAAATGCGGCGGTCGCATCCTAATTAGTGGTGTGGGACCGCTGCACATCTGGCGGTCGGTCCCAGTACCGCGAGGGTGGCGGGAGGACTAAAGCCTGCCCGCCATCCTAATCACCCCCTAAGTTGGAAGGTAAAAGTCTTGGCAGACCGTCCCACTTGCTGTATACAACCACAGAATCCATTGTGGTCGGCCTCAAAGTGCACCTAAGTTCCAGTCTATTGTGACTGTAGACTATCATTGGTGCTTAGCACCTTTTTCTGCTATTTTCACTTAGACCTTTAAAAACTCAAATCTCCTGTTCTCCTTATTGGCTTTTTTTGTCATTTTGGTGTCATTTTGCTTGTTAAATATACTCTATTTTTCTAGTTCTTGTTGACATTTGTATTGTTTGGGCTTTTGACTTTATTACTATTTTGGTACTACATAAATACTTTACACATTGCATTGTCTGACTATGACATATGACATAGCTGCCAAGGCCTTGAGCTCAGAATTAATTGAGTGACTTTTGGGGTTCACACTATAGGGATAGAGTTATTCTTCGTTGAGGCTTTTTCTGGCAATCTGGAAGACAAAGAAAAGTACACCAGGTCATCTGCTGTAAATAGGTTGGACTGTCTCATGTACTTACACCAGCGGCCACAAGTCTGTCAGGCCATCTGTGTAAGGGTTTCACCAGCAGGGGCACCGTTCGCAGAAACATTATGATCTGCAGACTCCAAATAGAGCAGCCCGTCAGTTTGATGGACTTTAATCTGGCCCTAATTCTCATAGTTCTTTTAGTGGTGGTGTTTGATTTGTATTTGCGCTGTTAGAACCGCACTTATATTGACTGTCAACAGTTTCCTTTTTTCTTTTCAGTCTCCCTGGTCTTAGTTTTCTGTCTTGTTTATATGCATCAGCTGATTAGTAATCCCCTTTGTGCTCACTAAGAATGTATTTTCTATTTCTCTCTTCCCAGCTCTTCATTGTGACAATTTCACATTTCATTCAACAGTTTTAACACTTTTTCCCCACACATCCATCCTGCCTTTCTATCAGCAGCAGACCTTCCTCAAGCAGCACTGATAACTAATTGTTGATGCTTTTGCTTCTGTGCTAAAGTAGCTTGTTTGATGAATTACACAAGCAAAGATTTACATCATTTTTTAAATCAACACCATTGTCTTAAATCATTTTTCATTATTTAAACTTGCATCAGTATCCCAATATTCTTTTAACAATATTTCAAAAAATAAAACATGTATACAGTTTTGCAAGTAATGCAGACCAAAGTGGAGATCAGTGTTTTAGTCTATTGTGTATTAGTTCATTTTCCGGACTTACCTGACGCTGTTGCTGATATTCTGATGGATGAAGTAGGGGATCAATACCATAAAAAGTTCTGTACTTCACATTAGTGGGCCACCCTTGTTCACAACTGTTTAAGCTCTTGATGAAAGCTTTGAGATTTTGGATCAGTCTCAAAGTGTGCCCCTGTGGTGGTTGAAAGGAGGGTCTCCTGCAGCATACCGCTGTGTGCCTCTGTCTGCCAGCCTGTGAGTAGGAGAATTTCACCAGTTTGCACAATGTCAGCAATTACCCACATAGGTGTCAGTGCGGATTGTCGTGGTCCAGCTACCTACCACAGGGAGAGGGCATGAGGCGCTGACTTTATATAGGAATCTCAAGACTGAAGACTTTGACCTTGGATTGATCCCAAGTGTGACCATCTTACTGCTGAGTGTACTTTAAGGGCCTGGATTAGATCTGGAATGGTCTCAGGAACCATTAGTCACATCCTTACTCATCCCAAGGAAGGAAGTTGAGCTCTCTCAGGGTACTTACATAAAAGTCTTCCTATAAAGTGAGACAGCAGTGTCATTTCTTTTTATCCCATAAGACAACAGGATAGTGACCACCAGTTTTATGGTACAGGATCTGAAGATTTTGCCCTAGTAAGGGGTTCATCAGCCAGGTTTAGCTTGGTTCCAGTGATACAGTGTGCACAGGGCCCACGACTGGTTATGCCTGTCCTACTTAGGGCGACACACTTAAGAATCTAAAAAAAAGTGATGGATGGAATGCATGAATTAATCTCAGACACTGGTAATTACTTCTGCCGCATCCCAACTAGGACGAAACTGGTTCTGGGTGGCTTGTTTTCCAGCTAAGGGAGACCCTGAACTGGTAACTCAGGCGGAACTGTTTACAGAGGAGCACGTCAAAACTGATCTGCAAATGGCTGGGTACAAGCTGAAGTGGCATGGTGTGAAAAATAACAATGGACTCAGATGAGGTCCTGAGTGATTATTGAGATTAATTCAAGCATTCCATCCATCACTTTCTTCTATACTTGAAAGAGTATGTAAGGGAAATACCTTGCTTGTTGGTAGACCTAACCCCAAATATTAACATGTGTATTCCAAACAGTAAAATATTTACCTACAATAAATAGTTGATTTTTTTCACATCTAATGCTGGGCCTCTCTGTATATTTGAAACGGGGAAATTTTGACTGCAGAATCATTCCCTCAAGGCTGAGGATAAACTAATATTAAAGGCCTGATTACGAGTTTGGTGGTGCGGGCAGGACACCACAGCCTGCTTCACCAAACACGACCACCGCTCGCCCGCCCGCCCGCCAGATTACATATTTTTCTTGTTGTCTGGTGGGTGGTCCTTTGGCATTCCCATAGCGTTGCCTTTAAAAAAGGCACTGCAATCAAAATGCCAAAGCAAGTTCCTGCACGGCATGGACTGTTAAGTACATGCGGTGCAGGAACTGGGCATACATGCAGACAAGGAGGCACACAATGTAACCCCTTTCATGCATCCCCATGGCCTGAGGTAGCAGGTGGACCTCTAGGGCCACCTTAGTTTCCTCACTGCCAGCAGTTTCATGGCATGAACCCTGCCTTGAGACCGCTGGCAGTGAGGAAACTCATAATATGCTTGGCTGGGTGGTAGCGGCCCGCCAAGCATTTTTTGCATCCTCACACTGCTGCACCACTGCCTGGGGTAGTGGATCCCTGGAGGTTGCGGCTGTCCCAAAGTGATCCAACCACCGGACTCGTAATGCGGCATTTGGACCACCCACCACCTCCTCTCTACCATGGATTTGCCAGTCAACTCATAATCAGGCCCTAAGTTTGGTGCTACATTGTGCAATTCAACCTAAGGCATGTTGGCCAGTCAGAAAATGGATTCCTTACATTGAACATTTACTTGTGGTAGGATGGTCGTAATTATTGATGAAAGAAAATAATCCCTATTATTTTAAGTTTTAAAAAACACTAGAGATAATAGCATGAATATTGATTGCCACAGACAATGGTAAATACAGGGTTGTACGAAGTTCCAAAGGTTTTTTTCCCACAACATTTATGCATATGAATGAGAAACTCTGCAACTGTGTGTTCTTTTCAAAGTCTTTCACTTTGGAACACCTGTGTGAAAAATTGTTTCTTTTGACATGATTTATTATTCATATGTCTTTATTCACCATAAAAATGGTTTAGCAGAAGATCTCCTTTAAACAACATGTAGGGGTTGATTTTCAAAGCCATTTGCACATCTAATTTGAACACAAGTGCGAAATTTGTTTATATTACAAGCTTAAACTCATAGCTTGCAATCCCAAAACGTGAATTTGCCAAGTATAGTGAAAGCAATTATGCTCAAAAGGACATGCAGTGAAATTGGTATTCACAAATATTTGCAAAATTCCTCAGACCCTGGGCAAGTTTGCAAATAATTTGCTCAAGAAGTATTCAAACTTGGAATGGGGAAGAAACACCCCCTCACAGGGTTTTCTCCACAGGAAAAATATTTTGCGCTGGGAGAAAAAAATAAGAAATCGTTTACATTACAGTGACATGTCTGTTTTGCATGTATGGATGCATACAAATAGTAAACTGGGTGAGTAAAATTGAATGCACAATTAAATTCCAGGAATCCTCCAGGGAATTTGAGACGGTCGCAGATTCAACTCGGAGTTCTGGAATCCTTTGGAATTCTATTCATTGTCGAAACATTACTGCAAACACTGGTGGAAACCTACAGGAGGGAGAACCAGTCATGAATCTTATTGAACTGCTCTTTAATGTAATTGTGTATAGATTAGCTCAGCAAAATGTAAAACTCCGCATACATTTTCCTGCCTGAATAAAATGTACATATAGTGAATTTCACTAACTGTTCGTGTTTGGCTTTGCAGAAATGTATCTTCTTATTATAATATGAAAAACTGGCCCAGGCTAACGACACTGAAAAACGGGGAAACCGAGAAAAATAGCTTTGCACGTCACTACCTTTTTGGGGCAAAAATGTGATTACTGAATAGTCTGCAATGACCATGCTGCTGCTATGCAAGACTAGTAGGCTTTGGTATGCATCAATTACAGGCACAGACAACCACAATGTCATCCCTGCTACTGTCTGGTATGATCTTTACTAGCCGCCTTTTATGGTTATAGTTCCACAGATAACATGCACAGAAAGAATGGCACATTTCATCTAAATGAAGATCTGAGAGCTATAAACCATGGACCTGTAAAGTCACATTTAGCATCTGAATTACCATATGCAGCGAAAAGAATGAAAGCATATAAAAATGGAAAACGCAGGAAATGAAAAGAAGGTGGGTTTACACAGGTCACAGTACGAAGGTAAAAACGCAAAATGGAATTTATCCTGCTGAACTGCAACTCAAGAGAGAGTGAGGTGAGTGAAGTAAACCAAGTGTGTATCATGAACGGGTGCGCTGGCGCAGTGCAGAGCCAAGTGCATGTTTCATGCATGTCCTGGATCTAAAGTGCATACATTTAAGTTAGAATTTAGCAGTGTATAATCTGCAGATTGCATAGCTTGGAAAAAGTAAGCAGGTGTTGCCTCTTTTGTTTCCAGGGTCTGCTATCTAATAATGATGCCCCAACTTGGAGCAAATATGAGTTAAATGTGTGCACTTTAGAAAGTGAAAAGACACAAACACAGGTGCTCAGTGTAATGTCGGGACTTTCCCCCATAAACGAGACGTAAGCAAACTGGAGGTGTAGAAGTTCTTCTTTATTTGGAGAGGGAGAGCGGGACATCCACTGCTACCATTGCCCCGTTACACAATGCTGTCCCATCTATCCCACAAGGCATAGCGGCACATGATGTGGTGATCAAGAGACTAGAATGCGACACCAAACATCTTCCCCCTTAGCAACAATGAATAAGATTACCTGAACAATACGTCCGCACATTGCGTAGGAAATAGGTTGACTGAACAATACATCTACCCATTGCATGAGCGAGGAGGCGCCTCAACGGAGGAGCCACGGAAGAACAAAAGTAACAACTGCTGCTTGTCTCTGAGCATGAGGCGAGAGAGAGAGAGAGAGAAAGAAAGAAAGAAAGAAAGAAAGAAAGAAAGAAAGAAAGAAAGAAAGAAAGAAAGAAAGAAAGAAAGAAAGAAAGAAAGAAAGAAAGAAAGTCACTATGCTGTGACTGCGAGGTGGTAAGAAGGGTGTGAGTTACATATCAAACTCATTATATTTCTTGGGTAACATCACTAACCTGCCCGTGCGGGTGCATGTGAGAGGGACCTGGGACTTGTGTGCTTCCTCCTTGCGGGAACTGGCCTCCGTAGTGCTCCCCTCCTGGCCCCTGTCATATGAGGTGGAAGTCCCTTGCATGATGTCTGGGTTGTCTGTGTCGTAGGTTTCTTGAGGTGGAGTGTGCTGCGTGATATTAGAGTCATTTGTCTCTACTGTGGTACCGGCATCACCCCTTGTCTTCCTCAGCGCGCCATTCCTCTGTTTACCTGTGGCGAAACCATCTTCCTCATTGTCGGTCTCCCACCCACCATATCCGGTGGTTGTGGTAGCACAGTCCTTGTTCCATCTGATGACTTTGTTGCACTTGGCCATTCTATTTTGCGACCACACTTTGCCGTCGCTCAGCAAGGCGGAGCGTGAGTAAAGTTCTCTGACTTGTAGGGGCTTGCTGAACTTGCTGTCACCTTTCTTGCCTAAGGTGCCGCGTTTTACTCTGGCTCAATCCACCGTTGCTAGGAAGACGTCTTTCACTCCATGCCTCCGATCATAGTTGTCTTTGTAAATTTTCTGTGCCTTCTCCATGTTGCTACTGACTACTGCTGGTGACCATTACTTTGTAGTTTAAGGTTCATCCAAACGGTGTTATCTCTTGTGAACGGTTCTCTACCTCTTAGGATCTTGAACGGGCTGTATCCAGTTTGGGTGGGTGTTATGCGATATGGTCACACCGTATTTCTGATTTCCGTTTCCCATTTCTTGCCCACGCTGATGGCCGCTTGAATGGAACCCATGATCACCCGGTTAAACCGTTCAGCTAGGACATTACCTGCGGGATGATACACTGGGGTGTGTTTTGCCAGGACTCCGTTCCTCCTAATGAAGGCCGTCCACTTCTCCGAAGTAAACTGGGGACCATTGTCACATATAATAATTTTCGGAATACCTTCCCTCAAGAATGCATTTGTAAGAAAGGAGATGACAGCGTCTGTGTCCACTTTCTCATGTACTTCTACCTCCGGCCACTTGAAATATCTGTCCACCAGAGCAATAACATATTTGGGTACCCCTCACGAGTCTAGGATAGGGCCCAAAATGTCAATTGACAACTCCTCCCAGGGGTTGTTGGGAGTGGTGAACTCTCCAACAGGGGGTCGTAGCATGGTCAGCGACTTGTCTGCATTGGCGTAATGCTCGCACGCACTCACGTACTTCTCCACGTAATTGTCGATGGCTGGCCACCAGTACGACAGTTTCATTCTCCTCTTCAATTTCATGATTCCCAGGTGCCCTTCATGCATTATGTGGAGGAAGCGGTCCACTAACTCTCTCGGGGGAATTACTTTGTCTCCTCTTAGTAGAAATATGGTGTCGTCGCTGATGGATAATTCATCACGCACCTCCCAATATTTCCTGAGGTCATCTTTCATGTCCCTTTTTTCGGGCCACCCCTGTGTAACGAACCTTTTCACTTGCAAGAGTTTGGGATCCTTGTCGTAGGCTGTCTCCCAATCCTGTTCACTGATGATGTTCTCTTGTTATGTCGTGAATGCTACATTGTACTCGTCCCATTCATTTTGTGTTAGCGCCCCCTCCATGGCAGCAAAACGGCTAAGGTAATCCGCCACCTTGTTCTTCTTTCCCGGCAGGTACTCTACGTCATAGACGAAATCCAATAGTCTGAGCATCAACTTGGTAATGCGTGGGGTAGCACTCGCATGACCGCTGGATGTGAGGACTTTAATCAACGGCTTATGGTCCATTCTTAGGGTAAACCGGGAGCTCCAGAGGTACTGGCAAACATATTTCCATGGCCCAAATGGACGCCAGCATTTCTTTTTCAATGACGCTGAACTTCACCTCATTAGGTGCGAGGGAACGTGATGCGAAACCTATGGTGGTGTCTGTGCCATCCGTGGATCGTTGGGACAGGACAGCTCCTAATCCCTTCTCTCTGGCATCATTTGTCAATATGCTGGGAGCAGAGCTGTCGAATCCGTGCAGGGGAATGGCATCACAAATGTCCTTCTTGATGGTTTCAAATTCCTTGTCTGACTCTGGCGTCCAACTGAAGGTGTTCCTCTCCTTTAATAGTTGGCGCAAACCGTGTGTTTTAGCAGCAAAATTTCTAACAAATTTGCTGTAAAATTCTGCTAATCCCAGAAATGATCGCACCTCATCCTTGTTAAGTGGTTTCGGTGGGGACACGATGGCCTCTACGTTAGCCTTCTTTGGAGAGATCCCTGGAGAGATGCTTCTGTCACTGATCTCGTGCCCCTAATATGTTGCGGTGCGTAGGCCGAATCTGCATTTCTCCAGTTCTGCCGTGAGTCCATTTGCTGACAGTTTCTGCAACACTGTTCTCAGTTTGTCGTCGCGTTCCGCTTTCTCCTTCCCCATGACGAGGACATTGTCTTGGAAATATAAGAAGCCGCTGATATAAACCTGGCTGTTTACCTCCGGTTAGATCTTAGTCTTGACAGATCCCTGGTATTCTCTGCATCTACCCAGCGCCAAGACGCCCATGGGCAATCGCACGCTCAATAAATTCATAAATCAAATCAAATCAAACCAATATCTTTGAATAACCTATGCATTAATTTCTGAAATACCGCCGCAGCTGACGCCAGGCCAAATGGCAGTCGCTGAAATCTGTAGCAGGCGAATGGAGTGATGAAGGAGGTCAACTTCCTGCGTGAGGGGTGAAGCGATACTTGGTGATACGCCGCTGTAAGGTCTTTTGCAGAGAACCACTTGACTCCTTTGGTCTGGGCCAACAATTTATTGATCCTTGGCAACGGAAATTTGTCCACGATTATGTTGTTCTTCAGTTCTCTAAGGTCTATGCATAGACACACCTTCCCGCTCTGTTTCCGTGCCACAACCAAGGGTGCCAACCATTCGGCGCTTTCGATAGTTTCTATGATGCCTTTGACTTCCAAGCGCTTCAACTAAAGCTGCACCTCTTCCCTACAGTTGAACGGAATGTTCCTGACTTTATGGCTGACTGGTAGGATGCCTTCTTTTAGCAGGATTTTGTGCGTGAATTTTGAAAGCTTCCCAATGATCCCACTGAAGACTTCGGGAAACTCTTCTTTCAATTTTTTCTCATCAGGCATGGGTGGGCCATCTGTCATGAGTACTTGTGTTTCTCCGCTTGGGTTGAGTTGGATGCCTAATGCCCCTTGGTCAGCCCACCCTAGGAGAGAAGGCCCCTTTTCTGCAACGTACAATTTGTCTGTGGTCTCTCTCCCTTTGAATTCAAACCTAAGTTGTCGGTACCCAACCACTGGGATATTTTCTCCTGTGAAGGTGACGGGATGTACATAGGTGGGGTGTAGTTTGCTCCCTATGGTGTTGACAAAGTCCCTTTCACAGATATTCCTTTGGATGATAGTATTTGGGGAACCTGAGTCCGCTACCATGGATATCTGCACCCCTCCAATGGTCAACATTCAGGAAGGCTTTTTCTTGCTATTGCAATCAATACCCATGACATGTTCATCAATGCACAAAATACAATCATCTTCAACAATACCCTCCCCATCCTCATCATCTGAATCATGCATGACGCATTTGACTGTGGCATGGATGGGCTTCCACCTGCAGACTTTACCAAAGTACAACACCACAAAATGAGCACTTTATATGGAACGCAGGGCACCTTCTGTCATTAGCCATGTGAGTCTGACATTTGCAGCAACAACCCTTTTTCTCAGTAGGGTTTCTGTTGGGTCCTGCATACTTTTTCATGGGCCTCCTACTATTATTGTTAGTCCCTGCAGTGGAGGCAGGTTTGTCACACAGTGGGTTTATTTTCACTTTCCTTCTTAGCCGCTACCACACATCTTTTAAATAATTCTGCCTTCTTTACGATTGCTATGATTTCGTTAAGGGGTGCTTCCCCACAAACCCACAATTTCTCCTGTACATTAGTGTTCACTGTAATCTGATCACGTACTAAATTGTCATGAAGGTGTCCAAATTTGCAATTTACTGTCAGTTTTTTTAGTGCCGCCACATAATCTTCCACTGTCTCCGTGTCATTTTGTTTCCTCTGAAAAAAATTGTATCTGTCTATGGCCGTGCAAAAGTGATGTGGTGATCGAGAGACTAGAATGCGACACCACACCCTGTCTATGATCCGATTCCTGATCTCTTGATGCCAGAGTCTTATATGCTTACATCTTGTTACTATATAAAATACAATATGTGCTTGCACAAAAACAATGTTATTTTGAAACATCATCACAGGCTGTGAATCTGTGTGTCAGCTGCTCATGATAGTTACAGCATGACCTAAGGACATTTCACATACCTATAAAAGGAGTTGAATATCACTGCTTTCTGTTGGAAAATGCACAGTCTTATTTAATTCAAGTTTCAGTCTGTATCCTTCTTTGCCCTACTCGCTTCCTGCTGCTGTGCTTGTGAGTCAGACACCCCCCACTAGTGCTGCATAAGTGTTCCAGTCATGGCTTTGCTGCACCATGGAACACAGTGTGACAAACACAACCTTTAAAGGAAATTATAGAGTCTGGCGGTCAAATGTTCAATCCTCTCAACCGGAGACAACTCACCTCTGCAGAAATGGTTTTGTGCGAGACTGATTTTGGCCAAAAAAACAAATGTTTTGTTGAGTTTTCTTTAATGCAGGTGCAATCACTCGCATCGTTGTTGGTGGGGTATCTAACAGGTGTTCCAACCATGCCACTAATTTTAGAGCAGAAGTTGTGGGGGAGGGCTGAATCATTTTATAAGTGCGGCGGGGCACAGTGAAGTAACCCGTGCACTAACACACATTGTTTCAAATATTGCGAGGCCCTAGTTTTTCTGTTGGAATAACCACTATTGCTAATCCCTGTAAATATATAGTGCAAATATGGACATCACAGCGCTTTTCAAAAAGTGCTAGCCTCCTCTGCACCCATATTTCTGAACTGTTAGGTAAATAGTGTGATTGTCTGGTGCTTCTTAGCTAAATACACCTGTGTTTAGCGCCAAGAAGCTACCGTTGTAGCGATACATGCGCTGTATAAGAGGACATTAACATAGCATAATAACGCAGTCCATCATAGATGTGGGATGTACTGTACCTCTTATAGAGCAAAGAGTATGAAGGAGCCCTGGCTGTTAATTAGTGGTTAATTTGAGCCGGTGGTTGCAGGTGGGGTCCAACGGCACTCATTTTGGGCACCAGGCACGTATTATTCCTTATCAGACTTTATTGCAGAGCAACAGAGTGAAAAATACGAACGGGGGAAAAAGGAGGAAGAGAAAGACTAAGAAGCGTTGACAAAAAAGGAAAATAGGGATGAAAAGGAATCTGTAGACTCATATAAAGGGGTAGGCACCGACAGGTGGTGGAAGAAACAAGCATGAGGTGGTATCCAGCAATGGCAGCTGCTATGGGGCCGTGGTGGTGAGGCAGGGACGGGGCAGCGGGGGGTGTAAAAACAAAAGAAAGAAAATTGCACTTACCTGGCCGCCGCCTCTCCTCCGCTCTTCTACCATAGACGACGCAGGAACAGGAAGCACCCAAGCTCTCAGACTCCCCTTGGGCAATCACGACAATGCTGATAGCAGCGTTGTAATTGGGTTGAACACCGTTGTTCGGTGCTCAGAGAGGGAGTGGGAGCCTGGGCATGTTCTCCACCCAGGCTGTACTACAGCCTGTTTGGAGAACATGTAAAGTGCATGACGGTTTGGACAGCCTCAGACGGCCGGCAAAATAGCCTTGCGCATTTAAGTGCACATACCACTCCTCCCCCTGCTGGCTGACAGCCCAGCCCCGCCCTGAACCCCTTAAACAAAACTGGGCCAATACCAAAAAAAAAAAATGATAATAACGTTCTGTTATCATCATTCTATTTTTCGAGTGGGACGACGCTTATCTGCCTTAGCAGAGTAGCCGCCGCTGGTATCAAGACCACATAATCTAGTATTTGGCACCCCAATCTTTAAAAGTGCCGGCCGCGGGATTCTGGGCAAAACTTTGAGATCTCACCCTTATAGTTTTTTTTGACCAACTAAGCACTTCTGTTAATTGAAACTAAAAAGTCACTGTTACCAGGAGAAGGGTCTTATATGCAGATCTTCTCTGTACAAACAAAAAATGCAGATCCAGGAGTGAGAAACATCAATGTTTCTGTGTGTATTTTCCAGTTTCCTTACTAAATGTAAACAACTTTTATGCGCAGTCTATAGTGCAACATAAGGGTGTCATGCTTCTTCAGCTGCCGTCGCCAGTAGGTGCACAAAAGAAAAGTCAACAGAGCCCTGTGCGCTGATGCACTTGTATGTTTGTTACTGCCTCCATTCTGCCTTGCAATATATCTCATAAATTACTAAATACCACCTGTCAACACAATTCTCACACACATTTCATGACACACATCCATAGCTGGCAATATTCCACTTGAGAACAGCACAGTGTAAAATTCCTGGAAACCCTTTAGGCAGATACACATGAGCCATGCTTCTCAGAATTCCCAGAGTGCCATGAAGTAATGGAGCAGCATCAGATTCAAATTTGCATCTAAGAATAACTGAAATTAAAGCTAGCATTTACTGAATTTAACCCAATGATTTACCACTTGGGCTCTTTTGCACTCTTAGTATTTCAGGAAAAATGAATGCACATTTGCAGGTTATGGGCCAAGGGTGCAGTAACTAGACCCCACACTTGCAATGGGCACATGCTTTTTAGGCCTTGCCTGCCAGACAATTAAGCTGTCTGGTTGTGAAAGACATATTGTGAACTTACAGTGGGCTAACAGCTTACCATTAGTTGGCTTTATAAGTCACTCATTTGTTTCTTTTTTTTATGGCTTTACTGGCCCCATCTTGTCTATCTTGTGTTTGTCTGTCCCCTGCATCATAGCCTCTTTACCACCCTTTTGCTTGGCTGACTTGTATTCTTCCACTACTCACTTTTATGGACTCCTTTTTTCTTTTCTCCATGAGAATGCATCTGTTTTCCAGCTTTATCTTCTGATTGTTTTTCCTCTGCAATCGTGCTGCTCCTGTGCTCTGTATTGCTCCTTACCTTGTGTGCATCTCTTTCCGCAAAAACCCAAATTCTCTGGGTTTTTCCCTCTCCCATGTGCCACCCTGTGCTCCATGTTACTCTCTTCCTTGTGTGCATCTCCCCAGCTAGTTCTATGTTGCTGTTTCCTTTGTGTGCTTCCCCCACCAACACAACACCCCTGCTGTCTGTGCTCTCTGTTGCTCTCTCTCTCCTGTGTTTCCCCCTAAAACCACCCCACCACATTCCATGTTGCTCTCTCCCTCCTGTGCTCCACCCCCCAAATACCCCTAGCAACCATGTTCTGTGTTACTCTCTCCCTCTTGGGCTTCCCCCTGAAAACCCCTCACAGCCATGCTCTGTGTTGCTCTCTCCCTCCTTTGTTTCCCCCTGAAAACCCCTCACAACCAAGCTGTGTTGCTCTCTCCCTCCTGTGCTTCCCCCTGGAAGCCCCTCACAACCAAGCTGTGTTTCTCTCTCCCTCCTGTGCTTCCCCCTGAAAACCCCTCACAACCATGCTCTGTGTTGCTCTCTCCCTCCTGTGCTTCCCCCTGAAAGCCCCTCACAACCATGCTCTGTGTTGCTCTCTCCCTTCTGTGCTTCCCCCTGAAAACCCCTCACAACCATGCTCTGTGTTGCTTTCTCCATCCTGTGCTTCCCCCTGAAAATGCCTTACAACCACGCTCTGTGTTGCCCTCTCCCTTCTGTGCTTCCCCCTGAAAACCCCTCACAACCATGCTCTGTGTTGCTTTCTCCATCCTGTGCTTCCCCCTGAAAACGCCTTACAACCACACTCTGTGTTGCTCTCTCCCTTCTGTGCTTCCCCCTGAAAACCCCTCACAACCATGCTCTGTGTTGCTTTCTCCATCCTGTGCTACCCCCTGAAAACGCCTCACAACCATGCTCCGTGTTGCTCTCTCCCACCTGTGCTCCCACACCCCACAGCCATGCTCTATGTTGCTCTCTCCCTCCTGTGCTCTTCTCTACTCCTACTTTCCACGTAGCTTTCTTTCTCATGTGAGTATAACCCTCCCATGCTGTGTTGCTCTCTCAAGTGCGTTCTCCCTGAAAACACCCCCACACTCCATGTTGTTCTCTCCCTATTGTACTTTCCCCCATGCAACCCCCGACCACCAACCAGACAGTGTTGGCAAAGCCAATAGGTCTAAAAGATGAGACCCATTGGCTTGCTAATGCTTGGGATTGCATCTTGATTCACGAATTGGACCTGCGGTGAAAGGGAAGGTTGTAAGGTGAGCACTGATGCTTTGCTTGCATTTCTCACCCAGCCCTGCATGCACAACGAACAAACCACCAGGTGCAGGTCCACTGCTTTGCTTGCATTTCATCACTTTAGAAACCTGGGCGTGCTGAAGTCAGCTAGCTCCAGCTCCCAATGCTTGGGCAGGTCAGTTGGCCTCTATTCATGTAATGGATGAGCAGCATAGTCACAGCAGTGCAGACACAGTTCCACCCCTTGCCTAAGTTGCACATTCCACATTCATATAGTACATCAGCAGTACAGGGGGAGCAATTTAGGCAGACGAGTGTTCTACCCCATGCCTAAATTGTCCCCTTTACTGCAGCAGCTCTGTGCTGCACCTGGACTACTACAGGGCTACAGAAGGTCATCAGGCACAAATTACAGTGCATCCCTCTGTGAATAAGGTGTACACAGCAATCTGCTCCAATCACACCTCTGGCTCCCCCAAAAAGTAAAATCTGCACAGGGGAAAAGTTCTATGCAGAAAGTAATCTGTAACCTCTTGTTTTCTGTCTGTATTTATCTGTAAAAATCAGTAAAAACAGGAAACTGGGAGCTTTATTTTTTAACACTATATCTCATTCAATGAATGCCCAAATGATGTCCTTAACTTTAAAGCTATTGAGGAAATTAAGATAAATTATATTGCTTAGATTAAGGATGCAAGGACCTTATTGTGGTTTTAAATTTCTCTGCCTATTCATTACACACATCTTCTCCAAAGGATAGATGCCTCTGTTCACAATAGAAATATATTGAGGTAGAAGTAAAAACATCAGGCATAGGTACACGGCCTCTGAGTCCTCAGAGTGAGAAACCTCATGGGAAGCCCCTTTAAAATACTGAGCATCCAAGGATGGTGTGATGAGATTCCTTAAATGTCTCTAGTTAATATTCTCGCTGCAAAGTTTTATACCACGTAAGGATGGTCATTTGGTATTTTGGAAGTCACTTGTGGAGTTTGCCTGTTCAAACATGGGTCATTAGTGAAGTCAACAACCATTGAACTGTCATCTGCAGGGATATGTCAGGGCTTTCCTGAGTTAAAGATGGGTGGTGGGCGCACTCGAATTTTGAAGGATAAACGAATTTTACCGGTAGGCGTGCAATATTGCCTTATGCTTGCGTGGCACGTGTTATGTAAGAAAGGGGGTGGCCTAGTATGAAATTTACTAGGACTGCAATATGCACAGCTTTGAGATTTTTCAAACATTTAATTCATTTTGCATCAAAATAAACAATAATCATATTCAATTTTTCACGTGAATTTACACAAAATACATGATTCTTCAATGTGTATGCATTTATGCAGTAATAGACACAAGTAACTATCTGCGTAACTTTTCAAACACCCAATGCATTTCGGGACATTTGTGGTCCCTTCGTCAGGGGTAAACTGTTGGAAAAGAAAGGAGAGTATATATCAAAAATCTGCACGTTGCGTGAGCAGGAGGTCGTATTTTTTGAAATTTAAATAGGTATACGATACCTTGTCATAGTTCACATAAGTTACATGTTCATGTATCTAAGGAAAAGATTCAAAATAATGGAAATATAAGAAATACTGATCTCACTATTGGTTAGTGATAATAAATAATGCAAAGAACCCCGATATCGTACCTGAATAGTTGTATCATTTTACATAATGTTCATGTTGCAACGTAAAAAAATCTGCAAAAATAAAAACTATGTGTTAACTGTGCTGTATGAAGCACTATATCTGGGTACGCTCGATGCTTAAAAGCGGAGCTTACCTTGTTGTTGAAAATTCAGATGGCGGTAAATAACCGTTACTGAAGCTGAGTGTTGCTGATCTGGAAATGAAGGACAAAACCTTATAATCCAGTCAAATCTGCTACTGAAAACCCATAGAAATGGGGTCAAAAAATAGAATGTGCTTACCGATTCAGAAAAACGTTCGTGGAGCGGTGTATTTCCCCGAGCGCCCTCGATCGAGGTTGGTAGCTCGTCAGTTTCAGGTGAGTAAATAGTCGCGCTACGAGCGTGAGCTTAGAAACTAAAAAAAGACTATGAGAAAACATAGTCGGGAAGAGAGACTCAAGTGCTACTCGTATGATCGATGCGAGCCTAAAAAATCTATTAATTTTTCAATGAGGTGTATATACAATCTTCATTGGAAATTAAATCTAATAAGAATCATTATTGGATAATTCGGCTGATTTACGAAATTGAATGAAAGCACTGTGAACGTGCTTATCGTGCACGGGTCGTTTGCCGATAAAGTTGTAAAAAAACGAACCTGAGCGGTTGCAGTGGGTGAATGTGATTGTAGGTGATGGATTCGGATGAATAAAGTTATGTAATCGCCAGGATTTGCATTACCTGGCTTCATAGAATAGTGTCAATAAACATAGTTTACACAATGAACTTTGGCAACAATATATCAATTCAAAACATGTTCTGGTGTTACAAATCGTGTAAATTATCTGGTCATTTGCAGCAGCAACAATTTAATACAATACATCATAATGAACAAAAAACTATGTAGTCCTTTGCTAAGGAAATTCAGACAAAAGGGAACTAATGTGTTTTAGAATGTGTAATGTCAGGTAGGAGATAAACGTGGGTGGAATGCATTCTAAGTGGAGTACTTTCTGATTGAGTCGGGATCCCAAAGCGGAATGCCAGTATCATATGTGAGTGTTGTTTTTTAGAGAAAACAAGCCATCTCAAACTTATCATTGAGTCCGTGCGGAGTAAGAGTTTTCAGCTTCTTTATCCAAAATGCCTCTCTTTGTAAGAGGTACTTTGAATTGTCACGATCTGTGTGTTTTGGTACTTCTTCGATGATTTGGAATTTCAGTTGGGCAATTTGATGTTGTGATTCCTCCCAATGTGTCGCTATACTGGACGTCGTGCTTTTAGTACGTATTTTACTTTTATGTTCCGTCAGTCTGATTTTCATTTTCCTCTCAGTTTTTCTGACGTATAATAGCCCACAGGGGCATTTGATGGTGTAAATGACATTTTCCGAGTTGCATGTTGTGCTGCTGTGGATTTTGATTTTTTCACCCGTTAATGGATGCAGTAAAGTGTCGCCTGTAATTACATTATTACAGTGTGTGCAGTTCCAGCATTTTTGTGTGCCTTTACTTGGTTCAAGAATCCTTGTTGGTTTTTGTTTTTTGGATAGTAGTTCCTTCAAGTTTTGGGCTCTTGTGAAGGCGAATAATGGTTTCTCTTTGAAGAGATTTTTGAAGTCAGTTTCTAGTTGGAGTAAGTTCCAATGCTTGTTTATAGTTTGTTTGATCTTCTTGGATGCTGTAGAGTATTTAGAAACAAAAACTGTACGTGTGCTTGTCTCTTTTGGGATTTTCTTCAATAATTCTTCACGAGGTCGGATCTTAACTTTGTTGAGTTGTTCTATGAGGAGTTTCTCAGGATACCCTCTGTCTGCGTAATTCTTTATTTGTTGATGCCATGTGGATTCACATGCCATATCTGTAGAAGAGATTCTTTTAGTTCTCAAAAATTGGGAAACTGGTAAATTCCGAATCAACGAAGGAGGATGAAAACTGCTGAAAAGCAGAGCATTATTTCTGTCTGTAGGTTTTTTGTGCACACTCGTTTGTATTTCGCCTTGTCCAATGTCAACCCATACATCTAAGAACGCGATTGATTTACGGCTTATTGTGTGAGTAAATTGAATTCGAGGATCTATCAAGTTGAGTGTCCGTATATTGTTGATAAGTTCTGGTTCTGACTGGTTCCAAATGAGGAAGATGTCGTCTATGAAACGTTTGAAAAATATGAGACCTTCTTTCCATGTAAGGTCCCGGAGGATGTAATCATTTTCAAATTTTGCCATATACGTGTTAGCGTATGCAGGCGCTCCTGGAAAACCCATAGATGTTCCATTTAATTGTATGTAATACTTTTCATCCCAGCAAAAATAACTGTTTTGTAAACAAAACTCCAACAATTGTAGAATGAAGTGTTTGGGTATTTGTGTATTTTCTTGTTTCAATAAAGCCCATTCTACTGCTTCAATTCCGCTAGCATGTGGTATCGAGGTGTATAATGCTACTACATCTATAGTGCATAAAATCCAATTTTCTGTGTTTAGGTGTTTAATCATTTGTAGATTTCTCAGGAAGTCCGTGGTGTCTTCAATATAAGTGTCCCAGTTCTGGACAAATGACTGTAGGAATCTATCGATGAACCTGCCTGGTTTTTCAAAAATTGAATCACATCCAGAAACGATAGGTCTAAATGGAGGATCCATCAGGTTTTTGTGGATCTTTGGTAGTAAGTAGATTTTTGGTCTTCTTGGGAAATCAGTCCGAAGATATTTTTTAGTTGATGAATCAATCCAATTAAATTCTTCCGCTTTGTCCAACATGAGATTGAGATTGTTGGAAATTTCCTTTGTAGGGTCTTTGTCAAGTTTTCCGTAGGTAGCTTCATTAGTAATGTGTTCGAGAACTTTCCTTTGGTAGTGCTCGGAATTCATGATTACTAATCCTCCCCCTTTATCTGCTTTCGAAATTGTGATCGTTGAGTTTCTCGCTAATGTAGTTAAAGCACTTTTTTCAGCTCTGCTCAAGTTTTTGATTTTGTTGGAATATTGTATCTTTTTTAGATCTTGTTGTACTAGTAATTCAAATGTGTCCAAAGTTTTGTGAGACGCTGGAGCGACGAAAGTGCTTTTGGGTTTGAAGGTTGGAAGTGTTGGATCTGTAGTAGAATTATCCTTTGGATCTTGGGGACAAATATTTGTGAAGAAATTACGGAGTCTCAAGACTCTCATAAATTTATAAAGGGCTACTTCTGTCTCTAATTCTGTGCTGTTGTAGGTGCTTACAAAGGACATTCCTTTGTTCAAGACATTTTCTTCAAACGATGTTAATTTTAGGGAAGAGATGTTTATGATGAGACTTTTGTTTGACTCCTCAGACCCTTTTTGCTTTTGTCTTTGTCTTTTTCCTCTCCTTGTTTTTCGATACCGCTGGTTGTTTTGGTTTGACTCTTGTCTGGGGGTCTCCCTTGTTCTCTGCTGGAGTCCAAAAAAGACGATGAAGAACCTGATGTGCTGGGTATTGCGCTTGGTAAGTCTTCTGCTGGTGCTTTCGTCGTAGTTTTAGAACTGGTGCTAGCTTTAAATGATGCTCGTTGGGTATCAATGTCTGAGTCGGACACAACACTTTCCTCTGATGATGCTTGGGTGGTTTTTTTGGTGGTAAATCTGCGTTGAGTATAAACGTCGGCCCAAGTATAAACTTCATTCAGCTTATAGTCAATTGTATCTCTCTTAAATTTTCGTAGTTTAGTCTCTTGTAGCTCTTTCCCATATTTGTCTAGTTTTAGGTTGAGGCTTTCTAGGAATTGTCCCCATGGTTCAACTTCCATTCTTGTTGATAATTCAGTTTTTAAAGTAGTGGTGGCATCAACTAACTACTACTCCAGTATGGGTGAAAATGTCTGGCAATGTTGTTGTCTGGAATAGCCATTACCGTTGTCGGCACGGCCAGTTCTTTTGCACATGAGATCCCTATGCTACATATATGTTGTCTGGGTTAACACTACTTCTAAGCAGCAATAATTATTAATTGTATATTCGATGTTTTGCTTGACACTGTGAAAGTTATACTTATTAAATATAATTGCTGGAAGAAATAGCATTTTGTACTGTTTCATAAAAATATCTTGTTTTTTTATGTAATTCAGGCAGTAATTCACGTTCCATGCACTTAAATAAGCTTTCGAACAATTTTACTTTTCCACCCTCTCTTGCCAGGTCTGACACAGTTAAAGAAAGGGAGAAATCCGATACATCGCATGCCATTACAACACAGTTGTTACTACAATCACGTTGTTACATTGCAAACCATTACAACCAAGTTACAACGACTTGCTGTAAGGGGCAGAAGGTGTTGGATTTAAAATCCAACACCTTCCCTACTGTTGCACAGACTGGAGTTGGAATAGTAAATTATACTATTCCAACATCCAGCGGCCCTACAGCAAGTCGTTGTAACGACTTGCGTTGTAATGATATGTGATGTAACAAAGCGGTTGTTGCTACGACCGCGTTGTAATGACATGCGATGTATCACATGCGATGTAATATCGTATATTCTTAAAGAACATGTAAAGGCCACATCCAATCGAGGGAAAACAGCAGTTCTCTTTAACCAGGCCTACAAAGTTAACAATCACCAACCATAGGCATTCCAGAATGTTCCTTTGTTTAATGGTGTCTGCTTGAGTTTTAGAATATATTGTGACTTTATTCACCAGAGGGCCCCTTTAAAAGTCTTTCTGATAAAGTTGTACAGTGTATATGATAAAGGTGTTGAGTGTATACCTACCTATAATTCCTGATTTGATTAGTCACAAACTGAGCCCTGTGTAACGCTGATAACCCAAATTCCAGCAACTTGTTGTTGTCTACCTTAAATATTTCGGCGCAATTCAAAGCTGTCTGGGATATGATGGATTGAAGACATTAAACAAGTACTTTCTTCCAATTGGAGGCAGACACATATGGGTGTCATTGGTATAGAAATGGTAAAGTATGTTGTGGGGTCCGGTCGTCTGTAGAAGGAGTATCATAGTAGTATTGCAAGATAGTGATAGTGGTTATTGGTGTGGCTCTCTACACGCCATCTAACAGGAACTATTCGGGAAGCATCTCCATCAGCATTTCTGACAGCGATGTGGAATTATATATAGGAAACATGATGCATGGATTACCGACTATAGCTGTTTGAGAGAAATGGCTCTGTAACGATTTAGGATCTATAATTTGAGGAGAATTGCACAGTAACACAGTAAGACCAGTAGACCTACATCTCTGATTGTCTCACCTTTGGAAATGGGATCCACTGCTTTCAGTCTTAGGTCAAAAGGCAGATTAGAGTAGACTCCAGGAGTGGAAGGTCTTGGCATTTGTTTAAAATAACTTATTAAGGTGTTACTTTCTTCTAATTTATTGATGTATCGGGGAGGTTTCCATAGGGAATTGGGTTGTTCACTACAGAATATAGTGGAACCTCAGTTGAGGCAACTTGTGAAGTCCTAATATTTTTATCGATTTTATCAATATCTTTGTCTGCCTCCTTTATAGTTGAAATTTACAGATATAAGAACTAAATCTGCCCTTACAATTTAAATTAATTAATTTTAAAACCGGGTCAGATGACTCATTGGATTAATGCATGCACTGCAAGAACTTGCATTTGACGTCATGCTCACAAGTTTAAATCCTGGCGTGCCCTCTGACCCTTTCTCCCTCCTGAGGTCGAGAAAATGAGTACCACTGAATTGGGAAACAAAAAACATTTGCCGTTCATATACAAGATACCCCACGGTCCACTTTACCAATACATGTTCTGTTATTAATGAAAATATTATGACATGGATTGCAATAATTACAGTTTATGTGCCATGTAATGAGATGTGATATGCATGAGATAGTAGTAATGTATTTATTGTTGAGTATGCCACAGCATTTGAAAATGTGAATCATTGTTATGGAACAACCCTGTCCTAGTAATGATTATGACACAAAAGGAGTGCATATTGAGATGTATTATGTTGGTCCTGGCAACATCTGTTTCTCTGTCCAGTTAATTAAGAAGTCTTTGTGCGACACACAATGGATTCACTTCATGCATCAATGAGCACCACTGTGGATGCGAACAATGTAAACACATTGAGAGTCACTGCATGGAAGGAAGAGCAGAACCCGCAGCTACGCGTGGCGAACAGCCATGGTATGAGGTCTATGCAGCCAGCACATTCTCGCTCACTCACTTATGATTAGGGTGAGAATGTCACCCCTGTCTCAACTTGCAGAAAACTATAAACAAACTAACTCTTTCAGAAGTTCCTGAAACTCCTGAACTATTGATCATGAACAAATGACCTACTTTCACACTGCTTGGCCTCCCCTCTCTTTGCTCCTATTTTTAACTAATACCTATTGTGAATGTTGCCTTAATTTCTACAGGCGCCCTCTTGTAATGTATATAGCTATGACTTTCCAAACCGCTTGTGTTGTAATTTTCAACTAAAGGAAAAGCTCAAGGAAGTGCCTCTGCTTGGTTTGGTGTAAATGTGTTAAGAAGTCAAGAAATTGGCATTAAAATAAAGTATCAGGTGTGCTTGTAAGGCTTAGAAATTGAAGATAGCATGACCGTTATTTCATGAACTACACTCAAGCTCGGACTCAAAGACAGTCTGCTGACCCTGTTTTAAAAAATAAAGCATTCCAACTGGAAGAATAAGCTTTTCTCCCTGTCATCCTTTTTGTGATTTGTGGGATCAAAACAGAGAACCCGAACATGAAGGCTCTGATTGGGTTGCTGCAAAAGAAAATGCTTTATTGCAGTCACCAATAATTGGCAAAGAGCACAGTCCCCGTGTCCTCAAAAAACAATCATATGAAAATGCAATAGGTCTCCATTTACACGCGTTTGAGCTATTGACATTGTAAATGACAATGCCTTTTATTTATGCTTTGGTTTTTAAAACATAAATAAACGGCATTGTCATTTACAATGCCAATAGCTTAAACTCTTGCAAATGCGAGACCAATTGAATTTCCATATTCATGAAGGCATCGTTATCTCCCATGGCCCTGAAGAGCTCCCCATTTGCTACGAGTTAAATAAACAAGTCAGTGGTCACACTGCACAGGAGAGACCCTCCAGCCCTCCTGCAGTAAAAGAAACTCATTAAAGAAAATAGGGCTTACAGAATAAAGAAGACGTACTGTGTAACAAGCGAAGTAAAAGGGCCAAGCCTCATGGTAGGTTACAAATGAAGACAAGGCGGACTAACAAGCCTAATAACAAATCAGAAGCCAGCATTTACGAAGGACGATGCCACAAGCCAATAACAAATAGAGTGGGCGGGGCTTCAAGTACATACTCCAATACAGCATGGCTTGCAGAACAGCGCAAGCGCTGTCCAGGCTCAACCTAAAAAATAGAGAGGCCTAATAAAGTGGCAGGGTGAGCACATCCTGACCCACTGGATCAAGTGAAGGGAACCCCAAGGACAGTCGCCTAAGTTAAGACTTCTGATTTCTGAGCTTGTAAAGTTCCGGGAACTGACCAACTATTGAATGTGGAATATGGTTAAAAAACAGAAATTCAAAGTGGAAGTATGGCATTTGGTTGTAACATTTTAGCATATGTTGATCTTCATTTCACAAACGTCAGAACAAAGAAACAGAAGTGATAAAAATAGGGGACACCATTGTATAGAAACCTCTATAATCAGCCCCCTTTTGAAAATGTTTTTTGCCGTTCGCACTTTGAAATGTGTCCGAACTTTTTAATTTGATGCAATTAAGCATGTACATGTATTTAATCTAATTTTATTAATCTACCTATTCCAAAAGTAGAAATTATGCTCTATAATCATATGTTTCAACCTATTTCAAATTGGTCTAAATAATGTATCCGTTATCACATAAATGCGTTATATAGGTGCATATGCATTATTTCTGCATGTTACATGCAGCCTTTTCTTTCTGATCTGAATTTAGGGATTTACAAGAATCATGCTGGATAAAGTCATGCATGGCGGAGCCAATGTCACCGGATTCCAGATTGTTAATAATGAAAATCCGCTTGTCCAGCAGTTTTTACAGCGATGGATCAGACTGGATGAACGAGAATTCCCAGAAGCCAGAAACACTCCATTAAAGGTAACTCTTTCCCACTATGGTTGATAAGGGATTAATGATAAACTAGAAAAAGCGAGCAACCACTAGTGAACTACAGAGCCTCAATATGGAAAATATATAATAAAAGACATAGACGTAGAAAATTATATGACGTTTTTGTCATTGACTGGACTGGCCAATAACCTGACTTGGAAAATTGTCTAGTCGGCCAGCTGCATCAAATCATCCTTTTGTGATTTATGAATGCATCACCTGCTTTATTATCTTAATTCAGGCTAAGAATCTGAATGGAACTGAGTTGTACAGGGCTTCTCCTGTGGTTCTTGCCCTCCCACCCTAATCATTCATGTCAACATATGGCTGGCTCCCAGTGCCACATGAAGAAGTGGATTTCATATACGTTTAAAAGAGGAATTGGATTCATATACAAAGTTGCCATTTTGTGATATTACTCTATATGTGTTAATACCATGTTACTAGTAATAAACCTATTGTTAAACTGTATCAGATTAAAAGTTATTGAACAACATCTAGAAGTACAATACCCCATCATATATCACCAACAAAAACCAAGGGTGAACAATTTTCAACTTCAAATTTACCAAATGAAAGGTCTTAAATCACATACATGAATATATTGCAAACACAGCTCATATTATAGTATTAACTCGATAGAAGTGGCAAATAGCAATACAGACCCTGACATACATTCTTGTCTTTTTGATCTGGAAGTTGGAAATGTGAGGTATGATTTGCAATGTATTGATTAGGCAAAGCCACATGTGCTTTGCTTTAAGGAATATAGGGGCATATTATCAAGCACGGCGTTAAAATTATCGCCGCTTTAGCGGCAGAAACCTGCTACTAAAGCGGCGATAATGGGCTTGATAATATGCCGCAGAGAATTCCCATAGAAGCCCATGTTGACACCAGAACATGGGCTTCTATGGGAATTCTTAAGGGCATATTATCAAGCCCATTATCGCCGCTTTAGCGGCAGTTTTCTGCCGCTGAAGCGGCGATAATTTTAACGTCGTTGCTTGATAATATGCCCCCTACTTTTTTTAATCTCCGAACTGACACACATTGCCACTCGTGTAAGGTATCTGTCTCTGTGGAGGGTTTCTGATCAGCTGTCAAGACACATATAGCAGTGGTACATTTGTATGCATACCAACAGGCATTCTATAAAGTTTAACAGTAGGTTAAGTATGGTGTACACAGGTAGTCTAGGAGTCGCCTTGTCAGTCACCTTGTTGCAACTGGGTGATAGAGTGAGTCAGTCATTGAGCCAAGACAAATTGTGTCCAAAACCTAGTTGCACGTCATTTATTGATCATCACATTTAGTCAGAAATCAAATAAGCATTCCATATTTGCCCTCTTCTCCTTCTTTGCTATTGGTTTGTCTGAATCCCATCCAAGGTCAAGGTACACCACCAAAATCACTCAACATTTGTTTCATCCGAGAACAGACTCTTTTTTTTAAAGCTGGAAACGTATGAACAGAGATCTTAAACAAAGCCAGGAAGTCACAGCACACGTTGCCAACATATCAAAGATAATTGTGTACATCACATGTGTAATACACTATTGAAAACCACCAAGCAATAAAACCATACATTGTCCAGCCATATTTTCATTTATGAACATCCACACATCCAGTACGTGCGTGCATGCATTCACTGGATGGATGTGTCAGACCCATGAATGCATACAGTGATATCACTTTTAGAATAAATGACCTACTAGGTGAAATACAATGTTTCATGTTTTCATGTACTCCCTGTTAAAAAATAGGCTTCAATAATCCATTTCTGATAAGGTTGATCAGAGAAAGATTAATTATAATCATAATGTAAGTAGCCAACGAGTCAGTGATGAATAAGATTTAATTACCCAGAATGCAACAAAACCAGCAGAGGTGCGGTTTGATGACTGTATTACTGGACATACCTCCAAGGTCTAGACAGATGCCTAATATTAATTAACAGGCAATTGGATAACCCCTGCTCACCCCCTTTTTAGCTTGGCACGAGAAGACAGGCTTATCTCAGAGGCAGTGTGTAAAGCATTTGGGAACACATACAATAATACAGTGAAAACACTACAAACGGACACCACACCAGTTTTTTTTTTTAAAAAAAGTAATCTTTATCTAAACCAAAACAAGACCAAAAAGACAAAAATCCACAATACAGTACTAAAGATATGATTCTTAAAAGGTAGAAACAGTTCTGTTCCAAGACTTTTTACACAAAGTACCTTGGATGCATCGGAAAATGCAAGCAAAAAGGGTTGTAGGAAAGGTGATGCGTCCCTTCCTTACTCTCAGGGAAGGTGATACTTTGGTTCCTTGCTCCGGGGATGGTGATGCGTCGGTTCCTTACTACTGTGCAGGGAAGGTGATGCGTTGATTCCTTACCAGAGAGGAGGTGATGCGTCGGTTTCTTACTGTGTGGGGAGGTGATGCATTGGTTTCTTGCTGCATCCCCTAACGATGTGACAGACTTGACGCTTTGATGCGATCCGTGACAATCCGGTACGATGCAATATATGAAGACCCAGGTTGCTCTTCGATGATTTCAGCCGCATCCCTTTGATGCGTCGGTTCTTTCACAACAGTTCCTGAGTCAGAATCAGTGAGGTGATCTCAGACGTCAGAGATCGGTGCACAGGTTTCGTCGCACGGCAGGCAATTCAGCCGCAAGCCGGTGCTGCGTCGCTTCTTTGGTGGTGGCGATGCATCGTAAAATTCTTCTCGCACCGCTGCGATACGTCGGAAACAGGCGATGCGTTGATTTTAACAGTTTTTGCAGTTTCCATTTCCAAAACAACTTCCAGAGGTCCAGAACACTGACAGGCACCTCTCAGCAGGTCATAACTCTCACAAAGGTGTTCAGGGTGGACTGGGGATGAAGTTGTTGTGTCCGTGAGACTTCAGAACAGGAGGCAAGCTCTATTTCAAGCCCTTGGAAATCTTCTTCAAGCAAGGGACACAGCAAATTCCTTTTCCTTTCCTTGGCAGAAAGTAGCCACTGCAGGCCAACCCCAGACAGCAAACAGCACATGGGCAGTATTCCTCTTCAGTTTCTCCAGCTCTTCTCCTTGGCTAAGGTTCCTCTTGATTCCCAGAAGTAATCTAAAAGTCTGGGCCCCTCTTTTTATAATACAAAGCCCTTTGTTCTCTGTGGCAGAGAAGCTCTTTGCCCAGCCAAAACCAGTTCTGTCCTCTCTGGTGCAGCTTCCTGGCAGGAGGTGGAGACAGCATTGTTCAAGGCAGACCTGGCCCATTAAGGTGTGAAAGAAATCTCCTCCCCCCTACACGAATGCAGCCCAGGTCAATTCAGCCCAGCCCTGACTCACCCTGGAAAGGCAGGACACACCTAACCCCCCAATTGGCTGTCTGAACAGAATGTCCATCCCCAGCCCCTGTCACTCCAAAGCCAGACAGTCAATACACAAACCTAGCAGATGCACACTGGATGCTTAGGCAAGAAAATACCTATTTTAAAGAAATTAGTATTTTAAACTCAGAATGTAAAAATCACCCTCACTAAAAGATGCATCTTAACATTCTGAGTTCAGGCATATCACACTTTATTTTCCTATTGTGTTCCCATAAGCAGTAAGGCTCATAAGATGTTATGAGCAAACTCCCCATCCTATCCTATTGGACAGATAGCCTTAAAATAGTGAAAAATGAATCTGGCAGTATTTCACTATCAGCACATGCCACACACATCAGGGCATTTCCTACCTTTCACATACTCTGCACCCTGCCTGCTCACAGGGGTACCTTGGGCCTACCTTAGGGGTTACTTACATGTAATGAAAAGAGAAGGTTAGGGCTTGGCAAGTGGGTGCACTTGCCAGGTTTTGCTTCAGTTTTCAATCAGGAAGAGCTGCAGTTCTATAAGTTTAATGCCTTCTGAGAGTTTGTCTACATATGCATAATTCACGTCCTGCAGCTTTGTCTGCATATTGAGGGCAGTGGGAGTGAGGCTGATATATCTGATGTGCGTAATTAGTTAGGTGGAGTGCCCTGGGACACAAACCTTATCGGGTGATCCGCTGGGAATTGATGGTGATGCGGGAGGTGCCTCTGACTCTAGAGATGGGGTGACTTTGATTTGAACTTTGCTTTGTTTTCTAAGTATCATAGTTCCATCTTTTATCTTTCTGTGTTGGCTTTGCTGAGCATGATGTTGTATATTGTGAGGCATCACATTGTGGGTGTTTGTTTTCTGGAGGGTGTGACAGCAAAATCTAAAGTTGATGTGTTTTAGATTTTGCAGGTATTTGTATGGATGTATCATTATGAGATTAATGAGTTAGGGCGTCTGAACCACATTTTTGATTTCTTCATTGAGTGGACATTTTTGGGTTGATTGTCGGCATGCAAATACTTGGTTTCACCTTGGTTTTGTCGAAGGTGGTTTAATCAGCAGCCTAATGCATTCAGTTTTTTCAGTTTAAAGACAATTCATTTTGTGGTTGTGGCTGACTTGCTCTCCCGACAGTGCTTATCTTTCAGGATTTTAGAAGGTCCGTGCAGGTAACAGCAATGTGGCGCTGGTGCAGGGTAAGGGGGATTTCGAGGGACAATGCAGAGGGAAAAATAAATAAATAATTAATTTTCCCTCTGCATCATCCCTCAAACTCCCCCATTACACGGCCCCTCCGCCCCATTGCTGTTACCTGCACGGACCGCGGCTTGATTTTAACTTTGCAAGATATGGACCTAAGAATTTGTGTGATGTTTTTCTAACAAAATGCATCTTTCTGGCTCTACCTCGGGTTAAAACCATCCATTATTACCTTAGCTGACACTATGGGTCAGTGAGTAATTCACTCATCACTGACATTACTCTGATTGCACGTGCGGAGTGTCAGTCCTGTCAAGTCACTCTTTTATTAATTCATTATAAACCGAATACCCTTTAACTATGTAAGTAACACCTGTCATGTATTGTGCCCAGAAATTGAAGCATTGCGCTGTAAGGCACTATATGAAAAGAAGTTAATGTTACAGTTTTATTTTTGCCAAGGTGTTCTGTGTTTATGGCTATGAATGTTACTTGAGGCCATTTAAAAACAACAGCGTTCAGTCTTTTTTCCCATGGTTTGATATCACATGACCAATGCACATATTTGGAACGCACTGCCTTTGGCACATGATGAATAATTTTAATAAACATCATCCCTAGCAGCCAACCTTCTGTTTAATGGAAAATAAAGAAAAAATACACTATCTCCCGCCCTGTGCATGCCCAGAGACTACTGGGTTCCCAAAGCACATTGACCTTTGAAGGAAATATGTTTCTCATTTCTGCCTTGCGAGGCATTGCAAATGGTCATTTCCAGGCTTTGACTCGAGGTGATTACAGCACGCGGTGCAGCGCCTCCCTGCAGGCACACTTATAGATGGCCGACAGCCGAGAGTTCCTCTGCGCTGTTTCAGCAGCATTATGTATGGCCTGCCAGATCAGAGCGATTCCTCCTATAGACTCTCTTCTTTATTCTTTTAGATCACCATCAAAAAGCTTTTTTGACTTGGCGTCCTTCTTGCAGGATAACTTTGCAGAAACATTCAGCAAAATTCGTCCATAAACACAAACAGAAATAAAAGATTATTTTTTAGGGGAGTCATACATACACCATATACATTTTATTTACAACATATATATTTTTATACAGAGCACAGTATGTTGAAAACATAATATTGTAACATTTCAGAACAGCTCAGGGTTTTACAGTGGCGTTCAGCTGTACAAGACCTTCGTATACTGTACGCGTGTGTACATATAATGTACAAGAGCATTTTTAAAGTGCACACATGCTAACAATTGCTATGTACTGGAGCGAAACATGTTTCGACAGATATCAGAACTTTTAAACCCATACTGACCTATTTGCCCATTTAATGAGCCCTTGATAGGAATAGCGTACTATTCAATCTACATATTGAATACAGATAATTTATTTGTTTGAGTGCTATCTAATTCTGTTATGCCTAATTCAACAGAACGATTTTTCTAAGCGTCATATAATTTTCTGATAGCTACAGCTGTGCTTTCTGCATACCCTCGGAGCAATAATACGCTTTCTTTTCCTCTAACAAGGCTTTCCTTAGCTTTTGTTATTCTTCCCTACACTCATCTCTATCTAAGGCAGCACTTCCTGACCTATTGTCCACATATACTGGGGTGGGGGGGGGGGGGGGCGTCCGTGGCGCCTAATCAGAGGGCCCACAGACCCATGTAACTCCTAATGACTACTTTTTTTCAATAAACAAGCATTTCGATTTAAA
The DNA here is from genome assembly GCF_964204655.1 of Triturus cristatus. Lineage (NCBI taxonomy): Eukaryota > Metazoa > Chordata > Amphibia > Caudata > Salamandridae > Triturus > Triturus cristatus. Next base: position 922,892,879 of record NC_140588.1, read on the forward strand.
TAACTGACTACATGTGGTTCAACCTATCAGAATAAGGGTTTCATCAAGTAACAATAATAATTAGTTAGTCTACTGTATTGCCTCCTCAATGTAGTTGATATCTCTTAATACAATGAATAAAGGTATGTTAACAAAATAATAATCACAAGCCTTTAAAATACATATTTAGTCAGAAGCTGATAGGTAGTTCAGCATCCTTGCCATATTAAACTCGATTGCGGCTCTGTTTACTGCGTTTGACAAGACCAATGTCAAATCCACCCACAACTTCTGTCCCACCACTTCTGCTGAGATTTACAACTTCACATGATTATCTGTTTGTTAGAACCGGCGGTCTCTAGTTGGCAGAGGTATACACTTCTGACAAATAGGGACCTACCAACTCCAGTCAGGGCAAGGGGATTACACACTCAGATAACCCCTGCTACCCCCTTGGTAGCTTGGCAGAGCAGACAGGCTTATCTCAGAGGCAGTGTGTTAAGCATTTATGACCACATACAGTAATAAAGTGAATACACTACAAATGGACACAACACAGAAGTTATTATAAAAATAGTATTTTTATATAAGGCTTAGCACAAGACCAAATAACGACAAAAATATACCACAGTCTTAATAAATACTCTTTGGAAGGAAAAATAATAGTTCAGGTAAGGTTTCTTCTTGGCAAATAGTTCTTTAGCGAAGTATTCTTCTGAGCACAGTTCTTTGGCAACAATGTAACCCCCACAGGAGTCACACGACGTCGAGTCTACAAGATTCCCAAGGTTCGGCGTCGACCGCGAGGAGCGCTACGTCGAGCCTGGAGTTGCAACAGACCCCACAAGTACAGTACCTTGAGAAACGAAGAAAACGATGATCCACGGCGTCGAGATGTCGGCGTCGAGGTCGGCGTCGATCGTGCCTCGGAGTCGGGTCAATCCGCAGCGGTGTCGAGGGATGTCGGGCCGGAGCAGCGCTCACGGCGTCGAGAAGGGCGTCGAGTCGATGCGTTCAGCAGCGGCGTCGGGACGGGGTCGCTTGGAGGTGGAGCCGATACTCACTCCTCACTGGCGTCGATACCGGCGTCGAGACGGGGTCACTTGGAGCCAGGGCCGATACCCACTGCTCACTGGCGTTGCTGCTGGCGTCGATCGGGCCCGGCGGCCGGCGTCGAAGGCTCGGGACACTGGAGCCGTTACTCACGATGTCGAGCTGGATTCGGCGGCGTCGGCGGCGTCGAGACTGCAGATTTTCCCTTGTGTACTGGAAACAACACTTTCCAGCAATTCAGCAAATGGTGAAGTCCTTTGGCCCTGTGACTTCAGCAGGAGACTGGCACTCTTCCAGCCCTTGGAGATTTCCTAGCAAGTGTTCAGAGAGTACACACCAAGTTCCTCTCTCCTTGTTCCTTGGCAAAAATAAAGAAGCAGCTTTCAGGTTCCTCCACAGCAAAACAGCACTCTGGCAGAAAGGGGAGGCAAGTCCTTAGATCAGCAGGCTTCTTGTCCTTGGTACAGGTTTCCTTGTCAGAAGTGATCTGAGTTCTTGGTTCAGGGGTCCTTCTCTTATACCCCATTTCTCCTTTGTTCCCGTTGTCCAAACAGGGAAATTCCCACCATCTCAGGTTTGTTGTGGGTGTTGCCAGGCAGAGGCACCTGGCCTATTCACTGAGCAGGGCAGAGTCCTCAGCCGCCCAGCAGGAGGCGGAGCCAGTATTGTCACTGGCAGGAGCAGGGCTATCAGTCGCCCAGCAGGAGGCGGAGCCAGTATTGTGTCAGGCAGGGCAGGCTACTCTTCCCTCACTCTATGTGTAAACGCCCCATTCACCCCACACTGACTCATTCAGACCTCTGGAGCCACCCAGCCCCTGACACACACACCAAACCAGCAGAGACCGGTAGATAGTTGGACAAGAAAATAGCCACTTTCTAAAAGTGCTATTTTCAAACATAGAATTTAAAAACCATCCATCCTAAAGGGTGTGTTGTTAAATTCTGAGTTCAGGGATACTAAACTCGACATGCTACCATGCTCCCTGAGTCAGATAGATTATAATGGAGTTAATAATCAGTCTGCCCAGTCTGGCCTATTGGAGGCAGGTAGCCCTTCAATAGTAAAAAACGAAAATGGCTGTAATTCACTATTAGGTCATGCCACACACATCAGGGCATGACCTACCTTTTACCAACAATGCACCCTGCCCTAGGGCCTACCATAGAGGTGTCTGAAATGTGGCAAAGTGAAGGTTTAGAGACTGGCAAGTAGGTTTCCTTGCCAAGTCGACATGGCAGTCAGGGACTGCACGCAGGCGCTGCGGTGGCAGGCCTGAGACACATTTTACACGCTGCTTCTGTGGGTGGCACAACCAGTGCTGCAAGCCCACCAGCAGCAGTTAACTTACACGCCCTTGGCACACGCAGTGCACTAGACTAGGGTCTGAACAGTAAGTCAACCAAGCCAATCATGGTAACACCAATCAATGTAACAATTTAACATAGGGAGCACTTGCACTGTGGCACTGATCAGCAGTGGCACAGTGCCCAAAGCAATAATCCAGCAAAAACATCGTAAACAGAGGAGGCAAACAGAAAAAAATGGAGGAGAGACTCATGCCAATGATGCCAGGTCTAACACGTGTCCCCTCCAGCTGAAATGTGGGGAGAACTACCCTTCACCCAGGGAGTCCTCATCACTAAGGCGGAAAAATCTGGACAGACCATCAGCATTGGCGTGATCTGTACCAGGGCGGTGTTCCACCGTAAAGTCCATCCCCTGTAGGGAAATGGACCTCCTCAACAGTTTTGGGTTCTCACCCCTCATCTGCATTAACCATCTGAGGGGCCTGTGGTCTGTCTGAACCCGGAAGTGAGTCCCAAACAGGTAGGGTCTTAGCTTCTTCAGCGCCCAGACCACAGCAAATGCCTCACGCTCTATCGCACTCCACCTTTGTTCCCTGGGAAGTAACCTCCGGCTGATGAAGGCTACAGGTAAGTCTCGGCCCTCCTCATTCATCTGTGCTAGAACAGCCCCCACACCATGCTCTGAAGCGTCTGTCTGGACAATGAATTCTTTTGAAAAGTCGGGTGCCTGGAGGACCGGTGCTGTACACATTGCAGTTTTCAGGGTGTCAAAGGCGTTCTGACAGGCGTCAGTCCAGATCACAAGTCTCGGCTGCTTCCTGGAAGTCAGCGAGGTCAAGGGGTGCACAATGTTGCCATACCCCTTGACAAACCTCCTGTAGTAACCCGTGAGACCCAAGAAGGCTCTCACCTGAGTCTGGGTTTTGGGCGGTTCCCAAGCCAGGATGGTATCTATCTTGGGTTGCAGGGGGGCCACCTTGCCACTCCCTACTTGGTGCCCCAAGTACACCACTGAACCCTGCCCAATCTGGCACTTACTAGCCTTGATTGTGAGGCCTGCTCTGCGCAGGGCCAACAACACTTCCTGGAGGTGGCGCAAGTGTTCCTCCCAGCTGGCGCTGAACACTGCTATATCGTCCAGGTAGGCGGCGCTGAAATCTTCCAGCCCGGCCAATACCTGGTTAACCAACCTCTGGAATGTGGCAGGGGCATTCTTCATCCCAAAGGGCATCACACGGAACTGGTAGTGCCCATCTGGCGTGGAGAATGCAGACCTCTCTTTTGCCCCATCAGTCAAGGCGATCTGCCAGTACCCAGACGTTAGATCAAACGTACTAAGGTACCGGGCAGCCCCCAACCGATCGATGAGCTCATCAGCTCTGGGGATGGGGTGCGCGTCAGTCTTGGTGACCGAATTGAGTCCTCGGTAATCCACACAGAACCGAAGTTCTGGTGAAGCACCAGGCGCTGCAGCCTTTGGGACCAAGACCACTGGGCTGGCCCAAGGACTGCTAGAGGACTCAACCACCCCTAAGGCAAACATCTTGTAGACCTCCTCCTTGATATATGCTCTGACCTTTTCAGTCACCCTGTAGGCCTTGTGCCTCACAGGAGTGCTGTCCCCAGTGTCCACATCATGGACACACCACTGAGTGACACCAGGGATTAAGGAGAACAGATCAGGGAATTGTACCAACAGATGGCGACAATCTTGCTGCTGCTCAGCGGTCAGCGTGTCAGAGAGGACAACACCATCCACTGACCCCTCTTTTTCTTTTGCACACAGGAGGTCAGGAAGAGGCTCACTCTCCTCCTCCATCCCAGCATCTGTGGCAAGGAGCATGCCCACTTCGGACCTTTCTAAGTGGGGCTTTAACCGGTTGACATGCAGGACCCTTAAGGGGTTCCTGGGAGACTTCAAGTCCACCAAGTAGGTGACATCGCTCTTTTTCTCCACAACCTCAAATGGTCCGGTCCACCTGTCCTTGAGTGCACAAGGTTCCACAGGGGCCATGACCCATACTTTCTGACCAGGTTGAAGCTCAACCAGAGTGGCATTCTGATCGTACCACCGCTTCATCTCTTCCTGGCTGGCCTCCAGATTTGCCTGAGCAAGATCTCTGAAGCGCCGAGTCTGGTTCCTAAAGGCCAGCATGTAACTATATACATCCTGGGGAGGTTTCCTGGGAGATTGCTCCCAGCCTTCTTTGACCAGACTCAAAGGTCCTCTTACCGGGTGACCATACAAAAGCTCAAAGGGGCTGAACCCTAGAGACTTTTGTGGCACCTCACGGTAAGCAAACAGCAGGCATGGCAAGAGGACGTCCCATTTACGCCTCATTGGTTCTTCAAGACCCATGATCATGCCTTTTAGGGTCCGGTTGAATCTCTCAACCAGCCCATTCCCTTGAGGGTGGTAAGGAGTGGCAAACTTGTAGGTTACCCCACACTCCTTCCACAGAGACTTCATATAATTCGAAATGAAGTTGGTGCCCCGGTCTGACACCACCTCTCTGGGGAACCCCATGCGGGAGAAAACACCCATCAGTGCCCGTCCCACCACGGGGGCCGTCACTGTGCGGAGAGGGATGGCTTCCGGGTACCGGGTGGCATGGTCCACCAAGACCAGGATAAACCTGTTGCCCATGGCTGTCTTGGGGTCCAGTGGCCCCACAATGTCAATTCCCACTCGCTCAAAGGGGGTACTGATGACGGGAAAAGGTTGGAGGGGAGCCTTCTGCTTCCGCCCACTTTTCCCACTTGCCTGGCAAGTTTGACAGGTCCTACAATGGATATCTGAATCCCTTCTCATCTGGGGCCAATAAAAATGGGTGACAAGCCTGTCATAGGTCTTGTCCTGCCCCAGATGTCCAGCTAACGGAACGTCATGAGCCAACCCCAGTAGGAAGGCTCTGAAGCGCTGGGGTACCACCAGCACACGGGCTGACCCAGGTTCAGCAGCCTTAGGCTCGCTATACAGGAGGTCGTTCTCCCAGTAGACCCAATGTGATCCTGACTGATCACCTGTCGTTTGGTCTGAGGCCTGCTGCCTCATACCCACAAGAGAAGGGCACACTTTCTGTTCAGCACAAAATTCCTCCCTGGAGGGACCACCATCCTGCTGCCAATGGGTCAGCTCGGGCAGGTCTCCCAGTTCGGCCACTTGTTCTCCTGTCGGTTCCAGGGCATCCCCCTCAGGGTCTGCTCCCTCCTGGACCGCGGGAATGATGGGGGACGGTTTCCCGCGCCCCCTGCCCCTTCTCTTCACGGTTGGGACCTGGGCCATACTTTCAGGCTCCAGGGCCCCATCAACACCCTTACTGACTGACATGGACCGGGTGGTCGCACACACCCACTCAGGCAGACCCAACATTTCCAGGTGCGATTTTCTCTCCACCTTAGCCCAAGGGGAGTCCTCCAAATCATTGCCCAAGAGACAATCAACAGGCATGGCGGGCCTCACAGCAACCTGAAGAGTACCTGAGACCCCCCCCACTCAAAAGGAACTTGAGCTACCTCACACTGACTCTGTGAGTTGTCAGCAGTTACAACGGGGTAGAATGCATGAGGGACCACCTGCTCTCTGGACACCAAGTGACACTTGACAGCTGTCACACTCGCTCCGGTGTCTCTGAGAGCTTCCACCCTATGGCCATTAATGGTCACCCACTGCCTATATTTCTTAGTGTTATTAGGCAGAGGGGTTGGAGGGACCATTTCCACGTCTCCTAAAGAGACCAGGGACATTTCTGCGGGACCCCACCCACCGGGGGCACCCATCTCATCCCCTCCCAGGGCTACACTCGCTACCTGATGAGGGGGTGCACGCGGCGGTGCATTCGAATCCTTCATGGGACACTGGGGATCATAATAACGGTGTCCCACCTGCTTACAGGCATAGCAGGTCATGGGGCCCCTGTGAACAGGTTTACCTGTCGGGGCCTCTGGCTTCTTTACAGGGGGAGGCTGGGAACCCTTCCCTTGGTTCCCTTGGGGACTACTTTGGGGCCCTTTCTGAAACTCCCTCTGTTTACCCCTGTCCCCCCCACTCTTCTGCTGGGGACCCTGCCCACCTTTGGCTGAGTCTCCCACTGGACCCTTGTGGACCCTGGTACTGACCCAGCGGTCCGCCTCCTCAGCAAGTTTTCTAGGGTTAGATATCTTGCTATCAACAAGGTGCTGGCGTAGCTCTGGAAAACAGTTATTAGACAAGTTCTCCCAAGCAAACAAATCATAAAGAGCATCATAACTATCAACCTTGCTACCCTTTATCCAACCATCCATGGTTCTGCAGAAAAAAGACACATATTCAACCCACGTAGTACCAGGCAACTTCTTACATTCTCTAAAGGTTTGTCTGTACTTTTCTGGAGTTAAGCCATATCTCAGCATTAAAGCATTTTTCATATGAGTATAAGATGCCCTTTCCTCTTCAGGCATGCTCAACAAGGTATCTCTCCACTCGTTTGTAAAGCGGCTCCACAACCCCGTTCCCCAATCCTTCTCAGGGACCCGGTGGGCCAATAACGCTAACTCATATGCTTTAAACCATTGGCTAATATCTTCATTCTTACTGTAATCTTTGATCACATCTTTAGGAAAATAAAACCTACTTTCTGCAGGCACAGATGGAGTGCTGCCACCAGAGGGATTCAACTCTAAACTCTTAGTTTTAAGCTCCATCTCCCTCACCATCTTCTCACGTTCAAACGCTAATTTCTCTCTCTCAAAATCTAATCTTTTGCTCTCCATTTCAGCTTCTCTCTTGCTTCTTGCATTCTCTAATTCCAACTGCCCTCCTAATTTAAGTTTTGCCATTTCTAACTTGTACCCCCTCTCCTTCTCCCTGTCTTCTAATTCTTCGGGGGAAAGGCTCCTAGAGGACGCACTACTGCCTGGAGATGACACTGGCCCACCTGTGGGCTCTTCCTCTTCCTCTTCTTCTTCCTCTTCCGGTACCCCCACCGGATCAGAGGGATTTCTGGCCTCTAACCAGGCCTTCAGCGCTTTGAGGAAGCCCTCTTTCTTTGAGACACCTGTGGTAGGAACTTTAAACTGCTTGCAAAATCCTTTTAGATCTTTTAGCGTGTAGGAATCTATCTTCTCCTTATCAAATTCCCCCACAACAATCTCCACAGGTGTAGTAGCTCCGGCATTCTCCATGGTCAAAACTGGCAGTGTTTAAAAAAATAAGCTCCAGGAAAGCGGAGAACAAAAATAGAATATCCTACCAAACAGACTGTGGCTGCGTTATGGTCTGCTTTCACTATGTAGCGTACACTAATCACTGCACATGAGTCATAAATGCAAAGTTCAAATCCTCACCGCTGACCACCAATGTTAGAACCGGCGGTCTCTAGTTGGCAGAGGTATACACTTCTGACAAATAGGGACCTACCAACTCCAGTCAGGGCAAGGGGATTACACACTCAGATAACCCCTGCTACCCCCTTGGTAGCTTGGCAGAGCAGACAGGCTTATCTCAGAGGCAGTGTGTTAAGCATTTATGACCACATACAGTAATAAAGTGAATACACTACAGATGGACACGACACAGAAGTTATTATAAAAATAGTATTTTTATATAAGGCTTAGCACAAGACCAAATAACGACAAAAATATACCACAGTCTTAATAAATACTCTTTGGAAGGAAAAATAATAGTTCAGGTAAGGTTTCTTCTTGGCAAATAGTTCTTTAGCGAAGTATTCTTCTGAGCACAGTTCTTTGGCAACAATGTAACCCCCACAGGAGTCACACGACGTCGAGTCTACAAGATTCCCAAGGTTCGGCGTCGACCGCGAGGAGCGCTACGTCGAGCCTGGAGTTGCAACAGACCCCACAAGTACAGTACCTTGAGAAACGAAGAAAACGATGATCCACGGCGTCGAGATGTCGGCGTCGAGGTCGGCGTCGATCGTGCCTCGGAGTCGGGTCAATCCGCAGCGGTGTCGAGGGATGTCGGGCCGGAGCAGCGCTCACGGCGTCGAGAAGGGCGTCGAGTCGATGCGTTCAGCAGCGGCGTCGGGACGGGGTCGCTTGGAGGTGGAGCCGATACTCACTCCTCACTGGCGTCGATACCGGCGTCGAGACGGGGTCACTTGGAGCCGGGGCCGATACCCACTGCTCACTGGCGTTGCTGCTGGTGTTGATCGGGCCCGGCGGCCGGCGTCGAAGGCTCGGGACACTGGAGCCGTTACTCACGATGTCGAGCTGGATTCGGCCGCGTCGGCGGCGTCGAGACTGCAGATTTTCCCTTGTGTACTGGAAACAACACTTTCCAGCAATTCAGCAAATGGTGAAGTCCTTTGGCCCTGTGACTTCAGCAGGAGACTGGCACTCTTCCAGCCCTTGGAGATTTCCTAGCAAGTGTTCAGAGAGTACACACCAAGTTCCTCTCTCCTTGTTCCTTGGCAAAAATAAAGAAGCAGCTTTCAGGTTCCTCCACAGCAAAACAGCACTCTGGCAGAAAGGGGAGGCAAGTCCTTAGATCAGCAGGCTTCTTGTCCTTGGTACAGGTTTCCTTGTCAGAAGTGATCTGAGTTCTTGGTTCAGGGGTCCTTCTCTTATACCCCATTTCTCCTTTGTTCCCTTTGTCCAAACAGGGAAATTCCCACCATCTCAGGTTTGTTGTGGGTGTTGCCAGGCAGAGGCACCTGGCCTATTCACTGAGCAGGGCAGAGTCCTCAGCCGCCCAGCAGGAGGCGGAGCCAGTATTGTCACTGGCAGGAGCAGGGCTATCAGTCGCCCAGCAGGAGGCAGAGCCAGTATTGTGTCAGGCAGGGCAGGCTACTCTTCCCTCACTCTATGTGTAAACGCCCCATTCACCCCACACTGACTCATTCAGACCTCTGGAGCCACCCAGCCCCTGACACACACACCAAACCAGCAGAGACCGGTAGATAGTTGGACAAGAAAATAGCCACTTTCTAAAAGTGCTATTTTCAAACATAGAATTTAAAAACCATCCATCCTAAAGGGTGTGTTGTTAAATTCTGAGTTCAGGGATACTAAACTCGACATGCTACCATGCTCCCTGAGTCAGATAGATTATAATGGAGTTAATAATCAGTCTGCCCAGTCTGGCCTATTGGAGGCAGGTAGCCCTTCAATAGTAAAAAACGAAAATGGCTGTAATTCACTATTAGGTCATGCCACACACATCAGGGCATGACCTACCTTTTACCAACAATGCACCCTGCCCTAGGGCCTACCATAGAGGTGTCTGAAATGTGGCAAAGTGAAGGTTTAGAGACTGGCAAGTAGGTTTCCTTGCCAAGTCGACATGGCAGTCAGGGACTGCACGCAGGCGCTGCGGTGGCAGGCCTGAGACACATTTTACACGCTGCTTCTGTGGGTGGCACAACCAGTGCTGCAAGCCCACCAGCAGCAGTTAACTTACACGCCCTTGGCACACGCAGTGCACTAGACTAGGGTCTGAACAGTAAGTCAACCAAGCCAATCATGGTAACACCAATCAATGTAACAATTTAACATAGGGAGCACTTGCACTGTGGCACTGATCAGCAGTGGCACAGTGCCCAAAGCAATAATCCAGCAAAAACATCGTAAACAGAGGATGCAAACAGAAAAAAATGGAGGAGAGACTCATGCCAATGATGCCAGGTCTAACACTGTTGATTTGTGAATATGGCCTGGGCCGAGTACCAATGTGTAGTCGCTCTCATATTTAAACATGCACCTGATGTGCTGGGTTCATATGGTCTGTACCAGTGCTTTAAATGGGGGCAAAATAGTGCAGGTACTCATTTAAATGTGGCGAGTGGGCGGGGTTTGAGGGCGGGGCTTAGAAGTCATGCCAATACTTATTGACTTCGATACTACTTGCCGCACATACCAAAACACATGAGAAATGTCTTTCAATAAACAAAGCAGGTTTGTTTACTCATTAGAAACAACCGAAACCCAAACGCGGCGATATTTCAACATTTCGTTGTTTTGTAATATGTGCAACATCAATTCTGTTAATTGCTGTTGCTCCGCACAATTCTAAATGTTCTCTAGTGACACCGAAAGAAACAAGCAGACATGCACCCACAAAGCAGTCCACACATTTCTTTTAGTATAACTTCCAAGAGTGTCTCTATTGTCTCCCCCATTCTCTAGTTTTTCTCAACAATCACAGGCAAGCAGACAAACATTAGCAGACACTTAACAAAAGAATCGGGTGGGCTTAAAGCCATTTGAACCTGGTTACCTCCCATGGCTCTCTTAATTACGCTGTCACTGGGCTGCCTCGATGTCTGTGAACACCCGATTGGTATGCAAATGAGCCCACGCTGAATTGTTCAGCTGGGCTGGCGCAAGTCTACAGGAGTGCCTTAGCTATCAAAGAAAGGCCGCCAGGACCAGCTTTTCATGACTACCGGTACTCTCCTCAGCAGTAGAGAAGTGCCGGTACTCCGAGTGCTAAATCTAAGAAGTGCCGGTACTCAGTACTGGTGAGTACCGGACCATTTAAAGCACTGGTCTGTACTTGTTTTTGTATTTTTGTATATTGTTTAGGTCAAATAGTGGAAATGTACTGGGGGGTTTCTAACTTCCAGATGTGATTCAAGAGGGTCTGCAGAAGAACCACTGATTTAAAGGATCACCCAACTTTTCCACTTCTCCTCCATGCATGTACATTTCAACCTTCAATCAAACAAACTTTATTCTGTTTTCACATATGAAACCATAAAAGTATTTTACTATACCATACATGATAAAAAGGGTAAAATATTTACACGAACGTCACGTTGGAGACATTGCTGCCCTAGAAATTCTTGTGCTATGCATACAATAAGTTTTAAAGTGTGTTTATCCTAGATCATAAAAGATAGAAAGACTGTAGAAAATGTGATTCTAGAGGCCTCCTCTATACTATATATATATATCGCCAGAGTGGCTAGAATAAAAGAAGCATGCCCTTCTGGCTACAACCCTTTAGACAAGGCAGGCTCTGAGCTTCACTGCTGATTTAAAAAAATTGAGAACAAATAAAAGAGAATCTCCATACAACAATGTAGATGAATAAAAGCTGGGCGCACCTGCTTAAATTTCAACCTCCTTGAGACCGGGATAATAAACATTTTCCGGGGAGTTACATAATAATTACAAAATTTTAAAAAATGAAGCATATCCTGTGGAGACTCACCGTTGCAGCCACAGTATTCTAAAATCTGGCCTCTACTACTCCCCCTTGTGAGGCCAACAGGAGGTGAAACAAGTCCAATCGGAACCTGGTCAATAAAAAAAGTTCATAAGTGCTAAAGGCTCCCAGGAGATATGACTCAGCCATCTGTGTTGTTTTCATAGTTAAAAATGTACTGTGGTCCTCAGTTCCTGCTCTTCCCTCTCCATTTTCCTTAGCCTACAAAAGGACTCTCTGACCCACCCCAGATCGCTCTTAGTCACCAGTTCTGGATTTGTGAAAAGTTCCACTCTTCCCAAACCTTCAAAACTGCTTTTGATGTACATAAGCCAGGGAATGTAATGAGCATAATCAAAGACATGCACTCCTTCAGGATTAGACCACTCAAAGTCGTTCCCTCATTCAGCCAAATCTTTAGCCAAAATGTTATAGGGCGCAATGCCAATAAATCACAGAGATAGGGCACCCCCAATTCTTCATGAGCCACCATATGCAACGTTCCTTGGGGCACACCTAGCAGACGCTTCAGGAATGAGTTCGCAACTACCTTTAACTCATTCATGGAGATATGACCCCATGTATCTATACACGGTTATGACTGCCGATATAGCACATGTCGACATGGCATTATATCGAGAAGAATCCGTTTCTATATATGTATGATCACCATAATGCCATCCTTTTGTGTACGATACGTTTTCAGTAACATGTAAAATTGTCTTAAAACCAATAAAGATATTTAAAAAAAAAAAAATGGAGACATGACCCCATAATTTGTTGCCGTTAGTGGCCTTAGCAACGCACTTGGCCTGGTATATCTTTAAAAATTCAGCGATTAGTCTGCTACCTAATTTGGAAGCAAAGTTTAAAACAGCCGTATTTGTATGAACTTTGTCCAGATCATTGATATACAAATTAAACAAGAAGTAGGCTAAAACACACCCTTGGCGTACACCTCTCCTTATTGCAACATTACGGGAAACCCTTAGATCTTGGGAGAATCTAACCTGCACCTTGGTTGAATGGTAGAGGTCTTCCAGACAGCAGATAATGTTGCCATCTACTCCATAGCCAACATGGCCTGTCAAAGTTTAGCCCTAGTCACGTGATCAAACGCGGATGACATGGCCATGAAGGCTAGGTAAATAGTTCCTGGGAGGGCCACTGTATATTTATTCAGGATCATAGCTAAGTTAAGGCACTGAGCCACAGTGGACCACCCGGGACGAAACCCATACTGTACATCCGATAGGATAGTATGTTCCTCTGCCCATCTAGACAGCTTTTTCAGGAGTATTCGACCTACCAACTTTACTAGCGAGTCCAACAGTGAGATTGGTTTATAGCAGTGGGTGATATCTCGGTCACCCTTTTTGAAAATAGGTACTATCGTTGAAATAGCCATGACTCACGGCAACCTGTCTTTACGGCGACATTCATCACTGCCGTAAGGACCAGTGCCCAAAAGGTTGGGTGTGATTCATAAAGATCAGACGGGATACCATCCGGGCCTGGGGCTTTGTTGCTTGACATTCCAATGATGCCATCTTTAACCTCATCTTTGTTGAAAACCAAGTTGGACGTATCTGCCTCACGCCTGGGATGCATTGTAGGTCAAGGGGACACTGAAAAATAGCTTCAACTTAAAGCACCCACTCTTCTTCAGTAATGTAGGCACCTACCGTACTTCCTTCCTTCTTATTCAAGAAAGGGATATTAATTATGCTCCAGAACTTGAAACTGTCCCTAAGCGGGCTAGCCTCAATTAACTCCCTCCAGGCTTCCTCCTTTAACATGGACTTACGTCTTGCCAATTCCCACTTGTACTCCCTTCGGCAGATTCTGACTAAAGTCAAGTCTCTTGGGCTCTTATTCAAAGCTTCCCTCAACTTCATAGCTGCCCAGGAACAATTAGAATCGAACCATCTAGGTTTCTGGATAACTGTTCGCCGACCCGGGGCACTTAAGAAATCACTAATTTTGCCGGAAATAGTGACCTCGCCCGGGGCTGTTGACGGAGTGGTGCACAAGGCTAACTCTTTAGTGCATGTGGCGGTTAATAGCTCATAAAAAGCATCTGCAGATATCTGGGCCCATTTAAGCCGCCTCCCACCGTCTGTTGGTCTCACCACCCCACTCTGCCTGCCCCCCCTCTATGTGACAGTAAAGGCCCACTTAGTTGTAATCACAAAGTTTTGTGATCACTGTATACACTGAAATGATTGTTAAATCCCCTGAATAACTCAAGTAGAGGTGTCGATACCAATTTGAAGTCAATAAATGACCCACCGCCCCGCCCTTTAAATTATGGTATGGATGCCTTACTACGGGGGCCAATTACGCACATGAGGGACGATAAATCAAAATCATGTGAAAGACCATTCAGCGTGTCACCTTGTGAGGTGTGTTCAAAATGAATTCCCCTCACACGTGGACAACCCAGGTCTGCCAGACTAGAAGTCCTAGGGTCACCACATGGGTGAATGTTAAAATCCCCGGCGATTATAAAGTTTTTAAAGGCGGCGTTAACATGTTTTCTTAAAAAAGAGCCCACCAGGGAGATATTGCACACACCCTTTGCACAGGACGAAGAATTTTAAAAGTTGATAATACCCAATTTATGGCACCCCTTGCTCAAAACCAGAGATTGTAAACATGGGTTCTCTGTCGACAGAGCCAGTATCTTGCACTCTACAGCTAAAGAGATGTAGATAGCCAGGCCTCCTCTTGATCTTCCTGCAGGTGAGGGAGAGGCCGGGACAAAGATGGATTTATAGCTCTCCAAAGGTAAACTTCTTTCAGAGCACCATGTTGCCTGCAAGCAAACCACGCTATACTGCTTTATGAATAAAATCCACGAAGGGTCAAGAAACTTGTTAGCTAAACCTGCTATATTCCACGATATAAAATTGTGATCACTTTCGCCCAAGGTCCTGTTGTTTTGCCGTAAAGTTTCCTGCTGGGTAATGAGAGTTACAGAGTCTGTAGGGGAGGACCCACTGAGTCAATCACACATGTCTATGGCGTCCTGGCGTGCAGAAGAACCACTGATTTGAAGAATCACCCAACTTTTCCACTTCTCCTCCCTGCATGTACATTTCAACCTTAAACTAAGGATTTTTCACCCATTGTAGAAATGTTTGCATAGACCCAAATACAATATAGTACCAAAATCCAATTGAGAGGCAATGTATACTGAAATGGCTGTACATTTAGACTTTTAAGTAAGACAGGGAAAAAACATTCTGCAGTCTTTTTAGCTGTAAGCAGGAATACAACACTAATTTGTGCCACGGTGTATTGAGCACCCCTGATCAATTTTAAAATCAATGTTCTTCCATAGGGGGAGGTTTTGAACCGAGTCCAACTTTCAGTAGCCAGACTGCGGTCTGCAGAGTTCACACAGTCGAACAAAGTAAGGATAGATAGGCCCACTCTTATTTAAGAAGACGTTTTTTTGCCTTGCCCTAGGTATAAACATGCCCCCAAGGGCATCAACTGAATATAGACATCGAAAAATAAGCATGAAAGTAAGCTCTGGAACACTCCACCTATAAGCAGCCAATTTGTCAAGTTACAAAAAAAACAGCTCTGGTGCTATCACAGCTATAGAACCCATTAAAGACAGTGCTGTGCTGGTCTGTCCTACCTTATGAAAATACTGAATAAGGTTAATAGTGTGGAAGGCTACTAAGAAATATAATGATATCAGGGCTGTGCCACCACCAACATCGGATGCTAAATGTAGGTCATCGAAACTCTACACCATCACAGTTGTCATTAATCTGTGTAGTGGAAGCCCCCTTGGACATCAGCTGAATAAGTCAACTTTGGGAGATAATCCCCAAATTGCAAGGTGGCACCTCTCCAGAAACTTGGCTACCACCTACAGTATGAAACTGGATAAAAAGCTATGATGAACATACAGATTTAACAATAGCTTCTCCATTAGGCATGAAAGAGAAATGTTAAACCTATAAAATGTCATGCAATTCCAAGCCAGGGCGAGAATTCCCATTCGGAAGTGGCATTGTTCTGGTAGGCTGCAGGCCAGGGAGCTACTTTCAGAGAATGATGGGCTGCTATGACCCAACTATGCCTCAGTGGCCCCATTTTAGTTACAGCCTCCTGCAGGGCCGGGCTGCTTTGAACATTTTGGCCAGAGCTGATTTTGTTTTTTCAGATTCTGGGCTGGTCCAAGGTTAGAAAGCCGGACAACCCAATGGATGTGCTTGATAAACTAGGCATATTAACACACTGACGCTGTCATTGCATGTCTACTGATAGAAGTACCTTAAACATGGAAAGAAAGTCACTGATAAATAATCATATTAAAAGTATTTTGCAGCAAATTATTCAATATTATTGCATGTGTCTTCAAGGAATATGGGCAGCTATTTATTTCAATGTATTTGTACTTGCCTGATGTCTGAGCATAGTGAGCTGGACTGATCAAGACATTTGGTAGATATTGTCTTGTGTTCATGGGCATTACAATATTCTATTTTACTTTCGCATCTCAGCCTGGCAATGTGGACATTCTGTTTTGTAAACCTTATACCCTTACAATGGGTTGATTAAATTTATAGCACAACTTATCAGACCAAAACTGTAATAAACACCTCTAAACTTTTATATGAATATATGTATATATATATATATATATATATATATATATATATATACACACACACATATATGTGTGTGTGTGTGTGTGTGTGTGTGTGTGGGTGTGCGTGTGTGTGTGTGTGTAGCTTACCATTTGTAGATTATTTTAAGAAAATGTGTTGTATTTTTCATGATCATCATCATCTATATTGCACATAAGTTAGAATATGTCATATATAATGCAAAATAAAAACATGAATAGAATACTAAGAAGCCATCCAATACAATTAAACTGGAAAATCTAAAATCCATAATGATAAAC
Organism: Triturus cristatus; assembly: GCF_964204655.1. NCBI lineage: Eukaryota > Metazoa > Chordata > Amphibia > Caudata > Salamandridae > Triturus > Triturus cristatus. The sequence goes on from NC_140588.1 coordinate 922,909,305, forward strand.
AGAACTTCGTATAAAAATACAAAGAAGTTGAAACTAGGCCTTCCCTTCTTGAAACCTCTCTCGCACCGCTGCAAGACTTTGGATAAAAATTGGGATACTGTGAGGAGTGCGACTGGGACAGTAGAGGAATAAGAGAACTGCATTCAACTTTGGTTAGGTTGATCTCTTTCTTCAATTGCAGAGGTTTAAACCATTCATTTCTATGGCTGCCCACCATGCAACAGAAAGGAAAATAAAGTTGATAAATATCTGAATGCCTCTAGTTGAACAAAAGTATTTGCATTCCTCAAGTGACTTCCAATTCCGCTGTCCAACCCTGCGGAGGGTTCACCCATATGAACCCGTGAGTAAAGACCGTGGACTTCAGGGTTATTGCTTGATATCTTTCATACTGGGAAATGATTTCAGCTTGAAATAGGCTGACGCTTGGACATTACCATCTATCCAGAATTGCTATTTCCATAGAGTCCTATCATCCTATGAAGCCAAACTGAATCGAAAGCGGCTCTGTCCATCGCACGCTGCTTACAGAAAACCTTTTTGTTAAGCCTTTCAGATGGTTTTGCATTGTGCCCTAGTTGGCTGGGGAACGTATGTTCATGAGATGCAACAAATGCCTCAGTTCTTTTGTGGTGGGCCATCCCTTCCTGAAGATGCAAACTCACATGTAATGTATTGCTTGAGGTCATGCCAAGCAACAGATACCACGCCATGGAAAGACAGTGTTTCTGCATTGGTATTAGTCATAAACCCCACTGTGAGCATTTATACAAGTTCTGTCTAAAGAACAGAATAATAGTAATACTATTGGCCTATTTTCTATAGAGAACTTCTTACCACACCAACCCTTTTAGGGACCATACATTGTAGATGTTACTATTTCACATTTTAATGGTACAGACACTGATATGCAAGTACAGAAATGGAAACAACACAACAAAAAATAAAGTATGGCTTCTAGTCCAAACAGGTAGCGGACTAGTAGAGAGTACCTGAGAACCAGTGCGACTACCTTACAATGTCTGTACTTCAATACCTAACAGTATGATTAAAGTTAGTGTACGCCATTCCCCACTATGAAATATGGGGACACATTTTGGAATAATGTAAGGAGACATTTGAAAAAGCAAAAGATGTTCGAATTAGCTCAAATGAATAACCTATCTCAACTGCATCTTGAGCACAAATACTGCCATGTCATGCATTATCTCACAAGTGGCACTGACATCTCTGTGATCTGTCCAGCACAAGATAAGGTGCCAGTCCGGTGAACTTGGGAAGGAAGGATTAAAATGAAAGATCATATGTTCATCCAGATTGCCCATTATCCAGGCGGTATTGTCCTGTCATGTACATCACAACATTAACATGAGCTCTACTGGTACTTGCTTGTGACCTTCCTGCCCCAGTCACTGCCCTCTGTAGCTGTCACTCCCTTGCACAATGGGGCACTAGGTGAGCGATTACCAGCTATTACCAATGCTATTTGAGCCTTCATTAACGGGTATATCAGTGGCAAAATAATAGCACCCGCAGCCCCCGCGGTGTGGGGGAGGGGGCCAAGCTCCAGGGGGCCCCCTCTGCTCTGTGCACGGGCAGTGGGGCCCCTGGGCTTAAATCTCCTGACTGAATCCGGAGCATGGGGGGCCCCCTTCCTGAACTGTGTAGGAGGCCCCCTCAAGTTTTGTTGTGTCACTGAGGTATGTTATGTCCTGCTGGGCACAGTCTAGTGTTTCTGCCAGCCACAATCTTGAGGGCTGGCCCACACACGCACCCCCTCACCCATCCAACACGGGCATCACCAGTCAGGTGACCCCGCAAATAAAAGAGCCCGAGTGCACGTGCTCGTGGCTAGTTTCCAGTACCGCATTCCCGTGTCTGTGTCGTCCTTCCTACACTATGTGGGCCTAGGGCCCGGAACATAACAAGGTATACAAGAAAAAGTGTGTAACATTGTCAAAGGTTCTACATAGTAGATTTGCAGAAGAAAGCAAATATTTGCCAAACTCATGTGACGCTCATTCGCCATTCCAATATGACTGAAATGTTAGATATGTTTGACATTCCATCCACGACTTCTTTGTTCGGCACGATGCCATCGCGGCTGAACGCCTTCACCATCCAACGAGGGGGCATTCTGCCAGACGGAGTCAGCTAACTCTGTAAAATATGCTTCTCTCGTGTAGACTCATAACTGGATAGACCAGGAGCAGACCCCAGTGCACTGCTCGATGTGTTTATTGCATATAAAAGATTAATCCTCCGTAACTTTTTTTGCCGACACGCAGGGCCTTCATTACACAACCGGGTGCTATATTGGAGGTGTTTTGAAAGTGCTTGTGTAAAATACTAAACAATAAACTTTGCATGCAAATTATAATGAACAGTTAAAACATGAAAACACTTTAGTAAAATTAAACCGATTCCTGGTAAGATACCCACACTTAATTCACAATCTATGACTGAAAAACCAAAAACAACACTAAACAATTAACGCTTCATGGAAGTTATACTGATAAGTTAAAACATTGTAACAATTCATCAAAATGATACAAAATCATGGCAAAATGCCCACAATTAATTCATGATCTAGTTCTGAAAATCACACATGGAGTATAAGCTTATTATATACTTTCTTATTTTAGCACTCTTAGTAATGTTGCATATCAGCATATGTAGTTGCGTAATATGACTCAAAGTTTGCACTAATGAATCCACAATTGTGCCCTTAGTGGGCTTTGTAGGCAACTGTTAGACCTGACGGCCTCAGGGTGGTCTTCCCCCAACGTTTTGCCTTGTTTTTGCTGGCTTTTGGACTCTGCACACTTTACCACTGCTAAACAGTGCTAAAGTGCTTGTGCTATCCCCCTAAACATGGTTGATCCCCAATTGGCATATTTAATTTACTTATAAGTCCCTAGTTAAGTGCACTACATGTGCCCTGGGCCTGTAAATTAAATCGTACTAGTGGGCCTGCAGCACTGCTTGTGCCACCCACATAAGTAGCCCCTTAACCATGTTTCAAGCATGACATTGCTGGGCCTATGTGTTCAGTTTACTGCCACTTTGACGTGGCAATTAAAGCTACTTGCCAAGCCTTAAACTCCCCTTTTATTACACCTTTGTCACCCCTAAGGTAGTCCCTAGGTAGACCTAAGGGCAGGGTACTGTGTAAGTAAAAGGTTTCAAAACAAGAGGAACCAGGAGCTTTTTAACCAGGTTCTGCACACGTACTCCCTAATCGTAAGCTTGTATAGTAGACTGGTGTGCAGTTCCTAAGTAAGGGTGGGAGTGTTCAAGTCTGTTAAGTAGTGTCCTCACACCCCCGGAGGATGTCACGCTGCAATGCCCGACGGGCACCCGCGAAGGAGATCTTTTGTTGATGAAGCCATTGGGAGATGCTAGTTGCTCTATTCTTCAGGGGGCGTTAATAACATGGGCTGTATGTCGATGTTTGTTAATTTGATGTCCCACTGGTTAAGCACCCTGAAGATCTCACTTATTTATTTCCGTATTCTATGTATGAGTTGTGCTATTAATCAGTATATTAAGCATACTGTAGTATGTATCACATTTTTCTTTCTTTAAAACTAATAAATAAAGATTGTAAAAAAAGAGTGAACAAAGGGTTTCAGATCCATCAATACATCTCAAAAGTCATTACATTTTTGATAAGTAAATATTTTTCTGTTCAATAACGAGCAACATAATTACTCAAGCTGAATATATATGCAACATACGATTGACATGTCTGCTCAGTACCCCCTTACCGGACGGCACATGAAAAAAGAAAATCTGTTTAAGAACAAAATATGGCGCGGCCTCAGTTATGGTGTATGTTGCATACCATAACTGCAAATTTCTGCCTTTTTTGTGTTCTTGTTTGCTGAATTTCTGTGGTATTTTAAGCTACAGTAAATTATATCCAACTTTGCACCTGCACATCCACTCCCAACATGGGAGGCTAATCCACACTCTTAGCTAGCATGGTCAGTTATAAAACCTATCTGTGATGTAATGACTTTGCGATGTAATGGTATTGATGATGTTGTGGATATGAAACATGAAGTATTGACTCCCAATTTGTCACTGTCCTTATGGTTTAAAATCTATTAGTCAAGACAAGGCCATGAAATTGAGCCTCCTTTGAAGGGCAGAGATCTCATTCTGTAGGCAGTTCGGTGTTGTCAAGAGTAAGATTGTTTTCAAATAATAATTTATCCTAGGTTCTACCTGTGATTAAACTTCTGCTAACTGATCTCCTGTCCCTTCATTGTGATATTTACTGTTGTTACATGTTACCAACACACAGCACTGTTTCATAACACACAACCATGTCATTTGGCTACACAAAAGAATCTATGGACCTCTAGGGGTATATTCACAAGAACGTGTGATAACTACCGCAAGAGTAGCTTAACGCAACATTCAATATTGCAGCCTATTGTTGGAAAATAACCCTGTGCCAACGTGGTATTCACAACAAGGCGGTAGCATGTGATAGTCACCAGATAACCTGCCAAATCTCCGCATGAAAATCAACGCCACGCCGCATAAATGCGATACCCGAACGCAAAAAAACATGCGATGAGGCCGACCACGGCACAAAAAGTAGCAAAAACCTGCCACAGGCCTGCAAATCCCACGCATCTGGCTGAACAATGCACCATAAAAACCATAGAAAATAACACACCCGAAACAATCCAAAGCACGTAGCAACATGGATGCACCCAGACACAGCACAGGGGCCAACTCGAACCTCACAACCCCAACGGACTACCAGCAAGGAACAACGGGGTCGGGGAAGGCCAAGGAGAAGAGGGAGAGGAAGACGGGGTGCAGACCGCAGGAAAACAAGACCAGCGTCACAGAGGAGACAGAACACTACCAGCAACTGACCCACTAGCAGACCACCTGGATTGCAGTTGGCGTGCCGAGGAGGCCAATCCCGGAGGCCAATAGGTGCCGGCATGACGTGACTACCTAAACCAGGCACAAACCCGCTGCCAACAGGAAGGCAGCAACGGCGACAGGAGGTGGCAGTCCAGCGCCACCTGAGGAGCTGAAGGAAACCCAGGCCACAGTCATCAGTGAGGAGACGGTGCAAGCAGTAGGGAGTACGGACACAGCTCGAGAGGAACTGACACAACATCAACAGGGAGTGCAACGAACAAGGACTGGGGGGACGAGGGAGTGGGCACAATGGCATAAAGCACAACGAGGTGTAGCACACTGCACACCCACAATCACCCAGGTCTATGGGCCCAATCCCGTTGGCACACTGCAGCACACACACATAGCACAAACAGCACATCCACATTGACGACAACGAGGAATAACGTGCATAGCCGACACTGCAGAACAGAGGACACAACTGGCTCTGCACATGCACAGAAACATGCCTACTACATCTGACGGAGCCGGAAACTGTGAAATGGAAATGTACGCGTACAACATCACATCCGTCATGTAGACCAAATGTACACTGCCCCGCAGAAGAATCCAGCACCCCGAAAACAGTCACTATGTACATTGCCATACAGTCTGCATGCAAACCTGCACAATGTGCCAACATACATGTCAACGCAGTCAATACACAACTCCCCTTAACATCGCAGAGGGGCACACAACACCTTCAGCAGAGCACAGAATACAACACATCAGTGATGCCGGAGACGACCACCACACCGTCGACACCGACGCCCTACAACAGTACATGGATATCCCACGCAACCCCCCACCAGGACCCCGACAGCCAAGCTACTCAGAGGAGAACACCGAGCCTGCAACAGACCACACAGCAGGAAGCACCCGCAAGCACAGCTGGCCCACGACACTTCACCCACCCACACATCGCACCCCAATGCCATGTTCCTGCACGCCAGAAAGGAGGTGGCCCAACAGGTGTGGGTTGGGGCCGAACCCATGGAATGCGAACCAGGACACACACGTAGGTGTCTATCATCCTTCAGGGGCCACCACAGAACCACGGGCAGGGGCGCTCAAATTGCCGTCACACACCCATGTTGGCTTTGCATACGACGGCCCTTGCCACTCCCCTTACAAATTGAGTGGGTGACGACAAAGCTACATGTACAAGCTCCAACCCGCTGCCTGTGGTGACATGTCTGCATCCGATGTACACAGCACAGCGTAATGTCCTAGGGCCCAGGCCCTCATGCATACAATGCATACAACAAGACCACAGGGACTCACGTAGATATCATGTCGAACTGGCTATGGGCACGTGCGCCCGGCCCCTTTATTGACAGGGCCACATGTACAGTGTCGCCTGTGATGGATGTGTGTGGGGTGAGTGTAAGCCAGTGCTTGGTGCTGGCAACAACTTGAACATTGGACACAAGTGCAACGGAAACAGAAAACACATGCATAACAGAGTCAACTGCACAGCAACATGGTGGGAGCCGGAGTAAGGACAGAGGTCCCCCAATATTCAGTCAGGAGGTTCCGTGAGTTGCAGTGCACTGAGGTAGGAGCACTAGAGATGAGCGCGCTCATGTGAAGGAATTGCTAGGAATGTGTCCCTTCGGGTTTGTCCTGATGCAGATGCAGTGGGGTGTGTTACAGCTGCATCAACTTCATCATCAACGTCCCAGGTCTCCCACACTGCCTGTTGCGTCTGCAGTCCACAGCGCCGTACCCGGTAATGGTTGCGGGTGTGTGGTTCGACTACCACCTCCAGTCTGCATTCCTGCCTTGGGGATGTTGCCTCCTGCCCTCCCATTGTCTGGGCCATCTCCCATACGCACACTTGACACATCTTCCCCATCAAATTCCCAGGTCTTCCACACTGCATGAGGTGACATAGCTGCGCAACATCTACACAGCACAAAACTCAATCACTAACGGACAATGGCTTGCAGTGCACTGAGTCACTGGCACCTGGAGTGCTGAGCAGGGTATCAGGCCGATGATGGCATCCACGACAGGTCTGAGCAACTCCATAGGTCTGTCAGGACCACAGTAACAACTCTGGCAGATGGCGTTTGGAGGTGGTCCTTGCGGTGGTGGCATGTGCCTCCTGCGGTGATGCGACATCCGTGCTGATCAGGACCCGAATCTATGTGTGTGCCCTGGTGTCCCACAGTTGAGGCTGGAGGCTGCGGACAGCGCAGTGCCACAGACACATGGCATTGATGACCCCAAGGCCAACGCTTCAGGGGCCATCCAACATCTCAGAAGAAGGGGTCCCGGACCTGACCAGCACAGAGTTAGTGGCCCTGGATGCACAGCAGCCGGCACAGGCACCCAGCCACGGGACGGTGACTTGCGGTGCAGTCAGATGGGCCATGCGACCTGAGCGGATCACCATCAATCTCCAAGGTGTATGTTGCAGAGGGTCTTGGAGGACAGGGGAAGGTGTCCTCCAGGGCATGACGCCAAAAGGTTTGATTTTATCTGGAAGCAGCAAAGGGAGGAGTGGAATGTGACAGCCTTGTTGCCACCACCAATTCAGTATCAGCTACATGAGGATGAAAACTGCCCCCTAGTCCATAGACTCAGACGCCACTAAAGTTCGACCAGAGAGTGTCCATGATTGTCGGGGACAGACATAGTGGCACCGGGGCTGAGAGGGGATGCTGTCTGCGATGATGCCGGTACACTGATATGAACTCAGCCATTGCAAAATGAAGAGTCTGTGACCTACTGGACCGCATTGTAGGCCGGAGGCAGCAGTCAGCAGTGGCCCACAGCCACGTGTCATTGGCTGGTGAAGCACAGAGTTAGTGACACATGGGCAGTTGTCGGTAATGTTCGATCACCTCCGTAACGATGATCTTGTTCCCTCCGGACTGCAACGCGTCATCCTCTTACGCCTCTCTGTGCGTGCGATGACATGTAATTTGCCTTTTGAATAACCGATGTTCAGTTACAAATCTGTGACCCACTCGTTCACAGCGTAGGCCGAGGGCAGTAGTCTACGTAGGCCCACAGACATGTGTGGTTGTGATGCCATGCACAGACTTGTTGGCACCACATCGAAGGGGGTATAGTGACTTGTCCTACGCCTTAAATGGTGTTCACTGCCATGGTGTAATCAAGACTCAGTTCCAAATGTGTGACCTACCTGACCATGGTGTAGGCCGCGGTCAGCACGGGCCATTCACCCAGTGTTGCCGGCATAGGTTGGATGGCCCAACCGGTCTGCGTAGTTCAGGTTCAGTGGCACCAAGTGTTTGGACACCTCGGTGACCCGGGTTTCGTCTGGACTGAGCCGCATCTTCCTCTTACTCCTCTCCATGCGACCACTGGTGTGGACTCTGACATTCGTGATTTGCACCTAGGTGCTGGATGTGGGACATACTGATCCACAGGGTATGCCTGGTCCCTCATCCACGTATCGCCAGCTGGCGTTGAACAGGGTTAGTGGCACCACATGTCGCCGGCTGGCATTGAACAGGGTTAGTGGAACCACGTGTCGCAGGCTGGCGTTAAATAGGGTTAGTGGCACCACGTGTCGCAGGCTGGCATTGAACAGGGTTAGTGGCACCACATGTCGCAAGAAGCCCATATGGAACTATGCCTCACTGATCGAAGGGTGCTGTTGCTGGTGGCCCGGCTTTGGGATCACTGCCATTCATGACTCAGGACACAGTTTCACACATGGGATCTACTGGGCCGAGGAGTAGGCCTGAGGCGGCAGTAGAGTATGTCAACGAAAAAGGACTAAAGCGGGCCTGTGTCGTGGCAGCCGTGATGGTCTGAGGAGGCCGCCATGGTCGTGGGACTCGGGCTTGGAGCTTGCGCCGGAACGTGGTGGGCACTCCTTGACACATGCCGGTGTCGGCAGGTGATCAGTGAGGCCTAGCTGCGCAGGGGCGGGCCTGACCAGTTCGTGGTCCAGCAGGCACACAGCGTCGCAGGCAACTCCACTCTAGAGAACGGCGTCGGCCTCATGGCGAGAGGTGCCGCCCTGGCAGAGACGTTGGGCTTTCTGGAAGAGGACCACGCCCAGGGCTACGTGCTTCTTATTCACACCCCTACACCGGCGTAGGCTGGGCCATCCCACACCGATCACACTTGGGGAGGCGTAACAGGCAAGATTTCTGCGAGGACCCCCACTGGCTGTGGTGACATGGTTCCGTCCACTGTCCACTACACTCCATACACCAGAGGTGTACGTCGCCATGGATATGGTGTGTGCTGTATACTGCGGTCTGTCCAGCACATCTCCGCCACTCTTGGCCCTGTGTACTTTCCCAATCATGGTACTACTGCATCCTTCACACATGCCTGTTTGCCACCTCTCCCCACATTCGGCTGTTGTGTGGCTGAGGTGCCATGCCATTGACGGCTCATTTTCACGGCTTGGCCAGGTAACCATTGTGAGTTGTTCTGTCGTGTCTGGTGGATGGGCATGTTGTTGTGCATGTTGGTTGTGATTTTGTGACGTGTGGATTGCCAGAGTTGTGATTTGCATGCTTGTGGAGTTGAGGTGAGTGGGGTGTTCATTTGGAACTTGCCAAGGGGCTGTGCATTTGCCTTGTTGCCATCCTGGGTATGCTGGTTGGTGATGGACGGTCGGAGGATGATGGTATCATGCACAGTGGCTGTGTATTTGAAGGCGACATTGTTGGAGATTTCACGGTGTTCTGTTGTTGCCTGCACATTGGGGTGGTATGTGTGCTTTCTGTTGCGGTGATTGTGTGCTGTGTCACCAGGGGGCAAAGGTGGGACATGTGTGCTGTGGATTGCCCTCAACACGTGCGTGCATCCTGCTATGCGTATGATCCTTGCTTGGTCTCCAGCATGACCTGCGCATCATGTTGTACGTATGGGGACTGGGGTACCAGGTTGATGGTGATGTCCAGAACAGGTGTGAGGGACTTGGATGTGGCTGGCAGTGAGACTCCTCCGACTCTAGCGGGTGTTGGTTGGGGGGTGCCAGGGGCCAACAGGTGCAGCCAAGCCAGCAGCCTGGTGTGGGGTGGGAAGTTGGTTGTCCGCTGTGTTGGTGCCATAGGCTTGTTGGGCGATGATGGTCGGGATGCGTGGGATGGTTGTCCCTTTCAGCCTGTGGTGGATGATGACATTGTCAGGGGTTGGGTCTGTGAGGCTGGTACGCTTCCGGGGGGTCCGCTGTCTTTGTCTGCCCTGCGTCTGGGGTGGTACGGGCGGGGTGTACCGGGTGTGGGTTGTGGTCCTGGGGTGGTGTGGGTGGGTGTTGTGGCCCTCTTGTGTCCCGGCCGCATGATGGGTGGCTCCATGGCATCTGTTGCCCTTCCGATGTGGCCCTGGGCTGGTCTCTGTTTTGTGGTGCAGACTGCCATCCGACTTTGCACCAAGTCAGAGCAGGTGTAGATTTCCTGGTGCTGACGCGCCTTATCGCCTGTTTTGTGTTTTTATCGCAGTTCTGTCTGATCGTTGAGAATGTTGAGGTGTGATGTTGTCACAGCTTTTGGCACGGGAATGCCCACTCTGCCTCTCATTAGCGATAGTTGCGGTGGGCCTCTGTGGCGATGTACTTTTGAGGCTGCTATCGTGGGTAAACTGGTGCTGTTGGCTGTTTACACAGACTTGGAAATGGGGAGGTATTTTTATCATGACTTTGGCTGCGATAAAGTGATGTTAGTTCGGCGATAGTTTCTTGTGAATATGCCCCCTCTAGTGTCTTATTTGTCTTAGCAGTGTTCATTTTAATTAAGTGGTGTCATATCTCTTTCGTGTTTAAATAAATATTTGTACTCCTTGATATGTTTTGGGTGGGAAGAGTAAACTAATTAATAGCCCAATTTTCCACATGTCCATCCTTCCTAAACACAGTGTTTGAGTGACATCAGTTTCCCTTCAATCACGTACATACATGGATGCACTCCTACCATAGTCATGTCTGGGCAAGCTTCCAAGACTCCACTAGAGATGGTTCCCTAGGGTTCGGATTGAATGTAGCCAGCACTGATGGCACCTCTATGTTAGCATAGGAAAGGCCATTCTTTTCTACAGTTTATGCGATGTATGCACCTTTCATACTTTGGTAACAAGGCACATAAGCTAGCACTGTCTTAATGCAATGATCTAATCCAGACCAACTCAAATCCCAGTTTCTGTCAGGTCATCTTTGGGAAATTCATACAATGTCTGTCCACAATGACCCTGTATGCTCATGGTGGGGGACGAATCAACATTATTAGATAAAATGTCAGCATTTCAGTGAGCCTTTTAGCAATCTATTATGTTGATTTAGATGCTAATCCAGTGTCTTGTTTCCAGTCAACACTGCTCTCTCTGCTAATATATCTACACAGGCTCACTGCTTTCATCTAGCTTGAACATTGTATTTCTTGTTTCTAGCAGGCAGTTCTTGTGTACTATTTGCAGCTTTTGCTGCCGATGTAGACGCACTGGTTGTAGCTGACATCCTGCCCATGCTTCTATATTAAAGCACTCAGAACCCTGCAAGGAAGAGCACTTAGGCGTGGTCTCCTGTCTGCAAACAAACAGCATTCCACAGTGCAAGTGAATGGCCACCTTCATGGTTTTGGTTAAAGAGGTTTAATGAACACATCCCTAAAGTGGTGCACCAGGAGACAACTAACCACTTATTTGTTTACATTAAGAGGAACTTCAAATATTCCATGTAAACTTTCCACTTATGACAAGGGGTATGTGCTGAGAAAAAGGCTCAGTGAGATAAATTATTGTAGCTGGCATTCTGCTCTGTCACAAGGAACACATCTACACCCAAAGAACTTCCTACTAGGGCAAAGTGTGCTTTTTGAGACCTTAGCCGTTTGTTTTGTATAGCTAGGGCCACACAAGGCCATTTGGTTACTGATTGAGAGAGTAAAACCCCACTCCAGCAGCAACCATAATTCTTGCCAGGTGAGACACAAACAAACCCCAAATTAACCTGTTCTCAGCACTCTGGTAGCTTGGGTCAAAGCAGTCAGGCTTAACATAGAGGCAACGAGTAAAGTATTTATGCAGCACTTCAAACAGTAATAAAGTTAAAACACAGCACAAGACAAATTCCACTGCATCCCAAACAAACTCGAGTAAACTTTAAGAAATTATTTGAGACCAAAACAACAAAAATCCAATTAGTGGAAATGGAGATATGCAGTTTTAAAGATTTAGATAAAAGTAGTGCTTAAAAGCACAACGCACCAGCTGTGGTTATCTGGATATGCTGCGATGGTGAGCAGGCCAGATTCAGGGACCAAGTTAGGCTCATTGAACAAAGTTTCCTAGATCCTGGTTCCAGAGCCTTGCAAGGTTCCGCATTGGAGATCCATCACACAGCGGTGATGTCAGGGCTGCCACACAAGGTCCTGCGATGGAAATGTGTCACGCATAGTGGGTCTGAGGTGCTGTGGGATGTGATGAGAGGTTGTACAGTGAGGATGAGTTTCACAGCGGCAGTTCAGAGGAGCGGCTGGGCTGCGATGTGAGGTTCTGCAGCAAGGCTGTGTTGCGCAGCCGCAATTCCGAGGAACTCTTGCATCAGGGATGCATCGCGCAGCAGTGGTTCCGATATGAGGCTGCAAGGTGATGTGTTGCACTGCATCAGTTTTGCATGGAGCACAGCTGGGCTGGCAGAACATCCTCAGGTCCACTTCAAAAACTCTAGGACTGGGTCGGCACCACGTGGAGGACAAGACTCAAAACAGACAAAATCCAGGTGCTGGTTTCATGCTGATTTGGAGCCTTTTTTGTCTGAGGCTCTGATGAGAAGGCCAGCCAACTAGGACTTGGAGTCATTCTAGTAGTGCTGGGTACAAGAAGCAGATCCAGTCATTCTCCCTCAGGCAGCTGGGCAGCAGACTAGCAGTTTTTCCTGCAGAAGAGCAGCACAGTAGTCCTTCTGAGTCTTTCACAGCTCAAGAGGTGTACTGAAGAGTTGGGTCTGAGCGTTCAATATTTATATGTGGTGCTACCTTTGAAATAGGAGAAGGATTTGGAGGTTTCCACTCCCAAAGGTGTTTGGAATTTCCTGCCTCCCTGCCCTGGCCTCAGCTTGTGTGGGGGAACAAAAGACTAGTGTGAAATCCTTTGTGAGTGTGCTGAAGCAGAGCCATTGTGATGTGGGAGTTAATAGCTCCCCTTCCCTATGAAGTCAGAGACGACCCATTCTGCCAACACCTATACCCCTTTGTCTCACTGTCTGGGAAGATTACAAAAAGAACAACTGCTGGCTACACCTGATCATGTGACCCAGGAATGTTTGGAACAAGAAAATGCCAACTTTCTAAAGGTGGCACTTTCAGAATTGTGACTTGAAATCCAACTTTACAATTAAAGAGGTTTTTAAATTAAAATTCTTTAGACAGCAAACTCGACATTCCCACCTTCTCCCAGTATAAAGTTATTACGTATTAAATGTAATAAGGTAACCCAATGTTATCCTATGGGAGAGATGGGCCTCACAGTAGTGAAAAACAAATTTAAGAGTTTTTGACCAGGACATGTAAAACTTGAAAGTACATGTCCAACTTTTTAAATAGACTGCACCCTGCCCTATGAGTTGTTTAGGGTCTACCCCAAGGGTGACTTGCATATATTAAAAAAGAGGGCTTAGGCCTGGCAACAGGTGTATTTTGCCTAGTCAAAATGGCAGTTTAAAACTGCACACACAGGCTGCAATGGCAGGCCTGAGATATGTTTAAAGGGCTCTTTAAGTGGGTAACATAATAAGTGCTGGAGGCCCACTTGTAGCATTTACTCTACAGGCTCAGAGTACATGTAGTGCATTTTTACTAGGGGCTTACAGTAAATTAATTGTTTCAATGGGTGCAAGCTAATTTCACAATGTTTAAAGGACACAGCACAAGCACTTTAGCACTGGTTAGCAATGGTAAAGTGTGCAGAGTACTAAAGCCAAGAAAAACGTATTCAGCAAAAACAGGAGGAGTAAGACAACATTTTTCAGGGAAGGCCACTCTAAAGCTAACAGGTCTAACAGCCACCTAGCAGTAAAGATTTATTGAAACCACAAAGAAAGCATTGGCAAAGCCAAAAGACTGGCAGCCAGTGCCAGACCTATGGATTTGCCAATGGCTTTTTTGAGAGTTAGTCTTTGAATGAAGCCAGAAGGTTAAAAGTGGTGTTGTGATAAATCTAGATTACATGCACCAATTTAAGGCAGAATAGGGGAGAAATAGGTAACCCTTCATCAGAGGTGCACAGTGGTAGGAAGTGGTAAAACCACATGCATTTTTACCGTTGCCATGTGGTAATTCTGCCCCAGTACCACTGCAATTACAAGTTATTCCCCATGGAATGGATAATTACTCTGTGGGGCTTATTTTTCCGATCATAAGTACACACAGTATTCCCAATTTCATGGGGTTTAACACATACATTTATAACCTGCTCTGACTGGGTGGGAAAGGTAGGCGAGGACATCCTCATGAGGTGGGGAGGAAGGGGGGGTAGGAGGAGTAGGGAAGGGAAGGTTTTTTCTGGCAGGTGGGAGCATAGTATGTTCCTCCGTCAGAAATAAAAGCGATTTTACTGTGCATTATTACCCCATGGTCAAATTTTGTCTGATTCTCCCACATCTGGGAAAAACTGGTGGGGGAAAACCTGCCCACTTGGAATCAGGTGGTAATACTTTCGTCTGACTCATAATTGGGACCTTGAAGGGGAGCCTGTGGAGTAATGTTGGGAAATGGTTTAGTGGCTGGGCTTTTATTAAAGCTATTGTAGTAGCAGTGAGTCTAAAATTATACTGGACAAATACACAGGACACGGTACCAGATAACGTGAGGCATAAGAAAGTCTATTTTTTCCTAGATAGTGAAATTTATTTTAGGAGCTGAATAATGGGAAGTTGGACCGCGATGAAGGATGCAGTGGCGGCTTCTCCGCTAAGGCGGAGGAGCATCGCCACACTGTTTTTTTCCAGCACTATAAGAAAAAATAAAACAAAAACTCAGTTATTATCATTTTTTTTGTTTCTTTTTAGTGCACAGCAGTTAAGCATTGCGAGGCGGGGCGGGTCTGACAGAGCAGCCAAGGAGTGGTTTGCCCCCACTTCTAAGTGCGCAATGACTGTTTGGCCGGCCCTCTCGGGCCGACTATAATAGTCATGCAAACGTTCCCTCTTCTCCACCCAGCCTGGGTGAAGAACATGCCCAGGCCCACATGCCCCTTGCGAGGGCCGACCCAAGGCGTTCAGACCAATCACAACGCTGCTTTGCTGCATTGTGATTGGCTCAGTGGAGCCCTGGTGCTTCCTGGCTGCTTCCTGTTCCTGCCGGCAGGAGTAGGAGAGACGCGACCAGGAGGAGTGGCAAGGAGGACGCAGCAAGCAGGTAGGGTGATTTTTTAATTTTATTATTTAACAACACCTCCACAGCCGCCCCTCCACCCATGATCAGTGCCGGCTGCTGCTGGAAGGATGTCAGAGGTACATACCTGTTTTCATTACAACATTTCCATAATGGGAGCTTTAACAGTAGACTGGGTCAAGTACGAGTTTATGACCACGAAGGTGACATGAAATGAAATTTTTATCTCACTGAATTCCATAATTCACGTAAAATTGCCTGTTTAAATGGGAAAACTGCACCAGGACACAGAAGTAGAAACATTTGGAAATCCCCATGAACCAAAGGTAGGCCTATACTCTACACAAGATTTCACTCGGGTAATAAAATCTTAACGCAAATATCATGAAATGCAAAATGTCAACTGCGCCTTTAAGATGAAACAGTGGGAATATCTGTGCTAGTGTCGAAGCCAGGCTCAGTTTGCAGTTTCATTAAGGAGCAGGTAGTTTATATTGTTAATCTGTACTGTAATCAAGGCCTTCAGTCAAAGTAAATTCTCAACCTTGACACAATTTCATATTTGTGGAGATCTATTGAATGTCTGCTTATTGTTTCTGATTCGCTTTCCGGATCACATCGAGGACTATTTTTTGACTTTACATAATTTCATAATTTTAATTGCCAGGATGTGACCCAGACCGAGTAACAGATCCAAGTAGGGCAACGTACTCATAGGACGTGATATAAAGGGCTTTATTAAAAATGTCCTAGTTTGTGGTTCACAGCTATAATTTCTAATACCTGTGTCTGTATATGCAATTGTATTATTTATTGCTAAGTATTTATTTTTCAATTTCTTATATGATACAGGCTTGTCTGTATAATTTCTTATTTTTTAAAAAAGTATAAAGCTAAAAAAAAATCCCCATTCAGATATAGAATAACAGAAAATCGTTAGCTCCTATTTTAATAATATCAGAGAGTGCCCCCCTGCCTTGAGAAAAGGCAGGGCACGAATCTAATCTCCATTTGCAAAGCCTGCCAAGGTTTCTTAGCAATCAGACAAAAATGCAGTGCTTTCAAAATTATGCACTTTTTTTGTGATTTGGCACCGAAATTGCCTGGAGACTGAAACCCCGGTGTTTAATGTAATCAGCTTCGCTGCAGTTTTCCTGCGCGTCGATGTGAGCGCACTCATGCATGTGCAAGCGGGAGTCAAATAAGGTGGAAAACATTGATCTTTTGGCATGCATTGCAATGGGCTCTATTAAGGTTGCCTTCCATGTTTTATTTAGTGCTTAAAATAATTACAACCTTGTAGGCTTTGTGTGCTGGCGCGTCAGACACGTGTTACAGAGTGTTTTCATACAAGGCTGAGGTTTGATTGCTTTCCTTTCATTCTTCGTGCTCTCTCCTTTTGCAGAAGATGTATCCGAGGCTATCCGCTTATTTTGTGAAATGGCGAGTCAATAAGGGAGAGCAGAGGGTTTTACTGACTCAAGTAGAGAGAGGGGGGCGGCCAAGTTGATTCCAATGCTGTTGGTGGAAATTCGATTTGATTTTTATGTTATGTCATCTTATGTTATGGTGTGTCATCTTTTTTTTTGTTTCGTAATTCTTTATTGAAAATCGAAGGTGAACATATCAATATAAGGAAAGTACAGCGTGGCAGGCTCCCAGGGGTCTGGTGACAGCACAGGTATGAGTGTGCTATTAAGGAGGACAACTGCATAGAACAGAAGGGAGGGAAGGGATTGGGGCCACACAGGGGACAAGGAACACGTGGCAGGAGGGAGGAAAGGGGGGGAAGGATGGGGTGGGAAAATAAGGAGTGGGGAATGGGTTATATAGCAATATCAAAGAGGTAGACTTTATCCATAGCACAGGACCTTAGAGTTGATCATGCGGGAGTATTGCCCAATATTAGAACCTGTGGAAGACAGCAGGATAGTCCGGGGGGGGGGGGGGGATTAAATATGTTCAATGATAAGGGGTCTACGTCCATCAGTGAGTGTCATACAGTAGGTTGTAGTGGCAATTGTTCTCTAACAGGAGAAAGCAAGGGGGAGGGGGGAGGAAGGAGAGGAGGAGGGGGAAGGGGAAAAGGGGAGAAATGGGTAGGAAGGGGTAGGCAAGTGTCTCTTGGGACTAGGCAGGGTTGAATGCATACTGTGTATAATAGCCAGCACCCCTCAGCGTTTATAGTCATGGGATGAGTTAGGCAGAGTAATCCTTGGGGAAAGGGGCGGAGTTGGACCTACAGAAGTGCTAGATGGCCATGGATGAGTGAGGATACTGTCTCCCTGCCTGAAGGGGAGGGGAAAATAAGGAGGAAGGGTATGGGGAAAAATGGGGATGTGGGTGGGAAGGAGTAAGGAGGACAGGATGGGGCGTAGGGCAAGTGTGGGACAGGGCAGAGAAGAGGGTGGAAGAAGAGCGGGGGAGAGAGGGGAAAAATAGATGAGACAGTGGACATTCAGGGGTCTCGGAGGAAAGGGGCCCATGTTTGTTGGAACCCTTCCTCCTGGTCTTACATGCCATATATAACATATTCGTGAGACACCGTTTGAATCATTGCTACCATCCAGTCCTCCTGCAAAGGAGGGTGAGGCAATCTCCACTATCTTAAAATGCTAATTTTGTCTGTAGAGAGCGCAGTGTGCAAAAGGCGGCGTTGTGGGCAGGCGGTGTCGGGTGAATCCCCAAGATTGTGCAGTAGAATGGTAGATGGGGTAAGGGGGAGTCGGAGGGATATTGTTTCACTTAGAGTATCCCATACGTAAGCCCAGAAGCACTGTATAGAAGGACACTCACATAGGATATGGGGATGGACGCATTTTACTCCTGGGCATCTCTTAGAGCGTGGTAGGAATCCTGCTCGTTGCAGTTTCAATGGCGTTCAATACCAGTCATGTAAAGTTTTGAAAAGACAGAATTTCAAACGTGCTTCCTGAGTTCTTCTGTCTAGGGCTTCCAGGATATACGACCAGTCTTCTTCTTCAATGGTGATGTGGAGGTGCTCCTGCCATTTCTCTCGAAGACCTCTAAGGAGTGGTTGTGAATATAAGTGGTTAGTTACTGCACCATACAATCCCTACATCACTCCCTTGTGCTGTCCGCATATCAGGAGATAGTCCAATATTGGTGAGGGTTCCAATGTCCAAGAATAGGGGCCCAGGCATTGTCTCAAGCAGTGCTGGAGTTGTAGGTGTCGCCAAGCTTGTTGCGATGGGAGACTGAATTCCTCACTAAGCAAGGCAATGGATTTAAACTCTCCGTTCAATATGACCTGGTCCAGTGTCTGGATTCCTCTTGATTTCCAACTAGGCCAGTGAAGCACACAACGTTTATTCGGATCCTCTTGTTTCCCCAAAGTGAGGCTTTAGAGTGCAAACGATGGGTGACGCCTAGAAGACGGTGTGCTTGATGCCATGCTTGATATGTAGCCTGCATCACTGGATGTGGAGGGGATGTTCGTGGGGTGCCGTCTCTGTGGAGAAAATCAAGGCCGTCATCACGGTCAAGAAGTGAGTGTTCTGCTGAGACCCATTGTGGGGGATCAGGCATACCTGGGAGTAAATAGACTAATTGCGAAAGGTGCAGTGCTAGAGAGTAATTCTCCAGAGAATGTAAACCCAAACCACTGTGGGAGTGGCGAGCTATTAATTTGGCAACGGCTGGGCAGGGGCAAGTGGATCCCCAGACAAAGATCCATATACAGGCGTCTATGTCTACGCAGTATGGATAGAGGCACTACAATCGGTAGCATTCCTAGAGCGTAGGTAAAGCGAGGTAACGTGGCCATCCTTACGTCCTGCACTCTACCCCACATGGAGAAACCCAGGAGCGACCATTTGGCAAAATAGTTTTTTCCATTTGTGCTATGAGGGGTGACAGATTATTCAAGACCATTCCTTCCATGCCTCAGTTGACCAAAATTCCCAGATATTTTAGTTGCGTCGATTTCCAGCGAAAGGGGTAACCATCAATCGATGCTTTTGTAGTACCCGAAGAAAGTGGGAGAGCCTTGCTTTTGCCCCATTCACCTTATGCCTGGACAGGACTGCAAACCTGTCAATAATCTCTAGCAGAGCTGGCAGAGAGTGAGAGAGATCCTTGAGAGTAAGAAGGATATCGTCAGCGTATAGGTATAGTTTGGAAACACCTTCTGCTATAGGTATACCCTGTATCTGCGGTGAGTGGCCAATAAGGTAGGCGAGGGCTTCCATAGCCAACAGGAACAGGAGGGGGTAGAGGGGGAAACCTTGACGGATGCCCCTTCAGATTGGAAAAGTATCCGAAATAAATCCTCCACAGTTGAACTGGGCTACGGGGTTGTCATATAGTAAGCGGACCTTGGAGATAAACTGGTCGCCTAGGCCAAAGTGTTTCATGGTGGCAAAAAGGTAATCCCAGTCAATGCGGTCAAACGCTTTTTCTGCGTCAAGGGAGAGAGCCGCCGCATCTTCTGGCATCTCTCTTGCAGTCCACAAAGTATGGGATAATGTTTGGCGGTGGTTCCTGGAAGAACTGCCTGGGACAAATCCAACCTCTGCATGGTGGATGAGGGACGGGATAACTTTGCGAAGTTGTGCCGCCAAAATGCTAGACAAGATCTTAACATCCCCGTTTATGAGGGCGATGGGGCGATAACTACCACAAGAAAGTGGGTCTTTGCCTCGATTGTGAATGACCACAATTATCGCTCTATTAGAAATAGAGCTTAGTGAGGCTGTCTGAGCAGGCTCATGAAAGACGTCATGTAGAGTGTCAATCGCCTCTTCTCCAGACCATTTATAATATTCACTGGAAAACCGTCCTCTCCCGGGGACTTGTGATATGGTAATTTGGCAATGGTTGTCACAATTTCTTCTTTTCTAATGTCTCCTTCAAGTAAGTTTCTGCCTTTGTCTGTGAGGTACAGGAGTTCAATATCTGCAAGGTAGGTGGTTAATTGGTCTTCGGTTGCCGGGGTCTCCAGGCTGTACAGTTACTTATAGAATGATGCAAATGTTTTCACTATGTCTTGGGGTTTTTTAAGGATCACACCGGCTTCCGTACGAATGGCAGGGATAACCATGGCTGCCTCATGCTGTTTCAGCTGTGCTGTGAGTAATCAGCCTGCTTTCTCACCTTGCTCGTAATGTCTGCTGTTTAAACGCTGGAGGGCATAATCAGCTTTGGAGGTGCACAGGTTATTGAGTGCCATTCTGGCTAGTTCTAGGCATCGGCGATTGGGCACTGTGGGGTGGTATGAGTACAGGCGCTGAGAGAGGTAATCGAATTCTCGAGTTCAATGCGATGAAGGGATGTCATTTTGTTGGCCTTTGCTGCTTCCCTCATCAGTTGCCCATGGATAGTTGCATTCGCAGCCACCCATATAGTACTACAAGAATTAACTGATGCCTTATTTTTAATTAAGTAGTCTGAGAGATGAGAACACAGCTGGGCCTTGCCCTGGAGTGAGCGATATCTCTGGATGTTCTGTTGCCATGGCTTACAGCCTGGTGAAACTACACCTAGGCTCTATATCCCTTGTTACTCCTGTCCAGGGGGCCTGTCCTATCTAAGACGGTGTCGCGGGCAAGATTCCAGCCCCCACTAATGGCATAACTGGTTGCCCTGATTTCCACTAATAAGCTGTTCAGGTTAAGGAGAAGGGAGCGTTTAGCCTGGGGCATATACTGAACCAACACAGGGTTCTGCCTCCTAGTTTTAACTTAGCAAAGACATATCTGCTATCCAGGTCAACTCAAGTTTTGACAGTTGCTATGGGTAAGGATTTGCGCAAGAGAATAGCCACTCCACATTCCCGTGGGTGACTCACCCTGGTGGAGGTCTGTGTCATCAAGCCGCAATGGATGACTTTTTCAACCCATTCTTGGCGCAGCTTGGATGATTCCACAGCATCCAAGTGTGTCTCTTGTAAAAGGGCAATATCTGCTCTTTTCCTTTGCAGATAAGAGAGTACTTTCTTATGCTTGATGTAATGTGTGAGACCGTTGACATTCCATGAGACAATGCATAATGGGTGGGAGGGAGAAGGAGCAGTCGCTGCCATGTATGCACTGGGAATTGAAAAAGTAGGTTGGTTGTTAAGGGGTAGCGGGTGGGGGGAGAAGGGTTGTTAGATTATGGGGAAAGGGCAAGAGTAGGTAGGAGTGTAGAGAGGTGGAAGTTGCATGGGTGAGGGGGTATCAGGAACAGACGTGGGCAGGAATATGGGAAGAGTCTATGCAAGGGTAGGGAGGAGGAGAGAAAGGAGAAGGGAGGGAAAGCTCTGGGCAAGGGTAAGGGCCAATGATAAAGGCAATAATACTCTCAAATGGTTCCTAATAGACTGGGGGGTTGGGAGGGGGAGAGTCCTTGCATGCATGTTGATGGGTAAGTGGGGAAGAGGGGGAGCAAGGCTTGGAAGAAGCTGGAGGGTGAGGGAGGAATAGGAGGAGCAGATGGGCTGCACAAAAAAGGCACAGCACTGGGGGTTGGGACTGCTCTCTGCGGGTCAAAGCTTTCAGGCTATGGGTGTCAGAGGTGCCCCTTTCAGGCGACAGAGTCAACCGGGAGATGCACCAATGCAATGATGATGTCAGAGTTGAGGTTGAGGGTGTTCGGTTCATAATTTAAAGGTTAGGTTGAAAATATAGTGGAGGGGGGAGTATGCATTATGAAAATGCAGTGGTAATGGAGAAGAGGGGATCAGGTGGAAATAGTCAGCACCACATGAAGCATACAATATGGAGAGTACAGTCAAACAAGTTTTACAAAACGCAACGATGGTAATTAAACATTATCATGAGTAATGTTAAATTGGGGGGTGAGAGAAGGGATCAGGAAGAGAGGAACATTACAGAACAAATAATACATAACAAGTAAGTAGGTACTCAGGCACTCAGCCAGTTGTCTTCTTCAGCGGGCGTCAAAGCAGCAGGCTTCAGTATTCTCATGGATGAAGGTAGGTCGATGTACATTCCATATTTTGAGGAAGAATACTGTCCATGAATTGTCAAAGGTCTGGATTGAAGAATTCGTTGGATAGTTCCACCTTGGTGATCAGCAAATGTGTGGACTCAAAGAGGCCATACTTGATGTTGAATTATCACAGGCGGTGTCTGAGTGAGGGAGGCTTTGCAAGGGTCATTAGTTTCTTTTGAGAAATCTGTGGCCATCCTGATCTCATGACCTTCGAATACATACGGGTTATGGGTTCGGGCCACTGTGATCAATTTGCGAGCCTATTCATAACGTAGGAAGCAGACGAGTGGACCCAGCCACATATTTTTTCCTGTATTGGGTGATCCGATGCAATGAGCTCTCTGCATCTTCAATGGCGGGTCGAAAGTGAGACCTGTGAGCTTTGAAAGGGATTCTCTGAGAAAGGATTTGGCATCTTATCCTTCTATCTTCTGCGGAAAGCCCCAAAGCAGACATTGTCCCAGCAGCTTCTGTCTTCCAGGTCTACCACTTTTCTCCTGAGGAAGAGAAGTTGTTGGTCCCCGTTCGGTAGAGTATTGAGACGGTTCTCTACTACTACCACCCACTTAGTGAGGCCATCCATCCGGCTCTGGAATCCAGCGATGTCTGTTCGGATAGATTTAGTCTCGATCATGAGGGCAGATATGGATGTCTGCATGCCCTCCTACCGCCGGTCCACAGCAGAAATTTCCTGGAGTATCCGTTCCGTGGTGGAGCCTGGTGAGGTTGCTATCATACGGTTAGGTGGTTTTTGAGTTGAGGGGGGGGCCACGTGTATCTGAGGTGGGGCAGCCCTGGTTTAGAGCTTCTGTAAAATGGATCTGTCTAGCGGGTTTCTCAGACACCTTGTCAGAAGGCATCCCTGGCTCTTCTGTGATGATACCCAGGTATGTAGGTGCTTCGCTCAACTGATGTTTACATTGCAGTGGATAGTGAACCTAGGTACATGTGGAGCGGGCAAGGAGAGAGCGCTGATGTGGTGATATCTCTTCAGCCCTGGTATGTAGCTGCACCAGGCAGTGGACCAACTAGGTGAGAGGAGCTACATCGAAGAGGGCTGAAGTATACAACGCAGATGCAGGATGTTTAAGGAGAAACCTCCTTCTGAAAGAGTTCAGATAGCCCATATTTTGCCGCAGGAATGAATATGGCAGGTCCCAAGCGTGCCTCAGGTTAGAGAGTAGAGGTAGGGTGTATGGTAGGAAGGACTATTGAAGGGCAGCGAATAGCAACTTCTATACCTTAATTGTCGCTTTTTGTGCTTCCCTGATGAGGCTATCTTTTTCACTGTATATGCTTGGGGTTGAGGGTCACCCCACCTATGGGGGCGGCAGTCGGAAATGGCCAGTGTGGGGACCAATAATGGTGTAGGCGGGCCTCCAAAAGCGTGAGGTGGTCCTTTGGTGGTCTGTCCTTCCCAGGTGTTTCCGTCCAGGGTAGGACCGTGCAAGAGGGCCATTTCTGAACCCACTTGTAGAAGGCCCGATGATCAGTGCACTCACTCATTCACTCACTACTGGCATATGTACACTGTGGCTCTGGAGAAGTGGAAGTGAAGTCCGTAATGTTGGGTCTCACATCCGTCGCACCCTGCAACTGGCGATTGGCTCTTTATAGCACAGGTTGTCATTGGCCATAAATCTTAGCAGCCATCCGGAGGTCAATGATAACGCCGTATAGGCACGCCAGAAGCAAGCGCAGTAGGGCAGGGCAGGCTTCTGTGAGTCAGATGACCCACTTCTAGTGATTTCACATGGCGACACCGGACCACTTCTATGTGTACCGCTGTATTATCACTTTGTAGCCAAATGAATGGGAGTCACAGCTGGCGTATCATATCACATTGCCCCGCTAGTACTGTGGGCTTTGCTATCAAGGGGAAAGAGAACGGGGGCTATCTAGGACAACAAGAGGTCTTCACCGACTCCAGTGTAATGGGCGAAGGGGTATCGTCAATGTAAGGCGCTGCGTAGCTCATCAGGACAGGTGGGCCGCTTCCCGCTCATCAGTGTAGTCATCCATTAACCGTAATTCTTACGCGGTAGCATGGACCCCGTCTGTCTCGCCTGAGTTGAGATCCGGACCAGGGTACCGTGCATTGCTATGCTAACCTTAGAAGTATTTAGGCTCTGCTCCGGAGTCGTCGGCAGTCGCAGCCCGGTAGGGGGCCTGGGTTCATTAGACAGGATCCTCAGGCTGGCGGCAGCACAGTCCATCCTGACTGAGGTGGGGGCCAAACAGGAAGACTGCACGCAACAGGCTATCTGAAATCAGGGTTTAGACCAGCATTAGGTTCCCGAAAAGCTCACTTGCCGCCGTATGGGGCTCCTGAGAGCACAGAGTTTGGTAATTAAGTGGCCATCTTGCTACGTGGCCAGACCACGCCCCATGCATGGTATGTCATCTTATGCTATGTCACCTTATCTTATGATATGACATTGTATGTAATGTTATGTCATCTTATTTTGTGTTATCTTATCTAATGCTTTTTAATGAGGAATTACTGGAGAAATCTGACCTAGGGTTGCCAATTCTCCTGGTAAATCCTAATTTTCTAGTGAACCCTCAAGCTTCAACTTCTAATGGGCAGGATTTTTGCAACCCCTAGAGGTACCATTACCGTTGACATTGGTACCAGGGCTATTTTCTGGGCTGCTTATAATGAGGGCCATATTGCCTGTGTCTCCATCCACCAGTCTTATTTTCAGTAGCAGCTGCTATTGGGCAGTAGTGGTAGGGCGGGACGGGGGGTTAAAAAAAGAGAAGGGGGAAAAAAATCACTTACCTTCCTTTTGGCCGACTTTTCTCCACCCTCGTCCTATTCAGTCGACGAAACAGGAAGCACCCAGGATCCCAACTCCCTGGACCAATCACAATGCTGACTTACAGCAGCGTTGTCATTGGTCTGAGCACTGTGTTTCGGCTTTAGAGAGGGACTAGGACTGGGAGGTCAAATCGCCATGCGCACTTAGTGTGGGAAGTGCAGC
Source organism: Triturus cristatus (assembly GCF_964204655.1). Lineage (NCBI taxonomy): Eukaryota > Metazoa > Chordata > Amphibia > Caudata > Salamandridae > Triturus > Triturus cristatus. The sequence goes on from NC_140588.1 coordinate 922,934,503, forward strand.
CCCACCCCGCCTGCACCTTTACCTCGGCAATAGTGAAAAATAAATGGATAATAACAGTGTTAACCTTAGCGGAGGGGCCGTCCCTGGTTAGTTTTCATGCTTTCTTGTCTCAGAGTCAATGTCTGTGATTTCATGTCCCTGTGATCATGTTTCTCTCAATTTGTGTCTCTCTTTGTGGAAGATTTCTGCATAAACATTTAAGGCACACTACAGCCTCACAATGAATTTCTCTTCTGAAGGTAACACGGTTTGTAAGTTCTGGCAGCTTAGGCTAACTTTTTGTAGGTAGTTTAGTCATTCAGAAACAGGCAGGTTAAAGGAGTCAGTCAGTTCCTTCCATACAATGACTGTTACCTTGTTCTTTCAGACTATTCACATTAAAATAAACACACTTATGCATACAGCTGTGGCTGGAGCACTGGACACAGAGGCTTCTCATTGTGGAGATTCCACCCCCAGCGCGGCGACACCCCCACATCTGCAGGGCCCTCGCCACGAGCTCAGAGGCCCTTTGTGAATCAAGCCCAGGGAGAGTAGGATGTATCGAAATCCCAAGTCAATTTGCAAATATGACTTTCTGCGAGCTTACTACACAGCAAGTGAATAATTTACTCTGCGTCGGAACATGAGCAGATAGAGAGGAAAGGGGGAGGACAAATGCAGACACAATTTGTACATGTATAGTGCGCCAAGCTAACTACGCTGCATGGAGATAAAGCACTATGCATTAACATCAGACTAAAGAAGTTTATGGGGGAGAAAAATGTACTACTGAACATCCTAACAGATAAGGACTCGTATATGTCACATGTTGTCAGTGTCATCTTAAGTATTTTTGGGGGCAACTGCCAAGACATATTTTGAGGCCCCATTTGGAGCAACTTTGAATTTTATTACCCATTTTCTGATAATGCAAGCTTTCAAGATACAAACCAACATTAAATTATGCATGTGGGGTCACACAAAAACAATGGAAGAGGTTGAGATGGACAAATAGAATTGATAAAGAGTGGAACAGCACTATCCCAGGGTGGCCCTAGGAAAATAGGGGCCGTGAGCAATTGTCCACTTTGACCATGCCTTAAGTGTATCACAGTATGTCATTTTCTTTTATATTTCAGTACACATCTGCTTTGACCCATGATGCTGTTCTGGTTATCGCAGAGGCCTTCCGCTACCTGAGGAAGCAGCGCGTGGATGTATCCAGGAGAGGTAGTGCAGGTGACTGCCTCGCGAATCCAGCCGTACCCTGGAGCCAAGGAATCGATATAGAAAGAGCACTGAAAATGGTAATGTTCAAAATATTGACAGTAATATTGGTATCTCTCACTTCGTGTCTTTCTTCCCTTCTAGATGTTTGAGTGTACTGCTTTTCATTCAGCAGTAGGCTGTATACTGTCTATGTTATGGTGAATCAAGCTCTTATCATTTAACACCAAATATGTTCCTACAGTACAATACCCAATCACATACTTTCTATTTAATTAAATTAGTAATTCTCATTAGTACATTTTGAGATTCATGTATGGGGAGAGCAAAACCGTGCCTCAGTAGCATAGCAAAGGAAAACAGATTAGAAAATGAAGGTGGAAACCAAAGAATTGTGCATTCAAATGAGGTGTGTCTATCCATCCCATACAACATTTGTCTTGCAGACATTGCCTATGCCTAACCTTTCCTACCAACTACTTCTTCAAAAGCTCCCTCTCAATGCCTGTTGCACCTTCCAGCATCTGAATCCACTTGTTTGTGCTCAGTGTTGCTTCGTGTGGCCAGAAGCAACCATTGGCAAGCCAGCAGGTCAGAGTTCTTCCTACCTGCATGGTGTATCACATATGTAGAGAGGCCAGATAGCAAACATGAAGTTACAGTGCTGTGCCATTCTTGATTACAGCTTGCCTCCTCTGTACATTGTCCCACTACTTCTAGGTGAACATCTCTCCAGCCATGCAGTCTGTGCACTTCCTTACACTAGAATTTCCTGCTCCTCCCTCTACTTCTTGTCTGGTCCCTGTGGCAGCATCCGGTGTCCAGGGGTCTAGCTGTGCACCTGGCAGGATACCATGCTGTAGGCTCTTAGAGTTCTACTCACAACATGACACCTCAACGGAAGCTTTGCAGGCATTAAAATATTTACTTAGGGTTGGCGATGAGTATGTGGGGGTTGCCAATCTTTGTACATGCACCTTTTGCCTTTGTGTTAACGTCTTTGAATTGGTCGACATTAGGGGTTACTATGCACTGACATTCAGTTCAATGGTCCATCCTATTGCAGAAACCTTGTGCTCCCCTTAATTTTCCAACTAAATGAATGCAAGCCAAAATTCCTTAAAAATATGCCCAGACAGTAGAAATACTGCTATTTAGATTACAGCATCAAGGTTTGATTAGTTCAGTCTAATATGCACACTGTGTAACTTCAGGGCGGGGAATGGAGAGCAAGTGTGAGCAATTCACTGGCAAGGTACTGACTGCTGCAAATTATTCACAAAAACCTGATATAAATCTGACGGCAAAAAGATTCATAGTTAAAAAATGTTATATTGGTATGCTAACAATGAGGCATTAACTTTTGAAAAACAGATAAATAGTTAACTGGTTAGTTAAGGTGTGTGCCATGAAGAATTTAACCAGAAATCGTGATTCAAGATTAGGCCAGTATAAGTCCATTATTTTACCAGTGACTCTTTTTTAGTAAAAATTCGAGCAGTGAGTGGAAAAGGTATGTTATGTTATAGTTAAATGTCACTTTGGAAAGCGCCAAGTTCTCAGATACTGCCTAAAAGATTCATGGTAGAAAATAGACCAAAGTTTTTCCAGTAGAAAATTCCATAATGTTGCTAGGTATATTGTAAAGCTATAAAAGCCTAATCTGGATAGAGTTTTAGATGGTATCCGTTCCTATATTCAGAGCCTGTTTAGCTTAGCAACGATTGGTTGGGCTTGAAAGAATTTTGAGGATCCAGTAACTAGTCGGTTAGCTGCGTTTTGGATCATCTGAAGTCTTTTTGATAGATGACCTACATAATCTAAATATTGAGAATGGTAATTATTTAGATGTAATCCAATCAGCACTGAGGCAGACTAATTCTTTCCACTATCATTTCGAAAGGACAGGATTATTCTCAGTCATTTCAAATAAAAGTAGGTCAAAGAAAATATTTTGCCAGCCACAGAGAGTTTAGATTGCAGCCCAGACTTTTGACTGGTTTTGTTGGAGGAGGGGCATCCATCTCTGGAGTACTAAAATAATTTGTCCAGATGTATTTTCTTTCATGAACTATTATAGCCTCAATTGTGTTCATGTTCAATTCAAGGCAATCAGCTTCCATCGTATTTCAAATTATTTGCATGCAGTATTAGAAATATTGACTCCTGGCTGGTCCCCAGAAGCCTAACCAGGAGATGAGCATCATCTGAAAACATGTATGGATTAATAAAGACTGGAGAACTTTGGCAAGGGGAGACATGTTTTCATAAGGCAGGTGATAATGTTGGATGTTGGCTGACACTCCATTTAAGGGGAAGGTCTGGGTCTAGGTAATTGGTCATGCTGGCAGCTTGAGAGTGATCATTTAAAAAGGTTCCAGATGATCTTCTAAAATGCTCTGATCAACCATGTCAAATGCAGATGATTAGCTGATAAATATCACTGTATTGACACAACCATGGTTCTTGTTCATCCTCAGATCATTAAGAATAGCGAGAAGATCTGGTCCCATGCAATAGTGAGAAGAACTGGTTCCATGATATGCAGACGTCAGTAACTAGCCTGCTTACACTCTAAGATATTATTGATCTGTTTATGTTTTCATAGTTAGTTGGTAACATAGGTTTTTAGTACATTGACCTCTACTGGTAAGAGAGAGATAGAGTGAAAGTTTTTTCTAATTCATGGGGTTATCTTTGGGCTTTACAGTTGCTGATTTAAATGGTAAGTGAACCTTAAATTGTTCAAGTGCTAAATTCAATAAGGATTTAGGCAGGTGTAAAAGTAGGTCTTTGATCTCTTTAAACATTTTAGGAGGCAGGAATCATACTGAGCTCCAGAGACCACTTTGTTCAGCGCCTCCTGATGGTTGTCGTTAGACAGTTATTGTTGAAAAGGAAGGAGTGCAAAAGTAAAAGGTTAGGAGAAGTACATACCAGGGGAAAATGTCCTCTTTCATCGTCTTGTAGTAGGCAAATTTTCTCTGCAAAAATGTATTCATTGTATGCACATGTATTGGAAGGGGGTTATTTCTTGACTACTTTGAGTGCCCTCAGTTAGTTCTTTAATAGTCTGAAAGACAGTGATCTGGGGATTATTGGGGGTTAATAACGTATTAGAATACAAAGCGTTTTTAGTGCTGTTAAATAGTTCCTTGTAAGTAACCGTTGCTTTTTTAAAGCCGCTCTGTGATAGTTCCTGTGTCTCAACCTGTGGTGCCTGTGGTTCCTGTGCTGACGAGGTGCTGTTTTACCAGGTTTTTTTTTATCTGAGAACCAGGGTGCTGGTTTCCTTCACCCCCAAACCAATATGTTTTATTTGGTGGTAACACTTCAGCTGGTTATGATAGCCACCAAAAAACGGTAGAGCGCTTTTTTTCTATATCTGTGTGCTCCGGGTAGTGGCCTTGATTTATAAGCATCACATTCCAGGCATGTATTAATAGTTTCTTGCTCTCACTTTTAGCACGTGTAACTTCAATATCAAAATGAATGAACTGGTGGTCGGACAACAAGCACAGGTTAACTATCAGTACAGGCATCACGACGAATGAATGAATGAAAGAATTTTATTGCTAGATTAATTAAATTCATTGCAATTCTTAAACCAATGTAATCTTGATAAAAATCCGTGCAGAAGACGCGGTGCGGTACATTCATACACGTGCATTGAGAATATGTGAATAATGTCAAAAGACAAATAAAAACATACATGTAGATTAAAATTATAAAAACACCGTAATTTGCAATATTGATTAAATATTGAAGCCGCCTAAAGCTATGTGCAAGTAAGTAAACGTGACATGGTACCGGGATGCCCTCTTATGGCAGGGCAGGGTAGTAAATAACACAGTCTTCGGCCATTTTGGTAAAAAACAATCAACGTCAGCTGGCAGCTGAAGTAATGTGCTAATACACGGAATAAGGTGTAAAGTCCCCCTCATTCGACTGAGCAAAGTGTTGCAACCTTAAAGGGGATTATTCACTGAAAGAATGTATACAAAAGCGTAGAAAGGGTTTTCATAAAAAGCTTTCATGTCGGTTAAGCACTAGGAAAACACCAACGTCGGCCATCTTGAAGAGAACTGAATCTGCCTCTGCACAAGTTCATGCCCCTTTAGACAGGAACATTGATCTTAAGAGTTTCCTTCTTGGTAGTAACAAGGTTGGACAACTTTCTGTATTTGCATAATCTGCATCCTATGTTGTGTGATAGTAATATCTATTTCAAATATAGCTCTTTCATCGGCAACGGCACCAGCCTAGCCCATAGGATCTCTTTCAGGCATTTCTTTCTCTGGGTTTGGCTCAGGTATGGCTGTGTTTTGTGGGCCTCGTAGGGTGCAATGAGGGCTGACTGCCATTGTTTTTTCTTATGTCTGGCGATATCGTCTTCCTATGATAACTGATGGACTTGTTTGTTTATTGTGCCCTCTATGGCAGTGTAACTCATTCGTTCTGTTGTCCAGTTCTCAATTGCCAGATTAAAAGTCTCCATCGCTCTGTTTAAATAGCTGCTCCAGGGGTTATTCTTTGCTGCATATTTAGGTTAGCGCCTCCTTCATGGATCCTACTGGAGCGTTCAGGATCTGATAGTAGTATTTTGCATGCATATCCAAGCATTCATATTTTTGCAGCATGAGGCCGAACTCCAGTCTTATCAGATTGTTGCATGTCTATCTTGGAAGCCAAAAGATGCGCTTGTAGCCCTGACACTGGCTTTCACTAGTAAAGACTCACTGTGCCCTAGAAATGCTTATTACGCATTGCCTACTGTAGATAGCAGTTTTGCTTTGAGGATCCAATTCTGACATGCACTCATTTTCTCTGAGCCACAAAAAATGCCCTAGATAGTTGTAACTTCTTGCTGATGATATGGTCTGGGAGCCCATCTCCATCTGTGCGATGTCTTGTCTTGCGCAGCGGCTGGCTATCACCACTTTGGACTTACTTTGGCTGGCAACCAGGTCGTTGCGTTCATTGTAGATGTGTAAGGCATCTAGGCCCTTCTGGAGGACAATTTTTTATGGTGAAGAAGTAGCAAATCATTGACATACTGCATCAACTACAGTTTCTTCTGACCTATCTTCAGGTGGCTAGGTTAGCAGTCTGCAGCTCCTTGCCCATATCCACCATGTATATTATAGATTGAAGAGTGTGGGGACAAGGACGCATCCTTGCTTTAGACCCCAACCGGTATAGATTTTTGAGGATACCCCTGCAAGTTTTACTTGCACCCAGGTCCCGCTGTAGAGGGAGATGATAGGCTTCAGGAGGCAGTCCGAAATGTTCAAATTTTTGAGCTTCCTACATAGATTGTTGCGAACAACATCGTCAAGCACGGCAGAGTAATCTATGAAGTAGGCGAACACCGGCATGTTATTTGTGACATCGGCTTACTGTATGATATAAGATAGAGCAACGTTGTTGTCAATAGTTGAACCGCCCTTACGGAATCCGGTTCGGTAGAAGAGAATTATACCTTCTTCTTCAATCTATCTTGTTAATTCCATTAGTAGTTTGTTCGTATAAGCCTTCCTCTCAATGTCCAGGAGGGTGATTAGTTTGTAATTTTTTTGGTCTGTAATGTCGCATTTCTTGAGAAATGGATGAAGGAGCGACCCTCGCCACGAGTACAGGACATCTGTCTGCAGTCTGCATGCTGTATACAAGGGAATGAGGACCCTAAGCCAAACCGCAGGATCCTCTCTGTGCATTCCTCCTGGAAGTCCGATTAGGCCCAAAGCCCCTTCCTTTCTTATCCTTTCTATTATTTTCAATATTGACTGCTTATCCAGCGATATGGTTACTTTAACTGTGGGACGTTAGCTATAGTTAATGGCCCTTGTTGAAGGTGGATCAGGCCTTATTCCAGTTGATGCGTTTCCGGGTTTCTCTGTGTATATGTTCTCTACGTGCGTTACCCGTACTTCCACAGCCAGAGAGTTGCGCCTGTCAGTTTTTTCTTTTTCCAGCATGTTTATATCTTTCCAAAACTGCTGCTTTTTGTTGTTTTTGGTGGCTCATAGATTTTAATCCCTTCTGCTCCATAGTGCTTTTACTTTAGCAGCCAAAGTAGGGGTTTGTGTTTCTGATTTATCTCATTTATCTTTCTCCTTGAACCAGTGCTCCCAGGGCATCACCACCAAACTGTTCAAGTATTTTTTTTTCAAACAAAGATGTTTCTTACCTACAACTTTACATGGGTGGAAATGTGTTTGACAGCTCATCTAGACACACCTTAATATTGTTTAATACTTCATATCGTGGGTTAATTATTACATAAAGAAGCAGATGTCGATATAGGGCCTCATTTAAATTATGGTGGGCAGCCCACTGGCTGTCATGTCAGCTTGGGCTATGACTTCGGATTCCTGACAGAGGACCATTCTACACATTAAGTGATCCCTGCCAGGCAGCCGGGCATCTCTGTGGCTTTGCTGTACCCCTGCAGCTGTGGAGATTTCTTCAAAGGCACTAATGTTTTGTCAAGCTTTCTATGGCTCTCCTCAGCAGGAGAAATGTAAGCTGACTAACTGGACTAAACGTGGTGGATATTCTGAGATATGCGGCCCGCCAGCCCAGTAGCAGACTAGCCACAGGTCAAAGGTTTCTACCAGCAGAGGCAGCTGGCGCTCAACCAACAGGGAACCTGGTGCTTCACCTGCCTATAGTGGGCACTGACTGTAACAGAGGGGCATACTCCTCTATTTGGCATATACTCTACATCGACCAAACTCTAATTGACTCTCTTAGTCTTAGTTTCAATTGAATAATTTTATTGCACTGAATGCTTTAAATAATCTAAGGGCCATGGCACTGATCCATTGTGCAATGGGGATCCAACAGTTTTGGACTTACATTTTCTCTACGCACTGCAAAAGTCATGCTCAGTCAATACACTACTGGCACGGCTTGGTCCATGCAAACATCGTTGGACAGTGGGCGGTCAGTGCAGATGCTTGAGCAAATATGTCTTCCTCCTAGAGCAACAGTGCTCAGTGACTAATAACATGCATGTACTATTACTCCTGGCATTCTATTAGTCTGATGCCAATGAAGATATTCAGGCTTTTATTTGCTCTCACTCTTTTCATGATGAATTTGGCCCATTTGTTCAGATTGAGATTGTTCTTTACTGAATATGAAACAAAATTTATAAAATGTGAATCAAAATTGAAAGTACAATACTATTTTCAACTTGGGCCAAATCAGAGAAGTCAGGAAACAATCATTCAAATCAACTTGAGCTTCAAATATAGTTTGAAAATAACTATAAGTGTAAGATGGGTGTGCCATCATCCATCACAAAAAAAGCTGATCAAATACAATTGTAGAATTCCCTCCCACCCTTCGGGAAGGCAAGATGGAATAGCCACCACTCCACCTCCCAGGTCATCAAGCAAAGCCAGGGAGAGAATTGTTCAATCTTCCCTACAACATACTTGTGTCAGGTGGAGGGGTTAATAGGTAGCCCCCTAATCCTGGCGAGTCCACGGAGCCCAGAGCACAGCTTTTTTCTTTTTTTGTCAAACAGGCTGTGGAGAGATATTAATAATGGTCAAACTTGACCCACCTTTTATGAAAAATGCAGCATGAGGTCTTCCTGCCCATGTTCTTTTTTTTTTCTTTTGTGTAGTCTCTGTGCTTGCGAATATTGGGAAGAAACACTTTTGCTTGTCCAGTGTACGTATACAAAGTGCAGTGCATGTACGACAATGATCTATTGCACATGCATGCACTTATGGGTGTTCAAAGTCTTGTAGAAAATGAGCATTTGTTTGACCTGCACACTGAGCACTCATATTTTGCAGCATCTCTACGATAGGGCTAAACAGATTTCAACAAACTAAGAAAGAGCACAGAATGAACAAATGGCAAAAAATAAAAATTGGTGACGGTCATTCTCCTGTTTTTGGAGTTACACACGAGAAACATCTCCCAAAGGAAATCCCATTTTAAATGTCAGTGAACACTACTATAGGACCCCTTAAAATGTCTGACTGGCTTGTACCAAATTTGGCCTGCTGTACATGTCCCCTAAACATTTATCTCCATGTGTGGTTTAGACTGGTCAAGTGGGGGGGGGGGGCATCAGATTTCCTACATGGTGAGATTTCAATAGTAACTACAGGGGCGTGTCTCTACAACACCTTTCAGAGTTGTGTCACAGAGTAAATAAAATGCCCTGCTTGAAGTTTTTATAAAAATACTTTTACTACACAAAAACAGACCGCACTCAATTCCTCAGAGACAGTTAAATGTACATGTTTTAGATGCGCTAACTGAAGTTGCTTTTAAATATGTTCACACTGTGATTCCCTTAAATGTGAATAGGATACATGTGATTTACAACAAATGAAAATGACACTGGATTTGCTCGTGTGTGTTTGTGAAGTGTGTGTGGGGGTGGGGGGGCGTGTCTGAGCATTTTTACCTAGAGCAGCGAAATCTCCAAGGAACTTTGTAGAATACCATTATATATCGATGAATGCACGGAGCAAACTGGTGCATTAATGGATTTACCAAATGGGTAACCTTAGTGGTTAACCTCAAGGTCGTAGTATTTAAATTGTGACAATCCAATATTTCTCTCTCCTGTAAAAAACACACGTGTAATACCTTTCAGTGGGTGAGGCGAGGCTGATTGAAACTGCGTGGCTGTGGTTTCATCCAGAAGGCCTGCCCAGCTCTCCTCTCTGCCAATGAACACCACATGCCCTGCTTTGCAGTTTTACAGAACTGAGTCTTTCTTTTAGCTTCCATGTTCTGATTGCCATGGTGCCCTTGATCACAGGCCCTACGACAGAGTAATTGTTCTTTGCCTTAGAGATTTCCCGTTGTCTACAGAGGGCACTTAACAGATGCTGCAGGCAGTTGTAGTGCAGTGAGGCCTTCTGCTCCAGTCTCCGTGACCCAATTAATGTCTCTACATTGGCCACCGTAGGATTGCATGTAACATATTGTCGAACAGCGCATTGCGTTCGTAACCACATATAATTATTGAAAACAACTCCGCTCCCTGCTTCTTTATCTAATGGTGTGGCATCTTTTTATTGAGCACGTGCCATTTCCTTTTCCACAACTGGAACTAAATATCATTTCATATAAAGGCCTGACTATACTTTACCATCTCCGCTCCCAAGTACCATATTTCTATGATAAACAAGTTCTACAAACGTATTAATAAGTAATATATGCCCAAACAATCTTACGTGGTACTTGAGGTGCGATATTCAGCGACTTAAAGAGTCATAACATTCTAAAAACATTCCTGAAATTCTGATTTGCCCGGTTTGAGGTCCATGAGATGCCACATGACAGGAGAAATATTCCTCAAATCAGCTACACATAGATTTGCGAAAATGCCCTGGAAACACATAATGGGCCTCATTATGATGAGACCCGGAAAGCCTCCGTTGTGGCTGATTTGTTTTACTTTCAACTGCTGCATTACAATGCAGATGGTCGAAAGTGAAACTGACCAGTCATTCCGGCTGGATTCTGACAGGCTCCAGGAGCACGTCGGCCAGTCGGAGGCCTGCCCATATTCCTATGGACGGCGTTTCTGCTGCAGGGATTTCTGACATGGAAAGTCTGTCGGAAAGTGACATTGAGGGCCCCTAGCAGGAGGGCCCCTTTCACCCTGCTGCCTCGGGTTGGGGGCCGAGGGGGCACCTATGGTGCCCCCCTGTTTATCCCTGCACCGTGTGGTAGGCACCTTGATGTGCCTGTCACGTGGTGCAGGGATGAACAGATTCTCCCATTTCTCTATGGGAGCTTGTACTACGGCTGGTTTACGGCCACAGCACAAGCTCCCATAGAGAAATGGGAGTATGCAACTGCACCGTGTGCGGTCGCATTGTAATGCTGCGATCGGGACAGCCGACCAGAAGTCAGGCGGTCTCGATTCCGCAATGGTGTCTAACAGATATGAGTCGGCCCAACATCGTAATGAGGGCCTATGTGTTTACTTTCCCCTTTTTCCATGATCTCCACAGACATTTTTTACGGCCTTTATTCGAAAGGCTGATCATAAGAACAAAGACTGAGATATTTTTTCTAAATGATGAAATAAATTAACGGCCTGATTTACATTTCGACTGACAGGTTACTCCATCACAACAGTGACTGATATCCCATCCACCGAAATATAAATTCCATAAGATACAATGGGATTTATATTTTGGCGGATGGGATATTCGTCACCGTTGTGACGGAGTAACCCGTCTGCCGAGATCTAAATCAGGCCCTAAATCTAAAGAAGAGCTGCATATTTCTGGTTATTTATTGTGGCAATATTTAGAAAGTGGACATTTTAACCAAAAATATTAAGGACATTAGGCAGGGAGTAAAACTGAACCATAATCATTTTAATTTATCATACAGGACTCGAACATCCATTTATACTTTTAACTAAGCTATTTATTTTTTTATGTTTGAAAAGCTTTATTTGAATAATATTAGAAAATGGAAAGGCCAGCAATACAGAAAGTGGCATAATGGAATAATACATAATAATAATATGGCTAACAGAGAAGTAAAAGAGAAAGCTGTTTAAGTTTATAAAGGAAGTGAGGGGGAGGAAAGGGGGAGGGAAGAGAAGAGAAGAAAAAGGGGGGAGGAAGGAAGGGGAAGGGGAGAGAAAAGGGGATTCTTACACATTGAAAAAATATGGAATTGCATATTTACATAGAAATGCAAACAATAATTACCATATAGTAATAAAGATAACGAATCAACAAGAATTAGAAGAAAAGAGCAGAAAAGATAAACATTTAAGGAGGTTTAACATTTTCAGCATTCAAACGATAATTATCTGCTAACACCAATTTATCTAAGTAAGAAGTGAGAGGTAACCAAAAAAGTTCTCCATTAACCATGCAGGATGCAGTTAGTGACTGCACCCACCTGCAAGGGGATGTCTAGGCCAGGTGTCTCCAACCAGTCAATTGGGACCTCCCAGTAGCTTCCAGACAACTTCAGAGTAGTTCACAGCCTTGAGTTCATTTGTAAATAAGCACAGGCTCACATTTTCCTTTTAAAGGTAAGGGACAGCAATGGTTATTTTACATTATTATCATCAAGCTACGGATAGCAGGGCCTGATAATGAGCAGTGCTCAGTCATATTTATGACCCAGGCTGGGGCCGGTGCTCAGAGATGAAGAACAGAAGCACTGAGCTATTTGCCTCTTAAAGAAAAAGGTCCTTGCCTACTCCTTATTGGAGTGTGAGAACAAAATGATGTTTCTGACTGCTTTTAAATGGGAGAATATTAAAATGGAAAGTTACCTCAGTGATATAGTCAACTGTTCATTTTATTTTTCTCCTACTTCAAGGTGTTGAATTTCCAAACAGCAGGCATCTTGCTCCCAGTGACCAGTGGACAGTGTGCCATATGTATAAGTGAAACATACAGTATTTATTTTGAGTGGGAGAAATTTGAAGTGCAGAAAAATGTTCCATACTTTGAATATTTTTGCAGAACATTTTCCTGCACTTTATATTTCTCCCATTTTAAACAAAATGGTTGTATGTTTGTGTTATGCATCTAAATGTGCCGCATATGACGAAAGGTATGTCCTGTGCCACAAGTACATACAACACAGGATCTCAGTCCCCCATGCACATATATCCCATGGATACGCATGCATGTTTATAATTCCCACAAACCACGCTCTGACTGTCACACATGCCAGCCCTGTCATAGTGCCCCTAGTCACAGTATTTTATTTCAAGCCATAGTATCTGGCTATATACGTACATTAGCCTTTAAGTCAAAGACGCTGGGCGTGGGGGTGTCTGGTAACAAAGCGCAAGTTGCTTAGCCTTCAGTAGCTCACAATGATTTTCAGTGATCAGAAGTAGCTCTCACTACGGAAAAGGTTGGAGACCTGGTCTAGGGAATCCATAGGACCACCTTCAGAAGGCTGCCATCCTGAGGCGCACTGATAGTGTGACACCTTTTTGGTGGCGCACTGTCAGTGCACCTCCTGACAGCTTTGTTGTTTTGGCACCTGCATCTATAATACAGCACGGGCACAGAAGCAAAGAAATTCTCTAATTTGCATGGGGCCACACCCCCATGCAAATGAGGGAACGCCCTCTGATAATAGCGCTGGCGCTATATGTGTGCCAGTGCTATCTGTATTACAGAAGGGGCTGCAAAATTGTCTGCGGCCCCTTCTGCAATACAATAGTATCCCCCTGGCACGCAAAGTGGGCACAAATGCCCGTTGCACCCCTCGGGCAGTTTGTATAATACTGCCCCTGGTGTCCAAAGAGCTTAACACAATAACAGATGTTTCGTACAGAATAAAGTCAATTGATATCCTAGGAGTATAGCAAGGTATTCCTAATTAGATTATACAATATTCTTAGTGATGGTGGTTCGGGCATTCTCATGAAGTAACGGCCCGCCACTAATTTAGGTGTCTTGGGGAGGGCCTCTAGGGAAATTTTCTACTTGATAAATGGATGTTACTTATGCTATTAAAACAACTCTGCTTTAGGGCCCTCATGAAGCATGTTATGTGTTCCACTCGCTCTCATGGCTCCAGATGACAGAAAGCACTGGCATGAGTCTGCACAACCTAAACATGTGGTCATTGTCAACAGGACCAATAGGAGTGAGCGGTAAGCGCACCCACCATTATTCCGAACAGCACATTCATGTGGGTCTCAGTGGATACCATCCTCCCTCATGAGCAGCATGTGCTGAATTCCTATTTTTTGGCTGCCACGGCTCTGAGTGTGGAACACGGCTGTAGGAAGGTGGATATCTGACTATGGTTACCCCCAACTTTTTGCCTAGTGTCTAGCTGGTTTTTCGACTTAGTTGGCCTGAGATCCTGCCATTCAGGGTCTCAGGCTGTCTGCTCTCTCTTTAAAATGGACTCCATGTACCCTAGGTACATTCCCAATTGGTAAGGATCACCTTATTGGCCCCTGTACAGTGTACCTTAGGTACCCAGGGCATAGGTGTACCCTAGGCCTACCAGGGGCTGCAGCATGTATTATGCCAACCCTGGCCTGGCCTTCCATTATGACACAACTGGCTGATCACTCAGCTGGGGCAAGGTCGTGTAATCACTCATTGCTTAGGTGTAGTATTCCTATACCTAACTTACATATAGACACATGTGTACCTATCAGCCACTCCTATGGCAGGCCTTAACAATCCTGGAGGCAGAGTGCTTGGTAACATGTGAGATGGTGCTCTAGCATGAGCTGAGCCTGTCTGCAGCTTTCGGAACCATGTCCTTATAGCTGTTCTATGATATAGCCTACCATATACTCTTAAAGTGCCTTATAATCTTAAACGGTTATGGTAACTATGGTTTGGCTTTATCAAAACATGTCGTGTAAGGTGTCTAACAGTTTGGAATAATACCCCCATCCCATTTCTGGTGATGAGGATATTATTCCTCCCTTCTAGAGGGAGAGACATGTTAAAATCCTACTTTGCTGTTTAACTCTAACCAAAGCCTCAGCATCACAAAATGGATGCTGCTGCCACAGACACGAGTCTGACCTCCTGCTGCTGGGAGTGATCCCGGCAAGGGAGGCTTGGACAATAGGTTTCCTGCTTGGGGAGGTGCTAGCACCTCCCCAGACAGACTTTAGTGTATTGGGGCAGGGAGGGCTGAAAGGAATGAGACATGCCTGGGGCACACAAGGTGTCCCATGCATAGTCCAGTTCAAACCGGTGCTGGGGCACTCAAGCCCCAGTCCTGGCGCGAAACTGGACAAAGGGAAGGGGGTGTAGCCACCCCCCTCCCAGGTCCCACCCATAAGGCGTGACCTAGCAGGTAACCCAGCCCCCCAGATTAGTATAAGAGTGGTAGCTGGGCCCCAGGAGATTAGATTATCCTGAACCTGCAACTTGAACAGAAACTCTGGACCTTCGACATTTGACGAAAGAAGAAGACTGAAGAATCTCCCTTGTGGCCAAGGAGTGGCTACCCTGTGCAAACAGGCACCATCAAGAGACTACCCTTTGCTTTGCTGAAGTTCTACGAGGGACCGACTGCAGAGCCCGACCAGAGCCTTGACTCCCAGACTTCTCCGACCCTGATCCACATCCACAGCCGAGCTGAGATCCGTGGAGGCGACGAGAGACGTGGGACCGGCTACCTGGGAAAAGTGGCGAGTATCTTCCAGCGCAGCTTCTGAGGCACCCTCGAAGTTGTGCACTGGGGATTGAGAAGCCCCAACCCCAAGCACCATCTGCACCGAAGATCAGCCCCCCACACTCCACGAGTCCTGCGTGGGGCCCTTCTGCATTTTCCTGCTTGCCGCGTCTGGCCGGTTGCTTGCCCGTTGGCTAGTGGCCTTTGTGACGACGCTCCCTGAAATCTTCACTGCTGGTTTGGCTCCTCCAGACTGGCTCCCGCTTCTCTGCAAAAGAGAAGCACCCCAGACCTTCCTGGTCTGCACCAGAAGCAAGTCCTCCATTCTTTGTGGGTTCCGCTTGCCAAGGCTTGGTGAGTCCTAGTTCGACTTCGACGCCGCCGACAGCAAGAGCCTTCGTGGGATAGCTCGCCTCCTGGTCCTGGTCGTCCTCGACGTCTCCTGGTACCCGTGGCTGCAGCGACAAGCTTCACCTTTCACCTGCAATCTTCACGACATCGCCTGGTTCCTTCCTGGTTCCATGTGGTCACTGGCTAGTGACCTTGACTCTGTCCCTTCTGCTTGCAGGTATCCTCTCTTCTTGATCCCAGCCTTGGGATCCACCGGACACTCTTCACTGACTGCCTGTCAGCAACTTTCCTTCAGGCATCCATAGAAGTCCACGACGAAACCCGACGCAAGTTCACACCTATGCACCCGCAGCCCGTGGGCTAGGTAACTTGGGTACTTCGGTGCTCACAAGGGTAGTGACTATTCTAGGGTCTAGTTTCCAAGTCTCGACTCTCTAGCTGCTTCAGAAGTGTCCTTAAACTGTTAATTTCTAACTGCTAGTAATTCTATCGACTTCTACGCATTACGCGTGAGTGTTTCCACTCTGCACCTGAATCCCGTAGGCCTCCCACTTCCTAACTGTTGCTAGTGTAGTGTAGCCCCAGCGATTCCCTAGGCCTAGGCCTATCCTATTTCCGTGACAGTGGTCCTTATACCACTTCTTTAGTATATGGTTTGCGTGGCCCCTATGGCCTAACTGTATTACTTACCTCTGTGACTTAATGTATGCTTAAATAAGACTGTGTTGTACTTACCTCTAATCTCATAAAGAGTGCTGAGGGTTTGACTAGAATAAATACACTTTATTTTATATATATATCTGTTGTGGTGTCCTTTCATTTGGTATTCAAGGGATTATATATGGTATCACAGCTGGCTTCACATGCCATTCAGAGTTTAGCCTAAGACTGCTCTTGTCCATGCTACCACTAGGATAGCTGGTCTATAAGGTTGACTTTACAACCAATCAACATAAGGGTTGTTTGGACTGATATAAGGTGTACACTAGAACTAGTGACATCATACATCAGGCCAACTTCTCACAACGGCAAGCTGGAGCAAAGCAGAATTTGCAGCTTCAGTTTTGTCAGCGAATCACAGCAGGAGCTGCAGGAGTAAGTTGTACCACCAGCATTGCACTGAAAGGGGGCGAATGCTCAAGCAGCACCCTTACCACCCCCTACATCCCTGACTGACGTCACTATAATTCAAACAGATCTATATGAATGTTCAGGCAGCAGGGCCATCAATTAGAGCTTGCTGTGGCTTCATTATTGTGAATAGTGTCTTGAACATTCCCCTTTTCTAATACAGACGAGTTCTACTTATTTGCTAGTTTTTTAATCTTTTTCTTTATTTTTGTAGTGTCAAAATGATGTTTCATCGCATTTCTCTGCGATGTCCGAGGATGAATTTACACACAAGCTAAGGCCTCACCTATACTTCTTACTATATATTATTCAGTTGTGAAAAATTCCAGGCTAAAAAAGCTAAATTGCAAAAAGAACACACAAAAAAACTCTTAGTGTGGGATGTGTTGTCCAATGTAGTTTCCATTAAATGAATGGTAAAAACCCACTGTGAAGGAGATAGGATGAGCAGAAGTGAAATTCACAAGTCATAGATCTCCTCACAGCAGTGGTCCAAAGTAGGTCCATAGGCAAAGTTAAAGCACAGCCTTCCCTAAATAGATGTGCTTATCGGATTTGATGAAAGGTGAAATGATTGTTTTTCATACACATTGCTTCTTGCAATTGATTATATCGGTAAAGAGCATCATCTAAACTGTGCTTTGCCTAGATCATGGAGGGGAGGGGCCTGAGTAAAGCGCCAAGGTGTACCACTCAATAATCTGTGGTACCTTTTCTTCTAAAAGAAACATGAGAACCACAGAGGCATTGTTCTTCGTGGTGTTTGTCTGTGTATTCTGTATGCATATCATGGTACTTGAATATCATCAAGTCATTTCTAGATGGAAACAGAAGTTGTGATTGCCACAATCACAAGAGTGCAGGAATCCTCTGTGACCCTACTTAGCTCCAATAAGACTAGTTTATGCCCTGGGAGATGCCAAGGCTTCCATTGTCTTTCTCAAGGGTTCAGTGACTTTGCTCTTATTTTTACTTCTTAGCTCCATTATGCCAGGGCATCAGGTTCATCATCGCCAAAGCACAGTGCCACGATTTGCTTTCATTTCCTCATTAGAATCAATGCCAAAATAATACTCTTCGGAGACTGCTAAGTCTGTTTTCCGGCTCCTTTACTCCAAAGTAAGTGTATTTCTCACTCCCATTACAGGAAGAAACTGACTGTTTACTGTAAAGTTTGACGAAAAAGGAAAAGGGCAATGATACTTGGCTGAGATTGCTAATGACCAAGTTCCATCAGTTATTTGCCCCCTCCGCAACATCAATTAATGCAGCCTTTGTTGAGAGCTAACACCTCTGCCTCTTAAACAAGCCTTGGTCTCATTTCTCTAAAAAATAAAATTAATCTAGATCCCACCAATCAAGACAATTGGTAAAACTATTACTGAGTTTCTTACTTTGAATTATGGGCAATGAAGGCATTACTGTGTTCATTCTCTTGGACTTGTTGGCGGTCTTCAATACTATGGACCATAGATAATTGGTTCAGGTCACTGGGGAGACACCTGTGAAGTTCATGGATTTCCTTCTTTCTCTGTCAAAGTAATCAATGAATCCACTGCAGGTTATTTCAATTACTTCGCCCCATTGTCTCATGGCATCTTTCTGGGCTCTCCACTCTTGCATTGAATGTTAAATATTTACTTGAGACCTCTTAAAACATTCATCTGGGCTCAAAGTCTGATTTTTTAGTCATATGCAGACGTTACTTGTAATCTGATGACAGCGGCCTGGGCTCATCCTCACACACAGGCCCTTCTCCTTTGCCATGATGATTCTGAACCCTAGAGGTGGAACTGATGCAACGCTTCATCTGCTATAGAACCCCCTCTCTTCAGTTCAAACTTTTTGCCTAGATACAAAGTTTAAAACCTTAAGGTTTATTTGGTGCTAATGGTAATGAATGCTTAGGTGAAGCAGACCAAAAAGAACAATACATTGCACTGGACAAGCTTGAAAACAAACATCTACATCATGCTGCCTTTCGTCAGAGTTATCCTTCTTGGGATGTAATCAAATCCAGTATGGAATATACTAATGTCAACCACCTGGGAATGACCAAAAAAGAACTGTTCTTTCTTCAGAAAAATGAGAATGTTGGATTCCACTTGTTATTTGGCCTTAGGAAAACCATATATCCTTAGCTTAGAATGGCCATCTCTGGCGTCCATGAAATACGCAAGATATTACCCTTACATGCCTCTGTCGGGGAGAATGAGACCTCCAACCAATATCTCCTAAAACAAACTGAAACTCTACTCAACCTGAAAAACAAAGTATGTTCAGATCACCATGGTAGTGGGCCACAAACTCAGGAGTCTGATGGTAAAATGCTTTTGTCGGAGAACTCAGACAAGAAACACAATTTGAAAAAATACAATTTAAACTGAATAGCTAATTATGCTAGACTGCTCAAGCCTTTGATTACCACATGTCAGTTCCTAAGGACTTATTCTTCTTTAGTAATGCACTTTATAAAGTAGTTATCTAGCTACACATATACATCTAAGTGAGGTCACTGGGCATCATTCGAGGTAAGGGCCTATCAAGCCCGGAGTATGCTGATAGCATACATTACTATGTCTCAGTAACCATCAGTACAAAGACGTTACTCAATTTATTTGTCGTGGTTAGATAGGCATGTGAAATGAAAGTAGATGACACTTAGCCATACATGTTTTAGCTGATGATATTAGGGTCTAAATCCTGATTGGGCTGGGGCAATTAAAGCAAGAATGTGTTCGGCCAAACAAACATTTTGCCATATATAAGTGTAGTGTGAGTAAGTCTGTTTCCATCTAATAGAACTATGAATAACTGACTTGTGTATAAAAGTGAATCCATTTCAATTAAGAAAATTTGGAATATTCAAAATTTCATTCTGACCAAACTAAAGGCCCAATTCTGTGAACAATTACCTGCTCCAATGCTAAAATAAGTCTCTCTCTCTGAACATGTTACACAGCTTTCTAAAAATCTGCACTGCCATCTTTCTGTAGCTTTTAGAGACAACATCAAGATAGCTGTTTTAGATTACAAGGTCTTACAGATGTTGCAAGTCCATCTGCCATAGCATGATCAAAACTGTTTCTTATATTTTCCAAACCTCATTCCAATCTGGCCACTGCTCCACACTAAAATAAATAGGGAAAGTGGCACCGGCACCACAGAGCAGTCCCACGCTCTTCAATATTAGTATGAGTATTGACCAACCAACATTCCTATTTGATCCCTGTAAGGCCCGCTCAGCAACCTTATGGGACATTGCCTGAAAAGTGCAATAGCAACATTCATCTGCTTAGCCAGCCATCTTTGAATCAGGCTCTTCTCTGGTTTTCTGTATGTGCATTTGGACAGTGTCTGACTCAAACGTGACCACTTCGAGAGCATGGACTTCTATAGCATGTGTCCATCAGAGAGATGCGCAAATATGATTTGACAATATTGCATAAGATTAACTCTATAAATCAGAGTGGATCATTGCATGTTGTGTTAAGAACTAAAGAAAAACATCACAAAATATATTCCATACTGTTGGAAAACGAGGCAGTATCTGTGAGGCCTGCACAAATAACATGTCACATTTGTCCTTCACTGGGAACCAAACACCCTATTGTAGCGCTTGACTCTCAGAGGGTAGCGTTGCAGAGCAGTCTAAAGCTTACTCAAGGGAGGGGGTGTAGGCTAGTAATCGTCATGACAGGTGCGCAGAAATAACACTCAATAATTGATTGCCCAGTCTGTACTTTATAAACGTAAGAGTACATTTATTAGACACACACTACTCAATGCTATGCACCAATTTACAAATATACATAAGCTGTTGGAATTACTTTGTGACATTGCATAACATCTCCACCCCTCCCGCAGGAGGGGTTGGGGTCTAGTACCACCACTCCCATGTATGCACATCATCTTGCCCCCTAATGCAGTGGCACAACCTGGAGCAAGGGCCTTGCCAACTGGTACCATCCCAGTGGCGACCCACCCCATCATCTCAACAAGCATTAAAAATAGGTAATCCTGCCCTGGGGACACATAACCCTGACTGAGCATTTTATACTGACCATATACAGTATGCACCTCTACATCTTAGTGGCTAACAGTCTGGGTTGATCTTCCCCTAACGCAGGAATACATGTTTGGGCATCACTTTAAATGGGGTACTTTTCATAGCTGATAACAGTTGTACCGCATTGCAATCACAGCCTCTAAAAAGGCACCACAGGTAAAATCACAGGATTAAGCATTTACAGCCAGACACCCTAGCAGGAATGTCTGTCAACCTAATCCCACTTCACTTCACTTATAACTCCACCTTACACAGGTACTTCATATTACACATGTGACTTCCAGTCCCCCTAAAAGAAATAACATTGGTAAATGCACTTCACATGCAGTTGCACCTTTTCGCCTCCAGGTGATGCCTTTCTCAAGACATCCCCAGCACAGCCTTCCACACAAGGAGACAATCCTTAAGGCACCCCCCAGCTGTAGAACAAATATTCCAGCCCAGAGGAAAGTTGATTGCTGGCTGAGTCCTTGAGGGGTTATTCTTTTAAGTCCCCATGAGACTTAGGGGGGTAACTTTCATCCTTCGTGCTGGGGGGAGACTGCATTGCTTCTGCAGCTCCCCCTGCACCTTGGCACCCATGTCGCGGTAACTCCGTCCTCCTGGGGCCACCACACGCATAAAAACTGGTGTTTTCCTGCAGGCCGGCTCGGGCCTGCAAAGCATTATGGGGCGATGTTCTCCGGCACCGTGCATATCGTAGTAGCGGCTCCCCCGCTGCTCGGGGAAAGCTGCACTGACCATGCTGGCGGGCTCACGCCGCATCTGCCCATCATTGGGGGGCCGGGTCCCACCTGGACCCCCTGCCTGCCGTGAGTTATGCAGCCCGGGGAGTTCAGCCCCAGCTGCTCCTCGTATTTTTTGAGGGGCCTTGTCCCACCCGGGCACCTGGCACCTCTTTCGAGCTTCTTGTCCCCGTTCCCATGCGGTTGACCCATCTGGCCTTCTGGGGGGGGAGAGCCGCTCAGGGACCCCACCCCCAGTGGCTCCCGCCAGCTCCCTGACTGGCCAGCACTTTCGCGTGCTGCCACCGGAGCCAGCACTCCTGTTCTGGTCTGCCCGATCCGGCGGGCAGACGCGAGGCCGCTTCCCCGCTCCAGTGGATCTTCGGGGGAGTGCGACGGCACTCCCCCGCCTTCCCTCTACCGCGGGAGAGTGCGACAGCACTCCCACCACCTCTCCTTCACTACGGGGGCCCAGGGATGGGGTCCCAGGGTCACCTTCATGGGGAGCACGACGGCGCTCCCCGGATTGGCTTTGGTGCCTCGGGCCTGGGGTTGAGATCCCGGGCCCCAGGGAATCGTCGCGTCCCGACTTGGTTTCTCCCGTGAGGGGGATTGCGCGACGGCACACCCCCCTCCTCTTTAGCACCATCGCCAGGCGCCAGGTTGGGCTCCTGGCACCCCTTTTGGGTGTATTCATGGGGAGCGCGACGGGGCTCCCCGACTTGACTTTTTCCGGGGGCTGCCCCCAGGACCTGACCCACCCCAGCGGCACTTTGGAGACCGGTGGCGGAGCCCCACGCGCTTCGTCATCAGTCTTCTCAGAGGTCAAAAGTTGCCTACCTTCTGGGTGGCGTATTTCAGCCCCCAGGCGGCCGGTTTTTATCATTTTGGCCTCTTCTTGCTCCTGGTGGTGCTCCCAAGCCACTGGGAGAACTTTCTTTCCCCTCTTGGTCTCCAGGAGGGTGAATTCGGCAGGGAGCGGTCTTCACTGGCTCCCTGCGCCAGCCTCTCACCTGGCTCTCCTCCTGGGCCTCTCTTGTACTTGCGCAGAGGCCCAGGCTTCTGCTCACTGATCCTGGTCTCCCCTTGTGGCGCAAGTCAGGGTCCTGGGCCAGTCTGGAGGTTCTTCCTTCCAGCTGCCCATGGTGCCAGGCTCCAGCACCAGTCATCTTCAGCAGACCACACCCCAGAGAGAGCTCCTCTTCCTGTGCAGACTCTTTTTAAATAATGGAAGGGGGCTGGCAGGAAGTCTCTGTTTGCCCTATCACACAGCGACACATCACCTCTCTGCCCCTGCTCCCTCCTTCCTGCCCAGGCCTCTGGGTTTGTTCAAAATGATGTCGTCCAGGGTTCTGAACAGCGAGCGAGCTAGCTCCGCCCACTTCGCCGGCCACGCCCCCTTTTTTTTCTCCACTCCCTCTAAAACGCCCCTATAAAACAATGTGTATGGGCGGGAAGCGCAGCGGACGGGCGCAGCGGGCGCAGCGGGCGCAGCGGGCGCGACGATTGCGCGCCGAAGGCACGCCTAAGGCAAGCCCGTCTGCGCCCGTCCACGGCTGTCCGGGGCTAGGGGCACATCACTCTGCCCAATTTATCACCCATTCCCCCGCCCAACTCCGCAGCCTCCAGGGCCCATGGTCTTTACCAGCCACTACCTGTTCCCGCATTTCTTCTCTCGGCCTGTCTCCTGCTCCTTCTCCCGCCATCCTTCCCCTTCAACACATTCCCCCTCACCCCCCCGTGGGTGATGTTAACCCTGGATCCTCTAAAACCCTTTCGGTATACTACTTAAACACCCGGTCTGCAGTAGCCCACTCGCATGAACTATCGGTGCTGCTAGACCTTCATGCACCAGATCTTCTTTTTTTAACAGAAACATGGTTTTGCGATGACTCCCTCCCCGTTCTATTGGCCACTCTCCAGCCCCATATTACGCTCTACGTGCGGATCGCTATAATGGTAGAGCTGGGGGCGGTGTTGCGGTCATCGCCCGAACTGACCTCCCCTTTCAAACTCTTTCCTTGCCAGATATTGCCACTACGGAGTACCTGGCTATCCGTACCACCTCTATTACACCTCCCCTCACTTGCATACTTACCTATCGTCCCCCTCAATCCCCTTTATTGTTTCTCCCCGATTTTCTGGAAGTTTTGGCCACGATCACAGTTAACAACTCCTCCATTTTGCTCCTGGGTGACTTTAATTTTTGGCCCTCAGACCCCGCAGAATGCCCATCCTCAAAAGAATTTTCAGACACCCTTCAATCTCTTAACTTCACATCTCATATTCACTCTCCTACCCATGTCAAGGGTCACATCCTAGACCAGATTTGGTCCTTGAACTGTCCCGTAGAGTCCCTATCCATCTCACCTTGTACGTGGTCCGACCATCATTTGATCTCATTTGCCCTTCCCACACATCCTCCGGCCAAGCCCCCACTTCCTAAGAACATCTGGGTCCGCGCTTGGGGGCGAGTAGACCCTGAAAATGTATCCACCCTACTCACCACCTCCTACCCCTCCCTACAAGGTCTATCCACCCTTTCCCAGTTCACGGCCATTGAACAGTGGCTCTCCTCAGGCTGCGACTCTATTGCCCCTTTGAAACGGGTCACCTCAAAGCGGGAGAAGGATGCCAACCTGTGGTTTAATGAAGATCTTAAGGCCTCCAAACTAGCGGTACGTCAAGCGGAGCGGGCCTGGAGGAGAAACTACTGCCCCTCACTGCGATTGGAGTTCATTAACATCCTGACTCAATATAAAAAGGCTATCTTGGCGGCCAAAACAACCTATTTTTCTTCAAAAATCCTCGCAGCTGAGAACCAATCGAGGGAAATCTTCTCGATTGTGCACAACCTGGCATTCTCCGACAGAACCACTCTGAAGCCCACCCCTTCCCAGGAACTCTGTCACTCCCTAAACAATTTCTTCATTCAGAAAATAGCCACTATTAAAGCCAATATCCCTCTCCCCTCTCCTACCTTTGTGGATCCCCAGTGTCCTCCCCCCAAGGGACAACTCACTACTTTCCCTTCCTTGACCAAGGAATCCCTGACCTCCATAATTCCCCTTGTCAAATCCGGCTCTCCGTTAGATCCCTGCCCTGCCCACATCCTCAGTCACATCTTTACTACTTGTCCAGACCCCCCCTTCACCTCCTCTATAGTTCTCTCTCCCAGGGCGTGGTACCCAATCCACTCAAAACAGCAGTCATTGTTCCCATCCTGAAGAAGCCGAGCGCAGACCCCTCAGTCCCTGCCAATTTTCGCCCCATCTCTCTCCTGCCTTTCTTGGCGAAAGTGCTCGAGCGCCATGTCACCTGCGCTCTGAGCTCTTTTGTGGAGAAGTACGGGGTTCTTGCCCCCCGCCAGGCCGGATTCCGCCCCGCACACTCTACGGAGTCCGTAGTCCTCTCGGTCCTCGACAACCTCAGGGAGGGAATGGACACTAACCAGACCCAGGCCTTGGTTCTCCTCGATCTCTCAGCCGCTTTTGACACGGTTGATCATACCATCTTGCTTTCCCGTGTCAGGGCAGCGGGGATCGGGGGCACCGCGCTGGTATGGTTATCCTCCTTCCTGAGGGAACGCTCCCAGGCAGTTCGCCTGGGTGATTTTTCTGCGGACTTTCGGAAAGTTCAGTGCCGGGTCCCCCAAGGCTCCTCCCTTTCACCTCTTTTGTTTAATCTTTACATCGCCCCTCTTATTTTCTCACTGCAGCAAATGGAGGTCACCGTATTTAATTATGCGGATGACCTCCAACTTGTCTTTAATCTGTCTTCTTCCCCTGCCTCTGTTCTTAACTTCCAATCTATCATGATTCATATCCGGGACTGGATGAACCACAACCATCTGAAACTCAACCCAGACAAGACTGAGCTGGTGTTGACGGGTGGTTCATCCAGCCCCTGGTCTTCCTTGTTTTGGCCCCCTTCCCTAGGCTCTCCACCTGTCCCCTCTACCTCAGTAAAAACATTAGGCATTAATCTCAATTCTCAACTCACCCTTCACTCCCAGGTTAGTTCTGTGGTTTCTTCTTCTTTTCTTTCACTGCGCACTATACGCAAGGTGTCCCATTTTTTTTCTTTTGACGCTTTGAAACTGATCACCTTGGCAATGGTCATCTCCCGCCTGGATTACGGCAACGCCTTATATGCAAGTATACCTGCATATAGCTTAAGGCGTCTGCAGCAGATCCAAAACCAGGCGGCGCGCCTGGTGTTTAAACTACCAAAGTCTCACCACGTCACTCCCCTCCTCAAGTCCCTACATTGGCTCCCTGTCCGCGCGCGTGTCCAGTTTAAGCTTGCTTCCATCACCTTCCAAGCACGACTGGGCACGGCCCCGGCTTTTATCTCATCTGAGATCTTTCCCTATGTTCCCTCCAGGGAACTGCGTTCATCCACTCAATCCCTTCTCACAGTCCCGCGGTTCCGGAGGAAGAAATGGGGAGGATCGAAATTTGCTCCACTCTTCTGGAACTCCCTGCCTCTTGAGCTTAGAGCCTTAACTCTTTATCCGCAATTCCGGAAACAACTCAAAGCTCATTTGTTTACTAAATTTTTTAACTAGTTCATTAGCAGTTTCTGTTTCCTTTTAACTCGGCTTCGGCTTCCCTCGCCCAGATATCTGTTAGTTGCAGCGCCATGAAACCGCTGGTGAACGTGCACTTTATAAATAATTTTAAATTCAAATTCAAATTCAAATTCTCATGCCACATGGTCTCTGAAACCCCCTTCCCCACTCGCTGCCTTCTCTCGAGAGCAGCTTGGTGCCTGGCACCAGGTTTCAGCTGCTGATGGGTGAACCTGTAGCTCCACCCATCTTTTCTTCTTGGAATGGAGGCCTTCGCCCTTGGAATGCTTGTTCTGCAGGGCTGGGCCTCTGATGCTACAGCTTGGGGAGGAAGGTTATTAATTCAGCCTGTCATGGTCAGTCCCAGCCAGGCCCTGGTTATGAGCTGACTCAGAGAAGCATAACATTTCTGGATGGCCCAAAAGCAGTACAAATATGACTTTGGACTCTGCAGAATTCTTCTTCTCACATAAGTTACCATGGACTTTGGTGCATGTCTGGAATTTGTAGGCCCTAGGAAAGTCAAACTAGCCATGTTCTCCCCATCCTCATAGGAGAATAATGGAATAAAAACAGTAAAGCACACTGACTTTCCCTCAAATGTTTCTTCCCATTGTAGAAAGCCTATTCCATGTCACCACCCAGTTCTGCATAAGTCCTGCCACACCATTCAATTTGTAGCTGCTCTTGGGCTGCGCACGCCAGGAATCTCCCCTGCGCAGCCCGTACACGTGTGCACACTCATGTACACGTGTTTGCATGTAACCAGCCCGGTGCCCCTTACTCTGGCTGCAGCGCAGCGGCCTACTTGCACCAGGGGGACACCGGTAAAATACACATGCAGTTCCTTTCATCATGAGTTCAATGTGGGTGAGTCCCAACTTATGAGGCTCTCTCCCCAGTAAAAGCTCAACAAATAGGTGTTCAAAAGCAAAAAATCCGGGCGGCTCAGATGGTCAGAACCACCTTCTAACACATACCTATATCAATTTTCTGCATGAATTAGAAGAACTTTTCTAACAATATCCAAGTGGTAGACAGTTGCTAACGACTACAAATTACTTTTTGGTACATAAACAGCAAATAAACATAGAAATAAAAAGTGTTCATAAAAAGAAAGTGAAGGACTTATATACTGTCGCCTTCTGGTCTTTTCCTCTTTTTGGGGCCTGGTAATGTGAGTCGCCCGTAAGTTACCCAATTACCTTGGCTACTAAATTTTCTATAAACCTGCAGTAAAGTTCCTCCAACACTATGGTGCTCATAGCCATTACCCATTTCATTCAGGTGTCTTTGTGTGTGCAGGTGGCTAGGGGATGTCGATGCTAAGTGTAAGCCACATATAGAACGCATATTGTAGAGCTTAACACGGTTAATTTCCCAATATTTTTTAATGTTCCAATTCTCCTCCTGTATGAGTCATCAAGGTACAATACTATTTTTCTAAAACGTTAACTATGATTTCCAAGATACCAGATCATTTTTGTGTGAAAAATGTATTTTAGCAAATATGCCTAAAAGTGTATGTTATGTTTATCATTGGTATACAAGAAATGCCTTTCTCCAATCAAACTTTTAAGTAGCTGAACTTTGTGACATGCTATACCTTCGCTGAGATTGTCATGTGCATCATTGCAGTTTAATGATTAGGCACTGAGCTGTAGTTTAATTTGCTAAACACACTGGCCGAACGACTTCATTTATTGCAAGCATCATATGACGATGTAATCGAATATGATATCTGTCTAGCCTGGCACTTTAAATGGGGTGAGAAACGTTTACATTTTTTATTGATTTTAATTTACCTTCAAGGTGCAAGTACAAGGGATGACCGGAAATATCCAATTTGACACCTATGGGCGTCGAACAAATTATACGATTGACGTGTATGAAATGAAAGCCGCCCAAGCAAGAAAAGTAAGTGCCAAAACCATGTACTTTTAATTAATGAGATGTTATGAAATGTGGATAATATTGTTCCTGAATGGGTAGGTAGGTCATTTAAAAGACTTTAAGAGCACAGCAATATTGAACATGCATCAATATGAGATCATCCTTTGATCTGTCTTTAACACCACTCTCCATCATCTATAATTCTAAACAAGGATTTACAGGCCAGCTACAGTGACGCTGGGACAAGCCATTTCTGTCTGGAAGGTGCTTCTCGCAGTCCTTGTGGGCTGTTTCGCAACCCCTGAAATTTAAGACCCTTGCCTTCCTACTTTTTGCAATAATCATGCCTTTAGTTTCTGATCGCTTTAGTCCTTGTTTGTGGGTGTTTGCTCCAATAACTGGCCTGTCATGGGGATCAAAGATTGTGTGTTGGCATTTAATATGTGCCATAGAGGGTCAGAGGTCAAGTGGCATCCAGTACGTGTAATTTAGATGCTTTGGGGCTCGAACATCAAGGAGACCTTGTGCCATGACTGCACTTGCCCCACTCTCAGCCCATATCAGGCATCGGGCATTTCCCTGGGATGCTGGAAGGGTGGAGGCCAGTTTTGCAGCTTTGGGGGCCATTTTTGTGACTGCAGGCCGGTTTTGCAGTGGTGCTGCAATATTGGTCCCCAGTAAAGGAAGTAGCAGTGCTTCACACTAGCTGGGCCCTCATAATTGCCATGGCTGCTATGGGTTCCCAGTCCAGCCCTGCTCACAGCTCACTCCCATATCCCTTCCCCGAATGGAAGGTACCAGTGTTTAATTTACGGAGCATATTTGAAATTGCTTATTCAATTTTTGTTACAAATGACGGCATAGCGAGATTCGTCACTGATTCAGCAATGCACTTTACAATCAGCAAATGGGAAACACAACACGTTAAAAACAAGCATTGGCGAAGACAATATGTCTGGGGTATAACTAAGACTCCCTCTTCGTTGATTGGTGTTGATATTGTGCTTGTGGGTTGGGCAACAGAGTGAATACAAGCATGACCAATGAGTGGATGAACTGCTGCATAAAAGCATAAATGACTGACAGAGGGAGTGTGTAGCTCAATCAATGCACCCACTGCAACGCCCAATAATCTGCCATTTATTGAGATATTCCATACTGGATCACACCAATCAATTAAGAACCACTTTATTTCTAAGCTAGACCTGTTGGCTTTGCCACCACGAGATGCCCAGGAAAGTCGTGTTCATGATATTTGGTTCTTTTGATAGTATTTTGTTTTCCAACTGCAGCTCGTGAAGTTTTTTCAATGTATGTGTTGTTTTGTCTCCTTAGAGCGGGGGACTCCAACCTTGTCTGTAACAATAGTTACTTATGATCAATGAAAATTATCCCAAGCTACTAATATTCTTAGTTCTGTAACAGTGACAACATCACACAAGATTACATTAGTTGCTACCATTTGCAAGATTACTAGCAGGAATCACCTCAGTTCCTCAGGCATGATTGCAAGCAGTAATGTTAATGTTAAAAAGGCTTTGTTAAAGTGAAATGCCTCTTTGTGGGTAATACAGAACAGCCACAGATGCAATGCCCCTGGCACAAAGATAATAATATTAGTATTAAATCGCCCCAGTGCCTCATGATTTATCACTAAAATATCTGCTGTAAATATATTTTGAAAATTCTGCCTTTTTCTCGAAACATCAGCTAATGAGTTCTGAAAATACACACTTTTCATCTTGAATTTTACTATAAATATATTAATTCAACCAGTGAAAAGTTTCTAATTTAGTAAGCTTAGTTGCACACAGGAGAACTTCTTATAGTTAGCTGAACATCTAGCATTAGCTAATGAGCCACTTGTTGGAGAAGCCTGCCTTAGAGGATGTGGCCTTTCTTATTTTATGGTGCATGTGAAAACTTCTAGTAATTTAAATGAGAGCTGCTTGTATGTCATTCTCTTCTGTTTGCTTATGTATTCTGCACCTGATGTAGTATCAGAAAAACAATCAAAGCAAGTTTCAAATATCGTCAATATCCACACCTTTAAACAATTTGTACACAAACAGTGCATCAGAAATAGGAACGCTAGGATTATACACATTTGATCTGTCGGTCTTTGATTTTACACTGCAATTAAACAGATTCTATTGAAAAGAGCAATTACTCTGTTGATTTTACACCAAAGAGATAATGTTGACATGAATGGGCATTGACATCTTGATGGTAGCAGAAACAATTTCAGACAATGTACAAATCTGAGAAATGCCATGGATCAATAACAAAATGTGATGGAAAATCCAGGAACCAATGCCTATAGGGAATTCACCAAACATGCCAACAGTTTAAAAGGGCTGACCAAAAGCCCCTTGGATGTTGTGTGTTGTGCTAACACAAAGTCTTACAGGCAGATAACACTGCGTGCAAGCCGACCTAAAAATTGACCAACAGGGTCCTAGAGTGAAAATGAAGACAGTAGTTAAAGAGCAAAGGAGCTGTTTCTAGACCAGAAAGAATTGTTTTTTCAGGGCCATGTGGAAGACAAGAATAATCAGAGCTTTTCTGAGGGATTTTACTGTTGTTGGTGATGCATCCAATGTGGAATGCAAAACACGGATCCAGATGGTGTCCCTAAAAGACTAAAAGTACTGGGTCTCAATCTATTACCAAAAATAAAGGAATCTTTATTGAGGAGTACAAAGTACCTATAGTACAAATTGAAAAGGGGGCAATATCAGCTATATACCAGTGAGATCTTGCATTTTATTAGGGGAAGGAACATATACATGTTCTTAAAAGTGGTTTTCCATAATTTGGTTTCTTCCAGTGTAGTTTCTCAGTTTTCATTAATACATCAGGCACACACAGGCATATATGCTGTAAATCTGTGTGTGTGCCTGCACGATAGATTTTTGTGCGCTTTCTATAATCCAGTGAATTTATTTAAAAGCAATAACTGGGTTTTAGGTTTCACATATGGATACGATGTGGGGTTGAGACACGTTTTCACCACAAACCCATTGAAATGTTCAATGTGTGAATGTCTGCTGTCAGTCATTATAGCAAAAATATTTTTTAATATGGGGGTAATGTCAGGGATTATTTAAATTTTTGAGTGCCATGGAAACCTGTTTATGACACCTATTTGTTGGGGCACTATTAGTTGGAAAGTGGAAACGTATGGCTATTAACTGTGCTGTGAGTGATGGTTGTGGTTAATAGAGCTTGCAAACAGTTGAGGGTGCAACCGGCATTTAGTAGTATTGTCGAGGCCAGTCATGATGGGTTACATAGTAAAGGAACAGGTCCTCTGCAGTACTGCTACACTGAGATAAAGGCTAGTTGGCGGAGAATAGTACTGGG
The DNA here is from genome assembly GCF_964204655.1 of Triturus cristatus. Taxonomy (NCBI): domain Eukaryota; kingdom Metazoa; phylum Chordata; class Amphibia; order Caudata; family Salamandridae; genus Triturus; species Triturus cristatus. Next base: position 922,965,953 of record NC_140588.1, read on the forward strand.
CCGTGGAATGTTAAAGTTCCTTCTGGTGGAGCTGGTAACAAAGACTACACAGGTATGACTCAATATTATCTGGCTGCACCACTTGATACAACAGAAATTCAACTCCAACGGAGGATGCATTTAATTAGAACAGAAGAGGCTGTTGCTATAATGAATTCAAAATGACTTGTATATTAAAGATTCCAGCGTTAAAGTTGGAGATGCTGCAGTTATTATTTAGGAGCGGTCTATAAATAGAGATACCAAATATGTCTTTATTTTACAAAACACATTTTTAATGAGTATATGTAGTCTTTAAACTCTGCACGTTTTTTCTATATGTTTTAATAATTACCTTGACCTAGTGGAATAGAAAAAAGATAGATAATCAGCATTTAAAAACAGTATGTCAATCCCACACACCCTTCCCATATATCATGCCATTGACAATTGTAACACATTCAACAGTTTCTTCAAGGATGAGGTTTCCAAAATCAATAAACACCATATGGTAATCTGTTATTTGAAGTTATACTTCACCATCCTGCTGCTGTTGACTGTTCAAGATTGCTTAACTTTTTTTGCTTCAGGAACTCTATTGGCTCTCCATTCCCACTGGCATCCCATTGAATATCTGTTAAATCACCTTCAAGGCAGTAAACTTAAACACACTGCCCTACCTGCTAGCCAAGTAATATATCCCTGATGGTTAATGCAGCACGCATATCAAAAATATCACCAAGCTTGGGATCAAGATGTGTCAGATGAAGAAGGCCAGAAGACCAGACGTGAATCATTTGTCTGCTATATGCCCAGGATTCCAAACTCTCTCCCAAAACAGATTTATTATTTTACTTTCTTCTCCATTTCTGGATGGAATTGAAGACATACCTCATCAATAAATATATTTATTGCAAATCACTATAATTGATACAATCCGATTTGGACACTATTTGCTCAAGGGCCCTGCATCCTGTGAGATGTACTTGCATCTCCCTTGTGTACTACACCCCTCTTGCTGCTCAGTACATTTCATACTTTTGAAGTGCATAGATTACTCATGGTTTAGGAACGACAATGTGATTGCTCGCACACAATACAATAGCATTTATCACTGGCAAATGTTCCTTTTCTACTGAGTATTTTGTTGGTTGCCTGGAATGTCAACTAGATTGTGGTGCCTTGCTAGTATTCCTGCAGGGATATGTTTTTTATTTTTTTCCCTCCTTTAAGGAGGGCTGGGCAGCAGCTATATGCTTCCATACCACTCCTATACAAAAATTTGTTTTATATTCACCACTTCCAAGATTGACATCTGCCATCTTGAATGGGTAAAGAAAGAAAATGACAGCCACGTCATGACGCATACATATATATAATTGTGCTTTTTTTGCCCAATGCTACACAACAACGGCAGAAAGGCATTTTTATCTCTCTTTTTGCCAATGCTGCCCAGCATTGGCAAAGCCAATGGGTCCTCATTTGCAGCCATACGATGAGAGTATTGGCTTTGCTAATGCTTGTTCTGATGAGTCATGGAAGAATAGGACGATGGCACTGCAAGAAGAATGTAGTTGGTATACTATGAGCAATGGACTAGGCTCACAGTGTGTCTATTTCTCATGGCTGTTGATGGTTTCAGTAAGCAAAGGCGTATTGTCCTGTGAGCTGCTGGGGTGGCGGACAAGCGATGAGGCACAGCTGGGTTAGCTTGCTGTAGGTGCATTGAGGCCCCTCACCCACTTGTGGTTCCTACACGTTTGTATGAACACTATTACTCTGGATGTTGCTACATTGTTTACCTTTTGTTTATTTTTCATGTGTTTGTGTTTCATTTATTTATGGTCAATTAATAATTTCACATATTTACTTATTTGAAAACATTAGAGTATTTCAAAGGCATCATTTCTTAACACCACTGAATAGTGACCTGAAATAGTGAAAGTGTAGTGTGATTTTCTAATGTATCACATCGTTTGCCGTCACTATAAAGGGCAACCAAATACTTTGATGAAAACCACTGCTTACTCTGTAGAACATTAAGTGCCAGGGCCCTTCTTGGAAGACCACTGCAGCCTGCATCACCCACATCTTGCCAGCACTGCCAATGACAGTATCAACATAAAACTTAACCATCGCACTCCTACTAGTTTGACAATTCAGACTATTTCAGGCGACATAAAGCTATAATAAATGCATGAGAGACTGCTATTTATTCATTTTCAATGTATATTGACTTAATAAACATGCTTGTGCTCATCTCAAAATTAAAAAGACAGCGCCATCATGTGATGGACTGTCACTAGTGTCAGTGCTGACAATTAACTGCCGGTGTCGAGCACAGGAAACCACCAACACAAATTAAGCACTGATAAAAACTATAGCCTTTTTTAACATTATATTAAAGAATAATTGCAATAAAGTGTCATTGTAAAAAACTAAATATGCCTGATAGATTTAAATAGAAAAGTGCCTTAAGTCCTAAGATTTATATACCATGTATAACTTACCTTTACTTTTTAGGTTGGTTACTGGAATGAGTATGAACGGTTTGTGTCCACGGTGGATCCACAGCCAACAAACGAATCCTCGTCGATTGAAAATAGGACGATTGTTGTCACTACTATCCTGGTAACTACACCTAATGCCCACTGTAACTGGAACACACATTATTTCATTAGAATGAATGCGAACCTATTACAAGTGAACTCAGTACCTCGGATTTCAATACAGTATTGATTGTCTCACATAATGATATATCCTTTTTTGCTGCAATAAATGCTTCTTTCAGCTAATAATTTAATTTGTGACTTTGATATACTTTAATGGGGCTTTGTGACTCATCTGAGGATATCAGACGACACAGGCAACCCTTTCTAATGGCTAGGAATATTTGATGTTGAATTGAAAGTCTGCTAATTTCGTGTACATCTGACAACAAGAGAAAGACCTGGGTGCTTTTAATGAAAGCTAACATCACCTTCAACTTCCCACATTTTACATCTGTGTGTTTTACTAATGGGCTTCTCTGATCTCCACTTTCTTTTATCAAAGGAAAATCCGTATGTGATGAAAAAGAAAAACCACGAACAGCTGGAAGGGAATGACCGCTACGAAGGCTACTGCGTAGACCTGGCTTATGAAATAGCAAAGCACGTTAGGATAAAATACAAGTTATCAATTGTGGAAGACGGGAAGTATGGCACGCGAGATCCAGAGACCAAGATTTGGAATGGCATGGTGGGAGAGCTCGTTTACGGGGTAAGTGTTTTGTTACAGCTAAAGATAATTAAATGGATAATGTGATAAACCAATATTGAGGACACATGTTTATTTTAATATCAACTGATGAACTTACAGTTGTTGAAATGTTGTTCGTGTTGGTGGCGAACTATGGTCGTCCTAGCATTTTATGCAGATTATGATGACCTATTATATGTGCAACAGCGAATCGACTATTACTGTAATACTTGGAAGCCTGTAATCTCTCTTTAAAAACGTATTACAGTGTAGTTGTGCTATCTCCCAGTCACCTTTCCAAGAAAATGGCACAGCTGCTCAACCATAATAACTTATTTCATTTGAGTAGTGACGTCTTAATGCTTGCAGTTGTAGCAGTCGAGGTTGTTCATAAAAGCATGCAGTGTTACAAGGATGTCATGCTGGTATAATTTGTTCAAGTGTGCCTTTTATCTCAGAGCCTAGGCCCTTTTAAAAATTCCAACACCAAACCATAGGATGTATTATCAGAAACCCACACTAGACGAAGCAATATCACAAATGATTCTTCTTCTCACTTTATAAAAAATAGTTTCGGTCATTGTCTCATTGAAAGAGCAGACCGTGTACACTGAAACACTGGAACATGTGGCACTATGGAAAAGGGCGCATGGACCTTATAGTTGAGGTCTACCCTCACAGAGGTGTGCTATGAAGAGTGGTGAAGATTGTGTTCTAAATGTGTCAGGCTCTGCAGTACATTGGGCAGGACTTTGACAAAGAGTTAGTATTTTCTTTGCATCTTTAAAAAAGCTTTACTTTGAGAACAAACAAGCTGTAAGTCCAACAACTACCTTGAGAACAATGTATAATAAATGAATGTGTAAAGTCAACAGAGCTGTGTATTTGGCAACAAAATGCATTCAAACTGCCAGCATTTCCTGAACAACAAAAACGATAAACTCGCAATTAAAATACTCTGAAGAGCACACAATGGCTCGAGTCTAACAAAAGCACTACTTGAAGCCCCATCAAGAACTCTAATGGGAACACAAATGTGACAATGTAATCATTCATGAAATGGCATCATGGTCCTGACTGTGAAAAGGAAATGGAAGCCAATGGCTGAAGCGGGCTGGCTGTAGCCCACTACCTCTCTCTAGGTCCTATGGTACTTTTTTGAGGCCTTCCATATACCTAAAGTTAACAGTAAGCAGACCTAAAAAGTTAGACTTTTTTTAAAAACAGCGCAGACCTACATTTGGAGTGAACTTGAAACATTTTTAATCTTCACAGAGATTTCTAGAACTATCCCTGGGAAGCTATGCCAGAAGTAGATTCTGGGAACAGTTATAGAAGCTGTGAATTTAAAAGTTACTTCCATAAATGTTGCCAGCGCATTCACACTTCCCATCATTCGTTTGCTTCTCCACAGGGAAAATATTTTTCCTTATGGAGAACCTCCTTTCCCTACAACCATACCAGTTTTTAGGATCTTTCCTTACCATTCCAACCCTGGGTAGGGATTTACTTTGGTCACTTATAGGAGTGTCTCTCCAACTATATTCAAGGTAGAGATGTGGCTGTCCAAAGCTTGTAATTGCCAACAAACTTGCAAAGATATGTGTGTTCATCACCTTAGACAGGTATCCTGGCCTTGAATGACCTCAACACACATGATGGAGAAGATTTTCTCAAACAGAGATATTACTCGAAACTGGTGTAATACGACACAGTGCGTTATTTATTTCTCTCTGCCAATGACTGGCCAGTTAGTCAGATGTTCCAAGGTGCAGCACTAAGATGAGCCGTAATGGGAAACCCACCTGCAAGTATTTACGTATAATTGGTATTAGAAAATGTACATGGAGGAAGTGTGCATGCTAATGTGGCGAGAGCACAAGATTGGTAAGTTACGTCAAAATGAATCGCTTTGATTTTTTAGGTCTAGCTTGACAGTGCAGCTGCTTGCTGTTACCAGTTCTTCCACATATCCACAGAATGGACTTTGGCTTCATCCATTGGAGTATTACTTTCTCACCTCATGCTATTGGCTAGTCGGTGTATTTTTACACTTTATTGGAGGCACTAGTTTACATCTGAAAACTTTAATTGATCATCACACTATCTCTCACTTCCAATTGTTTATCTTCTTTGTGCATTCTATGCAGAAAGCAACTTGTTTCCCAGTGTTGGCAATGCTAACACCTTATGCTTTAATGTGGTAAAGAGCACTGTGCATGCAATACATATAAACTAATTTACATAAAACGTTAAAGCTAGACCTAATGGCCTTATATTTGCCTGTAAACCTAATTGTGGCGTTGCATGCCAGTAATGCAGAGCAGGCTTCGAACAAACCCCACCCCCTTCTCAATCGACCCAACTACTAAAATTAGGCATCCACATTACAGACAAAAAAAAAACCTAAAAAATAGGGCCAAAAGATTTTCAGTACGTTTTTGTCTGCACTTTAAGGCACAAATGTATGACTCCAAAGTAATGGCCTTGGTTATGTGTAACCTTTAATTCCACGAACTTCATATAACTAAATGCTAAATTATTCACCTTGAATAATGTAACCTATCCATAGCGTGCAAGGAATGTAAATGTAATCAGTAGGTTCCAAGAAAGTGCTGGGAATTATTGATAGTAAATTAAACTCGAGAACAGTTTCCTAAGGCAGTAATAAAAGTTAATTGTATCTACAGATGCAGCGAAGATGTAAAAAAACGGAGATGTGCTTGGAAGAGAATAAGGCTTTAATTTGTTTTCACAATCAATGCCAGATAGATTTGGAGTCACTGATACTGCTAGGAGCAGAGAGCATATCCTAAAGTGTAAACATGCTGTCCATAACTGAAGATAATAAACTGGACAACAGAACATTGGTATTCACACATCACGTGCGCCCCCTTCTGTACATTAATCTCTCTGTTTTTCTTATGTTTTTTAACTCCTATGCCTCTTATCCCCTCTATCGCGGTACTAATCTTTTTCCACGTTTGCCTGTGTCCCCTTCAGCTCACCTTATTTCAGTCTTATCTTATTTTTCTTACTTGGTTTTTTCAACTAGTAAACTGATTTTATTTTTCACTCCCCACATTTCTTTACTTGGCTTTCTCCCTTTTCCTTCTTTCAATCTGTTCACTTGCATCCCGCTCAGTGACTTTTCTTTCTTTTCCAATCCCCTGGGATCTTATTTTTTCAATTCATCCTTGTACACCTCTCCATCCTGCTTTGCTTTTCTCCATTTCTCATTCTGCTGGTACTTCTCACATTCACTCTGCCTGTTCTCTTTGTCTTACACTGTGCCATTCTATTTATCGTTTACTTCCATTGTGAAGGTATTATTTATAATGCTTGTGTGATATTGTGACCTTTAAAATTGATGGGGCTTGTCATCTTCCCTGACTTGTACAGAACAAGCAAAGTGAGCAGGCCCCCTAACTTTTACGGGGATTCGAGGGAGTAGGAAGAATTCTAACCCCATTTTTTGTTGCACAAAATAGGGCCTAATTATGTTTTTTACAGCACAGTTTTCATATTTTAGTAGCAAATAGGTTCTGTAGACCCACTTCTGGTTGGAAGTGAGTAGGTTGCAAATATAGTCAATTTTGAAAGCATCTTGCCGTTGGCTATTTATGATAACAACCTTGGGGTCGGTGACCACCAGGATTGAGGTAGCAAACTGGAGGGTGTGTCTTCAAACATCAAAAGTGGGTCTGTAGTGGGGTTGTGCCTGAATGCGCTGCATGTCCGTCAGGCGCGGAGATGATGATTAGAAACGGGGTCTGCTGGTACCCACATCACGTGTTGCTGGTGATGTATCAGCACTGGTGTCTGGTGGAAGAGTATTAGGGGTGTCCAGGGTTGCCTCCCCACAGTGGATCAGCACCGCAGTGCATTGTTCACGCTCCCCATCTCCTGTGCTGAAGCCCAGGCTACATTTAGTTAGAACACCCACTTTTTATAAAAAGGCGTCCAAGTCCTACCCTACTCTTGTTCATAGCTACACATCAACTATTTCCTCTTCTCTGTCATCCTTTCAGCAACAAGAGCTGGGTCAAAGGATGAAGCCCTCAAATGCCAGTCAGCCCTATTTGCAACGCACACACACCAAATTACCTCCATTTCCTTCCATCAAACTATTTAGTTTCATCACTGGCTTCAACACCTGACTTTGAAATATAGCTAAAACCCTTGCCCCATTAACAGCACACACAGTTGGGTAGCAAGGGGGGGTGGTCTGCCCCGGGCGTCACGAGTTTTGGGGGGGCAGCAGCTCCCCCCGCTCTTACATGAGTTTGCCGCAGGGGCAGCAAACACAGGAAATATCGCTAGCACCCTCCGCCCCTACTCATCAGCACAGCCGTGGGGCTGCAACGGCAGAAACTGCCACGGGCGGCAAAGTGCCTAGCTATGACACCGAACGCACACCACATCATGGTGCACCCCACATGCTTACCCCCTACACTAACTGGTATACAGAGGACCTCAGGCAGCATAAATGCCATTGTAAAAACGTAATCAGTGCAGCTCCCATAAAAGTCACAATCAATGCACCTTCAAGTTAGACTTCCGTAATTATCACTAATACTGAGGCAAACCAAATGCCTCTCCCTGACTTCCTAGATCCAGGAAAGTGTCAATTCCACTAAGGAATTTTCACAATTGTAAGGGAACCTACCACTCGCTCTGCCTGTTCTGTTCCATCTCAGCCCTTAGTAGCTACCAGAAACCTGGGCATCAGTGTTGATAATAAATTTCCTATGGTGAACTAAGTCACTGCGGTGTCTGCACATTGCTTTAACACTCTCAAAATGCTCAGAAATGTTTTAAATGGCTGCTCATAAACACGCAAAAATGATGACCCAAGCACTCATTATCAGTTGAGTAGACTACAGAAATATCATGTATGTTGGCAATTTGACATGCCTTTTCAAGTGTCTTATTCAATTGGTCCAGAACACAGCTCCCAGGCCTGCACTCAACCTGCATCCTCATACTACCATCACTGCCCACTTGTGTAATCTTGATTGGCTGCCTGTCCATAAGCATTCTTCCACAAGAGACTTATAACTAGAAATCACTTTACAACCTTGGCCATTCCTAAATGGGGAGGAAACAGAGGTCTTGGTAGTTGGAAATAACCTATCTTTATGAGACTAACTTACCTGGCCTCCATCCTTAGGAGATCGTCCATCCCCTAAACCAGAAGTGAAAAGTCTGATTGTGTCCCTTTGGACAGCCATCTTACTATGGCGCTACAATCGGAAAAGGTTGCAGTGACGTGCTTCGGCCTTCTCAGAGCATTGAAGAAAATGATCAAATAGCTCCCCGTGGAGGTACGAAGAATAGTGGTAGAGGGACTCATACTATCGCACCTGGATTATGGCAGTTCTCTGTTTTTAGGAAGTCCACTTTCAGTGATTAACAAGCAGCAGGTCATAGAGAATGCAGCAGCACAAATGTTGTTAGGTGTCCACAGGTTCGAGTCAGCTAGCCCAGCGTTTGACACACTGTGTTGGCTGCCAATAAACAAAAGAATTACATTCAAGACATTATGTATTGCTCATCGTGACAAACATAAAGTAGGCCCACAGATTCTTCATCACTTTATCAACCTTCACAAGGCCAACAGAGATCTCAGGTCAACTAAGTTAGGCCTTCTCACAGTTCCAAGAATTAAGAGGGCCAGAGGTAGCGGACGTTCTTTTGCATACCTGGCCCCAAAACTATGTATGTCCCTGTCCATTAGTCTGAGACTTAATGACAAACTGTTAAGTTTTACAAAGCATCTGAAAATCTACTTGTTTGCTTAATTGGTCAGGTCTCCAGCAGGGATGGCTAGCGCTTGGAAGCCGATTTGAATATCCATGCACTCAATAAATGCTGTAATAATAATAATAATAATTCCTACAATAATAGTCACATACACTTCCATGTTCCTTCCAGGCAAATTCACTCCACATCTCACCTGCTCATTCTCCAATCTTGCATCTTTCACTCTTTCTTCATCTGCCGCTCCTTTCCAGACCTGACTCCCAGTGGTTGGAAAAAGCTTCCCCTCCCTATTCGTCCTGCAGGATCTCTATCAGAATTTATGAAGAAACTTAAAACTTGGCTGTTCTAACTAGCTTAGTTTAAAACCACCTGCATACCCCTATGGGTGAGATGCACATGTAACAAATAGAAATAACATAACATGACAAAGAAGGATAAGGCTGTCTACACGGATCCTAAGCTATTCTTAAAGTAAACAGATGCCAAATAGACAGGTTAAAAACTAGCACATGGTATTTGATGCAAGATTGTAGTTCAGTGCCCGCAGCTGACATGAAACATGAAACACCTACCTCTAGTTCACACAGTACCTGTGCCCACCAGCTCAGTTTCAATGTAAAGAAAGCGACCTTGGTGCTTTGTTACAATAAATATGTTACCTATATATTACATATGTAGAAAACAATGGTCCTGAGCAGACACTAAATTTTACATAAAATTAAATATAGACCACAATGGGTTACTATACACATCCGATGTCCAGCCGGACAGGGGATTTTTATTTCTCAGATACTAAAGGATATGGTCAAGGATAATGAAAACACAACATTTATCGTGGGGCACAATCCTGCACCCTACAGCATGGGGAACGTGCGGGGGGAAAAAAGGGAATAACAATGCAGACAGTTTAGGACAAACAACAGTTACAGGCAAAGACTGAGAGCCGTTGCAACTTGCAGGCATAAATGAAGTTGTAGCAAGTTTGACAAAATAGAGACCACAACGAGTAAGCACAATGGATATTTGTGGCACTATTTTTAAAAAGTCGACGTTTCGATCCCAAGCTCATTGATTAACGGGATCATCTTCAGGACTAAATTTATAACATTTGCCTGGTTTTTAACGCCCCAATTGAGGACATAGGGGTATCTTGGTCGCTTGCAGTTAAGGTTTCTATAAAACTTAGAGATACAGCAATGGAGATCTCTGTCCTCAGCAACAATGTGCTGTGTAGTAACCGGCTCAATGCCTGCCATTGAGCCGGTTACTACTTGTAACTACTACTTGTAACTGTTGTTTGTCCTAAACTGTCTGCATTGTTATTCCCTTTTTTCCCCCGCACGTTCCCCATGCTGTAGGGTGCAGGATTGTGCCCCACGATAAATGTTGTGTTTTCATTATCCTTGACCATATCCTTTAGTATCTGAAAAATAAAAATCCCCTGTCCGGCTGGACATCGGATGTGTATAGTAACACATTGTGGTCTATATTTAATTTTATGTAAAATTTAGTGTCTGCTCAGGACCATTGTTTTCTACATATATAATTGATACCCGTGGTCCTTAGCCATTTTTCGGGTTCCCTTGTTTGTATAAAATACCTATATATTACAGGCAAACCCCTCCCTTCAGCTATCTCTTTCCCTCTTGCACCCACCCCAACAGCCAATGGACAGGTACCTTGTCTGGTAATATCTCGCTCTATTTTGTTTTTGAGGAAATGTTGAAAACGTAGGTAATCTACAAGACAATTAAATTGTGGTTTTAATGTGAAAGCAAAGAGTACCAGAAAAGAATCAAATACTATCACAGTGGTTAGTTCACTTGTCTGTCCATCCTCAATCCTATTATTATTCATGTTAGGTCTTGTGTAATTACCTCCTCCTGAGACATTAGACAACCAATATCCATTCATCAAGGACTAAACTATTGAGTGAACTAGAGGGCAACCTTTTAGCTGAGCAGAATATTAATCTAGGTGGGTAGGGTTAAAGTGATTCAGAGATCACACATGGGCCTGGAGTTTACTTATGATTGGAAAAATCAATCAGTATCAATGGCGGTATACGTATTAACACTATTCATAAAGAGGAAGTGAAAGTAAAATTACTATTTGAGCAAAATGTTATTTGCAATGTGCACATTAGTAAATTTCTCTAAGAAACTAAAATATATCCTTGTAATGAGGTCAAAGACCTGATTTTGAATCGAAAATGGATGGCAAAATGTCTCTGGAGACTCGCAGCTAGTCAAGGCTTCTGAAAAATAAGTTAATGTTTAGATTCAGGAGATGGCGCGTGTGTTTTAGTAATGCAGGTCCCACATAGTAGTTGTTTCTTTCACCAGTATGTATAGTTCTTTGTATGTCCAATTATATGCGAGGCCTGTTAAATATTGTTGTTAATAATTCTTGCTACCCCAACCAACAAAAATGGAAACAACAGCTTGTCTCAGTGAGGAACCCATTTATTTCACAAGCTGAGTGGTATGCTACAATTGCATCCCAGTTCTGATCTGTAGGGCTTCATGTTGCAGGTAAGTACATCTGTGTCTTTACATCGCAGTTAGGGTTTTCAATACCTTACAATGCAGCCTTTTACTGCACAGGCAAATATTTTTTAATTGTCAAGAGTCATTATATGTGTATATTTTTACATATGTGTATAAGCTTAAATATGTGTGAGTGAGTGTGTTTATATATATGTGTATGGTTTACAAATGATATCTCTCTCTATATATTTATATATTATCTACTGGCGGTCGCCAGTAGATAGTTATAGTTAGGACCGTGTTTCCATAGGAAATCTGAAAATTCTATTTTGAATAACTTTGGCGCCGGTTGACGAATCCTTGCGAAATTTTCAAAACTAATGGGGCGCTCCGCTCAGCTCCTACCCTGAAAGTCTCGGGGGGATTCATCAAGCGGGGGCCGAGAAAAAAGGGGGTCCCAAAAAGCGTTTTCCCCATGCATTTTCCCGAAGGTACAGCCCGAACGGCTGAACAGAATTACTTGAAATTTGGCAGAGAGGTAGTCCTCAGGTCAGGGATGTGCCTTTTGCATATATGGAGTCAATCTGTTCAGTAGTTCCTGAGAAAATTGCAGTTAAAAGCACATACATATCTATAGCCGCGCACCGTGCGCGCACCGTGCGAGCACCCTAACGTCCACGAGCGTAATTCTGATTGGTGGTTACATGTTAGTCAACGTTCGAATCGGTCGAAATCAGGAAGTGTCGGCTGCCATTTTGTTTGTTTTCAGTGCGAGAGTGAAAAAGGAAGGTGGCGAACGTGAAAAGGGGGCAGGGTAGAGAGTTCCTGACCCCCTAGCCTTTGTCAGGGGGTCCCTGAAGGACCCCGAAGGCAGAACATTTTTTTACATTTTTCTTTTTTTAAATCGCGGGGGTGCGCGCACGGTGCGTGCACGGTGAAAAACTAAAAAAAAAAAAAAAAAAAACATTTTAATAAGTAGTTTATTGTAAAATAAATATATAAAAAAAATAATAATACATAAAAAACGCATAATAATGCATTTAAAAAAACGTACAAAATCATGAAAAAAAACATAGGTTTCACACATGTTATAGTTAGGTGGATATTTCACTCGTAAAAAAACAATGAAATTCCCCCGTTATAGTTAGTTCAGATAACTATAACTCGCGCGACCGCCACTCTATCACAAGGATGATGTCATCAGTGATGTCATGAGTGATGCCACTGACCATGTCATGAGTAATGTAATATGTGACGTCATGAGCAGGACTGCGGGCGCGCGAGTTATAGTTATCTGAACTAACTATAACGGGGGAATTTCATTGGTTTTTTTACGAGTGAAATATCCACCTAACTATAACATGTGTGAAACCTATGGTTTTTTAAGTGAATATATATATATATATATATGTGGATAAATATATACATAAATATTTATACATGTAATGGTGATCAAAGTTGAATTAAAAATATTTTTAAATTCTTAGGATTTTCTTTCATGTATTTATAATTAGTTCACTTAAGTAATGTACTGTATATATAATATTTTTAAAATTAAAAATAATATATTGGCAATGTAATTTAGTTTGTTAAGTTATAAATTTGCTTATTAAAAATTGTAATATTAGCTTGTACGAAGTATATATTCATTTTATTGTTAATATTCTTTATGTATAATAGATATAATATATTAAAATATAATCAAATTTAATAATTTTAAATTAATGTTTGAGTTTTGTGGATGGTAAGGGAAATTTAGAGAACAGTGATGGGCAGTGTAAAGGGGAAGTAAGGATTTTTAGAGTTCAGGGTTTTGACAGTGTACAGGGTTAGTAAGGGTTTTTTGGGTTCAAGGATTGGTAGTGTATGGGTTAATAGGAGTTTTTTTTTAGTGTTCAACGGTGAGCAGTGTATAGTGGTAGTAAGTCATTTTTGGGGTTCAATGGTAGGATATGTATAACGTTAGTAATGTATTTTTAAGGCTAAGGCATTGGTAGTGGGTAGGAGTGTTAAGGTGTTTTAGGGATGGGTAGTGTAAAGAGGTAGTAAGGGGTTGTTAGGGTATGGAGTGGAATTGTAGAGAGTTACTAAGGTGTTTTTAGGATTCAGAGATGTGCATTGTATAGGGGTAGTAAGGGTTTTTGGGGGTTTAGGGATATGGCTACAATTAATTAAATAAAAATAAAATTTTGTGCACCTTGCTACTCATCCCAACTTTTACATTCATTGAATTCTGAAGCATCATCCAACCACTAAGAGCCTTCCATTAGCTCTAGTGTCCAGCTTTTTCCTGTCCAACCCAATGGGACTCATCCAACCTCTGTAGGTTCATCTCACTAAGGTGAGTCTTCTACTAACTTCTATGTGAAGAGTGCATTTCAGTCAACTCAAATTAATGCACTCACTTACAAATGTCCCATGTCAATGGCACTCATTCAAATCTGATAAATCAGCCTACCTGCTGAGTCCTCTTCTAGTACATAGGTACTTAAAGAGGTGTGTGAGAATGTATATAGGGCAAGCCTTATAATTCTCACAACTCATTGACGTTAGAAGAATCATCCTACCAGTGAAAGTATTATCCATCATCTATATCAGGCTTGTTTTGTAACTCCCTTAACTTAAATGCACTTCTGGAACTTCATAAGAACAGAAGCAGAGTAGAGAAGCCAGGATTCTAACCTGAAGCCTTAAAGAAACAGAACTTATGGCGCACTGCTTTCTTTTTGCTAGGTTTGCTACCTGCATAAATACATTGATACATATATAAATACAGGCATGCATACATGACTACGTACGTGGTTAGATTAGTTTGTTGGGGAAACAATGGCAGGAAGATACTGACAGGACATTTCTGTCAGGTGGGTCTGGAAAAAGGTCTGTTTAGCCCCTTTGTTTTGAATTCTTTCTCAGGAAAGAGGCCTCTATCAAATTGAGTAGACCACGCTCACTTGCACTAATCACAGCGGTCACAGAAATATTGTAAACCTGCCACCTACTTACACATTTGTATACCCTTGCTTAATGCTATTCCTTGTTGTTAGACTTGACAATCTTGGGTGGTAGTCTCCCAAACGTTTTGCCTTCACCCCTTTTTTTTTAACCCATTTTCGTTAACATTTAGAACTCTGTGAACTTTACTACTGCTAACCAGTGCTAAAGTGCTTGTTCTCTCCCCCATAAACATTGAAAGATTGGCTTACAACCAATTGCCTATTTAATTTACTTGTAGGTCCCCAGTAAAGTGGTACTACATGTACCCAGGGCCTGTGAATTAAATGTTTCTAATGGGTCTGCAGCATTTATTGTGAAACCTATTTCAGCAGATGTCTCATGCCTGTCAGTGCAGCCGTGCAGTTTTAACCTGCTATCTTGATCTGGCAAAATAAGCCTTTTGCCAGGCATAAACCACTCTTTTTAATACATATACGTCACCCCTAGGGTAAGCCCTAAACAACCCATTTGGTGTGGTGCATTGCAGAGTGCAGTATATTTTAAAAGTTGGACATGTACTTTTAAGTTTCATATTTCCTAGTATTGAAAAAAAAACAAATTCACTTTTCGATGTTGTGAGGTCTACCTCGCCCATCAGATAGCACTGGGTTACCTTATTACACTTAATAAGTGATAACTATTGATTGGAAACAGATAGAAATTGAATATTTACACTCTAATGCACTCCAATGTTAAAACCTATTTTAATGGTAAAGTTGTATTTTAAGTACTAATTTTGAAAGTGCCACTTTTAAGATGTTGTCATTTTCTCGTCCTAACAATTCGGTGCCTGCAGCCTGTATACTGGGTCACATCACTAAGGTAGTTGCCAGTATTCCACCCAAACAGTATCACAATAGAGGGGTTTGGGTGTTGGCAGCATGAGCCATCTTGACTTCAGGGTGTGAAGCTGTCACTTGCCACATTTGCACTTCCAAGATACTACCTCAGCTCACACACAAATAACTTCACACTAGCCTATTGTGATTGCAGTCAGACTGGAAGACAGGAAAGCAGAAAGCTCCAAACACTTCTGTGGGGGTGGGGAAGGATTCCAGAAGCTTCTCCCATCTCTTAGCTATCACTGGATGTAAAAGTAGGACCCTCAGTCCCACTCTTCAGATAACTTTTGGACCTGCTGGAGACTCAGAAGAAGGTCTGCTCTGCTGCCCTGCTGCTGAAAGGACTGCCCTGCTGCAGGAAGGACTGCCTTGCTGCCCCACTGCCTGAGGAAGGAAGACTAGACCTGCTCCTTAAATCCAGAAGCACCACAGTGACTCCAAGGGCTAGCTAACTGGCCTCCTGTTGTGAGCTCAGGGACATAACAAGCTCCAGAGTTCTGTCCTGCAACTGGCCAGCTGCCCAGACTCAACTGGACCTGGCTGTGCCCTGCTACTGACCTCTTGCGCAATGTGGTTTGATCTACTAGAGGTGCCCCCCAGATCCTGGACCCTTGGCTGACATTATAGTGTACTCCTCTGGCTCAACTGTGGGATCTGTCAGAATTGGGCCAGCACAATGCAATTTAACGCAGCACGATGCAGGACCTTGCATCACATTACCTCACAACCTCTGATCGGCAGCTTCATTTGAACTGACCAAGTGTGATACAACTTGGTGCAGGACCTCACATCGCATTCCTCTCAGCTCCTCATCGGAACCAATGTAGCACGACACAACTCGGCGCAAAACCTCTCATTGCAGCCCTTGCAGCTCCTCATCGGATCTGGACAGATCATTTTCTTCTTTCCTTTTCCTTGCGGTGGCAAGAAAAGTCGGTCTTGAACCGTCCTGTCCCAGTTTTAAAGCGTCCCTGGTACAAGCTCGACATTAGTAATTTTTTAGATCTATTGTCAAGCCATAGGCCTCAGCTTCCATCTGATATGGAGGATGCAAATACGTGTTCCCATGACTGGCTGACGCTAGTCTTGGACAGTTGTATTCCTGCTAAACTGAGTAGAAAAAAACGAGGGTAGTCCAATCCCTGGTTCAATGACTCGCTGATTAAAGCCAAAAAACATTGTAAACAACTTGAGCGCGCTTTGAGAAGCTCGTATTATTTGGAAGCAAAAAGTAAATATCGAGCGTCTATTAAGCTCTACCATGAATTAGTCTGGAGAGCACGAGCAGAGTTTATTGCCGGAAAAATCTCGGCGAGTAATAACCCCTCTAAAACAATCTTCACCCTGCTCACGGTCATGAAGAGCTCTGGCTCAAAGGTGGACACACCGATTACATCTAATCTAATCGTCAGTGCAATGACTTGGCCAGTTATTTTTTGAATAAGGTGGAGAATATAAGAGCCTTCCACCGACCACTGGCATTGCTGATTACGTGGATAGGCATGGGAACACTGGACCATTGGTGGTCAGCAAATTGTCGTATTTTCCCTTATTGTCCTCCACTGATTTTGAGTCCCATTGTTTGAAAATTAAATCCGGCTCTCCGGCCGACCCCTTGACACCTGCTAATTTTCGGCAGTTTCATGCCCTGATGTCACCGATGAGCAAGGATTTGGTCAACCTATCTCTGACTACAGCGTCCGTTCCATCGGCGTGGAAGCACGCTAAAGTTACTCCTCTTCTAAAGAAACCGTCCCTGGATCCCTCTGAGCCGGGCAATTATCGCCCTATATCTCAGTTGCCTTTTTTGGTAAAGATGGTAGAATCTCATGTAAATACCACTCTTACTGAGTATATCGAGAATAATGCCATCTTGGATCCCTCGTAGAACGGTTTGCGATCGCGCCATAGTACAGAATCAGCTTTGTTGGCAGTGACGGAAGAAAACCGTGGCAGTCTTGATGTCGGAAACACTGCGGCCTTCGTTTTTTTTTACTTAAGCGCCGCTTTCTACACTGTCTCCCACGCGATACTTTTAAAGCGCCTCCAGGAGATAGGAATTAGGGGGTTGGCCCTGGCCTGGCTTCGTTCCTTTCTGGAGGGGAGATCTTTCCAGGTCTTGGTGCCACCTTTTCACTTGCGGGCGCTTGCCCTGCAACAGGGGGTGCCACAGGGCTGTCATTGGTTTTGTATGCCGACGACACCCAATTGGTGATTGCCTTCTCTAAGAAATGTAATCATAACCTTGAGAAATTTAAGGAGGATTTGTTAGAGATTGCAGACTGGATGGCTTTAAACTGCTTGCAGTTGAACGCCAGCAAGCCTGAGATCCTGCTGTTTGGGAAGGATCGGGACATGTGGTCTGAGCAATACTGGCCAGATCGACTAAAATCGGCACCTTCCCCTAAAGTGGCAGTCAAGAATCTTGGTGTTTGTATCGATAGTGGTTTCACTTTTGACACCCAATTCAAAGCAGTGGCAGGGATCTGTTTTGGGCTCCTGCGAGGATTAAAACCTCTTCTGGGTTTTTTTAATTCGAAAGTTCATCAAACCATTGTTCAGGCGACGATTTTTATCAAGACTGGACTATGGTAACTCTCTTTACCTTGGCGCCAACAAGTCCAGTATCCGGCGTCTGCAGAGAATACAGAATGCAGCTGCCGGCACTCTTCTGGCGCTTCCGAAATCTTGCTCCGTATCTCAATCTCTACTTAAACTACATTGGTTGCCATTCAAAAAAAGAATCCAGTTTAAAACGCTTTGCGTGGCTCACAGGATTCTGACCCAACAAGTACCATTAGGGCTGGCCAATCTGCTAGCTTTCTATGCGCCTCGGCGTACTTTAAGATCAACCGATCAAAGTCTGGTTTGTATTTCTCAAGTCTTAAGAGCCAGAGCTAGAGGCCGCTCCTGTCGTACTCTTGCGGCTAAACTTTGGAACTCGCTCCCAGTCTCTATCAGAGGGATCCAGAATCATCTTGCCTTTCGTAAAGCCATAAAGACCCGGCGTAACTCTTTCCCTCCTTGCTTAGCCTCAAGTCTCTGGTTGCGCTAGGACGCCCCGTTGCTGGGGCAGCCATGCGCATTACAAATCTAATAATAATAATAATATTTTGCATATTCCCTCTAAGTTAAGGATGACTGCTTTGGTCCCAAGTTACCAGAGGGTTAGGCACAGGTTATTTAGTGACTTTTTGTGGTTCACCATGACAAGGATTGAGGCTGTTTCTTGAATAGGCCTTTACCCTCCTCAACCAACAACCAAATTTCTCACACTTTTGTTGATATCTGTCACCAAATAAGCAGTGAACCATAAACAATGTCTCCCATACTTTCCATTAACCCTTTCGCTGCGGCGGGAATTCCGCCGCAGCGCTGGGGGGGGTTTGGGGGCAGCGCGGTGGCGCGGTGCTCATGACGGAGCCACTCCGTCATGAGCCACGGTTGAGCTGTGCTCATGACGGAGTGGTTCCGTCATGACTCCGCCCACTGCGCTAATCGCCCGCACAGGCGGGGAATTAGCGCCGCGTGGGCGGCGCGGCCGCCAACTGCCGCAGCATGACGGAACCACTCCGTCATGAGCACATGGCGACCGTGGCTCATGACGGAGTGGCTCCGTCATGAGTGGGGAAGGGGTTAATAGTGCACATATCTACCTAAGTGGTTTATGACTGAGGATATCCAGATACACTAGGCAATGGTTCAGCCTCCTATGCATCTGCATGCACTCTCTCCCACTTTCACCTTGCATAAACCTTCTGCCGAAGGCGCGCCAAAGGTAAGCCTGTCTGCGCCCGTCGGCGCATGAAGTGCGCCCAGTGCCAGGACCCCTGGTCCGTTTGAACCCAGTAACTTCACCAGAAGGGAACTCCTTGATCTCAGGAGAGGTGAGTGTTCTGTCCGGATGTGCTCCAACTGGGAGGGAAACACGGATTTCCTAATTGTACTAACTGTGGTTTTCGGCTAAAGCCACTACCGAACAACACCAGTGAGACCGTGCATGAAAGTAAGGCGGAGAAGAGGACAAACAATGGGGAAAGCACGGCCCCAGGGAGTGGTGTGAAGGCCGTGATGGCATCCAGTATCTACAGCGGGCCTCTGGGAAATGAGAAGGAGCGGAACGAGTCCTTGAAATGCATACTGTTAAATATGCGTTCGGTGGTCAAGCATAAAACCAGTTCAAATGTATGTTACAACTTGCTAAACCGGATATAGTCTTTCTGACCGAGACCTAGTCGGACGAGAAATTGGATCATGATTGGAACATGGTCCTCCCCCCTGGCTACATAGTGACTAGACAGGACAGGAATGGGAATAAAGGAGGCGGTATTGCTTTAATACACCGAGAGCGCCTAAAGGTGCGAGTGGAAGATATCGCACTGCTTCCAGCAGTCGTGATGCGTTTCTCTTTTAAGCTTAATAGCACCTCCACATTCCAAGGCCTACTTGTCTATAGGCCCCCTGGCCCTAGAGCACCTTTTTCCCACGCCCTTCATACTCTATAAGAATCATGCTTGACTTCCACACAATTACGATATTGGGGGATTTCAACTATCATCTGGAGCTAAGTACTAACTCAGACACTGCTAGTCTTCTGGATATTGCAGCAGCATATGGTCTTATTCAATTAGTGTCTGAACCCACCCACTCAGCTGGCCAAACGCCAGATAGAATTTTTAATAATAACTCAGACATTAGTTTGACCAATACCACTGCCCTGGACAGACCATAGGGCGATCCATTTTGAGATCAAGAATATAAAGTCCATCCCCCCGATCCCTATTAGATCTTCTAGGATAAGGACTCGCCGGTGGAATAAGATTCAAGGGAGTGACTTGGACCATGCCCTTAATATCGCCCCCCCCCCCCAGATTGGCTAGGGACAATGATGAAGCAGTGCAACAGTTTGACAACTGGATTCGCTCTGCAATTAATTGTGTAGCGCCCGAAACAATCATCGGGGTTAAGAGAGGCTCAGCATCCACGCCTTGGTATGGGCCGGATCTCAAACGTATAAAGATTAACTGTCGGAGAAGTGAACGAATCTGGAGATCAGACTACAGCAAGGAGCATAATGTGGCCTACAATCTACAGCTAGCACAATATAAGGAGGCAATTATTGAGGCAAGGCGTGCCTATTTTACGACAAAAATGGAGGCTGCTGGCAATTCCTCTAAGGAACTGTTTAAATCCATTCAAATATTAGCCAAATCACAACTGGCTAACCAGTTCAGGCCGGATCAAGCCTTCGGCAACAAACTGGCTAACTTTTTTCAAGCCAAGGTGCAAACAATCTATAACGATCTCCTTAATATAGCCGATGTTACGGAGGGCAGTAACACTTCATACACAGGGAAGAAGGTAGCTCACTCCCAGCTTACACGTTTCCGGCCGCTCTCCGATGAGGAGTTTAAGAACCTCCTCTTATCCATAAAATCGGGCTAGCCCAATGACCCCTGTCCTCCGGCCACCATGCACCTAGTGTCCAGAAACATTAGCACACACCTAACCCCTTTGCTAAACCAAGTCCTAGCGTCTGGTATTTATCCCTGTACTTGGAAGAAAGCATGCATCAGGCCGATCCTCAAAAAGCCGGCCCTTGATCCAATGGAGACAGAAAACTATCGCCCAATCTCAGGGCTGCCGGTGGCGGCTAAAATTCTTGAAAAAGCAGTAAACAAGGAGCTAACCCACTATCTTGAACTCAATGCTCTGCTTGACTCTACACAGCACGGCTTCAGGCCATGTCACTCCACTGAGAGGGCCTTGATAATGGCAACGGAGGAGATACGGAAAGTGATGGATGGGGGGGCAGAGCTGTTCTCATTCTCTTGGACCTATCTGCAGCATTTGACACCGTGAACCACACAGTGTTAGTGCAGCGGCTGAGGGACGTGGGAATTGAGGATATGGCGCTGGCCCTTCTCTCCTCCTTCCTAGAAGCGAGGGAGCAGACCATACACTGGGACAGCTTACAGTCCGGCTCCTTTTATCTCCTGTGTGCTGTACCACAAGGCTCGGCCCTGTCCCCAACGCTTTTTAACATTTATGTCAACCCCCTGGCCAGACTCGTCAGAAAGCATGGTTTCACCTTGGTTTCGTATGCTGATGATTCCCAGCTCATAATTTATGTGTCCAAACAACCAGAAACAGTCGCCAAAGGCTTTCATACGTGTTTAACAGAAATAATGTGCTGGATGAGCCAGAACTTTCTTAAAATAAACACAGATAAGACCGAGGTACTGAAGTTTGGTAAGGGTCTTTCACTGTGGAATAACACCTGGTGGCCGACTGTGGCAGGTGACTGCCCTTGTGCCAAGGGAGGACAGAAACCTGGGAGTGATTTTTGATCATCAGCTCAATTTCTCAGCCCAAGTTAATCGTCTGACCTCCTCCTGTTTCTTCCTATTAAAGTGTTTATGGAAGATTTTTCCCTTCATTCTGAGGGAGCTTCAAAAAAACGTTGTAGTAGCACTCTTGCTGTCGAAACTAGACTACTGTAACGCACTTTTCATGGACATTGATAAGACCCAGATCAGGAAACTGCAATCACTGCAAAATGCCGCAGCACAACTGTTATTACACATCCCTAAAGGCCATTCTACCTCGGCAGGCATAAGGTCTCTTCTTTGGCTGCCTGTCCAGCAACTAATAGAATTCAAGGCACTTTGCTTGGTGCACAAGGCCCTTTATGGTGGAGGGGCAGTGGAGATCCAGACGTTGTTTGCATGGTACTCTCCATCCAGAACTCTCAGATCCACAAATACAGGCCTCATTCACACCCCTAGAATCCGTAGAGCAAGATGGGGGGGTCGGAGTTTATCATTTTGTGCAGCCAAGCTATGGAATCAAATGCCTTCTAGCATGCGACTCCAACCGAATCGGTTGCTGTTCAGGAAAACGCTGAAGACCTGGCTGTTCCCTTGAGACTAAAACCTAATCCTCTGGTTTTCCACAGTCTTAATCTCCCCCTGATCACACACAGCGCCAAGATGCCACGGCAATCGAGCGCTCTATAAATATCTATCCTATTTGAGGTGTCTACTTATTGTTGATGTCCCAAATGTGTAGGTGTCTCACATCCCCTGGCTGAGACGTCAAAGATTTGGTACATGACCATGTGCGCATTAAGTTTTTTCTCACCCGGCAGATGGGAAACGAACTCCCAGTGGTTGCTACCTCCCCCCAACACGAAGTCTATCTAAGACACTACACAAAACTTTCGGGAAAATGTTCCTCTCCAAACTGTGCCATTTGAAAGCTGTGAGTTGCACATTTTTCTAGTTCCTTACAAAATAGTGGTTGTGGTTCCTGTTGCCAGGGGAAAGTCGCGTTTTGATATGGTGTATGGTTGCATGAGCTCTTAGACAAGGAGAATCTCAGAATCGACTTTAAAACCATCATTGCTTAGCATGTCAGATATCTGATCTTGATAGAGGGGATACACAGGGGCTGCCCAGACACACAAAACAATAAAGTTGAGTTCAACAGCATGGACCAAATAAATATTTTCACTGATGCCTTTGCAAACCTGCAGAGCCATTTATATGTCCAAAAAGCTAAGACTTTTTAACTTTTTAATGTCCCACAAATGTGTCTAATGCCCATGAAATATTTTCTGAGGCTGTGGACTAAACAACACACCAAAAATAGCACCAATAGACAATGGCCTTGACACACCTAAGATGGCTCCCATCATCTGTAGTCTAGTTGTAAAGGCCGTGGACTATGGGTGCAATCTTAGGTGTATCAAGTCCGCATTCTAGTTGTTGAGGTCATGCACTGTCAGTTCTATTTTGGTTGAGTCAAATCCACAGCCTTGGAAAACAGTATAAGGACTAAGGCACACAGACAATTTATTCCTCCATTTTGGAGCACCCATTCAGTTCCCTCAACTATGGATCCACTATGACCTGGGAGCCACGGCGTGCTCATCCTGCCCCTGTGTTACATTTTCTTTTGAGACGGGGAGTAGGCCCCACATCCTATAATAGTGGCCGAAAGACAAAACTTTTTCCTGTGGCCATTCAGTGAGCATGAACCCGCCCACAGACAGTCTGCAAACTAAAACAGCCAAGATATTCAAAAGCATTAACCCTTTATGCTCACTGGCTCCTTTTTGTAATGCTATTATTGCTGAACACGCTGAATGAATTTACAACAAAGCAACAAAATCATGTTTTCTGAGTAAATGCCTACTCACAGAACAAGCTTGGCATGAATCAGTTCAGCGGATTTGGCTGTTTTTGCAAGCAAAATGTCCTATGGGAGCTAAGATGGAGAAACGCATCTTTTTGATCTTCCTTAACTTTTTTCCCTAGCATGGAACTGCACAATACTTAGTGTGCTCAACCTTAGCTGACTACCCTAAGGGAGTGCCAGGTTTGGTGTGGATGTGTTGTGTGTTGATAACTGTAAATGGTAAATTCCAGTTGTTCTATGCATTTGAGCCAGTACCAGAACTCATTTTTTAACTGTGCATGCACACACAACACTCATAGAGAAAGAAAGAGAGTATATAAGAGCCTAGTGTAGTGAGTCAGCAGCTGGCACTGCACACAGCACTATATGTTCTGCATGGAAGTGGGGATTGTTTGTTTTATGACATGGATAACATCAGATTTCCACCCTGTCGACCCATCTATTAGTTCCTTTAGCCTGCTCCTCACAGTTACAATTTGATCTCCATCCTTCCAGCAGGTACCTTTTGATTTTTACAAGTTAGCCCAAATGAATGTTCGGTGGCTACAGTGCATCTTCATTTCACTCGCGTCACCATGGCGGGTGTAGGTTTAAAGAGCAGATCGCATCAGTTTCAAACTTGACAGCACAGCACAGGTAGCAGAGGCTGCTGTCTGCTTTTATAGATCTACTAAAGCTTCTGCAGCGGAAGATAATGACTTGGGCTTGATCGTATGTGGCAGGTGCAGGAGTGTAGGAGGCTTTGCAATATTAACCTGTTCTCTGCGTTCTACAAATCATAGAATTTGTTCTATATGTGACTTGCAATATGCAAATATTACTTACTGTACGATTTCAAAAATGCAGAATAAAACAAAGGGCTCTGGCTATATCTGCAATGTGATATCAAGGGTCTCAACATCCTCGTCAATTTAGTTTTGATCCATTTGTGGTAGATGACATGAGTAGTGAACATTTAGAGTTAAGAAACACCTTTCATGGCTTACTCAGAAGACCCCTCATCCAATTTAATAACATCCAACATCATTCACCTCAATATTATGTTTTAAAATCGTAGATTAAATATGAAAGCGACTCACATATTCATTGCATATCAAGTAAAGCAAACACAATGTTTGCATTTCAAGAAAATGTATTGCTGTGAAAAGTATCATCTTGACATGTACTGCACTACAACCAGCTCTACTTTATACGTTCATCCTTTTAATTATTTGGGGTGAGATGCTTTAGCCACCGTGTGAAGTCCTTTGATATGGCAGAAGTGTTACAAAGTGAAAGAAAAAGCTGTCTGCACTCCGTGCATGGTAAAACATGTTGTATGGGAAGTATTGTCCAGCTTGGTCCTCCATGATGTATGGGGCACCACACACCACAATTTATGACTGTGCAACTGCACTTGAGCAGCTCTTAGAGAGGTAGTTTCGCTCCACGTGTGTTACTGGCTGCTGTTTCCCCCACTGGCCTACGAAGCAACTCTGCACGTCCTCTGATGGTGGACACCGTGTGACCCCTTAAAATGCTTGGGATGGATGTAGTGACACAATGCAGACATTGTGGTGTTAGATGCAGTTTCTATTTCTGTGTCAAGACATCCTATAAAGTTATTGGCATGGGAGCAATAGTGTTCACAGAAGCATGTGCTGTGTAATAGCCCCAATGATGATCTAGGGTTACAATATGTTCCCGTGCAAATGTTCTTATTGGGGTGGGCATAATTCCCACAAGTACGGTGCACTGTGCAATCTGCATTTGCCAGGTAGATGTTCCTCCACAGTACAGATTCTATAATAGAACTTGCCATTGGAAACTGAGATTTCCTTATTTTTGCTTTGGAAACCACCCCGTGTAACATGGGAACATCTCACTGAGCATGCAGTGGGAGAAAGTGGTTCACTACAGTGTGCGTAGTGTGTTGGGCTGGTGTCACAATATATTGAATGCATGCACTCTGACATAGTGATGCTTCAAGAGACGCTCCTACAAGACACTCAGTGTTGATTTCTTGGACAGGGGGACCTACACAGCATTGGCTCATTTGGGCTATACTACCAGGTCCCGGGGAGTGGCAATATTGGTCAAAAGGTCTCCCTCATTTGAAGTACAGTGCAGATGGGCAGACCCTCTGGGTCAATATGTAGGGGTTACTGGCTGTGGGGCAGACATGATGTCACTTTGATATGTGTATACACGCCACCTTGACCACAGCCCTCCGCATTGTCCAAGGTGGTGGACAATCTCTTGAAGATGCCCTGATCACTTCATGTGATGGGGGGATTTCAATGATGTAACGCACACACTACTTGATGGGTCTGAGACTCATGGGGGGCCTGCACACACTACCCCGTATGGCACTAGGGCTAACGGAGATATGCCGCTGTCAACATCCTTATGATGGACAATATTAATTCTTCTCAGGGGCCCACAAAGCGTACTCCAGACTGGGCAATGTATTTGTACTCTCTGGTGAGGTAGGCAAGAGAAGACAAACCGACTACCTAGCTAGCAGCCTCTTGGATCATTCCTTGTTACTGGTGTGACTTGAAACCCAGGCCAATGGTCCAAGCACGGGGTAGCAACTTACTACCTGGGATCTGCAAGATGGAGAGGTTCCAAGGGGTATTCGGGTCGATACAGAACTTTTCTTCTTAGAAAATAAAGACACAGTCTCCTCTGGGATGATATTGAGGGAGGAAAATAAAACAGTGTTGCGAGACAAAGCTCAGAATGTAGTAGCACAAAAAACAGAAAAAGGGGGTTGAGAAATTGCAACAAGTAGAGTGCCACATCCTTCACCTAGAGAGACGGGCCATTGACAGGGTGGACCCTTGGTTACCCAACAGTTCAACGCCCAAGACTAGAATATCATGATCTGGCACATGACAACTCCAGGAAGCAGAGACTGGCAATGTTATACCGACTATATGAAGTTGGGGAAAAAACGGGAAACTCCTTGCCTGGCTCAGCAAAAAGGAAGTAGAAGCTAGATGAGTGTGGGCCTTATTGACAGAACAAGAACGATTCACAACACATACTATTACAGAGCATTTTATCAGTCGCATCCACTTAGTAGCTCCTCAGATATAGACCGCTAACTGGTTGCTATTCAGACACCAGTCCTTGGGGAAGAGGAGGCAAAGAGGCTAGAAGAAGACCTAACACTAATGGGACTGCAGGAAGCAGTAGCCAAGCTATGGCCGGGGAAAACCCCGGCCCTAATGACATACCCGCAGAATTTTATAAACTATGTATAGATTTGTTGGGTCCCCACCTACTAAGTCTTTACCAAGAAGCATATAAAAATAGTACCCTCCCCTTGGACTCCCGGAGAGCCACAATCACCATGATACATAAAGATTGCAAACCCAAGGACAGCTGCGACTCCTATTGTCCCATTTCTTTACTAAATACCAAAGTTAAAATATTAGCCACAATCCTAGCGACATGTCTATCAAAGATTATCACATTACTCATACACAATGACCAGTCCAGGTTCATGCCAGGACAAGCTACCCCACTGAATCTCAGCACAACACAAAACTGGCTGATGGAGGTTAAAGACTGTGTAGCCCCACATGTTTTTTTTTTCTGTTGTTTGATGCAGAATAAGCATTTGACGTGTGTTGGACTTGGCCCTTTTGTACCGCTTTGTTCGCCATAAGTTGGCAGGGTATGCTCAGACGTTGAGTCCCTTGCTCACTTTGCCACTGGATTCAAGCAAGCCTGGCTGAAGACGGCTGCAATGCCAGAAACCGGTCCTAGGAAGCTTGTTTCCGGTCCAGGGAAGGCATGGCTTGGCAGTATGGGCTGAACTGTTCCCATGAGGCACAGGGTCAGACTGATTTGCATATGGCCATGTCTGAACTGGGGTGACATTGTGGGCTAAAGAACGGTGATGGATCAAACCCAGATCTGTTGACTGGGTGTGTGTGTTTGATTGGTTCTGATGCTCCGTCCATCACCACCCCCTTTTGTACCGCTTTGTTCGCCATAAGTTGGCAGGGTATGCTCAGACGTTGAGTCCCTTGCTCACTTTGCCACTGGATTCAAGCAAGCCAGGCTGAAGATGGCTGAAATGCCAGAAACCGGTCCTAGGAAGCTTGTTTCCGGTCCAGGGAAGGTATGGCTTGGCAGTATGGGCTGGACTGTTCCCATGAGGCACAGGGTCAGACTGATTTGCATATGGCCATGTCTGAACTGGGGTGGCATCGTGGGCTAAAGAATGGTGATGGATCAAACCCAGATCTGTTGACTGGGTGTGAGTGTTGGATTGGTTCTGATGCTCTGTCCATCACCACCTCCTTTTGTACCGCTTTGTTCGCCATAAGTTGGCAGGGTATGCTCAGACGTTGAGTCCCTTGGTCACTTTGCCACTGGATTCAAGCAAGCCAGGCTGAAGATGGCTGAAATGCAAGAAACCGGTCCTAGGAAGCTTGTTTCCGGGCCAGGGAAGGCATGGCTTGGCAGTTCAGGCTGGACTGTTCCCATGAGGCACAGGGTCAGACTGATTTGCATATGGCCATGTCTGAACTGGGATGGCAGAGTGGGCTAAAGAACGGTGATGGATCAAACCCAGATCTGTTGACTGGGTGTGAGTGTTTGATTGGTTCTGATGCTCCATCCATCACCACCCCCTTTTGTACCGCTTTGTTCGCCATAAGTTGGCAGGGTATGCTCAGACGTTGAGTCCCTTGCTCACTTTGCCACTGGACTCAAGCAAGCCTTGCAGAAGACTGCTGAAATGCAAGAAACCGGTCCTAGGAAGCTTGTTTCCGGTCCAGGGAAGGCATGGCTTGGCAGTTCGGGCTGGACTGTTCCCATGAGGCACAGGGTCAGACTGATTTGCATATGGCCATGTCTGAACTGGGGTGGCAGAGTGGGCTAAAGAACGGTGATGGATCAAACCCAGATCTGTTGACTGGGTGTGAGTGTTTGATTGGTTCTGATGCTCCGTCCATCACCACCACCTTTTGTACCGCTTTGTTCGCCATAAGTTGGCAGGGTATGCTCAGACGTTGAGTCCCTTGCTCACTTTGCCACTGGATTCAAGCAATCCTGGCTGAAGACGGCTGAAATGCCAGAAACCGGTCCTAGGAAGCTTGTTTCCGGTCCAGGGAATGCATGGCTTGGCAGTTCGGGCTGGACTGTTCCTATGAGAGACAGGGTCAGACTGATTTGCATATGGCCATGTCTGAACTGGGGTGGCAGAGTGGGCTAAAGAACGGTGATGGATCAAACCCAGATCTGTTGACTGGGTGTGAGTGTTTGATTGGTTCTGATGCTCCGTCCATCACCACCACCTTTTGTACCGCTTTGTTCGCCATAAGTTGGCAGGGTATGCTCAGACGTTGAGTCCCTTGCTCACTTTGCCACTGGATTCAAGCAATCCTGGCTGAAGACGGCTGAAATGCCAGAAACCGGTCCTAGGAAGCTTGTTTCCGGTCCAGGGAATGCATGGCTTGGCAGTTCGGGCTGGACTGTTCCTATGAGAGACAGGGTCAGACTGATTTGCATATGGCCATGTCTGAACTGGGGTGGCAGAGTGGGCTAAAGAACGATGATGGATCAAACCCAGATCTGTTGACTGGGTGTGAGTGTTTGATTGGTTCTGATGCTCCGTCCATCACCACCCCCTTTTGTAGGACTTGGCCCTTTTGGCAGGTTCACCCCTAAACTTTTTGCCTTTCCTGTGACCTGGTATTGGTGGTCCAGAGTAAAGTGCGTGTGCTCTCTGAGTACGTGTGGTGAGATTGGCCTGCCCTCCCATTGGAATGCATGGGGGATATGTGTGTCCATGGTAATTCCTGGTGTGAGAGGAGTGCAGGGTCGAGTTTAGTATGTGCAAACTCATGAGAATAAATCCTGCGCAATGGTGCGCGCAGATCTATGGTGACTGGTGGAGAAGTGCCACTTCTAGAAGTTGGCATTTCTGTGTGCTATGTGTCTGCCTGCCTGATGTGAAGTGCATGTCTGTTTTTCTTTATTGACAGGTGCTGGATGGTGTGTGGAATTCCAGGGGCAAGGTGAGTCAGCCCAGTGGTGAATAGAGAGATCTGCATCTAGATGGGAGGGAGGAGTTGCACCTGGGACCTGAATAGGGCTGTACCTTCCCTCCACAATGCTGGCTCCACCTCCTGTGGTGCGTCTGATGTCCCTGCCCTGCACTGTGTAAGGGGAAGAGGAGCTGGGTAAACAGAGTGCTCCAAAGCTCCCCCAAACCAGTTGCATCTGGTTTTTCCCCCAGCTCTGTGCTGTGACACAAAGGAAAAAGGTGTATAAAAGAAGGGGCTGTAACCCCATGAAAAGGTGTTCTGCTGTGCTGGTCCGGACGCTGGCGGCTGCTGCTGCTGGGCTCCAGGAGGAACCGTCAC
Organism: Triturus cristatus; assembly: GCF_964204655.1. Taxonomy (NCBI): domain Eukaryota; kingdom Metazoa; phylum Chordata; class Amphibia; order Caudata; family Salamandridae; genus Triturus; species Triturus cristatus. Next base: position 922,995,833 of record NC_140588.1, read on the forward strand.
AAGGGGCTAAGCCTGAGCCCAGCCTTGTGCCCCCTGAACTTTGCCTTTTATTTGGGAGAGCGCTTTGCTCTTTATTACTGGGAAGAACGCTCCATTTTTGACCCTGGACTTTGGACTGGGCAGCGCTAGAGCTGTCTGTTCCTAGGGCTCTTTACTTTCTTTTATGGAGAGCGCTGATTGTCTGCAGCGCGAAGCTGCAACGTGTGGGATTCCCCCCACACTGCCTTTTTAATAGCGGGTGCCCACCCTGCGTTTTCGCCACATTTTGCATTTATGTGATAGCGGGTGCCCACCCCGCGTTTGGAGGACTTCGGCGGGTGCCCACCCTGCAGCTTTGCATCTTGGAATGGGAGCCTACCCCGTATTGCCTCCGCGTCACCGAAATCACCGCCGCAGCCCGGGCTTAGCCAGGAAGTCAGGCAACTTCGGGAGAGACGTGGGCGGGGCTTACGCAGGAAGCAGACGGGAGCGTACCCCGCGCTCCTGTGTCCTCAAGAAGACAGGAAGTAGACGGGAGCCTACCCCGCGCTCCTGTGCCATGATGGCCGGTGTGAAGCGGAGAAGTGTGGCAGTCGTTGGCGGGGCTCCCGTGTGTCAGTGGGAGCCCCGCGTGTGCCGGCAAACAGAGCTTGAAGTTCGGCGGGAGCCTACCCCGCATGCCGCCAGAAGCCGTCCGAAGTCTCGCAAGCTCTCCGTTTTAGTCCCGGTCCCAGGAAGAGGGACCGGGTGAAGTAAGGAGTTGGAAGGAGCCTCTCCCCACTTCAAGTGAGACTGCTGGTGCCTTTCCAGAGGGGTCCCTGGGCGGCACCGAGTGGGCAATTGTTGTTTCAGAGTCCCAGTGGAGGCTCTGGCGGCACCGTGAGTGCCAGTGCTTATTTTGCCTCTTCAGCTGCACTGCCGGAGCGGGCAGCTGTGATATAGTGCCAGGATATTTACAGAGCCCCCGCAAGGGGTGTTCACCCGGCACGGCAGCGCCAGTGCCATTTTCATTGGGGACATTTTGTTTGGAGAAGGGGGGTGAGTTACACTCCCCCAAGCCCCAGAGCATTAGCGGGCAGTAGAGTGCTGCCAAGGCAGTCGGGGGGCCAGCTGAGAGGCCCTAGGTTTTACGGTCCCAGAGGAGGACTTGGGCAATTGGGATATTGGTAGCCCCCAAGAGGGCCCAGCGAGCACCCATGCCTTCTGTGATGTTCACAGCTGCCCAGCAAGTAGTGGGCAGCTGCCACGTTTAGGCCTGATCATTTGCGCCCTTTTGCTCTGCTGCTTTCGCAGCCCGCCGGGACATTCTGGACATTGGGCATTTGAGCCCCCTGTGAGAGGCCAGTTGGCCTGGGGCCAGGTTCAGTGCATTGTGCCCCCGATTGGGGCACACTGCGTTTATGCTAATTATTACCCATTGTGATTTATGCATAGTGCTATGCCTAACGTGATGATTATTGCATAATGTCTTTATGCTTGTGATGCCTAATGTCATGTTATGATGATTAGTGGTAGTGCCTATTGCGTAATGTGTGATGCTAATGAGGTTTGGGCCTAATGTAGTTTTATGCCTAAGGTGATTCATGCGCAAAGTGGTTTATGCATCTTCTGTTTTACATTGCAGGATCTCATGCTAAGTTCCTAACTTTACCAGTAGTTACTGGTTGTGCGCTACATTTCCTATTTGTGCTACATTTACAAGTGGTGATTTGTGATGGTCTGGACAGTGGCCCCATTGGCCCTGTCATGTGTAAATAGTCCCCTGAGAATATTGCCTAGTGCCAGTTGGCACAGTGTATATTATGTGAATATTTTTCTAATGTATTTATGACAATACAAAGGCTATTTTTATATATAACCTTGTGTGGAGTTCCTTTTGTGGTGTATCTAGGATGTTGTTGCTGTGTGCGTGCCCAAACGCTTTACACATTGCCTCCGGGATAAGCCTGACTGCTCGTGCCAAGCTACCAAGAGGGTGAGCAGGGGTTATCTTTGGCGTGTAACTCCCTTGCCCTGACTAGAGTGGTGGTCTCTGCCTGGCTTTGGCACAAGCCTTAGCCAACCAGAGATCCCATTTCTAAAAACGTGGTACATTGACGGTTTCTGAAAGGTAAATTAGTCAAATTCAGATTTGGACAGAAATTTCTGAACTGGGTAGCGCTATTATATAACAACCTGATAGCAGCAGTTTCAGTGAATGGCAAGTTGTCCTCAGGATTCTCCATTGGCCGTGGAGCCAGGCAGGGGTGCCCCCTATTCCCCGTCCTTTTTGCACTTACTGTGGAACTATTGGAATGTACTATTCAAACACACTCAGGGATCCGGGTTTCAAAATCACCGCCAATGATGACATGGAGGAGAAGATTTCCCTCTATGCAGACAATATCTGCTATATGTGACGGAACCTATGACAACGATGCTCGTCCTATTCCACATCCTAGAGGAATAAGGGAGACACTCAGGATACAAGATTCATTGGATAAGTCCATGATGTACTGCCATGGAGAGATGCAAGACTGACCTCCCTTGCCCGGGGAGTTAAGGATGACCACTGAAGATTTTAACTATCTTGGTATCTTTGTAACACCACATATGGAGGTGTGTCGGCATCGCAATATTGGAAAGGTAATCTCCAGCTTCAAGGAAAATGCAGAGTGGTGGAAAGACCTTCCCCTCTCCCTATTAGGAGAGGCGGCCATTTTTAAAATGATCACCTTACCCCAGCTCCTTTACGCCCTCCAAAACACATAACACCCACTCGCTAGGACAGTGCTGGAGAGGTGCGATCGTTGATATGGCAGGGAGGGTACCATACGTGGTTGGCAGAGGGAATAGTGGGTGCTGAGCTACCAGAGGGGAGACTACTGCAGGAGGAGCTAATAGGCAAAGCAGTGGCCCTCACTTATAAGACACTAAACAATATGCCTGATAATCTGGCTATACTTCTGGAGAAATGGGAGAGTGACACAGGAGACATGGAAGATATTGATTGGGAGGTGGCCTTAATGCACCCCAGGGAGGTAACCATCAACTCCTTACTACACCTCATTCCATATAAAATCTTACACAGGGTATATTACGATAGAGGCAGATTGCACACGATGTGGTGGGGAGAGACTCCGACATGTGTTCGATGTCGGATCGCCAGGGAGGATTTCCTACATATACTATGGGGATGCCCCGCCATACAGGCCTACTGGAAGACAACCATTGATGAACTCAGTGTGGTCCTAGAGGTACCCCTCCCCGCAGACCCTAAATTTGTCCTTCTGGATATCCCAAGTGACAGTGATGCTTCTAGATCCCAACTACTCTTTAGTGCCCTGGGCCTAATTGTGGCTAAATGTGATGTAATCAGGTGATGGGGGGCAGCTGTGGTTCCTACAATCCAGGAATAGGGGCAGGGGATAGACCTTACAAAAGCAGGGGCTGCCCTCAGAAATTTCGAAAGGTTTGGCATTGCTCAATGAGTTATTATGAGGTTGACCTGCTAGAAGATACTCAAGACTCCCCCTATAGAGGCGGATGTGGCCTAAATATACCATCAGGACATGATGGTCGATCACTCTGAAGCACCGTTGATATTCTTATGATGGTCTACTGAAATATGATGCAATGTCTCTTTTAATTGTACTACCAACCTTATGTGGAATCACTTTTGCCTCTATAACAATGTACTGTAGGAATGTCCTCCACGCGACATTTGTTATCATTACTGTTACAGTAATGCTGTGTTTGTTAAGTAAACTGGAAAAAATTCAAATAAAAAGAAATTTGTTAAAAAGAAGATATGGTCTGATCATCACATAAATATCAAACTAATTTCTTTCTCCATAAGAATGGCAAGTTTCTGGATTTTCACATTTCCAATAACTGAACGCATCTTCAGTTTTGGAACATCATTTGTGTGTGGTTCAATAGATTTTTCTCACAATCAAGCCATATGTTGTTCATGAGTCATCAGCTCAAGACCCTGTAAGCCCTCACACCTACAGTACTGCAGGACATGGCAGGCAGGTCCACTGATAGCTTATTAACAAATAGCTGATTTTTGGAACCAAACACAGTGACAATAGAGCATCATGACATAATGTAATGGAGAAGATGTAAATTTATGAGGGTTTATTTTAGCATTAGAAGAGGTCATTTAAATCTCATCATCTCTATTGTTATGTGTAGAGCACACTGCCACTCTCATGATAGTTTCCTGGTACTAATGATTAGAGTGCATGTAAAACTGCACTGGCTCATCAAAGATGAGAAAGGAAAAGCCAGTTCCTAATTTTATCAGCACAGGTCATCGTCAGACATGGTGCAAGCGGCAAGAGAGAACGCATTCAGGCCTCAGTCGTGAAACCGCTGCTGATTGTACAGACCTTGTTAAGAATAGGAGACATTGGTAGCAAAGCTGGCAAGAACCTAAGTGCATCACAAGCCTTTAATGAGGCACTAGGTACCACAGGAACCTTGGGCCTGGATCTGATGGGCTAAGGTCTAGAACAATGTTTGGGTCACAATTAACTTAGAGATATGTTGAATTGAAAGCCCCCAGCCTTCTTCACAAAGTCCCAGGTATCTACTCAACTGCATAATTATTCCAAACTGCTGCTCCCTTACCACCTAACAAGATGCCTTGTATTGTCCTCCCCGGACCGCCTTTCACACACCCTTTTGTTGCCACTTCTCTGTGAGGCAGTCTTTGAAAAGCACTGGTAATGCGTGAAGACCCACCTGTCCTACCCATTGTACTGACTTGACTCTGTAAGGGTACCGTTTTTAATCTTCTCTGCCTCAAATCTCTGCTACTTGAGGGCTCTCAGGGGCATGTCTTCTGCCAATGAAGCTAGGAAGTAACAATGAATAAACAAAATATCCTAAATAAATGTCAGAAAGAAAAAAACTGCACAACATAGTATTATATTTAACTATCCAATTCCAGTCGATGGTGTGCATGAGTTAGTAAGTTGGTTTGTAGCTACATAAGCACATTACCTGTAGGCCTGAGCGTAATGTAAATTGCGGCAGAGTAATTTGCATAATTTGGAGATTTTCCACATACACTTGTATGAAATGCCAAGAATTATGCGATTATGCTACTTTACGTAATTATGCACCATGCCCACTAAAAATTCTCTATGAACACGCCATTCATGGTAAAAATGTACTGCGAGTGCACGAAAATAACAGAAGACCATGGGTCTTATTCACAGTACTTTTGTTTTTTTGTTCCCTTTAGCATGAAATGCATTCTCGTGTCAATAATAAACACAAGGCCGCATTTTTCACTAAAATATAGCACATGAAAAACTGACATTTACTTGAAACGTTTGATTGTCACATGTCTTATTTTTCAAATGGCCCTCTCTTTCCCTTCCATCGACTCCATGTCCCCTCTCTCTGATCACAACCTTCTCAAAGTCACATGCTTGTTTGCCTCAATCTCCATGATTGTATTTCAGAAAATTGCCCACAAATCATTTGAAAAATCCCAGCCTCTCTTTCTTGAAAGCCTTACCCTGCAACCTAACAATATCTAAACTCCTGAAGCTCCGCTAGTAACCCCAACAACCATATGCATGAACACACATACCCCCTGCCCCCAGTAATGATCACAACTTACACCTATTAGTTACATTTGACACAAACTGGAATGAATGCATGGAATAGATTGCTTTAACGCACCAAACAAGGGACTTTCAATTGGCAGACTCAGAAAGGTACTCTTACTTGCAGGTCGGACACACTCACATAACAAAGGACACAGACCTGGAGAAATCCTCGTCACTGGAGGATCAACTGCTAACAAAACCCCAGTTCAAAAAATACATATCACCGGTGTAGAAAGAAAATACAAAACCACTCTCTGGACCCCTGTTGCAGCTCAGGATGAGGTGGGATGGGGGACACTGGGGGGCGTGAAGATGGGAAATGGGAAGAGGCAATGACGTCCCTACAACAGGTTGTACTAAGATCCAGTTTACGGCTTACCCAGCTCTGCATCCTACATCGCACATATTACTCTAGGGTGTCTCTATTTAAGAGGGGGAGGAGCACATCAAATCAGTGTTTGTGAGGTTGTGGGCTGGTGGGGACCCTTTTCCACACCCTGTGTGCCTGCCCTACAATACAGACATACTGGACAGAGCTCATAGATTGTATGTCCAAGGTAGGAGGAGTGGGTCTTGATGGATCTGCTAAGATATATGTGTTAAACGTACAGGAAGCCCCAAGATAACAGAAAATATGGACAGCTCTTGGTCTGAGTGTTGTGAAACATAACATTGCTAATATTTCGTGCGCCAAAGACCCTCCAAATATTGAAGACTGGAAAAAAGACATGGACTGGTGTATGCTGGCCAAAAACGTTGTGTGTGAGGGAAGTGGTTGTCCCACTATTTGGGGGGAAGTCTGGCGCAACTGGGAATCATATTGTGGACTGGACTCCAAAGGATCTGGCTTGGCACTATCCGGTGGCAGCTTTGTATGCACGCATCAAAGTGGGGCACTAGGATAAATAGGCTTAAGGGGGGGCGGGACCGATGTGCTTCCGGCTATTAGAATTATCAAAGGATTCAAAACCTTCTGTGCATTGGATGGTTAAATGTTATTTTTGTTTTACAGCATAACTAATAAAAACATGTTTAAAAAGAGAATAATCAGTGTAACTAACAATAACCACAAACACTGTACTAATCACTAACCTTGGGTCAGGAGCAGCCCGTTGCCCAGCATAAAGTGCTTCAGTGCCTCGTCAGGGCTAGCAATACATACTACAGTTATCCACTCGGAAGAAAGAATGAAAAACTGTTTTTAAAGAGGTGGGCCAAATTAATCAGCTTCTCCTTATTTCCTTTAGATAGCCCAACTTTTATTCAATCAAAAATTAGACGTCAAATTCATCACACACACAAGAGAATTCCCTCTAGGAGTTTGAAAATTGCATTGCAAAACAACAATATAAATACATAATTAATTCTGAGCTCCAGAAAGATTTTGGTGACAAAAAAGGTGCTAGAGAAGGTGCTCGTGCAGATTTGAAAGGAAAAGGGGGCGTATGGACCCATTACATACACTATGTTGCTTTATATAGAGGCCTGTCCAACATAGTTAGTACATAGCAAAAACAAATGTAGTTTGTTCAGATTGAGGTAAAGTTATTAATTTCAAATTGCCCCTCTGTGGATCATCTTCTGAGTCCAAGCCTTACATATAATGTCGACGTTTGGACCTGGCAGGGCGATAAAGGGCCAGTAGGTGCCTCAATAGGACTAGGTAAGTGAGTAAAGAAGTAGCAACCTAAAAAAGAAAGGAACACATTCCCAACTGATTAAAAACTACTAAAAACTTTGTGTGTGTCTTATGCTGCATGTCCTCACCTGGAAATACCCATCATCATGTGTTGAAGAGTCACTCATAATTTCAACAGGCAGGTAAGGCTGATGGCTCCTCATTCTGTGAGCAAACAAACTCAACCTATTGAAAACAAATATGTGCCATCCCTAATTTAGGCCAACATATGGGCAAAAAAACCTCCGTGCTCTGAGAAGGGAAAAGGCTTCCCTTGGGAAACTATTTTAACAGCAATCGGTCTGTAGAGGTAAAATCAATCAATTTCAATCTGCAGAAAGAATCCAGAGATCCCAATTAGTCCCCCTGAAAATAGTTAATCACTTCACAAATTACCAGCTAAAACCAAAAGCGCAAGATGGGGAGTATTACTCACACAGCAAAATGTATCAATCCAAAACATTCCCTCGGGGCAAAGAATCCCACGTAACACCTGTCTGTGCTTTAATCACCTTAGGACCTGAAACAATGTACAAAGAATCTGTCACATATTCATGCCAAGAGAAACAGAATTCTGACAAATGCGTCAAGCCATGCTGATCCGCTCAAATGACACAGCTACAATATATCCCTTTTACCGCAACTGTAACCAAATGAGCGGCTCCGAGAGATGTAAAGATAAAGCAGCCATCGTATCAACATGCACACTGGCCACAGAGTGCGACTGTAATGTTGCGTTCACCGGCCAACCAAAGGATCTTGGAACCAAGGATGAGCTTATCTAATGCCTTATCATCAGTCCTGTTAAAAAACATTCTGTGTGTGAGGAAACCAAACTAAGCTGGTTCACTCAGATGGAATTAGTTTGACCACAAAATGAGGAGCGAATCAGCCTTCACTGTCTGTTAGTATTATGAGTGACTCTTCCACACATGGATGATGGTTATTTACAGGTGAGGACATGCAGTATAAGGACGTTTTTCACGTCACTCACCTAGTCCTGAAGAAGAACGGCTATTAAGGCGTCTACTGGCCCTTTTCCTGTCTGCCAGGTCGAAACGTTGACATTATAAGAAAGGCCTGTATTCAGTAGATGGTCCACTCTGGGGTGGCAATTTGAAATTAATAGGTTTACCTCAATCTGATTAAACTAAATTTGTTTTTGCTATGTACTAACTATGTTGGACAGGCCTCTATGTAAAACAATATGGTATATGTAATGGGTTCATACTTCCCCTTTTTCCTTTTCCTCCAAACCTGCACACGCACCTTCTCTGAGCACCTTTTTCTCACCAAAATCTTTCTGAAGCTAAGAATTGAAAATAAATTATGTATTTATATTGCTGTTTTACAATACAATTTTCAACCTCCCAGAGAGAATTCTCTAGTCTGTGTCTAATTTTACCTTTAATTTTTGATTGAATCAAAGTTGGGTTATCTAAAGGAAATAAGGAGGAAGTGATTTATTTGGCCCTTTGCAATAAAAACAATTTTCGTTGTTTCTTCCTAAGTGGACTACTGCTGTCTGTATCATACGCAACCCAGATCCTTCGGGTTATTTTGGGTCACCCCATTGTTATGTAATGTCGTCAGGGATAGCAGTAAGCGCTATATAAATGCAATTACAATGCAATATAATGTGACTTGCATGTTTTTGTTTGTACTTCTGTGGTTTGACTGTACTCTTTTGGACTAACAATGTTATTTTTCATCTCCCTTCACAGAGAGCAGACATAGCTGTTGCCCCCCTCACAATAACACTGGTACGGGAAGAAGTAATCGACTTTTCGAAACCCTTTATGAGTCTAGGGATCAGCATCATGATCAAGAAGCCGCAAAAGTCCAAACCGGGCGTGTTCTCATTTCTGGATCCTTTGGCCTATGAGATCTGGATGTGTATAGTCTTTGCTTACATTGGAGTGAGCGTAGTTCTTTTCCTAGTGAGCCGTTTCAGCCCTTATGAGTGGCACATGGAAGACAACGATGAAACCCGTGACCCTCAGAACCCTCCCGACCCTCCAAACGAGTTTGGGATATTTAACAGCCTTTGGTTTTCCCTGGGTGCCTTTATGCAGCAAGGATGCGATATTTCTCCAAGGTTTGTTTTCATATCACTCCCATTGCCTTTTTGCATTTTATGGTCACGCTGATGCCATGGTGCATATATGTCACTTTCTCAACGTATTCTTTTTTTAAATTTTATTTTTCATTGAATTCCGATTATTTTTGTTCACCATTCCACCGAATGCTACGCTTCATCATCAAGCCACGCCGCTTGTCAACATTCACCAAGTGCGAATGGCATTATTCCAAGATAATGCCATCCCTCCACTCCTATGAGAGCTTATATACACCATGTTGAGACTGTAAAATGCATAGGGTTTTACATTCCAGCAATGCTTGGAGGGCTACCGTGTTTTTGCTGCATATCTCATTTTACGGTCATCTGCTTGGTGCATATAACACATTGATTATTCGTTGCAAAAACGAATTGCTTAAAAACCACATGCAACAGCACTTTAACAGCCATTTTCATGCCTGCTATTGCTTATGTCGGCATATTTTGGTTTTACGTTTTATTTTTATTTCGTGTTTTGCATGGGGCTTGTTTCTTTTGCTATTTTTCATCCTTCATCCATCCCTCATGACATTCATGTCGTTTGTACAATTGTCTCCATGTGCTTGTCCTATTGATGATGTGTGTTTTTACGTGATGTTACTGTATAATCAAGATCTCTGGCACAACAAGTGGGAATATGGGAAAAGAGAAGATGTCTTTGTGAATTCAAACTCTCTTGGGGCACCTAACTGCCCGGCTGGTCCTACAGTCTGACCGGTCAGAAGTGATTCCCCTAGATGCTGTAGCACCAATGTGTTTTTGGCCTCTAATGAACTGCTATGCAGAAAATTCCATTTCTATTTTGAAAGTTGTTGTAAGCTTTAAATGGTGGCTTTGGACTAAAACAGTAGAATTGTGCTTCTCATTTTCATAAGGCATGTGTTGTACCATTTATAACTGGTGAACGGGATATTCTACCGGGCGATGAAGCACTGAAAACATTCTGGCACATATACCACTTCTACTGATCACTGTTCTGTGCATGTGATGGATCTCAGAGACAGCTTTACTGAACCAGAGGAGGGATAGGAGATTACTGTTCACACAAGCACACCAAGGCTGCTCAAAACAAGCTCTTTCTTCAGCTTTATTTACTATTACCAGTCTTTGAAAGTAGACTCGATGCATACATTGAGGTATGTCTCTGGCTGGTAATAACATGCTGCAGTTTCCCTATAAATATGTATTAATGTTGCGTGGGGTATAAAACGTTTCCCTGGCATATTTATTGATTCATGCATGTCAGCGGTTTTATATATACTAAACCTGGTTATTAATTGTGCCTAGGCGATTTAGCAAGAGGGCTCGGGGGAGGAGGTGTACACAGGTGTGATCTACAGAGGCAGTTACAGAAGGATCTTATGTTTGAAATGACAGAGGGTAGTTAGGAAAGAAGTGGGATCCTTTTAATTTATTTTAAGAATATTTGTATTCATAAATTATAACTACTTGCTGGGATTCAATCAGGATTCAAAGCGCATTACATCCAGGCACGCAGCTGAAATAAAATTTATGATAAAATACATAGCTATCAAGTCTATCAGGCCTACAATTGACTTGGCCATCTAGTCCAGGGTTTCTGATTTGCATTCTGGGACTTGAAGTCCTGGGTTTTTAATATGGTATGCAGGAATGCAAGTCTTAGAACACAAAGCAAACACCTAGGGTGTAAAGCAACTCATGAATGAACCTGGGGAACTTCTGGGCTCTGACAATTTTACAGCACAATAAATACATGAAACAAATACACAGAGAAATATGTGCCTTCCTCTGCAGTGCGACAGTAGCATTTTCGGCCTAAATCTTACAAATCGCGCCCACTGCATTTACATCAATGACCTGTTCATGCCTACATGAGCATAAACTAAAGTTGTTTACGGTAGCGAGGGCTGGGTGAATTGTTTTGTTTTCCGATTCCGCAGTAAGTGGAAGCATTTTAGGGAGAGCTTCCGCCTGCCGTGGATGAATAAAAGGTGGCAAGAAAGACACAAACTGTACAGAAACCACTATGTAGGAGTGTTTCTGTGGGTCAGTCCAGTCGTTCTTCCTAAGCCACGCTTTTCTGGCCATGGAGAACTTCATAGAACCAAACAAAATGTCCAAAATCTGCTTGTTTTTCTGGTTCGCCTGCAGAGTGAGTTTCTTGGCAGTTTTTATGCAGCATTATACTATCAGCCCAAAGGCGGTTACATTTTGACATTTTAACGATTTTTGAAATTGTTATGCTCACCTCTAATATTAGCAAGGCTTTGTGAAATTGTGTGTCCTGATTGCAAAATTTTCCAATCTTCGAAATCTGTCTGCATGATTTATTTTAGAAAAGCAGAGCTTTTGACCCCCTTTTTACAGATGCAATCCCTAATTCTTACCCAGTATGTGTGTCTGTCCTGAGATGTAGTCCTTGATTCTGTAGAAATGAGTGCTCTTAAAATGCTGTTGCCTGTGTGTTTGGCCAGTTTCAAAGACCGATAAATAAGTTTCGGGACATCACATGGAAAGCTGCCGGCATTTGTGTTCTTCCTCCAAAACCATAGGCGGTAAAGTCTATGTCTTACAACCGCGGCTGAGGCCTCACAAATGTATCTCTTATGAATATGGTAATGCGAGAACCGATAGAAATAGGCTGTCACTAGGGCACTTCAGCATGGATCTGAGTAGGGTAGAGCGATGCTATATTTTCAGGATAGCCTGGTGGGCATCCTAAAATTGGGCGAAGCTCCAGCCCTGGTAGACCAAAGTTGGCAACCCTGGTCCAGCAATCAAAACAGAGGCGCAAAGAACTTCTGGTAAAAGTATCAAAGCGGGGCACATGAATGTATGCACTGTTTCATGCAGTGCCGGCTTTAGTGCTGGTGGCGCCCGGTGCGAGAATCATTTTTGGCACCCCCACACCACATGAATGCCCCCTCGGAATCTCTCACTACTACCGGGCATAAGTGCCCCTCATCTCTCCAATCATAAATTTTTGCTAAACACAGCTCCCAACCCTGAGGTCGGCGCCCACTCCACAGGTCAGCGCCCAGTGCGGCCGCACCAGTCGCACTGCCCTAAAGCCGGCCCTGGTTTCATGTTGACACGCTAATCTAACAGCTTTCGAGTTTTCCAGCACCAGACGTGGCTTGACATACATTACCAAACCTCTCTTTTCATGGTGCATGCAGTTTGCGGTTCTCCTTGCACATTCCAAATCTTTGCACTGTCTCATATCTCTGGACTTTAGAAATGGCATCCTTTGCACATGTTACACTTGTTTGTGAATTATATTGTCGCATTAAGTACTTACCAACATGGGTCAAACATAATATTGCCAAAGTTGAAAATTGTGACATCAATAATAAAACAAAATACAGACAATATGGACTCTTTAATAACACAAGACACTATTCCTGTGAAGTACCAGGGCACACAAGCTCATAGCGAAACACACTGTCATCTAAAAAGCAGGAAAAACCGCCATTTTCAGGACATTAAGTTGTTACCATACTGTTAGAAATAGGGTTATTGATTTGGCTTGGAGGTTGCCCCTATGAAGTGGAGTAGTAACGAAAACTACGGAAAGAGAAGAGGACGGGTTTGTGTGGCTATCTGCACCAATTGAGTGCCAATACAGGCCAGATTGGTTTGAATCTTCTATGTAGCAGAACATTGACATGGGGATTAACGATTACTGATCATTAGATAATAGTGGAGGATTTGGAAAATATTAGGAAATTTGGTGTGGATAACGGGTTGTATTGATTTAGGCCATCCATGAAGTGAACTCATCAGGACTGTGAGTGAAGGCTCTTTGATGTATCTGGATTAGAGAATTTGATATTTATACCAATTGTCCCCTGAAGAAGTCCATTTTTATGGACAAAACGCGTTGATTGTCTTCGCTGTATACGTATGACATTTTTAAGAAAAGAAAAGAAAGTGAAGATTTGAATCATGCCATGAATTTGAATGGGACTTTTTGTTCAAATTACAATATTGATGTGGTGAATCTCTATTCTTTGTATCAATGTAATGGACACTTAGAGCTACGTTATAATAAAAAATCTGACATTTTCAGTGCAAAAACAGTTTTGCATATTATTTGGAAGCCAAATGTAAAAATTGGTCTTCTGGGTGGCTTTGTTTAAGTCCATGTCACATTTGATGTGTCTTGCACCATCATTGCCCATATTATTGTTGACTATCTAATAGCTCAAATGCACCAATTTAATTTCAAACTTGATTTCAAGTTTTAGGAAAGGGCAATTGGAAGCTTTTTAGCAGGACTGAAATGCCAGGATTAAAAATACTCTTCAGAGCCCTAAGCACCAATCAGACATCGAAGTTCAAATGACCTCGTTGTACGACCTGTAGAATGAAAATAAAGGAACACATTGCAGGACACGCATCTACATCTTTTACCTGAATCTCTCCTCAATGTCCATGATCATTTATAAAGTACCACCTCACAGTGTATTTTCTCCTTGCACTTAATCATAGATGTTCTCGTTAACCAAGTCAAATAAAATAATTTTATTTTATTGACCTTGAAATAATAAATGTATTTATTAAATGTTATTTGAATAAGACAAAGAGTAGGTGGTAGGCACAGTGAGCTAACTTACTGACTAGGGTTGCAGCTTGGGGTACTTTTAAAGAAGGGTGCTCCAAAGACAGCCATTGTATTGCACAGGCACCCATTCATGCAAAAGCCATTGGCACATTGTAAGCCCCTGTACCTCCCTCTTGCAGTGCATGGGCACCCCAGACCTGGCTAATTTTACTGAGGCAGAAACATTATGCTAGTCATCAATTCTGTCATCCATCTAAAGGATTCATATGCACATATGCCTGCTCTTTCACTGTCTGGGCTATATTCCCACTGCCATAAGCTATCATTCTTTACCAGTACAGACTTGCTCTTTGACAATGCAAAACAGTGATTGATTCATGATTCAATGCATTTGTATAAAAGTGTAATCTAATTTACGGTTGTACTTTTCATATTTCACTGTTAGGCTGGCCAAAGCGCTATCGTACTGATGGACAGATTTCTCATGTGCAAGGGACATGTGATAGGCTTAAAACTTGGAGACTTCAGGATCTGGCCACACCGGTTGAGGCTTTAGTTCTCTCAGTTCATGATTGCTTTACTACCATTTGCAATTGATTGAAAACTAAAGGCCACCATAAAACATATGAACATTTGAGGAATATGAACCAAAATCTACAGCCCTATATTCCTCCGAACCTGGTTACATTCTTGTACTTCCATTGGTTCCTATGGATTAATTTAGAACAAATTTGAGACAATTGTCTCAGCATTGACGCTGTCTGTATCCAAATAGCCTGAGATCAAAGCAAACATCAGAGAGCAACAATTGGCTAATTTCTCCAAAATAGTAATCTGAAAGCTGAAATTTAAATCTATGACAGCTTAATATTTTCTCAAAGACATACTTGATTAAAAGTGATACAGTGGTGGATAAAGTGAAAGTGAGTTCTCTGAGTATGAGAACATGTAGAAAACAATAGTACCAAATAAAAAATACATTAAAAATTATAACAAAGTGTTAGATTAGGGTAACCCAACCTAAGGACAAAAAAGTGATCACTTTCCGTAGTCCAAACAATAAGATCATTTGATGGTTCAACGGACTATAGTGACATATATGGGGGAGGCTCCAGTAGGACGACATATCTAACCACACTTAGCACAGCACCTTTAATGGATAGACAAGTGATATCAACTGAGCTCTGCCGTGCCATATATCTGAGTCAAATAAGGGGTAGTAATGTAACCGCAAGTTCACTGCATGTCGTCAACTGGTCCTAAGTGCCTGAAACAAAATTGACCAAAACAATAAAAATTATGCTACAAAACTCAGATTAGCGCCAAACTGTGCTGGCAAGATGAGAATCACTTGCTAACAGTACCCTTACTGCTAAAAGCAATACAGAACAGGCAGTGTGATCTGTGTGGAACCACTGGAATGCTACAGGCTTGATTTAAAGTGAAGCCCTTATGGTGCAGCTTTTTCTTCTGCAATTTTTTTTAATTGTTATCAAAAGTAAG
This sequence comes from Triturus cristatus, assembly GCF_964204655.1. Lineage (NCBI taxonomy): Eukaryota > Metazoa > Chordata > Amphibia > Caudata > Salamandridae > Triturus > Triturus cristatus. The sequence continues at coordinate 923,011,270 of NC_140588.1, forward strand.
ATGCACCTAGGAAGAATGCCAGTGAATGAAGTATTGGCAGCGCAGTTATGAACAAAGCAGTAAATCAAGTTATGTTATAAGATCAAATTCCAACTCTGATCTGTAGAGGAAATACAAGGAGATGAACAGGGCAGATGTGATCAGTCAGTGCCAAAAGAGCCATGAAAATATATTGTCACTGTTTGAACAGAGCAAGCATCAAGAGTGACATCACTTACTTGTGAATGTTTGGCAGCACTAAGGGCAGCCGTGCTTTTCATTTTGGGACTGTGTAGATGTAAGGGATTGAGGGTGCTTCTCCCAGGACAAGGGCACACAGTAACACATCATTCAAGATGGCTGCGTCAGGAAGGCATGTGTTAAACTCAGTGACACTAAACATTTGTCAAAAATTTAAACAGACTACCTGAATTTTGTTTTTTAAACGAATAGTTTTCTTTGAGGATAAATTACTTAATCGTGGCAAATTTAGGAGGCAAAACGTTTGTTTATATTTTGTGAGGCAGACATACTGAAATAAGGATGAACACAGAGTGGGCACCATGTTTGTTTAGCCTGTTTGGAGTTTTTTGCTTCCAATAATACACATGGAGTTTTTTTCCTTCATGTAAAGAGAACTGTTTATTTGTTTTTCCTTGCTCTGTCCACCATGCATTCCATCACTGACCCAGGCAGGGAAAATCAATGGCGGTAGCCCTGCCCTATATCGGACAGGGCTGTTGCCACTGTGACCCACAGACCCTTTGGCAGACCGGTCTCAGGTCACGGGTTTTCACTGGTGGAGCCACCTGAGCCCACACCTTTAGAACCCCATGGACCCCGAGGGGCCTACCGGACTGTAAATGAGGCAGAGGAACACCGGGAGTGGCATGGCAGCAGCTCTGCCGATATGTGACAGTGCTCCCACGCCGCTACACTCCAACAGTGGTAGAGGCCAACAGTAGTTAATTCACAAAGGCTACACTGTAGAAGAATAGAAAAAAATATATTATTTCCTAAAGCTAGATTGGATCAGATATGCATGAACATTCCACCATGCCATATAGAGATGGTGGAGTTTCAGTCACATGTCTTTTACACATGACAGACTTATCCCATGCCAGAGTCAACTGCTTAAGAGGTAAAAAATGAAGGAAAAAAACATCAATGAGAAACTATGGAGGACTTTCTGCCACCAGCTTACCAACAATAGTACATGGAAATGCCAATCAATAAAACTTTCAACTGCCTAATTAGTCTGCTTTAATATTAATTAAAACTATTACACAATAGAAGGTTAAGTTGCCTTAATAAGGATGATGTTTCGAGCTAAGCTCTAAATGTTGACCTATTGTAGTGTTCATATTGTGCTACTTTGTTGTACCTGACAAACTGTGTTTGTTTCTTTGCTAACATGTTGACATTTAACCCCATGCTTCCTGTTACATCTTCTATTAAGGTATGTGATGGAGTATTTTCCTCTACTGCATGTTTGAGTACTGTTGATGTGGTGTATGTATATATACATTCAGTGCATGTTTTGAAACAGATTAGATGCAGAAGATATGGAATATGCATCAAGTGTCAATCTGCCTGGAACTGCTAATACATGATGTCCAGTGCTTCAATTGAATTAGTTGCTGGTAGGAGACGACCGGCACTAATATCACACAGATCAAGAGAGAAAAAACACGCGTGGAAGGAAGAAGGAAAACCATTGATAAAGGGAAAAGCAGGGCTGAAACGAGCGTGAAAGAGTGTGATCTGGTGTGACCTCTGACGATAATTATGGTGCCAAGACACCTCCTAATCTGTGGTCAACTCCTGGGGTTTAGGTACAGTTTGACCACAGATTGTGTCTTATTTGCTCAAAATAAAACAAGGTTTGGAGACACTAAGACTACTGTGAGACTGAACTAGCATAGTGAAAAATATGTCAGCTCCATCCATATGTTGACATTAAGCTTTCATCTTTGTAAACAATAAGCTTATATTGTTAGGGATCTTGCTATGGCTGAACCCATTAAAGTAAGCAAAAACCAGGTCACCCTACAGAGCGGTCAGCCATGATGATACCAGCATTTCTGCATCTGCTCTAGGAACTTCACTCTTTCTAATAGAGATAAAGGAATACAGAAAGAAGGCACGCAATGAAAACAGACTATCTGAATTAGAACTGTAGCAGTGTCCCCAGGGGGAGTTGGCCAAATGTCAGTTACATGTTCTATAAAGACCACAACAGCATGGTCCATGTTGGTTTGTGTTTAGGATGGTGTTTGATAAGCTTGAGGGGAATTCCAGCTTTTTATTCAGTCTCTGGCAGTTTGGCAGCAGCCCATTGCCAATTACTCAGTGCTTTCTAAACAATTTGATAACACAATCAACTACGTTGGAGCAGCGTTTGTCTCCTCAGAGGTGTTTCTTGAAATAGCAATTGTGGTGCTACTACCTATGTACAAACAAGGAGAAAGGTGCCTTCAAGGGATTTGTTTGGTAAATAATTTGTATAATTTCGATTCTTAATTAAAGGTAGGGCAGTTATATACCTACAAATTTATTAATTATCACTTTTTCAATACTTAAATCAGCTTAGTTTGTCAGAATCAGGATTGAATAAGGTGTGAGTGAATCATCACATATTAACCTGAATACAATAAATTCAATAAACCAAAAGGAGGAGAAACAAGCGGGTGTATATATAAAAATTGAATTTATATTTCTAGTTCAAAAAAGGGTACTTCAAATTGATCCAACACTTTTTCACAACAATCACACTGTTTTCCAGAGAAATGGCTATATATTGTTGTGAAAAAGTGTTGGATCAATTTGAAAGTGAAGGCATCAAATAGTGAAATATTTCCTTTCACTGTATTTAATTGTTGTAATTTGAAGTACCCTTTTTTGAACTAGAAATATAAATTCAATTTTTATATATACACCCGCTTGTTTCTCCTCCTTTTGGTTTATTGAATTTATTGTATTCAGGTTAATATGTGATGATTCACTCACACCTTATTCAATCCTGATTCTGACAAACTAAGCTGATTTAAGTATTGAAAAAGTGATAATTAATAAATTTGTAGGTATATAACTGCCCTACCTTTAATTAAGAATCGAAATTATACAAATTATTTACCAAACAAATCCCTTGAAGGCACCTTTCTACCTGTTTATTCATATTTGCCCGAGCCCTCAAGGGTATATTGGGTTGTCCACTGCACTTACCTTACTACCTATGTACAGCTGACCAGGCCCAGCTTTTAGTTGCCTGTCATAGTGTGATCAGTAGCGGACGGTGCAGGTAAGCGTGGTGAGCCGGGCGGGAAGTCGACAGACGACGGAATAGGATTTATTTAATTTTCCCTATTTCATTCGTCTGTTGACTTCCCCCTTCCCGGCCCGTCCCCACCCCGGCCCACCGCACTTACCTGCACTGGCCGCGACTGAGTGAGACCCTTTGTGTACTCGAACAGGAGAGGAAAAAGTAGGGGTTTGACTTTCTTTTTTTACTCTGTGGTCAGCATCCGTCCTCCAGCTTCCAAACTCACAAATAGAAAGACGTTTTTATAAGCCAAGGGTAGTTCTAGCTACAGGTGCATGACTAGCGATTACAAACTATTTCCTGTCCTTACATACACATTGTTCATAACCATTATTACAAAATCAATGCACATAAAGTTGGCATGCATTTCCTATCATACTCAAAAATAGAAGGCCAGTGGACTTGCATATCATTTGTATCTTGAAGTAAAGAGCGTTTTGGTTAGTTCAGCCGGCACATATTTGATTGCAATACATGGGAATAGCCAAAACAGGATGTTGTTCTTTAAATGGCGTTGAAAGTCGATTTCCTTAATCTGCGGACCTGTTAATAACCTTCAATAGGAGTAAATCACAATTATATAATTTTGTGTCCTGATAAAGTCCCACACAATGAGTAGTCTAAAACAGAACTAAAACAACTTTGTCTTCATCATACAAACATAATTTCAAAACCTGGACCTGTTTATGCTTATGCATTGTGAATAGCACTTCGGTTGCTTTGGATAGATCAAACCACCTTGAAACATATTGTGGAATGACAAAAGGATAGTTTATTCGGAAGGGTATGTTTGGATAGTGTGAATTATTAGTGAGTCATTCAGGTTGATAAGGGGATATCCCCCACTGTAGAATAGCTGGGAGCATTTTAATTGTAAATATTTTTTTATGTATACGTTGTCTCTGAAATGTCCTTGGTTACAAATATTCAAAAAACACCAAAGGGAGAATATTTACTATGTCCTCATTTAAGAAGTATAATACTGGGAAGATTTTTTAGACATAATTATGCCTCACTCCTGAGTGCAGCTACTGCTCCCCAAAACATATTAATGCTGCCAGAGGCCAAGGCCTGTGCATAGGGATTTGGGGAGATATACCGCTCATACTACATGGAGTGGAGACCAATTAAACGTCTCTCCAATTACTGGCAAAACCAAAGGTTGTCCTGAGGGGGGCTATATTATTAATTTTGAGGTGTCCTTCTGAATCAGCGCCAAACTGAAAGACCAAAACTTCGAAGAGAAGCGGACGTAGGGCAGAGCCTTGTGATAGACCGCAGCTAAGTTGAAGCTCTTGGCAGTAGTGCTTTTCCTAGGCACACTTTCTACGTTTGGTGTATTAGGATGAGTTGAGCTGTTGCAGCTGTCTTGTTAAGTCTCATCATGCCCTGTCAAATTGTTAGCAGTGTGCTTCGTGGACTGATTGTAAGTGCAGGAACCATACCCAATGGGACCAGCTCTACCACGACACCAGATTGACGAATGTGCAGCAGTTTGTATACATTACGGGCAATGTGTCAGTTCTGTGAATGAGTTAGAAAATACACTGGAGTTACATATAGAAAGCAAAAATTTGTATAAAGGCTTTGCTCCCTTAGAGGCTTTCGTTCTGACTAGAAAGAGTAATAGGGAGACTTGGTAGAAGTTTCTGAGATCTAGTGCACCAAAGGACAGACTTACATGTTTATTGGGTCAAGGTGGTCTGTTTTCAGAAGGTGAAGCATGTATGGTTTGCTGGGAACGTGTTCATGGGTGAGCAGACTGGATGTCCAAGTGCATCTATAGTGGCTTAGCCTAGTATGTGGGTTTAGGACAGGTCGCTTGCGATGGATCTACTGGCAGTGGTCAAGCTGTAGATTTTTTACGTGGCTGCCTGGAAGCTATGGACTCAAGACGTCTACAAATGGACTTACACAGCTTTCCTGCAAATGACTGCTTCTGAGCACTCTCCCCCTTACTTGATGAAAGAACATATTCCCTTATTGTGTTAGTTTGCAGTTATATAGTACACAATTTTCCATTACTAATGCATTGCAGAACATATACCATATCCAACTGTAGGTATTTGTGCTCTGAATAACGGATCTTTATTGTTACCCAACTCAGTGCTGCTCATTTTAGCAACTCAGGGAGGATGAAAGTCTCTGTGAACCACCCTGATTCAAAACTGTCACCAAGGTGTATGAATTTGGGTTATTGGTTGTGGGCTTGAACCCCATCTGAAGCAGCAACCACTATTCTTCTCAGGGTTAAGTCACGAGCAAACCCTAAATTAACCTATCCTCAACCCTCGGGTACCTTGGCACAGAGCAGTCAGGCTTAACTCAGTAGCACCGTGTAAAGTATTTGTGCAACACTTCAAACAGTAACAGTGCAAACAAACCACAAAAGGAGCCCATCACAAAATCAGAACATTAGATTCGTTTTTAATATATAAACCAAGACTAAAACGACAAAAATCTAATCAGTAGAACTGAAGGCATTCAATTTGGAAGATTTTAGTAAAAATGGCGCCAAATGGCGCAAAGTGTGGATATCTGGTCACGCCGGACTGGGACAAAGTCACAGGTGCAGGTCAACCGCAATGGAGTACCCAGTTTGACCGGTCGAATAGAGTACCGTAATCCTGGTTTGTGCAGCATTGCGAGTATCCGCATCGAAGATGTGTCACACAGCCGAAGCAATGATTCAGATCCGAAACTGTGGCAAGAGGCCCTGTTGTGTCGTCATTTAAGATCCCCTCAACAAGGGCTTGCGATGCCAAGTTTGGAGTAAAGGATGTTTCGCGCAGTCGGGTGATGATTCTGTTCACGAGGACCTGCAGGGTTACAATGCAGAGCCCAGCATTGTCATCAATGCTGCCGTCGACGAGAGATGCGCTGGGATGCATTGCGTTGCGGGCGGCTGCAATGCAATGTGGGGCTTTGAGGCGGTTTCGTTACACACAACAGTGGGGATGCGTTGGTTGTGCTCAGTGTTGCGCTGCGCAGCAGAGAAGAAGGGTCTGTTCTGCTGGATCCACAGAGTCTGGCAGAGCACCTAAGGACCACTTTCAAGGGTCCAGGATTGGGGTAGCACCACTTGGCAGGGTAGACTCACAGATGGCAGAGTCCAGTTCCAGGAGCATAGTCCCTGTGTCTTAATTCAGTAGGCCAACCAACTAGCCCTTGGAGTCAAGAGATGCAGGGGCTCTGGGTTCAAAAGATGGAGGTTCAGTCCTTCTCACCCATACAAGGAGGCAGCAGGTCAACACTGCAAGGAAGCAGCACAGCAAGGCAGTAGTCAAGCATGGCAGCAGTCAAGCAGGCAGAGTGGCAGGCCTTCAGCTGCTCAGCAGTCCTTCTTCCTGACTGAGTATCCACAGGCCCAGAAGTGAGTTCTAATATTTTTACACAGTTGTAATTTTGAAGTGGGGTAGAAGCTTCTAGAGGTTTCTCTTTGAAGTCCACAGGCATTCTGCCTTCTCTGTCCTGGCTCCAGACTAACTACAGGGGGCATGCAGCCCTTTGTGTAGAGGCAGGGCACAACTTTTTCAAGTGGAAGTGCGGCTGTGCTCAGCTCCTCCCTCCCATCCTGCCAGTGATCCCCACCCAGGCACACCTAAGCTCCCTATTGTGGGTGGCTGTCTAGGAGGAATACACAAAGCTCAACTGTCAGCAACACCCAGTCATTTGACACAGGCTAAAGGGCTAAGTCAGACAAATGCCAACTTTCTAAAAGTATACCTAAGGGCACATAACTCACGCTCCCATCTGTCGCACTGCGGTGTGGGAAACCGTCCCTCTCTTTAAACCAATGATACCAGTATTTTTACAGTTCCTTATTCCATCACTTTTCCAAACTTATTAAGTCACTGCGGGGACAGAGTGATTCCACCTTGTAACTTTATTTCAAATTTTCATATGCCTACTGAGTGCCCAACCAGGCATTTCACAGCAACACGTAAAGGTAAAGGTGAAACGTACAACCAGGCCAGCTCATTCCTTTGTGCCCAATGCATTTCGAGCCTAAAAAGGCTCTTCGTCAGGGGTCTCTGCAACAGATAAAAGAAACAACTCAGCTTACTGCTCACTACTACCCTACACTTATGCAAAACAGTATTACCACACCCAATATAACCACACTCAGCACCCAACTACCCCCTGTTCTCCCAAAATAAACAAACCTGTCTGTTCAAACGTCATGCGGATCCCTCTCCCTCCTGTTGCTCAACCCTCTATGGCCACATACACTACCATTCTCTTCACACACTAACAAAATGTAAATTAAACACATTTGTGTGCAGCATGCAAATAGTTATATGGGGATCAGGGATAGCAGGTAGATGGGTTTGTATTCAGTGGTGTGGATGCTGCACACAAATTTTGTTTATTTCAGGAGAACAGGGAGTGCTGAGAGTGGTTATATAGTGCGACAGATGGGAGGGCGAGTTATGTGCCCTGAGGTATACTTGCGTATGAGCTGTGATCTGGGGCGGTTCACAGCATCTGATCGAACGCACCAACAGAGGACAGAACACACAAATTATGAATTTAAACAAGGGAAGGAGTACATCCTTATTATAGATTTTCCTAACTTTCCAAAAGAGGCATTTTCAAAATTATAATTTAAAATACGACTTCACCATAAGTTAGGATTTTAAATTATGATTCTAGAGACCCCAAACATGAACTGGGTACCTCTAAAGTTATCCTACAAGAGAGGTAGGCTTTGAAGTAGTTAAAAACAAATGTAAGAGTGTTTTACTTCCAGAACATGCAAAACCTAAAAGTACTTGTCCAGATTTTTAAATACACTGCCTCCTGCTCCCTGGGCTGTCCAGAGCCTACAATACGGGTGACTTATATGTATTAAAAAGGAAGGTTTGGGCCAAGCATAAAGTTTATTTTGCCTGGTCGAAATTGTAGTGTAAAACTGCACACACCGACTGCAATGGCAGGCCGGAGACTTGTTTAAAGTGCTACATAAGTGGGTGGCACAGTCAGTGCCACAGGCCTACTAGTATAATTTCTAGGCCTTGGTCACTAATTGTGCCACTTTAGTAGGGACTTACATGTACAATAAATATGCCAATTGGGTATAAGCCAATCTAACATGTTTAAAGGAGAGCGCACCAGCATTTTAGCACTGGTTACCAGTTGTAACGTGCACAGAGTCCTAAGGCCAGCAAAAACGAATTCAGCTAAAAGTGGAGGGTAAAGGCAAACTGTTTGGGGGTAACCCTGCAGATAGGGCCAGGTCCAACACAATGGATTAGCACAGATCTCTGCAGTGGATCCATCAGTCCATGGACCTCACATAGTAGCCCTTCATGTTCTCAGCTTGCCTTTATTAGATTTTGCAGCAGTCTTGTGGTGCTACAATGGCGTAAAGCAAGGTACATTGGCTGAAAGTTTTATCGAAAAGACGTGAACAAGTGAATAAAGCAAGATTTAGAACTTTTACATTTGCAGCAATGAACATGGTGCTACCAATGATTAAAACTTTAAGAGCGCGGAGGATTGAACACAGGCAGTGATTATATAACACGCTGTTTGATCCGGGCAAGGTTGACTCAGCCTTTTGTCCTGAGAGTGATAAAATGAGTGAGAATCAGTTTGATCCTGGTAACTCTTTTATTTACAATGCCATGTACGTATATGTTTGTGATGACAAATCCTAAACCAAACATAAGTGAGGAAAACGTCGACAACTCCATGTGAATAAACACACACATTTAGAAACTCTTTGAAATGTGCTAAATTCACAAATGCATTTTTTGAGAGCCCCTTTAATCCCCTACCTGTGGGCGAGCACAATTAGGGAAATTAAGCAGATTACCAAAATGCAAAGGCATTCAGAGCACTGAGCTGCTCCTGGGAATGTGTCATTTTTCAGCGGGGATGGGAGCACATATGTGTGGGATAGGTTCAGCCTTAAAGAACACAGTGAGAGGGAGTTGCCATGGTTATCGCAGCGGCAGACTTTTCCCTGGCTGTGAGCATCCTCCGCAGTGAACAGAAGACACATAGGGTCTGGATCACAATGTTCCACCCCATAGAACTGAGACAAGACAGAACTGTATCTCACTGCCGCAACATTGCACATCTCAAGGCAAGGCTTCCTGCCAGGGCTGCCGACTAAGGGGTTTCATCTCACTGAATATAAGCTGTGCGCGCATGGCGGAACCCCCGCCGTTCATGCCCGGAAAACGCCAGATGGCCAGCATTGCTGCACTGAACTTTAGAAAACATTTTCTTCCTCTCTTACTTTTATGTGATAAAACATTGGAACTCTTAGCGAGATGACAACATTTTAACACATTTGAGTATCTATTGGGTTCCCTGGAGAAAACACCCGCTACAAACGAGTCCTACTAGGTCGCTTTGCAACATACGAGCCATTGGACACATATTTCATCAATTATATTTTGTTTTTCAGCCCCTGTTGGTTGTAGGGGCACCCACCCAGCTTTTACACAGGTGATGTTGCGTGTTCTCCCCCTGTGTCTAAGACTCTGGATTCCAATACCAATAGTTAGACGACAGTAGCTTCTTTAACCCTCTTGTGGTAGGTTTGGTTGAGTTGATGGCCTCGCCTATAAGAGGTGGCATCAAGGGCTGAACCACTTACACTATAATGGAGTCCTTCAAAAGAGGTCAATAGCCAATCCGAGGCATTACTTTGGAAAACAATAGTAATGTCAGTGGAATTCAGGATTATATGGTATAAACAGTTATAGAATTATAAAAGTAGAGCACGCTTCCTCCTTCAGCTAAGATTCACAAATTCTTTGGGGCTAATTTTTAATGTGACGTCTCCTCTCCACTAAGTTAGCCTTGGTGCACACTCTGGAAGAGTTTTGTAGGTACTTCACAATGTTCTTTTCCGTAACTCGAATATTAGTCATCTCGGAGCCTCCAGTTTTGGTCCTCATGTCACTGGTCCAATGTTAGGCTACGCCGGTTTAGCCCTGTAGATTGCTCCTGCCCGTGGTGCACAAGTTAGTTCTAATGGGAGCCGACAGGTATGCCCGAGTCATAAAAATATGCCTCAGTCACAAAATGTGAAGTGAAGGTAAAGCAGTTTTTGATTGACTTTCAGGATTTTTCGTTGCCTTAATCTTGTAGTTGAGGGGAAAAAAAACAATTCTGTAAAAAAAATTATCTTTGATATTAGGTTGATATCTTTAATTTAATATCAAATTTTTCAGTTGCCATGCAGGCTACCTGAGACTTACAGTTAGTAGCCAGTTGGCAGCAAAACAATGTTGTATTCTATAGAGTAGCATCCAGAATTTTTGATTCTCTGGGCCTCCTCTTGGGTTTGCGTTCCCCTTTGTAATGGCCACTGTTTAACAAAATGGCCTGTATCTCTGTATCTCTGTTTCTGTTAGTTGCTGCAAAGCCTCTGCCATTGCCCAGGGGCATCACACGCATTAGCTAGTTCATGGTTACGTTTAATAGTCATGGAAACATTTATTTATATTCGGCTGGTCGTGGGCAGGAATTTCATCTGCCTAGTGTTCTATGCTGTCTCTACGGCTCAAGGGTGGGCTGCATGGGACAGGACTCCTTGAAAGTTGCTAAGTGTTTCAGTAGATTTTGTTCACGAATATGGGCACCAGTCTACTGAGGCGAAACCTTAATGTTGTGCTGTGGTGATCAGGAATGAACAGAATGTTCACCTAGGTGCACACTCACATCACTCTGGAGAGGTGCCATGGCTGGAAGCCCACATAGGAAAACAAAAAAGTGATGTGTGGAATTCTTAAATTAGTTTTAGCCACTGGTGATTACTGAGGGCTGCATTCATGATCGGAGACATTCCAGCTGTATGCAATCAGCTTGGTCCTGCTCTAATATTATTGGCCCAGTCTGAACTTTCAGGCTTACAAAAGCGACCCCTAACTGTTCTTTACTCGTTGGGCAACATCAGTGAGGAACAGCTTGAGTACAGTGTGGAGACGCATGTCTGGGCATATCCATTGCACTTATGACGCCGCACGGAGGGAAAGAAAAGCAGTGATTGGTGGATTGCATGAATGAATCTCAGCCACTAATAATTACTACTGGCTGCATCCTTATTCAATCGTAAATGGTGCCTTAATACATATTCAAAGAACTTCCCAAGTGATATTAAAAGATGCTAAAAAATGCAACATTCTACAATGCTACTGTCTAGACAGTGCGCCTCAGTGCCTAATTTGTAAAAGAATAAGTACTGGTGCCCATAGTTTAGCTCAAAGCCCTTGGCAGGCGCTATCAAAGGTCAGATGCCGAAACCAAGGCTGCTTACTCTTAATTCCACCTCATGCCTCTTTCATCCACCCCCAGACACTCCCTGCTCCTTTAGCGTACTCCTTCAGGCTCTTTTCCATCCCTGCTTTCTTTCTTTGTCACTGTTTGTTCATCCTTCTCTTTCTCCTGCTTTCCCCTTGTTGTGTTTCCCTCTCTCTTGCTCTGGGTCAAAGTCTGAGGAGGAAAAATTCGAGCCAGTCCCTCACAAAGAAGTACAGTGGCCCCACCTGCCCAAATTAAGCACTGGGGTTCTGCCACAAATAGCAGCAACAACTATTGCTGTCACCCACTTGTGTAAGAAAACATTAACCTGACTGCGTGCGCATGTTTATATATCTTCTCTAGGTTGCATTGTTCTCGCCCCAGTGGTTCTCTGCCTCCCAGACAACTGGCTTAACTAAAACATCAAAGCAATCGAACAACAAAACCTGAGAGATTAAACACACCGGGCGCAGTTCAGCATCCTCGCCTATTCAGCAGGGCTCACAGAGCCACAAAGCGGAAAAAGACCGCTTTGACGCCCCCTGTTGTCCCAAGCTGCCCCGCTGCTACTTCCTCTCAGCTCTCGAAGTGAAATTAATAAAGTGCAGGTTACCTCAGCTGGAAATGTCAAATAAGTATTTCTAGACCCCGCCGCGCGAGCTCTGTGAAATCTAAGCGTTATTGGTTAAATGGCGCTACCTGCACAACCTCTCACGAGCGGGTCTCTAGCGGGGATCTCTCATCTCCTCAGTCCTTACCACACGTGGTGATGGCTTTCTGGCTCACAGTCACCGGAAGGATATTTCAGATAAACAGATTCAGATGCAAACAGATTTCAGCTCCTGCTACACACAGCAACTCTTCACATTGCGCGCGCAGCCTCGATTTCAGATTCGGATTTCAGATTCGGAAAGGGGGGCTGGGGGAGCGATCGAGAGTGTAATAAAGCAAGGCCTATTAGCCAAAGATGCACTGACTGCCAACATAGCCACCTGGTAACATACCGTACAGTGCTCCACCAACCAGGCATCAACCTAATAATGACCGTATAAACCACAAGGTACTTTTATTCAGGGTCTGACTGAGCTCTAGGGCAATCAGGCAGTGCCCGGCGGACTGGTCTGAGAGATCAGTGTGTGGGTCGGTTGCTTGGCTGTTTGAGGGCCTTTTAAGGTTTGCAGGGGCGGTCTATAGTGTTGATTTCCCCGATATTAAAACAAACATTGCCTGTAGCAAGTTCAAATCCATGCAGTCATTTATATCGTGCCTTTACAAGTTCACAACTGCCCCAATTTGCAAACATGAGCCACTTTTTTTAGCTTTACAATTCACTTATGGAAAAAGGTTCTAGAATTGTCTCTGATTTTATTCTCTGTAATTTAAGAAATCTCGAATCCTCCCGTCGAAACAGGATTGTTGTTTTCTTTTGGGGTGAAGTGCGTCTACAACTGAAAAAAATCATATTTAAAACACAAAGACAAATAAAAAAGGATATATCATTTGGGTCACGTGGGCTTTGACAGTCTATTTGGGGGTGACATTGTTTCTGAAGGTTAACCACAAAATAAACGACTGGGTCTAATAGAGAGAGAACAAGAAAGAGATCAAAGGGGATGAGGATAAATGGTTTACCTGAAACACGGGGAGTAAGCCCTGTTAAGGGCATATTTCCTCACCCACCAGAAGTGGCATGCTTCCTCATAGGGAACGTCCTCGCCCCGTGATGTCTAGTCATGGTGCGGCCTATAAACCCCTCACTAGAGGGAAGAGCTCCAGGATGCTTTCAGCGGTATGATAAATACCTTACCAATGAGCACGAGGTGGTGAGGGAAAAGGAGGATGTGAGTGAAGGATGAGGGATCTTAACCTGGCTACATGGTACGCAATACGATTTATCATATGTCGTTGGGTCAGGATTATAATCAAGCAGAGGGCCAGGCGGGCGTAGTCAGGTCCACTAGATTTTGTTTTTCAAAGCAGGTTGACATGTTTCAGCTTATGACCCTCCTTAGAGGTGTTGCAGCATTCCTTGGGACCTATATAGTAAATGCTCCTGCCCAAGTGTTCAAAAATGATATAACAAAAAATATAATAAAATATCAAGATACAACACCAGTGGTCCAATTCTATGTCCAAAGTAGGGATACAATGCTAGTCTCCCGCTAGCATCGGGATTAAGGCCTCAACTTAGGCCCTGGCGTGAGGCTCATGGTATATTCTCCCTGGCCATAACTGCTCGTGGGCAGTGATGCTCGCCAAGTCCGAGGGCACTTGAGCAGGGTCATTTGCTATATAGGTCATGAGGAATGCCGCAACACCTCTAAGGAGGGTCATAGGTAGAAACATGTTGATCTACTTTAAAAAAAAAATCCAGCAGACGTGACTGCGCCTGCCTGGCCCTCTGCTTGATTTTAACCCTGACCCAAGGATGCATTAATAAATCATTTTGTGTACCATGTAGTTCGTTTTAGATCACACATCCTTCACTCGTGCCCTGCTGTTTACTCATCACCTTAAAAGGGAATACTCCACATGATTTAGGTACACCAATTGTTTGCTTCCCCTTTGCTCTCTTTCTTGTTCTCACTCTATTACATCAAGGCATTTATTTTGTGGTTAATGTAAGGATTTGGGGAGTCAACTCCTGCTGGTCTTGAAATCACCCCTGGCCCTTTCTGTGTGTTTTGATTCTTTCTGATGGGCAAGGCCCCTTCTGCCCTAATGCCAGGTCTGTTCTCAGATCTAAATTAATTAATGTAAAACGAGACGTATGGGTTAGTTATGAGGCACCTCTAATTGAGACGAATGAATGGTTAAACTGTGACAGCATGATGGGCTCTCTGTTGTTTGCCATCTGCGAGCTGGCAGCTGTAGGCCCGCATCTTTGAAGGTCGTTGCACAGTGAAGGCTCTTCCTTCTCAGCTCTGGCAGAGCTGACATTCATTGCAGGGCCCTGACTGCAAATATTTTATGACCTCGCGGCAGGCCACGTTGTGCAGAATTTCATACCTTTAATGTCTTTCCACTGAGAGCCTCAGGGATTAGCAACTTTTCAAGCGAGAAAGCCCGTGAAGCCTAGAGTAGACTAAATGTAAAACATAGTTGGGGATCGTTACAAAGAGACGGTACCCAATTATCTCCATAAATATAAAATGCCTGTAAACTGTCCCACACATTTGAAAAAATTATCATTTTAATAACACAGCAGCAATGTGTCAGCCATTCTTAAGTATGCGACTTTCTTCGCAAAAAGCTTTATTTTTATGGTGAATTTTGCGGTGTACAAAGTTACCAGTGGTCATTTTCTTGGGCATACTTTGCAAATTTCACCCTATAAAAAGGGGCGATTTCAGACCAAGGTACAACTTTTTAAACCTACAGTTCTGTAAAAATCATAGGGCAGGCTACAGTTTCAAAAGTGTGACTGTTTTTATAATTTGAGAAGTAAAAAAGCCATTGTAGCATTTTCTTTGTCTTTAGTTTGTGTGAGAAAATTACACTTTTTGTGTGGTCACCAACATTTTTTGCTAACATTTATTGCTGGCTATTAGCGTGTGCACACCAGGACACTGCTGTCCAGTGCCCAATGTATGTCCTCTGTCACCTCAAACATATATGGCATTTTTCGTTGACGGGTGCTACCAGGGTTCACACCCACTTTGTCATTAACCAGAGTTTTGGCTGTGGCACATACCAATCTGGTGGTTTCACCCAGAGACCACCTGGTATTCAGCAAAATATCACGTGTGCGATGAGTTTGTGCCTTCAATATTATGTGGGTTTGTAGGTTAATCGCACAATAGAGCGTGTTGAGCACAAGGAATAGGATACTCTGTTGGAGTGATCATTTCTTCTTTATTCAAGAAAATATTTTGTGAGAAGTGAAGAACAGCCGAAATGTGTTTCGCCTAACGGTCAGCAGGCTAGGGCTTTCTCAAGGCTGGTTAAGGATGTGATTATACATAAAGAATAGACACAAAAGTGAAACGGGTCCACAAGAAAAAGTGATGAGAGAAAGTGTGGGGGTACCCAAAGGGCAAGTTATAATGATGTAAAGATAGGCAGTGATACATCCCAGAACGTGCACCTGTGATAGTACAAAAAGATTTGTAGAAAGGAATTTAAGAAGAGACAAATGATAATATTAAAATACAGTACACATAACACATCACTAGAGATATGAACAATAAATAGAGATAATAGTTCATTCTTAATTTGTGACAAATGCAGCACAGACAGCCACCATCTATCCATACAAACATGGCTGCTTGACATGTAATATGACTCACAGGACAGTGCACAAAGGCATCCCACTTTTCTGCTGTCACATTAAGATAAAACACAACATTCCCAATATTGCATACCCCACACAGTTGTAATGGTCAAGAAATCACAGGTTTTGACTACCACTCATGACCCAGCCACTCATA
Source organism: Triturus cristatus (assembly GCF_964204655.1). Classification (NCBI taxonomy): domain Eukaryota; kingdom Metazoa; phylum Chordata; class Amphibia; order Caudata; family Salamandridae; genus Triturus; species Triturus cristatus. Next base: position 923,027,263 of record NC_140588.1, read on the forward strand.
CAACACCAGCCAACAATACATGTTGCACCCACTGGTGACACTTTGATTAGATTGTCAAAACCACCTGAGCAAGAGGAAACAGTTACTTGGTTTTGTTCACTCCAGATTAGGCCGTCAGGCACCCAGTGGCACCATCACGAGTGCAGGATCATTATCCCCCCAAAGGCAAAAGACTGTGACACCGGAAGCTGCAATGCTTATAAATTGGAGAAATGTTTCCCCTCAGGCGGAGGTGCGAGCTGTAGTTGCTCCAGGCATCTAGCCGTAGGTGGACACAAGATACAACAAGACCCCTCAGGTCCAGTCACAATATTCTCAACAACAAAGTACCTTGTGCCGTGGGTCCGGGGAGAGAGAGCTGGCGACCTCGGATGGAGGCCGTGATGTCAGGCACAGTCATCCTCTTGATCTGTAGGTCAGAGACAGTCTAAGCTTCCAGCTCGGATCCTGCGGAATCAGCAAACGTCCCCCAACACCCCTCGAACACCAGACACTATGGAGTGTGAGCTAGCATAGGTTTCCGGTTGCAAGCACAGGTCCCTCGGACTTAGCAAATGTCCCCAGCACTCCTCGAACCCTTCACATTCCGGCATCCCAGGTGGGCTGCTGATCTTTATGAGCACACTCCTCTGCACAGTATGATTATGGCATGCATCAGGACGATCCTTGTCCCAACCGACGATCACTTCCACCCGTTTCTGCCACACCCTGCCCAGTCCTTAATCGTGGAAACAGAGAGATGCTTTCTGTCCCTGGGATCTTTTAGATAGGAGGCCAGCCAACCGGCCCTTGGAAAGTGCTTAGGTACCCTCCTGTTGATGTACCAGCGTCGAACCAGCGTAGTATGGTTCCAATCTCAAAAGCGTCTCTAACTCCTGAGGACAGAGCCCAAGTAGTTATACCCACAATGGCCATTGAAGATAAGATCAGTTCAAAAGGCCACATTTGAAATGCACAGGCCCTCTCTAAATGTTGTCCTGTCTGCCATCCTACCTAGGGAGGCTTGATCAATATGTTTAGTGGGGCCAGGACCCTGCCCCTTGAAATGCAGGTGCAATTTCCATCCCCTCGTATCAGTACCAGGAAGGCCCCCCCAAAGAGTCAGAGGTCTGCAATTTCCCTTTAGCCCCTAGTTTATGGCATTCTATCAGGAATGCACGGATGTAGTTGTACCCCAGCACCCAGATGTGGATTGGAGACACGCTCACAGGCACACGTAGCCATGAGCACAGCACACGTAGTCATGAGCACAGAAATGTCAACTTTCCCAAAGTGGCATTTCAATATTAGTAATGTTGAATCCACTCCCACTACCAGAGAATGATTTACCATTAATACCTCATTGATATCAAACACTATACTGCTTCTCTTCTGCACATAGACAATACTGCTCATTAGCCTTTCCACTGATCCCCCATGTTAATCACTGTGAGAAGCAGGCCACACCATACCGAACACACAATCCGGTGGCATTCACTATCAGTGCATTTAGCGCACATGCCCTGCCTATTCCCAACACTGCACCCTGACCCCAGAGAGAACTCCAATGTAGAGTAAGACATGCAGAACCTTGGCAAGTAGCTTTTTAAATGCCAATTCTGAATAACTGTAACCTATACACACAGGCCCCACCAGGGCAAACCTGTGGCACGTTTGAAGAGATACCTCTGTGGGTGGCACAACCAGTGCTAGAGACCCACTGAGGTGCATTTGAGTTACATGCCCTAGGTATATGTCTAACCCCTAGACATGGGACTTGCAGTTAACTCAAATCAGCCAATCATGTATACACCAATCACCAGTATGTATATGACAAGCACAGCGCTTTGGCACTAAATGGCAGAGTGGAAAGTAGTCAAAGTCCTAAGGCTAGCACATAGATCAGCAGAAAATGAAGAGGGAGAAATTCAAAAAGCTGAGGGAAAGCACCCTAAAAAGGGCCATTTCCAACATGCATACACTTCCCAAAAAATAATATGTGGCTCTCACTTTCCTCAATTTCCAGTATAAGGTAAAACAATCTAGTCTACTTGTTTTTTATTATTTGCAATCTAACTTTGGAATGAGTGATATTGGGCTACATTTACCATAATTCACTGTAACATGAGTCTGAAACAGCAATGGAATGGCATGTCACTTCTGGGACAAATCAGTTGAGGTTTGTGCATGATATAGGTTTAGCCTCATAAGTCTACCGTCCACTGGTGCTAGCAGTCCACATTGTTGATGATAGAGCATTTGTTGCAGATCTCTTCTTCCCGATATTTTATCTTAAGTGCAACAGAGTTCATGCTTTCAGTGGTAAAGCAGGAGTATTAAAAGAGTAAATCACTCCCACTCAAAGAATCATCTTTGGGAATTGGGCCCAAAATGTCTACCCTCCGTGTTTACACTAAAATTATTATGTTTTGGGACTTTTCAACAGGGTTTAATCAAGTTCACCAGTTAGTCAATTTGTAACATCTCAGAATAGAACATGATTAAGGGCATCATAGAATAAGATGCAGTAAGCTCAGTACGTGGCAGGAATGAGTGAATGGAGATGTAGATATTAAATCAGAATTAAGGAGTCAATCAGTTGAATATAGAATAGGATGGGACTCAAAGTAATTGAAGGATGGAGTATGGCAAAGGGAGTCAAATATGGCATTAAACAAAGAGAGTCAAAGAAGAGGATGTGGTAAAGAATGTGGTCTGGTAAACAAATCAGGGAACTGGATGCTACACAAGTCTGTAAATGGAATGAGGCTAAAACGATCTGAGAAACTGCTGAGTCATGTGACTGGAGAACCACGCGAGGAACAGTATATCAGAAATTAGGGTGGAGAAAAGTAAATCAAAGTCCATTGTGGGGTAAAGGAAATTAGAGACCAGGGTGGGATAAAATAATAAAAGAGAGAGGATAAAACAAAGGCAAAGAGGTGAGAAGGGGAAATAAAAAAAACTAGGGTGGGGAAATGGAATAAGAGAAAATAATGTGACTGGTGTAAAAGAATATAGATGGTGGCTAAGAGTGAATTTAGTTTAGATAAAAAAAATAAAGAATACAAGTAGGTCCTTGGGCATCAGAGATCTGAGAAAATGAAATAGAGTAATATTCATCAACAAATGGTTGTAGGCCTCATGCAGAATGTCTCACCATTAATCTTAGGCTGCAAAATTAAGCTCCTTTTTTATTTCAGCATTCAGCACAAGTAGATGCACATTTGAAGAAAATCAGCCACAAACTCTAACAATGCTACTCTTGCAACACTTTAACAATGTGCACGTCTTAGAAGATGTTGTAAATCCCTTTTTGGCAATTCTCAATGAACTAATCATTTTACATTCATCTTCATTACCCTGATTAGCACACTCTCCTCCCAGATCCGATATAGGTTATTGGGTTATAGATTATGGCTCTTTACGCATCTCAGTAGCAAGGGGGATATTTTAGAAAGATCACTCAAAAATTGTTTAAACGCCTTGATTGCTGCCCACTGGGTAGACAAACTGGTAGGTGTAAGCCCCTGAAGAAAGCCGTCTGTCAGGAATTCAAAAACATGCAATGGATCGATGATAATAGGGTCTTATGACTTAGATAAGCACCACTTGGAGAAGGCTCTCTCATGTTTTTATAGGAACTTAGGGTTGATTGTTTTCATGAGGATTAAATCTTAAGTGCCACCTTCTCTGAGTAGCCTAAACCATTCAGAGCTTGTCTCTCAATAGCTAAATCGTCAACCTGAGGCATTCATAATGGGAAGTATGGAAGGTGAAAGAATTCTCCCTTGGCTAGGGATAGGGACAGAGGAAACCAAGGGTGCTTCTGCCGTAAAGACGCTATCAGATTAACTTCCGTCTCTTTCCCTGGGCCTTCTAAATCACTCTCAGAAGGAGAGGAGTCATAAGGAAGGAGTACAGTAACCTTTGAGGAAATGGACTCGCAATGGCATTTACTGCCCATGCTTCTGGGCACAATGTTTCTGTGCAGAAATTCAGGCACATCTTGTTGTTTGGGGAAGCAGAGAGATCTAGCCACGGTCTCCTAAACTTCAAACATATTTGAACAGGTGGTTGGACATATGATACATTACGGAGCAAGATATGTTTTATCTGAAGCTGTCTGCCCAAAAATCCAATGCGACTTGGATATAAACCACCCTTATTGTGTATATGTTTCTCCCCCCAGATAAAAATCTGGCGGCTATCAGGTTCAGGGACTTGCTCCTTGTCCTGTTCCTTGTCAATTTAAGTACCTCCTTGCCACCTGGTTGCCTGTTCTCACAACCACATCCTTTCCTTCTCAGAAGGAATGATGGAACATCAAGATAGGCAATTGAGTTTTAAATCTCATGCTACAAAATATGGGCAAAAAACATATGGACAAACAAAATATCAACAAGGTAACTATGTGTAAGTAATTATATGTTTAACATACTTAACTCCACGCATATGTACCTTGACAATATGGCCCTGATTCGCAAAGGTAAAATTACACTCTTATGTAAGTTTACGATTTTTTCCTATTTTGTCCTATCTTTTTATGTGTAAGTCTTTGCCACGAGTGCAGAGACTTTGCAGTTGTATAGATACTACCCATAAGGTACTTTTGTGTATAGGAAAAAATCATAAACTTACATAAAAGTGTAAGTTTACTTTTGTGATTCGGGCTCAATTGTCATTACGGTATGTATATGTGGAATTACGAATAGTTAATTTACACTTACCAATAGATACTTACCTCAGCGATATTTTGATTGATAATAATTTTTCTAAGATTTTCATGCAGCACAATATTTCTGTAGTCAATATTCTGTCCTTCAGCTATCAAAGGGGCCTGAAACATCATAAGGGCTAGAAACTTGATATAGTTGACATACATTTTGCAAACAATATACCTGCTCCAGCATATTTGCAGGGTTGTAAGTTCTTTCATTAAAACTATTTCTTGTCAAAATTAATTTCATATCTTTTTCTTCACTGTTCCTTTTATCCTATCCATGAGAGATTGACCTCCTAATTCCGAAGCCTGGCGCAAGAAGGGAAAGCAGATAAAAGACCCAGCTTCCTACTCTTTCTGTTTTTTTATAGATCGCTTTCGGGGCGCATCGTCGGAGGAGTCTGGTGGTTCTTCACCCTCATCATCATCTCTTCCTATACCGCCAATCTCGCCGCTTTCCTAACCGTGGAAAGGATGGTGTCTCCCATAGAAAGTGCTGAGGATCTTGCAAAACAAACAGAAATTGCCTACGGGACATTGGATTCAGGATCCACCAAAGAATTTTTTCGAGTAAGTGCTACTGGTTTGATAAAACTATACTTTACTTTTCATGAGTGATATTGATTGCATTTTTAAAGGAAAATATCTAAGAACGGTGGAACATTGCCAGAACTAGTGTTTGTTTGTCTTTGCAGGGGGTAGTAGTGTTTTTTTAAATTATGGTATTGAAGGTAAAAAATGCAACCGTGGGGAAACTATTATTAAAATAAGAAAATGTTTTCAGTTGCCCAGGAATGCAGGAGCTATTTCATATGGATGAGTCTGTCAATTATTGCCAGGATCCTAAGAGAGTTAGTGGTAACGCCATTCCTAGTGCCGAATGATAGCCCGCTCGGCCCTTTTGATTGGAAAGAGTCGAGAACAGTGTTCATTTTCTGAGGTGGGTGAATGCTTCCGGGGAGTAAAGGATGAGACACCTAATAGTGGAGCCCCTCTCACCTTAGGTAATATAGGAGATTGTTGTAGGGAAGGAGTGAAGCAGCAGCAAGTCAATTTGAAAGAGCGGCTGAGACTGTTCTCCCGCAGGCTGATCCCTACTATCTTGAATTACGATCTTAAGCCACATTTAAAATGTCAGGTGGTAATTGGTTCCAAGTAACAAAATGCCATCTGATACAGATTGTGATCACTTGGTTGCATCTTGCTTACAACTGAGAATCAATAATTTAAGCCTGCCCTCCTCTGCTTACTACTGTGTGTCTTACTACTATCTGTGTGCTTAATGCCTAATGGAAAACCTCTGCCTTCCTGTGTCTTTACATTAGGATTAGCTAGTGAGCTAAGCGTGTTTATTGTTTTATGTTTGCAGTAGTTTGCATTACAGCATCTTTCTGGTAAAGCAAACAGCACACACCCATGTTCATATTGTGCACAATACTGCTGTAAACAATGATCACATATGGAAAAGTGAACACCATTGTGTTAATTTCAGGATTATCAAGTAATGTGATTATAACAAATGTTTGGTTACTCAGTGCACAAAAGGGAGTGGTTTTGATAACCCTATCACTTGGGGATGATGTTGTACTATGCCGTATTCTCCGTGACACACACAGATTGCATCATTCCCGTGAATTATGGATTTTATCCAGTGGGGGGGGGTCTAGAAACGATCTCCATCTCACCAGCTAATTACACAATCATTTAGAACTGGGAGTGCTTGAAAGTCTGCAAATATTGCATTTGCCATGCATTTGGGGCCAGATGTACGACTATGTCATTTTGCGAGTAGCAAATTGCGCTCAATTGTGAGTTGCAATTTGCAGCACACAAAATGACATGTACAGCAGTGTCAGAGACACTGTTTGTGATTCTCAATGGGGCACTCGCAATTTGCGACCCCATTGAGAATGGCTGGGCCTCCCAGGTATGGTGGCCTGCTAGGCTCAGCCGACCTCCATGTCTGGAACTGCTTTTAAATAAGGCTGCTTTTTTTTTTTTAAATGCTGCCCGTTTTCCTCAAAGGAAAACAGGATGCAGCTAAAAAAAGAAAAATGAAGCGTTTTTGTTTAATTTTTTAAGGGCAGGTATTGATCCCTGGGTCCACAACCTTCCCCTACAAATATACTTTCCCCTGCATCCTCAAAGGGGAAGGGGTTCACTGGGGACCCCTTCCCATTTGTGAGTGCTTTACCACCCTTCTGAGAAGGGTGGTAAACTGCGACTGTTTTGCGACCGCAATTGCGGTCACAAAACAGTCTTACATAGGGCTCAGACTCGCTATTAGGAAGGGACCCCGTTGGAACGCCCCTTCCTAATAGGGAGTCGCTAAAAAAGTGTGACTTGCTAAATACAATTATTACAATGCCCATATGTATTTTGCATGAGCAAACGGGGTGCCATTCAGCTTTTCTAGTTGTCAAAATTGAGAACGGGGCAGATTACGCTCCCACTAATGGCCGACTCAACACAAACCCATAATTGTGGCCTGATTGAAATCAGGGCTTCAGTCTACAACCATAATAATGCATTAGCCAAGCAAAAGCAAAAAAATACTGCAATACATTATTAATGCTCTTTGCTTAAGGAGCAGTCACCCCATGAAAGGTGATCAAAACCTGGGCATCTTAATGCAGTCCATACCTCATTGTTACTTGAGCAATGCCGAGAGCAGCTGTCAAAGCCGTCAATTCTACATTTTCGAATTAAGTACAGTAGAATATTTAAACCTGTGTTCTCAATAAAAAATCGTTTATTGGAAAAGTATGTTTGACATGGAAAATGGTGCGAATAAATATAGAATATAAATAATTAATATGTAGCAGGTTGGGTGTTTTGTGGTCCAATAGACTTTAATGTTTAGTCTATTGAAATGATGGAAGACAATCTTTCCATATAATGATGATGTAACCCTAGAGCAATACATAAGAGACAATTTTGAAAAAAAAAGAAACACTCCATCCATGCTGGTATGCACATACAATTTATATTAATGTATTCTATTTTTTAGATTCTCAGAACTTCGAGCTATGCACTGTGTTTTCCTGGCATGCACTCTAAGACTACTAGCACAAATCCAGAAATCCAACGTTGTATGGTTAGGGTCAATGTGCAAATGCATTCTATATATTCGCTTCTTCTTTTACATAATAAATACTTTTTCTAAGTAAGGCAATCTCTTTCTCCTGATTTCAATTGGAAAATGGGGGTGTTTTGTGCACACTGAGTGAGTAGAATAGTCACTGGAAATCATTGTGATTACTCCCAAAGATGTTATTTTGTTGAATTGAACCACATTGGTCCTATTCTGAGACACGATTGGTCACTGAGCCAGTAATTCCAGACCCACAATTACCAACCCAAGCGGATCACTAATTCTTTGGGTGTGAATGTACCACAGTGTTTCGTATCTTGCCTCTAAAATGGGGAATGACTATGGGAAATGGTGTTTCACTACTGATTTCCAGAGGGTATACAAAAATTCTGGGACGACTTCCATGGACATAAATCACTAGCGTTAACCTAGAGACTATGGCTTTGGAAAAAACAGAGGGTGTGATAGTAACACATGTAGAATTACTAGACATCTTGACATTCAGATGAGCCAAGCAGCTGTAATTACTGACTGAATCAGGAATTCTGAAAAATTGGGACTGAGGGCCACTGCTGAGACCATATCCCATGGCATTCCCAAGGGAAGTAAGAGCCATGTATGGCCCCTTTTGCTTACCGTTTTCTGTACAGAGACAATGTTTTCTGAATCCCTTTGTTTTATTTATATAGATAATCTGTTATTGTTAGACCTGGCACCTTGGCGTGAGTTTCCCTTCCACTTTTTGCTGATGTGCCTCAATGTGTTTTGTTGGTGTTAGCTGCTCAGGGCACTGTGCCACTGCTAATCAGTGCCACAGTGCAAGTAATCCCTTTGGAAAAGTGTATACATTGATTGGTGTCCATGTTTGGCTTATTTGGTTTACTATCAGCCTACCTACCTAGTAAAGTGCACCAGGAGTGCCAGGGCTTGTAACTACAAATGCTGCTGGTGGGCTTGCAGCACTGGTTGTGCCACCCACAGAAGCGGCCTAGTAAAATGTGTCTGGGGTCTGCCACTGCAGAACCTTGCGCGCGGTCTAGTACTGTCGCGCTGATTGCGCAAGTGCACCTACTTGCCAATCCCCAAACCTTCACTTAACTACATATTAGTCACCTCTCTGGTAGGCCCAAGGGCAGGGTGCATTGTAGGTATAAGGTAGGACATGCCCTGATGTGTGTGGCATGTCCTAATAGTGAATTACAGCCATTTTCGTTTTTCACTGTTGAAGGCTACCTGCTCTCCCTAGGCCAGAATGGGCTGCTGGAATTACTACACGCTGTAATCCCAGTGGTAGAAAGTCAAGTTTAGTATGCCTGAACTCAGAATAATAAAATACTTCTTTTAGTAAAGTTTATTTTAATATCCTGTGTTTGTAAATACTACTTTTAGAAAGTTAGTATTTACTGACCTGGCCATTTCAGTCCGCCTCTGCTGTGTGTGTTCTGCCTAGTAACAGTAAAGGAGCAGGGTTGGGGAATTCCAGGAGACAGGCTGGCTGCCAGGTGGTGGGTAGAGAGATTACACCAGGATGGGTGGGAGCAATACACCTTTGACTCTGAATAGACCTGTGCTCTGCCACCACAATGCCGGCTCCGCCCCCTGTGGAGCGGCTGATGTCTCTGCCCTGCTGCTGAAAGGAAAGAGCAGAGTCACCACAACAAAGTGCTCCAAAACTGGACTGAGCCAGGCCCAGGCCCCCTGGCGACAAATAACAAAAGAATTGTGCTATAAAAGAAGGAGCCCTGCTCCTAAGAAATAAGATCATGTTTCCGCCAAGAAGAAACTCTGCCTGAAGAGAAGGACCTGGGAAAGCTGCATGGAGGACTACTGTCTCTGACCTGTGAGACTGGCCTGTGGTGGGTGCCTTGCTGCAAGAAGGAGAGGAAAAGACTAAAGGAAAAGACTTTTAAATCAACTTGTGCTTTGAACAGTCTCCAAGGGCTTGCTGGTGAACTTGCCCCCTGAACTGTGCCCCAGGAACAGTGGGCGCTGCCTTTCCCCAAGAAGAGGAGAAGCTGCTGGAGGCGATCCTGTGACGCTGACCCCTGAGGACCTGTGTGCCCCTCATCTGAGCACTGCGACATCTGCCACCGGGGCTACTGCGAGCACCGTAAAGACCTGTCTACTTGGTCCAAGCACCGCAAGCATCTGCCCCCTGAGCCGTAGCTCGCACCGCAAAGAAGAGACTGGTTAGGCTCTGAGCGCCGAGCCTCTGCGACCCCCCTGGCCGTAGAAGCTCCTGTGAAGACCTGCAACGCACTGTGTGTCCCCTACGTGAAGATGACAGCGTGACGCGCTGAAGAGATTGCCCCCGAGCTGCCCCTCCTGCTTCTGCCCGTGATCGTGTAGCCGAGACCGTCCTGAAGCACCCCACGAAGCACCGCCGCCCACTATCACAGAGGGACGACAACGCGACGTGGGACGCTCCTGCAGGGACCCCTGAAGCTGCTGCGATTGTCCTGGTACAAGAATTAAGGTACTGTGTGAGAGCACGCTGGACTGCGACCCGTCCGTGGCTTTGTTCGCACCGTACTGACTTTGGAGACCCGCTACGCTGTTCACGCGTGTGGTGGGAGCTTTGGCAACCATCGTACCAGCTGGCCGAAGCGCTCCGGAAAAGTACGAGCCGTATTGCATTGAAAGTATAGCACGTTGCGAGGTTTGGCAAGAGGCGTACCGGACGTGTACGACGCGTACCAACGAAGGTACGGTCCGTACGGTTCACGTCCCGAGTACACGTGTTCACGCGAGAAGCGTGAGAAACGGCAAGTGACGTCCAAAACCTTGTACGAAGCATACGCAAGGCGCTACGAAGCGCACAGAACCTCTAAAGAAGCTATTCTAAGTAGAATTTTGCCATTTTAATAACTGTGGACTGCCTGGAAGCATTTAAAAGTAACTGGAACATTATTGAAGCAAGAGAACTGTATTTTGACAACCTGCCTAAAGAAATCTTATATATAAAGAACTTTATTTTGCTATAAATACAGCCTTGTGTCTTTGTGTGGTGGGGAGGTGATTATTGTGTGAGATATCTTGAACGCTTAACCTAATGCCCTCTGGAAATCTAGCCTGACTGCTCGCGCCACGTTACCTAGAGGGTGAGCAGGGGTTATTTTTAAAGAGGTAATCCTACGCCCTGACTTAGAGGAAAGGGTCTCTGCTTGTCGCAAGTGCATACCTGCGCCAACCAGAGACCCCGGATTCTAACAGTTATGTTATGTGTATTTGTAAAGAGTACTATCACCCGCCAAGGTATCCTGGTGCTGACCAGGTTATGTGTGCATATCCGTACATATAGCAGGTTAGTAAATTGAACAGCCAGGTCTTCATGCTCTTGCGCAATTCAAGAAGAGGAGGGAGGCTCTGATGTGGAGTAGGAAGTCATTCCACCCTTTAGGAGCCATGTAAAAGAACGCTTGTCATCCTGACACATTCTTGTGCGTGCATGGGATGTGTGCAAGTGGGGGACCTGTGGAGCAGAGCTGGCTGGGTGGTAAGGACATGCAGCTGTTCAGGTAGGTGGGCCAGAGATGTCTAGTGCCTTGAATGTGTGTGAGGAGTTTGAATTGAGCGTGTTTATGTATCGGGAGCCAGTGGTGTTCCCTGAGGTAGGGTGTGATATGAGGTTAGTTTGGGAGGTTGAGGATGAGTCTGGCTGCCAATTTCTGGGTGGTTTTAAGTCTTGTAGGGAGTTGCTTGGTGATACTGTAGTCCAACTTGCTGGTGACGAGGGCATGAGAGACTGTTTTCCTAGAATTGCTTAGGAGCCATTTGAAGATCTTTTCAGCATCTTCAGGGTGTGGAAGTGGGATGCAGTGATGGTGATGGCGTTGGCTTGTGTGGTCATGTTGAGTTGGTTGTTCATTATTATTCTGAGGTTCCTGACATGGGTTCTGGTGTGTGGGTCCCAGTTCAGCCGGCCACCAGTTGGAGTTCCATGGTGTTTTGTTCTTGCTGAAGATCAGTACTTCATTGGTGTTGAGCTTGAGGCAGTTGGCTTTCATTCAGTTAGTGACTATGGTAATGTAGGCGGTGCAATTGTTTCTTGTTTGTGGGTCTTCTCTGAGAAAGAGAGTATGAGTTGTGTGTCGTAAATGTTGGAAAGTATGTTGATGTTGTGTGCGCAGATTACTTTGGCCAGAGGAATCATGCATGCATTGAAGAGGGTGGGGCTGAGTGATGAACCTTGAGGCACACCGCAGAGGAGTTTGCAGGCTTACAGGGAGTAAAGTGCCAGACTGACAACTTGTGTTCTGTTAAGTACGGGCAGATACAGCGGAGCACGGGTCATTCGATTCCAATTTCATTCAGGCATCTGCTGAGGATGGGGTGTCAGATTGTGACAAATTATGCAGAAAGGTCCAGGAGAATGAGGGCTGCCATGTCCCCTCTGTCAAGGATCATGTGGAAGTCATCTGTGGTGGAGATGCGTGCTGTTTCTGTTCTGTGGTTCGGCCTGAATACAGATTGTGTGGCGCTTAGGTGGTTGTTGAGGTGGTCTGTGAGGCCTCGATTGATTAGTTTCTCTGAACTTGCAAGAATTGGCCACATTGCTTAAATACTACTCATCTTCTTCTCCTTGCTACAAGTAGTAACTTTGCAGCCCCTAAATGTCTTCCACTCTTTCTGGTGCATAGGTCTATAGATTCCCAAAGAAAACCATATACCTCATTCCATTCCAATATTTTCGAACACTCTTACTTGTTCTTAGTAGTGCAAAAACACGACTCAATGGCACTTTATCCATAGTAATGAATCTACTAAAGGCACAAATATCCACAGGTCCATTTTCTGTCAATTAGGATGTCCCATTTGTGCACACACGTGGCATCCTATGCACACCTAAGTTTAACTTGGGAGCCAAAACATTTGCTTCATAGGTACCTGTTTATGAAGGTAAATTTGATCTTAATGATACCGCACATATAATCTTATGCCCCAGTTTCAAGAACTGCTGATTTGTGACTAGAGAATGTGTTCAAACTAGATAGTGTCACCCTCATCCTAAATCGATCGGGAATTTTGATGCAGTAAATTTACACCTGGAATTTCTTACACTGTGTGCATTGGTAATGCCAGTTGCAAATGTATTACTTTATTCCCAAATTTCATCTGATCTGGAAATTGATATTCCCACACAGATTTCTCCAGGTATTTCCCAAATTCCAAACCTTTTTCTGTGGCTATATTGTCCCGCTTTGACCTGGCAACAGTGTGCACGAAAACACGCATGGTAATTCTACATGTGGTAATACTGATTAAGAAATCCCTGCATTACTCAGAATTCATGATTCGGAAAGACACAGCTGAATTGAGAGTAACTCGGAAAAGGCTATAGGTCCAGGCGCGCAACGCCCATATGGCTCGAAGGGCTTCAGTGCCCGCCGCCTCCCTCTCGCCCCCACCTCAACTGTCTTGTGTGTCAGCCCGGGCTGAGACCGCTTCACGGGCACACACACAGACAGTTTTTGAGCTGCTGTAGGCTGGCTGGGCTGGCATCCCTCTTATTGCAGCCGCACACGAGTGCTTCACAGGTCTTTAAAAGACCATTTACTTGTTAACGAGGCTTTGTTGTTTTTTCACCCCTTCTTAGAGCCCCTGCATCTCTACTCTGCCTATTGCTGTAAGAATTACACCCCCAAAAAAATGTTTATTACCCTCCATTCCCCCCTCCCGAAATTTGGCTTTAGTTGCGCCTCTGTATAAGTCTCATAACTTTTCCCCTTAAAGTGAACCGCTGGCATTCCTATCAAAAACCTTACAGCCAAAGGGGAGTCTGAGTACGTGACGATTTAAAGGAATACCACACAAACCTAAGCCAGTAATTACTTCCACAGTGTGATATAATTCTATTCATGCAGGCATCACTTTCAGAAAAAGCATTGAAAATTAGCAGCATCTGCTTCTGAGCAATCACAACACAATTCACTACATTTTCGTTTTTTTTCTCCTTCTTGTGAATGGAAGAGATTTTCCTCTGTATAGTAAGACAAAAGAAGCGAGCGTTCTGCCGACGGCAGTCGAGGAACGGAAAAGGCATGAATATTTGATTCTGCAGTTAATTGTCCCGGGCTGCAGTGTGGCTCTGGGCTGAAGCAAGATGTGGGGGGAGCGTCGATGTGTCGTTTCATCGCTGTGAAGCGCGCGCTGCTCCCTGGAGAGAGAGGCTGCTCTGCGCGTGTGTCTTAGAAAAGGCCTCCTTGATCAGAGAGAACATCTTTTATAGATGTGAGCTGCAATGAGCAAGGCTGAAGTGTGAGTGGTGTGAGTCCGCGGGGGGTATGTAGATTTAACGTGCAGCATATTGAGGGGAGTCAAGAGGGAACGGAGGGGCATGTCAGGAAATGCGAATTTTGGAGACATTAAACGCTCTCTCGTGGGGACAATAAATGAATAAAGTAAAGGGCCAGTTATTGAACGGCGGATTGGCATGTTTGTAGGAATATGTCTGGAGGTGATGGAACCGGCACTGTGAGAGAAGGTAACTTGCCCTTGAAGACAAGACTAGAACACAGATCTTCTGGTTGCAATCCATCAGCCTACCCCATACCTGCCAAAGTGGGAAGAAAATCGTCTGTGTGAGGAGGGGGCGTGGTCTTAGAGGGGCCCGGCTGTATGCCAAGAACTTCCAGAGAGGGCCTTCTGCCCCATCCATCCATTGCCTGCTTGCAGCCTCAAAAGACAGCCGTAAATCCACTCTCTGCAGTGGGTTCCAGCTCGCCTTGCTTGCCACGCTTGCCACCAATTGATTTCGGCTCGTCGCTGTGTGAAAGGAGCCAAAATCGTGAGACACGTGGTGGCACTCACGGCCAGACTGGGAACTGAAACCAGCCCTGGCAAACTGCTCAGCCGGCCCCCCTGGGGAAAGAAGGGGGGTGCGGCCGAGCTGTTTGTCATGGCCGGTTTCGGATGATTTTGTTACAGGGGGCCGATATTGCTGGCACCCGGTAACAAAAACGCCCCCCCCAGGACCGAAAACCGGCCCCCACAAGGGCGGCACAACGGGAAAACGCCTGGTGCCCCCTTCGGCCAGTCCGGCCCTGGTGGCATCATATGGGTTGGCAGGTCTGCTACCCCAACACAACTTGTATTAAATATGATAACATTTTAATGGTTTCAGAAGTTGCAACAATCATCTGAACCAACGGAGCAGATAAAATCCTATGACACAGCCATCCTCACTAGAATATATCTGTTTAAATTAGGGAACCTTTTTCCGGGGCTCCTTTTGTTGTAACCCATCATCTCGTGTCTGGCCAATTTTAGGTCTCTCCTGAGCCAGCGCTTTAGCGCTGCTCTGGCAAGAGTTTTAGTAAGCCGGGTTTTGGGAGTGCAAACTAGTGGCTTTTCAGGGCTCCAGCTACAGTGCATGTGCGCCGGGGGTGCGCACCATTTGCCCGCCTGCGTGATCGCTTTCGCGGGTGCTTTGATGTTCTCAGTGAGCCGCGCGGCCACTGAGAACATCAAAGCGGGCGCGAAAGTGCAAAATATTTGCCAGCCTGCGTGCCTCTCTCCCCGTAGTGCGCGCGACTGACCTACCCCCTCCCTTATCCCACTTCCTGCTTGTTTTCTTTCCATCCTTTATCTTTTCTTTTGCATTAGTCATTCTTGCTTGTTTAACCTATGTCTTTAGCCTACAGTTATTCAGTTAGTGGTTCCTTTTCTTTGCACCAATCAGAATTGGATTTTCTTTTTATATGTTATGTGCATTTAACTAAAGAGTTTCCTTACCTGTTCTAAGTATACCTGCATACTGCGAGGCACTCTTACTTAGATACTGAATTGTTATGCAATGCTGAAGTTATTTTTAAATTTAAAAAAATCCTATTGCAAGTTTATGGCGACAGTGTTTAGGCGGCAGCAGGTTTTCTTTTTTCAGGCTTGCCTACGTATAGTTTTTAGATGTCTGTAATTCAAAACCCATTGTGGACAAAACCAATACTTACTGTGGGTTTTGGGGTTAGTCCATTGCTTATCTTTGGTTGACTTGCTTGTCAGTCCAATTTACTTGCAACTCAATTAATGACATCTCTTCCTATTCCTGTGTGTATCCCCCCCCCCCGGGGTTTAGCAGCTTTTTTGGCATTCTTTTAACTGAAAGACTTGTACTCCTCCCCTGCTTACATTCAGTGAACTACTTTTTGTTTTTCGATCAGCACTCCATAGGAGCGCATGTGTATGTTTTCCCCTCTCCTCCGTGTGTGCTGCTTCCCTTCACATCACTCGTTCTCCTGTCCCCACTCACCCCCACCCCACACTTAAGCTTGCCTGGTGCTTTTCCCAGTCGTCCTTGATCTGACTCTGCTTGCTTCTGTTTGTTCCCTATCGACCCACCTCCTCTGTTGCTCCCCCCTATGCGCCTCCCCCCGCTCACCATGCTCGTCAGTGTTTGTGGTTCTCTTTCCCCTCCCACTTCACCTCTAGTTGACTCTGCAACCCCCAAAACCCTCATTCTCCATCACCTGGGGAATGCTCTCTCATTTTCAGTTTTCTGAAGGCCAAGCACCTACAACTTGCTGTTAGGCTGCTCTTTCCTTTAAAAAAATGCTTTGGTGGACTTTTTATAGTTTTTAATTGAACACTCTGATGTGGGCGTCCATCTGAGAGCATTAAATTTAAACAAAAATAAAATAGACAGTGTGGAATGATTCATGCCTCGTTATGCATGCACGGGTATATCTCATCAGTTTAACTGCCATTGCGAATTGATGCATACTTGTGCAGGCACGTATTAAACATATCTGATATATATATTTGTTTTTTATTTGCTGATGGTGTTTAGTGTCTGACAATAAACATTTTTTGTGGACCAGCAGTGGCTAAAAGCTTCGGCAGAGTCAATTTGAGTAATGCCACTGAAAAGCAAGATCTGTTGCCTTTTCCAGTGCTTGTGTATTATTTTTTTTTACCTTATGCCTGCACTAAACATTTTTTTATTTAAAAAAAAAAAAAAAGTAACCAACACAGCAGCATGCCAAGGCTTATTTACTTTACCAATGTTTGATTCCACTTCCAGCCACATTTGCAAGTGCAAACTGAAGAAATGTAACATGGGTTCCACACCCAGTGTTCATATTCAGTAACCATTAAAGTTGTACATAACTGTTTTTTTCAAAAAGGGAAATGCATAAAAAAAAGTATTTAAATGTTCTCCACGTATACTGAACGTTTTACAGATTAATTGTGGGGCCGCTGTGAAATCATTGACTTGAACAAGAGGCAGTAGAAACACTGGACTACACTCTTGTGGCTTTGATTGTACTATACATATATTATATACATACATACCAAGAAATAGGAAAGGCACATTCTGTGTGTTTCACCTTTGAGAAAAGATCAGACAACTCTTGGTCTAGCTAGAATGTCCTATTATAGGCCTAGTTGTTGAAAGGCTAATTTGGTAGTTTATGTGGCTAAACAGGCTACCCACAGGAGTGTGGTTCAAGAAGTAGCTGAATCCTAGACCATTCTTTTTCATGGAAATAGCTGAGCGTTTGGAATTTTAATTGATGAAAAGGTGACATGTCCCCATCAAAAACAATAAGGCGTTTTTTATCGAGCCTCATTCAGAGCAGTTAATGTTGTATTCTTTTTACAATTAAAATTGAAGAAAAGAACTCTTGAGTCAGTTGTTAGAATCATTTTAAAAGAATAAAAAATAGCAATTATGTGTCTCAGAAAAGTCTATATCTATATTACTTTACCACTTCAAGATTTTTAAAAAAATTGTTATATTACCACCCCAAGATTAAGCAAGCATTGGCATAGCCAATAGGTCTCGCCTTTTGTACCTTATAAGTGTTTAGACATGCAACAGTTGATGTTGTTGCACCTAGGATATTGTACTGCATAACTAAATACTTATAAGGTTCCAAAGGCGAGACCTATTGGCTATGCCAATGCTTGTTATTATTCCTTTACAGCATATAATTAACTGGGGGCCATTTCCACGTACAGAAGAGAGCTTTGCAGAAAACATATTGCAGCAAATGCATGGGAAACATGAGATGCTGAATATACTATAGAGCGATGTTTAATGGCTAGTTAAGACCAGATTACAGAAACCTGAGGGCACTTTTAGTAAACCTTCACGCAGAGCTGCAAGCCAAGGTGCTGCTCTGCGATGCATGAATGGGAGAGGGCAAAAAGATATGGAGGATTTCTGCCCTCTCCTTGCGCTGGTGCACTGTGTGCAGCCTAGCGCCAATGCAGGCAGCCTTGTAACAATGTAAGTGTGCCTGTGTTACAGGCAAGATTGTTTTTGTGCTCCTTCCTGCCCAAAAATAACCCAAGGAGGCATTTTCCTCTTTCGATGCGTGCTGCAGAATGCAACACACGTGTATAGAGGATTTAACAAGATGAAATAAAGGTAGTTCTCCTCGTTATGCCTCACTTTGGAAGGTGTGGCATTTTGACACGTTCAAAGGCGTACAAGTCCTTTTAAATCTTGACATGCACCAAAACCAAGGGGTGGATGCATGGGAGCACCCATGCTCCACCCATGGAATGCCTCCCAAGTTGAAATCTAACATAATGCCGCGCAAGCAGCTGCCTTGATTTACATTACCTTACAAAGCCACGCAAGGGCACACAAATCAGGCCTGTCGTGGCTTTATAAATATTGTTCTTCAAGAGCAAAGGTCAGGTTTTCATCACACATGTCCCAATTACCAGGTCAACAAGTAAGCTTCTCAACCACAACTATTCCCCTGCTCCACATGGGCCCTCATTACAAGTGGCTCAATATTTCCGATAGCGTAGGTATCAGCAGCTACTGGACTCAATGCAATTGTATGTTTAATGGAAACACCATATGTATATGATATTTCACCCAGAGATTTCATCATTAGAAACTAGTACAGTGGAAAACATACAGGGATCCTCACAGATAGGCCAGAACCTGTGTGTTATTCCCCAAAAGTTAGAATACCAGCTAGCCCCCTATAGAAAAACCAGGGCTCTAAGAAGTATTTTTGATAAATCCAGGGGCTGAGGGGTTAAATAACAGGTAAAATAAAGGACCACTGACAATGAAGGCAAAATGTGCTGCAAAAAAATTGGGTTGAGAACGTTTGAGGTATGAGTGGCTTAGGGGTTGACACCATTACCAGTAGATGCCATTGAAACTGATGCTATCATATATTTATAATCTCTCCTGGGTTAATGTTCACAGAGACAGGTTGCTGTTTTATAGAGAAGCAATCCATCCTCCATTTAAAAGTCTGCTGGCAAGGTTCAACTCGGGACAATTGCTTCTGTGTCCGAATTTTACAACATTCAGACATCCTAGTGCATATCACAGGGCAATGGACAGTTTGGGTGGCTGAAGTGCAGTCTAGAGCACAGCGTATGATCCAAGGGAAGAATAAACGAGGAGGCAGCCAGGTGGACTTTTTAATAGCTGTTGAAATAATCTTTGTGACTTAGTTTAAAGAGAAATATAACAATGTGAATATGGAATATTTGAACAAGTTACATTTGTCAGTCCTTTCTAGGATGAAGGCAATCTATAGTGAAAACGAGAATATTTCTAAAGAAATCATACATTTAACTGTGCATTCCTCTAACAATGGATAGGTGGGGATTATGGCATTACACAGGACTATGGTAATATGCATGAAGCCAAGTCAGCTGTTATTCTCTCACAGTTATTTTGTTTAATGTGTTTAAGCTGGAAGGAATCCGAAGTGCCCGATTACGATGAAGGTTGGACTGCCACCGCCATCGTAACCATTTTTTCCATCTGCCATATCACAATGGCGGGCGGATGTGTGGCAGTCGGAAGCACCGACCGCCACTGAACCGACAGGCTCTGAGCCCGTCAATCTGTCTGAGGCAAAGTAATGCCTACAATGGTGCCCCCCGTAGGCATTATGATGTTCCTTTCTGCCGGCCCTTACACGGCGGGGAACCCACCAGGAAAAGGCAGGCAGAAAGGGACAGTGCCTCATTTTTAGGTTTTGGGGCCACCTGCAGGGATATGTTTCAGGTATATTTTATGCACTACGGTGGGTGCTGCAGCCCGCAGCACCTTCCAGAATACATAAAATAGATTTGTGACCACCTGAGTGGCGGTTGCATCCTAATTCGGACTGCGGGACCACCGACTTGTAGTCGGGCTGTCCCTTTTCTGAATGGATGGCAATCGGACATCCATTCTCAAGTCTGACCGCCATCCTAATGAGGCCCGAAGTTTGAGTCATATAACACAATATTACTTCAGAATATAGATGTAAGCTTGTGTAAGGTATTAGCTAAACAAATACTTCTTACTTTTCAAAAGCTGATAAAATGAAACCACTGAGGTGTAATCCCTTGGGCTGTATCACAGAGAGTGCCCTGGGGGAAAAATGGGCATGTGCGCCTGCTTTGTGAATCCCCAGGCACTTTGGCATTACAGAAGGGTCCACAGACGCTTGTGTGTCCCCTTCTGTAATACTGATAGCGCTGGCCACATTCCCTCATTCACATGGAAATGGTGGCTCAATGCAAATGAGTGAATCACTTTGCCTCTGCACCCGTACCACATTATGCACGCGGGTGCTGAGGCAGACATGCCTTTAGGAGGCACACTGAAAGTATGACTCAAAAAGGTGGTGCACTTTCAGTGCACCTCCTAAAGCCAGCCCTCTGCAGGGGAGACTCCCGAGACCTTCATTTGCGGGTGAGTGCAGTCACTCACTGCACCCACATGTAAGGGAATCTTTCTCCCCTCTTGAAAGTGCTGGCGGGGTGCCGCCTGCACCATGAAACATGGAGCAGCTTTGAAGCAGCCGCCCTGTATTTCACTTGAGGGCAGCGCATCCACCATAATAGGGTGCACTTTGCCTGTTTGCACCTGGCACACCGTTTTAGGGTGTGCCATGGCGCAATCAGGGAAAGTGCTCCTTTACGATAATACGGGCCCTGGTAGGCATTTACATAGTCACACACATAATTTGATCAGAAGGCGGGCACAATATACACAGTTACTTTGGACTCTTACATAGCATTCGATCAGGTGCAGTGGCTTCTTCATGTGGGTTACAATGGATTGCTTCGTATTCAGACTTCTTCGTTTGCTTGTCAAGATGACATATTTATGAAATCACAAGCCATGTTTATACTCAGAACCCACCATCTACATTCAAATTTGAAAATAGACCCCAGGGGTAGTTTCTGTTTATAGAAGCTTTGGTCTCTTCCATCTGGTTTAACTCAATTTCACTATAGTGTAAATATAAACAGTATACTTCCCGCCACCTATATTACATGCAGGTGAGATTATTTGGATTTCACAAAGATGAGTTGTAAATTCGAGCATTAATCATTATCGAGAAGTGATGGTAAGTATGGAGTCTTGAAACAGAAATGCAGATCCCGCAACCAGTTACTAGACAGGTAGTTCTGAGAAAATCACATATATTACATTGACAATATTGGGATTAGTTAATTATGAAACATGGATTTCCCAATTTAGAAAAAAAGATGGGGCGGCACTTTTTTTTTTTGTTGCAAGTAAGGCAGTGGTGACAGTAGTGTGGAGAGACAACCTGCGGTGAAGGTGATTTAGGAACCACGGCGGGCCCTCGCGCGCTTCTGAACACAAGCATTAATGGGGTTGGAGGTTAACAATTAGATCTAGAGACGGCCTCTTGGAATGGAAGTCAATAGATTGAATCAATTCCCCCTGCGCTTTCAGAGGGCATTCGCGCACGGTGAAAGGAGAGCCGGCCGCTGCGACTCTGATGCAGTGAATTACCATAAACACACAGATGAGAAGACGGCACCGCGCCTTCGCGCTTGTTTATTCTCTCTCCGGTGCCTAATCCGAGCCGGTGGGGGCCACTGGCACCTTTTTTTGGGGCGCGGCACTTTTGTTCTGTACCGGCCGCGGGTTCCTGAGCAGATCCCTGAGCACCGGTGCACATCCCTTTACATATTAGGCCCTATTCGTTCTCTCTCTCTCCCAAACTCTTCTCTCTCTCTCTCTCTCTCTCTCTCTCTCTCTCGCTCAAACTCTCTCAAACTCTTCTCTCTCTCTCTCAAACTTCTCTCTCTCTCTCTCTCTCTCTATATATATATATATATATATATATTACCTACTGGCGGTCGCCAGTAGGTAGTTATAGTTAGGACCCTGTTTCCATAGGAAATCCGCAACATTCTATTTTGAATAACTTTGGCGCCGGTCGACGAATCCTCGCGAATTTCTCAAAATAGGTGGGGCGCTACGCTCCGCTCCTACCCTGAAAGTCTCGGGGGGATTCGTCAAGCGGGGGCTGAGATAAAAGGGGGGTCCCAAAACGCGTTTTTCCCATGCATTTTTCCATAGGACCTTTAGACAGGGCTACAGCCCGAACGGCTGAACAGAATTACTAGAAATTTGGCAGAGAGGTAGTCCTCAGGTCAAGGAAGTGCCTTTTGTAGGTTTGGTGTAAATCTGTTCAGTAGATTCTGAGAAAATAGCCTTTAAATCAATATATATATCTGAGCCAGCTTACGGTACGCTTACCGTAAGCTTACCGTACGCGTACGGTGGCGTGCGCGAGCGCGATTCTGATTGGCTGTTACATCTAAATAAACATTCGAATCGGTCGAAACCAGGAAGCGGCGGCCGCCATTTTCTCTCTCGCACTCTGAGGGGGGGGCTGTAAACAAAGGCAAAAAACATATAAAGGGGCTGTTTAGACAGCGCCCATGCACATAGCCATGTTAGTTGAGTCCTCAAAGATCCCCCAAGGCCAAAAACGGTAAATTTTTATTTTTTGAAAATTTCGCCGATTACGCTTACCGTACGCGTACGGTGCGCTTACGCTAAAAATGTTAATAAAAAAAAAAAAACACTCTCTGTGCATGGCATATTATTGTCATCACTTACAAATTAAATTTAACAGATTACCTATCACAAGGAAGCGCATAATATGTCCTCCATGTGCGCACGGTGCGTAAAGTGGGCACGCGGTGCGCGTAGCGCACTGCGTGCCCACCTTGCGTGTACGGCACTAACTGCGTAAAGTGGGCGCGCGGTGCGCGAAGTGCACCGCGTGCTCACTGTGCGCGCACGGTGTGCGAAGCGCACGGTGCGCGCACGGAACGAACTGCGTTAAGTGGGCGTGCACGCCACGAATGGCGTAAAGTAACTTAGCATTTAAAAAACCGTACAAATTCACTGAAAAAACCATAGGTTTCACACACGTTATAGTTAGGAATTAGCATTTAAAAAACCTTGCAAATTCACTGAAAAAACCATAGGTTTCAGACATGTTATAGTTAGCGGAAATTTTACTGATAAAAAACCAATGAAATTCCCCCGTTATAGTTAGTGCAGGCAACTATAACTCACGCGACCGCAATCTTCTGCTGATGACATATGTGTCTTTATGAAAAAAAAATATTTGTAATATATGTATAGCTAAAAATTTATGGAAGAAGACATGGGCAAATAAGTGTCTAAATACAGTATTAGCATCAGCAGAGGATTGCGGTCGCGTGAGTTATAGTTGCCTGCACTAACTATAACGGGGGAATTTCATTGGTTTTTTATCAGTAAAATTTCCGCTAACTATAACATGTCTGAAACCTATGGTTTTTTCAGTGAATCTATATATATATATATCCCAAACTCTTCTCTCTCCTCTAAACTCTTCTCTCTTTATCTCTCTCCCAAACCCTTCTCTCTCTCTCTCTCACTCTCTCAAACTTCTCTCTCTCTCTCTCTCTCTATATATATATATATACATCCATATATATATATCCCAAACTCTTCTCTCTCCTCTAAACTCTTCTCTCTTTATCTCTCTCCCAAACTCTTCTCTCTCTCTCTCTCTCTCAAACTTCTCTCTCTCTCTATATATATTATCTTCTGGCGGTCACCAGTAGATAGTTATAGTTAGGACCGAGTTCCCATAGGAAATCTGAAAATTCTATTTTGAATAACTTTGGCGCCGGTGGATGAATCCTCGCGAAATTTTCAAAACTAATGGGGCGCTCCGCTCAGCTCCTACCCTGAAAGTCTCAGGGTGATTCATCAAGCGGGGGCTGAGAAAAAAGGGGGGTTTTCCCCATGCATTTTCCCATAGGACCTTTAGTCGAAGGTGCAGCCCGAACGGCTGAACAGAATTACTTGAAATTTGGCAAAGAGGTAGTCCTCAGGTCAGGCATGTGCCTTTTGTATATATGGTGTCAATCTGTTCAATAGTTCCTGAGAAAATTGCAGTTAAAGGTACATAAATATCTATAAGCGCCCACCGTGCGCGCACCGTGCGCGCACCGTGCGTGCACCGTGCGCGCACCATAACCTGCGCGAGCGTAATTCTGATTGGTGGTTACATGTCAGTCAACATTCGAATCGGTCGAAATCAGGAAGTGTCGGCCGCCATTTTGTGTGTGACAGTGAAAAAGAAAGGTGGAGAACGTGAAAAGGGGGCAGGGTAGAGAGTTCCTGACCCTCTAGCCTTTGTCAGGGGGTCACTGAAGGACCCCGAAGGGTGAAAAAAACATTTTATTTTTCTTTCAAAAAATCGCGGGGTGCGCGCACCGTGCACGCACGGTAAAAGACCCTTGAAAAAAAAAAACATTTTAAATGAGCCATTCCATATCACAGGATACAGTCAATCTATAACTATATACATAGGTAGTTTATTGTAAAATAAATATATAAAAAATATAATAATACATACATAAATTAGCATTTAAAAAACCTTACAAATTCACTTAAAAAACCATAGGTTTCACACACGTTATAGTTGGGAATTAGCATTTAAAAATCCTTGCAAATTCACTTAAAAAACCATAGGTTTCACACATGTTATAGTTAGCTGGACATTTCACTCGTAAAAAAACATTGAAATTCCCCCGTTATAGTTAGTTCAGATAACTATAACTCGCGTGACCGCCACTCTATCACAAGGATGATGTCATGAGTGATGTCATGAGTGATGTCACTGACCATGTCATGAGTGATGTAATATGTGACGTCATAAGCAGTGGATTGCGAGCGCGCGAGTTATAGTTATCTGAACTAACTATAACGGGGGAATTTCAATGGTTTTTAACGAGTGAAATGTTCAGCTAACTATAACATGTGTGAAACCTATGGTTTTTTAAGTGAATATATATATATATATATATATATCCATATATATATATATATATATCCCAAACTCTTCTCTCTCCTCTAAACTCTTCTCTCTTTATCTCTCTCCCAAACTCTTCTCTCTCTCTCTCTCTCTCTCTCAAACTTCTCTCTCTCTCTCTATATATATATATATCCATATATCTCCCAAACTCTTCTCTCTCCTCTAAACTCTTCTCTCTTTATCTCTCTCCCAAACCCCTCTCTCTCTCTCTCTCTCTCTCTCTCTATCTCCCAAACTCTTCTCTCTCTCTCTCTCCCAAACTCTTCAATTCTTTCTATCTCCCAAACTCTTCTCTCTCTCTCTCTCTCTCTCTCTCTCTCTCTCTCTCCCAAACTCTTCTCTCTCCTCTAAACTCTTCTCTCTTTATCTCTCCTTCACTGTGTCTCTATCTCCCAAACTTTTCTCTCTCTCCCAAACTCTTCTAATCTCTCTCTCTCTTTCTTAAACTCTTCTCTCTCTCTCTCTCTCCCAAGCTCTCTCTCTTTGTCTCACACACTCTTCTCTCTCTCTCTCTCCTAAACTCTCCTCTCTCTCTCTCCCACTCTCTACCCTCTCTCTCCCAAACTCTCCCCTCTCCCTCCCAAACTCTTCTCTCTCTCTTTCTCAAACTCTCCCCTCTCTCTCCCAAACTCTCCCCTCTCTCTCCCAAACTCTCCTCTCTCCCTCCCAAACTCTTCTCTCTCTCTTTCTCAAACTCTTCTCTCTCTCTCCTAAGCGCTCTCTCTTTGTTTCCCAAACTCTTCTCTCTTTCTCCCCCAAACTCTTCTCTCGCTCTCTCTCTCTCTCCCAAACTCTTCTCCCTCCTTTAAACTGTTCTCTCTTTATCTCTCTCCCAAACCCTTCTCTATCTCTCTCTCTCTCCCACAATGTTCTCTCTCTCTCCCAAACTCTTCTCTCTCAATCTCTTCTCTCTCTCCCAAACTCCTCTCTCTTTCTCGATTCCAAACTCTCTCTATGTACAAAACTCTTTCTCGCTTTCTTTCTCCACTCCCGTCTCATTTTATTTCATGTCCACTCTAGCTCTTTCGCTCCCTGTTCCTCTGTCTCTCCTTCCCTCTGTCTTGCTCTCATACATTCTTCCACTCTCTCTCATTCCTTTGGTCAGTCTCTTTTCTTCTTCCTCTCATCTTGTCTCATTCATTCTAGCTGTCTTGCTCCCACTCTCTCTGTCTCTCCTGCCCTGTCCCCTTCTCTCTCTCATTCTCTCTCTCACACTCATTCATTCTAGCCGTTTCTCTCTCATCTTTCTCACTCTTCCTCATTGCACTCTCACTTTTTCTCTTTGTGTCTCTCATTCATTCTAGCCCTCTTGCTCCCCTCTTTCTTTCTCTCTCCAGCACCCTCTCATTCTCTCTCTCTTGTTTAATCTAGCTCTTTTGCGCCCTCTCTTTCACTGTTACCTCATCTTCCTCTAACCCTCTTTCATTCACTTTAGCTTTACCTAGAGATAGATTATTTCAGAAAATTCGTTTTCTTTAAAAACACATACACGTAAAGTCAACTGGACAGTAGAATAACGCATGCCATATACCAAAAAATAAGAGATACAAGATTTTAAAAATACTGTAGGAATTTGATGAAAGCCTCCAGTAATCATATTTTATTGAACAGAATAAATATTAATATTCTTGTGCCTTTCCATAAAAACGTTACATTTAATACCATAGACGCAAACCAGTGCTTTCCTCGCTACGTCCTCTGATCAATCAAGTGGACATCAGAAATCGAGACACGCAGTGTACAACAATTGCACTTGTGCCACTACTAAGACTTCTGAGAGCCTCCATGCATCTAGAAGAAGCAGTTCTTCTCCACAATGGAACTATCCACTTCTTCCGCGGCACCACATACTCCCTACATTGCTATAATTTGTGAGCCACTGACTCTTCTTCTGCACTACAAGCAGGACAAAGTGCAGAGGTATCTCCCAACTTTGACCATTTTTTATTGAATATTTTAGCATTTGGGGTACCATACCTGACCGGTAGGAAAGGTTTTTTTGCTAACGACTGTGAGATGGAGTCCATAAATGCATTAAATAATGGAACGAATTTGAATCCAAGGAAATATTCATCTGAACCTCCTGCTTACTTGATCAGAAAATGTCCTTCATCTCATAATTCCAAAAAATATCTTTATTAGCATGTCTAGAAGATTACATCAGATCCTGGGGCTGATACCATAATCTTCCAAGGCCCAGTTCTTGTAAGAATGATTTAAAAAAGAAGTCAGAGGATCTTTAAATTGCCTGGCAGCTTCAATATTTCTTGGATCCTTGCTGTAAGAAGAAAGTCCTTCATTAGTCCACAATCGATGTCCATCATACAGAAGACGGCTTCCTCTTTTCAATCTCATCTGCCTATGGGCTGAGTCTAAGTAAACAGCGACTAGAGGTGAACTCTGTGGTAACGAGAGATGGGATCTCAAAAATCTATTCTCTGCAACTGGTAGCAGATTGCAATTATCATAACCCCATATTTCTGCACCATATAAGGCCGCCCCTTGAGCTTTAGTATTATAAATTCCAGTTGCTGGAGATATGGCTCTTGACTGTGTGGCTTGAACATCCTCATTAAACTAGACAAGTAGTGAATTAAGCTTACTTGGCATTTTGTATTTGAGGAAGCCAAGATAAACCATTAAATACGCAAATATTCAATGTTTTCTACCTGCTCAATCTCTGCCGTGGCCACCCTTAACCTAACTGCTGCATTAAAATGAATAAACTTCGTTTTGGAGCGATTAAGTTCCATTCTCTTTCATGACAGAACAGGTGCAACTCTTTCAAAAGCTGGTGCAGGCCTTGGGCAGACTTTGATAGCAGGAGGGCAGGGATTCTCTTCCCTCCCACCCTGGGTGAGTCGCAGCCATCTCTATCAAGATAGTTCATTACCCATTGATGTACAGCAAGCATAGTATTGGGTCTTGACCACACCCTTCCCTGATGCCCCTCTGACCCTTGATAGGCTCTGTTTATTGGCCATCCTTGCCCCACCTAGCTTGAGCATCATTTTGTGAATGTAGCCGGATTAGTATAGATAACAGGTTACCTGTTTGACCTATTCCATCCAGAACAGCCGACAGATTTTGCCTGGGGATCAGGTTAAAGGCTGAGCTCAAATCAACAAAGGGCACATATAGCTGGTCCCCGTTCATCAAACCATTCAATTTTGCACTTCCTCGTGGTCTGTCATGGCTTCTATGTCTTCCCTCTCATACTCTCACTGATTTATTCTTTCTCTCTTCCCCTTCTCTCTTTCTCCACCGTTTGTCTCCCTCTCTCCCAGCCTCACATTTATTCAATTTAGCTTCCTAGCTCTCATCTAACTCCCCCTCTTACTCTTTATGCCCCACTGATTCTCTTATTTATTCTAGGCCTCTTGCCCTCTCCCGTTTCTCCCTGTCTCTCTCTCTCTCTCTCTCTCTCTCTCTCTCTCTCTCTCTAGCTCCCTTTCATTCTCTCTCTTACTTATTCCATCATGCTCTCCTTCTCTGTCTCACTCTCACTCTCCATCTTCCTTTCTTCTCTCATTTATTTTAGCTCCCTCCACGCCCTCTCTCTGACTCCCCTGCCCCTCTCATCCTCTCTCACTAATTCTATCGCTCTCGCTCTCCCGCTCTTCATGTCTCTCCCTTCCTCCTTTTCACCCCTCTTTCATTCATTCTATCTCTCTCTTTCCCTCTCTGCCCCTCCTTTCTCGACTCATACTCTCACTCATTCCATCTCTCTCTTTCCCTCTCTGCCCCTCTGTTCCCGAATCATACTCTCACTCACTCTATCTCTCTCTATCCCTCTCTGCCCCTCCGTTCCCGACTCATTCTCTCACTCATTCTATCTCTATCTATCCCTCTCTGCCCCTCCGTTACCTACTCATACTCTCACTCATTCTATCTCTCTCTGTCCTTCTCTGCCCCTCCAGTCTCGACTCATATTCTCACTTATTCTATCTCTCTCTATCGCTCTCTGCCCCTCCGTTCCCAACTCATACTCTCACTCATTCTATCTCTCTCTATCCCTCTCTGCCCCTCTGTTCCCGACTCATACTCTCACTCATTCTATCTTTCTCTGTCCCTCTCTGCCCCTCCATTCTCGACTCATACTCTCACTTATTCTATCTCTCTCTATCGCTCTCTGCCCCTCCGTTTCCAACTCATACTCTCACTCATTCTATCTCTCTCTATCCCTCTCTGCCCCTCTGTTCCCGAATCATACTCTCACTCATTCTATCTCTCTCTATCCCTCTCTGCCCCTCCGTTCCCGACTCATACTCTCACTCATTCTATCTCTCTCTTTCCCTCTCTGCCCCTCCGTTCTGGACTCATACTCTCTCTCATTCTATCTCTATCTATTGCTCTCTGCCCCTCCGTTCCCGACTCATACTCTCACTCATTCTATCTCTCTCTATCCCTCTCTGCCCCTCCGTTCCCGACTCATTCTCTCACTCATTCTATCTCTCTCTATCCCTCTCTGCCCCTCCGTTACCTACTCATACTCTCACTCATTCTATCTCTCTCTGTCCCTCTCTGCCCCTCCAGTCTCGACTCATATTCTCACTTATTCTATCTCTCTCTATCGCTCTCTGCCCCTCCGTTCCCAACTCATACTCTCACTCATTCTATCTCTCTCTATCCCTCTCTGCCCCTCTGTTCCCGACTCATACTCTCACTCATTCTATCTCTCTCTATCCCTCTCTGCCCCTCCGTTCCCGTCTCATACTCTCACTCATTCTATCTCTCTATCCCTCTCTGCCCCTCTGTTCCCGACTCATAATCTCACTCATTCTATCTCTCTCTGTCCCTCTCTGCCCCTCCATTCCCGACTCATACTCTCACTCATTCTATCTCTCTTGATCCCCCCCTTCTCTATCTGTCCTTCCCTCTCTCCTCCTTTCCCTCATTCTAACTCTCTCTCCTCCTCTATGACCCTCTCATACTCTCACTCATTCTCTCCCTCTCCCTCCCCTCTTTCTCCATGTCTCTCTCTCTCCTCTATTTTTCTGGCACTGCTTTTTTCACTCTCTCTCTGGCGGTTTGCATCTCTGCCCTGTGCTCTCTTTAACTCTGTTTTCTCCTTGCTGTCCGAGTCCTGATTTTACTCTATTCTGTCCTCTCATTCTTTATCATTCAGGTTCACTTCTGCTCTCTCTCTCTCTCTCTGTCTCTCTCCCTCTCTCAGTCGCTCCCATTATTTCAACAACGTCTTTTCTGGACTCTGTATGTCTTTTGCACACAATATTCAGACATGTTGTCTCCTTCAAATCTTGTCTTTTTACTTGTTACTCTCTTCCAACTCCATCACTTATTGCAGACGTCTCCTGCTTCTTTTACTCTGTCCTCTTTCTACTTTGCCCTCAATCCACCCTCGCCCTCTCTAGTTTTATTTCTCTCATGCTGTCTTTTCCTATCCCTTCCTCACTGTTCATATATTCTCTCTTTCTTTCTCTTTCTCGTCCGCTCTATGTTTTTCTCCCTGGGTTTCTCTCTACTATTTCTCTTTTTCCAATTCTCGTTGAGTTCCCTTTCTTTCTCACCCTTTTTCTTTCTCTCTCCCCCCATGTCTCATGCCCATTCTCTCTCTCTTCATCCCCATATTTCTTCACCCTTTCTCACATGCTCCTCTCTGTGAGAAGTTGGCCTGGCATATGCTGGTCACTAGTTATAGTGGCCACCTTGCACCAGTCCAATTCGACTCTTGGTAGATAGGTTTAAAGACAACCTTTTAAAGAAAGCTATCCTAGTGGTAGCTGTGGAGAGCAGCCTTCAGGCTAAGTCTCTGAGGAATGTAAAGCAGCTTGTTTTACCTTATAATCTCTTGAATTACCAAATGAAAAGACACCACACAGGTATATATATCAAATATATATGTATTTATTTCTAAATATACTCTACTAATCTCTTTATGAGATTAGAGCCAGGTAAACATTCAAAAGATCAACAGTTCTCAATAAATTAAGCAAAAATATGGCTGTAGCCCTAGGGGCGTACCAGACCATATACTAAAATAGTGGTTTAACAAACTCGACTTGCAAAAGTAAGAGGCCTAGGGCCTTGGGAATCGCTGGGGCTTCACTTCTGCAGTGGTAGCAGGTAAGTAATCAGCCCACAGGAGACGCGTGCAGTGTCTAAACACACACGCGGGTTTTCAATACGTTTCAATGGCAAATGTCGCAGTTTGTACTTTACAGTTCTAGGGCACTTCGGAGTGGACAACAAGCAAACAAGTTACAGGGTAAGTATTTCGAGAGCCAATGCACACTTGGGCACCGTAATGCAAGAGTTACCTCACCCAGGGAAGCCGGGTGCATACGTGTCCTTTGGTGTTGGGTCGCGATGCTGTTTTCAATAGAGATCACTGAAGACTTGCTGCTTGTGTTGTCGAGAGAAGTGTCCGCTGGAATCCGAAGATGGATTGGAGTTGCAGAAGACCTAGAAATTGAGGGGACAGAGTTCAAAGTCACTTGCCAGTGACCGGTGGCCAGCAAGATGGATGACCACAGTTGTCGCGTCTCTTCAGGTCGCTGATGTGGTTTTGTCTCTTCACTCACAAGGACCAGGAGGGATCGATGAAGACCAGCAGCTGGATTCGGAGGGTCCCACAATGTCTGCAGCTGTTGACGGTGTCGGCACTCGGTTTGGAGCCAACAAGCCTTGGCAACTGCAAGTCTTGTGTGGATGGAAGATTGTCGATGGAGCAGACCAGCAAAGTCTGATCGACTTCTCCAGCGAGGGTAAGTGAGGGCAGGCCCAAAGCAACCAGGCGAGCCCTTGAAGGTGATGTGGAAGTCTTCTGGAGAGTCACTAGCCAACGGGCAAGCAACCGCAAAGACGCCTTTGCAGGAAAAGTTCACCAACAGCCCACGGTCACTCGGGACGAGGTAGGCCGCTGATCTTCGGTATTAGACCTGCTCGGGACTTGGACAACAAGTGGTCTAAAGCACAACTTCGTTGGACGTAGTTTAGGGCTTGCACTCGAAATCACTGCACGGTTCCCTGGTATTGCCGTTCCTCGTCACTCGTGGGGTCCAGATGCCACAGCTTTGCTGGGGACTCAAAATGGCCGTCGAGAGGTCAGGAAATCTGCTTCAGGGGACGCAGGGACTTCGGGCTCCGGCGGAAGCGGTAAAGTTTGCAACCATAGTTCAATAGTTTTGGTGCCTGGCAAGCAGTCACTCCTTGACTCCAAGGGAGATCCTTCGGTCTTCTAGAGATAGTAGAAAGTTGAAGGGCCAGGATTCTTCTTTGTAGAGCGTTGTCCAGGTGTAATCTAAATTGCATTGGCAATGTGTGGTATCTTATAGTGAAAAGATGGGAGGGACTAGCTCTATGACCACTCCTCTAGGAGGGTCAGGGTAGTGGGTGGTTACACCCACTTCCCTTTGTCCAGTTTCGCGCCAGAGCAGGGCCAGGTAGCCCCTGAACCGGTTTGAGCTGGCATATGCACAGAGGAGCCTACTGCTCCCCCAGTGCAGGACTTCAAAGCACTCTAAGAGTACACCTACCCCGCTCCAATACACTAAATCCTGTCTGGGAGGTGGTGACACCTCCCTGTGACAGGAAACCCTTTGTTGGGCTCCCTCCACTGCGAGTTTCGGTCAGCAGCAGGAGGGCAGCCCGGTGTCTGTGCTGGTGGCATCCATTTTGTGATGCCAGGGCTCTAGATGATTTCTACCGTGTAGTACAGTGTGTACATGTCGTCCCCTCTAGAAGGGTAGGATCCTACTCCCACACCAGTTACTGGTGTGGGGGTAGGATTCCAAGTTGTTTGACACCAAACACGACATGTTTTGATGCAGTCATTCCAAAGTTAGCATTTACCGCGAGGTTATAATGCACTTAAGAGTATATGGTTTAACCGCATCCACAAACAGCAGCAGAGAATAGACTCTTCCAGCTGCAGAGGGGTCCTGCTCAGGCAGATGCACCCCCTCACATAGTAAACCAAGCACCCTGCCCTTGGGATTGATAGGGCCTACCATAGGGGTGACTGATAGGTTTATATGTGTGTGTATGGTGAGCTATAGGAACCTATACCTCAGTGAGGAGTGCTAACACTACCTCACACAGGCTGCAGTAGCAGGCCTGTGGTGTCAGATTGTGAGTGCTTCCCAGGGATGGCATAATACATGCTGCAGCCCCTGGTAGGCCTGTGAAGTACCAATGCCCTCGGTACCTAAGGTACCATATAATAGGGGCTCATAAGGTACCACAGTATCCAATCACTATTGCATCTAATATGCACACCAATCATTTAAGGGAGAAAGCAGATAGGCTGGGGTCCTGGATAGCAGGATCCCAGCCAGACTAGTCAAAAACCATTCAAACACCAGGAAAAAAGTGGGGGCAACCATATAGTCAGATTCCACCTTCCTACATAACCCCCCCCCCCCCAAACGAAAGGAGATAAGGCTAACCTTGCCCAGTTAAGCCTTTATTTCCTGAGTGGCCATATAAGGAAGAACCTGCACTAGCATGGTTGCTCCCTGTTTCATGGTCCACTTGGGAAATCCTACCCCAAGGGGTTTTGGAGTTTCTCCAAAGTCTAGGGAAATTACCTGTATTGTTTTCTGGTACAGAAGTAGGCTGGTGGGGTGTCTGAGTGTGGAAGTGAGGCCCTATTTGGGGTGGTCTCAACTTCCTCAGCACACTGGTCACCATGGAAGCCTTTCTGTCCATGACTGTGTCATATCTGGCCCTAAGGGTCAACCTCTGGCTGCCTACAGCTGGGGGTTGGGTCCCTCTGGTTGGAGTAGTGGAAGCATTGGAATGTTTGGGGCAACTATGCCCCAGGTTTCCCTGTGCCCAACAAAGTCCATCTGGGGGGTACCTGTACCTAGGGGTAAAGGGGATCCCTCAGTTTGTAGAGGAATATTCACCTGGCTAGAACTACTCTGCTGGGTGTCCCTAATCTGTTGATGAGGGGGTTCCTCTGGACAGGGGCCCATTAGGGGTCCACTGACCTCCCTGACCTCTGCATCCCTGGGCTGACTGAGGCAGGGTAGAGAGGGGCAGGGTACCTGCTCCAGACTGGGTGCCACCTCGGAAGGATCCCCTGCCATCAGAGTTGTGGCCAGGACAGGCCTGACCACTTCTGGGGCAGTTACTTCACAAGGGGCAGGGTCAGTTCCCTTAGAAAGCTGACCCTTACCTTTAGTCTGGTGGGGGGAGGACTGTTCCTCACCCCCTATGCTCTCTGTTTGTGTGGAGTGATCCATAGTTTCAGGCTTCACTCCCCTTAATTTCTCCTGGGGTGGAGGTGAGGTCCTCAGGGTCTCATCCACTCTCTCAGGGATGCCTAACATTCTTAAATGGGCATTGTGGTCTACCTCAGCCCAGGCTGAGATTTCCAGATCATTCCCCAGTAGACAATCCACAGTCAAGGTTGGGGACACTGCCACTCTCTTTGGGCCAGTGACCCCTCCCCAGCTGAGATTTACCACTGCCATGGGATGGTCTGTCCTAATTCCATCAATATTGGTCACCTGGTAGCTAAACTCAGGTAAAAGCTGTTCTAGGGGCACTAGTCTCTTTGTCACCATGGTGACACTAGCCCCTGTGTCCCTGTAGGCCACAGCCTTCTGACCATTGATCATGGGCTCTTGTCTGTACCTGCCCAATATATTGGGACTCATGGTAAAGTTGGCAAACCCCATGCCACCATCACATACTAGAGTTGCTTGTGTAGGGGATCTGGTTAGGCCAGAGTCCACCTGAGTTCCCCAAGAAAGCCCAACTAATTTTTTGGGTGCACTCCCACCACCTGGGGGATTACTACTGGTAGTAACAGGAGGTGTTGGAGCTGCAGAGGGAGGGACATTTTCTTTATTGCCATTCTTTGGACAGCTGGAGTCAGTTTTCCAGTGTCCAGGTTGCTTGCACACATGGCAATATGGTTTCTTATTGGAAGAGGAAGGATTTTGGGACCCACCCCCAGAACTGGGTTTTTGGGGCCCTTCAGAGGACTTCTCTGTTTTATCATCCCCACCTTTCTCTTTGGGCTTAGTGGAATCTTTCTTCTGGTCACCACCTTGGTTCTTGGGCCTAACCATGGTTCTGACCCATTTGTCTGCCTTCTTTCCCAATTCTTGGGGAGAGGTCAGATCAGAGTCCACCAGGTACTGGTGTAAGAGTTGGTTTTGACAATTATTAAGGATCTGCTCTCTCATAATCAAATTATACAATCCTTTAAAGTCAGTGACTCTACTGCCAACTATCCAACCCTCCAGAGCCTTGGTAGCACAATCTACAAAGTCCACCCAATCCTGAGTCTGTGCTTTCTGGGTGTCTCTGAACTTGAACCTGTACTGTTCAGTGGTTAAGCCAAACCCATCTATTAATGCACTCTTCGGGGATTCATAATCATTAGCATCCTCTTCTCTAACAGTGAGGAGCTTGTCTCTCCCTTTGTCTGAAAAGGAGAGCCACAAGATTGCTGCCCACTGTTTCTGGGGGACCTGTTGAACTTTACAGGCCCTCTCCATAGCAGTTATCCATTTGTGGATATCATCCCCACTCTGGTAGGAAGGAAAAACCTTGGACAGGTTCCTATGATCTGGCATGTAATCTCTGCCTCTAGGGACACTGTTGCTGCCACCAGGGGCATCTAACCCCTCCTTCTTTGAAGCTCTTTGGAGCTCGAAGGCTTCCCTATCTAAGGCCAATTGCTTGGTTCTGAGGGCAAGCCTAGCTTCCTCATACTGGAGCATCTTGAACCTTCTTTCAGAGGAGGTCTCCCTGGGAAAGTTGGAGTTCCTCTGTGGAATAGATTCTCTTCCAGAGTGATATGACCTGTCAGAGTCCCTTGAGAGGGACCTAGGCCTGTCTCCCACTCTGTCAGCTCTCTTAGGGAGATTTCCTCTATTCTCTTCAGACCCTTCTGGGTCTGGCCCTTCACCCACAGAGTCCAGGTCATCTTGATTGTCATCATCAGACCCAGAGACTATGTGTGACCCACCCCCTGATGCAGACCCACTAGCTCCTAGAGCTTGTCTCAGGTCATCTGCTACTAACAGATCTATCAGGTATTGTGATGAGGGACTCCTGCCCACCCTCAGATTTCTTTCAAAGCATAAGGCCTTCAGTTCAGTGTAGGCTATATCTTTGTACTGAGATGGGGTGGACCCACTGGCTCCACCCTGGTGAGACATACTAGTGTTGTGCAGTGTTGTACTACCTACACTAGTTGAGGCCTACTGGACCTAGCTTGAGCTGTAGCAAGGGTGTGCTTGTCCCTTCACAAACAGCTCTAAGTTCAGTAGAACTTATTGATACTAGCTTGACTTTATATGTACCTTGAGTACCTTAAGTTGTTTTCAGTTAGTAATTCAAATAGAGATTTTCTGGTAAAACAATGGCAAGCTGGAATCCCACACGCTGCCCACCAATGTGAGAAGTTGGCCTGGCATATGCTGGTCACTAGTTATAGTGGCCACCTTGCACCAGTCCAATTCTACTCTTGGTAGATAGGTTTAAAGACAACCTTTTAAAGAAAGCTATCCTAGAGGTAGCTGTGGAGAGCAGCCTTCAGGCTAAGTCTCTGAGGAATATAAAGCAGCTTGTTTTACCTTATAATCTCTTGAATTACCACACAGGTATATATATCAAATATATATGTATTTATTTCTAAATATACTCTACTAATCTCTTTATGAGAGATGGATGACCACAGCTGTCGCGTCTCTTCAGGTCGCTGATGTCGTTTTGTCTCTTCGCTCACGAGGACCAGGAGGGATCGATGAAGACCAGCAGCTGGATTCGGAGGGTCCCATGACGTCTGCAGCTGTTGACGGTGTCGGCACTCGGTTTGGAGCCAACAAACCTTGGCAACTGCAAGTCTCGTGTGGATGGAAGATTGTCGATGGAGCAGACCAGCAAGGTCTGATGGACTTACCCAGTGAGGGTAAGTGAGGGCAGGCCCAGAGCAACCAGGTGAGCCCTTGAAGGTGATGTGGAAGTCTTCTGGAGAGTCACTAGCCAACGGGCAAGCATCTGCGAAGACGCCTTTGCAGGAAAAGTTCACCAACAGCCCACGGTCACTCGGGATGAGGTAGGCCGCTGATCTTCGGTATTAGACCTGCTCGGGTCTTGGACAACAAGTGGTCCAAAGCACAACTTCATTGGACGTAGTTTAGGGCTTGAACTCAAAATCAGTGCACGGTTCCCTGGTATTGCCGTTCCTCGTCACTCGTGGGGTCCAGATGCCACAGCTTCGCTGGGGACTCAAAATGGCTGTGGAGAGGTCAGGAAATCTGCTTGAGGGGATGCAGGGACTTCGGGCTCCGGCGGAAGCGGTAAAGTTTGCAACCGTAGTTCAATAGTTTTGGTGCCTGCCAAGCAGGGGAGTCACTCCTTGACTCCAAGGGAGATCTTTCGGTCTTCTAGAGATAGTAGAAAGTTGAAGGGCCAGGATTCTTCTTCGTAGAACGTCGTCCAGGTGTAATCTAAATTGCATTGGCAATGTGAGGTATCTTATAGTGAAAAGTTGGGAGGGACTAGCTCTATGACCACTCTTCTAGGAGGGTCAGGGTAGTGGGTGGTTACACCCACTTCCCTTTGTCCAGTTTCGCGCCAGAGCAGGGGCAGGTAGCCCCTGAACCGGTTTGAGCTGGCATATGCACAGAGGAGCCTACTGCTCCCCCAGTGCAGGACTTCAAAGCACTCTAAGAGTGCACCCACCCAGCTCCAATACACTAAATCCTGTCTGGGAGGTGGGGACACCTCCCTGTGACAGGAAACCCTTTGTTGGGCTCCCTCCACTGCGAGTTTCGGTCAGCAGCAGGAGGGCAGCCCGGTGTCTGTGCTGGTGGCATCCATTTTGTGATGCCAGGGCTCTAGATGATTTCTACCGTGTAGTACAGTGTGTACATGTCGTCCCCTCTAGAAGGGTAGGATCCTACTCCCACACCAGTTACTGGTGTGGGGGTAGGATTCCAAGTTGTTTGACACCAAACACGACATGTTTTGATGCAGTCATTCCAAAGTTAGCATTTACCGCGAGGTTATAATGCACTTAAGAGTATATGGTTTAACCGCATCCACAAACAGCAGCAGAGAATAGACTCTTCCAGCTGCAGAGGGGTCCTGCTCAGGCAGATGCACCCCCTCACATAGTAAACCAAGCACCCTGCCCTTGGGATTGATAGGGCCTACCATAGGGGTGACTGATAGGTTTATATGTGTGTGTATGGTGAGCTATAGGAACCTATACCTCAGTGAGGAGTGCTAACACTACCTCACACAGGCTGCAGTAGCAGGCCTGTGGTGTCAGATTGTGAGTGCTTCCCAGGGGTGGCATAATACATGCTGCAGCCCCTGGTAGGCCTGTGAAGTACCAATGCCCTTGGTACCTAAGGTACCATATACTAGGGGTTCATAAGGTACCACAGTATCCAATCACTAGTGCATCTAATATGCACACCAATCATTTAAGGGAGTAAGCAGATAGGCTGGGGTCCTGGATAGCAGGATCCCAGCCAGACTAGTCAAAAACCATTCAAACACCAGGAAAAAAGTGGGGGCAACCATATAGTCAGATTCCACCTTCCTACACTCTCCTACTCTTCCTCTTCCTCTCTCCTATGCTCTCTTTTTCTTTGCTTCAGTCTCTCTCTCACACTCTCTCCCCCTCATATTATTAGGAGGAACTGGGGGAAGACCCCTTATTAATTTTAGAATAAAGTGGAGACAGGCGGTAACAAAGCTGAGTCTTCAATACTATATGAACACCTGCCTTAAAAGGTTAACATTGGCAGTGACGTCAGGCACGCAGTGCCCATAGGGCTCAAAGGGTTTCAGCGCCCCCCGTTGTTTGTGTCACCCGAGCTGAGACAGCTTCAAGGGGAACACACACAGACAGTTTTTGAGCTGCTGTAAGCTGGCTGGTCTGGCGTCCATCTTATTGCAGCCGCACACGAGTACTTCACAGGTCTTTAAAAGACCATTTACGGGGCGTGGCTTGCACGCCGCTGCGAGATGGCGGTTTGTGCTTGAGCTCTGCGCTGGAGCGAGAGCCGACGGAGGTTTGCTGTCGCCTCGGATTGCCCCGGTCATTTCTGAAGATGCTCTCCTGGATATGAAGCTGCCAAGCATGTAATGAGAGACGTTTCCTGATATTTGAGGCTGCCGGTGACCATATTTCGGGCGTTTTTAGGTGGCGCTCGGTATTTTCGCGAGCGGCCGCCATTTTGTCTCTCTCAAGAGTGGGATGTTTTCTCTCCTCAGCACGACGACGTCACTGTCACGGATTTGCCAGGAATAAGGACTGACAAGAACTGGTGAAGTTGCTCACTTTTCATACATTTATATTATTTTTTTTATTATTTCCTCCTGCTGCTTTGCTGCCTGTTATGACCATACTGTTTGGTTTCCTACTGTCATATTTCTAGTCAGCGCACCGCCATCGCCCTCTTAGGAGGTCTCGTTGACTGATATTTCCATACTTCGTGGCTGTTTCTGGTTGTTGGAAGGTGCCGTTTTTGATATCTGTAGGGCATGATATTTTTGTGAGGTAGCTCCTTTCTCTGCCCTGATAGACGCCATTATTATCGCTCTCTTGATGTGAGCGCGCTCTCTATTTTTGCTTGGTACCTTTTTTGCTCCTGCTGAGCTGGTGTGCTCTATGGCTGCGAATATGGGCCCGTCACCAAATGCTAAGGACGCAAAAGACTCTAAAGCGTCTCTTAAAAGGTCCAAACAGTTATCCCCTACACCTGAATCTGCGCAAAAGGACCCTAGCGCCACTCTTGAGTCTATCCTGACGCGCCTCAATGAGGTCTATGAAATTGCGCAATCTACCAAGACTAACACAGATTTACTGCAAGTAGAGGTGCTAGCCATCAGGAATGACTTCAGGGCCCTCTCTCTTCGTGTTTCGGACACAGAAGCACGTATTAGTGGCGCAGAGGACTCCATGCAAAAGCAATCTAGATCTCTCTCACAGTTAGAGCGTTCAATGGCAGCATTGCGGAAAGACCTTACTGAGCAAGAAGATCGTAACCGCAGGTCTAATCTGCGCATTTTTGGTCTTCCGGAGGATGTTGAGAAAGATGCATCTTCTATGATTGATTTCCTTTATCAATGGATTCCTTCCACACTGCAAATTTCTTTCCAAAGGGATTTTGAACTGGAACGTGCACACCGTGTTCCTACATTTCGTCCTAAGTCTGCTACGCAACCTAGAGCAATAATTTTCAAGCCACTGCGCCATCAACACACTGAGCAAATTCTGGCTCATATGCGGAAGGTTAGAGTTGTCTCTTGGAATGGCCATCGCATTTCAATTTCTCAAGACTTTGCCAGAGACACGGTCATTAGGAGAAAGGGTTTTCTTAATCTCCGGAAGCGTTTAGCCGAGATGAATGTTCCCTTCTCTTTTGCTGGCCCCTCAAAATTCCGTATTACTTTCAAAGGGCGCTCCAGAATCTTTGATGAACCTGCTGATCTGGCCTCGTTTCTGGATAATCAGTTGGAATCGCAGATGGAACTTCAAATGGGGGCCTCGCTGGTTCCTGGCTCCTCTGGCACCTGATATGACTATACATAATGCAATGAGTTTTTTTTGTCTTTGCCAGGTTTATTAGGTTTACCCTCTTTTAGATCTGCGTGGTGGTCCTAATGTCCAATCTTCTGGACGTGCTGTTGTTGTCTTATGTTTTTCATTCCTATCGTTATAGTGTAGTGGCCTTTTATTGTCGTCAGTCCTACTGTATGATCTGTCCAATTTTTCGTGGTAGTGTTTCTTGATGGTTCTATTTTCACTTATGTTCACTTGTCGTCCTTAGCTGCTTTTAGATCTGCGCAGTGGTCTTTATGTCCATTGGTCTTGACGTATTTTTGTCGTCTCTTGGTGCTCCTTTAGTATCGTTATGGTGTATTGGTCTTTAGTGTTGTTAGTCTTATTGTATAAACCTTTTAATTTCTTGTGGTAACTTCTTTTGTTGGCGTGACTTCACTTTTGTCCGCGTAGCGTCCTGTCATTCATTGCCTCCCCAGTTTGTCTTTCGACGTATTAGGTCATGGTCCTTTTCCTTTTCAGTGGTATGTCTTCGGTATGTGCGTCGATTTTTGTGGTGAATCTGGTTTATCTTATTCTTTTGTGGTCGGTTCTTTTGCTTCATGTTTGTTTTTTGTTTTTCATATTTTTTGGAGTAGGTCATTGTTTGTCCCTTTGCTAGTTATACCTAGTTCACTGTTTTTTTTCCATTGAGTGATTTGTTTACATTGTGTTATTTGTTTTTTTCAAGTAGGCTAGTTTGTTATAGATGCTTTGTACTTGGCAGACTTATGCCTCTCTTACGTACATGTTCACTTTGTTAGGCATGCATATTTATCTTGCCAGTTTGTGTGTATATGGCTTTATTTATTCATGGCCAGCTATCTTTAAGTTTGTATATAGTTTTTACATATTTATATATAGTATTGGGTCTCTTATCTAGCTGCTATAAGGGATTCTCTGACTGTTATATTGACAAGATGCTACGTACCGTTTTTTATTATGTTTCACCTATTTTTCCCATATTGTATCATTTAGATACCTACTTTATTGATTTTTTCATTGCGTGATTTGATTACATTGTGTCATTATTTATCTTTTTCGAGTAGGTTAGTTTTTTTAGAGATGCTTTGTTCTTGATACATTTATGCCCCTCTTATCTACATGTTCACTTTTTAGGCAAGCATATTTATTCTGCCAGTTTGCGTGTATATGGCTTTATTTATTCATGCCAAGTTATCTATAAGTTTGTATATAGATTTTACATATTTATATATAGTATTAGGTCTCTTATTTAGCTGCCATAGGGATTCACTGACTGTTATATCAATAAGATGTTATATACCGTTTTTCATTATATTTCACGTATCTTTCCCATATTGTATCATATAGTATGCTTTAGATTGTATTTCTTTTTTTTTCTCTTCATTATGGTCCTTTTTCTCTTGATGGAGTCCGCTTTGGTCTGGTTCTACCTATTAGTAATGGTTTCTCTTAGTTCACTTTCCACCAGCTCTTAATGACTGATCGTGCTTTCTTTTTCTCTCTTTTCTGCTCTTACCGTTCTCTATGATTTATTTTAGTTGTTATCTATACATTAATTTGGTCAAACGTGTTGCCTTTACAGTTTCTCATTTCGCTTTGTCTTCTAATAAGTGATAATTATTTCCGGTTCTTGGCTTTTAGATAGTGTTCTCTTTTAAAATGTATAATCGGCTATGCACTGCTTTGGGGCTTTTTATGCTGTTGTTGTTATTTCTCCTGTTGGCCCCTCGCTCTTTTTTCCATGTCCCCCCTTGTATGAATTTGGTCTTTTTTCAGACCTGCCGGATGGGCCCTTCTCTCTCTCTTTCTTTGTATTCTCCTGCTTTCTTTTTCCTCTTCTTTCCTTTCTTCTTTCCCTTCTTTCCTTTCTTCTTTTCGGATTTCCTCTTTGGTCTCACCCTGTTTTGTGTTGGCTGTTGATGTCTGCTGGTTAGCTCTCTTGGTTGTTGCGCTTAATTTGTCACATATGGAATATCTTTTTCTCCTGATATTGGTTCTATGTCTGGACTAAATATACTTTCCCTTAATGTTAAAGGGTTAAATCATCCAGTCAAAAGGTCAAAGATTTTGGACTACTGTAAATCTCTTTCTTCGGATCTCGTCCTTTTTCAGGAGACAAAGCTCTCTGCCAAGGAGGCGTTGTTTCTGAAGAAAGAGTGGGTCTTTGATGTTGCTTGTTCAGATGCTTGTGGTAAAAGGAATGGAGTAATTACCTTAGTTTCTAAACACTCTGGGCTATCTATCGTTTCCTCTGATCAGGATACGGAGGGGCGTTGGTTACTATCTAAGTTGTCCAATGGTAATGCTGACTTATTTGTCATGAATATTTATGCCCCCAACAAGGATGACCCGGCCTTTTGGAATGCGATTACCAAAAAGCTCGAGGATACTCCTCACTCTGGTAATCTTATTGTAGGTGGTGACTTTAACTTGCCAATGGACCCGATCTTGGATAGGAATTCTGCCTTTAACTTTCGTCCCCCTAAAGCACACAAACAAATGATTAATATGTGCTCTCTTACCCATCTTCAGGATGTGTGGCGTCTTCACAATCCCACTGGTAGTGACTTCTCCTTTTTTTCTTCCCCTCATTCGTCCTTTTCGCGCATTGATTATCTTTTGGTTCACTCTTCTCTGGTTCAATTTTCTTCTTCTCCGCTTATTCACCCTATTTTAGTTTCTGACCATGCCGCAGTCACATTTACTCTTACTTCCTTTGTCCCTAGGGCACGAGCTCGTTCGTGGAGACTAAACACAGAAATTTTACATGATGAGTCCTTGGTGCGAGAGTTTTCCAATGACATTGAGACTTTTTTTATTGAAAATGTTGGGTCAGTCAGTTCCCCGGTTCTTCTCTGGGACTCTTTTAAATGTACTTTCCGTGGTCAGATCATTAAATGTATGTCAAGGAGAAACGCAGCCATTAAAAAGGAACTCACGGACTTAGCAGACGAGATCAAACGTCAGGAATCCCTTTTTCGACATTCTCAGGATAAGACCTGCCTCCAGTCTATTAAAAATCTA
The DNA here is from genome assembly GCF_964204655.1 of Triturus cristatus. NCBI lineage: Eukaryota > Metazoa > Chordata > Amphibia > Caudata > Salamandridae > Triturus > Triturus cristatus. The sequence continues at coordinate 923,070,738 of NC_140588.1, forward strand.
AAGTATTCATACAATACTATAGTCACTAAGAGAGCTCATATTGGCCTGCAGGCTCAGAAATCTAAGAGACTGCTGTTAAAAAATCGTGCAGGCAAGATTCTTGCTGCCACTTTAAAGTTCCAGGAATCTTCTTGTAACACTTTTCAAATTCCTTCTATTACTGACCAGCTTGGTAGGAAAAAATTTCAAACTGCAGAAATCCTTGAGGTGTTCCGCGATTTTTATAACAATTTATATACCCCGTCGGCTCAAGCTTCTTTTGAACAATGTCAGGAGTTCTTGAAGTCGGTTCCTTTGAAAGTTGTTTCGGAGGAAGATAATCAATCATTAAATTGCCCGATTACTGCTGATGAAATCATTTCCGCGATTAAAGCTACTCGGTCTGGTAAAGCTCCTGGTCCTGATGGATATCCTATTGCGTTTTATAAGACCTTTATTCCCGTGATTGTCCCGAAACTCCAATCCGTTTTTGATGCTTTTATTAAGGATGGTTCGGTGTCTGGTTCTGCGGCGGATGCTACTATTGTAGTTATCCCCAAAGAAGGGAAGGATCACGCAGATCCCAAAAATTTTCGTCCCATATCCCTCCTTAACATGGAAGCCAAGATCTTTGCTAAAATTTTAGCTAAACGATTAGAGTCCTTTATTCCTCATTTGGTTCATCCCTCCCAAACAGGTTTTGTAAAGGGGCGTCTTGCACGGGATAATATTCGTACTTTTTGTCATATTCTCGGTGCCGCTAAACGATCTAATCTTCCGGCGGCAGCCTTGGCCCTTGACGCTGAAAAGGCCTTTGATAAGGTCTCTTGGCCTTTTCTACGAGCGGTTCTATGTGCACATAATCTTGGAGATTCCTTTATTCGTATGGTTATGTCTCTTTACTCCCGACCTAGAGCTAATATACGGGTGAACGGTGCTACGTCTTCCTTTTTTAACCTGTGTCAGGGCACTAGACAAGGTTGTCCTTTGTCCCCTCTCCTATTTTTGTTGTCCATTGATCCTCTCCTCAGAATGATTGACTCGCATCCAGATATTAAAGGGTTCTCTTTTGGGTCTCATCAGATAAAAACAGCGGCATATGCAGATGATGTTCTCATTTTCTCTGATGATATTGCATTGGCCATCCCTGCTATCTCGGATACGATTGCTCTTTTTTCAAAAGTTTCAGGATACACTCTGAACAAAGATAAGACAGAGATGTTTCCTTTAAATGCTTACTGCTTCTCCTCTCATATGGGTTCGGCGGGCTTTAAATGGCAATCCAAACACCTAAAGTATCTGGGTATCTATTTTTGTACCACCCTATATGCTACGGCTTCTTATAATGAATCCCAAACTATTCTTAAGGTGAGACGTCTTTTAGAAAATTGGTCTCCGAAGCATATTTCTTGGTGGGGCCGTATGCAGACTCTAAAAATGATGATCACTCCTATTATTAATTTTGTTTCCTCTATGCTTCCAGTAAGGCTTTCTGATTCCTTCTTCCATGAACTTGATCTGCTCACTTCTAAATTTTTATGGAATGATAGAAGGGCTAGGATTGCTTATAAATTTTTACGGAAATCTTATGATATGGGGGGCTGTAATTTTCCTGATTGGGGGAAATATCAAACTGCTTTTCTGGCGTCCCAGGGTGCCCTTTGGTTTTCTTCCCCATCTATTCATGCTCCAGCTTGGTTGACAATAGAACAGGAACTGGCCTCCCCTCTACCGACTGCATCTTTTTTAACCACAAACACCCTTTCTATTCCATTCTCTCGCTCTATTATTTTAGACACTATTGCAGCGGTTCGTAAGGTCGATAAGAGGGTAGCAGTTCCATTACATAAAACTAGATGGTCGTCTATTTGGCGCAATTCTAAAATCAAAATTAATATTGACCCTGAGTTGATGTCTTACTGGGCTGGGAAAGGTGTTTCACTTGTTAAACATCTCTATGATTCCAACAATGATCCTTCCCCTTTTTCATCCCTTGCTCAACATTTTTCTTTATCTAATTTAGATTTTTATACTTTTCTTAAGATTAAGGTTGCACTTGCTAAAGTACACCTTCATCCTTCTTCCCCGTTGATTACGCTTTTTCAGCTTTGGATCAGGACTGGCCATGTTGCGTCTCGGATTTATAAATTTTTATCGTCCTCTACACTCCCTTCCCATACTGTCACACAACAAAAATGGTTACATCATTTTGATCATAGTGTTACTGCTCATATCTCTTCTGATACCTGGCAAGATATTGGTAAATTTTCTCTTCGTAACAAAATTGCCCCCTCTCTAACGCAGTCTAAGTTTTTCTCTATTAATCTTCTTCATTGGACTCCCATTCGTCTGTACTCACTTAATCTCAAAGAAGACAATTTATGTTGGAGCTGTGGGCTTCTACCAGGAGATTTTCAACATATGTTCCTTGATTGTTCCCTTCTCCAACCCTTTTGGGATTCAGTTCACAAACACCTTATGCTCATCTTTAACATCAAATTTCAACTGTCTTTTCCATTAATTCTTTTGGGTCCGTTGGCGGCCCCAGTCCCTCTGCCTTTACATCCCATGGAGCTCCAGTTGTTGGACCTCTTGTTAACTATTGCAGTCAAAGTAATTCTCATGGAGTGGAAATCCTTTTCGTCTGTTTCTTACCATACTTGGTGGGCCTGGGTTTCCTTTCTACGAAGTGCTCATACGTCAGTGGACCATGCTCATCTTTCTCCTTCTATTTCCTCTGGTGTATGGGAAGCCCTAGATTCATACATGAAGTTGGCCGCTGAAGGGTTGGTGGAGCAATATCCCTTTGATTTGTCTGGTTAGTGTTGTCTTGTATGTTGGGTGATTCCTCTGGAAATCCTCTCCTCTTCCTTTCCTTCTCTCTGTCTCTCTTTTTCTTTCCTCTTCTCTTTCCTATTCTTTCCGTCTTTTCTTTCTTCCTTTCTTCTCTTTCCTCTTCTCCCTAATTTGCCATCTGTGGGTGATACTTTTGATATATATCTTTGCCAGACATCATTTTGGGTCTTCCCTCCTTAAGTATTTATTTATCTGATGTCTGCAGATTAATGAATGACAATGAATTGCTCTCCTACCAATTAATTTTATATTAATGTATTTATTATCTTATTGCCCGATATCAATTGTATCACTTTGGTTTATATCCTATGTGTCATATTTGCGCGTTTAAAACAATAAATTCTTTTGAAATGGAAAAGACCATTTACTTGTTAAAGAGGCTTTATTGTTTCTCACACCTTCTTAGAGCCCCTGGATCTCCACTCTGCCTATTTCTGGATGAATTAGCTCCACCCCCTACCCCCAAATTTTATTAGCCCCCCCCGAAATTTAGCTCTAGTTGCGCCTCTGAGTGACGTGTACCACCCCCTCCTGTTACTTATGTAAAAATGCCATCTTGCCAGCTCCACCTCTTTTCGGTCATTTTCTATAAAACGGTATATATAATATTTAAATGCAAAAGCCGGGATTGGATTCTTTTTCTTCATTGGTTCCGACATATCCCAGTTTGTTCATAAACGTTTTAACTAACGCTTTAGGGACAAGACGCGAGAGCAGCGGTGTCCTTCCACCCGCTTTCAGGACAGGAAAGAAAGACCTAATTTCCCATCGTTATTGGTTCCTGCATCCCAGCGCGCACAAATCAAACACGAGCGACCTTTACAACCAATTAGCAGTTCTTATGCAAATGAGACTTCAAATCAAGCTCATTTAAAGCGGATGTTTCCAGACATCGGGGAGGATGAATCACTTTATCTGTCCTGCCTGTGCTTCTCAATGCTTAATTACTCTGAGTAATTTGAATCTGCAGCGTATCCTGCCTTCCAATCCGGTTTTATGTTTTGTGTTATGTTTTATGTTGAACAAATGGCTCGAAATGCTGGCTCATGCTGTGGAGTCATTTTCCCAATAAACAGTTCTGGGAAAAGAAAATGGGCAAACTTAAAAAGGTACAGAATTGGTGCATTGACCTCGTGAGGGATATTGTGAAGGTAGTTTTTGTTCACCTTGATTAGTTTCCATTTTACATACTGTCTTACCTTCACATACCTCTTGATCAAGGTTACCAGATTAACTATATGGCACTTAAGACTTAGTGGTTCGGTCCTGGAGTTTCGTTTGACTACCTCATCCTTTCTGGTAGGTGTAGTCTGGGCACAGCTGCGCTGAAAATTTGGCCATTATTGGGCTTCCCCAGTCAGCTGTAGTCTCAGGGGCTGCTTTCAGAGCAGGTGTTGTTCATAAATCAACCATGTCTCGATGGCCCTTTTTTAGTCACAACCATCTGCAGGCTAGGCCTTGTATGAACATGTTTGCCAGGGCGGGTATTGGTTTCCAGTCCAGCCTTCTGCAAGCTGGGATTGGTATGAACATTGTAGAAAAGTAGGTTTCTGTTGCAGTAACCCCCCACACACGTTCTTCCAGATTTCTGATGCACTTTGACTGGAAATGCCTTGGGTCCCTGCCAATCAGGTTACCAGTGCCTGTATTCTTTCCGAAAACTCTACTTTTGTTTCCAAAATTGGCACACCTCAAGGCTCTCATGTATGTCCCTTGTAAAAGGTACCAGTGGTACCACAGGCCTTGAGGCCAGAGAGGGTCTCCAAGGGCTGCAGCATGTATTGTGCCACCCTCGGAGACTCCTCACCAAACACATACACACTCACACATCCCTGTGTGCCATGCCCACCAACCACTGCCTGTGGCGTAGGTAAGTCACCCCTCTAGGAGACCTCACATCCCTAAAGCAGGGCACACTATACCAGAGGTGAGGGCACAGCTGCATGAGCAATGTGCCTCTACAGTGACGGTGCCATTCATAAATATTGTAAGTGCAGTGGAGCCATCTTGAGTACATGGGCTGGGAGTTTGTCATTACGAACTCCACAGCTCTATGATGGCTTTACCTAATGCTAAGGAGTTTGTTCTCAAACTCCTCAGCATATGCCAGTGTTGGATTTATTACAAAATGCACTGAGAGGGCATCTTAGAGATGCCCCCTGAAAAATGACCAACTCCGTTGTGTCCAGTTGACTGGTCTGCACCTGCCTGCCACACACAGAATGTTTCTGACACCATGAGGTGGGAGCCCTTGTGCTTTATGGGTCAGGAACAAAGGCTGCTTGGGGTGGGGGTGCTTCACACCTACCCCCAAACAGGAACAGCATTCAGGTCAGTGAGCCTCAAAGGCTACCTGCCCTTTGATATGCTAGCGAGGTCCTCTCCAGCTAGTGGGGATGCTTGCCCCCTTGGCCAAGCCCCAGTTTTGGTGGCAAGGTTGGCGGCAAAATTAGTAGTCAGGAGAGGTGTGTCCACTCTCTGCCAGGACCACCCCTAAGGTGCGCTGGACCGAGGTGACCCCCTCCTTAGGAGATCCTCCATCTTGAATAGAAGGATTCGACCCAATCAGGTTAGGGGGAATCCCCCTCCCCATATGGAGGGGACATTCTAAGGGTGTAGTCACACTAAAGGCAAGTAGCCCATTGGCTATAATCTGCCATACCCTGTGACACCCCTAAATTCAGTATTTAGGGGCAGCCCTGAAACTTGATCCTCAGATTCAATGGACCAAAGGAGAAGACAGAAGAGGACCGTGGCTGGACCAGAAACTGAACCACTCTAGACGGAACTCAGCAAGAACTCCGCTACCTGCAACCGGTTCAACCACTGGGCCTGCTGTCCTTCCAGAAACCCTGCAAGGTCTCCAAGAAACCCCAGAGACCTTTCAGCCTTCACCCAATCACCAAGAACCTCCCTTTGGGCTAGAGGCTCTAGTCCCCAGCATCCACTGGTACAAGACCCGCAGCCGTTGAAGACCAACACTTGTGTCGACGCGACTTGCTACTGCAAAAGTACCCCAAAACTGCAGTGGTAGAGGACCAAAACTTGTGTTGACGCGACTATGTCCTGCCAGAGGAAAGCACCACAGCTGGACAGCCTCCACGACCTAGATGGATCCTCTCTGCCCAACGACCCAAGCCGTTCACAGCTCTGTTCCAGAGAACCCATACCCTCCTGCAAGTGGCCCCGTCGGCCTCCTCCTGCCCCTCATGCATGACCGCAGCCTCTCTGTGATGGTCCGGCATTGGCGGAACTCCTCCATCCCCTGCACATCTCCATCCCCATGACCGTGACTGCTGGGTTCGGGGTGCCTCCCTTCGATTTACAGTAACTTGCTGACAACAACCACAATGGTAACAGTGTTAGTGACTGACCGCTAGGGTAATTATCTTTGCCGGTATTGACCCCGCAGCATAGAAACTGAATCCCGCACCTCTTTGGGTGCCCCTAGTCTCCATTGACTAACATTGGGCTCGGTGACCTCAGCACCGGGCCGCCCCATTGCCACTAGTTGTGCAGTTACTACCTTACACTGAACCTTGCCCAGTGTTGGTCTAAACACTTGAAGACAGGAAGAGTACATCAGGTACTTACTTACTAATGCATAACACTGTTTTCCTTCCCTAGGATTGCCTTGCTATCGATCTATTGCATACAATAGTCTATTTTTTTCAAGATTTAATTGTTACTGTTTCTGATTGACAATTCAAAAGTATTTCCAAGACTGTAAAGCATTTCTAATGCCTTGCAAGAGTATTCTTACTGTAGTTTGAAAAGTATTACTACGTTGAAAACAGTGGCTTACTTGCAACAGAGTACTTCTTGGTCTTTATAAATAAATTAACCAAATAATACGTTTTTTATACAAAACAATTGATCTTAATTCAGACTTTGAGCGTGTGCTACCATTTCTTGCCTGAGTGTGTACAATAAATGCTTAACACAGACCCCTCTGATAAGTCTAACTGCTCGACCACACTACCACAAATAGAGCTTTTAGTATTATCTACTTAAGCCTCTGTAAGCCTCTGGGGATCCACTGGACTCTGTGCACACTATACTTTACTTTGGTACAGTATATACAGAGCCAGCTTCCTACAAACATGTTTGCCAGGGCTGGGATTGGTTTCCAGTCCTGCCCTCTGCAGGGTGGGTGTTGTATGAACAGGTTTGCCAGGGCTGGTCTTGGTTTCCAATCCGGCCTTCTGCAAGCTGGGGCTGGTATGAACATGTTTGCCAGGACTGGTTTTCGTTTCCAATCCGGCCCCATCGAGGGTGGAACTTGTATGAACAAGTTTGCCAGAGCTGGTTTTAGATTCTAGTCCAGCCCTCTGCAGGCTGGGGTTGGTATGAACAGGTTTGCCAGGGCTGGTTTTGGTTTCCTGCCAGCCCTCTGCAGGCTGGGGCTGATATGAACATGTTTGCCAGGGCTGGTTTTGGTTTCCAGTCCAGCAATGAACATGATTGCCAGGGTTGGTTTTGGTTTCTATTCCGGTCCTCTTCAGGGTGGGGCTCATATGAACATGTTTTTCGGGGTTGGTTTTGGTTTTCACTCTACTTCTGGGTGGGTTGTTAAGCAATCAATATTCTGTACATAAAGTAAGGGTGAGTATATCACCCTGAATTGGGCCTGGGGTGGTGGGGTTCAGAAACTCCTCAAACCTGGAAAAGGTGGTTCTTCAGCAACTGTGTCGTCGGGTCTTCTCTGAACTGCAGTAGTGATGGGTGTGCCTAATGCGCCTCAGTCCATTGTTCTGGGTACGCACCTAGAGAAGGCTTACCTTTGAATTTCTTTCTCTGTTTCTTGAACTGCTGCGTAATTTATACCCATGCTCCTTTGTTGTGCATTGACCTATAGAAATGTTGCATTTTCCACCAGATATGGAGGGGAATGGATTGTCTGCTTTATTTGGGTACATACAGATCTTGGAGATGTGTGTGTCGAGGAGAAGACAGTGTATGAATCTGCTTGTGGGTTTGGACCGATTTTAGTACAGTGTGATGATTGGTTATTTGTTAATTCAGTTGATCATTGCCTACCTCAAAACCCTGGCTATTAAGACTATTTTTCTGTAGCTGCTAATGAAGCAGGCTGTCTATAACTCTGTTTGCAGGAATACACATTTTACTCATGTTCACATTAAACAATTTGCAAATGATAACAAGTGCCACCATCGCTTTGCCAAAAGCGCTCTAGCTAATCTTGTCCTTAGCACGTTTGGTGGCATTCCCTGCTGAACATGCATTTGGTTGGACTGGCTGCCATTGGGCTGCGGCCTCCATTCCCCAACCACTTGACAGCTGACTATAAATTTACACAAGAGACACTAATGGTAGGAGACACTCATTAGGTCGAGGACCGCCGGTCTGCCGAAGGCAGAACCGGAAGTCGGAGATTTAATGACTTGGAGAAGAGGGGCTTGAACCCGCCCCTCTTCTCCCCTGTTCTCCAGTGGCTGGCCTCTTGAATGCTGGCCAGCCATTGGAGAAGAGGTCCCGTCACTCCGATCAGGCCCCGTCCTTTTCGGATCGGGGGGCGTGTTTTTTGCAGAAAGTCTAATTATCTCCTCCAGCCAATGGCAAGAGGAGATAACAGCAAAACACGCCCCGAATCCGAAAAGGACGCTGCGTTTCTCCGAGGCATTTCTGCTCTGCCTCGGAGAAAGGCAGTGGTGTCTTCCGGTGCCCTCGGCTTGTAAACAGACTCCGTGTCACTTTCTCTTGCTCGGACATCACAGGGACTCCCCCGCTGCGGGCTCTGCTAATAGACTCCTTCCTGCTCTGTATCCACTTCTGCAAGCCCCTCCACAAAAGGTAGGCCATGTGAGGGGGTAAAACATCTGGTCACACATGGATGCTTGTCAATTGCTAAAGGAACATGCAATTCGGTAGCCTGTGATTGGTACGTTTAATTTCGGATAGTTCCAATGGAGCAATCGAATAGGTGCCCTGAGGGAGACTCGAGGGAAGACTCGAGGGTCCGCATCAATGTGTTCATGAGCACCTCCTCTCCCCTCCCCTCGACCTCGGTTAAAAGGCCCGGATCTGCTGGGGGTGGGGTGACAGTTATTTATGGATCTGCAATGTCAGAAAGAGAAAAAAAATCCACGCATCGGCTCTCCTCGCTATCAAAGAGACCCCTGCCCGCCCGCCCTCCCTCCCTCCCTCCCTCCCTCCCTCCACCATCATAGCGTCTGAAAATGGAGTCATGAGGCCAGAGCGTGGGTTACAACTGAGAGGTGCACCCCTTTCGGAGAGATAAACGCAGCTGCCATTGTCTGACACAATTGGGACACGTTGATCGCCCCCGTCGTCTGCCACCCTATTGTTTGCCAAATAGAGGCGTTGGGGTCGCAGGTTGAGTGGCTCGTGGTACCAGAGAGACCCTACTACCAACCCAGAAACCAACCTTGTGTGTGTAACATCTGACTGTGGTGGCGTTAAAGGGGGGCTGAACGGGGACGCCCGGCCCCGCCCCTTTCCCTACGCCGTCCCCCGTGTGCAGAACTGCTGCATCGCTAGCAAATGGTGTGTGTTTAAGCAAAGTCATATACAGATCATTCTATTGGGGGGGGGGAATACTTATCATCTGGTTGTACCAGAATATTAGGTGTCTTATCTTAACTGAGACACATTTACTGCCCATCGACTCCCCGACTCCCCGTCCACCCTCGTGTTTGCAAGGTTGAGACCCTGAGAGAAGATGTCATGTTTTATATCCCGTAAGATGTCGTGTGTGTGTGCGCGTGCGTGTATACAAGTGGCATGTACCAGCATCCCGCCCCTTTAGACATGTCTCGTATATCGAAGGCGGGGGATGGGTGTTTGGGAACAGGGTATCACTTGTACTGATCGTTACAGGTGCAGCTGCGGCGCAGAAAGGGTTATTGAATTCTGCTGCTTTGTCATGCTATATGTATGCATTATGTAGTGTGCGTGCCTCCTATACCCACGATATGGCCATGTTGGAATCTCCCTCCCTACTTCTATCTGCCCTACACAATGGTCAACACGTGATCTCCCGTGGTTCTATAGTCACTTCCCGTATCTGCCAAGATTGACAGCGCCTAGAACCTGGCTCGGTGTCGCTCCTAGGCGCCATAAAAAGAATGGGACGTTTGCACTGCTTTCTAGCAGCACATGATTACACATTTCATGCACAATTCCTTCTTTCTGCTTTTATCTTAGAAGAAGAAATGTAAAAGAGCTTTGTTAAATACAATGATTTCCATGTTCTTATACATGTCCCTGGAACATCCCTCATGAGACACTTGAATGCTCTTCCTGTTGTATATATTGGCATGGGCTATTGGTATATTCAATTCTGCTTTGTCCCGAATGACCCCTTGTGTATTCATCTTCCCTCGCATACACGCAGGATGCCTCCTCTGTGTATGTACTGTGCTGCATCAAAGCGCTATGAAGATGCAGGAAGGCAGCATGTGACGCTATAGGAACCAATTAAGTCTCTCGAATAAGTCATTGTGGTATGGGCGCGTGTACCCCTCCTCCACGGGGTTGCCCTTCGAAGCAGAGGGGTCAATCACATTGCAGATGACCACCGACACTCCCTTGAGGTTGCCACTAACCCCCATTTTAAAAGCAGGATGGCCGCCTCTCTGCCTTCTGTGTGGCCGGGGGATGGGAGGCTGACAGTGAGGGCCATCTGCTGCTCTATTAGCCGCGTACTCCGGAATCTGCCCTCCCCCACCCTTCCTCCGCTTGCATATACAGACCTATATACGTAGGTCTCCATGCACAGACGTAGGCCCTTGCATTCACCGTGGTGCCAGACAGCGCACTATACATGGCTTACCTGTAGAGAGCGCAGGAGTTACCACCACAGCCTGGTGAGCATGCCATGTGACGGACTCTACCCCAGCCCTACCAGCCAGCAGCCTGTCACAGAATCTCCAGCGCTCCAATGGTGGACAATGTCCGGATTTCCAGCCGGACATAGGACTGGCTGCGCCTCAATCGTTCCTTCTTTCAGGGGGCAGCAAGCTGTATCGAAACCTACACACTCCCTCGAACGTTGCACGTGACTGACTTCCTCCCAAAGCTACCACCTTGCAGAGGCACGATTATCCAGAACCTGGCACGTCTTCACAGTGCATTTTTGACTCATACTTGCATAAAACATACAACTTAGTGCATCGAATACTTAACATCCAGGATGATGCCAGGTACAGACAGATCTGATTAACCGGAAGGTGTTGTGTGACTGTGCTCGCGCCCAGGGAGGAGGGAGTGTTTGGTGGTGGGGTGGTGTTTGTGTGTGTGTGTTTGTGTCTCCAATCTGTATTATGTCGCTTTTATGTTTCTTCAAGCTCTTCGAGCCAGCGGGGTGCGGAGACGCCGGCATCCTACGGGCCCTGAAATGAAAGCTATAGAATAATGTCATGAGCAATGCCAATAGCTCTAACTTTAACAATGCCGAGACCGTTGCATTGTAAATGCTTGTTTTTATTTGTTACTGCTATTTTTGTAACAGTGTGTTAAGCAGCATAGTAGTGGAATAGACAGGACAATTTAGAGGCAAATATTTTAATGTAAGATAGCAATGTAGATATCAAAAACGTATCTCTATTAATGAGATAATGTTTCAACTCAAAGTAGAAAAAGTGGAGAAAAAGAAAATTGTCAATGGGGCCTTCAGTATAATGGATTTAGTTGATGAACAATCTGCTTCTATAGGAAGGTTCAGCAAATTCACAAACATTTTTGAAGTCCTTTTAATTAGTGAACCTAGCTGTCCATGAGTGGACTTGATTTTCCTGTAGACAAATCGAAGCACTGATCCAAATGAAACATTTCCCATTTAAGTATTGTGGGGCATAATCCACCCAAGCAGGAGCCTGCCATAATTAGTAGGCATAACGCGTTTCATTGTCTTAGATCGGATCAATGGGAGATCTAGGTGAAGTTGAAAATAAACATTGCCAGAGGGATAAAGTTCCCGTGGCGCCTGAAGAAATGCAACGAGCTGAGGTGTCCATATTGTATGTCTCTACTAGTCAAGTCACTAGGTTCAGGTTTTTCAAGCACACATTTTTGGTCTCTGGTGATGTCCAACGATGCCTCATCAACTTCAGATACGATCTGAAGGAACCTGTGGTAAAATAAGTTTCTGAACTGGAAAAGTTCGGAGCACAAATATGCAGTGTCAATGATCAAGAAATATTCTAGGTTAGACACCGAGGTTTGCGTCACTTAGCTAATCAAGAGTTTTTCTCTACGTTTTTCACAGCACGGCAGGAAAGTTGACAAAGACTAGCTCATTGTCTGAACTCCAGCACACTTTGCACCAATGCCTCTCTTCTACCATTTTCTGAGCGTGTTGCTCTGAGGCAGATGTGTTAGACCTCAAGATGTTCTGTTGCTGCTCACCAAAGTACCACCTAGACTAAGCTCTCTGGTTTCCCAAAGCTGGACATTGCTCAGTTTCCTCGTGTCCTTGAGGGCTCAGTGCCACAGATATGGGTAATGCTTATTTGGGGCTTCCAGAGGTTTTGTCTCTGACATTCAGTCCCACGTTTCCAAAAACACGGCAGACGGTCCACTCGTTCCTGTGGGCTTTGTCAAGTGGCATTTTCCAGCCCCTCTCGAAGCATCATAAGATTTTGAGTGAGTTCAAATTTGACATTAAAAGGAAAAATGCCATATGTTGTTTGGTTACAATCTCAAGCCCACATGGAAAACAATGATGGACGCCACTCACATTTTTAGTGATGTACCAGGTAGAAGTCTGATCGGACATACTTTCTGATGTAACAGCCACCATGCCATGTGAATGATAAAATTGATTCTTGTCTGACGTCTAATTAATCTGGTTATTCCCCAAGGTATTTTCCTAGCACCAACCACACAGCATCAGTATTTCTAATATTTCAAGTAAGGCTCACTTTACCCTTGCCTGAGACGGCTACATATAAAAGGATGCCGGATTAAGGAATATTCCCCAACAGACGTCTGCAGAATCTTTCTCTTAAGGGACTGACACTCCTTGGCTGTGAATGACCATACTTTTACCCTGAAGATATCTCAGCTTATGGGATGAAACACACGGCAGCTGTGTTGCTACTGACAGAGCAAGCAGAGTGAAACACACATTCATGATTATTAAAGGAACCAAAAGACTGGGGAATACTTCTTGAATTTGTTTATCAATACTGTCATGTGAAGCACTATTTCTATGTGTGTGCTGTCCTCCTGTTCTGATTGCATATGGAGGATCCTTTCCCTGGTGGCGGAGGAAAAAATGACTTGCACCCAAGAGTAGCAGTGTATGTTGGAGTAAGCACTACCATGTCATGATAAGTATAATTTAGGCGACTCTTATTAAAGTATGTATTGGCTAAATCACTCATCTTAATTTGTCTTAAATTAAAGACTATCCTAAGTCAATCCCTAAATCTAACACTAACACTTACCAAATCCCTCAATTAATTTACATTACATTAAATTAATTATCCTTTGCTTAATCAAAATGCTAACTCTGGCCATGTACCCATATCGTTTTTATTTCCATTAAATTAATTAAATTGCAAATGTAACCTAAACATAATGTCAACATCAAACTGATTCCTTCATTTAATTCAAATAAGTAATCAAAATGCAATACCATCCCTGGCCTAAGTTTTCCAGTTGAATTATATAACCACAATATAATTGTTATGTCTAATAAAATTCTTAAAATTAACCTTAGTTAACATATTACTTACCCAGTTTATTAAACATAGAGGCCATTCATGTGTACTACACCCGCTGTAGTGGTAGTTCGATGTGGTAGATTCAAGGTAATAGGGATGAACCCCAAACATGTGGGTGCTGAGAAATTCTGTAGGAAAACAGAAAGGACAAATGCATCTCTTACAGCATTTAAAGGGGACACAAATGAGGTTAGGATAAGCCAGTCCACCCACCACCTTTAATCCCTGAAGCACTTTCCTTTTTTCAGTTGAACAGACTACAATGAATAATGATGTACTATGTTATGTAATGCAATTATTGTCAAAAAGAGCAAGCAATGCTACCCAAAACCATGTTACCAGCTAACCATGTTAGATGTCCTTCACATCTAACATGGGCTTCAATTGGAATTCCATAGAGCATATCATCAAGCCCATTATCGCTGTTTTAACGGCAGTTTTCTGCCGCTAAATTGGCGATAATTTTATCGCCTGACTTGATAATATGTGCCCCAGTACTTCTCAGGTCTTTAAAAGATCATTTACTTGTTAACGAGGCTTTGTTGTTTTTCACCCCTTCTTAGAGCCCCTGCATCTCCGCTCTGCATATTGCTGGAAGAATAAGCCAACCCCCCCAAAATGTTTATTAACCCTACGCCCCCCCCGTTCTCCCCCCCCCCCGCCTCCCCAATTTGGCTCTAATTGCGCCTCTGATAGTAGGAGTAATAAAATAAGAATGATAATCAATAATGAGAAAAAATAAAACTAAGGATACAAATAAGAACGAACATAAGAATGAACATAAAAATAATATGATCAATAGCTGTTTATTCTCTCAGCTGTTGTATTCACCAGGATGATGCTTTATTTGTGTTAACCACAATGGGCCATATTATCAAGGAACGGCGATAACATTATCACCGCTTTAGCGGCAGTTTCCTGCCGCTAAAGCGGCGATAATGTTATCGCCGTTCCTTGATAATATGGCCCTTCGTCCCTAAATGTATGGATGACCGGACATCGACATTTTTATCTGTGACCTTCACCACATTCTAAGCATTCTCCTGTTTGTTTCTCTTGGGATTTGTGTTCCTAATCAAAAGCATTTGTATTTCCTCCTGCTTTGGTTTATTTTCTTTCACAATGTCACTTCATTGCCATTCATTCCTTTTGTTGCTTCATTTGAAACACTTCTACTGACCCAAGCAATTTAAAAAAAAAAAAAAACAATTTTTTTTTTGAGATTATACTAATTTGAACATATGTGAATTTTTTTTTTTGTACACTTCATATCTTATTGTTCCGATATAGTCGTTTTTTTTTACTTTAATGTTTTACAGGTGGCAAGTTGCAATATCATCATAGACTTTGTACTTAACCCCCCCCCCACACACACACACTGACCCAAAAGTGCATGAAGCAGAGCACAATATAAAACCGTGGCTTGTGAATTGTGAGGGGACAATGAGATAGGAGCTAGTAAAAGGTGGTCCATCATGCCCGTGGCCTGTAGGGTGAAGGATATGTGATTTACCCTTTGAGCTGCAGTGACAGTCACCATCAATCACCCGCCGCTCTGTCGCTGGCAGTGTCAATGGCCTTGGCTGTTTCAGCGGGACTTGGCGCCACAATCTGCCGTGGTGATTGTGCGTGAAGATGAGATTAACAGCAAACACAGCTCAGGCGCCCAAGAAATGAAGACACGCATGCAGGGCGCATGCGCAAGAAAGCCTCTTCCCAGACGCACTCATTTATGCATGCACGGCTACCAAAAACCCTTCAGCAGTGTCCAAAATACTCATTTTGATGTATTCAATACAATTCGGGACGGATATGAATTGAAGAGTTGCAGGGAGCAGCAAATGCACGAAGGCGTCAAGGCGCTAGATGCAATTTGATTAAGAGTTTTGTATAACATTGCACATCACTTCGGCCATTTTAGAGTGCTGTGACAGAAGTGCATGAAACTCTGCATTTAGCAGTCTTTGATCGCCCTCATATCGAAAGATCAAATCATGAAATGTGCACTGAAATAAAGTGCCTGTGTCATATTAAAGTGATTATAGTAATTGCCCATAGGGATTGGGCAGGATCGTGGAAAACAGTGCTTTAAATGGAAAAAAATAAGTGCAGGTACTCTCCAAAATGAGATGTGGACTAGGGGGCGGGGCTTGTGGTGGAGCTATGGGCAGCGCAAAGGGAACCGACCAGGGGCCCATTTAAGCATAGATGCACACAGACAGGGCATTCAGTACATTTATTTTAGAAACGCTTACATTCGCTGCTGTCCACATTAATAAACCTTGATTCCCACCTTCTCTGCTACAGCATCACTATCGCCACATTACTCCTCTGTATGGTTGCAAAGAAGTGCTGCTGTACTCTGCTATGCCAGCAGGAAGCCTTTTTTTTCGATTTCTGAGAGTAACAAAATATGTCTGTTAGCAGGACCTGCTCACACATGTACAGTTCTATGCACTCCACAGAGCCTAAGTGGACACTGTGCATACGCACAACGCCCATTGAGCTCAAAGGGATTCAGCCCCCCCACCCCCCTCGTGTGTTGCAGCCCCGGCTAAGACAGCTTCCCGGGCACACCCTCAGGCAGAATGAATTAAGAAACTGTAGATCTGTCATTCACCGGCTAGATAGAGCATGCCATGTATCCCCAGTGCTTAATTTGTGTTGGTGGTTTCCAGTGCTTGGCACCGGCACTTAACTGTCAGCACCAGGTTGGCACTGTTTTTCTGATTTAGAGATGAGCACAACTACAGTTGTTTATTAATTCAAAATACATTGAAAATGAGTCTTGCCTGCACCGAAGCCATTCTTGTAGTTTTCAGGATCAGGAATAGTCTGCAATGTCACACTTGTAGGAGTGTGATGATTAGTTGTGTTGGTGCTGTCCTTGGCAGCACATGCAGGGGCAATTGGTAGGGCATGCTGCAGTAGCCTCCTGACCAGGGCCCTGGCACGTATTGCTTTACAAATTAAGCACTGTGTATCCCTGATGAATCAAAGCCTGGCAGCTCCTCCTCGCGCACACCCGTCTCTCCCTCTCTCTCCACCTGCTAATCCCTGCCCTCTCCCTCAAACCGCTCACCACTTCCGTCCTCTGCCTGAGGACTGGCTCACTGTGGCAGCAGCTCAACGGGTTAAGCGCCCGCTGCTCGTGTATGCACAGCTTTCAGTCCCTGGCGACCTGTCCTGTTGTTTACAGCGCAATGAAACAGTCAGCGACGGTAGGCACTAAGGTATTCATTGCGATCCTTCCCCAGGCTTCACCAAAGAAAGGCAGACTCCGAAAGTTCCGGTTTTCGAGCCCGGGCTGAGACAGCTCCTGGGCACACACAGCTGCACCCAGAGGCGCCACTAGAGCCAAATTTCGGGGGGGGGGGCTGAGCAAAAATTTCGGGGGGGGCTGAGCAAAAATTTCGGGGGGGGCTGAACTTTAACCAATCGGCAGAGTGGAGCTGCAGGGGCTCCTAGAAGAGGTGAAGCAACAGCGAGGCCTCATTAACATGCAAATGGTCTTTTAAAGACCTGTGAAGTGCTCGGGTGCGGCTGCTTTTTTGCCTGGGAAGGTGTCTCATCCCGGGCTGCCACACAGGAGGGGGGGGGGGGGGGGGGGCTGAAGCCCTGTGAGTCCAATGGGTGTTGCGCGCCTGGCTGCACCGCACCCGAGTACTTCACAGGTCTTTAGAAGACCATTTGCTTGCTAACGAGGCTTTGTTCTTTTTCACCCCTTCTTAGAGCCCCTGCATCTCCATTCTGACTATTGCTGGGTGAATTAGCCGACCCCGCTCCCACCCCAGATTTGGCTCTAGTTGCGCCTCTGACACTGTGTGAGTCGGCCCCATCCCAAACTTCCTGCCAGCTCTGAATTAATGCCTTCTGAAGGCCGTGACATTAGCACATTGTAAAGCGAGATTAGCACTCGATAAGAGTGTTTCATGTAAACAGATCCACTCCTTGTCAGCTGTGTTGCACTTCTTTTTGAAATTGCCAATTTCACTGAGCTTGGCTCATATCCCTATGAGTACCGGTACTCTCTTAGGACAAAGAGAAGTTCCGGTACTTAAACGCCAAAAATTTAGAAGTGCCGGTACACAGTATCAGTGAGTACCGGCCCATTTAAAGCACTGGTGGAAAAGCATTAACATGTCTCTTTACGAATGCAGATATAGTCTATATATAAGTAAAGTATTCAAAAAGGGCTTCAGGATGGATGCAAATATCTTTTTCAAGGAGGCAATGATAGAGCACTCACAGAAACAGAAAGGCTATGATTGTGTTTTAATACAGCGGCAAATTATATAGCAGACTAGCCAATCTCCCTACTTCATGGAGTGATGAAGTAGAGAGAAAGGATTTGGCCCCTGTATTTCCCCACAGGGATTATGTCTCTAGGTAGCAAAGCATCAAGTCTGTCTCAGCGCCTTGAACAACTCCCCACTGCTCTCCTCCCCCCAAGAATTCTTATTATGACTAGAAATTGGCACACAGTGCTTTGAAGGTCAGAAAGGTAAGCCTACCAGAGAGCTGCTTTTAACATAGTCTCTCAAGTTATGCAAACATACTAATTCCATACAACAGCAAGGTGTTAATCGCATGTTTGTGGCTTCTGGTGCACAAACCCCCCAATCTTTATCTCTAGAACTTTGATATAGCTGCTATGGATCTAAAATATTGAGATGGTCATTATGGTCTCCAGGACACTAGCAATAGGTTGGGTGGCCATTGTATTCAATTTATGTCTTTCACACAAACCTTGCCAAGAGTCCATAATTACAAGAGAATAATTCCTATGACCTGCAGGCATGTGTTTCCCACTGGTCTCACTTCCCTTCTGTGCAGGCCATCTGAAGGTGGGTGCAGGCTCGATGGAGGTGGGCTCCTGAGTGGTGTGTCCGCTCTCAGACACACCTGAATATGGGTCTGAGCTTGAATGACCTTCCCCAGCAACAGAATTTCCCTATCCACATTCCAATCCTGGAGCATGTTAATGGGAAATCATTCAGAGATTCTGCTACAAACCAGCTGTGCCAGCTCTGACGTCATTCAAAGTGTAGTGATTTCCTACCCCTGTTGTTTCTCAATGACGGAGGGGGTAATAGTTAAAAAAATAGCACTTACGTCTTCACCACTGACCGCCGGCTTCCGCCTCTTCTTTCCTCAGCCTCCCTTTTGGCAGGAAGCACACAGCCTCCCAGAATCCCCTGACCAATCACAACTCTGCCTTAGCAGTGTGGTGAACGCCGTGGTTCGGCGCTCAGACAGGGGCTGGCAGGCTGTGCATGTTCTCCACCCAGGCTGTAATACAGCCTGGGTGGATAACATGTAGGTCACTGACGGACGGCCAAAGCGTCGGCCGGCCAAAGCGTCATGCACACTTTAGGGGCTACCATCACTCCTCCCCCTCTGATGCCCCGCCCTGCCCACCTGGCTTCAGCTGCAAGCTGAATACAAAAAACAAAATGATAATAACAAATGTTATTATCGTTTTGTTTTTTGTATTCAGATTGCAGCTGAAGCAGTGGGGCGACGCTCCTCCATTTTAGCAGAGGAGCCGCCACTATTTACATTTCACAAAAGTGTTTTCAGTGAATCTGAAGGGTTTTCTGAATATGTGACATATTTGACCTCTCGGCTGCTTTCGATACTGTAAACTACTCTGCCTTGCTCAACACCCTGGTTCGGCTTTAATGGTCCTGTTCTCGAATGGTTCACCTCCTTCTTTCAGTACAGAACCCAACAAACTAAAATCAGCAATTGCCTTTCTAAACCTAAGCCTGTCTCCTTGGGTGTTCCCCAGGGCTCTATTCTCTCTCCTTCTCTATTTAACCTCTTTATGGAACCCCTCACCCTCATTCTAAAGCAAGCAGGAATCAATTATCACCTCTATGCGGATGATACCCAGCTTTGCTATAAAATCAATTCCCATGCAGACATTCTTCACCTCAATGATGCCCTGACTAAGATTCAACAACGGTTCCATCACAATCACCTTAAACTCAATCCTAAAAAAACTGAAGTCATTCTCTTTGTTCCTAAAAATAACCGACTCCCCATTCAACATGGGATCTCTGATCTTAAAGCCCTCAACTGATCCTTGTCCACCTCTAGCTCAGTCAAATCTCTCGGAACAAGTATTGATCAAAACGTCAGCCTTTCTCCCCACATAAACAACGCAGCTAAAAAGGCGCTCTCTTTTCTCTACATCACCTCAAGAAAATTAAACCCTTCATTCCTGTCGATGACTTTAAATCTGTTGTTCAATCATTAGTACTCTCCAGATTGGACTATGGTATCGCCATTCTCGCCTGTACACCTAAAGTCTACTTAGCCCCAATCAAGTCAGTCCTTAACCTCGCGGCCAGGCTTATTTCTGATTGCAAGAGGTTTGATCACATCTCTCCCATCCTCAAAGATCTCAAATGGCTTCCTATCGAAGGCAGATCCTCCTACAAGAATGCATGCATTACGCATAAAGCCTTGCATCTTCAGACCCCACTGTATCTCTCACAAAAACTTCACAAAGCGGGCTGTGCCAGAGAAATGAGGAGCACAAATACTCTCATACTGGTACCTCCCTTGGTAAACAAGAAATCAACCCAGTCACGCTCTTTCTCCGGAAACGCGCCTACTATCTGGAACTCACTCCCCGAAGATCTACGTTGCAACTCCTCCTACCTCAGATTCAAAAAAGATCTCAAGCAACATCTTCTCTACAAAAACTGGGGTCCTTAATCCCGCTACCTAACAGGGTTTCTCAACCTGCCCATGACAGTGCTATGTTTCTCTCCACATTATACCCGACTTACTACCCCCGCCTCTCTCACTCACATATACTTCCACCCTCCTTCTACTAGTCCTCATATAATCTCCACCTACTCCTACATGCTATCGTCTCTCCTATCACCCACCTCGGTTCCACCCTACCTCCATACTTTCCCCCATCATCTCTGGCTACCCACGCTTGTACAACTATCTAAATCATGGTTATGGACTGTATGTACTTCTGATCTTCTTGTCCATGTATTTATTGTTCTTTGCATTTTGTTCATATTTTTTCTTTTTTTTCTTCACCCTTTTCCTTTTTGTATCAATGTAATATTGCAATCTGGTTCTACTTCCAACCCCTGTAAAGTGCTCTGATAGCTTTGGGTCTAGCCAGCGCTATATAAAACCGTTGAAATAAAAAAAATGACATTCAATACCCACATTTTTATAATCCTCTCTGC
The DNA here is from genome assembly GCF_964204655.1 of Triturus cristatus. NCBI lineage: Eukaryota > Metazoa > Chordata > Amphibia > Caudata > Salamandridae > Triturus > Triturus cristatus. The sequence goes on from NC_140588.1 coordinate 923,091,508, forward strand.
AGTAAACAGCCGCTGCGTCCAGCCTTCAGCGTGTGCAGCAGGAGCTGGTCACAGGGGCTTGTCTGCAGCTCGGTCTGCAGCCAACATCCCCTGGAGCCAACCCCAAGCTATTCTAGGCCATTGTCCATGCTCAGAAGAGGTTGCCCATAGGATAGGGCAAGTAGCCCGGCCCCACTTCCTCTATCATACAGCCCACATCACATGAAACACAAACGGCTTCAGTCTATGCTCAACCCTCATGCCACTGAAGCCACCGCACGTTGCCTTCGGCCTTGTGCAGTGGGCTCTGGGCAGATGCCCTGCCCCTGCGCCACTGAGCACACTGCGAATAACATATGCACTCGCACAGAGGGTTTGGTTTCTGGCCAGACCTTGCACCAGCCCCTGTGAATCAGGTTGAGTTTGCACAGCTGGGCTCTCGGTGCAGAACCATCAAACCTGCCCATGCCTCTGAGCCTTCCGCACACAGCCTTCAGGCATACGCAGTGGGGTCTGGGCACGAGGCCTGGATGGATGGAGAGAATTGGGATGGTACAGCCCTGACGGTTCTTTCAGTTTAGTTCAATGCCTGACTTACACAATTATGCAAACGAGAGCCCATTATGTGCTTCTTGAGTGCCTGCTTTACAGATGTCAGCTCTTCATTCTGCACAATGGACATAGCAATTCGTTGGCAGAAGCGCAATTAAATGGGCGCGGATTAGTGGAACTTAATTAGTTGCAGTGCAGATACAGATGTAAATGCTCACAATCAAACAAAGGAACTACCATGAGAAGCAATTAAAATGCAGAGGGGGTTGTCAGGGCTGCACGTAGGCCACTCTTGAATCCCTTTGATGTGTCACTAATCTACCTGTCCAAGAGATGTCATTCTTCGAGGATACAAAAAGAGACAAGGACCCCTTTGGTTTACTTGGTATTTTTTTGATTTTCTTTTCTTGTGAATGTCAGAATGCCTTTAGTAGGACCACTGTCCTCACTAGGCTCAGAGCCAGCTCCTCAATTCCCAGTATTTCTCCACTATCCTTCCGCAGCATCGTAAAACACCTCTTAACTGTTATGCCCATTACACAGCATCTGCTCAGTCCAGTTGGTACATGGTAAGGATCGGGGCCTGGAATGCCCCGGTAATGTGGCGCCGGATGCGGTGTGTCTGGACCATTTCTCAGTATCAGTACAAGCCCCAATGTTCAAGTTGGAGAGGAAGGAGAGAGGCATCACGGGTAGTATTAGGGTTTGCAATCCAGTTACCATGGATATCCGCTTTGCAACCACTGTTCACCATGCAAGGGTTTCATGATAAAATGTGCACACAGAAAACAACTTTAAAAAACCCAGACTCAGGTGCAAACTCCTGTTTGCGCCTGAGTCAGGGTTACCGGTGCACTCAGGGACCCGACTGGCCGTAGCGGGCATCAGGCATTTTCCCCGGAGGCTGGAAGATTGGGAGCCAGTATAGCAGCAGTGGGGGCTGGTATTGTTACTTGGGGGCGGTTTTGCAGCAGTGCTGCAATATCGGCCACCAGTAACAAAAGCAGCAGTGCTTCACTCTTGCATCTCCCCCCCACCCCATCTCCCTGTGGTGGCTGGTGTGACAAAATTGCCAGGGCAGCTTTAGGTTCCCAGTCCGGCCTTGGGTGCACTCATAGCAGGGGCATTAGGATTACAGCTGGAAGAGGAAAAGTAAACTTCACTTTTCTCCCCTGGTTAAACGCCCCCTTAATTCACCCAATTTTGGGACTCAGTGCATACATTCAAAGTGGAATCAGGCAACTTTCTCCACCCGGCACTTTGAACATTCTTGATAGATGCTAATACATTCAAATGACTTGTAGCTGTTTCAGATTTTTCAGAGTTGGTCACATAAAAAAGTGTCTCAAGTGTGTTCGTTTTTTCTTCTTAGTCATGCTATTCAGGAGTGACTTTTTACACACTATTTTCTACTTCGCCATAAATACATAATTTTACTTCAAAGTATATAATGCACAATCTTCACTGGCTTCATAACCCTTGGTGCTGAAAAAGAGATGTTTATTGTTACCCAACTTAATGGTATTCATTTTATTGACCTAAGAAAGATGAAAGGTTGAGTGGACCCACGGGAATTCTGAACCTGTGGCCATAAGGTCAAACAGAGGCCCCTATAGTGAAGGCATTAGCCCAGTAAGCCACTAGCCCTGTCCCTATCAGCCTGGGCCAATTCGACCATGACTGATGGAGCTACACAAAGGTGAGGCAGTTTATGGTGGTTTTGGCATCATTGAAATTCAGGGAGGGCTCATTATAATGAACAGACTACCATGAGCTACTATGGGCAGGCACAGCATAAAGTGAGTCTCAGTTGCTCTTGGCGTGGCCAACCTCTCCACATAACATTGAGCCTCTGCTTCTGAACAGCCCATTAACACTTTGTGCCACCTCAGGATATATTGAAAAAAAAAGATTGTGTGTGTTGGGGGTGGAGGGGGGTAAAAGCCAAAAATAACAACAGGTTACATGGAGGGGATCTCCAGCACAAAACTCTGAAGTTTCTTGTGGTCCATGAAGATGCAGGGTAGCTAGTAGTATAGGTGAAACAGGATCAGGTTTATTCATAAGGTAGGAGTCACAGGTTATAGGTCAAGATGGTAGTAAGGAAGCAGGAAGACCCCACCCGGAGCAGCATCCTTGCTGCTCAACCCATGTACCACTGGACCAGCATACCTGAACAGCCGACTCAAAGGACCCTAAGATCAGCCCAGCTCTCCTACGCCGTGGTCCCCCACACCAGAAAGACCAGATCAGGAGGCTGCTCCTTCTCCTTCCTCGCGGCCAAAGCCTGGAACGCTCTTCCGCTCCACCTCAGACAGACAACATCACTCCCCATCTTCGCAAGAAACCTCAAAACCTGGCTCTTCGACAGACCCCCTCCTTGATGGACTGGAACCTGCACCAGTCGCGCCTAACAAACGCCTGATTGATTGATTGATTGATGCATTCCAATTGATACTCACGCATACCATGCACACATCAGCATTCTATCACCTCACGCTCACACTGGCTGAGCAGCAGGGGACATATAACTAACGAGAGAATGCATGGCATAGACTTGAAGATCCCTCATTTCTCGTATCGATGGTTTGAACAAAATAAATAAAAGAGAGATAATTAGTTTATTTTAAATAAGGCTTGATTTAGCAAAATATAATTCAGCCATCTGGTTCTAACTAAGCAATGTTTTGAGAAGGTTGCACTCCACAAGTGTGGGGCACTTTTTGGGGAGGATGTCTGGAACTATCTCTGGCTCCAATTTAACCCTTCTTATTAACCTGTTGTATTTCACTGTATGAAAATTGCTCACTAATGATTTTTTTAACGTAGGGGAGGGCATTATACGGAAGAGGACTTAGGGACTGAATAGATGCTCGTTTATTTAAAAAGGCTGAAACGAAACACCCTTTTAATTTCAGGTCTTGTTTTTATATTATTTGTGAATACATTTTGCTGTAGCTGTTAGCAACATGGTTTAGTATAACATGCTCTTAATAGTAGCTTGCTATCAATTTGGATGCAGTAAGAAAGAAACCAAGTCGGATAAGGGAGTGAAGCAGAAGTCCGTACAAAACAAATGGCAAGGGTTCGTGCACCTAGCCGTGGTTTTAAAAAGAGTGGATTGGTATAAACCAGAGAAAGTGCGCTTTCAGGTGTGTTTTTTCTCTTTCGAGGGCAGCAGGGTTTGATGGGTAGCAGTGATTTACGCACCTGGTGCCTGAGCTCACCAGAGCCTTTTAGTTTATGCCTGAGATTATTGGGATAGTTCATATGTATAACTTACAGGTGGTGCATGCTGATTAGAATGTGCCTCTTGACTCCAAGGGTAGCCACTCGAACTGGAGCTACAAGACCATCCTTTCTGGTGTTAGCAGCAAGGTGAGTGGAAGCACGAAGGACAGGTAAAGTGGTCCAAGCTGAGTTTTAGGAAGCTAGTAATGAGGGCACTCCCATTGCTCATGCGAGAGACCACTATGGTTAGTAAAACACCTTTAAGTAAGTGTTAGAGAGGAAGCACCTAGTTCCGTATTAGTTTGCATTGGCTCCACTGTTGATAGCTAAGGTTTTGACATACGCCTCGAGCTCGACCATTGATTTAAGAAGGAAGCCAAGAAATGTATCAGTAGTAACAATCATAGGTCTTGTGTTCAGGGACACACACTTTAGTTTCTGTAACCCAGTGCTTTCCAATTATTTAGAATCATGACCCAATTTTAAAACGACAAACTTTAGTGACCCACCCAGCTTTAATGCACATGAGGTGAGGAATTTTTTCAATGTAACTGAAGCATCATGTGGTAGCGCACTGTCATTTTCAAACAGCACATTGAAATGGCCACCAAATTTGCACAGACTGATAAAACTATAACATACGATAAATTGTGAAAATTGGGTTTTGGTGGATATTTACCATTTGTGCATCAACAAGTAAAGTCCCTTGATTTATTTTGATCCTATTCAAATCTTTTTTTCCATCACACTTCAGAATTACATAAACTGTGTTTCATTTTTGCTTTCCGAACTGCATTTTTGCTATTTTGAATAGACGAGTGTATTTTAAAAAAAATTGTGTGTCTCCTCCACACAACAAACTGATAAGGATCAGAGCATTGGGCCTACACACAACCATACTTTGGACACATGCAATAAGACAGTATTGCATTTAAACTTAAATCATCTGCCAGAGGTATGTGGATATATTTATAGGGCTCTTTTCTCTAGACCAGTGGTGGCTGGCACAGGTAAGAGTGGTGAGTTGGTGAGGCAGGGGTAGGTTGGGGGGAAGTCAACAGATGACAGGATAGGAAAAATAAAAATAAAAAATAAATCAAACCACTTACCTTGCGCTCGCAGCATCGCCGACTCAGCGATGCCACGCAAGCAAGGCGAGTGGTTTTATTTTTTAAAATTTTATTTAATTTTACGTATCCCGTCATCTGTTGACTCCCCCCCCCATCCTGCCCGCCTCACCACTCCTACCTGTGCCGGCAGTCACTGCTCTAGACTTCAGTTACATCAATGATATGCTGGATATAGAGTTTTATATAACTAAATGACATAAGCAAGTGCAAATATTGATGTCTTTCGACACACCTCAAAAGTATTTCTTTCTACCCTTGGGGAAAGTAACAGCTGTTGTCAGATTTCTGAACTAAGATGTCTCACCATAACTTACTTTAAGACCATTCAGCAAAAGTCTGAAAGTGCCATGCCTTTTCACATATTGGACAACAATTCCCCTGGAGTTCCCTGGGCCTGGGCCCAGTAAATGAGGAAAGATAGGTTTGAACTTGACTGATTTGAGACCTTCCAGGATATTACAATTGTGCTACCTGAAATGGTGCCACCTCATTGTGGCACTTCTTCTATCCATCCATATTTTCTGTTCTCATAAATGGATTTATTTGATTTTGTCATTGTTTTTATTTCTGTTCCATACTTTTTGTTATACGCTGCCATGTTACAGTTTTCCACTTTGTAGAGCTGATGTTGGCTGTTGTTACCTTTTCATTAAAACCCGTCCTGGTGAGGCAAAGTCCCATACTCTTGTACTTTAAATGTCAGATGTGGGATTTCATCTCTGATCTTCAGCTTGGCTGAACTGCACTCAGTGGGGCCCTTTCCATTGTCAGATTGGGGATTAATCCTGATGACATTGATATTGTTTGGAAAGGCCTCTATAAAAAGGCTTGCTTTCAGCATTCTCCAGCTGTTGCCATATTCTGTGGAATTCTCAGGACTTGAAGTAAATTAGCTTGTTTTAGAGCGACCCCTTTACTGTAAAATTTCGTCTTGGATACTCATTTATTAATGAGGTCATCATTTTTAGTAGGCCGCTTTGGGCTTCTTTTTCTAAGTTGACTCATTCGATTTGGTAGGCTCTTCATGAACTCAAAATGTCCACATGAATTACAGAAGATTACCTTTCCTTCCAGTCCCTTAACCACGAGAGAACCCATAGTTCTATAACCATGAGTGGTAGTCATAGGGCAGCCCCAGTGGGGCATCCAATAAATAGACAGTGAGTAGATGTTGGTTTTCTGTTCTCAACACCTAGAAGTGTACAGTTGTAAATATTTATATATTCACTGAAAAAAACATAGGTTTCAGAGACGTTATAGTTAGAAATTGGCATTTAAAAACCCTTAGAAATTCACAGAAAAAAACATAGGTTTCAGGGGTGTTATAGTTAGCTGGACATTTCCCTCGTACAAAACCCTAGAAATTCCCCCGTTATAGTTAGTTCAGCTAACTATAACTCGCGCCCCCGCAATGCACTGCTGATGACGTCACATATTACATCACTCATGACATGGTCAGTGACATCACTGATGACATCACTGATGACATCTCAAATGACATCACTGATGACATCATCCAGTGACTGTGTGTTTCTGTAAAGTTTAAATATGTTTTATATATATAGGGAAAGGCCTATGGAAGAATGAGTGGGTGTATAAGTGTGTGAATGGATAATTTAGTAGATGCATGACTGACTCTATAAGTGAGTGATTAAATCTATGTAACTGCGGACTAGTGACTAAACTGTGTGAATGTCTGTATCTGTCTGTCTGTTGGTGTGTAAGCAGCTGCATGGGTTTGTGAACAGCTACATGAGTGTCTATATGGGTTATTGATTGGTTGTCTAAGTATCTGTATGGGTGCCTGAGTGAGTGGGTGGAGTGTGTGTGACTCTGTGCATAGATGTGTGAGTGGGTGATTCAGTGGGTGCATGGTTTTAAGAGTGCAACTGTGATGGACTGTATGGGTGGGTGAGTGTATGTATGGTTGTGTTAGTGAGTGAATATATATTTCATTAGTACATGTGTAATTTACTACATATGTGAACAGCAGTATATATGTATGTTGGTGTACAGAAATAACTATAACTGAGAGTGTGTGATAGTGTGAGTGGCTGTATGGATGAGTGTATGCTTGTATCATTGATTGTATAAGACCATAAACATTTGTTAGTATTTGCATGAGTATTTGAGCTTGTGCGTGTATAATTGTATAGGTGAGTAAATGGCAGTGTGATTAATTACTTGGATGACTGAGTATATGTGTGAGTAACTTTATGGATGAATAGCGGTGTGGGAGTGTCTATATAGGTGTATGATTGCATATGATAGTCCTGTACTGAATGACCATAAGTATGAGTGACTGCACAGATGTGTGAGTGGATGAGTGTTTAGACCTAAGAGTCAGTGATGGGGTATGTACTTATTGGTGTTGGATTGTCTATGGTTTTGAGAGTGGCAGTATGTAATTTAGAGTGGGTGTATGAAAGGTTATATTAGGGTGTGACAGTGATGTCATCAGTGATGTCATTTGAGATGTCATCAGTGATGTCATCAGTGATGTTACTGACCATGTCATGAGTGATGTAATATGTGACGTCATCAGCAGTGCATTGCGGAGACGCGAGTTATAGTTAGCTGAACTAACTATAACGGGGGAATTTCTAGGGTTTTGTATGAGGGAAATGTCCAGCTAACTATAACACCCCTGAAACCTATGGTTTTTTCAGTGAATTTCTAAGGTTTTTTAAATGCCAATTCCTAACTATAACGTGCATGAAACCTATGGTTTTTTCAGTGAATTTCAAAAGTTTTTTAAATGTTAATTCCTATCTATAACTTATCTCTAAAGCTATGATGTTTAATGATTTTCATTGGGTTTCTAAATTTTTCTATTTCAGTGTGTCAATTCCTTTAATTATGTTTTTTAAAATATTTTTTATCACCATTTTTAAAACTTATTTTTACAATTAATTCTTTTAAAAATTAAAAAATATTATTTGTTTTTAATGTTTTTTACAAAGAAAATTGTAAATTAAAAAAAAATATTTAAATATATTTTTAAAAATATGTTTTAAACTATATTTTCAATACTTTATTATTATTTTTTTAGTTTTGGGGGGGGATCCGCGCACCCAACGTGCTAGGAACCACGCACCCTACGCGAGAGAAATTGTGCACCCAACGCGTTAGGATGCGCGACTCCTAATTTTACAGTAAAAAAAAAAAATAGCCACTATCACTAATTTTTATTATCCCCGGGGACCCCATCCCCCGGGTTTATTAAAAAACGTTGGGGACCGTGGGGGGAGCCCCAATGCCCCCACAGTCCCAGCCGGCTCCCCGCGTCCTTCGGGAGCCGGCATTGCTTTTCCACTTGGGGAGCTGCTGACATGCAGCTCCCCGTGTAGAAAAGCAATATCGTTTGGATTTTGAAAGAGAGAGCAGTTTTCCCTGCTCTCTCTTTCAAAACCCTAACGAAGTTTGCTATGGGAGGGCGGGAGACGCCCGCCCTTTCATAGCAAACAACAGTGTCCTGGGGGTGGGCACCCCAGGACACTGTAGGAACTGGCCCTTGGGGGTGGCAGTCCCCAGGGCCCTCAAGGGCTCCAGGAGGGGGGCCACGCAGCCCCCCTCCCTCAAACAATAAAGCCCCGGGGGGTGGTGGTCCCCGGGGCTTGGGGGGCCCCCCATTCATTTTTACAGATTTTGCCCCCGGGATTTGGCCCCCCCGGGGGCTAATTATTAAGGAAGCGCGGAAGCCCGCGCTTCGGGGTTTTTTTTTTTCCGTCCGGATCCGCGCACCCTTCTAGGACCCTTCTAGGACCCCTTAAGCAACACTAGAGGGTCAGAGTAGTTCTACCCTGCCCCCTTTACATCTTTCACACACTTATTTCCTTTACTTAATCAGCCTCGCTTCTACCGAGGCACAAAATGGCTGCCAACAGTTCCTGCTTTCAAATGTTGACAGACACTTGACAGCCAATTAGCATTCAGCGCGTGATCGGAAGGGTGCGCGCTCGGTTCGCCGAGGGTGCGCTCAGGGTGCGCATAGGGTGCGCGGATCCTCCGAGGCCATAGATATATCTATCTTTTTTACTCTAATTTTCTCAGGAACTACTGAACGGATTTACACCATTTATGCAAAAGGCACGAGTCTGAACTGAGGACTACCTCTTTGCCAAATTTGGTGTAATTCCGTTCAGCAGTTCGGGCTGTAGCTGCGTCAACAGGTCCTATGGGAAAGTGCATGGGGAAAACGCGTTTTGGGACCCCCTTTTTCTCGGCCCCAGCTTGACGAATCACCACGACACTTTCAGGATAGGAGCGGACCGGAGACAAAAGTTTGGAAAATGTTGTGAAGATTCGTCAACCGGCGCCAGACTTATTGGGAATAGAATGTTGCGGATTTCCTATGGAAAATAGGTCCTAACTATAACTATCTACTGGCGACCGCCAGTACATACTATATATATATATATATATATCTCGCTCGGCTCCTTTTCTTTTTGTTAAAAGGAAATTGTCGCACTCGCGGGGCGTTTTGAACACAATTTATTGAAATAGCCAAATGACCAGCAACAGACGCGTTTCGGCGAAAATGCCTTTCTCGATGTCACCAGCACATCGGAAACGCCATATTTTTCAACGTAACCCTTATCAACAAAATAAAGAAAGGACTCATATGGTCGCTCTAACATCAGCGCCATTTTGTAATAGGTGAACATTCATATGTTATTGCATCTTAACAGTGTTCGAAAATGTACGTTTATATAAACCCATCTGTACATATCAACTATTTATGTCGATTTTCAAGCATACTACTCATGGTGCAAAAATTTCCATCACGCCGTGGATCAGCCCATGTCCTTTCTAAATATACGTTTCATAATAGTTATTTCATTTCACATTGACATTTCAAACTTACGAAATTACAAACTTTCTGTACTCTTATTCTTTTTTCTCTTTTCTTGTTAAACTTTTTACATTATTACAATTCAACATCGCAAAGCATCTTTTAATATCATTTGTTATAATCCAAATCACTTATTCACTTATTCACATTCAATCTTTGCTAAGACACAACAGTTTCCACAACCGTTGAAACAGTTTCAGAGGAGCTTCAATATGTATACCAGTTAGGTAAACTTACAAAAGATCTCAATTATGTGCCTATATGTACTGATAATTCCTCACCACTATTTAACCCACGGGGAGACTTAGTGAGTAAATCTATAATAAAGCGTGACTCAAGTCTTCGTAACTTTTTTACTCTATCACCCCCATGGACATTTTGAGGGACATAGTCCAGACCATAGAATTGCAGCAAGCTACGGTTGCTTTGATGTTTTTCCGCAAAGTGGCGTGCTACAGGATACATCTGGTCGTTTTTATCAATAGCCCTTTGATGTTCTAAGATTCTAATCTTTAACTGATGAATGGTGCTACCTATATAGCGTAGCCCACATGGGCATACCAGACAGTAAACAGCATAAGGGGTGCTGCATGTTATAAATTTGGTGATTTTCTGTGTCTTTTCTATGTCAGGAATGGTATATGTTAGAACTCTTTTGCTATTAGCACAGGCTTTACACCTATTACATTGATAGAAGCCCCTCATTTCTCTCAAAGTGCCCCCTTTCTGTGGTCCTTTTTCTAGATGGCTTTTCACCAACATATCACGAAGTGACCTCGCTTTCCTAAAAGTCACTAGTGGGAAAGGAGGAATATCATCACATATGGTGCTGTCAGTTTTTAGAATATGCCAATTCTTTTTTAGCATGTTTTTTAAATAATTGGCTTCTGTAGAGTAAGGGGTAATCATTCGAAATTTGCCCTTATCTTCCAAAGGTTTATCTTTGTTTTTTAACAAATTCTCCCTTGGGATACCTCTCACCCTTTGTAATGTAGTGTTCAATGCCATGGGATTATATCCTCTTTTGATAAATATATATATCACTCGAAGGTGCTTCCAGGCAACAAAAAGAGAAAGGGACAACTTCAATATGCGGATTCAGCTTGCCAGTGTAGCTTTTATTTTTTCAGTTTTAGCGGTGCAATATGGTCATTATGCGTTTCGGCCAACGCAGTGGCCTTGAACACATGAGCGCATGACGGGTTCGTGAAACATATATTGGATACCCACATACCACGTGACATTCAGTCAGCTGCCAGCATAGACATAGAAGAAATTCTTTGTATGGTTATCGCTATAAACAAAGAATGCACTGAGAATTGTATTTACAAAAGCACGATAATGTGGCAGAATACAAGTAAACATACAGGGAAATTCTGTTATATATGTGGCTTATAAGATATTTGGATGACATAAGTTCATAAATGTTCATTGGTACTTAATTGAGTAAAACCTGCCAATGAGACATAAGATATAAAATGCATAAATGAGTTAATACATTATGTAAAATCAAGAACATATAAAGAATAAACAGGAATTTAGAAACAAAATGTGTTTAAAAATTCGAAAATTTCCTTGAAATCACATTCAGTGCAAGTGTGCAAAAGAAATAGAGAGTACAAATACTCAAATTAGTTAGTAACAAAGGATCCCATTGAGAAACCTAAATTCATCATAGTGGATAAACGGCAAAACGCTATCCAGTCTAAAGTACTGTGTGCTGACGTTGACATATTTGTGCAAATGTGCAAAAAAGTGCTGAGGTACAACTAGTGAGGGTTAAAAAAACTAATGGAAAAAGCAGCATGGATGATAGATGTAAAATCATTTGAGAACCAAAATGGATGGTCTAATACATGTTATCCTGAACAAGTGCAATAAAGAATAATCTCCAGGGATCCCCCTGGTGTAACCTTGATCATGCGATGGAAAGTTAAATGCAAACATATCGGTGTCACTAGGACGGTCCCTGACTCAATGTCATATGGAATGGATTAGTAAGGGGAGGTCATACAATACCTAATGTCTGACAGTACAATGATATTAATAAATAACTGAAACCAAAATTCATATGAAGTTAAAAATTCGTTTTAAGGTAAAAAATTAAAAAATGCAGATCAGATAAACATGTGGAATAACAGTGTAACTACAAATAGTGGTGCAAATCCTCACAAATGTTCAATCCCCGGGGGGCTTTGGTGTCGAGTTCAATAACATACTGAGTTTCCAACTGCCTAAGCCTTTTTATCGGTTTCCTCCTCGTTTGTTAATAGGTACACTGTCGATGACAAAGTATAGGAGCACATTGAGATTGTTATTGTGCTCCAATTTGATATGTCTCGCGACAGGATACGTGGGATCTGAATTGACAGTTGCGCGTAGGTGTTGCAATATTCGTGTAAAAACCTGTAGTTTCGTGCTACCAATGTAGCGCAACCCACAAATACATTGTAAAACATAAACAGCGAATTCCGTGTGGCATGTGTAAAGTCCCTTGAGTTTGATGGAGGTATAAGAAAAAGCAGTGGAATAAGAAGTGGTATTCACCCCAAATTTGCAAGCACGACATGTGCTGCACTTGTTAAAACCATTTTTAGGGGTGAGCCAACCGCTTTTACTGTCTAATTCTGGACTGGTTTTAACCAAGTCATTGCGCATGGAATAAGCCTTGCGATATGTAACATTGGGTTTGTTAGGCAGTATCCGTTAGAGTGTAACATCGGCAAGCACTATAGGCCACTGAGTATTGATGATGCTCTTGATGGCGTTGGCCTGTTTGCTGTAAGTCGATATAAACCTACAGGAGACATCTCCTGAATTGGTCATGGACTCAGCCTCATCTATGATTGTGTGTGGAGAGATAGCGGTGATAGTGGGCTTGCTAGCGAGTTTCAATAACAGCTGTCTATCCTTGCTGTTGGCTTTTTCATGGCTATGTCCAATTTATTGGAGTCATAACCTCTCTCCATCAACTTTTCTTTAGTGGCCTTCTATGCTATAGCCAGTGTTGCATTGGTGCTGCAACTTCTGCGAATACACAAAAACTCGCCATAAGGGAGACTAGAAATAGTGTGTTGTGGATGAAAACTTGAGGCATGCAATAATGTGTTGCCAGCTGTAGGTTTCCTATACAGACAAGTTTCAATGGCTCTATTTTCAATGTACACTCTGATGTTAAAATAATTGATAGATGTGGAATCAATGTGTGCCGTAAAGTTTAGGTTGTAATCGTTCTGGTTGATTTCATCAACAATGCTACAGGCCTGAACATGTGTTCCCTTCCAGATAAAGAAAACATCATCAATATATCTCCACATTTTGACAACATGGTCATCAAATAAAGCTCTGTGGTTAACCTTGAGGACATGCTCCTCCCACCAGCCTACGTGCAAGCACGCATAACTGGAGGAGAAGCATGCCCCCATAGCCACGCCTTGTTTTTGATTGAAGATCTTCCCATCAAACATAAAAATGTTATTATAGAGACACCAGTTATATATATATAAACCCCTTTGCATACAGCATCCAAGCATATGCTCTTAAACCTTCTTTGGAAAACCTGGCCCCAGAATGCTGTCATATGGGCAACAACCTGGGGGAAGGCCGGTACATTTAATGACATTTTAAAACATGGGGTTCTGCAATTCTTGCATAAAAACTTGCCTCTTAATTCTTTATAATGTCGACTTGTGACACGCCCAGTCATCTATTCTAAAGAAATTATGTCAGAACTGAGCTGTAATAACTGATTACAGTTGAGTTCTGATGCCACAATGCCTACCACCTGAGCGAGAAGCCAAGGGGAGAGGCAGGTCAGGTCACAGAGCATAATTAAAGCATCTGTTTAATGAACGAAAACAAATGTGGTGTGTCAGTGACAATCAGAAAGGAAATATTTATGACAACATGTTTATTATTTGTACTCTTTAGGTAATCAGTGAAAATTGGGAATCTTTCTGCATTTTGCTACACTTTGTTTATTTTTTTACACTGACCTGTATTAAACTGATTCTAAGATCTTTTTATAACACATTTTAACACAATTTTTGATGTGTTCAATTTTGCACTAATGATTCTAATTTTATCAATATTCATATTTGCAAAAGTGCTCTCTCATATGAAAGAGCTACAGAACAAGGATTTAAGTGGTTTGTGGGAAAGGTGATGGTGCGACTGTGTATTATAAGGCCTCATTCCTTTATATGGTCATGGAACTCCTCTGTGACTTGCAACATCATTATATTGTACAGCAAGGGGTATTTTATCCCATATATATTTTGGTATGGGCTTAGATATATTTTTGGTATGGGCTGAGATATACCTTTGGCTTTATTGCCTATAGGAAACATATTTGAGTCACAAAATGAAATGGGGATTTATGTTTCTCACAAGGAAAACGTGGATGCTACATTTTCGCACATATAAACATTTTCCCCTTTGCCTTGCTGTAAAAGCCACTTAAAGGGTCGATGCTCTTTAGTGTCTAAGTTATATTTTTCTCGGATCTTATCCTCAAAAGAACTCTTTTCATAGATTGTGATTACAGCCTGTGCATGCCTATCCTCCTTGTGATTGCAATCAGAATTTGTGACTCACTGGCACAAGTGGGCATATCATATGTACATTGTTAAAAAGTTCTCATGGGAGGAGATGTCTTTTATTGCTGCAACTGCAGATTTTGCCTCCTTTGTTGACCTGAAAAGGACTCATTGTGAGTGATTGTGATCAGAAACTAGTCATGCCTTGTGAGAAAGTGGGTTTCTGTTGCAGTAAACACCCCCCCTTTTTTGTTGCCAGCCTACTGATGCTCTTTGACTTGAGGTGCTCTGGGGCCCTGCCAATCAGGACCCCAGGGCCTGTGTTCTGTCCCCAAAACAAAACCCAATTGGCAACTCTGGCCACAGGTTGGTCCCTGGTAAATGGTACTCCATGTACCCGGGGCACTGTGACCAGAGAAGGCTCCTAAGGGCTGCAGCACCAATTGTGCCACCCTTAGAGGCCCTGTACCTTTTCATAAACACACTGTCTTGCAGGCTGCGCCTCTTGGTGCAGATCAAAAGTGAAGAGTTGACATGGCACACATCTCTGCGTGCCATGCCTACCAACCACTGCCCTGGCCTAGGACAGTCACCCCTCTAGCTGGGTGCACTATGCCAGTGGTGAGGGCACAGAGGCATGAGCCCTGAGCCCCTACAGTGTCTGGGTCCATTCTCAGACATTGTAAGTGCAGTGTACAATTAAGGAGTATATGGTGCTGGGAGGTTGTCATTACGAACTCCACAGCACCATGATGGATACACTGAAGTCTGGGAAGTTTGGTATCAAACTTCTCAGCACATTGTACCCACACTGATGCCAGTGTGGGTTTCAATGTAAAACGCACGACAGAGGGCATTTAAGAAATGCCCCCTGAACTCGACCCACAACCAGTGTCCCTACTGAGTGGCTGCTTAGGCTGACACCCACCACACATGTTGCTGACCCCTGGGTCGAGAGACATCCGCTCTCGAAGGCCTGCAACAATGCACATCCCGGGACAAGGTGCTAGGTCCCGTCCCCAAGGATGGGCAGGGGAAGTTTCAAAGGCCTGCCGACTTTGTGAGCTTATCCAGACCATTTGCTGCTTTCAGCAACTGGTCCACACTGGTTCTACCCCCCACTTTGGGCGGAAGAACCGGCTGGAAAAACAAGTGAGGAACAGAGGTGTGCCCACCTCTGCCAACTCCACCCCTAAGGTGGGGGAGGCGAGGTGAAGCACGACCTTGAGTCCCCGCCATCTTGAGGATGAGGGGACCCAGCCAACCAGGGACACCCCCTATTCTGCCACCCACTGGAGAGTGGCAGAATAGGGGGTATACCCACCCCTGGGAGGGAACCCATTGGTCCTTGCCCTTTACCTACCTGTAACACCCCTAAATGTAGTATTTAGGGGCACCCTGAACCTTCCTTCCTCAGATCCAGCAACCACAAGAAAAGAAGAAGAAGAAGGATGAGAAGCCGTGCAGAGCTAACAAGAGGACGACACCCACTGACTTGGCCCCAGCCCTTCAGGCCTGTCTCCCCTCGAACCTGCTCCTGCGAAATCCCATCGTGTCCAGTGGACAGCAACCTCAAAAACCCCGGAGGCCCTGCCTGCCTTCACTTTTCAAGCTGTTTCTCCTGTGAACACCGGACATGTTTGAACTGCAGCTTCTGGTGCCAGCCAGGATCCGCAAATCCAGCCCACTCTGCACCTGCCGAACCCGGCCCGAGCTTGAGTGGAAAAAAACC
Source organism: Triturus cristatus (assembly GCF_964204655.1). NCBI lineage: Eukaryota > Metazoa > Chordata > Amphibia > Caudata > Salamandridae > Triturus > Triturus cristatus. The sequence continues at coordinate 923,107,525 of NC_140588.1, forward strand.
ACGAGGAGGTCCCCCCGGCGATCCTGACCTGAGATCCGGTGATCCCTGACCTGCCGCAAGCCTCCTGACTACACCTACAGCCTCAGAGGACCCCCCTACCGCGACCAGAGCGGGTAAGAAAATCCGACGACCCAAGGCACCCCTGCACTCGACACCCCACAGCCTTGTGTGCCCAAACCAGCGGTGCCTAACCAACCCTCAACAACCCAACTTACCCCTCGAAGTGGTGGTCACTCCTGGAAGATCCTCATCCCAGAGCCTGCAGTGTTTTTTTGTCCCGGAGAATCTCCATTGAAATCAACAGGGCACCCGACCTCAAAACAGCACCCTGCACCCGGCCGCCCTAGTGCTGCTGAGGGTGCCCCTTTGGTGCTAACTTGGTCCCCAACTTCCCTTGAGCTTAACCCTAGAAGCTTTGCTCCCACAACCCCGTGGCCTGCTTGCCAGCAGCCACAAACCGGAGCCCCCCTATCCTTCATAGGATAACATTGGGCCTCAACACTCTGCACCCGGCCGCCCTAGTGTCACTGAGGATGCAACAACAGTGCATCACTGACCATGGGAGACCCCTGAGTCTTGCCCCAGAACCCTAACTATAAAAGACCGAATACTTACCTCGAAACCGATGACCTGTTTTTCCTCATAGGATAACATTGACACTTTTTCTCCCCAAAAGTTTCTGTGTCGACTTTTGAAAACTAAGAATATTCCTTAAAAATCGCACAAATAAACTAACCGAATTTTCTCAACTGTTTTCAGGAAAGGTCCCAGTGCTGAACAAGGTGTCCAGCACTGAGAAAGAAAAGGAACTAAAAAGTAACACACCTGCAAATTGAATTTCCTTTCATAGGATAGCATTGGGGGTTCTTCGTGAAAAAGTGTCAACTTTTCAAATACAAGAATATTCTTTAAAAATCGTACAAGCTACAAAAATGTAATTACTTACCTGTTTTAAGTAGATGCCCCAGTGCTGAATCTAGGAGTCAAGCACTGGATTACAAAAGTATCGCAAAAGTAACTGACCTGCTAAGTGAATTTCCTCCCATAGGATAACATTGGTGATTCTATGTGAAAAAGTTTCTAAGTGTTTGAAATACAATAATATTCTTTAAAAATCGTACCTCTAACTAAAACTCATTTACTCGACTGTTTTCAGGAAATGTCCCAGGGCTGAATCTAGGATCCAACCCTGTGTTAGCCAAAGTAATCTGAAAAGTAATATACTGCATTTTGCTTAAAAAGCTCATTCATTTGAATGTACCATACCTGCAATGTGTTGCAAACTACTTACTTAAAACTGTAACCAAAACCAGTACAAGTTAAACTGCAATTTTGAACTCTGTTCATACAAGTAATTTACAACTGCAACGTTTTTATATGCTTACCTATACCAAGCTTGCTTGGTTCTAGAAATAAAATAACAGGATATTTTTGTAAACAAAACAATTGGCCTTGAGTTCAGTTCTTGAGTGTGTGAATTCATTTGCTGACTGGACTGAGTGTGTACACCAAATGCTTAACAATATCCTCTGATACTGCCTTACTGCTCGACCAAGCTACCACTTTAGAGAGTAAGGTTCTATCTAACTTTAACCTCTGCCAAACCTCTGGAGACTCTTGGACTCTATACACACTGTACCTCACTTTGGTGCAGTGTATATAGAGCCAGTTTCTTACATGCCTCTCACCCTTCAGACAGCAATCATTTTGTAAATTAAATTTAGGGCTCGCTATGTCAGCCAGACAATATTCAGCAAAGATATTGTGGTACCATATCATTCTGGTCTTGACTTACGTGAGGGCACTAGTCCCCTTAGCAAGGGGTTCCAAAATCCTCACCCTTTGTTGTAAGTCAGTAAGAACATCATGGAGTTGCTGATACCCCGGCAAACTCCAATGAGTTAAACATCATTTTTTTCTAATTTCCCAAGCAGGAACTTGTTTACTGACTGTCCCTTCTTTATGTTTACGGCACGTCGCTCTGTTTGTGAAGAACATGAATATACAGGTATAAGAAGGGTGACAAAGAAAAGCATTAGCCCCCTCCCACCCCAACTCTCTCTTCACTACTGTGTCCTCAGGATGGAAGGTGATTTCAAAGGGAATAACCTTCAGAATGTCTACCCTTAGTAACTAAGACGATTAAGTTCAGAGCTAACCACTGACTTCTGCTGTGATAGGTATATCATGAGGTCAAGACTTGGTAAGGCTAACTAAGCCGGTCATCCTTTCAAGATATGTAAATTCAACCCCATTAAAGTGGGTGATAAAACATGTAACCGAGAGTGCTTAGAAGCGGTAGACATGTTATATAAAACACTACCCCAAGCATTCCTGTAAGCCTCATCCCAGGACCTACACATCCCATCCCCACTGTAAGCCATTGTCTCTGAAGTTATAACCCTGCTCGCCCACTGCTTCTGCACAGTCCACTGAGAAACCCGCATCATGTACAACTCTCCTTTGTTTGTAGCGGGGTTGGGGCTGTATCTGTGACGAATAGAGACACCTCTAAAAAGTACATTATTATAGCGATTATTATTATTATAATATGGGGTAGTCTGCAATGCCTATATAAAAGTCTCGTTCTAATTTTCTTTTACGGGTAGAGGTGTGATGTTGCTGCTCTACTGTAATAGTTTATTACAGTTGAGTTGTGACATCATAATTCCTGCTTCCAGAACCAGCAGTGAAGGTGAAAGGCAGGTCACAGAAAATAATTACAACTGCAGTTTAAATAACAAGAAAAAGAATGGCTTTTCCTTTTTTCAGATCTGTTTTTATAAAATGAACAGTGATGAGCTGAAAGGAGATATTTATGGCAACTGGTATATTTATTGTGTGCTATAGGTCATTACAGAAAAGACAATCTCGCTCTGTATGTTCCTACATGATCTGAGCTACATCACTTTTATAATGTGACTTACACTGAACTGATTCTAATATCTTTTAGAAAGGAAATTACTAAATTCTCTCGGGTACATAATTTCCATTACTGATTCTGTTCCTATTCTTCATGTCTGAAACCAAACTATCTTTTTCATAGGAAATAGCAAGACACCAAGGTTTTAAGTAGTGTGTGCGGCTGGTGAAGGTGTGCCCATGTATTAAAATAATTAACATACCCATTGCCTTATGATAACAGGATATTCTATAAAGGAACTTCTCCAGGGTTGCTTACACTATCCTTATAATGAACGGCACCCGCTACTTTATCCCATATATTAGTATTGATGTTGTTAATATTATTGTCATTTTTTCACTCATACCCTTTTTTGAGTTTCTTTGTTCCTAGTGAGGTTGAAAAGTTTTTGGGGGGAGAGTCGTGTTACATAATATAGTCCAGAGTGACGGGAATCAACCATTATTGCCTTTAGAGGCTTAATAAATGTACCAATACCACTCGCCAACTTACTATATAATATTTTGTCGCAGAAGGTACACGGCAATATCCTTCAAAAGGGGCTGTGTTATTGAACCTTGCAGAACTGCTGGTGTTCTTGTCACACAGCCAATGGGAGTTCAATCCATAAGTTTCATTCCTGCTGCACTCCAGCAGCGCCTTCCAGTAGAGGTATTTTGGCTCTAATTGGAAACAAAAGGTAGTGGTTTTATGAACGCGATATTCTTTGAGGCTGGTAATGTTTAAACCTGAGGTTTAAGCGATTAGGGTCATGGCCTCAATGCATTTGTCAGTGCTACATTAGGCCTTGAATTCTGTATTGTGCTTCACTCACAGCCAATGGAAAAACTAGAATGCCAGGTGGAAGAGTTCTCAGTGTTTAGTTTCAAAGACAGGCCACATTACTTGCATTGACTACCATCCAAGGTATGTAGGGCAAAAGTCCTAATAAAAGAAGTGGGGGGCTAATCAAGTTTGGCAGTATACGTGACACCACATTGTGCAACATCCCACGTAGCATCATAGGGAGTAGCATTACAACCCATGACCTCATAAGAAGTGACATCACAAGAAGTGCAATCAGATCTTAAGACCTAACACATATGTTTACCAGGTCTATCATGAGTACATTTGAGCCCATTACAATATTTATCAAATTAGATTTTGCATTAGGGTTGTGCCCAAAAAGTTATGCAACCCTGCCACTAAATCTGGGCCTCAATTTATACTTTTTTTTTAATACTATCTCACAAAGAAATTGGCAACAAGGAGAAAGGTGGCAGTACAATCTTTCTGCTTAATTGGTTGCAAACTCTGCATTTTAAAATATGTTATGGGGTTAAGGCACCTGCTGTAGAGCTCTTCGTGGGCCCCTTAAATCTCAGGGAATGATCATAATGGTAAGATAGGTCTGGAGGTTAATGTATTTGTTGGAAACATCTGTGTTTTGTCTAGTACAATTTTTTTTTATCAAAGTAGCATAGAGGGTTAATATGTCTCCTGTAAAACACATCATGTTACACGCAGATGACAGATTTGTATTTTATGTAGATGGGTAAATGGATTGCTTTTAATACAAAGATCCTTTTGCTACTTGCAGTTCATAAATTGTAATCATTCTACTATAGCACAGTGAGCTATGAAGACATGTGACTCCTACACCTTGTAACCCTCACTGTCTTATGTAACACATCCTGTACGTTGATTTACGCGCATATGATTTTTTGTCAATATATATTGTATAGTTGTGATGTAAAGCACTCTGACATCCTGTATTGGTAGGGGTAAGTAGTGATATTTAAAATATTTGTGTAAATACAGTTGCAGACCAACACATCTGGCATTCTTGCCGTGCATGCATATCTCATATACATGGACTGAACAAAGTAAAAAGCATGCCTCTCTTAAGTACTTGTGAAGTGATAACAAGCTGTGTGCCTTTGTTTCCCCTTCATTACATTTGCCTCTAGGTGTGAGGCTCACATAGCTCCCAGGCAGCATACTCCAACAAAAGGAGGAAGGCCCCTTAAATTTTTCCTTTGTTTTGGGCCCAGCTGGAATTTAAAATAACAAAGCCCCCTCACTGACTGCATGTTGCTGCTCAGAAGAAAAGCAGACAACATGCAGGCGCTGCTGAATAAGTCCCGGTGTCTGCAAATTACACCGGGACAAATTCTGCATATTTCTGTGGGGCCCAACCTCTTAGTAGGGTAGACATGTGAAAAGAGTGGGTAGATGCCGTCTACCTACATGTACCCTCGACTTGTGCCCTGAAGGTATGCATAGCTATAGGATTATAGTAAACCATGTGGAATCTCTACTACCAACTAAATCATTTTTGTTGAGGGTTTGTGCATTTGTTGCCATATATATTTAAGATATGACTATATTGTTCAATATGAAATTAAACCGGTGCTCTGCAGACAACCGGAAGGTCTTCTGAGTTGGCAGAATTCTTATGGAAATTCCTGAGTGATTTTGGGCCATTTAACAGCATTGTTCATGTAAGGGATGGTGAGGTGTTACTATAAAAAAATACCTCCCTAGATGCTCCTCTTTGATTGGACAGAGATGGTGTCAGTACAAGGATGAGCAACATGAACATTATCAAAATCTGACATAGACCCTCCGACAGAAAATACATATATTACAAAGGCTGTTTTGCGTCGTAGACTGTCTTGCCATTCTTTATTTGGCTTGCTTTTTCAGGCTCTGCAAATTATGTTCGGGTTTTTGTCATGTTTATTTTAAATCTGTATTCCATATCTCAAACTAATGTTTCCATCAGGAAATGCAAAAAGAAATACAACTCTAAACCAGGGAAACTTCAGAACAGACCCTTTCTCTCTACCCTGGGTTATAAATTGTTTTTTTTTCATCTGGCAGAACATACTGAGATAAGCCTGACAATGTGCCACGTGTATTATAAGATTAAGTGGGTCTTAGACGGAAGATGTGCCCACAGATATGCAGATAAGCCAAGCTCAGATTAGCCCATATGACTGAACTGATGCCAGTGCTGATTAAAGGATATAAAATCAGTTAGGCTAAATTTAAATCTTGGAACAGAGAAATGGGAACTATAATAGCAATATTTAAAAAACAGAATAAATGCCATGACGATCAAAAGTCTCACTCTTGCTTCAGTCGCAAGAACAGGTCGTAGAAAGCCCTGATGCGGGTGGCTTCAGATACCTGATCTCCAGTAACGCGAGACTTTGAGGAAGAGCAAATGGATTTAATGAGGAAGCCGCTAAACCTGCAATTGCCAGCCCTTTTATGTCTTCTGTTGATTGCCTGACAGAGGGGGATTCTCTTCACTTCCTGTTTTCAAACTTGCGCCTCATCCTTTGCTCGTGTCGGCTCCTAACACACTGCACTACATCCCCTGACTACACACGGCGGGGAAATTACAAACTATTATTGTATACAACACATGAAGATCAGAAGGGTTTGTGGCAGAGGCAGCCAACAAAGGGATAATTATGCATTTGATTACAAAAGGCACAGTGTGTTCCTGCAAGTAAATTCTATTTGCAGAAAAGGAGGTGGCGACGCACAGACAGATAGTGTAGCTGAGGATATGGTAAAAAGCATTCCGAGGCAGATACAGTGCCACAGAATTTTCCACACCGAGCGCGTGCATTATGGTGAGCAGTGTGCCTAGTATGTTGGTAAAGAGTCACTCAATGCCACGCTTTAACATTACCAGCTATGGGATAATAATTTTAAAAAATGTGTCTTTCTTGATCTTGTTCTACCAAGTGGTTACTTTTGTGTCACTGTCCAGTAGGAATACACAAACTCCACAGTCATGTGACCCAGGACACTGGCATAAGTCACAAATGGTTAGGACAAGAAATTGCCAACTTTCTAAAAGTGTCATTTTCAGAATTGTGACTTGAAATTTGACTTCAGTATTAAACAGCATTTTAAGTGATAATATATTTGAGGGTAAACACCATACCTCTATCTGCTCCCAATCAAAAGTTATAATATAATAAATGTAATGGGTAATCCAGTGTCAGGAAACGGCAGAGATAGACCTTACAGCAGTGCAAAAATGACTTTTCACTACCAGGATATGTAAAACGTAAACCCACATCTCCTACTTTTTTAAATACAATGCACTTTGCCCTATGAGCTTTTAGGGCCTACTTTAGGGGTGACCTATCTGTACTAAAAAGGAGAGTTTGGGCCTGGCAACAAGGTTGCTGGGGGAGAATGTTTTGTCTATGTGCAACATTCCGCCCATCATCTTGTGTGTTTAACAAGGTTTATTTTACCAGGTCAAAATGTAAGTTTAAAAATGCAGTTGCAGGCCTGTGACGTTTTAAAAGGCTACTTTGGTGTGTGGCACAATGGGTGTTGCAGGCCCGCCTGTAGTATTTAAATTACAGGCCCTGTGTACATGTACTACCATTTACTAGGCCCCTCATCACATTCTGGAGGGGAATCCCATGATTTTTCACCCTCTTCCCCTCAACTTCTTTAATGAGATCAAATTGTTGATACTTCCACTCTGGACCAAGATTGTTAATGCCTCTCTACTTCAAGGCATTATCCCTGACTGGCTGAAATCAGGGCAGGTGTATCCCGTCCTAAAAAACCCATCAGCGGACCATACAGATCTAAACAACTTCTGCCTGATCTCTAACATTCAAACTCTGGCGAAGCTCCTGAATAAAAGTGTTCACATCCAACTTTACAACCACATCGAACAATTTTGCCTTTTGGACCATTACCAATCTTGCTTCCGCCCAGGGCACAGCACCAAATGAGTTCTGACTCACTTTGTGGACGATGCGCTAAAAATGTTGGACCAAAATTAATCTTGGCTCCTAATTCTCCTTGACCTGTCTTCAAGGATTCAATATGGTTAAACACGACAACTTATCAGAACTCTTAAAGCATAAAATTGGCTTATCAGGGTCTATACCAAAAACTGGTTCACCTAATTTCTCCAAAACAGATCTCAAAGATTCAAGATCAACCAGTCCCTTTATAATACATCTCCTGTCACACCAGGAGTTCCGCAGGTTTCCTTACGCTCACCTACACTCTTTAACTTCTTCATGGAGCTTCTAACAAAAATTCTGAACTCATCCAACATCCACTATCATATGTACGCTGATGACACCCAACTTTACCTGAAAGTTTCCTCCTCTGAAGACATCAACTCTACAGAAAATCCAATCCTGGCTGGCAGAAAGCCACCTCAAACCTATCACCCTCAAAACCGAATTCCTACTAATCGCTCCGCCCAGCCAGCTACCCATTCTTGAGGAATGGCTGAAGCAACAAACAGCACTCAACCGCCTGCCACAAGTTATCGAATCAGCGAGATCACTGAGAATAACTTTTGACAAGTATCTTAACATGCAGAAACATATTGTTGCCGCCACCAACGGAGCAAGCCTACAGATGACCAACTTGAGGAAATTAAAACACTTCCTTCCCCCAATGACTTCAAATCTGCTGTACAAGCCCTAGGCTAGATTATGGTAGTGCAACCCTTTGCGGCCTGCCCAGGTCAACAACAGCTCCTCTAAGGGCCTTCCTTAATTCTGCTCAGGATCAAAAAGAAACAGCCACATCTCCCTTGACCTTAAAACGCTCGACTGGCTCCCTTATGAAGCAGAAATTCAATAAAAAATCACTTGCATGACCCAGTACCCCAAGATACCTTGCACAGAAGGTGGTGCTCTCTGGTGGGGACAGATCTTCCAGAAGCTCTAGCACTTTACTGCAAAAACCACAGAGATACTCCAAAAAGGAAAGCTACAACTGAGCCTTCTCTGGGATTGCCCGAGAATCTTGAACTCAATGCCCCCAGAAACTGACTGAATCCCTCAACTCATTCAAGAAAGAAGTTAAAACATTACTCATGAACGAATGTATGCCCTAGATTCTAGGAACTCCACACCTCGTGCCTCTCCTGTTCTCGTCAGTTACTCTCATGGCTACTGCTTGCAGTCATTGTTTTGATGATTGTTTTATTTACAGTTCTTATGTTTGTACTATTTTATCTGGGAGCAATATTTGGTTTACTTTCTGCCTCTGCCCTCTGTACATGTATAAAGCGCTCTGATAACACAGGGGTCATGTTTGCGCTATTTAAGACAAAAATATAAATTAAATAAATAGATAAAAACACCTACTTTAGGAGCATCAAGCCGTGATATTTATGTACAAGAACTGTTGTTCAGTAAATGTTTTAGGTAGTGAACCAAAGTACACCTTAACGGGGAAATTAATTTTCCAAACCACAGAAATGTACTGACCTATGACACATACTCACCCCATTCCATTCTCGACATGCATTCACAGTGGTCTTTACAGTCAATTCTCTTTCCTATAGAAGAGCCAGAGTTATAGGTCTGTAAGAACAGAGGATCCAAAATATCACAGGGGCCTTGAAAAAATTATTCTTCAGAGCCTTTTGAAGTGACAAGAGGGAATGGGCTGATCCAACGGAAGCTGCTATCTCGTTTCAGAAGCTGGGACACTGCAGAATGACTGATTTGTGGTGTTATTTTTCTTTCCCAATGGTATGTACAGAACCAGGATTTATTTCTGGTGAAGAGGGATCTGCCTGTGTTTACAGATGGGTTAGGTATGTAGTTCAGTTGTTGAAGTAAGTGCTTTGCAGTCAATGCAAACACTTTGTAATTAATGCAAACAATATTGAATGTCATTCTCATTTAAAGGGAAGCCAGTGGAGGGCAACGAGGAAGCTGGTGATGTGATCACTCTTCTTAGTACCAAGAATGAGTCTGGCTGTAGAGTGAAGAATCACTTCATGCAGGTTTAATGTAGGTTTTGGGTATATCAGGAAGAAGTCAATATTGAAATAATAACAGTTTTGATTATGATTAATATTATGATTATTATTAGTACAGATATGTATATGGAGCTTCATACTGCACATTTAAGTGTAAATACCAGTTACTTTTACCACACTGATGGCATTCAATTTACTGACCTTGGAAAGATGGCCGTCGAGAGGTTACATTTGTGACTTTTAGATCACTATACATGTCAGTGGGAACCGCTCAAATTATTTAAGCTATCCTATTGCCATGCTGCTCTCGATATGTAACAGTATCATGGGATGAATCCAAGACCATTTTGAATTGCCTAATCAAACTGGAAATGTACTTGTACACTTATAGAGTACAAAAGAATTCATGATCAAGATTAATACCATTTATATAATGCATGGGAGCCTGCATTCCCTGTATAAAGACTCGTCTCTAATTTCCATATTGCAGGAAACTTGTGAAATCGCTAGTCATATGTTATAAAGAAAGGACATAGCCGCACAACTATAATAACTAATTACAGTTAAGCTCTAATGGCACAATCCCTGCTGTCAGAGGGGAAAAGCAGAACAAGTAACATAATTAAAGCTGAGGTTTAAAACCTAGGCCTGACCTTTTCTATTTCTGCTCCGTTTTTCTAAATGCACAGTAATAAGCCAAAATGGGATGCTTGTGGAAAAATACACTTTTGGTAATTATACGAAAGGCAGAACTCTCTGCATGTTTGTACACATTCTGTGCTACAGCATCTTTTTAATCTGACTTGCACTGAACTGATTCTGATATCTTTTTGTAACATATATCGAACTGCTTTTTGGTGTGTTTCATTTTGCACTAGAGACTCTGCTTTTATTCTTCATGTTTGCAAACATTCTATCTCTTTCATAAGAAAGAGCAACACATCAAGGATTTAAGCAGTTTGTCGGAATGGTGATGGTGTGATCATGTAGTAATAAATAAAGTAACCCCTAGAGTACATTTTAAGGATATTACAAGTGACCTTGGAGTTCCGTGACATAATAAAGGAACTAGTTCTTATAGTCCTCAGTGACTTGCAATATCCTTATTGTGTACAGGGGGTGTAATTTATTCCATATATTAAGGAGATCCAGAACATTTCAACGTTCATACAGTTACGTTGAAAGCAAGGCAATCACGCCAAGCTGAGATAAGGCATTTAAGACAAAATCAATGTATAAGTGTGTGCATTCATGAAATGGAAAAAGTAGTAGATTTGCATATAAAACATGGGAAGTCAAAAATTAGGTTTACTCACTTGAAAAAAGAGAGACTGAATGGGAATGGACAGATCTAATTGTAGAAATTTGAGCGTGTCAGGCTGATTGTACTTTGGTTGAAAATCTAATTAAATTCATAATGTTGTGTCCACAGTATAATTATAGAAGTAAGGAAAACATGAAACCATTTCTCAAACAGAGCACAATTAGGTCATGTAATGAGGTAGTTAGTTCTCATTTAAATTATTCAAATGGAATGGTAAGTTCAGCAGGAAATAAATGTGTGTTAAATCAGCCTTGAAAATGTAATTGAAGGGAATGTGTTTTAGTCTGATCATAAATGAATTGGAGCATCTTTCGACATTACGAAGTTCGTTGTTTCACATGTAATAGTGCTAGTTCTCTTGCTGTTGTATAACATAACTCAGAGATGTTCTGAACTATGTATAGAGGAGTGTGAGAAATTGGTTTACTGGTTGAGGGAGGTAAAACCCTACTTAAGCAGCAAACAGAATCCTTATAGGGGGAAGGCACAAGCAAACCCTGAATTAACCTTTGCTCAGCCCTCTGGTAGCTTGGCACGGAGCACTCGGGCTTAACTTAGAGGCAGCAGTTAAAGTATTTATGTAGCAAATCAAACAGTTATATAGTGAAAAGACAACATAAGAAAAATTCCACACTAATTTAATAAATAAAGTGAAATGTAATGAATAAATCAAGACCAAAAGGACAAACATCCAATCAATAGAACTGAAGATATGCTATTTCAAAGATTTAAGTAAACTGGTACCAAAAAGCCCAAAGTGCCACTCGCGACTATCTGGTCATGCGAGACCGAGAAAAAGTCACAAGTTCAGGCCAACTGCAATGGAGAGTGGGTCAGGTACACAGATCAGGTTTGTCTCGCTGAAAAGTTACCTTCTCTGTTGAGAGCAAAGAGACCCGTTTCCTGTGGAGGGGCATGAGACATGGAAGTGTCATCAGAAGTTGGCAATATATCATGAAGAGGAGGCCGGGCTTAAGTGATAACCGCCGTTTTAGCATGAAGATCCTGTTGTTGTTGCAAATGGTCGGGTTGGGTTGACGGAACTTGGCATTAGTGGGCTGCACAAGTGACAAGGTTATAACATCAACGAACCTGTTTGCGAAGAACACAAAAACTTCAATTCCGCTCCACTGAGACCACACCAAGGTTCCAGAACTTGTGGGGCACCACTTGGGGGTCAGGGGCTTAATCCAACTGGTTCTAGGTGCTGGTTCAGGTGGTTGGGAGCCTGTTATGCCCTTGTGCTCTGAACAGGAGGCCAGCAGACTAGCCCTTTGCGTCACTCTGGGAGTCCTGGGTTCAGGTGCAGGTCCAATCCCTCTGGTTCATGCAGGGCAGCAATCCAGCAAGGCAGCAGTCCAGGGAGGCAGTGGTCCAGCAGGACAGAAGTCCAGCAGAGTGGCAGCCCTTTCAGCAGTTCAGCAGTCCTTCTTCCTGGCAGTCTCCTCAGGTCCAGATATGTACCGAATAGTTGGCGCCTGAGGTCCAATATTTATACCACGTGCCTTCTGTGAGAGAAGCTTCTAGAGGTTTCCCACTGAAGTGCACATATTTCCTGCCTCCCCTGTCCTATCTCCAGATTAACTACAGGGGATATGTAGCCCTTTTTGTGGCGGCAGGACACAGTCCATTCAAGTGTAAGTAGGGCTGTGCCCAGCTCCGCCCTCTCTTCCTGCCAGTAATGGCTCTTCCAGGCACACTAAGCTCTCTATTGTGTGTGGCTGTCTCGGAGGACTACACCCCGCCCAACTGTCAGCTGCACCCAGTCGTGTGACCCATAGACAGCCTGAAGGCACTAAAAAGTAGCATTTTCAAAATTGCAATTTAAAATCTGACATAACTAAAGCAATAAAGTCAATTTAGGCATACTAATATTCTTGTGCTTTCACCCCCAGACATCCTTAACATATTCAAAATGCAAATTGGGCACCGAGGAAGATCTCATTGATCTGTTGTCCTCCACACAGAAAGCTCAACGCATAGGCATAGGTTAATTGACACCATTAAAGTACCCTCAGATGAGACCAGATTAATTAGATTATTTAACTAAATAATGTTAATGTCTAAACATTAACTAACGAATGTCAGATAACTCGAGCATGAGTCAGGCACCAGCTGTTTTATTTTACAAAAATGGTTTTAAAAGAATGGTCTATATGTTGTGTTTATGCCTTGAAAATCATCTACATCTTTCTTTGTCAATAATTGTCCTTCTTGCAAATCTGCACAGATAAATGAAATTATGACTGTGTGATTTAAATATTTCATGAACTTAACATGATGAATATATTCTGCATGTTGACCACACACAAAATCAAGTAAATAATGTATGGGTAGGGAGGATCCTTCATATTGTGGCTAGTATACGGGGCATTCGACTAGGCATCTTTGTTTGCCTAACAATGGTTTACACTTTACCTAAAGCCCTAATATTTGTGCTTGAAAACTCCAGACTTGAGCTAAGGCAAAACTCCTTAAAAGGTAAATACAGGAGACCTATTATCCTGGCAGTGCTTTGACGGTGTGGTAGTGAAGTTATTGGCAACGTTTTCAGTTTTACTTATTTTCTATAATTTCTAATCATGTAATCTAGAGCAAAGGCCCCAGTTTTTTATATCTCTTCTTATTTCAGATCCATTTCATGTGATGTAATTTCCTGTGATGTCAATGTCAGGTCAAAAGTCATAGGATGTAATTTCCATTTATGTCATCACTATGATAATTGCAATTTTTGAAGCTGGAGAAATGTTACCTGACTCATACATAGACCTGTTAGAGACAAGGGCACTTTTGCTAACCACTTGGTCATGAAATATACGTTCTAAACCTTTTACTTCTATTCAAAAAGTAAAGATTCATGTATTCTACTCCGAACTGTTGTTGCCGCATAATGCGTTAATTGCGACTGGCTGGTCTATTTATAGCTGCTTTCGGTTGTGTATATAACGTATGCACAGTAGCCCTGGATGGGTTTTCATTTCACAATTCCTGCAGCATCTCCGGGAGGTGTGAAGCCATTGCCAAACTCTGTTTGCACTTGCAATGCTTTATTTTACTTCCGGTTTATTGGTGGAAGTGAAGGAATAACACCACTCTTTCTTTCAAGAGTGCTTGTGTGCCCTGTAAATTTGTTTGTAAAAAAGCTCTTGTTTGTGCTATTAATTTGTATTTGTCCCAGAAACTAGAGAAATACAAAGATCAGCTTTTAACTTAAATCCCATAATTGGAAAATATTAAGATTTTATCAAGCAAATATGCTTAGCATGTGAATTGTGTAGTTGTGTATATATGCACAGCGTGAAAGCACCGCTTGCATGTTTTAAGTGATGGTAATGCAGCAAGCCCCTCATCACCACTCCTCCACTCCAACAACCTCTCCGTACTCTTCCCACCGGCTCACCTTGGCCATCAAGACACGACAGTTCTCCATAACTTATGAGAGACGTCCACCTGAGGTTGTTCACCTGTTGAGGTTTGGAGATGTATTACTGAGCGAAACTGTAACCGTGTGACTCCAGCCCCTGAAGGCAGCACTACACAGATAGGGCCCCTCTGATTCACACCAGCAGTCACAGTAAGCAGTGCCTGTGTGCTTGCTCAGCAGCACATGCACTGTTTAGTGGGTTTTTTTCGCAGTGGGGCAGGGAAGGCTCTGCCATTGAGCTGAGGTTGGCACTTCAGCTCTGAGCTTTCTAACACAGCAATGTGCCGCTGGACCCCCTCTCCAATCATGGTGTTGTAACTGACTAGGTAAGTCACATGCTCACATAGGCAATATGATTGGCAGTGTGGGGCTTGAAACCAAGGTCGATCATCATGTGGCTGACGGTAAGTTGTGTGGTGATTGTCCATGCATTGTAGATCTCATAGTGTCCCTCATACTGGCATGTATGAAAGTAGAAGGATGCCACTGTCCTTTGACCAGTGCAGCCCTCTTGGTTCATCCCTAGTTTGTGGTAGTCGAGGGAGAATAAGAAGGGACATCAGTTGGACCAGACCAGCTAAGATGATTTTGTAGGGGTGTGGTGTTGGCAACAAGGAAATGTTGTCCAGATATGTATGTGTGTGTGGTTATCATGCCCTGGAATCTGCTGGTCACCACCAGTGGCATCTGATGTCAGCAAATCTCCCCCACAATATTATGTGCTCTCCTGACATGAAGTGGCCCTCCTTGGCATAGTGCATGCCTCCAGGCATAATGGTGGCCTGAGCATAATCTGGCCTGTGGATTGCTTGTGTACTCTGCATCATAGTGGCATTGTTAGAAGATGCCACATTTTATGGACCTTGTTGGCATGGTAGGCCTTCGCGCAATCCTCCATGGCATAGTAGACAAACTACGCATAATGGAGACCTTTGCATACGGCGTTCCTGCTGGGCAATTATGGAATTCATGGCATACGGTAAACTACAATTGATATGCATTTACAAAATTCCAAGCATTCACACAATTTGTCTGGAGCACTCCAGGAAACATGTAACAGTCACAGATTCCATGTACTCACATGCGTAAACATTTTCAAATAAGCAAGCTACACCACCATATGCAGAAATGAAATATATTTCCGCGTCAAAAGCCCCTCTATTACATGCCCACTAAGAGAGATGATTTTCCCTCTCCACATTCTCACATTTTACAATGGGCTATGCCCCTCTGTTGACAATAGGGAGAGGATGTGGTTATATGGCCAGAGCTGCCTACTTTGGAACTCAGGAACCAGGTTGAAGACTCAGTGTGGGACCAACATCCTGAGAGTCTGGGCAAATGACTTAATTTCCCAATGCCTTCAAAAAATAAATGTGTCCTTGTGTAAAGTAACTGCTGCTCGTGTAAAGCACTTCAATACCTTCGGGTCGAGTTCTCGCTTTAGAAAACTGGGGCAAAAAGATACTAAATCCCCAATTAAATGAGGTGGGAAATGTGGCAGTCAAAACTTTGTTAATTCGTACTAACCTGTGAATCTGGGGGTGTTTACCCACTTTGGCAGAAATATTCACAGCCTGCACCTGTGAGCATGTGTATTAACACCGAAAATATACCGTTAATGGGGGAAATCTTAGTTTATGTGAATCCATTTATTCTTGCGAAGTCAAATTTTGTGAATCACTGACATTAAATTGCACTTGAAAAATTGTGTTCATGTCATTTAGTTGTGCATAACGTGGGCCAATGTTTGAGAATGTAATGTGTGTATTTTCATAAGATATCAAGTCGATATTGGGGGACAAAAATATTCTTTTTCCTTTGCAAGATTAAATGCTGACATTTTAGTGGTATATTTGGGACATATTATTGCATAAGCTATTTCTTGGTATTTTATGTTATCACCAATTCTTTTTTCTGTGCCTATATAATTGGTGATACATAACAGATCTAGCTGTCTGCAGTCTAAGCATGTAAGATCGTTTTCATTTTCCCACCCAACCTATTATATCCAAACACATAATCATTTCCAAAGAAGGACGCTGCATTCATATTAAACAAGCATTGACAAAACCAACTGGTCTGGTTTAATGATCTACAGAACTGAAATATACGGAGGAACAAATTCCGTTTTCTTGACTTAGCTCATTAACGCCAGTCCTATTGGGTTTACCAATGTTATGAATTTGAAAGTTATCAGAATCATATGGCATCAGACCAAGTCAAGCCAAATGTGTAACTTTTGGCATGCAGCTGTGGGAGACAATAGCCCTACTTTGAGCTTTAAATATGTGCTACTAGATGAATTATCAGGAGAGAACACAAGTGTACTGCTCGGAAATGTAGTCCGTGCTTGAAACTGTTTGTTAAAAAATAGCTGAAACCTATTTTTTTCCTTTAAAAATACAAGAACGGAGAGCTGCAGGCTCCCTTTGGACAGTGAGAGATACCTTATATTAACCTTGTGTATGTTTTTTCAAATAAATGCCAATTTGAATTTTAAGCATGCCATCATTCCTGAAGGAAATTGAAACTGTATCTTCTTGTGCAGAGGCAGATGCAAAGTCCTTAGGGCAGGAGGTAATAGCTTAGTGTTAGCTCTACGTGCTGCTTATACTCGCTCGCTACAACAAGCAAGGGCCGGTCACTCTGTGCAGTGTTTGGAATCAGCCGGAGCAGCCGAAGAGATGTTAGAACTGGAGATGGGAGCTCAGCTTCCATGAAGTACATGTACTTGAGGTGCACGGTGTATGCTTTCAGGGAGCGCCCCTTGCTTCCCATCCCATGACAACACCAGCTTTGTTTACAGTGGGCAGGCTACATGCATGTCCCTCAAGCAATGGAGCCTGAAAAAATAGTATCATAGACAAGAAAAGGAAAAAACTAACTTTTGGGGATACTGAACAAATGTTGTCCTTGAACACAGCTTCTGCGTTGGGGGGATGATTGTAGCCAGGGCTTTTCTGTAAAAATACAATGTGTGTTTATTTAACATGAAAAATTACTTTTAAGCAAAAATTTTAAGCATCCCCACCACACTGGTGGGATACAGGCACTTCATCTTAGGAGTCTGATACACATACCTTAGCCATCTGGCCAGAGAGCAAAGAATGGTGCTACTATTTCTTTTTTTTTTTTTTTTGTGTTCAAAATATTTTATTGAATTTTTGTTCAAATACAACTAAAAGATAGACAGCACATAAAATATTATGATTAAGCAATAATACCTAAATAACATTGTATATCATAAGCAAAATCATAGAAAAAATTATCTTAGGTAATGAGAAAATACATAATCAAAAAATACCAAAAGGGAGGATAGAAGGATGGGGAGGGAAGGAACAAATATACCAATTGACGTATAAAATGCAAACAGAGCTACTATATGCCATTATAAAACTAATCATATTAAGTACAAATCTGAATTAAAATTATTCATACAGCATTAAATGGATAAATATGCATCAACAGGTAACCAAAAAGATTGATAAGAGAAAAAATTATGAGTGATCCCCTTCATAGATAATTGAGCACCTCTTCTGGAAAGAATAACCCATGACCACCAAGCATTAACAGATAATACAGAGACATCTTTCCAACAAAAAGTAATGGATTTTAAAGCAGCCAAAATAAGAAAATTAAAAAGTTTACTCTCTAAATCATGAGAATGGTGCTACTTTAGCATTTAGCTCACCATAGCTTACCATTCCGTTATGTCTGCAAACAAGGTGAGCCTGGAACCAAACAATGAAAAGGCTGATGTAGCGAAAAGAAGTAACAAAAGAGGATACAGTGCATTTATGAATGACAAAGAAGCCAGAATGTGAAGATTGTACTTTGCAAATGTAAAATAGTCCCTCGTGCACTGAAAATGAAAGCACTCCATGGAAAGTGCAATGATACACCAAACAGCCAGTAACATGAGGAGAGAAAATATTACTTCCTTGGGTGCTATGTATGGTAGCCCATTGGTAACGATAGTCTTGCAGAATGCTGTGCTCTCAAGTTGTATTTAAAAACGAAGGAAAGCCATATCAGGTTGCAATGACAGATTATTAAGATTATTGAACTGAAAAGTCACCATATTAACACAACTTTTACTAGCAGATTTTCTGGGGCGGTAAGCGCTTCAATCACGCTTTTTTGACACACCATGAAAATCCTTTAACTTTTCATGAGTGACCTTTCAGAACCTCAAAAAAAAATTGTTGCTTTCAGCTAATTTAATTATAACATTTCTGCTATAATAAATTTCTTTCAGGGTAAAACTCAAAACTCAGCTGAGGAAAGCCAAGATTCCTTGCATGATGTCTAGTGAAATTAGAACTGGCTATTTTTGTCAGCCCCTGTTAGAAATTCACCATGTGCCACTGACTTCAGCACAGTACCACAGGTGACACTATTTAACTTATGACACAAAAGACTGTGTTTAAACATATGTGGTAGGCAATGGCACCCACATCAAGTGTGTGTGTTGTGTATCTTAAATCCACGTGTGACGGTGCCACAGGTTGGGGTTAACCCTGAACCCCCTACGTGATTGAACCACGGTCATACAAAATAGCTGCTAGCCTGTGCACACGTATACAGTATCAACACAGTATTGCATATATACAGTGAAAATAACTTGGCTGATGATCTCACTGACTGGTCACCGATACTGCGGTCATGGCGCTGACAGCGTACTCGCTAACTCAGATATCCAATTTGGTTTTTTAATCCCCGGGCGTGATTCAGGCCCTTCGATTCCAGAGCGCCTTTTCAAACTCAGTGAAGCCTCCACACTCGGCTCCATCTCAAGGTCCTCATTCTCGGACTGAAGTCATTTGAAGAACACTCACTTCCCTTCGCCAGCCGGGACGGAAGTACAACCGGCAGAGAGATCATCGGCCAAGTTATTTTGCCAGAAGCCCTGAAGAAGTCGTGGGGTACTTCCCCAGAAAAAACACGTGTTGTCTGGGCAACCGTTCTGGATAAAAAAGAAAAAGAGAAAATACTACTCATGACTATTCGTCTCAATTTTCACTGTATATATGCAATACTGTGTGGATACTGTACTACTGTATAGGTGTGCACAGACTAGCTACTATTTAATTTATGGCCTTTACAGGGGGCTGCCATTATATTAAGGTTTAGCAGGAGAATGAAATTAATTAAAATTATAATTTTCCCGAAATTTTACTCCTTGGTATTCGGAGTGGTGAACGAGAGGGGCACCCCTTTCTCTTACTATCGTCCCTGTTAGCTTGTGTTGGTCTCCCCTTCCCCTCCTGATGGACTTTAAGTGCCCCCGTACGGGAGGCCAGAGGAGTCACACCCAGTGGCGTAAAACAGGCCGCGCATCCCCCGTGGTGCGGGGTCCCTCAAGCTTCAGGTTCCCCCTCGGCACAGAACTCTGGCTGGAGAGCTCCCGCGTTAATCTGGAGGGGGCCCCTCATCGTACCTTGCAGGGGGGGGGGGCTCAAGTTTCGTTACGCTAGTGGTCACACCACCAGTTAGATCACAAGGAGATGTTCAATCTAATGTCTGTAGGGCCCCTCCTTCCCTAATTCACACCTGCGGCAGGAAAAAGGCAGAGCTCACAGAACAAACTCTGTAAATGGGCCCTGTAACTTTAATGGTTGCTCGGTTACACATGCGCTCATCGTCGCCGCAGATGCCGAAGCCAGGGTTGGGTATAAATATTTAGCAACAGTGTCAGAAGGGTGCCGTTAAAGATAATCCGCTCTTAGAGGGGATGAGAAATTGAAGGATTATCGCTGCGTTGAGTTCATGTTTGTTTATGATGTGCTTTCAGAAAAGAATTATTTCATGAAAGAGCTTAACATACTTAGGCACAAACAAATCGTCGTTTGAGAACATCAGCGCTTTAAGAAGCGTGGGACCCACCGGAGAGGTAATGACAGTGTCTCGTGCGTGTCACCGCCTCCCTTAACAGCCTCAGCCTATAATGCTAGAGTCGCATCGTGCCAGAGTGAGTGATGACGGCTGTGTGCAATCAAGTCATTTACTGGAAAACGTCACTGTCATTTGAGTACATTTTTCTGGACACCCAGGCAGGGTGAGTAAGAGGATTATTAGAGTCTAACTTCTTTTGTTCCCTTGTTACAAAACATTTGTGGAGTAAAATGTGATTCAAGGGTCCCAAAATACTGCATTCTAGCGAATCTGATGCAAGTGCAGCTGTTGTCATGTGCCATCGCTTCTGCACTGGCACAGTGTCCAAGGGCGCTCCCTCCTCTGATTGATGTGTGTGTGGCCAGCGTATATCATGGACTCCCTGTTGTCCCAGCAGGGAATATGAGATTGGCCAATGTAGCACCGGGTGCGGGAAGAGAATACACCTTCATTGTATGCCCATCCTGGAAAAGGGCTTTTGTGGGGCCCAGACAATCCCACAGACTGCAGCCCTTCACGTGGGTGTCACTGGCCAGTCTCTGATTCTGAGCCAGGGTATGTCCGTCTTGTTTATAGTGGGCTCATCTGTACTCCTGCGATTTACCATGGAGGAACGGCTCCATCAGCTGCTCAGTGAGCATGCCTGAGTGCCCTGCGGCACACTACTGCATCAGCCGACGCACACTATTGGACCAGAGTGGGCATTGCAAGATAGTGCCAGGACTGAAAGTAAGTGGTTGCAGTGCCGGCTCCTCTCTGGGCATCACAACTTGTCTTATGTTCATTAATGGTCCGTCTAGCTGGCAGTCCACAGTATTGTCCTCACAGGAACCCCACAGTAAAAGTTGGGGAAAAGCAACTCATTGCTTCTGTGCCAGAGCAAACTGCAAGCTAAGAATCTTTTCTTCCGCAGTTTTCAATAAAAAAAATTGGGCCTTTTAAGTAGAATAAAAAAAAAGTCATGCCCAAAAAGCTGTACACGTAAAATGTAGAAGACAAAAAGCATTGGGTACATAAATTCACAAAAATGCTGTGCCTTACAATACAATGCATAATAACACATTGTAAAGATGTTGACGACATACATGTAGGGTGGGCGGGGTCTAAAATAACATCCTGCTGCAGGATTTCCTACTCTAGCTTCATGAGAGCAATGATGGAGGGCGGAGCAGCAAGCAGCAGTGAATGGGCGGAGCATCTAACACAAGTTTATAATGGGGAGTGTTTTGGGAGCAGAGTCTGTAAAAGAAGTGAAAGGAATGTTCTAGGTGGGTTTGGGTGTAGAGCAAAAAGCGTGCTTGCAATGGTATAGGGGCACAGGGGTGTGAACGCATGAAGATGAGTGGAGCCCTCTACATTAAAGGAGCAGTGGCAAGAAGCGGGGGGGGGGCTCCCCTCAAATCTAGAAAGAAGATTAAAGGCGGGTCCAAATAAACACGAGCAGCAGTTGCAGAGGGGTTGGGGAGGAGGAGTACTGAAAAAGATCTAAAAGTATAAAACACATTTAAAAAAAAAAAAAAAATTGTCGTAGGTTACAATGAAGGACACCAGATTATTACCTCATTAATTTCAACACAACTTTAATGTTGACTACATTTGTCCACCTGTATAAACTCACAATAAACATTAAACATTCATTTTAGGATCATCCTCAATGTTAGAAGGGGAATAAACTAAATTGACTTTATTTCTTATCCAAAAGATAAACTGTCAATTATAGGCCAGCAAGCAGATATATGTCTTACCTTACAGCCAACTTTATTTCATGCATTTTTTATAATTGAATTTTATTGAACCTATACAGCAGTGCAAAACGCGGTCCCAAGAATATACATCATCAATATTTCATGCTATATTTAAAAAAAGTATCCCTGTTACGCATTCCTACCTCTAGATATTGTATGTACAGATGCATTCTTCATTTCATTTCTGAAGCTTATAATAGTCTTCCCACAGGCCGATATCTCTCTTGAACATAGACTTCAAGATTCTCACAGAAATCCTTGTGGCTAGACTGGGACCCATGATGCCGGGATTAATAGACCTGGACCAAGCCAGTTTTGTTGTGATCAGGCAGTGTAGCGATAATACCAGAAGGCTACTGCATCTCTTAGATAAATTGTCAGTCAAAGGAACGTGTCTTCCTGTCAATAGATGCCAAAAAGGCTTTTGACAGGGTCCATTGGCCCTTCTTGGAGACTGTCCTGGAGGGGTTTGTGATTGGACGCTGTTTTCGCCAATGGGTGTTCAGCGGCTATAGCCACCCTTCAACCACTGTTAGGGAGATTGGTTTCACTTCTGACCCCTTAAATATTGCTAGAGGCACGCAACAGGGCTGTCCGCTCTCCCCCACAGCGGGTTCGAGAGAATCAGCAGATTAAGGGGATTCTTTTTGGGGGAGAGCGACATACCATCAGCCTTTACGCGGATTATGTCATCGCCACGCTGGAGTCCCCCCAGACCTCAGTTCAGGCTTTTCTGGCCGAGCTCGAGGAATTTGCAGCAGCTTCTGGATTTAAGGTCAATGTGGCAAAGTCCCAAACGTTGGGCTTCTCATTGACGCAGACCACCACCACTACTCTGGCCCAAGCGTACCCCATTTGTTGGGATCAAAAGGTTCTGCCGTATTACACTGTCCTTATCCATCGCTGAGACGATATCCTTGAACTACTCTTGGTTACTGGGCCAAACAAAGCAGGAGCTCAAAAGATGGTGGCCATTTAATCTCTCGTGGCTGGGTAGAGTGGCAGCCCTCAAGATGAACCTACTCCGTAAAGTCTACTCCGTAAAGTCTTATACCTTTTTCAAACTCTTACGATAGAACCTACCCGGGTGATTTAAAGCAGCTACAATCAGAATTCATCACCTTGGTCTGGGCGGACAAAAGGCAGCGTATAAACAGGGACCTGAGTTTTAGACCCCACGAGGAAGGGGGGCTGGGGATTACCTTGACCTTGACCGCTATTATAACGCAACACAGCTGTGAAGTCTTATTAGAATGGGCTCAACTGGAATCTGAAAAGAGCTGGTTCTTTACGGAGTGCGCGTAAGCAAAAAAGTCTCTCTGGAAGATCCCCTTCCTTTGCAAATCCTCTAGGCCCCCAGGGCTGTATGGCTCCCCGGTGGCTCGAGCTACATTGAAATCTTGGGATGCTACAGCCACAGCCACTCGCAACAGTCTGACAACTTTCCCATCGCCCCTCACTCCCATTACCCCGGGCCTTGACTGGGAGGCATTTGGTCATTGGGACAAAGCAGGGCACAGGTCTATAGAGCATTTTTTTTAATATTGAGGGCCCCCGATCTTTTGAAGATTTTAAATCTGACTTTAACATACCTGAAATTGAACGCTACCATTATTTGCAAATACGGCACTGGTTCATGTAACCCCAGGTTCATCCGGGAGCGAAGAGGTTCCTCACTCGGTACGGGTGCTGGTTGCTTTCAAAATAATCCACAAAGCGACATATCACAGAACTACACCACATCTAACGTTCCCCAGAACAGGTGGGTAAGTCAGTGGGCCAACGACGGTGGGAGGCCGAGCTCGATCGGACCCTGACTCCCAAAGAATGGCCAGACATTTACTACAGAGCCCGACAGTCAGCGCGCAATGTCTCTAGCATTGAGACGGCCACTAAGATTATGATGTATTGGTACTTTAGACCCTCCCGACTCCACAAGAGCGACCCGGAGGGGTTGCGACGCAGAAGGCCCACTATTACACCTGTTGTGGGAATGCCCTGCCCTCACTGCTTACTGGGTGCAAGTACTGGACGAGATCGACAATCTCTTCGACACCACGCTGTCACGCTTCCCCGAATATGTGATCCTGGGAGTGTCCTTAGAGGCATAGTCTCTCAGAAGTTTTGCATTCCCCTTGTTATGACTCTCTCCCGCAAGTGCACTATTTTGGTGCAACCCCAGGTTTCCTGCCTTTATGAAATCTAGGATTGCTTGAAAATACACGAGTGGATGCATGGGAACAACCATGTAACCCCTACCCAACGCAATGAAATGCAATGCCCAAGATGCTGCATTGCATTACTTTTGTTTAGAGAGGCACGGAAGGAGAGGCGAATTCGTCCTTGCATGCCTTTGTAACTCTCAACTAGTATTTTGCGTCATGACTGCTCCAAAAAAAGTGGTGCAACCGCGATGTAAACTGTCAGTCAGTCAGGGCCTCTTGGTATTTGTAAGTGAAAAGGAGACCTCCAACGGAAGGTTGACTCACCCATTTTGCAAAATCCTAACTGACTTAGAAAAGACAACAGAGCTAGAACATTCTAGGCCATATTTATCATTATTTCATGCAAAGCAGAAAGACACCTTACTGCACTGCGTGAAATGGAGAGAGGCAAGAGTAAACCATATCTATCGAGATATCGTGCATTCCTGCACCCTGCCTGTGGTTGACACTTTGAATAGGAAGAGTTTCCAGATCTCGATCTTGTTTGAAAGACATTTTTGATACACACCAAGGATACAGAGGGCAAAACTGCCCCTCATGTGTGTACATTCCACAGACTAGCTCCTATATAGACACAGGAGGAAGCAAAGAACACAGCCATATCTGTTTAAAACAACTGGAAGACTTGAAGAAAAAAAGAATTGTAGTTCGCACATTTATTGTTCGGCATTTGTTATATCTTGGTGCGATTACTAATATGTTTTCTTATTTGTTTTATTTATGTATGTTTAATGTGTTTTTCATCCTTTGTACACTCCAGGTACCTTCTCCAGGAGTGAACGATTGTAGGCTCAGATAAAAAGGCTAAAATAAATTTGTATACATTTTGAATATACCTCCAGTGACTAATTCATGTGATCACTGAAAAAAGTATGATGTAATAATTTGTTCCCGCATTATACCATTTCTTGTTTACCTCTGCTTCCGCTGGTGCACAAACTGCTGCCTAGTACCAACGCAGGCACTCTTGCATCATGCAGCACATATAGAAAGAGGAAACAATGAGGAGAAATAAAGATATTTCTCCTCGTTACGCCTCTCCTGGGAAAGTGTAGCATTCTGATGCAGTCTCAGGTCTACCAATATGAGTAAATCTGGGAAAGCGTCAGAATCCATGGGTGGATACGTGGGAACACCTATGCTCCACCTATGGAATGCCTTCCTGGGGCAGACTGACGCAAGGCAGCAACTTATGCTGCCTTGCATTGCTCCACCAGATTTACCAAGCCATACAGGGCCATGCAAGGTGGCCTTGAGTGACTTCTCATTATAGATTTCGAACACCTTGTGTAACTTTGAGCGGCACAAGTGTGACGCAAACGCTTGATAAATGTGCACCTCAATTCCTTTGTCTGATAGTTTCCCTTTGTCTAAGACATGTCTTGTTCAATATACACAACATACCATTGTATAAAACATTAGAACATTCTGCCACGAATTGTGAAGGACATTCCTTTGAAAATGATAAAATGTTTACAAACAGCGCACAAATTCCAATTGAACCAGTCTAATGTGACCTCACCCGTTCTGAGGCTAACGTATTATTTTCTGTTTTAGTTTACATTTTCAAAAGCCCGTCAAAATGCAATTACCATTCACATATGCTGTCTGTCTTTGATTGGCTTTGAAATGGGCTAGGTAATGCAGTGGATAACAGACTGTATGGGGAAGTGTGCATTGATTTACTGCTGTATGAGAAAGTGAGTAGATTGTTCCGTAGTGTACACTTGACCACCATTGGTAGGTAGAATTTTACAAATCATCATCATGCAGTTAAAGTCCAATTGAGTTTTAAAAAACCAGCTACGCCTCCAATATCACGTTGACGGTGTCGTTGTTGTTGACCCTATCCTGTGTGACAGGTCCTTTCGGCCAGGTTTGCTCTATTTAAATACCACATACATACAGAAGGTAAAGGTATCTGGTAGAAATGAGTGCACTTAAGCAATATTATACTAAATGTAATGTGGGTAAAAATGTACCTGGTTCATCACATAATCAATTACTCTGGTCCATTACTAGGTGGGGCATCCCACTGGAAAGGAAGCAGTGGGGAAAGTGCACCGGTTCTAGCAGTGTCACTGACTCTTCAGAACATTGTGAGGGAGATAATTACACGAGGAATGCCCCCTCCACCCTTCTGCACTCTGTGGGACTTAGGGAATTATGTGACAAATGCCCCCCCCAACCATCTCATGCCCGTAACTAACCATTGCCCAAAGCCGCCCATTTCCGTACAAACGCTTACGCTGTTCCCTTACACACAGTCACAGGATGATTTAGGAATTGTGCCACCCAAGGGGTGAACTCTGCTACAGGACATGTTCGGTGGGTCTTGGAACATAAATAAAGGGCATTCAATATCCCCTCATTTGCATAACGACTGTTGCCATGTAAATATGAGTAATGCTTGAAATGGACATGTACTGCCCGGAACTAAGTAGCTGTACTTCTTTAATTTGAAAGGGAGAGTACATGCACTTTTTAGCACTGCTGCAGTACATTTAACAGGAGAGTACCGGCACTTCTCCAACCCAACTCGCTATCCCACTGTGGATAGTGAGTACCAGCACTTCTCTGCTTCAATTGAAAGTCATGAATAGGGGGACATCACATCAAAGAATGTGGCAGCCCTCCAGAAGCACACCCGAATTCACAGAAAGAACAGTGCAGTTCATTTACTTACCAGGGGGAACTGAACACTTCTGCACACCCCAAGTGTTTTGAAGTCAAGCCATTGGTTTTGATGGTAAAAGCCATTTTACTCAAGCTTGTCTGTTAAATATGTTATATTTGTTTCGGATCCATCTACATGAAAAGCAGCCATAGTTTTGTTGGCAGCTGCTTGGAAAAATCACCTATATGGGTGTAGAGAAAGAAATCTGCACGACTTGACTTGACACCAATAGAATGCACAAGGACTCGAGTTTCGCCTAAGACTGTGCAAAGCTGTAGAGGTTTTCCTCTGCAACCGTCATGAAGGAATGTATGACGTTACAACGCAAACATTTACAATGCATGCCGTCACAACGCATTTTAAGAAACTACATTTACAACGCATTCCATTACAACGCATACCATTACAACGCATAGCATTACAACGCATATTACTTTTAGGGCAACAGTAGGGTAAGTGTTGGATAGTGTAGGGGTAATAATTACTATTCCCACTCCAGTGAGTGCAACAGTAGGGTAAGTGTTAGATAGTGTAGGGTTAAAAATTACTATTCCCCGTTACTTACCTTATAATGCATTGTAATGGCGTTGTAGTGACATGCGTTGTAATGACATGCGTTGTAGTGACATGTGTTGTAATGGCTGCGTTGTAATGGCATGCGATGTAAAGGATGTTGCGTTGCAATGACTGCGTTGTAAAGGTAGTACGTTGTAATGACTGCGTTGTGAAGGTTTTTTCTTGTCATGAAGGTGTTTTGAAATTTGCTTGAAAACGTGACAAAGAATACTTTTGGTAGGATAATTCTCTCAGTGAAAAAATATCTTGTTGGTCATGTTTTTTGCAAAAAAATACTTTTTATAAAGATTTTACTTGAAATGTTTTATGAGCATGGTGAATTTTGCAACTTTTATAACAAAATTAAATTCGTTTTACACACGGACATGTAAAGAAAGTCTAGGGTAAACTGTAAAAGAACATCTAGCTAACTTTCTGATGTTCACATCTAGAAATTCCTTACTCATTACATGTGAAGGTCGGCTCCTGTAAATTCAGCCATGCTAATCTGTGAAGGCTGATTGGTAAAAGTGCATGGATTGGCAGATGCTGTAGTTTATCCTCTAACATACATGTGCCAAGCATTATTACCATAGATGTCTTTATGTCTATTACACAAGTCAAAATAGACAATGTGTTAACTGTTGGTTGATTGTGCCATCAGTGGATGAAAAGTAGCTGGTAGCCTGGGCAAGAGATTATAGCTCGAGCTGAACTCTGCACTACTTGAAGAAGTATGAAATATACCATGGATAGAGAAAAACATCACACATATGGAAACCAAGCAAACTGTTCTTTTACATTGGCAGAGAAGTGTATACACCCTAAATCTTGTCACAGAAAAGGTGGTATGTTAAGGCTGAGTGATAATCTTATTACCCATTAGTTCGGAACTACACATTACGTGAACGCATCACTAGTGGCGTGCGCACCAGTGTAAATTTGCTACACATCACCATGACTACTGGCAGAGGTCCAAGAAAGGCAGAGATTATTTGCATGAGGATATGCATAATGATAATAAGTCCCACCCCTTGCCTCCTGTAGGACTGTTAATGCAGTTACAGTCCCATTAAAACTAGTTTAAAATGTGTCCAACATAATAAGCAGCAGCGGCCGGTGCAGGTAAGCGCAGTGGGGCGGGGTGCAGCGGTGGCGATGTTGACAGACGACAGAACAGGTTAAATTAAATAAATAAATAACTCCTATTTTGTCATCTGTCAACATCCTTCCCGGAGCGCCCCGCCTCACCACACTTACCTTCACTGGCTGCTACTGATAATAGGGGCAAACTGCTGAACCTATTTTCAAGTACATATTCATCAAGACTGCCCAAGTTCCCTCAAAGACCCAGCAGGGATGGGGTGAGCCCCAGAGAAATCATCTACCCCATGACCAAGGGGTGGCTTAGCAGGGGGACACCTCAAAGGTCCTTATTCCTCTACAGCTACCGTCATTACACCAGAGATCCAGGTGCTAATGAAGCTTCTTGGAGGTAAAAAGACCAAATGGTCCAGTTGACTTCCGACCCATGCATAAAGGCATCACTTGGTGTAATTCTTCTCTTCTTAAAGTTTACTGGCGGAGAAATGCAATTGCCGCCCAAACAAATAAGCAATATTTGTACTCCAATAAGCCCCGCCTGGCTTTGCAGTAGTATCTTCTCAGCTTCACACCTGCAGTTATTTTTACAGTAAATTAAATATTACAGATCTTATTAAGGGCCTGTAAAGATTATCATAGTAAATAGCATGGCTCACAATATACCTTGAAGTAGCAGATATGCCATTTCCATAGATGTATATTGATTGCCTGCTGTATTATGAATAATTGTAACAATGTTGTCACAGTGTACTCGCAAATAAATCTGGTTTAACTAAATTATTCAACTTTATCCATGTGCATCCCTGCTAATGCGCTGTGTCCAAAGGGTACGTCCTGAATAATCAACAAGTATGCTGTGAGGGAGGATCCCTCCAAGCTGGCGGGAGCACTTATGTAGAAACAAAAAGTGTTTCTTATGACGGTTGAGCTGGTTCATGTAATAAATACCCTCAATGTGTTGCTGAAGCTTCTGTCTTTACATTTTTTCAATTAGGATCATTCTACCAATGAAGTCTTGGTATCTAAATATTGTTTGTGATGCAATCACAGATTAAATATCCCAATGCATTTTGGGTCTGGCATGACCCTTCATTAGGGGTCACATCAACAAATTCTGAAAATGCAGCAGGAGACTAATCAAAACAGCCCAAGAGTTGATTAAGTCTAGCAAAAGAACATATCTTACAGTACATGCATTACCCTTATTGCTTAATCACAATGTGCCACAAGTTGGTTGAAGACTGCAAATTTGTGCCAAGCTCTGAGAAAATAAAATAAAAAGGTGTCTAAACAAGTACTGTGTTTAATAGGACTGAATGATTAGAAAATGCCTGCAGCTCAAAAGAGCGTGATATGGTGTAAAAAATGTGAAAAGGTTCAAAAACATCGGTGCTCGGATTAACAAACGTGGCTATGGCGGCATGCTTCGAGGTGTCTAAATAGTTTATAGTGGTTCAGAGAGAAATGTGACACATGAAGAATACATTTGGTGAGAAGATTCGTGCCTAAAAGAACCGCGTGAATCATGCATCTTATACTTAGGAAAAAAGCGATAGCAACATAAGCGCTGTACCGTAAACATATAACTGCCTTGGCGTGAAACAACACATCTGTTAGTTTAGTGCAATATGAAACAATGTAACAAACACGGTCGCGTACGTTTATGGTGGAGTCACCGTGGAAAACTGCTGAATCCAAGCTTACCGAAATGATCTGTAGAACCGTCCTGGCTACTTCAAAGAGAACGCCACAGATTCAGCATGTGGCTCGTGCTTAAAAAGACGTAACGTGTGAGCGTCTTTAAGGGAAAGTATTTTGCATCTATTAACGCTCGAGTGTAAATAAAGGTAATTAAAAAACAAACTCCAAGTAGCCGTGCACCGAGTTAAAATCTACTGTAAATCACGGTCAAGCTATGATGCGAGAAAGTGAAAAACGAAATTGTGAGCAAGTGAAAAACAAAATCAAAAAAGTCCCACTACTGACATGAACAATAGAACATGAGGTCAAAACAAACGTTCTGTCGGGCTAAACATGAAAGACTATACGCTAACACAATTAATTAAACAAAATCAAAGACTACAGTCGCTGTAAAAAAATCAATGGTTATAGAAAACAACTATACTCTAGCCTATCATTCAATCCATGTGGTTGCATTGCTTGTAGGTTTTTTTTCCAGAAAAATTCAGATCTAGCCAGCATCTTCTGAGGATCCATGCCTTGCTTAGGATTGAGTGCCTCTACGATAGTGAAGCGTAGTTGTGCAATATTGTGTCTTTCTTCTTTCCAATGGGTTGCTACTGTCGATTTCATGTTTTGATTCCTGATGCTACTTTTGTGTTTAGTGATACGCAATTTCTAAGTGCTCTGAAGCTGAAACGTGAGCTTATAAATGGAGATGACACAAAGTTACATTTACAACTGAAAATACAAGAAAGAGACCATCTTTGCAAGTTAAAAATTGTTCAGGCCTGTTATTTGGGGAATCCTTGCTTCAACAGTCCAAATGTTATTGGTCAACATTTTGATCCCTAGTTCCATTAATACTCAGTGTCATACTCAAGAATACAGGAAATTAGTGAGTTGCACTTCTAAGATGGTTAAGGATGAGCAATTAATTATGTACATCCTGCAATGATGGAGGACATCTTTTAGATAGAAAAAGTGGACCACTATGGATCAGAGTCATCTGTTCAACCACTTGCCATGATCTGGTGGTGGCAGTGTGTATTAACTGTGAAAATAAGTGCACTAAGTTGGCTCTGGGACACGTACACCTTATTCTCTGCTTCATGATTTTCAGTTTTATATGTTTTTGCTTGATCCTGCCCGATGCGAATTAGTTGCACCGGAATTATGTGCAGTAGTCACTTTTTTGTGAGTTTCAGTTGGTATGTTATTTCAGAGTTTATACTCTTGGCACTTTATTATGTGTGCCCCAGTGGGGGCTGCAATATTTATCACACCTCATAAAATTCAATATGCCGGGTTCAGAATTTACTGTGTGCAACAACTAGCACCTATTGCTAGTAGTCCCCTCAAAATGGGTCCTAACAAGCAAATTATGCTTTTTGAACCAAAGTCTGCATATCCCATTATTCATCTGGTCATTTTCCCCTGGTAAATTTCCTCATGTTTTTCTGCTAAAATTAATTCAGGAGGAAGACTTTATCATACCCTATAATTACTTGGGGCAATAAACTCTACACCAATTGTAAAAAACACAGTTACTATGCAGAGTTTGCTCAAGGATTGTAAAAAACCCAGACAATCTCTATCGAGGAAATGGTGTTCAAACTGCTTGATATTTGTGGTTAGTGGGCAGATATTGCACTGTCCTCAACTGTAGTGTGTGCAATGCAATGCCATTTTACAATATACATAGTGTAAAACATACACAATGCTTCTTTAAATATACCTGCAGCAGGAATGCATGAGTTATCAAAATAAAATGTGTTGACAACCTCAAAAATCTTGATAATACCCTGATATTCTTTGTGCCCATTTCTTAGAGATCAAAAATAGCTGTGTATGAGAAAATGTGGTCCTACATGAAGTCGGCAGAGCCATCCGTGTTTACCAAAACAACTGATGACGGCGTGGCCAGAGTGCGCAAGTCGAAGGGGAAGTTCGCCTTCCTGCTCGAGTCGACCATGAATGAGTACATCGAACAGCGAAAGCCCTGCGACACAATGAAAGTTGGTGGAAACCTGGACTCCAAGGGCTATGGTGTGGCAACTCCAAAAGGCTCCACATTAAGGTGGGTGGAATAATATAACAATAACCCCTGTTGTTATAGTATTCCACCTACCCTGATGTAGTGTGTTTGTCATTTTCTTTCTTGTGGATGTCTTGAGGTAACACAGTTTAAAATCTTGAGTATTCCCCAAGTTTAAAGAATCGGTAATTTATCGTTATATTTATACTTTTCTTAATGCATCCATTTTTTAAAATGTTTTCTTCTATGTGTTGTCCTTTCTGACTGTTTGTCTGGCTTTTAGTTTAACAGTTTTAATGGCTTTTTCAATGTAAATGTTAAAAGCCGCCTTTAATTGCCGATATTTTAATTGCATGCTGTGGTGTTCCTGTTACCTTTTCGTGTCAAAGACAATGTCCCCACCCCGCACACTTCAGTTTTTTTAATATCCGCTATATGCCACCGCCCAATTATTTAACCCTGTTCTCGCTGTGCAAACCTTTCCGCTAGCCCCACATTTTGTGAAAATTAGCCAATTTGTCCTCTTGTGCTCTTTTTTATACGTTACAATTTCTCAAGCATCAACTGCATATTCTTACAAGTTATGTTTTATCGTTTCAAGAAATGCTGTTAACCTGGCAGTATTAAAACTGAATGAGCAAGGCCTCTTGGACAAATTGAAAAACAAATGGTGGTACGACAAAGGAGAGTGCGGCAGCGGGGGAGGTGACTCCAAGGTCAGCCTCAATGTCACCACAATCGGGTACCTTAGTCACGAGTAATCGGCAAGGCTGTTATTTTGCTATCCTACAATGAGTATATGGTGCATTTGGAAACCTCTCTCATGTCGTGACAAATACGTGTCAAACACTTGTGACAGTAGCTCTCAAATTTCACTCTCGAATTTGTATCACCAACAAGTTTGATCCTACATGGGACCCTTATTCAGCTAACAGATCTGTCAGGCTCCAATAGTGTTCTTGTTTTTATCTGTAAACATAGAGCTGCCCTTCAAGGGTTGGTTCGTTTTGAAATGAGCAATGAAGACGCATTGGCAAAGAAGTCGAAATCACACCCCTCCACTCGCGATGTTTTTTTTTATGGAATAAGTCATCTGTTTTGTTATCCATGGTTCAGTAGTCAGTTGCATGTTGCGAGTTGTTTTGGCAAAAAAAGTAATTTGCTTCTGACTACTGAAAGAAAACCCAAGTGGAAAGGAAACGTGTTCTTGCATGAAGATAATTTGCAGTTTTGGGCACAGTGCTCACCGATTATACAGTCATTTTTTTGCTGCTAAAACACGTTTTAGGGCAAAACAAATGGTGTAAAATCTAGGGGCAGAAAAGTGCCTTTTTATTCTTTTGTAGAACATATACAGTCATCCCCATCGTGTCCCTGCACGTTTTTGCACCTTCCACTGCGTCATTGCACTTGGGGCAGCTTTTATGAAAGAATCTCCAAAATGGCGCACAGGAATGTCCAAAAAAAGTGCAACGCAAAACACAAGTTTGCATGATGAAGCGGGCTCTCGAGTAGAACATCTATTTGATTTTATATACTGAGCGGCTCTCCCATGCTCTCCAGTCAATGATGACTCAGAAGTGTTGGCCATCCGCAAGATGGACTCTGTTTCTGGGTGATTGTTCACGGCGGAGCTTGGGAGCTAATGGCTCTGGGCTTATATTGACATTCTAGTGTGTCCTTCTAAAACCTGTTCTTTTCAGCATTTTCCATTACAGAGGCTCCATTTTGTCTCCGCTCTTTGAGGTGCTTGTTACAATTCTATGTTCTACTTGGCTGACGACTGTTGAAAAACTAATTTGTTGCCATCAGTGAAGTAGGAGGATAGAAATGGAGGAACATATTTACGGTGAGCAAGAGCTATACAGTAGTAAAGAAATCAGAAGAAGGCAAAACTAGAAAGGTAAGTAATCTATTGTCCAAGGTAAAGAAGACAGAGGACAAATACATTAATTGCTGTACCTGCAAAATGCTGAATTCTAATGGTCTAGCATGCCTGGAGATTGATTGTATTTTTGTGAGTAACTCTCTATATAGCTACCAGCAATATGAAATCAGAGGCATGGTCCACATTGTGAGAGAAAATGCTATGTTAACCTTCACAATTTTTGAATTAAGTTGTATTTACAACTCAAGTCATGTGTTTAGAATTGAAGCAAGCACACAATATAAGTTACACGAACTACTATGCAGTGCTTCATTTTGCATGCATTAGATTCTCACAAGACATGGCTACATTTGTAGGAAATACTGTGGGAAATGAGCATGTTGCAAAATCCATGAGTGAACTTCCCATCAAATCCATATTAAGTTCCTGCACGCACAAGTCGATCACGTGAGAGGTCTTGTTCATACTGTGTGATATGCATTAAACTATGTGGGGCCAGTTGGTGGGGCTAAGTTCGTTGCAATGTTCCACTGTATAAGTAAAGTATAGAGCTGCACCTGGATTGTTACTTTGCCCGCTTCCACAGAGTAGTGTATAGAGCGTGCATGGTCCAGCTACTTAAACGTCTGAGTGGGGCTACAGAATGATAGACCTCTGTCCATCATTCACATTTACCATCTGCCCAAAAGGAAGAGTAGTGCAAGGAGGAATATGGAATGGGACACTACTGGCTGCTCATCAGATTGTAGCAGTCCACCTTGGACAACTTTACTCCTTCTTATCACCTAGCTTGGGCATGTAGTGTTACAAAAAACATTTGCGACAATGAATGCATGCAACCCTACCACACTCCTGCAAGACATCTCCCAAATTGCTAATAGACTGTCGTGACTCACTAAAGAGCATTCAATAATGAATCCCCTCTCAGTGTCTTTATTACAAACCAAAATATTTCTGTTCCTGGGCATTATCAGCTTCTATTCCTATTTGTGCATGCGTAAACTCTTAGGCACTCATTCAGAGGGGCCTGGTGTTTTCTGTTCCCTGCACAGATCCTTGGTTTCATAGGGATCTGAATTACGAGTGATGAGGAGTTTATTGCACTTGTTAGTTGCCTATGGCAATAGCCTTCACAATCTCTTAGATATGTTTCCGGTAAAACAAACCTGCCAAAATATATTTGGGGTGGGGGGTGCAGTAAGTACTCAAATATGTGCTTTCTGCACAAAAATCCTAATGTTTTTCCTCATTATTCTGGAAAAACTTCGAATAAGTGTTTTTTATTGCACCTGTATATACCAAAGCCCAAGATTTGTGATTTTACTGGGTGCGATAAATATCACAGCATACTTTGGGGGCATTCGTAATTTGGGCCTTACCGTATCTACCTCACAATATAAAAACGATGGCTTTGTTTTTCTCTAACATTCAAATGGACCAAATAAAAAAAAATAATCATGGATTCATAACATATGACACTTACACATTTTAATGGGCTTAATGCGAGTGTAATGAGTGACTTAGTCCATCAACAGGGGTACTAAGTTGACTTCAACTCAAAAGGTGAATTTCATCAAGGTCTCATGTAATAGACCTTTCTGTTCCAACTCTGCAATTTGAAATCAACAAAACAAGAAAAGTATTTGAAATTAGCACATTGGATCAATTTGCAAATTTTTGTGTAGATATTGAAATTCATTCTATGGTTTTTCTTTGACACATATTTCCCTAAATGATGTACTTGTAATGATTGGCAGATAATTCAATTTCTAGGTGATTCTCTGATTTTGAACATTAAGACCGGACTGTTTGACTTTTATCCCTTAAAGTTTTTATCATTTTGGTTAGTGTAACATTTGTTAGTCACACGACACTTTGTGTGATGTAGACATCGGGCAACTTTATTGACATTTTCAAGGTATGAACTATGAATGATGACCATTAAGATGAATCTATGCTTGTCTTTTTAAGTTTGTCGGTACTTACAAAAGCATGTTCTCAAAAGTGCTTTGCTCCTAATGTGTAAATGTATTGCGTTGGGGTTTAGTTCCATGGAACTGGAATCAAAGAGTCCATGTAAATCATATTTATTTTGTGGCAATTTCATAGGAACTCCACTTTTTAATTAAGTATTGTTGATGATTGCTGAATCCATTATTGGATGCAGTTAGCTCTACCTTTTGATTCAGTAATTGATGGGCGAGTAGCCAGTTGACACTACTGTTCCGGTGCCTGTTTTTCTTTCCTTCCTAGGCCTGGTTTGACAGTGCAGCTGTTTGCTAACACCTTATGGGATCAACAGAATGAGCGAGCTTGAAGTAGTACAACTCAGAAAGGGGCTTTGGCTCCGGCTCCATCCACATTAGTTACCCTGGGTGAGACTTACTAAGGGCTTGAGTTGCCGGCACTTCACGCAATGCAAAAAAAGCCCATTAGTGGGTTTACTAAGTCATGTGAAGACACGCGAGGCAATGCAATGAAGCGCATTTTGCTGCCTTGTGTTACCTTGCAGCAGGACGGTGTTCCATGGGTGGAGATCGGGCATACCCATGTATCTACAGATTGATTTTGGCTCATTCCCAGATTCACAAGAGCTGTAAACCTGGGATTGCATCAAAATGGCACACCTCCCAGACATAGGCATAACGAGGAGAAATATCTTTATTTCTCCTCATTACAGCCTTTTTCTATGCGTGATGCATTCAGCATCTCAGAGGCAGTGTGTAAAGCATTTGTGCACACATACAGTAAAACAGTGAAAACACTACAAATGGACACCACGCCAGTTTAGAAAAATAAGTAATCTTTATCTAAACCAAACAAGACCAAAAATGACAAAAATCCACAATACAGAACTTGAAATGTAATCCTTAGAAGGCAAAAATAGTTCTGTCCATTGCAAACTATAGATGCGACATTTTCATCACAAAGTACCTTGGATGCGTCACAATCATAAACAAAAACAGCTGCAGGCAAGGTGTGCGTCGGTTCCTTACACTAAGGGAAGGGAATGCGTCTGCTCCTTACTGAAGGGGAGGTGATGCGTCAGTTCCTTACTGCCACGCAAGGGAGGTGATGCACCGGTTCCTTACTGAAGGGGAGGTGATGCATCGTCTATTACTGTGAAAATGATGTGATGCTTCGGTTTCTTACTGTTGCTCCGGCGTTATTGTAGACTTGGTGCCCCAGTGTGATGCATGGAGATCGGGCATGTGTCCGTCTCTCCCACCATGGTCCCACGATGCGCTGGTTCTTGCAGCCGCAGAGCAGGGCCTGCGTCGGAATCAGTGCAGTGATCTCGGACTGCATAGATCAGTGCACGCAATTCAGTATGCATCGATTTTTCTCCAGCCACAGGCAGGCGCTGCGTCAGTTTCTTTAGCGGCACAATGGCGATGCATGGAAATTCTTCCCACACGCCGGTGATGCATCGGAAACAGGTACGGATGTGTTGCGCTTCTCGTAGTTGCGTCTCATTTTCAGCTCCCATCAGCAGGAACAACCAGAGGCCAAACACACCAACAGGCACCTCTTGGCAGGTCAGAACTTCCAGCAATGAAGTTCAGGAGAGCTGGTAATGAAGTCTTTGTGTCCCTGAGACTTCAGTACAGGAGGCAAGCTCTACTTCAAGCCCTTGGAGATCTTCTTCAAGCAGGATACACAGCACGCAGAAAAGTCTTTATCCTCTCCTTGGCCGAAACAGCCTTTCAGGCCAACTGCCAGACAGCACACAGCAAAGGGGCAGTACTTCTCCTTCAGTTTTCACAGCTCTTCTCCTTGGCAGAGGTTCCTCTTGTGTCCAGAAGTATTCCAAAGTTCGGGGTCTGGGCCCCAATATTTTTACAGCATTTCTCTTTGTTCTCTTTCGGCAGAGGCTCTGTGCTCAGTCAAAACATGTCTGTCCTTTCTGGTCCTGCCTCCCAGCAGGAGGTGGAGGCAGCATTGTGTAAGGCAGACCAGGCCGATTCAGTTGAAAGGAAATCTCCTCCCCCTACTCAAAATGCAGCCCAGGTCTATTCAGCCCAGCCCTGACTCATCCAGGCAAGGCAGTACACACCTCAACTCCCTCCCCTTTGGCTGTCTACAGTAAATGCACATCCTCAGCCCCTGTCACTCCAAAGCCAGACTGTCAATACACAAAGCAGCAGAGGCACACAGGATGGCTAAGCAAGAAAATATCCACTTTCTAAAAGGGGTATTTTCAAACACAGAATGCAAAACCGTCCTTACTAAAAGATGCATCTTTGCATTCGGAGTTCAGACATTCTAAACTTGATCTTCCTATCTTGTCCCAATGGGAAGTTATATTTATTAGATGTTATAAATAAACTCCCATTCTATCCTATGAGACAGATAGCCTTTCAATAGTGATTAACGAAATTCACTGTAGTTTACTATCAGGACATGTTACAAACATCAGTACATGTCCTACCTTTTACATACACTGCACCCTGTCCACAGGGTTACCTTGGGCCTACCTTAGGGGTGACTCACATGTAAGAAAAGGGAAGGTTAGGGCCTGGCAAGTGGGTGCACTTACCAAGTCCACATGGCAGTCGAGACCGCACGCAGACTGCAGTAGCAGGTCTTTGAACCATTTCAAAGGCTGTTTGTGTGGGTGGCACAATCAGTGCTGCAAGCCCACTAGCAGCATTTGACTTACAGGCCCTGGACACACACAATGCACTGTACTAGGGACTTAGTAGTAAGTCAAATAAGTCAATCATGGAAACACCAATCCATATTCACAATTTATAGAGGGAGCACTTGCACTTTGGCACTGATCAGCAGTAGCAAAGTGCCCAAAGCATCTAGACCTGAAAAAAACGAAGTCCAGCACAGTAAAAACACAGGAGGCTGTGGCACAAATACAGGGGAAAACACGCCAAGGATGCCAGGTCTAACAGGAGCTGTGTTCAGGTGGGGGAGATGTGATTGCAGGGTGAGCATGAGTATGTTGGGGGTGCTTGTGTGTAGTGGGGTTTGTGTTCAGAGGTGCCTGTAGTAGGTCCAGATGGATGTCTATAGACTGTGAGTGTAGGATGGGCATGTTGGGTGGTCAGTGCAGGATGTCCCTGCAATGGGTGATTGCAGAGGTATGCACATGTTGCTTATAGGAGGTGTGTGTGTGGATACCTGTAATTGCAGGGGGTGCCTGTGAAGTGTAAGGAGTGAGAGCAGGGGGTGTCTGTAGAAGTGCATTTAGAGGGCCCCTTTCAGAGGGTGTGTACCTGGGGTTCCTCTGTGAGTGTGGGTTACTTGTAACTTGTGTCTGTATGTGGTGAATGCAGTGAGGTGCCTTTATGAGTGTATCGGGCACCTACATGAGTGCATGTGGGGTTAATGCATGTGTGGGCCAGAGGGTCTAAACCAAAAAAGGTGTGCTGTTCCGTAGACGCAGTGTTCCAAAGCCCAGTGTATGAGTCTGGACCCATCAGGTCATCAGAGGCGACTCCTATTAGGAGCACAAGAAGTTGCCTCTGATGACCTGACAGGTCCAGGTTTTGGAACACTCTATGTCTATGGAATAGCACACCTTTGTTGGTTTGGATTCATTTAGGGGCTACTTAGGCTGGACCAGAAACCCTCTCTGCCCCCCATAATTTGATATGGTTCCAGAGGGTGCCTGTAAGTGGGTAAGTGTGATGCAGTGCCTCTAAGGGGTGAGTGCAGGGGGTGCATTCTGGGATGCTTGTGGGAAGTCAGTGTAGGGAGGGTCTGTGTGTGAGTGAAGGGTATGCCTCGTGTGAGTTCAAGGTATTGCTGTGTGCGAGTACAGAGGCTCGTGAAGTAACTTGGACCAGGTAGAGGGGTAGGAGTGTAAAGAGAGGGTTGTGAGTGCAAGCTGAATTTTCAGCTGGTGGTGTTCAGAAGATGCCTTTGTGTGGGTTGAGGATGGGTGCAGGGTTCAATGAGTGTGTTTGAGTGTACCTTTAGAGGATGAGCACAAAGGGCTGACCATAGGGGGGAGAGTGCATTGGGTGCCTGTAGGTGTGATTGCGGGGTGCCTGTAGAGGGTAAGTGCAGAATGAGTGTGGGATGGTGCTTGGCCAGTGCAGGAGTTGTTCTTAAGACTTGCTTGGAAGAGGAGCTATAGAATTGCTTTCAGGGAGTATGGGGTGCCTGTGTGTATGCACGCTCACCTATAGGAGCCGAGTAAAGGGTAAACATATTCAGGGTTTCCTAGATGGGAGCTATAGAAGTGGTACATGCTGGGTGTGATTTTAGGCAGTGTGTGACTACAATTGGAGCTTTTAGGTAGGTTAGTGCGGGGGGGTCTGTTGGAGAGTGAGTGCAGGATGTGCCTGTATGCAGTACATGTGACTTGCGAGTGCAGACTGTGCATCCATGGGGTTCCTGTAAAGGTGTGTGTGGGGGGTGCACGCAAAGGGTCCCTGTAGGTGATAAGTAAAGTGATCGCTATATGTAAGTGCCGAAGGTGCCCATGTATGCAGTGTAGGGTGCTGGTATGTGTGCAGATGCATTCTTTTTGTCAATTATCACTCCACAGGCAATTCACGTTTTGTGGCCTATGTCGCCTCCAGTCCCATTTCATTTCTCAACTGTAGATGTGAGAGCTAGAGACAAGTTTATAGAACAGCACAGATCCTGCACCACAGCACTAAGGATGCCAAACATGACATCTCTCATTAGATACAAAAGGCTTATGGCTCATTCAACTTCATGCTTATGTAGGTCACCTACTGGTTCCCGGGGTCCTAGCAGGCTCTGTCTAGGACCTTACTTTCACTTCGTGCTGGGGGCGCAGTGAGCTCAAGACCTCACATTCCCATTTCTCCATTGTCTGTGCAGAAGGGTCCAGTAGGGAATGCTTCCATAGGGCTTGATCATCTTGTAGAATCTCTACCTTACATTTGATATTTCTGTACTCCAAATGCTTCGTCATGTGGCAGGCTGTGTAAGTGGCATTAAAATCCCCAACCACCACACCAGCTAGGTACCCCCACTTCAACACTGGTGTTAGCACCTTGCCCTGTGTGCCCTCCTCACTGGCAACCACTCCAGGCCCACTATCCCAAAAATCCCTTGAAAGGTCAGGGTCCATTGTCTATTTCCAGAGGTGTGGTAGTACCAGTATCAGTATAATTACCTGACCTGAGAGACATGAATAAAACATCTGACAACTTTTGATCTGGAGGAATGCCCATGGCTATCAGCCGTGTAACATTATTGAATTCACACATGCTTCCATGTAATCTGAAAATGGGTCCTCCTCATCATCTCTTTGGAACCCACTTACCGCAGTCCAACCACTTCTGGGGTCGCGTGCTGCGCTTTGTCCTACTCAGGGATTTCACTGTATGTCTGAACATGTGCCCGGTCACCAAGGATGCACACAGCAGTGTGGCACTCTGGTATGCCATGAAGGGGACTATCTGATATGGGTACCATTGACTATATTTTATCCTTTTGACAGTACAAGTCATATCTGAAATTGTATCATCCTTCGGGGGGCCCTCCCAGCCAGAGCCATCACTGAAATTCGCACCTGCTTTATGCTCCCTCTTTTCCTCTGGTGTTTCTGTAAATCTCCCGCCCCCCCCCCTCTTTTCATCTAGCTTCTTTATATTCATTCAGAGACAGTATGGACATGAATGCACCTAGGCTGCAACTCAGATGCTTTGCAAAGGCCAACTGGGCATACATATTTCTTTAAGGCCAACTGGGCATACATATTTCTTTCTCTCAGCAAAACCCCACCTCTATAGTGACCAGGGCTAAGGGGCTATGCTCAGTATTAATTATTATTTTTGTCACTTTACTAGAGGAAGGCTTCCCAGAACATCTCTGCTCCCCTTTTCTGTGATGGGGGCATGACAATATTAGCATGATCTATGGTGCTTTGTGACTTGTAAAGGTGGACCACATTCATTGTATACCCTCTTGTCTTCCCAAAGATATATTGGTACACCCCTCTTGCCAATATAGGGACACTTTATCAAACTCTTTTATTGATTTTATTTGTTCTCTCTACAACACTAGTTTCATTAGTGCAGACCTGGCCCACCCTTCTTTCCATTACCCCATGGCCCTGTCTTGATATTCCAGTGCTGGTTTGAATGATCACTTACCTTAGCAAGCTCTCTGAGATAGTGTGTTTTGTAACAAATAAATATTGACATCAAAACAATTACTTCGGATGTACCCCCCAACTCACATTTGTTATATAAATCATGATACCGCCATGCATTTTTCAACCATTAATTGGCTTTAATGAAACATCCACACATGTTTTAAGGTCTGGTCAGACTGTATGCAATGGTTAGCAAATTTTCTTAGGTACTTTCTAGGAATTATTAGAAACTTTATAATAAGGGCTTCTTTTAGTAATATGTACTTTGTGCAGTGGTCAGGTTCAAGAGTCAGAATAGCATCAGTGTCCTCTGTGGCTACTCTCTCTAATAATACAGCTCCTGAATACTATTTCATATCTAGTCCATGTATCTACACCCACTAGTCAAGTGATCTACCAGTACTATGACTAGATCTCTCACTTTTTTGACGATGGAATATAGGTCTTACCAAGATCAAAATCTCACATATCACTCCTTCATTGTCTGTTGTAGGACTGATTTAGGCGCCCCTCAAATTCCATCATTTTTATTTTCTCTTCGGGAGCCAATGCCATTGTGTTTTTTTCAGTAGTTGTTACTGGGGCAGAACTTTCTTTTTCCCTAATTATCAAGGCTGTTCTTGATCCTTTAGACCTGAATTTAGAGCTTTTTCAAGGTTAGTTGACTACCAGGGCGATTTCTTGCCAATATTTGCTTCAAGCTCTAGAAGGTTCTGGGGGATGGGGAATGGATGATCCTAGAATCCATAACTACCCAACATCTTCCCTTTATGCCTCTCAATTTGCATATTTCCATCAATGTTGTCCATAACAGGTTTGAAATAGGAGCAGGGTTAATCTCTATTTATGTCAAAAATGAAAATATTTCACAAACAATTGTGATATTTTTCCTCTGCAAGAAACTTTAGGTATGTACTGGTGGGTTATGTGAACATCTGATCACA
Organism: Triturus cristatus; assembly: GCF_964204655.1. NCBI lineage: Eukaryota > Metazoa > Chordata > Amphibia > Caudata > Salamandridae > Triturus > Triturus cristatus. The sequence continues at coordinate 923,150,808 of NC_140588.1, forward strand.
GTGGTAGCAAATTCCTTGGCTCACCTTTGATCAATAGGCCAGAGGAAGAGGAAATCAATCATCAAAGGAAATGTGTAAGATGTTATGTGTAGTAATACAATCAAAGAACAATAAAGACTGAAAATAAATATTAGAAATGCATACACTAGGTAGTGTTGAAAAGACATGACTTGAATATGAAAATACATCAGAAATGTTAATATTATGATCAAAGGGTGAAACCGTATAGCAATTAAGACACTGATGAGAGATTAGAAAACATATGAATTAAACAAAGTTGCAGTTCCTGTAGCCTAAATGCTCAACTGTGAGTCCAATACATTGTGGTTGTGCTTAAAAAAGGAAGCAAACATTCGCAGGGATGCATCATGTAGGACAGAAGCGTTTGAGATCTGTATATTAACATATAAGAATGCGCTATCCCTCTGAAGGGGATTTTGGAGCTGAGGGCACCCCACAACCAAAAAGGTTTGCTGTTTTCTTGAATGCATCTCACAGTTCAGCGGTGAATATTTCAATGAAAAGAGACCTCCGTTTAGCTTCACAAGACCATTCAGATTGGAGGTCTTGGGGGCTGCAGACTCCTTCCAGTAGGCACGTATTCCTAGCAGTCCGAATATGCCTGTTGTCCAGGTCAGAAAACTGGCTCCCTCAGTCCTAAAACAAATCCTGGCAGAGCGCTGCCTTGTGTCACTTTGCATTGGGTAGGTGTTACATGGGTGGAGCATGGACATTCCATCCATGTATTTTGAAGCAAACCCAGATTTACAAAGACTTGTAAAGCTGGGTTTGAGCCAAAATGGTGTGCCTACCTAAAAGAGGAGTAACAAGGAGAAATATCCTATTTTCTCCTTTCTAAAGCACACAAGAAAGAGGACTATGCCTCTAAGGATTGTTTTTGTGCAGGAAGATATTCTGCTCTACACAAAAATAACACTCCCTGAATCAGGCCCCCTTTCACCACTGTGCCAGTGCATAGAAGGAACTGAACAGCTTTACATGTTGGTAAATATGGTGCTGTTCAGCTTTCTCCTGTCCACTCAAAACAGCAGAGCAAAATGCCTTGCTGCCAGCTTTGTGTTGCACGAACTATCAGTAACTATCAGTAACTATTCGCCTTGGTACTCTTCCCAATATTTCCCTCATGAATGTATTAGAATACTCTGCTTCTTTTATGTGGCATAGTGCAGGCTGTACTGGGGTGTGGTGTGCTCTTCTGTTGTGTTTGTTTTGTATTTCTGTTCTTGTGTGCTGTTTCATGTGTTTCAGTGGCGCATATAGAAATTTGAGTAAAATGTGAACAGCAGTAAGAGTAACAGCAATGTTGTTGCCAATCAACTAAGACAGTCTAATGATACACGGTGATCAATTGTGCCAAACGCCTTAAAAAACTGAAAAATGAATGGCACGCAGTTAGTACAGAGGTTAACCAATATAATTAGTGGATATAAGTTACCCAAGTTGGGTTGTACTAAAACGATCTAAAGACTGAGCTGCAGAATAGTAGTGATCCTAATAGCCTTTAGGACTTGTGCAAGCAAACACCTTTTGATTTTAGTAAAATTATATAATTAATATAGTTACAAGTGGGGCTTTCAACCAGTCCTCTTTACCCATTGGTCTGTAGTTGTGTCATTCACATCTCTCTTCCACCCACTATAGCATACAGCGTAGACAATGGGGTAGCCCACTTCAACTATTGGATAGACCACTTCACTCTTTGTGAGTGATGGTTTTCTGCCTTTCCAGAAGGAGCATATTCACACACAAAGTAGTTTCCTTCAGTGCAAGGGGCACTGTGGCAATGTGTGCTTTTTGAGAGCAAAGAAATATATATTTTCCTTTTTTTTTATTGTTGAGGGCCTGTTAACAGCTTCCCAACAGTGTTTCATAAAATACATGGCAAAACAAAACAAGCATTGATTAAGCAAGAAGGCTGGTATCCAACATCACAGCTATTGGCTTTGCCAAGGTCTGTTTTTTTTTTTTTAACTTGTTTTTATTTTAGTCATTAGCAGCAGCACAATACAGCAATCAAACACACAGTTTTCCATGAAGAAGAGCAATGCAATAGTCACTGAGCAGGACAAGTTCGCAGATAACAGTTCCACAACAGTACACATCTCCAATATCCACCACCCCGCTCCCACACCCCCGGGCTCCCTCACTTTAGTCTGAGTCCGAGGCGTCATCCTCAGGGTCCGAGGGCGGGTCACAGATGTCACCTCTATAGGTATTCCACGCCCCCCCATACTTTACTCCATTTACTAGGACAGCCCCGTCTAACAAAGGCCGACTTCTCCGCAAACATGGCCTCGTCCATGTCCGTACCCCAAGTAGTGAGTCGCGGCAAGTCCCCTGTCCCCCACTTTTGAGCTATGTTGCGTTTGGCTATCATTATCCCTAGCGTGGCCCAGCCCTGCGCCAGGCGCGAGAGGTCATTAGGTTCCCATATATTCAGCAGGCAGCGTCTGGGTTCCGGCACCAGCGGGACTCCTCCCGACTGTGACATCATGTGCATCACCCCTCGCCAGTACTCCTGAAGCATGGGGCATTCCCATATAGTATGGAAGAAGTTTCCCACCTCACCGCAACCACGCAGGCAGAAAGGATGTGTCGCGCTGCCTATACTGTGCAGTGTGTGTCTGGTGTAATAGGAGCGGTGGAAGATGCGAAGCTGCACCAGCCGGAGCCTCGACGGTATACCCGCCTCCCGCGGCGAAGTCAACGCCTCCCGCCATTCCGCATCGTCGAATTCCCCCACATCACGGGACCACTTCTCGCGGAGAGGGCCCATTGGGTCTGGCAGGTTGTTAATCAGCTTACGGTATGAAAACGATGTGGCCCTTTTCGGCATATAGTCCGTTAATAACCGGTCCTCCACGGGCGATGCCTCTGGTACCGCCACTCCCGGTGTTAACTGTGCCAGCAAGGCGTGTCTAATTTGCGTGTACCGGAACCACTCGGATGGCGCCAATTCGTATTGCTGTTGGAGACGTTCAAAGGCGATAATGTCATCCCTATACCACATGTCGCCAATCGTAGAGATCCCTATAGCGTCCCACTTTTCGAAGCCCCTGCTGTTTCTGAGCCTCCCGAGTTGCTTGGTGTCCCACAGAGGTGTGAGTTTGGTCAGGACCCCGCGCCACCCTAGTTTGGCCTGCGCTGCATGCCATATGGCAACCGTCTGTCTGAGAGGGCCGATGAGCGCAGGAGTCAGTTTACCATCATACAGGGTTGCCAACACACCTCGCTCTCCCAGTATGTCCCTATCTGCCTTGAATGCCGGGTCTGTATGCGGGACATGAAGCCACTGGTTAATTACTTTTAGCTGCGCTGCCCAATAATAAAGCTGAATGTCGGGAAGCGCTATCCCCCCGTCATATCAGCCACGAGTCAATTTGGACTGCGCTATGTGCGGCGGCCTGCCACCCCACAGGAGGGTAGTCACCTGTGCCGCTATCGCGCGGAAATATTCTGGCGGAATGCGACATGGTGTGTTTTCCAGTACGTATACGAATCGAGGCAAGGCCATCATTTTAAAGAGGGCAGCTTTCCCTAGCAACGTGAGTGGCAGCGTACCCCAGTGACGCACATCGCACCTGAGACGGTCCAGTGGGGGTTGCAGATTTAGTTTTAGAAAGTCCGCGGGGTTTGCCGTAATGTGGATACCCAGATACTTAAACGACCCCGTCGCCGTCTGCAATGGGCAGTTCACGGGGAGCCGAGGAGAGGGGCCGCACAGCACATAGAGCACCGATTTCGACCAGTTGATAGTGTAGCCGGACGCTCTCCCGAAAATTTCACAAATGTTAAGTAGTGCGAGGATTGAGCGCCTCGGGGAGGAGAGATAGAGCAGCACGTCATCCGCGTAAAGGGAGATACGGTCCTCCCAGTCATTCGTCCACTTAAGTCTGGGGGTTCCCAGCGGATCCATGCTGCCAAGGGCTCCAGCACCAGAACGAAGAGCAGGGGCGACAGGGGGCATCCCTGTCGGGCGCCATGCGTCAGGGGGAAGTCTCTAGATATGTGTCCGTTCACGGCCACATGGGCCATTAGTTTAGCATATAGAAGCCGGACCCAGGCACTAAATTTGGGTCCAAAGCCCAAATGCGACAGTACGGCAAAGAGGAAGGGCCATTCGACCATGTCAAATGCCATTCGCGCATCCAACGAGAGCAGCACCGCCGGCTCCCGCACCTGCCCCACCCGGACCAGCACTCCGTGTAATCGCCTCAGATTAAGGGGCGTGCTCCTGCCGGGCATAAAACCAGATTGGTCCGGGTGTACAATGTCCGGCAGGTGCGGTGTTAGTCTGGATGCCAAGAGTTTCGCGAGGATCTTCGCCTCCGCATTCAGCAGCGAGATAGGGTGATAGGAGAAGCACTCCGACGCCGGCTTGCCAGGTTTTGGTATGGCCATGATAGTGGCTGTCCGCTGGTCCTGCGGGAGTACGCCCGCTCGGAGACTATCCATAAACATGTTGAGCAAATGAGGGGCGACCGTTCCGGCTGTTCGCTTGTACAGCTCGACCGGTATACCATTCGGTCCCGCCGCCTTGCCCGATTGCAACGCAAGGATTGCCATTTGCACCTCCTCCACCGTGATGTCAGCCTCCAAGACGTCCGCCGCCTCAGGGGTGCGCCGGGGCATCGCCAGATCCTGCACATATGTCCCTGCCTCCTCTTCTGTCATGGAGGAGGTGTAGGAGTAGACCCGCTGAAAATGACGCGCGAGAGTTTCCGCTATCTCGTTAGGTTTTGTCAGCACCTGACCTTCCTCAGATTTGAGTTGCGCTATCCACCTGGCTCCACCCTCCCTCCTGTCAAGCCACGCCAAGAGCCTCCCAGTCTTATCTCCCAGGTCGTATATCCTGTGCCACGTGGCTATCAGCTGTTGCTTCGTATGCTCCGTAAGGTGCGCCCTATACTTGGTCTGCGCAGCCCCCAGGGCTCTGGTTGACTCCGGAGATGGGTCCCGAGACTGTCGGGCCTCTGCCAAGTGCAGCTCCCGTTCAAGCAACTCTAACTCTGCCAGCTTCGCTCGCCTGTGCGCCGCTATGGCAGTGAGCACCTGATCTCGGAGGACCGTTTTGTATGCCTCCCATAAGATCGTCGGTGAAGCAGCAGAAGGGGCATTCTCCGCGAAGAAGAGGCCCGTTGCCTTCGAGAGCGCCTTATGTATCGTTGGGACCTGGAGACAACCGGGACGTATCAATGGAATACGGCGACGCGCAAGGTGGTAACTTTCGTACTTCAGAAGTAACGGGGAGTGGTCGGAGATACCCCTGGGTCTGATCTCAACACTGTCTATATTGCGAGGGCAGTTAGCGGAACCCAGGAAGTAGTCAATCCTAGTGAGACTGTTATGCACCCCCGAGTGATACGTGTATTGCTTTGCTGTTGGATGGTGCAACCGCCATAAGTCCAACAACCCCATGGCCTCTAGAAACCCTCCGAATCGGGACAGTCCCGCCCCACCCGCTCGCTGAGGGTGCCTATCAAGTGCTTCGTGTACTACTGCATTAAAATCGCCGCCAAGGAGCAGCTCCCCTTCCGGTAGGTCGAGGAGGAATTCACTAAGCGCCGGCAGCGCGGTGGCGTGCATTGCGGGAGGGATGTAAACAGAGAGTATGTTAAGGGGTCGTCCCTCCCATTGGGTGGCTATCGCTGCGAACCTCCCCGCTCTGTCCGTTTTGTGTTTGTGTATAATAAGTGGGTATTGCTTCCGTACTAGAATGCCCACCCCTCTAGACCCGGAGGTAAACTCCGAATGTACTACCATTTTGTACCCCCACCTGTCCATCGCTTTACTGGTGGTGTTGGTCAGGTGAGTTTCCTGCAGCAGGACAATCGCTGGAGCGCATCTCTTAAGACTGTGCAAGATGAGGCCACGTTTAATTTTGTCCCCCAGGCCACGCACATTCCACGTGAGCAGGGAGAGTGGCGGTATCGGAGCGGAGGAATACAGCTCAGGCGCCCCCTCACAGACCGCAGACATCAAAACGTTCGGTAACCAGAGGAAGTAGCGGCACGCAACAAACGGCGCGCAATATGTGTCCTGTAGTGGCTGCGTGTGCTGCGCAACAAACATTACTGCCAATGTAAACCTTAGCTACTAAAAGAAACCAACAAATTACCCTCATACCCCCCAACCCCCTCCCTGCCTCCCTGCCATGCGGACTCCAAACTGCCCGCCACCCCAACTCAGCAGAGCGCTTTGACCCCATATCCCAGCACCTAACTCGTGCGCAAGGAGCGGAAGGTCCGAGGAAGACCAGTGCCATCCCCATTTCGATCGTCCATATGTCCCGAGCTACTTTAGGAAACACAGACACCTCCCCACCCCGGAGTTATCCCCCTTACCCTGCGCCGTCCATTTAAGTAAACAGAGATCACCGCCTTTGGGTAAAGCCTCGTGCTGCAGCCGGGCCGCAGCTTCCAGCGCTTCATCTCGGCCAGTGGGGTCCGGCGCCTCTCCGGGCGGTCGTTTTCGGCTGTCTGAACGGCCTGACTGTTTCACCTGTTGCCATCCCTCCAGCCAGTCATGCGCTTCCTCCGGCGATTCGAAAAACCAGGTCTTTCCCTCTGCCACCACTCTCAGTCTGGCTGGAAATAGCATGGAGTAGGAAAGTTCGCGAGCCCTCAGTCTCTTTTTGACTTCCAAGAAGCTCCTCCGGCGCGCCGACACAGCCGCCGTGTAGTCCGGAAAGAAGGATACTTGTGAATTCTGTATTCGCAAGGGTGGGGCTACGCGGGCCGTCTGCAGAATGGCATCCCGGTCGCGAAAGTTGAAAATGCGGGCCAAGACCGGCCGGGGGGGAGCCCCGACCTTCGGCCTCCCCCCGGGTACCCTGTGCGCCCGCTCCACCGAGAAGAAGGCAGAGAGCCCCCTGGGCTGCAGTTTAGTTTTTATAAGGTTCTCTACATAGAGGTCCATAGCTGGGCTTCTCTCGCTCTCCGGAATACCCGTGATGCGGACATTGTTGCGGCGGGAGCGCCCTTCCTGGTCCTCAAGCCTCTCGACCATGCGCTTGTTTTCGGCCTCCAGTCGCGACACCTTTTAAAGCAGCAAGCCAGAGTCTCTCTTCAGAGTGGCAGTCACCTGTTCAACCTCCGTGACTCTGGCGGACATTTTCTGGAAGTCCGCCCGGAGGAGCGTCACATCCGTAGATATCGACTCCACCGTCGTTTGCACATTAGTCAGGGCGGCCATGATGTCCTCTAGTGTTACTTTAGGCTGGCCAGCCGTATCGGAGGCCTTGTCTGCGCGCTTGTCGTGGTCCGTCGGCGGGGGAGAGCCTTTAGTATACGCATATTTGTCCAGTTTCCCTTGCTGGTGCGCCCTACTCCCCTTACCGCTCATGGTGAGGCTGGGGATCGGACTCCGCAAAGGGCCGTCAGCACCACGACTCGAGGGGCAAAACCAGGCGCCTTTTCACTCCACGCTGGGCCCGAGGCGGTACTGCCACCCTTCAGGCACTTCGAGGGGACAGGGCGGTCAACGGGCGGCACACCAGCGAGCCACCCACCAGCACGCTAGGGCTCCTGCATCCACCTGCGCCCCGAAGTCGCAGTCCTCCTCTCCCCCTGCCTCAGAGAGCGCGGGCCATCGCCGTCCCGCCGGTCACCGCTTCTGTGTCTGGCTTGTGTGGGCGGGTCGCGCACCACGCGCCGCGCAGGCTGTGCGTTGCTGACGGTTATTCAGGCCCTGTGGTCAGATCACGGAGCAGCTAGGCCAGCCGCCCCAGCACTCCCAGCGTCGCCGGCGTCATTGAGCAGGTCAATGAATATTGTCCGTTAGGGGAAAATCCGATGGTGTTGGGCCGCCACTGCCCTGCAGCGCCTCTCCGCTCCCCCCTCGGCATCGCCCCTGCTGCACCGGGGGTCCGTATGGCAAGCGGGCGCTTGCCAGGGCAGTCAGGCTCCGGGCCGCACCCCCAGGTCGTCCGCCACGCAGTCCATCCAGCTCCAAGGCAGGGGGGGGCCGCCACTCAGCGAACCCGGGTCTTATGCGCAGCACCCGGGCACGCTTTCTTACTCGAGGCCCCGGCTTCCGCCGAGGGAACAGGCCCAAATTCTCGGTGCGGCGGCGGCCGCTTCACCGGCCACGGAGAGACACCGGAGTGGCACAGTCAGGCGCCGCTTCGTTGCAGCGTTGTAGGCATAGTCTTTGAGCTCGCTACAAGGTGCGGATCGGTGTGCGGATGGCGGGGAGGACGATCTCACCCCCGGAGCTCCTTCAGGCTGCGGCCATTACGCTCGGCAGCTAGCCACGCCCCCTCAAGGTCTGTTTTTTAAATACATTCTACTTGTAACATGTATGTCTCTGCAAAAAAGAAGTGTCTTTTGTCACTGACAGTGCCCTAAGCTTATTCACTGTGTGCAACCCACTTCATTACATACCCATTAATAAACCTAGTAATCTTTTACTGCAAACTGAACATTAAGAGTTCATAACTGGCTTTCGCCCTACCAAATCTCATTGAAACTGAAATAACTGAGAATAATAGAAAGGTTTGATGCAACCCTTCTTAATTATTAGGTATTCCTTTTGGTAGCACTCAAAGAGACCACTCTTTAGTAACAGTTGGGCTGTGCAAGAAAATGTAACATTCTCTACAAAAGATTTGAGTTTTTCTGTGCCATTAACGATAGGGATCAACAATCTTGACACCGCTCCAAAAATATTAGACTCAGTTACTTGCATTTATTAGTGGGTGGTTGCCACAAAATATTATCCTGCATAATCTGGGATCCTAAAAATTCTACTGGTAGGATTTCTGGTAAAAGTGTTCTGTACTCCTTTAATCTTTCCTATCGTTTATATCAATGGACAGGAGACCTTCACTCCTGCTGATCAGCATTCAAATCTTTGGGGACGATTTATATTTTACCGAAAAGGATACACCATCACAACAGCGACAGAGTACACTTTCCACAAAATAATGAACCACCCAGCTGATATAAATGTGGGCAGACCTTTGATGTAATGACAGCGAAGACTACTCTATCTCTGCTGTAGTTACATCCCTCAGACGGCCCGACAGAGGTTGACCTGTATGTCCACCCACCTAATTTAGATGGGCGGACATACAGGTCAGTTTTCATTGCCCGTTACCACAAGGAAAACCCCGGAGATAAGGGGCAGTGAATACTGTAAAATACCCCCTTGCTCTTGGAGATAACTCCCATGGCAAAGGTGGAAGTATTTAAAAAAACAAATCACACTTTGGGGTTTTGTTTTTGAAAATTAAAAAAATGCAAACTTTTCCATACGGCTCCATGACAGGACTGTTCCTGTGAATGCTTAAAATGCCCATATGCCCAATGAACATTTCAAAATGTGTTCATCGGAACCTCCGCCAGAGCGATGGAGTAATTTACTTAGGCCCTCATTCCAAGGTGGTCAGGAGTACCAGTCCGATATTTTTGCTCTCGAAATAACTGATACCATGGGTATTATGAATTTTGGGAAGCAGAAATACTGGTGTAGTCCGACTTCGACCCCGTGCGACCCCTAAGAAAAAGGGAACTGCTGCAGAAATCTGGAATGCTAGACGTGATCCCTTCTTTAATTTGCATCATTGGCAGATTTCCCACCCTAAGATTTCACAGGCTATAAACTGGTGAAATATTGAAGGGGATTTAGGAATGAGGGATTACTTCTGGAGCTGTATATCCCCACGCGTGTCCCGTGGCTATCGATGGCACAGAACAGACTGAAAAAAGACTAAAGTGACAAACATAAAGAGATGCTTGTGCAATAGCTACAAAAATATAAGTGATTTCCTATAGTAATACTAATGTATTTCTGTTCTTGTGTGCAGTTTCATGTTAATGTTTCTTACACTGTGATGCACTAAGGGCCACAAGTGCATGTTATTGGATTTCTGTGTTACTCCATTTGAGTTTCTGTATCGGTTATAAAAGGAGAGAGACACATGTTTTTACAGTAGTAGAAAACACATCCAAGGGTCAACGACTAAGCACTCTCTGTGTGCTTGCGCCATCATGCATCCAGTCCCATCGCAAATGGAACCACAGTGTCCTTGTGTGAAAATAGGAGTGTGCTGCTATATGTGGTTCTGCATCACCCATCATGCAGATTAATCAATGGTGCAGGTTGGATCCTGCATCGTGCTTTTTTAGCACAATGCCTGGTGACTCAACATGTACTACTATTAATTGACAGGCATGCATCGCTTTTAATAACAAGGCTACTAAATTATACTTAAACTGTGATACAAGCACACAATGCGGTCGAGGTTGGGTCATGCATAATGCTGTTAGTACGCAGTGTCAGGTGAAAACAACATGCACTGCTATGTATCTGCAGAGCGATGTCTGTGGCCTCCATCAATTTTTAGCAGTAATGCTCGTGATAAGTATTTTAACAGGGATTTCAACACACAGTGCAGTATATAATGGAGAATTCAAAGGCATGCCAGGTTAACATACTTGTCGATCAGTAGTCTCTTACTACATGGATGCTCTGGGGAGCGAACCCTGTAGGCACACACTGTAGGAATCACACGCAAATCATTGATCCCAATCCACGTTGAGGTGGTGCCAGAGAAAGAAATATTCCTGCTTAGCCCCCCATCGACCAGCACTTGCTTAGTCATGGGTGATCGCCAATGTCCATACGTATACTGAGGCCTCCAGAGCTCCGTATCTTTCCTTGGACCGCAGTCGCTCCCGTCTAAATAGTTAGAGCACTGCGTTCGAGCCTTGCGTGTACATGGGCGTGTCGGCGGTGTCCTGGGACGCGCCTTCCAACATGCCTCACGCGCTCTTGGGTGTGGCCACGGATCTGCTGATGCACGGCGGCATGGAAACATGACTGGACGCGTGCTCTGGCTGCAGCATGTGTCAGTGGCTATCGACGGCACAGAAGGGACAGAAAAAAAGACCGAAGTGAAAAACATAAAGAGATGCTTGTACAATAGCTACTAAAATATCCGCATTTCCTGTAGTTATACTACTAAAAAGGAAAAATGTTTCTTAAATCTTGATACACTAGGGGCCAGAAGTGCACTTAACTTATAATTCAGGCCATTTAGGTATACCTGTAGGCCCTATAAGGGGTGTGTTAGGTCAGGTACCATTGTGCTGTTGTAAAAGATGAGAAACATTTTCCACATCTGGTTTTGCAAGACCAAAATTGCACGTAACACATATTTAGTGCCGCTTGGCAGTTTTTACACTTCCCATAAGAAGTGTATTTGGGATCAGGTACAGGGAAATGGAAATCAGTGGAAATAAGGCAACCTGTATACACAGGTAGACATAATACAGGTATAGACTTCTCTGAGGAGAGGTTCATGGATTGATATTTGCTCCCATTACAGTTGGATGCTGTTCCATGGGATATTTTCTTTCGGTATTGAAATTGTTCCCTTCGAGTTGTTACATTATGACCCATTTCATGTCATTCGGGGTGTTGCCTTCTTTCAGAGAATGATGAGTGATCTTAGTTGTGTTTTGTTTGTAATGGATGTTGCTGTGGTGTTCACAGATGCGTATCTTGATTTTCCTAGCTTTCATGTCAATATACCGGAGATTGCATGGCACTGTGTAATAACAGCACTATTCACGATCCAATCTCAACCACATTGTGTGCTTTTATCACTGTTTAACTATAATTTATGAACTTTGTTATTAAAAGCGATGCATGCCACAGACACTGTGCCTGCGATACATAGCAGTACATGTTGAGTTACCAGGAACTACACTAAAATAGCACAATGCAGGACCCAATCTTCACCATTGATTAGTCTGCATGATGGGTGATGAAGAACCACATCTAGCACCATGCTGCTATTTTCAAACAAGGGCATGGTCGTTCCATTTGCGATGGGACTGTATGCATGGTGGTGCAAGCGCACACAGAGTGTATAGCCCTTGACCCTGTGTTGTCTACTACAGTACTGAATGATGCGTCGCTCTCCTTTTATATTTAATACAGAAATTCAAAATGGAAAAATACAGAAATCCGTAAGTTACGCACTGTAATACTATTGCATGCCTTAGCGTGCCTGGTCCTGAGGAAAGCCATATTGACTCCCAGGGGCAGCATAGACATTACAGATGAAACAAGTCGACTTATATCAAGGATGTGAGAGGTCATTAGTTCCTCGCCATGCATCCACCACTGCTTTTAATCTTTGTCCACGTGTACCATTAATAAAAAAATACACCACATTGGCGGGTAACGCATTAGACAATTTTAATTCACCTCCTTGTCTCATTTGAGATAAAAGCATAAAGAACAAATGATGGACAGAATGCTGAACAATGAAAACATTCGCACCCAGTCACAAAGATCTGGGTATATTCCATCATTTTTTTGCCCACAACGCCACCCGAGTTTGGACCCAGCCAAATGCAAATCAGTCTTGACCCTGCTCCTCATGGGAACAGCCAAGCCTGAACTGCCAAGCCGGGCCCTCCCTGGACCGGAAACAAGCATCCTGGGAGTGGTTTCAGGGTATCACCCCTTATTTCCATGCCACTGGAGTCAAGCTAGCCTGGCTGATGAGGGGTGATACCCCGAAACCGGTCCCAGGATACTTGTTTCTGTACCAGGGAGGACCCGGCTTGGCAGTTCGGGCTGTACTGTTCCCATGGGGAGCAGGGTCAAAACTGATTTGTATATGGCTGGTTTTAACTGGAATTACGAGGGGAGCAAAAGAAAGATGGATTTAGGCTCAAGTCTCTGTACTGGGGTGAATTTTTGCCATTGTTCAGCATTCTGTCCATCAACTGTTCTCTTTTCATTTGAGAAAAAAACACCCCCATAAAAACCACTCCGCTTTAATCAGGCATTGGAGCACACCCCCTTGATATGCTAGGTGTCTCGGGTGGGACCCCAATGAAGAAGCATGCCACCAACTAGGTAGGTGGGTGAGGGGTCTTTTAAAAAACAACTAAAAGCATTTTTTTCACACTCTGTGTGAGGGACATCTCTTAGGAACTTGGTAGCTTGCTCGCTCCTCTTTTGTGATATTGATATGGGAAGGTGATGGAGTTCTTACTTCTCACTCTCCTCTTTGAATAACCTTTCTTTTCACAAAATGATATAGACAGATACACAAAATGAGAAAACTGATCCGATTACCTTAGGATCTTTTGAATACATGAGTATCTTCTTATAAATGTTCATTCTATCAACCATTCAGTACTTCTGTAAACATTTATCATTAAGGTTAGCATCTTAATCTTTAAAGTTCAAACAGTTCATAATATGCATCTACAATTCAGTAGTGCCCAAGTCACTGAATCGGCGCATTATTTTTGCACGTGAGTTTCTCACATATTTGTTGGTGCATATATGACCAAGTGAAATTAGCAAGTAAAATTTCACTTTTTGACTTTTAATAACGGACATATGTTGTAGTGAATTATATCTGATTATCAACGCAGTATGTAACACATAGGATACCATGCTCAAAGTGGCTGTGTAATCAGCATCTTTTGCAAATTCATATGAATACATTTGGGTCCATTTAAATTTCTGTTTTGAGATATTCTAATTTCTGTTTTGAGCTATGCTCATTTCTGTTTTGAGATATGCCTCATCTGCGAATATTTCGCGATATTTCAGTATCAACAGTCATTGAAGGAAAAATCGCACAATAGTCACGTTGCAACTTTGCCCCTTGTTAAGTTCTTCAAAAACAATCTACATGTGTTATTTGCTTTCGCCAGAGATAGCTTGAAAAACAATTTAGCACCATTACCAGGAACATGCATCAATAAGAACAGATGCAAAATTCTGATCTAATCACCGTCCCATGAGTCGGCGTATGAAAGTGGAACAATATTAGGACAACTGTTGCTGTTCTATCAGCAGATTATTTTCAAAATGGCAACCAAACAGGCGCCCCTTGGGACACCCCCATGTTGAGCGTTGAATCTAATCAAAGCATCTCCATCCATTAGAACGCTGATCTGTTTCTCTGTATTAACTGGGTCCCAATTCAATTGGTTATTTACCAAGAGACTCAAGTGCTTACAATTTTCAATCTCCTTTTTTTCCTCTTCTGGAGTCTTAAAAGTGTCAAAATCTTGTCTGAGAGCATTTAGCTTAAAGCATATTCGTCCTTATAAAGCACATAGAATCCACATCATATAATGCTCAAAATTTGCACATTTGCACTACCTCCCCCAGACTGCAGATACTGGTTGTAGATTCACAGCCGCTAAATGTTAAAATGGATGACCACAAACATCAGCACCAAACCAGAACCCCACTCATTGAGCAAGTAGGAGAACTGGAAGATTACACTTTAAAAATGAACTGAGAAAAGATCAAAAAGAGAAGAGATATAACCGACAAGATTAATGGGATTGAAATTAGTTCAGGAGCAGATAAAACAGATACATTTTCAGCAGCAGCTTCCTGAAAGAAAGGATGTTAATTTGGGGCCTTACTGAGGGAGGAGGGGAGTTCCAGAACTGTTTGTAGTAACAGAGAATCATTTTTTCAACGTTTGGAAGTTTTGAATGTTGGCTGTAACTACTGGACTCATTAGGTTTTGGTGGATAGAATCTCAGCGTCTCTTACTATATTTTCAGCTCCCCCGCCCTGTCATTTTATTCGAAGGCCCTGGACTCAACATTTGTTCTACTTCAGTAACTTCAAAATGCCTGAGTTTTCTCAAACTTTAAAAGTGCTCAGGATGTCATACTGAAAGTTCCATTTTGGGTTGACTGTTGAATATTTTTCATCTTCAAAAACGAAACCTTCCGTTTCGAGAGAGACCTTTACAGTGAGCACTGTGGCAAAGACCTTTCCAAAGCCTGCAATAGTACAGCACAGTTCCATTTCCATTGTGTGCCATTGTTAACTGGTGTGGATGAAGCATGATAGAGAGATGATGTTAGTGTTAGACGAATGACCTGCAATGCCATCTAAGGGGTAATTGAATTTATTTATTCCTCTAGTTCAATTCTGTCATTTTCCCTCTATAATGCGCAACATAAAAAAATGCATGTGTGGTCAGGCTTAGGGAGGGTGTGGGGTTTATTTCCGCTGTGGAGAGAGAGCTGTGCCTCTTGAGAGCGCTCTTACAAGGACTGACGCCCAAAGTTGATTAATACTTTGATAGAAGTTTAAGGTATAAAGGGGCATTCCTAAGAATGAAAAGACCAGCTATGCATCTTTGAGCCTCACTAGGGAGGCAGCAGAGATGAGGAGTAACTATTGATGGTAGTGCATGCTGTGGAGCTCGGCAACATGGTTAGATGCATATGAACATAAGATATAGTTGTGAAATTAGAGAAGGTTGGAGAATATAGTGCTAGTTTCAGGTCTTTTTGTTGCAAGAAATGAAGGGTAATATTACTTGAAGGGATGTTTCCAAAAGACGACTTTTCAACATCGGGAGGCTCTCTACCGGCACCCCCTGAGTTTTATAATAATCTCTTTCCTTGCATCCCCTCTCCTCTACCCTTCAAAGTAGGAGATATTTGAAGTGAAAGAGAGGGAGTGTGTACTTTCAGTAGGGATATAAAAAAAACTAGAGTCTCGGACTTCGATTCACCAAAATGCCTAGGGTAGCGGAAGTGACCTCACTCTATGACTACTCCTCTTGTGACATTACAGGAAGTGACCTCACACGACCTTTTACTCTTATACCATCAGGACTTTGTCATGTGACTTTTGACCCTGTTGATACTACAGAAAGCAAAATCCCTGAACCTATTAAACACCTACAATGAAAGCAGTTGACAAAACTAACAATATTAAAGCAGATATACCCAAAATAAGTACTCCCTTGATACACCCTGGGCAATGCCGTGAAAGGTAAACAGTATAGCCATCAGATTCTAAAGTTCAGCCATCATATTACCAAGTAAAGCCCAGCACAACCATCATTTGATAAGGCACAGTCATGTTCCTTAACATACATCACATGACCTCTTAAGCATGTGTGCAGGTACCACCACCTCTCAGAATTGCCCTGCATACAGTCTACATGGGTGTCCAGCTTACACAGCATGTCAAATCCTATGCGTTCTACCCCTAACCACTCACTGTGTGCTCAGGAAAATAGTTTGTCAGTTCTAACAACAGCACACTTTGGGGTATATGTACAAAGAAGGTGCGGAGTGAGGCATTAGCCGCCAAGGCTTAACGCCTCACTCGCCACTTCAGAAATGCAAGGCTGCACCATATTTACAAGAATATGGTGCAGCCTTGCGTTTTCCATGCTCTGGCGCTACACTTAGCAGCCTAGCGCCAGCGCAGGCACCCTGGCACCATAGGGCAAGGCTGTCTACGTGCAGGGGAAGTATGTTTATGTGTAGGAAGGTGTCCCTTCCTGCACATAAACAATCTTTAAATGTGGTTTTATCACGTCTATGTGTGCTGCTTAATGCAGCACACATGAAAGTTACAAAATTTCATTTTTTAAAGATTGTTTATGAGCAGGAAGGGGGACCTTCCTACACATAAACAATTCATGGCATTTTGCTTTTTCCATGTGTGCTGCACAAGGCAGCACACATGGAAAAACCAAAAACGAGTAGAAATAAAGGCATTTCTCCTCGTTTCGCAAAGTTAAGACTGAGCTTTCCCTGGTCTTTATTTTGGCGCTGCCTCCTATTTACGCCACTGTTGTAAATAGGGGGCAGCGTCAAAATCAATGGGTATTGCGGTGAAATGCCCACCACAACACCCACTTCCTACCCCTTTCACGCTAAGCATAACGTGAAAGGGGGACTTATTTACAAGGCATCGTTGAGTCGCATTGAGTGGCTTAACGCTGCCTTGTAATTAGGGCGAAGCCCCTATCGCCACGGGAGCATCGCAGAAGTGATGTTCCCTTGGCAATAGGGACTTGTAAATGTGCCCCTCAGTTTGATTACTGATTTCTCAGCATAGAATATGGAGACAAAATATCCTGATTAATGTATTTTAGTTTGACATACACTAAATGATGAGTGAGTGAGGTGCTTGATAAGGAAGATTCGACTACATGCCTTCTTCACACATTTCTGGAACCTCCATGTAGCCTATTGAATTATCATATCAAATAGAAGGTTCTAGACAATCTGCCAGAAAATGATGTACTAAGGGTGACTGGAGATATAGATGCCTGAAGATTAAACACATGCTTTAGCTCCTATGTCTGACTGAAGAATGCGCCATATGGAATGTCAGGAGCATATGCATTGAGGAGTCCACAATGCTGGTGTGTGGCCTGTTTCAGCCACTTACATTGCTTGTTCACTGAATAATGTGGCTGCCACCATACACTACAAGACAACCCCTTGCCAGCATGAAAGTGTGTCACCAGTCCGGTCTTTCTGCTTACAAAATATAGTTTGCAGTTGGGTACATTTTAAGTAGTTCAATAATGAACCAAGGATGTACTCCCATGATGCCCTGAGTTTGGTAAACCTAGTGTCCTGTTAACATCAAGTGAAGTGAAAGATTTAAGTCCATATTGATATGCTGCCTTTTTCTCTTTTGGGTTTGTATCTGTATCTAGAAAACCCTGAAGGTGGGAAGTGACATGTGAAGGCAGCATCCCATAGGATCAGTGGTATAAGTGGGCGGGATTGGCAACGCACGGCGTGCCCCTACTTCTTGAATTTAATTGATCCCCTTCCCCTACTTTTCTTTTTATTTTGAACGTGTTTCAGGACGGCAGAAATATGCAAGGCCTAAGCAGCGTTCGTGACCGTTCGGGGATGGGTGGGGTGGGGTGGGCACACTGGCATAACGAAAAGTGAGGGGGCCTCCCTGCACAGTATGTAGAGGGGCCCCGTCTGGGCTCAATCAAGAGCTCTCGGGCCAGAGTGCAGTGCCGAGGGGGCCCCTCAGAGCTTGGGGCCCCCCGCACCGCCTGTGTTACGCCCCTGTGTGGGCTGAGAAGGAAAAGGACTCTGGGGCAGATTTATTAGGAACTTGCGCCCCTTTCACGCTGCCGTTGCGTCACTTTTGTGACGCAGTGGCGGCGTAAACCCTGCGCCATGTTGCGCCCCATTTACATCGTGACGTATCTATGGAGATGCGTCACGGTGTAAAGCCCTGTGCCACATGAAACCTGCGTCAGGTTTCATGTGGGCGTTTCTACACAGGGGGGCGTTCCGTCGCAGGAACAACCCTGAAAAGTGCCTCAGTGAAATCTATAAGATTTCACTGAGTCACTTTCCCAATGCTGATGCGTCAAAACCCTGCGCCTGCTTGAAGCAGGCGTAAGGCTTAACGCACCATGTTAGGGATAGGGTAGGTTGGAACAGTGCTGGAGTTGCGTCGCGCTTGCGACGCAACTTCAGCACTGCGCCAACCTTACGCCGGCAGATGCGTCACATATCTGCTTGTCCTTGCGCCACGATGCACCGCATTGTAAATGCGGCGCATCTGCGGTGGCGCAAGGGCAAACTTGCGTGACGCATCTTCCCTGGGCATCCATGCTGATTTGCAAGGATGCGCCAGGGAACATAAATCTGCCCCTCTGTCTTTTCCTTCTTGCCCAGAGAAGGCAATGACAGTGTCCACATCTACTCTGCCATTGGCAGCTGACTCTCCCCCCCTTCTTACTCTTCCTCCTTCTTTTTCTGTCTCCTTCCTATAGTCTTGAACTCCGGTGCTGAAAACCTAGACTTCAAGAAACGATCATTACTCCCTCTTTTCTCTCCTTTCGTTTATTTGTTCCTCCGTTTAATGTATCCAAAAACGAAAATCACTTTTTCAGGAAATGTCTCCTTTTCCGTGCATTTTTATATTCCATAGTGCAGCCTTGGGATGGAGAGAAATAAACGGTCCAAAATGTGAAAAACTAAAGAAAGAAATATAGAGCGGTCGCAAAGTGGCAAGATTGAGTTTTATTCAGACCCAAACATATTAGCGCCAATTTAGAGTTTGCCAGTAAAGCGCTACTTTTGTTTTTTCGTCTTTCCCTAGGTGAGGAAGTGCACCATTCCTGGAGGTACTGTGCAATACATGCTTGATGGGTAAAAAAACTATGCACCGTGGCTCTGTGTTCAGGGATGTGGTCTTTTTAAACCATACTTTTTATGTTTTGTAAGGATATAAGCAATGGACATTGAAACAGGTCCCTTCTGAGCCCTGTAGTCATGTCCTTAACTTTTCATGCAAAAACACTCACTGATTTCTGAATGAGTGTAAAAGCGTTAAGGTAACCCATGTTGTTCTGCGTACATTTCACGTGCTTTACGTAATCTTGCATTCCCTTGAGCGTTTTCTTTTTCCAGGATATTGTTGTTGTTTTTATTTTTAGGCAGCATAGTACTCTGAGTCACATCCAGGTGTTTATAGCAGGGCACAATTGGGTTGTAGCTGAAGGCAGTACGAGTTTCTCTCAGTGGGGCAGTATGGTGTACAGTGGGGGAGAGGATGTGGTACTATTGTCAGAGCTGCCAAATTTGGAACTGGGGAACCAGGTTCAGCCTTCTTGACCAGTCTACCAGACCACTCTCCTGAGGAGCACATTCCTGTGCTAGACCTTAGAAGGCCCCACAAGACCATAGAAGTCCTGGTGTCTTAGCAGCAGCAGGTGGACCCTAGCGGTGGCAAGTGTGGGTTAACCTTGAAAGCCTGTCCCCCCACAATCCCTACTGAAGCTCACCTCCAGTATTGCGGGCAGGCCTATGAAGCAGCACAACCTAGAGCGACAGTGACTGTTACTGAGGTCGCAGGACCCTTGAGCAGGGCGGCTCTAGAGCGGTGCTAACGGTCTGATCGCACTGGGTGCTGACTTCGGGTGGGGGCGTCATGTTTGCAAGTATATTATGTTTCTAAAAGCACTTGCTGGCTCCTTCCTCCCCTCCAGCAATGTTTGGCAACAATAAAAATGTCATAACGCCAGTGATTAATGTTCTTCCTAGAGAGAGATGGAGTTTTGTAAAGTGGAAGTTTTTACTGGTGTTAAGGTAGCACAGAGGGTAAATGTGCCGGCTGCAAAGAACATGTACCATGCAGGTCACAAAGTGCACATAATGTAAATAGGTCAGTGGGGTTACTGCTTTGGTCAGTGAGATTCTTTTGTTACTTGCAGTTTATATGTCAAAATCCTAACATAGAACAGTGAGCAATTAACTATTATCTAAGAGCTGCATGCAAACTTGCAAAATGCAAGGTATAAATTAGAGCATTATGGTTTTCTTCAGTCTTTGATTATTCTAATGTTGCAGGGTTCATTTGGATAGAAATCAATTCTGGTTATTAAAGAGAACCCACCCCCAACCATGGTATTACGTTCTAAATTCAAAGTTTGTGTTTCTCCAGACCAATCACTATTAAACTATACTGCCTACTAATATGGTTGTCATGTGACTCCTACACCTTGTAGTCCTTTGTCTTATGTAACATTTCTTATACAGTGATTTACACACGTATGATTCCCTCTGTGTAATGTGTGTGATGTAAAGTGCTCTGACACCCTACATTGGTATCAGTGACTCTGTAAATCAAATTATATGTATCTGAGCGAGAGTGCGGTTAAGGAGACTTGAGGAACACTGTTAAAGGGTGGTAGTGAGAGAATCAGTGCCAGAGGGAGTCGTTTGGGGGCACCAACAAACATTGCTGCACAGGGCTCCACCAGCCGCGGCCTGTGCAGGTAAGAGCGGTGGGGCCGGGTTGGGGAGTTTTCGACATATGACCATGAGGGAAAATGAAATAAATAATACATTTTCCCTCGTCATCGTCTGTCAAAATCTCTCTCCTCCCACCCCAACCGGCCCCACAGCCCCACCGCTCTTACCTGCATGGGCTGCGGCTGACCAGCACTAAAGCCGGCCCTGCCCTTGAGGCCAGTCCGCCTCACTCATCAGTACCTCCATTGGCCTTGTTTCAGCAGTAGTAGTTGCAACTCACCAGGGGTGGGCAATGCAGGATTTGCACGCACATCAAACTAAGTTCACAAACTTCAAGGTCTCTACTTCATGCACAATCACTTTAAACATGTGCTGTCTGCTTTGGGGCCACTGGAATTATGCAGCAAAGGAGGACAAATTATGCCGCAGTGTTGCCTAAATTATGCAGCAAAAAAAAGGCTGCTGTGTAATGCGGTATATTTACTGATACTTTATTATTTTGAAAGTTTTACACCTGCTAACAGTCTCTGCAAAGATTTTTCCTTATTAGTACCAGTGTAACTTGATCAGTCAACCTTTGCAAGGGCCTTCACAGAAACACAAGTCACATTTTTTTGTAACTTTTGATCTATTCGAGCTACAAACAATTTATTAGTTAAAATCTTCAAATTATGCAGCAGATGATACATTATGTGGCACATATTGCAGAGCCATAATTATATAGAAAACAATTGCAAACTAGGATATTTTGCCATTCATGTTTGAACTGCTCTTGTGGCAAAAGGGAGAAGTACTGATGACAGAAACTGCATGGCTCGGAGTCAAATTGCTTGTGCTTTTACTTTTAAGTGTATTTGGGACAGTCTGTGATTGGAAACGTATCCCACTTTGTGAATGTATTTTAATGTCAATATCTCATATTAAACCTTAAAAGTGTATACATTGGTTGACTTAAATAACATAATAAGCAGTAATTGGGTAGTGAAATGCCAAACAAATACTAAAAATGAGAATGATTTGCTCTTTCTGGCCACACCTCTGACTCCGCCCACTGACCCAATCGTTAGGTTATTCCTGCCCTCTGATTCTCCGCCCACAGTTCCCTTACTTTTTTCCCCCCACTTCGACCACTGCATAGGTTACCCTGATATACGTCCCTACATTAAAGCATCCATGCAGCAGACCAGCACAACTCCCCCATTCTGCTAATCAACCCATCTCTTACACCCCCACCCCCCAAGTGGGGTAAGAAAACTGGGCCCTGCAAGATTTAGCAAGCTGCCCCTAAAACATATGAACAGTAGTTTTTTAGGATGCAAAGCTAGAGAACAATTGCGATCCAATTCCCAAAATGTGCACGTAAACAAGCAGATTGGTTGGATCCATAATCAGTTTTAACAAGACTTAAATGTTTTCTTCACTTATACTGAAGAAGGGAAAAAAATCGAACTAACAATTGTATTTTCAAGAATGGTCTGCACTATACTGCATGCTATTGGCCACTTAGATTTAAATATCCCTCTCCCACTAGTAGGAGCTCTGATCCTCATTCAGTAGTGTGACAACATCAGAAAGTTGCACATGTAATGATAACTTACTTTTACATTGTGCTTCGTAACGCATTTCTACAATGTCTAGGCACTGTAAATAACTGGTGTTGCTATTTCCCAATTGAATGATCCACAGTTTATCTTTCTATAGAGAATGGAAGGTCAAGGTGACCTTGTCGGATCTGACAACCATCTTGCTGGCACACACCTGCATACTCTAGAGATTTAGCATGACGTGAGAAAGACAGCCTTAACTACCATGAGGTTAGAGACAACTTTGATAAGACTCAGGTGTTTGTAGGGTGGGTGGCTTCTGCATGAAATGTTAGATTATGGGAAAGTTCATTGCATTTGCTCATGCTTTGCTCCGCTCACAAGGACAATCGCTTATCCTAGACATGTGTTAATCCTGGGATGATTGGCACGCTTTCTTCTTTGCACAGAGAACATTTTTAGAGATGGCATTCTGATTTATTTTTAAAGCACTTTTTTTTTTAACCATGGAGATGGTAGCAACCGATATCTATAGAAGTATATATGTGTTTCTGTATAAATATATATATATATATATATTTCTTTTTAACTGGGGGGCACTAGTGACTAGTTCCTCACACAACAGTCCTCACTCAATGCAAAATCAAAGTGCATAAGGGTTCAGGCCCGGGCTAATGTAATGTACAGGCCACGACCTAAAAGTAATAAAGGAGGAATCGTGTCTGGTATGCAAAACCACAAGAGGAAGGTACCCAGGCTGGAGGAGACAAACACATTATTGAACATGAAGGCATGGGAAGTGACATTTTGAAAGCTGTGGGGGCTGTAGGGAAACTCCGGACTTTTGAGGTAGTGGATGCGGGTGGGAAGAGCATCGTTTGACGGCCCTACAATGAAAAAGCTAACTTGAAGCAGCAACGTGGGGAGAGCAGAGCAGAGCATTCGGTGATCAGCTGATGGACTCTGCCACGGCTTCCACCTGTGGAATTAAGTGCTACCTACATCTACCAAATTTTTATGTGCATTTCGGCAAATCGGCCTCATCTCCTGAGGCGGAAGCCGGGAGCTATAGTCAGCGAGCACTTGATATTTTAACTATTGAGAGTCACGAATGAAATGCTTTGTTTTTAAAAACAAACTGAGAATCACGAGTGAATTGTGTGTGTGTTGATTTAAAAACCTCACCGTCCTCAATCCCAGCCTCTTGCCCACAGCTTCGCAGTGGATCTTAGCGCTGCCGAGGGAACTCAGTTCAAACAAATCTTGCTGCCATTTCCCGCCGCACCCTAAGGCCACGCCCCTCTCCCCCGACACCTACTCTCCATAAATTATGTGTATCTTTCGGACGCGCAGCACGTGCGACGATTGCGCGCCGAAGGCACGCCTAAGGCAAGCCCGTCTGCGCCCGTCATCGCCAAGACATCGCCTCTTGCCTGTCCCGCTGACCAAACTCCACGAGAACTCCGCCACTATGATAGAAAAACTCTAGTCGCCCTGAACCCTGGACAGAGCTGCGAGGTGATATCAGGAACCCTCGGACAGACATGCCTCCAATGTAAGTCCTGTCATTTCTGTACACCCAGCCCCTGCCCACTTAGGCACTTCTCAGGTACGCACAAACTAACCCCCCTTACCATCCTCCAACTCAATGTCAGGTCTCTCGTTAAACACCACCTAGAAGTAAATACTCTCCTACTTGAAGAGAACCCCGACATTCTCTTTCTATGCGAAACCTGGCTCCGTGACGATACGACTAGTATACCGAACCTCGCGCTACCAGAAAGCTACTTAATGAAATCGCTAAATAGAGACGCCAGAGGAGGCTGCATCACTGTCATCTACAGAAAACAATTCATCTGTTCCTTTACTAAAGAAAATATCTCGAGCTGTGAAAGTGCTCGATTCAATATCACAACGGGCCCCCATTTCTCCCTTTCTGGCCTATACATCTACCGGCCTCCCGGACCTGCTTCTAAATTTATTGAAGCTCTCCTTGAAGTGGCAAGCTCCTTAGTGGTGAGCTCGGCCAATTTCACCATACTAGGAGACCTTCATCTCCATTTCGACCGAACTCAAGATTCCACAATTAAAAACCTCTTGGCTGACTTAGCAGCCCTACAACTCTACCCTTTGATCCAGGCCGCCACCCACTCGGCCGGGCACACACTAGACCCTGTCTTCACTAACATCTTGGAGACTACGACAGAAGCTCCCAAACCTATGGGATGGACAGACCATTACCTAATCAAACTCACCATACTGATTACAGAAACATTCAAGAAAACCGAACCCATTCGGCACCTAAAAAGATCGTGGCACAAACTCTCTACCAGTGACCTGCACTCCGCTCTTGTAGAATTCCGGCATGAGGCACACATGGATATTAACACTACATATGCTGCCTTCCATGACTGGATCACGAAGGGACTAGATGCTCTCATCCCTCTCAAATGGTTTAAGGGACGTAGTTCCCCTTCCAACCCATGGTATAACAACTCCCTAAAATCCATACAGAAGGAATGCAAGAAAGCCGAAAGAGTCTGGAGAAGAGAATACAATGATAGGGATAAAGCTATCTACCTGTCTAAACTAAAAGTCTACCACAAAGCTATCCGCTCCGCACGTGCCACCTTCTATGCAGACGAAATTAACTCTAGCCCTAACCCCACTAAAGTTATTTTTAAACTGATAGAAAAACTGCAGAGTAGCAGATCTCCCTCCTCCAGCATCACCTCCGCGCAACAATGTGAAGATCTTGCCACATTTTTCGTAGAGAAGGTGCAAAAAATCTACAAATCATTCCCACAGATTGCTTCTGTTCCACCTAACCCCCCTAATTCCATCAGTAATGGCACCATTATGATGTCCATACCTGAAATCTCACAGGAGGATCTTACGAAACTTTGTAAGAAAGTCAAATCTGGATCTCCTGCAGACCCGATGAGACCGGCCCAATTTATCGAATCCCTAGAATTTTTCCTGCCTTCCTTGGCTTCCATATTGAATCTCTCCTTCTCCTCGGCCAATGTCCTGACCGCGTGGAAACAAGCTTGGGTCTCTCCCATCATCAAGAAGCCGACCCTGGACCCCTCCAAGTTGGAGAACTTTAGACCGATCTCACTGCTCCCATGGATATCTAAACTTGCAGAGGCCCACGTTAACATCATCTTTTCCCAGCACATGGATCATAATAACATCTTAGACCCATCCCAAAACGGATTCAGGCCGGGACACAGCACCGAGTCTGCCCTCTTAGCCACGTCTGAACATCTACGGACGATACTGGACGCCGGTCAAAGTATGCGCTAATTCTGTTAGACCTCAGCGCAGCCTTTGACACGGTCTCCCATAACATTCTACTAAATCGTCTGGCCTATGTAGGAATCTCAGGTCTTGTCCTGGAATGGTTCCGCTCCTTCTTGAAAGACAGATCTTTTCGGGTGTCAGCTCCCCCTTTTCTTTCCCAGCCCTACCCCATCGGACAGGGTGTCCCTCAGGGCTCTGCTCTTAGCCCATCCCTTTTTAACCTATATGTGCAACCACTCGCCGCAGTGGCTAAAGTATGGGATCTCTCGCTAGTATCATACGCAGATGGCACGCAGCTAGCCATCATTCTCACTGAAGGCCCTTCCACCACGGCCTCAAGATTTAGAGATGGTCTGGCTGCCGTAGCCCAGTGGATGACGGACAACTGCCTGCAGCTCAATGCAGGAAAGACGGAGGTGCTGCTCCTCGGTAAGAACACCAATTACTGGAACGAGCACTGGTGGCCTTCGTCGCTGGGCACCATCCCACCTCCTAAATCCCTGGTTAAAAACCTTGGCGTCTGGATGGACTCCACACTTAGCTTCCAGACCCACACAAAAAAAGTGGCAGCTACCTGTGTGAGCCTGCTGAGGAGCCTCAATCCTATACTCGGATTCTTCAACCCCAAGATTCGCCAGCTGATTGTCCAAGCCACAATTCTCTCCCGCTTGGACGACGCCAATGTTCTACTACTGGGCGCCAACAAAGCGGAGATTGCACGATTGCAACGCGTGCAGAACACCGCGGCAAGAGCCTTAGTTGGTCTCCCCCGCAGATGTTCAGCCAGAGCCACTATTCGAAAACTGCACTGGCTACCCATCGAATCGCGTATCCAGTTCAAAACACTCATTATGATTTTTAAAATACTTAAAACTGGACGCCCAGAACTACTCCGCCCACTCCTAACACCTTATGTGCCACAACGCAACCTTCGCTCATTAGGGCAACACCTACTGACTGTTCCCCGGACGAAGCTTGCCCACACTGGCGGAGGCTCCTTTAGGGTGTTGGGAGCCAAACTATGGAACACCCTTCCTCTGCACATCCGCTCACTGGAGAACTTGACTGCTTTCCGGAAAGCCGTCAAAACCCATTTGTTCCCCTCTCCCTAGTTCCCCTAGCTCTCTCCCTTTTTTCCTTCTGGAGCTGATGTGGTCTTCTTAGCGCCGGGACGCCTCTTTGCTGGGGCAGCTGTCACGCTCTACCAAATGCTAACATAACATAACATAACACCAGCACTCGGCCCTTCTCCAGTGTGGCTACGCACGGTCGGAGACTCGATGGCAGCAATTCTGTGGTTGTTTTAACTGCGCATGCGCATTGAAAGCACTCGATTCTTAAAGAAACATACAGAGCTATTGGCCTTTAGTCTACCGGTTCTCGGATGGCCAGTGTGATTTTTCACATCATGACATTTCAAAAAACAAAACATTATTTACTGGTACATTGTGCCAAAGGAGGAGAAGAAACTGCTGGCACTGCACAGCGACTGAAGAGAGAAATCGCAGTGACCCTCTGAAAACAAAATGTGGTCTCCAAGGTCAGCAGTGCACTGGGACATGCCTGTGCATCATATGACTTATCTGGCTGTGCCTGGTTCGCCAGGACAGTGCCAGTGGTCGCAAAAGACATACCAGGGGTCGCAGCTGTGACCCCCTGGCTGCCCCTGAAAGAAGTTGATAGGACCGGATTCTGGATTACCTGATTATCTCAAAGAATCCTCTCTGGTCGCCAGGATCTTTTTATCTGCAAAATAGTGTAGAGGGGAGGAAATTCAACTATTAGAACATAATCACCAGAATCAAATCTCATTTAGGAAGGACCACTGGCTCCAAATCTAAAATTTGTAAGATTTTATTACAACCAAAAATAACTGCACATACAAACACCTTAGCACAAGGTGAAGAAGATAAATGGGCACTAAAACAAACGCAAGTCTACGTAAGCGTCTCACACGACTCAGAACAAAAAGAATAACAAGCTCTAAAACCATAAGAAATGCAATGGTCAATCCAATGTCTACATTAGAAATCATTAGCTTAAAAGGAAAACAGTTAGTCTTTCCCTACTCTACCTCTACGGTGACATCCCTACTTAGCTTTTCCCATCCCAGGCAAGAGAATAAAAAGGTGTCAAAAGTGAAGACTTCCTAAGAAGTACATTCACTTAGTCAGAGCTCGTTCTAAGATGCTCTTTCTAGTTCCCCATCTAAGTCACAACTTCTCCACCCTCTGGGCAAAGTCCCTAATACAAAATCCCAAAAACGTATAACACACCCTTCGGCACACCTCTTCAGCCCGGTCTTCTTCCAGTACTTTTCCAACAAAACTTGTCTCCCATCCAACGACGGTTAGCTTGACCTTGGGTCCCAGGCACCTTCTCCGCTGAAAGTATCATCCTCACATTCCAATGTACTCCCCTGTTGGCTTCTCGTACCATCCTAACTCCTAAAACAAAGACCTAGTCTCACTAATGAGCTAAATGTCCTTGCATCTACAACAGAAACATGGGAACGAGAAACTTTTTCTCTTCTCTGAGGTTTCCATCGTCTGCAACCCAAAGCCTTTACCAAGGGAAATCCTTTTCGGCCTACAACATTTAGCTAACATAAGAAAATGAACAGGCCTTCTCTTTGAACGTATATGCGATCAGGCCTTTACTCTGTTAAACACATTACTAAATCACACATTAAGCATTAATTCATCACTCTTTATACGTGAATGAGCAAACTTGCACGTGTAACTTTAACATGACACACGTTTAACCTAATACATTGCATTACGTGAAATTCAAACATTATGCATTTGCTAAAATACATTTGCAATGATCTGCAGCATTACCCTTCACAAAAGCATTATTACATCTCTAAGCGCCTCTATGTTAAACGATTCTAGTAATACATTTCAATGGCACACTTAACCTACATCGATTAATATGCGGGTGCTGACTAACGGTGAATATGATGCACCCCTACAAATTTCAGGATAACATGACGCTCTATCAGTTCCCCCCTTTGATGACAAATGTCATCACACCATCACACAATCTACTCCCTTGGAGAAAGAACCGACCTAAACAGTACTTGCCATCCTCCCCCGTCGGAACCTCTCCATATTCTTGATACTCTGAAATTGACTGTCCTGCAGTCTAGCCATTCGCATTTCACTTGCTCTGAGAGCTCTTTCAATTCTGTTCCCTCTGTACCACTTGTAAGCTCTGATAAGACCCCACAAGCAGATCACACAAACCACAACAATAATAAGAGGCTTTAGCACAAATCCAAGGAACCCTTTTCCCACATTTGCAAACCAACTTCCCACACGACCAAACCCCTTGCCATTCTTTTCCCACACACCTTCTTCAGTCAAATCCTCAATCTCTTGATGGATCGTGGTAATGTTATCTATATATCTCTCCAGATCCTTACTATTGTCTGGAATATACGTACAACATTCCTGAACTTTCAATAATTTACAGACTCCGCCCTCCTTTGCCAATAATATGTCTAAAGCAAGGCGATTCTGCAAGACCATCGCCCTTATCGATAACATAACATCTCTCCATCCACCAAGATCAAAGACCTTGCTGTAACCACAGTCGCCAACCTTCTGATCTTCACATCATTCAAAACCACACCCAAACTTGGTATCATTGCTCAAAAAATATCACCAATCACTGCTCCCGCACTCACAGCTATCTTTACTCTGGAGTGATGTCCAGTCTCCAAAAGCTCCAAGTCTTCTGCATGATATATTTTCGGAAAAATAATAACCAAATAACATGTACCATACCAATTCGGAGGCAACCTTACATAGGCATTCCTTCCGCACACATAGTAAACAGTTGAAATTACTTGCACCGAGCCTTGCAAAAAGTTCTTAGCAGAATCTTCCATTGTAAAGATATGGTCACACGTACTTTGTCCTACCGCAATCTTTTCATAATAAGTCTGAGGACGTCTCACACACAACTTCCCCTTTTGTTCCTGGTCCAATGCCATGGGACCATAACTCCCCTTAAATCTGTGTAATCTTTCCTCATCAGTCCAATCTACTGGACTATCTCCTGTATTTCATGTCTGAGTTAATTTTCTATATCTATCTTCTACTTGACCTACAAACTTCTTCTCTGTCTCTGATAATGAACATGTCAAATTATGTCCGTGAGCATAAGCCATATCCAATTCCAAAGAAGGTATGAAATACTTCCGGAGTCTGTCCTCTGATTTGTAATAATCGTATTTGTTCAAATGCTCTTAAGCTGGATCTTCAGGAAGTGCTGCATCGTAATTGAAAAAGAAATACTCAAACTGTCCTCTCTCATAAAAGATACTAAGCAACAAACTACAAGAAATTCCATATGTTAGTGGAAGGTGGTGGTATCTAATACCCTCATCTACAGAAGAAGGTAGCTGAATGCACACATAGCAGTCTTTTGCATCCATCGCATCCACATATTCATACAACAGTTTGGCTTACGCATTAAGCTAAATTCACTTCTAGAGAGGTCTATGTGAAATCTACGACTCTCTTCGAGTAGCAAAGCTCTTTTAGCTCCTATAGAAACCTCCTTCTGGGTAGAGATGGTAGGCAGAGGTGGCCCCTGTACCTCCCCCTCCTGCTCATGTGAAACGATATATGAGGCTACAACTATTACGACTGTAGAAACTCTCACCAACCCTATAAGTGTACCTATCACTAATTTAGCTCTACAGTGAGTCTTTCCAGCATCTGCCATCTTTGGAAAGTTCTCAAAGTTATTGGCTCGACAGCAACAATTAAGAGTCTCTTTTCCTCCAGATATCGCTTGTTGACCAGTTCAAACAACACTTCAAAGCTGGAAATCCCCTTGCAACTTTCAGTTCCTTATTTACACGGTCCACAAAAAGACTTCCCTAGCCCTCTTTCGTCGACTTGACGGAAAGTCCCTAAGTTTATTCTTCTTCCACTCGGGCCTAGGTTATCTTCTTTTTAGACTTTTATATACAACAAAGTTCACCTTCAGTCCAAAACAACATCAGCTCCCAAAATCTCTAAAACACGCTGCAAAAGTTCAAGACGAAGTACCATTAGTTCTTGATGCGGTGGCACATAACCAAAGGTTGGAAAGACTAGTCTCACCAGGATCAGCTCACGAATCTTACTCAGAAGTGGTGGATTCGGAATATTGAGAGTCAGTATTCCTTCAATTTCCACCCCTGGAACCAACAGCAGCACATCAACTTTCAAGTTCGGAAAGCCTCCGACCAGTGTCAAGGACCTCAGTCTCCCTGAGCTCAATACTCCTGGCATCAGTCACAGCATAGCACTCTGGTGAGGCATACCTTTGACACGGCACTCTTATTCTCCTGGATCTTCTCAGACTAGCTCGAGCTTGCTCTTCGTCACTTTGCTCAGATTCAGACGTTTCAGAAACTGGGACAAGATCTCTTTCAGGTGCCAATCAAAAGTTCAGCCGCCTTTGACTCACAGGCCAAACTCTCTCTGCTTCTGTGGCACTTCTGCTCTCCCTTGGGGTACCCTGTGCACTACTTCCTTCTTCAGCAGAATTAGACTCTACTCCTCCCACAGCAGAACCTTCTCCGTCCGAGTCAAATTCGGGGCTTCGATTTGCACAACCCCTTTCAGCTCGATCTAGTGCACGACCAACTGCATCAGCAACCCTCACAGCTTGACTTGCCCTCTCAGATGACCCTGCCACCTTAGCTGGAATTTCATTTACAAGAGGGGCTGTATCTTCCAAGGGTGCTGGAACTCTGCGGGTATGGGAGGCATGCACCCAGTTCGGCAGTCCCCCACACTTCACTGCCGTGTTCGTGACCAGTATTACCTGGTACGGACCACGCCAACGAACATCCAGACAACTCTTCCTCACGTGTTTACGCACAAGCACCCAGTCTCCCGGGCACAAGTCGTGGCACAGGTCACTTGCGGCTGGAACAGTTGCTGCTTGCACCTGCTGGGACACAGAATGGACTACGTCACCCAGTCCCTTACAGTAGTCGAGAATCAAGTCATCAGTGATGTTAATCAAAGCAGTAGCAGGTATCGCTGGTAATCGCATTGCCCTCCCCATTGGGATCTCATGTGGAGACAACCCCGTTCTCCTATCTGGAACACTACAAAGGCTCATGAGGACCAAGAGCAGTGCATCAGGCCATTTCAGGGATGTAGAAGAACACAATTTCGCCATCCGTGCTTTCAAAGTCCCATTAACTTGTTTCACAATCCCTGAAGCCTCTGGTCGATAATTGCAATGCAATCTCTGATCCACATTCAAGGCAGCACAGAGCAATTTCATGATTTCACTATGGAAATGTGTCCCTCGGTCTGACTCCAAAGAGGTCGGAAATCCGAACCTCCGGATAAGCTCCCTCAACAACAGCTTAGCTACAGTGAGTGTGTCACACCTACGTGTTGGGTAAGACTCTACCTATCTTGAAAAGACAATTACCACAACTAAGATGTACCTCAACCCATTACACTTCGGCATCTCAATAAAGTCCATTTGCCCTCCTGACCTCCCGATGTGAATTAAAGTCACAGCAGTTCTCTTTCCTGCATTCATCTGCTGACATGTAACACACCTCTGGCATACAGCTTCAGCATGAAACTTCGGATTGTACCATGTCTGTCTGAACACTCGCGCCATCGCATCTCTACCAAGATGTACTGCACCATGTATCAATCTTGCCATTGGACTCAACAGACATTCCGATAGCACAGCTCATCCATCACTCGAAACCCACACATCCACATCTCCCTTCTCACATCCTGCTCATATTCAGCTATCTCGTTCTTGATCAGTGACCTCATCCTGCAATCGCTTTAGTTCCTCCCATGTGTCGGCCATGGCTAACATCATGCTGAGATCGGTTCTTTCTTGGCTTTCTCCAGTGTACCCTCCAGTAAATATGCATCCTTGTTCTGCACAGAATCGGGGAACCTCATCAGTGTAGTTGTTTCCTAAAGACACAAAGTCATTTCCTTTGGAATGGGCAGAACATTTGACAACTGCAATTTCTTTCGGACATTGTAATGCTTCCAACAACTGCCTCACATATTCCCCATTTCTGATGGGCGAACCTGAAGATGTCATGAACCCTCTCTCTGACCATAATTGTCCGAAATCATAAACAACACCAAACCGTATTGACCGTCGGTATAAATCGTTATCCGAATATGATCAGCAGCCACATAGGCACGGGTCAAAGCAATGATTTCTGCTACCTGTGCGGAGTGTACTCCCTCTAAACAAGCAGCTTCAACCACTCCGGTGATGGTACATACAGCAAACGCTGCTCTCAATCGACCAACATCGTCTCTTAAACATGAACCGCCCACAAAGAAAATTTCATCAGGGTCAAGGAGCGGTTCATCAACAATGTCTGGTCTCGGTTTGGTGCATAGTTCAGTCACATCGAGACAATCATGATCCTCACAATCTTCATCATCTACATTTGGAATAGGCATCAATGTTGCCCGATATAAAACAGAACACCTCTTCAGTGTTACATTTTCTGCAGCAAGTATAACTTGCTCGTAAAGTGTCAACCTGTTGTTCGTGAGGTGCTGTGTTTTAGTCCTTGTCAACAACAGTTCAACAGAATGTGGCACACAAACTGTAAGTGGGTGTCCCATTACAATGCTCTCACATCTTTCAATACTGACACTTGTTGCAGCAACATATTTGAGACATCCGGGAAATGCAGAAGCTACTGGATCTAAAGTAGCTGAAAAGTAGGCAACTGGTCTACGGACACCTCCGGGATTCCGAGTCAGAACTGACAATGCACACCCTTCTCTCTCGCAACAGAACAATGTGAATGCCTTGTTGTAATCAGGTATTCCCAAAGCTGGAGCGCGACACAAGGCTTCTCTCAGCCTTAAAAATGACACCAAACAGTCATTGTCCCATGGTACCGGATCACTCACATCCTTGTGCATCAGCCTTTGCAAAGGCTTCGCTTCAAAGGAGAAGTTGGGAATCCATTGGCGACAGTAGCCAACCATCCCCAAGAACATTCTGACTTCTCTCTGAGTGGTGGGCACAGGCATGTTCATAATGGCCTCAATACGATCAGGTGACACCTTCCTCTTGCCCTTCTCAATTCTGTGACCCAAATACTGTACTTCACTCAGACAATACTGCAATTTGTTCGGAGACACCTTGTGTCCATTCTCTGCCAAATGGTTCAGTAAAGCAATGGTATCGATCCTGCAAGCGTCTTCAGTTTCTGAAGCAACGAGCAGGTCGTCAATGTATTGCACCAGAACGGAGTTCTGCAGCAACACAAGACTTTCCAGATTCTTCTTCAGGATCTGATTAAAGCTCGATGGACTCTCTGTGTACCCCTGTGGGATACGACACCACGTTAACATACGATCCTCCAGCCGGAAAGCAAAAAGAAATTGGCTTTCCTCATGGAGTGGTATCGAGAAGAATGCTTGACACAGATCAATCACTGTAAACCACTCAGCTTCACATGGAATTTGAAACAGAATCACAGATGGATTTGGTACCACCGGACAGCATGGAACAACTATCTCATTGATTTTTCACAGGTCTTGCACAATCCTGAATTTCCCACTCGGTTTCTGTAGTCCCATGATAGGTGAATTACACGGGCTACCCATGAGCTTCTTCAGAATTCCCTGCTTGATCATAGACTCAATTACAGGTTTGATCCCTGCAATCGTCTCTGGTGACAAATTGTACTGGGGCGTCCTAGGAAATTCTACATTCGGCTCGACCTGGATCTTCACTGGCTCTACACCTTTGATCAATCCAATCTCTTCTCCACTAAAGTCCCCCAGATCAAGTGACACAGAGTCCCTCAAGTCAAGTGGAAGCTCCTCCACTCTCAGCGCTGGGTACATTTCTATACACACACGCTGATTCGCAACCTTAAAGGTCGCATCATCATCCTTTGTCTGCACTTCAACTCCCTTTGGTGTGCAATAAATGGTGCAATTCAGCTTGCACAACAGGTCTCTTCCTAACAGGCAAACTGGACTCGAGTCGCACACCACGAACTGGTGTCGATCTCTGAATGATCCTATTCTCACAGGAATTGGCTCTGTCAATGGGCTAGTCAATTTCTTATTTGCTACACCAACAACTTGGATCGATTGTCCCGAGAGGGGTAGGTTAGGGACTACTGCTGATCTTACAGTAGACCGGGTAGCACCAGTGTCAACCTAAAAGGTGGTAGGGTGACCATCAATATCTGCTTCTACAAATGGTCCCCTCTGGTCTACCTCCAAGACTGCTCCAAGTGTGCAGTCTTCCTCCCCTCTCAGGCACCGTCATGCCAACGGGTCTGGACCAAACTCCTCACATCCTTGAAGAAGGGCATCTGTTGGTGGGTGCGAACTCCTTGCTGAACACTTTGAACCCTAGGTGGCTGAGGAACTTGTACCTGCGGACTATTAGTCCCCCCTTTCACCATCCTAGGTCTAGTCACAGTGGGAACTACTTCAGGTACAGGTACCTGAACTATCTCTACTTCCTGCTGCACTTGATTCATCAGATTCAAGGGTCACTCGCGTTTCCAGTGTCCAAACTGGTGACAAAGATGACACGCAATGGTCTTTTTCACTGTCGCCACATCCATCCCTGTCTTAGGATCAACTGACTTTGGTCTTCCCTGACCTTGGACATTCTGGTTTCCTCCTTGGTTATTTCCCTGCTTCCTTCCTAACGTTCCTCCATTAGGCTGTCCCTGAGCCGTTTGCATCTGAACAAGCATCAATTTGCCCTTCAACTTCCTGTGCTTCGATTCTATCTCATCACTACAGTACCTGGCATACCTCAAAATCTCATCCACTGGCTTATTCTGCCAACAAATCAGATGCTGCTGTATCATGAGACTAACCTCGGGCCTCAATCCCAACACAAACTTTGAAACAAACTGTCCCATGTCTTTTGTATCCAAGACATCTAATCCACTGTACTGCTTAAAAGCCTGCAAGAGTCTTTCATAAAACTCATGCACTGTCTCTTTTGGCTCTTGCACTGTCCGATCTATTTTCACTCAATCAATATCCTGAGAAGAAATTTTCGACTTCAGCCACGTAATCACTTGTTCGAACTTCTTCATGACTATGGGTGACGGACCATTTGAAACAGGATCCCTGTCAGGCTCTGAAGTTGGCCACTCAACAGCAATCTTACATGCCGACCATAAATCGCTCGGAACTACAATGTCAAACAGCGTATTCAAATCAATCCACAACACCTTCGAAATCTTAACAAACCGATCAACCTGCTTGTACCACTCTACAGGCTTTTCCCTCAAGCGGGGAAAATCGTTCGTAAATGCAGCCAAATCACCCCTGCTCTAAGGCACATGCACGTATCCTCCATTCTGTACCTCTCGTAAAGGGAAATTTCTTACATCCATCATCCCCCCACCTGGAGGTGGCGTCTCTCCTAACTCTTCTTCTTTCTTCCCATTTGTCAAGCATGATCCATGCACGCATTGCTATAATCAAATCCTTGATATGGGACCTCAATCCCATGACCCTCTTCTCTTCCAATTCTTGATCGCTGTACTGCAACCTATGGCTTCCCTGTAATAATTTCGTTTTGGACAGATCGACATCATACTTTTTTGCCAATTCTGACAACTTCTCATGTGCAGTTCTTGCCTTCCGAGTCACATCTTTCGGTACAAAAAGTAACTCATCTTGTTCGTACATGTACGTTCTTTCAAGAAGCAAATTTCCACTTATTATCTCATCTACTTCTGCTTTCAACCTTACAACATCTAACATTCTCCCTTTCAAGGCTCCCTTCAGTATTTCTCGACAAGCTGCCCCATTTCGTTCGTCATACTCACAGTCTTGCTCTCGAGGTCTAGTCTCTTCTGTCATGTTCTTAGAGATTGGTCTGTTTCCTGAATTGCCTTGCTCCTCACTCTCTACCATTCTCTCACCCTGATTCCTTGCAGGAGGTACCCACATCCTCAGATCCGACCTTGACTCGGCCAAAGACCTTGGTCTTGCTGATCTCGCATCCACCTGTTCCCTAGAGGAGTCTGCCGTAGCTGGCAATGGCGTACTCCATTCAATAGGTTTTGGAGTTTGCTCCTTTCCGCTCACTGTTCCATTTCCCTCTACCACATTCCTTGATCCTACATCTGACAGTACTGAACTCCCAACCTTCTCTTGATCTGGGTCGTAAACTGAAACAATAGGTCCAATGGTAACCGGTACCTTTAGAGCACCCGGTAACCTCACACCTCTCCCAACCTCTGTGCTTGCTACAGACTGATTTTACATGCCCTCAGATCCTGTCAAGATTTTCCCTTCTACTCTCACTTCTGACTGGGTCTGTAATCCACTAGTTCCTTCAGCTTGAGCCGATTTCCCTTCATAGGAATCTGGATTATATGGAGGTGGTCTCTCAGACAACAACCTCTCTACTAGACTGTCATCTGTATCACTGTCGTCATCATCTACACTCTTTGATTTAGCACTGTCTGTCTTCTCCAGTAGCGAGTACAACCTGTCTTCCTCTATCATTTGTACTCTTCACCTCTTTTATTGTGCATCCCATCTCGCCTCCTGGAATGCCTTAATTGACTTCTTCACCCTTTCTTGACTTCGGTCTCTTTGCCTGTCATGTGCTGCTCTAATCCATGCATGCAATGCCTCAAATTGAGTTGGTCTCAGCAAAGGTCGCAACAAAGACATTACAGATTTCAACTGATACAACACTTCCAACCTGAAGGAGCCATATCGTGGGAAAGCCAATTCTCCCTCGCCTTGGGTCATTTTATGCCAGTTTTCAAGCCAAATTATAGTATGCAATCCCACATTTCTTGCCATATAATGTGCCGGAGTATCCTCGGGAGGGGCTTCTTCTCCCCCGCGAGTAGCCACATGTTTGTCACCTCTACATAATTCTCGGAGAACCTTAAAACATTTCATGATGAACAATTTTCGATCGCATACAATGTTTTCGTTTACTTCCTAATGTCAATCCACAAATAGCAGCGCGACTCACACCAACCGACCTATCGCAGTGCGACACCTTCTGACGTCACTTTTCCTCTGCTCGCAGCAGTTCCCCTCCTTCACAATTCACGCCTCACCCTTGCATTTGTCCCATTCACACGCTGAAATAACCGCTTGTCCTAAACAAGTTATTTCTCCGACTGTCCATCCACAGTCTCTCGAAGTTGTCGACCTCAACTGGCAACTGTCTGTCCGCGAAATGACCGGACAATCGCCTCAACTGATAGGTTTCAATCACTCACATTGCACGTACAACAACCCACGACCAGCGTCGGTTCCTCACGCACTCACACATTCGCACCCCCTATCTCGGTCCGGGTAATCGATGACGTCTCACGATCCCCTTTCGGTGGTCAACAAAATCTACCGCAGGTGTCTTCTACAGCACAATCACTTAAGCTACTCGTCGAGCCTAAGATTTTCCCGGGCTGCGCACGCTCACAGCCTGATCTCACAATCACTCAACACTCACTCCAACTCCGCAAGACATCACACAATCAAATCAACACCACAATCTACAAACATCTCACCCTATTCATACTCACTCCTCCACGAACTGCTGCTTTCCGCCGCACTGCTACTCTCCATCAATCTCCATCAACCACCGTCGTCCGCTGCTCGCCATCCGATGAGTCACCATCACTTGACTTCTATAGGCCTTCTAGAATCTCTTATCCTGATCTAGATCTCCCCTCACTATCAGAGATATCCATCCTACTCTGCTACCAACTGATAGGACCGGATTCTTGACTACCTGATTGTCTTCAAGAATCCTCTATGGTCGCCAGGATCTTTTTATCTGCTAAATAGTGTAGAGGGGAGGAAATTCAACTATTAGAACATAATCACCAGAATCAAATCTCATTTAGGAAGGACCACTGGCTCCAAATCTAAAATTTGTAAGATTTTATTACAACCAAAAATAACTGCACATACAAACACCTTAGCACAAGGTGAAGAAGATAAATGGGCACTAAAAAAAATGCAAGTCTACGTGAGAGTCTCATACGAGTCAGAATAAAAAGAATAACAAGCTCTAAAAGCATAAGAAATGCAATGGTCAATCCAATGTCCACATTAGGAATCATTAGCTTAAAAGGAAAACAGTTAGTCTTTCCCTACTCTACCTCTAAGGTGACATCCCTACTTAGCATTTCCCATCCCAGGCGAGAGAATAAAAAGGTGTCAAAAGTGAAGACTTCCTAAGAAGTACATTCACTTAGTCAGAGCTCGTTCTAAGATGCTCCTTCTAGTTCCCCATCTAAGCCTCAACTGCTCCACCCTCGGGGCACTGTCCCTAATACAAAATCCCCAAAACGTAGAACACACCCTTCGGCACACCTCTTCAGCCAGGTCTTCTTCCAGTCCTTTTCCAACGAAACTTGTCTCCCATCCAACGACGGTTAGCTTAACCTTGGGTCCCAGGCACCTTCTCCGCTGAAAGTATCATCCTCACATTCCAATGTACTCCCCTGTTGGCTTCTCGTACCATCCTAACTCCTAAAACAAAGACCTAGTCTCACTAACGAGCTAAATGTCCTTGCACCTGCAACAGAAACATGGGAACGAGAAACTTTTTCTCTTCTCTGAGGTTTCCATCGTCTGCAACCTAAAGCCTTTACTAAGGGAAATCATTTTCGGCCTAC
Source organism: Triturus cristatus (assembly GCF_964204655.1). Classification (NCBI taxonomy): domain Eukaryota; kingdom Metazoa; phylum Chordata; class Amphibia; order Caudata; family Salamandridae; genus Triturus; species Triturus cristatus. The sequence goes on from NC_140588.1 coordinate 923,189,903, forward strand.
AACGTTTAGCTAACATAAGAAAATGAACAGGCCTTCTTTTTCAACATATATGCAATCAGGCCTTTACTCTGTTAAACACATTACTAAATCAACCATTAAGCATGAATTCATCACTCTTTATACGTGAATGAGCAAACTTGCACGTGTAACTTTAACATGACACACGTTTAACCTAATATATTGCCTTAAGTGAAAATCAAACATTATGCATTTACTAAAATACATTTGCAATGATCTGCAGCATTGCCCTTTACAAAAGCATTATTACATCTCTAATCACCTCTATGTTAAACAATTCTAGTAATACATTTCTATGGCACACTTAACCTACATCGATTAATATGCGGGTGCTGACTAACGGTGAATATGATGCACCCCTACAAATTTCAGGATAACATGACGCTCTATCAAAGTCCATGCTTGCACTGTGTAACCTGGACGCTTCCTTGTTCTAGAGTTGACATAGGGAGTTGCAACATTTGTTCTATAGAGGGCATCATGCACTTATTTTGTAATGAACATAGTTAAATAAAAAGGGATGAAATGGCAATTTGGAATTAACAGTTTGGCCTTTGGAGAAAAATGTTAGCGGTGAAGGCTGTAGAAGGTCATTGACGGGAGGAGGGAGGGAAAAGATACTGACAGCAGTTAAAGTCACTCCACTTGGGCATCACCATTGACTTTATGTCAAAGGGTGGACGGGCTCTGCTCCCAGGGCAGAGGTGAGCGTGTTCCACACGTTACATCCCAATCTCAAAGAGACAGGCCTCAAGGTCTCCCCTTTGTATTTCTGTTGGTGACTAGCAGGAGAGCTGGTCAAGCAGAGGGCCACAGCTCAGCCCGCCTTTAGGGTCCAACTCAGGTCAGGTATTCGGTCCCATGCTCCATAATGCTTTGGGGATGGCGTGGAAGTGGGAAAGCTGCTTTTCAACATGCAGGCCACCCCGGCTGCCTCGGTCTACCCCACTGTAGTCCATCAAAGAGCTTTTATGGAATGACCCCATAGAACATGTTGGAATTTGCGTAGTTTGGCATAAAAAGGGATGTTGGCGGAGTGGTAGATTTTTTTAAAGCATGGACAGCTGAAAATTAAAAACAGACCATGGTAGATGGTCGAAGCACATTGCGGCAACAGAGTTTAAGATACACGCGGAGAGATCGCCAAAGCAACAACAATAAAAGAATTCTTCACATGGGCGGCAGTGAGAAACGTGTGACCAGGGCAGCAGCATTCCAATGTGGAGGCCGTCCTTTAGTTGGTAAAATTGCTCAATACGTAGAGTACTTAATTCCATCCATTAGTACTCGCAGGTGCAGGCTCTTCCCAAAAGAAAGATGCTCCAATTACACTTAGGACCATGAGTCATGGACGACCACAGAGAGACTGGTTCTAAGGAGCGTATAATGCCTTTGAATGCTAATGTACCTCTTAGCATCCCCAGGCATGCAGAGGCATCCATATTTTTGTCTGACAGATAATCCAAGTATTCTAAGTGACTACTCACTAATGTTCCCATTTCTTTGAGCTGTGAGTGCTCCGCGATGCATTCCCATCTTCGCCTTTTGCTAAAACATCAATGAATGATTTGGCTTTCTGTCTCTAAGTGTGCAGCTGCGCCTCTCAGGCCTTTAAAGAAATAAAATAAACACGCTGCTGCTAAGCATCCTTCACTAACTCCACAGCCACTGCTTCCATTCAGACAATAATTCTATAACAAATGTCAGTGTTGCTGATGGAGAAAGGGTCAGTATTCGGTTGCTGAATCCTCTAATAGGAGGGGCGTTTGTGCTTAAGCCAGCATTTGAATCGTGTTTATATGGTATAAACCAACCACTTAACCAGCATTGTGAAAGCAAATTATATCTGAAAACAGCAGAGGAAGGGCATTTCATAGAGACAGGAAATATAAATATTCCATAATGTAAGCATTTTAAGCATGAGTGTCCTATAACATGATGGGCAGGGCAGGGAAGAGGACATTGTAGACCTTTGTTGTTTCTTATGACATCACTACTGGTCACGAATGGTCAATTGAGAATGCTAATGACAGAAAACGAAACTCAGGGCCATATGTATGTACAATGAAGTGGCGGAGAGAGGCATTAGCAGTCATGGCTTAACGTCTCTCTCCACAACTTCTGAAATGCAAGGCTGCATCATATTTACAAGAATGTGATGCAGCCCTGCTTTTCCCCCCGCGATGGCGGTAAGTTAGCGCCAACTTAGGCACCCCTGCACCATAGTGCAAGGGTGCCTGTGTGCGTGGTAGGTTTGTTTATGTGCACTAATATAAATGTGTTCCATTCTGTCACTTTCATATGTGCTGCTTCATGCAGCACACATGAAAGGGACAAAATGGCTTATGTACACCTTTCTGTACATAAACAATGGCATTTTGCTTTTTCCATGTGTGCTGCACAAGGCAGTTACCATTGAAAAAGCAAAAACGAGGAGTAATAATGCATTTCTCCTCGTTTCGCCATCTTAAGACCAGTTGTTACCTGGTCTTAATTTTAGCCTGGCTCCTATGTACATGCCCTTGTACATAGGGGGCAGTGTCAAAATGAATGGGTGTTGCGGTGGAACGCCCACTGCAACACCCACTGCCCACCCCTTTTACGATAACCAGAGCGTGAAAGGGGGCCTTATGAACAAGGCAGCATTAAGCCATGTTAAGTGGCTTAACGCTGGCTTGTACATAAGGCGCAGCCCCTATCGCCACCACAACGTCACTATAGGTGACGTTGTGGTGGCGATAGAGGCTTGTACTTATGCCCCTCCATGTATAATAGGGGCATAATATGAAAAGCATAATAGCCGCAAACGAATCATCATTAGCTATTACGGTGATTTAAAGTCATTTTTTGGTGTTATTCTTGACTGCCACGTTGGGATGGAGTGTACTACCTTCATCCCTTCTGGCACTGCCCCACCCTTCTCCACCAATCAAATTGACTTATTTTATATTGCTCCTTTTGCGAGCATTTTATATGCACCCGTACTGCAATCTATGCTTGCGCTAATTTAAAATGCTCTTGACTCCCTACAGAATGGAAGTTACATCCTTCACACAGCAGGCATTAAAAATATTTCTCTCTTTTAACTTGCCCATTTTCTGTATGGATCAGAGTCATGCAACTGTCTCCTTCCGGTCCGGGAAATTGCTTTCTGTGGCTAAGAACAAGGTGAACATTCTGCCTGACTTTATCATGGCACCACAGACTCTCCTGCAACATCAAAGCAAGCAACAAATATATTTGCATTTTATTTGACGCATATGAAAACACTACCAGGAAAGAGTGGCTTACAAAAGAATTGCTCAGACAATTTGAGAACACTTAAAATATTATGCGGTTATGCATTTGCATTCGGAAGGCTCCAGGAAAGAAAGGGAAAAAAAGGGTTGGAAGGAGAAGTTAAAGAGAAAGAGTTAAGAGAGGGCGAAGAGAGGAGAGAAGGACAGGGAGAGAATGGCTGGATGTGAAAGGAGAGATTGTCTGAGGAGCCGAAGAGAGCGGGGTTGGTTTGAGTACTTTTACCAGAGCTGTTTTTTATTTCCCAGTCTGGTACTACATTCATACAAAGTAAGCATGATTTAGAGTTTTTTCTTCTGGATCCACTGCACTGTAGTACTTTCTTTAATTTCTTTGCTATCATTATCAGCAACTCTATACCTGTAATGCACTTCTATCCTGCTGTCTTATGATGTAAAGGTGCATAGAGTTATCTTTGTAAAGGCTTTGGGAGGGAGCGAGGCTAGTGAAACCGAGACCCATTGTGTGGGTGAAAAAGGCCGCTTTATTGAAACAGGTGAATATTATAAATTCACCAACTGGAAAACAACTTTACAAAACTAAAACCTCGCTATACATTGAATAACTGACCCCGGATCCCCCCACCCCTACGATCCCCTCAAATGTTCCCCCACCCTGGCATTAACATAACAACAACATTACACAGTATTGCAGTTAAAAACTTCTCCCTCCAATAAAACCACCTTCCCTACCAGCCTCCCTGCAACTGTAACTATCAAACATCTACCCTGAAACTTAGACTTCGTACCTACCCTTTCCCTGCCCCTGTTCACAAACCCCCAATACTTAACCAAAAACTTCTGCCAACCCTGGCCAACATTTCAAAATCCGCCACCCAGGATATAGGGAGGTTAAGGCCAGCTGCCGCCTAACCGTCCTTTTTTCTGCCCTTCCTAATAGGCCCCTTACCCACCTGAATGGCTCTGAACATTTAGGGTCCTGGCCAACACCTCCCTAGTCTCCAACAGGTAGAGGTCCATCACCAGCCTTGACAGGTGAACTCCGTCCCCTCTACAAAACCTCCACAGAGTCAAAACGAATGTCCCTATGTACAATCCTGCCAAAACCCAGGTCCCTACAAAATCGAGACATTTCCATATTCAGTTTCCTTCTGGCCCTGTCCACCGCACCCGGGTTAACTGCCCCATGTCAAACCCAACGGGGTATAAACTTAGTCCAAACTACAAAACAACCTGCCCATTGTTTCTTGAGCAATGATAGGTCCCTCTTCATATTTCACATCAGCACGATCCCTTTTTCCTTGTACAAATCGTTTCCCCCCAAGTGTAAAACCAATATGTCCGAGCACCTACCTCCAACCAATAAACTGTTAAGACACAGGAGCAGCTTCCTCCAAAGCATGTCCCCTGTACCCTTCCAAGACACCTTAAACAACTTTTCATAAAATCCCAAATTCTGTCCAAAATAGCTCTTCCGTGCTTGGTGTTGCGCCCACTTCACGAAGGAGTGCCCCACTACCCAGATTGTCATTTCCAGCAAAAGGGGGCCAGCCACCGAACCTGTAAAGAGAAAAGCTGCGTGAACTCAAGAATTGTTAACAGCCGTGCCAATACCTTTATCCAGGTAGCGCTTGTAACAGTCAGAAGACCACCTCCCCAATCGAACGATATCACCTTGTCCCCAACCCCTATTGCTTGCCTCAGATGCGGCCGGATCCAAAAGGAGTGTGTCTCAAAACCTGCACCGTCAATGCCAAGCTCTTTTAGTGCTTTCTGCAGCACTGCTAGCAGTTGGAATGCTATGACTCTTTTCCCATTTGCATGCGCGAAAACTACCTCCCCGCTACCATTGGATACTGCCCGCCAACGTGCCCCCCACCTGAAAGGACAAGTAAGCGTAGGCCAGTGCTCCTGCAAGGACATCAATTTTCCTAAGCACCTCTGATAGGTCTTAGACTTTTTTAATCAGATATGTATCCCCACATTGCGAGAGACCACGTCCTCACACCTAATCCCCCCACCTTTCCTATCTCCCAACAATTCTGACACCCGAAACGCACCAAAAAACATCTAAACCATCAAAGCGGAGAACAGACATGTCTCAGATCCATCCAAGCTTATAGCTGGCAATATCCGAATCACTGTGGCCAGCAGCTGCCACAACAGTGGCTTCCTAACTGGTTTCAACTGGCTCCGCTCGATAGCCCTAGCCCTCCCTTCCAGCACTCTTATACCCAATTCCCACACCAACGGCGTGTAGTAGTTTGCCCATGAATGCAATTCCCGTTAACTTACAGACAATCGAAACCCTAGACAAACCTTTCTCAATCATGTCCAGAATAAACTGAACAACATCTTCCCCTCTCTGAACCTTATTGGCACGATGCTGAGCACCTGACAACAAGAACTCCTTCCATGCTAGTTTATAAGCTAATCTAGTCAACTTTGCCAGCGACCCTACCACCAATTGTAGCATCCTGTGTTGCCTACGTACCACAACTGCTGCAACATGGGCGTCGGGCTCCTTTCGGCGTCCTTGGCTATCCCACGGACTCTCTACCACTGCGAACAAGACAAAGCATCCACAATGTCATTGTCCACACCCGGGACGTCCAGTGCTCTGAAAGATATGTCATAGTGCAAGCAACCTAACACAAAAACCCTCAACAATTTCAACACCTGATCGTGCCTTGCAGATTGGCGGTTCCCAAGCTTTACAACCGCCATATATATCAATCTTGAAAGTCACATTCTCATGTGCCAGCAGCCCAACCCACAAGGTCACTGCCACCACCAGGCGTAAGACTCCAGAAAAGCAATGCTCCTACCCCCTTTTCTCCATTCCGCAGGCCACTGTTCAGCACAGCATTTTCCTTGCCAAAAAAGGCCAACACCCTTACTTTCTGCCGTGTCTGAGAATATCTGGACATCCCATACCAAATCACCCTCCCGAGCGAATGGAATCCCATTAAAAGACTGTAGAAAAACTCGCCACATTCTCAGATCTTCCTTTACTCCAGCCGAGAGTTGCACATGATGATAAGGCAACCCATGACCTGCCAATGCCCTTCCTAGTCTCCTGCAGAATGTTCTCCCTACTCTCACTACTCTGCAAGCGCAATTGAGATGTCCCAGCCAGACCTGTATCTCCTTGACTGTCACTTTGTCTTGAGAAAGCATAGAACTAAGCAAGGCCAAAAAATGTTCTCTTTTGTCTTCCAGCAAGCGTGCCTGCATTATCTGTGAGTCAATCCCAATACCTAGAAAAGACAGCGCCGTGCTAGGGCCCATCGTCTTTTCAGGTGCCAACAGCAACCCCTGGTCCTTTGTCAGCTCTTTGAAGTTTTCCAGTGCCAACTGGCACTCCGTGGAGCCAGAGGTGCCCACAAAGAAAAAGATCGTCCAGGTAATGGGTCACCAACATGTGCCCTGTCCTTTTGGAAAACAACCACTGCAGAAAGGTGCTAAACAACTCAAACAATGTGCAAGACATAAAACAGCCTATCGGTAATGCCTTGTCCATGTACCATTTCCCATTGAAATGGATACCCAGAAGATCCCAATCATCTGGGTGGACTGGAAGCAAACAGAAAGCTGATTTTATGTCGCATTTTGCCATTTCCGCTGTTGCGCCCGCCATCACAACCAGTGACATGGACACATCAACTGAAGAGTAAGAAGCAGTGGCTTCCTTTTCATCAATGAAATCATGGACCGAGCACCCTTCTGGCCAAGGTAAATGCTGTATTAGCTGGAATTGCCCCTGTTCCTTCTTGGGCACCACACCAATTGGTGACCCAATCAGATTTTCGAGGGGCCTATCTGTGAAGGTTCCCGCCATTCTTCCCTCCCTCACTTCCTTGTCTAACTTGTCTTTGACTACCTGCGTATGTTCCTTTGCTGACTTTAAGTTCTCTGCTCAACGTCTGCCTTGGTCCCTCTTACCCCAAACGAAAACCTACTGTGATCCCTTCCCTCAACACCTCTGCAGCCTGCTGGTTGTCGTAACTATGTAAGGCCGCCTTCAACTTGTCTGACTGGCTTATGAGCCCTTGGGGCCCAGCCCCCTGAAATCCCTTAGCCCCCGTGAAGTGTTGTTGCTGCTGTCCTCCAATGTTGCCCCCCCTTGCTGCCACTGTTTTCCCCATTGTTGGAACCCCCCTGAAACAGCTAACCAGTGCATGTCTACCCCTGCACTTTGAGCACTCATGGCGAAATCTACAGAATTTGCGTGTGCACATGCCTTTGTTGAAATCCCAACAGGACCCCCGCTGTTTGCCCCTTTGCTGTATTAGCCACCCCTGCCCAGGTTGGCTTCCCCTGAAAGAGCCCACTGGCTGTGAATATAGTCGTCCCTGCTCTGGACGCTCCCATAGTATGCTGCCACAAATCTGTGTCCAGCTCCCCCATTTAGCTTCAGTATCCCAGGCAATGCAAGCCTGGAATTCCTCATCGTAGTGTACGCATGCATTACCAACCCCCCTGTAATCTGCACCTTCCGGATAACATCCATATATTTAACTAAAGCTAATCAGCGTTCCGGTAATTTCTTGCAGTATACACTGGCATAAATCAACAAGCATTGCATAGCCAATAGGTCTCGCCTTTGGGACCTTATAAGTGTTTAGCCATGCAACAGTTGCATAACAAAATACTTATAAGGTCCCAAAAGCGAGACCTATTGGCTATGCAAAGCGGCCGCGAAAGTGAGAGTAATCGCGGTAAAACGCAGCGCTCGCCCACGCACATGCACTGTAGCTCTAGGCTGACCTGGTAGCACTTTTTGGAGCCCTCTCAATAAGTCTCGCCAGACCAGCGCATGCGCTGGGTCAGGTGAGACCTAAAAAGGCAGCAGTCCAGTTTTCAATTGTTAAAGGCACCTTCGGTCTCTTTGCCAGCTCATTTTCCTCTTCCTTCGAACCTTTTTTGGCGTGCACTTCCCTGTGTAATAACTTTAGCATTTCAATGTATTCCCCTTTCCAAATGTGTTCTTTGGTCGCAAGCATCAAGTGCACTCCCAACGGCTTAGTCACTCCCATATGAGGGAGCTTTTTAATCTTCAGCTCCTTACTTTCTAGTTTGTCCTCTTTGTCTGCGCAGTCCTCCTCCCCTTTATCAGCCTTCTTTGCATTCGTGCCCACATCCTGCGTATCTTTTTCTATCTTACCTTCTTCCTCAGTTCCTACCCCTATATCTAAGACATATTTGCCTTTGCACAGCTTACCCTCTTCCCCCCGATGCAACCTCCCCCCGTCCCCACCGAGACCATCTTCGGCCTACCCCCTTTTCCTAGGGCTTTAGCTGACTCCAAGGAGGGTGCCCGTGTTGCTGCAGTCTGCCTTGCCAGTAGCCCTGATAACGATCCCGACTTGTGGGGTCTCATCCCAGATCCGACACCCTTCGTGCAACCTGAAAAACTCACCCTCCTCAATGCTTTCCTCATCGAAATCTAACTCTGCACGCCATTCGACTCCACATGCTGGCCCCCAACAGGCCCTAGACTCAGCGCCTCAGGAGGCGCTGACTGCAACCGCCTGTATTCCGCTGACTCCTTCGACTGCCTCCTCCTGTCATCCTTCTGCCCTGCTGCTCACTGTGGGGTGTCAGGTGTTGGGGCCAGCGAGACTGCTCGGGCCTACATATGCTGTTCCACCGACGATAATGGGCACGCCGCATGAGGCTCCATCCTCCCTTCTCCTTGGCGCCGGTAAGCCGCGCCCAGCTCTGCCAAGTCTGCACTACGCCAGTGTTCTTCCTCCTGCAACAAAAACTATTGGTCTGGTGTGCTGGGCCTCTGATACTCCCCCCTATCTCTCTCCTCCTCTTCTTTGCTACCCTTAATGTGCTCCCTGCCTACCCGCGCCCTACTGTACAGAAATCTTCTACCTCCCGGTCATTAAGCCCCCCCTCCTCTCCCTCGCTCCGTTACAGTTCGTCAGGGCCCAAAAATGCCTGGGCCCATGACTCACCTACTCCCAGCGCCCTCCCTGTGCCTCCCACCATCCCTCTCCCTATCCCCTGGCCACCTCCTCTTAAGCCCCATACATTTCCCCACAAGACCTGCTGACCCACCCTGTACCAAATAGGTGTCTACCTGCCCCAACCTGCTGAGCCCCCTCACCTCCTCATTCCAGGAGGTAAAAATATCTAACCCCTCCCAGGCCTGACTACCCCCGCTGGCTCCCAATCACCCAGAATATCCTCATCCCTGTCAAGCTGGTCCATGGCCTCGCCCCCCCAAAATCACCCCTCCCACTACTAATCTCCAGCAACTCCTCCACCCATGCCCCCTTCCCCATCATCATACCATCCCACCCGCCTGCTGTTTCCTCCCTGCCTCGAGGGGCTCCACCCCTCCCCGCCCCACCCTGCTCCAAACCAACTCTGTGCTCCTGAAGTTGGGCTCATCACACGGCTGAACCCAAACTCCCCTGCCCTGCTCGAGGTGTTTCAAAGTTTCCCTTTCCCTCCCACCCCTCTCCCAGTTCCTTTCTTCCTCCTTTCCCTCCCCTCCCCTCCCTCAGCCCCATGGGCCTGGGTCTTATACGGCCCCAGCCTCAACCAGACAAGGCCTCATTCCAGTCCATAGCCGCCTGCGCGTCTAATGCGCTGCTCCTGTTCCCACGGGCCCCACCCCTAGGCCCCTTCGCCAGAGCCTCAAAAGGCTCACGAGGCTCCGGGGCATCGGACAAGGCCTCATTGATGGCCGTAGTCGCCTGCGCATCTAAAACACTCCTCCTACCCGTGGGCCCCGCCCCTAGACCCTTTCGCTGGAGCCTCAAAAAGCTCACAATGCTACTGCTCATCAGTAAACAGCGGGGCCGCCCTCTGAGTGTAGGAGCAGCCCATCTACTCACTGACCAAGCTCTGGACCGCTTGGGGGAAGTGCAGTCTGCGACGGCAGCTGCCACCCCCACTGATACTCGCCGCGGAGGGCGCGCAGCCCCGCCGCCTCAGGCATCAACAAGTCCACCCTGCCTGCTTCACTTAGCAGACGAACTGCCTCAAGGGTGCGATAATCCTCCATCTTAACAGGTGAGATCCACCAAAAACTACCGCTAACTACAAATTTTTAAACCTACACTACCCAGCTACCAGCCACCAGGTCACTAACAGCCTAAAATGGTGGCTTTTGGAAGGTAAAAGTGCCAAGGGATTTTTTCTGAAATGTCTAATTATATGATTTAACAAAAAATTCATTAGCAGGTGTATTTACAAAATTAACACCAATCAAGAATATCAATCGACTGATTCAATCATTAAATATAAAGAGCAAAACACACGGGAAGTCTTTTTTGTGAAGAAAACACAAATATTTTTATATATAGATCAAGTTAAAAGGAGTACAAAGAACATTGGTTCGGCAATGGAGCATGAAAAAAGGTCAAATCATAACCACAAATCATAAGAAAAACATCTATTTCAATACATTTAAACATAGATATATCTCTTTCCTGAGAGAATGATCAACTGTGTATAGCAGATATTGTGAAAATAGATGGTGCAGTCGACGTTTCGGTCTTGGGTGGCATCAATCCGTCAGACCATCTTCAGGACAGTGATTATTGCACATAAAAGACCCTTCAGCAATTATAGGTCTCACACGATACTTGTTTGCCGTGGTACAAATGTTTCTTGCTGTTACAGATTTTCTTTAAATTCTCTCGCAGCAGAAACATATAAACGGAAGAATCCTTCATTTTTCAAAAGTTTCCTTTTCAAGAATGAACGCGCACAGGTCAATCCAAATCGAGAAAATGGTGGCTGGCAGCACCTACGCAGAGAAATATATACATTTGGGCTAATTTGAGCTACACTTGGGCTACAAATTACCAGCCCAAAGAAAAGCTAAAATGGCCGCACCCGGCCACCTCTGCCCCTCCCAATCTGCCCAGGGGGCAGACCTCGCTTTGATCGGTTGCCCCCCAAACCCCCCTTGTGAAATGATCTACTGAAAAATGTTGTTCAATTATTCCATAGGTGCGGTCTCGTAGCCTTTCTGCTGTGATCTCGAGCCATGGCGTTATTGTGCTATGACCGGCAAATTGATTCATTGACAGTGACGGCTGACAAGGAACAGGGGTAGCGGGTGTGGGCAAGGAGGCTGAACATAACAAACATTAAAAAAAACACTTACTTCTTCGGCTGGCCGGCAGTGTCTCTCCTCCACTTCCCTTCCAGCGAGTCCCGGAACGGAAGCACACAGGCTCCCCTCAGCCAATCACAATGCTGCAATGAAGCTTTGTGATCAGTTTGAGCAACGTGGTTCAGTAAATTTCAGAGGTAATTTAAATATACATAATATAACTTCACTTTAACCTTTTTATATGTGTGGTGAATTCCTGTGTTGTTTAATAACATTTAATATGGAAGTGTTTTTTGCATCTCAACCCCTATGTTAAATTCTAAGCATTGCTGGGCACACATTTCGGCTGTAGCTAGTAGAAACTAGCTACCGTCCCTGTAGAAACCTTTTGTAGACTGCTTAACTATTGCAGGGTATGGCTTATAGACATATGAAGCAGGGGCTGACTCTGTATCATGTTTTCATGGTAAGACCCTGTATAGTAATTGTACCAGGGATTGTGTATACATAACCTAAGGCTCTAACTCATCCCTCACCCTATCTACCCCATTTCTGACAACAACACCCTTCTAAACAACATCAACATTCTTTTTAAAAGAATGTGAACATGTACATCCAGATTAAAACAAGCAAGTGCAAGCAAACGCCTTCACCCACCTGGCACTCTAAAGACCTTGCTGACAATAACGGACCTATCCCCAGACCGGAAAGAATAAGGGAGAAAATCAAAACTCTCAATGACCTCATGGTGCTGAAGTCGCTCCGTGAAACACACAGACTGCACATCCGATCAGCCTAAGTAAGGTACATCACCAACACCATCAATGAAGCCACTGACAGATGTAGAACACTTTCGAAGACTGTATATCAATGGATCGGTCCCCTGCCAGACCCAACTACTCCTTACTGCACTGAAAAGTGCAATATTATCAACCTTTTCTTCAGTGAAAAAATACAAAAGATCAAGCAGCACACCAACAACACTAAGCCTCCTTCATCTCTTATGCCCTCCGCTTCCCATTGAATTTCACAAATGTCAGCCTTTAAAGCCCCCTCTCTCGCAGAGTTCACCGACTTACTCAACTCCCTCAAAACAACTTCTAATGAAGATGATGCCTTACCATCGTCCTTGATCAAAGCACTCTTGGGGGACAGTTTCACCCCTTCCCACCATTGCCAATTCATCCCTCATGCAAAGCATCTTCCCAGAAGCTTTCCAGATAGGCTAGTTCCTCCTAATCATGAAGAAATCTACACTTGCCCCTGATGACTTTGCCAACTACTGGTCCATTACTCAGCTATAATTAGTCATCAAGATCTTTGAAAAATCAACTCCAAGATCACATTAATGCTAACATCTCCTCCACAACTACCAGTCTGGTTTCAGATCACACTGTAGACAGCATAGAGATTGCTACCTTAAATATCGTAGACGATGTCCTCCTGGACACAGTCAACCATCCAACGCTCAGAGGCACCCTTGGGTCTTGAGTAGGATGCAACAGCAATGTCCTTTACTGGTTCTACTGCTACCTTTCAAACTAATACCTGTGTGTTCTGATGGGCACCTCAGGTCCTAAAAAATCCCTATCACATGTATAGTCTCCCCCGGTTCTATAGTGTCTACTATCATCTTCAACCTCTACATGGAGCAGCTTGATGTTCTATTCATAGATAACAGCTTCATGATTCACCCATATGCTGATTATACAAAACTCTACTTGAAGGGCTCCTCAGATTCAGACATCCAAGGCCTAGAACACTGCCTGTGCATTATCCAGACCAGGCTGGTCCAGTAGCTATACACTAAAACTTAAATACCTCAAAATTCCTGGAGTGTCTAAAAGGACAAGGCATGGGAAAGAGCGTGTGATGTCTACCTACTGAAGTGCAGGATAATCAAACTGAAATGCATGTGAAAAAAATAAGAATTTTCAGCCCCATCTACATCCACCCATTTGCTACACATTTCACCCTGAACCCTAGTGGCAGGGATTAAGGTACTGCTTGGGAAATTGATGCAATGTATGATTCCTTAAAAGTAGCGATGTCCACCTACCCTAGCTGTACGAGGAGAATACAATTAAACAAATGTAAGAGAACTTGTACCACAATCTTCATCGAGAGGGATGAGATGCTCTGCATTACAGAATGAACACAAAATAAATGTAAAAAATGAAGAGGCAGGTGGATATATATATTTTACCATGATCACATGGCCTATTTCTGAATTGGAAAATTGCTGATATAGCAAAGCAATTTTGTTACAGCAAATAATACTGAGCTTCAGGTGCATTAACTTGGCCAGAAACAATTCTAGGCTAACACTTTATCCCCATTTTGCAGGTTATGATATATACCTTAATGTGAAGCCATATATTGTAGCAGAGAGCAGAAAAGGACGCACTGTGCATTAACAAAGGCATTACAAAATCCACCTCTTGGTATTAGTGTTGTTTTGCTCTGACTATTCCGTATAGAATGGATTCTTAAACAGGGTGGAACCATAACCACTTACAGTGTTGCTATACAATGAAGGGGGACCCTGGAATCTATAAACATGATCATAGTTATTGGAGGTTGATTGACTGACCCTAAAAGCAGTGCTTGATTTGCAAAATAATAAGTGCTGGGGCCAAAACAAAGCCCACCCAGCCACTGCCGAATGTCTATCTACTAACCCGCCTCTCGTTGTCCTTTTATCTCAGTATGCAGGTTCTTTTTCATCCCTGCTTTCTCCCTTTGTTGTTGTTTTTCCACTTTTTGATTCCTCCTTTCCCTGTTTGCTGCCTTTCTCTTTCCTGTGGTGGTTTAAAGGCTGCTAATGAAAAACATATACCAGTCCCCAACAAAAGAAACCCACTTACAACCAATGGCTCAAATTTAACACATGGAATTATTTAATTTAAAATGAGGATTTTAAGGTATTCATTCCAAATTTCACATATAATCTGTTTATAACACAGCTCACATAATACAGCCAAGGTGTCTTGTAGCTTACATTGTTGAAACCTGCAATATGTTTAATGATTAAAAATAGAAGTGAGACAAAAAATTCACACCTGTTGTGTAACAGAATGCTGGCTCACATATATTAAATTTGAGAGGATATACTTATGGTAGAATAAATTGCAGCGGCAGAAAGTAGGCCAGCAATGTTTCAGAACACTCCCCTGTAACCTAATTATCTAAAGTTGGAAGTTTTAGAAAGTGTGATTTTTTTTTCCGGATCAAACAAACTTTGCCATTAACAGAAGACAATGGAACAAAAGATTCATTTAAGCTTACGAAGAGCAATGAACAGGCCCATAGTTCTGTATTTTACAATGAAATTTGATGAAAAGTGGGGCCGGAAAGGCAGCAAGAATCTTTGCACTGGGCAGAGGCAAGTGCTTAAAGAGGTAAAGACAGTGGCGTAGTAAAGATGCAATGTGCCCTAATGTAAGTGAAAATCAGGAGGCAGATTTACAAAATGTTACGTAATGCAGCAAGTCATTGCATGAATGGGAGAGAGCTGAACATTACAGAGATATGGAGCTGTTCAGCTCTCTCCTGGAGCTGGTGCACTTGTGTTTGAAGTCAACGCAGGCACGCTTGTGCCACAATGCAAATGAAGATATTTCTCCTTGTTACGCTTATCTCGGATAGTTGCACCATTTTGTACAGAACCAGGTTTACTGCCTTTAGTAACTCTGGATTTGCATCAAAGTCCGCTTTCAAAGCTCCCTTCCACTGGAAGTGGAATTGGTGTTTGCTCTTGCTTGATGGAAAATAAAAAATGCTGCCACCGAACAAGTCATCGATCATCAGTGGCCACAGAGTGGGCTCTCCAGAGCCTTTCGAGCCTCGGGGAGGTGATCTGCACTGCTCCCCTCCATTTTTTACTACATTTCAGTCCCTTGGGGCCTCTGGAGGCTTGGAGAGAGAGGGCCATGTGCCCCCCTCCTTATATAAACTATTTTCCACCTGGGGCGGGCTCTGCACAATTTCTGCAAGCTTGGAGAGTGGGCACGCTGCCCACCTTCCCTTTATGAACACAGCACTGGGGCTGGGCTCCGTGAGACATAAGGTTATTTAATGCACAGGCCCCCATTTTGTTTTTTGGGTGTTTTTTTCCATCCTGCGAAAGTCTTGCGGGGTAGCACCATTTTTTGCCTTTTATTTTCTTTTTGACCCGTGGGGGGGGTCATCTGGGTCTCCCCCATGGGGCGCAGCGGGTCAGGGTAACCCTACCCTTCCCCCTTATATTCTTTCTTGTTTTAACTTCAGGACAGGGGCCTAAATCCCAGAGTCCTGTAATGGCTTCTAGTAAAAGTTTTCTCATGTCGCAGCCAGTCAGAGTATGGAGTCTGACTCCCATGGGAGCGAGATGGCCCAAGGGAAATAAAGCTCCCTAGACCAATCAGAATGCTCTATTTTTTAAGCGGAGCTCTCGCAAATGTCTTTCGAGACTCTCACGGGCCCAACTGTCCGTACATACAAATATTTTTGTCCCTTAATTTCTTAAAAACTACATAACGGATTTACACAAAATCATAAAAAGCACAATATGTGGACCAAGATCTAGCTTACTGTCAAATTTGGTGGAATTCCTTGGCTAAAGAAGCCTATGGAAAATGCATTGTGATTTTGCATTTTGGGACCCCATTTTTTCTCGCACCCCCACTTGATGAATCACCCCAAAACTTTCCAGGAAGGAGCTGAGGTGCATGAACTTTTTTTGGGGGGGGAAGTTTTGTGACATGTCAAATGGACCAAAGTTATTAGCAAACACATTTATTGTGTGTGTGTGTATTTAAGTAATTATAGTTAGATCACAGATTTTTTTGTTTTGCTAATAACTTTGGAACCATTTGATGTCATTCATCCACCTTGGCTCCTCTATGGGATGTTTTGGGCAAGAAAAATGTGGGATCCCAAAAGCGTAATTGAGCATGTTAATTCCTATTGGAAGCTCTCTCCAAAACAGAAAAAAAGTGCTGAACAGAATTACAGCAAATGTGGCAAAAAGTTAGAACTATATTCGGTGTAAATCAGTTCAGCTGTTTTAGAGAAATTAGTATTTAAATAGGGTCTCAGGCTGGGTATGAAGGGATTAAAAGTTAATTATATCTGAACTGTTGGTGTCCAGCTATGCTCTGATTGGCTAACTTAAAGAAGACTAGTCACTTCTCATTTGATGGCCATAACATGAAAAATATGTTGTAGGAGCCACTACAATACTCGGGGACATGGTTCCTGCGTTCTGAACATGAATTTAAAAACCTAAAGGGGAGAGAGTGAGCAAACCCTCAACCTCAGTTGGGTCTGGGGATTCCACGAGGACTCCCTCTTGATTGACTGACCACAACATGGACAGCATGTTGTGGTAGCCGTTACAGAACTCAGAGTCATGGTCCCCACTGAAAAGCATTGTAGTGAAAGCCTGTAACAGGGTAACAAAAAAGAACACATATAAACGGGATAACATACTATATGAATGGTATAACAGACTTTAGACACAAGATAAATCAATTGTTGGTGGCATTATAATCATTTTAGGAATTCTGATGAGCTCTCAGGTTATTTTGTCCTTTAAAATGGTGACCCTCTGCTAGAATTTGATGAATCCTGTTTGAAAGAAAGTGGTTTTCTCCTGTGATTTTCTCATAGAAGTTATAAAAATGCTCCAAAAGTTAAAATGAGAGCACATTTCTTTATGTTCATGACATCATACTCAGACATGTGAGAATACCAACAGCAGCGGCAACCTGTCAGTTGATTCCGCAATGTTCTACTATAGCTTCTCTAAGTGTTCTAATGAACAACTAGAGTTCTAATATTCAGCATTTATGACACAAGTGTGGCACACCTGAACACCTTCTTGATGGAATCAAAGCTGGAAAACTGACAGCGTTTTCTACAGGGGAGAAAGCAGTAAAGGAATTAAATGAGGCGGTTATCTTTGTCCTGATGGTTAGTGCTCTAAAAAGCTCAAATGAGGGCCCATTTTCTATGAGTTCTCAAATATTCATCTTAGTAAAACTGCCATGTAGAGTGAAAAATAAATTTCCATCACCAGCTGCAATTTGTCAGTTAACTCCCTAATAATCAAATGCAGCTTAATAACAGAACTCTAATGAACAACTAGAGCACTAACATTTTGAACTTGAGTCAAAAGTGAGGCCATTTTGTTGGAATAATTACTGTTGAATTTTAAGGCCTTTCCTGAGGAGCAGGCTCAGATAACTGAACACTGAGGTGTAAATGCAGGCATGAAATCAGCTGGTTAAAATTTTAGTAAAGGTAGGGGATTTTAGAAATTAAAATTTGTAAAGGGGCTTAAAATAGATAAAGAGAAAGAATTCTGCATAAATATAACATCCCCTTTCCACAACTGTTTACTCAGCCTATCCATCTTTTCAGTCACTTAACAGTGCCCTTATTTTAAAACATTAACATTTTGGTCGGCAAATATATATACATATTTCACTGGGGAAAAAAGGTCACTTAACTTTATAGACCAGTAAACAATTTAACAGACGCAACTAGTACTAAATACTGCAGAATTGTATAAAACAAAAAATCCATAAACATATGTGTGTGTGTGTATATATGTGCAGCCGCGGTCAGTAGTAGGAGTAACTGCAGGGCGGTGACGTGGGGAGGGGGAGGGGAGTAGTAAACTATGGATTACGGAGGTTTACAGGTAAGTTAACATATAAATTAATAAAACGAATTTCGTTGCGTGCACAGCATCCCATTTGGGGATGCAGTGCACGCAACGAAATTCGTTTTATTAATTTATATGTTAACTTACCTGTAAACCTCCGTAATCCATAGTTTACTACCCCCCACCCTGCCCCTCCCCCTCCCCACGTCACCGCCCTGCAGTTACTCCTACTACCGACCGCGGCTGTATATGTGTATTCAAACCCAGGAAGCGTTGGCACCCATCTTGTGACACGGTTGAACCTAGTCACAAGCAAAAAAGTAAAAACAAAGATAAGGGAGCTGGGTAGAAACTCCTTGTCCCACAGGGACCCCCAGGACTAAAAAAAGTATTTTATTTTTTAAATTTTCGGTGGGAGTCGCATTGGATCTGCAAATCCTGCTGATAAATTTGATAAAAATGAATCACGGGTTGCCAGGCTTTCTTTAATTAGGCCTCCGGTTGAGCCAGGTCCCTGGGGCAATAAATAGTAATGATGGGGGCCCGTGTGGTCCCCCCCAGACTGAATCACAGAAATGCAGGGAGCCCACGGTGTCATCTCACTTTTTTTCAGCATTATTTAATATGGCCAGGTCCTGGGGATGTGGTCCCTGGGGCCCAAAATGGTCCAGGGAAGGGGGCAGGGGGTATGCAGCCTTTCTTACTAAAAACAAAGGAAAATAACCAGCCTGCCAATCTCCGAGACCCGCCCCTTTCTCCATCACTCTGTAAATGCACATTGTGGGGCACTGCTGAGGGGGAGATGAAGTACCCTTGGCTGCTGAAGGTCCTTAAGGGCCAACAAGACCTCCTGTTACCTCCAGTAAGTCCACAACGTGAGATTGCTGAGAGGTGGTCAGAGACCATGCCCCGTTTCCCACAACTCTGCAAACGCGTCTCTCGGCGGTCCCCTTGCCTCCTGAGGGCCACAGGACTAAAGGGGACTTCTTCTCCCAAGCAGCAGTGCACCAGAAGGCGTGTTTGCAGAGTAATGGAGAAAGGGGACGTGGCCTCTGACCACTTCACAGCAATCTAGCTGAATGGGTCTTACTGGAGGTAACAGGAAGTCTAGTTGGCCCCCAAGGACCCGTAAGCGCCAAGGGGCCTTCATGCTCCTACTAGCAATGCATCAGGAGGTGCATTTGCAGAGGGGTGGAGAAAGGGGGTATGGCCAGCTATCAGATCTCAGCAATCTTGCTGGATGGGACTTATTGGTGGTAATAGGAGGGGTAGTTGGCCCCAAGGACGTCTTGGGGGCTAACTACCCCACCTGTTACCTCCAGTAAGCCCCACACAGCAGGATTGCTGAGAAGTTGTCAGAGGCCATGCCCACTTTCAACACCACTCAGCAAATGTGCCTCCCGGCACACTACTAGTTGAGGAATAAAGTCCCCTTGGCTTCATAGGGTCCTTGGGGGCTAAGAGGCCCTCCTGGTACCTCCTGTCAGTCCTACACAGCCGAATTCCTGAGAACTGGTCGGAGGCCCAGCCCCCTTTTTCTCCCACTCTGCAAATGTGACTGCTAATTAAAAAAAACATAGAAATTCACAAAAAAATCCAAAGGTTACAGGGATGTTATAGTTAGGTATTTGCATTTAAAAAAAATAAGAAATTCACTGAAAAAAACAAAGGTTACATGGACGTTATAGTAAGCAAATAGAATTTAAAAAACTTCAGAAATTCACAAAAAAAACAAAGGTTACAGGGACGTTATAGTTAGGGTCAGATTTTACTCATACAAAACCAGATAAATTCAACTGTTATAGTTACCTGAGTTAACTATAACTTGCGCTCCCGCAGTGCACTCTTACACTTACATCACTTATGACATGGTCTTTGACATTACTGATGACATAACTGATGACATCTCAAATGGCATCACTGATCACATCAGTGATGACATCATCCACAGCATCTGATGCACTCACTCACACCACTATAGAATCTTTTATACACCCACTGCCACTCCCACACAACCATTCACAAACCCATTCACCCTCTCACTGATTCATAGAGCTACATACACATACACTCGCTCACCCATACTGCCACTCATACACCTACTCACTCACTAATACTGCCATAGGCATATCCACTCATACACCCATGCAGGCACTCACACACTGAGTGAGTCAGCTATAGAACTACTCACACACCTAGACACTCACTCATACAGTCAATCACACAGCCACTTACTCACCCAAACAGTTACACACACACCCACTTACTTACTCATACAAATAGTAACACATACTCACTCACATATACAGTTAGTGACAGAGAAATGCACTCATCCATATAGCCAGTCTCATATTCACTCACTCACGCATAGTCATTCATGTACCCCGTGACTCACCTATACTGCCTTCCACATACCCAGTTGCTCACCCATACTGACACATGCACACAATCACTGACACAGCCATACAGACACGCACTCACCAATACAGCTTCTAAGACACTCACATAGTACCCCATACAGCCACTGACTCACGCACTCACTCATCCATACAGGCAATAAGTCACCTCCTCACCCACACACACAGATACCCAGACAACCATAGAGTTAGTCAGACAACCAATCAATCACTCATATAGCCATTCATGCATCCACTAACACACTCATACACCCACTTAGACATCAACTGACAGACATATGCACTCATATACACAACCAGTCACTCACCTATACATTTACTGAGATACCTAATCACTCACTTATACAGTCAGTCATGCACCCACTTAGTCATCAATACAGACACTCATACACCCACTGATTCACCAATACACCTTAGTATATATATTTAACTCTCATACATTTTTTTAAAACATTCACTGGATGATGTCATTACTGAAGTCATCAGTGATGTCATTTGAGATGTAATCAGTGATGTCACTGACCATGTCATGAGTGATGTAATATGTAAGGTCATAAGCAGTGCATTGCGGGGGCGCAAGTTATAGTTAACTCAGGTAACTATAAAAGCTGAATTTCTCTGGTTTTCACTTGGAGCCCACTCCATCCAGGTACTCAAGACCCCTTAGATGGTGAAGACCCTACGACATATAACCTTAGCCTTGTACAAAAAAGTTCATGGAAAATGTACTCCCTCCCGACACCCAAGTCTCCTTAAGAGGTCAATCTCTTACTATGCATATTGTTGTGTACGCAGCTGTTCACTAAAAGCCCACTCTATCCAGACACTTTATCCCTCTTAGATGGCCAAGCCCCTACCGCGTACATCCTTAGCCTTGTAGACAATTGTTCATGGATAGGCCACTCCCTCCTCGCACCCAAACCACATTAAATGAACAAGCCCCTACTACACACAGTTTTTCCTTGGTATACAATTATTCACAGAGAGACCAATCCATCCAGATTTTCAAGGCCTCAAAGGCCAGTATTTGCCCTGTACAAAATTGGTCAAAGAGAGCCCACTTCTTCCAGGCACTAAAGGTGCATTAGCTGTTTCAGCCCCAACTACTAATAGCCTTAACCTTGTGCATTACTTTTTCATGGAGAATCCACAATCTTCAGACTCTCTAACTTCATTGCATGGTCAAGAACCTAATGCGCACAGTCTTTATCCTGTGCTCAACTGTTCATGTAGAGCCCAATTCCTCCAGGCATGCAAGCTACTTAAGATAGCCAAGCATGTTGAAAAAACCTTCACTCTTTAGCAGTATAAAAAGGTACAGAACATTCACTGTGGAAGTAGTTTACTAAATACCTTTCTGTGCGATAAGCTTATAGCAAACTGTCACACTCAGTTAAAGATGTCATCAGTGATATCATAATTTATGTAATTAGAGATGTAATCAGTTTGTCTTCAAATTATAGTTGTCTTTTGGGTGTATGATGTTATCTTAGGACTCACATTGTCATCTAACTATACCCCTTCAACCTTTGTGTTTTTTCAGTGAATTTCTAGGTTTTGTTTAACATAGGTTAGGGTCTTTTCTCCACACCTAACTATAGAGTCCCTGTAACCTTTGATTTTTTTTTCAGTGAATTTCTGTGGTCTTTAAAGAATAGCCTGATTTCATTACTATACCTACCTATAACATTGCTGTAACCATTTTTTTTTAGTTTCGTACTCCAAACCAATCAGAGTGGACTGCGGAAGTTCTGCTTTGTTTTACTTTCTGTTCCCAGTTCTGTGGCTAACATTTTAAAATGGGTTTGGTAAGAAAGACTGATTTCTATTTAACTTTGAGACTAGAACTCTTCTAAATTGATCAATTAATGAGAATAGCTTGAGTCTTTTTTGTCAAATTTCCTCAATTTTAGGGTATTGTGGTCCTGCAACAGTGTCGTGGGACCTACGACACAGACCAAAAGAAATCTGATTGGTTAAAGTCACTGCTTTGCTTTATTAATAGGAAGTTTCCACCCTCAGAACCTCATTTGGGAATAGCACTTTGGCATTATAATATCTTGTTCTGGGCCCTACACTCCGTTTTGTAGCTTTGAATGTTTTGTGGGTTCACAATGGCTCTCTGTAGAAGAGAGGTAGCATAAGATGGAGCAGGAGCCAGAGAGCTCTCTTCTGCTAATCATGGAGTGGCTGGTGTGGCAATCTCTTTAGCATTCCAGCAGGTGGCAAATAAGTTTCCTTCGTGTTTGTTACCTGTAAGATCTACAAAAAGCACTTCTTGAGGGGAGACTGAAAAATAAAATCACAGGACTTCTGGGGCCATACTATAGAAAGTGCCCCGGGGGCGCAATAGGTATGTGCACCCGCTTTGTGTGCCTTGGGCACTTTGATATTACAGAAGGGACTGCAGGTTCTTGTGCAGCCCCATCTGTAATACAGATAGGACTGGTGCGCATGTAGCACCAGTGCTATCTCAAGTGGGCATTCCCTTTTTTGCATCAGGAGGTGACCTCATGCAAATGAGGAGATCTCTTTGCTTCTGTGCCCATGCCATATTATGGATGAAGGAGCAAAAGCAAAAAAGCTATCAGGATGCACAAAAGTAGCACCCCCTGATGGTAGCACTCTGGAGGGGGGAAAAGAGGGTTGCGTGAACCCCAGACATCCCCTTTCAGGCAAGTGAAGTCACTCACTGCAGCTGTGTGCAAGGGGATCTCTAATCCCTCTTTAAAGTGAAGGTGGGTTCCTGCTTGCACAGTCAAACACGGAGAGACTTTGAAGCAACTGCTCCATAATTCAGTTGAATGTGCTGGCCCCAGGGCAGCATGAGTTCGCGGCTGCCCTCGGGCAGTGCATGCACTGTAATAGAGTCACTTTCCCTGTTTGTGCATAGCACAAACAGGAAAAGTGTGCCATATATGTAATAAGGCTCCTTGTATGTGCACAGCAACAGCAGAATGTGGAGGAGGTTTCCACCTCTTCATTTGTACCCTGTTGGACCGTGGCTTAGAGTTACTGGTTTAAAAATGAGAAATATGAATGTTGTCTTTCATGAGTGTTTCTTTATGTTAATATATCATGATAGTCAGTTATAGCAATCAAAGCATAATAACAAAAGCTATGTTTATTGTTATAAGTATAAGAACAACCAAGCACTTATAACAATAGATTTCTGTTTGTGTTGTATCCTGCATCATTGTAGCACAGATACATGAAGAAAATAGTTTTAAAGGATAGTTCACGCAGCTGAAGTGACCCCTTCCTCCACAAAACTATACTGAGCACAACATAGACACTCTTTTGCTACAGTGCACGACTGTCTATGCTATTGGAAGGCTGTACAAAGTCTTCCAGCACATTTAGGAAGTAGAAATATGACATTTCTTACACAACTCTGCTTTCTCAAGTTGATGCAATACACCGCTGTAAGAAATTAGATTGCTGGTTGATGAGAGGGTGTGGGGGTAAATCCCTTCTCAAGCAGGAACCACAATCCTTGTCAGTTTGAGGTCATAAGCAAACCCCCAAATTGACCTCTGCTCAATCCCCTGGTAGCTTGGCATAGAGCAGTTATGCTGAACTTAGAGACAATGTGTTAAGTATTTGTGAAATACTTCAGACAGTAACACAGTGAAAACACACATAAAAAGGATTGAGCACCAGGTTAAGGACAATAAGGTAACTGTTAATAAATAAAAGAATTCCAAAAGTGCAAAAATCCATTGAGTTGAGATAAGCAACTTTGCCAATGTAAGTAAAAAAGTGCCACCCACAGTTATCTGGTCATGCAAGACCAGGAGAAAGTCACAGGCCTACTACGATGGAGTGTGGGGCAGATATAGGGACCAGGTTGGTCCAGCTGAAGAGTTACATTTTCAGTGCAGCACAACGACTCATTCATGGTGGAGGCAGCCGTGTGGAGTAGGGAAGTATTGTGACCTGGCATGGTTGCAGCATAACCAGTAGGATGGGCATCGCTGATGTACTTCGCTCTCGCGAGAAAATCCAGTTGTCATCCCGGACGGTTGGGCTGGAGCTTCGCAATGGTGCTCCCCGTGAGAGGTCGATGCTGTAGTGCAAAAGGTCGGGTTGATAGAATTGTACATTGGCAGGCAGTGCAAGGGACAAGGTTTTGGTGCCACAGGGTCCATTTGCAGTTGCAAAGAGCCCAAAAACTTCAATTCAGCTCCACTGATACCACACAAGCGTCCAGGACCTAAAGGGCACCACTTCTGGGTTAGGGGGAAACTTCAGCTGCATCTGGGTGTTAGTTCAGGTGGGGTTCCTTTGAAGTGGGATAAGCTTCTAGAGGTTTCCCTTTGAAGTGCACATGTTTCTTGCATCCCCTGCATCCCCTGCCCTAGCTCCAGACTAACTACAGGAGGTATGCAGCCTATTCAAGTGCAAGTAGGGCTGTGCCCAGCTCCGCCCTCCCATCCTGCCAGTGATGGCTCATCCAGACACACCTACTCCCTCTATTGTATGTGGCTGTCTAGGAGGATACACACAGTCCAACTGTCAGCTACATCCAGTCATGTGACCCAGTGACAAGCTCCAGGCACTAAATGAATAAGGCAGGAAAATGCCAATTTTCTCAAAGTGGAATTTTCAAAATTGTAATAACAAATCTGACTTTACCATAAACAAGAAGTTTTCACTACAATTCCAAAGGTACCAAACTTGAACTGTTTACCTGTTTCCACTTGGAAGTTACAGTTTCTTAAATGTAAAAAGGTATCCTATGGGAGGGGTTGGCATTGCAGTAGTGAAAAATGAATTTAAGAGTTTTTCACTACCATGACATGTAAAACTTAAAAGTACATGTCCAAACCTTTGAATATGCTGCACCCTGCCCAATGGGCTATCCAGGGCCTACCCCAGGGGTGACTTATATGTATTAAAAAGGAAGGTTGGAGCCTGAAAAAAGATGTATTTTGCCATGTCGAGGTTGCAGTTAAAGCTGCACACACAGGCTGCAATGACAGGCCTGAGACATGTTTGAAAGGGCTACTTAAGTGGCTTACACAATCAGTATTGCAGGCCCACTAGTATAATTTAATTTACAGGACTTGAGTACACATAGTGCCACCTTACTTGGGGCTTACAAGTAAATTAAATATGCCAATTGGGTATATTAGAAATTGGGTCTCTAGTTGGCAGAGAGTTGCAATCTGTCCAAGTATAAGGACCACAATCCTAGTCAGGGTAAGCTAGATACACACTTTAAATTAACCTGTGCTCACCCTCTAGTAGCTTGGCACAGTAACACAATGAATACACTGTAGAAAGACTTCACACAGATTTAGAAAAATAGCGAATATTCATCTGAGTAAAACAAAACCGAAATGACAAAAATCCAAACAATAGATGTTGAGATATGAATTTTTAAAGACTAAATGCAAAAACAATGCTTACATTTGCTTGAGGTCACAAGGGACCGGGGTAAATCCAGAGTTGAAGGCGACCGCGATGGAGGGGAGCCCAGCTATAAGACTCACACAGGTCCTGCTGAAAATGTACCTTGGACAGAGCAACGCATCGTAGTTAAGAGTCTTATGTGTCAGTTCTAATTCACATGGTCGGGTCAATGCGTCAAAGTCAGGCCACGCAGGGGGGGGACCTCGAATCAGTGCTGTGTCTGAGTTGAACCTCGTCGTTAGGACCTTAGATTGGCGCTGCGCCATCGAGTCAATCATTCAAGAATCATGGTTGGTAAAGCACAACTACTCACCTGAAGGGTCTCAAGGTGCTGGGGGGGTGGGGGCGGGGTGGCGCAGCCACCTGAAGTTCAAAATGATTCATTGAAGAGCCAGGTCCTGAGGTCCTTCATGAACTTGGAGAATGTTGGTGTCTGTCGGAGGTAGAGAAGGAGGGTGTTCCATGCCTTGACCGCTAGGAAGGGGAAGGAATGACCTCTTGTTCTGGTCTTCTTGATGCGTGGCACCGTAGCAAGCGAGAGCTGGGCTGAGTGGAGGGATCTTTGGGGTGTGTGGAAAGAGAGGCGGTGGTTCAGGTAGGCAGGTCCAGTGTTGTGGGTGAGAAGCTTGAAAGTGATTCTCTTCTCTACGGGGAGCCAATGAAGTGTCCGCAGGTGTTGGGTGATGGGCCAGTGGCGAGGTAGGTTAGGGACTAGTCTGATGGAGGTGTTCTGGATGTTCTGGAGTTTGTGGGTGAGGTTCTTATCGATTCCGGTGTAGAGTGTGTTGCCGTAGTCCAGTCTGTTGCTGATGAGGGTGTGGGTAACGGTTTTCCTGTACTCGGGGGTAATCTAGTTGAAGGTCTTGCATAGGAGACTGAGGGTGTGGAAACAGGAGGAGATTGCATTGATTTGGCGGTCCATTTTGAGTTTGAAGTACAGGATGATTCTGAGGTTGTGTGCGTGGTCAGTGGGCGAGGGTGGGTTCCCGAGGGAGGGGGGCCACCAGGTGTTGTTCCAGGCATTGGTGTGAGGGCCCATGATGAGTGCTTCGGTTTTGTCCGTGTTGAGTTGTAGGCAGCTGTTCTTCATCCACCTGGCGACGGCTTCCATTGGAGATGGTGGGTTCATTGGATAGGGAGAGGATGAGTTAGGTGTCGTCTGTGTAGGATACAATGTTGAGTCCGTGGGATCTGACAATGCTTGCAAGCGGGCCATGTAGACGTTGAACAGGGTGGGGCTGATGGAGGATCCTTGGGGAACTCCGCAGGTGGTCGGTCTGGGATCTGTGAGGAAGGGTGGGAGTCTGACCCAGTGCGTTTTGTCTGATAGGAATGAGCGGAACCAGTCAAGGCGCTTAGTCCGGATTCCTGCGTCATGTAGTCTGCTGACTAGGGTGCGGTGAGAGACTGTGTCCAAGGCTGCAGAGAGGTCAAAGAGGCTGAGGGCCACAGTCACACGTCTGTTGAAGAAGGAGTAGATGTCATCTGTCGCAGCGTGGAGGGCTGTTTCGGTGCTGTGGTTTTTCCTGAAACAGGATTGGGAGGAGTCGAGGTTGTTGTTTTCTTCTAGGAAAGAGGCATGTTGGCTGTAGACAGCTCTTTCAATGACTTTCGCCGGGTACAGGAGTAAGGAAATCGGTCTGAAGTTTTTTAGGTCGGTGGGGTCCAGCATGGGTTTTTTCAAGAGAGGGTTGATCTCGGCGTGTTTCCAGTCGTCGGGGAAGGAGGTGATCTCAAAGGAGCGGTTGATGATTCATCGAATCTCGGGGGCAATGATGTCAGCGGCTCTTTGGTAGATGTGGTGGGGGAGGGGTCCTTGGGGACACCTGAGTGGGTTGACTTCAGAGTCTTCAGGGTGTCTTCGATAGTGAGGATGGTCCAGCTGTCAAGTGTAGGCTGCGTGGTGTAGGGTGTGATGGGAGTGGGTTCTGCGTGAGGGTTTTTGTCTTTGAAGTTGTCATAGATGGTCTTGATTTTGTGATGGAAGAAGGGGCTGAGTCTGTTGCGCAGGTCGTGGGAGGGGGGATGTCGATTGTCTCACTGTTGGGTTGAGCAAACTCTTTGATGATGCCAAAGAGTTCCTTGCTGTTGTGTGCATGGCCGGAGACTCTGTCCTTGAGTGCTTTCTTCCTTGTTTATCTGATGAGCTTGTGGTGGGTGGTGGTGACTGCTTTGAAGTTGTCAAGGTCTGCTGTGGTTTTGGAGTTCCCCATATCTTTTTGAGGCCTCTGTAGGTTTGTCTCGATTCTCGGAGTTCAGTGGAGAACCAGTTGGCTCTCTTGGCGTGTGGGTTGGTGGTTTTCTTGAGCGGGGCGATGGTGTTGGCGCTGTGGGTGATCCAATTGTGCAGGGTTTGGGCAGAGGTGGTTGGGTGGCCATCTGTGGTGGTGGGGGTGGAGCTGCTGAGGGAGGTGGTGAGCTGGTTGTCGGAGATTGTGTTCTAGTTCCTGCAGTGGAGCTGGTGTGGACGTTTGCGGGTGATGTTGGTTTTGAAGGAGAAGTGACGCAACGATGTCCATCCATGGAAGTTCAGCGGTATGGCAGAAGGCGATGGATTTTCCTGCTGTGAAGATGGGGTAGAGGGTGTGTCCTTCTAAGTCCGTGGGTTCTGGAGCGATCTGTTTGGGTCCGATGTTGAGAAGGTTTTCCAAGAGGGAGGAGGAGTTGGGGTTGTCGAGGTGGAAGCTGACGTCCCCCAGCAAGGTATAGTCGGTGGAGGTGATGGCTTGCGGGGTGATGATGTCAGTGATGGAGTCGGAGAAAGGTCCGGGGGTCTGTAGATGAGGGTGCCTCGGAGGGTGGTGGGCGGGTTGGTTTGTATCTTGAAGTGAATGTTTCCATAAGGTCTGCGGGCCCCTCACTGTGGGTGCTCAGTCAGAGGTTGGATTTGTGAGTGATGGTGATTCCTCCTCCGGGGAGGTTGAGGCGATCCTTCTGGGTGATCTTGTAGCCTTTGGGGATGGCGATCATGACGTCAGGTCCCGAAGCGGCGTTTGTCCAGGTTTCAGTGAGGAAGGCGACATCTGGGGAGGTGCTGTCGAGGAGGTCCCAGATTTCCGCACCGTGTCGGTGAAGGGAGCGGACGTTGAGGAGGATCCATTGCAGGGTTTGGGGTGTGGTGGAGTTGTGGCGGATGAGTTTCAGTGGCTCCTGGGTCTTGGTGAAGGCGAAGAAGTGGCAACATTGGTGGCAGGTGGAAGGTCTGTGGGTGTCGATGGATGAAGACCGCTTGCAGTTGTTGTCCTGGCCGGTGTTGAATGCGTAGAGGGCCAAGAAGCTGTAGTGCTGGTGGGTCGGGGGACCAGGGTCACTGGTGCTGGTCACGGTCGTGTCAAGGACAGGTGCAGGCAGGCTTGCCGAAGTCGCACCAGCGATGCGGCCGAGCAGTCATGCAGGGATGTTCTCAGATTGGTACCGTGTCAGCGTCAAAGGGTACTGCGTCGGTTCCAATCACCGCAATCGTGACAATGCATAGGTATTTCAACAAATCAGCTGGAGAACCCCATTCTGAGGCCCAGGACTGGAGGGTAGAACTCACAGTCTTTTGTGCCCCTGGGACTTCAGAAAGTAGGAGGCAAGCCAGCAAGCCCTTGGAATCACTCTGGGTTCAAGTGAGATGGGTCCAGTCCTTGTCCTCAGCAGGGTAGAGATCAGCTGGCAGCAGGGAGGCAGTTCCTCGGAACAGTCAGTCAAGGCAAAGTGGAACTCCATACAGCTCAGCAGTCTTTGCTGCAGCAGGGTTCTTCCCAGGTCCAGTAGTGTACTGATTTGGTAGGGTCAGAGCCCCAGTGCATATACCCAAATGTTCCTTTGAAGTTGGGGGTGACTTCAAAGCAGCTCCTTGAAGTGCACAGGTGCCCTTTCATCTCAGCCCTGTCTGCCAGGATATCTGTTAGGGACAATCCGTTCTTTGTGTGGGGACAGGACATAGACTATTCAGATGTAATTGTGAGCTCCCTCTCCCAAGAAGGCTATCAGAATGCAGATGAATGCAGATGAGGTCTCTGTCACATCCATCCTTCCTGTGTTTGTGGCTGTCTAGAGGGAATGCACAAAGTCTAGCTGTCACCAAGCCCACACGTGCATTGGAGATAGGCTGCAGGCACAAAGAGCAAAGTTTAGAACAGAGAAATGTACACTTTCTAAACGCTGCATTTCTAAAATAGTAATGTCAGATCCAACTTTACCACTAAAGAGGATTTATCATAAACCATTCCAAAGTTATGAAACATGATTTAGCTACTCCGTTCCAATTTGGAATTACAGATTTCAATTGTTTTAAGGAATCCCCCATGTTAGCCTAGAGGAGTAGGCCTCACAGCAGTGAGAAACTAATTTAGCTGTTTGTCACTACCAGGACATGTAAAACTTAAAAGTTCTAGTCCTACTTTTTACTTACACAGCAGTCTGCCCTTAGGGCTATCTAGGGCCTACCTTAGGGCTGGCCCCTCTGTGTACTAACAGGTGGAGTTAAGGCTTGGCAAGTGGTTTTAAATGCCATGTCGAAGTGGCACTAAACTGCACACACAGACCCTGCAATGGCAGGCCTGAGACGGGTTTGAAAAGCTATTTGTGTGGGTGACACAACCAGTGCTACAGGACCACTAGTAGCATTTAGATTACAGACCCTGGGTATATGGTATACCACTTTACAAGGGACTTACAGGTAAACTAAATATTCCGATCAGGTATACTCCCATGTCACCATGTTTTAGGGGAGAAGCACATTCACCTTATCACTCATCAGCAGTGGTAAGGTGCTCAGAACCCTAAGGCCAGTAAAAAGTAGAGGTAAGCAGGCAAAATGTTGGCAGAAGACCACTCTAAAGATGACAGGTCAAACAGGATAAAGGCCAATTTTAACATGTTTTAGGGAGGGAACACAAGCACTTTACCACTTGCTAGCAGTGGTGAAGTGTGCTGATTCCTGAGACCCAACAAAAATGGGTTCAGACACAGGAGGGTGAAGGCAAAAAGTATGGGGTCGACCCTGAAGAAAGGGCCACGTCCAACAACCGGATTGGAGCTTGGTTGTCTGGGGAATGGGCACTTCTTAAAAGCTTCTGTGCAATATGAAGATGAGCATAGTAGGGGCTTTGCCACCTAATGAGACTTGGGTGTCTGGAGGGAGTGGGACCTACGTGAAGTAGAAGCTTTACCACCTAATAGGGTCTTTTTCTAAACTTTATTTCCATTGGTCCTGCAGTACTCCAAAAGGAGCCAGCAAACATCTCAATGTGTGAATAAAATATTTTACATTTTATCCTCTAATGGTCCCTCTCAGACTTCCCCCAAAACTACAAAGTGGTCATGGTACCCCTACTCTGCCCACTTTGATCTTATTTTTGAGGGGATTCAGGACATGCAGCACTCAAACTGTAGTAAAGTGAAAAAATAACACAGGAAAGATCACAGACTGATTTAAAAATAGTGTAAATGTTAATTATTACAATATTAAATGACACCAAAATGAGAAAAATTCAGTCAGAGAAACCAGAGATGCGAGTATTTAAAGAGAAAATAGCACCAAAAAGCACAAAGTGTCACTTGCAATTATCTGGTCATGTTGGACTGGGTGAAAGTCACAAATTTCGATCAAACACAATGGAGCGTGGGTCAGATACAGTGGCAAGATTTGTCTCACTGAGAGTTATCTTCTCTAGTCCGTGCAAAGAGCTGCTGTTTACAGAGGCGGTTTGTAACCCACAAAAATGGTTGGTCAACATAAATCCAGCTAAACATACAAATAAACATCTACATTTAAAGAAAATGGAGAAAAAAAAGTTTCACTTACCTTCTTAACCTGAAGCACTTCCTTGGTGTTCTCTGGCCGGCTCCAGACTCCTCCAGTGCGAGGTCTTGCAGCTCCTTATCCAATCCAGACACTGCACTCATGCTGCATGAGAAAGATGTCTGGCTTGGCTGGAGCAGGCTGCTTCAGCACTCCAAAGAGCACTGAAGGCCTGTGTCTGCTCTCCAACCTAGCTGTGTCAAAGACATCTGATTTGAAGAGGTTGAATTGCGCATGTCGGTTTGGCCGTAGGAATGAAGCCGGCCAAACCGGCATGCACAATAAATACTGAAGGAGTCACTTCTTCCCTCTCTGTTAGGCAGAAAGCCTGAAAAATAAAATGGTAATAAAATCATTTTATTACCATTTTATTTTTCCAGCTTTCTGCAGCTATATGGGGAGGGGGACTTCGCTCCTCCACTCCCATGGAAGAACGCTGGTGGCTTTTCACATTAGCGGGGGTTGCGAGGAGGTCGAGCATCGTTGACAGTCAATGTTTCAGTACGAAGAGTTGGGTGTCACTGGAGACTCACAGTGTAAGTTGACATGAGCTGTAACTGTGGGTGCGAAGAGCAGGTCTCAGAGCTTTGCGTTGCTTGTAGTCGCGGACAGTCACTGTTGGCAGCAAGGTCAGGTCTTGCTGGAGCTTTGCATTCTCATTAGTAGCAGGCAGTCACTGTCAACACGAAAAGCAGATCCTGCTTGAGCTTTGCGTTGGTGTCCATCGCAGGTGTTCAGTTACAGGCACAATGAGGTTATTTCACGATCACAAACCAAAACGTCAGAATCTTCACCTTTTCTTCAGAATGAGTACACTCTGATGCTAGCCAAGGGTCCATGACCAGAGGAGCACCTCTTGGGGATGAGGAATCACTCCAGAAGAGGCTAGTAGCAGGCAGGCAGGTCAAGGCAGTTGGTTCTGATCAGCTAGGTAGTTGCAGAGAGGTCTCTGGAAGTGCTGTGTCCCTGTAATTCACACAGGAAGTCAGCCAATTCACCCTGGGAGTCACTCTAGGTAGAATGGGAACAAGGCAAGGATGTCCAATCCTCATCCTTTAGACAGCAAGGCAGCCCTTCCAGCAGCATGGCAGTCTTTCTGACAGCAGGGCAGGCCTTCTTCCGAATCTTCCACAGGACCAGGAGAGCTCTGACAAAAGGTTCTGAAGGTCTCATTTTCATACTTGATGCCAGTCTTTGTCTGGAGGACTGACCTATCTCCAAACTCGGGTATGATCAGAGGCGGTGCGGGGGCCCCCCCAGTCTTCAGTGGTGAAGGGGGCCCCCTCAGCTCTTCGGTAGAAAGCTGTGAGGATTGCTCTAAAGCAGCTGCAGTCCATAGCCTGCTCTGAGCTCCTCGCGCTGACCCAGGGCAGGACTGAAGAGAAACAAAGTAATAAGTTACATTGTTTCTCTTCAGTCAGAGCCACGAGCCAGGCCCGGAAAAGGGATGGGGGTGGGGCCCGCAGAGACAGCATTCCCCACAGAGCAGAGGCAGCACAGAGCTGACAGGGCCAGGAGCAGGGACATTTTAAGGATTTTGGGGCCCTGGGCCAAACTTATTTTGGGGGCTCCTGTTTGGAACAGCTTTGAATTTAGATCAAATGTCAGCACTTTCATGCACCATTTGGCCAGGTCACTGACAGTGCACAAGCACACTAGTCCACATTCTAAATGTGTTTAAATCTAATGTTAAGGGATAGTGGCTTGTGTTTTCAATATTGTAACACAGCAGCAGCTCACTAATGTTACTGCAAATGACCTCTGTCTCACCCTCCCACTTCTCATATTTCAGGTCCTTTTGAGCTAAAATAACCTTTTTTTATGGATTTTCATGAAACATAATTCAACATTTCTCTGCAAAATGTCTGTAATAGACGTTCACACATCACCCACATTAAAAATAAATTAAAGAAAAATGGTATTTAAAACAAACTGTCTAAGCATTACTCAAGGTCACCAGGACAAGACTCTGCAGAAAAGAGCTTGCTCGATGAGGGGGCCCCCTGAGAGGCCGGGGCCAGAGCCCACTTTGCTCATGCCTTAAAACGTCTCTGGCCAGGAGAAGGTTTGCAGCTCCAGGAATAGGACTCTGCTGGGACGCATTGGAAGGTAAGCAAGCATTGGAAATGGCAATGTTTTTACTTATTTGTTACAGAGTGTATGCATGTGATTTGTTGTGGAATCATGTGAGTTGGATTGAATTAGTTGGTTGTGCAATTGTGTGGCTTGGAATTGTGTGGTGTGGAGTAAATTTGTGTATTGGAATTATGTGGCATGGGTGCTGTGGAATTATGTGGAATTAAGTGTCCTGGAATTATTTGGAGTGGGATTGTATCAAGCTACATACAAAAACTTTAACTGTCCTCATGATATCTAGCACTTTTTGTTTTGAAAGAGATAGCTTCGGTATTTATCTGTGAATAATCTGCCATAAACATGGTGCAAAATATTAACCTTTTCAAAACTAGGGTGATGGAATTCCATCGCACGAGCAGCGGGAGGAGCAGGGTAGGCGGGGCTTTAGTAAGAAGCAATGCAGATAAGAGGAGGGACTATCACACGCTGTAACTGGAGGAAGCATGAAGGTACTGTCATGGCCAACAACATTGTTCTCTTGGTGAAATAGCCAGGGCATCAACCAAGCACCCTGGGGTGGGACTTTGGAAAGCAGTTCACCAAAAGGGGGCCCGCTTTTCAGACTGGCACAGCAGAGAGTGAGTGGCAAGCGCTCTGATCTCTGACTCTAAGCTTGACCTAAAAAGCAGAGATATGCTGCTACTTTGGGTTGAGGAAACCAGGTTAAAGTTTCAGAGTCAAACTTTTCATCCAACATGCATAGTGCTGTTGGAAAAATCAGGGCAGGCTGAAAGTCAGTGACATGCTGACAGCTGAACACCTAGCATAGCAGGGCCTAGGGAGGAGGCGGTGAGAGGGGCACAACCTCTGCCCCCCAGACTACACAGTGGATGCTGGGTGCCAAACATGAGTTGTTGGAGATGCCAAGATGGAAAAGTAAAGCTTGACACAGGTACCAACACCCAAATTAATGCGTGCAGGGGTCTTTTGTAATGGGTTCACTTTATAGCTGCTATGACCATAGCTTACTACTATCTCTTCAGGGGACAGGAGATACACCACCCATATGTCATACTCGAAAAACAGGTCCTGTTAATGCAGGTAAATGTGAGGAGGAGAGTGGGAAGCAGGCTGAGACAGGCCCCAAAAGTCCTCTTCCTGCTGGCTTCTGTATATCCACAAGCATGTGTACACACGAGGGATAGTTGCCCCTTTCCCCTTACCGGCTTGATGTTAAACATGCAGGCTAACAACTGCATGTGTAGTCTTGGGGTGAATTTGACCTATATAACAGTTCTATGTGTACAAGTCTCAGAGCCCCATGTGCACGTGTACATATGTCTTTTGTATTCATTGCTTTTGGGTACAACTCCCAGGGCCACAGATGAACCTGTGTAAACCAGGGATGACGACAGATGTTTTTCTACATTCCAGTGTCCGTTTTCCTCCTCCTGGGTCCCAGTCACATGCATGTGCACATAGGCAGCTTGAAGGCTTCTTTCTACTTCGCGTAAAACCAGGAGCCTCCTGTTATATTCAATGCATTGATATGTTGACATCAGAGACTCGGTTTAACCCCTTCTATCCTAGTGGTGTACAGTTGGAGAGGTACGGAAGGAAACAAAATAGTTTTTTTAAAAAGGGGGTGTCACCCAGGCAGTCATAATGGATTAATAAATGGAGTACTGGTTCAGACAGGCATCCCTTTTGGGTCCCTCTAGGTACACACGGACACCGGAAGATATTGTCGCCTTGGCTGAAGCACACGGTATCCATGACACTGTGGGGCTGCCGCCATGACAGGATGCCAATGCTCTCTTACCTGAGGTGTCCCACATGTTCAGCTCTATCCGCTGCTACCTAATCTCAAAGCTTGCGGTGTAGTTCTCAAAAACAGCAGGCACGTAGTTCTGAAAGACGGAGGTGACAGCAGCTGCGAGTTAGTACACCACTTTGAATTTTACTTGTGTTGATGGATTTATATTAATAATGTTAAAATGTAAATATTTTGCCGACCCATTGATCTTTTATGGTTCAGATCTTTTTATAAATTTATCCAGGAACAAATACTCTTACCAAAATCCAAAGGCCGACGAGGTAGAATAGTGGCAGAACAGAAGAAGGAGATAAAAGGTGAGGAAGGGAGGATACCAGGGGGACTGTGAAAGGCGAGAGGGAAGCGATAAAATATCAGGGGTTGTCACTCAGGCAGCATAGCCACTCTCGCCAGAATTAGCTCTTTCGCAACGTATTCAGTGTCAGCAGACTGGGTCTTTTAGTACGTCATACCCTCTGCGGTCAGTCTTTGTCTTGCTGATCAGGCATGCCCCCTCGTCCTGTTAGCTGTCGTACTCATAAGTAAAGAGGACTAGTAAGTTCCCAAAAGTCCTGTGCCGGAGATTGGATGCATGGGCTCCTCATTTTGTCAAAGTGTAGCAACTTGTTCTACAGGGAAGCAGTAAGTTTTTCCATCCCTGTGAGGTAGCACAGTTTATGAAGCAAGTCAAAGTGAGACGACAATGTATCGGTGCCCCATTTGCTTTTGATGACATGTTTAGCCCCACACAAAACACACAAGATGATGGACGGAATGTTGCACATTGGCAAAACATTCACCCCCAGTCACAGATCTGGGTTTAATCCATCGTTATTTTACTCACCACGCCACCCCAGTTCAGACATGGCCATATGCAAATCAGTCTTGACCCTGTGCCTCATGGGAACAGTCCAGCCCGCACTGCCAAGCCATGTCTTCCCTGGACCGGAATCAAGCATCCTAGGACCGGTTTCGGGGTTTTACCCCTCTTCAGCCAGGATATCTTGACTCCAGTGGCGTAGTGAGCACGATGGATTTAGGCCCAGATCTCTGTACTGGGATGAATGTATGACATTGTTCTGCATTCTGTCCATCAACTGTTGTTTTTGCATTTGTCACCCCGAGTGGGAAGGGTATGCCCAGACGTGGGTCCCGTGCTCTCCATGCCCCTGGAATCAAGCAATCCTGGCTGAAGAGGGGTGAAACCCTAAAACCGGTCCTAGGATGCTTGTTTCCAGTCCCGGGAGGACCTGGCTTGGCAGTTCGGGATGGACTGTAACCATGAGGCACAGGGTCAAGACTGATTTGCATATGGCTGGGTTCAAACTGGAACAGCATGGTGAGCAAAAAAACAATGGATTTAGGCCCAGATCTCTGTACTGGGGTGAATGTATGACATTGTTCTGCATTATGTCCATCAACTGTTGTTTTTGCATTTGTAGCCCCACACAAAGCCACAACCCATTATTATTGACTTCCCTTTGTTAGAATGTAGAGGGTGTGTTGGGGCATTGGTGAGGCTCAGTAGGAAGTAGCTAGAAAGACAGGGTATATCTGTTCATTGATATGTTTCAGATGGCCTACCAGTAGTGTTTGAGCTTGGGACAGAACCAGAGGAGATGAGTCAGTGTGTCTGGGTGGCCGAAGATTTGTTAAAAGCCATTAGGACTGTTGAGGTTCCATTTCACCTTCTAGCTGGATTGTAGTACCAATAGTGTGTCACCTTAAGCATTGCTTCTTTTCCTGAGGTACAGAATGAGGTGTACACTTTGTGGAAGGTGTCAGTCCATTTCTTTAGGATAAAGTGAAAGTCCAGCTCAGCTTCCGAGCAGTGGGGCTAGAATAGTTGCACAATTCCCATGTTTTGAAATGTGTACTCAGACCCACCTTATCCAGTATTTTCCACAGAAAAAGGCCAGTGAACTCTATTGAAGGCCTTGTCTCACAATTGACAAGAGAACTTATGTTTGTGACTGGTTGTCTTTGTCTTTATCGATTTAGAGAAATTTGGGAAAGACACCCTGGATTGTTTCTGCAGGACAGTAGATTGAAGAAAGAGGTAGGTCTTAGTTTTGGGCTGATGATCAATAAGGCAGGAGTTGGGGAAACTTGTGAGTCTTGAGTTGCTAGGTTGGGTGTTGGCTGGAGATCATGGAGTTGTTCTCTGAACAGTAGCAGGTTGGATGGGTTTTGATGCTCTATAGGAAGTCTGTTACAAGGGCTGTTGCCAAACATTAAATGGATCAGCCCTCTGCGGAGTATTTTAAAGTGAGTTATTGGGAAGGCGATGTGGGGTTGGAACACAGCTTATTTTTTGGGGTGATTTTGTCCTTGATCGATAATGGTGCTTATCAGTAAATGGCTTAGTGAGGTAGTGGCGTGGAGGTTGAAAAAGCAGCAAGAGCGAGTTGTTAGCATCCAGGAAATGCAACAATGGACTGTTTAAATGCATCTGCCCAAGAATGTTAACAGACAGTTGCATGTGTTAAAAACCTTAGCCCTGCCTGGTCTTTACAATTTATTATTAGAGTGTGAACACCAATGAATTAGCAAAATTAAAAGGCAGCAGGGAGAGATTCCAAGACCAGGTTTATAAATGTCACAGCTGATGGAAAATGTTGATAAATGTACTCTGACCATAAGAAAAGTGTACATCCCATTTAAGCCAATGTGCTGACCTAATAGATACACCTCATGCCATATAATCTTTTTTTACCATTTCCTATGTTGAAATATGCCTGGGGGATTTTGGGAGTTGTGTCAATGTGGATGTCTCTGGGTATGAGGTATTGACCTGGTGGGGGATCTTTTTCTTGTTTGCATAAGAGTCCACAACAACATTGCAATGTCACTGTACCGAATACAACGAGAATGCTCTATGAGTGATAAGGGAAGTGAAGGGGTTTGAACAAGGCTATTATACATGGCCCAAAACAAAAAGTACTTGTGGTGGGTCAGAGGTAAGAATGTGTCCCCCACTCCAGCAAAATCCTCTCCTCCATCAGTGCCCTTTTTGTGTGTGTGTGTGTGTGTGTGTGTGTGTGTATGTAGATGAAGATAGAGACAGAGACACAGAGACAGAGACACAGACACAGAGACAGAGACAGAGACAGAGACAGAGACACAGAGACAGAGACACAGAGACAGAGAGAGAGAGAGATTGATTCAAACAATGTAATCAAACAGCACCGATTTGCTACAAAAGGTAGTTGGACAATTTAATGTGTGTAGCAGGTGCAGTGTCTGTTTTTTCTGTGTCGTCACCCAATACATTGAACAGCTGTGGTGGTAGCTCTACGGGAGCCAGGGCAAATAGCACTGGGGAACAGGCACCATCTGACCTCTCTAGAGACACCAGTGAAGACTCTGGAGTAAACAAATACAACCTTTGAGGCTAGGGGTTCTGGGAGACTATGAGGAAGAAGAAGGGCAATAAGGTCTGTACAGGATTGATGAAGAGCGTAGTGATAGATAAGAATGCACTGGAAGCGCTAATCAAGGAAACACGGCGAGAAAGTATGAAGGAAAGAAATCACAAGGTGCTATAGGGACAAGGTCAGCTGGGGTATAAAAGAGGAAAAGAGAGGTAGGGAATGGAGAGGGTGAGAAAATGGACGAAGGGAATACAAAGCAGATAGCATAAAAAGAGCAGAGAAAGGGAGAGAAATACTGCACAGGAGATAGGAAAAGCACAGCGGAATGATTTCGATGGGATGGGAGAGAAAAAGTTGGAGATAAAAGTGATAGAGAATAGAAAGAAACAGGCTGGGGTGAGAATGAAGAAAAGATAGGATGCTCAGACATAATGGAAAGGAAGAGATAGAAAGCCAGAGGGAGGAAGGAGGTGTGAAAGAGAAGGAATAGTGGATGCACTTTTGGCAAAACCGAACGAAGAGTGGGCCCGATGTTGCATATCCGGACAGAAGTCTGCATTAGGAAACCCACCTAAAATAGGGCAAACTTCCCCAGCGTACTGATGGCAGGGACCCTGTAGTGGATAGACCACCACCTATAATAGACTGCAGGCAGACGAAGCCCAACTGTTAACTCCATCATCCAGGTTACTTATAACTGCCGTATTGGTACCAGTGGAGTAGCAATAGCCCCCGCAGCCCCTGCAGTATGGCGGGTCACTGGCCTGAGAGATCTTGAGTGGCGCGGAGAATGGGGGTGGGGCCCCATCCATGTACTTTGCAGGAGGGCCCCCTCAAGTTTCATTACGCCACTGGGTATGATCAGTTCCACTCGTCCTGCCTCCAGCTTTTTAAGGTGCCAAAGGCAAGAGCAGGCCTGCTGTCAGGTTCCTTTGTGTGTGCTGCAGACAGGACTTTTGAAATAGAAGGACAGTGGACAGCTTGTCCTCAGCAATCTGGTCAGTATGACCCTCTCCCCTCACACCAAGCTTTCCTTTGTCTCAATGTCTGGAATCAATACACAACCTACAACAGGAGAGCCATTCATAGTCATGTGACCCAGGACACTGCCAGAAAGTCAAACTTGGTTTGGGTAGTAAAATGCCAACTTTTACAAGTGCATCTTCAGAATAGTAACTTAAAATCCAACATCACCTTTGAAGAGGATTACAAACGAAATTAGTTTGAGCATAAACAGCATATCTCTATCTTCTCCCAATTCGAACTTAGCATTTATTAAATGTAATAAGGTAACCCAGTGTTAGTCTATGGGAGACATAGGCCTGGCCTTACAACAGTGAAAAAAGACTCTAGAAGATTTTCACTATCAGGACATGTAAAACTTAAACACACATTTTAATACCAGGCACCCTGCCCAAGGTGTGGTTAGGGCTTAACTTAGGGGTGACTTGCAACTTTTAAAAAGGAAGGCTTAGGCCTGGCAAAAGGTTCATTTTGGCAAGTCAAAATGGCGGTTTAAAACTTCACTACATGCTGAGATACGTTTCAAAAGGCTACTTTAGTGGGTGGCACAATGAGTGCTGCAAACCACCACTAGCATTTAATTTACAGGTCATGGGTACATGTAGTACCATTTACTAGGGAATTACAAGTAAATTAAATGTACCTATCAGCTGTAGCCCAACTTTACCATGTTTACAAGGAACAGCACAAGTACTTTACCAATGATTAATGGAGAACAAGTGTGCATAGTCTTAAAAGCAAACAAAAGAGGTTCATCAAAGGAAGGCAGAAAAGGCACAAATCTGGAGTGACACTGCAGAAAGGGCCAGGTCTAACACTTCTGAAATATCCACTATCTTTTGCATCTTTCAAAAGCCTACAGATAAGCTTAGAAGAGTTGAACCACCAATTTAGATTGTTGTATTACTCCTTGCTCATAAAGCATGTAGCACATTATCACCAATGATGTCTCTTAACGTGTCATGAATGAGAGAGGAGATTGGGGAGAGGAGTTGGCCTAACGATTAGGGTGCTCGACCTCAGACCTGGGGGAACTGGGTTCGAGTCTCGGTAACGACGCTAAACCTCCTGTGATTCTGGGCAAATCACTTAATCTCCCAGTGCCTTACAAAAAAAATGAATGTGTGTTCTCATGTAACGTAACTGGTGCTATGTAAAGCACTCTGATACCTGATTGGATTCAGGTCAAGTTTGCGCTATATAAAACTCTGCTAAAATAAAATAAAAAAATGATATAATATGTGAGGTCATACGCAGTGCTTGATGGAGACACAAGTTATAGTTAGTTCATTGGAGTAATAGTTTCCAGTTATAAAAAAACAACTTAAGCTTGTGTCTCATTCCAGCTTCCAGCACCTAATCATAACATTTTATATATATATATATATTCACGCTCCCTTTCTTTCCTCTATGGATCGAAAAAGGCACTCACAGGACGACATTTTTTAAACATCCATAAATAAGTCAGCTACCATGCCGATACACAGCTTGATTATAATGATAATTTACCCGCTTTAATAATTGCTATGCAATGTTGCATTTTATTTAACATCGGGTTGATATAATGCAAATGCGAATTTATAGCAAGGTTGAAACAGCAACAGGACAATCACGGTTTAAGCAGTAAAGTATTGAGGCATTCAGAAAGTATATGTGCTAAGATGGCTCTCATGCTTATATGGGATATGCTTGTCCGTTGTTGCTGGTTATGTCAGTACATCTTGTGACTTATTTACGGATGTTTAAAAAATGTCGTCTTTTGGAGCGAAACTGAAAAACATTAGACTAAGGCGCAAGCCGAAACGCGTCATGTTGGCTGTACGAATTAAAGCTGTTTAACGATAAAGACCACTGTGATTGCCTTTTTTGATCCAGAGAGAAAAGAAAGGGAGCGTGTATATTGACGCGGATGCTCCACCACGTATTGAGCACCCGTCCGGGAGTGCGCTGGTCAAGGTGCAGTGGAGCGAGTATATATATAGATATATATATATACTGCTCCAAAAGTGCCCAAAGGTTGAGAAAGCACTCCAAAGCCAGCATCCGCTGAATGCTTTTAATGGTATGAATGAGTCTCGGCACGTCGATTCATTTTGCAGCTCACACGTCCTCCAATGCCTGACGCGTTTCGGTGTCCCTTTCTCAAAGGCTGTAGGCTGTGAAATGTATGCGCTGTTTGACCTCAGTCCTTATAATCATCATGACACGCCCTCTGATGGGCTGCTCGGTTGAGCCTGTGCATACTGGGACTCGTAGTCAATGAGATGCGCCAATGTTACCCCGCTATCCTTGGGGGCCGCTCAACTGGGTATTCACCCGAACTGTGTTTGCGGAAAAGCTATGCAGGATTTAGAATGAGGACGTCATGCTGAGGCCCATTCAGGGCTTTAAATTTTAAGCTGCAGTAACATTGGCGCATCTCAATGACTACGAGTCCCAGTATGCACAGGCTCAACCGAGCAGCCCATCAGAGGGCGTGTCATGATGATTATAAGGACTGAGGTCAAACAGCGCATACATTTCACAGCCTACAGCCTTTGAGAAAGGGACACCGAAACGCGTCAGGCATTGGAGGACGTGTGAGCTGCAAAATGAATCGACGTGCCGAGACTCATTCATACCATTAAAAGCATTCAGCGGATGCTGGCTTTGGAGTGCTTTCTCACCCTTTGGGCACTTTTGGAGCATATATATATATATGTATATATATATATATCCTGGAAAAAATGTCAAAGTAATATTGTTGAGTGATGAAATGAGACAGGATATTAAAGTCCCAAAAACTATCAGAAATCATCAGTTTTAGTTTAGGCAAACAACCATAACTCCCCCTCCCCCCTCCAATCAAGCAATCACCGTTGGCCAGGTCTTGCAAACATGCCTGTGCAAACGCCCAACCCACACTCTCATCTTTTGAAAAACATTTTATCATACCATAAGTAACGTAATAGATCAAGTCACAAGCAGAGTAAGTTATAGTTTCACTGCAGCATGTAAGACATTATTAAAAGTAGTATGACTTTGGCTGGTCTACATTTCAGATCTCTGTGAATTGTCCTTGTAGTATGTAGTAGGCTCAGCACCTTACTGTGTGCTGCTAAAAGAACACCATGTGCAGAGAAGTATCTAGAGGTGATGAAGATAGTAGTGGGCATCAAACAAATCGCCTGAAATAAATCAGACTAGTCAGTGGTGTTGTTGATGAGACGAACGCTACCCACAATGCCCAGCTCTGCAGTTCATTTTACATGCTTTATCCTTGCACCCAGATGCTTAACCATACAGTA
This sequence comes from Triturus cristatus, assembly GCF_964204655.1. NCBI lineage: Eukaryota > Metazoa > Chordata > Amphibia > Caudata > Salamandridae > Triturus > Triturus cristatus. Next base: position 923,233,118 of record NC_140588.1, read on the forward strand.
TTGTGTCTGGAAAAAAGTAACAGGCTCTGGCCTCCTCTCATAAAAAAGTACAATGAAATAGATTCTATGCTCAATAGCTAACAGATCATTATACATTTACCAAGCTTAAAATCAGCGGTTGTCCTGCCTGCATGTTAAAATGGCGAAGGTAATATTATGGCAAGTCTACTTCAGCACCCTCCTCTAAGATAGTATCTGTTGAAAGAACGTTTCGCAGGGAATGTTCTAAGAAATGTAGCACATGCAGTTCAAATGTTTTGACTATAGTCTACATGTCAGGATGACTTCGAGTCACCAGAGCCAAATATTAGTATTCACAACTAAGGACCAAATCACACAACCCTTGCACTGGTGCAGTGAGGTTTAACACCCTAAATTCTACAGGTTGGCACTTGCAAACCTGCCATTTGCACTGGCAATCTGGTGCATATATTACATATCAACAAATGTCAGTACAAAACTGGACTGAACCGATGCTAAATGTGTGCAGTCTGGAAGTGGCTGGAAGTTGCTGATTCAGCAAACAGTGGTTTGCTAATGATGTGTGCTTTCTGTGGAGAATCCTCAGTGCCACAGTTTGCTAATCATATTCATAAGTACCTCCATAAAGCTCATCAGGAGGCAGGAGTAGGCTGCACGCATAACCTCTGCTTGATGTAGGCAACCTACTACCACCCACTCAATTCGGTACCCGGAGAGGTAGCTGTGAAGCAGAGCAAAGGGGCAATACAGCCTCGGAGAAGATCCTGATGGTGGAACGTCAGCTGGCTCCACCAATGAAAGCTCCAGCTGGGAACCCATCTGCCACTGTTGCAAGGACCAACCTGTTTAGGGTGGGCCCTGAATTCTTATTCAGTGGTGCAGCAGGTGCAGTAGCACAGGGATCCAGAGCTGTGAGAAGCCACTAAACTCTGATCATTTCGTTATTTCACAGTTCAATCAGCGGCCAGGGGACACATTTCCTTCTTTGCTTTAGGGCCCATGACACACTGGCAAAACATACCTAATGTGCATGGACAAAACGCTGCACTTGCGGGGAAACAAATCGCCACTTTGGGGTGCCGCCTGACATTATACTTTTGCCAGAAGTGTGCAGTGACTATGCGGCACTATAATGGCGTGGTTGGTGAAGGCCTACTCTGCCCTAGTAGCCCATCTGCCAAACCTAGAATTAACACCCCTCCCACCCAGTGTAGCTGGGTGATGACAGCATCATCATTCCTAGTTTCTTGTAAAGCGTTTTTTTTTGCCTCTGGGATCACTTCCGGGTTATACAACTATTTTTAATACACAAATAAACGAATACATTGTAGCAAATAGTTCAATGTTACGCAGGTTTATGTTGTCCTAACTTCACTTTTGCTATGAGTTTAGCTAGAATTGAGGATACCCCTGAAAAGACGAATAGCTGAACACTCATGCTTTGCACATCCCTTTCCCTCCCCGTGGTCCTTTTCTACAAGGTCACACGCGATAAATCCAGAGGAGGAGCCAAGGCGCAGCCATCAATATATGCACATTCAGCATGTGTCCAATCACAGCTGAGATCCGTAATGTGAAGCCGGCGGCACTTGACATCAGCCTGATTCACTGCACATGCTGCCAACACATTCCTATGGTAATCTTCATAATGTGTTGTAGTTTAATAAAGAGCATGTTTGACCTTATCCACTAAAATGTTTTTTTCATCATGTTACCAAACGACAGAATCATGCAGAGTCAAGCCGACCAGCTACTCTGCATGTGAATAAATGACCAAATTCACATTTTCCATTATCTTTTATGGTATTTTTTATGTTAATAGCTTAGCAAAATATTCATGGTATTATTTGTATACCAGTTTTCATTTTTCCATCCTCTCCTAACAAATTAGGTTGCCTCAACCTTACTATCATTAAAGAGATTAAAATAGGAAAATAGCTTCTGGGTCAAAAATAGAGCATGCTTTCAAAATGCTCCTCACAGCTGCTCGCCTCTTTCCCAGGATAGAAGAGGCTGTAGCTCTTGGCTTACTGAGCAGTGGTGTGTATTTAAACAAAGAGATAACTTGCAGGCTTTGCCTCCATAAGAGCAGTCTGTTCACCAGAAGACACACAAACTAGGGAATTTATGGTATTAAACCACATGTAAAAAAAAAGCAAATATCCGAAATATTGAGTAGAAAAAAGTATACAGTATTTTTTACAATTACAAGACATAAAATGGAAATTTTTAAAACAGTCCCAAAACATATGCACCCAGTCAGTCCGCCTCATTCCTTTCACCTCAGCCACTGCCAAAGTCATCTGCGGAGTATCAAAATGATCCTTGCTCACTCCCACCTTGTATAAAACCTACATGGTCCCAGTAGCCAGCATCATTCACGCCCGCAGAATAAACGTTATATCCTAGGAAGAGGAAACCCAGCTCATCCTCTCCCTCTCAGACCATACATCAATCACCCAAACCAACTTCTACACCTACATGTCTAAAGTCAATCTCAACACAGAAAGGACAGCAAACATGCCTTACTATGAAACTACACCTGAAGGCGCGCTGACCTTGGACACACACCCAACCCAACCACCCATGCGGAGAACCTCGGAATAGTAGTTGACAAACAGCTTGCTAAGCAAGGCCAAGTGAACACATTCTCCATCTCTTGTTTCCACACTCCCAGTATGTTCAGGAACATTTTCAGGTGGCCTCCCTTCCACACCTGCAGAACCATTGCCAAGGCCCTTCTTGTTGGTAAGTTGGACTACTGCAACACACTCTACATAGGTATCAACGCATAACTGACCAGAGGCTCCAGACCATACAGAACACAGCTGCCAGACTCACACTCAAACTTCCCCCTAAAACCACATCACCCCGCAGCTCAAAAACCTCCTCTATCCCCCTATCCACAAACAGGCACTCTTTAAACTCATCATGCAGAAATACAAAGCCTTGCACAACATTGGCCCTACCTACATCAACAATTGCATTTCATTTTAAATACCTACCTGACATCTCCACTTAGCCAGACTCCTACTTGCATACATACCTGCATTTGTAGACCTAGATCTGGTGGCCATGCCTTCTCCTACCACTTTCCCAAAGCTTGGAGAGAAGCCTCCTCAGTTTTTGAGTTTTTCAAGAAACTCAAGAGATCGCTCTTCACCAAGTCTTGGGCCTTGTTCTGCCCGTACCCCACTTTCAATGCGAGAATACTCTCCTGGATAAGTCTTGTGCTCTCCAAATACCCATAACATATTTCTGCCAATTTGCCACTACCTTTTCACAGAAGGAATACTGCCCATTGACCCACCCGCCTTTCACCAGGGCACATAAACTTTGGTTATACCTTATTTTCCGATGTTTAATCTATTTTTCACACACAGGCTTTCATTATGAGAAACCCACAAATTTCAATTGAAGCATAAACTTCAACAGTTGTTGCTTTCCAAATTGTAAGTAACAAAGGGATGTCTCTTTTAAAAGAGTTAACCCACTGGCCTATTTACATTATATGCAAATTGTAATCTGCATGGTACACCTTCTATGCAACAGGCATATTATCCCTCTGCACTACTTTATAGTGAGTCAAAACCTCAACTAGACAAAACTCTGAGTTCTATCCAAGAAGAACATTAATCACAGGGGTTAACTTGACATTTTTGTTGTTGCTTGGAAATCGCTGGAGGAAAGGAACGTGGCAGCAGGTGCTTTAAAATCATAATAAACTTGCAAACACTGCGCCCCCTCGAAGTCAGCACTCAGTGTGGTGAAACTGGTCGCACAGCCCTAAAGCCGGCCCTGCTCCCCAAATGGGAGACATGCTACCCCATCTAGGAAAGGTATATCTGGCATGAAACCTTTACAAAAGCATATACACATCACACCCCCTCTACAAAAGCAAAAGCTTTTGCTAGCCCTCAGAGATACCCTAGGCAATGCTCCTTAAATCTCTATTATGGATCCCCCACCACTGCGGATTATACCTGGGAGGAACCCCAAGTATCCAGGGGCTTATTTACAAGCCCCTTGCACCGCTGGTGTGTGACGCACTGGTAGCGTAACCTGCTGCGTGATATTTACAAGCACATGTAAAGCCACCCTCTGTGACTTTAAGTGTGCTTGTAAATATCGCCCCTTTTCACGCAACACTTTGCGTGTTAGGTGCGTGACATGGGTGTTGCTGTGGGTGTTCCCACGCATCACCCATGTCCACTGATGCCTTTCCAGATTTACGAGCAATTGTAAACCGGGAAATGCGTCCAAATGCTATGCCAGACCAGATATGGCGAAGCAAATTGAGGAGAAATATTTTAATTTCTTCTCATTTTTTTCCTCTTTTAATGAGTGCTGCATTCTACAGCACGCATTGGAAGTGGAAATCACCTCAATTGATTGTTTTTGTGCAGGACGGTGCCCCTTCCAGTGCAAAAACAATCTCCCCACGACGCAGACACCCTTGCACCATGGTGCAAGGGTGTCTGCACCGGCGCATGGCAGCAGTTTGCGCACCAGCGCTAGGAAGAGCACAGAGATGCAACATATTGTTGTAAACATGTCGCATTTCTGTGCTTCGAAACCAACGCAGCACAGCACAATGACTTGCGGCACTGCGCTTTGTTAGTTTCTTGTAAATAGGGCCCCCATTCTTCAGGAAGTCTATCTGTACTTTATATGGACATCTATTCATGGGCATTGTATTTGCTATGGTAAAGGTCATTATATTAGGCCTCAGGTAGTTCTCACTGCATATGTGTCCACTGCTGAGAGCACCCACTGAAGAACAATGAGCACTGGTGAAGTGCAATAGTATCTTCAGCACAGCAGACAACTTGGAACTGGAGCCTGTGTAACTTAGAGGGGAAAGACTGTGCTACAATTGTCTCCGAGATATTTGAGGTATACAAGGAGAAAAGCAAGGAAGGCAAATAACATGCAGGTTTTAGGCCATTTCTTCTCTACATTTTGGAACCTAAACCACCTGCTTGCGCCATTTGAGCTTTGGTCCTCTTCATATCCAACTCATGTAAAATCCAGAGCAGTCTATTTATGATTACCCTGGTTGCAATCAGTTTATCCCTACTGAAACCTGTTTGCATTTGAGGGATAAAGCTGCATTCCGCAGCAGATGCTTGAAGCCCTCTAATACATATTTTGCGAATATTTGTTCGGTGACATCCATCAACGAGGTAAGACTTTGGGTTTCACCCCTTTTCATCCCCTAGATTATAAGGGGGTTACCAACATCCTGGAGTCTGGTATTGTACTGACTTAAAAAAGGCAGGGATGGTCAATAATACACAGTGCCACAATCTTTAGCTTAGATCAAATTGAGGTGACAAAAAGAAAAATGTTGGATTCCATCAAAAAAGATCAATCCACTATATAAAGGGTCTTTCTTAGTATCTATTTAACAGCATTTTGTTTTTTGCCTTTTAATACGTTATTGCAAAATAGGTATTTTCAATTTATTTAATTCGTTTTTAAGAATATAGAGTTTAACTAAAGTATTAGAGATCAAAGTTTAAAAGTCACAGTAGCACGTAAAAACAGCATAAGCTGCCCATTGGGTGAAACCTCAGTACAAAGAAAAGACAAGAAAATCAGAAACGTTTTAAGTGGAAAAGAAAACACCTATTGGTCTGGGAGGATATATATTGATTAGGAAAGGAATGTTTTATTTTTCATTAGTTTTCAAAGGGGAATATTCACAAAGGCATCTGTGAGTACCTAAAGTAGTAATTATGTACTCTTATATGCCTTTATGAACTGGCCCCAAACATCTTAAAAAGGGAATAACATTGGAATATTCAAAGAACATTGAAAACAAATATTAACATTGGACAGGACTATGCATTATTTGAGCTATACTAATAGGGAGTTGTGAAAGTAAGAAAAATAGTGCAATGTTAGGGCTACTCCCCGTACTCATAAATGTCCTTGAAAATCGGCTAACATGATGATCAGTATTTTCCCACAGCTAATAATCTGATTTCCTTTTTAAAATATAAATAAAAATCAGAATTTGTATATGATATGGTAAAGGGTTTAAAATGATCCTGAATGTATACATTTGAAAGCAGTGCACGAGAAGAGGAGCGGGGGAACAGAAGCTACTGATACTGCCACACTTACTTCATCATTCTTCTAGAACACTTTTTGATGCATAGTTATGGTGGTTTCCGCCTGTCCACCTACAAGGGGTGGGGAAGTCTAATATGCTATGCATGTGTTCAAAGTTCGCGTTGTGTGGGGATCCTTTCACGATTTACACCATATCCAAAATCATTTGAATACGGGATCTGGTTAGTGAGTGTGGGGTGACACACTATCGAGATCTGCCTTCACTAACAAAGACTTTACATACCTTAAAAGTAGTCCAGCTTCTGGACCGCACAGTCCTCTTGGTAAGAGCTTAAGGGGAGCACCTAGCATAAGGGAGACGGCGAGGATAACACAGCGAATAGTCCCATGTACACCAGCACACGTCCTGCTCAACCTGTTGTGCACACAGCCAAGACTAAGACCGCAGATAAGTTTCAGGACCTCGCCTTCAGGGGAGCCCCCAGAGGCAGAACCAGGAGGGGGAAATAGAGTAGGTTCCAGGGGGCGAGGACCCCTAGAAACCGTCGAATTGTAAGGGTATAGACCCAGAAAGGAGGCGACAGAGTAACACAGAAACACACAACAGGGAGTAGCAGAAGCGATCGATAGAGCTCATCCGGTGACCATAGGAGACAGCAGTGCATTGGGGAGGGTGGGGGATAATTGGATTCCAGTTTTTTTGTTGTTGAGGGGATGGGGATGGGGGAACCTAGACAATGAATAGGGTTACCTATAAATATGAAGATGTGGGACATGCTAGAGTTAGAAATAATACGAATGCAAATGTAATGGACATGTATACGAGATATTTACAACGAGATAAACTGAGATTGTAAACTGAGATTGTAAGGATGACACGGCGGTGAAGGAGATATCTGTAAAAGGCAATAAGTTTGTTTAAAAAAACAAAAAAAGGGGAGCACCTAGCAAAGCGTATCCTGGTATCACATGATGCCCATGGAAGCCTTTGACAGAATACGACTTCAGCCACATCAGATTGACCACAAATGGACTAGGTCATCAGAGATCATGATGTTCATCTAGGCTTCTGGGAGAGGATGCGGCGTTATGGACAGAGCTGCCTACTTTGGACCTGAAGAACCTGGTACGAATCTAGGCATCACTCACCATCACTTTAAGTTCCCTGTGCCTAAAAAATCAATGAATTCAACCATGTGTAATGTAACTGGTGCTCGTGAAAGCACTCCCATACCTGGGGTCGAGTTTGCACTGTAAAAAAATGCAAACAAAAACAGACTTGTCGAAAGTCAAAGGTATATTAATTAGCAACGACAGTCCTGCAATTATATTACACATAATAGTGAACATAATTGCACTTCTGAATTCTACTCTTTTCTTATTATGGAAGCTGCCCAAATGACGTTCTGCTATAATTTGAGTTTAATAGAAATCAGAGCACTGTGTTGTTTTCTCAAAATAGTTATTTTAATCAGTTCCTCTTCTTTGTAGGGTGGCGGTGCCTATCTTTGGATGTGAACTCTGGATTCAACTTCTTTTAGATTACTGAGAATTTGTAAATTTAATGCATAATTTAGTATCATCTCAAAATAACTCTGAAAGTCAGAACATGCTACATACCCTAAACTTGAAAAAAACAGCTGCGCGCCTGTTGTTAAAGAAACCGTGCTGTCTGCAATGCATGCACTAATTCAGGAACTTTGGGGCACTCAGCAAGCGGGCGTTAAAAAATTATTGCCTCTTTTGCATCCGTTTTCGGACGAAAAGCGGCGATAATTGTATCGCCTTATCTGCAAGGTCACGCTATCGCGTGAAACTTTACCTTATCTCCATTTCCCTTAACGCCCATCTTTGCATCTCTAATGAGATGCAAAGTGGGCGTTCCTCCCCAGGATAAAGGGAGAAATGTCGCTAAGCGACATTTCTCCTATTATCAAGCCTCACGCAAAGCAGCATAGCGACAAGAAAAGTAGCGATAACCTCTGTAATCGCTACTTTCCTTACGCCTGCTTTGAAACTGACTTAGCCATGATATCCCATGGAAGGTGGATATCATGGCTAAGTATGTGAGGCCCTATCAGCAAGCTATTGCCAAACTCCGTGGGATAATCGCTGGGTTTCCAGCGATAATCACACGTTTGGCAGTTAGCGCTAGGATTTTTATCACTTTTGAGATAAGCGTTGCTAATAGCACGCTATCTCAGCGATAAAAATCCATGCTAGCCGGCGATAATTATCCTAGCGCTAAGTGCTCTTAGCGATAATTATCGCCGGTTGTTGCTGATATGCCCCTTTGTGAGTTAGTGCCTAAGCACTGAACAGCACAGTGAGGATTTATAGCTAATACGCCTTCTTTCCGTGCTTTGAAATATGCACTGAACAGCACAGCGAGCAATTACAATGAATAGGCCTTCTTTGCAAGCTATGTAATATGCAGTGAACAGCACAGCGAGGAATTACAGCGAATACGCCTTCTTTCCGAGCTTTGTAATATGCACTGAACAGCACAGCGAGGAATTACAATGAATAGGCCTTCTTGGTGAGCTATGTAATATGCACTGAACAGGACAGCGAGGAATTATAGAGAATAGTTTGTCAACCCAGACCGTCTCCTGAGCAGGTCTTACTGGTGCTCTCGAGGGTTGTGTCCTATGGGAGCACAGGTAGGGAGTTTTCTTTTACGCAAAAATTAATAGAAATTCCCCTCCCTCTGGACTTAGTGATGCCTGCAGTATTAATAGTTACGAGAGAGGAAGGGGTTTCTAGATGGATGTCTTTAAGTTAAGTTGTAATGGGCCCTTTGTACATAAGCTGTAGATTTCTTGAAAAACATGCACGCAGGCTCCCTTCTGCATAGAATAAGTTCATGAGAAGGCCCCACACATTTAAATAAAGCCAGTTGTCAATGCTAATTTTCAGCTCCGGCAAAAGGGTGACCACATTTATATTAAATGACTTTCTCTTTAGCATAGAAAGAAATATAAAGTGCAACCAAGAGACATGACAAGAAATTTGTTTTTTTCCCTTCAATGTTTGATCATATCATGATACGAAATAAATCTAAAATATTTTATATCTCAGGATGTGGCATTTGACATTTCCATTAGTCAACTAATTAAACACAACAAGGGTAGTTTGCAATTATATTTTAACCTCTTCTGTGCCCATGACGAGATAGTCTCATCATGGAGCACGGTCGCGCTGTGCCCATGACGAGACTATCTCGTCATGAAACCTGCCACTAAGGAAACGCCCGGCACAGGAGGGGGAAAGGGCGTGGCACCGAAGGGGTTATGAGAATCTCTATTCAACCTCTGACAGTTGTGTCATAAGCAGGCCACAATTCCCAAACGAAGTTTGGGTTACGTTCAAGCAGTATAAACAATTTTAATTTCATAGAAAACAACAAAATAAAGAAGGGGGCGTGGCCTGCAGCAGATGGAAACGGACACGAGCTGAGGAGCTCCAACCGCCGTCTCCCCGTAACCATTTATCCTGATCCCCTGATACAGCAGGGGACGCTGCAAACTGAATCGCAGGACTCCGGAGCATGCCTACACTTAACGACAGAGGGCAGAACTGCCGCTGTCAGTGAGCCCGGGAGATAATTGGCAGTTCCTGTCCTGGCGGGCTCACAAGCAAGATGCCAACCGCGACCTGAATGCTGCCGCCGTTACTGCTCCACAAGGTTGGCGAACTCATAAGAACATGCAGAGTCGGCCAAGCTGAGCGGAGGCCCCCGGTGCGTGATTACGGAGGTGAGGAGGGGCTGGAGCGCTTTGTAACTGATGAACTGCCCGGCGACGCTGACCCCCTAGTAAGCCCTAGAGATGGAGGCAAAATGGCGGCCAGGCTGGGAGTAGTCTGCGGTGACTGCCGCGTCACACAGTGAACCGCCTGCGGAGATTCTCATCTGGCCCCCCGATAAGCCTGGCAGATCGGCAACCTGAGGTGCTGGGGCTTGTAGCAGCGATCGTGGGCCAATGAACTATACAGGCCGTGGAGATGGCGGAACCAATTGCAAGATGGCGTCCACCTACTAGTGGACACCGCAGCTTGCCACTTCCTTGCAAAGAGCTTGAGGACTGAAGGCGGAGACCATTATTGTGCCCTATCGTAGCTGTAGCCCGGGAACTACTAAGCGGTGATACTTGCCTAGCCCCGATGGCCTCTGCCTCGACTGACAACAGGCAGGAGCAGGATCCAGGGGAACTGCTGCAGCGATGAGCAGATGGACAATGGAGGGGTGCCCCTTATCCTGAGAGGTGCCTGGAAGTGAGTAAGCAGCGGAAGTGGGGGAACTCCTCGGCAGCAATCCCCGGCTTCTCAAGCAGGAAGCTGTAATGGCGCCCACTCCCTGATGCGGCTGGCGGGCGCCAGAAACGTGAGGCGGCAGAGGCTTCCCCCGTACTAACGACTGGAGTGCTGGGGGACAGTGGTCCCTTGGATTGGACTCACGGCATTGGCAGGCGAGTGGGGGCACCTGGCTGAGTGCGTGCAGAGGAGCGGTGCAATCTACACCGGGAGCACCCCCCGCAGTGTGAAGGAGCAGCCAGATACCCTGCGCTAATGGCGCCCCTGGCCCCTGGCCCCTGCTCTAGTTGATGACGGGCACCAGAGCACCTACTGAGACTGCAGCATGCCCGGGATAATGCTGACACCAATTGGGCATAAAGAGCTGCGCTGGGACACAGGTCACCCCTTTGCTCCAAGTGCGACCCGCCATAAGACTGATGACTCATATCTGTGCGGGTGCTGAGTGCTCCAGTCTTGCGAGAGAGCCCTACCAGCAGTGGCATCCTCATAACCTCCTGAACAGCTCCAGATGGAGCAGCGGCCACTGGGTGGAGGGGCCTAGAACATTGCTGAGACAGCCACGAGGGTGAGCGTACCTGAGCAGGGTCAGTACCATGTGAATAAATTCTCCTGCCCTTTGTCTGTACCGCTGAGAGGTGCTGCTGAGAACGCTTGAGACAAGCTGTTGCGGTCAAGCCCTAACTATACCTAGTACTTTGCCACTAGCTCATTGAGGTCTACCTGCAATCTAGGGGAACCTTGCACCCCATAACTGGAGTAACCCCGGAGGCGGAAGAGTGCTTCTACTACTACCGAGAAGGGCAGACACCACAATGCCAACACGATGGGGCGCACACAAAAGAGGCGCAGATTCAGCGCCCTCGGCGCAGATGGCCCACCTTGACCGACATCATCCAGGCGATCACAGCATCAAGGGAAGTGCTCGAAGGGAAGATAGACTCAATAGGCACAGACTTAAGCCTGCTAAAAGATGACTATCGTAAACTCAAAGAAAGGGTGTCAATCAATGAGAAAGAATTGGGGGGCTTCCCGGAGAAAGTCCAAGGAATGCAGCGATCACTCACGGACCTAGAAACGAAAATAAAAGTGCTGGAAATGCGGACCGAAGATAGCAAAGGCAGATCCCGTAGAAATAACATACGTGTCATTGGTGTGCCGGAGAAAACTTGAAGGGTCGGACATGGTTGGCTTCTTAGAGGTGTGGCTCCAAACAGTGGTGGCTGTCTCCGTTTTATGCTCTGGAATGAGCACACAGGGTCCCAGCGAAACCTCCAAAACCAGGGGCTCCACCGCGCCCAATCGTGGCACGCCTGTTACATTTTAGAGACCGAGATCGCATCTTGCAAAGCCTCCGCCAAAAACACGGTTTGCAAATAGACAATAGTGTCGTAATGATTTATCCGGACTTCACCAGGGAGGTTCAGCGAGCCAGAGCATCCTTCATGGCTGTGAAAAAGAAATTGCGCCAACTACAAATCCCTTATCCCATGATGTTTCCTGTACGGCTTCGTGTAGCAGACCCCACAGGGACTCGCTTCTTTACGACGCCACAAGCGGCATGGGACTGGCTCTAATCACGGGGTCCGCAGTCACACCAGATTTCCAACACGACCTCCCGGCAGTTGAGTTCCCGGAGTCGTGCATCGGGATCTAAGGCCCCTTCGCCCAGAGAACTCAGTCTGGAGCGCCGCAGCGCACTGCAGGCTGTGGCAACACATAGCCAACAAAGCACCAGCCCCACATTGAGTAGAAGCGGACTACAAGCTGGGAGATCAGAAACGTCGCCAACACACAGTAATACTGACAATTCGGAAACAGACTGCCCCAAGGTTACTCCCCAAACTGCAGACGATCTCATGTGATAAGCATGACGAAGCATCCCTCGTTGATGATTCAAGATGCAGGGAGTATATTGCTGGCCAGCAATGAACTCATTGTCTTGAGTATATGTCACATTGAAGTAAAGGTTGCCCCCGGTTGGGTTGGGGGAAGATGCTAGATCCAATTGACGGGGTGGCGGTGCCACGGGGTACTTGAGTCCACAACAGTAGGCTGATTGCCCTGTAACCATCTTTGGATGTGCATCTGTTTACGCAGTGTTTGGATGGGAGCTAGTTCTTTGGAACCTGTCCTGGGGAGGGGGAGTTGGGGTTCTTCTACAGGTTGGGTAATGTTCGGGGGGCCAGGCATGTCATAGGGGGTGTTTTAATGTGCAACGACAACCCTTGCGACAATGGGATCCCCACTAGGATTAAAATGTATCTCTATTGAATGTGAGGGGGATGCACTCAATAATACGTCGCCATAAAATACATTCCTACCTGGTCCGTAGAGGTGTCCAAATTGCGCTGCTCCAACAGACCCACCTCTTAGAGAAAGAGATAGGAGTGTTGCAGCACATATGGCGGGGACAGGCATTCTTCACTACTTATTCCGCTTTTGCATGGGGAGCGCTTATTTGGGTAAGAGCAGGGGTACCCTTCCAGTGCGCAAAACAAATAATTGATCCAGAGGGTAGATATGCGGTAGTTGTGGAAAGACGGGATGGCAGAGACCTAGTGCTGGGCAGCACCTATGCACCCAACTCGAACCGATCGGCCTTCTTTTCGCACCTGTCCTGCAAGCTGGCGAATGTCCTTACAGGGGCAATGTTACTGGGGGGAGACTTTAACTGCACGCTAGATATCAGCCTAGACAGGTCCAACCGTCCGCTCCTTGAGGCACCTGCACACAAACTTGCAGAGGCACGCTCTGGTTGGCAACAAAAATAGGGGTTGGTTGACACCTGGAGAGCACAACACCCAAAGGACTGTGATTATTCCTTTTATTCAGCTCTGCATGAATTACACATCAGAATAGATGCCATAATGTGCTCACCGGATGTCCATGAGGGAATTCGCAGTAGTGAATATCTCACAATCCTGAGCTCGTAGATTTGCACTGGTATAGCGCGCGCTCTAAGATCCTTACCTGGTGGTTGCGACTGGAGTCTCTAGAAGATCCCGGGTTTAGGGAAGCGATAGGCACAGCTATTACCACATAATTTCAGGACAACGAGCATTCCGCAACGTCCTCCTTAATAGAATGGAACGCCTGCAAAGCAGTCATTAGGGGTCAATTTATATCGGAGATGATGGGGGTGCGGAAGACACTGCTTCGAGACATAGAGAGAAATGACCAATGACTGCGAGACCTAGAAAAAGAGCGACCTGAACAGCCAGAAAAGCAGGCGGAGCTTCTGGAGGCTAGAGAGGTGCTAGCGGTGCAGGTGGAACGCCTGCATTGTTTTGACCATAAAAATTACCTTGCCAGAGCTTATTCATAACAGGATAAGTCGGAGGCTCTGCTGTCTTGGCTGGCAAATCCGGCCAGGAGGGGGTCAGTTATATTGGAGCTCAGGGATCAAGAGGGGACAGTCAGACATAGTCAGCAGGACATAAACGATATCTTCTTAAGCTATTACACAGACCTCTACCAGAGCAAGCTCCATCCAACGGAGCTGGACTTACTAGATTTTACGCGGGAAGTGGAGTTGCGGGCGCTAGATGAGGACACGGCAGACGACTTAGGGCCCGCTATTGAACTTGGAGAAGTGAGGAGGGCTGTAAAAGCCATGGCTAAGAGGAAAACCCAAGGCACAGATGGCCTCCCAATTGAATTTTACTCAACATACCTCGATTTACTAGCCTCCAGACTAGTGCAGTTATATAATGACGCTAAACGGATTGGGCACCTCCCTGTCACCACTAGAGAAGCGATCATCATAATGCTGCTTAAATCGGGGAAGCCGCCATGGGACAAGGCAGCCTACCATTCACTCTCCATGCTTAGCGACGCGCCTGCTCCCCCATATGACCACCCTGGTACACAGGGACCAGTCTGGGTTCATTCCCACCAGAAACACAGCGCGTAACATTAGGCGGCTCCTGCGGGTATTAGAGGCAGATACCTACAGAGTAGACTTGGCGAAAATCTTCGCCGTTGACATAGAGAAGGCCTTTGATAGCCTGGAATGGCCGTATCTATTCCATGTGATGCGGCGACTTGGACTGGGAATTGAATTTGTGTGCTGAACGGCAGTCCTGTACACTGACTCCACGGCCAGAGTCAGAACTGGGGGGCTTATATAGGATGTTTGCCAAGTGCGAAGGGAGACGAGACAGGGGTGTCCCCTCTCCCCCTTGCTGTTTGACCTGGCGGTGGAGCCTTTAGCAGCGAGAGCTTGGACTGGTTGGGATTACCAGGGACTTAATGTGTACGGGCAGATCCACCACATTGCACTGTACGCTGACGACCTGCTCCTCTTTCTGGCTGATTCAGGGGCGGCGCTTTTGGGGGCAAAAAGCCTGCTACAGGACCTTAGCAGAATTGCAGGGTTAAAAGTAAATTGGGCCAAATCTTGCCTCTTTCCTGCAAAAAAGGGCAGAACTGGCCCTAAGATGACGGAGGGGATGACCTGGGAAGATGTGTGTCATCCATATCTGGGCACGCACATATACCACGATCCTGAGGATCTCCTAGAAAGTAACATAGGGAAGGCCATCAGGGGAGCCGAAACTAACTTTACTTTCTGGGGCTCACTGTCACTGTCTGTAGTCGGCCGTGTGGCACTCCGTAAAATGATCACTCTCCCGAGGCTCTTATACTTCTTTGGGACCTTGCCGGTCTGGATCCCAACAAAGTACTTTGTTCAGCTTTGTTCGTTGATTACGGGTTTTTTATGGGGAACGGGCAGGCGAAGAGTAGCGCTTACAGTCTTAATGAGATCTAGAACTGAGGGGGGCTGGCGGTGCCAGACTTTGAGGCCTACTACCTTACGGCGCAGTTCCAATGGTTGATGCAGTGGGTGGCGAGCGCTACTAGGAGAAGTGAAGAGCAGAGGGAGGATTTTGTGAATCTAAATCAATTATCCCGAATCATTTTGTAGCTGCCTGTTAGTATGGCAGCCATCACCATGGAACTGCGCACGGCGCGTAGGTGCTGGAATAGGTACCTAAAGAGGGCTAAAATTAAGTGTCCTTATGCTCCGGAAATTCCGTTAACCATGTGCGAGGCTTTGCCTCATGGTGGTAACTGGCAGAGACTGATGGTATGGGCGGACAAGAGATTGACCTGTATGGAAGATCTATATGAAGATGGGAATATGATTCCGTCGAAGGACCTACAAATCAGATATGACCTGCCTGGGGGGGGACTTTTTGCTGTACATAGCCCTTACTACTGCTGTGCGAAAACACTGGGGAGAGGGCCTCACTGAACCAACGTCAATTGGCTGCCAATACACATTTCTGGCGGCAGGCACATTCAAAGCGGTAACGTGCCTGTATAAGCGCATACAAGAATACTCCCGCTGACAGCGCTGAAGCTCAAGTGGGAGGCCGACCTAGGAAAAGACATCCCAGTGAAGTCCTGGGGGGAGTTAGTTGAGAGAGCGTGGAAGAGTACCCGAAATGCCAGATTCCAATTAGTGCACTAGGCTGCACACATGGAAAAGGCAAAAACAAGGAGAAATGATGCATTTCTCCTCGTTTCGACAACTTAAGACCAGGGTTTTCCTGGTCCTAATTTTGGCGCTGCCTCCTATGTACACCACCCTTGTACATGGGGCAGCTTCAAATACAATGGGTGTTGCAGTGGAACGCCCACCACAACACCCGCTGCCCACCCCTTTCACGCTAACCATAGCGTGAAAGGGGGCCTTATTTACAAGGCAGCGTTAAGCCACGTTGAGGTGGCTTAACGCTACCTTGTACATTAGGCGCAGCCCCTATCGCCACCACGACGTCACTATAGGTGGCGTTTTGGTGGCAATGGGGGCTTGTACATATGCCCCTAAATTATTTACCCAAAATCACATATTTTCATTCAAGTGCAGAGGCCCGGATTTGAACCCAGGTCTGCTGCTTTAAAGTCAGCTGATTGGCCACTTGACGGCTCCATAGACTCCTTGCCTCCACTCACATGTGTGGTGGACCCACAGTTCAGAGGACAAGCATGAGAGGTTCTGCCTTTTTTATTAATTACTTAGGAAAGTCAGATGGCAGGAGTGGGTGTACAAGTAAATGCAGTAGGAAAGCACATTGACAGGAAAAAGGAAACACATTACAATGAAGGACCTAATCACAATAGTCTTACTAGGCGCATGTGTCAAGAGCTTAGAATCTGTCAAAGATTCTCAAAAGGCTTCTTGAAAAGTTATAATGCCCAGGTTCTTTGCCCTGTGTGTCCGACAGCGGTGTTGTTGCCCAGATCACTGGAGAGGCGACAGGGAGACTGCCTCTACAGCTGTGTCGCTGGATGTGCGAGTTTGGATGGGTTTTTCTTGACACTTATACACCTGACCAGATGAACCAGAGAGAAGACTAGTAGCATTAGCAAAAGAACACTCCACAATGGGTGTTCCCAAACACATCATGTTTATTAAAAGATAAACTGGATGACCCTTTAGGGGAGAGACCAAGATAGTCTACACTTGTGCAGTGGCCCGCCGCAGAGCTCTTGCATGCTGAGCGTGGCAGAGGCTCGTGCCAATGATGGAGGAAGAATGGTGAATGTATTGAGAAGGACTACATCCAAACAAGAGCCCATAGGAGAACCTGGGACTGCGGCCTGGGGAGAATTACATGAAAATAATTGCTGGAGTTCCTCATTAATCTCAGAACTCAATCAGGGGCGTAACTACCATTGGTGCAGCAGGTGCAGGGCACCAGGGCCCGCAGCCCTCAGGGGCCCTTCGAACCTTGATAGTTGCTGTATTTTAATACCCCAATGGCCGTCAAATGGGTAATTTTCTGTACTTGCACCAGGGCCCATGGTCTGCTTGCCGCGCTATTGAACTCAATATGCAACCCTGCACTAACATGCAGCCCTAGACTAAAAATACAAAATGTACTGATAATGGAAAGATACTAATAATAATGCAAAAGATAATAACAAATGTGAATTTACCCCGGGTAACACATCTTCCGTCATTAAACAAAAACAAAAAAAACCAATGTCATCAAATGGCTGGCAATTAAAAAGTGCACTCAGAATAGTTCGTAGTCAGAAAAGTTTGAAGGCAATCTTGAACCGCTTTTCAGCTCGCACCTGCCTACTCCATCCTTGCTTATCAAGCCACAGCCCCTGGACCCTGTTCTACTGCACTTGAACCATTTTCAGGTGCGACAGATGCATTATTATTCTCTCCTCCTAAATCACAATGACTTTGAGTTAAACTCCAGCAGTCACCTCCTGAACAGTTCCCTTCCCTTCCATATCAGAAATGAAGTTTGCACACATGTGCTCTGCATCCAGAGCCACCATGACTCACTTCTCATCCTACATTACCTCCCATCACCATCGGTGAAACTAATTGGAATGCGTTACAAGCAATGGGCTCGCACACTACATCCTCCAGATACATACTTGATTCCATTGCCTGCCCCTTTACCTCTCGTGAGTAATACAAGTGGTTTGTGATCAGTGTAAAAACCACGAGTTTTAAGTCACTCAGTAGCTCACAAACAAGCTAAGGTCTAATGTTCAGTGTGGGTCCTCTGAGTGCATGTGATATGAACACAACAGTATATTCTCTGTTACCAACTCAGAAATACACCAATACCAACTTCGCTTGCATCCATAGTCATAAGAGGTTTCGCTTCACAACTGAATGGAATCAGTTCATGCACATTACTAATCATATCTTTGACAAGTGTGAACGCCTATTCCTGCCCCTTTCCCTCACTACAGTTCACATCTTTCTTCAACAATCAGAGTCCAGCCACACCAGTGCCTAATTTGTCCCGGTGTTTTCCAGTGTACGGCACTGGCACATATTTAAAGCAGTCCCAACATTGTGGGGCTATCAGTCTTATTATTTCTTTTTTAAAAGCACAAGCAAAGTGTTTAACAATTAAATATATGATTATAAAAAAATTACCAGGATGCTCAGGTAATTCTTAAAGTTTTTGGTGTCCCAGTATAGTCCATTTGTAACATTTGTAGTTCGGCAATGGCATGCAGGTGTCATTGGTTCTGGGGTTTGAAACACTGGCAAGGACCTGAAGTGGCACGAGCAGCATTGGTGTCCTGGGAAACATTTTGGGCAGTGAACGTATTGTACAAGTTAAACACTGACCCACACATAAATGTATCATAGTACTCGGCAGGTCCTAGGAACGATTTTCAGCATCTTTATCATTTGGATGTGCTTTCTTTATAGCATTTAATAGATCTGCTTTGGAATTAATAACTTCTGATGAAATTGCATGACCTAGATTATCACCCTATGCATTAAAAGGTACATCTGCATTTTCTGGTAGTCATCCTTTTGTCCCTCAAAAAAAACCCTATAAGCCATGAACTGGATCCCTCAGGGCATTCACCAAATATTAAGATGCCATCCTAAACAGCTGGAACACCACTGATACCTTTAAACAAAGGCTCAATTGGTTTTTGTAAAACACTGGCGGCAGATGCCAATCCAAAGGCAGCCTTAAAAATGTATGTGTACCAAATGGATGACAATATAAAATTATATTCTTATTCGATGTACAGAAATCCATGCACAAACAAATCTCACCTGAGTTTTTTTTAGCAATGACAATAACTGAAATCCGATCTGATAAGTTAGATGGAACAATAATGTCCTCTTTGCACAATCTGTTGAATAAGACTTTCAATCTTTTTCTTAGGGCAGATCTGATCTAGTGTTTGGCTGTAATAACTTCTTTCTTTAGTTTTATTTAGTGGCCAAACCCCTTTGCACAGCCAAACTTAGAATCATAAACTTCAGGATCACGAGGAAAACTTGAAGCCTCCATATCAAGTGCACAAACTAGCATATCTCCTAAAATAATCAGACTAGGGTTCAAGATAATATCCAGTTCGGCCTAACCCAACCACCAAATATTATTTTTCCCAACATGTTAATACTGAAATCCTCATACGCATTGGAATTGACATCAGTAGCCCAAAAATAATTTCCCTTCATAATTTAATAAAGGTAACATCCAGCACAATCATTATTGGTGACCTTGAATCAACCATGAAGTTGCGTTCCACCTTGCCAAGGTAGATCCTACATGATGGTCCCCTGATTTTGTTTATATGATGTGCACACATGTCAACATTGAATCAAGTTAATAATTGTGTCTGTGACCACATCATCATTCACGTTGCTACCCTGACAACTTTAGACTTTCTGCATAACACATGATAATGTTAAATTTTCCTGTATCTACTACACCCATTGCCTACTGTAGGGCAAATTGTTTGTTTCCTAAATGTGTTTTAGAACCGCATCTGAAACAAGTTTCAGTATACGACCCTTTATTAATACTAAGTATACTGCTCCTATTTTTATATAGGATGGCACACACAGATGCGTTGTCATGGTCCTCGCTCTCAGCCAAAACTTTAGCTGAGATCATTGACTTCTCAATACCTTTGGCAATATCTATGACCTCATCAAGAGTGGAGTTTCTCAAGAGTAGGGTTTCTTAAATTCAACAGACTCTCTTGATTATTTAATGAGTGTGAGCTAAACGCAAATTTAGTCCACAAAAGTATATATCTACATTGTTCTAAAAATCACATGTAGATGCAGAGATGCACAACACAGCAATATATTCCTCAATTGACTCACCAGGGCCCTGTTTCCTCTTGCAGAACAAATGTCTCTCCAGGAAGATATTTGGCTCCTCCCTCCTTAACATGACGTTCCCATCTTTTAACAGCCTTTTTATACTCACCGAAGCATCAAACTCACTGCACAGTCCTTCTACTTCTGACAGATTCTCAAAGACATTATGGCCTATGTCACCCAAATTGTTGAGCAGCAATGTTTTTTTCCTTTCAGCATCAACATGTTTTTTCCTTTAATGGCTATCAGGTAGTTCTAAAGTGTATTGAGCCATTTTTTCCCCTTGATAACATGTCTACCTGGATGCTGACAGAATAAACTTGACTGACTTATGGTTTGATATTTAGCCATGCCTTTAAATTTTTTTTGTGTAGAGCGATAAGTGACAAAAAATCTGTAGAAGACACACAATGAAGTAATCCACACTGAAGTCTCAAAGGTTTAGCTACGAAAATATAATAACTTACTTCCAAGTTCTGTGTCTTGTTGCAAATAGGTTCATGCCAACATGCTTACCATTTCAAACTGTATGTATGCATACTGTAGAGCACAGTAAAATGTTCACACTTCAAATGCTGTGGATACAAAGATGTTTGAAAAAGCCATGATCCACAGGTCTTTGTGGAGGTAGCACCTCCTGATCAAGAAGTGCAAGAGAACTTGGTGATGATAAGCTCACATACTTGATCAACCTATTGACATGTGAAGGGCACTAACGCGGGGTACGTTGAAAGAGCATATGTTTCTCCTTAGGGACATCGTGCACAGCAGAATCAACAAACTCCAGCAGTGCAAAAGCCAGCGTGAGCAAACTTAAACAAGATTCTCCCATGTCAACGTGATCAGAATGCAACACCACCACTGTCTCATCTCTAAAGACAGTGAAGAATGTTAGCAAGAATCCAGAGCAATAAAAACTCCCCAGGGAGCTCTTTAAGGTCAAGTGTTAGCCAGCGGCGGCCACTCCATTAGGGCGTAGGAGCGCCGCCCCACTGCTTTCCCGCAGTGCGAGAAGCAGAAAATAAAATGGTATTCTTTCGCTGCGAGAAGCAGGGGTGTGACTGGTTGGGGGCGCTTGGAAGATAATGCCTGGTCGGGGGCAGATGGATGGGCGGGTTGGGGAGGAGTGGCTTGCACCATTCTGTGTGCCCTGACTGTTTGGTCGGACCTGGGGCCGACCAAAGCAGTCATGTGCACTCTACATTTAGAGAAAATGGCCTCCCTACAGGCGCTCAGCTGGGCGCCGTCCATGACCCCCCACCAATCACAACGCTGCCATTGCAGCATTGTGATTGGCTTACAAGAGGGGAGGGAGCATGCCTGTTACTGTCCCTGTTCAGGAGCAGCAGAGGTGGCGTGGGACCCGGCCCAGGAGCAGAGACGGCGAGGAACAGGATGAGGCTGCTAGGGGAAGTTATTTATTTTTTAAAATATAATTAAAATACCTCCCTCTAGGTGCGACCCCCACGCGTCATGCCGGCCGCTACTGTTAAAATCTAGCCCTGGCTTTTCCACTTAGCCAATTTGGTTGAGCCTGGCCAGATCACGTCACTATCCCATGCTCCAATTTTCTCATCTGCCAAAACAGTATTTTTTAGAGTCAGTCTACATGTCAGTCTAGAGCGTGGCGGGAGACAATGAACGGACATTACCGCTTTTGTTTGCTCCGTGAATGCCTCTTGACAATTACCGATAAAGCAACATTAGAATGCCCTCTGCCCCAATAATCCAAGGCCCGCCTTCGTCGTCCACTCGTCATAATTTTACAGATTTCTCAGAAAAACTCGTCAGAAAAGAGCAGCAATTTCCAGTGGAAAGAAAGAGGGACACCACAGAAGAGACTCAGAGCAGCAGCAGCGGCAATACATCTCTCGAGCAGAAATGCTTGAGAGAGGAACAAAAAAGTGAAAAAAATCCAAACTGCTCAAAAAAACTGCTCAAATAATCTCAAGCAAGTGCAGAAACCGTCACCTGTTGGTGATTTCACTTCCTCTGTTGATGATTTGACTGTAGTGTATTTGAAACTAACATTGGCCTGCAATCACATCTAAACCCTTCGTGAACTGACCTGTATAGAATGTGTCTGAGTCAAAATAATTTTGGAACGCATGGATGCGATTTCGATTTTAAGATTGTGGGACACACTCAACGTATTGCTGATGGGTGGCAGTGGTGTAGCAGTACGCTGTTCCCAGGAAGGTTCAGAGAAGTGCTGATCTCCCGTGGCCTGTAATCCAATATTCCGTCAGTAGGGCCTTGATTTCTGAGCTGTGGCCCCGGAATTTTACCCTTAAAATGCCACTGTGTGTATCTTCCTCTCCTGTTTTTCCACCAGCGACTTGAAAGATCTTTAAACTAGATATGTTTCCTGAGAGGTGGGATTTTAAGAAAAAAGAGGGAGATTTTTGGACATGGTAGAGTATTGGGCGAGAAAAATGGAGAGGGGGACTGGGCACGGGTAAAATAAAGGAGAAGTGAACTGAAAGGAGATAGTGGGAGGAAGAGGCGAGATGGGATTGAGAAAAATGAGAAATGTGCAGATATCAGGAAGCTAAATATGAAGCCATAATACTTTGCTTTTATATAGCGCCACTCTGCCATCGTTTGGGCCTCGAGGCGATGACAGCTGTCCTTACTTTCTATTTAATGTTTTTGTTTTTTGTATATAAGTATCTGTTCATGTTAATGTGCTTTTTATTCTATCTAGTGCTTTTGAACAAAAGCAGAATAAATACTTTTATAAAATAAGTAAACTTTTACAGCTTTGTGGCTCCTAATGCAAATGAACAGTTGAATTGCTTTATTAACCTCCTTGCTTTGTCTAATTTACTTGAAAATGCACCACTTGCCTGCCCTTTTTAAAAGAAATTCTCAGGGGGAGAACCCCCCCCGAGCCCCCCTTAGGTTGTTCGGGCTTGTTCACTAAGCTTGCTCGCCGCTGTGCACTCCCCTGCAACTTTTACGCTCACCACTTTCGGATGTCACCAGCCACCACTGGTGTTAGCACCATGCAGAACATTTCTCCAATATGTGTTAAGATAGATGTTCACACGAACAATGGATGTAGAATGAGGAATCTATTTAGAAAGACCAAATCCAAATAGTATCCCAAAGATGAACCTAGAACTGCTGCTGCGAATGGAATCCAATTGATGACAGCAGCAGGAATTCCTCTCTGACATCAGAACCCTAGTGCAGAATTCCATAATTATTTAGAAGAAAACACAAGCATGTGCAACACAATAATACTAATAATAATAATAATAATAATGTGACAGATTCTAACAACAGAAACTAATAATAATTGTGAAACATAATGAGAACAGTCAATAAACCCTATGTGCCACCGGGGTTGCTAAATACCAAGGCTTCCGAATCCACTTCATGTTTTTCCACCACCCTACACTTTCTGTCTCTTTTTATCTTACTTTTATTTTATTTTTCATATCTACTTACTAGCCTTCATGTGTTCAAATCTTTGCATTAGCTTTTTAACCAAAGAAAACAGAACTGCAAAATAAAACGAAGGTTAATTGTCATCAATGAAAATCCAACTTAAAAACATGAATCATAAGACACAGATAAACAAATCAGTGGAGTTACAAAGTGAAATAATCAAGCGCCTACTAACGTAGGAGCAAATACTGAACACTACCAAACAATCAAGAATCAATAAATCTAGACATTATAAAGCACAACAGTGTTGCAGCACTAAATAAACTGCAACAATTCACACCATCCACAGAGCAAGCCCTCAAAAGGTCAAATCGAGTAGGCATGTTTCCACAGCTTACCTAAAGAGATATTCCTCCCTGATCTTGTGACAATTGAGCAAGAGTTGGATCCATGATTGAGCTACAAGAGAGGAGAATGACGCCCCTTCTCACTTCTTTTTCTGTTCCTTGGCACCAATAGTAAGTTGGAACCAGATGAACGGAGGGATTTGGATAGATAATATTGCTGTATCCTCATCGAAAGATAGTGGGGGCCTGTACCGTAGAAGGTCTGTGAGCCAAGATTAGTGCCTTAAATCGAATTCTCTATTTAACATGTAGACAATGGAGCTCTGTTAGAAATGGGATTCCTGGTTGGCTGAGGTATGCACCCATGCCAGGCAGGAGCTACCACTCTAGTTAGGGTAAGCTAGATGTACAATAAGATAACCTGTGCTCACCCTCTGGTAGCTTGGCACAGAGCAGTCAGGCTTATCTACAAAGGCATTGTGTAAATTATTTGTGCAACACACACACACAGTTACACAAAAATCCAATCAGTAGAAGTCGAAATATGAATTTTTAAAGATTAAATGCAAAAATAGCATTTTGAAGTCACAAGCGGACATAAGGTGACTTGAGGTCATGAGGGACCGGTGCAAATCCAACATTCAGGCTGTACACTCTCGACAGCAGGCTGACTACAAGACCCAGACATGTCCCACTGAAGAAATACCTTGAATGGAGTGTTTTTCGACATTGAGAGTCTACTGCGTCGTCGTCGAGCCGCTCATAGCGGGTCCCTCTTCCTCATTCAGCTCTGTTGAAGTGAATGCAATGCATTGTTGTCGAGAAGCACAGAGTGTCATCATAGAGCCGTGCAGGCTGTGAAACGTCTGTCGTTTGGCAGTCTCTGCGTCGAACGTCGATGCAGCAGAATTTCTCACCCAGTCAATGCAATGCATCTGGTTTTGATCAAAACAGCTGCAGAACCCTCTTCTGAGACTCAGAGCTTGGAGGGGGCACCACAGGCAAGGGTAAAACTCATAGAAGGCAGAGTCCAGCAGCACCAGCATAATTGTAGGAAGTCTTCTCCCTGAGACTTCAGAAAACAGGAGGCAAACCAGCAGGCCCTTGGAGATCATTAGAGGGAAGGCAGAGTCCAACTCTCCTTCCAGCAGAGTCAGGCAGCAGACAGCAGCAGACAGCAAGGCAACAAGCAGAAAATCAGTCATACACCAATGTCGTCATGTTTAGGGGAGACGCGCATGCACTTTAGCACTGGTTAGACAACAAAAAAAATCAGCAACAATGAGAAGCAAAATGTTGGAGGGAAAGACCACCTTAAGGATGATAGGTTTAACAACCTCCTTCAGATAGGGAGAAATTGACAGATGCCTATGCACTTTAAAATGTAATCTAGCTGCTACGTTCTGAACAATCTGCCATCTCTTGAGCAGATAGTCAGGCATACCCAGGTATAGGATATTAGCGTAGTCTATGTGTGACATAATTACAGCATGGATTACTCTTCTCTGTGCCTGCAACGGAAGCAGTACATTTTTTAACAATATTGATAAGGCACAACATGACCTGGCTGCAGTAGAGATGTTAGAATGCATGGAGAGGTAAAAATCAAACACAGCCCCTAGATTCTGTGCCTGAGTGGTAGGGGAAGGGTGGGTCAGCCCACTCTGGCCAGCATTCCTGCTGCCACCTTGGCACAGGAGACCCAAATAGCATGATTTATGTTTTACCAGTGTTACACTGGAGGATACTGGGCCCATCCACTTATAAACAGCTGTCAAATAGTTCTTAAAGGATTCAAAGGACTCCGGGGTAAGCTTGTCCATAAAAGAAGGAGCTGAGTATCATCTGCATAAGATATAATATGGATTCCAAAGGATTCCACTAATGAGGCCAGGGAAGCCATACAGATACTGAAAAGAGTAAGGCTCAAGGCAGAAGCCTGTGGCACGCCGAATTTAAGCCTTTTTGGCTGAGGAATATCGGGTAAGCCGAATTTCGTCACTGTGATTCCCCAGAAATGAGCGGAACCATGCCAGAGCAGCGGCAACCAGACAAATGCCCTCTACATGTTGTAAGAAGGGGATGTGGGAAACAGTATTGAATGCTGCTGATAAATTCAACAGGATCCGGGCAATCTGTTTACCCTGATCCAGAGCCAATTTAATAGAGTCTGACACTTCGACCAGTGCAGTCTCTAGGCTGTGTCGTGGTCTCAACCCAGATTACGAAGTGTCAAGAAGTTTAGGCTGTTCTAAGTAAACAGGTAGCTTTGTTAATTAGCTTTTTGAGCATCTTAGAGGCAGCAGGAAGTAACGAAATAGGCATTGATGTGGTAAATTGCATTCTGTCAGCCGTTGGCTTTTTTAACAAGGAAATGAGTCTGGCTACTTTCCAGCAAGAGAGGACACTAGCTGATTCAATTGAAAGATTAAATTCATAATTAAAAACGGGGTTAATGAATTTAACCACAGTAGCCAAAACCTGGGGAGGACAAGTATCTGGTGAGCCCGACTTGCATGTCAGAAGGGCTTGTTCAGACTCCTGAAGAGAGATCTGAGAAAATTCACTCAGCTTATCGGTGATCGCCAGCGTGTTGCTTGTAGATGTAATGTCTATATCATATTGAGCACTGTTTAGGTTTAGATTGGTAACAATTTTGGCAATCTTCTGCTCAACAAAATTTAAGATATCCTTACACTGTGTGTCCGAGGCTGTAATAGGCTGCGGGAGGGAGATAGGCTGGAGAAAAGACTTTACAGTATTAAAGACTTCATGTGGGCAATTACCTGCGGAAAGTATTTGATCCGAAAACAAGGTGGTCTGAGCCTGTCTTATCAATCCAATATGGTACTGCAATGGCAGGCTATAGATCTCCTTATCTTCCAGTAAATAATGCCGTCTTCACAGCCTTTCTAGATGTTTACAGCATTTCCTTATTGCTGGCATTTCTGAAGATAGCCAAAGGGCAGGAAGGCGTCTTGGTTGTCCAGTATTTTTTGGGGGGGCCACTGTGTTTGACATCTCTAGAAGCCAGGTATTCAAGGCTAAGGTATCAGCATCAACATCTCCAGTTAATATGGGCTTTAAACGTCTTAACAGTGGCTTCATTTTGGCTACCTTAGTTTTCACCCATCCCCTATATTATCTAAGGGCGATTTCAACATTTCTTTCCTTAAGAGCCATCTCCATGTCCCAAGTAAAATAGATTAAAGAATGGGCTGACCGTGGTATAGCTTCTACTTATTGAACAATAACTTCCCTGTTTGAGAAAATGGGGTCAAGAGTGTGCCCCGCCTGATGAATTGGACAATTGACAAATTGACTCAAATTTAGGAAATTCAGCTTTTCCAGCAAAGTAGTCACTTGCACATCTGAAGCATTCTCAATATGTATAGAACATTCCCCGGGTAGAGTGAAATTCAAGGACTACACTAGATGAGTCACAATGGCATCATCCTGAGACTTAAGATAGCCTCCCAGGTATCATGGGGCCGATAGCCCAAGGCCCCTGCAAGGGATAGTTGTACTGAGCTAGAGATACAAAAACCTAGTGTCTTTACGCCTAACAGGTGAAGAAGGGAAAAGGTTGAGCAGTTAAGAATATTCATAAATGCAATAGTTACACCTCCCCATCAGCCGCTTACTCTGTCCATGTGAACTATAGAGTCATTAGCCAGTACAGCCAGAGCAATAGCCAAGGCAGAGGTAGCGTTAGTCCAGGTCTCAGTTAAGAATAGTAAATCTATCTGTTCACAAACAAGAGCTTGTGCAGAATTTCACTGAGATTTTTCAAGTACAAAAAAATAAATAGACACAGTTTGTAGGGGAAGAGAAAAGATATCCCCATTATCAGCATATTTGCCTACTTACCTCCAATATTTGCTGTAACTTGTTTTTGGTGGCCTTAGGAATCTGTGCACTTTACCACTTCTAAACAGTGCTAAAGTGCTTGTGCTCACTCCTGTAAACTTGGTTTGATTGGCTTATACCTAATTGGCATATTTAATTTACTTATAAGTCCCTTGTTGAGTGGCATACCCTGTACCCAGGGCCTGTAGATTAAATGCTATCAGGGGGCCTGCAGCACTTATCGTACCACCCACTTGCACCTGAATAGCCTGTGCTCTGCCTTCATGCAAAGTGCCTAACAACACTGTATTGTCACTGCAGTCAACTTGGAACCAGGATAGGGGAATCAAGAAATCCCATGCACTTCAAAAAAACTTTCCAGAAGCTTCTCCCACTTTCCAGAAGAAGGGCACCAGGGTATAAAACTAGGACCTTCAGACCCACTATTCAGTTACCTACTGCTCCTGTGGAAGGAATCTCAAATGACTGCCTGTTGCTGTTACCTGCTCTGCCAGGCTCCTGCTCTACCTGGAAGGACTGCTTTGCTGCGTGAAGTCTGCCTTGAACCTTCAGGGGCCCTGCGTCTTTACTTGCACACAGGATTGCCAGAAGTGACTCGACTCCAAAGGCCAGTTTTCGGGCATCATGTTCAGAGCCATAGAGACATAGAAAGGTTCCACCATTTTTGAACCTGTATTCAACCTGAGTGAGTCCTGAGCCCCCAAGAGGTTTCCCACCAGTCTGGAACCTTAGTTGTGATGCTAAAGGTGCCCACATGGCCAATTTCCAAAACAGAGGAAACACAATTTGGCCAAAAAGATCTTTGAGAATCAGGAGGAGACTGGGACCAACCTGCTTGCCTATCTGCTCGAGGTGCATCGCCGATCGGATTGACTTTGCAGCTTCTCCCACTACATTCTTGAATAAATACGGTACTTTTAGAGTGCACGATCACTCAAACACTGTTCCTCCATGAAAAGGACAGGAAAGAAACAAGAGCGAAGAAGAGGAAATACAGAAGGCGACAAAAGGACACATAGGCCTATACCCATCCAATTATATTAATGAGTGGCACATGGTATCAGGAGAAAGGAACAGCTGAGTCTTCAAATTCTTGTCGAAACTGGCTTTATTAACACATAAGCAAAGCGGTTCTGGAAGTTGGTTCCAGGCTTTCAGTCCTAGGACCATGACGATTTGCCTGCTAGGAATTTAAGCACAAAAGAATGAAGTTTTAGCAGAGTGGCATTAGAAGATCTGAGAGTCCTTTGAGTTTTATAATAGCAAAATATGTCAGATAAATATTTAGTGCATGTAGCATGAAATGATCTATAGACCTGAACAAGAATTTTGAATAAGAGACTCTTATGAATAGGTAGCCAATGTAACTCCCTGACTGCTTTGGCCGCAGAACTACATCTACGGAGTTTGAGCACAAATCTGGTTGCTGAATGTTGAACTATCTGGAGTCTATGAAGCATTTGCTTTGAACTTCCTGCCTACAAGCTGTTGCAATAATCCAGGTTCGAAGTTATAAGATCACTATTTTCCTTGGGACTAGGGGAAGGAAGTCAAAAATGTTTAAAAAGATTTAATCAATGAAAAGAACGTACTGGCTACTGATAGTACTTGTGGCCGAAAAGACAGTGCGTTTTCAAATTTGACTCCCAAATGTTTTACCACTTCTACTGTGAATGGAGGAGTGGGCACATAATCTGGCCACCTCATCATAGGGGAGAACAAATTAGACTTCCCGAGCAAAAGAATTTCTGTTTTGTCTGTGTTATGTTTTAGGTGATCATTTTCCATCCATCGAATAATACTTGTACAATTCTTAAAATTATGTTCGGACCCAAAGGAATTCGTATCTGCGACAGCAAATCCATTTCAGCATTCTCTCACTGATGGGAAATTAGACCTCGTGGAAATGTCTTGGGCCCTTTTCTTTGTCCTCCAGGAGTCTTTCGACTTCCATTTCGGCGACTAAGTCCAAACATAGAAATCTTCATTGCGACTTCGACCCATCATCATCCAACAGCAACGCTAACTCCTCGGACACAACGTGCAGCCTTGCCCCACTGTATTTTACCTTCTCAGACATTTTTCTTCAAGAATTTTTGTAAGTCCGAAGGTAAACGCTGACTGGGCCCAGTCCTCTTCTTGTATCAATCTGCAATCTATCACAGTCAAACTTAAATTTCGACTTCGACTCGATGTCACATAACTAGATGTCCAAGGTTGGCGCTTTGATCTTTTATGTGCTAGTTTGGATTTCTGTTGTTTTGGTGTCAAATAGTGTATTAAAATGCATTTTGCTAATTGGTTTGGGATTTTTCTTGTGTTGTGTTTTCACTTTATTACTACGTTTGTGCTGCATAACTACTTTACACATTGCCTTTAAGTTTAGCCTGACTGCTTTTTGTGCCAAGCTACTCCGGGTTAAGGCCAGGTTAATTTAGTGACTTTTTGTGGTTCACCTTGCAAGGGATTGTGGCTGCTGCTTGACCTGGGCTCACACAGTAGTCAACGAAAAACCCAATTTCTCACAGTGACAAATAGAGCTGAAATCGTATTTTAGAAACACTTATTAAACATCAGAAGCAGAGATACCCTCAGACATGCTAGCGATTAGCAGACATTTTGGCCAATCGCACATAGCGCCACCTTTGGCATCAACTGACCTCATAGTCACACACATAGCAGAGAAGGTGAAATGACATACATCCTATCTATCTGCCTTTTATTATTTGTCTTATCAGGTGACATCACACTGTCATTGCGCTATTCACGCACTCTGACAAATGCTCCGCAAGGGCGCATGTGTAGTATCTTCAGTGTGGTGACCAAATGCTCTATGGTAGACCATAAGAACTAAATGGACCTAGCCAGACCTATGGAGCAGAGTATAAAAACATGCAAAGCACTATATTAGAAGGTACAGCACTTACAATCTTCAAACACAAAAAAACTTAGAATTTTCACACACTTAATTTACAGCTTTCAGAATAATGGATTTACACTGCCTGCAGTTTTGGACAGAGGAGTATGTAGGCAGTAGTAAAGTGTAGGACTTTGTGATGCAAAAGTATCAATAATTCCATGAATCATATTAGGGAAGATCTAATGTATTGTGCTTGAGTAGAGCTGACTTTTCTTTTCGAAGAACAGCAAACAGATTTATAAACAAGCTGCTGATTGTTATTCCCTCTCACAATTGTTTGTCATTTGTGAAGGTGTGCAGGGTGAGTGCGAAATGATAATTGCTATAATTGTTTGGGTTGTTTTATGCAGCCGAAAACACTATGGTTGCGTCAACTTCAGTGCACCTCATTATATTAATAGCTATATGCATAACCTTGGTTAATGGATAGTCATCGTTTAAGGGTAAGGTGCCCTATGTTTGTGAGGTTTGGAGGATGGTTTCTATGATGAAGATATGTCCATCCACCTCTGGGGTGTAGTGGACCAAAGATTGCGGCCCCACTAGTGTTTTGGCTAGTGTGACAGGAAGCACAGCCTATGCCCTGTGGTTTGAGGGCTTTTGGAGTATTTTAGTATAAAGGATGGCGCGTGATTAGCAGGCGTTGCTTCTGTACTTTCAGGATAGATTACAAGTGTAATGTAGACTCCACTGTCCTGTAACCAGGGAGGCCGCTCTTTCCTGATATAACTTTGCCTTCTTCCACATGAGTGCCAATGTCGTACACATACAGTAGCGAGCATTGCAAGGGTTTATTCATGCCATGGTCTCTGCCACACAGTTGGGCTCTCTAGTGTCTTCAGTAGTTGAAGTGCTGGAATGCCACTATTTTACCACTCAGGACATCGGTAAATGTTGCTTATCACAGGGACTTTAGAGGAATGTCCTGCTTTTGGCTTGAAATGTAGCGGCATTTGTTGGCATATCTAACATAAACAATAGAACATAATACAATAACATACAGATAGCAACTTGACAACACAAATAAAACACAATAGGACATAACAAAACTAAAGAGTCAAAACAGACCGCAACACAACAGCCTTACCACAACCCTGGACTAGCGTAGGACAAAAACAAATCAGCACCAAAACAACAAGACAAATACCACCACAACAAAATGCCACACAAAAAATATGCACAATCATTCTTATCACACAATACTACCACCATTAACACGGAGGGTGCAGGAGTTATGTTATCCAATGCTATGCTGTTATGTTATGCTTTGCTGTGCTATGTTATGTTATGTTATGATATGTGTATTTGTGTAGAGCATGACTCACCCAGCAGGGTATCCTGGTATTGGGGTGGGGGTAGAGTAACATGGAGCATGGGTGGAGAGAAGGGCATGGGCAAGAAAGAGCAATGTGGAACGGGGCAAAGAGATGTACACGAGAGAGAAAGTTATAGGTTCTTATGAGTGCTTAACCCAAAAAGTGGTGCCTGAAAAGTAAGCATTGGAGGACACAAGTAATGAAGCCATGCTCCTGGGGAGGGTGCAACACAAGCAGAATAATGACAGCCAGCACAAGCTAATGAAAAAGCAAGCAAAAGAGAGTGACAATAAACCAAACAAGCATTTGCAATGTAATAGGTCTCGCATTTACCATAGTTCGAGCTATTGGCATAGTAAATGACAATGCTTTTTATTTATGTGTTGTTTTTCGAAAAAGGATAAATAAAATGGCATTGTTATTTACAATGCCAATCACTTAAACTTGTGCAAATGCGAGACCTATTGCATTGTAAATGCTCGTTCTTGAACTTATTTCTATGTGATTCCCCCATGGCATACAGAGTGGCCCATTAAGGGGCTGTGTTTTTCACAGTCACAAAATGGCTGCCAAGTACTGCTGAGTGTGGGGCAAATGTGTGTTTTTGTTAGAGGCTGGCTGTACGAGGCATAAAGACGGGGCGATAATGAAAGAGGCCTTCTTAGCATAACCCTCAGCAGATACATAAAAACATCACAAATACCACATCAACGCCATACTACATGGAAGCCACATTCCGCTAGTGCCCAGAAGCTGTGTGACCTCTATATTTAAATATAATCTGTGGATTAAGGCTGCACTAAGGGCTTGTAGAAAACATTACTGATGAAAATAAACTATGCAGAGGTCCCAGACTCATAGCCGCGAGCCGCTGGATGCGCATCATTATTAATGGGAAGAAGGCATGATCTGGAAGCACGCAAGTTCCTTGCTGTAAGTGAAAAAGATGAAGGAAGCTATTTACCTAATTGCAGCCCCGCACCCAGACTCTTACCTCCGTGTTGGGAAAGGACGCAGACAGCGACCAGCAGCGCTGGCATCTGCAGCCCAGGAACCACGACCCGCGCCATCAAGTTCATCATTTCGTGAAGCAGCCCCGACGCAGGAAATGAAACTAAACAATTTACCTATTTACCCATTTACCTATTTGAGTGGTGATCTTTAAAACGTCAGCACAAGCATTCAGTATACAGCAGTGAAGAGGGCTTTTTTAGAGTCATTTTGTATGAGTAACATCCTGGCACTAAGATGGCAATTAGAAAAGCAGTCTGCAGTCATGTCGTGTTGAGATCCTGATTGGCAGAATTGATGCAAATGGAACTTAGTACTGCAAACAATCTGCTGGTATGGGGACTGTTCCTATTACCAAGTTTTACTGGATGAAAAGGGTGGGGGGTCTAAAGAGGTGACCATGCAAAATGCAATGAATACCCACAAGGATTTAATTATGCGGGTGTCAACAAACACTGTTCATGTTGTTTATTTACCCTGCAAATGCACACAAAAGTACTCTACAGAAGTATATTTCCTTGGTTGGAAAAGAAAGGGGCACCCTCATATCCCATTGGGGTGTATGAAAAGGTTTTGTCTTCATGGTGCTTTTTTCTTATGGGCAAAACAAGTGTGTACGCAGCTAATGTCACACTTACTCGTTGTCCGCAGGTCATTTGAGTGTGAGTCCACTTACAAATAAACAAGGCTGCAGACACACCAGTGGGGTGTTTTGTGAATCTCATAAAAATGAAAGGTGCAAACCATAGGTATAATTCTATGATGGCTAGATTACCGGCTTCGTCCTAAGTTTTATTAAACCACGCCATAAGGACCATGAGGCTGAATCTGGGGCGTGTACTGTACTGTACTGTTGGTTTACATGTGTGTGGTCTTGTTCCCTCGTGCTGCCAGCGGTTTCATTTATTTAAGCATTACATAAAGCAGCTCATACTGTTTTAAACACTCAGTGGTTAAAAGTGAGATACTATCACTTTCATGACCTGCATTTGTGCCTGCACGTCACTAGAGATTCAAGAATAGTCTGTTCTTTTGCACTTCTGCCTGCCTTTGCTAGTCTTGCATGCGCATAAGTAGTGTTCTCAAGTGACTGCGGAATGTTGCTGGATTATCGCATAACTCACACACAGATTTTAAGGATGGGAGGGGTTTACGTGGGTGTATTCGTCGGGCGAGTACGCATGTTCCTGGCTGTAAGTGGAAAAGATGAAGGAAGCCATTTACCTAATTGCAGCCCCACACCCAGACTCTCACCTCCGTGTTGGGAAAGGACGCAGACAGCGACCAGCAGCGCTGGCATCTGCAGCCCAGGAAGCACGACCCGTGCCATCGAGAACCCGTGGCAGAGATCTTGAGGACAGGAGGGGTTTGCGTGGGTGTATTCGTCGGGCGAAGCCTCCTTCCACCAGTTCGTGAAGCAGCCCCGCAGGAAACGAAACAAAACAATTACAAGTTGTTCAGCATATATAATTTTTAAAAAACATGGCACATGTAGCATCTGAAAATCGACACGAGGAGGTGGATCAAGGTATAACTCTTCTGACTTTGGAGCGGGAGAACAGGGTTCGAGCCTGGGGTGGGCTGTATCACGTAATCACATACAAACAAGTAGTCCCTAAATGAATACATAACAGCCAGCAGCGGAACTAAACTGTATTTGGTTGGGGCTGCTTCCTACAAAACGGAGGCAAAACAAAAGTGACGTATCGGCCCACCAGCCAATCAATCAGTGACATAAGAAGAGCAATGCCAGATGTAACCAATGCCAAGCGACAAAACAAATAGAAACGAAATGGGTGGAGTTTCACCACTGATACTGATTATTTGATGCCTCGTAGAGTCAGCGCATGTGCTGCCTATGCAAGACCTAAAAATGGGAAGTAATGGGAGGTTTCGAAGCTCACTGTGAAGCTGTCAGTAGTTTATTTTTTTCACAAACAGACAGCTTGCCCTGTCTGGTGGGCGAGACCTAAAGATAATCCTTCTAATAAAGGCAATGATAAAACATACCGCACCGAAGCATCAAAATGATGCCTATACCATTCCCACACGGTGCAAAAGGTCAGTATCAGATTCACAAATGTAAATACTGGCGTTGGCCTTTCAGAATATGAGACCTTAAAATGGCATTTCAAGTAACCTTTTGCTACTCTATGTGCAATAATTGTTTACTGCTATTATTAAATGTGACAGCTGTGTTCATGTTTATATCATATTAATGTTTAACACCTGCAGGACTCTTTTTATAAGACATTTCAGAAGTGGGTTCATTCCAGAGCTTTGCTCACACTGACGTCTCTAATTTGCAGATCTATCATCAAAACAATCAACAGCCGAGGGTGCCCCAGCTTGAGCGTTGGAGTGCCACCCACAGGGTGCCCCAGAGGGCCACATGGCCCCTGCAGATGGTCTCGTACCCTCAGTAAGGATAAACCCTGCATGTCTTTGCCTTTCTCTATCCCAGGAAGCCTTACTCGTTTTAGTGGAATACAGTGTGTGCTGTCATATTCATGTGGCGATGGCATCACACAGTTCTCGGGACTCCCTTGTAACTTGCCAATGGAAGGGCTTGAGGATAAGACATCTTTTCCATATGTTGGGAGTAGATGGCCTGGGCAAGTGTGCCGTAATAGGTCATGCTATTGCCCAAATGCAGACCCTAATAGTGATAGTAGACCACCCACCATCAATGTACGGGAGTAGAAATATGATTGATGGTTTGAGGATTTATCGTAGAAGCCCCTTCAGTACATAGAATTTAGAAAGTTAGACAAACACCCCTTCATGCGTTGAAAGAATTTTTGGTTTATTGGGCAGGAGATGAGTCCTTTGGAGATTCACGTCGTGCAGTGAGTGAGAGGGAGTTGGCTTGTTTAGAAATGTTGTTGCTCGGAGTGTGTGTGGGTTGTTGTAGAGTGGAAGGGTAGAGGTGAAAAATATTTCTGTGGGTAACAAGGTCCATGGTTGGGTGCCCTGTTTGGCATCTGTGCCCCCTCTAATTAGGGTTGTCTACAATTTCATTGGAACTCAGCAGATCACTGGTTGATCTTGTGACAATATGGTTCCCTAGGGTGAGATCACAAGCTTTCACCAGTGTGGAAAGGCAGAGGGCTAGTGTGATGGAAGAGGTTTTGTTCTGTGTGAACCAGACCACATTTTATTTCATTTAAAACCGTTATTTATCATTTTCTCCCAACACTGAACAGACAACCGTGTACATGGTCCTTAATTGATCATTTAAACATTTTGCACACTACAGGTGACTAGTACGGTGCGGGGGTGGAGGGGCGGGCAGGGAAGGCGAAAAAATAAAAATAAAAATTCACTTACCTGAATGAGCAGCCATCGCTCCCAAGTCGTCTCTCCTCCGCTTCTTAACCAGGAAGCACCCAGCCTCCCCTGAGCCAATCACAACGCTGCAATGCAGTGTTGTGGTTGGTCTGAGCAGCATAGTTTGACGCTCAGAAGGAGAATGGGAGCCTGGGCATTTTCTCTACCAAGGCTGTAATGCAGCCTTACCCAGGCTGTAATGCAGCCTGGGCGGAGAACATGCAAAGTGTGCATGATGGTTTGGTCGGGCCAAGAAAGC
This sequence comes from Triturus cristatus, assembly GCF_964204655.1. Lineage (NCBI taxonomy): Eukaryota > Metazoa > Chordata > Amphibia > Caudata > Salamandridae > Triturus > Triturus cristatus. Next base: position 923,269,572 of record NC_140588.1, read on the forward strand.
CGGCCAAACCGTCATGCGTACTTTAGAGTGCAGCAACCACTCCACCTCCCTCGTCACAGGAGCCTGGCCCGCTCTGCCCAAACCTACTGGATACTAAAAATAAATTGAAAATAACTTCTGTTATTATAATTTTGTTTATTATTTTACACTGCTCCGAGAGCAGTGGGGGACACTCCTCCGCCTGAGCGGAGGAGCCGCCACTGTACAGGTGTAAGACATAATACTAGCTGATTACGGAATAGCATGGAACACACCTCTAACATCCTACTCCCCGATAAAGACACCTCGTTCTCACTCTCAGAAGCACCTGCATTTCACTCACTCTCCCTACCCCCTATGAAGTGTTCACTCAGCACCCCCAAGTCTCCAGAGCTGCCTGCAAAGTGTCATCAGTTCTCAAGCATCTGAAATGCACCTCCTCATCCTGTGCAATCTGTCCACGACGGCTGACCAGTGGGACCCCACTGCCACACAGTCCCACGCCAAGTGCAAAAAGTCCTCCACCCCGAAATTACAACGACGGCAAGATGGCCACAAACCCGGATTATACCTGTGTAATTTCACAGGGGTCCCATGAGTGAGATATAGAAAATGAAAGTGTATCCGGCTCAAACAAGCGTTACTAGACAATGTTTTCAGCAATGCACAAATACTTGCCCACGCCATACCCAAAAGGGTAGCATCCAAATCCACCTCCCAAGTCTGCCGTTCCTGCAGTTGCCCGTGTATGCCATCTGCCTGAAGTGCTTTATATATCTGGGAGACCAGATAGAGGCTTGAGCCCATCATCAACAGTGCTCCCAATGGCGGTGCAGCTGGAAAAGAGACCAAAATCTGTTTAACTATCTACACCACACCTGCATACTGTAAAAACTTCCCTACCCCCAGGCCAAACTGCTGCAGCACGTCCTCAAATGAAATGAAGATCTCATTGGGATACAAGCCCCTCCCCAAACTCACAGTCTCCTTCATGTCACGCCTGAAGCGTCATGGCCCCTTCCACCTGTCAAATCGGGGTGAGCACCCATAATGGAAGCTCTATGTGGAACGGGGCCCTCTTAATCACTACCTTAACCACCCTCTGCCAGATCACTGTGGTCTGCCGCAGAATGTACGGCTCCCCCCTTGATAACCGGAGCCCGGCATCAGCATTTTTGTGAGGTCGCCATCCTCTACCAGTCCTGTGAAAAGGTTGTTTACCAATTGCTCCCCTCAACCAACCAGTGGGATGTATGCTGCAGATGGGATGCATAGTAATAATGTTCCAGATTAGGTGCCCCCAGTCCCCTTTCCAGATGTCCCCTCATTAAAGGCATTCTAACCACTCTACCCCGCTACCCCACCCACAAGGGCAACGTAAGAAGGGTTTTTGACTGCTGGAAAATCCCTGCCCGTAAAGGACTCAGTAAATTCTGAATGGTGTACAGGCAAAACAGCACCAACAGCATTTTAGCTACAGCCATTCTGCCCATGAGCAACAGTGGCAGAGTATTTTAGAATCTCACCGAACCCTGTAGAGAAGTCAAAATCATCTCTATATTATGCCACATTTACTCTCCTTCCTTATGCGCCACTGACACTCCTAAATAACGAAACCGGCTGACTTCCAATTCCAACACAAGGTCCGGAAGGCGCTCTGCAGGTACCCCCACCAGGGCCACCAATTGGAACAACAATGACTTTGTCCTATTGCACCTGAGACCAGACACATCACCAAAATCCTCCAGAAGCTTCAGCAGGATCGGCAAGTAATGCCTTGGGGCCCGCAGATAGACCAACACATCATCGGCATAAAGGGACACTACATGTCCACTTCATCCCAGCCCAATCCCTCAGCCATGCATGACCCGCTGGACCTAAATGGCCAAGGGCTTCATTGCCAGAGCAAACAATAGAGGCAACAGTGGGCAGCACTGCCTAGTCCCTCCCTCGATGTCCCACCCATCCGAACAGTGCTTCTCCACCCAGGCCCAGAATCACAAGCCAACCCCCACAGCCTACATGATGCCCAGGAGGGACACACACTCTACTGTGTCAAAAGCTTTTTCGATATCTATGGAGGCCAATGCCATCTCCTCACAGGCACCCAACCATGTTAATTGTTTGACAGCTTTTGGAAGTTTCAAAGTTCTATTCTGGCCAGCACTTTGTAAAATTTATAATCAATCTTTGATTATGACTATGACACTTATTCTGACTTTGGTATAGATTTTTAAATAGTGATGGATCTCAGGAAATATGTCGCAGGGTAATGACAACCAAATAACCCCTTGCGTGCTTGGTTAACAGAATTGGGAAAGGCAGAAAACCTTTCCTGACGTGTACCAAGGCGGTCTGCAAGAGGCAACAATAACATGCATGTGCACCATATTGAATTGATCCATGTTAGCAAGGACTTGGATAATGGATCTCTGGGAGATTATGTAGACACTATTCAGGTTAAAAGGCATGCTGACCTCTACTCTGTACCATCTCTTATGCCAATATAGCAGTACCTACGTACCAAGTCAAATATTTTTCAGCCACTAACATATTCTGAAGCTCATCAGTTCTGAGCTTTGTCAGTGCACCTACCTACATGAAAGCATTAAAGCCATACCTATCATCAAAATCTATGCTCAGTGCTGGTCGCTTTGTAAACTAGCACCCCATGTCAAGATATACTACATTGTTCGAGCTTAATCACTGCAGAGTCCACTATCTGGGCCTCCACAACTGTGTTGCTGTTCTGTTGGCAGACACCTGCATATTGTTTCTTGACAGGTATACTGAAGTAAGTGCTGATATCAAGTACACACTAATATACCAGCAAGAAATTTCTAGAGACCTGTTGATCTGATGGAGGCAAATGCTGCCTCAAGCGGTTCATCTTCTCCTCCCCAGCTAGTAGATCAGGGGCACTCACACTCTTCTATGCAGAAGGTCCCGACCACTAATTTTGAAGGGATCTGGCCTGTTACCAGGCTTATTGGTTTGAGGGGAAAAGAGTTGGAGGATTTGTAAGGTACACCCACTCGCAGTGGCCAGCCAACAATAAGAGTGATTCCGTTTGTCATTCATACAGACTCACCCAGAGCTCAGCATATTTGATAGATCCTTCAGTGTTATTTAACATTTACTATCCTACAGGGTAAGTATATGTGACTTAACAACCACTCTACTCCCTCGGTCGGAATTAGCAGGGAGCTAAATAGATCCTGTTACACAGTTGAAGTAGGATATTTCTTTGACATCAATAACATTATGGGCCCAATTCATGAAAATAAAATAAAAATACAGGTGGAGATTTACTCCTCTGCCTAAACATGCTTTTACATTTGTTTCCTACAAACCAACCTTCCTGTTAGCACACCACAAAAGCTCAGCCAGAAGCAGGTTTCCAGGGAATGTCATGTCATTATTTCCAGGTCTCCTATTTGTCGAGAACTGTGCAGAGAGTCAATAGAGCCTACTGTGGAAATGTGCATTTTTCCCTGTTGTGGAACTCCTTCTGCTACATCCCCAACAAACCTGGGGATTATCTAATCCCTTCTCATCGTGGAAGGGTGGTTACCCCAGCCAATGGACGGAGTAGATAACCAGCCATTTCTGGGGTGGAAAAGGGTTGGGGAGCAGTTTAAGAATGCCCACAAGCATACATTTGTGTATATTCCCAAACTGCCAAGGCAAACTACTTTCTTGGAACACCTGATCCCTATCCTGTGAGTGGGATTTACTACTGTGGATGCCTCTGCACTTGTGACAGTGTAATCTGCAGTAGTACATGTAGTACCCCTGACAGGAATCTGTTTATGAATTCGTGGCAGATGTAAAAAATGAAAATATAAGCTTAAATGTACGTTTATCCTCCCTGTCTTGTCACCAATGCCCTTCTCCCTTCACCTCTCGTTTTTACTTTTGTGGGATTTTGCCTTCTGTTGGTGATCATCTAAGAAGCTGTGGCAGTCTCTGCACGCGCACAGCCATTGCACCCCTACTTCACGAAAATCGCGGCTGTCCCTCATGACCAGCCCATCCTGCCAGCCTTGTCACCAATGCTTTTCTCCTCCTCACCTCTCTGGATTTGGAATTGAAACCAAAAATATCACAGATGCTGGAATCCCCTTCAGTGTTTAGGTGTACGGGGCAGGCTTACAAGCCCCTGTGACACTTTTTGCACTGCTGTTGCATCACTTTTGTGCTGCAACGGTAGCGTAAAAAATGCGGCAAATTTTACAATGTGGGGTATCTAGGGAGATGCGTCACGTTGTAAAGCCCTGCGTAACATTATACCTGCGTCAGGTATAATGTATGCAGGGTGGGCGTTCCCATGCAGGAAAGTCTTGTAAAAGTGACGCAGTGAAATCTACAAAATTTCACTGCACGACTTTTAGGACGCAACTGCGTCAAAACCTTACGCCTGCTCGAAACAGGCATAAGGAGTGACGCAGTGTATTGTGAATAGGCCGCAACTCACATTGCTGGAGTTGCGTTGGCTTGCAACAAGGCTCCAGCAATCCGTGACTTTTCTGCCAACAGATGAATCAGAATTTCTGACGCATCTGTCAATCATTGTGCCATAGTGCGCCGTCTTGTAAATACGGCGCATCTATGGTGGCTCACGCAGTCGGAGGTAAACTGACGTATCTATACAGATCCTTCACTTTCTTGTAAATCTGCCCCCACATGTTTTGTGGTGTTTCATTTCTCAGCTGTTACGATTAAATCCGCAGTCCTTTGGGGAGTGGCGTCACATTTGAACAGCAGAGTCCGCAGGAAACAGGAACACGATGCAAACAGTTGAATATATTGTCGCTTGTAGTTGATTCCTCGTTATTGCTTTGCACCCACCATCCTCCCCTCTTTCCCCCCAGGCCTCCATCCATCCAAAAGCAATAAAGGTGATGGATGTGTTCCTATTGATAAACATGTGCATGGATATTTAGCTTAAGGCGCTAGATAATATACTGTACATGTGAGATAATGTGCAGTGGATTTAAACAAGGCAGTTTGAGGCCTGGAGCAAAGTTATGTTCTGTTTATGCAAAGTTAAAAAGTAACTTCATAGTTAACTGCGGGGCACTTCAGGGCTTCGAAATATGTATTTGCATTTAATGCAGGTTTCTAAGCGCTGGCAGCAGTGCCCCCCATTAACCCATTTGGGCGGTGGAGCGTCGCCCCCTCTGCTGCCAGTGCAGCAAAAGTTAAAAATAAAATGGTGAAAAATCAATTACCACTTAATTTTTCACTGTCCCCAGCCAGAGCAGTTTGAGGGCACGGCCACTGCTGCTGACTGGCAGCAGGGAAGTGGTGCTCACTCCACCAGTTTACACTGAGCATGTCACTTTAGCCAGCTGTCTTGCGACTGCCAGTCTGCTATGCGAAGTATAAACCTTCCCACCCAGCTGTGGTGGAAAGCAGAAAAAGGCCCCCAAAGCCTGCTGGTGCGTCGAGGCAGCCCGCTCCATCCAATCCTGGCGCAGCTCTCATGCTGCCCATCTGCAGCATGAGAGCAGCATTGGGATTTGGAGAAGGGAGTTAGCTGAGGCTCCATGAAGCGCCTTTGCGCTGACGGCATTCAGGAAGAAAGAAGACACGAAGGACGAGGAAGCGCGGGGAAGTATAGCTCTCAGTCACTGCCCCTAAAAAGGAATCATTTAACAAGCCATGATGGAAAGCTTTGGCATTTGAGCTTAAAAGCATTGTGTTTTATTACAATGCCTGTCACCGGGTTTGGCTCTCCCTCCTCTCCACAAAACATTCAGTCTGCTTTCCCTAACAAACCGATATACGTTTTCAAGGTTTATAAAGTGCACGCGTGTAAAGCTGCACTCACGCACTTCGTATCGTGACTGTTACACATAGAACTCTGTGTAACTGGATGCTTTTATGTTCTTTGTTACTGCATTAATACTGTTCCCTTCTCAAGGACACACGCAGCAAGCTTCAGATTGAGTCATTGTTGGCCAAGTTCATAACAGTATGAAAAAGTAAAGTGAGCGCAAGGGGATAGAATTACAAGCCCCTTGCGCCACTTTTGCGTCACTTATAACATGGGAAAAGTGATGCAAAAGTGGTGCAATGGGCTTGTAAATCTACCCCAAGACGTCTATGTTGACATCTTATTAATTAAAAAATTAAACCTTTTTAAAGTAAAAATGTGTGTATATTTATGGGATCGTACGAAAAGCATATAGACATAAAAATAGGCTCACACAGAAACAGAGGCACATTCACATACACACAGATACACTTCTACAGAGTTATATCCACACATGGACAAGCACATGCAAACACATGAATAAACATACCTAAAACCAAATACACACAGACACATAACACTCACAAATACCAACACATATAGAAGCTCACGAAAATATGTTCATACACCCTCTGAAATAGAAACACGTCAAACACACAATGCTCACAAATACACACATGCACACATTTCTTAATAAGTGATTTCCTTATTCGATGGGTGCCATGTTTCTTTTTTCCATTGCAATCGGCATTTTGGCGCTCAATGGAAAATTTTCAAGTTTACTAATATGTAAACTGCACAATGTGACACTTTTTGCATCCACTGTTTATGCACGGATCTTTCGCGAATAATAATCCCTAGCGTTGAGGGCTTCCAACTGGTGTGCACAGGACAGGATTATTGCTATATCAATTCAATGTTATTAAGCCAATCAATCACGCTCAATCTTCAGTAGCCCACCGCTGCAGGACCACCTCCAATGAAAAATACCACAATGAAGGGAGCGCCGTATTCAGTAATCAGTATTTGCAAATGCAAATTTGTTCCCAACTGATTCAACCAAAAAGACAGATTTCCTTGAATCCACAGATCCACAATTTATTGCACGTCACTTTAGGGTAGTGTTTCCACAACGATTATGGCAGTTCATCAATATTGATTGACAAGCTTGTAGCAGTTCATCAACAGAAGTTCCTAATAAATTCAGCCAGACAGTAGTTGAACATACTTAATGCAGCTAGATATGGGTCAGTTTTGAATGTGTTTAAATATTTCAACACTACATGTTCACAATTGGTTTATAAACCTTTTTACCTTCTTAAATTTGCTTTAAAATTTACCATTTGCCACTGTTTTCTATAAAATGTTCTCTAAGGAAGAAACCCCTAAACGCCGTTGCTGTTAGTTGGGCATAATGCTTACACCCAACTTTTACGCTCACCACTTTAAAATGTCACCAGCCGCCACTGAGCACTGAAAACAAAAACAGGGCTATGTCTAAAATGTTTTTGCTTATTTTGATTTTACTGTTATGGCTTAGCAGGGCAACAGAGGCTGACAGCACTGACAGCTGTTTGCAAAGGTCTGCAAGCATCCCCATATAGTGAGACACAGACCGGCCCTTTGGCCTCACATTGCTTGCCGAGCTGAAAGACAGACCTGAAATTAAAGGATGCGCTTCCCCCACCTACTTCCCTATCTCTACACACTCATCTTTTGTTTACTTTGAGTATTTCCCTAAAGGCTGAACCCACGCCATGCGCCTACAATCATTTTTAGGTCTTGCGCCTAGCGTTGCAGTGCGCAGACTTGCTCGCGCAGCACGAGACCTCATGGAGGGGGTTCTGAAAGCTGACCACACGCTCGTGCGTGTGGTTTTGCTTTCGCCGGCTGCAATTGCTTTAGCTTGTTTTAAAAATAAAAAAATACAGCACGCAATTGGGCAAAGGCGGGCGCATGTCCCGCCTTTGCTCCACTCATTCCCATCGGTGCCTATTACGCGCAGCAGGAGCGGCACAGACAACAGGCTCCCTCGCCCCCGCTCCTCTGTGGTGCGCGCGCACCACTGGTTTCTGAAACGACCGATACATGACTCACGTTATAGTTTTTCAGTGTTACCCAGAGTGCCTATAATAATATCCAATGGGAGCATTGTATGATGCTCGCATTTATATCGCGCTTACAACGTCTGACGAGGCGCTAGATTTTGTGCATGTTGTGAATGCGTTTGGCTCAGTTCATTGTCAGGAGGAGAGAGGGGAGAGACTATTTCCTGAAATAGTGGGGGAGATGACGGATAACCGCCTGGTGAATGCCGGAGAGATATTACAGAAACAGCCAAGCGTGCCGGAGTGGAGCTACATTCATTTGTGAGGGCAGGAGGCGGTGTTTATTATCCCAGAGAGCCCCGGCGTGTGCAGGCAGTGTAGTGGAGACTCCCCCGCCCCTGCCCCTTCCACCCTCATCCAGTTCCCCAGCAGTCAGCAGTTCTGGCAGTCTAAATGATGCGTGTTCTTATGAAGGGATTTCTGATGACAGGAAGCCGAGCCGAGCGCCCATCACTCTTCCTCGTGGCCCTGACGCTCTGCTCTTGATGACATGGCTGCTCTCAAACCAGCTGGATATCCTTCAGCATTGACTCAAAATGTTACCTCTTGGGAAGGACTGTTTCAGCCTCCAAAGCTTACCCCCCCACCCACACACACAGTTATTGTAATGTTTTATAGGTTTCACATCCCGTCACAATGGAAGGACCTGGTGAGAGACACAACCACATGGAAAGCCTTTAAGAGACATGGGGCCAGAAGAATAGGATTTGCAAGGAGAAAACGCATTTTCTCGTTGCAAGTAATTTGGTAATTTGGTTTGTAACAAGAACATGTGGTATTTTAATGTATTGAACCATGGGCACTCGTAAATATTTTCCCTGGGGCCAAAGAATTTGGTCTGTGGTATGACCAAGGGGCTCACTGATGCCAGCACGGTGGTGGTCGGGAGGGGGGTTAAAGCAAAAGGTGGGTGTAGGGGAAGCGAATCATGTATACCTAGTGGCTGAACCGAATTGCGCAATGTGAAACCAGAAAACCTGGGGCCAATCCCGGTTTCTCCACATGACCAAATTGTGTGATCTTTCTTATCACATAAAAGAGGACCTTGAAATATATGACTTACGATGTGCGCTGTACAAAAGCTTCTCCTGTGTCACATAATAACTGACTTGCCTTGTAGTTCACTATTGGCATTGTTGTCAGAGTGGAGCAGGGAGGGCTGGGGTAAGCATGAATGTTTCAAAATTTATGATTGAAAACTATCACTTTAAAAAAATATTTTTCAATACACTGATGTAATCTGGTTTACTAAGGTGAAACGGTTCTTGCATGTTATTGAAATACACTGTGTTACATTTTTCCAACAAGCATTTGCAATGCAATAGGTCTCGCATTTGCGAGAGTTTAAGTTATTGGCATTGTAAATGATAATGCTTTTTATTTATGTTTTAAAAACCAACAAATAAATAAAAGGCATTGTCTTTTACAATGCCAAGAGCTCAAACTGTTGCAAATGCCAGACCTATTGCATTGCAAATGCTTGTTTACAATGAACCCCGTCCCCTCTCCATTTCAGGACCTTCTCCTCCTCTCACCCATCTCTCTTTCATCATTATCTCACTGCTCCTCCTTTCACCACCTATCCCCTTCCAGTCTTTCCCTCCACAACTCCTCTCCCTTTCCAGTCGTCCTCCCTCTTTTCCTTTATCACTCACCCTTCTTTTCTGTTTTTTTTATCTCTTTCAATGCTACACTCACCTCCTCTCACTCTTTTTCCCAGCCCTCTCTCTCCCGCAATGCTATAGGTCTCGCAATTACCCGACTTTGAGCTATTGGTATTGTAAATGACAATGCCTTTTATTTATGTTTTGGTTTTTAAACCATAAATAAAAGGCATTTTCATTTACAATGCCAATAGCTTAAACTCTCGCAAATGCGAGACCTATTGCATTGCAAATGCTTGTTTCAGATATCTTGCCACTGCTAGTGTTATTATTGCACAACGCTCACGAGAGTGCCTAAATGAATGTTATTGGTAATACCAGTGTAAATTTGAGAAATAACTCAATCCATAGTTTTGTAACATGTAGTGGCTGCTTGAGACATGCAATATTCTCTGCGGTCTTTGTTGGATGCACACATCTGTCACGTTTGAATGGCTTCACAGTGACAGGTGTTTCTGTCCCAGTGATGGCAGAGCTGTGAACACATACTCCATCTGCACTTGTTCTGATCCTAAATTCTGCCAGGAGGTGGAGCGACAGATTTAACCGTTCCAAAAATACCCCCACGCAGTTTTGTAGCCTTTTGTGCACTGCGCCAAACCATGTGTGAAGTGCTGGGAGTTCATGTTGTTACAGAACATTTACTGCGGCCTTTGAGTGGGGTGAGGTCACAGCATGACCTGTAAGTAAGGTTACCAAAGCAGGCCATGTCACCAAGGAGACCATACAGTAGTGCTGGAGATTTTCTTACTATCATAATGCATTCTGGGAGATGTAGTGCAGGTGATCAAAGGGAACTCCAACACGATATCTTAGTTGGAGTCATTAGAACGGTATAAAAATAGGTATAAGAAGCAAAAACTGTAAATTGTACGGGTATCCAAAAATATAGTTTGCATTGCGCTTGTATTTGTCATTATAAAACCAATGTTTAAGAGGAATATTTTTAAAAATAACCGATGCTGTTAGCGTATTATGTGCACCCCAGAAGAGTGCGTGTGTTTTCCAGGTGTCTTCCTCAGGTGCTTCTCTCTCTGTGCTCTAGATTGTTCTCTCTGTGTTCCCCATGCTGACGTAAAGCTGTCCCTCCATCACCCCTAGCTTCCTGCCCCCCCCTTCCTTTATTGCAAGCCCGCCATGAAGTCATATTTTTTGCTTCTTTTATACTTATCAAAAAGGCACTTTCGCAGTTCTCTTTTTTTAAATTTACAGATCCAATTCGAATTAGTAAATCAAAAAAGAGAAGGCGCTCATGTAATTTAGGAGGCATATATGCGTAACCACACATGCATGCATACTTCCTCACACGTGTCTGCATACAAAATAACACAGCCACCTCATGGCCCCTTTTTTACAGCGTTTGCCCCCTCATCATCAGCATTCATCAGCATCACACGGCATGAAGCAAAGGCACTGACAGAGGCAATGGGTCTTAAAGGCGAGACCTATTGGCTTGTTTTAATTCTTTAACCAGGGAACGGGGTGTTGGCGTTTCGACTCAATCTGAATTGTAGGGTCTCATCGGGACCAATGAAATCTGACTACTGCACCTAGGGCATCCCTAAGTATACAGACAACCAGTCAGGCACGACCTCCAGAGGAACACTTCTCTCCAGAAATTCCCATTAATAAAAAATCCATCAAAATCATCTTCAAGTGGAAGCCACCAGTTAATCCAGGAAACCTGCTGCTCTAAACCACTCCGTCCGCTGTCTCATTCAAATATAACAACAATTATTATATTAAATTGCCCTAGTCCCTGTGGTTTGTAAAAACGGGGGATGTGCTACACGGAGGTGGCACCTTGATCCTTATTGGAAGTCTTCTTTTACAGTGTTACTTTATGGTTTATTGGCCTTCCAGAGGGACACATCTTGAGAACTCATTAGCATTTTCTGCTGAAATCCTTGTGCTTTTTTGTGCATTGGTGATGGCACACCTATCAACTATCCATGACAATTCTACAGAGCCTGTCAATGTAAAATATTACAGGTACTCTGTTGCTCTCAAATGACATACCCATGTTTACAGTGTTACCTCTAAGCAACCGATTTACAATTTTAAATGAATTGTTTTCTCGGTTATCTCAGTTTTTAGCACTTTTCAACAGTGTCCATTAAACAAATGGAGAATGGATTGAGGGGCATATTTATCAAATAATCACACAGCGCAGCAAGTCACCTTGCTGCGCTGCATGATAGGGCAGGAATGCACCGCACTTAACAATATTTGTCACATTCCTGTAATTTCCCAGTGCTGGCACACAGTGTGCTGCCTAGTGCCAACGCAGGCACCTTTGCATCAAGTGCAGCACACATAGAGAAAGTAACGAGGAGAAATAAAGATATTTCTACTCATTAGGCCTCCTCTGGGAAGGAGTAGGATTTTGATGCATTCCCAGGTTTACCAGTAATGGTAAAAATGGGGATGTGCCAAAATCCATGGGTGGATGCGTGGGAACACCCACGCTCCACCCATGGAACGCCTCCCTGGGACAGAGTAATGCAAAATATTGATAAATCAAACTTAAAGAGTTGTGTTGCTCTTGAGCCATGTTACGTGCCACAAAAGCGACTCAACCCTTTGATAAATTTGAGCCTTAGCTTCTTGCTAAACTGTATCATAACAATTTCCTCATGTGTGCACACACTGCTGTAAATTTAGAATGGCATCTCAACCTGAGTTGGTAACTGGCCCATTATACTGCCCTCAGTATTCCCATTCAGCATGCTGTATGGTGCAATAAGATCCAGTGAATATATCAGGTACACATTTACCAATAATTATCCATTCATTTTTGGTAAATAATTCACAAACAAAAACTGCAGGTTAGTGGTTCACCATTCTATAAATCCACAAATGACATTAAAATATCTTTGAGACTATGATGAATCATCATAAAATTATAAAAGAAATCACTTGCCCCTGTGTAGTTGTATGGAAGCCAGATTTTCCATAGGAAAAAGTTCATCCACCTCAGCTCCGTCATGGAAATCATCATGAAACTATTGAGCGGGGGACAACAAAAAGGGAGGGAGCCAAAACTATTGATTGATTTTCCATGTTGATTCCCATAGGAAACTTTGCTGTCACCAAATTGGCAGAAAGCTAGATCTTTACTCATTAGCATTGAGAAATTATAGTTAAAAAAATAGCAATATCTAGTGCTGCGGGACTCCAATCCACTGGAAAAATAAAGCACTTTCATGGGCTGGGTCTGCAGGACTGTCCCTGGACCGAGCAGTGTGATTGGTTGGCCGCAACATAAAGAGAAATGATGTGGCCGCCATTACAGGACTATGGGATTTGGTCCACAAGTCCTGAAAAATAAATTAGGATAACATAGAAGGAACAGTGAACAGATAAACTGACCAAATAGCCCTTGTGGGGGGTCTCCATTGGGAACCAGAGTGTGTTCCTGCTTAAGTCCCACAGAAGTGAAAAAAAGGAAAAATGTGGAGGTGGTGTCCGTAGGCAGTTGGCCTATGGACGGGTTCTTCGACGAGTGTAGTGTTTGGGAGCAGTGTGTGGGCCTGCCAACACCACACCTTGCACGCCTGAAAACTGTGACCAGTGGGGGGGATTGGCAGTCCATAGGGGGTTGGGCTATGATGCACTGCTTATGACCTCACATATTAAATCACTAATGACACCTAAAATCTATGGTGGTGCAAGTGTTACTTAGGTCAGTTAAGTATTACTGATGAATTTCAGTGGCTATATCATCTAAAAATTGTATTTTTCTTTTTCATTATGTGAAGGTCTATGTGTAATTTCACTTTAACCTTTGTTTTCTTCTGAGAATTTCTAAGATTTGTTTTTAATGTAAGTGAAAATCTTACTACCTTAGTTGCATATAACTCCACTTTAACCTTTGTTTTTTTTCAATGAATATATATGTATGTCTATATCCTTCCCATAGATCCAGAATTATTTACCATGTATTCTAATTGTGAAATCCTAAAGCTTCGAACAAAACACAATTGTCAATTAGGAACTTAAACGAAATAGGGATGCTGTATCTCATATATATGTTTCTTCTTAAGGGGAGTCACAAAACATTCCAAATCGAAATGTATTATTAATGAACTAGATGAGAATATTTCATATTTTAAGCACACATTAGTAAATGGCTCCCCCTCACAGCTTGAAATTAGTTATAGTCAGGACCTCAACCAAAATACACAAAAACAACATAATTCATTCAGTTGTCAGCACATAACACCTCTAATAAACCATTTCAAGGAAAAGTTGTAGTACTTAGAATATTGCATTTGCTGATGGAATTATACCATCCAAATCAATGTGTTGCATTGTTAAATAAAAGAATAAATAAAAGACTCATCAAGATAATAGGGATACTTTATGAATCTAAAATATTATGGGAACACTCACTAATTACAATCAAAAATTGTAATAAGCAGCGGTTGTACACCATGCGTATGCTGTTGGTGTCTCCCATATCATCTCACTTTAAATGTCAGCTTCCTAGCAATATACTCTATGTCTTTAATCTGATATTATCGGCGTTCATTTCATAAAGAAATATGCTGCTGCCAGAAATTGGATTATTTATTTAGCAAGGTGTACCCCTGTAAATTTTATACACATAATCCTGTTAGGCTTAAACACAGTTCTTTGATAACCTTTGGAAGTTCTGGCACAAGCAGCAGGCAATTCCCTAGAGAAATGTTTGTAAGTTAAGTTAAATCAGTACTAACAATTTTGAAGTGAAGAAAACAACAAACTACAATTGCCACCTAACTTATAAAGTCAGAGAAAAATGTAATGAGCAAAAAGACACCAAAATAAATTTAATTGGATGATGGGAACCAGGCAGATGAATTGTTGAGGTTGTGAGTAAAACCATAGGATGACAAATTGAAGCATCATTGAAAAATATTAGTTCACGATTGACCAGGACCTAAGCATGATTTCAGATGGAACGTGATGGAACACGATGACCAAGCAGGTCATCCCTGTCAAAGTTATTACCTTTAGTCTTTCAACATGACAAGGCCCAAAGCCGAAATCAGTTGGATACATCATTGTCAAGCTCTCACTGACGCTTTTGGTTTTGGCACCAAAAGCTCTGAGCGGGAATAACTTGGCTTTCATAGATGCCTAGATTGTTTCACCACTGGGTAGACCGGCGGCCTCATCTCAGTCTAGGGCTTAACCTTTAGACATAGGGTCTGACTTAGAGTTTGGAGTACAGTGTACTCCATCCCACAGGTAACAGAGCACCATGTCCGCCAAACATTCGGTTTGCCCTCCTTGTTGTATGTTAAGTGGACCATCAGCTTTCCACCGCCGTTGCCCATGTTGGCTCAATCTATGGAAAGCTTACTCTGATGACTTGATGGAGTGCTGGCCGTTAGTCTGAGGGCATCACACCACTCACACTATTTAGGTTGACGGTCTACCATTCTTTTTTTTCAGTCACCACCAAAGAATCAATATGAGTATGTTCAGTGGTTTATAAGTTTGAATATGGTGTCATTGTCAGTATTTTGTTATTGCCTGCTGGATGTGGGCTTCCCTAATAGAAGTGGGGTGGTGCTTGTAACGGTACTGACAGGTCACGGTGCAGGTGGCGGTGGTGGTCCATGGGCGCTTGCACCGATGGGCCCAGACTGCGGTGTGGGACGGGGAGGTGCGTTGTATGACTTATTGCCCCCAAACCACAGTGCAAGCAGTGGCTACGATGTCAGCTTGCAGCGGCATCGTCGGTGAGACCAGGGCAGTAGAATGAACCGAGGTGGTGCGGAGTGCAGTGCCCACAGGTCGTGGTGCAAGCAGCGGCTCAGTTGTGGCAGTTGTCGTCGGTGAGACCGGGGTTGCGGTGCGAAGTGCGACGTTGCCCTCTGCGGTGTCTTCAGATCATGAAGCCGGCATGTCATTTACGGCGTCGGACTACAGTTTTCCTATGTGGCAACTGGAACGCATGGTCCCAGAGACGGTACCCAAAGGAAGGTGAAGTCTTTGCTGTTCCTGAGCCTTCTTGAACAGGGGGCAAGCTCTACTTCAAGTCCTTGGAGACTCTCAGCAGAAAAAGTTACAGAAAGTTAAGTCCAGTCCTTTCCCTGCCGAAGAGAGAAGCAGTTACTGAAGGACAGCACAAAATCACACAGCAACGTGGTTGTCTCTCCTCACAGTTTCCCCAGCTCTTCTTCTTAGCAGGTTCCTTGAGCCAAGCGACTTCTAAAGTTCTGGGGTCTGGGCCCAAATATCTATACCTCATTTCCCTTTGTTCTCTTCTGGCATAGAGTCTCTGAGCTTAGTCCAAACCAGTTCCGTCCTATCTGGCCCAGCTTCCTGGCAGGAGGTGGAGACAGCATGGTGTAAGGCAGACTAGGCATATTCAGGTGCAAGGAAATATCCTCCCACTACTCTAAATGCAGCCCAGGTCTATTCAGCCCAGCTCTGACTCTTCCAGGAAAGGCAGGACACACCTTGACCCTCCCCCCAGTGACTGTCTACAGCGAATGCACATCCCGAGCCCCAGTCACTCCAAAGCCTGACAGTCAATCCACAAACCAGAAGAGACACCCAGGATGGCTAAGCAAGAAAATACCCACTTTCTAAAAGTGGTACTTTCAAACACACAGCATAAACATCATCTTTACTACATAGTTACATTCTGAGTTCAGGTATACTAAACTCCATTTCTCTAGCTTGTCCCAATGGGAAGTTATACTTGTAAGATGTTACAAAGTATCTCCCATTCTATCCTATGGGACAGATAGCCTTTCAATAGTGAAAAATTAAATACACTGTATTTCACTATCAGGGCATGTCTCACCGCAGTACATGTCCTACTTTTCACATACACTGCGCTCTGCCCATAGGGGTACCTTGGGCCTACCTGAGGGGTGCCCTAAATTTAAGAAAAGGGAACATTTGGGGCCTGGCAAGTGGATGCACTTGCCAGGTCAACATGACAGTCACAAATGCACGAAGACACTGCGGTGGTTGGTCTGAGAACCTTTTGAAGGGCTGCTTGTGTGGGTGGCACAACCAGTGCTGAAGGCCCACTAGCAATATTTAATTCACAGGCCCCGGGCACTCACGGTGCATTGTACTAGGGACTTTAAGGTAAATCAAATAAGCCAATAATGGAAACATCAATCCATAAACACAATTTACATAGGGAGCACTTGCACTTTGGCACTGATCAGCAGTGGCAAAGTGCCCAAAGCATCTACACCAGCAAAACAAAATCCAGCCCAGAACAAAAATACAGGAGGCAGAGTCAAAAAGATAGGGGAAACCACGCCAAGGATGCCAAGTCTAACAGAAAGAAAGAGAGAATAAGGATTGAGGAAATAGGAGAAGAGGTTAGTGAGAGATAAGAATGAATATGCAAGTGGGAAGATGAAAGAGAAGTGGGAGAAGTAGGGAAGAAGAAGGAGGATAAAGGAGGCAGATGTGTATGTTATATTGTCTCTATGTCCATATCTTCACTGTTCTTCCAAGCCTAAGTGTCTTCTTATTCTGTGTGTATTTCCTGATCCAGAGTGTATGTTTGTTCTTTGTTTGTGCCTACCTACCTGTACCCTCATTTATGTCTCCTTGTATTATCTTCTTGACCTGGCATCTAAGCTTCGCTCCTCTGTATATTATGTTCTCAGTCCGTTATCAGATGGTCATTTTCCTTGTGAATGCATGCACTACTCTTATTCTGAGGAGGGAGAGAGATAGAGGACAGATGTACAAAGTAGGGAGTAGACAGAAGGTAGGTGGGGGACAGAAGAGCAAGTAAAGACAGGCATTCAGAGGTATAACAGGGCATTAGTGAGAATGAGGGCATGAGAGTGAAAGATGAATGGAGAGATGGAAGAAGAGGAGAGGGAATTGTAGTGATGTGGGGATCAAAGGAAGAAGATGGGAAGGGATGTGGGTGATACAAGGAGAGGAGAACAAGAAGAGAGGGGTCAGGTGTACTATTTAGAAAGCCAAATTTGTCAATGACACAAATCATTGGTTAAAAACAATATGGTTATATTATAAAATCAGTAAACAGAGTGTACAATTGTAAAAGAAAATAACAGTTCACAGTTAAATACATTTTACATATATGATGATAAAAGTTGCAAATTACCAAATTATCCCAACCATGGTTGGTTACTGACTATGTTGTCAGTGAGACTGCAGCCTTACAACCACATTTAATATCTGTAAACATACCTATGACCTTAGAGAGGAGCTGCCTCAACGTTTCTTCTGCACATGTTTTCTATGAGAACATCTATATGTTGACAGCAGTACAGTAACACTGAACTTAAATTACATAAGTATGCCTATTGCTTATAAATGTAGAAGCAATGGACTATTTCTCAAAATTTCTGAAGGTTTTGCTCCAACGGTTAACATAAAGTTAAAAAAATGAATCACCTTGAACCATGTAGTTAAGTTTTATTTAATTATTAATACATATCCATATTTGTAAAGCTCAAACATATAACCCTTCAAGGTCTGAAGGTGCTGGTGGCCGGCGGGGAGATTAAGTGAGCTATTGCCCAGAGTCACCTGGTGCTGAGCTGAGCTGCAGCCAGCGCCGAGGATCAAATTTTGAGCAGCGTGCTCCGGAGTCAGCCGCTTTGTCCGCTGCACCACACCTCTCACCTAATTTTATACTACATATGACTTGTGTGATACTTTTTCATGGTACAAAAATGTGATACCAAAACCTGGCCTTTTGCATTCTAGACATTATTTTTATAGTCATTATTCAATCATGTCTGCGTAGTTAACCAATTGATAGGTGTTCAGCCACCATTTATTTTACAAAAACCCAATGCTGCTATCCCCTTTTATCCTAGCTTTCTTGATTCCTCTGAACGATAGAGTTTAACCAGATATATGTCTTTATCATGGGTGATTATTGGGCATGTAGACTTCACAGCTCTTGGCAATCCTGAGAAAGTAATTTAAATTTGAGCTTTCCAAATGTGGACATCATTCAGGGTAGGTGTGAGGGGTTAAAGTGGCTTGGTATTGTTCATTGTTAGATGACATGGCAGTGTGTCGCCTGATGTTATGGTAATGCATTGAAATGGAAATAACACTGGAATACGCACTGGAGCTAGCTTGATAGTTGTCATGAAATCTACCTTTCATGGAGCAGTTCTCTCTTCAACTACTGTTTACTTTAATAGCTGCAATATACTATAAAAAGTGTCAGCTTTTCTGAGAGACCATGGCATGCCACCTATCTACAATTACAAAATCCAGTTCAATACCCCTGGTGTGCAGCAGCAGGATGGCATACATTTGACTCCATTCCAAAACGGTGCCTTTGTTGCTTAACATCAAAGCTATCTCACAGTGCCTGCTGTCAAACACCAAAAAACCCGAAAGGCTCTTGTTAGAGCCACTTTTTCTATTAGTACATATCTTCTTTTCCTTTGTCTTCATTTCTTAATTAGCTCTGTAGGAACAACAAATAAGCCACTTTGCAGCTTCTTCATCAGACCCCATGGAGGATCTCGAGGACACAAGCACAGCCAGCCACTTTGTGACCTCTATATATTTAAAACCATAGAAGTACCTTTTTAATCAATACTTTTGTCCTAATCAGACTATCAACTTGGCTTAGTATACAAACAATATTAATAAAATATAAATATATTATTATTATTATAATATTAATATACAAACATGGGCAGCTGTGGAAGAATCCAGAGTATAGCACACCCTGGATTCGTTTAAAAAGTACAATGTATCCGTAGGTGCTAATTTTTCCAGTATTCATCTGCTTTCTGCAGTGCTACAGCCTTGTGCAGATAAAGTTTACCAATTCAGTTTAAAGAGAGCACACTCCAAGAGTCTAGAAAAACATTGATTCAGATAGCCAGAATGAATCCTGCTTCACTTGTGATCCAATTATTAGATAAAGTTGCAAAACTGCAAATGCATTTAGTTCCTTTAACTTATACTGGATTTTCTTTGGGTCTCCAAATTAAGATAAAAACAAAACTTCTATTTCTCTTTTATGAAAATAAATTAAAACCCAAACCCCCAAAACAGTAAAGTAAACAAAAAAGGAAGATTACTGAGAACCTTTTAGGACCATATTTGTCTGATTATATTTGTTTGCTCATGTATTCATTAAATAGAAGACAGCATATGAACTGATTTTGGCATTTACATGCAGGCTGTTGCTCACATTATGCACTTCTGTATACTGAGTGCTTGGTATTTAATAATTGTATCGCTTTTCATTGGGTTTTAATTTATTTTAATTTATTTTTATCAACGTGGCTTATATAGCCTCAACTCTACATTGAATGGATGTTTTACAAATACTCTAACCTTAACCCCTAAAGGGTTCCCATTTGGAATAAACATGTGCATTTGGTTTCAAAATTCCTGTCTTACTATACCTGTCAACATTCTAAAGTAGTGCCATATTGCTGGTTATGCATAAGTCAAGAACATAGAAACATATTGCATGTTTTTTAGAAAAAGGTAAATCTATGACTTTCATTGCACACACGGCCAACAAAATTTCTGTTTGGAGTTTTTTTAAGCCAAAAAGGCATGGTATAAGGGTTAGGAAATGGAAATTTTATGGAACTTTTTTATCTTTCGAAAGGGTATATGATTTGCCTTGTTGAGGCTAATTTTGGGGATAGCATTTGGCTATCCGGTTCCCTAACTCCAACTCTGAATTGCATGAATGGTCTGGAGATCTAGGGCCTTATTCAGCATTTGTGGAAAGCTACTCCATCACAACTGTGACAGAAATCCCATTTTAGCCTTATTACAAGTGTATTATCTATAACATTTGTGATGGAGTACCCATCCGCCAAGCTCTAAATCAGGCCCTTATTGCCCAATTCACCAAGGGAATTGTAAATATGCAATTGCAAAAGTATTTCTGCATACTGATGCAAATTTAGGATTTTTTTCTATTCAGAAATGTCAGCAGAAGTACACCTGGAAAGCTGTGCCACTCATAGCTTTTCAGATGTACTATAGAGTAAGTCCGCGGCCGAACGGGGCCAGGGGCTAGCCACTATGCCCAATTCTTATTCTATACCCTGTCTGAATTAAAGGTACTATATTTAGGAAATTACTTGCTCAATCCCGCTATCTGCCTTAAACTGATTAGGCAAGGGATTATGGAAACAAGGGTCTCCTATCCAGAAATTGCTCATTCCCCCAATGAAATAGGATACTCCCAGGAATGGGATAAACATTGGCCCTCAGAACTTACAATCTTCTATTTAAACACTCGCTCCCTGGCAAAAAATAAGCTAGATATATTCCATCTACTGCATTCACCTAAACTAGATGTTCTCTTCCTAACGGAAACTTGTCTCTCTTGGGAGTCCGCACCTGATATGTTGGCTGCCCTCCCAACAACTACTACATCCTCCAGGTGAATCACCCAGCTGGAAAAATTGGTGGAGGGGTAGCCACTATCATACGACATATTAGACATAACATCAGTGGATAGTCTAGTTATCAAACTGGAGTAGGCTATGGAACCCTTACTTTGTTTACTATTATACAGCCTCCCCCCCAGAATGTGCCCCTGTTCCCCCAATCTGTGGGTGAGCAGGTAGCCCATTTAATAACCAACTATGCAAAAATTCTGTTGATTGGAGACTCCAATTATTGGGCCAATGACGCACTGGGTGTCCCCCACTCCGCAGAATTGACCAATCTACTCATTGGGTTGAACATGTAGCATCTCCCACACATATTAAGGGACACACACTTGATCAAATCTGGACAGCCAATCTTACAGTGTCTGCTTTGTCAGTGTCTCCTTCCACATGGTCTGACCACTACTTAATAAAGTTTATAATTAACAAGATAACCACGTATAAACCCCCAGCCAACAAAGGTCTCATGGCAAGGAACTGGAATACCATTGAGAGGAATATCAATTTTTTAATTCATTGGCAAAAAAAGTCCCAACTAATCAGATGTCCGTCAACCTAAGTGAGGAAAACATTACAGAGTGGCTACCAGTAGCTAGCAACGAGCATGCCCCCCTCATGCCTATAAGATCAGTCAGGCTTCATGATGCTCAGAGATGGTTCTCTGTGGACCTAAAAACCTCAAAACTAGCCCTACGCCAAACTGAAAGAAAATGGAGACGTAATAACTCCCCCGACAAAAAAGAGACCTACTTAGCTCAACTCAAGGAACTCAAAAATCTATTTCAACGACCAAAGCTACTTATTTTTCTTCAAAGATCCTGAGCTCCACTAATAGATGAAAACAAATCTTCTCAATTGTCAATGAGCTGTCCAAACCCTGACAGAGTTACAATAAAACCCATACTTTCTCAAAAACTTTGCAACTCCCTGAATATCTTCTTCATCAATAAAATTACTATGAATAAAGACAGTATTCCTACTAGCCATACCCTCGAGACATCTCCATCAATGCTGGAAAACCCCTGTTCCCTTGATCAATTTCTGGCAATAAGCATACAAAGGTTTCTGAACCTTCAGGTCAAAGTAAAATCCGGATTGCCCACTGACAGCTGCCTGCCTCATATTTTAAAATAAGTTTTTTCTTTCCTCCCTAAACCTGCCCTTTCTCTCCTGAACGAGCCATTGTCACAGGGTTGTGTCCCTAGAGCCTTTAAAAAAGCGATCATTGTCCCCCCTCTAAAAAAACGGGGGCTGACTCCCTGACCCTGACTAATTACCGTCCAATTTCTCTGCTTCCCTACTTAGCCAAAGTACTGGAATCTCATGTGGAAAAATGCCTATGTTCCTTCATTGAACAGTCTAAATACCTCGACCCCATCCAGCAGGGTTTCACCCTTCCCACTTGACAGAGGCAGTAGTATTGACCGTGCTGGAAAAGCTTTGGAAGGATGCCAACAAAGGCCTCTCCCAGGCCCTGGTGCTGTTGGGTCTTTCCGCAGCATTTGACACGGTCGATCTTAATGGACCATGTCAGAGACACAGGACTCCACGGTTCGGCACTCAGATGGATCATGTCATTCCTGGAAGACTGCTCCATGTCTGTTCATTTATCACACTTCACTGCTCCTAATATGAAAACAACATACGGAGTACCGCAGGGATCCTCACTATCCCCGCACCTGTTCAACTTGTACTTACTCCCACTGACCTTGAAAGAAAGGAAGGTGTGCACACTTAACTATGCAGATAATCAGCAATTATTGTTCACCATTGATAACATCTGACTCCGTGTCCGAATTCAAAGCCACCATGCTGCACATCCATAATTGGATGAACAGCGACCATTTCAAACTAAATCCGGACAAGACTGAACTCCTTCTGACAGGGGGCATTTGGAATCAGTGGAGCTCACACTTCTGGACAGCTGAGTTGGGTTCCCCCCAACTCTATCCACCTCAGCCAGGAGTCTCAGGGTCAAAATTATTTGTAACCTCACTATGAAATCTCAGTTCGAATCGGTAATCTCTACCTGCTTCTTTCAGCAAGATAAGAAAAATCAGGAGACTAGGGAAGCGCTGGTGCAGGGTGTTCTAGCAATGGTCATGTCACACATAGACTATGCCAACTCTCTATACTTTGGCCTTCCATTATACCTAATCAAGAGACTGCAACTTGTGCAGAATCAGGCGGCTAGGCTGATCTTCCAGCAGCCAAGATGGCAACATGTTTCCCCTCTTATGAGGAAGCTGCATTGGCTTCCCATACCACAACTCTCTGCCTTCAAAACTTGCTGCCTCATTTTTAAATCCTTACATGGCACCAGCCCAAAATGTATCTCTAGCCTTACTCAATGACATATACCCAACCACAATCTGCGGTCAGCTCATATGAACCTTCTGGTCATACCCCCTACAAACTGAAGCGACTAGGCGGATGCAGGTTCGCAGTGCTGGCACCTTTGGAATACACTTCTAATTGACATCAGATCCTGCACCGATCTCGCGAGATTTAGGAGGCTTCTCAAGACATGGCTGTTTATTCAGCAATATGAATAAATCACCATGGCCCAGGCCACTCCTAGAAATAGCGCCAAGAAACCAATCGGTGTACGTGCGCGCTATAAAAGTTTTTAACATAACAGTAAGTCATGTAATTTAATAAAAAATAATCCCACAGTGCAATTATGCCAGGATGCACTGGTGAAAAAAAGGCAGACCAAAAGTGCAATTGCACATGTGTATGTCTGGTTTTACCTTTTAGAAAAGCTCTTCTAATTACAACAACTGATGCTTAAAATAAAATAAAATAATAGGGTTTTGGATCTGCCTTCTTCAGCCATTACACAATTAATGAGTCATTCGAATGTTGCATTAGCCCTCAGACCAGCATACATAAAATGAGGCATGGGTCAGCTACCTTTATCCTTACACTATCATTTACATGTACAACAGCTCACTGAATGGTCATTGGTGTTTCAGGTGGCAGGGACCAAGATTGTCTTGATTTTGATAAGCATAGTGTGCTTTGGGAGAGGCAGGCTCACTGTAAAAGGAATCCGTCTGATGAAAGAGTGTGCATATACACTGCTTCATTCCATTACAATATCTGTGTCCACAAGCCTTCTGCAGCCCTTGTTCCCCTCTGCTGCCCTGCAGTCTGCATGTTCATTTATCCTCACCTGATGCTTCAATAGTGCCTGTCATCACATAAGTCTCTATCTACAGTCACAGTCCTCGTCTGAGCCACCACTGTCCCTACAGTCCAACTGCTTCTCTGAGCCCCCGGAATAATGGTGAAAATTATGGCATGTATTCAAGATTTCTCAGTAAAATGTTAATGAGTACTTGGATTATATGATGCAAATAGGAGTATTGTGACAAAGTCACCCTTTTGGCCCTGATCACCCCCTTTTTTGACTAATACTAGTGGTAACTGACTGACTGCGCCCTGGGCTCTGTTAACCAGGCCCAGTGCCAGTGCTCTGATTAAAAGGTTTTACGGTAATTAGGTGTCATTACAATTGGCACTGACAACCTACATGTATGTTCCTTGTATATAGCGTAGGGCATATAGAATAAGAGGCTCAGCAGCTTTGGGGCACTTACGTGTGCATTGCTGCGTCTCCTGCTATCATTTTAAAGGCAGTCCTGCTTTGCAAGCTGCTTTTAAATTGAAATTACATGCAAATTCGGCTTTGGATTTGAAGGTACTTCCAGTGTATTAAACTACCTTATTTTAATATATAAATCACCACTAAGGTTTACCCGAGGTGCCCCCAAGGTAGGGTGCCATGTAAACATAAGCAGGGACATTTTAAATGATGTTTTATGTGCCCTGGTGAGGGAAAAACTACCAATTTAATTTATTCCCATTGTAGCACTTTTAGCTCCATAGGCTAACATGTAACCGTAATACAGTGTATCTATTGACTGTAATGAGCTAAAATTATATTTCAAGGGTTTCAAAGACTGGAAATGATAAATCCAGCAATTTGCCACTGTTGAGTTTCTCATAACTAATACAGAAGAGAAGTTACAGAACTTTCTTTTCTGTGAGACAAAATCCAGCCTTCTACAAGCTTCTCCTGATTAACCCTGGGCGAAGTTCGGGAGTTGCAGTACGCGGAACTCAGCGAAGTGCAAAGAAAACTCAGCCGCACTACGCCGTGCTCAGCAAATGGCGGAGTACAATAGAAAAATGCAGTTTGCGGTGATTGCACAGTGCCGGATGCTTGTCCGCACTGTGCAACCATGGTGAACGGCACCATGCACAGCGCAAGCATTCCCTGCTTTCCTTTTCTGCTGCTCGAATAGATTTTTACTCGAGCAGCAGCTTTCTCAACACAAATGGGCTATTTCTCAACGTGAGCGGTCGCGAGCATACGCGACCACTTGCAATGAGAAACCTGACCCCCCGCATTGAGAAATCTTGCCGTGAGGTTGATTTTCCACGCTCGCCAACTTGATGTTGGCGATCGCAAACAAGGAAAAATCTCGCCGGGAGGTTGATTTTCCTCGCTCGCTCGCGGTTGCCAACTTGACTTTGACGAACGTGAGCGAGGTAAAAAACTCTGTTTCAGAACTCCGCGAGTTCTGTATAACGCGGAGTGCGGAAAACTCCGCAAACTCCGCGAGCGGAGCGGAGTTCACCGCCCAGGGTTACTCCTGATTGGCCGGCCTTAACAGGCTTAGCCAAACTGCTTTGATGAGGTGATAAGTGGCCAGCATAGAGCCAGAGGTTATCTGATTGGAGAGCTCTGCAGCAGCAGAGAACAGGCTAGGACGGGGGCTGGGCAAATCAAACTGGGCTTCAAAGAGAGCAGGACAGCAAGGCCTGGCCTACCACCTCTTCCTGCACCCCCTAGCCAGATGGCAACACCGTGAGTGGAATTTGCAGGAGCTCTGGAAATGGAGTGTTAAAGGAAATGAGTCACACTCAGGATTGGCTAAGCCACGTCTTACTCCCAAGTAGACGAATTCTCCATCTTGAATTTTAAGGTGCAGTGCTTTGTGGGACAAGAATATGCCACACTTTGGAGGAAGCTGTTATGCTTCTGGGTGGCACCCTGTATCCCATTGGTCAGGGGTGCCCCCTGCTTGCCGCCTCAGAACAATGAATAAATAGCAACTCAGATCTGCTGCCTGAAACTACAAGGAGAAGAAGAGCTGCCCTGCTGGAACCCTGGTCTGCGCCTCAAAGGTGAGCATCCTGAAGGACTGTGCCTGCTGCACACTGGGAACTACAGCCCTATTTATTTATCCTACTGAAAATGAGCACAAGACATTAGATTAGCTAGAGTGTATATTCAAATTTTTAGGTTGAAACAACACCCACCAAAGGTTTGTGATTCACATTTCAACCACTTGAGAGAACCCTCTAGTAACTACTTGTGGAACTACATCACCCCTATTGGAATGTTGTACCAGAACTGTCAGTATGCAAAAAACACTCCTCACAACTCAAAGACAAAGCTTACACCCACGAAGGCATAAACAGCCAAAATAAGCTATCTAAAAGTGCATGTACTTCCCAGTGAATAAAGGTTCCTATAAATAGTAGGGTATGATCACAAACGTAATTTTTGTTTATAGAGATCTGCAGTTTTGAATGGTTATTAAGAACCAGCTTTGGCAAATAATTCATTCTATGGAAAACAAGTACAAATGATAAAAATAGCAAAAGTATGTATGCAAATTTTTATGCGAAAGCCACACCCCTCAGCTTGCAGGTCATTTTGAAGCAGTTGCTTTTGACTTGATCTGTACCCCTATAAACAAGTGGAAGTGAAGCCTCTTGTGAGAATTTCAGTGCTTTTGCATTTGACTTATGAGGGACACCTAGTAACGGCTTGTGGAACTGCAACTTCATGAAAGGATTTCAATGCTTTTGCATTCAACTTTTGACGGCAACTAGCAAAGACTAGTGGAACTGCAGCTTGATGTAAGATTTTCAATGCTTTCATATTCAACTTTTGACTGACACTTAGTAAAAACTAGTGGAACTGCAGCCTATTGTGAGAATATCAATGCATTTACAGTTGACTTGTGAGGGACACCTTGTAACTACTTGTGGAACTGCACCTTCACAAAAGTATGAGGAACTGCAGTTCTAGGGCAGGAATTTCGGAGATTATTTGACTTGGGAGAGACTTCTAGTAACAACTTTTTCATATATATATATATATATATATATATAAATATTTATTCACTTAAAAAACTATAGGTTTCACACATGTTATAGTTAGGTGGATATTTCACTCGTAAAAAAACAATGAAATTCCCCCGTTATAGTTAGTTCAGATAACTATAACTCGCGCGCCCGCAATCTTGCTCATGACGTCACATATTACATCACTTATGACATGGTCAGTGGCCTCACTCATGACATCACTGATGACATCATCCTTGTGATAGAGTGGCAGTCGCGCAAGTGGGCAAACTATTTCAAAGGGTCTCACTGGCCTGCCACGTGCTGTGGACATCAATTTCTACACGTGGCAGGCCACTTGGGCTAGAACTGTTGTGGACATCAATTTGCACACTGGTGCAGTAAAAACGTCTAAATAATTCTTAATAATTCTGACAAAAGTAAAGGTATCGACACAAGATACTAAGTGAGATAAACGAAGGAGGTAAAATAAGTACACATGTGTTAGCCCCTGTATGCCTGTAGCATATTGTGCCAAGCATGGTTGCTGATAAAGTTTTTCTTTTTGTATGCTAAAAGTAAAACCGGGGAATCGGACCCGTTTTTTATTGAAAGTTTAGATGACTCGAGGGCACACAAATCTGTGAGAATGTACTTTTGTTTCTCAAACATAAATTACAGGAGAGGACAGGCAATGTGTTGTTAAACTCGTTATTATGTGGCAAAGTCTGTTTTCACTTTTCTTGATTTTGAAGTCAGTGGTCACATGACTGGTGTTACTTATCTGTTTGTTTTACTATGCCTGAATACTCGTGAACAAGGGACCAAGTTTCCCGAAACGCGTAGAGTTTGTTGCCAAATAAAAAACTCTGCCTTAAAAGCATTGGGTGCCGTGAAGCGTTGTTTCTTGGGGATTGGAGTTATTCAATGCAGATTTGGAATATATATATATATATATATATATATATATATATATATATATATATATATATATACACATATGTATTATCCACTGGCAGTCGCCAGTAGGAAGTTATAGTTAGAACCTTGTTTCTATTCAAAAAGTATTTTTTCTTTTGCCAATATCTTTGGCATCGTTTGACGAATCTTCGTGAAATTTACAAAACTAATGGGGCGCTCCGGTCAGCTCATGTCTTGAAAGTTTCGGGGTGATTCATCAAGCGGGGGCCTAGAAAAAAGGGGGGTCCCAAAACATGTTTTCTCCATGTTAATTTCCATAGGAAACTTTAGACTCAGCTACAGCCCGAACTGCTGAACAGAATTACACCAAATTTTACAAAAAGAAGCTTTTGGTCCAGAAAGCACACTATTTTTTAAATGGTGTGAATTCGTTCAGTACTTTTTCAGAAATGTGAACATTTACAGATATCGATATTTGAGAATTGTGAGATCTGATTGGCTAAACCCTCCCAATCTCGAGATTGTTTCTGATTGGCTCCCAACACTTCAAACCAGGAAGGGTTGGCAGCCATCTTGTGACCTCCCCGGGGCTTGTTAAAAAATAATGCGCGGGAGGCTCCTCCCTCCCCACGTTGCCCTGGGAACCACCACCTTTACTTCACTTTATTTAGGGCTGGGGGCCTCACGGCCCCCCCCAAGCCCTGGGGACCGCCACCTCCCTGTGGCTACTTGTAACGCTAAGTGTGAGGGGGCTCGAGCCCCCCCCACACTACCCCAGGGACCACCACCTCCCTGGGGCACACTTTATTTAAATGTGGGGGTCTGTTGCGGACTCCCGGCCCCAGGTACCACCACCTCCCTGGGGCTTTAAATAAGTTGGGAGGGGGACGGACGACCCCCTCCTAGAGCCCTTCTTGGCCCTGGGGACTACCACCCCCTAGGGCCAGCTCCAGCAATGTCACGGGGTGCCCACCTCCGGGACATTGCAGTTTGCAATGGCAGGGCTGAAGCACTGCTCCCGCCCTGCCATTGCAAACGTCTGCTTCACTTCATGGAAGCGAGAGCAGGAAAACTGTTCTCACTTCCATGAAGCGAAGCAGAATTGCTTTTGGGCAAAGGGAGCTGTATGTAAGCAGCTCCCTTTTCCCAAAAGCAATGCCGGGCTCCCCCCATGGTCCCCAAAGTGAGGCCAGGCCCCGGGGGATGGGATCGCCGGGGCCAAATGCGGCCCAGGGAAGGGGGGCCACGCAGCCCCCTCCCTTAATAACATTTTTGAAAAAAGGTATATAAAGAGGCAAAGCCCTGGGAGATGGGCTCCCCGGGCCAAAAATAGCCTCAGGAGGGGGGCCGTGCAGCCCTTCTCTTTTAAAAGGATGGTTTATAAAAAAAACATATATAGGTGGCCATGCCCTGGGGGATGGGGTCTCTGGGGCAGAAATCGGCCTCGTGAGGGGGCCGCGCGGTCCCTGCCCATTTTTTAACACAAAAAAATTATAAAATAATTCAGGCCATAGGGAATGGGGTCCCCAGGGCCCAAAAATATTAAGAGAAGGTGCGCATCACAGCCCCCTTGCTAAAAAAAGAGAGAGGCCGACATCTGGTCGGAGGCCCTGCCCCCTTCCTACACCACTCTGAAAACGTGCCTCCTGGTGCGTTTTACATTAGGGGATTAAGTCACCTTGATTCCTAAGGGTCCTTAGAGGCCAACTAGCCCACCAGGTACCTCCAGCAAGCCCCACACAGTAGAATTGCTGAGAGGAAGTCCGAGGTTACGCGCCTTATTACACCACTCTGTAAACGCGCCTCTTGGTGCAATGCTGGTGGGGCGATGATGTCCTCTTGTGTCCTGAGGACCCCAGGACTAAAGTGGACTTCATCCCCCAAGCAGCAGTGCGCCAGGAGGTGTGTTTGCAGAGTGGGGTAAAAAGGGGGCATGGCCTCGGACCACTCTCAGCCATCCAGCTGTATGGGGCTTACTAGAGATAACAGGAGGGCTAGTTGGCCCTCAGGGACCCTCACGAGGCAAGGGGACTTCATCCCCCAACCAAGAGTGCGCCAGGAGGTGCATTTGCAGAGTGGTGGGGAAAGGGGGTGTGGCCTGTTTCCACCTCTCAGCAATCCCATTATTTGGAGCATACTGGAGGTATCAGGTAAGCTAGTTGGCCCCCAAGGACCCCCAGCAGCGAAGGGGACTTTACTCCCCATCCAACAGCACGCCAGGGAATGCGCGTACGCAGAGTGGTGGGCAAAGGGGGTGTGACCTGCTATGAGAACTTACCAATCCTGCTGTGTGAGACTTACTGGATGTTATAGGAGGGGTAGTTGGGCCCCAAGGTTGTCTTTGGAGGCCAACTACACCTCCTGTTACATAAAGTAAGTCCCACACAGTGGGATTGCTACAGGTCTTCGGAGGCCACTCTCACCTTTCTCCACCATTCTGCAAACGCGCCTCCTGGCACAGTACTGGTTGGATGATGAAGTCCACTTTACTCCTGAGGGACTTTGAGGGCCAAGTAGCCCTCCTAGTACCTCCTGTACACAGCAGAATTCCTGAGCGCTGGTCCACTCTGCACCATTCTTCCAATGCGACTACTATGTTATAGTTAGAAGTTAGCATTTAAAAAACCTTAGATATTCACTTTAAAAACCATAGGTTTCAGGGACGTTATAGTTAGAAATTAGTATTTTAAAAACCTTAGAAATTCACTGGAAAAACCATAGGTTTCAGAGACGTTATAGTTAGTTGGACATTTCACTCGTACAAAACCAGAGAAATTCGGCCGTTACAGATAATTCAGCTAACTATAACTCGCGCCCCCGCAATGCATTGCTGATGATGTCACATATTACATCATTCATGACATGGTCAGTGACATCACTGATGACATCTCAAATGACATCACTGATGTAATTTATTGCAGCTTTGTGACAGACTTGTTGAGCAGTTGTTTCTGACTTGAGAGGAACATCTAGTAAAATTCTGAAGTCTTGGCAAAGATGTCACACTGTTTCTTCTCACTTGGAAAGGACATCTAATAATTACTTGAGTTACTGTAGCTATGTAAAAGGCCAGGCTAAATTGCTTTGTCAGTTCTTGTTTATCTAGCAACCTGCTAGCTCTGTAATTGCCATTTTGTAGTGTTGTACATAACAGATATTAAAGCTATAGACATTAGTGGTTCACAATTTATGGATAGCAGAGGCTGAACAGATTTTACCAGAATTCAAGCTTGTAATGAGTAGAGCGTGATTGCTTTACTCACTGAGGCATCTTGCCAGGTATATATGTGACTATTTTCATGTTATTGTATGCTAAGGAAGGCCATGCATTCCTATGCAATGCATTACTGTAGTGTGATATGGTGAGGTGGGGTTTGGTGGGTTGAAAATACAGTAACGTGGTGTGCTATAGTAATTTATGAAAGAAATGTTTTAATGCAAATAAAAAGAGTGAAGCCCTAAACAGTTTTTGATTTCAATGTCTGTTTCCTGACAGCCTTTCTTTATACATATCTATTGCACCCCTTCAGAATAAATTATTGTATCTGGGGATATTTGTTTGTATTAAAGGGCCGAAAATAGTGAGAGTATAGTTATGGTTTATTTTTTTTTTTGAGGAGTTTTATATATCACGAACATGGCCCGAAGGTATCAGAGGGCTTCACAGCGTAAGCACAACCGAATAACAAAGAGTAAATAAAAATAAATAGTAAGGATAAAAAGAGTAAGAGAGTAGAGGCATAGTTTCCCCCCAGGTAGTGATGCACAGGTTATGTGTGTGTGGGGAGGTAGGGGTACCAGTGGCCTAGTCCTCAGTGAGAGAGGAATTTGTTGGATATAAATATTTTTACTTTTTTCCAGAAGAGGGGTTGCATCTGATCTCGTGGGTAGAAAGTTCTGAATGTTTGAGGACATGCCAGAGAAGGAACGGTTGTAGATATTTTTTCTTTCACTTTTGTGGCTTGAGAAATAAGGAGCTCATGCTTCCGGAGGATCTATTTCCTCCCAACAGGGTCAGTTTCTGGGACAGGTAGGAGGGAGTATTGTGGTGCAACACTTTGTGGGTCATGCAAGCGATTTTGAAATGTGTCCTGGCCTCAAGGGGAGGCCAATTCAGTGCACAAAGGTCAGGGGTGATGTGATCACTTTTTATTTAACCTGTGGTGAACCTAGCTGCAGCATTAAGGGTAGCCTTCAGAGTTGTAAGTGATGTTTTTGGGAGGCCCACAAGGGTAGTGCTACCATAGTTAAGCAAGGTGTATGAGTTGCAGTAGTGTGGTTGGCTGTGGGGGAGGAAAGGTTTTAGTTTCCTAAGGATATGCAGCTGATGGTTAGCTCCTTTAGTGATGGCGCTGATGTGTCTTTGCCTTGAGAGGTCATTGTCTAATGTTATACCTAGGGATTTGGCGAGGTCGACGATAAGTGTACTGCAATTCAAGGCAGAGAGAAGAGGGAGCCAGTCATTGACGTTAGGGGTGGTAGTGAGTAGAGCGATCAGTAATAATTCAGTTTTAAGGGCATTGAGTTGGTTAGCCATTGTTGCATATTTGTTAGGAGGACGTTAAAAATTCGGATGTCCTCGATGGAGGTTATTCTCATGAAGAATTGGGTGTCATCAGCAGACATTTAGTTGGAGATGTTGGAGAGTTGGAGGACTTCAGTAAGGGTCTCCATATAGAGGGTGAACAATGTTGGGGAGAGGATAGAACCTTTGGGATGCCCAGCAATAGCAGAGATTGCTCGGAAAGAGTGTGATTGATTAGGAAACGCTGTGATCTGTTGTGTAAAAATGAGGAGAACCACTTTAGAATGGTGCTGGGGAGGCCCATCTTATGTTCTAGAATGTCAAGTAGAGTGGCATGGTTGATGGTGTCAAAGGTTGCAGACAGATCCAATAAGATCAGCAGGCAAGATTAATTATGGCAGAGTGAGCACAGGATAGCGTCGACAATGTGGACCATGGCAGTTTTGGTGCTATGACCTGAACGGAAGCCAGATTAACAGTTGTTGATAAGGAATTGTTCTATGTTATTGTGGAGCTGCAAGTGTAAATTTTCCTCTAGGAGTGCCGCCAGAGTAGGGATGTTGGAAATGGGGCAGTAGTTGGTGTCAAACTGATTGGAGTTGGTTTTTTAGGATAGGGGTAACCTGAAGAATTTTGAGGCAGTCGGGTAGGGAGCCTTGGTTGAGAGAGGTATTGATTATCCTGGTCCATAGAAGGAGGTCAAAAAGATTGAAAATGCCAATCTCATTGAGGGTTAAGAAGCCACGAGGCATTATTTTTGGGTGAGATAGGGTGATTCTACGGGCATGTTTCATTATCCATTGCGGAGGGGTTATGAGGGGTTGGTGCAGGTCTTGATTAAGAGCGATCTGGATGTCATTGGTGGTTTGAGATGTTTTCTCAGCGTAAAAGGAGTCAAAGGTTTCACAGTCAGGGGATGCTATCTTGCTAGTGGAAACAAGGTCGCTCCTGCAAGAAGGTTGGTTTCTGACACTTACAAATAGTTTCTTGGGAATTATTAGAAGCAGTGGCGTGTTGGTTTTGAAAGAAGGCTGCTCTGGAGTTCCTAATGTGCTTGTTGTAGGCACTGCACCTTTGATGCAGGAGTATGAGGTTGTCCAAGGAGGGTTTGTGTCTCCACACTCTTTCAGCAAGTCTGAGGTGTCGCCATTCTTCGTTAGATTGCTGTTGAACCAGGGGTTGGATCGTTTGGAAGGGATTCTTTTTTTAATTACTTAGGAGCTATGGTGTCCATGATGGAAATAAAGTAGTGATCCGTGAGGTCTTGGACATTGATCATGGTGGGAGGCGGGAGCAGGGTCTCTTTAGTGATAGTTGACATAGCGTGTGAGTTCATGTTTTGGGTGCCATGGATCCAGTGTCTGACTTTCTTTGGTTGATCTTTGGAAGGGATTGCCTCTATATTTAGGGAAAAGGTGACACAGTGGTCGGTCCAGTCGCATCGGAGAAGGAATCAACTTGTGCAGTGTTCTCTTTAGCAATGATTAGGTCAAGGATGGCTCCTTTCGGATGTGTCAGGTTATTGCAAGCTTGTATGTGGTTGAGGTCATTGAGGAAGGATTTGAAGCAGTTCAAGAGCGGGTCCTTGGGATTGTTCCAGTGAATGCTGAAGTCACCCAGGAAGAACTGGTTGGTATGATCCTCAATGCTGGAGGAGATAATCTCCATGATCTGTTCAGTGACCGTGCAATTACGGCCAGGAGGGTGATAGAACATGTGGAGGGAGTAGTTTGAGTTGGTAGTTGTGGAGATGTCGATCAAGAGGTATTCAGAGGTGGGCACAGATTTTGCGTGTACCTATTTCACAGAGAGTGAGGCTCTGTATAAACAGGCTAAGCCACCCACTGCACATCCTAGACGGTCTAGTATAATAATGCCATAATTATGGGGGACCAGGGTGTTCAAAGTGTGCCCAGAGGAATCGTTTATCCAGTATTCTGTGACCATGAGAACGTCCTGGTTGAGGATAAAAGCAGCTATGTCAGAAGCATGTTTCACGGCTGAGCTGCTGTTTAGTGGTGCGCATTTCAGGGATGTATTAGAAGGAGTATGAGAGGGGGGAACTTGAGTGATGTTCGATTTGTTCTTCAGCCTAGGCAGGAAGACCTGAATGGGTGGGAGATAATAGGCTAAATTTTTGTGGCGGGTTGGGTGAGAGTGGCCGGGGAGGATTATAGGAGGTCAAGTTGGTCATCGCTTGATATCTGTCTGACTAGTCTATTGGGTTGGGAGGAGTGATTATGGATAGGTGCGGTCATGTAGCCAAGCTGGGTGCTCCCTGTATAGGCAGGGATACGGTCCAAGTAGTAGCTCGAGATTCAGGGGCTGTCGTAAGATAGGTGTTGAGCAAAGTGTGGGGGCCACTTTTGTTCGAGGTGATACAAAATAGATTGAGAATGTCTGCATGGATCTGATGCAGGTCCGAGTTCAAAAGTCAAGCATTATGGTTGGGACAGGTTTCTGAGGGGTCCCAGGTTGGGGGAAGCGTTGGAGTGCTGGTGGCACAGTAGCTTTATTAGTACAATTCATGTGTGTGTGGATTTGATTTGCTTGTGCTTGTAACAGCATAAGCTGGCTGGGGAACATGTCTTACGCGCTTTGTGTTGTGAGCTTTAGAACACATGGGAACTGGACACGGAATGTCGCCACTTCCATGGGCCTTAGACCCTTCTGTGTACTTGTTTTAGTGATGCTCAGTATCTTGTGGCAATATGGCAGTAAAATGATCAGGATATCTGTGCATCCGGACTTCAGTTCCACTTGGCACACACTTAGAAATTGTTTAATGGAGTCTGGATAAAGGAAGTGGCCTTTGGCACCATTCTGTGTCCATTGTTTTGGTCCAAGAGCCCAAGAGGGTTTGGGGTCAGAAGGAAGGGAATGTAGTTCTGTGACTGATTATCAATCTCTGATTGTAAGCCTCTGTGTTTTATGGAGTACAGGTGTGTCTGATGGCATCAATGGGTTTCTGATGGTGTGCCTGAGTATTTTTACATATATGTGCGTGTCTGATGGAAGTGTCTGACCATGTGCATGGGCACTGGTGTCTGAACATGTGTGTGAGCATTGTTAATGCACATGGATATCTGATTGTGTATGCAATTTGTTACTATAGATCACTTTCTGATTGCATGTGTGGGTGTTTGATGGAGTACAAGCGTTCTTATGTTGTATGGGTGCCTGCTGATTTTGTTTGAATATCTTTATTAGTACTTTTTTTTTTAATTTCCTGATACACCATATCCATTGTCTAGCATCAATAAATGGGTCCCTGCTCATATCTGCCTGTACAGTTGCATGGTTCGCTATGTGTGCATTGGTGTCTGATCATGTGCATGGGTGGCAGCTTTGTGTATGGGTAACTGTGTTTGAGAGTTTCTCACTGTGTAGCAATTTCTGATCTCATGTATGGTATATGATGTCATGAATGTGTGTCTAATCTCATGCATGGGTGCGTGATCACACTCATGAACATCTGACCATCTTTTTGTGTTTCAGTCATGTGCCTTGTTGATGATCAAGTACATGGGTGTCTGATTATGTGTGTCTATGCCAAATGGCATGCATACTTGTTTGATGCCATCCAATGGTGTTTGATGGTGTGAGTAAGTGTTTAGTGTCATTTATTAGTGTATTGTATAATCGTGTGCGTTTATATTTCACGGTGTGTGTGTGGTGATCATCTCCAGGGGTGTCTGAGCATATGTGCAAGTTTCTGAGTGTGCTTTAGTGTCTGCTGGCATCCATGAGTATTTGATGGCATGCAAGCGTGTACAAAGTCATCCAATGGTGTCTGATTGTATTGGTGGGTATCTGTTATGCGTAGTTATCAATGGTGTGCTATCAAGTTAATGGGTGTTTGAAGGCTTTCATGTGTATCTGCTGGTGTGTGGGTGTCCGATTGTAGTTTTGGCCATCTGTGAGAGTCTAACAGTGTGTATTGGGGTCCGATGGTGTGCATGTATGTTTGAGTGTATGCTAGATCTCTGGCCAAGCATGTTGGGGTTGGTTATGTGTATGTGTGTCTAATTCTGTGTCAGTGTTTGAGTGTCTGACAGTTTGATGGCATTCATGGGTGTCTGATGGCATGCATAGGAGTCCAATGGTATGTATGATGTCGGTCTGCATGGGTGGGTCTTGGATGTCACGTGTAGGAATCTGATGTAATTTTGTGTATGGTGGTTGATGGTGTGCATGCATATCTGTTGTTTTATGTGAATCTAGGGGGTCGTGAGGGCCCTTCAACCACTCAGTCTTGCCCATTGGTGGGATGGGAGACAACATTTATTTAAGGGTGGCGGCTATTTAGCCAGCTGCCAGGTAAATAGGGAATTTTCTCTGCTATTTATCTGGCATCTGACTAAATAGCAGAGATTACTTTATATTTGTACGGTACCCTGCAAACAGCAGGGAAACCTCCGTTTTTACCCGACCATGGGCGAAATAGAAAAGATTCTAGACTATTTGTCTGTTGGCCATGTGTTAGACCTGTCTCCCTTCCATTTTTTCTGATTACCTCCTCTGTTTTTGATCTGTTTGCTGGTTTTTGATGCTTTGGGCACTGCACCACTCCTATTCAGTGCCACAGTGTAAGTACTCCCTATGTTAAATTGATGTATTGATTAGTGACTCCATGATTGAGTTATTTGATTTACTTGTCAGACCCCTAGTACAGTGCACCATGTGTGCCAACAGCTTGTAAATCAAATGCTGCTGGTGGGCTTGCATCACTGGTTGTGCCACCCACAGAAGCAGCCTGTAAAGTGTGTCTCAGGCCTGCCATTGCAGAGTCTGTGTGCAGTCTAGTACTGCCATGCTGACTGGGTAAGTGCACCCACTTGCCAGTCCCTAAACCTTCCCTTCTCTTCATGTCAGACACCCCTAAGGAAGGCCCAAGGGCATGGTGCATTGTAAGTATAAGGTAGGACATGCCCTGGTGTGTGTGGAATGTCCTAATAGTGAATTACAGCCATTTTCGTTTTTCACTATTGCAAGGCTACCAGTCCCCATTGACCCGAATGGGCAGTTTGATTATAACACCTTATAATCCTAACTGACCCAGGGAACATTGTAGAAATTCGAGTTTAGTATGCCTGAACTCAGAATGATAAAATACATCTTTTAGTGAAGTTGGTTTTAACATCCTGTGTTTGAAAATACCACTTTTAGAAAGTAGGTATTTTCTTACCTAACCATCCAGCCTGCCTCTGCTAGCTTGCGTATTGTGTGTCTGGTTTTGTGAGTGACAGGGGCTGGGGGATTCCAGGAGACAGGGTGAGTCAGCACAGGGCTGAATAGACCTATCTGCATGTAGAGTGGTGGGAGGAGATAGCACCTGGGCATGAATAGGGCTGTGCCTGCCTTTCACAATGCTGGCTCCACCTCCTGTGGTGCGTCTGATGTACCTGACCCACAATGTCAAAGGAAAGAAGGAGTCCTGTCAACAAAGTGCTCCAGGACTGCAAAGAACTGGTTTGGCCTAGGTACAGGCCCCTCTGCCTCCAGAGGACAAAGGATTTAGTAGTATAAATATGGGGACCCAGACCCCAAGATTTTAGATCACTTCTGGAACAACAAGACAAACCTCTGCCAAGGAGAAGAACCAAGGAAGCTGTAGGAGTTGGACTGTCCCCCTGCCAGTGTGCTGTGATGCTGGGTTGGCCTGCAGTGGTGTCTTTATTGCCAAGGAGAGGAGAATGAACTTTTAAAGAACTTTCATCATCTTGCAGAATATTACTCCAAGGGCTTGATTTGAGCTTGCCTCCTGAAAGAAGTCTCAGGGATACCAGACTTCACTCTTTCAGTTTGCCTGCATCTGGAACTTGCTGTTCTAGGGATAAAGAAGTAATCTGCAACACCAATGCCGGCGAGCGATGCCGTAATCTGCAACAAAGCCGTGAGCGCTGCTCCGACTTTCAACGTAGACCGTCCGCCGCCCGCCGTGCCACATCGATGCCAGCAAAGGACATCGTAAGCCTGCCATAGCCGTGAGCGCTGCTCCGACGTGCAACGCCGGCCCAACGCCTGCTGCTGTGCCGCATCGACTCCGAATCCGACATCATCGCGGAGCCGATCGTCAACGTGAGTGGTCAAGATCCCATCAACATTGTGACATCGTACGGAACCGTGGTTTTGGCGCCATTGTGACGTCACCTCCTCTCCGGTCAGGAATCGACGCCTCCCCTGCCTGCGCAAGCATCCAGGTTCCGACGCATCATCTCCCCCGAAGCAAGGAACCTACGCTGCAATGCGCCAATGACGTCGCATCTCCCTGACGCCGTGAGCTGTCTTTGTTTTCGCTTTTCCAAGGTACTGTTCTTTGTGGGTCTGTTTTGACTCCGGGCCCGACGCCGCGCACCTCGCGTCGGCGCCGTACTTTGAAAATTCTTTGACCTTGACGTCGTGATAACTCCATTTGGGGGTTATCTGTTGCTAAAGACTGTTTTTAAGTGAATAACCTATTTTTGAACTATCGCTACCATCTTGAAGAATCATTATTGATTACTGTAGTGTGAATTTTTGTCATTTGTGGTCTTGTATTAAGTCTATATAGAGAATACTTATTTTTATAAAACTTGTGTGGTGTCCATCTGTAGAGTTTTCACTGTATTGCTGTATGTGTTCACAAATGCTTAATACACTGCCTCTGAGATAAGCCTGTCTGCTCGTGCCAAGCTACCAAAGGGGTGAGCAGGGGTTATCCAGTAGTGTAATCCCCTTTCCCTGACTTAGAAGCAAGGGTCCCTATTTGATCAAAGGTACCTACCTCTGTCAACTAGAGACCCCCAGTTCTAACACCATGTAAATAGCAGAGAAACTTCAGCTGCTGGTTAAATAGTAGAGATTCTGCACTGTTTGACTGGCAGCCGTGCAAATAGCAAGAAAACATCACTATTTACCCAGCTGCTGCTTAAATACCTTATTTAATGTACTGTTTGTCTGGCAGCCATCCAAACAGCAAATAAACTTCACTATTTAAATAGCTGCAATCTAAATAGTAATGATTGTGCACAGTTTGGTTGGTGGCCTTGCATGTAGCAAAGAAACTTCACTAATAACCCAGCTGCTGACTGAGTAGGGACATTAGGTACTATTTGGATAGAGGCCATGCAAAGAGCAAAGAAACTTTACTATTTACCTGACCATTGTTTAAAAAGCTGACATATGCACTCTTTCGCCATTAGCCAAGCAAATAGTAAGGGAACTTTACTATTTACCCAGCCGCTGGCTGAATAGCTGTGGTCTCGCACAATTTATCCAATGGCCTGGTAAATATCAAAGAAAATGATTTACCAGGCTATTAGATATAAAGCTGAGATAGGCACTAGTTGTCCAGGGGCTATGCAAATATCAAAGAAATATCACTTTTTACTCAGCTGTTGCAAAAAAGCGGAGATGTGCATGATTTGGCTAACAGTACAGTTAACATAGAAGCTTTAATGTTCACCCTTGTGTTTGCTCAATTTCTCCACAACTCACCCATGTCCTTCCCAGATAATTCATTCACCCCCATGTTTGCCTGTTTTCCCCTCAGCATTTTTACTCCAATCGGCACATTTTCCTCCCAATTCTGTTCACTTCCCCTGAGCCTGCTGTCTTTTCCCCAGTCTGCCCTATTTCCTCTCATCCTGCCTGTTTCCCTAGAGGTGCCGACCTTATGTTGAGTTTGCTTGTTCTGCTTCAGTCTGTCTACTTTCTCTAAAACTGTGTTCCAGTCTACCTTTTCTGCCCTCAAGTCTGTACGTTTTCATTCCAGTCTGCCCAATCACCCGCTAGGTTTGCCTGATTTCCCTTCAACCTGCCTTCTTTCTCACTTCTGTATGAGCTTCCTCCCATTTTACTTGTTCTTTCAAGTCTGCCCACTTCCCTTAGCCTGACAACTTTCCTCAAGACTACCTGTTCGCCACCTGAGTCTGCCCACTTTCATCACAGTCTACTTGTTCTCCCATCACATTTGCCTGATTTCGCCTCAGCCAGACTGCTTTTCTTGTTTTTCTGTGGTCATCTCTAATTTACTAACCTTCATTCAGTCTGCCAAGTTTCCCATCAGGCTGCCTGCTTTTCAACACGTCTGCAAGCTTTCCCCCAAGTTTCTCCTGT
Organism: Triturus cristatus; assembly: GCF_964204655.1. NCBI lineage: Eukaryota > Metazoa > Chordata > Amphibia > Caudata > Salamandridae > Triturus > Triturus cristatus. Next base: position 923,310,176 of record NC_140588.1, read on the forward strand.
TGTTCCCCAAGTAGACCCTATCTGCCCTCAGCCTGCTTACTTTCCCTGCTGAGTCCATGTGCATTCCAGAGGGAATGCCTGTCCTTCCTAGAGCTTCCCCATTTTCCCTCACCCTGCCCATTTTCCCCAGTCTGCCTATTCTTCCACTTTCTCCTGACCTGTCCACAGTGAGTATGCCCATTTTCCCCAGTCTGCCCATTCCCAGAACTGTTGTTTTCCCCCAGTCAGACAGTTTTCCCACTGAGTCTGCTCACTTTCTTCTCAGCCTACCTGCTGTCCCCAATTCTGCCTGTCCACCACTAAAGTCTGTTCTGCTTTCCTCACAGTCTGCTCTCCCTTCCTGTCCAGCAACTTTCCCAATAGCCTCTCCACTCTTCACCCAGAGTGACCTGCTATTTCCAACAGTCTCTTCACTCTCCACAACAGTCTATCTTTTCTCTCTGCAATGTCTGTACTCTCTCCCAAACTGTCTACTTCCCCTCTCAGTTTGCCATCCCAGAATCTACATCTTGCTCCCCCAGTGTCCTCACTCTGCCTTAGCCTGCCCATTCTCCATCCTAGTCTAGTCATATACTCCGCCAAACTGTCCACTCTCTTCCTGTCTTGCTTCTCTGTCTTTCTCCTTGCAGTCTCTTTTAGACAGTTAGCTGTCCCTGTCAGTCTCTCTGTGTTCCCCATCTCTCTTTACTCCCCATTTGGCTACTCTCCCTGTATGTATTGCCACTCTCCCCATCTCTCTACTTCTTCTCAGTGTGTCTGCTGTTCCTCCTACTTTGTGGTTTATTTGTAAAACAAATAAGTCCCAGGGCTCATGTCAGGAGGCAGCTTGCACCAGCTCATTTCTCCTGTTAGGGCTGCCTAAAACAGAATCAACTATTAACCATGAAAGTTTGAAAGCATGTGGCTTAATGGCCAGAGATGCTGAATTCAGAGCTGGGAAACCAGGTTCAAGTCTTGGTGTTGGCTCAACATCCTGTGATTCTGAGCAAATCACTTATTCTCCCCATTCATAAATGGATGTGTCCTAAACTGGTGCTCATGAAAACTGCCGGTGTTGATGAGTGAGTTCTGCTGCTGGGCACTCGGAAACCACTGGCTCAAATTAAGCACTGCTCCTACTCTGTCTGCTGTACCTCCCAGTCTGTCCGCTCTCCCCGTTAGCCTCTGCACTCATCTCCAATCTGTCTACTTGTCAAGCCAAGTTCTGGGCTCTCCTTCGAATATCTTTGCTACCCCCCAGACTGTCCGCTCCCTTACACAGTCTCACCACTCTCCCCCGGTCACCCTGCTCTCCGCCGTACCCTCGCCGGTTCCCCCAATATGCCTGCCTGCCCCCAAATTGCCCAGTCTCCCTCCCAAACTCTTCTCTTTTATCTCCGTTCATCTCTAGCCACACTCCCTTCCTGTCTCGCCACTCTCTCCATCCCTCTCCTCTCCTTTGCTGTCTGTCCACTCTGCCGCCAGTCTCTCTATACTCCATATGTCTTCACCCTCCATCCTACTCTGTGTGCTCATCCTACCAGTTTCTATTCTTTAATCCAGCCTGACTGCATGTCTGTCTAGTCTCCTTCCTAGTTTATACTCTCTCCCCCGACTCTCCACACCCATTCTAGACTGCAAGCTATCCGCCAGTCTCTCTGCTATTCCCTGCTGATCTAATGTTCTCACCAGTCCCCCTGCTTTCCAGTCTTTTCACTTTCCCCAGTCTGTCCTTTCTCTCGCCCAGTCTCTCCCCTCCCCTTCATCTTTCTGTGATCCCTAGAATGCCTGCTCCCCAGCCCTGCCCTAACACTCCTCATACCCGTCTCCTCCCCCTCCCAGTGTGTTCTTTCTTCCCATCAGCAACTCTACTCCTACCCAGTCTGTCTGCATTCCCAGACAGTCTCTTTACACTCCAAGCCAGTCGGTTTTCTCTCCTCAATATCTATACTCTCTCCCAAACTGTCTTTTGGATTTTCACTAATATCTGGCTCCTCCAGCTCCCTCATCTATATCTGCTATCACCAGTCTGTCTACTCTGCCCCAGACCTGCCCTCCCCTGCCACAGCATGCCCGCCCCCCTGCCTCAGCATGCCCGCCCTCCCCAGCCTCAGATGGCCGGCCCTCCCCAGCCTCAACATGCCGGCCCTCCCCTACCTCAGCCTGCCTGCCCTCCACTGCCTCAGAATGCCAGCCCTCCCCTGCCTTAGAATGCCTGCCCTCCCCTGTCTCAGAATGACCTCCCTCCCCTGCCTCAGCATCTCTGCCCTCCCCTGCCTCAGCATGTTCGCCTTCCCCTACCTCAGCATGCCCGCCCTCCCCTGCCTCAGCATACCCACCCTCCCATGCCTCATGATGCCAACCCTCCCCTGCCTCAGTATGCCAGCCCTCCCTTACCTCAGCAGGCCCACCCTCCCCCAGTCTTGCCACTCTCCTGTAATCTGGCCGTTCTCCCCCTGTCACTCTGCTTCCACTACCATTCAGTCTACTCTCTCCAGGCTTTCTCAACTCCCCAAAACTGTAATTTCTCCCCAACTGCATCTCTGCCCCCCTCAGTCTTCCTGCCAGTCTTTCCATGCCTCTCTGCTCTCTTTCCCAAACTTTCCACTCTCTGTTCCAGCCCCGTTATTGTCCTCAGTTTGCCTTCTATCTCTTCCTGTCTGTCTGTCTGCTCGTCCTCCTAGTGCCTCTATTCACTACACATCTCTGTCTCTTCTCTCCTTTCTTGGCTGCTTTCCCTTCGTCCTAGTTCTGCCTCACAATCTCTTTGCTTTTCTTATCTGTCCCCCAAACGATCTGCTCTCTCTTCCAGTCTGTCTTCTCTCTCCTCTCTGCCTTCCAGCCTGTCTACTCTAAATCCCAGTCTCTCTGCTCTCCCCATCTCTCTACTCTTCCTACATGTCTGATTTCATCTACAGTCTGCCTGCGCTACCCCTAGCCTGCCCTCTCGTGCCTCAGATTACCAGCTTTCTTGATAGTCTCTCCACTCTCCCCTTTAGTTCTTAATTTCCCGCAGTCTGCTCTTCCCCAAAATGTCCGCTCTGTCCCAGTCTGCTGCTATCTCAATTTCTCCACTCTCCCTTCCATTCTGTTTCCCACCCTCAGTCTATCTTATTTTCCTCACAGTCTCTTAGCTGTCCACTGTCTCTCGTTGTACTCTACTTCTCATTCTGTCAGCTTTCACCCTCAGTCTGTCTGCTTTACCCAGTCTGCCCTCTCCCGCCTCTGGATGCTGGCTTTTCCCCGGTCCTATCCACTATCTCCTTCTGTCTGTCCACTCTCCTCAGGTCTGTCCACCCTCCCCATCAATCTCCAGTCCCCACTAGGGACGACTCCTCTGCTAAGGCGTAGGAGCGTTGCCCCACTGCTTTCAGAACAGTGCAGAGGAAAAATAAATTTATAATTATTGGACGTTAATATAACTTTATTTTTCCTGTCCCTAGGTGCGGGAGGGTGAGGCTGACCAGGGCAGGGGGCAGAGTGGTGAGCACAGTTTTTGTGGGCATGACTGTCTGGCCAGCCGTTTTAGCCCAGCCAAACAGTCCTGCACACTTCACATCTTCCACACCAGGCTGCATTACACAGCCGGGTGGGGAACATGCCCAGGATCCCTGTCCCCGTCTGAGTGCAGAACCACAGCACTTAGACCAATCACAACAATGCTCTGCAGCATTGTGATTGGCTTAGGGGAACCAATCACAATGCTGCGTTGCAGCGTTGTGACTGGCGAGGAGTCTGTGTGCTTCCTGCAGAGATGAAGGAGAGGCAATGGAGAGGCAGCAGCTGGAGGAGGTAAGTTTTTTTTTTCCCTCCCCCTCACCATCGTTGCCTACCAGCCGCCACTGGTCCCCTCCACTTTCAAAATTCTCCCACCAGACTCTTCGTTCTCCCACCAGTCGCTCTGCTCTTCCACCAATCTCAACGGTTTTCACTCTCCACTGTTCTCATCTCTTTTCTCCCCACCTATGCTATCTGGTCTTCCTCCAAGTCCATTCACACTCCAAAGTCTGTCCTCCTATCCAGTCTTCCTATAATGTCCCAGTGCCTAATTTGTAAAAAAAGAAAAAGGGCCAGGGCTCTCATCAGGATGCCACTGCATGCCCCTGCCATGCTGTCAATGACAGTAACAGCACAACTACTAACCATCACACTCCTACAAATGTGACAACTCGGACTTGTCCAAGCCTCCAAAGCTATAAGAATGACTTGAGCGCAGGTAATAGTAATTTTTTATGTATTTTGAATTAATAATTGACTGTTATTATGGTTATCTCAAAATTAGCCAGGCAGTGCCACCTAGTGACAGACTTTCACAAGCGACGGTGTTGACTATTAACCCCTTCCCCGCTCATGACGGAACCGTTCCGTCATGAGCCACGGTTGCCGTGTGCTCATGACGGAACGGTTCCGTCATGACAATCCTGTTGGCGGCCGCTCCGCCTGCGCGGCGCTGTTTCCCCGCCTGTGCGGGGCGACAACGCAAATGGGCGGAGTCATGACGGAACCGTTCCGTCATGAGCACAGCTCAACTGTGGCTCATGACGGAGCGGCTCCGTCATGAGCACAGGCCCACCGCGCTGCCCCCCTGCCCCCCCCAGCGCTGCAGCGGAATGTCCGCGGCAGCGAAGGGGTTAAGTGTCGGTGGCGGGCACTGGAAACCAGTGCTTAATTTGAGCCAATGGTTTCTGGTGCTTAGCACATGCATCGACACTGGCGCTTTTTATGGGCGTTAAGTACACATACTTTTATGGTAGGCATAGGGAAATTAAGTGATTTGCCTAGAATCACAGCATGTTGAGCCAAAGCGGAGACTCGAACCTGGTTCCCCAGCGCCTGAAGTCTGCAGCTCTTGCCATTACGCCTCATCCTCTCCCCACTGTCATGGTTCGTAGTTGGTTCTTTTTTAGCCAGAGCTAACAGGAGAAATGGACTCATGCAAGCTACCTTCTCATGGGAGCCCTGGCACTTATGTTTTTTACAAATTATCCACTGCTGGAAACCACCGGCTCAAATTAAGCACTGCTATGTCCTCCAGCTCGCACTGTTTCACCTCGACATACCCGCTGGTCTCCCTCCTGTCTCCTCCAGTCGGTCATCTTTCCCTTACACTCTCTGCTCTCCCGAAGTTTCTTTGGCTCTGTTGTTGGACTTTCCACTGTCCCATTCTCTCCCCTCCTATCGAGTCTGTCCTCTTTCCATCCACGTGTGCCCCCTTTGACCTCCTCGGTCTCTGTCCTCACCTGTCCAATTATTCCATTAGCCTCTCCTCTCTCCCTAGTCTTTCTTCTCTCTCCCCCAGTCTCTCCACTACCTCCATTCTCTCTCTGCTACCACCACCAGCCTCTGACTCCCAGGCAATCCACTCACCTCTGCCACGCCTGCTCTGTGCTCTCTGCCCTCAGCCACTGCTCTCCTTCCTAGCCTCAACTTTCACACCAGCCTCTTCAGTGCCCCGTGTATCCTCTCTCACTCGAGCCACTCACTATCCCTCCCAAACTCTATTCCCTCCTCTTTCAGTCTCCCATTCCCTGCCTCTACGCTCCCCCTCTGCCAGCCTCTGTCACAGCTCTGTAGAATTAGAGCTTTAAAATCTCTGTGCAGCCAGCCTGCTTTTCTGACGTATTGGTCACGAGAAACATAGTTGCTAAGGACTTCAAATTGGAATTCCTCTAAAAGTAAGTCCCAGTAATTGATTAAACAATAAATAATCTCTGCTATTTAGGTGGCCATGAGACAAAGATTATTTACTAGTGACACCCTTTATTTAAGCCCCCTACATTGCCCAAAATTCCACTCTCCTTTTGTTTTGTGCTTTCTCCACCACTTTCACCTAGCTTAAGGGGAGGGAGCATTATGACCCTTAAGCTGGGTTAATCGTCATGGATGGAGGGTATGAGTTGTAACCGACAGCCTGTAGGATGGGGGATGACGTTTTGCCACCAACTGGGCCAAGGGTTAGGAGGGCTGTCAGCCCCTGCTCTGTTGGTAAATGAAATCAGAAACTGGGAAACTGGTGTGGTCTTTCGGCCTACTTTCATTTTTACCAAAATTGTAATTTTTGTGTGTATCTGTGCAGTGCTTTCTGAAACTGCAAGATATTTAAAAAAAGAAATGCCTGCTGCCTTGCCTAATGGAGGGTTTGGTTATTTTGCCCTCCACCTTTTTCTCAGACAGAAAAGGACTTTTATTTGTAACTTCTTCACAATGATTTCAAACATTAGGAGACCTTAAGGTGAAATGAAAATCCAGTTCATTTTGCAGAGCAGTTGGCAGCATAAATTCCCCTTAAACACTTAGGAGCAGGAGAGGAACTCCAGGACACAGAAGGGCAGAGCGGTCCTTTCGTAAATGAAAGGTAAGGTGATACGTACTCCCTATTGAATATCAAATATCCTATGCGGTATCCTCTTCTAAAGGTGGCAGCGTGGTAAGTAGATCATACTCCACCTCACTCAGTGGTGAGAAAAAGGAAAACCTTTTTTATTCAACCCTCACCCACTCTAGTAGTGGAATGCTTCATCGTCGGGTTCACCCTGACTCTTAAAGGTCAGGGTGGGGTCGACCATTTTCCAGGGAGCTCTTTGAAGAATGATTTGTTTCTTGGGAGTTATATATTATTAGATTAAGGAGTTTGCTAAGGTTGGGGTCTTGCCCAGAGGTGGCTGGAAATTAGATGGGGAGGTTTTTCTCACTCCACCGTGCACAAGGGCAGGGAGAAAATCAACCCTAACTCCTACAAGTATTCTGACTACCCACCTGCCTTACCCAATAGCGAGGATGGGGATTCAAAAAATCAGTATGAGTGAGGTGGGGCATTTATGCTCAAATATCCTATCTGGTATCCTCCTCTAAAGGTCGCAACGTGGCTAACCTTTAAAAGCGACTATATTCCTCCTACACTTTGCCTTTACAATGGGGGCAATGGGTAACAGCTTAATTTGGTCCCTTCGAAGGATTCTGGTAAAATTATAATCCACTGTCAAGTGCTGTGAGGTTCATGAATCACTAGAACGGTATTGAACACACTGTGAATGAGCAAATCACATACCAGACCTTTCAGGGAATATAATAGTACATGTGTCTATTTTCACCATTCCACCAGAAAATCTATCTTAGCTTCCTAAAATGGTCACAACACTGTTGGCCACATATGTTACATTGCACATGTACTGAGAAAAGGATCTTGAAAACATTGCAATAAATAAATTACCCTTAACAGGTAATTGGTAGAATGTCTATGGATACACTCATGGCCATTTTTAACCCCTTTATTTCCTCTCACATTCCTTAGGGTTACACCGCTTAACACATCCACATACCCTGTGTCCCTGCTTTCCCCATCTACCTTCTTGACCTCATGGCTTTCCTATCCCGCCATCTGCTAGCATTCATCTCAGATCCTGATTACATCTCCCTGTTTCTGTTGTTCACATGCAGGTAATCTTCCTTCTTCATTTGCCCTGGGAAGTACTATTTAGGTCTTTATCAATCCACCTTTTTTGGCTCCATCTGAATGAGAGAATGAAATGATAAACACACAGCGATCAATTAAATGACTTTAGTTAATTTGATCATAAAAAGGTCATTACTTTGTGCCAAGCTATAATTTGTTGTTGTTGTTGTTAGGGTGAGCCATTTATTTTCTGATACTGCACTCTATTTATGTAAGTATAACAAGATAAGTCTGATACCTTGATAGTTTAGTCTTAGAATACAAATATTTAGAATTTGATAGCTTTTATATGATTAAAAAACAAACAAACCGGGTGTTGAGTGATGAAACTCAATAGAATACTTAGAGGGAAGGGGTTTCTAATGCTAAATATAAAGAATGCACATGATAAGTCATCTACGCTTCTACTTCAGATATGATTCCAAACTATGTGGCCTATTCACAAAGATATTTTGGATTTCGGAAAGTAATAATCCTGTAGTACTCTTTTACATACTCTTACATGCCTTTGTGACCTGCACCTAAGATAACTCAAATGAGAAAACAATGTGAATAGTCAGGAAATCTTTATATGCAATTAGTAAAAACAGAAAAAACTGTGCCCTCTTTGCACTTCTCTAAGAAAGAGTTGGGCGTTTCGAGATTGATTGATAAAGGCAAGTAAAAGTATGTGATTGAATAGTCCTGCAATACTATTTCCAGTTGTCAATAATGCTTTTGTGAATCATCCCCTATGAGTCTCAAAAGAGTTAGGGGCTGATTCACCAATTCATTTATGAGAATGGGTAATACTATAGAATTACTGTTTCATACACTGTTACATGCCTCTGTGAATAAAACATCTAAAATGGAAATATTCTGATCCTACTTATTTGCAATGAGTACAAGTAGAGAGGACTGTGCACAGTTTGCACTTTTACCAAGAGGAAGCTGGAGGTTTCAGGTCTAATTCACAAAGGCATGTAAGAGTACATACTAGAGCATTCCTGTAGTATTACTTCACATACTCATAAATGTTGTAGTTAAAGGCCCCCCTCAAACTTTTGTAGAATGCCTCTTCATAATGCAACATCCCTAGATGCACTATACTGAAAGAGGGAGACAAGAAAAAAACAACCAACTGTGGGCTATCATATGCTATATTATCCCCTTTCTAATGAATCATGGTCAATAACCAACTTACTGAAATTCTGCCTCCTCTGTAGACCACAGTTCAAGATGAAGGAATGTAAAAATATAATGTCAGTGCTGTGCGGTCTCTCTTTGCGGCCATCAGCTTAGGCTTGGGAAGTGCATCATTGGACATGAACGCAAACTGCAGACACCAGGCATTTGGTCAGCTTGCGTTTATTTGTACTCTTAGTCATACCCAACCTAGGGTTGCATGCTGATGTCATTACTTTACTTACTTTTGATCTTGAAATCTATAATCACTAACAGGTGCTTTCTATCAGGAAGGAAGTCCACACTGGCTTTAGAACACAGTTGTTCACAGTTGTCTTCTGTGTTGATTTGAGTAGGGAGTGTGGCTCCGCCTGTGACTTGGTAAAGCTGGCATTCCTGGACAGTGACCTTGACTAAATTGACCATGTTTGGGAACCATGAACGTTTCTCTTTGTCTAGCTTTACTCTTGGTCATCCCTTGATGGGCCCGCATGGTTTCTCTGGCGTGTGAGGCCGCTGTTGTGGTGCTCAGTTATGATCTTATTCACCACAGTGCTGTGAGAGTTGCTGCCTTTGGGCATCACAGGTCCTGAAGTTTCATGAAAAGGTCTTCTAGGACCAATCCTGCAGGCTTTGATGGACTTGCAGGCATTCGTCTTCCTGGGTCACTTGGTTGATAACTCCTAGTGTTAACTATTGCAGGCATGCTGACTAGAGAATGAGTTGAAGGTGGTATTCTGTTTCTCTCATGTGGTTCGGTGCTTTGGCATCAAGAGCTATAGGGTTTCTTGATGGATTATTTGATGGAGTGTCAAAGTCTGGCCTGTAGGCAGCTGTGAATCGGTAATTCTGTAATTGCATGACCTACTTCTCCAGGGGTCATGGATCAGGGGTATTGGCAGGATTCTGCGAAGAAATGAACCAGCTGTTTGTGGCCACAGACATAGTGATACATATGGAAATCTATGCAAACCAATGTGCGTGTCACTTATTTATGAATACCAGGCTTCAGTTTTTGGTAAGCTCTCTGCTCACTAAGGCAATTGGTGTTCATGAGCCTGGCTCTTGTTTCTGCACTAGAACCATCCTAAGCCCAGCAGGACCTGCGTCAGCTCCCACGTCTGTGTCCCTTTGAGGGTCAAAGTACTTCAATGTTGCATCATGTACAGTAATGATGATGATGCCTTGGAATGCAGTTGTGTGCTTTTCTGACCACCCCACGTGGCTTAGCATTTCATGAGCGCTAAGATGGGTTCCATAGGATGATGGCTTGCTTCGGGGTGAAGGGACTGCAACAATAGACCATGGAAGCCTTGTACTCCAAAGGTCATCTGCCGGGTTGGGACATTTTTGATTTGTTCCAAGTATTCTGGTTCAGCACTGACTCTTTTGAAAACACCTGTCCAAAGAAGAGTATTTGATTTTTGAAGAATTCATATTTGGATTTATATAACCAAGGCTAAAGTCCCAGGGCTGCGCAGAGACTTTCATGCTACTCAGCAACCATCCTGGTGAATATCAGGATGCTGTCACTTATATTCAGAGCACCCTCTAATTTGGATAGGGCTCCTTAAATTACATTTTGTGATACTTCAGAGCCTAAGGAAATTACAAAGTTTAGTTGTTTGTACCTTCAGATCCCAACGTGTGTGAAGAATATGGTGACGTACCCGCTGCCTGGGTTCAGTAGTAGCTGGTAGTATCCTGAGTTCAGGTATATTCCATTAGTGCTTGTTACTGCATTCTACAGCACACATGGAAAGAGGAATATGGCTCTAAGAATTATTTCGTGCAGGAGGGTATCTAAGCACTATGGTGCAAGGGTGCAGTAGCTCATAGCCTTAAGTTTGTTTTTAAAAAAGCACAGTGTCACATTTTTCTTTTAAAGTTAAGGGAAGGCTGTGTTTATTTTACATTATTATCTTCAGGCTGCAGATAGCAGGTCCTGATAATGAGCACTGTTGGAGTCACATTTATGACCAAGGCACAGAGATGAGAAGCTGAAGCACTCAGGTATTGAAGTGTGTGAACTAAATGATGTTCCTGAATGCTTTTAAATGGTACAAAAATTCAAATGAAAAATTACCCTAATGATTAGGTTAACTCTTCATTTTAATGTTTCCCCATTTTAAAGTTTTGCATTTACAAACAGCCGGCCTCTTTCTCTTAGTAGCCAGTAGAGCCGACATTGTGCCATATTTATAACTGAAAAATTCAGTTCTTTTTTTTTTAAATGGGAGAAATGTAAAGTGTATAAAAATATTTCTATGAAACGTGTCTTAATGTTTTTCTCCACCTTCAAATAAGCCAATTACATCTTAATGTTTTATGAAGCATGTTTATTCACTTTAAATTCCTCCCATTTAAAGAAATAGGTGCATTTTTCTGTCATAAATATGGCACCTTGTCTATAGCCTGATGCGAACAAGATGCCTATTTTTTGAAACTGTGACACTTGGAAATGAGATTAAATCTAAATAATGATTTTTTGGGGAGGGGGCTGGGGGGAAACCATAAAAATACACCCATTACTTTAAGTGGGAAACATTTAAGGGCAGAAAAATGTTCCATATCATAAACATTTTTGCAGAACGTTTTCTGCACTTTAAATTTCTTCCATTTAAAAAAAAAAAAAAAATGGTTATATGTTTGTATCATACATGCAACAGAGGCACATATCACGAAAGGTATTCCAGTGCCACAAGTGCATACGACAAAGGATCTTAGTCACCCATATACATTTATCCCATTCATATGCACACATGTTTATACATCCCAAAAACTACACTCTCACTGACACCATGGAAGTCCTGTCATAGAGCCCCTATTTTGTTCAAACCCTAGTATCTGGTTCTTTGGACATAAGGCTTGAAGTCTATGGAGCTGGTCGTGAGTGTGTCCGGTAACAATGTCTGGTAACAATGTGCAAGTTGCTTAGCTGTCAGTAGCTCACAATGATTTTCACTGACCAGAAGTAGCTCTCACTACAGAAAAGGTTGGAGACCCCTGCTCTATATCTTTGTAAAACATTCTGCTCTCTCCCTTTCACGCAAGACAGCGCAGCAAGTTCCTTTGCTGGGCTGCATTGCGTGAAATAGTAGTAAATTTGCCCCAACAGGTTTAACAGACCTCGCCGGAGGCTCAATCAAGGGGGTCAAATGGTTTTGCTCCATATCCTCACTGTCCAAAACTAACATTCCACGCAACACAGGGCAGCAAGCAAAATAGGGAGGGAGCAGAAATGCTCCATATTTACAAAGATATGAGGTATTTCTGCTCCTTCCTTGTGCTTGGCACACTGCGTGCAGACTAGCACCAATGCCAGCACCTTGATTCCATAGTGCTAGTGTGCCTGCATTACAGGCAGGATGGTTTTTGTGCAGAAAATGACACCTTCCTGCATAAAAACAATCCTTAGAGGCATTCTCCTCTTTATATGCTTAAATCAGAATGCATCACACAATGGAAGAGGAAGTAATGAGGAGAAATAAAGATATTTCTCCTTGTTTCACCTGGTTCATTTATTGCATGTAAGCAATTAAAGTATTTTCTCAACAGACGTGTTAAATCAAGATAGTTTTGAGCAGTATGTAAACATCAATTGTCATTTTTCTGTGGTGCTAGTCTGTCTCTGTTTTAGCAAGTTGTCTCTTGAACTCTTTAGTGAATATTCAAACTCCATGTTAATTTGGCTAGTGCAGTGTCCTTTGTGCATTCAAGAAGGACCTCGTTTGATGGCTTGGGTATCCCTTGCCCTCACAGAAGAGCATATATGATTGCACATGAGTGCATGGCTGTATTTCATCAATATTTTCATCTGAATTGGATGGCAGCGTGCACTGTGTGAGTACCCACACAGGGCAAGAGGGACTAGTTACATACAGGTTGACTAATGACAATCTGACATCATAATGTGCTCTGCTGTGACGACAAGGGAACACTCTGCATGTCTTTTTTACCACATGTGAACAGATAATTAGGGAAAGTGTTTGACTTTTCATCGCCAGCATCCTCAAATAACTTCCTGCTAGCAGGGAGGTGATGACTGCAGAATAGGCTCCCTTGATCAGCATCTTTCAACCAACAAAATCACAATACAATACATTAGTTGAGTAACAACACATGATATTCAGTAGGGATGAGACACTGAAAAACAATTTCACAGACCATCCTTAATTGTCCACAAGCAAATGGAAAATCTGGAACATACACTTACCAGAAGCAACCTTCAATCGGACCAGGGGCAGGTAAGAAATCGGGTAGATTCCTGCAATAGAAGTAGACACAAACTCTGAGACTACATGAGCAAATAATGTTCCAGAATTAATGCACAAAGTTGTCATTACAATGATTCAAGGGGCAATCAAAAGGAAAACGTTCATCTCTGTGGACCCTGTGCAATAAAGAAGAGCCAAAAATAGCAAAACGTGGAAAAGATTGCTAAAACTGTACTACAGTAGGAACATATACAAGGTTCACATTTTAAAAACCACCAGTTTCTCATTGAATCGAAGCTGTGTGGAGCTTTCCGTTTCAAAATCAAAGGGATGTGGATCTCTACTCCAAAAAATTGGGAACTTATTCTTTTTAAATGTTCATTTTCATGGCAAGGGCCCAATACTCATGCTGGTCCTGATGTGAATTTTTTTTTAAAGTGCGTTTGGAGATTTACTCTACCACTTGAAATATCTGTTGCGTTTTATTTAATCCCTTCGCTGCGGCACTAATTCCGCCGCAGCGCTGGGGGGGTTTGGGCCGAGCGCGGCGCTGCCATGCTCATGACGGAACCACGCCGTCATGAGTCACAGGCGAGCTGTGCTCATGACGGCGTGGTTCCGTCATGACTCCACCCACTTGCGCTAATCGCCCGCACAGGCGAGGAAACAGTGCCGCGTGGGCGGAGCAGCCGCCAACGGCCGCAGCATGACGGAACCACTCCGTCATGAGCACACGCCGCCCGTGGCTCATGACGGAGTGGTTCCGTCAGAAGCATGCAAGGGGTTAAATCACAAAACTCCCCAGTAGTGTCTTGGAAGATGTGCCACCCATAGATTGCCATGCATACTCCTGAAAAAGTACATTTCCACATTGAGTAAATGCAACACAGCTGTGAAATTGCCTTTTTATCTCAAAACATTTTTTTCTCCGCTGCTAAAATTGCTCCCTGTGGAAAGACCCTTTCTCTTACAATCCTCGGAGTCTGACAAGTGTTCAATACCCTCTCCCACGCTAGAAAGATTTCCTCCAGCCTGTGTCTGGTTTACTTAGGTGAACATGCCCAAGATAGCAAAGGATCAGAGAGAAGGTTATGTAAGCTCACTTTTTTGTGGGCATTTTTATATATACAAAGCAAGCCACACATTGATTGTGGTATTTAAACCTGCGTGATGTTACACAACAGTGTGATAATATTACACACAATTAAATGGATCTACACCTACAAAATGTGGATACCTAATAAGGGTAAATCCAACAATTCTTTATCATAAAAGAGAATCAATGCTGCTACCATTTCACGCTTCAGGACACTTTAAAATACCTGCTAACTTGAGAAGGCCAAGTAACAACCTGGACATCATTTTTTTTCAACTCTGCTAGCACACGTGGTGCGAACCGTCTTTTTTGCAGTCTAGTGACAAAAGTCTTTTTTTAGGAGCTATCAGGGCCAGACTGGCCATAGCGGGCATCTGGCGTTTCCCCAGGAGACTGAAAGGATGGGAGCTGTTTTTTTAATGGTGGGAACCAGTTTTGCAGTGGTGCTGCAGCATCGGCCCCCAGTAATAAAAAAGCAGCAGTGCTTTACACTTGCACACCTCCCAGCCCTCCAGGGGGTTGGTCTGACAAAATTGCTGGGGCGGCTTTGGGTTCCCTGTCCAGCCCTGGGAGAGATGGTAGCAGCCACCATGGAGTTTCTTTATATTAATTGCAAACCTCATTACACTTACCATTCCAGCAAAGTTAACTGCAATATTCAATATTCTATTTTTATAAGTGTCTATTTTGTTTTGATTAGAAATGCAGCAAGCAATGCCACTTTCAGTACTTTTTAGAATTGAGGCTCTCCCCTAAATTCATACCCTCTGTGCTAATTTTGTTTTTTCGTTGCACCACTAACCCTTTTGCAGTGCTTGAATATGATTTATTAACTGCTTCTGGGATAATTATTTATAAATTAAGACATAATTTACCATGTATCCAATGCCTTCATATTTTAGTTGAACATTGACGTGCCTTTTATTTATCTCTCTCTTTCTTCTTCTACTAAACCTAATGTTTTTGCACGCACTGCTTTTTAATTTGAAGACATTGCTATGGAAATCTCTCAACGTGCATGGCCAGTTTTTGACTTTTTATGTGAAAAACAGGAAAAAAAGAAGCTATGTTTTATATAACGTAGCATAATTTATAAGGACAGTCCTAAAAGAAAGACCATTTTATACTACACAACTGGTCGTCAAGGTATTAATAGTTTTCATCAGAATAACCTCATAAGGGATTGTTGACATTGCTATATCTGAAATACCTTTATTCTGCTTTTTAAAGTCCGATCATATTCTACAATGCATACGTTCGGAATGCATTCCAATGCGGAATGTTCTGCATACATTAATTGACAATGTCCTCCATGAAGTATAGTTTGAAGTTCATCTTATATGTGCATATCACAAATAGTTGTACTGTATTAACATCAAACTAAACCTTTTAGCAAAGAAGGCGCTCAAGCTTTTTCTTGAAACAGTGGAGAGTTGAAATTGGCAAAGAAAAAAACACCATACCACCACCGTAAGCTGAAACCATGGTGTACTGGTACACGGGAATAATACACGTATGTGTTTCCATGGTTCCTACTTTGAATCATTGCCGCCAGCTCTTTCTCGGTGTGTATACAAGGAAGCACTTTGTGACACTATATAGTATGAGATTTACAATTCATCCAATGAATGAGTGCTTTCTACATTAACTCTTGCAATTGTGCATCATATTTCCGCAGTCTTGTGAAATTTATTATCCTATCACTGACAAGTTTACTTTGAATCCCCTCCAGACCCACCTTAATTGCCTTTATCTTACAGGGGTCATTCTCAAGGTTTGGGACCACGGCTACATTATCTTGCCCATCTGCGCACCTAACAACTGGGTGAACTTTTAAGTCGTCCTATTTTCCATGTCATAACTGATAGTGAAACTACAGCTTGCCCAATGGTGTTCAAGAACTAAGTTTCAAGTACTGGCAACAAAACTTGCCGCGTTGCTTTTGGCAAAGCATAATAAATGAAGGATTTTTCCATCGTCATATCTTTGGTGTCAAGTTGACATAGTGCAACTTTTTCGGAATGCAAACGACCCATGCATTACTGTTGCCTAATACGGACACCCTATTTTTTGCATCTTCCTCTTGGCGAATAAGGTCTCCCAGTTTGATCCTACTTGCAAACAAAATGAAATAAGCTACTGTTATTTAAAAAACAAACACTACAAAAATCTGAATATTTTTTAAAGTCACTAAAGTATCTTCATTGACAGTATCCTAACTTAACAGTGTGTGCCGATTACTCAAAGCGATATGGGCAGGACCTGGTAGACTAGTGTCACAGTAGTGTTGACGAATATCAGGTTGCCTGCAGTGTAATGACTTTGTAGCCAGGAACCCTGCTTTATCGCTTTGTATAGTTATGAAAGTAGTTTAAAGCTTGAATAACATAAAATAACATAATATAATGTTATTTATGTTATTTCCCACGTGAAGAACTCCTGTAAACCTTGCAGTATTGAAACTCAGTGAACAAGGCATCTTAGACAAGCTGAAAAACAAATGGTGGTACGATAAGGGTGAATGTGGAGCCAAGGACTCCGGAAGTAAGGTCAGTCGCAGCAGGTCTTTTTGTACTGATTAGAAATCACATTTTGACCCACTGTTCATACATATCTATACATACATGTACACTAATATAACTTTCCAGAAATTTTAAAATTCTCAGTTGTACTAGAAAATGGTGGAAAAGCATTATATCACATCAGTCCTTTTCTTTACGGAAGTCAAGGATTTGGGTGGGGTCAATAGCATTAAAATATATATTATGTCATCACAAACCATTTTCTGTGAATTTTAAAGTGGTTAACACATGTATACACCCTTACATTACATATGTATTACTGCATACTTTAATGCTGAGCTTCTGTAGTACATATTTCATCATTGTATCAGAAGTATAGTATCACTATTAATACATGAGTAAATCCAACTTCTGTTTAGTGGATCTTAAATTTAGCCACATGCTTTCATGGGTGTATAACATTTTTTTAGGAAAACATTCCATTACAAACCATGACAACATGAATTCTTTTCAGAAAGCAATATTTTCTTTTATGATTTTTCTCTGATTTGTTCCTCTACATACTGTTTAAATTTCATTTTATTGTGTGCAAAATCATTATTTGATTGTAATAGTAATTTGTAGCTAATGGTAGGCACTTCCTGTTTACAAGGAAGCAATATAACGCATGCACTGAAAACATACTTTGAGAATGGAATGGAATATTTATGAATGCAAATGCATGCAATTGCTACAGTACACTTGTACTGTGTACAGTGATATATTTAGTTACTATCAATATGAAGCCAACCAATGAGCAACATCCATTTAATAGACAGGAACTAAAAATATGATGGCAGCAAAGCAGACATTTCTAGTTTATTTCTAACTTCCCTGCTGACTTTACAACTGCCAACCAGTAAACCAGACATACAAATTCACCCCTATGTGCCAAACCATAATGCACATTTTGTCAATAGCAGAGACCAAAGGAGTAAGCACTACGCCATACTATTCCTTTTATTTCCAAACTCTGTTTAACGCTGTCCACCAGTAAAAAATAAATAAATGATCCACCCTTAATAATCCTCTGTCCAGTCATTGCAATTGCCTCACATTTACAACCCTTCTCACCACACATATTAAACGTCACTTGTTTACATATATGCTCACGAGGTAAGACCTACACCCATTTTTAAAAATAATGTCCAGTCTCCCTCCTGAACATCACCTATGCCGCACCACACTTTTTACAACACTTTTCCACAGACCATTGTAGTCTCTAGACCCAAGAGTGATTTCACACTAGATTTTTGTTATCTGAACTTCTGAATGTGATTGCTGAATTTGCCTGTAACATCCAGTCTCTACCTCCTTCTCATGGAGTTTTCAGTCAACCACAATTCTTCTAATTAAACTACCTACTACTGCTTTTAGAATTGCATAGATCATATAAAGTTTAAAAAGACATTAAGCAAGTCACCTAAATTTAACTCAACATTGATCTACACCTACAAAATATAACACAATAGAAAAATATTGATTTCTGTGTGCTGTCCAAAGCACATGTACCTTTTTGTTTCATCGCTCACAGTACAACAGATATGTTGACTAAGTCTGAACTGAAGATCCCTTCTATCAATTGTTTATAATATCTAAAAGGACAAAGCTAACAATATAAAACATAAAACCCAGCACTGGCCACAAAAGACATGATGTGTTAGTTGACCTGGACACCAGACAGCTCTTAAGAAATCCCCATATTCTTATCTTAGATATTCTACCAGAAATTTAAAAGATAAACATTACATTAGCAGTGAGGGCCATCCATTCATATTAAACATCATTATTTATAGATTTATCACTGATTTGCATGAATGCCTATATAATATTGGGCTGTTACTTTATAAAGTTGAGAATTTACTTTTTTCTAGTATTTCATAGGGAGTCTGAATGAAGACTTCAGATTTTGGACCTCAGGGTTCCTTTTATGGGGGTTAAGATAAAACACTCTGGGGCATGATTAGTTTGACTACATTACTATCCATTAGAATAGGGAAATGTGTTATTCTTCTGCTCTGACTCTCCCAAGTGAAACTAATCACCGTGTCGATTTTTCACAGGACAAGACCAGTGCTCTAAGTCTGAGCAATGTTGCTGGAGTGTTTTACATTCTTGTTGGAGGACTTGGCCTCGCCATGATGGTTGCTTTAATAGAATTCTGTTACAAGTCACGAGCAGAAACGAAAAGAATGAAACTCACAAAAAACTCACAAAACTTTAAACCTGCTCCTCCCACCAATACCCAGAACTACGCAACATACCGGGAAGGCTACAACGTGTACGGAACAGAAAGTGTTAAAATATAGGGGTAAGATTAAGGTCTCATAAATTATATTATGTGTTGATGGTCCTCATTTTTTATGAATTTAAAGATACCCTAACTCTAGACATTTAACACTTGATCACCAGAAAAATACTAATGAACAATGATTTAATGTAATCATTTATGAATATCAACTCTATCTGCAATTTCATCTACTCTGCCTATCTTTGTTAATGAATAATGCCTTCAAGATGTGTGCTCATTTTAAAATCTTTAACAAGATGTCATTCCTTATGCCAAAGAAACATATTTCATGTACCACCCTCTCTACTCATATTTGAAGGTTCAAACTTTTAGGGCTGATTACGATGTCGGCCGCAAAGGCTCCAGACGGGATTCGGATTCTTCGAATTTCATTCAGAACCTATGTTTCCGACCGAATCGGATACATTTCCGACCAACCGTTTATGATGCAAAGAAACCGTTCGGGCTGCCCGATTCTGTTCTGGGTGACATTCGGTTTACCCCGGTCATTCTGAGCTGAATCGTAAAGCTCTATGTACACGGTTTCCGACCAAGCGATTGCGATGTCAGATTCTGACAGCCCTTCCGAATCGGTCTGCCCCACACAAAACGGCTTTTTGAATCTGACTGTGGGGGGCCTGTAGCGGACCTCCTTTCACCTGTAGGCCTCCGGTTAGGGCCCATGGGGGTACCCAATGGACCCCTCTTTCCAACCATGCACAGTGTGGCAGGAATCATGAGGTTCCCGCCACAAGTGTGCAAGGTTTTCTCTAACCATCCCTTTTTTTAATGGGAGCCTGTGTTGAAGTCAAGTCCGACCAAATGATGTTCTGCAGCATCGTAATCGGTCGGTCGGACTCCCCCAAACCGAGTCGGGTGGAAAAGATTCCAAAACTGAGTTGGCCAGAAGAGTTTTCGACCGGCATCGTAATCGGCCCCTTTGCGTGGAAAGTGGTGCTGTGGTATTATATAGCCTTATAGCCCGCCGTTGCTCCCGCGTTAAATGCCCGAGCCGAAGGCGAGGGACTTTAACAAGGGAGCGGAACTTTAATAGCCGGTATAGCCCTGCTATGAAGGGCTATAAGGCTATTAGAACATTCTGCCACTAGAGGACAGAATGTTTTAACAAATAAAACAAAGGCTTCTCGAAGCTCGATGGGATTCAAATCCCTTCAAGCTCTGAGAGGCCTTTGTAAAACATTGGAATGTTGCTCTGCGGGCCTTGACCGGCCCCGTAGAAGCAGGGAGCACTCCATTGTCTTCAATGGAGCTCCCAACATTCCAATGTTCTAATTAGTATTATAGTTATTCTCAACTTAGATGTGATAACACTCCTAGGGATTTAAGCCACTGGAAACCATATTTAGGTAACCTGAATGTTATGATGAGGAATTTGACTGTAATATGCATTTGTTTTTTAGAGTCTTATCTCACTGTCTGCATGAGCACAATATTGAATTTCCATGCCATTATCTCTCAGCATTTTCTGGGCTGTAGAAATGGCAACTAATACTTTTATTCAGTAAAACCTGGACTAAGATATTAGTGTCTTGATGGATTCACTTGAAACGGCAATGTCTAAACTAAGACTGTATTGCAACTCAGTCTCGCAAGAGGGATCATATTAGATTATTTTCTTGAAGCACTTCATTGGTGCTATTCAATTCAAAGTGCCAACTTTCTAGCAGGTATATTCATTGTCAAAAGAACCTTAAGAACCAGTGCTACACTTGGTAAAAGTAGGGGCTGAGATTTACAATTGCAAGCCACCAAGCAGCGGAATGTATTACCGTTCATTTTTCGAAAAGAAAGTGGCCATCTTAAATTTTGCTACTTGTTCATATCTTGCAATTTCCCAACACACAAAGGTTCGTGTGCATTGAAATAAGGGATACATTACTATCAATAACCCTATGGGGCCGATTCAGATGTTGGACGGATCAGTCAGGAGCTGTAACCGACCGACCTGCTGTCATCGGTTACGGCCCTGCAAGTATGCTTCACAATGGGAGCATACATTCCGAGTGGAATGCATGCTTGCATTGTGAAAAGCAGGGGTGCAGTTCATCCCTTCACCCTGTGGCTGGCACCCCAAGGTGCCCGCCACCGGGTGCAGGGAACAACAGAGGGGCACCATACGGCGGCCTCGCACCCATGGGGGCCCTGCTGGTGGCCACCAAAGACAGTTTCCGACTGCCTTTTCGTGCTGGAAAGACCGGCACGAAAAGGCAGTGAAAAACTGCCATCGTACTCCCTCGGTCGTGAAGAGGCGGCCGGGGGAGTACTGAAGGATTTCCGGATGGCGAACGGGCTCTCCGAGCCCGTCGGAAGCCATTCGGAAATCCGAGTCGGATTCCTTTCCGACCGAGCCCATCGGAATGGCTCGGTCGGAAAGGAATCCGGCTGACACGTTCCGATTCGGTCAGAAGGGCTCCGACCATTGTTCGGAGCCCTTCCGGCCGAAATAGGAATCGGCCCCTATATGTTCCAATATTTTGAAACATTATTAGTGCCTTCTTCAAATAGCCGTAAAAGGTCTAAATATAACCTATTAAAGGTCTTAATGGTCTTGAAAAGTTTAGCTTCTTTAAACCATGGTAACCATGAAGCACCGTATTACAGTGAAGTTCAAAGGCCTCAAGTATCTAAATGGTTGTAATGTCTTTATTTATGTGCAATTTGAACTCAAGCAAAGCATTGGCGATGGACTAATCCACCATATGATAGGTAAATGACCTTTAACCTGCATGCTGCTTTTAAAATAAGAAAAATATATTCAAAGTCAATGTAATATTCAATATAAAATTAGGATTCTCAAGCCCTCAAACATTAAAATTCAGCCAGGATATTTTAGAAAAACCAACGATATGAGAACAATCTGAAACTGAATTTCATTATATGAAAATTGTGTCCACATTTTTCATTTTGGTTACCTGAAAACCTGACTGGAGTTTACTCTTTGAAGGGACAAAGAGTGTGGTCATAGTTAAAAATGTAATGTGCCTATGCACCACAATGATATTTCTCATACAATTTATTGTAAGTATACACTCCCTATTTCACTTACCTGTCCTCTCTCCCAAAGTTTCTCAAAGAGTTTAATAAGGAAACATTGCCATTTTCGATGACTGAACATGAAAGAAAGAATGTTAGTTGAGTGTGGAATCTCTGGCTATTGGTTAAGTTCCATACCAAGCAATACATTTGCTAAAGAAAGTAGTGCATATCCTAATGTTTGCCATTTTCTCTTACAGACTACTGGCAAAGGAAGGCATGCAGCAGGCGGAGCAAGTGAACATGTGTCTTCTAGCTAGACCCTGACCACTCGAGGAAGTAATACTCTCTCCTTGGGGTCGGGCATTAAAAAGTAATTGCTGATGGTGCAATGAACTCTTATGAGGAAGAACTGAATTCTTTTTCCTTCAGTGCCTTATGGAAAACATTCTGAGACTCACAACAATGCAAAACCATCACTGAAATATTCTTGCTTTGCTCAAAAAATGAGAACATGGCAAAAGACCGAGATCCTTGTATGTGAAAATATTCTTGTAAAGAAATCAGTTCAACAAAAGCCATTCTTTGATACCACTGCACAGTTAAAGAACGTTCAAAGTCCAAAATAATTTCCTCGTTTTAGAACTATTACCACATCAGGAATCTACTCCTCTTCCACACAACTCCACGTATCTACAAATTTTTATTTGGTTGGTATACCTCATCCATAATAAATACTACTCGGGTTTTATTATTACCTCTCTAATCCTTTTGCTTATCTTTTATTCTCCCGTTCCATACAAGAAATGTTCTTTATCAATGAGCACTGAATGTAAAGACGTAATGGAAATATGTCATTGAAAAATCCTCTGGCTTCCAGAATAGCTAATTTATAACCATTGTGATTGCACCGATGCTATGCTTCAAATGCACTCCTTAGGAAATCAAAGATTAATTATGGCCAGTGACTTTGCATAGTCATTACCTTGTTACAATGGGTTCCTATGTTGTATATGGCATTCAGTGCCAGATGCCAAACAAAGAGTATGGTGGGGTCATACAGGCACTTTTAGAATCGCTTTCATCAGAACTGCTGTCTCATGCTATAATATGTCTCTCAATCAACTGTGAAATTTACAATGCATAAAGGAAACAGCTGTAGTTCTCAATGCGTTTCTACAGTTCCAGATAGTGTTGAAAAGACCGAATATTGTTATTGTTTGTACTGTTATTCCACATGCTTCAAGCTTAATATCAAAGAATATTAGCATCTTGTTTCCTAATTTCTAAAAACTAACTCGTATAGGTGTACACAGCGCATAAAGATACATATTCAGAAGTGTCCATCTAGAATTGCGCAGATCTGAGACATTTCTTTCCTTTTACTGCTACATAAATGGCATATAACGTTGGTACACTTCCAGGTCAGCTTTTTACCGCTCTAAATGCTGTCATACCATATAAGCTATTGTTAGCTTTTAACAGGCAAATATTTTCATAGCACAAACAAAAACAATGGAACACAGTCTCTCTCTTTCAAGGTACTGTGTTGATGATCCCTGTCACATAATTAATAGTGATTTGAGGTTTTTGAAGCATTTGACAACTGTTTCAATTTTGTATCATAATTTGAAGATTTTGGAAGCACTAATGTGGTCCAGAGTATACTGCCTGTCCTGCCCTTAACAAAATCTTAGACCAGAATAGCACAACTTGAAGTAGACATATATGGTGGAAGTTCTCCTAAGAGAAATGTCTAAACAGTAATGAAGTGTACCTACCTTTCTTCCTAAGAAAATGTATAATTATACAAATGGAATTGTTTTGGACAGCAACAGCTAGATGAAAGGAGACAGAGGATAAAGTAAATAAACAGAAACAATCAAATTTGTGCAACACCTATAGTGCGTTTGCTTTGCAAGATTTTTTTATTGCCTTGCCTTCAACGTGACAACATTTGCTTTCTGCAGTTCATTAGAGGTGTGCTTCTTCCAGGGCACCTAGTGGGCATTCATCGGGGCGTACGGATACTAGAAATTGATATAGTCACGTCCTTGGGCACTGAGGCACCTAGTTTACATGGGATACAAGTAGATCTTTCTATTAAAATATAATAAAGTAGAGTCTTCTTAACAAAATCATTTTCAAGTAAATGTGATATAATCTTTCATTCCAAAAACGTCATGCCTCTTTACAAGAGAAAAACTTACTTTTAAAAGAGTACAGAACATGAAACTGTGATTTTGAATTTCTCAACGCTATGATATCCCAGTAAGGGAAGCTAAAGCTGTGTAATTTAAAAGTTGTATTAAAAATTTAAAAAAAGAAACAAAAGAAACATTTTCTTAGATGCTGTATAAAAAGAAATGTATGTTTATTGAATGAAAAACAATTTTTACGAGTGGAAGCTTCACAAAGGTGGAGATGTTTGGTAATTGGTTTGTTTTATTTTCTAAAAACCTGCATGTAAAAAATGTTGATTGCTTACATATTTCTGCCACTAACTTCAAGCGATCGAAGTTCAGCAGTAGTCACTTCAGGACTTTTTTGTATCTATGTTTTTTGTTCATTTTTCTTTTGGTAA
This sequence comes from Triturus cristatus, assembly GCF_964204655.1. Classification (NCBI taxonomy): domain Eukaryota; kingdom Metazoa; phylum Chordata; class Amphibia; order Caudata; family Salamandridae; genus Triturus; species Triturus cristatus. The sequence goes on from NC_140588.1 coordinate 923,334,514, forward strand.
AAATGCACTTCAGTGAACAGAAACAAATGGCAAGCAAACTAATGGCTGTAAAAGAATAAATCTGCATGTGTGGGCATAAATTAATTAACCTCATTTTAATGAGGTATTGTACAAAGAGTTTTAATACATTTTTGTAAATAAAACTGTAAAGCGAAAAATTGCATTCCTGAGCATTTGAGCCAATGTTTCTTGTTTAGGGATTACTGATCATAGCAATGCATATATTTATATAGAGCCTTTTTTATACTAGGGATTAAACATTAGTTACAAAAAGAGGCAGAACCAGCAAGGATGACACTATACAGGTTTTATGACATGTAGTGCTCTGTTTCTTTATTAAAGTTTTGAACATAATGAATACAGTATCGACATTTAAGGGCGCCAGCAATAAACATTCTGTACAAGTAACATGTCCTGGGACTACAAATTGTCAACCTGCTAAAAGAACAAAGAAAAAAAACATGGCTCATGTCTCATATGCATAAAAAGTACTCAGTCGGATAGGCCACGGAACAGAACCAACCCAGTCCCTAAACAGGTCAGAGGGTGAAGCATGCACATGTAATGACTGGGTAGGACCCTTATAGGAAGTTGAGTGCACAGAAATAGGAGCAAAAACATGGCAACAGGTCCCAAACATGAGGAAAAAACGATAATGTCTGTGGAGTGAGGATCACCCATTAGTGCCTCGCAAGGGAACGCCATGGCTTTGTGCTGGGGAAGGGGAACTGACAACCAGCCCTATGAGGGTGGTCCTGGGAGGAAAAGGAAAAACAAAAAACCTAAGTGTCCAAGCAGTGAGTGTGGGTAATAAGCAGCAGGGACATGGAAACAGCCCCATCCTCCAAAGCAGAGCAAGCAGCTGTAGAAAGAGGCATCCACCACTGGACTCCCAACATGGCAAGAGGTGCTGTACAGGAAACAGCCAGTTTAAGGGAGGAATCTCAAATCCATCCAAACCGACAATCTGTCACGGTACATATCCCAAGGATCCTGCAAAGGCGGAGCCCCACGTTGTAGGGGGAGCAAACACCACGCTGTTGTCTCAGCAGAGCCCATTTAAGAAGATCCTTCAACCAGAGTCACAGCAAAAGTGCCACTGCAGATGTCCAGGCCATGGCTATGCGGTGCTTCAGGAGGACGAACACCAAGTCGACAAACCTAACAGCATATTTGTTCCTACATGTCCAACAGCCCTCAGACCCGGGTGGCAATGGAGGGGATCGAACTGTAAGGGTTGGCCCATGATGTCAGACAGGGTCTGGATGGCCTCTCTCCAATAGATTTCAATCTCCTGGTAGGCCCACACATCATATGATAAAAGTCGGCCTCTAGGCAGAGGGCACCAGGGGCATTTTGGAATCATACCCGGGAAGATGCGATTGAGTTGCAAAGGAGTCAGATATATCTGATGCACAACTTTTAACTGGGTATATTTCAGACAGGAGTTCCTTGAAACACCCTGCACCTGCTCCAACACGCGGGCCCATTGTCTTTCCACAAGATTCTGGCCAAGAGACAGAACCTACGTATCCCTCAAAACATGGAGGGATAGGATGTGAGGTTCCAACAGCCCGCTGTAAACTACTGTTGCCACAGGCTTACTGTTAGACCCGGGATCCCTGGTTGGCTGAGGTAGGTACCTTAGTCCAAATAGGGACCCTCGTTTCCACATCAGGGAAAGGAAGGACACCTTCTCAGATAGCCCCCACTCACCCCCTTGGTAGCTTGGCACGAGCAGCCAGGCTTATCTTCAAGGCAAATTTGTGAGGTATTTGCAACCACGCTCACAGCAACCCAATGATGACACCACAAATGAACTCCACACGAGTTTCATAAAAACAAGTATAAAATTATATAAAAAGATATACGATAAGACTACATAATATAAATCCAACATATGTGTATTTGTAATATTCCTCCTGGCGTTTGTTAGGCCAGCCAGCCCTTGTAAGTTCTGGCGATATTAATGAGCACTTCTAAGTGTTCCACTGCAGTCCTACTGCAATGCTTTTCAGTTCGTAATGCTAGAATCAGGCACTTTACAATGTAAAAATAATGCAGGTCGTAATGCTAGAATCAAGCACTTTGCAATGTAAGAATAATGCAATGCGTAACGCAACAATCAGGTACTTCGTTATGCAGAAATAATGCAATGCGTAATACACTAATCAGATAGTTCGTTATGCAGAAACAATGCATTGCGTAATCCGACAATCAGGTAGTTCGTTATGCAGAAATAATGCGATGTGTAGTACGACAATCAGGTAGTTCGTTATGCAGAAATAATGCAATGCGTAATACACTCCAGCACCGATCACGGTGCCTTAGGTGGTCTCGCCACCTCTCGTGACTCGCAGTCAGCCTCTGCCAACAGTTGCCCCCACACGGGTATGGTGTAAACAAAAAGTGCTGCTCCGCACTCCGGGCCCAGTACTGCCACTCCTTTGGCAAGTACGGGCCGCAATACGAGCCGAAGCAGAGACTCGCGCTGCAGGAATGGGAGCGGCTGAGAGCATTTCCCTCCGAGCCCGCACCCCACCTCACCCCAGGCGTCGACACACGTTACCTGGGGGGTGCGAACTCAATTTCCTCTGCTCTTCCAGCGACTTGGGCCTCCGATGCAATCTTTGTGAATTCCGGGCAGTGGGACTCGGCCCTCCCTGGACGAGGTTGGCTCGAGGTCCCGCTCTGGCAACGGCAGGTTCTGGCTGGCGGCTCAGCTCCTCCGGGGCTACCGGTCCAGGCTGCTGATGCTACGAAGTTCTCAGGCTGCCACACACACAGCATCGCTGAGACTCACTTGAGCTTCGGGTGCACGATCACCATGCATTCCACACGAAGGTCTCAGGCTGCACGAAGCACACGCACACAGCGTCTCTGAGACTCACTTGAGCTCCGGGTGCACTATAACGAGTCAATCCTCACAAAGGTCTGAGGCTGCACAAAGCACATGCACACAGCGTCTCTGAGACTCACTTGGACTCTGGGTGTGCACGATAACAAGGTAATCCTCACAAAGGTCTCAGGCTGCAAAAGGCACATGCATACAGCGTCGCTGAGACTCGCTTGGACTCCAGGTGCCCACGTTCGCAGGGCACTTCTTACGAGGGTCTCAGGCTGCAAAAAGCACACGCACATAGCGTCGCTGAGACTCTCCTGGAAACTTTTGTGTTCCTGAGTTTCCGCAACAGGGAGCCAGCTCACCTCGGGCCCTTGGGGATAAGTGACTTCCGGACACAGCACACAGCAAAGTCCTTTCAAGCATGGGGACACAGCACACAGCAAAGTCCCTTTAGCCTCTCCTTGGTTAAAACAGCAAACTGCAGGCTAGCCCCAGAACATACAGCAAGGGTCAGTCCTTTCCTTTAGTCTCTTTAGTTATTTCTTCCTTGGCAAAGGTTCCTCTTGACCACGAAGTAGCTTCAGTCTTGTTCAAACTTCTCCAAAGTTCAGGGGCTTCAGCTCTCATAGTTATATCCCTAAATGTCTTTGAAGTCTTTGTGTTCAGGGGGGCACTGACCCCTGTTCAAACCAGTTCTGGCTGCCTCCCTGCCAGTGACACCTTCTTCCTTTGATTAGTGGGAGTCTGGATTCTCACTCACTCAGCAGGAGATGGTACCATTGTTTTATGGCAGCAACCCTGGCCGCTTCACCTCTAGGGGCTACTCCTCCCCCTACACTCCAGATGAAGGTCAGCCTGTTGCTGTCTCACCTCCTCCCCTGGGTCAAGATATTCCCCAGATCCTATCACTTTCAACTCCAGACAGTTATTCCACAAGCAGGCAGACACACACAGAAATGTTAGAGCACAAAAACCCAGCCACTTCTAAGAGAGTGGCTTCTAAACACACAATGCAAAACCACCTTTATAAAAAGTTGTTATCACATTGTGAGTTTAGGCATACTAAACTTCCCCTCTCCATCTTAAGCCTTTGGGAAGATAGGCTGGAAAACATATTACACAGCCTCCCAATTCTGTCCTATGGGCAAGATGGCCTTTCAACAGTGAAAAACGAAATGGAGATTATTTCACTGTCAGGACATGGTACACACCTTAGTACATGTCCTGCCTTTCACATGCACTGCACCCTGCCCAGGGGGTACCTTGGGCCTACCATAGGGGTGTCTGATGTGCATAGAAAGCAAAGGGTAAGGTCTGGCAAGTGGGTGCACTTGTCAGAACAACATGGCAGTTTATCAAACTGCCCGCAGGCACTGCAATTGCAGGCCTGAGTTCCCTCTTTAAGGCTACTTGTGTAGGTGGCACAATTAGTGCTGCAGGCCCACTAGTAGCAGTTCCATTACTAGCCCTGGCGCACACAGTGCACTTTACGCGGGGCTTTACTAGTAAGGCAAACATACCAATCATAAACAACCAATTACCATTACACTTTATACAGGGAGCACTTACACTTTGACACTGATCAGCAGTGGCAAAGAGCCCAAAAAATTTAAGTTGGCAACTCCATGTCAGAACAAAGGTCTAGGGGGAAAGAAAAAAGTTTAGGGAACTTTAGCCAAAAAGGGCCAAGTCCAACACTTACCCATACTATGTGCCAACAATACCTGTAACACTGGAAATGTGATAGGATTGGTATGCTCAGGCTCCCAAACAACTCCTATAGCTGCCACCAGAGCACTGTAAGTCGAAAATTGGCCCTCATGAATGTCGTAGCACCCCCTGAGCTTTGGAAAGGGCATCAGGAGTTATTGCTCATGCAGGTCCCCCAGTGTGAGAACTCCTGCTTCTGTTCAAGTGCCAGTGTTGTGATGGTTCGCCCCCTCGCGAAACACCGAAAGCTTCCGCAGCGGTAGAGTGGATGCATATGGCACTCGGTCAAGCCATGGGGTCACACATTTGTCCCAGCAATACTTAGCCACTCTGGCAAAGTGTCCCATCCTCAGGATTCAGCGCCAGGGATCCATAAGCCAGTACAGGATGCCCAGACCCTCTAAGTCCAAGATGACAAAAGCCCTCTCAGGGTTGGCGCCCATCACCAGCCACTACAGAGGCCACTGTAACTGTGCACAGCATGGTACAGTTCATAGTGAGGTGCTCCCAGGCTCCCCTTTTCCAGTGGGGCAAATAACTTATGTAAGCCACTCTTTTTCCCCCAGCACCCCAAATCAAATCAGAGAGGAGTTTGTTCAGTTCCTGGAAAAAAGTACTGGGGGAGGAGGACAGGTAAGGCTGAAAAATGATAAACAATCGGGGCAATACCAGCATTTTGCAATGGAGACTCTTATTGTTGGGGAGAACAATAAGGAGTTCCAGAACAGCAGGGAACAACTCAACACCTGGCAAAGTCCTACTGAAATTACCATCATTCTCACCACTCCGTGTGGTATACATTTACCACGAGGTAATTGAAGGTGGCGTAGTGCCAGAGCAGACCCAAGTGGCGTGGACCCTCCAGCTATGACTCAGGGAATGTACGCAAGGGGAAAAGTCAGGACTTAGTCCAGTTCAACCTCAAGCCAGAATTTCCACCGAATGGATCCATTGCCTCCAACACCCTACACAGCCCACAGTTCAGGAGTAATGACAACCAAGGTGTGTGCTTCCTCCCCTTCCAGTGTGGATACAGACGAGCGGGTGAGCCCATCGTGTGGCTGTGGCAAGACTCCAGTTCAGCAATCGCTGAGACCTGTTCACTCTTAGCCTGCTCCTCCATAGGCCTGCCCCTGGGGCAGCCATTTCACTGTTGACGGGGCCGCATCTGGCGTCCACCACCAATACCTGCCAGGTCTCGTGGTGGTTGCAAAAACAATAATTGATGGACAGAATGCAGAACAGTGTCATACATTCACCCCAGTACAGAGCTCTGGGTATAAATCCATCGTTTTTGTGCTCCTCATGCCATTCCAGTTTGAACCCAGCCATATGTAAATCAGTCTTGACCTCATCAGCCAGGATAGCTTGACTCCACTGGCATAGACAGCACGGGACCCAAGTCTGGGCATACCCGTCCCACTTGGGGTGACAAATGCAAAACCAACAATTGATGGACAGAATGCAGAACAGTGTCATACATTCACCTCGGTACAGAGATCTGGGCCTAAATCCATCTTTTATTTGCTCCCCATACCATTCCAGTTTGATGTGGTGGTGGCGGGAACCTCTTAGATTCCAGCCACTCTCAAGCCTCAGCCAGGGACCCAAAGAAACATGTAGTTCCAGAATCCATGACTCGCAGTTTGGCCGGTAACATCAGGGAGTAGCGCAATCCCATTTGTTGAAGATGTCGCTTGACCATCATAAAGGATCCCCGCAGGGTCTGCACATCGGCCAACTAGTCTAAACAAATATTCACAGGTTGTTCTCCACCTGCCAGACGCCCTATGTGTGTGTAACCTGTGGGATGATATTGCGGTCCTGATAATTGAAGAGCCAAGCCACCACCAGCCGAGATGAGGCCCCTGGAGGTGGCAGTCTATCGGGGACCCCTTGGTCATGCCCTACAGAGAAGAAAGTGACTCTCCTCCCCTCAAGCATAGTTTTAAGCAGCCAGTTTTCAAGACAAAGGTCCATGTTGAGGCCCTGGGCTCACTCTGGGTGCCCCGCTATGTGGGTATTATTGCACCTTGAACGACTCTCTACATCATTCGCCCAGCTGCACAACAGTGTCACCTCTGCCTGTAGGGCCTTCAGTTGGGATTGCATGTCTACCATCGAGGGGCGCAGGTCAGCCAATGCAGATTCATTAGATTCCACCCTCTCTCTCAACTTGGCCTGGACAGCCCTCAGCAAGCTCATTTCAATCATTAAGGCATCCAGCTTCGGGTCAAACATGGCCTTGACCTCCCTCATGGCCCCTCAAGCCTGTCTGTAGATGAGAGCCTCTCATCTGACCCAGCGGTAACCGTAACCCCTGTGAAGTGGTATCGGATGGGGGTGATACGCCCACCCCCCAATCTCAGGGCCCCCCTTCTAACAGTGTTGCTTGATCATGCTGGAGGAGGTAGGTACCGGTGTGTAGAGCAACACAGGCCAGCGAGGTGTCCAAACAAGGAGGAATGCCTAGTTGTGTACAGGGTTTGTAACAGTAGTCACAGGCCCTGGAAGTCTCCATCATTCAAGAATGCCCTGTGCCCCTTGATAATGAGTGCAGGGACCCCAGCACGGTCTGGCATCCATGATGCCAGGGGAATCACCAAGGTGCCCACCACAACATGTGCAATCCACTCTGGTGGGCAAGGGGCCATCCATCCTCTCCAGAAAGGAGGGTAATGCAGGCTGATGCTGTGAGGCCCAAAGCAACAGGAGCCCGACAGCCCATGGCCTCCATGTGGGCCAAGTTAAAAAGGGGAAGGGACTCCGAAGTCTCTGTGTGCCCGTGGACACGCGGCATGGCGATCGGGCCCAAAGCATCAAAAGACGCACCTCACTCAGACAGGCGGGGTGCCATCCATCCTCTCCAGCAAGGGGGCAATGCAGGCTGACACTGAGGGACCCAATGTGAGAGGGGCCCGGCAGCCCAGGGTCAACCTAAAGGACCAAGTCCAGAAGAAGAAGCAGCTCGCCCACATACCCATGTGAGAAAGAAGACACTGGCCATGTCTGCTGCTGGCCTTTCGATCCGGGGCTAACACCACCCCTAACGTGGCCAAATTGCATGATCACATGAGGCCCCGGCTGCAGCCTGGATGAGGACGCTAGCATGCCCACAGGGATTCCTCATGGTCAACTGTCGCAGCCTGGTCCCTGTTGCCGTGAAAATATCCTGGGTGACCCCCGCAAAGGTCAAGTGGGGTTTGCTGGTGTCCAGGATGTATTGAGCAGGCCATCTTTCCAATACACCATCTTAGCCATGCCTCTCCACAAGCATCTACATCTTTATTGTCATAATATGAAAATACTCTTTGGGGCTGTAATGAAAGGCATTTACACATCTACATTATACCTAGGTCTTCAAATACCTGTGTTTATGAGTGTAAATTCATAGTTTGTGTTCATGCAATGTGAATTGGCACAAAAGTCTACACCAATATGGTGAAGTATGTTATTTAGTAAATCTTCTCAAAGGGTTATATTGTGGGAGTCCCAGGCCAGGATTAGCTGCCTATTTCGAATTAAAGGCCCATAAATTTGTGAGTTTGCGGATATTCACAAGCTCTTCACAGGCACATTCCCACAGTGGATATGGTTTTAGAATTAGTCATCCCTAAGGCAGGGTCAGTTTTTATCCATATTAGCTACAGGGAAGGAACACCCCTATAACTGATAGCAGGTACAAAATATGGGCTTCTCCATAAAGAAAATGATTTTCCCATGGAGAAAAGAGAATAAGCGAAATAATTGACTCGTGCATCGCATTTACACAAGGGCAACTTTAAGCACATTACATTTCCAAATGTAAATTCCAAAACTGCTACTAAAAGTCTGTGACTGTTGCTACTGCTGAAGTACTCTTTGTATCCTCTGTGAATTCCAAAAGTGTACACATAATACAATCCTCAGCACATAAATAATTTTACAGCAATAACATCAGTCATGTCACCTATTGTTTTCTCAAAACTGTTCTGTCTTCACTAATTCTAATCAAACTTGGCCTTGCTTTTTAGCAACATTATCAAAGGTTCCTTCTTTGCGACAACCCTAATGTGGCTGACCCTTTGCACTCGCGTACACCTAGAAATGAAAGTAACGGCTCCATGTTCTGCAAGACTGGAACAGTTTCTGATAGTTGACACCAAATTGGGCCCGAAAGTAACAACCTCAGATGGTATAGCATATGCCCTGGTTACTATACCTGCTCACTTAGAAAGTCAGAGTTATCTCTTTGAATGGTGATACCCTTCTTGGACCTTGGCTCCAATAGGATGACTCTTCTACACATGGCATTGATGAGGATAATCAGGACATAATTAAGAATAAGTATTTATAAGTGGTTGGATCACAAAGAGCATCTACAACAGTTGGAAGGATGTGGAAAAAGTTGTAAGAGGTGGTGCCTTATGCAGCACCATCAGATGGGACATACCTTTCAGATTAAGTGTTTCATTATAACAATCACTCTCCGAACCACAGAGTAACCAGCATTTCCTGGGTACCTCACTTTACACTTGGATTTTGTGAATAGCTCAAAATAGTAAAGTTAACCAAAAGTGTAATTTACTCAAAATTGTAAGTTATCTTTGTGAATAGCCCAGGCAGTGTGTAAATAGCCCCCAAACCCTTCAGTTTGGTGGAGACATACAAGTTATGCTTTTTCTAGTAAATATATACTTGGATTTTGTGAACAGGCAAAAAGTAGTAAACTTACTCAAAGGTGTTCACTACTCTGAAATGTACTGTGAATCATGCCCAAAATTGACTGGTAATTGGTGTCAAATTCATACAATTCCAGGGTTGTGCAATATTTCACCTTATGCGTATCTTGCAAACAGCCAGATTTCTCCTCCAGTGTCCCTTTATCACTCTGCCACGTACCATCCACTGCTTTCTTTAACCAGATTACAAATCGTGTTAGGCCCCAAAATAAATCCTCCCCAACGTTTTTCCAGAGACCAGCAATGGCTCAATACTTTTCTAAATCGAAATTGCTTGCTGAAAGAATGCATATATTTTGCGTGGTACACATTCGGTAAGTTATAAGAAAAACAATGTACAACAATTGGATCCCTGAGGAGCTAATTAAAAAAAGTAATTCTCAAACTCAGAAATTGCTGCCAATACTCGTGGTGATGCTACATGCAGGTCGATAGTTTCCTCTAGTAAATGTGTGCCTTTCCATAACAGCGCTGGCAGCAACAAAAACAATTCTTAGGATGTTTTCGTAATTTTCAAGTCCATCATCGTTTTCTTAGCAGCTATTTTGACCCCTGAAGACCTTAAGTGTGGGATAATTCAGATTTGCGTTTTGTTAAGAGGATGTACTCTGTATCCTTTAGTCTTTATTCAGTTCAGGTACACACCACCAACAATAGCAGCCTGCCAGTATGCTCCCAGTCTCCAACTGACTTTACATAGACCAACACAACATGGAGACCATGGACATTCCTGGCATGAGCTGCTGCATATGCTTAAAGGGAACAAGCACATACATATAACTACAACACATCCTTCTTACATACCAGTGCAAAGAAGAAAACAAGTTATAATATGAAATAAGAAGATTGCTACACAAACAGAATAAAGCAATACTAAAAAACGTCCTAAATAGCAGAAGAAAGACGAAAACACAACATAAAAAGAATTATTATACACAGTGTCTAAGAAACACCTGCAAGCAGGCAGTAATTCATGACATAATCCCTGAAACGTTCAGGTGCTTTCCCAGGTCTCATTGGAGTATTTCTCCTGAAAGAGTCATATGACAAACTAGTTTCACTCTCATGCATACATGTTCCTGATGAAATCATATTATCCTTTTCATCTGGCAATCTGTTGCCACAGTACTTCACTTACTGGGACATGCTCCACTTACTCCCAGTGCGAACTGTCACCACATTGCTTTTAATGGAAGTAAAGACAAAAGGACACATACATTTAGTCTTTCTTTTCTTCTCCCACCGTGGTTTCTTCACTAAGACCAGTTCTCCTATATTCCACTTTTTATTTTTCACTGATTTCTTCATATCATATCTGTGTTTATACTTCTGCTAATACAACCTGATTTTAGCACCCACCTTCTCTTTGTTGAAATTGCAAGCCCTTTTTGTTTGCAACCATTCAGGATTTAATTTGGAGATGGCTACTTTACCCCTCAAGAGCTCAAATGGGATCTCTGTGTTACAGATTTGAGGGTTGTGCGATGCACTCACCATGTGTCTCTGAGGAGTCCTTATTTCTTTGGCTTACTGCACACAGGCCTTTACCACTCTAATCTTGAGTTCCGCAAGACCATTGTCCTTTCTTGCATAGAGAGTTGTTCTCTGATGGTTGACCCCAAAATCTCTTAAAAACTCTTACATCTCTCGTGAGGTGAACTGCACCCCATTGTCATTGACTAGATACTTGGATATCCCATCATTTGTAAATTAATCTCTGAGAAACTCTAGAACCGTCTTAGGGCTTACTCTGCTTACACATCTTGTGGATACCCAGTTGGAAGTGTAGTCTACTAGTAAAAACACAAATCTCCTATTTGGCTGCAACAACTCAAACGGACCCATTATATCCAGACCTAACTTGGTCCATGGCCCTTCTGGCACAACAACTGGTAATATGGGGTAAGAATTAGAGACTTGAGATTTGTCATTGAAGGTAAACTTATAGCATTTTTTGACCATCTCCTCCACCTGTTGATCCATGCCTGGCCACCAGTTCCTCTCCCGAACCCAAGTTTTAGTGAGACTCCTGCCAAGATGTCCCTCATGACCTAGATTTATTATCTTTGACCTCATACTCATGGGATTAACAACTCTCTCACCTCTCATGAGATCTCCTTGACACAATGTGAGTTCATTTCTTATTGACCAAAATGGCTTCAAATCAGAATCTAATCCTTTCAACAGGCCAGCCCTTAATAACATAATTTACAACTGCGGGAATAATGCATTTTCCTCTCTTTCCCTCTTCCACTCCTCTCTTGTAATGGCAGGCTCCTTGACCCAGCTCACACAGGCTAAGGTTAGCTACATCACATTTGCCTTCTACAGGTAAATGTGACAAACAGTCAGCTGCTTTATTTGCCACACCAGGAAGATACTGCACCTGAAAATTACATTCTTCCAAACCCTCACTCCAACGCTTGAGTCTTGGGGTTAACCTCTCACTCTGGCTGTAAGAAAAGATTTGCACCAGAGGGCAATGGTCTTTCCTCACCAAAAAGGAAATGCCCCACAAATAAAACCTCAACGCCCATGCTATAGCTAAGGTTTCCCTCTGAATACATGAATACTGTTCTTTTGCCTCCTTTAGTGCCATGGAGAAAAATGCGACTACCTTCTCTTCACCACCATCCAATTGTGTGAGTACTGGCCCAACCCTTTAAGGCTGGCGACAGTGGTAAGAACAGTTCTTCTCTTAGTGTCAAAGTGACCAAGAGTAGGCATCCTACTGATTCCATGCTTCACTGCCTTGAAGCTACATCGCAATCGCCTGACCAGATAAACTGAGTTCCTTTCTTTAATAGCACCCTGATGGGTTCTGTTCACTAGCAAATCCTCTCATAAATTTCTGAAAATACTCAGCAAGTCCAAGAAACGATCTTACTTGTTCTTTGTCACAAGGAGTGAGTGCTAACTCAAATTTAGGCTGAATACTCTCACCTGATATAAAAATGGCCTGGTATGTGACTGATGTCACTCCAATTTTGCATTTTTGATTCTTTACTGTGAGACCTTTATCTGCCAGTTTACCCAACACTTTTCTCAATATGTCATCGTGCTCAGGCACATCTTTACCATATACTAGAATATCTTCCTGGAAAAAAAATCAGTTGGGTATATCACCAAGGATCATTTTCATAATTCTCTGAAAATAGGCTGCAGCGAAGGCTAGCCCAAATGGCATCCTCACAAATCAATAAGCACCCAGCGGCATTACAAAGGATGTCAAGTGCCTCGAATCTTGGTGCAATTGTACTTGATGCTATGCTGGGAGAGATCTAGTACATGAAAACATTTTGCTCCCTCCAGCATGGTAATATACTCTGCAATGTTAGTGAGCAGTTGGCGATCTACCCAGATCCATTTATTTAGTCTTCTCAACTCCACACACATCCTGATGGATTTTCCACCAACCTTAGGTGCCAAAGCCAACGGAGCCAACCACTTTGAGGATTTAATCTCCTCTATAACTTTCAAAGCCAACAGTCTATCCAGTTCCCTGCTCAAAGGTTCTAACATCATATTAGGGACTTTTCTTACTTTGTGCACACAAGGTTTGGAATCCTTTTTTAGTACTATCCGATGCTCAAAGTTTTTGAACAGGCCATACTCCTCATTGAATACCTGCAGAAACTTCTTGACGAAATTTTTGACAATCATGCAATCATCCACTAACATGACTTGGTCATGTGCAGTGTGTGCATTGATATTTAAAATAACCCCTGAGTCCCTTTGGTGTCTCCAACTTGGAGGTTGTCCCCACTCTTGGTTACATATACCTTTCCGATGGTCTCTCTGCCCCTGAATTCTATCCTCATTACCACATAACCCAACACGTCAATATGTGCACCACCATAACTGACCAGGTTAATATGTGGTGGACATAGCTTCTCTATGGAAATGTTGCCTCCCCCAACCTATTTCCAATCATTGTAAATAGGGAACCAGAGTCCACCAGAACTACAAATTGCTTACCTTCAATATCAACCTCACATTCAGGCATGCTTATACAACCAGCATCCTCTTCACTGTTACTTTTCAAACTCACCACTGTCTTCAGAACATCCATTACATTCTCTACATTCTCCACTGCCCATACTCTCCCATTGGATCTACAAACCCTTGCATAATGGCCCCTGAGGCAACATTTACGGCATGAGGATATTTTTGCATATCAGTTTGGACTGCTGGAAACGCGGCTAAAGCTTCAACAGCAATAACATTTAAATTTAGTAGCCTCTGATGGAGTTTTAACCTTTCCTCCATGGATCACTTTAAAAATGTTTCCCTCTGCATCTGTTGCATCTCCCTTTCCACCACTTCATTTATGCTGCTAGGCATAGAAACATTATCAGGTACAAACATTTCCTTCACCCAGCCAGATGTATTTTCCACTTCTTCGACAATGGCAATCGCCTCCTTAAGTGAAGGATTCCTTGACTGTTGGTACACCTCATTAACTGATCTCTCACAAGTGAGTCTGTTTAGTCTCCAAATTCACAAGTGCACGCAAGTGTTTTTAAAGGTGCTATGTATTTGCCTACTTTTTCATTCGGTTCGTGTGCTCTTGTGAAAAATTTGTGTCTGTCTAATACAACATTGATGTTCGGACCAAAGTATTGTTACAGCATTTTCATGGACATTCCAAAAACATCTGAGGGCTCCCCATCACCATCATTTATTGGCACCTCATCAATGCTCTCATAAATATTACGGCCCTCAATTCATAGGTTGTGCAAAAGAATGGCTTTTTTCCTGTGTGCCGAAAATATTTCACCTCCAATGGCAACTAAATATGAATCAAAATGTTTCCACCACAACTTCCATGGAAATATAGGTTCTGTATTCTCATATAAAAAGGCAGGTGGCTGAGACATATTGGTAGATGACATGGCTGCAAAAGACGTGTTACGATTAGCTGGACCACAATAAAAAAGCAACACCTTGCTTTGCAGGAGGCACCTTGGTATGTGGCAAGAAGATGGACGAAGTATCACCGTACTATAATTAATTCTTAGAATCGCGTTACTGCCATGGTGACTCAATTACACCGAGAAACGAAAACATAAGTAAAATGCAAGTTAAATCCAATATGGCTGCCTCACGTCATGCGTGGTGACAGCACACGCTCTCCCGCATCATGATGAGGTTGCAAGAGTGCTTGCGCATCGATGTTCAAATATCAACATGAGAGATGTGCTCTGTCACTGGAGAATCCTGCGCGCAAAGTTGTGCGTTCGCCTTCGTAGCTAGAGACAATGGCTGCTTGTGCAGCATCACTCGTGATCCTGAGTACAGCGTGAGCAGCCCGTTGACCTAAGTCTGTTTATACACAAATGAAAGGTAAAGATTACCTTTTTTCTGCTCCACATATTGTAATGTAATGTAATGTAATGTAATATTGCCGTCCGAGATAGTAGTTGAGTATGAATTTACATAGAATATCACACCATGGAGACCATGAACGTTCCTAGCATGAGCTGCTGCATATGCTTAAAGGGAACAAGCAACTACATGTAACTACAACACTTTTTGAATGGAATGATGGCCATCTATGGCCCACTAATAATTTCCAAACCAAAATAATTTAAAAACAACTATTTCTTCTGCATTGGTGGTTCTCTTGCACTTTGTAAAACCAGTAATGGTGAACTCAGTGCTGAATGGACATTAGGGTGAGGCACTAAAACCAGTTTATAAACAAAACCCCCAAAACGAGTTTATTTTGCATAAATACATTAAAAGCATAAATGACAATGCAATTCAGCATGTCAAGGGATCAGAGGCCCGATTGCAAGTAAAGTAGATTTCCGTGTGGAGATTCCAGCAAGAGAAATTTCTGATACTGACAGGAACATCTGCATGGAATATCTGCATGACATGCTAACTTTCATGGAATGTGGAATAACATAGTTTTGTCCAGCCAGTATTATGCGTAGAATTCCCAAATCTTTTTTGGTTAATGCAGATATTCACCACGTGCTCCGAGCATGTTGTAAATGTCTGTGGGGACTCCAGAGCAGGGTGTGAGGAAGGGGGCGAAGAGAGTAGTCAAGGGAAATGGATTGTGTTGTCAAGTCCTGGGCATTACATGCTCCCTCTGGCCTTGATTGAGTGTCTCGGGGGATGGGAAATCGATGCCGACTATGATGAGCCCTTTCCCAAAGAGATTTTACTGGTCAGAGTTTCTGGGTGGTAAAATAGGTCCCCTCTTCCTGCACCCAGAAAATAAGTGTGTGGAAACACTAGACCAGCTATAATTGTGAAGAGTGGAATCCCACAGTGAAATCTGCTCTGCACAAATTGTAATTGAGGCCTTGATGCGATTCAGAGGTTCATATAGTGTTTGTTTAGCTTGAAGACTACAAAATAAATATCCATGCATTCGTAACACTAATGTAGTTCTACTATTTATTACCAATTGGAAACACTGCACATGTTCAAGATGTAAACATCTGAAACTTGAACGTGCCAGGATACCCCACCTGGTTATAATGCACCCTACAGATATGCATAACATAGGATAATATGTACCTTTTGGTGAATATGACGCATCTCACATGTAGGAAGGTAATGGTTCTAAATCATTATTTTGTCAAATAATGGTTATAATTCAGCTACTCGTTCAGCCAGTATCAACAAGTGTCTGAATCTACCCTGGCTTTCATGAATGAGCTAAAAGAGCCAACAAGATGCTGACGCCCTTCTCTGAGAAAGGTCTTCTGGAC
The DNA here is from genome assembly GCF_964204655.1 of Triturus cristatus. Lineage (NCBI taxonomy): Eukaryota > Metazoa > Chordata > Amphibia > Caudata > Salamandridae > Triturus > Triturus cristatus. Next base: position 923,350,521 of record NC_140588.1, read on the forward strand.
TCTGCATCTGTAAATAATAATTTGCTTTTAAATGGGCTTAATATCGCAGTTTAATCTAATTGTAAGTGACAGAGGTAACAGGTGTTACCATTAACTAACACCAGTTTCTTCACAGGGGCACCTCGAGTTTACAGAAGATCCCTATTACATGTAGAGTCCCTCAAGGGTCTATGCTGTCTCTTACCATCGTCAAACTTCACATAGAGCTGCTTGGTGCTGATCTCATAGATAACAGCATCAAGATTCACCAATATGCTGATGATACACAACTCTACTTGAAAGTCTCCTCTACTTCAGACAGCCAATGCCTCAAACACCCCTTGACCATGATCCACGCATGAATGTTCAATGCCTACCAACGAAGACAAACTTCCTATTATTTGACAAGAACGATAAACAAGATACAGTACAAACCTGACTCAGTGACATTAACCTTGACAGCTTTGAACCCCAACTCTCACTGAATGCCAAATCACTTGGATTAATCATGGACACCAGCCTTTCCCTCAAAGAAAGCCAAAACACAAGGAAGGCCTGGTACCAGCTCTCTCTTTTAAATAAGGTAAGCCATTTCTTCCAGAAAGTGACTTCAGAACTACTGTTGAAGCTTATAAATGAACCACAAGCTTCTACTTTTCCCAGGTCTTGAACTCCTGGGACTTGAAGCTGATTTTGTTTTCTGTGACCTAACATTCTGCAACATGGATTTGGTATTACACTGTCAAAATATTTTACAATTACATTACATCTTGATGGAGCAGGTAAAGCAAAATTTTGTATACCTCCTCTACTTTGCATAAAAATACTAATTATATAACCTACTTATATTATAATTTGACTAACGGTGTGCTGTAGTATACTTACCAACCTTTTGCAAATTTCATAAACACCAATTACACGTGGGACTTATTGCTATTTGCATGGCAAAATAACTCTAATAACTTAAAATATGTACGCATATTAATAGTAGTACATATGGTAATAGGATATCGCATGATTTATGTTGCTTTTGTGATGTTTGCGTTCCCGTTTTGGACCGTAAAGGTGAATAATATTGCTGTAAATGTCGTTATAAGCTAGGAAAATACTAATACATAAAGGGATTAGTGAGGGTTTAACATTAGAATCATCATTTATTTGTATTAATTATTCTTTTGTGTTTGTTTTGCTTAAGTTGGCATTTGGGCCTACCTAAAAATGGCATGCAAAATGGAGTTCAGAAGTGGCCACCGTCTTGTGAGCGTGATGCTTACTGCACAGACTCGGATGGCTCCGTAGACCTCCAAGTAACCTCACGGCACAGTGTTCCTTGTCAAGGATAGGAACTTGGTGGACTGCCAAACTTCAGTCAGTAAAAAAACGGTCTAAATGAACAATTGGGACATACAAGCAAACCTTCAACCTTGTTGCATAAGGGCAACATAGACTGCGGAAATGAACCAGCAAAATCCATGTGAATCTGGTAAAACGTAAAATCGGACGTTCCCATCCAGCCAATCACCTTCTTTCTTGGCCTAAAAATGTTTCATGTTATCCCGAATTTCATTATAAAAAGAGTAGTAGAATAGGGAGGAATATAGCTTGCTGCCTTCTTACTTGATGACAGCAAACCCTATTGACCCCACAGGCGATGACAGATGCTTGCAAGATTTCTGGTCCTTTGGAGATCTTTGGGACTGTAACGTGCTGAGCAAAGAACTTTCGGACTAAATTTGGTTCTGCAGAGCCAAATGAATTAGAGAAAAATCCAGATAGCAAGAATAGGTAAATATAATGTCATGCAAATTATATTAATTGAACAAAACTCTAAACTTTTGATTGAGCGAAAAAAGATAATATTAATTGCAAACAATATTTAGATAAACAAATATTTGATTAACTGAAATTACGAGTTTGTAGTTTTTCAATGAAGAGAGTAAAGGATTCTGAGTCTTAAATGTGTTTTAGCTGGTCCTAAATCACCATCAACCAATCCAACTAATTGGTCCGTCGACCACGTGGTGGAGTGCCTTGATCTTTAGGATTAGCAATCTTTAGGTGGTGAATGCTAATGTATATTCTGTAAAATAACTTTTCTTCCCTATAGGTAATAAGGTACCCCCCAACATGTCCAGCACTTAGTTATTCATCCCTCCTGTGTGCAGTCTTGTGAATGGAGACGTATGAGTGTTGGTGTTATGGGCCACACTAATGACTGCATGTGTGAATGAGCTAGTGTGACGTCAGGTCTGCGATGCAGGGAGGATAGTTGTCTAAATTTGCCCTTTTTCCCCGGTCTCACGCTGGATCAGTTTTTCTAGTAGCAGAATGATGGTTTTATTGCATTGGTTTGGTGATTATTGCTTATGGATTTGAATAATGCTTATTGATTTCTGATTTTTGAATATTGATTATTGATTGCGGATGTTTGGATGAGTATTGATTTATGTACTAACATTCCATGTTGAGTAGCGTTGCGTTCTATGTTGTTTTGAAGACTTCTGGGATGTAGGAAGTCGGATGGCCTGTGGCAAGTGAAGTCACATGGTGAATTGTTTGTTGCCCTGTAGGTACACGGGGAAAAAGTGTGACGATTGAAGTTGCACGACGCATTGTCTGGGTTCGATTTGGTAACATCGCCGTGTGTTATCGTTAGGGACATTTCTGTGTGAAAGAGGTGTATGGGTAGTAAGGCCACCTGTGAAATTTTGGTCTTAAGTAACAGGAGTCCACGTGAACTCTGATTACGCTTATCACTGGAAAGGTAATAGGTGTTCCCTAAGCTTGTAAGAAGAGTAAAGTAGAGGGAAGTGCTACTTTATTAACAAGTGTAATAATTCTGTAGTAGGGCATAGGTAAGCGCTGCTCTCGGGAAAGAAAGGATTCTGTGTAAATTAACTACATTTTCCGTATGAAAGTGTGTAAATGAAATAGCATTCGACTCAATTGTGAAACTCTGGTTTTATTTCTCAGGAGCAGAGCGTCTCCAACAGGTGTCTTATTTCCAGAGAAACGGTTAGTTAATGCTTATTGGTGAGTGCAATGATTCCGTAGTAGGGGAGAGGTAAGCGCTGCTCTCGGGAAAGACGGAATTCTTGTGAAAAAGGTCAAGACTATCTCTTTTGTTAGCGAAACAGATAATGGTGGCGTTTTTATGTCGTTACTAACAGAATTTGAGTAAAAAGTGAATGTAAGAAGGTGTGCCGATAAATTTTGTAAAGGAGGGGTCAGCAGAAGCAGGAGTAGCGAGAAAAAGCTGACGTCAGAAAAGACCACGCTGGGATTGGTCAGTCAGTAAGGGACGAAGACGCTCCTGATTGGTGCATTAGTGTGAGCTGTGCTAGGAGTGGAGAATTACAGGGTGACGTAGATGCTCCGGATTGGTGCGTTGGTGTGAGTCGCGCTGGGATTGGAGAATTGCAAAAGTAACGTAGACGCTCCAGATTGGTGCGTTAGTGTACGTCGCGCTACGATTGGATAAGACAACAGAATAGTCGTAGGAGAAATCTAGCAATACTGAAAAGAGAAAATTCTGTATTATGATCCACCAGAAAAGGAGAAAAAGTCCTGGTTCGGAAAGATCAAGAGTTTATTTAAAAAGGACAAACCGATTGTGACTAGAGAGGGACAGTTGCTTCCTCCACCGAAATCAACTACATCCTTTATGGTTGCGAAATATGGCTATCATACATGTATTTGGTTAGATAATTGGGCAAGCAAAGATGATGGAGTTTTAGCATTTCCGGAACATGGTTCATTCAATTTAGCAGTATTGAAGAATTTAAGAGAAAGAATGATGAAATTAGAACCAAGACATAGACCTACTCAGTTTGAAGCATTGACAGAATGGGAAGTTGAGATGTATGACAGAGAACGACAGCGGAAGGTACAAGTATATGTTGTTTGGTAGATCGTATGGACAAGAGAATCATGATGATAGAATGAGAAGATGGCGAAGTGCAAAAATGACTGACGGTATGTTCCCTATGAGAAGTGCTGAGGAGACTAGTAGTAGAAAATGTACAGAAAAGAGAAATAATACAGGATCAGAAGGTTATAAGTATGGTGTGCATGAGTCGGAGGATGATGTTCTTGAGGATATGTTTTTTAAAAATCCACCCCCGTATCAATCAAATTCCACATTGTTGACACCAAGTGCCCCAGTAAAAGAATCACCACAAAATATAAAGTTTGAATCAATACCACGTGAGGTAGGAAGAAATAATCCCTTTAGAGAAACAGAAAATACACAACCTGGTAAATTGGCAAATGAAAATTCAGCTGAATTAGCAAGAACTACTTTAGAGTTAACTGAAAAGATTAGGGAATTGACTAAAAACATGGAAGCTGTAACTGTTCCTGTAACAATAGGACCTGTAATGCCAATTTTTGATAAACAAAAGGATAGTGAGCATTGTCTGATGATTCCTTATAACAGCAATAAACAAACCGAAATGCAAAGAAGAGATTCAAGAGAAAATCCATGGGGACAAGCGGTAGGCATTTCTGAACAAAGTACGCCTAAAAATTTGACAGTCAGAATAGGGCATTGGAGAACCGAGTGTAAATTTCCTCCAAGTGCTAATGGTGATAGTGCATCATTGAACCCACAGGTGCAGAATGAGGTGAGTTGTCAACCGCAGCGACAGCAGCAGGTTGTTGCCCAACATTGTCAGGTGCCAAAACCGCCTTTTCCACAGAGCGTAAATCCTCAGAAATACAGTAATGAGACAGGATTCTACAACGAAGAACAGGTAACTAAGCTGCCGTGCGCTAGTGCTGTTTCGCAGTATTGGCTACAACGCGATGAGAGTGAGTCAGAAGAAAGCTATTGATGGTGCGGAGGGGAGGAAGAAGAGTGCGTACTTGGCGCAACTCTAGAAGTAGACCAGACAGGCCCTTTTGTGGATGGAAAGGTAAATGACGAAAACATTGCTTTCCTAGTAGATACTGGTGCTACTCATTCAACTGTTAGGTCAGCTGATGTCAAAAATCTTCCTCTCTCGGATGAAACCATCCAAGTGGTTGGAGTATCCAACAGACAGATAAAAACATATCTCACTGAACCAGTTAAAGTTAACATAGGGACATTTTCTGAGATTCACCGTTTTGTCGTGTGCGAATCAAGCCTTGTAAATTTGTTAGGGAGAGATTTTCTGTGCAAAATGAACTGCACAATATTCTGTACTCCTGATGGCATAGCTTTTGAGACTCCTGATGAGGATGTACTGTACAAAATGACTATAGCTAATATGGAACCTGAAATTATTGAGGCATTTGCTGTATTTGACCCCGAAGAATTGTCTCAAGAAAGTAAAAATGGAAGTGTGGGATTTCGCAAGAGAAGATGTGGGATTAATAAAAATGTAGATCCAGTAAAAGTTTTTGTAAAGGAAGGAATAAGGTACCCAAATATTCCACAGTACAAATTGACACCCGAAATAATTTCAGGAGTCACTCCTACAATAAACAAAGTGATTGAACAAGGTATTTTGAGGGAAATAATGAGCAGTTCATGTAATTCACCAATTATGGGTCTGAAAAAGCCTAACGGAACTTTTAGAATAGTACAAGATCTGAGAAAAATAAATAAAATTGTTGTATCATGTTGTCCCATTGTACCAAATCCATCTGTGATATTATACCAGATTCCTTATGATGCAGAATGGTTGATTTGTGTCATGCTTTCTTTTCCATTCTGTTGCACCCTGACAGCAAACAGCTTTTTGCGTTCCGGTTTGGCGAACGTACTTTGGCATGGTGCCGAATCCCACAGGGGTATACAGAGAGTCCCTCGATATTCAATCAGATATTGAAAAAGTCCTTAGAAGATTTAAAAATGCCTGAAAGTTCGGTATTGGTCCAATATATCGATGACCTACTTGTGGCATCGAGAACTCGAGAAGCTTGTATAGTGGATACCATTGCATTGTTGAATCATTTGGCAGATGGAGAACTTAAAGTATCCCCATCGAAATTGCAATTCTGTCAGAAAGAAGTACAATATTTAGGCCACAAAATTGAAAAAGGACTAAGAAAAGTAACTGCAGATAGAATCAGGATAATAAAAGGAATGAGAGCCCCAATGACTCAAAGAGAAGTGAGAATGTTTCTTGGAATGGTTGGATATTGTCGTCAGTGGATGAGTAATTTCTCTTTGATTGCAAAACCTCTGGTACGCTTGACAAGGAGTGATGTAAAAGATCCCCTGGAATTAAATAAAGAAGAGTTGAAGGCTTTTAAACAATTGAGAGATGGTTTGTGTGAAGCACCAGCTCTTGGCATTCCTGACTATGAGAAAGAATTTGAGCTCTATTGCAGCGAAAAAAATGGATGTGCACTTTCTGTGTTAATACAGGAACATGGAAAATTGAGGAGACCAATTGCATATTTTTCAGCTATATTAGACCCTGTAGCATTGCCTGTTTGTTTGAAAGCTGTAGCAGCTACTTGTAAGAGTCTGGAACAGAGTGAAGGAATTGTGATGGGATATCCTGTGAGAGTGTTTGTACCACATGATGTGGCAATCCTTTTAACAAGGAGCCGCACTCAGTTTATGACGTATAGTCGTCTGACTAAATATGAGAAAGTCATCTTAGGTGCAACGAATGTGAGCCTTGTGAGATTTCTGAATGTGAATCCTTCAACATTGTTACCTGATGCTGAGAATGTGGAAGTCAGAGATGATGTGGATCATGACTGTTTGGAAGCGCTTGATTTCTGTACCAAACCACGTCCTGATATAAAAGATGTACCTTTGACAGAAAGTGACTATGTGATGTTTGTGGATGGATCATGCTTGAGAACAGATGAGGGCATTCTGAGTGCAGCATACGCAGTATGTGCAGTAGCAGCTGTACTGGAAGCATCCTGTCTGAAAGGAGGAAAATCAGCCCAGGTTGCTGACCTTTTTGCATTAACAAGAGCATGCAAGTTGGGAAAGAATGTAAGAGTGACTGTGATAACCGATAGTCAGTACGGCTTCGGTGTAGTGCATGACTTTGGGCAGATTTGGTCCCAAAGAGGGTTTTTGACATCAAGTGGAACTCCTATAAGGAATGCTGAAGTGGTTGGAAAATTGCTTGAGGGGATACAGCTGCCTAAGCAGTTAGCAGTGGTGAAATGTGCTGCGCATTCCAAATCCGCTGATTATATTTCAGCTAGCAACAATTTGCTAACGACATGGCACAGTATTGTGCACGTAATCAGAACTCTGTCAATCGTGGGAGAGAAAAATAAATGAATTCATGTCCCTTGTTGTTTACTAACACTGTGAATACATGGTAAGAAGTGAGGCAGTTGCAGGAAGAAGCAGGAGATGAGGAAATGAGACAGTGGGTAAAAGCAGGATGTGCACCACGGGAAACAGATCATGTTTGGGTTCATAGGGATGGAAGACCAGTCATGCCTGATAGCATGGTTTCTACACGGCACGGATGTATCATGGACAAGCACATGCTATGATCAGACTTTTCAAACAGACTTGGTATAATACAAAATTTAGACTTGTAGCTGAAAGCCTTTGTCAAAGATGCCTTAGATGTCAGCAATTTAATCCTGGAAGAAAAACAGTGGTAAGTCTGGGGACGATAGGACGAGAAGGAGGGCCTTTCACAAGAATGCATATTGACCTCATTGAAATGCCCCCCTGCAATAGGTTGAGGTATGTTCTAGTGATGGTTTGTCTGTTCTCTCGATGGGTGGAAGCATACCCAACTAGAAGAAGTGATGGAATCACAGTAGCCAAGCTACTATTGAGAGAGTTCATTCCTAGATTTGGTTTTCCAGTCACAATCGAGTCAGATAGAGGAAAACATTTCCATAATGAAATCATGAAATTAATTTGTGAAGCATTGAATGTACAACAGAAACTACATTGTGCCTATCGCCCAGAGGCTTCTGGTGTGGTGGAACAAGTAAATGGCACCATTAAAAACAGACTGGGAAAAATGTGTTTAGCCACAGGTTTGAAATGGCCTGATGTCTTGCCTCTGGTACTCATGACTATTAGATCTATTCCAGATAGGAATACAGGCTTGAGTCTTCATGAAATTGTGATGGGGAGAGGAATGCAACATGTTTTCATACCAGTCAACAAGCTATTGCCTATATCTGATGACTTGGTGTTGGATTATTGCAAGGGGTTGGCTGATTCCGTTCATTCTGTGTTTCATCAGGTTGGATCAGATGCAACCACTCTTGAAAAGAAGCCAGCTCATGATCTGAGCCCAGGTGACTGAGTGAGAATAAAAGTGCATAGAAGAAGAAATTGTTTGGTCCCACGGTGGGGTAAACCACGTCAGGTGATCCTGACCACCACAACAGCTGTAAAACGTGCAGGAGTGAAGAACTGGATTCATGCTAGTAATACCTTGCGAATTCCAAATCCAGTGGATAACAAAGAAGGAGAATACTTTGAAGAATCTGATACAAGTTCTGAATAAGATACAGAAGAAATAAGAGCAAGACAAACTCCTGAAAGGGGGGAGTTAGAACCAAGTTCAGCTATAGCACCAGAGAATCTACCATTAAGAAGACATTGCAAATTTCTGACACCAGCTCAGAATCAGACACTGAACCAGTACAAGCACATAAGAGTGAAAATAAAAACAGTGAAGAGACTGTCAAAGAAATTCTTGATAAAAAAGTTCTGTATGAAAAGTCAAGAGAAATTCCACCTGAAATAACAGAAGTAGATGGTAAGGTACCAGATACAGAGAGAGAGGGAAAGATTGTCGCGGAAGACCCCCGAGGAGATGTAGGGAAACCAGGTAGAAGAAGGGACAGCTAGTCAGCAGGAAGATTGTGTGGAAGAACCACGAGGAGGGACAGACGTAAGTAAGAAAAAGGAAGTGGTGGAAAGAAAGACTATTGAAAGTAAGAGTCAAGTTGGAACTGAATCGGAGGACAGTGACGAAGAAGTACCAGAAGGTCGAGTCCTGAGGAAAAGAGCATGGAGAACTGAGAGAAATGAAAAGGGAAGTAAGCTAAAAAGGCTAGCAAATGATGAAATTTGGCCAAACAAGATAAAGAGATTGAGATACAGATTGACACGAATAAATTCATCCAGAGCTGGACAAGTGAACGAGGTATCTAGCCAAAAGACATTGAACAGACACCACCAGAGGAGAGCAAAAGGACTAGAAAGCCCAACCAGAAGTATAAGTCACCAGAATGGTCGTATGTGGCACTTCCTGAAGTACGAGAAGAGGCAGACAGCCAAGGAGATCTAGAGGTGACTATACCAGAAGTGGTTGAGGAAGACGAAGAATCGGAAATCCTGAGAGTTATCTTGTCCGACATCAGGGAAGAGACAGATGTTCAGGAAATTCTGAATCAAGATTGTGAAAGAAAAGTGGAAGATGATCAAATGCCAAACTGAAGAGACAAAAGTGTTCTAAAAGGAGAAACTTGAAATTTACTGAAAAAGACTTAAACCAAAAAGAACCAAGTAGGTGCTTAGAGCCTTGGGTTAGACAAAACTAGTTGTGAAGTAGAAGAGGCTAAGTCAAAAGACACTGATAATTTTTCGAAATGGCAAACACAGAAAGTAGAAAATCTACATGTGTGTTCCTTAGAAGATGGTGCAAAATGTGTTGGTGTTGTACAGGATTACTAATGCTTCTGTGGAGTGCGTTAGCTTTAATGGTCTCATTTAAGGTTACATTAGAAACAATAGAAGGTCATAGTGAGAATAAGACTAATGTAGAAAAGATTCAAAAGATTTATCCAACTAAAATAGATAAAAATTACTTACATAAAGATAGGTCCATAACTGATTTTTCTAACAATGTTTTCTCAAAATTATTGTATGAATATGTGAAGACAATGGATGTGAGGGACTGTTATGTCTGCATGCAGTTGCCTGCATCAGTGTCTGAGGGAGTGGTGTAACATCACCTCCCAGTAACATATGGAATAACCTGTAGCGTACTAGCAAGTTTGTTTTACAAAATAGAGAAACTAGAATATTATTTTTCAGATGTAGATAACATATTTTCACAAGTACCAGTAGTCAATAAACTGAATAGAGTAAAACCGGCTAGGTGAATTTTTCTTAGAAACTAAAGAATTAACATTAGAGTCAATATTTAGAAATAATCTAACTTGCAGTCTGAAAAGAGAGGAGAAAACTTTCTTAGATATGGTAGTAGATAGGAGAATAAAAATGCAAAAGAAGGTACCTGAGGGAAAAGAAGAAAAGACAGTTTGGGATGTTGAAAGAGAAAAACATTTGAAAGGAGAAGCTAGTCCAACAATGGCTCTAGATTGGCCTCAGAAAGGGAAGTTGTGTATTAGAAGAAATCAAACTGCATATGATAACTATTTTGTAAGTACAAGTGATTGCCATGATACTTATAGAATCATGGGTGGATGGGGATTTAAAGGAGAAACTGATCCAGTATTTCCTGGATTATATTTTATCTGCGGGAACAAAGCTTATTATCGATTACCCAACCATTGGTATGGCACATGTTATCTAGGCCTGGTTTTCCCAAAGATATTTCATGTGGGAAGAGGAAAAGATGGTGCACATGAGATAGGTAGACAACTAACACGTAGAAGAAGAGAATCTTGGTCAGAAATTATAGGAGACATTTTTGGAGCATTGATACCAGCAGTTGGAGTATCTCTGAATGCACATAAAATTAGAAAATTATCAACAGTAGTGGATCGCTTGTCAACAAGCACTGCTGGAGGATTTTTATTAGTAAATACCGAAATGGTTGCCATGGGAACCATGGTGATGCAAAATCGACTTGCCCTTGATACAATTTTGGCAAAAGAGGGTGGAGTCTGTGGAATGCTGAAGGCTCAACATTGCTGTACTTATATTCCTGACGAAAGTCAAGATTTAAAGACGTACATAAAGAATAAAACATGATTTGCATGAGGAGATTGTTCCGCTGGAGGTTGAAGGTATTTGGGAAAAGATTGGAAAAAGGTTTTCTACTATTAAAGACTTTTTACTAAAACTAGGTAGTACCTTTATTGGTAAGATTTTATTTCCAGTAACATGTGTGATTATTCTAGTATTAATTCTGAGATTAGGATGTTTATGTAGTAAAAGAAGGAAAATACGAAATAACATAAAAAGAGAAACTGTAAAGAAAAGAGAAAAAGAAATAAAAGAAAGAATTTGAAGGGGTAGAATTAGAAGAGTGGAAATAGAGTATGTATAAAAATACAAGAGAAGAAGAAATAGGAGAAACAGTCATGTGATCTAACAAAATATTGAGAGAACTGAATTCATTTCTATTAACAAATTTAATAAAACTTTGAGGTAGTGTGGTGATGTTAAAAATCACCAAAGGGGGGATTGATGGAGCAGGTAAAGCAAAATGTTGTATACCTCCTCTATTTTGCGTGAAAATACTAATTATATAACCTATTGATATTATAATTTGACTAACGGTGTGCTGTGGTATACTTACCAACCTTTTGCAAATTTCGCAAACACCAATTACACGTGGAACTTATTGCTATTTGCATGGCAAAATAACTCTAATAATTAAAATATATACGCATATTAACAGTAGTACATGTGGTAATAGGATATCGCATGATTTATGTTGCTTTTGTGATGTTTGCGTTCCCGTTTTGGACCGTAAAGGTGAATATTATTGCTTTAAATGTCGCTAAAAGCTAGGAAAATGCTAATACATAAAGGGATTAGTGAGGGTTTAACATTAGACTCATCATTTCTTTGTATTAATTATTCTTTGTGTTTGTTTTGCTTAAGTTGGCATTTGGGCCTACCTAAAAATGGCGTCCGAAATGGAGTTCAGAACTGGCCACCGTCTTGTGAGCGCGATGCTGAGGTTCTGGATTTTTAAGAGTCCAGAGGTGTCAGGGAAAACAACACCCAAAGACCCCTGAGTTCCTTCCTGTCTCGGTGCACAAATAAACAGAGACGCGGGCTTCTCGATGGTGGCGTCAGAGACCAAGGTTTATTTACTGCAGGGACACAGAAGTCATAGGAACCACACAAAGGCAGAATCTACGAGACTGTTCAAATTGCAAGAAGTGGGTTGCTCCTTAAATACACAAAATATGTCTTTAGGCAACCTTACACGAATATTTTTCATGCCCAACCCGTTATCCCAAACAGACAATAAACATACATCAAACAATAATTAGTCGTAGGTTTTCGGTATTCGATCAAGTCTCCTTGTCAGTTTTCCATTCTTTGCCCGATCCTCCCCATCATAAAAATCGTATCCTCCCCATTGTAAAAGCCCAGAAGGAGAGGAGCAGAGATTGAAAAGCAGGATAAGAGGTGTTTATGGATCGTAAACGGGCACGGCTACCGTATTCAGCCTCTCAATCAGGACAATGGACGCGAGAACTAGTATAGCAGGATTGGCCTCAGGCAGGGGAGGCGGCTTGATTCTGCCTAGTCACGCAGCGTCAGCTTCCTCGGGCTTGAGCTTACGTGTCCTTAACAAGGTGATTCTGCCGGGGTCATCGTTCGTCCATTGACTATGTGAGGGCAAGAAACAAAATGGGTGCCGTATCTAAAATGGATGCCATGATATCACAACAGAATGCCCTATTTCTCAGTGAATTCATGCTCGTAGTGCAGCGAAAACACTGACATGCATACAATGGATCATTTACGGTTCACTGGTACCAAAATCGTGTCAGTACTACGATACCGAATACACGGGCTCGGATCGCTACAGAACCTCAGACCGTCCTTTTGCCCTTACATAGGCAATAGCTTACTCTATATCAGAGTCCATTTCTATGTTCATCAGGTCACTGATATGTTGCTGGAGCATTATTCTATCTCGTGGTGTATTTCCAAAGACAGGTGGTCTTCTTACGCATGTAGAAACACAAAGGCCACATAAGGCAGGACCACACTGAACAATGAGATAGCACGAAAATAAAAATACCAACGCAACACCAGTGACTATCAGAACCTTCCATCCCCACGCAGATAACCGACTCCAGAACCATCCCATTAATGACCAGTCACCTTCCTCTACATGAATAGAGTCAGAGATTTTGTGTAACTTGGAAATGGCCTTATATACCGTTGGTGCATTATCTGGGATAAAAACACAGCAACTCGATTGGATCATCTTACATACTCCACCTCGATCTGCAAGTAGTACATCGAGGACCATACGATTCTGTAACGTCATGAGGCGATCCGCCTGAAGCTCAGCTGTCAGGTTACTAAGGGCACCCGCAGTTTCGGTAATAGTGGATTCAACTACCCGTTTTAGTTGACGTAAGTTTCTACTGTTGGCCATAGGCCCCCAGAACGGAAGGAAACCTTTGAAGAAGTCTCCTGCTTCTTGGCCAGCAGTGTCTTCCTTACTGAAAACACCTCTCACAACTCTATTTTTGTGATAATCCGGTGCAGCAGTGTATGTGGGAGGCAACAGTTGAGCGATATAACATGAGCCTGAAAAGTCAGCAGGCAGCCATGTATATGCTCTGTCTTTGCAAACAAAATAGGTGCCCTTAGCAGCTAAGAATGCAGGAGAAGACTGTGACGGGAAAACGTATCTTTCGGTACAGTCACTCTTCCCTAGTCGAGCTTTCGGATTCCTCCCATTTCCTTGCAAACAGACCTGACCTTGGTGGGGTACGACCCAGATCGGAGTCGAGCTTTTACGTTTGTTCTCACCCAAAGTGATGCCATATTCCGTAACATTCCAACCCATGTAAACTCGTAATTCATCCTTGGGAATAAACGGAGTGTTATTGACGTCTCTAACCATGTCAGTAATTCCTTTTACCAAGGCTCTATTAGCGGAGTTATACCTAGTGGAACGCGGAGGTCGCGGGGGATAGGTCTCTAGAGCATAGGCGAACATGGTCTGAAATGCCCAGAATGATCCATTATAACTAAAAGGCAGAACCAGATAAGGGATACCCTTGTCCATGGTATGTGGTATTAAGCCACACACCCAGCAGTTCGTTGTGTTTACTACTAGTTGGTGTTGGTGCAAGAGCTGAATGAAAGTGTTATTTATAAACTCAGAGCGTCGAGCTTGCTCATGTGCAGGAAAGGGATGGAAAGAATGAAAAGAAACAACAGTCGGAGAAACAGAAACATGGGGAGATACAGTAGATGTAACAGGTGCTAAGATCAATTGAATACCAAAAATAATTCCGCCTACCAGAGTTATTAAAACAATCAGATATGTCAGAGCACATTGCATTAGGAAACATTTGCTATACAATATTTTATACAGTTTCGTCTTACGAGCATTAATGACGTTAGCCGGTCGCAGTTCAGGAAGCTCCATCTTCTACAACCGTTCGCAACGGATGGTTTGTACCTGTTAGAAAATTGCCTCTGCCTACCCTGGGAGTTCCCAAAGTAAACAGAAGAAACCGACCTTGTTTCTGATTCCCTGCAAGTTAAAACAAGGCACACGTTACGACCCTACGGTAACCCAGATGGCAAGGTGAGAGAACAACAAAAAGGATAATAATTTAGAGCAAACTTCCTGACTGAATGGAATGCGATAAGATCAAAACAGTTTTCAAATAGAAAGGTAATTATGCAATGTTATTGGTTCATAGAATGAGAACGTAGATTATATCTGTACTTCCCGGGTCTTGTCTGATCTTGAAATAGCTGGTCTACAGGTGCAGAAATGTTTGAATCCTCAGGTGACAAATGTTCGCCTTGTATAGCACTTTGTTCAGGGTTCGAAGACACAGTTCCTGGTGGGGTATCAGAGTTCTGTGTTTCAGTTCGTTTGTCCGTTATGTACTCTGCATCACTGAAGGGGATGAGCCTAGGAACAGGTTCTGTCTCGGATACACCAAATCCCTGTCTAACCCAGTTGTCGTAAGGGAGTGGGAGAGGGACACGCTTCGTATGGCTAGCGTGCACTCAATTCTTTCTTCCAGCTAGGCGTACAGCAGTTCTTGTCGCCAGGAGCACTTGGAACGGGCCCACAAATCTTGGCTGGAGGTTCCGGGTTCGTTCAAAATTCTGCACCACAACTTGATCACCGGGTTTCAACGTGTGGCCTGGACTCTCTGGCAGTTTAGGCAAGGATTCGAATACCTGTTGATGAATAAGGCTCAATTTAGCAGTCAGGTCATAAAGGTAATCAATCAACATTGGATATTCGATCTGTTTGAATTCCTTTGGCCTAGGGACCCCCCAAACATTAGCAGGACGACCGAACACAATCTCATATGGGCTAAGCCCTACTCGAGAGTGTACAGTCGCTCTGGTGGAAAGTAAAGCTAAAGGCAGTGCGTCTGGCAAAGATAGACCAGTAGAAGCCTGAATTTTAGCAAGTTTCAGCTTTAAGGTACCATTGTACCCTTCAACCAAACCTGCTGACTGCGGGTGATTTGCACTGTGGAATTTCTGGGTGATTCCCAGACCCGCACACACACTCTTCATAACTTTCCCTACAAACTCACTTCCATTGTCCGACCAAACAATCCGTGGCATACCATACCTGGGGAAGTACTCTTTGAGGAGGATTTTGGCAGTGGACATAGCAGTGTTATCCTTTAACGGATATGCCTCAATCCATCTTGAAAAGGCACAGACTACTACTAGGACATATTTAAGATTGTTACATCTGTCCATGTGGATAAAATCCAACTGAATCACTTCAAAGGGACAAGAAGGGGGAGCAAAGTGACCGACTGGGGTTGGGGTTCCCTTGCCAGGATTATGCATCAGGCATATCATGCAATTTTTCACCACTCTTTCCGCACACTTAGTAATTCCATCATTCTTCCATACTGGAGCTAACAATTTACAGATCCCTTTCGAACTGATGTGCGCCGCTCCATGCGCCATCGTGACTACCGCAAGTACATACGCATCAGGTAACATCCAACGCTGCTGTTTGGACAAATCAACCCAACATCCACTTGAATCCATTTTACCCGTTTTCTCCTTCCATTCATTCTTTTCATTTTTAGTTGCTTCATTCTGGATTGCCTTCACACTTTCAATCGTATTCTCACACAATCCTGATTCAGCAATCCATCTTGCAGATGTTGCAATGTACATTCGACTCATCATATTCTTGGCCGTCTCTTTGGCGACCTCATCAGCAAACGCATTCCCACGGCCAACATCATCCATAATCTTTCAATGTGCACTGCACTTCACAATCGCAACTTCATTCGGTAGGGTCAGAGATTCCAACAGATCGTTGACTAACTGTCCATGTTGGATCTTAGTCCCATGGGACGTGAGAAAACCTCTTTCTTTCCACAGACGTCCAAAACTATGTGCTACGCCAAAGGCGTATTGGCTATCAGTAAACACATTCACTCTCTTTCCCTCAGCTAAAACACATGCTCTTGTTAATGCAATTAATTCTGCAGCTTGGGCAGAATTCTGACTTACTCTTGCGGTCTCAACAATCGTACTCAAAGTCGTAACTGCATACGCGGCCGTCACATCACCATTCTGTAGTTTAAAACATGACCCATCAACGTACAAAGTGCCATCTGGATCGAGTAACGGAGTATCTTTTAAATCAATCCTACCTTTTGTCTCTTCCTCAGTTCTAAAACAACAATCATGAGGCTCTGAATCACTCGACTCTTGGGTAGTCGGCAACAGCGTTGCTGGATTCAATATGTTGCATCGCTTGATCTGAATGTGACTTGCCAAAAGTGTCAGCTCATAACCTGATAGTCTAGCACTGGTGAGGTGCTGAGTTTTCGTTCGATTCATAAGTGTATCCACAGCATGTGGAACCATGACTACTAACATGTTGTTCATGACTAGTCCAGCAGACTGTCGAATAGACACTGCAGCTGCTGCTGTAGCTCTCAAACAACTTGGCAACGCTCTGGCTACCGGATCTAATGTGGATGAAAAATACGCACAAGGTCGCTGCTTGTCACCAAATTGTTGCGTTAAAACACTCAACGCACAACCTTCTCTTTCATGGACATATAAAGTAAACGGCTTACTGTAGTCAGGAGTACCCAACACAGGAGCTGAACACAGCGCATCACGTAAGTCGGAGAAACTCTGTTGGCATTCATCAGACCATGGCAAAGGGCTCGGAACACCTTTTCCAGTCAGGGCTACCAATGATTTTGCCATGAGAGAAAAATTTGGGATCCATTGCCTGCAGTATGATGTAATACCCAAAAACGCACGCACTTCTCTCTGTGTGCTTGGTACAGTCATCTGTGAAATTGCTTTGATTCTCTCTGGGGTCAACCTTCTTCCCTCCTTTGACAAAAGATGACCTAAGTAGGTCACTTCTTGGCAACAATATTGCAGTTTAGAAGGTGAAACCTTGTGATGTAAGTCTGACAAATGACGTAATAAAGAAATTGTAGCTGTTTTGCAAGTTTCCTTGTCATCAGCGGCCAATAAAATATCGTCTACGTATTGGATCAGAGCAACACCAGGAGGAAGTACAAGAGTATCTAATTGACTTTTTAATGCTTGGCTGTAAATTGAAGGGCTCTCACAATAACCTTGTGGAGCGCGCTTGAACCTGAAACTGCGACCACCTAAGGAGAAACCAAAAATGTCTCTACTTTCCTCGGCTATCGGGATGCTGAAAAAGGCATTCTTCAAGTCGATTACCGTAAACCATGTGGCTGAGGCAGGAATCAATGTCAATAGTGCAGTGATATCTGGTACCACAGGAAACTGCGGAATCACTATTTTGTTAACCTCTCTGAGGTCAATCACAAATCTGTAGATCGGAGGTTTGGAAGGGTCAGTGCGTTTTAAAATTGGCAGAACAGGACTATTGCAGACATTTCCTCTAGTTTCCTCTATCACATCTTTCTGTATTAAGTCTTTCACGATCAGTAAAAGTGCACGCTCACCTTCATTTGAAATCCGATACTGTGGGATTCGTGGGAATTTAACATTCGCTTTCAGACTTACCACATAAGGGGGAATTTCCAAAAGACCTACATCATTAGGACCAGTTGCCCAAAGAGTATCAGGGAGAGAACGCAGCTCCGGGGGGAGCTTATCCATCGACATGTACATTGGAGAAATTACTCTCTTACCCAATGTGAGCTGTACTCCCGAAGGAGAACAGTACAGTGTCGCATGCAGGCGTTTCAACAGATCTAAACCAAGCAGATTCTCATTACAACCGGTCGTTAGAATGAGGGGTGCTTCTAGTTCGCATGGCCCAACAGAAATTGACAAAGGACTAGAAACAGGATTGTGAACAGGGGCGCCTGAGAAACCTACTGAAGTGTTTGTTAAGCCAGACAAAGGTGCGCCAGGGAGTTTCGCATGCATAATTGAACTTTTTGCCGCACCAGTATCCAACAGAAACGGTTCGACCACGCCTGATGTAACTACTGCGACATAAGGTCCACTCTGATCAACTGGAACTGATACTACTCCCTCTCTTTGTCTGTGGCTGTCCTAGTACTCGCTTCTCTGAACCTCTTCATTATTTTCATAGTAATCCTCAACATGATACTGTGGAGATCTACCTAGTTGCGTAGATTGTACATTTCGCTGATCGAAATAATTTGATTGGCGATCAGCCTGTGGAGTCATTGTACCACGTCCTCTACCTCTAGGAGCTTGCATAAACCCACCATTACTTCTCTGAGCTGGGACACCACTGGTTTGTGCGTGCAGTACTGGACATTCGTTCTTATAATGACCCTCCTTTTTACAATAGGCACACTGATTCCATGCTAACTGTTGTCGGGGAAAACCATAGTCAGATCTTTGGGACATCCCTTGCTGGAATTGTGGCTGTTGCTGAAACTGGGGTCGCTGCTGTGAATCTGACTGATTTGAGCGAGGCGGGTACGCCTGTTGCAAAAGAACTTTAGTCTTCAAATCTTTCGTTTTCTTTTCTGACTTTTCCTTCTCTTCTTTCTCTCTATTCTCGTAATACTGAGCAGTTGCAAGTATTTGTGCTGTCGTCGACACTGCCCATGCACTTTCAGAATCCTTTAACTTGTTACTAAGCTCAGGCAGTAAATTAAACACGAACTTGTCGACAAACAACCTCTGACCTCCCTCAGTACTCATATCTTGCCCACTGTGGTCTACGAAGGTCTCTTCAAATCTAGTGAAGAAATCAGAGACGCTTTCGTCTTTCTTCTGCTTGCATGCTGATAATTTATCCCAGTTGACCCGTAACGCTGGCATCAGGGTTTTCATCAGATTAATTATTCTACCAGGTAGAGCAGCAATCAGAGGCTCAGGTTTAGCACCACCAACTTGTTGTGCGTCTGCCGCTATTATAGCTGCCCAATCACCTCCTAAGGCGACTGGGTGGTTCTCTTGCCGGATCTTGGCCCATATGGGTTGTGGCACTACATTGCCAAATAGCATTTCGATGTCTGCTAAATTCATGACACACGCTTGAACTGTCTGCGTTAACTCTTTCTAATATCCAGCAGGATTCCTACGCGGGTCTGGTAACGCCTGTTTTACTGCTAATACTTCGGCCCGTTTCCAAGGGATGTGTATCCACACTCTATGGAAATGTGCCGGAGCAGCTGCAATACCATTAACCGCATCAGCTTGAACTGCTTCGCGCCATATCGGCGGAACTTCCCTCATCGGGTATTGACCTCGTCTTTTCCTCGTAATCGGAGAACCATCAAAGTTCCTTGGTGCTCGAAGATGAGAATCATCCCTATAAGCTAAAATCAGTTCTATCGCTTCTCTTACTTCTGAACCTATCACCATTCCTGCGGCGAACTTTTGCTGAATATTTATCAAATCAGAGGGGACGGACTCTAAGTCATCATCATCATCCCATTCCTCACGTAAAAAGGAACACATCACATCAAAGACATAACGCTGAGTTGGTTCATTCCATTGCATAAATGTATCTGCCACTCTTCGTGCATCATACTTCGCAGCTTTCGACTTCCACCTAAGAGCTGTCGAATCTAATATTTCTCGTTCCTGGGGACCAGGAAACTGGCTACGTCTCTGTGTAGAGTCAGAAACGGGAGTCCCAATTAAAGACCTGTAGAGAGGAGTTAAGATATTAGTTACAGAGTCGGTTATTTTCCGACGGACAGAAAGCGGAGTCAGAATGTTTACAGAGTTCGGGAACAGGGAAGCTGGAGCAGATGAAATGGTAAGGGTGGGAGTAGCAGGTAAAGCAGTTTGCGGAACGATAGGCAAAGGCGGAATAGGCAACCCAGGAAGAGGGGGTGCCGAAGGAACATTAACCACAGGAAGGACAGGAGCTTGAATCAAAGGGAGTGGAGCAACTATTCCAGGCTGACCAGCAGCTGGCTGTACAACAGGTAGTAACTGTGGCGCTGCAATACCCTGTGCATACGGTGGAGGTGATCTCAACAGATAAGACAACAGAGGATCCTTTTCGGGGTCCTCTATCGGCTTAGCAGGACAAGATGGCAAGGCAGGATAGCATTTATCTGTCCCTAAATTATGTTTTCTATTCGCCATCTCTATTATTTTCTCAGTCTCGTTGACATGCAATTGTCTAGCAGACTCCATTAATGTCAACCATTTCTCTTTCTGTTCCTTCTTCGTCTTCCTAATTTCTTTCTGTTTAGCTTCTTTACGCCACACACGAAAAGAATCAAACATTGCCGGCCGGGCTTTCTTTTTAAACAACTTCATTTCTAGATTGTCTAGAATTTCGCTTTCGAAGCTACCATGCGGTGGCCAACTAAGGACACCATCTTTCCTGGTGTAGCGGACCCACACTTCATTATAAGCGATAGGACCTACACCGTGTTTACAATAGAGCTCATATGTAGGAGTTCCAATCGGAGGAACCGAACACGGATCCTCCAACCGGGAATCCCCGTTGCAACTTAACCAGGACAGGAAACAATTACTACTGTTAGTCATTATAAACTAAAAGCAGATTCCAACCAAAAATGCGCAAAGAACTTTAGGCCTAGCAAATGAACCAATACCAAAACAAAGATTATCTTAACAAGAGCAACCAATGATAATCTACGAATTCAAAAACAAACGTATCCAGAGAGCAAAACAAGAGCAACAAAGCACAACCAGACTGAGCGCAACCCACTTAATACTTAACTGAAATATGGAAGACGTCACCAAGGAGAACCCGTCTACTTCTCGCCGTACTAAGGTCTGCACCTCGGGTCCAAGACAGGGCGACAGTCAGGGCAGCGGTCCTCTATAGCCGTCTAGGAACGGGAACCCTCGTGGAAGAGATCGTCGGGCCACTTTTACGACATACAGGGATCGATGAAGCGGGGTACCTCCCTCCGGAATCTTCACACGAAGCTCCTCGAAATTTTCAGGCTTTGGACCGGTACCGGATGACGTCGCCCCACGTTGGGCGCCAATTTGAGGTTCTGGATTTTTAAGAGTCCAGAGGTGTCAGGGAAAACAACACCCAAAGACCCCTGAGTTCCTTCCTGTCTCGGTGCACAAATAAACAGAGACGCGGGCTTCTCGATGGAGACCAAGGTTTATTTACTGCAGGGACACAGAAGTCATAGGAACCACACAAAGGCAGAATCTACGAGACTGTTCAAATTGCAAGAAGTGGGTTGCTCCTTAAATACACGAAATATGTCTTTAGGCAACATTACACGAATATTTTTCATGCCCAACCCGTTATCCCAAACAGACAATAAACATACATCAAACAATAATTAGTTGTAGGTTTTCGGTATTCGATCAAGTCTCCTTGTCAGTTTTCCATTCTTTGCCCGATCCTCCCCATCATAAAAATCGTATCCTCCCCATTGTAAAAGCCCGAAGGAGAGGAGCAGAGCCAGGTGTAAGGGATTGAAAAGCAGGATAAGAGGTGTTTATGGATCGTAAACGGGCACGGCTACCGTATTCGGCCTCTCAATCAGGACAATGGACGCGAGAACTAGTATAGCAGGATTGGCCTCAGGCAGGGGAGGCGGCTTGATTCTGCCTAGTCACGCAGCGTCAGCTTCCTCGGGCTTGAGCTTACGTGTCCTTAACAAGGTGATTCTGCCGGGGTCATCGTTCGTCCATTGACTATGTGAGGGCAAGAAACAAAATGGGTGCCGTATCTAAAATGGATGCCATGATATCACAACAGAATGCCCTATTTCTCAGTGAATTCATGCTCGTAGTGCAGCGAAAACACTGACATGCATACAATGGATCATTTACGGTTCACTGGTACCAAAATCGTGTCAGTACTACGATACCGAATACACGGGCTCGGATCGCTACAGAACCTCAATGCCTACTGCGCAGACTCTGATGGCTCCGTAGACCTCCAAGTAACCTCACGGCACAGTGTTCCTTGTCAAGGATAGGAACTTGGTGGACTGCCAAACTTCAGTCAGTAAAAAAACGGTCTAAATGAACAATTGGGACATACAAGCAAACCTTCAACATTGTTGCATAAGGGCAACATAGACTGCAGAAATGAACCAGCAAAATCCATGTGAACCTGGTAAAACGTAAAATCGGACGTTCCCAACCAGCCAATCACCTTCTTTCTTGGCCTAAAAATGTTTCATGTTATCCCAAATTTCATTATAAAAAGAGTAGTAGAATACTTACTTGATGACCGCGAACGCTATTGACCCCACAGGAGATGACAGATGCTTGCACGATTTCTGGTCCTTTGGAGATCTTTGGGACTGTAACGTGATGAGCAAAGAACTTTCGGACTTGGAGCTTTGGCCTGCTTTATTTGGACAATTAACGGCTAAATTCGGTTATGCAGAGCCAAATGAATTAGAGAAAACTCCAGATAGCAAGAATAGGTAAATATAATATCATGCAAATTATATTAATTGAACAAAACTTTAAACTTTTGATTGAGCGCTAAATGCTAATGTTAATTGCAAACAATATTTAGATAAACAAAGATTTGATTAACAGAAATTACGAGTTTGTGGTTTTTCAATGAAGAGAGTAAAGGATTCTGAGCCTTAAATGTGTTTTAGCTGGTTCTAAATCCCCATCAACCAATCCAACTAATTGGTCCGTCGACCAAGTGGTGGAGTGCCTTGATGTTTAGGATTAGGAATCTATAGGTGGTGAATGCTAATGTATATTCTGCAAAATAACTTTTCTTCCCTATAGGTAATAAGGTACCCCCCCACATGTCCAGCGCTTAATTATTCATCCCTCCTGTGTGCAGACTCTTGAATGGAGACATGTGAGTGTTGGTGTTATGGGCCCCACCAATAACTGCATGTGTGAATGAGCTAGTGTGACGTCGGGTCTGCGACGCAGGGAGGATAGTTGTATAAATTTGCCCTTTTTCCCCGGTCTCACGCTGGATCAATCTCTCAAAAGAATCTGTGTGCTAGCTATAGTTGTCTCTTTGTCCATACTCCAGCACAAGGTAGATGCACCTCACCTCCACTGGAAAAAGTTACGAGTCTCCCTGGGTCTGTGCCCTAAATTACTGATCACACCTAATTCAGTCAGGCAAACATGTAACAGGTGAAGGTAGTCCAAATTGGAGAATTTTTCATCAGTTTATATGTCTACTTTGGGAAACATGATGACATTACAGTTTTGGCTCCCTTTTCTCTGCCATGTCTAAAGTTTGTTAGACCTGGCCTCCTTAGTATGGTTTTCCCCAGAATCTATGCCTTTTACCTCAAGTATTTTCAGATTATTTTTGTTGGCGTTAGGACTCTGAGCACTTTATCACTGTTAACCAGTGCTAAAGTGTACATGCTTCTCTCCAAAACATTGTGACATTGGTGTATACTTGATTGGCGTATTTGATTTACTAGTAAGTCCCTTGTAAATTGGTATACCATATATCCAGGGCCTGTATTTCACATGTTACTAGTGGGCCTGCAGCACTGATTGTGCCAACCACATAAGTAGCCTTCCAAACTTTGCTTGCTTTAAGGTCACCTCCACTTCAAATGCACTTTTGGGTATAAATACTGGGTCCCTGACCCCTTCTGATGAGACACTGTGTGGGGCTTGTAACCACACACTGCTGGCTGTACATCTGCACATTGCCAGAAGGAATGCTGTGCTGCAAGGAGGGAATGACAGTTAACTGCTTTGCTGTTTTGACCTGCTATGTACTGAATGATGTGCAGCAGAAAGGACTGCTACTCTGCGACCTGCTTTGGTGTGCTGGCCTGCTGCCTACCATTTTCTTGCAGTGCTGCAATTGTTCTCTAAGGGTTTGTTGGCTTGCCCCTTTTTCCTAAATGTCTCAGGGCCTTCAACGACTTTTGCCATACCAGTGCTGCCATGGGACTATGAGACTGGCAGCTGACACCTACCAAGAAACCGCGCTTCCTTCCTCCAAAAGTAAGTGCTTCACCCTGGAAGTCCCAGAGCTCCACCCTACAAATTATCAAGCGCTTCCACTAACAGAGACCAACGCTCAATGCCCACACGTCAGCACCCGGTTGGCGGAGTCTACGGATGAAAGCTGCTCTTCGGGCTGTGTGCTGGGAAAATCTGCTGCATTCCCTTCTAATGTGTTGTCTGGGCGATGCAGACTGCAGCGACTACGTGAGCACCACTCCAGTAGCCGTTGACAAAGCCAGAAACCAGTGTATGGCTTCTGTCCCAAGCCCAAGCTTAGGGGCCTGGACGGGACAAAGATTGCTGCCACAAGGTTCCCTTCCTGGCTATCCGACGCCAAAGAGCCGGCTCCTTTGATCCCAGAGCCCGGAGCAGGTACTGGTTCACATCGAACCTCGGAGGTCCCTGCAGCTCTCCATGCTCCCACTGACAGGTGACAGAGTTTGTCTTTTTAGCCCGGTCTTGAAGGGCTGTTTGAGGGCTTGCCATGTTCGTCCCTATTGGGGATTGATTGCAAATCCAGCGGTGGCTGTGTTGTTCCACATTCTTCAATTGCTTTACATACGGTAGTGTAAACCAATCAGTGAGGCCATAACTGCCCGATCTAACTTGAGTGTTTTCTCAATGCTCCATAACTTGCAAACTCTGCATTTTTGCCTACATTAAATGAAACGCTTAGAACACAAGTGTTCCTTCAACACTCGAAGACTTTTGGGCACTGTGATTCCTGATAATATTTAAATGTGCATATCTCAAACACTATATATTGTATTTTTATCATTTTGGTCTCGGTTTGCTAATAATACAGACAGCTATTTTTCTAAGCCTGTGCAGAGTTTTCTTGTGGTGTATCCGTTATGTTACTCTGTGTGTGTGTGTGTGTGTGTTGCACAAATACTTTACACATTGCCTCTTTTGATAAGCCTGCCTGCTCTGCACCAGGCTACCAGAGGATGAGTACAGGTTTTTTTTGGTGGTTTTTTTTTTTTTTTGCACAGTTTTATATAGCGCGAACTTGACCCGAATCCAATCAGGTATCAGAGCGCTTTACATCGAACCAGTTACGTTACATGAGGACACATATTCATATTTTTGTAGGTTATCTTATTTTTGTGATTTAGCTTACCCTTACTAGAGTGGTGGGTTCGACCTGGCCAGGGTGCGTACCTTAGCCACCCAGAAACCCATTTCTAACATTGAGGCAGTGAGGATTTCCCACTATGATTTTCTTCCTCCACCCCAACTGCTATATGATTATAGATGTAGTGAGAGCCCTCCCTAAAGAGTCTCACTATATTGTGGGTTCAGAGACAGTAAAGGTTTCCAATATCCTTTTCTATTGCCCTATGAAGAGTTGAGGTTGAGAGTTAATGATTCATCTCAACTCTTTCCCCCTTCCCAAAACTTGCAGGTTCAGTAGAAATGAGACTGAAACTCGCCCAGCAGGAAGTGTTGAGCGACAACAGCAAGAGATATCAAACAAGGGTTAGTCTACTGTGGGAAGACCTGCCACCGGCTTGACAGCTGTCTCAATAGCCAACTTCATCAAGGAGAACAAAATGAAAAGATTTCTTCACTGCAGATGCTCATACATTGCCTCCATTTCCCATTGATAAGCCACCACTGAAAATACATTACAGACCAGGCAGTGAGGAACCACTGATACAACAGGGGCAACTGCAAAGTCAGTGTAGCAGACACTATCCTGTGAATCCCAGGGAGCAGATAATAATGGGAGAAGCACAGGTGTCAGGTAGTACTTGGAAAATCACACACATCACACACACATCAAGCTGTAGCTTATTTATCATGGGTACCTGACAGTACAGAAATGGGCACAATATGTACTAGACAATACATCTAAGTAAGAGCATAGCATAGAGTGAACCAGTGTATTATGAAGCGCACATTCTGAACAAATTGGGGCACTATCAAGACCTGAACTCTAAGATTCTGGTTCACAAATGTAAACGTACACTTTTGTGTAAGTTTACCCTATTTTTGGAATTTGGTGCACTGAACGTGACACATAAAAAGATAGGACAGGCCTATCTTTTTATGTGCGGAGTTTTCCCCGACTGGAGACTCTCCGCAGTCGTAGACATACTATTAACTCGTTTTTGATGAATACCAAAAAAAGGGAAACTTAGACAAAAGTGTAAGGCCCCAAGTGAGTTTGTGTATTATAAGAAGTAGGGCTTTGAGTGATTCTGTGCATCAGCAGAAGGGCTTTGCGCATGTATAATCTTTAGAATATTTTTATTTTTCGTATCTCTTAGTATTATGTGGGGTACATCACTGCCAACTGAAAACACTTTGCACTATGTGTACACGTGTTAACAAAACAAATACAGCAGGGCATACTCCTGCATATTTTTGTCCACATTGCAAACGTGCAGAAATCAGACTATTAACTATACAGCTTAAGTAAAGAACTTGATATTTGACATCAAATGCACAACAGGAACTCTGATATTAAGGGCGACATTAAGTAAACAATGTATACACTGAGATAGACCTGGAAAGTTTCTTACATGGTTATTCTGAGGGGAGAAATGCCTCACACAAATAACAGCACCTACAGGGTAGAATTATATGCACTCAGGAGCGTATCAAACTGATTTTTGTTTTCATTCTCCAAAAATCTATTTACCATATTGTAGTCACTACATGCAGATATAGACAGATGGAGAACAGTGGTTTCGGGAAATGGACCAATAACCAAAAGGTTACCATAGACATCCCACTGACAAAGAAGCAAATATTATTGGCTATAGCCAGTAGGAGATTTAGAGGTATGCAAGGATAGAGATATATTGGACATATAGGTGCAAACAGAAGCAAGAAAAAAGGATATTGCCAGAACCCACAAAAGCGGCCAGGATAGTAATGATCCCCCAAAGATAAGGGAAACTTATGTAGTGGAGACGGAGGTCCAGGTACACACATGCTATGTTAGCATAAGCGCCTTAGAAGTTAAAACGCCATCTTACCACTTTTGCTGCTTTTGCACACGACACTGCAGATAGATGTTATTATATGAAAACAGCCTGCTTGCCTCTTCTTCACATAGGAACGGTCTGTTGTTCACATCCCTAGATGTGCACCGCGACCTTGGTCTGAACATTGTGTGCAGACACAGTCAGGGCCAACAAACAATGTATGCTTTTGAATTCAGGTTGATCGGCCCACGCTCTAGTCATAACACACACACAGCTGCAAATATCTGAAATTCGAGCGCCTTTAATATTGCAGTTTGCATGCATGAGAAACTCACTTTGAAGAATACTTTTTCCAGACACAGAGCAAAGCTGATCCTGTGATGTGATTCACCTAAGCTGATATTTACAGTATGGGGTTCCCCATTCAAACCTAGAGACCTTCTATTAGTCTAATAATACTAGCTTACTAGCGAAGGGAGGGTGGTTGTAGTCCACTATCATTTGTAACATGATTTCTCCCTTCATTTTCTATGGTATTGTCACAATGCTGATGGTTTTATCCTTAATCATTTGTCTGCTTATGCTAGCCAATGTACTGCATCTGAGGACACGTAGTTTATAAAATAAACATTTTAAACTTTACTGTGTCTCTGATTACTCTTGTTGTGGACTGATATGAGAATAATAACGAACAGGTATTTCTGATTCCCACCATTCCTGAGAGTACTCTAAGTCGCATGTTCTGGGTTGTCTAATCATTGGTAGCTTCGAGATGATACGGAGAGCGAATGAGACACTGATGCTAGTTGGATAGGGGTTCTGGGTACTGAGGTGAGTTTTTGGTACACCGCAATTCACTGAGGTCCTGGTTTCCTGCGCATAGTTCTGTGCATGAGCAGAATCCCTGCAACGCTTACTATAAAGGGTTAAATAAAGATACTAAAATGATTGAGAAGGTACTGGCTATGAGGCTGACATTAGAGATAGCTTCCATACTCGATAAAGATCAATGCTGTTTCATACCAAATATAAATACCAGACACATCTTTCAAAGATGAATGCATGTCATGAAAGAGAGTAGAGTGCATGCATGACAGCTAGGCTGGGGAGTAATTAAATACAGGAAAATAGCCTTTCGCATGATTGGCAGGAAATATTTTATAGAATTTGTGAAATATTGGACTTTGTACAGCAATTTATTACGCAGGTAAAGTTGCTTTACTAGTCACCCTTAGGTGGCAAGAGTGAAGGCCAACTTTCTGGTCTTGAAAAATGGGTAGTGTAGGTTAAGGACAGAAGGCAGAGGTGCCCACTGTTCTCAATGCTGTTTTAAATTGCAGTAGAAACATTTGAATGCATGCAATGTAATATGCTAGGAACATATGTAATGGCAACAGAACATACTACACATGTGATCTCGCTATATGCAGATCTATGCTCATTTATCTCAGTAAAAGACACACAGATGATGGACAGAATGCAAAGCAAATCAAACATTCACCCCCAGTCAAGAGATCTGGGTTAAATCCATCGTTCTTTTGCTCAGGAATATCTGTACCACTTTTATTGAAATGGGTGGAAAAATGCAGACAGATTTCAGGCCTCAAACTTAATTGCGACAAATCACTACTATACCCACCGAACATTAAGGGAAATCCAGGAACTAATGATGTTCCACAATTGCCTATAAGATGGCATAGGTAACCTTTCTGGGATGTAGAGATAGAATAATGACAGAGAAATCTTTCAGATATAAACTCAACATATCAAGAATACTGATATCACAGAAAAATGATGGACGCTTCCATTGTCTTTGGCTGGAAGGCTGGAAAAAAGATTATACTTCCATGATGCCTTTACATTTTCTAGGGGTTGCATTATCACCTACTCTAGGTTATATATAATATTGTCAGATCCCACTTGGGGCACCACTGGACACGTAGGGTCTATTAGACCTCAACTATGGGGGATAGAGGTTGGTTTCCTCAGGTGTCCCAGGCTAAGCAAACTGGGTCAAGTACAACCCTTTCAGCACCTGACTCGCAATGGTAGTTATGGCGGCCAGTCACAGCCTTCCGATTAAGGTAGTATGGGGGTGCTCGAGATTAGGACTCAAGAATCACACAAGCGCAATAACTGATTGTCCAACGCAGTGCTTTACTTTCAAGAAAGAAAATCACTTTAATATACACTAGGGTGGAATACTACACACGTTATATATAATGTACATTGTAGTGTCCTGGACGCTAAGGTCGGCCTGCGCCTCTACCCGCTATCTCTCCCCGGTTCACCATGTTTTCTGGTCTAGGTGGTTCTCCCCTAGGTTTAAGGCAAAAGCCTGATTATGGGTTCCTCTCTATTTTTGTCAAGTCTCTCATAGTTCTCTTGCTTAGTTCTTACTTAGTTCATTTATTTGTTTATTACTTAGAACAGTTGCTCAGTTCTTACCTCCTTTGGTGGATCAGTAAGTTTGGGCAGCCGCCAAAGTACATCTCAGCTCTCTTTTCCTCTTCCTCTTCAGGGAGGGAAAGCTTGCAAACCATCAGCTTTGTCTGGGTCTTCTTATTGACTGCAAATGTCAGTTTAGCGGATGTGTCCTTGGCAATGCTTCTGCAGATCTTTTATGACTGCAAGTGGCTGTTTCACAGTCAGGAACAGTGGTCCCTGTGGAAGACCGGATCACATACGGAACAGGTGAGCAGGTGCTCCAGGATTGGTGCAGAACCCAGGGGCCGATCTCTTGGCTGTGCGGCCACACACATGCAGATCTACTAGAGGTGATGTGAACAGAGTAAGCCTGGCTGTCCGACAGTCATATAGGCAAGTAGGAGGGATGCAACTCTCAGATATGGAAGGTTACTATTTGACTTTCTAAATATGCTCTATTGAAAGAGGTGGTGTTGTTAAACAATGCTTAAATAACATGGTTGTAGACCAAAAATTAGAAAAACGCTTCTTTAATAGGGAACTGTTACAATACATGATAATAAACACAATATAGAAAGATTAGCACACCAGCAATAGAGCCAAGTAATTAAAAAGATACGCAGTAAAATGTGTTTGCATCAGGAGCCCCTATATGCAGTGAAAATTAATTACAGATAGGAATTTCCCATTGCTACTAGTGGGCCTGCAGCACTGATTGTGCCACCCACTCAAGTAGCCCTTTTAACATATATCAGGCCTGCCACTGTAGTGCCTGTGCGTGCTGTTTGCACTGACATGCTGACTTGGTATTTTACCGCCAAGCCTTAAACTCCACTTTTATTGCATATAAGTCACCCGTAAGGTAGGCCCTAGCCAGCCCATAGGGCAGGGTGCTGTGTAATCAAAAGGTAGGACATGTACTTTTAAGTTTTGTGTGGTAGTGAAAAACACTCAAATTAGTTTTTCACTACAGTGAGGCTCATAGGTTAACACTGGGAATTCCCTATTGCACCATATAAGTTGGCATTCCTGACACAAAAGGCTGCATACCCCCCTACCCCCCCCCCCCCCTCACTGGTGAGTCTGAAGCCACTGCTGGAGGAGAGGATCTCTGTACACTTTAAAACCCTTCTTTGGAGTGATCCCCACTTCAAAGGTACCACTGGGTATAAGAATTGGACTTCTGACCCTTCCACTTCAGTACACTACTGGACCTGTGAAGATATCTGCCAGGAGGAAGGACTGCTGTGCTGCTACAAGGGCTGCAACTCTGCTGGACTGCTTCTATGAAATAATTAATTTTTTGCATTGTTGCCCTGCTGCCTGTTACCCTCTGCCCTTACTGAGGAAGGACTGAAACCCTCTCACTTGAACCCAGAGTAACTCCAATAGCATGCTTGCTTGCCCCCTGTTCTAAGTCTCAGAAACATCAAAGACTTCTCATCCACCTGCAAACGTACCTGGACTTTGCTTGCTGTAAGTCTTGACCTGCCAAGTGGTTCCAATACAGTCCTGGGTCCTTGGAAGTGGTTATAAAGTGCTAAAACTACCAAAGTCCAAGCATCAATGACATTGTGCAAATTGTAACTGGTGCATCTCCCTCAACACCAACGCATCGCTGCATGGACCACTGACATCGGATCGCAGAGTACGAGACACATCGTTTCCAGTTTCTGACGTGTCTCTGACTTTCCACGGCTCGGCGCTGACCCATCATGTTCAAGCTTTTGCTTCAATGACGAAGCATCGCATTTTGTTTCCTACATCTCAGCTCCCTCGCCTACACATCTAAGGCACTGTTCAGCAGGCAAAGGCTGGTCCCTGTATCCGACCTGTGCTCCATCACGGTCAGCCTGAACTTTTGGATTTAACCAGGTCTATCGCGAGCAGATAGTTCCGGTTGGTGCTTTATGCTTTTAAGCACCACAATTTAATTTATTCTGTAAAAATTCAGAACTCCTGTTATACTTATTAGATATTTGTCGTTTTGGTCTTGTTTTGTTCCGAAGAATATACACTATTTTTAGGTTGAGCCCTGAGCCAGCACGCAAGCGCTGCTCTGGGGTTGATCTGTGGTAGTTTACTATGTGAGGGAAGCCACGCCCACTCCCCCACCCATATTTTTCATTGGCTTGTGTCTTTGTCCTTCCTAAATTCTGCCTTCCGATTGGTTTATAGGCTTGTTAGTCCCTCCTTATGATGGTCATGTTGTCATTTGTATCCTTCCATGGCTACTGGTCCCTTTACTTCGAGTGTTGCACAGTATGTGCTATTTAGATTGTGAGCACTATTTCCTTTAATGAGGTTCTCTTACTGCCTGTGCCTTTGCCCCCCTCCCGTTGTTTGTGCCTTCTCACCCCCCTGTCTCTCCTGCTGGTCGAACCTTCGTTTGCAATGCAATAGGTCTTGCGTAAATGCGAGTCCTATTGCATTGCAAATGCTTGTTCTTGGCTTACCAGCCCTCCTCAGAATCGCTGTGTTTTCACTTGCTCCAGCACAATTGTAAACAGCGCTCGTTTTTCACTTCCTCTTGAAGCAGCACAGCTTCCGCCCCAAATGTTATTATATCTTCATTCCCACCCCCTCCTTCCCCTGTTGTTGCAGATGCCTTTCAGTTTTGCCATGGGAGCCGCACGCCTAACCTTTATCTACACAGGCATATTTATTACCTGTGCCAATATGGGGGCCACGGTACGTGCAGGTCAGGTAACTTTAATTCTCTAATTAGACAAGACGATCGCATGACTGCTGCACCTTTACACAGGAGCATAATTCACCTCAACACTGCGCTGCCGGTTGACGCGATCGTCAGTTGATTACACTGTTTCAATCAGATCCTATGAGTGCCGCATATTCAAATACCAGCCACATACTGTGTTTGTTTGTCTGCCTCATCCGTACACAGCAGTGTTACCCACTTCAATATGGCGCTGCCGGGGGATGCGCTCA
Source organism: Triturus cristatus (assembly GCF_964204655.1). Classification (NCBI taxonomy): domain Eukaryota; kingdom Metazoa; phylum Chordata; class Amphibia; order Caudata; family Salamandridae; genus Triturus; species Triturus cristatus. Next base: position 923,383,032 of record NC_140588.1, read on the forward strand.
TCAGGTGATGCTACTTTTTCAGTTAAGTTCAATGAGCGCAGGACTGCCACATATTTAAATTTCAACATAATATGGAGTTTGAATGAGCAGCTGCATTTTACCGATCGCAAGGACACCGGTGGGCCTGCACAGGAGGGGAGGAGGCTAAATAATGAGATTTGGCTGTAACTTGAATTCCTATAAAAGTGTGGGTTCAGTCAGGGAGGAAGTGTGTCTTAAGAGGGGGAGGGGGTACCCCATGTACATTATGTGAGACGCCACCCCTTTGCCCTTCAAACCTCTTTTTTTTTGCCACGCTGCAGTTGCTAATTTAGATCTAAATGCTTTTTTCTTATTTAGTCTAGGACTGGAGTTAAAATAGTGACATAGCCTGTTCAGTGCGCAAACTTCCTTTATCAACCACCCAATCAAAGGCCATGCTGTATGGTTGACTGCTGTGTCTACAGGTTGCATATTCGTCTGAGAAGCCTGTGCTTAAATCTGTTTGTGAAAGCAAATGCTTATGTGTAATTGTAAAATAGTACATCCACTTCCTGATGCATGCCTGGCTTGTAGTTTGTTTTGTGCAGCCCAAAAATATTTCTCAATGTTTTCAATCCCTTTGTAGCACATGTTCTGTGACGTGGAATGAGAGGCATTTTATTACATAGTTCATACAATGAACTTACTCCAAAGCAAAGAAACTGCTTTAAAGTGCACAACACCAATGGAATGTGCCGAGTGCAGAGTCAAAAGCAAGTTTAATTAGCATTTCTGTTTCATTGGAATCACAGATTATACACACACATACACACGCTCCCTTCCCGTCCTCACCTGCCTTTGGCTGTAACCTGACGGACCCAGGATGGTTAGCCTCTCACATCATCTTGACTTCTAGGAATGTCCCTCAGTAGAGGCTACCTGTCAATTTTCTGAGGTTAGGACAGCACAACCTGACAGCGTCTCGAGGTGACCCAAATTCCAATCCCGGTTACTCCACTTGACCGCAATTTGATATTGGGCAATTGTTTTATTTTTAACTGTGGAAACTCGTGTTGACCAGTTACAAATGGTTTCCACTTAGTAATTTTGCTGAGGTGTCTACTTAAGGTGGCAATATAGTGGCAAATCAATGTTAATATGTTATTATTACAACTTTCAATCAATCAGGGAATTTTTAAGTACGGTACTCACCCGTGAGGGTCTCAAGGCGTGGGGGTGGGGTATACGGCTCCGGTCAGTTGAAGAGCCAGATCTTGAGGGCTTTCCTGAAGATGTGCAGAGAGGCGGCCCATCTGATGTCGACCGGGAGCTCGTTCCAGGTCTTGGCAGCAATGTGGGAGAAGGCTCTTCCGCCCATTATGGCTCTGTGAATGCGTGTGGTTTCAGCGAGGGCGGTGGATCGGAGGTTCCTCTTGGCGACGTGGAAGGAGATTCTTTCAATTAGTTTTTGGGTTCTGGAGTGGTGGAGGCATTTGTAGGCGTGGGTGAGTACCTTGAAGGTTATTCTCTTCTGGACGGGGAGCCAGTGGAGGTGTCGCAGGTGTTGGGAGATTTGTTCTTGTCGAGGGATGCTGAGGACGAGTCTGGCTGCGGTGTTCTGTATAGTCTGGAGTTTGTGGAGTAGAGACTTGTTGATTCCGGCGTAGAGGGCGTTTCCATAGTCCAGTCTGCTGGTTATGAGTGTGTGGGTGATGGTTTTTCTTGATTCGGGGGGGATCCATTTGAAGGTCTTGCAAAGGATGCAGAGGGTGTTGAAGCAGGTAGACGTGAGAGCGTTGACCTGTCGGGTCATGGAGAGGGAGGAGTAGAGTACGATGCTGAAGTTCCGGGCGTGGTCAGTGGGGGTGGAAGGGTTGCTGAGGGAGGTGGGCTACCAGGTATTGTCCCATGCAGTGGGAGAGGGTCCAAGGACAAGGACCTCAGTCTACTCCGAGTTGAGCTTTAGACAGCTGCTGCTCATCCGGGATGCAACATCCTTCATTCCTTCCTGGAAGCTGAGTCTGGTGGTGACGGGGTCCTTTGTGAGGTAGCAGATGACTGGGTGTCATTGCCGTAGGAGCCTATGTTGAGTCCGTGCTGTCTGATGATGGAGGCGAGGGGGGCCATGTAGATGTTGAAGAGCGTTGGGCTGAGTGACTCCACAGTTGGTCTCTGTGTGTTCGGAGAGGACGGGTAGCAGTATGATCCTTTGGGTTTAACTGTGCTTGAGGAGCAGTAGGGTGCTCATATACATAGGCTGAAAAGAAATACAGAAACCTTATGACCTTACTCATTTTTATTGGACCATTACAAGCAGCAAGTACAGAAGTATCAGTCACCGTAGCTTTTAAAGGCTCTGATTCCTCCATCATCTGTGAGCAGCACTTTAAAAAAAATACACATTGGCACCTTTCACGAACATTATGATCTATGCTCATTTAGGGTCACCCCTCCCTCTCTGCGAAATGTGAAGTAACAGAGCAGAAGTGAGCAACGAATATATGGGTACGCCAGGCTTTCTATGCAGAAGTGCACATCGGAGTCACCCACTCACTGTATACTCGAGAGTTAACTGGCAAAGAAATACACCACGTGACATAAAGAGCACAGACCATAGTTGTATGAAAGTGAGATAACAAAGGGCAGCCATCTGGGTGACATCACCAGTGCCCATATCGCTGTTGAAAGTGAATGCTTATAAAGTGATTGTGACAGAGGTTAGATAGATGCCTAAAGCTAAACGGAGTGTGTTCCAAATGGGAAATAAAAAAATCATAATCTCAACTTTATGCATGTTCTTTATGTACCCACTAGGGTCCTATGACAAATTGAAGAGATTCAGATCACAGGGGAGCTATTCATGTTCATTCACTTAGCCATTTATACACATGCCCACCAATCAATCTACATACTAAATTACCATCTCATCAACCCATCTGTCCACTTATCAGACTATCCATCCATCGATCCATCAATCCTCCATCCATCTACACTTCAATTGATCCACACACGTCAACCCTTCTGCCACACTTCAATAGATCCACACACATCAACCCTTCTGCCCTCTCATCCGCCCATCTCTGTGGTGCTTCTCTTTACCAATTTGACTCTAAACTGGAAACCTATCATGTCCTCATTCCCGAATGCTGTAAATCTGGTGTTTGGGTGGAAATGTCGTTATAGTTGTGGGAATTCAACCCCTCACCGTGCAAACGACGTGGTCTTATGGCAAGCACTCCGGATCTTGGAACTGGAGTACCAAGTTCATGTCTCGGTATCGGCTCAACATCTTGTGATTCTGGGCAAATCACTTAATCACTCCTTCCCTAAAAAAATTACGCTATTCCTCTCTATCTTTTATTGCATATAAGTCACCCGTAAGGTAGGCCCTAGCCAGCCCATAGGGCAGGGTGCTGTGTAATCAAAAGGTAGGACATGTACTTTTAAGTTTTGTGTGGTAGTGAAAAACACTCAAATTAGTTTTTCACTACAGTGAGGCTCATAGGTTAACACTGGGAATTCCCTATTGCACCATATAAGTTGGCATTCCTGACACAAAAGGCTGCATACCCCCCTACCCCCCCCCCCCCCCCTCACTGGTGAGTCTGAAGCCACTGCTGGAGGAGAGGATCTCTGTACACTTTAAAACCCTTCTTTGGAGTGATCCCCACTTCAAAGGTACCACTGGGTATAAGAATTGGACTTCTGACCCTTCCACTTCAGTACACTACTGGACCTGTGAAGATATCTGCCAGGAGGAAGGACTGCTGTGCTGCTACAAGGGCTGCAACTCTGCTGGACTGCTTCTATGAAATAATTAATTTTTTGCATTGTTGCCCTGCTGCCTGTTACCCTCTGCCCTTACTGAGGAAGGACTGAAACCCTCTCACTTGAACCCAGAGTAACTCCAATAGCATGCTTGCTTGCCCCCTGTTCTAAGTCTCAGAAACATCAAAGACTTCTCATCCACCTGCAAACGTACCTGGACTTTGCTTGCTGTAAGTCTTGACCTGCCAAGTGGTTCCAATACAGTCCTGGGTCCTTGGAAGTGGTTATAAAGTGCTAAAACTACCAAAGTCCAAGCATCAATGACATTGTGCAAATTGTAACTGGTGCATCTCCCTCAACACCAACGCATCGCTGCATGGACCACTGACATCGGATCGCAGAGTACGAGACACATCGTTTCCAGTTTCTGACGTGTCTCTGACTTTCCACGGCTCGGCGCTGACCCATCATGTTCAAGCTTTTGCCTCAATGACGAAGCATCGCATTTTGTTTCCTACATCTCAGCTCCCTCGCCTACACATCTAAGGCACTGTTCAGCAGGCAAAGGCTGGTCCCTGTATCCGACCTGTGCTCCATCACGGTCAGCCTGAACTTTTGGATTTAACCAGGTCTATCGCGAGCAGATAGTTCCGGTTGGTGCTTTATGCTTTTAAGCACCACAATTTAATTTATTCTGTAAAAATTCAGAACTCCTGTTATACTTATTAGATATTTGTCGTTTTGGTCTTGTTTTGTTCCGAAGAATATACACTATTTTTAGGTTGAGCCCTGAGCCAGCACGCAAGCGCTGCTCTGGGGTTGATCTGTGGTAGTTTACTATGTGAGGGAAGCCACGCCCACTCCCCCACCCATATTTTTCATTGGCTTGTGTCTTTGTCCTTCCTAAATTCTGCCTTACGATTGGTTTATAGGCTTGTTAGTCCCTCCTTATGATGGTCATGTTGTCATTTGTATCCTTCCATGGCTACTGGTCCCTTTACTTCGAGTGTTGCACAGTATGTGCTATTTAGATTGTGAGCACTATTTCCTTTAATGAGGTTCTCTTACTGCCTGTGCCTTTGCCCCCCTCCCGTTGTTTGTGCCTTCTCACCCCCCTGTCTCTCCTGCTGGTCGAACCTTCGTTTGCAATGCAATAGGTCTTGCGTAAATGCGAGTCCTATTGCATTGCAAATGCTTGTTCTTGGCTTACCAGCCCTCCTCAGAATCGCTGTGTTTTCACTTGCTCCAGCACAATTGTAAACAGCGCTCGTTTTTCACTTCCTCTTGAAGCAGCACAGCTTCCGCCCCAAATGTTATTATATCTTCATTCCCACCCCCTCCTTCCCCTGTTGTTGCAGATGCCTTTCAGTTTTGCCATGGGAGCCGCACGCCTAACCTTTATCTACACAGGCATATTTATTACCTGTGCCAATATGGGGGCCACGGTACGTGCAGGTCAGGTAACTTTAATTCTCTAATTAGACAAGACGATCGCATGACTGCTGCACCTTTACACAGGAGCATAATTCACCTCAACACTGCGCTGCCGGTTGACGCGATCGTCAGTTGATTACACTGTTTCAATCAGATCCTATGAGTGCCGCATATTCAAATACCAGCCACATACTGTGTTTGTTTGTCTGCCTCATCCGTACACAGCAGTGTTACCCACTTCAATATGGCGCTGCCGGGGGATGCGCTCATCAGGTGATGCTACTTTTTCAGTTAAGTTCAATGAGTGCAGGACTGCCACATATTTAAATTTCAACATAATATGGAGTTTGAATGAGCAGCTGCATTTTACCGATCGCAAGGACACCGGTGGGCCTGCACAGGAGGGGAGGAGGCTAAATAATGAGATTTGGCTGTAACTTGAATTCCTATAAAAGTGTGGGTTCAGTCAGGGAGGAAGTGTGTCTTAAGAGGGGGAGGGGGTACCCCATGTACATTATGTGAGACGCCACCCCTTTGCCCTTCAAACCTCTTTTTTTTTGCCACGCTGCAGTTGCTAATTTAGATCTAAATGCTTTTTTCTTATTTAGTCTAGGACTGGAGTTAGAATAGTGACATAGCCTGTTCAGTGCGCAAACTTCCTTTATCAACCACCCAATCAAAGGCCATGCTGTATGGTTGACTGCTGTGTCTACAGGTTGCATATTCGTCTGAGAAGCCTGTGCTTAAATCTGTTTGTGAAAGCAAATGCTTATGTGTAATTGTAAAATAGTACATCCACTTCCTGATGCATGCCTGGCTTGTAGTTTGTTTTGTGCAGCCCAAAAATATTTCTCAATGTTTTCAATCCCTTTGTAGCACATGTTCTGTGACGTGGAATGAGAGGCATTTTATTACATAGTTCATACAATGAACTTACTCCAAAGCAAAGAAACTGCTTTAAAGTGCACAACACCAATGGAATGTGCCGAGTGCAGAGTCAAAAGCAAGTTTAATTAGCATTTCTGTTTCATAGGAATCACAGATTATACACACACATACACACGCTCCCTTCCCGTCCTCACCTGCCTTTGGCTGTAACCTGACGGACCCAGGATGGTTAGCCTCTCACATCATCTTGACTTCTAGGAATGTCCCTCAGTAGAGGCTACCTGTCAATTTTCTGAGGTTAGGACAGCACAACCTGACAGCGTCTCGAGGTGACCCAAATTCCAATCCCGGTTACTCCACTTGACCGCAATTTGATATTGGGCAATTGTTTTATTTTTAACTGTGGAAACTCGTGTTGACCAGTTACAAATGGTTTCCACTTAGTAATTTTGCTGAGGTGTCTACTTAAGGTGGCAATATAGTGGCAAATCAATGTTAATATGTTATTATTACAACTTTCAATCAATCAGGGAATTTTTAAGTACGGTACTCACCCGTGAGGGTCTCAAGGCGTGGGGGTGGGGTATACGGCTCCGGTCAGTTGAAGAGCCAGATCTTGAGGGCTTTCCTGAAGATGTGCAGAGAGGCGGCCCATCTGATGTCGACCGGGAGCTCGTTCCATGTCTTGGCAGCAATGTGGGAGAAGGCTCTTCCGCCCATTATGGCTCTGTGAATGCGTGTGGTTTCAGCGAGGGCGGTGGATCGGAGGTTCCTCTTGGCGACGTGGAAGGAGATTCTTTCAATTAGTTTTTGGGTTCTGGAGTGGTGGAGGCATTTGTAGGCGTGGGTGAGTACCTTGAAGGTTATTCTCTTCTGGACGGGGAGCCAGTGGAGGTGTCGCAGGTGTTGGGAGATTTGTTCTTGTCGAGGGATGCTGAGGACGAGTCTGGCTGCGGTGTTCTGTATAGTCTGGAGTTTGTGGAGTAGAGACTTGTTGATTCCGGCGTAGAGGGCGTTTCCATAGTCCAGTCTGCTGGTTATGAGTGTGTGGGTGATGGTTTTTCTTGATTCGGGGGGGATCCATTTGAAGGTCTTGCAAAGGATGCAGAGGGTGTTGAAGCAGGTAGACGTGAGAGCGTTGACCTGTCGGGTCATGGAGAGGGAGGAGTAGAGTACGATGCTGAAGTTCCGGGCGTGGTCAGTGGGGGTGGAAGGGTTGCTGAGGGAGGTGGGCTACCAGGTATTGTCCCATGCAGTGGGAGAGGGTCCAAGGACAAGGACCTCAGTCTACTCCGAGTTGAGCTTTAGACAGCTGCTGCTCATCCGGGATGCAACATCCTTCATTCCTTCCTGGAAGCTGAGTCTGGTGGTGACGGGGTCCTTTGTGAGGTAGCAGATGACTGGGTGTCATTGCCGTAGGAGCCTATGTTGAGTCCGTGCTGTCTGATGATGGAGGCGAGGGGGGCCATGTAGATGTTGAAGAGCGTTGGGCTGAGTGACTCCACAGTTGGTCTCTGTGTGTTCGGAGAGGACGGGTAGCAGTATGATCCTTTGGGTTTAACTGTGCTTGAGGAGCAGTAGGGTGCTCATATACATAGGCTGAAAAGAAATACAGAAACCTTATGACCTTACTCATTTTTATTGGACCATTACAAGCAGCAAGTACAGAAGTATCAGTCACCGTAGCTTTTAAAGGCTCTGATTCCTCCATCATCTGTGAGCAGCACTTTAAAAAAAATACACATTGGCACCTTTCACGAACATTATGATCTATGCTCATTTAGGGTCACCCCTCCCTCTCTGCGAAATGTGAAGTAACAGAGCAGAAGTGAGCAACGAATATATGGGTACGCCAGGCTTTCTATGCAGAAGTGCACATCGGAGTCACCCACTCACTGTATACTCGAGAGTTAACTGGCAAAGAAATACACCACGTGACATAAAGAGCACAGACCATAGTTGTATGAAAGTGAGATAACAAAGGGCAGCCATCTGGGTGACATCACCAGTGCCCATATCGCTGTTGAAAGTGAATGCTTATAAAGTGATTGTGACAGAGGTTAGATAGATGCCTAAAGCTAAACGGAGTGTGTTCCAAATGGGAAATAAAAAAATCATAATCTCAACTTTATGCATGTTCTTTATGTACCCACTAGGGTCCTATGACAAATTGAAGAGATTCAGATCACAGGGGAGCTATTCATGTTCATTCACTTAGCCATTTATACACATGCCCACCAATCAATCTACATACTAAATTACCATCTCATCAACCCATCTGTCCACTTATCAGACTATCCATCCATCGATCCATCAATCCTCCATCCATCTACACTTCAATTGATCCACACACGTCAACCCTTCTGCCACACTTCAATAGATCCACACACATCAACCCTTCTGCCCTCTCATCCGCCCATCTCTGTGGTGCTTCTCTTTACCAATTTGACTCTAAACTGGAAACCTATCATGTCCTCATTCCCGAATGCTGTAAATCTGGTGTTTGGGTGGAAATGTCGTTATAGTTGTGGGAATTCAACCCCTCACCGTGCAAACGACGTGGTCTTATGGCAAGCACTCCGGATCTTGGAACTGGAGTACCAAGTTCATGTCTCGGTATCGGCTCAACATCTTGTGATTCTGGGCAAATCACTTAATCACTCCTTCCCTAAAAAAATTACGCTATTCCTCTCTATCTTCCTCCTTTTCCTTAACAGCGATGTCCTAAACAAAATCCGAAGGAAGAGGCCGGTATTTAACGTGACATATATTAAAGAAAACTCCTGGTTAGTAAAAAGGTAGGTTAAAATTACATTTTTTAGTAAAGGCTATGGTTGAAGGTAGGCAGAGTCAGCCTATAAGGTTCGGAGGGAGACGTGAAAAATTGCTGCCTTAAACAGACAACAGGGCTGATGCTTAGGGTGCTGCTGGCTATTCAGAAAAGTTGGGAGGGCCTTCCCACTTCCACCGCCCTTGGGTATCTCATCCTACGGACCTCCCACTGAACACTTACTAACAGCCGAGTAGCAGATTGACAACACCTCTTATTCTGTCTTTTTAAAGTTGGGATTTTTTTTTCCGACAAATAAGTCATTTCTATAACACGGAAAAAGTTCACCTTAATGTATTAAGTTATATTGCTTCAGTAAGTGGTTTTTATTAGAATGGATAGGTTTTAAACATGAAATTAGAGTGATAGAGAGTGTTTGAAGTTTATAATAAAGGAAATTGTAGGTTACTGTACAATCACTGCATTTTTAGGTGAAGACTTTGAAGTATTCACAACAAAGTCATTGATTTTACTAGTTTATATCAAACTGCTAATAAACATTCTCAAAGCCAATAGTCCTAGCTTAACAGTGGCCACTATTCCTGTGTGCTGCTGAGCTGTTTGCTCTTAGCGTTTATAGTAACTCAGTGGCAAGCTTAGAAAAGAAATGCCTCTTTAGGTTGAGCCTGGGCAGTGCATGGGCTGCTCTGTGAGGCATGCTGTATTCAGGTAGGAACTTGAAGCTCCGCCGACTCTCTGCCCATATTTTTCATTGGTTTGTGTCATTGTCCACTGTAAACTGTGGCTGTTCATTGGTCAATAGGCTTAGTAGTCCCTCCTTAGTACCGCCTTGTCTCATTTTGTAACCTCCCATGGCGACACTCCCTGTTACGGGTGCTGTTACTCAATAGGCTTGAATTACAGCCTCCGAGCACTATTTTCTCAAATAGCTTTGTCCAGGCTGCTTTCGCTGGTAGGACACCCTCTCTCCTAACGCTTTAATTCTTTTTTATAGCATGAGCGCATTTGCAATACAATAGGTCTCGCATTTGCGAGAGTTTAAGCTATTGTCATTGTAAATGACAATGCTGTGGTAATCTTGTATCCAATATATATAATCCTGTATTCAATATATATAATTGTCTCTCTCCTTGGTGCGGGATCTAGAATGTAGAATGTGCCTAGCTGGAGGGTTCTGTGATCGACAGTTGAGGGTGAACCTCCTGTGGCTGGGATGCTGTTTCTTACTATCCTGAAAATAAAGAAGCTACCATCTACACTTCAACATTGTGTAATCCTGCTTATTACACTGGCGACGACCGGGATCACTCAAGAAGACAGAAACCTGTGGTGAACTCTTTTCGCTTCGTTCATTCGATGATTCACGAAGATACTTCTGGGTGAGGTGAGATCTAATCATTTAAGCGTCCTAACACACCGTGCGTCTTTCCTGCCGGAAAAGTGTGTTCATACATACACATGAACTCAATGTACCTTCTCGTTTAAGACAATCAGATTCCAAGTCAAAGACATCCTTAACGTAATCGCTGCCTCATCCTCACCTAGTTGTCTTCACTATACAACTTTCACATTATGTCTACGCCTACGTCTACGATCTCGACATTTTGTGACAATTTTAAAGTTTCTCCTGTTACTCACTCAATTTAAAGTCTCAGCGCGCGGTCTTTCCAGCACGCTTGGAGCCTCCTCGCGCAGTATTCCCGTTTTGTCGGACACGTTGCTGCGGTAGGCCTGTGAACAAGACGTTCTTCAGGGTGTCTCGAGCGCATCTTGGTGTGAACTGAATAAGTGCGACACTGCGGGAGGAGTGCCGTCTGGAGTGCCGTTTCCTTTAAGAAACTAACTGACGTAGGAGCCGTCATCTATTCAAACACTTCCTGACAAAAGATTGACCCTTCTACACCGTCTCCGCTTACAGGAATCAGCGTCGCACGTATCATAGCAATGCTTAAACACAGCAATTCTCTTTATGTACATTATTATTTCGCAGCTTGTTACCCGCCATGCGCTGACAAGCACAGCCTCTTGTTTTACTTCATTACTTGCTCGTTATCTACATCGCGCTGACAAACACAGCCTCTTGTTTGTCCTATCTCGCTGACAAACACGGCAAAAAAAAACACATTTCAATCTGCCCTTCTTCATAAACTACTCGTTATTGTTAATTCGCATGTTAATGGTGACTGAATTTATGTTAATTGTATACGACCTGTCAACTATTTTACCCCTGCAAGTGACAATTATATATCATTTGTTCTTAGTCTTTGTTTAAGGTGTATATACATTGACAATACTTCGCATTATTTAAATTATTTCTAAAAAAAAATCTTTCTGATCCTGGAGACCCCCCAATACGCTGGTCAAAGTGGAAAAAAGTATTCCTTAACTATGCCAGAGTTTGTGGGGTGTCTCTAAGCGCAGAAAGAAAGTTTTCACTCTTATTGCATTGCTTAGGCTCGGAGGGTCAAGATGTCTTTGAGCACCTTCCACATCTTAACGATGATGAAGCCGACAATCTCAATGAATTTGAAATTGCTCTAAAGAAGTTGGATAAACACTATCTTCCAAAACTCAGCACAATTCTAGAGCGATATCATTTTGGAAGACGTGTTCAACAAACAGAAGAATCAGTTGAAAGTTACATTACAGCCTTGCGCAAATTGGGTGCTACTTGCAAATTTGAAAGTTCATTAGAGGAACGCATACGTGACCAGTTTATGCTTGGTTGTAATGTGGAAAAAATAAAAGACGAACTTTGGCAAAAGGATGATCCGAATCTTGATAATATAATATTTTCTATTGACACAGAATTTGCTGAAGGAATCCTCTGGACCTTACATTACCAGTACTTTTTATTGATGTATTCTGATTGATATCATTTTGTTCTCATTTAATTTGATTATTTTTGCTTTTGCGTATAAGGTTCAATGTGCGTTTTTTAAGTTTGCATATTTATGAGTATAAAACATTTGGTGCTCTGCGCATTATATCAGGTAATTGCAGATGGGTTCAGTGACACGCCTAGCTTTATTTCATCAAACATCGCAAAGTTCAATTTTGAACTTTATTAGTCAGGTAGTGTTCACATTAACGCGTTTATTGTTGTGTAGCCGCCTCCTCCCCGATCACGTGGGACTGACGTTTTAGAGCGATGTAGTATGATTGGTTTTTCCCGCTAATACGTCATCGTACTTAATTTATAAATGTGAAGCCATATTTACTCTTATCATGTGATGTTGATCACAACGCATTATGATTGGTCCAATGTGTCTACCACGTGACAACTAACGTTTGTCTTTAAATCATCATTGAATTGGCGCGTAAATTGAATTCTTTAGACAGAGGGTGGATTAATGGTAGCAGAGACCCATTGGTCCGGAGTAAGTTGCTCTGTATAAATGTTTCTTTAGACGCTCGCAGTAGGATATAATTATATGCGTTCAAAGTGGTTTGTGAACCGAGGCTGCATTTATGAAGGTTTCTTGAATGTAGATCCCTGCCACAAGATATTTAGGCCACAGAGTGTTAGTTACGTTTGACATTTGTAATATGTAGACGTTTCAGTTAGAATCCTGTGATCGCATAATGAATGTCATGTATTAGCATGTTCGTTCCTGCACACGTTACAGCGCGTACATTTTTCAGACAGTTTACAGCCAGTTTAATGTTGACACCATATTACATTGACTAGCGTGTGTAATACATCATTCGAATGTGTAAGTTGCATCATTGTTTTGTTAGTTTTGCATGTCCAGATTTGTGCTCTCTTACAGATGTTTTTCTATAGATATATGTTTATAAAGTATACTATATGTATTATTGATTAAGTTGTGCAGTGAACTCAATGGTCCTGTTTCTTTTTTAGACCCCTGAAGAAGGGTTAGATTTGATTGACCCGAAATGCATTGGGTGGATGTTTAACTTTGAAAACAAGGAATGAATTGCTTCAGAAGAAGATGATTATGTATGCAACATTTGGTTGATTCATGAAATGATGAAATTCAATGAATGGAGAATATGCTTTCAAAATTAATAAATTGAAATACGTGAAGAAACCTTGGTGTTTCATTGAATACAGTGCGCACTTGTTTAGTGGGAAGTTGACACTCCCCACAATATCCTTTATATTTTAAAGACACGGGCGGACTCCGTGCGACACAGGCTGCGCCAACACGATTTTTTGAACTTTAAGATTATAGTTTGAGAGCACAGGGATAACATTGTTTTGCCGAATCTTGATGAAGTCATCAAGTTAGCTAAGAGAATTGAACATTCTGTGGCATGTGTGGAGGTCATTAAAAAGAAGGAAAATGGTCATCCTCAAGAAAAAGGTCAAGAAAAATTTCAGTCTATTGACAACATTTTTCAAAGACCTTCCACTTCGAAATCTTCTTTGAAAGACATTGATCCGATCAGGAAGAGTCGGCCTCCTAATTATTTTTCATCCAATTCCAGATGGAAAGAGGATAACAGACTCAAATGTTTTCGTTGTGATCTTTACGGTCATCTTGCTAATGATAAATCCTGTCCTGCTCTTTCATCCAAATGCCACAACTGTGGGAAAACTGGTCATGTATCTAAAGCCTGTAGGTCTAAGAAACCCAAGTCCAGCAAACGTGTTAAAGAAATCTTCTTTGATGATGTTGACTCTGAAAGTGAACATGAAGGACTACATTGTGGATAAATTATCTCTTCAGGTGTTCTTAACAAGTGTAAAGGTCCTGTAGATTCTGTTCTTGTGAATGATTGTAACATTAGAATGCTGTTTGATTTCTCTAATACCGAAAGATTTCTTTGACTTAACCTCTTCAGTGCCCATGACGAGCTGGTCTCGTCATGGGCCGCGGTTGCGCTGTGCCCATGACGAGACCAGCTCGTCATAAACCCCGCCCGCTAATGTAACGCCCGGCACAGGGCGGGGAAAGGGGCGGGCACTGAAGGGGTTAAAGTTGCAAGGTAAAGTGGAAGTACATAAGCCTGACATCAAACCATTGGCGTATGGGGGGCAACCCATAAAGCTCTTTGGTTACTTCCTTGGTAGTATAGAAAACAAACGGAGATTAACAGCTGGGAAAATCTACATATCATGTAGGGGTGACAGCATCATCAGCTGGTTTCACCAGGCCGACCTGAGGGTCTCCTTAGTTCCTGGGGCAGATCCTTGTATTGTTCTTAGGGATTTAACAAATTCTGATGTCTCTAAAAGCATTAGGTGTGTAGGACTTCATGATAAACAGGTTACTTGCAGGGATGATTTCAAAATGAATTTACAATCTGAATTCCGTGAAGTCTTCAATGAGAGCCTGGGTTGCCTTTCTAACTATGTACACAAGATTGTTTTGAAACCTGGTTCAAGTCCCATTTCTTGCAAGGTACGGAACGTTCCCCTTGCTATGAGAGATTCTATGCATCTTGAACTTGAGAAATTAAAATGGGATGGTATCATTGTAGAGACTGAAGCTTGTCAGTGGTTGGCTCCGGTTGTTCTTGCACGCAAATCCTCAGGTGAGGTGCGTCTTTGTGTGGACTTGCGCGCACTTAACCGTGCTGTGGTTGCGGACAAGTATCCACTCCCCAATATTGCTGAAATGCTCACGCAACTAGAGGACTCATGCGTTTTCTCAACTCTTGATTTGCGTGCTGCTTACCATCAGGTAAAAATTGATCCTGAATCCATGGATCTGACAGCCTTCGTCACCGAGTTTGGGACTTTCAAATTCACTCGTCTTCCATTTGGGCTTGTCTCCGCCGCCTCTGTTTTTCAGAGAGTCATGGAAGATGTGTTGAAGGATATAAAGGGAGTAAAGATTTATCAGGACGATGTGCTGATCCATGGCTCTTCACAAGCGGAGCATGATTCGAGACTAAGGTGTGTCCTTGAACGATTTAGCAAAAGAGGCTTGACGCTTCGCGAGAATAAATGCAAATTTAATCTTAGGGAAATAGAATATCTTGGGCACAAATTAACTCCTGATGGTGTTAAACCCAAGGAATGTTTAGTCAAGACTATTGATAACTTGCCTGTTCCTCAGTCACGTGAGGAACTCGTAACTTTTTTAGGTATGGCTGAGTATTATAATAAATTCGTGCCACACTTCGCCAGTCACACTCATGCTCTTAGATCTCTCTTAAAAAAAGGGGTGAAATTTATTTGGACATCTCAGTGTCAGTTAGAATTTGAAGAAGTCAAGGAAGCTCTTAAGTCAGCTCCTTCCTTACAGAGCTTCGACACTTCCTTAGACTCTATCTTGATCACAGATGCAAGCTCTAAAGGTTTGGGGGCAGTTCTTAAATAATTCAAAGGTGGATAAGAAGAAACCATTATGTTTCTGGCTAGAGCGCTTGTCGGACCAAAATTACAATATTCTGTAATTGAAAAAGAAGCACTTTGTATCTACTGGGCCATCAAAAAACTAAAGAAATTTTTGTGGGGTTCCTCTTTTCTTGTTCATTCTGGCCATAAACCTCTCAAGGATTTGTTTGGCAAGAAAGATCTTAATGCGGTTTCTTCTAGAATCTGTAAGTGGATCATTGCCCTGCAAGATTTTGACTTTCTTGTCAAATACATCCCTGGTGTTGACAACAAAGTTGCTGACTGCCTGTCACGATTGGTACCTGTATGTCATGATGTATGTGACCCAGAAGATTACTGGGAGTTTGACACATTCAAAGTGTGCGAGATTGTTAATGGTGTTGTCTCAGAGATGGAATGGCGAGAGTCTTTAAAGAATGACAAAGTATTACTTGAAGTATGCCAGTTTGTGTCTGATGGATAGACAGGCATTAGATCGCTATCTGATGATGCAAAAAAAATTTGGAATGTGAGACATGAACTCTCTCTACACAAAGATCTGTTGTGGCGAGGTTCTCGTTTGGTTCCACCTAGTTCTTTACAAGAGAAGATTGTTCGTCTTGCACACGATGGCCACCAGGGTATATCAAAAACAAAAGAGCGAATTCGGGTGCACTTCTGGTGGCCGGGGGTTGATATTTTAGTAGAACGGTTAGTTAGAGATTGCTCAGAATGCAGGTTGTCGGACAAAGTGTGAAAGACAAGGCCCAACCTATGATTATTCGTGATCCTCCCTCTAGGTGTTGGCAAGATGTTGCTTTAGATCTCCTGGGACCAATCCATTCCAACTCTGGTCAGTTCTTTGTTTTGGTTCTTGTTGATATGTACTCCAGATGGCCAGAGGTCAAAGTCACTCAGAGCTCTGAAACCAGAGATGTTATAAGGTTCTTAGAGGAGGTATTTTACAGAGAAGGTCTCCCTGAGACTTTGTTAAGTGACAATGGAGTGCAACTTGTCTCAAAGGAGATGGAAGACTTTCTGTGCAAGAGGGGTATGGTTCATAGAAAATGCTCTCTCTATCATCCTGAATGTAACGGGATGGTTGAGAGATTCAACCGTGTGTGAAGGAAGCTATACAGTCTGCTAAGGAACTAGGGCGTGACTGGAGAAATGCTATTCAAGAGAAAGTTTTAGCATATTGTTTAACTCCTCATTCCACAACGGAAAAGGTTCCTTTTGAGTTGTTTAGAGGACGTACTCCTAACACTCAACTATTTCAATCTTGGATGAGAGGTTATGGTTCTGATGTTCGTATTCCTGAAGATCCTCAGTGGAGGATTCGTCAAGATTCCAAGTCAAGAAAGATGAAGGCGAATTTCGATGTTAGACATGCTGTTGCCCATAAGATAGTCAATGTAGGGGACTGTGTGCGGGTTAGGTCTCCACAAAAGAGTGGAGGTAACAAGTTTTCCATTCTGCGTAAAGTTGTTAAACTATTTCAAAATGCAGTGAGACTTGATGATGGACGTATTTGGAACCTCAATAGAATTGCTCCTGTACGTTATGTTACTTCTACTGAGTCTTCTACTCGCCAGCCTTACCTTGTGCAACATGCACCTCCTCTGCGTAGGAGTTCTCGTACTTGTTCTATTCCTTCTAAGTTCCAGGATTATATCTGTGACTAGGTTATCTTCTTTTGGTTCTTTGTTTATGTTCGGGGGGAGGTGTGTGGTAATCCTGTATCCAATATATATAATCCTGTATTCAATATATATAATTGTCTCTTTCCTTGGTGCGGGATCTAGAATGTAGAATGTGGAAGGTGCCTAGCTGGAGGGTTCCGTGATCGACAGTTGCGGATGAACCTCCTGTGGCTGGGACGCTGTTTCTTACTATCCTGAAAATAAAGAAGCTACCATCTACACTTCAACATTGTGTAATCCTGCTTATTACAAATGCCTTTTATTTATGTGTTTTAAAAACAACACTAATAAAAGGCACTGTCATTTACAATGCAAATAGCTCAAACTCTCGTAAATGCGAGACCCATTGCATTTCAAATGCTTGTTTAAACTGGTCTGGAGTCTTTCTGTTTTCACTGTGTTACTGTTTAAAGTGTTGTACAAACACTTTACACATTGCCTCTCAAGTTAAGCCTGACTGCTCTGTGCCAAGCTACTAGAGGGTGGGCACAGGATAATTTAGCGTGTGTGGTGACTTACCCTGACTAGGTTTGTGGTTCCTCCTTGGACAGGGTGCATAACTCTGCCAACTAGAAACCCGATTTCTAACAGTAAGGTATTGTGAGTAATTGATCCTTGAGAAAGAAGTAAACAAACCTGTGAATTAGTGGCAAAGCATCCAGTTAATAAATCAGAATCAAATGGAGTGGCGTAGCAAGGTCAGGTGGTACCCGGTGCGAACAATTTCTTGTTACCCCCGGCTTGACAAAATGGCAAAAATATGTGTTTCAAACACATATTTTTGCCATGTTGTCACTCGCCTCAGTGATGACACCCGGGGCGGCCTGCACCCACCCCCCCTTCCTAAGCCACTGTACAAACGATCACAATTTAACATACCACAAGGAACGTACACAACACCAGCGTTACGAAAAGGAATTAATAATACTAAATACGATAAGTGCCCTAAATGCAATCAAAGCAGTGCCAATATCTGGCTTATGGAATGATGATGTACGCACGTCTGCGGCCGGTCTGAGATGGAGGTAGGAATTGAGATATAATATTCACTCAAATGATGTTTGTTCTGAACAGAAAATATTTGAAAACAAGCTTAAAATAAAAGCAGAATAATACTGCAGGGATTGCTACTGGAAAGAGACAGAAAAGCCATTAAATGGCTGCGTGCAGAGCTGGCGAGATAAGGCTATGATATGCAGAAGTGAAGATGCACTGCCTTCAGACTTAGACATGTAGGAAATGTTTTCCCGGGCCATCTGTTCCCACGAAATGACAGATCACCCTCAAGAGATTTTCTTTACACGCATTAGTTAACCCCAAATTGAATAATTCTTGAGAAAATTCACAAATATGATATGGTAATCATGTAATATGTATTATGTGATAAATCAGTTCAGTTTAAAGCTTTATTTCGGTTAGATTTACCATAAAAGCACATAAAAATATACAAGACAACAAATCAATCAATCCATTTCAAACCTGTAATCACCGATTATTTCATGGTTGTTAGACAATTGTTACTTTAAAATTTATAAATAATTTCAGAATTCTAAAATTGATATAACAAAGTTATTCTTAAAAGGTTAAAATATAGCTATTCTCTCGGAGTTCATTATACTGGATCATGAATCAAAACATCATTGTTAATCAAGTTCCTTCGTAAAAACCACATTGAATGTAAGTATTTAGTCACTGCAAAGACAATCACAGGATCAGTATCTGATTTTAATATTCTAAAGAAAACCAAGTATTGTCTTATGCCCATATTCTTACACAACTGAATAATCCATTTCTTCCTAATATCGGCGTAAGCAGGACAAAATAGGATAACATGGATAGGGGTCTCATCCTCTAGACGACAGCCTGGGCAGGGGCGTGCTGTTCCACCTTTCCACCTACCAATATTGTGAAAAAAAGGCAGAGTGCCATATCTGAATTGCAGGTAAAGCTTCTTTGCTAGTGTTGGTTGGATTGAATCAATCGCAGGCTCAAAGCTATATATGGACTTAATATCCAAGAAAGTGTCGGTTAAGCTTGAGGTTTTTACTGAGCGAAAAAGATTCCTTAGGTTAGTTTCCTTTATAGCATTCGTCATAGTTTTCTTAGAAATAGCTGGACAGGAAACTTCGGGATTTAACCAGAGTTCCTCAAAGTCCATCAGCACAAGTGACTGTTTGATGAATGCTAACCAAGGGATCCTACCAGAACCAATTGAAGCCATGACAACTTTAAGCTCCTCCCTATAGGACGCCAGCTCGGGAGTGCTCCAGAGACGCTTCCAAAATAGTAGTGGGCGGACAAAAATAGCGTCTGCAATTGGGCATAGATTTAAGTCGAGTCTTAGCGGGACTAGAGGGGTGCTTTTTGGCAAGTTCAAATGTTGTCTTAAAAAATTGTTTTCAGTTATTGATAGTTTGCTCACTGTTGTGTGACCCCAGAGTTCTGCCCCATACAGAGAAGAAGCCCTAGCTTGCACTTTAAAAATTTCAAGAGGAGCACTAATTGTTTTAAGGGTGCAACTTTTCTGAACCTTAAGGATTCCCCCTACCGCTTGGGTTAGTCTTAGGTTAGCCTTATCGACTTGCGGACCCCAACCCATTTTATCATTCAGAGTCAAGCCCAGATATTCGAAAGTTGGGACCCTTTCCAGGGGTCTGCCATCCATCATTGGGTGGGGGCAGTTGACAGTATTTGCATTAAAAACCATATACTTAGTCTTATTGATGTTAACTACCAGGTTCCTTTTGGTGCAAAATCTGGAGAACTGGTCCAACACGCGCTGCATCCCCATTGGGGATTTTGAGAGCAGAAGCGTGTCGTCTGCAAACATTAGGGCGGGAAATCTTCGGGCACCCAGTTTGGGGGAGTCTATGTCATTTTTGGCTAAAAGATCTTCAATCAACCCGTTGAGGAAGAGAGAAAATAAAGTCGGGGCAAGGACACACCCCTGCCTGACACCTTTCTCAATCGGGAAGGCCCCAGTTAACTGGCCTAGTTTGCCAAAACGTACTCTTGCAAAAGTGCCTTCGTGGACGATTCTAAGCTGTTGGCATAAATACGGTGGAACCCCCATTGTTAGTAGAATGGACCATAGTTGTTTCCTGTCCACCATGTCGAAAGCAGATTTTAAATCGACGAAAGTGAGATAGAGACTACCCCCTTCCAGGAACACGTGCTTCCAGTACAGTACTTGTAACCGGAATAATTGGTCGATTGTTGATGTTTTCGCCCTGAATCCCGCCTGTAGCGGCGTTAGAATGTTGTTATCACTGGACCAGACCTCCAAACGTTGCAGCAATACCCTGGCATACATTTTCTGTGTAACATCTATAAGGCTAATTGGCCTGTAATTAGAGGGTTCGAGCGGAGAGCCCTTCTTATAAATTGGGATGATCTCCGCCCCAAGCCAAGTACTCGGCAATGGTAACCCCTGCAGTATCGCATTAAATAGAGCCAAAAGGTAGGGGCCCCAAATTGTTGGTTCGTCTCTGAATAGGTCACCCGGGATTCTATCAAGACCCGGTGCTTTATTGGGCTTGATCTTGAGTGTGGCTGTCTTTACTTCCTCCAGTGTGTATAATTGCACTGGCGAAATAGGGGTCGAGGGTAAAGGACTCAGAGGGACTTCATTAATACAGGAAGGGGAGAGAGAATAAAGATCTTTAAAATACATGGACCAGGCTTCCTCAGATATATTTGGGACAATTGCAGATTTGCCTTCTGTGTTCCCAGTATGGACAAGGTTCCAGAAGGACCTTGCATCCTTAGCGGCAAGTGCAGATGAAATAGCAACCCAGCGGTCAGCCTCCCATTCGGTTTTTGCGCTATGTATCATTTTCTTGTAAACTTGTCTGGCCTCAATGATACAGTGCCTAGTTCCTTGAGTGATGGCCTGAAGTAATGCAGATTTTGCGTCTCTACATCCTCTATTAAACCATGGATTATTACCAAGACATGGTTTGGATTTAACTAAGCCATCTT
Source organism: Triturus cristatus (assembly GCF_964204655.1). Classification (NCBI taxonomy): domain Eukaryota; kingdom Metazoa; phylum Chordata; class Amphibia; order Caudata; family Salamandridae; genus Triturus; species Triturus cristatus. The sequence continues at coordinate 923,403,850 of NC_140588.1, forward strand.
TGTAGAAGGTATCCTTTAATAGAGTAACCATTTCATTATGGATATCGCTAATTGCGATCACGTCAATAGTAGGAGGATGGGTAAGGGCAGAGTTTGCCTTTTCAAGCAAGGGAATTACTTTTCTATATAGGTTAGACATAGTTTCCATAGAGGATTTTGCTGCCGCCCAATGAATTCTTCTCCCACCTTGCTCTAATCTTAGATCGCAACTGGGAGTAGTGATTATAGCGCTATCCCCACAGGTTAGTTGGAGATCCATCTCTATTATCAAGGGATTGTGGTCGCTTTCAGTGCGGTGACAGACAGAGAAGTCTATAATTTTAGACCAAAAGACTAGACTCACCAAAAAATAATCTATCACCGATGAATGTCCCAAGCCACTATAGGTAAATTGGGCAGGGGTGTCGCTCTTGAAGCGACCATTGCAGGCTCTAAGAGAGAATGTGTATGTAAGGGAGGTCATCTGAAGAACTAGGGCTGACCATTTTTTTGCGGGGTATGCAATTGGGGGTGGAACTGACCATGTTTCATCTTCATCCTTGGTGATTGAGGGGACCCCATATAAAGGTTAGAAGTGACAATTGAAGTCGCCTCCTATCAGCAACACTACGTCACCCCCTAGCGTGTGCTGAAAAGCAGTTAACATATCCAAGGTGTTGGATGTCCCCCCATGTATTACTGGCCGTGAATAGATATTAATTAGGGCCAACTTGGGTGTCTTGTTATGGGACAGCAGGATGCACGTGAGATCGGGACTGTTAGTCTCTATCCTTTTCATCGTGAATCCAAGGTGAATACCTACCCATATACACAACCCCCCTGAGGGTCTGCCTCTTAGCCCTTTTACTGCGGGTTCCGCAAAGGTTACATATCCTACTCTATGGGTGGGACCAGCTGCCCATGTTTCTTGGAATAGGCAGATCCCATGGGAGTCCACAAATGTATACCAGTCCGGAATTTCTAAGTTAGATACGAGGCCCGCTATATTCCAGGATAATATTTTAAGGGACCCTTTAATTCTTGACTGCACGTTTTCCAGGCTTCCCTCATGGCAGGACCCGACAGAGTCATGGGTCTCAGGGCCAACTGATTGATGGTCTAGAAATACGTGGGCAGACTGGGGTTGTAATACCATAGTACAGATAGCTTTCGGCGAGGTGGATAAACCGTCCCCTAACACACCTATTGGTGAGAGGAGCTTCTCCTTAACTATCAATCCGTCCTTGATGGGAGGCAAAGGGTTGTTAGCATCAATTTCCGCCTCCAAATGCTTCTTCCTTGTAATCTTCAAAGCTCTAGCTTTTTTTGAGTCAGCGGTTTGAGGAGCCTGAGAGTGGCTGGGCAGCGCAGGGAGTCAATCTACTTGATCAAGCAGACTGAATCGATTACTTAACGGGACTCCCGTTGGTTCTGCCCTGAGTTGGCCACCTCTACTTCTAGGTGCACAATGCCAGGGACCCTCTTGCTGAGGCCTAGGGTCAGACCTCCCATAATCGAGAGAGGAACAAACATGGTCTATGAGATAAAAATAGTCTAACTTGGAGGAGGAGCCTAGCGCGCATCCAAGATGGTCGCGTGAGCACAGGGCTCCCCGGACCCTCTCTGCTCCTCGGAATTTATCCTGAGAATATCCTGACGTGGCTTATGGAATCTGGGAGATAACGACCAGCTGGGCGTATATCTCTTTTCAAAACTCAAATTGGACCTGGGAATCCTGAGTTGTCGTCGTCGGAACTTTTGGGACCCACCCGACGGAGGTGACCGGGGTGAAGGAGACCCGAGGGACCGGGCTGCAATTGAACAACAGCGGCTTCAGCGCGGTGCCAGCTGCCGATCCACCACTTTCGGTTTCGGTTTTGCACTTCAGGAGACCGGCAGGGAGGTGCGCTCGGGGTGGAGAGGTGCTTCCTGGGCCTCTGCATGAGGTTTTCTTTCACCTGCCACTAGAGTGCCTATCGCCTCGGACCCCCTATACCGACAGTTTGTGGTTTTCTTGCTGGTGCCCTTACACCTCTTGATTGGAGGTCCCCTCGGGTGACCGTGTTCACATGGGGGGCAAAGGGGGTCCCGAGGGCCGCAAGACCAAGGCTTCCCTCCGCGGGGGAGCGGTCCAGAGCAATAACATGGACCGCTACACCCAGGGCAGGGGGCCTTCTGGCGCTGCTGGCCTCCCCTCGGACACTGCGGAGGGAGGCGCGACCGTCACTACGGAACTATCCCTGCAGGACATTATGGGCGCCATTGATGGCATCAGGGAAACCATCGCGACGCAATATGAGGCCCTGGCCCGTAAGATTGACACTGTCGCGATCGATGTCACCCTGATCCGGGCCGACCTCTCCAAAACTAACGAGAGGGTCCAGGCTCTCGACGCACGGACATCCACCCTCGGTGCGGAGGTGTCGGATCTGCGGGCCGCGCTTGGAGACATCAGGGTGGTTAACGGTCATATGGCCCGGCGGCTTGAGGACTTCGAGGGACGGGCCCGACGCAACAACATCCGCGTCATAGGTGTACCGGAGTCCTCTGACGGCCGCCCGGTTGACCTCGTGGTCGAGGAACTTATCCTGAAACAGTTGTCCTCGGCTGGCCTAAGTAAGTTCTTTGCCGTGGAGCGGGCCCATCGAGTTCCGGGCGGTCGGCCACGGCCGGGGGCCCCTCCGAGGCCTATCGTGGCCAAACTGTTCTACTACAGGGACCGCGACGCTATTCTGCAGGCCTCACGGACCCACGGCCCGGTTCGACATGAGAACTCGACCATCAATTTTTACCCGGACTTCACGCAACTGGTCCAGAAACAACGGATGGGATTCCAAGGGGTGAAGCGTCGTCTCCGTGAGCTGGGCCTAAAGTATTCGATGCTCTACCCTGCAAAACTCCGAGTGGAACACGGGGATCGGACAGCCTTTTTTGACTCTCCTGTGGCTGCAAGTGACTGGCTGGACTCTCTGCCGGACGGAGGTGACCGTCCCGGACCCTCTGCGGGCACCGCAGGTGTTGGGTCCCCTTTAGAATGACTTTTGGTCCTTGATTTTGCCTTTTTGCACTGTACAGTTGGGTCTTATTTCATTTGCACATTGTGTTTTACCAGGACCAGTGAGGGGGGCGGGCGGGGACGGGTCCCTTACCTCCTCTGGGTTCTTTCCGTAGAATGGGGTTAGTGGGGCGACAGGCACACTGCAAGTTGGGGGGGTTTTTTGGCCCGCAGGGGTGCAGGGTGGGGGGAGTTGGTCATGGGGTGGGGTTGGGGGGGAGGAGGGTTTGTTTTGCTGTGTGTTTTTTGTTTACAGGGCGAGGTACTGATTTTTGTCCACATTTAGGAACTGTGCTGCAGGCTGGGGGACCCTTGATCTATTGGGGGGGATGGGGGGGGACGGGTTGAGGCTTATGTCATGGAACGTCAATGGGTTGGGGGACCGTATCAAGCGGGGTGTAGTACTGCAATATTTGCGTCGTTTGACTCCTGATGTGGTGTTTCTCCAGGAGACGCATCTGGTTGGCAATGTTTGTCATGCAATGAACAGGGGGGGATACCGCCTCGTGGCCCATTCTGGTTTCACAACTGGTTCCAGGGGGGTGGGCATTCTGCTGCGAACCTCACTTCCGGTGGAGATCACTAAGATAGTCTCGGATGACAGAGGGCGCTATGTGTGTTTGATTGGGAGGTGGGAGGGGCAGCCCCTTGCCCTGGTTTCAGTTTACGTCCCCCCGGGCCTCCAGAACTCCACCTTCACTGACTTGGGTCGAATGCTGCTTGACCTTCCGGACAGCCTCCTGCTCATGGGCGGGGACTTTAATTCTGTGGTTTCGGGTGAACTGGATCGTCACCCACCGAGGACCCTCCCCGCTGCCCAGGCATGGCTGGGTGGGATGCTGGAGACCTTCGGCCTGGTGGATAGTTGGAGATTAATGCATCCGACCCAATGTCAATTCACCTTTCACTCGGGGGCGCATGGGAGTCTCTCTAGGTTAGACTACTTCCTTATGCCCGCGGCGCAGACTGGTCGGATTCGAGAGGTCAGGCATCTGGCGCGGGGTATCTCCGACCATTCTCCGCTGTGGCTTCTTTTTGACACCGGGCCGCGGTCTGCAGGACGGATCGCTCCCATTAACCCATGGTACCTGCGAGACCCTACGACTCGTGACAGCCTGGTTAAGGCTATGGACCAATACTTCCTGGATAACGAGGGGTCGGTGTCTTCTGCAATGTCCCTGTGGGAAGCCTTTAAAACCGTGATCCGCGGACACGCCCTTTCCCAGATAGTGGTGGCTAAGAGGGTCAAGAGTGAGGCAGTGGTGAGGCTGGAGACTGACATCTTGGGGCTGGAGTCGGCCTTGGAGGCGAATGTTACTCCGGACGGGCTCCATGCCCACAGCCTGAAACAGTTTGAATATAGGTCCCTGGTCACTGACGCGGCCAAAACTATGTATAGGGAGCAGCAGGGTCGACTGTACGATGCCGGGGACAAGGCGGGAAAGTTGATCGCGTGGCTGGACAGGAAGGAGAGAGTGAATCGTGTGGTCCCGGAGTTGCGTGCGGCGGATGGTGTGTGTGTGACGGAGCCTGACGAGATTGTGGAATGTTTTGCCGACCACCTCCGGGCTGTGTACTCCCCAGTGACTGACAGGGATGAGGACGACTCTCGCCTTCTACTGAGAGATATCGCCTTGCCCTGCCTGTCCGTTGAGGACCGTGAGCGGCTGGACGCCCCCTTGTCGGCGGATGAAATAGCGACCGCGATCCGCTCCCTTCGCTCGGGCAAGGCTATGGGCCCCAACGGTCTGCCCATTGAGCTATATAAATTGCGCCCCGACAAGCTTGCGCCCTTCCTCAGTCGCATGTTCCGTGAGTCTCTGGCGGCGGGTTCCCTCCCGGCCGAGCAGCGTTTGGCCACGATAGTCGTTATCCCCAAGGAGGACAAGCCGCGAGATCGCTGTACGTCTTACCGGCCTATTTCATTGCTAAATGCGGAGCCTAAGATCCTGGCGAAAGTACTTGCCAATCGTCTGTTGAGCGTCGTGTGCGATCTGATTCATCCGGACCAATGCGGATTCATCCCGCATCGTAACACCGCTCTTAACTTGCGGCGTCTTCATGGCGCCCTTGCCAGGGCGGAGCTCCTCTCTGAACCGGCCGTGCTGGTTTCTTTGGATGCCACGATGGCTTTTGACACCATCGAATGGCCATTCCTCTGGGCTGTCTTGGCTAAATTTGGCTTTGGGGAAGGATTTATTGGCTGGGTGAAGCTTCTGTACACGGGACCCATGGCTCAGGTGGTGGTGAACGGGCGGGTCTCTCGGCCCTTTGCCCTCGGCAGGGGCACGAGGCAGGGATGCCCGTTGTCCCCTTTGCTCTTCGCTCTCGCCCTGGAGCCACTCGCGGCTTGGCTCCGCTGGGAGCCCTCGCTTAGAGGGATCCGGTGGGCCCCGGGCTTTGAAGATCGGGTTTCGCTGTATGCGGACGATATTCTCCTATATCTCACCTCACCGCGGCAGTCGCTCAACGTCCTCTTTGACGTTCTGACTTCCTTTGGGAATAACTCGGGTCTCACGATCAATTGGTCTAAATCCTGCGTCTATCCGATCTCCGGTGGTCCTCCACTCCTACCGCCTCGGCTTCCGATCCAGGTATCTCTGAGCGGCTTTAAGTACCTGGGGATATACGTTTCGCTGGACCCGGTGGCTCGCTATGAGCAGAATCTCCTGCGTCCGCTCCGGCGATTGCGAGAGGATACGGCCCGGTGGTGCAGGCTGCCCCTGTCCCCGCTGGGTCGGGCCGCGCTGTTCAAAATGATGTCCCTTCCCAGGTTCCTCTATGCACTCCAGAATTCCTTCGACGTCATCCCAGTGGCCTACTTTCGGGAGGTAGAGAGCCTGCAGAGGAGACTGGTGTGGGACGGGCGGGCGCGTATTGCTCTTGCTAAGCTTACTCTCCCCTGGTACGACGGGGGCATCGCGCTTCCCGACATTCGCAGGTATTATTGGGCCGCGCAGCTTTCGGCCATCAACCATGCCACGTATGCGCCTGGCCTGAACCCGGCGTATGAGATGGACAAGTTCCTGCTTCCCGGCGGGGACTATAACAGGGCGCTGTACTCCCGCTCGGCTGGCCGGACCCTTACGGGTCCTACTAAGATTGCGGTGCGGACCTGGAGGGCCGCCACTGCGGCCACGGGCTGGGGTGAGCGACTGACATGTGCTACTCCTTTGTTTGCCTCCGATCGCCTGGGGAGCCTCTGGACTACGAAGGGGTTTGACCAGTGGGACACGATTGGTATCAGCAAAGTGGGAGACCTGTGGCAAAAGGGCGCGGTTAAGACTTTTGCGGCTCTTCAGGCCGAATATGAGCTTACGGACAGGGAGTTCTTCCGCTATGCCCAGGTTCGACACGCCCTGCTCTCGGTCTTTGGAGAGGGGACCAAGATCCCGGTTTCCTCGCCCCTCGAGGACCGCATACTTGACGGACATGTCCCGGACAGTACTATTTCTTTAATTTATAAGAAACTGATTAATCATCGGGCTGACCTCTTGGTGCGCCTTCGGGAGGCTTGGACGGGGGATGGGGTGGAATTGGACGACGAGGACTGGCAGTCTGCACTGTCGTCCCCCAAGGAGGTCGCCATTCCAGCCCGTCTCCGGTTGGTACAGCTTAAGATTCTTCACCGGGTGTATGTGACGGGTCCTCGCTTGGTCTCGATGGGATATTCCGACGATGGGCTCTGTAAGCGGGGTTGTGGGCTCAGTGCCACCTTTCTTCATATCCTGTGGGAGTGCCGCGAGGTGGCGGACTACTGGCGCCGGGTGCATACGGTTATGGGACAGGTCACTGGGGTTGTGCTGCTGCCGGAGGTGCGTCGCTGTGTCCTGAATGTGTGGGAGCCCAATGATTATAGCGCGGCTCAGACTCGGTGGGCGGCCCTGGGGAACATGATTGCCAAGAGAGATATAGCGCAGCTTTGGGGTGCCCAGCGGCCGCCCGCCGTGTCAGTATGGAAGGAGAATATGGACTGGTGTATGTTCAGGGAGAAGACTGTGTATGTTGCCCGTGGTAAGCCGGGGGCATGGGGCAGAATCTGGGGGCAATGGAATGCATATCGCGGGGGTATCTGTACGCCCCCCCTGGTGGACACCGATATCGTTATGTCCCCCTGACCCTTGACGGTTCCGGGCACTTTTTGTAATGACTACATATGGACGTTCATTTCCCTTGGCCCCCCCCCCCCCGTCCCCAGCCTCCCGGTACTCCTTCCTTTCATGTGCTGCTTAATGGTTTGACCTGGAGTTCCCCGGAGGAAGCCTGACCTGCGCCGTTTGTCTTTATGCCTCGCCTTTTGTTTTTCTTTTAGTTTTCTGTGTTTGTTGGATTTAAGTCTCCTGTGCCTCTAGAACTATCCGGACTCACTACGGGGCCGACCCCCGGGAACCGACTGCAGCTTTGATAAATGTATATTTCATTCTGTACTTAGCGGCCGGCCCTGGTGGTTGTAGGCCCGTGCTTGTAATTGAATTATTGTTCAATAAAAACTTTAAAAAAAAAAAAAAAATAGTCTAACTTCCATGTTTTAATCTTTGTGTTAAAACTTGGCTGTTGCCAACTGCATATGTGATCAACTGCCCTGCGATCCTCAAAAGTAATGATTACACAGTCCCCACCCACATTTTTAGGTCTGCAGCCCACCCACCCCACCCTTCTAACAAACAGTATTTTACTATAAAAGGATCTAGGCAGGGGTCTATGGGTATTCAACCAATGCAAAGTCTTATTTCTCAGTTCCTCAAATGATTTAGTCCAGAGACCCTCGAGGACGTTTGATATTTTATGATACAGATTCTCAAAAATTTTTATGCCATGCTGTGGATGGTTGGTTTGCAATGGTGTGAAAAGTAAGGCAAATAAAAAGTATATTTTGACATGTACTGTGAATATGCAAAATATAAATAACATTCTGCACTTTAACAAAAAGGATGACTTTAAATTCAGTTGTGAGATAAAGTAGAAATCAATATAACCCAGTCTGTTCTGCACTACAAAATGTATCAAACACAAATCTTAGCTTTCTCTTCACAAAAGGTATTCGATCTACTGTCACATTTAAACATACTCTGCTGTATACAGCGTTGATAGCATCTGGCTCACTTGTTTTACTCCCACCAGTTCTATAACCACCTACTTTATTGAATCTAGATTATATATAGAAGTATAGAAAGGTAACAGTAAATTACGAGATTTTTTTCACCAAGGTGTTCAATGAGAGAAGTTGTCTAAACAACTCCACAATTCACTTTTTACCCATCTATAATTTTATGGTCCCCAAAATCGCAGGTTGCGGGTAGGGGAGATGGCGCGGGCGGGAGTGGGGATTGTGAAATATAAAAAAAATATATATATAAAAAATAAACACTTACCTTGCCGCTGGGTCCCGCGTCTCTGCTCTTGTGATTGGTAAGTACACAAGCTCCCCTGACCAATCCCAACGTTCAGCCAGTGATTGGGGGCCTGGGCATGTTCTCCACGCAGGCTGTAATGCAGCCTGCATGGTGAACAGGGAAAGTGCGCATGACTGTTTTGGGTGGCCCGAGAGGGCCAGCCAAACAGTCATGTGCACTTAGGAGTGGGCAAACCACTCCTCCCCTTCCCAGTTCCGAGAGCAGAGCAGCTCGCCCACCTGCTGGCCTGCAAAGCAGCATGGAAACCATTACTGACGGAAACATAAAATGATAACTCAAAGAAATTATCATTTTATGTTTCCTTTACTTTGCACTGCTTAAAAGCAGTGGGAGACGCTCCTTCACCATGGCGAAGGAGCTCGACTACCTTTTGCAGCTTTCTGCTTTCAATCAAAGAGCTCTCAGAGACCCTTTCAGCCTTGGTCTATGAAGTGGAGGCAGTGAGCAACGAGTTTTGTATCAAACATTGTCACGCTAACAGTGAATTATCAGATTTAGAATCAGGTGTAAACGATAGAGGCTTCCTATGGAGGACATGCATTAGATATAGACTTATAGATAGGTAACAGTGAATTGCGGGGGTGTTTTACACTGAGATGTTCTAAGAGACTTCAAACAGATAACGAGAGCAAAGCTTGAGTTGTCTATGATATCACTCAGAACCCAGCAGTAAAAAACATCCCCATAATTCACTTTTTACCCATCTATAATTTAATGCTATGTGTGGCCCCTAAATCATTTGTCCCTGCCCCTGCTTTCAGCTGCTGCAGAAGACATACATAACATGACCTCTGTTATGTATCCCTGTCCCAAAGGTGAAAAAAAACGTACCCATCACTCTTAGCTAACCCCCACCACCTTCCATGCCCTACCTCACTCTCCTGCATTTGTGCTTTCTGCTTTCAGTCAGAGCAGACAAGCAGCTGATGGAGCAGGTAAAACAAAATGTGTATACCTCCTCTAAGTTGCATGAAATTAATTACATAATCATTTTAAAATCTAACTCGTACTAATTGGTATGAAGTGAAATATTACTAACCAACATTTACACCTTGATAAACACGAGATACACGTGGGACTAAAATGCTAATTGCATGGCAGAACAATTAATTAATTAACTGTGGTGCACATACTAACTTTAGATTTGTGGTGAAGTAGAACATTGCATGATTTATGTTGTTTTTGTGATGGTTTGTGCTTTCAGTAATGCAGAATGGTGAGTATTATTGCTTTAAATGTTGCTACCAGCTAGGTAAATACTAATATACGTTGGGATTAGTGTGGGTTTAAACATTAGAATCTCCATTTCTATATTTTAATTATTGTTATGTCTGTTTTTGCTTAAGTTGGCATTCGGGCCTATTAGGCCGCAGTACCTAAAATGGAGGTCTATGCAGTCGCCGTCATGTGAGCGCGATGACTTCAAAAGCAGAATCGGATGGCTCTGGAGATCTCCAATTGACCTCAGCTCTGCGACACCGTGTTCCTTGTCAAGGATATGAGCGTGGTGGCTTGCCAATTGATGGACGGTGTGAACCAAGAAGGGGACAATGCAGCACCTGTCCAAACGTTACTTTCGGAACTTCCGCCTGTGAACCGAATGGATGATACAAAATTTGCGCTTTGCTATGGCAAGTCTCATGGAAAACCAGTTGGTCCTGGGAAACATCTGAAAAATTACAAGTTGACCCCGGACTGTCCAATCAGAACATTTCTCTACCCCTAAAATGTTGCATGTTAAACTGAAGTAAGAGGGGGGAAAAAGGGTATAAAATACCCTCATCCGCCAAAGGGAGTGGTTCATTTGGGAGGATCTTTCATGGCGCTGAGTCTGCATTGAGCTGATGAAGATTTCCATGGTTTGCCTTGGGTTTCTTTGATTTTCGGGAAGTTATTTCATCTGATGGTTTCATCCTTGCTGTGGGTTGAACATTTTTCCGGAGATTATACCAGAGAATGCGGATAATTCTTTGATTGCTCAGAGGGTTGCCAAAATGCATTTGTCTAAATTCATGCTTATTTACTAGATGTTTGATTTTTTCTGTAAAGAACCACATTTATACTATGACCTGTAGTGCATAAATGCTAATGTGAAGAAAAATATTATTAGATAAACAAATTTTGAATTAATAAGAAAGAGTTTGTGGTTCTTTGATTTGATTACAGAAAATAATTAAATGTTTCCTAGGCTTTAATTGTGTTTTAGCTGGTTCTAATTCACCATCAACCAGTCCAACTAATTGGTCCATAGACCAAGTGGTGGAGTGCCTTGATGTTAAAGTCATGATTCCATAGGTGCACGTGTAGATAATGTATATAATGTAAAGAAATTTAATTCCTGATAGGCAATAAGGTACCCAAATTTCTGGCGCCTTTTCTCCTGTGCACAGATTCAGGTGAGAAGAGTGCATGTTGGTGTTATGGGCCCCACCAATTAATTAATGTATGGATGAGTTGTTGTGATTACGAATCTGTGACATAGGAAGAATATGTAAATTTGCCCCTCGCGCTGGATCAAATTTCTTGGTAGCAGATTGATGGTTTTATTGCATTGGTTTGGTGATTATCGATTTATGTTTAACACTTTATGTTGAGTATTGTCTACGTTACATGTAGTCGGAAATTTGAAGCTTCCGGGAAGTAGGAAGTTGGTTGCCCTGTATGCAGGCAGGGGGAATGTTTGGCAAGTGGAGTCGCGCAGTGCATTGTCTGATTTCAAACCGGTAACATCATCGTGTGTTATCTTTAGGGACATTTTCCGCATGAATGTGTGTGAGTGAAATAGCAATAGGCTTTCTTGTGAAACTCTGGCCTTAATTCTCAGGAGCATTGTAGTCTCCACATGTGTTTCATTACCAGAGAAAAAGTTTGCCTTTTGTTTGTTAGAAGGATAAGGTAGAGGGATGCTACTTTGTTGGCGTAACAGAACAATTATGTGGTAGGGTAGAGATAAGCGCTGCCTACTGGAAATACAGAATCCTTGTGTAAATGAACAAAACTATCTCTTTGGTTTAGCGAAACAGGCAATGGAAATGTTTTCTGTTGTTACTAACAGATTTTGATTAAAGAAAACGCAAGGAAAAGCTTGCTGAAATCTTTTGTAAAGGAGGGGTCAGCAGGAGAAGCGAGAAAGGCTGACGTCAGAAAAGACAGCGCTGGGATTGGTCAGTTGTAGAAAGACGAAGCTTTCACTGATTGGTGCGTTAGTGTAAGACGTGCTGGGAGTGGAGAATTACCGGAGTGACGTAGACGCCCAGGATTGGTGCGTTAGTGTGAGTCGTGCTGGTATTGGACAGAATACGGAGAAGCTGTGAAGGAAGTGATTTGCGAAGCTTAGTTGATTAAGAACTTTGAAAACTAACAATGATGTACTATGATCCACCTGAGAAAGAGAAAAAATCATGGTTTGGTAAAATCAAAGGCTTATTTAAAAAGGATACGCGGATTGTGACTAGGGAAGGAAATATACTTCCTCCACCGAAATCGCCTGCATCTTTTATGGTAGCGAAATATGGTTATCATACATGTATCTGGTTGGAGAATTGGGCACAGTATACCAAAGATGATGGAGTACTAGCATTTCCGGAAAATGGTTCATTTAGTTTGGCAGTATTACGAAATTTAAGAGACAGGATGATGAGGTTGGAACCGAAACCCAGACCTACCCAATTTGAGGCTTTGACTGAATGGGAAGAAGAGATGTATGAAAGGGAAAAACATCGGAATGGGAGAAGGTATAATTACATGTTTGGTAGACATGGTGGTCAAGAAAGTCATGATGACAGAATGAGAAGGTGGCGGAATGTGAATATGACTGATGGTATGTTTCCTTTGAGAAATGCTGAAGAGTCGAGTGGCAGGAAATGTACAGAAAAGAGAAATAATACAGGGTCAGAAGGGTACAGATATGGAGTGAGTGAATCAGAAGATGAAGTGCTGGAAGACATGTTTTATAAAAACCCACCCCCATATCAACCGAATTCCACGTTAATGACGCCGAGTGCACCGGCAAAGGAGACAGTAATGAATAAAAACTTTGAGCAAATGCCACCTAATTTGGGAAAAATTAATCCATTTAAAGATTCTGAAATGTCACAACCCGTTAGAACTGGAAATGAAAATTCAGCAGAATTAGCTAGAACTACACTGGAATTAACTGAGAAAATTAGAGAATTAACTAAGAATATGGAAGCAGTGACAGTACCTGTAACTATAGGACCGGTGATACCTGTCTTTGATAAACAAAAGGATAGTGAGCATTGTTTAACAGTCCCATATAATGGTGGTATTCAAAGGGAGAAAGAAAGGAGTGGTTCCGGAAGAAAGGAGTGGAAGGATATGGCACGAACATCAGGATTAAGTACCCCTAAAAATGTAACTGTAAATCAAAGTCCAGCGAGTAAGACATTTATGACAACAGAATCAGCAACCGAAACCCCAGAGAGAATAATAGATAAAATAAGAATCGAGACATCCCCTGTAGGACCAACATCGGAAGAATTAAGTGACTGGTTAAGAAGTTTACAGAGAAAAGATACAGAATCACAACCTTTAGATGTAGCAAAATTAAAGGCAACGTTAGAAGAGTTAATTGTGGGGACCTTTTCAACTGAAAAATAAAAGCATATCAGGATGAGGAGTTAATGTGACTCTGCAAAAGTATAACTTGGAGAGCAAGGACTTTGCATGAAAAATTTGAAGAGACAGCGAGTGAAATGGGAATCGATTTTGAGAAAATACGGTCATTGCTAAAGCCATATAGGGTAGATTTTTCGGAGAAGGATATTGAAAACTTGAACACCACAGGAAGGTTGACCCAAATTAAAGAACTAATTGCATTACTAAGGAAATGGGGTGATGTGGATCGTTGGAAAAGTAGATGGTTCAGAAAGAGAGAGGAAACTACAGATAAGTCCTTCTCAGCATTCCCAGTGAGAGAAAAAGAGCCAGTGGTAACTGAATGTCCCATTAAAGAAATTCCTGGAGAAGAATATGTGCATGTTCCATGGACTAGGCAGGATATTTTGTCATTCACCAATGATTTCCCAAGGTTAAGAGAAAAAACAGTTGAATGGTATCGACAGGTAGAAAGGTTTGTCAAACTTTCAAAGGTGTTGTGGATAGATCTGAACTGTCTTTTTGATATAATTGTACCTGCAGATTTATGGGCAGAATGTAAAATTACAATAGATTGGCCAACGCAAAAGTATCCTAGGGATCCTAAGACGGGAGCCCCTGATCCGGAAGTAATGAAAAAATACGATCAGGTAATTACTTTTTTGAAAAATAAAAGTACCCCCAAAAGAAACTGCTTGGGTAAAAATTGACAAAACTCACCAGGAGGCTAAAGAATCTGTATATGCGTATTACGAGAGGTTATTGTTGGCTTTTAAGCAATACAGTGGAGATGAGAAATTAAGCAAAAAGGATTTGAGTCATTTTGTGTACAGATTTGTTTATGGTTTAAAGCCTATGGTCATGTGAAATGATTAAACAGCATACAGTGGACTGGCAGAACAAAAAGACAGATGAAGTGTTACAACATGCTAAATATTTTAGTGACGAAATTGAAGCTAAACAGCGTAAACTGAAAGAAAAGGCGATGTGGGCACAGGTTAAGGTAGCTGAGCGTCAAGAAGCCCAATTGATTGAGAAAGCTAATGGTATGGGCCAAGCAAAACAAAAACCTAATATTGGAAAAGGAAAAGGACAGATTAGCATAGAAGAAGCTAAAAAAAAATGGCCATGTCATAATTGCAGAAAGTTAGGGCATTGGAAATCCGAGTGTAAATTGCCACCGAGAGCTAATGGTGATAATTTATCATTAAATCCACAGGTGCAGAATGAGGTGAGTTGCTAACCGCCGCGACAGCAGCAGGTTGTTACCCAACAGTGTCAGGTGCCAAAGCCACCTTTCCCATAACACGTAAATCCTCAGAGATACAGTAATGAGACAGGATTCTACACCGAAGAGCAGGTAACAAAGCTACCGCGCGCTAGTGCTGTTTTGCAGTATTGGCTGCAATGCGATGAGAGTGAGTCAGAAGAGAGTTATTGACGGTGCCTACGAGAGGAAGAGGAGTGCGTACTTGGCGCAACTCTAGAGGTAGACCAGACAGGACCCTTTGTGGATGGAAAGGTGAATGAAGCAAACATTACTTTCCTAGTGGATACTGTTGCTACTCGTTCAACTGTTAGATGAGCTGAAGTGAAAAATCGTCCTCTCTCGGGTGAAACAATCCAAGTAGTTGGGGTCTCAAATAGACAGATAAAAGCCTATCTTACTGATCCTGTAAAAGTTCAAATAGGGAAATTCACTGACATGCACCGATTTGTCGTGTGTGACACTAGTCCTGTAAATCTGTTGGGGAGAGATTTGTTGTGCAAAATGAATTGCACCATCTTTTGTACCCCTGATGGTATAGCTTTTGAAACTCCAGATGAAGACATACTGTATAGAATGACAGTTGCAAACTTAGAACCTGAAATCACTGAGGCATTTGTTGTATTTGATCCGGAAGGATTGTCTCAAGCGTTGAAGAAAACAGTGAAAACCGAAGTGTGGGATTTCACAGGAGAAGATGTTGGATTAATAAAAAGGGTAGATCCTGAAAAATAACTGTAAAGGAAGGAGTAAATTACCCGAATATTCCTCAATATAAATTAACACCAGAGATAATTGCAGGAGTAAAGCCTATAATAGACAGAATGATTGAACAAGAAATTCTGAGAGAGATAATGAGCAGTCTATGTAACTCTCCGATCATGGGTTTGAAAAAGCCAAATGGGACCTTTAGGATAGTACAGTATTTGAGAAAAGTGAATAAAATTGTTGTTCCTTGTTGTCCCATTGTGCCAAACCCTTCAGTAATTCTATATCAGATTCCCCATGATGCAGAATGGTACACAGTCATTGACTTGTGTCATGTTTTCTTTTCTATTCCATTGCACCCTGATAGCCAACAAATATTTGTGTTCCAGTTCGGTGAGCGTATTTTGGCATGGTGCAGTATTCCTGAAGGGTATACAGAAAGCCCATCGATATTTAATCAGATTCTAAAGAAGTCACTGGAAGATTTAAAAATGCCCGAAAGTTCAGTGCTTGTGCAATACATCGATGCCCTATTGGTGGCATCGAAGACGCTAGAGGCATGCGTGGTGGACATAGTTGCGCTGTTGAATCATTTGGCCGATGGAGGACTCAAAGTATCCCCATCAAAATTACAGTTTTGTCAGAAGGAAGTACAATACATAGGTCATAAGATTGAAAAGGGCCTGAGAAAGGTGACTGTGGACAGGATTTAAATAATAAAGGGAATGAGAGCACCAATGACACAGAGAGAAGTCAGAATAATTCTTGGGATGGTAGGATGTTGTCGACAGTGGATCAGCAACTTCTCGCTGATTGCAAAACCACTGGTACACCTAACAAAAAGTAATGTGAAAGATCCCCTTGAGATGAATAAAGAAGAGATGAAAGCTTTTAAACAACTGAGAGACAGTTTGTGTGAAGCACCAGCTCTTGGAATGCCGGATTATGAAAAGGAATTCGAGCGTTATTGCAGTGAGAGAGAGATGGATGTGCTCTTTCCGTATTAGTGCAGAGACATGGAAGATTGAGACGACCGATTGCGTATTTTTCAGCTGTATTAGATCCGGTGGCTGTAGCGTTGCCTGGTTGTTTGAAAGCTGTGGCAGCCACGTGTAAAGGCTTGGAACAAAGTGAAGGAATTGTAATGTGAGAGTGTTTGTGCCCCACGATGTGGCAATCCTTTTAACAAGAAGTAAAACACAGTTCATGACGCATAGTCGCCTAACTAAATATGAAAAGGTGATTTGGGGTGCTACAAATGTGAGTCTTGTAAGATGCACTAATGTGAACCCATCAACATTACTACTTGATGCAGTGAATGCGGAAGTGAAGGATGAGGTTGATCATGATTGTTTGGAAGTGCTTGATTTTTGCACTAAGCAACGTCCTGACATAAAAGATGTGCCTCTGAAAGAGAGTGACTATGTGATGTTTGTGGATGGGTCATGGCTAAGAACTGGAAAAGGGATTTTGAGCGCTGCCTATGCTGTGTGTACTGTAACAACTGTGTTGGAAGCATCGTGTTTGAGAGGAGTACAATCTGCTCAAGTTGCTGAGTTGTTTGCACTGATTGGAGCATGCAAGTTGGGAAAGAATTTGCGAGTCACTGTGATTACTGATAGTCAGTATGGGTTTGGAATGGTGCATGACTTTGGGCAGATTTGGTCCCAAAGAGGTTTCTTGACGTCGAGTGGAACTCCAATCAGAAATGCAGAAGTAGTTGGAAAATTACTTGAGGCGATACGGCTGCCTAAACAGATCGCTGTTGTGAAGTGTGCCGCACATAAAAAGGGAACTGACTATGTGTCAGCCGGCAATGAGTTTGCCACTGACATAGCACAGTATTGTGCATGAAACCAAACTTCCTTGAATCGTAATAGGGAGAAGGAAGTGGATTTATGTCCCTTGCTTTTTACTAACACTGTAAGTACATGGGATGAAGTGAGACAGTTACAGGAAGAGGCAGGGGAAGAGGAGAAGAATTAGAGGATAAAATCAGGATGTGCACCATGAGAGGCAGACAGAGTTTGGGTTTACCGTGATGGAAGACCAGTAATGCCCAATAGCATGATCTCTACCAAGGCACAGATGTACCAAGGGCAGGCTCACATAGGTAGGAATGCTGTGATTAAACTTTTTAAACAGACCTGGTATAATGCAAAGTTTTGGCTTATAGCTGAGAGCCTTTGTCAGAGGTGCCTTATATGCCAGCAATATAATCCAGGAAGGAAACTGTAGTGAGCTTGGGGACCATAGGACGGGAGGGAGGTCCTTTCACTCGAATGCAGCTTGATTTCATTGAAATGCCCTCATGTAACAGGCTAAGATATGTACTGGTGATTGTCTGTCTGTTTTCACTTTCAGTGTAGGCTTACCCGACCGAATGGATGATGGAGTTACTGTAGCAAAACTCCTACTGAGAGAGTTCATTCCTAGGTTTGGTTACCCAGTAACGATTGAAACAGATAGAGGAACACATTTCCAGAACAAAATTATAAAATTGATTTGCGAAGCATTGAATGTACAACAGAAACTGCATTGTGCCTACCGACCAGAGGCTTCTGGAGTGGTGGAGCAAATAAATGACACCATAAAGAACAGATTGGGAAAATGTCTTTGGCCACAGGTCTAAACTGGCCAGATGTCTTGCCTATTGTCCTCATGACAATAAGGTCAATTCCTGATAGGAAGATTGGTCTGAGTCCCCATGAAATTATCATGGGCAGAGCAATGAGACATGTTTTCCTTCTTGTAAACAAACTGCTGCCTATATCTGATGACTTTGTCTTGGATTATTGCAAAGGATTGGCTGATATGGTACATTCTGTGTTTCATCAGGTTGGACCAGATGCGACCACTCTTGAAAAGAAGCCAGCTCAGCACTTAAGTCTTGGTGATTGGGTACGCACCAAAGTACACAGAAGGAGAAATTGTCTGGTTCCATGCTCGGGAAGACCACGACCAGTGATTCTGACAACAACGACTGCTGTGAAGTGTGCATGAGTGAAGAACTGGATTCAAGCCAGTCACACTCTTCAAGTTCCCAATCCGGAAGATCAATCTGAAGAGGAGCAACAGGACGCATCAGATACCAGTTCTGAATCAGAATCAGAAGAAACAAGGACAAGATCCAACCCAGAGGCAGGAGAAACGAGTTCAAGTCAAATTGTTGGGCAAGAAAATATACCACTAAGAAGACGACTTGAAATTTCTGAAACCAGTTCTGAATCAGAGACAGAACCAGTGGGAATACAAGAAAAAATAAATGAAAATACTGGAAAAACTGAACAAGTAATCTTTGGAAAGGAAGTCCCGAGTGCAAGTACAAGAGAAATTCCGCCCGACATCATAGAAATAGGAGGTGAGGAATTAGATACAGAGAGTGAGGGTGAGGTGATTGCGGAAGACCCCCGAGGAGGTGTAGGGACACAACACACCGAGGTAGAAAAAGGGACAATTAGTCAGCAGGAAGATTGTGTGGAAGAAACATGAGGAGGGATAGATGCAGACAGCGAACCTGAAGTCTTGAGGATAAAATCAAAAGAAAGTAAAGTCCAGACAGATACAGAATCTTAAGAAAGTGAAGAGGAAAGCAAAGGTGGAAGAACTTTGAGGAAAAGAGCTTGGAAAACAGAGCGAGAAGGGAAAGGAACAAAATTTAATTATTTTGTAGTTGCATGTGAATTCCATGACTTATATAGAATAATAGGAGGATGGGGATTTAAAGGAGGAAAAGATCCAGTATTCCCTGGAATATATTTCATTTGTGGGAACAGAGCTTATTATAGGTTGCCGGACCACTGGTATGGGACTTGTTATGTAGGCCTGGTCTTTCCAAAAATATTTCATATGGAAAGGGAAGATGATGGTTTGCACTAAATAGGTAGGCAACTAACACGTAGAAGGAGGGAAAGTTGGTCAGAAATTATAGGTGATATTTTTGGAGCACTGACACCAGCAGTTGGAATATCTCTGAATGCACATAAGATTAGAAAATTGTCCACAGTTGTGGATCATTTATCAAATAGCTCAGCTGGAGGGTTCTTAATGGTAAATACCGAAAGGGTTACTATGAGAGCGATGATTATGCAAAATCGACTTGCATGTCTCTTGGCTTCGCACCAAGCGGGCTTCCGCCCGGTTCACTCGACCGAAACTGTGGTCCTCTCTGTCCTGGATGAGCTTAAAAGCAAAGCAGATTCCAACTGCCCCCAAGCCTTGGTGCTTCTGGATTTGTCCGTTGCCTTTGACACAGTCGACCATTCCATCCTTCTCGACCGTGTCAGGGCAGCGGGCATCCAGGGCACCGCCTTCTCTTGGCTCGCGTCATTCCTCCAAGGCCGGTCGCAGGCTGTCCAGCTCTCTGGTTTCTCTGCCCCGTCTCGTACGGTGTCCTATGGGGTCCCTCAGGGCTCCTCCCTTTCCCCTCTCCTTTTCAACCTTTATATTTATCCCCTCATTGTTTCTTTGCTTAGAATGGAGGTCTCCGTTTACAATTACGCCGATGACCTTCAGCTAATATTTGATCTCTCCTCTTCCACCAATTCTATTCTTAAATTCCAAACTACACTTGTTTTTATTTCTGATTGGATGAGCTCAAACCATCTTAAACTCAATCCGGATAAAACAGAGTTGATCCTGACTGGTGGTTCCTCCAGCCCCTGGTCTTCTGCCTTCTGGCCCCCCAGCCTTGGTTCCCCCCCGGCTCCTTCTGCCTCAGTCAGAACCCTCGGCATTAAAATCAGCCAGGACCTTTCCATGCGCCCTCAGATCAGCTCCGTTGTCTCATCCTGTTTTTTATCTCTCCGGATTATCAGCAAGATCTCCCGCTTTTTCTCCCTTGATGCACTTAAAATCATCATTTTAGCCATGGTTCTTTCCCACTTAGATTACGGGAACTGCCTGTATGTGGGTGTCCCCGCCTATGAACTGCGGCGTCTCCAGATAATTCAGAATCAGGCTGCTCGCCTTATCCACCGGCTCCCTAAATCTCACCACACTTCTCCCCTTCTTATATCCCTTCACTGGCTTCCTATTCTGTACCGCACCCTTTTCAAAATGGGATGCATAATTTTCATGGCCCGCGCCTGTACAGCCCCTCTTTTCATTAACTCGATGGTTACTCACTACTTCCCCAGTCGCAATCTTCGTTCCTCTAGCCAGGCTCTTCTCACTGTTCCCCGCACTTCCGTAAGTCTAGAGTAGGTGGCACCAGATTTTCCACTCTTGCCCCTCGCTTCTGGAATAGTCTCCCATTGACCATTAGATCTATTGCCACCTATCTACATTTCCGGAAGGCGCTCAAGACTCACCTGTTTGCCCAAGCATTTCCCTCTCACTGATCACTCATGCCTCTCTCTCTGCCCCTTGTAATCTGTTAGCGCCAGGAAACCGCTTGGTCACAGTGCGCTTTACAAATACTTTCAACTTCATATTATATTGGCCAAAGAGGGAGGAGTCTGTGGATTGCAGTAGTTACAACATTGCTGTAATTACATTCCTGACGAAAGTCAGAACTTAAAGAAATACACAAAGAATATAACTGATTTGCATGAAGAAATTGTTCCACTGGAGGTTGAAGGTGTTTGGGAGAAACTTGGTAAGGGTTTTTCCACTATTAAGAATTTATTAACAAAATTAGGTAGTTCCTTTGTGGGAAACATACTGATACCTGTGACGTTTGTGATTATTTTAGTGTTAATATTGAGATTAGGATGTGTGTGCATAAAAAGAAGAAAATCACAAAATAAAATAAAAAGAGAAGATAAGAAAAGGAGAGAGAATGAAATAAGAGAAAGAGAGATAGAAGACATAGAACTAGAAGAGTTACAAGAACATATGTACAAGAAAACAAGAGAGAATGATCTGGGAAACACTATGATGTAACCTAACAAATGCAACTGGGACTGAATAAATCCATTTCCATAGAAATATTTTGAAAATCTAGTGATTAGTGGTGATGTTAAAAATCACCAAAGGGGGGATTGATGGAACAGGTAAAACAACATTTGTATACCTCCTCAACGTTGCATGAAACGAATTACATAATCATTTAAAAATCTAACTCGTACTAATTGGTTTGAAGTGAAATATTACTAACCAACATTTACACCTTGATAAACACGAGATAAACGTGGGACTAAAATGCTAATTGCATGGCAGAACAATTAATTAATTAACTATGGTGCGCATACTAACTTTAGATTTGTGGTGAAGTAGAACATTGCATGATTTATGTTGTTTTTGTGATGGTTTGTACTTTCAGTACTGCAGAATGGTGAGTATTATTGCTTTAAATGTTGCTACAAGCTAGGTAAATACAAATATACATTGGGATTAGTGTGGGTTTAAACATTAGAATCTCCATTTCTATATTTTAATTATTGTTAGGTCTGTTTTTGCTTAAGTTGGCATTCTGGCCTACTAGGCCGCAGTACCTAAAATAGAGGTCCTATGCAGTCGCAGTCATGTGAGCGCGATGACTTCTACGCAGAATCCAATGGCTCTGGAGATTTCCAAGCGACCTCAGCTCCGCAACACCGTGTTCCTTGTCAAGGATATGAGCGTGGTGGCTTACCAACTGGTGGACGGTGTGAACCAAGAAGGGGACAATGCAGGACCTGTCCAAACGTTACTTTCGGAACTTTCGTCTGTGAACCGAATGGATAATATAAAATTTGCGCTTTGCTATGGCAAGTCTTATGTAAAACCAGTTGGTCCTGGGAAACTTCTGAAAAATTACAAGTTGACCCTGGACTGTCCAATCAGAACATTTCTCTACCCCTAAAATGTTGCATGTTAAACTGAAGTAAGGTGGAAAAAGGGTATAAAATACCCTCATCCGCCAAAGGGGGTGGTTCATTTGGGAGGATCTTTCATGGCGTTGGGTCTGCATTGAGCTCATGAAGATTTCCACGGTTTGCCTTGGGTTTCTTTGATTTTCTGGAAGTTATTTCAGCTGATGGTTTCATCCTTGCTGTGGGTTGAACATTTTCCGGAGATTGTACCAGAGAATATGGATAATTCTTTGATTGCTCAGAGTGTTGCCAACGTTTAACATTTGGTAATTATTAAATGAATTTTTCTAAATTCATGCTTATTTACTAGATGTTTGATTTTCTCATTAAAGAACCAAATTTATACTATGACCTGTAGTGCATAAATGCTAATGCAGAGAAAAATATTATTAGATAAAAGATTTTGAATTAATAAGAAAGAGTTTGTGGTTCTTTGATTTGATTACAGAAAATAAGTAAATGTTTCCTAGCTTTAATTGTGTTTTAGCTGGTTCTAATTCACCATCAACCAGTCCAACTAATTGGTCCATCGACCAAGTGGTGGAGTGCCTTGAAGTCAGGATTCTATAGGTGCACGTATATATAATGTATATAATGTAAAGAAATTGAATTCCTGATAGGTAATAAGGTACCCACATGTCCGGCGCCTTTTCTCCTGTGCACAGATTCGGGTGAGATGAGTGTTATGGGCCCCACCAATGAATGAATGTATGGATGAGTTGTTATGATTACGAATCTGTGACATAGGGAGAATATGTAAATTTGCCCCTCGCGCTGGATCAGAAGCAGCTCTGCATTGACATGTTCTCAGAGAGCCCTGAAGGCCTGGCATGAAAGGGGGTTAGGTCATCACAACAGTGGGGAACCAGTTTTGCTATCAATTGTTGCTTTGTCATAGCAGTGGGATGCAAGAGCCATACATAATAAACTGATAAATAACAACAGAGCTGAAGGCCATTGTAAAGGAGTAGCAGTGATCATGGAAGGCTCCATCTCAGTATTTCCCAGAGTTTAGACCTCACCACGCTGTTGACGGCTCAGGACAGGTCTGTGTAGGTCAGGCAGATGAAGCCCTGCTTGACAATGGTGTACTTACTAATCACAAGGTGTAAATTTAGATATTGTTCCATTGTGCCTAGCTCCTCATGCAAACCATTATGTGCTTCCGACAGGATGCTGATGCTGGCTTCCCTGGCCCAGTCTAAGAGGCGTACCCAGACCACACTCCGCACCAGTTTAACAGTAGAATCCAGTAACAATATCGGACTATAACATTCTGGCGATTGGGGGTTACCCTTTTTGAAAACTGGAACAATTACGACTGAATGCCATGATTTGAAGGAAACCTGTCTTGCAGAGAGCGTTAAAGCAATAGAGGGGCCCAGAGGCTCGGGGCAGATTTGTATAAATTCGTAGGAACCCCGCCCGGGCCAGGTGCCATCATGCATGGGATTTTATTGATAGACTCGCTCACTTCTCCTACAGAGAATTCCACTGACAAAGGGAATACCACCTCTTCCTCATCACCGTAGTTTCATTAGTGGACCCATAAACTGCTTTAAAATGGCCCAGGCCTCCTGTCTATTAGTGGTAATGACAGAATTGGACATTACCCCCACAGTTTTAATATTTCCTATAGCTGCCCAAAAGGCTCCGCTGTCTTTCAAGCTGTAGGCCGTCACCAACTCGCACCAAGACTCATCTTGTAATTCTTTACATCTAACCCTTTGCGCAAGACTATAATCCGTTCTACATTGGTGCAATCTGGGTGCATCCCTTGGTTTTTTTTCTGCAAGGCCTCATGGAGTCACTTAGAGGCCTTTCTGTACGAGTGATAAAACCACTTGAGCGAATCTGGCCTATTTCTGCTAGATCTTATCAACAGGCTACTAACTACTAATCCCAGTTCAACAAACTGGGCAGACACTACGTTGTCAACAAACTGGGTAGACACTACATGGTAGCTCTCAGGCAATTCGAGACAAGCAAGTAGTACAGGTAGGTGATTAGAACAGATTTTTACAAAGAGAGAATCCATATACACATTTCTCCATACCAAACATAACCACCGAGTCATGACTTCAAGGGTCTGGGGAGTCAAGATCTTAGTGACTGCCCCACCTCCAGGGAATTTGTAATCCAAGACTCAGTGGTTTATGATCTCTATGGGAACTTTTATTAATTGTGGCCCTAGAAACCCAAGCACACAAGCCCTGACTAACAAAACATTATCACTGAGGAACTCTCCCCCCTCATGAAGTTGACTTTAGTTGAGTAAAGTGGGTCGTAGAGTTCAGTGACATTGTGGAGATTAAACATTTTGGTAAACTGACAAAGAGCCTGGCCCCCCATCACCCTGAGTTGTAAATGTAATGTAAATGTAAATGTGCTAGTACTTATATAGCGCACAGCTACCCCGGACCGGGGTCTCCCGGCGCTGTATTCATACCGCTAGGGAACCCTTCCTGGCTTTCCCTGTGAAATGTCCACTCCTGGGCATCCCCAGGGTGAAGCCAGGCATCCCCAGCGCTGTGGGGCCATTGTGGAGATTAAGCAAGCTATTGCCCAGAGTTGCAGCGTGGGACCCATGATTAGAATAGGCACTGAGGCGAGAATAACTTGTCTGTCCTTCCCAATGGTAAGGCAGTCAAACATGGTTTGTACCTTTTCCTCCTGACTAGGCCCTAATTTAACATTACAATCGCCTCCTAATATAATTTAAAAACCATTGTGCAAAGATGCAAGCTGGCCCTCCAGCCCCGAAATAAAATCTGATAGTTCATTAAGATTGGCAATGTGGTCTAAATCAAAGTAGCCATTGTAAAAAGGAATGAAGACTATACTCATGCCATTAGGCCACATGGATAAAAATGCTGGTAATAAAAGACTACAGGCGGGATTGTAATGACCTCTCAACCTCATTCATATTGTGTGGAGATGCCAGAAAGGAACTTTGTCGCACTGGTGCTTATCAGGGTGCCGAGCTGGTGGGTGACTTGCCCTTGGTCTCCTCAATTGGGATTGACCCCGTATATTGTCTTTAATGGATGGATCATACCTATTTTATACTACCAGTTTGAATATGACCTACACGATTGTCTAGTGATTTCATTTTATCTACAAGGACCGACTTGTCTTAACCCAATGATTTGGGAGGAAATCTGGTTAACTTTATTACCACATGTATGAACATATCAGGCATGCCCTGAACAAGTCTATTGTACTGGACAAATCGCGTTGGCTGTTCTTCACTACATAACGTATGTCACGTCTGAACTATTTGCGAATACAAAAGAATACCTGGAAAACACATCAATGAAACTGATTTTGTTCCTGGTTTATTACTGTTTAATATGCAAGCATTCATTGGTGCACCGGTTGACCCTGGTTTTAATAATGACGCTACAGTGCAGAGTGACTTTGAACCTCGAAGTCAAACCTGACTTATCCCTGCCAGCAGTGTAACGGACAGCAGAAATCAAGTGGGAATAATAGCCATCCCTATTAATAACCTCAATGGCAAAGTCTCCTGAAAAAGCACTATATCATACTTGCATCTATAGTGTCCCCATTCTTCACAGTCTAATTTACTGGCAAGGCCTGCAATGTACCAAAATAAGATGTTTACATCATTTTCCAAGTCCCAGTGGGTAATTAAGATCGACCTATTGGGTAGCCTGGGCACCTCTACACACTTAGGGACAATAGTGGGGTCCAAGGTAAGTGGTATGGTGGGATGGGCAACACAAAGGCCCGGGCCCCGGATAGACACCTGGGTGGGTGAAGGGTCGAGCACATGGGGGGGAGCTGAGTCTATCGTTTTCAGATAAATCACTTAAGGGGTTAAAACGGTTTGAGACAGGGACAGTAAATTGAGATATTAGTGGGGGATGGGGTGTTGGCCAGGTCTCTATAAAAAAGCACAGCTGTCTTTGCTAAGTTGGAGGGACTTCTAGCTCCGTGTTAGCCCCCACTACTGTATCGGGTGATGCTTATTTTTATTTTTTAAGTTTATTGAGAAAAACTGATTATAACATAAGAAAACTTTCATTACAATACAACATAGCATAATAAATTGATAATTTTTAGCAAAACTAATTTTAAGAGAAAGGGAATCGTTGAGGATAAAGGGAAGGGAAAAAGGAAGGGGAAAAAGGAAACAGGGGAAGGAGAAGGAACAAAATTAGAAACAAGACCTGAGTTTAACTTTATAAGCATATAAAGAAGGATCTTAAAATATAAAGAGTGATAATAATTAAACAATACAACAGAAGGAGTAATCCTAAGCACGTATGTTGATTAAAATACAAGCACAACGGGGATTTCAAGGGGGTTTCTGAACATCGTCGGAAGTGTTGGCTGGAATTGAACTGTTGGATGCACCTAATGTAAGATAAGAGGATAAAGGTAGCCATAAAAGATCCCTTTTAATGGAAAGAGAGACGGGAGTAACATAACTAGTGTCCAATCGATGATGAAAACATACAGCGTTCCACCATGCTTTGAAAGTAACATTATCTGTCTGTTTCCAGTTGGAAGTTATCAAGTGGAAGGCTATTGCTACTAATAAATCAACTAGCTTAGAATTAGGAGGTGTTGCGGACCAGGAAGGTGATAGAGAACCTAAGAAGATGTTAGTAAGTGAAAAAGGAATCTGAGTATGAAAAATGTTGTTAATTTGAGACCAAATTAGGTGCCAGAAGCGGGAAATGGAAGGACAGTAAAAAAGCATATGCTTTAAATCAGCCAGTAAACAGGGACAGGACCAACAAGCAGAAGAAGAGTCTGGAGAAATAGAGGCTAACTTAACAGGAGTAAATAAAATGTGTTTATAGATAAAGTACAAGGTTTGAGAAGTGTTAACAGCTCTGGATGTCTTGTGAATCTTTAGCCAAAGTTTATCCCAAAGGGAAATCAGCCAATTTTCATCCAAATCTTTCTCCCAAGCCAATTCAGCCTTCCCCTTGCTCCTAATAGAGGAAAAACATAAGCATCTATATAAGGAAGAGGCCATTGGTGAAGAAGAGAGTAAAGGTAAGATAGTGGAACATTTGGAAGGAGGAGAAGAAAAAGATGGTAAGGAATGAAGATATTGAGAAAGAGAGGAACATAATAAAGCATATTTAGCTTTACAGGAGGATGGTAAAGACAATTTTGATTGTAAATTGAAAAAAGAAATAAGAGTGTCATTAATCAATAATTGGGATACCCAGAGCAATCCTTTACATCTCCACGACTTCCAATAAAAGGTGCGGTTGTTAATTAGGAGTAAATTATTGTGCCAAATAGGTTGTTGATCTAGTGAGGACGAAGAAGGATAAAAAGAAGGAAGAAGAGGAGCAAGGATTTTATGAGTATGAGAGATGACTGGAGAACGAGAAAGAGAGATGTTGTTCGTGAAAGCAAGAGATTCCTTGAGTTCAAAAGGAGATAAAAAATGCTTTTCTATATTCAACCAAATAGGAGGATGAATCAGTTGGTTATCCGAGAGGATTGCTTTAAAGAGAAAGCATGATGATAAGATTTAAAGTCAGGAAATTTAAGGCCTCCCGAAGACTTATCTGCTTTTAGCGCCGATAGAGCAATTCGTGAGGGTTTATTTTTCCAAAGAAATTTGATCAAAAGAGAGTCAATTTTCTTAAAATAAAATACAGGAATGTGAACCGGAATCATAGAAAGGAGGTAAAGAATCAAAGGAGCAAGCATCATCTTGATGGAATCTAATCGTCCCCACCAAGAAAGAAAAAGTGGATGCCAGCGGTCAATAGAGTCAAATAAAGATTTAATCATATTATCAAAGTTAATTTTTAATGTGTCAGGAATGTTAGAAGAAAACCACAAACCTAGATATTTAATTTTAGAGGTCTGTCAAGAAACTCCTGTTTGTATGAAATCTTGTTTAAGACAGAGAACATTCAAAGGTAATACTTCGCATTTATCTGAATTAAGACGATAACCAGATAGTTGAGAGAAAGTGTCTACTTGAGATAAAAAGGAAGGAATAGAGGTAGCCGGATTAGAACAATATAAAAGGATATCGTCCGCATAAACCGATAATTTGACATGGGAGATATCGAGCTGAAAGCCAGTGATTTTTTCATCTAATCTAATTTTGGTTAGAAAGGGCTCTAAAGCTATTATGAATAAAAGAGGGGAGAGAGGGCAACCTTGACGCACTCCTCTAGAGAGTGGAAAGTAATCCGAAATCTTGCCGTTCACAAAAATAGACACCTTAGGGCCTGAGTATAAAATAGAGATAAGAGAAATTAATTTAGGAAGAAATCCTATCCATTTTAATGCCTGAAACATAAAATCCCAACCTATTCTGTCAAAGGCCTTTTCTGCGTCCAATGCTATAGCAGCAATGGGATAACCTAGCGAGGAAGCCTTGCTGAGGATATTAAAAAATACTCTGGAATTATCAGAAGATAAACGACCTTTTACAAAACCTGATTGTTCCGGGCCTATAAGAGTGGGTAGCACAGGATCAATGCGAAGCGCAAGAATTTTTGCAAAAATCTTATAGTCCAAATTAACTAGGGAAATTGGTCTGTAATTTTTACAGAGAGAAGGATCTTTATTCTCTTTAGGAATTAAACATATCATGGCTTCTTGAAAGGTTCCAGACGAAGACCCGCTAGAGATAAAGGAATTGTAGAGGGATAAAAAGGTGTGGGATTAAAAGATTTGCAAAGTGAGCGTAAAATTCGATGGTAAAGCCATCAGGGCCTGGAGCTTTTCCTTTTTTTAATATTGCAATCGTACGAGTCATTTCAGATAAAGTGATATCTTCCTCTAAGGAAGAAAAGTCGATATCATGAGGTGAAGGAGGTTCAATGGCTTGAAAATAGATAGACAGATCGTTCTGGCTTGGTTGGTGTTCAGGGGTATATAATTTTTATAAAAATAAACAAATTCACTCAAAATATAATTATCTTTAAAGAAAGATAAACCCGCATCATTCCGTATAGATTCAATTTTGGTCCTTTCACGTCTAATTTTCAAGTAATTTGCCAACAGTTTCCCCATCTTATTTTGGCCTCCATAGTATCGAGCACTACTTTTTAAAATATAAGAGGAAGCGGCTTCCGTGGATATTTTGTTAAAAGTAAATTTTGCTTCAATTAGATTTTTTAATGCGGATTCGGAATTCGAGTGATAATAAGTATATTCAAGTTTTTTAATGTTATCAAGTAATTGGGAGTTTTTATGTTCAAAAGCTTTTTTCTTCTGCGAAACAAAATCAATAATAAAACCTCTAGCGGCAGCTTTAAAAGAGCCCTAAATCATTACTTGAGGAGAATCCAAGGTAGAATTAAAAGAAAAGAAATCAGAAGCAAAAGAGGTGAATTGGCTTGTGAAATTAGGATCTGATAATAATGCGTTATTAAAACGCCATCTTCCTGTATGAGGGGTGGGAGGAAGTAAGTCAAAGTCAACTAGAACCGGAGCATGATCTGATATTAAAATAGAGCCAATTTCAGAGTCAAAGATTTACCAAAGAAAAGATAGTCTATACGAGATTGTGAATGATGTGGAGGAGAGTAAAAGCTATATTTGCGAATATCAGGATTGCAAAGCCTCCATACATCAACTAAGGATTTACGCTGGATGGAGGAAGTAAACAGTGAGTGCATCCTTGTTTTGGAAAATTTAACAGAAGAATGTCTGTCTAATATGGGATCAAGAACCTGATTACAATCCCCGCCCAAAATATTATAATCTTCATCCAACAAAAGAAGTTTGTCAGAGACATGCATCCAAAAAGTATTATTGACATGTACAGGTGCATATACATTAAACAAAGTTAGAGGTATTTGGTTTATAAGAAGTTTAACAATTACCCAATGGCCTTCTAAATCAGTCTCTTGATGTACAACAGTAATTTGGTATTTCTTGTGACTTAAGACGGAGACACCATTTTTCTTACCCAAAGCAGGGGAGGTATAGACATTACCTACCCAGCCACGTTTCAATTTAGAAGCCTCGCTGTCCGATAAATGTGTTTCCTGAATTAATGCAATATCAGCATGCAATCTAGCTAAATGCGTTATTACCCGTTGTCTTTTAATAGGTTTATTTACTCCTTTAACATTCCAAGTCACAACTCTAAAAATAAACCATCAAATAGAACATGAACAGTTGATGCAAACAAACGAAAAATTAAAAATTCCATTACAGAGAAGAAGATTGGAAGAGATGAAAATAGGATTAAGAAAGAAACTCAAGAGAGGATATAAAATGAAAATATTGAGCATAAGGAGATTGAAGAAAAGTGTTTCCAAGTAAGATGAGAAAAAAAGAGAATGAATAAAAACGGTGAAAAGTAGTAGAAAGAAAGAAGAACACAAAACAAAAAAACAATACAAATTCAACATCTGATGATAGAAAAAAGTGTCAAAAGGACATACCACAAAAACACAATGAGAATGGGGTGGTGGAACCACATGAGGAAGGCAGCGCCCCAGACCGAGGGCTTCATCAGGACGCAGCAAGAGGGGAACAGCCTCCAGGCATACGTAACAAGAAAAAACATCAAAGGAGCACAAATTTGCATCTAAAAGGAAGCAGAAAAGAAAAAACCATTAACCACATCACTCACAATAGAGTAAAAAACAGTAGGTAGGATAGGGTAACAAATTTCATGACATAAACAAAAGACGCGCATATTCACAAAATAATTATGCTCGAGGGATGTCCATGGAATCATCTCTACAAGAGTTCAGAAATTGTTGAAGCATCGCCAGATCTTCATACGTCGTTGTCTTATTGTTGTAAGTCACTTTAAAGAGGCAAGGGTGGAATAAGCCAAAGCGAGCATTCAAGGAGCGAAGAGCAGCTCTCATATCCAGGAACTTCTTCCGACGGTCAGCAGTAACTTTGGTGTAATCTTGTGCAAAGAAAAGATTAGAGCCATTCCCAGTAATCTTTCCTTTCTGTTTGGCCGCTTGAAGAACCTTCAGTAGATCTGTATACTCTAGAAAGTACAAAATAACTCCTCTAGGTTTTGTTGAAGAAGAAGCAGCATTGGTAGACCGAGAAATTGAACCTAAACGATGAGCTCGTTGAATGTTCAAAGTTGGAGAACTTGGGAGACCAAGAAGTGTAGGCAAAAAAGATTGCAAAAAAGATATAGGATTCGATCCCTTAAGGCCTTCCGCAAGTCCGTAAATACGTAGGTTGTTACGTCTATTACGATTTTCTAAATTCTCGACCTGTTGCTTAAGAATTTGAATTTCCCTATGTAAACCAGGAACTTGTTCAGTAGCTACTTAAACTGATGTCACTTTTCTCTCCAGATCCTCAACTCTTCGCTCATTGTGCGACCAGTTATCCTCTAGATTTTGAAGTCGAGAATTTGTTTCTGCCATATAGGGTTTGAGCGAGCGAATTTCCTCAAGTAAAAGTTCCATAGAAATAGAAGAGGGATTATTAGTAGGAGATGGAGGATTTGTCTTCACTCGTTTTCCTGGTGCAGGAGTAGAAGTAGAGGATATTTTAGAGGAAGTTTTTGAGTTTGACCGAGAAGTATGAGGAGAGGAGGTCTTAGCGGCAGAAGAGTCATTCGTTGTTTCTTCCATATTGTCTTGTAATACGCTGAAAGGGTTAATATCTTCCACAGGTGTTGTGGTTACATTAATGTGTTGAGGAGCAATACGAGTGTGTCGTGCCGATGCCATTAAAAGGATTGAGAGATGAGAAAAATTAGTACAACAAGTCCCAAAATTTTAAAATGGCTGTGACATACTGAATTACTGAATTATAGCTCCTGGAAGTAGATGTCAAAGCTTCAGAGGGAGAGACACCGTCTCAAATTATCCCATAATAAAAGGCAAAAATTAGCTGATAAGAACCCGAGTCAGAGCTAAAAATAAAAAGCCAATGCTTTGCTATTCGCGCTCTGTGAAGCAAAAAGTGCTCATAAAAACGTAAAAGCGTTAGCAATTGTCAGCATTTGAAAGGCAAGGGTTATTTATCTTGCAGTATATGGGCATAGATTGGCAATGCGTCTATGAGGTAATATCATCACCCAAAATGGCGGCAGCAGCTGCAACTGTGAGAAATAAAGAGGTTAATCCCTCGAACAAATGAAAAATTCCTGTCACCTCAGTCACCATATTAACAAGTCCTGTGTTAGAAGCTGTATGAGAGAAGCATTGCTCCTCTCAAAGGTTAAAAACGTGAGGCAGGACGAGGAAATGAACTCACAGGAATCGAGGCAATACAAAATGGCGGTCGCACTCTGTGCGCGAATCACGGGCATCGAAAATCGGGGAAAAGCAGCCTGCTTCACTCACCTCGCCCGCCCACAGCTTCAATTCCTACTGTATAGGCATTCCGCTTGTATTCAGACGCATTTTCGGTGGCCGGGTGCCGGCGCAAAACGCCTGGAGGCTCCCGTCTCAGCTACGCTCCGATGGAGCTTCCCGAGATGGCAGCCATCTTCACCAGCGCCTAGCCACGCCCCCCCCGAGTGATGCTTTATCCCTTAAACTCTGTGTGGAAGGAGCGGCTAGGTCGAGCTGTGGGAAGTTGTCCACCTTCCTGGGAAGAACTGCGGGCCCTCTGATAATCAGTGTTAGCACTTTCTTCCCTCCGGCCACTTCCAGGCCTCAACAGTCCAGTCTGGAGTCCATATTTGATCATTTATTTTCAATTCGCACCAAGTGCTCGTTCAACCCTGACATCTTACATTCAAAAGGATCAACAATATATTTAGCATTTTTTTTAAACAGGCTCTCAATAGTATCTTTGCAATAAAGATGATCGCTTGATAATGGAGAGACCATCTGAATCAGAATGTGACAAAGCTATAGAGAGCGGTCTTACTGCAAAGTGGATATCTTTATCAGGAGCACCCGATGTACCCATCAAGTGTGCCACATTTCGTGAAGGTGGCCCCTTCCAAATTCAGGGCCAACTTGCAGTTTGCCATCTACGTTTATAACACAAAAGACCCCTCAGCAAACTACAGTCAGCAAATTAGAATGTAGTGCCAAGTTACCCAAAGAATCAAAATCCAAGGAGCTGCTGGAGTAATGGACTCAAATAAAACAACACAGTACCTCAAAGTAAAAAAAAAGCCAAGAGGGGTGGCCCTGCCCAACCACCTATGGCGCTCCCACGGGCATGGATGAGCACGACATGGCACATGCATCGGTAGAGATGGAGGCGCTTTATATCACTTGAGGGGGTAATGGTCTCCTCCACCTGCCTGCTGTGACTCAGCGCCTCCGGGCGCAGCTGGTTATGGGCCCAGTAGTCTCCTGGAAAGCGTCCTGCGCAGTTGTTGATATGGCGGCACTTTTGTAGCACTTGAGGGGATGATGGGCTCCTCCTCCTGCCTGTTGCGAGTCAACTCCTCCAGGCGCGGCTGGTTGAGGGACCTGAAATCTCCTGGAAAATGTCTGCCTTAATTAAAATTACTCCTTTTATTGCGTTACATGATATAGCCAGCCCTGCCTTGGGAAGGGGTGGAGGTTGGGACATCTTCATTTTTTTTTTTTTTTTTTAAATAGAAATTCCCTGACAAAAACAAAAGTTTATGGTACGTTATGTTTAGGTGAAAATGTCAGTTAAACAAAGGGCCTCATTTCTCACACCCGCTGCGTAGAAGGGCAGAAATGTAATGTATTTAAATTTACATGGTGCATTCCTGTCCTATCCTGGCATTGGCACACAACCTGCTGCTTAGTGTTGATGCAGGCATCCTTGCGCTGTGGTGCAATGGTGCCCACCTTGCAGACAGGATCCTCTGAGGCATTTCCATCTTTCCATGTGTGCTGTAGAATGTAGGTGGCCTTGCTTAACTTAATAAATCTTACTTAGTTGTTCCGTCGCGCTTGCACCCCCATTACGTCATCCAAGTGTGACACAACGGCTTGATAAATCTGCCCCAGACTGTTTTAAACAAACAAGCTTTCTGATATTCACCAGTTCTAGTAATCTCAAAGAATTATAACTCATGCCCCAAAGCAACTATAACCTATGCCCACTACATGCACTGCTCGTCATCACCTCACATATTACATCACTCATGACTTATTCTATGACATAATTGATAACATCACTGCAACATCTGAAATGAAATCATGCATGACAACATTTTGCATGGTGGGGGCACGAGCTATAGCTACCTTAGGGCACGAGTTACAGTTACTTGCTAAACCTATAACAGTTACTTGAGATAACTCTACATGTGTAATTGGTATGCTGACAGAATCACTGGAAGAATGACATATGTTTAATTAAAGAGTTTATGCAAACAATTTAAGGGGCATCAAAAAGGTGCTGTCCAGGTTAAGTGCAGGCCAGTGAAAACTGAGATGTATATTACACCTAAGGAAAAATTATATTTTTCTGCATGTGTATGTAACGTGTGTGTTTAAAGGAATAGTAACATTTATGAACGTCTACCCTCTTGAGCATTATCTGGAACTCTTTTCAATCGAACCCTCCTCTCCCCCTCAAAACATTGCATGGATGGTTTTCTAAATATGCAAATTTAATAGAAAATTTAATTTTCGCACATTTTGGGTTTCATTATGTATACCTAATGCTCCTTCGACTCTGCTCTTCTGTCTTTCAAGTCCCAGACCAGATCACCAGCCCATTCTGGGAGGAGCTGAGAAAGCCCCTCTTTTGGGCAATTCAGCCAAAAGCTTTTCTTCATGGATGCTCTCTTGTCTGCTTCCAGTCCCCACTGAAATCCTATAGAACTCCTAACTCGCAGGCAAACTTGGCATCTCACTCACCCAATACATGAAGAAATTCTCCAACTGACTTCTCTTTCCTTAGGTGACTAAATAAAACTGTCCCCCTCTACCTAAGGGTGCAGTATGCCCCTTGTTCGACTCCAGAATTCCCAGACACCAATTTACAAGACTGAGGAAAGTCAGCACATGAGCCTAGCATCCTTCATCTCTGGCGGGGTGGGGGGGGGGGCTCATGGGAGTCGAACACTTGAGCGTTAAATACATTCAGTCTAGCTGTTGATGTTATAATGTGCATGCAGAGTTACTTTGCTTATGTGCCATGTATAAATAGTCTCTACATGTATGAATGATACTTTATAATGTAAATTCATTGGCGTATCTGACTTCCAGGAATCCATCTTAAATAACAGTCACCAGCCCTACAAATAAATGCATATTGTTCACATTTCTCCGACCTGCGTGGTACACTACTGTTATGTTGGGCCCTAGGCCCTCATGCTCGGCGGCAATAACGGACACTGACTCATAGTTTGGGAAGTAGGGAACTGGCGCGTGCGCTCGGCCCTTTTATTACCCTCGTCACCTGACCCAGTGACGAAGGTGGTGGGTGGGTGTAAAGAGTATTACACACATGCATGAACACTAGAACGTGTCCATGCTAGGACACTACATTCCTCCCAATTTTTAATGACAAAAACCCAGAGTCAAAGTTCAACCTAGGGGAGAAAGAAAGATACACACAGATGTGATACAGTGTCCAAACTTCTGCAGAGTCGCCCACGCTTCAGCTGCTTGGAGTCACAGACGATGTTCTTCCTGTCGCGGACGATGTTCTTCCTGTCGCGTAGACCACCAGTTCACTGTGGCACCAGCCTGGGTGCTCGATGGATCCAGTCTGTTGACGACTCTGCTTTGAAGTTGTACTCACAGTCTTTTCTTCACTTTATTTCCATGGCGACAAACGCAGTTGAAGTTCTTGTGGTTCACCGCTAGATGTTGCCGTTAATCTTTTAGTCCAGTCCTATTCTTCATCGGTGGCGTGTATTCTGTTTTAGCAAAAGACGGGTTGTTCGCAAGACACCCCTCTCACCAAGATGCCCCTCTCGCAGGTGTTCCCCTGCCACGGGATATCCCTGAGGCCCTCTTCATCAGATCTGGCCTGGGTTGAGTGTCCTGTATCGTGTTACTCCCATGCCGATAAGTGCGGGTGCGGAGGAGACGACAGGTCTCACCTCAGATTCCGCAGTCAGACCTGGAGGGTAGCTGTTGGCTCCTGTCTTTGCGCGTGACGTCTTCATCCTCCTGGGACCTTTGCTGAAGGGCGGCTGATGACCGTCTCTCGTCGCGGGGATACTCTCTCTCACTGGCATCCCTGAGGCCTTTGCCCCTGAGTCACCACGGCTGGCATTGACCAGTGTCCGCTTGACCCCAAAGGTGGATGTACCGAACGGTCCGGCCTGCTCACCTCTGCAGATCCCAAGTGTGCTGAAAGCATCGTCAAGCAGATGGTCTTCTCTCCGGGCCACGGGTGTTCTCAGGACTTGCTCTCCATGTTCTGGCACTTGTCGCCTTCCTTATATTCAGGGTGTGAGTAGTCTTGCCACACTCCTCTCTCTTTCCTTGATTCTTTTCTCCGTGAGGGTGTCGAGTCACTCTGACTTCTTCTCCTTCTTCTTGCAGTGGCAACCGTGCCACTCAGATCTTTCTTTCCCCTTTTTCCTTTTAGTGGCAGACGTGCCACTCTGATGTCATCTTCCTTCTTTTCTTGTTGTGGCAAATATCTTCTTCCCTTCGCTTCACGACCTACTCTGGACCGTTTCTGTTCTCCTCTTGGTCTGGCCAGGCTTCTCCATGCAGCGCGCGCACTCTGCACGTGTTCCCCCTGGTCTTGTCCTCGTCCGAGAACACTCTCTCCATCTTCCTCAGCATTCCGAGTTAGGGTCGTGACTTTCTCTTCATCTTCTCCTTTTCACCAGTTACTTTGGTTGTTGAAGTTCGTGGGGCCATACTCTTGGTCCTCTTCGTTCTTCTTGAGCTTCTTGGACCACTTGACGGTCCGGGCTGCCGATCACTGTCAGGATACCTTCGGTCTTGTCATCAGACCTCTTGTTCTGTAGCTTCACTGACCGGTGCGTCGGTTACCTCCTTTTGCAACCCCTGGCGGGTTGGCTTCTGTGGTGCGACCATTTGGCAGGTCGGCTTGGCCTTTGTGGTGCGACCATTTGGCTGGTCGGCTTGACCTTTGTGGTGCGACCATTTGGCTGGTCGGCTTGACGAGGTGTGTCACGTCGTGTGACTACCTGTGTTCACGAGGTGCGCCACGTCGTGTGACTACCTGTGTTCGCTGCCTTGTCAGGCGCTGGTGCACGCTCATCTTCGTACCGTCGTGGTACATCTTCAGTGTAGCGTTGCTCCTTGTACCGTGATCTCTTGATGTGGTGGCTTCTTGGCGCCACTGGGTATGGCTCGACATCCTTGCCCGCTAGTGTTGGATGCTTGCTGCGCCCATCCTCTTCAGTGGGTTCCTCTCCTGTAGGCGTTGCAGTGTACCTTCCGCGTCCGGGGTACATCTGCGCTGAGTCCTTTAGTTCTCTTGAGGGTTCGCTCCACTTGATGCGGCGACAGCGCTGTCCTTGCTGGGGTGGATGTGGCTTGACACCGTTCTTCTTTCTTGTCGCTTCTGTCGCGTTCCTGGGCTTCTGGCGCATTCCTGTGCGCCTCCGTCGCGTTCCCGTGCACTCACCATTGCGCATCTGTCTGCCCTTGCGGTACACGCCTTGCTGCCTCTTCTCCATGCAGCAGCACCCTTCTTGGATGCCAGAACTTTCTGCCCTGTTGTCTTCTCTCTTCCAGGCTTCATTCATGCTGTGGAGGGGAGCTGGAGCCAGGCAGAACAGTGGAGCGCAGGACACGGGGCCAGACAGCAGGTAAGTCTCTTTTGCATTTATTTAGAGGCAGGGGATGGGGGCACAGGCATTGACAGTGTTGTCCACAGGATGATGAGGCATCACTCCATAGGGCAGTGTATTCCTCGTGTGGATGGTGGCTGGGGCTTGGTGTGCACTACATGTGCTTTATTTGTTGCGTATATCACCCTTCATGCTGCTCTCGCATGACAGAGTCTTGGGGTACTGCTAGTTCAATTTTGAGCACCTGCACCTTTCCGCTTCTTGCAGCCGTTGTTCTGCTCATTCTGGCTGCTGGGTGCGATGTTGCCTGCTGGCCACTGGGTGGCAGTGTAGCACCTTCCCTCGCTAGGCATTGCTCAGGCCCCGGGAGCTTTAAACACACTGCGGGCCTCGTTACTGGGACGTTGGCGATGGAGCGGGGTACGATCACCACAGCATGGGACACCTGCAGGCCGCTAGAGACCTTTTCCTTCCCCCAGTAAGTGCTTATGTCTTTTTTTTTCTTTTAACGCTAGCCGCACACAGTCACGTTCTGCTTGTGAGGGACTCTTGGCACTGCAGGTGGGCTCCACTCGTACTGTTATGTTCATTCTGCCCCCTCCCCGCAGCCGGTCTCCTCACTTCGCGGGCCACGCGGGAGGGGGTGCTGAATGCCGGCACTGGTTGTTGGGGCAGTGTAGGCTTACCGCTTTTCCAGCCGCACGTCCTACATCCTCGAGCAGCCTCGGGCCGCGCGCCGACTTGTTGCTTACTCTCCCGCCCTCCCCCGCAGCCACACTCGGCTTGCATGCCGTGCGGGGAGCGGGCGGGGAGACAGGGTTTCGCGGGCGGGGAGACGGGGTTTCACTCCGATGCGGCGTCTGAGGATGTGCTCCGTCGATGCGGGGTGGGCACCCACTCTTTTCACTTCGGCA
Source organism: Triturus cristatus (assembly GCF_964204655.1). Classification (NCBI taxonomy): domain Eukaryota; kingdom Metazoa; phylum Chordata; class Amphibia; order Caudata; family Salamandridae; genus Triturus; species Triturus cristatus. Next base: position 923,442,226 of record NC_140588.1, read on the forward strand.
GTGGGGCTGTGTGCTTATAGGCAGGTACGTCTGCTTCCAGCACTCCTCCATTACTCTCGGCGGCGCTGGCAGCATACCGCCATACCTTCCGCCCCATTCGGCCACGGGCTGTGCGGTGCTGCTCTCCGGAGGCCGCTTCTCAACCAGGGCTCACCTTAAGCCTGGCTGGGCTTCCCTTCAACGCGGGTGGGCTCCGCTTGCCTCCTCGACACTCGGGGCACTTCAACGCGGCCGATGCGGGTGGGCTCCGATCGGTCCGCTTTCCGGGCACATCCCCTCACCAGGAGTCACAGCGGCAGGCGCCTGAGGTGCGGGGTGGGCTCCCGGTCACCTTCTTTGTCATGCAAGCCCCAGGGCTCTTCACACGCCCCACGGGCGGTCAGGCGCTTCTCGCCTGCTAGGGTGCTTTCACGCAGGCTGCCCTCACCCCTTTTCACCAGCTGGGCTGCTGCACGCTGGGCTTAGACCCTCGTCGCCATTGTTATGTTGGTCCCTAGGCCCTCATGCTCGGCGGCAATAACGGACACTGACTCATATTTGGGGTAGTAGGGAACTGGCCTCGAGCACGTGCGCTCGGCCCTTTTATTACCCTCGTCACCTGACCCAGTGACGTAGGTGGTGGGTGGGTGTAAAGAGTATTACACACATGCATGAACACTAGAACGTGTCCATGCTAGGACACTACACACTACTCATAATTTAAAAATGTTGTTCAATGCCTCTAACGTGATCCAAAATATTTTACAGTTTTCACCGTTTAATTCTTAAGGCAATCTGAATATTTTGCTTGATTAAATGTCCATCCCATGGCCATATTTGCTCAATAACTCTAACATGATCAAAAAATGTTTACAGTTCTCACCATTCATTTCTTAAAGCGAGCTGAATATTTTACTTGAATTGGATGTCGAGCTCATGGCCATATTTCTGGTTAAAGCTCTACATGACCTCATTCTTCAGACAATTTTGAGAAACACACTATCGTCAAAAGTCACCCACTTGCTGTTGTTTTCTCTAAAATCAGCATAGCATGGAGTCCTGGGTCCTTACTGAGCGATTGATGGCGCCTGGGACGCGCATCGCGACGTCCCCCCAGCATCTGTTGCGTGGAGCAAGGAGCAAGGAGCAGCGGCGGGAGCGGCAAGCAGAAAAAGACAAAAATACTGAGGGCTGCCCGGGAGCCTGAGAAATATCCCGCTGCTACAGTTGCTTGATTTGCCAACCACAACAACCTACATCGACGGAGGTGATCCGAGTGAGCCAGGTTGTGGTGTCTAGAGGAAGGAGTATGATGTTAGGGGCTCCGTGGCCTCCCTTTAGAAAGGCCTCACCCCCTCCTCCGTCCCAACCTTATTTGTTCATCGTCGTTGGTGGAGGAGAACTCAAGTTCTGCCCGACCGGCAGCGGCAGCTGCGGTGAGTGAGTGTGAGTGAAACCCTGAGCGCCGCAGCTTTGAGCAGCGTGAGGTCAGGTCCCTGCGGAAGCGATCCAGCTAGATCTGGGCGTGGCTTGCGGGGTCCCTGGTGAGCTCCTGCTAGGGTAGTAAACAGCTCCTCACGCCATACTGCATTTTTACAGCTCTATCACTCCCTGGCCTCGGGAAATACCTGGTAGCAGTGCCATTTCACCTGCCTGCTATTTCGCCTGCCTGACACCTATAATCTCAACCTACATCAACTTCTTTAAATCAGGTTAAGAGGAGAAAGTAACAAAGTGAATCAGCAGGCGACAATGCAGGCTATGGGGGTCATGCTGCAACTGCCCAGAAAAAGTTGCATCATTTCTCGAGACAAAGTCAATCACAAGAAAAGGGTACGATTCTCAGGGAGCCAATCCTCTGGAAAGGGAATTTGAATATTTCCTGGAGCATCTATGATGGGGAGCCGTTATAGTAAGGTGACCGCCACGATTGTTTTTAAGACCCTTAGCACAAACTAATAATAATAATAATAATAACAAGGATGAAATCTGGCAAAGTGCGAAGCAAGGTACAAGTTCCTATTAAAAGGAAGCGAGAAAGAGACACCATGCTGGGAAACCTAACTGCGAAAAGGAAACCACAAAATCAGTTAAGCGGGGCAGACGTCAGTCATCCCCTTGTCCTGAGGAATTGTAGTGCTATATAGGACTCGGACCCAAAGCTAGACCCAGAAGCCAGCCCCAAGCCATTAACCAGCTCTGCCTGTATTGCAAGCTTGAGGACAGGCCAGCCTACAGAAAAGACATACAAAATCAGCTCAACCCGTTAAAAATAACAGATTACTTCCGGTTAGCGACCTTGCCGTATGGCCCAGAAATGTTAGTATACAAAAATGCAGAGGAGGATGTTAGACTCGGTTAGGAAACAATCTGTATTAGAGTTTTGTTAAGGATAGTCACTCACACCTGTTGACAATAATGTATCTAATGTCCTGCTGAATTTTGTATAACTGATTATCGTGCAATTAAGAAATTTATTGTTTTATAACTTAATAAATACGGCCGGGGGGTCTTGCGACCTCCCGCCTTCCAAAGATACCAGGTTTTATGTTCCTGTGTCCGGGGGTTGGTGTGGTCATAGGGAGGGGGGCGGCAGCCAGTCACTGACCATGGGGTTCCCACCAGAGAGGCCGAGTGCCTCTCCGGTGTGCTGCGACGCCTGAACTACAGCGGAGTTGGTTTTTTTGGGGGGGAGACAGTGCAGTGGTGGTGGTAATGTGAAGAGTGCAAGTTTTAAAAAGGTGTCACAATTTTATCCATAAACAATTTTAATACTGGAAAACTGGACACAGTTAAAAGGAAGTGTCGGATGCGTACAAACTAGTTATAATAGACTAGTTGCATCCTGAAATCGGTGAAAAAAGGTCAACATGTTTCTGCTTCTAAAGGGGTGAACGAAGCATTCGTCAGGACCTGGGGGGACTGCCACGGCGGTATACGCACGCTAAGGCGTACCCTAACCTGTGGAGTCTAAAACCGTTAAGACTTACGGCTCTAAATGGCAATCAGGGCTTCTGAAAGCTTTAAATTCTGTTGAGACAAAGAAAAGAAGATAGTCGAACAACATAATTCACAACACAAATATCGATCAGGGTGCATGCCTCAGTCGTTGGTGTATACTCCAAAAAAGTCGCATGCATACCATGTATTGTGCTCTCAAAGTAACAGTGGTACAATTGTGCTAGCATACAGTGATCCGCAGTGTCACTGTGTAGGGATATGCCACGATGATGACAGCACATCTCAAAGCATCGTATTCTCACAGGGTATATGCAGGAGAAATAACCGAAATACATTGAAATATCGGTGGAAAACAAACAAACGTAATGGGAAGTTCCGAGTTAAAGACAAAACGTTTGACAAATGCCGTTAGCAAACAACCAAGTAGATTAGACTGAGTCGGGAAAGGTGAAGGCAGACTTGGCGTAAAAAAACAGGAAAAAGGCAGGGCTTTTCATATTAAATTAAAACAGACATAGTTACAGATAAAACGCTACTTAGGGGCTTACGTGAAGTACTAGTACACCTCACGTCATGAGTCCTGGTGGGGGGCGGGACTTGTAGTCACACCCTGTGTGTACAGAACGAAGAAAAAATTAGGACAAGGTAATAGTTACCGCTAACGCTGTGGAAGTGGATAAAGGCGGACGCACTTACTTCGTCAAAGTCTGCCGCCCGTCCGGTACCTATCTTGATCCTTCCGAGGACTCGGATGTTAACGAGCTTCCTCCGGGAAAGGTATCATATAGGAAGGGAGCCGATAACAAATGGGAGTGTTCCTTGACACGCTAGCGTAGTGACGTGAAGCCGTTGTTGGGGCTTAGTCACTAGAGCGCTAACTTTGCAAACAGCGTGAGGAACAATGATACATGAGCCTACCCAGCGGGATGACGTATGGCCGCTGAGGGGGGAGTGTGTTATGTTAAAAATTACGGCAAGGGGACAAAGTGGAGAATAAATCTAATCTATTCTAAACTACACTGTTATGTGTCCATCCATAATTATAGATATTGAGAATATTGAAAACGCACGTATATAGATATGTATCTACAGAAGTGCGATCGGTGCGCTGGGGTAGGGGGACGAAACGGAGAGGGGGGAGGAAGGGGGGAGGGGTTGCTCAGCAAGAAAGTGGCGGTATTGGAGCTTAGAGCAGTACTATTCTGGTGACTAAGTGCCCATGCTGTAAGACAAAAAGAAGCTGGAGGTAGTATGTAGTGGATAAGGGGATTAGATATCCCTGGTAATGAATGGTGGAGAGTCCTAACGTCTTAGTACTGAGCCCCAAGGGATGTTATCATTGAAACCCCGTGTGTTTGTTGAAAGATGATAAATCCATCTTTGTTCCTTCTCGAAGAGGACGCTGTTTGATCTGTTACCTGGTGTGATTTGTTCAATCACAGTCCAGTGGAGGTTGTTCGGAGTATGGTTCATTTGTGCGAAATGATCAGTCAATTTGGTTATGTTCTTTCTGCACCGGATGTTACTTCAGTGTTCCACGATCCGCTGCTTGATTTTGCGTGTAGTAATACCTATATACCTGATGCCACAAGGACAGGTTAAGAGGTAGACCAAGTTGGATGAATTGCAGTTGGTATGTGTGCGTTGTATCCAGGTTTTTCCTGGTTCTAGATCAAGGGTCTTAGAGGCTATGGTCAAATGGCACACACTGCAAGAACCGCAGGGGAAATGACCTGTTACTTTTGGGAGACCCCACGCCTGGAGAACAGAGGGAATCTTATCAGGCTCTGCAGGTCTGGGTCTCGTGTGGACCAGGGCGTCTTTTATGCTCCTAGATTTTCTGAAAGAAAAAAGAGGTTTCTCCCATTTATTGTTGTTGCTTGTTAGAATCCGCCAATGCTTACGAATTGACTTTGTCACTGCATTAGATGCAGTACTGTACGTGGTGACACATGTGAGTGGAATATCCTCCATGGATTTAGGTATTTCTTCAAGCAAAGCTTCTCTGTGTTGATTCCTTGCCCTTTTGCATCTTTTAGTGAGGATCTTCTCAGGGTAGCCACGTTTCTGAAGTTTCTCAGTCAGGCTCGTTGCTTGTAAACGGAAATCTTCCAACCGGCTGCAGTTACGTCTTAGGCGGAGGTACTGTCCAAAAGGAAGATTCTCTCTCAACTGTCTCGGATGGAAACTAGAGATGGCCAAAAGGTTGTTTTTTGCAGTGGGTTTATAATGGGTTTTTGTGATCAGTTTGCCCTCTGATTTAGTAATGACCAGGTCTAGGAATTCCATTTCGTTCATATCAAAGGCATAAGTAAACTTGAGGTTCGGGTCACAACCATTGATCCATTCAAAGAATTCCAAAAGGATGTTCTCAGGTCCCTGCCAAATCACTAGAACGTCATCTATGTATCTTTTCCAAAAAGATATATAGGACGTAAAAGGATTGTTGGCTGCCAAAATATATCTTTTTTCGAAATCATAGACATAGAGGTCAGCCACACTAGGAGCAAAAGTACTGCCCATTGAAGTACCTGTAGTTTGCAAAAAAAGCCTTCCCTTGTATTCAAAAAAGTTTCTCGTGAGAGCCAAAGTGGCACATTCCACAATAAATTGTCTAGGTGTCTCAAAATCCCAAGTGGTGGCTTCTAAAGCTTCACTGATGACTCTAATGGTGTCGTTCTGGGGTATGCTGGTGTATAGGCTCTCGATGTCTAAGGAGACCAAGAAAGTATCCTGGTCCACCCTAAAGTCTAAAAGGAGTGACAGTAAGCTCTTAGTGTCTTTAAGGTAGGTGGAACTTGCCTGAATAAGGGGTTTTAGAAAGAAGTCACAATATTTGGAAAGCGGTTCCAGAAGGGAACCAATGCCCGAGACAATTGGACGACCTGGCGGGGGGGTTCTGTTCTTATGGGTTTTGGGTAGGGTATGGAAGTATGGGATAATACCCTCACCTTTAATGAGAAAATCTGCTTCATGTCGGCTTAGGTGTCCGTTAGCTTCAGCTTCCTCTACTAGAGTGCAAATGGTAATTCGCAATTCTGCAGAGGGATCAGTTAGTAAAGGTGTGTAATTTTTCTGGTCGCTAAGAAGGCGTTTGCATTCATTGTCGTAAGCTGCAGCGTCCTGGATGACCACCCCACCACCCTTATCTGCTGACTTTATGACAATTTTTGAATTGGACTGGAGGGGTTTTAGTGCCTCAAATTCGTTACTACTCATATTTTTAAATACATCTGTCTCCTCAAAGGATTCCACGTCATTGAAGACTGCTTGTTCAAAAGCAAGTAGTTCTGCTGGGACAGTGTGCGGTGGAGGGGTAAAAGTGGATTTTAGACGTAGTCCTGTAACATTTGTGTCTATTGAAGGGTCACTAGGTTGCTGTTTCTCAAAGAAAGACTTCAATTTAAGTTTTCTAAAAAACTCCGCCAATTCACAGTGGAGGCGAAAACGATCAAGGCGTGCTGTAGGCACAAAACCTAGGCCTTTTTCCAGCTCTGTGCATTCTGCTTCAGTCAGGACCAGAGAAGAAAGATTGGTAACTAAGGTCTCTGATTGCTGGGGCCTGCTTGTTGGGCTCCGGATTTGCTCCGAGTGTTCTTCCCCACAGCCTCGTCTTGGTCCCAATGTACCTGGTTTGTCCCTCTCCTTCTTCCCCGACCTCTCCGGCCCATCTCTAAAAAAGGAGGACGGTACATGCTTTGAGGGTATTGAGGGACTAGCATAAAAGGAGGGTTCCAACCCATGACCGGGAATTGGTGTTGTTGGTATTGGTTTTGAAACATACCCCCATGGTTGGGGAATACCGGCCAGTTTTGTTGGAAGTGTTGTTGTCTATTCCTACCTCTGCCTCGCTGTCTAGATTTATAACTATCCCCACTTGATCCGCTAGTGGTGGATGCGTCATCCTCTGAAGTGTCAGAGTAAGCGGTGTTACGTGGGGGAGGTGTGAAGTCAGGGTTAGCATAGGGATAGACTTTGGTGTAAGAAAAACGTTTAAGGTCTTTTTGGAATTTCTGGGCTTTTGATTGAGTGAGGTTGTCTTTATATTCACTGATCTCCTTGTTTAGTTCCTCAAGTTTTTTCTTGTATCCTGTAAGAGTGGTCTTAAAGTGGGATTCAGTGAGTTGTATATCTACCATAATGGCCTCAGAAAGCCTTAAAGCTGTTTTGATAATAAGGACCAACCAATCGCGGTTACAATGCCACGCGATTTGTGCCCATTCCTTCCTGAAGGTAGGGTCATTCAAGAAGATGCGTGGGGCGTTTGTCACTAATAGGCCTTTCGGGGCTATGTTGTTTCGTAAATATTCAGTTAGAATAGTGCCATGTAAGATGGTTCGAATACGGTCACGTTTAAGCTCAGACAATTTGTCCCATTCAGTAGTCTGAGATATTGTCTGAGCTATAGAAGGGTCTGAGAAGAGGGAGGGATCAGCCAGAAGGGCATCCACCTCCGCATCAGTGTATGAAAGCCCTGGATTTTCCATGTTGCTGCCAAGGTAAAAAGAACCCTTATTATGAATTCAAAAGAAAAGGGTTTCAGTAGAATCTAAAAAAGACTCTCGCAGCTGTGCGCTGCCAATATATATATCAACAACAAGAGAGGGAGGGAAGCTACTAGAGCCACTCTTAATCCCCCTGGGTTATATGAATCAAACAACAAAAGAGTGGATCCTGAATTTAGAATGAACTAGCTAGAAAAAAGTGCTCACTGTGTTTTAAAAGAACCCTCACTTACCAACCTGGTTGGTGACATGCTTCATCATCGGGTTCCCACCAGAGAGGCCGAGTGCCTCTCCGGTGTGCTGCGATGCCTGAACTACAGCGGAGCTGGGTTTTTTGGGGGGAGACAGTGCAGTGGTGATGGTAATGTGAAGAGTGCAAGTTTTAAAAAGATGTCACAATTTTATCCATAAACAATTTTAATACTGGAAAACTGGACACAGTTAAAAGGAAGTGTCGGATGCGTACAAACTAGTTATAATAGACTAGTTGCATCCTGAAATCGGTGAAAAAAGGTCAACATGTTTCTGCTTCTAAAGGGGTGAACGAAGCATTCATCAGGACCTGGGGGGTCCTAATAGGCCCCAATAATAGGCTGGAAGATAAAAACTCTGTGGAAATAGTGGATGAAAACCTCACAACTAATCCCAGGCTCCACTATGAATCTCCTGTTGATGTGAGCATAAATACTGATGCCCTCGTGCTAACTTGACAAACTAAAAGGGAAAGTAACGAGCGAGGAAAAGAAGGAATAAATCTCGCCTGGGTAACCTGGAGATCGTTTACCCCTCTTTAATTGTTCAACAGGAAGATCTGGATTGTTCTGGGAAAGCTCCCACGGAACTGAACGCATACGGTATTGCCTCGGCTCCAGTACATGATATTACCCACAATAAAGCAGCACCTCCTCTAAAACTGAGGGCATCTTTTACAACACGCAGTGGGCCTTTGTCAAAATGTAGTTCACAGTCTGAGGGAATATCTGGAGTACAAGAAACCAGCCAACAGGTTCAAACATGGTGTACCGAGGAGCCGCAACAGAAGAGAGCAAGGAGGAAGAAACCCAGACGCAGTCTATAGAGGAGCATCGTCTTCTGGAACCTCATTTGCTGGCGGTAATCGGTCACAATCTGTTGACTTCAAGTGATATTGTCGGCTTTGACGATCACCTTGGTGGTTTAAACAGCACTGGATAGAAGCTGTTATGGATCCCGGAATTTAAATTGAGGTGCTCCCGAGATGTCTTAAACCGTTCAAGTATTCTTAAGTTGATCAAAGCCTTACTGGACATGGACTATGTCAAGTCTGATGACATTTTATCAATCAAGTTCCTGCCGGCAAAAGGGCCCCAGCTCACAGATCCCACTCTCGTCACCTTCTCGAAAAGAGAAAGCACCTGGGGTATTGAAGTAATTATCTATCATGGGGAAAGATACCCCCACATGCTCCTACCAGGACCACCAATAGACAAGCAAGTGGCTTCCAACTGGTCAGTATCAAGAAGAGCCAGCAGTAGGTCTCGCCTTCTGGCTCATCACAAAAACAACCCGAATCTCACAAAGATGACAATCAAAGTAATCAATGAAACAGACCCCAGCCAGCAACGAAGACTGGTAACAAATAATTAGCATCAAAACACCTGGGGTTGGCTACCGAAAGCCCTGTCTCGCACTAGGAGCAATCAAGATTGAGTTGAGGAGAGGCCACCAGAAATGGTTCAGGTAGGCTTGTCAGTCTGTTCTTGGAACATCAGCGGCCTAAGTCAAAATGTACGGATCCAGTATTCACAGGATTTCTGAGATAGTTTCACATCCTAATGTTTCAGGAAACCTGGGCTCAGATTAGTATCCCTCTCATTGGCTATAAAGAATATACAAAACTAGCAGAAAGAAAGAGCGCTTATGGAAGGGCGAAAGGTGACCTTGCAATTTATATAAACACCAATTTAGCGAGTAAAACAGCAGAAGTGTTTGTGGATGACCCAAATATGCTGGTGTTAAAAACGGAGGGTTGAGCTAATTACTCTAAAGATCCGAATATCATTATCAACCTATACATCAAGCCAAAGCAAAAAGCAGCATTGTCTAGAAGAATGGTTGCCCATCTATCCCAGCTGAAAGATAGTCATAATAATTCACATTGGCTTGTTTCTGGAGACTTCAACCTCAACCTATTTCACTGTCCCTTGGAGGAACATACTGATGCAGTTGGCCCTCTCCCTGAGCAAGCAATGCCATTGAAAATACGTAGGGATACATCTGGAGAAGAGCTTACAAAGGCCTGCGAATTATTGGGTCTGCTGGTACTAAATGGTCGAAAACCATCTGAAATTCCACCCGCCTGGTCAAGGGTCTGGGGCCATGCGGTTTCAATCATAGATTTCACCCTCGTTTCAATGCCTCTTTACATCTAGGTTTGCGATTATGGTATATCCCATCGTGTTGAGAGCGATCACAATCTTCAGGTCATCGCGGTGAACCCAACCCTGTGTAAACTCAAGGTAGTTCGTACGTTGTCTTGGGAAACTCACTCAGAAAATCTGAAACAACTGAAGTGGACCTCTTGTTCTATCAACTCCATAGCAGAGGATGCAGTGTCACGTTTACAGACCCTAGCTCAAATGGGTCCCAATCCAATAGTGACATGGGAAATTCTTACCAATCACATGACCAAAAGCTAAAGCGAGAACAGCCACAAAAAGGGATCTCGTCTTGACTACTGTAAATCATCTATTATCTCCCCCCACATTCGGAAAATTAAAAAGGTAACAGGCAAACTTTTCCGACAATCACGTCAAATACCCAGGAGATCTGGATCTATTACAACAACTCTGCAATGAGAGACAGCGCCTAAAAAAAGAAATCTGGACATATAAACAATCCAAACAAGAAACATTATGGGCCCAGTTACTACACCCCTCTAAAACACAATTCGAAAAGATTCTGGTGGATAATCAAAAGGGACGAGAAAGGCCCGCAGCTGCAAATAACGCTTATATCAGTGAGATGGAATGGGTTCATTATTTGAAGTTACACTTCAAGAGCGGTTTGACACTCATAACTAGCCCCCACCGCCCCAATAAGGCCACTGTGGCACAGAGGATAATCACAGCGACCGAGGTAGAGAAGGTTATCAATAAGTCCCGGCAGACTGTGCCCCGGCCCTGATGGGCTACCTCAGGCATTTTTTAAGCACTTTACCCCACAATGGGCTGGCTTCCTGGCGTCAATGTTCAATTTCATTCTGGAAAATGATGTTTTCCTGACAGCTGGAGTGGCTCAATACTCCATCCCATTTTTAAAAAAATGCTTGTTCACCCCGAAACTACAGATTAATAGCATTGATGAAGGTTGAGCTAAAATATTTTTCAACGTTGTTATTGCATGATTTGGAATCTTGGTCACATGACAATGGAAGACGCCTCCTTAATCAAACCAGCTTTCTAAGGGGCCAGGGCACTTTAACTAAGCTCATGACCCTGAGCCTAATTACAAATAGAGCAAAAACAACTGGGACACCTCTTTACATGTGATTTGTTGATTTTAAGGCACCTTTTGATTGTGTCCCTCGGAACAAGCTATGGGTCAAACTTTAGCGAGGGAGCATTCCACCCAACATCTTACGAGCAATTAGGCTGGTATGCCCGGACACATGGGTCAAGATAAAGATCGGAGATGGCTCGTGCGTATCAAAGAAGGTGCAAACAACAACTTGCGTAAAACAGGGCTGCGTCCTAGCCCCCCTTCTTTCTAATTTATTTTTGGCTGATTTCTCTACAGAGCATGACGAGCAGATTGCTCACGCACCGAGCTTTGGAGGACAACAAATGTCGCACATCCTATATGCTGATGATCTAGTACTGTTTAGTAACACTCGAAAAGGCCTTCAAAGGCTGATTAAATCACTTGGAACTTACACTGAAAAGAATGACTTGGAAGTACATCTCACAAAAACAAGTGTGTTGGCATGTAATCGTGCACCTAAGAAAAATCCTAAATGGCTTCATAAGGGAAATAGAATTGAAGAGGTTAAACTGTACGTATACTTAGGAGTGAAAATAGATGCAAACGGCTTTGTTTCCCAGAAGAAGTCGATAAGGACGAAACCGCGGGCATTAATTATGGCTTCACGTCACTGGCCAGATCTGTTCGAGGCCACGACATGAAACCCTCTGCTAGACAAACTGTTGATAAGAGCCTATAATCAAACCTTTAGGCTCCCCAGGTCAGCCTAACCTGCACCGCTCTACTTACGAAACAGACACTTGCTAGGCCAGCGGCATTTGTAAAGCTTTGTAATACCCTGCGTGCAGCAACTGAAAACACTCTGGCTAACTTAGTCTGGACCAAAATCAACTTAGAACAGGGAAATGGCCTTCACATAAAATAACATTAGGATGCTCGAACTCTAATATCTCTGGAAATTTATTTTAAAGAAATCGGTAAATAAATCAACCAGAATGCTAAGCTGGATGGCAGATAAGGAAAGCCTGTCTAGACGTCATCATGGGTGGCTGGTGCTGAAACCATATTCCATTTTAAGAGAATCACCCTTGCTGGCAGCACCTTTCCACCAGAAGATCAAACAGTTATTTTTGGCCCTATGATTTGGTGAGAAACCCACACTAGACCTCATGCCAAAATGGAGGATGGTTGGTTTGAGTGAAGATCCGTCCTGCAGCTTATGCTATCAGTGGAATGAGACACTGCTCCACATTGTATGAATTTGTCTAGTATTGATGGGCCAACGGAGATCTCTATTAAGACGGGAGTTCCTTGACCGGGGAATTGTGTCATGTAGGTCTGCACTGGTGGAGTCTATGGACCCAAGTAACACAATGTTGAATATTAGACTGACCCAGTTTTTGAACATTTAAACAAAATCGAGTAAAATATAGGTTGAGCGCTGAGTAATCTGGAGGGGGTCCTTGAATCTGACTTTAGGATGTGATAAATCCGTAGCTTTTAGGGTAAACCTCACAAGAGTAGGCAAACTCCAATGACTGGCTGCTGGGGACCGCTATAATAGCCGTTCCTTATCCCGCTATACTTGGGTAACAACTTTTTTAACTTGGCCTCATTTTTCTCACATGTTGGCATCTTAATGATGCATAGTTCTGCACATCAGCACTTTTACAGGGGGAAAAACCATTGTCCATTTAGCATCGTACATATACCCGCTTTAGCTCTGTATATAAGCACTTCAATTATCTATAGCGATTTAATTATGTGAACTTCAGCTGCCCGTATTGCAATTTTGCACTTTACCAATTAGGGAAAAGACCAGTCCCCGATTAGTCATTTTGATCCATTTAATATCTGCATTTGGCATCTTTACGTATATATTTATGCAGGAAGGTTAAAAAATGTGAAGGACAAGTGACAAGATGTCTAATGGCTGAAGTAGATGTATGACACATTTTTAGTCTTTCTTGTATGCATTTTAAACCTTTTGAATTGTATGTTTGAATCATGATTATGGTTTTAATTTACTAATAGGCTATTACTACTAATTGGTAGTATAGCATGAAACAAAATCTCACACTGTGCCTGGTATAATATTTTTTGCTGTGGAATAGTCCACACCATAATCCACCCTATTTGATCAAATCAGTGGGTAATCACACCCATAATAAAATTACTTGTCAAAAATTTCTTCTGTCTTAAATATGTTTTCCAAATTAAACCTGTCTCAAAAAATTGTAGGTTAGCTAACTAAGCATTACTATCATCATTAAAAGCCGTCTCTCTTTGCAGGGATGTTTTTTTAAACTGAGTCAACCCTTAACAGTTTACTCCTCATCTATTTCCCAACTTTAACTCCTTATTCATAGCAAATCAATGTGACTATGAGACACATTGCACTGTGTCAGATAGTCTCACCCTGTACAGAGAGCCCACCATCTCATCATATGTGATTGCCGCCCACAATTAAATTGACTGATTTAGTCTTATTTCCATCACCAACCTTGTTTCTGTCATTAACCCCTGAATCACAGAGTGCTACATTAAGGAAATCTGAATAGTGCTTAAATTGTTAAAACACCTATCTTACAACATACCATACTTACAATTAATCAGCATATCATCCATATTCTGATGCCTCCCAATAGCAGAATTTTCTTTAATCTGCAATACTGTCTCCTTCCCTACAGCCTGGCTTTATACCCTGATATTGGACTGAGAAAGCCTTGGTAGGATTTCGGGATAATGTTTTGAGGTTTACTGTTGAGTTGCTTCCTGCTCTGTTGCATCTCTCTTCGGCATTCAGCATCAGACTTTGAATTGTGGCAAATGCTGACTCTGCCTCAGTAAGCTGATTCACTTCTTTCCTAATACATATAGGGGGATATTCTCAAGAACGTGTGATAATTATCGCAAAAATAGCTTAACGCAACTTTGCACATCACAGTCTATCGCGGGAAAATAATGCAGTGTTAACGTTGTATTCTCAACCGGGCGGCACCATGCGATAGTCTCACGATAACGCACCAAATGACCGCGTCAGAAGTAACGCGACGCCGAAAAAACGCGAAACACATACGCGAAAAAAGTTGAGATACAAAAATCAACGGTAACCAGTGACAGGCCTGCAATTCCCACGCGTCATGCGGGAAAATGCACTACAAAAACACCGAAAAACACAAACAAAATAATTTAAACTGCGTAGCACCATGGAGGAAGCCGGATCAAGTACAGAGGACAACCAGAACCCCACAAGCCCCCAGGATGACCAGCCTGGGACCTCGGCTCACGGAAGGGCAAGGAGAAGAAGACGAGGAAGACGAAGTTCAGTCCGCAGGAAAACAGGATCATCGGAGGTAATAGAACACCACCAACAACTGTTCGTTACCTCCAACATGTCATTGGCAAACAAAAATGCAATATGGCAGGCCACCCTGGACAAGGTGAATGCAGCCAGAGTGAGGAGGAGGACAAATCGAGAGGTCAAGAGGCGCTGGGATGATGCGAAGAGCAAAACCAAGAAGAAACTTGCTGACAACCATCAGGCAGCAAAGCGGACTGGTGGTGGCAGTCCGGCGGAACACCAGGATCTGGATGAGATGCAGGAAATGGTGACCACAGTCATCAGTGGGGAGATGGTGGCAGGAGTTGAGGGTCCGAACACTGCTCAACATGACCTGACACAACAGCACCAGGGTGACTACCCAACAGGGACCTGGGGGACGGAGGTAGATGGGCACAATGGCACACATGCACAATTAAGTAGAGCACACTGCACACCCACAATGACTATGGATCATGTCCCTCATCCCCTTGGCACACTGCAGCACACATACAAACAGCAAGTAAGCCCCCGCCCACTATGGGCACAAATGGGTCCTTCCCCACACAGCACCAATCTCACAACCAACCCATACACACATGTGAAAACCAGCAAAGCTGAGTGTCTGTGAGCCAAACTGACAATGCAAGTGACACCGCATGATGATTAGCATGGCTGCAGTCCAATTATCATGACATGATGCACGCCACGACACTGAGGTGGCTAAGTGTGGAACATATCCGGAAAGGAGCAGGTCACACTCTGACACGTCCACATGCACATACAACCCCTGACGGCAACAACACATCTGCGGATAAACCATGCCCAAGAGTCCCAACTCCCAACAAGAGCCAAAATTAGCCAAGTCTGCAACATCGCAGCACTGTAGAAGCACAGAAGTCAAAGGCACACTGCCTCAAAGGGATAAGGGGCAGCAAAATCATAGCTGCAGGGGCGACTCACCCACATTGCAGCACACACATATAGCAAAAACAGCACATCAACATTGACGACGATGTGGTACAAAGTGCAACACTAACACTGCAGAACAGAGGACACAACTGTTTCTGCTTGTGCATAGAAACTGGCCAATCACATCTGACATAGTAGGAAACTGTGAGAGGAGAATGTATGTGTACAACCTCACATCCGTGATGTAGTTCAAATGTCCACTGTCCCGCATCAAATAGTCAGCTCCTCCAAAACAGTCACAATTTACATTGTCATGCAGTCTGTATATAAACTTGAACAATGCGTCAACATACATGTCAACACAATGTTAAAATGTACCCCCCCTCGATCAAGTATGAAAGTATGGATGAATGTAAGGACATTAATTGCACAAAAAGGTACACCCTGGGAAATGAAAGCAATTTTCTTGTGTGACCGTGACACACATAGGCAGGGAGATGACTGGGAATGTGTGCACTAGCTGTGGCCTCATTGCTCTGAAACAACAATTGCACAATTTCACAACTTTGCCCCACGCAATGTTAGGAATAGGGCTGTGTATGAAATGTCTAAGTCGTTGGCATGCCTAAAGTAGTGTCCCCCATCACATTTAACAACAGAACATGTCTTTGCATACCTATTCACACTCAACTGGGTGGACACAGCCTGTAGTGATGGATCACATTGATCCACATGGCAAGAAGTTGGACACCATACTCACATTGCTGAGGACACGTAAGAGCACAGGTCTATCAGCAACTATCCCAACCACAATGTCTGGCTCACAGAGGTGGAGCTGGCAATAGGGACTCACCCCTAAGTGAAATGTGTCTGTCAGTCCCTCACTGTGTACGGATAATGCTCATTGAGGCACACGATTTGTCATTCTAATTAGCACTCATCACAGTTGAACACTAGTGAAGTTGCCTAGACTTGATTAGCATGTGCATGTCAGTACGGGCAAGAGAAGGGCCACAACACGCAGACCAATGCATCAGACACTAACAGGCAGCATTTGGTTACGGTACAGTTCCACGTGACAGGCGTTGTGCATGGGCCCGGTATGTTCTACCATTGTGTTGGTGGCTCTCGGAGAACCGGCAATCTTCTGACCTGCAGCAGTTATGTGGATGATATGCCACAGCTCGGAGCAATGAGTCGTATGTGTGTGCAACGTTTGGACGTATGGGTTGTTGTGTATGTAAGTGTCAAGGGCATTCCATGCAAGAGTACCTCGAGCAAGGACTTCTGTGTGTGCGGTGTGGATACGTTGCTCTTTCATTAGCGCTGTGCGTAGTGTGGGAGTCGTCATCATCTGCTATGGTATCTCTCTCAGGGGGTGCCTGCCGCATGCAAGACCAAGGTCGGGGGGGCAGATGTCCTTACGCCTTATGTATTGAGACAAAGGTGCTTTCATCCCTAATGTTAGTCTGACTACTCCTTGCATTCTGGATATGTGATGTGGCTTTCGCGCTGCAAATGAGGCTAGGCCTTAGGCTTATGGTGCACCAATAGCGATACACACTCAACAGTTGGCATGTATGAGCCAAGAGCCCGAGCGGTCTTGTGCTCCTTGTAAAATTCGTTCGTGCGCGGCCGCCCTCTGGGTGCATGCAACATTACAACATTATCGATTGCCGGCCATGTAGCGCCGACACTGCAACAGATACCCACGCATCACTTGGTTTCCTGTCCAGCCCAGGAATGAACCACGCCCAGGACGCAGGGATAATTATTCAGACCCTTACGCTGGCCTGGTGTACGCCGACCCAGCCCACTCGGCTTAGGTGTAAAGGGGGGACGATGTCGCTATGTGTCCCAGTTCTTCCCCACTGCTGGAGGTGACATGGCTGCGTCCGCATGGCATATCACGAGACTCAATCATAAAGGTTCCATGACTTGCGTTGCACAGACTTGGTGGCACCGGATACACTGCGGACGGCACGGGCCTACCGCCACGGGACGGTGACTTTCGGTGCACTGAGGTAGGGGCACCTTAAGTGCTTAGCGGGTGTGCAGTCTGCGATGATGCGCCATCCTGGTGGTCCGGACTGATAAGGATTTGTGTGAGCCCTGCTGGACCGCAGTGTTGACCTAAGCCAGCAGGCAGCGCGGACCTACCGCCAAGTGGCATTGCCACCAGTTCACAGCGTTAGTGGCACCTAAAGAGCTGGGCGGGTGTGCAGCCTGCAATGATGTCGTGTGCAATGATATGATCTCTGCCATTGCGAAATCAAGACCCAGAATCACGTGTGTGCGGGCTGCATGATGTGGTGACTGCCAAGGCTGCGGGCCACAGGCTTGGAGCTTGCACCGGCACGTGATGGGCCCTCTTGGAAACACGCTGGTGGTGGGAGGTGAGCAGTGTGGTCTGGGTACGCAGGGGGGGCAATCACCGCTGGGTGGCGGGAGGGGCTGGGGCGCAGCAGCCTGTGTGCGCAGGGGCGGGCAAGCGATGATGGCGTGTGCAATGATAAAAACTCTGCCATTCATGAATCTGGACTCTGTTTCAGATAAGGGACCTGGTGGACTGCAGTGTATACCGGCACATGGTTGAAGACACACCGTTGGCAGCAGGTGAGCAGTGAGGCCTGGGTCCGCAGTGTCGGCACTCTCCCTCTCCCTCTCCCCCTTTCACTTTCTCTCGCTTTCTCTCTTTCTCTCTCTCTCGCTCTCTTCCTTTCACTGTCTCTCTCTGTCTCTCTCTTTCTCTCTCTTTCTCTTTCTCTCCCTCTCTTCCTTTCACTGTCTCTCTCTTTCTCTCTTTGTCTCTCTCTTTCTCTCTCTCCATCTCTTTCTCTCTCTGTCTCTCTCTTTCTTTCTCTCTCTGTCTCTCTCTTTTTCTCTATCTCTCTCCCTCTCTTCCTTTCACTCTCTCTCTCTCTCTCTCTCCATTTCTTGCTCTCTCTCTCTCTTTCTCTCTCTCTTGTCCAGAGAAGACCCCCCATGACTCTTTCAAATAGTTGTATTGAGTTTAATTTTAATAAAATATTTTGTTTGGAAATTCAAAGATAAATGAATGATTCTCCTTTTTCTGACCACACATAAATGTTAAATGTTGTAATTGTGCGACATCAGGCAAATTGAGACCGTTGCCATCCGTGATGATTGCGGCCCATTTTTGCCTCACCCTTTTCTGAACCTCGACATGTACCCATGCTGCGTGTAAGTGTCTTAAGCATGTCCCTGCCTGTTGTGGCCATTGCCTCGTCCGTACTGACACGCACATGCCAATAAAGTTTATGCCACTCCACTGGTGTCTAACTGTGATGTGTCTTGATTAGATTGTCCACTTGTGTGCCACAATGATCATCGTCCTTACACAGGGAGGAACTGACTGACGTATGTGCAATGGGGGTGGCTCCCTTTTGCAAGCTCGACCTCTGTGAGCCAGACATTGTTTTGGGATAGGTGCTGGCCGACCTGTGCACCTACATGACTTCAGCAATGTGAGTATGGTGTCCAACCTCTGACCATGTGGAGCAATGTCATATTTCATTACACTATGTTTCCACACAGATGTGTGTGAGTAGGTATGCGACGTGAAGTTCTGTTGTCACATATGATGTAAGACACCACTCCTGGCCTGCTACCGATTTGGTCATTCCTACACACAGCCCTATTCAATACATGGACGTGTGCCTATGTTGGGGGGTTGTGATATTGTTGTTGATGTGCAATGGGGACACAAATAGTACTCACCTTCACAGTCATCCAATTGGCCATGTGTCTCAGGGATACACATGCGCATAGATGTCAGTTTCCAGGGTGTACCTTCATGTGCAATCATTGTCCCTACATCCAGCCATAATTCCATATGTGAGTGAACATAGTCATGACACATCTGTGTGATTTAGAATGTTTTATTCACATTCAGGTAATTGACGGAGCTGTAGCTGTACATGGCCATCCAAGCCCACATTACATGGAAGCCCTGTGGTGGGCCAACCAGAGTCCTTTGGGGATTGAAAAGTGATTAGGAAGAGTGGGAGTGCAGTCCGCAGCAGGATTGCTGTGTAATTGTCCAGCAGTGAAGATATGGCAGTCTGTGTTGGGTTCCGGGGGAATGTCGCAGAGTTTTCCAGGGGTCAGTGGGAGGTATTGTCCCAGAGAATGATGCATAGGGCAGAACTAGGTAGGGACAGGCCATTTGGTGGTGATGGATGCTCCTACCTCCTTCCTCACACAGTAATTACCATCCCCATCTTACTCCCCTGATACGGGATCTGTGTCCGGTGTGTGTGGCAGGGTAATGGCTGCATCACTGTGTGCCACTGACACATCAGACTGCGAAGGTGATGCGGCAGCATCACTGTGTGCCACTGACACATCTGGGGTCGGAGTTGTGTGTGTCGATGTTCCCGCTTCAGTCATCTGGGACAGGCTTAGTAGCAGCAATGGCAAGATGATGAACTACAGGGCATTAAAGTTCCCAGCTACTACTCGCTGGTGTCCAGCCGTGGCAGCCATACTTCCAGCCTGCATCTGCTCCATGGTCTCCATTGAGCTCCGCATCTGTGTCAATTCTGTGCTGTCATCGCTGGTGCCTGTCTGACCAGACAGTTCTTGTATTCGATTAATGGCCCCAGCGAGGTCAGCCAAGGTCTGTGGTGGAGCATGGTGTGTACAGGGGGTGTCCGATAGGGACAGTACGTGGTCCCTGATGGAACTCAGACACCCACGTATGGCATCGAGTTTGGCTGCCACAAGCTCAAAACCCACTTGCAGCTGTTCAGCCAACTCCACCTGGCAACCCTACACACGTTGTTGGAATTGTTTGGTCGAGGGGGATCCTGGGAGACAGCCGTGATGGGTGTGTTTCCTGCTATGTGGTCTGTGCAGGTGGTGGGGTCACCTCGGTGCAGCTGACCTGCCCTGCTCCTGGGGATGGGGTGCGGAGGCTGTCCATTATCCGTTGGAGGGTGTCTTGACAGATGTGCAGGGTGTCCTCTTCATCATCAATGATGGGAAGTGTGGTGTGCTCTGCAGGAGGTGTTATTTGTCCCTCTGCAATGTAAAGGGGAGATGCAGGTTAACAGAGTTACACATGTATGTTGAAGATTTGCAGATGTTTACATTATGACTGCATGCCAATGTACATTAGGACTGTTTTGGTGGAGCTGGCTATTTGATGGCAGTCAGTGTGTTTTTAGACTACATGACGGATGTGTGATAGTACCCGTACATTCTCATTACACAGTGTCAGGCAATACCAGATGTGAGTGGACAGTTACTACGCACGTGCAGAACCTGTCGTGAGCCCTGTCCTGTGGTGTTGCACTTTGTACCACATTGCCGTCACTGCTGATGTTCTGTGATTGCTTTGTGTGTGTGCTGCATTGTGGGGGAGTTGCCCCTGCAGCTCTGATTTCGTGTAGCCTTCTCCCTTTGAGGCGGGGTGCCTTTGAATTGTGTGCTTTTCGGGGGCTGAATTGTTTTTGACTTGGGTCATATGTGCTCTCGGACAGATTTTGTGGCCTGGTGCATTGTTTGTCTCTTTCGTGTATTGTACGGCATGGGTTGTGGGTGCATGTGGATATGTCAAGTGTGACCTGCTCCTTTACGGATGTGATCAGCACTGGGCCACCTCCATGTCGATTCGTGGGCCATGTCATGTTTTTTGGCTGCTGCCATGCTATCGGGCATGTAGTGTGACTTGCATAGTCAGTGTGGGTCACAGATCCGCTGCTTTGCTGGATTCAGCACATGTGCATGGGTCGGTTGTGATATTGGTGATAGGGAGGCTGGCCCCGTTGTGCGCATTGTGGACGGGGGGCTACTTGGTGTTTCTATGTGTGCTGCAGTGTGGCAAGGCTATCAGGGACATGTTCCACGATCATTGTGGGTGTGCAGTGTGCTACACATAATTGTGCATGTGTGCCATTGTGCCCATCTCCCCCCAAACCCCCAGTCCCTGGTCGTTACTCACCCTGTCACTGTTGGGTCAGGTCGTATTGAGCTGTGTCCAGGCACCCAAATCCTGCCACCGTCTCCACACTGTTGACTGTGGCCACCATTTCCTCCAGCTCATCCAGCTCCTCCTGTGTCGCAGGACTCCCACCTCCAGTCGGAGTTGCTGCCTTCCTGTCGGCGGCAAGTTTCTGTTTGGTTTGGCTGTGCACTTCATGCCAGCACCTCTTGACCTCGTCCAGGGACCTCCTCGGCACTCCGACTGCATTGACGTTGGTGACGATGGCCTGCCATAGTTCTGTTTGGGTTGCCAGTGCCGCAGTGGAGGTGCAGACCAGTTGTTGATGGTGTTCTATCACCTCCGTGACGATGATCTGGACTTCCTACGGACTGAACCCCATCTTCCTCTTCCTCTTCTCCTTGCCCTTCCACGAACACGGGGTTCCTGTCTGGCTCTCTGTGGGGCTTGTGGAGTTCGGCTTGTCCTCCGCACTCGGTCCGGGTGCATCCATGGTGCTACGCAGTTTGAATTGGTTTTGGTGTTTTTTTCCTTTCTTTTATAGTGCATTTTCCCACCAGATGCGTGGGATTTGCAGGCCTGTGGCTGGTTTTCACTGATTTTTGTTCCGCGATTGGCCTCATTGCATGATTTTTTGCGTTCGCATTTTGCATTTTTGCAGCGTGGCGTTGATTTTCACGCTGACATTTGACGCGTTATCTGGTGACTATCGCATGACACCGCCGCGTTGTGAATACTTGGTTGGCACGGCGTAATTTTTTTGCGATGTTGAGAGTTGCGTTACGCTACTCTTGCGGTAGTTATCACACGTTCTTTTGAATATACCCCTTGGTGTACGGGCCATTAACACAGTTTCATCCACAAAAAGTAATGAGGGGAGAGGTGCGCCCATGATCTTGAAAAGCAATGGAGCAAGCATGCAGGCTTGGCAAACTTCTCATCCAATGCTAATTTCGTACAACACCTCACTGTTCTGACCAAACCTGACCCTAGCTTTTGTATTTGGAGATAGCTAGTGGAATCCCAAACCCTTCTTCATTATGTTTACAAAAGCGTGAATAAGAGAAACCACTTCAACATGATTGCTGTGATATATGTGTTGCAATTCTACCCCCATTTTGTACTTCTAAGCACTAAGCAAATTCTAGCACAGCAGGAAATATAACCTATTTTGAGTTTCAGATGGTGCCCACCCACATACCTGTTTCAACAATAGGGCTTATACTCAACATGTGTTGTTTGGCGTCTGCCCATTGCCCCGTGTGAGGGGGCACAAATCACTGCCCATGGGATCTACATAGTGCTCTGCCACCGGAGTGCGCCGATTGTCTGCTCTGCGGACAGTGACAGGTTCACATGTCGTGCTACATTGCCATGTGTGTACTCTCCCCCCAGCAGTGTTTCCGAATTGGCAACGTTGCCAAATGATGCTGTGTTGCTTCGACCTTGGACCTGCATCACCTTGCACAGGTGTGTGTACACACGCGTAGTTCCATGCACATGCATCAAGAGTCCTGACGAAGGCAGACATGTCCTCTGTTGTGTTGGTATATGTGAGTATTCCCCACAATGCAACAAGTTGTTGGGACCTGTGCTGTGGGTGACAATCGGATGTGGCTTCAGGAACGTAGTTACTCTTCCATGAATGCCTATGCAGCTTCATGTGCAATGTATTCCAATAGTACGTTGTTGTCGTGTTCAAGGAACACCAGGGAGCGCCAATCCATTAACTGGTCCGGGCAGGTGTGCTCAGCCCACGCCGTTTCACCAATCCGCAACACAACCCAATAGGGGAGCGCCTCGATGTGGTCACTGCACACAGGGAATTGTGCAATCTCCCATGCACAACTGCCAATACTTACGCAGTATGTCAATGCATCCCATGTACGGCTGTCTCAGTTACACTCCTGTTCGTGATCCAACAGGGGGCACAGACACAAGTCATAGTCCAATTCATCTACGGATGTGTAGGATAGGCAGACATTCATTGGACACTCGAATGTGCATGTTCGGCAGTGGAACCAGGGCTGGACGCAGGAGACGTAGGCAAGGCAGAAGCTCAGCCGGTAACTGATCTGCAGCACTGCCAGTGGCAGTGCGCCAAGTAAATGCAGCATACGTGCACGGTACTGTTCCACGTGACGGGGTTGTGCATGTGCCCGGGATGGCCTGCCATTGCGATGGTTTGTCTCGTGGAACTGGCACTCTTCTGAACTGCGGCAGTTGTGTGGAGGATATGCCACGGCTCTGAGCAATGGTTCAAATGTGTGTGCAACATTGGGGAGAATGGGTTGCTGTTTCCGTGAGTGTCAAGGGCATCCCATGCAGGGGTACCTCAGGCAGGGGCTTCTGTGTGTGGGGTGTGGATAAGTTGGATAGTTAATTTGCGCAATGCGTGGTGTGGCAGTCGTCCCCATCTGCCATGGCATCTCTCTCAGGGTGTTCCAGCCCCATTCTGGACCAAGGTTAGAGGTGCAGGTGTCCTCCCGCCTTCTGCATTGGAACAATGGAGCTTTCATCCCTGATGTTTGTCTGACTACTACTTGCATTTTTGGACTGTGATGTGGGTTTGGCGCTGAGATTGGGACAAGGCCTTGGGCTCATGGTGTACGGATGGCGATATACACACACATGTTGGCATGTGGAGCCAGGTGCCCGAGAGTCCTTGCGCTGCTTGTGCAATCTCACTCCATCTCTCTTCCTTGCTCTCTCCCTTCCGCTCTCCCTCTCTCTTTCCTTTGTTAGGCGCATGGCACACCTTCTTCTCTTGGATTTTGTGTTCTAGGCTGTGTCCTACAGATTGTCCAGTGAGGACCCGCTAGGACTCATCCAAATGGTTGTTTTGGCTTTTGTCTGAATGGTGTTTTGTGTTGGTGATTGCATTGCTGTATGACTGATTCTCCTTTTTATGGCCACGCATGTATGTTGATTTTCCTGCTTGTGCGACATCAGGCAAAATATTTGTTTTGGGATTCGTGGTGTTGATGTGCAGTTTCTTTGTCCAGGGTTGGGGGTGGGTCCGGGAGGGTGTTGCGGGCCTGGGTGTGGTGTCGGTGGGTGTTGTGGCCCTCTTGGGTGTCCGTGCTGCATGTTCAGTTGCTTGGGGGCATCTGTTGTTCTCCATGTGTGGCTATGGGCTGTGCTCCCTTGTCTGGTGCAGGTTGTGGCCAGACTTTGCACCAGGTCTGAGGTGTTAATTTGCTGCTGCTAACGCGCCTTATCATCTGTTTTGTGTTCTTATCGCAGATCTGGCTGGTCATTGAGAATGGCCCCAAACGTTCTCAAATTTCTAGTATCAGAGTTGAGTCAAATCACTTACTAAGTACAAATACTTTTTCCTATCTGGGCATTACCTTTGGTTTAGCAGGTTTATGGGCACACCATATGTCACAAAGTAGGGCAAAATTAGCTAGAGCAATTGTTTCTCTTCTAAGCCTTCCATGCCCCTCGGGCAGAAGGGCATTGGCTCCTAAATTACAGAAATATACTGCCCAATGTATTCCGGTAGTTTCTTATGGAGCGGGTATTTGGGGCACCTCTGATTGTCTCGCTTTGCAAAGAGAAAAGATGGATTTTGCAGGAAAATACTGTCCGCCCCTGTATCGACATCACACTATGATTGCTACAAAGACCTGGGCCCCACCTATCTTAAAGTATATTCGTACTAGACACACCCTGCTGTGGCTGTCTATTTGGCGGGAGAGGAAGCAGCCTTTACAAGAGATATTATCACTGATTGTTTAGCCTGTGAAAAGGCTTATCAATTCCATGGCTAGAAATAGTTAAAAAATCAGTGGAAGGGATTGGTATTGGCCAAGCCTTTTTTTATACTTCTTCATGCACTGCTTTAAATAAAAAGCACGTGCTAGCATTATTACTATTCCACACGCAAGAAGACAGGTTAAAGGCTGAATCCTTGAAACCCACAGTAGTAACTTATATGAGTGTTAGCACAGTGCTCACCTCTACTAGTTATCTGGCAGTGCAAAAGCAGTTGTGAAAGTTTTTTGCTATTTTGTTTCAGATCGGATACAATTAAATTTTTATTGAGTTTTCTATAGGGTAGCAACATAACTTCAAAGAGAGATTATGCCCTTTTAATTGACCCTTCAATCAATCGATGTTGCACTTTCTATTTTTTGCTTTTTTGTCCAGATTATGAAATCGACAAATGTTAAGCATTGCACTCCAGCCTACCATTTTCTTCAACAACTGCTGGATGAAGAGACGTGTATTTGCGTAAGTTCTTTTTTCCGTGCAGCTGTTCACTTAGATGCACAATGCCATTTTAATAAACTGATTTTATCACTGTTTTATTTGTGGTATATGCCATGTGGACCTTTTATTTTTAATAGTTGGCTGGACAACTGATTCCATACTTTAACTCTTCTCCTGATGTTTTTTTGTTAACAATACTTTTTATTGATGACAGTGTTGATACAATAGAAATGTCATGACATTGCTTCATAAAGAGATTGACTTCAATACAATGAATGTTTCTTTGATCCCTTCACTTGGTTACATGCTACGCGGGTGTACTACTCCTATCTTCCGGTGCCATTCACTCATCAAAAAGGGGGGAAAAAAGGAAGGGAGGGGGGAGTGCAAATATTCCCAGTATATACATTCTACTAGTCCAATATTTGCATCCATTCCTTAGGGCAGCCCCGAGATTCATACACTGTTTTTTCCCTTAACATCTCTTCTATGCCTTCACCGTTGGTGCCTCTTGTGCCCACCATGCTCTTGCTATATTGCGCTTAGCTACCATCATACTCAGAGTCGCCCAAGTTTCTCTTTACTACTCAGGTCCGTAGGTTCCCAAATATTTATCAGGCACCTTCTAGCCTCAGGTTCCAGGATTATTCTGAGTGTGTCTTCCATGCAATGGAGCACTTCTACCCAGTATCTTCTAATGTGGACACATTCTCAAATGATATGTATAAACGTGCCCTCCTGGCTACATTGCCTCCCACACCCAGGATCCACCCTGTAGCCCTTCTTGACCAGTGCCAGGCCTGAGAGGTATATTCTGTGTAGTATTTTGAGTTGCACCAGTCTAAGCTTTGAAGAAATTGCCACTTTTTTAGGAGAGGCCAGGGCCTCCTGCCATTCGTCTTCCTCCAAATCCGATATATAGTTTTCCCAGTTCCTACGGAGTTGTGCGAGGGGGTCAGGCGCGCTATTGACTAACTTCTGATAGGTCAGGGAGATTGCTTTTTTGGGCATATATTCATCAATAATTCTATCTTCCAATGGGGAGGACTCTGGGGGTACTTCTCCCTAAGGGATGTGTGCTTGCAGGGCGTGTCACATCTGTAGGTATCTAAACCTCTCTGTGTTTGCTAATTTGTGTTCTTGTTGCAGTTGCAAAAAGGGAATTACTCCCCCATCTCCATATGTCCCCCACTCGAGATATTCCAATCATGTCCCAGCGGTCAAAACCCTTTGTTGTTCTCACTGTACCCAGTCGTTCCGAGTCCCACAAAGGGGTGGCTTGTGTAATTTTTCCTGCCCATCTCAGTCTCTTATGAACTGAGTGCCACACTTGGACTGAGTGCCAAGTGGGTCCTGTTAGCCGTGGTCTTGTAGGTTTAGAATAAAGTGACCTGGAATGGCCCCCACCCCGGTAGGAGCCACTTGTCCATTCTATACCCAGGGTCATCATGAGGTGGATGAATGCAGTGATTCATGGCTGTCAACTGTGCTGCCCAGTAGTATTTTCTGATGTCTGTGAGTCCTATGCCTCCATCGTACCAACCCCTCCCCAGCTTTTGGAACACTATCCGGGGTGGCTTACCTACCCAGAGGAGTTCTCTCTGATCGCTTTCGATGGCTTTGAAATAATTGGTTAAGACTGGATTAGGTGAGTTATGCAAGACATATAAGAAGCGTGGCAAGAACATCATCTTGAATAATGCAGCTCAGACCAATAATGACAGAGGGAGAGTTTTCCAGTGCCTTACATCGCTCTTTAGTCGTTGCAACGGGGGTAGGAGGTTGTGAGTGTGGTGTAGCATCGGATCATTGGTGATATATATACCAAGGTATTTAAATCCCTCAGGGGCTCTTGCCACCTCGTACCCTGTGGGCAGGGGGATGAACTCCCCCCTCAATATAAAAATCACTGACTTGGTCCAGTTGATTGTATAGCCCGAATATTTACCAACATTTGTGAATATGTTTAGGACTCTATGTATCGATGCTTTGGGCAACGCCAGGCATAACAGTATATCGTCTGTGTAAAGGGAGATACGGTCCTCTCATCTCTCTATCCATCTGAGCCCCCTTATTATTGGGTCATTCCAAATCCACGATGCCAGTGGTTCTAACGTCAATGCGTAGAGCAACGGGGACAGGGGGCAGCCCTGTCTTGTCCCCCTTCTGAGAGCGAAGAATGGGGATTTTTTGCGCCATCGGGTTGGTATGTAAAAGTTTTACCCAGCTCGTGAAGTTGGGACCAAATCACATTTTTCCCAGGACAGTGAAAAGATAGTGCCAT
The DNA here is from genome assembly GCF_964204655.1 of Triturus cristatus. Classification (NCBI taxonomy): domain Eukaryota; kingdom Metazoa; phylum Chordata; class Amphibia; order Caudata; family Salamandridae; genus Triturus; species Triturus cristatus. Next base: position 923,469,837 of record NC_140588.1, read on the forward strand.
TCGATTGTATTGAACGCCATGGTGGCGTTCAGGGACATCACCACTGCATCTTCCCTCAGTGTATCTATTTTCCCCATGGCCCCGCACAGTCAGTGGAGGTTTAACAATGTGTTTCTTGTCAGCATGAAGCCTGGGGTTGACCAATTTTGAGATAACCTGTACCAAATGTGTGGCCAGTAACTTTGCTAAGATCTTGACTTCTGCATTGAGCAGTGAGATGGGCCGATACAAAGAGCATTTATTTTTGGGCTTACCTTCTTTATGTATGACTACCAAAGTGGCAAGTCTCTGGGCATTTTCCCCACCTCGCAACTCTCTGAGTACATCGCTTTGAGGTATGGGGCCATTTTGCTGGGTGTTAATTCATTTGATTCCCCTTCTGGGAGGGTGGTTTTGGATTTATATATTTGTCTATAGTGCCTGGCAAACTCATCCGCTATCTCTTGCGGGTCTCTTACCATTTCTTCTGTCTCTGCGATGAGTTCTGTTACTAAGCGGTTCGTGTGGTCCCTTTTGTCGAGCCAAACCATTAATTTTCCTGGCTTATCTCCTACTTCATATAATCTGCTGAGCGTATCCCTACTGAGTGCTTTTGCCACATCTGTAGCCAAATTAGTGTATTCTTTCCTTTTCAACTGTAGTGTGTGCCTACTCTCCTCCTCCCCATTTCCTCTCATCTCTGCCTCTAGCTGTAGGATTTCTTCCTCTAGCCTGACAAGGTCTGCATTTTTTCCTTTTGTGCCCCTGTTATTTGAGAGATCGCATGGCCTCACAGGGCCTCTGGGCTGACCCCACCGAACCTTCATTTACCTAAAAGTAAAGCTCTATTTCATGTGTGATTCTTTTCCTTTACTGAAGGGATTTTGAGGTGCCAAGGGTGTATTTTTGTTATTCTCCCCACCTGGTGTTCCCCAACTACCACGTGGGCCCATATCGGGGAGTGATCCGAGATACCCTGTGCTATGTGCCGCACCTCTTTAATTTGTCCTACCTGGTCTGCTCGAGTAAGGATATAGTCTAGCCTTGAATGACTGTTGTGGGCCCCTGAATGAAATGTGAACTGCGACTCGTTGGGATGGTGAATGCGCCACGCATCCACCAATCCCATCGCTCCCAGAAAGTTGGGAAAATTCAACTGTGAGGATTGTGTGTCTCAAGGGGGGTGTCGGTCGAGTTGCCCTGACAAGACACGAGTTAAAGTCCCCTCCTATCAACAGCCGACCTTCAGGGAAAGTAAGCAATATGTTTCTCAAATCCTTGAATGCAATTGCGTGAAGGCCCGGAGGGACGTACATCGATACTATGATGAGTGCACAACCCTCTAACCTCACCGTTAACGCGCGACGTACCTACCCAGTGTATCAGTCCAGGTCTGACCAATCGCTATTGGGAAGTTCTTTCTCATCATGATCCCCACTACTCTGGATCCAGTGGAGAATCCGGAGTGTGCCTCAAGTAGATATCACCACCTAGCTACTGCCTTACAAGTACTGCCTATTAAATGTGTCTCCTGTAGTAACACCACCTCGGGGGAGTGTCTTTTTATAAACTGCAGTACGATCCCTTTTTTAAGCTTGTCCCCAAGGCCATTGACATTCCAAGACAGCAGTCTAAGACTTTTTTCTACTGACGGGCCCATTATTGTACTTACTGGTTTCCCCCTCCCCTATGGCTACCCCAGCAGTGCAGGGGCATTCACTCCCATACCTCAGCGTGTTCATAGACCGAAAAAGGCTATGAGGTTCTACATCAACCACTGTACTACCCAAACTTCCCATGTTGTCCTTTGCAGTTCTGTCATCTAAACTATGTGCTAAACCTAACAATAACCAACAATCTCCCTCTCTGCTCCCCTGGAATCTGGGCTTAGAACTGCCCATGTCCCCAACTATGCAGAGTGCCTGTCGCCCTAACCCAAAACTATTTATGAGTTATGAGGGGGTGGATTAACTTCTCCTTTGCCTACCACAATTACATATTTGGTACATACAATTCAGGTTTGTTATTTAGAACATTATAGATAGAGTCACTTCGCCGTTCTCCATTCGCCATTTCTAGTGGCGAAACAGCACCCGTATAGCCTTCAGGTGTCTTCTTTATTCCTCTGGGTTTTTGTCGTTGGTGAAGTGCGCTGGTCTCTCATCTGAACACGTACGTTTTGCCGGAGGTTGCTCCCTGTCTTGTCGGGAGTTATTCCCTTTTACAGTGCTCCACCCATCCAGCCATTCCTGCGCCCACTCCGGAGTATCAAAGAACCAGGTCTTTCCCTCAGCTTCAATACGCAGTTTTGCAGGGAACAACATCGAGTATTTTAGACCCTAATCTCTAAACAGTTTCTTGATCCCCAGAAAGGAGCGTCTTTGTCTTCGGACATTTACCATGAAGTCTAGAAAAAAGGTTGTCACGCTATTTTCGTATTTGACTGGAGGGGCTGTACGGGCAGCTTGCAATACAATTTCTCGGTCTCGAAAGTTTAGGAGTCACGCCAACAGCTGCCGCGGGGGTGGCCCTGGCTTCGGCCTTCCTCCCGGGATCCTATGTGCTCTTTCCACCGTGAAGAAATTAGACAATCCCTTCAGTTGCAGGTGTTTAGTAAATTAGGTCTTCGACAAAGAGGTCAGCAGTGGGTCCTGCCACCCTCTCGGGAACCCCAATTATTCTGACATTCTAGCGGCGTGACCATCATTTGTAGTCGTCTAACTTGCTTTCTGTTATTCTGCTAGTGGCCTGAAGGTCTTTGACTTATTATTGCATCTGTTTGGTGTCACGGCGGAGTACAGTGGTGATCACTTCAATAGTTTTGACTTTGTGGCTCATCTTATGGAGGTCCCATATTGATGAGTGTTACCTCCCCCGTAATCGAGTCCATTCTTCTTTGAAGCAACGTGCGTACTCCCGCAATAGCTTTCACGATGTCCTTTAACGTAGGATCACTCTTTCCGATCCCATCCCCACTGTGTATTAATTTTGGCTGCTGTTTCTGTTTCTACAGCTTTTTGCATTGCGTATTTATCCAGCTTGGTTTGGAGCATACCTTTTGTGCCAAAGGTTCCGGACATTTTACAAGTGTCACTGTGGTGAACTAGGGGCAGGGGACCCTCCCAGGTAATTAGCTTTGGGGCCCACTAGGTTACAGCTCATCGCTTGCTAGTGGGGTGTGACTACCCTCCCCGCCTGTGGAGGTTCTCCCAGGGGGCCTTTACGGGTCTTGAGCAATGTTCAACGGGTCATCCCTTGCTTCCGCCACTCTGTTCTTGCTTCCTTTGGACGTCCTGTGTGAGGCACTGCTCCTTGTTTGCAGACTGTGATGGTGTAGGCTGTTATGGCTGCTTGCACCATGGTGCTGGTGTTTGTTACCCTGGCTATGTGGTAAAGCCTCTTTCCCCGCTAGGCCTTTCTATGTTCACTGTTTGTTATCTCCAAGAGGAAGGAAGCTTCAGCGGTATGGGCTCAGGCCCCGACCTCCAGTCACACCAGTCTCCCTTCCTTCTACTGAGCTCTGGTCCTGCAACCAGGTCGACTTAGGCCCGATATTGAGACTTTGGGCTCCTTTGCTGTTGGCACTGCCCCCGCTCGAGTATGATCAAGCATCTGCTTTCCGGGCCTGCAAACCCCTGCTAGCACTGCCACCAAGCCGCCCGATCGAGATGGCTGCCCACCGTTTCCTCCCTCGAATTTGATTGCCCACACTCGTTCTCCCTCCGATGTGGCTCACCTCCGCTTTTTATCCCGGTTACTCTTGGGCCACCAGACGGGTACAGCAGTCGCAGTACTCGGCCATACTTAACTCACGCTGCGGCTCCCATGGGCCAATTTTGGAGTTCAGCTCCTTACTACCTGGCTTATAAATCTAGCCCGCGGCTTCATGGCCATCCCAGGCTGCAGCTAGCTTCCTCCTCACGATCTGCTCGTGCAGAAAGCGCGCCTGCTCGTAGATCCCGCCGCCAGTGACTCTGGATAGTTTGTCGTATGGACTGAGGTATGTTATGGATGATTGGACCAGATTGATTGATGGCAGGGGCTAGAGGGTCACGGAGCCTCTCTAGTGTGCGTCCATCTTCCTTGGTGCTAAGCCACGCCCCCCTCTTTTCCAGACTTTTACCTGTATTTTAAGCATTCTGTTGTGTTTTGATCAATAGTATGGGAAATTAGCTTTTGTAAACACTGTATTGCATCTATTTTATGCACACTTTTATGGTTGTTTCACAACTGAATAAAGTTTATTTGAATTGTCCTTAGTGCCAGTGGGTTTAGAAAACCAAACTTTTTGATCCCAGAACGATCTAGAAAGCTTATTTGGGTAAACAGGTTTGATTTCATCGAGAAAAAGCTGCACTTTCCTGCAGACTACAACATCTCCCTATTTCATTGTTTCATCTAACATCTATCTGGACCAGTTATTTAGCATCATAGAGGACTATGATGTAGAATATCCACAGTATGTAAATTAACAAATCAAAATAAGAGTGTGAACCAGACCCGGACTACAGGCCTGTCTGCTGGATATCAAGGTCTGGATAAAGAATCAGGGGCATATTCTCAAGGATCTATCGCAGAGTCATCAGCACTTTATTGCAGTCAAAGTCGCAATAAATTTATCGCCACATTCACAAGCTGGTGCTAACATCCGATACCACCAGTTTACCTGCAATAGCATCCGCAAAAAACATCACCACAGATGACCCCGGCCACTATTGCTAATATGATGCAGAGTAGGCGTTCCTGAGCAAAAAGCTGCGACAACACCACACCTCAACATTCTCAACGACCAGCCCGATCAGCGATAAGACCACAAAATAGGTGATAAGGCGCGTTAGCAGCAGGAACGTAATACCTGCTCTGACCTGGTGCAAAGTCGGATGACAACCTGCACAAGAAAAGGGAACCCAGCCCACAGCCACACCTGAAGACCAACAGATGCCATGGAGCCACTGATCATGCAGCTCGGAGCCCCAACAGGGCCACAACACCCAGCGCCACCCCCCCCCCCCCCCGGACCACCACAGAGGCAGCGCAGACAAAGACAGCCGACCTTCAGGAAACACACCAGCCTCACAGACCTAACACCAGACAATGTCAATGCCCACTACAGGCTCAAAAGGACAAGCATCCTACGCAACCTGACCATCATTGCCCACAGGCTGACGGTACCAACACAGCGGACAACCAACATCCCACCTCAGACAAAGCTGCTGGCTGTGCTGCACCTGTTGGCCTCTGGTACCTCCCATCCAACAACCACCAAAATCGGAGGAGTCTCACAGCCAGCCCCTTCCAAGTTCCTCACACCTGTCCTGGATGCCATCATCAGCTTGGTACCTCAGTATCTATATGTTCCCCACAATGCGCAGGAACAGCTGGAGACCAAGCAAGGACTAAACGCCATAGCTGGATTCCCTCACGTGTCGAGGGCAATCGACTGCGCTCATGTCCTACTTGTGCCCCCTGCTGACACTGCACACAATAACCGCAACAGAAAGCACACGCATCCCATCAATGTGCAGGCAATAGTGGACCACCGGGGACTCTTCACCAATGTCGTCGCCAACTGCCCAGGCAGTGTGCATGATTCCTCCATCTTCCGACAGTCCCATCATCAACCAGCATTTCCAGGATGGCACCTATGGGAATGCACTGCTCGTTGATAAGTACCAAATGACCACACCACACACCTCAACTCCACAATCATGCAACTCTCAACTCTGGCAATGCACACATTACAAAATCACATAGAACATGCCCACCCACCAGACACGACAGCACAACTTACTGTGGCAACCTGGGCTAGCCATGTACATGAGCCATCGACAGCATGGCACCTCAGCCACACAATAGCGGAATGTGGGGAGAGGTGGGAAACAGGCATGTGCGAAGGAGGCAAGTGACCCATGATTGAGAATGTACACAATTCCAAGTGTGGTGGAGATGTGCTGGGCAGACTGCAGTATGCAGACCACAGACATATCCATGTCTACATGCACTGCTGGTGTTTGGAGTGTAGTGGACAGTGGATGCAACCATGTCAACCCAGCCAGTGGGGACAATCGTGGAAATGTAGCTAGTGACGTTCCGCCCTGTAAGCGTGTCCGGAGTGGGCTGGCCCGGCCTACGCCAGGTCAGCCTAGGGGTGTGAATATAAAGCATTTAGCTCTAGGTGTAGTTCTCTTTCGGAGTGCCCAAAGTGTCTGCCAGGGCGGCGCCTCCCTCCCCGCCATGAGGCCGACGCCTGCGATCCTGTGCGCCTGCTGCACCCCACGCTCTCCGGACCCGTCTTGCCGGCCCCTGTGCAGTCAGGCCTCACTGATCACCTGGCGACACCGGTGTGTGTCAAAGAGGGCCCACCACATGCCGGCACAAGATCCAAGCTTGACGCCCGCGACCTTGGCAGCCTCCTCAGACCATCACGGCCTCTGCGACACAGGCCAGCTGTACTCCTTTCTCGTTGACGTACTCTACCGCTGCCGCCGGCCCACACTACGGACAAGTAGGTCACACATTTGGAACTGAGTACACACTTTATGGCTGAGTTTATATCACTGATCTCCCTTCGATGTGGTGTCACCAACTTTGTGCATAGCATTCGAATGACACCTGTCTGTGGTCCCTTGCTGACTACTGCCTTCGGCCTACACTGCGGTCGAGTAGGTCACATATTTGGAACTGAGTCTTGATTTCTGCATGGCGGAGTTCATTTCATTGTACGCAAGGAGACGAGTAAGAGGAAGAAGCGGTTCAGTCCGGAGGAAAAAAGGATCACCGTTATGGAGGTGATCGAACACTGGCGACAACTGATCTGGTGTCACTAACACTGTGCATCACAAGCCAACGACACGTGGCTGTGGGCCCCTGCTGACCGCTGCCTTGGACCTACACTGCGGTCGAGTAGGTCACACATTGGGAACTCAGTCTTGATTTATTAATGGCAGATTTGATATCATTGTACTGGCCTCATCACAGACTTCCCCTCCTCTCAGCTCCGGTGCCACTAAGTCTGTTCCCCGACATCCATGGACACTTTCTGGTTGAACTTTGGTGGCGACTGGGTCTAAGAACTGGGGGTTGTCTTCATTATTATGTCGGTGATACTGACTTTTGGCAAAAACGAAGCTGTAGCATTCCACTCCTCCATTTGTCACTTCTGGCCGGATTCGGCCCTCTGCATCATGCCCTGGAGGACACCTTCCAATGTCCCCCACAACCCTCCGCTACATTCACCTTTGACATCGACGAGGACCCGCTCAGCTCGCGTGGCACTATCTCAGTGCACCTCAAGTCACCGTCCCGTGGCAGTGTGCCTGTACCGGCCGCAGTGCATTTGGGGCCACAAACTCTGTGCAGCTCAAGTCATGGAGCCTGTCTTACAGCATACTGGATGGCCTATGGGTCGATGGACTGAGGGTCATCAAAGCCATGTGTCTGTGGCCCTGCGCTGTCCGCTGCCTCCGGCCTCAACTTCAGCCCACCTGGGCTCACACATCAAATTGAGTCCGGACCGGCCCGGACTCGCATCATTGCAGGATGCACACGCCCCCACCGCCAGGACCAACTCCAAACAACAGGTGCCAGAGTCAGAGCTGTCTTACTGCCAGACTATCAGAGTTGCTCACAACTGTCATGGGTGCCAGCATCAGCTTGATACCCTGCTCAGCTCTTCCGGTGCCACTAACTCAGTGCACCACAATTCATGGAACATTCTGGTTGCATATTGGGTGAACACTGTACTTTCTCCAGCTACCACCATGATGCTTCACAGCCGTTTCTGTTATGCTGGTGTTTTCTGTTTTAATTGTGATCACTGTTCAAGTTGTTGCCTGAACCCACAACTCCATGAGGGCTGTCTTACACTCACCCCACACACATCCAGCACAAGCGTCACTGTACATGTGACCCTGGCAATAAAGGTGTCAAGCGCTAGTGCTGGTAGCCAGTTCAATGAACTATCTGAGTGTGTCCGTATGCTCATGATGTATGCATTAAGGCCCTACAAAATTACATTGTGCTGTGTACAGCGGACTCAGCCATGTCACCACAGTCTGAACTGGGGTGGCAGAGTGGGCTAAAGAACGGTGATGGATCAAACCCGGATCTGTTGACTGGGTGTGAGTGTTTGATTGGTTCTGATGCTCCGTCCATCACCACCCCCTTTTGTACCGTTATGTCACCACAGGCAGCGGGTGTGCCCTTGCACATGTAGCTTTGTCGTCCCCCACTCAATACGTAAGAGGAGTGAACTGGGCCGGCATACGCCAGTCCAGCGTGGGGGTGTGGATGATTATCCCTTGGCTCTGGGTGTGGTTCAGTACTGGAAATGTTTAAAGGCATGTGTCTCTGTAGCAGTGTGGGTCTCTGTTGGGGAGTGTAGGTGGTCCCTGTTGGGACTTACACACCCACGTATGTAATCTAGTTCGGCTTCAATGAGGTAGAACCCCACCGCACCTGTTCGGCCAACCCCTTCTGGCAGACTGACACCTGGCCTTGGAATGCGATGTGTGCTTCGGTGGGCTGCTGGGAGCCAGCTGTGGTAGTGGGTGCATCCAGCTGTGTGGTCTTTGCAGGGGGTGGGGTATCCTCGATGCAGCTGGGCTGCCCTGCTCCTGGAGGTCAATTGCCTAAGATGTTCATGAACTGTTGTAGAGAGGCGGTGTCAAAAGTGTGGAGGTCCTCTTCAGCATCACTGTAGAGTTGCCTGGTCTGCTCTGCTGGAGGTGTTGTTTGTCCCTTTGCAATGTGATGGGGAGATGCTTGTTGACATTGTGATGGCACGTTTGTTGATGTATTGTTTAAGTCAACATACAGGCTGCATGACAATGTACATTGTGACTGTTTGGGCAGAGCGGACTATTTGATGCGGGGCAGTGGACATTTGGACGACATGACTAAGGTGAGGTTGTACACGTACATTTTCATCTAACAGTTTCCTGCTATGTCAGATGTGATTGGCCATTTTCTACGCACAAGCGGACCCAGTTGTGTCCTCTGTTCTGCAGTGTAAGTGTTGCACTGTGTACCACACTGTCGTCCAAGTTGATGTGCTGTCATTGCTATGTGTGTGTGCAGCATTGTGGGAGAGTCGCACCTGCAGCTGTGATTTTGCTGCCCCTTATTCCTTGGAGGCGGTGTGCCTTTGACTTTTATGCTTTTAAGGTGCTGTGATGCTGGTGACTTGGGTCATTTGTGCTCTTGGGTGGTTTTTGTATACTTGTGCATTGTTTGTCTGCAGATGTATTGTTGACGTCACTGGTTGTTTGTACACGTGGATGTGTCAGGGTGTGACCTGCTCCTTTACGGATGTGGTCCACACTCAGCCACCTAAGTCTTGTGGCGTGCACAATGTTACTTGCATTGTCAGTGTGGCTCAAAAATACTAATCTTTGCTGTGTTTCGCATGGGTGCATGTGTGTGTTGTGGAATTGGTGATGTGTGGGGTGGGACCCCTTTGGGCAAATGGTGGACGGGGTCCTACTTGATGTTTGTATGTGTGCTGCAGTGTGCCACAGGGATCAGGGACATGATCCAGGGTCATTATGGGTGTGCGGTGTGCTACACATCATTGTGCATGTGTGCCATTGTGCCTGTCCCTCCTTCTCCCCCCAGTCCCTATTTGTTACTCACCCTGTTGATGTTGTGTCAGGTCATGTCGAGCAGTGTCTGGATTCCCGACTCCTTGCACGGTCTCCTCACTGATGACTATGGTGTTTTGAATGTGGCTTCTCAACAATAAGCCACACCCAATCCCTGCACTCCCACCTGGGAGGTAAATATACCACTGCACCTTTGAATAATATACACTTTTGAGCATGTCTTATCACCACCACTGGCACAGCAAGACTTCAACACAAAACAAACAGCACCTTTTGAAAAGGGGTTTTATTTAACAAAATGCAAAGACTCTATCACTTTTAGAATAAGGCTTGGGGTTTATTACATAATACTCTCTAAACAAAGGCTATCTCAGATACCAAATGAATAAGATTCAAATATATGTAGCAAATTTATAATCTAAAGGCATGAATCAATAACTGAGCAAACTATAGTACTGATTAATAAACAAGCAATAACTGATATAATATAAGATACACTGGACGTCCTGCAAGAGATCAGAAATATATATATATATATATATATATATTTTTTCCAACAAAGTTCCCCAGCTTTGAGAGGGCACTCGACGATGCTCAGCCATCCGGCAGTGTAATGCAGCTTGTTTGAATGCTCCCACTTAGTTGATATTGCCAACGCGTTTCGCGGCCTCTCGCCGCTTCCTCATGGGCTGCTCGAAAACACACACTGAAGCGCGCATTTGGTTTGCATTGTTAGCTGACTTTATTAACATGCTCGCCCTCAGTGGGCGTGTCTTAAAGAGCTTTCTTTCCTGATGCATGATGGACTTAGAGGTTCCCAAATACGAGTCAAAGTTAATTCAATGAGTGTCCATTAAGAGCACATTATTAATTTCTTTTTCCAAACCTTGAGTAGGGGTAGGAACATCGCTGCAAGCTATTTCGCATATCGAGCATTGTGCTCACATGCTCTCGAAAAGTTTCGAAATCACGAGCCTCAGTCAGCTGGATACCTTCTTTCCCTGCTGACGATGGTGCCCCCTCCATGGCAGGGATGCCGTGCAATACGTTTTCCAACAAAGTTCCCCAGCTTTGAGAGGGCACTCGACGATGCTCAGCCATCCGGCAGTGTAATGCAGCTTGTTTGAATGCTCCCACTTAGTTGATATTGCCAACGCGTTTCGCGGCCTCTCGCCGCTTCCTCATGGGCTGCTCGAAAACACACACTGAAGCGCGCATTTGGTTTGCATTTTTAGCTGACTTTATTAACATGCTCGCCCTCAGTGGGCGTGTCTTAAAGAGCTTTCTTTCCTGATGCATGATGGACTTAGAGGTTCCCAAATACGAGTCAAAGTTAATTCAATGAGTGTCCATTATGAGCACATTATTAATTTCTTTTTCCAAACCTTGAGTAGGGGTAGGAACATCGCTGCAAGCTATTTCGCATATCGAGCATTGTGCTCACATGCTCTCGAAAAGTTTCGAAATCACGAGCCTCAGTCAGCTGGATACCTTCTTTCCCTGCTGACGATGGTGCCCCCTCCACGGCAGGGATGCCGTGCAATACGTTTTCCAACAACTCGTATTTGGGAACCTCTAAGTCCATCATGCATCAGGAAAGAAAGCTCTTTAAGACACGCCCACTGGGGGCGAGCATGTTAATAAAGTCAGCTAACAATGCAAACCAAATGCGCGCTTCAGTGTGTGTTTTCGAGCAGCCCATGAGGAAGCGGCGAGAGGCCGCGAAACGCGTTGGCAATATCAACCAAGTGGGAGCATTCAAACAAGCTGCATTACACTGCCGGATGGCTGAGCATCGTCGAGTGCCCTCTCAAAGCTGGGGAACTTTGTTGGAAAACGTATTGCACGGCATCCCTGCCGTGGAGGGGGCACCATCGTCAGCAGGGAAAGAAGGTATCCAGCTGACTGAGGCTCGTGATTTCGAAACTTTTCGAGAGCATGTGAGCACAATGCTCGATATGCGAAATAGCTTGCAGCGATGTTCCTACCCCTACTCAAGGTTTGGAAAAAGAAATTAATAATGTGCTCTTAATGGACACTCATTGAATTAACTTTGACTCGTATTTGGGAACCTCTAAGTCCATCATGCATCAGGAAAGAAAGCTCTTTAAGACACGCCCACTGGGGGCGAGCATGTTAATAAAGTCAGCTAACAATGCAAACCAAATGCGCGCTTCAGTGTGTGTTTTCGAGCAGCCCATGAGGAAGCGGCGAGAGGCCGCGAAACACGTTGGCAATATCAACCAAGTGGGAGCATTCAAACAAGCTGCATTACACTGCCGGATGGCTGAGCATCGTCGAGTGCCCTCTCAAAGCTGGGGAACTTTGTTGGAAAATATATATATATATATATATATATATATATATATATATATATATATAACGCTCCAAGGTTCAAAAGAACAAAAGGACCAGCACTCAGATTAGATTCAAATCCCAGTTGGATTTATTGGTGCAAATAAAACAGACGCGTTTCAGCCGTAGCTTTCGTCAGTGTAGGCTCGCGTTAGAAAACGGAAATTCATTTGTACTCTATTATGTAAACATAGATGAAGGACCCAGTTACATGATTTTGGTCGCCATCTTTGAATGTGCAAATTGTATTCTATTTGCATTGCATTGCCCATGTATTTCATCCTTAAACATTATCATAAATCATTCTACTCAAATTTAATTACAATTGTTCTGGGTAAATCATCTTGTTTTTCATGATAAATATAGAACCATGATTAAATCAACATAGGTGAGGGTACTTATCAAAAGCAATTTGAAATTAATTTCAAAGTTATTGTGCCCTGGATGGGCTTTTATCCTCTCCTTAATACAACTCAACTAAAAGAATGCAGTGACAGTTAGAATTAACTTCTCACAAATGAGTTATCAACTCTTCCCCAGAATTCAATCCCTCAGGTGATTTTGTCTGGAGTTCAATGATATATCTAGATTCCAGACGCCGTAAGGCCTTTTCTCTATCTCCACCCCTAATGTCCTTCGGGATGCAATCTAAACTGAAGAATGTGAGAAGAGTCCTATTGCTATTGTGGTGAGTGGCAAAATGGCGTGCAACGGGATAATTTTCATCTTTATTTGCAATTGCTCTTTGGTGTTCCAAGATGCGCATTTTGACCGCTTTCACCGTGCTGCCAATGTAACGGTAGCCACATGGGCACTCAAGGCAATATACTACAAATGGTGTGGTACATGTCAAGAATTTAGAAATCCTTTTAGGAGTTTTTCTTCCTGGGACTGTATAAGTCAATATTTTTCTGCTGGTATTGCATGCCTTACATTTCCCACAGGGAAATGAACCTTGAAGGTTTTTTGATCCTAAAAAGGAGGAAGGTGACTTCTTTAAGTGACTCTGTACCAATTGATCCTTCAAGGATCTTGATTTCCTGAATGTTATCTGTGGATTGTCGGTTATGGCATCACCTATAATACTATCCGATTTCAGGATTTTCCAGTGCCTGCGTAGTATAGACCTTATTTTGTTGGCTGATGCTGTGTAGGTTGTGATTAGCCTTAGACTCCCTGTATCATCCTTTTTCTCGGGAGTATCTCTTAACAGGTTCAACCTATCCACTTTTTTAACTTTTGATTGCGCCACATCTAGTACTTTCAGTGAATATCCCCTTGCTCTGAAACGTCCCACACTGTTACTTGCTGCATGGTCAAAGTCTTCATCCGTTGAGCAATTTCTTTTAATCCGTAGCAGTTCCCCATACGGGATACTGCTTATCAGGTTTGCTGGATGACTACTGCGACCATACAGAATAGAGTTACCCGCTGTGGTCTTTCTATACAAAGATGTTTGAATCATCTCTGATTTCACAAAGACTCTAATGTCTAGGAAGTGTATTTCTTTCTCACTCATTTCATCGTAGATTTAAATTATTTACATTTAGAGCAGTAATATACTCTTCTGCTGATTGTTTTGACCCCTTCCAAATAATGAAGAGGTCATCAATGTAACGACGCCAACAAATTACCTGGTCCACCCATTTACTGTTATCATCTGCCCAGGCCACCTGCTTCTCCCACCAGCCTACGAACAGATTCGCATAGCTGGAGGAGAAGCAGGTGCCCATGGCAGTACCCATTATTTGTCGATACCTTTGATCCTGGAAGGTGAAAATGTTATTGTTCAGACAAAAGGCAATAAATTCCAGTAGCATTTCATTGTGTTCCAAAAATCTCATCGGACGCTGCCCTAGGAAGAACCTTACTGCTGCCAAACCATCATGATGTCTTATACTCGTGTATAAGTTACAAATATCCATTGTTATCATCAAGAAATCTTCTTCCCATCCTATACCCTGTATCTGTTTCAGAAAGTCCTTTGTATCTTTTGTGTAGGAACTAGTCTGAATTACCAAAGGTGCTAAAAAGTAATCAATAAACTTCGACATATTTTCAGTCAAACCTCCGATAGATGACACTATCGGTCTTCCAGGTGGATTAATGGTATCTTTGTGCACTTTCGGCAAATGATAAAACGTGGGCATTTTTGGATGTTTGTTTTGCAAAAATAATAGTTCTTCCCTGGACAGTGTTCCTCTTTCGAACCATTTTCCTATCAGGCTGGCGTACTCCTGAATACTCATCTTGTATTCCTCCTCTGTGGTTAGGGCATAATTGGTCTCATCTTGTAATTGTCGAAGAGCTTCTTTACAGTAATTCGTATGAGTTTGTATAACAACGTTTCCGCCCTTGTCTGATGGTTTTATTATTATGGAATTATCTTGTTGTAAATCATGTACTGCCTTTCTTTGATTCAGAGATAAGTTCCACTTCAATTTGTTTTGACTTTTGCTGTCTCCTTCTTTATCTCTAAGTTCCTTAAGGTCTTGAATCACTGATACTGAAAATACGTCGATAGCATCCATTGGTTATTGTGGGAGGAAACGTGAGGGTGGCTTGAAGGGAGTTTGTTCTCCGGTTTGAATTATTCCCATTTCCGCTACTCGCTGTAAGTCATCTCTTATATATGGCAGTTGGGGGCTACTTTCATTTCCTAGCTCTTCCAAAACTGCCAAGGTCTCTAAGTCACGAATATTCATTTCTCCTGGCTCTGTTGCCATAGGTTGAACTCCTCTTATGCTCGTTCTCATTTGGTTACCAGGATCTTTTTGCTTGAAAAATTTCATTAGCTTCAATTTTCTTACAAATTTAAATGAATCTATTCGTGTCTGAGTATATTCATAGCGGCTAGTAGGACAAAAAGTTAAGCCAAGTTTGAGCACCTTTTCTTCTTCCGAGCTCAAAATCCTTGCCGAGAGATTTATGATGGTTAGGGCGTCTTCTATTTCCGATTGAATCGTCCCCTTCGGTTCCTGGTAGACCTCGCTCCATTTCTTATGTTTTCTGCCGCCCCTCCTTTTGATGCACTTGTGCCTGCTGATTGCTCCGGGGGGCGACCTTTTCCCCCTCTTAGCCAATATTGTCTGATGAGATCGAATTCCTAGCGAAAAGAAGGTTGCTGTGCTTGGCGCTGTACGATGTTAGAGCCTTCTTCTTCTGATTGCTCGGCACTAGTTACCTCAGATTCCGAAGTTACTGTAGCCTCCACTGACTTGTCTGGCTTTGCTCTGAGGTTGCGGCGGGGTGCATCAAATCTCCGTGCAAAGGTTAGAATCCGTCCTTTCTCATAATCTTGAGCATCCCGATCACATTTCTGTTGTTTCCTTGACTGTATCTTTTTTTCATAGGTTGTTAATCTTTTCTTCATTTGCTCCTTCTCTTCGTCATGCTTTGCTTGATCTGTTGATTCCAGGATTGTCTTTTCCAAGAGCTCTATAACCTTCAATGCCTTCTCACGATCCTTCCATGCATATTTGATTATATATATATATATATTACCTACTGGCGGTCGCCAGTAGGTAGTTATAGTTAGGACCACGTTTCCATAGGAAAACCTCAACATTCTATTTTGAATAACTTTGGCGCCGGTCGACGAATCCTCGCGAATTTCTCAAAATAGGTGGGGCGCTACGCTCCGCTCCTACCCTGAAAGTCTCGGGGGGATCCGTCAAGCGGGGGCTGAGATAAAAGGGGGGTCCCAAAACGCGTTTTTCCCATGCATTTTTCCATAGGACCTTTAGAACGAGCTACAGCCCGAACGGCTGAACAGAATTACTCAAAATTTGGCAGAGAGGTAGTCCCTAGGTCAAGGAAGTGCCTTTTGTAGGTTTGGTGTAAATCTGTTCAGTAGATTCTGAGAAAATAGCCTTTAAATCAATATATATATCTGAGCCCGCTTACGGTACGCTTACCGTACGCTTACGGTAAGCGTACGGTGGCGTGCGCGAGCGCGATTCTGATTGGCTCTTAGATCTTAGTAAACATTCGAATCGGTCGAAACCAGGAAGCGGCGGCCGCCATTTTGTGTATTTCACTCTGAAAAAAAAGAGTGAAAACAAGGAAAGGGGGCAATGAGGAGAGTTACAGACCCCCTAACATTTGTAAGGGGGTCAAAGAAGGACAGAAAAGTACAAAGAAAACATTTATTGATTTTAAAAAAAATCACGGGGTACGCGTACGGTAAGCTTACGGTAAGCGTACGGTAAAAAAATAAAAATAAATAAATGAAAAGCAGATTTAAGAGTTTAAAAATTAGGGAGCTCTAAAAAGAGCTGTTGTGTTTATGAAGTCATTTTTTTAGTGGTACCTACAAGTAAGTACCGATGCAGAGTCTAAGGTTCAAGAGGAAGACTCTGTTCCCTTCATCATTGAAGTGCACACCATCTCCTCTATAAATGTCTTGCATGTCATAACGCAAGTTGTTGTGGTAAATGGCACCCATACCATAGTCACGGAGGAAAGCAGAAACAGATTTGTTGACGTGCTTTCTTGCTTTGTCACTCTGTGGACAGAAATGATTGGACCAGTTCCATTTTTGCCTTTGGCATATGTTGGAAAACACAAAGGCAGTTTTAGGGAAAAGTGTAAACAGTTGTGCAAAGGTGTCCTTCATAAGCATTTCCAGACCTACCCCAGTCAAAGTGCCTAGGTCATTGCCACCACAGTGCACTATTATGAGGTCAGGGTGTTGGATTTGAATGAAGGATTTCACCAATGGCATCAATTGGTGCCACTTTAACCCTCTCTGACCAATCCATTTAATGTCTGCATTTGGCAAAGCAAGGTCTCTCACCATACCTGTTTTCTCTGCAAACTTTTCACTCCAGAAGACATAGCTGTGCCCTACAATCCACACTGTGAACATCTTCAAAGGAGAACTGGATGCACTCAGGAGGTGTCTTTCAGTAGAATGGCAATATGAAAAGAAAGACAGTTTGGAAATGGAGGCATACATATTTTTTTCAAAACAAAAAGAACTGATTGGCTGTTTCATACCATTCTAGAATAAAAACTAGGCTGTATGTGTAAATTAATAGAAGCATGTTTTGTATTCGTACAGAAAAATGTGTTACCAAAGAACAGTACTATGGATTTGCTGTTAGGTTTGAAAAGTCAAGCACTCTTGCTCTGTGGAATTGAAACATTGTTTGGCGAACTTCTGACCTAACTCAACACAGCAGTGTTCCATGAGCTGTTGCTATGGTAGCAGGCAGAAGTCAAGTTGGGGGAAGGGTACTAGGCAGAAGTCAAGTTGGGGGAAGGGTACTTTTGGAAAAGGGTTGGTTTTCAACCAATAGAAATGTGTGATTACATTTGAAAAAAAGGGGGAAGAACTGAGATTTGAAACTTACAAGTATATGTGTGGAAAAATAGAGGGAAAGTTTGCCATTATCTGGTTCTGCTGAGAGGAGAGAGGTGAACACAACAGAGATCCTGACTCTGATAATCTGCTGTTTGAGTGTCACATTTCTTTCACAACTAACTAATTTTAAAGGTGAGTTTACAGTTTGAGAGGGGATGTATGTGGTAACTTAAGAAATGAATAATAGAAATGGAAATTCTTTTTGTTGTAGTTACACATGGTGGTTTCATAATGTGTCAGTCTGTAAAAGTGATTTTCACTTGCCCCGAAAAAAAAAAGAGCAGTAAGTGTGCTTTCAAATTGGCAAAGAAATTTCGTTTTGGGACTAATGTGAAAACATGACTCTGTGTGCAGAGAGGAATTATAGGCAGAGATTTATTGCGTCTTGCTCTGGTGATTTCACAGTTGCATTAGATGGAAAGGGGGAGCGAATTTTTGGGGGAAGAAGCAGAGTCTTAGCACACACCCATGTGCTTGCCATGTATAGTCATGCACAGTATTTACAAGCGAGTGGGGTTTTCAGGTTTCAGTCTGTAATGCAAATACATTCAGCATCACTAAGGCTGGTTGCCCTTGCTGTAGTGTAGCAGTCTGGACATGGGCTTTTTAAAAAATCTGAAAAGTGGTTTCATAATGTGACAGTTTGTAAAAGTGATTTTCACTTGCCCAAAAAAAAGAGCAGTTAGTGTGCATTCAAATTGGCATAGAAATTTCGTTTTGTGACTATTGTGAAAAGAAATGTAGTAATATATTTAAATACAATAAAGGAATTGTTACAGAGAATCGGTGAGATCTGTACAAATAAAACTTTAGAATTTTATTGGATTACCATTGGAAATTTAATCAAAAAAGAATTTTAAAATTACTATTTGGTCTAAAGGAAATGAAATCAGATGTATTTTGGAGTTATTTGAGATATAATATTGTGATTATACTTCTGAAACAAACATATCAGACGGTATTTTAAAGAAATAAGTATTGGTATTAGATGATATTTTTTTAGAATATTATGCATTTCTATAATGTTAAGTTTAAGTAAAAAAAGAATCAGGGCTTTTTTAATACAATCTTTGTGATTGTTATTTTTTTTTGCCCGCTGTAAAATGATGAATGCAATTGCTTTCACAATTTATAGTGAAATGCAATATATTCTGAAAACAGCAAAAATAAGGCAAAAATATTTTATGGAAAAAAATGTAAATATGTGTACTGTATTATAAAATGTTTTAAAAATATTAATACTTTTTTCTTTTTTTCCAGATAGATATAGAAAATTTTCGAAAACTACAAACATTTTTAAAACTATTTTTAAAAAAAACAAATGAATAAATATTTTTTCAGTGAGTATGGTAAGTCAATAATAATAATTGTAGTCTCTCAAGGACCTTGTAATGTGTTTATTGATTTTTAGTGTTTTTTTTAAAAAAAAAAAAAAAAAGTACGCGCACCGTACGCGTACGGTAAAAAAAAATAAAAAAAAGTTTTTAAAAACATATGTAAAAAAAAGATGAATGATAAGGTTGGCTCTTAAAAGAACCGTTGTGTTCATGCAGGGACAGAGGAAAGGAAGCATGGGAAAATTATTCAAAGCGACAAATGTGTTGATCTATTTTGTTGTTCACTAGGGAAACACTGGTCTCCCTATAGCAAATTAGATCTTGACAAAATGTGCATCGAATATCAACCTTCCGAAATCGAGGGTTGATTTCCAGAGGGCCAGCAAAAGGAGATTCTCCCCCCACAGATGAAGGGCTCACCTGACCTGCAGAAGAAGGAGTCAGCCCTGCAGATGATGGTTCAGGCTGAGCTGCTGTGGATGTACTGGCTTGTCTTTCTGAAGAGTTACCTCCAAAAAGATGACCATGTGTCCTTCTGTGTACATCCTGGAGGTGTCTCTTCATGGTGTGATTCCCAAAGGAATACTTCCTGTTAGGATTACCTCTAGAAAGTACACGCTTACACAGCTTACAAGTCACTAAGGGTGCATTTACCTTTTGCTGGCCTTCAGGAAAAGTAAAATAATCCCATACATAAGAGGGCTTTTGTTTCCTCGATCTCTGCCTCAAGACAGTGCTGCTAGTGCTAGCCTCACTCTCAGAAGAGCTCTGCTGTTCTGCCATCGTATCCCAAAGACAAACCAGCTCCTTCTCCCAAGGGATCACAAGCAGAAATGAGGGGAATGGGTGTGGTGTAGGAGAGTTCTAGAACTGAAAGTAGTTTCAACCAATCAAAAGTTGTGTTTCATGATCACATGACCTACCGTACGCTTACGGTACGCTTACGGTACGCTTACGGCAAAAGTGCGCATGTGCGTAAAAAAGACACGCGCTTGCGCGCATGCGCATAACAGTCACTCCCGGCACTTCCGCGTAACGTGCGCGTGTAGCGTACACGCGTACGCGTCCCATGCGGAGTACGCGCGGCTACGCAAATTGCGTAACTATACGCAAGCAGCGTAGGAAAATTACGGACGTTGCGTAAACCGTACGCTTACCGTGAGCTTACGGTACGCGTACTAAAAAAATTAAAAAAAAAATAGAAAAAAAGTACTGCCAATAAATTTTACATGTTTATTTTAAAAAATATATTAAAAAAAACATATTTAAGAATTTTAAAAATTTAATCATAGTCTTTATAAAAGGTAAGAAAATTAAAATAAAAATATGTTAGAAAAAATAGAAGAAAAAAAAAAATTAGCATTTAAAAAACCTTGCAAATTCACTGAAAAAACCATGGGTTTCACACACGTTATAGTTAGGAATTAGCATTTAAAAAACCTTGCAAATTCACTGAAAAAACCATGGGTTTCACACACGTTATAGTTAGGAATTAGCATTTAAAAAACCTTAGAAATTCAGTGAAAAAACCATAGGTTTCACACACGTTATAGTTAGGAATTAGCATTTAAAAAAACCTTAGAAATTCAGTGAAAAAACCATAGGTTTCACACATGTTATAGTTAGCTGGACATTTTACTCGTAAAAAACCAATTAAATTCCCCCGTTATAGTTAGTTCAGCTAACTATAACTCGCGCGCCCGCAATGAACTGCTGATGACGTCACATATTACATCACTCATGACATGGTCAGTGACATCACTCATGACATCACTGATGACATCTCAAATGACATCACTGATGACCTCACTGATGACATCATCCTTGTGATAGAGTGGCAGACCTCCTCTTCCCCTAATAAAACCTTTGATACACACATTCAAAAATAGAGACTAAAATTTACAAAACAATGGACATACCAATAACAGTTACAACAACCTCTTCAGTAATTCTAAGATCCACATACACATCCACTCATTCACCAACAGTCCAATACAGTCACTCATACATGTACTCACTTATCATATGTACTCATACACCTATACATCCTGTAACACAATGCCACTCATCCATAGAGCTACTCACACACATAGTCACTCATGCTAATAAAGAATCAAACATACATTTACTTGCATATACAGTTATACACACACCACCACACTTACTTCTACGGAAACTTACACATACTTAGTCTTTTAAACAATCACTTATGGAAATACATACTTATTCATACAGGAACTCTTTCAATCTCTCACTCTCACATATACTCACATATATAAACCAATAGTCACATATACTAGTTTTAAACATATGTAGTTACTCATAAAGACACTATTGAGACAGTCATTCATTCACTAACACACCCATACACACACTCATCCACCCATGCAGTCCTGCACACATGCTCTGTTCAACACATACAAACAGTGAGTCACTCATTCATGCACCTATGCACTACGTCATACCCCCCACCGAACCATGCAGACACTCAGACTGATACTCAAAAAACCAACTAATAACCTATATAGACACCCATGTAGCTACTCACCAACCCATGCAGCCACTTATACACAAAGTGAAAAAATGATACAGATATTTATATATTTAAACATTACTCACTAAGCCATGTATTCACTATGATACACTTAATCAGTCAGTTACATAATCAATTTTTCAAAAAGAAATCATCCATTTAGACAGTAATATACCCATTTATTCTTCCATCAACCTTGAGATATACATATATAAAACATATTTAATTTTCAGAAAAACACACATTCACTGGATGATGTCATCAGTGAGGTCATCAGTGATGTCATTTGAGATGTCATCAGTGATGTCATGAGTGATGTCACTGACCATGTCATGAGTGATGTAATATGTGACGTCATCAGCAGTTCATTGCGGGCGCGCGAGTTATAGTTAGCTGAACTAACTATAACGGGGGAATTTCATTGGTTTTTTACGAGTAAAATGTCCAGCTAACTATAACATGTGTGAAACCTATGGTTTTTTCACTGAATATATATATATATATATATATTCACTGAAAAAACCATAGGTTTCACACATGTTATAGTTAGCGGAAATTTTACTGATAAAAAACCAATGAAATTCCCCCGTTATAGTTAGTGCAGGCAACTATAACTCACGCGACCGCAATCCTCTGCTGATGCTAATACTGTATTTAGACACTTATTTGCCCATGTCTTCTTCCATAAATTTTTAGCTATACATATATTACAAATATTTTTTTTTCATAAAGACACATATGTCATCAGCAGACGATTGCGGTCGCGTGAGTTATAGTTGCCTGCACTAACTATAACGGGGGAATTTCATTGGTTTTTTATCAGTAAAATTTCCGCTAACTATAACATGTGTGAAACCTATGGTTTTTTCAGTGAATTTGCAAGGTTTTTTAAATGCTAATTCCTAACTATAACGTGTGTGAAACCTATGGTTTTTTCAGTGAATTTGTACGTTTTTTTAAATGCTAAGTTACTTTACGCCATTCGTGGCGTGCGCGCCCACTTAACGCAGTTCGTTCCGTGCGAGCACGGTGCGCTTCGCGCACCGTGCGCGCACAGTGAGCACGCGGTGCGCTTTGCGCACCGCGCGCCCACTTTACGCAGTTAGTGCCGTGCACGCACGGTGGGCACGCGGTGCGCTACGCGCACCGCGTGCCCACGTTACGCTAGATTGGCCATGTACGCACGATGCGCTTCGCGGCGTGCGCGCCCATTCGTGGCGTGCGCGCCCACTTAACGCAGTTCGTTCCGTGCGAGCACGGTGCGCTTCGCGCACCGTGCGCGCAGAGTGAGCACGCGGTGCGCTTTGCGCACTGCGCGCCCACTTTACGCAGTTAGTGCCGTGCACGCACGGTGGGCACGCGGTGCGCTACGCGCACCGCGTGCCCACGTTACGCTAGATGGGCCATGTACGCACGATGTGCTTCGCGCACCGTGCGCACGTGGAGGACATATGATGCGCTTCGTTGTGAAAGGTAATATTTTAATTTTTCACATCTGTGATATGCCATGCACAAATGGTGCCCTTCGGACACCATTTGCACATGGGGTGGGGAGAGTATGGATAATTTTTTTTTTTGTAAAAAAAAATTTACGGTACGCGTACGGTAAGCATAATCGGCGAAATTATCGAAAAAATTAAAATTCCGTTTTTGGCCTTGGGGGATCTTTGAGGACTCCCCCAACATGGCTAGGTGCTTAGGAGCTGTCTAAACAGCCCCTTTACATGTTTTGGTCCTTTGTTTTTTAATCCCCACTCAGAGTGCGAGAGAGAAAATGGCGGCCGCCGCTTCCTGGTTTCGACCGATTCGAATGTTTACTAAGATCTAACAGCCAATCAGAATCGCGCTCGCGCACGTCACCGTACGCGTACGGTAAGCGCACCGTAAGCGCACCGTAAGCTGGCTCAGATATATATATTGATTTAAAGGCTATTTTCTCAGAATCTACTGAACAGATTTACACCAAACCTACAAAAGGCACTTCCTTGACCTGTAGACTACCT
The DNA here is from genome assembly GCF_964204655.1 of Triturus cristatus. NCBI lineage: Eukaryota > Metazoa > Chordata > Amphibia > Caudata > Salamandridae > Triturus > Triturus cristatus. The sequence continues at coordinate 923,493,014 of NC_140588.1, forward strand.
CTCTGCCAAATTTCAAGGAACTCTGTTCAGCCGTTCGGGCTGTAGCTGTGTCTAAAGGTCCTATGGAAAAATGCATTGGATAAACGCGTTTTGGGACCCCCCTTTTATCTCAGCCCCTGCTTGACGAATCCCCCCGAGACTTTCAGGGTAGGAGCGGAGCGCAGCGCCCCACCTATTTTGAAAATTTCGCGAGGATTCGTCGACCGGCGCCAAAGTTATTCAAAATAGAATGTTGCGGTTTTCCTATGGAAACAGGGTCCTAACTATAACTACCTACTGGCGACCGCCAGTAGGTAATATATACAGTAAAGGATCACTCTGGATGTGCACCTCCCACACCACAAAGAAAACACCTCAAATGGTCAAAGAACCACACAGCTAAATACATCACCTGGTGCATACACTGCCCACTTCTGACCGGGGGAATCACAGCCGGGGATCAGAGCTCAGCAAGCCAGGGTTCAATCCGAGATAGACACGTCTACCCTCGCTCGGCATCCAAACTCCCAGTTTCTGCAACCCTCAGCTTTAAACACACTAGAAGATTCATGAAAGACCTCTTCCCACCGCCAGAGGAATTTTACCAGAACAGGCCAAGTTCCAAGTAAGCATCCTCATGGCAGTAAGGAGCTCTCAAGTCTCTTCCTCCATTTGCACTTCTTCCAGCCTCTGTCTTGATGAAGCTCTCCCAAGGCCTTCCAGAGTACATTTAAACAAAAACAATCGCTCAGGAAAACAGCAAGACCTTGAATGTGAATAACCCAAACAACTTGCAAGCACTGCTGTGCACGCAGCAGCAAGGCAGAGTCAGACATGAGGCCCTGCCAAAGGCAATAGTCAGCACCTACAATTCTCATCCACACAACTTACAAGCACCACTGTGCACACAGAAAAGTTTGAAGCAAGGTAAAGTCAGAAAGCAGGATGAAATGAGGCCATGTCAAAGAAAGACAGCAAGATTACAGGATAGAAGAGAAGCAGATATATGCAGGACCATCCTACATTAAGGCTAGGGTAAAATAACACACTAAAATCAATTAAAATGGTGGTAGTTGGAGGTCATCATAAGGTGCCAGGCTACAAAAGTGACTCTTTCACTACATATGGCCACCATTTGCCCCAGCTCCTCCTGTGGCGCAGAACTGCCACCTCCATTCGCCATTGCTGCCTTCCTGTTGGCAGCGAATTTCTGTTTGGTTTTCGCTTTTCACATCATGCCAGCACATCTTGGCCTGCTCGACACTCCGACTACATTCACGATGGAATGCCATTTTTCCGTCTGTCTTGCCAATGATACAGTGGAGGTGACGGACAGTTGTTTTTAGTGTTCTGTCACTTCCGTGACAACGATCCGGTTGTCATGCGGACTGTACCCCGTCTTCCTCTTCCTCTTCTCCTTGGCCTTCTCCGACCCCGAGGTTCCTTGCTGGTGATCTGTGGAGCTTGTGGGGTTCGCATTGACCTGGACACTCATTCCGGGTGCCCCCATGTTGCTACGCAGTTTATTTATTTTTTTGTGTGTTTTTCTTGTTTTACTTTCGTTTTCCCACATGACGCGTGGGAATTGCAGGCCTGTCGCTGGTTATCACTGATTTCTGTATCGCGGTTGGCCTCATTGCAACTTTTTCCGCGTTCGTGTTTTGCATTTTTGCGACGTCGCATTAATTTTAACGCGGTCATTTGACACGTTATCGTGGGACTATCGCATGGTGCCGCTGTGTTAAGAAAACTACGTTAACACTGCGTTGTTTTCCTGCGATAGACTGCGATATGCAAAGTTGCATTAAGCTAATTTTGCGATGATTATCACACGTTCTTGAGAATATCCCCCTCAGTATTGTAGCAAAGGTACCATTGGCCCTAGAGCAAGCAGGGAAAGAACCCCTTTCTGCACTTTGGAAAGTAAAATAAACCAAATTAATCAAAGTTCAGTGGGTTCTTGTGCCTTTTCTGCTTCACAATTGATAGCTGCATGCCTATGTGGATCCACTACCTACAATTTAATAGAGACAAATAAGAAGTAACTGTCTTCTGCAAAAAAGGCATTACCATCTTTGGTAATGTAATATCTTGCTACCTTTGCAGTAGAAACGTGAGCAACATCGTAGTAAAAATAATTAAAAAGCTCAGCATGATCTTCAACAACTACATGAACGTAGGATGACTAGTTGGCTTCGTGGCTCATAACTGCTTCTTCCAGATCTCGATTCCTAGTCTCACCTTTTAAAGTAACATAAAATTAGAGTTTCAGAAAATGTGGATTAAAGAGAACACAGATCAAAAGGCTCACATGAATTATCTTCCAATAATGTTGAAACAAAAAAGTAGCTGAGAAAAGTATCATTGACAGACCTGGGTTAAAGTCAACATACAACAGGTATGACAAATAATTATTTTACTCAAAATTCACATTTATCAAAATGAGGGAATTATACACTTATTTTGCTTCTAATGGAGCCTGCAAGGTTATGATTGCTTCCCTGTTCTGATGAGATCCACAGATGTTTGCCAATAGAGTGAAAAATAGAAGCTTTTAAGATACAAGGGAGGTTTTTACAAGATAGTGGCGGAGAGAGGCGCTAGCCTTCGTGGCCTAACTCCTCTCTCAGCCACTTCTGAAATGCAAGGCTGCACCATATTTACAATTATATGGTGCAGCCTTGTGTCTCCCCCTGCGATGGTGCTACACTTAGTAGTGTAGCGCCAACGCAGGCACCCTTGCACCATAGTGCAATGGTGTCTGCATGCAGGGGAGGATTGTTTATGTGTAGGAAGGTGTCCCATGCAGCACATAAACAATCCTGAAATGACATTTTGTCACTTTCATGTGTGCTGCTTCATGCAGCACACATGAAAGTCACAAAATTGCTTTTTTTTTTAGATTGTATATGTACAAGAAGGGGGACCTTCCTCTACATAAACAATCCATGGCATTTTGCTTTTTCCATGTGTGCTGCACAACGCAGCACACATAGAAAAAGCAAAAACAAGGAGAAATAATGCATTTCTCCCCGTTTTGCCAACTTAAGGCCAGGTTTTCTCTTGTCTTAATTTTGGCGCTGCCTCCTATGTACGCTACCCTTGTACATAGGGGGCAGCGTAAAAAACAACGGGTGTTGCAGTGGAACACCCACCACAATACCCGCTGCCCGACCCTTTGACGCTAACCATAGTATGAAAGGGGGCCTTACTTACAAGGCAGCGTTAAGCCACGTTTTGGTGGCTTAACGCTGCCTTTTTAAATAAGGCGTAGCCCCTATCGCCACCACAACATCCGTAAAAGCCACGTTGTGGTGGCGATAGGGGCTTGTACATATGCCCCTATGTTGTACCTTTATAGAGTTAACTGAGTCTATTATGCAGTCATTGCCTTATACTCTCTTAACACTGATTTTGCTTTGGTTATTCACTGACCTTAAATATATGAACAAGTGTACTTATTTTCATCTTATTTCTTTTGATTGACATTGTTGCATAATTTGTATATCCTGTATGAACTACGATTATGTGAGATTACACGTTACTAATGTTTCATGAAATGCATTTTCCATGTCTTATTAAGATTCTTACATCAATGTAATCAATTGTTATGTATTTTATTAATGACAACCACACAGAGCAGAATATGTTACCCTTCTCTAATTATATGCTGAGGATCATTGAACCTTTCATACACCGGATTTAAGACAATTTCTAGCGTGATTCCATGGAAACCACTGCTTTTTAGGTCTCAATCAATCAATCAATCAATCACATTTATAAAGCGCGCTACTCACCCGTAAGGGTCTCAAGGCGCTGGGGGGGGAGGGGGGGTCAGTGCTCGTAGAGCCAGGTCTTGAGCTGCCTTCTGAAGGAGAGGTGGTCCTGTATGGCGCGAAGGTGGCTGGGAAGGGAGTTCCAGGTCTTCGCTGCCAGAAAAGAGAAAGATCTTCCTCCGGCGGTGGCTTTGCGGATGCGGGGTACGGCTGCCAGGGCTTGTCCGGTCGAGCGTAGGGTGCGCGGAGGAGTGTAGAAGGAGACGCGGTGGTTGATGAGTTTTGGTCCGAGGTTGTGCAGGGCTTTGTGTGCGTGGGTGAGGAGTCTGAAGGTGATCCTCTTGTTGACTGGGAGCCAGTGAAGTTTCTTCAGGTGTCCGGAGATGTGGTGGTGGCGGGGTATGTTCAGGATGAGTCGTGCGGCAGCGTTCTGGATTCATTGCAGTTTCCTCTGCAGCTTGATGGTGATGCCGGCGTACAGAGTGTTCCCATAGTCCAAGCGACTGGTGACGAGGGCGTGGGTGACGGTCTTCCTGGTGTCGGTGGGGATCCAGCGGAAGATCTTGCGGAGCATGCGGAGGGTGTTGAAGCATGCCGAGGTCACCGAGTTGACCTGTCTGGTCATGGAGAGGGATGAGTCCAGGATGAAGCCGAGGTTGCGTGCGTGGTCGGTGGGTTGGGGAGTGCTGCCCAGGGCGGGAGGCCACCAGGAGTCGTCCCAGGCGGAGGGTGTAGGGCTGAGTATGAGGACCTCCGTCTTCTCTGTGTTTAGTTTAAGCCGGCTGTCTGTCATCCAGTTCGCTACTTCCTTCATGCCTTCGTGTAGTCTGGTTCTAGCTGAGGTGGGGTTGTTGGTGAGGGATAAGATGAGCTGGGTGTCGTCGGCGTAGGATATGAGGTCGAGTCCATGTTTTCGTGCGATGTTCGCCAGGGGGGTCATGTAGATGTTGAAGAGGGTGGGGCTGAGGGAGGATCCTTGGGGGACGCCGCAGATGATCTCTGTGGCTGTGCATCTGAAGGGGGGGAGGCGGACTCTCTGGGTTCTTCCGGAGAGGAAGGAGATGATCCATTCCAGGGCCTTGCCTCTGATGCCGGCGTTGCTGAGGCGACGTATCAGGGTATGGTGGCATACCGTGTCGAAGGCTGCAGAGAGGTCCAGGAGTATGAGGGCCACAGTTTCTCCTTTGTCGGTCAGGGATCTGATGTTGCCGTGGCTGCGATGAGGGCAGTCGCGGTGCTGTGGTTAGCTCTGAAGCCGAACTGTGAGGGGTCGAGTGAGTCGTTGATTTCCAGGGCGGTGGTGAGTTGAGCGTTGACGATTTTCTCAATCACTTTGGTGGGGAACGGTAGGAGCGAGATGGGCCGGAAGTTTTTGAGTTCGGTGGGGTCTGCTGTTGGTTTCTTGAGGAGGGCGTTGAGTTCGGCGTGTTTCCATTTCTCCGGGAAGGTGGCGGTGGTGAAAGACGCGTTGATGATGTCTCGGAGGTGGGGTGCGATGATGTTGTCGGCTTTGTTGAAGATGTGGTGTGGGCAGGGGTCGGATGGTGATCCTGAGTGGATGGAGTTCATGATGCGGGTGGTTTCCTCGGTGGTGGTTGGGTTCCAGGTGAGGATGGTGGTGTTGTCGGTGGCGGGTTCCAGTGGTGGGTTCGTGTTGGTTGTGGTGAAGCTGTTGTAGATGTCGGTGATCTTGTGGTGGAAGAAGGCTGCGAGGGAGTCGCAGAGGTCCTGTGAGGGAGGGATGGAGTTGTTTTCTGCGTTGGGGTTGGAGAGTTCTTTGACGATGCCAAATAGTTCCTTGCTGTTGTGGGTGTTGTTGTCTAGTCTGTTCTGGAAGGCTGATTTTCGTGCGGCGCGGAGGCGTTGGTGGTGTTGGCGGGTGGCGTTCTTGAGAGCAGACATATTCTCCTCGGTCTGGTTGAGGCGCCAAGTCTTTTCGAGGGTGCAGCATTCTTTTTTGGAGTCCTTGAGGTCGGGGGTGAACCAGGAGTTTTTCTTGTGGTTGTTGGTGTTTGCCTCAGCCACAAACAGCTTTATCTGTCTGTTGGCAGGAACTGTTGTTTCCTATAAATACCATTTACTTGGAGGGAGATTTCGGTCAGTCCCTTGCTCATGATTGGATGGATTTGTTGTTTATGTGAAATGTCTCCTTTTGATGCAAGTCTTTCCTCTCTAGTCTTGTTCGCCAGCACAGGTCCATTTCAGTCTCACAGTCTTCTGATTGCGTGAGTTGTGTTTATCCTTCCACTGTTGATTTGGTGGGTATCTTTTTAGGTCTCGCCTACCGCAGCGCGCATGCGCTGCACTAGGAGAGGGCTATTGGAATCACATCAGACTTCCAAGAGCCTTCTCCGTGTGGGTGTGCCTACTCCCACACATCCCATTGGCATTTGCGTTTGGCTTTCAATAATTGAAATCACACAAATGGCCAAAGATGGGTGCATGTCCCGCCTTTCCTCAAAACTTTCACTCCCATGGCCTAGGGGCCTCGGGAGCATACAGGGTGCCATCTGTTCTGGATCAGGTTTCCAATTAGCTTTCACTTTCGCGGGCAGCGGCGGGCACGATGGCAGCTGCATTCCTTATAACACGCAGTCGCGCACCACTCGTGGGCTTGTTTAGCATCTCAGCACGTTGATGTCTCAGAGCACTATGAGACGGCACAGTAGTGCTATATTAGAGCTCGTGGAGATGTGAGCTATCATTAAGCGTCTCAGCGCTATGCAAGAGCTAAAAATAAAATACATGGTAGCTGGTTTTAAGATATTGTTCCAAATGTTATATAGATAGATGCATCTTCTGGTTAAGTCACACATACTGGCACTGTAGAGTTTGCTCCTGGTCTTCCCCACACCTGAGTTTGGTGGCTCAGTTGATTAAAGCACCTACTGCTGAGACTTGTGCCTGAACCCAATACTCACAGCTAGAATTCTGACAGGTCCTCAGCGTGCAATGCCTCCGTAGCTGACGTCAATACCATTGGCATTTGTGTCAATGTACGCCTTTACCTTTCAGTAGTGCTTAGACACATTGCTGGGTGGGCATGTGCTCTACATGTTACAGGTGCAGCTCTGCGGCGGTCTACAGAGCTCTAACAATTAATTATAGAGCAAATCCCCATTCCGAATTGCATAAGAGATCTCAGAGTTACATCATTGCAGAAAAAAATATGAAATCTGCCTTTCATATGGATTAACTCTGCCATTCATCCTTCCGAGGCCCTCCTTCTATGAGCAGCAAAGAAAGTAATGCTGTCCAGCGGTATGATACCAGAACTTGCTTTCAATAGCATTGCCACGACGTGTTCTTAAAAGAAGTACAACCTGGCTCAGCATTTTCTCCTTCTACGGTCAGTAAAACATGTTTCTCTGACTTCGGGAATAACAACACATGTAATCAATAGCAGTGCAATGACTGACCTCTTAGTTGCTAAAAACTAGAGCCAATAAAAAAGGTAATTACTTTTTTATTAACACGTCTGCAATGCGGCGTGCCGCTGGCAGCAAGCGCTTTGTATGCAAAAACAAGATGTCTCCGAGCAGGGATGCCCTGGCGCGCCTTTATCTTCCTTCGTTTTCACTCTGCAGGTGTCGAGTTACTAGTCTTTACTGCAGGGACACACTTTCTACGTGGCCTCCGCTTGCATTCAAGATGCTTCAGACGGGTAAACGCAGGAGCGAGCCAGGTGCAGCCAGTCTGTCTAAGGGAAAGTTCTATTAGGGGTCGAACAGCACCTCAGCGAGTCAGAAAGCAGAAATCCCACTCACAAAAAGATGGGTGGCTTTGTCTGCCAATTAAAGAAACCAGCTCGGATGAAGTAGTCAATTAGAGGTCACCTTTTAATTGGCGGCCTGTCCTGCCTTCACCTCCTCGCCGGGGTCGCATCCTCACTCCAGGAAAAGCCAGGTACACTTCGCCTCGGCGTTAATGTTCCATTCATTCTGACATTTTTAATGGCCTGCGCGTTTTCACTTCCCAGGAGAATGTTCAAGATATTTTCTTCCCCATTTACGGCTGCAGTAGCCGCGCTCCCGCCGGACGCCGCTTGGGCGCTTCTCTCCTGGGCTCTGCTGTTCCACTTGACTTCAGAAATCCCTTATTTGGAGGCGGCCGCTTCCTCATTTGCAAATGCGTTTTTCCTCCTGAATTTAAGAATGGGAACAAATTAAAAAAAACACAGGTTGAACCGACAATGATTATGCATCTTTTTCTATTGATTTGTAGTTATAGAGATTTATGATTCAGGGATGTATGAAGAGAAAGTAAGTCAGCTGCCCGATGGCTCTCAGAAGGGTAGGGTGTTTTGACTAAAAAGGAAGATGTAGTGCTTCGAACCACTTGGTCTCAGATCCCGGCTTTCCTCTTGACCCTATGATGTCATCATAGGCAAATCGTCAATTACATTCACTAACCCCGAAACTCTTTTCTGCACAATATCAGTTCTCTGTCCCAAGTCACAGCAGTACTAGGTCCACCATGCCCGTCAATTGTGTTAGTGCTCAATGCTGACATATACTGTGAGCTGCAGATCACGAATCCAATTGGTGGCATGGCCGATTCAGCCTTCCATCCTTCCAGATAGATAAATTCAGTACTATTAAATTAAGCTGAGCAATAGTAAGAACTGTTGCTTACAGCACTTAGAAACTGCACCAGTCGATCTATATGAGAAACAATCTATGATCACCCTCCTTATTAGGCGCGCCCTACTAATCCCTTATCTGTCCATGCTCCATGATCTTGCAAACCCTATCCATTTTTGAACCTCGTAACCCTTGAATCCAGCTGCCCTCTGTCTATAAATGGACTCCTGTTATTTACAGCTGTGTTTCTGTTAGCTCTGTTGCCAGAGCCTTGCTGCTCAGCAATGGGTGCTTTGGTCCCATTATTTATGAAAGAAACGTGTGGCAGTTTTTGGGACTATAGAGTTGTCATCATTGAATTCTTTTGAGGGTAACAGTTCATTGTCAGTTCATTCCACGCCCCAAGGGATATATGGTCATTGAGACCCCCTTCTTAATAGGCATATATTATGCTCCACAGCTGCACTCCAAAGAGAGCGATAACGTCAGAGAGACAGAAAATGGAAGACAAAGAGAGATAGGCGCAGTGCTAAATTTATGGTAAAGAAATAAGTAGGGACCCAAAGTTTTGCTTAGGAGCCCGGCCGCGCCCGCTGCTGAATGTCAGGCTTGTCAACTACCAGCATGTCCTAGTCATGGTTCCACCTCATGCCTTTTTTTAACACCCTGCACTACAGGTCAAGGGTTTGAATACCAACCTTTTCAACTTCGTTTATTTACAGAGTCTGATACAGCGCCGACTGGTATGTACAGGGAAAGTGGGAAAAACACAATGAAAATGTTGATGGTGCCAGGGGGAGGGGTCAGGCTAATAAATGGACAGGTTGTCTTTCATCATTTCAAGTTGGTCAAAATACATTCTACCGGCAAAAGAGTGAGTGCCTACTGCAGAGAACAAGGACATTAAGGCTATCCCCTATACCCTCCTCCATAATGAAATCTTAGCAGTCACCCCATCTCTACTGCGGGATGGATTCATACAGGGCAACGGGAGTCTTAACAGAGGCCCCAATGACACCGGCTCCATTATTGTAGACCTGGTCAGCATTTGACAAAGAAAGGTGCTGACAACAGATGCCACTAAGAACAAGAATTGGCATAGCCAATAGGTCTCGCTTTTGGGACCTTATAAGTATTTAGTTATGCAACACAATATCCTTGGTACAACAACATCAACTGTTGCATGGCTAAACACTTATAAGGTCCCAAAGGCGAGACCTATTGGCTATGCCAATGCTTGTTTAATTTTACGATTAGCATTTATCACTCCATGCTCTTTCCCCGACTTGTTTCTATGATCCCCAGATTAAAAATTTTGTTAATTTAAAAACACATTTACCAGGACCCAACAACTTCAAATTGCTGCCAGGCAAGCTGCTTTCTTTATTTGCGCTTGCCTACACTTTATTTGTCTTTTTTGCTTCCTTAGTGCTCTCTTCATTTCCTCACCATGCATTCTCTGATGTCCCACCTGATTTTTTAATTCGTTTTTTCCTTTTTACAAGATCCGGAAACTGCAAAGTGCAGCTGGGCTTTTTTTTTTAGTTCACAGGCACTCTCTTTTTACTATTCATTTTTGCTTTTAATTGACCAGCCTAACATGGCGGGCTGCCAGGTTAGACTGAAGACTGAAAAATGAGTGCCTTGCGTTACGTACAACTGAATCATGATGCATGCTCATGTATTAGTGGCCATCTAGAAATGGGTTTTATTCAACATCGGGTATCAACACGTACTCCATTGTAAGAGATTCTGTTGCGTCACATCAATGACGCCATCTTCAGGATTGCAATGTTATGGCTGTCCCCCAGGGTTCCCGAAGGTGAGCGATTGGTTAAAGTACCTGGCGGAGTGGGTTACTGCGGAGGGTTGTCATATGAGACTTACGCATAGGGATGAAAAACTGGAAGATGACATGAGAGCATGGACGACGATGCTCACAGAATTGTTGAGGCCCCCGACACACTGCACCATGGCTCATAATAGCATGAATATTGAGAATGGTTGTGACGGAGCCTGAATGATTGGTCAGGGTTGTGGGACTACAGTAGAGGTGGAAAGGGGGGGTAGCCCCTGCCCTGAGACAATACATGCAACTTGACACCACAAACATTAATGAATAACATTAAAACTGAACACTCTGAGTGCCAGATGTACGACCCTTTTTTGCTGCCCCAAACAGGAGATCCTCCCGTTTGCGGCCGCAAAAAAGGGTAACAGCATGTACAAATGCTATTTTGCGAGTCACTGACTCACAAAATAGCATTTGCGACTCTCGCAATTAAGAAGGGGCGTCCCTTCCTAATTGCGAGTCAACATGCTATGTACTAATGTTTTGCGGCTGCAAAACACTCGCAGTTTACCACCTACTTTAAGTAGATGGTAAACCACTCGCAAAGGGGAAGTGAGTATGTGGGAAAGTATTTTTTAAGAGCAGGCAGTGGTCCCAGAGACCACTGGCTGCCCTTAAAAATATGAAACTGAAAAGTTTAATTTTTCTTTGGTTAAGGAAAACGGGCTGCATTAAAAAAAAATGCTTTATTAAAAAAGCAGTCCCAGACATGGTGGTCTGCTGACCCCAGCAGGCCACCAACCCTGGGAGGACTGGCATTCCCAATGGGCTAGCAAATTGCGAGAGGCTCATTAATATTAATGAGCCTCTCGCAATTTGCGAGCCCATCGGAAATCACAACACATTGTAATAACACTGTGAGGTGCTAAATGAAAGGGTCGTACATCTGGACTGGGGTGGGGGTGGAGTGGGAGGGGAAGGGAGATAGAGCCAAAAAGCTTTAGGAAGATAATAATTAGAATTGATGTAATAGATGGCTCAAGATTGTATTTTGTTGTTCATGACTTGCAAAACCAATAAAAATATATTTAAAAAGATGGACTCCATCTTCTTTAGGGCTCACTAGGGATTTATTGGTGAGATCGAAGATGCAGAGTGCATTGTGGGAGTTACTGTGACATTGCATAACAAGAGTGCCATCTTTGTTTGGACACACTTCGGATTCAACTGCAATATCGAACATGCGGTTACTATGTACGTTTCTTGGAATCCATTTTCATTTGGGAACAGGGTCGCAGGCAATATCCCTCGCACATCATAATTGCGTGTGTGGATATTGGTGATTCGCACAGCAAGAAATTATTTTCCCTTATTTCCTTTCTTTGAATCCATCTTGTGTGGGTTACAGGACCCCAGTAATGTACACACCAGTGAGCAAGGTACAAAATTGAGCTAATTCCAGTACAGTGGGAATCTCGAGCATTACTATTTTGGTGATTCACAAACCAGTGGTGAGCTTCCCATATTTGGATTAACTTGCAAGGTTTTAGGGTACTGTTGCTCACATTTTTAATATTTACATTCATTTCTCATTGTGTATTCCTGTCAGCATGCAGCAAAGCTTGGTACTTCCTCCTGCCTTCTTGTCTGTACCAGGTAATCTTCCTGCAGAATGGGAAATATGGATTTCAAGCTTATCTGGAAGCTATGGAAGGTCATGTATTCATGCAGAAAAAAACGTGCTTTTTTGCGTCATTATTTGGGTACAGAAGGAAGGGAGGTATTAAAACATTTACCTGTTGCAACGGTGCTAGGTGAAAAAGATGCAGTGGATGAATATGCCTAGGTCAAAAAGATGTTAGACATGCGGTTTTGAAAAAGGGTGAATGTTATTTTAGAGAGAGATATATATTCTACAGAAGATATTAGTTGCCTAATGAATCTGTGGAAAGTTTTAACACTGATTTGAGAGTGTTGTCATCTGCATGTGATTACAATATGTTTACGGATAAAATGATAAGGGATCAACTGGTGGAGAGAACCAGCAGTAGAAAGGTGCAAGAAAAGTTATTAACCACTGACAACTTGACACTGGATAAAGCTATTGATATAGCTGTTGGGTAAGAGGCCACTGTGTGATACATGGAATAAATGGCCATAGGTACACAAGTGCATGCTGGGCTGATGGATGATGTCAAAAAATAAAGGAAAAAGGAGTGATGTGAAACAAAAGTATTTAGAATGTTACAGGTGGGGTAGCAAGAATCAGTTAAGCAATTTCTCCTGTTGCCTGGCTGTGGATAACTGTTGTACAAATTCCAAGAAAAGGGGGCATTTTCCCAAGGTTTGTAGGTCCAAAGTTTAGAGTACTAAACGTCAATCCAAGAAGATCCTGATGGTTAATGCCAACTCTAGTGTAGGGGTGCAGTAAGATTTAGATGAGGGTAATGTAGTTATGATGATTGATGAAATGGTCTCCAGGCATTTGATTGAAGGTGATGGGTGTGCTGATGGAGTGTTCAAAGTGTATATGTGCTTCATAAAAAGACATTATTGTCAAATTGAAATTTCGTTGAATCCCATTTCAGTGATGGGAAATTCTGGTTCCTTCTCTCATCAGACCAGAGGAATGGAAGACATTTCAGAATGTCACCCTGAGACAATTGCACATGAGACCTGTTGCTCATGGGGGCAAACGTGCATAAAGCTAAAAACCTGTAGACGTATTGGGAGAATTTGATGCCACTTTAAGTTTAAAAGGAAATAGCACTCCTGTTGGGGTGGCTGGCCTAAGGGAATTCAGGAATAATATTGTCTCCCAATAGCCCTGAGCAAGTCATGTTGAAGAATAAGTGCATGTCTGTGTGGGGCCTTGACAAATGGGTGTGGGAAAAAGCATTCCCTGAGGTTTTTAGTGAAAACTAGGCAAAGTTAAAGATATTTCACATCAAATAGTGCTGAAGTCGGATGTGTGTCCAGCAGTACATACGCCTAAATGTGTACCAGTTGCCACAAACAAAAATAGCAGGATGTGTATTAGCTTGAGAGATCTGAATGATATAATCTGGTTAAATAGATATCCCTTGCCATATATTTTGGAGATATTGGATTCCCTGAAGGGATCTAACATTTGTACAACTTTAGATATGTCATCTTCATATCACCAGATTGCATTACATCAGGAAAGTTGCCATTTGACTTTGTTTGTTACCCGTTGAGGAGCCTATAGGCTTAAATAGATGCCTTTTGGTTTAGCTTTGGCCTTAGCTGTCTTTCAGAGGGTGGTGGAAGCCATTTTCAAAGCGGTCCCAAATGTAAGGTGTTTCCAGGATGATATTCTTGTGTTTGGCCATGATGAAGTTTTGCATGACAAAACCTTGGGATCGTTTTGACAATTTTGAAAGAGAGAGGTGTCACTTTGAAGTCAAATAAATGTAACTCTGCTGTGGAGTCAGCAGATTATGTAGGGTACAAAATGTCAGCCCCGGAAATAGAGCCAAATGAATGTTTGATGAAGACTATCAGGGAAATTCCTGTGACAGAAAAAAAGGATCAACTGCGTTCATTCTTTTAAATGTGGTGTTTTATGTACAATTGTTAGAAATGGGATTCCTGGTTGCCTGGGGTATGTACAGTCAGGCAGGGACCTCCACTCTAGTCAGGGTAAGCTAGATGCACACTAAAATATAACCTGTGCTCACCCTCTGGACACAGAGCAGGCAGGCTTATCTAAACAGTTAATGTGTAAAGTATTTATGCAACACAAATACACACAGTAACACAATGAATCCACCACAAAAGAACTCCACACCAGGTTAGACAAATAGGTTATCTTATTCTGAACAAAACAATACCAAAACAACAAAAATTTAATGTTTAGAAGTTGAGATATGGACTTATAAACGAATAAATGCAGCAAAGCAATTAGAAGCAAGTAGTGCTAAAATGGTCAATCTAGGCCAGGGCAAAGTCGAATTTCAGGCCATCCGCGATGGAGTGCCAGCTGGCTACAGGTCCCACACAGGCCCTGGAGAATAAAATTCTTTCCTGGTCACCAACAGTGAGGTGCGTCGATGGCAAGGACTGTAGGTGCATGATGAGTCGATCTTCTCCATGCAGTAAAGGCGATGTTCCATGTTCCGAAGACCTGGCTGGAGTCGAGAGACGTCGAGTGATGAGCCGAATTCTGCCACGCAGTCGAGGGGATTCGTCAATCTCACCAAGCTGCAGTGGCGACGATACGCTGACCGATGCGTTGATCGCTGGAGGCAAAGCGCTGGTTCCAAGGTGATGCACCAATTTTACTCCTGCAACCGGGTCGATGCGCTGGTTCTGTTACACGCAGACCGGAGATGCATCGAAACCCATGTTGGAGGTATCTGGGTCACTTTTCAGTGAGCCAGGCATAATAGCAGGGGTAGAGGCTTTGATAACCCTGAGTCTCAAGCAACAAGAGGCAAGGCAACAAAGCCCTTGGAGTCCAGCTCTCCTTCAGCAGAGTTCGAGAGCAGTAGGCAGCAGAGCAAGAAACAGAAAAGCAGGCCTTCCAGATCAGCAGTCCAGTTGAGTCTTTTAAGCAGCACAGCAGTTCATCTGGCAGAGCTTTAGTTACAAGTCCAGTAGTGTCTGATTTTAGGGGGGCGGAGACCCAGTATTTATACTCAAAATTGTCTTTGGTATGGAGGTGACTTTAAAGCAACTCTGAAGTGCACAAGTATCCCTTTTATCCCGGTCCTGTCTGCCAGGCTATCTGTGGGGTGTAATCAGCAGTTTGTGTAGGGAAAGTACACTGCTTATTCAAATGAAGTGTTAGCCCATCCCTTCCATCCTGCCCAGGAAAGGTCAACAGAAAGCAAATGTATGTAGATGGGTACTCAGACACACCTATCCTTCCTGTGTTGTGTCTGTGTAGAGGGAATGCACAAAATGTAGCTGGCACCCACACTAGACATGTATTGGAGACAGGCTGTCAGGCACACAGAGCAGTAAGTGCAGAAAACTGCCCACTTTCTAAAAGCTAACTTGCTGCACTGCCCTTGCCAAATCCCCATAAATGAGGTTCTAGGTTTGGGCATCATCGTACCTATGGATGAACTGGAAGAACGTTATAGATAGTGCATAGTTTTGTTGGATTATGGGTAAAGGTGACCAGAGGTAGAATTTATGAAAAGGGCTAGTGCGGAGGAAGTGATCGATTTTTTGCAATCTTTATTTCTGAAGGATGGTGCTCCTGTAGAGTTAATGATGGACAAAGGGGTGCAGTTTGTTTCGATAGAGTTTCAGAAGTTTTTGTCACATTGGGGCCTTAAACATGTGAAAACATCATTGCATCATCCCAGAGTCAATGGGTTGGTCAACGGTGTATCAGAGCCATTAAGGGTACTATTCAGTTGTCTGTGGCAAATAGGTTGAATTGGAAAAAGGACCCTAAAGACTTATTGTGGGAAATTCAAACTACTCCAACTAATGTATTCATTTTTTGTTGCTAAAGGGTCGTTTTGCAGCTACCAAGTTGGTTCGACCCTGGATGTTTAATATGTCAATCTCTGAAAAGAAACATATGCAAGTTAAAGACAGTAGTGAAAAGACACAAATGTAATATGTGAGTGCAGAGGTGGACAAAGAAAGGCATCATGTTGTTTTTAAAGTAGTAGATTGAGTCAGGGCTAGATCACCTGACTTAATATCCAAGGGTCATTCCAGGTTTTTGGATCCCAAGAAAGTAGTGCATGTCAAGGATCGAGTGGTGATGGTTTAGGAAGGTAAATGGTGGAACATGGAGAAACTGATGGGAAAGAGATGGGCGGTGATTTTGGGAAGTAATGCTTGCAAGGTTCATAGGTCATCGTTGACACTCATGACACTAGACATCCAAGAACATCAAAGGAGAGAAGACCACCTGCCAAATTAAGTGACTATGTGTAATTCATAGGTCCTGGGTCACCATTGACACCTCATGATGCTAGATGCCTAAGAACTTCACAGGAGGAAAGACCACCTGCCAAATGTAATGACTATATGTATTTCGTAAACCCTCTTATCTGGTAGGGTTCGGAAGATGACTACTTAATTAATTATTGCATTTGTATAGTATCTAGGGGCGGTGTCCAATTTTGGGTTTGTTCGTTTCCTGTGTTTTATTTGGATTTGTAGGTAAAAGATGTGTTGGGACTTGGAGGTTGAATGTTGGGGAACAATGGTGATAGAATGTTAGGGGAATGACGAGTGACTTATGTGCTGACTGCCAGTCCTGCTGGGTGTATCTTGGATCTTATGAAGATTAAATCTTACCTTCATTGGAAACTGTCAGTTTGTGGTGTTTCCTTGCATGGGGCCTTTCAACATTGCAGTAACCAAAGTTGCAGCTCTGCAAGAAAGGGAAAGAGCAGAACAGCACTGAATATACTAAGATATGGTGCTGTTTTCCTCTTTGCCTGCATTGATGCACTTTAGGCTGTCACATACACACTCACACATACCATGAGGGAGGTGTGCGCATTCTATCGAGATCAGATTGTGTACTGGAAGTGGACAGTACCAAAACTATTCTTTAATGCTTTTCCCACTTTTTATGTATGCTGTAGAGAGCACCTCACATGAAAAGTTGGAAACAAATGTCAGTTTCGTCTCCTGTGAGGAGGCACACATTTATGGCACAAATCCCTGTCTACCAAGCTTAGCTTTGTTTATGATCACAAGCAGCTTTGGTTCTGAGTCATCAGGACAGTCTAAACAATAACTAACTTCAACTTTCATATTTCATTATGTGAACAACTCCCTATGGTCTAAGGGCCAGATTTATCAAGGTTTTGAGTCACCCTTGCGCCATGCAATGGGAGGCGAAAGGGCGAAGCAAAACCTAATTGAGATTTATCAACGACGCAAGGCCACCTTGCGTGGCCCTGCATGGCATGCTAAATCTGGAGTAACACAAGGCAGTGCAAGTCGGTGCCTTGCGTTACTCAGCTCCGGGGAGCCATTCCATGGGTGTTCCCATGCATCCACCCATGGTTTTTGGCACATTCCCAGTTTAACCATTAGTGGTAGGCCTGGGAATGTGGCAAAATACTACACCTCCCCAAGTGAGGCATAACAAAATATCTTTATTTCTCCTTGTTTTTTCCTCTTTTTGTGGGTACTGCATTTTGCAGCATACATAGAGAGAGGAAATGCCTCTGAGTATTGTTTTTGTGCAGGAAGGTGCCCCTTACTGCGCTAAAACAATACTTCCTACAACACAGGCACCCTTGCACCATGAGGCAATGGTGCCTGCATTGGCGCTATGCAGCCAAAAGGGCACCAGCATTAGGAAAGGATAGGAAATGCACTGTATAATGTTAAACATTTCTGCCCTTTCCCTTTCATGCAGCTTAGCACAGCAAGGTGGCTTGCTGCTTCCTCTGCTTGAAAAAATGATAAATGTGTACCTAAATTGATAGATTACTACACAAGGTTGGGTATTGAGCTCATAAGAAACATAGCAGGCAAAATCATAAGGTTTGTGAACGCAAAATCTATTTTTCTAAATACTAACCCTATTTTACGTTTTAAATTTTTTGTTCTCAATCACAACATGGGGTTGTTGATCCATGCCAGATGGCAATTTGGAAGGGATGCGTAAGGGGCATTTCTTCCAAATTGCAATTTGGCATATTACGGTATTTATCAATTGTTTGCAACCATATTTCTAGCCGCTAGAATTGATCAGTGACTGACTCCCAAATTGGGATGGTATATAATTTGCAAAGGAAAAGTGGTCCACTTTGCACTTCTTTGTGAATCGGGGAGCACTGCCTGCTTTCACTGACATTTCCCATTTCGGAAACCTTTTTTTGTTTTTTCAGCACTGGGACTTTTAAGGAACTCGGAAAAAAAATAGTTTTCTGCTTTGAAATGCAGTCAAAGAGATGGTAGTCCACTGTCCCTTGCAGGCCACGGTCCCTGTGATTGTAACCAATTGCAGTTTTCACAAATTGCTCTCAGTCTAGTGAATATTAGCTAGTCGGGTCAAATTGCATCCCCCCTGCGATTCCTTAACTTTTGAGCCGAACTATTAGTACAGAGCTCGTGTAGAAAACTAAACACAACACACAGGGAAGCTCAAGTCCAAGCAGTGTTTAATATAAAGCAAAGGCAATTGTCATTTCAACTGATCAAGGGCTCACGCTAGAAAGTGGTCAGTTGGAGCAGGGCGCTCAAACATGCATACTTTGCTCTAGTATATATACGTTTTCACCTACGAAAAGTCATTGTGAGATGTTCAAGTGTCAATTAATTCGTTTCAGCAGAAACTAATCTAACATGTAGCTGTCTGGAAAAGTTTCCTCTGAGGAAGCAATTGAAGGGCCTCATTCATATCCACATAAACTGACTCTATTCTTCTCACAAAACCCCACTTCCCTTGCTAAGTTTGAAAATGAGGTTAGGCTTGCTAATATGTGTAATGTACTTCACAAGACATCATGATTTCCCGGCCTACCATGTCCTAGAAAGTTGACAGTGCACATAGTATAAAGCTTTAAATCAGAACAACATGATTGCTTTCCCGCTGTACACAAGATACACGTGCATAAAAGTGTAATATATTTTCACAAAATTATCTTTATTAATATACTGAATATAATCCTTTTTATTCACAGATAAAGCTGGTATTATGTAGCATAATAAAATATTTTTTCACAGAGAATAAAACACTCATCACAAAAGATATGTGTAATTTGCAAACACTTTTTGCGACTAGGAGAGTAGTACATCTGACCCCTTCTTAAAGGGTTCTACTTTCACTTTTAAAGGCCTAATTCTTGCACTGTTTTAGCCATAGAACAGAACAGCATATGAACTGTGAACTATGAAAACCTATTAAGGGTCTTCTTACCAATAGGGTGCCCAATCCAAACAAAACAAAAAAAATGTATATTATCCATGCTATCTTTTTAGAAAAATCTTTTCTCTCCGTTTCCCTCATTTTTTGAGTCACTTGAGTATTTCACGTGTGCTACTGTAAACCAAAGTGAAGGCGTGTCACATCACTATTTGATATGTTAAAGTTGATCTAATATTCAACATGTGTATGCCTTTGCTTCTAACAGTACCTTTTTAGACAATTCATAACTCAAAAATAAGTATAAAAAAACGATTAGAAGTGTGCTCCAGTTTTTCTTTCCATTTTTTTTTTAAAGGCTCAAATATTAAGTGGATTTTCCAGAGGATCAACAACTTATCTTTGTTGCCCAAAACAACTGATCATACCAATTGAATGTGTGAGGGGTAATGTATGATATTGTCTCTCTAAAGTAATTTCCAGTGATGTCAATAATGTAAATGTAAAATGTAAATGTTGTATACTTGTAAAGCGCACAGCTGCCCCAGCAACGGGGCGTCCCGGCACTGTATACCGCTGGGAAACCCATCCTGGCTTTCCCTGTGAGATGGTCCCTACTGGGCATCTCCAAGGTGAAGACAGGCACCCCCGGTGCTGATGGGGCCGTAAGTGGAGATTAAGCAAGCTATTGCCCAGAGTTGCTGAGTGGGATCCATGGTTAGAGTAGGTACCGAGGCGAGAATTATCGAGTCCGCTGACCTTGGCCCAAGACCCTGCCGCGTCGGGAATCGAACCCTGGTCCCGGGCCGACCTCTGCTTCCGGGTTTGCCGCCTCTAACCAGTGAGCCACACCACTCCACTACCAGTGAGCCACACCACTCCACTACACAGCTAGAAATTTTTAAACCTGACATTGCCGCCTTCTTTTTGGTTCCAGAATGTCAACAGGTGTGCACTGGGCCAGGCCACGCCCTTGAAGAAGCCGTGCTTTTCTGACAGCCTTACAAGCAGTTTCCGAGCATGATGGCTGGTGCCACCGTCTGTCTCAATCGAGGGTCCTTGCCTGGATGATAGGATTTTTTTTCTTGCATTCCAGCTCGACTGCTCCACTTCCCCCACATGACCTATCAGTTTCTAGACATGGGGAAAATTAGCCACAAAGCAAGGAACACCTTAAGCCTCTCTCAATGTCTGCGCTGCTTTATGAGAATCTGTCTTGCTACTACTCACACTTCGCCAAACAGTCTCACTCCTACCCAGGTTTATTGATAGATTTTGAAGTCTCAAACTGAGAAATAAGTTAGTGAACTTGTATATGATTGGTCTAGAAAGAAAGCACATGACTGTAGGCTGTACAAGGTTCCCCCTTTCTGTGGCTTTTCTTAAACACATCCAGTACTCTAGTACCATTCGAGTCTGTGGTCCCTCATGATGCACCCCAACACGAATGGCCATCCAAGGTTGGGGCTAGACTATCCTGCAGGGCTAGCATCCTCTGTCACATCATTACAATGTTCGCTGGGCAACATGCACGATAGTGATGTGCAGAGGGCCATCGTGTTGCATTTGTTGGGATATGATAAATATTATTTTGTAACTCACAGAATTCTGCAATCTCTGTATAAATGCACATCTCTACTTTCTTTATAAGCACTGATTCCAACTAAAAGATGTCAGAACTCGAGTGTAACAAGGTATCGCAGCCCAGTTCTGACAATGCCTGCTGCCAGAAACAGCAGCTGAACTGAAAGGCAGGTCAGGTCACACACAGCTGTTTAAAGCAACAACATTGAAACACTGCTTTTCTTTCTCCTGCAGAAAGAACATGATATTATTTTGCATTCCTTCGATAATTATTGAAAAGTTTGAAACTTTCTGCGGGTTTCTATGTATTTGTTGCAGCTTTTTTTTAAGTGACTTGTATTGAACTGTTTCTAAAATCTTTTTACAACAAATATCTCACAGATTTTTTATGTGCTTAATTTTGCATTAGTACCACTATTTGTAGTCTGCACATTTGCAAACATGCTGCCTCTTTCTGAAAGAGCTACGCACCAAGGTTTTAAATGGTTTGTGGGAAAACTGATGGTGTGACCATGTTATATGCGATAAATCAACCCTGCCGTACATGATAAGGATATTGCAAGTCACCTCAGAGTTCCATGAACTTTGTCCCCACTCCTCTATATGGTTATGGAATTCCTCTATGACTTTCAATATCCTTATAATGTATGGCAGAGGAAACTGTATCCCTTATATATCAACCATACATCATCACAAAGGGTTTACATTTATTTTTAAATGGATGAGAACCTCAATCATCTCATTTCATTTTGTCCTGAATTTGTACTGCGCCTAAGCCTACACAAAAGCATGAATGTGTCATCAATCATGCATCGTTATGCATGCAGCTCATATCTTGCTGATCTTGAGTCCCCTTTAAAGATAGCAATCTCACTGATTCTGCACTGGACCCCAAAGTTCCTTGGCTCTGCATGATTGATGGAGTGAATATGTGAAGTGAGACTGACACCCAAAGGAAAGTGTGTTAAGGTCCAAGGTACCTTTGACATGTTCAGCTCTTTCTTGACTTAATTCTGCCTGTCCGTAGAATGATAGTGGTTAAAACTCCTGCTTTATATGATGACAAATGAGGATGGAAGGTGAGGCAACATTGCAAAAGAGTTCTTGATGAAAATAACAAGCAGGTGTATTTGGTCTGATCCAGCGCAACCCCAAAATTCATGAACCAGGGACCAGGAAACATGTCACAAATAAATCACTTACCAAACAACGCGGCCCATCACACATTACCCATAAGTGATCCCTGAAGACGAGCGCTGGATTAGGGGGGTTTAATTTGTCCGTTTTTGTATATGTACAGTTCTATACTTCACATTAATAACACATTTTAAATATTCCTAACTATTCTTAATTTCAACTGTCTTCTTCTAATCGATGGACCATTAGTTGACGAGTTGATGGTGACTAAGACTAACTAAACAGTTTAACACTTTAATTAAATAACCACAGAGTCAATTATCCGATTAATAATTTTATCTTATTAAAATGAAATGCTCATAATTCAGATTGTCAGTGCACACACAAGACCACTCATAAGAGAACAGTTATCAAGCAATGCAATCAAAATTAATCATTTGCTTCGACATCAAGGCGTGCATAGGGATAAGGGAAAGAAGGTACAGCAAAAAAAGACTTTGCAGAAATATATTGCAGAATTGAAGCATTTAAGGAGGGTGATACCCACCAAAGAATCAGGAAAACCACTTCCTTGGACGAGAATGTGGCAAAGGACCCCAGAGGACAAAGTTAACAGGACAGATGCAATTAAGTCTTGCAAATAACCTGCAAACAAGACAATAATCTCCCAACCTATCTACCTTTGATCTAGTTCTCCTCGGACGCAGTCTCCTCCCAAGCACTCCCGCAAGGTTCTCGTACCTAAAGTGCTCTCTCTTGATCTCTATGTCTCAAGGTCTCTCTCTCGATGCTCTCGTTCTGACGCTCCGGTTCTCGAACCCCACACTCTAAATTGGGATATCAATTATACCCTAATTCCTAGCTCACTATCTTACAATGTTGCAGTGTCAGTAGAAACTCGGCCTGTGATTGGTTGCCACGGGTCATGTTAGGGTCTCCTCATCAGGTTCTCATCGCAAGTCCATCCCATACCGGTTTTAACAAAGGAAGTATTATTAAGGTAAATACAATCATATACTACTAATATTAATAGTTATACATTTTGCAACATTCACGTATTATGACATCCGCTTCACATTCAAATTGCATGTAGCGATAGCAGTTCCCACAGTCGCTGTTGCATCTTGGCACATAAACAATAGGACACAGGTCAACATGGCCTTCACACGGATTACATCAGCTGGTGCACTCGGCAGTTCATGAGCAGGCAGAGCTCTCAGGACAGGCGTACTTCGTACAGACCAAGACAACCAAATGCGGGCTCGGACAAAAGGCCATTTTCATGCTGGCCCAATCTCACACTAAAGTAAATAAACACAAAAGAATATTAATTAATGAAATAAAACTCATTATGTTTACCTCCCACCATACTATTACCCTGTATTAATTATTACCTAGCGAAAGCTATTAATTTAAAGCAGCTTTTCTGTTATTCGTGTACAACATGCAAAATGTGAGTAAACAGTTAATACGTGCTCATGCCATCATGGTTTAGTATATTAGGTAAAAATGTGTTTGCCCCTTGTGTGTGTGTGTATTAGTCCATGCAGTTAATACATTATTATGGAGGTACTTAATTTCGTGAGGGTGTATTTTTACAAACCTCACTCCATCAGGTCCAAACCAGTATTTGTTAAAAAGCTGTTGTTATTATAGGACAAAGTAATGTTTTCCCATCAAGGAGAAGTTCTGAAAGGCACAGATGGAGTGTCCTACTATGAAGGACCTACTGTGGAAGGCCCAGGCCGCTGGCAACACCTCTGGTGATCATGTGATCTATTGCGAGAATGGTCTCCTATATAGTGAGCCCAAGGTTCCTGAGCCTGGTGCAATCCATGTGTTGGTGGTCCTCAAGTACTAAAGGGCCTTTCTACTGGAGTTGGCTGATGATTTTTCCCTTGCAGGTCATCTAGGACAGGACAAGACCTTTGAACGGCTTGTCACCCACCTTTATTGGCCCTTGATGAGAATGGCCTCAGATGCATTCTGTAGGTCATGCCCTACTTACCAGGCCAGTGGTAAGTCAGGAGGAAAGCACAAAGCTCCCCTACTGCAATTCCCTGCCAGTGGCACTGCTTTTGAACAGGTGGGCATCAACATTATTGGGCGTCTGGATCCCAAGACCGGCCTTTGCAACAGGTCCATCCTGGCCTCGGTGGACCATGCCACCTGGTACCTGAAGGCTATACCTCTGGGGTCAGTGACTGCACCTTCAGTGGCCAGGGCACTGATGGGAAGCTTTACCCGTGTGGGGTTCCCCAAAGAGATTTGTATCTGACCGAGGTCACAACTTCATGTCGGCATACAGGAAATCCATGTAGAAGGAGTGTGGGGTATCATGAGTTCTCCACACCCTCCCACCCTCAAACTAATAGGCTTCTTGAAAAGTTCAACAAGACCATAAAAAAGCATGATCATGGGCCTGTTGGAGCCCTTGAGATGGAAGTTGGACGTCCTCATGTCATGTGTGTTATTTGAATACAGGGAGGTAATGCAGAAGTGGAGTTGGATTCATCCGCTTTGAGCTTTTGTACAGGCCCCCTGTGGAAGGACGTCTCAGTCTGATGAGGGAGGGTTGAGAGCAAGCTTCCAGGAAAGCACCCATTATGTTGTCTGCTACATGCTGGCACTCAGTACCTACACAAAACGCTTCTGGAAGCAGACTAAAGAGAATCTAGAAGCCAGCCAGTAGGTCTTAAACCAGTGGTAGGACCAAAAGGCCACTCGGAATGAGTTTCAAATTGGCCAAAATGTGTGGGGGATGGGGCCTGTGGAGCCCAGGGCCCTACAAGACAGATGGTCCGGGCTCCATGAGGTAAAGGAGCACAACAGTGAGGTCACCTACCTGGTAACCCTCAAGACTCTCAGGAACCCTTTGAGGGTTTTGCATGTCAATAACCTAAAATCCCACTTCGAGAAGTCTTAGGTAACCATGCTCCTGGTCACGGATGATGGGGTGGAGGAGGAGAGTAAACCTCTCCCAGCCTCCTTTTTCTCCAAGAAGCGGGATCAGGCAGTGGAGTGTATCAGCCTCTCCCCTACCCAGACTCAAGAACAACCGAGGGCCTGCCACCAGTTCGGGCTGGACTGTTCCCATGAGGCACAGGGTCAGACTGATTTGCATATGGCCATGTCTGAACTGGGGTGGCAGAGTGGGCTAAAGAACGGTGATGGATCAAACCCAGATCTTTTGACTGGGTGTGAGTGTTTGATTGGTTCTGATGCTCCGTCCATCACCACCCCCTTTTGTATCGCTTTGCCACCAGTTGCAGCAGCAGTTTGCCTCTCTTTTTTTCTCTTACCAAAGGTTATCTGATAAGGTGCAATCCAGCTTAAAGAAGGAAGTCTCCAAAAGGCTGGTGCTAAGGGTCATTGGGTCCTCAAACAGTCCAGGTGCAGCCCAGTGGTGTTCGTCCCCAAGACTGCTACTCCAGATAACACCCCAGAATTACGGTTCTGCATGGATTACTCAGGGCTCAATGCAGTCACCATGCCTGATGAACAGCCTGATGAACTCATAGATTGATTGCAAACTCGCAAGTTCCTCAGCATGTTTGATTTAACATCTGGGTACAGGCAGATTGCATTAACAAGAGGGCAAAACACAGGTCTGCGCTCTCTACCCCAGAAGGACACTTTCAGTTCCAAGTAATGCCCTTTGGGTTGAAGAATGCTCTTGCCACCTTCCCGAGGATAGTAAACCAGGTCCTGGCTGGGTTGAATAACTTCACTGCCTCCTATCTCGATAACATTATGGTCTTCAGTGCTAGCTGGGAGGGCTACCTGTACCACCTCAGGGAAGTGATTCAGGCTCTGCAGAGGGCAGGCCTGAATATCAAGGTCAGTATGTAATATAGGGCACTGTTTGGTAGTCAACTTGAGACACACACTGGGAGTAGTAATGTGTAGCTCCTCCAAACCAAGATCAAGACCATTCTGGCTTGGGAACCCCCAAGAATCAGACAGAAAGGACAGCCTTCTTAGGCGTCACTGGACACTGCAGGTGATTTGTTATGGGGTATGGCACCATTGTTGCACCCTTGACAGAGCTGACTTCTAAGAAGCATCCCAGACACTTGATCTGGACAGAGGCATGCCAGAAGGCTTTTGACACCCTGAAGAAGGGCATGTGCACATCATCTGTGCTCCAGGCCTCTGACTTCTCCAGAGAATTAATTGTGCAGACAAATGCATCAGAGCATGGCATAAGGGCTGTACTCTAACAGCTGAACGAAGAGGGCCTGGATCTACCTGTAGCCTTCATCAGTAGGAGGTTACTTCCTAGGGAACAGAGGTGGAGTACAATAGAAAGGGAAACCTTTTGAGTGGTCTGGGCACTGAAGAAGTTGAGACCATACTTGTTTGGTGTTCACTTCAGTGCTCAGACAGACCACAGACCACTCAGATGACTAAGGCAGATGAGGGATGAGAATCCCAAACTGTTGAGGTGGCCCACCTCCCAACAGGGAATGGACTTAAGGGTGAAACACTGTCCTGGGACAGATCACACCAGTGCTAATGGTCTCTCCAGGTTTTTCCTCACTGGTTATGAGAACTCCCAGTGGGTTGGGAAGTTCTCCCCACTTTCTGGTGGGGGGCTAATGGTCTCTCCAGGTTTTTCCTCACTGGTTATGAGAACTCCCAGTGGGTTGGGAAGTTCTCCCCACTTTCTGGTGGGGGGGGTCTTGCCTTAGCCCTGGCATCCATGGTTTTCCCCCTAACTTTTTGCCTTTCATTGTCCTGTTTTGCTGACTTTGTTTTTGCTGGTTTTAGGACTCTGCTCACTAACCA
Source organism: Triturus cristatus (assembly GCF_964204655.1). Lineage (NCBI taxonomy): Eukaryota > Metazoa > Chordata > Amphibia > Caudata > Salamandridae > Triturus > Triturus cristatus. Next base: position 923,519,477 of record NC_140588.1, read on the forward strand.
GTGCTAAAGTGATTGTGCTCTCTCCCTAAAACATGCTAGAATTGGCTTATACCCAATTACCATATTTAATTTACTTGTATGTCTGTGGCAAAGTGGTACTACCTGTGCCCAGGGTCTGTAAATTAAATACTACCAGTAGGCCTGCAGCACTGATTGTGCCACCCACTTAAGTTCCCTTTAAACGTGTCTCACGTCTACATTGCAGCCTGTGCGTGCAATTTAAAACTGCTATTTCTATCTGGCAAATAAACCTTTTTGCCTGGTTGAAACCCTGCTTTATAATACATGTAAGTCACACCTAGGATAGGTCCTGGATAGCCCAGAAGGCAGGGTGCAGTGTATTTTAAAATTGGGGCATGTACTTTTTAGTTGTACATGTCCTGGTAGTGACAAATTCTTAACTTCGTTTTCACTACTGCATGGCCAAAGAAACCCATAGGCTAACATTGGAGCTACCTTATTCACATCTAAAAAGTGCTATTTTCCAAATGGGAGCAGGAAGCCAGTTCATGTGTGATGTCTTTGGAACTGTAATGAAAAATCCTCTCTCATGGTAAAATTGGATTTTAAATTACAATTTTGAAAGTACTGCCTGCAGAAAGTCGGCATTTTTCTGCCTCAACCATTTAGTGCCCGCAGCCTGTCTCTGGGTGTGGTTCACAGCTGGGCTTTGTATATTCCTCCTACACAATCACAAACAATAGAGAGCTTAGGTGTGCCTGGATAAGCCATCACTGGCAGGATGGGAGGGCGCAGATGGGCACAGCCCTATGCAAACTTGAGTAGGCTATATCCTGCCTCCACACAAAGGGCTGCATACCCCACTGTAGTTAGTCGGGAGCCAAGACAGGGAAGGCAGGATTCCTGTAAACTTCAAGGTGAAACGTCCAGAAGCTTTTTCCACTTCAAAGATAGGCCCAGTTATGAATATTGGACCACAGACACCAACTCATCAGTAAAATTCTGGACCTGGGGATAATCTGCCAAGAAGAATGACTTCTTTGCTACTGAGAGGACTGCCACTCTGCTGAACTGCTGCTCTGAAGGACTACTGCCCTGATGTGCTGACATGCTTCATGCTGTCCTCCTGTCTGGGTGAGAATGACTTGACCTGTATCTGTAGAACCCAGGACCCCAGAGTGACTCCAAGGGCTAGTTGGCTGGCCTCCTGACTAGAGCCTCAGGGACAGAGTACTAACCTGCCAAGTGGTGCCCCCCAGTCTAGGATGGTTGTATGTCGAAACAACGAGTTCCTTTACAACGCCTACCTGAAAAATGCGATCTCTACTATGACCGCGTCCTAACCACGAATAGCTTTACCACAAATTCCTTTACCATGATTTTTCAAGGTAAAGGCATGCATGGTAAACTGCTATCCATGGCTGAGTTTACCACCCCCTCCTTCTCCTCCTGAGCCTTAAATACACACCCCAACCTCTTTAAAACTACCCAAACCCCTACCCCTAAAAACTAATCTGTACCCCTCACACCCCCTGAATATTAACCCGAACCCCCACCCACTAAAAACTAACTGGAACCCCTCCCTCTTAAAAACTACCCCAAACACCCCCACGCCCTAAAAATTAACTGGAACCCCTCCCACTCCCCAAAAACTAACCTGAACCCCCATCTCATAAAAACTTACTCAAACCCATCCCACCCCCTAAAAACTAACACGAACCCTCCCACTCCCTAAAAACTAACATGAACCCCCCACCCCCATGATCCCTTTGATCCCCTAAAGACTTACTCAAACCCTTCCCACCCCCTAAAAACTAACCAGAACTCCCACCCCATAAAAACGAATTGAAATCCCTCCCACCCCCTAAAAAACTAACCTGAACCCCCACCCCCTAAAAACTAACACGAACACCCCCACCCCCATGAACCTCTCCCACCCCCAAAGAACTAACACAAACCCCCCTCCACCCATGAACCCCTCTTACCTGTTCCTTTCCAACGCTCCTTTGAACTCCGCCCTGCCCGAACACTAGACCGATTTAGCCTTAACCATGCACATGCGTGGTTAAGGCTTAGTTGCAATTCGAGCAAGTCATTTTTCGGCTTGTGTGACTCCGGAACTCGTTGTTCCAGAGTCATTGTTGAGGATGTTTCCCATCGAGGACAATTGGGAGTGGGCCTGACGGGGCTCTGCTAGCCCATTTGTGGACCCAGCAGAATTGATGCATCTCCTCTGCTGCGTAGCGCAAACCCAAGCAGAATCGATGCATTGCCTCTGCTGCAAGGATTTTCTCAGTGTAAGGACTCTGCATCGACCTCGCTGCCCACATCGGAACTGCCGCTGTGCAAAGCTTCTCCAATTCAGGCCTTCGCATTGCAAATCTCTCGTCTATGGCAGCCTCGACAGCGATACAGGTTCTCACATCACAGCCTCACAGCTCTTTGGAACCGGCGTGTCACCTCGATTGCGCGATGTATCCTCGATATCAGACTTCACATCACAAGCCCTCACCAATGGGATCCTCGGCAATGACCCAGGACCTCGCATCACAGCCTCGAAGCTCTTCAGGACCGTTGCTGCGCCTCGAATGTATGATGCATCCTTGATGCCTGCCTTCACATTGCAAGCCCTCACTGACGAGAACCTAAAGATGTGGTAGTACCTCGCATTGCACCTTCGCAGCTATTTGAAACAGACGTATCACCTAGGCTGCACGACGCATCCTTGACGCAGTACTTCACAACACTCAGCAACCACGATTTAAGGTACTCTTGTTCAGCAGACCTGACTGGGTCCCTGTAGCCGCCTGTGCTCCATCACAGTTGGCCTGAACTTGTGACTTTTCCCCAGATACCCACCGTTAGCGCTGTGTGCTTTTAGGCGCTGTATTCACTGATTTTTTTTAACTTGCATATCTCCAGTCCTACTGATTGGATTTTTGTTGTTTTGGTCTTGATTATTTTATTAAAATGTACTCTATTTTTCTAAATCGGTGTGGGATTTTTCCTGTGCTGTGCTTTTAATGTATTATTGTTTGAAGTGCTTTATAGATACTTTACACATTGCCTTTAAGTTAAGCCTGACTGCTTGGTCAAGAAGAAGAGAGTAAGAAATCCACAAAAATGTTTGGGGGCCAGGGAATAGATCTTGTTTGAGACACGAGTATAGAAAGGTCATACCCCTGTAATGATTTTGGAACATTTCACAATTCAACTGAGCCCTCATTGAATTCAAAACTTGCATAGTTCTGGAGTCAAAACAGCAGCAACGTCACATACGTTTAAGACATAGAACACCTTTAATGATCCTCTCATTTGTAAATCTGGTTAAAGTGAAGACCTTTTGGTTGTACTAAAATTATATGTATAATATACTTACTTACAGGGGCTTTAAGCCAGATCTTTCCATCTGTTGGTTTGTTGTGTCACATTTTCCTTATGCCCACTACAGCATACAGCATAGGGAAGTGGGTCAGCCCACTTCAGCCACTGGCTAACTTCACTGTGAGGACCAGCATTCTGCCCTTTCACAAAGAGCACATGCAGACACAGAGTATATCCTTCAGTGACTGTGTTTTTGTTTTTACTGTATTAGTACTCTAGTGTTGCATTTGTGCTAAATCCTGATGTTATAGCTATCAGCGTTCCAGCAGCTCTTAACCTTATTTCAGATTTCAGTCAATGGCAAGCTCCAGCTTTATCGGTTCCAGTCTGTTGCTCATGCGGTTGTAAATTCCTATTGGAGTGGCCTTCGCCTATCTAACTTCTTCTATTTCACAGCATACTGGATAGTATTGGATTAAAACTGTTCTTTATGAATTGTTGTCTTTTTAGTGTGTGCACGAAGAGCTGCACTTATAACTACACCCCCGTGGGTCATGCTGGTATGTAGTTTAATTGAGGACTACAGTTATACTTGTTAACCAATTTAGATTGGTCGATCTATCTATCTATCTATCTATCTATCTATCTATCTATCTATCTATCTATCTATCTATCTATCTATCTATCTATCTATCTATCTATCTATCTATCTATCTATCTATCTATCTATCTATCTATCTATCTATCTATCTATCTATCTATCATCTATCTGTCTGTCTATATATCTCTCTATTTACCTATGCCAATGCTTGCTTTGGTTTGTGCTTGTAATCAGAAATCATGTCATTGGTATGTATACAATATTAGTTTTTATTGTCATTAAAGGCAATGCTTTAAAAAGATAGCAACATAGGTAAACAGATATCTTTTGGGTATATTGAAAGGGAGACACCTGACTGCATCACTGCTGTCATGTTCGCAAAACACATCGAACACATGAGCAGTTGCACACTTAGCAGCTATTGGGTAGATATATGCTGAGCCCCGAATGTCTGGGCGTGAGCTGAATTGCACAGATGTGATTATTTTACCATTTAACACTTAAAAGATGTAGGGACAGATTTACTAAGTGTTGTTGCAATGCAGCGCAGCAGCCAAAGTTGTGTGCTTCCTATAAGTTGGCCGTCCATAAAAATCAGGCAATGGGGTCAGAATAGATTTTCTCATCCATGTCATGGTCTGCCAGCTGTACATAAATTAGTCTTTGCAGTGCAAGATCACAGGTCAAATTGGCTGTAAGTGGGTTTTCTAAGATCACCTGACACCAGGAGTGTGATCCTTCTTAACAGGCATCTTTTTCTACAACTGTTTCCTGGCGAGATGAAGTCGGGAAATGGAGGGCAGTTCTCCTTCAGGAAGATATGCACCCATAGAGGAAATTGTCAATACGTTGGTGAAACAGTGTGTCAGGTCGGCTGTGGCATGTGGACAATCGTTGTCAGATTGAAGGTATTGGAGCGCTGAACATGAGCACCTGTATTTACATTACACATTCAGGCACGGGGAGATTAAGTCATTTGCCCAGAATCACAGGATGTGGACGCGACCTCGAGGCTCGAACTCTGGTTTCCAGCACCAAAGTCGGCAGCGTAGCAAACAGACCACATCCACATCAGATGACATTTGGGGCAATGTTTTGGGCATCTTGCCATGGACCACATACTTACACAGGGATGAATAGATTAGACAGTATAATTTACTGCAACCTCCTTGCTTAGATAAGGGGAGAATGCTAACATGTGGTCATGCAGCTAGAATTGCGAAGAGTGGTAAGGGACATACCAATTGCCTGTCAAAGTGAGGAAGGTACAATCGAAGTTTGGAAGAGAGATTGTGGTTGAAGGTAATGCAGATCAGTTAACTAAGGGGCAAAGGTCGAATCAAGACCTTGCTTTAAAGGCTGCTGAGTAAAGGAAGGAACAGAGGTTTCTGCTGGGCGCTGACAGCTGAATGTCAAAGTTGGTCTTTTAGCATATCTCTGTGTAACCAGTTCTCTTCTGCTGTAAAACTTGTTCTACATAAAACTCAAGTTTCGCAGCTATGTACTGTCTTCTGGAGATGATTTTACTTTCTGCTTGGCTATTTTTGCCACTTACGAATAATCGAATACACAGATCATATGTAACATAATCTTGAAATGAGAATTCTTCCTGTTACTTCACAGAATCACGCCCGAGTTTACATTAAACAATTTCAAATGTCTTAGCAATGTTCAAAATTGAATGTTCAAAAAAGCTCAGAGTTCATTTTCAAAACACAACTTGATGCTCAGAATACTTTTCTACAATACCAAATGCTACCAAAAAACTGTCAAGTAAGTAACAGTTCTTTGCAGATGAACGTTTTGAATCCAAATTACATGGTCCTGGCTGCAGCAACATTGTAGCTAAACTGCCTATAAGGACACCGTGAAAAATGAGGAAAGTGCTACCTGATAATCCAAAATGGCTACTACTGATTCCAGGCAATGGGAGAGTTCAGTAATTGCTTGGAAATGTAGTTCATTATCAGGGCGCCATTGTTTAGTGTCATCTCCACACAGATTATGTCTTGCATCATTAAACCAGCACCATGGGATGGATTTGGCGAGAGAACAAATGTTACACCACTGTGTCCTGGAAGCAGCTGTCTATGTGTGGCCTGACTGTAGAATTTTATCTTCACATCAACCATCTCCTCATCTCAATAATATCCCTATTAGGGGGCGTGGTTTGGATGCCGGTGAAAATGGCAGCGTGAGCCCTTGTCTCCTCCCGTGTGAATGCCAGAAATTATTTTTCCACCCTTTTCCTGCATTGATCGATATCATACCTGTAGGTAAATCTGTGTCGGAACACAGCGGCATCATTCCTTGGCTCTACCAGTACAGCTTCTTTGTCTTTACCCTTCGCTGACCGGCTCTCTAGATGGACATACGGGGAACCACCTTTACAACGCAACTTTTACAACGCTATGCTATTACAACGCATTTTTTACAACGCAAAAACTTTTACAACGCATGCTTTTACAACGCATGCTATTATATGGTAAGTACTTTTACAACGCATATACCTTTACAACGCATTATTTGAAAATGCCTTTACAACGCATGCATTTACAACGCATGCATTTACAACGCAAGATGTTATATGGTAAGTACTGTTACAACGCATATACTATTACAACGCATTTTTTAATGTTGGAATTTTAATTAAAATAAATATATATCGTATAATTATTTTTTATTTAAAAAATTGTAATTGAAAAAAAGTGAGTAGTTTATCAAAATATTAAAAATTGAGTATTTTGTCTAGTAGAAATGTTTTGTTGGATAGTTAAATTAATACTTGAGTATTTTAATATTAATACTTGAGTATTTTGTCTAGTAGGAATGTTTTGTTGGATAGTTAAATTAATACTTGAGTATTTTAATATTAATTCTTGATACTTAATAGAAATGTTTTGTTGGATAGTTAAATTAATACTTGAGTATTTCTCAAAATGGAATGAGTTTTTTTATATTTAATTTTATACATATTACAGTGAATAGTGAGTATTTTTAAAATTAAATAAATAATTGAGAATTATTCAAAATTGAAAGAGTATTTAATATTTTATTTATAATAAATAAGAGTGAGTAACTAAATTTTAATACTTGAGTATTTTTAAAATATTAAAGTGTATTTCTTAAATTAATTTAGTTCATTGGTTTTTTCAAATTAAAAAACAGCATATTTTAAATTTAATTTATTTAAAGTTTGTGAGTACTTTTTAAAAATATTAATACTACAGTATCTATCAAAAATTTAAGTAATCAGATAAGTAAATACTAGAGTATTTATAAGTTCAAAAAATAGAGAACATATTTTTAAAAAAAAGGAAGAGTACTTTTGGATTATTTATTATAAAAATTAGTTAAATTTATTAAAAAAAATTAAAAATGTATTAATATTTGAAATATTAAAAGAGTAATAAAAAATGCATTTTAAAAACAATAATAGTTTAAAAAAAAAAAAGAAAATAATTACTTACTTTTTTAAAAAAATTCCCACGCTTTTCCATTGAAGTCTATGAGCGTCTTTGTCCTTTATTTATTTTGGCAGCATCAGAATATACAACCCGCGGAACAAGAAAAGAAGGATCAGAAAGTGAAGAAAGAGAAAGTTTTGAAGGGAAAAGACAATAGAGTCGAGGTAAGGAACATATTTAGTAAATTAACATTTAATTAGTTACAATTTTGAAGTTTAAATAACTATTTAAAAAATAATGACAGCAAACAATTTTTGTTTTCACATTTTTTATTTACAGAAAAATCATGAAAAAATAAACCATATTTTTAATGAATTTTGCAATGTAAGTAACATTTTTAAAACAAAATATAAATATTTTATTAACATTTATAAACATTTATTTACAGATTAGTTAAAAAAAGTAGTCCGCTATAAATTTAGATGCACGCGATGACGTAATGACGTGAGCGTCGACGTAATACGCCATTTTGCAGAGCATCGGAGGAGGAAGCAGCAGGAAGCTGATCTGCGGCCAGGTAGGAAATATTTTCATTTGTAATTGTACAATAAACCTTTAAAAGGGATACATATATAGTGAGGAAAGAATAAGGGGAGGTTGCGGGAAAACTAATTGATTACTTAATTGTTTTTAAACATGTCCACATTAATGTCATTAATGTATGCCTATGTCGGGTCGCTAAAAGTTATTTATTTAGCTTAAAAAAGTATGTAACTGTTAAAAAATTAAAAGTTACTGTTCAGAAAGTTAATTTGTTTATTTAGGAAGTAACAAAAGTAATGTCGATCTTCATTTCTAAGTGCAAAAAAGTTGCGTACTTTCAAACTATGAAAAATAACGATTGTTATAAAAATGATGATTAAGCTGCAAAGTGCATTTCGGAATATGGTTTGAATTGTAGAATTTAGATATGTTTCAGTTTTGGTGATTTGTTTTGACGGTAATTAAATTGGAATTTTTCGGTAATTTAATTAATGGAGTTCCGATGTCGAACAATAGTTCAAATACTATGGGACAGTAAATTTGTAGACATTGGTAGTTTTTGATTGAAATGAAGATTTGTTTTAAAAAAAAAGAACCCGACTTGTTTGTTTGAAAAATTTTTTAGAAAATACCTTGGTATGCCAATTGTAATTTGAAAATTAGTAAAATTTAAAGCAAAGCAGGAAAGTAAGTAATTACATTATTTTAAAAAGAAAGAATATTAGAAAGATTTTCCAGGTAGTCTATAGCCACACACAACGAAAATTGTTGTAGAATTGCCAATAGTCTCTCAGACATTTCCCTTGTTTTGACTGTTACTCGTGGGTTTAGACTACCTGCGAGTGTTTGTGCTATTCTCATTTCTTGGAAACTTTGCTCCTTCTTCAAAGTTTCCAAAAATGAGTAGAAGTTAGGATGTGGTTTACCAATTGTATGGTTGAAGGAGTTATGCCATCCCTCAATGGCATTGTTTGTTTTTGCTTCTCCCTCTAAACAACTCGTGTAGCAGTTCCACCACTCCACATGGAATCGTGGCTTCCTCCTGCGACCCGATCTGCTTAGGTGTCCAATCCATGTGTCCTCAAAATAATTTAGAATGGGTGCCAATTTTTCTTCGTTACTCGTATAATAAACAGATTCTATAATTGCAGTGTAGTACTCGTCCACACTATCGGGAGGAACAAAACAAAGTGCAGTTAATTTTTTTAGTTCAAATTGTAGTTTGCTATCCCGAGAATATTCTGCAACTAGGGATGTTTTCTGTAATTTACGCCAAAATGCCTGCGAAAAATGGAAAAAACATCCCTGAATTTGGGTATCCGTGTACGTTTTAGTGATCACATTGATCATGCTCAATTCAAAATCAATAATTATTTTTCGAGGACTTGAAGATGTTTTACTTTTAATCACTGATAAAAGTTCAGTGTATGTTGCAGAAGTCTTATCAGGTAGCAAACTATAAACTAAGGGAATTACACTATTGTTAATTTTAGCATGTATAGTGTAAATTTGAGTGAAAGGATGGGGTGTACTTTTAAACGTCCCATCCATCATCCAAATTTCACTACTTTCTAACTTAGCAAGGTTACGTGGGGTACTAAAAATTAAAATACGTTTCTGAGGGTTTTCGTTGTCATGCAGAAGGAAAGGTTCATCAGAAAAAGAAATAGAAAGATCATGAGGAATTCTAATGTCAGAGAAAGTATGTGGTGTAGATAATTGAATGTTACTCGCCTGCTTTTGTCTCTGAATAATTCTTCTCAAATTAGGTATTATAGGCATGTTACTAGCAACATGACTGGGGACATGCTGTGCAACCTCTCTTAAAATTGATCCTGTAGAATCATTGGAGGTGCTTGCAATAGCTTTCATCTCGTTTATTGTTTCTCTAATTTCTACATCCATTGCAGAGGCAGAGTGGTTATGTTCTGTGGTTTTCACAACCAAATTATCAACAGTAACCGCTCTGCCACTGCAATGGGTAGTGTAGTATTGCACACACCTCCAATGATTTCTAGTTAAACTTATTCTTTCCTTACTATATATGTATCCACCATGGTTTAATAAATTTTTGCCCTTCCTGGATTTAATAAAGTTGGCAGCTCCCAGGCTAGACATTATCTGAAAAGAGGTGAAAAGACAAAAAAATTAGCCTGAATAAATTTATTAATTACCTAAAACATAACATTTACACCATCCAATACATTCCCTACTGATGCACCTTCCTGGAGTTAGAATAGTAAATTGCACCCCTACACCATCCAACACTTTCCCTACTGCTGCACCTTCCTGGAGTTAGAATAGTAAATTGAACCCCAACACCATCAAACACATTCCCTACTGATGCACCTTCCTGGAGTTAGAATAGTAAATTGCACCCCTACACCATCCAACATTTTCCCAACTGCTGCACCTTCCTGGAGTTAGAATAGTAAATTGCACCCCTACACCATCCAACACTTTCCCTACTGATGCACCTTCCTGGAGTTAGAATAGTAAATTGCACCCCAACACCATCCAACACATTCCCTACTGATGCACCTTCCTGGAGTTAGAATAGTAAATTGCACCCCTACACCATCCAACACTTTCCCTACTGCTGCACCTTCCTGGAGTTAGAATAGTAAATTGCACCCCTACACCATCCAACACATTCCCTACTGATGCACCTTCCTGGAGTTAGAATAGTAAATTGCACCCCTACACTATCCAACACATTCCCTACTGATGCACCTTCCTGGAGTTAGAATAGTAAATTGCACCCCTACACCATCCAACATTTTCCCAACTCCTGCACCTTCCTGGAGTTAGAATAGTAAATTGCACCCCAACACCATCAAACACATTCCCTACTGATGCACCTTGCTGGAGTTAGAATAGTAAATTGCACCCCTACATCATCCAACACTTTCCCTACTGATGCACCTTCCTGGAGTTAGAATAGTAAATTGCACCCCTACACCATCCAACACATTCCCTACTGATGCACCTTCCTGGAGTTAGAATAGTAAATTGCACCCCTACACCATCCAACATTTTCCCAACTCCTGCACCTTCCTGGAGTTAGAATAGTAAATTGCACCCCAACACCATCCAACACATTCCCTACTGATGCACCTTCCTGGAGTTAGAATAGTAAATTGCACCCCTACACCATCCAACACTTTCCCTACTGATGCACCTTCCTGGAGTTAGAATAGTAAATTGCACCCCTACACCATCCAACACTTTCCCTACTGATGCACCTTCCTGGAGTTAGAATAGTAAATTGCACCCCTACACCATCCAACACATTCCCTACTGCTGCACCTTGCTGGAGTTAGAATAGTAAATTGCACCCCTACACCATCCAACACATTCCCTACTGATGCACCTTCCTGGAGTTAGAATAGTAAATTGCACCCCTACACCATCCAACACTTTCCCTACTGCTGCACCTTCCTGGAGTTAGAATAGTAAATTGCACCCCTACACCATCCAACACATTCCCTACTGATGTACCTTCCTGGAGTTAGAATAGTAAATTGCACCCCAACACCATCCAACACATTCCCTACTGCTGCACCTTCCTGGAGTTACAATAGTAAATTGCACCCCAACACCATCCAACACATTCCCTACTGATGCACCTTCCAGGAGTTAGAATAGTAAATTGCACCCCAACACCATCCAACACATTCCCTACTGATGCACCTTCCTGGAGTTAGAATAGTAAATTGCACCCCTACACCATCCAACACTTTCCCTACTGCTGCACCTTCCTGGAGTTAGAATAGTAATTGTTACCCCTACAGCATGGTACATTTTTACAACTGGTGCACCTTAGAATGTTGGATAAAATTACCTTTTTCTTTCGAATTTGCTTTTGTTGCTGACTCTTCTTAATTGGGAATGGCGTGTAGGCTGGAGTAGACACTTATGAGGTGATTGGATTTCGAATGGAAAAATAAATGTCTGGAAAAGTGAAAAAAGAAAAGAATGAGAAAACTGAACGATGTTGAGAAATGCGATTTTACAATAATTTTTTAAAAATTGTATATTTGTTAAAAGTTGCAGTAGATAACACTTTCCCTAATGCTACACCATCCTTTAGTCATGAAATAAAATTCTGAATTCTGCAAATGTAACCATAATTAAATTGTTTTTTTTTTCAACATTAGCAATGAGATAGCTAGTCTAATGTATTGAAGGTTAAGAAACCATGCTGAAAATCAATACCTTGTTTTGTAGAACTTGCTTTTCTGGATGAGGCTTCTGAAGATGATTTTGTCTGTTGGTTCAAGATTTAACGTGTGTGGTGGAAAGAATCTTTCTGTAAGGAATCAAATTGTTGTCTTTTGAAAAAAAAGAGGATAAAAAAAAAATTAACGTTGGTTTAAAATGTAAAATCTGAGTATATTTAAATTAATAAGGATATACAATATAACTAATACTACATGACACTGTACTAACCAATGCACCTTCCTGTAGTTGAAATAGAGATATGTACCCCTACACTATAAAAAAATCTCCCTAATGTTGCACCTTCCTGGAGTAGAAATAGTATATTGTTACTCTAAACTATCCATTATTTTTCTAATTTGGTACGTTAGAGGAGTAATAATTGCAAAAGGAAGGATTAAAAATCTATAGTAAAAATAATACTGAAAAGGTAACATACCTTTTTCTGTTATTGTTTGTTTTCGTGCCTTTCAGTTAATGCTTGCAGCAGGATAAAGTTTTTGGTTGGTACAGATGTACTCTGGGAAAAAAAAAAGTTGAATAAATTAATGTTCCTTAGCCAACGTTGGTTGGAAAAAAAAAACAATTTATAAACAATTTGATATATGACAAAGGAGTATGAGTAACAATTGGTGAAAGAAAACATATTACACATTTAATGCATTTTTCAAAAAAAAAAAAAGGTTAATCCGATACTATGACTAAATTACTATAATGCAGAACATTCTAGGACTTAGAATAGAAATAGTTGCCCTAGTAATATGAATCGCTTTTTCAGATGTAGTACCCAACTGAAGTCTTATTAGTAATTGTTACTCCTGCATCATGGTATTTTTTCGTTTATGATGTAGTGAGATTGAGGTTTAAAAAAAAAACACCATTGCCATACATCACTTTAGGTAATTTTTAAAAATATGTTTTACAAGTAAAACCATTACAAATAAATTACATTTACCTTCACAATTTTATATGTCAGTCGTTAACGTGGTGGTGAGGCTCAATTAGGTACACCTATTGTTGAATCTCAATATATTCCGAGTTTCTGTTTTTGGAAAATAAAATACTTGTTTTAAGTTGGTGTATATTTTTAGTGATAATAAATTAGAAACAGTACATTTTAAAAGTTATTATTAAGAATTTTATTTAAATTTTTTTTGGGTTAAGAAAATATATTTTCCTCAAAACCAACGTTTAAAAATATTATAATGACTTACTAGTAGTTGCTCTATTGTAATGCTTTTACGAATGAATTCCGTGCTCTCTCTGAGGAGGTCGCAGTGGAGGTGACAGAGGGTCAGCTTTTCACGTCTGGTCTCTCTGCTAGTTGATAATCAACTGAGTGCAAAATGGTGTCTTCCTTGTATTTATAAGTTTTACTCTGTGTCACTATTAATTTTTTTAAAAACTGCGTTCGTTGTGTTTTTTTAAATGCTTTGTTTTACTGTGGAAAATGATAATTTAAAAATGCTTTTTTAAAAATATTGTTTTCATTCATTTGCTCCGTTTTGGCATCCATTTTGGAACATGTCTTTTGGTATTGTTTACATAGAAACTGTGGTAGGACAAGTTTTACAAGTGAGATGGTTAAAATGGCGCCTATGTGTATGTGTGTTTTACTCTGTTTACTTACTTTCCGATTTAATCATGATAAAAATTGTGTTAGTACTGTTGTTTTAACTATCCTTCTTTTTGTTAATCTTTGAAATGTGTGAAAACGGAATTTAATTGGGGATTTTGAGTATTAATTTTAATACTCGAGTATTAATTTTAATACTCGAGTATTAATTTGGTAATGCATTTCAGTAGATTTACGCTCAGTTGTTCTCCACATTTTAATACACTTCCCCACCCTAAAACCCCTAATTTCCCTGCATCCCGTGCCAGATTTTATTGTACTTTTAAATAATAAAAAAAAAAAATCGCGTTGTAATGGTATGCGTTATAATAGATTTCGTTGTAACAGCACTTTTCAGTATTTTAATAGGTTTTGCGTTGTAAGAGTATTCGTTGTAAAGTAATGCGTTGTAGTAGTACTTGCGTTGTAAAAAATGCGTTGTAAAGGTATGCGTTGTAATAGCATGCGTTGTAACGTCATACATCCGGACATACGCCATACGCCAGGATGAATCGGGCGGCATTGCGCTGATGACAGATGCTGAGCGTGAGTGCCTTCAAACCACGGAACTCTCCACGACCGAATGAATGAGCGGCAACTGATCATCCCAGGGATCGCTCCAGTGATCACTCCAAGGATCGCTCCTTCAAGCATCAAGCAGCAATGAAATGTACAGTAAGACCTCGCGCTAGTATTTAAAATGGCGGCTGTACCCGCAACGTTTACCTGAACCAAGCCCTCATCTAGAACTCCTCCGTGCTCCTCTGTGCTCCACTGCAGCTTGATCTGTCACTAGGCATAGAAGCGGCATAGAAGCGGTACATCTATTCGGCACGATTAACAAGCACGATTAACACCGAGTGGGGTGTTGAATATGCAGGCAATGGCATGTAATGACGGCCAAATTAGCGGGAAAATCGGCACGTAAAATACTGAATCATCCAACCGACTTTGCGTTTGAACACCTGTAACGTCTGTAACAAATTGAGCCTGGGCATACTAAACAAACAAAATACTGAGCACTTTAAGGCAATGCAATGGGATACATGCATGTATGTATCTTTTGACCTGCAGTCGGGCGCCTGACTTTAAGATGGCGGCTATCTGAACCGTTCTCAAACTCTTAAAATCACTTGGTGTTACACCTCAAGTTGGTAATGCACCTCAAGGTAATGCACCTCAAGTTAATGCCCTAAGGAACCTAAGAGACCTCAAGTCAATGCCCTAAGAGACCACTTCCACTTTAAATAAAATTCACCAGCTTCAGCCACACGCCTGATCCCAACATGGTTCCCTGGTAACACTCTAGAGGAGTCTGAGCCCACGCTGAGTACTACTACATTCTATGTGCATTCCATGTGCATTCTACGTGCATTTGCACGTTCTGAAGGTCTCTGTGCACAAGGTATACAGTGTACTTTGTATACACTGTAAGCATCATAAATCTGCTGTTATTTGCCACTATCAGAGTTCACTGTGTAACTGGGCAACAGTGATAGTGGTAGTGCTATAACCAACTACTACACAACTATAAACAACTAATCCAGCTATAACAAGCCATACAAGCCATACTAGGTCACACCAAGACAACACTTCGGGCTGCTGCGTGCGTTTACAGGAAACACTGAGAAAAAAGGCAACTTCCCAAAATGGCGGATAAAGAGCTCAAGAGCCTTGAGAGAATCAAAGCGGACTGAAGAACCGGGTTTTTAGAACCCAGCAGCGCCAGGGGCACGCCCAAAGTCTTTGGGTTCACCTGTCTTAGATAACAGAGACACAGGATACTTCTTGGTGGCGTCAGAGATCGAGTTTATTGGCTGCAGCCAGTAACAGAAGTCCTAGAAGTCATCACGGTATGAGTTCTCAGGAGACTGCTCAAATTTACAAAGCAAGTCATCCCTTTTTATGCCAGAAACATCACATTCCAGACAAACACCCATTATTTTACAAATTGTCCAATCGCATGTAACCACACCAAAAGTATCGCATGACGGTAAAACCCACTTTTCAGTTGTCCGGCCCATGATCAATCATCGAACAAACCCAACATTCTTCTTTAGACAAGCCGGCAGACCCATAATAAAGAGACCACAACCCATATCGTAAATGGACCATAAAAGAAGAAACAGAAACAGATAGAAGTAGGATGGGGCATGTTTGTGTGCAAGAAAACTTTACGAGATCCCGTGCTCTGACCCTTAATCAAGATCAGCTAGCGGGCGGGAACGGGTTTGGCAGGGTCGGCCTCAGGCAACGAGGTCAGTTCACTCGAGTCATGTAGGAGTCAGCGCAAACTCGAGCTAAGGTGAGCCTGACCAAAGAGCTCGTTTAACCACAGTCATCGGCCTATGTGAGGGCAACCACAAAATGGCTACCATGCGCAAAGTGGAACCCAGGGTTCGGAACGAAAACCCTAAATACGCAGTGAATCCATTGGTGTAATGTGACGAAAACACACGTAATAGCTGAACTCACTAGTTATGGTTCGCTGTTACCAAAATCGTAACGGAACCATGATATTTATTACGCAGATTCAGATTTCACGGAACCTCAGACCCTCCTTTTGCCCTTACATAGGCAATCTCAGTCTGCATCTGAATTGATGTCGATATTCATCAAATCATCAAGGTGCTGTTGAAGCATCATCTTATCTCTCTGTACCTTTCTCAAGACAGGCGGTCTCCTAACACAGGTAGTAGCACAAAGGCCACACATGGCAGGACCACACTGTACACAGAGACAACACAAGAAAAGAATCCCTAAAACCACACCAATGATCGATAGAATCCTCCATCCCCAAGCGGATAACAGTTCCCAAAACCATCCAGTTAACGACCAATCTCCTCCATCCGTATGTATTGACTCGGAGATCTTATGTAGCCTGGAGATGGCCTCGTATACTGTCGGAGCATTATCTTGAATGAAAACGCAGCAACTCGATTGGATCACTTTACATACTCCCCCTCGATCTGCAAGTATGACATCTAAAACCATACGATTGTGCAATGTCATAAGGCGATCCGCTTGAAGCTCAGCTGTCAAATTACTAAGGGCACCGGCAGTTTCATTTATGGTGGATTCAACCACTCTCGTCAATTGCCGCAAGCTCCTACTGTTAACCATAGGTCCCCAAAACGGTAGGAAACCCTTAAAGAAGTCTCCCACTTCTTGTCCAGCGGTATCTTCCTGATCGAAGACACCCCTGACAACTCTCGTCTTGTGGTAATTGCGGCAGCAGTATACGTAGGAGGCAACAAATATCCAACATAACACGTTCCCGAAAAATCAGGGGGCAACCATGTATATGCTCTGTTGTAGCAAACAAAATACGTACCCTTGGCTGCCAAAAACGGCAGGGAAGACTGAGACGTAAAAACGTACGTCTGAGTACAAACACTCTTCCCTAACTGAGCTTTCGGATTCCTGCCAATACCTTGCAGACAAAAATTACCACGGTGGGGTACGATCCAAATTGGGGGTGACCTCTTTCCTCTCTGCTTTTCACTCAGGCTAACACTGTATCCAGTCGCGTTCCAGCCAACATAAGCTAGTAACTCATCTTTGGGAATAGTCCTATATGTATCGATATCCCTACTCATATTCGCAATTCCCTTCACCAAGGCTTTATTACCTGAGTTATCTCTTATGGAACGCAGGGGATAGACTTCGATATCATAAATGAACATCGTCGGGAAAGCCCATAAAGACCCATTCTGACTAAACGGCAGTACCAGATAGGGAATACCGCTATCCGTAGTGTGTGGCATAAGACCACACACCCAACAATTAGTAACGTTCACCACCAACTGATGTTGATGCAGAAGCTGTACAAATGAGTTATTTACAAATTCTGACCTTCTAATCTGCTCGTGTTCGGGTAAGATATAAAAGGAATGCAAAGAAGTAGTAATAGGAAAAGACGTAGGTTGGGAAGTGGGTGCAGAAGTCAATTGGGTAGAAAAAACAATCCAACCCACCAAAGCTAACGTCATGCTAAGAAACATCATAATACATGTAATCGGAAAACATTTGAGATGCATTATCCAGCATAGTTTCATCTTAAAGTTCGTTTTCTCAACAGCTCTCTTGACCTCAAAAAAACTCCATCCTCTCACCGTGCTGTTCGCGGCGGTTGGTTTTCTTCTGCTAAGGAGTACGTCTGTCATTCCAGGGAACGCCCTAGGACCAACCAGAACCATTGACCTTGTGTCTACACGGCTGCAATCCCAAGTCTTTACACCGCGACCTTACAGCTGAACCCGGATGGTGGTTCGAAAAAAAGGAAAAAAGGATCAAAACAGTTTCTCGGCTGAGAGAGTGCTGTTCTCAAAATGAAAGGAATTATTTGTTCTTTATTAGTCCATTGTCTCTAGACCGCAGGTTATAACGACTTTTTCCAGGCTCTGTCTGACTTTGAAACAACAGTTCAGGTTCAGTGGTGTCCAATCTTAAAGGTGAAGGCACAGCTGCTTGCAAGACATCGTGATCTCCTTTCTCAGACCTTGTCCATACCAATTCAGCGTCGCTAAACGGTGTGAATTTCGGTAATCTCTCAGTTTCGGTGTCTGCGATGCCTTCGCAGATCCACTGGTTGTACGGCAGTGGTAAAGGTACCCTCTTACAGTGTACGCCGTGGATCCAATTTCTTTTTCCGAAGACTTTTACAGATGTCCTTGTAGACAACAACACCTGGTGAGGGCCCGTCCAACGGGGCTGATCGTTCTTAGTCCTCTGAAAATTCTTTACCAGGATCCAATCACCAGGATTGATAGTATGACCTGGGTCCACAGATGCTGGTGGCAAGCTATCATGAACCTGTTGATGCAAGACACGCAATTTAGCCGTCAGGTCATACAAATAGTCCACCAACACAGGATAATCGATGTCACTGAATTTCGTTGGTCTCGGCACTCCCCACACATTTGCCGGTCGACCAAAAACAATTTCATACGGACTAAGTCCAATTCGGGAATGCACTGTAGTTCTAGTTGACAAAAGTGCCAATGGCAAGGCATCGGGCCATTGGAGACCAGAGCTCGCCTGAATCTTGGCTAACTTCAGCTTCAGAGTGCCATTATAGCACTCCACTAAACCAGCTGATTGGGGATGATTCACAGCGTGGAATTTCTGTTTTATGCCCAAACCCTCACATACTCTCTTCATGATCCTGCCCACAAACTCACTTCCGTTATCACTCCACACCATCCTTGGCAACCCGAACCTAGGGAAATATTCTTTGAGCAAGACTTTAGCTGTGGACAAGGCAGTATTATCTTTTAGGGGGTATGCCTCTACCCATCTAGAAAAGGCACAAACAACTACAAGGACGTCTTTCAAATTGTTGCATCTTTCCATGTGGATAAAATCCAATTGCAAAACCTCGAACGGATACGTCGGAGGCGCGAAGTGACCAGCTGGAGTCGGAGTTCCCTTACCAGGATTATACATCAGACACACCATACAGTTTTTGACCACATTCTCCGCACACTTGGGAATTCCTCCATTCTCCCACACTGGAGCCAACAGCTTACAAATCCCTTTCGCACTGATGTGAGACATTCCATGTGCCATCGTAACCACCGCAAACACATACGCATCGGGTAACATCCATCTTTGGTGTTCCGACAACTCAACCCAACAATCAGTCGAATCCAATCTACCCGTAGTTTCTCTCCACACGTTTTTTTCACTCTCCGTAGCTTCGGCCTGAATCGATTTCACACTCTCAATCGTATCCTCACACATTCCAGCCGCGTCAATCCATCTCGCAGGGCCTGCAATATACATTCGACCCATCATATTTTTCGCTGTTTCTTTCGCAACTTCGTCCGCAAATGCGTTACCACGGCCAACATCGTCCGTAACCTTTCGGTGAGCACTACACTTCACAATCGCAACTTGCTTCGGCAGAGTAAGTGACTCAAGAAGCTCATTCACCAACTGCCCATGTTGGATTTTAGTCCCATGCGACATCAGAAATCCTCTCTCCCTCCACAAGCGTCCAAAACTGTGTGCTACACCAAACGCATACTGACTATCGGTATATACATTCACTCTCTTTCCTTCAGATAAGACACACGCTCTTGTTAATGCGATCAATTCCGCTGCTTGTGCTGAATTATAGCTCACTGGTGCCGTTTCAACAATCGTACACAATGTCGTCATGGCATATGCCGCAGTCGTATCACCATTTGGGAGCTTGTAGCATGACCCATCAACCCATAGCATTCCATCTGGATTTGAAAGAGGAGTATCTTTTAGATCAACTCTACCCTTCGTTTCCTCTTCTGTCCTAAGAAAGCAGTCATGCTGTTCCTGACCATCCCTATCCACACAAATCGGCAACAATGTCGCTGGATTCAATACGTTACACTGTTTAATGTGCACGTGACTGGCCAAAAGCGTCAACTCATAACCCGACAACCTTGCACTAGTAAGATGCTGAGTCTTTGTTCTGTTCAATAAAGTATCCACTGCTTGTGGAACCACCACCACCAACTTATTATCCATCACCAACCCAGCAGACTGTCGGATGGAAACAGCCGCTGCTGCTGTAGCTCTCAAGCAACTCGGCAATGCTCTAGCTACCGGATCCAAAGTCGACGAGAAATACGCACATGGACTTTGCTTCTCACCAAACTGCTGCGTCAAAACTGACAATGCACATCCCTCTCTCTCATGAACGTAGAGTGAAAGAGGCTTACTGTAGTCAGGAGTACCCAACACCGGAGCAGAACACAATGCGTCACGCAATTCAGAAAAACTTTTATGACAATTGTCAGACCAGGGAAGAGGACTCGGTGTATCCATACGAGTCAAAGCCAACAAAGGTTTTGCCAACAAGGAGAAATTCGGGATCCACTGTCTACAGTACGACGTGATACCCAAGAAAGCGCGTACCTCTCTCTGCGTACTAGGCACAGTCATTTGAGCAATCGCTTGGATTTATTCTGGGGTCAACCTTCTTCCCTCCTTCGACAAGAGATGACCTAAGTAGGTCACTTCTTGGCGACACTACTGTAACTTTGAAGGTGACACTTTATGATGCAAATCAGACAAATGTTGTAACAACGAAAGAGTAGTTTATTTACAAGTTTCCTTATCATCAGCAGCCACTAACAGATCGTCAATATACTGAATAAGAGCAGCTCATGCAGGCAACACAAAAGTATCAAGCTGAGTTTTCAAAGCCTGACTATAGATGGACGGACTTTCGCAATAGCCTTGAGGAGCGCGCTTAAACCGGAAGCTTCGTCCTCCCAAAGAGAAGCCAAAAATATCTCTACTTTCTTCGGCGATTGGAATACTAAAGAAAGCGTTCTTCAAGTCTATGATGGAGAACCAGGCAGCTGAAGCTGGAATCAAAGTCAACAAAGCAGTAATGTCCGGAACAACAGGAAACTGGGGCACCACAATCTTATTAACCTCTCGAAGGTCAATCACAAACCGATACTCAGGCTGCTGAGAAGAATCAGTACGCTTTAAGACAGGCAGAACAGGACTGTTACACACGTTACCTCTCGTCTCTTCGATCACACCTTTCTCAATTAAATCATAGATGATCGCTAAAAGCGCTCTTTCACCATCACTCGAAATCCGATATTGGGGAATACGTGGCAATCTAACATTCGATTTGAGCGTCACAACATTTGGTGGAATCCCCAAAAGACCCACATCATTAGGACCAGTAGCCCAAAGAGTATCAGGAAGACAACGCAATTCCAGTGGAAGCTGATCTCTAGACAGATACATCGGAGAGGTCACTCTCTTACCCAATGTAAGGTGTACTCCCGAAGGAGAACAATACAATGTCGCGTGCAGTCTCTTTAACAAATCCAGACCCAACAAATTCTCACCACAACCTGTCGTTAAAATAAGGGGTCCTTCCAATTCACAAGGCCCAATAGAAAGAGACAAGGGACTAGAAACTGGATTACGAACCGGGGCGCCAGAAAATCCCACTGAAATATTCGTTAAGCCAGACAAAGGTGCACCTGGGAGTTTAGAGTGCATGATAGAACTCTTCGCTGCACCAGTATCCAACAGAAAAGGCTCTACCACACCCGATGTAACCACTGCAACATAAGGTCCATCCTGGTCTACTGGAACTGACACTACTCCCTCTCTTTGTCCTTGGCTGTCCTAGCAATCATTATAGCCAGTACTCTCACTCGCAACGTAGCAATCATCAACATATTATTGCGGAGATCTGCCAGTCTGTACGTTCTGCTGATCAAAAAAATTCATAGACGTCTGTGGGGGAAAAGAATGTTCGTTCTGA
Source organism: Triturus cristatus (assembly GCF_964204655.1). Taxonomy (NCBI): domain Eukaryota; kingdom Metazoa; phylum Chordata; class Amphibia; order Caudata; family Salamandridae; genus Triturus; species Triturus cristatus. Next base: position 923,541,430 of record NC_140588.1, read on the forward strand.
GGGAATGCGCCACGTCCTCTACCCCTAGACACCTGCTGGAAACTACCACGACCTCTTGGAGCCAACATACCGCTCGCACGTTGTCGTAAAACAGGGCACTCATTCTTGTAATGACCTTCCTCTCTACAATACGCGCACTGATTCAGACCCAAAGGTGGTCTTGGAGGAAAATACTCGGGTTTCTGTGACAGTCTCTGAAACGATGGAGGTTGCTGAAACTGTAGACGTTGCTGTGATTCCTGCTGATTCGAGCGAGGCGGATACGCCTGCTGCAGAAGAACCTTCGTTTTTAAGTCTTTTGTCTTTTTCTCTAATCTATCTTTCTCATCCTTATCCCTATTCTCGTAGTACTGTGCAGTCGCCAATATCTGGGCCGACGAAGAGACAGCCCAAGAACTCTCAGAGTCTTTCAACTTATTACACAGTTCGGGAAGTAAATTAAAGACAAACTTATCGACAAACAGTCTCTGGCCACCTTCCGTACTCATATCTTGACCGCTATGATCTATAAAAGTCTCTTCAAACCTGGTGAAGAAGTCGGACACACTTTCGTCCTTCTTCTGCTTACATGCTGTCAACTTGTCCCAATTCACTCGTAACGCTGGCATCATCGTTTTCATCATATTAATAATTCTACCGGGTAAATCCGCTATAAGAGGCTCAGGTTTAGCTCCTCCTACCTGTCTAGCATCTGCAGCCGCAATATTCACCCATGTATCACCTAATTCTACCGTATGATCCTCATGGCGAATCTTCGCCCACAACGGTTGAGGGACTACATTACCCAATAACATATCCACATCAGCTGGATTCAAAATGCATGCGTCGACTGTCTGGGACAACTCCTTATAATACCCCGCAGGATTCTTAATGGGGTCGGGTAAGGTTTGCTTAAGAGCCAAATCCTCAGCTCTCTTCCAAGGGACATGTATCCAAACTCGTTGGAAATGAGCCAAAATAGGTGGATTAGCGTTTGCGTCTCCCTCCTTCTAAACTGGAGGAACCTCTCTCATTGGATATTGTCGTACCTTCCTTCTAACTGAGGCATCAGGCTCAAACAATGGCTGGGGAGGAAGTGCAGACCTATATGTAAGAAGTGTCACTCCCGCATCCTCGACACCAGCTCCCACTATCGTCCCTTTGGCGAACTCACTCTGAATATCAAGCAATCCAACAGGAGCCAACTCCAATTCATCATCTTCCCATTGTTCCCGAAGCAAAGTACACATCATATCAAAAACATACCGCTGCGTTGGCTCTTTCCACTGTAGGAATGTATTCAGAACCAGTCCCGGCTCATACCTAGAAACATTCGTAACCCACCTACGAGCCAACGAATCCAACACTCCACGCTCCACAGAACCAGGGAGCTGACTACGTCTCTGTCTGTCATCAGAAACGGGGGTCGTGACTAGCGACCCAAATAGAGGAGTTAAGAAATTAGCAACAGTGTCAGCCACTCGCCGATGAACAAAAGGGGAGGAAGCAGTCATAAGAACAGGAGAAAAGGTACCTTGCGATGGTAAAGAAAAAGACGCAGAAGTGGAGGAAGTCGAAGGGACAGGAGCAAGAGGCGCAGCAGTCTGAGTCAAGGCTGGCAAAGGTAAAGTAGGCAACCCAGGAAGAGGGGGTGCCGGAGGAACCTGGACCAACTGTGTAACAGGAAAAGGGGGTTGCGGAGGGACTAAAGGCTGTCCAGCAACCTGTTGTACAACAAGCGGTAATATCGGTGCGGTAGCACCTTGCACGTAAGGGGGAGGTGACTTTAACAAATAAGACATTAATGGATCCTTTTCGGGATCCTTAACAGGATTCACAGGAGGGGGTGAAAAAACTGGATAACATTTGTCAATAGCCATATGATGTTGCCTATCTGACACCTCAATCGCTTTATCTTCTTCATCTTCTTTAAACTGCCTAGCAGCTTGCATTATCGATACACCCTTTTCTCTCTTATCTCTTTTAGCTTGTTTTATCTCTCGTTGTCTGGCTTCTTTGCGTCAAAGGCGGAAGGAGTCGAACATTGCCGGCCGGGCTTTCTTCCTAAATATTTTCGCTTCCAAATTGTCTAAAGTCTCTGTATCAAAACTACCATGTTGGGGCCATCGTAAGACGCCATCTTTCCTAGTGTAGTGGACCCATACTTCATTGAATGTAATGGGGCCCATGCCGTGTTTAGAATAGAGCTCATAAGTCGGAGCTCCAACTGGAGGTATCGGACACGAGTCCCCCAATCGGAACTTCCTGTTATAACCACAACAAAACCAAGTACCAAATTTGCTACGATTAGGCATCTTCGCTCACTAATCGAGCTTCAAACTTCAAGGGGCTATCTCTACTGATACACTCGTAAATATACGAGACCCTCGGCTTTGGAAATTGAAATTTTCAAATCAAAACTAAGGACCAAACAAACTAAGAACCAAACTAAGAACCAAGCAAAACCAAGACCTGCTCAAACTAAGGACCAAGTAAAACTAAGAACCAAACAAATTAGTGGGAGCGACCCACTTATACTTAACCAAGTCGTCTGCTACGCCACCCAGAAGATCCGTCGATCGTCTCGCCTTACGAAGTTTCACAAAAGGGGGGGGGGTGTCCAAGACAGAGCGACAGTCAGGGCAGCGGTCCTTACATAGCCGTCAGAAGGGGGAAATCTCGTGGAAAAGACCTTCGGTCCACGTTTTCGACATGCAGGGGTCGCTGAAGTGGGGGCCCTCCTCCAGAGATTCCTCACGAAGTTCCTCTCGATCCTCGGGCTTGGACCGGTACCGCTTGATGTCGCCCCACATTGGGCGCCAACTGAAGAACCGGGTTTTTAGAACCCAGCGGCGCCAGGGGCACGCCCAAAGTCTTCGGGTTCACCTGTCTTAGAATACAGAGACACAGGATACTTCTTGGTGGCGTCAGAGATCGAGTTTATTGGCTGCAGCCAGTAACAGAAGTCCTAGAAGTCATCACGGTATGAGTTCTCAGGAGACTGCTCAAATTTACAAAGCAAGTCATCCCTTTTTATGCCAGAAACATCACATTCCAGACAAACACCCATTATTTTACAAATTGTCCAATCGCATGTAGCCACACCAAAAGTATCGCATGACGGTAAAACTCACTTTTCAGTTGTCCCGCCCATGATCAATCATCGAACAATCCCAACATTCTTCTTTAGACAAGCCGGACAGACCCATAATAAAGAGACCACAACCCATATCGTAAATGGACCACAAAAGAAGAAACAGAAACAGATAGAAGTAGGATGGGGCATGTTTGTGTGCAATAAAACTTTACGAGATCCCGTGCTCTGACCCTTAATCAAGATCAGCTAGCGGGCGGGAACGGGTTTGGCAGGGTCGGCCTCGGGCAACGAGGTCAGTTCACTCGAGTCATGTAGGAGTCAGCGCAAACTCGAGCTAAGGTGAGCCTGACCAAAGAGCTCGTTTAACCACAGTCATCGGCCTATGTGAGGGCAACCACAAAATGGCTACCATGCGCAAAATGGAACCCAGGGTTTGGAACGAAAACCCTAAATACGCAGTGAATCCATTGGTGTAATGTGACGCAAACACACGTACTCGCTGTTACCAAAATCGTAACGGAACCATGATATTTATTACGCAGATTCAGATTTCACGGAACCTCAGGACCCACCAAGTCCAGACTCTCCCCCTAAAGGCAAGCGGGACATCAAAGCAACGATGGATACCATACTAAGTAAGTTAGCTGAAGTTTATGATCTCGCCAAATCAACAAAGGAAGAACTCTCTGCAATTAGGCAAGATATTAGAGGCACTAACGTCAGACTGTCTGAAACAGAAAACAGGATTAGCCAACTAGAAGACACTGAAACCAAAGTGTATAAATCCCTCAAAAGCCTAACAATCACAACAGACTCCTTGACAAAATGCCTGGCAGGGCTTGAAGACAGGAACAGAAGGGGGAATCTTAGAATTTTTGGGATTCCAGAAGGAGAGGAAGATCCTTCAGGCTCATGAATTGTCTTCCTGGAAAAATGGTTTGTGGAAGCCACCAACTTGACCTTTAATAAACCGCTGGAATTTGACAGGACCCATTGGGTCCCTACTAGACTTGTAGCAAGCCAGAGAACACCGAGGCCTATTGTATGCAGACCTCTCCGCTACCAACATGTAGAGCAGATCCTTGCCTTCATGCGCAAAAACAACCATATCCTGTGGAGAAACAATGAAATTTACATCTCTCAAGATTACAGCAAGGAAACCGTGGACACCAGAAAGGGGTTCCTAGCACTTCGACCAAATCTACAAACCTTGAACTATCAATTTGCCTTTGCAGGACCAGAAAAATTCTGAGTAATGATCCAGGGTTCCCCGCACTTTTTAACAGATCACCTACAACTAAAAAGATTCCTTGATGGCTCGGATGATCCCGCCATGGACACGGCGACACCGGGTCCTTCTATTACAGGCTCTTAGGCTGCTCTTGAGTTGCTTAACTCACCTTGATGCTCTAATGCTATGTAGCGCTCACAAATATTTTTTACCCTTATGCAGGTTGTTGCTCCCTGGTCATGGTGACTTCTAAAATCTGCAGTGATTTGTACAACATTGTTTGTCCCTCTCTGCTATGGTATCCTGTTATGAATAAACAACTAGCTACCAACTAGCCAACTAGCCAACTAGCTGCATGAACTGTCCGTACTGCATGCCATTAGCTGTCATTTCACTAGATAGACAGACATGCCTTTAGACAGGCATATCATTAGATAGGCATTAGATAGGCACTAGATAGGCATTAGATAGGCATGTCACTAGATATTGATGTAATTCAACACTGGATGTCATTAGACATTAGATATTAGACATTGTCAGATATTGCTATATATTGTTAGATATTGCAAGATATATTCCTACATATGTTGCTAGATATCGCTATCAGTAGATATTGCGAGATTAAGGGATACTGCTCCCATGAATAAAACGTTATGTGTTGCAATGAGCCATCCCATGAACCCGGCTACATTCAGTTGTCAGTTCTTAGTTCCGAGTTCTTAGTCCTCAGCTCCTAGTTCCTATCACTGAAGTCTACTATTCTCAAGCCACACAATGATCTAATGCAACCAACACATCTTGTCTGGCTCACATGGGAGGGGTGCTCTCTTCCCCAGTCACCATGTCTGTTTTCTACCTTGAGGGGTGGGTGGGAGGGTTAGAGTTGAGGGAGGGTAGGATCAGGGTTTTGGATCTTGTGTTCTTTATATTATTATTTGTCATTGTTTTCTGTATTTTCAATGATGCTCACAATTGTTCTCCTTGCTCAAGTGCCTTGCCTATTTCTTTAAGTATTGGTCTACGCAGTGATGCCCGCAATGACTCCTCAACGCAAACAGGTGTGACCAATTTGTATGTGATGCTCTATAGACGTAATCCGTGTTGTCATGCAGGTACAAAGTTTTTCTGCTCAATGGTATTATCTTACAGTAATAACTTCATATGTACATATTACACCCTGACCAGTGATATGCGCCAAAGATATGTCATGTTTCTCTAGCTGCTCATCATGCTTTTTCTCTTAGGTACTAGAGCTTGCTATGATGCCTTTATTCACAAGGGTGGAATTGCACTGATATGTATTTCCTATCAAGGTGATATATCTCTACACCCAAGTATCGTGCCTTATGTCTCAAGTCCAGTATTTCACACACCCTATCACCATACAGTGAGAAAAGGGTACAAAAGCCGCTGGAGAACTAGGGATGCATATACAATTTTGATAACACACTTATGATGTCGCAAATCCCTCCAAGGGTCTCAGCACATAATAACCTCAAGATACTCTCACTGAACGTTAAGGGCTTAAACCACCCAGTCAAATGGAGGAAGATTCTTGATTACCTCCAAAAACAAAAAGATAACGTCTTCCTACTACAGGAGACTAAGATTGACTCAAACAATTTAACTCACTTAGAAATAGGTTCTATAGTGAAGTTACTGGCTCTGATGCAATAGGGAAGAAGAATGGTGTCCTGACTCTAGTAGCAAAAAAATCAAACATCGACATGGTAGGACACACATCCGATACTAAGGGGAGATGGGTTACGACAAAATTGGCAAAGGACAATACGGAATTCTACATTACTAATATTTATGCACCTAACAAGAACGACTTGGAATTCTGGGAAGACTTAAACAAATAAATTAACACTATACCAGACACTGCTATGCACATACTTGTGGGCGATTTTAATCTACCCATGGACCCGGCATTAGACAGAGACTCACGATGCACGTTTTGCAGCAATATCTCTCATAAAGCCCTTATTAAACTCTGTACACGTTTCAATCTGTTAGACACTTGGAGGTTACAAAACCCTACAGGAAGGGAATACACATTCTACTCGCCCCCACATAACTCCTACTCATACATTGACTACCTATTTATTTCCAGTAATGCCACTGCAAGAATCGAAGAAACTTTGATTGAGCCAAGAGTGATCTCAGACCATTCATGTATCACCCTATCTATATCTGACCCAAAACCGCCCAAAAAATAATCCCTTTGGAGGCTCAACAATGAAGTTATAGAAAAAGAGTCCCGCAGACAACTCATTGAAAATGCAATACAGAATTACCTCATGGATAACAAACAGGATGACACATCGGACCTCACCCGATGGGAGGCTTTGAAGAGTGCTATCAGAGGAGAGATTTTTAAAATTAGAGCCGCCATGAATAGGGATTATAATAACAATCTTGAGAAGCTAGAAAAAGAGATTGCTATACTAGAGGGGAAACATGTAAAATCACGTGATGCAACAGTCATAAACGAAATAGTGAATAAGAAATATGAGTATAATAGAATTCTCAGTGACAGAGCAGGAATATGAATAAGTAAACAAAAAAGTACAAAGCTTTGTGAGTCCAAAAAGACTGGGAAGAGCCTAGCTGCATACTTAAAGTTTAAAATACAGAAGAACATGATTAAGAACCTAATAGATCATAAAGGTTTAGCTCACTCTGATCCGGATAAAATTGCAGATATTTTTAAGGACTTCTACAGTACTCTGTATTGCAAAAACCAGGAGTTGGATAGCACAAAAACGCAAGACTATCTAAATGAATGCAAACTTACCGCCCTTTCAGATCAAGACAGCTAGAAATTAATAGCCCAATTACCACCTCACGGGTTTAGTGCCAAATTTTACAAATGCTTCTCCTCACTACTAACGCTTCCACTTTTAAACCTGTTCCATGAATTCAGTAGCTCTGGCAAAATTAATGGGACACCAGCAGAAGCCATTATAGCAGTAATCCCAAAAGAAGGGAAAGACCCAACACTCCCCAAAAACTATAGACCGATATCCCTAATTAACTTAGACTGTAAAATGTACGCAATGATTCTTGCCAAGCGTCTTCAAAAGTTCTTACCCAAACTTATCCACCCTTCGCAAGTTGGCTTTTAAAAAAATAGACTATATAGTTACAACACCAGAATCCTAGCTCATGTACTGGAGAAAGCTAAACTTAATGACTCACCAACAGTGGCTATCACTCTGGATGCCGAAAAGGCGTTTGACAAAGTAGATTGGGCCTACCTGAAAGCAACGCTGGATAAATTCAACTTGGGTGAGAATTTTACGCGCATGGTAATGTCACTCTATTTTAACCCCTCGGCCAGAGTAAGAGCGGGAGGCTCCCTCTCATCCTCCTTCAAATTAGAACAAGGAACAAGACAAGGCTGCCCCCTCTCTCCCTCCCTATTTCTGCTTGCAATTGAACCCTTCCTATACCATCTTAGGAATAATAGCCAGATCTCGGGGATATGTTTCAATGACTACACGGTAAAGATTACTGCATATGCTGACGACGTACTAGTTGTCTCCAAGAATGCCGAAGCTGCCATCCCTGCTCTCATGTCTTCAATAGAAGACTTTGCTGTAGTATCTGGGTACAAATTAAATAAAGATAAGGCTGAAGTTAAACTGCTAAATAACCTTGGTGGTAAAGAAATTATGGGTGCCTCGGGTCTCCTGTGGCAACCTAAGTGCTTCAAGAACCTGGGCCTGGACTTCACCAGAGACTTGATCACCACCCTTCAAACCAACTAGAATGCACTCTACAAGAAAATCTCTTCATTGCTAGATGGGTGGTCTCCTAAATATCTATTGTGGTGGGGTAGGGCTGAGACATTAAAAATGATGGTTACTCCTCTTGTTAACTATCTAGCTAGCATGCTACCAATGGCTTTTTCAAATGACTTCTTGAATAGAATCTATAAACTTTTTACTACGTTCCTCTGGCAAGGCAAGAAACCCAGAATATCAATGACAAAACTCCAATTACCGAAAGAGAAAGGTGGTCTGGGCCTTCCGAACTTTAGAAACTATCAAACAGCATATCTTTGCAAACATGGTGCCAACTGGCTAATCACTCAGACTGACTATAACCCAGTCTGGTTAGATATAGAAAGGTCAATCATCAATGACATGCCTCTACCTGCCCTCTTTACCATGGATGTATCCCACCTCCCTCACTCAAAGTACATTCTGCTTAACACTAAGAGAGCCCTTTTACGGCTGTACCACCTCTCCAAACTAAAAATCAATAAGTCCAACATGTCTGCCCTCTAGCACAACCCGAGCCTGAAGATCAATGGTGAGATGCTCCACTGGGAACATTGGTCTCAAAACGTCATAAATCTAGTCAAAAACCTCTTTATAGGGGCCCTCCCATTACCTTTTTCTACCCTCCAAGACCGACACAGACTAAGACCGATGGACTTTTATAACTTCCTAAAAATAAAATCTCTCCTCTCGATGTGCTCTATTAAACCCTTCGACCCGTTGATAGTCTCCAAGATGTCACAACTACTAGAGTCAGGACACACCGTCTCTAAAATATATGACTTCTTTCTCCCAAGCCTCATAAATCTCACAGAAAATGTGAAGTTAATTGGGAATCTGAACCCAACTCCAACAACATCCCATATGACTGGGATAAAATACATATCACACCATTTTCAAATAAAATATCTCCAATACTGTCGCAAACCAAACTTATGCTAATAAATAGGACATACTGGACACCTGAAAAAATGTTTAAACTCAATCTAAGTGAGAGCCCGACATGCTGGAACTGTAAATCCGACTTTGGTAACCTCTCTCACATGCTCTTCTCTTGCCCTACCCTACAAACATACTGGGACAAGGTTTACAAATGTATAAGTAACACTTTCAACATAGCACCTCCAAGGAAATTTTCATATAATATATTAGGTGCCCTGGACCCTAAAGTCGATAATGTAAATGACCGATACCTGCTAGACCTCATGCTCACCTTAGCCTGTAAAATTGTACTGTGTAAGTGGAAAAACACCAACGATGTGTCTTTTAGAATGTGGCAAGAATGGCTATATTCCCTCAGAGGAGCGGACAATACCGCGCTCCATACCTCTCCATGGCGTAAAACCCACAGGCAACTCTGGAAGTCCCTTGACGCCTCATTATTCTCATACAACCCGCCGTGAAAATCTCCTGTAGTGTATTGTAATTCTTGCCTCCATAGCTGCGTAGTATGTAACTTGTGCTATATACTGTACTGTATACTCCCTTGAACTCCCGTGGTGAACTGTGCTGGTCCATTTGCCTCTATGTCTTTTACTAATTAACTGTGAATACCTTGGTTGGGCACTTGAGCAATTTATAGTTTCTTTATTATTTTTTACTTTGTCTTTGTATCTGTTTTCCCCTGTTCGACTGATTTACTTATTATTATTAGTATTATTATTATTGCTGTTCTTATTATTTGTTATTTCTTCTAAGTCAATAAAAACAATTTGAAATTAAAAGATAATAATATACCTATTCCCCAAAGCTTGCTTGGTGGCACCTTTATTCAACGCCTATTTCTTCCAATGCTGGAACTCACATTTGTTATGTTATGTCAATTTGTACGGCATGACTAATCACCCGTGATGGTACCGAGGAGCTTCAGCAGGTGAATGAGTGTATGGTCCCCGAGGAGTTATTTGAAAGACAGGTCTTTAGCATCTTGCTGAACTCAAGAAGTGAGGAGGAGACTCTGTTGGGCAGGGGGAGGTTGTTCAATGTATTGGGTGTGGTGTAGGAGAAGGAGTGACCTCCTGCTCTGTTTTTTGTAGATGCGTGGGTGTGTGTGAGTGAGGTAGAGGGTAGGTGTGTGGACAGCTGAATTAAGTGTATAAAGCTGTTGTGATATGTCAGTACAATGTTGTATGGGGCTTTGTACTTGTGAGTGAGAAGTTTGAATTGGCTGTGTTTGTGAATGGGGAGCCCGTGGAGCTCCTTGACGTAGGGTTTTATGTGGGTGTGGTGGAGGGCAACTGCAAATCAAGAACCTCAGCTGCTCTCTGAACCCCAATTTCAAATAAGACGCTTTCCTCCATTGGTAGCGCATGTGGTGAGTAAAAACTCTGACAGGAGGTTTCAAGCCCACTGGTATTTTGTAAATCAAGATATAAGGCACCATCAATAAGATTAGGAGGAAGCAATCCACCCACTCTCTATAACCATCAGCATTTTAGTGTGCTCCCTGGTCTAATATAGTATCAGAGCCAAAAAAAGAATGAAACCTCTCCTGACAGATGCATCACTGTAGAGATACAGCAGTTACAAACAGGCTGCCTAACAACTGAACATGTTTTTGTGCTCTCATAGTATGCAATCAGTCGCGCTCAGGCAGACGTCAGCTCACCATACCACACTGTGAAAGATTTTTTGAGGTGTGAGAAGACCAACAGAAGATTGTGAACCACCCGCAACAGTAGACCTAGATATTGAGAGCAAATACGAAGCACCAGGATCATCTGGTTTGCCAATTATCCTACCTGCGTTAAGCTTGTAAACACAATATGGTCTTCAGATTTGTCATAGATCTGTCATAGATTGCAAACAGTTATCACTCCTGTGGAATGCCCTAGGACACTTTTAATTTTTGAATTACTTCTAGTTTGTAGTTTTTTAATTTATTGGAGAACTGCCTTATTTTATTCTCAACTGTTCTGCAACAGGTCTTACCTCATGATTCCTTGTTCTACAGTGAAACATCTCCCTTCATATCTCACTACCCCTACTTAACATATACATGTATATATTATACCTTCTCCGGCCCTCTTCCACACTTTACATAATCAGGCATAGCTGATGCTTATTATTCCCTATCTTGCTAGACAGCTTTCCAAAGTGCTGTCTCTAAACTACAGGGCAGGTTTACTAAAACTTCATGCAATGCAGTGCTGTAATCAAAGTTGCTGCACTGTGGTGTGTAAGAGGAAGAGAGCTGAGCAATATCTAATAAGATTTGGCAATGTTGGAAACCAGGTTGTTGGTTGATTGGGGTGTGAGCAAACAACAGCTACAATCCCTTTTAGGATGAACCACAAAAAGTCACTAAAATTAACATGTACATTACCCTGGGTAGCTTGGAGCAAAAAGCTGTCAGGCTTAACTTAGTGGCACTGTGTAAGTATTTATGCAGCACACAAACCAATTTAGAAAAATAGAGTACATTTTAATACATTATACGACAAATATACAATCAGTAAAGCTGTAGTTATACATTTTAAAAGTTTTTAGTGAAAACTAGTGGCTAAAAGATCAAAGCGCCAACCGCGGGCATCTACTCGTGTGAGATCGGGTCAAAGTCGAACAATATGGCGTACTGCGATAGAGCGTGGCTCAGACACAAGAAGTAGATTGGGCACGGTCAACTCTTACCTTCAGATTTAGAAAAATTCTTGAGGAAAATGTTCTGCTGTACAGTGCAGCAGGGAAAGCCTGCTGGAGGTGTCCAATGAGGGAGTGTCATCACCGGATAGCCTTGGGTCGAAGCCGTGGTGAAGATTTCTACGTTCAGACTTAGGGGCATAATTACAAGAGCTTCTTGCCTTGCCACCAGATGCTCTGGTGGCTTAACTCCCTCTTGTGAATAGGGATCCCTTTCATGCAGCACTTAGCGCGTAAGGGGCAGGCAATGGGTGTTCAGGTGGGTGTTCAGCCACAACACCCATTGCTTTTTGAAGCTGCCCCATATTTATAAGGTTGGCATACATATGGGGCAGCGCCAAAAATAAGACCAGGGAAAACCTGGTCTTAACCTGGCAAAACATGGAGAAATGGTTCATTTCTCCTCGGTTTTGCTGTTTCTATGTGTGTTGCATTCTGCAGCACACATAGAAACAGCAAAATACCACTAGTGATTGTTCATATTCAGAAAAGGTGTCCCTTCATGCTCATAAAGAATCATTAACAAATGACGAGTTGCAACTTCTATGTGTGCTGCATAAAGCAGCACACATAGGGGCTGATTACAATGGCTCGAGTCCACCCGACATCGCTGCGGTGACTGGGACCGTCTGCCTGTAAGGCGGCGGTCCCGACCACAAATTACGGTCGCACCATGGCGGTCGCATCCAGGATGTTTAACATTGGGGCGGGTGCTGCTGGCTGCAGCACCCACCGCAATGCTAAGCAGCCACGTTGTGCATTTCCCTGCACACCGTGCCTGCCACTTAGTGCAGGTTAATGTAGGGTGCCATGTGCACCCCCCAACACAAGGGGGTCCCAAAATGCAATCCCCACCAGCCTGTGAATGGCGGTTTCACCACCATACACCGGCTGGCAGGGATGCAGCAAAGTAATTTGGCAGACGGTGCAATTGCCTGTGGCGAATCCATGGTGGACGGTCTTTGCGCCCACCACGGCTGCGGTCAGATTCCCCCATCCTAATTTTGTGGGGGAAAAATTTCTGTCCAATGGCAGATGGCCCGCCACTGCACGGCTGTCGTTGGCGGACCTTCTGGCATCGTAATCAGGCCCATAGAACTTACAAATTGCCATTGTTTATGTGCAGGAAAGGACACCTTCCTGTACATGAAAAATCATTTCCCGCAACGCAGGCCCCCTTGCACTATAGCACAAGGGTGCCTGCCTTGGTGTTAGGCAACTAAATTTAGCGCCAGCACTAGGGGAAATGCAGGGGTGCACCCCATTCTTGTAAATACGGCACCTTCGTTTGGAAACTGTCGGAGCGCGGCGCCAGCAATCTTAGCTGAATGCTGTGCTCTGACAGTTTCCTTGTAAATATGCCCCTTAGTCTCTGAAATGGCAGGGGGCTGTAGCCGGAGACAGTTCCACATGGTCATGTACCCTTTTTGCAAAGCACCACTGAAACAGATTTGCTGTTGCTAATTAGAACGTAGCAGGAGAAGCTGTGAAGTCAATCTGACCGGCGATGGACCTCGAGCAGGTAGGCGAGCAAGTTGGTCCCAGTCTCCTCCTGGTTCCCAGAGCAGTTTTTAACCAAAAGGTTTAAGTCCCTACTTTTGGATTTGTGACTATCTGGGAACTTTTAGCACCATTACCAAGAGTCCAAGATTGGAGGGGTATGGCTTGGAGGGTCAGGACTTGCTCAGGCTGGGTCCAGGTGTGGGTTAACGATGGAGGAATCCTTTTGTGTCCTAGAGGCTCTGAAGAGGAAGCCAGCAAACTAGCCCCTGTGAGTCACTCAAGAGGTCCTAGGACAGTTAAAGGTCCAGTCTGTGTACCCAGGCAGAAAGGTATAAAAGAGGCAGGACAAAAGGGCAGCAATCCAGCAGGGCAGAAACAATTCAGAGCAGCAGTTCAGCAGAGTCGCAGCCCTTCCAGAAGCTCAGAGTTTCCAGGGCAGAGTATCCTCCATTCCAGAAGAGTATTGAAAAGACAGTGTCTCAAATCCCCTTTTTATACCCTGGTGCCCTCCTTCTGGAAGGGGGAGAAGCATCTAGACAGTGGCTTTGAAGTGCATGGAATTTCCTGACTCCCCTGCCCTGGCTCCAATCTGGCTGCAGTGACAATGTGAGGTTGTTAGGCCCTTTTTGAGAAGGCAGAGCACAGGCTAATCAGTTGGAAGTGGGACTGTGATCAGCTCCCTCTATTGTGTGACTGTCTAGGAGGAATTCACTAAGTCTAACTGTCAGTTACACGGAGTCATGAGACTCAGGCCAGGCTACAGGCACAAATGGGCTAAAAGTGGTGTTTTTGAAATTGTGTTCAAAAACCTGACTTTACCAATAAAAAGTGCTCTTCACCACAATTCCAAAGACACCAAAAATTAGATATCCAAGAGTTCCCAATTGGAAATTACAGTGTATTAAATGTAATAAGGAATCCCCAATGTTATCCTGTGGGTGGGGTAGGCCTTAAAAATATGATGTTACAACGCAAACCATTACAACGCATGCTTTTACAACAAAGACTTTACAATGCAGCTACCATTATAGCGCATGTTTTTACATCGCTTACCATTACAAAGCAAATTAATAAAAAAGCACTAAAACTACTATTACAACGCAAACATTTACAAAGCAAACTAGTACTTCGCATACCATTACTAAGCATTTAAAAAAAAAAGTACAATTAACACCAGGGACGGGATGCGGGGAAAATAGGGATTTTGAGTGGGGCAGTGTATTCATGCATAGGTATTTAAAATTAATACCTGAGTATTGAAAATAATACTAGGGTGTTAAAATTATAACTTGTGTCCCTCTGGGACGGGAGGAAATAGGGGTTTTGGGTAGCGCAGTGTTTTAATACACAGGTTTTTTAAATTACGACCTGAGTATTATAATTAAATCCTTGAGTAATAAAATAAATATGTGTCTAAAAAATCACAAAAAAATCATCATTTTCACCCTATAAATTCATAATTTTTAAATTTCAATTCTAAATAAAAGAAATATAGAATGTATGTATAAAATGACTTTTTTGAACAACATTAATAAACGAACAATATTTTAAAAAAACACATCTTAAGAACTATAAATCCAGTTTTTTAAAGAGTTTATAAAAAAACTTTATGTACTTAATTTAATATGAAAAAATGACTACCTATAAAAAATAAATTATCATATTAATTCAAACGCCAATAAACACTTTCTATGAATGCACCTTGCCCCGCAGATCACCAAAATGGCAGACAAAACATAAAATGAGATATAACGAACAAATTTAAACTGATAAAAATAATTACACATTTTGTCAGCATTTAAAACACACACAAAAATATACACAAAAAAAAATTCCAAATACATTTTCGTTAACCATAAAAAAATGTATAAAAAAAGCTGACCACTATTTTGAAAACAGTGGTGAACTGACTTCCACAGAGACCACACGCGTTTTGCCTGCCGAGTAGTTCTCAAACTCAAACAGAGCCATCTACAGTTTCAAGTAAGTGTACCCAGAAAAAATAAATTATAAATACAAAACTAAAACATAGCCTTTAAATATATAGGGGTAGATTCATGTTCCCTGGTGCATCCCTGCAAATCAGCATGGATGCGCCAGGGAAGATGCGTCACGCAAGTTTGCCCTTGCGCCACCGCAGATGCGCCGCATTTACAATGCGGTGCATCGTGGCGCAAGGACAAGCAGATACGTGACGCATCTGCCGGCGTAAGGTTGGCGCAGTGCTGAAGTTGTGCCACAAGCGCGACGCAACTCCAGCACTGTTCCAACCTACCCTATCCCTAACATGGTGCGTCAAGCCTTACGCCTGCTTCAAGCAGGCGCAGGGTTTTGACGCATCAGCGTTGGGAAAGTGACTCAGTGAAATCTTATAGATTTCACTGAGTCACTTTTCAGGTGCGTTCCTGCGACGGAACGCCCCCCCTGAGTAGAAACCCCCACATGAAACCTGACGCAGGTTTCATGTGGCGCAGGGCTTTACACCGTGACGCATCTCCATAGATGCGTCACGATGTAAATGGGGTGCAACATGGCGCAGGGTTTACGCCGCCGCTGCGTCACAAAAGTGACGCAACGGCGGCGTAAAAGGGGTGCAAGTCCCTCATAAATCTGCTCCATAACATTTAACATTTTAAATATTTTACAGCACTTTCAGAATTTGATAACGACAATGCTAATAAATCCCAAAACTCAGTAAGTAAATGAAACATTTAAAAAAAAAAAACAGATTTAAACAGACAAAATGTTCATTTTTCAGAAAGTGTACAAATGTAAAATTCCTACCCCAAACTGTGTTACGACAAGGAAAAACCATTATGTTTGTGTTTTTTAAAATTAATAATTCAATTACAAACTATGTTTAAATCATAAAAAAACATTTGAGGACAATTTAGTATTCCACCAACAAAGAGTGTTTCACTTAGACAAAGTGCATTAAGCAGGTGAGTGCAAAAGGACTATTCCTACTCCAACCTGTGCATGCCTCAGGGAATATGCATGCTAGTGGTAAAAATAAAATAACTATTCCTACTCCGACATGTGCTTGCCTCAGGAAAAGTGTTGGATAGTGGTGGGGGTATAAATACTATTCCAACTCCGACCTGCGCTTGCCTCAAGGAAAGTGCTGGATGGTGGTGGGTGCAAAATTACTATTCCTACTCCGACAGGTGCTTGCCTCAGCGAAAGCGCTGGGTGGTGGTGGGGACAAAATTACTATTCCTACTCCGACATGTGCTAGCCTCAGGGAAAGTGCTAGATGGTGGTGGGGCAAAATTATTATTCCTACTCCGACATGTGCTAGCCTCAGGGAAAGTGCTGGAAGGTGGTTGGGGCAAAATTACTATTCCTACTTTGACATCTGCTAGCCTCAGGGAAAATGTTGGATAATAGTGGGGGTAGAATTACTATTCCTACTCCGCCAGATGCTTGTCTCAGGGAAAGTGCAGGATGGTGGTGGGGGCAAAATTGCTATTTCTACTTTGACATGTGCTAACCGTAGGAAAAGTGCAGGATGATGGTGGGGGCAAAATTACTATTCCTACTCCAACATGTGCCAGCCCTCAGGGAATGTGCTGGATACTGGTGGGGTAAAATTACTAATCCTACTCCGACAGGTGCTAGCCTCAGGGAAAGTGCTGGATAGTGTGGTTGGGGAAAAAAGTACTATTCCTACTCCGACAGGTGTTTGCCTCAGGGAAAGTGCTGGATGGTGGTGGGGGTAAAATGACTATTCCTACTCCATGTGCTAGCCTAAGGGAAAGTGCTGGATAGTGGTGGGGTACAATTATTATTCCTATAGCGACATGTGCTTGCCTCAGGGAAAGTGCTGGATGGTGGTAGGGGCAAAATTACTATCCCAACTCCGACAGGTGTTTGCCTCAGGGAAAGTGCTGGATGGTGGTGGGAGAAAAATTACTATTCCTACTCTGACCTATGCTTGCCTCAGTGAAAGTGATCGATGGTGTTTCAGGCATGAAACAATGATGAAATATTACTAAAAGTTTTTAAAAGAATTACTTTTTGTCAACAGATAAAAACATCATCAAACACAACTTCAAAAGGACAGCCCATATTCTATTAAAAAGACAATTAAACAAAGAAAAAAAAGAAAAAATCAAGGTAAATAAAAATCACCTTTTTCTTACATTAAAGATTGAACTGCAAACTATAAAAAATAGTAAAAACATTTGAAGACAATTTCACTATTCCAAATACAACGAGTGTTTCACTTACACAATGTGCATTAAGCAGGTGTGTGCAAAAGTACTATTCCTACTCCAACCTGTGCATGTGTTAGGGGAAATGCATGATAGTGGTAAAAGTAAAATAACTATTGCTAATCCGACATGACTTGCCTCAGGAAAAGTGTTGGATAGTGGTGGGGGTATAAATACTATTCCAATTCCGACCTGTGCTTGCCTCAGGGAAAGTGATGGATGGTGGTGGGGACAAAATTACTATTCCTACTCCGACAGGTGTTGGCCTCAGGGAAAGTGCTGGATGGTGGTGGGGGCAAAATTACTATTCCTACTCCGACAGGTGTTTGCCTCAGGGAAAGTGCTGGATGGTGGTGGGGGAAAAATTAGCATTCCTACTCTGACATGTGCTAACCTCAGGGAAAGTGCTTGATAGTGGTCAGGGTAAAATTAGTAATCCTACTCCGACAGGTGTTAGCCTCAGGGAAAATGCTGGATAGTGGTGGGGGTAAAAATACTATTCCTACTCCGACAAGTGCTTGCCTCAGGGAAAGTGATGGATGGTGGTGGGGGCAAAATTACTATTCCTACTCCGACAGGTGTTGGCCTCAGGGAAAGTGCTGGATAGTGGTGGGGGTAAAATTACTATTCCTACTCCAACATGTGCTAGCCTCGGGGAAATTGCTGGATAGTGGTTGGGGTAAAATTACTATTCCTACTTTGACATGTGCTAACCTCAGGGAAAGTGCAAGATGGGGGAGGGGAAAAGATTACTATTCCTACTCTGACATGTGCTAGCCTTAGGGAAAATGCTGGATAGTGGTGGGGGTAAAAATACTATTCCTACTCCGACAAGTGCTTGCCTCAGGGAAAGTGATGGATGGTGGTGGGGGCAAAATTACTATTCCTACTCCGACAGGTGTTGGCCTCAGGGAAAGTGCTGGATGGTGGTGGGGGTAAAATTACTATTCCAATTCCGACCTGTGCTTGCCTCAGGGAAAGTGCTGGATGGTGGTGGGTGTAAAATTACTATTCCTACTCCAACAGGTGCTTGCCTTAGGGAACATGCTGGATGGTGGTGGGGGCAAAATTACTATTCCTACTCCGACAAGTGCTTGCCTCAGGGAAAGTGATGGATGGTGGTGGGGGCAAAATTACTATTCCTACTCCGACAGGTGTTGGCCTCAGGGAAAGTGCTGGATGGTGGTGGGGGTAAAATTACTATTCCAATTCCGACCTGTGCTTGCCTCAGGGAAAGTGCTGGATGGTGGTGGGTGTAAAATTACTATTCCTACTCCAACAGGTGCTTGCCTTAGGGAACATGCTGGATGGTGGTGGGGGCAAAATTACTATTCCTACTCCGACAGGTGTTGGCCTCAGGGAAAGTGCTGGATGGTGGTGGGGTAAAATTACTATTCCTACTCCGACATGTGCTAACCTCAGGGAAAGTGCAGGATAGGGGAGGGGCACAATTACTATTTCTACTTCGACATGTGCTTGCCTCAGGGAAAGTGCTGGATAGTGGTGGGGTAAAATCACTAATCCTACTCTGACAGGTGCTAGCCTCAGGGAAAATGCTGGATAGGGGTGGGGGTAAAATTACCAGTCCTACTCTGACAGGTGCTTGCCTTAGAGAAGGTGCTGGATGGTGGTAGAGGCAAAATTACTAATCCTACTCTGACATGTGCTAGCCTCAGGGAAAGTGCTGGATAGTGGTGGGGGTAAAATTACTATTCCTACTCCGACATGTGCTTGCCTCAGGGAAAGTGCTGGATGGTTGTAGGGGCAAAATTAATATTCCTACTCTGATATGTGTTAGCCTCAGGGAAAGTGCTGGATAGTGGTGGGGTAAAATTATTATTCCTACTGTGACAGGTGCTTGCCTCAGGGAAAGTGCTGAATGGTTGTAGGGACAAACTTATTATTCCTACTCCGACAGTTGTTTGCCTCAGGGAAAGTGCTTGATGGTAGTCGAGGTAAAATTACTATTCCTACTCTGACCTATGCTTGCCTCAGTGAAAGTGATGGATGGTGTTTCAGACATTAAACAATGATCAAATATTATTAAAAGTTTTTAAAACATTTACTTTTTGTCAACAGATAAAAATTATTCAAAAACAACTTCAAAAGAATACAGCCCATATGCTCTTGAAAAGACAATTAAATAAAGAAAAAAAGAAACAAAATCAAGGTAAATAAAACGTTTTTCTAAATATTATAACCCAAACTATGTAATGCAAAGTTGAATATACTATACAAATTAGGAATTAAAATCTCTTTAATTTTTAAAACATTTTTCAGCAACTTTTCTTTACATATTTTTCATCAAACAAAACATTTTGGAATTCAGAAATTGAACCAGCAGTAACCTCATCTTCTAAAGATAAATATTTAACAAAATATTTTTGTAAATAAACTTGAAATAGCTGATAAAAAGTGTACAATTTCCTTGAAACAGAACCTTTTCCAAAACATACATCCAAACAAAACTAAAACCAAATTTTCAAGGTAAAGCAATAACTAATGTTTCATATAAATAAAGTATAAAAACCTCACAAATAAAAAGTAAAACCAAAACAAACTATCTATTGAAAAACAAACCAAACTTTGAACTGTTCAACCATTACAAATAACTAATGCATTCCATTGCAGGTTACTCCAAATATCATAAACACACAAAAAAGAATCATTGTTTTTTTTCTCTTCCAGACCCAACTAAGGGCCCGATCCAATGCGGTTAGGAAAGCATTTCCACCTAGGGCCCGATTACGATGCGTCTAGGAAGGCTTCTGAAAAGAAGACGACTACCGTGGTACAGTTAAGCTTCTTTATTCACGTCCAGCAGTGCAGACCTCCCGGCAGCAACTGCCATCCCAGTCCGTTCCACGTTCCCTGCACGGAACCTACATTCCAGGTTCCGTGCAAGGAACCCGGTTAGAACACCCAACACACCCCCCTCCCTTCACAAAAAAAACAACACCCCTCATTACATGAAAACAATCACAAACCACATGAAACTGCATTAATCACAGAATACAGGAAATCAAAATCTAACATAGTCCTGTAATTTGACGGGGGATGACCTAGCTCTGGCAGGGAGAAATTTAGTCTTCAAGGGACCTTGTTGAAGAGCAAGGTTGCTCCCAGATGCACGATCCCTAGGGATATTAATGCTAGGAGCTAGAATTGTACCATAAGTGTTGACACCAAATTTGTTTTTCACAAACTCCACTTTTGGCTTAGGCACAACAGAGACAGCAGACTTGTTCCAAACCTTACCATTTTCCAGAACAACTACATGATCCCTCACCTTACTGACCTTGACCGGAGCAGAAAACCGGGAAAAACCTTTACGAACAGACACTGGTTTCTTAATTCTTACCCAGTCTCCTTGACACACTGAAGACCGCTTGGGACAATCAGATCCGTACCTGGCTTGAGTAGCAGCTCTGACATCAGCTACCATCCCTAACCTTTGTGAATCCACCACCTTCCTTAACATCCAATCTTTATTCAGTTTGGAACCCGCAACTCTACCTCTCAGCAAGGAAAAAGGAGACATTCCAGTACTGTAGTGTGGAGTGGTTCTTATCGCCCATAGCATGTCCGAAATCACTAACTTCCAATCAAGACCATTTATGGAGGACAACTGTAACTGCTCTTTGATAACGCGATTGAAACGCTCAACTAACCCATTACTACGTGGGTGGTAAAGAGAGGTGAGTATATGTTTAATGCCATGCTTTTTCAGAAAATCTTGCATTTCAGCAGACACCAACTGGGTACCATTGTCAGTTACCAATGCCTCCGGAAATCCCTCACGAAGAAAAACCTCCGTAAGAAATTTGATAATGATACTAGAGTTAATTCCGTCCACAAACCTAACTTCTGGCCACTTGGACATGTAATCAATTAGAACTAGCACATACTTGGGAGAACTACCTAAGCCACCGAATGGACCAGCCACATCAAAAGCTAATTTGTACCAAGGTGATTCCTTGACAGGAATAGGACTGACAGAGGACGGACAGGTTACTTGAGTTTTGTCACTCAATACACACGCACCACAATCTCTAACACAGTGTTCGATGGACCTGTCAACACCCGGCCACCAAAAATCCTCCCTCACCCTCCGCTTCATTGCCCGAATACCCAAATGGCCTTCATGGGCTAAATCTAAAACCTTATTCCGTAATGATAAAGGAACAACCAGTAACCCACCCCTGCGCAAAATTCCATCAATTAGAGACAACTCGTCACTAACTCTCAAATAAGGAATTAATTCCGAAGGAACAGTAGTACTATTGGGCCAACCCAGAGTTACAAAATCTATCACCTTACTGAGCTCAACGTCCTCAGAAATGGCCAGTTTCCAATCAACCTCAGATAAAGCAGCTCCCGTATCAGCTATAGGGCTGACCGCACACACCATTTCCAAATGATCATTTACAGGTTCAACCACATTTTCAGAAAGAGGCAACCTTGACAAGCAATCAGCCACACAATTCTTTACACCAGCAACATATTCCAAACGATAATTGAATTCGTTGAGTCTGTACTGCCATTTGGCAATACGAGGCGTTGCTCTACCCCCACCTTTGGTGGTAAAAAGATCCACCAAAGGTTTGTGGTCAGTCCTGAGAACAAAATCATTGCCCCACAAGAAATTCCGAAAATACTGTACACCCTACCATGAAAAGGAAAAAAGTGGTTCTGTTGGGAGTGAACTTGATTTAAGGAACACTGAATGTGTATAGGAGATTGTTACAAAAAAGTGTACCTAATCACAAGAAAACACACACACATAACAAATATTACTCTAACCAACGTAAAGTGATTTTCGTTCTCAACATATTTTTAAATGTACATGATTATTATTGCAATATAAGACTGACCCAACGGACAATACATAAATACATTTAGTGAACAATAGTGTACAATCACATTAACAATCAACATGGACTTGACATCATGAACATATATTTGGACAAAAACATTAACATTAAAAGAATGATGATCCGTAGTTCGTAGCATATAACACCACAATATGTATTATTCAATATTCCAATGGTGGAATTGCATGGATCAATCAAATAGATAACGTCGACGTTTCGACCCTAGGAATACGTGTAGATTTATACGCATCAAAGACGGGTCTTCATCAGGACAACGACAACCAGTCAGTCTGTAATTACAGAACATATAATCAAAACCTCAAAGTTATGTGTGTGTTTAAGTAATTATTCTACAGCGATTATGTGGCTGCTGCTCACCTGAGGACTAAGAATCGATTTGTATATATATCTCCTTGTGTCGCATACGGTGAAAGTAATCAAAAATATCCCTGCGACATGGCAAAATTCCTGCAACAAATAACGTAAAGTAACTGTCATGTAGGGTAAAATATATAATCATAGTCCGTATGGTGACTTATCGCCGGCACATACCTTACGAAGCTCCTGCGCAGGGCAGACAAATTACCATCAAGGCGATCAACAATGTCTACAAATAAACGCATATTGGATATCGTTAGTGACGTAGTGAACGACGGAATTAATTTAAAGAAAGTCACCTATTTATAAGCTTAAATGTACTAGCAAGGTCTGCGCCTGAATCTACGGTACCGTCCTTGGACTGGTATCCACACTGAATGGTAACTCCCAGAGCGATGTCAAAGTCCTGTGCGGGCTAATGCATACGTCTACAATGACCCATGAGCGTAAATTAAATAGATTTATTAACGTCATGATAAAGGGCATACTCAAAATACCAATACGCAACAGACGTATTCAAGCTTGCGTGGCCTCTATATTCTGAAGCTATGAAACTGAATAAACCGAAACTGACACACAATTTTTCGCGCGCGTTTACTTAAGCAGCTGACTGCATCTCCAGGTTCGGCTCTTTGTTTGTCCGGACTGTGAGAGACTGGAAGCGGATTCATTCGGCTCTAAGTAAGTCTGGGAGCATTTACATTTAGATCAGAGGCGCATGTTTTTCAGCGGCGGGCATTATTCACTCTGTGCTGTTTGCCCCTGTTTTAGTCAATTTCACGGTTTGCGGAGGGGGGTCAATGCAAGTTCCTCAACCGAATTGTTTCGGTTTATTCAGTTTCATAGCTTCAGAATATAGAGGCCACGCAAGCTTGAATACGTCTGTTGCGTATTGGTATTTTGAGTATGCCCTTTATCATGACGTTAATAAATCTATTTAATTTACGCTCATGGGTCATTGTAGACGTATGCATTAGCCCGCACAGGACTTTGACATCGCTCTGGGAGTTACCATTCAGTGTGGATACCAGTCCAAGGACGGTACCGTAGATTCAGGCGCAGACCTTGCTAGTACATTTAAGCTTATAAATAGGTGACTTTCTTTAAATTAATTCCGTCGTTCACTACGTCACTAACGATATCCAATATGCGTTTATTTGTAGACATTGTTGATCGCCTTGATGGTAATTTGTCTGCCCTGCGCAGGAGCTTCGTAAGGTATGTGCCGGCGATAAGTCACCATACGGACTATGATTATATATTTTACCCTACATGAGAGTTACTTTACGTTATTTGTTGCAGGAATTTTGCCATGTCGCAGGGATATTTTTGATTACTTTCACCGTATGCGACACAAGGAGATATATATACAAATCGATTCTTAGTCCTCAGGTGAGCAGCAGCCACATAATCGCTGTAGAATAATTACTTAAACACACACATAACTTTGAGGTTTTGATTATATGTTCTGTAATTACAGACTGACTGGTTGTCGTTGTCCTGATGAAGACCCGTCTTTGATGCGTATAAATCTACACGTATTCCTAGGGTCGAAACGTCGACGTTATCTATTTGATTGATCCATGCAATTCCACCATTGGAATATCGAATAATACATATTGTGGTGTTATATGCTACGAACTACGGATCATCATTCTTTTAATGTTAATGTTTTTGTCCAAATATATGTTCATGATGTCAAGTCCATGTTGATTGTTAATGTGATTGTACACTATTGTTCACTAAATGTATTTATGTATTGTCCGTTGGGTCAGTCTTATATTGCAATAATAATCATGTACATTTAAAAATATATTGAGAACGAAAATCACTTTACGTTGGTTAGAGTAATATTTGTTATGTGTGTGTGTTTTCTTGTGATTAGGTACACTTTTTTGTAACAATCTCCTATACACATTCAGTGTTCCTTAAATCAAGTTCACTCCCAACAGAACCACTTTTTTCCTTTTCATATACGTACCCAGGTTCTGAGGGTTACTGGGTTACCCCATTAAATCTAATGGGTACACCCTACCATAGCGCCAAAGCTTCCTTTTCAATGGTGGAATAGGTCTCTTCGGCACCACGGAGTGTTCTAGAAGCAAAGGCTATAATTTCTTCCCTATTGTCCGATCTTTTCTGCATCAAAACAGCCCCAAGTCCCACATTACTGGCATCGGTGGCGACAATGCATTGATCATTGATGTTGAAAAGTTTAAGTGGCTGTGCTTGTACAATTGCTTCTTTCAACAATTTGAAATCAGACGCACATTGATCAGACCATACATATTTCACGTTTTTCTTAAGAAGACCAAGCAGACATACAGTTCTATCAGAAAAGTTAGCAACAAATTTTGCGTAGTACTCAACTAGCCCTAGAAAAGAACGTAGTTGATCCCTGTTCTTAGGTTCCGGTGCATTCTGAATGGCATCTAGTAGTTTCATTTTAGGTTCAACTCCTCTAGCAGAGATATGGTGACCAAGGTAATCTACCCCCTCTTGAAGAAATCTGCATTTGTCTTTCCTTAATGTTAACCCACTAGACATAACAATTTCTAGTACATGCTTGACTCTGGCATTGTGTTCCTGTATGGTCTTCCCGTGAACAAGAATGTCGTCTTGAAAGAACACAACTCCCGCAGTGCTCTTGAACAGGTTACCCATGAGATGTTGGAACACTGCGGAAGCTGATGCCAAACCAAACGGCATACGTAAATAGCAGAATGCCCCATCAGGAGTTACAAATGACGTGAGATGTCTCGAGTCTTTGCACAGTTCAATTTGATGGTAAGCAGAAGATATGTCAAGAGAAGAAAAATACTTGGCACCCTCCAAAGTTGACAACATCTCATTAATGTTCGGTATAGGTTGACGATCTACCCATATACAAGCATTCAGATCGCGTAAGTCCACACACATCCAAAGAGACTTATCTGCTTTGCGCGCTAAAACAATAGGTGACAACCACTCAGACCCTTCTATGGGTTCAATCACCCCCATAGCACATAACCGTTCCAACTCTTGTCTCAACTCGCTGCGCATACTAAGCGGTACCTTCCGCACTTTGTGTGTTACAGCCTTAGCACCTTCTTTAAGAACAATACAGTGCTGAAATCCTTTAAGTTTACCTAACTTCCCATTAAAAACTTCAGGGTAATTTTGAATCCAATCATTCTCCACACGCACATCAGTCGTAATAGTACGCACAGGAGCAACATCAAAATCAGGAAGACTAGCATAGTATTGTTTAGCTTCCCGTTTGGATAAAACCATGTCAGCATGATTGGGATCAAGGATGATTCCTAGTTCACCTTGTTCATGCCATCCTAACAAATTGGCACCTTCTTCCACGATGAATACTGCACCAAAAATACCATCACCCTTGAATTCTAAGTTCCCCTTAAATTTGCCCAAAACCTCCACTCTTTTGCCACCATATGCAGAAATCCTTATACAAGAGTGAGCTACAGGGATGTCACCCAAACTTTTAAAATCCTTGGCATTGATAAGAGTAAAAGGGGAACCAGAATCGGCAAGAAATTCAATGCCCTTTCCATTCACACTTATAGTGCACACAGGGTTTTTCCTTCTTTGACCCTCTCCAATAGAAGCTATTTCCACAACCCCCTCTTCTTGTATAGATGACGAAGATAGCATTAATAATTCATAACTTTCATCATCTTCATACTGATGCGCACAGTCCTCTTCTATGGCCCTTACAGTACGAGGGGGTACCTTGTGGGCTAGAGTTACTTTGCACATACGTGCCAAATGTCCCTTCTTCCCACATTTGAAGCAAGTCTGGTTTATGGCATAACAAAACTTGAAATTTCCCAGATGAGAGGCACTGCCGCAACGATAACATAAAGGATGTTGTCCTTCAGCTCTCGTTTTCGGGCAATTAGGCACAGATGGTACACGGGAAACATTAGTATTGATGCCCGTGATTGGTTTGGTAGGAGCTTTTGTAGTGACAAGTTTGACTTCAGACAGAGATGTGGTATCAGATGTTGGAGGTGTATTTAACTCCTTCATACAGAGTTGAGAATGCTCAACACTCTTCGCTAAAATAAGAGCAGTCTCTAAATCAGGATCATCTGAGGATAACAGTTTCTATTGAGCTTTCTTATCACATGTGCGTTCAATCAGCTGATCACGAATTATTTCATCACAAAATTCCCTATAGTTGCACTTGACGAACAAAATTCTGAGAGCAGCAACAAAGTAATCTATGGATTCGCCAGGCATCTGTGCACGCTGCAAAAATTTATGCCGCTCAAGAACTGCATTGCGCTTAGGATTAAATCTTTTGTCAAGAGTTTTTATTAATGAAGCATAGTCATCAACGACTAGTGAATCGCCATCATCACCTCCACTGGTGCACGTCCAAACCGACTCCAGAGGTAGAGTTTGCAAAATTGACCTGGCCTCAGCACCTACATTGTACATCAGTAAAGCTTTTTTCTTTTTAGAAGTAAAAGTATCGCCATCAATTGCCTCTAAATAAGCTTCGAATGTGTCCTTCCATTGTTGCCATAGCATAGGAGGAGGGCCAGGTGACTGTAAAAACGGAGGTGGATCAACGATGTTATCCATTGGTTACCTTGCGTGGGTGAGTTGCTGCCACTTTTAAAATAACCACTGTTCAACAAGTGCCACTTCAAAATAACCACAGTTCAACAAATAATGCTTTCTTGCTTCAATTAAAGATGAAAAAAACAATAGTAAATAGCGCTTGGGATGAATATGCGATAATGATCCTTGTACGATCTTCAATTAGAACACACGCGTTGAAACGCACAACAGTTGCCAGGGCAACGATAAACAATTGAGACGGAAACGAGAAGCGCTCGCAGTGACGCTCGCGCTGACGCCGCGCGTCGATATACGCGCCGAAGCAAACAAGCCAAAATTCAGCAGGAAACGACGTGAAATATCTAGTTAAAGATCTCACCAGATGAAGATCGCTCGGAAGGGCAACAACAGGAGGTGTTTCGGGTCCATCGACTTCTGAGCTCGACGAAGCTCACCCCGCTCACATCCACCATGAATAGCGCTCAAAGCAAGAAAATCAGGGAAGTTACAGGATCCACAGGAAGGGAGACTGAACACTGGACCAGCCCGTCGCCAGTGAAAAGAAGACGACTACCGTGGTACAGTTAAGCTTCTTTATTCATGTCCAGCAGTGCAGACCTCCCGGCAGCAACTGCCATCCCAGTCCGTTCCACGTTCCCTGCACGGAACCTACATTCCAGGTTCCGTGCAAGGAACCCGGTTAGAACACCCAACAGCTTCCTAATGACATTTGCTCTTTCCAAATCGGATCGGGAACCTGTCTTCCCGACTGAGGGCCAGATTACAATGCGGTTAGGAACATATGCTCCCATAGAAGCCAATAGGAGTCCAACCAAATTGTATCTGGAAGCATCCGGATGCATCATACTTAGTCAGTCGGACTCTCCCAATCCGAGTTGGTCGGAAAACATTCACAAACTGATTAAATCGGGAAGATTTCCTAACTGCATCAGAATCAGGCCCTAAGAAGAAAAAGTCACACTTGTGAAAATCACCAACACTATCGAAAAATACCACCTGAAAACATTGGATACACCCCAAGCATCAAATAACAGCAACAAAAGATTTAAGATACAACACTTAGGGGCCGATTCCGATAGCCGGCCGGACAGCTGTCCGTAGCCGTACCGTGTGACCAACACGTACCCGTAGCCGGTCCGTCCTGCAGAGGAAGTATGATGCGCATAACTGCCAAAAACCCGACCGACACGAAGGCTGTTATCCAAGCTCCATTCTCCGTCCGAGCCGTAACTCCTAACGCTGAACCGAGTCGCCCGGAAGCAGTATCCATAGCAGTTTCCGGCAAGACATGTACGATGCGTACTTCCTACACCCCGGATGGGTCACCATGTACGGCACGTCACAGCATCCGGAAAACAAGCATATCAGCTACGATCCGTGCCACAACTCAATACACGGCTACGAGACGGACCAGCTTGCAGGGGGAACGAGACGGAGCAACAAGCAGCGTGTACGACACGAACACATCATGAATCCCATCGCACAAGTCATACCAGTACTCTACATCTATGACCGGCTCAGGAACCGACGGCGCAGGCGGTAAGTCAGACACCTACCACATAAACATATGACACGTACCCGCAAAATGGCACACACACACAGGGGATCCACATCCTGGCCACTAACAACAGCCCACCATAGGGGTTGCATGGCCAGCACCACTAACACCCCCAGCCATAGGGCTTATGTTGCCCATCACCCCAGCCACCCTCACCCATAGGGCTTATGTTGCCCATCACCCCTGCCACCCACACCCATAGGGCTTATGTTGCCCATCACTACTGCCACCCCCACTCACAGGGGACCTGTTGCCCATCACCCCTGCCACCCCAACTCACAGGGGACCTGTTGCCCATCACCCCTGCCACCCCAACTCACAGGGGACCTGTTCTCCCTCACCCCTGCCACCCCCAGCCATAGGGCTTATGTTGCCCATCACTACTGCCACCCCCACTCACAGGGGACCTGTTGCCCATCACCCCTGCCACCCCCACCCATAGGCCTTATGTTGCCCATCACCCCTGCCACCCCCACTCACAGGGGACCTGTTGCCCATCACCCCTGCCACCCCAGCCATAGGGCTGATGTTGCCCATCACCCCTGCAACCCCCACCCATAGGGCTTATGTTGCCCATCACCCCTGCCACCCCCACTCACAGGGGACCTGTTGCCCATCACCCCTGCCAACACCACCCATAGGGCTTATGTTGCCCATCACCCCTGCCACCCCCAGCCATAGGATGGGTGATGCACAACACATCCAGCATACTCCAACATCAGGTATGTCTGCAAAATACATCCCCCTAACATCATGTCAACAGTGTGTAGTCTGTGACAGATGGCCCCAACAGTGATTATGGCTACGAACATACAATGTAAGTAACAGCACATGTGTGACCAACACATGAGTGTGACATACATAAGGCAAGCATCACCATAGCACTGTGGCAATGTAAAAAGAACACCCCCTGTAGAACCGAAGTTAAGTGTGGGCTTCCAAAATGCAGCAGATGTTGAGCATTGTGGTTCTGGGGACTAACCCCCCCCTCATCACAGTGACCAAAAGGTAAGTGTCATCATGGTCAAAGCTGCAAAAACAGCATGTATGATCCCTGCTCCCAACACATTAAACACTCCTGGGGCAAACTAGTGGTTGTGTCCCATACACACAGAGATGTGGTGAGGCTAACAGTGCTGTGAAAACATAACACACTCTCAGCAGCAAGCAACACACATGGGGGCTGACAATGCATACAGTGTACAATGACACAAGAGCAGAAGTGACCCTCACCAAGCACGCACACATCTCGAAAATAGACACACCAATCAAAAAAACATGTGTAGACTGTAGGTGTCAGCTCACAAACTCACATTCCATGTCAGCAAAGGCACCTAACAGCAATACCAATGCACTGGTGCAGATGCACAAACACAAACAGGCAAACTCACACTGCACATCTGACACAGCATGTGTGTGTGTGTGTGTCACAGTATCCCCAGGCAACTACACAACACATGAGGGGGGATGAACCACAGTGACACAGATATGGACACAGTGCCATACAAAAGTAAACCATCATTGGGACACCCTCAGTGGGCAATCAGGCATTTGGAGATGAGAGGGAGCACAACAGACACATGTGACGCAAGCTGGAATGAACACCAACTAACACAGCAAGAGACTGACACACAACAGCACTACCCCCAGGGACAAGAGATTGGGGTGACATAAGCATGCATGACACCTCCACTGTGATGACAAGGGCAGATGTCGTACAAACTGGGAAACCCAGACATGTGTCCTGTGCCACAAACGTACATCACACATACACAAACACAAATCACTCAGCAGGGTCCTTCATCCATGGGCAAATGGGAGCTAGGGGACCATCCATGCAAACATTCACATCAGTCCACCCTCAACACCACACACCCTGAACTGCAACAATGTGTATCTGTGAAGCCCACATGGACAGGTGACATTGCACATGCACCCATGACAAACACAGGAATGTTGGGAGGAACTAAGGTGACAGACACATCACACAAGGACAGTTAACAACCCTGGGGAATGACAGACATACTGCACAGTATAAGGGTACATGGCCATGACCTCAAAGCTCACGTAACCTCCAGAATCCCTGCCACAGACCCAGGACAACGCAGAAACCAAGGAGAACCACAAGGCACACAAGCTGACACCTGCCAGCATTGCAGCCATGAACCCGACAAGTGGGAGCAGTCACACACACATACAAATGTCTCAATCACTGAAAACTACCACCTAGGGACAACTACATGATTTAGCAAATAAACAGGTGACTTGAGGAACCCTGACTGTGTCCCATCTGTGTCTGACAACATCATCACCACTCAGAACTGACAAATCCCAATGATGATACACCAATTAAAAGTAGTGTGTCATGCACCCACACATCTGGTAGCCAATTGGAAAAATAGTGGGATGAACCCAGTACAACTCAGAAAGCATCAACAACAGGAACATATCAAGGGAACACTGTCTGTGTATGAACAGGGATGTGGATACATACACATCCTCATACAACACACACCATGAGCCCAGGCCATGTCACTGGACAACACACTTACTTGAGGGGACCCAACTCCTGTGGAAGCCCAGCTGTGCCAAACATATTCATCGCAAGTCTCACTCATGTCTGCAGAACACTTGGTCACTCAGCCATCAGTTACCACACAATGAAGGCTCTGGTCACAACAGCCTGGGTACGTGAGTCTCCCCTAAGTCATCTGCACATACCGAAAACATATGTCTAGCAAGTTGCACAGAGGACCCAGTTGCTCCTATTACAATGATGCCCATGCCTGTAGGTCCAGTGTTGATGAGCACAAAGTATGTGGAAGTGACAAATTGGACAATGGGAAGCACATCAAATGTGCATGGGTGCAAGCCAGAGATGTGACCATGCAAATGAAATGCTCATAGAGAGATGTCCACAAATAGTTGATCCTGACACACCCAGGTAGCTGCAAAGGATGACATGGATACCCACCAGAATAGGATACATATCTCGTGGACCACAGGGAGTACCTCACAGCAACACATCAGTATTCCAAACAAAGCATCACAGGTGCAAGGGCATGTTAAACATCATCAACATAATGTACAGCTAAATCTAGTTCACAGGGAGAAAGAAAAAAGCTTTATTCAGCATTTTAAAAGTTAAAAGTCTGTGCAAACAAAAGGCCAATGGCCAGTCCATGTCCAAATGCCAAGGAGTGAAGTAGAGTGACAACTGTCACACCTTGCTTGCCTGCACTGCTAAGGACTGGGGTCATCCCCTCGGAGGGGCATACATGGGGCAGGCCAGGCACCGCAGGGACAGGATCAGGGTGCAGCAGAAGGAGGCAGTGAAGAGGTGGGGGATGCAGGTGAGACACTTGCAACTGCAGTGGAGCTGACTGAAGTGGTGGGTGCTGTCACAACTGTGTGGCACAAGTCAGATGGAGTGGATTGGCTCACCACTGCAGTGCCCAAGTCAGACGGGGTGGTTGTGGACTCCAATGCAGTGCCTACATCCATGCGAGCGGAATGGGGGACAGGTGAGGTCGGCAGGGCAGGAGGGGACACGGTCCCCACATGAGAGGCACTAACTGTCTGACCAGGTGTAGAGGAGCAAGTGCTAGGGGGGGATGGCCTTAGCATTTTGGGGATGGTGTATCTGTGGGTGGGGGAACCTGGGGCAGGGAGTGGCGGGGGAACCTCTGGAGTGGTGGCCTGGGGGATGGAGGACAGAGACTTTGCCTTGAAGCTGTGGGGTGGCGGGGGGTCTTGCTCTTCTGGCGCTGGGGGGACTTGCGGGTGGGGGTCTCTGTCTGACTGCACCTGGGGGAGGGTGTCCGGGTGTGCCTCTGTGTGTGGGGACTTCCTCTTCCCCTTGTAATCAGGATCTGCAGGGTCGGTGGGGAAGAGGCCAAGGTCACAGAGGAAGAGCTTCTGGGGAGATGGGGTTGCAGGTGAGGCAAGGGAAGGGGGCTGGGAGGGAGAGGTCTCGGAGGACTGCGGAGTGGTTGTGGATGACTGTGTGTGTGTCTGCAAACCAGCCCCTGTGAGTGTGGTATCAGTCCCCTGCTTGGGACAGGTAGGGTGCTAGGAATCGTGGGTGGTGCAGGGGTAGGAGGGGTGCGGGACTGTTGGAGGAGGGACACTGCTGCCATCAGGGAGGAGGCAACAGACTGATTGGTCCTCTGTAGGGCAGACATGCCCGAGGAAATGCCCTCCATGAATGACACCAGTTGTGTCAACAGACCTGTGTGTGCATGGAGGACCTTCAGCATCGATGTCTGCCCTACATGGTTCTGTCTAAGTCCACAGACTCCTCACTCAGGGCAGCAGGGGACACAGGGGCAGGGGGTGCGGTGCCTAGCACAAAGGAGACATGCTCATGAACACGGGAGCCCACAGGGACCTCTGGGATGAGAGCCTATGGGAGGGGGGTGGTGGTGGTGGGGACTGCCTCACTATCTGGGGTTTGGTGGCTGCTGACACCCGCCTCCACAAGGGAGTCATCCTCAGAACTGCTGTGGCCCTCAGCTGGGGGTGATGGTGCTGACGACTCCTCTGTGTGGCTCCACTCGCCCTCCGTGCCACTGGGTCCACCCAACTCCTCTCCTTCTGTCCCATCCGGCTCTGTGGCTCCTCCTGGTCCATGGAGCTGTCCCCTCCTGTGGCCGTGGATGTATCAGGATAGGAATAGGAAGTAAGAGAACAACATCAGTCACCTGCACCGACTGCACACACCACAGTGAGTACATCACATCACAGGGCAAGCCCTGGCATCATCAGCTAAACACAGCTCAAAGTGCGAACACTGTTTAGAATAAGACAATTGTCATTCTCAACATCAACCATGGCAAACATATCCCTCATTGACTTTCACACATATGTCCATTGAATGTTGGATGCTAACACCCCAATGTGCCAACATGCACCACCCACACATTAGTTGTACATGCAAGTGAACATGTAGGAGCATGTCACTATACACACAGCACATCTATTGCTACTGACTCAGTACAGGTGTCCGGATGAAGGGATGGGCAGAGACTCATTTCACATGCTTGTGATGCGTGCCAGCTACACACACTATGATGTACCCATGTCCTGATGGGCAATGCCACAATGGGGTGCATGGTGCACACTTGAACACAATGCAGGATCACTCATAGCAAGTTCAATGCCATGGCACTGGGATGCCCTAAAAGTCAGTCAACACTGTCTCCTGTCACAGGGGCAGGGCATCCAGACAACAACAATATGTACTGACTCACAATCCTAGCTCAGGGGTAAAGCTAACGCTGCAGATGACCGGCGCACTCGCCCATCCCATGCAAACAACATATCCAGGACCCAGAAGACCCCACATCATGCAAATCATACATATGAGTCTCTGCAAACACAAATCCCTGTACACTTACACATCACAGTCTGCCATGCATGTAACCCAGCTGCATGAAGGACACAGTTGCAAATACCATTGTGCGCTGTCAGATGATCACACACCTATATGTCACACAGGTCTTGTCTCTCACAGTCACATCTCAGATGTCATGCGGACACTCTGAATCATGGACACCCCAGTTGTACATAACAACAAGCCACACCCTAATGACACAGAGGCAGACACCTGAGGGCACATGTCACTAAGCACAACCTGCAATTTCATACACAGGAGTGGGATTACAGAGTGTTTCTAAATCCCCTTGAGGAGCCATGACTGGCCAGGTCTACATGAAACAGTGTTTGGCCCTGGAGAGTAGTCAGGTGGCTAAGTAAGTGTGACATACTTGATATACATACTCCTGAGGCCCCAAAATTGGAGTCCCCTGCTGCATGGGTTTGTTTGGAATGCCCCAGCCACATGTTGCGAGTCAGACCAGCAATTGGTACACATCTCAAGGGCACACACAGATCACATGTCAAATCTCAGGCATTGTATAAACAATTGACCCACCCATGTAACACACAACAGAGTCACGGGACCAGATGCTGACCGGTAGCTGAAGCATAGCTGACTGCAGGGACACAGTGCCCTAGTGACACAAGCAACAGACTGTAGGGGCCACACCTGTGGAACAGATGAGGAGGGATGCATCACACAATCGAGGGACCTGAGTATTGGACTACAAGACCTACGTAATGTGGAAGTGTGACCAGGCCAAAAGACTGCAATTAGCATGTCAGACATAGTAAACAGATTAGGCATGGATTTACCCGTTCCTGCTGCTGTCTGGCCTTCAGCTGCCTATCCAGGTCCGGGAAGACCACTGCCAGTATCCGGAGCATGTGGGGAGTCAGGGTCCGGTGTCCGCCCTCCTGCGTGGAGGTGACAGCTTCAGCTGGACTCCAGCTACCCTCCGGGTCCAGCCCCGAAGATCCTGCCACCTCTTCTGGCAGTTGCGGATCCGGCCCTTGTAGACCCCACAGAACGAACAGCCCGGGCGATGGTCAGCCGGATCTCCTGCTTCTGGTGGGCATCAACCTGTGAGGATGACAAAGTGAAAAGTACATTAACACACATGCCCCAGATTTGTGCAGCACACGTTTGGATATACATGTCATCATCACAAAGGGAAATGAATTACACAGGTAGTGCAACCATGGGGAAGGAAAAATCACCTGCATGTCTGACATGTTAACAATGCCTGGATAGTTTAAGCTAGCAATAATGCACTTTAGCAGCAAGAAACCTATTAATGACATGTACCCACACACTTTGGGGGATGAAAGTAGTCATTGAGAATGCTTGCCACTGGTGTACACGCTGCTAGTACTGTTAGTCAGCCAACATGCATAATTAGGAAGTCAGTGGACTGCACAATCACCTGCTCCCCTGGTTTCCCATAGAGCTTGCTGTACAGTGGAAGGAGCCTGTCCAGCAGGGCCTGGTTCTCCTCCTCAGTGAAAGCTAGGGCCCTCTCCAGAGTACATGCCATAGCAGGAGCCAGAGGAGGCAGAGACAGCAGCAGTGGTAGCAGGGATGTGGTCCAGTAGCATGTAGTGCAGGCAAGTGAGCTCCCTGGGGGCCAGCCAGCCTTTTACCTGTGCTGCAGAGGCAGAATCTGTGCCATGTGTCCGAAGTGATAGGTCCAACACGGTTGCATTCTATGAATCTGGCCAATTGATTTAAAAGTACGACTCGTACACGCCTTCCGCATCGTTCAAATCTTCACCTTCCTGGAACACTTGAAATTGCAACATTGTTGTAGGCATCCAACTGAATTTCCAGTACACAACTCGTACAAGTTTTGAATCCACATCCGTCTCCATGACAGTCTGGAGCCAATGGGTGCACCCGGCTCGTTCAACTGACTGTACAACGCGTATTTTGAATATACACATGCACCCGTCTCCACACGATTCAATGGCCAAGGCGTACGCCTGTCTCGGACCATGCCTGTCCGACGCGTATGCATGATAGTCACCTGTGTCGGTCCTCATTGCATTCAATGACAAAGCGTACGCATGGCTCGGACATGACCCGAACAATGCCTACGCATTGTCACCCGCATCGGACATCATTGCATTCAATGACAAAGCGCACGCACGGCTAGGACATGACCCGTGCAATGCGTACGCATTGTCACCCGCGTCGGACCTCATTAGTGTGACTATTATACGGATGCAACACACATATACTGGCCAGGCACACCTGTGCACACCTACCACACTACAGCATTGGCCACACAGTGTCCCATGGCATGTAAGGCTGCAGTCCCTGGGTGTTTGGGGGGGCCACATCGTTTTTTTTGGCTGGCACTTTGTGCAGCCACTCCCAGGCTGTGCACGTGTACATGGGGGCAGAATCCTTTGTTTGTTGTGCACATTACCACTGTGATGTGCAATTGGACAGTAATGGACATGAGTCACGGACACAGTGTCAGGTTGGATGGGCCCGATTCACAGAACAAACTTAAGACAAAATCCTAAACTTAGTACCATTTTGGTATTCACAGAATGCACTTACTACTTCTGGTATTCACAGAATGAACTTACTACTTTTGCGATTTACAGAATAAACTTACTACTTTTGCCATTCACAGAATGGATTTACGACTACTAACTTTACGTCCGCCTCCGGCCCGGAAGCCCCGCCTCCGGCCCGGAAGCCCTGCCTCCGGGCCAGAAGCTCCGCCTCCGGGCCGGAATTTCCGGCCCGAGTGTGGACGTAAAGTTAGTAGTCGTAAATCCATTCTGTGAATACCAAAAGTAGTAAGTGCATTCTGTGAATACCAAAAGTAGTAAGTGCATTCTGTGAATACCAAATGTAGTAAGTTTAGGATTTTGTCTTAAGTTAATTCTGTGAATCGGGCCCGATATGTTTAGGACAGGTCACATACACCCTGAGTCCTGGGGGTGATGGCATGTACGTCACGGTGATACCTGTAGCCACAATACTGATGTGCACCCACAGTCTGTGTGCATGTTGTGTCTCAGATGTGTCTGATCAAATGTTCCCAATGGGTGACTGTCTCCACATCCATGTGGTATATGCATCAACCTTGATGGGGTGTGTGTCTAAGAGACGTACTTGTCGGGCCGGTAGGAACAACAGTGGCCACTACCTGTGGGACTTACGCTTGCCTTGTGGTGTATACGTGCTACGCCATGTCCATTGCTGTGTTGACGTGGCAATACAGGGAGCCTGGGTTTCTGCATTACAAAGATCTGTGATGCCTGGGAGACATGAGGCCTCAATTGTCACTGTGGTGTGTGTTTGGAACGTTGCAGCAGCACATAGGTTGGGTGGCACAGCCAGATGATTGGCCATTGCACTACATGGGACTCATGTGGACATGTGGAATTGAGATGTGAGGTGGTGGTCTTGTAGGTGACATATGTGTACATGACCTACAGCACACACCTCAGTACATTGTGTAATGTCATGAACTAGCATGTGATATTGATCGTGGTCATGGCCACATGGGTGGATGAACTGACAATCTTCCTTTGTGCATCTCTGTACTGCAGGGCACCAGCTGTCCATCGGCCGTTCCCAGACCTTGCAACCATGCAGGAACGCGAATGCATCAGACGGTACCGCATCACCAGGCCACTGATTGCGCAGTTGGCGCCACATCTGCTACCTGGCCGGACATACCCTACAACACTGACCCCAGAGGTTAAGGTGATGGCAGCCCTGCACTTCTTTGCTACTGGTTCCTTCCAGTACACTGTGGCTACTGCTGGTGGGATGTCGCAAACGATGTTTAGTCGGGTGCTACGCGATGTCTTGGAGGGGATGTTGCAATTCCCTGACCTGCATATCAAGTTCCCGAGCCCAGCTGAACTTCCTGAAATAAAGGATGCCTTTTATACACTGGGGAGGATGCCGAACATCATCGGATCTATTGATGGGACACTTGTTGCCCTGATACCACCACAGGCACATGAGCAGGCATACCGTAACAGGAAGCACTACCATTCGATCAATGCTCTGGTGGTCTGTCTTGCTGACATGTCAATCACACATGTGTGTGCACGGTTCCCTGGTTCTGCGCACGATGCCTACATTATGAGGAGTAGTCGCACTGCAACGCTGATGCCACAGATGCCAGCTCAGCATGCCTGGCTTGTCTGTGTGTTCTGACTGTTTCTCATTGTGTGTGTTTGTCAATGTTGTATTCCGCACTCCTACAAAACTCAGCTACTTGTTCATTTTTGTGTGTGAAAGTGACTCCAGATACCCCAACATGCCGTGGTTGCTGACACCCCTCAGGAACCCTGTGACACCAGCCGAGCTGCGCTACAGTGAGGCACATGGTCGGAGTAGGAGGGTGATTGAGCGGACATTTGGCCTCCTGAAAAGCCGCTTTCGCTGCCTGGACAAGACCGGAGGGGCCCTTCCATATGAGCCTGAAAAGGTGTGCAAAATAATCCTTGTCTGCTGCATGCTACACAACATGGTGGTGCGGAAGGAGGTACCTCTCATCCAGGATGACGATGACCAACGTCCAGCACCTGTGGAGGATCCCAGCCTGGGCCAAGATGCCAGTGATGA
Source organism: Triturus cristatus (assembly GCF_964204655.1). Classification (NCBI taxonomy): domain Eukaryota; kingdom Metazoa; phylum Chordata; class Amphibia; order Caudata; family Salamandridae; genus Triturus; species Triturus cristatus. Next base: position 923,580,275 of record NC_140588.1, read on the forward strand.
TGAAGATGATGGTGACGTCCGCTCACAGCTCATAAACAACTTCTTCACCTGAATGTGAGTTTCCATGGTTGTTATGTGAATGTATGGAGGTATTTTATAGCACACTGAAAGGGAAGAAATGGGGGGTCCAAGGGAATAAATATTTAAAGACCTGCAAGACGTTTTTCCCCAATAAACATTCACTATAAACACAGTAAACTTATCGGGTCTAGACAAGCTCGAAGCATAGGCACGAAGAAAAAAAAAAGTGAAAAGTAAATCAGTGTCTCAATAACAACAACCTAATAGGGGAGCAATCCCTTTATAGGATGAATGCCCTCACTTACCAGAGGTGACATGCTTCATCATTTGGGCTTTCTCCTCCCAGTGGGAAAACCTAGTCCCACTGAGGGCTACGACCACCTCTCTGAGAGGTGGGAGCTCAGGGATGTTTTCAATTGTGTGGAGAAACTGGATGCTAAAATACCAAAGAGGAGCAATACAGTGATGTAAGGGTGCAGCGCAAAGAAAAAGAAGTGAATGAAATGTGGAAATCTAAAACTGCCTAGTGTAGATGAAAAGAAATTGTATTAACTCATCTGCACTGACAGGAATAAAAAACAGTGTAAAGCAGTATCTATTGAAAACTGCTTGATGGAAAAAAGGTCAACATGTTTCAGCCATCAACCATCTTATAAGTATGTCTGGCTTTCATCAGGACCAAGGGAACAAAGCTGCTGCTGTGAAGTGCAAAAAGAATAATGATAAAAGTAATTGTTAGATACAAAACCAGTCATCCACCTGCGGATTCAGTATCACTGGAACTTGTCCAATTTGAAGGACAAGTGAGCCCACCTCAACCTGGTTACAACTCAGGGAAGGGAGCCCCGCTCTCTCCGTCGGTACTCCGTTGTAGTACAGAAATTGCACTTCACAGCAGCAGCTTTGTACCTTCCCTATTAGGTTGTTGTTATTGAGACACTGATTTACTTTTCACTTTTTTCTTCGTGCCTATGCTTCGAGCTTGTCGAGACCCGAGAAATGTATGGAGGTAGCCTGGAATGTGTTGTGCCAGCTCTGTTGCTGTCTGAGTGTGTCTGTGTGCCATTTGACTGGATACGTGCTGTGATGTGTCCATTCAGGTGGTGTGTACTCCACGATAGGGTAGTACTGCTAACTAGTGTTTGTGTAGGTGACTTGCAACATGTTTTGTGCATGTGTATTGCATTTCTCTCCTGTTCTTCTGTGCTTTTGACTGTATCTTGTCTGTCCTTCTCAGGGTACTTTGCCTGTTTTGTGGTCTACACTGACCCCCAACACCCAGAAGCCAACATCAGTGTGGAAGTTGACAATTCCCATCAACTGATGTACCACACATCCCTGGACTCCCATTCTCCAACACATTGGGAGCGTGTAAATGTATGTGTCTTGTAAAGCGCACTGCTGCCCTGAGGCGTCGTGGCGCTGTAGACCGCTGGGGAACCCGTCCTGGCTATCCCTGTGAGATGGTCCCTCCTGGGTATCTCCAAGGTGAAACCAGGCATCCCCGGCGAATGTGGGGGGCCGTTGTGGAGACGAGGCAAGCTAATGCCCAGAGTTGCCGAGTGTGTTCCTGGTTAGAGTAGGTACCGAGGCGAGAATTATCGAGTCCGTTTTGACCCTGGTCCACAACCCTGCCGCGTCGGGAATTGAACCCTGGTCCCTGGCCGATTCTCTGCTTGCGGATCTGCCGCCTCTAACCAGTGAGCCACACCTCTCCACAGTTACATAGAATTACCGCGCAACTAGTGTGGAATAAACATGTTGCTGATGTGTAATGAACCTGTGCTACGCTTTGTTATGTGCGTTGTCTGTCTTCCCACTTATGAGTGACAACTGCTTACCTCACCTGTGGACTTGTTACCACTGACTGGGGTTGCTGTTGTGTCTGTGCATGCCAATGCGTTTCAAGTCAACATCATTGTGTGTGATGAGTAACATGGCCATGGTGAGTATGTTTTGTGTTGCCATAGTGGTGTATCTCCCTCACATGTGTCACAGCCCCATGACTCACCTTACGTTGGTCACATTGTTGCAGTATTTGGCATGCACTGTGTTGTGTAGTAGATCAGCATCTCCCTGAACATGACAAGTTGGAATCACAACAGAGGCAAGTATGGTGTACTGGTGAGTTTATTTATCAACATGTGTGAGGGAAGTGCACAGGATGGTGGGTGCTGTACAGTGGTTTGGGAATCCAAAGTTCACATTGGAGTTGGAAGTGCTGGTAGATGAAATGTCCAGAGTAAAGTCCACAGTCATCTGATACATTGGCCCAACATGAACCCTCCATGTCATGTGGGCGAGTTGTTTGCGATTGGACAAGGTGAACGGGTTGCTCACAAGGAACATTGTCCAGAACAGGTTTAGAGGCCCTGGGGGATGTGCTGGGACATCTGCCTCTCACATGTCCTTCTTCGGACGACCCCTCTTCTTCCGGGGGGTGGGGGGTCCTCCTGTGCAGGCCTCTGCGGTACAGGGGACTCGTCGCCAGAGTCCTCCTCCCTCCCTGTGACGCTGGCAGATGGTGTTGCGACAGATGTTGTGGGCACACAGGGGTGTGTGGAGAGGTTTGTTTTGATCTGGCGGAGGCATTGTAGTATGTCACGATGCACCGCAGTAAGGGCATCCCACTTGGCCTCCATGCTGGCATGGCGGGCAACCTGCTCGTGTTGCATGTCCTTGAGGATCCCCACTACCTGCCCAAATCCTCCGGCGCTATCCTGGTACGCATCTAAGATGCGTGCCAGGTGGGGGTCATCATGCAGTCCAGACCCCTCTGCAAGGCGCACCCTGTGCCTCCCACCCCTCCCAGCACCCCTCTCCACATGGGCAGGACCAGCGGCGGGACGCACAGCTGACACTGGGACCCCTTGGGTGGTGTTGCTGGTGGTGTTTGCTGTAGCTTCCGGGGAGTCCTTTGTCCCTGTGCTGTGGGTGTTGATTGGCCTTGGTCTGTCCGTGTTGGCGGGGGTGCCCTGTTGGTGTCCTGATGCTGGAGGCGTGGGTACAGGGGGGCAGATGTTGATGCTGATGGTGCTGCATGATGGCTCACACCGGAGGGGCCAGGTTGGTCGTCGTCATCCGAAGAGGACAGTGAGAGAGTCCGACCAGAGAGCTCAGTGTCCACCAGAGTCTGGGACTGGGTATCCTCATCATTTGGTGCTGGGTGCCCAGCACCACCTGTGTTTGGAAGATACACACAATGTGATTTATGTTTCTACATGCATCGTTGGTTCACAAACATGACATTTTCTACTTTTCGAACAGATGCCTGCCTGTACACTGCTTTTTCCCAGCTTGTCACGGACAGAGTTTGATATTGTTGTTGGCCATTTCCCAGCATGGCCTTGTGCTTCCCACAACAGAGCCCAGTGTCAGACATCTTGTCAGTCCCTTCCCACTCCCTGTGAGGCGAGTATGGTTCAGTTTGATCTTGCTGGGCCATGTGGGTGGGTGTAGGTTGTCTGTGACTGCGAGTCCCATCATACTCTTGGCTACACCCCCCTTCCCAGCATGCCCATACTTCCTCCCTCTTGACTCTGCTTCCCTGTGAGGGGGTGTGACAGCAATGGCAAGATGGCTGACTGTGAAATCCTGCTGTTTGTTTGGCTACAAGTCCAAAGCTAGCCCCTGTGCTTCACACAGAAGCACCCAGTACGGGGTATCTTTTGCTGATATTTCAATGAGGTGTGTGTCAATGCATTGTACCCGGTGAGTTGTGTGGAGTTTGTGTTGAGGGGGGGTGTCTCCTCATGCTGATAAGTATGGTCAGGGCTGTCAGTCCTCCTTCCCATCATGAAACGTGCTTCCATTGTAGGGCGTGCAAGTTGTCTTTCAGGATGTCAGTCAGTGGTGTCCTGCTTCTGATTTGCACACAAGCCTTAGCAGGGCGTTGTGCTCCCCACAGCAGGACCAAGTGTCAGACATCTTGTCAGTCATTTTCCACTCCCTGAGATGTGGGCATGTTTCAGAGAGGTCTTGATGGGCCATTCAGGAGGGGGAGCATTATCTGTGACTACAGGCCCCATCATGCTTTTGGCTACACTCACTTCACCTGCATCCCCACTATTCCTTCCTGACAGTCAGCTGCACTGTGAGGTGGTGTGTTTGTGGTGGGAAACTGTCTGGCAGGGTCTATTTGGCTTAGTGCCACTGTCTTGCTCTATGTGTTTGTAGGTTGGTGCATGTTATGACACAGTTCCCAGTCACTCTGAGATGGCAGGTATTGTGTTTGTCTGACTGGCATACACATCTTGGGTTGATTATCTATTGGTTAGTGTAGCGTTGCTTGCGGTGCATGGTTTCACTGTCCCCTTGCCACACAATCTTGGGTATGTTGTTTGTGTACTCACCAGGCTCTGGGATGTCTGTTAGGCCATGGACGCTCTCTGGTGGTAGGATGTCCCGCACCTTCTCCTCCCAGGTCCTGAAGTAGACTGGTTTGGCAGGAGGGCCACCGCCGGTGCACTGACTCAGGGTGTGATCTTTTTCGATGAGTTTCTTGACACTCCTGCGCACGTCATACCACCTGTTCTGGATATCGTCCTTTGTGCGCATTGCTGGTGCTTGGGCGTTCACCTTGTCCACAATCCTCGCCCACATCTTTGTTTTCTGTGAGATGGGGGTCCTTTGGACCAATGTACCAAACAAATTTAGCTCTACTCTGATGATCTCGTCTACCAGCACTTCTAACTCACTATCTGTGAACTTTGGATTCTTCTTTGGGGGCATGGTGATGGGTGGTGGTGGTGAGTGATGTGTGTGTGAGGGTGCAAGTGATGGTGGGTTTGTGTTGGTTTTGCTGGGTGTATGTGTGTGTGCTTTTGTATGAGGTGCTGATGGTGTGTGAGTTGTGTGATGGGTGAGTTGTGAGTGTGTCTATGGTTGCTGTGTACTGGTGTTTGCTGCTGGCTGTGTCTCCTGTTTGCAAGGGATGATGGTAGTGATTGTAGTCCTTTATATAGTTGGAGTGGTGGGTGTGTCTTTGTTCGATGTTTTTTTTTTGGTGTTTATTGGCTTTGTCATTGCTGGTTTGGTCCTTTTTTTGTATTTTTTCCTTTGTGTTTTGTAGGCATGAAGGAGACGTTCATGTGACGGAAACGGACGCTTCTGTTATCTCGTGGGGGCTTCTCCCCCTTGTTCGCGCTGCCTATCTTCTGTGTTTGGTACGCGTCGGTCACGGCGGTCTCTAGTGCTTGTGTGCCAGGTTGTCTGTACGTGTCAGTCGTGCGGCTTGGTCTCCATGCGTGTCGGTCTGGTTTTACACGCATTGCATCGTAGTGCGCAAATCGTACATTGCAGGTACGGGTCGGTCGGCTTCATTCCGGGTTCGTGTCAGTCGGTCGGTGATAATCGCATCGGTTTTCCGGCCGGATCGCTATTTTCCCTACGGCTCAGTCGTACGGCTTGTATTCCATACGTGTCGGTTGTAATTCACACGCGTTGCATCGTACTGCACAGGTCGTACGGCGCTGGTCCGTGTCAGTTGGTATTCGGTCCGGGTCCGTGTCGGTCTGTTCGTTTTGCGGCCAGAATCGGAATCGGCCCCTAACTAATCTGTATAACAACTTAACCATTTTTCTCTCCTAGGTAAATAATTACAATTGTATAAACTATAATAATCATAAGCAACAAGGGTAAACATTTTATTCACACTTCATTGTGCATTAGATTAAAACAGTATACAAATATGCATAAAATGTTCACAAGCTTTTTTGATCCTGTTGGACCTGTCAGCCCTAGGGTGGTCTCCCCTTCTATTTTTGTATCGTGCCTCATTTTTTCCACCCTCATTTTTATGTTGGACTAGGTCTCCGGGCGCCTTTTCATTGCCAGGCAGTGTTAAGGTGCAGGTGCTCCCTTCTCCCAAGATGGCTGCCACAGACCCCTGCTACTGCAGGGTGGTCGTTTTTGATAGTAGCACCCTAGCTGCCAGGAGCTGGCTGGGACCCACAACAATGTTGCGACACCAGCCCACCTTTTTGTCCCATAGTTAGAGTGGGGAAGCTCCTGGAAGAAGCTGGAACCTTCTAGAAGGGAGGTGGGGTTTTACTTTTGCCGCCTTGGCTAGAGGTCACCTGACCTAGGGCTACTTAAGAGTGGGAGGGAAACTTGTGTGGTGAGTTGGCCATTGGGGTGAAGCAGAGCTGGAAGAATCCACCAGGAGTGTAGGCGGTAGGGCCTAGCCAGGGACTTATGCCTCTGAGAGTGACAGGATTTAGGTACTGCCTCTTAAGTGAGTGAGGTGCCCTGTGAATCCCACTGATCTTGCCCAGTAGTAGGAGGACCCAGAGACTCTCTGCCAACCTGACTAGGAAGGATCTAGTCGCCCTCTCCATCCCTACCCCTGTAACAGAACCCCTTAAGGGCGCCAGATACATCTGCGCCACAAGACTTCATCTGTCAACTGAGAACTGAAATCTAACTTCAAGAACTGAAACTGCATGACAAGAGCGAGCTGTAAGCCTTGAATGCCAGAGCTGAGACTGCATGTCCAAGCTACTCTAGTGAACAAAATACTAAGCCGATTGCCAAGACACCGGGGATCGACCAGGTACTAGCGCTGTGACCCCCGCGCTTCCTACCCTGGTCTGGGACCCCCGGCAGCGTGCTCCGCTGAGCACTTTACCCCATCCTTAATTTGAGCCCCCCCCCTGCGACGACGAAGCCAGCGCGCTCACCGCTGCGGCCTGGAGGCCTGGAGGAGTGCCCTGCTGTGTCGCGAGGCCCAGGAGAAGCCCGGGCCCCGTCGCTGCCGTCGCAGCCGAGTGAGGAGGTGCGCAAGGTCGGGGCCGAGTTCCCCCAACGTCGTGAGGACGGACGCCTGCTGACGCCGAGACGGAGGTAAGCCCGGAGGCCGAGATCCCCCCTGGTGCGCCCCCTGCTGGTCCGGAAACCGCACCGCACTTGGCCCGGGTCGTCCCCTCCGTGGGAATCCCCTCCCCTGCCTGCGCGACGGAGAGACCCCGCCGAGGGATCCTGTCCGTGTCCCCCCTTCTGTAAGACTGAGAGCGGTGCTTAGTGAACTGCACCGGAGCATAGGGACCCGCTCCGCAAGTCCTGTCAGTCTCCCCGCTGGAAGCCGCCTAAAGGAACTGACTAACATTACCCTCGTGTGGCACTTCCCGCCACCGACCCTGCTTCCCCCGCTGGAGTGCCAAGGGATGCGAGTAGCGCACTGTATGACCGCTCGAAAGTATTCACATGCCCGCGATCGCGAGTAGTGCCTTGTGTTATATGCTCTACTCGATAGTGATTACCTTAAAAGGAAATGCGAGTAGCGCCTTGTGTTACATGCTCTACTCGAACGAAGTTGTTTGCCAGGAGATGCGAGTAGCGCACTGTGTTCCATGCTCTACTCGATAGTAATTGTTTTGCCAGGAAATGCGAGTAGCGCCTTGTGTTATATGCTCTACTCGGCAGTAATTACATGCTAAGGGATGCGCGTAGCGCATTGTGTTTTATGTTCTGCACGAAGGAAATTCTACACCAGGATCACGAGTAACGTATTGTATTATATGCTCTGCTCGACTGTAATTACCTACAAATGGTTGCACGTAGCGCTTTGTTTCATATGCTTTACTTCACAGGATTAGGGGCCATTGATTACGAGGAGCGCTCAGTTCCACAGGCGCCATGTTAGTGAGCCCAATGTGTCCCCGTTCAAGTATCATGCTTAGTTAGACGGCCCGTTCAGGGAAAGACTTTACGTAAGCGCACACAGCGCTAGAACAAGGTTAGGCACTGCATAAGTATCACCCAGAGTGTCGAATGTAATGTCATGATGGTATTATAATTCATGTATTACCTTGTTATTACCTGAACTGCATCTGACCAACTAAACTTGGATAAACTTGAAGTATTTGCATAATTGAACGGTGTGGCGTCCCTTATTGTGTGTGTTCCTAGTCCATGAGAAGCGTGTGGTGTATGGTTGCTTAACACATAGCCCTCTGGTTGCCCGACCGGCTCGCGCCACGCTACCGCCTATAGGGCCTGGTGACCCCGGGTTCCTACATTGTTGGCCAGCGGTGGGATCCTTGGGACTTGTGACCATACAGCACCCTTCCGTGAGGCGAAGGGCGCCACAGTTAAACGCCTATCCTACATTTTTTTTGTTCCACAGCTCAGAAACCATTGTTGCTGGATCATTAGTTCTACTGTCCAGGTAGAGAGTGCAAGAATCCTGGTTAGCTATTGACTGTTGCCTACACCCTAGGAATTTTCTCCTTAGAGTCTAGGTCCCCACCTGCCAGAATGGAATCCCGGCTAGCTGACCTCGAGGGGTACACTGTGAGGCAACTGAGGGAGTTCGCGCAGGAGTTGGGGGTGCCTGGGATGCGGAGGGCCAAGGCGCCGGAACTCCGTACCGCCATTAGGGCATGGGTAGAAGCCCACCCAGAAGGGAGAGGGGATGAGGGACAGGAAGCGCCAGATGCACCTCAGGAGAAGAGCGCCCAGGAAGTCCTAGATATCCTGAATGTAGACATGTCCGAGAATGTGCCCCCAGGAAGACGTTCTGGGGCCAGTAGTAAGACAGGGTCTAGCAGGAGCGCGTCTCCAAGGGAGTATGAGGACAGAAGGGAAGAGAGGCAGTTAAAATGGGAGCTGGCCAGGCAGGAGAAAGAAAGAGAAATGGCCAGATTGGAACAGGAAAAGGAATTAGCAAAATTGGAATGGGCAATGGAGGAGAAGAAGCTGGCGCACGAGCTTCAGTTAAAAGAGCTGGAGTTACGTGCCCTCCAATTGAATGCGTCTAACAAAGACAATGGTGGCAGCATACCCAGGGAACCTCAAGAACCAAAAATCTACCTACCCAAAGAAGTCATAGCCAATTATACAATAGGGGATGACATCATGAAGTGGTTGGAGGCATACGAGGTAGCCTTAACGGCCCATGGGGTACCCGAGAGTAACTGGGGAGGTGGTCTCTACCGGTATATACCTCCCACTGTTAGGGACACCCTGTTATATTTGGCCAAGGCGGATCAGGTTAAGTACGCCCCCATGAAAGAGGCCTTGTTAAAGAAGTTTGGCCTGAACCCCGAGAAGTATAGGCAGAAGTTTCGTGGCAGCCATAAGCTGTCCACCCAGACATGGGTAGATTTTTTTGATTACGCGAGGAAGGCACTAGATGGTTGGGTGCGTGGCAGCGAGGTACAGGACTACCAAGGGTTGTACGATCTTTTTTTAAGGGAGCACCTCTTGGATAAGAGCTTTCCGGAGCTGCGCCAACATCTGGTGGACCGCAAGCTGAAGGATCCTCGAGAGCTTGCGGAGGAGGCAGATATTTGGGTGAGCACCCGGGTGTCTCACAAGGGCCCCGGGGGAGATGGCTCGAAAGGTGGACAGGGTTTCCCCCAGAAGAAAGAGGGGGGAGATAAAAAGGTGGAGTTCTCGAAAGGTCCCCAAAATAAGGTTGGGAAGGGAGTAGGAACCCCACCCCCGTCCAATTCCACAAGACCCACTTACCCTGACAGGAGTCAGCAGCCAAGGATTGTGCGGTGCTACGAGTGTGGGGAGATTGGACACTACAGAGGAGATCCCAAGTGTCGCAAGCGACCACCAGCCCCATCGGGCGTGAAGAGTCCCGGGGTGAGTAGTATAGCGCTTGGGGTGGAGCTGCCCTTAGATAGGGAAGGGGAGTGGACAGGCCTGACACTGGTTTCACTCGGGGATAGAGAGGTGGTCCCCGTAGTGTCCCTGCCCCCGAACACTGCTAAATATCAGCAGAGGGTGAGAATTAATGGGGAGGAGGTGGAAGCTCTGAGGGACACAGGGGCCAGCATGACCACTGTCGTGCGGCGGCTGGTGTCCCCAGACCAAGTAGTCCCCGAGGAGTTCCATCCGGCCGTATTGGCTGACGGCAGTTTGAGTCACTATCCAGTGGCTCGTGTTCCATTCGAGTGGGGAGGAGTCAAAGGCCTACTGCGAGTTGCTGTGAGCCCTGCCTTGCCTGTGGGGTGTTTGCTAGGGAACGACCTGGAGCACACCAAATGGAAGGACGTCGAGTTTCACGCTCACACTGAGATGCTGGGATTACCAGGGTGGACTTGCGTGAGCACGCGGTCCATGGCTGCCCGGCACGGAACTCACCCGGAGTTGGAGCCTGGAATCATGGCCCAACCCAAACCCAAACGTGGGAAGAAGAAGGAGGTAGAGGACATGCCCCGTGAGTCGGATGGGGAGGCCGCAGAGGTGCCCCCGGAGTCCGCGGAGGTAGATGTCGTTCCTGTGTAGGACTTGCCGACCCTTGCTGACTGGCAAGGGGGAGGAGGGCCTACCCGGGAAGAATTTTGTCAAGCACAGAGGACGTGCCCCACTCTTGAGGGTATGCGGCGGCAGGCCGACGCTCAAGTGGCTAGTCAGGAACTGGGAGGTTATCATGTGTATTGGGAGGATGGTCTCCTATACAGTGAGCCCAGGGTGCCGGTACATGGATCTTCGAGGGCCATAGTGGTCCCCCAGTGTTACCGGGCCTTCCTGCTGGAGTTAGCGCACGAGATCCCCTTAGCTGGACACCTGGGCCAGGACAAAACCTTTGCATGGTTAGTCCCCCATTTTTATTGGCCCAGGATGAGGATTGCCTCAGATGCCTTTTGCAAGACCTGCAAGTCTTGTCAGGCTAGTGGCAAGACTGGGACGAAGTTGAAAGTCCCGTTGGAACCGCTCCCCGTGGTCGGGACCCCTTTTGAGAGGGTCGGTATCGATATTGTTGGGCCATTGGACCCTCCGACCGCAGCGGGACACCGGTTTATCTTGGTTTTGGTGGACCACGCCACAAGGTACCCAGAGGCTATTCCTCTGAGGACCATCACTGCACCGGTGGTGGCGCGGGCACTGTTGGGAATTTTTACCCGAGTGGGATTCCCGAAGGTCGTGGTGTCGGACCGAGGCACCAATTTCATGTCGGCCTACATGCAGGCCATGTGGAAGGAGTGTGGAGTGACCTACCGGTTCTCCACCCCTTACCACCCCCAGACTAACGGACTTGTAGAGCGCTTCAATAAGACATTGAAGGGGATGATCCGAAGCCTTCCCGAAGGCTTGAGGCGTAAATGGGACGTCCTCCTCCCCTGCTTGTTATTCTCCTATCGGGAGGTACCGCAGAAGGGAGTCAGGTTCAGCCCGTTTGAATTGCTCTATGGCCATCCCGTTAGGGGTGCCCTCAGTTTAGTGAAAGAGGGGTGGGAGAAGACTTCACAGAAGCTTCCCCGTGACATTGTCAGCTACATGCTGGCGTTCCGCAGCCAGATGGCCAAGCTGTGGAAGGCAGCCACAGAGAACCTGGAGGCTAGCCAGACCGTAATGAAGGAGTGGTATGACCGCAACGCTCGGACGGTCGAGTTGGACGTTGGACAGAAGGTGTGGGTTATGGAACCTGGAGAGCTTTGTGCCCTCCAGGACCGGTGGACTGGCCCGTTCGACATTGTGGAGTGGCGAGGCCAGACCACATACGTTGTGGATGTAAAAACCCCCCGTCAACCCCTCAGGGTGCTCCACGTCAACCGCCTGAAGCCGCACCATGAGCGATCGGAGCTTGCTCTCCTTATGGTGACGGATGGGAGCGAGGAGGAAGAGAGTGAAGCTCTTCCTGACCTTCTTGCGGCACAAGAGAAGGATGGTTCGGTGGAAGGTGTAGTCCTCTCCCCATCCTTGACCCCAGAGCAGCAGAGGGACTGTCGCCATGTCCTGGGACAGTTCGCCTCGTTGTTCTCCCCCACGCCTGGAATCACTCATTGGTGTACCCATGATGTGGACACAGGGGATAGCCCCCCGGTAAAGAACAAGTCTTACCGGCTTTCTGACCGAGTGAAGGATAGCATCCAGCGTGAGGTGGCAAAGATGCTGGAGCTGGGGGTGATAGAACCTTCCAGCAGCCCGTGGGCTAGTCCAGTGGTGTTGGTGCCGAAAGCAGCCCCACCGGGTACGACGCCAGAACTTCGGTTCTGTGTGGACTACCGGGGGTTGAACTCTGTCACGAAGACAGATGCTCACCCCATCCCACGTGCAGATGAGCTGGTGGACCGGCTGGGAGCAGCCCGGTACCTCAGCACCATTGACCTGACATCCGGATATTGGCAGATTGCCATGGCCGACGGAGCACGGGAGAAGACAGTGTTCTCCACCCCAGAGGGCCACTACCAATTTCGAGTGATGCCCTTTGGGCTCAAAAATGCTCCGGCCACATTCCAGCGGTTAGTGAATCAGGTACTATCTGGCCTGGAGTCCTTCTCAGCAGCCTACTTGGATGACATAGCTGTCTTCAGTAGCAGCTGGGAGGACCATCTGCAACACCTCCAGGAGGAATTGCAGGCGCTGCAACGCGCTGGCTTAACCATTAAAGCCAGCAAGTGCCAGATTGGACAGGGATCTGTCGTGTACCTGGGACACCTGGTGGGCGGAGGTAAGGTGCAACCCCTCCAGGCCAAAATTGAAACCATCTTGGCTTGGGAGCCCCCCAAGACCCAAACAGAGGTCCGAGCTTTCCTCGGCCTCACTGGGTATTACCGCCGGTTCGTCAAGGGATATGGTACCATCGTGACCCCCTTGACGGAGTTGACCTCAAAGAGACAACCTCGCAAGGTCATATGGACAGCTGCATGCCAAGAAGCCTTTGATACGCTGAAAAATGCGATGTGTACAGCTCCAGTACTAGCAACACCCGATTTCAGCAAGGAATTTATTGTACAGACCGACGCCTCAGAGCACGGCATAGGTGCAGTGCTCTCACAACTCAACACCGAGGGCCAAGACCAACCTGTGGCCTTCATATCTCGAAGACTCCTCCCTCGGGAACGGCGATGGAGCACCATTGAGAGAGAAGCCTTCGCGGTGGTATGGGCTCTGAAGAAGTTGAGGCCATACCTCTTTGGCACTCACTTCCTTATCCAGACCGACCACCGCCCCCTTCGCTGGCTCATGCAGATGAGAGGCGAAAACCCCAAGTTGTTGAGGTGGTCCATTTCCCTCCAGGGGATGGACTTTCGGGTGGAACATCGGCCCGGAGTTGACCACGCCAATGCTGACGGTCTCTCCAGGTTTTTCCGCCTTAGTGAAGAGAACTCCCTAGAGGTTGGGTAGCTCTCCCCTCTTTCGGCTGGGGGGGACGCATGTTGGACCTGTCAGCCCTAGAGTGGTCTCCCCTTCTATTTTTGTATCGTGCCTCATTTTTTCCACCCTCATTTTTATGTTGGACTAGGTCTCCGGGCGCCTTTTCATTGCCAGGCAGTGTTAAGGTGCAGGTGCTCCCTTCTCCCAAGATGGCTGCCACAGACCCCTGCTACTGCAGGGTGGTCGTTTTTGATAGTAGCACCCTAGCTGCCAGGAGCTGGCTGGGACCCACAACAATGTTGCGACACCAGCCCGCCTTTTTGTCCCATAGTTAGAGTGGGGAAGCTCCTGGAAGAAGCTGGAACCTTCTAGAAGGGAGGTGGGGTTTTACTTTTGCCGCCTTGGCTAGAGGTCACCTGACCTAGGGCTACTTAAGAGTGGGAGGGAAACTTGTGTGGTGAGTTGGCCATTGGGGTGAAGCAGAGCTGGAAGAATCCACCAGGAGTGTAGGCGGTAGGGCCTAGCCAGGGACTTATGCCTCTGAGAGTGACAGGATTTAGGTACTGCCTCTTAAGTGAGTGAGGTGCCCTGTGAATCCCACTGATCTTGCCCAGCAGTAGGAGGACCCAGAGACTCTCTGCCAACCTGACTAGGAAGGATCTAGTCGCCCTCTCCATCCCTACCCCTGTAACAGAACCCCTTAAGGGCGCCAGATACATCTGCGCCACAAGACTTCATCTGTCAACTGAGAACTGAAATCTAACTTCAAGAACTGAAACTGCATGACAAGAGCGAGCTGTAAGCCTTGAATGCCAGAGCTGAGACTGCGTGTCCAAGCTACTCTAGTGAACAAAATACTAAGCCGATTGCCAAGACACCGGGGATCGACCAGGTACTAGCGCTGTGACCCCCGCGCTTCCTACCCTGGTCTGGGACCCCCGGCAGCGTGCTCCGCTGAGCACTTTACCCCATCCTTAATTTGAGCCCCCCCCCTGCGACGACGAAGCCAGCGCGCTCACCGCTGCGGCCTGGAGGCCTGGAGGAGTGCCCTGCTGTGTCGCGAGGCCCAGGAGAAGCCCGGGGCCCCGTCGCTGCCGTCGCAGCCGAGTGAGGAGGTGCACAAGGTCGGGGCCGAGTTCCCCCAACGTCGTGAGGACGGACGCCTGCTGACGCCGAGACGGAGGTAAGCCCGGAGGCCGAGATCCCCCCTGGTGCGCCCCCTGCTGGTCCGGAAACCGCACCGCACTTGGCCCGGGTCGTCCCCTCCGTGGGAATCCCCTCCCCTGCCTGCACGACGGAGAGACCCCGCCGAGGGATCCTGTCCGTGTCCCCCCTTCTGTAAGACTGAGAGCGGTGCTTAGTGAACTGCACCGGAGCATAGGGACCCGCTCCGCAAGTCCTGTCAGTCTCCCCGCTGGAAGCCGCCTAAAGGAACTGACTAACATTACCCTCGTGTGGCGCTTCCCGCCACCGACCCTGCTTCCCCCGCTGGAGTGCCAAGGGATGCGAGTAGCGCACTGTATGACCTGTTCCGCTCGAAAGTATTCACATGCCCGCGATCGCGAGTAGTGCCTTGTGTTATATGCTCTACTCGATAGTGATTACCTTAAAAGGAAATGCGAGTAGCGCCTTGTGTTACATGCTCTACTCGAACGAAGTTGTTTGCCAGGAGATGCGAGTAGCGCACTGTGTTCCATGCTCTACTCGATAGTAATTGTTTTGCCAGGAAATGCGAGTAGCGCCTGGTGTTATATGCTCTACTCGGCAGTAATTACATGCTAAGGGATGCGCGTAGCGCATTGTGTTTTATGTTCTGCACAAAGGAAATTCTACACCAGGATCACGAGTAACGTATTGTATTATATGCTCTGCTCGACTGTAATTACCTACAAATGGTTGTGCGTAGCGCTTTGTTTCATATGCTTTACTTCACAGGATTAGGGGCCATTGATTACGAGGAGCGCTCAGTTCCACAGGCGCCATGTTAGTGAGCCCAATGTGTCCCCGTTCAAGTATCATGCTTAGTTAGACGGCCCGTTCAGGGAAAGACTTTACGTAAGCGCGCACAGCGCTAGAACAAGGTTAGGCACTGCATAAGTATCACCCAGAGTGTCGAATGTAATGTCATGATGGTATTATAATTCATGTATTACCTTGTTATTACCTGAACTGCATCTGACCAACTAAACTTGGATAAACTTGAAGTATTTGCATAATTGAACGGTGTGGCGTCCCTTATTGTGTGTGTTCCTAGTCCATGAGAAGCGTGTGGTGTATGGTTGCTTAACACATAGCCCTCTGGTTGCCCGACCGGCTCGCGCCACGCTACCGCCTATAGGGCCTGGTGACCCCGGGTTCCTACAGATCCAAACAGGAAATCAGCATCACATAAAAAAATATTGACCAGTTTAATTTCTCTTTCAATCCATAACAGATAATGTCTTCAAATCAAGAAGCAAAATACATCTCCCCCAGCCGAGGGAACCGTCTCCTAAAGCACAGTGGGTATGTTTATTGCAAGAGGAGACTAACTGAGCCCAGGTGTGACTGGAGATGTGTGCAATACCACTCATCCCATTGTACAGGCAGAGCGGTTACTCTTTGTGACTCTGTTTTAAGAACCATAGAGCATAACCACTCTGACTCTGCACGAGAAAATATAAATTTAAAAAAGCTATTGCATCCACTTCCAATGAACCCTTTGGCGCAGTTTTGAGGGAGGTATCCCAACACATTCCGTCTCATGTTGCTACTAGTATGCCCGCAATACCCAACCTACGCAGAATTATACAGCATAAAAAACAGGCAAGTAACCTACAAAGAGTAACACCCCAAACCTTTTCTGACATTAACATTTCTCCTGAACTTTCTATAACAGTTACTAATGAACCATTTCTTTTACATGACAACCAAAACCCTCAAAAAAGAATACTAATATTTAGCACACCCCATAACCTTGTTAAATTGGAGACTAGTGAGGTTTGGATTATGGATGGGACGTTTAAATCCACACCACATCCATTCACCCAAATATACACTATTCACACCAATATTAATAATACAGTTGTTTCCTTAGTGTACAGTTTACTCCCTGTTAAACAATCCTCAACATACACTGAATGTTTGGCAGTAATAAAAGCTATAACAGTAAACAAAAGTCCTAGAAAAGTAATAATTGACTTTGAATTACCAATGATTAATACAATTACCACAATGTACACGGATACCCAAATTTAAAGATTTTTTTTCTCTTTGCTAAGGCATATTGGCGAACAATTAAAAAAAATCCTTAGTTGAGGATTATATATCAGATAGGAAACCTCAATTTGAATTTTTTTTAAAACTAACAGCCCTTTGTTTTGTTCCTCCTGACATTGTGCACGAATACTATAGTTCTATTACAGAATCTGAATACTTTACATCAAACAAAGACAAATTGGCATCCCTTCTAAATTACTTTTAAGAGACATGGATTGGCCATCTAAGCAGGTCAGGTCGCAGGAGGAAACCATGTTTCCATGTGAAGTGGTGGAACTGCTTAGAGGGAGGAGCAAAAACGCACAATGCCAGAGAGGGATGGCACAACTCCTTCAATAAATCAACTGGCAAACCTCATCCTAACTTCTATAATTTCTTGGAAATTTTGAGGAAGGAGCAAAATTTCCAAGAAATGAGAATGTCGCAATCATTAACTGGTAGTCTGAACCCACAAATATCAAAACAAACAAAAAACAATGTCCGAGAGACTATTTAACAATTTATGTTGCTGGTGGCTTCGGACTACCTAGATAATATATTGCACATATCCTCTATTTATAACCCCCACTATCATATGACTTGTGTGTGTTGCCCAAATAAACCCCCTAATGCAATTGGCATTTTTTTACCTTCTGATGTCTTCTTTTTTCAACTCTTGGACTAACCTACAATACCATTTTTCACCAAGACTCCTTTGTAGTCATTTGATCCATTTAAAATAATCCAACGTCCTTTTTACAGTCCATGACCAGAATAAAACTTTTAAAAAGTGCACAGTTCTTTAAAAACATATTATAACAGTATTTTCTTTTACTGTTCAAAATATCTGTGCATATCTACCAAAATGGCACCCCCAAAAAAATCCCAAAAATGAAAAATGCTTTTGCAAAAAACGCTATAAAAAATACAGCGAAGTAATCCAATCTTGATCGAAAATAAAACTAACTGTAATCCATGTCCAGAAATCCATCGTAGAAATCCAATCGCAAAAAAAACCAAATTTATCTTACCAAAATCAATATGTATTGGATTATAATATATCCACATTCTTTTTTCTCAAAAAAGGAGCCCTTCTGGTAAATTCTTTTTAAAAAAAGCATTTAACCACGATAACACATACAGGTGCCAATTACGATCCGGTAAAAAAATGGCCCGTACGACTCGTATCCGGTCTTTTTACCGTACGAATCGTACAAGTGCCGTACAAACTGCCAATTACGATTCGCATGGGAAAAAGACCATACGAATCGCATTGGGAATAATTCCCCACACATCCTCGGGTCGGAAAACGTGTCCGACACGTCCCCGGACGATTTACCGTACAAATGTGAAAAGTGAAGTCCGACCGCGGAATCACGATCCATCCCGTGCGTCCGATGTTACAACCGTATGGAAAAAACACCGTCCGCACCGAACTCCCATAGCAACCATGGCGACATGTGCCCGCATACGCGCCGAACATCCCCCCAGCCCCCGTACGTTCGAGTCGTACCCCCACCCGTGTATGTACACCCGTGTACGTGTCGCACCCCCCGTGTATGTACACCCGTGTACGTGTCGTACCCCCCGTGTATGTACACCCGTGTACGTTTGAGTCGCACCCCCACCCGTGTATGTACACCCGTGTACGTGTCGTACCCCCACCCGTGTATGTACACCTGTGTACGTGTCGTACCCCCACCCGTGTATGTACACCCGTGTACGTGTCGTACCCCCACCCGTGTAAGTACACCCGTGTACGTGTCGTACCCCCCGTGTATGTACACCCGTGTACGTGTCGCACCCCCACCCGTGTATGTACACCCGTGTACGTTCGAGTCGTACCCCCACCCGTGTATGTACACCCGTGTACGTGTCGTACCCCCGTGTATGTACACCCGTGTACGTGTCGCACCCCCACCCGTGTATGTACACCCGTGTACGTATGAGTCGAACCCCCGTGTATGCACACCCGTGTACGTGTCGAACCCCCCGTGTATGTACACCCGTGTACGTGTCGTACCCCCACCCATGTATGTACACCCGTGTACGTGTCGTACCCCCACCCGTGTATGTACACCCGTGTACGTGTCGTACCCCCGTGTATGTACACCCGTGTACGTGTCGCACCCCCACCCGTGTATGTACACCCGTGTACGTTCGAGTCGTGCCTCCACCCGTGTACGTGTCGTACCCCCACCCGTGTATGTACACCCGTGTACGTGTCGTACCCCCACCCGTGTATGTATGATGCATGCCAGCTACACACACTATGATGTACCCATGTCCTGATGGGCAATGCCACAATGGGGTGCATGGTGCACACTTGAACACAATGCAGGATCACTCATAGCAAGTTCAATGCCATGGCACTGGGATGCCCTAAAAGTCAGTCAACACTGTCTCCTGTCACAGGGGCAGGGCATCCAGACAACAACAATATGTACTGACTCACAATCCTAGCTCAGGGGTAAAGCTAACGCTGCAGATGACCGGCGCACTCGCCCATCCCATGCAAACAACATATCCAGGACCCAGAAGACCCCACATCATGCAAATCATACATATGAGTCTCTGCAAACACAAATCCCTGTACACTTACACATCACAGTCTGCCATGCATGTAACCCAGCTGCATGAAGGACACAGTTGCAAATACCATTGTGCGCTGTCAGATGATCACACACCTATATGTCACACAAGTCTTGTCTCTCACAGTCACATCTCAGATGTCATGCGGACACTCTGAATCATGGACACCCCAGTTGTACATAACAACAAGCCACACCCTAATGACACAGAGGCAGACACCTGAGGGCACATGTCACTAAGCACAACCTGCAATTTCATACACAGGAGTGGGATTAAAGAGTGTTTCTAAATCCCCTTGAGGAGCCATGACTGGCCAGGTCTACATGAAACAGTGTTTGGCCCTGGAGAGTAGTCAGGTGGCTAAGTAAGTGTGACATACTTGATATACATACTCCTGAGGCCCCAAAATTTGAGTCCCCTGCTGCATGGGTTTGTTTGGAATACCCCAGCCACATGTTGCGAGTCAGACCAGCAATTGGTACACATCTCAAGGGCACACACAGATCACATGTCAAATCTCAGGCATTGTATAAACAATTGACCCACCCATGTAACACACAACAGAGTCACGGGACCAGATGCTGACCGGTAGCTGAAGCATAGCTGACTGCAGGGACACAGTGCCCTAGTGACACAAGCAACAGACTGTAGGGGCCACACCTGTGGAACAGATGAGGAGGGATGCATCACACAATCGAGGGACCTGAGTATTGGACTACAAGACCTACGTAATGTGGAAGTGTGACCAGGCCAAAAGACTGCAATTAGCATGTCAGACATAGTAAACAGATTAGGCATGGATTTACCCCGTTCCTGCTGCTGTCTGGCCTTCAGCTGCCTATCCAGGTCCGGGAAGACCACTGCCAGTATCCGGAGCATGTGGGGAGTCAGGGTCTGGTGTCCGCCCTCCTGCGTGGAGGTGACAGCTTCAGCTGGACTCCAGCTACCCTCCGGGTCCAGCCCCGAAGATCCTGCCACCTCTTCTGGCAGTTGTGGATCCGGCCCTTGTAGACCCCACAGAATGAACAGCCCGGGCGATGGTCAGCCGGATCTCCTGCTTCTGGTGGGCATCAACCTGTGAGGATGACAAAGTGAAAAGTACATTAACACACATGCCCCAGATTTGTGCAGCACACATTTGGATATACATGTCATCATCACAAAGGGAAATTAATTACACAGGTAGTGCAACCATGGGGAAGGAAAAATCACCTGCATGTCTGACATGTTAACAATGCCTGGATAGTTTAAGCTTGCAATAATGCACTTTAGCAGCAAGAAACCTATTAATTACATGTACCCACACACTTTGGGGGATGAAAGTAGTCATTGAGAATGCTTGCCACTGGTGTACACGCTGCTAGTACTGTTAGTCAGCCAACATGCATAATTAGGAAGTCAGTGGACTGCACAATCACCTGCTCCCCTGGTTTCCCATAGAGCTTGCTGTACAGTGGAAGGAGCCTGTCCAGAAGGGCCTTGTTCTCCTCCTCAGTGAAGGCTAGGGCCCTCTCCAGAGTACATGCCATAGCAGGAGCCAGAGGAGGCAGAGACAGCAGCAGTGGTAGCAGGGATGTGGTCCAGTAGCATGTAGTGCAGGCAAGTGAGCTCCCTGGGGGCCAGCCAGCCTTTTACCTGTGCTGCAGAGGCAGAATCTGTGCCATGTGTCCGAAGTGATAGGTCCAACACGGTTGCATTCTATGAATCTGGCCAATCGATTTAAAAGTACGACTCGTACACGCCTTCCGCATCGTTCAAATCTTCACCTTCCTGGAACACTTGAAATTGCAACATTGTTGTAGGCATCCAACTGAATTTCCAGTACACAACTCGTACAAGTTTTGAATCCACATCCGTCTCCATGACAGTCTGGAGCCAATGGGTGCACCCGGCTCGTTCAACTGACTGTACAACGCGTATTTTGAATATACACATGCACCCGTCTCCACACGATTCAATGGCCAAGGCGTACGCCTGTCTCGGACCATGCCTGTCCGACGCGTATGCATGATAGTCACCTGTGTCGGTCCTCATTGCATTCAATGACAAAGCGTACGCATGGCTCGGACATGACCCGTGCAATGCCTACGCATTGTCACCCGCATCGGACATCATTGCATTCAATGACAAAGCGCACGCACGGCTAGGACATGACCCGTGCAATGCGTACGCATTGTCACCCGCGTCGGACCTCATTAGTGTGACTATTATACGGATGCAACACACATATACTGGCCAGGGACACCTGTGCACACCTACCACACTACAGCTTTGGCCACACAGTGTCCCATGGCATGTAAGGCTGCAGTCCCTGGGTGTTTGGGGGGGCCACATCGTTTTTTTTGGCTGGCACTTTGTGCAGCCACTCCCAGGCTGTGCACGTGTACATGGGGGCAGAATCCTTTGTTTGTTGTGCACATTACCACTGTGATGTGCAATTGGACAGTAATGGACATGAGTCACGGACACAGTGTCAGGTTGGATGGGCCCGATTCACAGAACAAACTTAAGACAAAATCCTAAACTTAGTACCATTTTGGTATTCACAGAATGCACTTACTACTTCTGGTATTCACAGAATGAACTTACTACTTTTGCGATTTACAGAATAAACTTACTACTTTTGCCATTCACAGAATGGATTTACGACTACTAACTTTACGTCCGCCTCCGGCCCGGAAGCCCCGCCTCCGGCCCGGAAGCCCTGCCTCCGGGCCAGAAGCTCCGCCTCCGGGCCGGAATTTCCGGCCCGAGTGTGGACGTAAAGTTAGTAGTCGTAAATCCATTCTGTGAATACCAAAAGTAGTAAGTGCATTCTGTGAATACCAAAAGTAGTAAGTGCATTCTGTGAATACCAAATGTAGTAAGTTTAGGATTTTGTCTTAAGTTAATTCTGTGAATCGGGCCCGATATGTTTAGGACAGGTCACATACACCCTGAGTCCTGGGGGTGATGGCATGTACGTCACGGTGATACCTGTAGCCACAATACTGATGAGCACCCACAGTCTGTGTGCATGTTGTGTCTCAGATGTGTCTGATCAAATGTTCCCAATGGGTGACTGTCTCCACATCCATGTGGTATATGCATCAACCTTGATGGGGTGTGTGTCTAAGAGACGTACTTGTCGGGCCGGTAGGAACAACAGTGGCCACTACCTGTGGGACTTACGCTTGCCTTGTGGTGTGTACGTGCTACGCCATGTCCATTGCTGTGTTGACGTGGCAATACAGGGAGCCTGGGTTTCTACATGGCAAAGATCTGTGATGCCTGGGAGACATGAGGCCTCAATTGTCACTGTGGTGTGTGTTTGGAACGTTGCAGCAGCACATAGGTTGGGTGGCACAGCCAGATGATTGGCCATTGCACTACATGGGACTCATGTGGACATGTGGAATTGAGATGTGAGGTGGTGGTCTTGTAGGTGACATATGTGTACATGACCTACAGCACACACCTCAGTACATTGTGTAATGTCATGAACTAGCATGTGATATTGATCGTGGTCATGGCCACATGGGTGGATGAACTGACAATCTTCCTTTGTGCATCTCTGTACTGCAGGGCACCAGCTGTCCATCGGCCGTTCCCAGACCTTGCAACCATGCAGGAACGCGAATGCATCAGACGGTACCGCTTCACCAGGCCACTGATTGCGCAGTTGGCGCCACATCTGCTACCTGGCCGGACATACCCTACAACACTGACCCCAGAGGTTAAGGTGATGGCAGCCCTGCACTTCTTTGCTACTGGTACCTTCCAGTACACTGTGGCTACTGCTGGTGGGATGTCGCAAACGATGTTTAGTCGGGTGCTACGCGATGTCTTGGAGGGGATGTTGCAATTCCTCGACCTGCATATCAAGTTCCCGAGCCCAGCTGAACTTCCTGAAATAAAGGATGCCTTTTATACACTGGGGAGGATGCCGAACATCATGGGATCTATTGATGGGACACTTGTTGCCCTGATACCACCACAGGCACATGAGCACGCATACCGTAACAGGAAGCACTACCATTCGATCAATGCTCTGGTGGTCTGTCTTGCTGACATGTCAATCACACATGTGTGTGCACGGTTCCCTGGTTCTGCGCACGATGCCTACATTATGAGGAGTAGTCGCACTGCAACGCTGATGTCACAGATGCCAGCTCAGCATGCCTGGCTTGTCCGTGTTTCTGACTGTTTCTCATTGTGTGTGTTTGTCAATGTTGTATTCCGCACTCCTACAAAACTCAGCTACTTGTTCATTTTTGTGTGTGAAAGTGACTCCGGATACCCCAACATGCCGTGGTTGCTGACACCCCTCAGGAACCCTGTGACACCAGCCGAGCTGCGCTACAATGAGGCACATGGTCGGAGTAGGAGGGTGATTGAGCGGACATTTGGCCTCCTGAAAAGCCGCTTTCGCTGCCTGGACAAGACCGGAGGGGCCCTTCCATATGAGCCTGAAAAGGTGTGCAAAATAATCCTTGTCTGCTGCATGCTACACAACATGGCGGTGCGGAAGGAGGTGCCTCTCATCCAGGATGACGATGACCAACGTCCAGCACCTGTGGAGGATCCCAGCCTGGGCCAAGATGCCAGTGATGATGAAGATGATGGTGACGTCCGCACACAGCTCATCAACAACTTCTTCACCTGAATGTGAGTTTCCATGGTTGTTATGTGAATGTATGGAGGTATTTTATAGCAAACTGAAAGGGAAGAAATGGGGGGTCCAAGGGAATAAATATTTAAAGACCTGCAAGACGTTTTTCCCCAATAAACATTCACTATAAACACAGTAAACTTCTCGGGTCTAGACAAGCTCGAAGCATAGGCACAAAGAAAAAAAAAAGTGAAAAGTAAATCAGTGTCTCAATAACAACAACGTAATAGGGGAGCAATCCCTTTATAGGATGAATGCCCTCACTTACCAGAGGTGACATGCTTCATCATTTGGTCTTTCTCCTCCCAGTGGGAAAACCTAGTCCCACTGAGGGCTACGACCACCTCTCTGAGAGGTGGGAGCTCAGGGATGTTTTCAATTGTGTGGAGAAACTGGATGCTAAAATACCAAAGAGGAGCAATACAGTGATGTAAGGGTGCAGCGCAAAGAAAAAGAAGTGAATGAAATGTGGAAATCTAAAACTGCCTAGTGTAGATGAAAAGAAATTGTATTAACTCATCTGCACTGACAGGAATAAAAAACAGTGTAAAGCAGTATCTATTGAAAACTGCTTGATGGAAAAAAGGTCAACATGTTTCAGCCATCAACCATCTTATAAGTATGTCTGGCTTTCATCAGGACCAAGGGAACAAAGCTGCTGCTGTGAAGTGCAAAAAGAATAATGATAAAAGTAATTGTTAGATACAAAACCAGTCATCCACCTGCGGATTCAGTATCACTGGAACTTGTCCAATTTGAAGGACAAGTGAGCCCACCTCAACCTGGTTACAACTCAGGGAAGGGAGCCCCGCTCTCTCCGCCGGTACTCCGTTGTAGTACAGAAATTGCACTTCACAGCAGCAGCTTTGTACCTTCCCTATTAGGTTGTTGTTATTGAGACACTTATTTACTTTTCACTTTTTTCTTCGTGCCTATGCTTCGAGCTTGGATAGACCTGAGAAATGTATGGAGGTAGCCTGGAATGTGTTGTGCCAGCTCTGTTGCTGTCTGAGTGTGTCTGTGTGCCATTTGACTGGATACGTGCTGTGATGTGTCCATTCAGGTGGTGTGTACTCCACGATAGGGTAGTACTGCTAACTAGTGTTTGTGTAGGTGACTTGCAACATGTTTTGTGCATGTGTATTGCATTTCTCTCCTGTTCTTCTGTGCTTTTGACTGTATCTTGTCTGTCCTTCTCGGGGTACTTTGCCTGTTGTGTGGTCTACACTGACCCCCAACACCCAGAAGCCAACACCAGTGTGGAAGTTGACAATTCCCATCAACTGATGTACCACACATCCCTGGACTTCCATTCTCCAACACATTGGGAGCGTGTGTCCACTGTTACATAGAATTACCGTGCAACTAGTGTGGAATAAACATGTTGCTGATGTGTAATAAACCTGTGCTACGCTTTGTTATGTGCGTTGTCTGTCTTCCAACTTATGAGTGACATCTGCTTACCTCACCTGTGGACTTGTTACCACTGACTGGGATTGCTGTTGTGTCTGTGCATGCCAATGCGTTTCAAGTCAACATCATTGTGTGTGATGAGTAACATGGCCATGGTGAGTATGTTTTGTGTTGCCATAGTGGTGTATCTCCCTCACATGTGTCACAGCCCCATGACTCACCTTACGTTGGTCACATTGTTGCAGTATTTGGCATGCACTGTGTTGTGTAGTAGATCAGCATCTCCCTGAACATGACAAGTTGGAATCACAACAGAGGCAAGTATGGTGTACTGGTGAGTTTATTTATAAACATGTGTGAGGGAAGTGCACAGGATGGTGGGTGCTGTACAGTGGTTTGGGAATCCAAAGTTCACATTGGAGTTGGAAGTGCTGGTAGATGAAATGTCCAGAGTAAAGTCCACAGTCATCTGATACATTGGCCCAACATGAACCCTCCATGTCATGTGGGCGAGTTGTTTGCGATTGGACAAGGTGAACGGGTTGCGCACAAAGAACATTGTCCAGAACAGGTTTAGAGGCCCTGGGGGATGTGCTGGGACATCTGCCTCTCACATGTCCTTCTTCGGACGACCCCTCTTCTTCCGGGGCGTGGGGGGTCCTCATGTGCAGGCCTCTGCGGTACAGGGGACTCGTCGCCAGAGTCCTCCTCCCTCCCTGTGACGCTGGCAGATGGTGTTGCGACAGATGTTGTGGGCACACAGGGGTGTGTGGAGAGGTTTGTTTTGATCTGGCGGAGGCATTGTAGTATGTCACGATGCACCGCAGTAAGGGCAACCCACTTGGCCTCCATGCTGGCATGGTGGGCGACCTGCTCGTGTTGCATGTCCTTGAGGATCCCCACTACCTGCCCAAATCCTCCGGCGCTATCCTGGTACGCATCTAAGATGCGTGCCAGGTGGGGGTCATCATGCAGTCCAGACCCCTCTGCAAGGCGCACCCTGTGCCTCCCACCCCTCCCAGCACCCCTCTCCACATGGGCAGGACCAGCGGCGGGATGCACAGGTGACACTGGGACCCCTTGGGTGGTGTTGCTGGTGGTGTTTGCTGTAGCTTCCGGGGAGTCCTTTGTCCCTGTGCTGTGGGTGTTGATTGGCCTTGGTCTGTCCGTGTTGGCGGGGGTGCCCTGTTGGTGTCCTGATGCTGGAGGCGTGGGTACAGGGGGGCAGATGTTGATGCTGATGGTGCTGCATGATGGCTCACACCGGAGGGGCCAGGTTGGTCGTCGTCATCCGAAGAGGACAGTGAGAGAGTCCGACCAGAGAGCTCAGTGTCCACCAGAGTCTGGGACTGGGTATCCTCATCATTTGGTGCTGGGTGCCCAGCACCACCTGTGTTTGGAAGATACACACAATGTGATTTATGTTTCTACATGCATCGTTGGTTCACAAACATGACATTTTCTACTTTTCGAACAGATGCCTGCCTGTACACTGCTTTTTCCCAGCTTGTCACGGACAGAGTTTGATATTGTTGTTGGCCATTTCCCAGCATGGCCTTGTGCTTCCCACAACAGAGCCCAGTGTCAGACATCTTGTCAGTCCCTTCCCACTCCCTGTGAGGCGAGTATGGTTCAGTTTTATCTTGCTGGGCCATGTGGGTGGGTGTAGGTTGTCTGTGACTGCGAGTCCCATCATACTCTTGGCTACACCCCCCTTCCCAGCATGCCCATACTTCCTCCCTCTTGACTCTGCTTCCCTGTGAGGGGGTGTGACAGCAATGGCAAGATGGCTGACTGTGAAATCCTGTTGTTTTTTTGGCTACAAGTCCAAAGTGAGCCCCTGTGCTTCACACAGAAGCACCCAGTACGGGGTATCTTTTGCTGATATTTCAATGAGGTGTGAGTCAATGCATTGTACCCGGTGAGTTGTGTGGAGTTTGTGTTGAGGGGGGGTGTCTCCCCATGCTGATAAGTATGGTCAGGGCTGTCAGTCCTCCTTCCCATCATGAAACGTGCTTCCATTGTAGGGCGTGCAAGTTGTCTTTCAGGATGTCAGTCAGTGGTGTCCTGCTTCTGATTTGCACACAAGCCTTAGCAGGGCGTTGTGCTCCCCACAGCAGGACCAAGTGTCAGACATCTTGTCAGTCATTTTCCACTCCCTGAGATGTGGGCATGTTTCAGAGAGGTCTTGATGGGCCATTCAGGAGGGGGAGCATTATCTGTGACTACAGGCCCCATCATGCTTTTGGCTACACTCACTTCACCTGCATCCCCACTATTCCTTCCTGACAGTCAGCTGCACTGTGAGGTGGTGTGTTTGTGGTGGGAAACTGTCTGGCAGGGTCTATTTGGCTTAGTGCCACTGTCTTGCTCTATGTGTTTGTAGGTTGGTGCATGTTATGACACAGTTCCCAGTCACTCTGAGATGGCAGGTATTGTGTTTGTCTGACTGGCATACACATCTTGGGTTGATTATCTATTGGTTAGTGTAGCGTTGCTTGCGGTGCATGGTTTCACTGTCCCCTTGCCACACAATCTTGGGTATGTTGTTTGTGTACTCATCAGGCTCTGGGATGTCTGTTAGGCCATGGACGCTCTCTGGTGGTAGGATGTCCCGCACCTTCTCCTCCCAGGTCCTGAAGTAGACTGGTTTGGCAGGAGGGCCACCGCCGGTGCACTGACTCAGGGTGTGATCTTTTTCGATGAGTTTCTTGACACTCCTGCGCACGTCATACCACCTGTTCTGGATATCGTCCTTTGTGCGCCTTGCTGGTGCTTGGGCGTTCACCTTGTCCACAATCCTCGCCCACATCTTTGTTTTCTGTGAGATGGGGGTCCTTTGGACCAATGTACCAAACAAATTTAGCTCTACTCTGATGATCTCGTCTACCAGCACTTCTAACTCACTATCTGTGAACTTTGGATTCTTCTTTGGGGGCATGGTGATGGGTGGTGGTGGTGAGTGATGTGTGTGTGAGGGTGCAAGTGATGGTGGGTTGGTGTTGGTTTTGCTGGGTGTATGTGTGTATGCTTTTGTATGAGGTGCTGATGGTGTGTGAGTTGTGTGATGGGTGAGTTGTGAGTGTGTCTCCTGTTTGCAAGGGATGATGGTAGTGATTGTAGTCCTTTATATAGTTGGAGTGGTGGGTGTGTCTTTGGTCTCCATGCGTGTCGGTCTGGTTTTACACGCATTGCATCGTAGTGCGCAAATCGTACATTGCAGGTACGGGTCGGTCGGCTTCATTCCGGGTTCGTGTCGGTCGGTGATAATCGCATCGGTTTTCCGGCCGGATCACTATTTTCCCTACAGCTCAGTCGTACGGCTTGTATTCCGTACGTGTCGGTTGTAATTCACACGCGTTGCATCGTACTGCACAGGTCGTACGGCGCTGGTCCGTGTCAGTTGGTATTCGGTCCGGGTCCGTGTCGGTCTGTTCGTTTTGCGGCCAGAATCGGAATCGGCCCCTAAATAATCTGTATAACAACTTAACCATTTTTCTCTCCTAGGTAAATAATTACAATTGTATAAACTATAATAATCATAAGCAACAAGGGTAAACATTTTATTCACACTTCATTTTTGGCGCAGTTTTGAGGGAGGTATCCCAACACATTCCGTCTCATGTTGCTACTAGTATGCCCGCAATACCCAACCTACGCAGAATTATACAGCATAAAAAACAGGCAAGTAACCTACAAAGAGTAACACCCCAAACCTTTTCTGACATTAACATTTCTCCTGAACTTTCTATAACAGTTACTAATGAACCATTTCTTTTATATGACAACCAAAACCCTCAAAAAAGAATACTAATATTTAGCACACCCCATAACCTTGTTAAATTGGAGACTAGTGAGGTTTGGATTATGGATGGGACGTTTAAATCCACACCACATCCATTCACCCAAATATACACTATTCACACCAATATTAATAATACAGTTGTTTCCTTAGTGTACAGTTTACTCCCTGTTAAACAATCCTCAACATACACTGAATGTTTGGCAGTAATAAAAGCTATAACAGTAAACAAAAGTCCTAGAAAAGTAATAATTGACTTTGAATTACCAATGATTAATACAATTACCACAATGTACACGGATACCCAAATTTAAAGATTTTTTTTCACTTTGCTAAGGCATATTGGCGAACAATTAAAAAAAATCCTTAGTTGAGGATTATATATCAGATAGCAAACCTCAATTTGATTTTTTTTAAAAACTAACAGCCCTTTGTTTTGTTCCTCCTGACATTGTGCACGAATACTATAGTTCTATCACAGAATCTGAATACTTTACATCAAACAAAGACAAATTGGCATCCCTTCTAAATTACTTTTAAGAGACATGGATTGGCCATCTAAGCAGGTCAGGTCGCAGGAGGAAACCATGTTTCCATGTGAAGTGGTGGAACTGCTTGGAGGGAGGAGCAAAAACGCACAATGCCAGAGAGGGATGGCACAACTCCTTCAATAAATCAATTGGCAAACCTCATCCTAACTTCTATAATTTCTTGGAAATTTTGAGGAAGGAGCAAAGTTTCCAAGAAATGAGAATGTCGCAATCATTAACTGGTAGTCTGAACCCACAAATATCAAAACAAACAGAAAACAATGTCCGAGAGACTATTGGGTGCAATTTAACAATTTATGTTGCTGGTGGCTTCGGACTACCTAGATAATATATTGCACATATCCTCTATTTATAACCCCCACTATCATATGACTTGTGTGTGTTGCCCAAATAAACCCCCTAATGCAATTGGCATTTTTTTACCTTCTGATGTCTTCTTTTTTCAACTCTTGGACTAACCTACAATACCATTTTTCACCAAGACTCCTTTGTAGTCATTTGATCCATTTAAAATAATCCAACGTCCTTTTTACAGTCCATGACCCGAATAAAACTTTTAAAAAGTGCACAGTTCTTTAAAAACATATTATAACAGTATTTTCTTTTACTGTTCAAAATATCTGTGCATATCTACCAAAATGGCACCCCCCAAAAAATCCCAAAAATGAAAAATGCTTTTGCATAAAACGCTATAAAAAATACAGCGAAGCAATCCAATCTTGATCGAAAATAAAACTAACTGTAATCCATGTCCAGAAATCCATCGTAGTAATCCAAGCGCGAAAAAACCCAAATTTATCTTACCAAAATCAATATGTATTGGATTATAATATATCCACATTCTTTTTTCTTAAAAAAGGAGCCCTTCTGGTAAATTCTTTTTAAAAAAAGCATTTAACCACGACAACACATACAGGTGCCAATTACGATCCGGTAAAAAAATGGCCCGTACGACTCGTATCCGGTCTTTTTACCGTACGAATCGTACAAGTGCCGTACAAACTGCCAATTACGATTCGCATGGGAAAAAGACCATACGAATCGCATTGGGAGTAATTCCCCACACATCCTCGGGTCGGAAAACGTGTCCGACACGTCCCCGGACGATTTACCGTACAAATGTGAAAAGTGAAGTCTGACCGCGGAATCACGATCCATCCCGTGCGTCCGATGTTACAACCGTATGGAAAAAACACCGTCCGCACCGAACTCCCATAGCAACCATGGCGACATGTGCCCGCATACGCGCCGAACACCCCCCAGCCCCCGTACGTTCGAGTCGTACCCCCACCCATGTATGTACACCCGTGTACGTGTCGCACCCCCCCGTGTATGTACACCCGTGTACGTGTCGTACCCCCCGTGTATGTACACCCGTGTACGTTCGAGTCGCACCCCCACCCGTGTATGTACACCTGTGTATGTGTCGTACCCCCACCCGTGTATGTACACCCGTGTACGTTCGAGTCGCACCCCCACCAGTGTATGTACACCTGTGTATGTGTCGTACCCCCACCCGTGTATGTACACCCGTGTACGTGTCGTACCCCCACCCATGTATGTACACCCGTGTACGTGTCGTACCCCCGTGTATGTACACCCGTGTATGTGTCGCACCCCCACCCGTGTATGTACACCCGTGTACGTTCGAGTCGTACCCCCACCCGTGTATGTACACCCGTGTACGTGTCGTACCCCCCGTGTATGTACACCCGTATACGTGTCGCACCCCCACCCGTGTATGTACACCCGTGTACGTACGTGTCGAACCCCCCGTGTATGCACACCCGTGTATGTGTCGAACCCTCGTGTATGTACACCCGTGTACGTGTCGTACCCCCACCTGTGTATGTACACCCGTGTACGTGTCGTACCGCCACCCGTGTATGTACACCCGTGTACGTGTCGTACCCCCGTGTATGTACACCCGTGTACGTGTCGCACCCCCACCCATGTATGTACACCCGTGTACGTTCGAGTCGTACCCCCACCCGTGTATGTACACCCGTGTACGTGTCGTACCCCCACCCATGTATGTACACCCGTGTACGTGTCATACCCCCGTGTATGTACACCCGTGTACATGTCGCACCCCCACCCGTGTATGTACACCCGTGTACATTCGAGTCGTACCCCCACCCGTGTACGTGTCGTACCCCCGTGTATGTACGAACCGTACCCTCACCCGTGGACGTATGGAGCGTACCCCAGTCCCCAACACAAGCACCTTCACACAACATCGCGCATGTACGAGTCGTACCAAGCCAGACACAAGGACAGCACTGTACAACCAAATGGCCGAAGTACACACTGTACACACGTTAAAAACGCACGTACACAACCAGGACAAAGCAAACCAACACAAGAATACACCATTCGAATGGCACAAAGCCACTAAACATGTCCAACAAGCTCAAAAACAACACAATCACTGACCTGCAACTGCCAAAATCCAAAACAGAGGCCCAAAACACAACCACTCCTTATAACACACCCACCCAAACTTCAAACACAGCCACACCCACCAATGGACCAATAAAAAGGGCCCACACACACAAACCATGAGCCTTTGCAACAGACTCACTGCTGCCAGACCCCACAGACAACCTACAGCACCATACTAGAAGCTTGACCACACCTTACACTTGCACACCTTCACACACACACCTTCACAAACACCCCCACATCACATTCACACACACACCTGCACAACCACACACACACACCCACAACCATCCACACACCCCCCCCATCCACACCCCACCCCTCACCATGCCCACTAACAAGAATCCAAAGTTCACTAGCCGAGAGTTGGAGGTCCTTGTCGATGAAATCCTCTGAGTTGAGCCACACCTCTTTGGAACATTGGTCAGACAGACCAGCATTTCTGAAAAAACATCCATGTGGCAGACCATCGTCGATGCTGTGAATGCTGTTGCGGACACCAGAAGGACCAGGCATGAATGCCAAGCCAGGTGGTACGATCTGCGGAGGAGGGTCAGAGCCAAAATGACGGACGAACACAACCAGGCCAACGTCACTGGAGGAGGGCCGGCCCGCAGACGCGTAGAATACCATCCCTGGGAGGAGAGGGTGATGGCCATATTGCCGGTGGTGGCAGTGGACAGATTAGAAGGAGTCCGAGACCCGGGTGAGTACACAAACAACTCACCTCACATGGGGGGAACGTCATCCACAACCAAACTCACAAACAGGCACGCAACCACCCCAAGCTATCGCATGACTCAACCACACTCCATGAACACGCACATGCCACTAGCGCCACCATGCCCCATGCACCCAGCTGGACAATGTCAAGTCACAGGCCACAGAAAACACCAACACAAGACACGGTAACCCGGATGGCGGGAGTGTGGGCCCCAAAAATCACATAGTGCAACTCAGAAGCAGACAACAATGCCCTCTGCCCAT
Organism: Triturus cristatus; assembly: GCF_964204655.1. Taxonomy (NCBI): domain Eukaryota; kingdom Metazoa; phylum Chordata; class Amphibia; order Caudata; family Salamandridae; genus Triturus; species Triturus cristatus. The sequence continues at coordinate 923,613,027 of NC_140588.1, forward strand.
ATGGCCTAGGTCACAGCCAGACAAACAGTGTGTCCCCACACAGGAAAGACTCGCCAGCAAATGGCGGACGCCTTGCATCAACACATGGGGGTGACGGCACGTTCTTGCACATGACAGCAGCTAATGAACAGCCAACACTGTGAAAGAGTGGCAGCACACACCACCACAGCAGCAGTGCAGACACACACACTACACACAATGGGTGCCTGGAGATCAGAAACAAACTCACATCAACAATCCAAGGGCCATTCAAAGATCTGCTAACAGTCTGTGCCCAGGAAGCTGGGCTGAGGTGACAGAGGGTGACACACAGAGGGAGGGAGAGGGGGACAGAGAGGGAGGGAGACAGAGGTGGACACAGGGAGACAGACAGAGGGAGGGAGGAGGGTGACAGAGGGAGGGAGAAAGGGAGACAGAAGGAGACGGACTGAGGCAGGAGGTTGACAGAGGGAGACGGACAGAGGGAGGAGGCTGACAGAGGGAGGGAGAAAGGGAGACAGAGGGAGACGGACAGAGGGAGGAGGTTGACAGAGGGAGGGAGAAAGGGAGACAGCGGGAGACGGACAGAGGGAGGAGGTTGACAGAGGGAGGGAGAAAGGGAGACAGAGGGAGACGGACAGAGGGAGGAGGCTGACACACGGAGGGAGGGAGAGGGGGACAGAGAGGGAGCGAGAAAGGGACACACAGGGAGAGCAAATCAGCCTTGTGGGGTGTGGGAATGTCTGCTCGTCAGCAGGTGGACTGCGAGCATGTAGACAAGGGTGGCCAGTGCCAGAACCCCCCCCTCTTCTCCATGGCTAAACACAGGGCCATGTCACAACCTGTGCACAAGCACAACGACAGCTACCTGCATTATCTAAGTGTGTGGAACCACTCCATGTGCCCACGTACAGTGCAACACGGAAGGCGCCAATGCATGGCTCGCCACACCTGCCCACTCCACTGCTGACTGCAGTCACAATTGACGCAGCAAGTAAGACTGTGCCACACATAGGTAAAGTCGCTAAAGCTGTGGCCAAGGGACATACCCATGTACAAGTGCACTGTGAGTGGAATGCAAGACATATCCAAATTCCCAGAGGAAATGTGCCAACTTAGAAACGAATGAAACATGGATGTTGCATGGAACAAAATTAACATTGTCTCTCTCACACACAGGTCAACGTCGTGGATCACCCCCCAACACTGGGGGGGAAGACTCACAGGACCCGGCTCGGCGGGATGACGGAGCCACCGGCAGCGACGACTCTCACCACTCTGTGGACGAACCCGACCCCGACCAACCTGGCCCCTCTGGTGTCCAACGACCTGCAGCACCTGCGTCAGGTACAACTGGGCCAACCACCACCCCCACTCCTGCCACATCCCAGGAGACACCCAGGATCTCTGCCCCAACACCACAATGCAGCCAGGCTGGCCAGGAGGGACACGGTGTCCCGGGCACCCAGGAGGAGGCAGGCAACAACGCCAATGCCACCCCTCAGGGGTCCCGGAGACCCGATGTGCCCACAAGGGCAGGCCAGGTGCAAGTGGGCAGGGGTGGTGGGAGTGGAGGACGGCGGAGGCGCGAGCCTGACCAGTTGGCTGGGGAACCGGTATATTCCCATGTCCGTAACATCCTGGACACATACCGGCAGGACACCACGGGCATGGCCGAGGTTGTGTCCACCCTCAATGAGATGAAGGGGACCCTCGATGAGATCAAGACCCAGCAGGCCCAGCAACATGCGGAGCAACATGCCTGTCTACTGCGACACCAACGGCGGATGGAGGACAGACAGGCTGAGCTCGTGACGGTGTTCACGGGAATTCACAGTACACTCCGTCGGATGGCCGACAACATGGGCAACCCTCCCTGTGCCAGCAGGCGTAGAACATCACCACCCACAGGGAGGGATGAGGAGGAGGAGGAGACGTCCGACGGAGCATCCCAAACATCGTCACGGCCTGCTTCTGAGGGTCCCCGCAGGAGGGCGGGTCGTCCACGGAAAAGACCGTGAGGGTCGGCGCAACAGCACCATCTCCCAGGACACCTGGCCTGGCACCTGGCCCACTGGAGCAACAGCAGCACAGCATCAAAAGACATTCTCTGCCACCTGGACTTGCTGGTCACTGTCTGACCAATGTTGACAAAGACTGTGGCATGGACTCTGAGGATTTCAAATGGCAAGGACACCAACTCCCCAAGTGAACTTTGGATTCCACACACCCGGAAAGCCCCTCATGTCAAACCCCCCCCTACCCCAAACAAAATAAAAAGTCACACCATAAAGAGAAGATGCCTAATGATTGCATTATTACCTTACATGTGTCTTGTAAAGTCTAACTATGCCTGAGTTCTCATTTGACTTCAACCATCCACACCCTGGGGCCTGAGTCTGGCACAGGACACACATGGGTCACATTGTAGTAGGCAAGACAGACATGGAGCACCATACACACCCGTGATGGGCCCAACCAGCTGAGGGGGTGGCCGCACAACCGTGCCGACAGACATATTGAGTACAGCTACAGCCATGCGCAGAGGTCAGGGATCATGTGGAGTGTCCTGGGGGGCACCCAGGTATGTGTGGACAGGTGGCAGAACCATGTCCTGCAAGCTTGAGTCAGGTGGATGCAGTGAATGGTGGCCTGGCCAACGTGGGATGCATGGGGATGGCACATGTCACAATACCCACACAGTCATTAACTACATGCACAATACACAGTCTAATCCCACACAAACAGCTTGCATCTTGCTACTCGACACATAGACACATAGCCACTATCACGGAAAACCATGCCAGACATGCCGGATGCACCGTGGCAACACACCAGCTTTGACTGAGAAGAAGCACCTTGGAGGCATAGGGACACCTTTATTTGTCATGTATTCGGGATTGCAGAGGCAACTCGGAGTACACATGAACGGGTAATGTGGAGTAACATGTGGGTCCAACACTGGAACCCCCCTTCTGCAGCCCAAATGCGTGATAGCCATGGAACTGGCACACAAGTGTCGGCTAACAGCTAAACACCCCCTGCTGCTCACGGAGAGACTGCCATACACCATTGATCCGCTGATGTGGAAGTCCCACAGCATGTCAAGCCAAGGCAAACCGTATGTGTCCGAGGGCAGTGTAACACACATTGATGCCATCATCACATTCCACAATCCCATCACTGATGACTGTCAACAAGTCTGACCATCTATTCAGGTGTACCCAACTGCATGTAATGTGTACCATGTTGATGCGACTTGTCTGCAGAGGAACCAAACATCGACAGGGGCAGTGTGCATACATCGTGAAAAACTGCCACACCCAATACACCCCTGATGCATCCCTTACCCTAAGGAGACTTCCAAACTTGTCCGTGCGTCAGCACACGATGACGTGTCTATGAGGAATAGCAGTGCCACAACAATGCAACCAGCAGACGGCATGCGCAAGTACCTGGGGATATGAGACACACAAGAAGTCAGCCACAAAAAGCACAGCCACTTGCATGTGCATGTACTCGACACATGTAAGGATGACAACATGCCAGGTCACAATTATGACTGGGGAAATACACATCACTGCCACCATCACTCCAGTGACACATCAACACACACCTCTGACTCACGTGCCATACATGCAGATGGACACACACATCGCAACACATGCCACACGGGGACCAATGCGTGCACACACAGACACTGGTACTCACCACTAAGCAAAGAAGTCGCGTATGAGCCGAGTCCGGATGTCCTCTTGCGGAACCACGTCCTCCACATCACTAGCCCCATTGCCAAGCCCTTCGTCCTCCACGGGTGGATGGTCCTGATCATCTTGATCCAGGATGAGTGGCACAGCTTTCTCAACTGCCATGTTGTGCAGCATGCAGCAGACCATGAAGATTTTGCAGACCTTCGCCGGGGCATATGGGAGGGCGCCGCCGGTCTTGTGGAGGCATCGGAATCGGCTCTTCAGGAGGCCAAACGTCCTCTCTATCCCTCGCCTTGTCCGGCCATGGGCGGTGTTGTAGCGGAGCTGGGCCGGCGTGATGGGGTTGCAGAGAGGTGTGATCAGCCATGGCATGTTGGGATAGCCAGCGTCCCCTACATGGAAAGCACATGGACATAAGTAGGACAGGAGAAGCGGTCGTGCTGGAAGTCTACGCAAGATACAGGACAGACAGACTGTACCCACCAACAACACATGCTCGTTCGTTGCGCAGCTGCGTCATCATTTCAGGCATCCTGCTACGCCTCATGATGTAGGCATCATGTGCTGATCCTGGAAAACGAGCACAGACATGTGAAATCACCATGTTGGACAGACACACCACAAGGGCATTGATGGAGTGGTAGTGCTTGCGATTCCTGTACGCTACCTCCTGTGCCTGTGGTGGTACCAAAGCCACATGTGTCCCATCTATGGACCCAATGACATGGGGCATCCCTCCCAGGGCATAGAATCCACGCTTGACCCCAGTCAACATTGCAGGTGTTGGGAAATGGATGAAGTCATCCAGGTGAATCAACATGGCCTCTAAGAAATCATGCAGCACATGGCAGAACATGCTCTGGGAAATGCCACCAACATGAGCTATGGTATTTTGAAAGGTACCCGTGGCCAGAAAATGTAGGGCTGCCATTACCTTCAGCTTGGGTGTCAGTGCCGTAGGATACCTGTGCAGCGGTTGCAGGTGTGGTGCCAGTCTCGCCGTCAACTCTAGAATCAACCGTTGGGGGAAGCGGTAGCACCGGATACAGTCATTCTCCCGCATGTCAGCCAAGTCCGGAATTGGTCGGTGAAGAGGCGGCGCTCTGCAGTAATTTGGAAGTGACAAGGAAGAGTGAGTGCACCACAACAACAATTTATTTGTACTGAGCACATGTTAATCTGCCAATACACATATGCTACATACGGAGTCAGGTATGTGCCACATGCCCTGGACACGTGTGGCTGCCAGGTGACACCCCTTCCAAGACCCAGCTACACACAGAGATTGTGAACCTCCACATGCCATGGCATGGGATTAGCTGTGTCCCAGTGTAAGTGAACAGCCAGACGCAAGACAGGAGTGACATACATCCACACATCAGCAGAAGTAGGATGTCGATTGCAGAGACTGGTAGCGGAACACTAGAGCCACAGGTCACATGACATTACACTAGGACAGCCCACACACCTTGCCATGAAGGTGTACATGTGATGACTCACCACACATTCATAGAGAGGATGCAGACATGTCCTTGTTACGCTACTCCGTGTCCCATGCATACATACGCACCTCACATCCAATACCACATGTGCCATGGTGTGCGGAACAGTGTGCAATGTCAATCTACACACAGACACATGTTGGTTGCTGCAACAGCTGCTGCTTTTGAGGGAGCTCCAACATCAACCTAATGGGAACCCCCCACACATACATGACATAGTCACATCATGCACCGTGGTAGTGACATGTCAGGTGTGGTAACCCCTGTACCGGGCCTCAGGGGACACTTGCGTGTGTTGTTGTCCGTGCCATGCCAGTGACGCTCATCCCAAGTGTGCAGTACGACATGCACACATGTCAAAGGAGTCAAGGGCATGCCTGGCACACATTGCACCGTCACACGTTACATGTGTACACATCTCATCATACATCTGGTGCCTTCTCCACTCAGGAGTAATGTGCCACATCACAGCCTTTCACACCTGTGCCCCACACATGTAGTACTGCCCAGACAATGCCTTGATGTCCATCCATGGACAAGTATGTCAGCCCTATTCCTTCCTGTGTGCTGCCTGTCACCACTGTGATGTGTGAAAAGCACCGTACTTTCGCTAAAAGGGCCTGTGTACGTTCCCGTATCACTATGAGAGTGCTGCCGTATGTGTGCCCCTAGGGATAGTGAGCGTACGCACGCGTGTACGCTCCGTACCACCATGGGTACGCATACGCGAGAACACCCATAGTGAGACGGGCCGTACACGCGTGTGTACGCTCCGTACCACTATGGGTGTTCTCGCGTATGCGTACTCATAGTGATAGTGAGCGTACAGGCGTGTGTACGGTCCGTCTCACTATAGGTGTTCTCGCGTATGCGTACTCATAGTGATAGTGAGCGTACAGGCGTGGGTACGGTCCGTACCACCATGAGTACGCATACGCGAGAACACCCATAGTGAGACGGAGCGTACACACGCCTGTACGGGCCGTTGCTATGCATTTGGGGTGCCCTAGGGCCCCGGAACGCACCGTACCTGTGTGTGAAGCTCCAAATTACATAGGGGACACATGAGGGACAAGTATAAAGGCCTACATGCATGCTGGTTGTCATGGAGACCAAGTTTAAAGTTTTAATTTTTTCCGGAAGGTGCACAGCAGAAGTCAGTTGGAATGAATCTACTTTGTTGCAATGTGTTTGTGGAGTTGACATCATGCTCAAGAAAAAAACACAATAAGAACCCACTGACTGCTAGGTTTGAAGGGATTGGAGGAAACATAGGATGCAAATGTGAGTTACCAATCACTCTGTACTCCTGTGCATGAAACAGGCCAGCAAGGCAGATATAAGGCAGCCAGGTCCCATGAGGGAGCACTTGCCTGCACATCTCTGTATTCCACGACCCAGCTGCTGCTACTGATTCCCTGGAACCATGTCAAGGGCTGTGGAGAGGTCACAGCCATTCACCCTGGAGGAGAACCTGGCATTGCTGGATGTGATCCTCCCACAGTACCCCCTGCTGTATGGGCGACCAGGGTATCAGGTGAGTGCAGAGTCTACTAGCACAGACTGTGTCCCTTTTTGTGACTGTGACTTCTGGCATTGTGTCCAGGTGTGACACACATGCCATGTCCTGTAGGGGGGGCCCCAGGGGGGGAATGCCTGATGTCTCACAGCCAGAGCATGCTGTGGTGCATGTCTGCCTTCCTCACTAGCATGGTGTTTACTGTGACAATCACTGCATGGTGCATGCCACATTCTGCCTGTCTTGTCCTCCTGGGAATGTAGCCTCTACAGTTCTCATGTGATTATGTGGTCAGCCCAGTGTGACAGGTGACTGTACCCACAGATGTGTGTTAGTTCTGTGTACCTGTGCTGAGAGTGTCCACATGATGTGTTCGTACCCTGGACATCGGTGTGTGTGTAAGTCCCCTGTCATATGGGTGGGTGCATATGTGGAGTGTAGCACCCCAGCTGCATGAGGGATGGATATACCCTGGCCATGTGATGGGAGCAGGGAGCAGTGCTGTGTGTCTGACGTGCAGAGCCAGCCCCACACCTGTGGGCCCCCCCGTCTAGTGGCACATGTGCAGAGTGAGGTATGTCGCTGCATTTGGCAATGGCAGGTGAATGTCCTGTGCCTGTGTGTGTCTGTGTACTCTGCTGCGGTGGCGTCAGTGGCCTGTGGCATGTGACTGCTTAGAGGTGCTGCACATTATCCTGGTGTAGCTTGTGATGCACAGTGTGAGCAAGGATCATTGATTGTGTAGTTGCCCTCATTCCACCTGTGTACTTTCAATGGCACATACTGCTTTTGCCCTTCCCCAGAGGATCATGTCCCTATGACAAAGGTGCAATGCGTTGGATGCATACTATGCCTTGTTGTAAACAGCAAATGTGTTCTAATATGTGTCTCTGTGACATGTGCCAGGTGTATTGATGTAGTGTCACTTGTTCATCCTCACAGGTAGGCGCCTCTGCCAAGGAGCAGATATGGCTGACCGCCGTCAGCGCCGTGAGGAGTGCGGATGGTCGGAAGCGGCGCCTGTCCCAGGTGAGGAAACGCTGGCAGGACATCCGGTGCTGGACGCGGAGGATCGCACGGGTCCTGCTGGGGGACTCACCTGAGAGCCATAAGAACCGCCGGCGCCGCCGACTGACCCACATCCACAAGCGTGTGCTGCCGGTGGTATTTCCAGACTTGGAGAGGCGCTTACAGGAGAAGCAGCAGCAGGAAGGGGGTAGGTACATGTGTGTTTGTTGTGTTTCACCAGCATTTGTAAGTGCACAGTTGCATGGATACACTGCCAGGGTTTAAAGGTGCTGTGCAGATCCTGTTAGCCACAGTATAGCTGTGCTCTCCTGCCTCCCTTCCCCTCCTTGCAATGTGTTCCCTGGTCTGTGTGTAGTCACTCCTTCACAAGGTAATGTAGGCTGGCGCTTTCTCCACGTGAACTATGCCTGTAGCATCATGTGTGGGGGTGGTGTGTAACAGGTTTGGGGACCTTGGCTGTGCCCTGTCCAGTTCAGTACATGTGGGTTCCATGTCAGTTGGCACTGATGCAGAGTCCAGACATGGGAGTTAGTCTCACAAGTGTCATGCCTTACAGCGCGCATGTCCTCTGTTGTGGCCTGTGACATGATGTGCATGAGTGTGCGATACGCATAGTGCAGGGATGTTGGGGTGTGTTGCAGTCATTCCCATTCAGGACCATGGAGTTGTGTTGCCACTACTGTCCCCTGGGGCATATTTTCATAGGTGTCATGTGTGTCATCACAAAACGTGGGCACTCTCAGTGTCTACAGCATAGGTTGTGCTCTGTGCCATTGTCCCCTGGCACCATGTATATTGACGTGAAATGTAGTACAAGTGTCCACTGTACAGCCTGACCTGCTTTTCCTTGTTCATAGTCACAGTGGCCAGTGCCTGTGTGTCTAGTTACAATCCTCTGATGATGCCCATTTGTACATGATTATTTGGACAGGCGCACCTTGGGTATTTGGCGTCCAATCTTGCATTTCTGCAGCCCCTGTGTATTTCACCCAGACTAAGAGATGTAAGTGCCACCTGTGTCTCAACAAATTGTCTCATGTAGGGGGTGGTTGGTGCGGGCCAAGCCTACATGTCAAAACCAGAATTCTTCTTGCTAGGTCTGGCCAGTGTGTGATGTTTGTCTGGACATACACTCAAGGTGCAGTGAGCCAGTCATGGTGGGCATGTTTTCAGTATTACCTATGCAGCATGTGCCTCAAGTTCATGGATATGGTCCCTCCTCATCCCTATTGTCGGCAACGCTGTGTGGTGCAGATGCAGTGCTGGATTGTCCCCAGGGCCTGGCTCCTATGTCAAACTCCATTTCATGTCAGTTGCTATTGTGTCATGCTAGGGGACAAGCATCCCACTGTGTCCCCCATCCAGCTGTGACTTCTGGACTGCCCTATGGGCTTTGTAAATATTGAACTTCCTACAAACAAGATTTATTGGATCATGCTGAATAAAGCAATTTATTTTTTTCCCTTGGAACACTACTGCTTTGCTGGTATTGCTGTTGGTGGGGCTGCTACATGGTTTTGGGTGGTGTTCATGTGTTGGGTGTGTGGGAAATGTAGTAGTGTGCTGGTCATAGGGGGGACCCTGGTATCTGTGTGCCATCACACGGTGTTAGCTAGGTTTCTCTGTTCATGTAAGCAGTTGCTGCATGGTGAAATTGTCCAAAGGTGTATTCCTTCCTCTGTGTACCCTGCCATCTTCCCTGCAGTGTGTTCCCAATATTTAGCGCTGAGCTGTATGTACATTAGCTGGGTGTGTGACGGACTCCTTCAACTTAGCACATGCATGCTGAGCGATGTCTCCACCTGCATCATTCGTGGCATCCTTGGTAGTCATTGTACTTGTGTATGTGGACGATTGACATGACTTCATGTGGACATGTTTTCTTTTCGGCGCTATGCATGCATATACTCCCAGCCTCGCACACATGTGGTACATGTACTGCAGGGTCTTTGTGCACCTGACTGACATTTGTGGGCATGGTATCTGTGGCTACTCCACCCTTTGCGTTCCATGGGCACTGCTGGGAGTGTTAGGCACCCACCCCTCCTGTCTCTGGGCACTGCTGGGAGCACTCTGCACACACCACTCTTGTGACTGGGCACTGCTGGGAGGACTCTACACCCACCCCTCTTGTCTCTGGGCACTGCTGGGAGTGATAGGCACACACCCCTCCTGTCTCTGGGCACTGCTGGGAGTGATAGGCACACACCCCTCCTGTCTCTGGGCACTGCTGGGAGGACTCTGCACACACCCCTCCTGCGTCTGGGCACTGCTGGGAGGACTCTGCACACACCACTCTTGTGACTGGGCACTGCTGGGAGGACTCTGCACACACGCCTCCTGTGTCTGGGCACTGCTGGGAGGACTCTGCACACACCCCTCCTGTGTCTGGGCACTGCTGGGAGGACTCTGCACACACCCCTCCTGTCTCTGGGCACTGCTGGGAGGACTCTGCACACACCCCTCCTGTGTCTGGGCACTGCTGGCAGGACTCTGCACCCACCCCTCCTGTCTCTGGGCACTGCTGGGAGCACTCTGCACACACCCCTCCTGTCTCTGGGCACTGCTGGGAGTGTTAGGCACCCACCCCTCCTGTCTCTGGGCACTGCTGGGAGCACTCTGCACACACCCCTCCTGTCTCTGGGCACTGCTGGGAGGACTCTGCACCCACCCCTCCTGTCTCTGTGCACTGCTGGGAGGACTCTGCACACACCCCTCCTGTGTCTGGGCACTTCTGGGAGTGTTAGGCCCCCACCCCTCCTGTGTCTGGGCACTGCTGGGAGGACTCTGCACACACCCCTCCTATTTCACAATATGTACGCTTAAAACATACACGTGTGTGGGTTCGCTCCATGCATACGAGGTGGGGGTACGTGTCGTACATACACGGTTGGGGTGGGGGTACGCTCCATGCATACAGGGTGGGGTTACGGTCCAGACGTACACTATTGGCATGGGGGGTACGCTCCATACGTCCGCGGGTGAGGGTACGGGTCGTACTTACACTGTTGGGGTGGGGGGTACGCTCCATGCATACGCGGGTGGGGTTACAGTCCGTACGTACACTGTTGGGGTGGGGGTACGCTCCATACGTACGTGGGTGGGGGTACGGGTCATACTTAAACTGTTGGGGTGGGGGTACGCTCCATGCATACGCGGGTGGGGTTACGGTCCGTACGTACACTGTTGGCATGGGGGTATGCTCCATGCGTACGCGGGTGAGGGTACGGGTCGTACTTACACTGTTGGGGTGGGGGGTACGCTCCATGCATACGCGGGTGAGGGTATGGGTCGTACTTACACTGTTGGGGTGGGGGTACGCTCCATACGTATGCGGGGGGGTACGGGTCGTACTCACACTGTTGGGGTGGGGGGTACGCTCCATGCGTACGCGGGTGAGGGTACGGGACGTACCTGTATTGTTGTGTTGCCGGTTCGCGTCGTCAAGAACTTCCGTTGTGGCGGTCGCTGGCTTAGCTGGACACACCCCCACCCCCTCTTAGTGACCAGGGCCTGAGGGTCAGGTATGTCCAGGGCATGTGTGCTGTGTGACTTTGGTGGGGGTTTTGTGGCCTGCCCCTGCTCCTGCCCCCCACCTTTCCCCCCTCCCTTTGTTGTTCTGACCTTCTGCGGTGTCTGCGTCGTAACCTGTAGAGGAGGTCGACTGCTATGAGGGCCGGGATGACACGTAGGTTCGGGTCCATGTCCATGTCTGTCCGTCGCGTACAGGTACTCCTTGTTCGCGTCGTCCTGATTTCCCGGCAGTTTTTGGCAGCCGGAAAATATTCACCGTGCGGGATGACGTCGGTGCGAATCGTGATTCCTGGTTCGTGAAAGGCAGGCTGCGTGCGTCCCGACGTCACGTCGGCGCTTTCCCGGATCGCATTTGTACGTTTATTTTCGTCGGTCGGGGTTTTGTACGATTCGTACGGAAATGGTGTTTCCGTGCGAATCGTAATTCCATGTTTGTATATTTTGACGACCTGGTACGCGTCGGACGGAGAATATGCTCCGTCCGACGGTTCGTACCCGGTTTTTACCGGATCGTGATCGACACCTAATTGTATTTTCACAAAAAAAAGTTGCAAAACCCAAAAATAGAAAAAATATGTCTTTCTAAACACTTTTGTTTTTGAAAATTTATAATGTATATATTTTGATATACTTTATTAAACAAAAGGTGTTACAAAAGAATGAGACCCGACGTTGGCCTACTACTGCAACCTGTTAAGGAATGAATTTGTATGTTAACACAAAATAAAACTGCCAAAAACACATTTACTACTTCTGACTACTTCCCGCTCTCTCCTTACAATTAACATCACCTCTATTCCTTTTATTTAATAATTAAAAATTGTCTTACCTTGACGGAGCTCTTCCTTGCATCTGATCCATAGTGCGATGATCCTCGTAATGACGAAAGTTACGTTTATGGGGCAACGTCATGTATTTCTGTAAAAATCCAAAAAATGACAATTTTACCCACTGACTTCAATAGAAAAGCGCGGAAAAACCTAGAAATAAACGTTCAAATTGTTTTTACTGTACAGTAAAAATTCACAATTATTTGTCTTAAATATTATAAATAATAAAGTATTTATTCAATATTTTTGTGTATTTTATTTATAATGCAATGATTTTTATAAAATGTTAATAAAATATGTATATTTATAAAAAATTATCATTATCCTATCTTTTTTCATTCTTTATATTTACTTGTATTAAATTAATTTATACTATTTACAATATCTTTCTGTATTTTCTAAACATTTTATATTTCCAAAGTTTTTTAACATTTTATTATAAGTATGTCTAATAAATGCTTATACATTTTTATAAATCATTTTCAATCATGTTTCTCACTATATTTACTTCTTACATTTTTTACTTTCTACTCTGATACAAAATTACTTTTTAAAAACTCTAGTAATAATTTTAATAATATTATATCATTACTATAAATCGTCCCTGTGAATTTAAATAGCACTTTTTAAATAAAATGGTCTAGTAATACAATTAATACCTGAGTATTAAAATTATGCTACCATAAAGATGATCTTAATTAAAAATAATTCCCAAAGGAAATAAACATTAAACTAACTTTAAAAAAAAACCTGAGTATTATTTTTTATTATTTAAAGATATAAAATTTAAATCTAAATATTACCTGAGTATTTGGGAAAAAAATAGTATTAATTTTAATATTTATTAATAAATAAATAAAATTATAACTTATCACAAATACTTACCTATCAATTCTTACCAATGTGTTGAAATAGCATGCTTTGTCATGGTATGCGTTGTAATGGCATGCGTTGTAAAGGCACATGCGTTGTAATAGCATGCAATGTAATGGTGCCTTTGTTGTAAAAGTTGCGTTGTAAAGGCATTATGATGTAATGCCTGCGTTGTAATCAATGTCTCCCGGCCTGAAGGAAGTGAAAAACGAATTTAGGAGTTTTTCACTACCAGGACATGTAAAACTTAAAAGTACATGGCCAACCTTTTAATTATACAGCACCTTGCACTAAGGTTGCCTCGGGCCTACCTCATGGGTGACTTATATGTCATAAAAGGGGAGTTTAAGGCTTGGAAAGGGGATTCAAATGCCTGGCCAACATGACAGTTTAAAACTGCATTCAGACTGCAGTGAAAGACTTGGGACATGTTTTGAAGTGTTACTTAAGTGGGTGGCACAATCAGTGCTGCAGGTTCACCAGTGACGTAAAAGCAAATGACACATAATTGATGGACGGAATGCAGAACAAATCAAATATTCACCCCCAGTCAAGAGATCATGGTTACATCCATCATTCTTTTTCTCACCATGCCACCCCAGTTTAGACCTGGCCATATGCAAATCAGTCTTGACCCTGTGCCTATGGGAACAATCCAGCCTGAACTGCCAAGCCAGGTCCTGCCTGGAGCGGAAACAAGGATCCTAGGACCGGTTTCGGGGTTTCACCACTCATCAGCCAGGATAGCTTGAATCTAGTGGCACAGTGAGCCCGGGATCCACGTCTGGGCATACCCGGCGCACTTGAGGTGAGAAACCAAATGACACACAATTGATGGACGGAATGCAGAACAAATCAAAACATTCACCCACAGTCAAGAGATATGGGTTAAATCCATCATTCTTTTGCTCACCATGCCACCCCAGTTTAGATCCGGCCATATGTAAATCAGTCTTGACCCTGTGCCTCATGGGAACAGTTCAGCCTGAACTGCCAAGCTCGGTCCTCCCTGGACTGGAAACAATCATCCTAGGACCAGTTTTGGGGTTTCACCCCTCATCACCAGCATTTAATTTACAGGCCCTGGGTCTATGGTGTACCACTCTACAAGTCACTTACAAGTAAATTAAATATGCCAACTGAGTATACACCAATGTGACCATGTTTTAGGGGAGGAGAACAAGCACTATAACACTGGATAGCAGAGGTAAAAGGCCAACAAAAATAAGTGCAGCAAAAATTGGGGAAGGTGAGGCAAAACTTTTGGGGGAAGACCACCCTAAGGCTGACAGTTCTAAAAGGAACTGTTCTGCTCCCTGCTAGGCAGTAGGGTACAATCAGGCTGCCTAGCATCACGCACATACCTTTGCACCACATAGCAAAATGTGTTTGCATCCTGTCTAGCATACATTTTGTACCACTGGGGGACCCTTCCAGTACAAAATACTACTGGTTGACAAAGGTTAAAACATTTCTCACATTGGATGTGTGTTGTATAGTGCATCACACATGCAAAGTCAGAAGCATTTGGACTGCCCCTGGGTTGGCCCCGCCCCATGGACTCAGCACTTAGAGCCTGAAAAATAAAAAGAAAAAAATAATTTCTCCAAGTTAAAGGTGTTATTTTTTGGCCTAAACCCTGTCCTTGTTGTAACTAGATGGCCTGTTGTTACTAGATGGAGCTTTGCATAAGAAACTCCAGATGGTTGCATTGAAATGCACATGTACCCCCCCCCGATGAAAGTCAAAGCAAACAGTACAAAGTGCTCCTTTGCGTAACTTTCAGACACGTTTTCAGTGCAAAACAACTTTTGCACTGCGCTGTAGCCCCACTGGGCCCATTTACTTAGTCTCACCTTAGCTCCTTATACTACACGTCAGCATAATTTACTCGGTCCTCCGATAAAATGCTGAATTTTACCGAGAGAGGTCGGATATAGAGGACCCAATTCAGTTATCCACTGAGGACCAGGAATTGGATAACTGACCTTCAGACTGGTGATTAAATTCATATATATATATATATATATATTACCTACTGGCGGTCGCCAGTAGGTAGTTATAGTTAGGACCCCTTTTCCATAGGAAATCCGCAACATTCTATTTTGAATAACTTTGGCGCCGGTTGACGAATCCTCGCGAATTTCTCAAAATAGGTGGGGCGCTACGCTCCGCTCCTACCCTGAAAGTCTCGGGGGGATTCGTCAAGCGGGGGCTGAGATAAAAGGGGGGTCCCAAAACGCGTTTTCCCCATGCATTTTTCCATAGGACCTTTAGAACGAGCTACAGCCCGAACGGCTGAACAGAATTACTCGAAATTTGGCAGAGAGGTAGTCCCTAGGTCAAGGAAGTGCCTTATGTAGGTTTGGTGTAAATCTGTTCAGTAGATTCTGAGAAAATAGCCTTTAAATCAATATATATATCTGAGCCCGCTTACGGTACGCTTACCGTACGCTTACCGTAAGCGTACGGTGGCATGCGCGAGCGCGATTCTGATTGGCTCTTAGATCTTAGTAAACATTCGAATCGGCCGAAACCAGGAAGCGGCGGCCGCCATTTTGTGTATTTCACTCTGAAAAAAAGAGTGAAAACAAGAAAAGGGGGCAAAGAGGAGAGTAACAGACCCCCTTACATTTGTGAGGGGGTCAAAGAAGGACTGTAAAGTACAAAAAAAACATTTATTGTTTTTAAAAAAAATCACGGGGTACGCGTACGGTAAGCTTACGGTAAGCGTACGGAAGAAAAATGGCGTGCGCGAGCGAGATTCTGATTGGCCCTTAGATCTTAGTAAACATTCGAATCGGCCGAAACCAGGAAGCGGCGGCCGCCATTTTGTGTATTTCACTCTGAAAAAAAAGAGTGAAAACAAGAAAAGGGGGCAATGAGGAGAGTTACAGACCCCCTAACATTTGTAAGGGGGTCAAAGAAGGACAGAAAAGTACAAAAAAACATTTATTGATTTTTAAAAAAATCACGGGGTACGCGTACGGTAAGCGTACGGTAAAAAAAAATAAAAATAAATAAATGAAATGCAGAATTAAGAGTTTAGATATTAGGGAGCTCTAAAAAGAGCTGTTGTGTTTATGAAGTCATTTTTTTAAGTGGTACTTACAAGTAAGTACCGATGCAGAGTCTAAGGTTCAAAAGGAAGACTCTGTTCCCTTCATCATTGAAGTGCACACCATCTCCTCTATAAATGTCTTGCATGTCTTAACGCAAGTTGTTGTGGTAAATGGAACCCATACCATAGTCACGGAGGAAAGCAGAAACAGATTTGTTGACGTGCTTTCTTGCTTTGTCAATCTGCGGACAGAAATGATTGGACCAGTTCCATTTTTGCCTTTGGCATATGTTGGAAAACACAAAGGCAGTTTTAGGGAAAAGTGAAAACAGTTGTGCAAAGGTGTCCTTCATAAGCATTTCCAGACCTACCCCAGTCAAAGTGCCTAGGTCATTGCCACCACAGTGCACTATTATGAGGTCAGGGTGTTGGATTTGCATGAAGGATTTCACCAATGGCATCAACTGGTGCCACTTTAACCCTCTCTGACCAATCCATTTAATGTCTACATTTGGCAAAGCAAGGTCTCTCACCATATCTGTTTTCTCTGCAAACTTTTCACTCCAGAAGACATAGCTGTGCCCTACAATCCACGCTTACGGTACGCTTACGGCAAAAGTGCGCATGCGCGTAAAAAAGACACGCGCTTGCGCGCATGCGCATAACAGTCACTCCCCGGCACTTCCGCGTAACGTGCGCGTGTAGCGTACACGCGTACGCGTCCCACGCGGAGTACGCGCGGCTACGCAAATTGCGTAACTATACGCAAGCAGCGTGGATAAATTACGGACGTAGCGTAAACCGTACGCTTACCGTGAGCTTACGGTACGCGTACTAAAAAAATAATAAAAAAAATAGAAAGAAAGTACTGCAAATAAATTTTACATGTTTATTTTAAAAAATATATTAAAAAAAACATATTAAAGAATTTTAAAAATTTAATCATAGTCTTTATAAAAGGTAAGAAAATTAAAATAAAAATATGTTAGAAAAAATAGAAGAAAAAAAAAAAATTAGCATTTCAAAAACCTTGCAAATTCACTGAAAAAACCATGGGTTTCACACATGTTATAGTTAGGAATTAGCATTTAAAAAACCTTAGAAATTCAGTGAAAAAACCATAGGTTTCACACACGTTATAGTTAGGAATTAGCATTTAAAAAACCTTAGAAATTCAGTGAAAAAAACCATAGGTTTCACACATGTTATAGTTAGCTGGACATTTTACTCGTAAAAAACCATTGAAATTGCCACGTTATAGTTAGTTAAGCTAACTATAACTCGCGCGCCCGCAATGCACTGCTGATGACGTCACATATTACATCACTCATGACATGGTCAGTGACATCACTCATGACATCACTGATGACATCTCAAATGACATCACTGATGACATCATCCTTGTGATAGAGTGGTAGACCTCCTCTCACCCTAATATAACCTTTGATACACACATAAAAAAATAGAGACTAAAATTTACAAAAGAATGGACATACCAATAACAGTTACAACAACCTCTTCAGTAATTCTAAGATCCACATACACATCCATTCATTCACCAACAGTTCAATACAGTCACTCATACATGTACTCACTTATCATATGTACTCATACACCTATACATCCTGTTACACAATGCCACTTATCCATAGAGCTACTCACACACATAGTCACCCATGCTAATAAAGAATAAAACATACATTTACTTGCATATACAGTTATTCACACACCACCACACTTACTTCTACGGAAACTTACACATACTTAGTCTTTTAAACAATCACTTATAGAAACACATACTTATTCATACAGGAACTCTTCCAATGTCTCACTCTCACATATACTCACTTATTTACACCAATAGTCACATATACTAGTTTAAAACATATGTAGTTACTCATAAAGACACTATTGAGACAGTCATTCACTCACTAACACACCCATACACACACTCATTCACCCATACAGTCCTGCACACATGCTGTCTTCAACATATACAAAGAGTGAGCCACTCATTCATGCACCTATGCACTACGTAATACCCGCCACCGAACCATGAAGACACTCAGACTGATACTCAAAAAACCAACTAATAACCCATATAGACACCCATGTAGCTACTCACCAACCCATGCAGCCACATATACACAAAGTGAGAGACTGATACAGATATTTCCATATTTAAACATTACTCACTAAGCCATGTATTCACTATGATACACTTAATCAGTCAGCTACACAATCAATTTTTCAAAAACAAATCATCCATTTAGACACTTATATACCCATTTATTCTTCCATCGACCTTGAGATATACATAAATAAAACATATTTAATTTTCAGGAAAACACACATTCACTGGATGATGTCATCAGTGATGTCATTTGAGATGTCATCAGTGATGTCATGAGTGATGTCACTGACCATGTCATGAGTGATGTAATATGTGACGTCATCAGCAGTGCATTGCGGGCGCGCGAGTTATAGTTAGCTGAACTAACTATAACGTGGCAATTTCAATGGTTTTTTACGAGTAAAATGTCCAGCTAACTATAACATGTGTGAAACCTATGGTTTTTTTCACTGAATATATATATATATATATATATATATATATGTATATATATTATCCACTGGCGGTCGCCAGTAGATAGTTATAGTTAGGACCTATTTTCCATAGGAAATCCGCAACATTCTATTGGGAATTTATTTGGCGCCGATTGACAAATCTTCACAAAATTCTCCAAACTTTTGGCCAGCTCCGCTCCGCTCCTACCTAGGGGTGGGCGGAATTTGCGAAAGTGACTTTTGCAAATTATCGCAAAAATTTTACAAATATCCGCAAACACGCGGAAATATCGCGAAGATGCGGAAGGTTTTTTCCCGCCTGTTCGCGGTATTTTCTGCATGGTCGCGGCTCGCCAACTTACCCATGCAGTTGCTTGCGGGCGCGGCCATCTTGTTTTCACTCTTCTCGCGGTGCATGATCGCGAGAAGAAAGACGTGATCGCGTGACCAATGACATTACTGCGGGCGCGAACTGTCGCGAGACAGCGCAAATGGCTACCAACAATCCAACATCTTGTGGAGAACGCGACCGGCTCGGGAAAACTTGTCGGCGAACGCGGGGATTCAGGTAAGGCGATCGCACACGCGCGAAAATGTATTATTTTACAGCACGAGCAAGAATCATTGCTAAGCTGCAGAATACTGAAATTTTGACATTTTCGCGCTCTCCGCGGAACGCGAAAATGTCAAATTATCGCAATTTCCGCGAGCGGAACGGAAATTTAGCCCAGGCCGTCCTACCCTGAAAGTTTCGTAGTGATTCGTCAAGCGGGAGCCGGGATAAAAGGGGGGTCCCAAAACGCGTTTTCCCCATGCAATTTCCCATAGGATCTGTTGTCGCAGCTACAGCCCGAACCGCTGAACGGAATGACACCAAATTTGGCAAAGAGGTAGTCCTCAGTTCGGACTCGTGCCTTTTGCATATTTGGTGTGAATCTGTTCAGTAGTTCCTGAGAAAATTAGGGTAAAAAAGTTAGTAATATCTATGGCCGTGGAGGATCCGCGGACCCTACCCGCACCGTATGTGAACCCTCCCCGAACCGAGCGCGCACCCTCCCGTTCGCGCGCTGAATGCTAATTGGCTGTCGAGCGTCTCTCTACATTCGAAACCAGGAACTGTTGGCGGCCATTTTCTGCCTCAGTAGAAGGGAGGCTGAAGAAGCAAGGGGAATAAGTGCGTAAAACATATAAAGGGGCAGAGTGGGAATACTCTGACCCTCTAGAGGTGCTTAGGGGGTCCCAGAAGGACCCCCTGGGGCCCCCCTTTTAAAAAAAAAAAGCGGCGAAATGCGCGCACGGTGCGCGCATCCTATCGCGTTGGGTGCACGGATTCTCTCGCGGTGGGTGCGCGGATCCACGGCAACGTTTTTTGAAAAACGACAAGAAATCATTGGTTGTATAACAACTTTCTACACTGAAAGGTAGGGTGTATATTTTTGTTTTTTAAAGGTGTGATTGTTATTGGTTAACAAAAACAGATTGTAAGGAACATTATATATGATAAGCTGATATGCTGAAAAGTCAAGCACACTTCCTGTCTTGTGTAGGAACATTGTGTGCTGAACTTGTGACCTGTGAGCTCAGTGCAGTGTTCCATGACCTGTTTCTATGGTAACAGGCAGAAGGCAGATTGGGGGAAGGGTTGAAATGTATTTCAGTTGGAAAGGGTTGAAATGTTTAACAAATAGAAATGTGTATTTGCTTTTGAGTTTATGTGCGAAGGATTGTGATTTGATGTTTACATGTATATGTGTGGAAAATGAAAGGGAAACTTTTCCATTCTTTGCTTTTGCTGAGAGGTGCACAGTGCAGAGATTATGTAAAAGAAAATATGGTGAGTGATTGATATACTCCTTAATCTACAAAAGAACTTGAAAGATGAGTTATTTAATTGTGAGGGGATGTATGCGGACTATTTTGATTTTAATCAGACTAATGTATTTTTCCTGCTAAAGTTTAGGGAGTACTTTTTTTCTCTACAATGTGTGTGCATGTAGAAACCATTCTGTGATTGGCATTTATGTTTTTCATGTGTTTGTAGAGAGATAACTGTGCAGTTTTTATATTTTGGTAGAATTAGAAACCAGTCATTGTTTATGAATTTGTGAAATGAGTTATGTTATGTTTCTATACTAAAATGTAGTACTACTTCTAGATGAAGAAATGTGTTTTCATATAGTGCAAGGGATAGTGTTGTTTGTCTAGAATCACACAGTGAGTCTGTGTGCATTTGGGAACCACTGTGAGAGAAGCATTTGGTAATATTGTGTATTTGCTGACAGATAAGTGTTTTAAAACCAGTCAGGTTGTCAAGATTTAGTAGCATTAGAAGCCAGTCTTTGCTTATGTGTTGATTAAATGAGTCAGGCATTGACACTAAAGTGCAGTCGTGAAATATGCAGATTGTGTGCAGTTCCCTTATCACTTCCAGTGTAGTGAATGAGTTTTGGTAAACTCCTAGGAATACTGGTGCTTGTCTAGAATCACACTGTGAGTCTTTGTGCATTTGGGAACCACTGTGAGAGAAGCGTTTGGTAACATCGTGTATTTGCTGACAGAAAACTGTTTTAAAACCTGTCATGTTGTCAAGTTTTAGTAGCATTAGAAGCCAGTCTTTGCTTATGTGTTGATTAAATGAGTCAGGCATTGACACTAAAGAGCAGTCGTGAAATATGTAGATTGTGTGCAGTTCCCTTATCACTTCCACTGTAGTGAATGAGTTTTGGTAAACTCCTAGGAATACTGGTGCTTGTCTAGAATCACACTGTGAGTCTTTGTGCATTTGGTAACCACTGTGAGAGAAGCGTTTGGTAACATCGTGTATTTGCTGAGGGAAAACAGTTTTAAAACCTGTCATGTTGTCAAGTTTTAGTAGCATTAGAAGCCAGTCATTGCTTATGCGTTGATTATGTGTTGATTAAATGAGTCAGGCATTGACACTAAAGTGCAGTCGAGAAATATGTAGATTGTGTGCAGTTCCCTTATCACTTCCAGTGTAGTGAACGCGTTTTGGTAAACTCCTAGGAATACTGGTGCTTGTCTAGAATCACACTGTGAATCTTTGTGCATTTGGGAACCACTGTGAGAGAAGCGTTTGGTAACATTGTGTATTTGCTGAGAGAAAACTGTTTTAAAACCTGTCATGTTGTCAAGTTGTAGTAGCATTAGAAGCCAGTCTTTGCTTATGTGTTGATTAAATGAGTCAGGCATTGACACTAAAGAGCAGTCGTGAAATATGTAGATTGTGTGCAGTTCCCTTATCACTTCCTGTGTTGTGAATGAGTTTTGGTAAACTCCTAGGGATACTGGTGCTTGTCTAGACTCACACTGTGAGTCTTTGTGCATTTGGGAACCACTGTGAAAGAAGCGTTTGGTAGCATTGTGTATTTGGTGACAGAAAACTGTTTTAAAACTTGTCATGTTGTCAAGTTTTAGTAGCATTAGAAGCCAGTCATTGCTTATGCGTTGATTAAATGAGTCAGGCATTGACACTAAAGTGCAGTCGTGAAATATGTAGATTGTGTGCAGTTCCCTTACCACTTCCACTGTAGTGAATGAGTTTTGGTGAGCTGCTAGGGATAGTGTTATTTGTCTAGAATCACACTGTGAGTCTTTGTGCATTTGGGAACCACTGTGAAAGAAGCGTTTGGTAACATTGTGTATTTGGTGACAGAAAACTGTTTTAAAACTTGTCATGTTGTCAAGTTTTAGTAGCATTAGAAGACAGTTATGGCTTATGCTTTCATTATATGAGTCAGGCATTGACAGTAAATTGCAGTTGTGAAATATGTAGATTGTGTGCAGTTCCCTTACCACTTGCACTGTAGTGAATGAGTTTTGGTAAGCTCATAGGGATAGTGGTGCTTGTCTAGAATCATACTGTGAGTTGGTGTGTATTTGGGATCACTGTGAGAGAATCATTTGGTAACATCATGTATTTGTTGACAGATAACTGTTTTAAAATCTGTCATGTTGAGAAGTTTTAGTAGCATTAGAATCCAGTCTTTGCTTATATGTTGATTAAATGAGTCATGCTTTGACACTGATGTGCTGTACTTAAATATGTAGATTGTGTGCAGTACCATTAACTCTTCCAGACTAGTGAATGAGTTTTGGTAAACTCCTAGGATAGTGTTGCTTGTCTAAAATCACACTGTGAGTCTGTGTGCATTTGGGTAAGGATTGTGAGAGAAGCATTTGGTAATATCGTGTATTTGCTGACAGATAAGTGTTTTAAAACCAGTCAGGTTGTCAAGTTTTAGTAGGATTAGAAGCCAGTCTTTGCTTATGTGTTGATTAAATGAGTCAGGCATTGACACAAAAGTGCAGTCATGAAATGTGAAGATTGTGTGCAGTTCGCTTACCATTTCCACAGTAGTGAATGATTTTTGTTAAACTCCTAGGTATAGTGGTTGTTGTCTAGAATTACACTGTGAGTCTGTGTGCATTTGAGAACCACTGTGAGAGAAGCATTTGGTAACATTGTGTATTTGCTGACAGATAACTAATTTAAAACCTCTCATGTTGTCAAGTTTTAGTAGCATTAGAAGCTAGTCTTTGCTTATGCATTGATAAAATGAGTCAGGTTTTGACACTAAGGTGCAGTACCATGTACTATTCTGTTCACTGTGGCAGAACTGAAAATTTAAAAGTTTTACCTAAGCACTGTCCCAGAAGTAGTCTGATTATTTAGTCAGTTTTTAAGTACCAAATAGATTGCTTCAAATAAAAGTGTTCTGACATACTATACACTTGTCTTTTACACCTTCAATTCCCTATTCAGTATCCATACACTTCCAGGAAACATCCTGCCACTTCCTTTGCAGTCCTCTAGAGACCCATTCAACAACATGTACTAATCCATTGACTGTGCCAAAACTCAAACACTTATAAATTCACCTAGACACTCTCTTTCCAGTACTCTAATGATTCAGTCACTGCCTAAGTATTCATGCACTGAGCAAGTGGTTTGCACATGGACTACGTCACACCCATATCCACTATGCATGCAGTCCTCTAACCACCTACACACTTGTCTTTCACACCTTCAATTCCCCAGTCAGTATCCGTTCACTTGCAGCAAACACCCTGTCACTGCCGTCGCACTCCTCTAGTGACTCATTCAGCATCATGTACTAATCTATTCACAGCGCCAAATCCTAAAAAATTCACCCAGGCACTCTCCTTGCAGTACTCTAATCATTCAGTCAGTACCCAAGTACTTATCCAGTGACCCAGGCCTTAGTATATGGACTGCTTCAAACCCTTATCCTCTATGTATGCAGTCCTCTACCACCTACACAATTGTCTTTCACGCCTTCAATTCCCTAGTCAGTATCCATACACTTCCAGGAAATACCCTGTGACTCTCTTTGCAGTCCTCTTGTGACCCATTCATCACCATGTACTAATCCATTCACTGTGCAAAAACCCAAACACTTATGAATTCACCAAGATACTATCTTTGCAGTACTCTAATCATTCAGTCAGTGCCTAAGTATTCATACACTGAGCCAGGCCTTAGCACATGGACTGCTTCAAACCCCTATGCACTATGCATGCAGTCTTCTAACCACCTAGACACTTGTCTTTCACACTTTCAATTTCCTAGTCAGTATCCATACAGTCCAGCACTTGTCACTGCCTTTGCACTCCTCTAGTGACCCATTCAGTACCAAGTACTAATCTATTCTCTGTGCGAAAAGCCTAGCACTTATAAATTCACCTAGGCACTCTCCTTGCTGTACAATAATCATTCAGTCAGTACCCAAGTAGTCATGCAGTGAGCCAGGCCTTAGCACATGGACTGCTTTAAATGCCTATGCAGTATGGATGCAGTCCTCTAATCACCTACACAGTTGTGTTTCACACCTTCTATTCCCTATTTAGTATTCATACTCTTCTAGCAAACACCCTGTGAGTCACCAAGTGTGTCTCCTTATACTACTGTAATCATTTAGTCAGTTAGCATGTAGTGTTTTAGTGAGGTAGGCTTTAGGGCATGAACTGCTTCAAAGTAGTATGCACTATGCATGTAGTGTTTTAATGATCGTCACACTTGTGGTTCAGGGCTATAGTTTCATAGTCAGTTTTTATATAAAATGTGTTTGTACAGTAATGGAATAGTATAAATTTGAAAGTTATTAATATACATTTATTTGTGATTCTTTTTTACAGATACAGAACAGGAGTGTTTCTCATCTGTTTGCACTCTTCTCGTGCAAGATTGTGTGGATGAAGGGTCCTTAGGTGTTTCATCATACTTGCTGTGCCGCACGAGTATTTTTTGTTAGGATCTCCTCATAACAGAACTCTTTGGCAAATCTTGCGAGTGACGAAGGTGGCATTGGTCTTTGTTTGCTCCTTGGAAAAAGTAAAAAATTTCCTCACCACTGAAGAAAAACGTTGTTTGTGTGGTGCCTTCTGCAAAACATTTTCTTCAGATTCAGTAAATATTTTAAAGCGGCAACATTTACAGTTTTTGTAAGTTAAACTTATAAAATGTTGTTAGCTGTATGCATTTTATATATCTGTGATTTGTTTCTTGTGGTATTTTGTTGAGAATACCATGTTGTTTTTTTTTTAACAATCTTTCTTATTTTCCAGGTCTGTCGTCGACATCCGTTGTCCCCACAGTAGTGTTCCGCCTTGTTGTTTTTTATTATTGTTGTTACATTTTGTTTATTAGTTTATTGTTCATATATATGTTAATAAAAAAATAAAGTTTGAAAATAGTTTTTCGTTTATATATTTATTATTATAAAAAATAAAGTTTGTAAAAAAATTAATAACGTTTTTGGTTGTTCTCTTAACTGCTGTGTGACTCTTTCTTGTTCTTATTACTGTTATTTGATGGAGTCCACCATGGTGTTAAATTTTGGGGGACTTATTGCTGGAATACTGGTGATATATGCAGTTTGCACTAACTTCTGAATAGTGGGTTAGATTTATCTCAACTTTACTTCCGTTATAGTGCTGATAATGAAATGGAGAGTAGCCGTTCCTGTGCAAAAAGACACGAGGTGCACCTTTCCGATTTATTCTAAATACTAAAATCCTGTATTGAATTGCACTGAGGTATTGGCTGCAGTTACATTGTGCACACAAAATCTATTAAGAAATCTCATTGTATTTATATTGATTGGGAATAGTGCGTCAGGTGCTGGATCTTGATGAGATACACTGCTCAGTTCGTATATTGTTCTGCACACGAAAAAAATCCCATCACAACTTTCACAGCAATTGCAATGCGAAACAAATTCCGGCGATAAGACACGTTAGCACCAGGGATTTTACACCTGCTTTCTGCTGGTGTTAAGCAGGACAACTACCTGCACCATGAAAGGGAACACAATCAAGAGCCACACAAGAACACCCACAGGTACCATAGAGTCAATGAGCATGATACAGGGATACCCATGAGGGACAGAAGACTCATCTCAACAACTCCAGGACCGCCAATGCCCCCCAAACCCACATCTTAGTAAGTGTGTCCCTGTGGTCATTGTCTTAGCATGATAGGCACGAGCCCTGCAACATCACAGTGTGCTGTCACCTCAGCGTTGGCAGTGAGCCTGGATGTGTAGCTACGCACGCATCCTCATGCATGCACAACTGGCATTTGCTGGTCTGCGGTTCACAGGTCAGTGCAGGGGTGTGCCTATCCGGCAAGGGGAACGGGGTGTCTTGGACATGTCCGTGTACAGGAAGTACGGTAAGTGTGTCTCTGTGTTCTGGTGTGGCCTGCTACAAGAGCCGCAGCAGTTGATGTTGTAAACTGGCATGCACCACCTCCAAACGGAACTGTGATGTTGTAGTTGGAATGTAGCAGGACATGCGCAAATAGGCATTACAATGGTGTGCTGTACGAGTGCACGAGATACAACAGCGCACCGTACAAAAGTGTGGGGGCTCTTGGGAGGGATGTGCAGCCGTTTGGCAACATAACACACAGTGAACTCGACCATGTGCCACATGCTGGGCATCTCATCCATGATGACCACGGTCGCAGACATCCCACAACACCAACGACTGGCCTTTGTACACATCCTGTATGAATGCAGCGTGGTTTTCACTTCTATGCTCGTTCAGTGGTGTGATGTTGGCGGGTTGTGTGACTTGTGCTGCTTGTTGGTGTGTTTCATTTTGGCCATTGTTAGTCTATATGTGTGTTGCACTTAATTGTGCATGTGTGCCATTCTGCCCATCTCCCCTCCTCCCCCCACTCCCTGCTTCTTCCTCTTCCTACTGCTGTTGTGTCTATAATTTTGTTGCTGCACACATAAATACATGTAAAGAATAAATTAGAATAGTTCCTTGATTCTTTTAGGCTTCAAAACTTCTCTATTGGTTTCTTTTTAATTTTCCATATGAACCGTTTTTTTAATATTGAACAACACATAGAAGTCAGAAGTGCAACGTATTCTATCAACACACTTTCTAGAACATTCTACAACATGTGCAGGTTAAAAGATCATCATTTTTTAAAAACTTAACGATATTTTTTTGTAACATTTTCTTGAATATTTAACGACACGTGCAGGTTAAAAGTTGACAATTGTTTTAAGTTCGAACAGTGCCTTTCAAATGCAAGTAGCAGTTGTGGTTGATCTGAGCAAATGTTATCCTTTGATATGTACTCCACGTTGAAACTGCTTTTTCTTAACCAATCACAAAGATGCTTTTCCACAAAACTAATGTGCACCCTACCTTGAAAAAAGAATGCTTTTCATGATATCTTCAGAGATAAGTTATAGATAGGAATTAGCATTTAAAAAACCTTTGAAATTCACTGAAAAAACCATAGGTTTCAGGGGCGTTCTAGTTAGGGATTGGCATTTAAAAAACCTTAGAAATTCACTGAAAAAAACAAAGGTTTCAGGGGCGTTATAGTTAGCTGGACATTTCCCTCGTACAAAACCCTAGAAATTCCCCTGTTATAGTTAGTTCAGCTAACTATAACTCGCGCCCCCGCAATGCACTGCTGATGACGTCACATATTACATCACTCATGACATGGTCAGTGACACTATCATGCATTTGAGTTTAAGAGTGCAGGATAATCAAATGAATCCTCTTTGGGCCAACAATTACCAAGATTCAAGCGGAAGAGTTCAGAAAAGGGCATCAATCATATCAGCTCAAAGATTCTCCCCTAAGAGGAAAAGAAGTCTGGGAATGGCACATACATTGTATGCATCAGCCAAGAGAGGCCACAAGTCTGCGAAAAACAAGATCTCCAAAAAGTCAGGAAAGGTCTCCAATAGCCTGCCAGCCACAACTCCTTTGTCACACAACGTATATTAATCCACAAGTTCCGGGGTGACACCTGCTGGGTCACCTCATCTAGTCAGACCATTCAGTCCATTGGTAAGTTTGTATACGGTGATTGTAATACAGTATAAAGAGGACAAATTTAATTGCAGAAAGGTGTGCTAGTAGCGCAAGCTATCAAACTGTTAAGAAAAGCATGTGATGAACAATAGTCTTTTAGCAAAAGCATGAGTGAGTTCAAGAGGACGGTTTCTCATGGCAGATGTTCCCAAAGTAACAAATTAGTAGTAAGTAGTCTTAAAATGTGCATGAGAACTCTTTTATGAAACATAGTTTCATTCCACATTGTGAATCTACGGAGACCTTCCATGAGAACAGAATCAAGCAAGTAAGGAAATTACAGGCCTGAATTGAATTTTGTTCATGAAATACAGAATATAAAATATTGAAAATATGCATTACATTTAGAATCTCTGAAGCCTTTTCATATTACTTTCGATTCATTGCACTCATCAAACATTTTGTTTTCACTGTAATTTTCAATTGCAACTATAGCACATTACTTCATTCCCAAAGTACCAACATGTAATATTAATTCAAAACACAGAATTCTAATATAGATTCTAGTAATTCTTATTAGTACAGATATGAGGATCATTCTGTAGAAGTTGCAGAGTAATTGGAATTAGTATGAGCGTGTAGCACCACTTCCTCCTATTCCCCCTTGGTGCACATTTTCACATCTGCAAAACATAGAGTTCTAAAACGAGACTCCTTAAAAACACGTAATGTTATCTAAATTACACTAGTTTCATTAAGTCTTTACACATATTATTGCTTAATGGAGAAATGGTTAATAAACCTCTATAACACGTGAGTCATCATCTTCACATTTCTATTCCACGTTAAACAAATACACCACTGCAATTATGTATAACACAAACCTATGTTGTTCCAACAAGCATTTTTGTCTACTCTGCACTGTTCTGCAAGCTTTTATGATGCAGTAACTGAGTGTTTTTATGATCTATCTCTCAGTATAGTAAACACAAATTGGGTATGTTTGTCATGTTTTTCTCAAAAGGTGTCAAAATCGGCTATGTGTGTCAGCTAAGAGAATCAGCAGTTTATCTGCTTCATCAACTGGAAAGTAACCCTCAAATAAACATTTTGTGCCAGTGTGCATCACGTTTGTGACTCAAATCCATCACAAAATGTTAGTAAATTTGGCCCAACATTTGTCACTCTGAAACTGTGGCCTACAGACTAGCAGCTCATACTGAAAGTAATTTCTCACTTATCATTTATGGTGGTTGCAAAACGTCTACTTTTACTGCTTACTCCAACATATCACTGTCTCTTGCAATGTCTATGTGTAGGAGGCTGACTCAGTAAATGGTGCACATTTATTCAAGTGATGCACCTTGCACTAATCAAGGCAACCTTTATGGTGATTGTAGTGGTCTCTGACCCTGGTTCCAGGCAGGTCGCTCCCCACGCCGCACAGCTCCACCTGATGGTGCCCGTATTCCGCCCTCGCTGCTGCCGCGAGTTTGCGCCGTCAGTCTGCCGTTTTTTCCACTCATTCTACTTTTTTTGCCTCTCCCTGCCTTTTCTGTAATTTTTCTGCCGTTTTTCCACTCATTCTACTTTTTTCGCCTCTCCCTGCCCTTCTGTGATTTTTCAGCCGCTTTCCTTTCCCGCCGCTGTGTCCCCTGTGGCCCCACCCCACTTGCTCGCCCATTCGATCCCACACCCGCCTCCCAGCTGCCCCTCCCTCTCACCTCCTCATCTGCTCGGCCGCACCACTGGCACGCCAAAGGTGCGCCTAAGGCAAGCCTGTCTGCGCCATGACACCAACTTCCTCCACAAACTCAACACTGGCCGATTATCCACCTGCTTCCAGGCCACCCGGAAGCTCACCCACGGACCCTTCTCCTGCCAAAGCTGCAGCTTTACCAGCCACTGAACATCGGCACGTCCTGCCCCTCCCACCAGGGCAGGTCACAACCATCTCAGATGCATACTACTCAACACCCGCTCGGTCCACAAGCATGCATCGAACTCTGGGACCTACTCGACTCATCCTCTCCGGACGTCGCCTTCCTGACGGAGACCTGGATGAACCACTCCTCGGCGCCCGACATTGCCATAGACATACCGGCCAGCTACAAGATCACCTGCAGGGACCACACCAACAAACCAGGAGGAGGAATCACCATCGTCCACAGGAATACCCTCAGAATTTCGAACCAGCACCAAAGACAGCCTCAGCACTGCAGAACATCTGCACTTCCAGATCCACATCGATCCCAACACCACCCTCAGAGGAACCCTCATCTACAGACCCCCCGGACCCTGACCACAGTTCAGCGACTCCATAACCGATGTCGTCAGCTCGCACGCCCTTGCTTCCACAGACTACATCCTCCTCGGAGACCTGAACTTCCACCTCAAGAATACCGACGGCAACTCCGCCACCCTGCTCGACAACCTCGCCAACCTCGGACTCAAACAGCTCGTCATGACCCCCACCGACTCCGCTGGACACACGCTCGACCCCATCTTTTCCGCCAATAAACCACGTTACCTTCAACCACACCACTGAACTCCACTGGACTGACCACTGCTGCATCCACTTCTCTTTCACGAAACACACCACGCACAACTACCCGCAACGAATCCCCCACTGCAGCTGGAACAAGGTCACCGAAGACCAGCTAATCACCACCCTCGCCTGAGACCCACCGACACGACTCAGCTGCCCGCAACTTCAGGCAATGGATCGACGACTGCTCCAACACTCTCGCCCCGATCAGGAAACCCTCAAACTGACGCACCAACAGGATGGCCATTTGGTTCACCACCGACCTCCAGGCATCCAAGCAGACTTGCCGAAGACTCGAGAAGAAGTGGCACCACGAACAGACACCGGACAACCATGCAGCCCTCAAGAACTCCATCCGCAAGCACCACCAACTCATTCGAACCGCCAAAAGGACCTCCTTCAAGGAACGTATCAACAACAACGCGCACAACAGCAAAGAGCTCTTCAACATCGTGAAAGAACTCGCCAACCCCAGCTCCAGCTCCAACGACATCCCACCATCGCAAGACCTCTGCGACTCCCTAGCCACCTTCTTCCACCACAAGATCGCAGACATCCACAACAGCTTCAACACCCAGACCCCCTAACAGCCACCAACACTTCAAACTCACCGCCCCCCAACCACACCAGCCTCCTGATCTCCTGGAACCACGTCAACAACAACGGCACCATCAAAATCATGAACACCATCCATTCCGGCTCTCCATCCGACCCCTGCCCTCACAACATCTTCAACAAAGCGAGCTCTATCATCGTACCCCAACTCCGGTAGATCATCAACAGCTCCTTCGAGACCGCCACCTTCCCGGAGAGCTGGAAACACGCCGAGATCAACGCCCTACTCAAGAAACCCAAGGCGGACCCAAAGGACCTCAAGACCTACCGGCCCATCTCCCTGCTCCCGTTCCTGGCGAAAGTCATCGAGAAGACTGTCAACAGGCAACTGGCCTGCTTCCTTGAGGAGAACAACATCCTGGACTCGTCCCAATCTGGATTCCGCAGAAACCACAGCACCAAAACCGGCCTCATCGCCACCACCGACTACATCAGGACCCTGCTGGACAACGGCGAAACCGTGGCCCTCATCCTCCTGGACCTCTCGGCCGCCTTCAACACGTCTGCCACCACACCCTACGCACACGCCTCCACGACAAAACCCTGGACTGGATCACCTCCTTTCTCACCGGCAGAACCCAGAGAGTCCGCCTCCACCATTTCCGATCCGAAGCCACCATGATCACCTGCAGCGTACCCCAAGGATCATCCCTCAACTCCCCCCTTTTAAACATCTACATGGCACCGCTCACCAACATCGTCTGAGCGACGACCTCAACATCATCTCATACGCTGATGACAACCAGCTGATCCTCCCCCTCACCAAGGACCCCACCACCACCAAAACCAACCTCCACGAAGGAATGAAGGGCGTCGCAGAATGGATAAAGAACAGTCGCCTGAAACTGAACTCTGACAAGACGGAGGTCCTCATCCTCGGCTCCACCCCCTCCACCTGGGACGACTCCTGGTGGCTGGCCATGATGGGAGCTGCACCGACACCCACCAACCCCGCACACAACCTGGGGTTCATCCTGGACTCAACACTATCAGTGACCCAGAAAGTCAACGCCGTCTCCTCCTTCTGCTTCAACACCCTCCGCATGCTTCACAAGATCTACAGATGAATCCCCACCGGAACCAGAAGGACGGTCACCCAGGCCCTCGTCATACATCAACGGCCTCTACGCGGGAACGAAGGCCAAACTCCAGAGAAGACTTCAACGCATACAGAACGCCTTCGCTCGCCTCATCCTAGACATCCCCCGCCAAAGCCACATCACTACCCACCTGAGAGACCTGCACTTGCCCCCCTTCAACAAGAGGATCACCTTCAAGCTCCTCACCCATGCTCACAAAGCACTCCACAACACTGGACCAACATACCTCAACAAACGACTCACCTTCTACACCCCGAACCGCCAGCTTCGCTCCGCTGACCTCGCCCTCGCCACCATTCCACGCATCCACCAAACGACCACGATGGCAGGTCATTCTCCCACCTCGCCGCCAAGACATGGAACACCCTCCCCATCCACTTGCGACAGACCCAGGACCTACTGACCTTCAGGAGGCTTCTCAAGACCTGGCTGTTTGAGCAGTACCAGCACCCCCCTCCACCCCCACAGCGCTTTGAGACCCTCACGGGTAAGTAGCGCACTCTACAAAAGACTGATTGATTGATTGAGTGGTCTTGAATAACCATAGAAAGCTCTCAAAGTGGTATGTGGAGAGCAGCCTTCAGGCTTACCTTCAAGGAGTGTTAAGCAGCTTGTTTTACCAGTTTAATCTGTAGTGTAGGTTAGATGAAAGGAAACCACACTCTGTTTAGGAAAATAATTAAGTCTATTTATTACAACACAATATCACTGTCACATTGGTATATCTCCTACTCGGAGATATCAACACAATACACAAGAATACTTCAAAAGCAATCAGGTAAGGAGCAAAAAATACAGTGGTCTCCAGGGGGAGACGAAACATATACTAAGAAAGTGGAATGCGAATTGCAATGGAGAATGGGACTTCGACCAGAACACCCAGAGGAGCCGGGGACACAAGGAGCCACCCAAGGTAAGTACCCACGAACCCCACAGAGGCTGTGTGCAGAGTGGAAACACAAATGTTGCAGTTTTGAAGAAGGACCCTTCCGAGAGGACCCTGAAGAAACCCTTTGAAAGACAGAAGGTTGGAGAGCCGCCCCACCCGTGGATGCCCTAGGAACCAGGTTACCTACACCAGGGCAGCCGAGTGCATAGGGGTGAAGTGACGTCGGAACCTGCCGTAGACAACAATGGACAACTTAAAAAAAGCCACCTCTGGAGCAGAGTGTGAAGGAGTCCAGTGGAATCCAAGGGTGGATTCTGGAAATGAAGAACCTGCAAGCAGAGGGGACAGAGTCTATGCCCCTCGGAGGTGAACAAGAGGCACAGAGACGCAATGCCCACCAATGTCTGGAGGTTCTGAAGAATCGACTGTGATCTTTGCACTGAAGGTGTAAGGACCAGGCGATGCTGAGACCAAGAGCTGTGCACGAGCTGTCCCACATTGGATGACGGTGACTAGGTAGTCGGTGTCCGGCGGAGGCACCCACAAGCCTTTGTAGTCGAAACTGGTGCGGAAGACAAAAAACAAGCCACATTGGGACAAGCAAGGTCCAAGGGACTCACCAACAGCAGGAGAGTCAGAACAGGCCCGAGCAAGCAGGGGAGACCACTGAAGCAAGAAAAGACCCTCAGGAGGACCCACAGGCGGAAGGCAATGGAGTTGCAAGAGGACCTCGAGCAGCTCAACTAAGATGAAGGCCCATGGTGCAGAGAGTGGAGTGAGGATATTGATCTTGGAAGGAAGAGGTGCTGGAGGTAGAAGCTTCTTGTAGCCCAAAGATTTCTGGAGTGCAGCGCCAACAAGCCTTGGCAACGGAAAGTCAATGCGGTACACAGGGGTTTGGTCCTAGCGGTTCCAATGAGGGATACTGGCCTTAACATTGCACAGAAGACAGGTCAGCCATCATGGGAGTTGCATAACAACCACTGTGTTGCCAAGCCTTGGAAAGTCCGTAGGACGACAGGAGAAGTAGACTGGTCAGCTTCATTTCCGTGCCTGCAGATGCAGGGGAGTGACACCTTTCATCCAAGGGAGATTTCTTCGGGTGTCCATGATCCCCACAGGTCTATTGAAGAACCTGGATGAAGCACAGACACCAACAATGGAGAAGACTTAGAGAATAGCGAGACCAGGAGCAGTTAGAGTCTTCCTAGGTGCAGTCTCGGTTCCAGTCGAACTCTAACAAAGTCCACGTGTCTAGACGATTGAAGAGTGACGTAGTTCATGGTTGAGTCTTGTCCCACAACTAATCTGAGGACCCACCCACAGGGTAGCCCTTAAATACCTTAAAAAAAGGATTAGGACAACTTGGGGGTCCCTCCCAGAGGAGGGGCTGGACATAGGGGAGGATACTCCCATTTCCTTTAACAAGTTATGTGCCAGACAGGGAGCTAAGGGTTCCCTGAACTGGTTCAAACAGGAGTATGCTAGGAGGGAACCAAATGTGCCCTTCAAAGCAGTCTGGTGGCGTTGACAAGTGCCCCCACCCCAGCCCAATACACTAAGTCCTGTCTGGGAGGTGGGCACACCTCCCTGTGACAGGATATCTATTGTCCTACCTTCTCCTGCTCGAGCATGGCTCAGTGGCAGGAGGGGAGAATCATGTCTGTGGTCAGCAGCAGCACTAGCGTGATTCCAGGCCTTGAAAGGCTGTTACCGGGAGTGCAGAGGGTCCCCTAAGGAGCCCCCAGTACATAAAATCATACCTCCAACACTAGAATCAGTGTTGGGGAATGATTCCAACATGTTTGATGCCAAACATAACTGGGTTCGGTGCCCCCACTATATAGTTAGACATCTTGAAATGAGTGATGCCCCATTACTTAAAATGGCTGACTGCACCTACAAAGCGTGAAGGATCAATTTTGGTGTTTTTTAGGGGTGTCCTGCTTATGCAGAGGCACCCTCACACTTGTACCAAACACCCTGCCCTCAGGACTGAACGGCCTGTCATGGGGTGACTTATCGGTTTTGAGTTCAGTGACATCAGATATAAGGAAACTTACATCTTTTGTGAGAGGTGCAAGCACTAACTCAAACAGGCTGCAATGGCAGGCCTGTAGTCACAGTGTAAGTGGTAGGCCTGGGCCAAAATTCCGTTCTGCTCGCGGAAATTGCGATAATTTGGCATTTTTCGCGTTCCGCGGAAAGCGCGAAAATGTCAAAATTGCCGCAATCCGCATCTTAGCGGTAATTTGTTTCTTGCTCGCGCTGTAAAAAAAGACATTTTCGCGTGCGCGCGATCGCCTTACCAGAATCCCCGCATTCGCCGACAAGTTTTCCCGACCCGGTCGCGTTCTCCACGAGATGTTGGATTGTTGGTAGCCATTTTGCGCTGTCTCGCGACAGTTCGCGCCCGCATTAACGTCATTTGTCACGCGATCACGTGATTTGTCACGCTATCACGTCTTTCTTCTTGCGATCATGCACCGCGAGAGTATGAGAAGATTGCGATCTCGAACACGTCATTCTCCACCGCAAGCGAGACCGTGAGGACGCAGGCACGTCTAATCGAACGCGAAAAGGAGAAAGAGACCACGAACACGTCATATCCAACGCGACAGGGAGCGAGAGAACGCAATCAAGTCATTTTGGACACGCCATCAACATCCAGCGGAAGTAATGTGAAGCTTGAGAACTCGAACATGTAAAATTTTCAATTTGGAGAAGAATATCAGCTCTAGCAGCATGAAATCTTCTGCAAATGATGATTTTGGATGAAAACAACTCCTCAGATTGACATTTAGCTGTCTTTTTTTGTGCAAGGAGTCCTTTTTAGGTCTCGCCTGACCCAGCGCATGCGCTGGTCTGGCGAGACTTATTGAGAGGGCTCCAAAAAGTGCTACCAGGCCAGCCTAGAGCTACAGTGCATGTGCGCGGGCGCGCGCGCCGCACATTACCGAGATTACTTTCACTTTCGGCCGCATGGCCGCTTTGATGTTTGATTGCGATCACTTTCGCGGCCGCATGGCCGCTTGGCATTGCCAATAGGTCTC
The DNA here is from genome assembly GCF_964204655.1 of Triturus cristatus. Taxonomy (NCBI): domain Eukaryota; kingdom Metazoa; phylum Chordata; class Amphibia; order Caudata; family Salamandridae; genus Triturus; species Triturus cristatus. The sequence continues at coordinate 923,649,170 of NC_140588.1, forward strand.
GCTTTTGGGACCTTATAAGTATTTAGTTACGCAACTGTTGCATGGCTAAACACTTATATGGTCCCAAAGGCGAGACCTATTGGCTATGCCAATGCTTGTTTAAAAAGGAGGGGAGAGGGAGGAAGTGCCACAGAATCTCCAACTTCCTGTTCCTGTCCAGCAGGCTCCTCCCAGTGCTTTGTCCACCTCCTGCTCATTCTGCCTTTGGATTTGGAGCTGGAAAGATCACTCTTTTTGTCTGCTGCATCATTGCACTTGGATTTGAGGATTTTTTATTTGGATATTTTACAAGTAAGTGGTTGTTGTGTCTGTTTGATTGTGGGCATTGCAGTTGTTGTAACTACAATTTATTTTGGTAACTAACATCATTCCTTTTTTAAAAAATGTTGTGGGTAGTAGTAGTCAGTAGTAGGCCCGAGCTAGTCATGGCCTCATGGGTGTGTGCATGATGAAGCAACTGTTCCTTTGGTGTTTTTTTATGTATTTCATTTTCAAGCATCATTTAGGGCCTGGATGGCATTGGAATTAGTTGGGAAATGTGTTTTTTTAGGGGTGGGCTTTCTGATGTTGTTGGGCCTGGCCATGTGGCTGGTGGCCATTTTGAAGCCTAGGCCTGCAAGTTTGCTTGGCCTTGTCTGCCAACAGGCCTGCTTTCATCCAGTAGGATCAGAGCAGGTAGCCACAGCTTTATTAATCAAGTGTTTTCTGTGTGGTCTGTTGAATTTAGACATCATTTAGGGCATGGATGGCATTGGATTGAGTTGGGGAAGTGTGTTTTTTTGGGGTGGGCTTTCTGATGTTACTGGGCCTAGCCATGTGGCTGATGGCCATTTTGAAGCCTAGGCCTGCAAGCTTGCCTGGCCTTGTCTGCCAACAGGCCTGCTTTCATCCAGTAGGATCAGAGCAGGTAGCCACAGCTTTATTAATCAAGTGTTTTCTGTGTGGTCTGTTGAATTTAGACATAATTTAGGGCATGGATGGCATTGGATTGATTTGGGGAAGTGTGTTTTTTTTGGGTTGGGCTTTCTGATGTTGTTGGGCCTGGCCATGTGGCTGGTGGCCATTTTGAAGCCTAGGCCTGCAAGTTTGCCTGGCCTTGTCTGCCAACAGGCCTGCTTTCATCCAGTAGGATCAGAGCAGGTAGCCACAGCTTTATTAATCAAGTGTTTTCTGTGTGGTCTGTTGAATTTAGACATCATTTAGGGCATGGATGGCATTGGATTGAGTTAGGGAAGTGTGTTTTTTTGGGGTGGGATTTCTGATGTTGTTGGGCCTGGCCATGTGGCTGGTGGCCATTTTGAAGCCTAGGCCTGTGTGTCTGGTGTGTGTTGGTGTGCAATGCATGCTCCCTGCAGACCTTTTTGGGACCTGTGAATGTTCGTAATTGCATTTTGTTGCATTAAAAAGGCAGAGCAGTGTGCTTTAGCATGCATCCTTTACCTGGCTTTTATATGCCTTTTGCTAGCTCCTGGTGTTTCCCAGGTCCCCTGCTTGTTTGTGATTTGTGAGTGTCCATGTGGCTGGTGGCCTTTTTTGTATTGGAAGTTATTAGTGTCCTGCTTTTGCCATATAGGCCTGCATGGTTTCCCGATTGGCTTACTGCTTCCATCCATCCACCCCCTTTGCCAGCAGCAGCTCAATGGATGCTGAGATGCTCAAATAATTTAATAGCAAATAGGGTCCACCCCACTTCCATTACACTTTTATTTTGGTGGTTCTTATTAACTTTCCTATCCTTCCTGAGAGTGTAGTGTGTGACTGACTGTACACAGTAGTATAACATAGCCCTTGTTCAAAAAACGTCATAAATGGCTACACTATATCTTTTGTTTGCACTAGTACAGTAGTAAGTAACTGAACCACAACAACAAATGCAACTTTTCACTGATATTCTTCTCCTGGCTTATTTGCTTTTAGGTGCACAAAAAGCCAGAGGAGGAGGTGTCATCAGCATCACCCGGCTACCCGTTGTACTGCCAGCCAGACAGAAGTCCTGCTGCGCATCACGTCCACGTGTGACCAGAACTTGTTGTGCATCTGCATCCTGCCTGACATCTGAAGAACATGGCCCCAAAGAAAGGTACCAGGTCCAGTACCAAGAAAGTTGCCGGTGAGAAGAAGGAACAGAAAAAGGAAGTGCCATTAACCACGACTGGTGGTGTGCCGGACAATGTTTTTTTTGGCACCAAAAAAGTTACTCCTGCAGCAGCGTTGTCCGGGAACCAAGCTGGGAGCAGCACCTCAGCACCAGCGGTCCAACCCCACCAACCTAGGCCCAAGGGCTTTAGTGTCGCAGAGGTAGCCAGTCTACTAATGAGCAGCAATGTTGAAGAAATGTCATTATCACAAAGTAGTACACAATCAACACAGGCGCAAACTCAGCAGATAAGTGTGCAGCCGCAACAAGAACAGCAGCAGCCGCAACAAGAACAGCAGCAGCCGCAACAAGAACAGCAGCAGCAGCAACAAGAACAGCAGCAGCCGCAAGAAGAACAGCAGCAGCAGAAACAGCCCACCATAGTAGTTGTTGCTCCTAACGTAGGGGCATTTCAGGAAATCGAGCTTCCTGCAGACAAAGTGGAGCAAAGTCAAACCACTGTTTCAGAAGATCTATTGTCTTCCAGACCACCAGCAAGGAAAAGGAGGCGTATTCCATCATCTTCTTCTTCAAGCCCCGCTTCTGATGATCGTGATGCCACTTGGCACCCACCAGCTCAGTCTGAGAGTGATATACGCCACAAGACAATGCTTCTGAAAAGGAAGGTCCCAGAAAAACTTAGAGTTATGGAGGTATATGTAGAAGAGGGGGTGAAGCTGATGTTGATGAAGACGAGCCTGTCATCACGCACATTACTCCCGCCCCAAAGGGATTGGAGACCAACATTCTCACCCTATCCAGAAAGGCTGCTACTGAGCGGGATGTAGCACGGATATCACCAACACAGGTTACACCACCACTACCTCCAGCTGCCATATTTTCCAAGGCCCGGCAGGGACCTACATCCAGCTCAACCATCTCAGTAGGTAGTGGTAGTAAAAGTCACAGTCTAGGTGCACAGGGTCACATTTCAAGCACACCCTCCAGTTCATCTGGTATTGAAAGTGGCACATACAGCAGTGCCAGAAAGTTCTCCTCCCCAGTTTGGGACTTCTTTTCTGTTAGCACCAAGGAGGAGAACGTTGCTATCTGCTCAATTTGTCGGCAAGGTGTTCGGCGGGGTAAGCTTGGTACAAACTATGGTACCGGAGGCCAAGCAAGTCATCTCAGAATACACCAAACTATCGTGTGGCAGAATCACCTACTTCAGTTAAAAGAAAGTAGAAAAACTCAACCCATTGAAGTTGGTCAGGAAGAATCAGGGAGCGATATTATTGCGGTGGAAGGTGAAGAAGAGGGAGGCATTTCTAGCCCTGTCCCCAGTAGTGCAGTTGTACCGCCCACATCCTCCTCAGTAACATCTGAGTGGCACCGCAGTAAGAGCCATACTCAGAGTCAGGCTGAGACACCAAGGCGACCGAGTACCGCAATGAGACAAACTGTGTCGTTGAGCCTAAGTAGGTTAATGAAAACAGCACCACAAAGGAAAGTAATCCAGCCTACCATTGAGAGCATATTGAGGTTGGAGGGGCAGTTCCAACGCAACCACCCAGCGGCACGGTTGTACAATGCGAAGCTGGCTAAAATGCTAGCGCTGGACCTTCTTCCTTTTTCATTTGTGGAAGGGGTGGGTTTCCTTGAATTTGTGCCCTAAATGGAAGGTTCCCAGCCGGTCCTATTTCGCAAGAATTGCTGTTCCGGCACTACATCATGATGTGCTGGAATTGGTTGGACAAGCTTTGCAGCAGAGTGCTGTTCACAATATCCACCTGACAACAGACATGTGGACCAGTTGCCAAGCCACAGATTACATGTGCATCCCTGCACACTGGGTCTCTTTTGAGGGGGTTAGAGATAAGCTATCTGCACCAGGTGCTGTTGACACAGCTGCGATTTTTAAAGGTACTCGGAAACATGCAACTGTAGCCATGTTCGCCATGGAGAAATCTCATACAGCTGAAAATATTTTAGACGAGTTTTGCAGCAAGGTTTTGGAATGGCTGCGGCCAAGAGGGCTTAGTATTGGTTTTGTTGCCACAGACAATGGCAGTAATGTGCTTAAGGCCATGGAACTTGGTTCCTATTTCAGGGTTCCGTGTTTGGCGCACTGCATAAACATTATAGTTCAAGACTTTCTAAAAAAAGAACCCATAGTCAGCAATTTACTGGCCATCTGCCAAACAATATGCACTCATTTCAGCCATTATTTTAAAGCTCGGAAGCAGCTGAGGATCATCCAACGTGAACATAGGATGCCAGTCAAGGCACTCATCCAGGAGGTGGCAACACGTTGGAACTCAACGTGTTACAAGCTTGATCGTCTGTATGAGCAGTACAGGTCACTCCATGAATATATCTGGAAAAGAAGAGGGGATGCTACTGTTTAAGGCATGAACCTTGAGATGGAGCAATGGAGCCTAATTAAATGCCTGACTGAGATGCTTTGTCCTTTTGAGGTCTTCACACGTGAAGTCAGCAAGGAGGACTGTACAATGGGCCAAGCTATCCCATGATTGCAAATGCTAGAGCATCAGCTGAAGAATGTGTCTGAATCATACAAAGGTGTGGAGGACAAAAGGGAAGCCTATCACTTGGTGGAGAGATTAGCCCGTCGCTTAGCTGAAAATGTAAGGATACAAAATAAAATTTTGTCACAAGAACATTACATTTGTGCCACAATTCTGGATCCACGTGCAAAATTTGGACTGAAGACATTCTTTGCTTTTTCCGAGATTGATGTTGCCCGCTACAAACCTTGTATAGCTGAAGCAGCCAGTAAGTTGGAAAACGAACAGCTGCTAATTAAAAGCCCGCAAGATCAACCCACAAGAAGTACTGCAGCAGGGCATGCAGGATCAAGTGTAACTTCGTTGGCTGAGGGCAGTGCGTTTGGATCACAACACTCACCATCACTATCGACAACAGCAACAATAACTGGATCATTAGGCCCAGTACAATCATTAGAGGATTGGTATGTACAGTTAGGCATTAATAAGCACAGTGCTGATGCACAGAGAAAAGAGCACGAAAGCTTACCAGCAGCACCCCTGAACATTGAGCGGATGGTCCAGGCCTATCTGGACGACCCAACAGAGGTGTACATTGATCAAAACCCATTGCAGTATTGGCATAGGAAAAGGTCTGAATGGCCACTGCTCAGCAGGCTGGCGATAAGCTATCTGGCTTGCCCTGTCGCAAGTGTCTCTTCCGAACGTGTTTTCAGTGCTGCTGGTTCCATTGTAACATTGAGAAGGACCAGTCTCTCGCCCAAAAAAGTGGAGAGGTTAACAATGATCAAAATGAATCAGCACTTCATACCACCGAATTACACAATACATGAAGCAATGGAGGAAGATGAGGACAGCGGCTCAGGTGATGGAAGTAGTGTGTCACATGATGATTACCTACTACTGGCTGACCCCCCAGAATTTGAGGACGAGCTATACTTCCCTGACAATTAGGCTTGCACTTACTGTCATCCTCCCTTTTTTCCCCCTTTATTTGTGTGTCTGTCGTTCCAGTTACAAACTTGTGAATCACAACAAATCCATTACCACCGTCTTCTACTCTTCTTATTTCATATACAAGATTCAGGTGTCTGCAATTTGACAGTACAGTCCTCCGAATCCAGCTCCTCCGCTCCATCATACTGAATGTCCCGCCCAAATCCATTGCCCTCATGAATGATGATTGGATGATGGTAAATACTAGAAGAACAAATTCCAACTTTCCTAGTCCTGCCAAAAGAAGTGGAGCATGAATCAGATGACTACTATAGCTATCCTCCTTTCAGAGCCGAGAGAGACTGCCCATTATTAACTGAAAATAAGATGGGACAGGTAATGATTGATGCCATGCATCGGACGCAGAGTCACAGACTGAATAATTTTATTGTGTTTGTTGTGCATGAAGTTATGTAATTGTGCACTAATCATCTTTCTACAGAACACACTAAACGTAACTCAAGGTGAATTCAATTTTACCCTTCTTGCAAATAAGAAATTTGTACTTCTCCTGCAGCTTGGTGATACATTGCTTTTAATTAAATACAGGAAGGGGACTCACTCAATCTGCGCAATGAGTATGATTGAGACAACAGCACCGTCCATGATGATGATGGCGAAATAGACGGCCCGTTAACTTAAGATGAGAAGGAACAGGTAATGACAATTAATGGCATGCATTGGACACCTGACTCTGAGCGATTGGTGTTTGTGTTTTCGTTGTTTGTTTGTTGTGCACAAAGTGAAGTCAAAGTGTACTAGTAATCTATCTTTCTGTACACACTAAAGACTGACTCAAGTAAATAATATTTCTACTCTTGTTGTGTAATAACAATTTTACTTCTACTGCAGGCCGATCTTCACAGTCAGTCAGTAAAAGTATCTGAGATGATGATGAAGTCAGGAGGACGTTTCATGAGTGGCATAAAAGAAAAACTTAAAAGCCTAAAGGTAAACACGTCAACAACAACCACAGCAGACCCAAATGTCTGTGTAGAAGTGGAATAGAGTGTAGCGGCGGGGTGACTGCGGTGCATTGATTTACTAACTTAAACTGTAAAATGCTATGTTTGGAATGGATAATGTGCATTGCCTTTGTCCAACTCTTTAAAAAAAAAAAAAAAAGTACTCTAAAGTCTAAACGTAGGATGTGCTACTGCTAAGCAACGTGCCGTCAGGCCTGTCACTGTGGGCCTGCTCTCTCCTGTTATTGTTGAAGGTCAATGCTAGAAACAGACTAGAGTAGAGATGATGCATACATGCCACCTCAGAAAGTGTTACTACAACATAACTTGTGCATTTGTTTCAACTTTGTTTCTCAATATCCCCTTTGGTTTTCCATCTACAATTACAGGCCGGGCCTTGCCCTATACTTTGGAAAACATTACACTGCACACTTACCTTACCAATAATTCGAAAAAAAAATTCCAGCCGGGCAGTGGCGAGTGGCGAGTGGCGACACACCCAAGATTGATGGACGAGAGGACCAAGAGGAATGCCGAGATGCAAATCCAGTCCACATTTTTTACCAGGATAACACAGTAACAGTATCAACTTTTATCTTCTTTTAAATAATTTGAATAATTTTTTTGTATACAATCTTTACAACAGTGTGTTCTTGATGTTGTTATTATCATCATTAGGTTTGCTCTCTGTTTACGATTCTTCCCTACCAATATTTCAATTTTCTATTTGCTATCTGTAAAAGTATTAAGGCCGGAACAACAGAACAAGAAGTGTATGTAATCAGGGTCTCTCATCATCATGCATGCATTTCCTTTTTCTCCCTTAACATATGGATATGTTAGTCTTCAAAGATTGTCGTTTGTTTGTCCATGCATACTGTTTTTCAATGTCAAACCTTTCCCAAAACCCCCTTCCCATCCATTCAACAAACCCTAACCCTCTTCCCCCAGGCTGTGTGACTTATTGTCGGTGTGTCTAAATTAAATGTACACCAATACTTAATCACACACTTGCTGGGGCGTATGTGGCAAAAGCAACAGTACTTCAATTTCAAGGCAGAGCGATGAACTTCTTCTGCTTGCCCACCCATGAGTAGGATATTTTAGAGGTTATTTTATTTAACAAAGGAACATATACCTCAGCATTAATTGCCGGCATTGATTGGATTTGTTTGTTGTCATTCCTCATACACAGCAATAACTGTTAGGCTGTAGGCCTAGTCAAGTGACTCGAGTTGACACAACTATAGTTTGTAACTCTGTCTAGTAAGCTATCCCAACCACCATTATGTTTTGTAGTAAAATATTTTAGCATATTATTGTTGCTCGGTAAGTTCTGTACTGTACTTCATTCTACTACTCCTCTAACAGTCTCTCAAAGGCGATTGACTGTCTCCTTTTCTTTTCTTGCAAATGCTGCCGCCCTGCCAGTGTCTACTACTACTACTATACTACCACCACCACCCCAATCATGGCATGTTAGAAAAAGGAAACCATCTTCACCATGCAGCCATTGCTGTGCCTAAGTTAAACATAAACATCAAGCACAGGTAAGAGAGAAGTTTGGGGGAGGCAGAATTAATAATGGACATGTTTTCAATGAATTCAATTTCACACACCAGTCCAGATAAAGAATGCATAGACTAGAGGACAGACTGAAAGTACTAGTAGGACAAGTCAATCAGTGAGGTGTGTTGCATCTATCTGTTTGTGTCTTACACAGTCAGCCAATTATTTAAATCAAACACAGGCTATGGGCGGCCCTGCACCAGCAAGGAAACAGTGTGATGTAAAACAGTAACCCCACCTACAAAACATTAACAACATTGCATGTAACATAGACAAATATATTTAATTTACCCTAACAAAAATAAACTAAAAACCCACAAAAGCTGTCCTACCCCTCTCCCTAACCCCAACCAATGTCCGTAGGAACGTCCAGGAGAAAAAAGTAGTCCGACAACCCAACGCCCAAACCAGTTCCCACCCACCCAAACAAGAATTAAAAAAGGGGCAGAACTTGAAGACAGGGACTAAGGTGTGGGGCGGAACTGAAGGAGGACATGCATCTGCCCCTCTAAACGGGCGACGCGGCGTCTGAGGGCGCGGCAGTTGCAGCCACAGTGGGGGGGCACCAGAGATGGCACTGCGGTGGCAGCGGGCAGCCGCCAGATGGTGGCGCCGTACCGTTGGAGGGCGGTGGCTGGGGCCCGGGGCACTGGAGGAGGCTTCAAGTGCTGCTGCAGTCTCCTCCTCCTCCTCTGCCAAGACCACCAGCCGCCGGTATTCACGCTGGATTGCCTCCAGCTTCCGGCGCCGTGCCTTGGCGGCCAACTCCTTTCGATTGAGTTTAGGAGTAGCTGTGTATCAAAAAGAAAAAAAACAAGACAATTGTAAAATATACTCTTAGAAAAACAGTAAGAAAAGTTAATTATTTATACACATAGTGGCATGGTAGAGTAGCACTATAATATAAAGCACAGTAGTACATAACATTTTAAATCTCGCCCGTCCTTCTTCCTTCCACCCGTCTTTCACTTTTTAGTTGAACAGTGCACCAGGTGCTCTTCTCCATAACACTTTCAAAGCGGAGTTGAAATCAGATAGATGAGGCCATTGGTTACTCAATACTCCCGTTCCTATGCCAATTAAAGGGATTCTAATCTTCTAGTTCACTCTTCAAACGTTCACAACAACTCATACTTACTTAGGACATCGGATGGCGGGCAGGGTGGGGGTCCCGTGGGGACAATTAAGTAGAAGGATGTGCCCGGCACAGTGGCGGGCGCATCCTGTATTTTTTACATTCTAGTTGGCGGTGCCGAAACCAATGCTAAAAATACATGTTGAGCTGCTTTTTCAAGCACAACATGACAGGCCCCGTGCGGAGCCTGTCATGTTTTGCTTTGAAAGGCAGGGGGGGTACCATAGCATAGGTACCCTCCATGGGGGCCCCCAAGCATACTCTGCAATGTCTGCATGCCTTTCCGTGGCGGACGACAATGCCGCCACGCAAAGGCATTCCAAAATGCAGATTATATGGCTGGCGGTGTGTTCAGAGAGATACCACCACCATATTGAACCCTTTTCCGCCTGGTCGACATGTGGGGGGTCTGACTCTTTTCTACAGGGATGGCGGGAGGTTTGCCCCTGCGGTGTCGGCAGTGAATACCGCTGGCCCGGCGGGGGCAATACACCCACCATCCTAATGGGGCCCTAAGTCTCAACAGTACAGTATACATACAGTACACCCTTGCAGTGAGTGTACTGTCAAGTTCAACAATAGTTAAGGACTATGAATCTAACTTACCACCACCCGCCACTGGTGCTGCCACTCCCCCTACCGCTCCATCATCGGTGTCTGCAGCAACTGCCGCATCCTCTCCCTCCGCGTCGCCTTCGCTGGCCCCGGCAATGGTGGTCGGTAGTGCGCCTAGAAAACATTACACATTTATTAGGCGTCATATACACCTCCCCCTATTGATCAGTAGCAAGGTTGAAAAATGAGTTAATAGTATACTAACATACATCACTAGTACAAATCAGGTAGTAGTAGAGTAGACCTTAATAGTTATATATGGTCATTCTAGCCTTTGCTTAGTTAGCCCGAGCCATGCAACCATTTTACCTTTGGGTCTTTTATTTTTGCACATGTGACGTTACCTTGCAGCTTTTTGTATAAGACACCTTTGAGCCCACATGACCTGCCTCACACTGCTACTGTCTACCCGCTGCGTACAAGCGGTCAACAAAAACATTAACAAGCCACTTTTTTATGAAGTACTGGTGTACTGTTAGTCCATATTGCTTATCCATAAATGCTACACTTTTTGGCACGGCTGAGAAATGCTTGCAAGTTGCAATATACTAATGCGCACCATTTAATTTTTCGCATTACAGATGGAAGATTCCCTTCTACGAACCAGAGCTTTGCAGAACTTATGAATGATGCAACAACTACCAGTACTAGGTTCTTCTAAGGTGAGGGGTCCCTTCACTCAGATCTTCATTTATAAATTTATATAAACTAAATTCCTAGGGGATGGTGGTGCTGCCTTCCACCACTGTTCAGTTATCATGATTTAATTCCCAACTGTAAGTAAAGTGTAACAATGTTTATTGCTTTAATGTTACGGTTGGTGCTGCATTTTATAATAGAACAATGTACAGAGCTTCTCAATTCAAAATAAACATTTTGAACTTACAGAGACTTGGTGGTATTTAGTGTGGACTAACTTACACGAGTGAGCAAATTAAAGTAAGGGTGTGCATGTGCATTGCCTCCACGACTGAGAGGTTGGGTGTGTTGTGTTTTGGATTGTCTACTTGTTGGGTATCTTGGGGGGAGGGTTCAGAGACCTAATAGTTATGACAAGACAGTACTATAGTCGAGCAGGGGATTGGGGTGGGTTCTGAATTTCTGATTGAGGTGTGTGAGGAAGGTCCAACCTACCATCACCAACATCCTATTTTCTTGTGCAAAGGTCTGTATGTGCAAGATCCCTACAACAGTAGTAGTATGTCCTATAGGCTATCAGATCAAAATAGTAATAAATCTGGTTGGGCATTTGTTGCTGTGAATTGTCAAAGCCTCAAGATTAACAAAGACTCAAGATCAATAAGACTAGAAGTAGTACAAGAGGACGACCCAAAGGACTGGACTCAATGGCTAGAGCTACTGGTGAATCTGGGTTTTATTACAACCTTTCACATAAAGAGTGGCACTGGCCAACTGGGCAAGCTTAGCTACTACAGTACAGACAGACTGGTAGTAGTAGTAGTACTGAGAGTCATCATAGCAGAGGCAGGGATAACAATTTTTGAAACCGTACAGATCGAAGGAAAATTGTTGGTAAAAAATAGCATTGGGAAACTGAAACAATAGTTGGTGAAAGATATGGTGCAGTAAAAGTTATGGAATAAGAAATATTATTAAAAACAAGATGACTTACTGGGGCCAGCAGAGGAGCCCTCATTGGTGTCCTCCTGGTGGTGGTGTTCGGACTGTTGTCCCGCCGACTGCCCACTCCCTGTCTGTCTGCCCCTGGGTGCTGATGAACAGGAAGATATAAGAAAGAGACAAACATTGATGGATGGTGTTAAACAAATACAATATTTTTAAAGAACGGTCAAAAAACACTTATGTAAACAACAATTGCAATAACTAAATTGACCAATCTCATCTGGTCAACAAGTAGTATCGGGGGATTCCCGGATCGACTACTTAAGTTACTATTTATCAACAGTAATCCAGTCTTCCATTCTGATTCCAGAATATTAAGTTACAACTAAGCCTAAGTATGACGTACCACCCGACCTAGCCCACCTATTCCAGGCATGCCAATTGTACATTAAGTATGCATTTCCACTTCTTTTATTCCTCAACAATGCATATGGTCAAATGGAGGACACAGAAATACATTTTTTGTATACACCAAATTTTGGGTTGATTGATTGATGCTGATGTTCTGCTAGTGCTAACCCGATTACCACCACTCATTGAACAAACTAGAAAAGGTTCTAATAAAGACTGCCATACTAGCAGCACATCACGAAACTGAGGGGGCATCACGCATACCTCTAACAAATTAGAAACTCATACAAAGTACCTAAACCTAAGTATCAATCCGCCCCTATCTTTTAGTGACAGGACAAAGAAAGGAGTGGACTAGAGTCACTGTAGCATTACGTAACTTAATTTCTCTAAAATAAACTCTTACAGAACCACGCTAAGCGAGCGCAAACGCAAAGTTGCAAACAAGTAAGATTAGTAGTAGCGCAGAAGAGCACCTGTGTCATAATCACAGAAGACTTTTAAACGTAATTAACCTGGAATGTAAGCAGCAACATTCTAGCTGGTTGGAAGAAAAAAAAAGATATTCACAATATATAACACAGAGCAGAAGAACAGACACAAAGTAGTAATAATTAAATAGTTGCTCACCAAGCCCCGGGACCTCCACTCCTAGCAGGTCCAGCAGGTCCTTCTCACGGTCCAGGATGTCGGACCATCGGTGCGTCAGCTGCGCCTGAGTGCGCCGGACCCCAGAGAAGCGCGACACTGCCCGGCGCACCTTCCCCCACCGCTGCCGACACTCCCGGAGGCCGTATCCGGACCCAGGCCTGCCACCTGCTGCCAGGGTTGAGGGGAGGTGGCGCTGCACAAAGAAAATGAGTGCAGCCAACTTCACCTCCCCAAATAAGGCCCGTGCCTGCACCCCTTGTGGGCGTCGCCTTCCGCAAGAAAGGCAGTCGCGGCTCTGGCTGCGGCGACCAGCCCTACCCTTTGACATGGTTCTGGGACGGGGCGGGAAAGAAAAGGTAATAAAATTAAAGAAGTAAAGGAAATAAATAGCAGGCAATAGAAAGAGAGAAAAAGTAGCTAAAAAACAAAGAAAAAGTAGCAAAAACCAAAAATATAGAAGCAGGAAAATAGTTAGAGAAATAATAAATAAGAAAGATAAAAAAAAAGTGGCTTTAAACAAAGGATTAAAAAGATGTAGGGAGGATTCAAAATCAGGCCCCAGAACCATGCAATAGAGTGAAAAACAAGATGGCCGCACCCATTGCGACCACGTGCGCAAGTTTGCGCGATATTTTCTCCCCGAGCAAGCAAAAAGCAACGCGATCAAGTAAAAGCGGTTGCGAACAGGAAATATCTACCGCGAATGGGCGCGAACATGCATTGCGCGACCCGGAACAGGAAGTAAGCATCGCGAGAGGGCGGGACAAGTGAAAACAAGATGGCTGCGCCAGTGAGCAACCGCATGGGTAAGTTGTCGAGCCGCGATCACGCAAAAAATACAGCGAACAGGCTGGAAAAAAACTTCTGCGTCTTCGCGATACTTCCGGCGTGTTTGCGGAAATTTTCAGCATTTTCGCGATAGTTTGCGAAAGTTAATTTCGCAAATTCCGCCCACCTCTAGTAAGTGGACTCCCATTGATGGCACAATACATGCTGCAGCCCATGGGAGACCCCTGATGTGCCTATGTAAGATATACTAGGGATTTACAAGGGTACACCAGTAGCCAAATGTGGAGGTACCACAGTATTTACCAGAACCAATTTAGGGGAGAAAGCACAGCTGCTGGGGTCCTGATTGGCAGGATCCCAGCAAACTGATGATTGTCTTAAATACACTCTCTTCATCTTGTTTGGTTCCACAGGGTCTTTCCAGCAGATGAGTCACTGTCCACTTGTCCACATTGAATCTTGCATGTCGCCTCTGTGCCAGTGAGATTTTCTAAACGTGACTTAATTATTTGACCCTCTCCAGAGAACCAAATCTGCATTCAGTTTTTTAACTTCCTTACAGTCCCTCAGCAAGATCACAAAATTAATAAAGATTATTCAATTTTCTTCAAATACCCCAATCTCTCCCTCCATTACTAGGACTGCATATGGCCTGATGTGTCTAAGGGCTTTGCAGTTGCAAAGCCTGCCATTTACAAAATGTACAAAATCAGAAGCTTTGCGACCGCAAGCTCCCTAAATCCGACTGTTGCATCCTACGAATTGCAAATATCTTTGAGGGGCACACTCTACACATTGGGAATCCTTGTGAGTCGGCAGAATGAGGTCTGCTCCCACAGAGAACAGAGACTAGGAGCTTCTACCTGCTGTCTCCAACCCGGCAACGCAGCTCGGGTTGAAGGCAGCTCAGTGCGCATGTTGGTTTGGCCATCCTAAGACGGCCGGCCAAAGCGACATGCACACTGATAGAGTGCCCACCACTCCCCTCTGTGACTGCCCCTGGTTGGCCCTGCCCCCTGGACTCAGCACTTAGAACCTGAAAAATAAAAAGATAATAAACCTGTTTTATTATAGTTATATTTTTCAACTTTTGAGGCTGCTGGCAGGGGGTGCGACGCTCCTCCACCTTAGCAGAGGAGACACTGCTGAGTGTGTAGTAGTTGATGAAAGAGTCATGAGGTGGATTTAGTACTACCAGCCTTGGTATTTGGAGCATCTGTGTTTAATTGCACCGACCACAGGCTTCTGGAGAGAGCTTTGGGATGCAGGCACTGGCACTTTTTCTTTTACAAATTAAGCACTGTCTGTGTGCTCCCGCCAATACCCTTCAGGTCATTCCTGGGTTCATTTTTATTGTAAAAGGGGCTGTAAAATGGCATTTCTAACGCCACGCTTCTCCAGGGATGTGCCGTTCAGCTGCCTAGCGCCAACACAGGACGCCTTGCACCATAGTGCAAGGCTGTCTGCGTTGGGGGAAATGATTGTTTATGTGCAGGATGGCCTCCCTCCCTGCACATAAACAATCATTCATGGCGTTTTGAAAGTTCATTTTTTATTTATTGTTTATGTGCAGAAAGGGTCACCTTCCTGCACATAAACAATCATAGGCAATTTGCTATTTCTATGTGTGCTGCATAAGGTAGCACACATGGAAAAAACGAAAACTAGGAGAAATAAAGCATTTCTCCTCGTTTCGCCTGTTTAAGACCAGGTTTTCCCTGGTCTTAATTTTGGCGCTGCCTCCTATTTACGCCTCCCTTTTAAATAGGGGGAGGCATCAATATCAATTGGTGTTGAGGTGGAACGCCCACAGCAACACCCATTGCCCTCCCCTTTCATGCTAAGTGCTGCGTGAATGGGTGCCTTATTTACAAGGCAGTGTTGAGCCACATTAAGTGGCTTAACCTTGTCTTATAAATAAGGCAAAGCCCCTATCGCCACTACAACGTCACTAAAAGCGACATTGTGGTGGCGATAGGGGCTTTTAAATATTCCCCGAGGTCTGCTAAGTCTCACATAACTCTATCGCACAAGTTGCAGTCATTCAGTTGGATTCATGAACGGGCGGGGCAGATATTCTATGTATGTACCAATCTGTAGAACATCACTGGTCCAAAAAAATGGTGTTGCATCACCAGTGCGGAACAAAATTTGCATCTGTGATGCGAGCCGAGATCAGAGTATATCAAGGCCAAATGTAGTACTGATTCTTGTTGCACCGGTGGGGAGTTCTAATTTAATAAACGAAAACAGGTATTTAGAAATTTGGTAGTGGTACCAAGTAAGTATCAATGATGACAAGCGTCACATAGCGCACGGCTCATGATTATTAAATAGTAAAACTTCAATAGATGGTGTCAAGAACAGAGCCATAATAACAAAATGAACAATTGTTTACAGGGGGGTTACAAGCACCACTTATTAGAACAATACAATTATGTTGGCAAAGTGGAGATGATTCAGAGACTTTTAGGAGGTTGGGGAAGGCAGGGCCAGTGAGTTCATCAATACTTTTTGGGTGGCCTGGGTCCCTATGATACATGAATAACATTATAGTTTATTAACCCCTTCGCCGCGGCAGGAATTCCGCCGCGGCGCTGGGGGGGTTTGGGGGCAGCGCGGTGGCGCTGTGCTCATGACGGAGTGGTTCCGTCACGTCTCCGCCCACTGCGCTAATCGCCCGCATAGGCGGGGAATTAGCGCCTTGTGGGCGGAGCGGCGGCCAACGGCCGCAGCATGACGGAACCAATCCGTCATGAGCACAGCGCAACCGTGGCTCATGACGGAGTGGTTCCGTCATGAGCGGGGAAGGGGTTAAATCAAAAACAGGAGCAGGTTTTCTTCAGTGCGCACCCTGAAATCATGTATTTCTAGATTCTCTTATATGCGATATTGAAGAAAAAAGGAGGGAACGTGAAATTAAACAATTTCCTAGGATCAGACAATTTGAAAAAGTGAAAAAAACGGGATTAATACCAGGTTTTCTGTTTTTCACATTGTTCACATCAGTCACTAGATGTATTCCCTTCGCTTCGCCTGCACCTACCTTACCAATCCCCAACCCCCTTGCCTGACTGTCACCCCCCTGGCATCCAGGCGGCCCTCAGACACATCACATCACAACTTTTTGGCCCCTGGGGAAATGTTTGCGGTACCCATGCTCTGGACTGTGCTAAAGAAGTGGAATCCCCAGAGAACAGTGACATCAGTGAGGCTGACTTCTTTAGACGGGATTTGTCATACTGGTCCGGGTCACTCGGGGTACCAGTATCTTGTTACATCTGAATTATGTCTTTGTTCTTTTGGCCGCGGCTCAAACAGTCTCATTGATTGGAGCGTGTGTGAGAAGACAATTTCTGCTGCCTGGCTTTCTCCATAAAACGTATGCTCGTTAATTAAAAGCATCATTGGAATTTCCAAAGCAGAAAATGTATCGTATCAGTTATGTTCTTAAATAATTGCTGCCTTCAGATCAAATCCTCTTCCTTCAGGGGCTGTGTGTCATGTTTGTCTGCTATCCAGATTAGTCTGTGTGGTGCAAAGTGAATCCATTTTGATTATGCCATAAAGCAAGATGCTTCAACAGAGAGCTGGTTTTACTGCGGGTGATACATTACTTGTGCTTCCCAGATCGGAGCATTGGTGACAGGATTAGGAAAGGGGGGTCCAGAAAGTGAATGAGCTATAAAGATGCTTTCAAAGTTTGTTCCTACCTTACCACATGTGCTGTGCGTTCAAAGACAGAGGTCGAATGTCAGGGTTTGTCTTCTTACAAAATGCTGCTTATTCTTTTATCTGGGGACTGGTGTTTACTTTTCTTTTTCTGACTGCAAAATGAGATGATTTTGTAATTTAAACTATCTGACAATCTTGCTGGTTACAAGGAGTGTGAAAGGAAAGGATGCAGAATGTCAGTTTGTTTCTAGTAGCATTTAAATACCTGCAAACGATCTCTAAAAGTATTTCAAAGTATATCAGCCGTTATGAAGGCACATTTAAGTTCCTTTTTTTGTAATTCTGAAATTAGATTGAAACGAAGATTTTAATATGATTAAAACAAATCTAAACACTTAGGGCCTCATGTAGGTAGCATACCAGTTACCACTTCTTAAATACCGAACGTTACCGAATCGGTATTTAAGAAGTGGTAACTCGTATGTAGGTAATGAGTCGGTAATTTTTACCGATTCGTTACAATTCGGTAATTACCGAATCGGTATATACCGATTCGGTAATGAGGCATACCTTCCCATTGAGGGGAAGGTATGCCTCATTACCGAATCGGTAAATACCGATTCGGTAATGGTGGAGAACATGCAAGGGTGGCAGGGTGTCACATTGACACCCTGTTGCACCCCTGATTCGGCCATGTGTGCACATGTGGCACACATACATGCCCTAAGGGCATGTATGTCTGCCACATTGCACACTGCTAAGCGCTTCCAAATGCTTACACACAGCCATTAATTATTTACCACCAACTATTAGTTGGTGGTAAATACCGACTCAAAACATCACCCACACACTCCCCCTACATCTAATTTTTGTAATCGGAATTTACCGAATCGGTAAAATTACCGATTCGGTAATTTTACCGATTCGGTAAATTACCGAATTCAAAAATGAGCCCCCTACATACCAAAAGCCAAAATACCGGACGGTAACGGTATAATTACCGAAAATCGGCCGTTACCGACCGGTATTTGGCGACCTACATGAGGCCCTTAGTGATGTGGAAATTAAAAATATTTGCTGAAATACATTTTCCACACATCATTTGAGCGCTATATCGTTTCATCAGTAAAACTGTGTGTCTGAAACAATTTAGTGGCTCTGCAATGTAAAATGTGCTGTCTGTAAAGAAGAGTGTGCTACCACACCATGCTTCAGTAATATATGTGTGATAGTGTACTCATAAATACACCACCAGCTAAATACCACTCACTCCTTTACCACTCTACAGCTGAGTGGGCACAGCTAATTTATTGCAAATGTTCTTTGTTTTCTTGGATTTTTCACAATCCTATGGCCTCAGTGGTGATCTAACATTGTTGACATTACCTCATTTGTGAAAATTGTTCCAGCGCCACTAGATCGGAGACGGAGCCACCCCACCTCTTGTATTCTATCTTACACAGGTCAGTTTAGAGTGGTCATCGTTTTACCTGCAGATTTTCTGAGCTCCCATATGACTTCTAAAGTCAGACTCACACCTCTGCTCCAGCCATACAGCATTTCATCAACCTATCCAACAGGAAGTTGTAGGAAAGTGCCCCTTTTTTGCATGGTTTCTCCCCACCTTTTGCCTGATGCTTGGTGCTCCTTGACTAAGTGTTCGCTGGGTTCCTGCTAATCAGCTACCCAGGGTCAGTGTTCTTTCCCCAAAACTGTACCTTTGCTCCCACATTGGCACTCCTCTGGCCTACATATAAGTCCCGTGTAAAAAGTCCCAGGGGTCCCAAGGGCCTGGTAGGCAGAGAAAGTCTCTGAGGGCTGAAGCATATTTGCCACCCTCCGAGACTCCTCCCCTGACCCATGCACACTGCCAGTGCAGTCTGTGTGCCAGGGGGAGACCCTAAAACTACAAGTCAAGATGGCCCACTTCCCTGTGTACCATGCCCACCAAAATACTGCGTGTGGCATAGGTCAGTCACCCTTGTAGCAGGCCTTACAGCCCTAAGGCAGGGTGCACTATACCACAGGTGAGGGCACAGTGGCATGAGCCCTGGGTCTCTGCAGTACCAGTGCCATTCACAGGTATTATAAGTGCAGTAAAGCAATTTTTAAACCATGGGCTGGAAGTTTGGCACCTCGAATTCCACAGGTTCATGATGGCTTTACTGAGGACTGAGAAGTTTGGTATCAAACGTCTCAGACCATTTAAACCACACTGATGCCAGTGTTTGATTTAATGCCAAATGCTCTCAGAGAGCATCTTAGAGATGGCCTCTGAAAAATTACCTAACTCTAGTGGCCTAGCTGACATGTTTCTGGACCCCTGGGTCGAGAGCCTCCTGCTCTTGGGGTTCTGAAACAAAGCACATCCTGGGCAGAGGTACCAAGCCTCCTCCCCCAGGATGGGCAGGCTTCACGAAGGGCAAGCTTCAAAGGCTTGCCTCCTTTGTAAGATGACCCTGCCTTTTGCTACTCCCATCAACTGGCCCCCACTGGTTCTAACCCCCACTTTGTGAGGGATAATAGGCAGGAAAACCAAGATAGGAGGAGAGGTGTGCCCACCTCTGCCCACCCCACACCTCCACTGAAGAAGGAGAGGTGACGCACATCTCTCAGTCCCCACCATCTTAAAGATGGGGGGACCCAGCCAACCAGAGAGAGGCTTATGCCCCCCTCCCACTGGAGGGTGGCATAATAGGAGTTGTACCCACCCCAAGGAAGATACCCATCGGTCCTAACCTGTATCTAGCTGAAATGCCCCCAAATGTAGTATTTAGGGGTGACCCTGAACCTTTCATCTTCAGACAAGCAAGAAGAAGGACCAAGTGCCATGCTGAAGGATGAAGAGAAGTACACCAACTGCCTTGGCCCCAGCCCTACCGGCCTGTCCCGACCATGACCTGCTCCAGCCATTCCCCTGCATGTCCAGCAGCCCCCAGAAACCAGAGAATGTGCCCGTCCTTCCCTGCAAAGACTCTGTCTCTCATCAGAACCGGATTTGCCAAAGAAACTCTCTGGCCAAATCAACGAGTCTGCTCCACTCGGTACCCGACGCCCACAGCCCGAGTGGCCCAACACCACAAGGAGGTCCCCTCGTTGAACCTGACCTAGGATCTGGTGATCCCTGGCCAACTTCAAGTCTCCAGTCGATGCCTGCAGCTTCTACCTGGAGGGATCCCCCAACCACGACCGGAGGGGTTAAGGAAACCCGACGCCTAAAGACACCCCTACACCTGATGCACCACAGCTTTGGGTAGCCCATCTGATGGTGACCAGGCACCCCCTTGCATCCCAAAATACCTCCCCAGCCAGTGGTCGCCTCCAGAAAGCCTCTCTGCCCGAGCCTGCAGTCTTTGTTCCAACCGGAAAGCTCCCATAGAAAACAACAGGGCACCCGATGCCAACTCAGCACCCTGCACCCGACCGCCCCTGTGCCGCTGTGAGTGTACCTTGTGTGCTAACTCAGATTCCCCCTTTGCCTGAGCTTAACCACAGGAGCTTTGCTCCCAGAGTGCAGTGGTTTGCCTGGGAGCGGCCATCAACCAAAGCCCCCTAGCCCCATAGGCTAACATTGGGCCTCAGTACTCTGTACCCGGCTGCCCTAGTGCCACTGAGGGTGTTCTTCAATCAATCAATCAATCAATCAATCAATCAATCAATCAATCAATCAATCATTCAATCAGGGAATTGTAAGCGCGCTACTCACCCATGAGGCGCTCAAGGCACTGAGGGGGCATGGGGGGGGGGTCTGCAGACCTGTTTAGCCGAAGAGAAAGGTCTTGAGGGTCTTCCTGAAGGTGTTCAGGGAGGGGGCGCGTCTGATGTCTGCCGGTAGCTCATTCCAGGTCTTGGCTGCAATGTGAGAGAAGGATCTTCCACCTGCTCTGGCTCTGTGGATGTGCGGGATTTCGGCCAGTGCGAGGTTGGAAGATCGGAGGTTTCTTTTGGGCACGTAGAAGTTGATTCCGTCGTTGAGGTATTTGGGTCCGTTGATTGTGTAGGCATTTGTAGGCGTGAGTGAAGATTTTGAAAGTGACTATTTTCTCCACGGGGACCCAGTGGAGACTTGGTAGGTGTTGGCTGATGGGTTCGTGTCAGGGAAGGCCGAGGACGAGTCTGGTGGCGGTGTTCTGTATTGTCTGGAGTTTGTGGTGTAGGGACTTGTTGATGCCGGCGTAGAGTGCATTTCCATAGTTCAGTATGCAGGTGATGAGTTTGTGAGTGACTGTCTTCCTTGACTCAGGGGGGATCCACTTGAAGGTATTGCGGAGGATGTGGAGGGTGTTGAAGCAGCTGGAGGTGACGGTGTTGACCTGTCGGTTCATGGTGAT
Organism: Triturus cristatus; assembly: GCF_964204655.1. NCBI lineage: Eukaryota > Metazoa > Chordata > Amphibia > Caudata > Salamandridae > Triturus > Triturus cristatus. Next base: position 923,670,496 of record NC_140588.1, read on the forward strand.
TGATGAGTCGAGTACGATGCCGAGGTTCTAGGCGTGGTCTGAGGTGGTAGGTGGGCTTCCAAGGGCAGTCAGCCACCAGGTGCTGTCCCATGCAGAAGGGGTGATTCTGAGGACGAGGACTTCTGTTTTCTCGGCTTTGTGCTTCAGGCAGCTGTTGGTCATCTAGACTGCAACGTCTTGCATTCCTTTCTGGAAGTTGAGTTTGGCAGTGGTGGAGTCTTTGGTGAGGGAGAGGATGAGCTGGGTGTCGTCGGCGTAGGATACGATGTTAAGGCCGTGTTGTCAGACGATGGCTGCGTGGGGGGCCATGTAGATGTTGAAGAGGGTGGGGCTCAGTGATGAACCCTGTGGGACTCCGCAGGTGATTTTCGTGGGGTCAGAGAGGAAGGGTGAGAGTCTGATCCTTTAGCTTCTTCCAGTGAGGAATGATCGCATCCAGTCCAGGGCTGTTCCTTGTATGCCTGCGTCGTGTAGTCTGGCGACTAGTGTGCAGTGGGAGACGATGTCGAAGGCCGCTGATAGGTTGAGGGCTGCGGAGTAGCCTTGGTCCAGAAGGATGTGGATGTTGTCTGTGGCGGCGAGTAGGGTGGTCTCTGTGCTATGGTTGCTTCGGAATCTGGATTTGGACGGGTCGAGGAGAGGGGAGGAGCGAGATGGGCCAATAGTTCTTGAGGTCGGCTGTGGGCTTCTTGAGTAGGGGTCTGACTTCTGCGCGCTTCCAGTCATATGGGAAGGTGCCTGTTTTGAAGGTGGCATTGATGGTGCGTTGTAGTTTTGGTGCGATGACGGCTGCGGCTCTGTGGTAGATGTGAGGGGGGCAGGGGTCAGTGGGCCCCCCAAGTGGATGCTTTCATGGTCGAGGCGGTGTCTTTGGCCGTGATCTGTTTCCAGTTGGAGATGGTGGGCTGGCTGGTGTTTCTGGAGGGTGGGGGGCCGTCTGTGGCGCCTGGTGGATGGTCGATGAAGTTGTCTTAGAGGTTTTTGATCTTGATGTGGAAATAGGTTCCAAGCTTGTCACAGAGGTCTTGGGATGGGATGATGTCTGTGGCTTCGCTGCGTGGGTTGAATTCATGAATGACACTGAAAAGTTCCTTGTAGTTGGTGGAGTTGCCCAGGATTTTGTTGTGGATGAAGTTCCTCTTGGTGGCTCTGATCTGGTTGTGGTAGTCAGTCATGGCGTCCTAGTAGGTGGTGTGGTTTTCGGTTATCTTGGTGTTTCTCCAGTTCTTCTCCAGGCATCTGCAGGTGCGTCTGGCTTCTTAAAGAGCGGTGGTGAACCAGGCAGCTTTTCTAGGGCGTTGTCTGTCGGGGTTGCGTAGCGGGGCGAGCTCGACTGTGCAGTTGGATATCCAGGTGTGGAGTTCTCTAGCTGCGTCATTTCTGTTGGGTGCCCAGGTGTTATTGTCTCAGGTGAGGGTGGAGTTAAGTTGCTCGCCGGTAACCTTGCTCCAGTTCCTTTGTGGTGGGCGTGGGCCTGGTTTGGGTGCCTTGAGTTTGTTGATGGGAAAGTGTACGCAGTGGTTGTCGGTCCATGGGGGCTGCGTTGTGTGGCTGAATTGGACGCTGTTTTCTGCCGCGGAGATGGGGTCGGGGGTGTGTCCTGCTCTGTGGGTCGGTGTGTTGACAAGTTGTTTAAGTCCGATGCTGACGAGGCTGTCACGAAGGATAGTGGAGTTGGGGTAGCTGGGGTTGTCAAGGTGGAAGTTCAGATCTTCAATGAGTATGTAGTTTTTTGAGGCGATTGCGTGCGGTGCAATGAAGTCGGTGATGGTGGTGGCGAAGGGTGTTCAGGGGCCGGGGGGTCTGTAGACGAGGGTTCCTCGGTGTGTGGCTTTGGGGGTGGTCTGGATCTGGAAGTGCAGTTGTTCGGCAGAAGGGAAGGTTTCGCTGGAGGTGGTGAGGCAGATGGTGCTCTTGTGGGCGATGGAAGGCCCCCTCCTGGGTGGTTGGGGTGGTCTTTCCTCTGGATCTTGTATCCGTCTGGGATGGCAGTGCTGATGTCGGAGGCAGAGGATGTGTTGGTCCAGGTCTCTGTGAAGAAGGCGATGTCGGGTGAGAGAAAGTCGAGTAGGTTCCAGATTTCCATGGCGTGTTTGTGTACCGAGCGTACGTTGAGGCGGATGTATTTTAGGGTGTCGCCGGTGCTGGCGTCAGCGGTGTTGGAGTCCGGAGTGGAGGTGAGGGTCTGGCAGCAGTAGAGGTAGGAGAACTGGCCGTGGGTCGTGTATGGCGAGGCCTGTTGGCATTCTCTAAGTCTTCCAGGGTTGAGTGCGAGGAGGGTGGTGGTGTCGTAGGGATGGGTAGTGGGAGGTCCAGGGTTCATGGTGCTAGCCGCGGTCGGGTCACGGAGGGGCACAGATGGGCTTGCCGGCGGCCCGCCGGCAGCGCGACCTCTCAGCGGCCGCCATTAAGTAGGGGAGGTGGGAGGGAGAAGAGGCTGGGAGGCGGGAGCAGGGGTGTAATTCTGGGGGTAATTCCAGAGGGAGAGGCCTCAGGGGCAGAAGCGGCGAAAGGCGAAAGGAACAGGCAGGCACGAGAAAATGAAAACGGTGGTGGAATTAGAGCAAGACACAGATAGCCACAATAACAGTGGCACAACAGGGAAAATTAAGAAAAAAACAGCTGAGAAAGGTTATGGTGGTTGCAGGCAGTCTGGACCCAGTTGGAGTGGGCAGCAGGCGCAAGAGCGGGCAGCAGCCTCGAACCTCCCAAGGAGGAGGTTGGGTCTGGAGGCAAGAGACAGCACAGCGGAGCTGCGGGAAGAGAGTAGACCTAGACCCAGCGTCGGAGGTCCTAGTCTTTAAGTGCATCCTTGACCCTGGGGGAACACTTGTAATAAACCCAGAAACTCGACTCTCAAAACCGATTGCTTACCTGCAAACTGATAACCACATTTTCTCCCACAGGATTGCATTAACTGTTTTCCCTTTCAAAACGTTCTAAGTGTTGAGTTGTGTTTGTATGGAAACCCAAGCAACCTTGTTTTAATGTTAAAGTGGTTTACTTACCTTTGTCTAGGAAATGTCTCAGTGTGAAATCCAGGCATAGCACACTGAGTAGAAAAGGTAATCCCAAAAGTAATCTAAAAAGTAATTACAAAGCAATTACAACACAAAGACAACTGTCTTTGAATGTTTTACAAACCTGTAACAAAGCCAATTTCATCCAGCTAGCATATTCTTATCAACTTGTTTGAAAAGTACAGCTTTACTTACCTGTACCAAGTCCTACTTGGTTCTAAAAATAAAATACAACTAAAGAAATATGTTTTTTACGCAAACATTTGGTCTAAGTTCAGTCTTTCAGTGTGTGACATAATTTCTTACCTGAGTGTGTACAATAAATGCTTAACAATACCCTCTGATAAAGCCTTACTGCTTGCCCACACTACCATAAATAGAGAGTAAGGTGTTATCTACTTTTACCTGTGTAAGCCTTTGGGGACCCACTGAACTCTGTGCATACTATATATTACTTTGGTAAAGTATATACAGAGCCAGCTTCCTACAGGAGTCCTTTTATTAAGAATTTAAAGGAAAGCATGATTTCTCTCATCAAACCCATTTGCATGGGGGGCGTGGTTTGAGCCGCTGCGAGATGGCCGCTCTCTGCTGAGGCTCCTCGCTTGAGCGGTACCTTTTTCGTACGAAGTAGCGGCATTTCATCCCGGTCTCTGTTATGAATTGAGGCATCCACAAATTAGACGCGGGGGAACAGGTAGCTTCTTCATTTTTTTACTTTTGTGCTGTTCTTTGCCTGTTTTCCCCCGCGCCGTATCCATCTCATATTATTATGGTGGTGCCTGCCATTTTGAATATCGGCAGGACGCGACCCCTCAGCGCTGCTTTCCCGGAGCTGCCCGCAGCGAAGAGTTTCTGCACGCCACTGTGGTTCATTTGGGAGGCATTTCTTCCTGAAGGGACAAATATATTTTAAGAAGCCTTACTTTTGTGGCACCTGTCTCCTCACCGCTCTTAGACCTCTGCAAGCTCTGCTACTCAGGAAATATGCCGATATTGTGGTGAGCTCCTCTTTTCTGAACCTGCTGTTACCACAGTTTAACTCAACGCTGCATCACTGTCCTGATTTGCCGCTTACGAGAATACCTTCACCTGTTTAGTCAATGTATTTCTCCTACACACATGCAAAATAGCACCTTGTTTATGCATATTTAATAAGTCATTGGAACTGTTTATTCTGCTCAGCTGGAGTCATATGGCGAAGCAACTTATGTAGTACCATATAGCTCTAGTTTTATACCTCATACTTGCTTCTTCCCTGATCAATGAACTACATCTTGATATCCATGGTCGGATTGCCCTCTTTAATGGTTCAGAGTTATTTTCGGATATAGGAAGGCTAATACAAATTTCAGTGGATGATTACTGATTATTTCCATAACTGTATGTACTAGCAGCGTCGGTCAGGTTATTTCAGTTTTGTTGGACGAGGATCAAATATTTGATGGCTGTCTGTTCGACCTGTACTTGCTCTTATACACTGTGTATTCTTTGAATATCTCATTATCCCAACACATTCACTGTATGGAGCACTCTTCCTCTCTTTGTCACCAAACTCCTTTGACAAATATGTCCTCCTCTCGCAAGGAAACCAATCCTGCTGCTTCCCCTAAACGTCATAAGAAAGAACCTAACTCGCCTACCAAATTGCCTTTACCCATAACTACGGAGGACCTGATGGAAGAGATAAAGCTGATTAAGCCTTTTTCATTGAAACTAATGCCACCCTTCAAAAGCTGGATGAGAAATGGTCTATCTTGGATTCATGAATATCTGCTGTGGAACAAAGGATTAGCGACACTCAAGACGTAATACCTCAAGTTGAGACCATGTCTAAAGAGATAGCACTCCTTAAGATGCAGACTGAAGATTTAGAAAATCGCAATAGACGCAATGACCTTCGAATTTATGGTATTCCTGAGGGAGAGGAAGGGTCAGACATTCTTGCTTTCCTCAAAATCCATATCCCTAAAATTGTTGGTCTTAAGGATGGGACTATTCTTAATTTACAGCGCGCCCATCGAATAGGACCAAAAACCGGAGGTTCCTCCTCTTCATCATCAGTAAATCGTCCCAGAGGGATAATCGTTCTATTCTTGGAGTATACTGAACTGTTGATGGTCCTTTCAGTGACAACATCAAGAAAACAGATGTTATGGTCTGGTCAAAAGGTTTTCATCTCACAAGATGTGGCTCGTGCCACTGCGGCTCATCGCAAGGAATTCCTCTCTCTTCACCCAGCTCTACGCTCTATGCATGCCCTTTATGGCCTAGTTCATCCCTGTGTCTTCAAAGTAACCCACAAAGAGAGGTTCTACTCTTTTGATCGTCCTGAGGACTTGAGACAATTTATTTCTCGCCATAAGGGAGATGAGATGTACTTTGGAGGGTCTTAAATGACATTGTTGATTTGTTTTCTGTTTTGTCCTCTGAGATAAATGCCTTCTATTCAATTGTTCTGCAGCTATATGTTCTGCTTGTCGTTATCTGTATGGTTTACTATTGTTGTCCTTTTTCATCATTATGGCTCGTTAGCCTAGTTTAGATGTCATTGCATTATATGATTTTACCCTTGTTTTTCTCCGCAGATGTTTCCTCCTTGTGTTGACATATTCCCCAGATGCCTCTCTCTTCCTTGCCCTCTCGTTCCATTCCTAATGTTCATGGTCACCCCATGCGTAAGTGTTGAACGTTCTATTGGCTATCTTGGCAGTATGTTGTTTCCCTGTTTTATTGTTCTTAGTTGATCTCATTTGTGCCTGTTATATAATGGGTCTTTCCCGATTTGTTCTCTATTTCATGCTCCTTTTTCACTTATTCTTTTACTTTTTTATTCAGAGGTTTCGGTTGTTCTCGGATGTCTTGGCTGGTTTGACTATCTGTCTTCTTACGCGGCTTCCCGCTTCCCCATGTTATTTTTCTCATTCCGGATACTAATTTGGTCTTTTTTGCCAGAAGTCTTTCGGCTTCTAGTCAACTGTCCGCTCTCTATCTCTTGTTTCTTTTGCTTTTTCCTTTGCTCCTCTTTCATTAGTTTACTTTTTTTCTTTATCACCCTCCCCTGTTTATTCTCTAAATTTGTTACTCCTTTTATTCTCATCTTACACATTTCTTATCTTCTCTTTTCGTATTATCTTATCTTAATTCTGTCTTTCTTTTTCCCCTTTATCGCTTTTTTCCTCTCTGATTTCGTACCCTATTTTTTGATTGTATCTTCATTTTTTCCTACTTTGTTCTTCTTTCTTGTAATCTGTATCTTTTATTATTCACATACTTCTTTTTATGTTCAATTGCATATTTTTCATTGCACTCATGGTCTGGATTTTGGTTGTTTTTATATTGACTATATGATTTTTGTTGAATTATCTAATATTGTTACTAGGACTAATGCCTTTTGCCTCGTAATGTCTGATAATGTTCGGATTATTTTGTGGAATGTGAAAGGGCTACGTAATCCAGTTAAGAAACAGCGGGTACTTTCCCATCTCTCTAAGCTTCAAAGCAAAATTGCTATGCTACAAGAAACACACCTTACTGAGAGTGATATTAATTCCCTTAAAAAACAATGGGTAGGTCATGTTTATAGTTCTCCTTCCAAAGATAGGAAAAATGGTTTTGCAATACTCTTTCGCAAATCCTTATCACTCACAATAGAAAAAGAGGAAAAGGATGGAGATGGTCGATGGCTAATTCTTCATACTAATATTAATGGGTCCCATGTTTCCTTACTCAATATCTATGGCCCCACAGGCACTGACTCCCAATTTTGGCAATCTATGTCCCAAATTCTTCACACTAGTTCTAGCTCTTACCTCATAGTGGGTGGTGACTGTAATCAGGTTATGGATCCTATCAGTGATAGGAAATCATCTTCTAGGTACATCCCCAATAAAATGCAAAAAACTTTTGTTAGGACTATTCGTACACGAGGCCTAATAGATGCCTGGAGAATATTCAACCTAGATAGTTTAGAATATACATTTTATTCCCCCACTCATAACACTACCTTTAGAATAGATTACATATTTTTAAGTCCACACCTCCTTTCCAACCTTTTACACGCAGAGATTGGTTCCATTCTCATTTCTGATCACGCTCCTGACCGCTCAGCCCTCCACAGGGCTTGGTCGCCCCACTCACTGCTGCCGCTCCTGCCTGCCTTTGCCGCCTCCTGCCTGCAGATTCCTTCGCTCGATGCCCGCTGCTCCTGGGAATTTCCCGCTGCTCCCGGGAGTTTCCCGCTGCCCGCTGCTTCTTGGAATTTCCCGCCGCTGCCTCCCTGCGGCCCCGCCCCCCTGTGATTCCATTCGCCGCCCCGCTCCCGCCACCCAGCTGCTCCTCCCTCCCGGCTCCTTACTTAAGGGGACCACAGAGTGTGACCGCTCAGCCCTCCACAGGGCTTGGTCGCCCCACTCACTGCTGCCGCTCCTTTCTGCCTTTGCCGCCTCCTGCCTGCAGATTCCTTCGCTCGCTGCCCGCTGCTCCTGGGAATTTCCCGCTGCTCCTGGGAATTTCCCGCTGCCCGCTGCTTCTTGGAATTTCCCGCCGCTGCCTCCCTGCAGCCCCGCCCCCCTGTGATTCCATTCGCCGCCCCGCTCCCGCCACTCAGCTGCTCCTCCCTCCCGGCTCCTTACTTATGACGCCCCCAGAGCGACCGCGCAGCGGACGCGCGCAGCGGGAGCGCCGATTGAGCGCCAAAGGTGCGCCAAAGGTAAGCCCGCCTGCGCCCGTCCGTGCCTGGACCGCGCCCAGCGCCAGACCCCCTGGTCCTCGCCCTCGCCAGCACACCCTGCACATCTACGACGCCAAAACCCTCCACGCACTCAACGCCAGCCGAAACACCGCCTGCTACCGAGCCACCCCGAGACGCACCCACGGACCCTTCACCTGCCTGACCTGCCGCTTCACCGGCCTCCGACCCAACACCGCACCTGCTAAACCGAGCCCCAGCAACAAACACCTGATGTGCATCCTGCTCAACACCCACTCCGTTCACAGGCATGCCGTCGAACTCTGGAACCTCCTCGACTCGACAGCACCAGACATCGCCTTCCTGACGGAAACCTGGATGAACGCCTCCTCAGCGCCCGACGTCGCCATCGCCGTCCCGGAAGGCTACAAAATCACCAGGAAGGACCGCGTCAACCAGACAGGAGGAGGCATCGCCATCATCCACAAGAACACCATCCGCATCACGACCAACTCCGATGACACCTTCACCTCCGCCGAACACCTCCACTTCCAGATACACACCGACCCCAAGACCACGCTCAGAGGCACCCTTGTCTACAGACCACCGGGACCACGCACACAGTTCAGCGAAGACATCACAGACTTCGTCAGCCCGCACGCCATCAATTCCACCGACTACATCCTCCTGGGGGACCTCAACTTCCACCTGGAGGACAACAAGGACCGCAACACCACTGCTCTGCTGGACAACCTGGCCAACCTCGGAATCAAGCAACTGGTAACCACCCCCACCCACTACGCCGGCCACACGCTTGACCCAGTCTTCTCATCCAGCAAATACATCACCTTCAGCCACTCCACCAATCTCCAGTGGACTGACCACAGCTGCGTCCACTTCAGCTTCAGTAAAACGACGACCCACCACCACCCTCAACAAGCCCCCCGCAGGAGCTGGAACAAGATCACCGGTGACCAGCTCATCACCTTCCTCAGCCAGAACCCCCCCACCAGCTCAACGGACCCCAACGAAGCCGCCAACAACCTCACACAGTGGATCACCAACTGCGCAGGCGCCCTCGCACCACTGAAGAAGAACCCCCCCAGCAGACGCGGCAGCAAGAAAGCCTCCTGGTTCACCGACGAGCTCATCACCTCCAAGAAGAACTGCCGCTCCCTGGAGAACACCTGGCGCACCAACCAGACCACAGACAACATGACGGCCCTCAAACACGCCACCCGCAAACACCACCAACTGATCCGCGCCACAAAGAAGACAGCCTTCAAGGAACGACTGGACAACAACACCCACAACAGCAAGGAACTCTTCAGCATCGTCAAAGAGCTCTCCAACCCTGACGCCGGAAACAATGACATCACTCCCTCGCAAGACCTCTGCGACTCCCTCGCAGCCTTCTTCCACGACAAGATCGCCAACATTCACAACAGCTTCGGCCCACCAACCACGAACCCCACCACTGAACCGATGCCCCCCACCACCACCCTCCGCACCTGGACCCCAGTCAGCACCGAAGACACAACACGCACAATGACCACCATCCACTCCGGATCCCCTACGGACCCCTGCCCACACCACATCTTCAACACGGCCGACCACATCATCGCACCCCATCTCCGCGACATCATCAACGCCTCCTTCAACACCGCCACCTTCCCGGAGTGCTGGAAACATGCCGAGATCAGTGCCCTGCTGAAGAAACCAACTGCAGACCCCTCCGACCTCAAGAACTACCGCCCCATCTCGCTCCTCCCGTTTCCTGCCAAAGTCATCGAGAAGACCGTCAACAGACAGCTAGCCGCCTTCCTCGAGACCAACGGATCCCTCGACCACTCGCAATCCGGCTTCCGAGCCAACCACAGCACGGAGACCGCCCTCATCGCAGCCACAGACGACATCAGATCCCTAATGGACAACGGGGAAACTGCGGCCCTCATCCTCCTGGACCTCTCCGCAGCGTTCGACACTGTCTGCCACCGCACCCTGGTACAGCGCCTGAACAACACCGGCATCCAGGAGAAGGCCCTGGAGTGGATCACCTCATTCCTCGCCGGAAGAACCCAGAGAGTCCGCCTCCCCCCGTTCCGGTCAGCGGCCACCGAAGTCATCTGCGGCGTTCCACAAGGGTCATCGCTCAGCCCCACCCTCTTCAACGTCTACATGAGCCCCCTCGCAACCATCGCACGTCAACACAACCTCAAGATCATCACCTACACCGATGACACCCAGCTGATCCTCTCCCTCACCAGCGACCCGGATGCCGCCAGAGCCAGCCTACACGAAGGGATGAAAGACGTCGCCGAATGGATGAAGAACAGCCGCCTGAAACTGAACTCAGACAAGACGGAGGTCCTCATCCTGGGATCATCACCTTCCGCCTGGGACGACTCCTGGTGGCCCCACGCCCTGGGAGCCACCCCCAAGCCAACGGACCACGCACGCAACCTAGGCTTCATCCTGGACTCCTCCCTCTCGATGACCAGACAAGTCAACGCCGTCTCGTCTTCATGCTTCAACACCCTGCGCATGCTTCGAAAGATCTTCCGGTGGATCCCCACCGAGACCAGGAAGACGGTCACCCGGGCCCTCGTCACCAGTCGGCTGGACTACGGGAACGCCCTCTACGCCGGCACCGCCGCCAAACTCCAGAAGAAACTCCAACGGATCCAGAACGCCTCAGCACGACTCATCCTGGACATCCCCCGACACAGCCACATCTCCGGACACCTGAGAGACCTGCACTGGCTCCCCGTCAACAAAAGAATCACGTTCCGACTCCTCACCCACGCACACAAGGCCCTCCACGACCTGGGCCCCAAGTTCCTCAACAGCCACCTGACCTTCCACAAGCCCACCCGCCAGCTCCGCTCCGCCAGCCTCGCTCTCGCCACCGTCCCCCGCATCCGCAGAGCCACCGCCGGAGGAAGATCCTTCTCCTACCTGGCAGCCAAGACATGGAACTCCCTCCCCATCCACCTCCGGACAACGCAAGACTATCTCGCCTTCAGGAAGCAACTCAAGACCTGGCTGTTTGAGCAGTAGCGTTCCCCCCCCCCCCCCCCCCCCCCCAGCGCCTTGAGACCCTCCGGGTGAGCAGTGCGCTATACAAATGCCTATGATTGATTGATTGATTGGTTTTAGATATTCCCTCTTTACCTTCTAAATCTCGTTGTTGGCATTTTAACAATTATCTTCTTAAAGATCCCTCCTTTCTAGGCCGTTTTAAAGATTTTGTTTCTGAATTCTTTCTTCTTAATTCTACTCCTGATATGCCCTTTCATACTATGTGGGATTCCTTCAAATCAACAGCCAAAGGCTTTATTATAGATTATGTAGCTAGCAAAAAGAAAAAGTATTGCAAAGAATCTATTTCTATACTCTCTTCTATTAAAGAATTGGAACATGCTTATTTTTCATCTAAAAATGCCGATACCCTCAGGACTTTAGGCCAAGTAAAACTTGACTTTAACAGGAAATCCACGCAGGAGGCCTCGGGGACAATGTTAAACGTAAACTCTAAATTTTATGGTGGTCGCAACCGAGCTGGTAAACTTTTGGCGAACTACCTGAAGGTTCAATCTCAAAGATCTAGAGTAGTCAAGATTATTGATGACAAGGATATTCCCCGCCTTAAAGATGAAGAAATGTTAACGTGTTTTACAGATTTCTATAAGAACCTTTATACCCCTGAAACTTCCCCGACTGACACAAATCTGGATTCTTTTTTCGATTCACTACCTCCCCGCTCCTCTCCACTTCCTAACTGCTCAATTTTGGAAGGAGATATTTCTCTTTCTGAGATTAAATCTGCTTTGTCCATGTTACCTAAGGATAAGACTCCTGGTCCTGATGGTCTCACTGCTGAGTTCTATTCTTGCTTTTCCTCGTTTCTTCTGCTCCATCTTTTATCTCTTTTCCAACATTTTGTTCATCATGGTGAAGCTCGAGGCTCTTTTCTTGAAGCCATGATTTGTCTTATTCCTAAAAAAGATAAAGATCCGTCCCGATGCGCCAACTACCGTCCTATATCTTTGATTAATCTGGATTGTAAGCTCTTTGCCAAGATCTTAGCCCTTCGCATCAATCAGGTCCTTCCTGATTTAATTGGCTCTGAACAAATGGGGTTTGTTAAGGGAAGGATTATTTCTGATAACTCTAGAACTTTCCTCAATATTATTCATCTTGCAGCTATGAGTTCTTCCCCTATAGCCGCCATAACCCTGGAGGCGTAAAAAGCTTTTGACCGCGTCCATTGGCTTTTTATGATGCGCGCCCTTAAATGGCATGGTTTTGGTCCTTCTATTCTATCCCTTATTAATCTATTATATTCCTCTCCGACCACTTCAGTCTTTGTTAATGGCTCACAATCTTCTTATTTCCCTTTACTAAGGGGTACCCGTCAGGGATGTCCTCTCTCTCTGTTACTTTTTATCCTTTCTCTTCAACCTTTTCTTCATTTCTTGCGACACTCCCCCACATTCCGTGGCTTCACGCACAAATCTGTTGAAATTAAGTTTACTGCTTACGCTGATGATATTATGTTATATGTCTCTGATCCTTCTACTTCTATGCCTGCTTTTACTGAAATTCGCTCTTCTTATGTGGCCTTGTCAGGGTATAAATTGAATTTTTACAAATCTGAGGTGCTTCCTTTAAACAAATATTGTTTAAGAAGCATGTTTGAGGGTATTGATTTTAAATGGAAAACTAATACTATTACATGCTTAGGTATTAAATATTCTTCTACCCCAGCTAAAACGATTCACTTAAATTTGGAAGAGGTCTTATCAAAAGTTAAGAATATTACAGATAGATAGTTCCCTCTTTTTTTGTCGTGGTGGGGTAGATTAGACACTATTAAAATGATGATGCTTCCCGTTATTAATTTTTATTCATCCCTGCTACCAGTTAAATCACCATTGAAGTTTTTTAAAACCCTTAATGGAACTCTGAGTACATTTCTCTGGAACGGCAGGAAGGCTCGTATTTCTTTAGCCCTTCTCGCTGCCCCAAAAGATCAGGGTGGCGTCCATTTTCCCAATTTTTGACAGTATCATTCTTCTTTTCTAATTCGCCATATGTTACCATATATATCTACTTTGAGTGAAGTTCTCTCTTCTGTTTGGTATAAGTTGAAGGAATCGCTGATTTCTCCTTTCCCTTTTTCTCTCTTAGCAAATTTTACCCATCCTCCTCGCTCTTTCAATTATCCAACGGTTTCTAAATTCATTTCAACTTTTCATCCTTTTAAATGTAAATCTCATACTCCCTTACAGATATTTTTAGATTCTTCAATTTGGCTTAACATAAATATCAAATAATCCAACCGCACTATTTTTTGGAAAGCATGGACGGCCAAATGGATTTTTCAAGCTAAACAATTCATACAGGATTCTCGTTGTCTTTTTTTTTCAAGAGGTTCAGTCTGCATTTGACCTACCTGCATCTTCACTGCATAGATATGAGTCTCTACGACTGCTCTTAACGGATCAGCTCACTCTACTTTCTAGTTCTCCTCTTTCCCCTTAGGATCCTCTGTTAGAACCCTTATCCACCTCCCCTTTTATTAAAACCTCCCAAGTTTACAAATTCCTACATTTTTCTTCTAGTCGCCCTAAAAATAAGGTGGAGCTTTTATGGGAATTTGATCTGCAACGCACCCTTTCCGTTCATACTTGGAACTCCATTTGGACACGCATACATCATACCTCTTATAATTCTAGCTCCACTGAGACCCTTTATTATTTTTATCATAGATTATTTTTAACTCCATTATCAATTTCCAGGTATAGTTCACATCTATCCCCGAATTGTTGGGTCTACTCCCGGCTCCTTTATGCATTCCATTTTTCTTTGTCCTAACATTGCCCATTTTTGGACGAGGGTTTGTGAATGAATTTCCTCCATTTGTAATATTAAATTTTCTTTTGACATATACTCCATATTTCTGGGGAGCAATTCTGCAGAATGGGTTGGTTCCCACAGAGTGGGTATATTTGTGGACTTGTTAATTGATATTGCATTTCAGGTAATTACCTCTAATTGGAAAGATGCCTCTAAAGTTTCCTTCTCAGCCCGGTGGAACCTTCTTTGTTATCATCATAGACTGGACAGCGCTTCTTCCAAAACTTATTTACAACTTATTTATAAAGAAGCCTTCTGGTCTCCAATTACTAGCTATTTATCTGCATCTGCACTGCGTAATCAAAATAGCTCTTTTGTTTATCAACCACCATGGGTACCTTATTCTTTTATCGTTTATCTTTTTTATTCGATTTCCTTTGATATGTCACATATACAGTTATTACTCTGCTTTTGGATACCAATGTGATTATTAAAAGATGTTTGGTTTATTGTAATATTAGATGAAGATATTATTATATCTCCAATTTCTTTTCTTCTTTCCTTTCCTTCATTTCCATTTCGTTTCTCCTTTTTCTGTCTTTTCCTCTTTCTTCTTTAGATTTTCCTCTCTTCTGTAAAATTCAAAAATGTAAAATGCTATTTATTCTTTTAGGTACAAATTGTATTATTGCTTTTTCTTTGTGGCATATCTTTAGATTCATGATAACACGTTTTATGATACTTATTCCACCAATTTATTTATTCCGTTGTTTAACTAATGCTACTTGTTTTATATGCTTTGTGGTATATCGTACCCATGTTTCTAATTACTTTAATAAAACTCTTTAAACTAAAAAAATAAAAATAATATCTGCATTCCTTAGATTCAGCTACCAACGTCCAGCAAGTTTAAAACTTGCAGTTGCTAGCTAAAGTGCATGAACAGATGGTGGCCCAACAATTGCAGATCTCAACTCTACTCTATCCCCTATTGTTAGGACTGAGTGCTGTGGAACTTATCCTACCAACAAAACCAACACTATATTGCAGGCAGGGTTAGCCACTTAGGCACACTGCCTTGTCACAGGGAAGGAGGTGGCAGGAGAGTACAGAAGGGGGGAGAGCACCAAGGACACTGAGGCCATGGTGCAGGTGGCAATCCATACAGCAAGGGGCTCCTGGAAACACCACAGCAAGCTCAGTCACTCTTGTGGGTCCAGCCCTCTCTCACACAGCAAGCCAGAGCACCTACCACCAGTTAGCAACCAGGTGAAAGCACAAAAGGGCAGCATCCTCAGCATCAGACATGACCTGCTTTGAGTCAGTGCTTAATTTGAGCTGTGGTTCCGGTGGCAAGACAAATGGAATGTTAAGAGGGTGGTGAAAGAGAGAGGCAATTTGCCAAGTATTGTTTTATTTTTAAAATATTGGAAAGGGCTGGGAGAGGGAATTACTGATGATGGTGAGTGAAACTGGAAGGTTACAAGATATTCGTTTTTCATCAAATATTGGGGTGGTGAAGTTAGGATGTTATTGAAGGTTGTATTGGAGGGTAGTTAAAGCCTGTTGCTTCTTGTGTGATTGGGGGAGTGCAGAGTGAAGTCAAGGGCATTCAGTCCTGCCAAGCCCGACGCACCAAGTTTTTAGAGTAACTTTTTTGAGGCAAAGTTTCCGCATCACCGCAAGGATGGAGATTATCTCGCAAAATAGTTGCACAGAAAAGCTAAACATGTTATCTCTCTCTAATCCCACAGTAGTCTGTTTTACTGTCTTCCTTCAGATAATAGTGACATTACTGGCTGACTCGCAAAAGCCAATGGGCAGTCTGGAAAGTTTTGATGTTGCACACGTCTGATTGGACTGGATTTTTATGTAGTTACGCCCACCTTCGCTCCTAGAACTCGTGCGTGTTGTGAAATCTGTGACATATTTTACTGTAGGAACACTAACGAGAAGTCCATGCCATGCAGGAACTGGTGTGCATGCACACCGAAGGGCACATATTGTGCCCCCCTGTTTGCATCCACATGCAGAGCAGGCACAGGGCATAGAGGAGGAACCTTCATGACACCAACTTCATGACCAGTGGAGAGGAAACTCGTAATATGCTTGGCGGGACCACAGAGGTCCCGCCAAGCATAATGCAGCCTCCTGACAGCTGCAACACAGTCAGGCAACGGCCGCACTAGTCGTTATTGGGCGTTATTGGGTGGTCAGCAGACCGCCACTGCCCCGCCCCCACGAATCTGGTGTTCCATAGACCGCCAGACTCGTAATCAGGCCTTTAGTGATGTAATGCAGCACCACGTTCATGTGATAAAGTTCTGTATTATCGGCAATTGAGGTAAATTTGTTTCTTAAGCAGCCTGATGTAACTCCTAACAACCAAGCAAACAAATGCAGGCATTTACAGCAATTTCTCGCAGCTTATACTCGATATCTGTGCAGAATGGCACAAGGCATAACTGCTTGTTTCTATAGTGTAACTCAAAGGCAATGAAATGTCACACATAACCATACTGAATCACAGAAATGTCACGCATAAGCAATCTAAAACCTTGGCAGCTATGTCTGAGTGTTAGGACTGGGTGGCAGATATCTTTAAACATTCAGGCAGGTAAGGAGCCAGATGTTTAGTTTTCATGACAAGAAGTAAAATAGGTTTCAATAACGGGCCCTTGAGGGAAGTGAGGCTGTTGCTTCCCCATGTCTTCTCTACAGCTACACAACTGACCAAAATGGCCACGAGAATCCGGAAGCGCAAGATGAAATTGCAGATGGCTGCTCGCATGACGCGTAAAACCGCGGTTTCAAATTGACTTAACAGACAACGCAAGCTCGCTCTCGTTTTCTGTTTGGTGTCACACACACCCGTTTGGTGGAAAACAAGCCTGCCAGTGACAGCTCCCCATATGTATCAGTATAGGAGTTACAGGGATCGCAAGTATGAAAATCTCTTTTCTATATACTGCAGTAGAGTGCACTCAAGTCGTGGACTTGAAGGTAACCAGAATGTGCAGTCACAGCAGTCGAGCTGTTTCCTTTGAGGTAACTCTCTTTAGTTAGACAGCTGCACCTGGCATGGTCTTTGCGGATCATCTCACCCCCTCCTTTGCTCTCACGCTATCACTCCATCGAAATGAAGGGCAGTAGATGAAAGGAAGTTTAATTTGTTTGGAGAGTACTGTCCTAATTGGATAGATAAACAAGGGCCCTTTTAATCCTCGTAAAGACTTTGACTACTGCGTGGAAAAACAGCATTGATTATCCTTCTCCAGATCGTTTTCCTTTCTGCAAAAAAGTGCATTACCCCAGTTTTGAAATCTCATCAAATGTTCAGATACTCTTCACCATTTGTGCTTTTTATGTGATACGGAATGCCTCAAACGGCAGAACGCGTGCCGCACTATTTTTCATTATTTTCTGATAGTAATTAGAGAAAATATTGTTCGATACTTTTATGAATTTCTTTTTTAACAGAGCTATTCATGGCTCACGTTTTAACATGAAAATAGCTATTGATAATTTAAAACGTTTTATAAGCAGGGCACCTATTGCATGTGATTCTACAAATGATGTTCTTCATTTTTTGAGCTGATGTAAATTAGAGTAAATTCTGTTTACTCTGTTGCGTATTACACAAACAGCAGAACATGGCTCCATACATTTGTCCACTTTTTGGCAACAGTGAAGGTTTCTGTGATGTTGCTCTTAATGACTGTCATATAGTCTCACTCATACACGTCATACAGTTCAATAAAACGCTTTCATTTATGTATTGGAATAAATAGCATTTCAGGGCCACTCACTGAACACAACTACAAGACAATGTATAAGAACATTGGCATCGGAGGCAATGCATACAAAATCAGAGGTGAGACATGGTTGCGGACAACTGAGGATGAGGCGGCGACAATACAGTGTATATTTGAGATGCTCCTGTTACAATAAAAGTATTCTATAATAGAGCACTCTTCTGCTCCTTGGAACTACTCCATTCCCATGATGAGATGTACTGTATTAAAAATGTGACAGACGGCGCCGTCCACCTATGCCAAAGCCGCAACTTTTTTTTATTTTCAAAAACTAAATTCCAAAGCGGCTATTTGTTTTTGAAAATTAAAACAAAGCAACGGCCCCATGTGAAAGTTTTCTCTGAAAGCGTGGGGGCCACTGTCTGTTTTAACTGCCCATTACTGACAGGTTTTACTTGGTGGTGACGGACCATGAAAGCTTGCTATTTGCCTGCAAATGTCAATGGCCCATACTCAGGTGCATATGACGACAGCAGGGACGGAATAATCTCCACCGTCAACATACTGAAGGCCGGCCGACTCTAAATGAGGCAGGCGGATGGAATAATCTCCACCGTCGACATACTGATGGTCTGACCAAAATTAGGCTGGTGGACCTTCAGTTTGGCAGAGCGTACTCTGATTTGGGCTCTAGGGTACAAGTCATAAACATATGCATATATATAGTTATAGTTAGGTCCTAGTTTCCATAGGAAAAGCATTTTTTGACTTGGCTATAACTTTGGCGTAGTTTGACCAATCTTCATGAAATCTTCCCCGAAAAAGTGTCAAGGTAGGTTCTGGTTGTCATGGAAAGTCTGGGGATGATCCAGTCTGTCTTAAGTCTGTCTTAAGTTTGTCTTAAGTCTGTCTTAAGTCTGTCTTAAGTCTGTCTTAAGTTTGTCTTAAGACAAACTTAAGACAAAATCCTAACTTCTGTGAATACCAAAAGTAGTAAGTTTAGGATTTTGTCTTAAGTTAGTTCTGTGAATCGGCCCCCTTGTCCACATCAAACATTGGTATCATGTAGAAATAATAAAAATAATATATACAGAATGGGTAAGACAAATAAAATGAAAAAAGTCATAGACAGAAAGAAAATACATTTTTCATCATGAAATACAAAAACACACAATCTCGGGTTACTCTAAGGTGTATATTCACAAGAACGTGTGATAACTACCGCAAGAGTAGCCTAACGCAACTCTCAACATCGCAGTGCAACGTGGGAAAATGACTCCGTGCCAACCAAGTATTCACAACGCGGCGGTAGCATGCGATAGTCACCAGAGAATGCGTCAAATGGCCGCACAATATCCAACACCAAGCCGCAAAAATGCAAAACGCGAACGTAAAAAAAATGCGACGAGGCCAATCGCGGTACAAAAAGTAGCAAAAACCAGCCACTTGCCTGCAAATACCACAAGTCTGGTGGGAGAAGGCACTATAAAAAACACAGAAACAACACACCAGAAACAAGCCAAAGCACGTAGCAACATGGACGCAACCTGACCCAGCGCAGAGGCCGACGTGAACCCCACAACCCCAACAGACCACCAGCATGGAACAACGAGGTCGGGGAAGGCCAAGGAGAAGAGGGAGAGGAAGACAGGGTGCAGACCGCAGGAAAACAAGACCAGTGTCACGGAGGCGACAGAACACTACCAGCAACTGACCCACAAGCAGACTACTTGGAATGCAGTCGAAGTGCCGAGGAGGCCAATCCAGGAGGCCAAGAGGCACCGGCATGACATGACAACCGAAACCAGGCACAAACCCACTGCCAACAGGAAGGCAGCAACGGTGACAGGAGGTGGCAGTCCTGCGCCACAGGAGGAGCTGGAGAAAAGCGAGGCCACAGTCATCAGTGTGGAGATGGTGCAAGGAGAAGGGAGTACGGACACAGCTCGAGAGGCCCAGACACAACATCAACAGGGAGAGTAACCAACAGGAACTGGGGGGGACGGGGGGAGATGGGCATAATGGCACACATGCACAACGAGGCGTAGCACACTGCGCAGCCACAATTACCCAGGATCATGTCCCTGATCCCCTTGGCACACTGCAGCACACACACATAGCAAGAACAGCACACCCACATTGAGAACAACGTGGTACAATGCGCATAGCCGACTCTGCAGAACAGAGGACACAACTGGCTCCGCACATGCACAGAAACATGCCTACTACATCTGACAGAGCAGGAAACTGTGAAATGGAAATGTACGCGTAAGACCTCACATCCATCATGTAGTCCAAATGTACACTGTCCCACAGCAGAATTCAGCACCTCAGGAACAGTCACAATGTATATTGTCATACAGTCTGCATGAGGACCAGAACAATGCGCAAACATACATGTCAACACAATGTCAACATGCATCTCCCCTTCACATTGCAGAGGGGCACACAACACCTCCAGCAGAGCACACAAGACAACACATCTGTGATACCGGAGAGAACCACCACACCTTCGACAACGATGCCCTACAACAGACCATGGCCATCCCACGCAACCCACCACCAGGACCCGGTCAGCCAAGCTACTCAGAGGAGGACACAGAGCCCACAACAGACCACACAGCAGGAGGCTCCTGCAAGCACAGCTGGCTCACAACACTTCACCCACCCACACATGTCACCCCGTTGCCATGTGTCAGCACGCCAAAAGGAGGTGGCCGAACAGGAGTGGTTGGGGTCCGAACCCATGGAAGGCGAACTAGATGACATACGTTGGTGTCCATTACACTTTAGGGACCACCCACAACCCACAAAGGAGACCCACACTGCCATAGAGACACATGCAGATGCACATTCACAGTACAGAACTACGCACAGGGGCACGCAAATAGCAGTCACACACCCACGTCAGCTCTGCCTACGACGACCCAGCCCACTCCGCTTACGAATTGAGTGGGTGACGACAAAACTACATGTCCAAACTCCAACCCGCTGCCTACAGTGACATATCTGCATCCGCTGTACACGGCACAAATTAATGTCATAGGCCTCAGGGCCCTCATGCATACAACAAGACCACAGGGACACATGCAGATATCATGTGGAACTGGCTACGGGCACGTGCGCCCGGCCCCTATATTGGCAGGGCCACATGTACAGTGATGCCTGTGCTGGATGTGTTTGGGGTGAGTGTAAGCCCGCACGCATGGAGTGCTTGGTGCTGGCAACCACTTGAACAGTGGACACCAGTGCAACGGGAACTGAAAATACCTGCATAAAAGAGTCAACTGCTGAGCAACATGAAGGGAGATGGAGAAAGTCCAGAGGGCACACAACATGCAAACAGAAGTGTCTGTGAGTTGCAGTGCACTGTGTTTGGGGCACTAGAGATGAGCGGGGTATCAGTCTGATGATGGCATCCACGACAGGTGTTTTTTGCAACTTCGTAGGTTTGTCAGGACCACCGTTTCGACTCTGGCAGATGGCGGTTGGAGGTTGTCCTGGCGGAGGTGGCGTGTGCCTCCTGTGGTGATGCGACGTCTGGACCGGTCAGGACTCGATTTCATGTCTGAGTCCTGGCGGCCCACAGATGAGGCCGGAGGCAGCGGACAGCGCAGAGGCCACAGACACATGATGTTGATGACACTAAGGCCATCACCTCAGAGGACATCCAATACCCCAGAAGAAGGGGTCCCGGACATGTCCAGCACAGAGTTAGTGGCCCCGGATGCACAGGCACCCTGCCATGGGACGGTGACTTGCGGTGCAGCCAGATGGGCCATGCAACCTGAGCGGGTCCTCATCAATGCCCGAGCTGTATGTTGCGGAGTTTTGCGGAGGACAGTGGAAGGTGTCCTCCAGGGCATGAGGTGAAAGGTCTTATGTTATCCGGAAGCAGCAAATGGTGGGGTGGAATGCCTTGGCCTCGTTTTCACCACAAATTCAGTATCACCGCCATGATGGCGATAAAAACCCAAAGTCCATGGACTCAGTCGCCCCCAAAGTCCAACCAGACAGTGACCGATGAATAGACATCTTGGCACCGGGCTGAAAGGGGATGCAGTCTGCGATAAGGCCCGTACAATGACATGAAGTCTTCCATGAACAAATCGAGGCTGAATTAGAAGGTGTGTTTGACATATTCGTCCGCAATGTAGGCCGGGGGCAGCGGTCAGCAAGGGCCCACAGCCACCTGTCATTGGTTTGCGATGCACTGAGTTAGTGGCAACAGGGCAGTAGTCGGTAGTGTTCGATCACCTCCGTAACGATGATCCTATTCCCTCCCGGCTGCAACGCGTCATCCTCTCATGCCTCTCCTTGCGTGCGCAGATATGTAATCTGCTGTTCAAAAATCGATGTTCAGTTCCAATTCTGTGACCTACTCGTGCGCAGCGTAGGCCGAGGGCAATAGTCCGCGAAGGCCCACAGACACGTGTGGTTGTGATGCTATGCACAGAGTTGGTGGCACCACGTCGAAGGGAGTACACTGATGTAAACTCTACAATGAACATATGTACTCTGCCATCATGTAGTCAAGACTCAGTTCCAAATGTGTGACCTACTTGACCGTAGTGTAGGCCTGAGGCGGCAGTAGAGTAAGTCAACGAGAAAGGTCTAAAGCTGGCCTTTGTCGTGGAGGTTGTGATGGTCTGAGAGGCTACCAAGGACGCAGCCCTCGGGCTTGGAGATGTGCAGGCATGTGGTGGGCCCTCCTTGCCACACGCCGGTGTCGGAAGGTGATCAGTGTGGCCTGGCTGCGCAGGGGCGGGCCTGATGGCTTCGGGGTCCAGCAGGCAGGGGTACAGCAGGCGCACAGGATGGCAGGCAACTCTGCTCACGAGGATGGCGTCGGCCTTGTGTCGTGGTGAGTGGCGCGGCCCTGGCAGAGATGTTGGGCTTTCCGGAAGAGGACTACGCCCAGGGCTACGTGCTTTTTATTCACACCCCTACGCTGGCCTGGCGTACGCCGGGCCATTCCACTCTGCTCACGCTTACGGGGGGAAGTAACAGGCAACAGTTATGCAAACTCCCCACTGGCTGGGGTGACATGGTTGCATCCACTGTCCACTACACTCCATACACCAGCGGTGTATGTCGTCATGGGTATGGGTGTGTTCCGCATGCTTCAGCATGTCCAGCACATCTCCACCACTCTTGGCATTGCGTACTTTCCCATTCATGGGTCACTTGCCTCCTCCACACATGCCTGGTTGTCACCTCTCCCCACATTTGGCTATTGTGTGGCTGGGGAACCATGCCGTTGATGGCTCATGTTCACGGCTTGCCCAGGTTACCGTTGTGAGTTGTTCTGTCATGTCTGGTGGGTGGCCATGTTGTTTTGCATGTTGGTTGTTGTTAGACGGACCGGGGGGGTCGGCCGAGGACAAGGGGAGAGGTCTCCGGGGAGAGCCGTCTCCAGCGATCGTACAGATGAGTAACTTCCCCCCCACAGATACACACCACACAAGGATAAGATTTAACGTTCTTTATAGGTGATTTCTTAAGGTACGATGAAATGGTACAAGGAGGTCTGGACTCAGGGGTCCCCTCGATTCTAGTCTCTTGGTTTGGGAAAAGGGGGTAGCGGGACAGTCTGGTTACCAATCTGGTAGCTGAGATGGTATGGTGGATAGCTCACAATCTTCGAGCTCGGTGTTCTAGCTTGGACGGGCCGCGGCAGCGCCAGCAGGTCCCGGTGAAGGTGGTCGTTACACGGTCCGCGGCAGCGCCAGCAGGTCCCGATGAAGGTGGTCGTTACACGGTCCGCGGCAGCGCCAGCAGGTCCCGATGAAGGTGGTCGTTACACGGTCCGCGGCAGCGCCAGCAGGTCCCGATGAAGGTGGTCGTTACACGGTCCGCGGCAGCGCCAGCAGGTCCCGATGAAGGTGGTTGTTACAACGGTCCGCGGCAGCGCCAGCAGGTCCCGACGAGGATGGATGATGCAGAAGGCCGCGGCAGCGCCAGCAGGCAGGACGATGTTTCACAAGGCAGAGCTACGGCAGCGCCAGTAGTCCGTCAAGGCTGAGTTCTTCTCGGTGTCTCTCGACTCCAGGGTACAACTGCCTTCCTGCTCTGGAGCTGCCCTAGTTATAGGTCTGGCGCCCTTTGATGTCCGGACCCTCGCACTTGGAGGTCGGGGGGTCCGGGATGAGGGAGTCCAGACACCCAGCAGGGGGTGGAGCCAGCGCCTGGGGGAGCTGGAGGGCGATCGGCACCTGGCGGGGGAGAGCCATCGACACTTCTTTCTCCCATTGACCTGCCAAGTGGTTCGTTCACCTCCTGGGTGGATGGTGGTGCCGGGATGTCGGGGCCGGCCAGGCCCAGGGTTAGGGTCGAGCTGAGGCCACGCGGCCTCGTGGCGCAGTGTCCAAGATGGCGGCTGATCCGGCCGGGGGAGCCGGTAGTGGTTCGGCCCCATGATACATGGATGTCCGGGGGCAGGAGTTCCGTTGGGAGACGGGGTGCGGGTTGCCCTTGCGGGTAACACCTGGGAGTCCGGGGCTTGGGCCTTGTCATGCGGGGAGGGAGCAAGCCCTTCATGTGGCCTGTCCAACATGCGTCCCCCCCAGCTGAAGGCGGGGAGAGTCACCCATCCTCTTGGGGACTCTCCTCGTCGAGGCGGAAAAAGCGTGACAGGCCATCTGCGTTGGCGTGGTCTTGGCCCGGTCGATGTTCCACAGTGAAGTCCATCCCCTGCAGGGAGATGGACCAGCGCAATAGTTTTGGGTTTTCCCCCCGCATCTGCATTAGCCACTGCAGGGGTCGATGATCGGTTTGCACCCGGAAGTGGGTACCGAAGAGATAGGGCCGGAGCTTTTTGAGGGCCCACACTACTGCGAAGGCCTCCCTCTCGATCGTGCTCCAGCGCTGTTCTCGGGCCAGGAGGCGTCTGCTGATGAAGGCCACCGGCTGGTCAAGACCCTCGGGGTTCAGCTGGGAGAGAACCGCCCCGATGCCGTGATGCAGAAGGCCGCGGTAGCGCCAGCAGGCAGGACGATGTTTCACAAGGCAGAGCTACGGCAGCGCCAGTAGTCCGTCAAGGCTGAGTTCTTCTCGGTGTCTCTCGACTCCAGGGTACAACTGCCTTCCTGCTCTGGAGCTGCCCTAGTTATAGGTCTGGCGCCCTTTGATGTCCGGACCCTCGCACTTGGAGGTCGGGGGGTCCGGGATGAGGGAGTCCAGACACCCAGCAGGGGGTGGAGCCAGCGCCTGGGGGAGCTGGAGGGCGATCGGCACCTGGCGGGGGAGAGCCATCGACACTTCTTTCTCCCATTGACCTGCCAAGTGGTCCGTTCACCTCCTGGGTGGATGGTGGTGCCGGGATGTCGGGGCCGGCCAGGCCCAGGGTTAGGGTCGAGCTGAGGCCACGCAGCCTCGTGGCGCAGTGTCCAAGATGGCGGCTGATCCGGCCGGGGGAGCCGGTAGTGGTTCGGCCCCATGATACATGGATGTCCGGGGGCAGGAGTTCCGTTGGGAGACGGGGTGCGGGTTGCCCTTGCGGGTAACACCTGGGAGTCCGGGGCTTGGGCCTTGTCATGCGGGGAGGGAGCAAGCCCTTCATGTGGCCTGTCCAACAGTTGTGATTTTGTGTCGTGTGCATTGCCAGTGTTGTGAGTTGCATGGTTGTGGAGTTGAGGTGGGTGGGGTGTTCATTTTGTACTTGCCAAGGGACTGTGCATTTTCCTTGGTACCATCCTAGTAATGCTGGGTGCTGATGAACTGTCGGAGGATGAAGGTATCATGCACACTGGCAGGGAATTTGTAGGCGACATCGGTGGAGGTTCCATGGTGTTCGGTTGTTGCCTGCACATTGATGTGAAACGTGTGCTTTCTGTTGCAGTGAATGTGTGCTGTGTCACCAGGGGGCACAGGTAGGACATGTGTGCTGTGGATTTCCCCCAATACTTGCGTGCATCCAGCTATGGCATATGGTCCTTGCTTGATCTCCAGCGGATCCTGTGCATTATGTTGGACGTATGGGGACTGGGGTACCAGGCTGATGGTGATGTCCAGGACAGGTGTGAGGGACTGGGATTTGGCTGGCTGTGTGACTCCTCCGACTGTGGCGGGTGTTGGTTGGGGGGTACCAGGGGCCAACAGGTGCAGCACAGCCAACAGCTTTGTGTGGGGTGGGATGTTGGTTGTCCGCTGTGTTGGTGCCGTCGGCCTGTTAGGCGTTGTTGGTCATGATGCGTGCAATGGTTGTCCTTTTGAGCCTGTATTGAGCAATGACATTGTCAGGTGTTGGGTCTGTGAGGCTGGTGTGTTTCCTGGGGGTCCGCTGTCTTTGTCAGCACTGCCCGGGTGGTGGTCCGGGGGGGTGTTCTGGGTGCTGCATGGGGTCCTGGGGTGGTGGTGGTGGTGGGTGTTGTGGCCCTCTTGGGTGTCCGGGCCGCATGAGCAGTGGCTCCATGGCATCTGCTGCCCTTCCAATGTGGCTGTGGGCTGGGCTCCCTTTTGTGGTGCAAGCTGTGGTCCAACTTAGTACCAGGTCAGAGCAGGTATTGTTTTCCTGCTGCTAACGCGCCTTATCACCTGTTTCGTGTTCTTATCGCAGTTCTGGCTGTTCATTGTGAATGTTGTGGAGTGGCGTGGTCTCTGCTTTTGGCACGGGAACGCCTACTCTGCATCTCATTAGCGATAGTTGCGGGGGTCATCCGTGGCGATGTTTTTTGCGGCTGCTATCGCGGGTACACTGGTGCTGTGGGCTGTTAACACCAGCTTGTGATTGGGGCGATAAGTTTATCGCAACTTTGGCTATGATAAAGTGCTGTTAAGTCGGCGATAGTTCCTTGTGAATATGGCCCTAAGTTTGAAAAGTGGCTAGTGCCACACACTGGAGTCCAAATCAATATAAATGTCCCTATTGTATTGTCACCTATGGTCATGTAAAATTGAAAAGTTCATGGTATAGATATAAGGTTAAGGGTCCCTTATCTACCCTTTCATTCTCAGCACTCTACCATGACTGAAGAAGCCCCCTATGTGTAGCAAGTATCCCCAGCAGAAGAAGGAAAAAGATGGGGAACAATGCCTGAAATACGGTGCAGGAAGTTTGTACAGAAATTTAGTGCAAAAGTATTAGACCACGCAAGAAGGGGAGATGAGTCCTGTAGAGACTAACGGGTGAGAGGCAGGTAATGATAGAATAGCCAAACAGGGAAAAGGGAAGGAGAGAGTAAAAGAGGGGGAGAATTATCAAAAAGAGAGAAAGAGAGAGAAGAGAAGAATGTGCTGTTCTAAAGCATTATGTTGACGGTGGACCATCCCTCCACCATTCAACCCAGATGTACATGGAGCTCCACATCCTGGTTAAGGCCACCAGGCTGCTTGCTGTGTAGACAGATGATATACTCCGACTCTAATCTCCTCAATGCATGCTCCCTATCTCCCCCTCTGGTGCGTGCCGGTATCCTGTCAATACCACAGAGAGAGATCTTTAGATCATTGGTGTTACAGTCATATGTGTAGTGCAATATACAGAATGGATTTTTTGTACATATTATTTTTGGATGTGTTGGCAGTCATTGAATGTCTGCTATTGTTTTCTGTTTTCACAACGTTTCCGGGGGGGGGGGGGGGGGGGGGTGTTTCGTGATAATCGATATCATCGTGACTTACGCTGTCTCGACGAAAATGGAAAACAGTGTTTGAAGACGATTTTTCTAGAAACTCACTACAAGAATATGAGTTTGAAAAGTACAGTAATAAAGCTCTGTTGTTAAATATACTCTATAATATGTCTATATATGTTTTGCACTTTGTACAAACCAGGCGCTCTTCGTGACTGCCGACGTCACTGCGATGACGTCGAAAGTCGCGAATATAAATATTTTTGTAAAGGTGGGTTCCCCCTAAATTGATCACAGAAAAAAAGTTAAAACAATATCTTACTAAATGTTTAGACTTAAACTTTAAAAAATGTCTTTAAGTTTATTTTTCAGTATGTGAAATACATTTACTGATCACAGATTCTCTACAGTAAATGCGACAATGTTGTGCCAACTCACAAAATTGTTTAAAATAAAACCAGTTATTAATGTACTTTCTGATAAACACACACCAAATCAAAATATTTGTGGCATGTAATATAAATCTAATATACAATATCCAATTAAAGAAAGAAAATTCGAACATTTTAGAGGTTCACATAAAAAAATGGAAGCTACAATTAAGAAATAGAATTTGTTTTTAAATTTGAAATTCACTGAAAAAACAAAGGTTACTGGGACGTTATACTTAGGAATTAGCATTTAATTTTTTTTTTGAAATTCACTGAAAAAACCCAAAGGTTACAGGGGTGAAATAGAATTTAAAAAACCTTAGAACCTTAGGGATGTTATAGTTAGGCTGACATTTCACTCGTACAAAACCAGAAATTCAGCAGTTATAACTCGCACCCCTGCAATGCACTGCTTATGACCTCACATATTACATCACTCATGACATGGTCAGTGGCATCACTGATTACATCATCCACAGAATATCTGACACACCCATTAACAGCCCAGTATAACCTTTCATACACCCACTCCAACCTCCACACTAGCATTCTCAAAACCATTGACAAACCCATACCAGTACTGATACACCCACTCAGTGATTCATAGGTCTGCAAACATATAGTCTGTCACCCATACAGCCACTCATACACCAACTCACTAATACAGCCACTGATATATCCACTCATAGACCCATACAGCCACTCACACACCGTCAGTCACTATAGAGCTACTCACTCACCTAATGAGTCAATCACACAGCCACTTGACCTCACTGCAGCCTTCGATACCCTGTCCCCGCGGAGGCTGGTGGACCGCCTCAGAGAGATAGGGGTTGGGGGCTTGGCCCTGGGGCTTCTTGCCTCCTTTCTCAGTGAACGAGCACAGATGGTGAAATTTGGCCAATTCTACTCAGCCTCTAAATCCCTGCTGTGTGGTGTCCCTCAGGGCTCCTCCTTGAGCCCAACACTTTTTAATATCTATGTTGCCCCACTTGCTAAGGTCGTGAGATCCTATGGGCTATGTGTTGTCCTATGCGAACGACACCCAAATAATGGTGTCCATTTCTCACAGTATCAGGGATTCCGCCATCAACTTCAGGAATTGTATGCAGGCAGTCTCCTCCTGGATGGTGGAATTTCTTTTTTAATTGAACGGTGAGAAGACAGAGGTCCTGATTTTTGGCAGTAAACAGGAGATCTGGTCTAGTGACTGGTGGCCGGACACGCTTGGCGTCTGTCCCTGCCCGCTATCCCATGGGAAAAAACTTGGGGTCATTGTGGATAATTCACTCTCCCTCAACTTGCAGGTCAGCAGGACAGTGTCCACATGTTTCGGGATCATCAGGATCCTCAGAAAAATCTCCCATTTCCTCTCCTTTGATGCTTGTCAGCAGGCTGTTATTGCCTTGGTAACGTAAAGATTGCACTATTGTAATGCCCTCTATTTGGGCATTAATAAAGGCCTAGTGCGACGTGGCCGGGCTGGTGATGAACCTACCCAAATTTCATTCAGTCACACCCTCCATTAAGCTGCTGCACTTGCTACTTTGGACCATAGGATCCTCTTCAAAACAATGTGCCTCACTCACGATGCCTATTATGGCTCAGGCCCAGAGGGGATTAAGGCCATTGTCCATCGTTATGGCAGGCTCCTCCGGTCCTCAGATAAGAATCTGTTAATAGTACCGAGGTTTAAGAAGGTAAAATGGGGAGGTAAAGATTTTTACACTCTGGCTGCCAAACTGTGGAACTCCTTCCCGGAAGAGCTCTCTAATCAGGTGTCCCACTCTCTCTTCTGCAAAGCCTTAAGAAGACTTGGCTATTTGCACAGACTTCAGTATAAGCATGTCTTTCTGTCTGCACTCTTAGGTCCACAAAATGCGCCTTGACGCCCTTGGGCTAAGTTTGCGCTCTACAAGGTCAATATTCATTCATTCATTCATTTACTCACCTATACAGTTATACACACACCCACTCATTTATTCATACAGATACTAACACATAGATAGATAGATAGATAGATAGATAGATAGATAGATAGATAGATAGATAGATAGATAGATAGATAGATAGATAGATAGATAGATAGAATCACGATTTCATGGTTCAGCTGAAACAAGGGTGCCCAACATAGGTCTAGGAGGGTAGGCTACGTGCCATATTTTTAAGATACCTTTATAAGATGCATTTGCATGCAGTGAATCTGAATAGAAGTCAAGTATACTGTACCTGGTTACATTGAAAGTTCAGCATAATCTGTCCCTCGTGGACAGATATTCATGGGTGTCGACTCACCAAAATTCCAAGGGTAGCGTAAGTGACATCACATACCCTTTGACCTTAATGACATGACATCACAGGAAGTGGCATCATATGGCCTATGAACCTGATTTTTCTCCAAGAAGATGTGTCACATGACCCTAACATCACAACTATTGACATCACTAAAGTACTATACTATCTAGATGATTAGTAAAACAGCATAACAAACAAATGCCTATTTTAGATATCAACTTTATTATGATGGTGACTGATCTTTGAAAGTTATGGGGCTAATACTTGCCCTGAATTGAGTGAACAAGCAAAGCCAGTAAACCAGACCCCTTTTAGTGGGTTTCTCTCCCTGAGAAAAATTTGAAAGGAATGGAATGAAATATTTTCACATTTATTTTTTAAAATGCCATAGGCGCTGAAAGGTTGCTCATTAATTAATAAAATCCTTCAGGAGTGCCAAGTCTTCAACAGGTTGCTAAATCAATGACACCTGGCGTTTCCCAGGAGTTTACCTCATTTTGTTCAAAATGTCGTATGGATACCCACATATGTCAAAAAATACCTTTGCGCCAGTGGCGGGCAATTTGTCATGGGTGCCCGCATAGTTTTTGGGTGCGTCCTTATATCAAAAATGACATAAAATATGCCAGTGCCATAACTTAGCAATTTATGTCTTCCATATACCATAGGTGACCTTTGTGTTGAAAATTATCTCAGTATCTAAGAGCCAGTATTTTGTCATGGCTGCCACCATCTCATTTGCCAGGTTGTCCACTCTTATTCCAAGAATTACCTCCATTGTGCTAGTACCAGCATTCTGCCACTGGTGTCCACATTCCAAGAATTTCCTCAAGTATATCTGTATTCTTACAATTGGTGCCTTTTATGCCAAAAATTACCCCAAGTCTGCTGGTGTCAGTATTTTATCGCAGGTGTTTTTTATGTTAAGAACTGCTGCAAATATGTCAGGTTTTTGTCCCAGGCTATCTATGTAAGGCAATAATTACCTTCAGTATGCCAGGGCCAACGACAAACTCGCAAGCATGACCTCGCCATCTCACATCACACGTGCATTCACTCACACTAAATCTCTCAATCACTCACTCATTACTTCTCACTCATACTCTTCTACATGCCCTTACACGCATTCTTATTCATTATCACTCTGTCACTAGCATTCACTCTCAGTCTCACTCATTTCCACTTTCTCATACTTATTGATACTCGGGCAAAGAATAAATAACGTCTTGGGCTGGGTATGCGTCACTGTTGTGACCCGGCACAAAATATTAGACTGAGATTTACTATCCAAAGCAAAGCAGGATTTGCGCTGGACAATTTCCCAAAATAAGGTAAAGTTAAGCTATGTGCTGCTTTGCCTTATTTGGTCTCGAAGGGGCATTCTATGATTGGTGCATGGGTATTCCCATGGGTTTTGGTGCACATTCCTATCTGCAAACATTGGTAGACAAGAATTTGAGCAAAAATCTTATGGCTTTTGGAGGCAGACATAACGAGACGTAGTGCATTTAACAATAGTTATTTAATTTGTCACTCGACGCATCTATATAGACATTCTGTATACTGCTACAGAACCTTAATTAAAGTAAACTGCTTTATATACGTTATTTGGGTAATACCTGTAATTGTAGGAGCACAATAAATTCCTTGGCCCTGATGAAGTCGGGGTGGACGAGCCATATCGATGAAACACTTATTGGCTACGAGAGTGGTCATACATTTCTGGAAGCCTGTGAAGACACACAAACAAAGAGCAATAGGCTTTGGTGCATTCTTTTGGACTTTAAATAATTATACTTTCTGATGCTAAGGAAATCTTGCACATTTTTAAAATCCTATTTATTGTAAGCTATACATCTTTCTATAGCTATATGTATCTAGGCAGAAAGACTGACAGATAGGCAGGTGGCTGGACGGATGTATGGGTAATCATTAAGTCAACCAAAATGCGACTGCATATTTTGAAGTTTAAGGTTCCATCCGGTGAGACCAAAATGTGACATACGAGATTTAAGGTACTCAGGTGAGGTTGGGGAAATTTCTGTTTATACTCAAGATATTAATATCGAGATTATCGCTAAAAAAACTATTTTCTGGTAAACTCACATATCCCCTCAGACCTCACCTTTTGTGCACCTAACAATGTTCGTCTTATCCTTAGTGTAGCAGTGAGACAGCCACTGCACAGGCAGAGGATAGTACAGCATGCGTGCTGATGGAGAGGAGCCTCTGTGTTTTTTAATCTTATATATATTTCTGACCATGTTATCCATTTTATCAGCATACAATGGGTAGGGGGTCAGGGTCAAGGCAGTGCATCTCGCTTCCTCAGTACATCAATAACATTTAGTTGTTTCACAAGGTCTCAACCCATGCTAATGTCCATCACATAAAGAACTATCTGACTTCTATCAAGGACTAGATGTCAGGTCTGTTTTTGTACCTTAATTCAGTTTAATATGAAATCCTACTAATCATTTTCTTTCTTTTATGGAAGATTCTTTATTTCTTGTCCAGCACCCACTTCATAACATATTTATTGTGTTCCAGTTAGAAAAGAACAAGGGCATGTAAAACCATTACCTCATCGTCCCCTCCGTCGTGTTCCCTCATTATGACATTGAGGCAATCCTGCCTCACCAGACACCCATACCATGTTATTTTTCATGAAACAATAAGACCCTCCCCCCTCCAATCCCCCTATGCTTTTGTCTCTTGGCTACTTGTTTTCTGTGCTTCGAGGCCTTTTATGGTTAGGATTGCATTTAAGCCATTTCAGCCAGTGTTGGTTCTACAGCAGCTCACCTACTCAGTGGCTGACATGCCTCTCAGGATGTGGACTTTCCTGCGTTTTTTTTTCTGTGAGTATCGCCAAGAGGCATTGGACGGGGGTTCCGATGGCCTGCTGTGCTGTTCACCCTATCAGACTTTGGCACCTTGCTCCCTGTCCTTCCCGTATGTGGACTCTGGTGTCAGCTATGCTGTGTTGTCTGCCCTAATGGTCTCTGGGGCCTTACTTCCGTAAGTTCCTGGGTATTGGCATGTCATCTCAGTGCTTCTTTGGGACTGCATTGAGGTCGCAGTGGGCTCCTTCCGCTGGTGTCGCTAGGAGTCTTCATGGCTATGATTGATATTCTGGTTCGTGTTTCTTTGGGGCCCCGGTTCTTGCCATTTTTGCTTTTTCAGTGTTGGTGGCATCTGAGGTCTGTTGTCGGCGCCTGTTTGGGTGACGTCTCTCTGCAGGCATTCTGTGAATGGTGCAGGTGTCCTTAGTGCACCGTGGTTCGGTGACACCTCAATGTCCTCATAAGGATCTTTCTGAAATGCTGGATTCCATGTGCACAGGATTGGTTGTGCTTTCTGCCTGTGGCAAGGTAGATATGGAGGGACTGGGCTAGTAGCTGCTGCCTTCTGCTTCCTGATGCAGAAACCAGGGTGTGTGGTTGGGGGGCTCTCCGTGTCTGTGGCCTGGGGGGTTCTCTTCTGGAGTGCTTGTTCTTCTAGCTGGTGGGAGCCGGAGGCTATTCAGCTGATCCTCCTTCTCCTTTTCCTCTGGCCTGGGGGGCAAGGTCTTCTTCTCTTCGATGGAATACTGAAACTAGCAGCAGTCGGGGGAAGGCGAGGCTCCTCTGCTTGCCGGTTGTGACACTCGCAGTTAAGACTCAGCTTGCTGCATAAGGGGTGCCGGTTAGTTTCACTTCCACTGCAAATTTTTATGCACTCGTTACATGCAGTGCTGGCGTTCTTTTAGTAAGTGGAATCAGGGTAACGGTTTGGTCACTTCTTCTTCTGATTTCTTTAACGTGATGGTGTTTCCGGAAGACGGTGATTCATTGGGGATGAGGGTAGCCACCCTTAGGCTTCAATGGGCAGCTATTAAGGCTTTTAGAGGTTATTGGAACACTCTGTTAGATACAGAAGGCTTGGTGTGTCATTTGTTCAAGGGTTTGAAGAATGGTCTTCCTTCACCTAGGAAGCATTACCCTTCTTGGAATATATCTTTGGAGGTGTTGGTGGATCCTCCGTATGAGCCCCTGGTCTATATTGATTTCAGGATTTATCCCTTTAAACATTCTTTTCTTGGGCTGTTTCATCAGCTAGACATTTGTGTGAGCTGTGAGCTTTACCTTTCAAGCATCCTTTTTGTTGGATATTTGAAGATAGGACGAAAGAAGAGAAGAGGCCTCAAAATATTCTAAGGTTTATTCCCAGTTTTGTAAGGACCAGGAGTTGATTTTGCCCTTCTTTTTATGGTCTCCTTCTTCTGGGGAGGGAATGTGGCTGCATTGTCTGGATGTCAGGAGGTCTCTTCCTATTTCTTTGGATATGATAGATCCTATCCGGTTTTCCAATTCCCTGTTTGTGAATTTTGGCCCTGTGACTAGGGGGTTGCAGCCTTCCTCTTCCTCTTTGAGCCACTGGGTTTAGACATTGATTTATCTGGTCTCCATGACTTCAGGTCAGGTTTCTCCTTTAGGGGACCAGAATAGATCAACAAAATCTGTCTACTTCACGCCACCAGGTCATCCCCATTGACGTTTGCCTCTGATCATCTGATTGTTCAGGAGATTAAGATGAAGAGAAGCAAACCAAGAGATGATGAGGTAATGCTTCAATTACTTACCGGTAATTGTATTACTCGGAGTCCTCTTCCCTCGCAATTGTCCATTATATCCCTACCTCCCAGGTGGTCCAGGCCAACCACATTGGAGTTGTCTTGGGTTATGTGATATATACAGGAGAATTGGAGGGGGGGAGTCTTTTTATTACGTGAAAAATCACGTGATATGGGTGTCTACTGAGGCAGTATTGCCTCAGTGTCCTAATGAATTGAAGCGAGGGAAGAGGACTCAGAGTAATGCAATTACCGGTAAGCAATTGAAGCATTGGGAGGCTAGATGAGATTGCCACCAAGACAGATAGAAGTAAAGTAGATCCTTTAATCGTTACTGTGAATATATGCTTAACCACCTCCTCTGTATCCTCCTCCTTCAATGGTCTTATGCCTTCTCATATATATCCTTTGCTCACATTCCGTAACTCACCTCTTCCACGTTTCACAATGTATCATAGTATTGCATTAACCTTAGGTTCAGCAGCACTGAAGATGCTGCACCATTGTTTATGTCTGTTCTTTGAGGCATGGCCATCGAGTAGATCAGCAACATACTCATTCAACTACACTGATTGCCACTTCTTTTCTGGGTTTTGTTAAAATGATGGTAAATTACCTAAAAGCTACCTTTTCTGAATCTGGAGATGGAGTTACCAATAGAACACATAGCAACAGAGGGCCACACAAGCTGCTTTGTGATTGTACCTTCCTTTTGAGTTGTGACTAAAGTACCAGTCAGTTGCACTGCAAAATGCCAATCTCCATGGAATCACAAAGGCTCCTCTTCATTAATGTTTATGAAGCAGGAGTCCTTTTGCAACTTCTTGAGAATGACTGCAAATGCAAGAAGGAAGGCCCTACAGGGACAGCAGACCTCCACCCATGGTTTCTGATTCTCTGAAAGCCCCTGTTTTCAAAGTGACAGGGGCCTCTTCCAAAACACAGCTGGCTTTCAGGAAAGCCACTGTGGGGGTATGCTGTGTTTGCCTGGACCACTGTCTCCATCCCTCCCCTGATACCAGACACACATTGGGACAACTCCCACCTTGTGAATGAGTCCCCACTCACTTTGACACGTCAGTAGCCTGTCAATGGTTCTCAACCATTGATACATGCCAATGCAAATCAGTAAGAGCAGGGGGACACATCCTGTGGAATTGTTATCAATCAGAAATTGAATTGTGGAACTTACAAAGTCATTTCCAATATGCAGTGTGCCCTTTTTACTCAGCAATGTCTGTGATTTTGTGAAACGTAGAATTTGTGAATGCAAAAATGCATAGTTCATCAGCACTATAGTTACGGTAATTCACACATAAAATGTACTAAATCAGCTTTTCTGCCGTGTTTTTTTGTCTAAAAGCAGGCAGTCCCCAAACATACCAAATTTGAAAGCTCATATATACGTTTGTCTTAAACAGCCTTTTGTAGATTACTGGGGAAATTTAAAAACCTTGGAAACTTGCTCACCTGCTGAGGGAATCTCCTGCTGCCACGCCATTTCAGAGTTGCTGACGCTGTTTCTAGGCCTCCTCTTGCTGTTTGTCTCGCCCGCCGCCGCCACTGCACCTTGCGGCCGAGAGCGGGGGGTGACTACAGCCCCCAGGCACCCCTGCGGCCGCTGACTCCGCCAACGCGCCCGGATGCGCTTAAAAGATCGCGGCTCCCTCGGGGGAGCGGGAAATTTAAAAACCTTGGAAACTTGCTCACCTGCTGAGGGAATCTCCTGCTGCCACGCCATTTCAGCGTTGCTGACGCTGTTTCTGGGCCTCCTCTTGCTGTTTGTCTCCCCCGCCGCCGCCACTGCACCTTGCGGCCGAGAACGGGGGGAGACTACAGCCCCCAGGCACCCCTGCAGCCGCTGACGCCACCAACGCGCCCGGAGGCGCTTAAAAGATCGCTGCTCCCTCGGGGGAGCGGGAAATTTAAAAACCTTGGAAACTTGCTCACCTGCTGAGGGAATCTCCTGCTGCCACGCCATTTCAGCGTTGCTGACGCTGTTTCTGGGCCTCCTCTTGCTGTTTGTCTCCCCCGCCGCCGCCACTGCACCTTGCGGCCGAGAGCGGGGGGAGACTACAGCCCCCAGGCACCCCTGTGGCCGCTGACGCCGCCAACGCGTCCGGAGGCGCTTAAAAGATCGCGGCTCCCTCGGGGGAGCAGGAAATTTAAAAACCTTGGAAACTTGTTCACCTGCTGAGGGAATCTCCTGCTGCCACGCCATTTCAGCGTTGCTGACACTGTTTCTGGGCCTCCTCTTGCTGTTTGTCTCCCCCGCCGCCGCCACTGCACCTTGCGGCCAAGAGCGGGGGGAGACTACAGCCCCCAGGCACCCCTGCGACCGCTGACGCCGCCAACGCGCCCGGAGGTGCTTAAAAGATCGCGGCTCCCTCCGCGTCGCGGGATGCGCGCGGGCGGCGCCGGGCTAAGCCCGGGCAAAGGGCGGGCCGTCAGTGGCCGTCCGAGGCTGGACAAGGCTGGGCTGGGCCCCCCCCCCCGAAAATCGTGACTGTTGCCATCAGGTAGCCCATATAACTAGTTCCCCCTAGCTGTTCTAGGTTACTGCTAGGGGTTTTGTTTGTCTGTATTTTTGGGCTGGTCTTGTTGTAGCGATGTCAACTCGCTCAGGCAAAAGCCTGAGGAAAGGCGGGGGGAGGGGAGGGGGATGGAGGTGGTATGGTTGGCACTATGGACAAGTTTATTACCCGTGTGGCCAATGTCATTGACAAAGAAATCGCCATGGCTGAGAGACGGCTATCTCGAGGTCCACCTGACCATAGACGATCATCGTTGGGCCCGATAGCTTTGGTCCCCTCCCCAGAGCGATCATTGAACCCATCTGCCCCCGCCCCTTCCCCCCTGGACCACCCTCGTGTGGCCGCCTTAAGAGCTAGTATAGATGGGTTAGAAATATTGACAGCTGCGGCACTCCATGCTGAAAACAATTTGGCCCCTGATCTAATGGCAAATGAGACAATTGTTTCCCCGTTGCCTTTGGCTAATCCTCTTACTCACTCGATGTTGCCCCCACCTTTGGCCCTTGTGGTGCAGGCAGAAATACACTCAGTCCCAACTAAAAGGAAAAGAGTGCCTACCCCACGGAAAGGCAGACTGGCCAAAGACCATAAGAGACCTAGGTGGGTTGGCGTCAGGACGGGTGGTTTACGTAAGGCAGTAGGGCGGGATCCCAGCCCGCTACAGGGAGAGAAGGGGGAGGGCACATCTGGAGGGCCAGTGGCTAGTGTCTGTGAAGAACAGTCTGGTGGCCTTGCAGTATCCTCGCCCCCAGAGTCTCTCCTAATGGAAAACATGGAGAAAATGATGAAATCCCTACTCCTCCCGGTGTTAGATAAAATCAGGGGGCTATCAGAGCGGGTGGACAAAATGGAGCAGGCAACTCTAGACAATTTTTTCTCCCTAAAATCATTTATTAAATTGCATTTAAGAATTAGGGAGGATGGGCTGGGGGGGGGGATTGACAGCAGGGAGACCCCATAGTCCAACAAGGCATAGCTACTACAGCAGGCATTAAGCAGGCTGTACCTGAGGTGACTGATGGTAATTTACATTCTACCGTTATGGCTGTAGGGATAGCGAGGAAACCTGGACTACCAGCATTAAAGCCTATAGAGAAATCAAAGCCCCCCAAGGCCGCTATTAACACCATAGGTAAAAGGTCGGCATGCACCACAGCTCCTGGCACCCATGACAAAGTAAACTCTACCACCTCAGCCGCCATCCCAGTAGCCCCTTGCACATCTGAGACTTTAACTCCTAAATCAGCCAATCCTGTAAAGACCTATGCACAGCAGACAGGTTAGGGTCTTAAGGGTGGTAGGGTCCACAATGTTAATCTCCCCCCTGACTGTCAGCCCTACGTAGTCGTACTGACTGGGGTGCCCGTGCTTAGCCCCGTAAGCGTGAGACATTTGCTGAATTGTACAATAAGACTCTATGTTGGCTTAAAGAAAATAGACCCTTGCCCAAATTTTGGGAGGGACGGATCATCCACGTAAGGAGAGTTGGCTGGATTGGTACTAAGCAAAAAACTATAAGTGGGGATTGCATTATAGTAAACTTTGAGGATCCAAGGGTTGTTAGTTTTGTATGCAGTGGACCTGTGAGGGAGCATAGCCCAACAGGCAGCAGGGGAACAATTGGCATCCACGACCTTAGCTATTTTAATCCCCCTAATTTGTCAGTGAGGCCAGCTGGAACCCTTATGTGGGAAGATTGGGATGGCAGACAGATTCGTGGAAGCCTTTCCCAATTTAGCCTACTTGGTAATACTCCTTGTCAGCCGCATGGTCGTTTCTGGCAAGGCTATTGACATGCAATTTGTCCAATACAGGAGATCCACAACGCGGACCCCGGGGAGAGATTAGCTAGCAGTTTAATATCTGGAGAGGAGTTGGTAGGGTTGCCCACTAGTACCCTTTTTCCACCAATTATCCCTAGGGGGCATTCACCGGTGGCTTCATCCGAAGCACTCGCGCCATCACTGCTTAGCAGGGAGTTAGTTGAGGGGGACACTTTAATCCCGGATGCTGTGGCGTTGCCTATTATCCAGATGGCCACTGCCATTGCTAATGCCCCTCTCGTAAGTGAATCAGCAATGGGGCAGGGAGGGGTTGGCAGTGTGTCTTTGAAGGTAGCCAGTTGGAACATAGCGGCCCTTGCACGAAACATATGCATACCAGACTGGAATGTATTTATAGAACCGTTTGGGATCTGCTTGTTCCAGGAAACCTGGTGCCTGGAACCTCTACATAAGGTGGGTTATACCACCTACTTTGTTCCTGCCATACGACCAAGTGGAGGGAAGGGGCGCCCCTCGGGAGGGCTACTAATTTGGGTAAGCATCTCCCTGCGGTACTCCGTTAAATGCACAGCTACTAAGTCCCCTGACCTCCAGAGGCTAACAGTGAGAGGGCTACGTGGAGGGAGAGTGCTTGAAATCTTTAATATATATGTCAGAGGCACACGGGGCGGCTTGTCCACCCTGTCCTCAACTGGCATTGATGAGGAACTCAGAAATTGTAGCGCTGATTGCCTCGTCATGCTAGCGGGCGACTTCAACTGCACATTCGAACCCCTTACTGCGGACGATGTGCTAGGCACCAGAGACGACGATGCAAGGAGAGGTATTCCACCGCTACAGATTACGCCAATTAGAAGATGGACCCAAAGTGCCATTGACCTTAATGCCCTTTGTTTGGAGCATGGCCTAAGAGCAGCTAATGGCAGATCGAATTCAGATCAATTGGGGGCCCATACGTTCAACAGAGTAGGGCATTCCTCACGGATTGACTACATTCTGCTGAACTATCGTTTGTGGGCTTACATGTTAGATATGGTGGTCTTGCCGTCCATCGACAGTGACCACAATCTTTTGTCTCTGTCTCTGTCCCCTCTGTGGACGGGAGGCTCCCTACCTCCAATTCCCCACGTGTGGAGAACAACACATGAAGTGTGTCCCTCCAACGATGGTAGGCGCCTGAAATGGAAGAGCATTGTTGGCAATGAGGGAAAGATCTCGGAGGTAAAATCCATAATGGTTAATGTCATCCCCCGATTAGATTCCCCCTCAATTAGTGCGCAGGAGGTACCCACACTGTTTGCCCAAACTATGAACGCACTAGGTGAACTGTTCTTGGTCCACAATGTGGGAAGAAGGGCTCATAAAAGAGGCGCTATGAAGGGCACTCCTGGGTGGTTTTCACCTGCTTGTCGCGACGCCAAAGGGGAGTTAATAACGGCGGTGAAATCCAAGAATGGAGCCCTGATAAGCGCTGCTAGGGGCAATTACAGGAGGGCTATATCTAGAGCAAAGGTAGAATGGGAGAACCAGTTTTGGTATGACCTGAAGGCTGCAAGCCTAAGGAAAGATCCGAAGGGTTTCTGGGACCTACTAAGAGATAGGGACAAACCCGTGGACACAATGCTATCATGTAACATACCGGAGGATGCGTGGTTTGACCACTTTTCCCAGCTCTACACAATGCTCCCGGATAGGGGGGTAAGTTTGTTAGAACAGTATCCCTTAGTACCCTGTGAGTTTAATGATGAGCTCCTGTTTACAGTCAAGGAAGTGGTAGGAGCGATCAAATGCCTTGTCCCCAATAAAGCAGCGGGTCCGGATGGCATACCAGGGGACTTGCTACGCATTAACCCGGAGGAGTGGGGAAAACTTATTGCTGCCCTATTGAATGCTAGTTTTGATGGGGCAACGCTCCCGGCCTCATGGAAGGGTGCTGAGGTCGTTCCGATCTTTAAAAAAGGGAGTCGGAACGACCCTGCCAATTATCGCCCCATAAGCCTCTTAGACTCTTCACATAAGGTGGCGGGAAAGGTGGTTTTGGGCAGAGTACTGCAGTGGGTGGAGGAAAAGGGCATTCTTTCTGACTTCCAGGCCGGCTTTAGATCGGGTATGGGGACGATAGAGCAATCTTTCCGGCTTATGATGCTGTATTGGAAGGTGGTTGTACTGGGCAAAGGCAGTCTGTATCTCGCTTTTATAGACCTGCGGACTGCCTTTGACCTGGTCCCACGCACCCAACTCTGGAGTGTGCTCGAGGAACTAGGCATCCCATCATACCTATTAAACATGTTAATTAAATTACATGCTGACAACTTTGCACAGATCAGGTGGGGTAATCAGGGACAAAAAACAGCACGAATACCTGTAAATAGAGGGGTACGCCAGGGATGTGTCCTAGCCCCCACTTTGTTCTCATTGTATGTTAATGGAGTGGTGGAGCACCTGCTGCAACACCCTGCAGATGCCCCATCCCTGGCTGGCAGAAGAATACCTACCCTCCTATTTGCAGATGATACCCTCCTGATCTCTAAAACTCCGGTAGGCCTGCAGAGTCTGTTAACTAGCTTTAAATCTTTTTGTGATGCAAGGGGGTTAGTTATTAACACAGGGAAAACTAAGTACCTGGTTCTTAACCCCCCGAAAAAGTTAGCTAAACCACCGACCTTAGATTCTGTTCCCCTCCAGAGGGTCACGGAGTTCGACTACCTTGGTATTCGCCTCTGTGACTCTATGAGTTGGAAATGTCACCACCAAAAGATGCTGCTGACCCACAAGAGGGTGGTGGGTGCCCTTCTTAAGGAACAACGTGCCTCAACCATCAAACCCATTGCCCCTATATTAGACATCTACAGGGCTAGGGGTGTTAGTGCAGCACTTTATGGAGCTGAACTCTGGGGGGTACACAATGTGGATCAGTTATCCCGCTCAGAAAGCAAATTCCACAAAGACCTAATGGGGCTCCCCTATAGTACCTCAACCCTCCCACTGCTCTTAGATATGGGTACTCGGGCAATCAGTGATCAGGCCAGGCTCCGTCCTCTCCTTTTATGGGCGCGAATCTGGAGAGTTCCAGAAATGTCAAGCTACGCGGAAGGCTTAACTGCTGTATTGGCTCTGCCAGGCTGGCCAAAGATTTGTTGGTTGAGGGAAGTCAAGCGCCTTCTCGGCAATCTTGGCCTAGGCGACGCTTGGAACAATAAAACTGCCCCCCCAAAATCTGTCCTAAAGAAGATATTTTGGAGATGGGTAGCCGATGGTAGAAGTAGTAATGCCAATTTGTGCAGGACTACCTTGGATTTCCTCTTGGTAAAGGATGTGTCTTACTGCGAACCATATTTGGATACTATCACAAACCGCAGGGACAGGGCTCTATATTTCCAATTTAGGGTAGGTCTACTTCCCGTTGGAGAACTGACCTCTAGGTGGAAGGCTCCGGCCCAAACAATTTCCTCCTGCCCTTTTTGTGAAAATAGAACAGAGTCTGTTCCTCACATGTTGTTTGAATGTCCGGCTTATGTAGATCCCCGCAGCAGATGGTTAAAACCACTCTGCAGAGAACTTGGAACTAGACATTACAAGGAGGCCCTACGCATACTGAAAAATGACCCACGGCCCCTTTTTGCTTGTGGCTTAGCAAAGTTCCTAGGATGGGCTTGGCGTATTAGATCAATCAGGCTTTTGTATCTTGTTTAATCTGTATTTTTAACTGTTTTTATCTAATTTATTGGGGCCACTTGTAGCATGAAATGTATGTTTATTTTT
Organism: Triturus cristatus; assembly: GCF_964204655.1. NCBI lineage: Eukaryota > Metazoa > Chordata > Amphibia > Caudata > Salamandridae > Triturus > Triturus cristatus. The sequence continues at coordinate 923,712,816 of NC_140588.1, forward strand.
TCTATGTATCGGCCCCTTTTATCCTTTTATTGCTCATTAGTCTATGTACTGCTTTTTAAGATATTCATTATATCGAAATAAAGCTGATTGATTGATTGATCCAAGGGACATCACTCTTCAGAACCAGAGGCGAGCAAGACAAGGCAATCAAGCAGCCTCTCTTGCTGATCTAAGACTACTGCTTCACTTCCAGAAGACGTATTTACCTCGCTTAGTTAGCCGTGATGTGCCATAGCTAGTACCACTCAAATTATAAGCCAGTCAAGAAGTGAAGTATGTGACACAGGTAACTCAATTATCGCAGCAAGGAAAGGTAACGTTTGAGGTGTATAATGCATTTAAGGAACAAGAATATACCACACATTCTGTGACATTACTGGATACAAAGTTCTTCCAGTGCTCTAAATACATATGTTCCAAGGAAAGCTAAGTATCAATATTGAGCAAATACTGTTCAAAATGTTCATCACTAAACAAAAGTGCGTTCACAGTTTTGTCTTGCATGAAAGCCAAGGAAACATTGTTTGTTAACATTGCTCTTTCGACCTCTCAGAGTAAAATAGCCTTTGGGAAACAGAAAATGTTGCACCAATAGATTACTGGTTTTGTTTTTTGTCTGTTGCATAAATGCTGACCCTGTTTTAGGATATATGCTTTGATAGCATAAATTTTGCTTTTGTGAGGTAGTAATGTAATACAGCTATTGTGTATACCTGCTTTTATTCTAATAATTTGACAATTTGTCTAACGTTTGTGATTGATTTTAAGATCTTTGTTGCTCAGGTTCATCCTGTGTGCTTAAAACATTTACAATGAGCAGATGTTTGGATGAACCTAAACTAGAAACAGCAGTGTGAGGATAACTGGAAGGTGGAACACCAGCAGACATTAGCAAAGGTAGCCAATGAGACATGCTGTCAGAATGGAAGGAACAACAGTGCCTAAGTCATCTTCTTTCGGTTGAGCAGAAAGGAAAGATGACAGATACTGGTTCCTCTATATAGATCACCTTCAATTATCCTGGAAAGTGACCTTATAGGAGACAAAAACAAGCAATGTATAAATGTTGTTGACAACTTTTGATATCATAGAATTGACACACAGCAGATAAAGCAGGCACTGCCAGCTGCAGGTGTCTAGTCCAATCAGGCAAATGGCACGCAAGGTTCAGAATGACAAAGTGTGCAACTAGCAATGCGCTGTAAATTCTGAGATGTGACTCTGAATACATATTACCAGGCTTGTGGAGGGTTTATTTTCATAGCCTCTCTGAATGCAGGCTCCCTCATCTGTAGCAGAGGGTTATGACCTTGATACCAGTTATCAATCATAGCATACACCTGAGGGATGGGGGGATATATGGCTTCAGCTTTGTTATATGAATGTGCTTGAACCACAATCGAATAGCCGGCTGGCTCTTTTCAGGTATTCCAGCACTGTAACATTCATAGTTTTCAGATGTCCTTTTCACTGGAATTCAATATTTGCTTCTGTTTACTTCTTACAGTAAATACTCCATGGAGATCTTTGGAAATCAACCATTTGCATGTTTATACACTTGTGGCTTTCATTCATCTTCTGAATGCCTTTTCACCATTACACTACTGGATCTCCATAAAGCCCTCGAAGCTGACTGCTGTTGATCTGCTCTCAAGTTAAAGTTCAAGTTTATTCATAATACAGAACTCTGAGGTGGTTCACACAAAACAATTTAAGTAAAAACAAATAACATTTTTACTAAAAATCATTAAAAAGGGTTAATAAAATTCATTTAAGACATACAGATATTAACGTCACTAAACCAGTATTCATCCTAAAATCCGTATAGAGTTAATAAACATTTAAAAAAGTTAAAAATTGATCTATAGACGAGTTCATTCGGGGGGATCTAACAATAACTGTTAGGCTTCCGAGAAGGATCCTTCCGACAATTTAAAAAATATATGTCTCAACCACTTACGGTGTGGCTACATAAGAGCAGGGCAGCCAAACGTGTTTCAGATCTTGAATGCCATTCTGACAAAAATTACAGACTTCAGAAGTTGCATACCATTTAGATGTTAAGCACTTTAAAGGCAAAATATCCAATTGCAAGAGTGTCCAGAAATGTCTAACCCCATGTAGTGCATTCCATGCCACACACGGTTCAACTTCTGGGGAAACTCCAGGTGGTCCTAAATGACGCAACACAACTGATTCTTAAATTGCTGAGAAGAACTCACACCACTCCCTTGTTACAGCAACTACACTGGCTCCCCATTAAGCAGAGGCTCAGATTCAAGGGCCTGTGCATTGCACATAAAGCTAAGTATGGAGCGGCGCCCAGCTACATTAAAGACTGCTTGATGCCTTATGTGCCTGGTCATTGTCTCCGTTCATCAGAAACACACCTGTTGGCTTGTCCACGTTTTAACAGAACACGTGCCTTCTCGGTTGTGATTCCCCAGCTTTGGAATAAGCTCCCAGAGAGTGTGCGTGGTGAGGTGACTCTCCTCCTATTCAGGAAGAAACTTAAGACTATGTTGTTTACTGAGGCGTTTGGATAAGCTCACCCCAAGCTTTGCTCTGTATGCAAGCAGTATGGCACTCCCGGGTTTATGGTTTGTAGCGCTTAGCAACCGTTGGTGATTTGGCGCTTTACAAATATAAATTAACATAACATAACTTCTTTCATAATAATGGTATCTTTTATTCTTTGGTAGCTCCTTTTCCTACCACAAGCATCATTGTCCAAGCAAAAACTTAAAACCAGCAAGGCTTGTTTTAAGCAGGCCTTTATTTGGGAGGCGGGAAGAGAAAGTACCGATTTTTAATCAAGTCCAAGTTGGCCTATGAGATATTTGTAATTCCTGTAGAGTAAAGTTTTTGTCTTTCTTCTCCATGAGAATTTCCTTTCTCATATATTGACTGGACAATACCCACCAAACCTTGGACGTAGGCACTTTTAATCCCCAATTCCAGCCTTAGTGCTGCCACTGATACTGTATTATTGAAAGAAATACGTTTTCTTAGAATCTGCCTTCTACCTTGTTCAAAAAGCCCCAACTAGAAATATCTATGAACTCCACTGCATAAAGTAGAGTAGTGGGATTTTAGCCCCGATAATGGATAGGGGATGGGAGAAGTGTCACCTACCTCTAGCCTTATAAAATGCTCCCAGAACCTTAGCCTGTGACTGAGTCTTACACGTGTTATTTGAAATATGATCACTGCTGCACATTATTTTCCCCAATAAGATAAATGTCTTAACCACCTTCAATTTTTGGGAGCCTGAATACCAAGGGAAGTTAGCATATTCAGCTTTTTTCTTACCATGGAAGCAAAGAATTTTGCTTTTAGAGGAGTTAGTTTTTAGATAGGGTGTGTCAGTATAATGTTGCAATGCCCCTAATCAACTGTTAAGACTTTTGAGGGTAAAATCCAAGATTGCTATGTCATCTGCATACAGAAGACATAAAATTGGCCGTCCCCCAATATTAGCTGGTAAACCCATACTTTGTGAGAGAGAAACCGTCAAATCTGAGATATAGAGAGAGAAAAGAAGTGGAGAGAGGAGACACCCCTGCTTTAAACCATTCTTCGCTCGGATCATCCTAGGGAGTTCTCGATCACCACCTAACATAACTTGGCAGCATGTGGCAGAGTGAAGGGCAATTTTTACGGTCAATAGGGTTTCGGCAATGACGAGATCCAGCAACTTTTTCCAGAACACTTCATTATCCACTTTATTGAAGGCTGGGTAGAAGTCTATAAATGCGGAATATGTCGGACAACCTTTAGTGATCACATACTTCTCATTAATTAATTTTAATGCAGCTATGTTATCTAAGGTCCTATGTTTTTTCCTGAAACCTGTCAGACATCTGGAAACAAATTTACCCACTGCATCTATTAGTGCAATCTGGCAATAGTTTTTAGCCGAATTATGGTCCCACTTTTTGTAAAGGGGGACAATAATACTTCCAGTCCACGAAGCAGGAACTGTCCTATTCACTTAACAAGATGTAAAGACTGGAAATAATAATTTGGCCTAGAGGGTAGCTTCTGTTTTACTACTCAGATTGGATCTTCATCCGGGCCATAGCAGAGAAAGGTTGCATTCCTAAAATAGCAGACTCAATCTCCTATATAGTAGGAGAGTTATGGGTAAGCTTGCAAACTTCCGGAATGGGGGGCTTCTCTGCAAATCAATCGCCATATATAGTGGAGAAATGAAGCCAAACCAACTGTCTTGTCTGATTGGAGAGGGAAGGACCTAACTCTTGTCCCGCAGCAATCCGCAACTATTTCCCAAAATCTTCTCATATGGTTCTTAAATGCAGCCTCTCTTAAATCTATCCACCTGTGGTCTAGATTTCAATTCTTTAAGCTTTATTTTAGGCAACTTCTATGCCTTTTCGAGAGACAGGCAACAGTGTCTCTCATTAAAGAAGAAAATAAATTGCTTCCAGAACAATCTATATATTTCTTTGTTCACTTGAACAATAAGGAAAGGAAAGGAATTTCCTGGTACTTGGTCAGCCTTCTGAAGCTATCTGTTTCGTGAACTGATTAAATGAATGCAGAACATCAGCCTCCCAAGAGTCAAGATCGTTGAAAGCTTTCTCTAATTGTTTATCTGCTCGCACCTTCCACCGAAATACATCTGCTCAAATTCTAAAAAACAACAAGGCAATTTTCCTCTATGATGCTCCCCTCCAAATTATCTGCTGATCACCCCCCAAATCATCTTTCTGTAGTGGGGCCATTAAAATGAGTATCTATTCTTATGTCCTGACACTGACGTTGACCACTTTTCTCAACATTCCACACTTCAAAACCGGCCAGTCATGGTCTGCTTTGTGTGCCTGGCTGCTCCCCTATCGAGCCAATTGCAAATCTCAGTTCTCTGAGCCCCATCATCAATGCTCACTCCATAGTCTCTCTGAATTAAAAGCTTACTGGTTCTTTCAGAATCATATTTTTTCTGCCTTGGGTCATTACAAAATTGCAAAGACCAAGCCATGATCAGTGTTTGCACTGATATATTTTACTCTGAGGAAGATATTTACCGCTCATTAGAGGAGCAACCATCTTTGAATGTTTACGAAGCTGACCTTGACCTTTGGAGCAGAAACCTGACAGCCATTTTGGGAAAGGTATCTCCCGCACATGGGGTGTTGTAATGTATAGATACCTAGCATACAATAGTAATGTTGGGTTGGAAAATGCTTGGAGATGAAAAATAGGGCTAGTTACTGCAGGGACCTTTAAGAAGAAGAATTGAATTGACAATGTCTTCTGAAGAATCCAGTTTCCAGATATTTATTGTACATGAGATTTCAACATTCATCGCACCATGTGACAACATTGGAAGAACAACTCAAGTAGTTTTAGAGGATTAACTTTGACCAGCTAGTTTGAAAACATTGCCAATCCCTTCATTAGAGGCCAAACAATTCAATTTACAAATATCCAACAAATCCAGGAAAAACTGTTAAAAAACAGCAAATGTGGAAGAAGCCATACCTAAAGCTCAGAGTGTGGAACTTACAGCTGAGTTAATGTGTTGGGGAAATAAAAGAAATAACATCACACCCAGAACATGTTAATGTCCTAAAAAAGAAACACTGTTAAGGATAATGAAGGAAATAAAATAAAATCAAAAGCAAAATGAAGAGTATGAGTGGATCAGCAAAATTGACGGAAAGTTGTGAAACGTGTTTCAGATGAGGTAGTGGCAATAATAGTGGCATTTTATCTAGGTATGTAGACAACATGCTAATATAAGAATTGCGGAGAGCTAGACCAAGACTGTGTAAGAAGTTGTTTTGTGAGTGGTGCTCAGTATGGGCCTATATCATGATGTGATATTATAGTGAATAGTGTAAATGCAAAGCTAATAGCTGATTATGGGATTCCTTACACAACACACGAGGATTGTGTCTTTGATGAAAGGTGTATAGAACTGCAGAAGGCATAACTTTCTGGATGAAATCTCTCTAAATCTATTGGAAACGTTGGGGTGTTTATGGGATCTTTGTGTTTCCCACAGATCAGCATGAGAGTAAGTTTGTATGCCACAGAGAAGATGTTTTCATTATTTAGATGGATATATCTAAATAACAGCTAAACTTGAACTTAATACAGGGGAACTATGAATTGAAGGAGAATGGATAGAAAATGTGAACATCATATTCCCAAAAGGTTCTACAAAGAACATGGGGGAAATTGAAGGGTTTCTCCCCTTAAAATCATATATGCCTAGGACTTAACTTAATAAGGGGTCCATTAGAGAGAATGCTTTAAAGACATGAAAAGCCATTAATAGAACCAATAAAATTCAAGTTATTGGCTTTGTAGTGATTGTGTCCAAGGCAGGGGCTCAATTCCAAATATATATGTGTGTGTGTGTTTGTACACATGTGTGTCTATGTATGTGTGTGCATGTATAACCAACGCTGTGCTCATAGTGTGGGTAAGGCCATAGGACCAATAGAGCTTTAGGAGAACCGGTCCCGGTAGTGTGTTCAGGTACTTTCAAGTGAGTGTATCTAATAACTAAAAGTGCAGTTATATTTGCCTCAGTCTGCCTCATAACCTACTCTACTATCAAAGCACACATGGAGTTGAAATAGTAAATATACACTTTGTTATGGTCAATGGCCCATCCTCCTATTAATAGGTATGTTATGGGGGGTGTTAGAGAGAGAGCGCATGTGTTTGTGGATTTGAGGGACCTTAACAGTTGTTAAGCCCTTAAGAGACCTTAAGAATTAGATGGATTTGCACCCTCTACTAGTAATAAATGAAGTATTGGACTTTTTGTGTTAGTAATTGCCTCAATGACATCTGGGAGGAAAAAGAAAGCACAAATAGAAATACAGTGCAGACCATATGCCTCACACACACAGGCATGTAATAGATATTTTGGTCATAGGATGAAGTGGGATTTATGGAAAACCAGGCAATAAAAGTTGGGGCCATGAACTAGAAATCTGGCTCATCTGTGTAATCACTTCCAGTTCATTGCCAAGAAAATCCAGGCAGCAGGAGTATTTGAGGGTTTTTCTTTCCCCTTTTTTAATTTCCTCGTGTTATTTGTGTTTTAGCAGGATGTTCCTTGTTTGCATGTTTGTACTGTCTGTGACCAAACCTTCTCTTCTTGTAGTCCTCGGGTTCTTTGCCTTTATCCTGATAAGAAAGGGGACTTGTTACAACACCATCCACTGAGGAGTTCAGTAAGCACAGGCAAATGCTGATTGTAGTGAATAGTAATCTTGCTGTTGTAACCAATTTAATAAGTGTATGTTTATTTGCATATAGACTATTTCACCTGCTGTGCAGTCTGACACCATTGACATCCCAAAAAGCAGACGTGTGTCATCTATGCAAGTGTCTAGCCCAAAATCAGATGGCATGCAGGACCCTAGGAATTGTTGAGGACTTCATAGCCCTTGGCTTCAAGCTTGACACTTGGGAAAAGTTGATGCATTTAGTGCGATTGACCAATCCTTGGCATATGTTATGGATATCTAATTATGTCAAGTTTTAGTCCATTTAATGAATAATTGTAATGAGTCTGTCCAACACTATTCAATCCCATGCAGCACTACAACTCCTGATCAGTGACAGCACAAACCCAGTACTTACACACCTACAGGTATTTAAGTTTAGAAAGCTTTATTGAATATAATAGACCAAGTAGAACATTAGTACAAAATAGGATCAATAGGCAATACAATAAATGATAAAAACAATTGAATTCTTACAAAGTTTAAGGAATGCTAGACGTAACTAGAGAATATACTAAGGGATGTTATGATTGATATGCAAGGGAAGGGAAAAGGAAAACAAAGGAAAGGAAGGTAGGGAAAAAGGGGGGTGGAAATATACAACATACCAAGTGATGTATCTTATAAATAACATAAGCAAAAAGATATTTATATGAGAGAAACTAAATAGCAAGTATAAGTAGAAAAAAAAAGGGGGTACAAAAACAAGATCATCTAGGGGAATTTCGGGAAAGAAAATTAGTTAGAGGCAACCATAACAAATCTTTTTTGATCAAAAGAGGTACAGTAGTAGCAAAAGCGCGATCAAGCCTATGATGATGACACAGTAAATTCCACCAAGCGTTATATGAAATTTTTGAAGTGTCTTTCCAATTTGTAGTGATTATCTGTAAAGAAATAGCTATATATAAATCTATAAATTTCGAGCATTACATTGAACGTTCCATATAGGTGAGGCACCACCCAAAAAAATGTGGGCAATCTCAAATGAGTGGTTAGTAGCTAATATTTCATTTAATTTTGACCAGATGCGAGACCAGAGAGATTTAACCAACGGGCAGTGAAAAAACATATGAAAAAAGTCACTGTTGGTGTGTGAGCAGGACCAGCATTTTTTGGAATCAGACACTTTGAAATTATGCAAGTCTGATGGAGTGTAAAAAAGTCTATTATAAAAGTAGTACAAAGTCTGTGTGGTGCTAGCAGAGCAGTAAACGGTATGTATCCTAGACCATAGAGAATTCCAAACCTGAGGGGAAAACTCTTGAGCTAGATCCTTTTCCCAGGAAAGTTCAAGTTTGGATTTGGTCCTTACAGCAGAGGGGCAGGAAAGTAATTTATATATAGTCGCAGCCTTGAGAGGAAGAGAAAAATCCGGTAGAGATGAAGAAGGATTCGCGTCAGTAGGAGAAAGAGAAACGACTTGAGAAATAATAAAGGATAAGGATTGTTTGAGTAAGGGGTATTGAGAAGAGTATGTGTTAGAAAGGTGAAAGGAAGAACGAATATCAGAGAAGTCACGTACGGAGTCATTGGCTAGTAGATGATTAAAGGTGATAATACCTTTATCAATCCATTCTTTCCAAAAAAGTGCTTGATTATTTATCTTTATGGATTTATGATACCAAATTGGAGTTGAGAAGAGAAACTCTGACTGTGAAAGAGATGAGCGAAACACCGAAAGAGCAAGTGTTCTGGAGTGTTTGAAGATAGGGGTGAGAAAGCGCTGCGGAGGCTGAGATAAACGAATAGCTGTGCTGAAGGAGAAGGGTGAAATTTGCGCAAGTTCTATGGAACTCCAGGCTGTTGGAGGGGGGTCAGATGAATCAGATAAAAATGGCCAAATTTGTTTCAAAGTAAAGGCAGAGTGAAAACGAGCAAGGTTGGGAACCTTAACACCGCCTGAATCTTTGGGATGCTGAAGACGGGAAATGGAGATCCTAGCTTTGCGATTGTTCCACAAAAACGAGGTAAAGATGCGATTCATGGTTTTAAAAAAGTAGAGTGGAAGGGAGACAGGAAGCATGGAGAGATAAAAATTTACAATGGGAAGAAACATCATTTTGATAGTGGCAAGCCTTCCCCACCAGGATAGAAAGAGGGGAGACCAATTGTCTATAAGGGAAGAAATCTTCTTAAGAATATCTTTTTGGTTGAGCTTGATGGTTTCTCTAATGGTGTTGGCATATAGTATACCGAGGCATTTGATATTACCAGAATTCCATTCAAAGCCAGAATCCTGAAACATGTGGGGAAGGCAAAATGTGTTAAGAGGTAAGACCTTAGACTTATCAACATTAAGTTTATAGCCAGAAACCGAAGAATATTCATGCAACAACGAAAAGAGAGAAGGTAGAGAGGCAGTCGGATTAGAAATATAAAGTAAAATATCATCTGCATAAGCAGTGAACTTAATGTCAATGTTTTTATATATGAAGCCACTGTATGAAGGAGAACGTCGGATTTTTTCTAAAAAGGGTTCCAACGCAAGAATAAAAAGAAGAGGGGATAGAGGACAGCCCTGTCTGGTGCCTCTATGCAAAGGGAAATAGTGAGATTGAGAGCCGTTTACCCAAATAGAAGTAGAGGGGGCAGAATATAATAATTGAATATATTGAATAATGGTGGGGCTGAAACCGTGCCACCTCAGAGCACCAAACATGAAATCCCAACAGACTCTGTCAAACGTTTTCTCAGCGTCCAGCGTAATAGCAGCAACCGGGGACTTCACCTTTGAGGCAAGGTGAATGATGTTAAGGAAAGTTCTCGAATTATCTGTGATGGACCTACCCTTAACAAAGCCTGATTGGTAGATATTAATAAGGTTAGGAATGATTTTATTAATACGAGAGGCCAGTATTTTAGCATACATTTTACAGTCAATATTGATTAAAGAAATGGGTCGATAATTCTTACAACAGGAGGGATCTTTATCTTTTTTAGGGATCAAACATAGCATTGCCTGTGTAAAAGAGCCCTGGGATTCCCCTTGAGCAAGAAAATGGGTGTATAGAGAAAATAAATGCGGTAATAGGATGTCCTTGAAGTGTAAATAAAAACGAACCGTAAATCCATCTGGACCAGGTGATTTATCTTTAGGAAGAAGAATAATGGCGTTGAGTATTTCATTATCAGTGGGAGGGACGTCAAGAGAAGAAAGGTCGGTGGAAGTGCCCGGGGACCTGGGAAGAGACTGAAAAAAAGAATCAATTTGATCCTGAGAGGGGACTGATTCTGGAGTATACAGCGACGAATAATATTGGACAAAACAGTCAAGGATTTTATCGTCCGTATGTTGATGGTTCCCCTGCGAGTCAATAATAGTTGTTATTTTGGATTTTTGCTTTTTAATTTTGAGATAGTTAGCGAGAGACTTACCAGCTTTATTACGACCCCCATACATTTTGGCATGAAAATTAAGAAGGTTATTACACGCTGAGTCCCATGAATGTTTATTATATTGCAATTTAGCTTTAATAAGGGAGGAAAGTGTTTCTGAGGTACTCTTAGTAAAGTAAAGATGCTCTAGATCTTTAATTTGTTTAAGAATTGTAGCAGATATTGATAAAGCTTTTTTCTTTTTTCGGGACATAAAGTCAATAATAAATCCCCTGGCCGTGGCTTTAAAAGCATCCCAAATAAAATGAAATTTAGAAGTAGAGCGAAGGTTATCGGTGAAAAAATCTACTGCAAAGAGTTTAAATTGTTCAGTAAACTGCGAATCTAGTAGTAGCGAATTGTTAAAGCGCCAGCGCCTAGGGGAGTGAGTAGGTGAAGGAAAATCCATGGCAACTATGACAGGGGCATGGTCAGATATTAAAATAGAGCCAATTTCTGAATTAGTCATAAATTGAAGGGCGTGTTGAGTAAGAAAAATATAATCTATACGGGAGTGTGATGCATGAACTGGGGAGAAGAAAGAATATTCTAAAGCAGGGGTCTCCAACCTTTTCTGTAGTGAGAGCTACATCTGAGCAGTGAAAATTGTCGTGAGCTACTGAAGGCTACGAAACTCGCACATTTTTCCGAGAGACCCCTCCCACGCCCAGTTTCATTGACTTTAAGCCTCATTTCTTCCAAGCCCATATGGTGGGTTGAACAAAAGGGGGCACTCTCCCTCTTTTGAAGCTACAGACAGCTGCAGGTTGTGCTACCTGAAGCAAAAGGTTGTCTTGCTTGGAAGCATTCATGGAAAGTGTAACCGTTGTAACGAAATACTGCAGGATACAAGCCTATGACCTGCTTTTGTTATCCTCGATCTAATTGTTCACGCACTGCAAAAGTTAAACCTCAACATATTTTCCATACCAAATGTGAATTATTGAAGTCTAGCTTAGATGTGCAGTCACTAGATTTCAAAAAAGAGACTCATTTTATTGTGAACCTCAATTATTTCTCCTTCACCACATACTATTTTTTTATTACAGTTATAAAATGTCCCATCCTGGTTCAGCTTTAAATAATTTTTAACTAGTTTGCTTCATTAAGGGTTTTATTCAGAATACTCCAGATCTGTCCATGATCCAGAACTCTGCTATGGTGGCACAGAGATTATTTGCAGTAATGTTAGTGAGCTGCTGCTATGTTAAACATTGAAAACACACATCACTATCCTTGAATGTTAAATATAAACACATTTATAATTTTGAAAAGCGTACCTATGCTGTCAATGGCTTGTCCAAAGAGGGGACTGAAAGAATTAAAACTGGATCAGAAATTCAAAGCTGCTCTGAAGAGTGGAACAATTTACATTCTTTTTAGGAGTGCAGAGGGGGGGATTTTTTTTATGTTGCGCCTTCGGTAAAGGAAACTGAAACTTGGCAACACCCTGCTTGTCCTGATGTAAAACCCAGAGCTGGAAAGCGAAAAAAGGAATTTTCGATTTTGTCTGTTAGTTGTCATTTTGGCTGCTTCAAACTGTCAGGCAGTGTTGCTGAAGGCATCCTTTGGGCCTCTTTCACTCTTAAAACCCCAGAAATGTAGTTAGCATTAGCAAAAATATAGTTAGCATTGATAGTTCGGGAGCAGATGGGACAAGGCAGACTCAGACTTTGCTATTAACAAGACCCAGTACTTAAAGTGCCCGTGGCATACCAGCGGCTGCAGCACGTTTACAGTACAGAAGGCACACATCACAGCTCCAGTCTGGAGAATAGCGCATTAAGAGGTATAATGCTTACCGATTGATCTGCTCCTCGCTTGTCTCTCACTCTCATCTGCCTTTCTTCCTCCTCTGCCCTTCCCTCTCACAGCTACCTCCTTCTCGAACCTTCACGCAGTCCGACCTGCCTCAACCACCCTTCTCATTCGTCTTTGTTCTCTCCCTTCCCCCGGCTGGTGTTTAGACCTCTTCATCACTCGTACTACCCACTGCTTCACTGTCCCTGCCACCACTCCGGACACAGTGTCTGTTGTCAGCAGGCCCATCGCACTGCGCTATACGCCACGTGTCCTGCCCCTGTGATGAGACCTGCGGTCGCAGGCCTGCCAGGGAGAACTCCTCCTGGGCGTCTGAGAGGAAGCAGCTGTGCTCCCTCTCTGCCAGGATGCAATGTGGAAAAAAGCAGGTGGCGCTGGTTTGTAGCAGTTCAATACTGCTTGCACCACCTGCATGCTAGCAGGCTTTTCCAGGACTTGCTGCTTCATACAGGCACACGTCGTGCTGGATCAAGAGGGCGGTGCCAGGCTGTGAAAGGCGGGTAGCGTGGACTGGAGGAGGAGATCAGCAATAGCGTCATCATCTTTGGCCTGCCCCGCCCCAACTAAGCTCAGTTAGGCCAATCTGAGCAGTTGGTTTTGGTGAGGGCAGGCAACGGCTGTAAAAAAAGGCCCAAGAATAATAAATGACAATAACAGGCTACACAATTTAGATGCAAGGCGCGAGCTACTCATGGGGGTTCTGCGAGCTACCGGTAGCTCGCGATCGACCGGTTGGAGACCCCTGTTCTAAAGTGTCAGGGTGAGAAAGTCTCCATGAGTCTATAAGGCCTCTGGAAGAAATAGCTTTAAAAAAGGACTTTTGCATCTTATTAGGTATATATCTGGCGAGGGATTTACGATCTAAGAAGGGGTCCATAAGCTGATGCAATCACCACCAACAACTAAATCTTCAGTAGCGTGAGAAGAAAGAAGCATGGAAAAATCATTCCAAAAAGTTAAATCTACCCCATTAGGTCCGTAAACATTACAAAAAGACATTTTTGTATCATTAATGATAACATCTAACAGCAACCATCTACCGCAATTGTCATGAAACTTGTTCTGGAGCTGAACAGACAACGATTTGTGAAATAGAATAATAACACCATTTTTGTTGTTTACTGCCGGGGAGCAAAAGGCCTCCCCAACCCATTGTTTGCTTAAATAAGACAAATCCTGTGAATTAAGATGCGTTTCTTGTAACAATGCGACATGACATTTCAAACTTGCCAAATGAGATAAAACACGCTGTTTTTTAACGGGATTTCGAATACCTTTGACATTCCAAGAAATAACACGAAGACCTCTCATTCCTGGAAGTGAAGTAAGTATAAGCAGAGTGAGATAGAGAATTTAAAACAGAGTGGAAAAAGAGAAAAGGAATAAAAAGGAATACTGGAGCAATATAGATAACAAAAAAAGACCAAAGGCAGGAGAGCTAAAGCGCCTGTCCCCCACAGACCTGATGACAGAAATGGAGAAAAAAAACAAAGGAGTACCAAAAGCTGCAATAGAAGAGAAGAATATATGGAGTAGAGTAAATATCGTAAATGTTGCCAGAAAAGTGGAGAAAAAATGGAGGAGAAGGAAAGGGAAGAAGGACTGAAGGAAAAAAGAAGGAAAGGAGAGGGAGGGAAGGGAGGAAAAGATAGAAAGGAAGACAAGGGGAAACAGAGTCCCCCATGGAATAACAAGAGAAGGATGGCGAAAAGCCAAAGGACTTCAGCCATAAAGGACAACCAAACATAAAACATTAATGTGGGGAGGGAGCAACGAAGAGCAAGACGACCAAACTAAGGGAAGACGGCTACGAAGAGCGAGCCACTATAAAACAGAATAAGACAAATTATGGAGTGCAATACATTACGTAAGGTAGCCAAATGGAACAAAAGGAGAAACTTACCAGACGTCTAGAGGGGGGAGACAGCAGCGGGATGAGACGCACATTATAGACAACAGAGCGATGCAAGTGGTGATCTTGACAACAACACCGAAAGGAAAAGACCTGCAAGACAAAGAAGGAGTGAACAACTGAGACATAAACGCAAAACAGTACGGTTCAAAATAGAATTAACACAGGACATAGTACTCAGACAGTGACAAAACAACTATGGTTTGCTTAATACCATGAGTTCTCCTTTGTGAGTGTGGATGAATTTCTTCAAATCCGCAGGGTCTTCAAAACTGTATGATCTGTCTTTATAGGTTACTTTGAAAAAACAGGGATGGATGAGACCGTAGCGTGCATTCATGGCTCTCAACGCGGGACGAAGGTCCAAAAACTCCTTCCGACGAGAAGCAGTAGGCCTGGAAACATCCTGAGTGAAAAAGATTTTATGACCAGACCAAAGCATTTGCTTATGTTGTTTAGCGGCTTGGAGAATCGTCATGAGATTGGAGTATAGAAGGAAATAGGCTATGATTCCTCGAGGTTTAGAGGTAGAAGATGTATTCCTTGGACCCAACCGATGGGCGCGTTGTATGTTGAAGTCTGAGGCCTTCGGGAGACCATCAATTTGAAGCACTTGAATTTTCAAGAAATGGATCATGTCTGACCCTTCAGAATTCTCCGGAATACCATAAATGCGAAGATTATTGCGCCTATTACGATTTTATAAATCCTCCGTAACCTTTTTAAGCTGACTGACTTCCTTAGTTAGTGTGTCAACTCTGGCGACCACATCTTGAGCATCACTAACCCTCCGCTCCACGTCAGAAAGTCTTGTGTCGAGACTAGACCATTTGTCATCCAGTCTCTGGAGTGTGGTGACAGTATCAGTCATAAATGGACGGATAATACGCAGTTCCTCCATGATGTCCTCAAGGGTGAGAGGCAGCGGAGATTTATCTGGGGAAGGTGGGTCTTTTTTGGACCGCTTAACAGAGGAGGCATTAGAATCCTTACGACCCCCAGATGTGCCTGCATGAGATTTAGTTGAATGTGCGATATCCATACTGAAAGAGTCGTAGTAAATGATGACAAAAAATTGCGAGAAGAGGCAGCAAGCTGAACAGCGGTGATAGTGAAGCAGCAATGATGAGAACGAGTATCGTGCAAAAAGACAAAAGGCTCCAACACAGCACAGCAAACGGTAACATTAAGATGAGGAGCAACAAAAACAAGCCCCAGAGAAGCAGTGAGGTATTAGCAGAGGCAGAGCGGAGGAACCGCTTACGCAATCGTCACCAAAGGGATCATGACGAAACGTCGCAATCCCACAACCCCGCTGGCCCCGCACCTCCTGGGCCAGATCTCTCACTGCAAGCAAGTTCGACCGAACAGGGCTCCTCTCAAACGTTCCGTCACGCCATTTTGCGCACAGTCCACGTAAAGAATTTTGACAGTTCTTCCTCCAGATAGTATTTAGTGAAATTGAAGCCTTTCAAACTCAATATTCACTCAAGGAGTTTCAACAAAACAGGATGCACATTAAAAAGAAAAAAAAAAAAAGAAACACCAAAAAGCCATATAATAAAGAGAAATGTTCATAAGTTATGAGGCACAATTATAGCAGATGAACACAGTCTTGTACAGCATGGAAAATTCCTCAAGGGGAGCAGAGTTCGGCGCAGTAAAACGATAAAGGGTAAATTACTCAGACCCATCCCGCATCCAGAGCCACCGGCCACACAGAGAGAATACCTGCAGTTCAATGTGTTCCGCAGAATATGAAGCAATGCATCTCAAAAAGAAAACAGCAATCCAGGCATTGTTGGACGAAGTGCCTCACCCGCCTCCACCGCCGTGTTTAGTGAGAAGGGAAGTGTCGATGACAGCGTACCTTTGTTCCTCGCGCCGCCGCCATTTTGAGCGTCGGGGTTGAGGAGAATGCAGAATTAGCCTAAAAGTGGCAAAGAAAGCACTCCAAAGCGCCGCCGCGTCGTCTCCACAGTCCCGCTACATTCCGCCTCCGACCTCCGAAGCAGGAACCAGCCTACAAGAGCTCCAAACGGCGGGAAACCGGGCGGCTTCTCTGAGGTGCGCCGGAGCTCACGAAAGAGCGGCCATCTTGGCTGCGCGCAGACCACGCCCCCTTTTTTTCCAAACGCCGGGAAAACGGGCAGCTTCTCTGAGGTGCGCCAGAGCTCACGAAAGAGCGACCATCTTGGCTGCGCGCAGACCACGCCCCCCCACACCTACAGGTATAATACCCGCAAAGCACCGTATGTTTCATAGGTCTTAATGAACACTAGCCAAGCCAATGTTAACAAAAAATCTATAAAGGCCCAGACCACCATACTCAAAGAGCTGACAAGCGTTGGCAAAAAAAAGTTCCTGTTATCCAACTTTCAATATACCTGAAAGGGGGAATTACATTCAAAGTTACCCTTCCAAGATGCCTTATAAAAGGATAATCCCTAATGTTGGGAATCATGGTCCAGTGGCTGGGTCTAAGTCCAGCTGTCGCAAGAAGAATGAAAGAGAACTCTAGTTGATATGAAAACATTCAGCAGTCAACTTCTAATCAGCATTGAACATGTGAGCAAAATCCATAACTTGATTAAAGACATCCATTCAAATATATTTGAACTAACGGAGAGGTTGTTCTTTCATGATTATAGCACAACACTTGGCAAAAGTCTCCCAATGTGATTCAAAGTAATCTATGAGAAGATAAACACAATTACACACAATACCAATGGACTCTGATGATAATATTTTTGATGGATTTTTTAGCACAGTCCTAAAGTTGCTGTCATTGTTCAACGATGAACAAAATCCTGACAGGCAGAAATTCAATCTGTCGGGCGAATGACCCAAGAAGTTAGCTAAATAAGTGCTTAGCTATTAACATGTTTGATATTGGGTTAACTTAACTTATACAAGTGGTGACCCACACATATCTTGAATGTGTAAATGGTACCTTTCCAGAAAGTACAATTTCTCTGCGTGCACTGTGTGGTGGAAGGGAGAACTTCCTGCACATATACAATCTTCCCCTGCACGCAGACACCCTTGCACTATGGTGCAAGGGTGCCTGCATTGGTGCTAGGCTCCTAAGTTTAGCACCAGCGCAGGGGGCAACGTAGACTACACCATATTTTTGTAAATATGGTACAGCCGTGTGTTTCTGAAGTGGTGGAGTGCGGCGTTAAGCCAGGAAGGCTCAGGTCTCATTCTGCAACTTCCCTTGTACATATGCCCCCAAGTTTAGTTTTGCACATCATGTGCACTACATTAATCACGTATGATCTGTCTTCCAAACGACAAGTCAGCATTATTCTAAACAAATCACCTCTTTCCAGTCCAGAAGGACATATCTCTGAGTATTTTTCCATAAAATTAGATAGAGTTGTGTCTTTCTCCTCAATGTTTTTGAAAAATCATGCAGTTTTTATTTTCTTCCAAGAGATGAGTTGTTGAACATGAAAAGGAAAAGAAATTGAGTCGTAACATTCAAAGTAAACAGAGAAATCTAAGAAGTAGTATACAGTTCCCATTAAAAAGTAGGACTACATATTAGGACAACAGTACTTCAGAATGTAGGGACTGAGTCTATCTATACCATCAGAGAATGTCGCCCCAATTCCTAGCTAGTTCACAGTGCCTCACCTGAACCCCTATCCTTCCTGTGGTGGCAGGTGATTTTTGCAACCTCGAACATGACATTCTGATCCCCAAGGTAATACATTTATTGAAACAATCGTAATCTTGCTCAGAAAAAATGAGCTTAATTAATTGACAAAAAAAAAAGTAATTTAACCAGCATGAGGAACATGGTGAAAAAAATTAAACAGTCCAACCATGGCAGTTTAATTTGTAAATGTTTCTACCTATAACTGCCCCTTCTCTGAGAGCATAGAGGGTGTACCCTCTGCCAGATTGCTTAGGTTAGCCTGAGCCCCCATACCTGGATAAGTTGGCGAGAGAATCGGCTTAAAGTGGGATTGGCAATCCTTCTCTGCAGGATGGAAGATCAGCATCAGCAGAGCTGCATGTTAAACACAGGATTCGTTTCAGGGCATTTGTGACCAAAGTGCTCCTCTGACCCGTAAAAGGGCATTTATATAATAAGAAACACTATCTTAGAGGTACAGCTCTGATGCAATGATATGTCTTGATATTAGAAGTTTTCTCCGAATGGGCAACGCAAGCAATAGGATAGCTTCCTCTGTGTTCTTAGCCCTAAAAAGAGTGTACTGATTACATAGCAAGAAAGGATTCCTAAAAGCAAGCTTGACATAAGCAGTCAGGTTTATTTCAGAGGCCATTTGTAAGGCATTAGTACCTACACACACAGCAACACAGTGAAAACACTACAAAAAGAGTCCACAGCAGTTTAGAAAAATAGTCACTATTTATCTGAATAAAACAAGCCCAAAAGGACAAAAATCCAACATACACAAGTTAAAATAACACTTTTAAAAGATTAAGCAAATTTAGTCCGTAGAAATCAATGGATATGTCACTTTTGTCGATTCAGCGAAGCAGGCACTGCGTTAATTCCACAGCCACGAAGCAGGTGATGCGTCGATTCTTCAACCGCAAAGCAGGGACAGCGTCGGTGTCGGAGCGGGTGCAACAGACATCAGGGAGATGGTGCTCGGGACTCAAGCTGTGGTGATTTTCCAACTGCACTGCAGGTGCTTCGCCAATTCTTCAACCGCACCGCAGTGATACTTCGATTTTTCAGCCACATTGCGGTGTTGCATTGAGAAAACAGGTGCTTAGAGTCGATGTGTAGATTTTCTTTTTTCACATCACCAGGTTTTACTTCCAATTGCCCAGAAACAGGATTTGGCACCACTTGGCAAGGCAGGGCTCTCAGCAGAAGAGCCCAGGCACTGATAGGTAAAGTCTTTGATGGCCTGATACTTCTTAACAGGAGTCAGGCATGCACAAGCCCTTGGAGAACCTTGGAAGCAGGATGTAGATAGCAAAATCCAGTCCTTTCACTTCCAGGACAGAAGCAGCAAGCAGCAGATCACCAGTATCAGGACAGACTAGTTCCTCAGGAGCAGTACCCTCAAGAAGCTCACCTTCCAGCAGCTCTGACTAAATCTCAGTTGCACAGAGGATCAAATTGGCTAGACTAGTGGAAGGGTAGTGAGGAGGGTACTGCGGGGAGGGAGCTCTGGAATACAAGTAGCACAGGTCGTTAATATGAGCCTCTATGCTGTCTTGACTAACAGATATCATGCGAGCATGTGTACACCTTACCTGTAAAAGAAAAGCAAGTCACAAAATAAAATCTAGAATGTTCCACACTGTGATTGGTATTGCGTGATTTGTTCTTGGAATGTTCCTGAGGTTCACTGCAGAGTTCTTAATATAACTCCTGTGATGTCCTTAGTACTACTGATGGCAGCTAATATCATTAATTGGAACACAAATCTCACGGTGGCATAAAAATTAACCATTCGCATAATAATGTCTCTAGTCTTATGTTACGTTACATAGTTTGTTATGTTACATAGTTTATAAAGCGCATGAATCACCCCCGAAGGGGTCTCTCAGCGCTTGCCACCCTGAGCTGGTGTGCTGTGATATTATTGTTCCGAGAAGAGAGTCGTTTTCAAAGATTTTCTAAATTCAAGATAGTCGGAGCATTGTCTGAGTGAAAGGGGAAGTTGATTCCAAACCGAAGGGGCATGGTAGGAGAAAGATCTACCGCCCAAACGCGATCTCTTAATCCTCGGGAAGATTAACAGCGATTTAGAACCAGACCTTAGATCTCGGTTGGGGATGTACCAATGGAGCCTTTCAGTCAGGTATGAAGGGCCGGAGCCCCACAGTGCTTTGTGGGTCAGGCAGCAAAGTTTGAACTTGACTCTTTTCTTCACTGGTAACCAATGCAGTTGCCGTAGCAGCGGGGTAGATGTCGATCTGCTGGGAGCTTTAGTGACCAGTCGTGCTGCGGTATTTTGCACCACTTGTAGACGACTGAGAGTAGATTCATTAGAAGCGACCATTAGTGAGTTACAATAATCAAGTTTGTTTAATACCAGGGCCTGGACCAGTGTCCTGCGGAAAAGATCAGGGAGGTATGGCAAGGCCTTCTTCAAAAGACGCAGAGTGAAGAAACATGTACTAACGGTGGAAGAGACATGATCCTTCATGGACAAGGCCTGGTCAAGGCGGACGCCCAGATTTTTTACTGTGGCCTTAGGCACTGGGACGGGTCCCAGCTCAGTAGGCCACCAGGTTGGAGACCACAGAATAGAGGCCTCTCCAAAGAGGACGATTTCAGTTTTATTGGCATTCAGCTGTAAAAAGTTACTGCACATCCATTCCGAGATGACCAGCATGCCTTGGGAAAAACGGGTTTGAGCAGAAGGAGAGGTTTTATCAAATGGAAAGATAAGTTGGGTGTCATCCGCATAGGAAAAGGGGATGAACCCAAGAGATCTTAGGAGAGAGGCAAGGGGGGCCACGTAGATATTAAACAGTGTAGGGCTCAAACAGGAGCCCTGTGGCACACCCTTGGTCAAACACTTGGTGGCGGAGCGGAAGGGACCGAGGTTCAGGGTTTGTGTACGGTCAGTAAGAAAACTGGTAATCCAGCTAAGCGCCGTACCTCCTAATCCTGCCTCTCTTAATCTTTTGAGCAGGGTCTGATGGTTGACCGTATCAAACGCAGCAGAGAGATCTAAAAGGACCAAGATGGCAGACTGTCCCTGATCTAACGTGCGTCTGATACAGTCGGTTACAGCAACCAAGGCCGTCTCAGTGCTGTAATTAGCATGGAATCCTGATTGTGACGGATCCAGGTAGCCTGTTGTTTCAATATGGATAGAGATGTGTTTGTTCACATATTTCTCAAGAACCTTGCTCAAATATGGCAGAAGGGAGATAGGGCGAAGGTTGGTGAGATCGTCCATAGGAAGCTTGTTTCCAAGAGAGGGGGACTAGGCCCGAGCTTAGAGAGGAATTAAACAGCATGGTAGCAGAATCCGCAAGTGCGGCCGCAAGAGATGCTCCCAATCTTGCAGGCATAACATCTACCGGGGAGCCCGATGTGACATTATGTAATAAGGTAGTCGTCTCCTCCCGTAGAATAAGTGGGAAAGACATCAGAGGAGGAGGATTGACAGTAAAAGGTTTAACAGTGTCATCCACCATTGAGGAGTGGCCGGTACTGGCAAATTTATCATAGATAGTGTCGATTTTTTGGATGAGAAAAGAGCTAATTTTATTGCAGAGAGCTTGGGAGTGCAAATTGTCCAGATCACAGGCTTTAGGGCAGGTGAAATCTTTCAAGATTTGGTGAAGAAGTTTCGGCGCAATGCTTACATAACTGAGGCACGGAAATCACACTAAGGTAAAAAAATAATTCCCATGAAACAGTTTTTTGTTTTTATAAAATATGCCCTGAATAATCCGTACACCACGCTGTCTGTGTTGTGGCAAGGTGTAATCCCAAGGGACAGAGATCCAGCACCCGATTTGACCTTTTATCTTGCGTTTCCATATATCAGGTAAATTAGCTCAGCCGAGTTTCAGCACTTGGTGTATGACAAAGATTGTTTAGCTCAGATTGTTGAGTTCAGTCGAGTTTCAGCTATCGGGGGCCAATTCCAATCCTGGAAAAAGGGCGCACGAATCGTCGTACGGAGCATTTTCTCCGTACGACTCGTACCCAGTAAACTGTCCCTACAACCTAGGAAGGTCGATTCGTACAGAAAGCCTATTTCCGTACGAATCGTACAAAAGACCATACGTGGAAAAATTACCTACGATTCTACTCCGGAACAGCTTGTACGCGATGTCCGGACGTATTCAGGCAGCGGTTTCCGGCCCAGCAAGTACGATTTGTCCCTACGTCACTCCGTACGGCTCTTTTTTTACAGGAGTCAAACACAGCCGGAAAAGCAGAGTTTGACACGAACCGCTACACAACGAAGCGCCGGTACGCGATGTACACGCCATGAACCCCATCGTACGTATCATCCCGGTCCTCTTGGCCTACGACCTGGTGCACCGCACCCGACGCACACGCCGCAGAAGGTGTGAACAACACCCAGGGGCCAGGGTAGGGGTGAGGGGCAGGAAACAAACCCCATACTCAAAGCCAAACATATAATATGGAGGCCATACATTACCACCAGGGTCTGGTCACTTGGGGGGGCGTGGCCAGCAACCCCTGCGTACCGCAACAACGGAAGTGGACAAGTACGGTGCGTTGCACACGTACCCCTAAGGCACAATTAGAACAGTGATACGGACCGTACACACGCAATGAATGCGTGGGTACGGTGCGTACCACACGTACCCCTACGGCACAGTAGAACAGTGATACAGACCATACACATGCAATGAATGCGTGGGTACGGTGCATACCACACGCACCCCTACGGCACAGTAGAACAGTGATATGGACCATACACACGCAATGAATGCGTGGGTACGGCGCGTACCACACGTACCCCTACGGCACAGTAGAACTGTGATACGGACCGGACACACGCAATGAATGCGTGGGTACGGTGCGTGTCACACGTACCCCTACGGCACAGTAGAACAGTAATACGGACCGTACACACGCAATGAATGTGTGGGTACGGTGCGTACCACACGTACCCCTACAGCACAGTAGAACAGCGATACGAACTGTACACACGCAATGAATGCGTGGGTACGGTGCGTACCACACATACCCCTACGGCACAGTAGAACAGTGATACGGACCGTACACACGCAATGAATGCATGGGTACGGTGCATACCACACGTACCCCTACGGCACAGTAGAAGTGTGATACGGACCGTACACACGCAATTAATGCGTGGGTACGGTGCGTGTCACACGTACCCAGTTACGGCACCAGTACATTTGGGATACGAGGCGCACACACGCCAGGAATGTGGGTTTGGAGGACTGGCCCAGCATGTTACCTTCATATTGGTGTGTGTGTAGGTCCAGGCCAGCTGTGTACTGCTCCAAGGGGGTGTGTGGGTGGGTGCAGAGGACTCCCAGCAGTGTCCAGACATATGAGGGGTGGGTGCATATGACTCCCAGCAGTGGCCTGCAATATGAGGGGTGGGTGCAGAGGACTCCCAGCAGTGTCCAGACATATGAGGGGTGGGTGCAGAGGACTCCCAGCAGTGGCCTACAATATGAGGGGTGGGTGCAGAGGACTCCCAGCAGTGTCCAGACATATAAGGGGTGGGTGCATATGACTACCAGCAGTGGCCTGCAATATGAGGGGTGGGTGCAGAGAACTCCGAGCAGTGTCCAAACATATGAGGGGTGTGTGCATATGACTACCAGCAGTGGCCTGCAATATGAGGGGTGGGTGCAGAGAACATATGAGGGGTGTGTGCATATGACTACCAGCAGTGTCCAGACATATGAGGGGTGGGTGCATATGACTCCCAGAAGTGGCCTGCAATATGAGGGGTGGGTGCAGAGGACTCCCAGCAGTGGCCTGCAATATGAGGGGTGGGTGCAGAGGACTCCCAGCAGTGTCCAGACATATGAGGGGTGGGTGCATATGACTCCCAGCAGTGGCCTGAAATATGAGGGGTGGGTGCAGAGGACTCCCAGCAGTGGCCTGCAATATGAGGGGTGGGTGCATATGACTACCAGCAGTGGCCTGCAATATGAGGGGTGGGTGCATATGACTACCAGCAGTGGACAGAGATATGGGGGTGGGTGCATATGATTACCAGCAGTGGCCTGAAATATGAGGGGTGGGTGCAGAGGACTCCCAGCAGTGTCCAGACATATGTGGGGTGGGTGCAGAGGACTTCCAGCAGTGGCCTGCAATATGAGGGGTGGGTGCAGAGGACTCCCAGCAGTGTCCAGACATATGAGGGGTGGGTGCAGAGGACTCCCAGCAGTGGCCTGCAATATGAGGGGTGGGTGCAGAGGACTCCCAGCAGTGTCCAGACATATGAGGGGTGGGTGCATATGACTCCCAGCAGTGGCCTGCAATATGAGGGGTGGGTGCATATGACTCCCAGCAGTGGCCTGAAATATAAGGGGTGGGTGCAGAGAACTCCCAGCAGTGTCCAGACATATGAGGGGTGGGTGCAGAGGACTTCCAGCAGTGGCCTGCAATATGAGGGGTGGGTGCAGAGAACTCCCAGCAGTTTCCAGACATATGAGGGGTGGGTGCAGAGGACTCCCAGCAGTGGCCTGCAATATGAGGGGTGGGTGCAGAGGACTCCCAGCAGTGTCCAGACATATGAGGGGTGGGTGCATATGACTCCCAGCAGTGGCCTGCAATATGAGGGGTGGGTGCAGAGGACTCCCAGCAGTGTCCTGACATATGAGGGGTGTGTGCATATGACTACCAGCAGTGTCCAGACATATGAGGGGTGGGTGCATATGACTCCCAGCAGTGTCCAGACATATGAGGGGTGGCTGCAGAGGACTCACAGCAGTGGCCTGCAATATGAGGGGTGGGTGCAGAGGACTCCCAGCAGTGTCCAGACATATGAGGGGTGGGTGCATATGACTCCCAGCAGTGGCCTGCAATATGAGGGGTGGGTGCAGAGGACTCCCAGCAGTGTCCAGACATATGAGGGGTATGTGCATATGACTACCAGCAGTGTCCAGACATATGAGGGGTGGGTGCATATGACTCCCAGCCATGTCCAGACATATGAGGGGTGGCTGCAGAGGACTCCCAGCAGTGGCCTGCAATATGAGGGGTGGGTGCAGAGGACTCCCAGCAGTGTCCAGACATATGAGGGGTGGGTGCATATGACTCCCAGCAGTGGCCTGTAATATGAGGGGTGGGTGTATATGACTCCCAGCAGTGGCCTGAAATATGAGGGGTGGGTGCAGAGGACTCCCAGCAGTGTCCAGACATATGAGGGGTGGGTGCAGAGGACTCCCAGAAGTGGCCTGCAATATGAGGGGTGGGTGCAGAGGACTCCCAGCAGTGTCCAGACATATGAGGGGTGGGTGCATATGACTCCCAGCAGTGGGCTGCAATATGAGGGGTGGGTGCAGAGGACTCCCAGCAGTGTCCAGACATATGAGGGGTGGGTGCAGAGGACTTCCAGCAGTGGCCTGCAATATGAGGGGTGGGTGCAGAGGACTCCCAGCAGTGTTCAGACATATGAGGGGTGGGTGCATATGACTCCCAGCAGTGGCCTGTAATATGAGGGGTGGGTGCATATGACTCCCAGCAGTGGCCTGAAATATGAGGGGTGGGTGCAGAGGACTCCCAGCAGTGTCCAGACCTATGAGGGGTGGCTGCAGAGGACTTCCAGCAGTGGCCTGCAATATGAGGGGTGGGTGCAGAGGACTCCCAGCAGTGTCCAGACATATGAGGGGTGGGTGCAGAGGACTCCCAGCAGTGGCCTGCAATATGAGGGGTGGGTGCAGAGGACTCCCAGCAGTGTCCAGACATATGAGGGGTGGGTGCATACGACTCCCAGCAGTGGCCTGCAATATGAGGGGTGGATGCAGAGGACTCCCAGCAGTGGACAGAGATATGAGGGGTGGGTGCAGAGGACTCCCAGCAGTGGACAGAGATATGGGAGGGTGTACTACCCTATGCCTTTATCGCTAGTAATGTTGTATTCTGTGGTAAATTGTATAACCATTCGATATTTGGCACTTTACTTGAATTGTGTTTTTTATGTATGGTATGTATTTTACACTGTATATGTACTTTTATGGTCTATAAAAGAACCGAAATAAAGTATTTATGATGATGATGATGACTCCCAGCAGTGTCCAGACATATGAGGGGTGGGTGCAGAGGACTCCCAGCAGTGGCCTACAATATGAGGGGTGGGTGCAGAGGACTCCCAGCAGTGGACAGATATATGAGGGGTGGGTGCAGAGGACTCCCAGCAGTGGCCTACAATATGAGGGGTGGGTGTAGAGGACTCCCAGCAGTGGACAGAGATATGAGGGGTGGGTGCAGAGGACTCCCAGCAGTGGACAGAGATATGGAAGGGTGTACATCATTATCAAATGACCACACCTACATGGTGGTATGGACGCATCCCTAACTTTGGACTATGATTTTGGTGCTATTACAACACATCACTGACAGCAGTGTCCCACTCCCAGGAGGATGGATGACTTTCACACACTGCATGACACACCACATGTGGGTGTGAGGACATATAACACATGCATACCCACCCATGGCAGATGCAGCACAATACACACCCTGATTTCATGCCAACAGACTGTATAGTCATGTAACTGCATACAAAACTAAGATAGCCAAAGGGAACACACACTGTCACGCACATCCCAGGAGTGATATTAATGTTCAGGTGCTGGTCCAGCCACCAAGATGTTGTCTCTCATGGAAGCAATAGGGTTCTATTCCACTAGATACAATGCCCACAATTGTGAGTCAGGTGCCCAAATACCCTGCATAACAAGTACCATTTGTGTGGTAGACCGTGATTACACACATGCATAGTGCTGAAAAGGGCCAATTTGTCCCTGAAGGCATTCCTACATACCCAAAACACAAGTACAGTGACTAGCAAGGATGGCACAGACGATTCAGCAGGAGACATCGGTGAGCAGGCATGGACATTGTTGAAGTGATCCGTCACCAACAAAGGAAATGTGGACACAGGCCAGCACAACAATTGTGCAACTGTTTGCAGGGAAGATGTCAGATGCCACAGAGGAAGGAACACTCCTTGGGACAATATCTCCAAACAAAAAGAACACACACTACCAATGATTCTTTGCAGAGACATTGTAATGGCACACAGATACCATGGTCCACCTCATGATCATCATACAAAAACATTTCTCAGAACCCTAACACATTACCAGAACACCAACTCCAGGAGCCTCAGCACCAACATCAAGTACCTGAAATGCAATAGTGTTGAAAGTAAAAGAAAAGGCTTTATTCAGCACCAAAAAAAAATTAATTAAAAAGAGACTATGTACAAAGGCAAATGGCAAGTCCATTTCTCAAGTCCAAGGGTGGACGTAGGGGACCGCATCCACCCCTACCTTGCCTGCACAAAGGAACCTCAAGGTTTGTCGACCGGGGGGGGGCATCATCAGTGGCAGTACCAGGCACCGCAGGGACAGGAGGGGGAAGGGTAGGTGTTGCAGGTGCAGGGGGGATGTCTCCACCACAGGGGGTGGGGCAGCGCCGAAGGTGGATGCAAGCTCGGTGCTGCACACCGCTGCCAGTGCCTCCATCCGAACCCCTGTACCTGAGGATTCCCCAGGGTCAACCGAGGGTGTGGTGGGTGAGGGATGGGGTGCAGCGCTCTTGGGGGAGGGGGTGGATATGGTGGGGGACTCAACTCCCGTGCCCGGAAACTTCCTCGCCCGCTTGTGGGGTGGTGGCTCAGTGGGGGCGAGGTCCAGCCTACCCATATAGATCTCCTTGGGTTGGAGTTTGGCAGGGGAGCTAAGGGGAGTGGTCTTGGAGGAACATGGTTGTGAGGACTGCGGACTGCGACTGTGGCTGCATGTATGTCGTCTGCCCCCAGACCCTGTGGGTGTGCCTACATCCCCCTGAGTGTGCGTGCCAGGAGGTGTGCGCTGTGCCTTACTTGGGGGTGTGCTGGATGTGTCTGGTGGGGTGCGTGCCCATGACTGTCTGGGTGTGCGTTGGGCAGGCATGGGAGAGGGCAGTGTGGATGGGTCCGGGGTAGAGGGGGGGACGGAGCGCTGCAGGAGAGAAACTGCTGCCGTCAGGGAAGAGTTCATGGACCGCAGAAACCTGCGTTGGTCAGACATCGTTGCCCTCCATGAAGGACACCATCTGTGTGAGCAGTTGAGTGTGTCCATGGAGGACATTCAGCACCGATACCTGCCCAACCTGCAACTGCCGCAGTATGTCCACAGACTCTTCACTGAGGGCAGCAGGGGGGACAGGGGCATGGGGTGCGGTGCCTGGGCCGAAGGAGACATGGTGGGCCTCTGCACGGACAGAAGGGACGGGAGCAACTGGGAGGGCGGAGATGGTAGTGGAGGAGGCGGGGACAGATGCTGCTAGTTGGTGTTGCAGCCTCCGCCTCCTCAAGGATGTCAGCCTCGGACCCGTCGGCGTCGTAGCTGCTCTCGCCCTCGCCCTCCGTGCCACTGAGTCCTTCTGAATCCACAGCACTGGTGGCACTGTCGCTGGGTCCCTCCTCCAGGTCCATGCAGGTGTCTCCCTCGGTTGCGGATGATGATGCTGTGGGCAAGGAGAAGAAACCAAAATGCATCAGTCACCTGTATACATCTGACACATGAGCACAAGAACAATTGGTCACAGTGCATTTCAGGCAATGCATTATGAGTAACAGTTAGATAACTCTACACATATGTAAGCCCTGTACACAAAAGGCCACAACTTGAATGAGAAATACACTGAGAAGTTAGTGTCTGTGAACCGGTGAGCACAGCAATGCAATGAAGTCATGCCACCTCTTGTTTACCCTGAAAGAAACAGTAGTGGTGCACCCAACGTAAACTGACACACCTCAATACTCAAGGTGTCACCACACTCAGAGACCTGTAAGTACTTTGGAACACAAAGCGAAAAAATTTTGCTACCTTTGGACTCACAATACTTTACAAAATCTACATGTTTTGAATGTGCCAATTTGCCATTTCGTGAAAAGAACACTCATGTGCCTGCAGGAAATATGTCGCACAAGGCAGTGCACACAAAAGTATATTTACACTGTCATTGAAGAAGCTGGCACCTTTTCTAAGAAGCCACTGTTAGAAATAAATGGTGTTGCAGAAAGTACATATACATGGGCCCACGGACGTCTTGATATCTTGAGACTCGTCAGTTTGTATCACCAACAACAAAGGAGTCTCACAAAATCAAGAGCACTGTGGGTACATGTATATGGAGAATCTGCAACACCATTTAATTCTAACAGTGGCTTCTTAGAAAATGTGCCAGTGTGTTCCATGAAAGTGGAAATGTCGTTTGGGAGACTTTTTTCATGCAGGCACATCAGTGTTCTTAACACAAATCATCAAATTTCCACATTTAAAACATGAAGAACTGTTGACAAGTGCTGTGAGTGCCAAAGTACAATATTTTTTTACTAACAACTTGAATTATGTCAGTTGTCACATGGCCATCCGTCACCTGATTACACAGTTGGCTAAACATATGACCTACTGCCTGTCATCTTGAGTGGCACACATGTCCACACCCAGGACAATTCATAAGCTAATGGGCCTGCAATTGGGTTGAAAAAAAGCCTAGCTGTACTGTGGGGACACCCTCATGGCAAGCCAGAATGCACACACATATGTCAGCACACAAAGTCCAAACTGCGTTGCATCTGAACCACACACAGGTGCAAAAAATGTATGAGCAGGAATCATGTTTTTAAAAAACTGACACAGGCTGCAAAGCACGAACATTAAGCACTGGCCACCATCACAGGGGCACTGCACGGTGATTCTTTGTACTGCCAAGTCTCACACACAAGTCAGACCTCTCAATGAAAAATCAGGGTTGCACATGTATGCCTCTCCCGCACACCCCACCCCATACCTGAGTCAATGTGATTGATACAGATCAAGAAGTGACACCTGTTATTCAGGGTTACAATAACTGTGCTGGAAAAATAGCTTCATTTACACAACATCACCTCGTGGGGCTGGCAACACATATTTGTGACAAACAACCATCAACAGATTGTTGTGAATAGCCACACAGGCACTGCCCAGTGTGAGTATGCACAAGCAAAATGGTGTATCCCTGTCCAGTGGACACATGTAGCACACATTTGCAAAATACTAACTAGGCCAGGGAACAATGCCACCTATGCTGAACCCACAGAGATTGTGCACAGTGTTGGATGACACACATGATTAGGAGGCCAAGGTGTCTGAGGGGACTGTAGTGGGCACACTGCTCCGTGGTCATGGAATGAGCAGACTGTACCATGTTCAACCATCATGGCAATATGCATATCTCCCACTCATGCACATCATGTCTGAGGCCACAACATTGGTCATGCATGCTGCAAGGGTGTTTAGTTGAAAGCTCACACTCCTATGTTGAGAATCATCATCAGTGACAACAAATATGGACCCCCAACATAGTGAACAGGTCATGGCACAGGCAAGGTACCAACACAAGTCACAGACCACCCTCCGACATGATGCAGAAAGGAATGTGCACTTAGATTTACTGGCACCCTAGATGGCCATGTGCAAATGTGATTACACACAGACCAGGGGACACATGTCAAGGAGGGGAAGGGATGAAAAAGAGCACCAGGTGACATTGGGGAACCGAAAATGCACTGCACATATAAACTCTGGCAGTGTATCCAGGCTACAGAGCACTTCCAAAAGCTGGTGACACATAACACAACAAACAGCCATGTACCTACCCCCTCCTTGCTGCAGTCTCTCCTGTAACTGCCTATCGAGCTCATGGAATACCACCGCCAGGACACGTTTCATGTGGGGGGTCAGGCGTCGGCGGCCGCCATGGGGGCGAGGACTGTCGAGCCCCAGCTGGACCCGGGCGATCCACCGGGTCCAGCACCGGATGTCCTGCCACCTCTTGCGGACCTGTGGCAGCTGCAGACTACGCTCCCCCTGAAGAACCAGGGTCTTATGGGCCTGGCGGCGCAGGGCACGCCTTACTCTCCTGAGTTCACCTGCTTTGTTGAACAGAGACACAGGACATTATGTTGAGCGTAGAAGATCAGGTTTATTAGCTGCAGCTAAGTACAGTTGTCCCAGAAGTACGCTCAGTATGTTCTTAGGAGACTGCCACTTTACTCCGTGGCGCACAATCTTTTATAGCACACAGATTCACCAAGAACACTCCCAATGCATACATGGTTATCCAATGAGAAGAGTTTGAAAACAAGATATAACCAATGAGAAAAGTTTGAAAACAAGATATCAAGTAACCCAAATAAAGCCCTCTTCCAACTGTTTTTGTCACCCCTCCCCACAAGTTAATCAGTGGTAGTGTCTACAACTCAACTTGCAGGCGGCAGGACATATTTGTATGCTTTGGAGGACAGTTGTGAAATGAGAGAATACAAGTAGAGAATAGCGAAGGCCAGAAGATAAGATAAAGTCAGGAAAGAAAGGTGTGAGCCGACAGACAGTTGAGACAGGGTTTAGTCAAACCAGCCGAGGATTAGTGGACTCAGCCAGTCCCTGACATCAGTCTCGTAAACAGAGGCAGAAGGTTATTTGACACGTCGCAGTAAGATCAGCAGAAAAACTTTGTTCATTGTGCTGCCTGAGTGAGGGCAACACAAAATGGCGGTTGAACACAAAATGGTGGCTGAATACAAGCGAGATCGAAAATCGAATTTCCTCAGACCCTCCTTTTGCCATAACTCAGGCAAAACACACAGATTCACGTTAATCTGAATCAATGTCAATAGCCATGAGGTCGTCAAACTGTTGCTGCAACATCATTTTAATGTTTTCTGTTTTCTGTGACTCAGGTCTTGGGACACACAGAGTGGCACAAAGACCGCAGATGGCGGGGCCACACTGCATACAGAGACAACAGGAACAAATGATGGCCAAAACCACTCCAAGGAAGGTTAGTACCTTCCATCCCCATTTAGATAGTAATCCCCAAAACCATCCTAATAAAGACCAATCTCCTTCGTCTTGATGAATCGATTCGGAGATCATGTGTAATTTGGAGATGGCTTGGTATACCGTAGGGGCGTCGTCAGGTATATAAATACAACAGCTAGATCCGATCAATTTACAGACTCCACCACGATCTGCAAGAATAACATCTAGTGCAATCCGGTTC
This sequence comes from Triturus cristatus, assembly GCF_964204655.1. NCBI lineage: Eukaryota > Metazoa > Chordata > Amphibia > Caudata > Salamandridae > Triturus > Triturus cristatus. The sequence goes on from NC_140588.1 coordinate 923,744,947, forward strand.
TGCAAAGTCATGAGACGATCCGCCTGAAGTTCAGCTGTGAGATTAATCAAGGCTCCCACAGTGACATCTATGGTAGTCTCAACAACACGAACCAGCTGTCTCATGTTTCTGCTGTTGGCCATTGTGCCCCAAAAAGGAAGAAATCCTTTGAGGAAATCACTTCCCTCTTGTCCTGCCGTGTCTTTAGAATCAATAATCCCTCTGCCATATCTGTTTCCATGATGGCCTGAAGGAGCAGTGTATGTAGGGGGGAGAAGAAAAGCTATATAGCATGTTCCTGAAAAATCCGTTGGTAGCCACGTGTAAGCTCTATCGTGGCAGACAAAATATGTGCCCTGGGATGGCACTAACGGCGGTGAATTCTGAGACGTGTAGATGTATGTATGGGAACAAAAGCTTATTTTTGTCCAGTGTCAGTAGTCTGGCCATTCTTTTGTAAACAGAAATTACCTTGATGAGGGACAGTCCAAATTGGTGGAGATTTTCCCTGTTTAGTTTTATCTGTAAGGCTAGTAATGTAACGAGTCACGTTCCAATTATTATATGTTTGTCTCTCGTCAACAGGAACCTTATTATTCTCCACAATTTTATTCATAGCCACCATTCCCTTTATCAGAGAATTATGACTAAAATCTGGCTTACTACCATAGGAACCAACTGGACGTCTGAATCGGCTCTGATATGCATTTGAAAATATTACAAAATAGGCCCAAGCGGAACCTCCATAAGAAAATGGAAGGACTAAATATGGCATCCCTTTATCTGTGGTATGAGGCATAAGTCCACACACCCAACAGTCGGTTGTGTTGACTACCAATTGGTGTTGGTGCAACAATTGGATAAATGAATTATTAAAATATTCTGTTCTCCTGATTAGTTCATGTTGGGGAAGTGTATATCATTGATGTGGGGAGATACTAGAATGAAGAGGCAAGGAGATAGAATTAGGGACAACTTTTTGCTGCATAGCATGAATAACCCAACCTACACAAGCCAATAAGATACACAAAAATATAGAAACACACAATGTTATGCCACATTGACTGTACAATATCTTACAATATTTCTTTCTCATCACTTCCTTATTATCCTTCTTTCCTAATTTAACATCCATCCTCTAAAATTGTTGCTCACGGCAATCTTCCTTACTCACTTGGCTGTGATTATTAGCCGTCCTATGACACTGCAAGTCCTGGGGGCCTAGCCACTATACAGGTCACAAACCAAGACTCCTACCGTGACCCTGCAACCTGGACAGATGATAAATGTAGCAGAAGAGATGGAAATCTCAGGTGTCCTTGACCAATCTAGGTCTTAAATTGTATCTAGTCCTTGTTGGTACAGTCTTGAAATAGGGTCTGTGGCTCTGTAGTGTTTAATCGGAGATGGGAAGGTACGGCTTCTTGTAGAATGTCGTCATCTTCTTTCTCCGATCGGGTTCCATCCAGGTTTGCACTACTGAAAGGTATGAATCGGTGGACTTTTTCTGCTTCAGAATCACCTATACCCTTACGAACCCACTTATCAAAAGGCAAGGGCAAGGGCACTTTCTTGCAGTGCACGCCGTGGATCCAGTACTTTTTCCCTTCGACTTTTACTGCTGTGCGAGTTGTCAAGAGAACTTGTCGAGGCGTCCTCCAGCGAGGTTCCAAATTCTTTGTCCTCTGAAAATTTTTCACACAGACCCAGTCTCCAGGTTGGATAGAATGACCTGGGTCTGTTGAGGCTTCTGGTAAAGCGTTTTGAACCTGTTGGTGAAGAACACGTAATTTAGTGGTGAGGTCATGTAAATAGTCAATCAGCATTGGATACTGTATATCAGAATACTTTCTAGGGCAAGGGACTCCCCATACATTAGCTGGGCACCCGAAAACAATCTCATATGGGCTGAGTCCCAAACGAGAATGTACAGCTGTTCTAGTGGACAGGAGAGCCCAAGGTAAAGCATCGGGCCAATTAAGACCTGTGCTGGCTTGTACTTTTGCAAGCTTAAGTTTGAGAGTGCTGTTATAGCACTCTACCAAACACGCGGACTGAGGATGATTTGCCGCATGAAACTTCTGCCTTATACCAAGACCGGTACACACCTTTTGCATAATTTGGCCTACAAATTCACTTCCATTGTCACTCCAGACAATGCGCGGCAAACCAAACATAGGGAAGAACTCTTTTAGAAGAACCTTGGCAGTGGACAAAGCAGTGTTGTCTTTCAGGGGGTAAGCCTCTATCCATCTGGAAAAGGCACATACCACTACCGGAACATATTTAAGATTGTTACATCGATCCATGTGAATGTAGTCGATTTGCAACACCTCAAAAGGATATGTTGGGGGAACAAAATGACCTGCCGGAGTTGGGGTTCCCTTTCCCGGATTGTACATCAAGCAAATGATACAATGCTTCACCACATTATCTGCACATTTTGGAATCCCTTTGTTCAGCCACACTGGAGCCAGAAGTTTACATATTCCTTTTGCACTGATGTGGGCTGGACCATGCGCCATAGTAACTACAGGCAGTACGTAGGCGTCTGGTAACAGCCAACGCTGGTGTTCTGACAATTCTATCCACCATCCTGTTGCGTCTAACATTCCTGTACTCTCTTTCCACTTTCTCAACTCTTTATCTGTAGCATCTCCCTGAATCGATCTCACACTTTCTATTGTGTCCTCACACATCCCTCTTTCCCTGACCCAATTCGCAGGGCCCGCAACATACATGCGACTTGTAGCATCTCTGGCTGTCCTTTTTGCTACCTCATCCGCAAAAGCATTTCCGCGACCAACATCATCAGTAATCTTTTTATGCGCACTACATTTCACAATTGCTATCTGGGTAGGCAAAACAAGTGACTCAAGAAGATCAATTGACCATGCTGTATTTTAGTACCGTGGGAGGTAAGGAATCCTCTTTCCTTCCACAAACGACCGAAGCTATGCTCCACACCGAACGCATACTGGCTGTCGGTATACACATTCACTCTCTTTCCTTTAGATAACACACACGCTCTGGTCAAAGCTATCAGTTCAGCTGCCTGAGCTGAATTATGTCTGATGCGTGCTGTCTCCACAATTGTATACAAGGTGGTAACAGCATAAGCTGAAGTTGTCTCACCATTTGGGAGTTTGAAACAAGACCCATCCACCCATAGGATCCCATCTGGATCCACTAACGGCATATCTTTCAGATCAATCCTACCTTTTGTCTCCTCCTCAGTATGGAGAAAACAATCATGTTGTTTCCGAATATCTTTCTCTTCTGGAAGAGGTAACAGTGTGGCTGGATTTAAAATATTACATTGTTTGATGTGCACATGACTAGCCAAGAGCGTCAGCTCATATCCAGACAATCGAGCATTTGTAAGATGTTGTGTTTTCGTCCTATTTAGCAAGGTATCCACTGCATGTGGTACCATAACAATGAGAGTATTATCTAGCACCACTCCAGCAGACTGACGAATAGAAATCGCTGCTGCTGCTGTAGCTTTAAGACAACTAGGCAATGCCTTGGCTACTGGGTCTAACGTAGCTGAAAAATAGGCACATGGCCACTGTTTGTCTCCAAATCATTGTGTTAAGACTGACAACGCACAACCCTCTCTTTCATGGACATAGAGCGTGAAGGGCTTACTGTAATCTGGAGTACCCAACACAGGAGCAGAACACAGAGCAGTACGTAAATAGGAAAAACTCTTCTGACATTCGCCAGTCCAAGGAAGGGGTTGGGGTGTGTCTTTCAAAGTGAGTGCTAACAAAGGTTTGGCCAACAAAGAAAAATTCGGAATCCATTGTCTACAATAAGAAGTGATGCCCAGAAAGGCGCGCACCTCTCTTTGTGTAGATGGCACAGACATTTGCGCAATTGCTTGAATTTGTTCTGGGGTTAATCGCCTTCCCTCCTTTGATAAGAGATGACCCAAATAGGTAACCTCTCGACAGACATATTGTAGTTTAGAAGGCGAAACCTTATGATTAAGATCAGACATGTGACGTAACAGTGCAACAGTCACATTCTTGCAGACATCCTCTGAATCAGCAGCAATCAACAAATCATCCATATATTGAATAAGAGTAGCACCTGGGGGCAAAGGAAAAACATCGAGCTGACATTTCAGAACTTGACTATAATTGGAGGGGCTTTCACAATAGCCTTGGGGTGCGCGCTTGAACCGGAAACTTCGGCTTCCTAGAGAGAAACCAAAAATATCCCTACTCTCTTTGGCAATGGGAATGCTGAAGAAAGCATTTTTCAGATCAATAACAGAAAACCAAGCCACTGAGGCAGGTATCATAGTTAACAGGGCAGTGATATCTGGAACAACAGGAAACTGTGGTACAACAATTTTATTGACCTCCCGAAGATCAATCACAAAACGATAAACAGGAGGCTTAGAAGGAACAGTGCATTTAAGAACAGGAAGAATAGGACTATTACATACATTTCCTCTCCTTTCTCAATCACACCCTTCTGAACCAAATCATAAATGATATCCAAAAGCGCTCTTTCACCTTCATTGGAAATTCTGTATTGAGGAATGCGTGGCAATTTAGCATTGGGCTTGAGAGTAACAACATAAGGCGGGATCTCAAGACAACCAACATCATTTGGACCCGTAGCCCAGAGCGTTGCAGGAAGAGAGAGCAATTCAGGTGGGAATTGATCTTTAGACAAATACATTGAAGAAGTCAATTTCTGCCCTAAAGTAAGATGCACACCAGAAGGAGAACAATATATCGTTGCATGCATTCTTTTCAATAGATCCAAACCCAACAGATTCTCGCCGCAACCAGTCGTTAAAAGAAGAGGAGCTTCCATATCATAAGGGCCAATTGAAATAGGCCAAGGACAGGAGACTGGGTTACGAACTGGGGCGCCAGAAAATCCTACCGATACATTTGTTAAGCCAGACAAAGGTGCCCCAGGGAGTTTAGAGTGAATGATAGAATTTCTCATCGCACCAGTATCTAAAAGAAATGGCTCTGAAACACCCATTGTAGTGACATTGACATAAGGCCCATCCTGATTTACTGGATTCGATACAACTCCCTCACTTTGTCTATGGCTGTCCTAGTTAGCGTGAAGGCTTTCATTTTCACCTTCAACATGATAATCATCATTGTAATACTGTGTAGACTGAGTATTCTGCTGATCGAAGTAGTTCGTAGAATTTGGAGGGGGTAAGAAACGCTGTTCTTGAGGCATCACACCTCGACCTCTACCCCTGTATATTATCTGGAAACCACCACGGCCTCGTGGAGAAGATAGTTCTCCCTTACGTTGCAATAAAACCGGGCAGCTATTCTTAAAATGACCTTCCTCTCTACAATAGGCACATTGGTTAGGACCTAATAAAGGTCGCGGATAAAGGGCTCAGGCTTTTGATACACCCTCTGAAACTGTGGAGACTGTTGAAACTGGCGCTGAGTATAACGAGGAGGATAAGCTTGTTGCAGAAGAACCTTCGTTTTTAATTCTTTCGTCTTCTTCTCTTGCTTATCTTTCTCCTCTTTATCCCTGTTCTCATAATATTGAACAGTAGCCAATATCTGGGCAGAAGAAGAAACAGCCCATGAACTCTCGGAGTCTTTCAACTTATGTGACAGTTCGGGAAGCAAATTAAATACGAATTTATCTACAAATAATCGCTGTCCACCCTCCGTAGTCATATCCTGACCACTGTGATCAATAAACGTCTCCTCAAAACGAGTGAAGAAATCAGAGACACTCTCATCTTTCTTCTGCTTACACGCCGCTAATTTATCCCAATTAACTCTCAAGGCGGGCATCATCGTTTTCATTAAAGTAATAATCCTACCAGGGAGTTCTGAAATCAAAACATCAGGCTTAGCACCACCCACTTGGGCTGCATCCGCGGCAATTATAGCAGCCCATTCGCCACCGAATGCTTGGGCGTGATCCTCTCTACGAATCGGAGCCCATAATGCTTGTGGGACTACATTTCCCATCAACATATCAATATCGGCTAAATTCATAATACAGGCATCAACAGTCTGGGCCAACTCCTTATACTAGCTAGCAGGGTTTTTACGGGGATCCGGTAGAGACTGTTTAAGAGCCAAAACTTCAGATCTCTTCCAGGGGACATGTACCCATATACGCTGGAAGTGCGCGGGGACAGCTGGATTAGCACCTGCTTGTGCAACCGCTTCTCTCCACACTGGAGGAATCTCTCTCATGGGATAATGTTTGGATGTCAGCCTAACAGCAGGATCGGAATCAAAAAAAGTCTGTGAGGAACATAAGGACCTAAAAGTGACAAGTGTCCTTACGGCATCCTCAACCTTAGAACCCACAATGAGTCCCTTATCGAAATTAGCCTGAACATCTAACAAACCCAGAGGAAGTAAACCCAAATCCATATCCTCCCATTCTTTAGCGAGAGTGTCACACATAACATTAAATACATATCTCTGCGTGGGCGTCTCCCACTGATGAAAGGTGGTCATGATATCTTTCACACTATACTGGGGACCCTTCTCGATCCATTTGCGAGCGAGAGAATCCAATACCACCCGTTCGTCGGAACCTGGGAGTTGACTACGAGACTGTCTTCGAGAAAAAGCCGGAGACATATTCAAAGTCTCAAAGAAAGGAGACAGAAACCCAGAGACAGTATCTGTGATTCGTTTGCGCACAGTAGGAGAATTAGACATAAGAACAGGGGACAAGGTATTAGGTGAACTAACAGAAGAATTAACAGTTATAAGGGGAGCCGAAGGCAAAGGAGATTGATGTTCAGGAAACGGAGGCAAAGAAGTCGGTGGCAGAAGAGGTGGGGGTGGCACTACCGGAAGGGGCAAATGCGGAAGAGCAGACGGAGGCGCAACTAATGGCTGAACTGGTTGTAACAATGGGGGTGCATTAGCACCTTGTACATAGGGAGGAGGCAATCTCAATAAGTGAGACATCAAAGGGTCTTTCTCCGGATCCTTACTTTTATCAGAAGGGGAAATAGGCAACACCGGATAGCATTTATCTATCGCCATACGATGCTGTCTCTCTGAAATTTCCATTTCATCATTAATCTCATTATCTTTAAACTGCTGGGCAGCCTGTATAATCGTCATACTTTGTGTTTTCTTATCTCGTTTTGCCTGATTAATTTCTCTCTGTTTGGCTTCCTTACGCCAGAGGCGGAAAGAGTCAAACATTGCCGGCCGGGCTTTTCTTTTAAACAAAATTGCTTCCAAATTATCTAATATGTCAGGCTCAAAGCTACCATTCTGTGGCCACTGTAGAACACCATTGTTCTTCGTGTATCGGATCCATGCCTCATTAAAGGCAATGGGGCCAACACCATGTTTAGAATAAAGCTCATAAGTGGGAGTTCCAACCCGAGGAATTGGACAAGAGTCCTCCAGCCGGGAATCCCTATCACAAGCAAAACAACAAAACTTTCTAAACGTACTCAGACCAGGCATCGTTATTTCACTGGACTGTTCACAAACATCAAGGGGTTAAATCAAATAATATAGCACAAACGTACTCACCCCTCTGCTTCGGCTTTTGCAATAGCCGAATCAAAGACCCAAATCAAAACAAAAATAGTGGGAGCTACCCACCAATACTTAACTAAGTGTCTTCTTACACCAACAGAGACCCGCCTAATGTCTCGCGATACCATACATCACCAAAAGAGGCCAAAGCAAGGCGGCAGTCAGGGCAGCAGTCGTCAGCAGCCGTCAGGAAGGAGAAACCGCGCTGAAAAAGACCTTCGGACCACTTCGACATACAGGGGTCGCTTGACGTGGTTCGCGATTCCTCCAGAATTTTCTTGTGGGGTTCCTCACGACCCTCAGGCAAAATCGCTACCTCTGAAGCCGCCTCACAGAGGGCACCAATTGAAGAACCAGGGCCTTATGGGCCTAGCGGCGCATGGCACGCCTTAATCTCCTGAGTTCACCTGCTTTGTTGAACAGAGACACAGGACATTCTGTTGAGCGTAGAAGATCAGGTTTATTAGCTGCAGCTAAGTACAGTTGTCCCAGAAGTACACTCAGTATGTTCTTAGGAGACTGCCACTTTACTACGTGGCGCACAATCTTTTATAGCACATAGATTCACCAAGAACACTCCCAATGCATACATGGTTATCCAATAAGAAGAGTTTGAAAACAAGATATAACCAATGAGAAAAGTTTGAAAACAAGATATCAAGTAACCCAAATAAACCTCTCTTCCAACTGTTTTTGTCACCCCTCCCCACAAGTTAATCAGTGGTAGTGTCTACAACTCTACTTGCAGGTGGCAGGACATATTTGTATGCTTTGGAGGACAGTTGTGAAATGAGAGAATACAAGTAGAGAATAGGGAAGGCCAGAAGATAAGATAAAGTCAGGAAAGAATGGTGTGAGCCGACAGACAGTTTAAACAGGGTTTAGTCAAACCAGACGAGGATTAGTGGACTCAGCCAGTCCCTGACATCAGTCTCGTAAACAGAGGCAGAAGGTTATTTGACACGTCGCAGTAAGATCAGCAAAAAAACTTTGTTCATTGTGCTGCCTGAGTGAGGGCAACACAAAATGGCGGTGGAACACAAAATGGTGGCTGAATACAAGCGAGATCGAAAATCAAATTTCCTCACCCCTCAGATCTCACGGCCCTGACGATGTTTTTCCAGATCACCCCCTTCTCGTAGGCAGTTACCTGTCAGGATGACCAAGTGACACAATATCAATACACCTGCTGCATGTCCCACAGACACACATTTGAACATCATTGAAATGTTGAACAGGGCATAGGGTGCAGACAGGAATTACATCATACAGAATAAGAAATTGGCCTGTGTGCAAGCCCCAATGCACTACATGGCATTGAAAGTCAACAGGTTGGCATGAGGGGTGCGACACACTTACTGATCGTGCCACACACTGTGCAGCACATGCAACAGCAGGCTGAAGGCCAGCACGTGCCAAGCAGTCACATGTCCCACTCCACTGACGCACCATCAGCATACTAGACAGACACACCCAAGCACAGATCACTTGCCCGTCATTGACAACAGCGGATACAACCCTCACTCTGCATATGTGCCACTTGGCAGTGGGGTGTCACAGGTGTCATGCTAGCTCTGCAAGTCAGACACACAGCACGGCTTACTTGTCACATCAGATGGGTTGATCTGTTGCCTCCTCCATGCAGCTGTGGTGCAACACTTCACATAGACACTCACCCACATGACAAGGAACAGTCACACACATCAATGTCCATGAGGTCGTACACATCATTTGGACACTCTCACCACAGGTCCACTCAACTCATACACATCTGTGGGTACAGTCACCTGTCACACCAGGGGGACCACTGAATCACCCCAGGACAGTAGGAAAAAAAGCCACCAAGGATTTGCCAGGCTGAAAGTGTCATGCACTATGCAGTGAAAGTCACAGTAAGCACAATGCAAGTGAGGAGTGCACACAGGAACTACATCATGCTCTGCATGAGAGACATCAGCATGTCCCCCCCGGGACCCGCTCTAAACAACATTGCATGTCTGTCCCACCTGGACACAATATTGACAGTCACACAACAGGTGCATAGGCAATGGTAGTGGACTCAGCACTCACCTGCTCCCCTGGTCTCCCATACAGCTTGGTGTACTGTGGGAGGAGGCAGTCCAGCAAGGCCTCATACTCCTCCTGGGTGAATGGCTGGGCCCTCTCCACAGTACGTGACATGGTCCAGAGGAAGCAGAGACAGCAGCAGTGTGGTCGACTGGAAAGTTGTGCAGGCAAGTGCCCTCTCATGGGTTCTGTCTGCCTTATATCTGTCTTGCTGAGGGGCATTCATTTAGGGGAGTACATAGTGATTGGTCAGACTCATTCGCATCCTACGTTTACTCCAATCCCTTTAAACATACACCAATGACTTTAAACATACACCAATGACAGCATTCGCATCGTTCAAATTTTGAGCATCATGTCAAGTCAACAACCACTTTGCAACATTGTATTTTGTGGCCAACTGACTGTTCCAGGACACATGATCGACACTTTTCAACTGAAAACTCTGTCTCCATGACAACCAGCATGCATTTAGGGCCTAATACTTGTCCCTTATGTGTCCCCTATGTAATTTTGAAATCCACACACAGGTACGGTGCGTTTCACACGTACCCCTACGGCACAAGTACAATGGTGAAACGAAGCGTACACACGCGATGATAGCGTGTGTACGGTGCGTTTCACATGTACCCCTACGGCACAAGTACAATGGTGAAATGAAGCATACACACGCGATGATAGCGGGTGTACGGTGTGTTTCACACGTACCCCTACGGCACAAGTACAATGGTGAAACAAAGCATACACACGCGATAATAGCGGGTGTACGGTGCGTTTCACACGTACGGGTACGCACTAGTAGTAAAGTGCGTTTGACACATACGGGTGCGCACTAGTTCACACGTACGGGTACGCACTAGTAGTAAAGTGCATTTGACACGTATGGGTATGCACTAGTTCACATGTACGGGTACGCACTAGTAGTACAGTGCGTTTGACATGTACGGGTACGCACTAGTTCACACGTACGAGTACGCACTAGTAGTAAAGTGCATATGACACGTACGGGTACGCACTAGTTCACATGTACGGGTGCGCACTAGTAGTAAAGTGCGTTTGACACGTATGGGTACGCACTAGTTCACACATACGGGTACGCACTAGTAGTACAGTGCGTTTGACACGTACGGGTACGCACTAGTTCACACGTACGAGTACGCACTAATAGTACAGTGCGTTTGACACGTACGGTTACGCACTAGTTCACACGTACGGGTACGCACTAGTAGTAAAGAGCGTTTGACATGTACGGGTATGCACTAGTTCACACGTACGGGTACGCGCTAGTAGTACAGTGCGTTTGACATGTACGGTACGCACTAGTTCACACGTACGGCTACGTGCTAGTAGTAAAGTGCGTTTGACATGTACGGGTACGCTCTAGTTCACACGTATGGGTACGCACTAGTAGTACAGTGCGTTTGACACGTACAGGTATGCACTAGTTCACACGTACGGGTACGCATTTCACACACTTACAATGGTAATACAGGCGCACACATGCCAGGAATGGAGGGCTACGAGTCGCACAAGGATGTCCATCAAGTAGTTGTCATTGCATACGGTCATGTGCAGGCCCTAGGTGTGGCAGCCAGTGATATTGCACAGGTCATCTCATCTAGTTGCACAATTGATGTGTGATGACCTGTGGACACATGTCATGTGTGATGGGGCACTATGTGGCACACATCACCTTGACACTTGCCACATGTGTGTCTGTAGTTGTGTGTCTGTAGTCCAACTGTGTCATGCACAGCAGCAGTGGGATGGCACAGTAATCAACACCCGCACCTGTCTCCTGATGCCAGGGACAGGGACACTCTATCAACTGACATGTCACGATCAGCGTGCCCCTTTGTGACTATGTCAGGTGTGTGTCATGTGTTACCATGAGCTTGGTGTCAGTGTTCCATCAACTGCATCTGCTGTTGGTGCATCCAACATGGGTCTGTGTGGAGATGGGCATGGAACACATCTACGCACACCATGCCACATGTGGATTCCCACTGCTGTAGGGTCTGTGTGCATTGGACATCATATTTTCCCAGTCATACATGTCTGCGTTGTCTCAATGGCTGTGTCTTTCTCTTGTCATGTGTACCCCTTCATCGCAATGTGTTTGATATGTACATTTGACATTCCATGTGACCTGTGCGTGTGCCTTGCAGTCAGCTGTGTGGATGAGATGACATCCTTCCAATGCAGCTATGTGGTTGTGTGTCACTCTGGTGATATCTGTGGCTCTTCACTCAGACTGGCCACCAAATCATTTCAGGGCATGTCATGTAGACTTGACAATCAACAGGTGTATCTGGCTTTTAGTAGGAGTGCCAGCAAGCTGGCATATGTGTCTTGTATGTATTGCACACACCCGACTCCATAGTTACCTGATGTGTATTAGCAGTGTAGCATGTGCTATGTTCATTGACATTGATATTGGCAGACTCTCAATCTTCATTCTTACAAACAATGTTTTACAGGGCACAGCCTGTCCCAAGAACAATGCCAGACTTGGGTGCCATGAGGGAACGTGCCTGCATCTGCCGTTACAGATTCACTCGTAAGTTGATTAAGGACTTGACAGACAAGCTGGCACCACACCTGCAACAGCAACACAGGTATCCTACTGCACTGACCCACAAGATGAAGGTGATGGCAGGCCTACATTTTTTTGCCACAGGTACGTTTCAATTTACCATAGCTGATGTTGGTGGCATGTCATAGACAATGTTCAGCCGTGTCCTGCGTGATGTTTTAGCAGCCATGTTGGAGCACCTTGATGAATTGATCAAATTTCCTACTCCTGAGGAGTTGACAGATGTCAAGGGTGATTTCTATGCCCTGGGAGGGATGCCCCATGTAATTGGGTCCATTGATGATACACATGTGGCTTTGGTACCACCAGAGGCACAGGAACAAGCCTATCGTAATAGAAAACATTACCACTCGATAAATGCCCTTGTGGTGTGTCTTGCTAACATGCTGATTTGCCATGTCTGTGCACGTTTTCCAGGATCAGCACACGATGCCTACATCATGAGGCGTAGCAGGGTGCCACAAATGATGCTGCGGCTGCACAATGAACGAGCATGTCTTGTTGGTGGGTATACTCTGTTTGTCCTGTGTGTTGCGGTATCTTTGGCTCTTACGGCATCTGCTGACCCACTTTTTTACATGATGTTTCCATGTAGGGGACTCTGGCTATCCCAACATGCCATTTCTGCTGACACCTCTCCGCAACCCAAAAACAGCTGCAGATCACCGGTACAACAATGCACACGGGTAGACCAGGCGAGTGATTGAGAGGACGTTTGGACTCCTGAAGAGCCGATTCCGGTGCCTGGGCAAGACAGGCGGGTCCCTCCCTTATGCCCCGGAGAAGGTCTGCCGAATCTTCCTCGTGTGCTGCATGCTGCACAACATGGCAGTTGAGAAGGCAGTGCCACTCATCCTGGATCCGGATGAGCAGGAACATCCACCCGTGGAGGATCAAGGGCTTGCTCACTAGGCTAGTGATGAGGAGGAGGATGATATCCGGAGTCAGCTCATATGCAACTTCTTCTCATAATTGTGAGTCACTGGGTATGAGTGTGCAAGCTTGTAGCATTGAGTGGCATGTGTTGCAATGTGTGTGTCCAGCTGACTGAATGAAAAGTGACTTTGATGTGTGTTCTGATGTGTCACTCTAGTGATGATGTCATGCCACACAGTCTTGCGGAGAGACTTTCTTTGAAATTTACATGTGTCCAACATTGCTCATGTTTTGTAAATGTCCATGTGTGCGGCGAGAATGGTTTTAGGTGACTTCTTGTGTGTCTGTCAATCCCAGGTTTTTGCGCATGTTGTCTGCTTGTGTCATCGTTGTCCTCCTGCCATTCCTCATGAGGATTGCAACGTGTGCTGAATCAGCGTTACCTGCATGGACATGTGGAAATGTCAGTTTGGGTAAGGATTGCAGTAAGGCTTTTTGGTGGTGGTACGGGTTGGGAATGTGTGGGCCTGCTTCTGTGCATGTTGTGCTACCATGCATACATGTCTTCTCACCATGGAGCATATCACATGTAGCATCACTCCCATGACATGATAGTCACCCATCTTGACAGTCATCTGTAGTGGAGTGTGGCGTCTGATGAAGGCATCAATGTGTGTAAACCTTGCCTCTGAAACATTGCGGATGCTACGGGTGGACATAGTGTGGGACATCACAACAACAGGCTCTATGGGGAACTGCAGCCTCTCCGTGTGCAGCAGGATGTGTTTGGCTCATCGCCTTAACTTGTGTGCCAGTTCATTGGGATTGACATCATCCGTGTCGTGAAGGGGGGGTCCAGCGTATGTCCCACATGTTCTGTCAACTGACCTGTGAGTCTGTTCACATGGATGCATTACCCTTTGTGTGTGTATGTGGAATAAAGGTGTTCAGCACAATCCAAAGTGCCTCATCTCTGTCACTGCAGCTCTCTTGCCAGTTTGCATGCGTCATCTATGGCATACTTGTCAAATATTGAGCATATGTGTATGTGTACTTCGGCAACATGCATGCTGTTCTTCATGGCTAATAATATCTATTGTGCATGACGTCCCTGGTTGTGTATGTATTTGTGCAGGTTGCTCCCCACAACGGGATGTGAACACATGCTGATGGTGTGTCTCCTGTGCGCAGCTCCGCATTATGTTGCCTGACCCTGTGGCCGTCATTTTTGTTGATTGGTCATACATTTTCTCGTAGTGACCCATGAGTAACCTGACACTCCTTCCTTTACATACACCTGTTGTGTGCCTTTCTGACCTCCTTTTCTTTGTGTGCTACTTTTTGCCTAGTTTCTCACTCCTTCCGCCTGCTGCTGCCTCACCTGCGGCACCGCCCCGTCGAGTGCCCTGATTCTGCAACCCACACGCCTCCAAAATGCTCCTCCCTTCCCCCCTCCACCCATTCTTAATGCAGCCAGCAGCTTGTCTGTGCCACTGTTGAGCCAACGCCGTGCCAAAGGCAGGACCGTCTGCGCCTGCAACGTGCACAGTGTACGAGCCTCTAGTCTTTGCATGACCCACGTCACACAACAGGCTCATGCTGCAGCCAACCTCCTAGCAATGTCCTCCAGACAATCATCCGCCTGCTATCAGGCAACCCCTAAGCGCACACACAACACCTTCGCATGCTGAGTGTGCAACTCCAACTGCCTACACAGCGCTGCCCCGCCTACCAGACCCTGTCAGTACAACCAGGTCATGTGCCTCCTACTCCACACCCGCTCCATCCACCAGCACGCCATTGGGCTCTGTTACCTCCTCAACACAACAGCCCCACACATAACCTTCATGACAGTAACCTGGACATAAGCATCCTCAGCACATGACTTCTTCATTGCCATCTCAGACGGATACAAGATCAGCCGCAGGGACCGCACCAACAATCCCGGAGGATGAATTGCAATTTATTCACAAGTACACCCTCAGAGTCACAAATCCGGGTTTGCAGCAACTCCCTGGCAACCCTCAGAGTAGCACTCATCTACAGATATCCAGGCCTACATCCACAGTTGTGCTAAGCCATCAACACGTACATCTGCACACACGCCCTCACCTCCGTAGGCTACATGTGGCTGGGGGCCAGTAACTTCTGGCTGAAGGAGAACCACACCACCATCCATCATTGGCCCATCAACATTTTAATCAACATCTCCGACAAGCAACACACTGCCCCACACCCTGCTAACGATCCCCAAAGATGCTTGATGTAAGTCACCACAGACAATCTGTGTGGGACACTCAAAACAACACCAACGCAACACCCTGAAACCTCACGCACTGGATCAGCAACTGATCCAACAATCTTGCCACATTGACAGACTTTCCTGTGAAGCACAACAACAGTTAAGGCACCTGGGACAAGGCAGACCCACTGGACTCCTACATACCTAGCCGGACTCTTGTGCAAACCTTGCAACACAAAGAGCCATCATTTACCTTACAGGCCTGGAAAAGACCACACACAGACATCACCATATCATCAGCAAGGACAAGTGGAGATCCTTCAGATAGTGCCGAGACACCAAAACACACAACATCAAGGAGCTCATCAGCATTGTGAGTGAACTGACAGCAGATCTCCATCCAAGACACACCACCCTTGCAAGGCAGATCACATCCCTTGCAACTTTGTACCACTGCTAGCTCATGGCCATACACAACAGGCTTGGCACACAGAGGCAGACAGCACTATTATCCGCAGGACAAACCCCCCTCAGGTTCTGGACTCCCGTCAGCAGCAAGTACACCACCTGGCTCATGTGCACCATCCACTCTGGCTCTCCATCAGGCCCCTTCCCACACAACATCTCAACCACATCATTCCCCATCCTTGAAGCTCACGTCCAGTGCGTCATGAATGTCTCCTTTGAGTTAGCCACATTCCATGGGTGCTGGGGGCATGCAGAGACCCAGGCCCTTCTTAAACAACGGACGGCAGTACCGCAGGATCTCCTGGTACATCACCCTGCTTCCCTACCCAGCAAATGTCATCCGGAAGACACTCAACAAGCAACTGACAAATTTCCTCCACGCAACCAGCTCCAGGCAACCAGCACCAGACCATCTTCCACATTAATCACACCACTGCAACCGTCATCATTGCCTCCACCAACGACAACTTTTCCCTGCTGATCAATGGTGAGCCCACTCCCCTTGACCTCTCAACGGCATTGTACACCATGTGCTAACACACTGTCAGCTCACACATCTCCAACACTGGTATCCAGAGGAGGACCCAGGATTAAATCAGAAAGTAGCTCACCAGCAAGGCCCAGGGAGTCGGCCTCCACCCTGCAGCATGTAGTACACTGGGGTCATGTGGCACATGCCCCAGGGCTCTTCTCTCAGCCTGACGATCTTCAATGTCTCCATGACCCCCCTCTCCACCATCACATGCGCACACGACCTCATCATCATCTCATATGCCATTGACACCCAGCTGTTCCTCAAACTCACCAAAGAGCCAGCCATTGCCAGATCCAAACTTCAAGAAGGCATGAGATCCGTTGACGAATGGCTGAACATCAGCCACCTGAGGCTGGACTTGGACAGGACTGAGGTCATCATCTGAGGATTGTCCCCTTACGGCTGGGTCAACTCCTTGTGTCCCACTGGTCTGGGCACCGCACCAGCACACAGTGGCCACGCACGCAAGCTGGTGTTCATCATGGACCCATCGCTCACAATTACCATGCAACTCACCACCATCTGTACCTCATGCTGCAACACCCTCCGCATGCTGCAAATTATCCACAGATAGATCCACTACAAGGCAAGACAGACCGTCCCCCAGGTCCACGACACCAGCCGGCTCAACTACAGCACCGGCCTCTATGTAGAACAACAGCAAAACTGCAGGAAACCTTGTCCACATCCAGGGTGCATCCGCACACCTCATCTTCAACATCCCCAGTCCCAGCCACATCACCGTCCACCTGAGATAGCTAGAATGGCTCACTGTCTGCTTCAAGTCTGAAGGATCACCTTCAGACTCCTCAACCACACTCAGGAGGCAGTCCACAACCCCAGACCCAAAACAAACCTTGGACGTCTGTCATCCAACACCCCGTTGGCCCAACTCCATGCAGCCCACCTTGCCCTGACCACCATTCATCACATCCACATAAAAACTGCATGCAGGAGATAGTTCTCCCACCTCGCCAAACAGACCTGGGACTCCCTCCCCGGGCACATCAACATGACTCATGACCTCTACACCTTCATGATACTCTTCCAAATTGGTTTGTCTGAGCAGTATTGCAAGCTCCCCCCTCAGCAGCTTGAGGCCATCACGGGTGAGTATTGTGCTCCAAGTCTGTATTTGGTGATACATTGAGACACATGTGTGTCCTCGACCGGACTCAGATCCAAGTGTATGGATGGCTGGAGTTAGTTCCACACTCAGGCATACTTTGACATATCCCCACACGTCTGTTGTGGACTCATGCTAAATGACTGCAACATAAAATTTCACGTATTAATTATTTAATTATAGCTCTGTGGCGTGATTTGTGCACTGAAAAAGGTGAAATGCAGGGACCATAGAATCCATAGTTCACAGGGGGAGATGGGATCCTTGCCATTTGAAGTCATCAGAGTCCAGACCACAGTGTTTGGCATCATTAGTCAGACTGTGACCAGCAGGTCCATGTGGCAGATGATGTCAGTCAATGAGGTGATGCTGTTGCACATGAAGGCCAGGTGCCAGGCCAGGTGACCTGGGAGATGTGGATGTGCCGCTGCCTCTCACGGTCTTTTCCGTGGACGACCCACCTTCCTCGGGGGACCCTCAGGTGCAGGCCTTGACGATGCTTGGGACGCTCCGTCGGACGAATCCTCCTCCTCCTCCCTCCCTGTGGCTGGTGGTGGTCTTCGCCTGGTGGCACAGGGAGGGTTGCCCATGTTGTCGGCGATCCGACGGAGTGAATGGCTTATGTCCCTTTGCACCACCAGGAGCTCAACCAGTTTTGCCTCCATCCGTCCTTGGTGTTCTTGTTGACTGGTGTTTTGCTCAGGCTGCTGGTTCTTGATCTTTGTGAGGGTCACCACTACCTGGCTGAACTCCCTGGTGTCACGCCGGTATGCATCCATGATGTTGTGTATGTGTGACATACCGGTCCCTTCAGCTGGCTGGTCAGGTTCTCGCCTCCGCCTGCCTCCACTCCCACCACCCCTGCCCACACGAGCCTGGCCTGCCGTTGTGGGCACATCGGGTCTACGGGACCCCTGAGAGATGGCGCTGGTGGTGTTGTCTGCCTCCTCCTGGGTGCCCGGCGCTCCTTGTCCCTCCTGGTAAGACTGGCTCAGTTGTTCACTGCGGGCAGGGCTCCTCGATGTCTCCTGGGATGTGGCAGGAATGGGGGTGGTGGTTGGCACAGATGGTCCTGAACCAGGTTCTGCAGGGGCTTGGACACCAGAGGGTCCAGGTCAGTCCGGGTCATCCGCAGAGTGTTTAGAGGCGTCGCTGCCGGTGGGATCAGGTTCCTCCCGGGCCAGGGACTGTGAATCTTCACCCCCATTGTTGGAGGAAAGAATTAATCACGTTGCCCTGTGTGTGAGAGACAGACAATGTTAATGCTGTTTCATGCAGCATGCATGTATCATACACATTCAAGTTGGCACTGTTCCTCCAGGTAGTTGTATGCATTCTCCTCAATGTTCACTTGTGGATGGGTATGTTGCGGGGGACAGATTGATATGTTCTCCTGAGTCTTTGACATGTAGATTTTTGGCTTGGATGCTTCTTCGGCTATGTATTGGTGTTGTTGTGTTACATGTCCATTGTGACAGTGGGTAAATCCATTGCCTGTCCCGGGGGTGTCTGCTTGTGTAAGGGGTGTGAGTGACAGGGCCTGCTGGTGGGTGTAGTGTGATTTGGCACTGGGGCTCCCATGTGATGTAGCTGTCCCCCCATGGAGCATGCTGCCATGACAGTGAGTGTGAGATCCTGTCCTAGATATCTGATCTTGTTGTCTTGGTGTTTGTGTTTGCACTGGTCACAGGAGGGTCTTGTGCTGCCTACACCTGGGCCGAGTGTGAGCTATCTTGTTAGTACTTTCCCAATCCCTGTGCATTGCGCATGGTGCATGGGTATGTACCTGGGCCATATGGGATGAGGGCAATTGTGTCTGATTTGGAGTTCAACAATGTGTTTTGTGCCACCCACCCTCCCAGCATACCGGACATCCATTCTTGGGTTGGGTGCTTTGTGTAGCATGGGACATAGCATGGCCTTGCTTTCTCAATGGAGCATACTTATGTTAGTGGCATTAGCGTTATTTTTGACTGTGGTTCTGGCCGGTGAGGGCATGGGGGTAGTTGCGTGCATTTGGTGTAGTTGGGGTGTGGATGCCATTACCCCCATGTTACCTAAGTTGTTTGTGTACTCACCAGGCTCTGGAACTCGTTGCAGTCCATGTACTCCCACCGGCGGAAGCAGGGCCATCACCTTCTCCTCGGAGGGATGGAAATGTACTGGTCTGCGGGGCCCACCACCTCCAGTGACGTTGCTCTGGGCGTAGTCATCATTCATTTTGCACTTTACCGCCCTCTGCAGATCGTACCACCTGGCTTGGCATTCATTCCTGGTCCTTCTGATGGGTGCAACAGCATTCAACCTATCGACGATCCTCTGCCACATGCGTGATTTTTCAGCTATGCTGGTCTGTCTGACCAATGTTCCAAACAGCTGTGGCTCAACTCTGATAACTTCAATGACAAGGATCTCCAGCTCCTCCCTTGTGAACTTTGGATTCTTGTCTGTGGGCATGGTGTGGGCTAAGGGTGTGGATGGTTGTCGGTGTGTGGTTCTGAATGTGACGGTGTGGGTCCGAATGTGAAGAGGGGGTATGTGTGAAGGAGGTTGTGTGAAGGTGTATATGTTAAGGTGGATGGATGCAGTTGTTGGTGTGTGCTCTCTAGCTGCAGTGAGTCTGTTGCAAAGGCTCATGGTTTGTGTGTGTGGGCCCTTTTTATTGGTCCATTTGTGGGTGGGCCTCAGTTTGAATTTTTGGTGGGTGTGTTATAAGGGGTGGTTGTGAGTTTGCCCCTCTGTTTGCCTGTTTGGATGTGTCCAGGTCAGTCATTTCCATTTTTTGTGCACTGTAGACGTGTTTTGTGGTGTTGTGCGAGTCGAATAGACCCTCCTTGTGCTGTTTTTCAGTGTCCGTGGTTCAGTACAGTACAGGGGTACGAGTCGTACAGGCACACACCCCCATGCGTTGTGTATGTACGGTGCGTACACGGACATTGCTATGTATGGTGCGTACACAGCCATTGCGTATGTACGGTGTGTACACCAGCCATTGAGTATGTACAGTGTGTACACCGCCATTGCATATGTACAGTGCGTACACCGCCATTGCATATGTACGGTGCGAACACCGCCATTGCGTATGTACGGTGCGTACACCGCCTTTGCGTATGTACGATGCGTACACCGCCATTGCTATGTACGGTGCGTACACCGCCATTGCTATGTACGGTGCGTACACCACCATTGCAATGTACGGTGCGTACACCGCCATTGCTATGTACGGTGCGTACTACAACATTGGTGCGTACAACAACATTGCGTATGTACGGTGCGTACACTGTCATTGCGTATGTACGGTGCGTAATATAACACTGGTGCGTACAACAACATTGTGTATGTACAGTGCGTACACCGACATTGCATATGTATAAGTCATTCCCCGTGTACGGGACGTTTTCCGTACGAATCGTAAATCGGTAAGCCGGTCCAGATCGTACTTGTACGCTCGGACTGTATTTTTACGATTTGTACGGAAAAGTGTCCGGTTCCGTCTCGTACAACTTTTCCCGCTACGATTTGTACGGATCGGGCCGATCCGTATGTACTTTTTCCCGTACAAATCGTACTTCACAGGTCGGATGTGACTTGTACGATTCGTACGGAAAAAAATACGGATACGAGTCGTACGGAAAAAAAAAATACAGGTTCGGAATCGACCCCTCAGTTTACAAAACAAAAGTGTAATTGCGCACGTGTGTACGCTGCAGGTAAAAGCAACACAGCTTCGCTCGAGAGTTGTTCCGGGAAATGTTTACAGACACTGGCACATCAGACAAAGAAGCCATGTCTTCTGGCAGCCTCCTCGAACACCAGCACAACAGGAAACACAGAGGCGCTTCCCAAAATCTCCTGGAGCACTGGTACAACATCATGGAATGAAGCCGCGACTTTCAAAGCTTCCTATGGACACTGACATGTCACGGAATAACCCGCACTAGGCGGCTGGGCGTGGCCGGTTTTTTATACCCAGCAAATCCACAATGGCGGCCGCTATTGGTTGCTACGGGAACCCTGGAGGGACAAACCAAGACATGAACTAAGCGCAACAACAAACAGCAAGCTTTGTTAAATGCCAGTTGGGAAACATCCTTTACAACGCAGACATTACAACGCAATGCCTTTACAACGCAACCATTACAACGCAGGTACACTTACATCGCATGATTTCACAACGCATGCCATTACTACGCATATATAGGTACAACGCATGCTTTTACAATGCATAAGTAAGTATTGTATGTTAAGTGTTTGTTATATTTTTAGATAATGCATGTTAAATAATTTAAGTCATATTTATTTATAAAATATAATAATTTATTTATAGTTTATTAGTTTTTATATATTTATATTGTTATTTAAGAGTTAATATGTTTGCTAATAATAATATATAATTTATGGAATAGTCATAAAGTATGAGTAGATTATTACTCGGGTATTAATATGAATGTTACTGTTATAATTATTATGGAAACATTTATAGAAAATGTATTTTTAAATATAAGATTTAAAAAAATAATACCCGAGTATTAATTTTGATGGTAAATATTTAATTTTGATGATAATAATTATTTACTTAATTTTAAGGTTTAGGTTAAACATGTTAGTAAATTAATATTCAGGTATAAATAATGTTTATAAGTATTTATTTGTTATGTAAAAACTTAAAGAAAGTATTATTAAAAACGAATTAAATATTATTCAATATTTTAAATAAATAAGTACAGAGAGAAATAAAGTTAATGTTAGGTTTAAATACTATTACTGTTAATAGTACATTTTGATTAATGATATATATATTTTAATGTAAAGTATATGGAATTAATTATTAATAAATGTAAAAAAATAATACATATATATAAAAATGTTCAAATTATAAAATAAATATTTGGTATTTTATATTTGTATTAAAGGTAAATAAACATGTACAAAGAAATAGTAAACAGGTAAATCCTTTTTCAGAATTATTTATTGTTAATTTAAAAATTTTAGAATCATTGTAATAAATTCTGAAAAATATTTAGAAAAATAGAGTATATTTTATCATATTTCATTAAAATAGTTTTGTATTTTATTATGTAGAGTAACATTTTATAATACATTTTTAATGAGTTTCCCACACTTTTCCATTGTTTTCAATGAGAGAAAATGTCCTTTTTTCATTTTTACTAAAACATATGACGTCAACGTGTAGACGTAAGTTTCATTATTACGGAAAAAGTATGAGCCATACGCGTTTTCTGTCCGACTCATACAGCTGGACGAGCGAGCAAGTGCGATGCGAGAAACGCGAAATCGGCGACCGAATCGTTTCCGGGTCCGAACCGCTCCGTACGTCTCGTCTGTCAGCAAACCGTGCCGTGCAATAGAGGCGATTTACGACCGAGCCAGTATGATGCACCATTTGGACAGCTCGGTCGAGTTGGAGCATCCAAGACGCAAACGCTCCGGGAAGCGGACTTCAGGGGTCCTCGCCGGAACCCCCTACAACCGTAGCCTTACGAGTTGATCACAGGGGGGAGACACATGCATGTACGGTGTGGGAGGCACAGACGCGTCCCCACTACAGCGGGCACCTTTGTGCACAACGTACCTTTTTCATCAATGGAAGCCTATGTACGCATTGTACAACAGGCTCCCATTGACTTCAATGGAGCTCCAAACGACCCGTGTCCGTCAGCACTTGTTCGCATCGTACTCAGGCACTCGGAACCCCGGAGCACGTGTCGGTCGGAAAGCACTCCGGATCCGAGTCGGATGGAGCCTTCTTCTAGCGAGAACGGAATCGGCCCCTTAGTGTAGTGGTAATGTTTATTGTAAGGAGGATGAGGGAGGTATATCTATTTAGTAAATGTATTTTACGTATGTTTCATGTGTTTTCACAAACTAATTTCCGCCATCACAGGTTGCAGTAGTAGTTCCACGTCGGTTCTTTTAGTTCTAAAACTACATTTGTTTTGTTAAGTGGTTAATGGTATATATATAAAACACTTAATGAAACAAAAGTGTTTTGAAATGTGTACCTTTTTGGTTTAGCGGTACGTTGTGTAATAAATAACACATTTTTATCAGTTTCGCAGTTAGATGTATTTAAACTTTGATTAAACTGTAATACACTTTGGTTGTGTTCATAAAATTTGGCTCTAGATGTATTTAATGTTTGCAATTTGTTGCGTTTTTTCTATGGAAAAAAAAAATTCTGGATTTTTTTGGGGTTTCTTTATTTTGAATTTCTAGCGATATCGAAATATTATTGGATTTCAATTTGAAGTGGATTTCAACATTGGAATTTGTTGCGTTTTTTCAGCAAAAAAATATATTTTTGGGGATTTTTTTTATTGGGGGCATATTTTCACATATGCACTGATTTTAGAGTGCATATTAATATATTTTTCATTAGTTAATGGATTTTTTAAATGGATTCGCTGTTATTTACTATGGATTAAAGAAAAAAAGGACTCTTGGTGAAGTAATGGATGGAATGAAAGTCCAAGAGTTGAAGATAGAAAACTTCTGAAGGTAAGAAGACCAGACTTTTATTTATAATTTTAATATTTTTTGAATATGTTCAATTGAATTAGTAGGAGTTGTTTTATGGTGAAGCAGACAAGTAAAATAATTGTGTTTTAAAAGTGTAGGATGTGTGCAAGATTATCAAGATAGTCTGAAGCCACTGTCAACAAAAATTGATGAATTACACCCAATAGTCTTTCTGTCATTTCCTTAGTTCTGGTAGAAATACGTGGGTTCAGACTACCTGTTAAGATTGCGCCATTCTCATTTCTTGGAAACTTTGCTCCCTCTTCAAAATTTCCCAACAATTGTAAAAATTAGGGTGAGGTTTCCCAATTGCTTTGTTGAAGGAGTTGTGCCATCACTCTATGGCATTGTTTGTTTTTGCTCCTCCTTCTAAGCAGGTCGAGTAACAGTTCCACCAGTCCACATGGAAACATGGTCTCCTTCTATGACCTGACCTGCTTAGATGGCCAATCCATGTGTCTTCAAAATAATTTAGTATAGGTGCCAATTTATCTTCATTTTGCTGAAAAATATTCAGATTCAGAAATTGGAGTATAGTATTCGTCTACACTGTCAGGAGGAACAAAGCAAAGTGCAGTTAGTTTTTCAAGTTCAAACTGTTGTTTACTGTCTGATATATAATCCTCAATTAAGGATGTTTTTTTAAGTTTGCGCCAATATGCCTGAGAAAAGTGAAAGAAACATCCTTGAATTTGGGTTTCTGGATAGGTTTTTGTAATTGTATTAATCATAGATATTTCAAAGTCAATTATTACTTTTCTAGGACTTTTGTTAGATGTTTTAAATTTTATCACTGATAAAAATTCAGTGTATGTTGAGGATTGTTTATCAGGCAGTAAACTGTATACTAAGGGAATTACTGTATTGTTATTGTAAACGTTCTATGCATCATCCAAATATCATTTTTTTCTAACCATACAAAATTTTGTGGTGTGCTGAATATTAGGATTCTCTTTTGAGGGTTTTCGTTATCATGCAACAGGAAAGATTCATTAGAAGCTGTAACAGAGAGTTCAGGTGAAATAATAATTCCAGAGTATGTTTGGGGTCTTACTCTTTGTGGGTTACTTGTTTGTTTTTGACGTTGAATAATTCTTCTCAAATTAGGTATTGTGGGCATACTATTTGCAACATGTGGGGGAATTTGTTGTGATACCTCCCTTAAAAGTGAACCACAGGGTTCATTGGAGGTGGATGCAATATCTTTAATTTCATTTATTCTTTCACGAACTTCAATCTCCATTGCAGAGGCAGAGTGGTTATGGTCTGTGGTCCTTTAAACAGTGTCACCAAGAGTAACCGCTCTGCCTGTGCAATGGGTTGAGTAATATTGCACACACCTCCAATGACACCTGGGTTCAGATAGTCTCTCCTTACAATAAACATACCCACTATGGTTCAGCAGCCTGTTCCCTCTTTTGCTTTGGATGTATTTTGCTTCTTTGGATGGTGTTGCCATTTTTTTCCTGTAAAGAGAAGAAAGAAAGAAACAATGTTATTTATTTAAAATGTAGTGATAAGTACCTGTTTAGAGGAAAAATGACAGTATGTTTATATTTGTTTTTTCACAGTTTACAATGTATGCATTTTCATAATCTGGTTATTGTTTTTATTTTGATGTATCTCTATTTTTGTTGTATTTTAACAAACAATCCTGCTTTATTGGGAGGAAGGAATATTAATTAATTGTATAGGAAAACAAATCAATTTCTCTTACCTTTGAATTAGATGTTGCAATGTTCTTTTGTGTTGGAAAATTAGGGGGCGATTCGGATCCTGGAAAAATTTTCCCCGTACGAATCGTATCCGGTATTTTTACCGTACGATTCGTCCAAGTAGCGTACAAACTGCCAAGTACGATTCGTATGGGAAAAAGTCCATACGAATCGCATTGGGAAAATTTCCCCACACGTTCTAGGGTCGGGAAATGTGTCCGACACATCCTCGGACGATTTACCCTACGAATCGGAAAAATGAAGTCCGACCGCGCAAGTACGATCCGTCCCGTCATTCCAATTTTACAACCGTATGGAAAACACACCGTACGGACCGAACTCCCATAGCAACCATCTAGACATGTGCCCGCATACGCGCCGAACACCCCACCCAGCCCCCGTATGTACGTGCCAAACGCCCCCCCCGCCGCGGATGTACGCGCCGAACCCCCACCCGTGTATGCACGGCACGTACCAACACCCCACCAGTGCAAGTACGTGCCGAACCCCCACCCGTGTATGTACGGCGCGTACTAACACCCCACCAGAGCATGTACACACTGAACCCCCACCCGTGTATGTACGGAGCGCACCCCCACCCGTGTCTGAATGGCGCGTACCAACACCCCACCAGTGCATGTACGCGCCGAACCCCCACCCGTGTATGTACGGCGCGTACCAGCACCCCACCCGTGTATGTACAGCGCAAACCAACACCCCACCAGTGTATGTACGGCGCGTACCAACACCCCACCAGTGCATGTACGTGCCGAACCCCCACCCGTGTATGTACGGCACGTACCAACACCCCACCAGTGCATGTACGGAGCGTACCCCCACCCGTGTATGAATGGAGCGCACCAACACCCCACCAGTGTATGTACGGCGCGTACCAACACCCCACCACTGCATGTACGCGCCGAACCCCCACCCATGTATGTACGGCACGTACCAACACCCCACCAGTGCATGTACGCGCCGAACCCCCACCCGTGTATGTACGGCGCATACCAACACCCCACCAGTGCATGTACGGCGCGAACCAACACCCCACCAGTGTATGTACGCACCGAACCCCCACCCATGTATGTACGGCACGTACCAACACCCCACCAGTGCATGTACGCGCCGAACCCCCACCCGTGTATGTACGGCGCATACCAACACCCCACCCGTGTATGTACGGCGCAAACCAACACCTCACCAGTGTATGTACAGCGCGTACCAACACCCCACCAGTGCATGTACGTACCGTACAGATGCCAAAAACACACATACTGAACCAGGACAACCCCAAACAACACAAGGAGAGTCAATTCCATTCACACAACACCACAAAACATGTCCAACAAGCACAAATACACCCCCTACACTGACCTGCAACTGCCAAACAGCCAAACAGAGGCCCAAAACACAACCACACCTTATAACACACCCACCCAAATTTCAAACACAGCCACACCCACAAATGGACCATTAAAAAGGCACAACACACACAAACCATGATCCTTTGCAACAGATCCACTACTGCCAGACCACAGAGACAACGCACTTCACCATACTATAGCCATCAATACACCTTACACTTGCACTCATTCACACAACCACCATCACAAACACCCCCTCATCACATTCACACACACACCTTCACAACCACACTCACACACCCACAACCATCCACACCCGCACCCCCACAACCATCCACACCCACACCCCACACCATGCCCACTAACAAGAATCCAAAGTTCCCAAAGGATGAGCTGGAGGTCCTTGTCGACGAAATCATCAGAGTCGAGCCACAGCTCTTTGGAACATTGGTCAGACGGACCAGCATATCCGAAAAAACAGCCATGTGGCAGAGGATTGTCGATGCTGTGAATGCTGTTGGGGCCACCAGAAGGACCAGGCATGAGTGCCAAGCCAGGTGGTACGATCTGCGGAGGACCGTCCGCCGCAAAATGACCGACGATCACAACCAGGGGAACATCACTGGAGGAGGGCCGCCCCGCAGATTGGCACAGTACCATCCCTGGGAGGAGAAGGTGATGGTCACGCTGCTGCCGGTGGGAGTAGACGGAGTAGAAGGAGTCCGAGAGCCTGGTGAGTACACAACCAACTCACCTCACATGGGGGGAACGCCATACACAAACTAAATCCCAATCATGCATGCAACCCCCCCAAAGTCAGCACCGGACACAACCACACTCCAAAAACACACACATGCTACTAGCGCCTCCATGCCCCATGCACCAGGCAAGACCAGGCCAAGTCACAGGCCACACAAAACACCAACACAAGACAGGACGTCCCCGATGCCGGGAGGGTGGGTCCCAAAACTAACACATAGGAACTCTGAAGCACACAACAATGCCCTCAGCTCATATGGCCTAGGGCACAGCCATACAAACAGTGTGTCCCCACACAGTACTGTGTTGCCTGCAAATGGTGGCCGCATAGCACGATGGCATGGGTATGAAGGCACAATTTGCACAGAACAGCAGCTAATCAAGACGCATCACTCTGGAAGAGTGTCAGCACACACCGCCACAGCAGCAGCGCAGATTCAGACACTCCGCCCAATGGGTGCCCGGAGATTACAACCAAACCCACATGAACAAGCCAATGGACTGTGAAAGACCTGCAAACTGTGTGTGCCCAGGAAGCTGGGCTGAGGTGACAGAGGGTGACACACAGAGGGAGGGAGGAGGCTGACAGAGGGAGGGAGAAAGGGAGACACAGGGAGATGGACAGAGGGAGGAGGCAGACAGAGGGAGGGAGAAAGGGAGACACAGGGAGACGGACAGAGGGAAGAGGCTGACAGAGGGAGGGAGAAAGGGAGACACAGGGAGACGGACAGAGGGAGGAGGCAGACAGAGGGAGGGAGAAAGGGAGACACAGGGAGACGGACAGAGGGAGGAGGCTGACAGAAGGAGGGAGAAAGGGAGACACAGGGAGACAGACAGAGGGAGGAGGCTGACAGAGGGAGGGAGAAAGGGAGACACAGGGAGACGGACAGAGGGAGGAGGCTGACAGAGGGAGGGAGAAAGGGAGACACAGGGAGACCAAATCACCCTTGGGTGGTGTGGCCATGTCCGCTCGTCAGCAGGTGGACTGTGTGCATGTAGACAAGGTTTCCCAGTGCTTTAACCCCCCCTTTATCCTGTGACAAACACTGAGCCATGTGTCAATCTGTGCACGAGTACATCCGTGCTGCAGGCACAAACCTAAGCTAACACCCAGTAAACCTACCCACTGTGTATGTTAGAACCCTGTCACAAATGCCCAAGTTACCAACCTGCATTCTCATATAGCATGGTGAACAGACCATTTGGCAAAGTGCAGTGCAACACGTAAGGCGGCTCTGCATGGCTTGCTACGCCCGCTCACTACACTGCTGACTGCGTTCTAAAAAGATGCATCAACTAAGATTGGGTCACACATAGGTAAAGCGTCGAAAGCTGTGGCCAAGGGACATACCCATGCACAAGTGCACTGCGAGAGGAATGCAAGCCATATCCAACCACCCAGAGGAACTGTGCCAAATGAAAAATGAATGAAACATGGATGTCGCATGTAACACAATTAACATTGTTTCTCTCACACACAGGTCAACCTCGTCGATCTCCCCCCAACACTGGGGGGGGGAAGACTCACAGGACCAGGCTCTGCGTGAAGAGGACCCCACCGGCAGCAACGACTCTCACCACTCCGTGGACGACCCAGACCAACCTGGCCCCTCTGGTGTCCAACCACCTGCAGCACCTGCGTCAGGTACAACTGTGCCAACCACCACCCCCATTCCTGCCACATCCCAGGACACACCCAGGAACCCTGCCCACACACAACAACACAGCCAGTCTGTCCAGGAGGGACAAGGTTCTCCGGGCACCCAGGAGGAGGCAGGCGACACCGCAAATGCCATCCCTCAGGGGTCCCGGAGACCCGATGTGCCCACAACGGCAGGCCAGCTGCAAGTGGGCAGGGGTTGTGGGAGTGGAGGACGGCGGAGGCGCGAACCTGACCAGTTGGCTCAGGAACCGGTAATGTCACACATCAGCAACATCCTCGACTCATACCGGTGTGACACCAGGGGCCTCAGCCAGGTAGTGGAGACCCTCAGAGAGATCAAGAACATGCAGGCCGAGCAATATGCCAGTCAACAGCGACACCAAGGACGGATGGAGGCAAGACAGGCTGAGCTCGTGGCGGTCCAAACGGAAATGACCAATGTACTCCGTCGGATTGCCGACAACATGGGCAACCCTCCCTGTGCCACCAGGCGAAGAACATCACCACCCACAGGGAGGGATCAGGAGGAGGAGGAATCATCCGACGGAGCATCCCAAGCATCGTCACGGCCTGCATCTGAGGGTCCCCGCAGGAAGGTGGGTTGTCCACGCAAAAGACCGTGAGAGTCAGCGGAACATCACCATTTCCCAGGTCACCTGGCCTGGCACCTGGCCCTATGGCCCAACAGCAGCACTACAGCAAATGACATTCTCTACCACATGGACTTGCTGGTCACTGTCTGACCAATGTTGACAAAGACTGTGTCAAAGACTCTGATGACTTCCATTGGCAAGGATACCAACTCCCCCAGTGAACTTTGGATTCTACACTCCCGCCAAGCACCTCTTGTCATCCCCCAAACACGTACCCCACCACAAATAAATATCTCACAATCACGAGATGATGCCGTCATTTTGCATTATTCCACTACATGTGTGTGTTGTAAAGTCAAACCATGCCTGAGTTTTGAAGTAATTCCAACCATGCATACCCTGGGGTCTGAGTCTGGCACAGGACACACATGGGTCACAATTTAGCATCCAATACAGACATGGAGCACCATACTCACCCGTGATAGGCCCAACCAGCTGAGGGGGTGCCCGCACAACTGTGCCCACAGACCTATTCAGAAGAGCAACAGTCATGCGCAGAGGTCAGGGATCATGTGGAGTGTCCTGGGGTGCCACTCCCAGGTATGTGTAGACAGGTGGCAGAACCATGGCCTGCATGCCTGAGTCAGATGGATGTGGAGAATGGTGGGCCGGCCAAGGTTGGATGCATGGAGATGGCACAATGGGGTCTTGGATCACAGTGCCACAAGGTTGTGTTGGGGTTGTGGGCTGCATCCGGAGTGTGTGCGTGGATTGAGAAGGTCATCCTGCAGCTGGCAGGGATCCATTCCCCCCATCTCTGTTGGACGTTGATGTGGCTTGGTCGCCGGATGTAGAAGCAGAGCTGTGCAGATGCACCCTGGACGTGGACAAGTATCATGGGAGTTGTAACGCACATGTCCGTAGAGTGCAGGGTAGGATTAGACACGGATGTCGTAGTTGACCTGGGGGTTGGTGTCTCTTGCCTTGAGGTGGATGGAACTGGGGAACTTGTGCATAATGTAGAGTGTGCTGCAGCATGAGGCACAGATGCGGCAGATCAGCATAGCACATGTCAGCAAGCAATCCATGATGAACACCAGCTCGTTTCCGTTGACACTGGGTGCCCTTGCTGCAGGCCCTGCAGCAGCATGCACCATGTCAAGAAAACAATGCCCCAAGTTGCACACAAAGACAAGGGGCCCGATTCACAGAACTAACTTAAGACAAAATCCTAAACTTACTACCATTTTGGTATTCACAGAAGGCACTTACTCATTTTGGTATTCACAGAAGGCACTTACTCATTTCGGTATTCACAGAAGTTAGGAGTCCTAACTTTAGGACTCCTAAATGCCTTCTGTGAATACCGAAAGTCTTAAAATTAGGATTTTTCTCAGTTTAGTAGTAGTATAGTTAGGACTCCTAACTTTAGGACTCCTAAATGCCTTCTGTGAATACCGAAAGTCTTAAAATTAGGATTTTTCTCAATTTAGTAGTCCTAAGTCTAAATTTAGGACTACTAAATTCAGAAAAATCCTAATTTTAAGACTTTTGGTATTCACAGAAGGCATTTAGGAGTCCTAAAGTTAGGAGTCCTAACTATACTACTACTAAACTGAGAAAAATCCTAATTTTAAGACTTTCGGTATTCACAGAAGGCATTTAGGAGTCCTAAAGTTAGGAGTCCTAAATTTAGGACTACTAAATTGAGAAAAATCCTAATTTTAAGACTTTTGGTATTCACAGAAGTCATTTAGGAGTCCTAAAGTTAGGAGTCCTAACTATACTACTACTAAACTGAGAATAATCCTAATTTTTAGACTTTTGGTATTCACAGAAGGCATTTAGGAGTCCTAAAGTTAGGAGTCCTAAATTTAGGACTACTAAATTGAGAAAAATCCTAATTTTAAGACTTTTGGTATTCACAGAAGGCATTTAGGAGTCCTAAAGTTAGGAGTCCTAACTATACTACTACTAAACTGAGAAAAATCCTAATTTTAAGACTTTCGGTATTCACAGAAGGCATTTAGGAGTCCTAAAGTTAGGAGTCCTAAACTTAGGACTACTAAATTGAGAAAAATCCTAATTTTAAGACTTTCGGTATTCACAGAAGGCATTTAGGAGTCCTAAAGTTAGGAGTCCTAACTATACTACTACTAAACTGAGAAAAATCCTAATTTTAAGACTTTCGGTATTCACAGAAGGTATTTAGGAGTCCTAAAGTTAGGACTCCTAACTTCTGTGAATACCGAAATGAGTAAGTGCCTTCTGTGAATACCAAAATGAGTACGTGCCTTCTGTGAATACCAAAATGGTAGTAAGTTTAGGATTTTGTCTTAAGTTAGTTCTGTGAATCGGGCCCAAGGATCTCAGGAAGGAACTATGCAAAAGGTGTATGTCAAGGAAGGAATGTCTAGTTCAACATGCCACACACACAGACAATGGATGCACATGCAGCACAGTGCCCGTCGTGGAGACTGACATGCCACTACACCTATACAGCCATGGACATCATGCACAATACAGATTCTAATCCCTGACAAACAGCTGGCATCTTGCTACTCTACACATAGACCCATATGCACCATCTCTGAAAACTATGCCAGACATGCCGCATGCACAGTGGCAACAGACCACCATTGACAGAGATGAGGCACCTTGGAGGCAGAGGGACACCTTTATTAGTCATGTGTGTCGGAATGCTAATGCAACTATGTCAACACAAACACAGGTCATGTGGATGAACATGTGGGACCTAGGGCACCCCAAATGCAGTAATACGGACCGTACACGCGTATGTACGTTCCGTATTACTATGGCGTACGCATACGCCAGCATGCCCATAGTAATACGGGCCGTACATGCGTGTACGGCCCGTATTACTATGTGTATGCTGGCGTATGCGTACGCCATTGTAATACGGACCGCACATATGCGTGTACGGTCCGTATTACTATGGCGTTCGCATACGCCAGCACACCCACAGTGATAGGGACCCTACACATGCGTGTACGGCCCGTATTACTATGGGTATGCTGGCGTATGCGTACGCCATAGTAATACGGACCGTACATACGCGTGTATGGTCCGTATTACTATGGCGTACGCATACGCCAACACACCCACAGTGATAGGGACCCTACACACGCGTGTACGGCCCGTATTACTATGGGTATGCTGGCGTATGCGTACGCCATAGTAATACGGACCGTACATACGCGTGTACGGTCCGTATTACTGCATTTGGGGTGCCCTAGGGCCGTGGATCGCACCGTACCGGTGTGAAAATGTTGAAATAACATAGGGGACACATGAGGGAAAAGTATAAGATAAGATTGAATTTTTGCATCAGGTGGCCAGCAGAAGTCGGTTGGAAACAATTTACTTTGTTGCAAAGTGGTTGTTGACTTGACATCATGCTCAACTTTCAAACCATGCAAAGCCCCTCACTGGGGTAGGTTTGAAGGGATTGGAGGAAACGTAGGATGCTAATGTGACTGACCAATCTCTCTGTACTCCTGTTAATGTAACAGGCCAGCAAGGCAGATATAAGGCAGCCAGGTCCCATGAGAGAGCACTTGCCTGCACATCCTTTGAATCCACAACACTGCTGCTGCTCCTGATTCCTCTGGCACCATGTCCAGGTCTGTGGAGAGGGCCCAGCCTTTCACACAGGAGGAGAACCTTGCCCTGCTGGATGTGATCCTCCCACAGTACACCATGCTGTTTGGTCGACCAGGGGAGCAGGTGAGGGCTGACTCGACTAGCTTAGACTGTGCCCCTTTTTTGTGACTGTGACTTCTGGCATCGTGTCCCTGTGTGACAGACATGCACTGTTGTTGGGAGTGGGTCCCAGGGTGGGGAATGCCTCATGTCTCCCATGCAGCGCATGCTGTAGTTCCTGTGTGCACTCCTCACTTGCATAGTGCTTACTGTGAAAAACAATGCATGGTGCATGCCACATTCTGCCTGGCTACTCCTCCTGGGAATGTTGTTGCTACAGTCCTGATGTGATTCTGTGGTCCCCCCAGTGTGACAGGTGACAGTACCCATAGGTGTGTGTTTGTTTAGTGTACCTGTGCTGTGAGTGTCCAAATGATATGTACATCCCCTGGACGTTGGTGTGTGTGTGTAAGTCCCCTGTCATGTGGGTGAGTGCATATGGGGAGTGTTGCACACCAGCTGCATGAGGGATGGATATACCCTGGCCATGTGATGTGTGCAGGGAGCAGTGCTGTGTGACTGCCGTGCTGAGCCAGCCCCACACCTGTGACAACCCCCAGTCTAGTGGCACATGGGCAGAGTGAGGTTTGTACCCGCAGTTGGCAATGGCAGG
Source organism: Triturus cristatus (assembly GCF_964204655.1). NCBI lineage: Eukaryota > Metazoa > Chordata > Amphibia > Caudata > Salamandridae > Triturus > Triturus cristatus. The sequence continues at coordinate 923,779,347 of NC_140588.1, forward strand.
TGATTGTCCTGTACCTGTGTGTGTCTGTGTACTCTGCTGAGGTTGCGTCAGTGGGCTGGGGCATGTGACTGCTTTGAGGTGTTGTACATAATCCTGGTGTAGCTTGTGATGCACAGTGTGATCCAGGATCATTAATTGTGTGGCACCCCTCATGCCACCTGGGTATTTCACTGCCACGTAGTGCATTTAGCCTTCCCCAGAGGATAATGTCCCTATGACAATGGTGCAATGAGTTTTCTGCATGCCATGGCCTGTTCAAACCAGACAAATTATTAATATGTGTGTCTCTGTGTCATTGCTCAGGTGTATTAAAATATTCTCACTTTTGCATCCTCACAGGTAGGCGTCCATGCCAAGGGGGAGATATGGAGGCGAGCCGTCAGTGCCGTGCGGAAGACGGAGGGTCGGAAGCGGCGCCTAGCCCAGGTGAGGAAACGCTGGCAGGATATCCGGTGCTGGACGAGGAGGATTGCACGGGTCCTGCTGGGGGACTCACCTGAGAGCAACAAGAACCGTGGGCGCCGGCGTCTGACCCACATCCATAAGCGTGTGCTGGCGGTGGTCTTCCCCGACTTGGATAGGCACTTACTGGAGAGGCAGCAGCAGGAAGGGGGTAGGTACATGTGTGTCTGTCGTGCGTCCCCAGCTTTTGGAAGTGCGCAGCTGCATGGATACACTGCCAGGGTTTAAATGTGCAGTGCATAACCAGTTCCCCAAAGTAAACACCTGCTGTTCTTCCTCCCTTCCCCTCCTTGCCATGTGTTCCTGGGTCTGTGGGTAGTCACTCTTGCACAAGGTAATCTAGGCTGGCAGTTAATCCAAGTGCCCAATGCTTGCAGCATCATGTGTGGGGGTGGTGTGTAAGCGGGTTTGGGAGCTTGCCTGTACCCTGGCCAGGTCAGTCATTGTGGGGTCCATGTCAGTTAGCACTGATGCTGAGTACCGACATAGGAGTGTGTCTTAGAAGTGTACTGCCTTACAGCAAGCATGTCCAATGTTGTGCCCTCTGACATGATGTGCATGAGTGGGAGTAATGCATAGTGCTGGGGCGGTTGCTTCAGTTGCAGTCATATCCATCCAGGACCATGGAGGTGTGTGGCCACTACCGTACCCTGGGCCACCTCTTCCTAGGTATCATGTGTGTCATCCAACAATGTGGACATTCTCAGTGTCTTCGGCATAGGTTGGGCTCTGTGGCATTGTACCCTGGCCTCATCTGTATTAGCGTAAACTGTGCTACATGTGTCCACGTTACAGTGTGACCCAATTTTGCTTGTGCATACTCACGGTGGGCAGTGCCTGTGTGTCTTGGTACAACAATCTGATGATGGTTGGTTGTCAATGATGTATGTGGACAGGCGCAATAGTGGTGGTTTGAGTACAATCAGGATTTAGTGCAGCCCATGTGTTTCCATCCCAGAGTAAGAGGTGTCAGTACCTCCTCTGTCTCAATCACATTGTCTCAAGTAGGGGGTGGTTTGTGCGGGCAAGGCCTACATGTCCAAATCTGTATTCTCCTTGCTAGGTCTGGCCTGTGTGTGATGTTTGTCTGGACATACACTCAAGGTGCAGTGACCCAGTCATGTTGAGCTTGTTTCAATGCGTTAGCTTTGCAGCATGTGCAAAAAGTCAATAGACATGGTTCCTGCTCATCCCTTTTTTGGCAACACTGTGTGGTACAGATGCAGTGCACGATTGTCCCCAGATCCTGGCTCCTCTGTCAAATTTGATATCAAGTAATTTGCTGTTGTGTCATGCACTCCATTGTTTCGCAGTGGCATGGTGGGTCAACCAGCTGTGTGTTGCAGGGCCTACATATGTACCTTGTATTGTAGATGTTACTCATGTTGCTTTTCAGCCTATGCACTGTGACCTATGTAGATCTGACTCATGTGACATATGTATACAGGTGTCTGATTATTTCCTGTCTCTTCACCTTGCCCACAGCATCGTCGGGGGACTCCGAGGGAGACACTGGCACGGAGCGTGAGGAGGGTCCAAGCAACAGTGGCAGCAGTGCCAACTTGTCTGGCACATCGAGTGGCACGGAGGCCGAGGGGAGTGAGGCGGAGGACCTGTCCAGTTACACCTCCGACTATGACGCAGACGGGTCCGAGTCTGAGCTCCCAGAGGGGGCGGAGGCTGCTCCCACAGCTGAAAGCAGCACACAATCTCTACCCGCCCCCTCCGTTCCCATCACCGGCCTCCCACTTGCTATGGTCCCTTCCCGCCGTGCTAGGTCACCACGTGTTTCCTTCTTGCCAGACACCGCGCCCCCTGCCCCTGTCTTCACTGCTGCCTCAAATGCCGAGTCTGTGGAAATCCTGTGCCAGTTGCAGGTTGGTCAGACTGCGATACTGAATGTCCTCCATGGCCACACCCGAGTGATCACCCAAATGGAGGCATACCTGGAGGGCATCTCAGCTGCGCAGTCTGACCAACGCCAGTTGCTGAGATCCATAGACTCGACACTGACTGCAGCAGTGGGTCTCCGGCAGCGCTACGTCCCCCCCACTACCCCTGCACCATCCACACTTCCCACTCCCATGCCTGTCCCAAGCACACCCAGACGTACCCATGCACGCACCCCACCAGACACAGGCACCACACCGCCAGGGAAAGCCAAGCGCACACCTCCTGTCACGCACACACAGGGTGAAGTAGGCACACCCACTGGGTCAGGGGGCAAACGCAAGACACGCAGCCACAGTGGGAGACCACATTCATCCAAACCCCTGCCTCCAAATCCACTCCCCTCAGCTCTCCTGGCCAAGATTCCACCGAGGAATCCTTCCTGGCCGCTCTGTCCCTGAGCCCCAAGGTGACACCACCCCGCAAGCTGTCAAAGGAGTCCCCGGTCAGGGTAGTTGAGTCCCCCCCCCTGTCCACACCCTCCCCCAGTAGCGCTGCGACCCATCCCTCCGACCCCCCCCCCTCCTTGGGGCCTGTGGTTCCTTCAGGTGCAGGGGAGACGCTGGAGGACCTTGCAACCATGTGCAGCGCCCTTCTCACATCCACCTTTGGCGCTGCCCCACCCCCTGTGGTGGAGTCCTCCATCCCTGCACCCACAACACCTACCCTTGCCCCTCCTGTCCCTGCGGTGCCTGGTCCTTCCCCCCCACATGATGCCCCCCCTTCTGTGGATGAAATGGACATGTGAACTGTGCAGGCAAGCTAGGGGACACACGTCCCGATGTGTACCCCCCCCCAGGACTTTGCTGCTGGCCTGGCCCATGGGCCTTGTTAATAATGGACATTCCGAAAAATGACAATTCGAATGCTGAATAAAGTTTTTTGGTTTTCTTTTGCACACTTATGCTTTCCTGGACTTGATGTTGGTGGTGCTGCTCCATGGTTTGGGGTGGGGATAATGTGTTCGGTGTCTGGGAAATGTAGTAGTGTGCTGCTCATGGGGTGGACCCTGGTATCTGTGTGCCATCACAAGGTATTTGCAAAATTACTTGGTTCATTTCCAGCTCTTTATGCATGGTGACATTGTCCCAAGGTGTGTTCCTTCCTCTGTGGACCCTGACATCTTCCCTGCAGGGTGTTTCCTAAATGTTGTGCTGAGCTGTGTCTACATTTCCTTGGTGTGTGACGGATCCGTTCAACTTTGCCCATGCATGCCTGGGCACTGCTGGGAGGACTCTGCACCCACCCCTCCCATGTCTGGGCACTGCTGGGAGGACTCTGCACCCACCCCTCCCATGTCTGGGCACTGCTGGGAGGACTCTGCACCCACCCCTCCCATGTCTGGGCACTGTTGGGAGGACTCTGCACCCACCCCTCCCGTGTCTGGGCACTGCTGGGAGGACTCGGCACCCACCCCTCCCATGTCTGGGCACTGCTGGGAGTGATAGGCACCCACCCCTCCTGTGTCTGGGCACTGCTGGGAGTGATAGGCACCCACCCCTCCCATGTCTGGGCACTGCTGAGAGTGATAGGCACCCACCCCTCCCGTGTCTGGGCACTGCTGGGAGTGATAGGCACCCACCCCTCCTGTGTCTGGGCACTGCTGGGAGTGATAGGCACCCACCCCTCCTGTGTCTGAGCACTGCTGGGAGTGATAGGCACCCACCCCTCCTGTGTCTGGGCACTGCTGGGAGTGATAGGCACCCACCCCTCCCGTGTCTGGGCACTGCTGGGAGTGATAGGCAACCACCCCTCCTGTGACTGGCCACTGCTGGGAGTGATAGGCACCCACCTCTCCTGTGTCTGGGCACTGCTGGGAGTGATAGGCACCCACCCCTCCCATGTCTGGGCACTGCTGGGAGGACTCTGCACCCACCCCTCCCATGTCTGGGCACTGCTGGGAGTGATAGGCACCCACTCCTCCTGTGTCTGGCCATGTATGCTGGGGACATACACTGGTGGGGGTACGCTCCGTACATACGGGGGTGGGGGTACGCGCCGTACATACACTGGTGGTGTGTGGGTACGCTGCATGCATACACGGGTGTTGGTACGCTCCATACATGCGTGGGTGGGGGTACGCGCCATACATACACGGGTGGGGGTACGCGCCGTACATACGGGGTGGGGGTACGTGCCGTACATACATGGGTGGGGGTACGCGCCGTACATACGGGGGTGGGGGTACGCGCCATACATACACTGGTGGGGTGTGGGTACGCTCCATGCATACACGGGTGGGGTGTTGGTACGCGCTGTACATACACGGGTGGGGGTCTGCACCGTACCCAGGCCCTCAGAGCGTGGGTACGGGTCGTACCACGCGTACCCCTATGTCACCCCAACAATGCTGGTACAGCCCGTACCCAGGCCTTTAGTACGTGGGCACGGGCCGTCCCGCCATTGTTGGGGTGACGTAGGGGTGGGCGTGGTACGACCCATACCCACGCTCTTAAGGCGTGGGTACGGTACGTACCGGACTTGTTGTGTTGCTGGTTCGCGTCATCACCCACTTCCGTTGTGGCGGACGTCACGTCGGCGCTATCCCGAATCACATTTGTATGGATATTTTCATCGGTCGGTGTTTTGTACGATTCGTACGGAAATACTTTTTCCATACGAATCGTACTTGCAATTTTGTAATGTTTTTTGACCGGGTACGCGTCGGACGGAGAAAATGCTCCGTCCGACGGTTCGTACCCGGTTTCTCCAGGATCCGAATCGGCATCTTAGTTGTGGTTTTCTGTGTTTCTGAAAATAAAAATATATTTTGAGTTTTATTTGATATATGTAGTTTACTAATGAAGTTTCCTAGTGAGAATAACATAGTTCTTCATATTTTTTGGCTTTTGTTTTTGTAATCTTACCTTTATAAAATTGTTTAGGTTGTTTCTTCCTTTTATTTAATATTTTGCATTGTTTTGTGGTCTGAAAAAGATTACAGAAAATTAATGTTAGTGTATGAAAAATGTGTTACATAATTTCTCTGAAATACAATAGCATATTTTTGGTTAGGGAACAATACAATCATGTTTTATAATTATTTACAATGAACTTTTTTTGATGCCAAGACTTAAATTTGTGTTTATCTGTCAACATTTCTCATTCAAGTATAATCAATTTATTTACCTTTTATATGTATTTTTGTGTGTGAGATAAAATATTATTTTCTGGAAAATATTTTCAGTACAGTTTAAAATGTAAATAATTATTAATGTGGAAATTAACTTGTTGTGGTTTGTTTTTTTCTTATTGTTTGAAGGTTTGAAAGCTGAAAAAAAAATGAACATTGTTAATATTTATGTTGATGATGTATTTTGTGTTTGTATGTTTTCTCATGTATTTGCTTCTTCTTAGTTGGTTATATTTGAGAGAATTACCTTGGTATATGATTTTGCTGCTGTCCAGTGGATTTTGAGATTTCTTTGTTGAGATGTTGTTTTGTAGTAACCTGTTGATATAAAAAAAAATTAGAGTAGGAATAGCAATTTTAACATTTTAAAAATATGCATGTTTATTGAAAGAAGCAGCTTTCTTTTGGAGTAAGAATATTTCTTTTGATGTCATCACTATCCAGCATTTTCTCTGAGTCAAGCATATTTTAGAGTAGGTATAGTAATATAAACATAATAGTATCCTGCACATTTTCAGAATCAAACACATTTTTGGAGTTGGGATAGTTATTTTAACTTGAACACTATCCAGCATTTTCTCTTAGGTAAGCCTTTTTTGGAGTAGGAATAGTAATTTGAATACATTGTTATCATGCACATTATCAGAATCAAGCACCTTTTGGAGTTGGAATAGGTATTTTAACCTAAACACTATCCAGAATTTTCTGTGAGGTAAGCACCTTTTGGAGTTGGAATAGTTATTTTAACCTAAACACTATTCAGCATTTTCTCTTAGGCAAGCATCTTTTGGAGTAGTAATAGTAATTTTTAATACTACTATCCTGCACATTTTCTGATTCAAGCACCTTTTGGAGTTGGAATATTTATTTTAACCTAAACACTATCCAGCATTTTTTCTTCGGCAAGCATCTTTTGGAGTTGGAATAGTAATATTAATTCAAACACTATTCAGCATTTTCTGTGAGGCAAGCACCCTTTGGAGTAGGAATAGTAATTTTAACATTCTACTATCCTGCACATTTTCTGAATCAAGCACCTTTTGGAGTTGGAATAGTTATTTTAACCTAAACCCTATCCAGCATTTTCTCTCAGGCAAGCACCTTTTGGAGTTGGAATAGTTATTTTAACCGAAACGCTATCCAGCATTTTCTCTTAGGTAAGCATCTTTTGGAGTTGGAATAGTAATTTTAATCTAAACATTATCCATCATTTTCTGTGAGGCAAGCATTCTTTGGAGTAGAAATAGTAATTTTAATATATTATTATTGTGCAGTCAAACACCTTTTGGAGTAGGAATAGTTATTTTAACCTAAACACTATCCAGCATTTTCTCACAGGCAAGAACCCTTTGGAGTAAGAACATTAATTTTAATATATTATTATTATGCACATTTTCAGAATCATGCACCTTTTGGAGTTGGAATAGTAGTTTTAACCTAAACATTATCCGGTGTTTTCTCACAGGCTAGCACCCTTTTTTGCACATTTTCTGAATCAAACACCTCTTGGAGTTGGAATAGTTAATTTAACTTAAACACTTTCCAGCATTTTCTAACAGGCAAGCACCCTTTGGAGTAAGAATAGTAATTTTAATACATTATTATCCTACACATTTGAAATCAAGTGTAAAAAAATGTTTAAACGGAAACATTATTTTAACTTTGAATTTATTTTGTAAAGTGAATAATAATTATTTTTTTGGGTGAAGTTTCGTTCAATTTAGCATTATTTACTATAAAACAACTATTTTACGTTTTGTTTTAAACGAGAAAAAAAAAATATGTTGTGACATTAGATATATATTGTCCCAAACACAGTATTTAGTAAAGTTGGTTGGAGGTTGTAAAGTTGTGTAACAAACTGGGAAAAAAAAAATATGTTGGAATTTAGTTTATTTGCATCTTTAAAAATTGTTAAGTAGCTATACATTTCTATAGTTCGTACTTACTTCGAGTTTTAGCTGGCTTTCTTGGACAAGTAGAATTTGCAAAGTGTAATCCCACATGCAGTCTCTGGTAATCAGGTAACTACAATTTAAAAAATGGTGGATGGCTCCTTTTATACGTTTTGTTGTCTTTAATTTTATTTGAAAGTAAAATATGTTTTGCGTTTAATTTTTCTTTATATTTTTAATGGTGTGTGACTATATAAATAATTATATTGTTATGTTAATTTTTGTATCTTTTTATTTTAGTAGGTTTTAACATCCGTTTTGGCTATTTCCGGGTCAAAGTAATTTCATTGAAAGAGTTGCAGGACTTTTTTTTAAAACAGAACTTTTCTTTTTGGTGTTGGTATTAGTTGTGTGTTAAATTGTTTTTGTTATGTGAAAATGTATGATTTATGATTTATTAATAGTAGTATAATTTGTGTTATTAAGTAGTGTTTTCATGTTTGTGTATTTTTTTTGTGTTTACATAATAACATTTTGAAAATGTTGGTTAAATGTATGTTATTTTAAAATGTCGTAAATAAATTAGTTTATATTAATTTAAGTTTTATATTTATTGTATATGTGTATTATACATTTTGGTACTGTTTAATAAAATTATAAAGGAAAAAAATAATAATCCTGAAAAAAGTACTCGAGTATTAATTGCTACCCGAGTATTTTTTTTTTTACCATTGGGTGATTCAATTGTGTTCTAAAAAAGTATGTGTTGTAGCAATTATTTAAATAAATGTATATACATTTTATTATCTAAATCATTAATATTAACCTTGATTATTAATTGTAATACCTGAGTATTAATTTTAATGCTTGTGTATTAATTTCCATTATTTACGTTTTACTACACTTCCCCACCCCAAACCCCTGTTTTCCCTGCATCCCGCTCCAGGGGTTTATTATACAAAAAATATATATATATATTGCGTTGTAAATGTGTGCATTGTTGTAATATGAGTTGTAATGGATCATTCAATTTATTATACTACATTTGCATTGTAATGGTATGCGTTGCAAACGCTTGCGATGTAATGGTAGTTGCGTTGTAAAAGCATGTGGTGTATTTGATTGCTTTGTAACGTCATATATTCATGCCAGTGCATTTTTGCAGGGTTGGGGGCGAGGCAAGGAAGAAACAAACCCATGGCAGGCCACAGGCATTGGATATCATGATTTACAACAGTCACTTTGTCCCTGCACAACCAGCCCATAAATAGGCTAACAGAAGGTGACGGCAGTTAAGCAAACATGGTCATGAGAGCCAGCACAACAAAGCAACAGGCAGAGTGTGAGTTCCTACTACAGCATCCAGCTCTTCTTCCTGGCAGAATGTCCTTTAGTCCAGAGGTGTTCTGATTTGAGTGAGTCAGAGGACAATTACTTATACCCCTTTCTTCCTTAGAAGTAGGTACATTTCAAAGGAAAGACTTTGTTGTGCACAGGACCCTGCCTTTCACTGACTTGGCTCCAGACACACTACAGGGGGGTGGAGACAGCTTTGTGTGAGGACAGGCACAGCCTTATACAGGTGTCAGTGACAACACCTCCCTCCACTCTAGCTCAGGAAGGCCCATCGGCCTGGTGATGGCCCATCAGGATTTGCAAAACATCTTATAAAGGAACAAGGAAATCCCAGAGTCTGAAAGGGACTTGGAATGTAGGTATTTGTACAGGAACATCCAGTCTTCACTACATACAATAGGTCATATGATCAACACAGAGAAACAATGTTAACTATGTATTTTGTAAATCAAAATGGATTATATATCATTTATTAGGAAGGTAAGGAAAACATAAAAGTGGGACAACATTCATAAGGAGAGTGAATTACTCAGCTCAGGCTGTAAAACAATTCAAGATCATGCCCTAGCCATATAAGAAGCACAATTGCACATAAAAAACAAGCATTGGCATAGCCAATAGATCGCGCCTTTGGGACCTTATAATGTTTAGCCATGCAACAGTTAATGTTGTTGCACCAAGGATATTGTGCTGCATAACTAAATACTTATAAGGTCCCAAAAGTGAGACCTATTGGCTATGCCAATGCTTGTTCAGATAGCACGCGGCGCTTTGATAGTGTGGTCCCGGCGTCCCTTAATTCACTTGAAATCAAATGGCTGTCTGGCACTGGGCTCTAAGTGATTGAGGATTGTTCGGTGATGTAGCTAAAGAGACATCAAGTAGAACTCAGCACAATCATTTCTGTCTAAATTGGGAGAAGTTCCCTTTCAAATTGTCAGGGAAGCGCTCTTCTGCTTCAGCACGCGCGTGAGGCAGGTGAGCGGCGGGCCGCGCGCGCTTGTTAGATCCACACAGTGTTGTGCAATCCGTATGGCAAATGGGAGCTGAGAGACAGTGACGCAGAGAGGAGGTGGGAGGGGGACTGCTCTGGGCTCATTGCAAGGAATACTGATCTGATTGTCATGCTCCGGTGGTGCTTAATTTGTGCCGGTGGTTGCAGGTCTGGGCACCGCACTTATTTTCGGAGAGCCATATTTATTTTTCACAATCAGACAGTGTCTTAGTGCCCCGGAGGAGGTAAGACAGCAACTGAAGAAAAGAGGAAGAGAAAGATCGGAACATCGTGCATAGGATGAACAAGCAGTCTTCAAAAAGGAGACGGAGAGGGCGGAGCGAGTGGGGGCACGGTGGCAAAAGTGAAAGCAGCTGCAGCGTCCACACGCTTTCTGTGTGCCCGCGAGCGATGCGCTGAGCGCATGACGAGAGAGGTAAGCCAGGTGGCGCCTCTGCTCGTAACTGTGCGCGTAACCGCACGCTCGAGGCCACACAGAAAGCGGGTGGTCGGATTTTTGAATGCCCACTCACTACAAGCATTTGCAATGCAATAGGTCTCGCATTTACGTGAGTTTGAGCTATTGACATTGCAAATAACAATGCCTTTTATTTTTGTTTTCGTTTTTAAAACATAAATAAAAGGCATTGTCATTTACAACGCCAATAGCTTAAACTCGCGTAAATGCGAGACCTATTAAATTGCAAATGCTTGTTCGTTTAGTAGGGGTTAAAACTAAATTAGGATTTTTTAAAAATATATACTTGCTACATTGTGTACTCAAACTAAAGATAAATTGAAATGTGCATACCAGATCTGGAAAAAAATAAAATATGCCTTTGAAGATACCAAAGTACACCAAACACGAGCCAATTTGTACATTCAAGAATACAGTTGCCAGTCTACATTATGGCTCAAACACCCAGCACTGCTCACAAAATCAATTACAGTGGCCTTGCGCAAAAATATCTATGGTACTTCTGATTTACAAAATGTCGAACTTTTGTATAACATTCGTCACCATTTGATTTCTACAGTTGTGTGCACCCTGGTCACAACATATGCAAGCTTTTAAATACAGCAAATACCCCCAAAAAGTTGAAATTCATTTCAGCAAGTTGTCCTACTGCAACACATCACAAAACTGGTAGACCATAACATTTCAGAAAAGAAGCTAGGATTGAGTGAGTGAAATGTAAGTGCACAATATGCTCAGTCGCACAAAGATAGGGATGATTGTGTTTCAATGTAGCGTCCACAAACACGGTATATACAACCATACCTGTAGAGAGGGTCCTGTGGCGCTCTCAGATCCCGATATCTATCAAAAAGTGGGTCTCTCAGATCTTGAGGGCCACGTAGGTCATGCATATCAAGAGGGTTCCTAAGACTTTGCAGGCTCCTCATGTCTCTTATATCTCTATGGTCAATTAGGTCTCCGGGATCCCGAAGGTCTCGGCCATCTCTAGGATCATGGAGGTCTCGCACCGCTCTACCACCACGAATATCTCTAGCATCTCTTCTTGGGCTAATACGAAGAGGTGATCGATCCCGTCTTGCATCATGGCCATCTCTCTAAATGCATTTGGAGCTCTGAGAAAGCACCCAAAATAGAAAAGAAAAAAAAGACCATTAAGTAAAGGAAGACAATTTCTACTTTTACTGGCACAGACAAAGTGAAACCTACCTCTCCTGCCAGACAAAAGATTTAAAACGGCAGGAACATCCCAAACAGCTGAAACGATGGCCTAACATACAGCTCTTAACGGCCATTAGAAAACTTAATTACCGTTCATAAAGAAAAAAAAAACAGGAACCATCAAGTGTAAATAAAATCGGGGACAGTCAAGGTAGTGGAGATTTCTACGAAATGTGCAACGAAACAAACTTTGGATATAGTCTAAGGATACATTTGTCAATTATGTGGTTCAAATGTATTGTTAGAATGAGGTCTTGATCCATTCAGTACTTACAAGTCAGAGTATTGCAATGTTTAAATGAGGTCCGATGCAGTCTGACAAGTTAAAGAATCGATGCAGAATATTGCAGCACATCATTTTCATCTACACTTCAAGGGCCCATCGCAGTAAATTGACCTCTGGGCATGCTATAAGTTAATGTACGTTCATAGCTGGTCAGCGCAGCTCGTCGTTCCTACAACAATCCTCGGATCTAAAAAAACGAACAGCAGGTCAATCTTTATAAGTCTGCACTACAGTACACTCGCACAAGTAAATAGTACACCTTAAATTACAGGTGGATACAGTTAGTGGAATGTACTTATTAAAGTACAGCATGCCATTTCTAAACAGTCAGTCAATTAGGTCTATAGTTTGACCGAATATGTATGCCATGTAATTTTATTATTTTACGGAGTTTTATATATCGCAAACTTGACCCGACAATTGTAATTGTTTCTAAACTATAGCTCTACAAAAGTAGACATTATGCGGCCTCACCCAACGAATTGCAGTATGCAGCCAAGATTCCAAAATGGAAGTTTGACTAAGTCACTTTGTTTGAGGTAGACTGAAAATATGAAGAGAAACAAATGTGAGCGAACGGCGATATCTCGTCGTACCTAATGGTTTAAGTGTAGTTTGATCGTGAACAACGCCTGACAAGATGATGAAAGTGCTGTGTACTATGTTCATAATTTAAGATGTTTGTTTTTTAGCTTAAATAATAAATAAAAAAAGCCCGTTTGGTAGGACACAAAATAAGCACGTAAATTGATACGGGACAGCAGTCAAGCGTTGTAGTCCACTAGATGCGTCCAAATTCAGAAATAAATAGCAGCCAAATTCTTTTTTGGGCGGAGTTACAATTCCAAAAGGAGAAGATTAAAAAATGACGGGAGGAAAAGTGGGTGCATGGGGTGGTTTGCGCAATGTGGGGATATCCTGAGAAATTGCTTATTGTTAAAGAACACCAGCTTTGGCAAACTGCATCTGTTTGGGACAAGGCATGTGGCACAGAAGTATGCTGGTAAAAACAAAAAAGGAACAGCTAAAAACACAATACTTAGATACATACAGGTTTCTTATATCAACTGAGAATCTTGCCAAGTCATGACTGCCACCATTTTATTATAAAGGTAAGTCATAACCTATTAAATTAATGTTCACATGATGACAGCATTTGGACGACGATGGAGGTATTTAAAATCTAGTAGGAGCGTGTCGAAGTTAGCGAGGTGACTTTTGATTTACACTGTGGATAAACACGAATGCAGGAAAAATTTGTCAAAATGCGGAAATAATTCAGATCCCTGGTGGAGATGCAATTGACAAGGCGGTTAGAATCCACAGCATGAAGTGATCAGGTTCCAGCTTTTCTCCGTCAATATTTTCCGATACTGACTGCTTAACAGGGATATAAACAGACGAGGAAAAGGAGTAACATCTGAACATGGTGTTTTAGTCAGGATATTTTAACCAACCATCCGTCTGTAAATGCCTTCAGCCCTCTAGGAATCCCAATAGCTACTGTCAGGTGGGTTGGGGGCGTGGGGAACATTTTGTAGTGATGGCTAGGTAGGCTGGTATGCCAAAGTCCGGCGGCGACTCAATACTTCACGGTACTTTACCTTCAATGTGGGCTGGACCTGGCATGAGTCTTATTCGTATTTTTTCTTTCTGCTGCCATATTAACATCTGAAAAGAACAATCAACCCGTCCAATTCAATTTCTACAGAAATAAAACAAGATTGTAAAAACATCATTGGGAAAACAGACTTTAAAGAATGGAACAAATAAAACGCAAGAGGCAAAGAAACACACTCACGCATGGCTGACTTATAGTTTTAATTCTACTACTTAGAAAATAAAAACATCCTTAGACATGTTTCTTCAGAAGAATCTTATTCCGTTTTCGGAAATCACAGCAGGCAGCCATCCTTCCACAATAGCTCTTTTTTGTGAGGAGGGATGGGGGGGCAGGTCACAGAGCAATGCACAAGGTGGTAAAAGAACCAGCATTCAAAAACCACAATCCTAAATGTAGTATACGGGTGAGGAAAGTCTCACCCACGGGTTCCAGCACATGGGTGCGCCTGTTCTTCTGAGCTTTAAAGCAACGGAATGCAACAGGCATGATACCCAAAAGCAGAAACTTTTATTGGGCACCCCTTGCGACGAGTGTGACTGACAAAAAACGTTGTAGAGAAAAATAGAGAACAAGCATTGGCCGCGCAGCCGTGAAAGTGAAAGAAAACAAGCATGCGAGTGGTGCGTGTGTGCCCATGACGAGAGAGGGAAGCCAGATGGCACCGCTGCTCGTGCCTGTGCGCGTAACCGCACGCTCGAGGCCACACAGAAAGCATGTGGTAGGATTTTTAATTGCCCACTCACTAAATGTCTCGCAGAGCAGCGCATGTGCTAGCTCAGGCGAGACCTAATGATATAGTAATAAACAAATCTGTGTCACAGTGCTTAGGTTGACGGCGTTTCGATCCCTAACATAATGAGAGTTTCATCATCAGGACACAACAATTGATGCCTCAGAGAATTGTCTGCTGAAAAGGAATAAGAAGGAGAAAAGACAGGAAGAAAACAATTAAAAAGACAAGAGAAGTTACAAATCTTTATGGGACATGACAATTGGGTCATGCATAAGTGGGGCATGCATGGCCGGTCACAGTGACGACTGCAGGCATGGTTCTAAGTAAAGGGGTGGATGCAGTGAACAATATTGGTGGGATAATCTTTTTTTATCTTGAATCCATTTGAATTATGCGTGCTGTAGAGGAGGCATACAACAGTCCAGAATGCCAATCTATTCATCATTTTCAGGGTCTATGGGACCCATCCTCCACGCACTGTTGCGTTCTGATATCAGATATTTTAGTAATTCTCAACTTATGTACATGAGAGTTTTATAAAGTTCAGAAAAAAAAGTTAAACAGTATTTTGTCGTTGATTCATCTCAATTTTATTCATTGGATGTCCAAAATGTTCATTGTGTTGATTTTGATTAAAGATCATATAACTCAATACAAATAACTGGTTGCCCAATGCATTTCGAGCCTAACCGGCTCTTCTTCAGGGGATCGATCTCTATGACATAAACAACATAAAAATTACAATGATGCTAGAGCGTCATATTGCACGTATAATTGGAAATGTACATTCATGGTTTAATTTGTACTTCATGATCTTGTGTGGTCACTAGATAGAAAGAGTGTAACCTGGGAGAACCACACCAAAAGAGTGACTTGGCTAGAGGTATAACGTAGAGATTGATCTAATAGGTGAAGTGTCAAACGAACTGAAACCGGTGGTAAAATAAAATGTGTACCTTGATCTTGGGTATAAATCGAAATTCAGGATTAAATGGGTTTCGCTTTCTGAAAAATGAAAACTTCAATCAGTTGTGATCTTAGCGCTGTCTCTATTATGTTCAAAATAGAGGTTAGCTATCGTAGCGTTGTCAAAGTCTTACCGTTAGCGAGTCGATACTTTTCCCGAACGCTGATCAAAGTAGTAGCGGAACGAAAAGACAGGAATCCGTTCAAAGGTATTCGTCATGTTCCAATGCCGGGGAGGAAATGTTTAAAAAGGTTCTAAGTTAACGAACGTGAATACGGAAATCTCGCGATGATGTGGAAAAAGGGGAAACTGACGAGGGGTTATGGTGTAAGACATGGTCACCATCTTGAAATGGGATACTACGAAGTAAAAGAATACTGTAGGAGAGCTGGATCAATAAATATTCGAAAAAAGTAAAAATGCATTGTTTGCGTTTCAAAGAATACTCGCGATGTATTTAGAGGTAAAGCTGACATAATAAAATGGGATACTATGAAATAAAACTAGATCAATAAAGATGAAATACGGATATGCATAATTAATATTACTAAGAATACTCGCGATGTATTTAGGGGTAAAGATGACATTATGGGAGTCAAAAACCTAAGCACTTCCCTAAATAGGAGAAAAATTGTTAAGGAATAACTCAAATAATAAAGGGAAACTTAAGAAATTCACGAAAATGGGTGCACGTTGTGTGTTTCTAATAACTGAACATATATAATGTTCCTAATAAAAAATGGTGGTGAGATCCCAGGTGTAAGACCTCTTTAGTGATATTTACATCTAACATATGAAATAAACCGCGTTCACGTATCTTACAGAATCATATTTAGAAATTGTATGTAGATTCACAAATAACAAGCATAGTCTATCTTATCATTAATTCCCTTGTCAATCAAGGTGTCAAAACGTTTGATCCAATAGGTCTCTCTTTGTAAAAGACTTCTGGTGAGATCTGTGTCTGGGGGTTGTGTCACCCTCTCTAGCACAGAGAACTTGAGCTGGGCGATGCTGTGTTTCTCCTCATTCCAGTGTGTAGCTAGACTACTGTTTTTGTTCTGTGTCCTGATTGTGCTTTTATGTTCTGATATTCGCACTTTAATCTTTCGCTCAGTTTTTCCAACATATAGTTTTCCGCAAGGACATTTGATGTAGTAAATTAGTCTGCTGGAGTTGCAATCAGAGTTATGATAAAGTTGAATTTTTTCTCCTGTTAGTGGATGGTGTAGTATGTTCCCTACTATGACGTTATTACATTGAACGCAGTTCTGACATCTGCTCATTCCTTTGTAGTTGGTGAGGCGTTGTTTGATGGGTGTATTAATGATTTCTTTGATATTTTTAGATCGCTTATAAGCAAACATGGGTTGATCTTTGAAGATGTTGTTGAAATCCGGTTCGTTCTGCAGCATTTCCCAACGTTTGGTTATAATGTTTTTCACTTGCCCGGAGACAGTGGAGTACTTAGAGACAAATACTTGTCGTGATGTCTGTTTGCGAGGTTGGAGTTGGAGTAGACTTTCTCTGGTGTATTTAGAAGTACGTAGATTGGCTTGTTCTATCACTTCTTCAGAATATCCTCTATTCAAATACATCTGTCTTTGATAGGCCGTATGTTTTTCTGTGTCCTCTGGTTTTGAACAAATCCTTTTGATCCGTAGAAATTGTGTAAGTGGTAGATTTTGTTTCAAACTGTTAGGATGAAAGCTCTGAAAATGAAGCGCACTGTTGACATCAGTTTCTTTCTTAAATACTTCAGTTCTTATCCGTCCATTTTCTTTCGTGAGGGTCACATCAAGGTAGGAAATTTTAGTAAGGTTAATAGAATGAGTGAACTGGATATGTTCATCTATTTGATTCAAATTTTTAATCTTCTCTTCAAGCAGCTCCTGGGTATTTATCCAGAGAATTAATATGTCATCAATAAACCTGCAATATAGCAGCGAGTTGCTGGTCCATTCAGTGTCATTGTATATATGATCTGCTTCAAATTTGGCCATAAAGGTATTGGCATACGCTGGGGCCCCGGCAAAGCCCATGGAAGTTCCTTGTTGTTGTAAAAAGAAGCTGTCGTTCCAATAAAAATAGCTGTGATATAGACAGAAGTGTAAAAGTTCAAGAATGAAAACTTTATCTGCTCTGAGTGAGGATTGGCGCAGTAGGGCCCACTCTACTGACTCCATGCCTGCTATGTGTGGTATAGAGGTATACAATGATTTAACACCAATAGTGCAGAACATCATGTCTTCTGAGGGTGTTACCATCTTTAGTTTTTGTAAAAAGTCCTTTGTGTCTTTTATATATGATTGCCATCCTTGAACAAAAGGTTGTAAGAAATAGTCTATATAATGACCAAGAGGTTCAAAAATGGTACCACATCCTGTTACAATACGTCGCATGGGTGGATTGAATAGATTTTTGTGGATCTTCGGAAGCATGTATAGTGTGGGTTTCCGGGGATGTTCCACTTTAAGATACTGTTTTGTTGCGGTACTTATCCATCCCATTTCAAACGCCTTTTCTAAAATACTTTCTAAGGTGATTTTTAGGTCTGTTATAGGATCTTGATCAAGTTTCAAATATGTTTGAGAGTCTAACACGTGTTCTTGAACAGCGTTGACATAAAAGGAGCGGTCCATTATGACAATGGCGCCTCCTTTATCAGCTCTCTGAATCTGTATTTCAGTGTTGTTCTGAATTAACTTTAATGTGTTAATTTCGAATTTGGTTAGATTGTTTCTCTTAGATTTATTGAAATGTATTTGTTGTAAATCTTTTCTCACTAGATTGTCAAATAGGTCCAATAATTTATGGGAAACTGGTGCTTGATATTTGGATTTAGGTCGGAATTCCAAAAATTCTTTAACCTCTTCTTCTTTCTTAGATGGTAATACATTTGTGAAGAAATGTCTCAGTCGCAATATTCTGATAAATTTAAAGAGAGCTAATTCACATTCGAGTAGGTTGGTATTGTACGTGGGAACAAATCCTAATCCTTTGTTTAGTATTTGAATTTGTGATGTAGTGAGTTCCTTAGATGAAATATTCACTACTAGGTTTGCTTCTGACTCCGTGTTCGTCCTGGTTTTGTGATGGCTTCTCCTGGTTTTACGTTGGATGCAGTGAAGCCTAATCGTGTGGCGGTGCTAACAGGTAATCCTGTTCATTATGGAGGCATACACGTGGATGATAGTAATTGCTGTGTTAAGGTGATAGGTAATTGCAAGGCAGCACAACAGCATAACTGACCTATTTGTCAAGGAAGGGCAGTGAGGCCCATGGTGGAAGAGTCTGATATTCCAACCAATGATCATGGATCTGGGGAAACGGAAATCCAAGGCAGGAATGCGGGTGCATGGAGGAGTTAATAGCATAGTCATAGACTGCCAGAGAATATACGAAGTCAGACAAACCTAAGTTATACTTCCATCTCTAGAAACGTGAGGAACACGGTGGGCCGATGAATGGTATATAAACAATGGTTGGAGCCGGATCAAGCCTGTAATTAGCAGAAAGGAGCACAGCTTAAATAAGAACCACACCGAAAACTTTACACTAAAAAGGCTAAACAGCCGGTGTGCCAGCATGCTTGTCGATTACCTGATTGGGCATGATAGGGTTACACTGTTATGGGATAGACCGGTAGGAAGTCGAGGTAGATACTGAATTCTAGGCCATGCAGGGACTACAAAGGGGTGCGTCGAGTGTGCACTTACCCGGAATCGGGTGGACGAACATCAGGATGTCGGGATCGCCGTGTTACCATCCGGTAGAGTGAAGGAGGCATTAAAGAGGCGAGAACTTCTCACGTAATGACACCACTCGGCTCGTTATGGCGAGAGTGAGTCTGGGAGGAGCTTGGCAGAATAACAGGGATACAGGAGATTTGAGATAGCTGGCCCGTTAGAGCGGTCATATTGGAAATACAGATCCTGATGACAAATATGGAGAAAGTACTTTGGTACAGCATAGCCTGTACAGCTATATTGCACAGAAAGATGGGTAATGTCATCAGAATAGGACCTGTACTATTTCCATTTTGTTCGCCTCATTATAAGGTAGTTCTTCTTTAGAGAATCCCTTGCTGGTGGGCTAAATATTTTGCTTCTGTGGGATGCACCTCTACAATGTCTTCAGCAGTGAGGTAAGCTGATTTCAGTACTGCAAGGTTTTTTTCAGAATAATTCATGAGGAAATTAGTCGAACATGTATAAGTCCAAGTTAGCAATGATCACTGCAGCTTCAAAAGAGACTGTTCCGGAAATTGAGCTTAGATGACTTGGTAGTAGTCTAATTGTAAAATAACTACTGGAACAAGCGGAGCCATTTTGTGAGGATTCCTCTAAGCTGGTGTAGGTGATAGAACACATTCTTTTTGACTGCATTGAATTGGAGTATAAAAGCAAAACCCTTGATAACCTCTAGGTTGAGTGCCCTTATTTCTGGTTTGCACATTTGACACATGAGCATGGTCAGATGACATGCATTGGTCAAGAATAAACCTATGAGCAACATTACTTTCTCCTGGTCATTGAAGCAAAAACAAATGCATTTGCTTTGGCTAGAGCATATATGGCTAGGAGGTTGAAAATATGCTTTAGTCAATGGGATCCGGGGCCATAGAGAGGTCCAGATGCACAGCCTTAGTCATGATTGGCTAGCAGTTCCTCTCAGAGATCTAGAATCATACATGCTGCTCCCTTGTGTGAGTAAAAAGCCTGACTGATGATATTCATGCTAGTGGAATGCTGTTTGAGCATTACAGTGTCCAAGTTTTTGCAATGCAGGAGAAGTCTGAAATGGGGCAGTAGTTGGAGAGCGTTTCAGAAACCGCATTCTATGGTTTAGTACTAGTGACTTAACCCGTTGAAAGTGAGGTGTTGATGAGATTAATGATAAAGTGACTAAAACTAAGGGCCTTATTTAGAGTTTGGTAGACAGGGTACTCCATCGAATACATGACGGATGTCCTGTAAGCTATTTTAAAAGTGCATTGAAGGCAATGCCAGTCAGTCAGTCAGTAATACTTTATTCGATAAAAAAGTTTTCATCATAAAAGTAAGTATACAGTAACATGACCTATGTAAACACATACTAAAAATACAATATAATCACTATGCTTTATACATCATAATCACATAAAAATTTCACACTAAAAAAAACATGATAAAAATCATCAATTACTCTGTGTATAACAGCATGACAACTCTTTTCCCATGCTAAATAAGTATCTGGGAGCGCTAACCTGGCTCTAGGGCCAATCCCTCATTGTGACACCCCGGCCTGCAGAGTAAGTAGGAGCCTATGTCTCCTCATACGGATCACCCAAGCACTTCCGATAAATTTTGCGACACCACACACCAATGAAGAGGAGGATGTATCGGTACAGAGGACTCGCAGGGCCATTGCGTGGCAACGAAGGCCCAGGCTCCTGCACAAAGGTTTTAGCCATATCCTCCTAGGAACCTTGTAAGCCGGGCAAGCAAACATAAGGTGTGCCACGGACTCAATGGGGGCTGCACAACACGGGCACGCCTTTGTTGAACTACCTTGCGGGTTCCACCCAGAAGTAAAAGCATTTACAGGGAGGGTTCCAAACCTAACTTTTAAATATAATGATCTGTCCAGGGGTTTCTCGATGTAATCAAGGAGAGGTTCGAATAGCCGAAACTCTTTAATATCTAAAAACCGCTCAGTGAGAGAACCCCCAGCACCTCTATGAGAAGTCTCCAGCTGGACCCACTCCCAGTAAAGCTTCTTAATAACTAGTTTGGGTGGGGGGGATTGGCTCTTCCATAGATCACTTAGGCCCATAGATCCCACCAGCTGCCGCAGGTTACTCAACCACTTAATCCTGTTACCTTTGTCCAACAAGATAAGTTCGTCCAATGCAGCAGCATAGTTCTTAAGCTCCTCAGTCCTTCTCAGCCGGACCCAAAAAAGTAAGGGGCGAAGGCGCACTATTTCCTTGAGGGGGCGCCTGCCCATATCTAAGCGTAAAGGTATCAATGGGGTAGAAGCAGGTAAGGCAACCAAATCTCTCAGGAATTTGTTTTCAGAGGTTATTAAATCAGAGAGATTCTCGAACCCCCAAAGTTCAGAGCCGTACAGAGCACTAGGCAATATTTGGCCTTCATAAATAGCTAGGACCGGGGCCACAGGTTTACTCACTGACCCCTATGCTCACGCATTACCGCCCCTGCAACTCTTTTGAAGTTTAGTAACATTTTTGCCAGATGGTCATTCCAGCGCATCCGACTATTCACCCTGACACCCAGGTAGTCAAAGGACTCCACCATCTCCAACGACTCGCCATTGAGCGTGAAATTATTCCAAATTCTTCTGGAAGGGGAAATAGCCATAAGTTTGGTTTTCGAGGTGTTAATTGTAAGGCACCTATCTTTACAAAAATCACTAAAACGGTGCAATAGCTTTTGAAGACCTGCCGGGGTTTTTGAAATCAAAATGGTGTCATCCGCGAAGAGGAGAGTTGGTATTTTTTCCCCAGCCAGGGATGGTGCATCCGCCGACTCGTCCCTTAAATGGTCCACCACACCATTCACAAATAGGGAAAAGAGAGTCGGCGCCATGACACATCCCTGGCGGACTCCCCTCCTCACGGGCACCCTCTCAGTTAGTTGGCCTTGGGTACCCCATCTGATTCTTGCATAGTTACCTTCATGGAGCTTAACTATAAAGTCAAGAAGGTAACCTGGCAAGCCCATCTCCTCCAAAACCTCCCATAGCCTTGCACGGGGGACCAGGTCAAACGCCATCCTGAGATCTATAAAGGCCAGGTAGAGACTACCATGGTTAATCGACACAGTTTTCCAATAGATCGCAAAAAAGCGGAAGACCTGGTCCATTGTGCCCACTTTTTTCCGGAACCCGGCCTGGAAATGAGAGAGAACCTGCTCCTCATCCATCCATGCACCGATTCGCAGGGTGATGACCCTGCCGACCACTTTCTGAATCTCATCTATCAGACTAATTGTTCTGTAGTTGGCAGGGTCATCCCTATCACCCTTTTTGTAAACCGTAATCACCTCGGCCCCCTTCCACGAATCTGGGACAGGATGTCCCTTGGATATTAGATTCATTATTAGTGCAATGAGTGTGGCCCAAGCTGTGGGTTATTTTATAAGAAGGTCCCCCGGAATGCCATCTTGGCCTGCTGCCTTCTTCGGGGTTAGATGTCTTATGGCCACTGCAATCTCAGAAGGCACATATGAATTCTCAAGCGAAGATACAAGGGGGGCCCGGTTGGCTGGGTCACAAAGAAGAGAATTAGGTGCATCTTGGCCACCGTAAATTATTGAGAAATGGGAATACCATTGTTGGCTGGTAATGTGGTTAGCCATCAAGGGCCTATTAAAATTTCTGGCCTTGTTGATCAAATCCCAAAACAGTGAACCATTTTTCATTTTAGATGCATTTTTAAGGTCCTGCCAATGCTGTTCCTCCCACTCTTTTTTAGCCCGAGCTTGTTCATTCACGTACACCCTCCTAGCTATTCTAACTAGTGGTTGGTTCTTATTACGGAGGGCAGCAGTTAGCTCACGCCTTTTTGCCCGGCAATTTGTAGAGTACCAGGCATTACTGGGTTTAGGAGCTTTTATTTTAGAGCTCCGGGTCAAAAATAATTTGCCAACTTCTTCGATTGCATTAGTATATATCCGTGGGAAAAGCGATTCCTGGACCACCCCTATCCCCATGGTTAAAGTCTCCAGCTCGCTAATCAGCCCATCAATGTGCGTCTTAATCTTTGCCAATTTATCTGGGTGAGAGGCAACCTTATCCCATTTCAGTCTTCGGTTACCGTCATAAGGAGTCACCTCCTTTGTTGTCTTCGATTGGGTTGGGTTGGGGCCACCTTTTAAATTTCTCCACCTTAACGACAAACATAAAGGATTGTGGTCACTATCCTGCGAAGGGACCACCTCCATGTCGATTAAATCACACCACATAGTGACGTCCAGTAAGATATAATCAATTCTGGACGGGCTATTAAGTCTGTTAAACGTCATTGCCCCGTCCCGATCAGAAGGGGCTCTGCCGTTTACTGCTCTTAAATTATAATCCACAGTGAGGGCGTTAATCTGTAATGCTTTAGCGGACCAATTTTTAATCGGGGGTAGTACCAATGTGGGGATAGACCATCTAGCGTCGTCCTTCTCTATACCCAGGGGGTCATCCTCACTTAAAGGTTCGAATGTACAATTGAAGTCCCCCCCCCACAAGTATTTTAGAATTTGAGGGACAATTAGCTAGTACCTGATCTAAAATTGTAATAGTACAGGGCGTTTTACCTCCCCGGGTCCCTCTAGCATAAATATTAACTAACTCCAACTTACTTCCCCACACCTGACCTGGTAATGAAAGGTGTTGGATGTCCCTACACTCCGAATCATGAACAGAAATATTCCAATTTAAATCTATTTTTATCCAAATATGTAAGCCCCCAGAGGGTCTGCCCTTACCGCAACTGTAGGCGGGTACACAAAAAGTAGCATATCCAGTTTTGTAAATTGGTACTAAACTCCAAGTTTCTTGGAACATACATATATCAAATTTTTCTATAAAGTTGTTCCAATCCGGGATAATCCGTTTTTTTCTAACCCTGCTATGTTCCAGGATAACAGACGAATAACGTCTTTACCGCTATTAGGCAGAGCTGGAATAACTCCTATTGCCACATCCACTACCCCTGTATTGGGTATTTCAAAGTGCTCTACCTGGTTTAAAAGCTGGTTATCATTACTACTAACTCCCGCAGATGGTGAGTGGATAGTAGCAAATGAGCAAATAGCAACCCTAGTTACCGGGTCCAGGAGAGCCCCATCACTATTATGGGGATCTACAACCGCCTCTTTAGGTGTCACAATCGCGTTTCCCTCTATACTGCCTGCCCTTTGGCCATCCCTCTTACCCTTCCTGAACTTTAGTCTTCAATCGCAATCGTCCATGCCTGAAAAAACATCGAACCTATTCCCTAGCTCTAGAGGTGTAAGGGGCCTCGGGTGCTCCAATCTCCGGTTGATGTGCCTAGGGCCTCTAAAGGGTATCATATTCCAACCTTGATGGTCGGATCGCAGGTTCTTAACTTGTAATGCTGTAGGAACGATTGGATGAACTATATGGTTTTTCCTGGCATGGGATGTGGAGAACACCAGGGACCTAGGGTAAAAATAGGTCAGGGCTCGAGGGCTAATTTGGCTATTGCCATTACCCAAAGGCCAATTCAATATAAAATCAACCGCTTCTGGATCTCTAAAATTAATCAAGACTATATCTCCCTCGATATCCTTGCTTCTACCACCAAGCCAAGGGAGGCGTCTGACATGAAATATCTCACCATTTACATTCTTATTTATAGGTCTGTATATTCTTAACCAGTGTATCATTTTATTTTTCAGCTGGTAAAAATCTTCTCTCTTATTGTCAGCCAATACCGGAACCCCTGTCAAGACCACCACCAAAGGCACAGCTTCCGGGGGTAAATGAACCTGTGGACCGTGAATCCTGGAGCCTCCCTCCCGTCTAGAGCTACCCTGCTCCTGACACGTTATTCCCAATGGTGCAATGCTGCCCTCCTCCGCCGGGTTAGGAACAGGCTTACTAGCTGGATGATCCATGGACGTTTGAGGGCCCTTTCTAGCACGGTCAAGAGCTAAGTGATCCAAGACCTGTGTAACATTTCTACTGGGATCGGGAGTATCCTGAGGAATATTAATGGTGGGAACTAAGGCCTGGATACTAGTGCCATTCGTCTGCGTCTTTCCTGTGGCAGTCATATTTCTCAATATAGATTCAATATTCTCTAGCCTATGCTCCAGCCTCCTCAGATTATCAGTAATGGGCGATATGAGAGTACTAAACATATCCCCCAATTTAGCTAGGAGAGCGGTAGGGATAACAGATGCCTGCTGAGAAATAACAGTGGGCCCAACGGGCTCTAGGTTAGTCGCAACTATGTCCGTTGGAAGGGTACAAATGGCCGGGATCGGCCTACATTCTGGCTCAATTACCAACCCAGGAGCCGTTTCATTCAGAGTCTTTGAATGTTGACCAAACTCTGAATGATGGATCCTACGGTTGATAGGTACCGCCCCCTCCTTACGTCTTATTTTCCTGGGAGGGGGGCCACGAATTATCCCCCTGGCCAGATTATTGACCTTTTTCCCTTTTTGTATCCCCCGGCCTATAAGCCGTGTGTTGGAAGTTTTAGGATTTCTTTTGGCATTTAAAGGGGGAGAGACACTAATAACCTGAACACTGGGAACACAGTTTGTGGGAGAACAATCACGTAGTAATAATGGGACCCCCTCTTGTGAAAGAGGGGCGTCACTAATCCCACAGCTATCACAGTCAACTACGGGGACCTGAGGAATATGAACCTCTGGGGCTCTACGTTTCATGTTCTCAATAGAGCGACGTCGTTCAGATCTGCGCTCGGCCATTGTAATACCCTGATCCTCATCCATTACAATCCTCTTCTTGAAATAACTATCTAAGGGGCCATTTACCACTCCCCTCAATTTTTCCCCAATCATATCGTTCTCACTTAAGGCCATTACAATAATGATCTACTACCACGATCAAAGTCACAGTCTCAAGGCCCAGCCCAGCCTCGATAGGCCTCGGAGGGCCTTAGAGGGCCCGCTCTTTGCCCGGTCTTCGCCCCGATATGCGTCCCGCACGCGTCCCGCTATCGCGATAGCAGGCAATGATCTTATAGCAGGGGCGAAACCAGGGGGAGGAGCCGGGAAGAGGCACCAGGTGCGGTGTGTCAAGGCGTTGCAGGGCACCCTGGGCCTCGCAGTCCCGGCGAGGATGGCAAGCTTCAAGATCAGATGCGTTATGTCAATTACCCCAAGCGGCTCCTCTAGGGTCCGAGGTCAGCGACAAACCAAGTTCCACGCCTACGAGCGGCTCCCGCGAAGCGGGGGCCGCGAGGCGTTATGAAGGCACAGGTGAGATGGGGGAGGGCCGGGAAGAGGCACCAGGTGCGGTGTGTCAAGGCGTTGCAGGGCACCCTGGGCCTCGCAGTCCCGGCGAGGATGGCAAGCTTCAAGATCAGATGCGTTATGTCAATTACCCCAAGCGGCTCCTCTAGGGTCCGAGGTCAGCGACAAACCAAGTTCCACGCCTACGAGCGGCTCGCGCGAAGCGGGGGCCGCGAGGCGTTATGAAGGCACAGGTGAGATGGGGGAGGGCCGGGAAGAGGCACCAGGTGCGGTGTGTCAAGGCGTTGCAGGGCACCCTGGGCCTCGCAGTCCCGGCGAGGATGGCAAGCTTCAAGATCAGATGCGTTATGTCAATTACCCCAAGCGGCTCCTCTAGGGTCCGAGGTCAGCGACAAACCAAGTTCCACGCCTACGAGCGGCTCCCGCGAAGCAGGGGCCGCGAGGCGTTATGAAGGCACAGGTGAGATGGTGGAGGGCCGGGAAGAGGCACCAGGTGCGGTGTGTCAAGGCGTTGCAGGGCACCCTGGGCCTCACAGTCCCGGCAAGGACGGCAAGCTTCAAGATCAGATGCGTTATGTCAATTACCCCAAGCGGCTCCTCTAGGGTCCGAGGTCAGCGACAAACCAAGTTCCACGCCTACGAGCGGCACCCCAATGCCATTTGTAACAAAGTAGATGGGACATCCAAAATATTTGTGAGAGAGCTCCTGCCACCCAACTTTAAATAAAGGCCCAAGTTTGGAGAATGTCACACTGCAGATGTTAGTTGGTAGCAAGTTTGAAGGTTGAGATAGATTTTATGACCTACAGTTTCTGTTCCGAGGTGATTCACAGAGAGGCTGCTAGACAATTTCTTCCGCTGGAATTGTTTGGTTGTGTGTGGGGGTAGGTTATGTATAGCACAATATTTTCTTTTTTAGCTGCAATTTTGTTGTGCTGGAACATTATTATAGTTTTGTAAATTTTGGTGAGGAGACATGAGACGTCAATGAAGAATATGGAGTTAAATGGTCAATAAAGGGGCCTATTTTGCACTAGTGTAAGGAGCCATGTTGCATCAAGAGTGTATCAGGCATAAGGTAAGGTCATCTGGTGAATATGGTTGCATCCACTTTCCATCAAGGGTCCTACCGTTTGCATCTTTTTATCTTTGCCTTTGTGGCAAAGATGAATAGTGTATCAGTGAATTTACTTTCTGGTCATGGTATTGGCATTATAGGCCTTGAGGAAGGCAACTGATGAAGAGCAATCATGACTTTATTTTCCAGAAGAGCCTAGATTTATGTGGGTCTGCCAGAGGGGAATCATTTATGGCTACTTGGGTTTCTGTAAGCATGGTGGATGGATATTGCCATATAGTAATTTCCCTGCAGAGTACTGTTTACGTGAGCAATGCCATGTCACTAATGTGTGTTATGTGAGAGGAAGACATGATTGGACTGATTTAGAAGAGGGTGGTAAATAAGGCTGCCAAAAAGGGAAAGGTTCCCATATTCACCTCCACCAATCTACCATCTTCTTTAGAGCCCCCAGCTGCCAAACATTTCAATAGCTAAGACTCTTCCATCTCTTTCATTGGCTGTGCCAATGTCTGACGTGGCAGATGAGGCATTCAGTCTAGGGTATTGGTCCACTACCATGACAGACATTGGTAGAGCACAATTTCACCCCAAGGGAATACATTTGTTGAGCAGGCAAAAGTGCCTCGCCTCAAAGGATGGGAAGGGGGTTAATCGAAGAGCTAGGTCTTCAGCTTCTTGGTGGTAGATCCTTTTCTTACACAGATCCAAGGGCATTGAACACACTTCCTGCGCAGCTGTGCAGATTTCGGTCAATTTAAGAAGCTGTTGAAAACCTAGCTATTTCAGATCTATGGCAATGGTTCCTGAATGGGGAGCACCAAGATACACCTTCATTTGTGATTCACTGAGTTCTACAAACGGATATCATATCATAAATTTAGAAGTGAGGAGGAGGCTCGGATGTGTAGTGGGAGGTCGTTTCAAGCTTTAGAAGCAATGTGTGAGAAGGCTCACCTTCGACTCTATTTCTGCATGTGCAAGGATGTGCATGAGTGGCATCAGGCAGATCAGAGGTGTTTGGGTGGTTGATGGAAAGATATGTGGCCATTAAGGAAGGCAGAGCCTGTGTTGTGTAGTGCTTTGATTCTGAGGATGAGGAGTCTGAAATGTGCTTGTTTGTGTAAGTGGAGTTCCCTCAGGGGTGGTGTGATGTGTGTCATGCGAGGAAGTTTGAGGATAAGTCTGGCTGCCATGTTCTCGATGGTTTGTAATCTTCTGGTGAGTTACCTGGAGATTCCAGCTTAGAGTGCGTTCATATAGTTCTGTCTGCTGGTGACGAGGGCATGAGTGACAGGTTTTTTTGGTCTTACTCATGAGCCATTTGAAGATGATGAAGCAGGATATTCCTACTGCTTTACCTTGTGAGATCATTTTAAATTTCTTGTCAATTGCAATCCAAAGGTTTCTGCCATGAGCGTTGGGGGGCGCGGGGGTGGCCACCATATGGAGGCTGTTGGATTTCGTCCAAGTGCCAACTTTGGTCATGCAATTGTTGAACTTTTTTAATATAGCACGTTACAATGTGTGCTATTACCACGCAGTTGGTTACAACGTTGTTGTTACAACGACCGCGTTGTTACCACGCGTGGCTTTACATCGCAAGTCGTTTCTACGACTTGCGCTAGGTGGCGCGCTGGATTTAGGAATAGCATAAATTACTATTCCTACTCCAGTTAACGCAACAGCAGGGAAGGTGTCGGATTTCAAATCCAATACATTCCCTGGTGTTGCACACCACCTAGCGCAAGTCGTAGAAACGGCTTGCGATGTAAAGCCACGCGTGGTAACAACGCGGTCATTGTAACGACCGCGTTGTTACCTACCTGCGTGGTAATAGCAGCGTTGTAAACGCTGTTTCCCGAACCTTTTCCTTGTGCTTGGGGTGTTGTCTCAAAACAACAGTATAAGGTATGTGTTGTCGGCATGAGAGCTTTGTTAATGGGGGTGAGTCCGTTCTTTTTAATGCGTAATGAGGCAAGGGTCTGAAGGGGTCCTGGAGTAGATGGATTGCATGGTGGTTGAAGGGTCATCTGTGGTGATAGTGGGTCATGTGGTCAGGGTTCGTTCTTCAGCTGAGATAGGAAGACTTTCTAGAAAGTCGATGGGGTCCAGTTGAGGGTCAAATTTGCTGAATATGTCTGTGGTTTTGTTGCAGGAGATTTCTAAGCGCTTGTAGCAGATGTCTTGCGAGGGGGTGATGTTGCTGGAGGTGGCGTTGGCTCTGTGAAATATTTAATGATGGCGAAGGCACCTATTTTGGGTTTACTGAATGAGATAATCACTTCACATTCAAAAAGATTTGAAGAATTTCAATTAGCATATGCACATTTTTGCTTCAATGTCCCTCCTATGTTTTTTACACATTGTTTGCATCGCGATAGGTTATGGTACATATTTAGAAACTGAAAAAAATGTCATAAGAGTAAGTGAAGCAGTTTATTCCTGGACTTTATGTTCCTAGACATGGATTTTGCACTAACATTTATATAAAAAGGTTGTGGAAATAAATACTTAAAAGTAAACGGAAAAGCCGATCTCAATTGAAAATACTATTGTATATTTATTAATGAAATCAACCCCTTTGTCATTTTACATTATTTGGTTTATAACTAGCTAAATGCAGTACATAAACCAAAGATTTGATTTGAGTTTTGAACAAATAAGCTATTTTGCTTTAAAGCATCCCCAGTAAGGCACATACAATTTTATTTAGTTACATTTGATTAAAAGAATGCCGACATTCGCAATATTTTTCGAAATATGCATGTTCTTCCAACCTGCCAAACATTTGTTGTCTTAAACATGAAATCCAGTGCACGGCGCAGGTTTGTGATTGACAATATGACAAGAACGCGATTGTGAGGTTTCTGATGTCATATGACTCAAATAAAATATTGACAGCGCCTGCCACAGATGTCACACTTAACACCATCACACTGAAGCCACAACACGAGGATCTATTAATTATGGACTCAAAAACTTTGAAAATACACTTATTTACGTCTAATGCTGTCATTGTATACATTTTTACACCCACTGTTCTTCCCATTTTTAAGAAAGCAGTTCCAAAACGTTTGTGTTTTAGAATATATTGCCTGGTGATTTCGAATGAGGCACGCTGCACTGTCACCATGGTTTATCTAAACTGACAGATGTCTGCCTTATTCCCACTCTAGTATCGAAAATTCTATCAGATCAGACATTTTTCACGTTCACTCAGTTCGTAAAAGTCTGCTCCAGCCTTATTGCCGATGATGCGAAAACAGGGCGCAGTTATCAATAATGCAACAGGTGCAGCATTACCGGTGCCAGTAGTCGAAGAGACCCAGAGCATTTCAAATATTACAGTTTTTACTATGGTTCCAGGGGTTCGGGACTGCATTTTCCTTGCTTGCAACGGGGCCTGTTGCACGTTTATCCACGCCACTGTATAGACGTTTTCTTGTACTTTAGCTCATAGTACATTACAGCTACCGTAATTTTAGTACCAATGCTTTTTTTTTTTGCACATGCGTTCCAGTAATGCCCTCATGGTGGACATTGGTGGACGTGCCATGACTGTTTCACAGGAGCATCAGTCAATGAAACCAGTGAACAGGGCTGACCTACAGCGTGGAAACCCTTATGCTGTCGTCGAATATTTCAAATCCGGACATAAAATGCAAGCAGTTCCAACCTGCTTTTAGCTCATGGGTTTCTGTGCAATATGAAAACACACATTATGTATACATGCATAGTTGGAGTTAATTAAATCACCTGACATTGACCTGTTGGCTATTTGATGCTCTGTGAAGCACACTGCTTGCCTTCTTCAGTGGAACGTAAAAGCCATTTATGAATAATATATTGAACGGTAGTAATTAACGCACTTGAGATTCACAGTTATCGCATTGCATTTCACTCAATACAACGATCGCTTACGAGATGGTACACCATTGTATTGATTTCAAGTGCCTGTTAGGTTGCATTTACTTCACGAACCTCTTCTCCTGAAAAACCCTACAACTGGTTCCTTAAGCAGCCTATAAAGCATGTGTACCATGGTAACTCTTCTCTTAGCTTTATCCTGTCAAATATCCTGTTAGAAATTTCTCTCTAATGTTGAATATGATGTATGTGCTATGGTTTGACTCACACATCAGTCTTTTCAGGGGAACCCTCCAAAGTCAAACCAAACATAAACCTTAGGTATCCTTCTCTGACCCTTTGGTACTGTGGGCCATAGTTTCATTGCCAGCTCCAATGGGGGCCACGGTATGAGACACCTAAGTGGAATGTAAACTATCCCCTCCCCCCCCCCCCTTCCGCTGCAACAGCACTGGACCCACTATTGAATATCGGGACATGCACTGCTCCCTCTGGGGCAAATTCCATTTCTCATGGGGGGCCATCTCTTCTACCCTTCCCCCCACTGGAGCCAACTCTGCAGAGGGCTAATGGCTAATGGCAAGCTTGTGGGGTACGGGATAAAATATACCAAACACACTCAGTATAGCTAATATGTAGTACACTTAACACATAATTTGACAATGAAATATATGTATTTATGTACTGCATTGTTGGAAGATTTGTTAAGGATAATAGCTATCATAATTACTTAACAGGTATTGCCGGATTATGTCAATTGCTTAAACTGTGACGGATGAATCCTATCTGTAGAAAATCCACCTTTTCTGCATGATTAGACCACAATGTTTGCCTTTTTCTAGACAATTTGTTAGCTGGACTTATAACTCTTTGCACTTTACAACTTCATAACAGGAGTAAAGGGCCTGTGTTTCCCCTTTAAACATAGTTAAATTGGCTTATCCCTGACTGAAATATTTAACTTGCTTACAAGTCCTTAGTATATGTAGTAGAAAGTGCACCCAGGGTCTGAAGTTAAATGCTATCTGTGGACTGCAGCCCCAATTGTGCCATTCACAGAGTGGGCCTGTAAAAAAGGTTTCAGGCCTACCATCATATAGTCTGACTTCAGCATCATCAAAACCTGCTGTCAAACCTGTCAAATTAGCATTTTTTAACAGGCTTCAAAACCCTGTTTTTAAATATTAATAAATCGCCCCTGAGTGCACTTAGTTGCCCACAAGGTAAGGTGCCTGATTATTAAAAGTGGAACATACGCAAAATGAAAGTTGGCATGTTCCCACAGTCATTAGATTATGAACCTTAATCTGCCACATTTGACGGGAAATGGCTAGAATAGTAATTCAAAGTCTATTTTTCATATTTAATTCTAATCAAAGATATCGGTGAAGTTAGATGTTCAATAAATATTTAGGGAAAGCAACTTTTATAAAATGACTTTTTCCATGTCTGAATCTTCTGAAGGCTAGTTTGCATTAGCCTATCCACAGCTGCCCAGCAAGTGTTTGAACTCAATGAGCTGTAAATACTGCTCCAAGAGAAGGACAAGGATTTAGACCTATTTACAGTACGGGCTAGGTGTGGGGCATACAATGCCTATCAGCTCAGGAAAGACACTCCGGGTGGTCCCAAGAACTTCATTAGCTTAAAATTGACAAATGTGTAGCCTGCCATTCACAGTTTAGTCTAGGGGGAAACCTGAGGAAGGGAAAGCTTGTTCCGGAGGCCAATACTAGCCAGCCTGGCTCCAAACATGATGGGGGGAAGATACCCCCAAAACCAGTTTGTTGTGGATAGACTGCTCATTTCCATGGTCACCCCTCTGGGTGGACACAAGGGCTCTGCACAAGGGAGGAAGGGTAACTTCATTTTGAATTTAAGTATCAAGGTGCACTGTGGGAGTTTTTGCAGTAGGGGAAGAAGGAACTGCTGAAAAAGGGGCAGATCTAATTCTGGGAAACTTTATCCTATTGATTAGGGAGGCCAGGCGTTACCCCTACCCACTGGCCAGTGCAAACCATAAATGTCACTCCCCAACAAGCCTTCCTCAGGACACTTTTTGCAACTGTAGATGATCAGAGGAAGGCTGCACTCTGCTTTCTGTAGCCTGAGAGAAGCCTTGAAGGACTGGACCTGTGGCCTCTTGTACCCATGACAAAGAAGTTGACTCCAAGGATCAGTAGGCTGACCACATGTGTAGCTACAGGGACACAAGAAGCCGCAATATCCCTTTTTCCTGAAGTGGCCAGTTGACAAATACCAGCTGGATCTGAACTGGACCTTCTGGTGGCCTCTGCTGTATTGAATCCAGGCCTCTAAGTGCTACCCCTCAGGTCCTCGGAGCCTCAGAAGAGGAACTGCTTAGGACATGAAGCATTTCCAAAACCTCTCAGTGGAACCTTACGGCAAAGGTGTCCAATTCTGATGCAACTTTATCAGATACATAAAAAAGACTGAGGGCCTGATTATGAGTTTGGCGGTGTGGCAGCGGGCTTTACATACTGAGATAGTGTATTCCTCTATTAACGGTTTTTACAGATTCGCAATCGCAATTCAGAAATCGCAATTTAGGAAATCGCAAAATTTCAATTTCCTAATAAGCAATCACAAATTAGGAAAACCAAGGTTTTTTACGAGGTTTCTTCATCAAAAAACATAACAGGAATTTACACCAAATGAAAAGCAGCAGTCCGGGCCAAAGCTCTAACTCCATTCTTTGTGAAATTTTGGCCAGTTCATTTTACGTGTCAGTAAGCAAATCTCTGCAATTGGATAATGAATATGAAAAGAAACTTCTGGGAAACTTGCCATGAACTTCTCACCCCACCTCGTTACAAAATCCTCATGTCAATTTGTAAAATTGTATTACAGAGACAAATATTTCTTAAGACTATTTGAATTAGATTCTTAAGGCGGAACCAAAGGTGTTAGCGAAGCAAAACTGCTTTTCCTAAAGTCTAATAGATTGAACAATAACTGCAGAGCTGTTTTTGTAAATTTACAATACTTTTTGGAGAGGTGATTGCATGTTTTATCCATTCAGATGTGTGCACTGCAATGTCTGAAAGGATATCTGCTTGCTATAAGTGGAACTGTAGCCACACCTGCCTGTTAATAAATGAGCAGTATGTATATATGTGATATTTCAATAGCGCAAACCTACCCAAAAGGTGCTGTTGGGATGTTGCATGTGGGCTAGTACAAGTGAGCCCACAGCCCTTGAAAACATAGACACACAATCTGTCTGTTTCCAACATTCTGCCACCACCTGAGTGAAGATAGCTCTAGCATCATTGCTACATCTATGCCATAGGGATGCTGTACAAGTCATACACACTGAAAACCTCTGGATCTGAGATGCCCCTCTTCCACAGGCTAGTGTTGGTGAAAAGGCAACCAACCCCAGAGGCCGGAAAAAGTGAAGCCACAGAGCACTCAGAGTAATGAGTCTACTTTTGTTTGTTTGTTATGACATACTTTTTTGCTTTGTTGAAACAATGTCACATGTGCAGTGGATATCGTTGATTTAGAAGAGATACATTATTGTCACAACCTGAATAAAAGGTGATCTTTAACTTAAGCACCATGCATTACGATCATGTGTGATGACTATTTCTTAGATTTTGTAATCACTCTTATCTCAAAATATAGTTGTTGGTAATCTCTGGGCACCATGTATAACTCTCTGCTGCTTGTCTCCCGTCCTGCTGCACATGTAGTGGTGGTAATTCCTCATCTGAGTTAGAATCTGCCTCTATGTTAATGTTGTGCAGACCCTTGCTCATGGCTATGGTATGGAGAAAGGCACATGTGGCCAAGAATTTGCAACACATCTCAGGTCTGTAAAGCATTGCTCCGCAGGTCTTTTGGAGACATCTGAACCTAGTCTTCATTATACCAAAGGTACGTTCAATGACTGATAGTGTTGTCGTATGTGCCCTGTTGTACTGTCTTTTACTTCTTGTTCTTGGATTCAAGTATGGTGTCTGTATCCAAGGGTGCAAGGCATATGTACTGACTCCATTAATAGTATGATAAGGAGAAACCTTAGGTCACATTGCAAACATACTTATGGACATTGTAGGAATTGAGTTTGATATTCTCTTACCAAGTAATAAGCCATCGCCAAAGTCACACTTAGTCAGATGGTTCTGAATTCCACTGTGGTGTAACATAAAGGAGTCATGTGTGCTGCCTGGGAATCTGTCTAGAAGATCAATTATGATGCATGAGGCAAATGTGCAAATTATTGCATTTCCTATATCTCTTTAAAAATTCATTTGCACAGAGGGGCATATCCAATATGTGTGCCATTAACACAGCCAATTACACTGAGAAACAGTGCAATCCTGTAAAACATTAATTTGGTCTGTTGCTAACATTGTGGCATATTTGGTAAATATATATGTTAACTTTGCTAACCATGATGTCCAGTAACGTGATCAAATCTCGAAAATTCACTTTGTGACACTCCTCCTGCTACTGCTATGACTCCCTGGTGAATGCCTGAAGCCAAAAGGCATAGACAACACTATACCTGCACATTTGGTGAGACTGCATTGCTTCTGACTGTTGGTGTCTGTAGCTGAGATTACAACTCAGCAGTTAATTTCAAATTTACCTCTCTACTGAGTCTGTACTTCTCATATATCTCGACCTCAGTCTGTTAAAAAAGGGTGAGCCTCACCCTAAATGTCCTCTCCTGTCTCTGCCTCCTTCTCTGCCTACCAGCCAAAATCCTCATCATACTCGCCAAGACATGCAGAGCTCCCATTTTGAATGAGCCAGATGCATTTTGGGTGGTTTCTTTAATTGTGTTCCTGGTTACCACCAGTTCCACATTGATGGTAATTGCATTCCCTAAATGGCAACTTTTAACTATTTGCAATTATGAACTCCTTTCTACATAGTCCCCGATTGCGATGTCAGACAGATCAGAGTCCGTCCAACATCGCTCTGGAAATGGAACCGAACGACCTCCTTTCATGGGTTCCTGCCCAGCTATTAGGATGCGACTGAACCCTGTTCGGTCGCAATCCTAAACTTTGCTATGGGAGCATGCAATCCAAACGCAATGCATGCTCTCATAGCAAAGAGCAGAGGTGCAGTTCATCCCTGCACCCAGTGGCTGGCACCTCAAGGTGCCTGCCACCAAGTGCAGGGATCAACAAGCGGCAGCATAGGTGCCCCCTAGGCTGCCATTCAGCAGACTTGCACCCATGGGGGCCCTGCTGGGGGCCCCCAAAGACAGTTTCCCAATGCCTTTCTGTGTCGGAAAGGCCGGCACAGAAAGGCAGTGGGAAACTGCCATCATAATCTCTCTGCCGGAAAGAGCTGGCTGAGGGATTGCTGAAGGCAAAGGTCAAAAATGATTCCAAATAGGAGATTACAATGCGGTAAGAATAGCTCCAACCAACAGTCGGAGCCATTTCTTACCACATCGTAATCGGGCCCATAATGTTAGCGAATCGCTTTTTGGAAATCCCTATTTGGGAATTCCTATTTAGCAATTTACAAAATGTGATTTCTACTATCTCGAAATCACATATTGCACCACCACAAATGTCTCTCATACATACCGAAAAGGCATTTTGCATTTCCTAACGGCGATTTGCACCATTAGGAAAGAAAAAATCCTACGTACATAGGGCCCTTAGTGCTTTTTGGCGCTAGTTTCACTTAAAACTTTAAAAAGTCATATCTCCGGTTCCCCTTATTGGATTGCTGTCACTTTGGAGTCGTTCTTTTTATGAAAATATTGTTCTAATTGGTTTGAAAAATTGTTTAGTTTGATGTTTTGACTACTGTTTTGGTACTGCCTTTTTACTTTACACATTGCCCTAAGTTAAGCCTGTCTTCTGTGACATAGCTATCAGGGGCTGAGCTCAGGTTAATTTAGTAACTTTTATGGCTCACCCTGACAAGTTAGTGTTATCATTCTTTGAGATGGGTGAACGTTCACCCCAAATAATAATGCGTTATTACACAAGGTCCATAAATGAGAAACCTGTAATAGTTACAAAAAGACTAGAAGGATGAAAGAAACTGAAGGGGAGGTGGTATACTAGTCTTTTAACATGGATAGCTACAAAAAGGTTAAATATAAAAGAAAATGTTTCAGCAATATGATGGAAGATAGCCTCTTAGAGAGAAAAACATAACTTCTTCTTGCTGTGCTATTTTAAATAAAAAGTATGGACTAATCCAGGACCAGAAATATTTTTTATCACAGGTGGCCAGTAGAAGGTCTGAGCTCACCAGGACATTCTCTAGGGCTTGTGTTTTTTCTAAGAACCTTGTAATCTAGTAGAGGTCAGTGAAATGCATAACTCAAAGCCATGGTGATATGTTGCAGGTTTCGAACTGTCTATGCTGATGTTTAACCCTAGGAACAGGGAACATGTGTAGCTTTCAGGATTCCTCTGTACATAGGTGAAGATGGCATGGTGCATGATGAATGGCTAGAGTCCAGGCTTCAGGCTTTTTCACACAATTCTTTTTTACTGCGTCTCTACTTAGCCAGCCAAATAAGCCCTTGAGTTTTCAGAAGTGTTCATTGGCATTTTATGAGCTCCATTGGGTAGCACTCTCCTAAGCAATGCAGCCCATATTGCCCCAGTCTCAACAGTTTCGCCAATATTTTTATGAACCACCAGTGGGACCCCAAAACAACAGGAACAACAGAGGGCCAAACTTCAAAGCAATGGAAGTTCAGTATGGTGTGAAGAGATTCTCGCAATATATGGCAATTTTCTTATAAGAATACTGGGATTTACGAGAGTTCTGCAAAACTTCCAAAAGTTAGCTGTGGTTGAGGAGCACATTTTGAATTTTTTCATGCAACGCAGTGCAGCAAGGGAACCTGCTACGCTGTTTTGCGTGGAAGGGAGAGAGCAGAAATACACCAAATGTACAAAGAAATGGAGCATTTCTGCTCTCTGCTTGCATTGGTGCACTGTGTGCTGCCTAGTGCCAACACAGGCACTCTTGCACCATAGTGCAAGGCTGTCTGCGTTACGCGCTGGACAACTTCCTGCACAAAAATGATCCTTAGAGGCATATTCCCCTTTCTATGTGTGGAGCAGAATGCCGCTCATATAGAAAGAGGAAGTAGGCAGAGAAATAAAGATATTTCTCCTTGTTATGCCTCAGGCAGGTAGGCGACCCTTTTAGCACAAACCCAGGTTTACAACTCTTTATATTTCTGGATCTGCACCAAAATACATGTGGGGAAATTCAAGGAAACGCCCAGGCTCCAGCCACGTAACGCCTTCACAGCGCAAAGTAATGGAAGCAGAGCTATGCACTGCATCATATTACTTTGTATTTACTAAACCACACAATGCCTTGAAAAAGGGCTTTACATGGCTTAGTAAATGCACAAAAGTGACACAGCTCTACTCAACATTACAATCTTGGCATTTCAGATGCTTGTCTGCTTTTTTCAAATCAGCAGAAGTATGGTCACCTTTGGTTCTTGCAGTCACTGCCCTTGTGCTTTTTTGCTCTTTCTACAGCACTTCCAGTCCCTGGTTTGGTACCTGCAGAAAGGGCAACAAAGGTTATCACATTTAGGCCCAGATTTACACACCTGTCACACAACACAGTGCAGCACTCAAACTTGCTGACACAGAGAGAGTAGGAAAGCAGCATATCTACAGAGAAAAGGCATTATCCTTCTCTCTCCCTAGCACCGGAGCACAACCAGGTTGCCAAGGGCCACACACACACATTTACACCAAAGTGCAAAGGTGGCTGTGTGAGTCTAGTAGAGGTTTTGTACTGGAAGGGGGTAACATTCTAGTCCAAAATACTATGCTTAATCTAATTTTAACACTTTTCCCTCTTTGGATGTGTGTACAGTGCCACTGTAATGTGTGTGGCCTGACACATATAGTAACAAAATAGATCTAAGGTTAGAGACACCATGGAAATTGAAACAACTTCCCAATTGCAATTCAAAGAATGCAGTATACATCATCAAATACCCCTGCAATCTTATATATGTAGGGATGACTACGAGGAATGTACGTACCGGAATCACGGAGCACTGTAGCTCAATAAGGTGCTGATGCAATGCAACTAAACTGACTAAGCACTTCATTGACAAGGAACATTCTGATAAGGATCTGATTTGGTATGTCATTGAAATGCTAAAATCCTCTCGGAAAGATTTGACGAAATCACTACTATTATTTCAACAACATTGGATATATAGGCTGCACACTGAGGTGCAGGGACTCAATGATGAAATTTCTTGGTCAAATTTGAATGCCCTCAGGAAATAAAAGCTCATATCGGCGTAAGAGTGAGGAGGGTTAACATTCAGTGGTCGGTGCTCGAAGATACTTTTTGTATGTGAATTTGTCACCTTCATACATCTTGGTATGGTGACTAGGGATCAGTAGAAAATATCTTGAAAGCTAAGGATGAGGTGAGCCCATATATAAAATGTGATGTATTGGCTCATCTCTGTGGTAGTATGACAATATCAAATAAGTAATGGTGAAAGTGGAACGCACCAATGAGGGAGAAAGAGTATTTGGAGATAAAATGGGGTACATGGCCCCCACTGTAACAAAAAAATCGTTGATGGTGTTTTTAATATAGGTTGACATTCATGCCCCCAACTGAAATTTGGGTAATAAGGCTATACAGTTGTTTTTGCCTTTCTCTCTTTTTATAGGGTGTGCCCTCCTTATATATACAGCCCGCAGTCCCTGGATATCATGGAATGTTTTATTTTGGTTCATGGCGCGTATCAACCGCCAAGGGAACTACATTTTTCATCAGCCTCACTGGTGGAGGCCAAACACGCATTGCATCAATGACGTCAGATGCCATCTCTTCAGGCAATGAGCGACTGGGTTACACAAGCTATTTAGGTTTCCAACATAGGATACCTCTTCACAAAGTATGTTTTTGTCAGTTATTATACTGAAGGTACCCCCATACCTTCTTGTTTGTATATGAGGAAGTGCGAGTGAAGGTCACTACTGCGATCAATTTATGTGGTTGTTCGTTTGCATAGAAATGATATGGAGAGGGCTCCCATGCCACCAATGATACTAGATAGAATCCCAAATAAGTATGTCTGAGGTTGCGACTTGTATATTGTGTGAGCCGCCATAAATATGGTCAAGGCACCTATTTGTTTAGATGCTCGATAAAATATCTTATGTTTTGCTTAACTGACATGAAGTTCTTCCTGGTACCCCATCATGTCACCTCTAGTATTGCTAAATGTATATGTTTACTGAGTAGCTGAGGGGGTTGCTACTGGGTTATTGAGAACTAATTAATAAACGAAACCCCACGAAAAAGGAGATTTTTAACTATGAAGGCGAGCATAGCAAGAATGTAAATTTCTCCCGAAGTCATATCTATTAAAGAAAGTAATAACCCTATGCAATAGTTACTTCAATTTACAATGTCACATGATTACTCTGTGTGACTACAGAGCATACCATCTCCACCTAGACCATGAAGCTCTAGTTACCTAGAGTCAGGGTTAGCAGTTAACAATTAGGCTCAACCATGTATCCACCCAACCCAAGTGTGTTCCTTTGTTTGTAGTATAGTGTCACATAATTATATTGCACATGTGTGTACTATCACCTTGCATGTACACTTCCACCTGAGTGCCATATAAAAGTTCAGTGAATCCTAATAGATAGGTGTTTCTGTTTTTCATTGTATTTTAGGAACCTTTTCCTTGGGTTGTTAAGGTAGGACTCACAATGACAACTACACACATCACACTAACTTATTTAATGTGAGGAGTAGAGATAGATTTCCCCATTGGCCATGATGAATGCCCCGAACCAGTATTGGCAAGATTGAGGGCAGAAACATGTGGGTTTAATATCAATGGTTAGGTCATTGCACCTATATACCATCCTCTTGTTGGATTTAGTTGTACCCAAGGTACCTACTAAATTGGTATTAGCCTGGGTTTACCTTAAAGTATTTTTAGTTAATCTGGATGCCATCTTGTCCAGTTAGTTTTCATCTAAAAACTCCTTTTTAATGAGGTTGAATCCACCCTGGTAGTATCATCTTACCAGGGTGGGATGAGGTTGTCAATGATAAACCATGCCACAACTAGTGGGTGAGGCCTCCTCATCCAATCTAACTGGCACTTTTGGATTAGAATAGTTATTCCTTTGGGACCCTAATTGGCACTTTTTCAGCATTTATCTTTATAATACATTTGGTATGGACCAAAATTGGCCTTATATTGTCAGTCATCGCACTTAATTGTAGTTTATTTTCCGTACAGTGCAGCACATATGCAGAATGAGAAAAGTCAGAAGAAATAAAAGCATTTTTCTTTTTTAACACCCCCTGTAAATTTGGGGGGCGTGGCCAAGATGGCGGCGAGTGAGGACACGCTTTACTGAGCTCCTTGCGCGGCCAGCCACAAATATCCTGAAAATATGTGAAAAGACCAACACATCTGGGGTACAGTGGTGGGGAGCACATTCCCCGCATGTACACTGACCCCTCCCCAGAATCGGAGCATATGCGATGCTACTGGGGCGCTCGGATTGCGACACTGTGACTGCCGGTGGCTGCGACCCTTCCACTGTGACTGGGCTGCCGTCACCATCGGAAGGTGCGGGAGTCGGAGACGATCAACAGCCGCGGCGGGGGGTAGAGCGCAGATTCCTCCCCCGTCCTGAAACAATATGTTTCTTCACTTCGTTCAATTGTTCTCAAACAAAAAATCCAATACATTGATCATTGTTATTACTCCATGAATTTGTTCATTCATCGATTGATTTAGTAAATCATTCACTCATGATTCCATCATTTTTTAGCAGACTGAAATGCTTTTCACAAAACCCAATGCATTTCGGGTCGCATCTCGACCCTTCATCAGGGGTCTACAAGAGAAATACAAGAAACACCAGATCAAATTTCACATTATACAATCCTTCAACATCATTTTCATGTGATGTTCATCAGTGTTTTTTCAATAGCACCAAACAGATCATAGTTGTGAATAAGACTCATTAATAAAACGAAGGTATATGTGTAGCTACCAAAATTCACTCCTGGGCAGCTTAAACCAACCAATTTAATCAGTTGAATGCTGTTGATAAACTGAATCTACCTACCTTACATCCGAGAATTTTAACGGACAGTCTACCGCACTGCTCTAAGAATGACCCCAGTGCTCCCCCTAACAAACGTAACATCACTTACTTATAAACGTGACCGACAGCGCTCGTGGGACGTAGCACGATGTTGCTTGAGTGTTTGCCGATTTTTTTTTTTAAAAACGCGCAGGACGCCAAAAGTTATACTTCCTCATTGTGTTATCGCGAGATGACGGCAGCCGCCTCTCTCATGTGACCTAACTGTTCAATCAACCCTCGATACCAGAAAAGCCTTCTGTGTGCGTTACACTGCAGCCACAAGGCTCTTCCCTCATTATGTTGTTCATCGCGAGATGATGGAGTTAGCCTCTCTCACGTGATGTGACTATCCAATCCTCCCTTAGCACCAAACACTCTGTACTTGGTATACTACAGTCACAGACTATTCCCTGACAGCATCGTTGTGTTCTTGTAAGCATCGGCGCATGCTCATGTGGTATATACCGAAGTTTTAAAACTCTATCCTATCGACATTATTATGTTGTATCTTAGGCACAAACGTGTTATCTCACAGCTTTCATAAAAGTGCCTAAAGCTTGATTAAAAAGCGCTACTGAGATCATAATGCACATTAATACATTAGTACATTTTCATGCCCTTTGATAATACACTCTACATATATCCTCCAATAAAGTTATTTTTCAGAGAGAAACCAGGTGGGGCTGCAGGCTACAATGAAATAAAAGGAAACATGATTAAGAATTAATACATCCATCTCCATATTACAGAAAACAAGATAGTTGTACTCGGTCATTCATTCCATGCGATTGCATGGAATTTAATTTCTTAATCCAAAAAAATTCTGCTCTCAGTAATTGCTTATGCGGGTCCATATCAGGACATTGTTGGATGGCTTCTAAAATCGTGAATTTAACTTGTGCAATTTGATGACCAGCTTCCAGCCAATGAGTGGCTACTGTTGACTTCATGTTTTTCAATCTAATATTACTTTTATGTTCTGTTATTCTAATCTTCACCTTTCCTTCCGTCTGGCCCACATATATTTTGCCACATAGACATTTTATAGCATATATCACATTCTTCGTGTCACATGTGCTCAAATGTAACAATGGTATTTTGGTACCCTTTGTGGGGTGTGTGAATTTATTCCCTGGGATTTTATTATTACAATGAGTACAATTTTCACACCTCTGCATGCCTCTGAACGCCTGTTGCTCTTTCTTCTTCTTTTTTTTGTTTGACAAGTATTCCTTGAGATTCTTTGACCTTTGAAAGGCGAATGTAATTTTCTCATCAAACAATGGTTTCAGAACAGGTTCCTGTTGGATCAATGCCTATTGTTTCTTAATAATATTTTTGATTTTATTGGCTTGCGTGGAATATTTCAACACACAGACGGTTGGTGTCTTTTCATTTGATGATTTAGCTGTAAGTAAAGATTGTCTGTTTTCCACTTTAGCAATGGATTCTTCAAGAACATTTCTCAGGTACCCTCTTTTCCTGTATTTCATGGCCTGGTCATTAATTGTTAATGAAACGTCTTCAGGGTTAGAAGTGATTCGCTTTAGTCTGATGAACTGAGACAAAGGCAATTTTTTTTTTAGAGATTCTTGGTGAAAACGTTTAAAGTGCAAACAGCTATTACAATCGGTTTCTTTGATGTACACATTCGTCTTAATGATGTTATTTTCAACTGATATATTGATGTTTTGATATCAGTTGAAAATAACATCATAGTTTTCCTGAGAGAGGATCATAAGAAACTGAAGGCCAGAGTGGAG
This sequence comes from Triturus cristatus, assembly GCF_964204655.1. Classification (NCBI taxonomy): domain Eukaryota; kingdom Metazoa; phylum Chordata; class Amphibia; order Caudata; family Salamandridae; genus Triturus; species Triturus cristatus. Next base: position 923,823,271 of record NC_140588.1, read on the forward strand.
GAGTCAGAATCGACCCTGGCGGCTCTGCGCCACACTGTGTCTACAACCAAATCAAATCCCTGTAGCAAGAGGTGGAATAATTGGCAAGTTGACTGGAGGACCAGAAAGGTCGGTCACGCCGGAATAATATTCGCATCATAGGGCTGCCGGAGCGATTAGAAGGACCAGCCATGGACCTATATCTGGAAACTTGGGTCTCCAACGAGATACTTCAGGGAAAGGTCTCAAATTTCTTCTCCATAGAAAGGGCACATAGGGTCCCGGGTGGCCCTCCACATCCAGGTAACCTGCCACAACCAGTAGTGGCAAGACTGTTCAATTATCGAGACTGTGACCATACCCTCCAGGTGACCAGATCCAAGGGCCCCTGGTGGTGGAGAACGCAACAGTACACATCTACCCAGACTACACATTGTCTGTCCAATGACAAAAATGGCGAAAACTCTCCTATATGGAGGTCAAGCGGTGCCTGTGTGAACACCAGATACAGTACACACTGCAATACCCTGCAAAATTGCATATCCGCCACAACGGGTCCAATATATACTGCTCCACTCCCGAAGTAGCCTGGTCATGGATGGACCAAAATGGACTCGCACACCCACCACCCAGGCAGTATCACGACCACCTTGAAAATTGGTGGACGCACGTAGGGGCTCGGGGAGAACCAAGACACTACATCCCACCAAAACACAGGCGGTAGGGGAATGGGTACAGGCCATAAAGACGGCGGAACACCTCAGCAACGCCACAGTGATGATGAGATCTGAATCGAATAAGACAATCGGCAAAATCGTCCCTTACCCACAATGGACTCACAAAGTGCTGAACTGGGAGGAGCAGGTCCGGAGATGATCCCACGAATGGCAAACGACATCGGGTGAAGGCCTGCTGTATGCAGAGTCCAGTGACAGTGAATCTGTGACCAATCATTAGTGGACAAGAGAGTCCGAGGAGCTCCCTGAATATCTTTTTTTATGTGAGTACAGTTATTGGCCGAAAGACCAGACAATATTTGGGGGTTACCGTAATTATCATCATTTCTTCCGGTCCATCCTCTGGGGTCTGAATCATGAGGTATCATAGGTTTGAGCAAGAATGGCTGTCATGAGTCAGCGTGGGACAGACTATAGCTGCGCCCACTGAAAACGTTAAGTAGCTGAGATAGCAATTGTTTCATAAGAGGTTTAATAGCATATCAGTACAGTAGGGAGGGGATTATAATTGTAGATACGACCTTAACTTGGACCGCTCCCGACTGCCACTCCTGGGAGCACAATCTATACAGTCTTCAAGGCACCTGAGGGATTGGGCAGATCATTTGCAGCTAAAAGACGCAAGGCGTAGTCAACACCCTGCATTATTCGCATACTCATACTACTCCTCGCTGCATAACTCGCATACGAGGCTCGACGCAATATACTGTTCCATGGAAGCCCTGACTAGGGCAGCACAAATGGAATATTTAGCCCAGATGCTTTCAGACCACAGCCCATTGCAGTTGCACCTTGCATGGGGCGCTTGCAGAGCTAGGATCCCGACCTGGCGTCTATCGGTTGCAGCGCTTAGGGACTCGACATTCCGTGCTGCCATATCACAGACAATCACCACAAATTTCCAGGAGAATACGGGCACTGCCTCCAACAGGGGTGTTGAGTGGGATGCCTTTAAAACAGTCACCAGGGGACATGCCATCAAAGATGGCATGCGGAGTTCTATTCTACATACGCTGAAAAACTCGTACCCTAGTTACTGAACGTTTACAACTACGCTTATGACAGAGGCGAGCTCCCAGCATCACTGGGAGAAGCACTGTTAGTAGTGCTGCCTAAACCTGGCGGGGACCCGCTACAGATGGCATCATATCGACCCATATCTTTATTAAATGCTGACTATAAAATATTGGGGAAGGTGTTGGCTAATAGGTTAATAGAGATGACGTCTTCTGATACATGAGGATCAAAACGGCTTTATCCCGGAGAGACGTACCGGATTGAATTTGCATCAGTAAGTTTGGGATTGGGCCCAAATATATAATTGTGCTGGGTACGTATACTATACACTATTCCGCAGGCATGAGTGAGAACAGGTTGCAACATATCCCCACATTTCGTCATTGAGCGAGGCACCAGACAGGGCTGCCCTCTGTCGCCTATCCTATTTTCCTTCGCTATGGAGCACCTGGCATGCAAACTGCAACAACAGGTGTTGGACTGGGGTATCCACGCAGATAGGCAGTGGCACATAATTTCGCTATACGTGTACGATGCACTGGTCTATCTCAGGGGGGAGGGCACGGTGTTGCAAGATCTGATGACGCTTCTAGATGCCCACGCGCAGGCCTCTGGCCTTCAGGTTAACTGGCCTAAGTCAGTAATTTTTCCCATAAAAGTGCTCCCATCGGATCGGAGGCACGGCATGCCCAGGACCCCACTGGCATGGGCCTTTGACACCTTTAAGTATCTGGCTGTCCAGATTTACCATTCTAGAGCAGATGACAATCTGGGTAAGGCAATAACCAGAGAGCGCGCAACACTGCCGTTCTGGCGCGGTCTCCCCTTGTCTCCTATGGGAAGACTGGCCATTGCCAAAATGCTGCTTCTCCCAAGGCTCCTCTACTTTTTCACACCTCTACCACACAGGCTGCCTTGGAGTATATTTAAGGAACTGGAAATGCTTCTGGTGGCGCTTATATGGGGAAGCTCCAGGTCTCGAGTGGCACTCTGTAAGCTGTATCTGCCACTCACGGACGAGGGATTGGGAAACCCAATTACGAGCACTACGACGCGGCTGCACAGCTCCAGTGGCCAATGAGACGGCTGACAAGCACCCAGGTGACAGAGATGTCCAACTGGGCAGTGCCTTTAAGATGTACAGCTATAATAGAATGGCTATTGGGCTCCACAACTCTAATACAAAAAAGCAAGACAACTTGCTAATGACGGCAGCCAGGCGTAGCTGGCTAAGATACGTGATCTTGAAAAACCTACCGTCGCCATATGCACCCATGTTACCACTTGGGATCTTACCGGGGACGTTTGCTTGTCATGGCCATCCGGAATAAGAGTCCTGGGCAAAAGTAGGACTGGAGACCTGAGGTGACCTATTTACGGATGTACAGTTACAGAGCCTGGAAAGGCTGATAGAGGTCTTCGGTATCACACCGGGCCCGTTTATACGGAATGCACTGCTGGCTCTGTGAGGACTGGGATACTGAGTTATCAATGACCATGAGCGATAAGCAGTGGGCGCAGTGTATAGGGTACCCCAAAATTATATCCACGAATGCCAGACTGAAACATACGCAGTTTAAGTATTTACACCACACATACCTAACTCTGCACAGACTGGCCCGTATGTATCCTACATTGGTTGGCATATGCCCCAGCTGCTCGGACTCGGATGAAAGGTTCCTCCACATGGTCTGGTCATGCCCACGTCTCAGGGCCTATTGGAATGAGATTGCGGCGATACTGGGGGAAGCAACAGACACCACAATTCCAGTGCCTACACATTTTACTCGGCGTCACCAAGCGTACCACAGTCCGAAAAAGCCCCAACAGATTCATGGACTTGGACTTGGCATTAGCAAAACGAAGAATAGCCCCGTCTTGGAAATCAAGCATTGCCCCCAACACGCGCATCTGGTTATTGGATCTTCGAAAGGCACTGGTGGCGGAACACACGACACAAACACCGACGGCACCCCGCGATCCCCCACAGAGCAATGGCAGGAGTATTTGTCATTTGTGGCAGGTAAGGTGAATTCACCCAGCTCCTTCCGGGGCTGAGTGGGTCCCCCATGACAGGCACTTACAACACCATGCCTATATATATCAGCGAACATGAAGGCTCCCTACCCAGGAAGGGCCCGACTCAGCACGATAGGGCCTCTGGCTCTCGCGAGTATGAGAAGGTGCGAGGCACGCAGTACCCTCCCCCTTCTTCCTCTCGCTTTCCCTTCTCCCCCGCCCTCTCCCTCTTTGCTGCTTCCACTGCCCCCATAAGGCACACACATAGGCAACCACCCTAGGTCATAAGAGACACAAATTACACAGTACAGAAGGTTTAGTTGATATCGCAAAGGTTGTGTGCTATTGTAAATCGTTTGGTGGCATATAGGTAAAATGAAAAGTACTGTCAGTTGTTTTTTATTTTTGCTGATCAAACTGTGAACAATATATGTAGACATGTCCAAAAGTTCAGCTATGGTTTTCTTCATTATAATCTCGCCAACACGCAGAACAGCCTGGTTCCCCACCAAGCGTCAAATATGTAAATGTCACTGTACTGTGTTGTATCATAAAGCTGGCAGAGTGTATTATGGATAACCTGTGAAGTCACCAATAAAGACGATTTAAACATAAAACACCTCCAGTAAAATTGTGTTAATTGTTGGTGCAAAATCCTGTCTGCTATTGTTAGTAGACAGGGTTTTGTATTAAAAACCATGGGTGGTTGCCTGGGAATGGCTATGCACCACCTATGCAATGCCTCCCTGACGGCTCTGGTTTGCATTACCTTTCCATATCAACATGCGTTGATCTGTAAATCTCAAAAACAGATTTTGCATCAGGTCTGCTTTAAAAAAAGTAATGCAAACCTGATGAATAAATCTTTGTAAACCTGGCCTTTAGGATGTTGTGGGTATCTGTACTCACCTGCAACCCACACCTCAAGCAAACCTTGATGAAATCCTTTGGAGAGTGTCTAAAATTATCTTTAGTCCACAACCAAAGTCATCCATAGCAACATTTATAGTGGGCATCTAAACTACCCTCATCCTGCAACCCAGCAATTTACACTAAAATCACATTAAAAATTTCATTTTACATAAATATTGTGTCAAAAATATAGTCACTAAAAAAATATTGAGGAAGGGAATATAGAAGTTAAGAAGTTTTCTTTTTTATATATATATCATTTTTTTAAATATTCATGTATATAATATCCTTTACTTAAATAGAGTTGCATTATGTATCTTTTGTTAATTAATGTATTGTATATTCATTATTATCTCAATGTTGGTGTTAATATTATTATTGTAATAGTTTTTTTTTTTAATATCTTGTCATTTTAAATGTGTAATAATTTTTTTATATTGAACTAGTAGTTTATGATTTACTGGTGGGTTGTTGGGTTTGTAATATAATTGTGTGTGGGGGTTATTTAATTATTAATTCATTTGTAGGTAAATAACATATTTAATTTTTAATACATTATGTGCATTTGTAATTGATTATTTGCTGTCACACAAATTATGTGTAGCATTTGTATGAATTATTATTTGATGAATAAGTGTATATAATAATACAACTTGTGAAATGTATTTTATATTTATTTTCGGTTTTAACTTCATTTGTTTTATTTAATGACTATTTTAATGTTATTATTGTTTAATTTATAATTTAATATAATATTTTAGTGGGGTTGTGGATTTTTGTGCGGTAGGAATGAAGAAAAAGTATTTATTTTAAATGTATTTATTTAATTTTATTATGTGTTATATTATTTTGCACTATTATATTTTACATTTAATTTAACTCCTTAACGGCTTGGCTTTCCCCAACTCTTGCAAAATATAACTTTTTTTTTTTTAGAAAAAATAGGCATAAATGTGCTCTGGATAAAAGTGTTTGCTTTCTATCCTAAAAATTGCTTCAATGAACAATTTGCTGAGTTTAAGTCACCAACTTCCCAGCATTCAGGAACATGCTGAGATGAAAACCTAATTTTGTACAACAGTTTTGGCATTTTTCAAAGAGGTAACCCATTTTTCGTGCTCTCAACCTACTTCCACTTTGTGATGGAAATAAGTTTGAAACCCCTGGCGATCCTTTAAAGCTATAGATTTCTCAAACCTAGGCAGCATTCCAAATTCAGCAAGAAGTCATTTTTGTAGCTCCCTCAAGGTTTTCCTAATAAATATAACTGTTAAAATAAAGAAATATTGAAATTTAGTAAGAAAAAATGGCCATTTGTCATGATAGCTGATTTACAAAATCAATAAACCATTACGTCTGCTAGACCATTGTGTTTACGGGCATATATAGGGTTTGTAGGTTCTTCAAGAGTCTAAAGTACCCAGCGCCATCAACTGACCTGCGCAATACAGTGTATTTTTATTGTGTACCGAGTATAGTCCAATTCATATGGTGAAATATGTAGAGTTAAAACTGGGTTTCAAGAAAACCTATGAAATGGGCACAAGATGGGGAGTTTTGGAGCAGTGGTTATTCGTACATCTTTGAATTTGTGGGTAGGGTAACTGTACTAGCTTATGATTTCTTATTCACTGCCTCACGTTTGAAAGGCACAAAGGCAGCAAAATCCAATTGGTAATAACAAATGATCTTCTATGATATGCTCCCACAAGTCTTCCGATAAAAATCGTACCTCACTTGTGTGGGTAGGCCTAGTGCCCGCAACAGGAAACAGCCTAAAAGGAAACATGAAAACATCACATTTTTCTACTCAAAATGGACCCCTTTTTTTTACAAAGCGGGTAGCTGTGAATTTTGGGCCCTAGCTCAGCCGGCACCTAGGAAAACCTAGCAAACTTGAAAACTGACCTTTTTTTCCAGTGTGGGTAGCTGGGGATGTGGGCCATAGTTCAGCTGGCACCTAAAGAAACCCAGGAAACGTGCGCATGTTTGAAAACTAGGGATCTGGGTGTTCCAGGGTGGGGTGACTTGAATGACTAACACCGGGTTCTGTACCCAGAACCAATTACAAATCTCAAACTCTGACTAAAAAGCACATTTTTCTCACATTTCTGTGATGGAAAGTTCTAGAATCTGTAGGCAGCCACAGACTTCTTTGCATCCAGAACTTCTCGAAGTCTCCCAATAAAATGGTACCTCATTTGTATGGGTAGGCCCAGTGCCTGTGAAAAGGAAATGGGCCAAAACACATCATGAATGCATCACATTTTTTTCACTGAAAACACCCTTTCTTTCCAATGTGGGAAGTTGTCGTTTTTGGACCCTAGCTCAGTAAACACCCAGGAAACCTAGCAAACCTGCATATTTTTTAAAACCTGACACCTAGGGGAATCAAGGGTGGAGAGACTTGCATTGCCCTCACCACATATTTTTACCCAGAGTACCTTGCAAACATCAAACCTTGCCTTAAAAACTCATTTCTGTGATGGAAAGTTTTGGAATATGTGGGAGCCACAAACTTCCTCCCACCCACAATTCCCCCAAGTCTCCCGATCAAAATGGTGCCTCATTTGTGTGGGTAGGCCTTGTGCCTGCAACAGGAAACGGCCCAAAAGAAACATGGATACATCACATTTTTCTACTCAAAACTGACACTTTGTTGCCAAGTGGGTATCTGTGAATATTGGGCCCTAGCTCAGCTGGCACCTAAGGAAACCTAGTGAACTTGCACATTTTTCAAAACTAGGCACCTGAGGAAATCCAGAGTGGGTTGACTTGAATGGCTCTAACAAGGTTTTTGTATACCAAGATTCTCTTGCAAACTTCAAACTTTGACTAAAAATACAAATTTTCCTCACATTTCTGTGAAAGAACGTTCTGGAATCTGCAGGGAGCCACAAACTTCTTTCAACCCATCATTACCCAAAGTCTCCCACTAAAAATGGTACCTCACTTGTGTGGGTGGGCCTAGTGCACATAACAGAAATGGGCCAAAACACAACATGGATGCATCACATTTTCCCACTGAAAACTGAGACTTTTTTTAAATGTGGGTTACTGTAGATTTTGGGTCCTACATCAGCCAGCACATAGGTAAATATAGCAAACCTGTAAAAAAAATGTAACTAGACACCTAGGGGTATCCAGTGTGGGGTGATTTTCATGGCTCTCACCAGGTTTTTTAGACAGAATTCCTTGCAAACCTCAAACTTTGACTAATTTGTTTAATGGAAAGTTCAAGAATCTTCAGGAAGCCACAAACTTCCTTCAATCCAGAATTCCCCAAGGCACCCTATAGAAATGGTACCTCACTTGTGTGGGTAGGCCCAGTGACCGCGACAGGAAACAGACCAAAATGCAACATGGATAGGTTACATTTTTCCACTCAAAACTGACCCCTTTTTTTGCAAAGAGTGCAGCTGTGGATTTTGGTCCCTAGCTCAGCTGGCACCTAAGAAAATCTAGCAAATGTGAACATATTTGAAAACTAGTCACCGGGGGAATCCAGGATGGGATGACTTGTGTGGCTCTCAAAAGATTCTGTTACCCAGAATCCTTTGCAAACCTCAAACTTTGACCCAAAAAACACATTTTCCTCACAATTCAGTGATGGAAAGTTCTGGAATCTGTGTGGAACCACAAACTTCCTTCCACTTGGCATTCCCCTAAGTCTCACGATAAAAATGGTACGTCACTTGAGTGAGTGGGCATATTGCCCACGACAGAAAACGGCCCTAAACACAAAATGGACACATCACATTTGTCCAATCAAAACAGACTCTTTTTTGCTGCGGATTTTGGGCCCTAGCTCAGCCGGCACCTAGGCAAATCTTGCAAACCTGAAAATTTTTTGAAAACTAGACAACCAGGAGAGTCTAGAGGTGCATGACTTTTGTAACTCTCATCAGGATATTTTACCTACAAGCCCTTGTAAACATCAACCTGTGGTAAAAAACACACATTTTCCTCACATTTCTGTGACAGAAAGTTCTAGAATAGGCGGGGAGCCACAAATTTCCTTCCCTGAGTTCCCACACGTCTTCCAATAAGAACGGTACCCCACTTGTGTGGGTAGGCCAAGACATAACGATACAGAAAACCCTGAATAGCTATGTTGAAAAATAAGTAATAGGGGAATCTGCTATATTTGGGGCCATGATCTGGCACCACTCATGCAAAACAACGAACCACAGACATTTTTGAAAACTAGACAACAAGGGGATTCCACAATGGTTTGTCTTACATGGTTCTCATGATGTTTTCTCACTCACAATGCTCTGCAAACCTTAAACTTTGCCTGAAACAACTCATTTTCCTTACATTTATGTGATGGAATCGTCTAGAATCCGCGTGAGTTCACAAAATTCCTACCAACCCACTTATGCAGATAAAAACTCTTCCCCACATGTGTGCCTGGGCCTAGTGCCCACAACAGAAATGGATTAAACAAACCCTTGTGAGGGCTCCCATTGTACTTTGTTTCAGTCTTTCCTGTGTGCGCACTAGGCCCAGGCCACACAAGCCTGAATTCCCCATGGAGCACATCATAAACTACAAAGAACGTTAGCATTTGACACACAGGGTAGTCGGTGAGAACATAGCATATGTCACATCCGCTGTTATGTGCAGTGCTGTGACTGTAGTGCACTTGTCATACAGTAAACTAAACATATACTAAACTTACGGGGCAACAAGGAAAAACCCATTGAATTGGTGGAGCATTTTGAGGCATATATACAATTTTGGAGAAACAAGGCCTTAGGTAAGATTTCAATTCCCATCAATGGTGACACTGTGTTAAGCTGTCCACACCAAATATTTTTGGGAATTTTCCTTGATACTATCGCAAATCGCCAAATTCAAGTCAGCAAGGTGGAACCATGCCAGATTGTTTATGAGTTAGTTTCCTGATGTTTTTTCTGGAAAAGTTGGGTGCATCAAAAGATAAAAACATAGCATTTGTTTAAAAGAGGGAGCTAAACCAGCCTCATGTAAGGTACAGAGTATTCCTTTCAGCTTACAAAAAGCAGTAGAGACAGAACTACATAGAATCCAAGCAGAAGGAATTATTGAAAACGTAAAGCTTCTCAGTGGATTGCACCAGTTGTTGTAGCCACCAAGAACTCTGGAGGTATAAGGCATTGTGTGGATTTTAGGCATCTTAGGAGGATACATTTCCTCTATCCAACATCATGGAAATGAGTGGTTTACTTAGACAATGCAAAATTCTTCGCCACTCTAGATCTAAGTTCGGCTTGCCATCAATTTAAACTGCAAGATGAATCCAAAAATCTTACATCATTTTTAACTCCTTTTCGGGTATTCCAGTTTAATATGATGCTGGTTGGGCTGGGCTCTGCATCCTATGTTTCAGAGGTTTATGGGTAATTTGTTGGGGAATGTAACTGGTGTAAATGTTTGTGTGTGTACACATTTTTACTAACACTTAGATAGGATAATATGAGCAAGGTTGGAGAAGTTTTGAAACAATTCTGTTCCAAGACTATTACCCTCAAAATTGAGAAATATAAATTTTGCTGCTCAGAAATATCATATTTGGGACATGTGATCACAGGTGATGGGGTCAAGCCAAAGGATGAGGTGTTCGATGCCATTCATAACTTAATGCAACCTACTAACAAAGAGGAGATTCAATTCCTTTTAGGAATGGCAGGGTTTTATGACAAGTACATTCCTAATCATGCCAAGAGTTCCTGTAGCATTATGGAAATACTTAAACAACGCACCCAATTTGTTTGGTATGAAGAGTGTTAGAGGGACTATATGGACATCAAACCTGCTCTAGCATCCCCACAATGTTTAAAATGTTTCATACCGTGTCTGCCATGTTGTGTGGTCCCGGATGCCAGTGACAAAGGTCTTGGTGGAGTTCTTAAACAGATGCAGAATAGCAGTGAGGTTACAATAGTGTTTGCATCAAGATCATTGAAAGGGGCGGTAACATACTATTCCACCATTGAAAAAGAGGCCTTAGCAGAGTTTTGGGCACTGACAGAATTCAAACAGTTTCTGTGGGAAGTAGTCTAACCGGATCACAACCCACTACAATAAATCCTTAGAAAGAAAAGTTTAGACTGCATCTTTTCAAGCATCACTAAGTGGATATTTGTGTTTCAAGACTTTTAGTTTGTTGTCAAGTATATAGCTGGTGTGGAAAATAAATCAGCAGAGTGCTTATCTAGATTGAGAAAGGATTACTTAGAGACAAGTGATGATGATGAAGTATGGTGAATGGAGGAAGATTTGCTGGTTTGTGCCATCACGTTGGGTTGTATTTCTGGAAGTGAGTGGATGTCAGAATTGGAGGAGGATGAGGAGATGGAATGTGTGCATCATGGCATAGTTGATGGAAATAACACATGGTGTTGCAATGCAAAATCGAAAGGTTATGCAAAGGTGTCTGATGAACTTGCCTTCAATAATGGTCTTGTGTTAAGGGGCACTAGGCTAGTTCCGCCTAATTGTGTGAGGGAGCGTCTAGTACATTTGGCTATGAGAACAGCAAGGTATTTGCAAAACTAAGGAGAGGTTGAGTACTGCTTACTGGTGGCCAGATATAGATCTGGTTGTGGAAAAAATGTTTACAGATTGTTGTGAGTATAAATTGAGTGACAAAACTTTGAAAGCTAGAACTTCCTCTATGGTTTGCCGTGAAATTCCCAAGGAAGTTTGGGATTATGTTCCATTTGACATAGTGAGACCCATAAGTGGTGGATCAAACTCAAGATATTTATTGGTACAGGTGGATATTCCCTCCAGGTGGCAAGACACTGCAGTTACTATACAAATCACCACAGCAGCTGTTATCAAGTTTCTGACGGAGGTGTTTGCTCTGGTGGGAAATCCCAAATGCATATTGACACTGATAATGGGGTACACTTAACCTCAAGAATTTTGGAAGGGTTTTTGAAGGGAAGAGGTGTTGCTCATAAGAAGTGTGACTTGTACCATCCAGAAACCGATCGAGTAAGGTGAGAGGCGCTTTGACGGAACTGGCTGGCTGTTATTCACACTAACAGCATCACCGACTGAGACCAGGAATGCTTACCATCAATTTCTTATTATGCCTTTGCTTAGTTATAGACCTCCCCACCGGATGCAAGCGACCTTAATTATCAGGGAGACGAAGCAGCCGCCCCTGGTATCAAACTGAACCATTGTGTTCCAGGATATAATTAAGAAGCCTCCACTTCCAGTATGCAGATACACCCTCTGGGTAAGCCTGCAATAGCTCTGTTAATATTAGGCATCCACAGCAGTAACTCGTGGTAGCCCTTTTAAATAATAGTCCATTATACATGCTCCTTCTTCCACAGGGTTGCACATATTCTGTGCTTTCCTTTTCTGTACCGGTTACGAAACCTTCTTGTTGTGCTAATCAGAACTTTGCCAGTCTACCTCTACCCTCACATGGGGTAAGTCTCTCACTTCTCTGTACCATCTCAGTGACTAGTCTTGTAACCATAATTCATGGGCCTGACAATAACACGCAATTATTTTCTCACATATGTAGCGCCCGGCAGGGTCCCATGTGAGTATTGTTTTCTTCAATAAACTCACCTTCCACACAAGGCTGCGCATAACAATCCATCAGTTGTTGTTCCAACAGCTCTCTCCTTTTTCAAACATAGTTGCTTCATTACAACTGCATACTGATGCTATCCCTCCATCTTTTTGTAGGTGTCCCAAAACTCTTAGGTTCTGAAGAGACCCTACATTGCACAAAGGGTTGAAACGCTGTCGACTGTTTACAAAAGAGAACCATTGAAAACCAGCACCTATCATTGTATAAAGTGTGGTTAACATATTGCATATCTTTCAATGGTTGTTTTTATGATACATAGGAAACCTTGTACATATGTCACAAATTTTTCACCACTGTTTTAGGTTCCAAGTTTTCACTGGGACACAACTTACTACTGTTAGATCATTGTTTAAATACCATGTGTGTATTTTTGTTTAAAAAAATTGTATAAATAACTGTTTTTGAAATACAAAGCTAAGGTGTGTCCGGCCTTCTCTCTTTTTGACATCACATTAACCCCGTTCATTGCCATTGTGCATTAGTATATCAAAATGACGTTGGCAGTGGTCCACAGGAGCCATTATTTTTGCTAATAATCCAGAAACCACTGGCATGATTGAGAGATTTAATAAAACGTTGAAAGAGGCAATTTAAATTGCTAGACACAAAAATGTAACTTGGATGGCTATGAGGAAATGTAGGGTAGAGAAGTATAGGTATACACCTCCTACTACCACAGGCAGGGACTTGTCCGTTTGTTCTGTTTAGGAAGCGCAATCTCCACACCAAAGTGTGCCCACTATGAGTGCCCTCCCGTGACCGAAATCCCCACAGGCACTCTCCGCTCGACCCGTGATAATCTGAACCCTCCCTCACAAACTACCTCTTCCTCCAACACAGACCCTTTTCCCCCGACCCATACTTCCCCCATGTCAACATCATCCCCACCTCTGCCCTCCCGTGACCGAAATCCCCACAGGCACTCTCCGCTCGATCCGTGATAATCTGAACCCTCCCTCACAAACTACCTCTTCCTCCAACACAGACCCTTTTCCCCCGACCCTTACCTCCCCCATGTCCAACGTCATCTCCAATCCAGTGGTCTCTCTCCCCCCTACTACCACTGCACACTCCCCCGCCGATGTCCCACATCCACAGACACAACCGGTCTCCACAGATTACCTCACTGACAACCCCCGCGACATCCCCATGGCCAATGTCGTCACCAATCCTTTAAACTCGTTCCCCCCTATTATCACTACACGCTCCCCCTCCGCCGTCGCACACCCACATATACAACCTGCCTCCACCGCTAATCTCATTGACATTTCCCGGAAATCTGACTTCTTACCTAGAATTTCTCTCCCTCCTCACTTGGACAGTAGACCCTCGACTCCTCCTTTGAACCCCTTGAATGGCAGCATTACTAATCCGGCTCCTCGCGTCCAACCTCTCCCCTCTCCTAACCCCACTGATTATGTCCAATCCCCGACCCCTGTTCACTCTCCCTCCAAAGACCCAAGTCATACTCGGCCCCTGCCTAAAACCTTAAACTTTTTCATCTCAATAGCACAGCAACTGAACAGAATGGAGCTGAAAATTGCTGCTGATTTCCTATACTTACAACAAGATCTTCTCAACAGGTCCAAGTCGCCGTGCTCCTTTTTCCCGGGTAAATTTCCTCCCACCCCACTCAATTCCGCTCCCTTGGCCCCTCAGTACACCCCTCGTCCCTCCAGTCCTCTATCCACCTTTCTCTCCCCATCATCGAGGCTCCCCGTCCTCTCTCTTGCATGCTCCTCAACTGCAGATCAGCAGTACAACACGCCACAGACATTGCTGAAGCTCTACTCGCTGAAGAAATTGACATTGCTTTCCTCACTGAATCCTGGTTCAATGTCCACTCCACACCCATTCTTGACATTCTCACCCCTCTAGGGTACACCATCATCAGACAAGACAGACCGATCAAAACGGGGGGTGGACTAGCCATCATCCACAAGGCAGGAATACAGATTACCAAACTTAAACCTGCAGAATACCTATCATTTGAATACCTGGGTGTCGAACTCAATGCCAAGGGCACCTCACCCATCAAATTCCACACCATCTACCATCCTCCTGGAGAGCGTACCCTTTTCCCCGAAGAACTAACAGACATAATATCACGGTTCTCCATGACAGACACTAAAGACGTGTTCCTGGGTGACCTCAATATCCACTGGAACGACCCAGAAGACTTCACTGCCCAGAACCTATCCAACCTGCTTGAAATATATAACCTCAAACAACTCTGCAATAAACCAACTCACATCAAAGGTCCAACACTGGATGCGATCATTACCAACAATGATCTGGTCTCTCTGACAGCGATTTCCCCCATTGACTGGTCCGACCACCACCTCATTCTGTTCAAGATTGATGCACTTGTCTTCCACCAACCTATTCGTGATGACAAACCTAAACACTGGACCAGAAATATCAAAGCAATCCCTTTCTCCGAACTCGAATCCAAGATTCATGCCCATCTTCAACTCCAACCCGCATCATCGACGGCCGATGACCTCACTACTCACTTTAACTCAAAAATGACAGAGGTTCTAGACCAAGTAGCTCCTCTCAAACTCAAACAATTGAGGCAAACCAAATCTAAACCCTGGTTTAACGTGGATCTGAATGAGGAAAGGCGTCAACTCAGACAAACGGAAAGGTCTTGGAGACTAAACCCCTCGACCTTACACCTAGCGCAACTTAGATCTGCTCGGCAAGCATACAAAAAACGCATTTTCAGTGAAAAGGCGTCTTTCTTCCGCAGCCAACTAGATCTGGCAAAAAACAGACCGAGAGAACTCTTCAAAGTTGTCAAAAGCCAAACTAACTGCACTCCCTCTCAAGAAATCAAAGCCACCAATGAGCGTTGTGAAGAAATTGGCTCCTTCTTCACTAATAAAGTCTCAAAAATGTATCAATCCTTCATCCAAACCTCTAACCCTCCTTCCCTCTTAACTTGCCCCACTATAACCACCCCTGATCATTCAGAAAGAGTTCTTACCAAGGACAATCAGGTCTGCCTCCAGGTAAAAAACAATGCGCATTGGTCCGACTTTGAACTAATGTCAGAAAATGAGGTTTTCCGTATAATTTCTAACCTAAAACCTTCCTCCCACACTATGGACTCCATCCCATCCACAATTATAAAAGAACTTAACCACACCATTTCCCCTTTCTGGACAAAAATCATCAACGCTTCTCTCACCTCAGGCTGTGTCCCAGACTCCCTTCAACTTGGACAAATCACACCCATTCTCAAAAACCCAGGGGCCAACCCTAATAATCTCAACAACCTCAGACTTATCTCCAACCTCTCATTCCTTGCAAAAACATTGGAGAAATGCGTTCTCCACCAACTCAACAAACACATTGATGAGTTCAACCTCCTAGACACCTTTCAATCTGGATTCAGGAAAGGCTGTAGCACGGAAACAGCTATGCTCAACGTCTCTGACGATGTTCACAAGCCTTTAGATGAAGGTGATGCCTGCCTACTCATCCTTATTGACCTATCTGCAGCATTCGACACAGTAAATCATCCAGTGCTTCTGGAGACAATGTCGAAGCGCTCCGGCATCAATGGCACAGTACTAAAATGGTTCACCTCCTTCCTTCAACACCGATCGCAACAAATTAAAATCAACTCCTGTCTCTCGAAGCCAACAAAAGTCACACTTGGGGTCCCGCAGGCTCGATCCTCTCCCCGGCCCTCTTCAATCTTTTCATGGAGCCCCACACAATCATCTTGAAAAAAGCTGAAATGAATTACCACCTTTACGCTGATGACACCCAAATCTATTTCAAAATCAAGTCTCCCAGCGACATCCAACACCTCAATGCCACTCTAACCGAGATCCAAACTTGGTTCAACCCTAACCACTTAAAACTCAATCCAGATAAAACAGAACTAATCCTATTCTCGCCAAAAGGTAACCATCGTCCAATCCAAGAGTGGCTCAAGAATCTGGTCGCCCTAAACTGCCCCATCGTCCTATCCGACTCAGTTAAATCTCTAGGCATCACCCTTGACAAGAACTTATCTTTGGAGGCCCACATCAAAAACTCTGCAAAAAGTGCTCTTTTCTCTCTAAAACACCTCAAGAAATTGAAACCTTTTCTTCCCCATGATGACCTCAAGACAGTAGTCCAATCCCTAGTTCTCTCTAAAATCGACTATGGGAACGCCATCCTAACAGGGACTCCAAAAGCTCACCTAGCCCCTCTAAGGGCAGTTTTGAACATGGCCGCTCGACTCGTATCTGGAGTAAAAAGATTTGATCACATCACTCCAGCTCTCAACTCCCTCAACTGGATTCCCATGGAAGGGAGGTGTATTTACAAACTGGCCTGCATCACACACAAAACCCTTCACTCTCCGGCCCCTAACTACCTGAACAACAAACTGGTAAGAGCAGGTCAATCCAGATCACTGAGAAGCTCCAACTCACTCCTTCTTATTCCTCCGAAACTGAATAAGAAAACCACACAATACCGATCGTTATCTGGCAACGCTCCCAGGATGTGGAATGCTCTCCTTAGAGTCCTCAGATGCAACCCCTCCTTCTCCTGTTTCAAAAGGGACCTGAAAATCCATCTCCTTAACAAATTCTTTCCTGACCAACGTCAACTAACCTAGACTTTAATGTCCGAGTTTACTCCTCTCTCTTGACATCCAAGGATAGTTGGTGACCGGACTGTGTTAACCACCTTATCTTCCATGCTGTATTTTTTTTATCCCTGGTTTTGCTTCTTACTGCCTGCCTACTATATAATGCAATTTCCGTCTGTTTTTCTTTACAGTATGTATGTAAATCGCACTGATTCCTATGGGTCAAGCTAGCGCTATATAAAACTTTAAAATATATAAATAAATAAATGCTCAAGTAAAGACTGGATTGAAAGAGGGAGATGAAGGAGGATCAACTTCAGGAAGATAGAGTACTGCGGTATGATCTACACAAAGCAGACAAACTCATGAACATTCAGGTGGGGAATGTTGTGAAAGTGAAATTACCCAAAAATTGTGGTGTTACTTCTTCTCGCTTTAGCAAGCCTTATAAAGTGACCAAGGTGCTCAAGGGGGTGGATAAGTAGATAATGGAAGGACTTGGAATTTCAAAGGAGTGTGGTGTTACCAAAAAAGTAATGTTTTTGTCATGTTAGTTGGGTTGGGGAGGGGAGGAGGGTGGTATGGTTTTTACACTCTTTGGTATCGCCCCTCTTCCCCAACCTGTCTAATGGTATGCTGTTATGGAAGGTTGCTTTTCAAGAAGAAACTGTGAATGCTGGAACAGAAAGAATAGGATTGTACTGTGGAACTGCTTTGTACTTTGGCTGGAGTTTCTCTCCTTGATAAAAGAAAAAAAAACAATCAGTTCACAGTGACTCATTTGGATTAAGAAGGAAGGTTTAGATTTGGCAAACAGTTTGTTTCACCAGGTCAAAATGGCAGTTTAAAATTGCTCACCCAGGCTGCAAAGGCAGGCCTGAGACATGTTTAAAAGGCTACTTAAGTGGGTGGCATAATTAGTGCCTAAGGCCTACTAGTGGCATTAAATTTATAGGCCCTGTGCATATACATCACTTCTATATTAGGAAGTTACAAGTAATGTAATGTGCCAGTTGGGTGTTAGCCAATTTTACTATGTTTAAGAGAGACAGCACAAGCACGTTAGCACTGGATCAGAACACAGGAGGGTGAAGGCACAATGTTTGGCTATAACCCTGCCGAGACGGCCAAGTCCAACAGTGGCACAATTTGATACTGTTAGAAATAGGGTCTCTCGTTGGCAGAAGTTTACACCCTGTCCAAGTAGGGACCCACTTGCTAGTCAGGGTAAGTGTAGTACACACTAAACGTTTACCTAAGCTCACCCTATGGTAGCTTGGCACAGAGCAGTCAGGCTAAATTAAAGAGGCAATGTGTAAAGTATTTGTGCACACACACAGTAACACTGTGAAAACACCACAAAAGTACTCCACACCAGTTTAGAGAAAATGCCAATATTCATATGAGTAAAACAACACCAAAACAACAAACATCCAACATACACAAGTCAAGATGTGAATTGTTAAAGATTAAATCAAATGTAGCGCTTAGAAGTCTTTAGTTCTTACTGGAGCTATCTGGGTGCGCTTGACCGGTAAAAATCCAAAAGTTCAGGCCGACAGTGATGGAGCATGGGCCAAATACACAAATCACAGAGACCCCCTTACAGTTCCTTGGATGTGTAGAAAATCAAAGACACTGCGTTGTGCAGAGGAGGTGATGAGTTGTGGATGCAGGTGAGGCATTGTTTCCTTAAGGCGGTCATTGAAGCTTTGCTATTCTGGGACAATGCGTTGCACACAGGAAGTGATACGCCGCTTGCTGTTGCGAGGCCTTGGTTCCTGAAGGTGATGTGATGTTGATGATGCGTTGATAGTCGAGAGCGCGGTGCGTCGATTCCTTGGTGTTGAAGTCAAATCTCTGGGCTGAAGGTGCTGCGTTGGTTAAAAGCCACGCAGGGCGGGGATGAGTTGGAGTTGTGACGGTGCACCACAAACATCGGTGGTGCGATGTCCGAGACTCAGGCAGCAGCGGTTCTATGGAGGCACTGCGTTGGCAAAGTCATGGCTGCATTGCCTCACCCACACGGTTAGCTGTGCCCACGGCTTCAGTGCAGACCACGACGATGCGTCGGTTTCACTGGGATGTGCTGGTTCTGAACTGACACGTTGGAGTTGATGCATCAATTTCTTGGTACAGTGCCAGTATCACCTCCAAGGGCCCAGGACTAGATTTGGCACCACTTGGCAGGTCAGAACTCACAGCACAGGAGCCAAGGTGTTGGTAACAAGATGCAAGTGAAGTCTTTGATGCCCCTGAAACTTCAGCAACAGGAAGCAAGCTCGGTCAAGCCCTTGGAGAGCCTTAGAAAGCAGGATGCAGAGAGTAATGTCCAGTCCTCCCACTCCCAGGCAAGAAGCAGCAGGCCAACACAGCAAAGCGAGCAGCAAAGTGGCAATCCCTCCTGCCAGCACAACAGCTTTTTCTCCTAGCAGAATCTCCTCAGTCCAGAAGTGTTCCGAGTTCATGGTGTCAGAGGTTCAGTCCTTATACCCATGTTATCCTTTGAAGTAGGGAGACTTCAAAGAAAGGTCTTTGTAGTCCACAATACCCTGCCCTTCCTGGCCCTGGCTCAACACACATTACAGGGGGGGTATGCGGCTCTTTATGTGGGGACAGGCACAGACCTATTTCAACTCCTCCCACCATTCTAGCTTAGGAAGACCCATCAGCCTGGTGATGGGCCACAAGGATATGTAGGGCACACCTTAGCTTCCTTTGTGTGTGACTGTCTACAGTGAATTCACAGAGCCCAACTGTCATCCAACCCAAACATGTATTCTAGGAACAGGCAGAGGCACAGAATGGTTAAGTAACAACTTTCTAAAAGTACCATTTTCAAACCTGTAATTTAAAAAACAACTTCAAAACAAATTTAGAAGTTTTTCACAACCAGGACATGAAAAATATAACAGCACATGTCCTACCTTTTAAATACACTGCACCCCGCCCATGGGGCTACCTTAGGCCTACCTTAGGGGTGCCTTACAAGTAATAAAAGGGAAGATTTTGACCTGGCAAGTGGGTGAACTCGATAATCATTATGCCAAGTGTACACTGTTGCTTGAAGCCTGGCCGCATAGCTGAAAAGTCAGTTGAACTTCCCTGCCCAAATAATTAACAACAATATCTCACAATTAAAATGTGAAAACAAGCCTTTACACTTATTGTTAATTACAATGAGTAATTTTTCACATTTTCAAAATGCTTTTTTATGACAACAAAATAAAATCGGTTTAATATGGTATTGTTCACTGCCACATTTAAAGAATGTGAGTACAAATTTAGTACATGTTTAACAAAGAAAACGTTCCTTCTCTTGAAGAGATGTTATACGTGCCCAATGCATTTCGCTAAGAAGATGCCTTCTTTTGGGGCCACTGGAAAATATAATCAGCCAATATGCTCATTTAAATGACCTCCAATATACATACAGGGCTTGCTTATGCAAATGCATTAATAATGATTGTACAACAAGATGAATCTCAGAAATTGTATCACAAGAGTGTTACATATCTGGTTGCTAAGACCATGCTAAGACACGTCTATTGAGACATGCCTTCAACCACCATAATGAAATGGAAAATGATACTGCCACCTGAGTGCAAACCGTGTTCATCTTTCAACAAAAACTAACGTATGGCAAATATGTAACTTTTAAGACAAAAATATTAAATCAGGTACCACCACCAAACAAGTGCTGAAGACGCTCATTTTATATGAGGCAAAGAAGAAAGTGAATGAAAAGAAGGCAAGGAAAATAAATCGGAAAAGGTTCTCCGTGAATAGTGTAACGTTTCAGCATGCTGTTAAAATAAAAAAACTGAATCAAAATGAATAAAAAATCAAGACGGGATGGAAGTAATGTGAAATGCCAATGTACTCAAGATAATGAAACTTGATGCACGTCTCCGTAAATGTGGAGTTTAGAAGCGTAGCCCGTATATCAACCAATATAAAACTTCAACTATCATTAAAGGAATTCTGCTGTATGGTTAGTAGTTAAAAAATAAATGTATAATGCAATGCAATACTACCTTTCGACAAGTTCACTAAGGAAACTGTGTAGTACTTACACGTAAAAAATGCCAAATATTCTGATACAGTCCGTGCAAAATTGATAAAAATGATGAGCTGAAGTATATGGGGCTACTCTAGTAGCATGTCCTCAAAACATAAAAAATCTAAATGAGTCTTACCTCAGTATAACGCAGTAGGCGACTACATAGGGTACAATAGCGTTCTCGAGGAGCGGAAATGAAAACAGGGCTGATCGAGTACGGTTATGTGTTCTGCACGAAATGCAAACGTCATCTTTAAAATGACCCGTTAGTATGAGCACGAAAGATTTTCAAGTCATTGGTATTATGAAAAATAGAATACTGAACTCCTGGCGTGTTACTTATGCAAATATGACCCGGTCCTTAAGACTATCTCTGAAGTGCCCGTAAGTGTAAGCACGAGAGATTTACAACTTAGGTGATTTAAAGGATATACAAAGACACTGGGCACCAGAAGTATATATTATACAAATAAAACCCAGTCCATGAGGGCTCTGTAAGGTATGGGTATGCCTAACTCAATGGACATAAACCTAAAGACGGTAGTATCTTAAACAAACAAGTGCTGTTGATATGAAAGTGAATAAAGTTTGTGTATTCAAAAACGAACAAAGTAAAGAAAACCCTGCTTCCAAAGAAAAAACATTACGTGCACCACGTATGAGTGTAGGTAATGAAGAAAAAGATGTCAAAAGCTGGGTGTATGTAAATGGTCATGAGCAATCAAAAATACCCATAGACATTCAAATTGGAGCTGGGAGATTACATATAGAAATATGGCAATGTAGTTTCTTAACTAACAATAATATTGCTTCAACAATAAATATAGCAGACAGAAACAGTCGTGATGATCACAGTGAATTTTTTTTGGGATATTATGATGCACCCAAATTGTTATGTGACACTTTGTGTCCACGTTGATGATATGAATCAAGCGCATCTAGCATATTATGAGTAGGTGAACTTGCCAGGTCGACAGTTTAAAACTGCACACACAGGCCCTGCAGTGGCAGGCCCGAGACATGTTTGAAGGGCTACTCATGTGGGTGCCACAATCAGTGCTACGGGCCCACCAGTAGCATATGATTTACATACCCTAGGCACATGTAGTACACTTTACAAGAGACTAATTAGTAAATTCCGTATGCCAATCATGGAGAAACCAAATGCCATTACATTTTAGACACAGAGCGCATGCCCTTTAGCACTGGTCAGCAGTCCTAAAACCAGCAAAAACAAAGCTCTGCACGCAGTCAAAAACAGGAAGTTAGAAGCAAAAAGGCCAGGGGAAACCACGCCAAAAGATGCCTGGTCTAACAGATACTTATGCTGTGACTTCATCGATGAAAATGTGGTACAATTAGGACAGGCACACTATATTACCTTGTCTCAATGAAACTTTACTGGCAGAGTCCTTTGGCATCTTCGGATTAAAAAACCTTGTCCACACCTCTGGCCCCTCAGCCTACTCAGGGCCCAGCCTTTTTGCCAACCTGCCCACTCTGCTTGCTAACCTTTCAAGGGACAACATATCCAATTCCTTGCCTGCACCCAGTGGTCATTATTTTAAAGCATTTTAGGTTCTTAACCATATGTTGTATAAGGATCCTATCTTACGATGCCCAGACTTTCATCGCCCATTTCACTTACAAACTGAAGCTTCTGCGTTCAGACAAGGAGCTGTCTTATTCCAGCTACGGTACGATGGGTTGCATTATATTTATGAAATCATTGGCAGGTGTTGGAAATCCACCTTTTCTGCTTGGTGACCTAATTTTTACACCTTTTAATGGACCCGACGTTTTTGCTGGTGTTTGACCTCTGTGCACTTTAACCCTGCTAACCAGTGGTAAAGTGTCTGTGCTCCCACTGTGAACAAGGTCGAATTTTCTTGGAATGTAAGATGCAGATATAGACTGTACTAAGTGATAATTGGTATTGAAAGTGAAAAATATTTATGGGATGTGTTATGACTTAATTCCAACATATTGTGAAAGAATACAAATGCGCTATTAGAGTGCGTTCCATGACACATGCAACGGTTGATAAACCTGGAAATACCCTTGAGATTGTGCTAAAAAGACTTTATTTAGTAACACAATAAACAGTATACCCTGAATATACTTATTATAATAAATATAATATCATTAACAAATATACTGTATATAAAAATGGAAGAAACATTAATGTCTTCTAACTTCTGTGTTAGGGCTAAACAAGAGGCTTGGATCCCTGTTTGATTAAACTCAGATACCTCAAATCTGCTCTTAATTTCTTCCTTAAGACCTGGGAGGATAGAAGTGAGTGACTCCTAAGTCCGTACCCCTGTCATTTCATCATCCTTTCGCCGACCAGGTGCTGCTCCTTGGGGATTTCCCCTCTGTTGATCTCCCTCAGCTATCTGCTCCAGCTGTTCAAGGCTAGTGAGGGCTTCATATCTGTTTTCAGTACTAATTTGTGCGGGATACCGAATCAAACCCTCTATTCCTGGCCCGCTTCCATGGCATACGTGCCCTTATTAGTTATGCTAAGTGAGCCAGTCGCCCCTGTAAGGCCCCCCCTATAATAACTGTGGTGGAAAAAGGGGGCGTGTAAACCATAGAGAGCTCCTTACTCTGGGTCTGTGTTTGCTCTGTCCACTCCCTTCAATAGTCCCTTCTGTAGCGGTCTAGTTGTTATCGCGTCACGTTGACGTGACGCAGGCAGCCATGTTGGCGCCGGGATGCGCGCGCAGTGTTAGCGCGCCGAGAGCGAGAGTAAGGAGTGCTGGCCGGCGCTCCTCGGGATAACTACTTATTTGTACACCAAATAAATATAGCGGTAAGACCACACGTGTCTCGAGTGATCATTAGACGACTTTACAGTGGCGACGAGGTCGGGACGGAGACCAGACCGACGGGGGAGCACAGTAGAGGGCAACACCCCACGTGGCCCCCACGAGTCGAAGGAAGACACGCAAGCAGGTCACCAGGCCCTAAACAGAACGCCGGACAGGCCTGCCTGGAGAGGGGGGAGTCACGGGAAACGTCCTAGCCAACCACGTAGGACGATCCGAGGCACAGAGCAACCGAGGAGCGTGGCAGTGCCACAGTACAGTACACGAGCTACATATAGGCCACAGGGACGACGCTGTCCACAACCGCCAAGAGCACACGCGCCACCTTCGCACGTAACCAGGCACAGAGAGCGCTGCGCTGGCTACCAAAGAGGAGGAAGTGGGGTCCAGTGACAAGAGCCCCCAGAGGATCAAGCACACAGGAAACAACGACAACACCCCAGGCAGCCCCCCGAGCAAAGCCACCGACGGAACAAGCACCAAGGAAGTGAAGATGAGTACCCCGGCAGGGTATGCGATTGCACCCGTGCAATTCCTAACGAAACCCGGAGACCCACTGATGAAATGGGAGGACTGGAAGGAATATATAGACAATTTCATAGGGGTCTTGGAGGACGAGAATGAAGAGAAATTCACTCCTCAGAGGAAAAAACGCATCCTGCTACTAAATCTAGGCCCAGAAGGACTGAGAATATACAAGAGTCTAGTACCCACGAAGAGAGAAGACACAGACGACGATGTGTATGCGCACGCAGTGGAGGACCTAGATGAGCGATACCGCCCCACCGTCTGTGTTTCAGTGGATAGATATAACTTCCAGCAAAGGAAACAAAGGGTGGGGGAATCCATCGAAGAGTATGTAGCAGCACTGAGGAAGCTGGCAGCCCCGTGCAGGTACGCACTGTGGGAAGATGAATTCATAAAAGACCAGGTGATCATGCACACCACTAGTGCAAATGTGCAAGACAAGCTGTGGGCGAGTGGGGACACCACACTCAAAGAAGTAATGGTCATAGTGAAGAGGGCAGAACTCTCAAAGAGGTGCGCCGAGGCCACCAGAAAAGAGACGGTCACCCCAACCATGGTGAACAGGATACAGGAGGGAGATCACCGCAGGGACCAGAAAACCAAACTTCCCATAGCCAAAGGGACCAGCAGATGGCAAGGGAAACAAGCGGACAGCGAGAACAAGAAGACGTGCTACAGGTGTGGAAGTTGGTCCCACGAAGCCCACGACAGACGTTGCCCGGCATTCCGAGCCAAATGCCTGCACTGCGGTATCATGGGTCACTACGAGAAGGTGTGTCGGAAGAAACAACAGAAAGGAGTGGTGAAATATGTGGACCAAAGCGCAGAAGACCTGGAAGAAGCCACGGAGGAAGAGGTGGTCACGGTCTTATGTATATATGACCAGGTATTGAGCGTAGACGACAAGAGATCAACCAAACCAGTCCTAGAGATGTCCATGGGCGGCATCACCATTTCAGTAGTGGCAGACACCGGATCCCCATTTACCATTATACAGAGAGCAGTGTGGGTAGAACATTTCCAAACCAAGTTGGGCCCTGATCTGGAGAAACTAGACATACGACCAGTAACCTATAATGGGGATCGCATTCCCATGCTAGGCTTCCGACGTCTACTGTTCGAGTTCCGAGGCCGATCAGCGTGGTGCAAACTGTATGTGGCCGAGAAAGGACCCTCCGTCCTAGGATGGTTAGACCAGGGCGACCTAGGCATAAAACTCGACCCAGGAGGGAAGGAACAGATTCTGCTCACAGACCAGGAGGAATGGCCGGACATGGATAGATGGAAGAAGAATTACCCAAAAGTGTTTGGGGGCACTGTAGGGAAAATGGAGAAATTTCAACATAAAATAGTGCTTAAGGAAGGAGCCACACCAGTAGCACATAAAGTGAGGAATGTGCCCATTGCAGTAAGGGAAGCCGTCCAGACAGAACTCCAAGATCTGGAGAAGAAGGGCATCATAGAACCCATAACCTGCGCCGAATGGCTGGCGCCCTTGGTGGTCGTGATGAAACCCAACGGGAAAGTCAGGCTCTGTGTGGACCTGAGAGAACTCAATAAGAACATAGTGGTGGAGAAATTTCCCCTTCCCAAGATAGAGGAGATGCTGGCAAGAACCAGAGGAGTCCAGTGGTACTCCACCATCGACCTTACATCAGCTTACCACCAGGTAGCTCTACACCCGGACAGCAAAAGTCTGACATCGTTCATCACCCCGTTTGGGTGCTACAGATTTTGTCGCATGCCGTTCGGGCTAGCCTCGGCGGCAGCTGTCTTCCAGAAGATGATGCACCAACTGTTCAGAGACTGCAAGGACGTACAGTACTTCCAGGACGATATACTAGTGATGGGCAGAGATAGGAGGGATCATGACCGGACACTAGAAAAGGTATTACGAACACTGGAAGCCAAAGGTCTCACGGCGGAATGGTCGAAATGCCGGTTGGGACTGCAATCGGTAACCTATTTAGGCCATGAAATAGGGCGACAGGGGATCACACCCAAGATGGAGAACATGAAAGCCATCGTTGAAGCACCGCCCCCCAAGAACAAGGAGGAGGTCAGATCATTCCTGGGGATGGCGGAGTACTATAGCAAGTTCGTGGTACAATTCGCATCCAAGACCTACAACATGAGGAGGCTGACCAGAGAAAGCACGGTGTTCCAGTGGACACCGGATGCCCAAGCGGAATTTGAAGTCATCAAAAAGGGGATCCTAGAAGCAATACCACTCAAGGGGTACGACCCACAAGGCACCACCATACTCATCACTGACGCCAGCCACAAGGGGTTAGGCGCTGTACTCATGCAAGACCGAGGAAGTGGGGACATGGAGACAATCAGCTTCGCCTCCAGAGCACTGACGGAGACAGAAGGCAAGTACAGCGTCATTGAGAAGGAGATGTTGGCGGTAGTGTGGGCCATGACGAGGTTCCGGCAGTTCCTATGGGGTACCCGATTTCTGCTCAAGACGGACCACAAGCCGTTAGTGAAGGTCTTAACATCGTGCGGACACGCCAGCGCCACACCCAGGATATCGAAGATGTCCTTAAAACTGTTGGAATTCAGATATGACGTGGAGTACATCCCTGGAAACAAGAACCGAGTGGCGGACTACTTGAGTCGAGCGGCGGCCATGGAGCCGGGAGAAGAAGACCCAGCGGACAGGGGAGAGATGGTGGCTCTCATAGAGGACCAAGAGAAGATCATCAGCATACAAGAGTGGACCGAAGCTTACGAAGAAGATGCTGACCTTATGGAAGCAAAAGTGCACATCACACAAGGGTGGCCTGATAAGAAAAAGGTGAAAACCAACCTCAAACCTTTTTATGAAGTGAGAGAGGAACTGACAGTAGGAGATAAGGGCATATTCATCTACCGGGGAGACAGAGTAATCCCCCCCACGAACCTCATCAACAAACTGCTGGACTTATTACATGAAGGCCACCTTGGTATAGGGAAACTCAAAGCCAGATCGAAACAGAACTACTGGTGGCCAGGTATGGACATGAGAGCAGAGAGACATGTCAGAGAGTGTCCCCAATGCCAAGGGGCCGACAAAACATTGAGACCATTACGTCCAGCACTTGGAAAATTCGACACTCCCTCAAACCCATGGGAAGAGTTGTCAATAGACATTCTAGGACCGGTGCTGGATGACCAGAGCATACAGAAATATGTGTGTGTCCTCATCGACCGTTATTCCAAATGGCCAGAAATAAAAGTGAGCGAATCCATGGACACGGAGAACATCCTGGAGTTTCTATCGGAGACATTCACCCGAGAGGGAATTCCCAAGTCCATCTTAAGTGACAATGGGCCACAGTTCACATCAGAAAAATGGAAACAATTCATGGGGAGAAATGGCATCTCTGTAAAGCACACGGCCGTATACCATCCGGCAGGTAACGGTCTAGTGGAACGATTTAACAGAGTGGTGATGGGGGCCATACAAGCGGCCATCACCTGTAACAAAGACTGGAAGAAAGCGTTGGAGAACATGGTATGGGCCTACAGAATAACGCCCACAAGCACAGGGTACAGCCCGTTTCAAATATTGAGAGGACGTGAACCCTTCACGCACGACAACAGAATCTGGAAGGAGAAGGTAGTGACCAGCGAATGGTCTCCGGCGGTCGTAAGAGCAAATCTGGAGAGGGCACAAGCCATCTACACCAATAACTACAATAAGAGGAGGAATGTGAAGGACACTCGGTTAGCGAGAGGAGAATGGGTGAGAGTAAAGCTGGCTACCCTACAAAGGAAAGGAGACAGCAAGTACAGCAAGCCGATGCAGGTTAAGGAAGTGTATGATCGAGCGGCCCTGCTCAGTGATGGGAACGTGTGGTCGCAGGACCGCATGGCCCGGTGCAACAAGATATTGAGATGGGAACAGTGGGATCCGGAAGGTGAAGGCAGGGAAGACGTGGATGAAGAGAATAAGGTGAGCGGAAGTGAAGAAATGGAAGAAGCAGGTGTAGGAGAGGAGCAAGTAGGTGAGCAAAGGGGTGAGACCCCAGTGGCAGAGATGGACAGGCCGAGAGGAAATATGAACAGTGAAGGAGCGATGACTGGAGGAACAGAACTCGAGGAAACGCAGAGCCAAGTGGCTCGAGGGAACATTGGTAAGGTGACAAGGAGCGGAAGACAAGTTGTAAGGCCTTCCAGGTTCCAAGACTTTGAACTGGACTGCGAGCTGTAAGTGACTGATCGTTGGTTTGGGAAAAAGGGGGAGATATGTAGCGGTCTAGTTGTTATCGCGTCACGTTGACGTGACGCAGGCAGCCATGTTGGCGCCGGGATGCGCGCGCAGTGTTAGCGCGCCGAGAGCGAGAGTAAGGAGTGCTGGCCGGCGCTCCTCGGGATAACTACTTATTTGTACACCAAATAAATATAGCGGTAA
Source organism: Triturus cristatus (assembly GCF_964204655.1). Taxonomy (NCBI): domain Eukaryota; kingdom Metazoa; phylum Chordata; class Amphibia; order Caudata; family Salamandridae; genus Triturus; species Triturus cristatus. The sequence goes on from NC_140588.1 coordinate 923,851,968, forward strand.
GACCACACGTGTCTCGAGTGATCATTAGACGACTTTACACCTTCTTTGCTCAAATGTAGTTTTGGGGTTGTCATCACTTTAAAGTAGGAGTTGAGGGACGGTATTATCTTAATCGAGGGGACAGGAGCTTTCTTACACCTTCGTCCTGCTGACTTATTATACCGTTTTACTGTCTTAGTAGGCTTACCAATATTATAATTTAAATTTCCAAGGCGACCACCCGCAATGTTTTTGGGTTACGTTGTGTTAGCTGCAGGGACTACTAAAGAAAATCTGCTTCCTGACTTACCCTGGTACTGGCAGCGGCGCGAGTATGGAGCGTTTACCTTGTTGTTTTACTCACGCCCTTTCTTCCATAGAGGCAGGATAGCTATTCCTCTGTGCTACCGCTTGTCTCCTCTGCCAATTGCCCCTGCTAGGTCACAAACCTCCTCCAGCGTTCATCGTCTCAAACTCCCCGATGCTTGGCTCTCCTTTCTTGCCCATCTCTCGGGGGTTGTGCTGACGCTGCCTCTAGGAACCCTGGCGAAGGCTGTCCTTCCCGCCCAAGGTCCTGTGTCACCGCCCTCCAACGCGGTATCAGCTACCTCAGCATTCAGACCCGTTTCCTCTCCATCAGCAAGCACTAGCTGGAAAATGGGTTGAGGGGACTCAGACATTCTCCATCTTTGCGGTATGCTCATCCACCCAAGAGCTCATGGCCGCCATGTTCCTCCCTTCGGCCTCATAGACTTTCACTTCTGCCCCCGGAACCTCTAGTAGTGTCTGGCAGGTGCAGAACTGTTTGCCAATACCGATGTTTTTACTGTCCCCGCTCTACCTCTCTCAGAAGGATGCTGCCCCCCATGGCCACAAGGAGGCTATCGTGGGTATTGCCTTAAAGAACGACCCTTTCTCCGCCAAAGATTTTTCTTGCATCATAAGGTCAGATGTATGTAAGACAATGGATCAGCGGCGGTGGGAGCTCAGTAGGAGAATGCACAAGCTTCATAAATTGGGGCTAAGGTGCAACTTAAATTCACAGTAATACTATGCATTATGTGGGATAATAAGATGTATAATTACAGATTGGTGGAAGATATGGATAAATTGATAGACTCCATTAAAAGGACCTCCAACATCTGAAGAAATGCCTTTGTTTAGGGCATAGAAAAGGGAAAGAGGTGAAGGGGGGGCAGTCGCGATTAAGTGTAAGCTTTCTTTGTAGTCCTCTTCCTTTTATTTTCTATTTTATTTTTCTCCTACGGTGGCTCTAGGGCATGTAAAATGCAAATCAGTAATGGGAGGGTCCCTCAGGGTGGGGGTTGGGAAGGGGAACTAGGTGGGGAGCAGTGGGATTACAAAAATCCTCAAATTTGCTATATTCACCAAAATGTGGTAATTACAACTGTAGATCTTAACTATGGCAAAGGGATGTCAAGGTGGAGTTGGTTAAAGAATTTATGGGGGGATGCAAAGAGATAAGGTTTTTGACCTGGAATGTCAATTGCCTCAGGACAAGGGGGAGGCAGAGATTGGTGCTTAGGTATCTAGAGGAGAGTAAGCACATGTTATGATCTTACGGGAAACCCATTTGATAGCAACTGAGAGTAGAGTCATTTTTTCTAAGTGTAGGTAGATAGAGAGTTACGTAGTCTTGGACTAAGATGTGTGTTGTAATGGGGTCGCTATCCTTCTGAGGAGTGGGGTAGGAGTGGAGGTTTTGACCTAAAAGATAGAAAGCTCTGGCAGATGGTTGGTGGTGGACCTAGGGTGTGCAGTATTCAATTTACATTTACAGGTTATATGCCAAATTCGGATGATCTTTTTTTACCTTGGAGTAGAATCTGATAGAGTCTAAACTCCTGGTTGATCTTGGTGGAGAATTTACTACCCTATTGGATGTTAACCTGGACAGATCTACTAAAAGGAACTATATACACACACCCAAGACCAGACAGGGTTTAAAAAAATGATGCAGGACTTTGGATGGGTGGGTGCCTGGAGACATCAAATGGGTACAGAAGGGTGTACACATTCCATAGTAAAAAGTATGGTGTCCAACACCTCCCAGGTCATATATCAGATAATTCAACTGGAATCATGATGGTTGAATGCCTCGGAGCTGTCTAGAATTCAAGGTGGACAGTCAACCGCGCCCTCCTTTTGCTTGCAGATATTGCAGTTGCCTTTGTTGTGTTTTGATTTAGATACCCGTACATAGGTTTCCATGAATCATGTCCTTATATAGTCACAATTTTCATTACCCTTATTTAGGCATAGAATCCCAGACCTTATTTAGGCATTTGCCATGCTATCGAAATACAGGCATGGTCACCTACATCCATCCATCCCACGTCACAACGAGTTCTTAGAAACCAGACCCTTAAGCCATCGGGACTTTCCCTAGCTAGGATTATTGATTTCTCCAAGAACTCATCTATTATACATGAACTACTATTCCTTAGGGGTTCATCCATGACGTCTTCCTCTGCCCGACTTTACGTCAATGCTAGCATTCCTAAGCACCTTCGAGGTATGAATATGCCTTCCCTTACCATTGGAAACCACGGCACGGCACGGCGCGACTTGACTGACCAGATGCTGTCATCCCTGCTCGCAGAGCATCCAGCTTAGAGTGTTCTGACTCCCTTCGCGGGGTGTTAGATTTTGAGACCCGGAAAGAGATTCCCACCTCTCTCATTCTAAGGTATGGAGTTGACAAGATCCTAGAGGGACTCTTGGCATACAAACTTAGTATATATCATACTATAAAAAACAGCACCCACTCTTACCTTGTACTTCCCTTAGGTTAGGTACACTGGGGTAGAATTATTTAGAAGCATCAGACGAGTTTTCACTTTTTAGCCTGTGTTATTTATGAATATATATATGAATATCTGTCATAGCTAAAAGACAATGCTGTTGCAGTATTATTTCTTCTTACTGCTTACCCTGTGCGTATTATATTTTGCTTACTGTCTAATGATTGTAACAGTTCATATCTCTTACACGAGAAACAAGACTGTTCAATAAATCCTTTTATTGAAATGCCCATCTATCAATTTCTGTGTAAACTCTGAAGAAGCTAAGCATGCACGATTGACTGAGTGAAACTGTTATCTATTGTTTCCACAATTCTGAGACGCGTTCCAATTCTAACGGAAACAAAGTTGTCATGTTTATGCGGTTGTCAGAAACAAATCCCTTCTTGTTCATTCGAGAAGTTTCTAGTGACCTCTGAGTTAGCTGGCACACACAAGTAATTAAGTTTAATGTACTCGATAGGAGCATACTGACCTTAGTCCTATGCAAAAACTATAGTGTATATTATTCCAATCCGCAGAGCCTATAAGGGAAATAGGAACTACACTACACCTTGAAAAGAACTAGTGAGGATTTCTTTATTAATCATATGGCATCTGCCTCCCTTGCCATAGTTTGGGACACCTTCAATGCTTTTATTAGGTGTGTCTTGAGAAGCCAAGATAATTTTAAGAATAAGACAAAAAGAATGGAACTTAATTCCTTGTAGCAAGACATTGCAGCTTTGGAGGCTAATTTGCAGACACTGTTAGATCAGGATAAAGATCAAATATTGAAAAGTCTGAAAGAGACGCAGCTTAATTTTAAAATCAAGCTTGAGACAAAGTGTAGGGAAAGATGGCAGGTTAGTTCATTAAACGTCTTTGAATATGGGGAAAGAACAGGATCACTTTTGACATAGAAGGCCACGACAGAAAGGACCAGGAATAACATCAATGAGCTGAATATTAATCCCCGAGGGGATATCTAAAAAGGCAGGAGAAATGGAGGAGCACTTAGTCTCCATATTTTCAGCATTATACACAGGGGAGGTACATTCAGATCTTGATAGGCTAAGGGATTGGTTGAAGGAAAAGGATCTCTGTTTGGGTTAATGGAGGTAGGAACAGAGATGCCTCGCTGGACCTGCGTCTGGAGCCTGTATGTCTCGCTGGACCTACGTCTGGAGCCTGGATACCTATCTGGACCTGCGTCTGGAGCCTGGATGAATCGCTGGACCAGCATCTGGAGCCTGGATGCCTCGCTAAATCAGCGTCAGGAGCCTGGATGCCTCGCTGGACCTGCGTCTAGAGCCTGGAGCGGGATGCGGAGGAGCTGTGGAGTCGATGAGCCTTGGCGGGAGACATTGAGGCGTGACGATCGCCCGTACCTGGTGGTAAAGTCTGGCAGGTCACATGGAGACACATTGCTGACCTCTGTGAGAAGACCGCCTTGCGCACCTTGGAGCTGTTAATAGTAGAGGCTCTCCTGCACCCCAACATAGGGAGGCCTGCATCGCATACTATGATCCACCACTACACCGGGGTGCACGGAGGAGATTACCAATGGTGGGTGCCACCTCTCTGCATCGCAGGCCGGATGATGTTGGGCTGGCCGGACGCTGTGGAGGGTGAGGCCCCTGAGCTGCGCTGAACTTGTGTGGTGGGAGCACTGCAACTTCACGCCTAAGCGGGCCGTGCTGCATCAACTGCATCAGGAGGTTCACCAGTGGACTTGGCGGCAACTGCTGTACCCAGGCTTGTGAAATCCCACCTGGCTGAGGCTCCTGCTGGCTGAGTCACAGATTTGGAGAGAGTGCAGTGGATTGCGCCACGGTGTCAATATCCAGGTAAGGAGAAGGTGGGACGCGTAGTGCAGGACACCTGGGGGTCGAGTCGCCCAGGCCTAGCAAACATAGATGACGCACCCCCAGTGGTGGCTCATCCACTATGGTGGAAGAGCGTCGCCCCACTGCTTTCTAGTAGGGCAGAAGAGGAACAATCATCACATGATGATAACTTACTGATGTAACAGTGCTATATTTCCTTTGCGGATGGGAGGGTGGGTAGGACTGCTCCAAGCACGGGGCAAGGCATGGACAGATTGGCATGCCCACTCAAGTGTGCAATGACTGTTTTGTCGGCCCACTCAGGCCACCCAAAGCAGTCATGCACACTTCCCTGTTCATAATGCAGGCTGCATTACAGCCTGCATGGAGAACATGCCCAGCCCTCCAGTCCCTGGCTGCATGCCTTGTCCAGTTGCCAATTACCAATCCCACCGCCGGATCACAGGGTTGTGATTGGCTCAGGGGAGGGAGCCTGGCTGTCTACTTCCTGTTTCTGGAAGCAGATGCAGGAGAGCAGGAGCAACGAAGACACAGGACCTGGCTTCGAGGTAAGACTTCCCTTAATAAAATATTTACAACACCCACTCACACACAGATAACCGTGTCCACGCTTCATCCAGTGTTCTTTCCAGCGTTTATCACCTCCCAGCTGTCCAGCCCCCCCAGCACTTCTCAATGGCGGCACCTGTGCGCCCATGCACAGTGAGCGTACCACTCATACATACGTGGTTGCTACGCATGCCATAACATCGCATTCCATTCCAATGCATACTAATTCTAGGCACATTGCAACAGTAGAGTAGGTGTTGCATAGCGGAGACATTCATATCACTATTCCCACTTCAGTGAGTGCAACCCAAAACTAACCTTTGCACCCCAAACCCAACCCTGGAATTCCTTTTTGAGCCCCCATAACACACCCAAAAATCGAATTTGACTCAAATGCACACCCCAATTTCCACATTTTACCCCAAAACACCCCCCAATTTCCATATTTTACCCCAAACCACACCCCAATTTTCATATTTTACATCCAAAACCCATACCCACCCGAAAAAGTTTAAATTATCCCATTACTGACCTCACAATGCATTGTAACCAAATGCGATGTAAAGGCACCTGCGTTGTCGGAGTTGCGTTGTTAACAATGTACTGCCTGGTCATCTCCCTTGCCAAAGGCAACCCATAGGCTATGCTGTTTGCGTCCGTCTGCCCCTGAACCGCGCTCAGCACCTAGGAGCCTTCCTCTTGGACACTCCACCGCTACGACGCCAGCACCCTCCTCGCCATCAACCCTGGATGCCCCCTCGCCTGCCAGGACCAACCTCTGCTCCGGACGCGGACATTGACATCACCATCACTGACGGCTGCAGTATCACCCGCAAGGAGCAACCCGAACATCAAGGAGGAGGCATTGCCATCACCTACAGAAGCACACTCCGACTGACCACGCACTCTAATGACCCAAGGGTGACCATGGACCACCTCAACTCCCAGATCTGAACCAAGCCCAGGCACATCCTCTGCGGCACCCTCATGTGCCGGTCCCCTGGGCCATGGCCCCCCATTCTCCAATACCATTGTAGACCTCATTGCACCCCAGGGTCTCCCATCCACTGACAACATCCTACTCAGTGAACTCAAGTTCCACCTGGACAACCCCAGTGACCAGGAAACCACCCCCTCCTGGGGAAGGTCCCCTACATCAGACGCATGCAGCAAGTCACCACGTCACCTCTGCCAGTGGGAACTTCAACTACAGCCACAACACCAGACTCTCCTGGACCGACCATCATCGGTAACATCACGTCTTTACCTTGCCCACCGGATGCCACCGCCATCATCGCACCCCCTCTTAGCTGGATCAAGGCCACCGAAGAACGTCTCATCAACTCCCTCCGCACCAACACTCCACCAACGCTTACAGATGATGACACCACAGCGCGCAACCGCCAACGATAGATCTCCAACAGCGCCGACATTCGGGCGCCCCTCATGAACGGCACTGCGTCAGTACCTTCCGCCTGCCTGATGGCAGGCATGAAGGCGACGCAGTGACACAGGGATAGGCTGGCCCCATGCATTGATGTAGTTGTGTCAGACAGAAGTAGCGATCTTTACAACTGGCGTTTTCACCTAAAAACTGTCGCTAATGGCTGTTAGCGACAGCTTGGTAATAGGGCAATAAAATTATTGCCGCATTAGCGGCAGAAAAGTGCCGCTAACGCAACAAGAACTCTTTGTGAATATGCCCCAGAGTGCCTAGATGCACAGATTATAGATACAGAAATGATTGACAATTTAAAACATATCAAGGTTGGGAAGGCAGCAGGGCCAGATGCCATTCCAGCAGAGCAGTATCGGCTCTTGAAGGAAGAAGTTGTGCCTATTTGAGGGAAACTCTTTAATTCCATCTAGTTAGAAAATGCCCAGATTCCAGATTCAAGGAGGGAAGCAACATTGGTATTGGTTTTTAAAAAAACAGCCAAGGTGCCTAGAAAGGCAGATTCATATCAACCAATATCATTATTAAATGACAATTATAGAGTCTTCACAAGCCTATTGGCTGGTATAATGGCCAAAGTAGCCCTGAAGCTAATCCAGTTAGATCAAAAGGGCTTTATTCCAAAGCATCAGATTCATGAGCTTACTCAACAATTTATAGAGTCAATAGACCTAGCCACGGCACACTCTATTCCTTTAGCAGTTGCTACGGTCAACGCTGCTAAGGCGTTTGATAGAGTGTGTTGGGTCTATCTCTGGGAGGTCTTGGCAATATTTGGTTTCAGCCCTTGTTTCATTTCGACTCTCCGGAAATTATACACAAATACGTCCGCCCGAATTTTATTCAATGGTGCACTGACAAAGAGCTTTGGAATTGGCAGATGCACGAGGCAGGGATGTTCCCTTTCCCCTCTGCTTTTTTACATATAAATTGAGCCATTTGCCCAATTGCTTAGAAAAGATCAGCAAGTAACTCCTTTCTCCTGACAGCAAAAAGGATAAGATAGTGTTGTAGGCTGACGGCCTTATTCTTTAAACTTCTGACCCCGCCCAGACCATCACAAGAGTAGAGATTTTGGCAAAAGAGTTTGGGGCTACATCAGGATTCTCTGTGAATGCATCAAAGTCAGATGTTATGTGTTGGACCATCATTTATTGGGATGGAGAGGTTAAGTCAAAGATTAAATATTGAGGTATTTCTATATTGCAGTCACTGGAGGCTCTGCCAGCATCCAATTTAGGGAGGGTGGCAAAGGAGGTTAAGTTACTGTTCTCTAGCTGGAGGAACTTGCCATTAACAGTATACAGGCAAGTACATTTGATTAAAATGTCAATACTCCATAGGTTGACATATCTCTTCACCTGTATTCAGCTCATGTTTCCTAGAACGGCTTTAGTTAAATTACAGGGGAAGATCACAACTTTTATTTGGGGTTGGGGGGCAGGCTTTCTTGGTAGAAATTGAGGCAAAGGTTAAGGAAAGGAGGCCTGTCACTTCCAGATCTGAATTTGTATTGTTTGGCTTTTCAATTTAAAAATTGCAGTACGCCTCTTCATGGGGGGAGGATGTTTGCAGAAATGACTGCAGAATGGGGAGTCACTGGGTTTCTTTATAAGTTTGGCACTCCAATTTCTTTAAAAAAAAGGTTCGATTAAAGGTTTTAAGGGCTGCGCTAACTCTTTGGGTTAGAGTTAGGAAAATATTGGGAATAGGTTTTTATTCAGATTTTTCACCAATTTGGGGCCCTGCTGGAACCCCAGAACGTATGTTGGACGGATTAAGTCTCCCTTTGAGAAGGACAGGGATAGTTACCTGGGGAGAGATATTTATAATAGAACAGGGGTTAATACCTTGGGAACTACTTAAAGTTAGGGCGGGGGTACCTTATCAAGATTTAGATATATCCAGCTGTCTTCATGGTACGCAAGAGCCAATGGGGAGCAGAATAATTCTTGGGATGACGAATCATCAATGCCGGATGTGAGGACTAAGCGTAAAGAAGTCGTTATGTGGTACTGGAAGCTATTAGATGACTCAGAAAGGAGGTTGGCGGCACCGCAGCAGATATGGGAGGGAATGATCCCAGGGCCTGAGCTGTCGTATTTGTGGCATACATCCCTAACTTTTCCATACTCTACGGTTAAACCTTCTAACTTAATGAGAAATCATTTTCTTACGCTTAATATATTATATTGGACACCTCAAAGGGTAGCCAGATTTGTAAAGGACCTGATCCCTAAATATAAGCAAACAATGAACATGTTTTTGTGACTTGCCAATGCTCGAAAGATTCTGGGAGACTGTGAGTAACATCATATTGGAAATGATGGGGGCAAACCTCAAGATTACTCGTGTGCTAGTTCTGGTATGGGTCGATATTACAACAGGACGTCTCCTCAGTAGATTACAGTGGTCCCTACTGTTCTACTTAGTATTGCTAGTCAGAAGGAAGATCTGCATACATTGGCTAGACCCAAGTCCTCCCTCATGGGAGAGCTGGTTAAAAGCATTATGATGGGACTGTAGATTGGATACAGGAAGCACCCATCTAGGGCAGATACGGTATGGGATAAGTATATAAGAAGGAGTGGCATATCGGTTACAGGAATAAGAGTGTCCTATGATTACACCTAAGCACATGGATATTGGCAAAGTCAGTTCAAGGGTGCTGGGCCCAAAGCAAGTGCAACAGGCTGACGGCCACCCCCGATACAGTATAGCCTAGATTTGCAGCAGTTTTGGTGAAATGAGGACAAAAAGAATGGAACATTAAAGTCTTTATATTTTAAAAGGGAGGGAAAAAAGGGCAAGGAAGTGAAGCAAAAACATGAATAAAACATCCTATATATAATACAAGGCAAGAAGCAACATCCTCATCTATTAAATTTTATATATAAACCACTCAAAAACCATATAATTAGAAGCACAATAGCCACTTAAATGCAAAGATATAAAAAGAAGGGCGGAGAGATAAAATATTTACGGAGGTTGGAAATTATCAAATAATATAGGATTAGTAGTTGATACAACATTTCCATGTTGGTTAAGAAATACAGTAAGAGGTAACCATAACAGTTGGGCATTATGAGAAGACAAATATTACATAGTGTACATAGTATCTAACTTATGATGCGAACATACACAATACCACCCGACTTTGGATGATCATTTAGATGCTGATTGCCAATTAAAACCTATTTGCTGGAAGGCAATGGCAAGTAGGATATCTAATAGCTTATCATTCGGAAAAGAAGGATTAAAATCATAAGTCAATGTACCCAAAAAAAGATAAATAATATTAAAAGAGCATTGTAAATTAAAAATAGTCTTGATATGGGACCATATTATATGCCAGAAGGAAAGTGTAAGAGGACAATAAAACAACATATGAATAAGGTCTGCTCTAGGAAAATCGCAGGACCAACATTTAGAAGAAACATCTGAAGAAAATTTGAAACACATACAGGAGTAACATAAAACCTATAATAAATGAAAAATAAGGATTGAGTAATACTAGCAGACCTGGAAGTTTTATACGTGTCCATAACCAATTGCAAAAGGAAACATCCTAAAATACCCCCAAATCTCCTTCCCACAACAGCTCAGTCTTGGTTTTGGATTTGGTTTGAGAGGAAATTGGACGAGATAGACACATTTATAAATAGCCGATTCTTTAGGACCTGACTTTAGAAAATCAATGAAGCTAGAGGGAGAGGGAACTAGAATAGGAGAATGTTGTAAGGAGAAGAAAATATCAAGAACTACCTTCATAAGTAATAAAAAGGAGAATAAAAAGATTTAGGAAAGTGATAAATACGATAAAAATGGGGAAAAGAAATAGGGTAATTATTATGAAAAATATGAGAGATCCACATGAGACCTTTATCCTTACAAGTACGCCAAAATAATGTTCTATTATTAATTTTGAGAAGGGACTTATACCGTATTGGCATTTCCAAGAACAAAGAAGGAGTTACACAAGTTGGGAGAATGTAGATTTGAGCAAGGAGACCATCTGACATAAAATAGGAGAATAAAGGAGGGGATTAGTAGAGGAAATGTAACAATCACTTTGACAGTAAAGGCGGAAAGAAAGGTTTTTTCAATCTCAAGCCATAGTGGAGAGCATGGTGAGGCTACTTCTGAAGTCCAAAGGGCAGCTTGACTTAAGGTAAAACATCTATGACATCAGTAAAAGTCTGGAAAATGAACTCCTCCATCTACTTTAGCTACTCTTGGTTTTTATTATGCCATAAGAATTTAGTAAGTATTGAGTTAATTTTTTTTAAAGGATTTCGGGATATGAACTGGAAACATAGAAAGAAGGTACAACAGCAGGGGGGAGATCATCATCTTAATTGAGTCCAAACACCCCCACCAAGATAGAAATAAGGGATTCCAACAGGAGAGAACATTTTCCACTTTGGCAGTAATTTCTTTAAAGTTACTTGCAACAGTGTCTGAAATAGAGTTTGTAATCCAAATACCTAGATATTTGATTCTAATGGATGTAGACCAATGGAAACCAGTAATTTGAAAGGAATTACTAAAAGTATTCTTAGTAGGTGGGACAATTTTGGTTGAACATCGTCTGCATAAGCAGCACATTTTAGATGATGATCAGCATAGGTAAACCGAGAAATAGAGGAGTTAAGACAAATGCAGAAAAGAAAAGGTTCTCATGCCAGCAAGAATAATAATGGGTATAGTGGACAACCTTGTCTGACTTCACGTAGAAGGGGGAAATAAGAAGAGTATTTGCCATTGACCAATGTTGAAGCACGTTGGGCATGATATAATAAGAGCTATTAATTTAGGGCCAAATCCATGCCAACGTAACGACTGAAACATAAATTCCCAATCTATTCTGTCAAATGCTTTTTCTTCATCTATTGTTATGGCTGCAAGGGAAGATTTAAATAGAGGGGCTTGATTAAGAACATCAAGAAATCGCGTGGTATCCATGTAAGCCTACCTTTAATAAAACCTGATTGTTTTTCCCCTATTAGAGAAGGGAGAAACAATTAGGAACAGAGCGCTAAGAGTTTAGCAAACATTTTATAATCCATGTTTAACCGTGAAATGGGTCTGTAATTTTTACAAGCAGTGGGGTCTGTCCCATCCTTGTGAATAACACATATTATTGCATCCTGAAATGTACCAGGTGTGGAAGAAGAGTCAATAAAATGATTAAATAAATGAAAGCGATAAGGAAGGAGAACATTAGAAAAACAAAGGTAAAAACTCAACTGTAAATCCATCAGGACCTAGTGTTTCCTCAACCTTAGCTACCTCAGAGCTTGAGATATCTCAACAAGAGTAAGATCAGTTTCCAAAGATTTAAAATCTGAGTGAGAAGAAATAGAATGTGGACTGTGACAGAAATAATCAGCAATTTCAGAGGAATGATAAGGAGATTCAGGAGCACATATATAAAGACTTATAAAATGTAACAAATTCTTCCAGAATATCTTGATGATTAGAAATGGAACTAGCTTGCAGGATAGACGAGTCAATGATACATCTTTCTTTTCTCACTTTTAAGTAATTCGCTAGCAATTTGCCTGCTTTCCTTTTTCCCCTCGTAATAACGTGCATTGTTTCTAAGAAGTACGGAATTGGCTTCATTGGTGAAAATAGTATTAAAGTGCAATTTGGCTTGAAGTAACAGCTGAAGATCAGAAGATAATATAGAAGAAAAATATTGTTTCTCCAAGGATTTATTTGAGGGAAGCAGTGCAGTATGCTCCTTAGTACGAGTCTTCTTTTTCCCAGATACATCATTTAAAATAAAAGTACAGCAGATGCTTTAAAGGTTTCCAATAATAGAGAAGGGAAGGTGAGATTAATAATGTTAAAGGAAAAAAATCAGTCATAAAAGAATTGAAAAATTGAGCATCTTGTAAAAGAGAATTGTTAAATCTCCATCTATGTGAAGAAGCGCAAGGAGGAACCAAATCCAAGTCGGTAGTATACATGGCATGATCCGAAAGTATAACTGGAGCGATATTAGATCATGTGATGAACTGTGAGAGGGATTTGGAAGGGAAAATATGTTCGAGCCGTGAGAGTTTACCATGAGAAGATGAATAATATGTGTAAACTCGAGTTGTAGGGGTAGATAATCTCCAGGAATCCATTAACGTCCCTTTAGAAATAACAGAGTGAAATTGCTTATGCGTTCTGTGTGGTGCAAATAAAACTAAGAATTGCCTTTCCAAAAAGTGGATCCATCATTTGGTTACAATCTCCACCCAAAATAAAATACACATCATGATATTGCGTACACTTTCTTGCTATGGAAGGCCAAAAAGTATGGTAAGCTGCGTAGGAGCATATGCATTCAACACGGTAAGGGAGACATTATCAATAAGAAAATTAACAATAATCCGTCTGCCCAGTAAGATGAGTTTCTTGAAGGAGAACTAAATCAGGATTGGACTTACCTAAATGGGAAAACACTCTCTGCCATTTAATAGGATTAATAGACCCTTTAATGTTCCATGTATTTACCCAAAATGATACAGACTGAATAAAGAGTAAAGTACCTAAGAACATTGAACATGTAAGAAAGAAAACAATATTGGTCAATAAATAGAAAAAGGAGGCAGAAAGAAAGGAGAGGAAGGATAGTATCAAAAGTAAGAAAAGAGAAATTCATGAAGGAAAGGAAGAAGGATAAGGAGAAGGGAATACAATAAACAAAGAAGAAAAGACAGAATATGCCCAAAAAATACGACTGAGAAGACATACCTGAATAACCAAGAAAAAAACACAATAAGGTGATGATGACACGTGTAAAAATGACCCATCCAGAAGGAACGAAGCCCACACCATCAGGATGATATATACCCAGAAGGAAAAACACCACATGAAAATAAATATGACAAATCTGTGAAGAAAAGAAAACAAGTATGAAGAAGGGAAAAGGATTTTTTTTTAAACATGTTAGAACAAGGCAATAAAATACAAAACAAATATGATAATACACCAAATAGAACAATTCAAAACACATGAAACATGATATCAGAAGAAAAATCAATGCGGAGAAGGACCACCAGTATCCATGATATCCAACATGTGAGTCTGAATAAACTTTTTGAGTTCCGCTGGATCTTAAAATGTAGTAATACGTTTCTGATAAGTCACTTTAAAGATGCAAGGATGAAAAAGCCCATATCTGGCACCTAAAGCTCATAAAGAAGATCGAAGATTAAGAAATTCTCTCCTACTGGTGGCAGTAGCATTAGAAACATCTTGCGATAAAAAAATTCTTTGAACCAACCAGGTCACTTGTCTCTTGGCCTTAGCCGCATTGAGAGCCAACAATAAATCAATAAATTGCAGAAACAGTACGATGACTCATCTTGGTTTTGTAGGTGATGCAGAAGTGAGACGAGGACCTAACCTATGAGTTCTCTCAATGTTGAGTGAAGTGGAAGATGACATTTCAAGCAGTTTATTTTAGAAAGGAAGTAAAAAAGGAAACAGGGTCATCCCCTTCAATGGCTTCAGGGAGACCATAAAAAAGGAGATTATTCCGTCTATTCCTGTTTTCCAAATCCTCTGCATGCTTTTTAAGCTGATAAACCTCCTCTTCCAAACACTGAATTTTACTTTTTTCATTATGTAGGTCTACCATCTTCTGTTCCAACAAAGAAACAAGTTTTTCTGTCAACATCCATTTATCATTGAGATGCTAGATAGGTTTATTAGTCTCCGTAACATAAGGACTTACCTCCTCTAACAATAATTCCAAAGAGATTGAAGATGAAGAGTTGTCAGGTGACGGAAGAACTTGTTTACTCTTTTAGTAGCTGAAGAAGATGACTGAGCTTTACTTGAGGAGGATTGCGAGGAGGAAGCACGAGGACTAGCAGAAGCAGCTATAATCTCAGAGGAAGTCAGTTTATCCAACAATATATTGTTCTCAAGAGAACTAGCATTGGGAGTACGAGTAGACTGCAATTAAGATGGGAAAATAAAAAATTAACTGCGGCTTTTTTACCCATATAAAAAAGAAAAGGCAACCAGTAGAGTGTGCGGCACCAGGCAGAGATGCCCACTCTCTCCCCTATTCGTCGCTATTGTCATGGAGCCATTGGCGATCGTGGCCAGATCTGGGCAATTTTACAGGGGACTCGGTGTAGGGCGAACTAATCATCAAATCGCACTCTATGTTGATGATCTGCTACTTTTCTTGAGAGAGGGGGAGGAAGATCTGAGAGGAGCCCGCTCCCTACTAGAGGAGTTTCGCTCCTTCTCTGGCCTTAAAGTGAATTCGCAGAAGTCCAGGCTCTTTCCTGTGGTGCAGACTGGGTGTCCTCCGACTGACTTGGCGCAACTACAATGGGAGCCAAGGTGTTTACCCTATTTAGTGGTTCAAATATACCACGACTGGCCTGACCTCTTCTAGGGAAATGTAGGGCAGGCTCTTTGAGTGCTGAGGACATCTACAGTTTTCTGGTAGACCCTACCGCTCTCAGTAGCTGGTAGGATTACACTCCTGAAAATTGTGTTGCTCCCTCGGGTCTTATATTATTTTAACACACTTCCGCTTAGGATTGTGAGAAGTTGGCCTGGTATATGCTGTCCACTAGTTATAGTGGGCACCTTGTACCAGTCCAAGCAACCCTTATTGATGAATAGGTTTAAAGACAACCTTTATTGAAAGCTATCCTAGTGGCACCTATGGAGAGCAGCAGTCAGGCTAAGTCTTGAAGGAGTGTAAAGCAACTTGGTTTACCAGATTATAACCTCTTGAATAACTAAATGAAAGGAGAACCACACAAGGTATATATATAAAATATATGTATTTATTTCTAAACACTCTTTATGAGGTTACAGAGCAAGGCACACTATAATACAGTTATTAAATGACAGTAAATAGCACAATATACAATGGGCCCCAGGGGGAGACCAAACCATATATTAAGAAAGTGGTATAAGTACCACGACTTGACTAGACATAGTGCCTAGAGCACGTAGAATCGCTGGTACACCAAGGAACCACCCAAGGTTGTGACACAGGGGACCCACGGGGGACATGTGCAGTGTGAGAACACAGCCGCGAGCCCCGTACAATTCAATGGGAGAGTCACGTTTGTTTTTTTAAAGAATAAGGACACTTCGGAGAGGACTTTGAGCAAACCCTTTCAGACTTAGAGGGTTCTAGGGCCAGCACCCACGGGAGCACCGGAGTACTCGTGTTACCTCACCCAGGGAAGCCGGGTGCATAGGTGTCAAATGGTGTCGGGAATCGTCGTTGATTTCAATGGCGATGTGCTGCAAAGTGCTGCTGCTGTGGAAAGAAGTGTCCCGTGTGATCCAAGCCTGGATCGAAGATGTGAAGAACCTGAAAGCAGAGGGGACAGAGTCTGGGTCACTTGCCAGTGACCAGGGGCACGATAGACGAATGCCCACCGATGTCGGCTCTTTCAGGTGCGAAGAGGTGAAGTTTGACTCCACTGCCATGGGGACCAGGAGGTGTCGACGATGACCACAGTCTGCAGGCAAGCTGTCCCACAAAGGATGTTGAGTGCTGGGGGTCAGTTTCAAGATGGGAGACCAACAAGCCTTGACAACGGCAACCCATGCGGTGAGGGAAAAATGGCTTTGGTGTGGACCAGCAAGGTCCTGTGGACTCCCCAAGCAATGGAGAGTTGCAGCACATCTGGAGCAACCAGGTAAGCCCATTGAAAGTCAAGGTACCCTTCTCAGGGGCCCACAAGTCAACAGACAAGGGATCGCAAAGGGACCTCGAGAGGAATCACTAGATACCAGGCCACGGGTCACTCGAGGAGTGTAGGCCAGCAATCTTCAGTGGAATCACTTCTCGGGGTCTGGACTACAAGTAGCCCAAAGCACAGCCTCAGGGATCACAAAGAAGCATATGCCGCTGCAAATGGTCGTGGTGTCCAGGGGTTCGGGTTGCAAGGTCCCCACGAGGGCTTTGGATCTCAGGTTTGCTGAGAGCATGGATCGGCCTCGGGGAAGCTTGGAAACCTACCTCCTGTGTTGCAAAATCATTGGTGTCTTTCGGGAGCAGCATCGATGCAAACCGGACAGATGCGTCTTTGGTGCCTGCCTTGCAGGGGAGTAACTCCTTTACTCCAAGGGAGATTCTTCGGTCATCCAACGTTTTATAGATAGTAGAAGTTCTGAGATTCTGTAGCAGAGTTTCGTCCAGGTAAATCTAAAGTCCTGTAGTCAGGGGTTCCCACTTTATTGCAATGTTTAGATTTTATAAATGTGAAGATCAAAGACCTGTTGCACCGGCCTGGCTGGGATAATGACAATGATATAATGCAGATTGAATAAAACCAATAAAATCTGTTTACAAAAAAAAAAAGGTAGAGCCTGCCAGCACAATTGAGACAATTGAGAGAAAAATTGCAGTTGCCAGAAAGGATGAAAAATGCTCTTCGGAGAGCTCTGCCTATTAGCGCTGCTTGAATAGATCTGCCTTACTTTCAGTCACCATAAGTGCCAGGCAGCAGAGCCACAAAAATTAAAATATTCCTTGCCAGTCAGCAACAATGCCACCTGTTTAACAGAAAAGCTTAAAACATTTTCCAGGTATTTCCTGCAGATTCCTCCATACTTGGCTCATGTATTTGCCGGCAACATCGACAGAGCTTCAGGATGGCGGCTGTTCCTGAGCAAATGGCAGGGACGGTAGAAGTAGGTGCAGGGTAACTCGTACCTTAAAGAAGAGCGGCAACACAGCACCCTGCCATGTTCCACCAGCTCTCCGATAGGTTCGACAGCGGCCTCCCGTTGAAAGTCCAGGAGTACGCCAAAAAAGCAATGGTGAGTCCGAGACGCGGCAGAGCCTTTCCCTCAGGTGGCCATCTTAGGTGGTGCTGAAGCTGCGCCCCCAAAAAATGTACCCTGCCATAGATGCCAGTCCCAGTTATATCTAATTTCTTCCGTCAAACTTAGTCATAGTCTCAGGCTGTCAGACTTCTAATGAGCAGATCTTATTTCAGTTCTACCTGTCCAGACTAGCGAAGTTATTGGGAAATGCAACCTCCTGAGTTTGCAGACAGCCCCATCTCTGCACTGCAGACTTTGCAGCCACAATCAATGTGACTTGCTTCTTTTCCTGAGCAGAGCACTTGTTCAGACGTGGGTATTAAAGAAGCATTTCTGTTGTACAATGTTATCAAAGTCAAAATACATTTTACCTGAAGAAAGAACATGAATAGAAATAGAGGAAACAAAGCAAGACAAGGGCCCAAAGAGAGCAATATCAACATAGTACATATATTCTATTAAAGATTGGTTCGCAATGAGGTGCTACGTACAGGGAAGGTACGTGACGGCTGGGTGCTCAAGCATCTCAACGTGCAAACAAAGTAAGTAAGTGTCACTACATCATGTGAGACAAAATAGCAAAAGGGTGCCAATAATTTGCATCCCGGGTAACAGGAAAGGTTGCTTTTAGCACTCAGAGAAGTTCCTTGAGGGAGAAGGAGAGGCACGCTAGTTGGGGTAGTTGAATGCATTTTAAACTGGGGAGTTATTTTTAATGGCTCATCATTGGGACAATGTTCGAGGCAATTAAGGGAAAGCATACTTAGATAATTAATGGTTTTTGGGGAGGAAATAAATCCTGAGCCATAAGTTCAGTCACAAGGCACATAAACCCCAGGGGACATATTTACAAGAAAGTGACCCAGCGCTGCACCGCAACCCATTTGGCTGCACCACACTGCATCAATTTCAAAGCAAATGGATGCGTCATATTTACAACAATTTGTCACATCTTTGTGCTTTCCCCTGCCCTAGCGCACAATTGACTGCCATGCGCCAACACAGGCCCCCTTGCGCCATGATGCAAGGATGTCTGCGTCTTAGGGGAGATTGTTTTTTGTGCAGGAAAGGACACCTTCCTGCACAAAAACAATCATGTGAGGTGTTTTCCTCTTTCTATGCGTGCTGCAGAATGCAGCAATCCTAGAAAGAGGAAAAAACGAGGAGAAATATAAGTGTTTCTCCTTGTTGCGCCTCCTTACTCTACCTTGGGGAGGCATAGGAGTCGTTCCCAGGTTTATGAAATGTTGTTAATCTGGGACTACTGCAAAATCAATGGGTGTTGCATGGGAACACCCACAGCAACATCCATGGCATGCCCCTTTCACACAAAGTGTTGCATGAAAAGGGGCCGTATTTACAGGCCACGAAAAGCCACGCAGGGTGGCCCTATAGGGCCTTGTAAATATGGAGCAACAAACTGCGCCGCAGGTGCGTCAAAAAAAGTGATGCACTGGCAGTGCAAGGGGCTTGTAAATAATCCCCCTGGTTTCTACTGGGCAAGACCCCGGTTTATGGATTGATGTGTGGCAATTGCTGATGGGAAACTTTAAGTTAATTCCATTCATATCTTAGAACTGGTGTCTTGTCTCTAATGTGCATTGGTATCAGTCATTCTTTTAAACCAGAAAAATATCCCTTGTTTTTCCACTTTACAAATAACACCTAACATCCATATGTTTCAACTTTATCCATAAGAAACCATCTACAATTGGCAACTGGGTCTTGGGCCAGTGTAGTAGAGTGAGTTAAACTTCCTGCAGTTTGTACGTTGCATAAATGTACAACTTGTAAGCCGAAGAGCCTTTGAGACATTACAATTTACAAGGGATTGCTCCCTGTTGCTACCAAAAAGTATTCACAATGTTGCCTTTTTTGCATATTGTTCCAGCAATTTTCTGCATACACGTGAATGTATAATATAAAACCTGTAGCTATTTTTACGAAGCCTTGATTAGACACTGGAGAAGCCTTGATTTTGCCCTTAGAGCAGGTATCCGCATTTTCTTGATTGTTCCACAAGAAGAGGCTGTGTGATAGCACCTGCTGCAATATTTGTAAAAGAGTTGGGTTATGACATCAAGGACCCGGATGACTCAGTCCCTCATCTTTCCTCTGAATAGTAAATTATAGCCAATTGTTCTTGAAAACAGTAATATATGTAAAGTGTTTGAAAACTGCTCTGAATTCAGAGTAGGCTCCAAGAGAGTGGAGATGCAATACATTATTCAAATGACTTCTCTGAGCCACTGACTCTGTGAGTAACTAAAAGTTGGAGCAGGATGCAAAAAACACACATTTTTCGGAACTGCCTCTATTTGAAAAATGATATCTTCCTCATGGGGAAAACCGTGAAATTGATTATATTGAAACTGAACCGATGGAGCAACCTCTTTACCCTCTTTCTCACTGGCACCCTTTCACCCCCAGGACATCAGTGAAGAACTCTGTAACCCCTGTATGGATGAATGTTCTCTGCAAGGCTTGCTAAAGCTGTGCCGCCCTGCATTTATAAGTTGTCAAATAGCTCCTGTGTGTTTCCTCCACTGAGTTTAACAATCCTGCAAGACCACAGGAGGTATTTGTGTACGACTGACTAATTCCCTCTTTTCCCAAGCTGTGAGAGACTAATAGTGGTGACAGTATATATATTGTAGAAAGGGGCACAGGCTCTTCTACCTATTTTGCTGTGGAGAGACTTTCTGTTGGCTTCCCCAATGTAAAGTCTGTCTAGGCCCACCCACCCATAATGCAGTATAACAGGGGTACCCCTAATGTAGTTTCCTATATCAGGGTTTACAACAACTATTTGCGAATAAATATATAGGAAACTTTACTAAACATGGTAGACTAATTCATAAATAAAAGTACATTTCCTAGTCACAATGACCAATTACGACCCCAAAACGTTACAATTCTGTGTTTTTGTTTATTGATACAAATTTATAATCTTGTGCATATACATACAGTGTATCTATTTGGCTTTCTCATTACCCTATGGATGGATAGATCTCATTATACTTGTTTCTTTTACATTAAATTATTTCTTCGTTTTACATTAAATTATTCGTTATATCAATCACTACAATTATGCATTGATTTACACATTGGTGATTCTGTTCAGATCATATGTCAATATATTCACAACCAACATAGGGAGGAAAACGAAAAAGACAAGAAAAAATATAATGAACACGAATTATTGACATTTTATCTTTCCATTTTGGTCGGTTAATTACAGTACAATTAATTTCATAATTTGAACATGGCTAGACTTAATCACACTACGCGCGTTTCGGCGTTCAGCCTTCCTCAGGTAGCCATGATTTCTTAGCTCCTACAACATAAGAAAAAAAAAATATATAATATTTATATACATAAGTGACTGAAGTGCATAATCCTAAAAAAGAAGAATGTCTACTCTTAGTACAATATTTACAAATTTATACAATATGTCTCCAGTTCAGTTGTCTCATCAACGAAGTCTAGTGAGTCATCATATATGATACGTGTTGCAGTGCACTGGATGATCTTATGAATGCAGGGTATACAAAACTACAATTTACCTATGATACCCTATAATAGGTTCCGTGTATCGAACTAACCAGACAAATAAATCCCGCAACAACCCTGTAGTAACTAAACTATCAGATTATAATGGTGGCTAATACGATGCCAATATACCTTATTCAAGAGAGCCTCATATCCAATTGTATGGAACTGCAAAGTCAGTCGTGGGAAGTAAAGCGTAAACCGTCACCTCATGCGGAATGACCAATGACAACCAAGACGTATCTGGAATCGGGAAATCAGCTTATTTTAAAATCAACAGTTCATGCCCGATGCTAACGTAAGGGCTGCTTTTTAATCAGACGGAAACATTTAATATGCACTTACTGTTCGTATTTAACGCGTATAAAATATTCACCAACTTGTTGATATTAAGAAGCTTGATGTGCGAATAGTAATTTCTTTTAAGAGCGCAGCAACAGAATCTAGGAAAAAATATATATATTTTTGAGGATCAACAACGGCATGTTAGTGCTAGCGATGTTTCAAGCTCTAAGGATCTCCAACTATTGGAATACGAAGTCGTTTATCTGCCTAGAGATACACCGTCTTATATCGATAGATACTGGTGTTAAATGCTCAAATTGCTGGCAGATTTCTATCAAAATATCCATGCACAGGGGATCACTATAATACATCGTTAAGTTGATGGCCCACTATTCCTATTTTCTATTCGCGTAATACGCATACCTGATATTGAATTTGGATCGCACATTCGTCAAGAGAAAGCAGCGTGATCGCTACTCTCGTAGATTCAGTTTCATTACGCGATCCCGTCAATCGGCCATCGAAGTGGTGTACAATGCTTCCGCTTCCGCGATCAAAGTTCAAACGGGACTTTGGAGCCAATATTCACATTTATCACCAACAATTGTCGGTGATTGGTTCCTGGAATGAACATGCTTCCAGCCCCCATCTGAAGCGTCCAATGACGCATGCTGAGTGGTGAATACAACTACCTATGTTAATGGGATAAATCAGCGGGCGCCATCTTGCGCTAGTATTGTGTCAACCGTATCGTAGATACGTAGAACACTGATTTCAGTTTATTGAAGTATTTCCGTAATTATATTTATGTAAATATATGGAAATTCAAGTTGGTAATCATTTCACTGTAAGTGGAGAATAAACCATAATGTTCTGTTCTCCGAACTGCGAACTATGGATCCATTCTAAAACATACGACCAGTTAACCCTTACCGTATAGTGTGCTCGCCACTACAAAAGTTATATCTCAGGAATATTGAAGTCGACCATCGGATTCGAAATTGCTGAGTATCCTACAAATTCCCGAAATGGTAGTCCTTTCTCTGATCAGGGTCATTGTAATAGGACAATCAGTGGAAAGTAGCATGTAAGGTCATAGTAACAGAATTCAGCTAAGAAAAAGGGGGAATATGTTCTGCCAACCTATTTGGATATGTATCAATGAGCATGTCCAGTTGCAAACAAACATCCAGTAAGTCCCATAAGACTCTAGTTTGGGCTAGACCCCATTGCCACCTAATATGCCAGAAGATGTTAAGAACGCTTCATATATTCTGTCTATGTCCCGCCAGGGTTGCAGACGACCACCTTTGCGGATCTGGGGCGCCTCCTCCTTGGCCTTCCGGAGGGGATTCTGGTGGTTGGGGGGGATTTTAACGCTGTGGTTTCCGGAACTGAGGACCGTCACCCCCCTAGGGATCTCCCCCGTGCCCATGCGTGGTTGTCTGGCCTCTTGGATACCTTGGGGCTGGTGGATTGTTGGCGTTTGAAACATCCTACGCAGAAACAGTACACCTTTCATTCCGGGGCCCATGGCAGTCTCTCAAGGCTAGACTATGTCCTGGTGCCGGCGGCGCATGCGGGGAGGATCGGGGAGGTGCGCCATTTGGCGCGGGGTATTTCAGACCACTCCCCGCTCTTATTGCACTTCGATATTCTCCCGAGGGGAGAGGGTAGGGTGGTCCCGATTAATCCCTGGTACTTGCGTGACCCCACCATTCGCGCAGAATTGGTTAAGTCCCTTAAGCGATATTTTGACGATAATGTGGGGTCGGTGTCATCGGCGGTCTCGCTATGGGAGGCATTTAAGACGGTGATTCGGGGGGATGCCCTGTCCCTTATTTCCCATTCCCGGAGGCGCGAGCGGGAGGAGGTGACCCGTGTTGAAACTGAAATAACTGAGTTGGAGGGCGACCTCGAA
Source organism: Triturus cristatus (assembly GCF_964204655.1). Taxonomy (NCBI): domain Eukaryota; kingdom Metazoa; phylum Chordata; class Amphibia; order Caudata; family Salamandridae; genus Triturus; species Triturus cristatus. The sequence goes on from NC_140588.1 coordinate 923,875,182, forward strand.
TGTGGGGTGACGGATGACAAATTACATGTTCTCCGACTCAAGCAGGCGGCCTATAGGGCCCTCGTCACGGAGGCGGCCAGGGGCCTCAGTAGAGAGCAACAGGGGAGATTGTATGATGTGGGTGATAAGGCTGGGAAATTGATTGCGTGGCTGGATAAAAAGGAGAGAGCGAGTCGAGTTGTCCCGTCGATTGAGAAACTGGATGGTGTGTGTGTCACTGAACCGGAAGAAATTGTCGATTGCTTTGCAGAATATTTCCGTGGGGTGTATTCCCCGGTGTCCTCCCGCTCGGAAGAGGATTCCCATGCCCTGCTTAGGGATATCGCGCTGCCTTCCCTTTCGGAGGAGGACAGAGTGTTGTTGGACGCCGCCCCAACCTCTGAAGAAATTGCCCTCGCCATACGCTCGGTCGCTTCCGGCAAGGCCATGGGTCCTAATGGTCTTCCCATCGAATTGTGCAAGCTGCGACCGGATACGCTGGCGTCACATCTCCGTGCGATGTTCCTCGCGGCCCGTTCGGCGGGTTCCCTCCCGCTAGACCAGCGTCTGGCTACTATCGTGGTCATTCACAAGGAGGGGAGGCCGCGGGACCGGGTCACATCCTACCGGCCTATTTCGCTGCTGAATGCGGAGCCCAAAATTCTCGCCAAGGTGTTGGCCAATCGGCTGGTTGGCGTGGTGTGCGATTTGATTCACCAGGATCAGTCCGGCTTTATCCCTCATCGCAACACTGCGCTTAACCTGCGGCGCTTGCATGGGGTGCTCGCGCGTGTCCCGTTTATACGGGAACCGGCCATTTTGGCATCCCTGGACGCCACTATGGCGTTTGACACACTTGAGTGGCCATATATTTGGGCGACACTGGCGAAGTTTGGGTTTGGCCCGGGATTCATCGGTTGGGTGAAATTGTTGTACTCGGGACCGCTGGCGCAGGTGGTTGTGAATGGTAGAGTGTCGGCTCCGTTTGAGCTGGGCAGGGGCACGCGGCAGGGCTGCCCATTATCACCGCTCCTCTTCGCGCTTGCCCTGGAGCCCCTGGCGGAGTGGCTGCGGTGGGATCCTTCTATTCGTGGTCTCCGATGGACCCCCGAGTATGAGGACCGCGTATCTCTTTACGCTGATGATATTCTTCTGTACCTGGCTTCCCCACGTAAATCACTGATAGTACTGGTTGATGTATTGCACTCATTTGGCCTCAACTCCGGCCTGGTCATCAACTGGGCTAAATCGTGTGTGTATGTCCTCTCAGGGGAGGATCCTATCCTTCCGCTGGGTTGTCCTATCCAGATCGCCCCGCGGGGATTTAGGTACCTGGGTGTCTTCATTACCCTGGACGCGGAGGCCCGATATAATCAGAACTTGCTTCCCCCCCTCCAGCGCCTGAAGGAGGACGTCGCGCGTTGGAGGCGCTTGCCGCTCTCGCCGCTCGGCCGGGCGGCATTGTTTAAGATGATGTCGCTGCCACGTTTCCTGTATGCTTTGCAGAATACAATGGACGTTGTCCCGGCGCGCTACTTTCGCGAGGTGGAGAGTCTGCAGCGCCGACTGTTCTGGGAGGGTAGGCCGCGTATCGCCCTGGCGAAGCTGACGCTCCCGTGGTACGACGGGGGGGTTGCCCTCCCAGATATCAAGCGATATTACTGGGCCTCCCAGCTGGCTGCGATCAATCACGGCCTTTACGGGCCCGCCCTAAACCGGGCCTTTGAGATGGATAAAATGTTACTGCCGGGTGGTGACTATAATCGGGCGCTTTATTCTAGCTCGCATGACGCGCGGCTGACGGGCCCCACGGGGGTCATGGTACGGGTGTGGCACACGGCTAACGTGGCGATGGGGTGGAAGGATCGCTTGACCCGGGCGACGCCACTATACGCATCTGAGCGGCTGGGCTCCCTGTGGACCTCGAAGGGCTTTGAGAAGTGGGACATGATAGGCATCAGCAGGGTGGGCGATCTCTGGACGAGGGGGGGATTCAAAACGTTCGATGTGCTGCAGACAGAATTCCAGCTGCAGGACAGGGAGTACTTTCGTTATATGCAGATCCGTCATGCGTTGTGCTCCGTATTTCTGGACGTTGCCTCCATCCCGGAGTACTCCCCTCTGGAGGATAGAGTGCTAGATGGGCATGTCCCGGACGGCACGATTTCATTAATTTACAAAAAGCTCATCAATGACCGTTCGGGACTGCTGACCGGCCTTCGTGAGGCGTGGGGGGCTGATGGATTGGAGCTGGATGACGAGGACTGGGTGTCTGCGGTGGCCTCCCCGAAAGAGGTGGCCATACCGGCCCGCCTTCGCTTCGTCCAGCTCAAGATACTCCATAGGGTCTATGTTACGGGGCCGAGGCTGATGCGTATGGGCTATGCTGTGGACGGGTTGTGTAAGCGTGGGTGTGGTTCTTTGGGGACCTTTCTCCATATTCTGTGGGAATGCCCGGAGGTGGTGCGATTCTGGCGTGGTGTGCATGAGGTTTTGCAGGTAGTCACGCATGGGCCGCTGTTGCCTGAGGCGAGGAGATGTCTTTTGAATGTATGGGAGCCAACCGACTACTCAGTGCCGCAGACGTGGTGGGCGACTCTGGGATATATGGTGGTCAAACGTGACATTGCGCAACTGTGGGGTTCCCAGAGGTCGCCGACTGTCTCAGCGTGGAAGGACAACATGGATTGGTGTATGTTTCGGGAAAAGGTGGTGTATGTTGCGAGAGGTAAGCCTGGGACATGGGTGAAAGTATGGGGCCCCTGGAACGCTTACCGTGGGGGAATCTGTACCCCGCCGCTACTGCCTGATCCGTCACCGGCCCCGTCTCCTTAGCCTGTTTGTCTTCCCGGTTCTGGGCAATGAGTTTACTTAGTCCCCGTCCTGACCTATTCCCCCCCTCGATATTCCTATGAATCGGTGGGGTCCCCCCCTAGGGGAGCACATGCTGTTGTTTCCGACTGTGGGTTGCCTTGTGGACTTGTTTTTTTGTTGTTATTTATATAAAAATGAAACCGTCGTGTGGGGTCCGGATGGTGTGGCTGCCAACGCCTCTTTCAACTCCTGTGAATTCCCTTTTGCCGCAGCGTGCGTTCTATTGTCTGTATTACATGCTCCTTCTGTTTGCTAGCGGCCGGCCTGAAGGTTGTAGGCCCATCTTTGTATATTTTTTGGATTCTGTAATAAACGGTTTAAAAAAAAAAAAAAAAGAACGCTTCATATAGTTGACCCATGCTAGTTGAGGTGACAACCAATTAGTTATTATAACGGATTGCTTGACTCCACGGAATTTCATTGTTAAGGCCTCTTTTGTAGGTGTCCAGAGAAAATATCCAAAACACCTCCCTCCGTTTACGAATTTCTGTCCCTTTAGGTCCATTAGTGTGAATCTTTTCCAGGATCAACCATCGTACATCTTCTGTGGTATGGTTCAGATCAACGTAATGTTGTACCAGAGGTGCTTGCAATTTTTTCGTCCTAATAGCAGATCTATGTTCTGTTAAACGTGTCGCCATTGATCGCGATGTCTCACCTATATAGGTTTTATTGCAGGGACACATTAATGCATAGACAATATTAGTTGTCTTACAGTTAGTCAGGCTTTGTAGGTCTACATTGACCCCATTAATGGAGTGCTGTTTAGCTTCCAAAGCAAAGTTGCACGCAATACATGACATACATTTATAATTGCCTTTCAAAGTGGGCAGTCCACTCAAGGTGGTCTGTGTCAAGGTGGCTGGGGTCTTCGTCATGCTTGATCGTGTTATCAAATCTTTTAAATTCTTGTTCTTATGGTATGCAAACATTGGTTTTGCTATATGGTCGGATCTGTCTCTTGTAGCGTTCAGGATGTGCCAATTGGAATTAACAATCTGACGTATAGTGTCATTCATAGTCGAATGTTGTGTAATAAATACAAGACGATCCTGTTGTTTAGGGTTTTTTTCTGCAAGTAAGCATTGACGATCATAGTACCGTGCTCTTTTGTAAGAGTCACGGACCAGTCTTCTAGGGTAACCCCTAGCAATGAATTTTGCTTTCATGACACAGGACTGCCTGTCATAATCAGTCAGATTGGTACAGTTCCTACGAAGACGTAGGAACTGTCCAAAAGGGATGGTAGTTTTTTGTGCCCTCGGGTGATAACTTGAGAAGTGCAGCAAAGTGTTGCGGGCAGTGGGTTTCGTAAAGAGGTCAACTAAGAGTTTTTGTTCGTTGGCTTTGATGGTAACATCCAGGAATTCTACACTGTATTTATCACTAGTTGATACAAAACGAATATTTGTATCACATAGATTGAGCCATGAGACAAATTCAGCAAGTTCCTCCTCAGTTCCATTCCAGATATAAAAAACGTCATCAATGAATCTGGACCAGCTTGTGACAGATTCACTGAATGGTGCAACGTAATTATAAATGTACTTATGCTCATAGTGTGCCATAAAAATATTTGCCACTGTTGGGGCACATGAAGCCCCCATACTGACTCCCTTAGTCTGTTGGAATAATGTACAAGGCCTCTATGTCCATAGTGACCAAGATTTGTGTTGCCTCATAAAAGGATAGCTGTTCCACTCTATTGATGATATCTGTGGTGTCCCTTATATGTGATTTTATTTTGGGGACATACGGTCGTAACATCGAATCCACGTATTTGGATAATGTTTCTGTAGCTGACCCAATAGTTGTTACAATGGGCCTGTACGGTGGATTAGTAATACTCTTATGGATTTTCAGAATCCCATATATGGATGCCATTCTAGGTTTGGTGACATTCAAATATTGCCACTCTTTCTCACATATGAGACTATCATCAAAGGCTCTGTTAGTCATATCTGCAATCATCTTAGATACCCTTTTAGTAGGATCTAAAGGTATGGGGGTATAATGATCTTTATTTGAAAGCATGGTAAGCATATTGGCAACATATTGATCAGTTTCCATCAATACAATGCCACCACCCTTGTCGCATCCCTTAATGGTGATATCTTTGTTGTTTTTCAAGTCGAATAGGGCTTTATGTTCTTCCCGAGAGAGATTGTAGCTCGGTGCAGGGATACATTTTAAGGCAGTGGTTAATTTGTTAAACACCACATAATCAAAAATAGCAATTTCTGGTCCAACTTGTTCAAGGGTGGGGACAAATGTGGATGGCGGTGTTAAACCTGATTTATTTAGAATCAATGATTCTTGATTAGTTTGTCCTTCAAAGAAGGCACGAAGTCTAATTTTTCGAAAAAATGATATCAGGTCTTGGAAAAGCTCAAACCTATTTGTTTTGATGTGTGGAACAAAGGAAAGACCCTTTGTTAATAAGGACTCGGTCTGACTGTCAATCTCATGTGAACTAAGATTAAATATGGGTATTTGATTTACTCGCGCCAGTATTGGGCATGTCTCGTCACTAAGACTTGAGGGTCGTCCTGATAGAAATTCTGTCCCTGTGGATAATTGTGTGGTTGTTGGTAATTGCCCCGTTGACGTCGTTGGAATCTAGGGCGCCAAATTCAATATTAGGTATGCGTATTACGGGAATAGAAAATAGGAATAGTGGGCCATCAACTTAACGATGTATTATAGTGATCCCCTGGGCATGGATATTTTGATAGAAATCTGCCAGCAATTTGAGCATTTAACACCAGTATCTATCGATATAAGACGGTGTATCTCTAGGCAGATAAACGACTTCGTATTCCAATAGTTGGAGATCCTTAGAGCTTGAAACAACGCTAGCACTAACATGCCGTTGTTGATCCTCAAAAATATATATATTTTTTCCTAGATTCTGTTGCTGCGCTCTTAAAAGAAATTACTATTCGCACATCAAGCTTCTAAATATCAACAAGTTGGTGAATATTTTATACGCGTTAAATACGAACAGTAAGTGCATATTACATTTTTCCATCTGATTAACATGCAGCCCGTACGTTAGCATCGGGCATGAACTGTTGATTTTAAAATAAGCTGATTTCCCGATTCCAGATACGTCTTGGTTGTCATTGGTCATTCCGCATGAGGTGACGGTTTACGCTTTACTTCCCGCGACTGACTTTGCAGTTCCATACAATTGGATATGAGGCTCTCTCCAATAAGGTATATTGGCATCGTATTAGCCACCATTATAATCTGGTAGTTTAGTTGCTACAGGGTTGTTGCGGGATTTATTTGTCTGGTTAGTTTGATACACGGAACCTATTATAGGGTATCATAGGTAAATTGTAGTTTTGTATACCCTGCATTCATAAGATCATCCAGTGCGCTGCAACACGTATCATATATGATGACTCACTGAACTGGAGACATATTGTATAAATTTGTAAATATTGTACTAAGAGTAGACATTCTTCTTTTTTAGGATTGTGCACTTCAGTCACTTATGTATATAAATATTATAGGTTTTTTTTTCTTATTATGTTGTAGGAGCTAAGAAATCATGGCTACCTGAGGAAGGCTGAACGCCGAAACGCGCGTAGTGTGATTAAGTCTAGCCATGTTCAAATTCTGAAATTAATTGTACTGTAATTAACCGACCAAAATGGAAAGATAAAATGTCAATAATTCGTGTTCATTATATTTTTTCTTGTCTTTTTCGTTTTCCTCCCTATGTTGGTTGTGAATATATTGACATATGATCTGAACAGAATCACCAATGTGTAAATCAATGCATAATTGTAGTGATTGATATAACGAATAATTTAATGTAAAACGAAGAAATAATTTAATGTAAAAGAAACAAGTATAATGAGATCTATCCTTCCATAGGGTAATGAGAAAGCCAAATAGATACACTGTATGTATATGCACAAGATTATAAATTTGTATCAATAAACAAAAACACAGAATTGTAACGTTTTGGGGTCGTAATTGGTAATTGTGACTAGGAAATGCACTTTTATTCATGAATTAGTCTACCATGTTTAGTAAAGTTTCCTATATATTTATTCGCAAATAGGCCCACCCACCCATCACTGAGATCCTTTGCCTACATGATATCTGGTACAGGCATGGAAGAGAGAGAGAGAGAGAGAGAGAGATTGAGATTGAGAGAGAGAGAGAGAGAGAGAGAGAGAGAGAGAGAGAGAGAGAGAGAGAGAAAGAGAGAGAGAGAGAGTGTGTGTGTGTGTGTGTGCGTGTGTGTGTGTGTATGTTTGTGTGTGTGTGTGTGCGCGCGCATGGATGTCTGTGTGGGTGTACCCGCGCTAGTCACTGCTAGAGTCTATTGAACTTTGTGTGTTTGAAATGGAATTAAACGAAAAACATTCTTATATAGCGCATGGCTACCCCGGAGTATCCCAGCGCTGGGCAATACTAGAAAGAGGAAGCAGAACTTAGGGAACAGCAATGTCTTCAGTTGTTTTCGGAAGGCAAGATGGCACGATTCGTTGCAAAGGTACAGTGGCAAAGGGTTCCAGAGTTTGGCAGCATTATGCAAGAAAAGACGGCCCCTACTTCTGGTCTTCTTGATCCAAGGCACTTCAACCAAGTGAAGCTCATCCAAACGCAGTTTCCTATTGGCCTTGTAGGGGCGGATCATGGGGGAGTTTATCGGCGGGCCATTCCCTTGTTGGGATTTATGGACAACACAAAGATCTTTAAAATTGATTCTTTCTTGCACCGGTAGCCAATGAAGCGAGTGAAGTGCAGGGTTTTCAGAATGGCAGTTGGACACTCCCATCAGCAGTCTGGCTGCACAGTTTTGTATGGTCTGGAGTTTCGTAATTACTGCAATAGGGGCCCCCCAAATATAAAGTATTTCCATAGTCTATCCTGGAAAGTATAAGCGATTGGACTAGTATTTTTTTGGGTTGAAAAGGGAGAAGAGGAAGCACTTTGCGGGGCATTCTGAGCAGGCCGTGGCAAGTAGCCGCCGTCTTCCTGGTCTGAACCCTGAAGGTCAAGTTCTGGTCTAACCAGATGCCCAGGCTCTTTATCTTGGTCTTAGGGACCGGTATTGGACCCATACATGCTGGCCACATGGTGTAGGATTTGAAGCTTAAAGGATTGCCCAGGATCATGAGTTCAGTTTTTTCACGGTTAAGCTTAAGGTGAGACACCCCCATTCACTTAGATACTTCGACAAGGCATGAATAGAGGCCATTCGACGTCTGGTCTGCTTGGTTCAACGCTATGACCAATTGAGTATCGTCGGCGTAGTTCACCATGTGGTTTCTGAAAAGGGCTACAATAGCTTCCAGCGGGGCCATATCAACATTCAAAAGAGTCGGGCTCAACGAACAGCCCCAAGGGACTCCACACAGTAAAGGGGTGAGTTTTCAGACGGTACCAAAATGCGATGGTTCACCGTGTCAAATGCTGCGCTCGGATCGAGGAGTATAATAGGTTAAGACCCTCCTGTGTCCAGAATCTTTCTGCTTTCTTCCACCACAGCTAACAAGGCAGTTTCTGTGCTTTGTCACGGGCGGAATCCTGTTTGGGAGGGATGAAGCAGATTATGAGATTCGAGAAAACTAGAGAGAGTATGGTTTACATATTTCTCTGTGATCTTGCTAATTCCAGGAAGGAGGAAAATGGGGCGATAGTTGCCCAGGTCCGCAGGATCCAGATTAGGTTCTTTTAGTAGTGTTTTCATCATAGTCCCTTTCCAATTGGTAGGGACTATGCCTGTGTAAAGTGAGGCATTATTCAGGTCCGTGATGGTGGGGCAATTATAGGTGCTACCTGTTTCAGTACGTTTAATGGTGCTGGATCCCTGGGCGACCCACTTTTAACCGAGGACAGCAAAGTCAAAAGTAATTCTTGGGAAAGAGGTAGAATAATCTCCAATAAGTGTCCAGTTGTATGTGGACCCAAATCCACATGCTCATTTGAGATATCGCATTCATCATCAATTTGGGGTAGAGATTTAAGAATATTCTGTATTCTAAACCTATTGCTTCCTTTGCCATTATGGACATGGAACCGGAGAGAGTGGTGGTTTCAACAACACCTGAGATGTGTCTGAAATTCATACACAGACTACATTGTCTGACTATACTTACCGAACTCAACATCTTGACCTGGCCACAAATACATTTGTTTAATTCATCTGTTGCTCTTAACTACGACTAGATGTCCTTCATGACAAAGTTTCACCAGTGTCTCACTGAATCTCTTAGGTGGTATACGTCTTTCTCCCCTCAACACACTATTTTTAACCACAGAAAGCTCATTGCTTAGTTCCCAAATATGCCTTACATCAGGTTCTAAAGTTTTTTCCCCCAAGCCATCTATTCACAATATCCGTTTTAATGCTACCAAGAACTTCATCCAGTAAACACACATCTTTCCATTCTTTGGCACCAATGAAATCACTACTGATTTTCCCATCTGATCCTGTCACTCTTAACTCCTCCCAGTCCCCAGGGCCCTCTTCCAAAGGTAATTAGAGCCTACGTGAGCAGTCCGCTACTTTGTTCTTGATACCTGGCAGATACACGTTGGAATGCCTGTAATCGGGTTTCTTGCAATCCTAGGTGTAGCTTTCAACAACCCTTCAGTGGACAATACCTCTAAAAGTGGTTTGTGGTCACACCTTACTTTAACTGAAAACCCCATATAGTGAAGTGTTCCAGGCCCCCATACACCAGAAGGAGTCTCCTTTTCAATAGCGTAATCCATTCTTTTTCCAGTGATAATGCCCAAGACGCAAATACTATTGTACATTCTTTTCATCCTCACATTTCTGGGGAAACACAGCACCAGTCCTCTTGTTACTTGCATCTGTTGTAACAACACATGCAACTTTAGGATCAAACACTTACAAGTGTTTGGCTTTGCAAATGTCCTCTTTGATACTTTCAAAATAACTCTGTAAAATATCAGTCCACATAAGCTTCCACTTGTTTTTTAACAGTTGTCTCAAATTGTATGTCTTTATGGAAAAATTCCTTACAAATTTTGCATAAAATGTATTTGACCAGACCTGGGAATGAACGCATCTCATCCTTGTCAAATGGAGTAGGTGCATTAATTACAGCATTTACTAATGCTTGCTTGGGTTTAATGCCATCAGCAGTAATTTCGTGCCCCAGATAGTCCAAGGATTGTACCCCAAACCTGCATGTAGCACATTCAGCTGTTAATCTACTTGCTTGCAAACTCTCTAGCACCCCCTTCACTCTGACATCATGTTGTACCCTCAATTCCCCCATCAGCAATATGACATCTTGGAATAATATTATACAAGGAATGTCCTTTAACAATTTATCTATCAGCTTCTGGAAAACCGGCAATCGCTGACACAAGGCCAAATGGCACACAAATATTTCTGTACCATCCCTGTGCAGTCATAAATATAATTAAGCATTTACTCTCATTATACAGATTTACCTGATGGTACGTTGATGATAAATCAATCGATGAGAACCCTTGCATGCCTTTGTCAGTGGCAACAACTTGTTAATTTTGGGCAGAGGAAACTTTTCTACCACTATTTTCCAATTAAGCTCCCTCAAATCTACAAACAAGCGGATCTTGCCATTGGCCTTACAAGTAACGACTGGGAAGCGATCCACTCAGAAGCGTCCACTACTTTGATAAATCCCCCTTTGAGTAAGGCATCCCGTTCTTTATGCTTGCTGACTGGAACATGCCCAGGGCCTTGCGATATTCCCACTTTCTTCTTCTTGGTGATTGTAACATCCACATTGATAACATCAACAGAAGTGACACACATGACTTTTTAGCTGTGATACAATCGTCTTCACTCCAACAATATGTGTCTGCCCCGACTCACTGCGGTGGTCACACACTTGATGTAATTTGCTCTAGTTTGCCTCTGGTTGTGTCTCCCCCTCTACCAGTCACTTGGTCTGACCATTATTTGATTCCTTTTTCCTGGCAGATTTCTAAAGGCCATCCCTCTCTCAGGCCTCACTTCAACGGCAGGGGTAGGGTACCTCCTAAAATAGAGCCTGCTGCTTTCTGTCTAGCTTTAGCAGAATGTCCGCCGTCGCTTCCTGCTGATCTTGTTCTTGCCCATTTTAACAGTTGGATTGAGAAGGTGGTGATCAATCTCTCTCCACAAGCCAAACCTAGACACCACAATGCCCCACTGCCTAAACCTTGGTTCTCGTCCCAGCTTAAAAATTTTAAGCAACATTGTAAAAGGCTGGAAAGAAAATGGAGACAAGATTATGACTCTGGGGCCAAGACCACATTGAAAATGGCCCAAAAGGCTTACTATGCGGCCATTAGATTGGCCAAGCGGACTTATTACACTGACCATATTGCCCAGTCTAGTAATAATGTTAAAGAGTTGTTTAGCATCGTAAAAAGCTTCACTTCTCCTAATGCAATGAACATGGCCCACACCCCTTCTCTCGAATGGTGTGAAGAACTTTCCACTTTTTTATTAATAAGGTCAGGGCATTGCAATTGCATTTTCAAAACTCCAACAGCCAGCCCTCTCAGCTGTCCCCCGATTATCTGTCCAGTTCCACTACCTGTGTTACCTTTTCTGCATTTAAACCTGTATCTCTGCCAGACTCCCTGACTGCTTTAACCTGCCTTAAATCAGGCACCCCTCATGATCCTTGCCCCACAAAACTTATGGCTACAGCTGCCGTTGTTGTTAATCCTTTTGTGAATCAGTTGATTAATACCTCACTTTCACTTGCTTTCGTTCCTACTGACTGGAAACAGAAGCTGCTTGTTCCTCTCATAAAAAAACCTACTCTTGATCCTCATCTCCCTTCCAGTTATCGCCCCATCTCTCTGCTTCCTGTGATTACTAAAGTTTGTGAAAAGATGGTTAACAAGCAGCTTACATCCTTCATTGAACAGCAAGGCCTTCTCCACCCTGCGCAATCGGACTTCAGGGCCACATACAGTACTGGGTCTGCCCTTGTGGAAGTAGCAGAGGCTATCCGTGAGACCATGGATGCTGGGGGCAGGGCCGTCTTGGTCCTGCTGGACCTCTATTGAGTAGCTGTGCGTGCTACAAATCCCTAATAACATAACATTTATTCACTTCCTCTCTCAACACCCATGGAATGTCTCTGGACTTATGCACTTTCAGAATGACCTTATTTTCTTAAATGATCTTACACAAATATCCCACAAGCAGGGCCGGACTGGTGATGCCGGCCACCGAGCACTCCCCCGGTAGGCTGGAAGGAACGGGGGCTGGTTTTGTCACAGGGGGCCGGTTTTGTTACTGGGGCTGATTTTATTTTTAGAAAAATCGGCCCACAGTAACAAAATCAGAAGGCCACGGTGACAGTGCCTGTAGTGCACTCTGACCTCTGTATTTAGTGTGTGCCATGCGCGTAATCGCCAACCGCCTTATTGCGACAGTGTATGCAACACCAGAAGCCATCTGGAAGCGCCAATGATTGATCCGACTCGTGCATCGCACCCTAAACGCTCACTGTCATTGCCAATGACAGAGAAAGTTTAGGGCATGATGCGCGAGTCAGACCAATCATCTGCGCCCCCTTTCCAAGTCCTCCTGCCTGCAGCATAGTACACAGCGCGCCCCCGCCCTCTTAGTCAGTTAGGGAGTCACACGCACCGGAGAAACAAGCGGCAGACAGCATAGCATTAGTCTGTGTAGGCCTGAGGCCTGGCCTCCAGACGTTTAAGTAAGTGTAATTTTTACTGCTTTTCAAAAGAATTAAAAAAGAAAACACACTGGTTTGTGTACCTTTATATTACCTAACAACATTTTAGAAAGGTGCGCAGTTAGCCAAAGTTCACTGAGCACGCACCGGGCAGGAAGTAGGCAGGTCGTTTCATGCCATCATTTTCGAGATACCCCTGGGACCGTGCAAGGCTCGGGCGTGTTCTTTTATGGTGGATAAAGTTGTTCTGCTGATAACTGTTCATTTATTGGCCTTTATCGTCTAAACTAATATTTACGGGCATCCGGTGCCTGCAGTTATATAAGTAATGAGAGAACGCCCCTAGGGGGCAGTTATCAGGTGAGAGTGTCTAGCCCTTAAATTACGAAAAGAATATTGAGCACTTAGTTTCACAGTCCACACGAAAGAGGGCACGGCTTCTGTGGGGTCCGTGACCCGCATCAGACTTCCAGATGTACATCATCACAGAAAATCCACCATTTTCTGTTCGTATAAACTTAAGACTTGCGCTTTAATTTGAATTTCTATTTTTTTATTAGTGGTATGCACTTACCCTTTAGAGAAATAGCAACAATTATCGGAGTAGCTATAGTGTGTTTCTTAAGCACACATATGGTCCAATTTGTGAAGATTGTTGTGTGCCTAAATTGACAGATTAAATCACCCGTGGTTTGCCATCTTTGGATGTGTTCACAAAATGGTCAGGCATTAGTGCGTTTCCAAAATGAAAATGGGGATGAAACATTGCCAAAGTTGTGGTGCGGGAAAAAACATTCTTCTTCATGAGAAAACCTATTTTGGCTTTGGGGAAATAACCAAAAAATTCGAAATGTGATGAAATGTGAAAATGCTAATTTCTCCTCACTTTACACACCTACCTCTTACAATTTTACATGGGGGAGGAATCAGTAATTTTAGTTTTCCAAGAAACCTTCAGATATTGTAGATTTCCCTGACCTCTTCCGGAATTCTTCGAGAATGCCAAAAATGCTAAAATGTACTCCAAAGGTATGTGTTGAAGAGCAGATCTTTCAATTTTGTATGACTTTTGTGAAACTGGCCATATGACGTACCATTTTTTGGAGATAAATGTATTAGTCTTAGTGTGAAGCTACCTGCAACAGTTTTCAGTACAATGTAATTAATTCCCCCCCTACTGAATTTTCAGATATTTGGAGACAATGGACAAAGAATTAGGATAAACAGGCATACACAAGAAAAGATGCACAAAGAATATCTGTTCATTGCATGTTTCCAGTGCTTAATTTGTAATCAAATAAGTGCAGGGGTCCAAAGTTCCAGAAAGAAATTGAGTATATGGGAATCATATGTGATTGTATTTCTTTGTTTTGTCAAATAATACAGACTTTAGACGACGCATGCCTTGCATTAGGTCTCAGAGATTTTTAAAGGTTAGGCACAGTACTACACACCTAAAATGCCGGGTCTCTGCTACCAATTTACTCAATAAGCGACCTCAAGCATACAAAATAATCATGATTTTCACACAAAAATATAGGCCTGGGTGAAGACCCACATGAATACTGTACCCTTGCTATGCCCCTTGGCTGCACAAGTCATGTGCAATATCCGATCCATTAGTTTTCCTTGCAGTTTGTAAAGTAACATGGGGAACGTTGCATGAACGCCAAGTGCAGCTGTGAAAATTATGGGAAAAATTCTAAGCAGGATTTTAAGAAAAAGGCAAAGTAAATGACGCTCATTAATCAGGAATTCTGCTACCAGGGCGCAGTTGCTTAATGAAAAATAATTACAAAAAAAACCTAATAGTAATGTGACTTCTGTATCTTTATGATCACAGGTTGGAGGATTACCTCTACGTTTGAATACATTCATGGATGCCAAGATGGCCCCAAATACTCCTGTTAACATAGTAGACCCTTCTACTTGGGTTTTTGTGGTTCCCTCCAAGTGCATATAGACATCACCACTTTGAGTTATGCTTCAAATTTGCTGCTATGCATTTTGCATCAGGATTGATCTGATTTTATGTCATTCCTATTTTATGCTTTTGCTTTATTTGTACTTTATATGCTTCGTGAGTAGTTTTATGGTCTTTATTGACCGAATAAAGAAATAATCGACATCTGCAAAAAACAGCAAGAGTTTCCCAATCTGCCCTACAGCAGAATCCTTCTCCTCTGCCCCCTTCTCTTTTCCGTGCTCGGTTAGTGCAGAGACAGGAAGCAGATGAATGGGGTGGCGAACTCTTCATGGGGTCTTCCAGCAGGTAGAGGTAACCATGTCATACACGGAGTCTGATCGGAAACCCAGCTTCGGCTGACTGCTCTATCGCCATTTACAGTGGTAGCACCATGCCTGTGGAAGACCAGCATGTAAACAATGGCGATCTTGTATGCGAAGCTAAGCAAGTGTCCCCGGCGTGCCAGTAGAAAACCCATGACATGTCCATGCCAATTCTAAGAGGTGCCTCTTGAAGCGACTTGATGCAATATGTACAATTTTTGTACCTAGGTGGTGTATTCTCATGCTTCTGCAGAATGTTGGGGATTTATGATGAATGGTTGCCTTCACAGACTTACAACTTGTACCAAGATTGCTTGTCTTTCAGGCCTCTTCTCCCAATGACTGTTCCAGCACCTCATCCCCTGACTTGTGCTGACACTGTCTGTGCTGGCCTATAACTTGGAGAGTGGGAACACCACATCGGATTATTTTGAAGTGCCTTATGACAATATTACTTTGTTGTTGACGACTGAGTTTGGCTGCTGAGGAGCCTTACCAGAATTCCTCAACCAACATGTGAAGCCAGCTCTCACCCCAGCTTTCCTGTCCTTCTTTTCATTAGTTGGGGCGTTGCCTTCAGACCTTTATTTAATGTGCAGGTCACAGTGACCTTTGAAGATTCCATTGATGGGCTGTCCACAGTAACTGGCAGATAGCTGAACCAGTGGTGTCACGTCTTTCTATCACACTTAATCGACTATTTGAGAGTCTCTCTCACTGATAAAAACACATGCACTAAACACCCTTCGAACAGCCAGCTCTTGCGATGTATACTAAACCCAACGAGATTAGGAACTTCGCAGTTTCTCACATTTCCACCCACATGACTACCCTTTGGGAAATATTTAGAGGGACGGGGGATTAGAACACATAAATGAGAGTGGGTTTGTTCGACTCTCTAGCTCCTCTCAGCCTTCCAGCATTCACAACAAGCAGCCTTATGGGGAGTCCAAACTGGTAAGGCACCCCCCCCCCCCAGCTCCAACGCAACATCTCATTTGCCAGTGCAGGACTTTCAGCCCCTAATGCCAGTTTCTCCATATTTTTTACGAATATCCCCAAACTCGTGCATCCCATGTATAAAGAAGGTGAGGATGCAATAATTTATAAAATCATTCACTGGATCCGCAAAGTGAGGTGTTTTCGTTCACTTATACAGGAGGATATTTTGGGGGCTAAAAGGCAGTCATAAAGTGGTACTATGTACGATAGCATTGAGCTAACCCTTGGGAAGAGGGACTTAGTTGGCAATCTAGTGGCCTTTGATGTTCGAACCTCTCACTTATGTGACACCAAAATTCATTTTAAATATAGGCATCCTGAACACAGACATCAAGTTGATTTATGTGCCCCTGTCTCATGTATGAGATGGATATCCTATAGAGGATATAGACTGACAACCACCAGTCTCTCCTCTCGACTGGCCCTCTTATTCCCCTGTTTGTGTGAAGCATGGTGACTCTCCTTCTTAAAATGCTTTGAGCGTCTCACATGACAACAGGATTTCAGGTGACTTTCTGGGTCTATCTGACATTGCTGTTGGGCCTCTTTAAGCCTCTCTTCTTCCTTCAGCAGCATTTAGACAAAACCCATGATGTCTATAATTTCTCGGAACGGGCTGGTCTTGGATCAAAGGTCGCACTCCCGGACTGGATCAGTTTCATTGATGTGTATGATATTTGTTTGTTCCTGGAAACTTGGTACCTGGAATCACTTTTTAAACATGGCTATTTAAACTTTTCAACTCCTGCATCATGCTGCCATGCTGGTCGACCTTCAGGAGGGATTTTTCAATGTGTATTAGGCCCGGCACAGTTTGTAAATTGTATGATTTTCACATCGACAGTCCTGATATCCTGGCCATTTATCTAGAATTTGAGAATACCACTATTATTGATATTTATAATGTCTATGCTAGAGGGGTCGGGGGTTTAGCGACTAAACGCCTCATATGCCTTGAAGACCATCGGGAAAAATCCATTGTCATTCCTATCTGATAATAGCAGGGACTTTAATACAACCTTTGAGCCCCTAGACACAGAGGATATCAAATTAGCCAGATAGGAGGACAAGATGTGGGGTATTCAAAGTCTAGAACAACCACCTATAAACAAATGGACAGAGGCTACCATACAGTGTAAGGCTCTCTCATTGGAGCTGGGGCTTGAAAAAGTCAATGGTAGGTCTATATCTGACAGGACGGGGGCCAAATCCTATAACAATCTGTTTCACTGTAGTCACACAGACTATAATCTATTAGATCTGAGACTTTGGACACTTCTTAGAGACATATGTTGCAAGGAGAGACTGGAGAGTGACCACAATCCTCTCTGCCTCACTGCCAAATATTTCTAGATACATTTGACGTTTCCACCATAAAAGACAATTATGGGAACACAGTGATTTAGTTAATAATGTGAAATACGCTGTAAACTATAGCACCAGCATCTGGGCCTAGGTAAGCGGTGCAAATGGAAGCCCCTGCTGGGAGAATGAAAGAGTGGCAAATGCTATTACAGGTCGGGACACTTACAGTGTGCGCCCCTTCAACTCAAGCATTATTAAAATAATTTTGAACGATGCCCTGTTATCACTAACAACAGCCTGGTGGCTCTTATAGCATCAGAGGCTCGCGTCTCGTCGGTGACAGTGAGGCAAACACCGGAGGACATAGGGTCAGCTTTCTCTCTCAAGCACCTGACAGAGAAAGACACCATGCTTGTGCTCGAGGGATTGTTCATTGCAGCACTCCTTCCAGAGGTTTAGGGACAGAACCATGGGCTCTAATGCCAAGAAAACGGGCCCGCCTCAGTCCTGATTGGTGCTAGGGATGGTGGAGTGCAGTGCTGGGTCACCAGTAACACCCTGGCAGGGTGTCAATGACATTGCATAAGGTAATCATTTACTATGCTTTAAAAGTTAATAAATCTAATATGTAATGAAAAATGTGTTGAAAAATGCTTTGTTTTGGCCTTTCTGTCTCCAGATTTTTCAAGGGGGGACGACCCCCCAAACTCCCCCTAGTAGTGGTTGCTCACTGCGCTTGCTCGCTACTTTTACTTTGTTCTCTCTGATTTACTACTTGTGTCTATTTTTGGTGCTCTCTGTAAGAATGTCTATGGGCACATATGACTCGGTCGGTAACCTGTTGCTCTTTAAGGTCATCATCTACTAATTACTGTGCTTTGAAAGTTGATACAATTGAATATGTAATGAAAAATATGCTGTAAAATTTACCATTTTGGTCTGTCTTTCGCCAAAATTTTCTTGGAGGAAGAACACCCCAAACTCCCCTACTAGCGGTCGGGCTCGGTCGCTGCGCTCGCTCGCTAAGTGCCAGGCGGGGGCTGGTCTGGCAAAATTTGCCAGGGCTGCTTTCAGTTCCCAGTCTGGCCCTGCCCACAAGTGTATCAACTTTCTCCGAAAATACCTCAGGAAATGGATCCTGAAACTGAACTCAACTTCATTCACCCTCAGCCATGACTAAAACTTGTTCAACACTATTGGCATCAAGAATGATATCAAATTCCCGTGGAACGATCCACCCCAACACGGACTGGCCACCCTCTGCAATGTATAGATTATCAATAGCTTTCCTTCCTTTAAATTCAAAGGTGACCTTCCTGTAACCTAAAATGGGTATTGGTTCTCCAGTAAAGCTTTCTGGAACTACATCCGAAGGATTTAAGAATTTAACTACAATTCCGGTGAAGTTTTCTGCTCATAACTTCTTGCCAATTATTGTATAAGGAGACCCAGAGTCTGCAACAACAAGTATTTAACACATCCCAATCTTATTTTGCACACAGGTTTATTCCTGGATTGTTTACTAAGGTGATTTACAACTTCATTCCCAGACACATTGGCTTCTCTAACACCCTGAACACAATCATAATCTTTAGAAGTGCCCTCCACCCGCTGACACGTTAGGCTCTAAATCTGAGTCATCTTGAGCAACTGTCACTTTCTTGTTAGTCTTTCCTTTCCTATATATTTTGGTGACGTCCCCGGTCAATGCCCCCTTGTTTAGGCCAGAAATTAACTGTCCTCTCCGGTCCCCATTGTGTCTGCCACCAATTTATGGGTGCCCTCACCACAGAAAAACCTTGACTCTGTCCAGTGGCTTTTTGATGCACAGGGCCCCTAATCCTGATCATTACATAAAGGGATGTTATGGGAGTACTGGCATTCTATCCAGTCAGTATCTCCAAACCCTTAGTCCCAATTCTTGGCCTAATCGCTCCTGAATGTTAAAACTCCAGTAAAATGACTCACCCACAAGCAAGCACCAGTGGTCTGACACGAGGTCGTCTTTCTTCGGGCATAGCTAAGAAGAGCCAGAGAAATCACCTACAAACAGATTTTTTGCAGGGTGGGCACATGGTGCCTTCCAGGACTAACTCGTTTTAGCTCAAATCACTCAAAATCCAATTTAAAGGATCCATGAAACACGGTACATAAAATGCTTTGAACTCTAGATTATATGATGAATACCCAGAATACTTCTGAAAAGTCCCACCTCGAGACAACCAGCCCTTTGTAGGATAACACTGTACAATGTAGCATCAAGAGAATAGAAGCTGCAAAAGATTTGGAGTTGTAATTCTTTGCCAGAAGGTGGTAGGCACTTCTATATTTCTTTGGAAGTATGTGTTAAAGTGTAGATGTAGAACATTTTATTTACATGTTCGACTGTTATTTTCTTCACAGAAGTAAAGAACAGCCTCGATATTCGACTAATATGAACATCAAAAGGGAACTCCAGAAAGGGCCTAAGTGTGACAGATAAATTATAGCTAAACAAAATTATGAGAAATTTGGTTTATTGGTTGAGTGGGGTGTTATCCTTGCTCAAGCAACAAGTGCCACATCAAGATGAACCACAAAAGTCACTAAATTAAACTGAGCTTGACCCTCTAGTAGCTTGGCACAAAAGCAGTCAACCATAACAATTTGTAAAGTATTTATGCAGCACGCAAACAGTAATTAAGCTAAACCACAACATTAGAACAATTCCACACCAATTTAGAAAAATAAAATACATTTTAGTAAATTAATTGACACTAAAATGACAAAAAAATACAATCAGTAAAACTGGAGGTAAAAACCAGCACCTAAAAGATCAAAGCGCAAACCGCAGGCATCTAGTCGCGCGAGACCAGGTCAAAGTCGAAAAATATGGCCAAGTGCAATGGTGCACAAGTCAGATACAAAAGGTGGATTGGGACCAGTCGGCAGTTAACTCTGGGCTTAGAAGAAATCGAAGGAGGAGGCATTGTTGTCATCAGGGAGCCGTTGAATGAAGTTGTGGTGAAGATTTCCACATTCGGACTAAGTCTCTTTTTTGGATGTTGAAAACCCCCACGCAATGAGGCTGTAGCTGTAGCTGACAAGCGTTCTATAAGGCCAGATACCCCTTCTATGAAGGACCGCTGAACAGGATTTTCTGGTGCGGAGAAGAAGGTGGCGGAATCTGCTATGAAGTCAGGCCTACAGACAATGCACCTTGGGTGAATGGGAGAGCAGGTTGCTCCTGATTTCCTCTCGGTCCCCAGAGAATTAGCCCAAAATGTTCCAAGTCCCAAGTTTTAGATTTTGGCTACATGGGCACATTTAACGCAAACACCAAGGGTCCAGGACTGGAGAGCTACCTTTGGGGGGTTAGGACTTACTTAGGCTGGTTACAGGTACAGATTCAACATGGTTGGAAAAAATAAACAGGGTTGAGGCAGAGGCAGGCTCAACCAGCAACCTACATGGCAGGCATACTCACCCCGAATAACCTGCAGCAGAGGCAGAACACACCTTTAATTGGGCCTCCTAACAACACACAGCAGGTGCAGAACGCCCCGATACCTGACACTATGTCTATAGTTGCTAACCTTTCTGATTACTCTTTATCTCTAGGAGAATCACAAGTTCTGAATAAAGGGTTGGGGTTCGTTCCGACACCGAAGCATGATGCTTTTAAATGTCGAACTGAGTTCTATGAATTGATGAGGAAAATTAAGATTCATAAGTTCTTCATGGACAAGGAAAGAGAACTCCTATCAATCTTTATCACTAATTTACAGCGCCCTTCGGGGTTTTGTCCTCCTAGTTCTTCAGTGGGACCGGAGGTTGTTGTGTTTGAACAACTAGTCCTCTGTAACATTGAGACCTTGGAAGAATCACAAAATCAGTCTTACCATCATAATATGAGTAACACTGTTGATAACGATTAAACAAGCCGAAAAAGGCGGTGCGGTTGTAGTCCTTAACACACAAGACTATGAAACGGAAGTCCATAGACTTCTGGGAGTGCGCACCAATTATCAACCATTAGCGTGAGACCCCACATCGGAATTACAAGATACCATCAGGGCCCTGGTGGCGGGTGCAAAGGAGAAGAAGTGGATAACTCATAAGGAAGCAGATTTCCTGATAAAATTAAAAACCAAGAGTGCCGGCATTTTATATCTTGCCGAAGATCCACAAAGGACAGCGCCCACCATCCGGCCGACCAATTGTTTTGGGGATCCAATCTTTACTGGAGCCACTGTCCCAGTTTGCGGACTTCTTTTTAAGAGAATCAGTTATTACACAACCTTCTTTTGTGCAGGACACCACTAATGTACTGAACATCTTGGACACAGTTGAGTTTGACCCTAGGAGGCAATATCTGGTAACCATAGATATTGAGTGTTTGTACACCAGCATGCCCCAAGACGCCACGCTGGTGGCAGCAGCGCGTGTGCTTGGGGCACTTGAGTGTTTTATGATAAACCGCAATCTTTTGTTCTGCAATGTATAGAACTGGCCCTTACTAGAAACTTTTTTGAATATAGAAATCAGTTATACCTCCAAGTGTCGGGAACATCTGTGGGGGCTACATTTGCGCCGAGTCTGGCCTGCATTTATGTGGGCCAGTTCGAGGAAAATGTGATATATCAGGCCTCCAACCCCTACAAAGGGAATATTTCTCTTTGGAGGAGTTTTATTGATGACGTCCTTTGTATTTGGACTGGATCTGAGGACCAGCTATTAACATTTCTATCATGGCTAAATACAGCAGACAGCTGTCTACGGTTCACCTGGACCATCAGTAGGGACTCTGCGGTGTACTTAGATGTAGATATAACAGCAATGGACAACAGATTATCCACAACTGTCCATCAAAAGCCTACCGACAGGAATTCCCTGCTGCATTACCGCTCATTTCACCCCAGAGCATTGCGTGACAACCTTCCTGTAAGACATTTCTTGAGGTTCTGCATGAACTGTTCCTCTACGGAGAAGTTTATGGAACAATCTGAAGAGTTGGTTACGAAATTAAGAAATAGGGACTATCCTGCTAAGATGATTAAAAGAGAACGCAAACGTGCCCTAAATACACCACGTGAGGCCCTACTAGAGAGGAATGTCAAACACAAAATGAGTGTTTATCTGTCATTACGACGTTTGATCCATTGTCTACAAAAGTGAGACAGATAATAAGGAAGCATTGGTCATTATTGGACACGGGGGAGAGGAAGATGCCACCTCCTGGATTTGCCTTCAGAAGGGCCCTGAACCTAAAAGATAGGTTGGCTCATACGCATCCTAGCCAGCAGAAACAGGAGTCAAGTCTGCCAACAGGGCATTATCCTTGCGGTTGCTGTTCAGTGTGTGATCTTACTGAAGCCACTAAAAGTGTTTTTCTCACGAGTGGGAAAGTGTGGTATTTAAATAAATTCAGCAATTGCAATACCACACATGTAATTTACAGGTTCACGTGCAAGTGTGGTTTGCACTATATTGGACTCACATCACGAAAAGTGAAGGTGCGCTTACAAGAGCACTTGAGTACCCTGAAAGCAGGGAAATTGACAACTTGCCTGTTCCAACATTTTCAGGAACAGAAACACAATTTCAAGGATCTGAAGTGGATTGTGCCTTGAGAGGGTGATGGGCGACACACATAATATTGATAATATTCTGGCCAGAAAAGAGGCAAGGTGGATTTTTACCGAGAAGGTGGACTGCATAGGTCTGAATGGTTCTATTCAATGGAACAGGGTTGTTAAACAATAAAGCCCCATGTTAAGTTGCAAGCATTCCCTGGGCCATGGGTCATGTAGTTCCCCTGGGGGTATCCGTTGGTGTAAATTTTGATTATTGTCCTTAACCTCGAGCCCTGAGACTAATATCACCACCTATGACAGTTATTAATAAAATAGGCAGGGCTTTTGCCGCAGAGTTTCCAGCACACTTATGAAAGGAATAATTCAAATCCTTTTCTCTTTTTTTCTTTGACCCCCTTCATGATCTCTAGTGATTGGATGAAATTGTTGTAAAAAATGATATATCATTTTTTTGTAATAGGCAGGTCTTTTTATTTTTTGAATAAATACTGTATTCCTACAGTGATCATGTAACTCTACACCATTCCAATATGGCTGCCTTGATACAGGGGAAATCTGAGTGTTATGTTGAGGAAGCCGGCGAGTCGACTTCCGGTTTACGGGTGTCTGGGCAGTTGGCGGTGTTTAAATACCAGATGCTCGCGTCCCTAGAACATCTTCGGGACGGAGCACCAAGCTGCAGTCAGTCCACGGTAGCGGTAAGGGTGATTCAGTGCTTGGGTGTGATCGCTGTGAAAGGGCAAGGACGGGGGCACCTCCTGGGGTTTAAGTTCCCCCTTTTCCTAAAACATGGATACGCTATTGCTGTCGGAGGTTGTGGGCATGCTAAATAGGCTCATGATCGATTTGAGTGTGTTTGCTAAACCTGATGTTTGAAAACCTGAAAGAGTGTAAGGAACCACGATATTGAGTCTGAGAGAGTTTTAAACAGGCTACATAAATAGTGCATTTTTCATTGTGACACAGGCTATATTTAATGTGTGTACACTTTCAGGTGATACTGTCGATCGCAGTCATCACTGGGACACGCGACCATTTGGCCCGGGATTCGCTGAGTAGTGGTTTGTAGGTACAAGGGATGACAGCAACCACTCGGTAATTATGCACTTCTAAGAGCGGATTGGAGATAATCTTCAAGTGCATTTTGAAGTTAGGTCTTATTTACATTTGGCATGTTCTTCTTTTTAATGTCATACAACCACAGGTCTGGTGTGATTCACAAGTGAGGTGAAGACTGGTTACCCTGACAGCCCTGATGAAGTTGCCTAAATAGGTTGGCAACGAAACATGTCGGCTATTTACTTTTGAAAATGGCCCAATATAAGCCATTTTTTTAATATGAGGACGCTCACGGCATCTAATAAAATTATGTTCAGCAAGTGAGTTGTACCCCATTTTAAATCTTGAGAATAGAATTTCTTTTCTCACGGGGACCAGGGGGCACTTAGTGACACAAGCACTGACAGTGCATCTATACACATTTTCACTGTTTTGTTCTTCCTTTTTCTCACCTATGAGAAATTAGAAAAAACACACGCTCTTTTCTTTCGGTCAAGAAAGCTACCAATGATGATAAAGTGGGCCAGCTATTGAGAACCAAACAACAAGCCCCCCCTTGGTTATACTACAGTGAGGTACTTTCTGACCTTTCTCACATTTTGTTTCACAAACTTTGTGTGTACAGAATTTTCTTTTGATGTTGAATGTGGTGTATTGATGTTTCTTTTTTTCAAATTGAACAATCAGACTAACATGTTAGTGACAATAAGCCTTTCCTGTGAGGAAGTTTCAAAATGTCTTAAAAACTCCTCAGTTGTCTCTGAAATATAGTTAATTGTTCAGAATAAGTCAGGTCCTTTTGTGCTTATATATCAAGATGGTTGGATCCTTTTCTATCCCTGAGTCTCTGATCAGAAGGCCAGCCAACTAGCCTTTGTGGTCACTCTGGTAGTCTAGGGTTTAAGAAGTGGGACAGGGCTCAAACAGAAGGACAGGCATTTGAGGGTTCAAGTCAGGCTTCAGGCAGCAGAGAAGCCATTATAGGTGCAGCAAAGCAGTCTTCTGAAGTACACAGTAGGGCACAGCAGCAGGCAGTCCTTCGAGAGTCCTTTAGCAGGCAGTCCTTCGAGAGTCCGTCAGCAGGTCCAAAAAGTGAACTTAAAGTGGGTCTGAGGGTCCTATTTTTATACCTGGTGCCTTATTTAAGGTAGAAGTTTCTAGAGAATTCTCTTTCCAGTTTCCTGCCTCACCGGCCCTGGCTCTAAGCTGGAGTATTAAAAATGCAGTGGTGACAAGTACTTTGTGTGAAGGCAGGCTACAGCCTGTTGATCTGCAAGTGTGGCTGTGCTCAGCTCCTGCCCCCTTCCTGCCAGTGACATTCAGGCACTCCTAATCCCTCTTATGTGTGGCCATCCAACTGCCAACTAAATTCATTCATATGACCCAGAAAGAGGCTGCAGGCACCAAATAGGGCCGGAAGATGCCAACTTTTCAACAGTCTTAAAGTATTATTGATACATTAAATCATTATATTTTTGCTCTGTACATCTTCTTCAGACAACATCCAATAATTTCCCACATTCTTTTTCAGGCCTCATTGAAAAATTATAATGCACATTTATTTACTCCAAGAAAACATTCTTCCAAACCAAATATATCAACTACACAAACTACACAAACATATAACAAACATTATTCAGTTATAAACCAGGGCACTAATTGCGTTGTGTTTGAGTTTCTATTTTAGTCTCAATCTCTTCTACTGAAACTCTGATTTCAGACTACTCTGGGGGTTGACAATGTGGCAGATTTATGAGGCCCGTTGCGCCATCGGAACGTCACTTTTTGTGACGTTCCGTGGCGCAGAAGCCTGCGTGATATTTATTAGGCAGCACTGAGCCACTTTTTTTGGCTTAATGCTGCCTCATAAATATCAGTCCCTTTAACGCAGTGTTCTGCGTTAAAGGGGCGTGCAATGGGTGTTGCTGGGGGCGTTCCCAGCAACATCCATGGCCTTTTGACACTGCCCCAGATTTACGAGAAATCGTAAATCTGAGGCAGCGCCAAAAGCTTACGCCTCCCCAGGGGTGGCGTAAGGGAGGCGCAATGGGGAGAAATATCTTTATTTCTCCTCGTTTTTCCTTTTTCTATGTGTGCTGCATTCTGCAGCACCCATACAAAGAGGAAAAACCTCTTGTGATTATTTTTGTACAGAAAGGTTTCCCTTCCTGTACAAAAATATTCATCTCCGCAACGCAGGCACCCTTGCACCATGGTGCAGAGGTGCCTGCGTTGGCGCGGGCAGCCCATTGTGCGCCGGCGCAGGGGAAAAGGACAGGAATGCGCCGCATTTTATAGATACGGCGCATCCCTGCCCTTTTCTTTTGCCGTAGGGAAGCGCAGCAGGAAGGCCTGCTGCGCTTCCCTACGGCAAAACCTCATAAATCTGCCCCAGTGTATTTAGGCCCCAATGTCCTTTGAATGGCTGTCTGCACTTGATTGTGACTTATGGTTCAACTCCCCAGATTGGGTCAGGCCAACGTGTTTCGAACTTCCCTTTTCTCTCTGGTTTCCCTCAGGACTTTGACTGGTTATTTCTGTAAAAGAATCAACAGAGCCTCAATGTTACTTATGGTTGAAATGTTTTGGGGCTTCAACCTTATTCTCCATGGAAATAGTTTTAATAAATGTTCCACTGTTAGATGCTCCGAGGTATTCTGGCTTGTTCATTTGCCAAGCCTGGCTTCTCATTTTTCTTCATAATCTGATAAAAGATAAATGTTTTATGATGTTGCTTAAAACGTCGGACTGGTTTTTGCATTAAACTCAGTATTTTACCATGGTTTGGTTTGTTACGCACTCTTTTTAAGCGACCATGGTCACTACGTGTTTTCTCACTTTGCCAGTTGCCATAGTTTTCTTGAAAGATTAATAAAACATTATTTTTCAAAAAATTATTTAGATTTTCCTTCATAATCTATTCAGTTCCATCATATCATTTAAACCTTTGGTTATGGTGTTAAATCATAGAATTAGATCTACTTCCTGTGGCATGAGAATCATTTTGAGATTGCCACCTCTCGGATTAGGTTGAATTGGCAAGAGGACCATCCATTGAAAATCGTTCAAAGTATGGCCCATTGTGACGAAATGATTTACTTGAGGCACTGAAGCCGTTTTTGTGCGGACCCGTTATTTGTGCTGCACTATCCTTTGTCGGATTTTTATTTTTTGCACGGGCAGATCATGCCACACACTAAGGGGCATATCAACAACAACCGGCGATAATTATCTCTAAGCGCACTTAGCGCTAGGATAATTATCGCCGGCTAGCGTGGATTTTTATCGCTGAGATAGCGTGCTATTAGCAACGCTTATCTCAATAGCGATTAAAATCCTCACGCTAAGTGGCTAACGTGAGATTATCGCTGGAAACCCAGCGATAATCTCACGTTAGCTTGTTGATAGGGACAGACAAACTTAGCCATGATATCCTCCTTCCATAGGATATCATGGCTGAGTCAGAAAAATACCAGACGTAAAAAAGCAGCGTTAACTGCGGTTAGCGCTGCTTTTTTTGTCTCTAACAGGGTTAGCGATATTCTTGATAATAGGAGAAATGTCACTTAGCGGCATTTCTCGTATTATTTTACTCTGGAATGCCCCCTTTGCATCTCATTAGAGATGCAAGGGGATGCGTAGAGTAAAAAGGTGCTAACATGCGAATTTGCATGTTAGCACCCTGTTGTTGATAGGGTGCTAGTTTTATCTCTGCTTTTTTGGCTTTTAAAGCCAAAAAAGCAGAGATAAAGCCCTTGTTGATATGCCCCTACATTTTTTGTGCGGCAGTTGGAAAAACGAGTATGTTTTCTTTTGGTATTACCTGTTTGAAACACTGTGCCATCGATTGTTTGGCTACAAGCAACACATGTCCCACACTTATGGTGTCCTTCTAAGGATTTCAGATTCCTTTATGTTCCAAAACTTATTTGTACTGCCAAAGGAGGACTACTACTGTCCCTTACCAGGTGTTTTCCTATGCTTGCGTTTTTCTTCATTGCAAATAGTGGGCGCTCAAATCCACATTCTGAATTAGAAATAAGATGCCAATTTTTTGTGATGATTTTTTAAATTATTGTTTGTTTGTGGGCAATATGTGGCTACACAAACCAGTCGTTCAATGCTTCTTTGTTCTCTTTTTAAAAGGAGGCTCTCTCTTGGCATATACTATGCCCGCTTGAGTGAGTGTTTTAGGAGTTGGTGTGGATAACCCGTTTCCTTTAGTTTTTCTTGAAGGAAACCAGCGTTTAAAGAGCAGTCTTCTCTTGTTGTGCAATTTCTTCTTATCCTTAAGAATTGCCCATAAGCCAAGTTGTCTTTTAAATTTCGAGAGTGAAAGCTTTTATAGTGTAAAGCATTGTTTTTGTCTGTTGGTTTTCGATGTAAAGTTGTCATTATTTGCTCTTCCACTGCTTTCACTTGTATATCAAGGAATGTCAGATTTCTTTGGTGTTTTGACATACTGAATTTAATGTCAGGGCTCCTATTGTTCAGCCATGTGTGGAGGAACCAAGAGTTTCCTCATCTCCATTCCATATACACTAGATGTCATCAATGAATCTGAGCCACTCTGTTATGTGCCTAAAGTAATAATTGTTGTTGTAGACAAATTTGTCCTCAAAAAGAGCCGGTGGCCATCAAGGGACGGCTGGAGGGCCGAGACATTACCATGATTAGTGTGTACGCTCCTAACGTAAATCAGCCTGCATTCTTTGGGACACTAAGCCACAAATTAGCACAATATCTTGTGGGTACTGTGATAGTGGGGGGGCGACTTCAATAGTATAGATGACATACTTCTAGACCGGTCCCACCCCTGTCGCCAACTTCCCAAGCAGCGCGTGCTTCCAATATGTTCCACTATTGGAGACAGAGCTGGGGACTTTTGGATGCATGGCGAACCCTGAATCCGCAAACCAAAGACTACTCCTATTTTCGGCGGTTCACGAAGTACACGCGTGACTAGATGCCTTATTGTGCTCAGTGGACGTGCAACAACAGGTCACATCAGCAGAATATTTGGCCCGCACCATCTCGGACCATAATCCGTTGATTCTGTCCCTGAACTGGGCTCACCCGCCAGCGGCAATCCCGACGTGGCGACTTCGTCCAGACACACTGGAGGATCAGGTCTTTAGGGAGGAGATGTGAAGGGGGGAGAAAGAGAGACTGTTGGTCGACAATTGCTGCTCTTGCTACCTTGTACTACTTTTTAAAAAAAGCCTCATTGCTATTTGCACATTTACCATTGCACTGTTGAATTTTAAATATCGTGGGTAAAGTTTGTGTCGATCTTGCAGCGCGGAGCCCATTTTAGAGTGGGATCACTCTTATTGGGTTAGCGCTCTAGTGTCTACCGCCCACTATAAAACGTGCCACGGCGCGACCGCGCACTGATGTGAAGGGGGGAGAAAGAGAGACTGTTGGTCGACAATTGCTGCTCTTGCTACCTTGTACTACTTTTAAAAAAAAGCCTCATTGCTATTTGCACATTTACCATTGCACTGTTGAATTTTAAATATCGTGGGTAAAGTTTGTGTCGATCTTGCAGCGCGGAGCCCATTTTAGAGTGGGATCACTCTTATTGGGTTAGCGCTCTAGTGTCTACCGCCCACTATAAAACGCGCCACGGCGCGACCGCGCACTGATGTGAAGGGGGGAGAAAGAGAGACTGTTGGTCGACATTTGCTGCTCTTGCTACCTTGTACTACTTTTAAAAAAAGCCTCATTGCTATTTGCACATTTACCATTGCACTGTTGAATTTTAAATATCGTGGGTAAAGTTTGTGTCGATCTTGCAGCGCGGAGCCCATTTTAGAGTGGGATCACTCTTATTGGGTTAGGGCTCTAGTATCTACCGCCCACTATAAAACGCGCCACGGCGCGACCGCGCACTGATGTGAAGGGGGGAGAAAGAGAGACTGTTGGTCGACATTTGCTGCTCTTGCTACCTTGTACTACTTTTTAAAAAAGCCTCATTGCTATTTGCACATTTACCATTGCACTGTTGAATTTTAAATATCGTGGGTAAAGTTTGTGTCGATCTTGCAGCGCGGAGCCCATTTTAGAGTGGGATCACTCTTATTGGGTTAGGGCTCTAGTATCTACCGCCCACTATAAAACGCGCCACGGCGCGACCGCGCACTGATGTGAAGGGGGGAGAAAGAGAGACTGTTGGTCGACAATTGCTGCTCTTGCTACCTTGTACTACTTTTTTAAAAAGCCTCATTGCTATTTGCACATTTACCATTGCACTGTTGAATTTTAAATATTGTGGGTAAAGTTTGTGTCGATCTTGCAGCGCGGAGCCCATTTTAGAGTGGGATCACTCTTATTGGGTTAGCGCTCTAGTATCTACCGCCCACTATAAAACGCGCCACGGCGCGACCGCGCACTGATGTGAAGGGGGGAGAAAGAGAGACTGTTGGTCGACAATTGCTGCTCTTGCTACCTTGTACTACTTTTTTAAAAAGCCTCATTGCTATTTGCACATTTACCATTGCACTGTTGAATTTTAAATATTGTGGGTAAAGTTTGTGTCGATCTTGCAGCGCGGAGCCCATTTTAGAGTGGGATCACTCTTATTGGGTTAGCGCTCTAGTGTCTACCGCCCACTATAAAACGCGCCACGGCGCGACCGCGCACTGATGTGAAGGGGGGAGAAAGAGAGACTGTTGGTCGACATTTGCTGCTCTTGCTACCTTGTACTACTTTTAAAAAAAGCCTCATTGCTATTTGCACATTTACCATTGCACTGTTGAATTTTAAATATCGTGGGTAAAGTTTGTGTCGATCTTGCAGCGCGGAGCCCATTTTAGAGTGGGATCACTCTTATTGGGTTAGGGCTCTAGTATCTACCGCCCACTATAAAACGCGCCACGGCGCGACCGCGCACTGATGTGAAGGGGGGAGAAAGAGAGACTGTTGGTCGACAATTGCTGCTCTTGCTACCTTGTACTACTTTTTAAAAAAAGCCTCATTGCTATTTGCACATTTACCATTGCACTGTTGAATTTTAAATATCGTGGGTAAAGTTTGTGTCGATCTTGCAGCGCGGAGCCCATTTTAGAGTGGGATCACTCTTATTGGGTTAGCGCTCTAGTGTCTATCGCCCACTATAAAACGCGCCACGGCGCGACCGCGCACTGATGTGAAGGGGGGAGAAAGAGAGACTGTTGGTCGACAATTGCTGCTCTTGCTACCTTGTACTACTTTTTTAAAAAGCCTCATTGCTATTTGCACATTTACCATTGCACTGTTGAATTTTAAATATTGTGGGTAAAGTTTGTGTCGATCTTGCAGCGCGGAGCCCATTTTAGAGTGGGATCACTCTTATTGGGTTAGCGCTCTAGTATCTACCGCCCACTATAAAACGCGCCACGGCGCGACCGCGCACTGATGTGAAGGGGGGAGAAAGAGAGACTGTTGGTCGACATTTGCTGCTCTTGCTACCTTGTACTACTTTTAAAAAAAGCCTCATTGCTATTTGCACATTTACCATTGCACTGTTGAATTTTAAATATCGTGGGTAAAGTTTGTGTCGATCTTGCAGCGCGGAGCCCATTTTAGAGTGGGATCACTCTTATTGGATTAGGGCTCTAGTATCTACCGCCCACTATAAAACGCGCCACGGCGCGACCGCGCACTGATGTGAAGGGGGGAGAAAGAGAGACTGTTGGTCGACAATTGCTGCTCTTGCTACCTTGTACTACTTTTTTAAAAAAGCCTCATTGCTATTTGCACATTTACCATTGCACTGTTGAATTTTAAATATCGTGGGTAAAGTTTGTGTCGATCTTGCAGCGCGGAGCCCATTTTAGAGTGGGATCACTCTTATTGGGTTAGCGCTCTAGTGTCTACCGCCCACTATAAAACGCGCCACGGCGCGACCGCGCACTGATGTGAAGGGGGGAGAAAGAGAGACTGTTGGTCGACAATTGCTGCTCTTGCTACCTTGTACTACTTTTTTAAAAAGCCTCATTGCTATTTGCACATTTACCATTGCACTGTTGAATTTTAAATATCGTGGGTAAAGTTTGTGTCGATCTTGCAGCGCGGAGCCCATTTTAGAGTGGGATCACTCTTATTGGGTTAGGGCTCTAGTATCTACCGCCCACTATAAAACGCGCCACGGCGCGACCGCGCACTGATGTGAAGGGGGGAGAAAGAGAGACTGTTGGTCGACAATTGCTGCTCTTGCTACCTTGTACTACTTTTTAAAAAAAGCCTCATTGCTATTTGCACATTTACCATTGCACTGTTGAATTTTAAATATCGTGGGTAAAGTTTGTGTCGATCTTGCAGCGCGGAGCCCATTTTAGAGTGGGATCACTCTTATTGGGTTAGCGCTCTAGTGTCTACCGCCCACTATAAAACGCGCCACGGCGCGACCGCGCACTGATGTGAAGGGGGGAGAAAGAGAGACTGTTGGTCGACAATTGCTGCTCTTGCTACCTTGCACTACTTTTTTAAAAAGCCTCATTGCTATTTGCACATTTACCATTGCACTGTTGAATTTTAAATATTGTGGGTAAAGTTTGTGTCGATCTTGCAGCGCGGAGCCCATTTTAGAGTGGGATCACTCTTATTGGGTTAGCGCTCTAGTATCTACCGCCCACTATAAAACGCACCACGGCGCGACCGCGCACTGATGTGAAGGGGGGAGAAAGAGAGACTGTTGGTCGACAATTGCTGCTCTTGCTACCTTGTACTACTTTTTTAAAAAGCCTCATTGCTATTTGCACATTTACCATTGCACTGTTGAATTTTAAATATTGTGGGTAAAGTTTGTGTCGATCTTGCAGCGCGGAGCCCATTTTAGAGTGGGATCACTCTTATTGGGTTAGCGCTCTAGTGTCTACCGCCCACTATAAAACGCGCCACGGCGCGACCGCGCACTGATGTGAAGGGGGGAGAAAGAGAGACTGTTGGTCGACATTTGCTGCTCTTGCTACCTTGTACTACTTTTAAAAAAAGCCTCATTGCTATTTGCACATTTACCATTGCACTGTTGAATTTTAAATATCGTGGGTAAAGTTTGTGTCGATCTTGCAGCGCGGAGCCCATTTTAGAGTGGGATCACTCTTATTGGGTTAGCTCTCTAGTGTCTACCGCCCACTATAAAACACGCCACGGCGCGACCACGCACTGATGTGAAGGGGGGAGAAAGAGAGACTGTTGGTCGACAATTGCTGCTCTTGCTACCTTGTACTACTTTTAAAAAAAAGCCTCATTGCTATTTGCACATTTACCATTGCACTGTTGAATTTTAAATATCGTGGGTAAAGTTTGTGTCGATCTTGCAGCGCGGAGCCCATTTTAGAGTGGGATCACTCTTATTGGGTTAGCGCTCTAGTGTCTACCGCCCACTATAAAACGCAGCGGACGCGTTCAAGAGGGCGCGCCGGCGGCGCGCCGAAGGCGCTCCTAAGGCAAGCCCGTCTGCGCCCGTCCGCGCCAATACCGCGCCCAGCGCAATGGGCCCTGTGCGAGTTACCAGAATTATATACTTGCAGGATGAACTCACGTCATTGAACAAGGGTACGTGTCTGTTGCCAGCCCTGCTGATCGATCATGATACAGCTGGTCCCAACTGCTGTTCAGCATGTGGCTTAAGAACATCCTTTAACCAACCTACAAGCATAACTAACACTAGGTGCAACACTGATACCAGCCCGGTGGCTTGTCGCATCGGCGGTGCAGATGTCCCGCTAGCCTACTCAATCCCTGGCAACATCACATCCAGCACCAGCGAGCTTAACTGCATTCTGTTTAATACAAGATCCATGTCTAAACATAAATATGAATTAGAGGATCTTATATCCTCCACCAGTCCGGACCTGATTTTCCTCACGGAAACATGGTCATCTGTCTCCTCTGCACCAGATTGGCAAATTGCAATCCCCTTAGGCTACTCACTGGTGCAAGTAGACAGGACAACTACGGTCGGAGGAGGAATTGCGCTCATCCATCGTTCTCACCTAAAAATTGCTTTTAAACAAGAACCCACGTTAGAGGCCGAAGCTATGTCTTTCACTGTAAAATTAAACAACCAGGAACTTCTATCCGGTCTATTGGTTTATAGACCTCCTGGGGCAAGAGCTCCCTTTACTAAATCCCTCCAGACCTCTTTAGAATCCTGCTTTGACACCGCAACACTTACGGTACTAGGTGATTTTAATTTTCATCTAGATGACCTTAACAACTCTGACTCATCCAACCTAATTGACAACATGGCAGGGTTTGGGCTGCGGCAAATAATATCACGGCCCACGCATGTAGCGGGACACATACTTGATGGAATTTTTACCAATAATCATAAAATTGAAGTGAAAGACATACTACCGGTCCCTTGGTCAGACCATTCAGTAATATATTTTAAAGTGAATCTGTCCCTATCAGCAACAGGACGGAAACTTCGCCCTCGGCTGACAAATACTCGCCCATGGAAAGACATAAAAAGTGAGGAACTGGCCAATACCCTGACAAACTGCCTCCCCTACCTGGAGGACAGTGATGAAGGGGCCACTAACTTCGATTCCTGGATCCACAACGCCATCGATAAATTGGCTCCTGCGAAACCTACTAAACCTAAAAAACGGTTACTTACTTCGCCTTGGTATACAACCGAGCTTCAGCTTGCCAAAATCAAATGTAGGCGTCAGGAACGTCTCTGGAGATTAGATTATAGCCCTGCACTAAAGAAGGAATATAACCTCACTCTGGAAAAATACAAATCATTAATTAAACAAGCCAAAGCGGCTTATTTCACCAACAAAATCCAAGAGGCAAAAAATTCATCCAAGGAACTTTTTAAAACAGTCATGACCTTAATTAAAAGCCCCAATGACACTACTTTCTGTCCCGCTCAAACTTTTCAATCTTGCTGTCTTCTTTCAACGTAAGATTCAAGATGTCTATAATGAACTTCAGAACCTACAGACCAAACCTGACAAAGACACAGGCAAACCTGTGGAGGAACGTCTATCGTTAAACAGTCTGTCTAATTTCTCACCTTTTGGTGTGAAACAGGTCAATGACGCACTACTTCAAATAAAATCGGGCTCTCCCCTTGATCCCTGCCCCTCTTACATATACCACCTGGCCCCCACAACAATAAGTTCCTTTTTGGCTTCCCTGCTAAATAAGATTACTAGGTCAGGTGTCTTCCCGCCAAGTTGGAAAAAGGCCTGTATCAGGCCCATCTTAAAGAAGCCTTCACTTGACCCACAGGATACCAAACATTATCGCCCCATCTCTTGTCTCCCATTTCCATCTAAAGTTTTAGAAAAAATGATCAACCAGGAGCTAATGCAATTTATTGATTCCAACAATCTGCTGGACGCAACACAACACGGTTTTAGATCACGCCACTCTACAGAATCAGCCTTAATAATGGCTATGGAGGAAATTCGCAGAGTCATGGACAGTGGAGGCAGGGCCACTCTTGTCCTTCTTGATCTAACAGCAGCTTCCGATACCGTTAATCATAGAGTGCTAATGGGAAGACTGAATGAAATAGGCATCAAAGACTCTGCTCTGGTGATTTTACATTCCTTCCTTGATTCGAGATCACAGCAAATCCACTGGGAGGGTCTTCAGTCTGCTGAACTCGCTCTCTCCTGTGGTGTTCCCCAGGGATCAGCATTATCTCCCACGTTGTTCAATTTATATGTTACTCCATTATCCAACCTAATCAAGAATCATGGTCTAAAATTAGTATCGTATGCAGATGACACCCAGCTAGTGGTGTCTTTGACACAAACTGTTGAAGTTACTGCTGACAGATTCAAAAGTTGTCTCTCCAGGGTGATGAGATGCATGAGCTCAAATTTTCTTAAACTTAACACCGAAAAGACGGAGGTGTTGGAATTCGGTCAAAAACCATCCATCTGGAACAACCTCTGGTGGCCTCCAGAGGCGGGCGTTTGCCCTGTTCCTACACCTAAAGTGAAGAATCTAGGCTTCCTGGTGGACAAAGATCTCTCATGAACTCATCAAGTCAATCAGGTTACCTCTGCTTGTTTCTTGATGATCAAAATTCTCCGCAAAATCTTGCCGTTCATTCCTCTGTCGTTAAGGAAAACCGTAGTGGGAGCTCTAGTTCTATCTCGTATAGACTATTGCAATGCATTATATTCCGGGATTGGTGAGCGACAGCTCTCAAAGCTCCAGTCTCTGCAGAATGCGGCAGTAAGAGTACTGCTAGACCTCCCAAAGCATCATCCAACCTCAGTAAGCATGAAGAGGCTTCACTGGCTTCCTGTTCGCAACCGAATTCAATTTAAGATCTTATGCCTTGTGCACAAAGCACTCCATGGAGGAGGCGCAGATGATCTGGAAACCCTATTTCCCCGGTATGTTCCAAGGCGTACACTCAGATCCGCTAGTATGGGCTTAGTTGGCATTCCTAAATTTAAAAGGGCCCGCTGGGGAGGTAAGGCTTTCTCCTTCAAGGCAGCAAGTTTATGGAATAAACTACCAACAGAACTACGGTTAACAACAAGCAAGCCCTTGTTCAGAAAGGCCGTGAAAACCTGGCTTTTCACTAATTTGTAGATCCTCTCCATACTTCCCCTTCTATCTCAGCGCCAAGACGCCTCGGCATAAGTGTGCTTAATAAATATCTCAGTCAGTCAGTCAGTCAGTCAGTCAGATCAGGGGTGAGATAGTGGATTATTTCCGACTCAACACTGGGATGACGGCATCCCTAACCACGGAATGGGACACTTTTAAGGTGGTCTTGAGGGGCCAGTGCATCACGCGTGCCACAGGAGTCAGGAAGATCATTATGAGGGAAGTGGAGGGGGCAGAGTCGGCACTCCGGGAGGTGGAACGCAGGTGGCCGGGACATCCGGAGCTCTAAAGGGCGCTCCTGGATGCCAAGGAGGAGGAAGCGAGACAAACGGAGAGGCTCCGGAGATTTGACTATAAAAAGTATCTGGAGCTCACCCATGCTGAAAGGGATAGGTCGGATTTGCTCCTGGCATGGCTGACGAACCTGGTGAGCCGGGGCTCTCCCCTAGTGGAAATAGAGGACGAATGGGGGATCAGACACTTTGCTCAGGGTAAGATCAACAAGGTTTTTGCACGCTACTATGGCTCACTCTATGCCAAGACGTATACGTGCGAGTTGGCAGACATGGGGGATTACCTGGCTGATCTACCATTGACATGCCTGCCCCCTGAAATTGCGGAGCTCCTAGGGACGGATATCAAGAAGCGAGAGATCCGGGTGGCCATCAAGGGAATGGCGCGTAATAAAATGCCGGGCGCAGATGGCCTGCCCGCTGAATTTATCGCAACATATGTGGAGGAGTTGACCCCTCACCTGGCCACAATGTATCAGAAGGCCCACAAACAGGGGCGGTTACCCGCTAGCACCAGGGAGACCCTTATTATCCCCATACCGAAACCAGGGAAAGAACCCCATGATTACACAGCCTACAGACCGCTGTCCATGTTGAATATGGACTATAAAATCTTGAGTAAGATCCTCGTGACCTGCTTACTGCCCCATATGCCTCATCTTGTTCACCCTAACCAGGCGGGATTTATCCCAGGGCGGAATACTGCCATGAACATCAGACACCTTCTAGTGGTAATGGACTCTGATAGGTACAATAAACGAGAAGCAGCAGTGCTCGCAGTGGACATGGAGAAGGCATTTGACAGCCTGGAGTGGCAATATTTGTATGTAGTCCTGGTCAGGATGGGCTTGGAGGAGGGTTCCTGAAATGGGTGCAGCTCCTGTACGCAGCCCCTTCAGCCCGAGTGCGCACTGGGAGAGTTATCTCACCTCAACAGAGAGTGGAGAAAGGAACGAGGCAGGGATGCCCCCTTTCTCCCCTCCTGTTTGCTCTGGCCATGGAGCCGCTGGCATGTAGAGCCAGAAGTGGTCCGGACTATAGGGGACTAGAGACGTCAGCGGGCCGCCATCTGATAGCATTGTATGCAGATGACCTCCTGATTTTCTTAGGCGATACTGCGGGTGAACTCCATAGGGGGCACACTATGCTGGCCCGATTTGGCACTGTATCTGGACTCCAGGTTAACTGGCAAAAATCCAGTTTGTTCCCGCTAACCCCGGGCACCCCTCCACTGCTTACTTTGGAGCGGTTGTGGTAGGAACCTAGATGCCTACAATACCTGGGTGTACAAATTTATCATGATGCATCGGACCTCTTGGAGAGTAATGTAGGTAAGGCAGGAGGGCAGCGAAGGCGGCAATGGCTTTCTAGAGCACACTCCTGCTTTCCGTAGCTGGAAGGGTGGCGGTCCTAAAAATGGTAACGTTACCACGCCTTCTATACTATTTCAGGACGTTGCCAGTGTGGGTCCCACAGGCGAGGTTCAAGGGACTGGACTTAATGGTCATTTCATTTATTTGGGGCACAGGCAGACGGAGGGTGGCACTGGCATCACTGCGACGCCCTACAGCAGATGGGGGCTAGTGGTGCCTGATCTTGAGAGCTACTATCTAGCTGGACAGCTATACTGGCTGATCCAATGGCTAGCGGCAGACCGCAACCCTGACAGGGAGCGCTGCCCGGACGCGCCAGATACTGCCAATCTAGCAAGAATCCTTTTGTGAGTCCGCCGCACCGCGCCAACGGATGCAAATGCTACCAAGGTGAAAACACGCTGTTGGTCCAGATACCTGCGGAAGGTGGGCACTGTGACTCCCTATTCCCCTGACATACCACTGACAATGCTCCGGTACCTTCCACTGGGAGAGCACTGGGCAGAAGCGGGACTGAGAGACATGGGAGACTTAAACAGAGACTCCGCACTCTTACCCTTCGAGGACCTGCAGGCTACATATGACATCCCTAGGGGTCACTTCCTGAAGCATAGGGCCTTGACTCGCAAGATTAGGGAACATAGGAAGGGCGGGGGTACGGAGCCGCGAGCACTGGCGGGGTGCAGATATGTGGCGCTCTCGGCGGGAAGAATTTAAACTGTGTCCTACCTTTATAAGGCCATACAGGTGGATGCACGGCGGCCATTAGAGCGCCTGAAACTGCAATGGGAAGAAGACCTTAGTAAGCAAATACCAGAGAGGGACTGGAAATTAATTCTAGAGTGCGTACCAAAAGTGCTACTACGTCTTACATAGAGCATACCTAACGTCGGCCAACATTAGGAGGTACTTCGGTGCTGACTCAGCGGCCTACCCGAGATGTGGGGAGAGGGAGGCACACATACTTCAAATGTTTTGGAATTACCCCGCACTACAGACTTTCTGGGGAGACATAAGGCAGAAAATAAGTGACTTGATTGATAAAGAGCTATCACAGACACCAGAGCACTTGCTCTTGGGATGGTTCCCACACATGGCCAAGAACAAGGTGACAGGTAAGCTTCAGGACCTTGCTTACGTCCTGGCCAAGAGGGAGATAGCCAGAAACTGGAAGGCCCCCAGAGGTCTGCAGACCACCACCTGGAGAAGAGAACTAGAAAGATGGGCGAGAGCAGAAAGCAGGCTACTATTTAGGGAAGCCAGTCGGGGGGTTGGCAAGATGGACAGGGCCAAAGCCTGGGGGACTTTAGTGGATGAACTAATAGCCTCTGGACGGGAAGATATGGAAGAGGTGGGCTCCCCGAGAGCAGCTGTCGTGGCACCAGGCAATGGCCTGGGTGGGCACCAGATTTAACACGCACAATCCCGACTACCGCCATTCACGACCGGTGAGCCTCACATTTACGTACAGCTACTCACAAGCTGCCCCTATATGTTATTTGTTCCATAGCAACCCAGAGGGGGAAAGTGGGAACTGTTCCAGGTTTGAAAAGCTTGAATGTACGGATTTGTAATTGTTGACAGACCAGCTACCATTTGTGTCAAGAACTTATTCATCTTGAAGCAACGTCTGTGATAATAATGATTAAATGCCAATAATATATGGTTTAAAAAAAAAAAAAGAGCCATGTACAGTACTGCTATTTCCAGCACAAAGGAACACCCCATGGCAGTCCCCTTCTTCTGAAAATAGAAGTCTTCTTCAAATTTGAAGTGGTTTTTCAAAGTTTTTTCTACAGGAGCATCTAAAAACAATTCCTTTGGGCCTACACGTCCGCAGTAAGCCGGTAATATTTGTTGAGGACCCTGAATATCATAAAGGTTTCAGCTACATAGGAACCAAAGGGCATATTATCAAGAACGGCATTAAAATTATCGCCGCTTTAGCGGTAGGAAACTGCTGCTAAAGCGGCGATAATGGGCTTGATAATATGCCCTTGAGAATTCCAATAGAAGCCCATGTTCTGGTGTGAACCTGGGCTTCTATTGGAATTCTCAAATGCATATTATCAAGCCTATTTTCCTGCCACTAAAGCGGCGATAATTTTAACGCCGTTCTTGACAATATGCCCCCAAGTGTGGCAGAGATTGGATAGTACACTCAATAGAAGCAGCACAAAGAATTTGCAAAAAACAACTAGAGGAGATTTGGCACTAGAACAAGTTATCTGAGACAATCTAACAATATTTGAAGTAAAAACACTACTAGAAATAATTGAGATAGAATTTAATGAATTCAAAGTCAACACCATTAACTTGAAAAACAGCTGATTTGAAAGACATTACTGTGCCAAGGGAAGGCATTCCATTGGCATTGTGTGGTTATTCCCACCCAACTCCCATGGTTTTTAATACATTCCCAGATGTACCAAAAGTGGTAGACCTGGGAATGTGCCAAAAAGATGGGGACTGTTGGATGCATGGCGAACCCTGAATCCGCAAACCAAAGACTACTCCTATTTTTCGGTGGTTCACGAGGTACACGCGCGACTAGATGCCTTATTGTGCTCAGTGGACGTGCAACACCAGGTCACATCAGCAGAATATTTGGCCCGCACCATCTGGGACCATAATCCGTTGATTCTGTCCCTGAACTGGGCTCACCCGCCAGCGGCAATCCCCACGTGGCGACTTCGTCCAGACACACTGGAGGATCAGGTCTTTAAAGTATAATAAGTGCCGGGGCTCTAGTCAGGAGGCAGTTTGCACCAGCACATTTCTCTTGTTGGCACTGCCTCCTAAGGAGAGCCCCGGCACTTTATATATTACAAATTAACCACTGGGTTAAACTTACCCTCAATATAGACCAAAATAAAACCAGTAGTGTAATGGAACCTTGCGGGGCCCATGCAAAGTACAATGTGCCCCCCCACCATATGCCAGCAAGTCTTTTCTCCCCTAGTCTACCTTTTCAAAGCGTCACAGAGACTGGTTCAATGGAAGGAAAGAGCCAATAATTACCAGAACAAGGAGATTTTGGTCTATGTTATTTCCCTTAACGGGAGAAAACTCTACGTAGGTGCTATTTAATGCAGTTGATACATTCCAAACCCAAGGGTGTTGGACTTTATTGGGTACAATAAATACCAAATATGGCTCTGGGGCTCTCGTAATCAGGGCCAAGTGCTATATTGCCCTTTCACTTTCTCCTTTTTCACTTTCTCTCTTCTCTTTTTACTACCTATCAATTTTCAAACTCTCACTTGTGCTAAATTTCTCCTGTCTCCATCTCTCCGTTAGGTACCTGTTGTTCAGCAGAGAGTTTTTATAGCCTGCATGTCTCTCTCACCCTCTCTGTTTGGCTCCGTCTTCTCTTTTTGGTGTGTCTCTCTTTTCTCTCTATTCTCTTTCCATTGCTCACATTCATCTTCTTTGCTCCGTTCTTACTCTCCCTCACATGCGAAGTGACACAGAGTCACTTTTCGGATTTTCTATATTGTAAAACGAATAATTGTTACAACAGTATTTGTTTCAGCCAGCTGTCAAGAACATCTCACAGAGCAGGCTTTGGACAGGCAGCATCAGGTGTTCTCTATTTTCTAAGATCGTACTGGCATTGCATAGGTGCTTGAGGGGGCTCCTCCACTTCCTGCGTCCCAACACACACACTGCAGGGTCTTGTGGTATACCCCTGAACAGAATGCAGTTTTATGTAGTAGGAAATACAATTAACCCTGCGCTATATGGTAAGAGAACTTCCTGCAATAGTGTATTACATTATAACAGTGCACATCCCAAAAGTGCTATCCTCTATGGAGAGATGATTCGTATAAGATAAAATTGCAGTGAGGATAACAAGTTTGAGAAAACCTACAAATAAGAATTCAGAAACATGTAGGGGCATGTAAAAATGAAGATGCTCATACCCTCCGACCACGT
Source organism: Triturus cristatus (assembly GCF_964204655.1). NCBI lineage: Eukaryota > Metazoa > Chordata > Amphibia > Caudata > Salamandridae > Triturus > Triturus cristatus. The sequence continues at coordinate 923,917,136 of NC_140588.1, forward strand.
GCATTTGCCCCTTTATTGCTACTAGTACTCCATTTAGCTTCCATGGTATAGATGTGATGAAATTGGACCCTGTAGGTGGAGATAGAAGCCTTAGACTAAGACCAGGAGAAGGAAAATGGAGTTGTCATCTACGAGCAGTAGAATCTGGCTTTAATACTGACAAGGAGCTACATTACATTCTGTAATAGTGGTAAATTCTGCACTTTTTGATTTAGATTACTTCATAATAGTAGTGCTAGCCTGTCTTCATTACCGCTCTTTTTAATCTGTTTAAGAACATGCACACTGGATGGAGATACATTTTATTGTATCTGCACTGATATGGTTGTGGACAGATGTTCCTTGTTAGTTATCGGTTTACATGACCAATTTTGTCTGGGCCCAATTCACAAAAGTAATCTGAGACAAAAGCCTAACTTTATGACTTTTCGTATTCACACAAGGCATTTAGGAGTAGTAAAGTTAGGATTCCTAACTTTATTAGTCTTAAACTGAGATAAATCCTAAATTTACGGCGTTCGGTATTCACAAAAGGCATTTAACTTGCCTTTTCTCAGTTTATGAGTAGTATAGTTAGAAATCCTAACTTTACTACTCCTAAATGCCTTTTGTGAATCCCGAAAGTCATAAAGTTAGGATTTGTCTCAGTTTAGGAGTAGTAAAGTTAGGATTCCTAACTTTACTACTCCTACATGCCTTTTGTGAACCCCAAAAGTCGTAAAGTTAGGATTTTGTCTCATATTACTTTTGTGAATCTGTCCTACTGTGCCTAAAAACAATGAATGTGACTTTTTGTAATGTAACTGTTGCTCATGTAATGTACTCCACTACCTTTTGGTGAAGTCTGCGCTATACAAACTGCAAAACAATATATAAAAGTAACTTTGTTGTGTTTATTTGGTGCCCTTGTCATGTTTGATGTGGCCTATCTATCGTAGTCTCCTTGAGATCATAATGAGAGAGGGATATTTACACGTGAATCCGTCAGCCGGTACATGACAGCAAGTCATTATTGTGGGACACTCAACCTAGTTTAGTGTAACTAAATATAAATACAACTCCTGTGTGGAATACCTTATCAATACATTAGCACCCCTGAAGTGCAAATTATGTAGACCATAACCTTCCAATCCTTGGTTCCCAAAAGAACTTTACGAAGAAAGAAAGCTTAAACCCAGAGAACATGAACAACTACAGCCTAATCTCCATGCTTCCAGTTTTAGGGAAAGTCATTGAAAGTTTCATTGCTTCCACATTCACGTCACACATTCGAACAAACAATCTCCTAGACTCTCTCCAATCAGGTTTCCGCCAGGGCCACAGCACATAAACTTCGACCCTACAAAGAGTCGACTACTACCTTTGAATCCTTGACTCCGGGAACTCCTGCCTCCTGGTCCTCCTGGACTTATCCGCTGCATTCCACACTGTCAACCATCTGGACCTCCTTCACACTTTTAAACAATGCATGGGCTGTGGAGGCACAGTCCTCACATAGTTTTCCTCTAACCAACTGCTCCCAAATTGTGAAAATGGGCAGTTCGTCCTCGAGACCAGTCAATGTTAATCAAGGAGTCCCTCAAGGCTCGATTCTCTCTCCAACCCTCCTTAACTTGTAGCTAGAACCACCATGTATGATTCTCAGAAACGCTGGGATTCTCTTCCACCTCTGCGCTGAAGACACTCAAACATACATAATAATCTCTTACCCTGAAGACCTTGCCCTCCTTTCAATCCTACAGATTCAAAACTGTCTAACCATCATCTAAAACACAAACCAACTAAAATAGAATTTCTTTTGATCTTACCTCTGAAAGCAAAAACACCAGTACAGGAATGGATGGCCAACTTTCCCGCCTGGATGGCTGCCCTTCCATTGTCTAGATTGCTAGATCCCTTGGTATTTCCCTTGACAAGCATCTAAGGGCCAGATGTATCAAGAAATGCTTTTGGGATTCTGAAATAGCGAATTTTAAAGATTCACTATTTTTGAATCGCAAAATGCAATGTATGTAGGAATCACAAAAATGTTTGCGATTCCTTAACATTCCCTAATAGCGAATTGCAAATTGTGATTCGCTGTTAGGGAATGCATTCCTATTCATTCCTATTGGCCTATATGGGATTGCATTAGCAAATTGCAATTACCAAATTTGCGAATGCAAATCCAAGGGTGCTAGGGGGCCTATGGGCACCCCTGGTGCACCCTCAAATAAGGTAAGTGAGCATATACGGCACACACACACGCCCTAAGGGCATGTGTGTGTGCCACATGGCACTTTGAAAAATACACTTTTGTGCATTTTTCAAAGGAATCTTAAATTGCCATCAACTTGAAGTTGATGGTAATTTGCGATTCCAAAATGCAAATTCGTAGTTAGCGATTGCTACATGCATTACATTTAGCAAATTGTGATTCCCTAACTGCATTCGCAATTTAGGTAATCGCAAAAAATTGTGATTACCGATATTGTGAATGGCAAAAGTTTCATACATTGCAAAAGGCATTTTTACATTCGCAAATGGGCCGATTTTGCGAATCGCCCCGTTTGCGAACGCAAATGCCTTGTTACATCTGGCCCTTTAACTCCACAATCACATCACAGCCATGGCCAAAAGCGCAAGACACCAACTCAGGCAGCTATGAGGCATCAGACAATTGTGAGAGAGAGAGTAAGAAAGAAAGAGAGAGAGAGAGGGAAAAAATATGCAGAAAGTAAGAGTGTGTTTGTGTGTGTGAGCGTGTGTGTATGCTTGCACATGTGTGTGTGTGTGTGTCTGTCTGTCTGTCTAGCATGGGTAAACCCTGACTGAATCAGACAAACACTATTTGAGGACCGGTGCATTATGGAGACCAGTCCCTGTAGAATGTTTAAGTAATTTTGCAAAAAACTATATTTGGGGATAACAGAACTTTCAGGCCCTGCGCACTCTACAAACTATTTTTAAGAATATACTACTGTGATGTGGAGAGCAGTGTTTATGGCAAGGTACAGAAGTTTGATCACCAAAAATCCAATATTCTCACATGTAACAATATAAACTCAAAAGTCAATTCAAAATAATCCTGTTATATCTACATTATTAGTTCTTAGGTCCTTACAAATTTAAAAATGACTAAACTTACATTCTATTATGTTAAAATTCTACTTGCTCCACTTTCAGTTCATAATCAAAATACAGTTAACTATGGAAATTGTTGGTCCATCATTTTATCAAACTCCTGTCACATCCTGCTTTCAAAAGCAGAATGATCATAATTAGCATAAAGTGGCCAGTCTTTAATCAATACGTCTGTAGCGGATTGATCCATTGGCAAAGTCTGGCAAAAGATGACAAGTGTTTCACACTCATCATACTGCTTCTTCAGGGCCTGCAGTAATCCTCAATCTTGTGCGTAGAAAGAAAAAATAATTACTCAATAAGAATACTCATCCAATATATCAATGCTCAAGATTCAGGAGTCACTCAGAGTGAGCATAATACTAATGGCGATACAAGGTCACACAACTAACACCCAAACTCAAATGTATCTATCCCATCATTGATTCTGCAATCAAAGTCAAGTCTGTGAGTTCATTGTTAGTCCCTTGCAAGATTTTCAGTACCTCATTGCATTCAAAAATACTTTCTACCACAACTCCACCACACCTTCCACTTCTCCAAGACTCTTAAATGTTTCATCTGAGTCTTGCGTTCTTGGTCCCTGCTCACTCTGATGTCACTCGAACAGTGTTAACTACAAGTGGCGCTTTGTAGTTTTAGCCTCTAGACTTACCTAAAAAATTGCAAATTGAAATTGTTCTGCTGATTCTATTTGGTGTCAAATCATTTATTAGATTGGGGTGGGGATTTTCTTGTGTTATGTTTTCGCTTTATTACGGTTTAAGTGCTGCATAAATACATTAAGCATGACTGATTGTGCCAAGATACCAGATGGTCAAGCACAGGTTAATTTAGTGGCTTTTGTGGTTCACCCTAACAAGGAGTGTGGCTGGTGCTTGAGAATAGCACACATCCCCTCAGTCAGCAATCCAATTTCTCACATTGGTGGTCAGTGGTGTGATTCTGTATTTGTGATTGTGCAGTACCATTTAGTGATTTGGTGTAACACTAGTAATCCCATATAAAAATGTGATACCAGAAAGCAATCTAATTTTAAATTCTCCATGATTAGCCTCTTTTGCTTTTTCAGAATTTATTTCTATTCGACTTTACTTTGCACAACTGCCATTCTGCCAGCTGCAAGCATGGAATGTGAGCTCAACAGCCTGGAGAGCTACACTTTGGCTGAGCGCAAGGAATTCTACAGGGAATAGGGGCTTCCAGCAAACAGAAGTTCCAAGAAGCAGGGGCTTCAGAAGGCCCTCAGGGCCTGGTGGAAGACCCACAAGTTATAGGCTATAGCACAGGAGGAGGATGAGGAGGTGGATGTTAAGGAAGAGCAAGAGGAAGGGATGGAAGGGGGGATAACCTCCTGATCATGGTTCCACAGGAGAAAAGGTGACCTGCAGGCGTGAGGTCCTCTTCCAAATTCCTGAGCCAGTAGCAGTACCTCTACCTGTAGGAACATGAGAACAATAAGGCATAGAGAAAGTTTAGTTGAGGCTACAGCTGGCCAAGCTCAAAATGGAGGCAAAGGAGAAGGTAGAAGCTGACAGGGCCCTGGAAGAAAAGAAACTGGCACTGGAAGAGAAGAAGATTCTGCTGGCTCATTAAATGAGTAAACAAGGTTGGACCTCAAAGCCAAGCAGGCCTCGAAGTACACCAGCAATGTTGGCAGTGATACTCCAGTTCCCTGTGGAGGCAGAAGGGTCAACATTCCCAAGTACCTCGTGTCTACCTTTGTTGTGGAGGATGATGTAGGTAAGTGGTTTGAGGCCTATGAAGTTTCCCAAAAAAGGCACATGGTCCCTGAGCAGGATTTGGGGGGGGGCAGTCTCTGGGGTCACATTTTGAATGACGGGAGGGATGCACTGTTAGCCTTAGGGAAATGGGATAGGATGAAGTATGAAGACTTTTACCAGGAAATATGATTCCACACCTGAGAAGTACAGGCAGAAGTTTAGGGACAATCAGAATTTGCCCCAACAGCCCTGGGTAGATTATGTGGATTACTTTTGTAAGGCACTGGATGGTTGGGTGAAGAGCAGTGATGTGAGCAATTACCAATGACTATACAATTTATTTGTCATAGAGCATATGTTCAGCAATTGTTTTCCAGAACTTCACCAACACTTGGTGGACACTAAGCTCACTGACACCAGGGAGCTTGCTCAGGAGGCAGACTGCTGGGTCTGTCCCAGGGTCCACAAGACGGTATTGGGGGAATCATCTAATGGGTGGACAATCAATCAATCAATCAGGCGTTTGTTAAGCTTGACTACTCACCCGTAAGGGTCTCAAGGCGCTGGGGGGTGGGGTTAGCAGGCTCCAGTCCATCAGGGGGGGGGGGTCTGTCGAAGAGCCAGGTTATGAGGTTTCTTGCGAAGATGGGAAGCAATGTTGACTGTCTGAGGTGGAGTGGCAGGGCGTTCCAGGCTCGGGCTGCGAGGAAGGAGCGGCCTCCTGATCTGGTCTTTCTGGTGCGGGGGACCACAGCGTAGGAGAGCTGGGCAGATCGTAGGGTCCTCTGGGATGCATGGAATTTGAGTTGGCTGTTCAGGTATGCTGGTCCGGTGTCATGGAGTGCCTTGTGGGCGTGGGTGAACATCTTGAAGGATTCTCTAGCTTCTATGGGGAGCCAGTGGAGTGTGCGCAGGTGCTGGGAGATGTGGCAGTGTCTTGGCAGGTTGAGGACCAGTCTTGCGGCGGCATTCTGGATGTTCTGTAGCTTGCGGGTGAGGTTTTTGTCTATTCCGGCGTAGAGTGCATTGCTGTAGTCAAGTCTGCTGGTGACCAGGGCGTGAGTGACGGTCTTTCTGTGTTTGAGGGGGATCCATTTGAAGGTCTTACGTAGGAAGCGGAGGTTGTGGAAGCAGGAGGACGAGACGGAGTTGATCTGGCGGTCCATTTTGACAGAGTCCCCAACAAAGGGAAGAGGGGGAAAAGAAACTAAAATATAAAGAGTTCTTTACTGACCACCAAAATAGTACATATGGGATAGTTAACCAGACCTGACCTGATCAAAATTGAAAGGGGTTCTCTGACAAGAAGACAGGGAAGTTTGTCCTACAAGTATGGGCATGTGAAGGGAGACACTAAATGCCTCAAGAAGGCAAAGCCCAATTGGTGGGCAGACACTGGGGTCAGCCAGTGTAGTGCTTGGGAAGAAAGTGGTCCCAGCTAGCATGGGGTAGAGAGCAGAGGTTACCTTAATGTCCCTGAGTCGCAGGGAGATAGTGACCAGAGCCCACATGCATTAAAACACTTCCATGTACAGGCAGTGGGTCACCATCAATGGGCAGAGGGTGGAGGCTTGAGGAACAAAGAGGCCTGTATGACTACTGTAGTTGGCATCTGGCCTTTGTGTTCTCCTACCAGACAGTATCACAAAGGGGGACTGGGTACTGGCAGGATGAGCCATCCTGACCTGATGGGAGGGGCAGATGTCACCTACCACGTTTGCACTTCAAAGAATCTTCCGCAGCACACACTTGAAGAACTTCCATCTAGCCTTCAATTTAGCCTTTTGTGACTCCAGGGACCAGGGCAGGAAGAAAGGAAATTCCAGAACTATATGTTGGGGGGAGTCTAGAAGTTTCTCTCTCTTCAAACCTGGCAGCAGGTATAAATATTGGACCCTAAGACCTATTCTTGAGTACACTCTCAAGCCTGTGGGTACTTCACAGAAGAGCTGCCCTGCTGCCAGAGGACTGTCCTACTGCCTGAAACCTGCCCTACTGCCTGACAAGGAGGACTGGACCTGCTCCCTTTGTTCCATGCTACCTAAAGTGATGCTAGGGGTCAGATGACTGACCTCCTGTTCAGAGCTACAGGGACATAACAAGCTCCAGAGGCCTTCCTGCAACTGTCAAACTGACCTGCTGTAACTGGACCTGCAACTGGATCTACCTGAGCCCTGCTGGCCTCTGCACAACTGAGTACCCAACCCCCCAAGAGCCACTTCCCCAGTTCCTGGAACCTTGGTCACCATCAGAGTGCACTTCTCTGAAGAAGGAGGAGAAATTCTGACGTTTTGGGCTCCTTGTGCCTGTGAATGAGCCTGTTCGCTCTGAGATCTTGCTTCTTGTGATGTTCACCAAAGTGAAGCGCTGGTGGACCTGACTCTTCATGCTACAGCGACCGCCAGTGTCAACCAGCAACATGACGTCTTCCCTTCACTCTACAGCATCAACAGCTTGCGGTGACTTTCTATGCAATGCTCCGGCAATGACCATCAATGTTGCCCGAAAGGATCTTCGCACTACAGTGATGACTGTATGCATTACCCAGTCTGCTCTTCACGCTACAGTGACGACCATTCGCAAAGCTCTCCCTCCTCCTCATGGTCTCTACACAAACCTCCACAAACTGGACTCTTCGCACCGGACATCTAGTAGGAAACCCTTTTAGCAGGACTAACCTGGTCCCTGCATCTGACTCATGCTTCATTACGGTCGACTTGATGACTGCAACTGCCACTTTGTGCTTTTAGTGGCTATATCTGCCTAAAACTTTGAAATTGCTTATCTCTAGTTCTACTGATTGATCTTTTGTTGTTCTGAGATCCCTTTATTTATTAAAATTTGTCTAAATTTGTTTGGGATTTTTGTTGAGTTGAGTTTTCCCTTTTTTACTGTTTAACTGCTGCATAAATACTTTACGCATTGCCTCTAGGTTAAGTCTGGCTGCTTTTTTGCCAACCTACAGGTTAATTTAGTGACGTTTGTGGTTCACCCTGACAAGGATAGTGCTGGTTGCTTGAGATGGTGCACGTTTCCCTCAAGCAACAACCCAATTTCTCACACCCAGACACATGCACCACAAATCATATCCCAGCTGTGGCACCAGCCCAGTAGTTTAAACCTAGCTTTTAATGGCAGAAACTGAATGGGAAGGGTTAAAAAAGGTGGCGAGAGGGGTAACAGATAATAGAATGTGATCAATAGGAGCAGAGAAATGTCACTCTCACATTGTCTAGATCTTCAGAGACCCCCTAAAAATGAGCTTAAGACTACCTCAAAAGGAATTGATACGCCTTCTGTGGTTCCATGGTTCAAGTCAGGTTTGTTTGCTGCATACATCTGGAAACCTTAGGCCAGTCCAGAGGTTTATAAGGGATTCAAAATATTTGAAAACTATCACACAAAAATCAGTCATGTCACAGGCTCACTCACTACCTATCCATTTGGCACATTGATCGCTTAATGAACAAAGGACTGCATACTGCAGCAATCTCACCAATATTCTCAACACTGTAGACCTGCTGAAATACTCTGATGGAAGTCAAGAAATAAGGTCGCTGGCAGTCCCTCAAACGCAAAGCATTTAAAGCAAAAGTTGGAAAAGCATACTAAGCTGTAATTTAAGTACAACACAAACCATCTAAGCCAGTCCAAGAACAATATCATCTCTCATCAGGGGTCATTTACAACACTTAAGCAAGCTCTCGATAGACATATTTTTTTCTCATACAGTGCATGTCCACCCCATGCATTGTGAAGGAAAATCCCCAGCAGCAAATGAAATGTATGATTCTACCTCCTTCACCACAACTATTGCCATCATGTGGCACCAATTGACATGTATTGGCAACATTTGGCACCAAATGACCAGCACAAGAGCATATTTACCCAAGCTTGTCGAAGACAAAGTAAACGTTCAATAATTTAGTGGAACATACATGGCCATCAAAGGTGCTGTACATTCCTTTCGACATGTAGGAATACCTACATTCTGTTATCCAAAATACATTCATATTATGTCTTTATTTTTTTCCTCTGTCTGGAATGTTATTCTATCGAGAGGCCAAGCACTCCCAAAAGCTATTGGTTCTGTGTGTTGTGGAGACATCACAAACCACATATAAGCCTACATGCAGTCTGCAGACATTTAGCGAATTAAGCAAAATGCTATATTGCTACACAAAGTGACAGCATCCCCCCACTACAGCAGTTAGCATTTAATGCTGACTCCACATCTATATGTGCATGGTTTTTATACAGTGCTTAGTTTGTAAAACAAATAAGTGCCAGGGCTTTCGTCAGGAGGCCACTGCAGCTTGAACCACACATTGTCCCTGCCATGCTGCCAATGATAGTAAAAACACAACTACTAAACATCGCACTCATATTGGTGTGACAATTCTGACTATTCCAGATGCCCAAAGCTATAAGAATGGCATGGGCGGCAGGTAATAGTCATTTTTATGTATATTGAATTAATAATTAACTATTAATGTGGTTATCTCTAAATCAGCTAGAGAGTACCCCCTTGTGGCAGACTGTCACAAGCACCGGTGTTGACAATTAAGTGCTGGTGCTGAGCTCCGGAAACCACTGGCTCAAATTAAGCACTGATTGAAACATGAAATACGCAAATATTAGCATATTTTGCTGGTGTAATTAAACTTTCACTCGGGCCTATTCTACACTCAAGAGGATACACTCATTTCTATGGCCATAAGAAAGGGGAAGACTGGCTGTAATTTAATGTCCTGCAATAACTATTGACCGACTGCCCTTTCGTCTTACTGTGATAGTGTCACAGCAGTAAATTCTGAGTAGTTTCTGTCAACGTAAAAATATATTGGTGTTATAGTTTTCATCATACTACAAAGCTTATAGACTTTTAACTGCTCTAAATATTTTATGGGGTGAGAGAATGCTCAACATGTAACTGGCCCTCACAGCACTAAGTACAGAAAAACAGAAGCAGGAGAGGATATTGATGCATTGCTGCAGCCAATGAGCGACAGAGTTGGATTAAAAAAAGTGAGATTCATTGCTGACGTTCTTCATTGGTACTAGTGCCAGATTTGGAAAAGAAAAATAAGTGCAGGGGCCCAAAGTGTCTCTGAAGGTCTGGATTACTAAATACAAAGACAGTCTGTTCTTGATTCCACATCATGCCTCTTCTGTTCTACCACCATGCACTTCCTGTCTGTTTACCTTACAAGTTCTTTCTGATCACATTTTATACCTTTGTCACTGTTTTCCTCCTTCTTCCTCTCTTTTCTGTCTTACTTTGTTCTTCACATCAAAGTCTGATGATAAAAAAGAAATCCTTGTGCAGGAAGGTGGAATCTGACTGCATGGTTGCCTCCACTTTTTTCCTGGTGTTTTGATGGTTTTTGACTTAGTTTGGCTGGGAACCTGCTATTCAGGGCCCCAGCCTAGCTGCTTCCTCTCTCAATTGATTGTATGTACTTTAGGTACACCACAGATTGGATCCTGAGGTACCCTTGTGAGTCCCCAGTATATGGTACACTATGTACCCAGGGCATATGTACCCCAGAGGCCTACCACGGGCTGAAGCATGTATTATGCCACCCCTGGAAAGCCACCCAAAATGACACCACAGGCCTGCTACTGCAGCCTGGGTAAGGTGGTGCATGCACCCCTTACTGTGATATAGGTTACCTGTATCACTATATATATATATATATATACACACACATATAAACCTATAAGTCACTCCTATGGCAGGCCTTATCAACCCTGAAGGCAGAGTGCTTGGTTCTTATGTGAGAGGGTGCCCCTGCATGAGCAGAGCCCCTCTGCAGTGTTCAGAGACCCTTCTCTGATGCTGTTTGTAGTGCAGCCTGACCATATACTCTTAAGTGCATTATAACGTTGCTGTAAATGCTGCACGGAAACATGTCGTGTTTGGTGTCAAACACTTTGGAATCCTACCCCCGCCAGAATTCCACCCTTCTAGAGGGAGAGACATGTCCCCACTGGTATACCCCGGTAGAAACTTAATAGCGCCCTGGCATCACAAAATGGATGCTGCAGCCACAGACACGGGTCTGGCCTCTTGCTGCTGACCAAAACTCCGGCAGGGGAGGCCTGGACAATAGGTTTCCTGTCACAGGGAGGTGTGACCACCTCCCAGACAGGCTTATGTGTATTGGGGCTGGGTGGGAGCACTCTCTGAGTGCTTTGAAGTCCTGCACTGGGGGCACATTTGGTGTCCCTGTGCATAGTCCAGCTCAGACCGGTTTAGGGGCTTCCAGCCCCTCCTCTGGTGCGAAACTGGACAAAGGAAATGGGTGTAGCCACCCCTCTTTCCAAACTCTCCCATAGGTAGGTCCCCAGAGCTAGTCCAATTCCTTCCTTAGGTATAAGTAAGGAACCTCTGTAACCAGAACTTTAGATATCCCTGGACGAAACTCTGAAGCTGAATCCTGGAACTTCGACACTCTACTCAAGACTAGAGGACTGAAGAAATCTCCCTTGAGGTCAAGGAGTGACTCCCCTTCTTGGCAGGCACCAACAAAGCATTTCCAAAGCTCCCGCCGGACTCAGAAGTATCTGCAGCACTGGAAGATGATTTCCAGACATCTCAGAGGCCGACCCGAGTCCCCAGCAAAGCTGAGATCTGCAGCCCCCGCGAGTAGCGTGGAACCGGTACTCCTGGTCACCGTGCACTTTGACTTCTCGGCGTCTCCTGAAGTCATGCTTGGGCTGACTTGTAGCCCCCACCTCGAGCACAGAATCCACCGAAAATTGTCGGCCTAGTTACCCCGAGTGACACGTGGGCCGCCATTTTGTGTTTCGTCTCGAGGTCCCTTCGCGATCCCTGGTCCGTCGACTGGTGGGTCTCTGAGGGGGTAACTTTGAATTTCGTTGGGCTTACAGACATGCCCCGACTCCCTACCACGTGGTGAGTCTCACAGACCTTGCTGGTCTGCACCGAAGCCAAGGCGTGTTGTGTCCAATAGGGGCACCGACGCTGCAGCACTCGACATCCTTCGTGGGACAGCTCGAATCCAGCTCCTGGTTGTCCTTGAGGCCTCCTGGTCCTCGTGGCTGAAGAGTCAAGCATCACCTTCTTCACCTGAAATCACCCGACATCGGTGGGCATCTGCCTATCGCCTTCCTGGTCACTGGCTAGTGACCCAGACTCTGTCCCCTCTGTTTTCAGGTTCTTCTCATCTTCGATCCAGGCTTGGATCTCTTCGGGCACTTCGCATCTTCCCGGCAGCAGCATTTCTTCAAGGTCCCATTGAAATCGACGACGCAACCCGACACTATTTGACACATATGCACCCAGCTTCCCTGGGTGAGGTAACACGAGTACTCCGGTGCTCCCGTGGGTGTTGACCCTAGAACTTCCTATGTCCCAAAGGGTTTGGTCCTGACTCAATCCTAAGTGTCCCTAATCTTTAAAAATATAACCGCAACTTTCCTCATAGAAGCTGACGGGAGCTCGCGGCTGTGTGCACACACTGCACACGGCCCCCGTGGGTTCCTTGTGTCACTACCTTGGGTGGTTCCTTGGGGTCCCAGTGATTCTACAGGATCTAGGTCTTGTGTCTAGTTAAGTTGTGGCTCTTATACCACTATTTTAGTATATGTTTGGCTCGCCCCTAGGGCCTGACGTGTATTTGTGCTTATTACTGTGATATTTGAAGTGTAACTTATGTGTTTTGACCTCTAGCCTCATAAAGAGTCTAGGAGGGTGTGTTTAGAAATACATACATATATTTTATATATATACCTGGTGTGGTTATCTTTCATTTAGGCATTCAAGAGATTATAGACTGGTAAAACAAGCTGCTTTATATTCCTTTAAGACTTAGCCTGAAGGCTGCTCTCCATAGCTACCACTAGGATAGCTTTCAATAAAGGTTGTCTTTAACCTATAACCAATAAGGGGTTGTTTGGACTGGTACAGGGTGCCCACTATAACTAGTGGACAGCATATACCAGGCCAACATCTCACACCTTGTCCCTAGAAAAGAGTGCTGGAGCCTACCACCAACAAGCACCAGTACAAATTAAGCACTTGTTTTATTATTCAATTGTATGTAATTTGCAGCCGCAGGAGACCCCTTCACACAGGAATGCCTCTTTCAGGAGACTTTTTTGCTCAAATAGTGTCTTGCAGTTATCTCACATAACATTTTACACAAAGTGTACTCTCATGCAAAATTTCACTTGAGATGCTGCAGATCATAATTTTGAGCAATTGCCTCAAAATTCCACCTAAAACAATTACATAATTTTGCACACCTCCACAGGGCATAACTTAATTCACACTTACAAGAGTTAGGCTGAAGGCTTGCATTATTATTTGTTCACTACAAAACAACACAATAGGGACAATTCCTTATTTCATCTTACAAGACACACCCCCTCATATATTCTTTCCAGGGAATATTGAATTAGCACCTCTCTCCATTCCACTAAGGAGACCCTCAATAGCAGACCTTGAATCTGAAGCATCAAAAGGCAAAAGTATTGGCAAATGAGACACTAAACTAAATCTGCGTAACATGACATAATAAAGGGCATCCAAGAAAGGGTAGTTTGGTGTCTGAGGGTGGAAGAGGGTTGACTGAGAGAGTGGTACAAAGGTCTGAGAATGGGACAATGTAGGTCCAAGAGAGGAATACAGAAGATTTAATAGAGGGAAAATGTGGATATATTGGTAGGGGCATGTAGTGTCTAACAGAGGGACACTGTATTTGACAGAAAGGTAGTCTGAGCCTGAGAGAGAAACTATATAACTCTGAACAAGTGGTTACTGTTGGCCTAAGAGTGAGACACTGTGGGTGTGAGAGAGGGAATGTGTTGGTTTGGAAGAGGAACACAGTGGGTTTGAAGTCAGGACAGGGTAGTCTGTAATAAGGAGACTTGAAGTCTGAGACTGATCTAATAAAGGTAGTGTAAGTTTGAGAATAGGATGTAGGGTCCGAGAGATGGACATTGATGGGGCTAAAAAATAAACCATGTGGGTCTGAGGGGGTGACCCTCTAGGTCTGAGAGTTTACATTTGAGCTGCTCATGGTCATTGTTAGAATCCGGGTTCTCTGGTTGGCACAGGTAGGTACTTGTGACAAGCAGGGAACCTTTCCTCCAGTCAGGGTAAGGGGTTACACTCCTAAAATAACCCCTGCTCACCCTCTAGGTAGCTTGGCGCGAGCAGACAAGGCTTATCTCAGAGCGTTATAGGTTAAGCATTTGTGAACACATACAGTAACCAAGTGACAACACTAAACACTACAGATGGACATCACACAGGTTTTTATATTAAAAATAAGGATTCTTTATATAGAGTTACCACAAGACCATTAAACAACAAAAATACACAATACTGTTACTTTAGATGGTAGAAGTTTGCTTAGTTCTCTTAAGTTCTTAAATGCAACACTTTAAGTCAATGTTCCTTAGATGTGACACGCAGGGCAACAAAAGTGTTGCAACGATGCTGATGCGATGAAGTTTTTGGTGCAAAGAAATAAAGACTTGAAGATCTTCCAGATGCGTTACGCTTCTCCTATGTTTTGAGAAGACTCGTCTCGATGCGTAGGCTGCAGCGGCGTCACCCCTTTACGCGATGCGACGACAGCGGCCTTGGCAGCGGCACTCTTCTCCGACGTTTGCGAGACGCTTCCGCCCGATGCGATGCTGCAGCGGCGTCACCCCTTTACGCGATGCGACGACAGCAGCTCCGACGGCGGCACGCTTCTCCGTGGATGCGAGGCGCTTTTCTTGATGCGGTGCAATGCGACAACTACGATGGCTGCGATGGCGACACGCTTCTTCCTCGATGCAAGACTCTTCTCTTGATGCGGTGCAATGCGTCAGCTACGATGGCTGCGATGGCGACACGCTTCTTCGGCGTTGCGAGACACTTCCGGAATGATGCGAGACCCTTCCGCTCGATGCGATGCTGCAGCGGCGACACCCTTTGCGAGATGCGACGACAACAGCTCCGACGGTGGCACGCTTCTCCTTCTTGAGTCGCGCTTCCAGCTCCTTGCGACACGCAGTTCCTCAGAAGGCCCAACAACAGCAGCAGGCACTTCCAAAGAATTCTGGGGAGCTGGGGGGTGAAGTCCACTGGTCCTGGGACTTCATTCAGGGGGCAAGCTCAGCACAAGCCCTTGGAGATCTTTTAAGCACAAGTTGAAATAAAGTCTTTGTAGTCTTTCTCCTCTCCTTCCAGCAGCAAGGCAACCACTGCAGGCCAATTTCCCAGGTCAGGGACAGTACTCCTCCTTACAGCTTTCCCAGTTCCTTCTCCTCAGGCAGAGGTTCTTCTTGTCAAGCAGGATCTAATTTCTTGGGAGCAGGGTCCCAATACTTATACCCCTAATTCCTTTGTTCCTCTGGGGTAGAGGGGCCTTTGCCCAGTCCAAACCAGTTCCTGAGCACTTTGTTGACATGACTCTGCCTTTCTATTCAGGGTGCAGGGCAGAGACATCAGCCGCTCCACAGGAGGTGGAGCCAGCATTGTGGTGGCAGAGCACAGCCCTATTCAGAGTCCAGGTGCACTCCTCCCACCCATCTGGATGTCAATCTCTCTATTCACCACCAGGCTACCTAGCCCTGCCCCTCTGGGTTTCCCCAGCCCTGTCACTCACACAAACCAGACAGGCAGATACACATCATAGCAGAGGCGGGCTGAAATGGTTAGGCAAGCAAATATTAACTTTCTAAAAGTGGTATTTGCAAACACACAATATTAAAATAAACTTTACTAAAAGATATATTTCATTGTTCTGAGTTCAGGCATACTAAACTCGAATTTCTACCATGTTCCCTGGGTCTGTTAGGATCATAGGATGTAACAATTCTAACAGCCCATCCTGGCCTATGGGAACAGGTAGCCTTGCAATAGTGAAAAACGAAAATGGCTGTAATTCACTATTAGGACATGCCACACACATCAGGGCTTGTCCTACCTTATGCTTACAATACACCCTGCCCTTGGGCCTACCATAGGGGTGACTAATATGAAGTTAAGGGAAGGTTTAGGGACTGGGAAGTGGGAAGTGGGAGCACTTGCCCAGTCAGCATGACAGTACCAGACTGCACGCAGGTTCTGCAATGGCAGACCTTAGACACATTTTACTAGGCCGCTTCTGGGGGTGGCACAACCAGTGCTGCAAGCCCACCAGCGGCATTTGTATTTACACGCCCTGGCACTCCTGGTGCACTTTACTGGAGTTTGATAGTAAACCAAATAAGCCAATCAGGGAATCCAACCAACATATACATTTTACATAGGGAGCACTTGCACTGTGGCACTGGTTGGCAGTGGCACAGTGCTCTGAGCGGCCAACACCATAAAAACACATGAGGCACAGCGACAAAAAGTGGAAGGGAGACACACGCCAAGGTGCCAGGTCTAACAGTCATACAAAATTATACTGTGTTTATACAGTCATACAATTAAACTTTCCAAGACACCCCAAAACAGAGGAGATGTCATAAGCATATGTTGAAAAACCCAGCAAAAGAATTCAGCAATCAAACATGCTAGCCCAAACCTGACTGAGATGTGTACAACCCTTTTTACCTTTAGCTCTGAGAATGGTTGATTCAAAAGCTCAAAATCCTGCAAGAAGAGTGCCCAATCAGAGTGAAATACTCTGATCTTTAAGAGGTACACTGTGGGTGTAAGAGAGAAACTTTAGTTGTCTGTGAAGAGGACAGTGTGAGGCTGAGAGTAGGACACTGTTAGTCTAATGTAGCAATAGTCCTGATTTTTAGGTCTAGCGTAACATGCTGCATCAATAATATGGGAATTGGGCACCACTTTTTCATTGGTTCCTCTTCCTATCCTTTGTAAATGCTGACTTTTGTTTGGTGAATATCCTTACTAGTCCCTCCTTTTTGACTTTTGTAACCCCCAATGAGGACTGCCCCAACTTACTCTTGGTGACTTTTTGCTGCTTGTTTTTAATCCACGACAACAATGCACTTCCCTGAGTACAATGGACTTTTTTTGTGGCTTTAAGATGCTTGATTTCGTCACGCAACAATACCGTGCATATCTTTTTTGTTTTTCCTCTTGCTCGTGTATTAGGAATGTGGCGTTTCTGTGCTTGGTGAGTGAAACACGGAAACACGCTCTGCTGGCAGCACTAGGAATGTGGGTGAGCAGGGTGGGGTGGCAAAGTGTGTTGGTGCTCCGCACGTAACTCCTGCAGGTCATATTTGTGGGGCAAAAACAATGTTTTTGCCCCCTATCATCCCTCTCCATTGCTTATTGGTGCCCTCCCTCCCGCCAGGCTTGTAGTTGCCCCGTCTCAATGCTTGTTTGTTTAGTCTTTCTGGAAACATGCTCTGCTGGAAGCTTTAGAAAGTAGGGTGAGCATGGGTGGGGAGGCAAGGTTTGGAGGAGCTCCGCACGTAACTCCACCGGGTCATTTCTGTGGGGCAAAAACCTTGTTTTTCCTGTTGTTCCCCCCCTTCCCTCCCATCCCTCTCCATTGCGTACTGGTGCCCTCCCTCCAGCCATGCTTGTAGTCGCCCCTGTCTCAATGCTTGTTTGTTCAGCCTTTCTTGAAACACTTCTCACACGTAAAGCACCAGTCCTCTTTGCCACCCCACACTTCTTGAGTCTTTGCAACATGATACATTATGCTCACCTGGTTTCGGGGAAACATGCATCTTGGACAGCCGCATTATGGAGGGCAGGCACCTCTTCTCTAACCCTCGCCTGGATTATAGCTTAACTATTTTAAACCTTATTTTGGGGCTGAAAGGAAAAACATTAAGTAAAGCCACAGTCCAGTTGCCACTTGAGTATTGAGAGATTGTCATAAAGAGCAATTTTGGCACGCATTATTCACGGTGTATGGCAGACAGCAGCCCCCAAGCAAAGGTTGGGCCAATAATTATCATGATGGCAGACACAGAGAATGCGTACAGTGAAATATGCAACAGCCATATACAGAGAAGTGTTTATTATTCATCCTGACGAAAGGACTTTTATAACCAGTGTATTCGTCATAGAAAGCTACTTTACGTGCTGCCAGACGCAGAGGTGACAGAAATACCTGTTCTACTGATTTATTTATATGTATGGTGCCGAATTAACGCGGGGCATGCAACCTTGAGTTAGATTCTGTGCGCTCTTCAACAGTCTTAAATAGCCACAGAGTGTTTATAAGTTGGTATCTATATCGAATAAAATGTCTTAGTAAAAGGTGGTGTGGTGCCAATAGTTTTCAATTTTAGCCAAGAACAATAGTACTGCTTCATTTCTGCACCATCCTTGCCAGTGGTTTGTGCCCCATTTATTCCCTATCAGTGGTTCCTATTTTTTGTGTCCGTCGTTTCTCTTATCGGCTCCTATGTCACTGCCCCTTCCCTCTCTGCAGAAAATTTGCCCGCCAAGCTCCCCCCTTTTATCTAGCTGCTTGTTACCATGTGCCCCTCTCCCAGTAGCGTAAGCTCTGTCTTCCTTTACAAATGACCTGGATGTTGAGTGAATGAAAAGATTTCCTGTTCCTAAACACATACTCATTAGCTGAGGGGGAAAAGATGGCTACATGTGTTCCATCAATGCACCCAATTACATATGGGAATTGGGCTATCTGGTAGTAATCCATTTTGGTCTACTGCAATACCTGTTGTGCAGTGGAGAATCTGATGTAATGGTGTATCTATTACATCCAAGAAAGATTTTAGGAGGCATGAAACGCAACTTTGGGACACCCCTCCTGTTGCAGATACCACCCCCTGGTAGCCCCTAATGCTAGTAGGTGCAGTGAAAATAGGACCTGCACATGAGTGGGAATGGCTTGGGTCCTGCGGGTTTGATGCTCCAGTATTGGATGTAGGTCAGCTATCAGGTCTAGTATTGTTGCTGAGTGTAGTCTATATTTGTCATGGATTTCTGCCTCTACCTTACACTCTTTGTTCCTTTATCTCAGTCTATCACACTGTCTGTCGCTTTTCTCCTGTCTTGATCTTGTGGCCTTCGTCCGTACCACTGTCTCTGTCATGCAGGTTGCTCGTCCGTCGGCCTGCCTTGATTTCCATACCACCTTATTTGTCTCGCTTTATGCCCCCTGTATGTCTATCGTCTATCCTTTGGTATGACTGTATTCCCCTGACCTCTCTGTTTGTCCCTCTGTTTGCACCCACTCTAGATACCCGCAGACTTTATATGCCTTTCAGCCCAACCGGAAGGAACTACAATCCCACAATCCTCACCCTTGAAGCAGTAGTGCACCCTGGAGCAACTTCACACTCTGGAGCAGAGGCTACCTTGGAGCACCCCAGCAGCAGCGAAACTGGAAAACCTCAACATCTGGTGCATTTACCACCCTGTAGCTCCCACAACCTCATAAGTAAAGCCATACTTTCAGTGAGCAAGAGTTCAGACCGTGTTTGTAGAATCGCAGATCTGAGCTGATTGCACTCACTTCTAGAGCCAGGATTCAGCAGTTAAGAATCATTGATACCAATTTATTAGCTGATTTGTATAAAGTTAAACCAGAAAACCTGGAAACATTGTGTCTGCCTCGCTTAAATTCTGTTATTAAGCAAATTACTTATTTCAATAAGAATATCAAATTTCAAAGCTTTATTCGATTATTAAAAAACAATCATAAAAGCATACATTGTTAAAATACAGAATAAAATACAGAACATACATCAGATATTACAGTAAACGAAGCAGCTTAAATGGCATCAAGTATGTCGGCCAGACAATCTAATGTTTATAGAAAAACCACGGTTAGAACACCAGGCTTTTCCTATGGGAGACAGCTTTTAATATAAAGGTAGCGGTAAAAAAACAAATGTCCAACATATCAAGTCCAAATAACAGTTTCATCGCTTGGGCAGTAGTGAACACAAAGTATTTCTTAAAAACAGGTTTGAGATAGTAAAGACGAAGATGCAGATAAAAAGGGCAAATAAGCATAAAGTGCAATGTGCTTTGCTTAGTTGAGCCGTCACAAGGGCAAGGTGTTGGGCTATAAATTTTCATCTGTGGAAAGGCCACCAGGTTATGGGCAATGCCTAATCTCAACCTAGTGAGAACAAACTGGTGAGATTGTTTGGTAATGGCTTTTAAATACATAGGCAAGCCCGAGACAACCGACATGTTAGAGTGGTAAAAAACATGGGTTGACGAGAGGCTACATTGAACACTACGCAGGTTAGATTTGGTCCCTAGAAAAACGTTTTTAAGCTCCTTTTTAGGTATAGTGACAGCGCTCAGGGGCTCATCAAAAATGTCAAGATTAAAAATTTCACTGTAGGAAGATGAAACATAATTTAACCAGGGGATCTTACGGACATTATCCAACCGAAGACAGTCTAAAATGATTTGCCTGGTAAATCCTGTCTCATCCTTAGCCCAAATTGACCTCCAAGCCATAAGAGGTCTCAATCCCGTTAGATCTGTAAGATAATCAAGGCCCACCTCTCTATGACTTAGTTCAGTAGATGCCGAGGAGGGAAGGCAAAGGAGTCTTTTAAGGAACTGGTTCTCTGTAACTTGTAGATCCCTGTGTTTACAGTAGCCCCATATACCTGAACCGTATAAGGCAATAGATACACATCTATGCCTATAGATGCTTAACATGTCAGGGATGCGACGACTGCCTAATTTGAATGCAAAGCGGAATACTCGAGAGGAGCTTTTGCCCATCTTGGCATTCACATTTCAAATCTCAGGTGCCCAAGTTCCTCTATTATTAAAAGTTATGCCAAGATAACAGAATTTGTCCACTACCTCAATTCTATGATTATTAAAATGAAATGGTTTAGAACGTTTCATCCATTTCCCGCAGGCCATAATGAAGGTTTTAGAGTTATTTATTTTTAGTTTTCTCCCCTTGATAAAGTCGTATAAATAATTCATAAGGTTTTGGAGTCCATTCGGAGTACGCGAGAGTAGAACCGTGTCATCTGCATATAGCAGGACCGGGACAGGGTGACCACCCACCTGTGGGGAATCTGCATGTACCCTCTTCAATTCGGACTCCATAGAGTTTATAAAAAGGGAGAAAAGCAACGGGGCCAACACACAGCCTTGCCTTATGCCTGATTTGACCCTGATTTTCCTGGTACATTCCCCGGCCTGGCCAAAGCGGATCTGGGCTGATAGCTTATTATAAAGTCTGGCCAGGAAATATATTATTGCTGGGGGGGCTCCCATTCCCAATATAGTGGACCATAACAAAGTATGATCCACTAGGGCAAAGGCACATGAGAGGTCAGCGAAACAGAGAAATAAAGAGCCCTGTTTCGCTTTAGTGTATTTCCCGATGATAAGATCGAGATTAATACACTGCTCTGTTGTCCCAAGACCCTTACGGAAGCCATATTGAGATTCAGCTAGAATTTTATTTTCCTCTGCCCATTCCTCCAGTCGCACCAGTAGGACCCAGCTCATAATCTTGAGTGAGGAATCCAGAAGGGAGATAGGGCGGTAGTTCTTAGCCTCTCCTCTATCTCCCTTCTTATCGATCGGTAGAATTATGGATTCACTCCAGGTGGATGGTGTACTATCCCTAACTGATGCGTTGAACACCTGGGTCAGGAGCGGGCTCCAAAGTGCCGGGTTGGATTTATACAGGTCAACCGGGACCCCATCTGGTCCCGGTGCCTTCCCCCCTTTGCTCTGGCTGATGGCCATTTCCACCTCTTGAAGGGTAATACCCAGGGATAGCTTAGGTTCATACAGGGCGGTAGAAAGGCTAGCACAGTCCTCCCTAGCCGAGTCAAAGATTTCTGTAAAATATAATACCCAATTATCTTCGCTAACCTCTGCTGATAATATAGGGAATTCTTCCTTTACAAGAAAAGGGCTATTGACCGTATTCCAAAAGAGCTTACTGTCACGCAATACTGCTGCTTTAGTTAAATCGTCCAAGGCAAGCTCCCTTAGCTCTTGTTTTCTACGTGTTAGGTGCTTTTTGTATAACAGCCTGAGGTATATAATGGCCTCCCTGTCTCTGGGTTGTTTAGAAAGTGCCCGCTTAAGTTCTTGGAGGGATTTGGTACACGCATTATCAAACCAACCGGTAGCTGCCTTCTTCGTTAAGCCTTTGGTGATGGTGAGGGATCTTTTTATGATGGTACCCAATTCCACAAAATCAGCTATAATGCACTGGGGGGAAGCCTCTGAGTCCAAACATTTGAGTATCGCTACAGACCCCATTTCTACAATTTTATGCTGCAGCTTCTCGGAATTATCCACACGCCAGTTGATACAAATACCATTCTGCCTACAGGGGGTTAAGTCTTCTACTATCATACGCTGGATGTTAACCGGAAACCCCCAAATAGAAATCGACATGGTGATGGCATTATGGTCGCTACTTCCAAAATCTACAACAATAGGAACCATACAAAATGGAACAATATGAACAGAAACTAATAAATGGTCAATAACAGAAGCCAAGTTCATTCCTACAAAAGTCGGTACAGGGTTACCCTCATGGTCTGCAGCCGGGGAATGTATCAATATATCCAGTTTAAGCATAAAGGAGTTGAGGGAGTTGCCATATGGTGAGTGTATAAAATGTGCCCGGTTTTCCCCATTATCCCCGTCGTACCCGCAAACTTTGGTGAAAGAGTGGGGGCAAGTACGGATATTAAAATCCCCTCCCCAGATGATATCAAGAGGTTTATGGATGCCTTTGCAGATGTTTCTCACTGCTACATCCAACTCATCCAAAACTGAGGTATTTGTAGCATCAAACAAATTGTTATAGTGGTTAATCAGCAGGGTTACATGGCCCCTTTTGTGTTCCATGCTTAAAATTTGCGAGTGAAAACCCACAGTCTGGTGCGATTTCACACGAACAGGGAGGTTCACAGAAAGTAGAGTTACTAGCCCCCCTTTAGCCCTGCCCATATTGGACCTTTGTGCCGGGTTGTTATATGACACAAATCCATCAAGGATGATATCAATTGTTACCCAGGCCTCTTGTAAACATAAGACATCAAACTGGGAAAGAATTTCGCTCCAGCCCAAGGACGACTTTTGCCGGCTCCAGCCAGCAATATTTCAGCTAGCAAATTTGAAGCCGGGGGTACATGGAGCTAGTTCAATAACCTCCGGTATACTAGTAAATCCCAGTGATGGCCTGATAACAACAGGGGAGACCGTAGATACTAGAAGGTGGGGTGGGGCAGAGGGGTCAACTCCCTGGGATAGTAAATGTGCAGGGGTAGGGGTGAGGGGTATTACGGGGGCTGGATCGATAGATATACTTTTACCCATAACTGCTATTAAACTATTACCAGTAGCAGGGGGGATGCAAAATGGGAAATATAATGTGGATAGTCAGTCTACTCCATCTAAACCGTTAAGACAATTAAATCGGTTAAAATCACAGAAAGGAGTCTCCGGAGACAACAGGGCCGGCCTTGCTTCATACCCACGCAATCTACCCCTCCGCTCAACCCTCGTCCAATTATCTCGGCCTTGATCATGGTGCAAGTGAATAGGGGTAAAGAAAAAAGACACTCGCAGCGTCTGGATGGTGGAATCGAAGGATCTATTAAACCCGGCACATATGTGCGAGACTGTTCTGGGGTCTCTAAAGCTCACCATGATACAGTCCCCGATTATAGTCTTTCTAGTTTTACCCAGCCAAGGTACCCTTCTAACCAAGAAGATTTCATTATGAAGGTGGGCCGGGAGGGGTCTATTCCAGTTCAGCCATTTAATGACTTTATTTTTAAGAGATTGAAAATTCTCGGCTTCCCCAACTTCTAAGGGAGGAACACCGGCCAGGACTACCATGAAGCGGTTAGCTTCAGGGGGCAGGTCAGGCCTACATGGTCTAGGGACAATCTTATCAGGGGGTGGGGAAGCTATGTGGCCATTAGTTGTGGCCCCGTTAGTAGTGGTCATAGAGTGAACTGGACCTGCAGGTAGCAAAGGGGGAATGTTAGAGTTGCTATTTTGAATCGGGGCTAGATTGCACGTTGGGGGACGCAAAGGGGGAGCGACATCATTCACTAAGGAGGGGCCCAGATTACCTTGGTTAGTAAGAGTGATTTGGGGGTTTGAAGAAGTATTGGACTTGGGGGATCTAGTAGAGAATATAGCAGCAGAGGTTTTCTCAATGTTGGTAAGACGGAGTTCTATGCGTTCCAATTTAGACTCTAGGGGGAATAAAAGGGATTTGAAGAGGGCTCCCAAAGTTTCTAAAGAGAGGTCCAAATTAGGTATGTGTTGAGAAAGGCCTGATGTGGGGTTGGTGGTATCATGTTTATGTTTGGCTGGTTTAGATTTGCCACCAGGTTTCGAGTTATACGGCCTTTTACATTTAGTTGCGACCCCTTCAATAACTCCATTTAGTATAGTATCACAAGTGACAACGGAGTCTGAGGGAGTGGGCACATTAGTATCAAGGACCATATCAATTTCTGGGAGAATTTCATTAACCAAAATATCCAGATCAAGTGACGCCAAGTTGGTCACAGTAGATGTTGAAAAAGGGCCCATCGCAGCATTGTTAGTAGACTCTGTAGGTCGTTCGGGGGTTTTAGCATTAGCCAAAGTACCAAGGGAAGATCTTTTGAAGGCCGATAATTCCTTTGATAAACGCTTCTCAAGAACGTTTATTTCAGTGTCAATGAGGGTATTAGCTCTAATCAAAAATTTCTCCATACCTCCAGAAATGGCCGCTCCAGCTAGGGATGACTTGCTCCTGGTTTCACGACAAGACATCTCCCCACGCTAGAGGTAGCAAAATGTAGCAGCAGAAGCAAGAGGGGGGGCCCGGACCGGACAAGATCGGTCACGAACGGGCACAAACGGGCCCGCCCTTGGACGGGCTTCGCCCGGCGACGCTCCCGCGCAGCGGGATGCTGTTTCCAATAAGTAGGGAGGATTACGGGCTGTGGGCGGAGCAACAGGGAGAGCGGACCAGGTGATGTCTCTAGGTCAGGCAGGGGCTCCTGGGAGATGGAGTCCCTGCAACGCTTGCAGCCCTGATGCAAGCTTCCTGTAGGAGCCCACGGAACTCGGCTCCTTCTAGCCGTCCAAAGTGCCTCTGCCCCAGATCACGAAGCAGCACCCGCGGAGCGGGTGCTGCGAGGTCGGCAGGAAAGATGCAGTGAAATACAGCCACAGCCTCACAGGACCAAGTCTTCAAAGAAACACCCACGCAGGGAGTGCAGGCAGGCGGTAGAAAACCCCTCAGGTGGGCTGTGGGCGGAGCAACAGGGAGAGCGGACCAGGTGATGTCTCTAGGTCAGGCAGGGGCTCCTGGGAGATGGAGTCCCTGCAAGGCTCGCAGCCCTGATGTAAGCTTCCTGTAGGAGCCCACGGAACTCGGCTCCTTCTAGCCGTCCAAAGTGCCTCTGCCCCAGATCACGAAGCAGCACCCGCGGAGCGGGTGCTGCGAGGTCGGCAGGAAAGATGCAGAGAAATACAGCCACAGCCTCACAGGACCAAGTCTTCAAAGAAACACCCACGCAGGGAGTGCAGGCAGGCGGTAGAAAACCCCTCAGGTGGGCTGTGGGCGGAGCAACAGGGAGAGCGGACCAGGTGATGTCTCTAGGTCAGGCAGGGGCTTCTGGGAGATGGAGTCCCTGCAACGCTCGCAGCCCTGATGCAAGCTTCCTGTAGGAGCCCACGGAACTCGGCTCCTTCTAGCCATCCAAAGTGCCTCTGCCCCAGATCACGAAGCAGCACCCGCGGAGCGGGTGCTGCGAGGTCGGCAGGAAAGATGCAGAGAAATACAGCCTCATAGGACCAAGTCTTCAAAGAAACACCCATATCTTATTTCTTCATTATCGCACATGAGAGCACTTCCAGATATGTATGTTCAGACTACCAGTTGTACAAAAATAACACTTTAAGTACTTCTCAATGCAGTGCTATAATGTACCTATTACTGTCAAAGCTTCCACGTTAAAGAACAGTAGATGTTGTA
Source organism: Triturus cristatus (assembly GCF_964204655.1). Lineage (NCBI taxonomy): Eukaryota > Metazoa > Chordata > Amphibia > Caudata > Salamandridae > Triturus > Triturus cristatus. Next base: position 923,942,898 of record NC_140588.1, read on the forward strand.
GCACTCAGAAAATGCTGCATGGCTAAATACTTACAAAGTCCCAAAGGCGAGATCTATTGGCTATGCCAATGCTTGTTGAAAGAGGGAGCATTTGGGACTGAGAGAGGGATTATGCAGATCTGAGAGAGGGTGCCATAGGTCCCAGGGGGTTAGAGAGAGGGCCAATGTAGGTTCAGGAGAAAGGCAATTTGTGTCTCAATGATGGACAATGTGAATTTGACACTCAGAGTATCACACCATAACATAACACAACTTTGCATCCCATGAAATGCCCACTACACTATACCACTTTATACCATGTAAACCCCATAACAACTTCTATCATGAAACACTATCTCATAAAATAGTTGTAGGAAACCAAGTTGGTGAGATACAGTTCGAGAGGCTGCAGTTTCTTCTACATAAACAAAGCATACTTTAAAACGGATGTATGACTTTACAACGCATGACTTTAACACACAAGCCTTTACCACCCGTCCTTTACAACACAATGCCTGTACCACAGATTGCCTTTACCAAGCAAATTTGTATCAAACATATGCCTTTATCACGCATGCATTTACAATGAAAATGTAAGTATATAGCAGATAAGTGAAATCCCATATTTATATATATATTTATATATATATATATTTTTTTTTAAAAGAACCCGCTTCAGCAAAGAAGACGTTCAGCGCACTCCAGCTGCATCACAAAAGTATTTTATTTCTGTTTCACAAGAAAGCTAACACACGCGTTCCGGCACCCTGGCCTTCGTCAGTGTTAGTTTGTTTACATTATCACTGCCTTTAAATAACAGGCTTCACCATTCGTCCTCAGGGTCGTCCAGCAACATAGACAAAGGACTTACCAACATGACATAAACAACAGCATTACTAGCGCGGCCATTTTGACCTAGTTCATGTATCTTGTTCTGTTCATGTCAATCCATTATACAATGATATTCATATTTCAAAATGCATTCTAATGAAACATAAAATCCTAAAACAAAAATGGATAAATCAGAGATGCTCCTTTTTAGATTTTAGTTTGGCATCATTTGTCAACAATAACCACCGTAATGTCGATATCCAATTTTTTGTGTCTATCATCATTAATCATCTCTGGAATTGATTCACTAAGCAGTTTTAAAAATTCAAAATTAAGCCCTCAAATGGGCTATCAATAATCACTTCAAATATGAATCAACCATGTTTTAGCGAAATTTAGTATCATACACAAAAATGATTCACCAAAATTTAATTTCCAATGAAAACTATGAAACGAAGAATGTAGAACAGAAAAATGGAAAAATAGAAAAGTAGATAGAGAACAGGAAACAGAGGATAGGAAATAGGGTCTGGGGAATATGGAGTTGCTCTTGGTGTGAATATCATTGTATAATGGATTGACATGAACAGAACAAGATACATGAACTAGGTCAAAATGGCCGCGCTAGTAATGCTGTTGTTTATGTCATGTTGGTAAGTCCTTTGTCTATGTTGCTGGACGACCCTGAGGACGAATGGTGAAGCCTGTTATTTAAAGGCAGTGATAATGTAAACAAACTAACACTGACGAAGGCCAGCGTGCCGGAACACGTGTGTTAGCTTTCTTGTGAAACAGAAATAAAATACTTTTGTGATCCAGCTGGAGTGCGCTGAACGTCTTCTTTGCTGAAGCGGGTTCTTTTCAAAAATATTTTTGCGGTATCGCCCACGCAATTGGCGCACCCGCACTGAGGAGAGCGAGGTAATTGGGCCGTTCCGTTCATATCCATATATATATATATATATACATATATATATTACCTACTGGCGGTCGCCAGTAGGTAGTTATAGTTAGGACCACGTTTTCATAGGAAATCCGCAACATTCTATTTTGAATAACTTTGGCGCCGGTCGACGAATCCTCACGAATTTTTCAAAATAGGTGGGGCGCTACGCTCCGCTCCTTCCCTGAAAGTCTCGGGGGGATTCGTAAAGCGGGGGCTGAGATAAAAGGGGGGTCCCAAAACGCGTTTTTCCCATGCATTTTTCCATAGGACCTTTAGACAGGGCTACAGCCCGAACGGCTGAACAGAATTACTAGAAATTTGGCAGAGAGGTAGTCCTCAGGTCAAGGAAGTGCCTTTTGTAGGTTTGGTGTAAATCTGTTCAGTAGATTCTGAGAAAATAGCCTTTAAATCAATATATATATCTGAGCCAGCTTACGGTGCGCTTACGGTACGCTTACCGTACGCGTACAGTGGCGTGCGCGAGCGCGATTCTGATTGGCTCTTAGATCTTAGTAAACATTCGAAGCGGTCGAAACCAGGAAGCGGCGGCCGCCATTTCGTGTGTTTCACTCAGAAAAAAAAGAGTGATATCTTGAAAAGGGGGCAAGGAGGAGAGTTACAGACCCCCTAACATTTGTAAGGGGGTCAAAGAAGGACAGAAAAGTACAAAGAAAACATTTATTGATTTTAAAAAAAATCACGGGGTACGCGTACGGTAAGCGTACGGTAAAAAAAAAAAAAAAAAAAGAAATGAAAATCAGATTTAAGTGTTTAGATATTAGGGGGCTCTAAAAAGAGCTGTTGTGTTTATGAAGTGATTTTTTAGTGGTACCTACAAGTAAGTACCGATGCAGAGTCTAAGGTTCAAGAGGAAGACTCTGTTCCCTTCATCATTGAAGTGCACACCATCTCCTCTATAAATGTCTTGCATGTCGTAACGCAAGTTGTTGTGGTAAATGGAACCCATACCATAGTCACGGAGGAAAGCAGAAACAGATTTGTTGACGTGCTTTCTTGCTTTGTCAATCTGCGGACAGAAATGATTGGACCAGTTCCATTTTTGCCTTTGGCATATGTTAGAAAACACAAAGGCAGTTTTAGGGAAAAGTGAAAACAGTTGTGCAAAGGTGTCCTTCATAAGCATTTCCAGACCTACCCCAGTCAAAGTGCCTAGGTCATTGCCACCACAGTGCACTATTATGAGGTCAGGGTGTTGGATGTGCATGAAGGATTTCACTAATGGCATCAATTGGTGCCACTTTAACCCTCTCTGACCAATCCATTTAATGTCTACATTTGGCAAAGCAAGGTCTCTCACCATATCTGTTTTCTCTGCATACTTTTCACTCCAGAAGACATAGCTGTGCCCTACAATCCACACTGTGGACATCTTCAAAGGAGAACTGGATGCACTCTGGAGGTGTCTTTCAGTAGAATGGCAATATGAAAAGAAAGACAGTTTGGAAATGGAGGCATACATATTTTTTTTTTTTTTAAAAGAACTGATTGGCTGTTTCATACCATTCTAGAATAAAAACTAGGCTGTATGTGTAAATTAATAGAAGCATGTTTTGTATTGGTACAGAAAAATGTGTTACCAAAGAACAGTACTATGGATTTGCTGTTAGGTTTGAAAAGTCAAGCACTCTTGCTCTGTGGAATTGAAACATTGTTTGGTGAACTTCTGACCTAACTCCACACAGCAGTGTTCCATGAGCTGTTGCTATGGTAGCAGGCAGAAGTCAAGTTGGGGGAAGGGTACTAGGCAGAAGTCAAGTTGGGGGAAGGGTACTTTTGGAAAAGGGTTGGTTTTCAACCAATAGAAATGTGTGATTACATTTGAAAAAAAGGGGCAAGCACTGAGATTTGAAACTAACATGTATATGTGTGGAAAAAGAGAGGGAAAGTTTGCCATTATCTGGTTCTGCTGAGAGGAGAGAGGTGTAAAGAACAGAGATCCTGGCTCTGATAATCTGCTGTTTGAGTGCCACATTTCTTTCACAACTAACTAATTTTAAAGGTGAGTTTAGAGTTTGAGAGGGGATGTATATGGTAAATTAAGAAATGAATAATAGAAATGCAATTCTTTTTGTTGAAGTTGTGTTTATTATTTTCTGTTTTGGGAGAAATTTAAATGTGAGGAACAAGTAAAATAATATGGACTATGTTTTCACAATAAATTAAGGTGTACTGGTATAAAAAAAGAATAGTTTAAGGGTTTGAGGTTGGACTCAGTAATGCAAATACATTCAGCATCACTAAGGCTGGTTGCCCTTGCTGGAGTGTAGGCAGTCACCCAGGTTACAAATGGTGCTGGTCTGAAAAAGCAGTTTGGACATGTGCTTTTTAAAAAATCTGAAAAGTGGATTCATAATGTGTCAGTCTGTAAAAGTGTTTATCACTTGCCAAAAAAAAGAGCAGTAAGTGTGCTTTCAAATTGGCAAAGAAATTTCGTTTTGTGACTAATGTGAAAACATGACTCTGTGTGCAAAGAGGAATTATAGGCAGAGATTTATTGCGTATTGCTCTGGTGATTTCACAGTTGCATTAGATGGAAAGGGGGAGCCATTTTTTGGTGCAGAAGCAGACTCTTAGCACACACCTAGCTGCTTACTATGTGGAATCATGCACAGTATTCACAAGCGAGTGGGGTTTGAGGTTTCAGTCAGTAATGCAAATACATTCAGCATCACTAAGGCTGGTTGCCCTTGCTGGAGTGTAGGCAGTCACCCAGGTTACAAATGGTGCTGGTCTGAAAAAGCAGTTTGGACATGTGCTTTTTAAAAAATCTGAAAAGTGGATTCATAATGTGTCAGTCTGTAAAAGTGTTTATCACTTGCCAAAAAAAAGAGCAGTAAGTGTGCTTTCAAATTGGCAAAGAAATTTCGTTTTGTGACTAATGTGAAAACATGACTCTGTGTGCAAATAGGAATTACAGGCAGAGATTTATTGCGTATTGCTCTGGTGATTTCACAGTTGCATTAGATGGAAAGGGGGAGCCATTTTTTGGTGCAGAAGCAGACTCTTAGCACACACCCAGCTGCTTACCATGTGGAATCATGCACAGTATTCACAAGCGAGTGGGGTTTGAGGTTTCAGTCAGTAATGCAAATACATTCAGCATCACTAAGGCTGGTTGCCCTTGCTGGAGTGTAGGCAGTCACCCAGGTTACAAATGGTGCTGGTCTGAAAAAGCAGTTTGGACATGTGCTTTTTAAAAAATCTGAAAAGTGGATTCATAATGTGTCAGTCTGTAAAAATGTTTATCACTTGCAAAAAAAAAGAGCAGTAAGTGTGCTTTCAAATTGGCAAAGAAATTTCGTTTTGTGACTAATGTGAAAACATGACTCTGTGTGCAAATAGGAATTACAGGCAGAGATTTATTGCGTATTGCTCTGGTGATTTCACAGTTGCATTAGATGGAAAGGGGGAGCCATTTTTTGGTGCAGAAGCAGACTCTTAGCACACACCCAGCTGCTTACCATGTGGAATCATGCACAGTATTCACAAGCGAGTGGGGTTTGAGGTTTCAGTCAGTAATGCAAATACATTCAGCATCACTAAGGCTGGTTGCCCTTGCTAGAGTGTAGGCAGTCACCCAGGTTACAAATGGTGCTGGTCTGAAAAAGCAGTTTGGACATGTGCTTTTTAAAAAATCTGAAAAGTGGATTCATAATGTGTCAGTCTGTAAAAGTGATTATCACTTGCCAAAAAAAAGAGCAGTAAGTGTGCTTTCAAATTGGCAAAGAAATTTTGTTTTGTGACTAATGTGAAAACATGACTCTGTGTGCAAAGAGGAATTATAGGCAGAGATTTATTGCGTATTGCTCTGGTGATTTCACAGTTGCATTAGATGGAAAGGGGGAGCCATTTTTTGGTGCAGAAGCAGACTCTTAGCACACAGCCAGCTGCTTACCATGTGGAATCATGCACAGTATTCACAAGCGAGTGGGGTTTGAGGTTTCAGTCAGTAATGCAAATACATTCAGCATCACTAAGGCTGGTTGCCCTTGCTGGAGTGTAGGCAGTCATCCAGGTTACAAATGGTGCTGGTCTGAAAAAGCAGTTTGGACATGTGCTTTTTAAAAAATCTGAAAAGTGGATTCATAATGTGTCAGTCTGTAAAAGTGTTTATCACTTGCAAAAAAAAAGAGCAGTAAGTGTGCTTTCAAATTGGCAAAGAAATTTTGTTTTGTGACTAATGTGAAAACATGACTCTGTGTGCAAATAGGAATTACAGGCAGAGATTTATTGCGCATTGCTCTGGTGATTTCACAGTTGCGTTAGATGGAAAGGGGGAGCCATTTTTTGGTGCAGAAGCAGACTCTTAGCACACACCCAGCTGCTTACCATGTGGAATCATGCACAGTATTCACAAGCGAGTGGGGTTTGAGGTTTCAGTCAGTAATGCAAATACATTCAGCATCACTAAGGCTGGTTGCCCTTGCTGGAGTGTAGGCAGTCACCCAGGTTACAAATGGTGCTGGTCTGAAAAAGCAGTTTGGACATGTGCTTTTTAAAAAATCTGAAAAGTGGATTCATAATGTGTCAGTCTGTAAAAATGTTTATCACTTGCAAAAAAAAAGAGCAGTAAGTGTGCTTTCAAATTGGCAAAGAAATTTTGTTTTGTGACTAATGTGAAAACATGACTCTGTGTGCAAATAGGAATTACAGGCAGAGATTTATTGCGTATTGCTATGGTGATTTCACAGTTGCATTAGATGGAAAGGGGGAGCCATTTTTTGGTGCAGAAGCAGACTCTTAGCACACACCCAGCTGCTTACCATGTGGAATCATGCACAGAATTCACAAGCGAGTGGGGTTTGAGGTTTCAGTCAGTAATGCAAATACATTCAGCATCACTAAGGCTGGTTGCCCTTGCTAGAGTGTAGGCAGTCACCCAGGTTACAAATGGTGCTGGTCTGAAAAAGCAGTTTGGATATGTGCTTTTTAAAAAATCTGAAAAGTGGATTCATAATGTGTCAGTCTGTAAAAGTGATTATCACTTGCCAAAAAAAAGAGCAGTAAGTGTGCTTTCAAATTGGCAAAGAAATTTCGTTTTGTGACTAATGTGAAAACATGACTCTGTGTGCAAATAGGAATTACAGGCAGAGATTTATTGCGTATTGCTCTGGTGATTTCACAGTTGCGTTAGATGGAAAGGGGGAGCCATTTTTTGGTGCAGAAACAGACTCTTAGCACACAGCCAGCTGCTTACCATGTGGAATCATGCACAGTATTCACAAGCGAGGGGGGTTTGAGGTTTCAGTCAGTAATGCAAATACATTCAGCATCACTAAGGCTGGTTGCCCTTGCTGGAGTGTAGGCAGTCACCCAGGTTACAAATGGTGCTGGTCTGAAAAAGCAGTTTGGACATGTGCTTTTTAAAAAATCTGAAAAGTGGATTCATAATGTGTCAGTCTGTAAAAGTGATTATCACTTGCCAAAAAAAAGAGCAGTAAGTGTGCTTTCAAATTGGCAAAGAAATTTCATTTTGTGACTAATGTGAAAACATGACTCTGTGTGCAAATAGGAATTACAGGCAGAGATTTATTGCGTATTGCTCTGGTGATTTCACAGTTGCATTAGATGGAAAGGGGGAGCCATTTTTTGGTGCAGAAGCAGACTCTTAACACACAGCCAGCTGCTTACCCTGTGGAATCATGCACAGTATTCACAAGCGAGTGGGGTTTGAGGTTTCAGTCAGTAATGTGATTTTTAGTGTTTTTAAAAAAAAAAAATTAAAAAAAGTTTTAAAAAATATATTAAAAAAAGTTAAAAGGTAAGGTTGGCTCTTAAAAGAGCCGTTGTGTTCATGCAGGGACAGAGGAAAGAAAGATTGGGAATATTAGACGGTACGACAAGTGTGCTGATCTATTTTATTGTTCACTAGGGAAATACTGGTCTCCCTATGACAAATTAGATCATGACAAGTGGCGCACCGTATATCAACCCTCAGAAACCGAGGGTTAGTTTCCAGAGGACCAGAAAAAGGAGATGCTCCCCCCACAGATGAAGGGCTCACCTGACCTGCAGAAGAAGGACTCGGCCCTGCAGATGATGGTCCAGGCTGAGCTGCTGTGGATGTGCTTGGTTGATTTACTGAAGGGTTACCTTCAGTAAGTCGAGCATGTGTCCTTCTGTGTACATCCTTAAGGTGTCTCATCATGGTGTGATTCCCAAAGGAATACTTCCTGTCAGGATTCCCTCTTGAAAGTACACGCTTACACAGCTTGCAAGTCACTAAGGGTGCATTTACCTTTTGCTGGCCTTCTGGAAAAGTAAAATACTCCCATACGTAAGAGGTCTTTTGTTTCCTCGCTCTCTGCCTCAAGGTAGTGCTGCAAGCCTCACTCTCAGAAGAGCTCTGCTGTTCTGCCATCGTATCACAAAGACAACCCAGCTCCTTCTCCTAAGGGATCACAAGCAGAAATGAGGGGAATGGGTGTGGTGTAGGAGAGTTCTAGAACTGAAAGTAGTTTCAACCAATCAAAAGTTGTGTTTCATGATCACATGACCCACCGTACGCTTACGGTGCGCTTACGGCAAAAGTACGCATGCGCGTAAAAAAGACACGCGCTCGCGCGCATGCGCATAACAGTCACTCCCCAACACTTCCGCGTAACGTGCGCGTGTAGCGTACACGCGTACGCGCCCCACGCAGAGTACGCGCGGCTACGCAAATTGCGTAACTATACGCAAACAGCGTAGATAAATTATGGACATTGCGTAAACCGTACGCTTACCGTAAGCTTACCGTACGCGCACTAAAAAAAAATTTGGAAAAAATGTATTGCTAATAAATTTTACCTGTTTATTTTATAAAAAATGTAAAATAAAAACATATTGTAGATTTTTAAAAATTTAACAATACTCTTTAAAAAAGGATAGAAAATTAAAATAAAAATATGTTAAAAAAAAAGAAGAAAAAAAAAAAATTAGCATTTAAAAAACCTTGCAAATTCACTGAAAAAACCATGGGTTTCACACACGTTATAGTTAGGAATTAGCATTTAAAAAACCTTGCAAATTCACTGAAAAAACCATGGGTTTCACACACGTTATAGTTAGGAATTAGCATTTAAAAAACCTTAGAAATTCAATGAAAAAACCAAAGGTTTCACACATGTTATAGTTAGCTGGACATTTCACTCGTAAAAAACCATTGAAATTCCCCCGTTATAGTTAGTTCAGCTAACTATAACTCGCGCGCCCGCAATGCACTACTGATGACGTCACATATTACATCACTCATGACATGGTCAGTGACATCACTCATGACATCACTGATGACATCTCAAATGACATCACTGATGACATCATCCTTGTGATAGAGTGGTAGACCTCCTCTCACCCTAATATAACCTTTGATACACACATTTAAAAATAGAGACTGAAATTTTCAAAAAAATGGACATACAAATAACAGTTACAACAACCTATTCAGTAATTCTAAGATCCACATACACATCCACTCATCCACCAACAATCCTATACAGTCACTCATACATGTACTCACACATCATATGTACTCATACACCTAAACATCCTGTAACACAATGCCACTCATTCATAGAGTTACTCACACATAGTCACTCATGCTAATAAAGAATCAAACATCCATTTACCTGCATATACAGTTATACACACACCACCACACTTACTTTTACAGAAACTTACACATACTTAGTCTTTTAAATAATCACTTATAGAAACACATACTTATTCATACAGGCACTCTTCCAATCTCTCACTCGCACATATACTTACTTATATACACCAATAGTCATATATACTAGTTTAAAAAATATGTAGTTACTCATAAAGACACTATTGAGACAGTCATTCACTCACTAACACACCCATACACACACTCATCCACCCATACGGTCCTACACACATGCTGTCTTCAACACATACAAACAGTGAGTCACTCATTCATGCACCTATGCACTACATAATAACCCCCACCGAACCATGAAGACACTCACACACTCATACTGATACTCAAAAAACCAACTAATAACCTATATAGACACTCATGTAGCTACTCACCAACGCATGCAGCCACTTATATACAAAGTGAGAGACTGATACAGGTATTTACAAATTTAAACATTACTCACTTAGCCATGTATTCATAAAGATACACTTAATCAGTCAGTTACACAATCAATTTTTAAAAAACAAATCATCAATTTAGACACTTATATACTCATTTATTCTTCCATCGACCTTGAGATATACATATATTAAACTTTTTTAATTTTCAGAAAAACACACATTCACTGGATGATGTCATCAGTGATGTCATTTGAGATGTCATCAGTGATGTCATGAGTGATGTCACTGACCATGTCATGAGTGATGTAATATGTGACGTCATCAGTAGTGCATTGCGGGCGCGCGAGTTATAGTTAGCTGAACTAACTATAACGGGGGAATTTCAATGGTTTTTTACGAGTGAAATGTCCAGCTAACTATAACATGTGTGAAACCTTTGGTTTTTTCATTGAATATATATATATATATATATATATATATATATTCACTGAAAAAACCATAGGTTTCAGGCCTGATATAGTTAGGAATTAGCATTTAAAAAACCTTAGAAATTCACTGAAAAAACAATAGGTTTAAGGGGTGTTATAGTTAGCTGGACATTTCACTCGAACAAAACCATTGAAATTCCTCCGATATAGTTAGTTGTACTAACTACATCTCCCGCGCCCGCAATCCCCTGCTGATGATGTCACATATTACATCATTCATGACATGGTCAGTGACATAATTGATGACATCTCAAATGACATCACTGATGATATCACTGATGACATCATCCACGTGACAATCAGATACACCTCATCATACACTAATATAACCTTTCATCACTCACTGTAAAATACAGAGTGCCAGATTCAAAACCATTGACACACCAATGCAAGTTTCTAAACACCCACTCAGTGATTCCTAGATCTCTACACACATCTAATCACTTACCTATAGATTCACTCATATATGCTGTCAATGATCAATAGAACACTATCAAATATACTTATACACCTATATCGACATTACACACCAGCACACATCCTAATCACTTATGCAAACAATGGATCATACTTACTTTTACTTAGCTATACACTTATAAAAGCACCACTTCATCTATTCATATAGATAATAGCTCCTACTTAGTGTGTTATAAAATCACTATTACAACTATACAGTTATCCATACAGTCACTCATACAATCACTGAGTCTGATGTATACTTATTTATATACAACAACTGGCTTTTATTTTTCTAGTTTGTTGGACATGTACCATTGAGACATATATTTGAAATTCATTGAAATTCCCCCGTTATAGTTAGTTCATATAACTATAACTCGCGCGACCGCCACTCTATCACAAGGATGATGTCATCAGTGATGTCATGAGTGATGCCATTGACCATGTCATGAGTGATGTAATATGTGACGTCATCAGCAGTGGATTGCGGGCGCGCGAGTTATAGTTATCTGAACTAACTATAACGGGGGAATTTCAATGGTTTTGTACGAGTGAAATGTCCAGCTAACTATAACCTGTGTGAAACCTATGGTTTTTTAAGTGAATATATATATATGCAAAACCAAGGGTGTCCCCAATAGAGACGTCACTCCTGGTGGGGAATCCGCACACGCACCTGCGGCAGCGGCAGCCAGTATTCCGCCTTCAAACTTTCAAATGCAAAATGCAATTACAAAACGTGTTTCAAGCCATAAGCCCTTGATCACTGGTTTGCATCACATGACAGAGGCAGCATAAGTTGTAGGAACACCTTTATTCAATTATCACAGTCCCGCCCCTGTGGGCGTCACCAGGCAAGGCATTGTGGTTGTAGTAGTCCAGATACCTGCGCTGACCGTAGTTCCATCTGCCCAAGTGGATCTTACTGCCTCAGTCAATTAAAATCTTGCCCCAGTGGGCGAGAGTCCAAGGAAAAACACTGCCTGCTCGCCAATATACTCCGCAAGTCAGGCCCCCTCCACTTCTGTAAGTACTCAAAGTTGCGAGCACAAAGAATCCGCTATATGGAGCGGCGGGACATCTCTGCGGCCGGACCAGCCGTTAAACAAGCAAAACCAAGGGTGTCCCCAATAGAGACGTCACTCCTGGTGGGGAATCCGCACATGCACCTGCGGCAGCGGCAGCCAGTATTCCGCCTTCAAACTTTCAAATGCAATTACCAAACGCGTTTCAAGCCATAAGCCCTTGATCACTGGTTTGCATCACATGACAGAGGCAGCATAAGTTGTAGGAACACCTTTATTCAATTATCACAGTCCCGCCCCTGTGGGCGTCACCAGGCAAGGCATTGTGGTTGTAGTAGTCCACATACCTGTGCTGACCGTAGTTCCATCTGCCCAAGTGGATCTTACTGCCTCAGTCAATTAAAATCTTTCCCCAGTGGGCGAGAGTCCAAGGAAAAACACTGCCTGCTCGCCAATATACTCCGCAAGTCAGGCCCCCTCCACTTCTGTAACTACTCAAAGTTGCGAGCACAAAGAATCCGCTATATGGAGCGGCGGGACATCTCTGCGGCCGGACCAGCCGCTAAAGAAGCAAAACCAAGGGTGTCCCCAATAGAGACGTCACTCCTGGTGGGGAATCCGCACATGCACCTGCGGCAGCGGCAGCCAGTATTCCGCCTTCAAACTTTCAAATGTACTTAGAAGGTGTTCCTACAACTTATGCTGCCTCTGTCATGTGATGCAAACCAGTGATCAAGGGCTTATGGCTTGAAACGCGTTTGGTAATTGCATTTGAAAGTTTGAAGGCGGAATACTGGCTGCCGCAGGTGCGTGTGCGGATTCCCCACCAGGAGTGACGTCTCTATTGGGGACACCCTTGGTTTTGCATATATATATATATATATATTCACTGAAAAAAACCATAGGTTTCACACACGTTATAGTTAGCTGGACATTTCACTCGTACAAATCCAATGAAATTCCCCCGTTATAGTTAGTTCAGCTAACTATAACTCGCGCGCCCGCAATCCACTGCTGATGACGTCACATATTACATCACTCATGACATGGTCAGTGACATCACTCATGACATCACTGATGACATCTCAAATGACATCACTCATGACATCACTGATGACATCATCCATTGAGTATGTGTTTCTGAACAATTTTAATATGTTTAATATATAAAGGGAAAGGCCTGTTGAAGAATAAGTGGGTGTACAAGTGTGTAAATGGATGATTTTCTGTGGTGCGTAACTGACTCTATAAGTGAGTCATTAAATGTATCTTACTGCAGACTAGTGACTAAACTGTGTAAATGTCTGTATGTTTCTGTATATTGGTGTATAAGTGGCTGCATGGTTTTGTGAATACCTATATGAGTGTCTATATGAGTTATTGATTGCTTGTCTGAGTATCTGTATGGGTTCCTGAGTGTTTGTGTGGGTAGGGTGTGTGTGACTCTATGCATAGATGTGTGAGTGGGTGATTCTATGGGTGCATGGTTTTAAGAGTGCATCTGTGATGGACTGAATGGTTGAGTGAGTGTATGTATGGGTGTGTTAGGGATTGAATGTATATCTCAGTGGTACATTTGTGAGTAACTACATATGTGAAAGGCAGTATATATGCGTGTAAGAGTATATAAGTGGGTAGATGTGAGAGTGTGTGATTGTGACAGTGACTGTATGGATGATTGTGTGCTTGTATCATTGATTCTATAAGAGTGTAAGAATGTGTTACTATTTTTATGAGTAAGCGAACTTGAGTGTGTTTAACTGTATAGGTGAGTAAATTGGACTGTGTTTAATTACTTGTACGACTGACTAGGTGTGTCAGTACCTCAATGGATGATTGGCGGTGTGTGAGTATCTATTTACGTGTATAAATGCATATGATAGTCTTGTATGGAGTGACTGTAAATATGAGTGACTGTACAGGTGAATGAGTGGAGGTGTATGTAGACCTAACAGTTAATAAGTGGGTATGTAGTTATTGGTATTGGAGTATGTATGGTTTTGAGAATTGAACTCTGTAATTTTGAGTCGGTGTATCAAAGGTTATATTAGGGTGTGAGAAGATGCACTAATTTATCACATGGATGATGTCATCAGTGATGTCATCAGTGATGTCATTTGAGATGTCATCAGTGATGTCATCAGTGATGTCACTGACCATGTCATGAGTGATGTAATATGTGACGTCATCAGCAGTGGATTGCGGGCGCGCGAGTTATAGTTAGCTGAACTAACTATAACGGGGGAATTTCATTGGTTTTGTACGAGTGAAATGTCCAGCTAACTATAACGTATGTGAAACCTATGGTTTTTTCAGTGAATTTGCAAGGTTTTTTAAATGCTAATTTATGAATGTATTATTATATTATTTATTTATTTATTTTACAATATGCTACCTATGTATATAATTATAGATGTACTGTATCCTGCAATATGGAATGGCTCACCTTTTTGAAACATTTTTTAGATATAGTTGAACAGCATAGTTAATATCTTCTACAAACCTCTAAACATTGTTTTTTTATTTTTTAAGGGTTTTTGACCGTGCACGCACAGTACGCTTACCGTGCGTGCACGGTATGGTAGGCGTACGGTGCGCGCACGTGGCTTGCATGCATACGAGCTCCGTGTGCGCATGCGTACGTGATTTACGTACGCATGCGTACTTCGTGCATGATGCGTATGCGCGTGCTCCGTACGCGAATGCACACGTGCTCATTTCGCGCATGCGCGCATGCTCCGTATGCTCATGCGCGCGTGCTTCGTACGCGGGTGCTTTGTACATGCATGCGCGCGTCCTGCATACGCGCATGCGTGCTTGTACCGTGCGCGCACCGTAAGCGAACGGTGCGCGCACGGTAAGTCATGTGATCAAGAAAAAACACTTTTCATTGGTTTATATTAGTTTCAGTTCCAGAAACTTCCAACACCACACCCATTCCCCTCATTATTACTTCTGATTCCCTGGGAGAAGGAGCTGAGCAGCTTTTCTAGTACTTCAGTACTTCAGAATGGCAGAGCAGCAGTCATCTTCTGGGAGTGAGCAGGAGACCCTTGTGAGACAGAGACAGAGGAAACAGAAAGATTCTTTTATCTGGCAATATTTTACATTTCCACAGGGGCAGAAGAAAGTGAATGCTCCCAAAGTCACCTGCACTCTTTGTAATCGTGTCTTATCTAGAGGAGATCCTAATAAGAAGTACTCTTTTAGTATCTTCACTATGATCAGGCACGTTAGAGATGTACATCCTGTGGCTTATGCTCGAGCTGCTAGAGAAAACCCTTCAGCAGCTCAGCCGAGCACATCCGCAGCAGCTCAGCCGAGCACATCATCGGCAGCTCAGCAGAGCACTTCATCTACGGCGGCAGCTTCACCTTCTTCGGTACCTCTGGATATACACCCTCTGTTTGAGAGGGTGCATATGCGGTGTAACATGTGTAATGCTCTTATCTGTTATGTGGACACCAGCATTCCGCTAATAGAGAGGAAGATACAGCAACACACGTGTGACACCCTATAAATCTTGCCATGTCTTTTTTTTCCTCTGTCCCTCTATTAACACAACGGCTCTTTTTAGAGCCACCTAACATCTAAACACTTTTTTTTTAAATTGTATTTTTATTGGTTTTTTCCGCGCCATGCGCGCACCGTGCACACACCGTAGGATTCACACGCATCTCCAGAGTTACGATTTCTCTTAAACCTGGAGATGTGTCTAGTTCTTTGAGTGTTGCGTGGGAACACCCACAACAACACCCATGGAACGCCCCTTCAATGCACAGTGCTGCGTGTGAAGTGGCTGTATTTATGTGGAAAGGAAAAGTCACGCAGGGTGGGTTTTCCTTTCCTTGTAAATATGGAGGAGCTCCCTGTGCCACCAGTACGTTATGAAAAGTGACATAGTGGTGGCGCAGGGGCCTTGTTAATTTTCCCCTGAGATGTTAAGCAAATTAAGGGTAAGACAGACAAAGGGAGAGAGTCAGACACAGAGAGCAAGGAACTGAGAAGGAGTAAGGCAGTTAGAATGACTGAGACACATGGAGACAGGGAGAGATACATGGTTGAAAAAGTAGTGATGGAGGCAGTAAACCTAGGGGAGTAGTATAGAAGGAGTGAGGGAGTTACGAAAGAGCAGTAAAGGAAGAAGAGAGAGAGAAGGGGAATGAGAAAAGCAGAGTGAGGACAAGTGAAGAAAAGGAAGCATGAAAGTGAAGGGGTGAGAAATACAGATATTTCAAACTTACCTGACCAACAAAATAACTTAATTAGAAATAAATGTTTTTTTTTAATTGCTAGAAAAAAGGATTACATTTCCTAAATTTTCTTTCTCGATCTGAAAAAAAAGAAAAAAAGTAGTAATATTTAACAATACATTTTAGAATACAGTACACATATTTTCATATTTAACAAAGTAATTTTTTGCCCTTTCTTTGCTGTTTTCAGAATATATTGAATTTCACTGCAAATTGTGAAATCAATTGCATTCATCACTTAACAGCGGGCAAAAAAATTAACAATCTGAAAGATTGTTTAAAAAAAGCCCTGAATCTCTACTCATTAAAACATACCTTGATAGAAATGTAACATATATATTAAAAATATCATCTAAGAACAATAACTATTTGCAATAAATAACGTCTGTAAATTTGGTTGCTTAAGCTCATACACCAAAATAATATCTGTCAAAGAAGTCCACAATAGAAACAGTTACCTTTCCATGAGGCCAAATGGTAATTTTTAAATTCTTTTTTGGTGAAATATCCAATGGTAATCCTATAAAATCGAAATAATGGTTTCTTCAGATTCTGCAATTTGTATCTAAAATTTGAGTTTTAGAAAAATTAAGTAGGAATTTGGTAATTCTGCAGGCAAATGTTGCTTGAAAATCAATTGTGAATCATTACACAGTGTCCAGCCTTTTTCACATTTTAGATAAACTGTGTAATGACCAGAAGTTATAGAAGGTCCATCATGGAAAATTATTGCAACTGCAACAAAAGTTTTTCCTGATATTGATACTTGATTTCCTGTAAACTTCTTTATTAAAGTGTCCAATTTTGTTCCATCAGCTCTACAACGTTGCATCATTAAAATTACATACTGTCCATATTTCTTTAAAAATAACGTTGATAACATTTCTGATTTACATTGAGAACATTCCATGTTGTGATTTGCATCTTTAACTAATTTACTAAAAGTCACTGATTTACTCTCTGGTAATGTTAAATATATGAACCTTTCAGAATCAACATTAGAGATGCATGTGTTCAAACAGTTTTCACAACTATGTTCCCATTTATAAGAGAGACCAAACATATTTTCTATTTCTACCCCTTCATCTTCCAATACCATAAGCATATACATTAAGAAATCCTGTGCATCTTGCTGGACATTTTGAGTAAACTGTGTACATCCTGAACATACATCTAAAAGATTTCTAACATCAGAAGCACTTTCTATTTTAGTTTTATCATTACTCAGCTTCTCATAAAGAAAACTCAGCAGAGAACAGAATCTTTTTTCATGATTTAGTATTATCTGCTCTTGCGAACTTTCAAGATAAAATACAACATTCAGCACTACATTAGCGTAGCAGTTGACACCAGAGCTATTTTCAAAATGACAACCAACAACCTCTTCAACGTTGTCCTTTTTCTTTTTGCTTGCAATCACATCACTCTCCTTTTGTTTTCTCTTCTGTACATCCTCATTACAGATATTCTCAATTCTCCTTTTCCGACAAACAACACGTTTTTCAAACACAGGATACTGACCTAAATGAGGAGCATAGCGTCTTCTTAATCTATTATATTCCTTTACACAGTTTGCATCAGCACTAACTTTTGACTCATCAAAGTCTATCATGAATAAACCAGATATTTTTTTCACGCGTGACAAAGCAACATATGCCATACCTTCTTTAAACACACTAGATCCAATGTTTACAAAAGCACTATCTACAGTTAATCCTTGAGATTTGTGAATAGTTACAGCATATGCTAGAGAAAACGGAAACTGCTTCCTACATACATATAAGTCTTTTACAAGCAAGAAACGAACTGAACAATGACTAATGTCTTTAACCTCTTCAAGCTGATCAAATTTTATTTTTAAAAATTCAATTCCATCTTTTTTCTGGTAATTAACAAAACCCACAACTTTACCCATAGCTCCATTCACTAAACCTTTTTCTACATCCAAATTACGTCCTAAAATTACTCGACAGTGCATACATACATGGTCAGGGTGACCTAGTTCTAGGACACCCCCGCGCCGCACGGCCACCAGCTGCTGCGTGTGCCCCCTGCCTGACTGCCTCGCTGCCGCCTCGTGACCACGCCCCCTGCCTTCGAGCGGCGTGGTCCGTGCCTGCCTGTCCTGCCCCTGCTGTGTTTGCTGTTTTGCCTGCTTAAATTGTTTAATCTCATCTTTTTGTTCCTGTAATAGTTGTAAACTTGTTTTTCCTTCCTGTTTGGACGTTTCGTTGCCCTTCGTCCTCCCTCCCCGATTCCCGCCACCGCCGCTAACCCCGCCCCTTTTTTCCTTCTGTTCCCTCCCCGCTCCCGCCTCCCAGTTGCTCCGCCCCCCCGCGCACTTGGCCATATATGGCGACCGTGCGACACAGGTGAGTGTGACCTAGTTCTAGGACACCCCCGCGCCGCACGGCCACCAGCTGCTGCGTGTGCCCCCTGCCTGACTGCCTCGCTGCCGCCTCGTGACCATGCCCCCTGCCTTCGAGCGGCGTGGTCCGTGCCTGCCTGTCCTGCCCCTGCTGTGTTTGCTGTTTTGCCTGCTTAAATTGTTTAATCTCATCTTTTTGTTCCTGTAATAGTTGTAAACTTGTTTTTCCTTCCTGTTTGGACGTTTCGTTGCCCTTCGTCCTCCCTCCCCGATTCCCGCCACCGCCGCTAACTCCGCCCCTTTTTTCCTTCTGTTCCCTCCCCGCTCCCGCCTCCCAGCTGCTCCGCCCCCCCGCGCACTTGGCCATATATGGCGACCGTGCGAACGCGCAGCGGTCACGCGCAGCGGGCGCGCCGATTGTGCGCCGAAGGCGCGCCAAAGGCAAGCCCGTCTACGCCCATCCGTGCCTGGACCGCGCCCAGTGCCAGGACCCCTGGCCCACGAGGACCCCGGCCAACCCGCCTGACGTACACCGCCGCCACCCTCAGCGCACTCAACACCGGTCGACTCCCAGGATGCTACCAAGCCACCCCACGACGCACCCACGGACCCTTCAGCTGCCACGCCTGCAAGTTCACCTGCATCCAGACCTGCCTCGCCAAGCCGAAGCCGAACACCAGCAGCAACCACCTCAAGTGCATCCTGCTCAACACCCGCTCCGTCCACAGACACGCCATCGAACTCTGGAACCTCCTCGACACCACAGCCCCTGACGTGGCCTTCCTCACGGAGACCTGGATGAACGCCTCTTCAGCGCCCGACATCGCCATCGCCATCCCAGAGGGATACAAGATCACCCGAAGGGACCGCACTGCCAACCAGATGGGAGGAGGCATCGCCATCATCCACAGGAACACCATCCGTATCACGACCAACACCGACAACACCCTTACCACCGCCGAACACCTGCATTTCCAGATCCACACAGACCCGAAGACCACCCTCAGAGGCACCCTGATCTACCGACCTCCAGGACCACGCACTCAATTCAGCGAGGACATCGCCGACTTCGTCAGCCCGCAGGCCCTCCCCTCCGCTGACTACATCCTCCTGGGGGACCTCAACTTCCACCTGGAGAACAACAACGACCGCAACACCAGCACCCTGCTCGACAACCTCGCCAATCTTGGACTCAAGCAGCTGGTGTCCACCCCCACCCACCTCGCCGGACACACACTCGACGCAGTCTTCTCATCCAGCACAGACATCGCCTTCAGCCACGCCACAGAGCTTCAATGGACGGACCACAGCTGGGTCCACTTCACCTTCAGAAGAACGACGACCCACCACCACCAGCAACAGGTTGCCCGCAGAAGCTGGAACAAGATCACAGCCGACCAGCTCGCCACCTCCCTGAGCCAGCACCCTCCTGCCAGCTCAGCGAACCCCAGCCAGGCCGCCGACAACCTCACGAAGTGAATCAGCAACTGCGCGGACGAACTCGCCCCGCTGAGGACCCCGCCCAGCAGACCCGGCAGCAAGAAAGCCCCATGGTTCACCGACGAACTCAAGAGCTCCAAGAAGAACTGCCGAGCCCTCGAGAAAGTCTGGAGAAGGGAACCAACACCGGACAACATGACCACCTTCAAGCTGGCCACCCGGAAGCACCACCAGCTGATCCGCGCCGCCAAGAAAACCGCATTCAAGGACCGGCTAGACAACAACGCACACAACTGCAAGGAACTCTTCAACATCGTGAAAGAGCTATCCAACCCCAGCGCAGGAAACAACGACATCACCCCATCGCAAGACCTCTGCAACTCCCTCGCCTCATACTTCCACAACAAGATCGCAGACATACACAACAGCTTCAGCACCCAACCAACGCACACCACGACCGAACCACCGCCCCCCACCACCACCCTCTGCACCTGGACTCCGATCAGCACCGAAGACACCATCCGCATGATGAACTCCGTGCACTCCGGATCTCCGACCGACCCTTGCCCTCACCACGTCTTCAACAAGGCCGACGCTGTCATCGCACCCCACCTGCGGGACATTATCAACACCTCCTTCGACACCGCCACCTTCCCTGAGAGCTGGAAGCACGCCGAACTCAGCGCTCTACTCAAGAAACCTACAGCGGACCCCACCGAACTCAAGAACTACCGCCCCATCTCGCTCCTCCCGTTTCCAGCCAAAGTCATCGAGAAGACCGTCAACAAGCAGCTGGCCGCCTTCCTTGAGACGAATGGATCCCTCGACCCCTCACAGTCTGGCTTCCGAGCCAACCACAGCACCGAGACCGCCCTCATCGCTGCCACCGACGACATCCGAGCCCTGATGGACAACGGAGACACAGCGGCCCTCATCCTCCTAGACCTCTCCGCAGCATTTGACACTGTCTGCCACCGCACCCTAGTACAGCGCCTCAGCTACGTCGGAATCCAGGAGAAGGCACTGGAATGGATCATCTCCTTCCTCGACGGAAGAACACAGAGAGTCCGCCTACCACCGTACAAGTCAAAAGCCTCCGAAGTCATCTGCGGCGTCCCTCAAGGTTCCTCCCTGAGCCCCACCCTCTTCAACGTCTATATGAGCCCCCTCGCGGCCATCGCACGCAAACACAACCTCAACATAATCTCCTACGCCGACGACACCCAGCTGATCCTCTCCCTGACCAACGACCCCGCCGCCGCCAGAGCCAATCTGCACGAAGGGATGAAAGATGTAGCCGAGTGGATGACGACCAGCCGCCTGAAGCTGAACTCAGACAAGACGAAGGTCCTCATCCTGGGCTCCTCGCCCTCCGCCTGGGACGACTCCTGGTGGCCTCCCGCCCTGGGCTCCGCACCCAAACCAACAGACCACGCGCGCAACCTGGGCTTCATCCTGGACTCCTCCCTCTCCATGACCAGGCAAGTCAACGCCGTATCCTCGGCGTGCTTCAACATCCTACGCATGCTACGGAAGATCTTCTGGTGGATCCCCACCGAGACCAGGAAGACCGTCACCCAGGCCCTCGTCACCAGTCGACTGGACTACGGCAACGCCCTCTACGCCGGTACCACCGCCAAGCTCCAGAAGAGACTCCAGCGGATCCAGAACGCCTCAGCCAGACTCATCCTCGACATCCCACGAACCAGTCACATCTCAGGACATCTAATAGACCTGCATTGGCTCCCCGTCAACAAAAGGATCACCTTCCGCCTCCTCACCCACGCACACAAAGCCCTACACGACCAAGGCCCGAGCTACCTCAACAACCGAATCAACTTCTACGCTCCCAAACGCCACCTCCGATCAGCCAACCACGCCCTCGCCGCCGTCCCCCGCATCCAAAGAGCAACAACAGGAGGAAGGTCCTTCTCCTACCTGGCCGCCAAGACCTGGAACTCCCTCCCGACCGACCTGCGCCGGACCCAAGACCTCCTCTCCTTCAGGAAGAAGCTGAAGACCTGGCTGTTCGAGCAGTAACGGCACCCCCCTCCCCCCAGCGCCTTGAGACCCCACGGGTGAGTAGTGCGCTCTATAAATGTCATTGATTGATTGATACATAAAGATTCTTTTCTAAACCGGCTGTTTTCGATATGTTTTTCTCTAGAGAATCCAATTTAGTTGTCAATTTGCTTGTCAATATAATAGTTATTCCTTCATGTTGTATTTTATCCACAGCTTCCAGTTTTACAATCTCTTCATTTTCCAATTTCAAAAGTTCTTGATTGAATATAGAGCATTCATGTAGTGTTGGCATTAAGCAGATTACAGTATTTTTTCCAGCAATCTTCTTGTATATTTTCTCTGGAACTATTTGTTCTGTTGGAAACAAATTACATAGCAATCGACTCTGTAAAGCTTTTCTTCCATGTTCTGTGAGTAGTCCAATTCTGATATCTTTGAGAATACTTGCATAATCATCATCATTTGCTTGCCGCATATTGGTAATGAGTTCCTTGTACTGAAACTATGTCCAAATATTCACATTACCTATACTTCCTAACGACTTTTTCGTGTCTTCATGTGTAAGAGTATGAAAAACTGGTTGTCCTTTAACTGGTGTGAGCTGCAGTAGATCCCCAAAAACTATAACATGTTTTCCTCCAAATAGTACGTCATAGTTTGTCTTTAGAATTTGCTGCATTCTTAAATGCACAAAGGCAAGCATTAAGTTTGATACCATGCCTACCTCATCAATAATGAGAACTTTCATTTTTTTCAATACTCTTGAAACTTCAAAACATGCTTCCCCTGTTAGCTTGTGGTATTGTATTTTGTTCTCATGCTCTACTGGTAACATTAGCAAACGATGGAGGGTAATTTCTTTTATGTTATATGCTGCTAACCCAGTTGGAGCAGTAACAACACAAGACAAAGTTGAATCAGTTTTTTTCTGTAGGTAGCTTCTAATTACGTTAATCAAGAAACTTTTTCCAGTTCCAGCTTGTCCACTCACATACATTCTGATTGGTTCAAATGATGTGCATGAGCACTCTTTATTTTCATGTAGTAATCCATGATCAATTTGTTTTGTGACTTCCTCATAAATTTGTTGTTGTTCATCATTCAGTTGCTGTTCCAAATTTGGTAAGTTTATTAAATCTTCCTGAGCTTGATTCATAGCTGTTTCCACTTCAGTCATGGCTATTGCAGCTTCATTTTCTATCATTGGTTGTCCTAGGGGATCTTGACTGAGTGTCCCAGAACTTTGACTGTCTTGAGAACTGTCTGTAGCTACTTCAGCTGCAATTGTTGCTTCTTGTTCAATTTCTTCATTTAACATTTGTACATAAGTTGTGAAAGTACTGCATTCTATGGTATCTTTGCATGCATTAAATGAATCTTCATAGCTTTGAAAATGTCCAAGTAATTCATCCTCTGAGCGCCATGGTTTAAACAATTGTAAAAGTGCTAAGTGGTAAAATTCCTTCTTGTCAGTAGTGTCGCAACTCAGCTTTCTGTGATTAATCAAACTTCCTTTTGTTTGTTTTACCAAACATCCTTCCTCACCAATGACTTTATACTTTCCATTGTTGATGTCTTCTGTGGCATTCCGTTTATAAATGTAGTTCTGCAGCACTTCATAGAGACACATGTTCTCAAGATGATGACTTCTCTTTGGGTAATATGTGTCCAACATGTTTGTTCTTAAAATGTCTGTACTTTCAGGTTCGTACTCTGCTAAATATTCAATTTCTCGAATAGATTTCAGTACCCGATTTCGCATTCCTGCAAGGCCTAAACTTACCCAAATTATTCTTCTGGATTTGGAGTACAGACTTGCAGATGATAAACTATCTGAGCATTCGTAGGACCCAATTTCTCGATGCGATAACATCTTTAAACTGAAACTGTATAGCTTTTTACTGACAGTCTTCTCGTGAGAAATCTCTTCCCACATTTCTTTCAATTCCGTTTTCTCAGATTTAGTGATGTAAGATGTGACATACCGAGCAACAGCAATAGAATTGTCAGCTACATACTGAATATCCATGTTAGCATTCCACATGGATAAAATGACTGGGTTGTAGTCATTTATATATTTTGACTCTTCTTTTCTTCTTAGGTTGTAGGTATTCTTAGGCGCTTTTCTTGTAATAGTATGTCGCACAGCTGACATAAAACTGTTTACTCTTCCTTTTGAAAGAACAGGTCGTGGAAATCCAAATCGACATTTTGTGTAGAATTTATCTTTACTCTTGTACTTTTGTTGACAGTATTTTCCACACCGATGACTTTGGAAACGTAAAACTTGCTCTTTTAAGTTTTTTTCTTCTGTGCTTTTACGTATAGCACATGGAGCATATCCTTCAATGAAAGATAAAACTGCATCATCAGAATCTGTTCCAAATTTTGGGGCATCCTTGATCCACAACAGCATATGAATATGAGGAGCACCTCTTGCTTGGTACTCTTTTCTCCAAAAGAAATCCACAATTTCTCCAAGAGGTGGATTTTTTTTATTGCAGATGAAGGACATCATGGCCTCAACTCTATGACTGAAATATCTGCAAACATTAACCGGATCCACTGAGCACAATTCTCCTGCTGTCTTGTATTGGATGTTTTCAATATTTGAATTTGCCTCTCGAAGAAAATCCAGTAAATCATCCCAAGCGTACTCTGCACAGCTTAGGGTAAGGAACCATGTAGGAGTTCCTAAATTCCGTAACATACATTTCAATTCTCCATGGCGTTGATACCAATATTCATTAGTCCCACGCTGACAAGCCATTAGATTAATCAATTGAGATTCCAAATGATCATCTCGCTGTTGCACTTTGTTCAGAAAATCCTTTGCAGACACATTATGTAGATGTACTCCAGTTTTCAAAATGTGATTTACTGCATAAAATAGTGCTGATAAGTCACTTTCAAATAAAAGATGTAACAAATAAGGAATACTTTGACGAAATCTTGGATCTTCTGCATATAATCTTGTAGTCCGATACTCAGAAGCAGGAATCTGTACTGGACATTCATCATATCGTCCACCTTTTCCTGTAGGAAACAGCTGGGGAAAACAACGAGCTTCCAAGCTCTCCTCCCATACACTCACGGGAGTTCCTTTTGCTTTTTTCATCTGAAAGAGATCAATAGTGTTTCCCATAACTTCTTTAGAATGAAGAGGATCTATGCTGAAATGTTCATAAATTTCTTCTTCTTTTGACTTATCCACTTTTTCAATTTGCCCAGTTGGTATTCTTGTGACTGCTAGTAAATCTTCTTCATCTTCATCCATATAAATTGATTCATACCATTTATTATTTCTTTTCAAATATAAATTTGCTCTTTGTACTTTTCGGACATCCACCAGCTCCTGCCAAATTTTCTTATCTTAGTAGGTACACCATTAACCAGAATAACTAATGGTTCAGTTTCCAAACTATCTGCATCAATTATTCCAATATTTTTTTTCAAATCTAAGGGCAAATAGACAACTCTTCCTTTTAAACCTCTTTGTAAATCTGAAGGAGGTAATTTGCCTGTTTTGGGCTCCATACGAACTATAGTCTGAAACGGATGGACACATTGAATGAGTATAGACTCATACGTATTTAAATCACTAAGTTCTGCAGGAATATCAACCAATTCTAAATTATTAAGTACAGCTCTAGCAGGCATTTTATTTTCTTCTAACTTTTTATAACAATATTTACAAATACGCTGATCTTCACCCAAATCAAAACAATTTTCCAGAAATAAATATGTAGCAAAATCCTTCCACTTAGAGTTATTTTCTTTTTCAATTTTTTTATAGAGATCAACATTCCTTGTTTGATTTTTATAATGGCTTCTCCGGCAACAAATACAAGTAATATTTGGTCTTTCATTAGAGATGATAGTAAATTTTGTCATTTGATCTTCAAATGTTTTACTAACAGTGGGTTCTACATTCTCTTCCACATTTTCTTCAATAACTGTGTCATTTCCTGCACTTTTGCTCTGGACCAAAGTAACAAAACTCAGTATCCTCACAAACCTTCTTCACATCCGTTACACATCCACGGAACAGAGCACTATTCAACTCATGTAACTTTAGTGCTGGACTTTTAGCAGAATACAATCTTCTCACAAACTTCCTCATTTCAGTATGATGAACTGCCAGCATCCTAAAATGGTGAAAAACACTTTGACAAACTTTCCTAGAAAGAAAAGCCAGAGAATGTTCTTGCAAACCAGTATTCTCTCTCACTGTGCATGGATCTAGTCTTTGAAGCACCTTAATCTTCTGTTTAACACTTTTTTTTACTATATTCTCTTAGAAAGTCACGAAATTTATCAATAGATTCTTCCTCATTTCTTGGAACCATTTTCTCCTTTTCCATTACACAACCATCCTTAACTTCATATGCTCGACCACTGGTGTCAACTGCATGCAGCAAATTATTACTTTGAAGATAACTCTCTTCATTAAAAAATGGTTCAGTACTTGAACTATGCTTCCATTCTCCTAAGAACACTTTACAAAAGTTTTTTTTTTTCACTTCTCTTTTTTCTTTTTGACTTCATTACATTCACTAATTTATCTAATGTACGGATCCTGTTCAAAATTGAAATGAATAGTTTCCTCTTTAATTCCAAAGCCTTTGCAACAATTGATTCAATATGTTTCTTTTTCTTATAAAATTTGGCTTTCTTCTTATATTTTTTCACATCCTTTAGCAAATTGAACATCACTCTTCTCTGAAACATTTTTCTACGAACGTTTTTAAAATCTATTTTTCTTTTTAAGTCATTCTTTCTTACTTCTGATTGTACATTAGCATTTAGTATATTCTGTTGATTGTCTTGTTGCTTTCTACTTGAAACACTATTTCCAGTGGATATATTTTTTACATTTTTTCTTTGCTTGAGGATATATTTTTTTAAATCCTTAGTCTGCTTACCAGAAGGCTTTTTCTTTTTTCCAACATGAGGTTCTTCAACTAATTTTTGTTGTCCAGTTGTCTTCAAATATAGATGTTGTTTCTGTTCATTTCTCTTTCTTGATTTTATAGGCATCTTTAATTTATTTCAGTCTTGTTCAGCAATACCTGAAAGAAACTAAAAAAAAAATACCTTTATGTAATTGATATATCTTACTATATTTTTTATGAGCTTTTCAAAACCTATCATATTCGCTATCCCTTTCCTACGACTGCAAGTCTTACACAATAAAAGCTACACAAATTAAATCTCTGACAACAATTCCTGTGTGCACACAGACTCATGGTGTGATTCTAGGCAGAAAATAATATTTGATTGGCAATTTCAAAGCACATTTACTACATTTACTACTGTGGTTTTACAAGTGATAATTATTGTAACAGCCTGACAAATTTTCCTTATAGTTTAGAGAGGCAGAAAAGAGCACATGTCCTAACAGCTACTTGAGAGCATGAGCATGTGGAACCTGGGTGAGTGATTAGACTACAGCAAAGGAAATGAGCCTTGGTGATGTTGAATGTGGTAGTGTTACACACTACTATCTAAAATACCACACAATGCTGAATAGTAAGCATGGGAGTGCAGGAGAAGCAGCTGTCTGTGTGTTAAAAGCGTCCTTCTGGAGACTGTGTATTGTCAGGTGCAAGAGAGATCTGCATAGACGCTTGCACAACTGCATTAAGACAGCACAGATGTATGTAAGAGTACATGTGTGGTAAGGATTAATTGGACTTTTGAACATATAGGATCTACCTCACCCATGGCAGGAGTGGAAGGAAAATCTACCCTGTTGATTTCAAATGTGTTAGCATTTTCCTCTCATTTGTGAGATATTGATTTGTGCTGAATGCTAGCCATCACAGTTCAAGAAAACAAGCTGCCCCTTTCCTACGAATGCAAATCTTACAGAACCAGACCAACACGAATTAAATCTCTGACAACAATTCCTGTGTGCACGCAGACTCATGGTGTGATTCTAGGCAGAAAACGATATTTGATTGGCAATTTCAAAGCGCATTTACCACTGTGGTTTTGCAAGTGATAATTACTGTAACAGCCTGACACATTTTCCTTATTGTTTAGAGAGGCAGAAAAGAGCACATATCCTAACAGCTACTTGAGAGCATGAGCATGTGGAACCTGGGTGAGTGATTAGACTAGAGCAAAGGAAATGAGCCTTGGTGATGTTGAATGTGGTAGCGTTACACACTACTATCTGAAATACCACACAGTGCTGAATAATAAGCATGGGAGTGCAGGAGAAGCAGCTGCCTGTGTGTTAAGAGCGTCCTTCTGGAGACTGTGTATTGTCAGGTGCAAGAGAGATCTGCATGGACGCTTGCACAACTGCATTAAGACTGCACAGATGTATGTAAGAGTACATGTGTGGTAAGGGTTAATTGGAGTTTTGAACATATAGGATCTACCTCACCCATGGCAGGAGTGGAAGGAAAATCTACCCTGTTGTTTTCAAATGTGTTAGCATTTGCCTCTCATTTGTGAGATATTGTTTTGTGCTGAATGCTAGCCATCACAGTTCAAGAAAACAAGCTGCCCCTTTCCTGCGAATGCAAGTCTTACAGAACCAGACCAACACAAATTAAATCTCTGACAACAATTCCTGTGTGCACACAGACTCATGGTGTGATTCTAGGCAGAAAACGATTTTTGAATGACAATTTCAAAGCACATTTACCACTGTGGTTTTGCAAGTGATAATTACTGTAACAGCCTGACACATTTTCCTTATAGTTTAGAGAGGCAGAAAAGAGCACATGTCCTAACAGCTACTTGAGAGCATGAGCATGTGGACCCTGGGTGAGTGATTAGACTAGAGCAAAGGAAATGAGCCTTGGTGATGTTGAATGTGGTAGCGTTACACACTACTATCTGAAATACCACACAGTGCTGAATAATAAGCATGGGAGTGCAGGAGAAGCAGCTGCCTGTGTGTTAAGAGCGTCCTTCTGGAGACTGTGTATTGTCAGGTGCAAGAGAGATCTGCATGGACGCTTGCACAACTGCATTAAGACTGCACAGATGTATGTAAGAGTACATGTGTGGTAAGGGTTAATTGGAGTTTTGAACATATAGGATCTACCTCACCCATGGCAGGAGTGGAAGGAAAATCTACCCTGTTGTTTTCAAATGTGTTAGCATTTGCCTCTCATTTGTGAGATATTGATTTGTGCTGAATGCTAGCCATCACAGTTCAAGAAAACAAGCTGCCCCTTTCCTGCGAATGCAAGTCTTACAGAACCAGACCAACACAAATTAAATCTCTGACAACAATTCCTGTGTGCACACAGACTCATGGTGTGATTCTAGGCAGAAAACGATATTTGATTGGCAATTTCAAAGCACATTTACCACTGTGGTTTTGCAAGTGATAATTACTGTAACAGCCTGACACATTTTCCTTATTGTTTAGAGAGGCAGAAAAGAGCACATGTCCTAACAGCTACTTTAGCGCATGAGCATGTGGAACCTGAGTGAATGATTATACTAGATCAAAAGAAATGAGCCTTGGTGATGTTAAATGTGGTAGCCTTACACACTACTATCTGAAATACCACACAGTGCTGTATACTTAGCATGGGAGTGCAGGAGAAGCTACTGCCTGTGTGCTAAAAGTATGTTTCTGGAGACTGTGTATTGTCAGGTGCAATAGAGATCAGCATGGACGCTTGCACAACTGCATGAAGACTGCACAGATGTATGTAAGAGTACATGTGTGGTAAGGGTTAATTGGAGTTTTGAACATATAGGATCTACCTCACCCATGGCAGGAGTGGAAGGAAAATCTACCCTGTTGATTTCAAATGTGTTAGCATTTGCCTCTCATTTGTGAGATATTGATTTGTGCTGAATGCTAGCCATCACAGTTCAAGAAAACAAGCTGCCCCTTTCCTACGAATGCAAGTCTTACAGAACCAGACCAACACGAATTAAATCTCTGACAACAATTCCTGTGTGCACACAGACTCATGGTGTGATTCTAGGCATAAAACGATTTTTGATTTGCAATTTCAAAGCACATTTACCACTGTGGTTTTGCAAGTGATAATTACTGTAACAGCCTGACACATTTTCCTCATAGTTTAGAGAGGCAGAAAAGAGCACATGTCCTAACAGCTACTTGAGAGCATGAGCATGTGGAACCTGGGTGAGTGATTATACTAGAGCAAAGGAAATGAGCCTTGGTGATGTTGAATGTGGTAGCGTTACACACTACTATCTGAAATACCACACAGTGCTGAATACTTAGCATGGGAGTGCAGGAGAAGCTACTGCCTGTGTGATAAGAGCGTGCTTCTGGACACTGTGTATTGTCAGGTGCAAGAGAGATCTGCATGGACGCTTGCACAACTGCATGAAGACTGCAGAGATGTATGTAACAGTACATGTGTGATAAGTTTTAATTGCAGTTTGTAACACATAGGAACTACCTCACCCATTGCAGGAGTGGAAGGAAAATCTACCCTGTTGTTTGCAAATGTGTTAGCATTTCCCTCTCATTTGTGAAATATTGATTTGTGCTGAATGCTAGCCATCACACTTCAACAAAACAAGCTGCCCCTTTCCTACGAATGCAAGTCTTACAGAACCAGACCACCACGAATTAAATCTCTGACAACAATTCCTTTGTGCACACAGACTCATGGTGTGATTCTAGGCAGGAAACAATATTCCTGGGTGATACCAGTACACCTTTACTTATGGTGAAGACATGCTCCATAATATCTGACAAGTTCAAGGCAGTTAAATATCTTCCAAAACATAAAATGTAAAACACAACTTTAAAACAAGAATCTCATTTCTATTTTTTATATCATAATGCACCTCATACATCCCCTCTCAAATTCATAACTCTCCTTTAAAAGTAAGTTAGTTGAGGAAGAAATGTGGCACTTACACAGCAGATTATCAGAGCCAGAATCTCTGAACTGTACACCTCTCAGCAGAACCAGTAAATGGCAATGTTTCCCTCTCTTTTTTCACACATATACATGTTAACTTCAAATCACGGTGCTTCCCACATTTTTTCAAATGGAAATACACATTTCTATTGGTTGCAAATTCCAACCCTTTCCAAATGATCCCTACCCCCCACATGACTTCTGCCTCCTACCATAGCAACAGGTCATGGAACACTGGTGTGAGCAGAGAGGTCAGAAGTTCAGCACACAATGTTTCTAATCCAAAGAGCAAGAGTGCTTGACTTTTCAAACCTAACAGCATATCCAAAGTAATCTTCTGTGGGAACACATTTTTCTGAACCAACACAAAACATGCTTTTAAAAATTTAAACATACAGCCTAGTTTTTAGTGTAGAATGGTCTGAAACAGCCAATGAGCTCTTTTTATTTTAAAAAAAGTATGTAAGCCTCCATTTTACAACTATCTTTCTTTTCATATTGCCATTCTACTGAAAGACACCTTCTGAGTGCATCCAGATCTCCTTGAAAGATGTTCACAGTGTGGATTGTAGGTCATAGCTATGTCTTCTGGAGTGAAAAGTATGCAGAAAAAAGAGGTATTTTGAAAGACCTTGCTTTACCAAATGTAGACATTAAATGGATTGGTCAGAGAGGGTTAAAGTGGCACCAATTAATGCCTTTAGTGAAATCCTTTCTACATCTCCCACAGCCTAACCTTATAATTGTGCACTGTGGTGGAAATGACCTAGGCACTTTAACTGGGGTAGGTCTGGAAATGCTTGTTAAGGACACCTTTATGCAATTGATGTCACTTTTTCCACAAACTACCTTTGTATATTCTAATATATGCCAAAGGCAAAAGTGGAACTGGTCCAACCAATGTTGTCCGCAGATTGACAAAGCAAGAAAGCACATCAATAAGTCTGTTTCTGCTTTCCTCATGGTATGGGTTCTATATACCACAACAACTTGCGTTACAACATGCAAGGCATTTATAGAGGAGACGGGGTTCATTTCACAGATGAAGGCAACAGAGTCTTCCTCTTGAACTTTAGACTCTGCATCGGTACTTACTTGTAGGTACAAAAAAACACTCAATGAACACAACGGCTCTTTTTAGAGCCAACCTACATCTAAACACTTAAACTTGATTTTTAATTCTATTTTTCTATATTTTTTCTGCCGCCTAAGTGAGGAGGCCTAGGGGGTCAGGGACTCTCTACCCTGCCCCCTTTTCACATTCTCCACCTTTCTTTTTCCCTGTCACACACACAACACACAAAATGGCGGCCGACACTTCCTGATTTCGACCGATTCGAATGTTGACTGTCATGAATCCACCAATCAGAATTACGCTCGCGCACGTTAGGCTGCGCGCACCGTGCGCGTACGGTGCGCGGACGGTGCCCGGCTATATATATTTATGTGCTTTAACTGCAATTTTCTCAGGAACTACTGAATAGATTGACTCCATATATGCAAAAGGCACATCCCTGACCTGAGGACTACCTCTTTGCCAAATTTCAAGTAATTCTGTTCAGCCGTTCGGGCTGTACCTTCGACTAAAGGTCCTATGAGAAAATGCAGGGGGAATCCCCCTTTTTTCTCGGCCCCTGCTTGACGAATACCCCCGAGACTTTCAGGGTAGGAGCTGAGCGGAGCGCC
Organism: Triturus cristatus; assembly: GCF_964204655.1. Lineage (NCBI taxonomy): Eukaryota > Metazoa > Chordata > Amphibia > Caudata > Salamandridae > Triturus > Triturus cristatus. Next base: position 923,975,347 of record NC_140588.1, read on the forward strand.
CCATTAGTTTTGAAAATTTTGTGAGGATTCGTCAACCGGCGCCAAAGTTATTCAAAATAGAATTTTGAGATTTCCGATGGAAACACGGTCCTAACTATATCTATCTACTGGCGACCGCCAGTAGATAATATATATATATTCACTGAAAAAACCAAAGGTTTCAGGGGCGTTATAGCTAGGAATTGGCATTTAAAAAACCTTAGAAATTCACTGAAAAAACCACAGGTTTCAGGGGCGTTATAGTTAGCTGGACATTTCCCTCGTACAAAACCTTAGAAATTCCCCTATTATAGTTAGTTCAGCTAACTATAACTCGTGCCCCCGCAATGCACTGCTGATGACGTCTGTTGGACTTGGCCCTTCTGGCAGGTTCACCCCTAAACTTTTTGCGAGTATCTTAGCTTTTTCCCTATGGAGTACTAGTGGTTTTAGGCCTCTAGGCACTTTCACACTGTGTCCCAGTGGAAAGCGCATGCGCTCTGTGTATGGTTTAGTGAGACTGACCTGCCCTCCCATAGGAATGCATGGGGAATGTGTGTGCCCATGGTAGTGCATGGGGAGTGCAGGGTCGAGTTTGGTATGTGCGAACTCGTGAGAGTGAATGCTGCGTGATGATGTGTGCGGCGTTACTGTGTCTAGTATAGAAGTGCCACTTCTAGACGCTGGCATAAATGTGCAGTGACTGTCTGGCGTGTGATTGGGTGGTGAGCCTGGCTCCAGGAGTCAGGATGGGTCTGCCCCAGTGGTGGGTGGAGAGCTCTGCCTGTTGATGAGTGGGAGGAGTACACCTGGGACCTGAATAGGGATGGGCTTTCCCCACACAATGCTGGCTCCGCCCCCTGTGGTGCGACTGATGACCCTGGCCTGTTCTGTGAATAGGGAGAGGGGCTGAGCAAAACAAAGTGCTCAAGAACCAGTTGCATCTGGTTCGCCCCTTCCCTGCACCTAGAAACAAAGGAAACCTGTGTATAAAAAGGGGCTGTGACCCCATGTAAAATGTTCTCTACTGATCCTAACTTGAGAGGGGTCTGTTGCTGCTGGGCGCCAGGAGAGACCGCCACTAGGGACTGCCTCCCTGCTGGAGGGCCCTGTGAGCTGGCCCCTGGGCCCAGTCTTTGCCCCCCTGCATCTAAAGACTTTTCCTGGACCTTGCTTTCAAGCGCCTGGGAAGCGCTATACCTTTATTTGCTGAGGAGCACCTTCATTTGTGGCCAGCAGCGCTGAGTTGCGATAATTTACGGGGGAACCCCGACGTAGGGATTCCCCCGCTTTTGGCCGTATTTTATCGCGGGTGCCCACCCAGCATTGTGGTGCTCGTTGGCGGGTGCCCACCCTGCTTATTTCCTCATATTTAACTTTAAACCGTTGCGGGAGCCCACCCCGCATATTGGTGTCGATCGCGGGTGCCCACCCCGCTTATTGCTGTATTTACATTGCGGGAGCCTACCCCGTACTGCCGCCAAGAAGACCGGTCCGCCGCACTGCCTGCGGCGACCCGGAAGTGCAGGAAGTCCCGCCTGGTGGTGGGCAGGGCAGCGCGACTTGAGGCAAGCCCGGAGCCTCGCGCGCCACATTTCCGCCTTCCCCTGTAGCGGAAGAGAGGGAAGGCAACCCCTGAACCAAGTCCCGGTCCCGAGGAAGGGGACCGGGTGAAGCGCGGCTGGAGTAAGCAGCCTGACTGGTAGCAGGGCCCCCGTGCCGGAGAGAGCCCTGCAAGTGCTGCGGCCAACGAGGAGAAGAGGAGCAGAGTCCCCCAGAGTGAGCCCGGTAAGTCTGGAAGGGCTGGGGGAGCTCTATAGGGGTTGTGGTTGGTGCCGGTCAAAGCCCGGCCCATTTCCTGGGCGGCCCCCCCCGTTAGGGTGGTCGCTCCAACGTCGGGGGCAGTGTTCTCGAGCCCCTGAGAGGCTCCAACGTCGGGGGCAGTGTTCTTGAGCCCCTGAGAGGCTCCAACGTCGGGGGCAGTGTACTCGAGCCCCTGAGAGGCTCCAACGTCGGGGGGAGTGTTCTCGAGCCCCTGAGAGGCTCCAACGTCGGGAGCAAAATTTTGCAGAGCCCGTGAGGCTCCAACATCGGGCATTATTTGTTTAGAGTCCAGAGGGACTCCAAAGGGGGCATATTTGTTTTAGAGCCCTGACAGGCTCCAACATTCTTGGGTGCATATTTGTTTAGAGTCCAGAGGGACTCCAACGTGAGAGCCTCGAGGTGCCCAGACCCCAGTCCCCACAGCTGCCCAGCATTTAGAGGGCAGCTGCAACGTTTAGGTTGTGCCCCTGTGCGCGTTGGCTTGCACAGCCTGCGCAGTCCAGCCCTGACTCTGTGGACAAAGGGCGTTTGAGCCCCTGAAAGGCCAAGTTGGCCTGGGGACAGTTTTCTTGTGTTGTGCCCTCACCTAGGGTACATGAGTATTGTCACCGGTGTACTTTTGCGCCTGTGCATTGCCTTTATGCTATTTTCATCCCTAAACTGTGTTTACGCATAGGAGATTGTTTTGCTAGTAGAAATTATGCTAGTGAGTTCATGGTCCCCTGCGTGATGTATACCTAAGGTGTTTAGGATTGCGTAGGGTGTACTTACCTTGTACCAGTGGTTACTGGTCGTGCGCTACATTCATTATTTGTTCTACATTTATTATTTGTTCTACATTTACAATTTGGTGATTTGTGATGATTCTGACAGTGGTCCATGTGGCCCTGTCTTGTGTAAATTCCGCCCAGTGCCAGTTGGCACAGTGTAAATTGTGTGAATATTATCTAATGTGTTTTGGTATAATACAAAGGCTATTTTTATATATAACCTTGTGTGGAGTTTCTTTTGTGGTGGGCCTTGAGTGTTGTTGCTGGGTGCGCGCGCAAACCCTTTACACATTGCCTCCGGGATAAGCCTGACTGCTCGTGCCAAGCTACCAAGGGGGTGAGCAGGGGTTATCTTTGGCGTGTAACTCCCCAGCCCTGACTAGAGTGGTGGTTTCTGCCTGGCTGTGGTGCAAGCCCTAGCCAACCAGAAATCCCATTTCTAACAACGTCACATATTACATCACTCATAACATGGTCAGTGACATCACTCATGACATCACTGATGACATCTGAAATGACATCACTAATGACATCACTGATGATGTCATCCATGTGATAAATTAGTGCATCTTCTCACACCCTTTGATATACTCAATCAAAATTTCAGATGTCCATTCTCAAAACCATAGATACTCCAATACCAATAATTACATACCCACTCATTGACTCTTAGATCTACACACACATCCACTCACTCACCTGTACAGTCACTCATACTTACAGTCACTCAGTATAGGACTATCATATGCATTTATACACCTACATAGACACACACCACCAATCATCCATAGAGGTACTCTCACACCTAGTCAATCATGCAAATAATTAATCACACTCCCATTTACTCACCTATGCATAAAAATAGCACCACATTCTTACGCTCTTATACAATCACTGATACAAGCACACACTCATCCATACAGCCACTCTCACAATCACACACTCTCACATATACCCACTTATATACTCTTACACACATATATACTGCCTTTCACATATGTAGTTACTCACACATGTACCACTGAGATATACATTCAATCACTAACACACCCATAGATACACTCACCCAACCATACAGTCCATCACAGATGCACTCTTAAAACCAAGCACCCATAGAATCACCCACTCACACATGTATGCACAGAGTCACACACACCCCACCCACACAAACACTCAGGCACCCATGCAGATACTCAGACTACCAATCAATAACCCATAGAGACACTCATATAGCTATTCACAAAAACTTGCAACCGCTTATACACCAACAGACAGACAGATACAGACATTCACACAGTTAAGTCACTAGTCTGCAGTAAGATACGTTTAATGACTCACTTATAGAGTCAGTCACGCACCTACTAAATCATCCATTCACACACTTATACACCCACTCATTCTTCCATAGGTTTCCCTATATATATATTAAACATATTTAAATTGGACAGAAACACACACTCACTGGATGACGTCATCAGTGATGTCATCAGTGATGTCATTTCAGATGTCATCAGTGATGTCATCAGTGATGTCACTGACCATGTCATGAGTGATGTAATATGTGACATCAGCAGCAGTGCATTGCGGGAGCGCGAGTTATGGTTAGCTGAACTTACTATAACGGGGGAATTTCTAAGGTTTTTTACAAGGGAAATGTCCAGCTAACTATAACGCCCCTGAAACCTATGGCTTTTTCAGTGAATTTCTAAGGTTTTTTAAATGCCAATTCCTAACTATAGCGCCCCTGAAACCTTTGGTTTTTTTCAGTGAATTTCAAAGGCTTTTTAAATGCCCATTCCTAACTATAACGTGCATGAAACCTATGGTTTTTTCAGTGAATTTCAAAGGTTTTTTAAATCCTAATTCCTATCTATAACTTATCTCTAAAGATATCATTTTTAATGATTTTCATTAGATTTCTATATTTTTCAATTTCAGTGTGTCAATTTCATTCATTATGTTTTTTTGAAATTCTTTTTTAACACTATTTTTTTAACATATTTTTTCATTTAAATCTTTACAAAATTAAAAAATATTATTTGTTTTTATTGGGTTTTTCAAACTTATTTTTTTATATTTTTAAAAATATTTTTTTAACTATATGTTCAAAACGTTATTTTATATATTTTTTTCCATGTTTTTTGGATCCGCTCACCCAACGCGAGAGAATCCCTGCACCCAACACGCTAGGATGCACGTACCCTGCGCGCATTTCGGCGTTTAAAAAAAAAAAAAGGGGGGTCCCAGGGGGTCCTTCTGGGACCCCCTAAGCACCTCTAGAGGGTCAGATTATTTCCACTCTGCCCCCTTTATATGTTTTACACACTTATTCCCCTTGCTTCTTCAGCCTCGCTTCTACCGAGGCAGAAAATGGCCGCCAACAGTTCCTGGTTTCGAATGTAGACAGATACTCGACAGCCAATTAGCATTCAGCGCGCGATCGCGATGGTGCGCGGATCCTCCCCGGCCATAGATATCACTAACTTTTTTTACCCTAATTTTCTCAGGAACTACTGAACAGATTCACACCATTTATACAAAAGGCACGAGTCTGAACTGAGGACTACCTCTTTGCCAAATTTGGTGTCATTCCGTTCAGCGGTTCGGGCTGTAGCTGCGACAACAGATCCTATGGGAAATTGCATGGGGAAAATGTGTTTTGGGACCCCCCTTTTTTCTCGGCCCCCGCTGGACGAATCACCACGAAACTTTCAGGGTAGGAGCGGAGCAGAGCTGGCCAAAAGATTGGAAAATTTCTCAAAGATTCGTCAACCGGCGCCAGACTTATTGGGAATAGAATGTTGCGGATTTCCTATGGAAAATAGGTTCTAACTATAACTATCTACTGGCGACCGCCAGTAGATAAAATATATATATATATGTATAAATATATGGATATCTCTCTCTCTATATATATATATATATATATATATATATATATATATATATATATTATCTACTGGCGGTCGCCAGTAGATAGTTATAGTTAGGACCGAGTTTCCATAGGAAATCTGAAAATTCTATTTTGAATAACTTTGGCGCCGGTTGACTTATCTTCGTGAAATTTTCAAAACTAATGGTGCGCTCCGCTCAGCTCCTACCCTGAAAGTCTCGGGGTGATTCGTCAAGCGGGGGCTGAGAAAAAAGGGGGGTCCCAAAACGCGTTTTCCCCATGCATTTTCCCATAGGACCTTTAGTTGAAGGTACAGCCCGAACGGCTGAACAGAATTACTTGAAATTTGGCAAAGAGGTAGTCCTCAGGTCAGGCATGTGCCTTTTGCATATTGGTGTCAATCTGTTCAGTAGTTTCTGAGAAAATCAAAAGTAAAATCACATATATATTTGGGCGGAGCCTAACCACACATCTCATCATGAGATCTGATTGGCTGTCAGCACTTCATCCAAGAAGTGTTGGCAGCCATCTTGGGACCAATATACATGACAGCACCTCATTAAAAAGCAACACAGTTAATAGAAGGTTTTAAGACTTTAGTTACATTATAAATCATTTGTTGATGGTGCCATACTCATTTTAGGAATTGTGGTGTGTTCTAAGGTGATTTTACCATGTGAAAAAGCCTTCTGCTGTGATATCATGAATCATGTTTGAGAGAAAACTATTTTCTCATGCTTTTCCCACAGAGGTTTGGAAGGTGATCTATAAGCTAAACTGAGAGCATATTTTCTGTAAATTCACATTATCTTTCTCAGTCATGTGAGAATGAAGTCTGACATTCTCAGTAAAACATGTACATCCAACAAGGGCAGAGACTGTCAGTTGATTCCTTTGTGTTCTACTGCAGCTTCCCAGAGTGTTCTAAAGAACAACTAGAGCGCTAACAGTCCTACTTATGACAAAGGTATGGCACACCTGGAGCCATCTTGGTTGGAATAAAGTGGTAACTCTTAATACATTTAATTTAAAAAGGAACAAAATGAGGGGGTTCATTTTGCCATAGAAAGTATGATGAGTGCTCCAGAAAGAAAAATTAGGGCACATTTTGAGTGACTTCTCAAATCCTCTTCTATTTCATTAAAAAATCCTGACATGCAGACTGAAACATGCACTTTCAATACCAGCAGCAGACTTCCCTGGTGAGCAGTAGCTTTACTACAGTGATCTAATAACCAACTAGAGTGCTAACATTCTGAATTTATGGCAAATGTGTGACACATCTGAATGCCTTCTTGATGGAATGAAAGTAAAAAACAAAGTATTTCCTACTGAGGAGACTACAGTAAATGAGGAAATTAGGAAACTTCATAACAAATAAATCTCCCAAGATGGCCACCAGAGACAAAAGAGCCCAATGTAGCCCAAATATCACCCAGATGTAGCCCAAGTATAGCCCAATGACAGAATGTCCCAGAGTTTTCTTAAGAACAACTAGAGCGCTTACTGTCTTACTTATGACAAAAGTATGGCACACCTGAAACCATCTTGATTGGAATAAACTGGTAACACTTAAAACAGTTAATTTAAAAAGGAACACAATGAGGGGGTTCATTTTGCCATAGAAATTATGATTAGTGCTGAAGAAAGAAAAATTAGGGCACATTTTGAGTGACTTCTCAAATTCTCTTCTATTTCATTAAAAAAATTCTGATATGCAGACTGAAACATGCATTTTTAATACCAGCAGCAGACTTCCGTGGTGAGCAGTAGCTTTACTACAGTGATCTAATGAGCAACTAGAGTGCTAACATTCAGAATTTATGGCAAATGTGTGACATATCTGAATACCTTCTTGATGGAATCAAAGTAAAAAACTGAAAGCATTTCCTACTGAGGAGACGGCAGTAAATGAGGAAATTAGGAAACTTCATAACAAATAAATCCCCCAAGATGGCCACCAGAGACAAAAGAGCCCAAATGCAGCACAAATATCACCCAGATGTAGCCCACATGTAGCCCAATGACAGAAGCGTGCAAAACACTTATTTTTTGTGTATTTGCAGTTTTATATAGTGCAGACTTGTCAGGTATTGGAGTGCTTTACATGAGCATTGGTTACATCACACAAGATCAAATTCATTTTGGTTGTAGACATGAGGAGATTAAGTGATTTGATCAGAATCACAGAATGTTGAGCTGAAGCAGAAACTCCAACCTGGTTCCTCAGTTGCAAAGTCTGCAGCTCTGGAAGTAACACCACATCCTCTCCCCTAGGTGCAACATTTAATCAAGTGGTCAACTGGATAAAAAAACATAAAGATTACAAATAATTTAAAAGTTCTTTGTCGCTATTTGAAAACTCAGAAAATGTGTCCTCATTTTAGTTTTTTAGAGCACTAACCATAATTTTGACGCAAATAAGACCCTCTCATATATGTAATTTCTAAAGGAAATACTCTAGGTATTACAGGTTTGATTACATCAAGATGACGTCAGGCGTTCCACACTTTTGTAATAAATATAGAATGTTAGCAATCTACTTGTTCATTGGGATACTGTTGAGAGGGGCAGAAGCCAGGGGCACGGACTCTGAAAATTGAAGGCAGGTAGGAGAGTGCAGAGGCAACAATTTGACCACACTGGGCAGGCAGGAAGGGCAGTGGCAGCACAACAGACTATGGAGGGCAGTGGAAAGGGGGGCAGGGGCAACAAACCAACAATACAGGACTGGCAAGAGAGGCTGTGGCAATATAATAGACCATTGTGGGCAGAAGGAAGAGGCAGTGGTAGTACAACCATACATGCCAACAGACCCGTTTCAGCCAGGAAACGTCCAATGTTTTTAAGCTCAAATGGGCTTTATTTGATCTGTCTCCTGTCTACAATCTCCTCTTTTTCAATGTAACTCAAAGGGGAAAATCAATATCACCGTTTTTTTCAAAATCTCCCTCTTACTAAGTTCAAAATGTTCACAAGTATGGTACATTGGATCACGGTAGGCAGGAGGAATTGGGGTAGGGATATGGACTCGGATAACAGAGGACAGGAGGGACATGGAGAGGTGCACCAAACTGACCCTACAGGGCAGGCATCAGGGTTTGCAGCAGCACAATACACCACACAGCGCATGCGGGACGGGAGTGCAGCACAACAATCTATAAAAAGCAATAGGGAGGGGACAGGACCATGCACATGGACAACAGAGAACAGAGGGGAAAGAGGCAATGGTAGCTAGCTGACCATAATGGACAGACAGGAGAGAAAGCTGCAGCATAACAGACCATAAAGGGCAGGAGGGACGGATCAGGGGCATTACAATGGAACAGACAAGCCAGGAGGGAGGGAATAGGGGTCTGCACATGGAAACAGAGGGCTGGGGGCAAGGGGGCAGGGCAGGAGCAGCAAGATGACCATGGAGGTCAGGCAGGATTGGCAGTAGAAACAAGACACACCATGGAGAGCAACAATGAGACTATGATGGCATACACACAGACCATGGAGGGAAGGTGGGAGGGGGTCAGGGGCAGCTAGCTGACCACACAGGGAAGGTGGGAGGGGCCATGGCAGCACAGAAGACCATGCATGGCAAGCTGGAGGGTTAGTGGCAGCACAATGGCTAGGATGGACAAGAAGGAGAGTGCATGGGCATGCACAAAGGACCATGGAGGATAGAAGGGAGGGTCAGGACCTGGGCACAGACAAGAGAGTTCAGGGGAAGGGGCCTCACAACAGACCGCGCGGGGCAGGCAGGAGGAGCAGTTGCAACACAACAGACAAGGGAGGGCAGAAGGGTGTGGCAATAAAATGGACCATGGAGGACAGGATGAAGGGGATAGGGGCATGGCATGTGGACAGGCAGGGTGGAGGTGGCAGGGACAGGTTACAGTCATCTGACAATGCTAGGCAGGTGGGAGGGGAGTGGCAGCTCAACAGAACACTCAGAGTAGATAGGAGTGGCAGGTCCATGGAACATGGTGGGCAAAAAGGATGGAGCAGGGGGAAGGAGAATAGGGGCAGCAAGCTAAGCACAGAGGCTAAGCAGGAGGTCAATGATGAGCCATAGAATTGGGCAATGGAGGGCAGGAGGAGTGGACTGGTACATCATGCTAAATGGAGGGCAGTGGCAGCACATCAGACCATGCATGGCAGGAGGGAGGAGGCTAGTCCATGGATTCAGACAACAGAGGATAGGGAGGAGGTGGATGGGGCAGCAAGCTAACTGTTCAGAGAAGGTGGGTATTAGGAACTTTATTGTTTTTAAAATGTGCGAACTACTTAAAATATGAGCAAGTATGCAGCATAATCTCACTTTTATTCAGGAAGAAGAGGACGTTTGTGACTGTGACTCCGGGCTCACTTGGCAGAAACAACCTCTGACCCTCCACCCCCCATCGCAAAATGTAATGCCCGTGAAAAGGGTAGGTGGACGCAGTGTTATATAGAACATAGCCCTGAGAGCACGATTGAAAATGAAAACTAGATATAGTATATGGTATAAACTATGCACCAAAAAGTGTGATATAAGATGAACCGGGGCGTGAAATATAATATGCAATACATTGTGACTCTAAAGTGAGGTTCGTCTCCTTTCCAGAGAGTAAAATAAAAAGTATTACACATCCGGCGGTGGATGTGTGTTTTATTCACCGTGAGGGGGGTTTCTTGCATAGTTTGGTCGAATTTTTGTCGAATCCCCTTTGAACGGCTTGGTGTGCGTGTATATGAAATGTGCCCGTCAATAGCTACCCATGTTTGGATAAATAAACGACAAGGGTGTCTACTTGGAGAGTACCCACCGGCGGGGGCGCCGGGATTAGGCACGGTAGGGCATCAGACACGTCAGAGCTTCACTAGCAGTGTAAATACATTCCATGTGGATTCATTCTATGCATAGTCGCCTTTTAATGAATATCACGCAAATCGTCATGGTGATAGGTACATACGGTTTGTCCAGCATGTCCTAGGTGTTTCTATAAATATATATATTTTTTTTAAATTAAAAAACAAAGGCCGGCCCCGGGGGATGGTGTCCCCGGGGCCATAAGTGGCCTGAGGAGGGGGGCAACGCAGCCCCCTCCTAAAGAATTTTTTTTTAAAAGGCCATGACCCGGGGGTTGGAGTCCCCGGTGCCGATTAAGGCCTTGGGAGGGCCAAATTTATTTTTTTCAACAAAAAGAAATTAGGGTGCAGTGCAGGCCCTGGGGGATGGGGTCCCCAGGGCCAGTAAATTAGAAAAAGAACGGGGGCCACACAGCCCTCCGTGTTAAAAAAATAAAATAAATAAAAGACCGGCGTCGCGCCGGAGGCCACGCCCCCTCCTTGCAGCACTCTGCAAACGCGCCCCCTGGCCAGTTGTAAGTTGGGGAATTAATTCCTCTTCAATACTGAGGGTCCCTGAGGGCCAACTAGCCCAACAGGTATCTCCAGTATGCGCCAGGGAGCTGCGTTACAGACAGGTGTTCTGAGGCCACGCCCATTTTTACACCTCTATGCAATGCAGCTCTGTGGCTCTTACTTACCTAGTGGGCTAGTTTGACCCTAGGGACCCTTAGGATTCAAGGGGACTTAACCTCTCAACTTAGAACGGCCAAAGGGCACGTTTACACAGTGGTGAAGTGAGGGGACGGGGCCTGAGGTGACGTGGGCAAACACGCCCTGTGGCGCGTTTTAAATTGGGGAAATAATTCCCTTTCAATCCTGAGGGACCCTGGGGGCCAACTAGCCCACCAGGTGCTTCCAATAAGCGCCACTGCTCTGCGTTGCAGAGAGGTGGTGCAGTCCGTGCCCCTTTTTACACCTCTCTGCAATGGCGCTTACTGGACGTACCTAGTGGGCTATTTTGCCCCTAGGGATCCTCAGGATTCAAGGGGACTTAATCTCCCAACTTAAAAAACTGCCACAGGGCGTGTTTACACAGTGGGGAAGGGAGGGGACGGGGCCTGAGGTGACGTGTGCAAACACGCCCTATGGCGCGTTTTAAGTTGGGGAAATAATTCCCCTTCAATCCTGAGGGCCCCTGGGGGCTAACTAGCCCACCAGGTGCTTCCAGTAAGCGCCCCTGAGCTGCGTTGCAGAGAGGTGGTCCAGGCAGTGCCACTTTTTACACCTCTCTGCAATGCAGCTCTGTGGCGCTTACTGGAGGTATCTAGTGGGCTAGTTGGACCCTAGGGACCCTCAGGATTCAAATGAACTTAATCTCCCAACTAAAAACCGCCACAGGGTGTGTTTACACAGTGGTGAAGGGAGGGGACGGGGCCTGAGTTAACGTGTGCAAACAAGCCTTGTGGCACGTTTTAAGTTGGGGAAATAATTCCCCTTCAATCCTGAGGGACCCTAGGGGCCAACTAGCCCACCAGATGCTTCCAGTAAGCGCCACTGCGCTGCGTTGCAGAGAGGTGGTCTAGGCCGTGCCCCTTTTTACATCACTCTGCAACGCAGCTCTATGGCACTTACTGGAGGTCCCTAGTGGTCTAGTTGGACCCTAGGGACCCTCAGGATTCAAGGGGACTTAATCTCCGAACGTAAAACGGCCACAGGGCGTGTTTACACAGTGGGGAAGTGAGGGGACGGGGCCTGAGGTGACGTGTGCAAACACGCCCTGTGGCGCGTTTTAAGAGGTAGTTTTACTACCCTGCCCTATTATATACTAGGGGCTTACAGAGGAGGTCATGCTGATCACAAGGGGACCCCAACGCATAGTGTTCCCTAGTGTTCCCTAGTGTATGTAGGTGTTTTCACTGTATTCCGAGTGTCTTTTAACATAGCACTGGCTCTAGGACTGGTTAGTCAGACTCAGTTACCACCAGTATCCATCTGAAAAAGTTGAGGGTACAGGATGATTTTGCAACAAGGCTTCTTTCTGCTCTTCTGTTTATTCTTTCTGCCCGTTATCCTTCTTCCTGCACTTTTCTTCGTCTTTGAGGACTTCTGTTGCTTCTTTCTGCATTTCTTTTTTTTCTTTCTGTGTGTTTTTTCTTCTTTCTTCACATGTCCTATCTCTGTAGGCATTGTTAGAAATTAACATTTAAAAAACCTTTGAAATTCACTGAAAAAACCCATAGGTTTCAGGCACGTTATAATTAGGAATTAGCATTTAAAAAACCTTAGAAATTCACTGAAAAAACCACAGGTTTCAGGGGCGTTATAGTTAGCTGGAATTTTCACTCGTACAAAACCATTGAAATTCCCCCGTTATAGTTAGTTCAGCTATGAGTGATGTCACTGACATGGTCAGTGACATCACTCATGACATCATGACAGTTAGTCCAGCTATATATATATAATATTCTTTTTTTTTCCACTGAAATAACCATAGGTTTTAGGGAAAGTTATAGTTAGTTGGACATTTCATTACAAAACCGTAGGAATTCCCCCGTTATAGTTAATTCAGCTAAATATAACTTGCGCCCCTGCAATGCACTGCTGATGATGTCACATATTACACTGAACCCTTCAACACCGACGACGCTGCCCACAGCCTCAGACGCTGGATCGACGACTGCGCCCTCGCCCCGCTGAAGAAACTCCCCCACAGTGACACCAGCAAGATGGCCAGCTGGTTCACCCCAGAACTCCTAGCCTCCAATCGAGCCTGCCGGAAACTGAAGAAGAAATGGCACAGTGAGCAGACTCCGGACAGTCACGCAGCCCACAAGGATGCCATCCGCAACCACCATCACCTCACCTCATCAGGACTGCCAAGAGGACCTCCTTCAAAGACGGCCTCGACAACAATGAATACAATAGCAAGGAGCTCTTCAATATCGTGAAGGAACTTTCCAACCCCAGCTCCAACACCAACGACATCCCACCGTCGCAAGCCCTGTGCGACTGCCTCGCCTCTTTTTTCCACTGCAAGATGGCAGACATCCACGACAGCTTCAACACCCAGACAGCCCCAACAGACATCAACACAACAGAATCTCCGCACACCATCGACCACGACCCCCTGCTAGCCTGGGCCAACGTGAGCCTCGATGACACCATCAAGACCATGAGCACAATCCACTCTGGCTCCCCGTCTGACCCACTCCCACACCACATCTTCAAAAAAGCCAGCAGCTCTATCGCACCCCATCTGCGCAACGTCATCAACCTCTCCCTGAAGACCGTGACCTTCCCAGAGAGCTGTAAACACTCCAAGATCAACGCCCTACTCAAAAAACCTAAGGCGGACCCTAAAGACCTCAAGAACTTCCGGCCTATCTCTCTACTTCCGTTCCCGGCCAAAGTCATTGAGAAGATCGTCAACAGACAGCTAACCCGATACCTTGAAGAAAACAGAATCCTGGACCCTTCCCAGTCAGGGTTCCGCAGCAACCACAGCACCGAGACTGCCCTCATCGCCGCCACGACGACATCAGGACCCTGCTGGACAACGGTGAGACCGCGGCCCTCATCCTCCTAGACCTCTCCGCCGCATTCAACACTGTCTGCCACCGCACACTACGCGCACGCCTCCACGCCGAAGGGATCCGAGACAAGGCTCTGGAATGGACCACCTCCTTCCTCTCCGGCAGAACCCAGAGCATCCGCCTCCCCCATTCTGATCCGAAGCCTCCGAGATCATCTGCGGCGTACCCCAGGGATCTTCCCTTAGCCTGACACTGTTCAACATCTACATGGCCCCGCTCGCACACGTCGCCCGACAGCACGACCTCAACATAATCTCCTACGCCGATGGCACTCAACTGATCCTCTCCCTCACCAAGGACCCCATCACCACCAAATCCAACCTTCACAAAGGAATGAAGGCCATCGCGGACTGGATGAGGATCAGCCAACTGAAGCTGAACACGGACAAGACGGAGGTCCTCATCCTCGGCTCCAGCCCTTCAGCCTGGGATGACTCCTGGTGGCCAACGGCACTGGGTGTACCCCCGACACCCACCGTCCTCGCACGCAACCTGGGAATCATCCTCGACTCAACGCTCTCCATGACCAAGCAAATCAACGCCATCTCCTCCTCCTGTTTCAACACCCTTCGCATGCTCCGCAAGACCTACAGGTGGATCCCGACAGACACAAGAAGAACAGTCACCCAGGCCCTCATCAGCAGCAGACTCGACTGCGGAAACGCCCTCTATTCGGGAGCTCTGACCAAGCTCATCAAACATCTGCAACGCATCCAAAACACCTCTGCACAACTGATCCTCGATGTACCACGCCACAGCCACATCACCCCCCACCTGAGAAACCTGCACTAGCTCCCCGTCAACAAGAGGATATCCTTCAAGCTCCTCATCCACGCAAACAAGGCACTCCACAAGACCGGCCCAGCCTACCTCAACGGACGACTCTCCTTCTACATCCCCAGCCGCCAGCTCTGCTCCGCTGACCTCGCACTCGCCACTGTCCCTCGCATCCGTAGAACAACCACCGGCAGAAGATCCTTCTCTCACCTCGCCGCCAAGACCTGGAACACCCTCCCACTGAGCCTACGACAGACCCAAGACCTGCTGACCTTCAGGAGGCTACTCAAGACCTGGTTGTTCGACCAGTAGCGCTCCCCCTCCCAGCACCTTGAGACCCTTGCGGGTATGTAGTGCGCTCTACAAATGATTGATTGATTGATTGACATCACTCATGAAATGGTCAGTGACATCACTGATGACATCACTGATGACATCTCAAATGACATCACTGATGACATCATCCATGTGATAATTTGATGCATCTTCTCACACCCTAATATAACCTTTGATACACCGACCCTAAATTACAGACTGCCATTCTCAAAACCATAGACAGTCAAACACCAATAACTACATACCCACTCACTGATTCTTAGGTTTACACACACATCCACACACTCACCCGTACAGTCACACATACTTATGGTCACTCAGTACAGGACTATTATATGCACTCATGCACCTATATAGAAACTCACACACTGCCACTCATCCAAAGAGGTACTCACACACCTAGTCAGTCATGCAAATAATTAATCACACTGCCATTTAATCACCTATACAGTTATACACACACCAGCTCACTTACTCATACAAATACTAGCACATACTTATGCTCTTATACAATCGCTGATACAAGCACAGACTCATCCATACAGCCACTCTCAAAATCACACACTCTCACTTATAGCCATTTATATCCTCCAACACACATATATACTGTCTCTCACATATGTAGTTACTCACACATATACAACTGAGGTATACATTCACTCACTAACACACCCATAAACACACTCACCCACCCATACAGTCCATCACAGATGCACTCTTAAAACCATGAACCCAGTGTATCACCCACTCACACATCTATGTACAGAGTCACACACACCCCACCCACACAAACACTCAGGCACCCATACAGATACTCAGACAACCAATCAAAAACCCATATAGACACTCGTGTAGCTAGACAGACGGATACAGACATTCACACAGTTTACTCACTAATCCATGCATTCAGTCAGATAAGTGTAATCATTCACTTATAGAGTCTATCACGCACCTACTAAATCCTCTATTCAGACACTTATACACCCACTCATTCTTCAATACGCCTTTCCCTATATATATATTAAACATATTTAAACTTTACAGACACACACAGTCACTGGATGATGTCATCAGTGACGTCATCAGTGATGTCATTTGAGATGTCATCAGTGATGTCATTAGTGATGTCACTGACCATGTCATGATTGATGTAATATGTGATGTCATCAGCAGTGCATTGGGGGGGCGTGAGTTATAGTTAGCTGAACTAACTATAACAGGGGAATTTCTATGGTTTTGTACGAGTGAAATGTCCAACTAACTATAACTTTCCCTAAAACCTATGGATTTTTCTGTGAATTTCAAAGGTTTTTTAAATGCTAGTTTATAACTATGCCTACAGAGATAGGACATGTGATGAAAGAAGAAACAAAGCACAGAAAGAAAAAAAAGAAATGCAGAAAGAAGCAACAGAAGTCCACAGAGACGAAGAAAAGTGCAGGAAGAAGAAGAGATGTGCAGAAAGAACCAGCAGAGAGTCCTCCTGTGCCCACAACTTTTTCAGACGGGTACTGGTGGTAACTGACTCTGACTAACCAGGCCTAAAGCCAGTGCTATGCTAAAAGACACATAGAATATAGTGAAAACACCTACATACACTACGGAACACTATGCGTTGGGTACCCCTGTGATTAGCATGACCTCCTCTGTAAGACCCTTTTACATAATAGGGCAGGAGGATTAAAACTACCTCTTAAAATGCACCACGGGGTGCGTTTGCACACTGATGAAGGGAAGGGGGGTCCTGAGGTGACATGTGTGCAAACACACCCTGTGGCGCGTTTTAAGTTGGGGAATTAATTCCTCTTCAATCCTTGAGGGTCCCTGGGGGCCAACTAGCCCACCAGGTACCTCCAGTAACACCAGAGAGCTGCGTTGCAGAGTGGTGTAAAAAGGGGCGTGGCCTCAGAACACCTCTCTGCAAGGCAGCTCCCTGGCGCATACTGGAGGTACCTGGTGGGCTAGTTGGCCCCCAGGGACCCTCAGGATTGAAGAGGAATTAATTCCCCAACTTAAAAGGTGCCACAGGGTGTGTTTGCACACTTGTCACCTCAGGCCCCGCCCCCTTCCTTCACCACTGTGCAAACACACCCCCTGGAGAGTTGCAAGTTGGGGAATTAATTCCCCTTGAATACTGAGGGTCCCTGGAGGCCAACTAGCCCACCAGGTACTTCCAGTATGTGCCAGGGAGCTGCGTTGTAGAGAGGTGTTCTGAGGCCACGCCCCTTTTTACACCTCTCTGCAACGCAGCTCTGTGGCGCTTACTGGAGGTACCTCGTGGGGTAGTTGGACCCCAGGGACCCTCAGGATTCAAGGGGACTTTATCCCCTAACTCAAAACGCGCCACGAGGAGCGTTTGCACAGCGGTGAAGGGAGGGGGCGGGGCCTGAGGTGACATGTGTGCACACACACCCTGTGGCGTGTTTTAAGTTGGGGAATTCATTCCTCTTCAATCCTGAGGGTTCCTGGGGGCCAACTAGCCCACCACTTACATCCAATAAGCGCCACTGCGCTGCGTTACAGAGAGGTGGCCCAGGCCATGCCCCTTTTTACACCACACTGCAACGCAGCTCTGTGGCGCTTACTGGAGGTAAGTGGTGGGCTAGTTGGCCCCCGGGGACCCTCAGGACTCAAGGGGACTTAATCCCTCAATTTACAATGCACCAGGGGGTGCGTCTGCGCAGTGGTGCAGGGAGGGGGTGTGGCCTGATGTCACAAGTGTGGAAACATGCCCTGTGGCACGTTTTAAGTTGGGGAATTAAGTCTCCTTGAATCCTGAGGGTCCCTGGGGGCCAACTAACCCACCAGGTATGTCCAGTAAGTGCCACAGAGTTGCATTGCAAAGAATTGCAAAGAGGTGTAAAATGGGGCATGGCCTCGGACCACCTCTCTACAACGCAGCTCGGTGGTGCTTACTGGAGGTACATGGTGGGCTAGTTGGACCCAGGGGCTCTCAGGATTCAAGGGGACTTAATCACCCAACTTAAGATGTGCCACGGGGCGCCTTTGCACAGTGGTGAAGGGAGGGGGCGGGGCCTGAGGTGATGTGTGCAAACACGCCCTGTGGTGTGTTTTAAATTGGGGAATTAAGTCCCCTTTAATCCCGAGGGCCCCTGGGGACCAACTAGGTACCTCCAGTAAGCGCCACAGGCCTGCGTTTTTACACCTTTGTGCAATGCAGCTCTGTTGCGCTTACTGGAGGTACCTAGTGCCTAGTAGGCTTTCTACCGCCCTGGGGGGGAATCGGGGGAGGGAGGGTTTGCCCCAATATGCGCCCAAGGGGGGGCAGAAAGACTGTGGCTATTTTTTGTTGGGGTGGGGGCATTGGTATGCCCATTTTGGGCAGCACCCACCCCCACACATAAAAAAGCCAGCGTAATATCTGGCGCCTAGTAGGCTTTCTGCCCCTGCCCCCATCTGCCCTCACGGGGGAGCAGAAAGAGTGGAATTTCTTGTGGGGGGTATTGTCATTGCCATTTTGGGCAGCCCCTACACGAATAAAAAAAAATCCCTGGTTCCTAGTGGGCTTTCTGCCCCCCGGGGGACAGATTGGGGTCTACAGCTACCATCTGCCTCCCGGGGTGGCAGAAAGACTATCATTTTTGTGGGGGGGGATGGGGGCATTGGCATGCCCGTTTTGGGCAACCCCCACCCTAATTCAAATTGCCCAAAGAAAAATCCCTGGCATCTAGTGGGCTTTGCCCCATCTGTTCCCCTTGGGGGAGCAGAAAGACTGTAATGGTGGTGGGGTGGGGGCATTGGCGCACCCGTTTTGTGCAGCCCCACCCTAATTATATATGCCAATAAAATAATCCCTGGCGTCAAGTGGGCTTTCTGCCCCTCGGAAGGGCAGAAAAGCTGTAATGGCGGTGGGGTGGGGGCATTGGCGTGCCCATTTTGGGCAGCCCCACCCTAATTACATATGCCAATAAAAAAATTCCTGGCATCAAGCTGGATTTCAGCCCCCCAGGGGGCAGATTGGGGGCTACTGCCCCATCTGCCCCCCAGGAGGGGCAGAAAGGCTTTAATGGTGGTGGTGGTGGGGGCATTGGCATGCCCGTTTTGGGCAGCCCCACCCTAATTACATATGAGAACGAAAAATCCCTGACGTCAAGTGGGCTTTCTGGCCCCTCGGGGGGCAGATTGGGGGCTACTCTCCCATCGCCTCCTCAGGGGGGGCAGAAAGGCTATAATGGTGGCGGGGGTGGGGGCATTGGTGTGCTCATTTTGGGCAGGCCCCCACCCTAATTACATAGCCAGTAAAACAAAAACTGGCGTCAAGTGGGCTCACCCATCTGCCCCACGGGGGGGCAGAAAGACTGAATTTGGCTAACGTAACTTTGGGGGAGAGCAAAGGCCCTTGCCCAAGGGGCCGCTCCCCCCTCCCTGGTGTCTAGTGGTGGATCTCTGCTTGGGGATTGCCCTCCTGGCATGATACCTCTCCCGTCTTTCTACGTGCTCAGGGTGCTGAGATAGCCCCCTGAGCACGAGAGAAAGTGAAACTGAAATGAGCCTAAAGGCTCATTTCAGTTTCGGTTTCAGTGAAACGACGTCAGTGTGACTAAACCTCCTTTTCCTTGCTGGGTCTCTGGAAGACAATGGATCTTCTGAAAGAGTGGCTTGCTCCTCTTCATCTGCAGGTAGGTTGATTTCCTGAACTGGCCCTACTTCAGGAGGAACAACTACTATAGTGGGGTGTTGTTGCGGCTGTTGTTGTGGCTGTTGTTGCGGCTGTTGCGGCTGTTGTAGCGGCAGTTGTGGCGGCTGTTGTGGCGGCTGTCATTTCGGCTGTTGTTGTGGCTGTTGTTGCCCACTTATCTGCTGAGTTTCCACCTGCGTTGATTGGGTACTACTTTGCGATAATTACATTTAACATCACTGCTCATTAGTAGACTAGCTACCACTGCAACACTCATGGGTTTGGGCCTAGGTTGGTGGGGTGGCCTCGCTGATGCGGAGGTGCTGCTTCCAGCTTGGTCCCCGGACACCGCTGATGCATGCGTAATTTTTTGTTTCCCAAAAAACATCTTGGCCGGCACACCAGTCTTGGTAAGTGCCACTTCCTTCTTCTGTTCCTTCTTCTCACTGGCAACTTTCTTGGTACTGGAGGATCTGGGACCTTTCTTTGGGGCCATCTTCTTCCTTCCGATGTCAGCAGGACGCAGGTGCACAAGTTGCAGAGATGTCTGTGGTCACATGTGGACGTGACATGGTGCACAGCAGGACTTCTGTCTGGCAATACAACGGGTGACGATGACACCTCCTCCTCTGTCTTTTTGTGCACCTAAAAGCAAAGAAGCCAGGAGAAGAACATCAGTAAAATGCTGCATTTGTTGTTGTCGTTCAATTACTACTAGATCAAACAAACAAATATAAAATATAACTTAATGTGTTGTGGTCACACTTGTTAGTGTTATATAATTACATTTTATTAACTTAGTTTAAGTTATAAAAAAATCACTTAACAGTGTAGCCATTTGTGAGACAAGGGCTTTCATGGTGTACTGTGTACACTCAGGAAGGATAGGAAAGAAGAAGAACAAAAACAAAAATACAAATGTAATAGAAGTGGAACCTGTTTGGCATTGATTTGCTCATCACGTCATTCAAGGAGCTGCAGCTGGCAAAGGGGATGGAAGCAGTAAGCCAAGAGGCACATAGGAAAGACATGCAGGCATATTTGGCAAAAGCAGCACACTACACAATACTAAGCTACCACCAGAAATTGCCTCCAGCCAAATGGACACTCACAGTCACAAGCAACAAGCAGGAGGCCTGGAAAACAATGAACTGAAACAGGCCTATAATAGCCAGGCAAAGGAGGCATGTAAAACAACACAGCTTTAATGCAATAAAATACAAAAACGAAAATCCACAGGGATAAACAAGGTGTGCAAGTTATACAACAAACACACCACACACACACACACACAACAAAGGCATTTATTTAACACACATCAACAAAGTGAAATGCCCCCAAAAAAACCTCTTTTTGCAATTCAATCCAATGCTATCCATGCCCTAAATGATGTTTAATTTCAACAGAACACACAACAACAGTTGTTTCATGCACCCATGGCTACCCCTGAGCCTACTGGATGAAAGGCCTATTGGCAGGCTAGGCCACAAGCTTGCAGACCTATGGCAAAAGCACACTGCCTGGCTTCAAAATGGCCACCAGCCACATGGCCAGGCCCACAACAACAAGAAACTAAAGGGAAGACAGACAATGCAGGCCTATGGCAAAAGCACACTGCCCGGCTTCAAAATGGCCGCCAGCCACATGGCCAGGCCCACAACAACAACAAGCCTAGGCCAAAAAGGAACAAAGGAAACACATGCAGGCCTATATGGCAAAAGCAGCACACTTATAACTACCACCAGAAATGGCCACCAGCCACATGGACACTCACAGTTAAAACAAGCAACAAGCAGGAGGCCTGGAAAACAATGAACTGAAACAGGCCTATAATAGCCAGGCAAATGAGGCATGCTAAACAACACAGCTTTTATTGCAATAAAATGCAAAAACGAAAATTCACAGGGCTAAACAAGGTGTGCAAGATACACAACAAAAACACCACACACACACAATAAAGGCATGTATTTAACACACACCAAAAAAGTAAAATTCCCCTAAAAAAACAAATTTTGCAATTCAATCCAATGCCATCCATGCCCTAAATGATGTTTAAAAAAAATCAACACACACCCAAGGAGCAGTTGTTTCATCATGCACCCATGACTAGCTCTGGGCCTACTGGCTACCCACAATAAATTGTTTAAAAAATGATGAGAAGTACAAAAATTCTGTAGTTGCAGCAACTGCAATGCACCAATCAAACAAACAACACCAACTTACTTGTAAAATCTCAAATCCAAAAGTCCTCAAATCCAATGATATATGATGCAGCAGACACAAAGAGTGATGCTTCCAGTTCCAAATCCACATGAAAAGTGAACAGGACATGGACAAAACACTGGGAGGAGCCTGCTGGATAGGAACAGCAAGTTGGAGACTCTGGGGCACTTCCTTCCTCTTCCCCCAAAAAGTTTTTTAAAAAAGGACTCCTTGCACTAAAAGGTACAACCAAATGTAAATCTGTGAAGTTTTTTTCATCTAAAATAGCATTTTCGAGAAGGTTTTATGCTGCTCTGGATATTCTTCTTCTCCAGATTGCAAATTGTGCATGTTCGGCATCGCGTTCTTCACCAAACTGCCACCGGATGTCCGATGGCGCATCTGATTGACGTGTTCGCGATTGCACACTCTCGCGGTTTCCGATGGCGCATCCAAATGATGTGTTCGCGATTGCAGACTCTCGCGGGATCGAGCGGCCGGCTACCAAAATCTCGTGGCGCACGCGGACCGATAGGAAAACTTGTCGGCGAACGCTGGGATCCCGGTAAGTCCCTACTGCCCGTGCGAAAATGCATTTTTAAAGCGCGAACAAGGAACAAATTCCGCTATGCCACGGATCACGGAATTTTCGGCAAACGCTTCGTTCTCTGCGGAATGCAGAATTGCCAAAATTCCACAAACTCAGTGAGCAGAGCGGATTTTACCGCCCAGGCCTACTTCTAAATAGACATTCACACACACCCTCACCCACCCACACTGACAGTAAGACACTCAAACAGGTACTCAGATAACCAATCAATAATCCATAAAGCCACTCATGTATCCACTCACACACCCATATCGCCACTTAGACATCAACAACCAGTCTGATACAAACATCCACACAACCAGTCACTCACTCTATACTTTCACTGAGACACATAATCACTCACCTATACAGTCAGTCATGTACCCACTGAATCATCCATACAGACACTCACACACCCACTTATTCACCAATACACCTTGGTATATATATTTAACACTCATAAACATTTTAAAAACACTCACAGTCACTGGATGATGTCATGAGTGAGGTCATTTGAGATGTCATCAGTGATGTCACTGACCAATCAATAACTCATATAGACACTCATGTAGCTACTTTTCAACCGATGTAGCCGCTTATACACCAACAAACAGACTGATACAGACATTCACACACTTTAGTCACTAACCCATACATTCAGTAAGACACGTTTAATCACTCACTTATACAGTCAGTCACACACCTACTAAATCAGCCATTCAGACACTCATACACCCACTCATTCTTCAATACACCTTGGCATATATATATAAAACTTATTTAAACTTCCCAGAAACACACAGTCACTGGATGATGTCATCAGTGATGTCATTTGAGATGTCATCAGTGATGTCATCAGTGATGTCACTGACCATGTCATAAATGATATAATAAGTGAAGTCATCAGCAGTGCATTGCGGGGGAACGAGTTATACTTAACTCAACTAACTATAACGGACGAATTTCTCTGGTTTTGTACAAGTGAAATGTCCAACTAACTATAATGTCCCTGAAACCTGTAGTTTTTTCAGTGAATTTCTAAGGTTTTTTCAATGCTAATTTCTAACTATAACGTCCCTGAAACCTATGTTTTTTTCAGTGGATTTCAAAGGTTTTTTAAATGCTAATTTCATACTATAACGTCCCTGAAACCTCTGTATTTTCCAGTGAATTTCAAAGGCTTTTTTAAATGCTAATGTGCAGAAAGAGTTAGAAATGCGCAGAAAGAAGCAAGAGAAATGCAGAAAGAGACAACAGAAGTCCAGAAAGATGAAGAAAGGTGCAGAAAGTAGCAAAAGATGTGCACAAAGAACCAACAGATGAGCAGTAAGAGGCCTTTTTGCAAAATCATCCTATGCCCCCAACTTTTTGCTGACGGGTATTGGTGGTAACTGGCTCTGACTAACCAGGCCTAGAGCCAGTGCAATGCTAAAGATACTTAGAATACAGTGAAAATACCTACATACACTAGGGAACACTATGTGTTGGAATACCCCTGTGATTGGCATGACCTCCTCTGTAAGGCTCTAGTACATAATAGGGCAGGGGGATTAACACTAACTCTAAGTCAGAGGTGCAGAAAGATGCTTCTTTAAGTAGTAGTCACATTTGCAGAGTGGTGGAGAAAGGGTGCTGGGCCTCCGACCGGCGCTCTGGAATTCCACTGCATAGGACTTAGAGGAGGTACTAGGAAGGCTTATTGGCACCCAAATTCCCTCAGGAGTAAATTGGACTTCATCCCCATCCCGTAGTCTGACAGGAGATGCATTTGCAGAGTGGTGTAGAAAGGGGGGCATGTCCTCCAAAGACATCTTAGCAATCCCACTGTGTTGGACTTACTGGAGGTAACAATAGGGGTAGTTGACCCCCAAGGACAACCTTGGGGCCAACTCCTCCTCCTATTACCTCCAGTAAGTCCCACACAGCAGGGTTGCTAAGTTCTAATAGCAGGCCACACCCCTTTTGCCCACGACTCTGCTCCCTGGTGTGCTCTTGGATGGGGATTGAAGTCCACTTTGCTGCTGGGGGTCCTTTAGGGGCCAACTAGCCTACCTCTTACCTCCAGTAAGCCCCACACAGTGGGATTGCTGAGAGGTGTACAATGGCCACGCCCCTTTTCCCCACCACTCTGCATACACGCCCCCTGACACATTGTAAGTTGGGAAATTAAGTCCCCATAAAAACTGAGGGTGCCTGGGAGGCCACACCCCCTTTTTACACCACTCTGCAAACGCAGCTCCTGGCGCACTGCTGCTCAGGGGATGAAGTTCACTTGTGTCCTGACCAGCATTTTTAATATTTTCTTTGGGAGGGAGGCCACATGCCCCCCCCGAGGGCTATAATGGCCACGGGGACCCCATCCCCAGGGCATTGCCTTGTTTTAAAAAAATGTACAGGCCCCAGGGACCCCATCCCTGGGGCCTGGCCAGCCTGTGTTTTTTTTAGGAGGAGGGCTGCGTGGCCCCCCTCCTTAAGCCAATTATGGCCCCGAGGACCTCATCCCCTGGGGTAGGCCTTTCCGTTTTTAAAAAAATGTCATTACAGGGGAGGAGGGCCACGTGTGCCCCCTTCCGGGCCACTTCTGCCCCAGGGACCACATCCACCGGGGCCTGGCCTCTCTGTTGGGGACCGTGGGTGGAGCCCCAATGCCCCTACGGTCTCACCAGCTCCCCGCCTCCTGTGGGAGCAGGCATTGCTTTTGAGCACAGGGAGCTGCTGACATGCAGCTCCCCTTGCCCAAAAGCAATCCTGCTTTGCTTCACTGCCATCAAGGGCTCCAGGAGGAGGACAGCGCAGCCCCCCTCATTTCAAAGCCCCAGGGAGGTGGTGGTCCCCCTGGACGGGGCTCCTCTACGGACCCCCGCATTGAAATGAGTATGTGCGGGGCTTGTGGGGGGGGCTCTTGCCCCCCCACACATCTTTTTGTTTTCAAAACAGAGCCCCAATGAGGTGGCGGTCCTCGGGCTGCAGGGGGGCCACGTGCCCCACCATACAATTGAATAAGCCCCTGGGAGGAAGCAGTCCCCAGGGCAGCATGGGAGGGTTGGGACCCCCCATGCATTTATTCTTTAAGCCCCGGGGAGGTGGCGGTCCCCAGGGCTGCAGGGGCCCCCGCTAGCCCCCACAAATTAATTCCGCATTATCCCCGGGACCTGGCCCACCCGGGGGCTTATATAAAATGAAGCCCGTGCCAGATTTGCGCCCCTAGTGCAAATTCGCCAGATTTTGTTTTTAAAAAAATGCTTTATTTGACCCTGGGGGCCCTTGTGGGGCCCCCTGAGCAGGCCTAGGGGCTCAGGGTGTTTGTACCCTGCCCCCATTTCTTGTTTTTCAGCTTTTTTTCACTCTTTTCTTGTGACTCAGTTATCGAACAGTATGGAAAGTGTTGGACTTCAGAAGGGTTAGATTTACTATTCCTACTCCGATCGGTGCAAGAGTTGGGAAAGCGCTGGATTTCGGAGGGTTAAATTTACTATTGAAACGGAGGCTGCTGCAATAAGTCTAACCACTTATCATACCTAGGGATAGGACTCCAGTCCATCGTTCTTTTGCTCATCACGCTAACTCAGTTTGGACCCTGCCATATAAACATCAGTCTTGACCCTCCTCCTCATGGGAGCAGTCTAGCTCGAACTGCCAGGCCAGATCTTCCCTGGACCGAAAGCAAGCATCCTGGGACAGGTTTCAGGGTAACACCCCTCATCAGCCAGGCTAGATTTAATCCAGGGGCACAGTGAGCAAGCAAACCATGTCTGGGCATACCCTGCCAATTTAGGGCAAACATAGCAAATGCAAGGAGATGATGGAGGGAGCCGCCTAACATGTGTGGTCTATAGTTTGCATCCAAGATGATCCCCTGTATTACCGTGTCTGTGCTGGTTTCGGATGGCGGGATTAGGGCTCCTGCCTTCTGGGCAGTTGTTTGTGCTCAGCTTCCTTTGACCACCTTTCGTGCATCACTCGAGATCTCGCGAGATCTCGAGCCACTGCGATAGTTGGCACTCACCACACGGACCTCGGTGACCTCTCTGAGTGGCAGTACTACTAACCGCATAAAGGTCACAAGTCTGACCTTCCTCTTTGTTTTCTCCCAAGCCCCTTTTCACCTCAAGGGTTAATCAGCAGCACTTTTTTGTGATCAAGCGTTGGGTGCCACTCTGCGTGGGATTGGGAGGACTGTCTTTGCACCTGCAGAACCTGGGTGATCAGGTAAGTGGATCTTTACAGAAAGCCAAGACCATGGTTATTGTTCTGCTCAAGCAAAGATGGTACAGGACATTCCCCTGTTTTCCGTGAGCTGGAGTCAGGGACGTGTATGTAACAATTAGTCAGTGCTTTAGTGGCTATATAAGTAGAAGTATTGACCGTGAAACAAGAGAGGGTATTCTTCCACGGGACTCTTGGGGAGATAAACTGGGGCCAATAGCTAAAGGTTGAGGGCTGTTCTCCGTCCAGCTACCTTTACTGCAGCTGCAATTGGAATACACGCTTCGGGTTCTGCCAATCCTTGATCAAGGTCCCAACCCATAAATCAAACCATTCTGTCCCTGTCTACAGTGCCCTTAGCAGCCCCAGAGCGTTTCAGTGATGATAGCAATACATCCATTATTTTTAGGTTGCAATGTCAGGTAAATTCATGTGTAGACCCACAGCCTTCCTGGATGATGCAGCCAAAGTTGCTTTTGTAATTTCTTACTTAATAGGGAATGCTGCTACAAAGGCTGTTAATTTGGTGGATATTGATGATCCAGTACTGTACAATTTTAGAGCCTTTAAGGAGGGAATGCGAAGATTGTTCGCTAAACATACCTTCATGCAAGCCAGTGAGAATGAACTTTTGAACTTGAAACAAGGAAACAAAGACTTGCTTAAATACATTACTATGTTTAAAAGACTAGTATTTAAGACCAGTTGGCCCGAGGAGAAGAGAACAACACTTTTATCAGGGGCTACGAGATGAGTTAAAATATGTTCTAGCCCAGATTGTGGGCCTACCCAAAGATTTCTCTACGTATATCGACCTGGTAGTTAAGGTATTGTATTTGCATTTGGAATTTGTAGAGCACGGTATACCCAAAGGTGTCAAAGTGCTAGCAATAAAGCAAGAAGCTGTAACATGAGAGAAAAAACAGCTCACCTATCACAGAAGGGAGAAAAGCCAGGTTTTAAGTTTCTTTCGTAAAACAGTGTGGAAAGTGATATTATAAATGCAAGGGGGTAACGTATTCCACAGATTGGCTGCAGCTACTAAAAGGTACGCCCTCCCAAGCTGGCTTTCCGAAATCTTGGTGTAATCACTTTTCTAAGGGAGAACGATCCCAAAAGTCTGTTGGGAGTATACCATTGGAAGTCTGTTCTCATGACCAGTGAACCCTCCAGTGTTTAGGGACATCCAGGATCAGACGGGCAGCTGCATTTTGAACAATCGGAAGTCTTTTAGTAGTAGATTTATGCATATTTAGATACAGAGAATTACAATAATCCAGCCAAGAAGTAATAAGCGCAATAACCCCTACAATTCTGAGCTCGGCCGGGCTAGAAAAGAAGATCTTTTTTTAAGATCCTAATTATAAGGAAACTGATGCTCAGCTGGTGCTTAGCCTGAGAATCAAAAGAGAGGGTACAGGAAAAAAATGACACTACATTTCTGCCTTCGGTAACCAGATGAGGTAAGAAGAGACAGGTCTATGGCCACCACAGTTCAGACCGTACCGACATATGCTCACTAAAAATCAGGATCTCTGCCTTGTCCGCATTCAGTTTTACCCAATTCTCCTTCATCCAGACATTTATTTCTGTCATGCAGCTATCTGCCACCTTGTGAATGTCATCTGTAGTTAAGACAATCATTTGGGTATTATCCGCATATGACGATACTTGGAAACAAAAACACTTTATCAGTTTCACCACAGGGGTAAAGTACAGGTTAAACAAGATTGGGCTGATAGAGGAGCCCTGTGGAACCCCAAAAGGCAACTGGAAAGATTCTATTGTGAAATACCCACCACTAATCATGTGTGTTCTATTAGTAAGAAAGGAATCCAGCACGGCCAAAGCAGAGTCCCTCATTCCAGCCTTGTGCAGTCTATGGACTAGACGAGAGGGGGCCACTGTATTAAATACCGCTGAGAGGTCCAGCAAGGTGGATCAATGACTCGGAGGGGAAAGAACAAGGGAAGAGGCTCTGGAGTACTTCTCTTCCACTGTGAAAAAAGAGAATCAATCAATCAATCATATCACTTGTAAAGCACATTACTTACCTGTGAGGGTCTCAAGGCACTGGGGGTGGGGGGTGCTGCTACTGCTCGAAGAACCAGGTCTTGAGGAGTCTTTTGAAGGTCAGTAGGTCTTGGGTCTGCCGTAGGTGGGTGGGGAGGGTGTTCCAGGTCTTGGCAGCGAGGTGGGAGAAAGAGCTGCCGCCGGCAGTCGTTCTTTTGATGCGGGCGACTGCGGCGAGAGCGAGGCTGGTGGAGCGGAGCTGGTGGGTGGGGGTTTAGAAGCTGAGTCGTCTGTTGAGGTATGCTGGTCCTGTGTTTTGGAGTGCTTTGTGTGCATGGGTGAGGAGCTTGAAGGTAATCCTCTTGTTGACGGGGAGCCAGTGCAGGTCTCTCAGGTGGGGTGTGATGTGGCTGCGGCGGGTGATGTCGAGGATCAGACGTGCAGAGGCGTTCTGGATGCGTTGCAGCCGTCTCACGAGTTTGGCTGAAGTTCCTGCGTAGATGGCATTTCCGTAGTCCAACCTGCTGCTGACAAGAGCCTGGGTGACCGTTCTTCTCGTTTCGGTGGGGATCCACTTGTAGATCCTGCGGAGCATGCAGAGGGTGTTGAAGCAGGAGTAGGAGAGGGGGTTGACCTGCTTAGTCATGGAGAGGGTGGAGTCGAGGATGACCCCTAGGTTGGGTGCGTGATCGGTGGGTGTTGGAGCTGTTCCCAGTGTGTAATGGAAATAAAAATAGCAGTGTCTCTGAGCCCATGCAGATTGGTAGTATTCGAGGACCTCCGTCGATGGGAGACAAAGAGAGAAGACAAACACTAAATGTCTGCCTCTACTGTGGAAATGGTGGGCACTTTTCTAGAGAGTGAATAGCGAAACCGAAAGGAATGTAGAAGAGTGTTGCCGTGGTGAATACATCAGGAACAGCATCAGAAAACTGAGGTGCTCGACTAAGGAAGGGATCAACTTGTCGAGTATACCCAAGTACTTGATACCATAAGATATGGGGAATGTTCTAACCCAAACCCCAAAACATTTCACTATTTCTATTATGATGGTTATAAATACTCAGATTCTAAAAGCCCTTCCCATATTACTGGACCCGGTGCTGTTGCAGGGATTCTGTCCAGGAGCAGAACTATGCTTGGGATGCGGCGAGCACAAGGTAAGTGTTTTTGTTTATTTATTTATTTTCCCTATCCCGTCGTAAGTCGACTTTCCCCCACACCACCGCTCTTACCTGTGCTGGCCGCATCTGGGGGCCGGGTCTTCTTGATTTAAACCCAAGCATGGAATTAAGGAAATCAGCATGATAACCATTCATGTCTACTGGCCACAAAAACCCCCCGTGAGGACCTGAAAGTGTGGAATTCAATGTACCATTCTGCACCATACTATTGAGCTGTTCCTCAGTATAATTTGTTAAACGATGCCAATTATCAAAACAGGCAATGGAGAGAATATCCGGGGCATTCATTTATTTAATTTTTTCCAGTCCCAGACATGTAGTCTGCTGGATACTGTCATTGAGGAAGATCATTTGTGGTGGGATTAAACACACTTGAAACAAGGTTGCCGTCCCCTGGACTTGCCAAGGTTTGATTCCTCAAATCGATTTCAGTTCAATTGAGTCCTTTAAGGGCTAACTGGTTGACAAACGAAGCTGATTATATTAGCTTACTTTGTGTAAGCATATATTTTTTCAGTGCGATAGGCACTAATTTGAAATAGTATGAAGTAGTATCTGAAGTGTCATATCCTGAAAAAAATGTGAATTTATCTTTGTAGGCTTTGGAACTCCCTTGTGGGGAAGTCGGACAATGTTCCCATTGTGTATAATTAGCTTCATTGGACACTGGGCTTATGCAGGAAAGGATGGCCGTAATGGTGATAACAGAACATTTCAGCGTAATTAGCAGAATTAAGGTACAGATCCTCTGATTCAAAAACAGTGTAATACTCCAGCTACGAGAGCATAGAATTTACAGTTTCAACATCGCAGTCATCTGAATGTATCCCAGGTACTATTACATCCCCATAAAAACATTTAACATCTAAAGGGGCATATTATCAAGCACTGCATTAAAATTATCGCCGCTTTAGCGGCAGAAAACTGCCGCTAAAGCGGCGATAATGGGCTTGATGATATGCCCTTGAGAATTCCCATAGAAGCCCATGTTCTGGTGTCAACATGGGTTTCTATTGGAATTCTCTGCAGCATATTATCAAGCCCATTATCGCCACTTTAGCGGTAGTTTTCTACCGCTAATGCAGCGATAAATTTAACGCCGTGCTTGATAATATGCCCCATGGTATCTGCTGGATCTCCATAGGGCTGAATATATCGAATGGAACTTTATCCCAAACATTCAATCAGTTACTGTAATGGCTAGAATGTTCACGAGTGAAAAGTATCTTTTCAGTTTATTGGAAAACAACAGGGGGGCCAACAACCCGTTGATCAGTTCCATGGCAGAACATTCTGGGATGTAGGGGCCATTAATCAACAGGAAGAAAACTGTCACAAATCCAATCCACATGAAAGGAAAAAACAAGGAAAATGTAATCCAAACATATATCCAAGGCAAGACTAGATAAGTGTGTTTCAACCATGAAATGAAAAAACAGATTTATGCTGGAGGATTTGTTAAAACACAAGAACTCTCTGAAGAAAAATCATCTCAATCCATATAATACCCAGAAGCACTTAGTTGAAAAACAGGAGGTTCCTGTTTTGTAGCAGGACTCGAAAAATCCAAAAGCGGTGGATCCGAAGACAGTTGATCAGTGTAAACGACATCAGCTGCAGAAGACCCAGTAGTAAGAACCGTACTCACTTCGGTCGTGTTGCTGGTTGAGGACTCATTCTCCTCCACCCCAGCCATGGAGGAACAGCTTTGGTGGTGCTCACTATCTGCAGAGGAACATCCTGTGTATTATCACGGACACCTCATGGCCTACTATGTAGAATCGGCCACATGGTGCAGTTTGACATGTTCAATGGAGACAATTCCCTTGTCTTTGGAACCTGAAAATGGTGGCAGGATCACAGTTCTTGTGCTTTGAACGGCAGGGACGGGCACATGTGCTCAGTATGATGGGCCGAATTCCTTTTTGATCACCACCTTTTCTCGAATGGGATCACCAATCTTCGGAATCCAGCCAGAAAGTCCAGGTTTCACATCTATACTCGAATGTTCACTTGATTGACTGTCACAGAACCTTTGTAGATCCTCTAAGACAGCACACCAATTATCTTCGTCAAAGGTCGTGGCAGCCGGCACAATGTCTGGACCATCAAGGTCTGGAACATACATATTGATGCTAAAAAGTACTTCGTATGGGGTCCACCCACCCAGAGATCTTTTAGGGAGGTTAGTTAAATCTTGCTGAACCTCTTATAGGTGATGGATCCAACAATGCCCAGTGCCTAATACTCTAGCTGTTAAGGACTGCTTTAAGTCACAGTTCATTCTTTCCACAACAGAATTGTCCTGTGGCCTATATGGAGAAGAATAATGCTCCTGTACATCCAGGGATACTATAGAATATCGGTATGCTATTGACACAAAATCCGGGCCCTGGTCCGAGAGAAATGCACTACATGCATGTGTCCCAACAAAGACTTTCAGGTCTTTAATAACAGTTTGAGAGTCAGTCGTGTGCTGTGGCAAAATTCAGAGGAATCTAGAGAAAGAATCGACTGCAACTAAAATAAATTTCAACGCAGTGCCTGAAATTAGTGGACCATAGTTATCTAAATAAATGCAGCTGAAAGGGTTGTTCGAGATCAACAGGTGCATCTGCAGTGGACGAGCCATGGTGGAAGCATTAATTTGTGACAAACCTCACAACACAGGACATATTTCTTGGCCTGTTGATGTAAGCCCTGACACCAATAATGCTGCTGTAGCAGCGAGATTGTGGCCACGACCCCAACATGGGCTGAAGCCACACTTCTCTGTGCCGCTATAACTAAAGCAAGTCTGTGTTCTTAGTTGGGAATCATATGATCACCAGCCCCTGGAATTGTCACAAAAGGGAGGTCCAGTTCATCCATTAATTTGCGTTCATCGGACAAATCTCGGAAGTCATCACAACCAACGATAACTCTCAAGTATCCCAGATTTTCCTCTGAGACTTTAACCTCCACTGGAACAACCCGAATGACCATGCAGTGAATAGCCCAAAGTCTTTTATATCAGACCATGAGTTGACCCAATTCTGTGAGAGTCAAACTCATAACAATGGCGAGACTTTGGATCTTATCATCTCAAAAATTGACAAAATCATGTTGGAGCCCATTAGCCCCTTTTACTGGACTGACCATTACTGCATCACCTTCCTCATTAATTTAAGGGTGACTCCAAAGAGAGCGCAATCAAAGAAAACACAACAATGGAAAAGAAATCTTCGGGACATAAACTCCAATGATTTTTTCAACCGCTGTAACAACACCTTGACTCCTCAGACCAGCATGGATGATGTCCATGACCTCACAGAATTCCACAATACCTCTATATTGGAAGTCCTTGATTTGTTCCCCCCCCCCCTTTAACAAAATAATTCATCGACTAAAGTCTCCAATCCCTGGTTCAATGATAACTTGAACTCTGAAAGACGCAATCTCAGATCAGCAGAAAGAGCTTGGAGATCTTCCCCCTCCTTGGAGCCCCTAACATCCTTAAGGTCAGTGAGGAACACATACAACAGAAGGATAAGAAACGCAAAAGCTAACTTTTTTAGATCTCAGCTTGACCGAGCCAGAAGTTGACCCAAAAAACTATTTGAAATCATCAAGCAACAATCACGCAATGCATCAAACCTGATTGACAATGGAGCCATCACTCTCCCCAAATTGCGAAGCGTTGGCCTCCATCTTCCTGGAAAAAACAACAAATATCAAGAATGAAGTTCAATCAGCAAAGGAACTACTCCTGGTGGCCTCAGTCATCTTTCTACGGCCCCCACAGCAGCCTGGTGAATGGAATGATCCATCCAGGCAGGTTCTCAAAAACAACGCCTCCTGGCACACTTTCACGTCAATCACTGATAATGATATCTATAACATCCTATCAACCTTAAACATCTAATCACTTCATTAACGCTCTACCTCCGACTATCTTCAAAGAGATCAAAGCCATTATTCTTCCCTTATGGTCTAAGATTGTAAATGCCTCACTACATCAAGGCACCATCCCTGACTATCTGAAAGTAGGACAAGTAATCCCCACTTTAAAAAAAACCTAATGCAGATTGCTCAGATCCCAACAAACTACCGACCTTTCTCTAACATTACCACCCTGGCGAAACTCCTGGAAAAATGTGTCCTGATCCAACTCTGTAACCATATAGACAATTTCCAACTCCTTGATCAACACCAATCAGGATTCCGTCATGGTCACAGCACTGAATCAGCACTCACACGTGGTGGACGACATATTAAAAATGCTGGATCTGAATGAATAATGCCTTCGGATACTACTTGGCTTATCTTCTGCCTTTGAAACTGTTAAACATGATAGTCTATTGACCCTTCTTGAACAAAGGATGGGCTTATCAGGGGTCGTATTTCAATGGTTTACTTCATTCCTCCACAACAGATCCCAAAGAGTCAAGATGAACCAATCCCTTTCTAAGCCTTCCGCTGTCCCTCTGGGTGTTCCCCAGGGATCCGCCCTCTCAACCATTCTCTTCAATCTATTCATGGAACCGCTAGCAGACTCCTTAAGATCTGCTAACATTCATTATCACATGTATGCAGATAACATATATCTCAAAATCTCCTCCCTGGATGACATCAAATCCCTCAACTCTACTCTACAAAACACGCATCTTTGGCTTATCGCCAATCACCTCAAGCTCAACGCCGCCAAAAAGGAATTCTCACTCATCTCACCTCTGAACAATATTCCCAAAATCGATCTGTGGATGAAACATCTTACAGCACTAAACTGTTCTCCTCACATCATTGACTCTGCTAGATCCTTGGGAATTATATTAGAAAACCACTTGAATATGCAGGATCACATCAGCACAGTCACCAATGGAGCGAATTATCAGATGAGCATTCTATAGAAACTTAAACCTTACCTCCCTCAGGAGGACCTCAAGAATGTGGTTCGAGCTCTTGTGTTGCCTAGACTGGACTACGGTAGTGCCACACTATGCGGCCTACCTAGATACAAATTGGCCCCTTAATGCGTCCGTCAGAATTGTCTCCGGAACAAAAAGAAACAAGCCCATTTCCCCAGCTCTAAAATCTCTGAATTTGCTACTTTATGAGGCAAGAATTCAACTAAAGATAGCATGCATGACACATGAAGCCCTACATTTCAATACCCCAGATAATTGGCTAAATAAATTGGAAAATCAAGTGGTTGCAGACCTTCACGAAGCCCGAACGCCCTGCTACTGAAATCACAATGTTTCCATAAAAAAAAACGGGATACAGAGCTTTCTCGAGTGTCGCTCCTAAGATATGGAACACTCTACCATCGTACGTTCGCCTAATTTAATCTAACGCTTCCTTCAAAAAATCTTTCCTGATGAACAGGTTTCTACACTAATGTTTTACTTCTGTGTTTTATTGATTGCAACCATACCAGTGACTCTTGTTATGATGCCAGACCTTTTCTTCGCTGACTACCTCTGATAACAAGTGTAGTAACTTGTGTTTTCTCAAGGCCCTTTACTTCATTCATAGATGTGGTTATGTATGTTATTTCAATTATACCCTCCCCTCCCTTCCTGTAAAGCACTCTGATACACACTAGGGTCATGTTCGCGCTATACAAAACTTTAAAAATAAATACATTCAAATGATAAGAATATTTAGAAGGAAAGCCTTTAGGTAAAGAGATGCAGTTTTTATTCACATTAATGGCAGCCAATTTATCACTATGTATTCTAGTTTCAGAACAAGTAATTGCTGCTACTGTAGCTGTGGCAACTGCAGAGCTGGCTGCTTCTCCAGCCAACTAATTCTCTACAGCATGTGCCCCCACACGCTGATGACTCAAAGTATGTATTACATGAGTCCATGGCAACCTGTCTTTCAGGTCTGCAACTTTAACCCAAAGCATCTTATGCTAAAATGTGTTACCTTTAGAATCTTTGAATATATTTTGTTGCCCATAATGTAAAATATCCTTAAAGTAGCCACCTGCCTGTTTCCCTGACATGCACCTGTTGAGCAAAGAAGCGCGATGCCGCCCCGTGATCGAGGTAGCTGCCTGCCTGTTCCCCTGCCTGACTGCCGCATTGGAGGAGCCGTGCCTGCAGAGGGAACCCTGCTGCATCACTGGGGGGACTTCAATCCCTATCCTCCACCCCTGACGCACACATAAGCATGATGCCTCACCATGGCAAGGGAGGCACTCAGGGACAAGCCTGGGCCAAGGGTGGGCCATCCACGCCTGTCGGAGCCCGGATGAGGCTGGGCCCCCCTCTAACGTGGCTGTCTCAGCTGGCCAGTTATAACGGAGCACTTTTGAATATAGGGAACCGGAAAATCAATCCTGTGGAGCATGGAGGTGAGCCTCCTAACACTCTGGACTCATCCTAACGGCATCAGACGCTTTGGAAAAAGATATCAAAATCACAGAGCATAGGCTCTTCATAGGGGAGTCCAGACCCTTAATTTTAAAAACAAACTCAGAGACTCAATCTGTGTCTGTTATTGATCCCCTAATTGATGAATCAACTAGTGCCCGACCCAAATGCCTGATTCACACAGTTCCACCATTGGGTAGAGCTACCCACTTTCCCTCCGAATCTCCCACCAAAAAGAAAAAAGGAGGAGGGAGTTCGATTAAATCTACACATGTGCACACGGGTCTCTTTCTGGCCACTTTATCCGACCATGAGGCAATACTGCATAGAGTCGAACAGACGATCACCCATTTGCTGCAACCTCTCATTGAGAGATTAACTAAAATAGAAGCCAACTTAGCTTCACTCATAACATTCGCCAGCGAGAGAACCTATCGCACAGGCCCCCCCCCCCATTTTGTCCAACGAGCTGATATAATCTCACCATTGTGCAATAAATAAACCCCATGAACCACAGGTACCAAAGAGAGATGGAGATGGGGTTTTGTCAAGGAGTAAAGGCCCCAATAAGAGTTCCAATTTACACCCATTGATGAGGGATTATACAAGGCCAACTCAATGACTAATAACTAATAACTGTCCGTCTTTCCCTCATGTCACACCCCCGCCTTCTGACGCAGACAACATCACTTGCAAAAGGCCTGAGGGACTCGGATTTCCCTAACCCAGCCCTGAGGCTGGAGGGCGATCGTAATATCCAACCGAGATGCCGAGAAGGACTACCAGGGCAGAACCCCTACACAAGATTAGGCCTCTCACCTGTTGCCTGCCCTTACATGATAATCCTAGCCAACACTGAGCTAAAAAGCACTCAAAAGGAGTCAACTGACCAACTAATCCTTAAACCACAACATTGGATTAATAAGCATATGGATGGATGGTTGGAAAACGTTACCAGCATTATAATGGCGAGAAGGGTGGGTTGAATGGGTAATTCTGATAAAAAAATAAGGGGGGATTGTGTAGTAATAAATTTCAAGTTGCACCTTACGGCAGGGAAACGTTTAAGATTATTACCTAATGGTCCAACTCCTAATACACAGATGTTTGCATTGCTGTCAGGCCTTTTTTTTCACCCTAGTAACCCAAAACCTTTGAGGTCAGAGACCTAGGAGCATCTTAAGCCTCCCTCACTCAGTGACCCAACAGCCCTACTCGAGGCAAGTAAATAACACCCTATCAACCAGTAACCGATTTACCATACTGGCAGATCTTGAACCTTGCGATTGACAGAGAATCAATGGGACAGCTCCCAACTTACCCAGTTGTGTTATAGAAGGGCCAGAGCAGCCCCACGAAATCACAGAGGTCAATGATCAGATCAAATTAATTACGTGGAATGTTGCAGGGCTAGGCCCAAAATTGACCGACCAAGAAAGGATTAAGCACATAACTTTCTACTATCTGATATGTTTACAAAAGACATGGGAAATAGGTCCTATCCATCTAGATGGTTACTGCTCATTTTATACGCCCGCCCTTCTGACAAAATCAGGCCGTGCAAGGGGGGGGCATCCTGACATTGGTGAAAAACACCATTAGACATAAAGTCTTGATCCCCCACAACGATTCCCCCTATTGCAATTTATTGCAGCTTAAAGGTCCAGAGGTCAATAATGTCCTCTTAATTAATTATTACAATAATAATTTTGTGGGTGAAATGTCAAAGGTCATTGACTCACTTGAGTAAAAAATTAATGTACTAATCAGTGATCTCAAGAAGACACATAGTATTTTATGGATGGGAGATTTTAACATTCACAGCTCTTGCTTTTTAGCTAAACCGTTATGTGGACTAACCAATGAGGAAGGAGAAGCATGCCTCTCTTCATCCATAAACCCCATGGCGACGCACTCAACAGACTCCTCATTTTAAGAAGACCTAGAAATCATGAATCCTATTGCCACGAATACAGGCATGTTACACAAAGCCTTTGGTAATAACCTTCAGGGTTCAAAGATTGATTATCTGATAGCATCAGTACCCCTTAAAAGTTCCCTCCATGACATCAAAATATTTTTTTCTAATTTCAATTACTATGCGGCTATATCCTGTCAAATGGTCTGGGAAGGGATCCAGGTTCAGCAGATAAGGCATTTAACATCCCACATACCAAGAACAAATGGGATTGTTCTTAAGTGGAGTAAGATCAATAAGGAGAAAATTGTCCCTCTAGTTGCCGCAAATAGACGCAATTAAATAATGACCTGTCTTGACACAAACATTGACCAGGGTGGTGACTGCCTTTGAGACAATTTTGGATGAATTAAATAACAATATAACAAAAAATGGTCCAGGCGGTAATTCATTAGCTCCTAGCTTGTTCAATCAAGCCTCTACCAAATCTTTATAAAATTTACATAAGGCCCTTCGGACTAAACCAAGAGATTTGGAACAAGTGAAGTTCACTCGCCAACTTTACAAAGATGCTTGGAAGGCTAGACTAAAACTAATGAAGAAGGAGGCTTGGGAACAACTCCATCAGGCTTCCATCACAAATAACTCTAGGGATTTTTGGAGGGTAAATAATGTCCCTTTTTTTAAAGCTTCCTCAGATCCTAACCTGGATACCCATGTGGATGAAGAAACCTGGGTGGCTTATATTTCTAAAATACTTGGCCTAATACGTGAGGGAAGACATCTCTCTCTGAAAGACACTATGTCAAACACAATGCCCATCCTTACATTTAATTAACTGGAAGTCAGGGAAGCTCTGCTTCCATGCACTAGAAATAAGACCCCCGGCCCGGATGGTGCTCCAAGGCAAGCTTTACCTAGCTTTTATGGACCTATCTGCAGCCTCTGATTGTGTTGCCCATCACCACTTATGGAGAATTATGAAGGAGATGGGCTTTGATGAGGCAATCATCCTTTTCATCAGACAGCTATATTCAAAGGTCTCGGCTTGTGTCCACTATGGGAAGCAGGGAGAGCGTACCAGGTGGTTCCCTATTAATAGGGGGGTTTGACAGGGGTGCATTCTTTGCCCTTTTCTTTTTTCAATCTACACTAATGGTGTGGAGGCTCCCCTGTTAGAACCCACTCTGGATGTTCCAAAGATGACTCAGGTTCGTATTCCCATACTCCATTATGCAGACGATGAGGTGCTAATTGCACACACCGGCATGGCACTTCAGAAACTCAAAGAGGCGTATGGGAATTTTATGCAAAAATTAGACCTACAAGCCAATGAGGTGAAGTCTTATATTCTAGTGACTGGACACAAGGAAAAAAAAGCACCATCTTTTTATAAAGCAGGCCGAAAAGTGGCACAGATGGACACGTTTTCTTATCTAGGGGTGACATTTGA
The DNA here is from genome assembly GCF_964204655.1 of Triturus cristatus. Taxonomy (NCBI): domain Eukaryota; kingdom Metazoa; phylum Chordata; class Amphibia; order Caudata; family Salamandridae; genus Triturus; species Triturus cristatus. The sequence goes on from NC_140588.1 coordinate 924,014,912, forward strand.
TAGAATGACAACATGGACCCAAAGGTGACTAACAGAGGTTTAAAGTTGGAAAAAAGTATTATTGCTCTGTATTCTTTTATTAAAAAAAAGATAGGCTTGAAACCACTAGATGTTGTTAAAAAGTGTATATGGCTAAATCCACCTCAGTAGCTACCTACGGGTCTGGTGTATGGGGACATATTAACCCTGCAGCTCTTCAAACTATGAAAGACACTTTTTTGGAAAAATTTGTTAGGCCTTCCTAAAACTTGTTCTAATTTTAACTGTCATCTTGAATTGCATGTTCTCTACATATCTGATTAGGTTTGCTTAGTTTCAATTCTCTATTGGCATTCTATTTGGAGAAGGAAATCTGTTAATCTTACTTACCAGTTAATCAAAGATTGTCTTACCCTGGAACATGTACACAGGATTCCCTAGATTTTATATGTCAAAAGCACCCTAATTTCCTTAGGTTTAAAACACATATTTAAAACACCAAGCAACTGCTCGAGTATTCTAAAAAATGTAATCAAAAGCCAATTTCTAAACATAATGGCTAAAGAAAGATATAAAATCAACAGCACCAAGTATATGGTGCTATCCTACCTAGAGGGGTCGGTTCCTAATGAGGGGTCGTACTCATATTTATCGTCCGTGACAAATCAACAACACATATTTATACTATCTAGGTTTCATTTAAACCTCATCCCCTGCATGCTGGGCTATCCAACAGGAATTTTCCCTCCACAAGCCCTATCGTCTTGCCCATGTGATGGTGTGTCCCCACAATCAAATTTCCATATTTGTTTCTTTTGCAAATTTTACTTGGAGCACCATAAAAAGTTTATATTCCAAATTATGCTCAAAAACAAATTCAGACAATGTCGTCCAGGACCGTTTTTTTATACAAATGTTGTCTGATCATTTTGTTTGTTTCTGTGTCGAATCTTTTTATGCCTTTCTTTAAAGACTAAGCAATAGCCTGGATTGAAACATAAGTCTTTTTGTCTGTTTTTATTGATTGTTTTTAACTGGATATTTTCATTCAATATATTCTGAAAACTGATACATTTTTATATATTTGGACTTTAATGATCTACACGAAGTTGGATCGAATAAAATGATTCGACTTGAGTTGACTTTACTGTACTCAGTAGTACGAATCACACACTATAAGTGTGTGGAATTCAGGATCCGTATGTTCAAGTGTAAGGAGCAAAGCCTTCAGTTTAGCCAACTGCACAGTGCAGTCACCTAGAGACTGCATGCGAGTTGTTTGAGGTTGGAAATCAACGTCCAACATAACACCACAACAATAGCGCAGGCCGCTGAGTATCATTGTTTAGAACCATTAGCAGGTTGTGCTGAAGTGTCAGTGTAATCTCTCTCTCTCTCTCTCTATATATATATATATATATATATATATATATATATATATATATATATATGTGTGTAGATATAGTTAGGACCTATTTTCCATAGGAAATCCGCAACATTCTATTTCGAATAACTTTGGCGCCGATTGACGAATCTTCGCGAAATTTTCAAAACTTTTGGCCAGCTCCGGTCCGCTCCTATCCTGAAAGTTTCACGGTGCCGAGAAAAAAGGGGGGTCCTAAAAAGCATTTTCCCCATGCAATTTCCCATAGGTCCTTTAGCCGCAGCTACAGCCCGAACTGCTGAACGGAATTAAACCAAATTTGGCAAAGAGGTAGTCCTCAGTTCAGACACGTGCCTTTTGCTTAAATGGTGTAAATCCGTTCAGTAGTTCCTGAGAAAATTACAGTTAAAAGTACATATATATCTATGGCCTCGGAGGATCCGCGCACCCTCCCAATCACGAGCTGAATTTTAATTGGCTGCCAACACTCTGAATCAGGAAGTGTTGGCAGCCATCTTGTGCCTTGGTAGAACTGCTCAGGGGGTCCCACAAGGACCCCCAAGGCCCCCCAAATTATTATTTTTTTTCAGAACTGGAGGATGCGCGCTATATGCGTGCATCCTGCCGATAGAAAAAAAAATTCAGCGCGGGCTCCCGCGGTAAATATGCTAATTTGTCCCCGGGGGGCCAAACCCAAGGCATAATGAAAAATTAAGTGTGGGGGGTCCCAATCCCCCCACACTGCCATGGGGACTGCCACCCCCGGGGCTCTAACATAATATAGGCGGGGGGCTCACAGCCCCCCGCAGCCCCAGGAACCACCACCCCCGGGGCTTCTTTAAAATGGGTGGGGGGGCTCTCAGGCCCCCCCAGCCCCGGGGACCACCACCCCCGGGACTTAATAACATTTGGTGTGTGGGGGCTCTCAGGCCCCCCCAGCCCCGGGGACCGCCACCCTCCTGGGGCAACTACAAAATTTGTGAGGGTGGCCGCGTGGCCCCCCTCCTGGAGCCTTGTATAGGCCCTGGGGACCACCAACCCCCAGGGCCGGCTCCTGCAGTGTCCCGGAGTGCCGACACCAGGGACACTGTAGTTTGCAATGACAGGGCCGGAGCCTCGCGGCTCCCACCCTGTCATTACAAACTGCTTTGCTTCATTGAAGCGAGAGCAGGGAAACCTGCTCTCACTTCAATCAAGCAAAGCAGATTGCTTTTCCACATGGGGAGCTGCATGCAAAAAAAAGAAACGGCCCCATGGGATGGGGTCCCCGGGGCCATAAGTGGCCACAGGAGGGGGGCAAAGCAGCCTCCCTCCAAAATAATTTTTTTTTAGAAAAAGGGCCATGCCCTGTGGGATGGGGTCCCCGGGGCAAATTATGGCCTCAGGAGGGGGGCCACGCGGCCCCCTTCCTGATTTTTAAAGAACAAAAAAAAAACAATTGGGGGCAGGCCCTGGGAGATGGGGCCAATAAATTATAAAAAGAAGGGGGCTACACAGCCCCCTTCTAAACAAGCATTGGCATAGCCAATAGGTCTCGCCTTTGGGACTTTATAAGTGTTTAGCCATGCAACAGTTGCATAACTAAACTATCCCAAAAGCGAGACCTATTGGCTATGCCAATGCTTGTTTTAACTGCTGCAATCTATTGAAGCCTCATGGAGAACATCAAAGCGGCAGTGAGGCCGCGAAAGTGATCGCGATCGCAATCAAACATCAAAGCCGCGAAAATAAAAGTAATCGCAGCAAAGCGCGATGCGCGTGCCCGCGCACATGCACTGTAGCTCTAGGCTGGCCTGGTAGCACTTTTTGGAGCCCTCACAAAATGTCTTGCCAGACCAGCGCATACGCTGGGTCAGGCGAGACCTAAAAAATAAAGGGATAGGGCTGGAGGCCACGCCCCCTCCTTGCACCACTCTGCAAACGTGCCCCCTGGAGCGTTTGCAGAGGGGGAACTAATTCCCCTTGAATACTGGGAGTCCCTGGTGGCCAACTAGCCCACCAGGAACCTCCAGTATGCGCCAGGGGGCTGCGTTGTAGAGAGGTGTAATGAGGCCACGCCCCTTTTTACACCTCTCTGCAACGCAGCTCGGTGGCGATTACTGGAGGTACCTGGTGGGCTAGTTGGCCGCCAGGGGACCTCAGGATTCAAGGGGACTTAATCCCCCAACTTAAAACACACCAGGGGGCGCGTTTGCACAGTGGTGAAGGTATTCCTCTAAAATCAGCCGAACTACGAATTCCGATTTACTCACCTGTTATCAGGAGAGAACCCAGTGCTGCATCTTTTAGCCCAGCACTGACGCTGAAAAGTAATTCTAAGCGTACTTACCAGTAACTTGTATTTCCTTCCATAGGAATCCATTGTGTGGTTTTCAGCAGAAAAGTTTCTAAGTGTCCATTTTTTAAACGAACAAATATTCCTCTAAAATCAGTCAAACTACGAATTCCGATTTACTCGCCTGTTATCAGGAGAGAACCCAGTGCTGCATCTTTTAGCCCAGCACTGACCCTGAAAAGTAATTCTAAGCGTACTTACCAGTAACTTGTATTTCCTTCCATAGGAATCCATTGTGTGGTTTTCACCAGAAAAGTGTGTGTCCATTTTTGAAACGTACAAATATTCCTCTAAAATCAGTCGAACTACGAATTCCGATTTACTCACCTGTTATCAGGAGAGAACCCAGTGCTGCATCTTTTAGCCCAGCACTGACCCTGAAAAGTAATTCTAAGCGTACTTACCAGTAACTTGTATTTACTTCCATAGGAATCCATTGTGTGGTTTTCAGCAGAAAAGTTTCTGTGTCCATTTTTGAAACGTACAAATATTCCTCTAAAATCAGTCGAACTACGAATTCCGATGTACTCACCTGTTATCAGGAGAGTACCCAGTGCTGCATCTTTTAGCCCAGCACTGACCCTGAAAAGTAATTCTAAGCGTACTTACCACTAACTTGTATTTCTATTTTCACAAACTAAAAATATTCCTAAAAAATCGTCTGTATGACTTAAACACATTCTTTCAACTATTTACGGGAGATTCACCAGTGCTGGATCCAGGATATCACCACTGAGTAAGAAAAAGTAACAATAACACTACTTACCTGCTAAGTGAATTTTCTGCCATAGGATAACATTGGTGATTCAATGTGAAAAAAATTCTGTCAACTTTTAAAATACAATAATATTCCTTAAAAATCACTACTGTAACCAAAACGCTTTTACTCAACTGTTTACAGAGGATGTCCAAGGACTGAATCTAGGATCCAGTCCTGTGGTTAGAAAAGTAATCCATAATGTAACTAATTGCATTTGACTAGGAATTCACATTGAGCTCAGTGTTGCATTGTGTTTGAAATCGTGTTGCCCATTGCAAAAACTGTAACTACTGTACTTAAAAGTCTATTGCCTATTTGCAAAGTATTTAAACTAAAGTAATTCATTCTGAGAGTATATTTTGCATTGTAATGTATAATGTAATTATAATGTAATTTAAAAAAATATCTAAAAATAAATAGTTTTAAAAATGTAGTCAATCAGTATCAAAAAAATCAGTATAACAATTAATACATTAAAAATTGTCATTTACAAAACCTTTGAAATTCACTGAAAAAACAATAGGTTTCAGGCCTGATATAGTTAGGAATTAGCATTTAAAAAACCTTTGAAATTCACTGAAAAAACCATGGGTTTCAGGCCTGATATAGTTAGGAATTAGCATTTAAAAAACCTTTGAAATTCACTGAAAAAACCATAGGTTTCAGGCCTGATAAAGTTAGGAATAAGCATTTAAAAAACCTTAGAAATTCACTGAAAAAATCATAGGTTTCAGGGGCGTTATAGTTAGCTGGAATTTTCACTCGTACAAAACCATTGAAATTCCCCCGTTATAGTTAGTTCAGCTAACTATAACTCGCACGCCCGCAATGCACTGCTGATGACGTCACATATTACATCACTCATGACATGGTCACTGACATCACTCATCTAGTTTTCATTTTCAATCGTGCTCTCAGGACTGTGTTCTATATAACATTGTGTTCACCTACCCTTTTCAGGGTATTACATTTTGCGATGGGGGGTGGAGGGTCAGGGGGTGTTTCTGCCAAGTGAGCCCGGAGTCACAGTCACAAACATCCTCTTCTTCCTGAATAAAAGTGAGATTATGCTGCATACTTGTTCATATTTTAAGTAGTTCGCACAGACACACATTTTAAAAACAATAAAGTTCCTAATACCCACCTACTCTGAACAGTTAGCTTGCTTCCCCATCCCCCTCCTCCCTATCCTCTGTTGTCTGAATCCATGGACTAGCCTCCTCCCTCCTGCCATGCATGGTCTGATGTGCTGCCACTGCCCTCCATTTAGCATGATGTACCAGTCCACTCCTCCTTCCCTCCATTGCCCAATTCTATGCCCCATCATTGACCTCCTGCTTAGCCTCTGTGCTTAGCTTGCTGCCCCTATTCTCCTTCCCCCTGCCCTCCGATGTCTTTGTGCATGCCCCTGCTCCATCCTTTTTGCGCACCATGTTCCATGGGCCTGCCACTCCTATCTACTCTGAGTGTTCTGTTGAGCTGCCACTCCCCTCCCACCTGCCTAGCATTGTCAGATGACTTTAACCTGTCCCTGCCACCTCCACCTTGCCTGTCCACATTCCATGCCCCTATCCCCTTCCTCCTGTCCTCCATGGTCCATTTTACTGCCACACCCTTCTGCCCTCCCTGGTCTGTTGTGCTGCAACTGCTCCTCCTGCCTGCCCCGTGCGGTCTGTTGTGAGGCCCCCTCCCCTGAACTCTCTTGTCTGTGCCCAGGTCCTGACCCTCCCTTCTATCTCCATGGTCCTTTGTGCATGCCCCTGCACCCTCCTTCTTGCCCATCATAGCCATTGTGCTGCCACTAACCCTCCTGCTTGCCATGCATGGTCTTCTGTGTTGCCACGGCCCCTCTCACCTTCCCTGTGTGGTCAGCTAGCTAACCCTGACCCCCTCCCACCTTCCCTCCACGGTCTGTGTGTATGCCATCATAGTCTCACTGTTGCTCTCCATGGTGTGTCTTGCTTCTAGTGCCCATCCTGCCTGACCTCCATGGTCATCTTGCTGCTCCTGCCCTGCCCCCTTGCCCCCAACCCTCTGTTTCCATGTGCAGACCCCTATTCCCTCCCTCCTGGCTTGTCTGTTCCATTGTAATGCCCCTGATCCGTCCCTCCTGCCCTTTATGGTCTGTTATACTGCAGCTTTCTCTCCTGTCTGTCCATTATGGTCAGCTAGCTACCATTGCCTCTTTCCCCTCTGTTCTCTGTTGTCCATGTGCATGGTCCTGTCCCCTCCCTATTGCTTTCTGTGGATTGTTGTGCTGCACTCCCGTCCCGCATGCCCTGTGTGGTGTATTGTTCTGCTGCAAACCCTGATGCCTGCCCTGCAGGGTCAGTTTGGTGCACCTCTCCATGTCCCTCCTGTCCTCTGTTATCCAACTCCATGTCCCTACCCCAATTCCTCCTGCCTTCCATGATCCAATATAGCATACTTGCGGGCATTTTGAACTTGGTAAGAGGGAGATTTTGAAAAGAAACTGGGGTATTGATTTTCCCCTTTGAGTTACATTGAAAAAGAGGAGATTGTAGACAGGAGACAGATCAAATAAAGCCCATTTGAGCTTAAAAACATTGGACGTTTCCTTGCTGAATCGGGTCTGTTGGCATGTATGGTTGTACTACCACTGCCTCTTCCTTCTGCCCACAATGGTCTATTATATTGCCACAGCCTCTCTTGCCAGTCCTGTATTGTTGGTTTGTTGCCCCTGCCCCCCTTTCCACTGCCCTCCATAGTCTGTTGTGCTACCACGGCCCTTCCTGCCTGCCCAGTGTAGTCAAATTGTTGCCTCTGCACCCTCCTACCTGCCTTCAATTTTCAGAGTCCGTGCCCCTGGCCTCTGCCTCTCAACAGTATCCTAATGAACAACTGGATTGCTAACATTCTATATTTATTACAAAAGTGTGGAACGCCTGACGTCATCTTGATGTAATCAAAACTGTAATACCTAGAGCATTTCCTTTAGAAATTACATATATGAGAGGTTCTTATTTGCATCACAATTATGGTTAGTGCTCTAAAAAACTAAAATGAGGACATATTTTCTGAGTTTTCAAATAGCGACAAAGCACTTTATTTGTTATCTTTATGTTTTTTTATCCAGTTGACCACTTGATTAAATGTTGCACTTAGGGGAGAGGATGTGGTGTTACTTCCAGAGCTGCAGACTTTGCAACTGGGGAACCAGGTTGGAGTTTCTGCTTCAGTTCGACATTCTGTGATTCTGGTCAAATCACTTAATCTCCCCATGTCTACAACCAAATGAATGAATTTGTTCTTGTGTGATGTAACCAATGCTCATGTAAAGCACTCCAATACCTGACAAGTCTGCACTATATAAAACTGCAAAAACACAAAAAATAAAAAGTGTTTTGCACACTTCTGTCATTGGGCTATACTTGGGCTACATCTGTGTGATATTTGGGCTACATTTGGCTCTTTTGTCTCTGGTGGCCATCTTGGGAGATGTATTTGTTATGAAGTTTCCTAATTTCCTCATTTACTGCAGTCTTCTCAGTAGGAAATGCTTTCAGTTTTTTACTTTGGTTCCATCAAGAAGGCATTCAGATGTGTCACACATTTGCCATAAATTCTGAATGGTAGCACTCTAGTTCCTCATTAGATCACTGTAGTAAAGCTACTGCTCACCAGGGAAGTCTGCTGCTGGTATTCAAAGTACATGTTTCAGTCTGCATGGCAGAATTTTTTAATGAAATAGAAGAGGATTTGAGAAGTCAAAATGTGCCCTAATTTTTCTTTCTGCAGCACTAATCATAATTTCTATGGCAAAATGAACCCCCTCATTTTATTCCTTTGCAAATTAAATGTTTTAAGTATTACCACTTTATTCCAATCAAGATGGCTTCAGGTGTGCCATATTTTTGTCATAAGTAAGACTGTTAGCGCTCCAGTTGTTCTTTAAAACACTCTGGCACATTCTGTTGTTCTTTGGAACACTCTGGGAAGCTGCAGTAGAACACAAAGAAATCAACTGACAGTCTCTGCCCTTGTTGGATGTACATGTTTTACTGAGAATGTCAGACTTCATTCTCACATGAGAAAGATAATGTGAAATTACAGAAAATATGCTCTCAGCCTAGCTTATAGATCACCTTCCAAACCTCCGTGGGAAAAGCATGAGAAAATACTTTTCTCTCAATCATGATTCAGGATATCCCAGCAGAAGGCTTTTTCACATGGTAAAATCACCTTAGAACATACTGCGATTCCTAAAATGAGTATGGTACCATCAACAAATGATTTATAATGTAACTAAATTCTTAAAACCTTCTATTAACTGCAATGCTTTTTAATGAGGTGCTATCATGTATATTGGTCCCAAGATGGCTGCCAACACTTCTTGGATAAAGTGTTGACAGCCAATCAGATCTCACGATGAGATGTGTGGTTAGGCTCCGCCCAGATATATATGTGATTTTACTTTTGATTTTCTCAGGAACTACTGAACGAATTTACACCATTTAAGCAAAAGGCACGACTCTGAACCAAGGTCTATACATATACATATATATATATATATATATTACCTACTGGCGGTCGCCAGTAGGTAGTTATAGTTAGGACCCTGTTTCCATAGGAAATCCGCAACATTCTATTTGGAATAACTTTGGCGCCGGTCAACGAATCCTCGCGAAATTTTCAAAACTAATGGGGCGCTACGCTCCGCTCCTACCCTGAAAGTCTCGGGGGGATTCGTCAAGCGGGGGCTGAGAAAAAAGGGGGGTCCCAAAACGCGTTTTCCCCATGCATTTTTCCATAGGACCTTTAGACACAGCTACAGCCCGAACGGCTGAACAGAGTTACTTGAAATTTGGCAGAGAGGTAGTCTACAGGTCAAGGATGTGCCTTTTGTAGGTTTGGTGTAAATCTGTTCAGTATTTCCAAAGAAAATAGCATTTAAATCAATATATATATCTGTAAGCGCGCTCCGATCGCGCACCGTAAGCTTACCGTACGCGTACGGTGCCGTGCGCGAGCGCGATTCTGATTGGCTGTTAGATCTTAGTAAACATTCGAATCGGTCGAAACCAGGAAGTGTCGGCCGCCATTTTCTCTCTCGCACTCTGAGGGGGGGAGGAAAAACAAAGTAGGATAACATGAAAAGGGGCAGGCTAGACAGCTCCTGACCCCCTAGCCTTGGTCAGGGTGTCCCAGAAGTACCCCCAAGGCCAAAAATTAATTATTTTTTTTTTTTCGAAAAAACGGCGAATGCGCTTACCGGCACTAAATAAATTTTTAAAAAAACAAACTCCACATATTCCCCCCCCCCCCCCGTGTACAAAAAGTGCCGGCAGGGCACCTTTTGTGCATGGCATATCTAACAGATGAACATTTAATAGATAACCTTTCACAACGAAGCGCATAATATGTCCTCCGTGTGCGGACGGTGCGCGAAGCGCATCGTGCGTACATGGCCCATCGAGCGTAACGTGGGCACCGCGTGCCCACCATGCGTGCACGGCACTAACTGCGTAAAGTGGGCACACGGTGCGCGAAGCGCACCGCGCGCTCACTGTGCGCGCACGGTGCGCGAAGCGCACCGTGCGCGCACGGAACGAACTGCGTGAAGTGGGCGCGCATGGCACGAACGGCGTAAAGTAACTTAGCATTTAAAAAACCGTACAAATTCACTGAAAAAACCATAGGTTTCACACACGTTATAGTTAGGAATTAGCATTTAAAAAACCTTGCAAATTCACTGAAAAAACCATAGGTTTCACACAAGTTATGGTTAGCTGTACATTTCACTCGTAAAAAACCAATGAAATTCCACGTTATAGTTAGTGCAGGCAACTATAACTCACGCGACCGCAATCTTCTGCTGATGCTAATACTGTATTTAGACACTTATTTGCCCATGTCTTCTTCCATTAAATTTTAGCTATACATATATTACAAATATTTTTTTTTCATAAAGACACATATGTCATCAGCAGAGGATTGCGGTCGCGTAAGTTATAGTTGCCTGCACTAACTATAACATGGAATTTCATTGGTTTTTTACGAGTGAAATGTACAGCTATCTATAACTTGTGTGAAACCTATGGTTTTTTCAGTGAATATATATATATCTATATATATCTATATATATATATTTTTCAGAATTGGCCACCACCACTTGCTGGTCAAGTAACAAAGACACTCTCCGAACAAATCAACTAAGTTGGAACGGCTGTGGCATATACGCATTCAGTCTATTTTATGTCGACATTGTGAGCCAAGACTACAATACCCACAATTCACTATGGCTGAAAGGAATAAAAATCGCACACAGAGAGCAAGTGATTTACTGAATGATGATGTTAATCCCTCGAGCAAGGCTAGCATTAATGAAAGTAGCGGGGAAAGAAAGAAAAGAACTGTTACCTGCATTATCAGAGAATTACAACAAGCACGTATTCAAGAAGTGAACAAATGGTGGGAGAAGACAACATTGGAGAAATACATCGAATTTAAAAGGATTCCCAGAGGCTTGAGGATCCTTATTATGCCAACTCTCAATGATTTAGATGCTGATCTAATTAAACAATGGCAGATAGACACCAATGAATGTTCTTTCAGACTAATGACCACTCTGATATCGCATGCAGAAAGAAAATTAACTACCATCACTGCACTCATTAAGGATCTAGAGGAGGAATTAAATCAATATTCTTCAGAAGAAGAAACAGGAAAACTCATTGAATCCATGGAAAAGAAAATTAATAAACATGAAGATGACGTTGAAAAACGTAAAGCAAGCAAATTCAACAGGGATAGGCTGGATTATCTCAATGGGCGGATATACACCTTTGCCAGAAAGTACGACACATACAGAAATCGTGTTGTGATGGACAAACACAGCAGATATGAAACACCAGGAACACCAGAAAGCTCTGAATTGAGCTCAGCAGATGAGGATCAAACTACTTCAAATTTGGATTTTTCCGGGGAAATGCGCCTCATGCAGATGATAACGGGACAAAGAGGACGAGGTCGAGGATCAACACGGGGAAGAGGACGATCACAGCCCCAAAACGAAGAACACGAAGAGGTGGCAAGACCCAAGAAAGGAAGAGGAAGAACAAAGCAAAATTGAAGAAAGCCTCACAAAAAACGAATTTGATTGTCAATATCTCGAACAAAATTCTAAGTACAGCACAATCCTCGCTGCTAAACAAAGGTTTATCATTTTGTCCAAATAAAGATATGGATCTGGCAAATGTACGCATTGATCTTTATAAATTTTGCCGAAAAATAAAACTCAAGAAATATTTCGAAGAAAAGAAGTCTCAACCATCACCCACACCGTTAAGCCAAGATACTCCACCGTTGAGCATAAAAGATATTCCAGCACTTAGAATAGCAACTTCATTGCACACTGAGTCTAGTACACAAGTTACAATAAGTGAATCCTCCCAAGTATCTGATTTACAATACTGCCAATCAATGGGTCATGAAACTAATAGAGGTGGCAACAGTGGCCTCAAAACACGATCAACTTTTTGTCCACAACTCCCTCCAGGCAATAAAATAGATCTTTTTCAAGAAATCATGGTAGAAGAAATTAACAAAATGTCCATCAATCATCTGACGTCACACTCAAAAACGGAGAGGAAAAAGACATGGAATCTCACACCCACTGAACATACGGCATTACAAGAATTACGGGAAGATTCAAGTATAATCATCAAAGCCTCAGACAAAGGCGGTAACATAGTCATCCAATCATGTGAGGACTATGTTAAAGAAGCCTATAGACAATTGAATGTTGAAGAACATTATGAGAAGCTCACGGTTAATCCGATTAAGGACTGGACCAAGGAATACCATGGAAATCTTTTGATCTGGAAAGAAAGAGACCTCATTGACTCAGAAGAATATTCATACTTGAAAACAAACCATCCTATAACGGCAACCATTTACTTTCTTCCAAAGATCTACAAATCCATCATCAATCCACCAGGCAGGCCCATTGTCAGTTCCATCGGCTCTCTGTTGGAATCCACATCTCGTTTCATCGACATCTTCCTGATGAATTACGTTACAGCCTTACCATCTTATCTAAGAGACACTATGGATTTCTTACAAAAAATTGCAAAATTGGAATGGAAAGAAAATTATATCATGGCTTCCATCGATGTATCATCCCTATACACATCCATTCATCATTCAGATGGAATAGCAGCGGTGAAACAGTTTCTTGACACCCGACCAATTTGTTACTTAGAACATTCAAACATGTTAATACAAATGCTCACGTTCTGTTTGACACACAATATTTTCCTTTTTAAAGGAGATCTATTCTTGCAAAGACAAGGGACCGCGATGGGGACTTCATTTGCTCCAACGTATGCCAATCTCCTGATGGCTGTATGGGAGACGGAGGTTCTAAAAGAGGAGAAAGCGAGGAATATAAGATCTTGGTCTAGATATATCGATGACCTTTTCATCATATGGGAAGGTGACATTGATGGCCTCAGGAATTTCCTTGACTCTCTCAACACCAACAAATACAAGCTGACCTTCACCTCCACCATAAGTACTACTAACATTGTTTTTTTGGATGTCGAAGTTTATATCTTAAATGGCAAAATGTGTACAAAAATGCATAGGAAACCGACTGCCAGCAACAGCATTCTTCATGCCAACAGTGGACACCCAAAAAAACTCAAATGGAGTATACCCTACGGGGAAATGTTGAGAGCAAAAAGAAATTGTTCAGAACCTTCTGATCTAAATTTCCAACTCCAAGAAATGAGTCAACGTTTCCTACAACGAGGATATCCCATGGAAGTCATCAACACGGCTAAAGACAGAGTCAGCACGAAAAAACGATCTGATCTTCTTCAAACTAAGTTGGCAAAGGAAACTGAAACAACTTCTAGGTTAATCATTGATTATAACAATCAAAGTGATAACCTACGCAAAATTGTAAGAAAACACTGGGAAATATTGTTATTGGATGAAACTGTCAAACATATCTTATCCCCAAGACCACAGATCACTTACAGGAAAACCGCGTCTTTGGGTGATTTATTGACACACAGTCACTTTGAGATTAAACCAATTACTACAACATCCTGGTTGAATACCACGGGTTTTTGGAAGTGCTCAAAGTGCAAAGCATGTGAACATGGAAAGAATACAACATCATATCTACTACAAAATGGTCGTGAGGAACTAATCAAGGACCACATCACTTGTGAATCGAAATTTGCCATTTACATTCTAGAATGTCCGTGTAAAAAACTATATGTAGGGAGTACGATCAATAAAATTAAACTCCGCATCCTTCAACATCTCCGCGCCATCAAAAATCAAGACTTTTCCTACCCCATGGCCAAACACTTTTCTGAATTTCACACTGGGGATAGTACTCTTTTAAAGTATTTTGGCATCAAAATCATTAAACAGAAAGAGAGGGGTGGTAACAGAATTCTTGAACTAAGAAGAGCGGAGTCAAGAACAATATTATCAATTGGCACCGAAAAGCCATGGGGCCATAATCTGGATGCCGAACTACATGTACACCTATAAAAAAGCATAAAATAGTTAAAAGCACACGGACACCCCCTCCCCAAAGAGGATAGAATTAACTGACTCTTTTTTCATCTAACTTGTTGATCCTTGTCATACATATTACCCAACTGCACACTGCTGCTTTCCCTTCATTTTCTCTGTAGCAGACTAGATTAACCATAAAAACTCTTTGCAAGTGGTTTATTTGGAAAGGTGGGAATATATTAGTCGATGTGATTTCCAGTATTATTTCTTCGTATCAACCTTGACCACTTAGTACTTTACGCATACATGAATTATAATATACATATATTTCTTTTTACAAGAATTACCACTCACTAGGATACTATATGTAGATACTATTGGAATCATTGTAAATACTTTGTATATATGTATATCATTCATTGTCAAAGTTGAAATTAATCGGAACCACTCATTTTTTCGTAAATCTTGTTCCACCCTTCTTAAATCAGGTACTTTACCTTGACTTTCTGTTATCTCATAGACTGTGAGTTAAATGTTTTCACTCATTAATTTTCCAATCAACCAACTGCAATTGTGGATAAATTGTAGCAATCAAATTTTTGTTTACTCCAAAAAAACGTATTGTCGACTATGCCCAGTATGTCTTCACTCTCTATTTTGTTAATTTGTATCCACACCTTAAAATGGACACTCTGGGCCTCGAGACTCTATGGTCCAGTCGAAGGCCGAGTGCCGAAACGCGTAGACCGTCTTTTGCGTATGCCCTGTTCCATTGATGAATAAATACCAACGGATTGAACTTTGTGGTGCTGTGATTCTTACCTGCGACGCACCTTCTATATTTGGAGGAGAAGTGAGGAGAACTTCTTATCATATATATATATATATATATATATATATATATATATATATATATATATATATATCTACGGGCAAGAGGCAAAGCTGAAGAGGGCAATGGATAAACATGCTAATACTGTAAGAATTGTGTCTGTAGAGGCGGATCAAAGAAATAGTCTACATCTACAGCTGATAAGGATGTGGCAAATTCTATCCATCTAAGAGGAAGGGCTTTAACGTTTAGCACCCTAGCGTTTGTGCCAGCCTCTAAGATTGGCAAGGGAGTAACAACAATAATGTGTTTCACTTGTGCAAGTGGCTGTTGTTTTAGGATGGCCATCTGCTCTGCAATCAGTATTTTTTCAGCGGAAGCAAAACGCATCTCTGCATTGGAATATAAATGTGATATATATGCGATAGACACTGTTTCACCCTCATTAAAAGTGATGTATATAAGTTCCATTGCACATGGCAAAATACGAAGGGCCAGGTTCATGTTATTGACAGGTGTATGCAAGTGGCGTGTTTCAAGCAAGTCATATTGTGGTGACCTGAGTGTATCTTCATGTACTGATGTCCAGCATATTGCTGAAAAATCAGGGCATTTTAATTCATAAATTGGTTTCATGCACTGTGCATATTCAGGTATGTACGTCCTACCAAAATTTGGAAACCCTAGTAAAGACTGCAATTTTTGTAGCATGTTTGGAGGTTGCAATTGTGCACATGTCTCAAACAAATGAGTGGCAAGGCTCTTTCCGTCATGCGTGAGTTCATATGCTAGGAAAAGGACACTCAGAAAGGCTATATGAGATTTTTTAAAGTTGAACTTGTAGCCAAGTTCACCAAATCCCAATATTATGTGATCTACTCTAGCCAAGTGGGGATTTCATTCATCATCCGTTAACTAAATATCATCTACATAGGGCAGAGATTCAGGGTCAATACCATGAAGAATTGACACTGTGCGTGCAGCAAATATACCTGTGCTATTCTTATAACCTATTAGCAAACGTCCATATCACATTTGAAAACCGAGGGCAGTAAAAGTGGTCCAATCTCGGCTTTCTACATTATTAATGAGTGCCATACTATGTGTGTTTTGCACTGCAAATGTGCGAGTATGACTGTTTAAATGTCTATAATCTAAGACAATGCAATACGAATGATCAGGTAAAAGAGGATTATTCATCTGAGAGACACAGGGTTCAATTACTACCAGGTACTCCTATTGGGAGAGTATTTCTTTAACAGATACCTTAGTATCTCGTTTGATAGGATATTGTGGTTTCACTTTCAGGCTGGACCATAAAGGTATAACATGATAAGGAGAATCCCTATCCCAGCCAACGTGATTGAGATAGAGCGCAGGGGCTAGTGCAAGAGCCCACTCAGCTGCATAAGCTTGTTTGGCTTCTTCAAGGACAAGAGCAGAAAAAGAAGTTCTCGTAACAGAAGAAAGGGGTGAGGTTTCCAGAAACTTCCCCTCAGGTTGAGTAAAAGGTATTAAAGGCAGGAAATCTTGTCTCCCAGACGGGAGCTCGCTGTGGTGCAGACATGTTGCCACAGGGAACTTGTTTTTAGGGTCATGATGGAGGCTGCCTGGTGGTCAAGGGCTCCTCCAGCCGAGTTGGCAAGAATGCAGAGAAAGAGCAGTTGGTGATGTATTTCTTTGATTATTGGCAATGTGATGTGTGAGTGTGTCTGGTGCACATTCAGGTCTCCAGTGGTTATAATCATCTGATGTGTTATTTCTTTTGATTATTGGCATTGTGATGTGTGAGTGTATCTGTGTTCACATTCAAGTCTCCAGTTGTCATACTCATCTGATATATTTAGTGTATATCTTTCTGATTATTTGCATTTACAGTGCTTATTTCTTGCAGTGAATGTCCAGTATTATTATCTGCTTGTATGTTATTCCATGTATTTTATTCCATGCATTTAAAAGCTGCATTTGCCAACTTTTAAGTGTGTTATTATTGCTTGCACATATATATGGTGGTCGCCAGTAGGTAGTTATTGTTAGGACCTAGTTTCCATAGGAAAAGCGTTTTTCGATTTGCCAATATCTTTGGTGCCGTTTGACAGGTCAGCTCCTGTCTTGAAAGTTTCAGGGTGATTCATCAAGCGGGGACCAAGAAAAAAGGGGGGTCCCAAAACGTGTTTCCCCATGTTATTTGCTGCTGAACGGAATTACACCAAATTTGGCAAAAAGGTAGCTCTTGGTTCAGAAAGTGACCTTTTTTTTTAAATGATGTAAATCCATTCAGTAGTTCCTGAGAAATTCCAAAAATAAAAATATCGATATCTGAGCACCAAGGAGCATTCGCGAATCCTCCAGAGCACGAGCCACGTGCCCCCGTCAAAAAAACGGAAGGCCGACCCTGGGGGATGGGGTCTACGGGGCCATAATTGGCCTCAGGAGAGGGCCAAGTAGCCCTCTTCCAAAAAAAACACAAAAAGACACGGAGCCACGCGGCCCCCCTCCTAATTAAAAAAAAAAGTAAAGGCTGCCCAGGCCCCTGGGTATGAGGGCCCCAGGGCCAGAAGTGTGGCCCCCTCCCGAATATTTAATTATTTTACACACAAAAAAGAATGAGGCAATGACCCAGGGGATGTGGTCCCCAGAGCCGATAAAAGGAAAGGGGACTTAATCACCCAACCAACAGCACACTAGGAGGTGTGTTTGCAGAGTGGTGGTAAAAGGGGGCATGGCCTGTGCCCACCTCTCAGCAATCCCACAGTGTGGGGCTTACTGGAGGTAAGAGGTAGGCGAGTTGGCTCCTAAGGACCCCCAGCAGCGAAGGGTACTTCAATCCCCATCCAAGAGCTTGCCAGGGAGCGCGTTTGCAGAGTTGTGGGCAAGGGGGCGTGGCCTGCTGTGAAAACTTAGCAATCCTGCTGTGTGGAACTTACTGGAGGTAATAGGAGGGGTAGTTGGCCCCCAAGGATGTCCTTGGGGGCCAACTACCCCTCTTGTTGCCTCCAGTAAGTCCCACACCGTGGGATTGCTAAAACATCTTCAGAGGCCACGCCTCCTTTCCCCACCACTCTGCAAACGCACCTCCTGGCAGACTACGGGATGGGGGATGAAGTCCACTTTACTCCTGAGGGACTTTGGGGGCCAAGAAGCCCTCCTGGTACCTCCTGTAAGTCCTACGCAGCAGACAGAATTCTAACGCGCACTTTCTCCACCACTCTGAAAACGTGACTACTAGTTATAGAAGCATTTGCAATGTAATAGGTTTTGCATTTGCGAGAGTTAGAGGTATTGGCATTGTAAATGTAACATTTTTTAATAATGTTTTTGGGTGTGAAGTGTATGTACGTTGTGTGGAGTGGAAATTTTGTGAATAGAAAGTATGTGGTATTTAGTATATAGGAATTATGTGAAGTGGGATTATGTGTTTTGGAGAGTAATGATGTGGTATCGTAGTCTGTGTTGTGGAGTGGTAACTCCAGGTTTAGTCTTCCTCGTTTCCATAGAAGCTAAACTATAAACTCAATGAGACACAAAAAAGAAGGAACCACTGAGGAGCACTTCTGGATCTAGTCAGAGGTATGAGTAGGGCCACTGGAATTATGTGACTGTGTGGCTGCACCAATTTTCATATAATTAAACATTTTCAGCATTTGCCAAATATTCCATCATCTGCTGCCTAATCTGCAGATTTGAACAAAAAAGCCTTGTTTCTAGCTAAAACGGCACAAATGTTCCCAAAAATGCAGCTTCACATGTTACAGCTGCGGAAGGCCTTTTGCAAAGCTGGAATGGTCTCGTGTTACTTATTGCTAAATGTGAGTGTTAAATTGGTACTAATGGTGCACAAACCTCTCTTCTTTCTGTGCCTTTCTTGCCTCTTTCTGCATTTCTCCTGCATCTTTCTGCGCCTTTCTTCCTCTTTCTGCAGCTCACTATCTTCTTTCTGCACTTCACCTGCCTCTTTCTCCATTTCTCTTGCCCCTTTCTGTACCTCACTTGCCTCTTTCAGTGCCTCTGTTGCTTTTTTCTGCAGATCTCTTACCTCTTTCTGCACCTCTCTTGCCTCTTTCTGTACCTCTCTTGCCTCTTTCTGTACCTCTCTTGCCTCTTTCTGTACCTCACTTGTCTCTTTCTGTACCTCTCTTTCCTCTTACTGCTCCTCACTTGACTCTTTCTGCTCCTCACTCTCTTCCTTCTGCCCCTCTCTTGCCTCTTTCTGCACTTTTCTTGTCTCTTTATGCACTTCTTGAGCCTCTTTCTGTACCTCTCTTGCCTCTTTCTGCACCTCAAGTGCCTCTTTCTGCACTTATATTGCCTCTTCCTACACTTATCTTGCCTCTGTCTATACCTCTCTTCCCTCTTTCTGCACCTCAATTGCCACTTTCTGCTCTTCTCTTGCCTCTTTCTGAACCCCACTCTCTTCTTTCTGCACCTCTCTTGCTTCTTCCTGCCACTCACTTGCTTCTTTCTGCATCGCTCTTGCCCCTTTCTGCACCACTATTGCCTCTTCCTACAACTCTGTTGTTTCTTTCTGCACTTCTCTTGCCTCTTTCTGTACCCTTTTTGTCTTTCAGCACCTCTGTTGCTTCTTTCTGCACTTCTCTTCCTTCTTTCTCCACCCATCTTGCCTCTTGCTGTATCCCTCTTGCCTCTTTGTGCACCTCTCCTACGTCTTTCTGCACTCCTCTTGCCTCTTTCTGCACCTCTTTTGGTTCTTTCTGCACTCCTCTTGCTTCTTTCTGCACCTCTTTTGCAAATTTCCGCATCCCTCTTGCCTCTTTTGGTACCCCTCTACTCTCTTTCTGCACTCCTTTTGCTTGTTTCTGCAACTCTCTTTCTGCACCTCTCGTGCCTCTTTCTGCACCTCTCTTGCCTCTTTCTGTACCTCACTTGCCTCTTTCTGTACCTCTCTTGCCTCTTACTGCTCATCACTTGCCTCTTTCTGCACCTCACCCTCTTCCTTCTGGCCCTCTCTTGCCTCTTTATGTACTTTTCTTGCCTCGTTCTGCACCTCTCGAGCCTCTTTCTGTACCCTCTTGCCTTTTTCTGCACCTCAAGTGCCTCTTTCTGCACTTCTATTGCCTCTTCCTACACTTATCGTGCCCTGTCTATACCTCTCTTGCCTGTTTCTGCATCTCAATTGCCACTTTCTGCTTTTCGCTTGCCTCTTTCTGAAGCCCACTCTCTTCTTTCTGCACCTCCCTTGCCTCTTTCTGCACCTCCTTGCTTCTTTCAGCATCGCTCTTGCCTCTTTCTGCACCACTATTGCCTCTTCCTGCAACTCTGTTGTTTCTTTCTGCACTTCTCTTGCCTCTTTCTCCACCCTTTTTGTCTTTCAGCACCTCTGTTGCTTCTTTCTGCACTTCTCTTCCTTCTTTCTGCACCCGTCTTGCCTCTTGCTGTACCCCTCTTGCCTCTTTGTCCACCTCTCCTACGTCTTTCTGCACTCCGCTTGCATCTTTCTGCACCTCTTTTGGTTCTTTCTGCACTGCTCTTGCTTCTTTCTGCACCTCTTTTGCAAATTTCTGAATCCCTCTTGCCTCTTTTGGTACCCCTCTTCTCTCTCTCTCTGCACCACGTTTGCCTGTTTCTGCAACTCTCTTGCCTCTTTCTGCAGTTCTCTTGCCTCCTTCTGCACATCACTTGCCTCTTTCTGCACTTCTATTGCCTCTTTCTGCACCCCTGTTGTCTCTTTCTGCACCCCTGTTGTCTCTTTCTGCACTCGTCTTCCCTCTTTCTGAACCTCTCTTGCTTCTTTCTGTACCTCTCTTGCTTCTTTCTGCACCCTCCTCCCTTTTTTGCATCCCTCTTGCCTCTTTCAGCTGTTCTCCTGCCATTGTCTGTACCTCTCTTACCTCTTTCTGCACCTCACTTTCCTCTTTCTGCACTTCTCTTGCTTCTTTCCACACCTCTGTTGCTTCTTTCATCAATTCTCTTGCCTCTTTCTGCACTTCTCTTGCTCGTTTCTGCACCTCACTTGCATCTTTCTGCACCTCTGTTACTTCTTTCTGCACCTCACTTGCTACTTTCTGCACCCTTCTTGCCTCTTTAGCACCCCTCTTTTCTCTTTCTGCATCTCTCTTGTGTCTTTCTGCAACCCTGTTCCCTCTTACTGTACCTTTCCTAACTGTTTCTGTACCTCTCTTGCCTCTTTCTGTACCTCTGTTGCTTCTTTCTGCACTGCTCTTACTCTTTTTGCACCCTTCACGCATCTTTAAGCACCTCTGTTGCTTCTTCCTGCACTTCTCTTCTTTCTTTCTGCACCCCTCCTCCCTCTTTCTGTACTTGTCTTGCCTCTTTGTGCACCTCTCCTACCTTTTTCTGCACCCCTCTTGCCTCTTGTTGAACATCTGTTGGCTCTTTCTGCAGTGCTCTTGCTTCTTTCTGCACCTCACTTGCCTCTTTCTGCACTTCTCTTGCTTCTTTCTATACCTCTGTTGCTTCTTTCAGCAATACTCCTGCCTCTTTTTGCACTTCTCTTTCTTCTTTCTGTAACCCTCCTGTCTCTTTCTGTACCTTTCTTGGCTCTTTTTGCACCTCTCCTACATCTTTCCGCAGCCCTCTTTCCTCTGTTTGAACTCTGTTGGCTCTTTCTGCACTGCTCTTGCTTCTTTCTACACCTCTGTTGCTTCTTTCAGCAATTTGCATGTTTCTTTCTGCACTTCTCTTGCTTGTTTCTGTAATTCTCTTATGTCTTTCTGCACCTCTCTTGCCTCTTTCTGCACCTCACCTGCTTCTTTCTGTACCCTTCCTGCCTCTTTCCACACCCCTCTTCCCTCTTTCTGCACCTCTCTTGACTCTTTTTGCACCCCTGGTCCCTCTTGCTGCACATTTCCTTCCTATTTCTGCACCTCTCTTGCCTATTTCTGTACCTCTCTTGCCTATTTCTGCAATTCTCTTCCTTCTTTCTGCACCCCTCCTGCCTCTTTCTGCACCTCTGTTGCCTCTTTGTGCACCTCTTTAGCCTCTTTCTGCACTTCACTTGCTTCTTTCTGCACCTCTGTTGCTTCTTTCTGCACTTCTCTTGCCTCTTTCTGCACCTCTGACTTAGAGGTAGTTTTAACCCCCCTGCCCTATTATGTACTAGGGCCTTACAGGGGAGGTCATGCCAATCACAGGGTTACCCCAACCCATGGTGAACCCTAGTGTATCTAGGTATTTTCACTGTATTCTAAGTGTCTTTCAGCATAGCACTGGCTCCGGCCCTGGTTAGTCATCTGTAACATACTGCTGACTTTGCACATTGGTCTAAACCTCATACTTTGTTATTAATGCTGCTAGATTCTGCAGGTTCGTCCAACCTTTTTACTGTGATTTTACTACTGTAACCTTGTATTTGTATTGGATGATATTGTATATTTACATGTTTTAAAACTTGTATTGTATTTGCCATTGGTAGTGATGAATTGTGCTTTTATGGATATTTTTATCCGAATAAAGATTATTTGACTTGACTTGACCTGGTTAGTCAGAGTCAGTTACCACCAGTACCAGTCAGCAAAAAGTTGGGGGCACAGGATGAGTTTGCAACAAGGCCTCTTTCTGCACCTCTGTTGGTTCTTTCTGCATATCTCTTGCTTCTTTCTCCACTTTTCTTCAACTTTCTGGACTTCTGTTGCCTCTTTATGCATTTCCCTTGCTTCTTTTTGCGCTTATCTTCCTCTTTCTGCACATGTCCTACCTCTGTAGGTATAGTTAGAAATTAGCATATTAAATACCTTTGAAATTCACCAAAAAAACCATATGTTTCAGGGACGTTATAGTTAGAAATTAGCATTTAAAAAACCTTAGAAATTCACACAAAAAAACACAGATTTCAGGGATGTTATAGCTAGTTGGACATTTCACTCGTAGAAAACCAGAGAAATTCAGCCGTTATAGTTAGTTGAGTGAGCTATAACTCACGCCCCCGCAATGCACTGCTGATGACATCACATATGACATCACTCATGACATGGTCAGGGACATCACTCATGACATCACTGATGACATTTCAAATGACATCACTGATTACATCATCCACGTGATCATCTGATACACCTCCTCACACCCTAAAATAACCTTTGATACACCCACTCTAAAATACAGACTACTATTCTCAAAACCATAGACACACCAATACCAGTTAGTACATACCCACTCACTGATTCCTAGGTCTATATACACATCCACTCACTCACCCATACAGTCACTCATACATGCAATCACTCATCAATACAGCCACTACCATGTGCACTCATTCACCCATACAGACACACACACACCACCACTCACCCATAGAGTTCATCACACACCTAGTCAATCATGAAAAAGAATCAATCACACTCCCATTTACTCACCTATACAGTTATACACACACAACCTCACTTATTGATACAGATACTAACACATACTTACTCTCTTATACAATCACTGACACAAGCACACACTCATCCATACAGCCATTCTCACAATCACTCACTCACATATAGTCACTTATATACTCCAACACTCACATCTACTGCCTTTCACATATGTAGTTACTCACACATGCACCACTGAGACATCCATTCACTCGCCAACACAGCCATACATACACTCACCCACCCATACGAATTTCTCTGGTTTTGTGCGAGTGAAATGTCCAACTAACTATAACCTCCCTGAAACCTGTGCTTTTTTCAGGATATTTCCAAGGTTTTTTTAATGCTAATTTCAAACTATAACGTCCCTGAAACCTATGTTTTTTTCAGTGAATTTCAAAGGTTTTTAAATGATAATTTCTAACTATAACGTCCCTGAAACCTATGGTTTTTTCAGTGAATTTCAAAGGTCTTTTAAATGATAAGTTCTAACTATTCCTACATAGGTAGGACATGTGCAGAAAGAGGAAGAAACGTGCAGAATGAATCAAGAGATATGCAGAAAGAGGCAACAGAAGTCCAGAAAGTCGAAGAAAGGTGCAAAAAGAAGCAAGAGACATGCAGAAAGAACCAAAAGAGGTGCAGAGTCATCCTGTGCCCCCAAATATTTGCTGACTGGTACTGGTGGTAACAGACTCTGACTAACCAGGCCCGGAGCCACTGCTATCCTGAAAGACACTTAGAATACAGTAAAAACACCTACATACACTAGGGTACACTATGGGATAGCGTACCCTTGTGGTTGGCATGACCTCCCCTGTAAGGCCCTAGTACATAATAGGGAAGGGAAATTGAAACTACCTCTAACTCAGGGGTGCTGAAAGAGGCAAGAGAGGTGCAGAAAGAGGCAAGAGAGGTACAGAAACAGGCAAGGGAAGTGCAGAGAATTTCTGAAAGAAGCAACAGAGGTGTAGAAAGAAGCAAGAGAAGTGCGGAAAGAGCCAAGTGAGATGCAGAAACAGGCAAGAAAGGTACTGAAAAATGGAAGACAAATGCAGAAAGAGGCAACAGGAGTGCAGAAAAATGCAAGACAGGTGTAGAAAGAAGCATGGGAAGTGCAGAATGAAGTAACGGGGGTGCCGAAAGAGGCAAGAGCAGTGCAAAAAGAAGCAACAGAGTTGCAGAAGGAGGCAAGATAACTGCAGTAAGAGGCAAGAGAGTTGTAGAAACAGGAAAAGGAGGTACAGAAAGAGGGAACAGAGGCGAAGACAGAGTCAAGAGAGTTGTAAAACAGGTAGAAGGGGTACTGAAAGAGGCAAGAGCGATGTAGAAATTTGCAAGAGAGGTGCAGAAAGAAGCAAGAGCAGTGCAAAAGAAACAACAGAGGTGCAAAAATAGGCAAGTTAGGTGCAGATGGAGGCTAGAGAACTGCAGAACAATGCAAGAGAGTTGCAGAAACAGGACTGCAGGGCCCCTCAGTATTCAAGGGGACTTAATCCCCCAATTTAGAACATGCCAGGAAGGGGGCGTTTGCAGAGTTTGCAGAGTGGTAGAAAAAGGGGGCGTGGCCTGTGTCCAGTTTTCAGCAATCCCACTATCTGGGACATCCTGGAGGTATCAGGTAGGCTAGTTGACCCCTAATGACCCCCAGCAGCGAAGGGGACTTCAATCCCCATCCAAGAGCATGCCAGAGAGTGTGTGTGCAGAGTGGAGGGGAAAGGGAGCATGGCCTGCTATGACAACTTAGCAATCCTGCTGTGTGGGACTTACTGGAGGTAATAGCTAATATATATATTTTTTTTTTTTTTTTTTTTTTTTTGAAACCGTTTATTGCAGTTCGTAAGAGTTACAAGTATGGGCCTACAACCATCCGGCCGGCCGCTAGAATGACAAAAAGCATATTGCACACATACAGTAAAAGTCTCTAGGCAGTGTAGAGCAGTGAAAACAGGAGTAATCAATGGTGCAGGCCACACAGCTCCAAGCCCACAGTACGGTTCCCTTTTCTTGAAACAAAACAACACCAAAAAACCACACCCGCAAGGCAACCCGCGATCCAGAATAACAGCACGTGCTCCATAAGTGGGGGATCCAAACCAGCAGCAGAACTCTGAAGAGGGGAATGGGAATAGATCAGGGACTGGGGGACCGCGCGCCCGCGGCTGAGGGAGGGGGGCCGTCTAGGGAGGCTAATATATATATTTGAATTGAACTGAATATATTATCTACTGGCGGTCGCCAGTAGATAGTTATAGTTAGGACCGAGTTCCCATAGGAAATCTGAAAATTCTATTTTGAATAACTTTGGCGCCGGTTGACTTATCTTATTGAAATTTTAAAAACTAATGGGGCGCTCCGCTCAGCTCCTACCCTGAAAGTCTCGGGGTGATTCGTCAAGCGGGGGCGGAGAAAAAAGGGGGGTCCCAAAACGCGTTTTCCCCATGCATTTTCCCATAGGACCTTTAGTCGAAGGTACAGCCCGAACGGCTGAACAGAATTACTTGAAATTTGGCAAAGAGGTAGTCCTCAGGTCAGGCATGTGCCTTTTGCATATATGGTGTAAATCCGTTCAGTAGTTCCTGAGAAAATCAAAAGTAAAATCATATACATATCTGGGCGGAGCCTAACCACACATCTCATTGTGAGATCTGATTGGCTGTCAGCACTTCATCCAAGAAGTGTTGGCAGCCATCTTGGGACCAATATACATGATAGCACCTCATTAAAAAGCATTGCAGTTAATAGACGGTTTTAAGACTTTAGTTACATTATAAATCATTTGTTTTTTTTTTTTTTTTTTTTTTTTTTTTAAACCGTTTATTGCAGTTCGTAAAAGTTACAAGTATGGGCCTACAACCATCCGGCCGGCCGCTAGAATGACAAAAAACATATTGCACACATACAGTAAAAGTCTCTAGGCAGTGTAGAGCAGTGAAAACAGGAGTAATCAATGGTGCAGGCCACACAGCTCCAAGCCCACAGTACGGTTCCCTTTTCTTGAAACAAAACAACACCAAAAAACCACACCCGCAAGGCAACCCGCGATCCAAAATAACAGCACGTGCTCCATAAGTGGGGGATCCAAACCAGCAGCAGAACTCTGGAGAGGGGAATGGGAATAGATCAGGGACTGGGGGACCGCGCGCCCGCGGCTGAGGGAGGGGGGCCGTCTAGGGAGACGGAGCAGGCGAGGCAGCCGGTAGCAGTGGTGGCTCACAAATACCCCCGCGGTAGGCGTTCCAGGGGCCCCAGATTTTCACCCACGCCCCAGGCTTACCTCTCGCCACATACACCACCTTTTCACGAAACATACACCAATCCATATGCTCTTTCCAGTCCGACACCGCCGGGGGCCTCTGGGATCCCCACAATTGAGCAATGTCGCGCTTGGCTATCATGTATCCCAGAGTCACCCACCGCGTCTGCGGGACCGAATAGTCATTCGGTTCCCATACATTCAGCAAGCATCTCCTCGCTTCAGGCAGCAGCGCAACACGCGTCACCACACGCAGGACCTCATGCACACCACGCCAGAATCGCTCCACCTTCGGGCACTCCCACAGTATATGCATGAAAGTCGCCAACGCACCACAGCCACGCTTACACATTCCGTCACCAGCAAAGCCCATACGCAGAAGCCTTGGCCCCGTCACGTAAACCCGGTGAAGGATCTTGAGCTGGACGAAACGAAGGCGAGCCGGGATGGCCACCTCTTTCGGAGAGGCCACCGCGGAAATCCAATCCTCATCGTCCAGCTCCAGCCCGTCGGCAACCCAAGCCTCGCGGAGACTAGTCAGCAGGCACGATCTATCGTTGATCAGTTTTTTGTATATGAGGGAGATCGTGCTGTCCGGGACATGGCCATCTAGGACTCTGTCCTCCAGGGGGGAAGACTCCGGAATGGATGCGACATCCGGGAAGACGGAGCCCAGCGCATGGCGAACCTGTAGGTACCGAAAGTACTCACTGCCCTGCAGCTGGAACTCCGCCTGCAGCGTCTCAAAAGTTTTGAATCCCCCCCTCGTCCAGAGATCTCCCACCGTGCTGATTCCGATCGTGTCCCACTTCTCGAAGCCCTTCGACGTCCACAGGGAGCCCAACCTCTCAGACGCATACAGCGGTGACGCCCGGGTCAAACGGTCCTTCCACCCCATAGCTGCATTAGCCGCGTGCCAGACACGCACCATGACACGCGTCGGTCCCGTCAAACGGGAGTCGGGCGCGCCAGCGTAGAGCGCTCGATTGTAATCGCCACCGGGCAGGAGCATCTTATCCATCTCGAATGCCGGGTTCAAGGCGGGCCCGTAAAGGCCATGATTAATTGCAGCTAGTTGGGAGGCCCAGTAATACCGTTTAATGTCAGGGAGGGCGACCCCCCCATCGTACCACGGGAGCGTCAATTTAGCCAGAGCAATGCGCGGCCTCCCGTCCCAGAACAGGCGCCGCTGGAGGCCCTCCACCTCACGGAAATAGCGTGCCGGGACCAAGTCCATAGTATTCTGGAGGGCGTAGAGGAAGCGTGGCAGGGACATCATTTTAAACAAGGCCGCTCGGCCGAGCGGCGAGAGCGGCAGACGCCGCCAGCGCACCACGTCCTCCCTCAAACGCCGGAGGGGGGGTAACAAATTCCGCTCGTAGCGGGCCTCCGGGTCAAGAGTGATATAGATACCCAGGTACCGAAAACCTTGGGAGGCAATCTGGATCGGACAGTCCCGTGGTAGGGCCGGAGCCTCCCCGGAAAGCACATACACACAGGATTTCGCCCAGTTGATGACCAGGCCTGAGTTGCGACCGAATGAACGCAAAACATCAACCAGGACGATCAGTGATTTACGCGGGGAGGCGAGATACAGAAGGATATCGTCAGCATAGAGGGACACACGGTCCTCATGCTCGGGGGTCCAGCGGAGACCACGGATAGAAGGGTGCCACCGCAGCCACTCCGCCAGGGGCTCCAGGGCCAGGGCAAACAGGAGAGGCGACAGGGGGCAGCCCTGTCGCGTACCCCTCCCCAGCGCGAATGGGGCCGAGACTCGCCCATTCACTACCACCTGCGCCAATGGGCCCGAATATAGCAATTTGACCCAGCTAATGAAACCCGGGCCAAACCCGAATTTTGCCAGCATCGCCCAGATGTATGGCCATTCAAGCGTATCAAACGCCATGGTGGCGTCCAAGGACGCCAAGATGGCCGGCTCCCGCACAAATGGGACACGCGCGAGCACCCCGTGCAAGCGCCGCAGATTGAGCGCCGTGTTGCGGTGCGGTATAAAGCCAGATTGGTCTTGGTGGACCAAATCGCCCACCACGCCAACCAACCTGTTGGCCAACACCTTGGCGAGGATTTTGGGCTCCGCGTTCAAAAGCGAAATCGGCCTATAGGATGTGACCCGTTCACGGGGCCTCCCCTCCTTGTGGATCACCACAATTGTGGCTAGACGCTGGTCCGGCGGGAGGGAACCCCGCGAGTGGGCCGCCAGGAACATCGCGCGCAGGTGGGGCGCCAACACATCCGGGCGTAGCTTGTAGAGCTCGATGGGAATACCATTGGGGCCCATGGCCTTGCCGGATGCAACCGAGCGAATAGCCAAGGCAATTTCGTCCGAGGTGGGAGGGGCGTCCAGCGAATCCCTGTCCTCCACCGTTAGGGAGGGCAGTGCGATGTCCCGAAGCAGGGCATGGGAGTCTGCCTCCGAGCAGGGGGAAACCGGGGAGTAGACTTCGCGGAAATAATCCGCGAAGCAGGAGACAATGGCTTCTGGCTCAGTGACACACGCACCATCAACACTCTCAATCAAAGGCACCACACGGCTCGCTCTCTCCCTCTTATCCAACCACGCAATCAATTTGCCAGCCTTATCACCCACATCATACAATCGCCCCTGCTGCTCTCTACTGAGGCCCCTGGCCGCCTCCGTGACAAGGGCCTGATAGGCCGCCTGCTTTAGGTGTAGAACATGCAACTTGTCGTCTGTTACCCCGCTTCCCAGGTCACCCTCCAGGTCTGCAATCTCGGCCTCCACCCGGGTCACCTCCTCCCGCTCGCGCCGCCGGGCATGGGAGATAAAGGAGAGGGCCTCCCCTCTAAGGACTACCTTGAAAGCCTCCCACAGGGAGATGGCCGAAGAGACCGACCCCACATTCTCATCGAAATATCGCTGTAGGGATTTGATCAAATCAGCACGAATGGTGGGGTCACGCAAATACCATGCATTGATTGGGGCCACCCTGCCATCCCCCCTCGGGAAGACATCGAGATGCAACAACAATGGGGAGTGGTCTGAGATACCCCGCGCTAGATGGCGCACCTCCCCCACCCTCCCTGCGTGGGCCGCCGGGACAAGGATGTAATCAAGCCGCGAGAGGCTACCATGGGCACCCGAGTGGAAGGTGTACTGTCGCAATGCAGGATGCTTTAATCGCCAGCAATCCACCAGGCCCAGCGTGTCCAGAAGGCCGGGCAGCCACGCCTGTGCCCGGGGGAGGTCCCTAGGGGGATGGCGATCCATAGACCCAGAGGCTACCGCATTAAAATCCCCTCCAACCACCAGCAGGCCACTCGGAAGGTCCAGAAGAAGGCGCCCCAGGTCCGCAAATGTGGTGGCTTGTAACCCAGGCGGGACGTACACTGATATAAAGATAAACACTCTACCCTCCATTCTTCCCACCAGAACAGTGAAACGTCCCCTCTCATCATGGCGCACCTCATCAATCTCCAACGGGAGCGAGTTCTTGATCATAATACCCACCCCCCGCGAGCCCGAGGTGAAGCCAGAATGGGCCGCCAAACGATATCCCCGCCGGTTCATTGCATGAAAGGAGTTACCTATAAGGTGCGTCTCCTGCAGGAAGACAACATCTGGCGAAATACGTTTTAAGTACTGCAGGACCACACCACGCTTAATCCTATCCCCCAGGCCGTTAACATTCCATGACAACACAGCCAAATCCCTACCCCCATCATACGTCGAAACAATCGGTCGTCCCCCATCGAGCATCCTAAAAACAACAACATAGTAGCGGGTTTGCCCTGCGGTGCTAACAAACAACACACCCCCCCCACCCCCCGGTCCCAACAAAACTCCCCCCTCCCTGCACCCCTGCATGAGCCCAGACAGCCCCCCCAAAGTGCAGTGTGCCTGTCGCCCCGTAGCTAAAATACTAACTAGTCCCCCAGAGGAGGAGGGAAGCCCCCAACAGACCCCGCACGACCTCCATAGGAGGGGAAAATACGCAATCAATAAATGGTGAAGGAACAACGTCCAGAGCACGGCCTATGCAGTCACCCCTCAATTCTGCTCCGGCGGGCCCTCCTCGCCAGCCGCGTCCCCCCCGCCCCCCCGGCCCCGATCTCCAGGCAGAGTGTCCAGCCAGTCCCCAGCCGCCTCGGGCCGGTCGAAGAAGTGCGTGCGACCATCCACCTCCACCCTCAGCTTAGCTGGAAAGAGCATTGAGTACTTGAGGTTCAGGTCCCTTAGGCGACGTTTAACACCAAGAAAGCTCTGCCGCTGCTTCTGGACCGCCGGGGTAAAGTCTGGGTAGAAATGTACCTCCATGTTGTCAAGCTTGACCGGTCCCTGTTGTCTGGAGGTCTGGAGGATAGCATCTCTGTCCCGGAAATTAAAAATCCGGGCAATGAGAGGCCGCGGCGGGGCACCAGTCTTAGGTCTGCCCCCGGGGACCCGGTGAGCACGCTCCACCGCAAATAGCTTACTCAGCCCCCGGGGCTGGAGATGGGTCAGGATCAACTCTTCCACGAAGAGATCCGCCGCCTCCGCCTCTCGTCCCTCCGGCACCCCCACAATACGGACATTATTCCTCCGGGCCCGACCCTCGGAGTCCTCCAGTCGCCGGTCCATCAGGGCGCTCGCCTGGCCAAGCCGGCGCACCTCCTTCTGGAGGGCCACCACGTCTGTCGTGAGGCTCGTTGTGGTGTGGGCCAGGGAGTCGACTCGGTCGTTTGTTTTGGACAAGTCTGCCCTCACAAGGCTCACATCCACCAGGACCGAGTCTATTTTTTGCGCCAAGGTGTCGAAACGCTGGTCCACCGAGGCCTTCATCTCTGCGATGGCGCCCATGACGTCCCGGAGGGTCAGATCCACCGGATGAGCGGATGCCTCCGTCGGGCCCACCGGGGATGTACGCGATGTCTCCGGAGAACCCTTCTGGAGCGTGTAGCGGTCCATACTGTTGGCCTGGTGCGCCGTGCCACGGCGGGTCGTCTTCACCTTCGCCCGGTCGCCATCTTGTTTGGTGGACATGCTGGCTCCTCCACCGTCGTGCCAAGCACCCCAGACGGGCCGCTATACCAAGTCACGGGTGCCAGGGGGGGGCAGGGGCGACCACCGAACCGCGGGTCAACCCACCGCCGGCGGGTCAGCCGGGCTCCTGGACAAGGCCACACCACCACACCCCGCTCCGCAGTCCGACCCCGCTTGAGAGCTAGGAGGGCGCAAAAGCGAAAGCGAAAGCGCGGGGTACGCCAGTCGCCCAGCCCCGTTCGCCGCTGTTATTCACTTTGTCCCCGGATCGCCCCACTACTCCAATCCGGGGGGCCGGCGAGGAGAAGGCCACAACCTTCGATCGATGCTCCCACCGGCGTCCGGGGTCCGATTCGAGCCCAAAAAACGGGTGGCGCCTCAGCTCCGGTTCCCCAACACAGTCCCCTTAACAAGGACAGGATATCGCCAGGATTAATTCAGGAGGTCGCGGAGGTCCTCGGGAGCCTCGCACCTACGCGGCCATCTTGGTTGCGCGCTAGGCTCCTCCCTATAAATCATTTGTTGATGGTACCATACTCATTTTAGGAATTGTGGTATGTTCTAAGGTGATTTTACCATGTGAAAAAGCCTTCTGCTGGGATATAATGATTCATGTTTCAGAGAAAACCATTTTCACATGCTTTTCCCACAGAGGTTTGGAAGGTGATCTATAAGCTAAACTGAGAGCATATTTTCTGTAAATTCACATTATCTTTCTCAGTCATGTGAGAATGAAGTCTGACATACTCAGTAAAACATGTACATCCAACAAGGGCAGAGACTGTCAGTTGATTCCTTTGTGTTCTACTGCAGCTTCCCAGAGTGTTCCAAAGAACAACTAGAGCGCTAACAGTCTTACTTATGACAAAGGTATGGCACACCTGAAGCCATCTTGATTGGAATAAAGTGGTAACATTTAAAACATTTAATTTAAAAAGGAACAAAATGAGAGGGTTCATTTTGCCATTGAATGTATGATTAGTGCTGCAGAAAGAAAAATTAGGGCACATTTTGAGTGACTTCTCAAATCCTCTTCTATTTCATTAAAGAATTATGACATGCAGACTGAAACATGCACTTTCAATACCAGCAGCAGACTTCCCTGGTGAGCAGTAGCTTTACTACAGTGATCTAATGAGCAACTAGAGTGCTAACATTCTGAATTTATAGCAAATGTGTGACACATCTGAATGCCTTCTTCATTGAATCAAAGTAAAAAACTGACAGTATGCCTCCTGAGGAGACTGCAGTAAATGAGGAAATTAGGTAACTTCATAACAAGTCTCCCTAGATGGCCACCAGAGACAAAAGAGCCCAAATGTAGCACAAATATCACCGAGATGTAGCCCAAGTATAGCCCAAAGACAGAAATCCCAGAGTGTTTTAAAGAACAACTAGAGCGCTAACAGGCACATGCATCAAAAAGAGAATTTGCGAGTCCTTATTTGCGATTTTTAAGGAATCGCAAATAAAGACTCGCAAAACACGATGCAACAAAAACAATGCGAGAATATTGCGAATCGCTAAAAATCGCTAAATAAATTGCGATTTCGGCATTTGCGAACTCGCTATTAGCGATTTCGCAATTAGCGAAATCGAAAATACCGAAGTCGCTTTTTGATGCATCCTGATGACATCACAACCAGGAAGTGAGCAGCACCAGCCTCATTTCCAGTGCACAGTGTCAGGGAGAGGAGGGAGCTGGCTCTGGGAGCTGAACAGGAGTGTGACAGAGACAGAAGAACAACTTTTGCTATCAAATGGAAGCCTCACAAACAGCAGAGGAGAGCCAAACAGGCAGGAAACGCAAAATTAAATTTGCAGAAAAAGAAATTGACACCCTCATTGAGGGAGTAGTCCACAGCCATGACAAGCTGTTTGGAAAGGCATCATTGAAAGTGGCAGAGCAGGAGAAAAGGAAAATCTGGCTCCGGATCCAAAACAGGGTCAATGCCATTGGGGTGACACACCGCACCATTGAAGAACTCAAAAAACGATGGTACGACTTGCGCAGTCGGGCTAAGGTGCGCATAGCTGACCGGCTGAAGGAGGAAAAGAAGACAGGAGGGGGAACACCAACAGACACTGGGAACACTCCCATGGAGGACTTGGTTGAATCCACCATCCAGCCAGAAGCTGTTGTTGGTGTGACCCAGCTGGACACGTCCGGAGCAGCAAACACATCTGAAGGTAAGATGAATGTATGTTTCCTTAGTTATTCAAAATGTAAAGGTAGAACATGACCACAGTACAGCCCAAGTGCAGACTCTGAACATCCACTACACAATGTATTCAGTAGGTGAGGGGCATTATGGGAGATGTAGTCAGGTCAAGCAGTTACAATGTCAAATCTCAGAGTAACAACCCAAAAAAGCTTAATAGAGTATAAAATCATTTACAAAGGCAGAAATTTATTACTGTGCAATTAATATCACAGACATGAAATAATACAGTGTTGCACTGTTTCACCTCACAGATGCTCAACGTGTAGAAGATGTGGATAGCGATTCCCCAGACATGCAGGACACCAGCGCAGGTGAACAGATGGACACACCCGTGGTGCAAATAAATCCCTCACGTCCAACAAAGTCACGCAGGGCTACTGTTCCATCCCTAGTCACCATGGAGTGTGATGATGAGGCTGATGCAACACCAGGTGGCAGCCATGGCCAGACAACTTCCATCACACAACCACAACCACAGGTCCCCAGAACTAATCACAGAGCCCGGCGTAGGAGAGGAAGAGCACTCAGGACACAGCAGGAGGAGCAACCAAGTGATGTCTGGGGTGGTCTTGAGGGACAGATGCTCCGTATGCAGCGCCTGCAGACAAAAAACACACGATTAGTACAATTGCAAGTTGGCAAGATGGCTAGCAACATAGCAGTACTGTCAGAAAGTGTGCAGCAACTGAGCAAGGTGATGCATGAGGGAAATGTATCCCAGAAGAGACAGCATCGTCAACTAATGCTGCAATTGAAAATGTTTGCTAAATCAAACAATAGATTGGCCACGACAACTGCACTGCTGGCACATAGGTCTGTGACCATGTAAACTGAAATGTGCCATTGGAGTGGCGATGTGGCTAAAGCACTGGACCAGGTCACCAATGCAGTTGATTTGCTAAATGCTTCCACAATTGCGGCCAACAATTCCGCGCCCGAAGAGGGTAGTGAGGGTGGCTCAAGCCTAAGTAGTGTGGCAGTTCCAGTCCGCACTGCAGGAAGACGCAACACACGCAGCAGTACCCCCGCCGCTTCCAACATAACGGATGACAATGCTGGGTCTGACAGGCGTCTGGGTGTTCGTGGGAAAAAGCGCTAGACTGGCATGTACAAGTACATTCCACTATGGTGACGTAACCATTTATTTGGATTTGACTTTTCACAGACTGACAAGTAAATTGACATTTGCAAACCACTTATGTCCATTGCACTGCTCAGATTACAAGTGTGCTTGAACACTCATGGCAATTTTATTTAATTAAAGAATACTTTGATAGCAATATTCAGTTTCTGTGTCATCATTACTCACCTCAGAAATAATTTTGTGTGATGTCAAATCTTCTCCGACGCCCTTCTGCTGCGCTTGCCCCTTGTGCTGCATGGTGGTGTGGCACTTGCTGGTTCCCATCCTCCGAATCGCTGTCAGACACCTCGATGTCCATTCCTCCCCTTGTCGCTATATTGTGCAGCATGGCACATGCTGCTACTATCTTGCAGCATTGTTCAGGGTTGTACTTCAGTGCTCCACCGGTCTTATGTAGACATCTGAATCGGCTCTTCAACAGCCCAAATGTGCGCTCTATGATGTTCCTTGTCGAAATATGTGCTGCATTGTACCTCTGTTGATTGGCAGTTGTGGGATTGAGGTAAGGCGTCATTAGGTAATTACGCAAGGCGTATGCGCTGTCACCTACATGTAATGGAGCAAAGAGTCAGTGGCAGCTTCATATTGACATACGTACAATGACAGTGATAAACTATAACACATATTTACCAAGCACATGTCCCTCTCCAAATTCTCCCCTGACAAGACGGGTGTGTATGCCACTTTGCCTGAAGATATAAGAGTCATGTGCACTCCCTGGAAATTGCGCAACAATGTCAGTGATAATGTTTTTGGCATTGCAAACAACCTGAATATTGAGGGAATGGTAACATTTCCTATTTCTATATAAATATTCCTGTGTTGCAGGGGGACATATTGCAACGTGGGTGCAATCAATACAACCCAAAACATGTGGAAAACGAGCTATCTGGTAGAACTCCTGTTTGGTTTTTGCAAGGTCAAGCGCGGTGGTAGGGAACTTGATGTGAGACCCGATCACGGCCATCATGGCATCAAGGAATGCTTTCAATATTCGTGAAAGTGCGCTTTGTGACACACCTCCCGCAACAGCAATGACCCCCTGAAAACTGCCTGACGCCAGGAGGTGTAGGCAACATAGGACCTGCACATGCGTTGGGATGGCATTGGTCCTACGTGTCTGTCGTTGCATTATGGGGTCCAATTCATTGATTAGGTCATGGATCATTGCTGCATTGAGCCTATACTTGTCGTATATCTCATCCTCTTGCTGGCCTAGCAAAGTTATGCGGACTCTGAAGATGCGCTCATTCATTCGCCTCCGTCTCTGTGCGGCAGCCTGCAGCCTCATCCTCCTCGCCATCAGGTAAATCCCTGCCATTGTGAACAGTGCTGGCTCATTCTGGCTGTGTTTAAATGGGTTTCAGTTGGTTTTCACCTGTCTGTGATTTGCACTCATGATTACCACCTGGTTGTGATCCTTCTTATTTAGCGATCGCTAAATTGCGATTTTCATGGGAATCGCTATTTGCGATTTTTCATGCATCCATTTAGCGAATCGTTGTTTGCGATTCCCTAATTGGGAGACGCTAATACCGATTCGCTATTTGATTCGCAGAATGTTTTGCGATTTCTTATATTTGCGAAAAAATGGTTTTTCGCAAATATACAGTTGATGCATTTCAACACTGACTTTTGCGATCGCAAACGGCCAATTTTTGCGATTCGCACCGTTTGCGATCGCAAAAAGGTTTGATGCATGTGCCTGAAACAGTCTTACATATGACAAAGGTATGGCACACCTGAAGCCATCTTGATTGGAATAAAGTGGTAACATTTAA
Organism: Triturus cristatus; assembly: GCF_964204655.1. Taxonomy (NCBI): domain Eukaryota; kingdom Metazoa; phylum Chordata; class Amphibia; order Caudata; family Salamandridae; genus Triturus; species Triturus cristatus. The sequence continues at coordinate 924,051,450 of NC_140588.1, forward strand.
AACATTTAATTTGCAAAGGAACAAAATGAGGGGGTTCATTTTGCCATAGAAATTATGATTAGTGCTGCAGAAAGAAAACTTAGGGCACATTTTGACTTCTCAAATCCTCTTCTATTTCATTAAAAAGTTCTGACATGCAGACTGAAACATGCACTTTGAATACCAGCAGCAGACTTCCCTGGTGAGCAGTAGCTTTACTACAGTGATCTAATGAGGAACTAGAGTGCTACCATTCAGAATTTATGGCAAATGTGTCACATCTGAATGCCTTCTTGATGGAACCAAAGTAAACAAGCATTGAAAATGCAATAGGTCTCGCCCTCGTTTAAGTTAAAGCAATTCTGTTTCTAATTAGGTGGCTTTTTAGCTTTGCTTTTATTAGTGTTTTTCAAAGTTTCATGTACATAACATGCATATATGTATATGTATGCATGCATTTATATTTGTATTTATATAGATATGCAGATTATATATATGTTTATATATGTGTGTATATATATATATATACACATACATATATATAAATGCATATGCATATATGTGCATATGTGTGCGTGTAGAGAGAGGTAGAGAGAGGTAGAGAGGTAGAGGTGTAGAGGTAGAGACGTAGAGGTAGAGAGGTAGAGGTAGAGAGGTAGAGGTAGAGAGGTAGAGGTAGAGAGTAGTAGAGAGAGAGAGGTAGAGAAAGGTAGAGAGGTAGAGAGTAGAGGATGAGTAATAGAGAGTAGAGAGTAGAGAGAGAGTAGTAGAGAGTAGTAGAGAGAGTAGCAGAGAGTGAGCAGGAGAGAGTAGTAGAGTGAGTAGTAGAGGGTGAGTAGTAGAGAGTAGTAGAGAGTGAGAAGTAGAGAGTAGTAGAGAGTAATAGAGAGTGAGTAGTAGCGGAAGTAGTAGAGAGTAGTAGAGAGTGAGTAGTAGAGAGTGAGTATTAGAGAGTGAGTAGTAGAGAGTGAGTAGTAGAGAGTAGTAGAGAGTGAGTAGTGGAGAGATTGTAGCAGCGAGAGAGTAGTAGAGAATGAGTAGTAGAGAATGAGTAGTAGAGAATGAGTAGTAGAGAGAGTAGTAGAGAGAGTAGTAGAGAGTGAGTAGTAGAGAGTAGTAGAGAGTGAGTAGTAGAGAGTAGTAGACAGTGAGTAGTGGAGAGAGAGTAGCACAGAGAAAGTAGTAGAGAGTGAGTAGTAGAGAGTGAGTAGTTGAGAGTGAGTAGTAGAGAGTGAGTAGTAGTGAGTAGTAGAGAGTGAGTAGTAGAGAGTAGTACAAAGTGAGTAGTAGAGAGTAATTAGTAGAGAGTAGTGGAGTAGTAGAGAGTGAGTAGTAGAGAGTAGTAGAGAGTGAGTAGTAGAGTGAGTAGTAGGGAGTAGTAGAGAGTGAGTAGTAGAGTGAGTAGTAGAGTGAGTAGTAGAGAGCAAGTAGTAGAGAGTGTGTAGTAGAGAGAGAGTAATAGAGAGTGAGTAGTAGAGAGTGAGTAGTAGAGAGAGTAGTAGAGAGTAGTAGAGTAGTAGAGTGAGTAGTAGAGAGTGAGTAGTAGAGAGTAGTAGAGAGTAAGTAGCAGAGAGAGTAGTAGAGAGTAGCAAAGTGAGTAGTAGAGAGTGAGTAGTAGAGAGAGAGTAGTTGAGAGTGAGTGGTAGAGAGTAGTAGAGTAAGTAGTAGAGAGTAGTAGAGAGAGTAGTAGAGTGAGTAGTTGAGAGTGAGTAGTAGAGAGTGAGTAGTTGAGAGTAGTAGAGAGTAGTTGAGAGTAGTAGAGAGTGAGTAGTAGAGTGAGTAGTAGAGAGTAGTAGAGAGTGAGTAGTAGAGAGTGAGTGGTAGAGAGTAGTAGAGAGTAGTAGAAAGTGAGTAGTAGAGAGTGAGTAGTAGATAGTAGTAGCGAGTGAGTAGTAGAGAGTGAGTAGTTTAATTTAAAAGGAACACAATGAGGAGGTTCATTTTGCCATATAAATTATGATTAGTGAGGAAAAAAGAAAAATTAGGGCACATTTTGAGTGACTTCTCAAATCCTCTTCTATTTCATTAAAAAATTCTGACATGCAGACTGAAACATGCACTTTCAATACCAGCAGCAGACTTCCCTGGTGAGCAGTAGCTTTACTACAGTGATCTAATGAGCAACTAGAGTGCTACCATTCTTAATTTTTGGAAAATGTGTGACACATCTGAATGCCTTCTTGATGGAATAAAAGTAAACAAGCATTGAAAATGCAATAGGTCTCGCCCTCGTTTAAGTTAAAGCAATTCTGTTTGTAATTAGGTGGCTTTTTAGCTTTGCTTGTATTAGAGTTTTTCAAACTTTCATGTACATACCATGCATGTGTATGCATATATGTATATGTATATGTTTGCATGAATTTATATTTATATAGATATGCAGATTATATTTATATGTCTATATATGTATATTATCTACTGGCGGTCGCCGGTAGATAGTTATAGTTAGGATCGTATTTCCATAGGAAATCTCAAAATTCTATTTTGAATAACTTTGGCGCCGGTTGACGAATCTTCGTGAAAATTTCAAAACTAATGTAGCGCTCCGCTCAGCTCCTACCCCGAAAGTCTCGGGGTGATTCGTCAAGCGGGGGCCGAGAAAAAAGGGGGGTCCCAAAACGCGTTTTCCCCATCCATTTTTCCATAGGACCTTTAGTCGAAGGTACAGCCCAAACGGCTGAACAGAATTACTTGAAATTTGGCAGAGAAGTAGTCCTCAGGTCAGGGAAGTGCCTTTTGCAGGTCTGGTGTCAATCTGTTCAGTAGTTCCTGAGAAAATAGCATTTAAAAGCATATACATATCTATAAGCGCGCACCGTGCGCGCACCGTGTGAGCACCCTAACGTGCGCAAGCGTAATTCTGATTGGTGGTTACATGTTAGTCAACGTTCGAATCGGTCGAAATCAGGAAGTGTCAGCCGCCATTTTGTTTGTTTTCAGTGCGAAAGTGAAAAAGGAAGGTGGCGAACGTGAAAAGGGGGCAGGGTAGAGAGTTCTTGACCCCCTAGCCTTTGTCAAGGGGTCCCTGAAGGACCCCGAAGGCAGAAAATTATTTATTTATTTATTTTTTTAAATCGCGGGGGTGTGCGCACGGTGAAACCCCCCCCCCCAAAAAATATATATATATTTTTTTTTTTTTTATCGTGGGGGTGCGCGCACGGTGAAAAACCAAAAAATAATAATAATAATTTTAATACGTAGTTTATTGTAAAATAAATATATAAAACAAATAATAATACATAAATAAATTAGCATTTAAAAAATCGTACAAATTCACTGAAAAAACCATAGGTTTCACACACGTTATAGTTAGGAATCAGCAGTTAAAAAACCTTGCAAATTCACTTAAAAAACCATAGGTTTCACACATGTTATAGTTAGGTGGATATTTCACTCGTAAAAAACCAATGAAATTTCCCCGTTATAGTTAGTTCAGATAACTATAACTCGCGCGACCGCCACTCTATCACAAGGATGATGTCATCAGTGATGTCATGAGTGATGCCACTGACCATGTCATGAGTGATGTAATATGTGACGTCATGAGCAGTGGATTGCGGGCGCGCGAGTTATAGTTATCTGAACTAACTATAACGGGGAAATTTATTGGTTTTTTATGAGTGAAATATCCACCTAACTATAACATGTGTGAAACCTATGGTTTTTTAAGTGAATATATATATATATATATATATATATATATATATATACACGCTCACTCCCAGTTACTTTAAAGAACTTGGAAAAGCACTCAGCGGGAAACTCCTGCAGTTGTTAAATCCTTTATTGCATAGCGAGTATGGAAAACATGACGCGTTTCGGCTATGCCTTAATCGAATGTTTCTCAATGTTCGCGCCAGAAAGCAGCATATTTTAAAGAGGCGTTACGTGAATCACATGACAACATAATGCATGTACAACAAAAGAGGACGATCCTCTTACGGTACAAGACGCCACATTGGAATGTAGTTTTAAGACACATAAATGTGAGTTTCAAGTTGTTTATCATTTAGCCGTGTATCGGCTTGCAAAGTACCCCAATGTTGACCAATATAAAGCCGAGAATCGGCTACCATCACCCTATGATAAATATCAAGGCAATAGACTGTTAACTCCAATATGCATGTAATGTCAAGGCAACATATAGTAAATCAATACATATTATTTCATGTTGAATACAAAAGAGAATTACGCCGTGTATCGGCTAACTCAATACCTCGTTGAATTTGCTATCATTATGCCGTGTATCGGCTTGCACTCCATTACCATTGCTATCGTTGCAACAGTCTAGTGATTCAAAAGAAAAAGCCTCAACCCAAAATAATACTAAAAGGGATGAACAAAAATAAAGCACATAACTAATACCACTTATTAATGAAAAATATTGTCATCCTGATTTACATTGGCAAATACCTTCTTCACATCTGCGTTACATATTTGTTTCTTTTTAATCTCCAAGATGAACTGCCAATTCCTCCCCCACATTCATGCCATAGGGATTCTTAGTTCCCAGATCTATAATGTATCGTGACTCAAGCCTGCGAAGTTGTTTAATTCTGTCGCCCCCTCTGATACTCACGGGGACATGATCTAACCCATAATAGCGTACTAATTCCCTGTTGCTGTTATGCTTCTCAGAATAATGCCTTGCAACAGGATAAGTGATATCATTCTTAGCTATTGCTCGCATATGCTCTAGAATGCGTATCTTAACACAATGGATAGTGCTACCAACGTAGCGTAAGCCGCAGGGACATTCCAAACAGTATACCACATAGTTGGTATTACATGTGAGGAATATTTTAATAGGCCGTGGTGTTTTTTAGGCCAGTGACCAGGTAGGTCAATGTCCTCTTGCTACCCACACAGGCTTTGCATTTTCACAAGGGAAAAAGCCCCTAAGGTCCCTTAGAGTTCCAGTCGCCTTTGGTCTAGTGGATAAATGACTCTGTACCAGATTATCCCTTAGGGATCTGGCTTTTCTAAAAGTAACCAAAGGAGCAGAGGGAATATCTGGGCCAATGATGTGATCCGTTTTCAAAATATGCCAGTTTTTCCTCAAGATTTTCTTCAATTGATTGGCATCATTAGAAAAAGTTGTCACCATCCTAAATTTGTTAACATCTGGCTCATTCATTTCATTTTTCTTTCTTCCCTCTTTCTTTTTATCTGTATACCTGTTCTGGCCATCATTCAGCAAGGTAGTCCTAGGCATATTTCTGACTTTGTGTAAGGTTGTCTCAAGAAATTCTTTATTGTACCCTCTTACTACAAATCTACTGACACTCTCTCTCGCCGCATTTTCAAAGTCATCTACCCTGGTGCTATTCCGCTTTAACCGCAGAAATTCACCATAAGGGATATTTCTTACTAGCCCAGGGAGATGATTGCTGGTGGCGTGCAAGGTCGAATTGCCGGCCGTTGGTTTCCGGTACAAAGACACAGATAATTTGTTATTCTACACTCTGATTTTCAAATCAAGGAAATTAACAGTTTCAGAACTAATCTCCCCACTGAATTCCAAATTAACAGCATTCCTGTTCAGATAATCAATAAAAACAGACGCCGATTCAAGAGAACCGTTCCAAATGATACAGACGTCGTCAATATATCTATACCAACTAATCACCTTATTCATATCAATCAATCCAGGCGTTCTGGACACTTGCTCCTCCCACCAGCCCACGAACAAGTTCGCGTAACTGGGGGCGAAGCAGGTGCCCATCGCGGTACCTGACCTCTGATGATAAAAGTCCTCACCAAAAACAAAAATGTTGTTTTTTAAACAAAACTCAGTAAATTGGAGAATCAGGTAAGGTTTTTACTAATGGAAAAGAGTCAACAAAAATAGATAAATGTTCTGTTAATCCCCCTTGGGAAGAGACAATAGGTCTGCCCGGGGGGTGATCAATGTTCTTATGCACTTTGGGAATATGGTAAAATGTGGGAACCACTGGATTTAAGCAACAAAGGAACAGATACTCCTCCATGCTCAGCATCGATTTGTCAAGCCATATCTTAATCATGTCATGATATCTCCTAATGCTGTCCAAGTATATTTCTTTAGAAATTTTTTGATAGTTCTCAGCATCCGATAGTTGCCTAATAGCTTCTATCTCATAATTTGCCCTCGTTTGAAGGACCACGTTTCCGCCTTTGTCCGACGGTTTGCAAATTACTGTATAATCACTCGCCAAGGTGTCAATCGCTGCGCGTTGCTCTTTAGTTACGTTCTGCTTAATGTTAGAATATTTAAGTTTCTCTCTTAAGGCTAAAAGATCTTTATTTACTGCCTCAGCAAACACATCGATGGCATCCATGGGTAATTGCGGTAAGAACTGTGAAGTAGGTTTGAAAACACTCACATCTTTCACTTGGTTAAATCCCAGACGCGTTGCTCTTTCTATTTGGTCGGCATCCAGGGTGTTTTCGTCCTGACCCTGTCTAGGATTGTCCGTCCGTAATGATTCCATTATTTCAAGAGCAGCCAGATCTTCACCTGTTAAGGTGTCAGTCACTCCAGATTGGCTTAGAGGTCTTTTTAATTTCAAAACGTTAGGCTTCATTTTGAAGTATTTGTGAAGCTTGAATTTCCGTGTTAGTTTAAAGAGATCAATACGTGTCTGTGTGTATTCCATTCTATTCGAAGGACAAAAAGTTAGACCCAATCTCAACACTTGCTGCTCAACTGGTGTAAGAATTTTGAGTGTCAGATTAATGATAGTAAGGTTGTCTAGTTCCATTTCTTCCACCTCCTGTTGCGTGAAGCTCTGGTAGGGGCTTTTGATCCTTCGTTTCCAACCGCCCAGCCTTGTTTTTTTGTTTTGTTTTTTTATATATATCCTTTCTCAAATCGTCCATGTGACAGTGGGAGCACCTTAAACAGCTGGTGCCCGCGTCGAGACCAGGACAGGGTCTCGCAAAATTAATCCTCAAAAGACAAAAAACGCGGCACTCCTCTTGATGATAAATGTTGTTTATTCAATTCGTGATTTCCTCCTACGCATTTCAAACCGAAGTTCCTGATCACGGTAGAGTGTGTCTTAGTCCTTTTTCAATTTCCAGTTATATACATTTTTATTTTACTAGTGCATTGTGGGTTTAGTAGTTTTTCATATTGTTTCAAAAAAACGTTATTATACAATCCGCTATTTTTTACTCTGGCTGTGCTGGTGAGTTTGAGTATTACAAAGCAAGGAGTGTTTTTCATTATTGATCACAAGCCATGTTGCACGCTATTACGAGCTACAACCGCATATATTTATAAAAGCGGGAGAGCCTGGACATTTGTGATCATTCCTGTGTTACACAGTTGATCTAACATGGAGTGAATGTTAGATCGAACTTTGGTTCGAAACGCGTCGGAGGAAGTCACGAATTGAATAAACAACATTTATCATCAAGAGGAGTGCCGCGTTTTTTGTCTTTTGAGGATTAATTTTGCGAGACCCTGTCCTGGTCTCGACGCGGGCACCAGCTGTTTAAGGTGCTCCCACTATCACATGGACGATTTGAGAAAGGGTTAATTCGGGACAGAGGAGAGCCCAGCGTAAAAACCTGTCGTCCTTGCAAGACTATACTTAAAGGAATCGTGTGCAGATGATCTAAGCCGAGGCCATTACAGGCAAATACCTTGCAACCGGAATAGCACTCATCCGTAAACACACGCCTTGAAACGGGACTTCAGAAAGAAGCTAAAGTGACGGAACGCATTACAGAGACCTAGTAGAGCGCCGACATTCGGGGTCGGAGGACGCTGCAACGGCGGGAGTCTCCCAGGTAAGAACATTTCAAATCTCTACTTTGCGAGTCACACACGCTGCAGCGAGGACATAGCGCATCTAATCAGTTACTCACAAACACGCGCTGCGGAAAACAAACACACAGTGTTTTCATGTTTTCTCTTGATGAAGTTGTAGTAATATCGTGACTCAGGGACAGACCAAGTAAATCCCTGCTCTTGAAAGGAACCATCACGAGTGTTCTCACAGTCCTTAACAACTACTTAAGAAAAAGTGCAAATCAGATAACATCTACAAAACGCGCTATATATAGTGCTTGTATCAATAAAACTTGGGCTTCAACTACCATCAACATCTATATCTGCTCTGGCCAAGATGGAGGAGAGGGCTGCTAAAAGAACATCAAAAGCAGAAAGTATGTTCCAAAGGGGTGCAGGGACATCAAAAAATACGAACGAAATGAACAAAAGATTGCAACCTCAAGTCACCACCATTAAACAGCTTTTCATGCAGCTTGAAAAATTATTACGAAAGGAAACTTCACGAAGCTGGGAAATCATAACATTAGAAAAATACATTGAATGTGAAATGGTACCAAGAGGGCTCCGTATCTTCACTCTTCCAAATCATCCGGACACAAAGCCAGAGATGTTGGAAGAGTGGGGCAGAAACAACATGGGATGCTCTAAAAATATGATGCATTTAATCATCAAATATGCGAAGAAAGACGTAGACGAACTACAACAGAAAATAACGGAACTTGAAACCCAGATATCAGCAACGAGTGAAAATAGCGAAGTAATTAAAAAACTGCAAGCTTGTACGAGAATATATCAACTGTAGACTACTACTTAGCACCGATTGTAACAACTTTGAGCTCCTACATAAACGCACAGGGAAGGTGATGCGACGGTTCCCAGCTCCAGGGGAGATGATGCATTGGTTCCTTACCACCACACAGGGGAGGTGATGCATCAGTTCATTACTGAATAAGAGGTGATGTGCCGGTTTCTTCAGTGCTGGGAGGCGATGTGTCGGTTTCTAATTGCGGCCCCGTCGTTAATGTATACTTGGCGCCCGGGTGCGATGCGTGAGGATTCGGGGATGAGCTGGTTCCTGATGTGGCGGCAACAGCGCTGCGTTTATCTCCCCAGCCGCGTTCCCACAATGAGTTAGTTCTTGCAGACTCAATGCAGGGCCTGCGTCAGAGTCAGTGCGGTCATCTAAGACTTCGAAGATTGGTGCACGAGACTTGTGTGCGCCAATTTCTCCAGCCACAGGCAGGCACTGCATAGGTTTCTTCAGCGGCACAGTGGCGATGAATGGAAATTCTTCTCGTTCTGCAGTGTTGCAGTAGAAATGGATGCAGATGCATCACTGTTGGAGGGAGGGCCACCGGGTAGTCGGGGAGACTATTCCGGGCACCTTCCTACCGCAAAGGTACAGCCGAGCGCCGCTGAGAAGCCCCCTCGGGGAGGTCCTTCTCCTATGATCGTACTAGGCCCAGTAACACCACCACACAGGACTCAATAGCAGTTGCAAGATTGGATTCTTTATCGGCAGTAATACGGGCAATATTTACAGAGGGATCGAGGGATCCTATCAGAGTCTCAATGTTCGTTAAGAGGATAGGGTAGCGGGACAGTCTTAGTACCAACCAGGTACGGGAGGGCTCTGTGCCAGACCTTGGATGCTGGTCTCAGAGCGGCTCGGACGTGGAGAGCCGCGACGGCGTCTGCAGGGCTCGGATGGTAGTTCCGCTTAGGTCGAGCCGCGACACGGTCAGCAGGGCTCTGGTGGTAGGTCCGCTTCGGTCGAGCCGCGACGAGGTCAGCTGGGCTCAGGTGGTAAGGTTCAACAAGGTCGGGCCGCGACAGCGTCAGCAGGGCCCCAAAGGTTCGTAAAGGTCTTTAAGCACGGTGGAGCCGCGACGTCGTCAGCAGGGCTCAAGTGGTGGTTCCGGGTGAGTCTTCTTCCGTAGGGTCAGCCGCGATCCGATCAGCAGGGCTCTTGACTCCAGGATACAACTACTGCCCTGTTGTCGGGTCGCCCCAGATATAGGACGGGAGCCCTTTGATGTCCGGACCCTTGCGCCCGGCAGGGGCGGAGAGGCCGGGTAGGGAGCGGCCAGACGCCCAGCAGGAGAGGCGCCAGGCCCCAGAGAGCTGTGGGGCGGTCACACCCAGGTGTGGAGAGACGGTTGGGGGTCCCATCGATACTGCCCTCCGCCGGGAGTGGGAAGGGCTCACGTGGTATCCCCCGGGCCAGGGGTTGGCGTCTCGATGTCGGGCCTCGCTGGGACCGAGGCCGGGTAGAGCAGGGTCATACAGATGGTCACGTGGAGTGACGCGCAATCCAAGATGGAGGAGTCCCGATGTGCATGGGACCTCGTGCGGCTTAGTGCGGGGAAACAGGACCACGCCACGAGGCCGGCTCCCACAATCACGCTTTTTTAGTTGCTTCTCTTTTCCCAGCTCCCAGCAGGAGGAACAATCTCCAGTGGCCCAACACAGGAACAGGCACCTCTTGGCACGTCAGAACTCCCAGCAAGGAAGTTCAGGGGAGCTGGTGGTGAAGTCTTTGTGTCCCTGAGACTTCAGAACAGGAGGCAAGCTCTACTTCAAGCCCTTGGAGATCTTCTTCAATCAGGATAGACAGCACACAGCAAAGTCTTTGTCCTCGCCTTTACAGAAACAGCCATTGAAGGCCAACCCCAGAGAGCACACAGCAATTGGGCAGTACTTCTCCTTCAGCTTTCCCAGCTCTTCTCCTTGGCAGATGTTCCTCTTGAGTTCAGAAGTATTCTAAAGTTCTGGGATCTGGGCCCCAATGTTTATACTCAATTTCTCCTTTTTCTCATGTGGCAGAGCGGCTCTGTGCTCAGTCAAAACCAGTTCTGTTCTCCCTGGTCCAGCTTCCCAGCAGGAGGTGGAGACAGCATTGTGTAAGGCAGACCAGGTCCATTCAGGTGCAAGGAAATCTCCTCCCACTACTCTATATGCAGCCCAGGTCTATTCAGCCCGGCCCTGACTCACACAGAAAAGGTAGGACACACCTCAACCCCCCAGTGGCTGTCTGAAGAGAATGCACATTCCCAGCCCCTGTCACTCCAAAGCCAAACAGTCAATCCACAAGACAGCAGAGGCACACAGGATGGCTAAGCAAGAAAATAACGGATTCTCTTTGAAAAAGAGCAACGTTGGGTGTATCGCCTCAGGACCCATGTAATAGGGTTGAATGACAATGGGCAATATGTAGGTAGGTGTTTTGTGATTGCAAACACTGCGAATCGCAAAAAACAGGGTGTTTGCGATCGCATAACAGACCGTTCCTATGTAGGAAAGGTTTCCGCTGCCCAAAAATGAGAACCGCTAATTTAGCGCTTACCATTTTTGCGTAACACAGATTCTGTGAATTATTTTGCAAAATCGCAGTCTGTGTCACATCAACTGCAAAATTTGCTATTACCGATCTGGGTAATTGCGAATTTGCAAATTCAGATGTTGGAAAAATTCGCAATTAGCGATTTTATGAAAATCGCAAATTTGCACTTCTCAATTACCACCAACTCTGAGCAGGTGGTAACCAGGTGCAATCTATTTAAACAGGCCCACAATGCCACTAGGACTTCCCACCATGGCTGGCCTGTACGTGATAGCCAGGAGGCTGCGAATCAGAGATGCCACACAGAGAAGGAGATGCCAGGAAAGGATCTACAGAGCACGCATCACCCTCTTCCAACTGACCGAGGAGGAGATCCATGTGAACTACAGGATGCACCCAGACAGCATCCTGGATTTAATAGAGGAGCTGACACCCACACTTGAACACCCCACACGCATGGCACACACCATTCCCACCCATGTTCAGGTCCTGTGCTCACTGCAGCTCCTAGCATCAGGGAGTTTTCAGGGGGTGATCGCCACAGCAGGAGATGTCTCTCAAAGTGCACTTTCGCGCTTCTTCCACGCTTTCCTTGATGCAATGGTACAGAGGCTGCTTCACCACATACAATTTTCAAGCACACAACAGGCACTAGATCAGACCAAGCAGGAATTCTACAAATTTGCCTAATTCCCCCACGTCATTGGCTGCGTAGATGGGACCCATGTCGCAATCTCACCCCCATCAGAGAATGAGTATGTTTTTAGGAACAGAAAGTCATATCATTCCTTGAACATCCAGGTAGTGTGCAACGCCCAATATATAATCACTGATATTGTGGCCAAATCCCCAGGAAGCACACACGACTCATTCATGTTTCGCCACGGTGCATTACATCGCAGACTCACAAATGGTGAATTCGGAGAGGGCTACCTGCTAGGTAAATGCATGGCTTACAGACACAGAACCAGTAGAGTTATGTAGTGGCAGGACAGTATTGAACATAAATCTACTTATACCCTGCAGGTGACAGTGCATATGCTGTACGTGACTACATCCTCACACCGTACCTGAATCCAGCAACTGCAGGTGAGAAGAGGTACAACAGCGCACACAGAGCCACACGCTGTGCCATTGAGAGGGCCTTCGGAATCCTAAAGAGCTGTTTCCGATGCCTCCATAAGAGTGGAGGTACGCTACAGTAGAGCCCTGAGACATGTTGCAAAATTGTGGTTGTCTGTGCAATGCTACACAACATCACTACCAAGAAAGGCACCCCAGTGGATCTGACGGACTCAGAATCATCAGATGAGGAGGGACCAGCTCCACTTCGCGGACCAGCAGGGGGGGCCGGTGCGGCTGCCGGGCGCATGAGACGAGATGAGATCACACAGAACCACTTCTAAGTGAGTAGTGAGGACACAATGCGACTGAATGGTGTTTTACAGTGATGTTTATTTCCTTTGTTGCAGGAATACATCTGTCACACAGCGTGACTTTATTGTTAGTGCTTGCACATGTTTGTGCCACAGTGCAAGAATTTCCATCAGCCACTGAGTCAATTTGGAATGTGTTGCTTCACACAAGGCCATTATTCCCTGGTGTCCCTTCACCTCCTACGTGCACGCCCTGTTGCTCCTCGCTCTGTCTGCCCACTAGCCTCCCTGGAGTCATCATCCACTCTCCCCTGGCGCCCACTCCGGCTTCTGGCCGGTGGAATTGGGGGAGTGATGCTGCTCCGTATCTATTGCACTAAGTGGGCCTATGCCACCTGTGGCAGCTGCGTGCATCTGGTCCACCGCATGTGTTACCTGCACCAGGACACTGCCCACGTCCTGGCAGCAGTGGGCCATCTCACTCTGCATACTGACACATCTTCTGGCCAGTAGGGATGTGGCGGTTGACTGGCGGTTGACTGCTCGTGTGTACAAGTCCAGCCGGGTGTGATGGCGATGTCTCTCCCTGCGCCGGGCTGCCCTGTCCCTCCTTATCTCCCTGCAGAGTCCTTCCAAAGCACCAGTCATGGCCATTACACCAGCCCACAACTCAGTCATGTTGTGATTGGGTGCAGCCAGTTGGCGCTGTATTGACCTTATTCCCTTCACTTGCAGGCGCTGTTGTTTCAGCATGCTGCCCTCAAGGCCCGAGAACACCGTGTCCTCTTCGACAGGAGCAGTGCTGGTGGACGGCCGTGCCCTGCGTATCAACCCTCTCCCTTCTCTGTATTGTTAAGGGGACTGTCTTGGCTGCTCTCCTGCATGCTGCCTGTGCACTGGCTGTGCCTCTCCTGCTGCGTCTGGTGCCTGTGCCTCCAACAGTGGCAGTGGTGACACTATGTTGCGCCGCCTGCATGATGCAGAGTCTGCTGATCTTGCTTCACCCTGCTCCTCCTGCCCTGCCTCGTCCTCCATTTCTGCTGTTTCCTCCCCTTGTGGCACGATTTCCTGTGTTGGTGGTGGTGCTGTGAATTTAAAGGCACACGTTAATTCTGTGTCCTGTCTCGCATTTGTAATGCATTACAGTTTACAGATGAAAATTCACATGGGTACTATCTGTCTGTTTCCCTCTTTTCATGAAGGACTCATCCCTATTCCACCTGGCTGTGTCTCACTGGCCCAGGTCTCAGTGCATGTGACTACATCTCCTATAATGCATTTCTGGGTGTGCTGGTGGACATGTACTGGAGTTGCACTCAGGTTGCCTTTCGGGTGTGTGGGTGGGTTGGGTATGTATCAGGGGATTTTGGCATGCATCTTACCTTGTCTGGTGTCTGTGTGTTTGGAGCTGTCCAGGTCAGCCACGCCACTCACACTCTCAGGCTGAAGGGTGCCCTCCACCAGCTCCTCCAGGGGCGTTGGGTCTGTTGCTGTAGACGGCCCGCCACTGGTCTTTTTGGCCTCGGCCAATCTTGTAGCCACCCTCTCCTTTGACCTATGCTGCATGCCGTACCACCTTTTTCGAGGTCTTCGACTGAGCGGTGTGTCACGCCAATGGCATTGACTTTTTCCTGGATGTCACTCCATATTTTTATTTTATTTTCTGTGCCTCTGGCACACGTAGGGAACTTTTGCCAAACAGGAGGTCATGGCTGCTGACTATTTCCTGAGTGAGGACCTCCAGCTCCCTTTCGCAAAATTTTTGTTTCCTCTTTCTGGGTGGTTCTTCCTGCTGCTTCTTTGGCCCCTGGGACTTCATTTAGCTTGCTTTCAGTAGCTGAGCACAACTCTCCAACTCTCCACACAGGCTCTAACTCAGCTTCTGGCTCTCACTCAGATGCTGGCAATCAGGTGCAGCGTGGGCAGTCACACTTCCTGGTTGTGATGTCATCATTCTGCACCTGAATTGCAGATTCCCAGATTTGCGATTCCTTAATTGCGTTCACGCAATTAAGCAATCGCAATTTTGGTAATCGCAAAATAATTCTGCGGTTTTTTGGAAATGGCTATTATTTTGCGATAAATTACCTACATCAGAATTTGCGATTCTCAAATGTGATTCGTGGAAAATTGCAAATTCAGAATTGCAAATTGCTTTTTACCTACATATGGCCCAATATTCCCTGGCACACTCTCTCACAGTAATCACTGATTACTTATTGAAAGTCACAAGATAAATTCTGATAGGCTATAGTGACAAGGGTACACAGCCACCACTAGAGCCAGGTTGCTACAGACAGAAGCACCCCTTGACGTCACCTACACTTAACTCAATTTAAAACATCATATCTACATTGACCAAGATCTATTAACATAGCAATGATCGGTCATCATCTCCAAAATAAGACATCTAGCACCCCTTGCATAAGGACGTGCCCAATTTAGCACCTCATACGGGCATAATTAATTGGTTAACTTGCCCCACCAATGCCGGCAAGAGAACTGAGGCTAATCATTCAAGGTGCAGACGAGCACAATTTTAACAGCCTCTGCACTCTGCTAGTCCAGTGGGACTATGCGTAGGTCTAGAAAGGTAAGCTTCTCTTTGCTGAAATCACATGTGAAACGGAGCTTAGGCTGTCGAAAAGGTACATAGATGATATTTTCGTCGTATGGCGTGGTGACCCAAAACCATCCATCACGGCTTTTCATCAATGACTAAATGCACAGAGTGCACATCTCAGTTTCACATGTGATTTCAGCAAAGAGAAGCTTCCCTTTCTAGACCTCCTCATAGTCCCACTGGAGGGCCACTTTGGAATCGGAACTATATCAAAAACCCATGGCTCGCAATGCTCTCCTTCAGTATGATAGTCATCACCCGAAGGCTTTGCAAGATAACGTACCCTTCGGCCAGTTTCTGAGATTGAGACGCAATTGCTTGAGCATAGAGAAGTACAGGGAACATGCTGCAAAAGTACGGAGCAACGTCCTGGACAGACAGTATCCCATCACACTGATAAAAAAGATGGCTAAACAAGCTCTCAACAATAATAGAGACTCACTGTAAATAGACAGACGCAAACATGACTGGTCTGTGAAAACACTTTCAGCTACCTCTCTAAAGAGGTTAAGAAAACTTTCAACAGGAATTGGAACATCCTTAACAAGGGCTCCCTTAATCTAGAGAAACCTCTATTTGCTTTCAAAAGGAGCCGCAATTTGAGAGACTATTTCAAAAAACAGTGGTCCCTTAAACAAAATTGGATATGAACAAAAAAATGAATATAGACACGATCAGTGCTATATTTTTCAAAACTGTCCAGCCAGACAGTTGTTTAATGTTCAATAGGTTACTATATATATGAATTACAGAAAGGAAAATTTCTCGTGGGACACAAGCCTGCATCCAACGTGGACAAAGAAAGCATACGAATACAAACAACAAAAAGGCCCAGGCAAAAAGAATTGTTTGCAAGACACACGTTAACAATGTAGCAAACAAATCATATGAAACACCTTTACACATAAATACTGAATTCCGAAAGTGTATAAGGTGTATAAAAAGTTGACGGCGTTTCGATCCATAAAGAACAAACTAGGATCATCATCAGGACATTTGGAATTACATGCCTGTGAACATATGCCTGTAATAACTAAGAATATAAAGACACCAAATACAACATTGGGGGGAAAAATTGTAGGGAGTAGTAGTAAGGGTGATAACAGACTCATATGCGGAACCGGGTGTGACTACCACTAGTACGATTGCAAGTAATACAGGCGTTCCTTCAGCTATAAGTGACAGTGTATACGGAATGCTCACCGTGTCTCAATTATGGTGCCAGGTGTGACAAGCACTTGTGAAGCCCTAATAAAGAAAGCATGTCTAGCGCTGTGAGTCACAATATGCAAGACAAGCTAAATGCGTGAGAGCATTAAAAGGTGACATTTGGTTAAACGACCCAACACAGATGAGGCTAGTGAGAATGCGGCGTACTTAGTGCTTAAGCGTGCGCAAAGAAGGAAGTGGAGAAGACACCTGCAGGGTATCTTGCGCAGAACCGGTGTGAATGATCAAACCGGAGTCGTGGGCATTGCGAGGTGCAGTTGCAGCTGTACGCAGTGGTACTGGAATTGGCCTAAGAAAAATGGAAACCACTGTGAAGAGAGGGGCTCTGGTTGGTTATGTGGGGAAAAGCCTGAAGGGCTCATGTCGGGACTTACCAAGATGATAGCAGGTAGGAGCTTGACAAGGAACTGGACCGAAAATTGGAGCAGAAGGAGATTTGACCTACACAAGAAGAAATGGCCATAGTGAATCAAGGGGAGTCTATTAGGTGGAAAATGGAGGGAAAGAAGAGTCGTAAAAAGGCGTGCATCGCTGGACTTACCACAAGTAGGTAAAAGTGCGAGAAGGCAGAATCACGTGTTATTGAGCCACCGCAGTGGCGCTGAGGAGATTTATACGTTCGCGATCTCCGTGGTCCTGTTGCAATGCTCTCTGAATGAAAAGGGGAGGAATAATGAACAGGTTAAGGGAGACAGGATTCTGGTCCTTGGTTATATGGAGGAGCAAGCTCAAGAGCGCTCGCATGCTCACCTTTGTCTGGTTCCTAAGGGGCCATGGGGATCCCTCTCAGTTGTAGGAGGAGGAAGTGCTCGGCATCAAGTGCCGGCTATTTGAATGAAAAGAGAACTGACTGGCAGTAATTGTCAGATGGTATGGGAAAAGGAAATAGAAAAAGGAGATGGCAGAGGGATGCGGTGGCCATCTTAGAGTGGTGTTCAATAATACGAGGTGAAAATAGAAATTGGTGAAAAGGCAATAACTTAAGTGCAGCTTACGTCTTGCATAAAGGGTAGAATTGTTGTCACTCAACGTGAGAGGATGTTCACGCAAAGGGGAGACCGATGGGCAGAGAAAAGACAATACAATTAAAACCAACTAAGAGACAGCCTAGAACAAAGTAGACCTGCCTTCACGGCAACCTCTGCCAGACAGAATAGTCTGTGGGACCTTCCACCAATTCAAGGACATTTCCCATGAGGCACGTGTATGGTTTGCCCTCGGACATCAGTTACCCAGACTAACGATATTGGCACTGACAGGCCATGGGAGCACCGACAACATACCAATTGCAACAGCGAGCGGGTGGTATATCTGATCACCTGCCCCTGTGGCATGAGGTATGTCGGAATGACCACATGCAAAGTGAAGACCCACATTCGGGAGCACAAAAGCACTATAAGGTGTGCTAAACAAACCACAAAACTAACCAAACATTTCTACCAAATGAAGCACCTAGCAGACACTATGACGTGGACAGTACTCGACAAACCCATTCTGCACCCCAGTACCCCAAATCTCACTAAAAGATTATTACGTATTGAACAACAGTCGATCCTCAGACTTGATACATCTGCTAATGGGTTGAATGATGAGATCCTGTGGCTATCTCTTACTTGTGTTTGGCCCTTCCCACCAGCACCAGGAGACACTAGTCTGTGGGGAATATAATCCATGTCCCAGACTCTTTATATGTGTCACACAGTTGATATAGCTCTTCAAACCTTGAACTACAACCTCCAACATTGCATCGCAAGCTTGGCACACGTGTACTATCCTTAGGCATGCCCTGTGGCTTATAAACTGCTCACACATAAGCACTAGATGTGCACTTCCATTCATGTATCTGACACCTTACATCATTTACTAAGCCGGTATTCCTTCACAGATTTTCATGCATTAATCTGCTAGTCTTTGCATACATTACAACGGTGATACCCTTAGAGTGTCACAACCCTTATCTTGACACAGGACATACAGCCAAGAAGTGAGGTGTAAGTGTTTGCCCCATTTAGCAGTGTACCGGCTTAGGCACTACGTTTCACATCATTGCTATGAACCATTCCAGTGTTGCTAGCTTCTACATGCATTTCAGACTCTGGCTCATTTGTAGCGTTCCATTCCGCCCCTTAACCTTTATGTAGTACATGCGGCAAATAAGCATAAAAGTGTGTGTGTCTGCCCCATTTAGGGCTGAACCGGCTTAAGGAACTACGTTTCCCATCATTCCTGGGAACACTTACGGTTCATTGACTTACATGATGAATATCTCAATTTAACCCGGACCTCGGCTTAATTGCAGCATCTCCCTGTTCCACGGACAGACACCTTTAATGCCACGGTTGAGCTGAGCGGTAAGTCTCTGCACGCGCTTGTATGCTTGTGTGCCTTTAAGCACTGCCTCGTCCTGTGGCTCACTGTGCCACTGGAATCAAGCTATCCTGGCTGAAGAGGGGTGAAACCCCGAAACCGGTCCTAGGATGCTTGTTTCCAGTCAAGGAAGGACCTGGCTTGGCAGTTCGGGCTGGACTGTTCCCATGAGGCACAGGGTCAAGACTGGTTTGCATATGGCCAGGTCTAAACTGGGGTGGCATGGTGAGCAAAAGAATGATGGATTTTACCCAGATCTCTTGACTTGGGGTGAATGTTTTGATTTGTTCTGCATTCCGTCCATCAATTGTGTGTCTTTTGCTTTCTTGCCTCTTCCTAGGCTTCATCGATTCCTCCAGTACTGAGCGGTATTACGCTTCTCTGCCCTTAAGCGCTGCTCCGCCCTGGGATGCAATAATTCCTCTCCTACTGAGCAGCAGGGTCCATTTCAGTTTGTTTTCACGCCTGGCTCTTTAGAAGGGCATTTTCACCGGGCCTTGCATTAATCCCTGCTCCGCCCTGGGTTGCATTAATTCCTTTCCTACTGAGCTACTCGATCCATTTCAGTTTGATTTTACGCTTGGCTCTTTATAAAGGCAATTTCAAAGGGACTTGCTTTGGGTGTTTCACGTGCTCGACGTGATATTCCCTACCCGTCCCCGCTCAAACGCCATTTGCGACATGCCTCCCTGGGTCCTGCCGGCAAGTGCATTTAACCACCTCAAGGCATTACGCCTGTTTTCCATACTCCCTATACTCCGACATGCTTCCCTGCGTCATGCCAGCAAGTGCATTTAACCATTCTGTGGCCAGGGCCAGCGACACCTCAAGCTTTCTGCCTGTTTTCCATAACTCTCCATACTCCGGGGTCTACTATACACTATACTAGGGCTCCACGGTACAGGGGTGCATACTCCGCTTCTCTCGGGGTCCTCCAAACTCCTAGTACACTATGTGCAGCTATTCTAAACTGTCTGTTAGAAACCCTGTGACACAGCGTACAGCTTTCATTACAGCTTTACGCTGTAGGCGGCACCCCATGCAATACATTTGAAACCATGTGTGCAGCCTAGTCTGCTCACAGATCTTTTACTGATCTTTTTAGCCACTGGATACTCCGTCTCTTTCATGCTAATTGGCATTGCCACTATTGACAAATTTGTAACGCCACCACCTCTACTCACTAGGTTGAATGGGCGTTTGTACCTAGGGCCACTTGTCCGGGACAGTTGATATAAGATACCTGACGTTTGCAGGTGAGTGTTACAGAACCAAGTAACTGTTTGACTACGCACTGATTCTGTTGTATGACACTGGTGATAGTCATTTGAAGTGCGTTGAGTTGTCTCTTAGGTTTGTGAGACTGTGGTTCAAAACGCTGTACCCCACTGTTCTAATGGTGCGGTATGTTGTTTTTATATTACCGCAGGTACAACGGTGAATCTGCTGAACAGCCGTAACACTGGTTTTGTATAACACTCCATTGTTTTTTCCATATATCCTTTTATTTTCATTGTTTTCACACACGCTTTGCAGTAGCTATTAAAAAAATAGGGATCCTGATGAAAGCCATGACACTGGTTCAGGTCAATACGGCTGAAACATGTTGATGACTTTCTAGTGCAGCTACTTCTAATGACGGCAGCCACACTACTCAATTTCTGTTTTCAATCCTGGCACCAGGAAGCATTAATAAACCACGGTAGCCTTACGTTGTAGCTAGTTTTACCCACTTTTTCTCACTAATGTTTAGACAGCACTGCACAACCTCACTCACACATTCATTCACATTTAGTTTTAGTTACACCCCTCTTTTTCACTAAAACATCCCTGAGCTCCTCCCTCGCAACGAGGGAGTTGTAGCCCGCGTCACGACTAGCTTTGTGACGCAAGGAGGTATCCCCATGATGAAGCATGACACCATTGGTGTGTGAGGGAAACCGTCCTTAAAAGGGACCCCTCTCCCACAGTACTGTTTCTTCCATCTTTTCTCATTGGGACGACTGTTAGTCAATTACTCGGACCAGAGGCTCTTCGTCTTGTAATGATCTATTCAACCCATAAAAATGTACAGTTCTTGCTTTCTGCCAAGGCCATCACTCCCAGACAAATGTGATGCGTAATGTTTTTTAATGAATATGATTTTGTAATTACCTATCGTCCTGATATGAAACAAGCCAAATGATGCCCTATCCAGAATATGCAGGCCATCAGATAGTCCATCAGACACACAATATGGTATATCCATCATTCCCCAAGAGAGAATACTTGGTTGTTGCATGTCAGAACATTTCCTGGATGAGCTTAAGGATGCCACTAAAGCCCTACATCCCATCAATTGTACATGCAAATATTCTAATTTCATCAATAATGGGAATTTTTATCACAATAAACAAATAATTGTTCCAACTCCCAGATTCAGGGAAAATAAAGTACAGTGGTGTCATTCGTCTTCTCTAGCAGGCCACCCAGGAAAACAAACAAGCATTGGCATAGCCAATAGGTCTCGCCTTTGGGACCTTATAAGTGTTTAGCCATGCAACAGTTGCATAACCAAACACTTATAAGGTCCCAAAAGCGAGACCTATTGGCTATGCCAATGCTTGTTTTAACTGCTGCAATCTATTGAAGCCTTACGGGCGGCCGCGAAAGTGAAAGTAATCGTGGTAAAGCGCGACGCGCGCGCCCGCGCACGTGCGCTGTAGCTCTAGGCTGGCCTGGTAGCACTTTTTGGAGCCCTCACAAAATGTCTCGCCAGACCAGCGCATGCGCTGGGTCAGGCGAGACCTAAAAACCAAGGAACTATGTGTCCACTGGTTTTGGTGGGATTCCTTGTCCAAGGATGTGCGATCTTGCATTCAATATTACTCCATATGTGCACGCAACAAATCACAATATGCTTCACCAGCTGGTCTTCTATTACCCTTTCCTCTCCCTTATGAGCCTTGCAAGACTATCAGTATGGGCTTTGTCGAAGATCTCCCTAAGAATAACGAGCTCACAACCATCCTAGGAGTTGCTAACCTGTTTTCTAAAATGGCCCATTTTGTACCCCTACAAAAGCTTCCTTCTTCCCAGGAATTGATAAAAAAAAGTATTAACAATATAATTCATCTTCATGGTTTGCCAACGGTAATCATTTCTCATTGAGGTTCCCAATATGTGGCAAGGTTTTGGCAAGGAGTCTGCTAAGCTCTTCAAATTGATCATTGTTTGTTGTCAGCCTACCACCCAGTGGCGGTCCCTACTTTAGGGCGGAGGAGCGTCGCCCCGCCTGCTGCAACAGCACGCTGCAGCAAATGTAAATTAATAAAATAGTTATTACCATTTTATTATTAAAGTACTGTGCGTGTGCAGTTCTAGCTCGAGCTCCAGGGCGGGGGTGGGATGATTCCTCATGGTTGGCAGCAGGGATGATGAATAAAGCTAAAGTGCGGAGTGAGCATGTCGGATTGACCGGGCTGTCTTGCGATGGCCAGCCTGACATGTCCACTTCAGAGCGCACCAATCTGAGCTGTTTTACAGCTGGGAGGATTGTAGACACAGGCCCCTAGACTGAAAAAGACGCAAAAGGTTAGCCTTCCAACCAATCCTGGCGCTTACCTCATGCTGAACACAGGATGAAAGCAGTTCCAGGATTGGGTAGGTTCGTTGACTTTTCTGACGGTAGCATCTGTACGTAGTTTTGACATCACTTTCGCCGCCACCACTACAACCGTGATTTCATCTTGGCACATTGTTTATACCGCGATGAGCTCTGTTGCTGAGATTGAAGTCAGTGGCTGCAAGAATGAGGTTACCTTTTCCCTCTCTTCTTCAAATCTTCACCTTTTTCTTACTAGGCTCAAAGCTTGCTCAGGTAAATATCTGTGATGTGTCTGCTAATGTGCAGGTCTCTTAATTAAGATGCTGCCCTCTACAGCCCAGAGAGCAAAATAAATATGAATGTGCAAGCTTCAGGCCTGGTTCAGAGGAGCCTAACTGGAGGACTGCACCGGGATGACACAAAGACGTCTTATGTGAGGCGAGTCGATGAAATGAAATCTGTGTATTTAAGTCGTACCATTTCTTGGGTAGAAAACAAGCAAACTGAAACTGTTAACACTCAAAACAGAAGGTTCATCTCCAGAGAAACACGGTGCTTCACTCTACTATCCATCTATCTGTTTAAATGCACTTCAGATAAAAGCCAACTCCATTAAGGTCAAGGCCTTCCCAGCTCTATTAGCCTCGCAGTGGAAGGCACGGTGCACTTTTCTATGGCTTTGTCATCTAATGACTTCCATCTGCTACTGCTGCTCAACACACACACACACAGCGACCAAGATGCCAAGGCAGCCTCAGCGGAACAATCAATCAATCAATCAGTTACATTTATAAAGCGCGCTACTCACCTGCAAGGGTCTCAAGGCGCTGGGGGGGGGGGGGGGGGGTCAGTGCTCGTAGAGCCAGGTCTTGAGCTGCCTTCTGAAGGAGAGGTGGTCCTGTATGGCGCGAAGGTGGCTGGGAAGGGAGTTCCAGGTCTTCGCTGCCAGAAAAGAGAAAGATCTTCCTCCGGCGGTGGCTTTGCGGATGCGGGGTACGGCTGCCAGGGCTTGTCCGGTCGAGCATAGGGTGCGCGGAGGAGTGTAGAAGGAGACGCGGTGGTTGATGAGTTTTGGTCCGAGGTTGTGCAGGGCTTTGTGTGTGTGGGTGAGGAGTCTGAAGGTGATCCTCTTGTTGACTGGGAGCCAGTGAAGTTTCTTCAGGTGTCCGGAGATGTGGTGGTGGCGGGGTATGTTCAGGATGAGTCGTGCGGCAGCGTTCTGGATTCGTTGCAGTTTCCTCTGCAGCTTGATGTTGAGGCCGGCGTACAGAGTGTTCCCATAGTCCAAGCGACTGGTGACGAGGGCGTGGGTGACGGTCTTCCTGGTGTCGGTGGGGATCCAGCGGAAGATCTTGCGGAGCATGCGGAGGGTGTTGAAGCATGCCGAGGTCACCGAGTTGACCTGTCTGGTCATGGAGAGGGATGAGTCCAGGATGAAGCAGAGGTTGCGTGCGTGGTCGGTGGGTTGGGGAGTGCTGCCCAGGGCGGGAGGCCACCAGGAGTCGTCCCAGGCGGAGGGTGTAGGGCCGAGTATGAGGACCTCCGTCTTCTCTGTGTTCAGTTTAAGCCGGCTGTCTGTCATCCAGTTCGCTACTTCCTTCATGCCTTCGTGTAGTCTGGTTCTAGCTGAGGTGGGGTTGTTGGTGAGGGATAAGATGAGCTGGGTGTCGTCGGCGTAGGATATGAGGTCGAGTCCGTGTTTTCGTGCGATGTTCGCCAGGGGGGTCATGTAGATGTTGAAGAGGGTGGGGCTGAGGGAGGATCCTTGGGGGACGCTGCAGATGATCTCTGTGGCTGTGGATCTGAAGGGGGGGAGGCGGACTCTCTGGGTTCTTCCGGAGAGGAAGGAGATGATCCATTCCAGGGCCTTGCCTCTGATGCCGGTGTTGCTGAGGCGACATATCAGGGTATGGTGGCATACCGTGTCGAAGGCTGCAGAGAGGTCCAGGAGTATGAGGGCCACGGTTTCTCCTTTGTCGGTCAGGGATCTGATGTCGTCCGTGGCTGCGATGAGGGCGGTCTCGGTGCTGTGGTTAGCTCTGAAGCCGAACTGTGAGGGGTCGAGTGAGTCGTTGATTTCCAGGGCGGTGGTGAGTTGAGCGTTGACGATTTTCTCAATCACTTTGGCGGGGAACGGTAGGAGCGAGATGGGCCAGAGGTTTTTGAGTTCGGTGGGGTCTGCTGTTGGTTTCTTTAGGAGGGCGTTGAGTTCGGCGTGTTTCCATTTCTCCGGGAAGGTGGCGGTGGTGAAAGACGCGTTGATGATGTCTCGGAGGTGGGGTGCGATGATGTGGTGCGGGCAGGGGTCGTATGGTGATCCTGAGTGGATGGAGTTCATGATGCGGGTGGTTTCCTCGGTGGTGGTTGGGTTCCAGGTGAGGATGGTGGTGTTGTCGGTGGCGGGTTCCAGTGGTGGGTTCGTGTTGGTTGTGGTGAAGCTGTTGTAGATGTCGATGATCTTGTGGTGGAAGAAGGCTGCGAGGGAGTCGCAGAGGTCCTGTGAGGGAGGGATGGAGTTGTTTTCTGCGTCGGGGTTGGAGAGTTCTTTGACGATGCCAAATAGTTCCTTGCTCTTGTGGGCGTTGTTGTCTAGTCTGTTCTGGAAGGCTGATTTTCGTGCGGCGCGGAGGGGTTGGTGGTGTTGGCGGGTGGCGTTCTTGAGAGCGGACATGTTCTCCTCGGTCTGGTTGAGGCGCCAAGTCTTTTCGAGGGTGCAGCATTCTTTTTTGGAGTCCTTGAGGTCGGGGGTGAACCAGGAGTTTTTCTTGTGGTTGTTGGTGTTTGCTTGGGTCTTCAGGGGGGCCAGGAGGTTGGCGCAGTCGGAGATCCAGCTCGTGAGGTTGTTGGTGGCTTCGTTGGGGTCTGTGGTGCTGGTGGGTTGCTTCTGAGAGAGGGTCGATGTGAGTTGTTCCGTGGTGATTCGATTCCACTGTCTTCTTGGTGGTTGCTGGGTGTGGTGGTGCACGGTGGTCTTCTTGAAGCTGAAGTGGACACAGCTGTGGTCCAACCAGGCGAGTTCTGTGGTGTGGCTGAAAGAGATGTGTTTGCTGGAGGAGAAGATGGGGTCGAGCGTGTGTCCGGCGTAGTGGGTGGGGGTGTTGACTAGCTGTTTCAGTCCCAGGTTGGCGAGGTTGTCCAGTAAGGCGGTGGTGTTGTTGTCGGTGTGGTTCTCCAGGTGTAAGTTGAGGTCCCCTAGGAGGATGTAGTCGGTGGACGGGAGTGCGTGTGGGCTGACGAAGTCTGCGATGTCTTCGCTGAACTTAGTGCGTGGTCCTGGTGGTCTGTACATGAGGGTGCCTCTGAGGGTGGTCTTGGGGTCGCTGTGGATCGCGAAGTGGAGGTGTTCGGCGTCGGGGAGTGAGTTGTCGACGTGGGTCGAGATGCGGATGGAGCTTTTGTGTGCGATGGCGATGCCTCCTCCGGTGCGGTTGGTGCGGTCTTTCCGGATGATTTTGTAGCCGTCGGGGATGGCTATGGCGATGTCGGGTGTCGAGGAGGGGTTCATCCAGGTCTCGGTGAGGAAGGCGATGTCCGGGTTTGTTGAGTCGATGAGGTTCCATAGTTCGATGGCATGCCTGTGGACGGATCGGGTGTTGATCAGGATGCAGTCGAGGTTGTTTCCGGGGGAGTCGTTCTTGTCGGGTGCGATGTGTGTTCGTAGGAAGGTAAAGCGGCAGGCGCGGCAGGTGAAGGATCCGTGGGTCCGCTTCGGGGTAGCGCGGTAGCAGCCGGGCGTGCGGCCGGGGTTGAGGGCGGTGAGGGTGGTGGTGTCGTAGGTCAGGCGGGGGTGGCGGATGGGGTGGGGGTCGTGGGGACCAGGGGGACGGGTGCTGGGCGCGGTCCAGGCGCGGACGGGCGCAGACGGGCTTGCCTTAGGCGCGCCTTCGGCACGCCAGCGGCGCGCCCGCTGCGCGCGTCCGCTGCGCGGCCTCACAGCGGCCGCCATATATGGGGTAGCCGGGGAGGGGGGGTCAGCTGGGAGGCGGGAGGCGGGAGGCGGGAGGGTAGGTGGGCCAATGGGATTATGCTTGAGGAGCGCAAAAACGGCGGGAAAAGCGGGAGGCGGGCGGCAGGAAAAACGAGGAAAAAACGGCTTTGGGAAGGTGGCGAGAAAGCAGGGGAAGAAGCGATGCGGACGACGAGAAAGGCGGGAAAAGGACGACAAAAAAAAAAAAAGGCGTAGAAAAACAAGCACAACGAGCAGGGACACCGGGCGCACAGGGGGGGGCCACGCACTCGAGGATACAGAAAAAAGGTGGAATTACATTCAACCAGGCAGTCTCTGAGGCAGGCACTCGAAGGTACAAAATAGAAGGAGGGAACTGGGCACTCTGGGGCCACGCACTCGGGGAACAAGGAGAGAAGTGGGAGCGGCAGTCACGGGGGCACACAGGCAGAACTAGGCAACACTGAGGCAGGCAAGCACTGGTGGCGCTGCGGAGGCGGGGGAGCGGCCTACCCTAAGGTCAAGGGTCGCTACCTCTGCCTCGCAGCGGCCGCCAAATATGGGGTAGCCGGGGAGGGGGGGTCAGCTGGGAGGCGGGAGGCGGGAGGGTAGGCGGGCCAATGGGATTACGCTTGAGGAGCGCAAAAACGGCGGGAAAAGCAGGAGGCGGGTGGCGGGAAAAACGAGGAAAAAACGGCTTTGGGAAGGTGGCGAGAAAACAGGGGAAGAAGCGATGCGGACGACGAGAAAGGCGGGAAAAGGACGAGAAAAGAAGGCGGAGAAAAACAAGCACAACGAGCAGGGGCACCGGGCGCACAGGGGGGGCCACGCACTCGGGGATACAGAAAAAAGGTGGAATTACATTCAACCAGGCAGTCTCTGAGGCAGGCACTCGAGGGTACAAAATAGAAGGAGGGAACCAAGCACTCTGGGGCCACGCACTCGGGGAACAAGGAGAGAAGTGGGAGCGGCAGTCACGGGGGCACACAGGCAGAACTAGGCAACACTGAGGCAGGCAAGCACTGGTGGCGCTGCGGAGGCGGGGGAGCGACCTACCCTAAGGTCAAGGGTTGAACAGAGGAGAGTTACACAACACAACATCACTGTAATTTGCTTGCTAAATGCATGATGGACAGATGGAATCTGCACCGCCCTCTAAATCCTTCGTGTAAGAAGTCTGCTCATTTAGCATTTTACTGAACTGGCCTCCAATGCAACAACTTCTGAGTACCAGCACGTGAGTTTTTCCGTTGTAGAGGTATGTGTTCACTTACATGCTAACACAGTAGAAATCTTGGAAATGTTACTTGTTGGTAGTCTGGCTATTGCTGGAAATCTCATAGGCAATCTAATCAATCAGTCAGAATTGTTTACTGCCCGTTCGCCCCACCACTTTCAATTGTTACTAGCCACCACTGCTCTGAGGTCTCCTGACAAGGGAGTTGGACGTTTTGGGGCCTTTTATCAAAGACTTGTAGGAATATGCAAAAGAGAACTCGTGTAGTACTAGTTCCTGTACTCATAATTGCTTTAATGAAATAGACCCACGCCCCCAGGCTTTAATATTAGGGAATGTTGGAATTGGGTTGTATTGCATTTATAGTTACTTATAGAGTTCAGCAACACCTTCTTGGAAAAAAAAAAAAAACACCTGCACTAAAAAAAGTTCCACTAGGTGATCGCTCCATTTCTTTACCCTGATTTTGAATTCTGCTGCAAAAATGGCTGTCATAGGCATCTGGATTTAACACCAGTTTACTCACAATTGGCACAGTGTTAGAAACGTCGGCAAAAACTGTTTATGCGCATTTTTAGCAATCCACGAACCCCTAACTAAGAATCTGAAAGCCCAGTATCACTTCAGGACAAACAGCGGGTCAAATTACACCCTCATTAATTACCAAATCCATGGAGTGTATTAATTTGTGTGTAGAATTTGAACCCAATTTAAAGTTGCAGACTTCAGAATAAGGGATATTGTAGTAAATAAGCATGTTTGCCCTCTTTCTGAGGTGCACAGAATGCAAATCTGTATTACTTATGATTAGTCGACCAGCAACCACCACCTAGGCTGAAAAGTACTCACCACCAGTACCCCACGTTGGGCTCCAGTGTACAATAATTTGTTGTATATATGGATTAATTTGCTAAAATTTGGGTACTTATTAAAATAAAATTACTCAATACTTACAAAGTGTCTTTGCGCCTGCATTCTTTGAATGTGAATAAGGAGTCAGTTGATGGAAAAAGTGCTGAACTTTGAATTCAACTCCTTAGTGGATGAAAGTGCCACCGCCACACCACACCTGCCCACAAATCGCTCTACTGGCTCAATCTAAGAGAGATCATAGTTCAAGATTATTCACATACTCCAAAAGTCTTTTAATGGCTCTACCCAGACAACTTAATAAATGTTGTCCAGTCTTACCAACCAGCAAGACATGTGGTACTGCTCTCTATCACCACATCACCCAATCATTGAGCAGTATTTCTCTCAGTGTTAATTGTTCCACCCTCTTCAACACTATGTCCTCCCCTTAAGGCATAAAATAAATATTTTTAAAGTTCAGAAGAAGTCTACAGAGACTATGCTCTTACTCTCAGTATATGAACCAGATCCTAAGGCCAGGAACTACATCCTAGCTTTTTGATGACACGCAAACCCCTTACTTCCTAAACATAGCAAGTGGTCACGGACTAAGAACGGCACATGTCGATTGCCTTCCTCGCTAAAGGCTTTCCCATCAAATGAGATACCCAATGCTTGGAATCAAACAAGAACACTTTTGCCATATACGGGCACCGCCATGGCACATTCCTGTATCTCTATCCCTGTACGACCCCTCGCCCATTCTCCTATAACAGCAACAT
Organism: Triturus cristatus; assembly: GCF_964204655.1. Taxonomy (NCBI): domain Eukaryota; kingdom Metazoa; phylum Chordata; class Amphibia; order Caudata; family Salamandridae; genus Triturus; species Triturus cristatus. Next base: position 924,080,554 of record NC_140588.1, read on the forward strand.
TGCAACATGTAGCAGTTCACAAAAATCCTCAAATAAAGTGCACAATTGTGAATCAACACAATGAACCAAATCAATGAATAAATATTAAAAGTTATTTTGTGCACTGGTTGCTTCACGTTAAACATGAATGGGCTTACTCGCAAGGGCATTTTAGACTATGCGTAGTAGCATTCCTGTAGTGCTCTTTTAAGTACTCTTACTTGCCTTGTGTCTTGGTGCCAAAACCCCCCAAAACACATTGAAAATTGAAAATGGGAATAAAATAGGAAGATTTAAGTTATATTTGTATAAACTGATGCAACTAGTAAAGACTGTGTCCTATTTGTACTTATCTATTAGGGAGATGGACATTTTGGTACCTTCCACCAGTGCTTAATTTGTACAAAAATAAGTGTCAGGGCCAAAGATGTTTCTCAGGAGGCTACTGCAGCTTTCACCACCCGCTTGCATTGCCAATTGCCAGTACCATTGGTACCTACTTTCCATCCCACTCCTCCAAATGTGACACAATGGACTATCCGTGGCCAGCCACTGCTATCGGAATGGCCTGGCGGTGCTTGTATTACTATTTTTCATGTATAATACAATGCTAGATAGTCTGTTGAGGTTTCTAAATATTCTCAATCAAAAGGGAGTGAATTCTGCCGATACGACAGTGGTGATTAATATACGTCACTAATGGCTAAGTTTGGTTGAGGGTTTCTGGAAAGATTGATAACACCCGGGTCTTAACAGATCGGCAGAATCCACCCCCTTTTGATTGAGAATATTACAATACATGGAACAAGAGTGATATTCTACACTTATCGCCCATTGTTTTGAATGAGGTTTCTAAATAGACAAACAGCGCGCCCAGGTGCTGGATAGTCACAAATATGTGCCGGTGCCAAGACATATGGGCCAACGCCGAGCACCGGCAAACACCAGCACAAACTAAGCACTGCTTTTCACAAAGGTAGGCGAGAGTATGTAAAAATGCGTAAAAGAGTACTCCTGTCGCACTACTTCGCATACTCATTGTGAATCAGCCCTAAGTTCACACTGCCCTCAAAAGCAGTACTTTCAACATGATTATGTGTGCTCCTTTCTCAGCCTAATCCATTTGACATCTCTTTTTTGGGTTACTTAATTTAATTAAGTCAGAAGTACAGCTCTCCTTCTTCACTATTTTTTTTTTCTTCAGTCTTGCACATCGGGGGAGATTTACTAAGATTTTGTGCCATGTTTGTGTCAAAAAAGTGACGGAAAGCGGCGCAAAATCTTTTTTTCCTAATTTACTTTCCAGCGCTAAACTTGCGCTGGAAATAACGTAAAAGTAATGAGAAGCTGCGCATAGCGCTGCTCCACATAACTTTGCACCATGGGGGCATGCCAAGGGTGGTGCATGGGCGTTCCCATGCAACCACACAAGGTTTCTCACGCTAAACACAGTTTACTAAATACAGTAGATTGAGTTTAGCATGAGAAAACTGCGCCCTTTTGATCTAGACGCTTTCATTTCTCCTTCCTTTTCCGACTTGGCATGCGTGCTGCACTGTGCATCACGCATGCAAAGTGGGAAAAGCTTCCCCTTTTGTCTAGGCATAGTATTTTGTACAGGAATGGGTAGCGTTCCTGTACAATACCTATGCTAGAATCACACACACACCCTAGCGCTATGGGGCTAAGGTGGTGGCTGGTGCACAGCAGCTGAAATCAGTGCTGGCGCAAGGGAAAGGGGAGGAGAGAGCCATATCTTTGAAAATATGGCACCCTCCTGCTCCTGCCCTGTCGCGCTGCGCAGCGCAGACTCGCAGGAGGCTGCACTGCGTGGAGATTTGCTAAATCTCCCCCTAGATGTTTACAGTATCAGAAATTATGGGCATTTTAAGGTTGGGCCATACTACCAACATAATGCCACACTATTCATGCCTGATAGTTTATTAGAGAGAGAGATACCTGCTCTCCTAGCTAATCTACATTCATTTTAATGCAATAAACATGAACATAAATATGCTGATTCCCCCACCACCACAAATTCATTAGTTGACAGTTTGATTCAGCTTCCTGAAATAAAGAAAATACATCAAGTGAGAGACTGATTTAGCATCAAATTATGTACATGTCAAAATCTCAAACATACCACTGAGAGATGTGCTTGTCTCTGACAGTGTGAGGGCTAGGGAAGTGTAAAACCAGCTTTAATGACAAGCTAATAAATAATATTCTCCCCATGTGGGCAGAGTCTACAGCCCACCCCTGCAGTTGTTTCACAGAGCTCCAGGGAAGCAGTTAAAAGGATGATCCCAGTGCTTCTAATGCATATTCATTATGCTGAACATGACACTAATTATTTTGTTCCTCTAGCAGGTGGGCGTGCAGTGATTTAAAGAAAACTATGGAAACTGATAGTTAATACTTTTCTCATGCGAGAGGCCTATGCGGTGTGTTTTTTGTTATGGCAATGTTTCTTAATTATTTGATGTCCCTTTGAAGAATCTACAGCGACCTTCAATATTCTGGTCTGCTGCTGAGCTTGAAAGATCCATTGTTAACCCATGACATGATCTTTGAGGTTCTAAGATAATGTGCTTTAATAACTCACTGATGAAAGTGTTCACTGACAAAATGAGGCTCAGTCTGAGCTACATATATAGCTACATGTGAGGCAGGATCTCATGATAATCTCCAAAGTTTGGACAATTTCTTGCGCATTACACAAATTATAGAAACCATATTTACTCTGAAGCATAAATTAACCCCTTCCAAAAAATGAAATACAATGCTTGCGGAAACTAAATATGAACACCTAGGAAATTTGAGGATCAGGCAATTTCATACCGTGATTATATTGGCTTCGAGGCCTTTTATATTCAGTGTAGCCTGTTCAAAAAGGATACAGGGCAATGGGCTCTGTTGGCTGTACCATTTGGTGTCAAGGGATGCCCTGCCGATGCCCACTCTATACTATGGGATGCAAAGGCACCTGCTCGTGAGTCTGAACCACCTCTGTCTCCTTGTCACAGTCCTTACAAAATGAGGTAAATCCAACCCTGCTTTGTATGCCTACGCTAGATGGGGGCCTGTATGCCCCGTTCATTTCCCGGCTGACAATAAGTATGCCCTATTTTTATATCATATTTGTCATGCTTTTGATTTTTGTCTGCCCAAGGACCTGCAAAAGCAGGTTGATGGATCGGTTATGGTGGGCTCGCACCAAGATTGTGGCATCCTCATGCACAGCGCTTAGTCAACGTGGGACAAGCAGCATGCCCACTGTACTATTATTATTGTTATTATTTATTTTTATAGAGCGCGTAGTCACCCATAAGTATCCCAGCGCTAAGATCAGTACAACTGGGGAGTCAGCGGAGGCAGGGAGGGAGGTCGGTTAAGGGAAAAGGTGGGTTTTCAATTGCTTCCTGAACCGTAGGTAATTAGGTTCAGTTCTCAGGAGGTGAGGTAGGGCGTTCCAGAGACGTGCGGTGTGAACCGAGAAGCGTCTTCCTCCTGCTCGTGCCTTCTTCACTCTGGGAGTGACGATAAGATGTTCCTGATCGGAACGGAGGGATCTAGGAGCTTTGTAGGGTTTGATAAATTTTTCCAGGCTTGGGGGGCCATTGTTTTGAAGCAGTCTATGTGCCAGGCAGAGGGCCTTGAACATCACACGTTCTCTCACCGGGAGCCAGTGGAGACGCTTCAGAGCTGGTTTGACCGAAGCTCTGGCAGGGGTGTTAGTGAGGATCCGGGCAGCTGCATTTTGGACCCTTTGTAGTTTGTTCATGGTTGCCTCTGGGGCCCCTAAGTAGATGGAATTACTAAAGTCGAGCCTGGAGAGTATCAGGCCTTGAATCAACAGTTTCTGGGATTTGTGAGGGAGCAGGGGCAAGATCTTTCGAATTGACCTAAGCAGCCCAAAGCACGTCCCGGCTACTTTTTTTGCTTGTGTTACGAATGAGAAGTCCTTATCTAGCCAAACACCCAGGCTTTTTACCTCTGGTTTCGGGTCTGGGGGCGGGCCTAAGCTGGGTGGCCAGATGTTTTGTAGTGGAGAGGGTCCCTTTTGACCAAGGAGGAGAATGTCAGTCTTTGAACCGTTAAGTTTCAGAGACGATCTGTTCATCCATCCTTGTATCTGTGTCAGACAGTTGTACAGGTCCGCAGGTTGTTGTCTGGGATGTGAAAGGGACACCACTAACTGTGTGTCGTCAGCATAACTAACGATGCTCACTCCGAACGGAGTAACAACCTCCTCCAATGGGGACATGTAGATGTTAAATAATGTGGGGCTAAGGGAGGAGCCCTGAGGCACGCCACATTGGAGGGGAGTGTCGGAGGAGCGGCTGTTATTCTCCCAGATTTGAAAGGAGCGTTGACTCAGAAAGGACGATAGCCAGGACAGGGCAGTTCCTTCAACACCGACACTCATGAGTCGTTGGATAAGAAGTTGGTGATTGACGGTGTCAAAGGCCGCACTCAGGTCGAGGAGGATAACTGCCACTGATCCTCCTTCGTCTAGGAGTGCTCTGGCCTCTTCCACCGCCATGAGGAGGGCGATGTCGGTGCCATGCCCGGGGCGGAATCCCGTCTGCGAACTTTTTAGACGGTTGTTGTTCTCCAGAAATTGTGAAAGTTTTCTGTTCACAAGCTTTTCCGCGATCTTACTAGTTCCCGGGAGGAGGGAGATTGGTCTGTAATTTGCTAGGTCGGCAGGGTCAAGGGAGGGTTTTTTTAAAAGTGCCTTGACGACTGCCGCCTTCCAGCTGGGAGGGACAACTCCTTGTTGAAGGGAGGCGTTAATAAGGTGGGTAAGGGGGGGAACGATCGTGGATGCTACCTTTTTGAGAATACGTAAGGGGGCCGGATCCCTGGGAGACCCGCTTTTAATGATGTTCAGCGTATCTTTAACCTCATCTGCCGTCACTTGTCCCCAGGAAGTGAGACATGGGGGGGTAGGAAAGTTGTAGGCTTCTTTTTCCTCGCTCGGACTTATGGATGGAATAGAGTCCCGGATTTTTTGGATTTTCTCCTTGAAGAAATTCGCTAACTTGTAGCACTTTTCCTCATCACCTTTGGGGTTTGGGGGGTCTCTCGGTCTCGGGTCCGGGATTTTGAGGAGTTCGTTTAAGATGGTGAAAGATTCCTTACTGGAGCTAGCGGATTGTTCTATTCTTTCTTGGAAGAATAGAGTTTTGGTATTGCGGAGGGTGGTTTTATAGTTTTGTAAGGCGGTGTGATAGGCAGCCTTCTTTTCATTAGATTTATCCTTTCTCCAGGAGCGTTCTGTTCTCTTACACTCCTGTCGAAGGGATTTGAGTGCCGGAGTATACCAGGGGGCAGGAGTCACTCTTTTGGTATGTTTAAGGGTGATAGTTTTGGGGAGGAGTTTGTCCAGTGAGGATGTGAGCCAAAAATTGAACTGTTCGTCGGCCGTGACCGGGTCCGTGGAGAGGATATGTGTAGAATCAGAGAGCAAACTGGCCCATTCCACCGGTTCAAGCTTGTGCCAACGACGGTCTGTCACTCGGATTTTGAGGGGTTGGGGGAGTGCAGTGGTAAGGTGCCAGAAAAAGGGAACAAGGAAGTGATCTGACCAAGGGAGAGGGATGGGGGGACCCGAGGTGATATCCCTGATGTTGGTCAGGACGGGGTCCAAAAGGTGACCCTTGTCATGGGTAGGTTCGTTGTTAATCAGTCGGATATTGAAAGACCTAAGGTCCTGAAGAAGATCCGAAGCTGAAGAATCTGTGGGGTCATTAAGATGAAGGTTGAGATCGCCCACGACGAGAAAGTTCGAGGTGGAGGAAACTGATTGTGACGCCGTGTCAGTGAGGGCGTTGAGTAAATTCCCTGGTGTCCCCGGAGGGCGGTAGAGCAACAGTCCTGAAAGGGAGTGTGCCGGGGAAATTTGAAGGACAAAGTAGCAGCTTTCGCAATCTTCAATATTGGCATTGCTAATCCTACAGGCAAGATGTTCTCTGTAGATGATTGCCAGCCCTCCTCCTCTCCCCTTAGGTCTATGTAAGGTTTGAATGAGATAGCCTGGGGGTAGGGCATTGACAATGTCCGAGTCCGTGCTGGTGGAGAGCCAGGTTTCTGTGAGAAACAGAGCGACCAGGCCATGATCCTGTATCAGCAAATTGATTTCGTGCGCATGCTTAGGGAGTGAGCGGCAGTTAAGGAGGCCCATCTGTAGTCCCGGCTTTCCCGGGCCGTATTCGGCTGAGTTACAACGTGCACAATTGATAAAGGATTTACCTTCGGCATGGACGTAGTGGCAGTCCTGAGATTTTTTCTGGTGAAGGGCCCGAAGCATGTCACTTGTGTACACCAGGCGATCCTGCAACAAATCCGGCAGAGTTCCTGGGCCTGGGTCCGGCTGGGCCCGGACGGGCCCAGACGGGCTTGCCTTTGGCGCGCCCGCTGCGCCCGTCCGCTGCGCGTCCGAGTACTGTGCATAATTTTATGCAGGAAGAGGACGTTGGGGGTGTGGCCTGGAGAAGTGAGCGTGGCCTGTGAACAGGCTGGATCGCTGATGGCGGTGCTTGCGAATTCCCAACCCCGTGGCAGCGTTCAGATCGGCTGCGCGGGTAATTAGGTACCGGATAGATGCCCCAACCAGCCTAACAGGTAAGGGAGAAGTACGCAAGTTTTAAAAACAATTTACATAAGTATTTAAAAGATCCAATTTCTAGCAGAGCTCCCGGCTGTGCCTCAGGAGTACAGATACTAAGAAGGGCTGGGCGTCGGTGCTTTATATAATCAGGGGGGGGGCGTGGCCTGGAGAAGTGAGCGTGGCCTGTGAACAGGCTGGGTCGCTGATGGCGGTGCTTGCGAATTCCCAACCCCGTGGCAGCGTTCAGATCGGCTGCGCGGGTAATTAGGTACCGGATAGATGCCCCAACCAGCCTAACAGGTAAGGGAGAAGTACGCAAGTTTTAAAAACAATTTACATAAGTATTTAAAAGATCCAATTTCTAGCAGAGCTCCCGGCTGTGCCTCAGAAGTACAGATACTAAGAAGGGCTGGGCGTCGGTGCTTTATATAATCAGGGGGGGCGTGGCCTGGAGAAGTGGGCGTGGCCTGTGAACAGGCTGGGTCGCTGATGGCGGTGCTTGCGAATTCCCAACCCCGTGGCAGCGTTCAGATCGGCTGCGCGGGTAATTAGGTACCGGATAGATGCCCCAACCAGCCTAACAGGTAAGGGAGAAGTACGCAAGTTTTAAAAACAATTTACATAAGTATTTAAAAGATCCAATTTCTAGCAGAGCTCCCGGCTGTGCCTCAGGAGTACAGATACTAAGAAGGGCTGGGCGTCGGTGCTTTATATAATCAGGGGGGGCGTGGCCTGGAGAAGTGGGCGTGGCCTGTGAACAGGCTGGGTCGCTGATGGTGGTGCTTGCGAATTCCCAACCCCGTGGCAGCGTTCAGATCGGCTGCGCGGGTAATTAGGTACCGGATAGATGCCCCAACCAGCCTAACAGGTAAGGGAGAAGTACGCAAGTTTTAAAAACAATTTACATAAGTATTTAAAAGATCCAATTTCTAGCAGAGCTCCCGGCTGTGCCTCAGGAGTACAGACTATGGCACTCAGGGCAGACTGTGCTTCAGTTGGCCACAGTCCCCGTCCACCATGGGTGCTTCAGCATTTGCTTTCAGGCACTGGGTGAAGGGTGTCAGTGCATTCTTTTGGAATGCCACACCAGAGTGTCGTGTCCAAGAGTCGTGCCATTCCCAGTGGCGTGGAGGTTCAGTGGCCCAGAAGATGGGCGGGCTAGGGGTCAATTCGGGGAGTTGCCTGATTGACAACAGGGTGTAGCTTCACCCCCCTAAAAATGTATTCTACAATAAATAGTTGGGTACAGGTCTTTTCAGTCGGGCATGGTGCGGTGTCTGTTGGATTTCACCCAGGATTTTCACAAGAACACACAGACAAAAACACACACGTACACACATTCTACTTTAAAATTCATTTAGTTTGAAAACTCTTGCTTAAGTACCCTTAACAATCTGCACTGCTCTCTCTTTCCACTGCCTCTTAAGCCCTTGTCGCGTCCTGCTTCTCATAATGTATTTTAATAAGGCATGCCAGCGTGATGTTGGGAAATCTGAAGCTTACACCTCCCAATCTTATTAACCAAGCTATGTCCCTGATCTCCCACTGCATTCTTCTCTCCCCCTCCTAATGACTGGGTATATGGTTAGCGGGGAGGCAGTTCAAGGCCCATGACTGCAATACACACACATATGTGAGCCTTATGTAACATTAACTGTTGGAAAAAAGAAGTGCGGCAGAACACAGCACACCTGGCTGTGGGTCCTCCCATCCTGACCTCTGATCTTTGTATGCCCCCCCTTAAAACCCCGTGGCGCAGAGGCTGTTCCCCTTTTGGTCTGGGCCTCTGGACCGCATCCTGTAACATTGAGTGGTGCTCTGAGGGGTTGCAGTGCTCCAGAGATGTCCGAGTTACTCATTCAAGGCATCAACATAGAAAGGGAAATGGGCACGCTGTGACATGAGAGGATAAGGGCTATAAATTGGCAAAACGAATGACTGGCACACACTACAAAACGAGAACTTGATGGAGGATGGAGGATGTACTCAGGGAGAGGGATATGCGGGCCAATTTGGCTGCTGTGATCTTTCAGACAATTCAAGATACTTGTACCAATCTGAAGAGTAGGATTATTGAGGTGGGAATGGACATCACCTTCCTCTGGCAAAACCCGCAGGAATGTAGTGGACCATGTAACGGAGTCAGAGTGGTTGTCGTTCCATAGCTAAAGACACAGTGTAGACTGTAGAGACCATTTATGGTGGTGTACGCTGGTAACAGGTAAGTGGGCTGATGTTGGAGACTTCTTTTTTAAGTTTAAGAGAATTTTATTAGATAATGAGCAAGTAAAATGCAATACAAAATATCAGTTAGGAATGAGAGGGAGAGGAAGAAGGGGTAAAGAAAAAAGGGGGGGAAGGGAAAATGCAAATGGAATATGTAAGAGACAGTACACAGCAAAGCAATGAACACGGGCATTAAAAAGAAACAAGGAAATTATATCAAACCTGTCTAAACGATTAATTACAAAAAGCATGAAAATAAAACAGTAGGATGAAACATTCTGAACGTGAAAAGGGTATCATGGGGGTTTGGGAACTTCTTGTTGTGCAGGCAATGGAAGGGAAGAGCGAGCAGCGCAGTTATCTAAATAGAGCGTAATGAGGAGCCACAGGTCTGCACGTTTAGCTGCTAATTGAACAGGAAAGACAAAGGCATTATCAAGTCTATGGTTATGACAGACATTATACCACCACGCTTTGAAAGAAATATTGGATGCATTTTTCCAATTAACAGTAATCTGCTGAAAAGCAACAGCCAATAACAAGTCAACAATGCGTACAGAGGGAGGAGCCAAGATGGCGACCGGGACGGCAGCGTAGACTCCCGGCTCCGTGAACCTCCGCATCCCGCACGGATATCCTGCCTGAGATCCTCAACCTGTGCTACGTGGTCGTGTTTCTGAAGGAGGGGGGCTCCCGACTGTCTGACTCCGAAGTTGCTAGCTGCGGTATCGCCGGAGAAAATTGCATCTGAACTTTGCGGCCGACGCGGCCCTGGAGCCGGGACATCGAGTGGACGCCGTGGCCGGGTGGCAGTGCGACAATAGCGGCCAGTGGTGACTGGGTGGAGTCGGTCACCGGAGCGGTGCCGGACTCGGCCTACATTTCGACATGGTCACTTCTACTGTCCAGCGTAGCGGACCGAGTGCATGACCGGGGGTGCAAATTTTGGATCCTCCGGTGGCTGCCCCTGCCCTGCTGGTGAGCTGCCCGGCCGCCGTCCGTATCCTGCCCCGATCGCGGCGGGCCGCCCCCGGATTTCTGCGGGGGCTGGTCCGTGGTGGGGACGACTGTTGCCCGTGACCAAGGATAGTTTTTTGCTTGCCCCCGGAACCCGGCCACCCGCGACGTGGACACCGCGACGTTTGTCTCGGCCCCGGTGAGGGTCGGGCATACTTGGCGGCCATCTTTGGGCGATGAAGCCTACCATCCTGTCCGCTGGGTCGCGGCGGGCCTGTGAGCGTACGACTTCTGGGAGTATGGCGGCAAGAGCGCAGAGAGCTGAGCTGGGGTACGGCGACCTCCTCGAGGCTCTTGGTACTCTTCACTCCTCCTTTGTTCATGGTTTCGTGATCCTAGGGAATAGGCTCGATGGTGTTGCGTCGGAGTTGGGGCAGTGGCGGCCCGCCTGTTCACACGAACGCAGAGACTACCCACACTGCACGCAGGAGGATGCTGTGGCGGCCGCCCCTGAGGTTAGTGCACGACTAGACGCCCCGGCCAGTATGCTACAGTGTGTTCGACCTTCCGAGGGCCTGATCTCTCCCGGAGGCGATGGACCTGTGTGTGCTGTGGTGGCCTCGTCCCGTACATGCCCTCCTACGACTCAGGGACAACTCCAGCAACTAATGTCTGCTTCGGCTGCTTCTGCCTCCCTGAACCCTGCATGCAGTACAGATCCTAGGGCAGCCCTGGGAAGCCAGTTTCTTCACGCGGCGGACTGTGTTCCTCAGAGACTTCCACCCCACCTGTGTGTGTCGCTTCTCTGTCGTTGTTGGACATTTCTCTGCCTGGGGACATTGGGTGTGATGCTGGGTCGAGGGGTTGGCGTGGGCAGAATTCCGAAGAGTGGTCAGGGATGAGGCTGCCCCTCTGGGGTGGTCGCCTAGTGGACGGGCGGGCTTAGGGGTGGCGTGCTCTCCTGACGTGGCTACTGGCACAATAGGTGCATAATGCTCCCCATCGTGGTTTGAGAAGATTGTCTTGGTGCTGTTCCTTGTTCACTTTAGGGGAACCTTACCGTGCGGGAGGGAGAATGCCGGGGGTCTGTTATGAAGGCCCTCCTCCAAGTTTATAAATACTTTCTCTACCCCCCCGCCCGGTGGGGGTCTTTTCCTACCTCTTTTTCCCTACTCTTCTATATTTCGGGTCTGGTTCCAGGGCGACAGGCACACTGCTGGGGGGGGAGGCCGTACTCATTTGCAGAGGTGCAGGGTGGGGGGTTGGGGGAGGGGATCCTGTATTCTTTCATCTTCTTTTCCATGGCCTCCTTTTTCTTCTCTGACTCTTTTTGTTTTTTCTTTTTCCGGGATCAGCGTGATACACTCCCTGTTGTTATGCCTCGTTGCCGTTCCATGTGTTCACAACTTTCGAGGTGTTCTTGGGGAGTTTTGGCGGGGGCCTGCGGGCGCAACTGTATATTATGTTCTTCCCCATCCTGATGTTCTTGTGTTTGCGCCATCGACCTAACAGATTGCTGTAAATCGCTAACATCCATTACTCTGCAGATCCGTGATTGTTGTTTTAAAATTGCTTGTCACCTGATCCTACTGCCTTGTCTCATTATAAAATGAAAACCTTTTCTCCTGGTGCCCTACTTACGCTGTTCACAGTAATAGTAGTACGATTATGCTCCCCGAAGTGCTGCCTGTGTTTAGTACTTGTCGTTATTGCCCTGATTGCTTAGCGGCCGGCCCTGGGGGGTTGTAGGCCCATACTTGTTCTTATTGAACTGTTCAATAAAGGTTTTCAAAAAAAAAAAAAAAAAAAAAAAAAAAAAACAATGCGTACAGACATATCTACGTTGTTCCAGCTAGTGGATAAACTGCCCAGGAAAAGGTGCATAAGAGAAAAAGGAATACAAGTATGAAAAATAACATTGATCTGGGCCCATACCTGTAACCAAAAATCATGTACATGTTTGCAAAGAAATAGCATGTGGGGTAGGGTAGCATTGGGAGCATCACACGACCAACACTTGTCTGTGGTATTAGGAAATCGCTTATGTAACGTAGAAGGAGTATGAAGTAATCTGTTGTAAATAAAAAATAGGGATTGTGTCAACGAAGCTGCTCTAGAAGTTTTACGCAGTTTTGTCCAGATTTTGTCCCATAAGAATATCGTCAAATCTATCCCGAGGTCATTTTCCCATTCAAGTTCAACCGTGGATTTCGGTCTAAGTGACTCAGGTGTGTGAAGATGTTTATAAAGAAAAGACGCTTTGGGGGCAGTACGGAGGAGAGAATGAAGTCAAAAAATAGGGGTGTGAGAAATAGGGGGAGGAGGAGAAACCAAGAGTCGTTCATACGTCTCCAGGACAGCAGCTTTGAGGAGAAGATACTTGGAGAAAAAGGATTGGGGTAAGCCAAAGGAGGCACAAAGGTCAGGAAAAGAAACAAAGGTGGAACCAGAAAAGAGTTGCGAAATCCAAGTCAAACCTCGGGTTCTCCAAGTTTTCCAATAGAAGGGCTTACGAGCAATTAGGAGATATTTATTATGCCAAACAGTGGAAGAAAGGAGATCATCAACGGTCATAGGGGGGCCAGGGGCAGCTGACAGTAAAAGCTTAAGAGTGTATTTGTGAATGGGAGTGGGAATCAAGGAAGGCTTACGGGAAAAAGCAAGATATTCTGCAAAAGAGAACGGGGAGAGGAGAGTACGCTCAACTTTAAGCCATAGAGGGCAGGGGGAAGTGGAATCTTGTAACCAGAAAGAAGCTTGACGCAGTAAAAAGGCCTTCTGATATGCAGGGAAGTCAGGAAAGTTGACACCACCTTCAGAAGCCGGACGGATGAGCCTAGCAAGAGACATTCTGGATTTTTTGGAATTCCATAAAAACGAGGATAACGTAGAATTAATCTTGGTAAATAATTTTGTTGGGATGGGGACTGGGATATTGGAAAGTGTGTATAGAACAATAGGAGAAATCATCATTTTGATAGTGTCAAGACGACACCACCAGGAAAGGTATAAAGGGTGCCACCTTGCTGTAAGATCCGCGATCTTTTGTGAGCATTTGGACATACACAAAGAGACAGTATCTGAAATTGAGGGGGTAATGTATAGACCTAGATATTTAATGTGGGAAGGACTCCAAGTGAACCGAGAGTCAGTAAATTCTTGTTTGAAAGTAAATTTGGTCAGGGGAAGAATCTCACACTTATCATGATTGAGTTTATACCCAGAGATAGAGGAAAAAATTCTGACTTCAGTCATGAAAGCAGGGATGGATTCTGCAGGTTTAGAAAGAAAGAGTAAAATATCATCTGCATAGGCAGCGAGTTTAATATGCGAGTCCGCAATCTGGAAACCATGGATGGCGGGATTTTGACGCAGTCTGGAAAGAAAGGGCTCTAAAGCAAGGTTAAAAAGAAAAGGGGATAAAGGGCAGCCCTGGCGAACGCCTCTGCCTAGGTCGAAATAGGAGGAAATTTGGCCATTCGCAAAAACTGCCGCTCTAGGATGGGAATATAACAGGGAAACTAAAGAGGTAAATCTAGGGCCAAAACCAAACCAAGTGAGAGTGTGAAAGAGGTAGCGCCATTCAACTCGGTCAAAAGCCTTTTCGGCGTCAAGGGCGATCGCTGCAAGAGAGTGCTGGCAGCGGGAGGATTTTGACAGGATGTTGAATAAGAGTCTAGTGTTGTCCGTAATGTATCGGCCCTTAACAAACCCAGATTGGGAGGAGGAGCCTAGCGCGCGACCAAGATGGCCGCGTAGGTGCGAGGCTCCCGAGGACCTCCGCGACCTCCTGAATTAATCCTGGCGATATCCTGTCCTTGTTGAGGGGACTGTGTCGGTGAACCCGAGCTGAGGCGCCACCCGTTTTTTGGGCTCGAATCGGACCCCGAACACCGGTGGGAGCATCGATTGAAGGTTGCGGCCTTCTCCTCGCCGGCCCCCCGGATTGGAGTAGTGGGGTGATCCGGGGACGAAGTGAATAACAGCGGCGAGCGGGGCTGGGCGACTCGCGTACCCCGCACTTTCACTTTCGCTTTTGCGCCCTCCTTGCCTCTGGCGGGGTCGGGCTGCGGAGCGGGGTGCGGTGGTGTTGCCTTGTCCAGGTGCCCGGCTGACCCGCCGGCGGTGGGTTGACCCGCGGCCCGGTGGTCGCCCCCGCCCCCCCCCTGACACCCGTGATTTGGTGTGGCGGCCCGTTTGGAGATCTTGGCACGACGGTGGAAGGGCCAGCATGTCCACCAAACAAGATGGCGACCGGGCGAAGATGAAGACAACCCGCCGTGGCACGGCGCACCAGGCCAATAGTATGGATCGCTATACGCTCCAGAAGGGTTCTCCGGAGACATTGCGGTCATCCCTGGTGGGCCCGACGGAGGCGCCTGCCCAACCGGTGGATCTGACCCTCCGGGACGTCATGGGCGCCATCGCAGAGATGAAGGCCTCCGTGGACCAGCGTTTCGATACCTTGGCGCAAAAAATTGACTCGGTCCTGGTGGATGTGGGCCTTGTGAGGGCAGACTTGTCAAAAACGAACGACCGAGTTGACTCCCTGGCCCACACCACAACGAGCCTCACTACGGACGTGATGGCCCTCCAGAAGGAGGTGCGCCGGCTTGGCCAGGCGAGCGCCCTGATGGACCGGCGACTGGAGGATTCCGAGGGTCGGGCCCGGAGGAACAATGTTCGCATTATTGGTGTGCCGGAGGGCCGAGAGGCGGAGGCGGCAGATCTCTTCGTGGAAGAACTGATCCTGACCCATCTCCAGCCCCGGGGGCTGAGTAAGCTTTTTGCGGTGTAGCGTGCCCACCGGGTCCCTGGGGGCCGCCCTAAGACCGGTGCCCCGCCGCGGCCTATTATTGCCCGGATTTTTAATTTCCGGGACAGAGACGCCATCCTCCAGACCTCCAGGCAACGGGGACCGGTCAGGCTGGACAACATGGATGTACACTTCTACCCAGACTTTACTCCGGCGGTCCAGAAGCAGCGACAGAGCTTTCTTGGTATCAAACGTCGCCTAAGGGACCTAAACCTCAAGTACTCAATGCTCTTTCCGGCTAAGCTGAGGGTGGAGGTGGATGGCCGTACGCACTTCTTCGACCGGCCCGAGGTGGCTGGGGACTGGTTAGATACTTTGCCTGGAGATCGGGGTGGGGGGGGCGCGGCTGGCAGGGAGGGCCCGCCGGATCAGAATTGAGGGGTGACTGTATAGGCCTTGCTCTGGATATTGTTCCTTTACCATATATTGCTTTCGTATGTTCCCCTCCCATGGAGGTCGGGTGGGGTCTGCTGGGGGCTTCCCTCCTCCTCGGGGGGACTAGTTAGTACTTAGCTACGGGGCGACAGGCACACTGCACTTTGGGGGGGCTGTCTGGGCTCATGCAGGGGTGCAGGGAGGGGGGAGTTCTGTTGGGACCGGGGGGTGGGGGGGGTGTGTTGTTTGTTCGCACCGCAAGGCAAACCCGCAACTGTTTTGTTGTTTTTAAGATGCTCGGTGGGGGGCGACCGATTGTTTTGACTTATGATGGGGGGTAGGGATTTGATTGTGTTGTCATGGAATGTTAACGGCCTGGGGGATAGGATTAAGCGTGGTGTGGTCCTGCAGTATTTAAAACGTATTTCTCCAGATGTTGTCTTCCTGCAGGAGACACACCTTATAGGTAACACCTTTCATGCAATGAATCGGCGGGGATATCGTTTGGCGGCCCACTCCGGCTTCACTTCGGGCTCGCGGGGGGTGGGTATTATGGTCAAGAACTCGCTCCCGTTGGAGATTGACGAGGTGCGCCATGATGAGAGGGGACGTTACACTGTTCTGGTGGGACGAATGGAGGGTAGAGTGGTTATCTTTATATCAGTGTACGTCCCGCCTGGGTTACAAGCCACTACATTTGCGGACCTGGGGCGCCTCCTTCTGGACCTTCCGGGTGGCCTGTTGGTGGTTGGAGGGGACTTTAACGCGGTTGCCTCTGGGTCTATGGATCGCCATCCCCCTAGGGACCTCCCCCGGGCACAGGCGTGGCTGCCCGGCCTTTTAGACACGCTGGGCCTGGTGGATTGCTGGCGCTTAAAGCATCCCGTATTGCAACAGTACACCTTCCACTCGGGGGCCCATGGTAGCCTCTCGCGGCTTGATTACATCCTTGTCCCGGCGGCCCAGGCAGGGAGGGTGGGGGAGGTGCGCCATTTGGCACGGGGTATCTCAGACCACTCCCCATTGTTGTTGCATTTCGATGTCTTCCCGAGGGGGGATGGCAGAGTGGCCCCGATCAATGCATGGTATTTGCGCGACCCCACCATTCGTGCCGACTTGATCAAATCCTTACAGCGCTATTTCGATGAGAATGTGGGGTCGGTCCCGTCTGCCATCTCCCTGTGGGAGGCTTTCAAGGTGGTTCTTAGAGGGGAGGCCCTCTCCTTTATTTCCAATGCCCGGCGGCGCGAGCGGGAGGAGGTGACCCGGGTTGAGGCCGAGATTGCAGAACTGGAGGGTGACCTGGGGAGCGGGGTAACAGACGCCAAGTTGCATGTTTTGCACTTAAAGCAGGCGGCCTATCGGGCCCTCGTCACGGAGGCGGCCAGGGGCCTCAGTAGAGAGCAGCAGGGGCGATTGTATGATGTGGGTGACAAGGCTGGCAAATTGATTGCGTGGTTGGACAAGAGGGAAAGAGCGAGCCGCGTGGTGCCTTTGATTGAGAGCGTGGATGGTGTGTGCGTCACTGAGCCGGAAGCCATTGTCTCCTGCTTCGCGGACTATTTCCGCGTAGTCTACTCCCCGGTTTCTCCCTGCTCGGAGGAAGATTCCCATGCCTTGCTTCGGGACATCGCACTGCCCTCCCTTACGGTGGAGGACAGGGATTCGCTGGATGCCCCGCCCACCTCGGACGAAATTGCCTCGGCTATTCGCTCGGTTGCATCCGGCAAGGCCATGGGCCCCAATGGTATTCCCATTGAGCTATACAAGCTACGCCCGGATGTGTTGGCGCCCCACCTGCGCGCGATGTTCCTTGCGGCCCACTCGCAGGGCTCCCTCCCGCCGGACCAGCGTCTGGCTACAATTGTGGTGATCCATAAGGAGGGGAAGCCCCGTGAGCGGGTCACATCCTATAGGCCGATTTCGCTTCTGAACGCGGAGCCCAAAATCCTCGCCAAGGTGTTGGCCAACCGGTTGGTTGGCGTGGTGGGCGATTTGGTCCACCAAGACCAATCGGGCTTTATACCACACCGCAACACGGCGCTTAATCTGCGGCGCTTACACGGGGTGCTCGCGCGTGTCCCATTTGTGCGGGAGCCGGCCATCTTGGCGTCCTTGGACGCCACCATGGCGTTCGATACGCTCGAATGGCCATATATTTGGGCGATGCTGGCGAGGTTTGGGTTCGGCCCGGGTTTCGTCAGCTGGGTCAAATTGCTATATTCGGGCCCGTTGGCGCAGGTGGTGGTGAATGGGCGAGTATCTGCCCCATTCGCGCTGGGGCGGGGCACGCGACAGGGTTGTCCCCTGTCGCCTCTCCTGTTCGCCCTGGCCATGGAGCCCCTGGCGGAGTGGTTGCGGTGGCACCCTTCTATCCGTGGTCTCCGCTGGACCCCCGAGCATGAGGACCGCGTGTCCCTCTATGCTGACGATATCCTTTTGTATCTCGCCTCCCCGCGCAAGTCACTGATCGTCCTGGTTGATGTTTTGCGCTCCTTCGGTCGCAACTCTGGCCTGGTCATCAACTGGGCGAAATCCTGTGTCTATGTGCTCTCCGGGGAGGCCCCGGTCTTGCCACGGGACTGTCCGATCCAGATTGCCTCCCAGGGTTTCCGGTACCTGGGTATATATATCACTCTTGACCCGGAGGCCCGCTATGAGCGGAACTTGCTGCCCCCCCTCCAGCGTCTGAGGGAGGACGTGGTGCGCTGGCGGCGTCTGCCGCTCTCGCCGCTCGGCCGAGCGGCCTTATTTAAAATGATGTCCCTGCCGCGCTTCCTCTACGCCCTCCAGAATACCATGGACCTGGTCCCGGCACGCTACTTTCGCGAGGTGGAGGGCCTCCAGCGGCGCCTGTTCTGGGACGGGAGGCCGCGTATTGCTCTGGCTAAATTGACGCTCCCGTGGTACGATGGAGGGGTCGCCCTCCCGGACATCAAACGGTATTACTGGGCCTCCCAACTAGCTGCAATTAATCATGGCCTTTACGGGCCCGCCTTGAACCCGGCATTTGAGATGGACAGGACGCTTCTGCCCGGTGGCGATTATAATCGAGCGCTCTACTCTGGCGCGCCCGACTCCCGTTTGACGGGACCGACGTGTGTCATGGTGCGTGTCTGGCACGCGGCTAATGCAGCTATGGGGTGGAAGGACCGTTTGACCCGAGCGTCTCCGCTGTATGCATCTGAGAGGTTGGGCTCCCTGTGGACGTCGAAGGGCTTCGAGAAGTGGGACACGATCGGAATCAGTACGGTGGGAGATCTCTGGACGAGGGGGTGATTCAAAACTTTTGAGACGCTGCAGGCGGAGTTTCAGCTGCAGGGCAGTGAGTACTTTCGGTACCTACAGGTCCGCCATGCGCTGGGCTCCGTCTTCCCGGATGTTGCATCCATTCCGGAGTCTTCCCCCCTGGAGGACAGAGTGCTAGATGGCCATGTCCCGGACAGCACGATCTCCCTCATATACAAAAAATTGATTAACGATAGATCGTGTCTGCTGACTAGTCTCCGCGAGGCTTGGGTTGCCGACGGGCTGGAGATGGACGACGAGGATTGGATCTCCGCGGTGGCCTCTCCGAAAGAGGTGGCCATCCCGGCTCGCCTTCGTTTCGTCCAGCTCAAGATCCTTCACCGGGTCTACGTGACGGGGCCAAGGCTTTTACGTATGGGTTTTGCCGGTGATGGAATGTGTAAGCGTGGCTGTGGTGCGTTGGCGACTTTCATGCATATACTGTGGGAGTGCCCGAAGGTGGAGCGATTCTGGCGTGGTGTGCATGAGGTTCTACGAATGGTTACGCGTGTCGCGCTGCTGCCTGAAGCGAGGAGATGCTTGCTGAATGTCTGGGAACCAAATGACTACTCGGTCCCGCAGGCGCGGTGGGTGACTTT
Source organism: Triturus cristatus (assembly GCF_964204655.1). Classification (NCBI taxonomy): domain Eukaryota; kingdom Metazoa; phylum Chordata; class Amphibia; order Caudata; family Salamandridae; genus Triturus; species Triturus cristatus. The sequence goes on from NC_140588.1 coordinate 924,099,410, forward strand.
GGGATACATGATAGCCAAGCGTGATATTGCCCAATTGTGGGGATCCCAGAGGCCCCCTGCGGTGTCGGCCTGGAAAGAGCATATGGATTGGTGTATGTTTCGTGAAAAGGTGGTGTATGTGGCGAGGGGTAAGCCTGGGGCGTGGATGAAACTCTGGGGCCCCTGGAACGCCTACCGCGGGGGTATTTGTGAGCCGCCGCTGCTATCGGCGGCCTCGCCGGCTCCGTCTCCCTAGATGGCGCCCCTCCCTTGGCCGCGGGCGCGCGGTCCCCCAGTCCCTGATCTACTCCCGTCCCCCTCTTCAGAATTTTGCTGCTGGTTTGGATCCCCCACTTATGGAGCACGTGTTGTCACTTTGGATCGAGGGTTGCCTTGCGGTTGTGGTTTGTTTACGTTGTTTTGCTTTAAGAAAATGGAACCGTACTGTGGGCATGGAGCTGTGAGGCCTGCACCATTGATCACTCCTGTCTTCCTACTGTGCACCGCTGAGAAAGTTTTTTGCTGTATGTATGTAATATGCTTTTGATGCTCTAGCGGCCGGCCGTGTGGTTGTAGGCCCATACCTGTAACTTCTATAAACTGCAATAAACGGTTTCAAAAAAAAAAAAAAAAAAAAAAAAAAAAAAAAAAAACAAACCCAGATTGCTCCTCGCCTAGAAGATCGGGGAGAAGGTGATCCAATCGGATCGCTAATGCTTTAGCAAAGAGTTTGTAGTCAATATTGACTAGGGATGTGGGCCTGTAATTCTTGCAATAATGTGCATCCTTTCCGGGTTTAGGTATGAGGCAGATATGGGCATCCGAAAACGTCCCTGAGGAGGCACCGCAAGAAATAAAAGTATGTAGTAGAGAGTGAAGACGTGGGATCAACAATTTAGAAAAGTGAAGGTAGAATTCGACGGTAAAACCGTCAGGACCAGGGGCTTTGTTAAGTTTGAGACGTTGCAATGCATTAAGTAATTCCTGTTGTGTGATGTCCGATTCTAAGGAGGAGAGATCTGGAGGGAAATCGGCTGGTGTATGAATGGTGGAGAAGAAACGAGCAAGGGAACTGGGGATAGACTGGGTTTCAGAGGTATACAGGGTTTCATAGAAACGTGAAAATTCAGCGAGAATATCAACATCCATATGTTTTAAAGTATCATCAGAGTCATAAACAGATTCAATATTTAACTTATTGTGCTTAATCTTCAAATAATTAGCTAGGAGCTTTCCTGCCTTGTTCCTACCCCCATAGAATTTAGCAGTAGACTTCAGCAGGTACAAGGAGGCATCCTCCGTAGACTTCTCATTAAACTTCATTTTTGCTGCAATGAGGGCTGTCAGGCTGTCAGCAGAGTGTGAGGTGAAGTATGCATGTTCCAGTGTTTTGATGTCAGAAAGGAGAGATTTTTAGTAAACCTTTGGGCGCTCTTACGTTTGTTCGCGACGTAACTAATAATAAAGTCACGTGCTGCTGCCTTAAAAGCATCCCAAATAGTGTGGTCAGGGAGAGTATCGTCATCATTAAGGAGGAAAAATTCATCAAAAAAGGAAGTGAAAGTGGCTGTAAATTTGGGGTCTGCAAGGAGGGAATTATTAAAACGCCATCTCCTAGGGCCAACATTTTTAGGGAGTACATCAACACTTGTAAGAACGGGAGCGTGGTCAGAGAGCAATATCGGGCCTATCTCAGAGTGTAGGAGTGACTGAGCGAGGTTGTGGGAAACAAAGATGTAATCAAGTCGTGACTGGGAACGGTGACAGGGGGAATAAAAAGTGTACTCCCGCAACCTTGGATTGCAAAGGCGCCAGGAATCTACTAGTTTATGCTGTGAGATGGCATGGCTAAACAGCTTGTGGGGCTTGTTGGGAATATATGAGGCTTCGGACACCCTATCGATGAAGGGATCGAGAGGTTGGTTACAATCTCCTGCCAGAATGAAGTTGTGGTTCATAAATTTAGTTAAAAGTGAAGAGAAATCAGCCCAAAAGGAAGGTTCGCCTGTGGTAGGACCATATACATTGAGGAGAGAGACTGGAACACCTCTGAGCGATAACTTAGCATAAACCCATCGACCAGAAGCATCTGACTCATGGGTAAGGACCTGGAAGGGAAGAGACTTGCGACAAAGGACTGCCACACCATTGCGTTTGCCATCACCTTGCGAGTAAAACAGTTCACCCACCCAACCGCGTTTAAGCTTAACAGACTCAACCTCAGTTAAATGCGTTTCTTGGAGGAATGCAATATCAACATTCAATTTGGCAAGGTGTGACAAAATCCGTTGACGCTTAATCGGAGAATTGATACCCTTCACATTCCATGACAATATATTCAACGACATGACAGTAACTTAGCTACAAAAAGTATAAATAACAGAACCAATAAAAGAAAAATCCATGAAAAGTAGAGAGGGCAGAAGGAAAAAAGAAAAACTAGCGGAAACATGTTGAAGTAAAAGAAAAGGAAACAAGTGGTCATGAGTGCGAACCATATCAAGAAAGGGTGAATAAAATGCAACAATATCGGGAGTGACCCAGAAAACCAGAAATAAGGAAGAAGTAAAGAGAAAAATGGAGTCAGAACAAATAATAGAAGAGCAAAATCATTATTGTAGAGCGGGGATATAGAAGAGCGGTATAAGCACTGGAATAGGAAGTCAAAAAGGGGAAAAAAGTTGAAAAACAAGTGTACCAAGAAGAACAAGGAATACAATCCTTACAGGAGCAAAAAACTTCTATCAGATATAGTAAATCACAATAAATATATGTGAATAAAAAGATAAGCAAGAAAAAGGGGAAAAGGGAGGAAGGAAGGGAAAGGGCAACAGATGGGCAAAAAAGACAAATAAGGAAGTAGGGAAAAAACATACCTACAAAGGAGAGATACGAGAAAGGGTGGAGGGAGGAAGGAACCACAGGGGTGGGGCAGCACGTCCGGGGTCAACGAGGCAGGGGCCGAGAAACATCATCAAACATGGGGACAAATTCCTGGAAGACGAAAAAAGGAGAACAAAGGGTTAAAACATACTAGGAAATCATGTTGAAACCATGACGAACAAGGAAAACAAAGACAATCATCATGCCTAGACAATAAAGAGTCAATAAAGCGGGAAACTGGATAATCGGAAAGAATTCAGATGTACTACAATCAAGGGAAACTTTTGAAAAAGCACAACAGAAAATGCAACAGCCATATGAGGGTTATAAAAGCAATAGTCAGCCATAAGCGGAGGAAGATGATCCGGAGGCAGCCATGACAGATGATTTATGCGCATTGATGAAACTTTGTAGACGCACTGGATCTTCATAGGTTGTAGTCTTATTATTGTGAGTGACTTTAAATAAACATGGATGGTAAAGGCCATATCGCGCCCCCATCGCCCGCAGATCCGCTCTCAAGTTCAGAAAGGCCTTTCGTCGAGAGGCAGTAGCCTTAGCATAGTCCTGTGCGAAGAATAGGGACGAGCCAGACCAGGATAAATTCGGAGAGGATTTGGCTGCCGTTAAAACCATCAAAAGGTCAGTATACTCTAGAAAGTAGATAATGACCCCTCTGGGCCTCTGAGATGGAGAAGTAGAGGAAGGTGGTCGACCCAGCCTGTGAGCTCGCTGGATGTTGAGAGCCTTGTCCTGTGTCAGGTGCAAGAGCTTGGGGAGGAACGACTTGAAGAAGGTGATGGGGTCGGACCCCTCAAGTCCCTCGACCAGGCCATAAATACGAAGGTTATTGCGCCTGTTTCTGTTCTCCAACTCCTCCACCTGTTGTTGAAGATCTGAGACTTGAGTTTTCAAGTTGGAGACCACAGAGGATGTCTCTTGGAACGACTGAACAGATTTTTCAATTGAAGTGACTCTCGTTTCCATTTGCGACCAATTGTCCGTGAGGACCTGGAGCTTAACATTAGTCTCTTCCATAAAAGGACGCAAGGACCTTATCTCTTCCAACAACAGTTCCATGGACACTTGCCCCGAATGCTTTGGAGGTGAAAGAGAGTTTGACTTCAGTCTTGGATTTAGAAGTATCCTGCGGGTTCTTAGGAAGATCCATTGGCGATTCTGATCCAGATGAGTTAAGAGAATCTTCTAGTTGCGAAAAAGCAGAAAAAACCTTGGAGTTCTTCACAATCTGAGGCTTGGTGGAACGAGGGAAGCGCGACATTGATCTAAGTCTGCCCATGTAGCACATCCGTGGAATGGCTAACACAGTGGAGGACGTCAGACGCAGAACGAAGACAGCACAAAAAAGAAAAAGAGCCCAGCAGGAGTGCGATGGTGTCAGAATAGTGCAGGGAGGAAATGCAGCCCACTTCACCTCACATCAAGTGAAAACAGTCGTCAAAGCGTGCGAAAAAGTGGAAGACGCCATCCACGAGAGGATCGAAGCATTGTTCATGTAGTATTATAATACAAAAAAGTGGTGCCGACTCATTGCGCAACATAAAGTGAGCTCATTCAAATTGTCGAAAGGTGAATGACGATAAGAGACGCCTCAGCGCACACCTCACAAGAGTCCGCAGTGAATTATTTACAATGAATCAATTTGCCGCTCACCAAGAATATCCGACAAGAATCCCCACAGGACGACAATAAGGTCGTGGCTTGAGAGACGGCACAGTAGTAGGCATGTGAGACAAAAAAAAACAATAATGAGGAAACTTTATCCTTGCATTTGAGAAGACATTGGCAGTCCATTAAAGTAGACGCTCCATATGGGAGTAAGGAAGCATCCAGGCAGGCACATTATGGCCATTGGGAGCGAGCGTTGTCAAGCCAGCAGAGCATTAGGCTGATAGTTAATTAACCGCATCGTAATGCGTAACGCTCGATGAGCCCAAGATGGCGGCCGCATCTAAGAAAATCCTGACAGGACTCACTAATGTCAGCAGCAACGTCGCGGAGCCTCCAAAACGCCTTTGTTGGTGTCGGATAGGGTCAGGATACACTCCGAGACTCCGTCAGCCGGTCAACCCCAGGAATTCAAAGCAGGAACCGGCATATCTCCCGGCGCCGCCTCGGAGCCTCACCCGAGCGCTGCCATCACCGGTCGGCGCCAAGCCACGCCCCCTATGTTGGAGACTTCTTAGCACATATGTTCCACCAAGTATCATTGTAGGTTCACTAAAAACCTCACTGACATTTTATCAGACACTCCACTGGGTATGATAGTTATAGGAGGAGAGTTCAATGCTGCTAAGGGCACAACATTGGGCACAGTAGCTCTCACTGCAGCTGGTAGGCAGAAAATTGATTGCCTCTCTAACTGGGTAGTCTCAATGGGGCTGTATGACACCTGGTGGGCCTGGCACTTTGGGGAAAGGGCATGCGCAATGTTTCAGCATCCCATCACTCATTTTCTCAACAAGACTATTTCTTTCACTCAGCCACAAACTTGTGGGCTGTGGTGGGTATACCTATTCTGCCACAAGGTCTCTCGGACCCAGAGAACTGCATCTGTCTCATAAAGCCGGATTCGTATCTGTCTTACCACCACCAAGAGTCCTCTCAGGTCGCCAGGATCTTTTTATCTGCTAAATAGTGTAGAGGGGAGGAAATTCAATCTTTAGTACATAATCAACCAAATCAATCTTGAACTCTAAAGGAACACTGACTCCAAATCTCAAATTTTAGGGATTTATTACAAAGCCAAAAATAATTGCACATACAAGCACCTCAGCACGAGGTTAAGAAAATAAATGGGCACTAATACAAAAAAGAGTCTACGCAGGAGCTCCAGAATCATTAGACAAGCAACAACGGCTCCAATCTCTATATGAGTAGTCATTAACCTAAAAGAAAATCAATTCGTCTATCCCTACTCTATCTCTAAGGTGATATCCCTACTTAGCATTTTCCCCAGGCAAGAGGATAAAAGGTGTCAGAAGTGAAGACTTCCTTAGAAGTACATTCACCTTGTCAGAGCTCGTTCTAAGATGCTCCTTCTAGCTCCCCATCTAAACCTCAACTGCTCAACCCACGGGGCACTGTCTCTAATTCAAAATCCCAAAAATGTAGAACACGCCCTCCGGCACACCTCTTCAGTCAGGTCTTCTCCCAGTAGTTTTCCACTGAAACTTGTCTCCCTTCCAACGACGGTTTACTCGTCCTTGGGTCCCAGGCACCTTCTCCGCCAAAAGTATCATCCTTACATTCCAGTATACTCGCATGTTGGCTTCTCATGCCATCCTAGCTCCTGAAACAAAGAAAGAGAAACTTTCCACTTCTCTGAGATTTTCTAACATCCCTGAAACCCAAAGCCTTACCAAGGGAAACCATTTTCGGCCTATAATATTTAGCTAACATAAGAAACGAACGGCCTCTCTCTTAAACGTATATGCGATCAGGCTTTACACCATTTCAACACACATTTCTAGAATCACATTATAAGCATTGATTTCATTATACTTCATGTACGAATAAGCAAAGCTACATGTGCAGACTTTAAGATGGTGCACGTTTAAACCTAATACTTCACATCACATGAAAACCAATCATTATACATTGTCTAAAACTTATTTTCGATTGGCCACTACATTGAGCTTCATAAATGACATGATTACATTTCCAATTGCACTAATATCAGCAGCTTTTAGTATTACAATTCTAGGTCACACGTTAATATGGATCCACTAAATATGTGGGTGCGGACTAACAATGATTATGATGCACCCCTACAAATTTCAGAAATACATGGCACTCTATCATGTCCCATACTACGGCGGAACATCCCCAGCGTTTGGTGATTGAACGCCACTGGCCATAACATGCATAGTGCTCCAGAGGCATAACATTTATAACAATCAACAATGTCTCAACAGGTTACATTTAACCCCTTCAGCGCTGCGCGGATTTCCGCGCGGTGCTGAAGGTTCTGAGCGCGGGCGGGGCCATGACGGAGCGGTTCCGTCATGCGCACAGCGCAACCGACGCTCATGACGGAACCGCTCCGTCATGAGCGTTGAAGGGGTTAAATAGACAGATTTATAAAAAACATGTAATTTACAGAAGCACTGAAAAAAGGGAGACAAACATGGATGTTCTTTGAATACTTATAGCGGTCTATATTTATAAGATTAATATACATCAATAGTTATATCAGCACTATTTTCAATGTATGTGCGTGTAACCCAAATGAGTGCGTGCACAAACGTGCTTATTGCAGCAAGTGATTGACGCTTTTGATATGTGAAAAAATGTGGAGAAACAGCTAAATATACGGCGCATAAAAATATCAGCAGAAGATGGTTACAAATCAATATATTTACAGTGTGCAAAACAATTTTTCAATGTATGCAAAAGGTATGCAAAAGGATCCTATGATCAGGATGATCTTTAAAGGTGGTCAAGGCGTGCCCGCGTCCATGGGAGGAATAGAGGAACCGCATAAATGTGGCGAAAGAAACAATCACGTCGTGGGAAGCGCGATTTGTGTACGATCCAGAGGGGTATTAATGATGGCCTTCAAGTAATCCCGACAATGGTAAGAGTGTTTGTCTTCAGGGCTGTCGGTCAAAAGTACCGCACCCGGTTAGGGTTCAGAATTCGACGGAGGAGCCAGCGCGAGTCTGGCGCCGGGCGAAACTAATGCATCCGGTGCCCGTCGTGTTGTGAATGCTTTGTGCACCCGCAGAGAACTATGGCATTACAGAAGTGGCCACAGACGCTGGTGTGGTCTCTTCTGCAGTACGGATAGTGCTTGTGCACATCTATCTCCAACCCTACAGTATGGAGGTACCATTGGTTTGGGGTCCATACAACTGTCTAATTGACATGGGTATTATGTGCTTTTTCACCCTTTTTTCTCCTTATTGCAAGTGACTTTGTAATTAAAGGCCTGCAGGGGCTGGACTTGGTCAGCTGATGTGTGACAGGATGTCCGGTGAGTCTTTGAGAATCTAGTGGGAACAGAAAGAGGAGCCACCAAAATTAACATTTTGAGAGTGTGTTCCTTTTTTCAATGGGGGCAAGTGAATTGTCTTTTTCCTGCATGAGGGCTCACCTGGAAGGGCTGTGATAAGGAAGACTTGGAGTAATGAAAATTACTTGTAAGTAATTGAAAAATTGTTGAAGGGGGACACCTTTATTTGCCTAGGAGTGTTTAGTGCTCAATTTGTAAAAAAACAAAAAAACAAAGAAAAATATAAGTGCAGGCGATGCAACTGTGTTGTGAAATGCAAGGGTTTCCCAATTTCAAAGCTGTTTAGACTTCATTTCACATCATGCCTCTTTCTTCCACCACCCTACATTTCCCATCTTATTTCACTTTTGAAGGTATTTTTTTATCCACGCTTTCTCCCTTTTTTAGTTTTCTCACAGTCTGCCTTTATCGCTCAAATTAAGCATTATGGTGACACGTTTTTCAAACAAGGCGTGGGATTTCTTGAAAAACGTTGCCAGGTAAGCAGATGTCTATCAAAGACAAACATCTGTAACGTCGTGCAGAGGTCCTATGGTCTAGCTTCCTGGTCAAGTCTTCCTTTAAATATGAATTGCTTCATTTGTACTTTTAATGAGACATTTTTATCTGAGGTGAATTCTCTGTCTGATGCATTACAAAGCGGTTTATTGACCGTTTCACCCTCCCAGTCTCAAGTATTCCTCTCTGATGCAAAGATCATTAGAAATTGGTTTATTTTGAGCTCGTTGAAATCCTGATACTTTGCTTAGCGGGGATTCCACTGTCACGGATTGCGGGGCCGTTCAATAAACATTGATTTCCCTCTGCAGCCCTAAATTGATTTGAATTGATTTCACTAACAAACCTTTGTGACCTCTTCCCATGAACACTTAACGAACACGGAAAGCCTATAAAACGCAATCTGCTGCATGAAGGAGAGTTATGAACTGTTTGACTCGGCTAAGCGCAATTAAACCCTCAGCAATCAATGCAGTTTCTATTGAGCCTTTCAATCTCAGGATAGCCGTACAAATTGACCACCAAGAAAAACATGCATTTTCTGCTGTCTCCCTATCCCAACCAAACAATGTATACAGTCAGATACAATATCCCATTGCTGAACAGCAGTCCCTCGGTTCCGTTCACTCCCACCCGCCATTTTGTCCGGTCACTCCCTTCTGCCCGCCATTTTGTCGCATACCTTTTTTAGGTCTCGCCTACGCAGCGCGCTGCCTTGGCAAAAGACCTTTAGCAATTGCTTTGGCTTTTCAGCCAAAAACGTGCACACGTTCCATTGCCTTCGATGGCAACGCGTGCAGATGTGGCGATTCACTTGCGGGAGTGAGCGGCGCCATATGGTAGCAATTATCACTCCCGCAAGTGAATCGCGCAGGCTCCCCTCCTGCCCCCTGCTGCCGCGCGAGGCGTGCGCGCGCTTGTTTCATAATGTCACTTTCCTGTTCCAAAATGTTGACATGTATGCAAACGTGACAGAAGTACTAACTCACAACGTGTAAACATTTTTTTATACATAACACGTTTCCATCCTGAAAATATCCGGGCCTCAGGTGGAAGGAAATGCTTGGAACGATAATATATTCCCCTGTGTAAGGCCAATGATGCACAATAAATGACAGTGCCTAAGAAATCGCACACCAGCTGCACCCTACCTGGCGTGGCCTAAGCTTTCGAGACCTCAGAGTCTGCTGCGCTTTGGACCTCTTGCCGACAGAGGGATGTTAATGATAATTAAATTCTTTATCTCGATTTTCTTTAATCCCACTCCCTCAGCGGCGCTCTCTGACTGGATGCTTTGTCTAGACGTCTGAAAGTGAATGGGCGACAATGGGGTCTTCTTGCTCGCTCTTGGATGTTAAACACAAAACACATCCCCAGGTCGAGCAGACAGGGCACACTCTCACCACACGGCTCAACTGCACCCAAGTCTAAAATGGCGGTCCGTACTCGGTAGCACTTCTTAGGCGGGACGTCCTGTGGTGGAAGCTTTACAGATGTACCCATATGCCATACAGCCTGCCCATCAAACTGAAAACTATTTTTATTGATCCATTTGCCCCTCGTAAGAAAGAGAGAAAGTCAGAGTCGGACAGCCAGCAGATTTCTGAAAAAGGCATTGATTGGAAGACGGACCAAGTCTTTAAAATATAAAGGCTATCATCTCTGTGGAGGAGGGGTTTTCAGCGTTGACATTTTTTGACTGGCCCTTAAAGGCAAGTAAAGAGTAAACATGTATTGTTTTTGTTTTGAGACTGATTTATGCGCTTGCCAAAAAAAAATTTCTTTGGCTTCCACAGTTTCTTTTGTTGCTGTCTGGTCGGTTCATGTTCATAGTATCTCTGTTCAGGTTGATATCGTCTCTGTTTTATGTATGCATTTCATCATCATCTTATAAGCCATAGGTTTTTCCCCATCTCAGAAACGGCTAATCTTGAGAATTGCTATAATTTTATTTGTGATGATGGCTAAAGAGTACTATAAAAGGCACCCTCTCTGATATAGAAGTGAACAGGGTTGGATTGTGATAAAACATCGGCCTGAGCATGCTAAAAAAGTGGCCCACATTGGCATATTGTCTTTCCACAAAACACTGCTTCGGCGAAATTGTATTAAATACAAGCATTAAAAATACAATAGTTCTCGCCTTTCATTAAGTTAAAGCCATTTGCTTTGCTATACAATACCATTAGCAAAGCAAATGGCTTTAACTTAATCAAAGGCGAGACCTGTTGCATTTTCAATGCTTGTTTCTGTTAGTTAAGAATTCCAGGGTCACTATCATCTAGCCCTGCATTCAGCAAGGACATAGGAAGAATATGTCTGTTTTTATATGATTGCGTTCTAATTCTGAATATCTCCAGGTTCTTTCAGAAACTGCAGGCAGCACAGCTCAGAAGCAGTGAGTAATGCTCGATATTAATTACCTGTAATTGCATTACTCTGATTGGGTCTTTTGCCTGGATTAATTACTTTTGAATGGTAGTCAGCCTCAGACACACCCATCGTTTTATATAAAGATAAAAACTCCTCCCATTCCCTTCACTTCCTGTTTTTTAGGTTGACTCAAGCACTAACTAACCATGGCCTGGTCTGAACAGGATGGGAGGGAGGGGATCATTAATCCAGGCAAAGAACCCAATGGGAGTTATGCAATTACCGTTAAGTAATTGAGCATTTACCTCTTCAAGGGTCATTTGCCTTGATAGTTATGAGATAAAAAGCAATGAATATAAGACCAGGAAAATTTAGTCTTAGCTCATACACTGTGATAAATTCATTAACACAGTCATCTATGTATGTAGTAGCTGACAGAACCTCAGTGCCAAACACATTTGCAATCTGTGCTTCTTGGAAAACCACATGTAATATTTAACAAAGGTTAACGGGGTTGTCAAGTAGCCACCCTACAAATCTCAACTAAAGAAGGTTCCAGCGTCCCTGCCCAGGAAGTAGCCATACTTTGTATTGAACTCTCTTCAATATTACAGGAGGGTCCTGGTCTTATGTTTTGCTATGCCAAAGCAAAAGCTGACCATACCCATCTACTGAGAGTTTGGGTTAAGGATTTGTGTTATTTTCTCCCAGAGGCAAAATTAACAAAAAGAATAGCAGAACCCTGAAATCTGATTTACTGACCTGTCGCCAAATAAACCAGAAGATTTTTTCTGACGTCAAGACAATGGAAAGCTGTCTCTTCTTCCAACTCAGTATTAGGATAGAAAACAGGTAAAATGATTTCTTGCTCAGAATTAAAAAGTGTGTGTTTATTTTGGGAACAAACTTTGGCCCTAGGAGAAGAATGGCCCTATCATCAAAAGTTCTTAAGAAAGTAAATCTAAAGGCAAGACAACCTAACTTTCTCAAACGTCTAGCAGAAGTAATAGCAACCAGTAAAAAGGTTTATTGGTCAACAAATATAGAGAAATTGACTCTATGGGTTCAAAAGGATGTGGAGTCAAAGTATTCAAAGCCAACTTTAAATCCAAAACTGCAAACGTGGGCCTAGATGAGTGTCTTAAATTGGAGAAACACTACATAATCTCATTCATAAATTTAAAACTTCCTAAGAATCTGAAAAATGTGTGAAAACTTTAAGACCCCGTTCAAATCTATCTTTCAAACATTCCAAAACCTGAATTAGGGTAAGAGACAGAGGGGAGATATACCACTTTTCTCACCAAGTGGAAAACGTTCTCTAATGCTTCTTGTAAGAATTCAAAGTTGAACTTCTTGATACCTGTACTGAAGAAGCAAATCCGTCTGAAAGTCCTTTCTTTATTTATTCTGCCCTCTCAATCTCCAGGCCATCAATCATAGTTCTCTCATATTCCTGACCTGAAGAAGAGGAAATTACAGGGGTTAAGGATCTAATGGAAGAAGCCACTTGTGGTAATGTGTATATTTGTAATTGTCTTTCACCAAGACTGGGAAATGTGTACCTATGGATACTCAATCTCCACATGAACTCTACTTCTTGTGGGGTCTGATTTAGAATGTTAATTGTCAGTTATGATATACGGTTGAAGTTTGTGGCTGGAGTTTCTTCTGTGTAATAAACCTAGAGCTCTATTCATCTATTCTGAGTGGAGCATTTCTTGGTGTGTCTAAGATGACAGCTGTTATTATACTGGCGATAATACAGCTGTCATCTTAGATGCATCAAGAAATGCTGCACGCAGAATAGATGGATATAACTCCAGGTTTATGTCCTTCTGGAAAAATACAACAGCAGTTGTGCTTCAAGCCAGAATTCAAAGACCAAATATTCCTGCTTGAAAAATCCCTGAATGTTTAGTAATCAGGGATTATCACCGGTTCCAGTTGCTGTAGCTAGCAGATCTGCAATAAACCAATGCACAGGTACAGAAAGCACATAGAACAATCAAGGTACAAATTATTTGAGAAAAGAGAGTTAAATTGGGCACTAGAATGTTTCAAATGGATGGGGCTTCACACCACAGTCCTCCCTATTGCATGCTGGTTCATGTGGTCGCAAAGATTCTCGACTGAGACTAAAACAGTGGTAGCTTGAAAGTTCAAGCCTCCAAGCCCAGCCCGGTGCTTGTAAACCATTGGGACATGTTTCATACCTCTGTCAGCATCAGTAAGGTTAGGTGCTGGTGACTTTGACACATCTGGCTGCTGTAAAATTTATGAGCTCCCTGAAGCAGGAATGTGAAAACTCTGTCGTTTTGTGAAAATCTTAAATATAACAATGAAATAAAAACAGCCACTTCTTAATATGTACTACCTTTTAAAAAATGTTATAGAAGGTAAGCAGCTTCTTTTTCAATAGATCATTAATACAACGTGGTCGGAGGAGACTGGATTTTTTTGTAGCCCAATCAGCCCCCCCTTCGCCTACCACCTATATTAATTTGCATAAAGTGTAACACTTTCATTATCATCATTGTTAACTTCATTGGTACTTAACTGAAGATGCATCAGTGGCAGGCAAATTATGTCACACTACCAGAACACCATTTCTTTCCTCAGCAGGAATGGGGAAAGGGTCACTCTCTGCAGACACTTTTTCTACACATCCTTTGAGCTGTCGTAATGGGAAGGACAATGCCAGGCCTTGGAGCTACATCCTCCTGGATAAAAGGCAGGACTCCATTTAATGAATGGCTATCCCAGACGCCCAACTGCCGCGTCGTTTTGCACTGCCAGAAGGTGCAAGGTAGGGGGACTGAACTTGGGGAAAAAAGGGGAGAGGCTTCCAGGATAGACAGGAAGAATGAAGGGGTGGATGTGTACAATTATCAGCAATAGAGTGTCCAAAAGGGTAATCGCACATTCATATACATCACCTTATAGAGGCTATTTCAAAAGCTGAGGTACCTGACATATGAGCATGGTGTCATGGGAGAGCCCTGAGAGCCTAGGAAGGGCAGGGTCTATGCAATCAACCATTGAAATGATGAAGGGGAATAGAAATGCAGCGCCTGGATGCCCTCACGGGTGACAAGCAGCGCTCTACAAATCCACCTTAAATTACATTACATTACAGAATGTACTGCATCTGGGAGACCCTAGAGAAAGAGTGAACAATAGCATGAAAGGGCCAGTGAGGACTCTGCAGGAAGGTTAGAATATTCTAATATACCACTGTAAGGAACTAAAAAGGGAGTGGCCCAAATGCCACCAGCCCTGGAGCAACAAAGGAACAGCCGGAGTGGTCTGGAACAAGAGTAGTTGAGGAAGTCAGAGACTCAGCTTGTGAACTAGTCAGTGTGCTGCCCACAGGTCCACTTTCAAAGCTGATGTGGTGTGGCCGTTGGATACAAGGAAGATGGGTGTAGGGTGCTCGCATGCCTCCTGCATTTGAATGGAAAGGTATACACACTATAAGGTTAATAATGTAAGGAGAAAATGTTCTATGAAAGATTACATAGACACCTGGGGAGTTCATGAAAGTGGTGGGGCCACTCAAACAGGTTTACACTAAACGGAGAATGAAGAGAAAATGACTTATGATAAGGCGTTGCAAAGATTGCCAGTATGCCTACATTAGGGGTGCCCATTATTGTTATAATAATAATTATTGACATTGTCATTATTGTTATTAATATTATTATTATTAATGTTGTTTTTTATTAGTAATATTGTCAATAGTATTATTACTATTATTGTTATTGTAATAATAATAATAATAATACATCTTTGCAAAACTAACATGCAGTTTTCAGTGGATTAACCCTTTGCAAAATTAACATTTGAATTATGATAAGTAGTTGTGAAGATTGCCAGTGTGCCAGCGGCAGCCGGTGCAGGTAAGCCCGATGGGGCGGGGCGGGAGGGGACAAGTCAACAGATGACGGAATAGGGAAAATTAAATAAAGAAATAAATCCTATTCTGTCGACTTTTCCCCCCACCCCATCTTACCACCACGCTTAAATCACTGCTGCAGGTGCCTAGATTAGGGGTATCCAGTTTTATCATTATTATTATTAACATTATCATCATTGTTATTAGTATTATTATTGTTGTTATACTTATTATTGGTGTTATTATTAATGTTATTAGTAACATTGTAGTAATTATAATAATAATAATAATAATAATAATAATATATCTTTTCAAATATTACATGCAGTCATCAGTAGATTACAAGAAAGAGAAAAAGGTAACCCTTAAAAATTCATTATAGGTCTGGGAAAAGGGGAAAAAATACTATGACGAGATTCCCGCTTGACCTGTATATCTTCAAAAATGGTTCTTAGTGCCTAACATCTCGACCACCAACTGATGCGCCAATAAGTAAAGTTTTTATAGTGTTAAATATTTTTGTTATAATTTACAATCATTTTTTCCCTAACTTATTTTCCAAACTCATTTGTTGTGTCCAAACAAATATCAATACAGGCATCAATTTACAAGAAAGGGCATCTAAGTAGATCTGCCCCGTCTCTTCTTTGTTCAATAAAAGTACGTGAGGAGGTTCTCTATAAATTTGCAGCACATTCGACAAACATTTAAGAAAAACAGAATACCCCATATTCTTTCGCCAGATTTTATGATTTACATTGTGTGGTCCTGAGAAAGGTGTTTTAAAAATGTTGACACCACCGAAGCGTACGTCAACTGTATGTTGGACAACCTCAGCTCACAACAAAAAACACTCCTGGATTCAATCTAAAATGTTTGTGAGATTAGGCTGGGGTATGAGTGTGAGATTGTAGTGTGAATGTGTTTGTGTGAGTTCAGTTTTCAGTAGTTTCCCAAAGCGCAAGGGATCACCACAGCCGCACAGGGTATGGGGTAATGTGTTCCAAGCCATGGGGCCCTAAAAGAGAAGGCTTTGCCTCCTAAACGTGATTTCTTCAGGCGGGGAATAGTAAGGAGATTTTTCATACCCGAGCGTAATACCCTGCTCAGCTGGTAAGGAATACGTTTCTGAGCTAATTAGCTAGGTCCTTTGTCATTTAATAATTTGTGAACAATACAGCACACTTTGAATATAATTCTATGGCGGATGGGCAGCCAGTGGAGTTGATGTAGGAGGGGAAGAGAGGCCGTTCTGGGATGCATATTAGTGACCAAGCGCGCCCTCGTATTCTCTACAACCTGTAGTCTACTTAGCAGAGATTCGTTGGCCGCGTCCAGAAGTGCATTGCAATAGTCCAGGCGACTCAGAACCAGTGCCTAAACTAAGGTTTTGCGTACAGCTAGCGGAAGGAGGGAAAAGACTCTATGCAGCAAGCGTAATATTTAAAAGAAAGTCCTAGAGGTAGCCCCCATTTGGTCCTGCATAGACAGTGTCTGATCTAAGTACACACCTAAGTTTTTTAACACCGTCTTAGTCCGCTGGCCACCAATCCGTAGACCAAAGTGTCTTGGCATTACTGAATAACATAATCTCCATCTTACCAGCATTTAGCTGGAGATAATTGTCCGTCATCCATGTGGAGATAGCTTTCATGCCCTTTGAGAAACTAGATATTGTGGTTGACAAATTTTTATTGAAAGATAAAAGCAGTTGGGTGTCATCTGCATAGGAAATGAGGATGAATCCAAAGCCCCTTATAATCTTAGCAATGGGAGCCATGTATATATTAACCCCTTCAGCGCTCATGACGGAGCCACTCCGTCATGAGCCACGGGTGCCGTGTGCTCATGACGGAGTGGTTCCGTCATGCTGCGGCCGTTGGCCGCCGCTCCTCCCACGCTGCGCTGATTCCCCGCCTGTGCGGGCAATTAGAGCAGTGGGCGGAGTCATGACGGAACCACTCCGTCATGAGCACAGCTCAACCGTGGCTCATGACAGAGTGGCTCCGTCATGAGCACAGCGCCACCGCGCTGCCCCCAAACCCCGCCCCAGCGCTGCGGCGGAATTCCTGCCGCAGCCAAGGGGTTAAATAACGTGGGGCTTGAGCAGGAGCCTTGGGGTACTCCCTTAGAAATGTCCATCATACAGGACCAGATGGAGCCTTCATTAATGACCTGCGTACATTCCGTCAGAAAGCTTGTAAACCATCGAAGAGCACAACCACAAATTCTAATCTCTTCCTGTCTTCGCAATAAGATGTGGTGAGACACACCGTCAAAAGCTGCAGAGAAATCCAACAGCACTAATTACACAGCTTGATTGTTGTCCAGAGAGCATCTGATGTAATCAGATACTCCAACCAGGGCCGACTATGTGCTATACATAGGTCTAAAACCTGATTGAGAAGGGTCTAGACAACCAGTAAACTCTGTGTGTTCTGTGAGCTTTTTATTAATGTATACTTCCAATAATTTGCTTATCAGAGGAAGATGGGAGATGAGGTGATAGTTAGATAGAACCGATGCAGATATATTAACCTTTTTGCCTACATCTATATTTACACTTTTAGAAAGTTGGCATTTTCCTGCCTTAGTCATTTAGTGCCTTCAGCCTGTCTCTGGGTCACATGACTGGGTGTAGTTGGCAGATGGACTTTGTGTATTACTCCTAGACAGCCACATACAATAGAGACCTTAGGTGTGCCTGGGCGAGCCATCACTGGCAGGATGGGAGGGTGGAGTTTGGTACAGCCCCACTTACTCCGGACTAGGCTGTGTTCTGCCTCTACACAAATAATTAGATGCCCCCTGTAGTTTTGTTTGGAGCCTGGGGAGGGGGTGCAAGAAACCTGAGCACTTCAGAATGGAATCCTCTAGAAGTTTCTCCTACTTTAAAGAAGGCACCACGTATAAATATTGGATCTCAGACAACAACTCTTCAGTACACCCTGGTCCTCTGGATAGTACAGAAGAAGGACTGCTGTGCTGCTTTTCTGCCTGAAGGACTGCTACTCTGCTGCCCTGGTACTCTGGACAAGATTGGCCCTACACCCTTCATTCAGGCTGAAGTGACTCCAAGGGGCAGCCAACTGACCTCCTGATCTGAGCTTCAGGGACATAACAAACTCCAGAGGCTCCCTGCAACTGCCCAGCTGACCTGTTGCCTGGACCTGCCTGAGCCCTGCTGGCCTCTGCTGGAGAGAGTACCACACCCCAATTGGTGCTCCTCAGGTCCTGGCCCTTGTTGTGGCCTCTGTTTAGCACCCATGATATTATGGGCTCTTCATGAATAGGCCAGTTTATGCCACAACCGTGCCAACCGCCAACATGAGGTTCCAGAGAACCAACTCTTCACACTACAGCATCGACTGTAGTGGTGACTGCCAACACGAAGATACAGCCCAGACCACTACAACCACGACCATCCATGACGCCCACCTGGCCCTTCGCGCTACTTCGATGGACACCCACGACACTCTCACTGCCCCTTGTTGCCCCTTTCATCGCAAACTGAACTTTTGGTGCTGGACTGAGAAGGTAACTCATCGGGACCAACCAGGTCATTGTATCCAACCCACACCCCATTATGGTCTGCCTAAACCTGTGACTTTCTTCTGGTCTCGCACAAGCAGATAGTCGCTAGTGGCGCTTTGTGCTTTTAGGTGCTCTTTTCGCCCATATTTTTAAAATTGCATATCTTCAGTTCAACTGATTGGATTTTTGTCATTGTGCTGTCAAATTATTTATTAAATTGTACTCCATTTTCCAAAATTGTTGTGGGATTTTTCTTGTGCTGTGTTTTAACTTTATTGCTGTTTGAAGGGCTGTATAAATACTTTCCGCAGTAGCTCTAAATTAAGCCTGACTGCTGTGTGCCAAGTTACCAGAGGGTTGAGCATAGGTTAATTTGGGGTTTCTTGTGACTTCTCCCAGACAAAGATTGTGGTTGCTTCTTGAATAGGGTTTCACCTTCCTCAACATGTAACACAATTTCTTACAGTACTGCTACAAGAAACACATTTGTTGGGCAACCACTGCCACATGCTGCAGTAACGATGCTATTCTAGAGCATTCCATACTGGCTACACGAGCAGCTATGGGGGTTGCAATACTGCATCACAAGTGCTTCCTGATGCAGGTAACCAAGACTCACTATGAAAAATTGGGCAAATTTCTCATGATTCAAGGGTATATGGAGGGTTCTCACTGGTCGCTCACCTCTGTTTATGCCCCCCACACTGGTACAAGCACTCGCAGCGATACTCCTACAATCTCCACCAGGGTGCACACTGATTGGGGGAGACTTCAGCTCAGTCATGGTCCCTGAGCAGGACATCAGTAACCCTCACACACACAAAATCATTCAGTCTGCAACCATGGGCCACCTCCTTGGCCCTAACCGATGCTTGGTGACTGTTGCACCCACAGGCTGCTCCCATTCCCATAAATCGTATTCCCAACTAGACCACTTTTTGTCCCCTCCACAAACGCCATTAGTATGGCTGGCTCCCAGATCCTGCTACACACCCTCTTGGATCGTGTTGCGATAACTCTTACAGGCAAGTGCCTTGGACGGTGGCCAGAAAGATACTGACACCTAAGCATCTGTCTGCTTCAGGACCCTTCCTTTAATGACTTCCTAAGGCAACAAATAACTGATTATTTTGACACAAACACCACTGCAGTAGATTCCTCAGCTACTCTTTGTAAAGCCCTAAAAGCGGTGCTAAGCGGACAAATAATATCCTTTCAGAAGGCAAAAAAAGGCAGAAAAGGAGGGACATTTTAGACTTAGAGGATGCCATTCACAAAACAGAGGAGTATCAGGTCGGGAAATTGAACTACTCTTCTAGACAAAACAGATATGCCAGGACAATACAAGGTATATGTACTCGGTAACAAGGCTGGGTAGCTGCTATATTGGTTAGCAAGTAGGGAACAGAGCACATCCCTCACGCCCTGTATAGTTACCTCCACGGGTTAAACCTTAACAACCTCCCACCATACCGAACGGTAATTTGCACCCTATTATATTCACCTCTACAACAAGTGCCCAAGGCCCCCTGCAGAAAACGACAACCCAATAGTCAATGACCTACTCATGCCGACACTTACAGAGGGAGACAAACAGGATTTAGTGGAGCCACACATGGTCAAAGATATCCTGGAAGCCATTCAATTGCTCCCAACTGGGAAGACATCTGGCCCCAACAGCTTCCCAATCAAAATGTACAAACAGCATGATTTACAACTGGCCTTACTGCTGCTTGACATATATAAAGAAGCCCTAAGGACAAGGTTACTCACTGAGTTTCGAGGGGCCATTATATTGGTTATACCAAAACCACAAAAAACACCAGACAAATGCAATTCATATAGGCCCATTTCTATAATTAACATGGAGACACAACTTTCTAGCAATGGTGCATGAAATCATGCTGGCGAAAATAATGACAACACTGGTTCACGCTGACCACAAAGGCTTCATTTTCAGAGACAGACAGATTATGACATTTTTGGGGAAATGCGCTGTTTCCCCTATGTCTTTTCTGCTTCATTTCTCGTCTCTCTAGGGATCTGATCACACTCTCTGCAATCCAATCCATGGTTTTTGGCACAAACCACTTGGTTTGGTAATCAATTAAAATAATCATTAATTTGTCCCTAGAACCTAATCTAGCTATGGGACCCAAAAATCAATGGCTACTCTTTCCCATGGTCCGTCAATTCCAAGCAACCCAAGGGAGGTTGTTTCACAACTATTGTCTTGTCACTATTATCACACATGTAACAATCTCTCACCAATTCTTCAACAGCATCATCCTTTTTGGGCCACCAAAATGATTGTCTTGCTCTCCTTTTAGTCATTTCTCCACCTGGGTGTCATTCGTGTGGTATTTGTATTATCCTCTTGCTCCTTGGTGGGATTATTTGGACTCTGCTCAGCAACTTCCCCTCATACAAACTCAATTGACCCTTTCTATTGTAATATGTGTTCATTTTCTTACTCTGACCCTTATCATTGTTACAACCCAATCTTACACATTCTTCCAACTCCATTAACAAAGAGTCTTCCTCCAGGGCAACCCTCCATTCTTCTTTTCCCAGTGCCACTTCCTCTCGACCATTTAATACTTCCTCTACATTAATTTCCAAATGTTGTTTCATTTTTTTTTATAGTTAACCTTGAAAGACAGTCCGTCACTACATTCTTTAAACCTTTCATATATTCCACTTCAAAATTATATTCCAATACTGACAGCATCCACCAGGATATTCTAGGTGCCACTCACACTTCCTTCTTATTCTTTACCCCCATTGAACAAGTGTATCAATGGTGTATGGTCTGTTCTAATATTAAAGGTCAATACCCACACAAAAAATGTGAAATGTTTGGTGCCCCAACAGCACGCTCGAGCTTCCCTCTCCATCACAGAATACAAGGCCTCTGCTTTTTGAAGGCACCTAGATGCAAACCCTACTACACATTCCTGTCCATCTCTCACTTAAGTTAAAACTGCTGCAAATCCCACATTGCTCGCATCTGTTGTCATTTATGTTCTAGCAGTCATATCAAAATGTTGGCACCTGCAATATTCCATCCTTCACACTCCATCTTCCACACTCCCAAAAGTATTTTTACAATCACTGTCCTGAAAAAAATGGCATTCTTTTTCATCAATAGTCTTAGAGGTGCCAAAGATCAGTAAAATTTTGAACAATATTCTGCCAACCCTAGAAATGATTTCAACTGATCCTTGCTTTCTGGTCTTGATGCCTCTTTTATCGCCATTTCAATAGTTTTCTTGAGTTTGATACCCTCCTTAGATATTACATTCCACAAGTAGGTAACCCGCCTCCTCCTCAATTGGCATTTTCCCTTTTTTATTGTCAAATCATATCTCTGTAATCGATCTAATACATTCCAAATAAACAAATCCTGTTCCCTTTCATCCTTTCCGACAATAAGAACATCATCCTGGAAACATAGGACATTCTTGAGCTGATTAAATATCTGTTTCATCATTCTTTGAAGCACAGTTGAGGCTGATGCGAATCCAGAAGGCATTCTCCGATCCTGATAAGCCCCCAACGGCATTACAAACAATGTTAGATGCCTGGATTTTCATGCAAATTGATTTTGTGATTGTCGGCAGACATGTCGATCACACTAAATACAGTTCCACCCCCCATAGTTGTTAACATTTCAGAAATATTTGTGAATGGTTGCCTATCCACCCAAATGCTTTTGTTGAAATGGCACAAGTCTATATACAGTAGAATCTTCCCCTCTTCTTTTGGTGCCACCACCACTGGTGCTAACCATTCTGAAGATTCAATTGGCTCAATGATTTTTTTGTTTAAGCAACTTATCCAATTCCTCTGTTATCTAATATGGAACGTTCCTAACTCTGTGAACAACCGTTAGAGCATTCTTCTTCCCAATTATTTTATGAGAGAAACCCCTCAGTTTACCTAACTCATCTGTGAATACCTCTGGACATTCCTCCAATAACATTTCCTCATATGATTCCATCTTCTTAATAGGTGTTTCGATCTCTTTGACTTCAACAGTCAGTATAAGATTTTCAGCATTGGGATTTAAGACTATCTGTCCTTCTGGTGAAGCCAACCCAAAAAATCTGAACCATAGTTTGTTATTTTAACACGTCCATATACTGCTTTCTCTTCAAACTCAATTGTCATCCATTTCATCCCTAAAACCTCAATTCTCGTTCCTCCATATCCCACATCTCTACTGTCTGGTTCATTCCATTTCCCATTTACAACTCCCCACTTCTGGTAGTATCTTTGGATAATAAGGTATATAGGCTCAACGGATCTGCTAACATTTTTACCGGTTGATTGTACAAATAAGTATTACAGTGAGGTTTTTATAATTTATATGTGCTGTTTTTTTATTTACTTCCTATGTTAAATCATATTTATTGCCTGTTTCTCTTCAAGAAGTTCCTCTACAGTCAATACTAATTCTTGTATGTTGTCACAAATATGAACTTCTTTTACTTTATCTACTCAGTTTTTTGCTCTACAAACTTTGGCAAAATGTCTCCTTTTTCCACAGTTACAACATATGGCATTTCTTGCTGCACACCTTGTGCTAGATCCAGTGTGACCAGGTGCTCCACAACGATAGTATTTTGTGCCCCTAGATGTTATTTGTTGGATTTGCACCTTCTCATTGAATTTAGCTTTCCCAATTTCTTCCACAGGAAAGTTTATTCCTAACACATTTAACTTTGGATGTTCTTTTGCCAATTCACTTAAATTGTCTCTACCAGAGTGTGGTCAGGTGACGGGCACGTCCGGAATCCCCAAAACTGCTGACGCCTTCATCCTAGGTGAGGAGCGCTGCAACGTTCCAGTTGCCCGTTATGGTGTCACTGGTTCTCCAGTGCGCTGCCACATCATAGAAGATGGACCGTAGTGGTGCAAGGTAATTTGCGGTTCCACGTAAGAGATGGACCTTTACAGGAGTACAGGAGCAAAGGTGACGTGGGACAGGAGCAGGCAGGACGCTTGGGAGAAAGCAGACACTGAAGACTGGAGAGTCGTGGACGCAGAGGGAAGCCCAAAGAGAACCGAAAGCACAGAATGTGAGGAGGAGAACGACTGCTGTATGATCACTGCCTGCAAGTCCAGTGATCCCAGAGAGGAGGTGGACGCTGTCACTCCCGATACCATGACCCTGGAGGGCCATGGTCCCAGGCAAGTATCTGTATTACGGAGGTGATGTGCAGGTAAAAGGGCACATCAGAAGGGGCCACGGGTTGAAGGGAATCAAGTGTGGACACACAGGCAACCACCAGGATTAAGAGCAAGGTGATGGGCACGATAGAGAGAGCACACATGCAGAGTCGGATGTATTACTGATTCAGTGCATTATGTTTATTTGTGGGTCATGCTACTCCTGAACTCTATACCCAAGGAGGAGTCAGAGAGGACAGGAGGATGTGGAGAGGGATCCAGGAACCACATCCAGTACAGAGGCAGAAGAGGACACTCCTGTCTCTTGTGACCCCCAAGCAATTATTGTCCTAAGGGGGACTAGCACACTTACAATAAAAGATCAAAACATACCTCCAACTGGGTGTGTCCTTCTGGGGGTGGGAGCCCGTGTGACCATAGTGGTGTCAGCAGTGGGATATTGTGTCAGCTGACATGACACATCGTGTAAGCATAGTGGTGACGGTCATGCAGTTAGAAGAAGGTGAGCGACATTTCAGCTGGTCTTAGAATAGCTAACCCAAATGGCCCAGAAAGAACGAGAGGCATTACAGGCTGCCCTAAATGACCAGGCGGTCTTGTTGACTTCCCATCAGCACACCATTTTACGACTCACAGATGCCATACCCAATGCATGAGTTAATCCCAAAGTACCAGGGACAGTCCTACAGAAGTATCAGGAAGGGGAGAACACTGATTACTACTTTGTTAATTTTGAGATTGTACCCGCAATGGCTACTTGGCCCCAGGAGAGGTGGGGCCAATAAATTGCACCTCTGTTGTCTGGCAAACTGCAGGCTGCATACCAAGCAAACAACCCTGCTGTGGTAACAACATATGTGGGTATTAAAAAGCTACGCTAGGGGGGGGTGTCAAGATGGCACCCATGTGGTAGTGCAACTGCGGAGCTCTGCCGCACCGATATAGCACCTAGGCGGCTCCAGGGGGAGTTGATGCCACATCAAACATGCACGGAGAGCAGAACAAGTGAGGAGTTAATCATCTGCACTGTTCTCGGACTGAAACTGCGGCCATGGCCGCGGTTTGATTGAGGCAGGCCGGCCACGAGTTAAAATGGTGCCCGGGCAGCCGTGACGGGGCTAAGACAGGGCCGCAGTGAAAAGAGAAGCAGAGGCTGAGACTGTGTGGGAGCTGGCCCCCAGACTGCTGTGTGGTGAAGAAGCCTCCCCCTGGAGCTGACACCAATCGGCCGGGGGGCGAGGACCACTTTTGCAAGACGCGAGTCAGCAGGTGGAGGTGAGGCAACTGAGTTCACGTTGGAGCTCCAGACCAATTCTAGCAAGCCGCCCGACCGGGCGTCAGCGGTCCCACCCCTGGTGGAGTAGAAGCTGGGGTAGAGGTGAGCAACCCTGAACCAGGATCGTGGGACAGGGCCTAGTGACTCGGCCCTTGCAAAGACGTGAGAGGGAGGAGGGCACCCCTGTGTGCGGGTGGTGAGCTGGCAGGGGGCTGAGAAGCCTATAGTGGTGGGTCATCTTCGCTCTCACCCAGTTCTTCAGGAAGCAACACACCCGAAGTCTGACACTTGACCCGCGCAGACCAGGAAGATAGGAGCTGCCCGGTCAAGTCCGGATGCGGAGGTGGCTAGCTGCTTGAGCCCTCAGTCAGGGCACTGTGTGAGTCAAATCTACTAAAGCCATAGTGCAACGGGGGTTATTATGTTTATGTTATCTTGTTTTCTATATTTACAATTTTGACATTATATAAACTAAATGTCAATGTCCATATTCTGCTATGTATTATATGGCAGATGTCTCCTGTGTTAAGGAGCTCTGCAGTGTGTTTGATATTTGATGCCCATCGGCAACACCAGACGCCCCTCAGGACATACTCATGTGCCTACACAATTACAAGCAAAAAGAGACTATAATGGCTGCAGTGCGGGATCAAGCCCATGTCTTAGTCGAAGGAAATAAAGTCTGCCTCTATCAAGACCTGTCCAACATTACGCTACAAAGACGACATGCAATGAAACCTGTAGCAGAATTCTTAAAAGACAAAGCAGTGAGGTATAAATTGGGTCATACTTTCCACCTGGAATGGGATGTTGAATAATTGGGATAAAGCCAAGTCGTGCAAGGCGAACAGGGCGAGATGATGAACACCCTTATCGCAGACGCGGCGAATCTAGAGCATTGTAGTGCATTTTGGGGCTCATAACGGCGGCTGAGTCCTCCCCTCGACACACTGATACTTTAGCTACCACTAGCCGGTGACGGCGGAGGCTGTGGACCTCCCTGCTCTTCTCCTGTGTACTGGCATGGGCGACAAACACCATGGACCCTCACTACAGACGTGCAAGTTTGGCACATGTTGGTGCAACTGTTTTATTCCCTTTTAATGTTAGTATGTTCATTGTAAGTAACCATGCTCAGATGCCAGCCATGTCGTCACACTTCTGCCTCTTCCCAGGGTATGAGGCCTTAACCCGCCGAGCGCTGGACTCAGATAGGTATGCCATTCTCCCTAAAGTATGGTGCACGTAGTTCTCTTAAACGTGAGAGGCCTAAACTCACCAGCAAAAGAATATCACTTTTAACACAGCTGAGAGTGGCTCAGTGCAACATATGTCTCCTACATGAGACCCTTCTCCTGTAAAAGGATTGGAGCAGAATGTGCTCTAAATGGTTTGACAGGCAGTTCTGGTCCTCTGGGCAGGGAAGAAAGCAGGGGTTGCAATTCTGGTGGTCACACACTTCCTGGGGAAAGTCCTCTAGGTTCACTCTGAGATTACAGGCCGCATGATAGCCCTGCGTGTGTCTGCTGCTAGCTACGCTGTCACACTTCATTCACTTCTTAGTGTATTAGCCTGAACGTGAGGGGCCTAAACTCGCCAGCCAAAAGAATAGTACTACAATCACAGTACAATCACAGCTTAGGCCTGCCCACTGCGACAAATGTTTTCTGGAAGAGACTCATCTACTGAAAAAGGACTGCAGCAGAATGGGCTCTCGATGGTTCGATCCCCAATTTTGGTCTTCCAGTCAGGGGGAAAAACAGGGGTCGCAATTTTAGTGGCCACACACTTTCAAGGGAAAATCCTTAGCGTACACTCTGAGATTGCAGGCCGACTTTTGGCCCTGCGTGTATCCCTCTTCAATCAATCATTCATGATAGCCTCCATTTATGTCCCTACCAATCACCAGGAGCCATTCCTACGCCAGGCAATTGGCACCATTCTCACCTCATCTGATCCCAACCTAGTGATAGGGGGTGATTTTAACTTGGCTACGGATGCCTTTATGGATAGAACTCCCCAGAGATTGGGGACTGCAGGGATGTTCACCCCACAGGGAGCACGCTGGCTAGCAGAGGCGGGGTTGACAGATATATGGAGGTCACTTCACCCGGCCACACGGTCGTATTCCTTTTCTTCAGCTACACACCAATCCTATGCTAGAATCGATTACTTCCTCATTTCTGCCCCATTGCACCCAAGGGTAACTCAGGCCATTTTCGATGTGGCGTCCCTATCGGATCATGCCCCCATTCAGCTTGACCTGCATTTCCCGACCACAAGCCAGAGTTGTAGATTGTGGCGCCTCAACCCTAAACTGCTATCCTACGATGCAGCAACCCCTGAGGTGGAGAAAGCCATAGTAGACTACCTCGCAATTAACGATACCCCACTCACTACCATAGCAACGCTCTGGGAGACCCTCAAAGCAGTTAGGGGGAGCATACATAGCCACAGCTGCTAGACTCAACAAGGAACGCGCGATGAAACGCGCCAACTTGGAGACTCTGAGAAAGAGTTAGAAGAGGTTCACCAACGTACAGTCTGACATAAAACCAGATGCCAGACGACCGTAGCGCGAAACCACCTTAGAGCACTTGACATGGATACTATGGAATATGCACTGTTGCGCACATGACAAAAGTACTACGCAGGGGGAAATACAGCAGGGAAGCTACTGGTTCATAGATTGCGAACACAGGTACACTCTAGATGGGTGCCGGACCTGATAGATGGAGGCCAGCAAATCATCATTAGAGACGAAGACATAGCAGCGTCATTTGGCCGTTTTTATGCACAATTGTATGGAGCGGATGGGCAATCCCCAGAGGAATGCATTTCTTACATTACACAGACCCCAATAATGACACTACCGGAACCCACCACAACACCCTTAGAGAAGGATATAACTGAGCGGGAAGTGTTAGAAGCGATAGGGAGACTAAAGCTAGGGGAGGATGGGTACGTGGCTGCCTTTTATAAGCAGTATGCATCACTGCTGTCTCCGGTGCTAGCCCGGCTGTATAACTCCTTTAGTACCACTGGGGTGATTACAGAATCAATGCGCACGGCGATAATAACGGTACTGCCAAAGCCAGGGGAGGACCCCCAGCACTGTGCGTCTTACCACCCCATATCCCTTTGTAATGTAGATTCTAAGATATTCACAGGGATATTGGCGTATAGGCTGGGTAAATACATGCCGGGACTGATTGAGCCTGACCAGTCTGGCTTTATACCCGGCCGCACATGCTGAGACAACAAAAACAGCTCTTTCAATTGCTGAATAAGACCCACCGTTCCCAAAAACCAACAGTATTCCTGTCCATCGACAACGAAAAGGCCTTTGATCGCGTCCACTGGCCATTCTTGTGGGCAGTGCTGGAGGCAGTGGACCTTGGCCCCAGATTCGAAAGATGGATTTGCGCTGGCTATGCGGAACCAAGAGCACTAGTCAGGGTGAACAAAGCGCAATCCCCAACCTTCCCGATCTCCATGGGGACTCGCCAGGGCTGTTCACTCTTGCCGCTTTTATTTGCACTCTATATGGATCCTTTGGCGGAGCGCATCCAAAACCACCCACACATAGAGGGAATCTGGATGGGAGGCCAATCCCATAAAATAGCCCTTTATGCAGATGACGTGTTGTTGACCATCCCAAACCCCCGCCAGTTGCTGCCCCCGCTCCTTGAGGAACTCACCGCATTCGGTGAGGTCTCTGGCTTCAAGGTGAACACTGCCAAGTCCCAAGACCTTAACATCACTATTCCGCATGATTAGCAACTACAGCTCGCAAAGGATTTTCTTTTCTTGGGGGCACAACGGGGAATCCCGTATCTGGGCACCCACATATTCCCTACCATAGAAATCTCAGTGACTTATAATCATTCAGAATTACTAAAGACGGTACGATCCCTTATCCAGTCCTGGCATGGTGGTTCCATTTCCTGGCAGGGATGCATTGCAGCGGTAAAAATGACTCTATTGCCCAAGATTCTCTACCTTATGCAGGTTTTAACATTGGCGCCACCCGCACCCATTTTAAAGAAGCTACAAGCTGCCCTATAGGTCTATATTTGAAGCGGCAAGTTGGCTAGGATGGCGAAAGAGCGGACCTATCTACCACTTGCTAAGAGAGGGTTGAGTAACCTAATCTAATGCAATACTATAAAGCCGCGCAACTGCGCTACATGGTGGAATGGCAGCATCCACTGACCGAGAAACACTGGTGTTTTCTGGACCAGGCAGTGGCTGGGATCCACATCTGGAAAATTCCATGGTTCCTGCGTAAGCACCATCCATGGGCGTCTACATCTCCCCTGTGGTCAGAGCAACAATAGGGGTTTTGGATAGGGTATACTCCTCCAAACAACTTTCTATACAGATTTCCCCACTTACACCAATTATAGGTAACGCGGATTTTCCGCAGGCCATGCAGGAGAGGGTCTTCTTGCGTTGGCAGGAGGCCAACTGTAAACTAATCGTTGTTTGACGTGAGGGGCCTTTTGGACTTCAAAGCAGTCCAACAAAATATTGGGCTCCCAGACTCAGAACACTGGCATTACCTGGCAATTTGACATTGGGTGACCCTTCCCACCATTCGGCCCCACGCCAGCAGGCAATTGACTTTGTTTGAACGCTGGCTTCTGTCCAGAAAAGACAACTCCTGCATCTTGTCCGACATATATTCCTTCTTAAATACTCGGACCATCCCCCTACAGACACCGACTAGGAGGAGGTGGGAAATAGAATGCAAGCGCAAGTTTACTGATAAGGAATGGATGGCCATCCTGCACCACACGCGCACCTCAGCTACTAGCGCCTCTGGCAAGTAAACACTTTTAAAGCTAGTCCATTATTGGTACTATACTCCAGCATGCTTGGGTTAATGGCAAAAAGGAAAGGATGATACATGTTGGCGACACTGCACTCATTCAGGTACACTCACTCACTTGCTATGGCACTGCTACAAGCTCCACAGGTTTTGGAAGGAGGTCCTGGTGGACATCGATAGGATGTTCGACACTGAAATACCCCGCTTTCCTAGCTACATCCTGTTGGGGCTGCCCAATATGCAAAACTACCCATTACATTCTAATAAATGGAAGGCTATAACCCTGGCATTATGCGCGGTGAAGCATGTCATGCTATCAAAATGGGTCACCAATATTATCCCAACTCACGCAGACTGGCTGCACAAACTCTGGGATTCATTAGGAATGGAAAAGTTGACAGCGGTTATCAGTCATATTATACCCAAGTTTGAGAAAATGTAGGGAACATGTATAAAACATCTCTCTGGCGTGTATCAATAGCTTACATGCCCAAAATATTTGCGAATATTGCGGATTACGCCCTCTACCCCCATTGATGATTCAGACAAATAAGCAGTAAGATGACCTATTTATAAATGTGAAATGAGCATGGCTGTTATTTTTGTTACTGTTTTATTGCTGATGTTTGATCCTGTTTTCCTCTTCCTTGCCCTCCTTATTTTTGTTTCTCCCACCCTCGATCCCCCCCTCCATTGCAACTTCACGGCTAGATGATGTAGGCACAGGGAATTGTGAACAAAACTTCATAAAATGTTACAATCTTAAAAAGGCTATACTAGAATTGCTTGTAGTTGACCTCCAGTACAATAGGAACCATTTTTGGAAGAAGGGGTGGCAAACTGGAGATAATCCGTGGTCCCTATATTATAGGATAAGGGCTCATGGGCAGTGGTTTCCAAACTTTTGACTCCCATTGCGTCACTACTGGAAGCCAGTGACACCTATGCAATTTGTGCAATTTAAATTTCAAATATTAAAACAGTAATTCGGAAAAAATAAACGTGTGCACACCAAACAAATACTCCAATTACTAGAGATTTTATTATTTTAGATTGAAAAATTCAAAAGATTTCAATAGGAAGGTTGGTGCTGCATCTCAGCAACTAACTTTTCCATGCTTGGTTTTGTTTCACAGTATGAAGCTCCTGCTCCTGCCAGGGCCAGATTGGAAACCTAAAGTAGCCCTGGCAAATCTGGTCAGACCAGTTACCGTACGGTGCACACCAAGTGAAGTGAGTGAGCCTGACCACTACAAAATGGGTTTTGGGAGACTCTCTCCCCCACAAAGTTGGGAAAAAATGGTGCATTATACAACATATTTGACATTATATATTGAATTGTAGTAGCTTTCAAAGCATAGTAAATTATGACCTAATCATGCATCAGGATACAACAATCTTTGTTGGCGCTCTTCAATGATTCCCTCACTATCCCCCTCCAACAGTGCCTCTCATCTCTCCATAGACCCTCTCTCCATAGCCCCTCGGCCACATATATTTCATTTGTTTTATAGAACCTCTCATACCATAATAGGGTGTCAGAGCACTTTACATCACACTTTAAAGGAAAGGGAGTAGGAGGATAGGGAGGCAGGCTTTTTCCTCCTTTTATAATGTACCTAACAAAATAAGGAACCTAGAAGGATCCTAAAAAAGCCTACCTAGACAAAGATAGGTGCTCCATAATTAATAGAGTCCTACACTAGAAAAAACTTTTTGTTTTTCTATAGTCCCCTCACTCACCTAGGGTTGCCCCAGGGTGACATGCTTCATCATAGGGGTCCTCCCAGGCATCTACTGCCTGGGGCGTGCTGCAACTTGGCGAAATACGCAGGAGCACTTATATTTTCAACTATGTGTGATGATGTGTAGTGCTGTGCTATGTGGAGTGAAAAAAAGAAAATTATAATAAAAATTACCTGGATAGTGAACCCTAATTTTATTCAGCTCCTATCCGGTAAATGTAGATTAAAATGGGGCTAGTAATAGAGTACAGTAACGTTATGTGTGCCTGTCCCTAATTACTTGGTCGACATGTTTCGTGGTTACCCCAACCACTTCCTCAGGACCGCGCAAGGACCAGCCTTGCGTGTACCATCAGCCATTGAACCTAGTGATTCCCAGGAACACCGCATACTCAATGGCTGATGGTGCATTCTAGATAAATATCTAGAGCCTCCTTGCCCCAGCAAACACCAGGGAGTAGAATTATCCCTCCTGAAAAAAACTACGACCCAATACTTCGAAAGAAAATCCTGGTATTATGGGTATCGTATTTGATTAACAAATAGTTTAATAACAATACAAATTAGTGATTTGTTCGTAATAACTCGGAGTGGTACACGCAAGGCTGGTCCTTCGCCAAGTTGCAGCACGCCCCAGGCAGTAGATGCCTGGGAGGACCCCTATGATGAAGCATGTCACCCTGGGGCAACCCTAGGTGAGTGAGGGGACTATAGAAAAACAAAAAGTTTTTTCTAGTGTAGGACTCTATTAATTATGGAGCACCTATCTTTGTCTAGGTAGGCTTTTTTAGGATCCTTCTAGGTTCCTTATTTTGTTAGGCACTTTACATCACACACATACACAGACAATGAATCATACGTGTGAAAATCAGTGTAAAGAAAATTGTACATAAGGAAAAAGGGACTACAAGTTGTAGGATTCACATGTCATCCATACTGGTATGCATTTGTTAAGAGTGCTTAGTCTGGATAAGCACAAACTCAGGATTCAGAACATAACACAGTGGTTAGCACTGACTTTATTAATAAGAATTTATTTCCACCCAAACAAACCTTTTTAGCTGAATCAGGATAATGAAAGACTGGGAAAAACATAACTTACTAACTTGTACTGTGCAGTTTGCATGCAACTCTTTGATGACACATCATAGCTCACTGTGCTGGATTACGATTTTAACTTATGAACTGCACAGTAACAAAAGAGTCTCTGTGACAAAAGAAGTAATATACTTTCAAACTTGGGTAGTTTTTCTAGATGGTGGTAAATTATTTGCTCAGCCAGCATGGGACATCACCTGCTTCGACCAGCGGAGGACAGCCACGGAAGCTACAGCCAGCACTGCGTCTATCCATCTCTTCAGATGATTGTCTAGGTCTGCCACTTTCAGTGGGTAATGGAGGAAGATCAGTTCCAGGGAGGGTCGCAGGTCCAGTTCATTGCAAGTGTTCTTTGTATGTAGGACTTGCTGCCAGTATGTTTGCAGAGAGGAACAGCAGTATAGTATATGCAAAATGTCACCATCCGGATGATTACATCTCCAACACACTGCCATAGGGATCAAATTAGCTGCCCTCAGCTGGTATGGAGACCAGTGCCAATCATGTAGCAACTTGCCGAAGATAAACTTAAGGCTGGCCTTGCGGAGGCTCCTATAATGAGTGAGCAGAAACTCAACCCAGTATACATCAGAGCATTCTTTGCCAAGTTGACCCTGCCGTTTATCTCTTCATAGGCATCTGGGAGGGATGGAATGGACATCATCCAGTAAAACCCTATACAGGCCTGAGACAAACCCCGTGAAAGATCTCCATGTTCATAGGTAATCATGGATCACTGATTCAGGAAGTGGTCCTTCCAGAGCTTTGTTGGCACATTGTCGCCAATACTTAAGTTGCAGATACTTCCACAGATGCTGTGTCACCAGTGGTAATTCTTCTTGGAGGCCTGGAAAGGGCTTAAGACCATTCGGATTCCAGAGTTGATCCATGTTCTGAATGGTCATTTATTCTATGGGAAACACCAGATATTTTGAATGTGGGCATATCTTTAATAGCATTCCAGACTCCATTCTTGGTAATGTTAGTCTCCAAGTCTGTGGCCAATTCTGCCATAAAACGAAGAAGAGCAAGCCAGTCAAAGAAAGTTGATTCCGTCTTTGACAGTGAAACATCAGCCTTCGATAAAAATAGGTCCTCATGGAAGGATGCAAAATCTCCTGCGATCTAGATAAGGTGAGTGAACAGGACCCTCTGCGTTTCAAGACTTTAAATGCTGCTGTACACCCACCACTACAAAGCCTTTGAGTAGACTTCATTGTGACAGAAATTATTATGATACCCCTTGACCCTTCTGAAACCTAATATGCTATAATTATTTATTTGTTTATTTATTTTAAAGTGTATAGCGCGAACATGACCCAAGCGGGTATCAGAGCGCTTTACATACGGGTTGCGGAAGACATAGGTAGATAGCTGTGATAGAAAATTAGATAAATACACATCAGGAATAAAATGTCACATCAACTGGAGATATCAAGGCTGTATCAAATGTCAGGTAGCATATTAATCGGCTAAACAAGAGAGGAGACAAAAGGAAAAAGGCTTCTAGATCAGCGCAGTGTTCATCAGTAGAGCTTTCACTTCCATTTTGAAGGCAAATGTTGAGGGGATCAGTCTTGTTTCCACAGGTAGGGAGTTTCAGAATGTTGGGGCAATACCAGAGAATGTACGATTATAGGTTTTCATCTCTTTAAATTTCTTCGGCTTGAGCAGCAATGTGCTGGTGCCCCTTGAAGGCCGGGAGCCACCCGATAGTTCGAGCTTATTTGAAAAGTAAAGAGGAGTTGAAGTGTAGTGCTCTGTGGGTCATACATGCAATTTTTTGCTAGATCCTTGTTTCAAATGGAAGCCAGTTAAGCGATTTCAGGTCCGGAGAGATGTGGTTGTTTTTCTTGGAGCCCGTGATGAGCCTAGTCGCGGCATTAGGGGGGGCTAAGCTGAGTTTCGGAAGTCTGCATAGCGCAGCACTTCAGTATTCTAGTCTTGAGATGACTAGCGCTTGCACTGCAGATTTAAAGTCATCATCGGCAAGGTAGGGTTTGAGTTTTCTTAGTATTCTCAGTTGAAAGTTCGCTCCTTTGGTAGATGCTCTTTTGTGATCTTGCATGTTCAGGTTCTTATCTAGCACAATTCACAGTGATTTCGTGGAGTCAATAATGTGCTGTGTGCAATTGAGATCAGTGAGGTTTCTTAGATATTTCTCAACAATGGAGGTTTGCCTAGAGGGAGAGATGAGGAGGAATTCTGTTTTAAGGGTGTTTAGTTTGAGGTGGCTGGAGGTTAGACAATTAAGGGTTTTGTGCAGGGTTCCGTTGAGTGAATTGATATCTTCAGGGGAAGCGATTTTCATGTACTTTTGGGTGTCATCCGCATACATGTGGTATTGGATGTTGGATGCTTTGAGGATTACCGTAAGTAAAGTTTGAAGAGCGTGAGGGAGAGCGAGGACCCTTGAGGGACACCCAGAGTACAGGGACTAGAGATTGATTGGATTTGACTCTGCGTTCTGTTGTTGAGGAAAGAGGTAAACCATTTTAGTACAGTGCCAGAGAGCCCCATCCTACAGTCCAAATGATTCAGTAGATTGTCATGTTTGACAGTGTCAAATGCAGATGAGAGATCAAATAGTATTAGTAGGCAGGATTCATTCTGGTCAAGCAAAGTGAGAGTGTCATCCACTATATGAGTGATGGCTGTTTCAGTGCTGTGGCCGGGACAGAAGCCTGACTGGAATTGGTTGAGGAGTTGGAATTGCTCAATGTGTTTGCGAAGTTGTTCATGTACACATTTCTCAAGGAGTTTTGCCAGTGTGGGGATGTTTGTGATTGGTCGATAGTTATTCAGGTCCTCTGGGTCCGCTGTGGGTTTTTTAAGAATAGGGAGAACTAGGCCCGCCTTCAGGCAGTCAGGGATCTCACCTTGAAGAAGAGAAGCATTGATGATCGTGGACCAGAGTGGGAGTAATGATCCTATCATTTCTTTAAAGAAGTTGAGGGGGAGGGGATCATTGAAGTGATTTGAAGGTTTCAGGGTCGAGAGTATGTTGAATATGGAAGTGTCAACGAGGGGTGTGAATTGATTCCACGAGGTATTGTTTTTAGGGGGAGACATGGCAGCGCACAAGGGGTTGAGGGTAAGGAGGGGTCAGGAGAGGGTGAGAGCTCGATCAGGGCAGACTTTAGATAAGTTTCGATCTTACTCTCCTTTGCAAGGAAGAAATCAGCAAAAGCATCGCAGTTTGGCTGAGGGCAGGAGATGAGATGAGAGGAGATTGGATTGCAGTGTTATTGGATTGTGATTTAATCAACTCAAACAGCTTTTTCAGGCGATTTTTGGCTTTCTCAAGTTGGCATTTGAAGAAGGTTGCTTTCGCAGCTCTAATGTGTTTGTTGTATCTACTCCTTTTTAGCCATAGGATTTTCAGCAGACCAGTGGATGGAGCGGATCTCCAAGCGTGCGTCTGTCAGTGTTTAGGCTGTTATTGAACCAAGGTTTGGAGTCTTTGATGGATTTTCTTTTTAGTTGAAGGGGGGCAGTTGCATTCAGGGCAGACAACATGGAGTTGTTGTAGTGCTCAGTCAGGTTGTGAACGTCGGCCATGTTTGCAGGCGGGGGAGGGCAATGCTGCAGTGAGAAATGAGCTTGTTTATGTTTGTATTTTTGAGCGTTCTTTTCCAATGTTTTTGTTTTAGTGATTGCGATCTTTTGGAGCACCAGCTTTCTAGGATCCGAAAGGTGATATAGTGATGGTCTGACTAATCACACGGGATAATAGTTTTGAGCTGAATGGAGTTGGGATTAGAGATAATTAGATCGAGGGTTGACCCTAAGTTGTGCGTGGGGCTGTCGCAGAATTCAGTTAGTGCAAGGTCAGTTAGGAAGTTTTTGAGACTGTTAACCGCCTGGTCATGCGGGTCATTCCAATGGAGATTGAAGTCACCAAGGAACATTTGGGGGCAATGTCGGCCCTGGTTGGAAGATATGGTTTCCATAGTTTGTTCGATTAGGGGGAGGTTGTGTCCTGGCGGGTGGTAGAAGATGTGTAGGTTACATAAGGGTCTATGTTTGCTAGTGATGTCAATGCATAGATATTCGCAGGAGGAGAGATTTGTTGAAAGGGACTGTTTAGCTGAAAGAGAGTTGAGGTAGATACAGGCTATGCCACCTCCTGTTCTCTTAACTCAATTGAGTCTGATAATGTTGTGGCTTCGAGGGATTAGAATGTCAAGGATGGGACCAGAGGAGTCGGTGAGCCAAGTTTCTGTGAGGATAAGGAGGTCAAGTTCCTGAACAAGGATGAGGTTGGCAAGATCCATGGCATGTTTCACCGCTGATCTGCAGTTGAGTAACATGCATTTCAAGTGTGATTTGTGGTTAGTGAGAGAGGGCTGTGTAATGGGGATCTGCATGAGGTTGTTAGTGTTTACGTCATTGGCGTTGAGTCTTGGAGCTCTATGAGGGTTAGTTTTGATGCTTTGTATAGCCATCATGTGTTACCTCTCATTCCAACAAATGTCTTGATACTACTAATGATGATATTAACACTACAGTCGCATCAAATATAGAACCCTTCAACAATTAAAACACATCACCTTCACCTCTCCTAATAACACCTTTGCCCAACACCCTCTAACCCTCAATCAATTTGCAAAATAACCCATTCCTCACATCCTCAATATCATATAGTTATGCGGCTGCTTCTCAACACCAAAACCTAAATTCAATTATATAGCTACATCCAAAGTTAGAATCGAGGGACCTACTACAGAGTTTGGTGGATGTGTTACTACCTCACAAACGTAACTGATATCCCATCCACCCTTTACAATTGCATTATATCTTATGGCACTTGTGATAAGGTGGACAGGATATTCGGAACCTGTCTGCCAAACTCTAAATCAGGTCCCAATATCTCAATCTGTTTCTTTAACAAATGCTAAGGTTCACTGTCCTATGTTAAATACCCCTAGAACCTCTCATCAAGAAGAGGACATATCTGAAGCACTTTTATGTGTCTCAAATGCACCTGAAATTAAAATTCCCCCTAACAGCACTTCACTTGACCTCAAGGTAGACTCTGCCCTTCCCCCTTCTATTACTGTTGTGAATTATTATTGTATATATAACCCAAAGCACTATGGCATTACATCTCATTATAATATATATCCATCAACATTCTCATTGATATTAATACATCAAAATTTCCACAACATATTCCACCTGTCAGACGTCCACTAATTAACTGTAGGTCTGCTGTCTCAAAGGCTGTGGCTATACCCCTTTGGTTCTAGACTATAATCTCAATATACCTGTTATCTTTGAACCATGGATCTCCCCATAGTCAGTCATCTCATTGACATCCTGTTGTTTCTTAAATACAGAACACATCACCCAAGATTGATGGTCAAATAGCAATCAGCTACAAAAAAGTCTACACATTAGTATCCCCATCAATATTGTATCAACAGTGATCAAGGTATCATGGCTCATATTTTTATTCAAACTGAATCGAAATCCATACTACTCATCTTATACAACCACCTTGGAGACAATCTATTCATGGCAAAACATATTGAAATTAAGGACTACCCAATTGCTCTCTTCCTGCAAACACATTTTAATAGGTGGCCCCAGTTCTTAATTTTAGCCGGTGGTTACCTGTGGGAGCCATCGGCACTCATTTTTCGGGACTGGCACTTATTTTTCCTTATTAGGCATTTCCCAAGAGAGAGAAAAACAACGGGAAAGAAGGAGGAAGATAGAGATGACAAGAATTCACCATGCGACAAAGCATGAACCTGCAAGAGAGATAAAGGGACATGGAATGTCTGGCAGCGGAATAAAGAAGCCTGAGGTGGATTCAGGGCTATGTAGCCTTGGTATTCGGCACACAAACATTTAAAAAGTGCAGGCTGTGGGTCTCTGAGCAGCGCTTTGGGCACTTGCACTCATGCATTATTTTACAAATTAAGCACTGGGTGACCCAACTTCCCCAGAAACAAATCAATTAATGCACACATCTCAACTATACTCACACCTCCTAGACAATGAGCCATATACAGCACTGCAACTTTCCAACACATTCTAAAGATGTTACTCTCGATATGATGTTTTTGAAAGACCAGCTTCTGAAACACTACCTTATCCCTATAAACTGGTCACAACACTACCACTGTGATATTTTTGACACCTCTCTGCCTATATAGGCCCACTGTGAGAAGGTATCAACAAATGTTTATGACATAAGGAACATCAGTAATCAATTACTTGACTCAACAGTTTCCTCTATCAGAAATGCCAAAATGTCCTGCTATTGGTCTCAATGTTCCATTACATAGCCATGGCGAATAGTTAGCTAAGGTCTTCAGCAAAAAATGAAAAAACAAAACAGCACACTGGTTTCCAAACTGTGATACTAACCAAACACTTCAATCAAAAACCTTAAAAGGTCAAATAAGGCATATGCTGTCCTCCACCCTAAACTGATCGTCCCCTCCCTCCCTTATTCTCATGGTCTTGATTCAGTTCTGTCTCAGAAGAGAGTCTAAAGGCAGCCATCTCTGATATCAAGCCCACATACTATTACACAGCTCCATTGCTTGCAAAGGAATATGCAGATTTCTCTTGTCAATATGACTTGACATCATTAAATTGGCCCTTGCTCAAGGTATTTTTCTTTTTGCTCTCAAAGTGGGCCATGGCCATCCACTCCACAAAAACAAATGCAGTCTTAAAAAATCCTGACAACCAACAACCTATAACTGATCTACATTTTTGTGGCAAAAGTCATGCAAGGATGCATAGTCATTAAACTGCAAAATGTCACGTAGTACCATCTCTTATTGGCATCAATCTGGCTTTAGATTTGAGCATAGGACTGAAACCTCCGTGACTCCCTCTGATTCTTTGAATAAATGAGGAAGGTAAACACAGCATGGGCTACTCCTTAACCTTCATAACTTCTTCAGAAAAGTTCGTCTAAAAGCGTTCTTTGGAAACCAACCAGAAGCTACAGGTGTGGACTCTGGTCTCCGTAAACCCTCCACGTTTACCCCCAACTCCAGTATGGTACCTCCAGAGGTTCTCATGTTTGAAAAAGCAGTCCTAAAAGAGATCAGAGAAAAACACCCCAAAAGAGGATTTCACACCACCACCAGACTGGAAATAGAGGCCATCAAAACCGTGGCCAATGACCCTACCATCACTATAAAAGAAGCAGATAAGGGAGGGGCTATCGTAATCATGTCTACCACCAACTACAGGAATGTCTGCGCCAGCTCTAGGATGTTAGATATTACACCCCCCTCGCTGAGGACCCCACCCCGTTCCTCACAATACGCATAAAATCACTGGTGACCTCCGCATTCAATCAATGATGGATCACAAAAAATGAGGCGGATTTTCTGATTAATGAAAATTCTAGACTACCCTATTTCTACACGCTGCTCAAGATTTACAAGGGGGTATTGCCCCCTCCAGGCAGACCCATTGTCTCGGGCATAGGGTCAGTCTTAGAGCCTCTCTCAAAATTTTGCGACCACCTTTTCCAAACCCTGGTTAAAATCACACCCACCTTCCCTCAGGACACTAAGGAAGTCCTGAATCTTATTGAGAGCACAAACTTAGAGGGCACACAACCAAACGTCATGATTACACTCAACGTCAAAGCCCTCTAGACCAACATTCCTCAATTATCTACTCTGGAGGTTATCGATGAAGACCTGAGAAACACCGCATGGACTTCACCGACCCCCATAAGTTTCATTATGAAATGCGACCACATTGCTCTAACAGAGAACTTCTTTCAATTCGATGACTAGATTTACCACCAGACCCAGGGGACTTCCATGGGCAGCACTTTCCCCCCTAATCTGGCATGTCTTTACATGTCAGACTTTGAGGCGAAACATTGCTCACTGAAACCAACCCTTTCATCGAGAATGTTTCCCTGTGGCGGCACTACATAGACGATATACTGGTGTTCTGGAAGGGTGAGGAAAACCTTATTCCCGTATTCCTCACGTGGATAAAC
This sequence comes from Triturus cristatus, assembly GCF_964204655.1. Lineage (NCBI taxonomy): Eukaryota > Metazoa > Chordata > Amphibia > Caudata > Salamandridae > Triturus > Triturus cristatus. The sequence continues at coordinate 924,139,755 of NC_140588.1, forward strand.
AGCCTCAACCCGTACCTCAGGTTTACTGCCAACACCTCCAACCAAAAACTTCTCTTCATCGACTTAATGATTAGTCGCGGGGATAACAGACTGGACACCATCACCTTCAAAAAGCCTACTGATAGATACTGCCCCCTTCTCTTCAGTGGCTTCCACCCTAAGGCCCTAAAGGAAAACTCCAGTGATTAAGACGTAATTGCAGCAACCTGGAGGATTTTAGATCACAGGCAACAGAATTGACAAATCATCTGGTCCTAAGGCAATACCCTGTGACAAAAATAAAAGCTGCCCAGAAAAGAGCCCGCAACACCAACAGAGAAACACTCGTTGAGACACAGAACCAACACTGACCAAATGACTTGTGTAACCACTTTTACACCAGAATCGAACCTGATCAGAAGGGCAATTAGAAAGCACTGGAAAATCCTCTGTGTAGGCGACCAGAGCCTTAACACGCCGATATTTGCGTTCAAATGTACTACAAATTTTAAAGACCTCCTGATCAACACCAGGCCCAAAAAGTCTACTCCTCTGCCACAGAACACCCTGTGGAATCTACCCCCAGTAGTGGGCCATTAGCCTTGTGGACAGTGTGTGGTCTGCCCACTCACAAAGGCTACGAAATCTATCACATTAACCAATACCCTGACGTGGAGCCAGAACAAACACACTAACTGCAACACATGTAGCTGCATCTACCTGATAATATGTCCCTGTCAATTGCAATACATAGGCATGACTACTCGCCCAGCAAGAGTGATAGAACACAGGAGTAAAATAAGATGTAAAAAAAACAACACAAAGATGTGAGCACACTTTGTTGAGCACAAGCACACCTCCATCGACTTATACTGGACGATTTTGGAAGCCTTCCCCCAAATATCAAATGAGGCTTTCTTTAGAAAAAAGCAGAATTGGGTTTTCAAACTCTCATCACATACACAGGGCCTCAATGATGACATTCCGTGGGCTGAGCTCAATCGCCCTTGATTCACCTTCAAGGATCATTTAGCATCTAACTTCCAACTGCTAAAACATGCTACCAAGAGGCCCACTTTGTAGATTTTCACACGTGCACACCTGCTGCCCTAGGTGAAGTCATACAATCTTCTACCTCACCACTTATGTCATATGCAAATGAATGGATATTCTCTCATGAACTGGCACCACCTACTCCCTCGACTCGCAGCCCCAGGTCAGGCCCCAACACTCCCCACCACATGTACCCTCCCCCCCCCGGTGAGCAACACATCCATATAGGCATTCCCTTCTGTGAGGCATTCCCATATAGGTATTCCCGTCAGTGATCAGGGTATACTGGGAGTCGATTCATTTCACAACCATTATGGGCTAATTCGATATTCACAGTTATCTCTTCAATGCCCACCACAACAATGATCCTCACTTGAGCAGGCAATAACCACATGCCCTCATAAAAATACTCTGTGACTCAACTTTATCTTGAACAATGTCCCTGGCCAATTAATATAGTTTTGTTGACAGCCCGTCACTGGCATTGATCCCCCATATACCCGTAACGTGACGCACATGGTTAGATACTCCTCCCTGTGATACCCATAACGTCGCAATCGTGCCACTTACATTCTGGCACTATGTGTCAAACATCATGCAATCACACCCTTGTTTAGGCACACAATGTCCATTTGATAAAATTTTTCTCCAATATGGCGGCCGAGGTTTGCTTTCTAGGCTTCCACGCATAGCTGATCGACCACAACGAGTCAAATACAGCAGACCCGGAAGCAGGAACTACGGGTCCCGGAGCAAGGGTAGGACAGCCGCTAGTTGCCCTGCCTCCCTGCGTGAGTATGGAAGTTCTTTCGTGTGTGTTATAACGTCGCTTCTAACCTTGGTAAGAGATACCCCTTTCAATTTCTGATATTATATTTCCTCTGCAGACACAGAGCAACGAGGTGCTCTGCTAAATCCGTCAGCAGAAGCCCCGATCCCTAGGGGTGAGTGCTCAATTAGCCTTTTGGTCATTGACACGGTGGACCACGGCCATCGCGGTCACACCTTAACTTATATGACTTCATTGTGCAGTCAAAACACTCCCCTAATTGGATCAGAACTAAGTAAAGGGAATACAACCGCGGACGGCGAGCCCACCGTCTAGCCACTTTCGCCTGTGCTCTAATAATAAGCCACGCCTCAATGGATGTGCCTGTTACTTGCCTGAGATATTGTGCTTGCTAATTTATATGTGCACCTTATCACATGGTTGCCTGAATCAGTGTGTCTGCTATTAGCTTTTAAATAATGCATGTTTTACCTAACTTTTGACGCATGGGACATGATTTTATAATGTCACCGTGTTTACTCACACGCCGATAATGAATTGGCTCACAATTCTTGATAGATCCATCCACGCTAGTTTGGAATCATCATCACCTACACAACTACTGTTGTTTTTAGGATTCCCTTCAGCACCGGATACTTCACTGTATCACAGTAACCAAGACTGGCGCAGTAACTTAATTTTTAACCTAATTGTAATTCCAATCACTCATAGCACAAATGACTACACGCTGTGTCATGTAATTTTAACAAAACCTTGGTTCTCTTTGTTTTGTTTCTTTTCTTTTATTTCCTTTCCCATTTACCCTAGGTCTTTTACCTCGGGATCACCCAGCCCGGGCCTGCTAACTGCTTCTGGTTACTAGCCTGGAAACCACTAAACCAGACCAGCGGTAGTGCCAGAATTACTAATATTCCAATTTCTCTTTGGTCCTGATGAAGTGCAACCAGACCCGTTAGGGGCTACTGAGGCATGAAACATGTCGACCCTACGCACCACACTAGTCCTATAGGAACATTATATCCAATTAGGGCAGATTACTTTCAACTATGCTAGTGCCCATTGAGAATAAAATACATTTAGGTAGGGCGGCCCTAGACCTATTTTATACTCACTCACTTACTCACCACGCTACCTAGCCCACACACCCGCACTCACCCTACGGCTTCATCCAAAAGATCTCCGCTAAAGAGCTCCTTCACAGGTGCCCGTCGGGCATTGCAGAGCCAGCCCGATGAGGAGCCAGGCCCAATGATGAGGCATGACATCCTTTTGGAGTGTGTGAGGGCACTTTTTAGAAAATACCTTTCTTCCCCTAGGAACTGTACACTACTTGCATTCCATACTATTGCATTGGAGCGCGGGTGCAGGACCTGCTTAAATATAGCTCCAGGTTCCTCTTATATAAATACTACTCCTTAACCTGCCAGCTGCAGTGATACTACTGACCACAGCACCCTCCTGGGTACCATGGAGAACAGAATGGACTTTGACAGTACAGTAGTATTCTTTCAAATCCTACCTTTCCAATGGCCCCTGTTACACTTTGCATCTTTGGTTGGTCACCCTAAATTTTTGGCCTCCACCCCTCCTGTTTTTTTAAATTCATTTTTGTTGGCATTAGAACTCTGTGCACTGTGTCCCTGCAAACCAGTGCTAAAGTGCTGCTCTCCTTCAAACTGGGTAAAATTGGATTTTACTCAATTGTCACATTTAATTTACTTGTAATTCCCTTGTAAAGTGATACTGCATGTACCCAGATCCTATAAATTAAATGGTAACGGTGGACCTGCAGCACTCATTGTGCCAACCACTAAAGTAGCCTTTTACCAGGCCCAAAGTCTCCTTTTTTATACTTATAAGTAACCCCTAAGGTAGTCACTAAACAGCCCATGGGATAAGGTGCATTGTATTAAAAAATACATATGTTTTTGAGTATAATGTGTCTTGGTAGTAGAAACCCACTAAATTTGTTTTTCACTACTGTGAGGCATACCTCTCCGATAGAATAACATTGGGTTACTTTATTATATTAAATAAGTGCTAACCTTTGATTGGAAACAGGTAGGAATGTCATGTTTTGACTTGAATTATAATTTAAAAGCCTCTTTAATGTTGAAGGCGGATTTTAAGTCACAATTCTGAAAATGCCACTTTTAGAAGTGTATAGTTTAGTTGTTTTTGCCATTTTAGTATGTTTACGCTGGGGCGGGATAAGGTTTCATTCTGTTTACTGTGATACATGGGGGGATAATTTAGTGTTGTATAGGACTGTGCACCATGGAGCGATTGTCCCTTGATTTGTTTGCTGACGTGGTCTCTTTTATTCTATCGTATAGATCCCTGATGAAGAGCCACATGGGCTCGAAATGCATTGGATATGAATATACATGCCCATTTCATGAAATGATTGATCTCAACCTGAACGTGCAGTTGTGTGAAGCCTGGATGGGACTACAGCTCATGAGAAGAATTAAATAAAGAGTTTGAGCGCAATCGTTCTGTCTCCGCAGTGATTACAAGAAGTGACTACAAGGGTTAAATTTTTGGTATCGTGTGATGAGTATTGATTACCTGGATGAATTGGTATATTGGAGGGACAGTTATCCCACATTTGCAGTGCGACAGTTTGGAGCATTACGCAATGCTCCAGTTTGGATTACTTTTAGAAGTATGGCATTTTCTTGTCCTAACCATTTGATGCCTGCTGGAAGACTTGAATCACATTACCGTTCTGTTAAGCACTGTTAATTATTCTCAGTGAGACAATAGGACTTAGGTGTGGGCAGGGTGTGCCACCCTCACAGAAAGGGTGGGGGCCGATATGTTCGCTGACCTATTTGCACTTCAAAGGGGCTTTCCTCCAACGCACACAAATTAAACTAACACTAGTCTTTGGTCACCATACATATCTTGGATGGCCTCCTGCGTGAGCTACAGGGACATAACAAGATCCAGAGACCTTGAACCCTTCAACTGGCCCTTGCTGGAGTGAATACTAACCCCTACCCGCCCCCCCCAAGCGGTGCACCTCCAGTCTTGGACCCTTGGGAGTGGTGTTAAAGGTGCTACTCTGGCCTAACTCTAAAAGTTGAAACTTAGAAAACTGTTCACCATACAGTGGCAGAAGACTAGGACCTACCTGCCAGCCAATCCACCCAAGGTGCATCACTAGTCGGCCTGACTTTGTGGTAACTCCCGCTATGTTCTTCTCCACAGCAGCAAATACTATTTAGAGGGACCACTCAGCAACGGCATCCAGCCTTGTGGAGCCCTCTTCAGCTACTGCTTGCAGTTTCATTCCGTGGGAGGTTTTCCACTTCCAAAATGTTGCCTAAGTTCAAAGGTAAAAACCTTTAACAGCTTGCCGGCAACACACTCCCCATCAACAATGATGGGGAGTCTGGAAGGCCTGAGAATCCAGCTTCACTCGCTCAAAGCTTTTTCTTGCCATCATTGATGGCTTCACTTTTTGTCCAGCACTCCATGGCAATGATGACTAAGTCTCTGCCACATCCTGATGTCTTGGCCCACTGAACTCTACCTTCTCCTTGATTTTTCTCAGAATTTCTTTTAAGTCTGAAGGTAAGCCAAGACCAGGCCCAATCCATCTCATGTATCCAAACTGGCTCCATCACAGGTAGCCTTAACTTTTGACTTTGCCCAGGTCTCATGTGACTAGATACCCGTGGTTGACGCTTTGATCTTTTAGGTGACATTTTTCACTTAAAAATGTAGAAATTCGGGGGCGTGGCCAAGATGGCGGGGTGAGCGGACGCTTCCTCCCGTAGCTCCTCCGGCCCGGCCAAGCTAGAGCCCTTTTCTTATGCTTTTCTCCCCCCGCTGAGGCTCAGCGCGGGAGAGGAGCGTTGCGGAGCATCAGGGGTGCACATTGGTGCTGTTTTGGTTCGGATCGCCTCGGGGGAACCCCCTCAAAAAAAAAAAAAAAGTTCGATCGAGACCGAGGAACGACGACGGCGAGCCCGAGGGGCGGAGCGCATTGGAGAGCTGTCCGGGCGCCTCGGCTGGGCCTGGTGCTGAAAGTTGCGATCTGGAGGGGATCTGGCCCGCCGTTCGACGGTGACTGAAGGAGCCTTGCGGGAAGGGACCCGACGGTGTGGAAGGCTTGGGACAGGTGCCCTGGCACTCAGACTGGTGACGGCGACACCTCGCACTGCGGAGGCCCTAACCCCTAGCCGAGGTACAGCGGACTCCTTGATGGGGCTGGACCATCTGGGCCCCTGTGCGTGACAGACGGGGGCCGGTGGTGGAACTTATTTTACTGTGGGGTGCCTCGGGGGCCCCGGTGGTTTCGTCGGGCCTGGTTGTTTTGGCCTGCTCCGCCCGGCCGCCATTTTGTCCCCGAAGGAGCAGTGGTGGCACCCTTCGCCGGAGTCCTGGCTGCTGGTTGCAAGCGATCCCCGCTGCTGCTGGGCTGACTACCGGAGGGATGTGCTGATGGGACCCCTCTGCTGCGGCCCCCTTGGTTGTCTCACACAAGCTCTTGCGGCTGACGGTGACCGGACTGGGCCGCCATTTTGTCACCTGTGACGCAGCGACTTCACTCGTGGGGGATACCCAGGTCGAGTGCTAGCCGGCGGCTGAGCATCCCTGGAGCGCCTGGGTCGGTGCCCGACTGCGGAGCTAGCGATGTCTGGAAGAGGAGGCCCGAAGAAAGGGGACCGTACCCTGCCGGACATGCTTGGCAGGGCCCAGCACTTGCGGGACAGGACGCAGCCCTCACCGGGGCCCTCCCGGGCTCCGGCGGATGCGACTGGAGGGGAGCCACCCGTCACGAGGGCCTTTATGGAGGAACTGTTCAGCTCCCTCAGGGAGGACTTCCAGACACTGAAGCGGGAGGTGGCCAGCGAGGTCCGAGAAGTGCGCAGGGAGGTGGAAGGCCTTGGCGAGCGTGTGGAAGCGGTGGAGACGGAGGGCCAACAGCGAGCGGAGGAGATAGTCCACCTCCAGCAGGACGTTCTTCGCCTCCGGGAACAGTGTGTGGAGCTCCAGGCCCACTCCGAGGACCTTGAGAACAGATCTCGGAGGAACAACATCCGAGTGCGTGGCGTGCCGACTGCGGACGAGGGGTCCGATCTGGGGAGCTACCTGCGGGCCTTGTTCCGAGAGATCCTGGGGGAGGCTGCGGACTTTCCCATCAGCATTGACAGGGCGCATAGGGTTGGCCGGCAGCGCCAGTCATCGGCACCTCCACCGGACATTCTGGCCTTCCTGCCCGACTTTCCACTAAAGGAACGCATCATGGCTGAAGCCCGCAGGAAACAGCCCCTGACTTTCCGGGATCGGCCGGTGGCGCTTTACCAGGACCTCTCCGCCATCACTCTGCAGAAACGCAGGTCCTTTAGGATTGCCACTGACTTTTTGCGCGAGCATGAGACGCCGTACTCTTGGGGTCACCCCTTCCGCCTGATTTTTCGGTGGAACGGAGTGCTACACCAGCTACGCTCCTTGCAAGACATTTGTGGTGTCCTGGGGCTCACGGCGGCGGAGGAGGAGGGAGCTACGCCGTCGTGGAGGTCCTCGGAGAGACGGAACCGGCGGAGGTCAACGAGGCGGCCCTCAGCGACCAGTGTGGGGCGCCCGGACTCCCCTACCATCAGAGCGGACATGGCCGACGCCCTGAGGGCGGCGGCCGGGGACTCGACCGGCTCCTCTAGCGTGGCCTTGACGGCCTAACACACACTCCGGGGGGAGATGTCTTTAGCTTCTTTACATGCTTGGTACGGGGCGGGGGGGTTGGGGGGGAGCGGTTGGAGGTGAGTGGCTGGACGTCCACTTCGCTCTTTTCTGCGGACTTGCCCGTTTTGGGGCTTGACTGAGACTATGGGGTGTTTGAGTTTGTGGGTGGCTAGTTGCCAGGGTTGTGTTTTGGGTGGGGGAGGGGGTTGTTTTGGGGTTGGGAAGGTCCCGTCCGATGTTGTCTATGCCCGCTTCGTTTTGGCTTGTCCAGCGCTGCGGCCCCGCGCGCCCCTCCCGCTGATTCCCTGCCCATCGCATGGCGCTCCCGACCCCCGCGAGGAATGCCGGGCCTAAAGGTAGTGACCCTTAATGTTCAGGGTCTGAACAACCCGGTGAAGCGCAGAGCGATCCTGTCGTTGCTGGAGGGGACGCAGGCGGACATTTGCCTTTTGCAGGAGACACACTTATTGCCCCGAGATTGCCATAGGATGCGCTCTGCCAAGTTCCCCTCCCAGTTCTTTTCCTCGGCAGCGAACAAGACGGCGGGGGTAGCCATTCTCCTAGCGAGCTCCTTTCGGGGGGAGGTGTTGCATAAGTGTGCTGAACAGAAGGGGAGGCTCCTTGCGTATCGCATGTGCCTGGGAGGCATAGCATTTACGGTCGGCTCCGTTTACAGCCCAAACGATCACCAAGAGCGCTTCCTAGATTCCGCGCTGGTGGATGTCACTGCTTCCCCCGACCGCCACATTATCTTGGGGGGAGACCTCAACATTGTCTTTGACTCTGCGATGGACAGATCGGCGCAGCGCTTCCCGCAGACGGGCGAACTGTCCCAGGCTGGGAGGGCCCGGATTGCAGAAGTGGATCTGCACGACCTCTGGCGCTCCATGCACCCCACGGATAGGGACTACTCTTACTTCTCGCACGCACACCGAACCTACTCACGGCTGGACTACCTCCTGGTGAGTGGACCGATGCGTGCCGCTGCCACGGCGGCGGACATCGGGGTCTTGACCCTGTCTGACCACTCCCCAGTCACCGGCGTTTTCCAGTGGCCGGCGGCCTCCCCCTCTCGGGGGGTGTGGCGCCTCCGGGATACACTTCTACACAAAAAGTCGGTGGTGCAACGCATCGGGGAGGTCATACAGGACTATCTCACCCACAATAGCAACACTGACACCTCGCAGGCGACACAGTGGGCGGCATTGAAGGCCGTCCTCCGGGGGGAATTCATCTCTATCTCTGCAGCTGAGAATAAGGAGCGGCAACTGAAGAGGGATGAGCTGACAGCTCAAGTCCGGGAGCTTGAGCAGGTCCACCGCCGTACGGGGGCGCCGAGGGTGTGGAGGCAGTTGAAGGCAGCGAGGAAGCTCCTGTCGGCTCTGGATCTTGACAGGGCGGAGTACGCCGCCCTACGCTTGAAACATGCCTACTACACTGGGGGGGACAGATGTGGCAAGCTCCTAGCACACCGGCTCCGGGTCGCGCAACAGCGCAGCGTTGTGAAAGAATTGGTGGGCGCGGACGGGGGGGTTGTCTCCGGGGACGCGGAGGTAGCGGAGTCTTTCCGCGGCTTCTACGAGGCGCTGTATGCTGAGGAGCCCTCCTCGCCACGGGATACCGACGGCTATTTGGAGTCGGTGACCCTCCCGGTACTGGATCCGGCTCAGGCTGACCACCTGGAGCGGGACATCCATGTTGAGGAAGTGATTTCAGCTATCGCGCGGCTGAAACATGGCAAGGCCCCGGGCCCGGACGGGTACACGTCGCTATTTTACAAAACCTTTTGCACGGCCGTGGCCCCTGTCCTTACTCGGCTATTTAACTCTTTCTCCGAACCGGGAGCCATCCCTCCGGATCTCCTGAGGGCGACGGTCGCGGTAATCCCGAAACCTGGGAAGGACCGGGCCCTCTGCGGCTCGTACCGACCCATCTCGCTTTTAAATGTCGACCTCAAGTTGTACACGGGGATTCTCGCGTCCAGGCTGAGTCCTCACCTCCCCGACCTGGTGGAGGCGGACCAGGCTGGTTTTGTGCCCGGCAGACAGACGGTTGACAACACCAAGAGGGTGACGCATCTTCTGGAGAAGGCTTCAAGGATCCCGGGGGAGCGGATGTTGCTGTCCGTTGATGCGGAGAAGGCCTTCGATAGAGTTCACTGGCCGTATCTTGAGCTGGTCCTCAAGAAACTGGGAATCGGCGATAAGTTCCGCACCATGGTCTTTAACTGCTATAAGCATCCTTCAGCGTCGGTGCGGGTCAACGGGTGTAGCTCCGGTGGCTTTGCCATCGAGCGCGGCACGCGGCAGGGCTGCCCCCTTTCGCCGCTCTTGTTTGCCCTCTACATGGAGCCGTTTGCTCAGAGGATTCGTAACAATCCGGATGCTGTCGGGGTCCGGATGGGCCAGTACGTCCACACCGTCAGTCTCTACGCGGATGATGTCCTGCTGACTTTGGACGACCCTAGGAGGTCGCTGCCTGCTTGCCTCCGAGAGCTGGACGCCTTTGCGGGGGTGGCCGGCTTCAAAATGAATATGAGCAAGTCGATGGCATTAGACGTGTCCCTGGCTGCGGACACCAGGAGGGATCTTCAGCGGCTCTTCCCCATGCAGTGGTCCTCGTCCACGGTGCCGTATCTGGGGATTCTGCTGGCGCCTACATTACCAGAGATGGTTACGGCCAATTATACCTCCCTCAGCAGGAAGATCAAGGACGAGCTTGGCCGCTGGAACAAAGGCCTGCTGTCCTGGTTGGGGCGAATCGCGGCGGTCAAGATGACGGTGTTGCCCCAGATACTATATCTTTTCCGGGCCCTTCCGCTCCAACCCCCGGTGGGCTGGATACGACAAATGCAGGCTGACATCTCCCGCTTTGTCTGGCAGGGCCGCAGGCCACGCATGAAGAGGGTCCTCTCCACGCTTGCTCCGGAAGCGGGGGGTCTCGGCATTCCGGACCTCCGTAAGTACTTTCAGGCGGCACAGCTCCGCTATCTGGTGGAGTGGAGCAGGTGGGAGTCCGACAAACATTGGCTCTTCCAAGACCAGGCAGTGGCGGGCCGCACCTTACAAGAGGTTCCATTCCTGCGCCGCGCGCATCGCCCCCCTAATCTTTACGCTTCCTTTGTTACGCGGGTCCCCCTGCGTGTGTGGGACGCGGTCTGTGAGGCCCGGGGCCTTACCACCTTCCCTTCGCCGCTCACGCCCATTGCGGGCAACCCGGACTTCTCCCCAGGGATGGAGCCGGGGGTTTTCTCCCACTGGGTGCAGGCGGGCTGCAGGGCACTCTTCCAGATCATTGGCCCGGAAGGAGTGATTCCTTTTCAGCAACTCCGCCAGGAGTTCGGCCTGACGGAGCTGGACAGATTGCGCTACATGCAAGTTCGGCATTGGGCCCTCCAGCCCCAGGTGCGTGCCACCGCCGCCCGTCCAATTACACCGTATGAGAGGTGGTTGGCTACTCGGACCTCCGACGCTAAACTGATCACCGATCTGTACAAATACCTACAACCCCCGCCGTTTCACTATTACAACCCGGGGAGGGAGCGTTGGCACAGGGAATTGGGTAGGACACTCAGCCACAAGGAATGGGACAAAATTGCGTATCGGGCGCGGCACTCTGCATATCACACGGGCCTTACGGAGACCTTTACTAAGGTGTCCACATACTGGTACTACACCCCGGAGAGACTGTATGAAATGCATAAACACACTGACAGGGGGTGCTGGCGGAGCTGCGGGCAGGAAGGTACCCTTACACACATTCTTTGGGATTGCCCAGTGCTGACCGCCTACTGGAAGGAAGTCTTGGACGAGGTGGATAAGCACTTTGGGATAGAGCTGCCGCGACTCCCGGCGTATGTCCTGTTGGGCCTCCCCAATGACCTAATGTACCCATTGAAGTCCCGTAGGGGTAGGCAGATCGCAATCGCGCTGGGGTCTGCGGTTCAGAACATTCTAATCCACTGGCGCACAACCACCGTCCCCTCCATTACCGGTTGGCTGCATAGGCTCTGGCATGTGCTGGGGATGGAGAAGCTGTCGCTTACGGTTGCGGGGGAGATAGACCAATTTGAAGAGCTATGGCAACCCTTTCTAGCGCTGCTGTCCACTGAATTCCGGGAGCTCACCTGCCCGAGGTATCTTAGGCTTCTCAGGCTGACGCCGCCGGTGACCCCGGCGGACTAGCTTACATGTGAGACGGGGACCCCCCGGGGTAGGGGGGGGGTGCGGGGCCTCCTGGTTAGGATTACTCTGATGCGGGACCATAGGACGGGGGGGGGGGAGTGTTGTTGTTTCGTTACTGGGAGGATGGGGGATGGGAGGGGGGGGATTGTGTTCTATTGAGGTGTTGATGGGGGGGGTTTTTATTGCTTAGATTTGGGGTGTCGGATACGCGTGCGGGGATTCCACAGCTTGTATTTCTAGCTTTCATTTACTGTGTTTTTCCCCCTGACCCACCGCGCTACCTATTGCCAACCCTCTGGAGTTGCACCCTTTTTCTTTGACTGTATTCCATGTATCCTGCCCTCCTATCCCCCTCCCCCATGGTTTGTTTTGTCTCAATAAAAACGTTTTAAACATAAAAATGTAGAAATTCATCACTTATGTTCTACTGATTTGATTTATTTTTTGTGACATTCTTTTAATTAAAATGTATCCCATTGTCGTAATTTAGTTCAGTAATTTTCTTGTGTTGTATTTTCACTTTATTACTGTTTGTGCACTGCATAATTACTTTAAAATTTGACTTTAAATTAAGTCTGACAGCTTTTGTGCCAAGTTACCAGAGGGTTAAACACAGGTTAATTTACAGGTTATGACTTTCATGGTTCACCCTTGCAAGGACTGAGGTTCTTGCTTGAGAAGCATTTCACCCTACTCAACCAATAACCGAATTTCTTACAGACCCAATGCATTAAAACAGGGAGCTCAATCGACTGGCTGTCCTTTTTAGTGCACCTCAGCATTCCATCCTTGCTCCCTTACTGTTCAAGATGAATGTTGATCTTCTTGGGGAAATATTCACCAAGGCTGGGATCGACTTCGACCAAAATGCTGATAATACGGATCTGTTTCTAAAAAATGAAGCTTTAGCCTAATGTCTCTCAGACATGGGTTCATGAATGCCCCAGATGAAACTCAAGTTAAACAAACTGAACTCCTCCTTCTATCGCCAAAAGGTTTTAAGGCCCGCTCACAAGACTTGATTGATACATTGCCCATTAGCCATTTTCCCAAGACTGTTAAATCAACTATTTATCTTAATTTCATGCTTAACAGACACCTCAATATTTCCATGTGCATCAATGAAGTTAACAGGCGCTTGTGGTGTACTGCACAGAGCATGGAAAACATATAATAAATGGAATTACCGAAAGATTTCCCGTAAATTCCCCAAATGCCTCACTCCTGAAGCTCTGCAGTACCTACAAGACTGCATCTTTCCCCAATGAGAACATAAACCTAAATGTCCCTTCCTACCCCATTCAAACACTATAATTATCTGGTTAAAATAGGACCGTAGGAAGTTCAACCCCCAACATAAAGCCTTTAAAAAATACGGAAGGATATGGAATGCACTGCTAAAAATGTCCCAATAAACTTGTTCCCACACTTCCAATTTTCAATACTAGGTTTAGATTATTTGCTTAATCTGACCTATTTCAGTTTTTCAGTTACTCGTTTTTTTTCTATCAATATGTATACATAAGTGTATAGTGACTAGCAGAATTTTTGGTTGCTCTGTTTTCTTTTTCAATTTCACCCTATTATTGTCTGTTGCCATTCTTTTTGCCCTCTAATGTGCTATGCCAAATCGTCACAGAGACCGTTCACAATAAAGCACGCTGTCATGCTTACAGGCTCCAGTACAGCTATAACAAGAACTACAAATAAATGAATGAACACATCTACATTTTTAGAGGACACACCCTCAATTATCAAAATATTTATTTTACATTTCCTAAAAAATAAATACGCTTTTAAACATTGATTGAGAAGAGCATTAGATCTGTCATGTTAATTCATTTGGGATAGCTAGATTACATTGAAGGGGCTAGTCATGAAACACACTAGAGGAATTTAAAAAAATCTACAGGATGCGTATAAACTGAAAGATGTGGGGCAACACAATAGTAAATGGTAATTGATTGTTTGAGAGAAATACCATTGCGTTCACAATTTAAAATCTCTAAACAATTGGGTCATTGGTTGAGAGGGGCGGAAGGAAGCCCCACTCGGACAAAAACGACAATCCTCATCTGGGTGAACCACAAAAGTCACTAACATAACCTGTGCTTAACCCTCTGGTAGCTTGGCACAAAACAGTCATGCTTAGCTTAGACGCTAAGTGTACAGCATTTATGCCGCACACAAACAGCAATAGAGTGAAAACACAGCACAAAAAAAAATCGCACACTAATTTAGAAAAATAGCGTGAATGTTCATAAATAAAATGATATTATAACGACAAAAATACAATCTGTAGAACAGGAGATATATAATTTTAAAGGTTGAAGTTGAAATAGAACCTTAAAGCACGAAGTGCCAACTGAGGGTATGTGGTCGCATTGGACCGGGACAAAGTCACAAGTTCAGGCCAACTGTAATGGAGCGCAGGCCGGGTCCAGGACCGAGTTTGGCCTGCTGAGAGTTGTACCTTATGTCCTTGGTGGGAGGTTTGCACAATGTTGGTTTGCGATGCTTTGCGTAGCTCAGCATTGGCTCCAGAGAGGCTTTGAGCTGTGCAGCGAGGCTTTGTCGGACTTTGCATTGCTTGGTGTTGGTTCTGATGAAGCTGTGTGGTGAGGCTTTGTGTCGCTTGGCGGCGATTCCAATGAAGCTCTCAGCTGTATGGCAAGGTTTTGCAGTGCTCGGTGTCAGTTCCGATGAAGATTTCAGATGTGTGGTGAGGCATTACCGGGCTTTGTGTCGCTTCATACTGTATTTGATGGAATCTATGGTTAGGCAAGGTGGAATTCTCTCTGATGCCAGCCAAGAGTCTAAGACCTGGGGGGGGTGCACATCTTGGGGGTCAGGGCTCACTCCAGCAGAGGCCAACTTCAGTCTCAGGCAAGCCCACTTGCAGGTCCAGGCAGGTCTAGTTGGGCAGTTGCAGGGAGGCCTCTAAAGCTTGGGACGATGGCCCTCTTTTGCAATGGCACTTGTCAGTTTTATGCCCATCCACCTGACCTTTGGAATCACTGAGGTTAGCCTGGAATGAAGGTAAGAAGGTCCAATCTTCCTTCTCAGACAGCAAGGCAGTCCTCAAGCAGCAGGGCAGTCCTCTGGCAGCCGGGTAGTTCTATGGCAGCAAGGCAGTCCATCTTCTGTAATGCCCACAGGTCCAGGAGCGTTCTGAAGAGTGGGTCTGTAGGTCTAATATTTATACCTAGTGCCAACCTTAGTGTGTGAGGGGGATTTCCTGTCCTACCCCTACATCTGGTTCTTAAAAATTATTCCCTTGTCAAGACTCCAAACATCTAGGGGTGACGAAAGGCAAGCAGTTCTGGTGTCAGATTCCTTTATGTGTATGTGTGAGGCAGACTCCTTCCAAGTGCAAGTAAAGCTGGGTACAGTTCCTCCCCAGTAAGTCCGGCCAAGATGGCCCATCATGGCCCTACCTAAGTCCCCTTTGTGTCACTGTCTTTAAGGATCACACAAACCCCAACAACAGAACCATTCACAGCCATGTGACCCAGGACACTGGGAGAAGGCACAAATGGTTGGGTCAAGAAAATGCCAACTTTCTAAAAGTGGTACTGTCAGAATTGTGACTTAAAATCTAACCTTCCATTAAAGAGAATTTTAAGTTACATTTCATTTAAGTGTAAATACCATTACTCTATCTGCTCCCAATCTAAAGTTTTCGCGTATTAAATGTAATAGGGTAACCCAGTCAATGGGAGAGATAGGCCATGCAACAGTAAAAAAAGAATTTCAGAAGTTATTTAACTGCTAGGACATGTACAACTTAAACATACATCTCCTACGTTTTATACCAGGCACCCAGCCCTATGAGCCTTTAGGGTCTACTTTAGAGGTGACTTATGAGTATTACAACAGAAGGTTTAGGCCTGGCAAAATTTTTAGTTTGCCATGGTGAGGTGGCAGTTTAAAATTGTACTACAGGCTGCAATAGCAGTCCTGAGACATGTTTTAAACAAGCATTTGCAATGCAATAGGTCTTGCATTTGCAGGAGTTTGAGTTATTGGCATTGTAAATGACAATGACTTATTTCTGTGTTTTCAAAACCTGGAAGCGCACTTTAAACTTAGTCCTTGCTTATGAGAAGCAAGGCTGGCAGTAAAAGAGGTGCAGTTACTGGCAGCATTGCTCCTCCTAAGCAACGACTATATGTACAAAGTGTGTGTTTACGCACCTCTGGCAGGTTTGCAAAGCACATAAATAAAAGGCATTGTCATTTACAATGCCAATAGTTCAAATGTTCGCAAATGCGAGACCTATTGCATTGCAAATGCTTGTTTCACAGGGTTAAGAGGTGCTATGATTTCTGCTGTGGCGAAGCAGGTCACCACAAATCGCCTTGAACACCCTTCAGAGATCGGTGTTTGAGGGGGGTATAGCATTGCCTGATGTACGCATATATTATAAGGTGGCCCAGGTCGGCATAGTTAACTAATGGGCATATGCTCCTTTGGATGACCTCACCTTTAGGGTGGACCTGGAGCAGTAAGGAAAGGGGGCAATGTGCACATATTGTACGGAGGGAAATTGGCAAAATATACCCTGCCGGCAACTAAAGCAGTTGTAAACACCTGGCATAAACTGAATAAAGAAATGGACAGTGATAAAAGATTGACACAAACAAACCCTCTCTGGCTGGGCCCGAAACTCGGCGACAGTATTACCAGGCTTTAAACACTGGGACATCATTGGACTATCATCACTAGGGGATGTCTGGGATGCAAATGGCATGGTACCAATTACACAGCTCCAGACAGAATATGAGATGGCTGCGACACAGGTGTTTAAATATTTACTGCGCCTTGTAAACCAAAGAAAGCTCCCTAGTGGGGAGGAGACAACGGAGGATTCCCCACTGGAAAGGAGGCTACTAGATGGACACATGACTGACAGAGCTATCTCCCTCACATATGCCACGTTGATGAGGAACACACAGGAGGACCTTAAACAATTGAAGGACCACTGACAGAGAGATATGGTGGAGTTGGAGGATGATGGTTTGGTGAGACGAGTTACAATTCCAAAAGGTGGTGGCAATAAAGGCGAGTTTGCACCTAATCAAGTTGAAAGTCCTTCACAGGATGTACTACACTCGAACATTATTATACCAAATAGGTAGAGCTAGAGATGATCGATGTCTCCGACAATGTGACCAGAAGGGAATGTCCCAAACTGCAGCCCTTCTGAAGGAGTGTAACCCACACGCTAGAGGAGGCCACAGGACGGACTAGAGAGGCGACCACCACCCTGACATTACTGGGCATATAGAATAACTCTGAACCGTCATCCTACAACAAGCTAAATTAATTAACCTGGGTTACATAGTGTTGAAGCGGGAGATAGCCCAGAAATGGGGCAGCAAAGTAGGTCCGAAATTGCATGACTGGAACTGGGAATGGAGAGTAAGGGGAAAGATGGTGACAAAATATGGGGGATGGGATATGGGACGGTAAAGACCTAGGGAGATCAGGAGGTGGCCGATCGGCTGTGGGTTAGGGTGGGCGGTATGAGAAGCTGTCAGGAAATAGGAACAACAGAGTATATAGGAGATGCGACCCAATCATTGGACATTCGAAATTTGAGGGGGACTTAGAGCCCATCTGATGGTCATAATGTAGACTGTATAAGAGGGGAGGTGTGCAGACGGAGAAGTTCGAATATGCATCACTGCTGCATTTGTTTCATACCGTTGGTCTGTATTTGAGATCTTGTATTGAATAAATAAAAATGTTGTAAAAAAAATATATTTTAAATATGGACATAAAATTATATTAAGGATAATGAGAAAAGTAAAATGGGGACAACGCACTCAGTTTAGAGTCTGAATAGGCTTTTAGTTTATTAGCTGCTCAGACACAAAAAGAGTTCTCATACTGTGCAGAATCCTATCAAGACCCTCCTAATCTAGCTTCCACATGCCAAATCTGGTTTTCACAGTAAGACTAAGGATGCTTGTAGGAATGTGTAAAGAAACTAAATAGACTTCACCACACTTTCATAAAAAATAGCCCACACAGCCATTGGCAGAGCTGCCATAGGGAGCTCCATGAAATGGTCAGTGCTACAGTGCATGTTCATTTTTGGACGGATACATGCCCAGGAGACAGCAGCGTAACACTGCACATGGAAAAAGTGGATAAATAATTCAGGGTCCTGTTTAAGAAGGAACGTCCGACTTGCCAGTCTCATGTAGGTAACATGTATTTGAAGTTGCGGTTAGTACGAGGGATTTAGTCTCTCATTTTAATCTTTTTAACCTCCGCTTTTCTTTGCTGCTAACGCGTGCTTGCACATAGATTCTGCACATATACCTTTATTTGCACAATGCTTCATGTAAAATACTTTTTTAGCCTAATTTTAACTTAGTTTTAATTTGGATTAAACGTACGTTACTTGCCTCCTCCTTGCCTGATCATTTCATGCTCCTCTGTTGTTGTTCGGCGCTCGACCCTAGCGGACCCGGAAGTTAGGCGGGTCCGCATTGCACCTTGGGTTGACGCGCAAGCTTTTTGATTGCCGGATGCATATAAAAGGCATTTCAATATCAAATCAGGATTACTAATACCCCTACTTCGTCCAAAGCCGGCAAAGGTAAAGATCAGACAATGGTCTAAGGTCTGTGCTGATAGGCTAATTACCGCACTTGGTCATTCCCATCCTACTCTTAGTAAGGCTAATTCGGAGGCGGTTCAGGTCTTCAATGAATGGTTGGTGACACCAGTTGACGAGGTAGAGCCTGAAAAGCTGTTATCCGTTAGGAGATCTAAGCCGTCTGCCTCCTGGTATAGTAGAGAACTTAAGGCCCTAAAGATAGCCTGTAGAAAGGCTGAGCGCTTCTGGAGGGTGGACTACAGTGCGGAGAATAAAACCAGTTATAACTGTGCCCTTTCACAATATAGAAATGCAATAATTGCTGCAAAGAGCCTATTTTATGTAACAAGGATTAGGGAAGCCGGGAACTCGACTAAAGAGCTCTTTAAAACAATAACTGCACTCTCAAAACCACCTCAGGATAATACATTTCTGCCTGATCAAGCGATGTGCGAAAAATTAGCCTCCTTTTTTCAGGAAAAGGTTCAGCTAATTTACAAAGAATTTATAAATTCGCACCCGGACCTAGAGAAGCATGGGCAACCACCGATAGAGACACAAGTCACCCTGGTCTAAGGAAATTTCCATCAATAACGAGAGAAGAAACTCGCAGACTGATCACTTTAACCAAATCAGGTTGCCCTAAAGACCCCTGGCCCCCCTCAATCTGGCACCTTGCCGCTGATACAATTGCAGGTGAACTAGCACCTCTAATCAATCAAGTACTGGAGTCTGGTAGCTATCCTTCCAGCTGGAAGATAGCTACGATCAGACCACTACTGAAGAAACCTACACTGGATCCCAATGTACCTAAGAACTATCGTCCTATCGCTGCATTACCCATTGCAGCCAAAATCTTAGAGAGAGCAGTTAACAGATCATTGATGGACTATCTAGACTCTCATAATCTGTTAGACTTTACCCAGCATGGTTTTCGTGCACAACATTCGACAGAGTCAGCACTGCTTATGGCAGCAGAGGAGATCCGCAGCATAGCCGATAAAGGAGGTAGGGCGATTCTTGTTCTGTTAGATCTGTCGGCTGCCTTCGACACCGTTAACCATACGGTGTTGATACGAAGGCTACAGGAGATTGGCATTGAGGGTCCAGCGCTGTCCCTTCTCTCATCTTTTTTGGAAGGAAGGGAGCAAAGTTTACACTGGGATGGCCTACAGTCTGACAGCTTTCATCTTCCATGTGGGGTTCCGCAGGGCTCAGCGTTGTCACCTACGCTGTTCAATATCTATGTTACCACTCTGGCCAGACTCATCAGGAAGCATGGCTTTGCCTTAGTCTCATATGCGGACGATTCCCAGCTCATAATTTCCACTGTTAAGCAATCCAACGACACAGCCCTTAAATTTCACAGCTGCCTATCAGAAATTATGACCTGGATGCATGAGAGCTTCCTGAAGATTAACACTGAAAAGACAGAGATTATTGAGTTTGGCCAGGGGAACCCCCTGTGGAACAACTCTTGGTGGCCTTCGAAGGCCGGTGAGTGTCCCTGCCCTGTGCCCAAGGTGAGAAACCTGGGCGTGCTGTTTGACTGTCAGTTAAACTTCTCGGCCCATGTCAACAGCCTTGTATCATCCTGTTTCTTTCTAATAAAGACCTTGCGCAAGATATTCCCCTTTATTACGCCAGAGTTGCGCAAGACCGTTGTGGTGGCGCTTGTGCTATCCAAGTTGGATTATTGTAATGCCTTACTGTTAGGGATAAACAAGGCGCAACTTAAGAGGCTGCTGGCTTTGCAAAATGCCGCGGCGAGATTACTTCTGGACATTCCCAGAGATCAATCGGTCTCTGCGGGAATTAAAACCCTACATTGGCTCCCCGTCCAACAACGGATAGATTTTAAGGCCATATGCTTGGTCCATAAGGCTGTCTTTGGAGGCGGAGCCAAGGACATCCAGAAAATACTGATCCCCTATACTCCTAGCCGTGTGCTAAGGTCCAGCACTCGGAGCCTCATCCAGGTTAGTAGGATTAGGAAAGCTAGATGGGGAGGTAGATCCTTTTCAATTCGTGCTGCAGGACTCTGGAATGGGCTTCCTTCCTTGCTAAAATAAGTAGATAACCATCAACGCTTTAGGAAAGTTTTAAAAACCTGGCTTTTTCAGGGAGCCCATATTTGAAGACTGTTGTTCCCTCTCCATACTTACCAGCGCAAAGACGCTTCGGCATTCGAGCGCTTTATAAGACCTATATCCTATCCTATCCTAACCTATCCTAAGTATACTGGAAGGAAAATGGGCAGCAGCAAATCCCCCAATAAGCTCCTGCTAGCTTCCTCAACCGACTCCGTTCAAAGAGTAATATTTTCACAACACGAACGGTGGAACCACAATAAACCATCTGTGACTCACGCACTAAAACCCGGCAGGTGAGAGCTGAGATTTAAAACGAGACCTATTGCATTGCAAATGCTTTTTTTATTTTCTACAAGAATCTCGGGTGGATTACCGTACCCTTGAAGTAAGCGTAGTTCGTCGGTAGGAACAATTCCCTGTAACTTTGAAAGAGGCAGAGTAACTTCGAAAGGGGCAGGTTTAGCAAATGTCATCCTTGTACGCTGTGGACAGGCACTAACCCCATGGTCCCGTGAGGCAAACTTTTCATTATGCCCTGTACTTGTACGTTTCAAGTTCCTTAGGCAGTGACGCCATTAGTTGACAACAAAGCCACATACAACCAAAATCGTAGTATGAATGGTTATCGTTTCAAAATCTGGGTGTAGACAACATGTGTCTCGCTATAGCTCCATTCCCTCTGTCTATGTGGCCTATGTTGCTCATTCAATTAGCCGGTACACGCAGTTCCGAGCAACTAATCGGCTCTTTCAACCACTTCCTAACGTGGTCCATCTCCACCTGTTAAAATGCATAATCGATGGGGAAAAAACGTTTACCCATCTATCTAGTCTTAAGTCATTCATCAACAATCGCCAGCACAAAAAAAACTCTATGACATTTGGTTGGTTTATTAAACCTTTTCTAATCCATCTCATATACTTTTAAGCCTTTAGTTAGTTTTTTTGTAACAGTGCATTTTGGGCAAACTGGTACTTTTATTCTCAACGGAGACAGGTCCCAGGAGATGTTCGGTTGTTATTCTCCTTCGTTGTCGCCCTTGAATGCTGCCTGTACTGTTGCTAACAAAACAACTAACATGAAACGAAGGGGAGGGGGAGGGGCAATGCAGAGCAACCTGGACTGGAGTACAGTGAATTGGGGGTGTGCAGGCTTGAACCGAACGTGTCTACCGCCCCCTTCCCCCCCCCACCCCAATGAAGAAGAAAGTCTTTATGAAACATCTCGGTTTTTTGGCTTTAAAATTCTGGTCACCTTACCAGTACGGCCACTCCGGCCTTGTAAACAAGTGTGCTTGCTGCACCTTAGTGCAAACCTGCTGCTATAATGTGTGCGGAGAAGCCTCTGCCTGCTAAGATGAAAAAACCCGAAAATAAAGAGCCCAGCATAACAACTCTGAGAAGAAGAACGAATGGTGCGCGTGCGCGCACGCCACAGTGAGCGATCTGTTTTCAATTATCGCGCCTGTGTCTGGGCACGATAATTGAAAACATATGGGCTTTGGTGCACGTAACAGACCCCAATAGGCCATGGGCGGAGCAATGCGCCCGCCTTTGGCCTATTGCGTGCTCTGTTTTAAAAAAACACGCACACAAAGCCCAATAGCGGAACCCAAAAGGAAAAGCACACGCACGAGCGTGTGAGATTCCAGGGTCCGTTTTCAAATCCCGGACAAAAGGGCTCTCGTCTGCGCGAGCACTGCTACGCAGTGCAACGCAGGGCGCAAGCCCTAAAAAGGACTTTATTGGGCAGCACAATGAGTGCTCCTACCCACTAGTAGTATTTAATGTACAGGCCTTGGGTGCATGCAGTACCATACACTCAGAACTTGCAAGTAAATTAAATGTACCAATCAGGTGTAGGTCAATTGTACCACTTGTTAGGGAGAAAGCACAAGCAATCTAGCACTGCTTAGCAGGGAAAAAGTGCACAAAGTCCTAATGCCAACAAAAACAGATTCTGCAACAGAAGGTAAAAATCCGGGGTTGAGCCGGCAAAAGACTAGGTCCAACATGGCCTCCTCCACTAAAAGCTAGGGTAGACTAATCAATACCTTGATGGACTACCCTACTTAGATGCTAGTACGTGGACAATGGCCCTCCCTTGCAGTGGCACTTATCAGTTCTATGCCCATCCAAGCCTAACTATATCCCCTAGCATTCTCTGCTGGGTTCACTTCACTAGTCCTTCTCCTCATCCATGGACCCCATCTGTGAAGCTTCTGATCTTAACTGACTCACAAATACATCCCAGTAGGCAGACAGTACCACCCTGGCCAGCAAGGGGGTATGGCCCATTCCATTCCTTGAGTCAGACTTCTGTCCCCAATCTAGGGAAAGCTCTACTCATAACCACAACAACCAACAGAGGCCACTCACAGCTTTCAGTGTCAAGAGCTGGGCACAAAGCCATCCACGGCCTGGTGGAGGCTACAAGAGGGTGCATGAGCAGGCCTCATTTTCAGCCTTGGGGCTGGCAAGGTGTTCCCTACTTACTCCTCAGGTTTCATAGACCTCTGAGGTTTCTCAGGATGTGGGGGTGGTTGCAACAACCCCAGGAGTTAGGCATCCTACCTCCACTGTCCTTTCCACATGCTCAGGGGTGGTATCCTTAGACTGGCTTTTCAGGCCAAGGTCTTTACCCTGAGGCTGAACAGGTGCCTGGCCACCAGGACTTTCAGTGGGGAGCCATCACCCACCCTCCAGGGCACCACTCCCTGTCTGGATCAAGCATGGGTTTGCCTGGTGCATGTCTCCCATTCTCTGTCCCTTTCACAGCAGAGACAGCACCGCCAGGAGTGGGCTCACCAGGGTCAGTCTTAGGGTACTCTTCTGTCAGAGCTGGCAACTCCTGATTTATTTATTTTATTTGATGAGTTTTATATAGCGCTGGCTAGACCCGGAGGTATCAGAGTGCTTTACATGGGGTTCCACAAAGTTACATCAGATACAAGTAACATCAGTTTCCAGAAACATAAAAGAGCATAGAGGACGAGGTAAGGCAGAGGGGTAAATCCACAGCCCATCTCCTCTTTAGCTACCAAGGTAGCTCCCCGGGCATCAGCCAAAGTGCTAGGTCTCAACTGTCGATAGCGAGTTCACAGATTCAATGTCCTGGTAGGTGAGACGGATGGGGGATAAGCACGAGGTCTGGACGATGTCCAATTTTTGTCTAAGTGTAGTAGCTCATCGTGATAAAGGACCACTGTGGCGGCCACTTGGGGTCAGGCAAGATATTCTGTCCCTGGTTTTCCATTCGGCCAGTCCCCATTTTTAACATTCCCCTTTGAATTCTCAGAGGCTCTTAGTGTATTAGCATAGCTTTTTCAGGTATCTCCTAGATCACACACCCTATTCTCGATGGGGAACCTCGTTAGACGCCATCTTGAAGGATGAACATTGGAGGGATGTCGCCATGTTAGTGATCGTGCTGTCTGGTGGAAATGAACATCAAAGAGGATGAGGGAGTCCACTGACCGTCAGAGTCAGGGGCCATTCAGCGGTCGAGTAAAGAATGGCATGATGCTTAGGCGTCGGATACGCGGCCGCGAAACAGACAGAGAGGACGTGGCATGTGTCCCTTGCGGTGGGAAGGGCGCAGGTCCAACAACGTCGGGAGTTGTGCGGAGGCATGGGGGCCGACCAGGTCCTGCCGCCTCGTCAGTCTCACGACCGGACATTATCACCCCAGCTGGCTTGTCTCCCCATTGCCAGTGTCACAGGGAGGACGAGGGAGATAGCTGTGCGGAGGGGAGCCTCGGCTCAGGTTCCGTAGCTCCGGCGGCGGTCCGCACTGAAAAGGCTCTTCAAGGCAGTAGGCAAACAGAGGTGTTCGCACCCACAGCCCAGCTAGTGGTGGAGAGCGATGAAAGGGCCCATGCAGGTGGCCAGCGAAAAAGAACACACAGGCACAAGTAGCCCTGCCAGTGGGGGCAACAAGGGAGAACCTCTCTCCGACGCCCCTCAGTGCCCGCGAAGCTGGTGAGAATGGCGACGGGGGAGAGCACGTCCCAGACCAAGGGAGAGCTAGACCAGCAATGGCATGGCATGTCTGATGATGGAAGCAGCTTCGTCTCCGTTCATATGTAGGTGAAGGAGTCGAATTCCGAAGCAACGAGGCAGGTGCATCAGGTTGCCAGAGAACGGCACGGAGGGCACTGTCCTGGCGAGGAGTGGCGAGGCCAGTGAGTTGAGGGAGCGTCGGGTTGCCGGGGGTCGTCTCCGAAGGTAAGATACTTTGCAGGTGTAGTCCGATATTAGAGGAGTTAGGTTGTTTGAAGAATGGAGGGGGAAGGTCGGGTATGTAGAGGGATTTCTACTGATTTGGTAATCCCTGACCTGGGAGCTGTTGGGGAGAGCTCCTACCCGGCAGCCATCTTGTTGTATCTAGTACCCTGATGCACTTGTCCTAACACTATGGACTGTCTCCACCACCTGCCCCTCGACCAGTACCTCCATACTCTCCATTTGGGATTAGTACCGCCAGAAACCTGAGGTTTCATGGTGCCCCGGACAGCTGACCCTCCCAGCAACTCTATTGCTGTTGGTAATTCATTTTCCAAAACTCAGTCAGTGGGCATCTGAGAACGAATAATGACCTTTCTTTGGGTCACTTCCCCACCCCATTTCAGGGATACCAGAGCCATAATGTGGACAGCATCTGGTCCATGGGCTTGGGTTACCTTACACACCTGTCCTTGTAGGTAGTGATTTGTAGAAATCAGCCTTTCCCCTACTATGGCTCGGCTGGAACCGTTAATTCTCAGAGCAGTGACAGGGATCCCATTTACTCTGATCTGATGGAAGTAGTTACTGCCATTCTTAGGGACCACAAGCCTACCCTCTAAGTCTACCTCCCAGCTAAGGGAGACTAGGTTATGTTCTACCCACTACTCCTGGAGACTACCTTCCCCTAAGGCTACATTGGCCAGGCCTGTAGAAACCAGTGGGTGGTTTTGTAGGACAGACAGAATCCCTCCGCTTATGTTCTCACTGGGAACAATCAAAGCTATGGTATTGGAAATGGGGTGCCCTGGGCCACCGCCAACCAGAATCCCCCCTCCCCCCGTTTCTCACAAAGGATATTGGTACACTTTTTTCCACCTTATTCTGGGACCTATCGTGTCACCTTGGGCCTCTCTCTCACTGTGCTTGAAGAGAACCTGAACCACCCTTCTTGGAGCTACTCCCAGGTACCTTCTTGGACACTCTTGCGCTGATCCAGAGGTCCGCCTCCTTTGCAAGCTCTCTGGGTGAAGTGAGTTTGCTATCAATCAGGTGTTGCCACAACTCTATAAAGCAAGACCTGAGCATGTGCTCTCTCAAAATTATATCATACAGCCCATCTAAATCATTCACTTTTCTGTCCTTCACCCAACCACTCAGTGCCTTACTGGAGTAATCTATGAACTTCACCCAAGACCTATTAGACAGTTTGTGGCTGTCCCTGAACCACATTAGCCTGTATTTCTCCTGGATGAGGTCAACTTTACAGACAAGAATGGTTTCCATGCGGGGCATACCTCATGTGGTCATCTACTTCTAATATCGGTTTACCTTTATGGCTATTAGCCACACTTTACAAGTCAATTGATCAATTGATTGATTGTGTAGGGTATCCCTACAAACATTTGGCATTTGCTTCCAGGGACTAGCCCCTCAATCTACTTCTGGGACACTATGCATTCTCAGGGCTATCTGTTAAACTGAAAAACATTTATCAATGACATCTCATATCATATAGTTAGGCACCAGATTTTTAGAGATGTGGACTTTCCTTTCTCCACTGGACAGTGTGGTATGACTGCTACCATTACTGCAGGACTCAGAGCTATCTGACTTTGAGGATCAGCTCTTTTCGACTCATCTTATGAGCTAGCAGAATTTTATTCTATTCTAGAGCAACTGTTCTTTCCTCCAGGACCCTCTGTGCAGCAGCCTCCTCTGGCTATTTCTACCTTTTCTCCTCCACAGCCCTCTTTGCAGCAGCGTCCTCCTTGGCTACTTCTACCTTTCACTCTTTTGCAACCAGTTTCAACTTGACCAGCTGCAGTTTGAGCTCACTTTCAGGCGTTTTTCACCACTAGGACATGTAAAACTTAAACTTAAATACACAGGTCCTACTTTTTAAATACCAAGCACCCTGCCCTATGAGCTTTTAGAGCCTACCTTCGTAGTAACTTATAAGTATTAAAAAAGAAGGTTTAAGCCTAACAAAACATTTATTTTCCAGGTTAAAAAAATGCAGTGGCAGGCTTCAGACATATTTTTAAAAACTCTTTTAGTGGGCAGCACAATGAGTACTGCAGGCGCATTAGTACCATTCAATATAGGCCCTATGGACAAGTACATTAAGTGTACCAATCAGGTTTAGGCCAATTGTACCATGTTTTAGGGAGGGAGCACAAACACTTTACCATTGGTTAGCAGGGAAAAGGTGCACAGAGTCCTAATGCCAACAAAAAGGGGTACAGCAACAGAAGGCAAAACTCTGGGAGTGACCGTGCAAAAAGGGCCGGGCCCAACAAAATCCATTAAGTTATAGTCCTTCCACAGAATCAATGATTGTTACATAGCAAGTTATAATAACTATAAAATCATACACTTTTCAAAATTAATTCAGAGTTTTGTTTGCAATCAATGAATCATGTGCCTGCTTGACATGCCTGACCTCAATCTTAAGAATGGTGAATAAATTAACTTATCCCTCTTAACAGAAGAGAGAGTGTTGTATTTAAATAAGCCAAGTATGTAAATAAAAATAGAAGTATGGAGACTAAAACAACCTTTTCTACCTAATACAGCCCTGTTTTCCATAACTGGAAGAACAATACTCATTGAATAATATGAAGTCCACCATTGATTGCTGCAGTTATCTTGGTTAGCCTATCTTTTCTGACCATCACTCTATTCCCCAAACAGGTTCTCATATTTTTACTGACATTATGTAGCCCTTTAATCTAAATTAGTCATGCCTCCCGTACCCACAATCCTCATTAATGGAATCATCTAATTCAATTATATATAAACAACAATTGTGTTTCAATATACAATCAAGATATCACATAAGAACCTAAAAACAAAACCTCACAATTAACCCAATAACTGCTTAGGCTTTTCTACCTCAGTGCAGAGCCCTTTCTTTGGCTATTTGGGGTCCGTCATCCTTACTCCTCCATAACTATTTTCCTTCATAATGTATCCATGCCAACTTTGAATCCTTTTTTACCCAACATCAAAGGGATTCTAAAGGTATCCACAAATTTCCTACCACCCAACAATCCCTAACATCTGCTGATAAAAATGGTATCTTGCTTTTCTTTTCAAAGTGGGCCTTCTGACCACCATAGCAAAAGGTCCAAAACGGTAAACATCGTTTACCACGCATGCGATACAACGCATGCCATTACAACGTGGTCATTACAACGGCCCTGTTGTTACATCGCATACCATTACAAAGCAAGTCAGAACAATGACTTGCTGTAGGGGGCAGAAGGTGTTGGATTTAAAAGTTGGAATAGTAAATTATACTATTCCAAAATCCCTCTTCCCCCTACAGCAAGTCTTTGTTCCGACTGCTGTTGTAATGGTATGCAATGTAACAACCGGTTGTTGCAATGACAGCGTTATAATGGCATGCGTTGTAAACGCATGCGATGTAAGTGGCCTATTCATCCAAAACGCAACATGGACAGATCAAACCCTTTTCTACAATGCTGGTGGCTGCTAGAATTTGGACCCTAGCTTAGCAGGAACCCAAGGAAACCAACCAAACCTGCACATTTCTGAAAACTAAACACCCAGGAGAGTCTAGGACGGCATGACTTGCATGGCCCTCACCAGGTGTGTTTCCCCAGAACCTAGGCAAACCTCGAACTTTCACTAAAACACACATGTTCCTCACATTTTGTGTGAAGGAGAGTTCTTAAATATGTGAGAAGCCCCAAATTTCCTACCACCCAGCCTTCCCTCAAGTTTCCCAATAAAGGTAGTACCTAGGTCCCGCAACAGGAATGGGTCCACAAGGCAAAATGAACACATCCACTTTTTTCACTTAAATCAGGTGAGTTTTTTTTTTGCAATTTGGGTAACTTGTTTATTTTGGGCCCTAGCTCAGCAGACACCTAGGGAAAGATACCAAACCTTCACATTTCTGAAAACTAAACACCATGGAGAGCCAAGGGTGATATGACTGGTGTTACTGTTACCATTTTCTTTTCACCGAAATGCCCTTGCAAACCTCAAACGTTGGTAACAAACATACATTTTCCTGATATTTCTGTCCTGGATTTTCTGGAATCTGTGTAGAGCCACCAACTTCCTACCACCCAGTGTTTCCCCAAGTCTCCCGATAAAAATGACACCCCACTTGCGTGGGCGGCCTAGCCCCAGCAACTGGAAAGAGCCCAAAAGTCAATGTGGACAAATCAACTTTTTCTGCTGAAAACCAACCTAGTGTTGTTTCCAATTTGGTTAGCTGTTGATTTTAAGCTCTATCTCAAATTACACCTAGGAAAACTTACCAAACGCACCTTTCTAAAAACTTGACACCTGGAAGAGTCATGGAAGGCATGTCTAGTGTGGCTCTCACCAGGTTAATTTATCCGCAAATCCTTGCAAACCTCAACTGTGGCTAAAAACACACATTTTTCATACATTTCTGTGACAGAAAGTTCTGGAATTTTTGGGGAGCCACCAAGTACCGATAATCCAGAATTCCCCAAGTCTCCTGATCTGATCAAAATTATACCTCATCTGTATGGGTGGGTCTAGCAACCGCGACCGAAAGGGCCCAAAACGCAACACGGATGTGTGAACTTTTTTCAATGAAAACCATCCCTTTTTTTGCAATTCAGGTAGCTGTGGATTTTGGGCCCTAGCTCAGCCGGCACCTAGGGTGACTTACCAAACCTGTCAATGTTTCTGAATACTAAACAATCAGGAAAGTTCAAGGCGACCGCAGTCCATGAGCAGAAAACTGACTGAGGGAGGAAAGTCATCTACACTACACTGCTGAGATTTGAGGAATTGTGTGGCTGCAATTATAGCTGATTCCCTGCATGTTGGTCTGCATGATTCTGCCCCAGCCAAGCAGCGTTACAAATGTAAAAGGTAAAGCCTTTTAAATATTCAGACTTTCATTGTTTTTGTTTTTCACTTATCATTTTCAGCTTTATACATGGCACTTTTGCCCAGTTGTTTTTGTGAGGCAGAGGGTCCACTGAACTATTTTTAATAAGATTGAATGGCTGCTGCGAGACAGGTTTTATTTCAGTGCAGTGGACTGGGTATTTTCCCTCTTTAAATTGCACCAACATAAAAGGCTGGTGATACAAGTCAAAGAAATAATTACTGGTACTCTAAAGTGCATGACTCAAAATTGTTACACACACTGGGGCATATGTACAACCTCCTATCGCCACGGTATCTTCGCTTTTTTCGACATTCCTGTGGCAATAGGAGCTTTGCCTTATTTACAAGGCAGCGTTAAGCCACTAGACGTGGTTTAATGCTGCCTTGTAAATAAGGCCCCCTTTCACGCTATGCTTAGCGTGAAAGGGGAGGGCAATGGGTGTTGCAGTGGGTGTTCCACCGCAACACCCATTAATTCTAACGCTGTCTCCTATGTACAAAGGAGGTGTAAATAGGAGGCAGTACCAGAATTAAGACCAGGGAAAACCTGGTCTTAACCTAGCGAAGCGAGGAGAAATGTTTCATTTCTCCTCGTTTTTGCTGTTTTCATGTGTGCTGCGTTGTGCAGCACACATGGAAATAGCAAAAGGTCAATGATTGTTTATGAATAGGAAGGTCCCCCTTTCATTTCCACTGTCTGGGAACATCGCCTCCTTCTTGTGCACAGGAACAGGCCAGGGGCTTTCAAAACGGAACCCACAGGATTCCGTCACTCTGGTTCACTTACATATACAATACATATACTACAATGGCCACATACACAAACAATCACAACATACAGTTGAATGGAATTAGGTGACAGTGTATGTTGCAAGGTGGAATATTATGTGGTATGGCTGGGAGGCCTTACCATGCAATATTCTCACAATACACAGAGATGATCCTTGGATTCAACAACAATAATCCCTAGCTCAGTCCTGGTAGTGTGGCAAAAAGCAGTCAGGATTTACTGGAGGAACATGTGTAAAGGATTTTACAGTACCATTATGGTGCATAATTAATTGAGACAACTCAAAAGACATCTGACACCTTTTTAAAAAATAGAGCTTATTGTTATATAACTTTAGACACCAAAATAAACTTTTTATCTTACATATAACCGGAGTTATAGATTTTCATTGCACTAGAAAATAAATGCATTAAGTATTTTGGACATTTAACATTGCGGTCAATGGGAAATACTGCTGGGGGTCCAGGATAAAGTTTCCACAGTCAGATTACTTATACTCTGTTTGGGGAACCCGGGTGCAGAGGTAGTTTATGAACTGTCAATGGGCTTTAAATCCGGGATTTTAACATTGCTGTCAATGGGAAAAAGCACTCTCTTGATGTCACTTCTCGGTTGAGTTACTGCTCATCCTCGCAGGGTATAGGTCTTTGGGGTCCCAGGACTAGGGTTCATCAGCAAGTTCACGTTTACTTGCTCGGTGAGGCAGGGTGCATAGGTAGCTTAGAGCTGTCAATCACTTTGAAGAGGAACCACAGTAGTTGTCAAAAATGCAGCACTTGACAATTGGGCACTTGGGGGTTGAATTACAGTCTAACCTCGCAGAGTAGAGGTCTTTGGTGGCCCAGGACCCAGGCTCAACACTTGTATTTTTTCTATCTTGCTCAGTGACTCCGGTTGCAGAGGTAGCTTCAGCTGTCTATCTCTGGGATTGGGTCGCACCAAAGATGCTTTTACCACAATGTCGACCTCACCAGTTTGAGGATGCAGAAACACAGGAGCTGGGTCATTGCTAACGTCTGTTGCAGGTGCTGTGAAGTGCCCTCTTGCTGTAGATGTCACTTAAGGGGTCGGTTACTGAACTGGCAACCAACAAGCCTTGGCTGCGGTAAAAGTAATCCAAAGTTACTTCGGGGGCTGGAGGTCCAAGGGAGTGAAGTAGCGGCTCGAAACTTGATGTGAGCCCTTCTACAACTCCCAGCATGCACTTCACCCCTTTTCTTTGGGCTATCTCTCAGTGGGCTCTGTGGATGGCAATACTTCTGGATCAGCAAGTTGATTTACCTGCAGTTTACAGGGGACTGGTCCCACCAGTCCAGTGAAGTCTGATCTGATTTCTAGCATCCACAGGAGTCCCTCTTGCACGGAGTGTCATATTTCATCCCTCGACCCAAGTAGTTCACGCAGTTCCATAATATGGTGCCACAGGGAGTTAAGTATCCCTTGTTGAGCTTTGTGGCAGAGTCCAAATCCTGTTGTCAGTGATCACTTGCTTCTTGGCACCCTTCTTCATAATCTTGTTCAGAACTCAGGTTCTGGTGCTAAGTGAACCCCTTAAATAGTTTAGGGGGCATTAAGGGTGTGAGGGACAGTGGTCAATGGGCTACTGCTCCCTGCGGCTAATCCGCCCCTGAGGTGAAAACATCCTGTGGGTGTACGTCCCCTTTCTACTCTGAACTCTCTACTTTCAGGGTTTTTCAAAATAGAAAAATCCTTCCTTGGCTGTACAGATGTTCTAGCCTACTCTAAAGGTATGGCTAGCCTTTAGGGGCTGTACGCCTCCTGATTGGCTACATTTCTCCCCTGACTAAATGCTAATCTGCCTGAGGCACAGGAATGGCTTTGTCCTCCAGTGGGGGACAGTTTAATTACATATCAAGGTTGGTGAAGCCTTTGAGGCTCACTGTCTTGATTACTTTTTCACTAGTCATCCTTGGAGGGAGGAGGTGGTACCTCCATCCTGCCGAGGTCCTTTGTCTCCCATTTGTGGATGTGCTAGAATGACCAGCAGGAGGGCAGACTCTTGTTTTGGCAGCAAACAGCTCGGGGAAGCCCGCCAAGGCATTGGTTTACTGTTTCCTAGGGGCCACCCACTCAGGGTGGCAGCCCTGTGCATGCCAGCTCATCCTTGATACGAGAATCGTGTCAGGGGTGAAAGAGCCTGGTATTTGAGGCCAAACACGACACAATTTGGTGGTACTATAATGGAGCTTGCTATCTCGAGTTTGCTCTGTAGCCAGCCCATGTTATACTATGGACCGCCAGTTACTTACAGTAAACCCTACTTTACAGGGTTACTGTAGGGATATATATGCCTGAATATATATTCACACCTTTAATATAATGTACCCTGCTTCCTGGGCTACAGGAGGCCTACCTTAGAGGTGACTTACTTACATTAAGGCAGTAATAATGACCCTGCAGCATGTGGTGTGTGCAGTGTCTCTCTCAAGCAGACAAGCTGCTTGTGCCGGCGGCAATGTCCGACCTGCAGACACACTTTTACTAGGTTGACACAGGGTGGCACAATACAGTGCTGCAGCCCTGGTGACCCTTTTACCACCCTTGCCCTGGGTACCACAGGTATCACATACTAGAGACTTATTGGGGTGGCAAAGCACTGGCACTGGGGCCTGGTTGGCAGGTCCCAGTTCGCTATCAGAGTCAAAAACCAGCCTCTAGCAGTTCAAATAGGGGCAAGACATTCTCAGCCAGTGCAAAATAACTAATTCATACATATATATATCTATATATTTAAATTAAATCACTTTTTTTGGCGCCAACTCCCCTTGTGTAGCATCCAGACCCTGAATCAAGGTTGGGATACTCCTTACTGTGTTTAAAAGTGCTGCACTAGGCTTGGAACACAGCAGGTTTGGGTTCTTAATGATTGAATGATATGTACACTTCGTAGTCACATATTTAAGCTGTCTGCCCTAGATACGGAGCACTATGTATAATGTTTCTTTCTACAGCTTACATCCTCCAATTGCTTGCTATCTCAGTTGGCCTTTTCCCACTATACTCCTAAAACTCTGGGTGAAATATTGACCATGACCTACTTCCACTTGATTTCCCTCCTTTCTTTTTCCAAAGTGATCCTCTTCTTGCCTTCCATCCTCTGCATGCCTTCTATTTCTGAGCGTAGCCTCCTCTAAATTTCACGCCTGTCTGCCATAATCCTTCTTATTGTAATCAGGAAATTGCCTGATACCTCATTTCATAAATCACAACCTTTACTCTTTAAAATGCTAACTACCTAATCTCCACCAGTCTATCTCACCAACCATTCACCTGAAACCACTTAGGCCCCACTAATGATCACACCTAACTTGTATTAATATAATCTATCACTAAGTAACTGGACTAAAGGCATGCAATTTGTTCCTTGAGAGCACATGAGTAATCGCAACAAAATTAACCACTAACCTTGTGTTCCAGAATAGCGTGCTACTCGTCGTAAAGACCTTGTCAGGGGTAGTAAGTACTATATAAATACATTCACAATTACCCCTTTAAGTGAATACATTTAGAACACTTGAACACACAGAGTACAAGAGAACTCGCACGGTCAAATTTACTAATTTCCTATGGAATGTAACACCGCAATCAGATTTGCTGCACTGCATTGCACAAGGAGGAAACCACAATGCAGAGCCATATTTACTAAGATTGTCCTGCTGCTGCTGCCATCCCCTGTGCTGGTGGGCTTATAAGGCTTCTTTGGGAGATGGACACCCTCACACCATGGTCCAGGGATGAGTGTGCACTGTCTAGCATGGGATGTGTGCTGGAAGAATACCCTCCCAGTACAAATTCCAAAGCCTCAATACCTTCCTAAAGGATCCTACAGATGCACTTCAGCACACATGCACTCTGGTGTTTCTTTTGAGAAATGAAAATATTCCTCCTTGTAAGTGCCTGCTTCAGGAAGGCATTCGTTTTTGATGCAAAGCCTTCTCTGGCTATCTCAGTAGGTCAGACTTTACATCAAAACTGATACGTGCTTACGCTGATCCTCCCGCCTCATGCCCCAGTAACTTTCCCTGATGCAAAGCAGTGAAACGTGGTTTTTGTGCTGAGAAAAGAGCACCTTTCCAGCTCAAAATACTTTTTCACAGGGAAGTAAATACCAACGCATTGATTGGTGCTGCTTCCACATGAGTGAAGATATAGGTTTTACGTTTGGCTAGGTCCTCAGTTTCGCAGGGCTCCAGACTGCTGCTGTTGTGCCTGGGTTTTGATACTCTCTGCATTGTTGTTTCCTCTGTCATGTTGAACCAATGAAATTCTGAAATGGTAGTATTCTTACCCTCCACAGGGAAGGGCTCCGTTGCAGTCGCCGTCTGCAGTCCCTGAGTACTAGGCTCCGTGGGGCTACCAGAACAGTACGGCTGCGTGAGGCTCCAGATCTTCTAGCTGCCCTGTATGGACCTATGCATGCTTTGGCGCACCAGGATCTCTCCTCCCAACAGAGGGTTGGTCATCTGTTGTCTGAAGGAGCATTGCCCCTCTATTACAGTTGTCCCAGCTTTAATTGGAGGGACGCCAGGCACACGGATGTTGGCTGCCTCTGCTTCTTTTCTAATGCTTTCATTTTAGTTTCCAAAATGCACATTGCACATACCTGATCCTTGAATCCCTCACACTCCTACATCCGTTCCTGCACTTTTCCTACCCTCCTCTCCAAACATCCATTTTGGAATGTCGTGTCTGCCTTGCAGCCACCACTCCTTTCACCCAAGAATCCATGGCCCCCACTTTGGCTTCCATAGCATCAGAGGTGCTCTTTTCCATTCTTCGGGTTTTTTCCCAAAATAGCGTCTAGGGTCTTCATCACCTGTTTCTGGTCTTTAGACAGGCTGACACCACACTGTCTGGAAAGTGAGCCATACACATGCATCCTGCTTGCATGCCCTGTCCCCCTTCACTGCGAGCCCGCGGTCTCCACTCACATCAAGTTTAAGAACTGACCTTCAGCTCTTCAAACAGCCACCTCCTTCTGGCGTGTCCTGCGTCAGGCATAGGATGGTAGAGAAACAATTCTTGGTGACTCCCAGATTCGTTCATGCGTCCGGTGAGTCAGTGGGGCTTCGAAATAAGGGAAGAACATTCTCTGCGTAATGCTTGTAATGGGTCGAATATACTAGGCCCCAGGGTCTCACACTGCCGTACTCCCCAAGCCACAGAACACAGGGGAGTCAACTTGAGGGTTATTACTGGCACTGGTCCCGAGCAATCAGCACACCGTTTATTTATGGCCTCAAGTCCACGCCCGGCCCCTCTGGCGTAATTTGCAACAATGTAAGGCTGAGCTCGGGTGGCTCACTACATCCCTCTTAACCTTTAATGAAGAATGAATGACAACAAACACAATAGCCAAAAATCAGTAAGAATAAACGTAATGCAGACAGTCAATGTCGTTCGGGCCTCTTCCGGAACAGCTCATAGTGTCTGAGGATTTGACTGGGTCTCGGGTTCTACCTGGAACCAGTAGGGATATCCACTGGTATCTTCAGATGCTTCTGACCTACTAGGCGGACTCACTGTGGTTGCTGGAATTGCTGCAACATCTTCCAGGGATTGAGGCTCACTCCTCACGTGCCCTGATCTGACATTTGTAGGTCAGTCTCTTCAGCATTCTCCCCAGCGGGGACCCCAGCCACTCTCTTGAACCACGATGCAATTCGTGATACAACCAGGCCCCCTCTCTTCACCGTCACCTAGTTCCATTGGTCTTGACCACTTCCCATATCTCCCTCTCACAAGAGGTACAGAACTTCCATCCGGGGTGTCTATCTTTAATCACCACTGCGTTCCCCAGCCTTATTTCTGATTCCAGGGCATTCGGCTTGCGGCTGGCCCACTCGTTATTCTCTCTTCACTTGCTCTTAGATGCTTCAATGTCTAACATTGCAGGTTCCCAGTTGGAACTCATCTGCACCAAATCTCTCACTGGTCTCTTAATGATCGGTCCACTAGGCGCGCACTCTGTTGGAGTATGAGGTGTTCGGCGTTAAGCTCTCAGGAATTGGTGCAGACACACTTCTAGCTCCACCCCTTGGTCAACACCTATTCTGAGGGCTTTATTCAATGTCCTCATAAAACGTTCGATCCCCCCATTCGCTTGGCGCCACTAGGGAGCAAGGCGTCGATGTTTGATGTTCAAATGGTGTAGATATTCTTTGAATTCTTGCCCCAGGAATGGTGGCCCATTATCAGTCTTTACCTCATCTGATAACCTCAGCACAGCAAAAGTTATTTCCAGGGCCGGTCGTATATAATCATACACCATAGACCTGATCCGTTCCACGGTAGGATATTTGGTGTTGCTATCAATCATCACTTGCATGAGGCGGCCACCTGGAAAGCTTCCAAAGTCCATGCTTTCTGCCAACCGTGGCTTGGTACATGGGTCAACAGTGATGACTGGCATTGTCGAAGGGTCACCCCCAGTTATCACACATGAGTGACACCCCCGCACCACTTCTTCCACCAGGCGATCTATTCCTGGAAACTACACTTTGGACCGCAAGCGTGCTTTGATCTTTGCCAGCCCTTGATGACCTTGATGCACCAGCTCTACTGTGCGGCGTCATAAGCTCTGCGGCAATAAAATATGTTGACTTCTTACCAGAAGCCCCTCTGCCCTTGCACACAGTTCATCCTAGCCTCTCCACACACCAGTTCGAGCTGAGGTGAGACCACTCACCACAGCCAAAAAGTCCTACCACTGGTGTCCCTTCAGCACTTCCTTCGCTCTTTGACTGCATCATTTTCTGTGGTGGCCTCTACCATCTCCTCAATGGCTAATGCTCTTGGACGAGCTAGCTCTGTAATCAACCATATGAAACCTTCAGCTCCAGCATCATTCGCCTTCTGCATTCGTGGGTCTGCTGCAAAGGGGTGACACGACAAGTAGTCTGCCGGATTGTTGACTCCTGGACGGTACAACACCTCAAAGTTGTATTGTTGCAGCTGGCCACCCATCTCTCAATTCCTGGTGTCCCACTGAAAAAAGGCACCAACAGTTTGTGGTCCGTGATTACCTGAAATTTGTGTCCACATAGGTATATGTGAAAATGCTAGCATGCCAACCGGGTGGAAAGCGTCTCTCTCTCGATTTGGGCATATCGTTTCTCGACTGCCGATAGCACCCTACTGGTATAGGAAATGGGCACCCATTCCTCCCTGGTGTTCTGTTGCAGGAGCACTGCCCCTAACCCCACTGGGCTGACTTCTATGATCAGCTCCATCTAGGCCCCAGGTCTAAAGTACGCCACCGTTGCTCCCTGCACCAATGCTCCCTTCAGGTCCCGAAACACCTGGGATTCAACACTGCACCACTCTGAAGTCATGTCCTTTTTGGTGAGCGCCTTCAGAGGTTCAGAAATGGTAGCCAGCTGGGGAATACATCTTCTGCAGTAGTTCACCATCCCCAAGAAACTGCGCATCTCTGTGGGATTCTGAGGGTTCGCCGCTGTCTTGATGGCTTCTACTTTAGCCGGGGCCACTTGGAGTCGATCCTTGGAGAATCAATATCCAAAGAACTCCACCTCATTCATGTAGAAGGAACACTTGCTCCTATGTAGTGTTAGTCCTTGGTCTGCCAACCTCTTCAGGGCAGCCCTTAACCTCACGTGATACTCCTCCAGGGTGTCTGAGAACATTAGAACATCATTTAACCCCTTCGCCGCGGCAGGAATTCCGCCGCGGCGCTGGGGGGGTTTGGGGGCAGCGCGGTGGCGCTGTGCTCATGACGGAGTGGTTCCGTCACGTCTCTGCCCACTGCGCTAATCGCCCGCATAGGCGGGGAATTAGCGCCTTGTGGGCGGAGCGGCGGCCAACGGCCGCAGCATGACGGAACCAATCCGTCATGAGCACAGCGCAACCGTGGCTCATGACGGAGTGGTTCCGTCATGAGCGGGGAAGGGGTTAAACACAAGAGGGGGGACGAGGAGCTATTTGGAAAAGGTCCTGTACCAGAGCTCCCAAGTTAAATGCGATAGCAATGTAGGATGGTAACAGTTCCTATGGGGAAAGAGAGAAGAATAAACAGCCAGGTGGGCTGTAGGAAAGTGTGAAGTGTCTCCAGATGGGTTCGAGTATGCCGAGAAAGAGTAAAGGTACTCCTGTGAGGATCTAGAGGTGCCCTCACACACCCTTGCAGGGGTATAGCATCATCATCGGGCTGGTGCTCCTCGTGGGGGTGGCGCTGCAGTCCCTCACGGGCCCGTTTGACGGGGCTCTTTGATGGAGATCTTTTAGGAGTTTGCCGCACTTGTGCATGGGGGTGTGTGGGTCAAAGTGGTGGTGGTGAGTGGGATATAAAAAGAGCCCAAGGACACTAGCAATTTATTGAGGATGTCCTTGGAGTCTGGTTAAAATATATCACGGGGATGGAGAAGCAAAGTCAGTTGCCTGTGTGAGAGGGGAAATTGAACAAATACGGTCCCTCTTCTCTCACCCGTGTGGTGAATAGTGTGGATGTCTCAAGGGGTCAACATGTTTCGCGCTATAAGTAGTCCCTAATGGATCTAAGAGCGCTTCATCAGGACCTAAGAAAAAGGTGTGTCAAATGGGAATCGGGAAAAGACGCCCTATAATCCCATGGGTCCTTATTATAGGACTGCCTCTACTGTTTCACGGCCACACTGACGAGGTCCATCCTTGAGCGAGGGAGGGTCGCATCTAGGGACACGCATAACGACGTGTTCCTCACCTAATTTCTCTACAGTATCTCCTATAATAAGGACCCATGGGATTATAGGGCGTCTTTTCCCGATTCCCATTTGACACACCTTTTTCTTAGGTCCTGATAAAGCGCTCTTAGATCCATTAGGGACTACTTATAGCGCGAAACATGTTGACCCCTTGAGACATCCACACTATTCACCACACGGGTGAGAGAAGAGGGACCGTATTTGTTCAATTTCCCCTCTCACACAGGCAACTGACTTTGCTTCTCCATCCCCGTGATATATTTTAACCAGACTCCAAGGACATCCTCAATAAATTGCTAGTGTCCTTGGGCTCTTTTTATATCCCACTCACCACCACCACTTTGACCCACACACCCCCATGCACAAGTGCAGCAAACTCCTAAAAGATCTCCATCAAAGAGCCCCGTCAAACGGGCCCGTGAGGGACTGCAGCGCCACCCCCACGAGGAGCACCAGCCCGATGATGATGCTATACACCTGCAAGGGTGTGTGAGGGCACCTCTAGATCCACACAGGAGTACCTTTACTCTTTCTCGGCATACTCGAACCCATCTGGAGACACTTCACACTTTCCTACAGGCCACCTGGCTATTTATTCTTCTCTCTCTCCCCATAGGAACTGTTACCATCCTACATTGCTATCGCAACATTAGAACATCATCATCACTGACGTTGATCACCCCCAACTAGTCCCGACAGAGTTTCCCTTACTACATCTTGGAATACCTCAGCTCCGTAGGATATCCTGAACCTAAGTAGCTTGAATCTCCTCAACCAACATGAGTCAAGATGGTGGTTATGTACCGAATGGACTCCTCAAGCATCAATTGGTGGTTACCAGATTTGCAGTACACCTTGGAGAACCATTTTGCTCCATTTATATCCGTTACGATTTTATCGATAGTCGAAGTGATGTGCCTCTCTCTCATCATCGCCTTATTGGAAAGGCGCATGTCCACACACAAACGAATCGCCCCAGGCTGTTTCGTTTTGGGGGCAATAACCAAAGGGGACACCCAAGGAGTGGGACCAGACTCTTTTTCTATCACCACAGCCTTCTCCAGCTTCACCAATTCTGCTTCCACTAGGGGCCGGAGGTGGAACGACACCCTTCGGTGTCGTAGTGCTACCAGTTTAACTACCCAGTCAATATGCAACTTCACTTGTACATCCTTCAGAAACCCCAAACCTTCTAACAGCACCAGAAATTCCACCATAATTTCGCCGCATGTGACATGTGCACTTGCCTGGCAAACAGAACTAGCCCCAAGACCATGTCTGTATGGCAACCTAGCAAGGTGCCTGCACTTTCTTTTGTGACATGGAATTTTGTTCACGCTGCTACTTTCCCATTTTGCATAACGACTTCTATGACCCCTTGCAGCTGTAAGGGTATGGTGCCTCCGCAGGTGTATATCTTTGCCTTGGTGTTTACAAGCTGAGGTCGAGGTTCCAATCGTAGGTACTGTTCTGATGCCCGCATATCGATGAGTGCCATTATGGACGAATTTCCTATTCTCACATTGCACATCGGTGGTGGTCTTTTCTTCTGACCACTCTGTCCTGTGAAGGACGCGGGGAACACTTCTTCTTCCTTGTCATCCTCAAGGAGTTGCATTTGTTGGCACACCACCTGTGATGCCCCTTGTTCATACTCGCCCTCAGCAACCATCTTGACTCTTCCCGATTTCTTGAAATTGCCCTCTTCACTCGACTGTCGCACAGGTCCAGTGCATATCTTGGCGCAGTGGTTAAGTCTTGCACACATTAGGCAGGGCTTTCCTTTGGACGGACAACCTTTGAACGAATGGCATGGCAACCCACAACTTCAAAAGCCCTTGACACCAGGAAAGTTGTTTGCCCCTCCCCTTCCTCAGACAGTCCCTTTTTGGATGACATCCATTCGTTCTTCCTTGATCCTCGTCACGGCTGGTTGTGATGAAGTTGATGGTGCTTCTCGTGCTAGGGCTCAGTCCATTTCTGCAGCCCTGCATCCGCCAGCTCATGCAATCTTCCCAGTATCAGTATCTAATCCAAGGATATTCCCGGTTGTCATAGGATAAGCTTCCTCAAATTCACTGACCAGCAGCTCTGTATTAACTGTGCCCTTATCTCCACCTGCTTGTCAATGCCTGTGCACGTGCCTGCCAATGTGCGCAGCCACGCAAAGAACATGTCCATTGATTGCCTTTCCTGTTGAGGGCCTGTCTGATCCTGAAATGTTCTTAATCGGGATTTAACTGTGGTTCAAAAATGTCTACTTAGCGCAGTCGCTGCCAGGTCAAAGTCATCCTCCTGTCCCATGTTTGACAGATTCAGAAATAACTTATACAGCTCATCTCGCCTCATGTGCAGCATGGTTGAACGTTTCACCACACCATCTGTATCACGAGATGCGCAAAAGTAGTTTTCCAGTCTCCCAATCCACTTGTTCCATCCCTGAGCCGCTGAAGCAGGGTCTGCAAGCTGGCTGAAAGGCAGGAGCGCCGCCAGCGATGAATGCGCACGGCAGTTGTTGACCGGCTCCGCCTTCTCATGTTGCCGGTCAGACATTTCCTTTGCAAAAAACTTTTCCTTTTGTGTCTCTGTACTCCACTGCACGGACACGCCCATATGCAAGACACAAACTGTTTTTTCCTAATTCTCAGCCTTCCTTGCTGATCCAGGCTACATGGGGCGTCCTCTCCTCCGAGTACAACACTGCACGCTCATGCCCACACAGTTCCTCCGACCTCTGGAAGCCAGCCCCTGAATTAAGGAAGAGGTCTTTAGTCTATTATATTGATTTCTGTTATTACAGTATCCAGTCTCACTTTCTACTTTTTTTGTGTGATTTATTTTACTTTGTGCCTAGTTCATGTGCTTGCACCGACGTTGCGCATGTGCGCAACTCCACACTGAGGCCTCGCTGCCTCTTTAAACCCTCATCCGGACACGCTCGGCGCCAATGTAATGGGCCAAATATACTAGGTCTCAGTGTCTCACATTGCCTTACTCCTCAAGCCACAGAATACACGGGAGTCATCTTAGAGGGTTACTACTGGCACTGGTCCCGATCGATCAGCACACCCTTTATTTATGCCCTCGGGTCCGCGCCCGACCCCTCTGATGTAATTTGCAACAATGTAAGGTTGAGCCCGGGTGGCTCACTACAATGCTAAATGTTTTTTATTTTTTAGCAGGATGCTATTTATATTTGTGTGGATTCACAATGTTTAAGAATGAAGGAAGACGGTTTGGGTTGGAAGGGAAATGTATCTTTTAGAAACATTTGTTTCGAGAATCTATACAGTTACGGCTCCTTGGCTAAGGCAGAGGAGTATTGCCCCACTACTCTGCAGCAGTAAAATAAATGAAAAAAGAAAACGATGATAACGTAATGTTATTATTATTTTATTTTGTCCTCCTGCTGCAAAAGCTTTGCATGAGGGGGTCGGGCGGCGCTGCAGGGAAGGACTGGTAGAACCCTCCTAAGTGTGCAATGAACTTTGGCTGGCCCTCTCGGAACCCCAAAACAGTCATGCGCACTTTCCCTGTTTTCCATGCAGGCTGCATTACAGCCTGCATGGACAACCTGCCCGCTCCTACAGTCCCTGGCTCAGCGCTGTGTCACAATCAATGGGTCAGGGGAGCCTGGCTGCGCGTCCTGTTCCTGGAGTCGGACGCAGGAGAGCAGGAGCAGAGACGCGGGACCCTGCGGCAAGATACGTTTATTTTTTATTTTGATATTGCAGTACCCGCGCACTGCCCCCACCCCCTCTGCGCCCACCACGCCACCCGCAAGCCATGCCACCCGCCACTGATTGTAAATGCAAATTAATGCAAAAACAGGTCTTTGGATTGGGTTTGCAATTTCTAAAAAACACTGATGGAAGGTGACATGTGAGCTGCCTTATGAGGGCCTTGATTAGATCGTTGCCTATAATTCCGTTTGCGGTGCAAACTCCGAAGTTGGGCGGAGTTTGCCAGTGTACTAATTGTACAGTTAATAGCACAGTACAGACAATTTGTACCTGATAAAAAGCGCGGGAGCAGCCGGCACATGAGCCCAGACCACCCGTCTTGGGAGCACCTGAACAGCAATCAGCACCCAGGTGTTAACCAGGGCGCGAGCCTTAATAATTCGCTGTTAACTCAAACTTCGGTGAGCTCCCCGATTTAGAAAAGTAGTGATGCTGTGTGAAAAATCATTCTATAGTATGCTATAAAAGAAAAGCTGGCCATTCTCTTGACAAATGTTCAACAGCTGAAAATATTTCTCAGAGAGAAAAATAGTTAAGTGAACGAGCAGGTACAATCAAATTGCATCAGCGATCAAATCGAGCACCGAGAAAAAGAATAACTGGGCTCCAGCAAGAAACATTACACTTTAATTTGGTGAAAAAAACGCTGCGTGACATCAATGGAAAAATGAAGGGAAAGGGAGCTTTAAAAAGCACATTAAAGATAAAGTGAGCTTCGGCATGAGTATTTGTATTATTCTGTTTTTTAAGTGGTTTCCTAAGCATGCCTAATGACAGCACAGAGCATAACAAACCCCATTATGCATTTATAGCAACATGAATTTATTTACTGCATTACCACGAAATTCCTCCCATACTTCCCGTGCTTCATTATTTTGTTTTCAATTTTTCCAACATCGAAAACATCGAGATGATTCTATTTATTTATTGTTTGTTGGTCATGTTTTCATGGTTATGGGGTTCCTGCTTAATAATTTAGGGGCATATTAACAAGGGCCGGCGATAAATATCGCAAAGCGCGCTTAGCGCTTGCATATTTATCGCCGGCTATCTCTGGAATGTATCGCCCAGTTACCACATTATTAACAACGCGCATCGCCGAGGCGATAAAAATTCTAGAGATAGTGTGGATATTACCGTTTTCCTTGGTGGAAATCGGTGATATCCTAGATGATAGG
This sequence comes from Triturus cristatus, assembly GCF_964204655.1. Lineage (NCBI taxonomy): Eukaryota > Metazoa > Chordata > Amphibia > Caudata > Salamandridae > Triturus > Triturus cristatus. The sequence goes on from NC_140588.1 coordinate 924,183,726, forward strand.
GCCGGTGGTCTTAGCCACAGAATCCACCCCCCCATGTTAAGTATGCCTTAGTCAGGAATTTAACAGATGTTAAATTCCTGCGTTAAGGCATACTTAACGCGATTTAAAAAATTGACACCCTTCCTTGTTAATATCGCGAAACTGCCTTAACGATATTTTCCCTGGTTGGTTTCACAGCCACGCCTACTTTGCATCTCATTAGCGATGCAAAGTTAGGCGTGCTGGAAACAGGCGCTAAGTCAGCAAGACACGCGATAGCGTGTCTTTGCTGATTAGGCGATGAAATTATCGCTGCTTTTCGCCCGCAAACGGATGCAAAAGCGGCGATAATTTCATATCGCCGCCTTGTTAATACGCCCCGTGTGCTTTTCACATCATCTTGCGACGATCAACCCGGGGCTGTTGTATTTTATGCTTCCTAGTAGAAGTCGGTGCCACTGAACCCCTTTCGTGAAACTATTGCTATTCAGAGGAAGATAAAAAAAGACCTCCAAACATAAAGGCCAGATTTTGCACTTGGGGCTATTGTGTGTGTCATTCCTCTGACATATGTTGGACGCGTGACCTCATTTACTTGAATATATCCACTGCTTAATTTGAGCCAGCGGTTGTAGTTGGGGCCACTGGCACTCTTTTCTGAGGACCGGGGCTTATTTTACATCAACAGCATTTGATCCAGAGCAAGAGAGAGAAAGGCAGTATAGGGGGAACGGAGGAGGCGAAAATGGAAAAACATAAGGAAGGGTTGAAAAAGAGCCCGTAGGACTGTGAGAAATGGACAGGGAGAGTATGTAAGTGGATGAAAGAGGCACACGGTGACATTAAGGCTGGACACTTTGGGACCCAACACTTATTCTTTCACAAATTAAGCACTGAATATACATATGGTATTCTTTTAGAATGGTTACTTATGTTAACTCTCGCAAGCCTACATGATTGAAATGGAAGCAGTGTGTACATTACGCTTTCACCGAGTCAAGAAAATGGTGCTATTTTCAAAATGTTTCACTTCCAATTTTTCCAAATAATTATTTTTCACACTCAAGAGACCTCTTGTAAATGTAAAATTGCTTGGTCCACCTCAGCTAACTTTTTACTCCAAGGGCCCTATTACAAGTCAGGTGGATGAAATTAAGGAACGGTTTCATTCCGCCTAATTATTACTTGTTAGTGTTTCCCACACCCGTTTTTTCCAGCTATAGACGAACATAATTAGATTTTTCCAGCCGGTAAAACCAGCTGAAAATATCACATGGGACCCAGACTGCATGAGCCCAGCCCCATTCCCCTATTTTATCTAATAGGGTGAAGTACACAATGCTCCCCTCCCTAGGAACATGTGTCCACTTCCCCCACCTTCCTCCATCATGCCCACCCTACGCAGCATAGCAGATGGCAAATGTGCGCACTAAACCCTACAGAATCAGTAAATCCACCCTAGTACCATGCAACTTGTATGTGGAGCCCATGGGGTTCAACTAGGAGGATTTACATCACGGTAAAGGCCAGAATGTAGCAAGCACGCCCTCTACAATTTTTGTTTGGCCCATAAGTTATTAGTTTGTGGGTGCCACCCTTATCTGCCTTCTGCCACTCATCAGCTAATCCCCTTTTCAAATCTGTCTTCTTGAATTCCTGGTAGGATGTACATTTACATGATCTAGGAGTTTTTTTACAACCATTATCCCAACACAATGCACAGGTATGTAACTATATTTTTGTTTGTTTTTGTAAAATATCTCTACTTTTTAGCAGGCGTTATTACACCTGTTACCTGTTTTATTTAACAAAATCTGAATTCTGGAGCTGAGAAGCAAAGTGCTATGTGACGAAGGGGAAAGAAAACGAGAAACAGATATTGGAAGAAAAACAAATCTCTCTCTCTCTCTCGCTCTAATGCTCCCCTTCGTGACTTCTCTCTTGTCACAACCCAAGGTCTGCACTGCAGAAGTGCTATATATAAATAAATAAACTACCAGAAACGTTGACCAATCTTGCAAGCCTGAGATTCAGAGAGTGATTTCCATACCATACTGAGCTCTAAGTGGGTCAGTGGATGCCAGGGATGAGCCCCTGCAGGGCAGAAAAAGCAGACACTGAGCAAGGCCTTGTTTGGCCCTCTATTTCTGTCCTTTGCCAGCTGAACACAAAACTGTACCTGTCACCTGCGCGAGCTGCGACACTGTCAGTTACCAGTGGTGTCCTGCAGCCTAAGATACTATTTTTGTCTAAGTAAATAAGTTATCTCCTTTCCTCACTTGAGTGGTCAAGGATAGCACATGCAAGTCATCATGACGTCACTTACATTCCCATGCACCCTGTACCCTTGCTTATGCTCAAGGTTTATAGAACCACATGAACTGTTAAATATTTTGCAGCAGGATGAATTTGCTTTCTGTGCCCAGTACGTCTACATTTATGAATCTGTCAAAAGCTGGAGTGTATTTAAGATGTGTTAGACCGCACTCTGTTTAACAAGGGCCACAACTCTTGCGGGGCGCCCACAACTGAAACCAGACAGGGGGAGGCGAGGGGGGCACAGTGTAACATGGAACAGTCAGAGAAACTTGAATACTCAAAATATGTCCAGAAAAAGCATGAAGAGGGGGATATGTTGGGAAACATGCTGACCTGGGTAGTAGCAAAAAACCCTGTGGGGGTTGGGGGGGTCAGTTTACTAGTTGGACGATACGCGGAGTAGGAAGAGAACATTGACTGGGGAGAGTGTTTGAAAAGTTCCACCACCCCGCCCACCATCTTGTTGTGTTTGCTGTGCTGACAGATGTTCCTTAGTTAAAAGTGGCTCTACCAAACCCAGGAGACAACCGAGACTATTACTGCGCGTGCGCTCTCCCGCGATGCTAGACGTGAACCTGCAAATATAAACAAACTGTCTGGTGAGAAGTGAATGTTATGTAAAACAATATTTATACATGAGTAGAGTAGCAGTGGTTGTGCAAGACGCCTGAGAAACATCTCACTAGGCCCCTCATAACCAGCGGCATAGTGCGTGACCTGTAGAGACCAGAACATCTGTCCTGGGCGCTGAGGGCACGTCTGTGCCCAAAGGCTGCGTAGTTAACAATTTAAGTGATTTCAATAACAAAATATATAACCAATCTGGTGCTGAAACATAAACACTTCATCAGAATAAGTACAAGTTGACAATGGTGTGTGATCCAACACCAACATATTCAGAATTTATCAGGTGCAAAACTGCCCACAATGGATACTGTGAAAACAGGGTCCTATCTGACAAATGCAAGCTGAAGAGGGGGGCGAGGCGAGAAGCCGGCTCACCCCAATTGTGTTCCCCACACCAATACAGCTACTACGTACGGATAATGCTTGGGGACAGTAGCCCCCGTGTAGTGAGGTCAGGGCTGGACTGAGAACACAAAGCAGCCCTGGCAATTCGAACGGACTGCGGGGGGTGGGGGGGCGGTGGGGGGTTACAGGGGGTGGGTAAGGGTGCTAGTGTGAAGAACTACTGCTTAACTAAACTGTCCCCCAGCACTGCTGCTTTTGTTACTGGAGGGCTGATATTGTAGCACTGCAGCAAAACTGTCCCCCACCGCTCCAAAACCGGACCCCATCCTTCCTGCCCCCCGGGAAACACCCGATGCCCGCTACCGCCAGTCCGGCCCTGATGAGGTGGCATCAAGTGAATTCTCTCTGTGCAGATGGCAATCTTTAACATGACACAGACTCACTAGTGCTGGTGTCACAGAGACTGGTAGATAGCTTTGGAATGTGCTCAGAGCTAAGTATACATTGAAGTCTATCAACTCTTTCTTCACTGGACCCCGCCCCCATCCCCTACATCGATAACAGGGCTTGGGCTGGAGACACCCACAAAACGAATGACTAATCTGGGAGTGCAAATCTGCTGCAGCTCTGAATATATGTTGCAGTAGAATTTCTCAAATAACCCTAGCGAGGCATTATGGTGCTATTATGGCTGACGTTCCCATTGTCACTAATGGATCCAGTTGCTCTTTAACCCCTTCGACGCGCATGACGGAGCGGTTCCGTCATGCACGTCGGTTGCGCTGTGTGCATGATGGAACCGTTCCGTCATGGCCCCGCCCGCGCACGGAATCTTCAGCGTGGCGCGGAAATCCGCGCCGCACTGAAGAGGTTAAAACATGGCATGTTATCAGTTTGTATACCTACTTCAGAATGTGCTCAGGTGTGTACCAGCACGTTATACACTGACACTAGGGGCCACATGTACGACTGTTTTTAGCTGTCACAAATGGAGATTTGGACCGTTTGCGACCGCTAAACAGGGTTGTAACATGTATCAACTCATTTTGCGAGTTGGTAACCTTTTACCGACTCGCAATATCGGGTTTGCAAGCCGCTATTAAGACATGATATGCCAAGGACATCCCTTCTAAATAGCGAGTCGCAAGGCCATGTACAATTCTTTTGCAACTGGAATGCAGTTGCAAAACAATCGTAGTTTACCAGCTACTTCAAGTAGGTGGTAAGACAGTCGTCAAAGGGAAGGGGTCCCCAGGGGACCCCTTCCCCTTTGTGACTGGCAGCGAAAACGTTTTTTAAAAGCAGGCAGTGGTCCCACAGACCACTGCCTACTCTTAAAAAATTAAACAGAAACATTTCATTTTTCTTTTTTAAATGCATCCCGTTTTCCTTTAAAGAAAACGGGCTGCATTAAAAAAAAACTTCTTTAGTAAAAAAGCAGTCACGGACATGATGGTCTGCTGACCCAGGCAGGCCATCATCCCTGTGAGTGCCGGTCATTCCCAATGGGTCGCAAATTGTGACCTGCCTCATGAATATTAATGAGGCGGGCCGCTTGCACCCCATTTGGGAATCGCAAACAGTGTCTGAGACACTGTTGTACTTTTCTTTTTGCGACTCACAAATTGTGATTCGCTAAACAGCAAAATTTGCAAAGCACAAAATGAAATGGTCGTACATGTGGTGCTAGGATCCACTGCTACTGCCACCCAGCCACAAGTCACTGAAGGTACTTGAGACAGGAGATGCCATGTTTGACTCTCATTCATACTATATACATATAGTGCCTAGAATCACTGAACTCCGGGGCTCAGATTACAGTTCTTCACGTAACAGAGGGCTGGTGAAAAATGGAAAGCTCTATGTTGCATGAATGGAAGAGAATAGCATTGCACTAGATGTAGGGGGTCACCTGCCAATGATGACTCTGGAGGCACGCGCACTGAATCTGTCTATTCTGCGTGATGCTCAGCCTTGCACTATGGTGCAGACTCGAGCCAGCAATGTCCAGCCTAGGATTTGTACTTTAGGTACACCCACCAGACACATTCCACCATGTACAACACCACACCGGGGTAACATGTGTAAGATGTGCACTTGTATGTACAGCACTCATGATACAGTTTGTGTAGCAGGTGATATACCAATTGATCCCTTGCATTCTCCTGGTTAAATAGGGCATTAGGATTTAAGGCAATGCCAGATCAAACCACTTTAATTGATCTAGTGTCACAGCAAAACCTATCAATTTTGCATCGGCCCCCTCAGACATGCCACTTTTGAATAGAAGTGAAAGTCGACCCATTGCTGCTGTTTCTGTTCCTTTGGGGTAGATTTGGCAAATCACCATGCTGTGCTGCACTGCATGGCAGGGAAAGGCCAGGAATGCACCGTATTTAAGTCAGTACAGCACATTCCTGCCTTTTATCCCTGCACTGGCACCGTTTTGGCAGCCTAGTGCCCCTTCCTCCACAAAAACAACCCTGCATACAATACAGACAATACAGTCACTCTTGCACCATGGTGCAAGGGAGCCTGTGTTGGTGCCAGGCAGTCAAAACTGCAGCAGCGCAGGGAATGTGCTGAAGTATTTTAAATGCAGTGCATTCTTGCCCTTTCCCTATGATGCAGCGCTCAAGGTGACTTGCTGCGCTGCGTGGCTTTTTTTTTTATAAATATGCCCCTTGGAGACTAGTAAACTCATGCAGCCTTTTCTGGCCATGTATTCCGCCGGGCATTACCCCAGTGGGTAAGGACCCTTGGAGGCTGGTTTTGAAATTCAAAGGCCGCCATTGGTGCCTCTATCACTTTCCCAAGCTCCCTGAGGTTAATTGCACCAGTCACAAGGATATTTCAAGAGAGAGAAAAAGAAGGAGGGAGGAGGAAGGTGGAGTGAAAGCGATCAGAGAAAGAGAACAGGAGAGAGAAAGAAAGAAAATAGATGGATAGAAAGGAAACGGGAGCGAGGCTGGTGTGAGCATTTTTGCCAGGACTGCTTTTGGTTCCCCAGTACGACCCAGTTTGAGGCTATTAGAGACTTCTGCCCCCCTGCATAATCTAACATTGGTTTAAGCCTATTAAATTATACTGATTGGTGCATTTCTTGTTTGTTGGAATTTGCCCATGCTAATCTACATGTTTTACCAGACGTGCCTCGCGTACTTGGAATGCTCTGTGCTGTCTTGTGACGGGGATGTGGGGGCGCCCTTGTTCTTCTGCACAAGACGTGGGCTCATGTTTTCAGGCACATTAAGAGTGGAGATGTAAAGCCACTCAGGATGCCACCCTGCACACAAACGAGGCTGCAGTGAAGAAGAATTATGCTTAAAAAGCTGGTACAACCGGAGTGACTCACTGTACGTTGTTGTTGGTGACAGCTCTCTGAGCTGACAGCTACCCACGCTTCGTGATTCATAAATGCTACATTAACAATTTCTTATCGGTGTCTCCTAGCATTATTGTTCATACAGTTACCACACCACACTTTCAACACATGCACCCAGGGCTCAAACTTTCCCATAAAATTTATTGGATGGGGTCCTCTCGAAAACACACTCACAAGGGCACCACTCGAGAGGAAGCAACTGAAAGCTGCCACTTGACCTCTGCTGGAAAAAAAATAAAACGGCTATCACCACGTGCACCCAAGAGATGTGCGCATGCTCACATTAGACTGCGTCTATTTTATTGTGCCAAATTGGGAACAGCTTCATTGCAATTGCAGCATGTTTTTGGCTGTGGACCCTCCCTCTATTAGCATTTCACCAGAGAGCAGGACAAGATTGGCCATTTATTCTATCAGGCGTTTTATTGTAAGTGAGTGTAGGTACGGGGTTTCTGTTGCAGTAACCCTCCCCCACTTTTTGTCAGATTTCTGATGTACTTTGACTTGATGTGCTCTGGGTCCCTGCCAATCAGGTACCCAGGACTTGTATTCTTTCCTAAAACTGTACCTTTGTAACCCCAATTAGCACCTCTCTGGCCACATGTAGGTCCCTTGTAAAAGGTACCATGGCTACCAAGGGCACTGTAACCAGGGAAGGCACATAAGAGCTGCAGCGCGTTGTGCCACCCTTGAAGGTCCTGTACCTTAACACACACACACTGCCATTGTAGGCTGCATGTTTTGGTGCAGAGAAAAGTGAAGAGTCGACATGGCACACATCCCATGCCTACAACCCACTGCCTATGGCATAGTTCAGCCACCCCTCTAGCTTGGTGCACTATGCCACTGGTGAGGGTGCAGGTGCATAAGCCCTGTACCCCAACAGTGTCTAAGTCCATTCTTACAAAAACAACAATTGATGGACGGAATGCAGAACAATGTTATACATTCACCCCAGTACAAAGATCTGGGCCTAAATCCATCGTTTTTTTGCTCACTATGCTATTCCAGTTTGAACCCAGCCATATGCAAATCAGTCATAATCCTGTGCCCAATGGCAACAGTCAAGCTCGAACTGCCAGGCCAGGTCCTCCCTGTACTGGAAACAAGCATTCTAGGACCAGTTTCGGGGTTTCACCCCTCTTCAGCCAGGATAGCTTGACTCCAGTGGCATGGAGAGCACGGGACCCACGTCTGGGCATACACGTCACACTTGGGGTGACAAATGCAAAAACAACAATTAATGGACAGAATGCAGAACAATGTCATACATTCACCCCAGTACAGAGATCTGGGCCTAAATCCATCTTTTTTTGCTCACCATGCCATTCAAGTTTGAACCCAGCCATATGCAAATCAGTCATGACCCTGTGCCCAATGGGAAACGTCTAGCCCGAAATGCCAAGCCAGGTCCTCCCTGGACTGGAAACAAGCATCCTAGGACCAGTTTCGGGGTTTCACCCCCTTCAGCCAGGATAGCTTGACTCCAATGTCATGGAGAGCACGGGACCCACGTCTGGGCATACCCGTCCCACTCGGGGTGACAAATTCCAAAACAACAATTAATGGACAGAATGCAGAACAATGTCATACATTCACCCCAGTACAGAGATCTGGGCCTAAATCCATTGTTTTTTTGCTCACCATGCCATTCCAGTTTGAACCCAGCCATAGGCAAATCAATCATGACACTGTGCCAAATGGGAACAGTCCAGCTAGAACTGCCAAGCCAGGTCCTCCCTAGACTGGAAACAAGCATCCTGGGACCGGATTCGGGGTTTCACCCCTCTTCAGCAATGATAGCTTGACTCCAGTGGCATTGAGAGCACTGGACCCACGTCTGGGCATACACGTCCCAGTCGGGGTGACAAATGCAAAAACAACAATTGATGGACAGAATGCAGAACAATGTCTTACATTCACCCCAGTACAGAGATCTGGCCTAAATCCATAGTTTTTTTCCTCACCATGCCATGCCAGTTTTAACCCAGCCATATGCAAATCAGTCATGACTCTGTGTCCGTGGGTCCCGGGCTCACTGTGCCACTGGATTCAAGCTATCCTGGCTGATAAGGGGTGAAAGCCCGAAACCGGTCCCAGCATACTTGTTTCCGGTACAGGGAGGACCTGGCTTGGCCGTTCGGGCTGGACTGTTCCCATGACGCACAGGGTCACAATTGATTTGCAAATGGCCAGGTCTCAACTGGGGTGGCATGGTGAGCACAAGAATGATGGATTTAACCCAGATCTCTTGACTGAGGGTGAATGTTTTGATTTGTTCTGCATTCCGTCCATCAATTGTGTGTCTTTTGCTTTCTTGCCCTAAGTGCGCCGGTTATGCCCAGACGTGGGTCCCAGGCTCACTGTGCCACTGTATTCAAGCTATCCTGGCAGATGAGAGGAGGCACCCCAAAACCGGTCCTAAGATTCTTGTTTTCTGGTCCTGGGAGGACCTGGCTTGGCAGTTCAGGCTGAACTGTTCCTATGAGGCACAGGGTCAAGACTGATTTGCATATGGCCAGGTCTAATCTGGGGTGGCATGGTGAGCAAAAGAATGATGGATTTAACCCAGTTCTCTGGACTGGGGGTGAATGTTTTTATTTGTTCTGCATTCTGTCCATCAATTGTGTTTTGTTTGCTTTCTCACCATACGTGTGCCGGGTAATGTAATGTAATTTTATTTTTGTAAAGCGCGACTTACACTCCACGGAGCATCTTGGCGCTGACCACTCATGTCTAGGAGGTGTTTGGCCAGGGAGCTAGTGAGGCACTGGTAAGACAGTATCTGGTGTCTCTGAGGATTGGGTTTAGACTAGGGCTAAACAGGCTGTGTCTGTGAGTTTAAAAATCCATGTCTTTAGAGCCTTTCGGAAAAGGTTCTCTGACGGGATCTGGCGTAGTTGGAGTGGTAGTTTATTCCAGGCCCTAGCACCCAGTACTCCAAGGGATTTTCCTCCTTTCGTGGCTAGTCTAAATTTGGGAGTCACCAGCAGGTTCAGGTTGGAAGGTCTGAGTGAGCGAGAAGGCACATATCTTCCAACCCTTTTTGACAGGTAGGTGGGACCCAGCTGGTGGTAGGACCTAAAGGTGATTACTAGGATTTTGAATAGTACCCTCTTGTGGATGGGCAACCAGTGCAGGATCTTGAGTGCTGCTGATGCAGACGACTTCCTGGGCCATCTCAGCAAGAGGCGGGCGGTGGCATTCTGGACTATCTGCAGTCTATGCAGTACTGCTTTACTGGAGCCTGCATATAGACTGTTGCAGTAGTCAAGGCGAGATGCAATAAGGGCCACCACCACCGTCTTTCTGGCTGTCAGTGGGAGAAGGTCGAAGAATCTTCTGAGGCCTTTGATTATGCTAAAGCAGGACCCTGCCACAGCACCTGCTTGTTGCCTAAATGACAGGGCCTCGTCAAACCTAATCCCAAGGTTGCGGGCCGTAGTAATGGTGTTAGGGGGGACTTCTGCATCTTGTGGCCACCATGATTTGGGGGAGAAAAGGTTTTGTTGTCCGAATGGTAAAATTTCGGTCTTGCCCGAATTACATTTGAGATGATGTTTTCTCATCCAGTCGAATGTGGCGGTAAGACAATCTCTCAGATTTTCCTCTGCCTTTGTTGTATTGCTGTCTAATACGAGGATGAGCTGAGTATCATCAGCATAAGATATAGTGCTGATGTTAAAAGAAGTAATAAGCTCTATCAGGGGGGTCATGTACAGGTCAAATAGTACTGGGCTTAAACTAGAGCCCTGTGGTACCCCTGTTTTTAATGCTTTCTCCTCTGAGCAGTATTTCCCTAGTACCGTGACTTGCTTCCTGTGGCTGAGGAAGTTTTTTAGCCATTCAAGAGCAACTCCTGCTATTCCTGATTCAGCTAGGTGGCCAATTAATACGGACTGTGAGACCGTATCAAAGGCCGCCGATTGATCGAGCAGCACCAGAACAGCCTTTTTTCCTTGGTCCATGGCCGTCTTCAGGGTCTCCACCGTGAGTAGTAATGCTGACTCTGTGGAGTGTTTAGCCCTGAACCCCGCTTGGTTGGGATGCAAGATGTCGGTATGCCCAGACGTGGATCCCGGGCTCACTGTGTCACTGGATTCAAGCTATCCTGGCTGATATGGGGTGAAACCCTGAAACAAGTCCTAGGATGTTTGTTTCTGGTCCAGGGAGAACATAGCATGGCAATTCGTGCTTGACTGTTCCTATGAGGCACAGGGTCAAGACTGATTTGCATATGGGCAGATCCAAACTGGGGTGGCTTGCTGAGAAAAAGAATGATGGACTTAACCCAGATCTCTGGACTGGGGGTGAATGTTGTGATTTGTTCTGCATTCCGTTCATCAATTGTGTGTCTTTTGCTGCACCGGGTATGGCTAGACATGGGTCTCAGGCTCTCTGTGCCACTGGATTCAAGCTAAACTGGGTGATGAGGGGTGAAACCCCGACACTGGTCCTAGGATGCTGTTTCCAGTCCAGGGAGGACCTGGCTTAGCAGTTCGGACTGGACTGTTCCCATGGGGCACTTGGTCAAGACTGATTTGCATATGGCCAGGTCTAAACTGGGATGACATGGTGAGCAAAAGAATGATGGATTTAACCAAGATCTTTGGACTTGGGGTTAATGCTTTGATTTGTTCTGCATTCCGCCCATCAATTGTGGGTCTTTTACCTTCTCACCCTAAGTGCGCCGGTTATGTCCAGACATGGGTCCCGGGCTCCCTGTGCCACTGGATTTAAGCTATCCTGGCTGATGAGGGGTGAAACCCCGAAACCAATCCTAGGATGCTTATTTCCGGTCCAGAGAGTAGCTGGCTTGGCCATTCGGGCTGGACTGTTCCCATGAGGCAGAGGGTCAAGACTGATTGTCATATGGCCAGGTCTAAACTGGGGTGGCATGGTGAGAAAAAGAATGATGGATTTAACCCAGATCTCTGGACCGGGGGTGAATGTTTTGATTTGCTCTGCATTCTGTCCATCAATTTTGTGTCTTTTGCTTTCTCGCCCTAAGTGCGACGGGTATGCCGAGACGTGGGTCTCGGGCTCACTGTGCCACTGGATTCAAGCTAAACTGGGTGATGAGGGGTGAAACCCCAAAACCGGCCCTAGGATGCTTGTTTCCAGTCCATGGAGGACCTGACTTGGCAGTTCGGGCTGGACTGTTGCCATGAGGCAGAGGGTCAAGACTGATTTGCATATGGCCAGGTCTAAATTGGGGTGGCATGGTGAGCAAAAGAATGATGGATTTAACCCATAACTCTGCACTGGAGGTGAATATTTTGATTTTTTCTCCATTCCGTCCATCTATTGTGTGTCTTTTGCCTTCTCACCCTAAGTGCGCCGGGTATGCCCAGACGTGGGTCCCGGGCTCACTGTGCCACTGGATTCACGCTATCCTGGCTGATGAGGGGTGAATCCCCGAAACTGGTCCTAGGATGCTGTTTCCAGTCCAGGGAGGACCTGGCTTGGCAGTTCGGGCTGGACTGTTCCCATGAGGCACTTGGTCAAGACTGATTTGCATATGGCCAGGTCTAAACTGGGTTGACATGGTGAGCAAAACAATGATGGATTTAACCGAGCTCTCTGGACTGGGGGTGAATGCTATGATTTGTTCTGCATTCCGCCCATCAATTGTGGGTCTTTTGCCTTCTCGCCCTAAGTCCCCAAAACCAGTCCTAGGATGCTTATTTCCGGTCCAGAGAGGAGCTGGCTTGGCCGTTCGGGCTAGACTGTTCCCATGAGTCAGAGGATCAAGACTGATTTGCATATGACCAGGTCTAAACTGGGGTGGCATGGTGAGCAAAAGGATGATGGATTTAACCCATACTGGATTCAAGCTGATGAGGGGTGAAACCCCGAAACTGGTCCTAGGATGCTTGTTTCCGGTCTAGGGAGGACCTGACTTGGCAGTTTGGGCTGGACTGTTCTCATGAGGTCCAGGGTCAAGAATGACTTGCATATGGCCAGGTCTAAACTGGGGTGGCATGGTGAGCAAAAGAATGATGGATTTAACCCAGATCTCTGGACTGGGGTGAATGTTTTGATTTGTTCTGCATTCCGTCCATCAATTGTGTGTCTTTTGCTCTCTAGCCCTATGAGCGCCGGGTATGCCCAGACATGGGTCCTGGGCTCACTGTGCCACTGGATTCAAGCTATCCTGGCTGATGAGGGGTGAAACCCCGAAACCAGTCCTAGGATACTTGTTTTCAGTCCAGGGAGGACCTGGCTTGGCAGTTCGGGCTGGACTGTTCCCATGATGCACAGGGTCAAGACTGATTTGCATATGGCCAGGTCTAAACTGGGATAGCATGGTGAGCGAAAGAATGATGGATTGAACCCAGATCTCTGGACTGGGGTGAAAGTTTTGATTTGTTCAGCATTCCGTCCATCAATTGTGTGTCTTTTGCTTTCTCTCCCTAAGTGTTCTGGGTATGCCCAGATGTGGGTCCTGGGCTCACTGTGCCACTGGAATCAAGCTATCCTGGCTGATGAGGGGTGAAACCCCCAAACCGGTCCTATGATGCTTGCTTCCGGTCCAGGGAGGACCTGGCATGGCAGTTCGGGCTGGACTGCTCCCATGAGGCATAGGGTCAAGACTGATTTGCATATGGCCAGGTCTAAACTGGGGTGGCATGGTGAGCAAAAGAATGATGGATTTCACCCAGATCTCTGGACTGGGGGTGAATGTTTTGATTTGTTCTGCATTCCGTCCATCAATTGTGTGTCTTTTGCTTTTAAGTCCGTTCTTAGACATTGTGAGTGCAGTAAAGCCATAAAGAGTATATGGTCTGGGAGTTTGTCATTACGAACTCCACAGCTCCGTAATGGCTTTATTGAATTCTGGGAAGTTTGGTATCAAACTTCTCAGCATAATAAACCCACACTGTATACAATGCACTCAGAGGGCATCTTAGAGATGCCACCTGAAAAATGACCAGCTGGTGGTGGGATCTCCGACTGGTAAACATCAGCCTGCCACCACAAGACATGTTTTTGGACCCCTGGGGTGGGAGCCTTCTCTCCCTGAGCCCAGAAACAAAGCCTTTCCTGGGGTGAGGTGGTCAAACCTCTCCAAAGGCAAGGAAGAGCAATCTGTGGCAATGGAGCTTCAAAGGCCTTGCTGCCTTTGTAACACATCCCCCGCCTCTTCTGCTGTCCGGAGCAGGCCCCCTTCCTCTCGCCCCTCCTTTTCGGCGGGAAGACAGGTGGGAAAAATTAGCACACCCCTGAGGGTGTGCCCACCTCTGCCAACCCCACCACTCAGGTTGCGGAGGCGAGGTGAAGCCCACTCTTCAGTGTCCGCCATCTTGCAGATGGCAGGCACTCTCTAATCAGGATTAGGGATTGTGTCCACTCCCCCGTGTGGGGTGAGCACACCATTGGCTACTGACCTCGAGACCCCTAAAATGCCTCCAAAATACAGTTTTTATTGGGCAGCCCTGAACCAAGAAGGAGATTCCCGCAACATACGAAGAAAAAGGACGGAAGAACACGCCAAGCAGAGGAGACTGCAGAGAAGAACTGACTTGACCCCAGCCCTACTGGCCCGTCTGCAGTTTCCAGAGATCCGGTGCCAAAAACCATTGTGTCCTGCAGCCAGCAACCTCCAGAACCCCTGGGAGGACTGATTGCCTTCCACAAAGACCGGATCTCCTGTGAACAGCAGCTCTGTTCAAAAGAAACAGCCAAGAAAGTCTCCGCACCTGCTGAGGACAAAGAAACCCAACACCCTGATCCACCACTGCACTCGACACCTGCCGCCCGAGTCCGAGTAGCCCATTGGTCCCACCACAGTCCCCCAGTGCTCCAGAGTCTGAGTCCACTAGGGTTTGACCCCTCCAAAACTCCCCGACATCGACTGCAGCCTCTGCACGGAGGCCCCCCAACCGCGAGTGGCCAGATAAGGTGAAATCCGACCTCAAAAGACACCCCTGCATCCAGCTGCCCTGCGCCCTAGAGAGAGGACCCGAGGTACACCTACTTCCCCAAGCCCTCCAACTTAACCTGCCCAGCTGTTGGTTCCTCCCGGAAGTCTTCCTGGATCGAGCCTGCAGCCAAAATCCAAAACCGGCATCTCCCTTTGAAAACAACAAGGCACCTGATGCCAAAACAGCACCCTGCACCCGGACGCCCCTGTGCCGCTGTGGGTGCACCTTGTGTGCTATACTGGATTCCCCTTTGCCCTGAGCTTAAGTCCAGGAGCTTTGCTTCCACAACCTTGTGGCTTGCTTGTGAGCAGCCACCAACTGGAGGCCCCCTATCCCTCTTTGGATAATATAGGGCCTCAGCACTCTGCACCTGGCTGCCCTATTGCTGCTGAGGGTGCTTTGAGAGTGTATCCTTGACCCTGTGGGAACCCTGGTTCTAACCTCAGAAACCCAACTCCCACAACCAAGTACTTACCTGTAAACCAATAACTTCATTTCCTCCCATAGGATTGCATTGCCTGCAAGTGTGGAGTTGGTTTGGATGAAACCTTGAAAAATTGCAATGTACAAAAACTGAATTACTTACATTTTCTTTAGTAAATATCCCAGAGTGATATCTAGGCAGATCACACTGGGTAGAAAAAGTAACTTAAAAAGTAATCTGAAAAGTAATGTACAAATTAATCTCAAAAGTAACTTTAAAGTAATTTTAACTGTTGACTTACCTGTTAACAAACCAATTGCATCCAACTGCATTTCAATTGCATTTCAACTGCAATATACCTGCAAAGTATTATTTCACTTTTCTGCACCAGGCCTGGCTTGGTTTTAGAAATAAAATAGCAAAATAATATTTTTATACAATCAAATTGGGAAGCCCACATTGAGTGAAGGTGGGGGCAGGACTTCAAGCCCCAGCAGCACCTGCGGCTTCAGACGCCGGTGCTGCAACAGACATTCCGCACCCGGAGGCTCTTACGTTACTGGACTCGGGTTCCTGCTGCGGGGGAAACCCACATTGATTGGAGGTGGGGGCAGGACTTCGAGCCACAGCAGCACCCACGGCTTCAGATGCCACCGCCGCCGCATCAGCCATTCCACGCCCAGAGGCACGTACATTACTGGACTCGGGCTCCTGCTGAGTGGGAATCGCCCAGGCAAATGCCCGGGCCTTGAGCGGGCCCGTCTGCGGCCGGCAGAGGCTGGGCCCCATTCCCTTTCTTTTGGCAAACAGCATCAGCCGTCAGGTGAGTGGACGTCTTTACCAATCAAGTTAATTAAGTATTCAAGGGGAAACAAACAGGCCCCTAACACGTCCGCCCCTCTGTCACCCTTGATAATATGCTGGAAAGGGTGCCAATATTGTAACTAGTGTAATTGAACTAACCGAACACAGACTGTCACTGGGAAGTGAGGTGGTTCAGATTGCATCAGCACCTGGTGGGATTTCATCTATATTTAATCCTGCACTAACCATTACTCCTGTAAACTGAGACTACTCACTTCCGGTAGTTGACCCCAATAAGGAGTTTACCTTTGGTGGGACTGCCAATGATAGCCTTGGTCATGATTTGCCCACGATACAGTTGCCCTCGATAGTCGCCCCTGCAGCACCAGTTGTGTCTTCAAAGCATAAACGAATGAAAGGGAAATCTGTCAGCACTAAAAGGAAACAACCCCCACGTTCTGGTGTGCTCCAAAGTGATTTGACCTCCTGAGTACAGACGTCATCCAGTGCCAATCTTCCAACTCAGTCTTCAAATGGTAAGGCTAGTCATTGTTCTTTTACCCAGACTGAAGCCACATCGGATCTATTGGGTCTTTCGGGCAAAGGGCATCCCTTTGTCAATGATATATGCTCTCTGTTAGTAGATCTGATAGACATGAAACTCAATCCCTTGATGAATCGCCGGAATCATTCGGAGACTTTAATCAAAAGAATCAGTCACTGGGATAAGTCAACTAATCCTAATATTGATACTCCTGTGGGACTGATCAATCGCATACCTAATGTCTTACATGTAGATAGCTCACCTCATAGCATTATGGGCACAATAGCTGCCCCCTCAACTGTACCTTCTTGTAAGTCATGCTCACAACCAATTGATAAACAGTCTTTTTTCGCTAAGGACAATATCACAGCTTGGTTCCCCTTGCCCAAAAATTGTCCCCCAACTTTAGTAGGGGTTGGACTATCAATTGCCTCTGTTTCTACATCCAAATCCAATCTCACACCTAAAGGGCATCCATTGATCTCTGGCTCAATTAGCAGTGTTACATCCCAATCTTTGAGTGAGCCCCACTGTAGACCTAATATGGATGTGTTGGGATTAGCACCTGCAGCTTGTCCCTATGTATTGGTGTTGGCGGGGGTACCTTCCCTTAAAGAAGAGCAGAGTGAATCCTGGGATCAATTACATAATAAATGTGCGGATTGGTTGTCCAAGAATAAGCAGTTTAATGTTTTGAGTATGAAGGAGATAATTATGGTACGGAGGGTTGGTTGGGTTGGCGCCTCACCTAAAAATATAGAAGGGGACTTTGTCATCATTCATTTTCACAGACCCTCAATGGTAAGGGCACTCCTAAAAAAACAGGAGATTTTCACGTCTAGTCAGTCTAATATCTGGTCCTTACCCCTGGGTTAGTTTTTTACACACCACCTCCCAGGGGCTTACTACTTGGTCCTCCCCCCCAGTTGTACAGAACAATTTTGAAGTACTGACCGATCTTGATGCCTTGGACTGACCTAAACCTCCAACTCAGAATGGGGGGGATGGCCCCACACCTACACATTCACCACACATATCCATGATTACATGCTCAAAGTGTCATAACTAGAGTTGGGGTTTGTGATAACCAGCATTTGAATATACCTTGTTGGAGCATTGCCGGCCTATAATCAAAAATAGTTTTAGCCGACTGGTTGGAGTTAGTTAGGCAACACGACATCTAAATGTTCCAAGAGACCTGGGCCACCAAGGATTTTTACCTTGAGGGGTTTGAGTGTTTTAACATTTTAGCCACTCCCCTCCTGGGGGCCTTTCCATATAGGCAGGGGGTAGTGTTGAGGTCTCACAAACTCACAGTGACAAATTTCAAGCTTTAAAATATAAAAGGGGGACATCCCTGTATTTGATTAACTTTTATATTAACGATTTTTATAGCATCCCTAATGCACATTTTAAAGAATTCGAAGGGTTTTGGTAAAATAGCCGGCATCTGTCTGCGGGGGGGGATTTTAATGCAAAACTATCCTACTCACCCGGTGATTTAAGTAATGTCATGGATATCGCTGCCCTCAATAATTACAATCAGCCGCCTGAACCGACATTCAGAGGCAGGGGCAGCGCCTCCATGTCCTTTTAGTGTATGCTAGAGTCATTTCCACCCTCCACAGCGATCATTACCCGATCTAATTTTCTATTAGACCAGTGTACAAAATAAAGTGTGGAGCAAGGAACTTGGTGGCCTCGACAGACAAACTGTGTTTGGTATGGCAACGGGTTGACACTGTTGGCCTTTTTCATAAGGTGGTTAGGGAAAACCTAACACTTTCTGGGATGTGTTTGTCAGTACAGGAACCGAATATTTTTTTTTTTTTTTTTTTAAAAACCTTTATTACAATTCCGAAAAGATACAAGTATGGGCCTACAACCAACAGGCCGGCCGCTAAACGCAGTGTAAACATAGGCACGACTTAACATGCACATCAATGAAGCAGCAAAAGAGTTACTAAAGTGCTAATCATCGCAGTCAGCCACAGCCGCAGTCCCTAAACAAACAGGAAAGGTTTCATATTTTTGAAAAACAGAAAACATCAAACTCACAAGGCAGAGGAGGTTAATGGCAGAAACATGTGCTCCTCGTATCGAGGGAGTAAACCAACCCGGGTAAACAGAGGGGGGGGATGGGGGCAAGGCAGAAGCGACAAAGTCGCATGTCGCAGGAGCATACAGGAATGCGGGGGCTAGGGAGACAGAGCGGCGTCCATCTCACGCGTCTGGGGCGGGGCGCAAATACCTCCACGATAGGAGTTCCAGGGACCCCACACCTTAATCCACTTCCCAGGCTTGCCTCTCGCCACATACACCGTTTTCTCTCTAAACATACACCAGTCCATGTGTTCCTTCCACTCGGAGACCGTTGGCGGCCTCTGGGAGCCCCACAGTTGTGCGATGTCACGCTTCGTTATCATGTAGCCTAGGGTCACCCATTGCGTCTGCGTCACATTGTAATCAGTCGGCTCCCAGACATTCAGCAAGCATCTACGTGCCTCCGGTAACAAGGCAACATGTGTGACTTCTTCTAACACCGCACGCA
The DNA here is from genome assembly GCF_964204655.1 of Triturus cristatus. Lineage (NCBI taxonomy): Eukaryota > Metazoa > Chordata > Amphibia > Caudata > Salamandridae > Triturus > Triturus cristatus. The sequence continues at coordinate 924,202,632 of NC_140588.1, forward strand.
CTCTGCACCAAAACCGAGTCACCTCCGGACACTCCCACAAGATATGGAGAAAAGTCCCCAGTAGCCCACAGCCTCGCTTACACAAACCATCCACCGAATACCCCATACGCATCAGGCCGGGCCCCGTGACGTACACTCTATGCAGTATCTTAAGCTGGACGAACCGCAATCGGGCCGGGATAGCCACCTCTTTCGGGGAGGCCACCGCTGACACCCAATCCTCGTCGTCCAGTTCTATACCGTCTGAAATCCATGTCTCCCGCAATGAGGCCAGCAAACCCATTCGATCATTGATAAGCTTTTTATAAATCAACGAAATGGTACTATCCGGCACATAGCCGTCCAATATTCTGTCTTCCAACGGGGAATGCTCTGGAATAGCCGCCACGTCTGAGAACACGGAACACAAGGCATGATGAACTTGAACATACCGGTAGTATTCCCTATCATTCAACTGGTATTCCGTTTTCAGCATGTTGAACGTCTTGAATTTCCCTTTCGTCCAGAGATCCCCTACCGTGCTGATACCAATCGTATCCCACTTCTCGAAGCCTTTCGTAGTATACAGACAACCCAAACGCTGGGATGCGTACAATGGCGTAGCCCGAGTCAAGCGATCCCTCCATCCCATCGCCGCATTTGCTGCATGCCACACCTGCACTGCGACCCGCGTCGACCCGTCAACCGCGCATCAAGGGACCCCGAGTATAGTGCTCGATTATAGTCTCCGCCTGGCAGTAGCAATTTGTCCATCTCAAAAGCCGGGTTCAAAGCAGGGCCATACATCCCGTGATTGACGCAGCCAACTGGGAGGCCCAGTAATATCGCTTAATGTCAGGGAGGGCGACCCCCCCGTCATACCACGGTAGGGTCAGTTTAGCAAGAGCAATCCGCGGCCGCCCATCCCAAAACAATCGACGCTGGAGACACTCCACCTCCCGAAAATAACGGGCCGGCACTACGTCCATAGTATTCTGCAGGGCGTACAAAAAACGTGGTAGCGACATCATTTTGAACAATGCTGCCCGGCCGAGCGGCGAGAGCGGCAGCCGCCGCCAACCCGCCACATCCGCCCTTAGGCGCTGAAGGGGGGGGAGAAGATTCCGTTCATACCGGGCCACCGGATCCAGGGTTATAAAGATACCCAAATACGTGAACCCCGACTCCGCAATCTGGATAGGGCACCCCCGCGGAAGGTGGGGGGGCCTCCCCGGAGAGAACGTATACACAAGACTTAGCCCAGTTAATTACCAATCCGGAGTTGCGACCAAAGGAGCTCAACACATCCACCAATACAATGAGCGATTTACGCGGAGATGCAAGATACAAGAGGATATCGTCCGCATATAGGGAAACACGATCCTCGTATTCCGGCGTCCATCTAAGGCCACGTATCGAGGGGTGCCACCGCAACCATTCCGCAAGGGGCTCCAAGCAAAGCGCAAAGAGAAGAGGCGATAGTGGACATCCCTGTCGGGTGCCCCTACCCAAAACAAAGGGAGCCGACACCCGTCCGTTGACCACTACCTGTGCCAGTGGGTTGTCATAAAGCAATTTCACCCAACCGATAAACCCCGGGCCGAACCCAAACTTCGCCAACGCCGCCCAGATGTATGGCCATTCCAAGGTGTCGAACTCCATGGTAGCGTCCAAGGACGCCGAGATGGCCGGCACACGAATGAATGGGGCGCGAGCAAGGACGCCATGCAGTCGCCGCAGGTTCAAAGCGGTATTGCGATGGGGTATAAAACCGGATTGATCCTGATGAATCAGGTCGCCCACAACCCGGATCAGACGATTGGCCAGTACCTTGGCGAGGATTTTGGGCTCCGCGTTTAACAAAGAGATAGGCCTGTAAGAAGGACACCGATCCCGCGGCTTCCCTTCCTTGTGGATAACAACAATAGTAGCAAGACGTTGGTCAGAAGGGAGGGAGCCCGCCGCCTGAGCCTCAAGGAACATGTCCCGGAGATACGGGGCAATCGCATCTGGGCACAGCTTATACAGTTCGATGGGAAGTCCGTTAGGACCCATGGCCTTACCCGAGGCAATGGAACGAATGGCCAAAGCAATCTCATCTGGCGATAGGGCCGCATCCATCAATACTTTATCCTCATCAGATAGGGAAGGCAGAGTAATGTCTCGAAGCAGCAGTCGAAAGTCTTCCTCCGATCGCTCTGAGACCGGAGAGTAGACCCCGTGAAAATACTCCGCAAAGCAATCAACAATGTCACCGGGGTCCGTCACACGCACACCATCCACCCTCTCAATCTCTGGCACCACTTGACTCGCTCTTTCCTTCTTATCCAACCAGGCAATCAACTTCCCGGCCTTATCACCCATATCGTACAATCGCCCCTGTTGCTCCCTGCTCATACTCCTAGCAGATTCAGTAACCAGCGCCTTATAGTCGGCCTGCTTAAGCTCCAGCACATGCAATCTGTCATCCGTAACACCTTGCTCCAGCTCACTCTCCAACTCGGTGATCTCATTTTCTAGCCGAACAACCTCCTGCGCCTCGCATTTTTTGGTATGGGAAATGAGAGATAGGGCCTGGCCCCGGAGCACCGTCTTAAAGGCCTCCCAAAGGGAGATGGCGGAAGACACCGACCCCACGTTATCTTTAAAATAGTGTTCCAAAGACTTAACCAGGTCTGCACGGATCGTGGGGTTTCGTAGGTACCAGGGGTTGATCGGCGCCACCCTCCCCTCCGCCCCCAAGGCGATATCTAGGTGTAGCAAAAGAGGGGAGTGATCAGATATACCGCGTGCCAAGTGTCGCACTTCCCCGATCATACCAGCTTGGGCCGCAGGCACTAGCATATAGTCAAGCCTCGAAAGACTACCGTGGGCCCCAGAGTAGAAGGTATATTGCGCCTGTCCAGGGTGTTTCAACCGCCAGCAGTCTATCAGTCCCAGGGTATCCAAAAAGCCCCCCAGCCAGTTCTGGGCCCGAGGGAGGTCCCTAGGGGGGGTGTCGATCTTCAACTCCGGAAACCACTGCGTTAAAATCCCCCCCCAAGACCAAAACCCCCCCCGGAAGCCCAAGTAGCAGGCGCCCCAAATCTGCAAAGGTGGCCGTCTGCAGGCCCGGCGGCACGTAGACCGCGACCAGCGAAATCAATCTACCCTCCCACCTCCCCACCAGCGCAGTGTAGCGCCCTCTGTCGTCGTGGAGCACCTCATCCACCACCAGCGGGAGAGAGGTCCTGACTAAAATGCCCACTCCCCTCGAGCCAGAGGTGAAACCAGAATGGGCCAGGAGGCGATATCCTCGTCTGTTCATGGCATGAAAAGAGTTCCCTATGAGGTGCGTTTCCTGCAAGAACACAATGTCAGGCGAAATACGTTTCAAGAACTGCAGGACTACCCCCCGCTTTATCCTGTCCCCCAGCCCATTCACATTCCAGGAAAGAAGTCTCAGTCCCCTACCCCCCATCCCTGCCAGCACAAAATATCCCCCTCCCGGGGAGCACAATCATAATAGCACATCGAAAAATATTACCCCGCCTTGTGAAACAAACAAACAAACCCCAACCCCCCCCCCATCAACCCCAACAAAACTCCCCCCTCCCTGCACCCCTGCTTGCAGGAACCCAATCTTGAGGTAATTACTGCTTCTACCAAACTCTGCACAGTGATCAAATCTGAATTATTGAAACCAGCCGCCACCATACCCCAAAGACCCAGATGGCTTAACAGTGAGTGTTTGTTAGTAAACCGTCTGTTACACAAGGCCCTATCTGCAAAACCTTGGTGCCATCTGTCAGTTCAGATGTTAAGGAAGAAGTACAAGCTAGTTACCTCCTTGAGGAGGTAAGAAGTATTGACTGAACGGTGACATGAACTTGCCAGTGTCGCAAGTCAAAGAATGGTAAACTCTTTTGGGCCACTGTAAAAGATATGAGAGCAATGGGTCAGACATTAACATCGATCAGCTGCAATATAACTAGTGAGGCCTGGGAAGCACATTTTTACATGATGTATACAGTCTCTTCACACGATAAAGATTTGCCAGTGTTTCCTACCACCAAAGGAGTATCAATATCCCTGCCTGAAGTAGAGGAAGCTATTTACCAGAGCCTGGGTAATAAAGCCCCAGGCCCTGATGGGTTGCCTATAGATCTTGTTAAACATAAACTGGGCCACCCCCACACAAGTGAGGTACCATTTTTTTCAGGAGACTTAGCTTAACATAGAATTGTAGAGCAACTTGATAAAAAGACGGAATCTTCATAAGGTAAGAACTCTTCTTTATTTCCAACTCCTCTCTCCACTAGTACTCGTCACTCCTCACTTCAACATTCTAAGGTCGCCTCCAGGGAACCAGGAGCGAACCAAGATGAAAACATGGGTTGGGTATGGTGGAGCGTACCATATGTTAAATTTACAAAATAAAAGATATATTTTAAATGAGAAAGAAGAAACACGTTGTAACACATCTTCCCCCAACACAAAATAAGAAAAACATGTTGTAACACATCTTTCCCCCATAAAATAAACTGAGAATTATTTATACATAAAAAAGTCTTTATGCCAATCCAGAGTCTTGCGGTTCCTTTGTGTAACAGGTAAGTCATTTGGGTCTTGACTTTGTGACTCTACGGTATTATCAAGGGACTGGCTGTGTGTGTGTTGTGACTTAACTAACCTATTGAGAATTATTTGTACATAATAAAGTCTTTATGCCAATCCGGAGTCTTGCGGTTCCTTTGTGTAACAGGTAAGTCATTTGGGTCTTGACTTTGTGACTCTACGGTGTGATCAAGGGATTGGCTGTGTGTGCGTTGTGACTTAACTAACCTATCCATGCTCCACATTTGGTCATTATCCAATCTGGCTGTGTTGTTTCTTACTGCTGTTTTACGCATAGGTTTAGAAAACTTTGTTTCAGGATTGCTTCCTCTTGGATTCTTAACACAAACCCAGTCTCCCACTTTCCATTGTGGGATTTTGGTTCCATGTTTAGTGTCATAGTGAATTTTATATTTGGTTTGGTGTGTATCTATTTTGTCTTTAAAAGCTTGCATGTCTTTTGTGATGTGGGATCCCCCTCCCAACCAATTCGGAAAACAATTTGTACAAGGTTTCCTTCCTCTTAAAGCCGAGAAAGGGGAAATGCCAGTGATTAAATTTGGAGTGGTAGGCCCACAACATTTCTTGTAATGCTTGTTCAGTGGGAATTCTATTGACAACTGCCAATTGTATACAACCTTTAACCATGCGGTTCATTCTTTCCACCAGACCATTCGCCCTCGGACAGTAGAGGGGTGTTCTCAAATGAGATATGTTGAGTTTATCAAGGAACTCTGTCAAGGCATGAGAAGTAAATTAGACCCCATAATCTGTGATTATGGAGGATGGTATGCCTGCTGAAACAAATGTATATTTTAGAAATTGGATGACTGACACGGTTGTTATTTGGTTGACCATTTTGACTACGGTCCAATGTGAATGATAGTCGACTAAAACCAGTGCAAACTGTTTTATTACCCCCCTGAATTTGAAGGGACCCATAATGTCTAATGCAATCTTCTCCCAAGGTTTACCTGGTACAGATATCGGGTAGATGGGGGATTTCCTGGTTATCTTAGATTTGTCACTGTTAGCACACGTAAGGCAATTTTTTACTTTTGTTTCCACCATCGAGTCCATGTTGGGGTACCATTACCTTTCACGTAATCTAGCTTTAGTTAAGCTTATGCCTAAGTGGCCCTCGTGAACAAGGTCAATTATTTTGTTTCTGAGAGCTTCAGGTGGAATTATTTTATTGTCCCTGAATAAGATGCCTTGATCTATGTTGAGTTCATAACGTACCTCCCAGAACTTCTTTACATCTTCACTCATTTGATCAGAAGAACTGGGCCAACCATGTAAAGTGTAAGAAATGATTTGTGTCATGGTGTTATCTGTGTCCATGCAATCTAACCATTCTCGTGAAGTGATAGTATTAAGATTGCGTTTAAAGATGGGGTACTCAAGAGTTTCGAATTGTTCTTCCTTGTGAATGGGACTTCTAGACAGATAATCTGCTGCAGAATTTTGTAAACCTGGGACGTATTTGACTGTGAAAGAGAAACCCTCCAAACCCAGTCACCACTTAGCTATACGGGGGGTGTTACAAGAGTTATTTTTAGGGTTAAACATGAAAATTAGAGGTTTATGGTCTGTACGCAAGCAAAATTGAATGCCCCAAAGGAAGAATTTGAAATGTTTCACTCCCCAAAAACAAGCCAGCGCTTCCCTTTCAACCACCAAATAGTTCATTTCTGCCTTGGTAAGGGATCGTGAGGCAAATGCAACAATTCTTTCTTTGCCATCAATAATTTGTGAGAGGGTAGCCCCTAAACCTTTTCCACTGGCATCAGTAGTGAGAAAAGTCTTACGGTTGTGCTCAAAGTTACACAAATATGGGGCCAAAAGTATGCCCTCTTTTACTTTTGAAAACGATGTCTGGTGTTCGTCTGTCCATTTGAAATGAGTGTGGTTTTTTGTGAGTTCCCTGAGGTTGGTAGTTAAGTCTGAGAAGTGATCAACATATTTCGCCATATATTCAGCCAATCCTAAAAATGACTTGAGTTCATCTTTGTTGGTCGGTGCAGGAGCATCTCTTATCGCTTCAATGAGACAATGTTTAGGTTTAAATCCTTCCTTAGAAATACAATGTCCGAAGTATTCTACAGACTCCACACCAAATTGGCATTTTTCTTTTTTAAGTGTGAGTCCTGCATCTTTGAATTTAGAAAGGACTTGTCTTAGGATATCGTTATGTTCATTAATGTTGGCACCGTAGATTAGAACATCATCCTGGAAACATAACGTCTTGGGTACATTTTTTAAGACATGTTGCATAATTTTTTGAAATACCCCTGCAGCAGAAGCCAATCCGAAAGGCATGCGACAGAACATGAAGGTTCCCATGGGTGTAGTGAAAGCAGTACATTTTCTAGAGTCCGGATGCAGCTCCACTTGATGGTACGCCATGGAGAGATCCAAGACACTGAAATGAGTGGCTTCACCCATGGTGCTCAGCATCTCATGGATGCTGGGTAAAGGGTGCCTTTCTACAAGTATGTTGTTATTTAAGTCGCGTAGATCAATGAACGTTCGGATGTCTTGGCTATGACCTTTCTTAGCAATGACAATGGGGGCAACCCACTCAGAACAATCAACAGGTTGTATGATGTTAAGCTTTTCTAATCTATCTAACTCTGTTTTTAAAGGTTCCCACATAAGATGTGGAATGGGTCTAGTTTTGTGGATTACTGGTTTAGCATTTTGTTTTAACTGGATTCTGTGTTGAAAGTCTTTAAGTAAACCTAAGCCCTCTGAAAAAACTTCTGGGAACTCATTTGCGATGTGCTCACTGTTATTTGATGGATTTACCATCAAGACTTGTTCAGGATTATTGGGGTCTAATTTGATTCCCAGTTCTTTTTGATGTTGCCATCCGAATAAGTTTAACCCATTCTCTACAACATAAACTTTGCCTACAGTGGAACTGTCTTTAAAGGAAATAAGAGACTTAAACATTCCCTTCATAGGGATAGGGTCTCTATTGTAACCACTGGGAGCTATGTCTGCCTTATAAAGTTTATCTTGTTCTTTTCCTAAGATGGATTTGAAGTCTGAGAAGTTCACAAGAGTGAAGGGGGGAACAAGAGTCTGCAGACATTTTGACACTTTTCCCATCAATGGAGATGTTACATTCAGGATAGCTTTGATGTTCGTTTATTGCAACTTCATTAATTTGTAGAATAATTTTCTTGACTTGTGCTTTATCATCAATGAACCGATTTCCCCCATCTTCTTTGGAAAGCATCCACAAACTCTTGCTAAGTGCCCTTTTTTGTTACACTTTCTGCACCAAGCAGACTTGGCTTGACAATTATGGTTGTTTGCCAAATGATTGCTGCTTCCACAGCGATAACATTTTAATTTAGAATTCTCTGAATCTACTGTTTGGTTGCGCCAATTGTCATTCTTAGTTTTGGATGGTTCATTTTAAATTTTGCATACTTCTGACTCTTCTTCTAGATTAGTTATTTCAGCTACTTTTTCGTTTGATTCTGAAGAATTTATCTCTTTGATGCAAATTGCTGTGTGCTCAATGGATTTGGCAATTTTTATTGCCTCCTGGAGATCGGGTTGGAGATTCTAATAATTTTCTCTGAATTTCTTCTGTTTGTACAATGTACCAATTGGTCTCTGATTAACGAGTCATTGAGATCATGGAAATCGCACAGTTTGCTAAGACCTCTAAGAACAGCAATGAAAGTAGAAACGCTTTCTGGCTTGCCTTGAGAACGACTAAAGAACTTGTGTCTTTCTAACACTATGTTAACTTTGTCCCCAAAATGAATGCGTAGTTTTACCAGAGTGGTATCGTAAATGTCCTCATCAACTTCCTCAAGTTCTGGTTCTGGTAGTGATTCAAATATTTTCCTTCCATTGGGACCCAGGTTGTGTAGTAATATGTGCTGCTTCCTGAAAGCACTTAATTTTTCTCCTCCGATGGCTACAAGATATGATTCGAAGATTTTCTCCCAATCTTCCCATGGATTGCTGGGTTCTCCAAATTCATTCAAAATTGGCGCTGGTTGTGACATACTTGCAGCTGCCATAATGGAAGGAGTACCAGCGAAGGGAGAGACGAAAAAATCTTATATTGTGTGTATCACTGTGTGATGTTTGTTTGCAAAACACTAGTAATTGGCTAAACATAAGAGAAGTGTACTTTAACAGTAATATCGAGTATACAAGGAAATCCCTATATAGAATAAAAAGGGTACAAATAATTATGAGAAATTTTCAAGTCTACACGTCACTCCTTAATTTAATATAATACACTATTATTCCAAAATTCGATGACACACAGATTGTTGTGCGTATTACTATAATCAATGTGTTAACACGCTATGGAGTGTGTGTATCCGAAGAAGAATTTTTTTTAAATGCCTCAATCTAATGGAAAGAGCACTCAGCGGTTTTGACATTTAGAGTCTTTTGAAGGTGTGTGTGTCACCGTCAAAATAAAGGGTAAGACACACTGTGGAGTGTGTGTCTCCGAAGAATAATCATTAGAAAAGTGCCTAAATTTAAATGACATCTGTATTCATTGGTCTTTGTATGTAGATTATGTAGAAAGTATGTGTGTCACCGTAAAATAAAGGTAAGACACACTGTGGAGTGTGTCTCCGAAGATGAACTTTTAAATATGAAGAAACTTGTACTCTATTTTACATGGATTCGCGCTCAGCGATCCTAATATGAAATTATGCTGACGGTGTGCGTGTCACTGTGAAAACAACATAGACACGCTGAGTGCGTATCTCCGAAGAAGAAGAAAGGAAGTATTGCAGTTTACTGAGAGTACGGCTCCAAAGTGGCTGGGGCGCTGGGAGCGTCACGCCGAGAGGAAGCCGGCTGTAAGGAGGCTGTAGCTTCGTGGGCGTTCCTGAAGGAACAGACTGAATCCGGTGATTCCTTTCAGAAGAGAGGCAGCGAAGGGCACAAAGATGCTCCAGGTACTTCAACTGAAAGCTCGTTAAACTGAAGCTCCGCTTACACAGAGCCCAATTTGCAGCGCCAGATGGAATTTTATTCATTTGTTGGATTCCCAGGAACACCACAGGAGTCAAGGTGGAATCGACTCGCTAGGCAGTTGGCAGCGCAATAGAAAACGTAGCGCTATTAGGAAAGTTCCCGGAGCCTGCAGAGTTCGGAGAGAAGGACACGGTCACGGGTACACCGCAACCCACTGAACTTGAGGAGACTGCCCTAAAACTGGCGGACGGAAACCCGGGTGCGAGAACACAGTCTTGCAAATACTGTTGTGCCTGATGAACTCGATAGCAAAACTCCTCAAAAAACACGGAAGAACGAAGAATCCAATACCTCCAGAGGCCAACACCCAAGGCTCAGTACTTAGCAGGCAAAGGCAGAAGATGAAATTCGTTCACATCCAGCAGCGCCACAAGCCCCAAACAAGATTGAATGCAGCAAACACCACCAGTCCCCCCTCAATAACTAGACCACCTCACCAGATCTTCACGATGGTGGCATCACGACTAGTCACTTTGAAGACTCGCAGGTTGCCAGATTACTTTCAGAACAGCTGGTGGAGTAGCATACAGAAGGGGAGGAGCAGGATACATCTGTCCCCTCACACAGATCGTCGCCAGTGATAAAAAGACAGAATCTCCATAAGGTAAGAACTCTTCTTTATTTCCAACTCCTCTCTCCACCAGTACTCGTCACTCCTCACTTCAACATTCTAAGGTCGCCTCCAGGGAACCAGGAGCGAACCAAGATGAAAACAGGGATGGGTATGGTGGAGCGTACCATATGTTAAATTTACAAAGTAAAAGATATATTTTAAATGAGAAAGAAGAAACACGTTGTAACACAACTGTTATTACCTATTGACTTTTGATGCATTTCTGCCTTCCTAATGAAAGACAATGTGTAAAAAAGAAGTCATTTTGAAAAATGATCTATAATTCTTATGCTAGTATGGGTACTCACAATTTCGCAAATGTGCAAATATCTACTGTTTCTAAACTCTATATTTTGTTCCAATTTCAGAAATACATAGGTGTCTTTCATACCGATTTTTCCATGGATATATTTTCCCAAATTAATTGCTATATACCCGGTACATAATAAAAAACCATTGCAAGACACTGCTTAGTTATTGGCTCTGAGTTAGTCAGGTTCTTGGTGAATCTACAAGTCCTATATAGCCCCACAACCAGAATGATCCAGCAGACGTAACAGTATATTACTTTCAAACAGTTGTCATAATTAAAAGAAGTTAAAGGTGAAAACGTTGACACAAATGGCTGTTTTTTTCAACTAATTTTCAATTTTTCCTATATTCAACTGTTAGTTTCTATAAAGAAACTTTAAAGGATCAGCACAAATGCCCCCTTGCTGAATTCAGAATTTTGTCTACTTTTCTAAAATGTATAGCTTTGCAGGATCCATTATTGCTTTCACACCCATTTCTACAAATAACTGAAAGGTGGTTGAAAGCACAAAAAATAGCAAAAATAGGCTATGTCCCAGAAAAATGCCAAAACTGTGTAAAATATTTTGGTTTTCAAAAAACAAAAGTCTGCTTGTCCCTGAAAGCAGGGAAAATGGTGATTTCAGCACAAAAAAACCCTTTGTTGATACTATTTGTAGGGAAGAAAACAGACGCTTTCATCTGTAGCACTTTTTTACCATTTTTCAAAAAAGAACCTAAAGTGGGCTATATTTTGGCTTATTTCTGGGTCCCCTCCAGGGGAAGCCACAAACCCTGGGTACCTTTACAATCTCCATGATGTTGAAAGAAAAGGACGTAAATTTGGCTTGAATACCTTATGTGGTCAAAAAGTTACATGGGCCTAAGCGCGAACTACCTCAAATAGCCAAAAAAAGGCTTAGCATGGTGGGGGGGAGGCCTAGCAGCGAAAGGGTTAACACTACCCTCCGATAAAGCCTTACTGCTCGCCCACACTACCACAAATAGAGATTAAGGTATTAACTACTATTACCTCTGCCTACCTTTGGGGTTCCACTGGACTCTGTGCACACTATACCTTACTTTGGTATAGCATATACAGAGCCAGCTTCCTACAGCAAGAACACAAGTCCAAAAGCTGGTTTACACCAGTCGAGCTAAGAGCTGGCTTATATAGTGTGGGAGATGTACCTCCAAAGATCACAAGAACATGATAACGTCATAGTGGTTATGAAGGCATGATGCAACCACAGCAAATCCCTCAGTGTACATTACTAAGGAGCATTTCCATCTACAGCACCCAATACAAGGTTGTTGGTGTAGAAAAAGAACCACATCTGCCATGGCTGCCGATCAGGGAAAGGATCCTGTTCAAGGCTATGTGTTTGGTCCATAAAGCCTTTGGAAGAACGGCCCACCCATTCTCCAATCTCTGATCACTCCCTATCAACCGAAGAGAGACCTTCGGTCATCTGTCTCTTTTCTCGCTCTTCAACCCAGAATAAGAAGGATCAGATGTGGCGTGCGATCCTTTTCATATAATGGTGCCATTGGTTGGAATGCTCTTCCACTTCAATTGCGGAAAGAGCCTAATCTTCTCTCATTGCGCAAGCTTTTAAAAACTTGGCTGTTTTAGTTTTTGTATCTTTTTCTACTGTTCTTCCGCTGTACTCATCCGCAGCGCTGGGAGGCCTCCGGGTAGCCATTGCGCTTTATAAATGTCATTCCATTCCATTCCACATCCACTCAGAGTGAAGCCACAGCAGACAGCAAACTACGAAGAACAACTTGCAAAGTAGAACCACGCAAACAGAGTGAAACCGAGCAAAGTGATGCCAAACAACACCTCCCTTTTATAGCTGCACCAACACAAACTGAATAGAACATCTCCCAAACCAGCCTGCACAGTCTGTGTATACAGTGGCACTTGTCCAGGATGCCAGGGTGGCAGCTCCAAGTCACGTTCTACTACCAAATGCCATTCAGTCACAGCGAAGGTAATATTCACTCCCTCACGCACACATTGAAGCACAATCAGCAGAAAGCCAGGAACATACATCATTGTTACTTACGATCAATGAGTGAAACAAGCCTCGGTGCATCAGCCCCGACATTCTGGGCACAGAGAAAGCCACTCAGAGGAGAAGCATGAAGTGCTACACAGGGAATTAACTTGGTACCAACACCCACACACAACGCAGTGAACATCACAATACATCATAACTTGTACTATGGATCATAAGACAATCCTTTGCAATATACATCCACAATCATATAGATTCCACAGCATTGCAAACACCTTCAGCCCTACACAGTAGTCACTGGGCGACTGAGCACCCTGCCAAGACAAAGCGCCAAACAAAAAGAATATACTGCCCTACCCCACGAGACAGCTGACACAATCCAAAGGTAGGCACTTCTTTGCTAGGTCTCTGGCCAAGGGATGTACCAGTTAATTGGCTAGTTAATTGGGTGGTGGTCAAGCAGTCACTGTGGGTGTTGCTGCAATGCATACCAGACAACACTGCCATGGTTGATGAGAGACCCAGCACCTCCAAAGAGCACCCTAGGAATAATCAATGACATATTCTCGCTCACATGGATTAGGCTGAAGGCCCTGAAGAACATTCCCCACCAGTTAACACCACAGTAGAGAAATCCTTTATTCTATAAACTAGATCCCCTCCACATATGTAGCCGAAACATAACATAATGACTAAATGCCTTCGCGTGTACCTGCAGGGATGCAGGTACCTAACTGTCTCTGCCTGTGCAGCATGAAGTAACAATAATACCATGCAGTTGTTATGGGAGGACGTTTTCAAGTACTGTGTGCCAAATGGTTCAGGTATCTCCACTTCCGTGTATTTTCTCATCCGTTCCACCAGCATATCCCCCGTTTGCACATCTTCTTGTTGATCTGTGTCAAGACACAAGACACACCAGTGACAGGAATATGCATTTGTAACTGCAAACTTTTTTGGGGGACTCTGTTGTTGTTTTTTTTCCTCTTCTTTTGTGATTGTGTATGATGGGTGCCGTGGAAGGTGGGTGTTTGGCAATGTTTCTTTTGTAGTTCAGTAGTGCATCACACACAGCGAATGATATGTAGTTAACGTTGTTCTTGTTACTTTAGTTGTAGTTATGCGGTATGCTCTTTTTCCTTCTCGTCAAGTGTCTTCACAGTTACTTCTATAAATAATATTTGTATTCACGTCATGATCAACTTCTGAATCACTAATTACCACAGCATCTGAGTCCTCTATGTTGGCTTGTATCCTATAAGTCCTTTTGTGCATCATTATTTGAGACTTGATAGTCCCAGATGGAGAAAGAAGTGCAATAAATAAAATGCGCTCCTAGACCATGTCTTTGCTTGATCATATCTGTAGCCTGAGTAGGGTTTACCAAAATGTAGGAACTGCATAGGCGGAGAGTATTTTATGCATAATCCGTCTTCCAAGGCTGCACAGCACGTGGCTTCTTCCCTCTATCTTCGATAGAGCCGCTGGGACCCTCTTACAATACCTAAAAGAAACAGGGTTTGCTGCTCCACCACTTGCACAATAACTACGCATTCATCATTCAGCTACTAGAAGGGATGGATCAGTGTATGCAACATTGGGGTCAGCATGCACAGAACCATTTTATACAAAACAGGTCACATGGGGGCGCTGTCGATTCATTTATGGATTGAATCCCAGCCTGATCAGACGTGTTTCACGGCAGTGAGTACAATTTTACAGAATCTGCATGTTCTGCTCATTTATCTCCAAACAAAAACCGCCCTTAGATCTTGATGGAGAGGAACCACATAGGCTATTTACCATGATCTTCAATCAAATGCAGAGTCCACATCCTTTTCAATGGTGGGAGCCCATTGCATGTGCTCGATTTTCTGAGACTGAGTTCAGAAATGGAGATGCTTTGACTGTGTTTTAATCCACGATGCAGGAGAACAGAAGCCCAGCCAGCCAATGAACATCGGTGTGGTGGAGATGTTCGCTGGAAACTCGGGTCGCCATCCGACTCTTCCATCATCGACCCATCAGCAGGTGATGTGTAGTGCAACCAGCTATCCATGCACCTATCAGTGAGCCGCACCTTTGACCACATCAGCTACAACCATAATTTCCCTGGCTTCAGAACACTTACAGCTGAATGTAGACATATTTCAAGCCCTCTGCATGGTAGTCATCCCCCCTGGGAGTTTCCTGCGCCCACAAGAAAGTCTGGCAAAGAGCATGTGGATTAACAGGGACGTGGATGGTGGGGGAGATACAGAGAATACTTACTGTTGGTAGTTCTGATATCTGTCCTGCTGAAGCCTGGTCCTACACAGCAAGAAATGAATGAGTCTCACTCATCCAGCATTAGTACTGACATAAAAAAAACATAAAGTGAGGGTGAGGGGCCTAGGGGCCTTGCCACAGTCATTTTGAGGATGTCAAGTAGTTTTCTTGTAGTGCTTTTTTACATACTCTTACATGCCTTTGTAAATTGGTCCCAAAACATCTACATTGGTAGTAAAATGGGAATACTCAGGGAATTTTCATATACAATTAGCACAATTAGAAAGAATGGTAGTGTCTTTGCGATTTTACCAACAGAAAGTTGCATGTTTCATTGCCAATTCACAAAGGAATTTGAGAACATGTAAAAAAGTCCTCCTGTAGCACTAGGACCCGCACTCGTAAAAGCCATTGTGAAACACGCCGCTATGTGATCTGGTGCTAGTTAGAGATCAATTGAAGGCAGAAACTTTATTTGCAAACAGATGAGTTTCAATATTTTGAAAAAAGTGAAAATTACCAGTGGATTGACTGGATATTGGCAACCTGTTTTTTTAGTGTGTGTTATAGTTTTTTTATTGACCAAACAGCAGTTATAATAATAATCCACATTTGTAAAGCGCAAACAATCACCCGTAAGGGTCTCTAGGCGCTGGGGGCCGTCGGGAAGATTAAGCGAGCTATTGGCCAGAGTCACATGGTGCCGGGCTAATCTGCCGCCGCCGATCGAACCGAGATCCCCAGATTCCGGAGTCAGTCGCCCTGGCCGCGGCGCCACACCTCTTATACAGCACGAACACCATATGACATCCAACTATATTAATTCCAAACAGTTATAGGCTGGGTGATGCGGTACAGTGGACTGAAAAGGGAAGGGAGGGGTATATGGACATTTGGAAAAAGAAAGAAAACAGGTAGTATTCAAGAGAGACTGACGCCCAGTATTGGTGACCCGGGAGAGAGACCCACCTCCCACTATAAGTCCGTCCCTTAGAGGTCAGATCCAATGAGGGGCTGGTGGCTCCGGGGCCCGCGGGTGAGGGAGAACAGTGGTGGGAGTACTGGGGGGTGCCCTCTGTGATAAGGAGTGGTGGGGCGATGGGGTGCGTTTCCAGGTGTCGGTGTTGCAGACAGCAGGGCTGGGTGGGGGCCGGAGTCATGTCGAAGGGGGGTGGAGGAAGAAAGCCCTCTGCAGTTGGCGCGGGTAGGTCCAATGTATATTGTTAGAAAAGTGGATGGATGTTGGTGAAGGATGGGACAAGCAGAACTGGGGGCAACGACGGCACCCTTGGGAAAGGAGCGGGTCCTGTCACCTTATTGACTTGCGTGTCCGGAGGGAGGGAGGGCAAGGAATGATTAAAGGTGGGGGGTGTGGAAGATGAGAAGGACGAAGGGGAGAGGGGTGGGGTGGGAGGAGAAAAGGATGTAGGAGAGGCTGGGGTCGAAGTATGTAGACCACAAGTGTGTGGGGCAGGAGAAGGGGGAGGAACCTCTTTCATAAAGTGACAGCTTCAACCAAAAAGGTTTAGCAGCAAATATAAGACAGGCAGACCTTAGGGACTACAAACAGTAATTTGGTGGAAGAGTGCAGAATAGGAGACGGAGCATAGGAAGGTATTTACTGTAAAGCAGAGATATAATGAAATTAGATATAATATAGTCAGTGACTTGATCTGTATGGTTATTTGGGTATCATCAGCATAGACATTGAAAATCTATCCGAAACGTTGAATAAAAGCTGCCAGGGGTCATGAGTGTGGGTCATTGAGGTACAAAGAACCTAAAGGCTCAATAAGTCAAGCGGATAAGTGGAGGACTAGGGACTGAGTGTGGTCTGAGAGGAAGGATCTAATGCAGTCAAATGATAATCATGTGGAGCCTATGGAGTTTGTGACAGTACCAAGGCACAGCTGGAATACAGAGCAATTCAGATAACTTCAAGGGCTGCCACATCCATGCTTTCAGTTCCATGGGTGTTGGAGATGGCCCTTTTTGCACGGCTTCCCCTAAATTTTTGCCTTCCGAATATGAACCTAGTTTAGTTGGCATTAGGCACTTTTTTCCTGCTAACTAGTGGGAATGTGCTTGTGCTCTCTCCCTAAAACATGGTACAGTTAGCATATACCTTATTTACTTTAATTTAATTCTAAGTCCCTAGTAAATGGTGCTAATGTACCCAGGACCTATAAATTAAATGCTACTAATGGGGCAGTAGAATTCATTGTGCCACCCACTAAAGTACCCTTTAAAACATCTCGGGCCTTTTGCTGCAGGCTGTAGTGCAGTTTTAAACTGCTATTTGAACCTGACAAAATAAACTTTTTGCTAAGCCTAATCATTCCTTTTTAATACATATAAGTCACCCATAAGGTAGGCCCTAAACGCTTCCAGGGCAGGGCAGGGTGCTTTGCATTTAAAAAGTAGGACATGTGCGCTTATGTTTTACATGCACAGACAGTGAAAAAATCATGAAAAAGTAATTTTTCACTGTAGTAAGGTCCATCTCTCCTATTGACTAATACCGGGTTACCTTATTACATTTAATAAGAGCAAACCTAGGATAGGGAGCAGATATTTATAAACAGCTTACAGTCAAATGAATTGTAATTTAAAATCTGCTATAATGATAAAGTTGGGTTTTAAGTTACATTTCTGAAAATCCCACTTTTAGAAAGTTGGCATTTTTGTGTCCCAACCATTTGTTCCTTCTGCCAATGCCCTGGATCACATGACTGTGAATTGCTCTGATGTTTGGGTTTGTGTATTGCTTCCAGACTGTAACATAAGGGTGCTTAGGCATGAACAGGACCGCCCACCCTGACAGGAGGACTGGTGAGGAGCTGTGCGCACCCCCACTTAAACTTGAAAGGGCTTCACCTTCGGCGTAGACAAAGTAACTTGAAAACAGGTCTGCCCTTCGTCACCCCCAGACAGTTTGCACCCTTAAGAGGGGAAGGAAAGGCTCTTTCCAAAAGCAGATGTGGGGGTATGACACCACACAAAGGTTGGCACCAGGAATAAATACTGGACCTCCAGAGCCACTCTCCTGAACACTCCTGGACCTGCAGACATTACAGAAGTAGGACTGCCCTGCTGGTGAGGATTGCTTTGCTGTCTGAGAAGGAACACTGTATCTGCTTAATTTCATCCCAGGGTCCGTTGACTGACCTCCTGTGTGATCTACAGGGTTATAACAAGCTCCTGTGGCATCCCTGCAATTGCCCACCTGACCTGCTGCACTGGACCTGACTGTGCCCTGCTGGCCCCTGCTGGAGTGAGTTCCTGACCCCAGAAGGTGCCCACAAGGTCTTGGACCTTTGGCTGGCATTAGTTTGAGCTTTTCCAAAGACAAAAAGGTGAAAATTGCAAATGGGCCCCTTCGCACCAAGACTCTGATGCCTGCGGTGAGACCTTCTCTTCGCTGCTACCATGACCACCAGCGATGACTGGCAATGTGAGATCTGCACTCCATACTTCAGCAGGGACAGCCCACGGTGACCATCAAAGGGAAGCTACAGCACAAACTGTCCACAACGTCCAACCAGCTCTTTGCGCTACAGCAATGGCAGCCAACAACGCCAGGCCTGTTCTTCAAGCTAAAGCAATGACCATCCGTGACACTCTAACAGCTCCTCGTGACCTGCTCCAACATGAATGGAACGCTTCACGCCAGACTTGGAAGGTAACTTTTTAGTGGGACTAACTTGGTCTTTCTATCCAACACGCTCACCATTCCTGACAGCATGACCCTGTGACTTTCCCCCAGTCCAGCGCTATCAGATGACCACAAGTGGTGCTCTTCATTTTTAGCTGTTTATTTCCCTTAAAACTTTAAAATGTAACATTTCCGGTCCTACTGATTGGATTAGAGTGTTCTGGTTTAATTTATGTAATAAAATTTACTCTATTTTCCTAAATTGGCTTGCGATTTCTCTTGTGTTGTGTTTTCACTTTATTCAGTCAGACCATGATGGTTTAACGCAGAGATGTAAACTGGATAGGTGTGTAGAGTAACTCAGGCCCATGGGAAGTGTGGAGAGCTGGGTTCTTGTTGCGGTACACCCCTCACTTTTTGCTTGGTCTCTGATGCAACTTTGACTGAAGATTATAGTGGATTCCTGCTAACCAGGTCCCTAGTACCAGTGTTCTTTGCCAAAACTGTACAATTGTTCCCTCCAATTGGCAAAACCTTTAGCACATTCTGTAAGTCCCTAGTAAATGGTACCCTTGGTAGCTAGTGCCCAAGGTTCAAAAAAGGGTGCCTATGGGCTGCAGTACAAATGTTGCCACCCTATGGGACCCCTCACTAAACTCATGCAGGGCTGCTATCGCAGGCTACGTGTTTTGGTGCAGGCAATATCGAAAACACGACCTGACACACATCACTGTGTTCCAGGCCTCCTAACACTGCATGTAATACTTGTATGTCACCTCTACAGCAGGTCTTAAAGCCTTAAGGCATGGTTGGTATTACATGTGAGGGCATACCTGCATGAGCAATTATGCCCCTGTTTTGGTCAGTTCCATTACTGCCTGTGGAAGTAGAGGGAAGCCATTTCAGAACATGTGCTGGACACTGGGGAAAACAAGTTCTCTAGCTACATGATGGCTTAACTGACAATATGGATGTTTAGTATCACAAATTTCATATTGATAAACCCACACTGATTCCAGGGTTGGATTTACCAACACATACACACAGAGGACGCCTTAGGTGTGCCCCCCTAAACACCTACCAGCCTCTGGTGTGCATGTTGACTGTTTTCTGTCAGCCTGCCACCTGAGACACTGTTCTGACCTACTAGGGTGAGAGTCTCTGCCCTCAGGAGACCCAGAACAAAAGCCTGTCCAGGAAGAGGGTGTCAAACACCCCCCACAGGATGACCTGGTGATTAGCATTCCTAGGCCGGCAATCTTCAAAGAGCTGCCGCCTTTGGAATGCAAATGTGACACCCCTCCCTGGAGAGGAAACTGACCCCCTTTGTCCAGAGTCCCTCTGGCACATGGACATGTGCGTGCCACCCTCATGCTAGTACTACCCCTGAGGAGGGCTAAACTGAGGTGGACATGACTTTTCAGAAGTATCCATCTTTGTGATGGCATACTTAGGAATTCTGGGACAGGGTTATGCCCACTTCCCAGAGGAGGTGTTCATATAGGGGGTGTAATGACTCCAAGGGTCCGTAGCCCATTGGCTACCACCCTACACTCCCCTAAAACCCCTAAATTCAGTATTTAGGGGCGGCCTTGGTACCAGAAGAGGAGACACTGATAGCGCAACAAGAACAGAAGACCCAGCAACTGACTTGGCAGCAACCCTGCCGGCCTGCCTGCTGACTTCGCCCGTTGCACCAAAAGTTGATTTGTCATGTAGCTGCTGATTCCCCTAAACCCGGGAGACCTGCCAGGCTTCACTCAGGAAGCAAAACATCCAGAGGAATGACGGAACTGTCCCTTGGAGACAGCAAAAGAAGGATCAAGAGGACTCCGGCACCACCAAAACCCAACGCTGCCAAGCATCACTGCACCCAAGCCCCCCCACCCATGTCAAAGTGGGCCAATGATGTCAGCGTGGTCCCAAAGTCCTCAAAGTACCTGGTTCACTGTGGAGTGACTCCTCATGAACTCCCTGAGGTCGCCTGCATCCTCTGTTGGCAGGCCCCCTCAACGGCGAGTGTTGCTGGACTGAGAAACCCAACATCCCAAAGACCCTCTGCACCCATACACCCCTTCCCAGAGAGAAGACCAGAGGTGTCCCCACATCCCCCAAAATCGCAAGAACCGAAGCCAGTCTTTGGTTTCACTAGATTGGCCTCTCAGTCCTCTCCTGCATCCTCTTTGTGAGCGGACCAATTCCCATTGGTTTGCATTGGGCTCCCGACACTGTTAACACTACTGCACCTGGCCGCCATAGTGCCGCTGGAGGTGGCCCGTTAGAGCTGCCTTGGACCTTGCCCTGTACTCACCTTTGAACCAAGACTCTGGTCCCTTAAGTCACTGACAAGAACTGGTAAACCACATATCATTTTTCTTCCATTGGTTAACATTGCAGATCTCAGAAATTGAATTAAGTTGACTTTTTGAACTAAAAAGAATTCATATTTAAAAATGTACATACCTGAATGATTTTATTTTTTAATGTCTAAACATATATATAAAGATACTTGCTATTTTTACAAATTGGTATGTATTTCTTTCTTGAGTTGTGTGTCTCATTTATTGACCATTGTGTGTATTTTCAGATATCTTGCACTTCTCTGTGAAGGGCCTAAGGCTGCTTGACCACACTACCCCCTAGCAGAGTACCTTGGGATTGCCATAGCATGCAGCGTTTCCTTTTCCCATTACCGTTCTCTCCCTACAGAATGTGACTACAGTTTTCCCTCTGCCACGGAGGAACCATGATGTGAAACCAAAACATTATGGGGCAGATTTACAAGCCCCTTGTGCCTCTTTTACGCCACTGTTGCATCACTTTTGTGACGCGGCGGCGGCGCAAAACCAGCGCCATGCTGCGGGGTATTTACAACGTGACGCATCTGGGAGATGCGTCACGTTGTAAAGCCCTGCGCCAGAAGTAGGCGTTCCTGCTCAGGGGGGGGGGCGTTCCGTCGCAGGAACGCCTCTTTAAAGTGGCAGAGTGAAATCTACAAGATTTCACTCAGTCACTTTTGAGCCCATACTGCGTCAAAACCCTGTGCCTGCTTGAAGCAGGCATAAGGATTGACGCAGCATTGCGAAGATAGGGCACCCTAGAGCCTTGCTGGAGCTGCGTCGCGCTTGTGACGCAACTCCAGCAATGCGCTGCCTTTACGGCACAGATGCGTCACGCATCTGTCCGTGTTATGCCCCATGGTGCGGCGCATCCATGGTGGCGGAGCCGTGACGCACAATAACTGGCGCATCCCTGCTGATATGCAGGGATTCGTCAGTTATTGTAAATCTGCCACTTCATACGTATGTGATGTGTGTCTCATTGTATTTTATTTTATATATATGTTTGTGCCCGTGGAAATATTTTCTTAAAACCAAAAATTGTTTTAAATTAGACTACATTAGAAGTGCCCACTGACAATATGTTTTCAATGTCACATATCTACCCACTTGGGGAATGCTCACTACAAGAATTGTTTCTCCTGAACACAAAGGAACACATCTACAGCCAAGGTGCTGTTAAGACTAATTTTCCTCTTTATCTTTACAGAAACAGAGACAATGATCTACAAACAGGTAGTAACTGCCCTTTCGCTAGCATGCAATGATAATGCGTCCATTCTAATACTATAGGAGTGGTACCAGGGAGTGTAGTTCCTAGGTCCTGATGAAAAGTCAATAGGGACACGGGTTGAAACATGTTGACCTTTTAGAAAATTAAGAACATCACAAAATGTATTTCCTATTTCCCCCCTGCCATTTTGAATCATACCGACCAGTGCTCAGGATAAATAGGATACACCTACTAGCCAGGTATTTTTAAGATACACTCCAGCACAACAAACCCCCCACTCCCGTTTAAACATCATTCCCTTTATCATTGTGTATTCAACCAAAAGTGCTCCAGCGTACTCCGTAGGTTGAAGCACGCCCGCTCCGCAGCGGAACGGGATGGACCCAATGATGAAGCCATCAAGGGGTAACCCTGGTGGGTGAGAGTTTTCAAAGAAAAATAATTGTTTTCTTCAAGCAGAGTTTTAGGCCCCCTTTTCTCATGGCTGGGTTACATAAATTTGCTTTGGAGGATGAACCCAGTCTATCCTGATTCATTCCTTGTTTGATATATGGTCCCACTTTTATTCCTGGTGCCAGCCTTCATGTGGGGCAATTCCCTGACCTACCCCAAAACTGGTTCTGGTGAGTTCGGGCCGGATACAGGGACCAGGTAAGCCTGCTGAAAAAAGTAACTTAAATCCAGCTTGCTGAGCATTGCTGTTCAGAGGAGCTGCGGGGCTGCGATGCGAGGTCATGCATCAAGGTGGGTTGCGCTGGAGGGTAGAGCTTCCTTTAGTGATGATTTACCTATCCCCCAGACTATTTTATCAAATGATGAGCGGCACCTTAAATGGTCTACAGTGAGTAAGCAAGCTGATACACTTACCGCTATTAATGTTCAGCTTGATAAAGTATTAGTTAAGATGGGTGATGGAGCGTATTCTGGGTCGCAGTTCTGTTGTTTTGAGCAGGATCATAATGAATTGTTTATCAATCTCAAAGCTAAGTTTTCTAAAGTTGGTGCTTCCAAGGCCATGGTGAGCAAAAAGCTTGAGAGGTGGTACAACAAGTCCTGTAGGAACGCTCGGGCTGGTCTGAGTTTAGCTTTAAAAACAAGGAATTTAGAGGCAATTAGAGCAGCCCGTTGTAATTATAGTGCGACAACCAGTAGGGCAAAAAGAGAGTGGGATGACCAAGTGTGGCTGAATCTTAAAGACGCATGCTTAACAAAGAACCAGGCACTTTTTTGGGATATTTACAAATGGGAAGGTGGTGGACTTGTGGCTAGCCCACAAAATAATGTACCCCAAAATTCCTGGGTTGAATACTTCAAGCCGCAGTATGCTAATGCTGAAGGCAACTGTAGCGGGATGAATCCTGCCCCTAAATTTTATGAAGGTAATGTTTTTAGCTTAGAGGATGTCGATAAGGCATTGAATGTTGTTATCGCAGGGCGAGCTCCAGGGATGGATCGTATACCTGTGGACTTATTCCTTAGTGATAAAGTGAGATGGAGAGTATATATTAATTACTTAGCTAATGCCATTGCCCAGGGGATGGCTGTTCCTCACACCTGGAAAGGAGCAGAAATTGTGCCCATCTACAAAAAAGGTGATAAGTCTTTAGCGAGTAATTATAGGCCTATTAGCTTGATTGACTCCTTACAAAAACTAATGGGTCGTCTGGTCCTGGGTAAGATACAGGACTGGATGGATGAGGAGATATCCTCAGCCGGTTGCAAGCTGGGTTTCGCTCAAGGACTAGTACGATTGATCAGGTCTTTAGATTTATTCTTTTGTACTGGCGCGTAGTGGTTTTGGGAAAAGGTACATTATATGCTGTTTTTGTGGACTTGAAGGCAGCATTCGATCTTGTCCCTCGAGGGAAGCTTTGGCAGGTATTGGTGGATTTAGAAATGCCACGGGAATTGTTATCTCTGATTGTTCGCCTTCATGAGGACACCTATGCAAGAGTTAGATGGGGTAGGCAGGGGGAGACCACAGATGCTTTTCCGGTAGAGAGGGGAGTGAGACAGGGATGCGTCATGGCGCCTACCCTGTTCTCACTTTTTATAAATGGAGTGGCTAAATACCTCTCCCTGGTTCCAACTGATGCCCCTGTGTTGGCAGGTGAGTGCATCCCGGTCCTTATGTTTGCGGACGACACCCTAATACTTTCTAAAACTCCAAGTGGTCTTCAGAAGGCACTCCAGTGCTTTATGGTCTTTTGCGATATGCGAGGGCTTGAAATTAATAGCACTAAAACTAAATTTATGGTACTTACTGAACCGAGTCGTTCAAAACAAATCAAACGGTTCAATGGAGGCATATATATGGGCAATTGCCGGCTAGAGCAGGTCAATGCCTTTACCTATTTAGGGGTTAACCTCCAGTGTGACATGAGCTGGAATATGCAGTTAGACACAGGTATACTGAGGTTTAAGCAACAAGTAGGCGCTTTACTCAAACGATTCAAGTCTTCTTTCACCAAACCAATTAGATCAGTTTTAGAGATCTATGGGATGAAAGTCTTGGGTTCAGTTCTTTATGGCGCCGAGTTGTGGGGATTTTCCAACTTGAAGCAATTGGCTACCCTAGAAAATGAGTTTCTTAGGAAAATTACTTGTGTCCCCCGAAGTACCCCTCTAGCCCCCTTGTATTATGACCTTGGCAAGAAGTCTGTGTACGATCTTGCCATGTTGCGTCCAGTATTATACTGGCGTAGGCTGTGGACCACGGAGGAACTCTATCATTATGCTAGGGGTCTTAAGGATGTAATTGAGAAGGATTGCTTCCATAAAATTAAGTGGCTTAAATCAATTGGTTCTCTCTTAGGGAGAATGGGGTTGAGGGAACTGCGGGATGATCCTATTAATACTGTTTTTCCCTCTAAGGCAGAAATGAAGAAGATCTATTGGGAGATGATTTTTACTGAAAAGTGTTATGCAAATGCTTCTGCCCATCTCACAGAACGCTTTCTTGAATTTAAATCCCACCTACTACTGAAACCCTACTGGGACTCAATAGAGAAACCATTAGATCGGAAGCTTTACTTCCAATTTAGGATTGGATCCCTCCCTATTAGGGCTTTTACGTCTAGCTGGGCGGGGATAGATGGTGATAAATGTCGCAACTGTAAGGATAAGGTAGAGACGATGAGCCATTTCTTGTTTTTTTGTCCATTGTATGCAGCCCCAAGAAATAAATGGGTCAAACCAATATGCCGTCTTATTGGGGTCCGGGAACATGATGAGGCATTACGAATATTACGTTCTGATCCTAGCCTTCCAATTGCACTGGCTATGGCAAAATTCTTGAAATGGGCATGGTTAATAAGAGCCAAGGAAGATTGCTAGGTATATGAAATCCAATAAATTTTAAGATGGAGGCTCGCTCTAGTTATTAATTATTGAATCATGGTTACTTTTTGTACATCCCCTTTTTAAGAAATTCATTCGACACTAAATATGTGAGTTTAATTGTTTTTTACTAATTTTAATTATTTATCAACTGTTTTTATGACTTGTATTATGTTTTATGTATGTTTGTGATACTTTTATGACTTATTGTCGAATAAAGTTTACAAATGTAAAATGGTTGCGCTGCATTGATTCCGAGGAGCTGTGGGTCTGTAATGCGAGGTCTTGCATCAAGATGCGTTGCGCAGAGGCAGTTCTGAAGAGATACAATGTTGCGATGCAAGGTCCTGCATCAAGATGTGTCATACAGCGGTTGTTCTGAGCGGCGGCGAGGCGATGCTTTGCGCTATATATGCTAGGACCACAGCTGGGTTGGCAGAGCACCTTTACCCCCACTTCCAAGGGTCCAGGACTGGGATGTCACCATTTGGATAGCAAGACTCACAGCAAGTAGAGTCCAGGTGCTTGGTGCAAGATGGTTGGACCCTTTTCTGCTTCTGAGGCTCTGATCAGGAGGCCAGCCAACTAACATTTGGAGTCACTCTGGGGATCCAGGGTTCAAAATGCAGGTTCATTCCTCACTCAGACAGCAGGGCAGCAGGGCAGCAGGGCAGCAGAGTAGCAGTCCTTCTGGCAGAGCAGCACGGCAGCCCTTCTGAGTCTTCCACAGGTCCAGAGGTTTAGGGATGAGTTGGGTTTGAGGGTCAACTATTTATACCTGGTTCTCATTTTGAAGTAGGAGAGGGTTCTGGGGGTTTCCACCCCAGAGGTGTTTAGAATTTTCTGCCTCCCTGCCCTGGTACCATATTGTCTGGGGTCACAAAAGACTAGTGTGAAACCCTTTGAGAGTTTGCTCAGGCAGAAACATTGTGATATGAAAGTGTGGTAGAGCCCTGACCCCCTATCAAATCAGAGCTGCTCCATCCTGCCAACACCTATTCCCCTGTTGTCTCACTGTCTGAGAGCAATGCACAAACACCAACTGCCACCTACACTAGTTATGTGACCGAGGAGACAGGCTGCAGATACCAAATCATTAGTACAAGAAAATGTCAACTTTCTAAAAGTGAAATTTTCTGAATTTTAACTTAAAAATCTGATTTTACCATTAAAGAAGGGTTTAAATTACAATTCTTTAGACACCAGTCTCAACATTCCTACTCACTCTAAATTGAAAGTTATCACTTATTAAACATAGTAAGGTAACCCATTGTTATCCTATGAGAGAGGTAGGCTTTGTAGTAGTGAAAAACAAATTTTAGAATTTTTTACTACCAGGACATGTTAAAACTTAAAAGTACATGTCCAACTTTTTAAATACACTGCACCCTGCTCTATGGGCTGTTTAGAGTTATCCTAGGGGTGACTTATATGTGTTAAAAAGGAAGGATTATGCCTGGCAAAAGGTTTATTTGGTCAGATACAAATGACAGTTTAAAGCGGCACATACTGTCTGCAATGGTAGGCCTAAGACTTGTTTAAAACGGCTACTTACGTGGGTAGCACCATAAGTGCTGCAGGTCCTATATTAGCATTCAATTTACAGGTCCTAGGTACACGTGGTACCACTTTACTAGGGACTTACAAGTAAATGAAATGTGCAAATTGAGTATAAGCCAATTTTACCTTGGTTAAAGGAGAGAGCACAAGCACTTTAGCACTGGATAGCAATGGTAAAGTGCACAGATTCCTAAGTCCAGCAAAAACGAGGTCAGAAAAAATAGAGGAGGAGGTCAAATGTTTGGGAGAAGACCACCCTATGGCTGACATGTCTAACACGTGTCTACTGGAGTTGAAAGTGGGTAGAACTACCCAACCACTCGGGAGTTCTCATCAATAAGGCGGAAGATCCTGGATAGACCATCAGCACTGGGAGGCCTGAGCTAGGATGGTGTTCCACTGTGAAGTCCATTCCATGTCGGGAGTTGGACCACCTCAATAGTTTGGGATTTTCACCTCTCATTTGCAATCGCCACCCGAGTAGCTTGTGATCTGCCTAAACCCAAAAGTGAGTCTCAAACAGGTAGGGTCTCAGCTTCTTCAGTGCCCACACCACAGCAAAGGCCTCCCTTTCAATGGCACTCCACCTCTGTTGCCGTGGAAATAGCCTTGTAATAATGAAGGCTACCAGTTGGTCTAGGCCCTCCTCATCTAACTGTGCTAAAATATCCCTTAATCCATCTAAACACTTAATCCATGTAGGGAATATGCGTCAGTGGTTTGGCCGTAAAGAAGTCCTTAATAAATATTGCATACCGATTGTCTTAATGGAAGCTTAGGGGGAAGGTGGGTTGGGGAGAAGGGATGTTTCTTATATGTTATATCTGAAGTTGCATTTATTTGATTTCCATGGGGTTTTATGATTGCCAGGACCTAATATACTGTAGTCGTAGTACTGACTGATTAAACATCCCTGCCATTCGTAAGGCTATGGTACATCATTGTGCCGGATGTAGTAAGAATGCTCGATTTTATTGCCCGCTATGTGGTTGCGACCATTGTCGGTCTGATGGGTCAATTATTATGCTGTGAACCATGATATACTGTCATTCGAAACCTCAATAAGGTAATATGTATAAAAAAAGAAGGCATCCCCTATGCTATGCTCTGAAGCATCTGTATGCAGTATAAACTAATTAGAGAATTTAGGAGCCTTGAGTACAGGTGCGGTAGAGATGGCCTCATTGAGGGTATCAAAGGCTTTCTGGCAGGCCTCTGTCCAGATCACCTGTCAGACTGGTTCTTTGGAGTCAGCTCTGTTAAGGGGCAACAACGTGCCAAGTCCCTTAACAAATCTCCTATAGTGTCCTGTGAAGTCAAGGAAGGACTTCACCTCAGTCAGTGTTTCAGGGGGCTGCCAAGCCAGGATAGTTTCAATCTTGGCCTGGAGGGGCTGCACCTTGCACCCTCCAACCATGTGGCCTAGATACACCATGGAACCCTGCCCTATCTGGCACGTACTGGACTTAATATTCAGACCTGCTTGCTGAAGGGCCCAAAGCACCTCCTGAAGGTGGTACAGGTTTTCCTCCCTGCTGGGACTATATACAGCTATGTTGTCCGAGTAGGTAGCACAGAATGTGCCCTTCCCAGCCAGGACCCTGCTGACCAACCTCTGAAAGGTGGCAGTGACAATCTTCAAATTAAAGGGCATTACCCTACACTAGAAGTGGCACTCTGGGGTTCAGAATGCAGACCCCTCATTTGCCCCCTCAGTCAGAGCTATCCCTGATGTGAAATCAAATCCTGAGAAATTTTGCAGCGCCCAGGCTGTCCATGAGCTCATCAGCTTGGGGGATGTGATGTGCATCAGACTTCGTGACGGAATTGAGACCCCGGTAGTCCACAAAGAATCTAAGTTCTGGAGTGGTGCCCCTTGGGGCAGCCTTGTGTACCAGCACCACAGGACTGGACCAGGGACTGTTGGAGGGCTCAATGAGCCCTGGACAGTGTCTTAGAGACTTCCTCATTGAGACTGACCCTCACCTTGTCTGACTACCTCTACATTTTATTTTTAACAGGCAAACTGTCTCAAGTGTCAATGTCATGGTAACACAGGTGTGTGAGTCCAGGGTAGAGGGAGAACAGAAATGCAAACTGCCCCAGCAGCTGGCAGCAATCACTCTTCTGTTCTGGGGTCTGTGTCAGGGAGATGTTGATGCCTTCCACTGTCACATGGTGGTCTTGGGTAGACAGGTCAGGAAGAGGCTTGCACTTCTCTTACACTCCCTCACCTGTCAACAGGAGCCTGCTCACTTTGGACCTCACAAAATGTGGTTTGTGGCGGTTCACATGGAGCACCCTTAAGGGGTTTCTAGGGGTCTTGAGATCCACCAAGTAGGTGGACTCCCCCTACCACTCCTCCACTTCATATGGGCCTGTCCAGTGATCCTGAAGAGCTCTGGGCTCCACAGTCTTTATAACCCACACCTTCTGGCCAGGTTGAAACTCTACCAGTGTGGCCTTCTGGTCATACCAGAGCTTCATAACTTCTTGATTGACCTCAAGATTGCTATGCACCTTCCTCCAGAAGTGATGCATCTGGTTGAGGAGGGTCAGCATGTAGCTGACCACATCCTGAGGGTGTTTCCTGAGAGCTTGCTCCAATACCTCTCTCTCAAGGCAAAGTGATCCCCTAACAGGGTGGACATAGAGGAGTTTAAAGGGGCTAAACTCAACCCCCTTCTGTGGCACCTCCTTGTAGGCAAAGGGAAGGCATGGCAGGAGGACGTCCCACTTACGCCTCATGGGCTCAGGGCGGCCCACTATCATGCCCTTGATGATCTTGTTGAATCTCTCCATAAGACTGTTGGTTTGGGGGTGATAGGGTGACCAGAACTTATATGTTACTCCACACTCATCTCACATTGACTTCATGTATGCGGACGTGAAGTTAGTGTCTCTGCCAGATACTACCTCTTTGGGGAGCCCCATACTGGCAAAAATAACATCAGGGCCCTGGCCAGCACAGGTGCATTAACTGACCTCAGACGGATGGCCTCCGGGCAGCCAATGGCGTGATCCACCAAAACCAGGATGAACCTCTTTCCTAAAGCTGCTTTGGGGTGCAAGGGTACAACAATGTTGGTGCCTACCCTCTCAAAGGGTGTGCCTACAACTGGCACTGGGGTCAGGGGAGCCTTGAGTTTTTTTACCTGACTTCCCACTGGCCTGGCAGGTGGAACAGGACCTACTGAATGTATCTGAGGTCGTCTTCATATGGGGCCAATAGAAGGGGACAACAAACCTGGCGAAGGTGTTGGATTGCCCCCAGATGTCCTCCAGGGGTACATCATGAGCCAAACCCAGTAGGAATGTCCTGTAACACTGGATGACTACCAGCATGTGAGCTGCCCCAGGTCCAGGAACCTTAGGTTCACTGTATTGGAGGTCATTTTCCCAATAGATCAGGTGATCTCCAGAGATGTTGCCTGCTTCCTGGGCCTCATCTTGGTGCCTCAAGCCCTCTAGAGTGTGACACTCTTTCTGCGCTTGGCAGAATTCCTTCCTGGTGGGCTCACCCTCAACTTGGCAGACAGCAAGCTCATGCGGGGAACCCAGGGCAGCAGTGTCCTCCCCGGCTGGCTCAGGGGCTTCCTCCTCAAGTGTCCATCAACTTGGACCGAGAGGACTTCAGTGACTGGTTTCCCACACCCCTTGCTCCCACGCTTCTTGGCTGCTGTCTGGGCCAATGTTCCAGGTACCCTTGACTCCCTTTTTTGGGAACCCATGGACCATGTGGTCATACATACCCATTCAGGCAATCCCAACATCTCTATGTGTGTCCTGAGCTCTACCTCCCTCCAGATAGTATGGTTGTTGCCCAACACACAATCTACAAACATGGCAGGGCTCACAGCGACTTTTAGAGAACCTGAACTCCACTGAGCCTCATAAGGGAACCAGAGCTACCGGTAGATGACTCTCACAAGTGTCTGCAACTATGTCTTATTGGAATGTGTTAGGGAGGACCTGCTCTGAGGACACCTGCTGAGACCCACACTAGTCATACTGGCTCCTTTGTCTCGCAGAGCCTCTACCCATTGCCCATTGATGGTTAGCCACTGCCTGTTCTTTGAAGTATTGGCAGGCATATGGGATTTTGGCACCACCTCCTTATCTGCCAGGAAAACTACAGTCACCTCTGTCTACTTCCCAAAGCGAACTGTGACTACCTACTCCCCGAGTGCTGCACTTGCCAACCAAGGTATCTGCCCACAGGTGGGGGGCTGTATCCTCTGGGGACATTTGGAGTCATGCTTGGAGTGCCCATACTTGTACCACTCTGTCCATTGGGGTACAAACCTCCATGTCTCCTTATCATAGTACACCTTTTTTAGGCTCAGACAAGGACTGGTGACTGGTGTTCCCATGGAAATTGTTTTGGGGGCATTTTGAGAACTCCCTATTTTTAAGTCCTCCTCTTCCCCCCTCTTTCTCCTGGTGGGAACCCTGACCGTCCTTGTGGGAGACTCCCCAAGATACCTTTTTTGACACTCTGCTGCTGGCCCAATGGTCTGCCTTCTCAGTAAGCTTCTTGTGGTCAGTTAGCTTACTATCTACTAGGTGCTGGCACAGCTCTGGAAAACAAATACCGAGCATGTGCTCTCTCAATATTAGATTGCACAACCCACTGTAATCATTGATTTTGCTGCCCCACACCCAACCATTAGAGTAGTCCACAAAATCCACCCAGGAATGGTAAGGGAGCTTTTGACTGTCCTTGAACCTATGGCGGAACATTTCAGGGCCCAGTGCAAACTCAGCAATCAAGATGGCTTTCACTGGGTTTCGTGTTGTCCTGCATCGGTTCAGAGAAGCTGTCAGCTAGTCAGTGAGGCTTTACGAAGCTTTGCGTCGTCTGGCGTTGGTTCAGAGAGGCTGTGCAGCGAGGCTTTGCAAGGCTTGGCGTCATTCAGTTTAGCTGTCAGCTGTGCGACACGGCTTTACGGGGCTTCGCGCCGGTTCTATTGATGCAGGTATCTGGGTCCACTAACAGTGAACCACCAGGCATAGGAGTAGGGGTAGAGACTTTGATATCCCTGGGTCTCAAGCAACAGGAGGCAAGCCAACAAGCCCTTGGAGCACACTTGGAGAAAAGAAGGCAGAGTCCAGCTCTCCTTCAGCAAAGTCAGAGAGCAGCAGGCAGCTGTCCAGTTGAGTCCTTTAAACATTACAGCAGTTCTTCATGCAGAGTTTCAGTTATAAGTCCAGTAGTGTCTGATTTTAGTGGGTCAGGACCTCAGTACTGATACCCAAAAGTGCCTTTGATGTGGGGTTGACTTCAAGCAGCTGTCTGAAGTGCACAAGTATCCCTTTCCACCCAGTCCTGTCTGCCAGGCTATCTGTGTGGGGATAATCAGTCTTGTGTGGAGAAAGGACACTTCCAATTCAAGTGAAGTGTTAGCCCCTCTCTACCATACTGCCCAGGTAAGGCCACCGGAATGGAGATGTATGTACATGGGTACTGAGAAACACCTATCCTTCCTATGTTGTGGCAGTCTAGAAGGAATGCATAAAGTCTAGATGTCACCCAACTCAGATGTGTATTGGAGACAGGCTGTCGACAGCAGAGCAGTACGTGCAGAGAAATGTCCACTTTCTAAAAGTGGCATTTCTAAAATAGTAATGCCAAATCCAACATTACCAGTAAGAAGGATTTGCCATTGCCACTCCAAACATATGCAGTTACAAGTCCATTTGAGTCTAGTTTTAGTACCTATACCCAAAAGTGCCTCTTATGTGGGGGTGACTTCAAAGCAGCTCTCTGGAGAGCACAAGTATCCCTTTCAACCCAGTCCTGTCTGCCAGGCTATCTGTGGGGGGCAATCAGTCCTTTATGTGGGGACAGGACACTGCTTATTGAAGTGAAGTGTTAGCCCCTCCCCTCCATCCTGCCCAGACAAGTCCATCAGAATGCAGATAGGTGTAAATGGGTACTCAGACATACCCACCCTTCCTGTGTTTGGGACTATTTAGAGGGAATGAACAAAGTGTAGCAGTCAGCCAGCCCACACAGACGGACAAGGCACACAGAGAAGTAGGATCAGAGAATTGCCCACTTTCTAAAAGTGGCATTTCTAAAATCATAATGCTAAATCCAACTGTACCAATAACGAGAAGTTATCATTACCATCCCAAAGATATGAAACCCAATGCAGCTACTCCTTTCTATTCAGGCATTACAGCTTAAACGTGTTTTAAGGCATTCCCAATTCTAGCCTAAGAGGGGAGTAGGCCTCACAGTAGTGAAAAATGAATTTAGCTGTTTGTCACTACCAGCACATGTAAAACTTAAAAGTACATGTCCTACCTTTTAGGTACACAGCACCCAGCCCTTAGGGCTACTTAGGGCCTACCTTAAGCATGAACTATGTGTAATAAAAGGAGAGCTTAAGGCTTGGCAAGTGGTTATAAATGCAAGTCAAAGTGGCAGTAAACTGCCCAGACAGGCCTCACAATGGCAGGCTCGAGACAGGTTTAAAAGCTACTTCTGTGGGTGGCACAATCAGTACTGCCTACTAGTGGCATTTCATTTACATGCCCTGGGTATATGGCATACCACTTTACAATGAACTTACAATTAAATCAAATATGCCAAACAAATGTAAACCAATTATACCATGTTTAGAGGAGAGAGCACATGCAGTTTAGCACTGGTCAGCAGTGGTAAAGTGCCCAGAGTCCTAAAGCAAACCAAAATACGGTCAGAAAAAGAGAAGGAGGAAGGAAAAATGTTTGGGGTACCCTTCAGAAGGGGCCATTTTCCAACAGTTCCCAACCTCTAAAGTAAGAAATGTATCCCGCCCCACTGTAGGCATGTGTTTCCACAACCCACTCCACCGTGCTCTTCTGGGATCTTGTAAACCCTCCGGGCTACAGGGTGGGCAGAAAACTGTTTATCAGTGTCATCGCCCACCACATAACTGGACACCAGATTCTTGGGCATATGGACCTTCAGACATTGTAGGACTCATACTGCCTGGCCTTGAGATCCAGCTCTTTCAAACTCAGTTCATGAGCCAGTAACAACTTTATATCCTACAAGGCCTTCCCAGCATTAGCATTCTTTTGTTCTGCCTCCATCTTTCTCTTCCTTCATTTGTTCTGACTCCATGGCTTGTTTTGTTTCTTTTTCTTTTCTGTCGGCCTGGCCTTGTGATCCAACTCTTTCAAACTTAGTTCCTGAGCCAGTAACAATCTTTTCTCCTCCAAGGTTGTGTCCAGCTCCTTCCTCCCATCCTGCCAGTGATGACCCATCCAGACACACTTATGCTCCCTATTGTGTCTGGCATTCTAGGAAGAATACACAAAGCACCACTGTCAGCAACAGCCAGTCATGTGACCAGAGACAGACTACAGGCACTAAATGGCTAAATAAATAAAATGCCAACTTTATAAAAATTGAATTTTCAGAATTGTAACTTAAAATCCGACTTTACCATAAATTGGGATTTTAAATTAGGATTCTAGAGACACCGAAAATTAACAGGCTACCTATTCCTATTTGGATATTACACTTATAAAATGAAATAAGGTAACTTCAATGTGTTATGAGTATTGCATCCCAGATTGTCTGCCGTGCCACAGCAGTTATACACTCCTAGTCTGTAATGAATCTGCCCATTGTGCCACTTCATTGATGAATGCTACTTATATTCTGCTGGCAGTGATAGACACCATTATGTTCTTGTTGCATATTATATTTATTACCCTGGTGGCAGTGGTAGGCACCATTTGTGTTTCTGGTTGCAGAACACCCTCCATGTGTGGATAAACAAATATCTACCCCCACTCCCCTCCAGCGCCTTGAGACCCTCAAGGGTGAGTAGCGCGCTTACAATTCCCCTGATTGATTGATTGATAGATATTTAGTTATGTTTAGTAGGCACAAGGGAACTCCTTGCGCGTGTTGCTCACACCAAAAGCTGCTTGAGGATATGTGACAAGCAGCCAGGAAACAGTGTTTGCACATGGGCCTTCGCAAACTGAAGATTTACATAATTGCCCCAATGGGCAAACAGCCCAATTTGTAATGTGCTCACGTTCAAAGTACAACAAAAGGAACCACGCCACTGACACCGCCTTTCATGACTGTGGCTATTTAAACCACGTCATGTAGGCCCTTGCCGCTTAGCCTCGTTGGACGGGCAGCACACTCCCATCGGCCCCTGGACCCTTGTCAGCAGCATTCCTTCCTTCTTAGCTACTTACTTGCTGTCTCCTGCACCAGGAACGGCCGTAGCAGGCATTGGGCATTTCCCTCGTGGGCTGCCAGGGTGGGGGCTCGTTCCAGACCCCTGAGGGGACGTTTTTGTCACCGGGACCCCTGTAACAAAAGCTGCGTGTTTTGCGCCCTGCACCCAGGAGAACATGGAGAACATGCCATCCCCTACAGCCCCAGGCTGGGCAGCGTCCCGACCAATCACAAGACTCTACTGGAGTGTTGTGATTGGCTTAGGGGGGTAGGGAGGGCGCCAGCTTCGGCGAAAAGGAGAGCAGGAACAGTGAAGACATGGGACCCGGGCCGACAGAAAGGGACGTTTAATTTTTTTTTTTTTTAACTCGCAAACCATGCCGGCTGCTACTGCACACACAGGCTTCAAAAGCAGGCTTGAGACCTGTTTAAAGGGTACTTAAGTGAGTGGCACAATCAGTGCTGCAGGCCCACTAGTAACATTTAGGTTACAGGGCATGGGCACATGTAGTGCCACTTAACTAGGGACTTTCAAGTAAATTAAATATGCCAATTGGGTATATGTCAATACTGCCATGTTTTAAGCACTATGCACATGCATTTAATCACTGGTTAGCAGTGCTAAAGCGTTCAGAGTCCTAAGGCCAGCAAAAAATGAGATCAGATAAAATGAAGGAGAAAGGCAAAAAGTTTGGGGGAAGACCACCCTAAGGCTGACGGGTCTGGCAATGGCTTTTAGTCTGGAGCAGTTTACCAGAAAGACTACTGACTTCCTTTTATGTGTGCTGTATGTTCTAAAGTCCACAGCCCAGAAGAATGTGGATTCCAGTTTAATTTCGCCAGAGAGATTTGTTCTTCGATGTTATTTTACACATTTTTGAGCTGTTAGGGGAAGAGAGTAAAAAAAAAATGCTATAACCTAATGTGATTCGTTATATCTTCTGTGAAGCACGATGTGTGCTGCGTCTATTTATTCCCAAAACCTTTAATCATGAAAAATAACGTATAGTGATCTCCTCCAGGAATCCAGTTTTCTCTACAGAATGTCAGCGCCTGTGTGTTGCAGCATCTATGTTCTGTCCTTCTAGAATGAGCGAATAAAGGCTTCTTAGCTCATCATAAGGAGTGGGTGTGCTATATATATTCACAGACAAAAACTGGTTACAGGGATGTTAAAGTTAGGAAATAAAATGTAACTGTTTTGTGCAAATCCGACCTGAGTTCCTTAAATCTCTTCATGAGGGTGATTTATCTGCATTATTGGTGTGTTTAATTGACAACTGGTGCATGTCTTACTAGAGCCTGTATGTTGTTTTATATTTAATAAATGTATTTCGTTGCAGAGCATAAGTATCCTGAGCATTCTCTTGAGCAGTCTCGGTATCCTGAATTCAGAATCCTGAATCCACGCCCTCCTGAATTCAGCAGTGACTGGTGCAGGGAAATCCACAATCGCAGAAGTGCATCGTGTGTTGCAGCATCTATGTTCAGTCCTCCTAGAATGAGCGAATAAAGGCTTCTTAGAACCTTGGAAATTCACTGAAAAAAAACAAAGGTTACAGGGACATTATAATTAGACTCAGATTTTGAATGCACAAAACCATAGAAATTCAGCAGTTATAGTTACCTGAGCTAACTATAACTTAAGCCCCCGCAATGCACTGCTTGTGACCGCATATATTACATCGCTTATCACATGGTCAGTGACATCAATGATAATATCACTGATGATATTTCAAATGACATCACTGATGACATCATTCACATAACCACTTACACACCTACTCAGACCCACATACAGCCTCTCATACACCCACTCATGCACACATACAGCCACTCACATACCCATTTACAGACCTGCTCCCCTATACATACAAATTTGGATTTCAGTTAATATCTGAAGAACTACTAAACGGATATACACCAAATAACAAAAAGCCCTCTTTCTGGAACAAAAGCTAGCTTTTTGCCAAATTTGGTGTAATTCCATCCAGCAGTTCGGGCTGTAGTCGTGTCTAAAATCCCTATGGGAATTAACATGGAAAATGCACTTTTTTTACCCTCCACTCACTGGGGTACTTTTTTGGGAAGATTTTGTGAAGATTTGTCAAGCAGAGCCACAGATATAGGCAAGTCAAAAAATGCTTTTTCTATGGAAACTAGGTCCTAACGTTAACTACCTGCTTGTGATATTTTTTGCTGGACATGGCCCTTCTAAGGGGATTTCCAAAAAATGCTTACCTTTTTCTCCTCCTGGTTTTTGCTGACTCTGTCCATTGCCTTAAGACTCCAGGAACTATCCCAGTGCACTGCAGTAGGTAAGCATGCGCACCCTTCCTACACATGCCTGGAAGGGGTGCGCACTTGATTGAGTTAGGTAGTGTACCCATGAGTGCCCTGTAAAAAGGTACACCACATTCCCAGGGTGGGTACTGCACCGGCTAGTAATGGGACACAGCACTTATTGTGCCATTCATGAGATTAGCCTGTCAACATATCTCAGGCTCAGGTTGGACTTTCTCACTCATTAGCCAACCCTAGGGTAGTCCTGAGTGGTGCAGCATGTGGCAGGGGAGTGACCGAGTAGGTACACACATGTATTTTCTGCCCAAGTAGCGAAGTACCCCATGTGGGTTTTCTCTATCTAGTGGGGTCGGCTCTTCCCATGGGACACCTCCTGGATTTTTCTGATTGTCTTGTAGTGGCCTTAGGGATCTGGGCACTTCCCCACTGTAAATACAGCGTGAAAGTGCATGCCCTTCCTATACACATTAGGAAGTGGTGGTTACCATTGCATGCCTTGTATGCACACTTGATGTTTTTGAACATGTGTCAAGCCTGCCATTGCAGGTCTTTATGTGTGCAATTACACTTATGCGCAGTTTGGCCTCTTTTAATCACAAGCCAATCCAGAGGGGATTTTTCACTACCACTAGAGCATCTCTAGGCTACGTCGTAAGGGGTGAAGCGAGTGGTAGGTGAAAGGCATGGCAGATACATGTGTGTTCCCTGTCCAGGTAGTGAGGAATACTCATGTGTGTTTTCATTACTTATGAGGTTTGCTCTTCCCTTAGGCTAACATAGGAAATGGTTGAAATTACTTCAGGCTGCAATAGTGAAGTGCAGTGGAGCAGCCTCATCATGTTTCCTATTATTAAATTTGTAATGAAATCCTCTTTCCTGTGGGAAAGGTGTTTTTGTAATTACTAGCTTATAAATGCCACTTCTAGAAGGTGGGCATTTCTCTGCTCTAAAACTCTTTGTGTGGCTTTTTGCCTGGGTCCAGGCTACACTGGAGGGAGGCTGTGGGAGCACATGTGGGCATTACCCAGTGACAGCTATAAAATATTGGGTATGCAACTGGAATGACAGACCTCTGCCATTTGAGGGTCTGGCTGGATATATTGGAGGAAGCTGTTTTAAATAATGGCCCCACTAAAGATTAAGATCTGCATTCCACAGTCTCATGGTAGACAAGACTGAAATTTACTATTTAAGTAGTGTGCCTTTAAACCACCCCCAACTTCAAAGGCACACTACAGTATATCTGCTGGTGCTACACTTCAGCAGGGCAGAGATACACTTGTCAGGACATGGGTCTGGAGAACCTGGAACTGCATGGTGCACCTTGCCAGAGGAATCTGTTGTGCACAAGGAGGATTACTGCAATTGAAAGGTACCGTGTGCCCCTTTCTGAATAGTGGCTGACCTGAAGTGTGATCTCGAAGGACTTTGTGTCTTGCCCCTGGTTCTTTTGGGGGTTCTTTTGGGGATTGCAGGAAGATCAAAGATCACCTACGAGGGACTCACACTATCTACTTGTGACACCTGGAGAGCGGTGCCCTCTTAAGTGCCCACATCATCAGCTGGATCCTGACTGGAGCACAGAGTGAGCGTTGACCTAAGTATTGTGCCTGGAGCCCGGATTGCTTTGTGCGGAGCCCTCAAACCGTGCCCACATCTAAGGAGTGTGGCCTCTGCATCATGGGGCCTCAGCACACACAAATGTCTCATTGGTGGTGAGGAGATCCACCGTTTGCGGGATCCAACGTGGCCTACTTCATCGATCGTGCCCCATCTCTCTCATGTGACTGCATTCTCATTGCGTGCAGTGTCTGATTCACAGGTTGAGACCCTTGAAGGCGGGGGCGTGACCATAGTAGTGCCTCATTCTACCTTGTGTGGCATTGATAAACTTGCGTCTGTGTGTATGACCAGAATTGCCTGGTGCGATTAGTTTCAACATGCACTAGGCGTTGTGCCTCATTTCCAGGAAGGTATGAAATTTGCAACTCTTTGTTGTGTGTGACCGGAGCTGTCTGGAGCGACCCGTATCAACATGCACTAGGCTTTGTGCCTCGTTTCCACGGTGGTCCTGTGAGAACGACTTTTCTTTGTGAGAAGCCGGAATTGTCTGGTGCGACTTGTATCACCACTCATCAGACGTTATGCCCGGATTGCCTGATTACGATTCTGATCTAAGTGTACATGACAGGGGGCCTCTTCCTTCCGAGAGGCTCTGCTGCTTTATTCCCCATTCATCGAATTGTTTCTTTTGGGCCCTCAGTGCGATGGACCAGCTACCCTCTCCTCACCCAGGCCCGACGACATTGTGTTGCCATTTAGTATTGCCCGGATGAGGCCTATGTAGGAAAAGTGATTGACTGGGCTGAAAGAACGCTTCAAAGAGTGATCAAAAGCAGGTCAAGAAACTGTGCTTGTGCCAGAAGGACCTTGTAGAAGCCTTTTGAGTGACTGACTAGTGCCCTGAGCCCGCTTCTGCTCCACATCCTGTGGGTGAACTTCCCGTGTGTAGGCCAAACCCCCATTTGACAACTGCCTCCAAATTAGTCCTGCTACCTACCCCCACCTTCTTCTCTGGGACCCTAACTAAGTCACATGCGGCCTCGTATCCATAGGGGAGGACTGGTCATTGCCAATCTAGGGGCGTAGGATAGTTGGGGTGAGTTGGAGGGTGGAGAAATGCTTGGGCCACGAGGTCTGCAGTGTGGTATCAATTGACCTCCTGGGTATCAGTTGCACTGCATTACAGTGCTGTGTGCGTACATGTGTGAACGCGTTCCATACGAACCTGCCTGATATCCATTGCACCCTGGCCGGCGGTGCTGCAATACACGTTGATTTCTTGCCAGAAGAATATTTCGTTTGACATTGGTTTTACCTGTGCGGCTTCAGCCAGTGGTGCTGCTCAAAAGTGTTATAGTTCTTTGTATGTACATACTTCTGATATCGTTGTGACCTGGGGTGAATCCTAGAACTGTGTGGTATCAAATTATAAGAATTGCCAGTGTGGCCTAGGTTTGCCAATTAGTTCTACCGCATAAGGGTGCTGGGGAAGGAATAGAGTCTGTCCCAGATATGCATACTACTGATTTCAACACAGTTGGGCCTAGTACTGCCAGTAATATTTCCAAGTGTGTTTTATGCTCAGAAATACATGATATTCATGTTGTGTTGATTATTGTGTGTTGAATACAAACATTATTTACATACATCAGGTGTGAAATCTCTTTTGTGATGCTCAGTGTATTTATTGTGAGTGAGTACCATGCCAATGCTTTACACATTGCGTCTGTGATAAGCCTGATTGCTCACTGCCAAGCTACCCAAGGGTGAGTCCAGGATATACAGTGAGTGTAATCACCCACCCCTAACGGGAGTGGGAGGTTCTGAACATCTCCTCACCCAACCAGAAAGTGCCAGTTCCAAAATAATATATATATATATATATATATATATTATCTACTGGCGGTCGCCAGTAGATAGTTATAGTTAGGACCGAGTTTCCATAGGAAATCTCAAAATTCTATTTTGAATAACTTTGGCGCCGGTTGATGAATCCTCACGAAATTTTCAAAACTAATGGGGCGCTCCGCTCAGCTCCTACCCTGAAAGTCTCGGGGTGATTCGTCAAGCGGGGGCCGAGAAAAAGGGGGGTCCCAAAACGCGTTTTCCCCATGTATTTTTCCGTAGGACCTTTAGTCGCAGCTACAGCCCGAACGGCTGAACAGAATTACTTGAAATTTGGCAGAGAGGTAGCCATAAGAACAAGGAAGTGCCTTTTGCAGGTCTGGTGTAAATCTGTTCAGTCTTTCCTGAGAAAATAGCATTTAAAAGCATATCAATATCTATACGCGCGCAGCGTGCGCGCACTGTGCAAGCCCTGTGCGCGCACCCTGCCGTGCACGAGCGTAATTCTGATTGGTTGTTAGATGTCAGTAAACATTCGAATCGGTCGAAATCAGGAAGTGTCGGTAGCCATTTTGTCTGTCGCACTGAAAAGGAAAGGTGGATAACGTGAATAGGGGGCAGAGTAGGGAGTTCTTGACCCCCTAGCCATTGTCAGGGGGTCACAGTAGGACCACGAAGGGCAAAAAAAAAGATTTTAATTTTTTTTAAAAACATCGCGGGGTGCGCGCACTCTGCGCGCACCCGGAAAAAAACTTTAAAAAAGTTGAATTAAAAATCAAGTTTAAGTGTTTAGATATTAGGTGGCTCTAAAATGTTGTATTTTATCTTGAATTTTTGCAAGAGCAGATAATAGTAAATCAGGGAAAAAGATTCTGTTCTTTGCTGAGTCTCCTTTATGAGAAGCTGAGTAATGATAAAACTAAAATAGAAAGTGCTTCTGATGTTAGAAATCTTTTAGATGTATGTTCTGGATGTACACAGTTTACACTAAGGTGCCGATTCGGATCCTGGAGAAACCGAGTACGAACCGTCGGACGGAGCATTTTCTCCGTCCGACTCGTACCCGGTGAAATAACATTACAAAAATGCAAGTACGATTCGTATGGAAACACCATTTCCGTACGAATCGTACAAAACACCGACTGATGAAAAAATACATACAAATGTGATCCGGGAAAGCGCCGACGTGACCTTGGGACGCATGCAGACTGCGGTTCACGAACCAGGAAGTACGATCCGCACCGACGTCACCCCGCACAGATAAAATTCTCCGCCTGCCAAAAACTGCCGGGAAATCAGGACGACGCGCGCAAGGAGCACCTGTACGCGACGGACAGCCATGGACCCGAACCTACGTGTCATCCCAGCCCTCATAGCAGTCCACCTGCTCTACAGGAACCGACGCAGACGCCACAGAAGGTCAGAACAACACCCAGGGGCAATGGGGGGGGCAGGGGCAGGACACAAAACCCCCACCCAAGTCACAAATCATACATGCCCTGGACATACCTGACCTTCAGGGCCTGGTCACTTCGAGGGGGTGGGGGCGTGTCCAGCAACGGAAGTGGCTGTAGACGCGAACCGGCAACACAACAAGTCCGGTATGTACTGTACCCACGCCTTAAGAGCGTGGGTACGAGTCGTACCACGCCCACCCCTACGTCACCCCAATAATGGCGGTACGGCCCGTACCCACGTTCCAAAGGCCTGGGTATGGACCGTACCCACACCCGCATACGAATGGAGCGTACCCCCACCCCAACAGTGCATGTACGGACCGTACCCACACCCGCGTACGTATGGACCGTACCCCCACCCCAACAGTGTATGTATGGAGCGTACCCCCACCCGTGTATGCATGGAGCGTACCCAGACCCGCGTATGTTCGGAGCGTACCCCCACCCGTGTATGTACGGACCGTACCCACATCCGCGTACATATGGAGCCGACCCCCACTCCAACAGTGTATGTACGGAGTGTACCCCCACCCCAACAGTGTATGTATGGAGCGTACCCCCACCCCAACAGTGTATGTACGGACCGTACCCACACCCGCGTACGTATGGAGCGTACCCCCACCCCAACAGTGTATGTATGGAGCGTACCCCCACCCCAACAGTGTATGTACGGACCGTACCCACACCCGCGTACGTATGGAGCGTACCCCCACCCCAACAGTGTATGTATGGAGCGTACCCCCACCCCAACAGTGTATGTACGGACCGTACCCACACCCGCATACGTATGGAGCGTACCCCCTCCTCAACAGTGTGTGTATGGAGCGTACCCCCACCCGTGTATGCATGGAGCGTACCCAGACCCGCGTATGTTCTGAGCGTACCCCCACCTGTGTATGTACGGACCGTACCCACACCCGCGTACGTATGGAGCCGACCCCCACCCCAACAGTGTATGTACAGACCGTACCCCCACCCGTGTATGCATGCAGCGTACCCAGACCCGCGTATGTTCGGAGCGTACCCCCACCCGTGTATGTACGGACCGTACACACACCCGCGTACGTATGGAGCGTACATGGCCAGACACAGGAGGGGTGGGTGCCTATCACTCCCAGCAGTGCCCAGACGCAGGAGGGGTGTGTGCAGAGTCCTCCCAGCAGTGCCCAGACACAGGAGGGGTGGGTGCCTATCACTCCCAGCAGTGCCCAGACACAGGAGGGGTGGTTGCCTATCACTCCCAGCAGTGCCCAGACGCAGGAGGGGTGTGTGCAGAGTCCTCCCAGCAGTGCCTAGACACAGGAGGGGTGGGTGCGAATCACTCCCAGCAGTGCCCAGACGCAGGAGGGGTGGTTGCCTATCACTCCCAGCAGTGCCC
Organism: Triturus cristatus; assembly: GCF_964204655.1. Lineage (NCBI taxonomy): Eukaryota > Metazoa > Chordata > Amphibia > Caudata > Salamandridae > Triturus > Triturus cristatus. The sequence continues at coordinate 924,246,305 of NC_140588.1, forward strand.
AGACACAGGAGGGGTGGTTGTCTATCACTCCCAGCAGTGCCCAGACGCAGGAGGGGTGTGTGCAGAGTCCTCCCAGCAGTGCCCAGACACAGGAGGGGTGGGTGCCTATCACTCCCAGCAGTGCCCAGACGCAGGAGGGGTGTGTGCAGAGTCCTCCCAGCAGTGCCCAGACACAGGAGGGGTGGGTGCCTATCACTCCCAGCAGTGCCCAGACGCAGGAGGGGTGTGTGCAGAGTCCTCCCAGCAGTGCCCAGACACAGGAGGGGTGGGTGCCTATCACTCCCAGCAGTGCCCAGATGCAGGAGGGGTGGTTGCCTATCACTCCCAGCAGTGCCCAGACACAGGAGGGGTGGTTGCCTATCACTCCCAGCAGTGCCCAGATGCAGGAGGGGTGGTTGCCTATCACTCCCAGCAGTGCCCAGACACAGGAGGGGTGGTTGCCTATCACTCCCAGCAGTGCCCAGACGCAGGAGGGGTGTGTGCAGAGTCCTCCCAGCAGTGCCCAGACACAGGAGGGGTGTGTGCAGAGTCCTACCAGCAGTGCCCAGACACAGGAGGGGTGTGTGCAGAGTCCTCCCAGCAGTGCCCAGACACAGGAGGGGTGGTTGCCTATCACTCCCAGCAGTGCCCAGACGCAGGAGGGGTGTGTGCAGAGTCCTCCCAGCAGTGCCCAGACACAGGAAGGGTGGGTGCCTATCACTCCCAGCAGTGCCCAGACGCAGGAGGGGTGGTTGCCTATCACTCCCAGCAGTGCCAAGACGCAGGAGGGGTGTGTGCAGAGTCCTCCCAGCAGTGCCCAGACACAGGAGGGGTGGGTGCCTATCACTCCCAGCAGTGCCCAGACGCAGGAGGGGTGTGTGCAGAGTCCTCCCAGCAGTGCCCAGACACAATAGGGGTGGGTGCCTATCACTCCCAGCAGTGCCCAGACACAGGAGCGGTGGTTGCCTATCACTCCCAGCAGTGCCCAGACGCAGGAGGGGTGGGTGCAGAGTCCTCCCAGCAGTGCCCAGACACAGGAGGGGTGGGTGCCTATCACTCCCAGCAGTGCCCAGACACAGGAGGGGTGGGTGCCTATCACTCCCAGCAGTGCCCAGACGCAGGAGGGGTGTGTGCAGAGTCCTCCCAGCAGTGCCCAGACACAGGAGGGGTGTGTGCAGAGTCCTCCCAGCAGTGCCCAGACACAGGAAGGGTGGGTGCCTATCACTCCCAGCAGTGCCCAGACACAGGAGGGGTGGTTGCCTATCACTCCCAGCAGTGCCCGACGCAGGAGGGGTGTGTGCAGAGTCCTCCCAGCAGTGCCCAGACACAGGAGGGGGGTGTGCAGAGTCCTCCCAGCAGTGCCCAGACACAGGAGGGGTGGGTGCCTATCACTCCCAGCAGTGCCCAGACGCAGGAGGGGTGTGTGCAGAGTCCTCCCAGCAGTGCCCAGACGCAGGAGGGGTGTGTGCAGAGGCCCACAGCAGTGCCCATGGAAAGAAAAAGGGTGGAGTACCCACAGATCCAATGGCCACAATTGTCAGTCGGGTGCACAAAGACCCTGCAGTACATGTAACACATGTGTGCGAGGCTGGGAGTACACACATGCATACTGCCTAAAAGGGAACATGTCCACATGAAGTCATGTCAACAGACTACATACACAAGTACAGTGATCACCAAGGATGCCACGAATGATGCAGGTGGAGACATCGCTCTGCATGCATGGCCAAAGTTGAAGGGGTCCGTCACACACCCAGCTAATGTAGACACAGCTCAGCACAACATATTGGAAACACCCTGCAGGGAAGATGTCAGGGTACGCAGAGGAAGGAACACACCTTGGGACAATTTCACCATGCAGTAACTGCTTACATGAACAAAGAAACATAGCTAACACCTTGTGATGGCACACAGATACCAGGGTCCCCCCTATGACCAGCACACTACTACACTTCCCACACACCCAACACATGATCACCACCCAAAATCATGTAGCAGCCCCACCAACAGCAATACCAGAAAAGCAGTAGTGTACTAAGGAAAACAAAAATGGCTTTATTCAGCATGATCAAAAAATGTTTGTTTGGATAAAGTTCAATATTTACAAAGCCCATAGGGCAGTCCATTAGTCACAGCTGGATGGGGGACACAGTGGGACGCGTGTCCCCTAGCTTGCCTGCACAGTTCAGACCACACTGTCTTCCACAGGGGGGGGGGGGCATCATGTGGGGGGGAAGGACCAGGCACCGCAGGGACAGGAGGGGCAAGGGCAGGCGTTGTGGGTGCAGGGACAGAGGACTCCACCACAGGGGGTGGGGCAGCGCCAAAGGAGGTGGTGAGGATGGCGCTGCACACGTCAGCAAGGTCCCCCAGCGTCTCCCCTGCACCCGAAGGAACCACAGGCCCCAAGGAGGGGGGGGGGCGGAGGAATGGGTCGCAGCGCCACTGGGGGAGGGTGTGGACAGGGGGGGGCACTCAACTACCCTGACCGGGGACTCCTTGGACCGCTTGCGGGGTGGTGTCACTGTTGGGCTCAGGGACAGAGCGGCCATGAAGGAATCTTTGCTGGATTCGTGGCCAGGAGAGCTGAGGGGAGTGGATTTGGAGGGAGTGGATTTTGCGGAATGCGGACTCCCACTCTGGCTGCGTGACTTACGTCTGCCCCCCGACCCAGTGGGTGTGCCTACCTCACCCTGTGTGTGCGTGCCAGGAGGTGTGCGCTTGCCCTGCCCTGCTGGTGTGGTGCCTGTGTCTGGTGGGGTGCGTGCATGCTGACGTCTGGGTGTACGTGGGACAGGCATGGGAGTGGGAAGTGTGGATGGGGCAGGGGTAGGGGGTGGGACGTAGCGCTGCAGGAGACCCACTGCTGCAGTCAGTGTCGAGTCTATGGACCTCAGCAAGTTGCGTTGGTCAGACTGCACGGCTGAAATGCCCTCCAAGTATGCCTCCATCTGGGTGAGCACTCGGCTGTGGCCATGGAGGACATTAAGCGTCGCAGTCTGACCAACCCGCAACTGCCGCAGGATGTCCACAGACTCGGCATTGGTGGCAGCAGTGGAGACAGGGGCAGGGGGTGCGGTGCCTGGCAAGAAGGAGACACGTGGTGACCGAGCACGGCGGGAAGGGACACGAGCAAGTGGGAGGCCGGTGATCGGAATGGAGGGGGCGGGTAGTGATGGAGTGCTGGTGTCAGCTGTGGGACCAGCCTCCGCCCCCAAGGAGTGCTCAGCCTCGGACCCGTCTGCGTCATAGTCGGTGGTGGTTTGACTGGACAGGTCCTCCGCTGCACTCCCGTCGGCCTCCGTGCCACTCGATGTGCCAGACAACTCTGCACTGCTGGCACTGGTGCTCGCTCCCTCCACACGGTCCGTGCCAGTGTCTCCCTCGGTGTCCCCCGATGATGCTGTGGGCAAGGTGAAGAGACAGGAAATAATCAGACACCTGTATACATATGTCACATGAGTCAAATCCACATAGGTCACAGTGCATAGCCTGAAAAGCAACATGAGTAACATCTACAATACAAGGTACATATGTAGGCCCTGCAACACACAGTTGGTTGACCCACCATGCCACTGACCAAATATGGAGAGCATGACACAAAAGCAAATAACATGATATGGATTAGGACAGAGGAGCCAGGCACTGGGGACAATCCAGCACAGCATCTGCAGCACACAGCCTTGGCGTAAAAAGGGATGAGCAGGAACCATGTCTATTAACAGTAGGCACATGCTGCAAAGGTAATACTTAATAACATGCCCAACAATAATGGGTCACTGCACCTTGAGTGTATGTTCAGACAAACATCACACACTGGCCAGACCTAGCAAGGAGACTCCAGGTATAGACATGTAGGCCTTGCCCGCACCAACCACCCCCTACATGAGACAATTTTTTGAGACACAGGAAGCACTTACATCTCTTAGTCTGGAATGAAAACACATGGCCTGCAAGAAATCCTGATTGGACACAAAATACCCCTGGTGCGCCGGTACAAATACATCATCTACAAATGGCCATCATCAGATCATTTTACCAAGACACACAGGCACTGGCCCCCGTGAGTATGAACAAGGGACATTTGGTCAGCCTGTACAGTGGACACATGTAGCAGAGTTTACGTAAATACTAATGGTGCCAGGGTACAATGGCACAGAGCACAACCTATGCTGTAGACACGGAGATTGTTGACATTTTTGGATTACACACATGACACCTAGAAAAAGATGCCCCAGGGGACAGTAGTGGCCACACTACTCCATGGTCCAGAATGGTAATGACTGCAACACAAGCCACCATCCCTGCACTCTGCATATCTCACACTCATGCAAATCATGTCACAGGCCACAAAATAGGACATGCATGCTGTAAAGCAATACACTTTTGAGACACACTCCTATGTCAACTGACATGGACCCCACAAGTACTGAACTGGACAGGGCACAGGCAAGGTCCCAAAACCTGTTACACACCACCCCCACACATGATGCTGCAAGCATTGGGCACATTGATAAACTGGCAGCCTAGATAACCTTGTGCAAGTGTGACTACACACAGACCAGGGTACACATGGCAAGGAGGGGAAGGGAGGAAGGACAGCACCGCTACACTTTGGGGACCAGGAACTGCACTGCACATGTAAACCCTGGCAGTGTATCCATGCAACTGTGCACTTACAAATGCTGGTGACACACAAAAAACACACATGTACCTACCCCCTTCCTGCTGCTGCTTTTCCCGTAAGCGCCTGTCCATGTCAGGGAAGACGACCGCCAGCACACGCTTGTGGATGTGGGTCAGACGGCGGCGCCCATGGTTCTTTTGGCTCACAGGTGAGTCCCCCAGCAGGACCCGTGCGATCCTCCGCGTCCAGCACCGGATATCCTGCCAGCGTTTCCTCACCTGGGCTAGGCGCCGCTTCCGACCATCCGTCTGCCTCACGGCACTGACGGCGTCCTTCCAGATCTGCTCCTTGGCACAGGCGCCTACCTGTGAGGATGAAAAAGTGAGACAACATCAATACACCTGCAACATGTCACAGAGACACACATTAGGACAATTTGGCTGGTCTTAACAGGGCATAGAATGCATCAAACTCATTACACCTGTGTCATAGGGACATTTTCCTCTGTGGAAGGCAAAATGCACTAGGTGGCATTGTAGAGTACACAGGTGGCATGAGGGGTCCGACACAATCAATCATCCAGGCTCACACTGTGCATCACAAGCGACACCAGGATTATGTGCAGCACCTCAAAGCAGTCACATGCCACAGGCCACTGAGGCGCCCTCAGCAGAGTACACAGACACACACAGCCACAGGACAATCACCTGCCATTGCCGACTGCAGCTACACACCTCACTCTGCACATGTGCCACTAGACTGGGGGGTGTCACAGGTGTGGGGCTGGCCCATCACCACAGACACACAGCACTGCTCCCTGCTCACATCAGATGGGCAGGGTATATCCATCCCTCATGCAGCTGGGGTGCTACACTCCACATATGCACTCACCCACATGACAGGGTACTTATACACACACGCCAATGTCCAGGGGACAAACACATCATTTGTACACTCTCAGCACAGGTACACTAAACAAACACACATCTGTGGGTACTGCCACCTGTCACACTGGGGGGACCACAGATTCACAGAAGGACTGTAGTAACAACATCCCCAGGAGGATTAGACAGGCAATGTGTAATGCTACATGCAGTGATTGTCACAGTACACACAATGCAAGTGAGGAGAGCAGACATGCACCACAGCATGCTCTGGCTGGGAGACATTAAGCATTCCCCCACCCGGGACCCACCCTACAGTACATTGCATGTGTTTTACACCTGGACACAATGGCAGAAGTCACAGTCACAAAAAAGGGGCACAGTCTTTGCTAGTGGACTCAGCACTCACCTGAACCCCTGGTCGACCATACAGCATGGGGTACTGTGGGAGGATCACATCCAGCAGGGCTTGGTTCTCCTCGTGGGTGAAAGGCTGGGCCCTCTCCACAGACCTGGACATGGTGCCAGAAGATACACGAGCAGCAGCAGTGTTGTGGATTCAAAGGTTGTGCAGGCAAGTGCTCTCTCATGGGACCTGGCTGCCTTATATCTTCCTTGCTGCCCTGTTTCATTCACAGGAGTACAGAGTGATTGGTCACTCACATTTGCATCCTATGTTTCCTCCAATCCGTTTAAACCTACCACAGTCAGTGCCTTTCCTTTTTTTTTTATTGAGCATGATGTCAACTCAACAACCCCTTTGCAACAATGTAGATTCTTTCAAACCGACTTTAGCTGGGCACCTGATGAAAAAAATTCAAACTTTAAACTCGGTCTCCATGACAACCAGCATGCATGTAGGGCTTTATACTTGTCCCTCATGTGTTCCCTATGTAATTTGGACATTCACACACAGGTACGGTGAGTTCCAGGGCCCTAGGACACCCCAAATGCATAGAAACGGCCCGAATACGCGCATGTACGGGGCGTATCACAATGGGTACGCATACGCGAGCACACCCATAGTGAAATGGCCCATACACGCGTGTGTACGGGGCGTATCGCTATGGGTACGCATACGCGAGCACACCCATAGTGAAACGGCCCATACACGCGTGTGTACGGGGCGTATCGCTATGGGTACGCATACGCGAGCACACCCATAGTGAAACGGCACGTACACGCGCGTGTACGAGCCGTGTGTAGATGGCCATGGCACAGTGGTACGCATACCAGGCCACATGTGGAATCCGACGTAAGGTGTGTATGTATGCATCGGCACGGAGTTTCAAAACAAGGACATATCTGCATACTCTCAATGTATGTGTGATCATTCTAGACATGTAATCCTTCATGGCAAGGTGTGTGGTCTGTCCTTTTTCTATTACATGTGACCTGTGCCTCTAGTGTTCCGCAACCTGTCTGTACAATAAACATCCTTTCTCTGCACATATTTGGTTGTCTGTAACTCCTGTAATGCGTCTGCCTGCTCACTTACACTGGCCCACAGCTAGTTTCATGGCATGGCATAATGAGGTTGAGAATCAACGTTTGGAGCTGTCTCTTGGTAGGAGTGTCACATGGCTGGCATACGTGTCCAGGGCATATTGCACAGACCTGACTCTGTATGTAGCATATGTGTATTGCCTGTTGACCATGTGCTCAGTACATTGACATTGGTGGTGTACTGTACTCACTCTTCGTTGTCCCTTCTAATTCACTGCAGGGCTCCGCCTCTCCCTCGAGCAATTCCGGACTTGGCTGACATGCGGGAAAATGACTGTATACGCCGCTACTGCTTCCCCCAACGTTTGATTGTGGACTTGACGACACGGCTGGCAGCACACCTCCAACCGCTACACAGGTATCGTGGTGCACTGACACCCAAGATGAAGGTGATGGCAGCCCTACATTTCTTGGCCACGGGTACCTTTCAACATACCATTGCCCATGTGGGTGGGATGTCCCAAACCATGTTAAGCCGTGTTCTGCATGATTTTTTAGAGGCCATGTTGGAGCACCTTGATGAGTTAATTAAATTCCCAACTCCTGAGCAGTTGACAGCTGTCAAGCGTGAGTTCTATGCCCTGGGAGGGATGCCCCATGTCATTGGGTCCATAGATGGAACACATGTGGCTTTGGTACCACCACAGGCACAGGAGGTAGCCTTCCGTAACCGCAAGCATTACCACTCCATTAATGCCCTTGCGGTGTGTCTTGCCAACATGGTGATTTCACATGTCTGTGCTCGTTTCCCAGGATCAGCACACGATGCGTACATCATGAGGCGTAGCAGGGTGCCTGAAATGATACTGCAGCTGCGCAACGAACGGGCATGTATTGTTGGTGGGTATACTCTGCCAGTCCTGTATTTAACCTCATCTTCCTGTCTTACTGCTTCTCCTGACCCACTCTTGTCCATGATGTTTCCATGTAGGGGACGCTGGCTATCCCAACATGCCATGGCTGATCACGCCTCTCCGCAACCCCCGCACCGCTGCCGATCACCGCTACAACAACGCCCATGGGCGGACCAGGCGAGTGATAGAGAGGACGTTTGGCCTCCTGAAGAGCCGATTCCGTTGCCTCCACAAGACCGGTGGCGCACTCCCATATGCACCGGTGAAGGTCTGCAAGATATTACTCGTGTGCTGCATGCTGCACAACATGGCAGTGGAGAAAGCTGTGCCACTCATCCTGGATCCAGATGAGCAGGACCATCCACCCGTGGAGGATGAAGGGCTTGGGCACGAGGCAAGTGATGTGGAGGAGGAGGAGGCGGTAGAGGACATGCGGAGTCGGCTCATACGCGACTTCTTTGCTTAGTGGTGAGTTCCAGTGTCTGAGTGTGCACGCATTTGGCTGTGTGTGGCATGTGTTGCAATGTGTGTGTCCATCTGCATGTCTTCCAAGTGAGTCAGAGGTGTGTTTGGATGTGTCACTCGAGTGATGGTGCAATAGAAGAATGTTTTTCCAGAGTCATCATTGTCACCTCGCATGTTGACAACCTAATACGTGTTGAGTACATGCACATGCATGCGGATGTGCTTCTTTTGGCTGACTTCTGGTGTGTCTCCCATCCACAGGTACTTGCGCATGCTGTCTGCTGGTGGCATTGTTGTGCTCCTGCTATTCCTCATGAACACAGCAACATGTGCTGAATCAGCGTGACATGCACGGACAAGTTCGAAAATCTCCTTCGGGTAAGGGATGCAGCACGGCTTTTTGGGAGTGGTATTTGTTTTGAATGTGTGTGCACTGCTCCTGTTCATGTTTGGATACTTCACATACATGTAGATTCACCATGGGGCACATGACCTGGAGCAGAATTCACCTGAATTGATGGTCAGACTTGGTGACAGTCATCTGTAATGGGATAGTGATGGAGCCATCAATGTGTGTAACACTGGCCTAGGAAACATACGGGTTGCACCGGGTTGACATGGTGTGTGAATTCCCCATTAGGGGCTCAATGGTGTATAGCAGGCTCTCCGTGAGCAGCAGGGGGTGTTTAGCTGTAATCCGTCACTTGTGTGCCAGTGCCATGGATTTCCAGCATCTGTGGTGGTAAGGGGGGTGCCAGTGTTGGTCCCACGTGTACATCCACATGACCTGTGTATGTGTTGACAGAGTTGCATTAGCATTCCGACACACATGAGTAATAAAGGTGTCCCTCTGCCTCCAAGGTGCCTCATCTCTGTTAATGGTGGTCTGTTGCCACTGTGCATGCGGCATGTCTGGCATTGTTCTCAGAGATGGTGCATATGAGTCTATGTGTAGAGTAGCAAGATGCAAGCTGTTTGTCAGGGATTAGATTCTGTATTGTGCATGATGTCCATGGCTGTGTAGGTTATGTGGCATGTCAGTCTCCACGACGGCCACTGTGCCGCATGTGAATCCATTGTGTGTGTGTGTGCCATGTTGAACCAGACATTCCTTCCTTGACATACACCTTTTGCATGGTTCCTTCCTGAGATCCTTGTCTTTGTGTGCTACTTGTGGCATTGTTTCCTTGACATGGCGCATGCTGCTGCAGGCCCTGCAGCAAGGGCACCCAGTGTCCACGCAAACGAGCTGGTGTTCATCATGGATTGCTTGCTGACATGTGCTATGCTGATCAGCAGCATCTGTGCCTCATGCGGCAGCACACTCTGCATTATGCACATGATCCCCAGTTCCATCCACCTCAAGGCAAGAGGGAGACCATCCCCCAGGTCAACTATGACATCCGTGTCTACTCCTACCCTGCACTCTACGGACATGTGCGTTAGAAATCCCATGATACTTGTCCACATCCAGGGTGCATCTGCACAGCTCTGCTACTACATCCGGCGACCAGGCCACATCAACGTCCAACAGAGATGGGGGTAGTGGATCACTGCCAGCTGCAGGATGACCTTCTCAATCCACGCACACACTCAGGATGCAGCCCACACCCACAACACAACCTTGTGGCACTGTGACCCAACACCCAATTGTGCCATCTCCATGCATCCAACCTTGGCTGGGCCACCATTCTCCACATCCACCTGACTCAAGCATGCAGGACATGGTCCTGCCACGTGTCTACACATACCTGGGACTCCCACTCCAGGACACTCCACATGATCCCTGACCTCTGCGCATGACTGTTGCTCTTCTAAATAGGTCTGTGGGCACAGTTGTGCGGGCACCCCCTCAGCTGGTTGGGCCCATCACGGGTGAGTATGGTGCTCCATGTCTGTCTTGGATGGTACGTTGTGACCCATGTGTGTCCTGTGCCAGACTCAGACCCCAGGGTATGGATGTTTGGAGTTAATTCAGTAATCAGGCATGGTTTGACTTCACAACACAGACATGTAGTGGAATAATGCAAAATGACGGCATCATCTTGTGATTGTGATGAGTTTTATTAGTGCTGGGGTACATGTTTGGGGGTGTGACAAGAGGTGCTTGGCGGGAGTGTAGAATCCAAAGTTCACAGGGGGAGTTGGTGTCCTTGCCATTGACAGTCATCAGAGTCTGTGCCACAGTCTTTGTCAACATTGGTCAGACAGTGACCAGCAAGGCCATGTGGCAGAGAATGTCCTTTGCTGCTGTGCTGCTGTTGGGCCAGAGGGTCAGGTGCCGGGCCAGGTGACCTGGGAGATGGTGATGTACCGCTGACTCTCACGGTCTTTATCGTGGATGACCCACCTTCCTGCGGGGACCCTCAGACGCCTGCCTTGACGATGCAAGGGATGCTCCATCAGATGTATCCTCCTCCTCCTCCCTCCCTGGGTCTGGTGCTGCTCTACGCCTGGTGGCGCAGGGAGGGTTTGCCAGGCTATGGGCGATCTGATGGAGGGATTGGCTCACGTCCCTGTGCACCGCCAAGAGCTCTGCAAGTCTTGCCTCCATCCTGGCATGATGCTCAACCTGCAGGGCCTTCATCTCATTGAGGGTCTCCACTACCTGGACGATGCCTCTGGAGTCACGCCGGTATGCGTCCAGGATGGTTCTGACGTGTGCCATAGCCGGGTCCTGAGCCAACTGTTCAGGTTTGCGCCTCCGCCGTCCTCCACTCCCACCACCCCTGCCCACTTGCGCCTGGCCTGCCGTTGTGGGCACATCGGGTCTCCGGGACCCCTGAGGGATGGCATTTGTGGTGTCGCCTGCCTCCTCCTGGGTGCCCGGAGAACCTTGTCCCTCCTGGACAGACTGGCTGCGTTGTTGTGTGCGGGCAGGGCTCCTGGGTGTCTCCTGGGATGTGGCTGGAATGGGGGTGGTGGTTGGCAAAGTTGTACCTGACGCAGGTGCTGCAGGTGGTTGGACACCAGAGGGGCCAGGTTGGTCTGGGTCATCCACGGAGTGGTGAGAGTCGTCGCTGCTGGTGGGGTCCTCTTCACGCAGAGCCTGGTCCTGTGAGTCTTCCCCACCAGTGTTGGGGGGAGATCGATGACGTTGACCTGTGTGTGAGAGAGACAGTGTTAATTGTGTTACATGCGACATCCATGTTTCATTCATTTTTGATTAGGCACAGTTCCTCTGGGTGGTTGGATTTGGCTAGCATTACTCCCACAGTGCACTTGTGCATGGGTATGTCCCTTGGCCACAGCTTTCGACACTTTACCTATGTGTGACACAGTCTTAATTGATGCATCTTATGTGAACGCAGTTAGCAGTGTAGTGAGCGGGCGTAGCAAGCCATGCAGAGCCGCCTTACGTGTTGCACTGTACGTGGCCAAATGGTGTTTATTCCATGCTATATGAGAATGCAGGTAGGTAACTTAACAATTTGTGACAGGGTTCTGACGAACACAGTGGGTAGGTATACTGGGTGTAAGGTTCTGTTTGTGCCTGCAGCACGGAGGTACTCGTGCACAGATTGACACATGGCCTAGTGTTTATCAAAGGTTGAAGGGGGGGTTAAGGCACTGCCAAACCTTGTCTACATGCACACAGTCCACCTGCTGATGTGCGGACATGGCCACACCACCCAAGGGTGATTTGGTCTCCCTCTATCTCCCTTTCTCCCTCCCTCTATCAGCCTCCTCCCTCTGTCCGTCTCCCTTTCTCACTCCCTCTGTCAGCCTCCTCCCTCTGTCCGTCTCCCTCTGTCTCCCTTTCTCCCTCCCTCTATCAGCCTCCTCCCTCTGTCCGTCTCCCTCTATCTCCCTTTCTCCCTCCCTCTATCAGCCTCCTCCCTCTGTCCGTCTCCCTTTCTCCCTCCCTCTATCAGCCTCCTCCCTCCCTCTGTCTGTCTCCCTGTGTCCACCTCTGTCTCTGTCCCTCTCTCTGCCCCTCTCCCTCCCTCTGTGTGTCACCCTCTGTCACCTCAGCCCAGCTTCCTGGGCACACACAGTTTGCAGGTCTTGCAAAGGCCATTGGCTTGTTCATGTGGGTTTGTTTCTTCTCTGCGGGCACCCATTGGGCGAAGTGTCTGAGTGTGCGCTGCTGCTGTGGCGGTGTGTGCTGACACTCTTTCAGTGTGCTGCGTCTTCATTGGCTGCTGTTATGTGCAAATTGTGCATTCATACCCATGTCGTCCTGCAACGCGGCCACCATTAGTAGGCAAAACAGTACTGTGTGGGGACACACTGTTTGTATGGCTGTGCCCTTAGCCATATGGGCTGAGGGCATTGTTGTGTGCTTCAGAGTTGCTCTATGTTGGTTTTGAGGCCCACCCTCCCGGCATCAGGGACATCCTGTCTTGTGTTGGTGTTTTGTGTGGCCTGTGACTTGGCATGGCCTTGCTTGGGGCATGGGGCATGGAGGCGCTAGTGGCATGTGTGTGTTTTTGGAGTGTGGTTGTGTCCGGTGCTGGCTTTGGGGGGGGTTGCGTGCATGATTGGTATTTGGGTTGTAGATGGCGTTCCCCCCATGTGGGGTGAGTTGTTTGTGTACTCACCAGGCTCTCGGACTCCCCCTAGTCCATCTACTATCAACGGCGGCAGCGTGGCCATCACCTTCTCCTCCCAGGGATGGTAGTGTACCGGTCTGCGGGGCGGCCCTCCTCCAGTGATGTTGGCCTGGTTGTGCTCGTCCGTCATTTTGCGGCGGACCGTCCTCCGCAGATCGTACCACCTGGCTTGGCACTCATGCCTGGTCCTTCTGGTGGCCCCAACAGCATTCACGGAATTGACTATCCTCTCCCACATGGCAGTTTTTTCTGATATGCTGGTCCATCTGACCAATGTTCCAAAGAGCTGTGGCTCGACTCTGATGATTTCGTCGACAAGGGACTCCAGCTCGTCCTTTGTGAACTTTGGATACTTGTTGGTGGGCATGGTGTGGGGTGTGGGTGTGGATGGTCGTGGGGGTGGGGGTGTGGATGGGTGTGGGTGTGGATGGTTGTGGGTGTGCAGGTGTGTGTGTGTGAATGTGATGAGGGTGTGTTTGTGATGGTGGGAAGGTGGTGGGAGCACGCTGACTTCACGTCTCCGCGTCATTACCTCTAAGCATCTTGTCAATGTAGTTCTTTCTTCTTAGCACAGGACAAAGTTCAAAATTTCACTTGGCTCAATTCCATAATTTACTTAGCGTATCCCTAGACACGTGTTTCTGGATTTCTCCGTCATCAGTAGGGAAAGAGTTCATAGGTTGCTTGACGTGCTGCCGCTTAATTTTCTCAGGCATAATTCCACTCTGGGCATGCAGGTGCTCCCGAGCTCGTCAGCTCAAGGCGGCTCGAGGGAGCCTTTTAAATTGTGGGAAGGTGGTGGGAGCACGCTGACTTCACGTCTCCGCGTCATTACCTCTAAGCATCTTGGTCAGTGTAGTTCTTTCTTCTTAGCACAGGACAAAGTTCAAAATTTCACTTGGCTCAATTCCATAATTTACTTAGCGTATCCCTAGACACGTGTTTCTGGATTTCTCCGTCATCAGTAGGGAAAGAGTTCATAGGTTGCTTGACGTGCTGCCGCTTAATTTTCTCAGGCATAATTCCACTCTGGGCATGCAGGTGCTCCCGAGCTCGTCAGCTCAAGGCGGCTCGAGGGAGCCTTTTAAATTGTGGGAAGGTGGTGGGAGCACGCTGACTTCACGTCTCCGCGTCATTACCTCTAAGCATCTTGGTCAGTGTAGTTCTTTCTTCTTAGCACAGGACAAAGTTCAAAATTTCACTTGGCTCAATTCCATAATTTACTTAGCGTATCCCTAGACACGTGTTTCTGGATTTCTCCGTCATCAGTAGGGAAAGAGTTCATAGGTTGCTTGACGTGCTGCCGCTTAATTTTCTCAGGCATAATTCCACTCTGGGCATGCAGGTGCTCCCGAGCTCGTCAGCTCAAGGCGGCTCGAGGGAGCCTTTTAAATTGTGGGAAGGTGGTGGGAGCACGCTGAGTTCACGTCTCCGCGTCATTACCTCTAAGCATCTTGGTCAGTGTAGTTCTTTCTTCTTAGCACAGGACAAAGTTCAAAATTTCACTTGGCTCAATTCCATAATTTACTTAGCGTATCCCTAGACACGTGTTTCTGGATTTCTCCGTCATCAGTAGGGAAAGAGTTCATAGGTTGCTTGACGTGCTGCCGCTTAATTTTCTCAGTAATTCAAAAGGGGGGACAGGGGGGCTATATTTAGGGAGGTCCAATGTACGAGCCCCAACAGACTATATCCAAAAAGCGTACAGAGTTCCTCAATTGTTAGAAGAAAGAGATGCGAACAGTAACTGGCAAAACTCATTTACCAAAATAGTTGATAGAAGGTAGAGAATCAGGGCAATTCCTTAAGGTGGAACTAATGCTCTCACACACCCAGCAAGCTAGGTGTCATGCTTCATCATATGAGCATTGCCCCTCGTCAAGGCGGCGCTGCAATCCTTGACGGGCACCCGAAACCGGGGCTCTTTGTCGGGGATCTTTTGTTCCTGCCGATGTTTGCATGGGTGTGAGGGGCCTAATAAGGAAAATGTAGCAGAGGTGTGTAATAAAAAGGGTTGGTCAGTCCTAATAGTACTTTATTCATAAGGTAGACTACCCTATTAAAATGTGTAGAGAGGCTAGATGCTAGAAATAAGGTGTCTAGGCGTGAAGCTCTACTCTAAATTGATCGACATGTTTCTCGCCATGTTAGTCAGGAGGATCTAAGGCAATTCTTCAGGATCAATAGCTGTCTACATTTAAAAATGGTGATGTGTACTCTACATACCATGTCCGATGCTGCGACCTGTAAATATGAAGTGACAACATCAATGGTATAAACAATTTGCATCTCTATCTTGAACACATAATGTCAGCACTGGTGTGCACAACGCACCGTGTAGAACGTGGTGATAGCAATCTGCTTCAAGGTGCACTATAAGGAAGAACAGTGCACTGTGAGTGAGAAGGGTGTTTGTTGTGCTCGATTTATTCACACGCTAAAACTGTGACAAGTAAAAATAATAGTCAAGGGGTCACTCACCTAATTTTTTAACTAAATGCGCTCGCAACGGAGCTGGCGGCTTTGAAGGACACCAATAGGGTCCTGTGGTAAAGGAGGAGGGGGGAAGGGAAAGAAAGGACAACTACTGACAATCAAGGTAAACAGGTCAAGGAAAAACGTGGTCGTCACCTCTATGTAGTAGTGATGATAGTACCGTTAAAATGATAAAAAGGGGGGGGTTAAAATATATCATAGTTGTCAGTTGACCGGAGTAGTCTAGTCTAATGGCTGGCCAGATCAATTCTGAACGAGTCCGTAGCCAATCAACTCTTTTCGCACATCAAAAGTAGCGCGACCACATAAAATTAGTATTTTAGTAACTGATTAAAGCGTGAGCTGTACTTACCAGCGCTTACGAGCGCTTCGCATACAGACCTACCCAAGCCGCCAGAGTCCGGGGTGGTAATGGACTGAAGCCGCCATCGGAAAGATATCCGGCAACAAGTGGGCGTGGACATGACGTCATCACGGTGAACGTCGCGTGGTGACTCCATTGGTTGCTAGGAGCCCAGTATCGACGCTGCAGCGTGTTGCCACAGCGTCTGCTAGTCGATTCTTATTGGTTGTAGGGTCAGTGCTCACTAATGTCCCGTGTCTGTAGTAACAACAGTAGTAGGGGGAGGACGGGGTGTCATATCAGGAAGGTATAATTAGACCCCATTGGGGAGAGTCCAGATATTATATAGGTCGTTGTTTCAAGGGGTCTCACTGGTTAACAGAAGCCCAATATCGACACTGAAGTGTGTTGCTATAGTGTCTAATAGTTACTGTCCCGTGGTTGTCATAGCGACAGTGGTGTAGTGGGGGCGCTTGGTGACAATCTGGGATGATATATAAGTCTTTCTTTCTTTTTCCTTGTTCCAACCCCATAAGTGGGCGTCCAGATAGTAATTAGATCTTTATCTAGAGGATTACATGCCTCACGGAAAACGGGACGTTATGGAGTGGGTACCCATGGATACGGGGTGGTCAGTGTTCCATCGTTATTGTCAACATCATTCTCAGTAATTCGCTTACAGGAAAATCTTCACTGGTCATGGGCCATAACCCCGAGTGGCTAGTTTATTAAAGAGCACTCCAAGGGATATCATCATTGAGTCCGGAGGAGTCACACGACAATCTGTGCACCCATCTCTGTTCTACTCTAAATAAGGCATTTTTGGAAATGTTGGTGTGGGATTCTAGAATAATCCAATGTATTGTGTCAGGGGAATGGTTTGCCTCCAAAAAATGTCTATAGAGTTTGGTTGTTGTACGTTGGCAGCGTATGTTACTCCTATGTTCTATTATACGTGTTTTGACTGTTCGCATTGTCATGCCTACGTATTTCAAACCACAGGGACATGTAATCAAATAGATGCAGTGTTTGGTGTTGCAGTTGGTGTGATTTTTGATATGCCATTTGAAATTTGGGAGTAACATGACCTCCTTTGTGGTTGTGGTTAGATCACATACTGTACATGTGCCGCATGGATAATGGCCCTGGACTGGTGGTAGACCCCACAGGGTAGTCTGTGTTGGGGTAATCTTTTTCTTAGGTCTGGTGTGGATTAGCATGTCTCGAAGGCTACTTGTTCTTTTATAGGCAAATCTGGGTCTCGGTATCTGAAGCCCTCCTGTATTGAGAATTCCCCAGTGTTTCAGAATGGCCTTCTTGGTCCACTTAGAATTAGGTGTAAATGACGTGACACATGTCATAATGTCCTCAGGTGGTTTGTGGTGTACCTCAAGTAAGGATTCTCTAGGATTATTGAGGGCCCTCTTCATAGAGTCTCTTACTACTTTGTGAGGATAGCCTCTAGTCTTAAGGTTAATAGCTAGAGAGTTTGCTTCAACTTTGTAGTCCCTAGTTGTGGTACAATTGCGTCTAATTCGTAAAAATTGACCAACAGGGAGGTTGTCTCGGAGGGCTTTAGGATGGTAGCTTTGATATAGGAGAAGACTATTGCGATCAGTGGGTTTTTTAAAGAGGTTGGTTGAAAGTTGTCCCTCTGTTAGTCTAATGTTCAAATCCAGAAAAGCTACTGTTGTATCCGAGATCGTGTGGGAAAACTTGAGAAACGGGTTCTCACCAATGGGGTCTAATTATACCTTCCTGATATGACACCCCGTCCTCCCCCTACTACTGTCGTTACTACAGACACGGGACATTAGTGAGCACTGACCCTACAACCAATAAGAATCGACTAGCAGACGCTGTGGCAACACGCTGCAGCGTCGATACTGGGCTCCTAGCAACCAATGGAGTCACCACGCGACGTTCACCGTGATGACGTCATGTCCACGCCCACTTGTTGCCGGATATCTTTCCGATGGCGGCTTCAGTCCATTACCAGCCCGGACTCTGGCGGCTTGGGTAGGTCTGTATGCGAAGCGCTCGTAAGCGCTGGTAAGTACAGCTCACGCTTTAATCAGTTACTAAAATACTAATTTTATGTGGTCGCGCTACTTTTGATGTGCGAAAAGAGTTGATTGGCTACGGACTCGTTCAGAATTGATCTGGCCAGCCATTAGACTAGACTACTCCGGTCAACTGACAACTATGATATATTTTAACCCCCCCCTTTTTATCATTTTAACGGTACTATCATCACTACTACATAGAGGTGACGACCACGTTTTTCCTTGACCTGTTTACCTTGATTGTCAGTAGTTGTCCTTTCTTTCCCTTCCCCCCTCCTCCTTTACCACAGGACCCTATTGGTGTCCTTCAAAGCCGCCAGCTCCGTTGCGAGCGCATTTAGTTAAAAAATTAGGTGAGTGACCCCTTGACTATTATTTTTACTTGTCACAGTTTTAGCGTGTGAATAAATCGAGCACAACAAACACCCTTCTCACTCACAGTGCACTGTTCTTCCTTATAGTGCACCTTGAAGCAGATTGCTATCACCACGTTCTACACGGTGCGTTGTGCACACCAGTGCTGACATTATGTGTTCAAGATAGAGATGCAAATTGTTTATACCATTGATGTTGTCACTTCATATTTACAGGTCGCAGCATCGGACATGGTATGTAGAGTACACATCACCATTTTTAAATGTAGACAGCTATTGATCCTGAAGAATTGCCTTAGATCCTCCTGACTAACATGGCGAGAAACATGTCGATCAATTTAGAGTAGAGCTTCACGCCTAGACACCTTATTTCTAGCATCTAGCCTCTCTACACATTTTAATAGGGTAGTCTACCTTATGAATAAAGTACTATTAGGACTGACCAACCCTTTTTATTACACACCTCTGCTACATTTTCCTTATTAGGCCCCTCACACCCATGCAAACATCGGCAGGAACAAAAGATCCCCGACAAAGAGCCCCGGTTTCGGGTGCCCGTCAAGGATTGCAGCGCCGCCTTGACGAGGGGCAATGCTCATATGATGAAGCATGACACCTAGCTTGCTGGGTGTGTGAGAGCATTAGTTCCACCTTAAGGAATTGCCCTGATTCTCTACCTTCTATCAACTATTTTGGTAAATGAGTTTTGCCAGTTACTGTTCGCATCTCTTTCTTCTAACAATTGAGGAACTCTGTACGCTTTTTGGATATAGCTTAATTTTCTCAGGCATAATTCCACTCTGGGCATGCAGGTGCTCCCGAGCTCGTCAGCTCAAGGCGGCTCGAGGGAGCCTTTTAAATTGTGGGAAGGTGGTGGGAGCACGCTGACTTCACGTCTCCGCGTCATTACCTCTAAGCATCTTGGTCAGTGTAGTTCTTTCTTCTTAGCACAGGACAAAGTTCAAAATTTCACTTGGCTCAATTCCATAATTTACTTAGCGTATCCCTAGACACGTGTTTCTGGATTTCTTCGTCATCAGTAGGGAAAGAGTTCATAGGTTGCTTGACGTGCTGCCGCTTAATTTTCTCAGCCATAATTCCACTCTGGGCATGCAGGTGCTCCCGAGCTCGTCAGCTCAAGGCGGCTCGAGGGAGCCTTTTAAATTGTGGGAAGGTGGTGGGAGCACGCTGACTTCACGTCTCCGCGTCATTACCTCTAAGCATCTTGGTCAGTGTAGTTCTTTCTTCTTAGCACAGGACAAAGTTCAAAATTTCACTTGACTCAATTCCATAATTTACTTAGCGTATCCCTAGACACGTGTTTCTGGATTTCTCCGTCATCAGTAGGGAAAGAGTTCATAGGTTGCTTGACGTGCTGCCGCTTAATTTTCTCAGGCATAATTCCACTCTGGGCATGCAGGTGCTCCCGAGCTCGTCAGCTCAAGGCGGCTCGAGGGAGCCTTTTAAATTGTGGGAAGGTGGTGGGAGCACGCTGACTTCACGTCTCCGCGTCATTACCTCTAAGCATCTTGGTCAGTGTAGTTCTTTCTTCTTAGCACAGGACAAAGTTCAAAATTTCACTTGGCTCAATTCCATAATTTACTTAGCGTATCCCTAGACACGTGTTTCTGGATTTCTCCGTCATCAGTAGGGAAAGAGTTCATAGGTTGCTTGACGTGCTGCCGCTTAATTTTCTCAGGCATAATTCCACTCTGGGCATGCAGGTGCTCCCGAGCTCGTCAGCTCAAGGCGGCTCGAGGGAGCCTTTTAAATTGTGGGAAGGTGGTGGGAGCACGCTGACTTCACGTCTCCGCGTCATTACCTCTAAGCATCTTGGTCAGTGTAGTTCTTTCTTCTTAGCAAAGGACAAAGTTCAAAATTTCACTTGGCTCAATTCCATAATTTACTTAGCGTATCCCTAGACACGTGTTTCTGGATTTCTCCGTCATCAGTAGGGAAAGAGTTCATAGGTTGCTTGACGTGCTGCCGCTTAATTTTCTCAAGCATAATTCCACTTTGGGCATGCAGGTGCTCCCGAGCTCGTCAGCTCAAGGCGGCTCGAGGGAGCCTTTTAAATTGTGGGAAGGTGGTGGGAGCACGCTGACTTCACGTCTCCGCGTCATTACCTCTAAGCATCTTGGTCAGTGTAGTTCTTTCTTCTTAGCACAGGACAAAGTTCAAAATTTCACTTGGCTCAATTCCATAATTTACTTAGCGTATGCCTAGACACGTGTTTCTGGATTTCTCCGTCATCAGTAGGGAAAGAGTTCATAGGTTGCTTGACGTGCTGCCGCTTAATTTTCTCAGGCATAATTCCACTCTGGGCATGCAGGTGCTCCCGAGCTCGTCAGCTCAAGGCGGCTCGAGGGAGCCTTTTAAATTGTGGGAAGGTGGTGGGAGCACGCTGACTTCACGTCTCCGCGTCATTACCTCTAAGCATCTTGGTCAGTGTAGTTCTTTCTTCTTAGCACAGGACAAAGTTCAAAATTTCACTTGGCTCAATTCCATAATTTACTTAGCGTATCCCTAGACACGTGTTTCTGGATTTCTCCGTCATCAGTAGGGAAAGAGTTCATAGGTTGCTTGACGTGCTGCCGCTTAATTTTCTCAGGCATAATTCCACTCTGGGCATGCAGGTGCTCCCGAGCTCGTCAGCTCAAGGCGGCTCGAGGGAGCCTTTTAAATTGTGGGAAGGTGGTGGGAGCACGCTGACTTCACGTCTCCGCGTCATTACCTCTAAGCATCTTGGTCAGTGTAGTTCTTTCTTCTTAGCACAGGACAAAGTTCAAAATTTCACTTGGCTCAATTCCATAATTTACTTAGCGTATCCCTAGACACGTGTTTCTGGATTTCTTCGTCATCAGTAGGGAAAGAGTTCATAGGTTGCTTGACGTGCTGCCGCTTAATTTTCTCAGCCATAATTCCACTCTGGGCATGCAGGTGCTCCCGAGCTCGTCAGCTCAAGGCGGCTCGAGGGAGCCTTTTAAATTGTGGGAAGGTGGTGGGAGCACGCTGACTTCACGTCTCCGCGTCATTACCTCTAAGCATCTTGGTCAGTGTAGTTCTTTCTTCTTAGCACAGGACAAAGTTCAAAATTTCACTTAACTCAATTCCATAATTTACTTAGCGTATCCCTAGACACGTGTTTCTGGATTTCTCCGTCATCAGTAGGGAAAGAGTTCATAGGTTGCTTGACGTGCTGCCGCTTAATTTTCTCAGGCATAATTCCACTCTGGGCATGCAGGTGCTCCCGAGCTCGTCAGCTCAAGGCGGCTCGAGGGAGCCTTTTAAATTGTGGGAAGGTGGTGGGAGCACGCTGACTTCACGTCTCTGCGTCATTACCTCTAAGCATCTTGGTCAGTGTAGTTCTTTCTTCTTAGCACAGGACAAAGTTCAAAATTTCACTTGGCTCAATTCCATAATTTACTTAGCGTATCCCTAGACACGTGTTTCTGGATTTCTCCGTCATCAGTAGGGAAAGAGTTCATAGGTTGCTTGACGTGCTGCCGCTTAATTTTCTCAGGCATAATTCCACTCTGGGCATGCAGGTGCTCCCGAGCTCGTCAGCTCAAGGCGGCTCGAGGGAGCCTTTTAAATTGTGGGAAGGTGGTGGGAGCACGCTGACTTCACGTCTCCGCGTCATTACCTCTAAGCATCTTGGTCAGTGTAGTTCTTTCTTCTTAGCAAAGGACAAAGTTCAAAATTTCACTTGGCTCAATTCCATAATTTACTTAGCGTATCCCTAGACACGTGTTTCTGGATTTCTCCGTCATCAGTAGGGAAAGAGTTCATAGGTTGCTTGACGTGCTGCCGCTGAATTTTCTCAAGCATAATTCCACTCTGGGCATGCAGGTGCTCCCGAGCTCGTCAGCTCAAGGCGGCTCGAGGGAGCCTTTTAAATTGTGGGAAGGTGGTGGGAGCACGCTGACTTCACGTCTCCGCGTCATTACCTCTAAGCATCTTGGTCAGTGTAGTTCTTTCTTCTTAGCACAGGACAAAGTTCAAAATTTCACTTGGCTCAATTCCATAATTTACTTAGCGTATCCCTAGACACGTGTTTCTGGATTTCTCCGTCATCAGTAGGGAAAGAGTTCATAGGTTGCTTGACGTGCTGCCGCTTAATTTTCTCAGGCATAATTCCACTCTGGGCATGCAGGTGCTCCCGAGCTCGTCAGCTCAAGGCGGCTCGAGGGAGCCTTTTAAATTGTGGGAAGGTGGTGGGAGCACGCTGACTTCACGTCTCCGCGTCATTACCTCTAAGCATCTTGGTCAGTGTAGTTCTTTCTTCTTAGCACAGGACAAAGTTCAAAATTTCACTTGGCTCAATTCCATAATTTACTTAGCGTATCCCTAGACACGTGTTTCTGGATTTCTCCGTCATCAGTAGGGAAAGAGTTCATAGGTTGCTTGACGTGCTGCCGCTTAATTTTCTCAGGCATAATTCCACTCTGGGCATGCAGGTGCTCCCGAGCTCGTCAGCTCAAGGCGGCTCGAGGGAGCCTTTTAAATTGTGGGAAGGTGGTGGGAGCACGCTGACTTCACGTCTCCGCGTCATTACCTCTAAGCATCTTGGTCAGTGTAGTTCTTTCTTCTTAGCACAGGACAAAGTTCAAAATTTCACTTGGCTCAATTCCATAATTTACTTAGCGTATCCCTAGACACGTGTTTCTGGATTTCTCCGTCATCAGTAGGGAAAGAGTTCATAGGTTGCTTGACGTGCTGCCGCTTAATTTTCTCAGGCATAATTCCACTCTGGGCATGCAGGTGCTCCCGAGCTCGTCAGCTCAAGGCGGCTCGAGGGAACCTTTTAAATTGTGGGAAGGTGGTGGGAGCACGCTGACTTCACGTCTCCGCGTCATTACCTCTAAGCATCTTGGTCAGTGTAGTTCTTTCTTCTTAGCACAGGACAAAGTTCAAAATTTCACTTGGCTCAATTCCATAATTTACTTAGCGTATCCCTGAACACGTGTTTCTGGATTTCTCCGTCATCAGTAGGGAAAGAGTTCATAGGTTGCTTGACGTGCTGCCGCTTAATTTTCTCAGGCATAATTCCACTCTGGGCATGCAGGTGCTCCCGAGCTCGTCAGCTCAAGGCGGCTCGAGGGAGCCTTTTAAATTGTGGGAAGGTGGTGGGAGCATGCTGACTTCACGTCTCCGCGTCATTACCTCTAAGCATCTTGGTCAGTGTAGTTCTTTCTTCTTAGCACAGGACAAAGTTCAAAATTTCACTTGGCTCAATTCCATAATTTACTTAGCGTATCCCTAGACACGTGTTTCTGGATTTCTCCGTCATCAGTAGGGAAAGAGTTCATAGGTTGCTTGACGTGCTGCCGCTTAATTTTCTCAGGCATAATTCCACTCTGGGCATGCAGGTGCTCCCGAGCTCGTCAGCTCAAGGCGGTTCGAGGGAGCCTTTTAAATTGTGGGAAGGTGGTGGGAGCACGCTGAGTTCACGTCTCCGCGTCATTACCTCTAAGCATCTTGGTCAGTGTAGTTCTTTCTTCTTAGCACAGGACAAAGTTCAAAATTTCACTTGGCTCAATTCCATAATTTACTTAGCGTATCCCTAGACACGTGTTTCTGGATTTCTCCGTCATCAGTAGGGAAAGAGTTCATAGGTTGCTTGACGTGCTGCCGCTTAATTTTCTCAGGCATAATTCCACTCTGGGCATGCAGGTGCTCCCGAGCTCATCAGCTCAAGGCGGCTCGAGGGAGCCTTTTAAATTGTGGGAAGGTGGTGGGAGCATGCTGACTTCAGGTCTCCACGTCATTACCTCTAAGCATCTTGGTCAGTGTAGTTCTTTCTTCTTAGCACAGGACAAAGTTCAAAATTTCACTTGGCTCAATTCCATAATTTACTTAGCGTATCCCTAGACACGTGTTTCTGGATTTCTCCGTCATCAGTAGGGAAAGAGTTCATAGGTTGCTTGACGTGCTGCCGCTTAATTTTCTCAGGCATAATTCCACTCTGGGCATGCAGGTGCTCCCGAGCTCATCAGCTCAAGGCGGCTCGAGGGAGCCTTTTAAATTGTGGGAAGGTGGTGGGAGCACGCTGACTTCACGTCTCCGCGTCATTACCTCTAAGCATCTTGGTCAGTGTAGTTCTTTCTTCTTAGCACAGGACAAAGTTCAAAATTTCACTTGGCTCAATTCCATAATTTACTTAGCGTATCCCTAGACACGTGTTTCTGGATTTCTCCGTCATCAGTAGGGAAAGAGTTCATAGGTTGCTTGACGTGCTGCCGCTTAATTTTCTCAGGCATAATTCCACTCTGGGCATGCAGGTGCTCCCGAGCTCGTCAGCTCAAGGCGGCTCGAGGGAGCCTTTTAAATTGTGGGAAGGTGGTGGGAGCACGCTGACTTCACGTCTCCGCGTCATTACCTCTAAGCATCTTGGTCAGTGTAGTTCTTTCTTCTTAGCACAGGACAAAGTTCAAAATTTCACTTGGCTCAATTCCATAATTTACTTAGCGTATCCCTAGACACGTGTTTCTGGATTTCTTCGTCATCAGTAGGGAAAGAGTTCATAGGTTGCTTGACGTGCTGCCGCTTAATTTTCTCAGCCATAATTCCACTCTGGGCATGCAGGTGCTCCCGAGCTCGTCAGCTCAAGGCGGCTCGAGGGAGCCTTTTAAATTGTGGGAAGGTGGTGGGAGCACGCTGACTTCACGTCTCCGCGTCATTACCTCCAAGCATCTTGGTCAGTGTAGTTCTTTCTTCTTAGCACAGGACAAAGTTCAAAATTTCACTTGACTCAATTCCATAATTTACTTAGCGTATCCCTAGACACGTGTTTCTGGATTTCTCCGTCATCAGTAGGGAAAGAGTTCATAGGTTGCTTGACGTGCTGCCGCTTAATTTTCTCAGGCATAATTCCACTCTGGGCATGCAGGTGCTCCCGAGCTCGTCAGCTCAAGGCGGCTCGAGGGAGCCTTTTAAATTGTGGGAAGGTGGTGGGAGCACGCTGACTTCACGTCTCCGCGTCATTACCTCTAAGCATCTTGGTCAGTGTAGTTCTTTCTTCTTAGCACAGGACAAAGTTCAAAATTTCACTTGGCTCAATTCCATAATTTACTTAGCGTATCCCTAGACACATGTTTCTGGATTTCTCCGTCATCAGTAGGGAAAGAGTTCATAGGTTGCTTGACGTGCTGCCGCCTAATTTTCTCAGGCATAATTCCACTCTGGGCATGCAGGTGCTCCCGAGCTCGTCAGCTCAAGGCGGCTCGAGGGAGCCTTTTAAATTGTGGGAAGGTGGTGGGAGCACGCTGACTTCACGTCTCCGCGTCATTACCTCGAAGCATCTTGGTCAGTGTAGTTCTTTCTTCTTAGCACAGGACAAAGTTCAAAATTTCACTTGGCTCAATTCCATAATTTACTTAGCGTATCCCTAGACACGTGTTTCTGGATTTCTCCGTCATCAGTAGGGAAAGAGTTCATAGGTTGCTTGACGTGCTGCCGCTTAATTTTCTCAGGCATAATTCCACTCTGGGCATGCAGGTGCTCCCGAGCTCGTCAGCTCAAGGCGGCTCGAGGGAGCCTTTTAAATTGTGGGAAGGTGATGGGAGCACGCTGACTTCACGTCTCCGCGTCATTACCTCTAAGCATCTTGGTCAGTGTAGTTCTTTCTTCTTAGCACAGGACAAAGTTCAAAATTTCACTTGGCTCAATTCCATAATTTACTTAGCGTATCCCTAGACACGTGTTTCTGGATTTCTCCGTCATCAGTAGGGAAAGAGTTCATAGGTTGCTTGACGTGCTGCCGCTTAATTTTCTCAGGCATAATTCCACTCTGGGCATGCAGGTGCTCCCGAGCTCGTCAGCTCAAGGCGGCTCGAGGGAGCCTTTTAAATTGTGGGAAGGTGGTGGGAGCACGCTGACTTCACGTCTCCGCGTCATTACCTCTAAGCATCTTGGTCAGTGTAGTTCTTTCTTCTTAGCACAGGACAAAGTTCAAAATTTCACTTGGCTCAAGCAACCTATGAACTCCTATGGCTCCCTCAAGCCGCCTTGAGCTGACCTATGAACTCTTTCCCTACTGATGACGGAGAAATCCAGAAACACGTGTCTAGGGATACGCTAAGTAAATTATGGAATTGAGCCAAGTGAAATTTTGAACTTTGTCCTGTGCTAAGAAGAAAGAACTACACTGACCAAGATGCTTAGAGGTAATGACGCGGAGACGTGAAGTCAGCGTGCTCCCACCACCTTCCCACAATTTAAAAGGCTCCCTCGAGCTGCCTTGAGCTGACGAGCTCGGGAGCACCTGCATGCCCACAGTGGAATTATGCCTGAGAAAATTAAGCGGCAGCACGTCAAGCAACCTATGAACTCTTTCCCTACTGATGACGAAGAAATCCAGAAACACGTGTCTAGGGATACGCTAAGTAAATTATGGAATTGAGCCAAGTGAAATTTTGAACTTTGTCCTGTGCTAAGAAGAAAGAACTACACTGACCAAGATGCTTAGAGGTAATGACGCGGAGACGTGAAGTCAGCGTGCTCCCACCACCTTCCCACAATTTAAAAGGCTCCCTCGAGCCGCCTTGAGCTGACGAGCTCGGGAGCACCTGCATGCCCAGAGAGGAATTATGCCTGAGAAAATTAAGCGGCAGCACGTCAAGCAACCTATGAACTCTTTCCCTACTGATGACGGAGAAATCCAGAAACACGTGTCTAGGGATACGCTAAGTAAATTATGGAATTGAGCCAAGTGAAATTTTGAACTTTGTCCTGTGCTAAGAAGAAAGAACTACACTGACTAGGGGTGGGCGGAATTTGCGGAATTAACTTCCGCAAATTATCGCGAGAATGCAGAAAATCTCCGCAAACACGCCGGAAATATCGCGAAGACGCGGAAGTTTTTTTGCCGCCTGTTCGCGGTATTTTTTGCGTGATCGCGGGTCGCCAACTTACCCATGCGGTTGCTCACGGGCGCAGCCATCTTGTTTTCACTTGTCTCGCCCTCTGGCGATGTTTACTTCCTGTTCCGGGTCGCGCAATGCATGTTCGCGGTCGATATTTCCTGTTCGCGACCGCTTTTACTTGATCGCGTTGCTTTTTGCTTGCTCAGGGAGAAAATATCGCGCGAACTTGCGCACGTGGTCGCAACGGGCGCGGCCATCTTGTTTTCCACTCTATTGCATGGTTCTGGGGCCTGATTTTCAATCCTCCCTAAATCTTTTCAATCCTTTGTTTATAGCCACTTTTTTTGGATCTTTATTACTTATTATTTCTCTAACTATTTTCCTGCCTCTATATTTTTGGTTTTTGTCTACTTTTTTTTTGTTTTTTAGCTACTTTTTCTCTTTGTATTGCCCGCTATTTATTTCCTTTACTCCTTTATTTATTTTACCTTTTCTTTACCGCCCCGTCCCCAGAACCATGTCCAAGGGCAGGGCTGTTCGCCGGCGCAGCCAGAGCCGCGACCGCCTTCCCTGCGGAAGGCGGCGCCCACAAGGGGTGCATGCACGGGCCTTATTTGGGGAGGCGGAGTTGGCTGCACTAATTTTCTTTGTGCAGCGCCACCTCCCCTCAACCCTGGCAGCAGGTGGCAGGCCAGGGTCCGGGTACGGCCTCCGGGAGCGTCGGCACCGGTGGGGGAAGGTGCGCCGGGCAGTGTCGCGCATCTCTGGGGTCCGGCGCACCCAGGCACAGCTGACGCAACGGTGGTCCGACATCCTGGACCGTGAGCAGGACCTGCTGGACCTGCTAGGAGTGGAGGTCCCGGGGCTTGGTGAGTACCTATTTAATTATTACAACTTTGTGTCTGTTCTTCTGCTCTATGTTATATATTGCGAATATCTTTTTTTCCTTCCAACCAGCTAGAATGTTGCTGCTTACAATACATTCCAGGTTAATAACGTTTAAAAGTCTTCTGTGATTATGACACAGGTGCTCTTCTGCGCTACTACTAATCTTACTTGTTTGCAGCTTTGCGTTTGCGCTTGCTTAGCGTGATTCTTTACGAGTTTATTTTAGAGAAATTAAGTTACGTAATGCTACAGTGACTCACGTCCACTCCTTACTTTGTCCTGTCACTAATAGATAGGGGCGGATTGATACTTAGGTTTAGGTACTTTGTATGAGCTTCTAATTGGTTAGTGGTATGCGTGATGCCCCCCCTCACTCAGTTACGTGATGTGCTGCTAGTACGGCAGTCTTTAGAACCTTTTCTAGTTTGTTCAATGAGTGGAGGTAGGCTTTGCAGTTACTTAGCAGTAGCAGATCAGCATCAATCAAACCAAAATTTGGTGTATACAAAAAATGTAGTCATGCTTATGTGTCCTCCATGATTGGATCATACACATTGTTGAGGAATACAGTGGAAATGCATACTTAATGTACAATTGGCATGCCTGGAATAGGTGGGCTAGGTTGGGTGGTACGTTGTACTAATACTTAGGCTTACTTGTAACTTAGTTTTCTGGAATCAGAATGGAAGAATGGATTACTGTTGATAAATAGTAACTTAAGTAGTCGAACTGCGAATCCCACGATATTACATGTTGACCAGATGAGATCGGTCAATGTAGTTATTGCAATTGTTGTTTACATAAGTGTTTTTTGACCGTTGTTGAAAGATATATTGTATTTGTTTGACACCATCCATCAATGTTTGTCTCTTTCTTAATTCTTATATCTCTCCTGTCCATCAGCACGCAGGGGCAGACCGACAGGGACTGGACAGTCGGCGGGACAGGAACACCACCAGGAGGACACCGCTGAGGGCTCCTCTGCTGGCCCCAGTAAGTCTTCTTGTTTTTAATAATATTTCTTATTCCATAACTTTTACTGCCCCATTTCTCCCGAACTATAGTGTGTTTCCAAATGCTATTTTTTTACCACCAATTATCCTTCGATCTGTACGGTTTCAAAAAGCTTATCCCTGCCTCCGCTATGATGACTGAGTACTACTACATACTATCAGTCTGTCTGTCTGTACTGTAGTAGCTAGTCTTGCCCAGTTGGCCAGTGCCACTCTTTGTGAAAGGTTGTAATATAAAACTCATATTCACCAGTAGCTCGTACAATCCGCTGGGTCGTTGTCTTGTACTACTTTTACTCTTATTGATGTTGAGGCTTTGAAAATTCACAGCAACAACAGCCCTACCAGATTTCTTAATATTTTGATATGATACCCTATAGGACATACCACTGTTGTAGGGATCTTGCACATACATTTGCACCAGAAAATAGGATGTTGGTGATGGTAGGTTGGACCTTCCTTGCACACCTCAATCAGAAATTCCGCACCCACCACAATTCCACTGCTTGACTATAGTACTGTCTTGTCATACCTATTAGGTCTCGGAACCCTCCCCCCAAGATAACCAACAAGTAGACAACCCAGAACATAACACACCCAACCTCTGTCGTGGAAGCAATTCACATGCACACCCTTACTTTAATTTGCTCACTCGTGTAAGTTAGTCCACTCCACACCAAATACCACGAAGTCTATGTAAGTTTAAAATGTTTATTTCAATTTGAGAAGGTCTGTACACTGTTTTCTTAGCAGCACCAACCGGCAAATCAATAACATTAAAACAATATACATTGTTACACTTATACAGTTGGGAATTAAATCATGATAACTGAACAGTGGTGGAAGGCAGCACCACCATCCCATAGCAATTTAGTTTATATACATTTATAAATGAAGATGTGAGTGAAGGGACCCCTCACCTCAGAAGAACCTAGTACTGGTAGTTGGTGCATCGTTCAGAAGCTCTGGTTCGTAGAAGGGAATCTTGCGTCTGTAATGCGAAAAAAGAAATGGTGTGCGTTAGTATATTGCAACTTGCAAGCATTTCTCAGCCGTGCCAAAAAGTGTAGCATCTATGGATAAGCAATATGGACTAACAGTAACAGTAGTACACCAGTTCTTCCTAAAAAAGTGGCTTGTTAATGTTTGTTGACCGCTTGTACGCAGCGCGTAGACTAGACAGTAGCAGTGTGAGGCAGGTCATGTGGGCTCAAAGGTGTCTTAAGAAGCTGCAAGATAAAGGTAACGTCACATGTGCATGGCTAGGGCTAATCAAGCAAATGCTACAATGATCATATAACTTAGTGTCTACTCTACTACTACCTGATTTGTACTAGTGGTGTATGTTAGTATTAACTCATTTTTCAACCTTGCTACTGATCAATAGGGGGGAGGTGTATATGTCGCCTAATAAATGTGTAATGTTTTCTAGGCGCACTACCGACCACCATTGCTGGGGCCAGCGAAGGCGACGCCGAGGGCGAGGATGCGGCAGTTGCAGATAGCAACGGAGGGGGAGTGGCAGCACCAGTGGCAGGCGGTGGTAAGTTAGATTCATAATCTTTAACTATTGTTGAACTTGACAGCACACTCACTGCAAAGGTGTACTGTATGTATATGTATACTGTACAGTTGTGAATTAGGGCCCCCGCCGGGCCGGCTGGAATTCACTGCCGTCACCGCAGGGGCAAACCTCCCGCCATCCCTGTAGAAAATATTCAGACATGTCCAGGCGGAAAAGGGTTCAATATGGCGGTGGTGTCTCTCTCACCACACCGGCAGCCATATAATCTACATTTTGGAATGCCTTTGCGTGGCGGCATTGCCGTCCGCCACGGAAAGGCATGCACACATTGCAGAGTATGCTTGGGGGCCCCCATGGAGGGTACCTACCGATGCTATGGTACCCCCCCGACTTTCAAAGCAAAACGTCACAGGCTCCGTGCGAGGCCCGTCATGTTGTGCTTGGAAAAGCAGCACAACATTTTAGCATTGCTTTCAGCAAAGCCAACCAGAATTTAAATTTAAAAAAACAGGGTGCGCCCGCCACTGTGCCGGGCGCATCATCCTAATTAATTGTCCCCACGGGACCCCCACCCTTTTTAGCAGTCGGATGGCGGGCGGACAAAGTCCGCCCGCTATCCGATGTCGTAAGTAAGTATGAGTTCTTGGGGACGTTTGAAGAGTGAACTAGAAGACTAGAATTCCCTTTAATTGGTATAGGACTAGGAGCCGGAGTATTGAGTAACCAATGTCCTCATCTATCTGATTTCAACTCCGCTTTGAAAGTTTTATGGAGAAGAGCACCTGGTGCACTGTTCAACTAAAAAGTGTAAGACAGGTGGAAGGAAGAAGGACGGGCGACATTTAAAATGTTATGTACTACTGTGCTTTATTTTATAGTGCTACTCTACCATGCCACTATGTGTATCAATAATTACCTTGTCCTACTGTTTTATTAAGACTATATTTTACAATTGTCTTGTTTTTTTCTTTTTGATACACAGCAACTCCGAAACTCAACCGTAAGGAGTTGGCCGCCAAGGCACGGCGCCGGAAGCTGGAGGCAATCCAGCAGGAATACCGGCGGCTGGTGGTCCTAGCCGAGGAGGAGGAGGAGGCTGCTGCAGCTATTGAAGCCTCCTCCAGTGCCCCGGGCCCCAGCCACCGCCCTCCAGCGGTACGGCGCCACCGCCGGACGGCTGCCCGCCGCCACCGTGTCATCTCCGGTGCCCCCCCCACTGTGGCTGCAACTGCCGCGGCCTTAGACGCCGCGTCGCCCATTTAGAGGACCAGATGCGTGTCCTCCTCCAGTCCCGCCCCACCAGTTAGTCCCTGTCTCTGCCCCTTTTTTAATTCCTGTTCGTTCTTCACTCGTTTGGGCGTTCTCTACTTCTATGGACAGTCGTTGGGGTTAGGGAGGTGGGTGGGTCAGCTTTTGTGGGTTTAGTTTATTTGTTAGGGTCAATTAAATATATTTTTCTATGTTACATGCAATGTTGGTAATGTTTTGTAGGTGGGGTAACTGTTTTACATCACACTGTTTCCTTGCTGGTGCATGGCCGCCCATAGCGTGTGTTTGATTTCAATAATTTGCTGACTGTATAAGACACAAACAGATAGATGCGACACACTTCACTCATTGACTGGTCCTACTATGCATTCTTTGGAGTGGTGTTTGAAACTGAAATCATTGACAACAAGTCCATTATTAATTCTGCCTCCCCCAAACTTCTCTCTTACCGGTGCTTGATGTTTATGTCCAACTGTGGCACAGCACTGGCTGCATGGTGAAGATGGTTTCCTTTTTCATACATGCCATGATTGGGGTGGTGGTGGTGGTAGTATAGTAGTAGTAGTATACACTGGCAGGGTGGCAGCATTTACAAAAAAAGAAAAGGAGATAGTCAATCGCCTTTGAGAGACTGTTAGAGGAGTAGTTGAATGAAGTACATCACAGAATTTACCGAGCAACAATTATATGCTCAAATATTTGACAAAAAAACTGAATGCTGGTTATTATGAGGATAGCCTACTAGACAGAGTTACAAACTATAGTTTTGTCGACTCGAGTCACTTGACTATGCCTACAGTCTAACAGTTAGTGCTGTATATGAGGAATGACAATAAACAAATCCAATCAATGCCGGCAATTCATGCTGAGGTATATGTTCCTTTGTTAAATAAAATAACCTCTGAAATATCCTACTCATGGGTGGGCAAGCAGAAGAAGATCATCGCTCTGCATTGAAATTAAAGTAGTGTTGCTTTCACCACATCCGCCCCAGCAAGTGTGTGATTAAGTATTGGTGTACATTTAATTTAGTTACACCTCGACAATAAGTCACACAGCCCGGGGGAAGAGGGTTAGGGTCCGTTGATTGGATGGGAAGGGGGATTTTGGGAAAGGTTTGACATAGAAAAACAGTATGCATACATAGACAAACAAACGACAATCATTGAAGACTACCATACCATATCCATTCCATATGTTAAGGGAGAAAAAGGCAATGCATGCATGATGATGAGACCCGGATTACATACACTTCTATTTCTTGTTCTGTTCCGGCCTTAATACTTTAACAGATAGCAAATAGAAATTTTAAATATTGGTAGTGAAGAATCGTAAACACAGAGCAAACGTAATGATGATTGATAATAACAACTCCAAGAACACACTGTTGTAAAGAATGTATACTAGATATTAATCAAATTATTTAAAAGAAGTGAAAAGTGGATACTGTTACTGTCTTATCCTGGTCAAAAATGTGGACTGGTTTTTTGCATCTCGGCATTCCTCTTGCTCCTCTCGTCCATCAATCTTGGGTGTGTCGCCTCGCCA
The DNA here is from genome assembly GCF_964204655.1 of Triturus cristatus. Classification (NCBI taxonomy): domain Eukaryota; kingdom Metazoa; phylum Chordata; class Amphibia; order Caudata; family Salamandridae; genus Triturus; species Triturus cristatus. The sequence goes on from NC_140588.1 coordinate 924,279,565, forward strand.
CTCGCCACTGCCCGGCTGGAATAAAAAGGTGATTGATTGGTAAGGTAATTAATATGCATTGTAATGTTTTACAAAGTTTTGGACAAGGCCCGGCCTGTAATTTTAGATTGAAAACCAAAGGGGATATTCAGAAAGAAAGTGAAAACAAATGCACAAGTGATGGTGTAGTGCAACAAGAACACTTTCCGAGGTGGCATGTATGCATATGCATCATCTCTACTGTAGTCTGTTTCGAGCATAGACCTTCAACAGTAACAGGAGAGATCAGGCCCACAGTGCTTACCATTAGCACATCCTACGTTAACACTTTAGAGTCCTTTTTTTTTCTCTCAAAGAGTTGGACAAACGCAAAGCACATTATCCATTCCCAACATAGCATTTTACAGTTAAAGTTAGTAAAATCAATGCACTGCAGTCATCCCACCGCTACACTCTATTCAACTTCTACACAGACATTTGGGTGTGCTGTGGTTGTTGTTGACGTGTTTACCTTTAGGCTTTTCCGTTTTATGCCACTCATGAAACATCCTCCTGACTTCATCATCAGCTCTGATACTTCTACTGACTGACTGGAGATCGGCCTGCAGTACAAGTGTAATTTTTATGACACAACAAGAGTAGAAATATAAATATTACTGACTTGAGTCATTCTTTATTGTGTACAGAAAGATAGATTACCACTAGTACACTTTGACATCACTTTGTGCACAACAAACAACGCAAACACAAAGACCAATAGCTCAGAGTCAGGTGTCCAATGCATGCCATTAATTGTCATCATTCATTACCTGTTCCTACTCATCTTAATTTAACGGGCCGTCTCTTTTGCCATCATCATGATGGACGGTGCTGTTAAGTCACAGTCATTTGCATTGCGCAGATTGAGTGAGTCCCCTTCCTGTATTGAATTAAAAGCAATGTATCACCAAGATGCAGGAGAAGTACACATTTCTTGTTTGCAAGAAGGGGAAAATTAGTAATTACTAGTGTGTTCTGTAGAAAGTTGATTAGTGGCAGTGCACAATTACATCAATTCATGCGCAACACACACCACAAAATCTACATCATTCAGTCTGCCATTCTGCGGCCAATGCATGGCATCAATCATTACCTGTTGCATCTCATCTCGTTAACGCTGCAGGCTGTCTCTTTCGCCATCATCATCATGATGGACGGTGCTGTTAAGTCACAGTCATTTGCATTGCGCAGATTGAGTGAGTCCCCTTCCTGTATTGAATTAAAAGCAATGTATCACCAAGATGCAGGAGAAGTACATATTTCTTGTTTGCAAGAAGGGGAAAAATAGTGTGTTCTGTAGAATGTTGATTAGTGGCAGTGCACAATTACATCAATTCATTCATGCGCAACACACACAACAAAATCTACATCATTCAGTCTGCTATTCTGCGGCCAATGCATGGCATCAATCATTACCTGTTCCATCTCATCTTGTTAACGTTGCAGGCCGTCTCTTTCGCCATCATCATGATGGACGGTGCTGTTAAGTCACAGTCATTTGCATTGCGCAGATTGAGTGAGTCCCCTTCCTGTATTGAATTAAAAGCAATGTATCACCAAGATGCAGGAGAAGTACACATTTCTTGTTTGCAAGAAGGGGAAAATTAGTAATTACTAGTGTGTTCTGTAGAAAGTTGATTAGTGGCAGTGCACAATTACATCAATTCATGCGCAACACACACAACAAAATCTACATCATTCAGTCTGCTATTCTGCGGCCAATGCATGGCATCAATCATTACCTGTTGCATCTTATTTTCAGTTAATGGCCAGTCTCTCTCGGCTCTGAAGGAGGATAGCTATAGTAGTCATCTGATTCATGGTCCACTTGTTTTGGAAGGACGAGGAAAGTTTGAATTTGTTGTTACCATCATCCAATCATCATTCATGAGGGAAATGGAATTGAGCAGGAGATGCAGTATGATCGAGCGGAGGAGCTGGATTCTGAGGACTGTAGTGTCAAATGGCAGACACCTGAAACTTGTATCTTAAATTAGAAGAGTAGAAGACGGTGATAATGCATTTGTTGCGATTCACAAGTTTATAACCGGAACGACAGACACATAAACAAAGGGGGAAAAAAGGGAGGAAGACAGTAAGTGCGAGCCTAATTGTCAGGGAAGTATAGCTCGTCCTCAAACTCTGGGGGATCTTCCAAAAGTAGGTAATCATCTGACACAATACTTCCGTCACCTGAGCCGCTGTCCTCATCTTCCTCTGTTGATTCATGCATTGTGTAATTCGGTGGTATGAAGTGCTGATTCATTTTGATCATTGTTAACCTCTCCACGTTTTTGGGAGATAGACTGGTCCTTCTCAAGGTTACAATGAAACCAGCAGCACTGAAAACACGTTCGGAAGAGACACCTGCGACAGGGCAAGCCAGATAGCTTATCGCCAGCCTGCTGAGCTGTGGCCATTCAGACCTTTTCCTATACCAATACTGCACTGGGTTTTGATCAACGTACACCTCTGTTGGGTCGTCCAGATAGGCCTGGACCATCCGCTCAATGTTCAGGGTTGCTGCTGGTAAGCTTTTGTGCTGTTTTTTCTGTGCATCAGCACTGTGCTTAAGGCCCATCTTTACATACCAATCTGATAATGATTGTACTCGGCCGAATGATCCAGTTATTGTTTTTGTAGTCGATGGTGATGGTGAGTGTTGCGATTGTGAGCCAACCGCACTGCCCTCAGCCGACGAAGTTGCACTTGATTCTGCATGGCCTGCTTCAGTATCAGTACTTGTTGTGGGTTGATGTGGCGGGCTTTTAATTAGCAGCCCTTCGTTTTCAAACTTGATGGCTGCTTCAGCTATACAACTTTTGTAGCGGGCAACATCATTGTCGGAAAAAGAAAGGAATAGTCCTAATTTTGCACGTGGATCCAGAATTGTGGCACAAATGTAATGTTCTTGTGACAAAATTTTATTTTGTATCCTTACATTTTCTGATAAGCGCCTGGATAAGCTCTCCACCAAGTCATGGGCTTGCCTTCTGTCCTCTACACCTTTGTAGGATTCAGACACATTATTCAGCTCATGCTCTAGCATTTGCAACAATGGGATAGCTTGGCCCATTGTACAGTCCTCCTTGCTGACTTCACGTGTGAAGACCTCAAAAGGAGACAGCATCTCAGTCAGGCATTGAATTAGGGTCCATTGCTCCCTCTGAAGGGTCATGCCTTTAACACTAGCATCACTGCTTCTGTACCAGACATATTCATTGAGTGACCTCTGCTGTTCGTACAGACGATCAAGCATGTAATACGTTGAGTTCCAACGTGTTGCCACCTCCTGGATGAGTGCCTTGACTGGCATCCTACGCTCACGTTGGAGGATCCTCAGCTGCTTCCGAGCTTTAAAAGAATGGCTGAAATTAGTGCATATTCTTCGGCAGATGGCCAGTAAATTGCTTACTATGGGTTCTTTTTTCAGAAAGTCTTGCACTATAATGTTTATGCAGTGTGCCAAACACGGAACCCTGAAATAGGAACCAAGTTCCATGGCCTTAAGTACATTACTGCCATTGTCTGTGGCAACAAAACCAATACCAAGCCCTCTGGGCCGCAGCCATTCCAAAACCTTGGTGCGAAACTCTTCTAAAATGTTTTCAGCCGTATGAGATTTCTCCATGGCGAACATGGCTACAGTTGCATGTTTCCGAGTACCTTCAAAAATCGCAGCTGTGTCAACAACACCTCGTGCAGATAGTTGATCTCTAACCCCCACAAAAGAGATCCAGTGTGCAGTGATGCACATGTAATCTGTGGCTTGGCAACTGGTCCACATGTCTGTTGTCAGGTGGATATTGTGCACAGCACTCTGCTGCAAACCGTGACCAACCAATTCCAGCACATCATGATGTAGTGCCGGAACAGCAATTCTTGCGAAATAGGACCGGCTGGGAACTTTCCATTTCGGGCAGATGGCAGACACAAATTCAAGGAAACCCACCCCTTCCACAAATGAAAAAGGAAGAAGGTCCAGCGCTAACATTTTAGCCAGCTTCGCATTGTACAATCGTGCCGTTGGGTGGTTGCGTTGGAACTGCCCCTCCAACCTAAACATGCTGTCAATGGTAGGCTGGCTTACTTTCCTTAGTGGTGCTGTTTTCATTAACCCACTAAGGCTCAACGACACAGATTGTCTCATTGAGGTACTCGCCGGTCGCCTTGGTGTCTCACCCACACTCTGAGTATGGCTCTTACTGCGGTGCCACTCTGATGTTACTGAGGAGGATGTGGGCGTTACCACTGCAGTGGCTGCACTACTGGAGACAGGGCTAGAAATGCCTCCCTGTTCTTCACCTGCCACCACAATAATATCGCTCCCTGATTCCTGACCAACTTCAAAGGGTTTAGTTTTCCTACTTTCTTTTAACTTACGTAGGTGATCCTCCCACACGATATTGTGAGATGACTTGCTTGTCCTCCGGTACCATAGTTTGTACCAAGCTTACCACGCCGAACACCTTGCCGACAAATTGCGCATATAGTAACGTTCTCCTCCTTGGCGCTAACAGAAAAGAAGTCCCAAACTGGGGAGGAGAACTTTCTGGCACTGCTGGATGTGCCACTTTCAACACCAGATGAACTTGAGGGGGTGCTTGAAAATATGTGACCCTGTCCACCTACACTGTGACTTTTACTACCACTTCCTACTGAGATGGTTGAGCTGGATGTAGGTCCCTGCCGGGCCTTGGAAAATATGGCAGCTGGAGGTAGTGGTGGTGTAACCTGTGTTGGTGAGATCCGTGCTACATCCCGCTCAGTAGCAGCCTTTCTGGATAGGGTGAGAATGTCGGTCTCCAATCCCTTTGGGGCGGGAGTAATGTGCGTGATGACTGGCTCGTCTTCATCAACATCATCACCCCCCTCTTCTACATCTACCTCCATAACTCTAAGTTTTTCTGGGACCTTCCTTTTCAGAAGCAATGTCTTGTGGCGTACTTCACTCTCAGACCGAGCTGGTGGGACCCAAGTGTCATCACGATCATCAGAAGCGGGGCTTGAAGAAGAAGATGATGGACTAAGCCTCCTTTTCCTTGCTGGTGGTCTGGAAGACAATTGATCTTCTGAAACAGTGGTTTGACTTTGCTCCACTTTGTCTGCAGGAAGCTCGATTTCCTGAAATGCCCCTATGTCAGGAGCAACAACTACTATGGTGGGCTGTTGCGGCGGCTGCTGCTGTTCTGGTTGCGGCGGCTGCTGCTGTTCTGGTTGCGGCGGCTGCTGCTGTTCTGGTTGCGGCGGCTGCTGCTGTTCTGGTTGCGGCGGCTGCTGCTGTTCTGGTTGCGGCGGCTTGACACTGATATGCTGAGTTTGCGCCTGCGTTGAACTTGATTGTGTACTACTTTGCGGTAATGACATTTCTTCAACATCGCTGCCCGTTAGTAGACTGGCTCCCTCTGCGACAGTAAAGCCCTTGGGCCTAGGTTGGTGGGGTTGCTGGACCGCTGTGCTGGTCCCAGCTTGGTTCCCGGACAACGCTTTGGTGCCAAAAAAAACCTTGGCCGGCACACCACCAGTCGTGGTTAATGGCACTTCCTTTTTCTGTTCCTTCTTCTCACCAGCAACTTTCTTGGTACTAGACCTGGTACCTTTCTTTGGGGCCATCTTCTTCCGATGTCAGGCAGGAGGCAGATGCACAACAAGTTCTGGTCACACGTGGGCGTGATGCGCAGCAGGACTTCTGTCTGGCTGGCAGTACAACGGGTAGCCAGGTGATGCCGATGACACCTCCTACTCTGTCTTTTGTGCACCTAAAAGCAAAGAAGACAGGAGAAGAACATCAGTGAAATGTTGCATTTGTTTTTGTGGTTCAGTTACTTAGTACTGTACTAGTGCAAACAAAAGATAGTCTAGCCATTTATGACTTTTTTTAACTAGAGCTATGTTATACTACTAGTACTGTGTACAGCCACACACTACACTCTCAGGAAGGTGATGTCTAAAAATTCAACAGATCACATAGAAAACACTTGATCAATAAAGCTGTGGCTACCTGCTCTGATCCTAGTGGATGAAAAAGCAGGCCTGTTGGCAGACAAGGCCAGGCAAGCTTGTAGGCCTAGGCCTCAAAATGGCCACCAGCCACATGGCCAGGCCCAACAACATCAGCAAGGCCACCCCAAAAAACACACTTCCCCAACTCAATCCAATGCCATCCATGCCCTAAATGATGTCTAAATTCAACAGAGCAAACAGAAAACAGTAGATTACTAAAGCTGTGGCTACCTGCTCTGGTAGCAGTGGATGAAAGCAGGCCTGTTGGCAGACAAGGCCAGGCAAGCTTGCAGGCCTAGGCCTCAAAATGGCCACCAGCCACATGGCCAGGCCCAACAACATCAGCAAGGCCACCCCAAAAAACACACTTCCCCAACTCAATCCAATGCCATCCATGCCCTAAATGATGTCTAAATTCAACAGAGCACACAGAAAACAGTAGACTACTAAAGCTGTGGCTACCTGCTCTGGTAGCAGTGGATAAAGCAGGCCTGTTGGCAGACAAGGCCAGGCAAGCTAGCAGGCCTAGGCCTCAAAATGGCCACCAGCCACATTGCCAGGCCCAACAACATCAGCAAGGCCACCCCAAAAAACACACTTCCCCAACTCAATCCAATGCCATCCATGCCCTAAATGATGTCTAAATTCAACAGAGCAAACAGAAAACAGTAGATTACTAAAGCTGTGGCTACCTGCTCTGGTAGCAGTGGATGAAAGCAGGCCTGTTGGCAGACAAGGCCAGGCAAGCTTGCAGGCCTAGGCCTCAAAATGGCCACCAGCCACATGGCCAGGCCCAACAACATCAGCAAGGCCACCCCAAAAAACACACATCCCCCAACTCAACCCAATGCCATCCATGCCCTAAATGATGTCTAAATTCAACAGAGCACACAGAAAACAGTAGATTACTAAAGCTGTGGCTACCTGCTCTGGTAGCAGTGGATGAAAGCAGGCCTGTTGGCAGACAAGCCAGGCAAGCTTGCAGGCCTAGGCCTCAAAATGGCCACCAGCCACATGGCCAGGCCCAACAACATCAGCAAGGCCACCCCAAAAAACACACTTCCCCAACTCAATCCAATGCCATCCATGCCCTAAATGATGTCTAAATTCAACAGAGCAAACAGAAAACAGTAGATTACTAAAGCTGTGGCTACCTGCTCTGGTAGCAGTGGATGAAAGCAGGCCTGTTGGCAGACAAGGCCAGGCAAGCTTGCAGGCCTAGGCCTCAAAATGGCCACCAGCCACATGGCCAGGCCCAACAACATCAGCAAGGCCACCCCAAAAAACACACTTCCCCAACTCAATCCAATGCCATCCATGCCCTAAATGATGTCTAAATTCACCAGAACAAACAGAAAACAGTAGATTACTAAAGCTGTGGCTACCTGCTCTGGTAGCAGTGGATGAAAGCAGGCCTGTTGGCAGACAAGGCCAGGCAAGCTTGCAGGCCTAGGCCTCAAAATGGCCACCAGCCACATGGCCAGGCCCAACAACATCAGCAAGGCCACCCCAAAAAACACACTTCCCCAACTCAATCCAATGCCACCCATGCCCTAAATGATGTCTAAATTCACCAGAGCAAACAGAAAACAGTAGATTACTAAAGCTGTGGCTACCTGCTCTGGTAGCAGTGGATGAAAGCAGGCCTGTTGGCAGACAAGGCCAGGCAAGCTTGCAGGCCTAGACCTCAAAATGGCCACCAGCCACATGGCCAGGCCCAACAACATCAGCAAGGCCACCCCAAAAAACACACTTCCCCAACTCAATCCAATGCCATCCATGCCCTAAATGATGTCTAAATTCACCAGAGCAAACAGAAAACAGTAGATTACTAAAGCTGTGGCTACCTGCTCTGGTAGCAGTGGATGAAAGCAGGCCTGTTGGCAGACAAGGCCAGGCAAGCTTGCAGGCCTAGGCCTCAAAATGGCCACCAGCCACATGGCCAGGCCCAACAACATCAGCAAGGCCACCCCAAAAAACACACTTCCCCAACTCAATCCAATGCCATCCATGCCCTAAATGATGTCTAAATTCACCAGAGCACACAGAAAACTGTAGATTACTAAAGCTGTGGCTACCTGCTCTGGTAGCAGTGGATGAAAGCAGGCCTGTTGGCAGACAAGGCCAGGCAAGCTTGCAGGCCTAGGCCTCAAAATGGCCACCAGCCACATGGCCAGGCCCAACAACATCAGCAAGGCCACCCCAAAAAACACACTTCCCCAACTCAATCCAATGCCATCCATGCCCTAAATGATGTCTAAATTCAACAGAGCACACAGAAAACAGTAGATTACTAAAGCTGTGGCTACCTGCTCTGGTAGCAGTGGATGAAAGCAGGCCTGTTGGCAGACAAGGCCAGGCAAGCTTGCAGGCCTAGGCCTCAAAATGGCCACCAGCCACATGGCCAGGCCCAACAACATCAGCAAGGCCACCCCAAAAAACACACTTCCCCAACTCAATCCAATGCCATCCATGCCCTAAATGATGTCTAAATTCAACAGAGCACACAGAAAACAGTAGATTACTAAAGCTGTGGCTACCTGCTCTGGTAGCAGTGGATGAAAGCAGGCCTGTTGGCAGACAAGGCCAGGCAAGCTTGCAGGCCTAGGCCTCAAAATGGCCACCAGCCACATGGCCAGGCCCAACAACATCAGCAAGGCCACCCCAAAAAACACACTTCCCCAACTCAATCCAATGCCATCCATGCCCTAAATGTGCTTGAAAATTAAATATATTCAAAAAACAAAAGGAACAGTTGCTTCATCATGCACACACACACCCATGAGGCCATGCCCATGGCTAGCTCGGGCCTACTACTACAACCCACAAAATTTTAAAAAAAATTTTAAAAAAAGGAATGACGATAATTAATTAATTATCAAAAATAAATTGTAGTTACACAACAACTGCAATGCCCACAATCAAACACAACAACCACTTACTTGTAAAATATCCTATTCCAAAAATCCTGAAATCCAATTGCAATGATGCAGCAGACAAAAAGAGTGATCTTTCCAGCTCCAAATCCAAAGGCAGAATGAGCAGGAGATGGACAAAGCACTGGGAGGAGCCTGCTGGACAGGAACAGGAAGTTGGAGATTCTGTGTCACTTCATCTCTCTCTCCACCTTGTAAAAAAATGACTCCTTGCACAAAAAAGGAAAGCCAAATGTGAATGTAAGGAGTTCTTTTCATCCAAAATCAGTATTTGCAGATGGTTTCATGCTGCTAGAGCCGATATTCCTCTCCAAATTGTAAATTTTACGTTGTTGAGTTCTCGAGCTTCACATTACTTCCGCCGGCGTGTCGAAAACGATATGATCGCGTTCTCTTCTTTGTCCCTGTCGCGTTGGATATGACGTGTTCGCGGTCTCTTTCTCCTGTTCGCGTTAGATTTCACGTGCCCGCGTCCTCATCCTCTGGCTCGCGATGTAGAATGACATGTTCGAGATCTCAATCTTCTCATACTCGCGCGGTGCATGATCGCGAGAAGAAAGACGTGATCGCGCGACAAATGACGTGATCGCGTGAAAAATGACTTTAATGCGGCCGCGAACTCTCGCGAGACAGCGCAAAATGGCTACCAAAATCCAACATCTCGTGGAGAACGCGACCGGGTCAAGAAAACTTGTCGGAGAACGCAGGGATTCAGGTAAGGCAATCGCGCGCGTGCGAGAATGTATTGTTTTACAGCGCGAGCAAGAAAAAAATTATCGCTAAGCTGCGGAATGCGGAAATTTTGACATTTTCGCGCTTTCCGCGGAACGCGAAAATGCCAAAATATCGCAATTTCCGCGAACGGAATGGAATTTTGGCCCAGGCCTAACACTGACCAAGATGCTTAGAGGTAATGACGCGGAGACGTGAAGTCAGCGTGCTCCCACCACCTTCCCACAATTTAAAAGGCTCCCTCGAGCCGCCTTGAGCTGACGAGCTCGGGAGCACCTGCATGCCCAGAGTGGAATTATGCCTGAGAAAATTAAGCGGCAGCACGTCAAGCAACCTATGAACTCTTTCCCTACTGATGACGGAGAAATCCAGAAACACGTGTCTAGGGATACGCTAAGTAAATTATGGAATTGAGCCAAGTGAAATTTTGAACTTTGTCCTGTGCTAAGAAGAAAGAACTACACTGACCAAGATGCTTAGAGGTAATGACGCGGAGACGTGAAGTCAGCGTGCTCCCACCACCTTCCCACAATTTAAAAGGCTCCCTCTAGCCGCCTTGAGCTGACGAGCTCGGGAGCACCTGCATGCCCAGAGTGGAATTATGCCTGAGAAAATTAAGCGGCAGCACGTCAAGCAACCTATGAACTCTTTCCCTACTGATGACGGAGAAATCCAGAAACACGTGTCTAGGGATACGCTAAGTAAATTATGGAATTGAGCCAAGTGAAATTTTGAACTTTGTCCTGTGCTAAGAAGAAAGAACTACACTGACCAAGATGCTTAGAGGTAATGACGCGGAGACGTGAAGTCAGCGTGCTCCCACCACCTTCCCACAATTTAAAAGGCTCCCTCGAGCCGCCTTGAGCTGACGAGCTCGGGAGCACCTGCATGCCCAGAGTGGAATTATGCCTGAGAAAATTAAGCGGCAGCACGTCAAGCAACCTATGAACTCTTTCCCTACTGATGACGGAGAAATCCAGAAACACGTGTCTAGGGATACGCTAAGTAAATTATGGAATTGAGGCAAGTGAAATTTTGAACTTTGTCCTGTGCTAAGAAGAAAGAACTACACTGACCAAGATGCTTAGAGGTAATGACGCGGAGACGTGAAGTCAGCGTGCTCCCACCACCTTCCCACAATTTAAAAGGCTCCCTCGAGCCGCCTTGAGCTGACGAGCTCGGGAGCACCTGCATGCCCAGAGTGGAATTATGCCTGAGAAAATTAAGCGGCAGCACGTCAAGCAACCTAGGAACTCTTTCCCTACTGATGACGGAGAAATCCAGAAACACGTGTCTAGGGATACGCTAAGTAAATTATGGAATTGAGCCAAGTGAAATTTTGAACTTTGTCCTGTGCTAAGAAGAAAGAACTACACTGACCAAGATGCTTAGAGGTAATGACGCGGAGACGTGAAGTCAGCGTGCTCCCACCACCTTCCCACAATTTAAAAGGCTCCCTCGAGCCGCCTTGAGCTGACGAGCTCGGGAGCACCTGCATGCCCAGAGTGGAATTATGCCTGAGAAAATTAAGCGGCAGCACGTCAAGCAACCTATGAACTCTTTCCCTACTGATGACGGAGAAATCCAGAAACACGTGTCTAGGGATACGCTAAGTAAATTATGGAATTGAGCCAAGTGAAATTTTGAACTTTGTCCTGTGCTAAGAAGAAAGAACTACAGACCAAGATGCTTAGAGGTAATGACGCGGAGACGTGAAGTCAGCGTGCTCCCACCACCTTCCCACAATTTAAAAGGCTCCCTCGAGCCGCCTTGAGCTGACGAGCTCGGGAGCACCTGCATGCCCAGAGTGGAATTATGCCTGAGAAAATTAAGCGGCAGCACTTCAAGCAACCTATGAACTCTTTCCCTACTGATGACGGAGAAATCCAGAAACACGTGTCTAGGGATACGCTAAGTAAATTATGGAATTGAGCCAAGTGAAATTTTGAACTTTGTCCTGTGCTAAGAAGAAAGAACTACACTGACCAAGATGCTTAGAGGTAATGACGCGGAGACGTGAAGTCAGCGTGCTCCCACCACCTTCCCACAATTTAAAAGGCTCCCTCGAGCCGCCTTGAGCTGACGAGCTCGGGAGCACCTGCATGCCCAGAGTGGAATTATGCCTGAGAAAATTAAGCGGCAGCACGTCAAGCAACCTATGAACTCTTTCCCTACTGATGACGGAGAAATCCAGAAACACGTGTCTAGGGATACGCTAAGTAAATTATGGAATTGAGCCAAGTGAAATTTTGAACTTTGTCCTGTGCTAAGAAGAAAGAACTACACTGACCAAGATGCTTAGAGGTAATGACGCGGAGACGTGAAGTCAGCGTGCTCCCACCACCTTCCCACAATTTAAAAGGCTCCCTCGAGCCGCCTTGAGCTGACGAGCTCGGGAGCACCTGCATGCCCAGAGTGGAATTATGCCTGAGAAAAGTAAGCGGCAGCACGTCAAGCAACCTATGAACTCTTTCCCTACTGATGACGGAGAAATCCAGAAACACGTGTCTAGGGATACGCTAAGTAAATTATGGAATTGAGCCAAGTGAAATTTTGAACTTTGTCCTGTGCTAAGAAGAAAGAACTACACTGACCAAGATGCTTAGAGGTAATGACGCGGAGACGTGAAGTCAGCGTGCTCCCACCACCTTCCCACAATTTAAAAGGCTCCCTCGAGCCGCCTTGAGCTGACGAGCTCGGGAGCACCTGCATGCCCAGAGTGGAATTATGCCTGAGAAAATTAAGCGGCAGCACGTCAAGCAACCTATGAACTCTTTCCCTACTGATGACGGAGAAATCCAGAAACACGTGTCTAGGGATACGCTAAGTAAATTATGGAATTGAGCCAAGTGAAATTTTGAACTTTGTCCTGTGCTAAGAAGAAAGAACTACACTGACCAAGATGCTTAGAGGTAATGACGCGGAGACGTGAAGTCAGCGTGCTCCCACCACCTTCCCACAATTTAAAAGGCTCCCTCGAGCCGCCTTGAGCTGACGAGCTCGGGAGCACCTGCATGCCCAGAGTGGAATTATGCCTGAGAAAATTAAGCGGCAGCACTTCAAGCAACCTATGAACTCTTTCCCTACTGATGACGGAGAAATCCAGAAACACGTGTCTAGGGATACGCTAAGTAAATTATGGAATTGAGCCAAGTGAAATTTTGAACTTTGTCCTGTGCTAAGAAGAAAGAACTACACTGACCAAGATGCTTAGAGGTAATGACGCGGAGACGTGAAGTCAGCGTGCTCCCACCACCTTCCCACAATTTAAAAGGCTCCCTCGAGCCGCCTTGAGCTGACGAGCTCGGGAGCACCTGCATGCCCAGAGTGGAATTATGCCTGAGAAAATTAAGCGGCAGCACGTCAAGCAACCTATGAACTCTTTCCCTACTGATGACGGAGAAATCCAGAAACACGTGTCTAGGGATACGCTAAGTAAATTATGGAATTGAGCCAAGTGAAATTTTGAACTTTGTCCTGTGCTAAGAAGAAAGAACTACACTGACCAAGATGCTTAGAGGTAATGACGCGGAGACGTGAAGTCAGCGTGCTCCCACCACCTTCCCACAATTTAAAAGGCTCCCTCGAGCCGCCTTGAGCTGACGAGCTCGGGAGCACCTGCATGCCCAGAGTGGAATTATGCCTGAGAAAAGTAAGCGGCAGCACGTCAAGCAACCTATGAACTCTTTCCCTACTGATGACGGAGAAATCCAGAAACACGTGTCTAGGGATACGCTAAGTAAATTATGGAATTGAGCCAAGTGAAATTTTGAACTTTGTCCTGTGCTAAGAAGAAAGAACTACACTGACCAAGATGCTTAGAGGTAATGACGCGGAGACGTGAAGTCAGCGTGCTCCCACCACCTTCCCACAATTTAAAAGGCTCCCTCGAGCCGCCTTGAGCTGACGAGCTCGGGAGCACCTGCATGCCCAGAGTGGAATTATGCCTGAGAAAATTAAGCGGCAGCACGTCAAGCAACCTATGAACTCTTTCCCTACTGATGACGGAGAAATCCAGAAACACGTGTCTAGGGATACGCTAAGTAAATTATGGAATTGAGCCAAGTGAAATTTTGAACTTTGTCCTGTGCTAAGAAGAAAGAACTACACTGACCAAGATGCTTAGAGGTAATGACGCGGAGACGTGAAGTCAGCGTGCTCCCACCACCTTCCCACAATTTAAAAGGCTCCCTCGAGCCGCCTTGAGCTGACGAGCTCGGGAGCACCTGCATGCCCAGAGTGGAATTATGCCTGAGAAAATTAAGCGGCAGCACGTCAAGCAACCTATGAACTCTTTCCCTACTGATGACGGAGAAATCCAGAAACACGTGTCTAGGGATACGCTAAGTAAATTATGGAATTGAGCCAAGTGAAATTTTGAACTTTGTCCTGTGCTAAGAAGAAAGAACTACACTGACCAAGATGCTTAGAGGTAATGACGCGGAGACGTGAAGTCAGCGTGCTCCCACCACCTTCCCACAATTTAAAAGGCTCCCTCGAGCCGCCTTGAGCTGACGAGCTCGGGAGCACCTGCATGCCCAGAGTGGAATTATGCCTGAGAAAATTAAGCGGCAGCACGTCAAGCAACCTATGAACTCTTTCCCTACTGATGACGGAGAAATCCAGAAACACGTGTCTAGGGATACGCTAAGTAAATTATGGAATTGAGCCAAGTGAAATTTTGAACTTTGTCCTGTGCTAAGAAGAAAGAACTACACTGACCAAGATGCTTAGAGGTAATGACGCGGAGACGTGAAGTCAGCGTGCTCCCACCACCTTCCCACAATTTAAAAGGCTCCCTCGAGCCGCCTTGAGCTGACGAGCTCGGGAGCACCTGCATGCCCAGAGTGGAATTATGCCTGAGAAAATTAAGCGGCAGCACGTCAAGCAACCTATGAACTCTTTCCCTACTGATGACGGAGAAATCCAGAAACACGTGTCTAGGGATACGCTAAGTAAATTATGGAATTGAGCCAAGTGAAATTTTGAACTTTGTCCTGTGCTAAGAAGAAAGAACTACACTGACCAAGATGCTTAGAGGTAATGACGCGGAGACGTGAAGTCAGCGTGCTCCCACCACCTTCCCACAATTTAAAAGGCTCCCTCGAGCCGCCTTGAGCTGACGAGCTCGGGAGCACCTGCATGCCCAGAGTGGAATTATGCCTGAGAAAATTAAGCGGCAGCACGTCAAGCAACCTATGAACTCTTTCCCTACTGATGACGGAGAAATCCAGAAACACGTGTCTAGGGATACGCTAAGTAAATTATGGAATTGAGCCAAGTGAAATTTTGAACTTTGTCCTGTGCTAAGAAGAAAGAACTACACTGACCAAGATGCTTAGAGGTAATGACGCGGAGACGTGAAGTCAGCGTGCTCCCACCACCTTCCCACAATTTAAAAGGCTCCCTCGAGCCGCCTTGAGCTGACGAGCTCGGGAGCACCTGCATGCCCAGAGTGGAATTATGCCTGAGAAAATTAAGCGGCAGCACGTCAAGCAACCTATGAACTCTTTCCCTACTGATGACGGAGAAATCCAGAAACACGTGTCTAGGGATACGCTAAGTAAATTATGGAATTGAGCCAAGTGAAATTTTGAACTTTGTCCTGTGCTAAGAAGAAAGAACTACACTGACCAAGATGCTTAGAGGTAATGACGCGGAGACGTGAAGTCAGCGTGCTCCCACCACCTTCCCACAATTTAAAAGGCTCCCTCGAGCCGCCTTGAGCTGACGAGCTCGGGAGCACCTGCATGCCCAGAGTGGAATTATGCCTGAGAAAATTAAGCGGCAGCACGTCAAGCAACCTATGAACTCTTTCCCTACTGATGACGGAGAAATCCAGAAACACGTGTCTAGGGATACGCTAAGTAAATTATGGAATTGAGCCAAGTGAAATTTTGAACTTTGTCCTGTGCTAAGAAGAAAGAACTACACTGACCAAGATGCTTAGAGGTAATGACGCGGAGACGTGAAGTCAGCGTGCTCCCACCACCTTCCCACAATTTAAAAGGCTCCCTCGAGCCGCCTTGAGCTGACGAGCTCGGGAGCACCTGCATGCCCAGAGTGGAATTATGCCTGAGAAAATTAAGCGGCAGCACGTCAAGCAACCTATGAACTCTTTCCCTACTGATGACGGAGAAATCCAGAAACACGTGTCTAGGGATACGCTAAGTAAATTATGGAATTGAGCCAAGTGAAATTTTGAACTTTGTCCTGTGCTAAGAAGAAAGAACTACACTGACCAAGATGCTTAGAGGTAATGACGCGGAGACGTGAAGTCAGCGTGCTCCCACCACCTTCCCACAATTTAAAAGGCTCCCTCGAGCCGCCTTGAGCTGACGAGCTCGGGAGCACCTGCATGCCCAGAGTGGAATTATGCCTGAGAAAATTAAGCGGCAGCACGTCAAGCAACCTATGAACTCTTTCCCTACTGATGACGGAGAAATCCAGAAACACGTGTCTAGGGATACGCTAAGTAAATTATGGAATTGAGCCAAGTGAAATTTTGAACTTTGTCCTGTGCTAAGAAGAAAGAACTACACTGACCAAGATGCTTAGAGGTAATGACGCGGAGACGTGAAGTCAGCGTGCTCCCACCACCTTCCCACAATTTAAAAGGCTCCCTCGAGCCGCCTTGAGCTGACGAGCTCGGGAGCACCTGCATGCCCAGAGTGGAATTATGCCTGAGAAAAGTAAGCGGCAGCACGTCAAGCAACCTATGAACTCTTTCCCTACTGATGACGGAGAAATCCAGAAACACGTGTCTAGGGATACGCTAAGTAAATTATGGAATTGAGCCAAGTGAAATTTTGAACTTTGTCCTGTGCTAAGAAGAAAGAACTACACTGACCAAGATGCTTAGAGGTAATGACGCGGAGACGTGAAGTCAGCGTGCTCCCACCACCTTCCCACAATTTAAAAGGCTCCCTCGAGCCGCCTTGAGCTGACGAGCTCGGGAGCACCTGCATGCCCAGAGTGGAATTATGCCTGAGAAAATTAAGCGGCAGCACGTCAAGCAACCTATGAACTCTTTCCCTACTGATGACGGAGAAATCCAGAAACACGTGTCTAGGGATACGCTAAGTAAATTATGGAATTGAGCCAAGTGAAATTTTGAACTTTGTCCTGTGCTAAGAAGAAAGAACTACACTGACCAAGATGCTTAGAGGTAATGACGCGGAGACGTGAAGTCAGCGTGCTCCCACCACCTTCCCACAATTTAAAAGGCTCCCTCGAGCCGCCTTGAGCTGACGAGCTCGGGAGCACCTGCATGCCCAGAGTGGAATTATGCCTGAGAAAATTAAGCGGCAGCACGTCAAGCAACCTATGAACTCTTTCCCTACTGATGACGGAGAAATCCAGAAACACGTGTCTAGGGATACGCTAAGTAAATTATGGAATTGAGCCAAGTGAAATTTTGAACTTTGTCCTGTGCTAAGAAGAAAGAACTACACTGACCAAGATGCTTAGAGGTAATGACGCGGAGACGTGAAGTCAGCGTGCTCCCACCACCTTCCCACAATTTAAAAGGCTCCCTCGAGCCGCCTTGAGCTGACGAGCTCGGGAGCACCTGCATGCCCAGAGTGGAATTATGCCTGAGAAAATTAAGCGGCAGCACGTCAAGCAACCTATGAACTCTTTCCCTACTGATGACGGAGAAATCCAGAAACACGTGTCTAGGGATACGCTAAGTAAATTATGGAATTGAGCCAAGTGAAATTTTGAACTTTGTCCTGTGCTAAGAAGAAAGAACTACACTGACCAAGATGCTTAGAGGTAATGACGTGGAGACGTGAAGTCAGCGTGCTCCCACCACCTTCCCACAATTTAAAAGGCTCCCTCGAGCCGCCTTGAGCTGACGAGCTCGGGAGCACCTGCATGCCCAGAGTGGAATTATGCCTGAGAAAATTAAGCGGCAGCACGTCAAGCAACCTATGAACTCTTTCCCTACTGATGACGGAGAAATCCAGAAACACGTGTCTAGGGATACGCTAAGTAAATTATGGAATTGAGCCAAGTGAAATTTTGAACTTTGTCCTGTGCTAAGAAGAAAGAACTACACTGACCAAGATGCTTAGAGGTAATGACGCGGAGACGTGAAGTCAGCGTGCTCCCACCACCTTCCCACAATTTAAAAGGCTCCCTCGAGCCGCCTTGAGCTGACGAGCTCGGGAGCACCTGCATGCCCAGAGTGGAATTATGCCTGAGAAAATTAAGCGGCAGCACGTCAAGCAACCTATGAACTCTTTCCCTACTGATGACGGAGAAATCCAGAAACACGTGTCTAGGGATACGCTAAGTAAATTATGGAATTGAGCCAAGTGAAATTTTGAACTTTGTCCTGTGCTAAGAAGAAAGAACTACACTGACCAAGATGCTTAGAGGTAATGACGCGGAGACGTGAAGTCAGCGTGCTCCCACCACCTTCCCACAATTTAAAAGGCTCCCTCGAGCCGCCTTGAGCTGACGAGCTCGGGAGCACCTGCATGCCCAGAGTGGAATTATGCCTGAGAAAATTAAGCGGCAGCACGTCAAGCAACCTATGAACTCTTTCCCTACTGATGACGGAGAAATCCAGAAACACGTGTCTAGGGATACGCTAAGTAAATTATGGAATTGAGCCAAGTGAAATTTTGAACTTTGTCCTGTGCTAAGAAGAAAGAACTACACTGACCAAGATGCTTAGAGGTAATGACGCGGAGACGTGAAGTCAGCGTGCTCCCACCACCTTCCCACAATTTAAAAGGCTCCCTCGAGCCGCCTTGAGCTGACGAGCTCGGGAGCACCTGCATGCCCAGAGTGGAATTATGCCTGAGAAAATTAAGCGGCAGCACGTCAAGCAACCTATGAACTCTTTCCCTACTGATGACGGAGAAATCCAGAAACACGTGTCTAGGGATACGCTAAGTAAATTATGGAATTGAGCCAAGTGAAATTTTGAACTTTGTCCTGTGCTAAGAAGAAAGAACTACACTGACCAAGATGCTTAGAGGTAATGACGCGGAGACGTGAAGTCAGCGTGCTCCCACCACCTTCCCACAATTTAAAAGGCTCCCTCGAGCCGCCTTGAGCTGACGAGCTCGGGAGCACCTGCATGCCCAGAGTGGAATTATGCCTGAGAAAATTAAGCGGCAGCACGTCAAGCAACCTATGAACTCTTTCCCTACTGATGACGGAGAAATCCAGAAACACGTGTCTAGGGATACGCTAAGTAAATTATGGAATTGAGCCAAGTGAAATTTTGAACTTTGTCCTGTGCTAAGAAGAAAGAACTACACTGACCAAGATGCTTAGAGGTAATGACGCGGAGACGTGAAGTCAGCGTGCTCCCACCACCTTCCCACAATTTAAAAGGCTCCCTCGAGCCGCCTTGAGCTGACGAGCTCGGGAGCACCTGCATGCCCAGAGTGGAATTATGCCTGAGAAAATTAAGCGGCAGCACGTCAAGCAACCTATGAACTCTTTCCCTACTGATGACGGAGAAATCCAGAAACACGTGTCTAGGGATACGCTAAGTAAATTATGGAATTGAGCCAAGTGAAATTTTGAACTTTGTCCTGTGCTAAGAAGAAAGAACTACACTGACCAAGATGCTTAGAGGTAATGACGCGGAGACGTGAAGTCAGCGTGCTCCCACCACCTTCCCACAATTTAAAAGGCTCCCTCGAGCCGCCTTGAGCTGACGAGCTCGGGAGCACCTGCATGCCCAGAGTGGAATTATGCCTGAGAAAATTAAGCGGCAGCACGTCAAGCAACCTATGAACTCTTTCCCTACTGATGACGGAGAAATCCAGAAACACGTGTCTAGGGATACGCTAAGTAAATTATGGAATTGAGCCAAGTGAAATTTTGAACTTTGTCCTGTGCTAAGAAGAAAGAACTACACTGACCAAGATGCTTAGAGGTAATGACGCGGAGACGTGAAGTCAGCGTGCTCCCACCACCTTCCCACAATTTAAAAGGCTCCCTCGAGCCGCCTTGAGCTGACGAGCTCGGGAGCACCTGCATGCCCAGAGTGGAATTATGCCTGAGAAAATTAAGCGGCAGCACGTCAAGCAACCTATGAACTCTTTCCCTACTGATGACGGAGAAATCCAGAAACACGTGTCTAGGGATACGCTAAGTAAATTATGGAATTGAGCCAAGTGAAATTTTGAACTTTGTCCTGTGCTAAGAAGAAAGAACTACACTGACCAAGATGCTTAGAGGTAATGACGCGGAGACGTGAAGTCAGCGTGCTCCCACCACCTTCCCACAATTTAAAAGGCTCCCTCGAGCCGCCTTGAGCTGACGAGCTCGGGAGCACCTGCATGCCCAGAGTGGAATTATGCCTGAGAAAATTAAGCGGCAGCACGTCAAGCAACCTATGAACTCTTTCCCTACTGATGACGGAGAAATCCAGAAACACGTGTCTAGGGATACGCTAAGTAAATTATGGAATTGAGCCAAGTGAAATTTTGAACTTTGTCCTGTGCTAAGAAGAAAGAACTACACTGACCAAGATGCTTAGAGGTAATGACGCGGAGACGTGAAGTCAGCGTGCTCCCACCACCTTCCCACAATTTAAAAGGCTCCCTCGAGCCGCCTTGAGCTGACGAGCTCGGGAGCACCTGCATGCCCAGAGTGGAATTATGCCTGAGAAAATTAAGCGGCAGCACGTCAAGCAACCTATGAACTCTTTCCCTACTGATGACGGAGAAATCCAGAAACACGTGTCTAGGGATACGCTAAGTAAATTATGGAATTGAGCCAAGTGAAATTTTGAACTTTGTCCTGTGCTAAGAAGAAAGAACTACACTGACCAAGATGCTTAGAGGTAATGACGCGGAGACGTGAAGTCAGCGTGCTCCCACCACCTTCCCACAATTTAAAAGGCTCCCTCGAGCCGCCTTGAGCTGACGAGCTCGGGAGCACCTGCATGCCCAGAGTGGAATTATGCCTGAGAAAATTAAGCGGCAGCACGTCAAGCAACCTATGAACTCTTTCCCTACTGATGACGGAGAAATCCAGAAACACGTGTCTAGGGATACGCTAAGTAAATTATGGAATTGAGCCAAGTGAAATTTTGAACTTTGTCCTGTGCTAAGAAGAAAGAACTACACTGACCAAGATGCTTAGAGGTAATGACGCGGAGACGTGAAGTCAGCGTGCTCCCACCACCTTCCCACAATTTAAAAGGCTCCCTCGAGCCGCCTTGAGCTGACGAGCTCGGGAGCACCTGCATGCCCAGAGTGGAATTATGCCTGAGAAAATTAAGCGGCAGCACGTCAAGCAACCTATGAACTCTTTCCCTACTGATGACGGAGAAATCCAGAAACACGTGTCTAGGGATACGCTAAGTAAATTATGGAATTGAGCCAAGTGAAATTTTGAACTTTGTCCTGTGCTAAGAAGAAAGAACTACACTGACCAAGATGCTTAGAGGTAATGACGCGGAGACGTGAAGTCAGCGTGCTCCCACCACCTTCCCACAATTTAAAAGGCTCCCTCGAGCCGCCTTGAGCTGACGAGCTCGGGAGCACCTGCATGCCCAGAGTGGAATTATGCCTGAGAAAATTAAGCGGCAGCACGTCAAGCAACCTATGAACTCTTTCCCTACTGATGACGGAGAAATCCAGAAACACGTGTCTAGGGATACGCTAAGTAAATTATGGAATTGAGCCAAGTGAAATTTTGAACTTTGTCCTGTGCTAAGAAGAAAGAACTACACTGACCAAGATGCTTAGAGGTAATGACGCGGAGACGTGAAGTCAGCGTGCTCCCACCACCTTCCCACAATTTAAAAGGCTCCCTCGAGCCGCCTTGAGCTGACGAGCTCGGGAGCACCTGCATGCCCAGAGTGGAATTATGCCTGAGAAAATTAAGCGGCAGCACGTCAAGCAACCTATGAACTCTTTCCCTACTGATGACGGAGAAATCCAGAAACACGTGTCTAGGGATACGCTAAGTAAATTATGGAATTGAGCCAAGTGAAATTTTGAACTTTGTCCTGTGCTAAGAAGAAAGAACTACACTGACCAAGATGCTTAGAGGTAATGACGCGGAGACGTGAAGTCAGCGTGCTCCCACCACCTTCCCACAATTTAAAAGGCTCCCTCGAGCCGCCTTGAGCTGACGAGCTCGGGAGCACCTGCATGCCCAGAGTGGAATTATGCCTGAGAAAATTAAGCGGCAGCACGTCAAGCAACCTATGAACTCTTTCCCTACTGATGACGGAGAAATCCAGAAACACGTGTCTAGGGATACGCTAAGTAAATTATGGAATTGAGCCAAGTGAAATTTTGAACTTTGTCCTGTGCTAAGAAGAAAGAACTACACTGACCAAGATGCTTAGAGGTAATGACGCGGAGACGTGAAGTCAGCGTGCTCCCACCACCTTCCCACAATTTAAAAGGCTCCCTCGAGCCGCCTTGAGCTGACGAGCTCGGGAGCACCTGCATGCCCAGAGTGGAATTATGCCTGAGAAAATTAAGCGGCAGCACGTCAAGCAACCTATGAACTCTTTCCCTACTGATGACGGAGAAATCCAGAAACACGTGTCTAGGGATACGCTAAGTAAATTATGGAATTGAGCCAAGTGAAATTTTGAACTTTGTCCTGTGCTAAGAAGAAAGAACTACACTGACCAAGATGCTTAGAGGTAATGACGCGGAGACGTGAAGTCAGCGTGCTCCCACCACCTTCCCACAATTTAAAAGGCTCCCTCGAGCCGCCTTGAGCTGACGAGCTCGGGAGCACCTGCATGCCCAGAGTGGAATTATGCCTGAGAAAATTAAGCGGCAGCACGTCAAGCAACCTATGAACTCTTTCCCTACTGATGACGGAGAAATCCAGAAACACGTGTCTAGGGATACGCTAAGTAAATTATGGAATTGAGCCAAGTGAAATTTTGAACTTTGTCCTGTGCTAAGAAGAAAGAACTACACTGACCAAGATGCTTAGAGGTAATGACGCGGAGACGTGAAGTCAGCGTGCTCCCACCACCTTCCCACAATTTAAAAGGCTCCCTCGAGCCGCCTTGAGCTGACGAGCTCGGGAGCACCTGCATGCCCAGAGTGGAATTATGCCTGAGAAAATTAAGCGGCAGCACGTCAAGCAACCTATGAACTCTTTCCCTACTGATGACGGAGAAATCCAGAAACACGTGTCTAGGGATACGCTAAGTAAATTATGGAATTGAGCCAAGTGAAATTTTGAACTTTGTCCTGTGCTAAGAAGAAAGAACTACACTGACCAAGATGCTTAGAGGTAATGACGCGGAGACGTGAAGTCAGCGTGCTCCCACCACCTTCCCACAATTTAAAAGGCTCCCTCGAGCCGCCTTGAGCTGACGAGCTCGGGAGCACCTGCATGCCCAGAGTGGAATTATGCCTGAGAAAATTAAGCGGCAGCACGTCAAGCAACCTATGAACTCTTTCCCTACTGATGACGGAGAAATCCAGAAACACGTGTCTAGGGATACGCTAAGTAAATTATGGAATTGAGCCAAGTGAAATTTTGAACTTTGTCCTGTGCTAAGAAGAAAGAACTACACTGACCAAGATGCTTAGAGGTAATGACGCGGAGACGTGAAGTCAGCGTGCTCCCACCACCTTCCCACAATTTAAAAGGCTCCCTCGAGCCGCCTTGAGCTGACGAGCTCGGGAGCACCTGCATGCCCAGAGTGGAATTATGCCTGAGAAAATTAAGCGGCAGCACGTCAAGCAACCTATGAACTCTTTCCCTACTGATGACGGAGAAATCCAGAAACACGTGTCTAGGGATACGCTAAGTAAATTATGGAATTGAGCCAAGTGAAATTTTGAACTTTGTCCTGTGCTAAGAAGAAAGAACTACACTGACCAAGATGCTTAGAGGTAATGACGCGGAGACGTGAAGTCAGCGTGCTCCCACCACCTTCCCACAATTTAAAAGGCTCCCTCGAGCCGCCTTGAGCTGACGAGCTCGGGAGCACCTGCATGCCCAGAGTGGAATTATGCCTGAGAAAATTAAGCGGCAGCACGTCAAGCAACCTATGAACTCTTTCCCTACTGATGACGGAGAAATCCAGAAACACGTGTCTAGGGATACGCTAAGTAAATTATGGAATTGAGCCAAGTGAAATTTTGAACTTTGTCCTGTGCTAAGAAGAAAGAACTACACTGACCAAGATGCTTAGAGGTAATGACGCGGAGACGTGAAGTCAGCGTGCTCCCACCACCTTCCCACAATTTAAAAGGCTCCCTCGAGCCGCCTTGAGCTGACGAGCTCGGGAGCACCTGCATGCCCAGAGTGGAATTATGCCTGAGAAAATTAAGCGGCAGCACGTCAAGCAACCTATGAACTCTTTCCCTACTGATGACGGAGAAATCCAGAAACACGTGTCTAGGGATACGCTAAGTAAATTATGGAATTGAGCCAAGTGAAATTTTGAACTTTGTCCTGTGCTAAGAAGAAAGAACTACACTGACCAAGATGCTTAGAGGTAATGACGCGGAGACGTGAAGTCAGCGTGCTCCCACCACCTTCCCACAATTTAAAAGGCTCCCTCGAGCCGCCTTGAGCTGACGAGCTCGGGAGCACCTGCATGCCCAGAGTGGAATTATGCCTGAGAAAATTAAGCGGCAGCACGTCAAGCAACCTATGAACTCTTTCCCTACTGATGACGGAGAAATCCAGAAACACGTGTCTAGGGATACGCTAAGTAAATTATGGAATTGAGCCAAGTGAAATTTTGAACTTTGTCCTGTGCTAAGAAGAAAGAACTACACTGACCAAGATGCTTAGAGGTAATGACGCGGAGACGTGAAGTCAGCGTGCTCCCACCACCTTCCCACAATTTAAAAGGCTCCCTCGAGCCGCCTTGAGCTGACGAGCTCGGGAGCACCTGCATGCCCAGAGTGGAATTATGCCTGAGAAAATTAAGCGGCAGCACGTCAAGCAACCTATGAACTCTTTCCCTACTGATGACGGAGAAATCCAGAAACACGTGTCTAGGGATACGCTAAGTAAATTATGGAATTGAGCCAAGTGAAATTTTGAACTTTGTCCTGTGCTAAGAAGAAAGAACTACACTGACCAAGATGCTTAGAGGTAATGACGCGGAGACGTGAAGTCAGCGTGCTCCCACCACCTTCCCACAATTTAAAAGGCTCCCTCGAGCCGCCTTGAGCTGACGAGCTCGGGAGCACCTGCATGCCCAGAGTGGAATTATGCCTGAGAAAATTAAGCGGCAGCACGTCAAGCAACCTATGAACTCTTTCCCTACTGATGACGGAGAAATCCAGAAACACGTGTCTAGGGATACGCTAAGTAAATTATGGAATTGAGCCAAGTGAAATTTTGAACTTTGTCCTGTGCTAAGAAGAAAGAACTACACTGACCAAGATGCTTAGAGGTAATGACGCGGAGACGTGAAGTCAGCGTGCTCCCACCACCTTCCCACAATTTAAAAGGCTCCCTCGAGCCGCCTTGAGCTGACGAGCTCGGGAGCACCTGCATGCCCAGAGTGGAATTATGCCTGAGAAAATTAAGCGGCAGCACGTCAAGCAACCTATGAACTCTTTCCCTACTGATGACGGAGAAATCCAGAAACACGTGTCTAGGGATACGCTAAGTAAATTATGGAATTGAGCCAAGTGAAATTTTGAACTTTGTCCTGTGCTAAGAAGAAAGAACTACACTGACCAAGATGCTTAGAGGTAATGATGCGGAGACGTGAAGTCAGCGTGCTCCCACCACCTTCCCACAATTTAAAAGGCTCCCTCGAGCCGCCTTGAGCTGACGAGCTCGGGAGCACCTGCATGCCCAGAGTGGAATTATGCCTGAGAAAATTAAGCGGCAGCACGTCAAGCAACCTATGAACTCTTTCCCTACTGATGACGGAGAAATCCAGAAACACGTGTCTAGGGATACGCTAAGTAAATTATGGAATTGAGCCAAGTGAAATTTTGAACTTTGTCCTGTGCTAAGAAGAAAGAACTACAGTGACCAAGATGCTTAGAGGTAATGACGCGGAGACGTGAAGTCAGCGTGCTCCCACCACCTTCCCACAATTTAAAAGGCTCCCTCGAGCCGCCTTGAGCTGACGAGCTCGGGAGCACCTGCATGCCCAGAGTGGAATTATGCCTGAGAAAATTAAGCGGCAGCACGTCAAGCAACCTATGAATTCTTTCCTACTGATGACGGAGAAATCCAGAAACACGTGTCTAGGGATACGCTAAGTAAATTATGGAATTGAGCCAAGTGAAATTTTGAACTTTGTCCTGTGCTAAGAAGAAAGAACTACACTGACCAAGATGCTTCGAGGTAATGATGCGGAGACGTGAAGTCAGCGTGCTCCCACCACCTTCCCACAATTTAAAAGGCTCCCTCGAGCCGCCTTGAGCTGACGAGCTCGGGAGCACCTGCATGCCCAGAGTGGAATTATGCCTGAGAAAATTAAGCGGCAGCACGTCAAGCAACCTATGAACTCTTTCCCTACTGATGACGGAGAAATCCAGAAACACGTGTCTAGGGATACGCTAAGTAAATTATGGAATTGTGCCAAGTGAAATTTTGAACTTTGTCCTGTGCTAAGAAGAAAGAACTACACTGACCAAGATGCTTAGAGGTAATGACGCGGAGACGTGAAGTCAGCGTGCTCCCACCACCTTCCCACAATTTAAAAGGCTCCCTCGAGCCGCCTTGAGCTGACGAGCTCGGGAGCACCTGCATGCCCAGAGTGGAATTATGCCTGAGAAAATTAAGCGGCAGCACGTCAAGCAACCTATGAACTCTTTCCCTACTGATGACGGAGAAATCCAGAAACACGTGTCTAGGGATACGCTAAGTAAATTATGGAATTGAGCCAAGTGAAATTTTGAACTTTGTCCTGTGCTAAGAAGAAAGAACTACACTGACCAAGATGCTTAGAGGTAATGACGCGGAGACGTGAAGTCAGCGTGCTCCCACCACCTTCCCACAATTTAAAAGGCTCCCTCGAGCCGCCTTGAGCTGACGAGCTCGGGAGCACCTGCATGCCCAGAGTGGAATTATGCCTGAGAAAATTAAGCGGCAGCACGTCAAGCAACCTATGAACTCTTTCCCTACTGATGACGGAGAAATCCAGAAACACGTGTCTAGGGATACGCTAAGTAAATTATGGAATTGAGCCAAGTGAAATTTTGAACTTTGTCCTGTGCTAAGAAGAAAGAACTACACTGACCAAGATGCTTAGAGGTAATGACGCGGAGACGTGAAGGTAGCGTGCTCCCACCACCTTCCCACAATTTAAAAGGCTCCCTCGAGCCGCCTTGAGCTGACGAGCTCGGGAGCACCTGCATGCCCAGAGTGGAATTATGCCTGAGAAAATGAAGCAGCAGCACGTCAAGCAACCTGTGAACTCTTTCCCTACTGATGACGGAGAAATCCAGAAACACGTGTCTAGGGATACGCTAAGTAAATTATGGAATTGAGCCAAGTGAAATTTTGAACTTTGTCCTGTGCTAAGAAGAAAGAACTACACTGACCAAGATGCTTAGAGGTAATGACGCGGAGACGTGAAGTCAGCGTGCTTCCACCACCTTCCCACAATTTAAAAGGCTCCCTCGAGCCGCCTTGAGCTGACGAGCTCGGGAGCACCTGCATGCCCAGAGTGGAATTATGCCTGAGAAAATTAAGCGGCAGCACGTCAAGCAACCTATGAACTCTTTCCCTACTGATGACGGAGAAATCCAGAAACACGTGTCTAGGGATACGCTAAGTAAATTATGGAATTGAGCCAAGTGAAATTTTGAACTTTGTCCTGTGCTAAGAAGAAAGAACTACACTGACCAAGATGCTTAGAGGTAATGACGCGGAGACGTGAAGTCAGCGTGCTCCCACCACCTTCCCACAATTTAAAAGGCTCCCTCGAGCCGCCTTGAGCTGACGAGCTCGGGAGCACCTGCATGCCCAGAGTGGAATTATGCCTGAGAAAATTAAGCGGCAGCACGTCAAGCAACCTATGAACTCTTTCCCTACTGATGACGGAGAAATCCAGAAACACGTGTCTAGGGATACGCTAAGTAAATTATGGAATTGAGCCAAGTGAAATTTTGAACTTTGTCCTGTGCTAAGAAGAAAGAACTACACTGACCAAGATGCTTAGAGGTAATGACGCGGAGACGTGAAGTCAGCGTGCTCCCACCACCTTCCCACAATTTAAAAGGCTCCCTCGAGCCGCCTTGAGCTGACGAGCTCGGGAGCACCTGCATGCCCAGAGTGGAATTATGCCTGAGAAAATTAAGCGGCAGCACGTCAAGCAACCTATGAACTCTTTCCCTACTGATGACGGAGAAATCCAGAAACACGTGTCTAGGGATACGCTAAGTAAATTATGGAATTGAGCCAAGTGAAATTTTGAACTTTGTCCTTTGCTAAGAAGAAAGAACTACACTGACCAAGATGCTTAGAGGTAATGACGCGGAGACGTGAAGTCAGCGTGCTCCCACCACCTTCCCACAATTTAAAAGGCTCCCTCGAGCCGCCTTGAGCTGACGAGCTCGGGAGCACCTGCATGCCCAGAGTGGAATGATGCCTGAGAAAATTAAGCGGCAGCACGTCAAGCAACCTATGAACTCTTTCCCTACTGATGACGGAGAAATCCAGAAACACGTGTCTAGGGATATGCTAAGTAAATTATGGAATTGAGCCAAGTGAAATTTTGAACTTTGTCCTGTGCTAAGAAGAAAGAACTACACTGACCAAGATGCTTAGAGGTAATGATGCGGAGACGTGAAGTCAGCGTGCTCCCACCACCTTCCCACAATTTAAAAGGCTCCCTCGAGCCGCCTTGAGCTGACGAGCTCGGGAGCACCTGCATGCCCAGAGTGGAATTATGCCTGAGAAAATTAAGCGGCAGCACGTCAAGCAACCTATGAACTCTTTCCCTACTGATGACGGAGAAATCCAGAAACACGTGTCTAGGGATACGCTGAGTAAATTATGGAATTGAGCCAAGTGAAATTTTGAACTTTGTCCTGTGCTAAGAAGAAAGAACTACACTGACCAAGATGCTTAGAGGTAATGACGCGGAGACGTGAAGTCAGCGTGCTCCCACCACCTTCCCACAATTTAAAAGGCTCCCTCGAGCCGCCTTGAGCTGACGAGCTCGGGAGCACCTGCATGCCCAGAGTGGAATTATGCCTGAGAAAATTAAGCGGCAGCACGTCAAGCAACCTATGAACTCTTTCCCTACTGATGACGGAGAAATCCAGAAACACGTGTCTAGGGATACGCTAAGTAAATTATGGAATTGAGCCAAGTGAAATTTTGAACTTTGTCCTGTGCTAAGAAGAAAGAACTACACTGACCAAGATGCTTAGAGGTAATGACGCGGAGACGTGAAGTCAGCGTGCTCCCACCACCTTCCCACAATTTAAAAGGCTCCCTCGAGCCGCCTTGAGCTGACGAGCTCGGGAGCACCTGCATGCCCAGAGTGGAATTATGCCTGAGAAAATTAAGCGGCAGCACGTCAAGCAACCTATGAACTCTTTCCCTACTGATGACGGAGAAATCCAGAAACACGTGTCTAGGGATACGCTAAGTAAATTATGGAATTGAGCCAAGTGAAATTTTGAACTTTGTCCTGTGCTAAGAAGAAAGAACTACACTGATCAAGATGCTTAGAGGTAATGACGCGGAGACGTGAAGTCAGCGTGCTCCCACCACCTTCCCACAATTTAAAAGGCTCCCTCGAGCCGCCTTGAGCTGACGAGCTCGGGAGCACCTGCATGCCCAGAGTGGAATCATGCCTGAGAAAATTAAGCGGCAGCACGTCAAGCAACCTATGAACTCTTTCCCTACTGATGACGGAGAAATCCAGAAACACGTGTCTAGGGATACGCTAAGTAAATTATGGAATTGAGCCAAGTGAAATTTTGAACTTTGTCCTGTGCTAAGAAGAAAGAACTACACTGACCAAGATGCTTAGAGGTAATGACGCGGAGACGTGAAGTCAGCGTGCTCCCACCACCTTCCCACAATTTAAAAGGCTCCCTCGAGCCGCCTTGAGCTGACGAGCTCGGGAGCACCTGCATGCCCAGAGTGGAATTATGCCTGAGAAAATTAAGCGGCAGCACGTCAAGCAACCTATGAACTCTTTCCCTACTGATGACGGAGAAATCCAGAAACACGTGTCTAGGGATACGCTAAGTAAATTATGGAATTGAGCCAAGTGAAATTTTGAACTTTGTCCTGTGCTAAGAAGAAAGAACTACACTGACCAAGATGCTTAGAGGTAATGACACGGAGACGTGAAGTCAGCGTGCTCCCACCACCTTCCCACAATTTAAAAGGCTCCCTCGAGCCGCCTTGAGCTGACGAGCTCGGGAGCACCTGCATGCCCAGAGTGGAATTATGCCTGAGAAAATTAAGCGGCAGCACGTCAAGCAACCTATGAACTCTTTCCCTACTGATGACGGAGAAATCCAGAAACACGTGTCTAGGGATACGCTAAGTAAATTATGGAATTGAGCCAAGTGAAATTTTGAACTTTGTCCTGTGCTAAGAAGAAAGAACTACACTGACCAAGATGCTTAGAGGTAATGACGCGGAGACGTGAAGTCAGCGTGCTCCCACCACCTTCCCACAATTTAAAAGGCTCCCTCGAGCCGCCTTGAGCTGACGAGCTCGGGAGCACCTGCATGCCCAGAGTGGAATTATGCCTGAGAAAATTAAGCGGCAGCACGTCAAGCAACCTATGAACTCTTTCCCTACTGATGACGGAGAAATCCAGAAACACGTGTCTAGGGATACGCTAAGTAAATTATGGAATTGAGCCAAGTGAAATTTTGAACTTTGTCCTGTGCTAAGAAGAAAGAACTACACTGACCAAGATGCTTAGAGGTAATGACACGGAGACGTGAAGTCAGCGTGCTCCCACCACCTTCCCACAATTTAAAAGGCTCCCTCGAGCCGCCTTGAGCTGACGAGCTCGGGAGCACCTGCATGCCCAGAGTGGAATTATGCCTGAGAAAATTAAGCGGCAGCACGTCAAGCAACCTATGAACTCTTTCCCTACTGATGACGGAGAAATCCAGAAACACGTGTCTAGGGATACGCTAAGTAAATTATGGAATTGAGCCAAGTGAAATTTTGAACTTTGTCCTGTGCTAAGAAGAAAGAACTACACTGACCAAGATGCTTAGAGGTAATGACGCGGAGACGTGAAGTCAGCGTGCTCCCACCACCTTCCCACAATTTAAAAGGCTCCCTCGAGCCGCCTTGAGCTGACGAGCTCGGGAGCACCTGCATGCCCAGAGTGGAATTATGCCTGAGAAAATTAAGCGGCAGCACGTCAAGCAACCTATGAACTCTTTCCCTACTGATGACGGAGAAATCCAGAAACGGATGTATGACGTTACAACGCACACTATTACAACGCATGCACTTACAACGCATTTTTTACAACGCATAATCCATTACAACGCATGACATTACAACGCATGACACTACAACGCATTTTTAAAAAATACCTTTACAACGCACTACCATTACAACGCATACTACCTTTACAACGCATACCATTACAACGCATAATATTAAATTACATTTAAGGTAAGTATTAGATAGTATAGGGGTAAAAATTACTATTCTAACTCCAGGGGGTGCAACAGTAGGGTAAGTGTTGGATAGTGTAGGGGTAAAAATTACTATTCTAACTCCAGGGGGTGCAACAGTAGGGTAAGTGTTGGATAGTGTAGGGGTAAAAATTACTATTCTAACTCCAGGGGGTGCAACAGTAGGGTAAGTGTTGGATAGTGTAGGGGTAAAAATTACTATTCTAACTCCAGGGGGTGCAACAGTAGGGAAAGTGTTGGATAGTATAGGGGTAAAAATTACTATTCTAACTCCAGGGGGTGCATCAGTAGGGTAAGTGTTGGATAGTATAGGGGTAAAAATTACTATTCTAACTCCAGGGGGTGCATCAGTAGGGAAAGTGTTGGATAGTATAGGGGTAAAAATTACTATTCTAACTCCAGGGGGTGCATCAGTAGGGAAAGTGTTGGATAGTATAGGGGTAAAAATTACTATTCTAACTCCAGGGGGTGCATCAGTAGGGTAAGTGTTGGATAGTATAGGGGTAAAAATTACTATTCTAACTCCAGGGGGTGCATCAGTAGGGTAAGTGTTGGATAGTATAGGGGTAAAAATTACTATTCTAACTCCAGGGGGTGCATCAGTAGGGTAAGTGTTGGATAGTATAGGGGTAAAAATTACTATTCTAACTCCAGGGGGTGCATCAGTAGGGTAAGTGTTGGATAGTATAGGGGTAAAAATTACTATTCTAACTCCAGGGGGTGCATCAGTAGGGTAAGTGTTGGATAGTATAGGGGTAAAAATTACTATTCTAACTCCAGGGGGTGCATCAGTAGGGTAAGTGTTGGATAGTATAGTGTAATATTATGCGTTGTAATGGTATGCGTTGTAATGGTAGTATGCGTTGTAATGGAATGCGTTGTAAAGGTAGTTTTTAAAAATGCGTTGTAGTGTCATGCGTTGTAATATCATGCGTTGTAATGAATTATGCGTTGTAAAAAATGCGTTGTAATGGTAGTGCGTTGTAAAAGTTGCGTTGTAAAGGTTGTTTCCCTCCAGAAACACGTGTCTAGGGATACGCTAAGTAAATTATGGAATTGAGCCAAGTGAAATTTTGAACTTTGTCCTGTGCTAAGAAGAAAGAACTACACTGACCAAGATGCTTAGAGGTAATGACACGGAGACGTGAAGTCAGCGTGCTCCCACCACCTTCCCACAATTTAAAAGGCTCCCTCGAGCCGCCTTGAGCTGACGAGCTCGGGAGCACCTGCATGCCCAGAGTGGAATTATGCCTGAGAAAATTAAGCGGCAGCACGTCAAGCAACCTATGAACTCTTTCCCTACTGATGACGGAGAAATCCAGAAACACGTGTCTAGGGATACGCTAAGTAAATTATGGAATTGAGCCAAGTGAAATTTTGAACTTTGTCCTGTGCTAAGAAGAAAGAACTACACTGACCAAGATGCTTAGAGGTAATGACGCGGAGACGTGAAGTCAGCGTGCTCCCACCACCTTCCCACAATTTAAAAGGCTCCCTCGAGCCGCCTTGAGCTGACGAGCTCGGGAGCACCTGCATGCCCAGAGTGGAACTATGCCTGAGAAAATTAAGCGGCAGCACGTCAAGCAACCTATGAACTCTTTCCCTACTGATGACGGAGAAATCCAGAAACACGTGTCTAGGGATACGCTAAGTAAATTATGGAATTGAGCCAAGTGAAATTTTGAACTTTGTCCTGTGCTAAGAAGAAAGAACTACACTGACCAAGATGCTTAGAGGTAATGACGCGGAGACGTGAAGTCAGCGTGCTCCCACCACCTTCCCACAATTTAAAAGGCTCCCTCGAGCCGCCTTGAGCTGACGAGCTCGGGAGCACCTGCATGCCCAGAGTGGAATTATGCCTGAGAAAATTAAGCAGCAGCACGTCAAGCAACCTATGAACTCTTTCCCTACTGATGACGGAGAAATCCAGAAACACGTGTCTAGGGATACGCTAAGTAAATTATGGAATTGAGCCAAGTGAAATTTTGAACTTTGTCCTGTGCTAAGAAGAAAGAACTACACTGACCAAGATGCTTAGAGGTAATGACGCGGAGACGTGAAGTCAGCGTGCTCCCACCACCTTCCCACAATTTAAAAGGCTCCCTCGAGCCGCCTTGAGCTGACGAGCTCGGGAGCACCTGCATGCCCAGAGTGGAATTATGCCTGAGAAAATTAAGCGGCAGCACGTCAAGCAACCTATGAACTCTTTCCCTACTGATGACGGAGAAATCCAGAAACACGTGTCTAGGGATACGCTAAGTAAATTATGGAATTGAGCCAAGTGAAATTTTGAACTTTGTCCTGTGCTAAGAAGAAAGAACTACACTGACCAAGATGCTTAGAGGTAATGACGCGGAGACGTGAAGTCAGCGTGCTCCCACCACCTTCCCACAATTTAAAAGGCTCCCTCGAGCCGCCTTGAGCTGACGAGCTCGGGAGCACCTGCATGCCCAGAGTGGAATTATGCCTGAGAAAATTGAGCGGCAGCACGTCAAGCAACCTATGAACTCTTTCCCTACTGATGACGGAGAAATCCAGAAACACGTGTCTAGGGATACGCTAAGTAAATTATGGAATTGAGCCAAGTGAAATTTTGAACTTTGTCCTGTGCTAAGAAGAAAGAACTACACTGACCAAGATGCTTAGAGGTAATGACGCGGAGACGTGAAGTCAGCGTGCTCCCACCACCTTCCCACAATTTAAAAGGCTCCCTCGAGCCGCCTTGAGCTGACGAGCTCGGGAGCACCTGCATGCCCAGAGTGGAATTATGCCTGAGAAAATTAAGCGGCAGCACGTCAAGCAACCTATGAACTCTTTCCCTACTGATGACGGAGAAATCCAGAAACACGTGTCTAGGGATACGCTAAGTAAATTATGGAATTGAGCCAAGTGAAATTTTGAACTTTGTCCTGTGCTAAGAAGAAAGAACTACACTGACCAAGATGCTTAGAGGTAATGATGCGGAGACGTGAAGTCAGCGTGCTCCCACCACCTTCCCACAATTTAAAAGGCTCCCTCGAGCCGCCTTGAGCTGACGAGCTCGGGAGCACCTGCATGCCCAGAGTGGAATTATGCCTGAGAAAATTAAGCGGCAGCACGTCAAGCAACCTATGAACTCTTTCCCTACTGATGACGGAGAAATCCAGAAACACGTGTCTAGGGATACGCTAAGTAAATTATGGAATTGAGCCAAGTGAAATTTTGAACTTTGTCCTGTGCTAAGAAGAAAGAACTACACTGACCAAGATGCTTAGAGGTAATGACGCGGAGACGTGAAGTCAGCGTGCTCCCACCACCTTCCCACAATTTAAAAGGCTCCCTCGAGCCGCCTTGAGCTGACGAGCTCGGGAGCACCTGCATGCCCAGAGTGGAATTATGCCTGAGAAAATTAAGCGGCAGCACGTCAAGCAACCTATGAACTCTTTCCCTACTGATGACGGAGAAATCCAGAAACACGTGTCTAGGGGTACGCTAAGTAAATTATGGAATTGAGCCAAGTGAAATTTTGAACTTTGTCCTGTGCTAAGAAGAAAGAACTACACTGACCAAGATGCTTAGAGGTAATGACGCGGAGACGTGAAGTCAGCGTGCTCCCACCACCTTCCCACAATTTAAAAGGCTCCCTCGAGCCGCCTTGAGCTGACGAGCTCGGGAGCACCTGCATGCCCAGAGTGGAATTATGCCTGAGAAAATTAAGCGGCAGCACGTCAAGCAACCTATGAACTCTTTCCCTACTGATGACGGAGAAATCCAGAAACACGTGTCTAGGGATACGCTAAGTAAATTATGGAATTGAGCCAAGTGAAATTTTGAACTTTGTCCTGTGCTAAGAAGAAAGAACTACACTGACCAAGATGCTTAGAGGTAATGACGCGGAGACGTGAAGTCAGCGTGCTCCCACCACCTTCCCACAATTTAAAAGGCTCCCTCGAGCCGCCTTGAGCTGACGAGCTCGGGAGCACCTGCATGCCCAGAGTGGAATTATGCCTGAGAAAATTAAGCGGCAGCACGTCAAGCAACCTATGAACTCTTTCCCTACTGATGACGGAGAAATCCAGAAACACGTGTCTAGGGATACGCTAAGTAAATTATGGAATTGAGCCAAGTGAAATTTTGAACTTTGTCCTATGCTAAGAAGAAAGAACTACACTGACCAAGATGCTTAGAGGTAATGACGCGGAGACGTGAAGTCAGCGTGCTCCCACCACCTTCCCACAATTTAAAAGGCTCCCTCGAGCCGCCTTGAGCTGACGAGCTCGGGAGCACCTGCATGCCCAGAGTGGAATTATGCCTGAGAAAATTAAGCGGCAGCACGTCAAGCAACCTATGAACTCTTTCCCTACTGATGACGGAGAAATCCAGAAACACGTGTCTAGGGATACGCTAAGTAAATTATGGAATTGTGCCAAGTGAAATTTTGAACTTTGTCCAGTGCTAAGAAGAAAGAACTACACTGACCAAGATGCTTAGAGGTAATGACGCGGAGACGTGAAGTCAGCGTGCTCCCACCACCTTCCCACAATTTAAAAGGCTCCCTCGAGCCGCCTTGAGCTGACGAGCTCGGGAGCACCTGCATGCCCAGAGTGGAATTATGCCTGAGAAAATTAAGCGGCAGCACGTCAAGCAACCTATGAACTCTTTCCCTACTGATGACGGAGAAATCCAGAAACACGTGTCTAGGGATACGCTAAGTAAATTATGGAATTGAGCCAAGTGAAATTTTGAACTTTGTCCTGTGCTAAGAAGAAAGAACTACACTGACCAAGATGCTTAGAGGTAATGACGCGGAGACGTGAAGTCAGCGTGCTCCCACCACCTTCCCACAATTTAAAAGGCTCCCTCGAGCCGCCTTGAGCTGACGAGCTCGGGAGCACCTGCATGCCCAGAGTGGAATTATGCCTGAGAAAATTAAGCGGCAGCACGTCAAGCAACCTATGAACTCTTTCCCTACTGATGACGGAGAAATCCAGAAACACGTGTCTAGGGATACGCTAAGTAAATTATGGAATTGAGCCAAGTGAAATTTTGAACTTTGTCCTGTGCTAAGAAGAAAGAACTACACTGACCAAGATGCTTAGAGGTAATGACGCGGAGACGTGAAGGTAGCGTGCTCCCACCACCTTCCCACAATTTAAAAGGCTCCCTCGAGCCGCCTTGAGCTGACGAGCTCGGGAGCACCTGCATGCCCAGAGTGGAATTATGCCTGAGAAAATTAAGCAGCAGCACGTCAAGCAACCTATGAACTCTTTCCCTACTGATGACGGAGAAATCCAGAAACACGTGTCTAGGGATACGCTAAGTAAATTATGGAATTGAGCCAAGTGAAATTTTGAACTTTGTCCTGTGCTAAGAAGAAAGAACTACACTGACCAAGATGCTTAGAGGTAATGACGCGGAGACGTGAAGTCAGCGTGCTCCCACCACCTTCCCACAATTTAAAAGGCTCCCTCGAGCCGCCTTGAGCTGACGAGCTCGGGAGCACCTGCATGCCCAGAGTGAAATTATGCCTGAGAAAATTAAGCGGCAGCACGTCAAGCAACCTATGAACTCTTTCCCTACTGATGACGGAGAAATCCAGAAACACGTGTCTAGGGATACGCTAAGTAAATTATGGAATTGAGCCAAGTGAAATTTTGAACTTTGTCCTGTGCTAAGAAGAAAGAACTACACTGACCAAGATGCTTAGAGGTAATGACGCGGAGACGTGAAGTCAGCGTGCTCCCACCACCTTCCCACAATTTAAAAGGCTCCCTCGAGCCGCCTTGAGCTGACGAGCTCGGGAGCACCTGCATGCCCAGAGTGGAATTATGCCTGAGAAAATTAAGCGGCAGTGCGTCAAGCAACCTATGAACTCTTTCCCTACTGATGACGGAGAAATCCAGAAACACGTGTCTAGGGATACGCTAAGTAAATTATGGAATTGAGCCAAGTGAAATTTTGAACTTTGTCCTGTGCTAAGAAGAAAGAACTACACTGACCAAGATGCTTAGAGGTAATGACGCGGAGACGTGAAGTCAGCGTGCTCCCACCACCTTCCCACAATTTAAAAGGCTCCCTCGAGCCGCCTTGAGC
Source organism: Triturus cristatus (assembly GCF_964204655.1). Classification (NCBI taxonomy): domain Eukaryota; kingdom Metazoa; phylum Chordata; class Amphibia; order Caudata; family Salamandridae; genus Triturus; species Triturus cristatus. Next base: position 924,316,907 of record NC_140588.1, read on the forward strand.
TGACGAGCTCGGGAGCACCTGCATGCCCAGAGTGGAATTATGCCTGAGAAAATTAAGCGGCAGCACGTCAAGCAACCTATGAACTCTTTCCCTACTGATGACGGAGAAATCCAGAAACACGTGTCTAGGGATACACTAAGTAAATTATGGAATTGAGCCAAGTGAAATTTTGAACTTTGTCCTGTGCTAAGAAGAAAGAACTACACTGACCAAGATGCTTAGAGGTAATGACGCGGAGACGTGAAGTCAGCGTGCTCCCACCACCTTCCCACAATTTAAAAGGCTCCCTCGAGCCGCCTTGAGCTGACGAGCTCGGGAGCACCTGCATGCCCAGAGTGGAATTATGCCTGAGAAAATTAAGCGGCAGCACGTCAAGCAACCTATGAACTCTTTCCCTACTGATGACGGAGAAATCCAGAAACACGTGTCTAGGGATACGCTAAGTAAATTATGGAATTGAGCCAAGTGAAATTTTGAACTTTGTCCTGTGCTAAGAAGAAAGAACTACACTGACCAAGATGCTTAGAGGTAATGACGCGGAGACGTGAAGTCAGCGTGCTCCCACCACCTTCCCACAATTTAAAAGGCTCCCTCGAGCCGCCTTGAGCTGACGAGCTCGGGAGCACCTGCATGCCCAGAGTGGAATTATGCCTGAGAAAATTAAGCGGCAGCACGTCAAGCAACCTATGAACTCTTTCCCTACTGATGACGGAGAAATCCAGAAACACGTGTCTAGGGATACGCTAAGTAAATTATGGAATTGAGCCAAGTGAAATTTTGAACTTTGTCCTGTGCTAAGAAGAAAGAACTACACTGACCAAGATGCTTAGAGGTAATGACGCGGAGACGTGAAGTCAGCGTGCTCCCACCACCTTCCCACAATTTAAAAGGCTCCCTCGAGCCGCCTTGAGCTGACGAGCTCGGGAGCACCTGCATGCCCAGAGTGGAATTATGCCTGAGAAAATTAAGCGGCAGCACGTCAAGCAACCTATGAACTCTTTCCCTACTGATGACGGAGAAATCCAGAAACACGTGTCTAGGGATACGCTAAGTAAATTATGGAATTGAGCCAAGTGAAATTTTGAACTTTGTCCTGTGCTAAGAAGAAAGAACTACACTGACCAAGATGCTTAGAGGTAATGACGCGGAGACGTGAAGTCAGCGTGCTCCCACCACCTTCCCACAATTTAAAAGGCTCCCTCGAGCCGCCTTGAGCTGACGAGCTCGGGAGCACCTGCATGCCCAGAGTGGAATTATGCCTGAGAAAATTAAGCGGCAGCACGTCAAGCAACCTATGAACTCTTTCCCTACTGATGACGGAGAAATCCAGAAACACGTGTCTAGGGATACGCTGAGTAAATTATGGAATTGAGCCAAGTGAAATTTTGAACTTTGTCCTGTGCTAAGAAGAAAGAACTACACTGACCAAGATGCTTAGAGGTAATGACGCGGAGACGTGAAGTCAGCGTGCTCCCACCACCTTCCCACAATTTAAAAGGCTCCCTCGAGCCGCCTTGAGCTGACGAGCTCGGGAGCACCTGCATGCCCAGAGTGGAATTATGCCTGAGAAAATTAAGCGGCAGCACGTCAAGCAACCTATGAACTCTTTCCCTACTGATGACGGAGAAATCCAGAAACACGTGTCTAGGGATACGCTAAGTAAATTATGGAATTGAGCCAAGTGAAATTTTGAACTTTGTCCTGTGCTAAGAAGAAAGAACTACACTGACCAAGATGCTTAGAGGTAATGACGCGGAGACGTGAAGTCAGCGTGCTCCCACCACCTTCCCACAATTTAAAAGGCTCCCTCGAGCCGCCTTGAGCTGACGAGCTCGGGAGCACCTGCATGCCCAGAGTGGAATTATGCCTGAGAAAATTAAGCGGCAGCACGTCAAGCAACCTATGAACTCTTTCCCTACTGATGACGGAGAAATCCAGAAACACGTGTCTAGGGATACGCTAAGTAAATTATGGAATTGAGCCAAGTGAAATTTTGAACTTTGTCCTGTGCTAAGAAGAAAGAACTACACTGACCAAGATGCTTAGAGGTAATGACGCGGAGACGTGAAGTCAGCGTGCTCCCACCACCTTCCCACCTGTGTTTGTGATGGTGGTTGTGTGAAGGAGTGCAAGTGTAAGGTGTATTGATGGTTGAAGTATGGTGCAGTGCGTTGTCTCTGGGGTCTGGCAGCAGTGGATCTGTTGCAATGGATCATGGTTTCTGTGTGTTGGGCCTTTTTATTGGTCCATTTGTGGGTGTGGCTGTGTTTGAACTTTGGGTGGGTGTGTTATAAGGAGTGGTAGTGGTTTGGGCCTCTGTTTCTCTGTTTGTCAGTTGCAGGTCAGTGTATAGGATGTATTTGGCCTTGTTGGATATGTTTTGTGGTGTTGTGTGCCTCGGATTTACTGTCCTTGTGTTTTTTTGGTTACTTCTGGTTCAGTAGGAGTGTTTTTAGCGTCTGTACGGTGCGTACATGGGCCATGTTGTTGTACAGTGCTGTCCTTTGCTATGGCTTCGTACGACTCGTACATGCCCGATGTTGGGTGAGGGTGCTGGTGTGTGGGCCTGGGGTGGGGTGCGTACGGACACGGGCAGGGTGTTGGTCCGCACCGTCCATCGGTGGTGGTGTTTCGCACGGTACATACAAGGGGGGCTGCGTGTAGGGTCCGTACACACACTGGTGGGGTGGGGGGGTACGGTCTGTACATACACTGGTGGGGTGGGGGTACGGTCTGTACATACACTGGTGGGGTGGGGGGAAAGGTCTGTACATACACTGGTGGGATGGGGGGGGTACGGTCCGTACATACACTGGTGGGGTGGGGGGGTACGGTCCGTTCATACACTGGTGGGGTGGGGGGGTACGGTCCGTACATACACTGGTGGGGTGGGGGTATGGTCCGTACATACACTGGTGGGGGGGTACGGTCCGTACATACACTGGTGGGGTGGGGGTACGGTCCGTACAGACACTGGTGGGGTGGGGGGTACGGTCCGTACATACACTGGTGGGGTGGGGGGGTACGGTCTGTACATACACTGGTGGGGTGGGGCGGTACGGTCCGTACATACACTGGTTGGGTGGGGGTACGGTCCGTACATACACTGGTGGGGTGGGGTACGGTCTGTACATACACTGGTGGGGTGGGGGTAAGGTCCGTACATACACTGGTGGGGTGGGGGGGTACGGTCTGTACATACACTGGTGGGGTGGGGGGGTACGGTCCATACATACACTGGTGGGGTGGGGGTACAGTCCATACATACACTGGTGGGGTGGGGGGGTACGGTCTGTACATACACTGGTGGGGTGGGGGTACGGTCCGTACATACACTGGTGGGGTGGGGGGTACGGTCTGTACATACACTGGTGGGGTGGGGGTACGGTCCGTACATACACTGGTGGGGTGGGGGTACGGTCCGTACATACACTGGTGGGGTGGGGGGGTACGGTCCGTACATACACTGGTGGGGTGGGGGTACGGTCCGTACATACACTGGTGGGGTGGGGGGGTACGGTCCGTACATACACTGGTGGGGTGGGGGGGGTACGGTCCGTACATACACTGGTGGGGTGGGGGTACGGTCCGTACATACACGGGTGGGGTGTTGGTTCGCTCCATGCATACATGGGTGGCGGTACGCTCCATGCATACACTGGTGGGGGTTCGGCACGTAAATCCGCGGCCGGGGGGCATTTTGCGCGTACATGCGGGGTCTGTGGTGGGGTGTTCGGCGCGTATGCGGCCACGTGTCTCCATGCTTGCTATGGGAGTTCGGTCCGTACGGTGTTTTTTCCATACAGTTGTGAAATTGAAAGGACGGGAGTGATCGTACTTGCGCGTTCGGACTTCATTTTTCCGACTCGTACGGTAAATCGTCCGGGGATGTGTCGGACACAATTTCCGACCCGAGGACGTGTGGGGAACTTTTCCGGATGTGATTCGTATGTATGTTTTCCCCATGCGAATCGTACTTGGCAGTTTGTACGCTTCATGTACGATTCGGACGGAAAAAAGTCCTGATTCAATTCGGACGGGGGAAATTTATCCAGGATCTGAATCGGCACCAAAATGTCCAGCAAGATGCACAGGAATTCTTAATGTATATGCTGATGGTACTGGAAGATGAAGGGGTAGAAGTAGAAAATGTTTTGGTGTCTCTTATAAATGGGAACATTGTTGTGAAAACTGTATGAACACATGCAGCAGTAATGTTGATTCTGAAAGGTTCATATATTTACCATTACCAGAAAGTAAATCAGTGACTTTTAGTAAATTAGTTAAAGATGCTAATCACAACATGGAATGTTCTGAATGTAAATCTGAAATGTTGACAACGTTATTTTTAAAGAAATATGGACAGTATGTAATTTTAATGGTACAACGTTGTAGAGCTGATGGAACAAAATTGGAAACTTTACTAAAGAAGTTTGTTGGTAATCAATTATCTATATCTGGAAAAACTTTTGTAGCAGTTGCAATAATTTTTCATGACGGTCCTTCTATAACGTCTGGTCATTACACAGTTTATCTTAAATGTGAAAAAGGATGGACACTGTGTAATGATTCTCAATTGATTTTCAAGCAACGTTTGCCTTATGATTTACCCAATTGTTACTTAATTTTTCTGAAACCCAAATTTTAAATACTAAATTCAGCATCTGAAGAAAGCATTATTTAAATTTTAAAGGATTAAAATTGAATATTTCACTCAAAAAGGATTTTTAATTTACCATTTGGCCTCAAGGAAAGGTAAAACAAACAATTGTGGACTTCTTTGACAGATATTATTTTGGCATATGTTCTTTTGCAACAAGGTTTACAGACGTTATTTCTTGAAAAATATTATTGTACTTAAAAGGTATTTTTAATACATATGTGACATTTCTATCAAGGTATGTTTTAGTGAGGATATATTTTGGGCTTTTTTAAACAATCTTTCAGATTGTTTTTTTTTTTGCCCGCTGTTAAATGATGAATACAATTGATTTCACTATTTTCAGTGAAAATGAAAACATTCTGAAAACAGCAAAAAAAGGGCAAAAAATTGCTTTGCTAAATATGACAAAACATGTACTGTTTAATAAAATGTATTGTTGAATATTAATACTTTTTTTCTTTTTTTCAGAACTAGAAAGAAAATTTAGAAAATGTAATTCAGTTTCCTTGCAATTAAATAAACACATTTATTTCTAAATAAGTTACTTTGATGGTCAGGTAAGTTTCAAATATCTGTATTTCTCACTCCTTTCGTTTCATGCTTCCTTTTCTTCACCTCTCCTCACTCTGCTTTTCTCATTTCTCTTCTCTCACTCCTTCTCTACTACTCCCCTACCTTTACTACCTCCATCACTAATTTTTCATCCATGTTTCTTTCTCTGTATCCATATGTCTTACAGCCTCATGCATCAAGCCAAAATCCAGTCGGTAAAATACCGATTCGCTATAGCTCCCGGTATTGAGTTAAAAATATCCAATCCCAATGCATCAACCCAAAAGCAAAAATCGCTATTTAAGGAATCCTTAAATAGCGATTCCTTAAATAGCGATAGCATTTAAGGAATCCCAAATTGAGATTCCTTAATTTAAGGAATCTCAATTTGGGATTCCTTAAATGCAATGCATGAAAGTTAAAAAATTAGCGAATTCGCTAATAGGGGGAGCAAATAACCATGAAGATGAACTGCATGGTAATTTGCTAAAAGTTTGAAAAATGCACTTTTGTGCATTTTTCAAAGTTTCATGTTGTGCACACACATGCCCTTAGAGCATGTGTGTGTGCAACATATGTGCACATATCAATTTCAGGGGTGCAATGGGGTGTCATTTTGACACCCTTGCACCCTTAAAATTGCATGAGCAATTTGCGAGAACCTACTGGTACTCGCTATTTGCTCATGCAATCTCCAATTCATTCCTATGGGCCTGGAGGCCCATAGGAATGATTGGGATGGCATTCCTTAATTGCTACTCGCAATTTGCTAGTAGCAATTAAGGAAAGTTAAGGAATCGCTATTTGAATAGCGATTCCTACATGCATAGCCTTTTGCTATTCCTTATTAGCGAATCCTTATTTTTCGCTAATAAGGAATCGCAAATGCCAATGTTGATGCATATGCCCCCAAGTCTTTTTAACTGCCTTACTCCTTCTCAGTTGTTTGCTCTCTGTCTCTGTATCTGTCACTCTCTGTTTGTCTGTTTTACCCTTAATTTCCTTAACATCTCTGGGGCAGATTTACAAGCCACCTGCGTCACCACTACGTCACTTTTCTTGACGTACTAGTGGCGCAGGGTGCTCCTCCATATTTACAAGGAGAGGATAAGCCACTCTGTGTGTCTTTTCCTCTCCTTGTAAATACAGCCAATTCAAACGCAGCACTGTGTGTTGAAGGGGTATTCTATGGGTGTTGTTGTTTGTGTTCCCACACAACACTTATAGAACTACACCAATCTCCTTATTTACGAGATATCATAAGTCTGAACTTGTGTGTGAATACTACGCCACCCTAGAGGTGGCATAGCGAAACACAACAAGGAGAAATGTTTTCATTTCTCTTCATTTTTTCCTCTTTCAGTGCGTGCTGCATGCTACAGAATGTATTGAAAGAGGAGAAAGCCTCTTGTGATAGTTTTTTTGGGAGGAAGGTGTCTCATCCTGCACAAGAACAGTTTCCCTACCACACAGGTATCCTTGCACCATGGTGCAAGGGAGCCTGCGTCGGCGTATGGCTGCAGTTTTGGCGCCAGTGCAAGGGAAGCATAGAGATGCGACATTTTCTTGTAAATATATCGCATCTCTGTGCTTAGAAAGTAACGCAGCATGGCGCAGCATTATGACTTCCTGCACAATGTTGCGTACGTTTGTAAAAAATCTGCCCCTTTGTTTCTACCACTCCTCCTCTCTGCATCACTCATTTTCAACCTATGTTAATTTTTTAACCTTGTCCGTCATTCTCTTTCTCTCACCTTGCCTAACTGTTACTATCCTTTCCACATAGTCACTCCATCCCTCCATCTCCTCACTCTCCATTTCTCATTTTCCCTTATCCCCATTTTCTAGTCCTCATGCTCTTTAAAAAAAAAAAAAAAATCAAATTTAAATGTTTTGATGGTGGTTGGCTCTAAAATGAGCTTTTATCTTTTTTGATAGGTTTAGGGTACCTATACGTAAGTACTGATGCAGAGTTTAAAGTTTAATAGGAAGACTCTCTTCCCTTCATCTGTGAAATGTACACCATCTCTTTTTTAATTACTTTGCCACTCCCCTCTCTTTGTCAGGGAGTCCCTAAAGGTTTACTAAAGTTGAAAAAAATGATTATTTTTTTTAAAAAACATCATCGGGTGCGCGCAGGGTGCGCGCACCCCAAAAAAAAAAAAGACAAATAGATTCAAAAAACAAGTTTTTGTGTTTAGATTTTAGGTGACTCTAAAAAGAGCCCTTGAGTTAATGTAGGGACAGAGGAAGAGAAAAACGAAAAACAAAACTATGGCCTAGTGCAAGAGTGCTCCTCAAATTTTCTCTGAATGAGATCAAACCTGCTCTCACCCATAGTAATAAGAGTACCACAATCCATGCACCGTGTATACATCCTCTCAAAACAAGGACGAATATCCAGAGGTGTGTAAGAAGGTGAAGGCACCATCGCAGAAGAAGTGCTCGGCTGAGCTGCCAAAGATGTGCTCGGCTGAGCAGGTGGAGGGTTTGCTCCAGAAGCTTGACGAAAAGTCACAGGATGCATTTTCTCAACGTGCCTCAACATTGTGTGAATACTAAAAGAGTACTTCTTATTAGCATTCCCACGTGATAAGGTCCGCTGACAAAGTATGCAGGTGACTTTTGGTGCATTCACCTTCTTTTGTCCCTCAGGAAAAGTGAAAAACTGCCATATAAAGGAGTCTTTCTGCTTCCTCTGCCTCTGTCTCTCAAGAGTGTCCTGTTCACTCTCAGAAGTTGGCTGGTGCTCTGCCATTGTCTCACAAAAACAGAGTAGCTCCTTCTCCAAGGGAATCAGAACTAACAATGAGGGGAGTGGGTGTGTTTTTGGAAGAATCTGGAACTGAAAGTACTTTGAACCAATGAAAAGTGATGTTTCTTGATCACATGACTTGCCATGAGGGGATTGGGTGTGGTGTTGAAACAATCTGAAACTGAAAGTAATGAAAACCAATTAAAAGTGTTTTATTATTCACATAACTCGAGGTGCGCGCACGGAGCAAGCTCAAAGCGTGCACGGTGCAATTACGCATGCGCGAACGCGTTTGCGCGCATGCGCCTAAGTATTATGCGCGTACGTAGCGCGCATAAGCAGCACGCGCGCATGCGCGAACGTCAGCGCGCGTAATCCGCGCGTATGCGCGAGTTTAGCGCGCGGAGCACGTACAAGGCACGCAAGCGTACGTACGCATGCGTACTGGGTGTGCGCTGCGAGCGCGTACTAAAACGTACGTATGCGTACATAGATAACGTACGCATGCGTACTAGGAGCGCGCTGCGAGCGCGCACTAAAACGTATGTATGCGTACATAGATAACGTACGCATGCGTACATGAAAAACGTACGCATGCGTACTAGGTTCGCGCTCTTTGCGCGCACCCTAAAAATGTATAAAAAAAAAAAAGAATTAAAGTGTACATAAGTTAATAGAAGATATTAACTATGCTGTTCAACTTTATCCAAATTCAAAGTAAAAAAAAAATGAGCCACACCAAATTAAAGGATAAAGATAATCTATAAATGTATACATAGGTAAAACAAAATTTAAAAAATATATAAAAAATATATTACAAAATTCTAAAATTAGCATTTAAAAAACCTTTGAAATTCACTGAAAAAACCATAGGCTTCACACACGTTATAGTTAGGAATTAGCATTTAAAAAACCTTGCAAATTCACTGAAAAAACCATAGGTTTCACACATGTTATAGTTAGCTGGACATTTCACTCGTAAAAAACCAATGAAATTCCACCGTTATAGTTAGTTCACCTAACTATAACTCGCGCACCCGAAATCCACTGCTGATGACGTCACATATTACATCACTCATGACATGGTCAGTGACATCACTGATGACATCACTGATGACATCTCAAATGACATCACTGATGACATCACTGATGGCGTCATATATGTAATAAAATAGTACATCTTCTCCCACCCTAAAATAAATTTAGAAACATCAACTCAAACTTTCAGACAGGCAATTTGAAAACCATAGATACTCCAATACCAATAACTACATACCTACACATTGACTCTTAGATCTACATGCACCTCAATTCACTCACCTGTACAGTCACTTATACTTACAGTCACTCCGTTGAAGACTATCATATGCATTTATAAACATATATAAACACTCACACACTACCAATCAAGCATTTAGGTAATGACACACCTAGTCAGTTGTGCAAATAAATAAGCACAGTCAAATTAACTCACCTATACAGTTAAACACACTCAAAATTACTTACTTATAAAAATAAAACATTTTTTGACACTCTTACAAAATTTCTAGTACAAGCACACACTCATTCATACAGCCAGTTCCGCTATGACACACTCTCAGATATAGATACTTATATACTCTTACACACATATACACTGTGTTTCATATATGTACTTACTGTCACATCTACAACTAAGATGCACATTCAATCCCTAACACACCCATACATACACTCACTCAACCATACAGTCCGTCACAGTTGCACTCTTAAAACCATGCACCCATAGGATCACCCACTCATATATCTATGCACAGAGTCACACACACCTCTCCCACTCATACACTCAGGCACCCATACAGATACTCAGATAATAAATACATAACCCATATAAATACTCATATAGCTATTCACAAAACCATGCAGCCACTTATACACCAACACAGAGACAGATACAGACATTCAAACAGTTCAGTCACTACTCTACAGTAATATACATTAAATGACTTACATATAGACTCAGTTACGCACCCAGAAAATCATCCATTCACGAACTTGTACATCCACTCATTCTTCAACATACCTTTCCCTATATATATTAAACATATTAAAAATGTTCAGAAACACACAGTCAATGGATAATGTCATCAGTGATGTCATCAGTGATGTCATCAGTGATGTCATCAGTGATGTCACTGACCATGTCATGAGTGATGTAATATGTGACGTCATCAGCAGTGGATTTCGGGCGCGCGAGTTATAGTTAGGTGAACTAACTATAACAGTGGAATTTCATTGGTTTTTTACGAGTGAAATGTTCAGCTAACTATAACATGTGTGAAACCTATGGTTTTTTCAGTGAATATATATATATATATATATATTTTTTTTTTACCTACTGGCAGTTGCCAGTAGGTAGTTATAGTTAGGACCAAGTTTCCATAGGAAGAGCATTTTTTGTTTTGCTTATAACTTTGGCGTCGTTTGATGAATCTTCATGACAATTTCCAAACTAATTCTTTGTTCATATCAGCTCCTATGTTGAAAGTTTGGGGGTGATTCGTCAAGGGGGGGCTGAGAAAAAAGGGGGTCCCAAATGTGTTTTGGGACACCGGAGTGTGCAGCAGTGGGCCCTCCACGTGCCCGTCAAAACTCCGCGCATCCTAGATATGTCGCTGAGTTCTGAGTCATGAATGGCAGAGACCACATCAGCTTCTACGCAGATCTCACAGATGTCACTGAGTCCTGAGTCATGAATGGCGGAGACCACATCATCTTCTCCGCGGCCAAGCAGATCTCACACATGTCGCTGGGTCCTGAGTCATCAATGGCGGAGACCACATCGGCTTTTGGGGGCGCTCAGCCTGTGGAACTCAAGTCCGTGCCACGTGGTGGTAGGCCCCTGATGGCCATATGAGCTTCAGGTGGCACTAACCCTGAGCATCTGAAGTCCACGCTAAGGGCGTGGTAGGCCCCTGGCGGCTATACAGATCATGGTGCTATTAACCTTCTGCGCAACTTTTCAAAGACTCTTTATGGTTGAGACACGTGGAGCGTCCGGCATAGTCAGCACCGGCAATAAAGGATGTGACGTTGTCGAGCTATTATATTTGCGTGGTCACCTGGCCTGTGACGCATGTGCCGGATGGGTGTGGTGTGTGTGCAAACCTGCCCTCAGGAAGTGGCCATGAGATGTTGAGAACTAGACCACTGACCTGCACCCCAACAGCGAGTATGTCTGCGACAGGTAGCTATGTGGGGCCAACGTCGGAACGTAATCGGAGTGGCGTGGCGTGGCGTATGATGGAACAGGGCAGGGATAGCTCTGTAGTCCCACTAACCCTCTTTAACACAAGCCGATCCCACATGTGTAACTGAGTCCTGAGTCCGGAATGGCAGTGACCCCAAGTCCGTGGCAGCGACCACAGCAGCATACTCTCTTTGATCAGTTAGACATATTTCCATATGCAAGGCCAGCGACACGTGGTGCCACTAACCCTGTTCAACACAAGCCGATCCCACATGTGTAACTGTGTCCTGAGTCCTGAAGGGCAGTGAGCCCAAGTCCGTGGCAACGACTGCAGCAGCATACTCCCTTTGCTCAGTTAGGCATATTTCCATATGCAAGGCCGGCGGCACGTGGTGCCGCTAACCCTGTTCAACACAAGCCGATCCCACACGTGTAACTGTGTCCTGAGTCCTGAATGGCAGTGACCCCAAGTCCGTGGCAGCGACCACAGCAGCATACTCCCTTTGATCAGGTAGGCATATTTCCATATGCAAGGCCGGCGCCACGCGGTGCCACTAACCCTCTTTAATACAAGCCGATCCCACATGTGTAACTGTCTCCTGAGTCCTGAATAGCAGTCACCCCAAGTCCGTGGCAGTGACCACAGCACTAGACTCCCTCTGATCAGTGAGGCATATTTCCATATGCAAGGCCGGCGACACGTAGTCCCACTAACCCTCTTTAACACAAGCCGATCCCACATGTGTAACTGTGTCCTGAGTCCTGAATGGCAGTCACCCCAAGTCCGTGGCAGCGACCACAGCACCAGACTCCCTCTGATCAGTGAGGCATATTTCCATATGCATGGCCAGCAGAACGTGGTGCCACTAACCCTGTTCAACACAAGCCGATCCTCATGTGTAACTGTGTCCTGTGTCCTGAACGTCAGTGACCCGAACTTCGTGACAGCAACCACAGTACCACACTCCCTTCGATTAGTGAGGGGTATTTGCATATGGAAGGCCGGCGACACGTGGTGCCACTGAACCTGCACTACGTAGGCCGGTGGGGCCACCAATGTATGCACGTGGCTGTGGGCCCTTGCTCACCGCTACCTCTGGCCTACACTATGGTCAGCAGGCCACACAATTCAGATAGAGTCCTGATTCCACATGACGCAGTCCAATAGCCAAGACACAATGCACCCAGTGCGGCCCACCCACACCAAGCATCATCACAGGCTCATACAGTCTCAATGCTTCTGGTGCCACTAACCCTCTTTAACACAAGCCGATCCCACATGTGCAACTGTGTCCTGAGTCCTGAATGGCAGTGACCCCAAGTCCGTGGCACCGACCACAGCACCACACTCCCTTCGATCAGTGAGGCATATTTTGATATGCAAGGCCGGAGACACGTAGTCCCACTAACCCTCTTTATCACAAGCCAATCCCACATGTGTAACTGTGTCCTGAGTCCTGAATGGCAGTCACCCCAACTTCGTGGCAGCGACCTTAGCACCAGACTCCCTTCAGTCTTATTTGTTTATTCTTTTCTTTAAATACATTTTTTTATATGTCAATCTATACATTACTAAGATTCTTCTTTGTCGAACCGCATAGGAAGGTTGTTGGGGGTATGATGGTAATGTGTGAAGAGGGTGTGTTACCTGCTGATGTGGGGAGAGGCAGGGTCAAAGGGGTATCTATCACAGAAAGAACTCCGATCTGTTTTCACAAATGCCTCGGACAAATGCCAGCGGACGGACTGAATCATAAAATGGTTTTTCAATACTTATGTAGTGTGAGTTATGAACAGTTCGCACCCAGGCTCGCAGAGGGACAGCTGCGGCCTGTCCGCTTGACTCAAAGAGATAGTACTATGAGCCGTCTGCATCATTGTAGCCACGGACTTGGGGTCACTGCCATTCAGGACTCAGGACACAGTTACACATGTGGGATCGGCTTGTGTTAAAGAGGGTTAGTGGGACTACGTGTCGCCAGCCTTGCATATCGAAATATGCCTCACTGATCGAAGGGAGTCTGGTGCTGTGGTCGCTGTCATGGACTTGGGGTCACTGCCATTCAGGACTCAGGACACAGTTACACATGTGGGATCGGCTTGTGTTGGACAGTGTTAGTTGGCACCACATGTCCAAAATTCAAATAGCGAGGTCTGCAGCCCGCAGTGTAGACTGCTGAGTGTTCGTTTGTACTTGAAAAGGAATTTGGTGATTGTACTAAAGCTATAACTAATATAAAAAATGTTCAAGAAGAAAGGATACTAAAAGGATATTATGTAGATTTGAGGCCTGTAATAGTTACTTGCCCAGTGGACTCTGTAGTTAATGAATGAAGAAAGAATTTTCATTGTAAGCCCTACTGGGTGCAGTGTAGGCATATGATGAAAAGATGAAATAAGTATAGAATACACTGACAAAGTGTTGTATTTTCTGAGTATAATCTTGTTGTTAGAAATTAGCATTTAAAATTGGAATTGCGAGCTGAACTGCCTGCTATGTAGATTGCCATTCCATGTTAGTTTGCATTTGAAGATTACTTTGGTCATTGTAGTAAAGCTATAACTGATATAAAAAAAGTTCTTGAAGCGAGGATACTAAAAGGATAATATGTAGGGTGTAGGACTGAGATAGTTACTTGCCTACTGGAGTCTGTAGATCCATATGGAAATACCCCTCACTGATCAAAGGGAGTGTGGTGCTGTGGCCGGTGCCACGGACTTGGGGTCACTGCCATTCAGGACTCAGGACACAGTTACACATGTGGGATCGGCTTGTGTTAAAGAGGATTAGTGGGACTACGTGTTGCTGGCCTTGCATATCGAAATATGTCTCACTGATCGAAGGGAGTGTGGTGCTGTGGTCGGTGCCACAGACTTGGGGTGACTGCTATTCAGGACTCAGGACACAGTTACACATGTGGGATCGGCTTGTGTTGAACAGAGTTATTGGCACTACGTCTCGGTGCCGTTTTATATGGAAATATGCCTCACTGATCAAAGGGAGTCTGGTGCTGTGGTTGTCTCACGGAGTTGGGGTCACTGCCATTCAGGACTCAGGACACAGTTCCACATGTGGGATCGGCTTGTGTTGAAGACGGTTAGTGGCACCATTTGTCGCCACAGTGTAGGCCAGAGGTAGCGGTGAGCAAGGTCCCACAGCCACGTGCATACGTTGGTGGCCCCACCGGCCTGTGTAGTGCAGATTCAGTGGCACCACGTGTCGCCGGACTTCCATATGCAAATACCCCTCTCTGATCGAAGGGAGTCTGGTTCTGTGGTCGCTGCCATTCAGGACTCAGGACACAGTTACACATGTGGGATTGGCTTGTGTTGAACAGGGTTAGTTGGCACCATGTGTCGCCGGTCTTCCACAGTGTAGGCCGGAGGCAGCGGTCAGCAAAGGCCCACAGGCAGGTGACGTTGACTTGAGCTGCACAGATCGGGAGCATTTGGTCTTCTTAACCCATTATAGTCTCTTACACAATTTGCGTCTCTACTAATCTTGAATTGTGATCCGTGTAACCCCAGTGTGGGGCGGAGGCAGTGGTCAGGATGGGCGCACAGCCACGTGGCATTGAGTTGAGCTGCTCAGTTAGTAGCACCTGAAGCACACAGTGTGTGCGTACCCTGCGATGATGCATGGTCTGGGCGGGCCGCACTGGGAGCAACATGTCTTGCGAACTGGACTGCGACATCTGCAATTGCCACTGCATCTGAATTGTGTGCCCTGCTGTCCGCAGTGTAGATTGAAGGCAGTAGTCGGTACAGACATAAGTCTGCAGTGCTGTGCTGCTGGGTTCGCAGGGGGCCTGTGTCGAGGAGGCCCACGGTTATGGCAGCAGCCACGTGCCACGGCGAGGGCTGCTGCTCTGACAAACTCGTTGGTCTTCCCACAAGTGAACCACACCAAGGGCCTGGCCTATTTATTCATACTCCTACGCTGGAGTGGTATACGTTGGAGCAGCCCACTCCGCTTCCTGGGGGGGACAACACAGCTACATGACCGAGATCTTCCCCACTGCCTGAGGTAACATGGTTGCGTCCACTGTGCACTACACTACAAGTATCAATAGTATATCTCCACATGGAGAGGTTTGTGCTTTGCATAGTGAGGTCTGTGCAGCACATCAGCGTTACACTTGGCATTCTGTGCTTTATTATTGATGGGTGACTTGCCTCCTTCATATATAGTTGGTTGCCACATCTCCCAACATTCAGCTATTGTGTGGCTGAGGGGCATGGCGTTTTGGGAAGGTCGTTGTCCTGTTTTGAACTGCCTCGGAGGTAGTAGAGGGGGTGATCGAGGGGGAGGTTCTGGTGGTGGTGGCGCTGGGTGTTGTGGCCTTGTTGGGTGTCGGAGTTGCATGATCAGTAGCTCTATCACGTGTTGGTCTTTAGATGTGGCTGTGAGTTGGGTCCAATTCACGGAGTAGATAGTCGACCTCCTTACACCAGTTAAAGGTTGATGTTAATTTGTTACTGCTAACTCGGCTTATCGCCTGCTTTTTAGATCGCATTGCAGATTTGGCTGGTCGCTGAAAATATGGGGAAGTGGTGTTTTGGTGGTTTTTTTGCACGGGAACGCCTACTTTGCATTTCATTAGCATTAGCTGTGGCTCTCGTTTGTGGCGATTTTGTTGCCGTAAGGTATCGATGGAAGAGTAGTGAGATTTGCAGTTTTCATCAAGTTGAGAATGGGATGATAATTAAAAAACACAGAAAAAAATATGGGTTTAATGAACATTATAATTAGAAATTAGCATTTAAAAAACCTTTGAAATTCACTGAAAAAACCATAGGTTTCAGACACGTTATAGTTAGAAATTAGCGTTTAAAAAACCTTAGAAATACACTGAAAAAACATAGGTTTCAGGCACGTTATAGTTAGAAATTAGCTTTTAAAAAAGCTTTGAAATTCACTGAAAAAACCATAGGTTTCAGGCACGTTATAGTTAGAAATGAGCATTTAAAGAACCTTTGAAATTCACTGAAAAAACCATAGGTTTCAGGGATGTTATAGTTAGTTGGACATTTCACTCATAGAAAACCATAGAAATTCCCCAGTTATAGTTAGTTGAGCTAACTATAACTCGCGTCCCTGCAATGCACTGCTGATGACGTCACATATTACATCATTCAGGACATGCTCAGTGACATCACTGATTACATCACTGATGACATCTCAAATGACATCACTGATGACATCACGGATGACATCATCCACGTCAAAATCTGATGCACCTCATCAGACCCTAATATAACACTTGATACACCCACTCTAAAATACAGACTAATTTTCGAAACCATGAACACACCAATACCAGTTAGTACATATCCACTCACTAATTTGTAGGTCTACACACACATCCATTCATTCACCTATACACTCACTCATACATACAGTCAGCCATCAATACAGCATTATCATATCCAGTCACATATCTATACAGACACTCACACACCGCCTCTCATTCATAGAGTTATTCACACACATAGTCAGTAATGGAAATAATCAATCACACTTTAATTTACTCACCTGTACAGTTATACACATACCACGTCACTTATTTAAACATATACTAACACATACTTACACTCTAATACAATAATTAATACAAGGACACACTGATCCATACAGGCACTCTCAAAATCACTCACTCTCACATATAGTAATTTATACAGTCCAACACTCATATATACTGCCTTTCACATATGGAGTTACTCACACATGTACCACTGAGTCATCCATTCACTCACCAAGACACTCATACACACACTCACCCAGCCATACAGACCTTCACAGATACAGACTTGAACACATATACCCAGTGAATTATCCACTCACACATCTATGCACAGAGGCACACCCCCACCCACCCACACAGACACTCAGGCACCCATACAGGTACTCAGACAAGGAATCAATAGCTCATATAGATTCTCATTTAGTTGCTAACAAAACCAAGGAACTGCTTACACACCAACTGACAACCTAAACTGTGTGAATGTCTGTATCAGTTGCTAACTCATGCATTAAGCAAGACACAATTAATCACTCACTTATACAGTCAATCACACACGTACTTAATCATCCGTCCTGACTCTTATAAATCCATTCATTCTTCAATACACCTTGGCATATATATATAAAACATATTTACATTTTATAGAAACACACATTCACTGGATGATGTAATCAGTGATGTAATCAGTGATGTCATTTGAGATGTCATGAATTATGTCACTGACCATGTCATGAATGATGTAATATGTGACGTCATCAGCAGTGCATTGCGGGTGCGCGAGTTATAGTTAGCTCAACTAACTATAACAGGGGAATTTCTATGGTTTTCTATGAGTGAAATGTCCAACTAACTATAACATCCCTGAAACGTATGTTTTTTTTCAGAGAATTTCAAAGGTTTTTTAAATGCTAATTTCTAACTATAATGTGCCTGAAACCTATGGTTTTTTCAGTGAATATATATATATATATATATATATATATTCACAGAGAAAAACAAAGGTTACAGGGACGTTAGTTATAGTTAGGAAATAAAATTTAAAAAAGCTTAGACATTCACAAAAATAAACAAAGGTTACAGAGTCGTTGTAGTTAAGCTCAGGTTTCACTCGTATAAAACGAGTGAAATTATGTAGTTATAGTTAGATGAGCTAACTACAACTCGCGCTCCTGCAATGCACTGCTTATGACCTCACATTTTACATCACTCATGACATGGTCAGTGACATCACTGATGGCATCTCAAATGAGCCCACCCCCTGGACAGATAATTGTTTATATAAGGAAGGGCGTGCATGGCCGCCCTTCCGAGCCATCAGGGCCCAGTGGAGCCCACCCCGGGGCAGACAATACTTTCTATGGGGAGGTGGACGCTGCTAACTATAACTGGTAAAAAAAAAAAAATTAGTTTAGGACATTAATGTTATCACTGACATATTCACCTAACTACTATTAATTCTACGAATTGTTGGTTGCTGCTAATTTGTTGTGCTGGGCCTGATGCTCCAGGAAAAGCTGTAAATTGCTTTGTCTTCTACCAGCTGCTGTACCTCCGCATTCATTTCAGGTGCTAATAATTTCCCATTTCTCAAACCATTTGAGGCGGAGCTCCCTCTGGTCATCCTCTGGTCATTCTAAGTTCTTTAGATGGCATACGCATTACCTTCACTCTGGCATCTTCTCCTCTATTCCTTTTCCACCCACCTCCGCGGTTACATCATTGAAGCTCACCCCAATAATTTCCACTTCTGTAGGTAAGCCTTTTTTCAACGCTGATCTCATCACATGTTGCTGAGCCGCGATGTATTTTTTCATCTTCCGTAATGCTACACGCTGCTGTCCCACACTTCGTATCTGAATGGGATAGAGCATCTGGGTCACTGGTCGAAGTGGGAGGGATCTGAGGGTGCATGTCATGTTGGAATGCTTCAGCAGAGGTGTAAGGCAAGGAGTCTCCTGTGTTGTGAAAGCACGGGAGAGGCAGACAGCTGAACAAGCCTCCTTGCCAGGGTGCCTTCTTGCCTGAAAGAAATGTAAATGTGAGCAAACGGTCAATCTGCAAATGTTAAATGTGCTTGGAAGCCGGTATTGGCTTTAATTGATAGAATCACTTGAAACTTCCTAATGATAAAGATTTTTTTTATTGCGGTTTTGCAAGGGAATTACCGGCTGAGCGGAGATATATGTGCTTTTAAAAGACAATTATAAAATGAATTGCACTATTAACAGTTTGAGTATTACTAAAATCTACATTTAGGAAGCACTTTTTTATCTAAAAATATTTTAGCACATTTTGTAGCAGCCTATCCTCTACAGTGTGTAATGCAAGTTTCAAATAATGTATTACATATTCACAGTACCTTCTGTCACATACCGGGACCACATAGCACTAAACATACACAAGTCGCTATTCTCCACTGCACCAACCAAGATTAATTTCCCTCTGATTAGCTTAATTTGCATTTATTTTTATTTAAGCTGTGTTATTTTTTATATAGTTACCCGAAGGTGAAAGACCGGAAAAAGTAACAGAATAATCATTCAGGTTTTTTTTAGCCCCGCCTTTGATCCCGCCCCCAGGCTCACTCACGCCGCACCCATTGCACGCATTATCACAATTCCCAAGGTTTTTAGGTTGAGCCTATAGAGCTTGCGAGGTCAGGCGATCTGTTGTAGTTACTTTGTGTGGTCCTCACAAGCTTTCGGATTAGTTTTGTGTGTGTCTTTTTAAAATCATGGCGTACAAATGGCTAATGGTGGGTGTATCTCCCACCTTTATTCAATTGTTCACTCCCATGGAGTATTGTTGTGGGAGCGAGCAGCGGCGCACACGGTGGCTTCTCCGGCAAGACGTACACTTTCCTCTGACAGCTGTTCTCTCTACACACTGCTACTTTTTAATTTAAATTTGTACAATTATAAAGCCTGGGCACGGGGTGATTAAATGATTTAAAAATTCACAAGATATTGAGTGACCCTATGGCTCCAACGGTGATCCCAAGGTCCGGAGTCGGCAGCTCAGATGCAGATGCTCATTGGAGGAAGGGGCGGGGTAGAGCCAAGGTCGCTCTGTGTGCTTGTTTTAGTTTAGTTACATGCGGCTCACTGGCATGCAGCATTTCAGTTGGAAAAATCACGGCCGAAAGCCTTTCTTATAGCACGGCTCCCCAAACCATTTCTTTATTGAAAATTAAACTTTCATACGCAGCAGCACACCATGTTTGATGCTCATGGCAGCCGCCCACTTTCTCCACGGCTCGAGCTGCCTCCTTCCCCCACCCCTCAGGAGAAAGAGCTGCTGCTTGCCATTACACGACAACCGCCTGCACGCGAGCCACTCCCTTCACACCAGGGGACTTGAAAAAGAGCTCCCCAGCTGATGGGAGAACGAACCAATACGATCATTCCCCCGAACCAAGGTATGAATAGCAAAGTGAGGCAGGGCAGTGTGCACAGCATGCCCTTCCCCTTCAACATATAGAACTCTTTTCTGCAAATTCTGCGCTATGTTTGTGCTCCTGAGTCTGTTTACTCTTTGCCATTCAGTGCATATTAAACCAATGCATGGCACGTACGGCTTGCAGCTGCTGTACTTCTGTTGAGGGGGCACTTAGAATCTGTTATGTCAGGGTAGGTGGAGTGGGTGTGGTGGGGTCAGGAGAGCACATTCTCAGCCCTTGATTATTAGTCAAGCTCTCGCCGTTGTAAGCCGAAATTCACTTATAAATCAAAGTGCACATTCGAGGTTGTTTCGGCAGCTTGTTACACCTCTGAGTCGACAACAAAGTGCTGCTGCATGAATGTTGTAATTAATACAAAAATTGTTTTCATGCACATAAACGATAATTTTATTGCAAACTAGCAAAAACAAGAGAAGAAAATGCTTGTGTGGGATCTGAAATAATAATGAGAAATAATACCACAGATACAGTTCTCTGTCAGCACAGAAGATAGCAGAATTTATTGGAGACCAACAAACAATGCAAATACGTGCAACACGGAGACAAACAGCATAGTCACTGAGTGTTCAAAGATGTGACGTTTCTGACAGCTTTTATAGGCCCAAACCACAAAAGGATGCAGCATCATAACATACGTAGCACAAATTAAGTATGGGCCACTTGACAAATTAGCAAAGGCCTAGTTGGTGCGATACCATTTATGGTCCGAAATATACTGTTACTGACCACATGTCCCAAGTAGGCAGCTTCTGGGACTTTCCACTGTAATGCAATTAGCCATGTACCAGAAACATTTCAAAATGAAATATGCTGAAATATTTGTGTCTAAGAGTGCATCTTCCTCTGTTCCTGTATCTTCCTTGAGCAAGCCTTACGTTACAATAGCAGTTTACTGAGGCAAACTGGAAAAGAACAAGCATTTTGTGCTGTGAGTTTTTATGTCTAATTCTAATTCAAAAACTTTATTCGATCATAAATTAATGATCATAAAAGTACATACATACATAGGTATAAAAACATGAGGATTCAGCAAATTTTAGATTAATCATATGTCATGAAAATGGTGCTTTTCCTCAAACATATCGATTTTAAAATATATACAGCAGTAAAATAGCAGATGTCCTGTGAATTAAGTCCAAATAAAAGCCCCATGGCTGAAACAATATTGAATACATTGTATTTTTTAAAAAGTGGTTTCAGGTATATTTTTCGAAGATGGAGATAAAGAGGGCACAATAATAAAAAATGCTCCGTACTTTGTTTAGTAGTCCCGTCACACGGACAAGGGGCGGTAGTATAAGTCTTCATTACAGGATACGCAACAAGCAAATGAACAGTCCCCATCCGGAGTCTTGTCAACACAAATTGGTGAGAACGAATAGTAACCAGTTTAAGGTATCCTGGGGGCCCCATTTCTTCCTTATTATATTTGTCATAAAAGACATGTGAGGAGAACTGGACAGTAGCTGCATTACGCTTCATCATGCTAACCCTCAAAAATTCATGTTTAATCTCAGTCTTCGTGATATCTATAACACGGGAAGGGTTATCACAAACCCTAAAATTAAAAAGAACATCAAATGTTCGAATAATATAGTTAAGCCATGGGATATGGGAACATTTATCCAAGTGAAGACAATCAGAGATTATCTTTCTTGTAAAACCAGTCTGTTCCTTCGACCAAATAGATCTCCATACTAACAGAGGTCTTAGTCTGATCAGGTCAGATAGATGTTCTAGACCAGACTCTTGATGGATCAACTTTGTTGAGGAGGAAGATGGCAAACAAAGGAGTTTTTTGATAAATTTGTTCTCCTCTACCTGGAGCATGTTGTTATTACAATGGCCCCACACTCCTGAACCATATAGGGCCAGAGCAACACATTTATGTCGATATAAATACAACATGTCTAATATCCGTCTTGAGCCTAGCTTGGATGCAAACCTAAATAAGCCAAAAGAACACCTGGCCATTTTGGCTCTTACATTTATCATTTCGGAGGTCCACATCCCCCCACTATCAAAAGTGATACCCAAATAACAAAATTTGTCCACCACTGTTATAATTTGGTCCATTACTGTAAAGGGCCTTAGATTCTTAATTTTCTTCCCACAGGGCATTATAAAAGTTTTTGAATTATTAATTTTTAATTTTCTCACCTTAATAAAATCTGCAAATTTATTCATTAGTTTTTGCAACCCTAAAGGGGTTTGTGAGAGCAGAACCGCGTCATCCGCATAAAGTAAAATTGGGATGGACAAGCCACCAGCAGTCGGTGCATCTGCACTTGTGGACCGTAGTTCCACAAGTGCAAAAAACCATAGGTTTCAGGCACATTATAGTTAGAAATTAGCATTTAAAAAACCTTTGAAATTCTCTGAAAAAAAACATACGTTTCAGGGATGTTATAGTTAGTTGGACATTTCACTCATAGAAATTAATAAAAAGGGAGAAAAGGAGAGGTGCAAGGACGCATCCCTGCCTAATACCGGATCCAATTTTAACACTGGGGGTGCACTCCCCCGATTGCCCATATCGTATCTTAGCTGTCAGATTCCCATAAAGTTGGGCCAGGAAATAAATAATGTCTTGAGGGGCACCCATGTCCAACAAGGTTGACCACAGAAGACCATGGTCAACCAAGTCGAAGGCACTGGACAGGTCGGCAAAACAAAGAAACAGCGAGCCTTGTTTGGCTCGTGTATATTTACATATAATAAGGTCTAGGTTAATGCACTGTTCTATAGTGCCCAACCCCTCGCGAAATCCATACTGTGAATCTGCAAGGATCCCTTTATCTTCTGCCCATTCCTCCAGACGACTCAATAATACTCTACTCATAATTTTTAGGAAAGCAGTAAGGAGGGAGATCGGGCGATAGTTTTTTGCCTCACCCCTCTCCCCTTTTTTATATACCGGAATGATGATCGATTCCCCCCAGGTCTGTGGAGCCGCGATCGTCGCAGCTGCATTAAAGACCTTTGTTAACAATGGGCTCCAAATGGAAATCTCGGCTTTATAAAGGTCAACGGGTACCCCGTCCGGGCCCGGCGCCTTTCCCCCCTTACTAGCCCGAATGGCTGCATCTACCTCTAGGACTGTGATATTGAGGGGTATGGGGATTAGAGCCATGGTTTCATTTCCCCCCCCTACAGCTAGTCCTTCGGGGTTAAAAATACTATTAAAATGAGACACCCATTGTTCCTCAGATACCTGGGCTGACATTACCGGGACTTCTTCATTTTGGAGGAAGGGACTATTTACCGTGGACCAGAAAAGCTTGGTATCCTTAAGGTCCACTGCCTTAGTCAAATTGTTCCAAGCCTCTTCCCTTAATTCCTGTTTCCTATCCCTCAGATGAATTGTGTATTCCCTTCTGAGGGTATTAACTGCTTCCTTATCTCTGGGTTTTCCCTTGAGAGCAGCTTCGAGTCTTTGTAAGGATTTGGTACATTCTCTGTTAAACCATCCCCCATTAATCCTAGGGCTCTTTTTTTTCCTTCCAGTTAAAATTTCAGCAACATTTTTATTAATGATGTCGAAACTAGCTAGAATATCAACATTATTCTTTCCGGGTTCAAGACAGCATTCCACCTCGTCTATACAAGCAGACACGATAGTACAAAGTAATTGTTCCTCGTTTTGCCTACCCCATTTAATTCTAGGGCCATTAGGTCTATGTGGGACTAAATCTGTCACTACACCATGTAACGCCTTTTCTTTGTCCCCCCACAAGGAAAGATACATTGTTAAACAGTTATGATCACTTAGGGCCGGATCTACTATTACAGGTAAGGAACACAGAGCTGCAATACTGGTAGAGACAATGAGGTAATCGATAACCGTGGCACAGTTCCTACCAGTAAAGGTTGGTACCGAATTACCCTCACTGTCTACCCTAGGTAACATAATGCATAAATCCATTTTAAGCAAAAAAGTGTTAAGGGAATCCCCATAAACCGAATGCATAAAGTGAGTCTGATCTTCCCCCACGTCGACCCCATGCCCACACACCCTATTGCCACCGAATGGGCACATGTAAATGTTAAAATCTCCACCCCATAAAATATCAAAATGCACATCACTGCACCCATATAGTCTTTCCACCTCCGCTTCAAGTTCATCAACCATATCTGTATTTGAGTGGTTAAAGGCATTGTTGTAGTGATTTATAACTAAAACATTTCGCCCATTCCTATTTTGTAACCACAACAGCTGGGAGTGTAGACCAACTGTCCGGTAGATTTTTACTCGAACCGGTAGCCTCACAGAAAGCAGTATCACCATTCCACCGCTGGCTCTCCCCATGTTGGATGGTTGGGCATGGCAATTATAGGCAACATACCCGTCAAGATAGACATCTTCGGTCGCCCAAGTCTCCTGGAGACACAGGATATCAAATTGGGTTATAAATTCTGACCATCCTAGACATTCTAACTTGTTATTCCATCCAGCAATATTCCAGCTCGCCATCTTGTATCCCCGTTCCATTAAACTAACAACCTCAGTGGATGGTGGGGATAAGATGTGGACATGGATTAATTCCCCTGGCACGGGATCTACAGATAGTAAGGTCTGACTTGTACTTCCATTGGCCGGGGTAGAAGCATCAAAATTACAGTGAGGCTGGGCGGAATTACATGTGCTGCCCCCAGAACTACACGTAGCATTATATCCATTGGGTATATTAATATCTATTGAACCTTTTTCCCCCGTTCCTCCCCCCGTGTCTCCCCCTATATCACCACGGAATTCCGTCTCCCCCTTCCCTGTGGCTCGATGGCATCAATCGCAGTCTTCCAGGCCACTAAACACCTCAAACCTATTGGTGGTATCTAGGGGTGTAAAGGGTTTGAGATGGTCCATTCTCCTATGTGTTAGGGGGTTATATCTTGGGCCTATAGTATTCCACCCATACAAATCTACAGCTAATGGTAATTGCCTGTCGCTAAATATAGGACCATTATTGTAGACAGGTGGACGATATGGGTTTGGAAGCATTTGCCTCAATAATGGTGGGGGGGGAGCTCGCTGTGATTGATGATTTGGTGGGAACACCACTGAGCGAGGGTAAAAATATGTTAGGGGACGGGGGGTGATAGGTTTGCTAACGTGATCTGTCGGCCAATTAAGTATAAAATGGACGGCATTCTGATCTCTAAAATTAATGACCACTATGTCTCCCTCAATATCTTTGGGTCTTCCTCCCAGCCAAGGAAGGCGGCGGACATGTATAATTTCTCCATTGATATTATTTGCAATAGGTCTATGTAGACTTAACCAGTGTGATATTTTATTTTTCAACTGGGTAAAGCTCTCCCGTTTGTCCTTCTCCAGCTCTGGTACCCCAGTAAGGACTACTACAAGGGGTACTGCTTCTGGTGGAAGTTCTGGAAGGGGACCCTTGTTATAATTATCTCGGGCCGGTCGCTCGTTACCTCTCTCTCTATTGAAGTTCCCTAGGGCTTGACCAGAGTTATTCCGCTGTCCGTTGGACGTTTCAGCCTGTACTGATGTAAGTTTACTGTTAGGTCCAACAGGATTACTCCCTGATATACTTCCACTCATACTAATTGAGGGTTGAGGCTGAATAGTAATCTGATCAGCGGATGTACCTGATGAAGACGGTACCATTGGGACTTGTATAGAGGGGTTAAACGACACTTTATTAGTTACAAGCTTTTTCTCCAATTCTTGTTCTATCTTCCCAAGTCTGACTTCTAGTTTATTAAGTCTTTCTATGATAGCCAGGGAATAGGTCCTCATTATGGATTCTATGCTCTCAATCAAAACCCTGTCTGAGGATTCTTGTAACTTCCCCACCGCTGGGGGGCTATCGATGATGGAAATAACAGGGTCAGTAGAGGGAGTTACACATGAATACATAGGAGATAATGCTTTCCTTCCTTCGTCTGTTACTTTAACCAGTCCTCCACTAGTACTAATACCCTTTTTCGTACCGAAGTCTACATGATTAAGTTTCCTCTTGGAAAGATTATTTTTACGCCGTTTAGCCGGAGGGGGGCCATGAATTTTAACTTTCGTAACTTTTTTAACCCTACTGTTGACTTCTTTTATTTGTTTAGGGATTGGGGTAATTTGTGCTTTAGTTATAACAATAGATTTAGTGGTACTGGGAGTGATGACTGTGGTTACCTGGTCCCTAGTAGTGCCTAAGGGTTCAGATTCTCTCGTAGATGTACCTTCTCTAAATATTAGAGGGATACTGTCCTGCGAGGTAGTGCAAATGTCAACTTAACAGGGCCTAAAGCTTCAATCATTTGGTATCATATAAGAAACATGGCTTCAACACTTGAAGTCCAAAAACATGGTTGACAGTAAGGAGCCAGCTTTGGTTACTTTTTTTCCTTGCCGCCAATTCGTAGGTTTGACTTTTCATCACCTTGAAACAATGAGAATTCCAGCTCCCCCACTAACCAGGAAGTGTGATCCTGAACGTGTGTTCCAATACATTCTTTCCTTTATTTAGAAACATAATGGGTGTACAGGAATGGTCAGAGCACTGGCTGTAAAAACAGTGCAGCAAATATTGGGCGCCATATTACAAGCTAGGAGTGTACAGGGCCTTCTACATAGTTGTGTGCCTGGGGTACCCTTTGTAATGGAACTGCAGAAGCTTTTGTGCTTCCTGGTCATCATGTGTGGAATAATGGGTGTTGGACTTGGCCCTTTTCTACAGGTTCATCCCTAAACTTTTTTGCCTTTTTTCTGACATGGTGTTGGTGGTTTTAGGCCTCTGGGCACTTTAGCACGATGGTCCAGTTTAAAGTGTGTGCACTCTCTGTGTACAGTTGGTGAGGTTGGCCTGCCCTCCCATAGGAATGTATTGGGGATTCCATGATCAGTGTGTCAGTGCTAATTCCTGGAATTAGAGGAGCAGCCTGGATGGAATGGTAATAATAAATGCTGCGCAATGGTGTGCGCAGATTTATGATAACTGGTTGAGAAATACCACTTTTAGAAGTTGGTATTTCTGTGTGCTATGTGTCTGCCTGCCTGATGTGAATTGCATGTCTGGATGGCTTGTGAGTGACAGGGCCTGGGAGATGTGTGTGGCTCCAGAAGGGGCACGGTGAGTCAGCGCTAGGCTGAATGGGACATTTGCAGTGGGAGTTGTGGGAGGAGTAATCCCCTGACTCTGAACAGGACTGTGCCCAACCTGGATAATGCTGGCTCCGCCCCATGTGGTGTGCCTGAGCACCTAGCCCCCACCTGACAAAGGGAAAGAGGAGCTTGGAAAAACAAACTGCTCCAATTCCCCCCTGAACCAGTTGCATCTGGTACACCCAAACCCTGTACTGCAGACAAAGGAGAGAAGTGGTATAAGTAAAGGGGCTGTGACCCCATGTGTGTTGTAGCTGGTGTGCCTGCTCCTAACCTTGCTGGGACGTGCTACTGCTGGGGCCCAGGAAGAACCGCCATGAGGGATTGCCCGCCTGGGCCCAGCCTTGCCCCCTTGATTTCTGAGGACTTTTGCTGTTGGAGCTATGGCTCCTTGCGCCCTGTGAGCGCCACACCTTTAATTTTCCTCGTGCCCTGGGAGCACGATATTTTGCTGGCTGCGCTGCATGAAGGGACAGCGAGGGAATCCCCGGCATAGGGATTCCCCCGTGATGCTGCTGGGAGCAGGTGCCCACCCTGCATTCTTGGATATTTAAATTGCAGGTGCCCACCCCGCTTATGCTTTTATCTTTATAGCGGGTGCCCACCCCGCTTTTGGATTTTAGTTACGGTGGGAGCTCACCCCGCACTCTGAGATCACCAAAAGAAAGGAGCCGCCGCAATCGAAGCTGCCTGACGTGGGGCGGAGCTTCAGAAGCCTGAGAGAACCAGAAGTGCGGCCAAGCGGTGCCGATACTGAAGCAGGGCTCCCGTGTGCGAGGGAGAGCCCAGCGGTGTCAGGAGAAATGGGGAGAGAGGCTCCCCGGTTGGCGGGACCCACCGAGGCACATTGTCGGTGCCTAGGGACCGCCGAGTGACCAGCGAGGAGAGAAGACCGGAGGAGTACTGCCCCGGAGCCCGGTGAGTGGGGCTCGACTCGCTACAGTGGCAGTCCTTAGTTCTGAGCAGTCCCGCCAGAGAGCGGGCTGCTCCTACGATTGGGAGGCTGTATTTAGTTTACAAAGTCTCGGAGTGGGGCTTGGGGGGCCATTTCGTTTACAGAGCCCCAGAGCGGGGCCCTGAGGCACAGTGCCAGTTCTAGGGTCTGGGTGGTCCCGCAAGAAAGTGGGCCGCCCCAGTGATGGGCATATTTGTTTTTAAGAGCCCGTGGGGGACAGCGGGCACAGTGGTGCCAGGCCCCCCTACATGGATATTATCACAGCTGCACCACCGTAGCGGGCAGCTGCAATGTGGGCATAATTGTTTCTAGGTCCCCAGTGGGAGTCTAGAGGGCACCGATGTGCCCTTGCCTGCTCTTTGTTCACTCCTAGCTGCCCCGTCTGATAGAGGGCAGCTGGAACGGTTTGCACAGATTTGTATGGAAGTCCCTGAGTGGGACTTGAGAGGGCACAGTGGTGCCAGGCCTTCTTTGCTTCACAGCTGCACGGCAATTAGCGGCAGCTGCAACGTTTAGGCCAACATTTCTTTGGTGGAAATTTTGAATGAGATAGGAGTGAGATACACTCCTGTGCCCCAGCGCAATTACGCGCTTTTGGTTTCTACTGCCTTGGCAGTCAGCCCTGACATTTTGGACATCGGGTATTTGAGCCCTCTGAGAAGGCCATTTGGCCAGGGAAACCGTGTGAGGTTGGGAGGGCACCAGGCCCTCCTATGATTTATGTGTTTCTGCATAATGGGACTTATGTGAGGTATATGCCAAATGTGATTGATGCCTAGGAGGTTAGGGCATACTGTGTGTATGCTTGTGAGGTTATTGTCTGATGCGTTTAGGCTTATGAGGTTATTGCATAATCTGTTTATGCTTATGAGGTTGGTGCAAAATGTATTTCACGCCTAATGTGATGCTGATTGCATAATATGATTTATGTTGCAGGATATGATGCTGAGTACAGTGTTTTGCCAGTAGTTGCTGGTTGTTTTCTATCGTTATTGTTGGTTCTACATTTATTATGTGTACTTGTGATGGTTCTGACAGTGGCCCAATTGGCCCTGTCATGTGTATATAATCCCCTGTAAATACTGCCTAGTGCCAGGGGGCACAGTGTATATTGTGTGTTTACTATTCTAATGTGTTTTATGATAATACAAAGGCTATTTTCGATATAACCTTGTGTGGAGTTCCTTTTGTAGTATGCCTAGTGTGTTGTTGCTGTGTATGGGTTGCGCAAACGTTTTACAGATTGCCTCCGCGATAGGCCTGACGCTCGTGCCAAGCTACCAAGGGGGTGAGCAGGGGTTATCTTCAGCGTGTAACTCCCTTGCCCTGACTAGAGTGGTGGTTTCTGCCTGGCTTTGGCGCATGCTTTAGCCAACCAGAAATCCCATTTCTAACATTGGAGGCAGCGGTGGGATAGGAAATGCGTTTGCGCAGTACCACAGCGACAACTGGTTGCACTACAAACTCTGCATTTAGATAGTCACAAGTCTGGGGATTATTGTTGCTGATGTTTTTTTTTTCCTACTTAAAAGTGTTCTTTTTTGGAAATGTGTTCTCTTGTTGCACTATGGGATGTGCATCTTGCCAAGGGCAGAAACCAGAGAATCTGAAGGAGGAGACTACCCCTATGCTGCGTGTTGTTGGGGTTGGCCGGGAGTGGTTAATTAATTGGCAAGGAGACACTAGCTCGAGAGGGTAGATTATCCCCTGGGGGCAGCTTTATTTTTCTGGATTCCCCAGTAAGGGTGGGATTCAGTGGTGGCAGCAATATGGAGTCCAGTGTAGGAAGTCCCACTTCCATAGCCCGGAACATGGTACCTAGTTCCCAGTTAGAGGGGTGCAGGTTGAGATTCAGGGGCAGTAAGAAACTGTCTCACCAGTCTTGGAGGGAGTATGTGGATGAGTGTTGTGATGCACTGGACGATTGGATGTGAGTTCTCTGAACCCAGGGAGCTTGCACAGGAGGCATACCTCTGGCTGCGTGTTAGAGGATCTGAAGAGGCATTTCGGAGTGATCTTAAGAGGAGTGGCTCGGGGCGTGGCTAGCAGCCGACTGGAATGGCTGCGCACTGAGGCGGCTCCACTGCCCTTGCCGATCTTCTGCTAATTCTCCGACATAATAATGGCGATTGCCCCTCCATCACTCGGGGCATTGATCCAGGCGACACGCACATCTCAAAGCATGACCGGCCCGAGTCCCGTAATGCGCCGTGATCGAGAGCGAAGAGGCGCCATCGGAGCTCCGACGAGGCAACATGGCTGCTCGCTCCCGTCTCCCGGGTTGCTGAGGTGAGGGAGCTGGAGCGTGACTGCAGAGTCGTGGCTGGAGGATCGAAGAGCCGGCAAATCCTGGATTTGGGCCTCTGGGGAAGCGCAGCAGATCGACCGGGACCCGCGCTGGGTGCAGAGACACAAGTGAGTGGATGAGGGTGCCGGGAACCCACCAGCATGCAACTAATTGAGACCCCGGCTTGAGGCCTACCCGTGTGGTGCGGAAAGCACCCGCGGTCCCCCATCGCAGGACCTCTGCATCTGGGCCGTGGGTCCGTAGTGCCGCCCCGTGGACTGTACTGCTGCCTTGCTATGCTGTTGGGGGGGTCATAAGTTTCCCTGGCACTCACAACAGCGACCTCTCGTGGGGCGCGGTCCACACTGCTGCAAGCCCGAACTGCTGTGTTAGAGAAGGCCAAGTCTACTGTAGTTCGATGTGGGCTCTTCTGCGACCTGACTTCTGCCTCTGTTATCCCACACGTTGCATTGACCCCGGCTGCACTGTCGAGTCATCGCAGGGAGAACAGCGTGTCCTCCCCTCCCCCCTCCTCCATCCTCTCCTCGTTGCCACCTGGGAGACAGACGAGTACGACCACCTACCTTACCAGGAAAATCGGCAGGCCGACGGGGAGGGTAGGTAACTATCTTCCTGCCTCCCTGGACAGGCGGCGGCGAGTACTGGCATAAGGCCTGATATACCGGGCGAGATCTCTGCACCAGTGACGATGGCCAGTGGCAAAGGATCTAAGACGCAAACGCAAAAGACACTGACAAAGTTCGCATGGGGAAAGGGCAGTGAGGAGACTACAGCTGCTGCCAAGGGTGGAACAGGCGACCCTCGCCCCCAGTCCCCTCAGCCTGACCTCACCCTCCACGATGTCATGGAGGCCATTGCGGGAGTGCAAACATCTCTAGTAACCCACATCGACACAGTAAACATCGAGGTCTCCCTCATAAGAGCTGACTTGCGTAAAATTGATGCCAGGATGAAAGACGTGGAAGATACCACAGTCACATTAACAACTGACATTGACCTACTCAAGCAGCAAGTGGCTCAACTCCAAGACCAATAGGCGAGAATGGAAGGGCTACTTGATGACTACGAAGGGAGAGCGCGTAGAAATAACATTCGCATTCTCGGAGTTCCGGAGGGGCCGGCCACGGACCACTTCGTCAAAGATCTGGTCACAAACCAGCTCAAGCCGAAGCGACTATCTGGTTACTTTTCCATCGAACGGGCCCACTGAGTTCCTGGGGCAAGCCAAAGCCTGGAGCCCCTCCCAAGGCCCATCATAGCACGTGTATTTAACTTTCGCGACCGGGATGTCATCCTTCAAACAACCCGTGCTCGACCACCACTAGCACTGGAAAACAGCACAATCACGTATTTTTCCAGACTTTACTACCAAAGTGCAGGCCCAACGATGAAGTTTTGCAGCGGTCAAGAAAGCGTTACGAGATAAAGACATAAAATATTCTATGCTTTTCCCAGCGAAACTCCGGGTCGAATCTGAGGGTAAAGCCTGGTTTTTCTCATCCCCAGAAGACGCGTGGGAACGGCTGGAGAGATGGCGACGAGTCGGGAAACCGACCAACGGTAGGAGCGACAGAACCAAAAATGGCAGGTCGAACACTGGGGACGCACATCGCAAAGATCAATCTCTTGGAGAACAGACCTTGAGGGGCTAAGGGGGTAAGATGCTGTCACTTTGATCAAACTAGCCTGGATGACACTCGAGACTATTGGGCATATACGAGGACACATGATCAGGTATTGGGGGATGTAGCGTGGCCCCGTTGATAACTAGAGGGAGGAGACTAATGTCAATCAGGCCAACAGGTTAAGACTCGGCCAAATGGGCTGTCGGAACTTAAGTAGGGTTGTACGGATCTAACTGATAGATTGTGTAACGTGTTTCCATCCTTTCTTACGGCGGGGTCGGGAGGATTGTTCAACAAGCACTCCTTCCATGGGAGGGTGGGCGACAGGCACTCTGCCTTATAGGGGGGTGGGTTGTTTGGAATCCACTGGCAGGGGGGCATGGATTGGGGTGGGGTGGGGGGGATGTTGGGAGTTGTTTGTTGATGTTTATGTTCTTTGTCACAATGCTCAGGGAACTCTGGCAGGATTGATAAGCTGTGACCTACTTCACAGGTTGCAATATACACGATGGGAGGTGGCGCGGTCCCCCGCACAGGTTTGCCAGCCCCGGCTGAAAAACATGGTCGCCATTGTCATACAGGCCTCACTCCCCTCCAGTAGGGCTGTGGGCTCCTCTACCCTGGCCTTCCTATTGTTCCCAAATGGCTAACACTATAGTTACAAAACTGTCCGCATTGACATGGAATGTGAATGGGCAGGGGGACAAGATTAAGAGGGGGATAGTATTGCAGTATATGAAGCGAGAGGCACAGGACCTGGTCTTGTTGCAGGAAACTCACCTAGTGGGAAATACCTGCAAGGCTCTCAGCAGATGGGGGTACACGCTTCTGGTTCATGCAAGATTTACATCCGGCTCCAGGGGGACCGGTATCCTAGTGTGTAGAGGCCTGGCACTCACACCTACTCATACTTGGGCGGACCCGCAGGGTAGATTTGCAGTTCTTGATGCCTCTTGGGAGGGGAAGACGATCAATGTGGTATCAGCATATCTCCCACCTGCACTGGGGAAGGAAGCCCTTAGTGACCTGGGTACAATACTACTTGACATCCCGGATGGTATTCTGATATTAGGGGGCGACTTTAACTTGATCATGGATGATACCTTGGATAGATACCCCCGGAGGCCCACCCCTAGACAGAGCACCCTCATGGCGGAGTTTACCCAAGCCATGGGACTGATAGACGTATGGCGCTCACTGCAACCACATATGTCATACTACACCCACCACTCACATGCGCACAACAGTATGTCCATATAGATTATTTCCTCACACTCCACACGGACGTGGGCCATTTTCAGAACCCTTGTGGCCTCCCGTAAGGAATCTCGGATCACTCCCCAGTGTGGGTCGAGCTTACCTTTCACTATCAGAAACAACGCAGCTCTATAGTTATAAACCCGCGTCTTCTAAAAATCCCAGACATAAAAGAACACCTAGCTGAGCAGATTGACTACTATTTTGCCGAAAATTTGGGTTCAGTGGACTCGGCACAGACTCTCTGGGAGGCTTACAAAGCGGTCCTGGAGGACCGCGCCCTAGCGCCTCAACTGGGCTATCTCAATCGCCATAATGAACATATACGAGCAGCGTAAAATGATCTCCAGCAGCTAGAGACACAACATAACGCCTTACCCACAGATGCCACGGCACATCGTCTAGCGGCCAAACGCCTTGAGTACAAGGCCCTGGCATGAGAAAAAGCAAAGACACGGCTGCTCTCCACGCAACATAGAGTGTACGAGATGGGGGAGAGGGCAGGCAAGATGCTGGCCTGGCTGAATCGTAGAGAGCAAGGACAGAGATGGGTGCAGAGCAATCCACTGACTCGGGCGTGCGCGTCACTGATCCCCAAGACATCGCAGAGGCGTTCGCGACCTACCTGGAGGGGGTGTACACGCCCTTTGCTACTTATCCGGAGGAATACTCCCGACAACTTTTGGTAGACATTACTTTGCCCTCATTGTCTGAAACAGAGAGGGATGATCTAGATGCCGACATCACCGATGACGAAATCTGCAAAGCCATTTTTAGCGTCCAATCGGGGAAAGCAATGGGGCTCAAAGGGATTCCGATAGAATTCCTCAAATCAGTGGCCTTGAAGATAGCACCCCACCTAAACCACATGTATACGGAAAGCCTTAGCAAGGGCATCCTACCGGTAGATCAAAGATTGGCTTCTATAGTGGTGATCCACAAGCCTGGGAAACCGGCGGATTGCTGCGGCTCGTATAGGCCGATCATCTTAATAAACGCGGAGGCCAAGGTTTTGGCGAAACTGTTAGCGACACGCTTAAATGCTGTCCTACCCTCCCTTGTCCATGCGGACCAATCCGGCTTTGTGCCTGAACAAAACACAGCACTCAACATCCGTCGAGGACATAATGTTTTAGCACAACAGCAATATGTGGAGTAAGACGCAGTGATATTGTCCTTGGATGCCTCTAAGGCATTCGATTCAGTAGAATGGCCCTATCTTTTTGAAGTACTCGCTCACTTTGGTTTTGGCCCCAGGTTTATAGCCTGGGTTTGGCTGCTCTACACCGAGCTCTGCGGTCAGGTGCAGGTGAATAATCGGATGTCAAGGGTGTTTGTGTTACGCAGGGGGACCAGACAGGATTACCGCCTGTCCCCCCTGCTTTTCGCCCTTGTTTTAGAACCGGTCGAGGGTGAGACGGGATGTAACTCTCAGGGGCCTCAAATGGGAGGCAGATATTGAGGACAGAATATCATTATACACTGATGATATCCTAATTTACCTGGCTTCCCCCCACGCCTCGATCCACAGCCTATTAAACATCTTCACAAACTTTGGCAAGTACTCCGGCTATGCCATTAATTGGGCGAAATCGGTGCTTTTCGTTCTACATGGCCCAACTCCTAGGCTACCTAGAGGGTGCAATATAGAAGTGACAAGGGAGGGTTTCTGCTATCTGGGGATATTCATCACTCCGGACCCCAAAACTTTTTATGACAAAAAATTGTGTAGCCCCCCTACATAGATTCAAAGAGGACGTTAAACACTGGAGGTCATTGCCACTATCATTACTAGGTCGGGCGGCCCTGTTTAAAATGTTAGCACTGCCACGGTTCCTCTACCTACTCCAAAACTGCCCATATCTGGTCCCTGACTAATACTTTAACAGCGTGGAAGCGGAGATACGTACGCTGCTGTGGGACGGTGGGTCACCGAAAATTGCCCTAACCAAATTAACGAAGGGGTGGTATGACGGGGGCATTCTATTTCCCGATCTACGCCTCTATTATTGGGCATCACAGTTGGTGGCGATCAATCACTGGCTGTACAGTCCTCCAACGAACCCGGCATACCAACTAGAGTGGTATCAGACTGGACGGGAGGGATATCTGGGAGCCCTATACACTAGACCCCGCAAGGGGAGATACCTAGGCCCAATGGCCCACACAACCTCCATTTGGCATTCAGCTACCAAACGTTTGGGCTGGAAAGGAAAATTGACAAAAGCAACGCCCATTTGGTCCTCTCAACAGCTCGGTCTACTATGCTACCAAGCGGGGTTTGACAGGTGGGACACAATAGGAATCTCTACTATTGGTGATCTCATACAAAAGGGGAAGATACTTGCCTTTAAAAAGTTACAGGTTAAATATGAGTTGGCGCCTAAGGAGGTTTTCCGATACTTACAAATTCGCCATGCGCTTACCACAGCCCCCGTAAATTTAACAACCATACCAGACACATCCCCCCTGGAGGACCAACTCCTGTCAGAACCCCTCCTGACCTAGGCCATTTCCCTTTCATACCATAAGCTATGCAATAATTTGCCAGACCCCTTCCTCACTCTCTGGGATAAATGGCAGGGGGACTTGGGGAACATTGAGGATGAGGATTGGCAAACCGCTCTGATGTCCCCGAGAGAGGCAGCTATAAACCACCATTTTCGACTTATCCAACTAAAGGTTCTACATCGGACATACCTCACAGGGGTAACCCTGGCTAAGATAGGGACGAGACAGGGTGCACTTTGCCTGCGCGGCTGTCACCAGATAGTCACATTCTACCATATATTGTGGGATTGACCCTTTATTCGTCACATATGGGACAGGGCTACGGCCAAACTGCAAGACGCGCTGGGGAAACGACTTGCGTTGACACCATCATTGGGAATTCTGAATATCTGGGAGGCCACCGATCTCACGGACTCGGAACAACAACTCACTACCCTGGGGTACACGTTGGTTAAATGGGGGGCTGCAGATTGGCCTTTACTTATAGGATGGGTGGCAGAAATGGACAGATGCATGGTTGCCGAAAAGGAGGTCTACAAATCTAGAGGCTGCTCCAAAAAATGGGACAAAAAATGGGGTGCCTGGAATGCTTATGGGGGGGAACTGTGCATCTCGCCTGCAGTGGAACTGGAAATGTCAAGGGGACGAGCCACTGAACTGTAATGTCCGACTGTACTATTGTACATAATAACGCTAACCTCCAACTATGTAAAAGAATGTATATTGCTGTGGATGTGCAAGTGACAACTGTTACATTATCAATAAAATTATTCATCCCCCCAAAAAAAGGAGTGGCTCAGGTATCTTCCGGACCTGCATGGTGGAAGAGGTTCAGAGTAGCCCAGCTAGGTCCTGGTGTAGTGGGAGGGGTGTAGGGGCCCACATCCTGTCTCTGCTGAGAAGGAGTGAGTGTGGGGCTGCGTGTCACAAGGTGCCTAAAACCCAGTCTCAGGGTCTGGATAGTTCCTTAGGTGAACACCAGGATGGAGGCCATTTGCCGTTTGCGGGGGATCTCCCGGTGTCTAGAGTACGTGAGGTGTCTGTAAGCAGCTCCAGTGGTTCTGGTGTTCTGGTGTCTGGCAGTGCCACTCCTAAGTGGAGGGTGCAGAAGTCCAGATTGAGGGGTAAGAGGGGGAAAGAGTCCCCAGTGGAAGAACCAGTGGATCAGGGGCCATCCAGAATGGCTGAGTCTCCTAGAAGTGACCATGGTGACACCACTTCTGTCCTGGGGGATCTTCACGCACTGTCAGATGGACAGGGGTCTGGAAGGGGGTGCAGAGGGAGAGAGTCCTCGCCTCTGACCCCGGTGCAGCCGGAGGTTTTTAGATCCCAGGTGTGAGTAACTTCGATTTTCGATCACGATCGAATCGACCCGCCATTTTGTGGCCCGCCGCCATTTTGTATTGCCATCACTCAGGCAGCACGGCGAACAAAGTCTATTCTGCTTTTTCTGTAGCCTGGTGTCGAAATACGCCCTCGGCCTCTATTTGCAAAGCTGGTGTTAGAACTAGCCGAGTACACT
The DNA here is from genome assembly GCF_964204655.1 of Triturus cristatus. NCBI lineage: Eukaryota > Metazoa > Chordata > Amphibia > Caudata > Salamandridae > Triturus > Triturus cristatus. The sequence goes on from NC_140588.1 coordinate 924,354,395, forward strand.
AATCCCTGTCTGGCTTTTCTAATCCCTGTCTCAACTATCTGTTGGCTCACACTATTCTTTCCTGACCTTATCTTATCGACTGGCCTTCACTGTCTCCTGCTAGCATTCTCTCGTTTCACGACTGTCCTCCAACACACACAAACGTATCTCGCCACCTGCAAGTTAGTTATGAATCTGTTAATAAATTAGTTTGAGGGTGGGGTGACAAACATAGTTGGAGGAGAGGTCTCTTCGAGTCATCTGACACTTCTGTTTTCAAACTTTTCTTATTGGTTCCGCCTTGTTTTCCAACTTTCCTTATTGGCTCTTTCTTGTATGCTCTGGGAGTGTATTTTATCAATGATTGTGTTATTGTATGGTATTTAAACCGATGCGCCACAGAGTGAAGTGGCAGTCTCCTGAGAACCTACTTTGTGTACTTCTAGGATAACTGTACTAGCTGCAGCTAAATAAATCTGATCTTCTAACGCCGACAGAGTGTCCTGTGTCTCTGTGTAGCGAAGCAGGTGAACTCCGGAGACTTTGGGCGTATTCTGCGCCGCCAGGCCCAAAAGGTTCTGGTTCTTCAACTGGCGCCCAACGTTGGGCGGCTTCAGTGGTACCGGTTCTGCTCGAAGGTCGTGAGGAACCCCGCAAGAAAATTCCGGAGGGTTCGCGAGCCACACTAAGCGACCCCTGTATGTCGAAAGTGGTCCGAAGGTCTTTTGCAGCGCGGTTACTCCTTCCTGACGGCTACTGACGACCGCTGCCCTGACTGCCGCCCTGCTTTGGCCCTTCCTTTGATGATGTATGGTAAGGCGAGACGATAGACGGGCCTCTGTTGTTGGAAGAAGACGTCCTTAGTTAAGTATCTTCGTGGGTCGCGCCCACAAGTTTTGTTCTTTGATTAATTTCTTTGGGTTCTTAGATTTATCTTTTGCAAAAGATAAAGCCGAGGGTAAGTGCATTTGTGCTGCGTAAACTGAGTTTTACTCCCTTGAAGTTTGTGAACAGTCCGGAGACATCTCGAGATGCCTGGTCTGACTAAGTTTGGAAGAATTTGTTGTCTTGGTTGTAATAGGGATTCCCGACTTGAGGACTCTTGTCCGATTCCTTCGGTTGGAACTCCTACATATGAGCTCTATTCAAAACATGGTATCTGCCCCATTGCCTTTAACGAGACATGGACCCGATACACGAAGAAAGATGGTGTTCTCAAATGGCCAGAAAATTGTAGTTTTGATCCTGATGTGCTAGATAATTTGGAAGTGTTACAAAGAGAATTCCACAGAAAGGTAAGTGTAGAGTCCTTTATTCCTTGCTCCTCTGTCCATCAATACACTCTCTGTCACCAACATTCTAATGTCCCCTCCAGGGACTAGGAACAAACCATATACTGTGGGGTGGTTCGGAATGTACCAACTAACCGTACAAGTGATAATATGGCGTTACTTGGCAATCTTATATATACATCGTAAAACAGGTACAGGTGATAACATGGCGTTACCTGGCATATCTTGTACATACATCGTAACACATCTTCCCCCTTAATGTAAATAAAACAAAAATAACTGGCTATATATTATTTATACCTAATAAAGTCCTTGTGCCACCCTGGAGCCCTGCATGTTCTACGTCTGACAGGTAACCCCTCGACGTCAAGGTTATGTGGCACCTCTGCTAGGTCATCAGGTTGGTTGTGTGTGCTTTGCGTTTTCACCAACCTCTCCATGCTCCACGTTTGGTCATTCTCTAATATGGCTGTGTTGTTACTTACACCCGTGATGCGCATAGGTTCTGAAAACTTTGTTTCCCCCTCGTACCTCCTCAGCATCCTGACACGTACCCAGTCCCCCGCTTTCCACAGTGGAGCCTTGGTCCCATGTTTGGTGTCATATTGAGTTTTGTATCTGCTTTCATGTGCATCAATTCTGTCCCTGCACGCGTGCTTATCCCTTGTGACATGGGACCCCCCTCCTAGCCAATACGGGAAGAATTTGGTACCTGGTTTCCTCCCTCTCAGAGCTGAAAAAGGAGAGACTCCCGTGACCGAATTAGGAGTGGTGTGATACGCCCACAACATTTCCTGTAACGCTTGTTCAGTGGGTATTCTGTTAACCACTGCCAGTTGTATGCATCCTTTAACCATGCGGTTCATTCTTTCAACCAACCCATTAGCCCTGGGACAGTATAATGCTGTTCTCAAGTGTGTTATGTTAAGTTTGCATAAAAAGTCTGTCATGGAATGGGACGTGAATTGGACCCCGTTATCTGTTACTATAGAGGACGGTATGCCTTCTTGAGCAAATGTGTCCTTCAGAAATTGAATTACCGATATGGTCGTTATCTGATGGACCATTTTGACCACCGTCCAGTGGGAGTTGAAGTCGAACAGCACCAGTGCAAATTGTTTGCCCACCCCTTTGAAGTTGAGGGGACCAATGATGTCTAACGCAACCTTCTCCCATGGTTTATCCGGTACAGATACGGGGGACAAGGGTGGCTTTCTGGTCGTTCTAGTCTTGTCACTGTTAGAACCTGTGACACAATTTTTAACCTTAGCCTCCACTAGTGAGTCCATCTTGGGGAACCAATATCTTTCCCTCAACCTTGCCTTCGTTAAGCTCCTGCCCAAGTGGCCCTCATGTACAAGGTCAATTATTCTGTCCCTCATGGTTTCTGGTGGAACTATTTTGTCATTTCTGAACAGGACACCCTGGTCCACGCTCAGCTCCATACGTACCTCCCAGAATGGTTTAAACTCTACCTTCACCTGATCGGAGGAATTGGCCCAGCCCTTTATTGTGAGGTCGATGATCTGTGTCATGATGGTGTTTGCACTCATGCTTTCTGTCCATTCCTGTGTGGTGATAGTGTCTAAACTGAGCTGTAAGACCGGGTACTCAGGAGTCTCAAATTGCTCCTCCTTGTCAATGGGGCTTCTAGATAAGAAGTCAGCTGCCGAATTTGGACCCCCGGGACATATCTAATCGTGAAACAGAAACCCTCTAAGCCCAGCAGCCACCTAGCAATGCGGGGAGTATTACAACAGCTATTCTTCGGGTTGAACATGAAAACCAGGGGCTTGTGATCGGTGCGTAACTCAAATTGAATGCCCCACAGAAAAAACTTGAAGTGTTTCACTCCCCAAAAACAAGCCAATGCTTCCCTTTCCACCACCGAATAGTTCTTTTCAGCCTTAGTGAGGGACCTTGAAGCAAATGCAACGATGCTCTCCTTTCCCTCTATAATTTGTGAGAGCGTTGCTCCTAGTCCTTTCCCACTAGCGTCCGTTGTAAGAAATGTTCTACGGTTATGTTCAAAGTTACTCAAAAACGGAGCTGATAGTATGCCTTTCTTCACTCTTTGGAACGACGTTTCATGTTCCTCCGCCCATTTGAATTGCGTATTGTGTTTTGTGCGATCCCTCAGGGTGGCAGTTATATCCGCAAAGTGGTTCACATATTTTGCCATGTACTCTGCCAACCCTAAAAATGATTTAAGTTCCTCTTTGTTCGTGGGCGCAGGTGCATCTCTTACTGCCTCCACTAGGCAATGTTTAGGTTTGAACCCATCCTTTCACTCCCCAAAAACAAGCCAATGCTTCCCTTTCCACCAGCGAATAGTTCTTTTCAGCTTTAGTGAGGGACCTTGAAGCAAATGCAACGATTCTCTCCTTTCCCTCTATAATTTGTGAGAGCGTTGCTCCTAGTCCTTTCCCACTAGCGTCCGTTGTAAGAAATGTTCTACGGTTATGTTCAAAGTTACTCAAAAACGGAGCTGATAGTATGCCTTTCTTCACTCTTTGGAACGACGTTTCATGTTCCTCCGCCCATTTGAATTGCGTATTGTGTTTTGTGCGATCCCTCAGGGTGGCAGTTATATCCGCAAAGTGGTTCACATATTTTGCCATGTACTCTGCCAACCCTAAAAATGATTTAAGTTCCTCTTTGTTCGTGGGCGCAGGTGCATCTCTTACTGCCTCCACTAGGCAATGTTTAGGTTTGAACCCATCCTTAGAAATGCAATGTCCCAAGTATTCCACCGACTCCACGCCAAATTGACATTTCTCCCTCTTCAGTGTAAGTCCTGCCTCTCTGAACCTGTACAGAACTTGTCTTAAGTTATTGTCATGCTCTTCCACATTGGCGCCGTACACCAGGACATCGTCTTGGAAACAAAGTGTTTTCGGTACCCCTTTTAAAATATGCTGCATGATCTTTTGGAAGACCCCTGCCGCAGAGGCCAACCCGAATGGCATGCGACAGAACATGAAGGTGCCCATGGGTGTGGTGAAAGCTGTGAGCTTCTTGGAGTACGGATGCAACTCCACTTGGTGGTATGCCATGGAGAGATCCAGAACACTAGGTCCACACACCTTAGCGAGTGTGTAGGTAAACAACCTTTTTATCTTTTTCACTTACCACGTGGCACTTCGCACTTTGCCACTCACTTACTGCACTGGTCCTGACGAAAGCTCCACATTTTTACACGAGAGCTGAAACATGTAGACCTACAACACCGACAACTAGTAGATAATTATTTCTTTCGTAGTTGCATCACATACCCTACTTTTTAGTCTATATCCTGAGCCGCCAGTAATAAATTTCCTAAAGGCAAGGATTCTCAGAGATATTTTTAACTATCACTACATCACACTCTTGCACCACACCAGCTCCGCTGTAGCCAGGCGTCGCAGCACAACCGGGGGGCATTCGGCCACCCGGTTGGGACCCCGATGATGAAGCATGACACCAACCAGGTTGGTGTGTGAGGGGTCTTTTAACCTACCTAGTGGGTTCCCAAACACTGTCTCACAGTGATCGTACCACACTACATTGGGTCCGTCCACCATTGATAAAACTTATTTACATTCAGGGGATACGGACGTGCCTCTCCTTTTCCCTAGCTCTCTCATTGTTCTCTACAGTTAAAATCATTTGCCAAATGGTTGTTGCTTCCACAACGGTAGCATTTGAATTTTCCATTCTCTGAGTTTGCCGTCTGGCCAGGCCAACTTTCATTCTTCTTTGCCGAATCATGTTTGATTTTGTACACTTCAGTTTCTTCCTCCGTATTAATTATCTCTGAAACCTGCCCATTGAACTCTGTCGAATTTATTTCTTTCATACAGATTGCTGTATGCTCGATTGATTTAGCGATTTTAATAGCTTCTACAAGGTCCGGTTGTTTCTCCAATAACTTCCTTTGTATTTCTTTGCTGTTAGTACAGCGTACCAACTGATCTCTGATCAGTGAATCATTGAGATCATTGAAAGCGCACAGTCTGCTCAACCTCTGAGAACCGCAACGTATGTAGAAACATTTTCGTGCTTGCCCTGTGTATGACTGAAAAATTTGTGTCTCTCCAAGACTACGTTTATTTTATCCCCAAAATGATTCCGCAATTTAGTTAGCGTTGTGTCATAGGCATCGTCATCTTCTTCCTCTCCCTCAGGCTCCGGTAGTGATTCAAAGATTTTCCTACCATTTGAACCCAAATTATGTAGCAAAATATGCTGTTTCCTGAAAGCGCTGAATTTTTCCCCTCCTATTGCCACTAGGTAAGACTCAAAAACCTTCTCCCAATCTTCCCATGGAATGGTTGGTTCCCCCATTTCATTCAAGAATGGCGTTGGTTGTAACATGCTGGCAGCCGCCATTGTGGAGGGAAGGAAAACGAAGAGTTGGACGTGAACCTAACTACTTTGATAAGATACTGGTGTAGCTCGCGCACCACCGGAACACACAATGGCACCAGCTATCTACGTTTTATATGACGTGAAATCACTATAGGATTTGTTGAGGCGAAAGTCCCCTGACAATCTATGAAGACATGCACGGGGACCTATGAAGACACGTCAGTAGTACAGTAGTACATAGCTCCGTTGTAGTGTCACAGTAAAGACTAGGAGTGCGTATCCCCTTTATATTGTCCTTGTAACGAGTAAGAAGTTGCAGGTGTGCTGGTGTGCGTATCACCGAATCATTACTTTGACACGCAACATGAATTAGAGACTGCCCCGGACGTGATGGCACAAATCTGTCATTGAATTGAGGTATGTGTATCACAGATAATATCTTGTCACAGTGAGGAGCGTAGAGTTTCCCCTGAGTAATGGTGTGCGTATCACCGATGTACACTTCGGATACGCTGGGAGGTTGAGTGCCGGTGTGCGTATCACCTATCTATACATGCTGAGGAGCGCAAAAATCTTTCTTGAGTACTGGTGTGCGTATCACCGATATGAATGTAGACACGCTGAGGAGTGCGTGTCTCCGAAATCGACGTTCACCTTACCCGCACCAGGATTTGTCGAAGACTCGGCAGCGTTGTCCGGTCGCCAGGCAACCTAGCGTGGAGATCAGCATCTCTCGGGTGATGGTGCGCAGGAGGCATTGCTTTCCTTGTTTGCTGACAGGAAAAGTGATGCGCCTCAGACGGAACGCCTTCGCTAGACCTGCTTGGAATCGATCGATACGGCTTCTCAGAACTGCCAATGCGGCATAATGCCACTCGCTGCAGGAAATCACTACATGGTCAGCAGCCTCCGCTGAAGGCCCGTTGATCGAAGCGCAGTTCAGACCTCGGAAGCTCCTCACGCTAGTGCCGCCGCTGGAGACCAGTACCAGATGAACTTCGGTAGAATCGCCGTTCAGCCCTCGTAAACACCTCACGCTATCACAAGAGTGTTGCTGAACAATTGTGACGGTAGGGTCACTGCCAATCCGAGATGTCAGAACACCTCTCAGGACTACGACGATGTGGCAAAATCAAAGATAGAACACACGATGAGCGTCACAGTGACGCGTGGCACCCAGGATCACCAACACTTCTCTTAGTTCCACGATGCCATTGACGTCCAGGAGCATTAACACGAACAGCTGATGGATGAATGCAGAAGGGGAGGAGCAAGGCAATTCTGCCCCCTTACACAGATCGTCGCCAGTGTTACAAAGAGAATTCCACAGAAAGGTAAGTGTAGAGTCCTTTATTCCTTGCTCCTCTGTCCATCAATACACTCTCTGTCACCAACATTCTAATGTCCCCTCCAGGGACTAGGAACAAACCATATACTTTGGGGTGGTTCGGAATGTACCAACTAACCGTACAAGTGATAATATGGCATTACTTGGCAATCTTATATATACATCGTAAAACAGGTACAGGTGATAACATGGCGTTACCTGGCATATCTTGTACATACATCGTAACAGGAAGCAGTTTTATTCAAAAGAAAAGCCCGGCCGGCAATGTTTGACTCTTTCCGCCTTTGCCGTAAGGAAGCCAAACAGAAAGAAATTAAACAAGCAAAACGAGATAGGAAAGCACAGGGTATGACAATTATACAGGCTGCCCAACAGTTCAAAGACGATGAAATTGATAATGCGACTGAAATTTCAGAAAGACAACATCGTATGGCGATAGATAAATGCTATCCGGTGTTGCCTGTTTCTCCTTCTGATAATAAGAAAGATATAGAAGAAGATCCCCTAATGTCCCATTTATTAAGGTTGCCTCCGCCCTATGCGCAAAGTGCCAATGTACCTCAGCCGTTACAGCCTGTTCAGCCGCCAGTGGTACTTCCGCCTGTTCCGGCTCTTCCGCATTTGCCACCTCCAGTATCACCGCCCTTGCCGGTTTTACCGTTAGTCTTAACTTCTTTGCCTTCATCTCCTGATCTTAGATCTCCTTTGCCTTCTGCTCCTCCTGCATTTATCCATTCTTCTCCTGTCAGTTCTCCTAATTCTCCGTCTGTGCGTAAGCGTCTCACAGACTCTGTCACTAGTATTCTATCTCCTTTCTTTGAAGCTTTAAATGTGTCTCCGGCTTTTGTTCGAAGACATTCTCGTAGTCAGTCCCCAGATTTTGAGGAACGAGAGAAGTTAGACTCTCTTGCACGAAAATGGATCAAGAAGGGTCCACAATACAGTGTGCTTGATATTATGCCTACCTTTTTGCAATGGAATGCGCCTACGCAAAGATATGTTTTCAATGTAATGTGCGACACTCTCATTAAAGAATGGGAAGATGTGAGTTCGAGTCCGATCTCACAAGATCTGTTAAATGTTCAGACTGATTTTGAAAAAGGACTAATTGTGGGTTCTAAGGTTGAGGAAGCTGTAAGGACGCTTATCTCTTATAGATCCTTATTGTTTTCTCAGATTTTCCTTGATTCCGATCCGTCGGTTAGACTGACGTCGAAAAATTATCCTATGAGAGAGGTTCCTCCAGTATGGAAAGAAGAGGTTGCGGGAGTAGGTGGTAATGCACCTATCCCTGCTCATTTCCAACGTATATGGGTACATGTCCCCTGGAAAAGGTCTGAAGTTTTGGCCCTTAAGCAGATTCTACCAGATCCTCGTAAAAACCCTGCAGGTTATTATAAAGAATTATCGCAGACAGTTGACGCCTGCATTATGAACCAGCAGATATTGACATGCTAATGGGAAATGTAGTCCCACAGACAATATGGGCTAAAATTCGTAGAGAGGATCACGCGCAGGAACTAGGTGCTACTTGGGATGTTATAACTGATACAGATAGAGACCAAGTGGGTGGCGCAAAGCCTGACGCTCTGATCTCGGAACTCCCTGGTAGGATCATTACCTTAATGAAAACTATGATGCCTTCATTGAGAGTTAACTGGGATAAAATAGCAGCATGCAAACAAAAGAAAGATGAAAGTGTCTCTGACTTCTTTACTCGTTTCGAGGAGACATTTATCGACCACAGTGGTCAAGACATGGCTACAGAGGGTGGACAGCGATTATTCGTGGACAAATTTGTATTCAATTTGCTTCCCGAGCTGTCACACAAATTAAAAGATTCAGAAAGTTCATGGGCTGTTTCTTCTTCTGCTCAGATATTGGCTACTGCGCAATATTATGAGAATACAGATAAGGAAGAAAAAGAAAAGCAATGGAAAAAGACGAAAGATTTAAAGACGAAGGTTCTCTTGCAACAAGCCTATCCGCCACGTTATGCTCAGCCTCAAATTCAGCAGCCCTCGCAGTTTCAGAGGTTGTATCAAAAACCTGAGCCATACAATCCGCGACCTTTGTTAGGTCCTAATCAGTGTGCCTATTGTAGAGAGGAAGGTCATTTTAAGAATAGTTGTCCGGTTTTATTGCAGCGCAATGGAGCGTTACCTGCTCCACGAGGTCGTGCTGGCCTCCAGTCAGCAAGCAGAGGTAGAGGTCGAGGTATGTTGACTCAAGAACAGCGTGCCCTTCCTTCTCCCAATTCCACGAACTACTTTGATCAGCAAACTGTGAGATCTACTCAGTATTACAATGAAGACCATTATGTCGAAGGCGAGAATGAGAGTCTTCATGCTAACTAGGACAGCCATGGACAAAGTAAGGGAGTTGTGCCAATCCCAGTAGATCAAAATGGACCTTATGTTAACGTCACTACAATGGGTGTTTCAGAGCCATTTCTTCTGGATACTGGAGCAATGAGAAGTTCTATCATTCATTCTAAACTCCCTGGGGCACCTTTGTCTGGCTTAACGAATGTTCCAGTAGGATTTTCTGGCGCCCCTGTTCGCAATCCAGTTTCTTGCCCTTTGCCTATTTCAGTTGGTCCTTATGATTTGGAAGCTCCACTTCTGTTAACGAATGGTTGCGGTGAAAATCTGTTGGGTCTTGACCTATTGAAAAGAATGCATGCTACAATATATTGTTCTCCTTCTGGTGTACATCTTACTTTAGGACAGAAATTGGTCTCCCCAATGTATTTGTCCAAAGATCAGTTTCCACCTGAATTACTTTCTCTTCCAGCAGCGCTTTGGGCCACGGGTCCGAACGATGTGGGTTGTCTTGAGATTCCGCCTTATGTTGTCACTCTCAAGCCCAATGTTGAATTACCACGCATCCCACAATATAGAATTTCTGCTGAAGGTGAGAAAGCGCTTTTGGGAATCATTCATGAATTGATTCAGAAGGGTGTGGTTGAAGAAACAAGAGGTAATACATGCAATAGTCCTATTCTTCCTGTTCTTAAACGCACTGATCCTTCTCAGCCTCCTGTGTACCGTTTCGTAATTGATCTGCGAGAAGTAAACAATATTGTGATCCCACAATTTCCTGTTGTTCCAGATATCACTGCTTTGTTGACAATGATACCTTCCACAGCAACTTGGTTCTCTGTTATCGATCTAAAGAATGCCTTCTTTAGTATTCCCATTGCAGAAGAGAGTAGGGACATTTTTGGTTTCTCTCTTGGAGGCCGAAGCTTCCGGTTTAAGCGCGCACCCCAAGGCTATTGTGAAAGTCCCTCTATTTACAGTCAAGCTTTAAAATGTCATCTTGATACTTTTCATTTGCCGTCTGGTGCTGCTCTTATCCAATATATGGATGACTTATTAGTCGCCGCTGATTCAGAAGATATCTGCAAAGATGTCACTGTTGCATTGTTACGCCACTTGTTTAAACTGAATCACAAGGTTTCACCTTCCAAACTACAATATGTTTGTCGAGAGGTTACCTACTTGGGTCATCTCCTATCAAAGGAGGGACGACGTTTGACACCAGAACGAATTCAGGCGATTGCGCGAATGTCTGTACCATCCACACAAAGGGAAGTACGTGCCTTTCTGGGTATTACTTCCTATTGCAGACAGTTGATCCCTAACTTCTCTCTAATAGCCAAACCTTTGTTGGCACTCACTTTAAAAGATACGCCTCAGCCCCTTCCTTGGACTGATGAGTGCTAAAAGAGTTTCACCGACTTACGTACCGCTCTGTGTTCTGCTCCTGTACTAGGCACCCCAGATTACACTAAGCCTTTTACGCTCTATGTTCACGAGAGAGAAGGTTGTGCATTGTCAGTTTTAGCGCAGCAATTTGGAGACAAACAGCAGCCATGTGCCTATTTTTCGGCTACGTTGGATCCCGTAGCTAAAGCATTGCCCAGTTGTCTTAAAGCGACAGCAGCAGCAGCAATTTCTATCCGACAGTCTGCTGGAGTGGTGTTGGATAACACTCTCATTATCATGGTGCCACATGCAGTGGATACTTTGCTAAACAGAACGAAAACACAGCATCTTACGAGTGCTCGTTTAACTGGTTACGAGCTGACGTTATTGGCTAGTCACATACACATCAAACAATGTAATACCCTAAATCCAGCTACTCTGTTGCCCCTTCCAAATGAGGAAAGTGTTGAGGATCAGCATGATTGTTTCTTCCGTACTGAGGAAGAGACAAAAGGAAGAATTGACCTGAGAGACACACCGCTAGAGAATCCGGATGGAACTCTATGGGTAGATGGTTCTTGTTTTAAAATGCCTAATGGAGATACAGTTTCAGCCTATGCTGTAACTACCTTACATACGATTGTGGAAACTGCACGCATTAGACATAATTCAGCGCAAGCAGCAGAATTGATAGCATTAACAAGAGCTTGTGTATTATCGAAAGGGAAAAGAGTGAACGTATACACTGACAGCCAATACGCTTTTGGTGTAGCGTTCAATTTCGGGCGTCTCTGGAGGGAAAGGGGTTTTCTCACTTCACATGGCACCAAAATACAACATGGTCAGTTAGTGACTGATCTCCTCGAATCACTTGCCTTACCCACCCAAATAGCGATTGTGAAATGTAGCGCACACAAAAAGATTACGGATGATGTTGGTCGGGGAAATGCGTTTGCAGACGAAATAGCAAAGAAGACAGCGAGAGATTCAACGAGTCGAATGTATGTGGCAGGTCCTGCGAATTGGGTCAGAGAGAGAGGAATGTATGAGAATACAGTGGAAAGTGTAAAAGCGATTCAGAAAGAGGCTTCAGAGAGGGAAATGAGCAAGTGGAAAGAAAGTACGGGAATGTTAGATGAGATGGGTTGTTGGGTGGAATTATCTGAACATCAACGTTGGCTGTTACCAGATGCCTATGTTCTCCCAGTGGTTACTATGACACATGGTCCAGCCCATTTAAGTTCAAAAGGCATTTGTAAACTTCTGGCTCCAGTGTGGCAGAATGAGAATATCCCAAAATGTGCAGACAATGTAGTAAAGCACTGTATTGTTTGTTTAATGTAAAACCCGGGAAAGGGAACCCCAACTCCAGCAGGTCACTTTGCTCCTCCGACATATCCATTTGAGGTGTTGCAAATCGATTACATTCATATGGAGCGATGCAACAACCTCAAATATGTTCTGGTGGTAGTATGCGCCTTTTCAAGGTGGATAGAAGCATATCCTCTAAAAGATAACACAGCCTTATCCACAGCTAAAATTCTACTAAAAGAATTCTTCCCCAGATTTGGTTTGCCGCGCATTGTCTGGAGTGACAATGGGAGCGAATTTGTTGGCCAAGTCATGCAAAAAGTTTGTGCAGGTCTTGGTATCAAGCAAAAGTTGCACGCGGCAAATCACCCACAGTCAGCGGGTTTAGTAGAATGTTACAACGGAACCTTGAAGTTAAAGTTAGCAAAGGTTCAAGCAAGTACAGGACTCAATTGGCCCGATGCTTTGCTGTTAGCTCTGCTATCCACCAGAACTGCAGTACACTCTCGTTTGGGACTTAGCCCATACGAAGTGGTGTTTGGCGGTCTGGCTAACGTATGGGGAATCCCTCGTCCTAAGAAATACTCAGGCTTGCCATATCCAATGTTGATTGACTATCTGCATGACCTTACGACTAAATTGCGTGTTCTTCATCAACAGGTTCAGAGTGCTCTGCCGGAGGCTTCCACAGACCCAGGTCACTCCATCCGACCAGGTGACTGGGTATGTGTGAAGAATTTCCAGAGGTCCAGCAATTTGGAGCCCAGATGGCGGGAGCCTCGAGTGGTCCTTCTTACAACGAGAACAGCAGTTAAAGTCGAAGGAAAGAAAAATTGGATTCACGGTGTGCATTGCAAGAAAGTGCCTTTGCCTTTTGATCAGTGGGTTCGCAGAGGTGTTGGTGACTGTGAAAGTGAAAGAACTCCACGATTCGTGCCTTTTAGCGATGCACACCTGAATGGGACACTGTCTGAGAAAGAGGACAACGACATTTTACAGGAAGCAATTCAATCACATCGTCGCCTGGATACGACTGAACCACGAACATTGTTCCAAGACCAGAATGTTCCGGTAAAGGAACAATATAATTTAAGACCCAGACCAAAGAACATTTAAGACTCTTCTCCCTTGTGTAGTATTCTGTCCTGGTGGCAGGGTCACGGTAGGAGTCTAAGTCACGACCTGAGTAGTGGCAATAGGTCTGCAGGATCTTCAGTGTCATAGGACGGTAGAACATCGTGACTTCAGTGATTGAGGAAGATTGCCGTGAGCATCCATTAGTAAGATGGAAACTACACTAGGTAATAAAGAAAGAGAAGATGAAATGAAGAAAGCATCCTGTAAAATAATGTACAGTCGTTTCAGCATAACTTTATGTGTTATTACATCATTATGTATTGTTTTGGCGTTTATTAGTTGGATAATTTATGCTTTGCAGCCAAAAGATGCCTCCCCTTCTTCTTCTTTGCCTTCTTCTACTATCTCTCCACACCTCTTTCATACTCTTCCTACACATGAACTCGTCAGAAGAACCGAATACTATAACAATTCCTTTATACAACTATTACATCAGCACCAATTAGTGGTTAATACAACTGATTGTTAGGTGTGTGGTCTTATGCCACATACCACAGAAAAAGGAATGCCATATCTAGTTCTCCCTTTTTCTTATGAGGGTTCTGCTTGGGCTTACTTCGTCATTTTCTCCAATGCTTATCAAAGCAAATTCAGACGATCTGTTAGTTCACATATTAATTATCCGGATTTTAGTCAGAGTTCTTTGATTAAGGGTATGGTAGCTATGGCTAAAATCATGGAAAACAGTAAAATCTCCATTGACGAAAGAAAAGCATACACTAATTGGAACGTCACCCAATATATGTCTAGTCTTAGTAGTAAAGTTGGAAAAGGAAAGTCCTCACCGATTTGGACTATACCACATCAGGGCAACTTCTCCTTACAGATAAACGATCGCTCTTCTGACACTACACAAAGGAATAACTGCTCCTATATGTACGTTTATTCCTCTCAGAACTCGCCTCCTCTAGTGCCGTCTCAAGGCACCTATTTCATCTGCTATAATAGAGCTTATACTTGGTTACCAACGGGTTTCTCTGGTACCTGTTATATAGCCTTTCTTCTTCCCCCTACTTACACCGCTTCCGCAAATCATCACCGAACCCGATACGGCAGAGGGATTATTGATTCAAAGGACACAGCAGGACAAGAGGGAGGAGATTTCCTTAAAGGTTTTCTTCCCTTCTGGGGTCCAATGACTAACAGCAGAAATATAAAGCAATTGGTCCGTGTCGTAGAGACTACAATAGACATCACTGTAGGAGCCTTAAGTAACATCACGGCAGAACTACAGGCGGATCGTCTTATGACCTTACAAAATCGAGTTGCCTTAGACTTTGTTCTTGCCGATCGTGGTGGAGTATGCAAATTGATCAGGTCGAGTTGTTGTATTTTCATACCTAATGACGCTCCGACAGTATACCAAGCTATCTCCAAGTTGCACATAATCTCCGAGTCTATTCATCAGGACGAAGGAGATTGGTCTTTAACGGAATGGTTTTGGGGACTACTGTCTACATGGGGTTGGAAAGCATTGACTTTTCTTGGTATAATCTTGACCATTATTTTCTCCTGTTGCCTTTGTATGCACTGTGGTCCCGCTATCTGTGATCTATGTGCTACTATGTGCATCCCAAAACCCAAACCACAAGTAACAGAAAACATAAGAATGATGTTACAGCAACAGCTCGATGACCTCATGGCTATTGACGTGGACTCAGATTAACATGAGTCTATCTTGCCTGAGTTCTGGCAAAAGGAGGGTCTGAGGAACTTCGATTTTCGATCACGATCGAATCGACCCGCCATTTTGTGGCCCGCCGCCATTTTGTATTGCCATCACTCAGGCAGCACGGCGAACAAAGTCTATTCTGCTTTTTCTGTAGCCTGGTGTCGAAATACGCCCTCGGCCTCTATTTGCAAAGCTGGTGTTAGAACTAGCCGAGTACACTAATCCCTGTCTGGCTTTTCTAATCCCTGTCTCAACTATCTGTTGGCTCACACTATTCTTTCCTGACCTTATCTTATCGACTGGCCTTCACTGTCTCCTGCTAGCATTCTCTCGTTTCACGACTGTCCTCCAACACACACAAACGTATCTCGCCACCTGCAAGTTAGTTATGAATCTGTTAATAAATTAGTTTGAGGGTGGGGTGACAAACATAGTTGGAGGAGAGGTCTCTTCGAGTCATCTGACACTTCTGTTTTCAAACTTTTCTTATTGGTTCCGCCTTGTTTTCCAACTTTCCTAATTGGCTCTTTCTTGTATGCTCTGGGAGTGTATTTTATCAATGATTGTGTTATTGTATGGTATTTAAACCGATGCGCCACAGAGTGAAGTGGCAGTCTCCTGAGAACCTACTTTGTGTACTTCTAGGATAACTGTACTAGCTGCAGCTAAATAAATCTGATCTTCTAACGCCGACAGAGTGTCCTGTGTCTCTGTGTAGCGAAGCAGGTGAACTCCGGAGACTTTGGGCGTACCCTGCGCCGCCAGGCCCAAAAGGTTCTGGTTCTTCAGGTGGTAGACCAGTTGATGGAGAGAGGACCTGAACTGGTGGGAGAGCTGTGTTCTGGGGGTGCTTCTCCTGGGAGAGTGCAGAACCTCAGAAGGAGAGGTAGGGTGAGGAGACGCTTCGCCCGTGACCTCTGATCAGCCTGAGGGTGCAGACCTTAGGCTGGAGGATCAGTGGCAGTTTGGAACTACACTGAGAGGAAGAGTGGAGAATTGCTATTATGTGCCAGGGGTTACTGCCCCCCACTCTGTGGTTTGGCAAGGACCAGTGACATCTGGATGGCCTAGGGCCTGGTCCTGGCCATGGACAACTAGGGAGTACCAGTGGGGTAGCCTAGTTGGGCCTGGGAGTTTTTTTTTCAGAGGGAACCACATGGGATCAGAGTGGCTTAGAACCGGAGGGTGTCCCTGCAGTGCAGGCCCGCGTCCATGTTCTATCGCCCAAAGCAGGGAAGCCTATCAAGGTAGTGATTGGTCTACCCTGCGTTTTGGCTGGAAGGGGGTTGTGTTGGACTTGGCCCTTTTTGGCAGGTTCATCCCTAAACTTTTTTGCCTTTTCTCTGACATGGTGTTGGTGGTTTTAGGCCTCTGGGCACTTTAGCACTCTGGCCCGGTGTAAAGTGCATGCGTTCTCTGTGTACAGTTGGTGAGGTTTGCCTGCCCTTCTCTAGGAATGCATTGGGGATTCCCTGATCAATGTGTCAGTGCTAATTCCTGGAATGAGAGGAGCACCGTGGTCAAGTCAAGTGTGGATGGAATGGTAATAATAAATTCTGCGAAATGGTGTGCGCAGATTTATGATAACTAGTTGAGAAATACCACTTTTAGAAGTTAGCATTTCTGTGTGCTATGTGTCTGCCTGCCTGATGTGGATTGCATGTTTGGCTTGTGAGTGGTAGGGGCTGGGAGGTGTGTGGGGCTCCAGGAGGGGCAGGGTGAGTCAGCGCTAGGCTGAATGGCACATCTGTAGTGGGAGTAGTGGGAGGAGTAATCCCCTGACTCTGAATAGGACTGTGCCTAACATGGACAATGCTGGCTCCCCCCCTATGGTGTGTCTGAGCACCTAGCCCCCACCCGATAAAGGAGAAAAGGAGCTTGGAAAAACAAAGTGCTCCAGTTCCCCCTTGAACCAGTTACATCTGGTTCCCCCAAACCCTGTACTGCAGACAAAGGAGAGAAGTGGTGTTGGACTTGGCCCTTTTTGCAGGGTCATCCCTGAACTTTTTGCCTTCCTCTTGTATTTTTTCTGACCTGTTTTTGTTGGTTTTATGACTCTGGGCACTTTACCACTGCTGATCAGTGCTAAAGTGCATATACTCTCCCTATTTTAAAGTGATGTATGGATTAGTGACTCCATGATTGGCTTATTTGGTTTACTTGTCAGACTCTAGTACAGTGCACTGTGTGTGCCCAGGGCGTGTAAATCAAATAAATCAAATGCTGCTGCTGACTGGCAAGTGCACCCACTTGCCAGTCCCTAAACCTTCCCTTTTCTACATGTTAGCCACCAGAGGGCACAGTGGTGCCAGGCCCCCCTTCATGGATATTATCACGGCTGTGCCGCCGTAGTGGGCAGCTGCAACGTGGGCATAATTGTTTCTAGGTCCCCAGTGGGGGTCCAGAGGGCACCGAGGTGCCTGTGCCTGCTCTTTGTTCACTCCCAGCTGCCCCGCCTGATAGAGGGCAGCTACAACGTTTTGCGCAGATTTGTATAGAAGTCCCTGAGTGGGACAGGAGAGGGCACAGTGGTGCCAGGCCTTCTTTGATTCACAGCTGCATGGCAATTAGTGGCAGCTGCAACGTTTAGGCCAACATTTCTTTGGGGGCATTTTGGATGAGATAGGAGTGAGATACACTCCTGTTCCCCAGTGCAATTGCGTGCTTTTGGTTTCTACTGCCTTGGCAGCCAGCCCTGACATTTTGGACATAGGGCATTTGAGCCCTCTGAGAAGGCCAGTTGGCCAGGGGGACCATGTGAGGTTGGTAGGGCGCCAGGCCCTCCTATGATTTATGTGTTTCTGCATAATGTGACTTATGTGAGGTATATGCCAAATGTGATTGATGCCTAGGAGGTTAGGGCATACTGTGTGTATGCTTGTGAGGTTATTGTCTAATGCGTTTAGGCTTATGAGGTTATTGCATAACGTGTTAATGCCTATGAGGTTGGTGCAGAATGTATTTCACGCCTAATGTGATGCTGATTGCATAATATGATTTATGTTGCAGGATATGATGCTGAGTACAGTGTTTTGCCAGTAATTACTGGTTGTGTTCCACCTTTATTATTGGTTCTACATTTATTATGTGTACTTGTGATGGTTCTGACAGTGGCCCAATTGGCCCTGTCATGTGTATATAATCCCCTGTAAATACTGCGTAGTGCCAGGTGGCACAGTGTATATTGCGCGTTTACTATTCTAATGTGTTTTATGATAATACAAGGGCTATTTTCGATATAACCATGTGTGGAGTTTCTTTTGTAGAGTGCCTAGTGTGTTGTTGCTGTGTATGGGTTGCGCAAACGCTTTACACATTGCCTCTGGGATAGGCCTGACAGCTCGTGCCAAGCTACCAAGGGGGTGAGCAGGGGTTATCTTCAGCATGTAACTCCCTTGCCCTGACTAGAGTGGTGGTTTCTGCCTGGCTTTGGCGCAAGCCTTAGCCAACCAGAAATCCCATTTCTAACAATGGGCAATCCCCAAGTAAAAGTGTATTGCTATCCTGTTGGAATGGTTTTCTCTGGTGTGCAAGTGCTACGAAGACCATGTTCAAAAATATATTTTTTTTTAAATCGATTATTGTGAGTGGACTTTGCAGTACTTTTTCCGAAGAAAAATAGATCCAATTAACTACAAAGGAAGGTGCACACTATTCAAACTGGAGCCTACGAACTTCGGTTTCCGCTGATATTCATTTGGAATTAAAGTGCTCATCACGAAGGAGAGAATTCGGTGGAAGCAGAGCCAACCCCGTAGCTGCTAGAGGGCAGGATGCTGTGCGCTATAGAGACAGGTCGAAGCAAAAACTGGCTGGAAGTGGTGTCTTCACGGTGCAAGAAATAGCACTTTAATGTACATTTGTTTATTTGGGTTAAAATGCAGGAGGACTCCCATCAGGACATTTAAGAGGTATGTACAAAACATGCTCTGGCAATTCCCATGTGTCTATTTAAAGTAGATACATGGAGGTACCAATATCCCATTATCAAACATTGTAAGCAGAAAATGGAGCATATTTACGTACAACGCAATGGGTACACAATGCACACATCTACAACAGTAGAATAGTACAGGTCAGATGACCTTAGCAACAGAAAACAAAAGTTGTCTGTAGCCAGACACTAAATACAGAAAATATTTCACAAAAAAGTGAATAAAATAGTGGCATCTTCCACTAATTACCTTCTATGGCTTCGTAGCAGTTTCTTTTTGTAATGCTACGACACCATTATTGAAACGACAACAAAAAGTAAATTAAGTTCATTTAAAACTAAAGTAAATAGTTAGAGGTTAAAGGTGCAGTGTACCTGGAGTGTGTTCCTTCTTATTGCATCCATGGGTTTGTTTGTCAGAATTGTAAATGCACTGCGAAGATATCAGAGTAAATGAAGGTAGCTGCATTCAGAGGTTTATAACCTGATGTCTCAGCCTTTCATCTTTGAAGGTGTAGAGAGGAAGGTCATTTTAAGAATAGTTGTCCGGTTTTATTGCAGCGCAATGGAGCGTTACCTGCTCCACGAGGTCGTGCTGGCCTCCAGTCAGCAAGCAGAGGTAGAGGTCGAGGTATGTTGACTCAAGAACAGCGTGCCCTTCCTTCTCCCAATTCCACGAACTACTTTGATCAGCAAACTGTGAGATCTACTCAGTATTACAATGAAGACCATTATGTCGAAGGCGAGAATGAGAGTCTTCATGCTAACTAGGACAGCCATGGACAAAGTAAGGGAGTTGTGCCAATCCCAGTAGATCAAAATGGACCTTATGTTAACGTCACTACAATGGGTGTTTCAGAGCCATTTCTTCTGGATACTGGAGCAATGAGAAGTTCTATCATTCATTCTAGACTCCCTGGGGCACCTTTGTCTGGCTTAACGAATGTTCCAGTAGGATTTTCTGGCGCCCCTGTTCGCAATCCAGTTTCTTGCCCTTTGCCTATTTCAGTTGGTCCTTATGATTTGGAAGCTCCACTTCTGTTAACGAATGGTTGCGGTGAAAATCTGTTGGGTCTTGACCTATTGAAAAGAATGCATGCTACAATATATTGTTCTCCTTCTGGTGTACATCTTACTTTAGGACAGAAATTGGTCTCCCCAATGTATTTGTCCAAAGATCAGTTTCCACCTGAATTACTTTCTCTTCCAGCAGCGCTTTGGGCCACGGGTCCGAACGATGTGGGTTGTCTTGAGATTCCGCCTTATGTTGTCACTCTCAAGCCCAATGTTGAATTACCACGCATCCCACAATATAGAATTTCTGCTGAAGGTGAGAAAGCGCTTTTGGGAATCATTCATGAATTGATTCAGAAGGGTGTGGTTGAAGAAACAAGAGGTAATACATGCAATAGTCCTATTCTTCCTGTTCTTAAACGCACTGATCCTTCTCAGCCTCCTGTGTACCGTTTCGTAATTGATCTGCGAGAAGTAAACAATATTGTGATCCCACAATTTCCTGTTGTTCCAGATATCACTGCTTTGTTGACAATGATACCTTCCACAGCAACTTGGTTCTCTGTTATCGATCTAAAGAATGCCTTCTTTAGTATTCCCATTGCAGAAGAGAGTAGGGACATTTTTGGTTTCTCTCTTGGAGGCCGAAGCTTCCGGTTTAAGCGCGCACCCCAAGGCTATTGTGAAAGTCCCTCTATTTACAGTCAAGCTTTAAAATGTCATCTTGATACTTTTCATTTGCCGTGTGGTGCTGCTCTTATCCAATATATGGATGACTTATTAGTCGCCGCTGATTCAGAAGATATCTGCAAAGATGTCACTGTTGCATTGTTACGCCACTTGTTTAAACTGAATCACAAGGTTTCACCTTCCAAACTACAATATGTTTGTCGAGAGGTTACCTACTTGGGTCATCTCCTATCAAAGGAGGGACGACGTTTGACACCAGAACGAATTCAGGCGATTGCGCGAATGTCTGTACCATCCACACAAAGGGAAGTACGTGCCTTTCTGGGTATTACTTCCTATTGCAGACAGTTGATCCCTAACTTCTCTCTAATAGCCAAACCTTTGTTGGCACTCACTTTAAAAGATACGCCTCAGCCCCTTCCTTGGACTGATGAGTGCTAAAAGAGTTTCACCGACTTACGTACCGCTCTGTGTTCTGCTCCTGTACTAGGCACCCCAGATTACACTAAGCCTTTTACGCTCTATGTTCACGAGAGAGAAGGTTGTGCATTGTCAGTTTTAGCGCAGCAATTTGGAGACAAACAGCAGCCATGTGCCTATTTTTCGGCTACGTTGGATCCCGTAGCTAAAGCATTGCCCAGTTGTCTTAAAGCGACAGCAGCAGCAGCAATTTCTATCCGACAGTCTGCTGGAGTGGTGTTGGATAACACTCTCATTGTCATGGTGCCACATGCAGTGGATACTTTGCTAAACAGAACGAAAACACAGCATCTTACGAGTGCTCGTTTAACTGGTTACGAGCTGACGTTATTGGCTAGTCACATACACATCAAACAATGTAATACCCTAAATCCAGCTACTCTGTTGCCCCTTCCAAATGAGGAAAGTGTTGAGGATCAGCATGATTGTTTCTTCCGTACTGAGGAAGAGACAAAAGGAAGAATTGACCTGAGAGACACACCGCTAGAGAATCCGGATGGAACTCTATGGGTAGATGGTTCTTGTTTTAAAATGCCTAATGGAGATACAGTTTCAGCCTATGCTGTAACTACCTTACATACGATTGTGGAAACTGCACGCATTAGACATAATTCAGCGCAAGCAGCAGAATTGATAGCATTAACAAGAGCTTGTGTATTATCGAAAGGGAAAAGAGTGAACGTATACACTGACAGCCAATACGCTTTTGGTGTAGCGTTCAATTTCGGGCGTCTCTGGAGGGAAAGGGGTTTTCTCACTTCACATGGCACCAAAATACAACATGGTCAGTTAGTGACTGATCTCCTCGAATCACTTGCCTTACCCACCCAAATAGCGATTGTGAAATGTAGCGCACACAAAAAGATTACGGATGATGTTGGTCGGGGAAATGCGTTTGCAGACGAAATAGCAAAGAAGACAGCGAGAGATTCAACGAGTCGAATGTATGTGGCAGGTCCTGCGAATTGGGTCAGAGAGAGAGGAATGTATGAGAATACAGTGGAAAGTGTAAAAGCGATTCAGAAAGAGGCTTCAGAGAGGGAAATGAGCAAGTGGAAAGAAAGTACGGGAATGTTAGATGAGATGGGTTGTTGGGTGGAATTATCTGAACATCAACGTTGGCTGTTACCAGATGCCTATGTTCTCCCAGTGGTTACTATGACACATGGTCCAGCCCATTTAAGTTCAAAAGGCATTTGTAAACTTCTGGCTCCAGTGTGGCAGAATGAGAATATCCCAAAATGTGCAGACAATGTAGTAAAGCACTGTATTGTTTGTTTAATGTAAAACCCGGGAAAGGGAACCCCAACTCCAGCAGGTCACTTTGCTCCTCCGACATATCCATTTGAGGTGTTGCAAATCGATTACATTCATATGGAGCGATGCAACAACCTCAAATATGTTCTGGTGGTAGTATGCGCCTTTTCAAGGTGGATAGAAGCATATCCTCTAAAAGATAACACAGCCTTATCCACAGCTAAAATTCTACTAAAAGAATTCTTCCCCAGATTTGGTTTGCCGCGCATTGTCTGGAGTGACAATGGGAGCGAATTTGTTGGCCAAGTCATGCAAAAAGTTTGTGCAGGTCTTGGTATCAAGCAAAAGTTGCACGCGGCAAATCACCCACAGTCAGCGGGTTTAGTAGAATGTTACAACGGAACCTTGAAGTTAAAGTTAGCAAAGGTTCAAGCAAGTACAGGACTCAATTGGCCCGATGCTTTGCTGTTAGCTCTGCTATCCACCAGAACTGCAGTACACTCTCGTTTGGGACTTAGCCCATACGAAGTGGTGTTTGGCGGTCTGGCTAACGTATGGGGAATCCCTCGTCCTAAGAAATACTCAGGCTTGCCATATCCAATGTTGATTGACTATCTGCATGACCTTACGACTAAATTGCGTGTTCTTCATCAACAGGTTCAGAGTGCTCTGCCGGAGGCTTCCACAGACCCAGGTCACTCCATCCGACCAGGTGACTGGGTATGTGTGAAGAATTTCCAGAGGTCCAGCAATTTGGAGCCCAGATGGCGGGAGCCTCGAGTGGTCCTTCTTACAACGAGAACAGCAGTTAAAGTCGAAGGAAAGAAAAATTGGATTCACGGTGTGCATTGCAAGAAAGTGCCTTTGCCTTTTGATCAGTGGGTTCGCAGAGGTGTTGGTGACTGTGAAAGTGAAAGAACTCCACGATTCGTGCCTTTTAGCGATGCACACCTGAATGGGACACTGTCTGAGAAAGAGGACAACGACATTTTACAGGAAGCAATTCAATCACATCGTCGCCTGGATACGACTGAACCACGAACATTGTTCCAAGACCAGAATGTTCCGGTAAAGGAACAATATAATTTAAGACCCAGACCAAAGAACATTTAAGACTCTTCTCCCTTGTGTAGTATTCTGTCCTGGTGGCAGGGTCACGGTAGGAGTCTAAGTCACGACCTGAGTAGTGGCAATAGGTCTGCAGGATCTTCAGTGTCATAGGACGGTAGAACATCGTGACTTCAGTGATTGAGGAAGATTGCCGTGAGCATCCATTAGTAAGATGGAAACTACACTAGGTAATAAAGAAAGAGAAGATGAAATGAAGAAAGCATCCTGTAAAATAATGTACAGTCGTTTCAGCATAACTTTATGTGTTATTATATCATTATGTATTGTTTTGGCGTTTATTAGTTGGATAATTTATGCTTTGCAGCCAAAAGATGCCTCCCCTTCTTCTTCTTTGCCTTCTTCTACTATCTCTCCACACCTCTTTCATACTCTTCCTACACATGAACTCGTCAGAAGAACCGAATACTATAACAATTCCTTTATACAACTATTACATCAGCACCAATTAGTGGTTAATACAACTGATTGTTAGGTGTGTGGTCTTATGCCACATACCACAGAAAAAGGAATGCCATATCTAGTTCTCCCTTTTTCTTATGAGGGTTCTGCTTGGGCTTACTTCGTCATTTTCTCCAATGCTTATCAAAGCAAATTCAGACGATCTGTTAGTTCACATATTAATTATCCGGATTTTAGTCAGAGTTCTTTGATTAAGGGTATGGTAGCTATGGCTAAAATCATGGAAAACAGTAAAATCTCCATTGACGAAAGAAAAGCATACACTAATTGGAACGTCACCCAATATATGTCTAGTCTTAGTAGTAAAGTTGGAAAAGGAAAGTCCTCACCGATTTGGACTATACCACATCAGGGCAACTTCTCCTTACAGATAAACGATCGCTCTTCTGACACTACACAAAGGAATAACTGCTCCTATATGTACGTTTATTCCTCTCAGAACTCGCCTCCTCTAGTGCCGTCTCAAGGCACCTATTTCATCTGCTATAATAGAGCTTATACTTGGTTACCAACGGGTTTCTCTGGTACCTGTTATATAGCCTTTCTTCTTCCCCCTACTTACACCGCTTCCGCAAATCATCACCGAACCCGATACGGCAGAGGGATTATTGATTCAAAGGACACAGCAGGACAAGAGGGAGGAAATTTCCTTAAAGGTTTTCTTCCCTTCTGGGGTCCAATGACTAACAGCAGAAATATAAAGCAATTGGTCCGTGTCGTAGAGACTACAATAGACATCACTGTAGGAGCCTTAAGTAACATCACGGCAGAACTACAGGCGGATCGTCTTATGACCTTACAAAATCGAGTTGCCTTAGACTTTGTTCTTGCCGATCGTGGTGGAGTATGCAAATTGATCAGGTCGAGTTGTTGTATTTTCATACCTAATGACGCTCCGACAGTATACCAAGCTATCTCCAAGTTGCACATAATCTCCGAGTCTATTCATCAGGACGAAGGAGATTGGTCTTTAACGGAATGGTTTTGGGGACTACTGTCTACATGGGGTTGGAAAGCATTGACTTTTCTTGGTATAATCTTGACCATTATTTTCTCCTGTTGCCTTTGTATGCACTGTGGTCCCGCTATCTGTGATCTTTGTGCTACTATGTGCATCCCAAAACCCAAACCACAAGTAACAGAAAACATAAGAATGATGTTACAGCAACAGCTCGATGACCTCATGGCTATTGACGTGGACTCAGATTAACATGAGTCTATCTTGCCTGAGTTCTGGCAAAAGGAGGGTCTGAGGAACTTCGATTTTCGATCACGATCGAATCGACCTGCCATTTTGTGGCCCGCCGCCATTTTGTATTGCCATCACTCAGGCAGCACGGCGAACAAAGTCTATTCTGCTTTTTCTGTAGCCTGGTGTCGAAATACGCCCTCGGCCTCTATTTGCAAAGCTGGTGTTAGAACTAGCCGAGTACACTAATCCCTGTCTGGCTTTTCTAATCCCTGTCTCAACTATCTGTTGGCTCACACTATTCTTTCCTGACCTTATCTTATCGACTGGCCTTCACTGTCTCCTGCTAGCATTCTCTTGTTTCACGACTGTCCTCCAACACACACAAACGTATCTCGCCACCTGCAAGTTAGTTATGAATCTGTTAATAAATTAGTTTGAGGGTGGGGTGACAAACATAGTTGGAGGAGAGGTCTCTTCGAGTCATCTGACACTTCTGTTTTCAAACTTTTCTTATTGGTTCCGCCTTGTTTTCCAACTTTCCTAATTGGCTCTTTCTTGTATGCTCTGGGAGTGTATTTTATCAATGATTGTGTTATTGTATGGTATTTAAACCGATGCGCCACAGAGTGAAGTGGCAGTCTCCTGAGAACCTACTTTGTGTACTTCTAGGATAACTGTACTAGCTGCAGCTAAATAAATCTGATCTTCTAACGCCGACAGAGTGTCCTGTGTCTCTGTGTAGCGAAGCAGGTGAACTCCGGAGACTTTGGGCGTACCCTGCGCCGCCAGGCCCAAAAGGTTCTGGTTCTTCAGGTGGTAGACCAGTTGATGGAGAGAGGACCTGAACTGGTGGGAGAGCTGTGTTCTGGGGGTGCTTCTCCTGGGAGAGTGCAGAACCTCAGAAGGAGAGGTAGGGTGAGGAGACGCTTCGCCCGTGACCTCTGATCAGCCTGAGGGTGCAGACCTTAGGCTGGAGGATCAGTGGCAGTTTGGAACTACACTGAGAGGAAGAGTGGAGAATTGCTATTATGTGCCAGGGGTTACTGCCCCCCACTCTGTGGTTTGGCAAGGACCAGTGACATCTGGATGGCCTAGGGCCTGGTCCTGGCCATGGACAACTAGGGAGTACCAGTGGGGTAGCCTAGTTGGGCCTGGGAGTTTTTTTTTCAGAGGGAACCACATGGGATCAGAGTGGCTTAGAACCGGAGGGTGTCCCTGCAGTGCAGGCCCGCGTCCATGTTCTATCGCCCAAAGCAGGGAAGCCTATCAAGGTAGTGATTGGTCTACCCTGCGTTTTGGCTGGAAGGGGGTTGTGTTGGACTTGGCCCTTTTTGGCAGGTTCATCCCTAAACTTTTTTGCCTTTTCTCTGACATGGTGTTGGTGGTTTTAGGCCTCTGGGCACTTTAGCACTCTGGCCCGGTGTAAAGTGCATGCGTTCTCTGTGTACAGTTGGTGAGGTTTGCCTGCCCTTCTCTAGGAATGCATTGGGGATTCCCTGATCAATGTGTCAGTGCTAATTCCTGGAATGAGAGGAGCAGCGTGGTCAAGTCAAGTGTGGATGGAATGGTAATAATAAATTCTGCGCAATGGTGTGCGCAGATTTATGATAACTAGTTGAGAAATACCACTTTTAGAAGTTGGCATTTCTGTGTGCTATGTGTCTGCCTGCCTGATGTGGATTGCATGTTTGGCTTGTGAGTGGTAGGGGCTGGGAGGTGTGTGGGGCTCCAGGAGGGGCAGGGTGAGTCAGCGCTAGGCTGAATGGCACATCTGTAGTGGGAGTAGTGGGAGGAGTAATCCCCTGACTCTGAATAGGACTGTGCCTAACATGGACAATGCTGGCTCCCCCCCTATGGTGTGTCTGAGCACCTAGCCCCCACCCGATAAAGGAGAAAAGGAGCTTGGAAAAACAAAGTGCTCCAGTTCCCCCTTGAACCAGTTACATCTGGTTCCCCCAAACCCTGTACTGCAGACAAAGGAGAGAAGTGGTGTTGGACTTGGCCCTTTTTGCAGGGTCATCCCTGAACTTTTTGCCTTCCTCTTGTATTTTTTCTGACCTGTTTTTGTTGGTTTTATGACTCTGGGCACTTTACCACTGCTGATCAGTGCTAAAGTGCATATACTCTCCCTATTTTAAAGTGATGTATGGATTAGTGACTCCATGATTGGCTTATTTGGTTTACTTGTCAGACCCTAGTACAGTGCACTGTGTGTGCCCAGGGCGTGTAAATCAAATAAATCAAATGCTGCTGCTGACTGGCAAGTGCACCCACTTGCCAGTCCCTAAACCTTCCCTTTTCTACATGTTAGCCACCCCTAAGGTAGGCCCAAGGGCAGAGTGCAATGTATGTAAAAGGTAGGACATGGACTGATGTGTGTGGCATGTCCTGATAGTGAATTACAGCCATTTTTGTTTTTCACTATTGCAAGGCTACCTGTCCCCATAGGCCAGAATGGGCAGTTTGATTATAATACATTATAATCCTAACTGACCCAGGGAACATGGTAGAAATTCGAGTTTAGTATGCCTGAACTCAGAATAATAAAATACATCTTTTAGTGAAGTTGGTTTTAACATTCTGTGTTTGAAAAAAATCACTTTTAGAAAGTAGGTATTTTCTTGCCTAACTATCCAAGCCTGCCTCTGCTAGGTTGTGTATTCCATGTCTGATTTCTGAGTGACAGGGGCTGGGGGGCTCCAGGAGACAGGGTGAGTCGGCAGAAGGCTGAATAGACCTATCTGATTGAGGAGTGGTGGGAGGAGTAGCACCTGGGCCTGAATAGGGCTGCGCCTGCCTTCCACAATGCTGGCTCCACCTCCTGTGGTGCGTCTGATGACCCTGGACCATACTGTCAAAGGAAAGAAGGAGTCCTGTGAATAAAGTGTCCCAGGACTGCACAGAACTGGTTTGGACTAAGTACAGACACTCTCTGCCTTCAGAGACAAAGGATTTTGGTGTATAAAAGGGGGGACCCAGACCCCAGAACTTTAGATCAATTCTGGGAATCAAGACGAACCTTTGCTGAGGGGAAGAACCTGGAGGCTGAAGAAGGATACTATCCCTGTGCTGTGTGTTTGGGGGTTGGCCTGCAGTGGTTGCTTCATTGCCAAAGAAAGGAGAAGAGGACTTAGTGTGCTTTTCATCAACTTGCAGAAGATCTCCAAGGGATTGAACTTGAGCTTGCCTCCTGCCTGAAGTCTCAGGTATACAAGACTTCACCAACCAGCTCCCCCCTGAATTCCCTTGCTGGGAATTGAAGTGCCTGCTGTTGTCTGGGCCTTCTTAGAGACTGCGTGTCGCTGGGAGCTGGAAGCGCGACTCAACGATGAAAAGCGTGTTGCCGCAACAGTTGCCGTCGCATCGCCAAGGTAGCATGGCGCCGCTGCCGTCATCGCATCGCCGAAGCACGGCGCATCCCCGGATAAGCGTGCTGCCACCGCAGAGGTCGCCGTTGCATCATCTGAGAAGTGCATCGCAGGGCCTGTCGCGGCTCCAAAGATCCTCGAGTTTCCGCACAGCCGTCGGGCGTGCAATCATCGCATCAACGTTGTCACATCGTGAGCAAGACACCATTTTGTCGCATCGCACAGGAGAAGAGTATCGTATCGAGGCGCCATCTTGTCACATCGTACCGGAGAGCAGTAAGAAACCGACGCATCACCTGCAAACACAGTAAGGAAGCGAGCATCAACTCCCCTGTGCAGCAGTAAGGAACCGACACATCCACTCCCCTGAGTGTAAGGAACCGACGCATCACGTTCCCTGCGACCGTTTTGTTTGCATTGCGTTACGCATCCAAGGCACTTTGAGAGTAAAGTGTTGCATTTACAAACTTAAGAGAGCTGAGCTATTTCCTACCATTTTAAAGTCTATTTCTGAGTACAGTATTGTGGATTTTTGTCGTTTGGTCTTGTGTTAATTCTATATAAAAAAACTTATTTTTATAATACAGCCTGTGTGGTGTCCATCTGTAGTGTTGTCACTGTATTACTGTATGTGTTCACAAATGCTTTAAACACTGCCCCTGAGATAAGCCTGCCTGCTCGTGCCAAGCTACCAAGGGGGTGAGCAGGGGTTATTTTAGGAGTGTAGCCCCTTACCCTGACTAGACACAAGGGTCCCTATTTGGTCAAAGGTACCTACCTCTGCCAACTAGACACCCCCAAATCTAACAAGTGGTATAAGTAAAGGGGCAGTGACCCCATGTGTGTTGGTGCTGGTGTGCTTGTTCCTAATCTTGCTGGGGCGTGCTGCTGCTGGGGCCCAGGAGCAACCGCCATGAGGGCTTGCCTACCTGGGGCCAGCCTTGCCTCCTTCATTTCTGAGGACTTTTGCTGTTGGAGCTATGGCTCCTTGCGCCCTGTGTGCGCTACACCTTTTATTTTCCTGGTGCCCTGGGAGCGCGATATTTTGCCGGTCTGCGCTGCATGAAGGGACAGAGAGGGGATCCCCGGCGTTTGGATTTCCCCGTGATGCTGCCGGGAGCGCAGGCCCACCCCGGATATTTACATTGCGGGTGCCCATCCCGTTTATGCTTTTATCTTTATAGAGGGTGCCTCCCCACTTTTGGATTTTACTTACGGCGGGAGCCCATCCTGCTCTCTGAGATCGCCAAAAGAAAGGAGCCGCCAGCCGCGGCAATCGTGTGGCGACCCAGAAGTCAGGCAAAGCTGCCTGAAGTGGGGCGGAGCTTCAGGAGCCTGAGAGAACCGAAGTGCAGCCAAGCGGTGCCGATACTGAAGCGGGGCTCCCGTGTGCAAAGGAGAGCCCCGCAGTGTCAGGAGAAATGGGGAGAGGCTCCCCGTCGGCGGGACCCACCGAGGCACATTGTCGGTGCCTGGGGTCCGCCGAGTGACCAGTGAGGAGAGGAGACCGGAGGAGTACTGCCCGGGAGCCCAGTGAGTGGGGCTCGACTCGCTACGGTGGCAGTCCTTAGTTCTGAGCGGTCCCGCCAGAGAGCGGGCTGCTCCTACGATCACGAGGCCGCATTTAGTTTACAAAGTCCCGGAATAGGGTTTGGGGGGCCATTTCGTTTACAGAGCCCTCAGAGCGGGGCCCCGAGGTACAGTGTCAGTTCTAGGGTCTGGGCAGTCCCGCAAGAGAGGGGGCCACCCCATTTTTGTTTTTAAGAGCCCGTGGGGGCCAGAGGGCACAGTGGTGCCAGGCCCCCCTTCATGGATATTATCACGGCTGTGCCGCCGTAGTGGGCAGCTGCAACGTGGGCATAATTGTTTCTAGGTCCCCAGTGGGGGTCCAGAGGGCACCGAGGTGCCTGTGCCTGCTCTTTGTTCACTCCCAGCTGCCCCGCCTGATAGAGGGCAGCTACAACGTTTTGCGCAGATTTGTATAGAAGTCCCTGAGTGGGACAGGAGAGGGCACAGTGGTGCCAGGCCTTCTTTGATTCACAGCTGCATGGCAATTAGTGGCAGCTGCAACGTTTAGGCCAACATTTCTTTGGGGGCATTTTGGATGAGATAGGAGTGAGATACACTCCTGTTCCCCAGTGCAATTGCGTGCTTTTGGTTTCTACTGCCTTGGCAGCCAGCCCTGACATTTTGGACATTGGGCATTTGAGCCCTCTGAGAAGGCCAGTTGGCCAGGGGGACCATGTGAGGTTGGTAGGGCGCCAGGCCCTCCTATGATTTATGTGTTTCTGCATAATGTGACTTATGTGAGGTATATGCCAAATGTGATTGATGCCTAGGAGGTTAGGGCATACTGTGTGTATGCTTGTGAGGTTATTGTCTAATGCGTTTAGGCTTATGAGGTTATTGCATAACGTGTTAATGCCTATGAGGTTGGTGCAGAATGTATTTCACGCCTAATGTGATGCTGATTGCATAATATGATTTATGTTGCAGGATATGATGCTGAGTACAGTGTTTTGCCAGTAATTACTGGTTGTGTTCCACCTTTATTATTGGTTCTACATTTATTATGTGTACTTGTGATGGTTCTGACAGTGGCCCAATTGGCCCTGTCATGTGTATATAATCCCCTGTAAATACTGCGTAGTGCCAGGTGGCACAGTGTATATTGCGCGTTTACTATTCTAATGTGTTTTATGATAATACAAGGGCTATTTTCGATATAACCATGTGTGGAGTTTCTTTTGTAGAGTGCCTAGTGTGTTGTTGCTGTGTATGGGTTGCGCAAACGCTTTACACATTGCCTCTGGGATAGGCCTGACAGCTCGTGCCAAGCTACCAAGGGGGTGAGCAGGGGTTATCTTCAGCATGCAACTCCCTTGCCCTGACTAGAGTGGTGGTTTCTGCCTGGCTTTGGCGCAAGCCTTAGCCAACCAGAAATCCCATTTCTAACAATGGGCAATCCCCAAGTAAAAGTGTATTGCTATCCTGTTGGAATGGTTTTCTCTGGTGTGCAAGTGCTACGAAGACCATGTTCAAAAATATATATTTTTTTAAATCGATTATTGTGAGTGGACTTTGCAGTACTTTTTCCGAAGAAAAATAGATCCAATTAACTACAAAGGAAGGTGCACACTATTCAAACTGGAGCCTACGAACTTCGGTTTCCGCTGATATTCATTTGGAATTAAAGTGCTCATCACGAAGGAGAGAATTCGGTGGAAGCAGAGCCAACCCCGTAGCTGCTAGAGGGCAGGATGCTGTGCGCTATAGAGACAGGTCGAAGCAAAAACTGGCTGGAAGTGGTGTCTTCACGGTGCAAGAAATAGCACTTTAATGTACATTTGTTTATTTGGGTTAAAATGCAGGAGGACTCCCATCAGGACATTTAAGAGGTATGTACAAAACATGCTCTGGCAATTCCCATGTGTCTATTTAAAGTAGATACATGGAGGTACCAATATCCCATTATCAAACATTGTAAGCAGAAAATGGAGCATATTTACGTACAACGCAATGGGTACACAATGCACACATCTACAACAGTAGAATAGTACAGGTCAGATGACCTTAGCAACAGAAAACAAAAGTTGTCTGTAGCCAGACACTAAATACAGAAAATATTTCATAAAAAAGTGAATAAAATAGTGGCATCTTCCACTAATTACCTTCTATGGCTTCGTAGCAGTTTCTTTTTGTAATGCTACGACACCATTATTGAAACGACAACAAAAAGTAAATTAAGTTCATTTAAAACTAAAGTAAATAGTTAGAGGTTAAAGGTGCAGTGTACCTGGAGTGTGTTCCTTCTTATTGCATCCATGGGTTTGTTTGTCAGAATTGTAAATGCACTGCGAAGATATCAGAGTAAATGAAGGTAGCTGCATTCAGAGGTTTATAACCTGATGTCTCAGCCTTTCATCTTTGAAGGTGAGATAATATGTGCCATAGAGTTAAAAAAAATTGTGGTATGAATGCTCCAAGAAGGAACATGCTATTTTTAAGGCCTCTGCTTTTATGGCATTTATATTTTGGTATTTCCTCCTGTATTCGCCCACAGTTACATTTTTCTAACTTTATCTGCACTTATCCTTACTTATTATTTGTACAGTGACAAAATATTGCAAATAGCATTTTTCCACATCTATGTATACAAAATGATGAGAGTTTTGTTGTACTATTGAGATCAAAGGAATAGAACAATTCATTCTTTAGTACAGTTTTGCTAAAATCAGCGTGTCCTGTTTAATTTTGTGAAACATCTTTTAACCGTCCAGGGGTGCTGGAACTAGGGGTGCGGCAGATGATGCCGTTTACACGGAGGCAGTTCAGAAAGAGAATGGAAGCAATTGAAATGCCTCAACCAGTTTTCTTTTCAACCAGTATCATCTGTTTGTTCAAAATCAGTCACGATTTTCATATATCAAAAGCATTTGTAATGCAATAGGTCTCGCATTCCCGAGAGTTTGAGCCATTGCCATTGTAATGCCTTTTATTTTTGTATTTTTAAAACCTGCAAGCGGTGCGTAAAAACGCACTTTGTACTTATAGTCCTTGTTTAGGAGAAGCAAGGCTGGAGGCAAGAGGTGCAGTTACTGCCAGCCTTGCTTCTCGTACGCAGCGACTATAGGTACAAAATGCGTGTTTACACACCGCTTGCAGGTTTCCAAAACACAAAAATAAAAGGTATTGTCATTTACAATGTCAATATCTCAAACTCTCGAGAATGAGAGACCTATTGAATTGCAAATGCTTGTTTTTAATGCAATTTGACAGCTGATCTGGGCACAGGCTAGATGAGCAAAAACTCTGTCACAATTACCTGTATGAGTTTTCACTACACTTCTTCATTATTGCTCACTGAACGTTCACCACAACTTTTCCTGTGATGTATATCGGCGGCTCTTCTAAGTAACACATATTAATGGAGTACTCCTGTTCTCTCTGTAAACAACTAAAAGTCTGACTTGCTTAAGTAGACCTTTCAGCTGTCTAGTGCATTTTTAAGAGCCCACTTGGGCGCAATACACATAATTGGTAATCATATATTGTAATGTCCTATGATGCAAATGACCGTGTTGGAGGACCGGAAAATAAATGCGGGCAAAGGCAAATTGGTTAGTAAAACTCACAAGAACTCTAAGGTGGCATCACTGAACAATAAGAAATGTGAACCATTTTGTATTTGATATGCCATGTAGGCCTTTATTAGCTACAAATAACATGTTTTAGAATGAATCATATTTATTATGTGGTCACAAAGAAGCAAATACACAGCTATACTGCCTACATCTGTGCGCCGGTGGAGCGAAAACTGTAGAGAAAGACACAGCATATAGGTCTACATCCCCGAGGCCGACCTCGCAGTGAAAGTAAGCCAGAGTGAGCCAGGTAGGCGCAAATGGAAGCAACACTTTTATCTAACAAAAAGACAGGAACAAAGATACAAACCCCCCACTCATAACCTCCCCCCACCCGCCCTCCGCATCAGTTCAGATCAGACAAGGCCGTCATTCATGTCTCCACATCGGGATCGCAGAACCAGTTAGTCACTTCCCGATGCGCCTGG
This sequence comes from Triturus cristatus, assembly GCF_964204655.1. NCBI lineage: Eukaryota > Metazoa > Chordata > Amphibia > Caudata > Salamandridae > Triturus > Triturus cristatus. Next base: position 924,388,294 of record NC_140588.1, read on the forward strand.
AGGCTCTAGAGGTACGAGGCGCAAGATTTGCAAATATTTCGGGCATGTAACTTCCCTCATATCTTTAGTGAGGATCTGCAAAAAGGGAGCCCATAGCTTTGGAAAGTCCGTGCCCTTCCCCCCCCACACTTAGGGACAACTGCTCCATCGCTAAGAGTTGCCAAAGCTTCTGGATCCAGTCTCGAGGATCTGGAATCGTCAGCGATCCCCAGTGCGCTAAGACCACCTGTCGCGCTGCCAGCAATGCCATTGCTATTTGTTTACCTCTTAGCGACTTCAGCAGGAAAAACGTAGGATGGGGAAGACCTAGCAAGGTGTGCTCGGGCGTACACGGCAAAAATGATCTGAAAAGCTGCATTGATATCATCAATTATTGCAGTCCAATAGTGCACTAGTTTGGGGTAGCGCCAAAGCAAATGCACCAGAGTGCCAACAGAACCACACCCCCGCCAGCAGAGATCTGACTTGGAATTGTCCCACCTCTTAATGCGCACTGGTGTATAATATTAGTGAGTAACCACCTTATAGGCAGATTCGGCCCCTGCTGTGTTGGAAGCAGTATGATGTGCCCTATAAAAAATGTGGTCCCACTCCTTCTGCAACAAGGTCCTCCCCAGGTCAGTTTCCCATCGAACTGCGCCTTGGTGCTGCGCCTCTGCGCTTGTGAGGTGATTAGGGCATAGAGTTCAGAGATGAGTTTACGATCGTCCGTTTTACACCCCAGCCATTTTTCGAAGGATTTCAGGGGACGGGACATTAGCGCAAAATTCTCCGGCCGTGTAAACCAGTGTACAACTTGCGCGTAGGGAAAGGCATTGGCCTCCAGCAACTCATGATCCCTGCGCAACTGAGGAAAGGGTATCACAGCCCCGTGATCAAACAGGGCACCTACCCGCTTACAACCTTCCTCCCTTCATCGTTGGAAGATCTGGGATGCGCAACCTGGCGGAAAGTCGGGGTTATCGACTATGGGGGACAAGGGAGAGGGAAACGTCGTCCACCCATTCGGGCCCGCAAAGCCGGCCTGCAAAGCGATCCCACATTTAAGAGTTGGGGAAGTAATCGAAGAAGAGTATAGCCCCCATGCTCTGTGCCGACGTGGAAGCCACAGCTCCCTCCATATGTTCCGGCCAGCCACCGTCTGATCCATAAAATTCCAGTGCTTGCTGGAAAGTGGTCTTTTGCACTCCGTGGTGAAGCGAAGACATGTTGCCTGGTAGTAGGTGCGCACGATCTGGAAGCCGAGCCCTTCCTGCGCTTTCGGGGAGGTCACATGCGCAAGCACAAGGCGTGGTTTCTTATTGTCCCACAGGAATCTATTAAGCAGCCCCTGGAGTTTGCGAAGGGCACCCGGCGGCGGGCTCAAAGGGAGCATTTGGAAGATATAGAGGATGCGCGGTAGAACCGTCATCTTCACTGCCGCCAGCCTGCCAAACCAGGCCAACTTGAGACGAGACCAGGCCACCAGGGCCTTGGTCGTCTGTTCCAGCAACAGAGAGTAGTTAAGAGTGGCTGTTTTAAAATGGAAGGGGTCAAACGAATGCCGAGATAGGTAATATCCGTGGATACCCACTGAAAGTGAAAGTCTTGCTGGAGGTCCTGAACCTCTGTCTCAGGGAGAGAGATATTAAGAATTTGTGACTTTGAGAAGTTGACCTTAAACCCCGCCAACCTGCCAAAGGTAGAGAGCCCTGTCGTCAAGTACCGCAGAGTCGTCCGCGGCTGCATAAGAGAGAGGATGACGTCATCAGCATACATACTGATTTTATGGGTGTCCGCTCCGAACGTCAAACCCACCACATCAGGGTTGGAACGAATGTGCTGAGCAAAAGGCTCCATATAGAGTGCGAACAAGAGGGGGGATAAGGGGCACCCTTGTCGGGTGCCCCGGGCAATAGGGAACATGGTGGATTTGCAGCCATTAACCCGCACCGCCGCTCTGGGGGAGGCATATAGGCAGCGCACCCATCGAATGAAGTTGTCCCCAAAGCCAAATGTACGGAGCACCGCAAATAAATAATCCCAGTCCACCCAATCAAAGGCCTTCTCCGCGTCGATTGATAGCAGAAAGGCCGGGTATGTGATCTATGGACAAAATCAATGAGGTGCAATAACCTCTTGGTATTATCCCCTCCTTGTCCTGAGGGTATAAAGCCTGCTTGGTCCGGGTCTATGATGGCATCCATGAGGGGGTTAAGACGGGAAGCTAACACACCCGCAAATAATTTCGCATCAACATTAAGGAGCGAGATCGGCCTGTACGATCCACACACATTGGGATCCTTCCCAGGTTTGAGAAGTACAGAGATGGCTGCCTCAGACATGGAAGGCGTCATCTCCCCGGTATCGAGGAAGGAATTAAAAAGCTTTGTTAGAAGAGGAGCCAGTTCCACACAGAACTGCTTATAGAATAATGCTGAAAAGCCATCCGGGCCCGGCGATTTAGCCACTTTGAGCCGCGCAATCTCTGAAATCAACTCCTCGAGACAGATAGGAGAGTCTAGATCATCGGCCGATGACTTAAGTAAGGGGGTGATATTACTGGAGGACAGATAGTCTCTTGGATCAGGCAAAGGGGCGCCTTCCGTCGAGTAAAGGTGCTGGTAAAATTGACTGAATGTGTCAGCAATCAGTGCATCCGTGGTATGCTCCACCGCATTCGAACCACGGATGACAGGGATGGCAGACATCTGTGCCTGCACTTGTAATCGATGCGCCAGCATCCTCCCACTCTTATCTCCACTGAGGTAGAATTTATGCCTCAGCTGCAGGAGCGCGTGCTCAGCCCTATCCAAATCCAAATGCTTCAGCATACGGCGCCGTGTTTCCAATTCCCTCAACACCCTCGGCGCCCCAGTGCGCTTGTGAACTACTTCCAATTCCTCAACCGCCGCCTCTAGCTCCCCGCGGTTCTGTTTGCGGAGTCGCGTAAAAGACGCAGCAACCGCAATAAATTCCCCACGAACTACGAGTTTTAGGGCTTCCCAGACCGACGCAAGATCTTGCGCATTCTCAGAGAAATAGTGCTTGATAACGGTTCGAATCCTTTGAATGACGTCATCGAATGAAGCAGGGAATCACGAAGGCGCCAGCCCGGAGGAGTAGAACGCGCACAGCGTGCCGGTAATTAGACTGAGAGGAAGGCATGATCTGAGAGGGATCGAGGAGTAATTGTCGCAGCGCGCAAATGAGGGAGAAGAGATGTAGAGGTCAGAAAGTGATCAAGACGCGCGTATGTTTTGTGTGCCGCTGAAAAGTAGGTATAGTCGCAGTCCTTCGGGTGCTGGATTCGCCACACATCACCTAAACCGCAGTCAGAAAGCCACTGTTTCCCAGCACTTGACAATGCCCCCTCTTGGTAAGACCGCAACCCCGACCTATTGACCTTCGGATCCATTACCAGATTTGAGTCTCCCCCAATCAGAAGCACTGGATCCGGGGAAGCAAGAACCTCAGATAGGGCTGAGCGCAAGAGGGGTTCCTGCCGTTCATTCGGGGCATATAAAGACCCAACCGTAAAATGCATGTCCCCCCATTGCACCCTGACTGCCAGGAACCGCCACTTCACCTCCGCTATCGTAGAGACCAACTTGCATTGCGACCGTGTGCTAAAAAGGATCGCCACCCCATTGTGTTTGGACTGGCCCGAGGACCAAAACTGCTGTGGGAAGCACCTATCCCGCCTGCGCTTCGTATCTTTAGGCAGAAGGTGAGTTTCTTGCAGTAAACAGATATCCCCCCCAGCATTCTCTAAAAGGGACAGTATGGCTAACCGCTTGACCGTATTATTCAGCCCTCGTACATTCAAGCTAACAATAGTCAGGTCCCTACTCATCGATACAAAAAAGAAGGGAGCGTCTATATACCGACCCCAAACCCCCAGGATCAACCCTAATGGAAATCAGCCTCACCATGTGGACTATCAGCCGATCACGGCCATGAACTGATGCGGAGCCCCAAAAAAACACCCTACAACAACCCCTATCAATGACACAGAAAATCCCTAAGCAAGACATAACAAAACAAGGCAAGAAAAATACAGCTCAGTGAGCACCCAAGGAAACAGGGTTGAAGGTCGTCTCCTAAAAAAAAAAACGCCCTCCAAGAGGAAAAATCCCTGAAGCAAAAGGGCAAAAACTGGTACTCTTAGGAAATGTCAACAGTTCGTCTCATTGAGCAAATGTTCAAGGTGCCGCGGCTCATCCTTAATCCGAACCATAGGGCACCTAACAAGTCCCTGGCACGTCAGGTATCAGAGAAAGTGTGTGCCGTCGGACAACTCCTCACCTCCAGCGCCAGCAACTGAGCCCAAAAGGATGTCAAGGTACGTGAATCAGGGGACATCAGTGTTGTCGGTCACCTGCAACACCGACGAAAGGACCGCTTCTCTCTCCAACCGCCTGACAGATGCATCCGGCTTAGAGCTAGACGATGGACCCCCAACCCGCTGCCAATTGGAGGAGTGCCTGCGCCGCCGAGGGCGAGCATGAGCAGGCTCAGGAGGAGTAGAAGGTCGGTCCAAGCCCAGCGCGGAGCAGGCATCCTCAAGGGAGCGAAGTTGCAGGAGCGAAGTTGCAGGAGCTTGCCGTTGAGCTTAAAGATGAGGCGGGATGGATGTCCCCAGGAGTAAGCTATACCCCGTTCTCTGAGATGACTGGTAACAGGCTTAAACGCTCTGCGTTTAGCCAGCGTGGAAGCCGCCAAGTCCTGAAGAGGTTGTTAAAGAAGGGGTCAACCCAAAATCACTGGGACCTGGGTAAAGAACAGTAAAAGCAAAACTGGTCCCAGCATAAAACAAACCATATAAAATAAGCATCAATAAGCATTTAGACAAAAACTGAAGAAAGTTCAAGTGTTATTTTAATCACACTGAACCAACGTAAACATGTACCTGATTCAATTATTTAGATACAAATCTTTTCAACAAATAATGAATGTGCCCCGAAAGGGAGGGAAAGGAGGGTGGGGTTAGTGATTGAGTGTGGACTTTAAGGGAAGAAGTGAGAACAATAGTATATCCACTTAATCACAATCGAATTGGTCGGCATTATTGAATCAATGCCACATGTTACATATAGAATCCATCATAAGATACAATGTAAACAAATTCGGAAAACGCCATGTATGATGAAAATCACAGTGCACCATGTACTAGTGATGATACTGGCAGTAATGTTGTGTCGACGTTTCGACCCCTTTATTGGTGTAGATATACACTTAGACCTTACAAAGTGGGGTCTTCCTCAGGACTAGGGTGCATGTGGAAAAAAGGGGGAGGAGGGCACCTACAAAAAAACCAAATAAAACGAGTGTAAGGATGGTTAAAATCAATTCAACTTTGGGAACATAATAAATTCAAAAGTTCCAAAAGATTACCGTATCAACCAGACGGCAGGATTCTGTGACGCAATGAGTCGTCAAAGAAAATGGGGTACGGAATCTCCCAGCAGTATAAGAACGAGAGAGTGATTGTCACCTAAACGAATTAGGGTGATCATTAATTTAACAGTCTCCCAAGACTAAGAGATCAATAGAATTAGTAATTTAAATAATGAAAACTTACTTGATGTCAGAAACACGAAACCACTGTTGTGTAATCCAAGAGCCGTCCAAAAACAGCCTTGATGAAACTGTGGCCAATAATCCACGTGTTGGGGTAAAGGAAAGGGGCTGTGCCTCCACTGGATACCCACCAGAGAATGAATCTACACATAAGAGAGGAGAAATAAAATCAAAGCTGCGGACCCTGCAGCAACTTAAAAAGTCGTGGGAGGGTAATGGGGAAATCACAGTGTAATATCGTGATGTGTCCTACCCTATTGTAAACAGATCTAATCTTAAAGTGAATGGTGTCAGATTAATGGTAACAAGGCTAGGGTATGAGTATTAAGCTAGCGCATCCCCAACTCAAAGATCGGGACCGTAATGGAGGAGAAAGACTCCATCGATACAAACGTTCCGCTCAGGTAAGGGTCCCGGTGTCCAAGTTAATAAGCTGACAACGCGACGGAACCACCCAAATCCTTTAAGGTTAAAAACAGGCTTGACTAATGTTCATTCCATCAAGAAAACCCTAGTGTGAGATATTGCGGAGGAGCAGTACTCACCCTCTTAGTCAAGCCTCACTTCATGAATGAAAAAGGCAGCGCGCGGTCGGCCCGTTCCAATATCTTTTGACGGGAGACGCGCAGAAAGACACGTGGCCCCCGTTACCGTGCTGCCGCTAGATGCCGGTGGGGCAATGTAATAGAAAAAAGACTCGCAAACCGCATTGGACACGAATAAAAATGTATAGGTAGTGAGAATATTATGTATTAAGGACGGTGACCCTAATGATGGCCAACTCCAAAAAATGTTTATGTTCATAATGTCAACAATGCCTGAGTGGTGAAAAGACACAAGGTTCGTGGTCAGCATGCCCTGAATAATTACATTTAGAAACATCCGTTCAAGATTGCAAAACATGCTAAATTCATTGAAATTGAACTCCACATACATTCAAATCCTATTTACAAAACGGAATACTGGTGAATTAGATAAGGAGAGCCTTACTCGTACATTCGGCTCATGGATCTTATTAATGCCTCAGCTGAGAAACTGTCGATTCGAGCCAGTTCTATGGTTGACAATTAGATTAGGAAAAAACATTTCATAGCATGGCAATCAATTCAAAATACATATTGAACGATCAAAATGTCATTCATCAAGAAAGATATCGACATACATTGAGAGTCCGATGGAAAATGAATAAGCATTGTTTTGGAAACATAAGCAGGAAAAAACAAACAAATTGCAATGGCCCATAGTTATACATGAGTATACACATAAAGAATGTTCAAAATCTACAGATGTTCATAAGTAACGAGAGGGGGGAGTTATTTCAAAACACCCAGAAAGAGATTGCATGGAAAAGGGGGATCACTACCACCCTACAAACAGGAATTTGGACATTCTAAGTTATTCAAACAACTCTCAAAATAGGAGTATGAATATTAATTACGGAGAACTGCTAGTTGGGCGTTAGTACCATCTAATTCATTTAACCCATTGGCTACTGTATCCAAGCGTATCATCCATTTGGATTCTCTCAAATTCAGAATGGCGGAAAGATTACCACCTCTTGGTCCCAACATTACTTTCTCAAGCACCAACCATTGTAAATCTTCAGGCTTATGATTTTTGAGACCACAGTGCTCAACCAATGGGGCCCCTGCTACAGTACACCGGATTCTGCTATGGTGTTGCAGAATTCTAGATTTCACTTTTTGTTGTGTTTGACCAATGTAAAGTAATCCGCAGGGGCAGATTATGGCATAAATTACATTGGCCGAGTTGCAATTGGTAAATGAATTTAAGATGATTGAGTGTTCTTTATAGACACATTTTTTTGTCGTGTTCGTGGTTTCACAGGCCTTGCAGTGTCCACATTTGAAGTGACCAATTACTGGTGGGAGATTCCAAAGTTCTTGAATTGTAGGTTTAGATACAGTCTCCAGGAAGGAGTGGACTACATGATCCTTAATGCTCATGGCTTTTTTGAAAGAGTGCATGGTGGGATGGGTTGGTCAATGTCATCTGCTACTAAGCCCCAATGCTTGTTTATCACTTTCTTGATTGCATTACTTCTTGTTGAAAACGTAGTGACACAAATCATTCGCTGTAAAGTCATGTCTTGCTTGTCTTTAGGTGTTAATAGGGTCTCTCGAGGATTGAACCAAGCCCTTTTTCGTGCTTTCTTCACCAATCTCCTCGGGTATCCCCTTGTCAGCAATCGGTTGCTCAGATCTTCAGCTCAAGCCATGTAGTCCTCTTTCTTGGTACAGTTTCTCCAGATCCTCAGGAATTGGCCCACCGGTAGATTATCTCTCAGCCCACGTGGGTGGTGGCTGTTATACCTGAGCAGGGAATTGCGTTCAGCCGGTTTCCGGTATAACGTTGTATGCAGTTTATTCTCCTCACAGTAGATCTTGATGTCAAGAAAGGCAAGTTCTTTGTTGTCAGACTGAATTGTAAACTGGATATGGGAATTGCATTGATTAAGCCAGTTATGAAAGACAGCCAGATCTGTGGAATCTCCATTCCAGATAAAAAGTATATCATCGATATACCGTTTCCATAGGTTGATCTTGTCAGAAAATGGATTGTTATTGAAGATAAACAATCTTTCAAAATGGTCCATATAAATGATCGCTAGATACGGTGCGAAGGCTGCTCCCATGGCTACACCTCTTGTTTGAATGTAATATTCTCCTTGGAAGGAAAATAAATTTTTCTTCATGGCAATCGTTAGTAGAGAGATAATGAATTCTGTAGGCACTCTCATTGGCGATGTTCGTGTATTCAGGACTTCAGTTACAATTGTCAGGGCCGGTTCCGGGGGAATGCTGGTATATAAGGACACGATATCACAGGTCACAAGTAGTTGCTCACTGGGATCAAAAGGTAATTGATCAACCAGATTGATGGTTTTCATCGTGTCACGCAAATACGCTACAGTGTTCTCTGCCAGTTGTTTCAGGAAAAAATCGACATACTTGCATAGAGGCTCTAGTAAAGAGCCGCATCCCGAGACGATGGGGCGTCCCGGTGGATTATGCATATGCTTGTGGATTTTGGGTAGGGTGTAAATTGTTGGTAATCGGGGATGCTTCTGATTCAAATAATCAAACTCCAGTTTGCTTAGAAAGCCCTCTGCATTTCCTTCAGAGGTGATCTTCAGAGGTGATCCTGAAACTGTACCAAGAAAGAGGACTACATGGCTGAATCTGAAGATCTGAGCAACCGATTGCTGACAAGGGGATACCCGAGGAGATTGGTGAAGAAAGCACGAAAAAGGGCCTGGTTCAATCCTCGAGAGACCCTATTAACACCTAAAGACAAGCAAGACATGACTTTACAGCGAATGATTTGTGTCACTACGTTTTCAACAAGAAGTAATGCAATCAAGAAAGTGATAAACAAGCATTGGGGCTTAGTAGCAGATGACATTGACCAACCCATCCCACCAATGCACTCTTTCAAAAAAGCCATGAGCATTAAGGATCATGTAGTCCACTCCTTCCTGTAGACTGTATCTAAACCTACAATTCAAGAACTTTGGAATCTCCCACCAGTAATTGGTCACTTCAAATGTGGACACTGCAAGGCCTGTGAAACCATGAACACGACAAAAATGTTTGTCTATAAAGAACACTCAATCATCTTAAATTCATTTACCAATTGCAACTCGGCCAATGTAATTTATGCCATAATCTGCCCCTGCGGATTACTTTACATTGGTCAAACACAACAAAAAGTGAAATCTAGAATTCTGCAACACCATAGCAGAATCCGGTGTACTGTAGCAGGGGCCCCATTGGTTGAGCACTGTGGTCTCAAAAATCATAAGCCTGAAGATTTACAATGGTTGGTGCTTGAAAAAGTAATGTTGGGACCAAGAGGTGGTAATCTTTCCGCCATTCTGAATTTGAGAGAATCCAAATGGATGATACGCTTGGATACAGTAGCCAATGGGTTAAATGAATTAGATGGTACTAACGCCCAGCTAGCAGTTCTCCGTAATTAATATTCATACTCCTATTTTGAGAGTTGTTTGAATAACTTAGAATGTCCAAGTTCCTGTTTGTAGGGTGGTAGTGATCCCCCTTTTCCATGCAATCTCTTTCTGGGTGTTTTGAAATAACTCCCCCCTCTCATTACTTATGAACATCTGTAGATTTTGAACATTCTTTATGTGTATACTCATGTATAACTATGGGCCATTGCAATTTGTTTGTTTTTTCCTGCTTATGTTTCCAAAACAATGCTTATTCATTTTCCATCGGACTCTCAATGTATGTCGATATCTTTCTTGATGAATTACATTTTGATCATTCAATATGTATTTTGAATTTATTGCCATGCTATGAAATGTTTTTTCCTAATCTAATTGTCAACCATAAAACTGGCTCGAATCGACAGTTTCTCTGCTGAGGCATTAATAAGATCCATGAGCCGAATGTACGAGTAAGGCTCTCCTTATCTAATTCACCAGGATTCCGTTTTGTAAATAGGATTTGAATGTATGTGGAGTTCAATTTCAATGAATTTAGCATGTTTTGCAATCTTGAACGGATGTTTCTAAATGTAATTATTCAGGGCATGCTGACCACGAACCTTGTGTCTTTTCACCACTCAGTCAATGTTGACATTATGAACATAAACATTTTTCAGAGTTGGCCATCATTAGGGTCACCGTCCTTAATACATAATATTCTCACTACCTAAACATTTTTATTCGTGTCCAATGCGGTTTGCGAGTCTTTTTTCTATTACATTGCCCCAACGGCATCTAGCGGCAGCACGGTAACGGGGGCCACGTGTCTTTCTGCGCGTCTCCCGTCAAAAGACATTGGAACAGGCCGACCGCGCGCTGCCTTTTTCATTCATGAAGTGAGGCTTGACTAAGAGGGTGAGTACTGCTCCTCCGCAATATCTCACACTAGGGTTTTCTTGATGGAATGAACATTAGTCAAGCCTGTTTTTAACCTTAAAGGATTTGGGTGGTTCCGTCGCGTTGTCAGATTATTAACTTGGACACCGGGACCCTTACCTGAGCGGAACGTTTGTATCGATGGAGTCTTTCTCCTCCATTACGGTCCCGATCTTTGAGTTGGGGATGCGCTAGCTTAATACTCATACCCTAGCCTTGTTACCATTAATCTGACACCATTCACTTTAAGATTAGATCTGTTTACAATAGGGTAGGACACATCACGATATTACACTGTGATTTCCCCATTACCCTCCCACGACTTTTTAACTTGCTGCAGGGTCCGCAGCTTTGATTTTATTTCTCCTCTCTTATGTGTAGATTCATTCTCTGGTGGGTATCCAGTGGAGGCACAGCCCCTTTCCTTTACCCCAACACGTGGATTATTGGCCACAGTTTCATCAAGGCTGTTTTTGGACGGCTCTTGGATTACACGACAGTGGTTTCGTGTTTCTGACATCGAGTAAGTTTTCATTATTTAAATTACTAATTCTATTGATCTCTTAGTCTTGGGAGACTGTTAAATTAATGATCACCCTAATTCGTTTACGTGACAATCACTCTCTCGTTCTTATACTGCTGGGAGATTCCGTACCCCATTTTCTTTGACGACTCATTGCGCCACAGAATCCTGCCGTCTGGTTGATACGGTAATCTTTTGGAACTTTTGAATTTATTATGTTCCCAAAGTTGAATTGATTTTAACCATCCTTACACTCGTTTTATTTGGGTTTTTTGTAGGTGCCCTCCTCCCCCTTTTTTCCACATGCACCCTAGTCCTGAGGAAGACCCCACTTTGTAAGGTCTAAGTGTATATCTACACCAATCAAGGGGTCGAAACGTCGACACAACATTACTGCCAGTATCATCACTAGTACATGGTGCACTGTGATTTTCATCATACATGGCGTTTTCCGAATTTGTTTACATTGTATCTTATGATGGATTCTATATGTAACATGTGGCATTGATTCAATAATGCCGACCAATTCGATTGTGACTAAGTGGATATACTATTGTTCTCACTTCTTCCCTTAAAGTCCACACTCAATCACTAACCCCACCCTCCTTTCCCTCCCTTTCGGGGCACATTCATTATTTGTTGAAAAGATTTGTATCTAAATAATTGAATCAGGTACATGTTTACGTTGGTTCAGTGTGATTAAAATAACACTTGAACTTTCTTCAGTTTTTGTCTAAATGCTTATTGATGCTTATTTTATATGGTTTGTTTTGTGCTGGGACCAGTTTTGCTTATAAAGTCCTGAAAGAGAGCAGGCTGATGACCTCGGAACTGCACCGAATGTAGGTCTCTGGCTTTGCGGAGGATTCGTTCCTTAATTTGGAAATCGTGCACACAGACAAGGATATCCGGAGGGGGAGTCTTAGCACCGTGCGGGAGACCCACCCGGTGGACTCGATCCAACTGAACCGCCCGACCCTCCTCATCACCCAGGATCTGCTGAAACAGGGCACTGATGTAGGCACAGAGATCATCCCCCTCTAACTTCCACGGAACCGCCCGAATGTGTTTTTATTACATCTGGAGCGGTTCTCCAAATCTTCCGCATGCGCCTGTAGATCCAGATTCTGTTCTTTGAGTCGGATCATCTCCTGTTGAAGTTGGTGCAAGTCGTCCGCCCTACCCAGGTCATGCTCTTCCAAAGTCGCAACCCGCTCCCCTATGGCGTCGACATCCCGCCTGACATCCCTAAGATCCGAGGAGAGCTGGGAGCGCAACTCTTGAATGTCCTCTTTCATGGAGGAGAACAGCTCAACCATAAAAGCTTTGGTCGCTGGGGCATCCTCATCATCCACTGCAAGGGACCTGGCATCGGGCCGTGAGGCAGGCGGACCAGGGGCGGCCTGAAATGGCCTTGTCCCTTTTGCCTTTATTGGACGTCATGGTGCAGAAAAGCGGCGGGGAACTGCCACAGGGTAGCCCACACTCAAGCAAGGGGAAAGAGCCGCACCAACCCCCGACAGGGCCCCCCCACCAGGCAGGCCGTCGGGAGGCGAGTTACGGAGGAGCGACGCAGCCTGCAGCTAAGAGGACCAAGCCGGCAAAGGAGCAGTCACACCAGCACCACAGCGCCTGGGATCAAGCCAGAGCAGTCCAAAGAGGAAGCACCCCCGAAGAGTGCACCACGACTTGGTTATAGCCAGTCCCTATCCCCAAAGTCCCACCAGTGGGGTCCCAGCCACCTGCAAGCAGAAAAGAGAGCACGGCCCGTTGTTCACCTCCGCCCATTGAATCACGAGCCGACCACACGCCTCACAGGAGCGGGGCAGGCCATGAGCCCCAAGTCGCAGAGAGAATCAATATGTGCAAGAGGCTGCGTGCCACACTCCAGCTGACGCCTCCAGCACACGGCCCCAGTCCCAGCCGGTACCAGCCTCCTATGCAAGCAGGGGGAATGGGGGGCACCAGGAGCTGACAGCCTCCGCCCCACCCCCACAATCAGCGACAACACCATCCGCCGAAATGCGGACCGAGCCCCACCACAGGCGGCACACCGTGCTTCTCACCTCCACCAGCCGCGCAGCACACCTGTAGATGTGGAGGCCCTCGGTGTAATCGGAGCCGCCGGTCAAGCGCTGCTCCCTGCACCCAGCTCCAGACGAAGCTGGACCCACAGCCCCCTCCTCTCCTCCGACTCCAGCGTGGGCACCGTCCACCGGTCTGTTGTCCGATCATGCTCACTGCCCCTCCGCTCCTCACCTCAGCCGCCCCGATGCGGGGGCAACAAGATTCCTCTAATAGCAGCGGCGGGCCCCCTCCTCACCCGGTGATCTTCTCGGCCCAAAGGCCTGCCGCCATCAGAGAGCAGCCGCGCTACCGAGGAAGCAGAAAATGTCCTCTTTCATGGAGGAGAACAGCTCAACCATAAAAGCTTTGGTCGCTGGGGCATCCTCATCATCCACTGCAAGGGACCTGGCATCGGGCCGTGAGGCAGGCGGACCAGGGGCGGCCTGAAATGGCCTTGTCCCTTTTGCCTTTATTGGACGTCATGGTGCAGAAAAGCGGCGGGGAACTGCCACAGGGTAGCCCAGACTCAAGCAAGGGGAAAGAGCCGCACCAACCCCCGACAGGGCCCCCCCACCAGGCAGGCCGTCGGGAGGCGAGTTACGGAGGAGCGACGCAGCCTGCAGCTAAGAGGACCAAGCCGGCAAAGGAGCAGTCACACCAGCACCACAGCGCCTGGGATCAAGCCAGAGCAGTCCAAAGAGGAAGCACCCCCGAAGAGTGCACCACGACTTGGTTATAGCCAGTCCCTATCCCCAAAGTCCCACCAGTGGGGTCCCAGCCACCTGCAAGCAGAAAAGAGAGCACGGCCCGTTGTTCACCTCCGCCCATTGAATCACGAGCCGACCACACGCCTCACAGGAGCGGGGCAGGCCATGAGCCCCAAGTCGCAGAGAGAATCAATATGTGCAAGAGGCTGCGTGCCACACTCCAGCTGACGCCTCCAGCACACGGCCCCAGTCCCAGCCGGTACCAGCCTCCTATGCAAGCAGGGGGAATGGGGGGCACCAGGAGCTGACAGCCTCCGCCCCACCCCCACAATCAGCGACAACACCATCCGCCGAAATGCGGACCGAGCCCCACCACAGGCGGCACACCGTGCTTCTCACCTCCACCAGCCGCGCAGCACACCTGTAGATGTGGAGGCCCTCGGTGTAATCGGAGCCGCCGGTCAAGCGCTGCTCCCTGCACCCAGCTCCAGACGAAGCTGGACCCACAGCCCCCTCCTCTCCTCCGACTCCAGCGTGGGCACCGTCCACCGGTCTGTTGTCCGATCATGCTCACTGCCCCTCCGCTCCTCACCTCAGCCGCCCCGATGCGGGGGCAACAAGATTCCTCTAATAGCAGCGGCGGGCCCCCTCCTCACCCGGTGATCTTCTCGGCCCAAAGGCCTGCCGCCATCAGAGAGCAGCCGCGCTACCGAGGAAGCAGAAAATGGCGGGCGCTCCGTCTCCACCGCATCGGATCGCACCAGGATCTGTCACCGGACGGCGGTCCACCGGCAGGGCAGTGCAAGGAGGCCTCAAGTATCCAACGTCTTCTTAGGAGCCCACATGCGAAGCGGCAGCCAACGTCATTGCCGTCGAGTCCACCCCAGGGGCCGCCGGGCCGCAGCAAGGCCGGGGCCAGGCAGGCCAGCTCGCAGGGATAAACACCGGGGCAGCAAGAAAGGAGTCCGCCGCTTACACCAGGATGGCAGCAGGCAACAATCCACCAGCTGGTAAGCACAGATGGGCACTATTGAGGATGATAATCAAGGCAAATGTCGGGCGGCGCCGGAGGGATAGTTAAACACGTCCTATCTCGGCGCCCTCTTGGCCACGCCCCCCAAATAACATGTTTTACATCTGCTGCTCTTTGTTCAGCAACAGTAGGAAAACACTCAGGGGCATATTCACAAAAAAAGTCACACAGCACAGTAAGTCACCTTGATGCTCTGTGCTAGGTGACAGGAAAAGGGCAGGAATGTGCTGTATTTAAAAGAATACGATGCATTCCTGTCCTTTCCCCTACCCTGGCGCACACTGGGCTGCCTAGCACCAACGTAAGCACCCTTGCACCCTGGTGCAAGGGTGCCTGTGTTGCATGTAGGATTGTTTTTGCACAGGAGGGGGCACCTTCTTTCACAAAAACAATTCTGCGAGGCCTTTTCCTCTTTCTATGTCTGCTGCAGGATGCAACACACATAGGAAGGGGTACAAACGAGGTGAAATAATATATATTACTCCACCGTCATGCCTCTCTTGAGGAGGCGTATCAGTTTGGCGGATTCCCAGGTTTACTGTTCTTGTAAATCTGGGAATGCATATAAATCCATGGATGTTACATGGGAACACCCAAGCAACACCCATGGAAACGCCTCCCTGCCGCAGAGTAGTGCAACACAGCAATTTGCACTGCGTTACATTCCTCCAGATTTATGAAGCCAAGCGGGGGCCATGCAAAGTGGCCTTGCATGGCTTCATAGACCTCTTTCTTGAGTTGCATCGCTTTTGCACTAAAGTATGTGATGCAGGAGCAACACACCGGGACTCGTAAATATGTCCCTCAATGTAGCGCCAACATGTCCTAGCACATCTACATCGCAAGACTGGAAACCAGCAAATGGCCACCATTGTGTCAGCACACGTATATACATGCTAACGCACAGCCGTAATCCAGAAATGCGTTTCTTATTGCAACATGGCCATAGTTTTTATCTAATCGTTTTCGAAAACATATGAGTCAACTACAACTAGTCCAAAATGCTGCAGTAAAACAGATTTTTAATCTTCCTAAATCCTAGTCCATTAAGCAGGGACTTCGCAAGCTGCACTGGCTTCCCATGCACAGCTGGGCTACAATTAAAGCCCTCTGCTTGGCCCTCAAAGGACTGCATAACTCTGGATCAGAATTCCTCAGGTCGGCTTTCAAGACATACAACCCCAAGAGAGAACTCAGATCGGCCAATGCCAATCTATTAGTTGTTCTGACATTTAAAAAGATGCAATGGGGCGGCAGAGGTATAGTCCTCAAATCTATCAAACTCTGGAACCGCCTCCCACCCCACCTCAGAGCTATTCCTTCATTAACATCGATTAGGAAGGAGATAAAAACCTGGCTATTTAACATCTAAGCCCCCACTTACCTGCCTCTTCTGACAACGCCAAGACACTTCTAGTAATCGCGTGCTTTAAAAACAGTAAATACATTAAAAGAAATTCAAAAGGAAACAAGCATTGCAAAGCAAATAGCTTTCTACTTCAGGACTGTTCTTGTGTTTTTACAGTGCTCCGTTGCTTTGTAGTTACATTTCCGCTCTATAAATGCCATACATGTGCACAGACACAACCTGGTAATGCTTCATCATATTATTAGTGAAATCTTCACTGTAAATCATGCATGGTCAAAGCACACTGGGGGGCATATTCTCAAGGACCTATCGCCGATTTATCGGCACTTTTTCGCAGCCAAAGTCGCAATAAATTTATCTCCCCATTCACAAGCTAGTGCAAACAGCCAATATCACCATTTTTCCAGCAATAGCATCCCCAAAAAACATTGCCACGGATGACCCCGGCAACTATCGCTAATGAGATGCAGTGTAGGCGTTCCCGAGCAAAAAGCCACGACAACACCACACCTCCACATTCTCAATGACCAGCTACATCAGCGATAAGATCACAAAACATGCGATAAGGCGCGTTAGCAGCAGGAAATTAAGACCAGGACAGCGGACCTGCAGAAAACGCACCAACCTCACAGACCCAACACCAGAGAATGTCATTGCCCACTACAGGCTAATAAAGACAACCATCCTACACATCTTGACCACTCTTGCCCACAGGCTGACGGAACCTACAGAGCGGACAACCAACATCCCTCCGCAGACAAAGCTGCTGGCTGTGCTGCATTTGTTGGCCTCTGGGAACTTCCAAACAACAACCACCAGAGTCGGAGGAGTTTCACAGCCAGCCCAATCAAAGTTCATCACACCTGCCCTGGATGCCATCATCAGCTTGGTACCCCAGTACCTATACGTCCCCCACAAAGTGCAGGAACAGCTGGAGACCAAGCATGGACCATACGCCATAGCTGGATTCCCGCACGTGTTAGGGGCAATTGACTGCACACATGTGTTACTTGTGCCCTCTGCCGACACTGCACACAAGTACCTCAACAGAAAGCACACGCATTCCATCAATGTGAGGGCAACAGTGGACAACCTGGGAATCACCACCAATGTCGTCGCCAACTACCTAGGTGGTATGCATGGTTCCTACTTCTACCGACAGTCCATCATCAACCAGCGCTAACAGGATGGCACCCATGGAAATGCATTGCTCATTGGCAAGTACCACATGAACACATCACACCCCCCAACTCCACAATCATGCAACTCACAACTCTGGGAATGCACACGTCACAGACACACAAGCTAAGCAGCCTCCCCAGACCATCACGACCTCCGCAACACAAAGTACTCCTTTTTCGTTTACATACTCCACCGGCCTACACAGTTGTAAAGTCGGTCACACATTTGGAACTGAGTCTTGATTACTCAATGGCAGAGTACACACTTTATAGTAGATTTTATGTCACTGTACTCCCTTCGATGTGGTGCCACCAACTCTGTGCATAGCATCCGAACGACACCTGTCTGTGGTCCCTTGCTGATTACTGCCTTCGGCCTACACTGCGGTCGAGTAGGTCACACAGTTGGAACTGAGTCTTTATTTGTGTATTGCAGAGTTCATATCATTGAACGCATGGAGAGGAGTAAGAGGAAGACGTGGTTCAGTCCAGAGGAAAAAAGGATCCTTGTTACGGAGGTGATCAAACACTGCCAACAACTGCTCTGGTGTCACTAACTCTGTTCCTTGCGAGCCAACGACACGTGGCTGTGGGCCCCTGCTGACCGCTGCCTCGGGCCTACACTGCGGTCAATTAGGACACACACTGGGACCTCAGTCTTGAATTATGTATGGCAGATTTGATATCATTGTACTGGCCTCATCGCAGACTCCATAATCCTTCAGCTCCTGTGCCACTAAGTCTGTTCCCCGACATCCATGGACACTTTCTGGTTAAACTTTGGTGGCGACTGAGTCTATGGACTGGGGGTTGTCTTCATCATCATGTCGGTAATACTGATTTTTTGGGTGAAAAGAGGCTGTAGCATTCCACTCCTCAATTTTCCACTTCCGGATGGCTTCTACCCTCTGCATCATGCCCTGGAGGACACCTTCCACTGTACCCTGCAACCCTCCACCACATTCACCTCGGACATCGTTGAGGACCCGCTCAGCTCGTGTGGCCCATCTCACTGCACCGCAAGTCACCGTCCTGTGGCGGTGTGCCAGTGCTGGCCGCAGTGCATCCAGGGCCACTAACTCTGTGCAGCTCAAGTCAGGGACCCTGTCCGTGAGATATTGGATGGCCTCTGAGACGATGGCCTTGGGGGTCATCAATGCCATGTGTCTGTGGTCCCACGCTGTCCGCTGCCTCCGGCCTCAACTGCGGTCCACCAGGGCTCACACATCAAATCGAGTTCTGACTGGCCCGGACATCGCATCACTGCAGGAGGCACATGCCACCACTGCCAGTACCACCTCCAAACACCAACTCCAGAGTCGAAACAGCCGTACTGGCAGACTAACAGAGTTGCTCACACCTGTCGTGGATGCCATCATCTTCCTTATATCCTGCACAGCACTCCAGGTGCCACTCACTCAGTGCACCACGACTCATGGACCATTTCTGAATGAGTTGTGTGCTGTGGTGAGCTCACGCAGCAATGTCACCTCAGTTAGTGTGGGAGACCTGGGACGATGATGAGGAAGATGATGCATGTGTAACACACCCCACTGTAGCTGCATCAGGAATAACCAGAAGGCACACAATCCTAGACATTTTCTTCACATGAGCGTACTCAGCTCTAATGCCCCGACATCAGTGCACTGCAACTCACGGACATTTCTGTTTGCAGATTGGGTGACCTCTGTACTTGCTCCGGCTACCACCATGATGCTCCGCAGTTGTCTCTGTAATGCTGGTGTTTTCTCTTTACCCTTTATTGGTGTTCACCATTCAAGTTGTTGACAGCACCAACCACCCCGTGCGGGCTGTCCACACTCAACTTATACCCATCCAGCACAGGCGTCACTGGACATGTGACCCTGCCAATAAAGGGGTCAGGCGCACGTGCCCATAGCCAGTTCCACAAACTATCTGCGTGTGTCCGTGTGGTCATGATGTATGCATGAGGGCCCCGGGGCCTACAACATTACATTGTGCTGTGTACAGTGGACGCAACCATGTCACCGCTGGCAGCGGGTAAGACCTTGGACATGTAGCTTTGTCGTCACCCACTCAATACGTAGGAGGAGTGGACTGGGCCGTCGTACAGAGTTCCTGCGTGGGGGTGTGAGTGATGATTCCGGGGCTCTGGCCGTGGTTCATTGCAGGGAATGTCCATATGCATTTTTATCTGTCGCGGGGTGGGTCACCTTTGTGGGGTGTAGGTGGTCCCTGATGGGAATTGAACACCCACGTATGTGATCAACTTCGGCTTCCATGAGCTTTGACCCCACCCGCACTTGTTCGGCCACCTCCTTTTGGCATTCTGACACCTGGCATTGGAATGCGATGTGTGCATAGGTGAAGTGTTGGGAGCCAGCCATGGTGGCGGGTGCTTCCTGCTGTGTGGTCTGTGTAGGGACTGGTGTCGCCTCTGTGTAGCTTGGCTTCCCTGCTCCTGGGGGTGGGTTGCCTGAGATGTCCTTGGGCTGTTGTAGGGCGTCGGTGTCGAAGGTGTGGTGGTCCTCTCCAGCATCACTGATGAGTCGTCTGGTCTGCTCTGCTGGAGGTGTTATTTGTCCTTCTGCAATGTGAAGGGGAAATGCATGTTGACATTGTGTTGACAGGTATGTTGGCGCATTGTTCTTGTTTACATGCAGACTGTCTGACAATGTACATTGTGACTGTTTGGGAGGTGCTGTATATTTGATGCAGGACAGTGGACATTTGGACTACATGACGGATGTGTGGTTGTACACGTGCATTTCCATCTCACAGTTCCCTGCTCTGTTAGATGTGATTGGCCTGTTTCTGCGCATGAGCGGACCCAGTTGTGCCCTCTGTTCTGCAGTGTCGGTGTTGCACTTTGTACCACATTGTCGTCGGATGTGTTGTTATTGCTATGTGTGTGTGCTGCAGTGTGCCACGGGGATCAGTGACACGTTCCAGGGTCATTGTGGGTGTGCAGTGTGCTACACATCGTTGTGCATGTGTGCAATTGTGCCCATCTCCCCCCGTGCCCCCAGGTCCTGGTCGTTACTCACCCTGTTGATGTTGTGTCAGGTACTATCGAGCTGTGTCGGTACTCCCTACTCCTTGCGCCGTCTCCACCCTGATGACTCTGGCTTCCTTTTCCTCCAGCTCGTCCTGTGGCACAGGACTCCCACCTCCTGTCGCCATTGCTGCCTTTCTGTTGGCAGCGGGTTTGTGCTTGGTTTTTCACATCATGCCAGCGTGTCTTGTCCTCCTCCACAGACCTCCTCGACACTCTGACTGCATTCACGTTTGTCATATTGACGTTCAGTGGATGGTACTGTTCTGTCACCTATGCGACGCTGATCTGGTTTTCCTGCAGACTGCCACCCGTCGTCCTCTTCCTCTTCTCCTTGGCCTTCGCCAACCACGAGTTCCTTGCTGGTGGTCTGTGGGGCTGGTGGGTTTCGCGTTGGCCTCTGCACTCGGTCTGGGTGCATCCATGATGCTACGTAGTTTCTTTTATTCTCCCTTTTTTTTTTTGTTGCTTTTATAGTGCATTTTCCTGCATGATGCGTGGGAATTGCAGGCCTGTCGCTGATTTTCGTTGATTTTTGTATCGCGCCTGGCTCATAGCAGCTTTTTTTGCGTTCGTGTTTTGCATTTTTGTTGTGTCGCGTTGGTTTTAACGCGGTCATTTGACGCGTTAACGTGAGTCTATCGCATGGTGCCGTCGGATTGAGAATACCACGTTAACACGGTGTTATTTTCTCACGATAGACTGCGATGTGCAAAGTTGCGTTAAGCTAACTTTGCGATGATTATCACGCGTTCTTGAGAATATCCCTCTAAGAAAACTACATTAGTGCGCAGCGAACACTGACGCCTCCATTGATGCATACAAATTACCAGCATTACATTTTCAAATTAGATCTTGCATCCTATGTTAAACATGGTTGCAAGTCATGACATAAAGCAAACAAAATGTATGCAAATCTGCAAATACACTGATCGAACTTGTGCAATGGCGCCCCGTTGCCTTGCATTGTACTAGGCTCCAGCACTACCCAAAGACCAGTAGCACACAGATCCCGTCAAAGCACGGACGCCACATGCATAAGGCATGAGGGGCTCAGGACTGATCAAGCACTCACTATAGAATTCAGGCGCTTCTTCCGTATAGGGATTGATAACGTTAATTATTCCATCAGCTAATGGGAGCCTGTCTCTTCTTTGGTGGCATAAACAATTGATTTCCTTCACTAAGTTTAGCAAGAGCAGTAAAAACAGCATTCCGAGCTGCAGAAAGCCTGGTTTATGGTTATAGCGGTTTCATTTTACCATTACCAGTTGTCGTGAAGCGTTCATGTGGTGCAGACTGCCGTTTGTGCAGCCGGTTTTCTGCAGAACGTATGTCTTGTGGCTTAATTACATCCCACAGCATCTGTGTCAGCCTCGGCGTTCAGAACATTTTAACAATCTGGTGAATTATAGCGCCTCGTGCTCCTACAGGCGGCCTTCAAAGGAATGCCTTGGTACCCTCCTATGCGAGCCGCATCACCATTTTTAGGTCTGGCTAGATGCACCTTTAGCTGTGTGCTGTGGCATAACAAAAGAGAAGCTTTGCGTCAGCCCTCTGGCCAAGAGCCTCTTTACAGCAGCGCAACGCGTCATGGGGCAGAAGTTGTTTGACTATGAACGCTGGAAGGTGGCGCTGCCAGCCTTAGTTGTGGAAACTTGTGGATGAGCTTCCTCGCGGCAGTGCTTTGCTGGAATGTCCTTCACATCTTGGACCAGCCTGTGCAACAGCACACCAGAGAGAGGTGGTCATGACAACAAAAAAACTCAATGGTGACGTAAAGCCAGCATATCAGCATGTGGAAAACTGCGCATTAACTCAAGCTCTGGTCATTGGAATGGCCCATCTGCTGAATCCCAATGGAGGGTGAGAAAAGACCTCCCCTCCTCCACATGATGATGCTGTGGGCATCTTGGATGAGAGGATCCCCTTCACAGTTCAACAGCCAGGCCACACTTCATTTTTAGGTCGAGCATTCGAGAATTCTTGTATATACTTTAGTATATACTCATATTTAGGTCGAGCATTCGAGACCTACTGTATAAAATTTAGTATATACTTATATGTGTATGTACTTTGTTGGCTCTGGAGATCAGCCCTAGGACTTGCCTGCTTCCACATAGGGACTTTTGTTTCTGTTCAACTGCCTCTATTTAACTGTCTTGCAAGAAAACGACCAGTAGAGGTCAGTAAAATACCAAAATTGCTTTCTGCTGATGGACTTTATTTTTTTAATTTTTCTGGCAACTGCCTCTATTTAACTTTCTTGATAGAAAACGACCAGCAGAGGTCAGTAAAATACCATAACACTTTAGCTTTCTCTAGATTCCAGTCCATAGAAATGGTCTTCTACAAGCACCCGTAGACAATAATATTTTTTTCAAATCTTGTATTTTTAGGGATTTGTCCACCGAAGGCCCTTATTTTGTATTTAAAACAGAGCTTGGGACTATACCATTTCCCGCTGAAAGGCAATATTTCTCTCCATGTGTTCCCATACCTGGCGTGTCACACCATTTGGTGCTTACTTTCCCTTCATGTTCAAGAACAGTAGATGTTTCAGCACCCTGGCTAATCTGCTGCATAGCTAAATACATATAAGGCCCCAAAGGCGAGAGATACCCTTAGGGGTGATTCAGCGCTATATAAAACTATAAAATAAATAAATAAATAAATAAAATTGCAAATGCTTGTTTATGAGGATGTTGCTTATGCATAGGAGGAAATGTGTAATAAACTTCAAAATTGTACGGAACAAGGGGTCCAAAAATATATCTTGCTCAGGGCCCCCAAACATTCTTAAGATAACAGTGGCCGCTCCACTTTGTAGCTTTGCTCTCAGCTCGTACTGGCTGTAACTGGCTGAGCCTTGGCCTCAGTGTATTGGTTGGCGGCAGGACAAGAATATGGTGCAGATGGCTCTCAGGTAATTTTCCTGTCCTTTCCCCATATCTGTCCTGAAGGAATTAAGGAAACTTAGGGCCTGATTGGTGGTACTCACGCCGTCCCTCCGTGGCAGCGGTTTCAAGTACTCCGTCGATTTGATGGTATCCTGTCCGCAGTATTTAGATTTGTGCTGGCTAAACTGCTGCAATGGACTCCTCTGCTGGTTCATAGTACTTCTTTGCCGTCAGGCCGGCAGTATTGCGCCACGCCTATTTCCCATTGTGCTGGCGTTGTCCTAGTGGTGGATTTCTGATGGAGTAAGTCCCTGGTGGAGTACACTGGTAAGTACTACCCATCAGTGTGCCAATACACATATATGTTGTGTTTGCTCTAAAATGCATATGTAAGTAATTTGTAATGGCCCTTCTTAATACACGTTGCATGTCACACACACAACATGCACACACTTTTAATGCACACCCACAGGCACCACAAGCACAACACCTACAACCTTCACAGCATTAATATTAATTTTTCAGTGTCAATACAGGTGTGTGCATTTTACCTTATAAGGTTGTAAAATTTACTCTACTGCATTATGCATGTTGAACAATTGCATGTAAGAGCAATGATAAAATACACAAGGCTACAGGAATCATCAACACACTATTCATAGTAAGACAATTGTTAGAGTAACTTACCTTAGATCCCGGCGATAACTGATTCAGTTGGTGTCGTGGTGCAGTCGAAGTAGCTAAGGAGCAACCTGGATGATGGGGAAACAGAAGTGGAAATCAGTAAAAAAGGTAGGTTCTTACCTCATTTCCATAGATTCCGCCAACTCAATGTAGGAGGTATCCACGCCACAGATGCCTCGATGGACAGGCCCATTGTGATGATCTCAGCGGTAATCTTGCCTGGACTCCGGCTGATAGCCACTTCTGCCTATGATGCCGTTGATGCAGGTGAAGATTCCTGGCGCAGTCAGGGGAACCCTGGTAATCTTTTATCAATCGACCTACCAACATCTAAATAAGGCGGACGGACCACTAAGTAGGCGGGCGCTGAATCCATTGAAAAAGTGGCATGAGACCATTACCTCAAAGATCTAAATCATGCCCCTAGTCTGAGTCAGGAACTGCTTCCGATTGTCATGTAGAGCAACTTTAGATTGAGCATTATGCCCAGCCTGTTGGGTACCAGAGCCCTGCACCCTGTCCCCAAGGCCACCAAGGTGGGTCAAACCCTGTTGGAGACAATCAGCCCCATGCTTATCCTCATAGAATGCCCCTGTGGTCCTGGCTTATATGCATTATCTTCCCCCTGACTTTAGTGCAGATCCCTGCGGAGCAGGAGACGTATTTTGGGGAGATCCTGTACTATGTGCAGCTACGTAGACATGGGCTATGAGCCGGTAGGGCCAGTGATTTGTGTCACCAGGTCGCCACTTGCTCCAGATGCATCAGAGCCCTCTGTTGGTTTGGTGCATTCTGTAGCCACAGCTCCATTCTGTGACTTTAACACCTCAAGTGTACCAGATCTTCACTACCTTGCTGCCATTCAGAAACCCAAGTGGTCATAGACAAACCCCGCTGGTGCTCCTGCTAACCTCTCCCCTCTGGGTGCCAAAGACGCATAAGGCCATTGTCGCTACCACTGGTATTTTGACATCCACGCATCACTGGATCAAACCTTCCTTTTCTTTTCCGAAGGGCGAGGAAGGCCTCTGGAGTTTGGGCACTAAATTGATAACATAGCATGTGTATTGAAAATTACTAATTAAAAACAGCACTGCATGGATCTTGGAAAGAGAGACTGCTGTGACAAATTCCATTTCAGTACTTTTACAGGAGTTCAAGGAATAGATGCAGAAGGATATGTGAAGCTGTTCTTGCCTAAGCTTCTTAACTCCCCTCTAAAAACAATCTGTACATTA
This sequence comes from Triturus cristatus, assembly GCF_964204655.1. NCBI lineage: Eukaryota > Metazoa > Chordata > Amphibia > Caudata > Salamandridae > Triturus > Triturus cristatus. The sequence goes on from NC_140588.1 coordinate 924,413,504, forward strand.
AAAAGTGCTCATCATTTGGTGCCTGGCAAATCAAAAGCTTCTACCCTTGCAGCTTAGTGGCTTTGTCATGGGTTTCCTATGTTTTCAACAGAGGATATTGGTTCTTAGTGTTGCCATACAAAGGGGAAGCTCACATGGGCTCATAAAAAAGTCGATGTACAAAGAGTATGCAGTTAATTAATTCATCTCAAGGAAGAACTAATGGTGTCCCCCTATGAGATGGATTTAGGAACTGCATACTCTTTGTACATAAATTATTCTACACAAGGGAGTGTGTATGCTAGGTGCTTGATTGCTCCTGTCCCCCCTTTTTTTGCTCAATATACATTCTACATTTCTTTGAATGTCTCGAAAGCAAAAATAGAAAAAAGCAGAGACGTTTTAAGACATGAGAAAAGTGGGTAATTCCAGAGGGCCCCACCTTCTAACAGCATTACCCTACCCTCCACCCCCAGGAAAGAGGCCTTTCTCTCTATTAGACCTCTGTCTATCCTATCACTGTATCTCAGCCTCTCTCCTGCTCTGCGCACATCTACATTTGACTCTGTCTCTCTTCTTAGTGTCATGGGAAGGATTTTTAGGGTCCCGGGCAAGGCATATTCCAACTGGTTTTGTGACCCTGTTAAAGATTAACTCATAATTTAGTATTGTTTGGCAAAACACAGGCCGTAATTAACAAGCAAATGGTAATAAAATGGTAATAAAATTGGATTTTTTTCCGTGCTGAGACCCCAAAAATATGTTGTAGTGTCGCTCTAGTGACGTAACTGGAGCGAGGGAAGTGTTGAAAAATGAATGTAAACAGGGGGGCTCGTGGTGACCCCCTTTACTGTATGCTATAATAGTTAGACTCCGTAGTCACGTGGGTCTTGGTTAATAAATGTTGGGGTCTGCATAGATCAAATATAGGGACCCCCCCTTACAACACCATCTCAAGGGCCCCCGACAAAACAAGCCCGAAGCCCCCAACATCATTAAGATGACCCTGAGAAGAAAGCTTTCCTATCACTTCGAAGATGTTCCTTACTTCCTGCCACCTGTATTTACATTTCTCTTGTTTGTGCTCAAACCTGTTTAAGGGCGCGCCCCTTTCACAGAATAGAGAGGTCTTTTTAATGAGTGCAGCTGCGCGTCCATCTCGGATCTGACAGTGGAGGTTCTTAGCTTTACAGACCACCAGGAAGCACCCCAACCAGGCGCGAAACGCCCATAGGGCTCAAAGGGCTTCAGCCCCCCTCCCGTCGTGTGTGTCAGCCCGGGCGGAGACAGCTTCCCTGGCACACACACAGACAGTTGTTGTGCTGCTGGTGGCTGGCCGGTCTGGCGTCCGTCTTATTGCAGCTGCACCCAACTACTTCACAGGTCTGTAAAAGACTATTTACTTGTTAACGAGGCTTTTTTTTTTTTACCTCTTTTTAGATTCCCTGCATCTCCACTCTGCCTATTGCTGGAAGAATTAGCCCCCCCCCCCCCCCGAAAATATTATTATCCCCCCAACCCACCAAAATGTGGCTCTAGTTGCTCCTCTGACTCTTAAGGCAGGGGGTAGATTTGCTAGTGCGGCCTAGCTGTTGCGCGCAGCAGTAATAAGGACACAACACTCATGGATAGGTGTATGGGCCGGAAGTCCAGAGTGACCTCCGCCCATTTATTTAGGCTCTCTGGCCACGCCTGGCCAGAGAGTGATACAATGTATGGATGCCCTTCCGGGCCAGCATCCAGGACCCGCCTATGCGGTGCTCCAATTACAACATCCCTCCCCAAGTTAGTGTTCAAAACCAAACAAACTTTTAACACATGAAGTCCTTGAATCGTAGGCTGGGGTTTGGTTTGGGCCTCAGGCTGTACCTCTGCTTACGGGACCTCTGACTCATGTGCTGGCTCGGAGGTGATGATGTTATTACCTCTATGTCGTTATCAGCACTCGCAGCTGGAGGTAGGAGGTGACTCACTGGACTCCGCTCTTCACGTTAAGGTGATAGGGTGTCCCCAACTGACTCCCCTGTGCCATCCGCGAGTCTGGGGGCACTTGCATCCTGGTCAGGGGGTTCCACTTGCTTGAACCAGGATACATTCCTAGTAATCACCTCTGAGCCTCTTTGTGCAGTGATGGCTGTACCATTCCTCTTCAGGACAGTCCACAGTTCGGGCTCGTAGATAGTTCGGAACTTTCCCCCACTGCGACGGTCCTGGATGAGTACTGAGCTCCCAGGAGTAATGATGCGCAGTTTGGCTCCTCTTCTTGGACTGACTTGCTCGTTGTTTGCTGCTCATCAAGTCTGTGTGCCTGCTGGTTCATATGGTTCTTGGACCCAGTTCTCTGCTACGGGTATTGTGTCCCCCCGATGCCCCACGAGCATCAAGGACCATGGGGACCGCCGGGTCGTGCAGTGTGGGGTGCTGCGGTACTCACACAGAAACGCTGGAGCGCGGTTTCCGGATCAGCTTGTTCTACCACAGCAATGTGCAGGATTTTGTTTAGTGTTCTCATAAAAGTGAATTCCCAGCCAGGCAAGCATGTCTCTGAACTCTCCACCTTGAAACGGGGGTCCGTTGTCTGTCTTGAGCTCATTGGGCAAACCGAACAGTGCAAACTTCTTCTCAAGCACATGTTGCAGATGTGCAAATGATGTGGACGCAATTACTTCTACTACTGGATACTTTGAATAGCTGTCTATCAGCTCAGCAGTTGTCCTCCCGTCAGGGAAACTCCCAAAGTCAAAGCTCACTCGCGATCACAGGGACGTAGCAGGATCTTCTGTTATCACTGCGGCTGGTGACTCTTGGATGCTGGTGACCTGGTAGAGTCGACAGTTCCTTATGAGGTCTTCTAAGGCCACCACAAGTCCAGGGAATCAAACCTTTTCCCTCATGCATGATCTCATTCTCACAGTTTCTTGGCGTCTTTTGTGAGCAAGGATAATTGAACTTTCCTAGAGATTCGCCGGGATGACGATCCGGGAGCCTCACAGCATCACTCCGTCTGCTGCTGCACTTAGTTCGTCTCGTGCTCTCTAGTTTCCCCAGGCTGTTGTAAATGGAACAGCGATATGATTAAGCATTTACTGAAGACGTGCTCCTCATGTCTGAGTTACGTTTTCTGCTTTATATTGACTAATGTTCAGACTCCATTGTTTTTAGCTGTCCGCCATCTTGTATGGCCACGAAACCATGTGCTTTGCACGAGAAGAGTCCTTACCTCTTCACTAGTCACTCCCGAGATCTGCTTAGCAACAGTCTATAAATAACCCCTTTGTGCGTTTGGTGCATGTCCAGAACTGACCACATCTGTCACTAATTAGGCTTTGCTCGAATGTGTTTTTGCGGGTCGTAGGAACTGTTAACTCCACCCATGTATTGATCATGCATTGAACATGTCCATATAAGGCCACAAATCTTGCTTCATGTTGTATCCGCCTACTTATGAGCCCCCCCTATTGTGTATAAAAGGGGACCATGTGCTCAAGTTCTGTGTGCTACTCTGTGCAATACTGTAGAGTCTTGCGTAGGTTGTAGGACCACCTTTGAAGGTTAATAAACTTTGTCTTTGTACTTGCAGTTTCCGTGCCAATTTCCTTCTAGTATTTTCTACACAGAAGGGCGAACCCTTGTACTTGCGGGCCTAGCTGGGGCCTGTACTCATCAATTGGCGCCTGTCACGTGGGGCTCATCGGCGACTCAGATACTCGAAGGATTGGTCGTGACGAAGGAGTGGAACCTTGCCGGGGATGTGATCACTGCCAGCGGCGTTTTTAGTCCTGGCATCCCGAGGCTTTCTTCCTTCCCTTCCGATCTGACCATCTGGGTGGCGCCGGTCCTCGACTGAGACCCCTTCTGTCGGTTTTGCCGTGCAATGGCCGTTTGGGCGAATTTGGAACTTGGCAGTTGGAATCTGGACGCTCTTGATTGGTAAGAACCGTTGTACGGTACTTGATGCGAGCTTTTTGAAGCCTGGGTTGGCAAGGCTATTTGATTTGATTTGTGATGACCGGTCATATTTTGAAATGAATAATGTGAAATATATGTGTTGCAACACATATAGGCAGGAAATGTGGAGATATTTCTCCGGGGTTGTTTGAATTTGAACGGCGCAACGTTTAAGTGCCATTTTTGGATAATATTGCATATTTAGCATTATTCTTGAACATGCCTTCTTTGTGCGCACTCCGTAAGTGGTGCTGCTATTTTGGAAACCGGTTAAGTCTTGAGGAATCTGAACCAGCCCCCCCAGAGGGGACTCCTAATAGGGACATGTACGTGAAGCACGGTCTTTCCCCTATAATGTACAGCACATTGTGGAGGAAATATACCAAGAAGGATCCTGAGTTGCGAAGGCCTTTGTATGGATCGTTTGATATGTGTAAGATTGAGTATGTGGAGCAGTGTATATGTAAGCGGCGTGCGAGACAAGACATGTTTGAATGTATACGATTGTGGGTGAAAGAAGTGCGTGAGCGCGAGAAATGTGAAAAAGCGCTGAGTGACAAAGAACAACGGAAAAAGGACCATGTGAAAGCACAGGAAGCGAAACAGCGTGAGGAAAAAGAACTGGCGGAAAAACAGGAGAAAGAGCACAGGTTGCAAATATCGGGTCAATATGCTGTGCGGCAGCCTCTTTATCCTGTCCTTACTAATCTTGAAGATGATTTTTCTCTATTAGATCGTTCTCCGCCACCTAATGTTAGCCCGTCCGCTCCGGGAATCAAGGATCCTGGATTGCTCAAGGAGAAGGTAGACACGCGGTCCATGTAATCAACTGATCGCATGGGTGAACTTCGGAAAGTTTCTTTTTGTGCGCTTAAAGATAAACTATCTCTCGCTGAATTATTGTCGTCTTTGGAAGGATGGCAGGATAGGGAAAAGTTATACTTTGCTGAAACTTTTTCTGATGAAGTGGTTACTGCTTTTCGGAAATATTCCGATGTTCTTGAGTCTGATGATATAGTATTAGATTCTAAAGCATTACGTAACGGTGTCCTTTCTCCCTCTAAGGTACCCGATGCGGTTCGACGGCTGTTTGCGTTACGGGACGCGACGTTTGAACTCAAAGAGAAAGCGCGCCAAAAGAAAGAGGGGGAGGAGCAATCGAATCCAAATGCCGGCGGAAAGCAGTCGTCTATCATTCATTCAGATAAGATTGAATTTGTGCATGCTAAGCCGATGCGAGAGGCAGCGCCTCTGTACGTTCCTCCTAAAGGAGCGGGAACTAGTTCGGATATGTCTTCCCCTGATGCTAGAGGATATTTTGTGTACAATTGGGTTTATACTCCTTGGCATAGGGCTGATGTTATGGCATTGAAGAAAGCGCTTCCCGATCCCCGAAAGAATCCTGCCGCCTTTTATGAGGAAGTTGAGGGGGCTTTACATTCTTGTACTATGACCTTAGCAGACATAGATTTGTTCTTTCGGCTTATTTTACCACCGGATATGTGGAGATCCGTACGGAAAGTAGATGATCAAGCTGTTTTCAAGGCGAAATGGTCTGACATAGAAGATGAGGATAGAGAAAGAAAACCCGCGCAAAAGCCGCCTCAGCTTATTTTAGATCTCCCAGCTGCTATTTTGACTAAGTTGAAAACGATTATCCCCCCTAAAAAGATTGATTGGAATATGTTAGCCTCATGTAAACAGAAGGTTGATGAATCCGTTTCTGATTTCTTTACGCGATTTGAGGAAACATTTCATGATTTTAGCGGTCAGTCACTTACGGATGATACGGGTCGACATCTTTTTGTTGATAAATATGTGTCGAATTTATTGCCAGGAGTAGCAGCTCGATTAAAAGCGAGTGAAAGCTCTTGGACAACATTGTCTCCGGCATCCCTCCTGACGATGGCTCAGTATTACGAGCGTCAGGAACAAGAAGCAAAGGGTAACGAAGAGAAAAAGTCGAAAGATTTAAAAACAAAGGTGATGTTAGCGCAAGTGTATGGTCCGCCTCGCTGGGGTGCTGAGAGAGGTGGAAGAGGATTTTATGGTCCCCCTTTTGGTCGGCCAGATGTAACTAAGGATCAATGTGTGTATTGCAAACAGTTGGGTCATTGGGCCAGGGATTGTCCGGTATTATATGCACAGCGCCAGGGGCGGGGTCAGGGGCCCATGAGAGGTAGAGGAGATTTTTGGGGCCCTAGAGGACATTTAACTGATCGTGCTCGATTTGATTCTAATATGCGGCCACGTGATGGGCCTAATGTGTTTGATCGACAAAACCAGTATCAAATGTCTGATTATGGACGCCCTGGGTATCACGATTCACAGCATGCATAGGATTGCGTTGGATGGGGGGAGGAATCAGTTGAAGTGCCAGTAGATCAGAGGGGTCCTTATGTTACAGCACATGTTTTGGGTTCTACTGATCGGTTTCTGGTTGATACAGGGGCTACTCATAGTGCTTTGTCCAAACAATTGGTTCCGAGGGCTCCCCTGTCTGGCTTAACGGTTACATTGATAGGGTTCGATGGCACACCTTCACTTAGCCCATTATCACAACCCCTTGCATTTCATGTTAATGAGTTTTCTACACCCTGTCCGTTTTTGCTTTCCCCGAACACGCCTGATAACATTGTGGGTCTGGATATGCTCAAGCATTTCAGAGCCACAATCCGTTGCTCCCCTGAAGGAGTGCGTGTGATTTTAAACGATAACTATCCAAGGACAGGAAGGATGTGTGTGGTTGTAGAGGATACCGCATTGGTTTCTCTACCCCGCACTCTGTGGGCCACCTCGGATACTGATGTGGGACAGATGGTTATCCCCCCGGTACACATTAGGGTAAAGGAGGGAGCTGTGTTACCACGCCTACCTCAATATCGTATTTCCCAGGAGGGGGAGGAGGCACTCACGCAGATAGTGCAGGATCTCATTAAGGCGGGGGTAGTGGAGGAAGTTCCATATAATGTCTGCAATAGTCCTATCCTTCCGATTTTGAAAAAAGACACTGATACTAGGATTTATCGTTTTATTATTGATTTGAGGGAGGTGAATAAGATAGTGATACCTCAATACCCAGTGGTTTCTGACATCACGACATTGCTTACCATGGTCCCGCCAACGGCAACCACGTTCTCTGTTATTGATTTGAAAAATGCTTTCTTTTCGGTTCCTATTCATCCTGATAGCCGATACCTTTTCGGCTTCACTTTGAATAATCGTTCATATCGATTTTGTAGAGTTCCTTAAGGCTACACAGAAAGTCCTAGCATTTACAGTCAAGCATTGAAACAACAGTTAGATTCCTTTGTTTTACCTGAAGGGGTGGCCCTCATACAATATGTCGGTGACATCTTGTTGGCGGCCGATACTCCTGAGCAATGTGAGAAGTGCACGTTATCTCTGCTTTCCTTTTTGGCATTGCACAATCACAAAGTATCGAAGAAAAAATTACAATTCTGTAGACCAAAGGTGACCTACTTAGGTCACCTTTTGTCTAAGGAGGGGCGTGCACTCACATTAGATCGCATTCAAGCAATTTTGGACACGCCAGTACCTTCTACACAGAAGGACGTGCGTGCATTTTTGGGACTCACTTCTTTCTGTAGGCAATGGATACTGGGTTTTTCACACATAGTTAAACCACTGTTGGCTCTTTTGACGAAAGACACTCCAACTCCCCTTCCCTGGTCAAACGAGTGTGGAAATGCTTTTCAACAATTACGATAAGCCCTTTGTTCAGCACCAGTGTTAGGCACCCCTGGCTATACGAAGCCCTTTACATTGTATGTACATGAAAGAGATGGATGTGCGTTATCAGTTTTAGTACAGATGCACGGCGACAAGCAGCGCCCTTGTGCATATTTCTCGGCAGTACTTGATCCTGTCGCCCGAGCGCTGCCTGGTTGTTTTTGCTCTGTTGCCTTTGCCAACTGCTTATTATTGACTTGATATTGCGGGCCACTGGTAAGTGTGGCCCTTGGGATTACTATTAGATTACTTCAATTGGCGACCACGAAGGGACCCCGTGACAGGGTCTTCTCCCTCCCCGTAAACAGTTGAGGGGATCGGGGGCGTCTTGGCCGGGTGGGCGGAGGGGAGTCTACGTCCGCTCCGCGCTCCCGCTCGCGGCACCCTCTGCTGCTAGTGACCCTTCACCGGGGTCCTACGGGCCTGACCCAGGAGCTGACCGTATTGGTGGTAAGAAGTTGGCAGCGGAGAACGAACATTCGTACATGGGTGCACCCGGTGAGTAATTTGTTTGTTTGAAACATGCGCTGTTGAGCGGTGCATTGGTTTGAAGCACGCGCTGTTGAGCGGTGCATCTGGAACAGTTAACTGTGGTCGTGAGTACCCTAGGAGAATTACGGAGGTCGTGCAGGGTGGTCCAGTAGGGACTGACTGTAGAGACTCCGCGGATCCTTTGTGATGTTTGAGAGACAGATCAGATGCCTAGTTGTTACTTGTGAGTAATGCACGGCCGGATTGCACTCGGAAAACCCTGCGGCTATAACTGGGTAGCCATGAGACATATCTGAGGTACGGCTTGGTCTACATCAGAACAGTCTCAGTGGTGAACCAGGGAGGTCATGGGATGGTCCGTAGTCCAGTCCGTGATTACCCCTGTCTGACCGTCTCCTGCCAGTACGGCCTGTTGTGATCTTGTTGATCCCTTTTTGAATAATTCTCCACGAACGGGCTCCGTTCGTTTATTTGGATGCATCCAATTTGGATAGGTTGAACTGCAGAGAAATAATGTCGACATACATGTTATCTGTGGCATAAAGTCTGTTATATGGTGTTTGTGTTTGTCTACTAACCAACATGTCGTGTTTCAGCAAATTGAATTGTTTTGGTTGTTGTTGTCGGACCAGCGACTCTCGGTTGGCCGAGAGTCAGCCTGCCCCACCGGAGGGCAGCCCCAGCCATTTCATGTATGTGAAGCACGGAATTGCCCCCATATTGTTCAACACCCTGTGGCACAAGTATACAAAAGGTAATGAAGAATTGCAGTGGCCGAAGACTGGTTCCTTTGACGAAAAGAATGTTGCCTTTCTACAGGAGCAACTATTCTCCAGACGCAGTAGGCAATCTATGTTTGATGCCTTAAACGCCTGGCAGAAAGAGGCCAAGCAAAGACGGATGAGGGGGGAGAAGTTGGCGAGAGCCAAGGCAGGACAGACCGTAACTCAGAAAGCTGTAGCCTATGACAGAGCAAGGGTAGAGAAAGGAATCGATTGTATGAATCAGGAGTTTAGATTAAAAGTTGACAAAAGTTATGTGGCCCGACCCAATGCAGAAGATGAGATAGAAGACCTGCTGGACATGCGACCACCGCCACCGTATGTCCCGCAACGGTTGTATCCAGAGGTAACAGCTGCCGTTGTATCGGCTGGAGCACAGACTGTTGACCCCGCGCCGGCGCCCGTTGCCTCTCCAGCAACTTCAGTCGCGTCAGCACCACAGCCCCCCTCCCTTGCGCCGGTCATTCATCATTCGCGGCTGTCCTCCTCTGTCTCGGAAAGTATGGCCCTATGGCCCAATTTGCTGTCGGCCTCGACAGCTGAAGCTCCACAGCTGTCACCGGGGGCCATGTATTCCCCTTCCGCCCTGACCTCTTACTCCGCTAATGCAACCCCTTTCGCAGCTGTTTCAACTCCAGTACATCCGACCGGTCCATTAAATGGTAGGAAGTTGTTCACTCGGTCAGCCTTAGGAACCGGGGAGAAGGAGGCCATTGCAGTCCAGGCATCCCAGTGGATGCGGCAACCTATCTATACCCTGACTGATATATGGAACACCATGCGAGATTATGAACCGGTAATGCAGCAACACGCGTTGGCCCATATGGCCCAACGCCTCATCTCATTGTGGGAACAAGCCTATAAAGAGGACAGAGCTCCGGCCATCCTATATGATATTTACACTCAGGCCCATAGATCTCAGCTGAGTCCAGAAGCGGTGTATGGGAACGTGAACACTTTGGTCAGTTACAGAATGCGCCTGCCTGCAGCGAGCCCTGTAGGGGTACAGCAGTTCCCAATGCGTGAGGTGCACCCTATTTATCACCCCGAAATAACTGAGATAATAGACGCACAAGGGGCGGTCACCCGCCCAAGAGTAGCCGCCCGTTTTCAGGAACAATGGGTATATACCCCCTGGAAACGTAGTGAGGTACTTTCTTTGAAAACTCAGTTGCCTGACCCCAGGAAGAATCCTACCGCATATTATAAGGAACTGACAGAAGCCGCCTCCTCGGCGGTGATGACACTGGCTGACATTGAGCTATTTTTTGCTCTATTGGTACCGGTGGACATATGGCGGCAGGTACATGACCAGGATCATGTGGCTGAGTTAGGAGGAACATGGGAACAATTGAGAGACTGGGATAGGGATCGTAAGCCAGGAGATAAACCTCGAAGTGAGATATTGGCTTTACCGGAGAAAATAATAACCTATATGCATTCCCTAATTCCCCCCAGGAAGGTGGATTGGGACAAATTGACTGCATGCAAGCAGAAGAAAGACGAGAACGTGTCCGACTTCTTCACGAGGTTGGAGGGGTTTTTTATTGATTTTAGTGGCCTTTATTCGAAAATAGCATTTCATAAAAGACACAAACATTTGTGTCTTTTATGAAATGCTATTTTCGAATAAAGACTATGATGATGATGATGATGATGATGATTTTAGTGGCCAAGATCTGTCTAAGGAGGGTGGCATACGTCTGTTTGTCAACAGGTTTGTAACTAACCTGTTGCCTGAGATATCATCCCGACTTCAGGCTGCGGAGAGTACCTGGACTACATCAACCCCCTCGACGATTCTAAGCATGGCTCAATATTATGAGCATCGGGAGAACGAGAGTAAGGAAAAGACGGAAAAGAGATCGAAGGACCTGAAAACGAGGGTTTTGTTACAGCAAGTTGAGAGGGGACGTGGTAGGGGTAGGGGAACACAGAATTTCGCCCCACAAGGGGCGGGGCTCGGACAGGGTGGAGGACGAACTGATTTAGGAATAAATCAGTGTGCCTTCTGTAAGCAGGAAGGGCACTGGCGAGCTCAGAGTCCGTTGCTGCAGGCGCAGAACGGGGTTTCGAGGGGTCAAGGAAGAGGCCGCGCCAGTGGTCGTCGAGGTGGATATACGAGACAGGACGGAGTTGGGCAAGGTGAGGACAGCCAGAATTGTTTTGACCATGGTCGAGGAAAACAGTACTATAACGAAGGATGTGTAAGTAATGACTCGGCAGGCTACAGTGAGGCATAGGGAGGCCGAGGACAGAGTGGGGGACGCGTGTCAATTCCGATCGATCAAAACGGACCTTATGTACATGCTTGTTTAATGGATGCATCAGGTAAGTTTCTAGTTGACACAGGGGCTATGAATAGTTCTGTTTCACACGCCCTTGGCCCTGGGGCTGCTCTGTCTGGCCAGAATAATGTGTCTGTCGGTTTCTCCGGAACTCCAGTGGTAAGCCCCATCTCCCAACCTCTTTCTTTTGACTTGGGGCCGATTTCAATTGACTCACCTTTCCTTCTGACTTCACAATGTGGTGAGAATCTTTTGGGTATGGATATACTGAAGAGGCTGTATGCCCGCATCTATTGCTCTCCTGATGGTGTTTATTTAACGATTAGGAAACCCTTACCTCCCTCTGCACAATGTTTCTCTAAAATGGACCCTTTGCCCCCTGAGGTCGCCAAGATTCCACAGAGTCTCTGGGCTACTGGAGATACTGATGTAGGGTTGTTGAGCATACCACCCATTTCGATCACTCTGAAGCAAAATGCTCGATTACCCAGAGTTCCGCAGTATAAAATTGCCCCCGCAGGGGAGCGGGCATTACTGTCCATTGTCCACGATTTGATCCGCATGGGGGTGGTGGAAGAGACGGCTTCTAACACGTGCAACAGCCCTATTCTTCCTATTCTTAAACGGGCCCCGATAGATCAGAGTCCTGATTATGCTGATACTTATCGTTTTGTGATCGACCTGCGAGAAATCAATAAGATTGTCGTACCCCAATATCCTGTAGTGCCTGACATCACTACTATTCTGACCATGATTCCCCCGACGGCTAGATTTTTCTCTGTTATTGATTTGAAAAACGCTTTTTTCAGTATTCCCATACATCAAGATAGCCGTTATCTTTTCAGATTCTCCTTAGGAGGTCGCAGCTTCAGATTTTGTCGCGCCCCACAGGGCTATACAGAGAGTCCTAGTATTTATAGCCAAGCGCTTAAAACGTTGTTGGATACATTAACCTTGCCACCCGGTAACGTTTTAGTGCAGTATGTGGATGATCTTCTCGTGGCCTCTGATACTGAGCATGGTTGCCGACTGGTGACGTCTGCGTTGTTACAGCACCTGGCTGACCACGGTAATAAAGTTTCGTTGTCTAAATTTCAATATTGTCGACCGGAGGTGACCTATCTCGGTCATCTCCTGTCGAAGGAGGGACAACGGCTAACCCCTGATCGTATTCTAACCATATCTAACATGCCTGTTCCTTGCACACAACGTGATGTCCGCGCTTTGCTTGGTATAACTTCTTACTGTCGCCAATGGATCCCTAACTATTCCCTATTGACTAAACCTTTCTTGCATCTAACGACTAAAGACGTGCATGAACCTTTACCTTGGACAGCTGAATGTCAGAATGCTTTTGTTGCTCTGAAATCTGCTCTTTGCTCTGCCCCTGTGCTTGGCACCCCTGATTACCGGAAGCCTTTTGTACTCTACGTGCATGAGGTAGACGGTTGCTCGCTTTCAGTGTTAACACAAGGATTTGGTGGTAAGCAAAGACCTTGTGCATACTTTTCGGCGGTATTGGATAATGTCGCCAGGGCATTTCCCAGTTGTCTGAGAGCCACGGCCGCGGTTGCAGTGGCGATCCGACAATCGGAAGGGCTTGTCCTGAATACGGACCTAACGGTGATGGTGCCCCACGCTGTGGATGTATTATTGAACAGGACACAGACTCAGCACTTAACTAGTGCGCGTCTTACGGGGTACGAATTGACCCTGTTTGCACCACACATTACTATAAAACGTTGTGTCACCTTGAACCCTGCTACATTACTACCCCTCCCCCCGGAGGATCATAGTCAAGATGTACATGATTGCATATTTCGGACAGAAGAGGAAACGAAGGGGCGGATAGATTTGACAGACATTCCCTTATCCGACCCTCAAGGGGAATTGTATGTTGATGGTTCATGTTTTCGGTTACCCAATGGCACTACGACTACTGCTTATGCGATAACCACGTTGCAGACAATAGTTGAGACAGCCAAGGTACCTTATCGATCGGCCCAGGCTGCCGAGTTAGTCGCACTACTAAGGGCTTGCGAATTGGGTGAGGGGTTGAGAATAAATGTCTACACCGATAGCCAGTATGCCTTCGGCGTAGCACATAGCTTTGAAAGATTGTGGGCGGAGAGAGGTTTCCTTACATCCCATGGGCAAAAGATACAGAATGGTCAATTGGTGTTGAGATTGTTAGCCGCCCTGACCCTGCCCCAAGCCATAGCAGTTGTTAAATGCAGTGCGCACAAAGCAATAGTTGATGATGTGGGAAAGGGTAATTCCTTTGCGGATAGAATCGCTAAAGAGACTGGCCAATCTAATACCACTTCCATGTTTGTAACAAGTTCGCATAACGGGATGATAGAGGCGGAGGCATTCAGTAACACTATAGACAGCGTAAGAGACTTGCAATCAGAAGCAACCCCTGAAGAACTGCAATACTGGCAAGAGCAGATAAGGAAGCTGGATGACAATGGATGCTGGATTGATCTGTCAGAAAGATGTAGGTGGCTGCTACCGAACGCCTTTGTGACTGCAGTTGTGTCCATGGCACATGGTCCGGCACATGTGGGAATTGAAGGTATTTGCGCAATCCTGGATCCTGTGTGGTATAATACCAACATCCACAGGACTGCGAAGCATCTAGTTCAGAATTGCATGATTTGTCTACAGCATAACCCCGGGGGTAGCATTCCCTGTTTTGGCTGGCAGCTTCGCGCCACCCACCCTACCTTTTGAGGTACTACAAATGGACTTCATTCAGTTTGAACGGGTTAATAATCTTAAGTACGTTTTGGTGGTGGTCTGTACGTTTAGCAAGTGGGTGGAGGCGTACCCTACCAAGGAAAATACTGCCTTAGCCACCGCGAAGGCCTAGGTAAAAGAGTTCTTTCCCCGCTATGGGGTACCCCGGGTGATTTGGAGTGACAATGGGAAACATTTCAATGCTGATCTGGTTAAACATGTTTGCAAGGGCCTGGCAATACAGCAGAAGTTTCATGTGGCTCGCCATCCCCAATCAGCAGGATTGGTGGAAAAATATAATGGAATCCTTAAATTAAAGTTGGCCAAGCTGCAGGACACCACAGGTCTAAAGTGGCCCGATCTCTTACCACTGGCTTTACTATCTGTAAGGACCACTCCTCACTCCCGTAGTGGAATATCGCCATATGAGGTGATATTTGGTAGGCCCGCTAATGTATGGGGCGTGCCATGACCAAAATCCCTTAGAGACATCGAGTACCCTATGTTGGCAGACTACCTTTATGCACTAACTAAAGATCTTCGTTCCATTCATCAACAGATAACTGCAGTGCTGCAGCCTCTGCCGGAGGGTCCCGGACACGGTGTGGAGCCTGGACAGTGGGTTCTGGTTCGGAACTACCAACGGAAATCGAGTCTAGACCCACGCTGGACCAAGCCTTTCCAGGTGCTTCTGGCCACAAAGACGGCTGTGAAGGTCGAAGGGAAGCGGCATTGGATCCATGTGTCTCACCTCAAGAAGGTCCCCCTTCCCTTGCCGGATGACCAGCGGGACCAAAGCGAGGTGTTGAGACACGAAAGCGACAAGTCAGCCGAAGAGTCACCTTCCCCGGACGCCCAAGGAGAAACGGATGGGCGAGAGGAGGGTGTCGTAAGTTCGGCGACATCTGTAAAAGGTAATCAGGCATCTGGGGCTACAACGGGTGACAAGAGAAGTCACACACCCAATCCTTTACCTGACCCTACTGTGCCTGTTCTTTTCATTAATCCTGAAACACCGGGTCATGTTCGCTATAACCTGCGGCCCCGACCAAAAGCAAAGATCCCAGGCTCAGGCTAGAGAATGAGAGCAAGAGATCTGGGTAGCCTCTGGGAATAAGTAAAAACACTGGACTTAACCCGTTGAGAGCTTTTTGATATTGCTCTGGTCAGAAAGAAGAGAGAGACATTGGTTGACTGGTGGGGGCCCAGGTGGAGTTTTCCTTTCTTTGAGATTACATGGAACAATAGGAGTCTGCCTGTGAGGCTCTATAACGGACACAGGAAAGAAGCACCCTCCGGCAGATTGGACTGCTTGTAGTTTTTCCATTTCCCCGAGCTTATAACTGGACTTTTAGTGAGAATGTACCCTTTTGGTGTCTTGCCCCTGAAGAGGAGCGTCCCATAGTACACCGCCCTTTGTATCTGCATTTGCCAATGTTTTCTACTTGGAGCTTGCGTGCCAAGATTGTTTTTATTGTCATAATAATTGTTTCATTAATGTTATGTTTAGGAATGTTCATTTATCTAGAATTCCGTTATCCTGTACATACCCTGATAGCTGCCACTCCCGTCCCCGAGGAGCACCATTTTCAGACTTTTGCCCCGCATAAAAAAAAAGACACCGCCAGACCTATGTAAACAATGCTTTCATTGAAATGTTGCACCAAACCCACAGTTCATCGAATACCACAAACTGCTGGGTATGTGGGCTCCTCCCCTCAGTAATGCACAAACATGATCTGTTCATTTCAATGCCATTGTCATATTTAGGCAGTTGTGAAGCATGGTTTAGATTATTGTCAATGATGTATGAACATTATGCTGTTGATGGGCACCGATTTTCAGAGAAGGATTATGATTTGATTCTGGCCTATATAGAAAGACATCAGGGATTCACCCCAAACGCCGAGGGTACGGACGGTACCCTGGATCCTACCGCTTGTATGAATGTGTATACGGAACATGAGAATAACACCTGGTTAAGGGACGAGGTATCGGATTTCGTGTCCTTCAACTTTTCTGAGTATTTTAGATATTTCCAGGAGCGAAATGTGTCAAATGAAAGAGTCATCCCGGTCCCTGTGTTGAACAGCACATCCTCCTTTTGCATACATGGTACTGGCCATTTAGTTGTTGGTTATAGTAGATGTAACTATAGCTATAGATTACAAACTTTTAGCAGCCCGCCTATACTCACCCCCCCGAATGTATATTTTGTATGTGGAGAAAATGCTTACACTTGGCTTCCTAGAGGATGGTCAGGTAAATGCTACTTGTCCTTCTTATATCCTCCTGTTTATATAGCGCCTTCTGATTATCACCGATCTCACTCACTGAACCGGCGAAGCTTAAACTCAGTAAAAACTGATGGAGATGCCACTGACCAGACTGATACCCCTGCCCAACATTTTGTCGATATAATAAAGGGAGTTCTGCCTATGTGGGGACCCATTGTGACCAGTAAAGAAATTAGAAGACTGTCGAGAGTGGTAGAGGGAGTAATAAATACCACTGCTGGTATACTGACCAATATCACAGTCGAGCTTCAAGCGACCCGACTTGTGACGCTTCAGAACCGCCTTGTTTTAGACGTTATTCTAGCCGATCGCGGGGGAGCATGTAGAGTGATTGGCAGCTCCTGCTGTGTATATATACCTGACTCCGCCCCCTCAGTCCATCTGGCCATACAGAAGTTACATCGGTTGGCATCCGAGATTCACACGGAGACCGGAAGCTGGTCTATATCAGGCTGGTTTTGGGATCTCCTTACCACTTGGGGTTGGAAGATCTTCATGTGCCTTCTAGGAATAGGAGGTTTCCTTTTCACTTGTTGTATCTGCATCCAATGTGGGCCCGCTTGTTGTTCCTATTGTGCCACCCAAGTCCGCCTTGCCTTACCTACTCCTAAAGCAAACCCTGGTAAGATAAATGCTCAACTAGTTCAGAAAGAGATACAAGACATAATGCAAATAGACGAGGGAATTTTCGAAGAATAGCTCCATGAATAGCTACATTATGCTAAAAAGGGCCGTTCTGTGAGATTCAGGCCAGTATATAAAGTTAGCATAACGTATCTAGGGTAGTGTCTCCCTCTATGTACATAGAACTGCTTCATAAGATGGCTTATTCTTTATAGTATCCTGCATGATAGAAAGGGCCGAAAAGCCACAGTTCAGCCATATTGAATCACGACTAACTATGCCTAGGTCACGTGACTCTCTGTAAACACTATCTGTATGATTTAGCTTGTACCAGCCTAAAGACAGGGTGAATTGTATTTACGGCTGAGGCCCAAGGTCACATCTGCAGAAGGGAGTACTAAGCTAAATTCCTCTGTGCCTGAGACGAAAGGGAGTCACCCGGCCGACCTTCTTTGAACAAGATAATAACCTTATACGGGCAGATGGTATGAGCTCATTTTAGGTGCTCTAGGACTAACTGGTACTTTTCCACTTGCAATGCTTTGTATGCTGAATCCGTAATGTATATAAGTGTTGTTCTGTCAAGGATCCAGCAGTCTTCTTCGGCACACCTGCTGGGTGAGGTTCGATGAGGCTCCTCTATGCAGAGTTCTGTTGTGGCCAATAAACGTTTGAACCTTCTACGTTGCCAACTGCTTATTATTGACTTGATATTGCGGGCCACTGGTAAGTGTGGCCCTTGGGATTACTATTAGATTACTTCACTCAGTCTGCGGGATTGGTTGAGAAGTATAACGGCACTCTGAAGCTTAAGATAGCGAAAATACAAGCTTCCACTTCTCTGACTTGGCCGGATGCTTTACCCTTGGCATTATTGTCAATCAGATCAGTACCGCATTCTCGAACCGGTCTCACGCCATATGAGATCGTGTTTGGACGCCGATGAACATTTGGGGCCCACCAAAACCAAAGTCAGTGTATGATGTACCTTGTGTAATGATGAGTGATTATCTGGCACAGTTAACCGATAAGTTGGTCTCTATTCATCAACAGGTTCGAGAAGCGCTCCCCGACCGGTCCACAGGTGAAGGCCATGATCTCCGGCCCGGAGATTTCGTTTTGGTGAAATCGTTTGAAAGGACGAGCAGTCTAGAGTCGAGGGGTGCGGTCCTGAGCAGGTCTTGCTTGCAACGAGAACGGCTGTCCGGGTCTCCAACCGCAAGAATTGGATCCACTCCATACATTGTCGTAGAGTGCCACCCGGATTGGTGGAGCCTGCTGTATTGACCGACCATCGAGAAATTCTGACTGCGAAGAAAGGCCGTACTGTGGACCCGGACGACACTGAGGAGCTCTTCCCGGACCAAGCGACCCCTGGAGTAAGAAGATATCACCTCGGACCAAGGAAGTGAATTTTTGAGTATCAAAATACGTTGTCAGAGCAGCCCCTGGGTTAGTGAAACGGAGAGCCAATGAGGCAAGGGGGGGGGATCAGCCCTGCATTAGTGTAGTGACACCCGTCTTGGCCCGATGGTGAAGAAATCAACCGCTGCCTAGGGGGAAGAGCTCTGACAACCTTTTTTTTAGTTTCAGGAAGATATTGGCATTTGTTTGAAAAATGGAGAAGAAGAACATTTTTTGTGCGATAGGGTTCATTGCTGCTATGGCAATTGTTGCTACAACCACGTGGTTTGTTGAGGATGTAATTCCTGCCCGTGAGTTGCTTGTTGTGTCTACTCCAGTGCCTGAGGAGCACTACTTCTACACCCTTCCATATCAGGAATTGAAGCATCGCCAGTCCTATCTGAATAATACTTTCATCCAGATGTTGCATCATACCCACGTTGCCACGAATGCTACAAACTGTTGGATGTGTGGTATGATGCCAGCCCATCAGAAGAAAGGGGGAACACCATTTATACCTCTCCCTTTCTCACATAATGGCTCTTGTAGAGCATGGTACACTCTGCCTTTTGCCACACGAAAACCTACAGTGGGACGATTACTCTTCAGACTCAACAAAGAGTGTCATCAGGATAAAGAAGGCTATCCACAAGCTAATGGAACAATATGGGAATGGGAAGAATATCGACCAGACAATGAATCAATCCCCTACATCTTTACGAATACTAGAGACACTAATGGAAACGAGAAATTTGTAATTTCAGTGGCACAAGCCCAAGCAGACATGTGTATCCAAAGCGTTGGTCATATTCCTGTTGGTGTCAGTGATTACATTGTCGTACTAAACATAGACGGATTAAATAACAGTACCTTTCTGGCCTCCCACAATACCTATTTTGTGTGTGGTAATAAAGGTTACCTTATCGTTTGCCTGCCGGATGGTCCGGAGTATGCTATGTGGCCTTTTTATTAACCCCTGTATTCTTAGCACCTGCGTCTTATCATAAAGATTTGAAGTTATTAAACAATGTAACTGTAAACAGGTATAAACGCACTCTCTCTGTTGATGATGTTGACCAGACGGATACCAGTTTGCAACAGTATATTGATTTTAATCTAGGACTGTTTTTCTTTGTTGGAGCTGCCTTGAATAGTAGAAAGGTTTGACGATTAACTAGGGTTGTAGAGGCTGTGACAAATCAAACTGCTGCTGCTCTCGGGAACATTACGGAAGAATTGCAGATCACTAGAATTGTTACATTACAGAATCGTGTGGTATTAGATGTTATGTTAGCAGATAGGGGTGGAGCATGTAGAATTATAGGAAGTAGTTCATCCCTGATCACACACCATCAGTTTATCAAGCTATTAATAAATTGCATAAAATTGCTGCTGACATTCATACAGAAAATGGCACTTGGACCTTTTCTGGATGGTTTTGGACCTTAATTACTATATGGGGATGGAAAGTTCTTACTGGTCTACTTGTTATTGTAGCAATTTTGTTCACATGTTGTATGTGTATTCAATGTGGTCCTATGATATGTTCTCTATGTGTTTCATTCTGTATCCCAAATAAGAAAGCTGTTGCCGATGCCACCTATCGAAAGAGTATAAACAAAGAAATAACTGAGATGATGAGAATCGATATAAAAGATGATTATCTTGATTATCCTAGCAAGCCGAATGTCTTCAGCAAATGCTGAAAGGGTCGTCTGTTGTAAATGGAACAGCGATATGATTAAGCATTTACTGAAGACATGTGCGTGGGTAAGGGATTAGCACAGACACCAAGTCGGGACAAAGAAGGTTTTATTGTTTTCAATAAAGTTTTCCGCCTTCTATTCAGACTTTCTGGGGAATGTCTTACAAAGTCCGCTTTAGAGTGGGGGCTCCTTTCTCTTCCGGTTTCTCTTCTCACTTGCTCCCTGTGAGCTGGACTGACGGCGGCTTCCTATAGGCTTTGGGTCCATGCGGCAGGAAACATAAAAAAGGGAGAAGCGCGTACATTTCCTCGTCCCTTGTTTTGTAGTGCAAGGGGAGGTAGTGAAGGGGCACCCAAACACATGTGTACCACTCGTGAACGGTTTCCGGTAGGCGATGTGCTCAAAGTGGATGTGCCCATAAAGGATAACAACTAACAAGCTGAAATGAAGGCAAAAAAGAAGAAAAGAAAAAGAATTACGGCGAGGACGCAGCTTCTAGAGCTACTGGGGTGCTCTGTCCCGCCTCCCCACACAGCCCGTGAAGCGTTTGCATACCTGCACAAGCCACACTCCTCCAGGAGCATGGCTGGGCGGCTCGTGGGGGTGTTGGCCTCCTGGCTCCTCCTGAGGTCGCCGGTTCCCGGTCTTCGCGCCTTCTTCCTTTTTCTCGAGTCTCGCGTCTCCAAACAGCACCACCGTCTCGCCTTTCTCCGCGTCTTCCTTTTTGGTGTTCGGCCACACCTCCTTCCGGGATTCCCTCAGAGTTAAGGACGCATAGGAGGTGACGTCACGGGGCGGAGTCACGTCTTTCAGGTCTCCCCATTCGAAGATGCTTTCCTCCAGCAAGTCCTCGAGGCAGGGCAGGCTTCTGGTCTCGGAAGTCCACGGGTCCTGTTGGGGAGAAATGAAAGCCACAGAGAGAGGGTTTGCGATCCACCAGCCCTCAGTGTCTGTGCGTTTCGTTTGAGGTAAGCCCGTCATGTCACACCAGGGATTCCTACTTTATACCCAAGGACGGGATGGGACAAACTCTGGGGACCCACCTATGGGAGGGTCAGGACAGAGGGGTGGCTACCCCCATGTCCTTTGTCCAGTTTCGCACCGGAGCAGGGGCTGGTAGCACCTGCAACCGGTTTGAGCTGGACTATGCACAGGGACACCAAATGTGCCCCCAGTGCAGACATCAAAGCACTCTTGGAGTGCACCCACCCAGCCCCAATACACTAAAGCCTGTCTGGGAGGTGGTCACACCTCCCTGTGACAGGAAACCTATTGTCCTGCCTCCCCTGCCAGAGTTTCGTCCAGCAGCAGGACGGCAGACTCCTGTCTGTGGCTGGCAGCATCCATTTTGTGATGCCAGGGTTCTCTGAAGCTGGTACCGGGTGTACTGGTGAAGTCATATTTCTCCCTCTAGTAGGGTGGAATCATACCTCCCCCACCAGTTACTGGTGGGGAGGTATGATTCCAAGGTGTTTGACACCAAACACAACATGTTTCCATGCAGCCATTCCAAAGTTAGCATTTACCATAAGGTTTTAATACACTTAAGAGTATATGGTTTGGCTGCATCACAAACATCCCCGGAATAAAGGTTCCGAAGGCTGCAGAGGGGCTCTGCTCATGCATGGGCACCCTCTCACAAGAACCCAGCACCCAGCCTTCAGGATTGATAAGGTCTGCCATAGGGGTGACGATAGGTTTATATGTGCAGTGAAATAGATAGATATAGTGAACCTATATCTAAGTAAGGGGTGCATACACCACCTTACACTGGCTGCTGTAGCAGACCTGTTGTGTCATTTTGAATGGTCTCCCAGGGGTGGCATAATACATGCTATAGCTCCTGAGAGGCCTCTGGGGTACCTATGCCCTGGGTATATAATATACCATATACTAGGGACTTATAAGGGTACCCCAGAATCCAATCTGTGGTGTACCTAAAGTACATGCAATCCATTTTAGGGGGAAAGCAGATAGACCGGAGTCCTGATAAACAGGATACCAGTCAAACTAAGTTGAAAACCAGCAATACACCAGGCAAAAAGTGGGGGTAACCATGCAGTCAGATTCCACCTTCCTACAGTCACCACACAACGCAGCGGGTGCATCGATCTCCGAAGACCGAGACCGGCTCCTTTCTCTTCCGGTTTCTCTTCTCACTTGCTCCCTGTGAGCTGGACTGACGGCGGCTTCCTATAGGCTTTGGGTCCATGCGGCAGGAAACATAAAAAAGGGAGAAGCGCGTACATTTCCTCGTCCCTTGTTTTGTAGTGCAAGGGGAGGTAGTGAAGGGGCACCCAAA
Source organism: Triturus cristatus (assembly GCF_964204655.1). Taxonomy (NCBI): domain Eukaryota; kingdom Metazoa; phylum Chordata; class Amphibia; order Caudata; family Salamandridae; genus Triturus; species Triturus cristatus. Next base: position 924,435,821 of record NC_140588.1, read on the forward strand.
CACATGTGTACCACTCGTGAACGGTTTCCGGTAGGCGATGTGCTCAAAGTGGATGAGCCCATAAAGGATAACAACTAACAAGCTGAAATGAAGGCAAAAAGGAAGAAAAGAAAAAGAATTACGGCGAGGACGCAGCTTCTAGAGCTACTGGGGTGCTCTGTCCCGCCTCCCCACACAGCCCGTGAAGCGTTTGCGTACCTGCACAAGCCACACTCCTCCAGGAGCATGGCTGGGCGGCTCGTGGGGGTGTTGGCCTCCTGGCTCCTCCTGAGGTCGCCGGTTCCCGGTCTTCGCGCCTTCTTCCTTTTTCTCGGGTCTCGCGTCTCCAAACAGCACCACCGTCTCGCCTTTCTCCGCGTCTTCCTTTTTGGTGTTCGGCCACACCTCCTTCCGGGATTCCCTCAGAGTTAAGGACGCATAGGAGGTGACGTCACGGGGCGGAGTCACGTCTTTCAGGTCTCCCCATTGGAAGATGCTTTCCTCCAGCAAGTTCTCGAGGCAGGGCAGGCTTCTGGTCTCGGAAGTCCACGGGTCCTGTTGGGGAGAAATGAAAGCCGTAGAGAGAGGGTTTGCGATCCACCAGTCCTCAGTGTCTGTGCGTTTCGTTTGAGGTAAGCCCGTCATGTCACATCAGGGATTCCTACTTTATACCCAAGGACGGGATGGGACAAACTCTGGGGACCCACCTATGGGAGGGTCAGGACTGAGGGGTGGCTACCCCCATGTCCTTTGTCCAGTTTCGCACCGGAGCAGGGGCTGGTAGCACCTGCAACCGGTTTGAGCTGGACTATGCACAGGGACACCAAATGTGCCCCCAGTGCAGACATCAAAGCACTCTTGGAGTGCACCCACCCAGCCCCAATACACTAAAGCCTGTCTGGGAGGTGGTCACACCTCCCTGTGACAGGAAACCTATTGTCCTGCCTCCCCTGCCAGAGTTTCGTCCAGCAGCAGGAGGGCAGACTCCTGTCTGTGGCTGGCAGCATCCATTTTGTGATGCCAGGGTTCTCTGAAGCTGGTACCGGGTGTACTGGTGAAGTCATATTTCTCCCTCTAGTAGGGTGGAATCATACCTCCCCCACCAGTTACTGGTGGGGAGGTATGATTCCAAGGTGTTTGACACCAAACACAACATGTTTCCATGCAGCCATTCCAAAGTTAGCATTTACCATAAGGTTTTAATGCACTTAAGAGTATATGGTTTGGCTGCATCACAAACATCCCCGGAATAAAGGTTCCGAAGGCTGCAGAGGGGGCTCTGCTCATGCATGGGCACCCTCTCACAAGAACCCAGCACCCTGCCCTCAGGTTGATAAGGTCTGCCATAGGGGTGACGATAGGTTTATATGTGCAGTGAAATAGATAGATATAGTGAACCTATATCTAAGTAAGGGGTGCATACACCACCTTACACTGGCTGCTGTAGCAGACCTGTTGTGTCATTTTGAATGGTCTCCCAGGGGTGGCATAATACATGCTATAGCTCCTGAGAGGCTTCTGGGGTACCTATGCCCTGGGTATATAATATACCATATACTAGGGACTTATAAGGGTACCCCAGAATCCAATCTGTGGTGTACCTAAAGTACATGCAATCCATTTTAAGGGGAAAGCAGATAGACTGGAGTCCTGATAAACAGGATACCAGTCAAACTAAGTCGAAAACCAGCAATACACCAGGCAAAAAGTGGGGGTAACCATGCAGTCAGATTCCACCTTCCTACAGTCACCACACGACGCAGCGGGTGCATCGATCTCCGAAGACTGAGACCGGCTCCTTTCTCTTCCGGTTTCTCTTCTCACTTGCTCCCTGTGAGCTGGACTGACGGTGGCTTCCTATAGGCTTTGGGTCCATGCGGCAGGAAACATAAAAAAGGGAGAAGCGCGTACATTTCCTCGTCCCTTGTTTTGTAGTGCAAGGGGAGGTAGTGAAGGGGCACCAAAACACATGTGTACCACTCGTGAACGGTTTCCGGTAGGCGATGTGCTCAAAGTGGATGTGCCCATAAAGGATAACAACTAACAAGCTGAAATGAAGGCAAAAAGGAAGAAAAGAAAAAGAATTACGGCGAGGACGCAGCTTCTAGAGCTACTGGGGTGCTCTGTCCCGCCTCCCCACACAGCCCGTGAAGCGTTTGCGTACCTGCACAAGCCACACTCCTCCAGAAGCATGGCTGGGCGGCTCGTGGGGGTGTTGGCCTCCTGGCTCCTCCTGAGGTCGCCAGTTCCCGGTCTTCGCGCCTTCTTCCTTTTTCTCGGGTCTCGTGTCTCCAAACAGCACCACCGTCTCGCCTTTCTCCGCGTCTTCCTTTTTGGTGTTCGGCCACACCTCCTTCCGGGATTCCCTCAGAGTTAAGGACGCATAGGAGGTGACGTCACGGGGCGGAGTCACGTCTTTCAGGTCTCCCCATTCGAAGATGCTTTCCTCCAGCAAATCCTCGAGGCAGGGCAGGCTTCTGGTCTTGGAAGTCCACGGGTTCCTGTTGGGGAGAAATGAAAGCCGCAGAGAGAGGGTTTGCGATCCACCAGTCCTCAGTGTCTGTGCGTTTCGTTTGAGGTAAGCCCGTCATGTCACACCAGGGATTCCTACTTTATACCCAAGGACGGGATGGGACAAACTCTGGGGACCCACCTATGGGAGGGTCAGGACAGAGGGGTGGCTACCCCCATGTCCTTTGTCCAGTTTCACACCGGAGCAGGGGCTGGTAGCACCTGCAACCGGTTTGAGCTGGACTATGCACAGGGACACCAAATGTGCCCCCAGTGCAGACATCAAAGCACTCTTGGAGTGCACCCACCCAGCCCCAATACACTAAAGCCTGTCTGGGAGGTGGTCACACCTCCCTGTGACAGGAAACCTATTGTCCTGCCTCCCCTGCCAGAGTTTCGTCCAGCAGCAGGAGGGCAGACTCCTGTCTGTGGCTGGCAGCATCCATTTTGTGATGCCAGGGTTCTCTGAAGCTGGTACCGGGTGTACTGGTGAAGTCATATTTCTCCCTCTAGTAGGGTGGAATCATACCTCCCCCACCAGTTACTGGTGGGGAGGTATGATTCCAAGGTGTTTGACACCAAACACAACATGTTTCCATGCAGCCATTCCAAAGTTAGCATTTACCATAAGGTTTTAATGCACTTAAGAGTATATGGTTTGGCTGCATCACAAACATCCCCGGAATAAAGGTTCCGAAGGCTGCAGAGGGGCTCTGCTCATGCATGGGCACCCTCTCACAAGAACCCAGCACCCTGCCCTCAGGATTGATAAGGTCTGCCATAGGGGCGACGATAGGTTTATATGTGCAGTGAAATAGATAGATATAGTGAACCTATATCTAAGTAAGGGGTGCATACACCACCTTACACTGGCTGCTGTAGCAGACCTGTTGTGGCATTTTGAATGGTCTCCCAGGGGTGGCATAATGCATGCTATAGCTCCTGAGAGGCCTCTGGGGTATCTATGCCCTGGGTATATAATATACCATATACTAGGGACTTATAAGGGTACCCCAGAATCCAATCTGTGGTGTACCTAAAGTACATGCAATCCATTTTAGGGGGAAAGCAGATAGACTGGAGTCCTGATAAACAGGATACCAGTCAAACTAAGTCGAAAACCAGCAATACACCAGGCAAAAAGTGGGGGTAACCATGCAGTCAGATTCAACCTTCCTACAGTCACCACACGACGCAGCGGGTGCATCGATCTCCGAAGACCGAGACCGGCACATCGAATCCCACACAAGGCCGCCAGGCGTGCACGCATCGTACCGATGCGTCGCACCGCATCAAGACGCCATCTTTGTTGCATCACACCGGAGCGTCGCATCGCATCGAGGTGCCATCTTGTCGCATCGTCAACGGAACACAGTGAGAAAACGACCATCAACTCCCCACACAGTAAAGAAGCGACGCATCACCTCCCCTGCGCTGCAGTAAGGAACTGACGCATCCACTCTTCTGAGTGTAAGGAACGACGCATCACCTTCCCTGCTACCCTTTTGTTTGCTTTGCGTAACACATCCAAGGTACTTTGAGAGAAACGTGTCGCATTTACAATCTGCATTGAACTGAGTTAGTTCTATCATTTGAGAGTCATATTTTTGATACTGTATTGTGGATTTTTGTCGTTTGATCTTGTTTAGTAAAGATTACTTATTTTTCTAAACTGGTGTGGTGTCCATTTGTCGTGTTTTCACTGTTACTGTATGTGTTCACAAATACTTTGCACACTGCCTCTGAGATAAGCCTGTCTGGTTATTTTACTAGTGTATCCCCCTTTCCCTGACTAGATGCAAGGGTCCCTATTTGGACAAAGATGCAAACCATTACCAACTAGAGACCCCCATTTCTAACATTGGTGGTCAGCGGTGAGGATTTGGACATACATTTGTGACTTACATACAGTGATTGGTGTACACTACTAGTGAGTGCAGACCATTACGCGACCACATACATTTTTTGCAGAGTCTTTTCCAAGGAACTTCTATTTTGGTTGAGAACTGCCAATTTTCTTTCACCATGAGCAATGCAGCATCCATTGCACCTGCAGATTTTGATTTGAAAGAATAAAGGGTTGATACCTACACTGCCACAACTCAAAGCTGTTTGCAAAAAATGTAAAATCTCCATGAAGGGCCTCACTCAGAAAGGAGGAACACCAAAAGGCGCAGAGGGCCTGGTTGGAAGCAAGGAGTGCCAGTGAGCATCTTGAAGATCCTATGGTGGAGGGGGAGGATTTAGAAGTGCAGCGAGACGGGTCATTGGGCCTGGATGGGGGGAAAAGTGCCTTCCAGAGTGGGCAGCAGTGTTTCTTCAAAGGGCCCTACCCCAGAAGAGCTGGAGGACAGGGAGAGGAGTAGAGTGCATGCAATGGAGCTAGCCAAGCTCAAGGTGGGGAGTCAGAATAACATAGAAAAGGGGAAACTGGAGTTAGAAAACAAAAGGTTGACCTTGGAAGAAAAGAGGATGCTTTTAGAGCATGAGAGAGTGGTGAGGGAGCTGGAGCTGGAGCTCAAAACAAAGAGTTTAGAGATCACTCCCTCTGGTGGCAGCACACCGTCAGTGCCTGTAGAAGGGAAAGTATACATACCAAAAGATGTGATTAAGGACTTTGTGAAGCATGAGGACATTGGTCAGAGGTTTAAGGCTTACGAGGTAGCCATGACATACCCATAGAATCCCTGAGAAGGACTGGGGAGCGGGGCTGTGGGGCCGCTTTGTCAGTGATGGGAGGGACACCTTGTTAGACCTGCCCAGAGAGGATCAGAATTCCTATGCCCCTATGAAGGAAGCCTTAATGTCCAGGTATGGGTTGACCCCAGAGCTTCATAGGCAGAAATCTTGGAATTGCAAGAAGCTGAAGTCTAGTACCTGGTTGGAGTATGTGTCTTTGTTTTGTAGAGCATTGGATGGTTGGGTGAAGGGTAGCAAAGTATATGATTTTCAGGCGCTCTATGATTTGGTTGCATGGGAGCACTTGTCCAGTAATTGCTTTCCAGAGCTACGCCAGCACCTGATTGATAGTAAGCTAACTGTGCCCAGAGAGCTTGCTATGGAGGCGGACCGCTTGGTCAGTACCCGGGTCCACAAGGGTCATGTGGGAGACTTCGACAAAGGTGGACAGGGTCCCGAGCAGAAGAGTGGGGGGGACAAGGGTAAACAGAGGGAGTGCCAGAAAGGGCCCCAAAGTAATCCCCAAAGAAACAAAGGGAAGGGAATCCCAGCCTCCCACTGAGAAGAAGTCTTTGTCGCATCGCACCGGATCGTCGCATCGCATCGAGGCGCCATCTTGTTGCATCGTCAACGGAACGCAGTAAGAAAACGACGCATCAAATCCCAACACATTAAGGAAGCTACACATCACCTCCCCTGCGCTGCAGTAAGGAACCAACGCATTCACTCCCCTGAGTGTAAGGAACAACGCATCACCTTCCCTGCGACCCTTTTGTTTGCGTTGCGTAATGCATCCAAGGTACTTTGAGAGAAACGTGTTGCATTTACCATCTCATTGAACTAAGTTAGTTCTACCATTTGAGAGTCATATTTTTGATACTGTATTGTGGATTTTTGTTGTTTGGTTTTGTTTAGATAAAGATTACTTATTCTTCAAAACTGGTGTGGTGTCCAGTTGTAGTGTTTTCACTGTGTTATTGTATGTGTTCACAAATGCTTTACACACTGCCTCCGAGATAAGCCTGTCTGCTCGTGCCAAGCTACCAAGAGGGTGAGCAGGGTTTATTTTAGGAGTGTATCCCCTTTCCTTGACTAGAAGCAAGGGTCCCTATTTGAACACAGGTGCAAACCATTGCCAACTAGAGACCCCCATTTCTAACAAGTATTATTTCACACATTTGAATTACTGATTATTTTGATAACAATTGATTTATTGTGTAAATTGTATTTTTAATGTTTTTATATCTAACAAAGGATCCATTTAATAAAACATATCTATATTAGCTTTTGGTTTCTGTGACACTGGTTGGATGTGTATGGATGTGACATGTCATTTTGATGGCATGCTTCTAAACAACCCAAAGGGAAGTTTTTTGTGACTTATTGTCACCTATTACCTCAGCCACATTTGACAGACGAGAGATCTCTTTAGGTAAATTCAAACTTTTTACCTTGAAATTCAGCACCACTATCCCCTTCTTGGGGCCTGAATCCCTCACCTTCCAGACCCCAAAACCTTTTTACCACAACCCTGCTGGATCTCCTACCCCTCGTATTCTCAAATTTGCTAATTTTTCTATTTTGAGAGATTTAAATGTTCACTTTGATGATTCTTCGAACACTGATGCTACTGCATTTGTAGACTCTGTAGGGGTGCTAAGATTATCCTCAATTACTTGGAACACCTACTCACAAAGCAGATCACCTTCAAGACCCTATTTTTTCAAATCTCGCTACACTCACTACTTCCATCCCTCTTCCCCTTACATGGTCTGACCACTTTGCTGTACCCCAATAATAAATTAGACAATCACTGCAGTCCCTGCAGAATCCCATTCACACCACCTCAGTCTTAAGTGAATTCTACCTCGGTCTTTAGCACCCTCCAATAAGCCCTTTGAAGGCCTCCACATATTACCTCACCAGGTGGTGCTTTTAGCAACTCACGTTGAGCTGTACTGGGAACAATTGTCCCATTAAAATAGCACACCTCTCGTTGGAGCTTCCCTGCTGCACCCTACTGCAAAAAGCGTGAACACTGCTGGATAATTGCGTACAATACCTCTGCCAAATCCACTTATAAGCTGGGAGTTAAAAAGTACCAACTCCTGATTCACAACACGTGTGCCAATTTTTTTGTCAATACAATTTGATCTTCCAATTCTTCTCAGGAAGCCTTCTATATTGTAAAATATCTCCTCCATCCTCGGGTATGTGGCAAGTCTATCTCACTCTCTCAGGAGCATTTTTCTAATTTGGCCTCATTTCTTATAAATACAATTGTCACTATATATTCGGGTCCCCCACCAACCTTTGGAGTTCGCTCTTTCGACCTATCAACTCACAAATTGACAATTTTCTTTCCACCTTGAACTGCTTCTCCTTAGAGGAAGTTCCCAATGTGATGTCTTCCATCAGATTTGGGACCCCGTCTGATTCTTGTCATCCGCACATAACAGCACTGGTTCCTAACATCCTACATCCAATACTTACTGAGCTCTGTACTTTCTCTTTTCGAATTGCTGCCATCCCTTTCCCTTTGAAGCATGCACGCATCATTTCTCTTCTTAAAAACCTTCCTTGGATCTAAACGCTCTCAGTAATTACCAGCCTTATTTCCCTCCTACCATTTCTGTCTAATGAGCTTGAGAAAGCAATCAATTGCCAACTTTGAAAGTACCAAGAAACAACATATTAGACACATCTCAATCAGGTTTTGTTTACTCCACTGCACAGCAACAGTGATGGCATTCATTACCAGTGATCTCAGAAGGCTATTCAACTGAGGCAGCTTGGCTTCCCTCATTGTGCTTGACCTGTCAGCAGCCTTCAAGATGGTTTGTCATTCTTCTCTTATACATGGCCTCCTCAATCTGGATTAGTACAAACAAGCCTACCCGTAAATGGATTAGATCATTAGTTTATTTCAGGTTTCTCATCCTACCATTCTAATGCCATCCCTGTGAACTGTGGTGTCCCTCAGGACATGTGTTGAACCCCATTTTTATACAATATAAGTATGTCACCCAAAACCTGCCTGGTATTTTCCTCTGAGCTTAATATTATTCCATCTGCTGATGACGCACAGATCATCTTCTCCATTTCTAATAACACAGTTTAATTTTTGCACTTGCATGAGCACAGTAGCAACATTGATGTAGGCAATCTGCCTTATGTTGAATGGTAATACAACTGTGGTACTGCATCTGGTCTTCAGCCTTGTGGCCTAAGTAATTGAGACCAATCTCCACTCAGGTCAGCTCAGCACAAAACATGAACTTCATGTTTGACAATAAACTCTCCTTTTCTAAACAGATCAATTGTGTTTCTGGAATCTGTTTTTCCCATCTATGTATGATGAGGAAAATTACTCTTGACGGTTTCTGTCCGTAACACAATAAGGTACTCCTGCATGGCTTCATGATTGAACTAGGGAAACTCTATTTATCTGAGACTTCCAGATTATCTCACTAATTGTCTTCAGATAATTCAAAACTCGGCAATCCATTGGATCCTAAATATGCCAACTACTTCTTCTGTCTCAGCCCATGTTATGATCACCCAGAGCCCTCTAATGTGCCCTGCCCTGACCTAAGTCACCACTATCCCCGCAAGATCACATGGGACCCCCTGAAACATTGTAGTCATGCAAAACACAAGGGGAAAGTGTCACAGGCAGTAGGAGCATTCAGGAATACACTAGTCACACATGCAAGTTTGAGGTACACAGTGGTTGAACCTAACATTATAGCATTTAAGTTATCAAGTGCTTAAAGGGCCATCTGTCCACAGAATTCACCAAAAATCTGATTTGGCCCACTTGTACTAGGTTACCTACCTTACTTTCTGGGTGGCTATTTTTAAGCAAGAACCTTCTGGAATATTCTTGGTGGCCATTTTGATTCCAGAATCTCGGGGCCAGTTTGAATCCAGACCCTATAAAAGTCATGCCTGTCGGCCACACATTGCTCAGCGATTGGAGACCCAGCACCAACAGAAACACGCTCCAGTTCTGTTGTCAGATTTACCTGTGCAATCCTGTCCACCATCCTGGAACAACTTCAGTCTTGATTGTCCAGACATCCCAGCAGACATCATCCCAGCAGACATCATCCCAGCATCCCCAGTCTTCACTGATTCCGGCACTACGAAACCTGCAAAGACTCAGATGAGTACAGTTCGCCCTAAGCCACAATATGGGAGCTTAACATCTCGCTTATTTAGAAATATGAGAGGCTACTCTTCAATTTAAGAGAACATTTATAAGACATTGTATAAGGCTAAGCATGATTATTTGAGGTGGGCGGTGTGAACCTAACAACCTGATAAAGCTGACATATTTTTAGCGCAATTGACAGTGCAAGATTCTAGGGGGCAGATTTACAAGCCCCTTGCGTCATTTTTGCGCCGCTGTTGCATCACTTTTTGTGACGCAGCGTAAAAATGCGGCCCATTTACAAGGTAACACATCTAGGGAGATGCGTCACGTTGTAAAGCCCTGCGTCACATTATACCTGCGTCGGGTATAATGTATGCAGGGTGGGCGTTCCAATGCAAAAAAGCCACGTAGAAGTGACGCAGTGAAATCTACAAGATTTAACTGCACCACTTCTAGGGCGCCACTGCGTCAAATTCTTATGCCTGCTTGAAGCAGGCGTAAGGAGTGACACAGCACAACAAGGATAGGCCTCCCCCTGCATTGCTGGAGTTGCGTTGTGATTGCAACACGACTCCAGCAATGCAAGACTTTCGCATCGACAGATGCGTCAGAAATTCTGACGCATCTGTCAATCCTTGCGCCATGGTGCTCCGTATTGTAAATATGGCGCATCAATAGTGGCGCAAGGGTATCGCAGGCTGGTGCAGGGAAAGTGACACATCTTTACAGATGCGTCACATTATTCTAAATCTGCCCCTGGGTGCTCAAAGGCTAAGGCGCATTTGGGCAAACTCACAGAATACTTCCAACTGTATGACCCACACAAGACTAACTTGTCAAAAACATTCAAAGCTATCATCAGGGGGAAGTGTAAAGCCCTGTTGTTCACTCTGGACAAACAGAAAGCCCAGGAGAGGCTAACACTCTAGCCGGAACTTCAGGGAGCAGAACAGGCTCATAAGAAAAATCTATCCTTCGCTTTGCAACGGAAAGTTAGTGCTTTGAGGGGGAAACTCAATGAGAACTTTACCAACAGGGCGGAATTCACTCACCTACTTCTCAAACAAGCATTTGCAATGCAATAGGTCTCGCATTTGCGAGAGTTTGAGCTATTGGCATTGTAAATGACAATGCTTTTAATTATGTGTCTTGAAAACGTGCAAGTGGTGCTTATAGTCCTTGCTTACGAGAAGCAAGGCTGGCAGTAACTGCGCCTCTTACTGCCAGCCTTGCTTCTATAAGTACAAAGTGCATATTTACACACCGTTTGCAAGTTTTCAAAACACACAAATAAAAGGCGTTGTCATTTACAATGCCAATAGCTCAAACTCTCGCAAATGCGAGACCAATTGCATTGCAAATGCGAGACCAATTGCATTGCAAATGCTTGTTAGTTGTGATTTCACAGGTTGACCTGGAATTTACCCTGCATGTAAAAATGTGTCCGGTGCACATTTAGCCGTCCTTGATGCTTGCATCCTCTGTTTTATAGTGTAAGGCAAGACAGGGGTTGGGGCTGTAGTCAATATGGAGACTCACTTGGTATGCTGTAAATAATCGCAAGGAAGACATCTGGGTTTCCCTTGGCAGACTTGGTTAGCTGATGCCAAAGCAGTGACGGTAGCACTTGAAGACGGACAGAGTCCGTTACTTCCAGCCCTAGAACAATGCCGTTTTACTCTGTATTACATCAACAAATCTTTCATTTTGCCTCAACTACTTTCATTTTTTCTTGCACCAATGCTTCACGACCTTCAGAAGCCTTGCAGACTCCTAAAAGCACAGCCCACCCACTAGAGCTCTGGGGACACGCTGCAAAGCATAGCACGATGTATGGCGAAACGGTAAGGAATGCGGGGAGGGAGTAGCTGTATGGAGGGGGCGTCAGGGGCTGAAAGGTTCTGCCGCGATGCCTTCATCCTGGTGGGGCTAGGAAACGAAGTCTGTAGACCTGGATGAATATGGTGGGGTGCGGCAGATGGCCCATGGCTGGCTTACACTGGAGGGGGTGCAGGGACAGCTGGGGATTGGAGAGGAGCGACCCGATGAGATGCGCAGGAGGATATGTGGCAGTAGGAGGAAGCGTTCGCCTTTGTGTAGTGTGTGTTTGCGAGCAAGAGCGAGATGGAAGGGAGAGAGTGTTTGCAAAATATGAGTTTTTGCATGATTAACCTGGTAAGATAAGACGTAAATTTTCCATCACCCCTGTTCACGTGTTTTTTGAGAGTTGTCCGCCAGCCATACCTTTACTGTAAGCACAGAAGAAGGCACATGCTTTGGCTGGAAGGGGGGGGAGGGGAATGGGCAAGGGGGGGGACTACTTAGTGCACAATGATCGGGAATCACTTAAGTCAGTGCCTAATTGTGCCATGGGGTACTTCTGAGTACACACTCAATCGGAGCATACGAATGCTTTTTGAAGCATGCAAAAAATTGCAATGACAATGAAGTCTAAATCCGTTTTCCAAGCAAATAATTATTTAAACACCACTTTTAAAAAAAAAATTTAAGAACGAAACACTACCTTTTCCAGCCCTAAAACAAAATAACCCCACGAATCCTGCTGTACATGAAGAGTGTTTCTGCAAGTGTACTGTTCTTTAATATGGAAGCTTTGACACTAATAGGCCTATTATGGAACTGCACTGTGAAGTACGTATTTAAAGTGCTATTTTTGTTTAACTGGTAGTCTGAACTCGTATATCTTGAAGTGCTTTCCATATGCTATGTGAAATTGCAGCAAGACGTGGTCTAGAAATAACAGAGACAAATGCAATGCTGCCTATCGAGTTACTAATGCAGGGAGAACTAACAAAACGGATGCAATTGAAAGACTTAACTGGAGCCTTGTGTACCTCCTGCTCTAAGCCTAACACTGTGCCCCTTGTAATATCAGCATGGCGATAGTATGGAGATTCCGAAGGGATGAAATACTGAAATACCACCCCAGTGGCCAGCGTGTGAAACTTAGGGTGTGGCCTGTTTTAGTGCCAAACACCAGTAACATGCTGGTTTCATACAAATAACTTCTGAGCAAATCCAATCACAAAGAGATGAAAAATATCCCTGTCCAACCCCTAGGGTGTGTAAGGCTGTAAGAATGCACCATTGATTTTCCCGGACAAAGAACCCAAGGTTCCAAATGTCTTTTGGTCTGTGCTCAGTGTGTTTACAATGAAGCGTTTTTCATCCAAACCTTAAACCCCTGTAAAGAATGTGCAGCTGACACTAATGTTAGTGGATTGTGGGGCTTCATTGAGTAAATATGGGCACAGAAAAAGAACGCAGTGTGCCACAAGTGGGAAAGGACCCCGCAAATAATGTTCCCTCAGGTACTGAAGATAGCCCCAACCCCCCCCCTAGTTTAAAATAGCCCCCCCCCTTAAAGTGTGTATGTAATAGCGCCCCTGACAGCAGATGCAGTGTTTTAAACTTTGGCCATGCGGGAGTTATGGCTGGAGGTCCGCGTGCACGAGTGGACACAGAAAACAACAGAGATACCGGTGATTGGAGAGCTCTGGGGCCAGCATGCATTGGCACGGTGTGATCCTGGTCACTCGTAAAGAAGAACCCACGTGTGCCGGCAGGAAGGCCAGTGTAATTAGTGTTGTCAGAGGGAGAACACGTGGAAAGTATGCGGCCAGGAAAGTGTGAGAATGAGCCGGTTAAAGCAGGGCGAGAGGCAGAGAGGAGTAGGTGTTTTTAGCGAGATAGAGAGGGAGGGAACACGGAGAGCTGTGAATGCAAAGAAAGATGTAGCGGTGAGAAAAGGAAGGGTGTAAAAGAGGAAGGTATTTCACGGGTTGCTGATAGCAGGGAGAATGGATAAAGGCAGAGGAGGAGTGAAAGAGGTGAAGCTGGCGAAAGATGAGGAGGGAGCGGGTGTATGCTCAGAGCTTTGTCATAATTTGTGCTATTAAACGCTGCAGGGTGGCACGACTTGATGGGCAGTGCTCACGAGAGCACACCGACACCCAAACACATGGCATGTGACTCGTGTCGGTTTGTACAGATTTCTATCTGGTTTTCGTAGTGTTTAGCATTATTGGGGCCCCATAGGTCATTTAAGTGCCTGCTGCATGTTTCCTCTGACAGACGGTCACTTGAGAGCAATGTATCGGAGTTCGGAGCTGATCAATAACGTGTCCACAGGACCCGATGTGTTCTCGGCTCAGAGGGGAAACAGCAATTAAGGAGGATGTCTCTGTCTCCCTTCACGCCCAGGGAGGAGGGAGATGCGAGCAGAGCATCAAATGGCTGGGTGAGAAGGGAGGAGGGAATGCAAGGGTCAAAGCGGTGAAAGTGAAAGTAATCGAGCAGAGCATCAAAGGGCTGGGTGAGAAGGGAGGGGGGAATGCAATTAGCAGAGGAGCAGCTGTGCACGTGCATGTGATCGTGCACTCAAGGTTTAGGCCAGCCAAAAGACTGGGTAGCACTTTGAAAATCCCACACATAAAATGTCTCTTCGAGCCTTTGGCTCGCGAAACCTAAAAATGACATATGACGAGGAGAATAAGGTGGGATCTCCTCTAGCGCGACAACTCACAGCCAAACATGAGAAAGATTAGATTGGCAGTATCATCGGGGAATCAGGGCCGCCGGCTGCATCGGAAACCGATAAGGCCCAGGTATTCCGGGAATTCTACGAATGTGTTTACACCTTCAGGCTGGTGGATGGCCCAGTGCAGGAGGATTATTTGATAGGACTGGAGTTTCCTCAGGTAACGGCAGACCACAATGAGGTCTGACTCTTGGGGGTACTAAACGGGATGAAGAGGTTCAGTCTGCTATTGACGCCCTGAAGCTCCATGAATTGCCCGGCCTGGACGGGCTCACAGCCCAATTTTATAAAACCTTCAGGTCAGATTTAGTGCCCCATTTAACAGCTCTGTTTAATCACATGGCAGAGGTCCGTGTTGTAACCCGTACAATGAGTGAAGTCGTAATCACAGTCATTTTGAAAACAGGCAAAGACCCCCACTCCTGTGGCTCATACAGGCCTATTGTGTTGCTCAATCTAGATGCCAAAATATATTGTAACATACTAACAACTAGACTGGATGACATTACGCCCAGCTTGAGCCACCCAGATCAGTAGGTTTTACAAAGGCAGGCAAACACATGATAACTTGTGGACGGCGCTCCATCTGGTCAGAAAGGCAAAAAAAATGATTCCAGCAGTCATTTTGGTGCTAAACGCCGTAAAAGCTTTCAACCGGTTGCATTGGTCATTACTTTTCCACACCCTACTTCGGTTTGGCTTTTGTGAAAGCTTTATTGACATAGTGCAGGCGAACTACGCTAAGCCACAATTGCATGTCTTGATCAACAGGGTGGGATTGTGCCTCTTCAATTTGGAGATGGGGACAAGACAGGCATGCCCTTAGCACTGAGCCTCTAGCAGCCAAAGTGCACATAACCTCCTCCATTGAAGGCCTCCCATTCGGTTCAACAGAACACAAAATCTCACTATTTGCGGATGATGTGCTATTGTCCCTGACCTCACCGTAGACATCTCTGGAGACCGCACAGTCCAAACTAACTCTTTACGAGATGGTAACTGGTTTTCGCATCAATCTGCAAAAATCCTTTTTGCTTAATCTAACCCTGCCTACCAGAGAACCTGACACCCTGGTGGTCTCCACTCCTTTCCAATGGGCCAAAAAAGGCATCACTTACTTGGGTATAAAAATCACCCTGAGAATCGATGACATGTATCGGGCAAACTACCCCCTGCGCCCACAACAACTAAAAGTTGACCTTAGAAGGTGGGCTCCCATGTACATCGCATGGCTTGGTCGGATTCACGTGATAAAAACGACTGAAGCTGTTGTATCTCCTTCAGAGGCTTCCCATTGAATTAGCTCATGATTTTGTGCCCGCGCTGCGCTCACTGTTGACTTCCATTATATATGGCAGGACCTTAGGACCCGCCTGCCATACAGATTATTATGGCTGCCAAGAGAGTCCGGTGGCCTGGTCCTCCCTGATTTCCATCTTTACTGCAAAGCAGCATAATGCAGAGTGATCTCCGAATGGGTCCTGCGAGAATCTGGCAAACACTGCCCCACATGGATAGAGCAGTGGTGGGCAGATATATTTGGGATGTACTCCGGAAGCCGAAGATGAACCGACCCCCTACCGCATCCCCCTTAGCATCACCACTAAAATGAAGGTCATGGTATGGGATGACGTAATCCGAGCCTCGGAGCGGATCACGTTCCCCTCCCTGTTTTCCCCTATCCACTCTAAAAAGGCTTTTCTGCCTGCCCTGCACCTAGGGCCTTGGGATCTGTGGAAGGAGGGAGGCTGTATCACCATCTCTGATTTGTTTCATAAATCCGCACATTTGAGAATTGCCAGTTTGAATTTGCTCTTCCAAACTAGGGGGCAGATTTACAAGCCCCTTGCGACACTTTTACGCCGCCGTTGCGTCACTTTTGTGACTCAGTGGTGGCGTAAACCATGCGCCACGTTGCGACCTTTTTACAACGTGACGCATCTAGGCAGATGCGTCACGTTGTAAAGCCCTGCGCCACATGAAACCTGCGTCAGGTTTCATGTGGGCGTTCTGTCGCAGGGTGGGCGTTCCCTCGCAGGAAAGCCTCGTAAAACTGACGCAGTGAAATATTCAAGATTTCACTGAGTCAGTTTTATGACGCTGCTGCGTCAAATCCTTATGCCTGCTTGAAGCAGGCGTAAGGAGTGACGCACCAAATGAAGTATGGGCGGCCCCTTTGCATTGCAGGAGTTGCATCACACTTGCGACGCGACTCCAGCAATGCGCCGCTCGTACGTCACAAGATGCGTCACGCATCTTCCCCTCCTTGCACCATGGTACGCCGCATTGTGTGCCAGAACAGATGCGTCACGTAATCCCCCCCTTGCGCCACCACGGATGCGTCGCATTTACAATGTGGCGCACCATGGTGCAAGGAGGGGAAGATGCGTGACACATCTTGTGACGTACGGGCGGCGCATTGCTGGAGTCGCGTCGCAAGCGCGACGCAACTCCTGCAATGTACAGGGGCCGCCCATACTTCACATGGTGCGTCACTCCTTACGCCTCCTTCAAGCAGGCGTAAGGATTTGCCACGGCAGCGTCGTAAAACTGACTCTTGTAGATTTTACTGCGTCAGTTTTACGGGGCTTTCCTGCGAGGGAACGCCCACCCTGCGACAGAACGCCCACATGAAACCTGACGCAGGTTTCATGTGGCGCAGGGCTTTACAACGTGACACATCGGCCTAGATGCGTCACGTTGTAAATAAGTCGCAACGTGGCATATGGTTTACGCCGCCGCTGCATCACAAAAGTGACGCAACGGCGGCGTAAAAGTGTTGCAAGAGGCTTGTAAATCTGCCCCCTAATGGGCAGCCACCAGGGATCTCACTTCCGCTGAAAAACTTGCTAAGCAGGGGGTGGATCCAAGGGATGCATTTCCTTCCTGTACGCTATACTGGTCACTACAACCTTCACACAGCAGCCTCGCCAAGTTGCCTTTTGGGAGCGCACACTTGAGGAAGAGACATTCACAGATTTAAAAACTCTGTTGGCATGCGAGAAGCACACTACAAAGTACTCTTTATTTGGGATCTATATCCCATTAATCTGAAAAGGATTCTCCAGGACATGTCTGATCTGTGCTGGAGGGGAAGTGGGTTTTTGGGAGACTTCTGTCATACTTGATGGGACTGTCCTATTATCTGTGCCCATTCTGGGCTGAGATCCAAGTGCCAAACTTCCGGTGATAGAGCGATTCTATGGCTATGCCTAGGGGCAGCAAAGACAGCGCTGGCTGCCTCATGGAAGAAGAAAGAGGCACCCTCATTGTCACAGTGGCATGCTAGACTCTGGCAAGCCGTCACTATGGAGAGAATGGCTGACATCCTCTTAGACAATTATAAAAACTTTGGATGTACATGAGGCCCCAGTACAATTTCTCTCCAAGGGGCATACCGCTCTGTGCATGTCCCACACGCACAGAGGACACTCCACCTCTTCCAGATTTAAAAAAAGGTGACCCTCCCAAACTTCTCACCGGGGCATTGGCTGTGGACTCCCTTTACAGCTAGGAACTCTGGCCCTGGTCATCTGATGCCGCACCATGAGTTAGTCTCTATACGACACTCGTACCTTTGTTCTGGTTTTCGAGGGGGTGGACGAAGGGTGTTTATAGGGCAAGAAGATATTATGTAAATTACAGCAGTACTTTTTGTAACTGCTCTTCTCATTCGGGGATGCCTTCTTCGGGCGGAAACTGTATCTAACACCAGCGATCTTGTTGTGTGTATATGGCATCCATTGGTGGTTTCACTTTCAATATTTTGCTGTCTGCCTCGAACTCAATAAAGACAAAAAATGTTGATGGTTCTATGTAAATTTGCAGTGCGGCGCGCCGTTGTTTTATGCACTGCGCACTGATACCCTCAGGTTGAGCGTTTATTATAAGAATGCATAAATAAGTTAATGTTTGTGCAATGATAAAATAAAGAATGTGATATTTGTGGCTCAGCTTGTAAGTAATATCAGACGCCATTGATGAGCTGCAGCTGGTCCTAGTAGAACGAGCAGGCGCAGTCAGTCCTAGCAAATCTCGATGCCCTGTGTGTCCCGCGCCTGTCTGCACGAGGGAGCAATCCTCCCACTGGTGCTGTCTGAAGACCCTGAACCTGCAGCCATGCCCTAGAGTCGATCATAGCAAGCTTCAAAGCACGTGACCTTCCAGGCACATCAGGAGATCCGCGGGACACAAAGGTACACTTGCAGGGGCTTGAACATGAATGCGTGAGACTCGCATAGTTATATATCCTCCACTGCTGAGTAAGTATTTTTAAGAAAGTCCGTCACTTCCTCAACATCAAAGTATAAATGAAATCGTGACGGCTTCCTAATGATTGTATGACGTATGTGCGTTTTCACAGGAAAACAGAAGCCACAACAAATGCAAACTCACAGTCGATGAAAACAATATATACTACTTCGGATACATGGGTTTATAATGAGTTATATCAGGGTTTACTAATGTCAAGCATCGCAGCGCTGCATAAACATATACAGCATAAAGTTACAAGAAGTTCAACTTTTTGCACATTTGTGCAGTGCAGTGATGTTTCCATTTCTTGAAAAGAAATTAAAAAATAGCGTGGTGTACTATTAGCTTCATGCGAACGATAATTGTGTTGCGCAACAATGCTTTGCACCATGAATGAAGCAAAGTCACAGGATAGAAGCAGGGGAGCTGTTGGTGTGTGAGGACAACATCTTAACACCCAGAAACAACAGGATCTGGGAGGCAAAAGCGGGAGGAGATTCCACGGAATACGACGCCGAGATCACTGAAGGGAGGAAGAGGAAGATGACATCGATCAGTGAATGGACTACTAAAATAAACTTTTAGTATCCTCCAATTTACATCCAGACAAGAAAGCAGCTCTTTGTAAGGATTTCCTGTGCAACATGATTATGGATACCCCACTAGGAGACTGTGGAGGAATTATAAAAACATTTGCATGATAAGAGGTTCACTAAGAAAACCCTGGTGCGAACCTGCCGAGCAACACTACCTACAGATTAGCAGTGGGCAAGCACAGAAACTAACAGGGAAAGGCCAGAGCCAGAGCCTAGCCAATGGGCTTTCTTGGCTCTTAGAGACCATGCACGAGCTGAGTCCTTAAAACATAATTCTATATGTAAATTGTACAACAAACCTCAAGTTTAATGTAATAAAGTCTCTCTAAAATTAGAAAGGTGTATTTCTCTAACATGTGGAAGCTTTGACATTGACGCATTATAGCATTGTCCAGTTCTGTTTGTGGTGGAGGAGACCATGAAGAACAGGGAGAGCAATGAATATGGCCATCACTGTGGTGTGAAAAGCAGCTCGGGCCTCGTGGACAGTCGTCGTTGTAGTATAAAGATCGGTGTGCTGCGGATGGTCATGGCTAGAGCTTTGCGTTGGCAGTCACTGTGGTGTGTGTCGTTGCTGCATCGTGAAATGCAGATCTCACATTGCTGGCGCTCGCTGAGGCCCGAAAACTCGGGTTCACCAGAGCTACACGTTTGGCAGTCATCACGGACAGCACAATCCAGGCGCAAACTGGCCCATTTGCAGTCGCAGAGTCAAAAGCTATAGGATTCCTCCATTGTTTAAGAGGAGTGAGTGCACTCTCATTCCAGCCAAGGGACCTGGGTAGGCACCTCTTGGGGATCAGGGACTCAATATAGCAGAGGCCAGCAGGGCTCAGGGAGGTACAGCTGCAGGTCCAGTTGCAGAAGGTCAGATGACCGATTGCAGGGAAGCCTCTGGAGCTTGTGTGTCCCTGTAGCTAAGAACAGGAGGTCAGCCTACTGACTCTTGGAGTCACGCAGGTCTTCTTGGGAAAAAAAGAGATGTTTCTCTCTCCTTCAGCAGCAAGGCAGGCATCAAGCAGCAAGGCAGCCATCTGGAGATCAAGGCAGGCCCCAAGCAGCAGGGCAGCCCTCTGGTATCAGCAGAGCACTCCTTTGAGAAACAAGGCAGGCCCCAAGCAGCAGGGCAGCCCTCTGGTATCAGCAGAGCACTCCTTTGAGAAACAAGGCAGGCCCCAAGCAGCAGGGCAGCCCTCTGGTATCAGCAGAGCACTCCTTTGAGAAACAAGGCAGGCCCCAAGCAGCAGGGCAGCCCTCTGGTATCAGCAGAGCACTCCTTTGAGAAACAAGGCAGGCCCCAAGCAGCAGGGAAGTCCTCTGAGTACAAGGCAGGCCTTCTGAATCCTTCCACAGGTCCAGGAGTGACTGAGGAGTTGGTTGAAGGGTGCAATATTAATACCTGGTGCCAGCCTTTGACGTGGGGGAAGCTTCTAGGCTCTCCCCATCTGGGTCTCCAAATTTCCTTCCTTCACCTGCCTGTTATCCAATTGGTCTAGGGTGGCAATGGCTGGTGTCAAGTTCCTTTCAGAAGGTACAGGAGGTAGCCCTCTGAAATGTAAGTGGGGCAGGGAACAGCTCTCCCGCCATACTGGTAGGATGGCCCATCATGCCAACACGAATCCCACTTTGGCTCACTGTCTGGGAGGATAATACAAATGCCAACTGCTACTCTAATTACAGTTATGTGACCCAGGACACAGACTAGAGGCACCAAATGATTAGGACAAGAAAATGCCAACTTTCCAAAAGTGGCATGTTCTAAATTGTGACTTAAAATCCAACTTTACCATTAAAGAGAAGTTTAAATTGCAATTCATGTGAGACCAAATGTAACAGTCCAACTGTTCCCCATCAAGGTTAGCACTTATTAAATGTAATAAGGTAACCCAATTGTAGTCTATGGAAGAGGTAGGCCTTGCAGTAGAGAAAGACGACATGTAAAATTTAAACACACATATCCTACTTTTTAAATACACTGTACCCTGCCATATGAGCTGTTAGGGCCTACCTTAGAGGCGACTTACATGTATTAAAAAAGAAGGTTTCGGCTTGGCAAAAGGTTTATTTTGCCAAGTAAAATTGGCAGTTTAAAACTGCACATAGGCTACAATGTCAGACCTGGGACATGTTTAAAGGGCTACTTAGTTTGATGGCACAATAAGTGCTGCAGGCCTACTAGTAGCATTTAAGTTACAGACCCTGGGCACATGTATTGCCCCTTTACTAGGGACTTATAAGTATATTATATATGCCAATTGGGTGTAAGCCAATTTTACCATGTTTAAAGGAGTGAGCACAAGCACTTTAGCACTGGTAAGCAGTGGTAAAGCGCTCAGAATCCCAAGGACAACAAAAACAAATTTCAGTAAACAGAAGGGGAAAAGGCACAATGTTTAGGGGAAGACCACACGAACAGCTATCAGGTCTATAGATCTTAAGTCAGCCTTTGACCTGGTCCCTCGTAATCGTCTTTGGTCTGTCCTCCAAGAATTGGGTGTCCCGTCTTCTATTCTTGACCTCTTGGTCCGCCTCCACGAGGGTAATTTCGCTAGGGTGCGATGGGGTTCCCAGGCACAGAGAACTGAAAAGATCCCCGTCAACAGAGGAGTACGCCAGGGCTGCGTATTGGCGCCCACTCTCTTTTCACTTTTCGTGAATGGAGTGGTGAGATTTTTGTTAGATGTTCCAGCTGATGCTCCTGCCCTGGCGGGGGAAAAAGTTCCCACTCTCCTCTTTGCAGACGATACCCTGCTGATCTCTAAGACACCAGCAGGGTTACAGAAGCTCCTAGATAGATTTCATCTGTTTTGTTCAATGAGAGGCTTGGCTATCAACACATCTAAAACTAAGCTCCTCTCTTTTAAATCACATAAATCCCCCAGCGTACTCATTACTTCCGATGGAATTCCACTCGAATATGTCAAATTATTTGACTATCTAGGCATCAGAATTACTGACACCTTAAGCTGGAGACCCCATATCAACAAAATGCTGTTGAATCACAGGCGAGTTACGGGAGTGATTGCAAAAGAACATCGCTCCTCCAGGAGCAAGCCAATCACTCCCGCCCTAGTGATTTATCAGGCTAAAGCTGTGGGTTCGGCCCTCTATGGAGCCGAACTATGGGGTTTTGACAACATTGATGAAATCACTTTGTCTGAGAACAATTTCCTGAGAGAATTAGTCTCAATGCCAAGGGGTACCCCTCTGAAACCACTTTTTAGCGATCTGGGCAGACGCTCGTTTAAAGACATCGCAAGACTACGCCCACTGTTATTTTGGGCCCGCCTATGGCGCACCCCGGAGCTGGCCAAATACACTGAAGGCCTAAGGGAAATCATGAACATTGCAGGCTCCCACAAAATAGGTTGGCTCCGTAATATTAAAAAATCTTTTACCCAGATTGGATTGAATGAAGCCTGGGAACATGGAGCCCCTGTGTCTAAGGAGGACCTTAAAAGAGATTATTGGGCCTGGATTGATAATCAGGACCTCACCAGCTCCAATCTAGGCAGGCTAACCGAAGCTTTTTACTCCCACAAACAGTCTGTTAGCTTTGAGCCTTATTTGGAGTATGTACTTAAACCTAGGGACAGATCTCTGTATCTCCAATTCAGACTTGAGACTCTCCCAACCCGCGAATTTACTAACAAATGGAAGCCCCCCTACCAGACCATTGACTCTTGCCCGATATGCACAGAGAAAGTTGAAAGCATAGCCCATATTATGTTTGAATGCCCAGCGTATGCCAACCCGAGAAAAAGATGGCTAGGCCCTGCTTGCCGTCTTTTGGGTGTTTCTAATTATCGCATCGCTCTACGTATTTTACGTTCAGACACAACTTTGGTACTAGTCTGTGCGGTGGCCAAATTCTTGGGTTGGTCCTGGATTATCAGAAGTAAACTCACCAGATCGATTTGTTAACAAGCAAAATGCACTTTTTCCTTCTCCTAAACTGCCTTTTTAACTACTTTCTTAAACATTTTTAATATTTTATATGGATATCATCCAACTCAATCATCAAGCTACTAATGTGATTTGCTGTAAACTTTTCTATTTTATTGAATTGCTATCTTTTTACTGTTTGTATGTACATGCTTTTATGATAACTATTTTATCGAAATAAAGCTTTTGATTGATTGACTATCAGGTCTAATACTCTCCTTTTATTTTAATGCTTTGTTTATATCTCTGAGTACATTATACTTCAGTTTTCATATAGAGCGATTTCCACAGGTATTGGAGTACTTCACATGCACACCAGTTATATATACACAAGGTCACACTCATTTTTTTAGACCAGAGGAGATTAAGTGATTTGTCTAGAATCACAGGATGTTGAGCCGAGACTCAAACCTGGTTATTCAGTTCCAAAGTCGGTACCTCTGGATGTAACGCCACATCTTGTGTGGAACAAGGGTGGCAGACAGTAGCCACATGAAAGCTCGGCTCGCTATAGGCTCGAGGTACCAACAGATTCTCGAGCTGAACCAGAGCTAAGCTTCAAGCTGTCAGTAGCACGCCCACCTCCACTACAGATGTGGAACTGAATAGCCTGGACCAACTGGCGGCTAGTGCAGAGTAGGTGGAAGTTTTATTACACTGAGTTGCTGTGCAGAATCCAAGGACAGGACAATGCGTACTGGTGGAAAACATGTTTTTTAAGTTTCACACAGAATCAGACAAAGAAATGGAAGTCTGCACGGAAAGGAAGAGATCCTCAAGAATAAAGAAGTAACATTTAACGTTTTCAAATTTGAAAGCACTAAAGCATTTTGGAGGGGGGGATCAAGCTCTGTGGTGTCTCTGGGAAGCATGTGCCACTGTATTTGTTTCTGTGAGTTCTTATTTATGTGTTTGCATATTAGCTCTGGTAAGTGCTTTTTTCTTACTGCCCATTTCCTTGCCAGGAAATGTCCCCTCAGTCTTGTTGTTGCATTTGACATGTTGCAGAGCAGGTAAAAACCATTTGTCCCAAGTTTTTCTTCAGTTAGTGCCTGCATGATCAGCTTCCTTCTAGTTGAGCTTTACAGTGGGACTTTCAAGGTGAAGTGGCAAAAGTCTTGTCTTTGGTCACAAGCACAAAGGTCAGTGGGAGCCAGATTTCATTAGACTAGTAGTGTACCTTGCAGGAGGCACCACTTTTAACCAGGATGAACAGCTTCCTTTCTGTAGGGTCGGTAATGCATAAGAATGGGTGAATTGTTAGCCATAAAATATCTCTGTTTGGCCTACTAAGTGAAAGTTGTCTAGGGCATCCAGATTTATTTTTTGTTGGAGTTATTCAAATTGCTTTCTCACCAACGTGATAGCTCTTTTAGAGGTATGAATTTCAGACTTAACTCTGCTTTTTTTGTAAACATACTTTATTGGCATTTGCTCTTCATTCCAGACATCATAGACATAGCTTATTCTCGTCATAGTAATCGTCTTGCAGAGGTCCTTTCTGTGCTGTCTAGGTTACATCATTTTATATATTTGTTGATATGCATTGCTATTCTTCATGCCTGTCTGAGAATCTCAACCTTAGAAGTGTATGGTCATCTTGGATGGCTCTTCTTGGATGGCTCTCATGTTCTTCTCTTCTTAACTTCCCTAACAGTCCCCCCTCCCACCCCGCGCTGCTGTCAACTAGGAAATCCCTGCACTTCGCCATGTGTGTGGTCTGGGTTACCCTCTGTTTTTGTCGGGTATGTTGGACCCTGCTCCGCTCTTCAGGCTTTTAGGTTCACCATGGTAGTGTTCCCCATGTTATTCTTGCTGTTCCCTCCCGTGGTCCGGGCTACCAGGGCTTTCAGGTCGGGGTGATTCCCGGGGGCTGTTCAGTGCTGATTCCTGTTCCTCATTCTTCATGACATCCACCAGGTTTCCCCATGCCTGCGTCCTCTCCAGTCTGCCTATTACCATTTTGCGTTTCTGAGCAATATTCTATTTTCGCAACCTGACCATTTTTCTAGTTCACGTTTTCATGTTGGGGCCCTGGGGCCTGATGGGGCCTTCCATCTGCTGGTCAGTTCTCGCTTTGCCAGTATAAAGGCCAAGTCCTGAAACCTCGCTGTCACTTTAGTCTTCGCTGAGTGGGGTAACAGGTTAAGCAATACGTGTTCTGGGGTGCATGGTACTACCCGCCTATGATTCTTGCTGTTTCCCGAGTCACCTCCTGCCAATATGTCTCTAAGTGCGGGCAACTCCACATCATGTGTAAGTAGCTAGCACCTGTTCGCCACAGCGTGGGCAGCCTGCGTCTTCTCTATGGAAATGCCGATTGATTCTATCTGGGGTGATGTATGCACGATGCAGTGTATAAAAGCTGATCAGCCGAAATCGCGCATTCCGAGATATTTTAGTGGCTCTCTGAAGTGCATTTTCCCAACCCTTATCCTCCAAGGGTTTTCCCAGGTCGGCTCCCATTTGGCTCTTAACCCCTCCAGCAGTTTCATGGAGTCTCGTCTAATGGCCCGGTATAGGCATGAAACAGCTTTAATTACGCCCCCTGCCAAGCTTATATATTCAAACGTTGAGTGGGTGGGCGGCTCAGTCGTCCCCCTTCCCCAATGCCTGCGCATGGCTCCTGTGACAAACTCTGCTTTTTTGTTGCCAGTCCTAGAAATGACAATTCATTTTTTGAAACTAATGTGTATTTTATCCAAGTCTCATTGTGAAATGTGCTTTGTCTACTAATTGTTTTCTGACAGGCTTCCAGTGTTACAGACTTACTTTATTTGTGATATTCAGCATCTAAAAACATTAGGGCGGTAGCCGACATAATTTCCAGAGCAATAGTGGGGAAGTTTGGTCGAAGCATAAGTAGTGTCTTACAGAACTGTCTTTCATGGGGACAATTATGGTAGAACAGTTGTCCAGACCCCACAGTTCCACCCCATAGTAAAATTGGTGTTCCACTTTTGCCTCAACAACTTTATTGATAAAATTGAAAAATCTATTTCAAAGAAGGTGGGTGTAAGATGTTGGGGGTATTCTGAAGGGGGTGATGACCCATCTTAAGCAATAACCACAAAACTCACTAAATTCATCTGAGCTCATCCCCCCTGTCACAATAGCACAGAGCAGCAGGCTTAACTTAGAGGAAATGTGTAAAGTATTTATCATCAATCAGGATTTCTAAAGCACGGCTAATAACCCAATATGGTATCCAGGTGCTTGCAGGTCCTGGAGACTTATTCAAATGGCCGGGTCTTAAGGCTCATACGGAATTCGGGACGAGAGGTGATGGTCTGGAGTTCGTATTTATGAAGCACTAAAACAGTAATAATAATAGAGGTTGATATTGCGGGTACGCGAGGCCAGACAGAGGCCCATGAGTCTCAACTGGTAAATTGGAGGACCAAGAGAATCAACAGAGGCATAATAACCTTCTGTTTCTAGTGATCCCGAAGCCAAGAAGGGATCAGATATGCGTGCTTTTATGGTTGATCTGTTGATTAAAGCCTTCCCCAACCTAGAAGGCTGGAATTGGACCCAGGAGGTACAGCGAATCCACCAGGTCCCCTTCTAGTTTAAACAACCAGTTAGATGGGATATGAAACCCAGCATGGTTTTAGTGTACTTTGAGAACTATCTCCTGAGGTAAGGTATCTTCAAGAAGGCCAGACCTGAAGCCAAATGTACTGTGGGGGATGTTTCATTTTTTGTCCGGCCAGACTTTTGTCACGTAACTGTCGAGAGACGATGGCGTTTACACCAATTATTAAACTGTTCCACAAGAAAGGGGCTCAGTCTTTCCTGATGACCCAGGCTAGGTTGAAAGTGGTTAAAAGTGGTCTGGGGGGTCCGGACATAATTTTTTACCTCTGAGATCAAGGCTCAGGAATATCTGCCTGAACTTAGGATGTAGGGACAAGGCCTACCCACTAATGGGTATCACGGTTTAGAGTTAGAATCTTCAATTTATAATTAAGAGTGGGCTGGTGGAGATAATTTGGTAATCAAAGTGTATATTTCATGT
Organism: Triturus cristatus; assembly: GCF_964204655.1. Taxonomy (NCBI): domain Eukaryota; kingdom Metazoa; phylum Chordata; class Amphibia; order Caudata; family Salamandridae; genus Triturus; species Triturus cristatus. Next base: position 924,462,526 of record NC_140588.1, read on the forward strand.
TTATTGGTATATGTTGTCAATTGAAAAGTCTTAATTCATTAGAGATGAGAAGCTGGCTGGATTTTTTTTATCATTTGATGGCTAAAGTAGCAATATGCTCCGTTAATGCGGGAGGTTTGAATGACAGTGGTAAAAGGGCAAGGGTCTATGAGATATTAAGATCCCTAAGCCAAGATATAATTGATCAACAAGAAGGAAGTCTTGCAGATTATTAGGGTATGCTTTGGCTGTATGCTCAAACAACAGTTGATGGACAGAATGCAGAACAATGTCTAACTTTCTCCCCAGTACAGAGATCTGGACCTAAATCCATCATTGTTTTGCTCACCATTCCATTCCAGTTTGAACCCAGCCATATGCAAATCAGTCTTGACCCTGTGCCTCATGGGAACAGTCCAGCCCGAACTGCCAAGGCAGGTCCTCCCTGGACTGGAAACAAGCATCCTAGTACCGGTTTCGGGGTTTCCCCCCTCTTCAGCCAGGATAGCTTGATTCCAGTGGCATGTGGAGCACGGGACCCACTTCTGGGCATACCCGTCCCACTCTGGGTGACAAATGCTAAAACAACAGATGGTGGATAGAATGCAGAACAATGTCATACATTCACCCCATTACAGAGATCTGGGCCTAAATACATCGTTTTTTTGCTCACCATGCCATTCCAGTTTGATCCCAGCCATATGCAAATCAGTCTTGACCCTGTGCCTCATGGGAACAGTCCATCCCGAACATTACTGGGGGTGAATGTTTTGATTTGTTTTGCATTCCGTCCATCAATTGTGTGTCTTTTGCTTTGTCACTCTAAGTGCGCCAGTTATGCCCAGACGTGGGTCCTGGGCTCACTGTGCCACTGGAATCAAGCTATTCTGGCTGAAGAGGGGTGAAACCCCGAAACAGGTCCTAGGATGCTTGTTTCCGGTCCAGGGAGGACCTGGCTTGGCAGTTCGGGTTGGACTGTTCCCATGAGGCACAGGGTCAAGACTGATTTGCATATGGCCAGGTCTAAACTAGGGTGGCATGGTGAGCAAAAGAATGATGGATTTAACCCAGATCTCTTGACTGGGGGTGAATGTTTTGATTTGTTCTGCATTCCGTCCATCAATTGTGTGTCTTTTGCTTTCTTGCTCTAAGTGCGCCAGGTATGTCCAGACGTGGGTCCTGGGCTCACTGTGCCACTGGAATGAAACTATCCTGGCTGAAGAGGGGAGAAACCCCGAAACCGGTCCTAGTATGCTTGTTTCCGGTTCAGGGAGGACCTGGCTTGGCAGTTCAGGCTGGACTGTTCCCATGAGGCACAGGGTCAAAACTGATTTGCATATGGCCAGGTCTAAACTAGGGTGGCATGGTGAGCAAAAGAATGATGGATTTAACCCAGATCTCTTGACTGGGGGTGAATGTTTTGATGTGTTCTGCATTCCGTCCATCAATTGTGTGTCTTTTGCTTTCTTGCTCTAAGTGCGCCAGGTATGTCCAGACGTGGGTCCTGGGCTCACTGTGCCACTGGAATGAAACTATCCTGGCTGAAGAGGGGAGAAACCCCGAAACCGGTCCTAGGATGCTTGTTTCCGGTCCAGGGAGGACCTGGCTTGGCAGTTCAGGCTGGACTGTTCCCATGAGGCACAGGGTCAAGACTGATTTGCATATGGCCAGGTCAAACTGGGGTGGCATGGTGAGCAAAAGAATGATGGATTTAACCCATATCTTTTGACTGGGGGTGAATGTTTTGATGTATTCTGCATTCCGTCCATCAATTGTGTGTGTTTGGCTGTATGCTCAGCTCAGACTTCAACAATAAGGGGTGTAGCTATTCATATCAACAATAATGCTAGATTAGTAAAACAAGCTTTAGCGGATAAGTGGGGGTAGATGGGCGGTGGTCGCCTTATCCACAGGATTGACAGTAGGTACTATCTATGGGTCTAACCAGGATGACCATACGCTATTGGAGGAACTAGAGATGGAGCTAGCATCCTGGCCAGAACCCCAGATTATTTGTTGAGATTTAAATATACATTTGTAAGTGGGCAACACTGGAATTCATAAGTATAGTGGAAGGAAACCTCAAGTTTATAGGGCTTTGACTTCTTTCAGGGATAGTCTTGGTCAAAGCGATGTATGGGCGGTCAAGAATCCTTCCGACCCAGGGTATACATATATTTCTTACCCCCACAAAAAACATGTTTGGTTAGACTACTTTCTACTTTCTTCTACTATTCTAAGAAAAGCTGTTATTAAGAAACTTCCTAAACTACTTTCAAATCACAACACTTTAATTTTGGATGTTTCAGGATTGGAAGGCTTAAGAGGCAGGCTAAATGGACCTTTGATAGGAAACTTCTTTTCCAACGAGACGTTTACCGAGTACATAAGATGCTGGGTGATAGACTACTTTAATATGAATTGTTACAGTGCCTCACATGGAGTTGTTTAGGATGCTTTTAAAGCAGGGTTGAGGGGAGATGTTATTAGCTTTGTGGGACGGAGGTGGAAATTGCAGAGAACTAAGGTTAACCATTTGATAGAAAGTTTGGCACATCTGGAGACAGAACATGTAATAATGATAAGCCAGGGGCAGGAGAAGGTGGAAAAACAAAAAGAGTTTCAACTGAAACTGGTAACAACAAAAGCCGAGATCAATAGTTATTTTATTGAGAAACTGGTTGAAGAGTTTCAATCACACAAATGTGAGGTTTACGAATATGAGGAGTCAGCGGGAAGGCTGTTGGAGTTACAAACAAGACAGAAAGCCACTAGGAATAATATTACTAAAATTAAAATGAATGATGGCCAATATGCTGCGGAGCCCACTGGCATTCTCCATATCTTTGAGAGATGCTATAAAGAATTATATCAAAAAGATCCCCTCAGCTCTAAGATGTTGGCCAGGGAAGGGAATGTGAGGGAGCAACCAAGAGTAATTGACTTTGGAGGAAGTTGCATACGCGATGGTTCAGCTGGCTTCAGGGAAGGCGGCTGGCCATGATAAAATTCCTCTTCAATTATATAAAAGCATTCTCCCTGAGTTAGCTTCTTTATTGCTTGACCTATTTTTAGATATCCAACAAAATGGGAGCCATCCCTATTCTTGGCAGGGCACCGATATAGTTATATTTAAAAAAAGGGGAAGCCGGGGGTGTGGCTAGCAGCCGGAGAAAATGGCCGCATCCTAGGGAGTCTCCGTAATCCATACATCCATCCCCGTATATCCGGATAGTTATACTGTGGCTTTTATCACCTTCTATTTACAGCACACAGTGTCGGAGGACTCCGTGCATCAAGTGTTCCTGGTCCGGTCTCGATTGGCTACTGTCAGAAGCAACGGTGACTAACAGACGCAACACGGCCTAACCCGGTGAGGTAAACCGGGGACTAAAGTTTGCACAGAACTAGCCACGACACACAAGGCGGTCCAGCAATCACCGCAGGGCAGAGCGTAATGTCCGAATAGACGGAGGTGACCCGACAAGGCCCCCATGCAGCGACTGCCTGTGACTGCGCGGCGGCCAGCAGACAGCGGAGTCTACACCTGGGAGGCGCTTACACCCACATAAGGACTGCGGAGGGGGCACGCGCGACGCTCCGGAGTCCCGACACAGCCGGACGCAGCCCGAGAACCCAGTTAGCGGCTCAAGGAAAGAGGTGAGGAGTGGCCCACCCCCAGAGAGCCTCCATCCCAACTGCTTTGGGGACAAAGTGGAGGCGCTATACACCGACGAGGCACTGCCCCGCCATATCATTGGAACCATACGAGCAGGCGGAAGGAGAATATTGGAAGACCCAGAGCATCAAGTCTTCATGGTTTAGAGTCGTGTGGCTATTCTCGGAGGAGACAGCGACTAACATACGTAACACGGCCTAACCCGATGAGGCAAGCCTGGGACTACAGTCAACACAGAGCCGACCGGTCCGGCAATCACCGCAGGGCGGAGTGTGGTGTTGGAATAGACGGAGGTGACCCAATAAGGCCCCATGCAGCAACTGCCTCTGAAGGCGCACCGGCCAGTAGACAGTGAAGTGTGTACCTGGGAGGCGCCCACACAAGGATTGCAGTGAGGGCATAAGCAGCGCTCCGAAGCCCCGGCGCAGCCGACCGCAGCCCAAGAACCCAATATGCAGCTATAGAATGCGACATTTGGGGCAAGGACAGAGGTGAAAAGTGGGCCCCTCCAGAGAATATCTCCTCCAGCTGCTTGGGGGAAAGAGTGCAGGCGCTGTCCCGATTTTCACTGGAGCCATTCGGGCAGGTGGGAGAGGTGTCAATGACTTTGGCAATTTACCACTACTCAACAGCATAAATTCCTCCCCTTGAGTGTTATCAATGAGGTAAGTGGTGAAACCTAAATCCGACAGAGAAGGGGTGCGAAACCCGACTGGCCATGTGTGTAAAAACAGCCCACTGACAGGAGGCGATGAATACCACCCCGGACCCTGACCATAACACGCAACTACCCTCACCGCCAAAAACGAGCAGCAGAAACTTGAAGGGCCAGAACCAGACGAAGCTTGAAAAATATGCCTACACTAGGTTGCAGCCCGACCCTGCCGGCCAGGACACTGTGTCCGCACCAAACACAAAGGACACGGAGACATGTGAAATTACGTTGCAAGACATTATGACCACATTGAATAACGTGCACGCGTCCCTGGACTCTCGTATTGGGACTCTCTCAGTGGAACTTTCATTAATCCGGGCCGACTTCAACAAAATGTACGCCAGAGTATCAGAAGTAAAAACCACGGCAACAACCCTAGTTTCTCAAGAAACAAGTTTGCCAGCTTGAGGCAGATAACAAACTGCTGGCCGCAAAACTCGAAGACCAAGAAGGCCGGTTGAGGCGCAACAACATTCGCCTTATAGGTGTGCCGGAACAGACAGGCGGCCCAGCCCTCGACCTGTTCGTTGAAGACCTTGTCACGAAGCATCTCCAGCCACGAGGCCTCCCCAACTATTTTTCCGTAGAAAGGGCACACCGGGTCCCCGGAGGAAAACTGAGTAGGTATTTTAGTGCAAAAGCAATTTCCGCTATTAATTAAACGCACATGGACGGATGACCAGGGACGGTTTGCGGCTATCGCGTGCCAATGGGAAGGACGGGCCCTTAATATAGTGTCTATATACATTCCCCAGTACTCCACCGAGTGGCCCTCCCAGCCATTAGTGATTTCTTGCTAGCCCTTCCAGAGGGGGCACTCATAATTGGGGGAGATTTTAATGCTACTATTTGTGAGATCCTAGACCGCCACCCCCCCCAAAGCCCAAAGTACTGGAACCTCCCGACTAGCAGGATTTCTAGACGCACTTGGTCTCATGGATGCTTGGCGATACCGTCACCCCTCAACTCGACAGTTTACTTTTCACTCTGGGGTACACAATAGCCTATCGAGGATCGACTACTTTCTCACCTCTGCAGATAGTTTGCAAAATATTGTAGACATTGATACCCTGCCCAGGGGCATTTCGGATCATTCCCCACTATTACTCACATACACGTATCAACACACGGTTAGACGTCGCATCTACCCCATATACCCCGGCTACCTACATAATCCCAAAATTCTCAAGGACATCACTAGCACAACACAACACTACTTTCAAGAAAATGTATCAATCAGTTCGGTCCCCGTCAGCCCTCTGGGAGGCCTACAAAACAGTTATCCGTGGCCAGACCATTGCCTCCATTGCGGGTCATAAACTCGAAAAGAAGAAAGAGTTGGAGACCATAGAGTTAGGACTACACCAGGTTGAGGAACACCACACCCAAAAGCAGACAACAGGATCAGCCCGCTCCCTACGTTTTAAGCAGCAGGAGTATAGGGAATATCTGAAAGAGACGGTTAAGACCAGGTTGCGAGACACACAGCATAAGATATATAAAATTGGTGATAAGGCAGGAAAACTTCTGGCCTGGCTCGATAAGAGGGAGCGTGCCAGTCGGTGGATCGCGCAATTATGAACAGGGGAGGGAAAATCTATAACGGATCCTCAGGGTATAGTAAAGGAACTAGCTAAACACTTTCAGCAGGTATATACCTCGACATCCAAGACAACGGTTGAGGAAGCACAAGCTTTCCTTAAAGATATCTACATGCCCAAATTAACGCCCAAAGCGGACCTCACGCTTGAAGCTGACCTGACGGCAGTTGAAATGCAATTGGCTATTGGGGCCATACAATCAGGGAAAGCAGTGGGACCTAACGGCATACCCATAGAACTCTACAAAAAAACAACTAGCACAATTGCCCCATATCTTTTAAATATGTATCTCGAAAGTCTGGAGGCGAAGGAGCTCCCACAGGATCAACGTACAGCCACCATAGTGACGATCCCTAAACCGGGTAAACCTCCCAAGGACTGTACCTCATACCGCCCAATATCATTGATTAATGCTGAAGCTAAAATTCTCGCTAAACTCCTTGCAACTAGATTGACCCCCCATCTCGCTGCCCTAATACACCCGGACCAATCGTGTTTTATGCCTGGAAGAAACAAGTCCCTCAATCTGAGACGCCTACATGGGGTGGTGGCCCGTATACCCTATATCCAGGAGGCAACCGTTATCCTCTCATTAGACGCCCGTATGGCGTTTGATATGGTGGAGTGACCCTTCCTCTTCACAGTACTGAAGCAGTTGAGCTTTGGCCCCAAATTTTGTGCTTGGGTGCACTTGCTCTACTCAAAGCCTTTGGCTCATGTAACAGCAAACGGTCATATATCAGAAGATTTTCCGCTAGGGCGTGGAACACGTCAGGGGTGTCCCCTCTCACCATTTCTATTCGCCCTCGTTTTGGAGCCCTTGGCTGTATGGATTAGGTGGGAACCCACTATCCAAGGGCTCAAATGGACGGCGGACTGGGAGGAACGCATCTCCCTATATGCCGACGACGTGTTACTATATATGGCATCTCCCAGGCGATCCATCTTAGTGCTCCTCAATATTTGTAACCTCTATGGTCAAGTCTCTGGCTACACCATTAATTGGTCTAAATCAATTATATATGTGCTTCACGGCCCACCACCTCAACTCCCAAAAGGCTGTGCTTTGCAGAGTACAGAGAGCAGTTTTACATACTTAGGTATTCACATCACGCCAAGACCCGATGAATTTATTAAAAATAATCTCATGCCTCTCCTGGAACGTCCCAAAATTGACACGGTACACTGGCATTCCCTACCGTTGACGTTGCTTCGGTAAGCAGCACTTTTTAAAATAATGGCACTCCCCCGATTTCTTTATGCTCTGGAGAATACTCCGTTTCTTGTGCCACCAAGCTATTCTAAAGCGATAGCGGCGGAGGTTTCTAGTTTGCTGTGGTGGAATAAACCGGCACGCATTGCCATGGACAAATTGGTCCGAGGTTGGTATGATGGAGGCATAGCTCTTCCCAACATACAATTGTATTACTGGGCCTCGCAGCTGAAAGTGCTTAGTCAGTGGATACATGCCCCGCAAACAGATCAAGCGTTTAAAGCGGGCAGATATGGGTTGGGAGAGGGAGGAGTCATGAGGGCACTATATACTAAAAAGCGATCTACCCCCCTAACCGGACCAACGGCACATACAGTCTAGATTTGGTACACGGCACTTACGAAATTAGGCTTGAAGGGGGTAATTACCCAGCTCACCCCACTTTGGGACACACAACGGCTGGGACGACTTAGAAATAGTAAAGGTCTCCACAGATGGGATGCTATAGGCATCTCTACGGGGGATGACTTATGGATTAAGGGTGAGATGGCTACATTTGCACACCTGCAGGAACATTACGAGATGGCGCCCTCAGAACTATTCCGATACATGCAGATCAGCCACACACTCACTGCAGCTATTCCACCTGACACTGTATTACCGGAGACCTTCCCCCTGGAAGATAAGTTACTGACTGAGTACATGGATAAAAGGCTACCTCTCTTACCTACCGAAAACTCGTCAACAATTTACCGGATCCAATGCACTCTCTACGCATAAAAGGGTCCACTGGGCTGGGGGAACTAGATGACATGGGCTGGCAGGAGGCACACTCATCTCCTCACGAAGTAGCAATACCCTCACGACTGAGACTGATACAACTCAAGATACTACATCACACATACTACACCAGGGTGACCTTACACAAGATAGGGAGTACCACAAATCCGTTTTGTTTGAGAGACTGCGGGGAGGAGGGTACGTTCTATCACACCTTGTGGCACTGTCAGCAGATAATGCCATACTGGACAGCGGTATTGCGAACTATATCCCAAGTTGGTGAAGTCTCACTTATTATAAAACAAAGCCTCACTGGGTCTAGGCTCACAAAGTGTGTATGGAGTAGCAAATTAAGAAAGATATTGACTCTCAGTAAAGGAGGAAAATCCCTTCAGGACGATTGCCCTCACTCACCAAAGGTGACATGCTTCATCATTTGGGAATCTCCTCTCAGTGGAAAAACCTAGTTCCACTGAGGGCTACATCCCCCTCACTGTGAGGGAGGAGCTCAGGGATGTTTTCAAGTAGAAGCTGCTACACACTCAGGGATCCTAAAGTCCCATGGTAAGTAAGGTAAAATGCAAAACATACAGCGCAAAATAAAATAAATGTGATTTAAAACTACCTAGTGAGGAACAAATTGATCTACCTTTATTGGCTTGCTTCCACTGGCAGACATAAAAAGCAGTGCAACAGCAGTATGGAAATTAGACTGCTGGTTGTAAACACAAGGTCAACATGTTTCAGCCCCTCTGATCAATAAAGTATCCGGGCTTTCGTCAGGACCATAAAGATATGCAAAGCTGCTGCTAAAGTGAAAAAACCATAAAGGTGCAACAAAACACAATATTATTGTGACACTAAGCCATCCTCCAGTGTATCCTTCAGTGATACTGGAAATACCCAATCTGTTGGATATTTTGAGCCTCACCTCAACTTGGCAACAGCTCAGGGAAGGGGGCCCCGCTCTCTCCGTCGGCACCCCGTCGCAGACTGAGTAGCGGAGTGAAGCAAATGATGAAGTATGTCACATTTGGTGAGTGAGGACAATCGTCCTGAAGGGATTTTCCTCCTTTACTGAGAGTCAATACCTTTCTTAATTTGCTACTCCATACACACTTTGTGAGTCTACACCCAGTGAGGTTTTGTGTTATATACGTTGTAAATCGGGGACACCCTCCCTGCAGGTCTTTAAAATATAGTCTCTTGGACCCTCCACTCTCTGCTTTTGTTGTTATTATGAAGTCTCACTTATACCGGAGCCTAAAAGATGTTTATTGGATATATGGGAGCCCACGGATCTTACCCACGCAGCACAAGATTGGGCGACTCTTGGAATAATGTTAGCCAAACGCAATATAGCTAGATTGTGGGGCTCGCGGTACTCGCCAAAGCTCCATGACTGGTGCACAGATATGGATAAGGCCATGGTGGGAGAAAATGCGACATGTGGCCATCAGGGCTGTCCACAAAAATGCGGGAGAATATGGGGAGCATGGAACAAGTGTATAGGATTTATTTGTACTCCGCCTATGACAGCATCTGATGAAGGTTCTGAATGAGGGAGGTGGTGGGAAATCAGGGGATTTATATCGTTCTATCTCATATTTAATGTATTAACTGTATTATTGACGTGCATGTGCCTTCGGAATTTGTACCAAACAAACAGCAACAATTGTTCAATTTGTAATGATTCTTCAAACTGCCCTTTCATTAATAAACAGATTAAAAAAAAAAAAAGAGGGGAAGCCTTTGGACTCACCTGCTTCTTACGACCCAATTTCCCTTATAAACTCCAATGCCAAATTATACTCAATCGTTTGGCTATCCAGTTAGAGAGGATACTATCTAACCTGGTTTCACCATGGTAACATTGGTTCATACCGGGTAGGGAAACTACCGATCACATCAGACGGGTTATATCTTTATTGGATATAGCGGAAGTAACGGGGACTGTGTGGCTGTGAGCCTCCTCGACGTGAAAAAAGATTTAGATCGAGTCTCGTGGCAGTTTCATTAGGGAGTCTTAGCTAAAATAGGATTTGACCCTCATTTTACCACCGCCACTCAGGCAATGTATTTTAAACCATTTGCCAGGTTACAAATGATGGGTGATGAATCGGGTAAAATTGAGGTGGCTAGAGGGACAAGGCATGGCTGTCCCTGCTCCCCAATCCTCTTTGCATTGTATATTGATCCCTTTATTAATCTGATCCTACAAAGCAAAGCAATAAAACTGTTACCACTAGTGGTTATGACACAAAGATTTTGGCATCGACAGACGACGTTGCCATAGTAACAACAGATCCAGAGAAGACAATGGCAGAGGTTGAAAGTATAGCAGGGAAATCTGGGAGAGAATAAGGGTATTTTTTAAACAAAGGGAAAACACAGATTGTTTTTCTCTAAGAATATTAACTTTCAAGATCCCCGAAAAGTTGAAACAGCTGTCTATTTAGGGGTTAGGATAAATCGGGCGGTGGACTCCTTATGGTCAATCAATCTGGACACTCTTTTAGTGAGCATTAGTACTGATTTAAGACGTTTGGATAAGTTACATCTGTCAATCATAGGGAGAAGTAACATACTTAAAATGATTATCTTGCCTAATGTACTTTATTAGTTTCACTCCATCACCCTTGAGATAGCAGATGCCACAATCAATAAGTTGGACTCTATGTTCATAAATATTATATGGTAGTACCAGAAAATACGACGGTCCTTAAAATACTTCAAGCTTCCTCAGAGAAGGGGTGGTTGGGTCCTCCCTAACTTGGTTTTTTACTACTGGGTTGCTCTATTACAACAGATGGAAATTGCTCAAATACGGAAAGTCATCTTTGCGGTTCTAATCTCGCTTCCATATATCAGCTAGCTATAGGTAGAGATGCTGTAGGGGTTCTGCTTCGACAAGTTGAACCCAACTACGATAAAAAAAAATGTTAAGTGTTTAATTGCAGCCTGGAAAGTGCAGCCTGTAAAGTTTGGAACAAGGTTTGTAGATTGATGAGGATTCCAAGATATAGCAGGTATACACCCTTAAGGCGTTCTCCCCTTTTCCAGGATATGTATTATGATGTAATAGGTAGGCACTGGAAACAATCTGGGATTGTTAAGATTGCAGATATTTACAATGCATCAGAACTTTGCTCATTCTCAGACTTACAATAGGACTATGGGATAGCCACCAGGGCATATTTTAAGTATATCCAGCTGAGGGGATTTTTCACCCAACTACGAGCCAGGTCCCTTAATTTAGATAAGATCCCTCTTCTGGAAGTAATTCACAGGGGAGATTGCAGGATAAGGTGCATCTATAAAATTTTACTTGAAAATACCCAGGATGATTTAGAAAAGGCTGAAGCAAACTGGGCAATGAAGGAAGGGGATGAGGATGATGACTTTGATATGGCAATTGCACTGGGGATGAAGATTTTCCTCTCAGCAAATATGAAGGCCCAGCATCACAGTTTTTAGGTCTGACCTACGCATGGCACATGGCTGCATAGGAGGAGACCTCTTGCAATCGATTTGGTTTTTGGCCCAAAAACGTGCACGCATTGCATTGCTTTCAATGACAACGCGTGCACGTTTGGCGATTCCCTTGCGGGAGCGAGCTTTGAAACAATCTGTTTGTAATTAACAGATGGTTCCTGCTCGCTTCAGCAAGGGAAAGAGGCGCAAGCCCCCTCCTCTCTCCCCTCCCCCTGCTGCCTCCTCCTCATTCAGTGCGAGATGCGCGCGCTTGTTTCTATCGCAATGATTGTGCGTGTACAGTTTTGTTTTGGATTCCTAATAAAAGGAGATGCCGTCTTTCTGCAGATCATGTGCATGCTCTTGTCTACAGTACCAGTCTTATTTCAGGATTTTTTTAAACTCAGGCCGCCTGGACCACCCGGCATGAAACTGGGACGGTCTCGAGGATTGACACGGCTCTCTGTTCTGATTATCTTTGCTCCCTTGATTGGTCGCGAGAGGGAGGTCCAGCGTATTTATGGGGGCTGCTCTGATGCTTGCAGCCTGCAGGACAGCACAGCACTCCTCCCGGGGGTGAAAGATGCAGGGAGCCAGCGGCGCCACGCTCGTCCTGGGAGCCGCGCTTTTCACGCTGGGGCTCGCCTTGTTTCGCGCTCTGTAGGACCACGGGCCGCAAGGTGCAGCAAGCCAGATACCCCACCCGCCTGCCCAGCCTGCCCATCATCGGGAGCTTGCTGCACCTGGGCAGCCACTCGCAGCCTCACCTCCTTTTCTGCGAACTACAGAAGAAGTATGGCAGCCTGTGCTCGCTGAAGAGGGGCTCCTTCTATGTAGTGATGGTGAACAGCCACGAGCACGCCAGGGAGGTGCTCTTGAAGAAGGGGAAGGTCTTTGCAGGAAGACCACGCTCGGTGAGTTCACAAGCGGCCTTTTCCTTGTGCGCAGGTTTTTTAAAAGTGCATCCTATGTTGCACCACAAAAACAGCAAGGAGTTTAGGGGTATCTACTGAAATGTCTCAACGCGGCGCAGCATCCAAAGTGACTCAGTTGCCTTGCCTGAGAGAGAGAAAGCAGGAAATCACCATATCAGCCTAGATATGGGACTGTCTGAATACCCACATACCTCCCATGGAATTTTCCTTGATACAAGTGATCCAACACAAGACTGGGAATGGAGAATAACATTTACCGATATCCTCCCTGCATCGCAGACCCGATGTCACACTAGCTCATTCACATACACATATATAGGTGGGGCCCATAACACCAACACTCATACGTCTCTCTCACAAGTCTGCACACAGGAGGGATGAGTAATTCAAGCGCTGGACATGTGGGGGGAATACCTTATAACCTAAGGAGGGAAAAGTTAATTTACAAAATATACATTGACATCCTTCGCCTATAGATCCCTAATCCTAAACATCAAGGCACTCCACCCACTTGGTCAATGGACCAATTTAGTTGGATTGGTTGATGGTGATTTAGAACCAGCTAAAACACATTTTAAGACTCAGAATCCTTATTTCCCTTAATGAAACCACAAACTCATATTTCTTATTAATCAATATTTGTTTATCTAAATGTTCATAATGATTTCATATTTGTATTTGTCTCGTCAAAGTCTAGAGTTTTCAGATCAATTCAAATAAATCGCAGAACATCATATTGACCTAATCTGGCTATTTGAAGTCCTCTAATTCATTGGCTCTACATAACCAAATTTTGACGGAAATTGTTCGAAAAAGCAGGCCAAAAGCTCAAAGTCCTCTGCTCAGCACGCTACAGTCCGAATTTATCAAAGGACCAGAAATCGTGCAAGCATGAATCATAGTCCGTGGATTTAGAAAAAGTTTGCATTCATCAAGTGATCAGGCAGCATCTGGATCATCAGGAAAGGCGTCATGAACATAGCTTCGAACAAGGAAAAGGTGAAGTAGTTGAGAGAGTACCCCTCCCTATTCTACTACGCTTTTTATTATAAAATCAAGTTAAAGAAGATACAAATTTAGACTTTAGAACAGTTGTGATTGGCTGGTCGAGATCGTCCGACTTATATTCCCAGATTCTTAGTACAGTCGAGGGGTGAGGTCATTAGTCAGCGAAGTGTCGGCTTACTGTAAGGTTGATTGTTCCCCTGTCTTGGCAAACGTCCCGTTTCATCCTTGACCGGGGACACACTGTGCAAAGGTTGCTACGAGGTTTAGGAGATTTCTCGCACATGCGCAGCTCACTCCGCGCCTCATGAGACAGTGGCCACTTCTGCGTGTGGTGACAGCGGCCATATTGGATTTAGGCCCAGATGCCAACTTAAGCGAAACAAACACAAAAGAATAATTAATTCATAGAAATGGTGATTCTAATGTTAACCCCTTGCTAATCCCTCTATGTGTTTGTATTTATCTAGCATATGGCGACATTTAAAGCAATTATATTCACCTTTTTCGATCCTCCTTGAAGGTGCAACATCACAAAGCCACATATATCATGCAGTATTCTATTACCACATATACTATTGTTAATATGCGTACAGATTTTAGTTACAAAAGTTATTTAGCAATGCAAATAGCAAATCCCATGTATAGTTTAAGATTTAATAATGTTGATTAGTATACATGTAACACTAGTTTAATAATATTACAGTTAATAGATTATATAATTAGTATTCTCATGCAAAAATAGAGGAGGTATACAACATTTTGCACTACCTGCTCCATTAATCCCCCCTTTGGTGATTTTATCACCACAATACCTAAAATGTTGTAACTTTATTATAAAAAGAAAATGAATTAATTGATTTTTAGTTCACATTTCTGTTTCCCCAATTTCTTCTCCTCTCGCTTTCCTATACATACTATCTTTCATTTCTTCTAATTCTACTTCTTCAAATTCTCTTTCTCGGCTCTTATTTTCTTTCTTTCTCAAAGTTTCTCTCTTTAAATTTTTCTGTATTTTCTTTCTTTTGCAACATAAACATCCTAGTCTTAAAACTAATACTAGAAAAATTACACAGGTTAGTGGAAATAAGATTTTACCTATAAATGTACTACCTAATTTTAATAGAAAATCTTTAATAAAAGACAATTTCTTTCCAATCTTTTCCCAAACACCCTCAACCTCCAGTGGTGCAATTTTCCTCATGCAAATCAGTTATATTTTTAATGTATGACTTTAGATCTTGACTTTCGTCCGGAATATAAGTACAACAATGTTGAACTTTCAGCATTCCACAGACTCCATCCTCTTTTGCCAAAATCATATCAAGGGCAAGTCGATTTTGCATTACCATGGCACGCATGGCAACCATCTCTGTATTTACCAATAAAAATCCTCCAGCGGTGCTTGTTGACAAGCGATCCACTTCTGTTGATAATTTTCTAATTTTATGTGCATTCAGAGATATTCCCACTGCTGGTATCAATGCTCCAAAAATGTCTCCCACAATTTCTAACCAAGATTCTCTCTTTCTACGTGTTAATTGTCTACCAAACTCATGTACACCATCTCTTCCTCTTGCCACATGGAATATCTTTGGGAAAACCAGGCCCACATAACATGTGCCAAACCAGTGGTCTGGTAATCAATAATATGCTTTGTTCCCACAGATAAAATATAATCCAGGAAAAACTGGATCATTTCCTCCTTTAAATCCCCATCCACCCATGATTCGATATGTATCATGGCAATCACTGTTACCTACAAAATAATTATCATATACAGTTTGATTCCTTCTAATACACAACTTTCCTTTCTGAGGCCAATCTAAAGCCATTGTTGGACTAGCTTCTCCTTTCAAAGGTTTTTCTTTTTCAACATCCCAGACTGTCTTTTCCTCTCTTCCCTCAGAGGCTTTCTTTTGCATTTTCAATCTTCTTTCCTCAACCATATCCAAGAACACCTTCTCCTCTTTCTTTAAACTACAAGTTAGATCATTTCTAAATATGGACTCTAATGTTAGTTCTTTAGTTTCTAAGAAAAATTCACCTAATACCTTTGCAGGTTTTACCTTATTTAATTTGTTAATTACAGGTACTTGTGAAAATATGTTATCTACATCTGAAAAGTAATATTCTAATTTCCCTATTTTGTAAAACAAACTTGCTATTACACTACATGTTATTCCATACGTTACTGGGAGGTGATGATAGGTTACTCCCTCAGATACAGATGCAGGTAACTGCATACTGACGTAGCAGTCCCTCAAGTCCATTGTCTTTACATATTCATACAGTAATTTTGAAAATACATTGTTAGAGAAATCATTTATAGACCTGTCTTTATGTAAATAATTTCTATCTATGTTAGTCAGATATACTTTCTGAAACTTTTCTACATTAGTTTTATTCTCACTATGTCCTTCTATTGTTTCTAGTGTAACTTTAAATGAGATCATTAAAGCCAACGCACTCTATAGAAGCATTAGTAAACCTGTCCACAACAACACATTTTGAACCACCTTCTAAGAAATACACATTTAGTTTTTCTATTCTCTGTGTTTGCCATTTCGAAAAATGATCAGTGTCTTTTTGACTTGGCCTCTTCTACTTCACAACTAGTTTTGTCTAACCCAAGGCTCTAAGCACCTACTTGGTTCTATCAGTTAAGTCTTTTCCAGTAATTTATTGTCTTTCCATTGGTATCACTTTTGGTCTTTTCAGTTTGGCATTTGATCGTCTTTCACTTTTCTTTCACAATCTTGATACATAACTTCCTGAACATCCGTTTTTTCTCCAATGTCGGACAAGATAACTCTCAGGATTTCCGATTCTTCGTCTTCCTCAACCACTTCTGGTACAGTCACCTCTGGATTTTCGTGGCTATCCGCCTCTTCTTTTATTTCAGGCAGCGCCACATATGACCATTCTGGCGACTTATACTTCTGGTTAGGTTTTCTTGTTCTCTTATTTTCTTCTGTTGTCGTTTTTTCCCTCGTCTTTCAACTTTTCTTGACTAGATACTTCATTCACTTCTCCAGCTCTGGGTGAATTCACTCGTGCCAATCGGTATCTCAATCTCTTTATTTTGTTTGGCCAAATTTCATCTTTTGCTGATCTTTTCAATTTATTTCCTTTATCATTCTCCTCAGCTCTCCATGCTCTTTTCCTCAGAACTCGACCTTCTGGTACTTCTTCATCACTGTCTTCTGATTCTGTTTCAACTTGACTTTTACTTTCAGCTGTTTTTCTTTCCACCACTTCTTTTATTTTCCCTACTTCTGTCCCTCCTCGTGTTTCTTGCACACAATCTTCCTGCTGACTAACTGTCCCTTCCTCTAACTGGATGTTCGAATTCCCTACAACTCCTCGGGGGTCTTCCGCAAAAATCTTTCCCTCACTTTCTGTATCTGTCACCTGGCCATCTGCTTTTGTTACTTCAGGTGGCATTTCTCTCAATTTTCCATCAGGAATTTCTTTATTGAAAACTTCTTTAATTGTCTCTTCACTGCTTTTCTCTTGTCCAGTATGTACTTGGGCTTGTTCAGTTTCTGAGTCTGAGCTGGTGTCTGAGATCTGCAATCTCCTTCTCAAGGGATTGATCTCTGGGGCAATGGTCAAATTTGGTTCTGACTCCCCCCTTTCAGAATTTAGTCCTGTTCTAGTGTCTTCAGTATCAGATTCAGAGCTGGTTTCTGATTCTTCAAAATACTCTCCTTCCTTGTTATGCACTGGGTTTGGAATTCGCAAGGTATGACTAGCATGGATCCAGTTCTTTATTCCTGCACACTTTACAGCTGTTGTTGTAGTCAAGATCATTTGTCGTGGTTTTCCTCAACATGGGACCAAACAGTTCCTTCTTCTGTGCACTTTAATTCTCACCCAGTCACCTGGGCTCAGATCATGAGCTGGCTTCTTTTCAAGGGTGGTGGCATCCGATCCAACCTGATGAAACACAGAATGTACGGCATCAGCCAGCCCCTTACAGTAATCCAACACCAAGTCATCAGAGATAGGCAATAACTTGTTGACTGGTATGAATACATGCCTCATTGCTCTCCCCATCACAATCTCATGGAGACTCAATCCTGCGTTCCTATCTGGAATTGATCTAATTGTCACGAGTACCAGAGGCAAGACATCAGGCCATTTCAGTCCTGTGGCTAAACACATTTTTCCTAATCTGTTTTTAATAGTGCCATTTACCTGTTCCACCACACCAGAAGCCTCTGGGCGATAGGCACAATGCAGTTTTTGTTGTACATTCAATGCTTCACAAATTAGCTTCATGATTTCATTATGGAAATGTTTTCCTCTATCTGACTCAATTGTGACTGGAAACCCAAATCTAGGGATGAACTCCCTCAAAAGTAGTTTTGCTACTGTTATTCCATCACTTCTTCTTGTGGGATATGCTTCAACCATCTAGAAAACAGGCAGACCATCACTAAAACATACCTCAACCTGTTACAGGAAGGCATCTCAATGAAGTCGATTTGCATTCTGGTGAAAGGCCCTCCTTCTCGACCTATCGTTCCAAGACTTACCGCTGTTTTTCTTCCAGGATTGAATTGCTGACATATAAGGCATCTTTGACAAAGACTCCAAGCTACAAGTCTGAATTTTGCATTGTACCATGTCTGCTTAAATAAGCTAAGCATTGCATCTCTCCCTACGTGTGCTTGTCCATGATACATCCGGGCCATGGCTGACACCATGCTATCAGGCATAACTGGTCTTCCATCCCGATAGACCCACACGTGATCTGTTTCCCTTGGTGCACATCCTGCCTTGACACATTGTCTCATTTCCTCATCTCCTGCTTCTTCCTGTAACTGTCTCACTTCTTCCCATGTATTCACAATGTTAGTAAACAACAAGGGACATGAATTAATTTCCTTTTCATTTGCCCTGTTTACCGAATTCTGATTTCGCGCACAATATTGAGCCATATCGTTTGCATACTGATTCCCAGCTGCGATGTAATCTCCGGTCCTGGAGTGTGCAGCACACGTCTCAACAGCCAATTGCTTAGGCAGCTGTATTGCCTCAAGCAATTTCCCAACCACTTCAGCATTCTTTATAGGGGTTCCACTTGAAGTCAAAAATCCTCTCTGTGACCAAATTTGGCCAAAGTCATGCACAACACCAAAGCCATACTGACTATCAGTTATCACAGTCACTCTCACATTCTTTCCCAACCTACATGCTCTGGTTAAAGCAAAACGTTCAGCAACTTGGGCTGACTTTACTCCCTTTAGGTAAGATGCTTCCATTACTGCTGCTACTGTGCACACTGCATATGCTGCGTTCAGAATTCCCTCGTCTGTTCTCAAGCATGACCCGTCCACAAACATCACATAGTCACTTTCTGTCAAAGGTACATCTTTTATATCAGGACGCGGTTTGGTACAGAAATCAAGCACATCCAAACAGTCATGATCCACATCATCTCTGACTTCCACATTCTCAGCATCTGGCAATAACGTTGAAGGATTCACATTCAGACATCTTACAAGGCTCACATTCGTTGCACCTGATATGACTTTTTAATATTTAGTCAGCCGACTATGCGTCATGAACTGAGTGCGGCTCCTTGTTAAAAGGATTGCCACGTCATGAGGTACAAACACTCGCACAGGATATCCCATCACAATTCCTTCGCTCTGTTCCAGACTCTTACAAGTGGCAGCCACTGCTTTCAGACATCCAGGCAATGCTACAGCTACTGGGTCGAGTATAGCTGAAAAATATGCAATTGGTCTTCTCAGTTTTCCATGTTTCTGTATTAATACAGAGAGTACACATCCATTCCTTTCGCTGCAGTATAGTTCAAACTCTTTTTCATAATCAGGCATACCAAGTGCTAGTGCCTCACACAAACTGTCTCTCAAGTGTTTAAAGGCGGTTAACTCTTCTTTATTCAATTCAATGCAATCTTTTACATCACTTCTCATCAGGCGTACCAAAGGTTTTGCAATCAGGGAAAATTTACATATCCACTGACGACAATATCCTACCATTCCAAGGAACATTCTCACTTCTCTTTGTGTCATTGGGGCTCTCATTCCTTTTATTATCTTGATTCTCTCTGCAATTATTTTCCTCAATCCTTTTTCAGTTTTATGGCCTACTGACGTTGCTGGGCAGTATGTGCTGCTACAAGGTTTACAAGACGGACGGGAGCTTTGCATGCTCAATGTATGTACCCCCAATACTGATGAAGATGATCATTTATTCGGGGCTCTAGAAACTGGGTTACTACCCTACTTTGTTCTGCATATTATTTGGGCGGCAGATTTTAATTGTGAGTTAGACGGTCAGTTGGACCGCCACCCACCCCGGATGGGCATGAAGCCTCATATGGGGGCGGGGTTGCGTGAAATCATCACGACTTCAATTTGATGACATGCGGTAGGGAATTCCAACCTGCTGTAAAGGAATATTCTTGTTATTCACCCACTCACTGTGTTCATAGCAGGTTCCTCCTTACAAATGAGGGCATTCTTAACATTGTGAAGATTGTTTATCAGGTGAGGTTCCTATCTTACCACACCCCCATGCTATTGGAGTTTGGCGTGAGGGGTCAGAAGCCCAAAATCCCTTTGTGGAGGTTTAGACCTGAGACGCTGGGAGACCCAGAATATTCTTTTAATATGGCAGAAGCCTTCCAAGGTTTCTTTGCTACAAATTGGAACACCACCCACACGCACTGAATGGGGAGCTTTAAAGGTGGTCTTCAGTGGTGTATCCCTTGGCAAGACCTACTGCATCAGAAGTGGGAGTTGGGAGAAGGGGAGGAGCGTTTTGCAAGACTGCAGCAGCGTGCCCTGGGAAGGGAAGTGGCAGATGGGTCGCTAGCGATGGTGCACATGAAGGTGGCAGCCATCTGGGACAGGGACTATAAGCAGCAAATTCATAGAGAAGGTGATCGTTCCGGCCGTATATTGCCCTGGCTGCTCAAAAGAGAACATCCTCCACCACTCTTGGAGATCATCATTCCGGTAACAGAGAGAAGCTATAGCACATTATAGAGCGTAGCGCGCTCACCAGGAGCACCACAGCATGTTTTAAAGTTCCCGTTTTGCTCTTTCAGTTAAAATTTGGTTTTCATCATTGTACCCTGTTTTTACCTGCTATTTACCGCCACACACTTGCACATTAACATCTTGAAAGCACCGCGTTTGGAGCGGGCCCCTTCCCCCATCTGCATTGCACTGCACTGCCAGAACGGCGGACATCTTGGGGAGGGCTGAGGATCGGAGCGGTCTAGTCGTCACAAGGACGCTAGACCAGTACTTAAGCCGGGTAAATTAGGCGGCCGGTTACTTGGAGATCATCATTCCGGTAACAGAGAGAAGCTATAGCACATTATAGAGCGTAGCGCACTCACCAGGAGCACCACAGCATGTTTTAAAGTTCCCGTTTTGCTCTTTCAGTTAAAATTTGGTTTTCATCATTGTACCCTGTTTTTACCTGCTATTTACCGCCACACACTTGCACATTAAAATCTTGAAAGCACCGCGTTTGGAGCGGGCCCCTTCCGCCATCTGGATTGCACTGCACTGCCAGAACGGCAGACATCTTGGGGAGGGCTGAGGATCGGAGCGGTCTAGTCGTCACAAGGACGCTAGACCGGTACTTAAGCCGGTCATGCTGACGCGCAGCGGGTACGCGCGGCGGGTTCGCCAGAGCATCGCCGGAGTCACGCCAGAGTCCAGACCGTCTGCGCCCGTCCGCGCACGGACGGGCCCGGAGGCTCGGTCGTCTGGCCACAGGCTTGCCTACTCCTCAGAGGAGCTGCGCAGTCTGGATAAAGGTGAGCGGTGCCCGGACAGCGTAACCCTGATGACTATTAATAATCATGCTATATCTCGCCCTCATAAGGTTACTCCCTCAAGCCGGTGCTCCATACTGAGGATTGCTAGCTTAAATACTAGATCACTCCACTGTCATCATGTGGAAGTCTATAGCCTACTCCAGGACAATGACATCGATGTCCTGACCCTCTCGGAGACCTGGTTGGGTGATAACTCGATGCCTGACATCATTGCCGCTCTCCCAGGGGGCTATGATGCCATATGGCATAATCGCCCGGAAGGTGCCCGGGGGGGAGGGGTAGCAATCCTCTTTAAAAAGAGCTTGTCAGTTGATAGATTGTTATCTGAGTCAGTAGACCTAGCTGACCTGCTTGGGGTAAAGATAACCATGAACAAATCCTGCTGGGTGTTTTTGTCAGTTTATCGCCCACCAAACTCTACCCCACTCTTTCATGACCTCTTTGGGCCTATTATGTCGGACTTATGTACCCGATACACGAAAATGTTGGTCACAGGAGATTTTAATTTGCATTGGGATAACCCCCATTGGGACTTGGCTACTCGTCAGTTGGACACCATAATGGCTGCCCTGAGTTTTACACAACTTGTGGATGTTCCCACACATATTAAAGGTCATGTTCTTGACCTTGTGTGGACGACTGACACAAATGTCACTCTTAAAGACGTTGTACCATGCATATGGTCAGACCACCATCTAGTGTCATGTGAGATACGTATTGATGGCCATATACATAATATATCGTCGGAAACCAGGAGAACCCGTAAATGGGCAGAGGTCGATTTAATAGCTCTGACCAAGGTGCTACCGCTAATGAACCAGTCCTCGGATCTGGAACGTAGTCTTGACCGAGAATACACGGATCTAACGCGGAGCTTGGTTCAGGCTATCGACCAGATAGCGCCAGTAAGATCTCAGTTGATAAGGGGACCTGGTAAAGGGGCCCCCTGGTTTACGCCATCATTAAGGGAGCATAAAAGAAAGCTCAGAGCCCTGGAAAGAGGCTGGAGGAAAACTAAGCAAGATACAGCTAGGAATATCTATAAAGCCTCCCTTAACTTATATAAAAAGCTTATTGTCCTAGCTAAAGCAGAACATTATGAGTCCCGCCTAAGTAAGGCAACCAATGTCCAGAAAGAGACGTTTAAAATTCTGTCAGAGTTAAGTAAAAAACCTGAAAACTCCAAGTCCCTTATAAATTGTAATTCCTTTCAGGTGTACTTTTTAGAAAAAGTTAAGACCATTATTATGGAAATAAAGAGTGGGATGGTAAATGGGACTGCCACAACTCCGGTCCCGTATAATTCAGCCGACTGCACTATTACAGCATTTCCAGAGCTGGATAAGTTGAGTCTGGAGAAATTGATGGGAGGAATTAAATCTGGTTCTCCAGCAGATCCATGCCCACCCAGTGTCTTTCGTGCAGCTCGTCCCTTATTGGAGGAATGTATTATCTCCCTCCTCAATAGATCTTTGGAAATAGGGTATCTACCGGTGGAATTCAAGGAGGCACGTGTAAGGCCTCTGCTGAAGAAATCTGGTGCGGATCCTGCTGTATTGAAGAACTACAGGCCTATTTCCCAGCTGCCTTTCCTCTCAAAAATACTGGAACAACATGTATTAAAGTCCTTGTCCCTGTATCTGGAGTCTCACCATCTACTCCATGAGCGTCAGGCAGGGTTCCGAGCTCATCACAGCACCGAGTTAGTGATGCTCTCGGTGCTAGATGAATTAAGAGGCATGGCTGACTGTAAGAAACCGAGCGCCCTGATTTTGTTAGATCTATCAGCGGCGTTCGATACGGTCAGTCATGCCTTACTTTTGGAGAGATTGAATGACTTTGGGATCAAAGGTTTGGCCTTTAAGTGGTTGCAATCCTTCCTCTTGGGAAGGACACAAAGGATACAGCTGGGGAATGAAACATCTGAGGTGGGGACCTTGGAATGTGGGGTGCCACAGGGCTCCGCCCTGTCCCCACTCCTATTTAATCTCTACCTACAACCTTTGATTGCATCTCTGGCCAGCAGGGGCTGTAGAGTCTTTAACTATGCGGATGACACACAGCTGTTGCTGAGTGTCGACAATACTAGGACCGCACAACTCAACGCCCAGAACATCTTGAGGTACACTGTACAATGGATGACTGAAAATCTGCTGAAGATTAATCCAGATAAGACCGAGGTATTGGTGATTCCATCCACCGCCTCACCTTGGAGTGACCTCTATTGGCCAGCAGAGTTAGGCCCCGCCCCAAAATCAAGTACGAATGTAAAGAGCTTGGGGATTAAACTGGATTGTGACCTTTCAATGTCCAGTCAAATCTCCTCCGTGGTGGGAAGCTGTACAAATATCATTCGGTAGCTGCGGAAGTTAACCCCTGTCCTTTCCCAATCAATGATGCGCTCAATCGTAGCAGCAACTGTCATTTCAAGGATAGACTATGGAAATGCTCTATATCTCGGCCTACCTAAAACTCTGACTAACAGACTGCAGGTCGTGATGAACGACGCTGCACGACTTATTTTTAGACTCCCAAGGAGAACCAAGGCCTCCCCCTGCTACATAGCCTGCACTGGCTCCCCATTAAAGAGCGAGTGGAATTTAAGAACTTATGCACGGCTCATAAGGCAATTTATGGTCAGGCACCAGCCTACATTGCAGATCGTTTGGAGGTATACAGCCCAGTGAGAACACTTAGATCCTCAGATTCTCAGTTATTGGTCTGCCCCCGTTACAAATTATTAACTAAGGGAGGTAGAGCCTTCTCTGTGTTAGTTCCTCAGCTATGGAACACGCTGCCTGAGGTGCTGCGCAAGGAGGGGAACCTCCTGCGGTTTAGAAGGATGCTAAAAACATTGTTGTTTAAAAGAATCCTGTGTGCAAATTAGATCAGAGAGTGCCTTCCATCCTATGTTGCCTAGTTTATTGTTGTTACCATCGATTTCCGAGCGCCTAGAGACCTCCAGGTGATTGGGCGCGATATAAATCCAAAATAACAATAACAATAACTCATTTTTGCCCTTCATAGGCCTAATAGCTCATTAGTTATGGGTCAGGCGGGGATCACCCAATTATTGCGAGACCATCTTGCTTGGGTGTATATGGCTCAAGCGCATGAGGCGACCCCCCGGAGTTGAGGGGTTCTTGTCACAGGTGGCCAAGCCCCAGTTGATGGAAGCTCAGGTGGAGGGGCTCGGAGAAATCCTAACGCTGGAGGAACTGGGAGAGGCCCTCAGGACATGGTCAAAGGGAAGTCTTCTTGACCAGATGGTCTCCTGGTTGAATATTATCAAGCAAAGTATGCCACTTTGCTCCTTGCACTGCACAAGACTTTTCTTGAGACACACAAGGCTGGTGACCTCCAACCACATATGCGGAAAGCCATTATAATTATGCTCCCCAAACCAGCCAGGTATCCTACTGATCCAAGAGTATACAGACCCCTCTAGATGTTGATGTTAAACTGCGTGCCGAGATCCTGGCATTCTGGCTGAGTCGGGCTTTTACACATTTAGTTTTAGATGATCAATGTGGCTTTATGCCGGAAAGCAGAACATAGATAAATTTGATGACTGTCAAGTGTGATGCATGAAACCGGGCCATGACCATTCACGCAGCCTTGATAGCTTTAAACATAGAGAAGGTGTTCAATAAATTGTCCTGGACGTACCTCTGGGAGGTTCTCCGATGAATAGGACTCGGCAATGGGTTCCTTGCGTGGGTGCAATTATTGTACAAGGCGCCAATGCGTGGGTGCGCATGGGTACCGAAGTGTCTGACACCTTTTGTATTGAGCGAAGAATGCTACAGGGTTGCCCCTTGTCGACAATTCTGTTTGTCCTAGCTATTGAGTCGCTGGCGACATATCTCAGATATAGGATGCAGGCTTGGGGCATACAGGTGGGGGACAAAACCCACGTTGTGTCCCTGTATGCTGACAAGACAGTGATTTATGTGAGAGACTCTGAGTGCTATGTGCCTCTCCTCCTGCAGGTGATGACCCATTTCGGCGAAGTGTCAGGGCTCTGTGTTAACAGGCACAGGACAGTACTGTAGCCCCTGGCAGCCCGGTATGAATTGGATCACCCAGCGGTGGGTCTCCCATGGGAGTCCCGGAGTTTTCGGTATCTGGGCCTGCAGATAACCCATGACCGCCACCTCCAGAATGAGCTGAACATGAGAATAGTAATGGATTGCCTAATGGCCTCAGTGCATTTCTGGACCACACTGCCCCTGTCGTCAATGGGTAGCATGACAATAAGTAAAATGGTCCGATTGCCTTGTTGTCTTTATGTGATACAGAACTTGTTCTGTGTAGCACCACCCAAGTTGTTCCAACAGATCGATACGTTGTTGGTAAATCTGGTCTGGGCGGGTAAGAGGAGTAGAGTCTGATTGGAGATCCTGAAATTGGACCTCAGCTGGGGTGGCCTTTGGGCTTCCAGATCTCCAGCTGTATTATTTAGCTGCTCTGTTGCAATATGAGGCAATGGGGTGTGATCATGGGCCTAACTGGGAGAAGGAATTACTATCTGGATCTACTGAGGTGTCCGACCTTCCCAAGTTGCTGATGAGCGGTAGGAGGCTACCAGAGGGGACTCTGTTTATTGTTCATCAGGTGGCCCAGGCATGGGAAAATGACTTCACAAAGGTCTGAAAGTGGGCCCCGTATGCTAGGCTCCTCCCGATCCGGTGGCTGCAACCCTTCATACATATCTGTGACTTTATGGATGCTCCTAGATGCCTGGAGGGGGGCTGCCAGAATGTGGGAGGTCTACTTCTTAATGGTCCCTTTATGTCCATGGAGGAGGTTGAAACACACTGCGGCATCGATCAGAGACACTTTCTCCATTATGCAAGCATATCCAGCTGCGCCCAAGAAATCTGGACTTCCTGTCGTGAGGACCTGTAGCAGCCCCATATCTTGGAAGTTATTCTATATCACAGCTCCTTTAAGGGCATAATTTCATTGCTGAATACAGCCTTAAAAAATAATAGGCAGACTAAAACATCACTAAAATGTGCCACTTGGGATAGAGAGCTAGCGTCCCCACATACAGTTAGGGAGTGAAACAGAGTTCTTGCGCAGGTGCAGTTAGTAGCCACCAATGCCCGATTTAGGTTGGTACAATTTTACTTTCTCTATAGGGCATACTTGAGTCCAAAGTACATGCACAGGGCTTATCCGACACACCTGACGAATTCTGCCATGTGTGGTGTGACTCTAGCAGATTTCGAACACATTGCGTGGGACTGTACACAGTTGCAGACATTTTGGAGTGGGATACAACAGGAGGTGTGCAGAGGGACAAAGGTAGCGGTGGAACTTACCTCTAACATTGTCTACTGGGGCTACTGCCTCATCCCAAAAAGGGGAGAAAAATGAGGTACAGGTTCGCCCAACTGGGCTTGATGCTCCCGCCAAGCCATAGCAAACTGCAGTGTCCCATAGTTGGGCACCCTGGTACATTGCTGGAGCCAGCCCTAGGGTGTGGTCCCCAGGGCCATCTACGTCTCCAGGAGAAAGGGATGTGTGGCCCCACCTCCTTCCTTGACTAGGGGCCTGCCCCGGGGAGGTGGCGGCCCCTGGAGCTGAGAACGGGCCAGGAGGGGGCATGCAGCCCCCCTTCCATTTCTTTACAAAAGACTTTGGCCCTGGGGAGGTCTGAAAAAAGCCCCGGGGAGGTGATTTTCCTCTGGCAATGAAGGGGGTCCGCAAGGCCCCCCCATATTATTGGAATTAGCCCCGGGGAGATGGCTGTTCCCAGGGCTGCGGGCGGTCCCCACTGGGCCTGCCAACATACATAATAAAAAGTGCCCCCGGGAGGTGGCGGTCCCTGGGGCTTTGATAAGCCCTAGGAGGGTGGCCCTTAGTGCCATCTCCTATATTTATTATATGCCCCTGGAATCTGGGCCACCCGGGGATTATTTAAAACCAAGTGTGGGAGCCCACACTTGCTTCTTTTCTTTTTGCCGCAAATTCGCGAAAATTGTGATTTTGCAGCAAAAACTATTTTTAATTTTTTTTTCTTTTCCTTACCGGGGACCCACGGGGACCCCAAGACCATGGCTTTGGGGCCATGGTATTCCTACCCTGTCCCCTTTTCTTTATTTTCCCTTTTTCTGGGGGGACTCTGTGAAGCCGAATACCAAAATAGCTGCCAACACTTCCTGGTTGAAGTGTTGGGAGCCAATCAGAGCGGTGCATTTCCCTGCACAAGCTCGTCTTCTTTCGTTAAGGCTTCGCAACCAGAGATATCACTATAATTTTCAACTTGAAGTTCTCAAAAACTACTGAATAGATTTGCACTACATAATAAAAAGCACAATCTGCGTAACAACACCTACCTTTCTGCCAAATTTGGTGTAATTCCGTCTAGCGGTTCAGGTTGTAGGTTTGACAAGGCATTCCTGTGGGAATTAACATTACAAATGCACCCTTATTTTGCGCCCCTAATTCTCGGTCCCCACTGCACTCATCACCCCCCAACTTTCCACACAGAACCTACTTTGACACTTTTTGGGGGAAATTCCATGAAGATTGGTCAAACAACGCCAAAGTTATAGAGAAGTCAAAAAATGCTTTTCCTATGTAAACTAGGTCCTAACACTGCCAGTAGATAATATATATATATATTTTCACCACTTTAGTAACCCACAACCTCTAGACCCATACCCATCCTAAACCCTAAAAACAAACTTGCCACCCAAAAACCCACGCCCACCCTAAAAATACCCCTGCCACCAAAAACACACACCCATCCTAAATCCTAAAATTACTCTTGCCACCCTAAAACACACACCCACCGTACACTCTAAAAATACCCTTTCCACCATAAAAAAGCACCCACCCTAAAATTACCCTTGCCACTCAAAAACCCACACCCACCATAAACATGTCCATGTCATATCACACACGCACGCAGGCACGCACACAGGCACACACACACACATATACATACACACACACAAAACTGAAAAACACTCACATTTTTTGGTAAAGGCATGACTGGTAAAGGCATATTTGTTATAAAAATATGCATGGTAAAGGCATGTGTGGTAAAGACGCCTGTGTTGTAAAGTCTGAGTTGTGAAAGCATGCGTGGTTCCACGTAGTAAATGCTGTTTCCATTTTCTATTCCATTAATTCCAGTAAATTATCAGGATCATTCTCGGTACATTTTGAAACAAAAAGAAATATCATGGCAGTTTTGTTTCACGGCAATGCAGCCAAACCAACTGGAACTTGGCTTATTACATCTCTGGACAATTTCTACATATTTCACTGAATTTATCACAGTTGGACAAAATCATATTTTTCCACATAGCTAACACTTAGGAATTTTTCGGAAGCTCTATTACAATACATCCTGATGCATGTTAACTGTTTTTGGTCACTCTTTTTATACCTGGAAAGATTATCAAATACATCCAGTTCCCTAACTGTATTACGTTCAATAATAACATCATAATATGTTAAAAGATCTATTTTTTAAACTATCCCTGAAGTTGAATCCTGGAAATCTTGACATTAGCAAGTAACTTTTATCCATATGGATCACTGTAGAAGGAAAACAAAAATCAAACCTGTGTGGGATAGCTTAGTGCTACCTTCCTGTCCTGGCTCCAGACTCACTACCCGGGAGTATGAAGCTTTTGTGTGGGGACAGGACACAGCCTTTTCAGGTGTAAGTGAGGCAGGGTCCAGCTCCTCCCTTCCATCCTCCCAGGATGGCCTATCAAGTCACACCTAAACTCCAATTGTGCATGGCTGTCTAGGGGGAATACACAAAGCCCAGCTGTCACCCACCCCAGACTGCTAAGAGACCAGCAACAGGCATCAAATGGCTAAAGTAAGAAAATGCCAACTTCCTAAAAGTGGAATTTTCAGAATTGCAATATAAAGTCCAACTTCACCATAAGTTGTTATTTTAAAATGTGAGTACAGAGGCACCAGACTGGGATGTTTTATCTTTTCCCAACTGGAAATTGTGCTTATAAAATGTTATAAGGTAATCCAAATGGTATCCTATGGGAGAGATAGGTCTTGCAATATCAAAAAACGACTTTGGGAGTTTTTCACAATCAAGACATGCCAAACTTTAAAGTGCATATCCTGCCTTTTAAACACATGGCACAATGCCCTGTGAGTTATACAGGGCCTAACTTAGGGGTGACTTATATGTATAAAAAAGGAAGGTTTAGGCCCGGTAAGAGGGTTTACTTGCCAGGTCAACATGGCAATTTAAACTGCACACACAAGCTCTGCAATGGCAGGGCTGAAACATGACTAGAGGGCTACTTAAGTGGGAGAAACAAGCAGTGTCACAATCCTACTAGTAGCGTTTAATTTACAGGCCCTGGGCACATGCAGTGCACTTTACTATGAACTTCTAAGTAAATTAAATTTGCAAATTGGGTATGAGCAATGCTAGCATGTTTAGAGGAGAGAGCACATGCACTTTAGCACTGGTTAGCAGTGGTAATGTGCTCCGAGTCCTAAAGCCAACAAACATGAGGTTAGAAAAAGAGGAGGAGGAAGGGAAACAAGTTTGGGGTGACCCTGCAGAGAGGGCAATTTCCAACAGTATGTACTTCAGTCAAGGTGGCTCAAAACTCACCACAACAACTATTTTCTATGAAATTCTTCACTTGTTAGACTGCACATATAAAATTACCTAAGAGGAGCTTTTTAGCAAATTAGAAAACATTTTCATCTCTAAAATTCAAAGATATAACACAACATCAAACTATCTTCAAAACATGATGAAACAAGGTACAACAATGGCAGTTACTGTCAAAGAAAACTG
This sequence comes from Triturus cristatus, assembly GCF_964204655.1. Lineage (NCBI taxonomy): Eukaryota > Metazoa > Chordata > Amphibia > Caudata > Salamandridae > Triturus > Triturus cristatus. The sequence goes on from NC_140588.1 coordinate 924,492,553, forward strand.
AAGGGCCTCCTGCTTCTCCCCTTCCATATTGGAGGAAATCAAAGATTTATTCCACAAAATAAAATCTGGATCAACATCTGATATATGTCTGGTACCTCTGTTTCAGCTTTTAACCATTACAGTTTCCCTATACGTTACCAATTTGATCACTCACTGAAGCAATGACTAATAAATAATCACTTTATAACTTAGTGGAGAATGAATATCGTCGTATCATCTTTCCCTTTTTGCCAAGTAGTCAGAAAGGTGAATGGCAAAACATATATCATACAACTTAGAGGCTCACAACTTGTCTAATAAATGAGCTTTCATTTTGATAAAGATGCTGACACAGTTATATCAGTCGCAGTGAATGACATGAGATATAACTTGAATAAACGCGATGCAGCCAGGTTGACCATATACAACATCTCAGCTGCATTTGATACTGTAGACCATAATGTCAAGATGACCTGGTTGAAAGAAATTTGCATAGGGCAAGTTGCCGTCAAATGGTCTATGATCTTCCTACAAGGACACCATCACATTCTCTTATGTTCGGCATGAAACAATTTACAATGATAGCTCATGCACATGTGTAATCTTGCACTCATTATCAGTACTCCAAGATATACGACTGGTGCAACCACTGATGGAGCAAGGTTTTGTGTAAAAAGAAACTTGCTCGTATGCAATCCTCTCGAATAACTTGTAACATTATAACCAACCTGTTTGTAAGTACAAATTTTGCATTACATTTTACATATTGTATCTAGGGGAAGCTTTTCTATGTGCTTTACTAATGAGTAACCTGAGTGTCCTTAAAATGGTCACCAAAAACGCGGTTACACTTCTGCGCATGCGTCTACTACATCTACGTAGTATGACGTCTTTAGCTTGGTGGGAAATCTTTGCAGCTGATCAATAGCTTTTAACATGGCTGCTCGAAAACCTTGCATTAACGCACATGCCGTGCTGAAACTAACCTATGCAAGTTTTACTAAGCCATTAATGCAAAAGAAATATTAAGTAAATGGGGTTAGAGTAGAAGTAAGTGGTATACAGTGAATTCATTTAATTTTGTATTCTAACATGTTCTTCTCTGACTTTATTAATAGCTCGCATTTGGGCCTTGGAGGGTGACCGATGTCCTTATCCTTTGTGTCAAATACGCATTCGGGCAACCTCCTTGTTCTGAAACTAATGAAATTATTGAATGGCTGCCAATCCATGTGCTCGGCAAGGACATGGGAAGATCAACTCCTGACCCTACGAGAGGAAGAACCCGAAACATTGTATTACAGATTTATTGATCCACATATGAAATGCCTGTGGGAATGAACCTTGTGGGTATTAAAATTAAGGGGCAGGAAATTAGACAATAGAACCAAAGAAGAGTATTGCACTTAGTGTGGTGTGATGTCCTCACCCCATTGCCTAGCCCAATCAAATTGAGGGGTGTACATAGAATTGAAACATTTGGGGGTGGATCATACATTTGAATTGGTATAACGGAGGTAAGTTCTAGTTAGTTAGACACACTTGACCCACTTGATGCCAATGCTATGCTGAGATGCTGCCCGATTTTGCTGCAATCTGATTGAAGAATCCAACACTAGGGAAAGATCGCGGAACAACCGAGGAGGCACATCTAGGTAGGGGTCCGGACGAGCCCGAGCCGGAGAGAGTAGCACCAGAGAGGGGTGTAACGCTGGCGTTACACTAGGAGAGGTCACCTTACCGGTCCTGAACCTGTCCTGAATCCTTGATACTCTGATGTCTAGGTCCTCACACCATTCTAGGTAAATATAGTTCTGTGGGGTTGTGCTTCGTATTTGCTCTCTGATATTTCTCTCCTCAGGTACTGTCATCACAAGAATTAAATTAATGTGAATTGAATTATAAACTAACTGAACTACTTTTCCTGATGGAGATGATGTATCTACGTGTATTTGATTTGACTCACAAAATTATTAATTCAGATAAACCTTTAAAACTCCTACTGAGTCTGTGGTTCTTTGAATAAAAGTTAAATGTGTTATCATTTCCTCACTATTCTAATCTACTACTAGATCTTTCAACAAAAGTACATTTACTTAGGAGAAAGGGATAGTAACAAAACTGGTGTAAAGATTTGTCTGAGGTAAATCAAAATTGATGACCAGCGGATATTTGCCAGCTCATTGAATGTATGAATGTTTTGGGCCCAAATGAGTGTTGTGTGTATGTATGTATGTATAGAGTTGGTAAACTCCGCTGCATCACCACTATGGGCCCAGCTACCAAAGAACCCAGTCCTGCCACAATGATATAATAAACACAATGTTCAACTGGTTAGTGTGAACCCATCAGCATTAAACCGTTACGTCCAAAACTAAGTCCATATGACTAGTGTAGTCAAGGATTATAACTGTTATCCTCTACTACAATAGAGTTCATCTACATTGGTTATATTGATTATCTGACTGTAATTCCTGATCAAGAATGAAAATATATTTGCACTGTTGGCAAGACTCAAAGTTGTACTCCTCCTATCCAATTTACACATTAGATCTTTGGCGAAATACAGTGACCCACAGTTTTCTTCCAATCACAGATAAATTAGATCGCTCCTATTTTACCAAGATTTCTCATTCCGGGGTCATCGAGGCATATGTATTGTCAAAAATAGACTATTGCAACAGTCTATACACAGGACAACATGATAGTCATTAAAAGACTGCAACTAATTTAAAGTTTCTCATTCAGAAAAACCTTCGGATTAATGAATTTTGACCATGTTAGTCAAGACAGGCAGAGTCTTCATTTGTTAAAGGAGAGGAAGTAGGTTATATTTAAAACTGTGTGCCTTATGCACAACCTCTATTATAATCAATATAACGTGTGCTTCTGTGAAGGGCTCCACAAGTGCTCTACTGGGAAGGATTTCCCTTCCAATACCGCTAAATGTCCCTTAGATTAGATGTACACGTATGGGAAGACAGATTATGAAGTACTCAAGACTCAACATTTGGAAAGGACTACCTCTTAATTTATGCAGCGCTCAGAGACGTGTTTCTTTCCTTATATTCATGTGATACCTCGCAGTTTAGTGTGTTTGTAGTCATTTCTTCATGAGACTCACATGTGCAGAAACCAACTGGCATGTTCTAAATTTTCATAGACTATGAGCTCCAAAACATCCCTCCACTATCCTTTTCAATCCAAATAACAGACTAACATGCCCACCTCTCAAATTAATTTCATATTTCACTATACTAATTCACCACTAATCCTTTATGGGTTCCGTATTATTGTGCTACTCACTGAAAAAAGTGCCTCACCTCCTCGTCAGGGGTCGTATGCGCTATATAAATGCAATTACAATGCAATACAACATAATGCAATAGACCATGTTTCTGTATCACTCAGTATATCTGCAGCTAGATTGTATGCCATTGTATCAGGCTGCAAGAGCAACCCATAACCCTATGGGACCCTAGGAATAAACAAATACTAATATATGAGACTACCTTAGTCAAAGAATGGCCTATGAGTGCGATAATTGCATCGAGGTGTGAGGGGATGCTCGACTTATGGGCCCGATGGCAGTAAAAGTAAGAAGTGCTGGGCAGCTTGGTCCTAAATCCTCGATCGGCAAGGAAACTATTGAGGAACCGGCAACGGTGAGGATTTTTCCAAGAATAGTATAAGCGGCCCGCCGTTGCTAGGTGGCTTGAGCAAGGAGTAATGGTGCGTGTCGAGAAGAGAATCCTTCCTAGAAGCGTGTGGGCTAGGGAGGATTCTCTCCCCGGACCCAGAAGTAGAGCATCGCCTCACAACTCGATGCACTTATCTTACGCATGGCTATTCTCTGAGTGAGGTATTCCTAGATATTTATTTACCACTAGGTGAGCACCATATTGGCTGTCAGGCAACACAAGCGCTTCCGTACACTGAAGCCATCCTACTCTCCAGGATGTCCCTGCATCCCCATAGTCCTGATGAGACCCCATTAATCTAACCAGGGGTCGAACGTCGTCGACATGCTAGAGTAAAAGACAAACAGGACCAGTGTGTCTGTTTCACCTGTTTAACATGTATTTGTAGCACCTTTAAACAGTTGTCTGTTACTGTGATAAAAGCCTTTGCATATCTTTGGATTGTAGCAACACAAAAACTTTGAGTTTGACATTGAGACACATTTCACTAAGTTAATTATTGTTACTATGAGTGTGTTTCTTTAATTGGTTTCATTTAAAAAAAAAATCTTTTTATTGTAATAATAAACACGACAGCAATAATCATCACCTTCTATGTCAGATCTCAAAGAGATTGGTTTTATTTTTGAACAAGTATAGATGACACAGTTCTCCTTTTACCAGAGGTGGTTTATCGTGTCCTAATTTACAAACTCTTTATTTCTGCTATCCCTTATATAAGACTATTTAGTCTATTGATTGTTTATTCATTCTTTAAATAATACGGATGTGAACCATTGCTGCCTGATATTCGCTAGACTGCACATTTTAAGCTGTAGAAAGGGCCCTTGACTTCCAGAACCACACCTTGAAGAAATGGAGAAGTGTAACTAATTAAGGACTGGAAGAAAACCCCTGTTCTTCCTCACCTACTTGTGCCCAGGGAATGAGCATGCAAATAAATGTCTATATATTCATTATGTATGCTTTAGTTAAACATTGCGACGGGTATTATAAACAACGTGTGTAATTATAAAATTTGCGGGTAATTTAGGCATTCCTGAAAAACAAATCTACCAAAAATGTCGTTTACAAATGACATACCGGTTTGTATTGGTGCATAAATGTAGCGTAAATTCAAAAGCTATTTTCCTTCCTTCAATTATCCTATTTATTTCAATTACTGCTGTGACCACAGCTAATTCCTTTGCTCAGTCTGAATTTGCATTTTGGAAACTTCCGTTAATGCATAAATGGATGTTTAATGACCTTGCACTGAAGTCTTTGTAAGGCAGTGCTTTGGTAATACAACACTGCGCATGGTCCTTGACTCCGCGTGCCTTTCAAAATATGAGTTCAGTTCAATCGAAAAGGTTCGAAATGAAAAAAAGAACCACATGCAAATCAGGCAAACAATGATGACATTGTAAGTAGAGGAAGGGAGAGAGGAGGAGGCACCGCAGAATTCAGAGCCGCAAAGCTGCTGCAAGAACAAAAAATACTCAACACGTTTGTCAAGGTTTAATTGCTGAATAAAAAAAAATCAGAAATTCACTGTTGCAAAGTCTCCAATAGGATAAAAATAGATAGCATGACGGTGCTCAATAACATTTGGTCAGTTTAATAACTGTATTAATTGCAATAAAATATTTTATGCCAAACTCTAATAATAATCATGTCCAATAATTACTAAAATAAATATATGCCATATTTAAAATAACTACTCAGAATAAATGACTAGTAAATATACTAACTAAACCTGCACAGTGATTCTAGTTCTTATGAATATTAATATAGATCAATTGATATAAAAAAGTAACATTTTATGAACAGGAGTCTCACATTTCAGAAATCAAATCAGTGGTGCTGGAACAATTTTCAGAGTGGGGGTGCTGCCATCAGTGTTACATCACTGAAGTCATGTGGCTATTTAAACACCAAGCGTCACACAAAAAATAAGTGTAGCAAATGTGACATGCGCATTCAGGGGGTGAATGGTAAGGGTAAGACCGGTGGAGTATTTTGGGGCGGTGGTATTTTAGCGCACTGTTATTTATAGACAGCGCATTTTCTATTGGAAATGTTTCTGACGCAGGGATACAACCAAAGTTTTCTTTAGTACAGGCAATACAAGAAGTCTCTCCTCCCAAAGATAGAGATTCCCTCAGATCTTTCTTGGGGATGAGTGAATATTACGCCAAATTCATGCAAGAATATCCCATCATTCTGCAACCTCTCAGGAACCTTTTAAAAAAAATGTCAATTTATTTGGGATGAAGTTGCAGAAGAAGCATTCAAAACTGTGAACAATGTTATCACTAATGCACCTGCTTTGTCAGCATTTAAACCGGGTGCCAGATGCTTGGTGACTATTGATGCTGGTCAAAGAGGCATAGGCACAGTTCTTTCACAGTCCTACAATAATAATGAGTACACTGTTGCTTTCGCTTCAAGGTCTCTAAAATTATGAGAATCTCATTATAGTACCATCAAGAGAGAGGCTTTGGCCTGTTCCTGGGCCATTGAAAAATTCTGGGGAATGAATGTTACCTTGTTTACTGACCACAAACCACTTATTCATCTCCTTAGTGGAGATGTATCAGTGAAAGCTTCCTCTAGATTGGTCAGGTTGTTGTCACATTTACATGAGTACAACTTTAAAATAGAGTTTATTCCAGGTAGTAAGAATTCCAGGGCTTATTTCTTGTCCTGAATGCCTATTCAGGAAGATTGTGTGAGTGAAGAATATGAAGAAGTGGAGTCAATGGTAGCTACTTTGGATGACATTCTGTGTACCCATAGTGTGGTATCTCGTGATGAATGGATGACTTATGTTCCACATGATAACATTTTGTCTCAAGTCATGGTGTTTGTTACTCAAGGTTGGCCTGAAAAACAGTGTCTTCCTGGATCAATTAGACCTTTTTCACAAGTTTCCAGTGAATTGTCCATAGTTAATGGTTTCCTGGTCTGCAAGAACTTAGGGCCATATGTAGGAAGCCAAATTGCGATCGCAAATGCTGAAATTCGCAGAATTTCAGCATTTGCGATCGCAATTTGGGCAATGTGCTATGTAGCAAACAACAACCCACACGCAAAATAAGGAATCCCAAAATTTGCGATTCCTTATTTTGCAAATGCATTTAAGGAATCCCAAATTGTGATTCCTTAAATGCAATGTAGGAAGCACCCAAGTTGTGCGATTTTGGCTTAAGGAATCGCAAATTACCACCAACTTCAGGTTGGTGGTAATTTGCGATTTCTTAGAAAAATGCACTTTTTTGCATTTTTCAAAATGGCATGGGGCGCACATACATGCCCTTAGCGCATGTATGTGCACCACATGTGCACACAAGTTTATTTCAGGGGTGCAAAAGGGTGTCCTATTGACACCCTTGCAACCTTGAAATTGCATTCTCAATTTGCGATTCTCTAATTGAGAATCGCAAATTGAGAACGTCTTACCATTCATTCATATGGGCATTCTAGCCCATAGGAATGAATGGCAAGGTATTCCTTATTCGCGAATCTCAATTTGCGATTCGAAAAAAGGAATATGTGGGATTCGCAAAATATTTTGCTATTCCTACCTACATTGCGTTTTGCGATTCTCTAATTGCGATTCCCTAAAAATCGCAATTTGAGTATCGCAAAACACGTTCTACCTACACATGGCCCTTAGTTGTTTCCCCATTCACAGTCAGGTCTAAATTGTTCCAAGCTGGTCACTCTGGTCATTCAGGAGTGGGAGCCAATTCTAAGAATCTAAAACAATAATATTTTGGTGGCCCTCAATGGATTCCCAAGTCGCTGCTCGGATATCATCTTGCAGTGCATGTTTGTTATCCGACAAACATCGGCTCATTCACAATACTCCAATACATGCAGTACTCTTGCCAGAAGAAGCCTGATCAAAAGTTGCCCTTGACCTTTCTGGCCCATTTCATTTGTTATCATCTGACAAAAGGTTCTTAATCGTTTTGATTGATTATTTTTCTAAATTGATTATTTTTTATTGTGTATAGTGCAAACACTCAGTAATTAAATTTTTGTCTGGCATATTTTATTGTGAAGGACCCCGAGGAAACTCGTAACAGACAACAGCACACACTTTGTTTCAACACACATGAAAGACTTTGTTGAGAAACATGACATCAAACATCTCAAGGTAGCATTGTATTCCCCGACATCCAATGGTCTAGTCGAAAGGATAAATACATTTTGGAAGGAGGGAGTGCAAACGGCTTTGGCCACAGAGGCCTCAGTGGATATCTTCCTGAGGCAAAAGGTTTGGAATTATCACCTTACTCCACACTCCACCACAGTAGTGCCTCCATTTTTTCTGTTAAGGAAAAGGAATCACATGTCAGATCTCTGTTCTAATTGGTTAAAAGATACTGTACCCAAAGACAATCATTGCTATTGCACTGTTTTCAAGTTAGTCAAAGAAACAGTGAAAGATGTACAAGCAAAACAGAAGTCACGCTATGATGCATTCCATGCCACAAAGTATGTTGGGTTCTTGTTAGACAACCACACAAAGTTAAGAAAGGAGAATCTATATACTCAGATAAAATTACAATTGATGAGGTTTCCAAAGGTGCTGTATATTTACAAGACAAGGAGTGGTGGTGTAAAAGAGATCTGGTTAAGCTATCTCCTGAGTAAGCTCATGACACTTCGAGGCACAAAAAGATGGAATCTACTTTAATAGAGGAAGTGGTGTTTCAGCCACATGCAAGCTTCTACCACAGTTTCTGTCAAATGTTTCTAATCCTGATCTGGGAACAGTGGACAGTAGTGATACCATGCATGATAATCTTTCTTTTCAGCCTCTTGATTCTGCATCTAGTATATCTGATATAAATGGTCAGGTTGAATCCAGATCTGTCCACAATGCTTCCATGCCTTCTAGATTTAAAGATTTATATGTACATTAAATCGGTTTTTTGGTCATTATTAAAGGGAAGATGATGGAGAGAGCTTCAGGTATGCTTACATTTATGTTTGCATGCAGGTGATCACGTGAGTGATGATGTCTTCACATCACAAGCGTGATCAAGCGTGCTGCTTGTTTTTAGATTGTGATAGTTTGCCATGAGCTTCATGGCTGCATTCTATCCCCGTGGTTTCCACAGCCGTATCTCCAAATGCGGTTGTGATTTCATGGAGGACAGATCTGCGGCTGGAGAGCTCCTCCTTATTTACGAATAAATACTTCAAAACTTACCACATCTTTACACCATCATCTCTACTTGACATTCCTTTTAACTGTTCCTCATTTACATTCCTTTCAGGAGAAATGCTCACCTCATAAATTGCACAACTTGTCACATAAAGTGACGAAGAAATACGATATTCACTCAAAGCCTGATTTAGAATTTTGCAGTAGAGAAAAACCTTATTTGTTTCTAAATTCGAAATCATGCCCCATGAAGCTTATTAATGTTAAACAACAGCTTAAAAAAAGAAGTCAATAACCTTATGATATGCATCTGCGTTACCTGGTTCGGGTCTAAGCAATAAGAGGATACTGGCTTCAACTGTGACAGTTGGAGTTGTTTTATTACTGCTGTTGTGAGTCCTCCAAAGAACTTGTCCAGCAACGTTCATGCCCAGAACTAAGCGACACATCAAAGCTTACCTAAGTTCATGCAGTTCTGAAGGGGAAGAAGTCTCCTAAATGCTACTCTTAAGCAAGTTGCTGCATGTTGCACCATGTTGAGTGAAGCCCTTCAATTGTTGGAGTCGGTCAGGGATCCCAAACCACGGGGACACGGAGAGTGTCATATTGGTAGAAGATAGAACAGAGTTTAGGTGGTGGTGGAAGGTCACCAGAAAACCTTTTGGCAGAAGAATGTCAAAATTGGGTTTCGTCTTCTTGGGATTATGGACGCCATGAACCAAGGGCAGGCTTTGACCATGTAAAGTGCCCAATCAAAATGATGGTTTTTCCATTAGACATTATGAGAACTTCCCAATCACAGAAGTGACAGAGTGTCTTCCCAAGAAATCATTCCTGTTTAGGCAAATAAAGGCAGAACTTGGAAAGGCAAGATGCACTGCAACAAATTTGGCCCTGATGTATTTGTCATGCTCTTTGCCCTCTTGCTATACATTTTTGTTCCTGATTTTCTCAGCAGATAGAAATCTTTCTTTGGAATTATTCTCTTTCATCTGATGTCTTGATTAGCATCTTTTGCTCTAGTTTTCATTCTTTCTCAACCAGTTTGGGTCAATTTTTTGTGGATTGTTATCAATGGATCTCTGTCATGCACACGCAAGCTTCAACCACAGTTTCTGTCAAATTTGTCTAATCCTGATCTGGGAATGGTGGACATTAGTGATACCATGCATGATAATGTTTCTTTTCAGCCTCTTGATTCTGTATATAGTACACCTGATATATATGTTCAGGTTGAATCCAGATCTGTACACAATGCTTCCATGCCTTCTAGATTTAAAGATTTCTATGTACATTAAATCGTTTTTTTGTTCATTATAACATTGTTTCCTTCCAGATATCAAGGGAGCTTGGTGCTTTTCTGATTTCATCAATGCAGGCTACATCTTAAGTCAGAAACTACATTGATTGCCAAAGAAGGATTTCCTCCTACATCTTCAATCAAGAACTGCATTGATTGTCAAATGAGGTTTTTGCCCTTTGTAGGGGTTTCCTCCTCGCTGTGACTCTCTAAAGGAGATACTTGTCGCCTTTCAAGTACAATAATCTATGTAGGATGTCTCCTCGCCTAACTGGAGTAGTCACCCTTTTTTTGGGAAACGTCAAAGGGCCCTCGACAGACATGCTTTATATCCAGCACCTGACAGGACCCCACTCTGGATTACCAAATAGCACCTTTTAGGACTTGCCTCTCTGGGAGGCAGGGAAGAGCAGTCTAAGTCATACTCAATGAGAAGATGAAGGTTAAACACTCAGAACACAGCAAACACAATAATATCACTTAAAAATCCAACACTTTAGCCAGTGTAAGACTTTGTAAAACAAAACATACTTTAATACACATATGGCAAAATACCACACAAAATAAGGATATACAAATAAAACCAGAACTATCGAGCTTCATCCAAGCCAGAGATCTGACCCCAAAGTTATTATAGGCATAGGTGGTATAGATTCCCTTAATACTGGTCCTGTTCATTATCCTCAGGTCCATTGGCTAGTTACGCAGACCATGGCCTCTAGAGTCAAAAACAGCTACTGGATCTCAACCACTTGCCAACCACCAGTCCATATTTCTATGCTTCAGTCTTTATTGAATGAGATTTGTGCTACTGCGTACAGTGTAAGAGTTTCACAAGATGTCTCTATACTTCCTATAAGACCTTGCTGGACATAGAGAATGAACAGCAGGATTACCTAAGAACAGCAGAAAGGAGTGGCCAACCACAAGCATGGCAAGCAACAGTAATGCAAAAAGGGAACACTTGCATCTGGTGCCTGATTACACAGTAAGGAATTAGGAGTCAGTTAGCAGAAGAAGCTACTGTCTGGGTGACTAAAGGTGGTCCTGAGGCCCTTCCACCAGAACGCCCATAATGTGTGCACAGTATTTAAAAAGCCCTGCAATTTGTAACCGCCTGCCATGATTGAACTTTGTCAATGTCAGCGGGGGGCTGAACTAAAGTAGCCAAGACAAAGTGCAAGAAAAGAGACAGAGGGTTCAAGAGCTGATATCACTAGACCTACCTGTTGCATTTCTACAGTTTCTGAATCAGCCCAGCCTCACCTAGCAACCTTTCCAACTTACTCAGGCCAGAGGACAGAACTGGTGGACTCCTCGGGGTGCTTAAAGGTAACTAGGGCCTCAGAAAAGATTCACTGCAGTGCAGACAGGGTCGACCACCCTTAAGACAACAACTTTGCACCAGGCGATGCAGTCAGATACTGTGAGATTTTTCAGCTGCAAAGAACCATGGTGACCTCATGTGCTGGGTTCACACAGGCCTCATGACAACCCCCAAAGTTCTTTAGAGGCAGTTGACGTTTTGGCCCCTTCTTCCAGAAAGGTTCTATTCTGTAGGTGCAGTGCAGAGTCCTCTCTCACAGCAAGCAGGGCTTGTCTCCAATTCATAACCATACTTGGTCAAAGTCTGGTGGGGGGACAGCACTAACGGAGAGTCTGTCTCTAGAGCTAAGTCATCCACCAATGTACGGGTGCGCAGCCCCTTTCTTAGCCATGAGGGGTTTTGGCACAACCTAGTGGTCAAGATGGACACTGTTTATCATCAAAGCTGGCCAATCACCTCTCTTGCTCAGCTCGAATTGCATTGGGCTACTCAAAGCAAACCTTGCATGGCCATTGTATTGCAGAAATGTTGACAACAGCAGCCTCCATCTGGGCTGTTTCTATCTGGCCTTGGTACAGATGTTTATTGGAACAAATAGCAGGCAACGGCTCTTGTAAATGTAGATCATGCAGAAAAAGGGGTAGGAGCTCAGAGGTCTGTGGTAGAGGCATAGTGACAAGCTTCGAAGAGAGGATTTGCTGACACCCACACCCACAGAAGTATGTAATTCACTGTGCCCCACTCAAATGGGGACTAAAGCAGAAATGGCAGAACTCCCTCTTCACCAGTGACCTGAGCAGCCTTGCACAAAGATCAACTTTCACGTTATCTCACAAAACGGGAATTCAAAATGGATTCCACCACGCGTTCTGACTAATGGGTGCACATGTCCAGATTTACTATAGTGTTGCTGCGTGCACTCACTCGCTGATCAACTTTCCCAAGATAAACGAATTTTCACTGAAAGTTGATGAAAGCTCATTGCGAAAATGCTTTGTGTCTCTCCACGCCTAAGCTCCAAAGGCAACTGAGTGCAGATAGTAATTTGTACTGACACTGTTGCCCTGATCCTGCAACAGTGCACAATACTCATTTTCAATCTAAAAAGGCATATTTTGGGCAGGAACTTTCATAAGCATGCGAACAATAGTACACTTACTCCTATTCTACTTTTTCCTGTTCACACAATTCAGTACTGTAAATGTCAATGATTCTAACGTACTTCTCCAGCTCCACGTGCAGGCACTTTATCTCAGATAGGTGAACATTCTAGTTCTTTGTTACAACTCTATAATCTTCACAAGCCGCTGTAATGGAAAGAGGGCATAGTGATATGTGGCTTGATACTATAATGAGGCTTGTCACAAGTACTAGTTATGGATGTCCTGGGTAGGGTATCCGACGGATTGCATCGCACACAGCCACTGTTTGATTGCTGGATGGGCGTTTTCATTAACTCAGAGACGCTTCAGTCATCACGGAAGTACTCAACCATTACGTTGATATCCTCCTTCATTGCATACGAGGATAGGATATTTAAAAATCACCGTTTGAGAGTTATTATTCTCGATGAAAATATACTGGAACATTATGACCCAATCCTTGGCATACACTGAGTGAGACAGTGAACTGAAGTTGGAAATTTTCTTCCCTTACCGCTGCATACTGGATCTAATGGACAGAAGTGTGCAAATATTGTCCCCAGAAATACAGTCCTGAAGAGACCCGGTATCTAGAGTGGGTCGAAACGCCGTCGACAACACATATAAAAGAGACAGTTTTGGCTAAATCATTTCCAATTACAATAAGTCTGTCATATAAATTTCCAATAACCTTTTCCTTTTCTTCTTTTTTTGTTATACACATGTATTGTAATAGGTTATGGTTTTTCACTTGGGGTCACTTGTCACTGTAAATATTGAATTGTATATATTTGCAATTTTTATAAAGGTATTTTTGATGAAACTAATGAACCTTAGAATAAAATAACACCTACCTCGGTTGAGGTTAGGTTTTATAAATAAAAAAGAAAATAGGTTTTCTGTGTGGGCTTATTATGAAAGTTGATTTATAATGTATTTGATAGTTTTTCTATGAAAGAAAAGTCATATTTGGTTGTGATTAATTCAGCGTGATATATTGAGTCACAGATCGTGTATTATAATTCATGAGTGAGTTCCTTGTGAATATTGTTTTGGACTGGGTAGGTATAGACCAGCTAGGAAGCAATCAAAATGCAGCATTTTTGACAGTGTAGAGCTGGTGTTCTAGTGACTCTTGAGTCTTCCGCTTCCAGAAAAGTAAGAGAAATGTAGCTGGGCTTTAGCAATGAGTTGGCAAAAGAGGCGTGGACCAATAGGACCACCATCTCAGCACTACGACCGGGACGAAAGTCCGATTGTTTCCTGATGCTAAATTCTGTTGTACTGAAGCTGATGAGTGGTCTTTGTTCCAGATATTTGCACCTCTAAAGGAATAATGGGTGTAAGATTGTTCAGGTCAGCTGGGCAAACAGATACATCCACTGCAAGAATCTATGTTTGACCGCATTGATCACTGGTTTTAAATTTCAGCAGGTCCACTTAGCCTTTCATCCTTCTGAGGTCAATAAAAGAAGTACCATTCAGTTGGGTAACAATAAACATCTGTTATTTCTGTCAGCACAAAGATACCCCTGTTGGGGTGAACGTGCTCTTTACAAGTATAGGGTATGTCATTTCATGAAGAATAAGTTGCTTAACTTTGGTAATGCCTTAGCTGGTAGAGACTCTATCTAGCCTCAGATTCCTTACCTTAGAATATTCCCCAGGTGTCAGACTGGATCTGTAAAATATTTTGTGAGCAGAACCCCTGCGTGCCAGTAGGTGGTGTTGTTCAGCTGCACATGGCATCGCATGCGTCATCCGCTCCGGAAGTGACACGCACTTTGCACATATAGGTGCTACCCCAGTGCACTGGCGTCAGTTTCTTTTCACAGTGTTTCACAACAGAAGTGCAGAGAGACAAAGAACACTGACGACTAGTGTGTGAAACTAGGGCCCTGAAAAGGGAGTAGCCCTGTACCTATAATTCCTTCCCCATAGCGGAGAGGAGGGGTGAGTCAGTATAGAATATGTGGCTAGATAGAGTATCTACCAGATAAGGCATTACTGAAGGTAAGTAACTTGTTCATCTGATGGAGATTTCTAGCAGCAGATTCCTTACCTTAGAGTTGATACCCAAGAAATACTCCTCCGGAGGTGGGTCTGCGAACTTGATTTGGACTAGGAAGTCCTGCAGGATTGAATGGGCAAAGTGCCCATCCCGACGGACTTGACTGTCCAGGCAGTAGTGCTTGGTGAATATATGCAGTGAGACCCACGTTGCTGCCTGGCAGATGTCCAGGTCCGGAACTCCATGTGCTAACACAGTGGTTGCAGCCTTTGCTATGGTGGAAAGGGCACACAAACCCTCTGTGGGATGCTTCTTGGCCAGTGCGTAGCAGATCTTAATGCAGAGTACAATCCATCAGAAGATGGTTAATTTCTGCACATCCTCCCTTTTTTTGGCTTCAACATATTCCATGATGTGCTGATTGTCCACACGAAAATGTTTTGTGGGTCAATGTAGAACAACAATGCTCTTTCCGGTCCAGCTGGTGGAGTCGCTCCTCTGCCTTAGAGGGATGAGGTGGAGTGTAAAAGGTAGGCAAAGTGATGGACAGGTCTATGTGGAACAAGGTAACTACCTGCAGGCAAGAAGGATGCTCGGGTCACACGGACCAGTTAATCTGAGAAGAAAGAAATATATGGAGGCTGCACCTTCAATGCCCTGACCCTCCAGGTAGATGTAATTGCTACCAGAAAGGCTGTCATGATGATGAGAAGCCTAAGAGGGCAGGTATGAAGTGGCTCAAAGGGAGCACACAGAAAGGTAAGAACCAAGTTAAGGTCCCATTGAGGCATATGGAGGAGAGCTGGAGAAAATAAGTGGTGCAAACCTTTAATGACACTGTTTACAATAGGGGATTCGAAGAGGGAAGGCTGATCTGGCAGCCACAGAGATGGCAGATAAATAACTCTTCATCTTGCCCTATGCAGAGCCCTGCTGGGCCAGGGTAAGGATAAACAAAAGATCTTGGGAAATGTGTGCAGATAAAGGCTCAATCTGTTTGACTGAACACCATGCCGTAAACATGCTCCAACAGCTGCCATTCACTGTCTTGGTGGAGGGTTGCCAAGCAGCCAAGTTAACAGCGGGCAGAAGGTTGAAAGCTGTACAGCAAGGGGATCAGGACCCCTCTTCTCAGGAAGAGGACTTGGACACCCCAGAGGGAACAGAGCCCATGGAGCTTGACCCTTACCAGGATGCCCTCTTATGCCCAGGGGGACCCTAAAGGGAAGAGCAGTGCCTTGGACAGAAGGACTGTTCAACTCTTGAAAGCCTGAGGCAGCAAGCTGCTGCCCAGAAAATGGGACATGTCAGTGGTATCCACAGAGCTTATTGGGAGGAGGGGTTACTGTACACTGAGGCCAAAGACCCCAACCCTGGAGCCACTAGGAGATTGGTAGTGACTCAGAGGTACAGAGAGTTCCTACTAACTTTAGCTCATGACACCCCCCTAGCTGGACATCTGGGCCCAACCAAAACCTGGGAAAAGCTAGTTAGCCACGTTTACTGGGCCCAGATGTCTCAGAAAGTAAAGGATTTTGTCAGCTCATGTGTCACCTGTCAAGCCAGTGGCAAAACAGGTGGACACCCAAAGGCCCCATTGATTCCACCACCAGTGGTTGGGCTTACCTCTGAAAAGGTAGGTGTGGACATAGTGTGTCCACTTGAGCCTCCCAAAGCATCAGGAAACACGTTTCTGCTAGGGGTAGTGGATCATGTCATAGGTATGCTGAGGCAATTCCCCATAGGACTACTACACCTCCTGCAGTAGCCAAGGCCCTCACTGGTGTCTTCACCAGGGTAGGGTTTCCTAAGGAGGTGGTTTCAGACAGATGTACCAACTTAATGTCTGCTTACCTAAAAACACATGTGCAAAGAGTGTGAAGTGCAGTACAAGTTTACTACACCATATCACCCACAAAACAATGGTTTTGTTTTGAGGTTTAACAAGACCTTGAAAGGCATGATTATGGGGCTCCCTAAAAAACTCAAAAGGAGATGGGATGTCCTCTTACCATTCTTGCTTTTCGCCTACAGAGAGGTGCCTTAGAAAGGAGTAGGGTTTTCCCCCTTTGAATTCCTGTCAGGGGACCGACCACTCTGTCTTGTAAAAGAGGGTTGGGAGAAGCCTCTCCAAGAACCAAAACAAGACATTGTGGACTATGTACCAGGCCTAAAGTCCAGAATTACTGAGTACATGGAAAAGGCACCCAAAAATCTTGAGGCCAGCCAGGAGCTTCAGAAGCACTGGCATGATCAAAACGCTGCACTGGTAGAATTTCAACCAGTGCAAAAGGTGTGGGTTTTGGAGCCAGTGGAACCAAGGGCTCTCCAGGACAGATGAGGTGGCCCTTACACCATCTTAGAAAAGTAAAGTGAGGCCACCTGCTTGGTTGACCTGGGCACAAGCAGGACACCCAAAAGGGCTTTTCCATGATCACCATGCTGATGGTGACTGATGAGGATCAGGAGACAGAGAGTGAACCTCTGCCGGACCTCCTCTCATACAACTCTAAGGATGGGTCAGTGGATGGAGTTATCTTTTCAGACACCCTCACTGCCCAACAGCAGATTGATTGCAAGCAAGTCTTGCAGCAGTATGCTAAGCTCTTTTACCTGACCCCTGGTCAGACAAACTGGTGTACTAATGATTTAGACACAGTGCATCTGTCAAGAAGAAAACCTATTTTTTTTTTTTTTTTTTTTTTTTTAAAAACCTTTATTTGTGCATATGAAAAGGACAAATACGGGCCTACAACCATCAGGCCGGCCACAAAACGGTTAAGCACTGAGACACACATTACAACCCCTGTGCGTCAATGGTCAAGATTAGCAACGATTCAGGAGTTATACACTGGAGAGATCCTTGACACCAGGGGAAGGAGAAGTAAAGGTTAATTTTAAGGTTTTCAAAATTTTATCGAGAAAAAAGTCAGTAGAGGATAGAACCAAGGAGATTCGAGTCCGCAAGATGGCTTCATCACACGGGAGAGCAGCAGCATCATTAAAACGGCCATAAAAAATCTCAGACAGTGAGGCGATGCAGTTATAGAACAGGATAGTCACATGAGTAAATACGCACCCCTCCAAAGCCGCCCTCACTCAATCCACCCCACACCCGGACCCCGAATCGGAAACAAGTATAGCGCAGAGACATAGAAGAAAGAGGCCCATAGAACCAAAAAGAAAAGATAATTTACCCCCCCACCCTACACCAATGCGGAGGCTACGGCCTGCCCCCCCCCGGCATAGTGCCTGTCGCCCAATGAACCCGAAATATAGACAAGAGAGAAAGTAGGAATAGAGTAAAGAAAATAAGAAATCAAAGAAGAAAGCGGGGAGGAGCCCACGTAACCTCGGAGCGCCCGAAACCACCGGCCAACTACGTCTCCACACACTAAGAACCCACCACACTTAAAGGCGGTCGTGTGAAGATAACGTGTGACAACCATATAAATAAAGGCAGACAAATCGCGACGAGTGCGCACAACGTATGCAGACAGTTCCAGTCCCAATCCAGCCCATCCGTGACACCATGGTGATAGAAATCAATCTAGCCCTGGCCCGATCGCGGGCGTAAGATTAGACTAGCCCCCACATGAAGGCCCCGCAGCCCGTACAGACAAAGGCAATATGGCCGCTTGGGAGAAAATGGAGAAGTAGAGTCACAAAATGGCCGCCGATCATCCATTGAGGTCCCCTTGTGCACCACATAAAATCCAGACCTGGCCTGTAAAGTACAGGAGTTCCACATAAAAGAAGCCGTAGGCCACCGTGAACGGTTCCTCGAGGACGTCAGGTGTCGCACAGCTGGATACTCTTGCGGACGCGGTGAGGCAGGCAACAACAAAGCAGGCAGCAATGAACGGGGAAGCAAAGTGTCCACAATTGAGCAGGAGATCGATTGATCCTGGGTGCCGGGAAAGCCAGATGCAGACACCAGTGTAGCACGGTTATACACAGTCGTTGCGTCCCCGCAAGAGGACAGAAGCACTGGCAGACCCACGTCTTGTTGAGAACAAACGGGGCGCTCACGACCCGCAGCCGACAGTATGGAGTCGAACCGCTCACTCAGCGTTTGCAAGCCAACACACAATTGCAGACGAAGGTCCCGCAGGGCAGCCAGAACGGAGCCGCATGTCAGCGGAAGCTGCGCCCCCACATCGGCAGCAATCCGGGACGGCACTGTGGAGCTGGAGTCTGATAGAGGGAGGGCGAAGCGGGCAGCGGGCGAGACCGGAGCATCGCCCCCCAGCAGCGAGCAGGCAATCAACGCCATGTTTTACCGCTGAACGGTACAGTGGCCAGGGGGGGGTCGTAACAAGGAAGCAATTCCACGCAGGTCTGCGCCGCAACAGGTGAAAGCCAACAGTCGCTTCCCCTCCCTCGGACTCTCTTTGCAGCCGACTAGGCAATAGAAGAAGGGGGTCCGCAGCCTTCCACAGCGCGGGCCACAGAGCGAAGCAGGCGACCCGCCACACCGGGGCTTACCCTATAACTCCAGCCCGTCAGGTGAAAGGTGAAGGAGGTGTCCGGGCGTCTCTCCCCCGGCTCATCTGGCGACAATCCGTGGTATGAGGCGGGATCGGGGCCGCGGGGCTCAGATTTGCGCCGGGGGTCCAGTGACTGCGGAGCTTCCAGGGGGCCGGCCAAGGCCACAATAGCGCAGGGGTCCAGCACGGAGAACAAAGGCACCAAGAACTCCGGCATCCGGGCGGGCTCAGACTCCGGGAAAGCGGCGGCGCGGTCAGCTCGTCGTCGCGTACGTTGCACCTCGAAAATCGGCGAGGATAGGAATCAGGATGATAGTCCGAGGCCGAGGGCCGGCGGAGCCGGGCGCTCAAGCGTCTGCTCCGGTCGCCATCTTGGCTCCTCCCCCAAGAAGAAGAAAACCTATTGACAGTCTGAACAGGTCAAGGAGAGCATCAGAGCTGAAGTCAGCAAGATGCTGGAGTTTGGGGTTATTGAACCCTATGCGAGCCCTTGGGCCAGCCCAGTGGTTCTATCCCCCAAACCTCAACCACAGGGTGAAAAGAGACAAATGAGGTTCTATGTGGATTACAGAGGACTCAACTCTGTCACCAAGACAGATGCTCACCCTATCCCAAGGGCAGATGAGTTGATAGACAAATTGGGTGCAGCCAAATTTCTAAGTACCTTTGACTTAACTGCAGGGTACTGGCAGACTGGCAGGGCACCAGGAGCAAAAGAAAAGACAGCATTCTCCACACCTGATGGGCATTATCAGTTTACTGTTATGCCCTTCTGTTTAAAGAATGCCCCTGACACCTTCCAGAGGTTGGTGAATCAAGTCCTTGCTGGATTGGAATCCTTTAATTCAGGTTATCTAGATGATATTTCTGTCTTTAGCTCCCCCTGGCAGGATCACCTGATCCACCTTGGGAGGTTTTAAAAGCCCCGCAAACTGCAGGCCTAACTATCAAGGCATCCAAATGCCAGATAGGACAGGGAACTGTGGTATACTTGGGCCACCTTGTTGGTGGAGGCCAAGTGCAACCCTTAAAGCCCAAGATCCAGGCCATCCTGGACTGGGCAGCTCCATCAACCCAGACCCAATTCAGGGCATTCCTTGGCTTGACTGGGTACTACAGGAGGTTTGTAAAGGGATATGGGTCCATTGTGACTCCCAGAACTTACCGCCAAGAAGATGCCCAAAAAGGTGAACTGGACAGTTAGCTGTCAAAAGGCTTTTGACACCCTGAAAGGGGCGATGTGCTCTGCACCAATTCTCAAAGCTCCAGACAATACCAAGCAGTTCATTGTGCAGACTGATGCCTCTGAGCAAGGGATAGGAGCGATCCTATCCCAGACCAGTGATGAAGGCCAAGACCAACCTGTTGCTTTTATAAGCAGAAGGCTTCTCCACAGGGAGCAGCGTTGGAGTGTCATTGAGATAGAGGCCTTTGCTGTGGTTTGGTCCCTGAAGAAACTGAGACCATATTTGTTTGGTACTCACTTCCTAGTTCAAACTGATCACAGACCTCTCAAATGGCTAATGCAGATAAAAAATGAAAATCCTAAACTGTTGAGGTGGTCCATCTCTCTACAGGGAATGGACTTTGTAGTGGAGCACAGATCTGGGACTGCCCCTGCCAATGCAGATGGACTTTCCAGGTTCTTCCACATAGAAAATGAAGTCTCTCTAGGGAAAGGTTAGTCTCATCCTCTTTCGTTTGGGGGGAGGGGGGGTGTTGTGTGAGAAAGTTCCCTCTTTCTGTATGGTTGCCCACACTTTTTGCTGAATTGCTGATGTACTTCGACTGAGTGTGCCCTGGGCTCCTGCCAATCAGGTACCCAGGGCCTATGTTCTTTCCCTAAAACTGCATTGAAGACCAAACCCAATTGGCACTCTCTGGCCACAGGTCAGTTCCTGGTAAATGGTACCACAGGTACCCAGGGCACTGTGACAAGGGAAGGCCTCTAAGGGCTGCAGCACATATTGTGCCACCCTTAGAGTCCCTTGTGGTACAGAACAAAGTGAAAAGTCGACATGGCACACATCCCTGTGTGCCATGCCTACAACCAATTGCCCTGGCATAGATGAGCCTCCCCTCTAGCTGGGTGTACTATACCATTGTTGAGGGTACAGGTGCATGAGCCCTTTACCACTACAATGTCTAAGCTAATTCTTAGACATTGTAAGTGCAGTAATGCCATTAAGAGTATGTGGTGCTGGGAGTTTGTCATTACAAACTTCACAAGTCCATAATTACTTTACTGAAAACTGAGAAGTTTTGTATCAAACTTCTCAGCACATTAAACTCACACTGATGCTAGTGTGGGATTTAATGAAAAATGCACACAGAGGGCATCTTAGAGATGACCCCTGCAAAACAACCTACCACTAGTGTCCAGGCTGAGTGGCTGCTCGCCAGCTGCCACCACGAGACATGTTTATGGACCACTGGGTCGAGAGTCTTCTTCTCTCGGGGTCTGAAACAATGCACATCCTGGGACGAGGTGCCAAGCCTCCTCCCCCAGGATGGGCAGGGTCCACTAAGGGGAAGCTCCAAAGGCTTGCTGCCTTTGTGAGCTTCCCCAAACCTGTTGCTGCTTTCAGAAACTGGCCCCCACCGGTTCTGACCCCCACCTTGAGCGGGAGAATCGGCGGGAAAAACAAAGTGAGGAAGAGAGGTGTGCCCACCTTTGCCAACTCCACCCCTCAGGTGGGGAAGGCGAGGTGAAGCACCTCCTAGTCCCTGCCATCTTGCAGATGGGGGACCTAGCCAACCAGAGTGAGGCATACACCCCCCTCCCACTGGAAGGTGGTATAATAGGGGGTGTACCCACTCCAAGGAAGGGACCCATTGGTCCCAACCTTTTACTTACCTGTAATGCCCCTAATTCTAGTATTTAGGGGCACCCCTGAACCTTGCCTCCTCTGATGAGAAACCACAAGAAGAAAAGAGGAAGAAGGACTGAACAGCCGTGCCCAAGCTAAGAAGAGAAGGACGCCCACTGACTTGGCCCCAGCTCTACCGGCCTGTCCCCACCTCGAACCCGCAGAAGCGAAACTCCGGTGTATCCTGCAGACAGTAACATCAAAAACCCCAAGGACCGGAGCAAGATGAAGTCAGCGTGAGTGTTCACGCTGCTCGGCTGCTCACGCCAGACGCGTGAATGATCGGCTAGCCGCCCTGCGATGTGATGCCGGTCTGGAGAACGCAGAGAACGCTGAGGCTGCCATTGGGAGGTCACGAATTTCTGCAATTACGACGCGGACGTGGCACTATCAGCGAGGCAACAATCAAGCCACTTTCTGTATTTCTATCCTTCCGTTGGATCCCCTGCCAGATCGGTGCTTTATCGCGGCTTTGATCTGGACCTCGCCGCTCACAGCACCTTTGGCCCCATCAATCAGCAAGTTCTGCAGCCTCGACATGAGCGCCCAGGGGCCAGGAAGGGTGGCAAAACGAAGACAGCAGCCATCCCCGAGCCCAGAGAACCCAGGGTCGCTGCATCCACAGAGGGCACTGTCAAACCCAGGCAGGAGGTTAGTGGCAGCAAAAAACTGTTGGGTAGAGCAGGGGGGAGCGGGCCGCTCAAAGACACAAAAGACACAAAAAACTCAGCATCTACGCAGCCCCCCCCTAGCAAAAATGTTTATGGGAGCTAGAACCCAATCCTCAAGACCCTTGCGCTCCCCGCTGAAAGTGTCCCCACGGCCCCACTAACCATGCTGATCGCACCAGCACCCGCACCCGGTCCGCAGCAAGAGGCCTGCTTAGCGGTTAACCAAGAGACTGTCCTGGCAGAAACTGGACCCAGGGAAATGCCACGCACTGACACTGGCACTAGTACCAATGGCACCTCTGTTGGGCTATCAGATCCTGCTACGAACTTAGGCATCTCTCTCTGTGTACCTCCTATTAATCTCCCAAAAGGGGCAACCATGCAACAAACTTTATCAACCCTGCCCTCTGTAGCACAGGAACTTGGTAATGGCTCCAATGTTGGTAGCCTTGGCACCCCTCTCACAGCGCCAGAAATGCAGATAACGGGTACAGCCAACTTCATCCAGAGCCTAGAGGCTCCCCCTGGAGCGCAAGCTCCTTGGACCCCAGAAGCAGGGCCTGAGCATTTCTACTCCGTCTCCAATAGCACACCTACCTCCTCGGGCGAGGGAGGGTCCAACAAAAGTGAAGGAGACAGTGAAGCCTCAAATAAGGACACTGGCACGGTTCAACAACCAAAGAAACCCAGAAGTAAGAGCAAGCGGCGTAGCCAGTTGAAATGGGACTATTCAGACTCTCAAATATCTTATCCTCTGGACGAGGATGATCCCAGCACAACACAGTGGGGGTCCACAAAAAACCTGCCTGCAGACATAGCTGAGCCATCCCTAGCCTCTATCTTAGCTTCCATCAAAGAGTTTCAGGAGGAGGTTCGGCCAGACAATCGCGCAGCCAAAGGTGCTGCTAAGAAACTTCAGGGAGGCCTAAGACGGCTGAATAAAACCTGCACCGACATAAGGGACCGTGTCTCCATGGTGGAAGCGCGTACCGAGCATTTGGAAACCAAATCCGTGGCAGCCAACCAACAGAGCGAGTCCAATATTTCCTGCCTGGTAGACCTAATGTCTAAGATGGAGGACCAGGAAAACCGCCAGCGCAGGAACAATCTCCGCCTGCTTGGTATTCCAGAGGGGAAGGAAGGGGATGACCCTAGACGCTTCATCATGAAACTTTTGCAGGATTCCTTTCCTGACCAACAGGGTTGGGACTGGGATCGCGAGGTGCAGAGGGCGCACCGCTTTCCCTTCAACCAGAGACAGCAACACGACCGCGGCAACACCACTGGGGGACAGCCAAGGGTATTCCTGGTTTACTTTGGCAACTTTCTTCTTAGACAGTTAATCTACGATCAGGCTCGCCCTAATTCCAAGAAAGGGGCCAATGGCATAATATTTTTCGCTAAACCCGACTTTTGCCACCAAACAGTAGAGCGGAAATGGCGCCTGAGACAACTGATCTCTCCGTTACAGCAGCTGGGGGCCGAAGTATACTTAATGAACCCTGCTAGACTCAAAGTAATCCTCAACGGGGGCACCAAAGTCTTCCTGTCCGAAGTAAAAGCTGGCGAATACTTGAACGAGCTGAAATCCAGGAAGAGTCTTAGATGAAAAGCTCACCCTTTACCCCTGCTATTTCCCCTCTGCTCTTACTCTCGTTCTTACAGTCTTTATAAATTTGCAAGCCGTGACAATGGTCGCACTACGGCAGCTTTATGTGAATCTTACAATTGATATAGTGGTCAGCCCTTTGTTTTCCTGTTTGTTTCTTCTCTTTTTTTTTCTTCTTTCTCTTCTTCCCATCAAAAGGGGGGGGGAAATAAGGGGGCTACTAGCCGAATGAAAGTCTAATTTGGTTCTTTTTAGGCGTGGTTGACAGCCGGGGCTCATGTCTGACTACCATCACTCAGGTTATTCCTGATTGCTCAGAAGAAAGGGGGGGGTAGGCTGGGCGGGGGGAGGGCAGGGAAGGATGGGACGGGTACTAGAATTGGCACAGAAGAATCAAGGGCACTCTTTGGCACGTACACATCTCCGTACTCACTTGTTAAGATATTGGGTGAGGTTAAATGTTTCCTTCCAACACCTAGATGGCTAAGATAGATTCACTTAGGCTTGTCTCTGCCAATATTTGTGGCTTGAATGACACCTCAAAAAGGCAAAATGTTGCCCAAGGTCTACGCTCTCTAGGGGGGCAACATCATCTGCCTCCAGGAGACTTACATAGAGGGTTCACAGAAACATCTATTAGACACACTGGGGTTTAAAGTCGGTGGGGCTACCACACAGGGCGCCAAGACAAAAGGGGTAGGAATTATGGCAGATAGAAGACTTTCTCTTAGTAATCCCAGTGTTAAATCAGGCTCACTGGGCAGATGGGTAATAACTGAATGCCTCCTTTCTTCTAATCCTCCTTTTACCCTCTGCTCACTGTATGGTAGCCACGTAGACGAGCCAGGGATCATTAACATGGTCTCAGGGGAGCTAGCCCACTGGCCCACTCCTATCATCCTATGTGGCGACCTCAATATACATTTGCCCAGCGACTGGAAAATTTATAGCAAATGGAGGTACAAAGGCAGAAAGCCCCTAGTATTTCAAGCACTAGTCAACCTAGCTCAGATCCATGGGCTAAGTGATATTTGGGCCAGCTTAAATCCTACGCAACCTGGCTACACCTTTTTTTAGGTCCCGCACTACACTCTTGTTAGATTAGATTACTTTTTTGTTTCATCTTCACTTCTTAGTAATTGCACCATAGACACTGCGCCTCGCTTTATGTCAGATCATAATCCTCTCATATTAAACATCAAGGGATTAGGGAATTGGAAGGAGGCACCTAGATGGAGTTTCGAGAAAGCCCTTTTACAAAACGCAGGCTATCGGGCACATATGCAAGGCTGGATCCAGGAATTCCTGGAAATGAACATCGGAACTGCCTCAACGATGACTGTCTGGGATACACTAAAGGCGGGTGTCAGGGGCGATACTTTGAGGTTCTCAGTAAGGTAGAATAGGAAGGAAAAGCTGCTAATTAGTGATCTGCAGGGGAAACTAAGGAGAGCAGAAACAAACCTGGTCCTATTGGTTAAGTCAGGACAGGATATCGAAAATGCCCAAAAGAGGTAGTCCTTGCTAAAGCAGAAATAGGAGCAGTATTTGCGGAAAAAACTGCAGCTAAGTGGGCAACACTGCGGGAAAAATATTACGAGTGCAGTGATGGCATTGGGCACCATCTGGCCGTCAAAACCAGGCAACAGTCCACAAGTAGTGAAATACACGCAATCAAATTAACTACAGGGAATGAGACTAATGATCCTAATGCAATACAGAAGGGATTTCAGGAATTTTACACCGAGTTATATACTGAGGAGAACCGCAGTGCGGATGGCTCACTCGACAGCGAGATAGCTAGCTACTTAAGCAAGATAGACCTTAGACAGCTTACCTCTGATAACAGCGAGCTGCTAGAACTCATTCCAACTTGGGATGAAATCATGGAAGCTCTATCTGGCTTACCAGATGGGATAGCCGCAGGAATGGATGGTATTCCTGTAGAGTTCTATAAGATCTTTGCCCCTCAAATTAAATCAATCTTGACCGACGTGGTAACCTCTATATTTAATTGGGCTTCCCCCCCTGCTTCCTGGTCCAATGCTAGAATATCTATATTCCCTAAAAAGGGTAAGTCCTCACTAGAGATGAGCTCATACAGACCCATCACTCTCATCAACTGCGACTCCAAAGTCTTCTCTAAAATATTGGCATCTAGAATATCCTCTGTGGCCGAGTCCTTAGTCTCAGAATGGCAACATGGCTTCATTCCAAAAAAAGGCACCACGGAACATGTCAGGCGGGCCATTACCCTGTTTGACGCAGCACAGGTAGCAGGAGATCCGATGTCATTAACACTACTAGATGCTGAAAAAGCATTTGACCAGGTCTCCTGGCGGTTCTTGTGGGCTGTCATGGGCAGGATGGGTTTTGGTCCTAGACTTACACAGGCGGTACAGGCTCTATATCTAAAACCGACGGCCTGTGTCTCCATACATGGGCGATTTACTGACCAATTCAACATCTCCCGGGGCACCAGAAAGGGCTGTCCCTGCTCCCCTCTGTTATTTGCCCTTTACCTGGACCCATTCATTAAACAAATTGAAAGGCATCCCGCCATCTTAGCAATTAGCATCCAGGGCATTAACATTAAAATCATGGCTTATGCGGATGACCTGGCCATAACTTCCCCTGATCCCGAGAACGCCATACTGGCATTGGAGCTAGAGGCACAAAAATGTTGGATAATCTCGGGCTACGCCTTGAACAAGAATAAAACCCAAATAATCATAAACAGGGAAATCACCTGGATTGATGCTAGGGTAGTGCCAAAAGCTAAATTTCTGGGGGTTCTCATATCTGCCAACATTGACGAAATTGTAACAGATAACTTAGTCCCTCTCGCTGCAGATACCAAGAAGGCCCTTAAACAAATTGATAACCTACACCTGACCCTTGTTGGTAGATGCAACGTAATCAAAATGACATACTTTCCTAAACTTCTTTACTTCTTTCGCACTGTACCCCTGGAATTCAGCAAAGCCAATTTGCAGAAATTCCAGCAAATGTTCACGCAGTTTATTTGGGCCTACTCACAACCAAGGAGGGCTCTAAGGCAACTATCTCTTCCAAGAGAGCGGGGTGGGTGGGCCTTCCCCAACATTATGCTTTTTTACTGGGCCTCAGTTATGCAATACAGTTCTGAGCTGGTGAGGGAACCCCCCCTCTCACCTACATCTGGGCTCTCCCCGCCTTTCCAACTCCTACTGGGTGAAGAGCACTGGGGCTGTCTTCTCCAAGAGACCTCGTTTGGATACTACAAACGTGTGAGATTTAAGACCTTAATGAACTCATACAAGGTCTTCCGTAATATCCGTAGAATATTTGGGTTGGGAAGATTCAACTATTATTCTCCTATCACGACAAATTGCAATCTTCCCGCTATTTTTGGTAGGTCCTACTTTTCAGATTGGCACAGGGCAGGCATTGCGAAACTGGGGGATCTCATTACTAGCGAGGGAGTCAAATCATTCGTAAACCTGCAATCTAAATACGGTCTGAAAAGCCAAGATGCCTTCAAGTATCTCTCCATACGTAATTTTCTTTCCAGAAAGGTTGGGGGTAACGCAGGGTTTACGGAAGAGGAACTTCTCAACACACTACGTGACACCACGGCCCCTCGGAAAGGTCTTTTGTATAACATACTAAATAGACAAACCCCAGATGACTTACAAAAAATAGCTGATAAATGGCACACCAAACTCGAATCTTCGCACAGCATATTTTTCAACTCCTTAGCACTGTCTCAAAATATTTTGCTGCCAGCCAAACTGCAGGCACAACATTTTATAACCATCTTTTTTCTGAACATTACACCCAGCAAAATTGCCAAGTGGGGAGTTGGCAAAGGGACACTATGCCCCCGGTGCTCTGAGTTTGGTGTCGACTCAATTCACATATTTGCAACCTGTCCTAAACTCGCCTCAATCCTCCTTAAGGTACAGGAATTTCTAGGGGAAGTCAGCAACCAGACTATTGTGCTAACCCCCACAGTCATCTGCTGGGGACTCAGTCCGAAACCATCAGGATCAAAAGTGGGGGCTTAATATTCATTGCAATGGCAGTGTGGAGGATCTGTGTCACTTCCGCATGGTTGGATGCCGATCCCCCACCATTCTCTCAGTGGCTACTTACCATCTAGAAAAAACAGTCTACGCCAGGAAAGGGCGCAAAAGTCGGAAGAAGGGTCTGGATGTGTGGGAAACGCTAACATCTTGGCTAGAGCAGCCGGGTTAACCCGGCCTGTGTTTTCTCCCTTGCCTGTTTTCTTTTTCTTCCTTTGTCATATTCTTTTCTGATGCCTGGATTCTTTTCATTACTCTCTCTTTTATTATTATCTCTTCTCTCCTCTTCTGATTTTTATAGTGCCATTTACTTATGTTTACCCTTCTTTCTGTGCCACTGATTCCATAGTTTTACAGAGTGGGGGGCGGGGTGGGCGGTTTGAATGTCATACCTCTGTACTATTTTTTTTTGACAGTGCAGAACAGAAAAAGAAAATAATGTAAAAAAAATGTTTTACAAAAAAAACCCCAAGGACCTGCCCTGCCCTCCAAAGATCTTCCGTGTCCACCGGATTTGTTCACCAACAGACTCCAGCTCCGGCGAAATCCGCGAGTCTGCACCACTGTGCACCTGGCGCCCACGGCCCAAGTTCGAGTGGCCCAACGCCACAAGGAAGTCCCCCCAGTTATCCAGACCTGAGATCCAGTGATCCCTGACCTGCCTCAAGCCTCCATCCAACACCTGCAGGCTCAATCCGGAATGTACCCCCAACCGCGACCAGGAGCTGGTAAGAAGATCCAACTCTAAAAGACACCCCTGCACCCCACGCCCCACGGCCTTGGGTGAACCAACCGACGGTGTCTAGCCAACCCCCAGCATCCCAATTTACCTCTCCAAGTGGTGGTCGCACCCAAAAGACCTTCATCTCCGAGCCTGCAGTGTGTTTGCAAACCGGAGAATCCCTATTGAAAGTAACAGGCAGACTACGACAAAACAGCACCCGGCCGCCCTAGTGCTGCTGAGGGTTTACCTTTGGTGCTAACTTGAACCTTCATTTGCCCTGAGCTAAAGTCCAGTAGCTTTGCTCCCACAACCTTGTGGCCTGATCGCAAGGCCCCCTATCCCCCATTGGATAACATTGGGTCTCAGCACTCTGCATCCAGCCGCCCTAGTGCCGCTGAGGATGTAACAGGAGCGCATCCTTAACTCTGGGGGACCCCTGAGTTAAACCTCAGAAACCCAACTCCCACAACTAAGTACTTATCTGTAACCGATAACAATATTTCCTCCTATAGGATAACATTGACTATTTACTGTGAAAACGTTTCTAAGTGTGGAGTTGGAAAATCTATAAAAATCTCTAATACTGTAACTAAATAACCAAAATGCTTCTACTTACCTGTTTACAGAAAATGTCCCTGTGTAGTATCCAGGTATACTACACTGTGTAAGAAAAGTAATCTGTAAAGTAATCTACTTGACATCCTATTGAAAAGCCAATACAAAGTATATGTAAAATATTTCAAAGCACTGCATTACCAGTAATTCTACTGTAGTCAAACCAAAGTATATTGATACAACTGCAATTCAAACTGTATTATTACTGTAAAGTATAGATCACTTACCATTGCCAGGCTTGATTGTTTCTAGGAAATAAAATAACTAAAAGAATATTTTTTATACAAAACCAATTGGTCTGAGTTAAGTCTTTGACTGTGTGCAATCATTTGCTGATTGAGTTTGTACAACAAATGCTTAACCCTACCCTCTGATAAAGCCTTACTGCTCGCCCACACTACCACAAATAGAGAGTAAGGTGCTATCTACTTTTACCTCTGCCTACCTTTCGGGTTCCACTGGACGCTGTGCACACTATACCTCGTTTTGGTATAGTATATACAGAGCCAGCTTCCTACAGAGGGCAGAAAGGCTTTCAATGCTAGTTGGAGCGCTCAGAGAACAGGTTGATGTGGAGTCTGGATTCCGCCGAAAAGCAGAGGCCTCTGAACTCAACCTCTCCCAGATGGCTACCTGAGCCCAGGGGTGACACATCTGTCAGAACTGTCAGATCTGGGTGGGGAAGGGAGAGTGTGTACAGCAAATGCTTAAACCTACCCTCTGATAAAGCCTTAATGCTCACCCACACTTCCACAAATAGAGTAAGGTGCTATCTACTTTTACCTCTGCCTACCTTTGGGGTTCCACTGCACTCTGTGCACACTATACCTCATTTTGGTAAAGTATCTACAGAGCCAGCTTCCTACAGAGGGTAGAAAGGCTTTCAATGCTAGTTGGATCGCTCAGAGAACAAGTTGATGTGGAGTCCGGATTCTGCCGATAGGCAGAGGCCTCTGATCTCCACCTCTCCCAGATGGCTACCTAAGCCCAGGAGTGACGCATCGGTCACTACTGTCAGATCTCATTGAGAAAGGGAGAGGGGTCTGCTGCTTACCCAATCGCGGTTCATTAACCACCACTGCAGGTCTTTTGCAGTGCCCTCCAAGGTAGTGACCATGTAATAGAGATTCCCCTAATGCTGGAACTTCATGCCAGTGGGCATGTGTCACAAGCAGGATACAAGAGGCTGTGAGGCCCAGCAGCCTCAGCGTCAGTCTCACTGAAATCCAGAATAGAGGCTGAAACATTGGTTTCATAGCCTGAATATCCTGGACTCACCGTTCAGGAGTATTAGCCCGAACCTGCACTGTGTCCTGAACAGCTCCAATGAAATGGGGGGCAAAGAAGGGGTCAGGTGTGACATTGGTATGTTGATAGTTAACCCCAGTGAGTGCAGGAGGTCTACCGTAGTCTGGAGGTGAGAGATGATCATCTAGGATGAGCCCACCTTCAACAGCTAGTTGTCGAGTTGGGGGAAGACTGGTACCCTTGATTTCCACAAATATGCTGCAACTGCAACCATATCCTTGGTGAAAGCCCAAGGGGCACTGGTAAGGCCAAAGGAGAGCATGGTGAACTGAAAATGCTCATTGCCTACCGTGAACCACAGGTAACGTTTGTAGTTAGGCATGAGGGGAATGTGGAGGTATGCGTCCTTCCAATGCTAGGAACCAGTCTCCCAGGTCCAGGGCAGACAGGACTTGAGCGAGCGTGAGCATTTCGAATTTCTCATTTTTCAGGAAGAAATGTAGAGGGTGCAGGTTTAGGATAGGACAAAGGGCTCCATCCTGCTTGGGCACCAGAAAGTACTAGGAATAACAACCAAGACCGACTGCTGATGCTGATACGCTCTCAAAGGCATCCTTGGCCAAAAGAGCTGCCACTTCATAGCAAAGTAATGAGATGTCGACCTCTGTCAGCCTGTTGCAAGTGGGAGGCATAGGTGAAGGGGCAGTCATGAAGGGGTGGGAGCAGCCCCTTTAGACAATCTGGAGAACGCAGCTGTCAGATGTTATCGACCTCCAGTGGTGCAGGTGATGCCATATCCTGCCTCCCACTGGATGTCCATGATGGTCAGAGGGCAAACTAAAGAGGTTTGGAGGCTGTGGCTGTGATGGGGTGGTGAACTAGCTCACACTCTAGCTACCTGACCCACAAGGTCTGTGGGTACCATAGCCTCTGCTATAGATGGGCTGTGAAGCTTGCATGCGATGGTGGCTGGGTGGGTACAGACGTAGCTGGAAGCTCCATGCATGGCCACGAAAGGAGTGAAAGACGCACTGAGGTTGGCGAGATGTCATGGAAAGGACCAACGACCTGGCTGTAGCTCTGCTGTCCTTGAAGCGCTCTAGCGATCAGCCGCCTTGTCTATGAAGAGAAGGGAGCCATCAAAGGGCATGTTCATGAGGGAGGCCTGGACAATCCCCAAAAAGCCAGTGGTTCTCAACCAAGCGTGGCACCTAAGTTCCACCGATGATGAAACCACTCTGCCTAGTGAGTCAGTCGTACCAAGCCTACATGGGTTCACCAACTTAGATGCGTCCCTCCCATGAGCAATAGTGTGAGAGAGGGTGGCTCGGGCCTCCTCCAAGACCATAGGCAGCACCTGCGCAATGGAGTCTCAGAGCGAATGGGAGTATCGGTCCAAAAGGCATGCAGTGTTCACTGACCACAGTGCCAGAATGGCGGAATAGAACATTTTCTTTCCCAAGGTATCCAGCTTCTTGGATTTCCTGTCCGATGGAGTGGTAGGGAATACGCCAGGGTTTACTCTGGAAGTGGAGGCTTGGACCACCAAAGTCTCCAGGGTAAGCTGCTGAGTGAGGAAATCGGGGTTTTCTCAGGTGGGGCGATGGTGGTAGGTAATTGTCCTATTCACAGGAGCACCTGTGCGGGGCTTGGACCAGGACCGGAGAAGAAAGTCCGTGAGGGCTTCATTAAATGGGAGAAACGGTTTGGAAGGGGTGACTCCCAGCTGAAGCACCCCATCAAGACGGCCACGGAGGGCAGCTGAAGGTCCATAACCTCGGCCACCCTCCTCATCACCATAGCAAATGAGACATCCTCCTCCATAGCCAAGGTAGGAGGGGAGACTAATCCAGTATCTGGGGAGGTGTCCAGTCCACGGGCATCCACCACATCCTCACACCAGGTGTCCTCAGTGATATCTCGGGCTGATATTCATCAACGTGCAGTGGCCCCTAACAGTCATCCCCAAGCCCTAGCCCAAAGGAATAGGGCACAGGCTTCAGCCTGGATGGAATGCCTCCAGTCAGCGCCAGAGTCGGATGACGGCCATCTGGCTCTGTGTTGGGGATCAGGATGGGGATGGCGCCAGCAGCACCGGGGACAACAGCAGTGGGGCCGGCATAAAGGAAGTTCAAGGTGGCTCGACCGGCGCCAGTCCAGATCAGTTCATGGATTCAAGGGGCCTCACTGGCGGCTGGGGCAACCCCGCTGGCGGAAGACCAGTAGGGGACCCTCCCAAGACCAAATGGCCCAAAGGTGTTGCGCAGCGACGGGCCACCCTAATGTGAGGTGCAGGGCCTCACATAATTCATTGGAATAGGATGGGGTCACTCTGGCTCCTGGAAACTCGGGAAGGTGCATAGATGGCCCAGGCGTAGGCTTAACCTCAGAATCAGGCCTCGAATGCAGATATTCCCTTGTCTTGTTGAATGACTTCGGCGAATAGGGTGAAGTCGAAGACCTCTTCAACTTTTTATTCTTTTCCACTTGTGGGACTCACCTGAACACCCGGACAATTTTGAGTGCAACAACGACCGCTTGGAATGGCTTCTTGACCAATCCCAGGACCTTACTCTCGACCGGTATCGAGACTGTTGCAGCACTGCATGTCGAACAGCACAGAGCTTGACGGGCCGTTCCCTCAAGGCCTTGGAGTACATGGCACGACAATCGACACATGTGTTGGTGTGGTGGTCACAGTTGAGGCATCAGAGGCGGACGTGGTGTCATTTGCCTGTGACAGGCACCACAGGGCTTAATACCAGCCTTCCTCGTGAACAATGAGACAATGTCTCAAAAATATTTGACAAAAGATTTGAAAAAAGGTCAGCCAAAAAGTAACTGGGGGTAGCTCTTTGCCGGATCTGTGCTGACTGGCATGGAAAGAAGAGAACTGATGTCAGCACTTTGGGGTGGCACCTCAATAGGCACAACACGCGCCACTTCCGGTGTGGACGACACCACAAGGAACCTAACGACACCACCTAGCAGCACACAGGAATACTCACCACAAAAAAACTTCCGAATCCAGTCTGATGCTTAGGAAATATTCTAAGATAAGGAATCTGCGGCTAGAAGTCTCTATCAGATATGTGCATTTCATGTTCTGGTTGTTGACCCGGGGCAGTCTTCTTTACCAGAGGATTTTACTAAGGAGGAGATTTGGAAAATTGCCATGCTTCAATGAGCTATTAAAATCAGTCAGTGTGATGTCACCTGCTGAAAGGAGTGGTTTTAGCTGCCATGCTGGAACAGGATCATTTGGGGAACCTGAGAGATTTGAACATTAACGATGGGTCCCTAGATGGTAAACATTTTCCCTGAGAAAAAAAAACGGAAATATTGTCACAAAAGACTTATAGTGGTGGTATTCCAAATTTTATGGCACCAGTGTGTTGAAGTTTAGAGACAATGCAAAACTGTTTTTTTGAAAGTTTAGTGGAATTAGATATACTTTCAGAGAAAAAATGACGTTTTCTCATCTTTAATTATTCCTTCATGTGAGAGCATTGTAAAGTTCACTATTTTACAGTCTTCAGGTGTAATTTTGAAAGGCAAGATGCTGTTAGACTTTTCCTGAACATTTCTGTGTTTGATTATATGTTTGGAGGTTGTTGTATTTTATTTTGAATGGACTGAAATGTCTGAACCACATATGGTGCAATATTCGGAGGAAGAGATCAATAGATTATTACAAATTCCCTCTATGTTGGGTAGAGACCAAGTAACATCGGGTACCTATACTTCAGATAAGGGTGAACGTCTTATACAACTAAGAAAAAAGAATACTAGAACGCAATTGCATGTACAAGTACTTTTAGAACATCTTAAAAGTAATACGATTCCTGCAAGTCTGCAGGTTAAGAATATTCTGGTGATATTTGTTAATGACAAATCATTACCTGTTGGATTTCAGTGGAGTGGGGACTAAATGCTCACGTGATTGGATAGTTCTTTCAATCCAAACTGCATTGAGAATAAGTGAGGAAGAATTGAAAGAGATTAAAAATTTAGAGGAAGAAATTGGGGCAGACACTACAATTATTGATGCTAAGGCTTTGTTAGAATCTATTGAAAAAACGATAATTTTAGAACACATGTAGTGAACCTTAAAACCTCAAAAGTTACGAAAGATATAAAAAATTTCAAAACTGAACTGGTATATCCATATTTGAAGGAGTATTTCTTTAAAAATAACAATCCAAGTACTTTGAATTTGCAATATAGAGGTAGATCTCGTAGAAAATGTATTACCTTTTCAGATTCTTCCTCAGATTCAGATCAGGGAGCGGGAACATATCTTCCACCCTATCAACCTTATCCCACCTATTACCAATACCCTAAAACCCTTCCTTTTTTAGACAGAGGATGCAGGGGGAGGGGATTCAGAGGAGAATAGAGAGCTCCCATGCCAGCCCCGGAACAAGGAATCTTCAGGACCCGACGGAGAACATACAACCGATAAGACAGGAGTTCAGTGAGGGAGGGAATAGTGGTAAGAAACTAATCCCCATTTACAACCTTTCAAAGCACCCTTTGACAGACATGGAACGGCAAGTACTACATAAGGGCCTTTCCTTTGTCCCACTCATTTTGCAGGACCCAGTGAACATTAAAACAGAGGTTCTTAGATTTTTGCGTAAAATTAGACTGAAAACCTTTTTTGCAGATCAGGATGAAATTCATGAAAATAATACCAGTGGATTGCTAAATAAATCTACATTCTGTCCGGAGAGTACTTCCATGCCAAATGAGATTCTTCTTTTAGAAGATCAAATTTTGAGAGAAGTTGATGAACTAAATAAGAAAAGGTGTTTCTTTAAACCTAACTTCACCCAGGAAGAGCGGATGGCATTGAAAGAACTTACCCACAATCCCCTTACAGTCATTAAACCGGCTGATAAGGGGGGTGGCATTGTCTTATGGTACAGTAATGATTACGATAATGTGATAGTGAACCAACTTAACAATTTGGAACATTATCGCCCGATCAGTGATAATCCGACCGCATGTTTAAAAGCCCAAATTTTACATTTAACGACACAAGGTTTGAATGATGGATATATTTGTAAAAAAGAATACAATTATTTGAACACCGCGCCACAAAAAATCCCTAATATTTATGTACTGCCTAAAGTTCACAAAAATATTGAACAACCTCTGGGACGGCCGATTATTGCAGCATGTGGGTCAATACTAGAACCTTTAGCTAAATACATAGATGTGTTCTTGAAACCCTTTGTACCCCTGACTAAGGCCTATATTAGGGATACTATGGACTTTATATCAAAGATTGAGAATTCGATATTCGATAGT
Source organism: Triturus cristatus (assembly GCF_964204655.1). Taxonomy (NCBI): domain Eukaryota; kingdom Metazoa; phylum Chordata; class Amphibia; order Caudata; family Salamandridae; genus Triturus; species Triturus cristatus. Next base: position 924,528,787 of record NC_140588.1, read on the forward strand.
TGTTGGTCACTTTCGATGTTGAAAGTCTCTACACCAATATTCCGCAGGAAGAAGCAATGCTTGTCCTCGGGATGGTCTTAGATAGGAGGCCTAGACCACATATTGTGCCTACGGAGTTCATCACAGCCCTTGCCAAGATTTGTCTCAAAAATAGCTTCTTTGCCATTAAAGATGATTTATATGTACACGTTAAAGGCGTGGCGATGGGGTGCTGTTTCGCCCCAGAAATTGCGAATCTTGTAATGGACGCCTTTGAGACACAGCACATTTTTCATGAAATGACTCCATTCAAATCACACATCACTCGGTGGATCCGATTCATCGATGATATCTTTATGATATGGACCGGGAATAATAAACAACTACTAGAATTTCACAGTTGGTTAAATGCTCGCTCAGTAGACCTTAATTTTTCCATTACGTATAGTGACTCCAAAATCAACTTTTTAGATGTATGAGTACGTAATAACACTGGAATACTTGAAGTAAGTCTTTACACTAAGCCAACTGATCGTAATACCTTATTGCATTTTTCGAGTGGCCACCCGAGGAATCTGAAGGAAAATTTACCTTACGGTCAATTCTTAAGAATTCGCCGCAATTGCACTAATAAGATCGATTATTTTGAGAATGCTGAGAGATTGCAAAAAAAACAATGCGACAGAGGCTATCCAAAAAAATTGGTAAGAACTGCCTTGAAACGAGCATGGTTCACACCACGTGAAAATTTATTGACCCCTAAGGAGAAACAGGAGTCTAACCGAATGACGTGTGTGCTTACTTATAACCCCAATGCCAATAAAATTAAACAAATCCTTTTACGGAATTGGAGGCTAATTGAACATTTGAATATTCCTAAACCTTTGTTTGCATTTTGTAAAGGCAAAAATATACGTCAACATCTAGTAAGAGCTGCTCGGACTAATTCCCCCAAGGGAGACTTAAGAAATATGCTAGGTTTGCCGCCAGTGGTGGGTCATTTTAAGTGTAATGGCTGTGTGGTATGCCCATACACGACTAACTCTAAATTTGTGATGTTGAATGATAAAAAACATATTCAAAACAACTTTTCAAACTGTAACACGAGAAATGTTGTTTACTTCCTTATGTGCCCTTGTGAAAAGGTATACATAGGGCAGACCACACAAGCAGTCAAAATGAGGGTGATGCAGCATCAGTCTAGATTACGCTGCAAGACACAGGGAGCCCCCTTGGTTCAACACTTTGTGGAGTGTAATCATAATGAGAACGATATTAGGTGGTCTGTTCTTTTGGTAGTTAAATCTCCAAATAAATTGACCCTCCAGACCACTTTGAATAAACTTGAAGCACGTATGATAGAGAAATACCATACTGCCAGAGTTGGTCTTAATGACCGTGATGAAATTTGGGCATTAATCTAATTTCATTGGACAATAGTTCTTATTGATGCACTGTATATTCTCCCCAAAAAAACGTATGTCAAATGTAACTTCGTGTATATATGTATATATTGTACAGTCCACTGACACACTCCTCCAGAGTCTCTCTATATATTTTCTTATGAGTGTTTATGTACTTTAATGTTTTTACCTAATGTTTTTTTTCTACAAAATGTTTTTGATGCTTGTGATTGATTGTATACCCATAATAAGTTTATGGAAGATACACTTGTATATCTTAAAGCAATTTAGAAATTGATGTGAATGTAAGATTGTAAGCTTATCTCTGTGCCTACCTCGGTTCCCCTGCGTGTCACGATGGGTTTCCTTTATTATTTGTTTTTGTTTAGGGTCTTGATGTATCTAGTTTTGATCATGAGATGTTGGTTGGTCGTGGTGTTGTTTCTTTAAAATGATTGGGATTCTCAGTCCCTTGTTTGTGTTGTTGCAGTAATAGCAGTGACTTTAGTAGTCCGTTCTTTCTTTTGCTGGTTGCTTCCGGGTCCCGATCACATGGGACGCCGAGTCGCGGTCTTAACTGAAACCGCGCTGAGGGTTCACTGCCCTGTGTCGTTACTAAGACCGAAGGAGACACGACTTCGTAGGTCCTCGATTATTAAAAGGTATGAGTTATGGCTTTGGCTTTTGTTGGTTGACCCTGGGGAGCGAAATCATGATTTATAGCTTTTACTTTGTTTGTTGACCTTGGGGAAAGAGCTTAATAGACAGTTAGTGTAAGAGGGACGGTTTTGTATTATGTAGTATTCTTTGTTGTTTTCTAGATTTGTAGCTGTATAACGAAGTGGCATTTATCTGCGATTTAGAGTGCTTGGAGGTGCGCATCATTGTATGAACCTTAGCTGCACGATCTCTATACCGTTTTCTGATTAACGCTGTCCGGATTGTAAAAGGCTCACAGATTTCTGGAAAGTGAGTGCGATCTTTGGTATAAACTCAGGGTACATCTTCAGATTTACCTCTCTGTGGTTCATTAGTAGAGAAGTAAGATGTATGTTTTTATGTCATACTCATACACATTTTTTCAGTTTGGTATTTATTTTGAGCACTTCAAGCATGGCACATGTCGCTTAGAAGCTGGTGGATTCTCCTTTATTCTTTCGCTTATTTTTATTTATTTATTTCTAACTTCTTTGGGTACCACATTTTGTTGTCACGTTGGGTTTTCTGGTGTTTGGCACAGAGATTGAGATAGTCCTTGTTGTGAATAGACACTATATGTGTTTTTTGTATTTTTTGCTTAGGTCGTTTCCCTCACCCCTGTACTGAGGAGGCCTAGATGTTTCATATGGCCGAAACGCGTCCGCGTCGACAGATTATGATAAGAGGAGTCTGATGAGATACTGTTTGATTTAGTTTAAAAAGAATCTATGCACAATTTTGCGATTAAGGTTCTGCAGAGATTAGAACCAATTGTGTTAATAAGACTACCTCAAAGTGTATTACCTATAGGGAATAGGTGAACACTTCCTTTTCGACGATTTGGGTGGAAGGAACCTAATACTACTGTAAATTTCTTGTCATTTGTATATAAGTGTTGTATATGGTTTGTTGAGAGAAGTCCCAAAATTATGATGAAGTGAATCAGGATTACGTTAATTAAATTATGCAATCATTTGTTCTTTGGTATGTGATTGTTTCCTATGTTCAAATGTAATTTAATGAACGACAGGACTATGCACTGCTAATAGAGGAATATTCAGTCTTCTATTGAAGAGTAAGATTTATATATTTTTTCCTCCTGGCCATTTTTGTTTTTTCGTTGGATCTGTGCTGACTGGCATGGAAAGAAGAGAACTGATGTCAGCACTTTGGGGTGGCACCTAAATAGGCACAACACGCGCCACTTCAGGGGTGGACGATACCACAAGGAACCTAACGACACCACCTACCAGAACACAGGAGTACTCACCACAAAAAAACTTCCGGATCCAGTCTGATGGCTAGGAAATATTCTAAGATAAGGAATCTGCGGCTAGAAGTCTCTATCAGATATGTGCATTTCATGTTCTGGTTGTTGACTCCCGGGGCAGTCTTCTTTACCAGAGGATTTTACTAAGGAGGAGATTTGGAAAATTGCCATGCTTCAAGGAGCTATTAAAATCAGTCAGTGTGATGTCACCTGCTGAAAGGAGTGGTTTTAGCTGCCATGCTGGAACAGGATCATTTGGGGAACCTGAGAGATTTGAACATTAACGATGGGTCCCTAGATGGTAAACATTTTCCCTGAGGAAAAAAACCCGGAAATATTGTCACAAAAGACTTATAGTGGTGGTATTCCAAATTTTATGGTACCAGTGTGTTGAAGTTTAGAGACAATGCAAAACTGTTTTTTTGAAAGTTTAGTGGAATTAGTTATACTTTCAGAGAAAAAATTACGTTTTCTCAGCTTTAATTATTCCTTCATTTGAGAGCCTTGTAACGATAAATCTGTTTACATTTTAAAACAGAAATTAATCCTAAACCTTGGAGTGACTGAGAAGCCATGAAAAATGGAGATTACATGACTATAGCAATGTACTGTAGCAACGAGGATCCTGCAGGCCAAGGAAGTCTAGACCTTCACAGTCCTGAAAATAATATGCTTCATAAAATCTTGAGCAGTGTCATTCCAACATACAGACTTAATAATGTTAGAATTAGAAACACAAAGTGGGGTAGGCCCGTGGAGTGTTATGTATTGCCATTGGTCGGTGTGAGAGGGGCACCTTGAGACGAGAGGTGGAACCACAAGTGCATCTTGATGCCCCTCCCATCCCTCAACAATTGTCATAAATAGCCTATTTCTCTCTGTGGACCTACATATCCAGTAGGTCTCGTGCTAATATTTCTCATACGGAAGTTATGCACCAAAAGTACCAGAGTCCACTGGGTTATATGGGTGTGGAGAGATAGCATCTCATTAAATTGGCCTTTGTAAACGAATTGTAACATGGATGCTGTGTGCCACGAAGCAGGAATTCGGTGTAGACTGTGCTAGTGTAATAATGTGGAATTTGACCTTTGCACTTTGGACTAAATATGCAAATGTGAATTTAGTATTACATTTCTTCCATATACTGTTTTATTGAGTGTACATTTTCTTGGGCGTGGCTTAAATCTAAAGTTCTTAGTTCAATCAATCAATCAATTATTCAGTCTTGTTTAGCGAGACTTGTCACCCCGGGGGTCTGTGCGCCTTTGTCGAAAAGCCCTGTTTAAAAAAAATGTAGATTATTACTGTTTCTGAAAACACAATGTGGTGCATATTTATGCACTAAATACAAGAGCATGAACATGAAGACATTGAATCAAGTCAGGAGTGATATAAATGCAGGTCCTAACCGGCATAACCATCATAAGACAGCATCTCACGGTAAATACAAACACATGGTGTGTACTTGGAAGAAAGATTCCCCAGCTCATTCCGGTCCGTCTCCACAGTCTGTGGCCGGGGCTCATCCATTTCACCCTCCATTTCCAGCCCATTGTAACTCAACCAGGGGCCCCAAACCTTAGAAAACCTGTGCGGGCACCCTTGCACATTATATGTCACCTTCTCCGCACCCATGTGAAGGTCCATGCCTGCCCTCCGTTCAGTCACTGTAAGGAAGTTCAAGGTTCCCCAGTATCTGGGTATGTCTGCCTTGGCGACTACCAGCCCTAGGTTACATAGCAGGAGTTTGTATCGGGGGAGATCCGCCTCTGAAGGGATGCATAACAGGACATATTTAGCATCTATTGACAGATGTGTCCCCACTTCTTTGCTCAGTTCCTCTAATATTTTGGTCTAATATGACTTTATGCGGTGGCATTACCATAACGTGTGTATGTAAGTCCATCTCTCCGTCTTGCAGCGGAGACAGTCGGGTGTCTCTGCCCTCCCAAATTTATGCAAGCGTGCCCTATCAAACTAAACCCTGTGCAGGCTTTTAAATTGCATCAGTCGCAGCCTTAGTTTCTCAGCCACCTCTCTTGGGTGTATTAACGCAGCTTCCCAGTCCATTTCTTCAAATTCCCCCATGGTAATTTCCCATTGGGCACTGAGGGCCTTCAGATTGTCCGGGATGTTATTTATTAGGGTTTTGTATGTCCACGAAATAGCTTTGTCTGGTATTTCTCCCTGAAGTAGTCTAGCCTCCAGAGGTGCTTACTTGGGAATGTCGGATGTGTCTAGCCTCTCTGCCCTCCATGCATGCTGTAATTGCCAATATTTATATAATTGGGTGTCACTCAACTGGTACTCGCATTGGAGTGAGCTGAAGGAAATCAGGGAGCCATCCTCCAGAAGGTCGCCTAGCCTGGATATCCCAACCATGTACCAAGGTCAGAAGCCCTATAGCTTACCCAGTTTTGGCAGGTGTATCCCCTCCCGTAGTGGGATTTTCCTCGTGCATATCTTGTCCCACCTCATTTGTCATTCCGCCCCGTTCCAAGCATCTATCGTCCTCTGAGTCGCATGCAGTGACAAATTCTTCTGCCCCTGTAGATGTAGTGGAGATAGGTATGAGTTTGGAACCGGAGCCTTTCCAAGGCATATATTGGATGATCACCCGGTAGGTGTCCCAATTAAAAAATGACAAAAAGGTGAGCTGCCAGGTCATATGATCGTATGTCTGGGAGCACAATCCCTCCATTGTATTGACTGAGCTAGAGTGTCTGGAGCGCCACCCTTGGATGACCCACATTCCATAGGATCGTGCGTATAGCCTCCTCAATTGTTTTAAAGATCTCCTCTGGTAACTTATATAGTAAGTGTTTGTAAGATCGTAAAGCAGCTTTGGGAGTGTGACCATTTTGTTCAAGGGAAGCCGTCTCTACCTTTCCACGTCTTCGTGAAATTCTGTCAAAATCCTCCTAATATTATGATTAAGACTCGCCGTGGTGTTGGTTGTTATGTAAAGACCTAGGTATTGGAACCTCTCTTTGCCTATATCGAGTTGTCCTTGACGATCTTGTGTGTTTAGGCACACCCCACCACTGGATAGAAGCTAGATTTGTCCCAGTTTATTCCGTATCCAACATGAATTCTGTAGTCCTCAAATGTTTGCAGAATAATGGGAAGTGTCATGTTGGGATAAGTGACATTTAGGAGGATGTCATCTGGGCAAAAACTGAACTCCGCTCATCCCTAAGTATCTCCAGGTTGTCTCTAAAGCCTCTTCTGTCTATGTGAGCCAATAGCTCCAGTATTAAGGCATACAACAAAGGAGGACAGCGGGCAGCCTTGTCTTGTGCCTCGGCACACGGGTAAATCTGCCAACATTACTCCATTCACCCGCACTCAAGCCCTCGGGTTGGTATACAATTGATCTATCAATGCTAAGAAGATGGGTCCAACCCCCAGTTTCAGTAGGGCTCGACTCATAAATGGCCAGTCAACTGCATCCAATGCCTTCTCAGCATCCAGGGATAAGAATATATGAGGGTCAGCTCTATTTTTCACCGTGTCTAGCCAGTTGGCCTGGGGACGGAGGTTATCTCTTGTCAACCTTTTTGGCACAAACCCTGGCCTGGTCATAATGAATGAGGTAGGTGATCACCTACTAGATTGGTGGCCAATATTTTTGTTTCCACATTCGGTAGCGAGATAGTCTGTAGATCCCACAGTCCATGGCAGGCTTTCCTGGTTTGTGGATCCCCACTAGTGTGGCATTGCGGAGGTCCGGTGGGAGTGTTCCCTCTGCCTGCGCCATCAGGTACGTCTTTAGTAGATGTGGACCCAGCAGTCCAGCATTTGCTTTAAAAAATTCTGCTGGCAATCCATTGATACCAGGGGTCTTCCCCGATTTTTGCTTACCAATGGCTGTTGTGACTTCTTCCAGTGTAAGCTTTTTTTAAAGGCTTCTCAGTCGTCTAAAGAGAGGGTGGGGGTATTAATTGTAGTTAAGTAACTGTAAATTTGGCGGTCATCCTCTAATGTCCTGGCCTTATAGAAATCTGCATAATATCTCACAAAGACATCTGCTATGTTCTAGGCTGCCATGTATGTTACGCCTTCTTGATGAATGGAATCTACACACCTTCATTCCCTCTCTTTTCTACCTAACAAGGCTAACAGTTTCCCAGCTCCATCTCCTGTCTCGTACAGGCGATGTTGCATTGCCAGGAGCTGGGCTTTTGCTTCTTGGTGGGGCAATGCCTCATATTACCTCCGGGTGACTGTAATCTGGTGTATTGTGAGCGGGTCAATGTTTGGGCCCAAGTGCCCTTCCAGGTCTAAAAGCTTGCGCTCCAGTGTCTCAACCTCATGGGCATCTTTCCACTTCTTATGAGCTATGATGTTTTGTGCCCTGTCACGAAGAATGGTTTTGTAGGCTTCCCACAGGACAGCTACGGAGGACATTGAGTCCTCGTTTTTGCGGAAGTACAGCTCGGAGTCTCCTCTAATTTCACACTATGGCCGTGTCCCAGACTGCTGTCTGTGAGATCGTCCACCCACTGTCAGCCAAAGGGGTGAATGGTCTGATTGTCCCCTCGCCAGGTATTCTGTCTTTTCAACTGTCTCTATCTCTCCCACCAGAGCGAGGAGATAGTCCTGCCTGGAGAACACGTTATATGCACATGAATCAGGCCCAATGTGTATAGAAACCCAGCCAAGAGTGTTGTCCCTCGTTGTCCCGGTGTTGCACGTGTGCGATCTATGTGCGGATACCCTACATCATTGAAATGCATGTGGCTGGAAATGATGGCTCACCTCACTGCCCTTGATTCCACTGTCTCTTCGTCTAGCCTTAGATAGCAAACAACCCTCCCCTTGTTTAACCCTGCATCCCAGGTCCACCAACAAGCCCCACCGCCCCACTTTCTCCCACTGCCCACGCACATTTCCCGAACAGTCAACATGACAACTGTGTTGTAGGTTAAGCCTGGGAGGTCAGTATCCCTCCCTCACTAAGTCTGCCCCTTAGAAATTCCCCCCAGAAGAAGAAATTAGTGTTTTCCCAACACTAAACTAGACACCTGCTGAGTGTAACGTGTAAGTGTCAGGGGGCACCTAGCGCCGTCTTTCTGTCCTCCGGCCTCCAACAGGCCCATGCATCTCATCCTTCATCACCTCCTCGTGCACCTGTTGTTGTGGGAGCTCCCAGGCGGCAGTGTCTGGACTCGGCTCCTCCATGCAGGGGATCTTTTGGAGTAGTGCATGGTCGCTGTCTGTTTCGGCCAAATATTGCTGTTCTGATGGGTCTGAGGTAGTTTGTCCTCGGCCCCTGAGTTGTTTCCTCCTATTCATAGTTCGAGGCAGTTCTTGTTCCGTATCCATGGTGTGGACCGTCTCTTTGGCGTGCCTTTGGTGTGCCAGGGTGGGAAGCCCCCGTTGATTCATGTCTTTGTCTCAGAGGAGGGTCTTCCTCGATCCAAGTCCATGCCTCCTCCAGCGTCTGGAAAAAAAGTGATTTACCCTGAAAGATAACCTTGAGTTTCGCCAGGAAGAGCATTATGTACTGGATGTGGAGAGTTCTCAGTTTTGCTGTGATGGAGTTAAAGGTCTGCCGTTGCTTCTGCACTTCCCAGGAGCAGTCAGGGAAGACCATTATTTTGCCATTGCCATGTCTGACCTCTCCAGTTTGTCTAATTTCCCGGAGTATCAGATCACGGTCCTGAAAGTTTAGGAAGCGAGCAATAAAAGGCCATGGGGGTGCACCCGCTGGTGGTCTGAAACTGGGCGTCCTGGGAGTCCGTTCGATTACAAAGTAAGACGAAAACTATGCCATAGGGAGGGAGTCTCCAAACCAGTTGGCCAGGAATAGTCCTGTGTCTGCTCCTTCTGTTCCCTCCAGGAAGCGTATGAAGCGTTAATTATTCCTGCGTGCTCTATTTTCAGCATCGCCCACCTTCCAGGTGACCTCTTTCAGGGAGGCAGAGAGACCTGTGACTTCCTTGTGCAGCGTATGAGATATGTCTTCCACTTTCAATATGTGATGTAATGCCTGAGTCACTCTCTTGGATACATTGAATAGGTCCTGCCGTAGTAAGGTTACTTCAGAACGAACCTCAGCTTATCTCCCTTCCAGAACCTCTCTGGAAGACTGTATCACCTACAGGAGGGTCGTGTTATCTGGCAGGTGCAGAGTCTTTCCTGCTCCGAGCGGCTGGGCCACGGCCTTTGCGTACCTATCCATTTTTCCTTGTTTCTAGGGTTTCGGCTCCTTATCTCTTGCCATTGTAGGTGATTAGTTCTCAGTATCTCCTCGTGTAGGTAATGCACCTCAATGTTGTGCTGCTCAGTGGCTTGCTTATAGGTGTCTTTCTACCCATCCAGTTGCCTCTGTGGTCTGCTTTGTGTAAACCAGTTGTTTTACCAACTGGCAGCTCAGAACTTGAAGGTCTCTCATGGGTAATCTTCTGGGCGGGACTGTAGAGGGGGCTTGTTGGTCCCAACTCAGTCTCCTGTGGCCCCAGGGGTCCATGGGATATGTCTTCCTTTACTGCAGTTGCATCCAGGACCAGTGCTCTGCTGGTTGGCTGCCCCCAGGGGGTGTCTCAGTTGCTAAGGGCACCTATATGTTCACCTGTAGGTCACCCTGAGGCTCAAGGACTCCCCCCTACTTTTCACTTATGAGGGGGGTGTCCATTAGCGGCTTCTAACAGACAGGGGTGGTGGGGAGAGGAATCTAATTTTTAAAACAGGACTTACCTTTAACGGCCGGACGCCTCCTCTAATCCGTCATCCATCCTCTTCATTTTCTTGTCGCGGGCAGCAGCAGGAAGCACCCGGGCACACAGGCTCCCCTGAATGCAGCCTTGTGATTGGTCTTAGTGCCGTGCATCGGTGCTCAGACTTGAACAGGGAGCCTGTGCATGTTCCTCACCAGACTGTGTAATGCAGCCTGTTAGGAACATGCAAAGTGCGCATGAACTGTTTGGTTGGCCCAAGAGGGCCGGTCAAACAGTTCATGCGCACTTAGGGGGTGCACACCATTCCTCCCCTGCTCTGTCCAGCCCCGCCCACCCCACCACTGTCTGCAATAGGAAAAATAAAATGATAATAAAGATACGTTCTTATCATTTTATTTTTCCATTTAGGCAGTGAGGTGACGCTCCTCCGCCTTAGTGGAGGAGTCGCCACTGGGGGTGTCAACCGTGTCCCAAATTCTGCCCTCGGCTCAGTTCACTCTGGTGTCGTAGTCCATGCAACTAGCCATGGGCATCGGGTATGTCCTGGCACCGCGTTGCAGCAATGTTCAGGGGGGGTCCCCCACAGCCGTGTCACAGTCCTGTGTCGTCATAACTGCGGCTTGTGTCTATTCCCTGTTAGCCTTCTAGGCCGCCCTCAGGGTGTCTTCATCCACATCGCACCCCAGGACCTTCAGTGTGGGGGGGTCTTATGAAGGAATCCCTGGGACCCACCACATTCAAAGATTTCCTGCGTTCCACTGAGTTGAAGGCCTGGACTCGACCGGTTGTCAGGATTCATTCTGTGCACCATGCTCCTCAAGGGCCAGGTGGGCCCATTGTCTTCCCTTCTGGGGCGTAGTCCCAGCCAGGTGTAGGGTCTCGTCCTCTGCGTGGCTAGGCAGTGCCCCCCTATCAGCCCAACACACCGGGTGCACACTGCCAGGCCTCTGCCTCCAGCACCGGTCTGTGTTTTTCATCAGGTGTTCAATGGCCTCCTGGTCCTATCTCGGGGTGCCACGCCCCGTCAGGGGTGTCAGTGATTTATTGCCCATATGAGTCACCTGCAGCCACGCAGTCCCTATAGCCTGCGTGGCCGTGCAGCAGCCCCGTGACTCTCACCGGCATGGCAGCGGGCAGAATAGGGGGCCGAAGGGGTGTGGGATGGCCAAACGAAGGACCAGACCCCTGTTCCTCCGTGGGTAGGACTGCACCCGGGAGTCAGCCTCACCAGCTCACTTCTCAATTTCGGGTGTTATCAGCTTCAGGGCACCACCATTTTAGATGTCTGAGTTCCATCTCTGCGTCGCTCCCGCTTTGTTGTAGGGGGCCTCCTGTACTTATTTTGGTACTCTGCTAGCCTCGCCGTCTCCGGTGAGCTTCCCTCCCGGTGAGGGTGTTGGTTTCCTGGTCGGAATGCGACACAAAGGCAGGGTTTGACTCAGGATTATGTTTGGGCTGCCAGAGTCTCCAGCGAGAGCTGCTACTCAGCCATGTTGCTCAATAAGCCATATCTTGAGCTTCTTCCAGAAGACTTCCTGTGAAGGGGCAGTTCGCAGGTGTAGTGGGAGGTCGTTCTAGGGCTTAGTGGCTAGCTAGGAGAAGGAACAACCTACACAGTGGCTCAGATGGATGCGGGGAATGTGAGCCAAGGTGTAGGAGGCAGAACTATGCTCCCTGATAGTTCGGTGGAGTGTCAAGGGGTGGTTGATGTAGGCAGGTCTGGAGTTGCGGAGGGTTTTGTATTCATGTGTCAGGAGTTTCAAGAGGCATCTTTTGTGGATGGAGAGCCAGAGCAAACTTTTGAGGTGGGGGTGGTGCTGCTCTTTCTTGTTTAGGATGAGTCTTCCCGCAGTGTTCTGGACGGTCTGGAAGCGGTTGAGGAGCTGTATAGTGGTTCAAGTATAGAGTGTGTTTTCATAGGTAAAATAGTCAGATATAAGGGTTTGGATGACTGTTTTCCTGGTGGAGGTGGGGATCCATCGAAAGATCTTGCAGAGCATGCAGATGGTATTGAAGCAGGAAGAGGATACAGCATTGACCTGTTGCTTCATGGTCAGTTGGCTGTCCAGAATGATTCCAAGATTCTGTGTGTGGTCGGTCGGGGTTGGTGTGGGGCCGAGTTTGGTGGGCCACCAGGTGTCGTCCCAGGGAGAGAGCTTATTCCCAAAGACGAGCACTTCCGTTTTGTTCGAGTTGAGCTTTTGGCATTTGGACTTCATCGAGGTGTCGACATCGGACATGGTGTTTCAGAAGGTAGCTCTAGTGATGTCTGGGTCTTCTGCGAGGGCGAGGATGAGCTGCGTATCATTGGCTTATGAGATGATGCTCAGTCCATAGGTGTGGACCATGTCTGCTAGTGGCGTCATGTAGGTGTTGAAGAGGGTGGGACTGAGGGAGGAGCCCCGGGGTATGCCTCTGACAATGTTTTTGTGTACGGAGTAGAAGGTAGGTAGATGGATCCTCTGAGTTTGGCCAGTGAGGAAGGAGGAGATCGAGTTGAGGGCTGTGCCGTGGATGCCGATGTGGTGGAGTCTGGTGATAAGGGTGTGGTGGAAGATGGGTGTTGAAGGCCACAGATTGGTCGAGGAGGATGAGTGCAGCGGTATCACCTTAGTTGAGAAGGTGTCTGATTTAGTCTGTTGCTGCGATCAAGGCGGTCTTAGTGCTGTGGTTGAATAGAAAACCGGATTGGGAGGAGTCAAGCAGATTGTTTACTTTGAGCTGGTGGTTAATGACTTTCTCGAGGACCTTGGCAGCGAAAGGGGGTAGCAAGATGGGGCAGTAATTCTTTAGCTCACTAGGGTTTCTTCAGGAGTGGCTTGACCTCCGCATGCTTCCATGAGTCGGGACGGTGGCCATGATGATGGAAGAGTTGAGGATCTCTGTGAGGCTGCTGCTTATTTCTTTGCTTCCTAGGTTGCAGATGTGCTGTGGGCAGGGAACTATGGGAGCCCTGGAGAGGATTGAGTTCATGATGGTAATGGCCTCTTGGACTAAGTGTTATATCCAGTCGGTCTGGGAGGGGTGGATCGTGTTCTTTGTGGCAAATGGGAAGGAGAATTCTCTGAAGATGCTGAAGAGTTCCTTGGCGTGGTTTGCATTCAACTTGATGCGGTTGGTGAGGGTGTTCTTCTCTGCCTTCGTGAGGTGGTGGTGATAGTTGTTGAGGGTAGACCTGAAGGAGTTGAAATTGGTGGGGTTTTTATTGGAGTGCCAAAGTCTTTTCTGTTTCTTCCTTTCGCGTTTGATCGTCAGCAGTTCTATGAAAGGAAGGACTAGAACCCAGTTCAACAGGACATCTGCAAGATAATAGGCTGCACCTGCTTTAGCAGAGCATTTACACAATACAAAGAGAAATGTACCTGCTTCAGCCATGAATCTTCATAATCCATAACTTGCAAGAAGCAAACAGGAAACAGGACCCACCGGACAACCAAAGCGGCTGATCCCTAAGCATGTGTCCTTCATCAGTTCTGCAGTGTTGCAAACTGGTTCTGCCCAACACACTGGCACCCAATCTACTGATCTCAGAAGAGGTCAAAGTTGGCTCAGCCCTTGTGGTATACGTGTCTGTGGACCGCAGACCACACACAAACTCGCTGTTCTATTGAACAGTGAAATTGCCCTCTTTATTATCCTTTGAGGTAAGCACTGTCTGTAAGTCTTATTTGTTGAATCTTGGCAGACCTTTTGGGGGAACCGATTAGCCATTATAAAGATTGCCAGTTGTTTAGATCCAAAAATAAATGCACGCGTGATTGGGCGAACACGTGAAAAGAAGGGAACTTCATACCCTCAACCGTATAGTACAAAATGAGAAGAGGGGATACAAGGTGTCCTGCTGCCCTTCTAGGATTGAAACGTAATCACAATTGAATCTACCAGGCTCTATTAATTCTCTACTTCCTTTAAGAGCTTAACAGGAACACCTTGTGACTTTGTAACAATTCAGATGTTCGATCAACTGTAAAGAGTTCCCATTTCAACCTCAACCCTTCTACCACCCACAGCTGTGTCACTGCTCCAATCTTGCCACAGAGCTTTCTCCTCACCACCCCTGAAGCCATATCTTCTCTTCTCTGTCACCTCTCCTCCTCCAGCACTGCCCAGAATAAAAACATGCTACGCTGCATTCCACTGGTTACCTTAGGCCACAATACCATCTTCTTGATTTTAATATCATGAGTAAGTATTATTATAAAGAACAATATTTATGTATCATTAGGAGAGGTGCGTGTAAGTTGTATTATGAGAAACATCCTGAATATTTTAGTTCCCAATAAAACTCTCCTCTAATTATCCACAAGGCTTTGAATTGCAATATAAAAATTATAGAATGACTGCATTTTCACTTAAATGAATCTCTGCTTTGGGACGGTGTTCGCTCCCAACGTCAACAAAATGCCACCCGTCTCTTTCCGACTGCCCCAGTGAATCCAACAGGAGGCCTAAATATCTGAGCCCACCCCGACATTAAAAACGTATGGGGGTTCAAGGCTAAAAGTGTGGAGGGATGTGTGCAGGAGACACAGTTCAGATCAACCATCAAAGGAAACGCAGTAGATGACATATGCCGAGTTCCTGAATTCCCCGATTTCCAGACCCCAGGTTGTTAATTGTTAACTAGCACTCATATAGCACACGCCTTTGCTTAACCTGAAGCAATAAGGATGACCCTGATCTGTGCCCTTCAAACTTCTGATGTCCTGAGGAAGGACAGGAACCGGAGGAAATGTGTAGCAAAGGGGAAAAGGCCAACTGATTGGCACAGATCCCCAGAGAACATTGAAGATGGAACATCTTAGAACAGAAGAGTGGACACTTTCTCTTGAACAAGGATGGATTGCCGTGACGTAAGAACGGTTCTTTTTCCTTTCGGGTGCCTCTAATTCCTGTTTGAAGTTTGTGTTAATAGATAATTACAAAACGTTCAGAAAGGCTTACATCGAGTGTATCTGTTTTTCAGGAGAGTTTAATATGTTAAACATATCAGACAATCATGATCATCACGCTGGCACATTCACATCCATGTTCTTTATCCTAGATGTCGAGTTCATTCTAACCTCTTACTATTTTCAAACATTACACCTACGTTTTTAGGTCTCGCCTTGCTATCGCGTAAGCGATCGCAAAGCGAGACTATTGTAAGGGGGTTTTAAAAGTGCTCCCAAAAAGTGGATTGCATGGCTAGCACGCGCACAATCACGCGCATCGTGCAGCCATGCAATCCGTTTGGCATCACACTTCAAAGGGTCCGCTCCCCCGCCTGGAATGCGCTCCCCCGCCCCCAAGCGTGCGCGCGCCACGTCCGCCGGGCTTGTTTTTCTTGTTCTGCCATTGTTGCAAGGGAGAGGTCAGCCCAGAGCTGCCGGTAAGATTACATGGAGATGGGATACTTGTATGATATTCTTAGAATGCTCTACGTTCAGGGATACTCACTCATCGGATTTAGAACCCTTCACGCTCAATCTATTCAGAGCATACGGTTTACCATATTAAGAGTTTCTAATCCAGAACTCCATACTCTCATGGTCCTTCACCCCCATTTAGCAATTTACATGGTAAATCGTTAGGTGGCAAAGCCTGTGTTGCACTATGACCTTATCCAAGAGGTACTTGGCCACCTACCTACCTACTTCTGTCGATGGCATTCGTCCCTTTCACTCCTTACTTGTTCTCCTTACTCTTTGCACAGCGGCCCGCTACACTACAAGTGCGTCTCTGCTGTATTTCATCTCAGAACTCTGCCTTCCCTGACGCGTCTCTGCCCTTGGCTTCACCCAGCCCTGAATACTTGAAACCACCGCGAGCCAGGCGCCAGCTTCAAGCCGCTACAAGCATCTGCAAGGATGACTTGTGGACTATGCAGGCCTCCCCTACTAGTAGAGAAGGCCCCTGTGATGGTGCCAGCCCGCAAAGGAAAGCCTGTCTGTCATGGCGCCAGCCTGCGTAGGGTGAGCAGGTTTTCAGAAGCAATACCGGCACTGGCCAGAAATAAAAGGCTAAAGCCATCAGCCTTTTGGGATGGGCTGGGTGGGGGTTATCTCCTTGTTTTGATTTGGGAACATGCACTCCCTATCTCTTGACTATGAGACACCCTCCGTTCCTATTTACCCTCAGCCTCTCCCTTTCGTTAAAAAGAGTTTCTCTATTACGCCAGTGTCTGGTGGAACGGTGATAGGCAAATTCTCATGAAAAACAAAACATTTCTGAGAAAAAAAGAACCTTTGGGCAAAAACTTAAAAAAAAAAAAATTATAACAACACTGATCATCCGGGATGTTTATTTTCACAAGGCTAGCACGAATATAAATTACAATGTTGTGTTCACAACTGTTTGCTGGAAGCAGACCAGCACCGCCACAGTGATAGCAGGCAGGCAGCACACCTCCCCCACTTCCCAGAGAAAATAATCTCTGCTGTAAACTTCTCTTCCTTCGTTTGATCCTCCCCCCCTCATTCCATTATGCCCCTATCTCCCCACACATCGTAAAACGCTTTCTCTACCATCCTCCTCTCCCCTCTGCCTCTCCTCTCTCCCGTGACCCCATGTATTGCAACTTATTTCACAGTGTTTACATCTTTAGTACACAAAGCTGTTGGGCCTCAGTCACCACAAGGGCATACTGTTAACCCCTGCAGGGGACTTAATTAAAGGCAGTGTATACCACGGCGCGCATGGGCAAATTTACATAAAACCAGAAACATTACAGTAAATCTACCCTACAATAAATAAGTCGACCACTTTCCACCTAACCTCATATTTTACATCTTTTTTTTGTGTATTTGGGGTGTACTACGCAAAAATGTTGGGTATTGCTCACACCAGGGGCGTAATGTTATTGACTGCAGGGTACTTAAATTACGCTGGTGTCGGGCGGGACGGTCATCGGCAAATTCTTATCAAAACAAAAAAGATTGCAGGAAAATGAAGAACCTTTGCGCACAAACTTAATAAAATTAATTTATAAAAACACAGATCATCACAAGTTTAAATCATAATTAATTACTTCGGATATCAACTTCTCTCCCCTAAACATCGTAGGTACGTTTGTTTAGCCACATTTTAAAAAACATGTAGTCCCTGTCTTTACGATCTGAGCCACCCTCTGTTCATATTTATTCTCAACCTCTCCCTTTCTTTAACAAGCATTTGCAATGCATTAGGTCTCGCATTTACGCGAGTTTGAGCTATTGACATTGCAAATAACAATGTCTATTGGCATTGTCATTTACAATGCCAATAGCTTTAACTCGTGTAACTGCGAGACCTATTGCATTGCAAATGCTTGTTCATTACTGTTTTCAAGTTTATTTGTTTTTGCTCAGCTAATTGAAGCCATTACACATTGATAAAACAGACTCGGGTAAGTGTGACTTCAAAAACTGTCGTATAAATATAACTCAGTGCAATTTTAAAATTGTAGCTCTAAATCCATGACACGTAAAAATGTCTGCTTACGATAGAAGAAGTGTTATACAGTGGCATTAGACAAGTTATAAAATCAATCACAAAACGATCAATATCTTGTAAATGAATTAGTAGTAATAGATATTTGGGTAAAACCACAGTCACTACTATCACACCCGTTATGTTGAAGCTTGAAGTGTCAATGCGTAAATAAAAGTAATCACATTCTGCAAGGCAAGATTTTGCTCAAGTCCTGTAGGACATAACTGTCTGATAATCAGATAGACATGAGTAGAGTGTTGTTATTTAGTTACCCATTGATCGGTGCTTCATGTATTTATGCAAGAATAAAAGTGTAAATCATAGGTGATGGTTTGCATGCAACAGGACTTTAAGCATAAAAACGCATATGAGAAAGAGGATGGGAAATGCAGTTTATGTTCCACGAATGTCCGGCAGGGGAGCAGCTTTTAGCAACTTGCGGATTTTATTTAGAAATGTTATCAAACCGCAAATAGCTTGAGAGTGAGCGTCGTTGAGCAGGAAATCTACTGCTGCTTGAATTGAAAAGAACCTTGTGTAAGCCATGTTTGGCAAAGGAGTTTGCTGCGGTCGTTAGTTATGTTGCAGTTAGCGCTCTAGCGTTAGACGCTAGAGCGCCGGGGCCTGAGACGCGATGCGTACACCATGAGCGTGGCGTACGCGTTTGTAAATAAAGGGGCGCGGCCTGAGAAGGCAGTTCGCGCCGAGACCAAGACGAACAGTGTGGCGTGTCTCATTGCGGCTGCGAGCGTGCGCCGCGAGGCCCGCGATACCAGCGCTAGCGGGACAACACTGGCGACGAGGAACGGGACACTCACCTCCGTGTGCCTCATTATCGACCCGTGCACCGCGGCGGTCCCGCGCTCGCACGTGGGTCTGCTGTTCTGGTCGGAACGGCGCTCGTTCCACTGAAATCGGAGCTGATCCCTCGAGTGGCCTAGCAGTTCACCGGTGAGTGCACGTGTGCACCAATCATGCACCTGATCGGCGGAAGAACATTCCCGCCTCCTGCAAGGGTGATTTTCACTGGGGGTCGTGCCTTGCCCCGGCCCTGAAGCATCCTAGTCTACCCGGTGTGGGGATGCCCTGACTCTGCGGCCTACTCCTGCTGTGTTGCGTCCCAGGGAGCCATGGGTGACGATGAACGCCCCGCCCAGGCAGTGCCACTGCATCCACCATCTGGCGTCCTGCCGCCTTTCAGCGAGACTGCTGACCCTGCCACAGCCGCCCCACACTGGCAAACGTGGATTGGCCGGCTCAATAATTATTTCACTGGCACTAGAGAGACTGACGGAGCCGTGAAGAGGTCACTACTGCTCCACTATACGGGGGAGGAGGTGTATCTCCTCTTCAAACACCTTCCTAACACAGGGAACGCAGACGACTATGATGCGGCCGTGGCGGCCCTCAATGCGCATTTCGACCCCCAACTGAACCCGGACTTTGAACACTTTAAGCTGCGCCAGGCAAGACAAAGGGAAGGGGAGTCAGTGGATGCATTCCACGCTCGACTGAGGGTGTTGGCGGACACTCACCTCGTCAGAGAGAGAGCCAAGGAGGAGATCAGAGCACAGCTGATCTGCGGCATACGAAGCAAAAAGCTACGAACCCTCATCCTTCGCCAACCGAACATCCCGATGGCAGACATCCTGGTGCTCGCACGGTCCCACGATCTGTCCGACGCCCGAGCGGAGGAGATGGAGATGGCGCTCACACGAGGAGCCGGGTCAGGAGTGACGGTCAAGACGGAGCGGGCCGACGCAGTACAGACGCGTGAAGCGCCCCGCCGACCCGCGGCCAAGAAACCTGCGGCCTTGTGTGGATACTGCGGGTATGACGAACACCCAAGCAGGACGTGCCCCGCAAAAGGGAAAGCGTGTGACAACTGCGGCGTAATGAACCATTTTGCGTCTGTTTGCCGCAAACGCTCCACGCAACAAGACCGAAGGGGGAAGAGGCCAGCGAAGAACATGGTGAGACAGCTGTCCCAGCTGTCGTTGTCCTCCCACACCAACGCAGGCCGCAAGCAAGCACAAGCCCTGCGAAATGAGGTCTCTGAGTCCGACGATGATGAGGGAGAGACGTACCTGGTCTCATTCACCAGAGCCCTCAAGAGCTCGAGAAGACCGCAGCCGAGGTGAGACGTTCTAGTCGCCGGATCCCGAGTAAACGCTGTGATCGACACTGGGGCGTCAGTCACCGTGATGGGGGTGCAACAGTACAACCGCCTCCAGCCCAAGCCCGAGCTCAGACGATCGAAGGCCCAAATTTATGCCTACGGAAACGATGTGCCGCTGCCCCTTGCAGGAAAGATGACGGTGCCAGTGAGGACAGAAGATACAGAGATAACAATTGATATACACGTGATCAATCAGGAAGCAGACACCCTCCTAAGCGGGCATGCAGCCGAAGACCTGGGGCTGATAGCATTCCTCCGGAAGGTACAAGACTCCCAAACTGCCACCCTGCTAGACCAGTTTCCGGAGCTGTTTACTGGCCTCGGGAACATCCGACGCCCGCCAGTCAAGCTCCACATTGACCGCTCAGTCACGCCTACAGCGCTAAAACACAGACGGATTCCCTTCCACTTACGCCCACTCGTGGAGGAGGAGTTGAGGAAGCTGGAAGAGCAAGGCGTCATCGAGACAGTAACCGGGCCCACTCCATGGGTATCCCCCATGGTGATAGCAGAAAAGCCCCGCCAACCAGGCAAGATCCGAGTGTGTATCGATATGAGGCTGCCCAACAAAGCCATCAAAAGGGAGAGACACATCACGCCTACGATGGACGACATAATCGCAGACCTCAACGGGGCCCGGTGGTTCTCCAAACTGGACCTCAACGCAGGGTACCACCAGTTAACGTTAGCTGAAGAGAGCAGATACATCACTACCTTCAGTACACACCTAGGGCTGCGAAGGTACCGACGCCTTAACTTTGGCATCTCTTCGGCAGCGGAAATATTTCAGAACACTATCAGAGACATCTTGCAGGGGCTACCATGAGTGCTGAATGTCAGTGATGACATACTGATACACGCCACAACCGTGGATGAGCACTACCGGCGGGTCCGGTCCACACTGACGCGGCTGAGGGAGTTCGGGGTCACGCTACACAAGGAAAAGTGTCAGTTCTTTCAGCAAAAGATCGAGTTCTTCGGGTACACGTTTACCAATCAAGGCATCCAGATGGACCCGAGGAAGTCCCAGGCCATCAAGAACGCCCCGGCACCAATATCCGCGTCCGAAGTCCGTAGCTTACTCGGGATGGCCACGTACTGCGGGCGGTTCATCCCAAATTTGGCTAACACGGCTGAGCCTCTCAGACGCCTCACAAAGAATGACACCCTGTGGCACTGGGGGCAGGAGGAAGAGGAGGCATTCCACGCCATCAAGACCACGCTCCTTGATCAGGCCACACTGGTCTATTTCGACCCGACCAGGAAGACTGAGCTGCTCGTCGACGCCAGCCCGGTGGAGCTGGGCGCAGTTCTCACACAAGAACAAGAACCGGGGAGATGGGCAACCCTGGCCTACGCCAGCAAGGCACTTACAGCAACCGAGCAGAGGTACTCTCAAATTGAGCGTGAAGCATTGGCCATCCGGTGGGGCTGCCGACACTTCCACCTGTACGTCTGCGGACACCCCTTCACGGTGGTGACGGACCACCAACCGTTGGTGCCCCTGTTCAAAGGGACAGCGCCCCACCCCCCTCCGAGGATTGAAAGGTGGGCCATCGGGTTGCAACAGTACCAGATGGATGTGATCTATCGGCCAGGTGCAAAGAACCCGGCGGACTTTTTGTCGAGACACCCGGAGAGTGAGGAGACGTCCCCAACGGGGAAGGAAGAAGAGGATGACACCGAAGCACACATCGACCTGTTGGCCGCTTTGACTTGCCCCCAAGTACTAACGATCCGGGAGATCTTACAAGCCGCGGAACACGATGCAGTGATGGCAAGGACACGAGGGGCTCTCCAGAAGGGGTCATGGGCTGATTTCCTACAGTCCGCCAACTCGTGGACAGAAGAGGAGAAGGACTTGCAGCAGATCTGGCGAGTGCGGAATGAACTAAGTGCGACCCGAGAGGGAGTCATCTTGCGGGGGTCAAAGATCGTCATGCCGGCCGCACTGCGCCATCAAGCCATGCTCATTGCTCACAACGGCCATCAAGGGACAGAGAAAATGAAGGCCCGAATGAGGGCGAAAATATGGTTCCCGGGGCTGGACGGCATGGTGGAAGGCGTAGTGAGGAGCTGCTCCGCGTGCCAAGTGACGAGCGGCCCTGAGCCTCCAGCTCCCATTGTGACAGAAGAACCGGGAAAACACCCGTGGGACAAAGTCAGCATAGATTTTGGAAGCCTCCCAAACGGGAAAGCGTCACTAGTCATCATAGACAATTTCTCTAAATATCCCGTGGTAGAAGTCTTACCATCCACAGCGTTCACGTTTGTGGGACCAGCACTGGAAAAAATATTCAACATGTTCGGGCTCCCCTCTGAGCTAAAAAGCGACAACGGACCACCCTTCCAAGGTCACGAGTTCAGGGAGTTCCTCCAACACCAGGGGATAAAGCATCGGCGAATCACCCCTCAATGGCCGCAGGCCAACGGAGAGGTAGAACGCTTCATGCGGACTCTGAATAAAGTGATACGGATAGCCGGCGTGGAGCATCTAGACCCCGAAAGGGAGATTCAACGATTCCTGGGGGAGTACAGGAGCACGCCCCACTGCTCCACCAAGCAAGCCCCATGGACTCTCATGCTCAAAGGTACGCGTCGCGATGGGCTGCCCACGGCCCCCGGGTGGACGCCCCCGCCGTTCAAAGCGGAGCAGGCCCTTCAACGACGGGCGCACTGAAACCGGCAGGTGAGCCGGGCCAGAGGCAGTCGGGAACGTGACATCAGGCCAGGGGACAGCGTCCTCGTAAAAGATCGGAGGCCGGGAGGTAAGTTCAAACCCCGGTATGAACCAGGAAGTTGGACAGTTGCACAGAGACGGGGTACCATTATCACAGCCGAAAGAGGGGCAGAGTCGACCACCAGGAACATCTCGTGGTTCAAACGCATTCCCCAGGCCACTGAGCGCGACCCCGGGGGACTGAACGAGGTGGAGGAAGAGACCTCAACCCCCGAGCTGGGACCTGGGCCAACATCCAGCAGGGCCAGCTTCGCCCCAGAGCCGAGTCATCCTGCCCCTGAGGGAGGTGAAGCGGGGACCAGCTATCCAGCCAGCTCCGGCACTTGTGCCACCGCAAGGTATGGTCTGAGAGAGAACCCCCCGCCAAGCAGCCGCCTCAGACTTTGCCTGCCAAGCAAGTGAGTGACTGTCAGAGACTTAAATTAGTTTTGTTATCCAAGTTGGGGAGGGATGTTGCAGTTAGCGCTCTAGCGTTCGACGCTAGAGCGCCGGGGCCTGAGACGCGATGCGTACGCCATGAGCGTGGCGTACGCGTTTGTATATAAATAAAGGGGCGCGGCCTGAGAAGGCAGTTTGCGCCGAGACCAAGACGAACAGTGTGGCGTGTCTCATTGCGGCTGCGAGCGTGCGCCGCGAGGCTCACGATACCAGCGCTAGCGGGACAACAAGTTAGAGCTGGGCTAACACATAGAAGGTGAGATAGATTCTCCTGAGATTGACCACAGAGCCGACACTCGGTTAATGCAGGGCACATCGAGCAATGTGGTAAAAGATCGAGTGATGTGAAGTTTCCCATCCTGATAAGCAAGTACCTAATTTTGAAGTGCACAGCAAAAATGTCTGTAAGATAATTTTTGATCTTTCTTTTGTTATTTATTACTTATAAGTAAGCAAGCTTTCGTGTCATAAGGGTCGGGCGATCTTGTACAAATGATGCTTTTTGTATTAGTCCATTTACCGCTTTTTAAAAATCCTGGTGTGGGGGATTTTGATTCCACAAAGTTGCAGCTGTTTTAAGATTCGATGCTTCATGAAAGGAGACAGTCCAAGAATGTTGAGCGGCTGTATGATTCGTTGAGGATACTTCCTTCCAGATGAAGTTTTTCAGTGTTCCTACCTTGTCAGCACACGTAGCATGCAGATATTTTAGAGTGCAGGCCTTTTGAGCCAAGACGTGGTCGCATAATGTGAATTCCGATCTAATTTGAGCTGCTGCTGAATGAATTGGGTGTTTAAATAATCCTGTGAACACTTGGCTCTGAGATGTATTCAAAAAGGTGCCCAGTTTCCCGGGAAAGGCTTCCGAACCGTATGCTAACATAGGGATTAGCCTGGCTTTTACTATTTTCAGCAGAGGTTCTAAGGTGAGTTGCTTGGTGTGTTTAAAAATGGTCGGAAATGCAAAGAATAGTGATGCACACTTTGGTTCAGGGAATTCTCGTGAGTTAGATGCCCTCTCTTTTCATCTAACCAGCATCCAATGTACTTGTATCTAGGGGCGGCAGACAGGCTGTGTTTTGTGTGTTACGGGTTTGTTCTTTTACCTTTCGAAAATCACATTGGTCTTCTCAACGTTTACTGCCATACCGTTCCAGTACTTTGTGCAAATAAAACATCGAGCAGCCTTTGTAGTCCCCTGGCTGTTTGACTCAGAAGAACTGCATCGTCAGCGTAAAGAAGGGGGGTAATGAGATAATGTCCCAGTTTAGGAGCATCACTGACAATAGCATCCAGGGCAGGCACCAAGTCACTCATCAGTGAGTTGAAAAGAGCTGGGGCAGGTACGCACCCTTGTTTCACTCCTTGCTCTATCCCAATCTTATTGGATACTGTTGTTTTATTATCAAGTTTGACTCTGGCCCAGGTTTAAGAGTATAGTAATTGAATGCCTCAGAGTAAAATGTAAATCTGTATTTGTAAAGCATGAACTATTCACCCTTACGCCTTGTCGTGGAAATTAAGTGAGCTATTGCCCAGAGTCACATGGTGCTCAGCTGAGCTGCTGCCGGAGCCGGGGATCGAACCACGAACCTTGTGCTCCGAAGACAGCTGCCCTGACCGCTGCACCACACCTCTCTACCGCAGGGCTGTCCCAGTTTTTGTGTTTCGACAAAAAGAGAACCCTGTTGGATATGGCCTTGCTGTAATCTATAAAACAGCTGTAGAGGAGTTGGTTTTTCTGTATCTGTTTTGACACTAACATCCTAATTGCTACTAGGGTATCAGTGGTGCCCAACATGGGTCTGAAACTGGTTTGATTAAATGAAATCAAATGTTTCGAGCTGGCCCATGCTTCTAGGTCTTCCAGTAAAGGAAATCAGATGTTTTGAGCTGGCCCATGCTTCTAGGTCTTCCAATAATAGAGAAGCGAAATACTTATCGTCTCATCGCTCTCCAAGACGTTGAAGCTATCTCTCAGGATTCGCCACTGGGCCTTTTTTATAAATTGGGTGCATGATTGGTCCTTGCCAGGAAGAGGGAATAGTGTCTGGTATGAGACATGTTCTAAACATTAAACTCAGTACAAGATACGTTCTCAACTAACAGAAAAAGGGGGTTGTAAGGAAAAAAATGTTTCTATTTAAGGACGAGAACTCTTACTTTCCCAAAGATGACATGCTTCATCATGAGGCTCACTCCTCACACCGGGACCGCGAAAAGATGAGGTGTTTTAAATGGGGGTAGCCGATGAAGTGGGTGAGCCAGGGGCAGAGTGCAAAAAGAAAAAGATAAAGTAATTAAAATTGCCTAATGGGACCTAATAATTTTATTAAATGGTGCAGAGGGACAGGATTAAAAAAAGGCGGGTTATTAGTACACTGTCTTCATCTGATAAAGGGATAGAGTTTACCTCTCTTCAGCCATAAGGTACGGGTACCCCACAACAGTCTCGGCTGCCGTTTGCAGTCCGTGACCTCCTCAGTACGGCAGGGTCCTGGCAAGAGCTCTTGCCTATTGGCACGAACCTAACTGCCAGTATAATCATCTGAATAGTTTTATCGTTATCGCAGAGTGACTTGTTTTTTGACGGGTTCTGAAGAATGCCCATGAACTCCACCTGGAGTCGAACAAGGGCAGAACATGTTGACCTTTTAATAGGGGTATATTTGTTTCCAACCCCTAGTCCTCTTCTTTTTTTAATCCTGTCCCTGGGCACCAGTGAATAAAATTATTAGGTCCCATGAGGCAATTTTAATTACTTTATCCTCACTGCAGTCCTCTTCCTAGCCCTGCTTTCCCAATGGAAACCGCACCTCCAACAGAGCAAGGAGGCCGGAAGAAGGAGAATTGGAGGGTGGGGGAGACCTCTGGAATTGTGTTAGGTCTCCAGCTGAGTGTTCCTTTGTTTACTTTGCTTCCTTTGTTTTCCTAGAAAAATTTCTATGGGACCCCACTTGGTCCAACTGGCTGGACGAACGAGTGGGGACCACCCGACCAGACCGCAGGCTGCACCTGAACCTAGTCCGGCGACCTCCGCGGACCGTCTGTGTCTCACGCTCTGCGGCCACCAACTATCGGCAGCCGCACTCGTCCGCGCTCCCGTTCATGAATGCTGGCAGATGGGTGCAGGCCATCAGTGGACAGCGGATCGCGTCTCATGCGATTCCCGCGGTTGACTGGGCTCAAGCTGCAGGGGGGATTCAAGCTGCATGGAGGGACGGGGAAAGGGAAAAAGAGCAGGCCCAGCTCGTTCGCCCACAGGCTCCCCCCTCATGTTGTACGTCTTAATGGCACAAAAAAAAATTGATTATGAAAAGAAACATAATAACTATATAAAGTTGTGTTTATTGTTTGAATTAAAGTCTTTCTAACAAGATCTCTCACTAGATTTGATTAAAAAAAAGTATTATTACTTAGAGAGGCACTTCATACCAGGGCTATTGCAGATGAGGGCACACCAGAGTGCAGGACCAGCTTTAGAGTAAGGCGGCCGTGGGAAGAGTGCCCTTCACTGGTCACTGTATCTGTACCAGAACTTCACAACTGTGATAGGAAATAACCAGCTTGCTATTTAAGAATGATGCAACAGTTCCTGTTGTCACAAAAACTGGTATGCTGTGTGGACCATCTCTGAAGCTCGGAAATAGGCTCATTATTTACAGACCAGGCTAAAAGCTAGTACTTTGTCTAGAAGTACAGGAGTGAAGGTGTTAGGACTGGAGTACACTCAACAACAATGGTAGAGGTTTTCTTATTTCCTGAAAGAGGGATGGGCAGAAATACTGCTTAGGAGGCTTCTCTGATTTACGCACGAAGGCTTTTTATTGAAAATATATGTTATGTTAGGAACATTTGTAGTGCGCACAGCTGCCCCAGCTAAGGGGCGTCCTGGCGCATGACAAGGTACACATAACTAACACTGAAGCATAAAAACGGAGGGAAAAGAGAAGGCGCAGCTAGAAGAGGGGAAAAATTAAAACAAGAAGGTTTTTATAACTTTGCGGAACAAAAGAAGATCTTCCATCAGGCGAATTTCATTCGGAAGAGAGTTCCAAAGCACCGCTGCTTTTACCCGGAAGGACCGGCCACCAACTCGGCTAAGCTTAAACCTCGGGACCAGAGCAAGCGCCTGGCCCAGTGATCTTAGAGAGCGGGTTGGAACATAGCAAGACAAGAGATTCGAGAGGATCTGGGGGGCTGATCCCTTCAAGATCTTAAAAGCCAGACATAAGACTTTAAAATGAATTCTTGCTTTAACCGGCAACCAATGCAGAGATCGAAGGGTACTAGAGACAGAGCAGGACCTGGGCAAGCCGACTATGGCTCTAGCCGCGGCGTTTTGGACACGTTGGAGGCGGGTGATTTCTGCCTGGTTTGCCCCTACCAGGAGAGAGCTGGCATAATCCAGACGAGATATTACTGTAGCCTGAACTACCAGCTGCCTGGTAGGGGGGTCAAAAAACTTCAGGACAGGTCTTAAGCCCCGAAGGACCCCAAAACAACAGGCCGCAGTTTTCTTAGAGTGCCCCACAAAGCTAAGAGCAGGATCCAACCACACTCCCAAGTTTTTCAACTCCGCTACCGGAATTGGAGACGGCCGAAGCTCCGGAGGCCACCATCTGTCCCCCCAGAGCTCCTTACCCTTCCCGACAACCATAACCTCAGTCTTCTTGGCGTTGAGCTGGAGGCAGTTGGCATTCATCCAGCTCGCCACCGCCCTTAGTCCACTCTGGAACCTAGGGGCATCCTGCTCAACATCCCCGCTGATAGTAACCGCTAGCTGAGTGTCGTCAGCATAAGAGACCATGGTCATGCCCCACTGCTTGACGACATCAGCCAGCGGTCTCACGTAGAGATTGAATAACGTGGGACTCAGCGAGGATCCCTGCGGCACCCCCAGGCCCAGAGGATGGAATTTGGACTGGTACGGTGGTATGGCAACGCAGAAGGAGCGGTCGTCGAGAAAGAAACGGAACCACTGTAGGGCGAGCCCACCAATGCCTATCTCCTCCAGGCGCTGCAGAAGGATGCAGTGTGAGACAGTATCGAAGGCGGCGCTCAGATCTAATAATACTAGCGCCGCCATCTGTCCCACATCCAGCACCATGCGCAGATGTTCAATCATGGCGAGAAGGGCTGTCTCAGTGCTGTGCCCAGCACGGAACCCGTTCTGGGTAGCATCCAGAATGTTGGCTCGAGTAAGATGGTCAGAAAGAGCCTGGTTGACGTGGGCTTCCGCGACTTTTGCCGGCCAAGGGAGCAAGGAAATGGGCCGGTAGCTCTCTGGTTTTAAAGGATCCAATGAGGGTTTCTTCAGGATAGGAGAGACCACTGCCCGCTTCCATTTAGCTGGAACCATGCCCGTCGCCAGCGAGAGATTAATCAAGGAGCACACCATAGAGCGTCCCACAAAAGACTGATCCATAAAGAGGGCAGGTCTTAACGGGTCCAAAGGTGATCCAGATTTGATTTTCTGGGCCAACTTATCAAAACTCTCAGATGGAAGCAGGGGAAGAAAGTCCATAGTGGGGAGGCCCGGGATAATATTCAAGGCCCCCGATGGTGGCCCCTTACAGGGAAAAGCGCAGTAGATGCCCTGTACTTTCTCCAGAACGAAAGATGCCAAAGCCTCACAGTGAGAGGTAGAGGCCGTTGCCGGGGAGGAGATTCTTTTTGCCAAAAGATCTTTGAGGGCCTTAAAAATGGATTTGGACGGGTTAGTGCTGTTGCGGAATTCTGCCGAATAGAACACCGCGCGGGCTCTACAGATGGCGCGATGATATACCTTAACGGAAGCCAGATATAACACTTTCTTGGCAGTATCGTAAGACCTCCGCCACTCTCTCTCGGCCCGCCTACAGCTCCGTTTCAAAGCACGAAGGGCGCTGTCATACCAGGGGCTCGACTCTCTGGAACTAAGTTTGCTTGCCATAATGGGAATCAATGAGTCGAGCGCCTTGGTAATCCACTGACAGAACTGATCATAACCCGTTTCTACATTGTCCCAGGGTCCTAGCGGATCTACAACTAAAACTTGGTGTAGGTCCTCTAACCTAAGTTTGTTCCAGTGCCTTCTAGGGACAAATCTAGCTGGGGGTGGTAAATGGATGATTCTCATGCGAGGAAAGCGCGACTGGGTGAGGGTGATCCTCCTGATGTGACAGCTGGTGGTAATGCTGAATTCCCTTCTCCTCCTTAGGTTCTTCAAGATGGCTGCCACCGCCAATTCCCTCAGGGAAAGACAGGAGAATGTTGCGGTAAGTATAAGGTAAAAAGAGCAAATGTCTTATTCCTTTACCAGTGCACCCGGGTGGTTTGCTCTCGAAGGATCAGTGAATAAGATAGGCAGGACGTGTTTCTTTAGTCCATCCGCTCATGGGGTTATCCCAAAGGAACAAAAAAAGGATAGGAATTGTGGGTACTATTACCCTGTTTCATGCACTCAGAAAATGTAGGCTTGTAGCTAGGAGTTACAAAAAAAGAAACTGGGGAGTATAGCTTTGTGGCCAGTGCCCTTGCTTTCCCATCTCTCTATGAATTAGAGCATCCATGCATCTTTGTCTTTTGGGTTCTGGTCGGGTATGGTCAGATATACAAATGCATGACTATGGGGATAATAAGGCCATAAAGTAACAACAAAAACCTACCTCCCCCCCCCCGACAAATCAATCCACCCCCTAGTTGTATAAGGCCCCAGTTTCATCCCTCTCCCAGTCACTCACCACGGAGCCACAACTCTCCTGAGTTGTGGCTGCCTCCTGCGGTTCGCCTGGAGTGGTCCACCACTCTTCGCTCCACGTATCGGACCACTCTTGATTGGGTCGGCATCACCATAATTCCCTGCGTCTTCTCCCAAGGCATAGGTCGCGGTCCCATTCTCGCCGTCGTGTCAGGGATCGACTCAGCACACTGATGGTGGTTGTTCTCCTCTGTGGTGTTCTCTGTCCTACTTTGAGGATGGTAGCCCACTTCTCTCTTGAACCGTCCTTCCTTTTGATGGCCCCCCCCTTTTGTCTGGAAAAGAAAGTCCC
This sequence comes from Triturus cristatus, assembly GCF_964204655.1. Taxonomy (NCBI): domain Eukaryota; kingdom Metazoa; phylum Chordata; class Amphibia; order Caudata; family Salamandridae; genus Triturus; species Triturus cristatus. The sequence continues at coordinate 924,558,667 of NC_140588.1, forward strand.
TCCTCAATGTTTGTGGTGATGTGTCCTGGGTCAGCCCCACCCATATAACAAATCAGCTGGAAGAGGTCTATCCTCACACAGAACCCCAAGACAAACATAGAATTTTAACTAAGTGACTTGCCCTTGCAATGATGCCACCTATAGAAGCGTGCTACACTTGGGGAAGTGTGTTTGCAGAAATCTACACTTCTACGCAAAGCACACCCTCATTAGCAGTGTTACCAGGTGTGTTGAAACAGGTACACAATGAACATGGAGCTGCACCTGCTTTTGAGTTGGGTATGAAAGTAATGGGAAATTTTGAAAACCGTTTCATCGAACGTTTTTATAAAAAATTATGGAGAAGCCACAACTCTGGCAGTGCACCAGCAACTGCCAGCAGTTCTCGATCAGAATCGTGATCGAGAATTACCAAAAATGATCTCAAAACTATACACATTTGCGGGCCAAGACACATTGGGATCACAAGCCATTCAACAGTGCCTCAAAAATGAAAGGTGAGGCTAAGGGTTCCGGCAAGGAAAATAATGTTTCAGAAAGCAGAGAGAGACAGAGATTGAAACAAAAACTAAGGAGTCTAGCCGGGTTGGTTGTAAATTGAGGGACCTTGATAAAATTAAAAAGCTGAATCAGAATCAATATTCTTGCCTTCTTTTCAGGACTCTGACAGTAAAGAGGCCGAAAGAAGTGGGCAGCCTGAGTTCAGCTGTTAAAACGACTATGCCATTCAGAAAAGGGAATCTGAGGTTAGTTTAAAAAAGAAAATTAAGGTCCTGATATTAAGACACAATTTAAAAGTTAATGGAGTCACTAAAAACATGTCTTTGAAACTATGGATACTTCTGCGGGACATGGCTTGGGGAATAGCGCTTCTGGATAGCTTAGCAGAAGTGACAATAGTTCCTCAGACTCACCCCGAGTATCTGCTGGTGACTCCAACCAAGGAACATACAAAGGTTGAAACACTTGATGAGCATGTAATTCCTACAGATGGAATTTATAATGAAGGCTCACAGTTTTCTGTCTTCACTTATTTTTACAGATAAGCACAGACAGAAAACCATATTTTTGTCTATATTTATATTTAAATATGGAAAATACGGAAAACAGGTCTTCTTTTGAGTGATATTTAATGGTGTCAGTCATGACTGCCAGGCAAATAGCTGTTTATCCTAACAAACAAGGGTGGTAAATAAAGACATAGATTTTTTTAATGAAGCTTTAAATTGTTGCGGTTGTGCACTGTACTAAAATGTTAATGGAATGTTATTGTAATGCATACGAGTGACACATTTTATATGGCTTACTATAGCACCAAAACACATGAAATGTTGAATTGCAAGTGGGGCTTGATCAGTTAAATAAATGTGGCAATATACTAGATTCAGGTTAATTATTTCACAAAACACAACATAAATACAATTTAAGGGGGACATACAGCAGAAAAATAAAAACATTCTTCTGGCCACATTTATCTGAGGTTTAGGAAATTATTCTTGTGGAGAGTGACTGGCCACTGATCTCTATAAGGGAGGCACCTCGATGTGAGGCGGTAGTAATGCAAGCGATTTTGAAATAGGCATGAAATCCATTTTATATCAACTACAATATCAAGGCATTACAGGGATTTGTAGCTTTACAATGAACACCCCTCTTTTTCTAGTTTTATAACGTGACAGAGCATATAGATAAGTTTTAGATTATAGGAATTTGAGCTCACACATGCATAAATATGATGTACAAAATGCACTAGACTGATGATAACCTAGTGCAAAAGAAAAATAAAGCAACCCTGAACAATTCTGATGGGTTTTTAGCCAAAATATAGCCCTTGAAAATCAATGCCTAACTGCTTTCTCATTCAATGGGCTTCAACATTGTTATACAAGATTGTCCATGGGCTATAAGAATTGTCCGGGTTTGTTTGCAGCAAGAATCATGAAGATTTTAAGGGAAGATTCTGAAGCTGTATCTTATACTCAGTAGCGGTTTCTTTGTTAGGGCCCTGGGGCTCCGCCCACCCTATTTGCATGACCTTGGATCATGCTGGTAATTGCTATTTGCAGCCATATTTCTTTTACAATGCTAGGTAATACTAGTGACTATGTTCCTTAACATTTTAAAAGTAATGTGGAAGCCTTGCGCCAGTGCTGGAATCGGACTCCTCCTGTCCTGCTGTCTGCCTGATGGATGACGCTCACACTCGAGCATCAGAAATGTCAGGCAGGCTTCTTGTGACACATGCAAGTGCGCATGTGTCACGAAATTGCTCTACCTCTTCTCTGGAAATACGGTCTGACAAGGTGTCAGCCCAGCAATTCACTATATCGAGGTCCTTGGAGACCTCCCGCAAATGACGCGAGGCAGCGTCATGTTTTAAAGCAGCTTACTTGCTGCATTATGCTGAGTGAACAAAGCTCTTGTATGATTTGGTTTCTCCCACATTTTCTGAAAAAGATTGGATGGAAATACACACAACTATCTTATGTGGACTGCAAGTAGACATGCCATAGACTAAATATTTACAGACCAGGGACAACAGGACAAACCTAGTAATTAGAATCATTCTCAGTTCCTCAAGCTACACATACATACATTTCAGTGAAGGACAGACAACTTCAGTAGCGTACAAATGACATAGAGAACATTCTTACTGTGATGCAGAAGGCCATATTAAAGGAACTCCATTTGGCACAGGGAAAGTGAAATCATCATAGTCTCTCCTATTCCTACACTAGAAGAGGGGACAAAAGCAAGTACACCTAATGCCCGCTTTCTATACCTGCATTGGGTGCAGTCAGTCATTTTGTTACGTGCAATTGATGTGAAGTTTGAATATCACCTTACAGTGTGCACACAAGAATTTCTACAATACACAAAAAAGTTCCACAAACTCCTAACATCTTAACCATACACCTACAAGAGTGTGCTCAATACAAACAACTCTACACAGTCTGCAATTGCTACATGCAGACACTAAAGGACAGCTTTGTCATTCATTCACACAACAGAGCATGGCAACTTGCTGCATTGCATGCAAGAAAGAGGGCAGAAATGCTTCACATTTCCAAAGATATGGAGCATTGCTGCTCTCTTGCGCTGGCGCACTGTGTGCTGCCTAGCACCATTGCAGGCACCCTGGCACCATATTGCAAGGATGTCTGCATTACGGGCAGGATGGCTTATGTGCAGGAAGGGAAACATTCCTGCACAAGAACAATCCTTGGAGATATAGTCCTTCTATAATTGCTGCAGAATACAGCACACTTGGAAAGTGGAATTAGCAAGGAGATATAAAGATATTTCTCCTTGTTACACCTCTTTTGGGTATGCACACCATTTTGGTTCATACCCAGGTTTACAAGTCTTTGTAAATCTGGGTTTGCATCAAAATGCATGGGTGGGTGCATTGGAAAGCCCATGCTCCACCCACATAATGCCTACCTGACTCAAAGTAGTGCAAGGCAGAGCTATGCATTGCCTTGCATTACTTTGTATTTATTAAATATTATATTATGTAGATTTGAAGAACACACTATCACTCAGGTCAGTATTCTGGCACTGAGCAGTTGTGAGTTTCGGCACACCTAGGGCCGAGTGGGACTACTAAAAAAAAACAGGTCTTCAGCTTCTTGCAAAAATCAAGAAGTAAGGAGGGGGCTCGTATGTGTAGCATCAGGTCATTACATGCTTTAGGAGCAATGTAGGAGAAGGTTCGACCACCGGATAAGTTTTTATGTGTGCGTGGGATTTTTGGAGCTAGGAGTCTGGCCAAGCGGAGGTGTCTGGAAGGTTTATGAACGCAGGCACAATTATTGACGCATGCTGAGCCAGTGTTATGTAGTGCCCTGAAAGTGTGAGTAAAGAGTTTGATTTCTGCTTGTTTGTAAATGGGGAGCAAAACCACAGAAACTTAACTAAACACAATTAAATGACAAAAAGTGGTTTTGCATGCCTTAGTAAATCCTAGTTAAGGACTTGCATTGTCTTGCAATGAATTGAGTCACGCCAAGTTCTGACAATGCAAGTCCTCAGTAAATATGTCCATAAACATTTCGGAGATTGCACTGCACAGCTCAGAGAAATACATACCCCATTACTTGCACTACAAAAAGCTGATCCATCAGTTCCTTCTCCAATCATGTCAGATTCAGTCTTTGTGTCCAAGGATAAAATGTAGATTTACCACAGTGGTGCTCAAACAGATTCAAGGATTCAAGAGTGAAATCAATTTTAAAAAGCTACCTTGGAGAAAAGTGGCTATCCTTCATAATAAGCATCCTTTGGTCTAGGAACAGCACACCATGGCCCATAACAATGTGAAGGAATTCAGGCTAATTCAGGCAGATTTAGCAGAAAAACATCCGTTAAGGTAGATTTGATAATCAGATCTCAAACCAAGTTCAAGACAGACATGTCAGCAGCAATACAAGCAACATTAAAAGGAGAAAAGCATTCTGACAGCTTTCCAGGTAAATACTCCTACAACTTTAATACAGGTACGGCTCCAATGGTGTTCATAGCCAAAGGTGGAGATAGGAATGTTCCTAATGAGCAAGCTAATTTAGAACAAATTAAAACAGCTCATGAGGGCATAGCGTCTGCCCATGCAGACACAAGTGCTAAGGTATCAATGCTACAACAATACTGCTGGTCATTGTAGGAGAGTAGGGTCTGCTTTCTATGTTCACCCCCACTTTTTGCTTTTGCTTTACTGGTTTTCGACTTAGATGTGGCTGTGGGCCTGCTAATCAGACCCACAGCCCTGCTGTTCTCTCTCTAAATTGATACTATGTACTTTAGGTGCATAACCCATTTGGATAGGATCACCTTATTGGCCCCTGTACAGTGTACCTTAGGTACCCAGGGCATAGGTGTATCCTAGGCCTACCAGGGGCTGCAGCATGTATTATGCCACCCTGGCCTGGCCTTCCATTATGACACAACTGGCCAACTTCTCACAGTCATATCTACAGAAACTAACTAAAACCAATGTACGGCCAAGTATTATTTGCCAACAGATAAAACACTCTATTATTTCAAAACTAGCACACACTCCCTTTAATATCTCTGATCCCCCATTCAGGGTAATTTTCCTTGATTATCTTGGGCCAATCATCACGGTGAACCATTATAAATTTCTATTAGTTGCTGTAGATTCACGCTCCAGATTCCTGTGGGTTTGGCCAAAAACGAATTCTAATGGTTGAGTGGTCATAAGAGACTTGCAGTACCTAATAGCAATGGGAGCAGTTCATACTTTTTATTCAGACAATGGTCCTGCATTTGCAACGAAAGTGTTCAAGGAAGCTATGTCTCCTCTGGTAGTACGTCTACTACACTTACACCAGTTTCACCCGGAAAGGAACAGTGTAGTAGAGCATGCCAATGGTACATTTGACTGCTAGGTCATTGACTGAGCACTGAGCTGGCTGCATAATCTTTACAGAGTTCAGAGAAAATTCAATAATCTACCTACAAGAGTACTAGGTGGTCGCACTCCATAAAAGATGCTCTTTGGAATATCCATGTGCATGCCTGACCATGAGATCCCTAAAAAGGTGGCAAAAACAAAAAGGTTTCACCCAAGGACTCGCTTGGATTTTATGCAGAACACCCAAGAGGTTTGAACCAAACAATATAATGTGAAGCATTGCCACTGTGCCACCAGAGAAGAGAAGATTATTAAAGCTGCTGACAGGTGGCACCCCAAAGTGAGAGAAGTAGCTCAATTAAAAAGAAATCCCAGATAAACAAGTTTTTGGGCCATTGTTTCAGTTTTTGGGGTAGAGAGCACATGGATGGTTATCCTTCTTCTATTGACTGCTTCAAAGTGAAGCAGGAAGGTGTTCATTAATCACATGAAAAAGCATTATGTGGCCGATTCGATCCTGTAGCCACCCTCCCTTGGCACCAAGGTGCATTCAGACCACACTTACTTCCCTATTCTGCAAGAACTACCCCGAGAAGAGTAGAACCATGCTGGAATCCTGAGTCTCCAGCTTTATACTAAGAGACAGATTACATGAGGAACCTGATCCTACAATTTCAAGAATCTCAACAGTTGAAACTACTGCTGTGGTTTACCAGGAGCCATCAAACGGATCTACAGTGACTAAGATGGTACCACCATACAAGAATGATTCTGATGCGAAGTTTGGATTTACTAACATACAAACACATCCCACAATTGTTCAACATCACAGATGAGTTCCTATTTGCTGCTGGTTTCATGCCATATATCTTGTACTACTGTGGTTCTATTTATGGATTGCCACTGAAGTGTTGTTTCTCTTGATGTGTCTTATCAATCAATCAATAAAAGTAAGCTTTATTCGATTGTGAGAAAACAATCATAAAAGCACAATAAAATATAATTACAGCAACAATTCATATTTAAAATGAGTTCATAGGAGTTCATTTACTCGGAATTTATAACATTTCCATAGAATAAAACTTTGCTAAAACCGACAAAACCCCCATTTAAATTGGAGAAACATTTAGGTAAGCATTTGTTTCCTTTAACTCAGGACCTTTTTCAGGAAAATTGCCGTCCTGTAGACAGAATGCACGTTGTCTAGTTGTTGTAAAGCCAAAAGTGCAGGTTGACATTGGCGAAGCCCAAACAGTTTTAATACATGTACTTATTAATAATAATAATAATAATAAATGCTTTATTCGATTGATCCATGTGGAATCATAAAAGCCAAAAAATACAAACTAAAACAGATTCAAATCAATTATAAAATACATTCAAAAAACGATTGTGCATTTAAAGAATTAATATCCATGTCACTTATCACCGGTCACCATCCACCCCCCTCTGCTCATTACTATCCCAACGCATTGTTTTCCTGATTCAGAGCACTCTTTTCATGTATAAAGCAATCCTCCAGGCAATATGTGGATTTTCTAGGCATTGCAAGCGAATTAGCGCTATGCAACACTGTCTTAAACCATACGCTTTTAAAACGGGTACAAGTAATACTTTTTTTGTGTCACATAAAATTTACAGAAGAACATCACGTGTAATGTTGTCTGAGTTTTTTTGGGAATCACACGGGCAAACTGATAAATTATGCGACCAGTCATTCGTTATAGGAAATGACAATAATCTATGGATGGATCCTAACCTGAATCTAAAAAGCAACATTCTGTCAGACCCACTAGATACAAAGGACAGGTATGGCTCCAACCCTCCAGTTGTAAGTGTTAACTGGTGTTTCAACACACAAGGTCACCTAATGCTCTCTCTTCAGCCAGGTACACAAGGCCCCTAGATTTTAACACCTTTCTCGAGATACCAATCATTGAGCTGGGGTTTGAGTAAAACTCTGGGTTGCCTAATAGTAATAAAAAAGACTCGCCATACTTCATCCAGGGGATCATAAGAACCCCATCAAGCCTCATTACATCCGACATAATAGTTCTATTCAGTTCCGTCTGTTCCTTTGTCCATATCCTATGCCAGATAAGTATAGGTTCTAATTTAATAAGATCCGATACATAAGCAAGACCCAATTCCTTATGGTAGGCAAAGTTAGACGTGCTTTGTGGTACAGACACAATAAAACGCAAAAAAGCATTTTCCACCAATTGTATCGGAAGTGTGTTCATGAACCCCCATACCCCTGCTCCGTACATGGCCGCTGAGAGACATTTTGCTTTATAAATTTGTAGAATCTGTCCAGGTGGCTTACGACCCAGTTTCCTACAAAAAATGGCAAGTGCGCTGGTGGTTCTCTCAAATGTGAGTTTTTTCGCAGTTATGGTTTTTGTCCAGGAGTCATTGTCATTAAATAACATACCCAGATATGAAAAACTTGTCGTTTGGGATACCTTATTACCTTTCAGAAAAATTTCCCTTCCCCGGCCTCTATATTTCTTTTTTCCACAGTTCATGATAAAAGTTTTTGAAACATTAATAGATAAGCCCAGATCCTTCATAAAAACATTAAAACTGCCTAAAACCCTTTGTAGACCATTTTGCGTGCGTGCCATCAGAACTGCGTCGTCCGCATACAGTAAGGTAGGTATCGGGCGGCCTCCTGCTCATGGGAAGTCTTGACTGCTCTTAAGCAGCTCGTCTCCTAGTGCATTTATATACAAATTAAAAAGGAAGGGGGCCAGGACACAGCCGTGCCTGACCCCCCACCTGACGGAAAAAGCTCTTGTGCACTCGCCTCCCTTACCATATCGGACCCTAGCAGCCGCCTCACTATATAATTGTTGTAAAAAGGCTACTATATTAGGGTCCACACCCAGTGAGACCAAAATCACCCATAATTTGCAATGTCTCACGAGTCAAACGCCGCCGTTAAATCAACAAAGGCCATCAACAGGCGGCTCTTCTTTGCCCTTATATACTTCCCCATTAACATAGACAGATTTAAGCTTTGCTCGACAGTACCTAACCCCATTCTAAAAGAATCTGACCTATGACTTTCACCGTTGAATCAAGAAGGGAGATGGGTCTATAACACCCAGGATTAGATATTTCCCCCTTCTTGAGAATTGGAATTATTGTAGATTCTGCCCAGGACCCTGGAAATGTGGAACTTAAGCTTGCGTTAATTACCTGAGTAATTGAAGGGCCCCACAATTGCACATTATGTTTAAACAGGTCAACTGGGACGCCGTCAGGTCCTGGAGCCTTGCCACCTTGGCTCCGTACCAAGGCCTTTTCCACTTCCTCCAGCGTTACCTGCATGAATCACCGGGTTTACTACTTGAGGAGTAATGATATGGCTCCTCACAAGAACCACATGTGGCTTATCATCCTATTACTGGTTTTCTGTGAATGAAAGGGAACTATATAACTGATAAAACTGTGCTGTTTCCTGTGGTTCAGGAATTCCTACCGCATTCTTCTTCTCACAGAGCACATCAGAATCATTAAGCTGTGAACATCACTGCGCATCCTGTGTAACAAATTATGGGGCCCACTGAACTATAATAATTCCGGGTTCTTTTCAGATCAATCAGTCACTGATGATGATAAACAATTTGATTGGTTATGCTACACTTGATAATGAAGATCCTTATTTAAATGCTGACAATCACAAAGAAATTTATTGTTTTCAGCAATATGGCCATCACGATACTCATAGAACCAGCAGTCCTTGAGAAATATATATTATGCACAATAAACTCTGTAAGATATTGGGTTGCTGGTTGAGGGGCGTGAAACCCTACCCAAGCAGCAACAACAATCCTTGTCAGGGTGAAGTCACAAGCAACCCTAAATTGACCTGTGCTCAGACCTCTGGCAGCTTTGCACAGAGCAGCCAGGCTTAACCTAGAGGCAATGTGTAAAGTATTTGCGCAAAACTTCAAACAGTAACAAAGTGAAAACACAGCACAAAAAGGATCCCACACCAGGTTAGAAAAATAGAGTAATTTTTAATAAATAAAACAAGATCAAAATGACAAAAACCCAATCAGTAGACCTGGAGATATACAATTTTAAAGATTTAAGTGAAAATAGCCCCAGAAAGCACAAAGTGCCAACTGTGGATTTCTGGTCGCAGTAGACCAGGACAAAGTCACAGTTCAAGCCAACTGCGGGGCAGCTACAGGAACCCAGTTAGGACTGTTTAACAAGAGTACCTTAAATCCTGGCTGTGAAGAGTTACGGAGTCCTGCGTTGGGGATGTTTTGCGTAGCCAAGATAATGTGTTGTTTCCGAGGTGCAGCAAGGCGGCTGTACCAGGTCCTGCATCATCATCAAGGATACCGTTGATGAGGGCTTGCCATGCGAAGTCCTGCACCAAGGATGTGTTACACAGCCAAGGCTCTGCATCTTTTTAGAGGAGCTTTCTGAGGAGGAGGCGATGAGAGGTCCTGTATCATGGTGGAGGATCCCATCAACGAGGCTTGCAATGTGAGGCCTGCTTTGGGGATGTGTCACACAGTGGCAGTTATAATGTTGCTGCAAGGCTGCGATGCGAAGTCCTTGTGTTGGGGAAGCCCATTCAGCAGAGTCAATTCATCGGTTCTGCTCTTGGTTGTGTGGCACAGCAGAGGAGATGTGTTGGTTCTGCTGGATCCCCAGATGGTTCTGGCAGAGCACCTTCAAGCCCACTTCCAAGAGTCCAGATCTGGGGTGGCATCACTTGGCAGGGTAGGGCTCACAGTTGCTGAGTCCAGGTGCTAGTTACAGGCGACTAGCTCTTGGAGTCACTCTTCTGGTCCTGGGTACAGGTTATAGGTCCAGTCCTTCTCACCTAGACAAGAGGTCAGCAGGCAGCAGATTAGCACAACAGGCAGCAATCCTTCAGAGCAGCAGTCCAGCAAAGTGGCAGTCTTTTCAGCAACACACCAGTCGTTCTTCCAGGCAGAATCTTCCACAGGTCCAAAAGTGTACTGAAGAGCTGGTGTCTGAGGTCTAATATTCATACCTGTTGTCTCCTTAGAAGTAGGAGGAGCTTCTAGAGGTTTGCCATTTAAGTGCACGTTTCCTGCCTCCCCTGTCTCCAGAATAACCACAGGGGGTATACAATCGCAATATGTAAAAGTGCAGCTCAACACAGCTAGATTATTCTCTGTGGCCAAGGGTTTCCTATGCTGTATTGCAGACCATAAATAACTTGATACAGTACAGCAAATCAATAAAGTGGTTAGTGATTGCAGAATCAGGAAAGCAGGGCGACATTGTTTAAACTTTAAAATAGGCAATATGAAACGCTTCCTCAAATCCATGTAAAATGTACTAAAAAACAGAATGTGAAAAGTGCTTTGTTTAGATAGATTATCATGAGGACCTTGGATTAAAACTTCAGAACAGTCATTTGTTGTGGGAAATGTTATCAGACAGTGTTAGACCTGACAGCCTTAGGGTGGTCTTTCCCCAATTTTTTGTCCGTCTCCCTCCACTTTTCTGAGATCGACTTTGCTGGCTTTAGGACTTTGCACACTTTACCACTGCTAACCAGTGCTAAAGTGCTTGTGCTCTCTTCCCTAAACATGGTAATATTGGTTCATCCCCAATTGGCATATTTAATTTACTTATAAGTGCCTAATAAAGTACACTACGGGGCATATTCTCAAGGACTTATCGTCGAGTTATCGGCACTTTAGCGCAGCAAAAGTGGCGAAAGAATTATCGCTTCATTCTCAAGCTGGTGCAAACTGCCGATATCGCCAGTTTTCCAGTGATAGCTTCCGCAAACGGATGAGAGTGACAACTAACGCTAATGATATGCAGAGTAGGCGTTCCCGTGCAAAAACACACAAAAACACCACTTTGCGATATTCTCAACGACCAGCCAGATCTGCGATGCGATCCAAAAACAGGCGATAAGGCGCGTAAGCAGCAGGGATTTAACACATGTCTTTCACTGGTGTTAAGCAGGACAACTACCTGCAGTATGAAAGGGAGCCCAGCCCAGAGTCACATCTGAATACCAATACATGTCATGCAGACACTGATCATGCAGCTCGGAGACCCAAGAGGTCCACAACACCCACCGCCACGACCCACAGGCCCCCCCGGACCACCCCTCCCCTGGACTACCACGAGGCAGCGCAGAACAGGACAGCGTACGTTCCTAAAACGCACCAGCCTCAGAGACTTGACGCCAGAGGAAGTCATTGCCCACTACAGGCACAAAAGGACAACCATCCTCTGCACCCTGACCCACATTGCCCACAGGCTGACGGTGCCCACACAGCGGACAACCAACATCCCTCCGCAGACAAAGCTGCTGGCTGTGCTGCACCTGTTGGCCCCTGGTACCTCCCAACAAACAACTGCCAGAGTCGGACCAGTCTCACGCCCAGTCCTATCAAACTTCCTCACACATGTCTTGGATGCATGTGCACAATAGCAACGGCGGGCCCCTGTATCCGCACCACAAGACAGTTCCAATTCGTAGTGTTCCTGCTCAACCAAATCCAATGCCAGCCATTGCCGGACGCCTCTGTGCCCCAGATCCAAGATTGTAGTAACTGAAATGGGGGTGCGCACGGTCATGAAGTCCAGTAGTCAACAGTAGTGCAAAAACAGTCCTTTATTACAAATACATAAAGAAACAATACGAAAAGCACAGCCAACGCCCAACGGGGGGTTTCTTCAGGGCAACGTGTGGATTCAAGTAACTGCATATGCTGCGTGAACTCCCCAATACAATTCAATACTCCGGAAGTCAGTATTCAGCAACCTGTTGGACAAATGGTGACAATGGTCAAGCGTCCGTATAGTCGCAAACCTAATCTAGTACAGTGTACAGCACTTGGGCAAACCGGAATGCTTACAGGAAAGACAACTGCTGCACAAAAAGACCGTAACAGAAGTACGTGTGGTCGTAACCTTTGTAGGAAAGAAAAGGAAGGTTACGGTCACAGGAACTTCTGTTACGGTCTCATGATGCAGGATTTCTCATACCTGTAAGCATCACAGTTTGTATCAGCTCGATACCTTTGCAAATTCACTCCCCCCACCCAGCCATGAGGGCGCTGCCGAGACTGGTGGTGCCTATGCGATCCTGTGCGCCTGCTGCACCCCAGCCCTGATCCCCAGACCGGTCCGCCGCCCAGCAATGACTGCCCGCCAATGCGCACCCAGACCTCAATGCTCACCTGCCGCCACCGGCATGTCACCAAGAGGGCCCACCACATGCTGGTGCAACCTCCTCAGCCGATCGCTGGATTCCGTGCCACAGGCCCCCAGCGCACCCTGCTGCACTGCGCCGCGGTGTCATGTCTGTGCAGCCTGCTGCCTTCAGCATACACTGCAGTCCAGCTGGGCTCACAATTCAAATCGAATCTTGATTGGCAGGACGGCGTATCGAGGCCTACGCATCATCGCAGGCTGCACACCCGCTCAGCTCTGGTGCCACTAACTCAGTGCACCGCAAGTCATTAGCACGTGGCTGTAGGCCTGTCCTGGCCAAAGTGCTTTGGCTGCCACCAACTCCATGCACCGCAAGTCACCGTCTCGTGGCGGTAGGCCTGTGCCGGCCAAAGTGCATCGGCTGCCACCAACACTGTGCACCACAAGTCACCGTCTCGTGGCGGTAGGCCTGTGCCGGCCAAAGTGCATCGGCTGCCACCAACTCCATGCACCGCAAGTCACCGTCTCGTGGCGGTAGGCCTGTGCCGGCCAAAGTGCATCGGCTGCCACCAACACTGTGCACCACAAGTCACCGTCTCGTGGCGGTAGGCCTGTGCCGGCCAAAGTGCATCGGCTGCCACCAACTCCATGCACCGCAAGTCACCATCTCGTGGCGGTAGGCCTGTGCCGGCCAAAGTGCATCGGCTGCCACCAACACTGTGCACCACAAGTCACCGTCTCATGGCGGTAGGCCTGTGCCGGCCAAAGTGTCTCGGCTGCTTCCAACTCTGTGCACCGCAAGTCATGGGCCCTTTATGATTGAGTCTCGTGGTGCGGACGCCATCATGTCACCTCCGGCAGTGGGGAATGTGATGTGGTAGGGCCCTAGGCCCTCATGCATAAATAATGACCACACGGACACACTCAGATAGATAGTGGAAACGACCTTGAGCACGTGCGCCCAGCCCCTTTTATTGGCAGGGTTACATGTCCTGTGACGCCTGTGCTGGATGGGTGTGGTGTGGATGTAAACCAGCCCACAGGGAGTGGTTTGGCATGCTGACAACTAGACCTGTGATCAGCAGATCAGTACAGGCAAGGCCTGGGACATGTAGCGCTGTCCCCCCCGTAAGTGTATGCGGAGTGGGCTGGCCTGGCGTATGCCAGTCCAGCGTAGGAGTGTGAACAATGACCCTGGGGCTCTGGGTGTGGTTCCGTCCTGCGCTGGACAAGGAAGTAACTAATGTGGGTGTCTCTGTTGTAGTTTTGGCGCACCCGGACCGCAATCGGTAATGTTGCACCCTGTGACTCAAGTCCCATGAGATGAGCAACATGGACATCAGGGGAAATCACTGACCCTACATTCATCCATACTTTCATACTTGAATGATCATAGATATGACACATCTGTGTGAATTTGAATGTTTAATGCACATTCAGTGGAGTGTTGTAGCTGGAGCAGTACAGGGCCATGCAAACCCCACTTTACATTGTTGGCCCGTGGAGGGCCAGTCAGAGTCCGTCAGGGAATCACAAGTACATCGAAGAGGAAGAGTTCAGTCCGCAGTCTGATAGCTGTGTCATTGGTGACCAAACAGAATATGGCAGTCCATGTCGAGGTCCAAGGTGAGTGTTGCAGAGTGCATCGGGGGACCAGAACCAAGCAGAAACAGGCCATATGTCAGAGATAAATGCTACTGCTACTGCTTCCTTCTTACCAGTAAGGCAGAATCATCCGCATCTTCATTTTACGATGTTTCATGTGCCTCACATGTGGGTGGTGGTGTTCTGTCTCCAGCACTGTGTGGCACTGACACATCAGGGGGCAGAGATGTGGATATCGAAGCAGCAGCATTAATCTGCGCCTGGCCTTGTGGCAGCAATGCCATGATGAGGGTCTGCAGGGCATGGTAGATCCCAGCCACATCACGCTGGTGTGCAGCCGTGGCAGCCCTTCTATCTGCCTGCAACGCACCATGTTCTCCATGGTCTTCCGCATGTGTCCCATCTCCCGGATGACCCCGCTGGAGCCACTCTGACTAGACAGTTGTCCTTGTCTCAGAGTCAGGACTCCAGCGATGTCATCCATGGATAGTTTGCCATGAGGTCTAACCCCACCCGCACCTAATCGGCCATCTTCTCCTGGCACCCTAACACATGGCGTTGGAAGGCCATGTGTTGTTCGTGTGGGTCCTGGGAGAAAGCCATGGTGGTTGGTGCTTCCTACTGTGTGGTCCGTGCAGGGGGTGAGGTCTCATGGATGCAGCTGGGCTGCCCTGCTCCTGGAGGTGAGGTGCCGATGCTGTCCATGAGCTCTTGGAGGGAGTCGGTATTGAAGGTGGGGAGGTCCTCTTCGTCCTCAGTGAAGAGTTGTTGGGTCTGCTCTGCAGGAGGTGTTCATTCTCCCTCTGCAATGTGAAGGGGAGGTGCAGTTCAACGTTGTGTTCCCATGTATGTTGACGCATTGTACAAGTTTACATACAGACTGCATGACAATGTACATTGTGACTGTTTGGGAGGAGCTGCCTATTTGATGCGGGACAGTGGACATTTTGACAACATTACGGATGTGTGTTTGTACTTGTACATCATCATCTTACATTTTCCTGCTATGCCAAATGTGATTGGTCAGTTTCTACACACAAGCGGCAGCAGTTGTGTCCTCTGTTCTGTTGTGATCGTGTTGCAGTTTGTACCACATTGTTGTCAATGTTGATGTACTCTGCTTCTTATGTGTGTGTGCTGCATTGTGGGAGAGTTGCCCCTGGAGCTCTGATTTTGCTGGCCCTTATCCCTTTCAGGTGGTGTGCCTTTCAATTATGTCCTTATACAGTACTGATATATTGAAGACTTGGGTCAATTGACCTCTTGGTGGGAGTTGGGACTCTTGGGCATGGTTTGTCCGCAGATGTCATATTGACGTCAGGGGTTGTTTGTGCACGTGGATGTGTCAGAGTGTGACCTGCTCCTTTACCGATGTGGTCAACACTCAGCCACCTCAGTGTTGTGGCGTGCACCATGTCATGATAATTGGACTGCAGCCATGCTAATCGTCATGCAGTGTCACTTGCATTGTCAGTGTGGATCACGGACCCACAGCTTTGCTGGGTTCAACACACGTGCATGGGTTTGTTGTGAGATTAGTGATGTGTGGGGAAGGCCCCCTCTGGGCACATAGTCGACGGGGGCCTACTTGCAGTTTCTAGGTGTGCTGCAGTGTGCCAAGGGGATCAGGGACATGCTCCAGAGTCATTGTGGGTGTGCACTGTGCTATGCTTAATTGTGCATGTGTGCCATTGTGCCCATCTCCCCCCGTCCCCCCCAGTCGCTGGTGGTTACTCACCCTCTTGCTGTTGTGTCGGCTCCTGTCGAGCAGTGTCCGGTCCCCCAACTCCTGCCACCGTCTCCACACTGATGACTGTGGATACCATTTCCTCCATCTCGTCCAGCTCCTCCTGTGGCGCTGGACTCCCACCTCCAGTCTGCATTGCTGCCTTCTGGTTATTGCTGAGTTTCTGTTTGGTTTTGCGCTTCACATCATTCCAGCGCCTCTTGACCTCTTCCATTGTCCTCCTCAGCACTCCGATTGCATTCACCTTGGCCACGATGGACTGCCACATTCCATTATTTGTCGCCAATGACACATTGGAGGTGACAAACAGTTGTTGATGGTATTTTATCACCTCCGTTATCAGGATCCTGTTTTCCTGCAGACTGAACCGCGTCTTTCTCTTCTTCCTGTCCTTGCTCTTCCCTGACCCTGAGGTACCGGCCTGGTCCTCCGGGGGGCTTGTGGGGTTCTGGTCGTACTCTGTTCCTGCTCGGCTACCTCCATTGTGCTTCGCAGTTGTTTTATTTTTGTTTGTGGGTTTTTTTCTGCTTTTATAGTGATTTTTCTCGCCTGACGTGTGTAAATTGCAGGCCTGGCACAGCTTATTGCTGATTTTGGCATCGCGGTTGGGCCCATCACAACTTTTTTCACGTTCGGGTTTGGATTTTTATCGCCATCCCGGTAATGGTATTGCAGACATTTGACGCGTTATCGGGTAACTATCGCATGTTACCGCGTTTTGAGAATGATTATAGCACGTTCTCGAGAATATACCCCTACATGTGCCCAGGGCCTGTAAATTAAATGCTACTTGTAGACCTGCATGCTACGCAAACAAATGATAGACCGAATGCTGAATTAATCATACATTCACCCCCAGTCAAGAGATCTGGGATAAATCCATTGTTCTTTTGCTCACCATGCCACCCCTGCTTAGACCCAGCCATATGCAAATCAGTCTTGACCCGGTGCCTTATGGGAACAGTCCAGACCGAAGTGCCAAGCCAGGTCTTCCCTGGACAAGAAACAAGCACCACTGTTGTTCCCTTAACTGAGCTGATTTCTAAGAAGCAGTCCAGATTGGTGAACTGGACAGAGGCTTGTCAGAAAGCCTTTGACTCTCTTAAGGAAGCCATGTGCACAACATATGTGCTCCAGGCCCTGACTTCACCAAGGAATTAATTGTGCAGACAGATGCTTCAGAGTACGGCATAGGAACAGTGTTAGCACAGCTGAATGAGGAGGGCCTTGACCAACTAGTGACCTTCATTAGCAGGGGGTTACTTCCACAAAGGTGGAGTGCCATTGAAAGAGAAGCTTTTCCTGTGGTCTGGGACTGAAAAAGTTGAGACAATACCTGTGTGGGACTCACTTCCTGGTTCAAACAGCTCAGATGGCTCATGCAGATGGGGGGGTTGAAAATCCAAAACTATTGAGGTGGTCCATCTCCCTACAGGGAATGGACTTTACGGTAGAACATCGTCTGGGGACATACCACGCCAATGCGGATAGTCTCTCCAGATTCTTCCGCCTTGGTGGAAAGAGCTCCCAAGGGATTGGGTAGCTCTCCCCACTTTCAGCTGGGGGGACACTTGTGAGACTTAACGGCCTTAGGGTGGTCTTCCCTCAACTTTTTGCTTGCCTCCATCCATTTTTCTGACCTCGTTTTTTCTGGGTTTTGGACTCCGCACCCTTTACCATTGCTAAACAATGCTAAAGTGCTTGTGCTCTCTTCCCTAATCATTGTGCTATTGGTTCATCCCCAATCAGCATATTTAATTTACTTATATGACCCTAGTAAAGTGCACTATGTGTCCAGGGCCTGTAAATTAAATTCTACTAGTGGGCCTACAGCACTGATTGTGCCACCCACACAAGAAGCTCCTTAACCATGTCTCAGGCCTACCACTGCAGAGCCTGTGTGTGCAGTTTCACACTGTCATGTCAACCTGGCAAGTAAACCCTCTTGCCAGGCCTAAACCTTCCTTTTTAATACATATAAGTCACCCCTAAAGTAGGCCCTGTATAACCCACAGGGCAGGGTACAGTGTATTCAGAAGGTAGGACATGTACTTTTAAACTTTAGATGTCTTGGTAGTGAAAAACTACCCAATTCGTTTTTCGTTTACAAGGTCTATTGCTCCCATAGGATAATATTGGAACTGCCATATAACATTGTATGAGCACAATGTCCAATTGGGAGGAGATAGACTTTGAGTTTAGTGTCACCAAACTCACTATTTAAAATCACAACTTATAATGAAGTTGGATTTTACATTTTAATTTAGCAATTGACACTTTTAGATAGTTGACATTTACTGACTTTAGCCAACTGGCACCTTCTGCCAGGGTCTAAAATACACATCTGGGATGGGTGACAGCTGGCTTCTTTCATTCCCTCTAGACCGCATCACACAAAGGAAGGGTAGGTGAGCAGATGTGAATGCAGATGGACCAACCTGAGCAGGATGGAAGGGCGGAGCTGACACACCTGAAAGGGTTGTGTCTTGACCATGCCCAAAGGATTGATTACCCCCCGTTGTGTGTCTGGAGACAGGCCAGGAAGGGCCTCTGTGCACTTCAAAGTTTTCTTTGAAGTCTCCCCCACTTCAAGGGAACCCCTGGGTATGAGTACTGGACCTCTGGCACTACCAAATGAATGCACTTCTGGAACTGTGACAACTCTGCCAGAAAGAAAAGGATCTGATGTGCTGCTCAAGGACTGCCACTCTGCTGAAACTGCTGTTTGCTGAACTCTTGCCTTGCTGCTCTTTCTCTGCCTGGGTGACAAGGACTGGACCTGCATCACTTGAACCCAGAGTGACTCAAAGGGCTTGCTGGCTTGCCCCCTGTTGCCTAAGTCTCAGGGACACAAAAAACTTAGAACCCTCCTATTCCAAACCTTGGGCTCATCTGCTTGCGAGTCTGCTCTGCCTAGTGGTGCCACCCCTGTCCTGGACCCTTGGCAGTGGACCTAGTGGGTTGCTCCAGTGGAACCGGTGCACCCTCTGGATCGAGAGCAGAACTGAAGCATCGCAGCAGGGTTTGGGGGAGACGCTATACTTACTTTTGGTAGCTGGCAAGTAGTTATAGGACTAACATTAAACTTCAACAGGTCTTGGCAATTGGTGGTTAGGCTTTCCACATGTAATAGTCTGTCAGTAGAGAGTCTAATGAGGTCATTACTAAGGATTCCAATGCTTGCACCGAGCAAGCAAAGATTTCAAGCCCTCCAGGTGCACCCCCGGAGTTTTAGCTCTAGTCTTAATCCTAGTTGGTTAGAAGAGGCCTTCATAGTTGTTGTTGACTCTCTCAAAGAATTGGTATCTGATGCTTTAGTACAGGCTCCTGGTGTCTTATTACGCTTAGGAGAGGTTGTGAAAAAGGAAACTGTAATAATGCATTCTGTGATATCTTGAACACAACCGTTGACCCCCTTTCCAGCATCAAGCCTAGAAGTCTCATTGTCACATCTAAAAAGAATGACATGGGGTGGGGGGCAGGATTTTGAGTATCGTTCGTGTCTTGGTGGCAGGTACTTAATCTCTCTTCAACCCGTGCAATCTCTTTATCAGTTTCTCCCATCCCAACAGTTATGAAGTTCATTATTGAGCTACAAGGCTTACCAGGAGACTTAGCCTTGGCTGAAGAAGAAGGATGTTTTCCTTTCCCCACCATGAGTGTTGATGCAGAGTGGGCCGATAAAGAAAAGCCAAGGGGGTGGGCCCAGCCCAATCTCTTCTGGGCTGTAATGGGTGCAGGCGGGCCCATTCTTGCCTCGGTCTTTGCCCAGGCACATGTCTGGGCGTACCCTGCACGCATTATATGCTGCGGGGAAGGCAAGGCGATTAAATAAGCTAAGAGCGGCGTGCCCCCTCCTCCTCAGGCAGTGTAGAATGCTGGTGGACGTAGTCCCACCCCAGCTGCAGAGTAAAATCAGGTGAGTCAAAGTCTAACTGCCAACTACACCCAGTCATGTGACCCAAATCAATCATAGCATTTGTAAGGGCGCAACACACCCGTGAGCGTCTCAAGGCGCTAAGGGGGGAAAAGCTGCTACTGTTCGAAGAGCCAGGTCTTGAGGAGTCGTCTGAAGGTCAGTAGGTCTTGGGTTTGCTGTAGGCGGATGGGGAGGGTGTTCCATGTCTTGGCGGCGAGGTGGGAGAATGATCTGCTGCCGCCGGTCACTCTTCGGATGCGGGGGACAGAGGCGAGGGCGGTCTGCGGAGCGGAGCTGGCGGGTGGGGGTGTAGAAGCTGAGTCGGCTGTTGAGGTATGCTGGTCCGGTGTTGTGGAGTGCCTTGTGTGCATGGGTGAGGAGCTTGAAAGTTATCCTCTTGTTGACAGGGAGCCAGTGCAGGTCTCTCAGGTGGGGTGTGATGTGGTTGCGGCGAGGGATGCCGAGGATTAGGTGTGCGGAGGCGTTCTGGATGCGTTGGAGTTATTTCAGGAGTTTGGCCGAGGTTCCTGCATAGAGAGCGTTTCTGTAGTCCAGTCTGCTGCTGACGAGGGCCTGGGTGACCCTCCTTCTCGTTCCGGTGGGGATACACTTGTAGATCCTGCGGAGGATGCGAAGGGTGTTGAAGCAGGAAGAGGAGATGGCGTTGACTTGCTTCGTCATGGAGAGGGTTGAGTCGAGGATGACCCCTAGATTGTGTGCTTGGTCGGTGGGTGTCAGAGCTGTTCCTAGAGCAGTTGGCCACCAGGAGTCATCCCAGGCCGAGGGGGTGGATCCGAGGATGAGGAACTCCGTCTTGTCCGAGTTCAGCTTCAGTCGGCTGTTCTTCATCCAATCGGCGACGGCCTTCATTCCTTCGTGGAGGTTGGTTTTGGCAGCGTGGGGGTCCATGGTGAGGGAGAGAATCAGCTGGGTGTCATAGGTGTAGGAGATGATGTTGAGGTTGTGCAGTTGGTCGACGTGGGCGAGCGGTGCCATGTAGATGTTGAACAGCGTTGGGCTGAGCGATGAGCCCTGGGGTACGCCGCAGAATATATCGGTGGCTTCAGAGCAGAAGGGGGGGAGGCGGGCGCTCTGTGTTCTGCCGGAGAGGAAGGAGGTGGTCCAGTCGAGGGCCTTCTCTTGGATACCGGCGTCGTAGTGTACGGTGGCAGACCGTGTCGAAGGCAGCTGACGGGTCCAGGAGGATGTGGGCCGCGGTTTCTCCGTTGTCTAGCAGGGCCCTGATGTCATCGGTGGCGGCGATGGGGGCAGTTTCGGTGCTGTGGCTGCTGCGGAATCCGGACTGGGACGGGTCTAGGATGCTGTTCTCTTCGAGGAAGCTGGTCAGCTGGACCCAAAGACAGGTAGCAGGCACTAAATGGCTAAGGCAGGAAAATGCCAACTTTCTAACAAGTTCTAAGAGAGTTTATTATGAACCTGCCCAGTTTTGCGCTAAAGAAAAATTATTTCAGATTTGGCGATGACTTCTACATCCAATTGAAGGGAACGGCCATGGGTTGTCCATTCGCGCCGGAATTAGCCATGCTTTACATGGCAAGATTTGAAGAAAAATATATCTTCAACAATAACCCTTTTGTACATCACATTTCCAATTGAGTAAGGTATATCAACGATATATTTTCATTTGGATTGGCTATGAAGAAACACTTGAAAAGTTCCATTGCTGGTTAAATGATAGAACACCAAACATCAAGTTCAGTGCACATCATAATCCATCACGTATTACGTTTTTAGATGTGGAGGTATAGGCATCTGATGGAGTGTTAATGATCACACTTCACACAAAACCAACTGACAGAAACAAAGCGCTACACTACACCAGCCATCATACTCGCAGCCTTAGAGACAACCTACTGTTTGGTCAGTTTTGGAGGATAAGACGAAACTGTTCTGAAAAATGGACTATCAATTCCATGCAAACAATCTAATGGATAAACTCAAGGAACATGGATATCCCAAAAAATTGTTCAAACGCTTGATGAAAAGAGCGTGGTGGACACCATGTGAAGAGTTATTACTCAAAAAGGAAAACATTAAGCCGCAGCATTGTTTTGTGTATCTACATTTTGTACAAAGTCCAATCAGTTGAAGAAGATTATTAATGAGAAATGACACTTGATTTCAAATTTGGATAAGTCCTTTATTAAACTGTTATTTGCTTTGAAAAAAGCAAAAAGCATTGGCAACCAAATTGTATGAGCAGCTCTTCCCACACCCTAGATAAAAACAACTATAAGAGAATTTCTGAACTTTGCTCCAATTCAAGGACATCATAAATGTGGAACCTGCAATTGTTACAGCCAAGCAATTGAAGGATGTGTGTTCTCACATAAGAATGTGTCTTAGAAACACATAGTTTTTTTCAAATGCAAAACCAAAATGTGGTCAATGGCATAATCTGCCCATGTAATATGCTGTACATTCGCAAAACAAATCAGGAAGTACGCCTACGAATTACCCAGCACTAATCCAGAATTCGAAAGAGGGTACTGTCTGCTCCATTGGATAAAGGAGAAACACACAGAAAACGACCTTCGATAGACAGTGGCGTTTCAAGTGATTGGGTCATAATAATTTCCCGTGTGAGAACCACACATTTGGATTTCACAAACAGTCCTTTGTAAGTGATTTCTGTTGTCGGCACCTCCTCATTTGAATCAAATTGACCTCAGATTTTTGGACTATTAAATAAGAGCTCTCCTTTGTAGGTACTGCACCTTGCTGTTTGGCCATCCCTAACAAATTCGTTTCATTACAATCGATCTTTATCTGACCATAGTACATAACACATTTGTACGGCAGGACCATACATAATTTTATGTATAAACTATCACTTTGGGGATCTCTTAAATAAACTAAACTTTTTTTAAAGTGATACTCCTTTATCGAGTGATGTCCGGCAGTCTCTTTTTAATCTCATGCAAACCCTTTTTGATTATTGGATCAAAGGGAATACTGCTGTGTTTTTCATGATTTATACGTGGTTTTTATGCAAAAGAAATAAAAGAACTAAGAAAATTACATTTTGTAGATTTCAATTCCCAGAAGCCCTTGTTCTAGCTTTGTGCGTTTCGTTTGAAAAACTTTATTGGTTAGAAACCAGGATATAAGTATTTTTCATTCATTCTGTTTTGTTTAATAGGATACTATCACCTTAAAAAAAGAATGGGCATCGCGCCAAAAGCCAAAACTACACTGGATCCGCAACCCGGAATTAGTTAGAGTGTGGACTAATTTAAACCAGAAGCTTTGGAAGCAACTCACTCGACTTTGAGACCGCAAATGAAGACAGCAGCCCGGCCGCCATCAAAGAAACTTAGGGGGATATTCTCAAGAACGTACGATAATCATCGCCAAAATAGGTTAACACAATTTTTCTTATCACTGTCTATCGCTGGAAAATAACTCCGTGTTAACGTCGTATTCTCAACACAGCTGTAACATGCGATAGCATCAAATGTCGCGATAAAATTAGCGGGACGGCGATAAAAATCTAAACCCGAAAGTGAAAAAAGTTGTGATGGGCCCAACCGCGATAAAATATTCAGCGATAAGCAGCACCAGGCCTGAAAGTCCCACAAGTCAGGTGGGAAAAATCGCTATAAAAGCGGCAACAAAAAACACAAACAACTGCGAAGCACCACGGATGTAGCCGGAGCAAGTACAGAGGACAACCAGAACCCCACAAGCCCCACGGAGGACCAGCCTGGGTCCTCTGGGTCAGGGAACGGCAAGGAGAAGAAGAAGAGGAACCCGCGTTTCAGTCCGCAGGAAAACCAGATCCTCATTACGGAGGTGATAGAACACCACCACCAACAGTTCATCACCTCCACTGTGTCATTGGCAACTAAAAATACAATATGGCAGTCCATCTTGGCCAAGGTGAATGCAGTCGGAGTGAAGAGAAGGGAAGTGGACGACTGCAAGAAGCGCTGGACTGATGTGAAGCGCAAAACCAAGCTGAAACTCGCAGCCAACCTGAAAGCAGCAATGCAGACTGGAGGTGGGAGTCCAGCGACACACCAGGAGCTGGATGAGATGGAGGAAATGGTTTTCCTGAGTCATCATTGGTGGCAGGAGTTGGGGGACCGGACACTGCACAACATGACCAGAGCCAGCAGCAACAGGGTGAGTAACGACCAGGGACTTGGGGGACAGGGGAGATGGACACAATGGCACACAAGCACAATTAAGTATAGCACATCTGCGAACAAACCATGCCCAAGAGTCATAACTCCGGCCAAGAGCCCAATTCACCCAACTCTGCAACATCTCAGCACTGTAGAAGCACAGAAGTGATAGGCACACTGCCTGAAAGGGTTAAGGGCCAGCTAAATCAGAGCTGAAGGGGCAACTCACCCACAATGCAGCACACACACATGAGAATCAGAGCACCTCAGCATTGACAACAATGTGGTACAAACTGCAACACTTTCACAGCAGAACAGAGGACACAACTGCTGCCGCTTGTGTGTAGAAAATGGCCATTCGCATTTGGCATAGCAGGAAACTTTGAGATGATAATGTACAAGTACAACCTCACATCCATGATGGTGTAGGAATGTCAACTGTCCCGCATCAAATAGTCATCTCCTCACAAACAGCCACAATGTACATTGTCATGCAGTCTGTTAGTAAACTTGTACAATGCGTGAACATACATGTGAACACAATGTCAATCTGCATCTCCCCTTCACAGAGGGAGAATCAACATGTCCTGCTGAGCAGACACAACAACTCAGCACTGATGATGAAGAGGACCTCCCCAACATCGACACCAACACCCTCCAACAGCTCATGAACAGCTTCGGCATCCCACCTCCAGGAGCAGGGCAGCCCAGCTACATCAAGAAGACCCCACCCCCTGCACAGACCCCACAGCAGGAAGCACCCACCACCACGGCTGTCTCCCAGGACCCCCACGACCAACACATGGTAATCCAACGCCGTGTATTAGAGTGACAGGAGAAGATGGGTGATCAGCTGGGGGTGGGGTTCTATCTCATGGCAGCCAAACTAGATGCCATGCTTGGGTGTCTAATTCCCATTAGGGATGACTTACAGTCCCTAACGAGCACCCACGGTCCGCTCCATGCTCTCCAACAATCCATGACTGACATCACTGGAGTCATGACTCTGAGCCAAGAACAACTGTCTAGTCAGAGTGGCTCCAGCAATGTCAGCCAGGAGTTGGGACACATAAGGAGAATGATGGAGAGCTTGGAGCGGATGCAGGCGGAAAGAATGTTTGCTACGGCTGCACACCAGCTGTGATCTTCCATGCCCTGCAGATCCTCGTCATGCATTGCCACCACAAGGCCTGGCGTGGATGAATGCTCCTGCTACTACTCCATCCACATCTCCGCCCCCTGAAGTGTCAGTGCTACACAGTGTGGCAGACATTCCGCCTCCGGCCCCTGATGTGTCACTGCCACACAGTGATGCAGACAAAACACCACCACCCACATGTGAGGTACCTGACACATCACAGGATGAAGATGATGATGAATTTGGCTTTGTGGTAAGAATTAAGTGGTAGCATTCATCTCCGCCATATGGCCTGTTTCAGCTTGGTTCTGTCCTCTGCATCATGCCCTGGAATAACACCTTCCACTGTCCCAGATACACTCAGCGACACTCACCTTGGACCTCGACATGGACTGCCATATTTTGTTTGGTTACCAATGACACAGCAATCACACTGCAGACTGAAGTCTTCCACTTCCGATGAACTTGTCAATCCCTAAAGGACTCTGGCTGGCCCTCCATGGGGCAACAATGTAAAGAGGGGTTTGCATGGCCCTGTACTGGTCTAGCTTCAACACTCCACCGAATGTGAATAAAACATTCTAATTCACACATATGTGTCATGGCTATGATCAATCAAGTATGAAAGTATGGATGGATGTAGGGACAGTGATTCCACAAAAAGGTACTCCCTGGGTAATGCTATCAATGCGCATGTATGGCTGTGACCCAGATAGGCAGTGACACACACATTGTCATTCAAATCAACACTCATCACAGTTGAATACAAGTGAATGTGCGTAGACTTTATTAGCATATGCGTGTCAGTACGGGAAAGATAAGTGCCACAACATGCAGACTAATGCAGCAGTATGTCAGAATGAGGAACGTTGCCAAGTGCAGCTGTCCACTTCGGGGGAGTGCCTCACCTTTCAGAGGTGTGTGTTAACCCACGTTGTTGTCTGCTCGTGTATTCGGAGTCCAGGCGAATGCAGCCATGTCCACTGCTGTCGTGGGATATGTGACCAGATCTCCAAGATGCAACAAGGTGTTGGGACATGTGCAATGGGTTCCAATCTGTTGTGGCTGCAGGTACGTCGTTACTCATCCATGAAAGCGATTGCAGCTTTGCAGGCTATCATTTCCAACATGAAGTCGTTGTCGACTTCATCAAACAGGACGGCGAGGCAATCCATTAGCAGGTCCGGACAGATGTGCTGCGTCCACCCTCTTTCACCAATTAGCACTACAGCCCAATAAGGGAGCGGTTCAATGTGGTCACTGCATAGAAGGAGTTGTGCAATCTCCCAGGTCCAGCTACCAGCATGTATGCCAAGTATCAAGGCATCCCATAAATGGGTATCACCGTGACACTCCTAGTCATGGGCCAAAAGGAGGCGCACACACATGTCAAAATCCAATTCAACTACTGTCCTGTTGGATAGGCAGACATCCATGGACCACTCGAATATGCACAATCGACAATGCAACACAGTCTGAACGCAGGTGACGTTGGCAAGGCGGAAGCTTAGCCAGTAACTGATCCGCAGCACTGCCAATTGCAGTGCCCCCAGTAAATGCAGCATACGTGCACGGTGCAGTTCCACATGACAGGGGTTGTGCATGTGTCCGGGATTGCGTTAGTGGCTCTGGTTGAAGCGGCACAGTTGTACGAGATACTTACCTTCGGTAACGATGTATCTGGTAGAGACGATTCTAGCCGCAGATTCCTTCACGTGGAATTATACCCAGGCATGAGACTGGATTCAGAAACTTTTTGCCACAGCATCCCTGCGTGCCAGGGGGCGGGGTGACTCCGCCTAGGCGTCGTCCGTGTACGTGATGTCAGCGAGGTCACATAAGCCCCACCCTTGCATGCCTACGTCAGCTTTCTTCTGAGAACTTTTCCGCACCGCAACGCGGAGCCACCAGGCAAACTGTGGGAGCAGGGGAACAGTGTGCGAAAGAGTAGAAACAAGGAATGGAGACAAGCGACACCATAAGGAGTGGTGCAACACTGCAGCCTCCAAAGGCAGGGGCGGAATTAAGAACAGAGCAGAGCCCCGAGCAGCCACCCTGCCAACATGCGAACCCCTCCCCCGGAGACAGGGAACATATGTAAAAGCAGGACACCTGTTGCAGGCCTACAACCCCCACCCGAAAATAGGGAAGGGAAGCCAGTCCCAAGACAGACAGGACAACAACAACAACCCTCCAAGCCACCCCAGCACAGAGGGAAACCATCCTCCAAGGAACAAGGGCAGGGCATGGACAGGTGACATCCAGACAGAGGACGGCAGAGGGGCAGGGACCCCCAGCATCAGAGGCAGGGAGGGAGGGCAGAAATTGAAGGTAAACCCCCCCCCCCCAAAACCTGGAGCAGCCCGAGTAGCAGGGCACAGGAGCACCATAACCCCATCCTCCAGAGAACCAAGGGAGGGAGGAAGGAACAGCAACAAGACGGAGCAACCCGCCAAGAGTAAAGGAATGCACTCACAAGAGACACAGCCCCCACTAGGAGGCGAGTGCCGAGACCAACCCACGGGTCCTCGCAGAACGGGTGGGAAGGGCGGGCCGTGAAGGAATCTGCAGCTAGAATCGTCTCTACCAGATACATCGTTACCGAAGGTAAGTAACTCGTACATCTGATAGAGACTACTAGCCGCAGATTCCTTGACGTAGAATAGATACCCTAGAAATACCCACGGGGAAGGAGGGTCTGCCAAAGGATCCCCCCAGCCATAACAGGACAGCGGGTCACACAGGGGACTAGACCTGCGGACCGGGCAATAACCCGGCCCCTCCCAGGCAAGAGGAGCCCCTTGCAAGCAGAACACCACCGACCCCAGAGGGATAGAGGAAGAAGAAGAAGAAAAGGGGGGGCCTTCACACTCTCAATAGAGGAACCAAGGGCCAGGCCAGAGGCCGAAGTACCCCACACACCTTCAAGGCAAGAAGCGTCCCTCCAAAGCCAGGGGGAGAGCCCAGAAGGCCCAAGAAAACGAGGGAAAAGAAGGCTAGGCCACACCAGATGGAAAGCAACAGGCCAACCAGAGCGGCACTAACAGACAAGCCGCCAGAAACAAGAAAAAACAGCCCAGGGCCCCAGGAAGACCAAGTGGGCAACACCTGACAAGGGAGGGCACAGAATCATCCCAAGCAGGGAGAAGAGGAAAGGGCCGGACACACCCCCACGAGGGGCCGCGCTCACGCCCTCAAGGAGCAAAGCAACATACAGAAACGCCACAGAGAACAGGCACCAAAGGGCCACCAGAACACCCAGCAGAGCGCAAGCTGTATAATAGCTACCACTACCCCACATAAGGTACGTTAATTCCCAAGACATGGGAACCCTCTTTGGAAGAACTTCCGCAACAGAGTAAAAACAAAAGTGCCACAGAGAAAACACCCCGCGAACCGCTTGACAATCAGCCCAAAGAAATACAGAAGGCCTAATCTCCGGGCCAAGTCTGTGTAACAGTTTCAGCAAAAAACACACCACAGTGAACAAGGGCCATCCAGCAGCCAACATTGCCAAAGTACCTACAAGGAGGACTCAACGGCCAGAAAACACACTCCACCGCAAGAGCGACCGTCCCAAGAAGAACCAGAACCAGCTCAACTCCTCAATCACTGAGGAGGAGAAGGGGGAGGAGGAAGAGTATAAGGGAAAGGAGGAGGATGGAGCCCCGCCAGGAACCTTTGGATGGCGGAGTCAGCTGGGGCATGGAACAACAGGCTACCATCAAATGGGAGATCAATGAGACTCCTCTCCCGAATATTTTCGGGGAAGACGCCGTCCCGAAGCCAAGCATGGTGACGGAGAGCGACAGAGGAAGCCATGGCCCGGCCCAGTACCTCTGAGATGTCCAGAGCGGAGTGAAGGATAAACGCGCTAGCTCCCGGCCATCCAAGGCATGGCGCCGTAAGTCCACCTGAACAGTCTCCTGAGAAGCTGCGGACCCCAAAGACTCAACCGAGTCCCACAGACAAGAAGAGGCCCTAGCCAGGACACACAAGGTGCTCAGGGCCTGCAGGGCCGCGCTGGTTGAGGCAAACTAGTTGCGCCCCAAGAGGCCAGCCAGCGGGCCTCCCGGGAGGGCGGAGTCAACAGCGACGGCAGGGACGGAAAGGCAGTCCGCAAAAGAGGACTGGCGGCAGAGGGGTGGAGGGAAAGACACGCAAGATCACGCGGCACCAGAAGGTGCCGGTGTAGAAGGTGCTGAGGCACCGGATCCCCTGAGGCAGGACACCCCCAAGCCCCCATCAGGGACGAAAGGAGCAAACCCTCAAAGGGAAGCAAGATCTCCCTTCCACCAGAGCCCTGGTGGAGAACCTCCAAGAGATGATCCGTTGGAAAATGAGCAATCGGGTCACCCATGCGCAGAATATTCACAGCCGTGGACACTGCGTGAGCAAAGGCCGCACCCGCCTCTGTAGGGTCCCGCGGCGGAGAAAGCAGCTCCCCTGTGGGCAACGGCTGCAGACTAAGGCAGCCGTCCCCCAAGCCAAGCGGAATGGGCAAGGGCCAGAACTGGAAGGCAGGAGGAGCCGAGGAATGGGGGACCTGCCGCTCCTCCGGCGAACACCGCGTCCTCAAACGGTGGGGAGCCACCCTTCGACGATGCCGGTGATAAAGACACCACTCGGGGGCCAGTCTCTGGGGAGGACGACACCAATATGCAGGCCACCTCCGGAGAAGAGGGAGCGTCCGAAGACGAATCCGCAACTCGACGCCTGTCAGGAGCCGTAGAGTCCGCCGCCTGAGGCAGAGCGGTAACGCCAGCCTGTGCCGAAAGAGACGCTGGATAGGGCTCCTCGAAGTTACACTGCGCTGGGGACCGGAGCGGGGCCGGAGTAGCAGTGGACAAGGGGCGGCGTCGAAATGGTGCCGACTCGACCTCCGCTGAGGCAGCCACCTGCGTGGAGGGACGAGAAGGACCAGGGGAGTGACACAAAGCCCTCTGCCAGCCTCGGTCCAGTATACGACAGAGGTGGTCCGGTGAGCCATGCGGCGCCACCAGGGCTGACCCAACCTCTGACAAGGCAGCTGCCTGCGTGCAGGGATGAGAAAGCCCTGGAGGAGGGCAAGGGGTGCACGCCCAGCCTCGACTCAGAGCGGGATGAGGAGAGTCCACTGACCCCTGCGGCGCCGCCCGGTCCAGCAGCCACCGGCGCCGTAGCGGTGTCCCCTCGGCCTTAGACACCTTGTCAAGGGACCGAGAGGGGCCCGGGGATGGGGCCCGGGGATGCGACCCAAGCCCCGGCGACCTCATGCGACACCACAGGGACTCCCGCGGGAGTTTGCGGCGAGGCAGAGACGACGTGGCGTGAAGAAGCGACCCCAGCGGAGCCGCACCCCAACAGCACCACATCCTCCAAGCCTGGATCCCACCCAGTTGGCGCCGGAGCTGGCGCCGCGGAAGGACCAGCGTAAGGCAATGGAACTGCTGACACCCCAGGAGGTGAAGGAGCGACGTTCACGCGACATCAGGGAAGGGCGATGATGACGTTGACCACGGCCGTATCTGAAGCCGTCTGCCGAGGCTGATCGAGGGGAGGAGGTCGAACTGGAGAGATACGCCGGGAGAAGTTTCATTCAGCGCTCCCGCCGCAACTTCGGCTTCAACTGTTGGCACACCTCACAATCCGTGGTGCCATGATCCTCCCCCAAACACCACATACAAATGCGATGAGGGTCTGTCGCCGACATAAGAAGCCCACACGACGTGACAGCTTTAAAGCCCGAAGGCATTCGCACACTGTTCCACTGAGAGAAGGACAATCATGAAGAAAAAAGGGCCTGAAACAGGCCCGTAGCAAGACCGTATCCGCGTTGCATGCGGAAAAGGAAAAAACTGACATAGGCGCACCGGGGTGGGGCTTATGTGACCTCGCTGACGTCACGTACACGGACGACGCCTAGGCAGAGTCGCGTGGTGTCGCCCCTTCCCTGGCACGCAGGGATGCTGTGGCAAAAAGTTTCCGGATCAAGTCTCACGCTTGGGGATGATTCTACGTGAAGGAATCTGTGGCTAGTAGTCTCTATCAGATCTGACCTGCGCCAGTTCCGTGGATGAAATGCCACAGCTCAGATCAATGAGTTGTTTTAGTGTGTAACGGTTTTACGCCTGGGATGGTGTGGGAGTAAGTGTGAAGGCCATTCCATGCAAGATAACTTCGAGCAAGGACTTCTGTGTGTGGGGTGTGTATACGTTGGTTTTTCGTCTGGCTGTGCGTAGTGTGGGAGTCATCATCAGCTGCTATAGTATCTGTCAGCGGGTGCCGGGCACATGCAATTCCGAGGTCGGAGGTGCAGATGTGCCTCCGCCTGATAGTTCAGACAAAGGAGCTTTTATCCCTAATGTTAGTTTGTCATCTGCTTACATTCAGGAAATGTGATGTGGCTTGTTGGGGGTGGGGTAGGATGTGTGCGACTTTGGGATTCATGTTTGACATGTCTTGCATGTGGCAAATGAGCGGGATCACTGTGTGTTAAGTTGCCTTACAGCTGCTCCCCCGAGCCTATTTACTTGTGTGCGCTGTGCGGTTGTATCACTTGCACTCCTACGGCACACCATTGTCATGCCTGTCTGTGCATGTCCACAAGCCTCACAAGGACACTGTGATGTTGGCCGTTGAAGGTGGGCGGCCACGTGAGTGTAGGCCTATGGTAAGGATAGGGCGGACACAGATGTAGAGTTCATGCCTGGCTGAACTCGCTCTGCGATTAAGGCTGGGCATTTGGCACATGCTGCTGCAATACGGATACACACAACACTTGGCATGTATGAGCCAAGTCTTGCGCTCCTTCATTTCTTCGTTGGTGCGATCCCGCCCTCCGGGTACATGCTACATGGCAACATTGTCGATTACGGGCCGGGTGGCGCTGACACTACAAGAGAGACACACGCATTAGTTGCTTCCTTGTCCAGGCCAGAACTTAACCACGCCCAGAGCCCCGGGCAAATTCTTCACACCCATACGCTGCACTGGCGTATGCCGGCCCAGCCCACTCAGCTTACACTTACAGGGGGGGGACAACAAAGCTACATGTCCAAGGTCTTACCCACTGCCTGAGGTGACAGGGTTGCATCCGCTGTCCACATCACAATGTAATGTGGTAGGGCCCAGGGCCATTATGCATACATAATGACCACACAGACACACTAGGATAGATAGTGGAACTGGCTACGGGCACGTGCACCCGGCACCTTTTTATTATCAGGGTCACATGTCCAGTGAAGACTGTGCTGGATGGGTGTGGGGTGAGTGTAAGCCAGCCCTAAGGGAGTGGTTGGGGCTGGCAACAACTAGAACAGTGATCATCGGATCACACACACAGATTCAATCATAAAGGGTCCATGACTGGTAGTACACTGAGGTAGGGGCACCAGATCTGAAATCACACACACAAGATTCAATCATAAAGGGTCCATGACTTGTGGTGCACTGAGTTAGTGCCACCGGATGCACTGCGGCCGGCACTGGCCTACCGCCACGTGGCGATCACTTGAGCTGCACTGAGGTAGGGGCACCAGAGCTGAGCGTGCTCATGTGAAGAAATTGTTAATGATAGTGTCCCTTCGGGACATTCCTACTGCAGCTGCAGTGTGGTGTGGTACACCTACCGCATCTTCATCATCATCGTCCCAGGTCTTCCCCACTGCCTGAGCTGACATTGTTGCGTCTGCTGTTCACAGCACAAAAATCAATCCTAAAGGGTCCATGAGTTGTGGTGCACTGAGTTGGGGGCACCTGAAGAGCTGATCAGGGTATCAAGCTGATGATGGCATCCAAGACAGGTGTGAGCAACTTTGATAGGCTGGCTGTAAGACTCCTCCGACTCTTGCAGTAGTTGATTGGCGGTGGTGGCAGGTGTGCAGCCAGCGATGATGGTGTGTCCTTGCAGTTCAGGCTTGGATTTGATATGTGTGAGTCCTGCTGACCGCAGTGTAGGCCGGAGGCAGCCGTCAGCAAGGGCCCATAGCCATGTGGCATTGACTTGAGCTGCACAGAGTTAGTGGCACCTGCTAAGCTCAGCGTGTGCGCAGCCAGCGATGATGGCGTGTCCTTGCAGGTCAGGATTGGATTTGATATGTGTGAGCCCTGCTGACCGCAGTGTAGACCGGAGGCAGCGGTCAGCAAGGGCCCACAGTCAAGTGGTGTGGACTTGAGCTGCACAAATTTAGTGGCACCTGATATGCTCAGCATGTGCGCAGCCAGCGATGATGGCGTGTTCTTGCAGGTCAGGATTGGATTTGATATGTGTGAGTCCTGCTGACTGCAGTGTAGGCCGGAGGCAGTGGTCAGCAAAGACCCACAGCCACGTGGCGTTGACTTGAGCTGCACAGAGTTAGTGGCACCTGAAGCGTTCAGCAGGTGCGCAGCCTGGGATGATGCGTCGTCCGAGCGGGCCGCACTGGAAGCAATGTCTGTTGCCTACTGGACTGCGCCATCAATAAATCAAGACCCGATTTGAATTGGGGGACCTGCTGTCTGCAGTGTAGGCAGAAGGCAGTAGTCAGCACACACATAACTCCGCAGTGCTGTGCCGCAGGGTGCGCTGGGGGCCTGTGTCACAGAAGCCAGCGATCGGCTGAGGAGGCTGGCGGTCACGGCGGCGGACTCATGGCACAGTGAGGGGCGCCGCCCTGGCAGATGCGTTGGCCATCCCAGAAGTGAACCACCCCTGGATCCCCGGGCACACTCCTACGCTGGACTGGCGTACGCCGGACCAGCCCACTCCACTTGCGCTTACAGGGGTGGACGACAAAGCTACATGACCGAGGTCTTCCCCACTCCCTGAGGTAACATGGTTGTGTTCACTGTCCACAACACTACAAACACAAGCAGTATATGTCCACATGGACATGTCTGTGCTCTGCATACTGACGTCCGTCCATCACATCACTGCCACACTTGGCATTGTGTACATTCTTATTCATGGGTGACTTGCCTCCTTCACACATACTTGGTTCCCACCTCTCCTCACATTCTGCACTTGTGTTGCTGGGAGGCCATGCCGTTTTCGGAAGGTTAGCTGTCTTATTCTGCGCTGCCTCGTGGTAGTCCAGCGGGTGGGTCCTGGGGGGGCGGGAGCCTGGGGGTTGGTGGTGGTGGGTGTTGTGGCCCTCTTGGGTCTCCCAGATGCATGATCAGTAGCTCCATGACATGTGTTGGTCTTCAGCTGTGGCTCTGGGCTGGGATCCCTTTCATACTGCAGGTTGTCGTCCTGCTTAACACCTGTAAAACAGGAAGTTTGCTCACAACGATGGACGGAGACGAAGAGAACACCACAGAAGAGAAGAAATAGCACTGAACTCCAAAGAAAAACAAACGATCCTAAAGGACGCCATCACCGTCTAAAGACCCACTTGTCAGCCTCTTGACTATAGGGCGAACGGGAAAGGTGAAAGCACCCTTTACCTGACAGCACAAAAAGATGTCCCTTTGGAACCATAATCAAGCCCTGATGAAGACCTTAGGAAGTTAATAAAGGTCCACTACAGGAAAGGTCGAAACGCGTCGGCTAATAGAAAATGAGAACGCACTGGGGATAAAATTATACAATAACGCCCCTAGAAGAGCCAAAACAAAACATCCAGCCAACGCTCACCATCACTACTTTGAAAAATATATTTTTTCTTTAATCCCATTTAGGACCTCATCAATCATTCAATGTGGAGGCAACAATGAGTTTGTATGCCCCTATATTATATAAAGAGGATATCTGAGTACTGTTTTGATTTATTTTTTACTTGCTATATTTATGTTTGTTGTCACTCTGTATTGTTGTTGAAAAAAAGTGAAGATTTGTTTAATGTTAAATGTTCAGGATATGTGATTGTCACACTGAGAAAGTGTTTCTTCTGTTTCACAATAATTCAAATATATGAAAATCAAATTCAACTCGCAGTCAATAAATAGATCTGATGAGAAAAAGTGATACTGTGATCTATGGTGTCAGAGGCATTTGCTGTTTCAAAAGTAAACACCTGTAAAAGGCAGGTGTTAAATCCTGCTGCTAACACGTCTTATTGCCTGTTTTTGGATCGCAGATCTGGCTGGTCGTTGAGAATATCGCGAAGTGGTGTTTTTGTGTGTTTTTGCAGGGGGAACGCCTACTCTTCCTATCATTAGCGTTAGTTGTCGCTGTCATCCATGCCAATGTTTTTGCGGCAGCTATCGCAGGAAAAACTGCCAATATTGGCAGTTTGCACCAGCTTGGGAATTGGGTGATAAATTTATCGCCACTTTTGCAGCGCTAAAGTGCCGATGCATCGGCGATGAGTCCTTGAGAATATGCCGCTAAGTATCAAACGGTATGTTGGTAACAGCCCGCACTGCTTTTGCGTTTTGCAATAATGCTTTATTAGCACCAACTAAAAACAGACTCGAAACGGGCCACTAAAGCTGAGGGATTAGAAAGTTGCGTAGTAACAAGCACTTGCAACAAATGTAAATGGAGATATCGATGGGAGCAGTGGCGGTGCGTCCATTGGGGGCGTTGGGGCATTGCCCCACTAAGCTGGAACAGCCCCACGCCAATGGACGCACACCGCCACAGCAGCTTCTGTGGTTGAATAAATTTCGCAGCCGAGCATCGCAGTCTGTGCCTGGGTCGGTGTGTGTGGGGGGGTGGGGGCGGGGCTGCTGCTGACTTCACGTGGATAGCGGTGTGCAGCAGTCCAGCAGACAGCAGTGCAGTGGTGGGCAATGCGCATGTCATGTTTTGGGCTCTATTCTGGGATCCTGGCCCGAACATGCGCAGACGTGTGTGTGTGGCACTTAAAAATTTTGACTACTACACGACGTGACTGGGACCCGAGGGTGCTTCTCCTAACGCAGGCCCCCGGGTCTCATTATGGGCAGGGACTAACCCTGCTCTTAAGCCAATCCTGGCGCTGCTGGCACAGTGGCGCTGGTAATGCAGCGCCAGGATTGGCTGAGTTTATTCACCGCGGTCCGCAGCGTGCGCAGTGATTCATGGTGCGCCGTGCGTATGGTATGGCCAATCACACTGCGGCAATGTCAAGCCATGCAGTAGTGATTGGCCATTCCAGTCTCTACGCTGTACGGCGCACCACGTCACCGCGCCAGTGCCTGTTGTTGCCTGCCACACGAGACGGAGACGATACGACCACGAGGTGCGAGGCGAGGAGTCACGGTCAGAGACAGAGTCAGAGAGAGTCACACGACGAGTCGGAGCGAGCACGTCCGACGACGAGCAGAGACGGGACACAGACACAGTCAGTGCCGGAACCAGCAGCGAGTCAGTCAGTTTTGACTCTAGTATGTATCGCGACGACACTCACTATGATTGTGGAGACTTAAGTTTTTGTATTTTTTTTGTAATGTGTTCGTGTTGTAATGTACAGTACACCGTCACGTCACCGAGCCCTTTCGACTGAGGCCCAGTCCCTGACCTGACCCTTTACATAAGAACCCCTCCTCACTTGTGTGAGAAGTTGGCCTGATATGTAGTGCTCACTATTCTAGTGATCACTGTGTATCATTCCAAACGACCCTTATTGATGATTGGTTGTAAGTCAACCTTATAGACCAGCTATCCTAGTAGCGTGGATACGAGCAGTCTTTAGGCTAAACTCTAGAGGGCGTGTTAAGCCAGCTGTTTACCATCACATATACCCCTTGAACACCAAGTGAAAGGACACCACACAAGTTGTTATGAAAATAAAGGATATTTATTTATAACAAGACTACCCTGGCCCTTTATGAGTCAGGGAGCTAAGCACACTACAAAACTCTTATGAAAATACTTCTGGTTGCACAATTTACACAAGTGCCCGAAGGGCACGAAACCATTTACACTGCAAGTGGAATGGGAAAGGTTAGATAGTTTAAAGTGACTGATTCCGGAGGAATCCGATCAGTGGGACTAAACGAAAAAGGAACTGGACACTTGTAGAGTGAACCTACGATAGAGCACCGAGATGCTCGAGTTACCTAACCCCGAGGCTGCGGCTGCGTGGGGTTCAGCAAGATGTCGGGAGTCCTCGTGGTAGTCTCAGGAGCCTGAAAGAAGAAGTTGCTGGCAGGCGACCAGTGTCGATGTTCAGAGAGATCCAAGCCTGCATCGGTGATGAAGGAAACCTGAAAGCAGAGGGGACTCAGTTCTCAACCGCTAGCCAGCGATCGTGTGGGTACCAGGAAGGTACCGGCTGAAGTCACCTCGACCAGGTTAGTGGATGACGTCGGACTCGGCTGTTCCTTGGACCAGGAGGCGCGGCGGCGACCCGGAGGGAGGGCGAGCTGTCCCACGAAGGTGTCTGCTGTCGATGATGCTGGGCCCAGGAATGGGGCAGCAGGTCTTGGCAGTGGCAAACCCACGCGGTGGAGTCAAGATGGCGTCGGGAGTGGACCAGGAGGGTCCGAGGTACTCCTCTGTTGAAGGGGAGCAAGAGCCAGTCTGGAGCAACCAGACCAGTGATGAAAAGTCTGTCGTGGTGCGTCGTGAAGAGGGCCACAAGCCGGACGGCGAGTGGTCGGACGACGCGGTGAGCAGCAAGGAGCAGAAGGGCCCCCACGCAGATCTCGTGGATGCTGGGGAGGCAGACTTCGGTGCTGGAGCCGCTCAGGGTTAGGGCTTCTCAAACCCTAGGTGCACTCACTCGAGGGTCCCTCGGTGGGCGTGCTAGATAAGCGTCGTGCAGGTTCTGAAGATGGCCGGTCCCGCAGGTCTCGTCACACCTACGAATCTCAGCTGGGCTGATGATGTAGGTAGAGGTCGGAGATGGCAGGGAACCCGGGTCTCGTCGAGCTGGGCAGTCTTGATCCGTGGGAGAGACGTACAGCAAACCGCAAGCGCTTAGGTGGTGCCTGCTGGTGCAGGGTGGCTACTCCTTAGCCACAAGGGAGAGTCTTCAGAAATAGTCAAGAGTTCCTTTCGTGGAAAGTAGTTCAAGATTCAGAATTATCCAATTTGGGAAGGGGACTCGCTCCTACCTTTATTCTAAGAAAAGGGGCTGGCCCGTGACTAGGTCCTACCTATGGGTGGGGCCAGGAGGGGGGTGGTTACACCCCTATCCTTTGTCCGGTTTCGCCCCAGTTCAGGGGCTGGTGTGCCCCCGAAACTGGTTTGAGCCGGGCTATGCACAGTGAGCACCGGGGTGCCACTTGCAATCACCTTCCTTTCAGCCCTGCCTACCTGGGATACACAAACCCTGTCTGGGATGGTGCTAACACCGCCCTTGACAGGAAACCCTTTGTCCAAGCTCCCCTCGCTGGAAGGTCTCCCAGCAGCAGGAGGTCAGACTTGTGTCTGGTGGCAGCATCCATTTTGTGATGCTGAGGCTTGAGTCAACTTTAACCGGGGTTCAAGGTTACTTCCATGTCGTGTCCCTCTAGAAGGGTGGAATGCTAACCCCGTCGCCAGAACTGGCGAGGGGTTCGTATTCCAATTCGTATGACACCTTACTCGACATGTGTAGGTGAGGCGATGCCAAAGTTAGCAAATAACCGCAAGGGTTATAATGCATCTTAAAGGAGTTGGCCCGCGTCACCATGGAACGGCTATTAGGATTTGGTTCCGCAAGCCGTCGACGGGCTCAGCTCGCGCCGGAGCACCATCTCACATGATTCCCAGCACTCTGCCTTCAGGATTGATAAGGCCTGCCATAGGAGTGACTGACAGGAATCCATGCGTCCATTTTAGGGTTAGGTATAGGAATACTACACCTACAGCAACGGGTGATTACACCACCTTGCCCCAGCTGTCGTGCAGCCAGTTGTGTCAGATTTGGGCGGCCATCCAGGGGTGGCACAATACATGCTGCAGCCCCTGGTAGGCCCTGGGTACACCGATGCCCTGGATACCTGTGGTATGCTGATACAGGGACTGATAAGGCGGCCCAGTTCCAATTAGTGGATGCACCTAATGTACATGTGTGTTAATTTAGAGAGAGAACAGCTAGGCTGTGGGTCTGATTGGCAGGCCCGCAGCCGGGGAAAGTCGTAAACCAATGAAGCAAAAGCAAAAAATCTGGGTGATCATAGGATTGCAGACCCTACTCTCCGACATGACCCCCCCCCCAAACTTTGGGACAATAAGCTAACCTTGACCAGGTGAGTCTTCTTGCTCTAAGTGGAAATACCTGGAGAGCCCATCTGCATTGCCATGATCAGTGCCAGGTCTATGCTCCACTGTGAAGTCCATCCCCTGTAGGGAAATGGACCACCTAAGTAGTTTGGGGTTTTCACCCTTCATCTGATTTAGCCACAAGAGGGGCTTATGGTCGGTCTGAATCTTGAAGTGAGTGCCAAATAAGTATGGCCTCAACTTCTTCAGGGCCCAAACCACAGCAAAGGCCTCCCTCTCAATGGCTGACCAATTCTTCTCTCTGGGGGTCAGCCTCCTGCTAATGAAAGCTATGGGCTGGTCATGACCATCAAAATTCAGCTGAGATAGAACAGCTCCCACACCCAACTCCGAAGCGTCTGTTTGGACAATGAATGTTTTGGAGTAGTCTGGACTCTTTAGGATAGGCGCTGTGCACATGGCCTGCTTTAGGTCATCGAATGCCTTTTGACAGCTGGCTGTCCACTGAACTTTTTTTGGCATCTTCTTACTTGTCAGATCGTTTAGCGGGGTCACAATGGATCCATAATTTCTGACAAACTTCCGGTAATAACCAGTCAGGCCCAAGAAAGCTCGAACCTGAGTCTGGGTGGTTGGAGGAGCCCAGTCCTGGATGGCCTGTATTTTGCTCTCCAATGGCTGAACCTGGCCTCCACCTACAAGGTGGCCCAGGTATACAACCTGTGTCTGCCCTATCTGGCACTTAGTGGCCTTGATAGTGAGGCCTGCCTTTTGCAGGGCCTCCAACACTTTCCTCAGGTGGACCAGGTGATCCTCCCAGGTGGAACTAAAGACAGCGATATCGTCCAGATACGCCGCGCAGAAGTCGTCCAACCCAGTGAGAACTCGATTCACCAGCCTTTGGAAGGTGGCAGGTGCATTTTTCAAACCAAAGGGCATTACCACGAACTGATAATGCCCACCCGGGGTAGAAAATGCTGTTTTGGGCTTGGCTTCCTCAGCTAACCTGATTTGCCAATACCCAGCTGTCAGGTCAAACGTACTTAAGTAGTTGGCCGAAGCCAACCGGTCTATAAGTTCGTCTGCTCTCGGTATCGGGTGGGCGTCAGTCTTAGTGACTGCATTGAGGCCTCTGTAGTCCACGCAAAACCTCATCTCTTTCTTACCGCCCTGGGTGTGAGGTTTCGGCACGAGAACTACGGGACTAGCCCAGGGGCTGTCCGAGGGCTCAATGACTCCCAGCTCCAACATTTTCTGCACCTCTGTCTTGATGCAGTCTCTGACATGATCAGGCTGTCGATAGATTTTACTCTTTACGGGCAGACTGTCCCCAGTGTCGACCTCATGGGTACACCAATTGGTCTGACTGGGTGTCAGAGAGAACATATGTCGAAAGGATTGAAAACCTGTTTACAATCCTTTTGTTGATGTCCAGAGAGGCTGCCGCAAAAGACAACACCATCTACCGACCCATCGTCAGGGTTCTGAGAGAGCAGGTCCGGGAGAGGGTCACTCTCCTCCTCCTGTCCCTCATCTGTGGCCATGAGCAAGCCCATGCCCTCCCTGTCGACATATGCCTTGAGCCTGTTTACATGGAGCACCCTGTGGGGGCTCCGGGGATTTCCCAGGTCTACCAAGTAGGTGACCTCTCCCTTTTGCTCAATGATCGTGTGGGGCCCAGACCATTTGTCTTTGAGTGCTGCTGGGGCCACTGGCTCCAGCACCCACACCTTCTGCCCAGGCTGATACACAGTCAGGACAGCCTTTTGGTCGTGCCAAGCTTTTTGTAATTCTTGGCTCGCCTCAAGGTTTTTAGATGCCTTTTCCATGTACTCAGCCATCCGCGAGCGGAGACCGAGCACATAGTCCACAATGTTTGATGCCGGCTTTTTGAGAGGTCTCTCCCATCCTTCCTTTACCAAACAAAGGGGTCCCCTTACAGGATGTCCGAACAGAAGTTCAAAAGGGCTGTAGCCAACCCCCTTCTGCGGGACCTCTCTGTAGGCGAACAAGAGGCAGGGTATCAGGACATCCCATCTCCGCCGAAGCTTTTCAGGTAGTCCATGAATCATCCCTTTTAGGGTCCTGTTGAATCTCTCAACAAGCCCATTGCATTGTGGGTGATAGGGTGTGGTGAATTTGTAGTTGACACCACACTCCTTCCACATAGCAGTCAGATATCCCGACATGAAGTTTGCACCTCTGTCTGAGACAACCTCCTTAGGGAAGCCCACTCTGGAGAACACTCCAACTAGGGCTCGTGCCACAACAGGTGCTGTAGTGGTCCTAAGGGGAATAGCTTCAGGATACCTGGTGGCGTGGTCCACCACCACCAGTATAAACTTGTGCCCTGATGCTGTCTGGGGTTCCATTGGTCCGACAATGTCGATCCCCACTCGTTCAAAGGGTACCCCCACCACCGGTAGTGGTATAAGGGGGGCCTTTGTCGTGCCACCTGACTTACCACTGGCTTGGCAAGTGACACAGGAGCGGCAAAACTCCTTCGTATCTTCGGACATGTGGGGCCCGTGAAAGTGTGGAACAATTCTGTCCCAAGTCTTATTCTGGCCTAAGTGACCTGCAAGGGGAATCTCGTGGGCCAAGGTAAGGAGGAAACCTCTCAGAGACAAGGGGACGACCAGCCTCCTGGTCGCGCCAGGCTTGGGGTCTCTTGCCTCGGAGTAAGGGAGTCCATTGTCCCAGTACACTTTGTGGGTACCTGTGGCGTTCCCTGCAGCCTCAGCAGCAGCCTGCTGTCTGAGGGGTTCAAGTGAGGGGCAGTCTAACTGTGCCTTCCCCAGGTCTTCCCTGGAGGGTCCCCCTGAGCCCAGAAACTCAACCTGACCAGGTTCAAGCTCTTTCGGCTCAGTTTCCCTCAGTTCTTTAAGGTCAGCCTCCTCAGAGACTTGATCCACGACCTGGGGCAAGGGGGAAGGCGAAGCCTTACCCTTACTGCTCCTTTTCTTGGAAGGTGTCTGGTCCGTTCTTCCAGGATCCAGCACCTGTTCAGTGGGGCATCTTTTGGCCTGTGACCTGGTCACAGCAAGGACATGTGCTGGCAAGCCTAACATTTCCATGTGAGTCCTCTGCTCCACTTCTGACCATTGTGACGTTTCCAAATCATTGCCCAACAGACATTCTACGGGGAGGTCTGAACTAACCACAACCTTTTTCGGGCCACTTACCCCTCCCCAGGAGAAATCAACAACTGCCATACTGTGATTGGTAGTGACATTGCTGGCATTGGTCACTAGGTAGTCGGTACCTAGCATGATCTGTCCAGGGTCCACAAAGTTAGGTGTCACCATGGTGACACTGGCACAAGTGTCCCTGTAGGCCTGAGCCACTTTTCCATTGATCAAAGGTGTCTGTCTGTATTTGCCCAAAGTATTGGGACTGGCACCAGGGGACATATCCATATCCCCTGTACAGACATGGACGGCCTGAGTGAGCGTGCTGACTAAGTCGTCACTCCCCTTGGTTCCCAAGGTTAACCCAACTAATGCCTTGGGAGGCGCACTACCACTGCTGACTGTACTAGGGGGTGCAGGTGCCTTAGGGGCTGCAGTGGCAGGAGTTTGCCCTCCTTTCTTGGTGCACTCACTAAACCAGTGAGTCTTACTTTTACAGTATTGGCACCACCATTTTGACTGGCCTTCTTGAGTCTTTTTCTGTGAAGCCTGACCCCCACCCTCTTTAGTTTGTTGGGGACCTGTCGAAGACTTCTGGTCATTTTGTTCGTTCTTGTTACTACCCTTTTGGTCTGCTTTCTTCTGACCACCCTGGTTCTGAGTCTGGTTCTGCTTGACCCTTGTTCTGACCCATCTGTCTGCCTTCTTTCCCAATTCTTGGGGAGAGGGCAGATCCGAGTCGACAAGGTGCTGATGCAACAATTGGTTCTGACAGTTGTTTAAAATCTGTTCTCTCATGATAAGATTGTACAATCCTGTGTAATCAGTAACCTTGCTACCCAGCAACCAGCCCTCCAAAGCCTTAGTGGCACAATCGACAAAGTCAGTCCAATCCTGAGACTGAATTTTCTGGGTGTCCCTGAACAGCACCCGGTACTGCTCGGTGGTTAAGCCGAACCCATCAATCAGTGTATTCTTCAGGACTTGGTAATTGTTCGCATCCTCAGCTCTAGTAGTGAGGAGCTTGTCTCGTCCTTTACCCTCAAAGGAGAGCCACAGTATAGCTGCCCACTGACTTTGGGGGACGCACTGGACAGTGCAGGCCCTCTCCAAAGCAGTTATCCACTTGTGGATGTCGTCCCCTGTTTAAAGGGGGGCACTATTTTACTCAGGTGTCTAGTATCTATATCCCTGTCTTTCCCTCTAATGAGAATGCTGCCACCAGTGGGATCTAACCCACTTAATTTCTGCTCTCGGGCTAAGGCAAGTCTTTCTTTGGCGAGGGCAAGTTCTTCCCGCTCGATCCTCAGATTGACTTCCCTCATCTTCGCTTCATGCTCCCTTCTCTGAGGGGACGTCATTCCTCTCTGAGAAGATGCCTGAGAGACATGTGTACGAACAGATCTGTTAGAGCCTCTGGAGAGAGACCTAGCTCGTCCGTTCCCAATGTTAGGCCTGCTTGAGCGTGGGGCCGGGGCTCCCCCGGTTCCATTCTCATGCCTGCTTAAGTTGGTCCTCGTAAGCCTGCCGACTACCACTGGACCTTTGTTTGCCTCGTCTCCTGATAACTCCTCCTCGTCTTCCTCCTCTGTATGGGGGTCGAGCTCCGGGTCACCAAGGGTTCCCTCTAAGGGAGGCATGTTCCCATCAGCATTGGGGGGACCTGTGTTAGAGGACCTCCTAGCATCGTACGTCTCTAAGAGACCTATCAGAAATGCGATGGTAGGGTTAGAACCCTGGTTTAGCTTCCTGGAGGCACACAGTTGTCACATCTCCTTGAAGCTAAGAGCTGCATATCGTGACACGACCTGTGGAGGGTCACTGACCACTAAGGGAGTCTCTGCAGACTCTCCGTGGACCGACATGCTTTCTAGTGAGGTGTAAGTGATGCACCTACCTACACTATTTGTTTACCTACTGATCCCTTGCTAAGAGTTGTAGTCAGG
Organism: Triturus cristatus; assembly: GCF_964204655.1. Taxonomy (NCBI): domain Eukaryota; kingdom Metazoa; phylum Chordata; class Amphibia; order Caudata; family Salamandridae; genus Triturus; species Triturus cristatus. The sequence continues at coordinate 924,602,898 of NC_140588.1, forward strand.
GTGTGCTAAGCCCTGTTACACTACAACAGCTGGTTCGGTAGAACTCAGAGTATTCTAAGCTAAGTTATATGTACCTGGGTACTTATGTGATCTTTCACTTTGATATTCTTAGGATACGTGTGTGGTAACCAACAGCAAGCTCAAATCCCAACCGCTGCTCACCAATGTGAGAAGTTGGCCTGATATGTAGTGCTCACTATTCTAGTGATCACTGTGTATCATTCCAAACGACCCTTATTGATGATTGGTTGTAAGTCAACCTTATAGACTAGCTATCCTAGTAGCGTGGATACGAGCAGTCTTTAGGCTAAACTCTAGAGGGCGGGTTAAGCCAGCTGTTTACCATCACATATACCCCTTGAACACCAAGTGAAAGGACACCACACAAGTTGTTATGAAAATAAAGGATATTTATTTATAACAAGACTACCCTGGCCCTTTATGAGTCAGGGAGCTAAGCACACTACAAAACTCTTATGAAAATACTTCTGGTTGCACAATTTACACAAGTGCCCGAAGGGCACGAAACCATTTACACTGCAAGTGGAATGGGAAAGGTTAGATAGTTTAAAGTGACTGATTCCGGAGGAATCCGATCAGTGGGACTAAACGAAAAAGGAACTGGACACTTGTAGAGTGAACCTACGATGGAGCACCGAGATGCTCGAGTTACCTAGCCCCGAGGCTGCGGCTGCGTGGGGTTCAGCAAGATGTCGGGAGTCCTCGTGGTAGTCTCAGGAGCCTGAAAGAAGAAGTTGCTGGCAGGCGACCAGTGTCGATGTTCAGAGAGATCCAAGCCTGGATCGGTGATGAAGGAAACCTGAAAGCAGAGGGGACTCAGTTCTCAACCGCTAGCCAGCGATCGTGTGGGTACCAGGAAGGTACCGGCTGAAGTCACCTCGACCAGGTGAGTGGATGACGTCGGACTCGGCTGTTCCTTGGACCAGGAGGCGCGGCGGCGACCCGGAGGGAGGGCGAGCTGTCCCACGAAGGTGTCTGCTGTCGATGATGCTGGGCCCAGGAATGGGGCAGCAGGTCTTGGCAGTGGCAAACCCACGCGGTGGAGTCAAGATGGCGTCGGGAGTGGACCAGGAGGGTCCGAGGTACTCCTCTGTTGAAGGGGAGCAAGAGCCAGTCTGGAGCAACCAGACCAGTGATGAAAAGTCTGTCGTGGTGCGTCGTGAAGAGGGCCACAAGCCGGACGGCGAGTGGTCGGACGACGCGGTGAGCAGCAAGGAGCAGAAGGGCCCCCACGCAGATCTCGTGGATGCTGGGGAGGCAGACTTCGGTGCTGGAGCCGCTCAGGGTTAGGGCTTCTCAAACCCTAGGTGCACCCACTCGAGGGTCCCTCGGTGGGCGTGCTAGATAAGCGTCGTGCAGGTTCTGAAGATGGCCGGTCCCGCAGGTCTCGTCACACCTACGAATCTCAGCTGGGCTGATGATGTAGGTAGAGGTCGGAGATGGCAGGGAACCCGGGTCTCGTGGAGCTGGGCAGTCTTGATCCGTGGGAGAGACGTACAGCAAACCGCAAGCGCTTAGGTGCAGGGTGGCTACTCCTTAGTCACAAGGGAGAGTCTTCAGAAATAGTCAAGAGTTCCTTTCGTGGAAAGTAGTTCAAGATTCAGAATTATCCAATTTGGGAAGGGGACTCGCTCCTACCTTTATTCTAAGAAAAGGGGCTGGCACGTGACTAGGTCCTACCTGTGGGTGGGGCCAGGAGGGGGGTGGTTACACCCCTATCCTTTGTCCGGTTTCGCCCCAGTTCAGGGGCTGGTGTGCCCCCGAAACTGGTTTGAGCCGGGCTATGCACAGTGAGCACCGGGGTGCCACTTGCAATCACCTTCCTTTCAGCCCTGCCTACCTGGGATACACAAACCCTGTCTGGGATGGTGCTAACACCGCCCTTGACAGGAAACCCTTTGTCCAAGCTCCCCTCGCTGGAAGGTCTCCCAGCAGCAGGAGGTCAGACTTGTGTCTGGGGGCAGCATCCATTTTGTGATGCTGAGGCTTGAGTCAACTTTAACCGGGGTTCAAGGTTACTTCCATGTCGTGTCCCTCTAGAAGGGTGGAATGCTAACCCCGTCGCCAGAACTGGCGAGGGGTTCGTATTCCAATTCGTATGACACCTTACTCGACATGTGTAGGTGAGGCGATGCCAAAGTTAGCAAATAACCGCAAGGGTTATAATGCATCTTAAAGGAGTTGGCCCGCGTCACCATGGAACGGCTATTAGGATTTGGTTCCGCAAGCCGTCGACGGGCTCAGCTCGCGCCAGAGCACCATCTCACATGATTCCCAGCACTCTGCCTTCAGGATTGATAAGGCCTGCCATAGGAGTGACTGACAGGAATCCATGCGTCCATTTTAGGGTTAGGTATAGGAATACTACACCTACAGCAACGGGTGATTACACCACCTTGCCCCAGCTGTCGTGCAGCCAGTTGTGTCAGATTTGGGCGGCCATCCAGAGGTGGCACAATACATGCTGCAGCCCCTGGTAGGCCCTGGGTACACCGATGCCCTGGATACCTGTGGTATGCTGATACAGGGACTGATAAGGCGGCCCAGTTCCAATTAGTGGATGCACCTAATGTACATGTGTGTTAATTTAGAGAGAGAACAGCTAGGCTGTGGGTCTGATTGGCAGGCCCGCAGCCGGGGAAAGTCGTAAACCAATGAAGCAAAAGCAAAAAATCTGGGTGATCATAGGATTGCAGACCCTACTCTCCTACAACTTGCACTTAGTTACCACCAGGCCAGCACTATTCACGCCTTGTTGTGCGGACAGCCCCGAGCACCTTTGCGCAGTTACTATATTGTGCAGTAACATCTTTTACACGAAGGCATTCATGTGGGAATTGTGTGCCTTCTTATTAATTGAAAAACAAGGTTTGTAAATGAAATTTTTGAAAATGGCTGGCTGAACCCAGATGTTTCCTCATGGTCAGCGCTGGACAGCGGTCAAATTGCATCCAAATGCCCCGCTAAATTGATATTTTTGTGTGCAGGCTTTTCTTCCTCATATTGAAAAGTTGATGTATGGAGCGGGCGGGAGTGTGCCAAAGCTCCATGGCGCTGAAAAGGGTATTTATTTGTCAAGCAGTGTTTCCTTCCAGTTCCTCTGGGTCCCTCCCCCCTTAAAATATTCTAGTCCCGGTCCACCGTCCGTCTAGTGCTGGTGCCCCGAGAGGGTATTTCTCGTGATGTGGACGTACATGCTCACTGCGGCCTCGTGGTCTGTTTGACGTATGCTGCCCACAGGTCAGCTTCCAATCAGAACATGATGTGCACAAGGCCGCGGTTCGCACACAGGCGACAGGCCAAGCCACGAGCTACTGAGACTTTAAAAACTGCAAATATATATGAACTTTCCTTCGCTATGCCGCGTTCAAAGAGTAATTAAAATAACAGCATCCTATGATCCTACATGTTATTGTTATTATTTTAAATATGAATTGCCTCTTTCGTTTGGCTATGTGTAGTCAAATTAATTGACACACATTTGCAGGATTTTCTTCCGGAAAACAACCGCCACAGTAGGCGATACCTACTTAAATAATTCTTCCTCCATACAATTATTTAAGTAACATGTTTGAGACTGAGTAGAGTACAAACACAGACTCCTTCCTCCTGGGGCTCATCATCTCATTACCCAGTGCCCATCTGCTTCATACAGAAAAGGATTTAATTACTTTCCGAGCAACTCAGGTTAAAGGAAATAAAATTGTAATTCTCTCATGCCGCGTGTCACCTGTGGATTTCAAACCAGCGCTAACTCCGATGCCTCTCTCTCATTGGAATATTTTTTTAAACATATTGTAAAAGGGATGAAGCATTGTTTCTGTTAATACACACATGGTGCCTAGCAACAGAGAGGCGCTCTGCTTTTCTGTGCAACAACCATGAGATTTATTCCTGTATATGTGGCTTTACGTCAGCTGTTGTGTTTTTCTTTAACAAATGTAGCTCTGTGCTTTAAAATTGCAGATGACCCACGCTCGCCCTTTAAAAGGATGTATGTATATTTCAGGGCACACGCTACCCCAAGGTTGACAGTGGTGAGGGCGGTGCTGGCACGTTTGTTCCTTCTGTATTTGTCCCAATCTTTCACTGTGGCCGCTGACAGGCGAGCGTGCACCTCATCCAGGACTCAGAGCAGGGATGATTGATGTTGCAAAACAGATTATGCCGGCGCGTAATTGGGAGATTCAGTGCCCGCAAGGCCCAGAACAATGACATGGGGCTCTCTGCAGTGCAAGTTAGGTAGCTACTGAAGAACGGGCACCTTCAGTCCTTGCCAGCAGTCCGCCCTCAGCTGGCAGTGGCACTGACTGAGCATGGCAACTTTAGGAGCACGAGGAAGCCAGAAGGCTTTGTGATAGGAACATCCCACTTGACTGGAGAACACAAAAACATTTGGAGAGGCAATCAGCCTGAAATTTGATGTATAAACTTGTCACTTGCCTTTAGAGGTTACGAACATGCGTATACGTCAATGTAATTGTGACGTTTCGCTGGGCAGGATTTAAAACAAGGTGCTCTTAAAACTGGATTCTTCGCCATAATAAAATGTTATTCGCCCACCACCACGGGGGAATAAAGGTGTGTCTGTTCAACTGGTACTGAGTGCAGCTCTGCTGTAGTGTTTATTTGATTTGAGGAGTTTTATATGGCGCTAACATAACCCGTATCTATGCGCTGTACAAACAGTCAACAGAAAACATGTTAAACATACAAATGTAAAAAGGAATAAGCAAAAAACAATGCATGTGTGATGGAAATAAGCAGCTACCTATGTTATATGACATGATCTCTTTATTACTGTAATAACTGCACTTTCTTCATTGCTTTATTAACCTTTCTGCTTTCTCAAATTTGCTTGAAAATGCACAATTTTTCCACTCTTTTTTCAAAATTTTCTCAGGGGGAGAACCCCCACCAAACCTCCCTTAGGTTGTTCGGGCTCGCTCGCTACGCTCGCTCGCTATGCTGAAGTATGCCAAACATTTTACGCCCTACCACTTTCAAATGTCACTGTCCGCCACTGGATGGGAGTCGACTGTTTAGACATAATTGGGTGCAATTAATGAATGTTTTTCTTATGCACTGACATGCGAAACCCTTGTGGGTCGGGAATATCACTAATGGTATAATGTGTGCAGCGCACGTATGGTCACTAATGTATGTCCTTAGAGATGGGGAGGTGAAATATGAAAATAGTCTGTGAACCAACCAAATAAGGCATATCCTACAGACATTTATTAAACAAAAACGCGGGGTCACTATGATGTAAAAGCCTGCCATGAATGGGGCTAAAGACTCACATTTACACCCAGATAATGAAAATCTCAGTTTATGAGACTCTAATTACTTGAATATGGACTCTAATTTTAACTTTTTCGGGACATGAATTCTGTATGATTCATAGATAAAGATTACCTTAGTGAATGTTATGCTGTCAGTAAAACACTGACATTTGTTGTTTCAACTTCACAGATTCGCACTGATAGGATCACACCCTAAGGATTAAAATGGCCTGTATCTATTTTCAGCTGGTCTGGTTGGAAGTAAGTTCCGTTCTTGTTGTGTTGCGAAATCAATACTATGGTTAGTTAAAAAGATCAACACTGGGTCCTTTGTATATTGTTTCTGTAGATTGCGGCATACTAGAGGAGACTCATAATTTTATTCATTAGCTGTGGATAAAAAAAAAGGTAAATTGGGGTGCTGTGAGAATGGGATAGTCAGTGTGGTGAAAATGTCTGGATTAGCACTCTTGCTAACATGAGTGCGTTTTTGTTGATTTCCAGCTCTTTTGTGTTCTGCCTCCTGAGGAGAACCCTTCATTTTTTTTGCTAGGGTTTGAAATGCATCAACAGCTTTTCTTTCAGCTAAACAAGCGTTCTGAATATGTAATATTGCTGTTGCTCATGTGTAATTAGGTTAGCATTTTTTAAAGGTTTTTTATGAGCTCAGTAGGGTCACTGTTTGGCTACTAATCTTGTTAACAAACAAGTTAAACATCCTTTGGAAGGTGGTTATCAGGGGCCTATTTGTTCTACAGTATCTGTATTTGTACAGAAGCTGAGCAAAGAAATATTTCTCTGTATAACTAAATTATATGTGATGTGAAAATGTTTGTGTGATATATTCAGTGTTATATTTTGTAGTTGATATGGCACTCTGTATTGTTATGTTTAGGATTTGATGTCATTTTAAAAATTGATAATTCCTTTTTTCTTCCCTAAAATTAGTTTGAAAACATTTCAACAGAAAAACTTCTTCTTAAAAAAATTAGTTTTGAATAAATGCAAGTGATCATATCAATTAAGGTGTGTGATCTCGGTATGTGAGTGGTTGGATGAATGTACATCAGTATTGGCATTTGTTTGATGATTTAGTTTATTATGACCTAGCCTTGCTGATTCAGGGCCGAACTCTACATAGGTTAGAACTTTCTAAAAGTAGCATTTACAACATTGTAACTAAGAATCCGACTTCGTCATAAAAGAGGATGTTTCATTATAATGCCGACGACATCAAACATGAACTGTTTCGCTGTTCGTATTTGGAAGATACAGCTTATTAAATGTATTAAGGTTACTCCAATATTATTTTCTGGGAGAAGCAGGCCTTGCAGTAGTGAAAAATTAAGTTAAGAGCTTTTCACTACCAGGGCATGTAAATCTTAAAATTACATGTCCTACTCTTTAAATATATTGCACCCGGCCCCGTGGGCTGTTGAGGGCCTACCCTAGGGGTGACATATGTATTAAAAAAAAAGGTTTGGTCCTGGTAAAAGATTTCTTTCGCCAGGTAAAATGGGCAGTTTTAAACTGCACACAAAGGCTGCAATGGCAGACCTGAGACATGTTTAAAGAACTACTTAAGTTGCTGGCATTGTAAGCGCTGCAGGCCCACCGGTAGCATTTGATTTACAGGCCCTGGGTACATGTAGTACCACTTTACTAGGGACTTATAAGTAGATTAAATATGCCAATTGGGGATGAGCCAATGTTACCATGTTTTAAGGAGTGAGCACAGGCACTTTAGCACTGGTTAGCAGTGGTAAAGTGCACAGAGTCCTAAGGCCAGCAAAAACGAGATCAGCAAAAATGGAGGAGGAAAGCAAAATGTTTGAGGGAAGACCACACTAAGGCTGACAGGTCTAATAGCAACATTGCAGAGCCCAACCCATCAATAGTCAAAAGAAAATTCAAGAAACATTTCCTTTTTATCTTGCGCTCGCTCGTAGGTCAGAAGTCACAGTTACTTACGCACTCCGCCTGGTCGACTTTGAAAAAGCTTTCAACTCCGTTGTGGAGCCCTTCCTAGAAACAATGTTAACATGTATGGCTATTTGCCCCAGATTCTGCAAATACACCAGCCTCCTGAATTCCTCCCCAATAGCACAGGTATGGATCAATGGAATTCCTATTGAAACGCTTTCCACTCTGCCAGGGTACCAGACAGGGCTGTCCGCTATTTCCATTGCTTTTTGCCCTAGTTGTGGAACCGCTGCCCCACCTTATACAATGTGGCACCCAATTGAGAGTCTGGAGATGACCTACAGGCAAGGAAGACAGCATCTCCTTTTATGTGGATGACGTTCTCCTATACATTGGTAACGCCACCGAGTTAGGCTCTAGGATAATAAAGTTCCTCTCCTAATATGAAGATGAATCGGGTCTCTGCGTCAGTTGGAAACAAGTCTCTCCTGATGCTCTTATAAGGGGTCTCAGACCCCAGTGCATGGCAACATTAAATCCCGATTTGGCGCCTCAGCTTAAAATATCTGGGCATTCACATCTCAACCTTGCCAAAGCTATCCTTGTCACTCAACCTGGCACCTCTGGAAACTCGTATGAAATGAGATTTTAAGTGTTGGTACCGACTTCTGCTCCACATGTTGGGCAAAATAGCACTGTTCAAAATGAAGACCCTCCACATCTTCCTGTATATCCTTCAATATTACCCATCCCCGATATTGTCCCACTGATTCCAAACCCTTAACTTCCACATTTGCTCCTTCCTCTGGGCAGAAAGACCCCCATATATAGCTTTCAATGCATGCTGCCAATCATCATACTTAGAAGAGCTGGGCATCCCAACACCTGGCAATTAATGGTTGGGTCACAGGAGGCTGGGGAGATCCCGTCTATAGACTTAAATTAACCGAATTAGGTCATGACAGCATCCTCCACATACTACATGAAGGCACACTGCCCCAGGGCCTTCCTGAGCCTATCCAGGTTGTGGTTCACACATGGCGTGCTGCCCTGCAGATGATGGGCTGGAACAAACAACTCACACAGCAGACCCCTCTTCGGTCTATGTCAGGTGTCGCTGCTGGAGGACTTTACTAAATGGGATATGATAGGCATCACACTGCTTGGTGATGTCTAGCAGGGATCGCTGCCCCTAACTCAATTTCATAAATACTTACAATTATGAAACGCATTTGCCTGCAACTGAGAGGGCATCCCAGACCTACCAGAATTCAATCCTCTCAAAGCTAGGCTCCTTCAAGGCACGTTGGGAAAAGGGGGAATGTCCAAGATTTATAGAACACTGTTTAACAACTCCACCACTAAATTTGGTGACCTGAGGAAAGAATGGGAACAGTGGGTTGGCATGTCAGACTGGCGATAGGCCCAAATGGCTCCCTGTATTATAGCCATCCTGGCCCACCTCAGGTCCATTCAATTAAACTACCTATATATTACTTATCTTACACTCGGGCGACTCTGGATGGCGAGTAAAAGCATTTCACCCAATTGCCTCAGGTGCACCTTGACTGATCTAGTTTCTTCCATAGGGTGTGGGCTTGCCCTGTTATAATGTCATATTGGACCGCCATTGCAGACACTTTGACAGGCATCTTGGAGAAGCCAGTGGAGCTTATTGTGAGAGTTGCTCCGCTGGGCATAGTGGAGGATTGGGGCCTACAGGAACGGAGTGCACCTTGGTTGGAATCGTCACCATTCTGGCTAAAAGAGACAGCTCGATACTGGACCCAATCAGCAACCATCTGCATCTCTAAATGGACTGCCGATATGGCCCGGTGCACGAAAACCAAGGAACCCATCTACAGGCCAGAAGATGTCCTCAGCAGCATGACAACATCTGTGGACAGTGGTGGAGTTTTTCTGCCATAATGAATGGCCACCATTCTTGAGGTGGGAGGGCTGGAGATGCTCCAGAAAATGGGTCTGGAGTGGCTGGCACCCCAATGGGAAGGGACAGAATTCTCTGAAGCAATGTGATGTCATGGTGTTTGTTAAAACTCAATAAAGTTGTTTATGAAAAAAAAAAGATTTCCTCAAATCAAAGGTACTGACAGGTCTAGCCCATCAGTGTTTTATTTCTCTCAGAAACCTGAAAAACTTCAAAAGAACTTAATTACTAGCCACAAACATATATATTCTACACAATTCATTGTAAATCTTGCTCTCCAAGCCTATGAGCATTGTAAAGAACATTAATGAGAAAACTATTGTGGGAAATATTTTGGCAAATTCAGGGTACAGAAAATGTATTCAACGAATGCATAATACCCAAAGAAATGTTCTAAATAAAACAGCCTAGTAGACAACCTGCATGGCATTTGGGTGCATTATATAGCTGAAGACACCCTTTACTAAAAAAAAAAAAGAATGTATATCGAATTGAAAAACATGATCCAAAATTGTACTTATAATTTGACTGTGTTTTAATTTGAAGGTGTAGCCCTATGGGCAATTGATACTAATGTGTGTATAAATGAATGTATTTCTAAGACTCCTGGTTGTTTAGTGAATTACTCAGACCCAAGGTTTAATAAATATACACCTATGACTAATAATCCATCCAGTATAGGTAAGCCGTGTCAATGATGACTAGCAAATTTGAACCTAGTGGCTGTGACAGAGCACCTGCCCACAATTACTGAGGAAATGGATTTAAGGATTTTTTCCTGGGCTCACATCCTGTTAAAAATAAACATTTTTTGCCCTTGTTAATTTATTCCACCTTTAGGGAAGTGTAGACTTACTCAGAAAGAGCAGCTACAGAAAGTATTAGAGAAAACAACAGAGAAATAATGCAAACTACATGTTAAGTTACCAACAATGATTTCCAAATGCTCTCAAAACAAGTGTACACGATAAGTACCATAATGTCATCAGTCGTTAATTTCCTTAAGGAAGATGTAAGTCTTTTACTAAATGGACAGGCTCAGATGCAAGCTATAACACAGCTAAACTGTGAATTATATAAACACTAAAATCAGGTAAAGGGCCATAATAACTCATAAATTAGAGTACTGTGTTCAAACCTGTTAAATTGACTTCAACCCAAAAACAAGATGACTAAAAAAGTAGCCACGTGCAACCTTGTAAGTATAGAGGAGGTAGAAAGTACACAGTTTTCTTTGGCAGAAGATCCACATAATATATTGTTCCTACATGGAGTAATCTCCTCACCAATTCCTGCCTTTCAGTTTTATATGAGTGTCAAAAACATGGGTCATTGGGCCGGTATGAAAAAATACACAATGCTTTCCTTTACCACACATGGGAGTACTTGTTTGAATTCCACTGTTACACTAAAGGCCTTCCAACATTCATAAGAGCAGCTGGATGTACTAATCTTCTAGGTCACTCACTGCTCTGCGATTCCATCACCCTGCATGGAGCTTGTACCCTTTGATGCCAGGTTTACATTGTAAGCTATTGGTGACACCTGTTCAATTAATTATTTCCTTTCATAAACTTCTAAGTAATGGTTCTCATCTTATAAGCACAAATGAAATGTGCTTTGGCATGGCCGCTGGGTTCTCCTATGTGTGAACTTTAAAGAAAGCAAACTGTAAATTGTTATGGTATTTCTTTGTATCCCTTTCCTAAATGACCTCTGTAGGCCACCTCAATAACATCATGCCTCACACAAACTGTCCTCCTCTTACAATGTCATCACCCTCAACAGGCAACTCATCTTTAACCTTCTAAAAACGCTGAAGTCCCTAGTCATCATTCACTTATGAGGCCCCTATCACAGAATGAACTGCTGAACCTGATTCAAAACACAATCAGAGTTCAGTATTCTCAACCAGTCTTTTTCACTGATGTTTTCCTTCACAGGAATAATTGCATTGGACACTGAAGCGGGGAAGCTGTCTTTGAAAGCACTCTTTATAACTCACACCCTCACTTATGGTACAGGTTAATTTAGAAAGACAGCTTGCTTTTGAGTTATTCACTGTAATTGATTCAACCATGAACTTTTACAGAGTTTAGACAAAATCTGAATAGGTTTAGACATAGTTGGAACAGTAATAGTTTTTGTGAGTAAGTACATTAAGGGGTATGATCAGTTTGAGCAGTAAAATTTCTTCCTTATAAAAAAACATTTTAAAGTGTTCAACAACTCACATACAGCAGAATGCTTCTTTTTCGATAGTGGAGTCAGACAGGGCTCTTGACCTAAACACCACATTCATGTCTAGTTTATACACTATCCTTTTTCATTGAATGTATAAAACACCAGTGCCTGAATAATTTGTCCATTAAAAGGCAAAGTGTTTGTCATCTGCTGAAACCACTCAAATTTGATATTTTTCATTATATTTTACTTAGAGGAAGTGAGCATGGAGAATCCCTCCCCAAAGCATGCAAACTACTCACATAAACCTATAAATGAGGGTACTTGCTCAAAGGGATAGGTATCGCCTTAATATATATCAGTGAGGAATCCTCAGATCTGATCCTACCATCTGATAATGCTGGACTGCCCTTCAGAGGAATTTTCCAATTTGAAAGTCATCCCTTTATCGTAAGAAATCTCAAACCCTTTCTTAAAATTCGACTATAGCAAAGACTATGCAAATTGACAACTGCTGGGGGAGCACACTGGTGGGGAGGGGAGGGGAGGGACGGGGGAGGGAAGGCATAGTAGTTCTGGTGTTGGGGAATTAGGAGAAGTAGATAGTAGGGGGTGCTGAAGGACAAGAGCTTGCGGAGGGTAGGTAACGAGAGTGAGGGTAATAATGTAAACTTTTATGGTTGCACAATATGACACCTATGTGCGGGTGCAGGGGAGGGCAACTTATATCTGTGTATTGAATGCAACAAATGTGAAGAAGACGCTGTGGAGATGAGAATAGCAAATAATAAAAATGTTATTAAAAAAAAAAAGCAAAGACTATGCAAACGCTTATAATATCATTTTGGAGTGTAGAAACCCCCTCTGTTTCACATTTTGACACATTTTGCTCTACTTCATTACTTGCTCCCACCTTCTGTCAGTTCTGGACCACGAGCTGCAAGCTGCGCTCCAAACACCGAGTTTGTCATTCGACACCTGAATACATCAGATTATATCGGAAGAATTTTTAAACATGAACTGAGTAACATTCCTGCAGCCTCCCTGATAACAATGCTCCTCGAGCCATATGTACGAAATTGCATGTTTGCGATTTCCTAATAGCAAATTTTAGCGATTCGCTATTAGGAAATCACAAACTGTGATGTACAGCAGTGTGTTCAACACTGTTAGCGATTCGCAGTGGGTTGCAAATGGACCTGCCTAATCAGTATTCATTAGGTAGGTCGCAATTTGTGACTCATTGTGAATGACTACAATCACAGGGATGGTGGTCTGCTGGGGTAAGCAGACCACTATGTCTGTGATTGCTTTTTAAATAAAGCAATATTTTTTTTGTAATCCAGACCGTTTTCCTTGAAGAAAAATGGGATGCATTTAAAAATAAAAATGAAAAGCTACCGTTTTGTTTTCTAAGAATAGGCAGTGATCCGAATGGGTTACCACCAACTTGAAGTTGGTGGTAACTGCAAATGTTTTACAACCACTTTCCCAGTCGCAAAACATTCATACATGCCAGTGCTATTCTGTATTAGGAAGGGATGCCCTAAACACGCCTCTTCCTAATGCAGAATCTCAAAAGCAAAATGCAATTTGGTAACAACTTACTGAGTTGCATTTTGCCTTCTGTAAATGGCAGAATGCATTTTAACAGATGTGGTCTGATCCCTGACGCTGGACTCCAAAATTGACTCAGTGCTCAAAGCGGTGGAGAGACTGGGCACTTCTCTAGCTCAAACTTGCACCTCACTCGAGGTCAGCACCGATAAAATTACCATAGACTTTACCTTGCTCTACGATGACCACTGCAAGCTCTCGCACAAAGTATGCGACATGGAACTTGCACTTGCGGAGGCCTGCCCCACTTCTGCGGACACAACCACCTTGCTGTGCAACCTGTCTCAACGGGTTAATCTCCTGGAACGTCAAGCCGAGGATGCGGAGGGGTGCTCTCGTAGGAGCAACATTCGGGTCATTGGTCCGCCTGAGGGTACGGAAGGTTTTGATGCGGTGGGTTACGCCCTTCTCCCACAGGGGTCGCTTTCCCCCTTCTTTGCAGTCGAAAGGTCGCATCGGGTCCCACTGAGGCACACGCTCCCTGGAACAAAACCTAAACCCTTCCTTTTTCGCCTCCTAAATTTCTAAGACCGTGATACCATGCTGAAGGAGGTTCGTAAACTTGCAGGGGACGAGTCAACAACACTGCTGTCATCTTCTTCCCTGACTATGTCAATGGTATGGAGAGAAAATGTGGGTACTTCCTGGAAGTGAAGAGGCGACTGCGCAAGCTGGACTTTCTGTACTCCCTCTTATTCCCGGCCCGCCTTTGGGTCACAGCTGGTGGCACCACCATTTCTTCGATGGAGGGAGGAGACCTGGGCATGGCCGGGTTCTGGCGCCCACCGGGGATGTCTCCAGAACACAGTTAGAATTCCCAAACCACCCCTCCTCCCCACTCGAGAACCCACGGGAAGAGGGAACCCGCGCGTCAAACCCACACAGTCCTCCCAGCCACATGCTGTTCCAAACTTGGAACAAGTAATCCAAGAACACGGGTGTAGGAAAGTGGGTTTCTGTTGCAGTAACCCCCCCCCCCCCCACTTTTTGCCAGACTACTGATGCACTTTTTCTTGGTGTGCCCTGGGTCCATGCCAATCAGGTTCCCAGGGCCTGTGTTCTTTCCCTGAAACTAACCCAATTAGCATCTCTGGCCACAGGTCAGCCCCTGGTAAATGGTACCATAGGTACCCAGGGCACTGTGACCAGAGAAGACCTCTAGGGCTGCAGCATTTATTGTGCCACCCTTAGAGGCCCTGTACTTTTACACCTACACACTGCCTTTGCAGACTGCGTGTCTTGGTGCAGAATAAAAGGAAATGTCGACATGGCACACATCCCTGTGTGCCATGTCTACAGAGCACTGCCCTGACCTAGATCAGTCACCCCTCCAGCTGGGTGCACTATGCCAGTGGTGAGGGCACAAGGGCATGAGCCCTGTGCCCCTACAGTGCCCAATACCATTCTTGGGCATTGTAAGTGTAGTGTTGCCATTAAGAGTATATGGTGCTGGGAGTTTGTCATTACGAACTCCACAGCACCATAATGGCTACACTAAAAACTGGGAAGTTTGTTATCAAACTTCTCAGCACATTAAACCCACACTGATGCCAGTGTGGGACTTAATGTAAAATGCACACAGAGGGCATCTCAGAGATGCCCCCTGAAAACTAACCCACCTCTAGTGTCCCGACTGAGTGGCTGCTTAGGCTGCCATCACAGACATGTTTCTGGACCCCTGGGTCAAGAGCCTGCTGCTCTCGTGAGCCTGAAACAATGCACATCCTGGGACGTGGTGCTGAGTCTCCTCCCCCAGGATGGGCAGGGTTCATGAAGGGAAAGCTTCAAAGGCATGCCGCCTTTGTGAGCTTCCCCAGACCACTTGCTGCTTTCAGCAACTGGCCCCCACTGGTTCTACCCCCCACTTTGGGCAGGAGAAGCCACGGGAAAAACAAGTGAGGGAAAGAGGTGTGCCCACCTCTGCCAACTCCACACCTCAGGTGGGGGAGGCGAGGTGAAGCACAACCTCGAATACCCGCCATCTTGAGGATGGGGGGACCCAGCCAACCAGGGACAGGCTCCTGCCCCACTCCCACTGGAGAGTGGCAGAATAGGGGGTGTACCCACCCCAGGGAAGGGACCCATTGGTCCCTGCCCTTTACCTACCTGTAACGTCCCTAAATTTAGTATTTAGGGGTACCCTGAACCTTGCTTCCTCAGATCGAGCCAAGAAACAAGAAGAAAAGAAGAAGGACCGAACAGCCATGCAGCAGCTAATAAGAGGAAGACGCCCACTGACTTGGCCCCAGTCTATCTCCCCCCGAACCTGCTCCTACGAAATCCCAGTGTTTCCTGCAGCCAGCAACCTCAAAAACCCCGGAGGACCTGCCTGCCTTCATTTCCAAAGACTGCTTCTCCCATGAACACCGGATTTGTTCAACAGCAATCCCTGGCAGCAGCCAGAGACCGCGAATCCAGCCCACTCTGCACCCGCCGAACCCGGCCCGAGCTTGAGTGGAAAAACACCACGAGGAGGTCAACCCAGCGATCCTGACCCGAGATTCGGTGACCCCTGCCTGCCTCAAGGCTCCAGCCGAATCATGCAGTCTAAATCCAGAAGGCCCCTCTAACCACGACAAGGAGCTGGTAAGAAGATCTGACCCCAAAAGGCATCCCTGCACCCGACGCCCCACGGCCTTGTGTGCCCAAACCGACGGTGCCTAACCAACCCTTAACTTCCCAACTAACCTCTCCAAGTGGTGGTCGCACCCAGAAGTCCTTCATTTCCCTGCCTGCAGTGCTTTTGCAAACCGGAGGTTCTCTACAGAAAACAACAGGGCACCCGACGTTGAAACAGCACTCTGCATCCGGCCAGCCCAGAGCCGCTGAGGGTGCACTTTTTGTGCTACTTTGTTTCCCCTTTTGCCCTGACCTTAACCCTAGGAGCTTTGCTGCCACAACCCAGTGGCCTGCTCGCCAGCGGCCACCAACTGGAGACCCCCTATCCTCCATAGTATAACATTGGGCCTCAACACTCTGCACCCGGACGCCCTAGTGCCTCTGAGGGTGCAACAGCAGTGCATCACTGACCCTGTGGGACCCCTGAGTCTAATCCCAGAACCTTAACTCTCACAGTTGATTACTAACCTGTGAACCGATAATCTGTTGTTCCTCCCTAGGATAACATTGTCAATTTTCTTCCAAAAAGTTTCTAAGTGTGGAGTTTTGAAATCTAAAGATATTCTTTAAAAATCATGCGAATAACCAAAGCGTAATTACTTATCTGTTTACAGGAAATGTCCCAGTGCTGAATCTAGGTATCCAGCACTAAGTTAGAAAAGTAACATAGAAAGTAACAAACCTGTAATTTACAGAAAAAGCCTATTCCTTTCAATGGACTGTATTTGCTAATTGTTGCAACCTGCTGCATCCCCTGTAAATCAAAAAAAGCGCAAGTACTATTGAATTTTCAAACTGTTCTATATCCAGTAACGTATTACTGAAAAGTATTCAATGCTTACCTGTGCCAGGCTTGCTTGATTCTAAAAATAAAACAACAGTATTTTTTTATATAAAAACAATTTGCATAGTTCTTGAGCGTGTGAATTCATTTGCTGACTGAGTGTGTACATCAAATGCTAAACTCTGAGTAAGTTTCTATCTAACTTTAACCTCTGCCTACCTCTGGGGTCACCTGGACTCTATACACACTATACCTCACTTTGGTGTAGTATATATAGAGCCAGTTTCCTACAGTGTTCCAAAAGGGAACTGGACACTTCACCTGATTGATCTCCCAGCGAAGACAACTCAACGACAACCTGGCACACTGGCGAGGAAGCCGGCCGCCCCCTTGCATCATACCACAAACAGCGGATTAACTGTTCTAAGATATTGTGTCACTCACCTGCCACATGCAGCGCACCCCGCACACTTCGTGATGACTCCATGTGTCAATTCCTCCTCCTGGTCATTTGCCATGGCGGCCTGCAAACATTCAGGCGTTACTCCCTCATCACTAACGAGTGCCTGACACATGGCACTCTGAGCTCAGAAAAATGCTACACTGAGGCTTAAATTGCAAGCTCATACAGTACATCCCTTTTTACTCCAAGAGCCACACACCGCCCCCTGCCTCAGCCTAGACAGCCGCCTGTTGTAATGGGACGTTTACCCCACAATTTTAGCAGATACACATTGTCCCTCTGCTCTGACACAGTTAGCCCCGTTCTGTCTCCTTGTTTTCCTTCCCCCAACCTCTTCTTTCACGTTTTCTTCTTCCCCACAGCCCCTATTGAAAGAACTCCAACACGCCATCGCCCAAGTCTGCGATGCTCACTCCCGCAGTCTGCCTGCATCCATTGGTCCACATCTCTGCCCACACTGACCGCATGTCATGTGTTTGCCCTTGCTCTCTCAAGTAAGCCATGTTGCCCATTAACATTATCTCTTGTAATGTGAGGGGCATGCATACTCCAGCGCGTCGCTACAACACTTACACCTATCTTAGGAGCAAGCACTACTACAGGAAACACACCTTACACTGCCAGAGACTCACCAACTCCGGCTCAGGTGGCGTGAGCAGATCTACACCAAGGGGTATTGCTCGCAGGCCAGCGGAGTACTGATCTGGGTTAGTCGAGGGACCCCATTCCATTTCGAAGAGTCGCTAATAGACACGAGCGGACGTTATGTCTTTGTGCGCAGCCGCTTAGAAGGGCTACAATATATGGTCCTAATACTGAGCAAGCATCATTTTGGCACTCCTTGCCGTGTTGGAGTTTCCTCCCCTCGTTAATAGGTGGAGACTTTAACGCAGTACTTGACACCAAACTGGATGGATCCTTTCCTCCCTCTCATGCACAACAGCAATGTCGAACACTGCAACACTGGGCGATTGGCTACGCCACTGGCACCTGGCAGATATTTGGCGCACATAGCACCCCAGGACTGAAATCTACTTCTTCTACTCCCCACCGCATGATCTGCACGTCTGCATTGACCGCTTTGTGGGCTCCCGGCTCTGCTTCCTGGGTGCCACCATGTAGACTACCTGGGACGCACACACTCGGATCACAACCCCCACCTCCTTTGGCTACAGTGGCCGGGTCCTGGTCAAGCCACGCACCAATGGCGTCTTAAACCGGCAGCGCTGGAAGACCCATCATTCTGCGTAGCCCTCAGTGGCGCAATCTGTGCCTATTTTGATGCTAACGTGGGCTCAGGAGCAGATGCGGGGTCAGAATGGGAGGTTCACAAGGCAGTGATCCACGGCCACTGCCTGGGCCTCAGCTGGGGTATCCGCAAGCAGTTAGACGATGAGTTGGCATACCTTGAGCAATTGCTCCTCCACCTGGAGACCACTGCGGTGACAAATCCCACGGGGGCGCAGCACTCAGCTGCAGCGAAGCGTAAACACACAGACTTACTGAAAAGGCTCCACTGCCTCAATGACGCTGCTCACTCCACACACGCCTCTGCAGATCGAGTGGGCCACTTTTTGGCATCGCTAATAAGACAAGAGCATCAGCACCGGCCGATCCTGGTGCTGAGCTCAGGCCCCAGCCAGCTCCTACACACCCAGCAGGAAATCTATGCTGAATTTGTTAAGCACTACACAGATCTAAACAGCTCGCTTGTTGTCGCAGACCCCTGCAGGCTATAGGAGTTCCTCTCCCTCCTTCCCCTCTCACCATCGTGCCCCAGCAACAGGTGGAATTGGATGAGGCTTTCACTCTTTTTGAAATCCAAGGGCCCTGACCACTGGGAAAGCCCCTAGCCTGGATGGCCTGCCAGCAGAATACAATAAGGCTTACACCTCCGAATTAGTCCCCGCTGATTGGCTCTATATGAAGCTGCATTGAAGACGTCAAGACTACCATCTACATTACGGAAGTCCCTCTTGGTCTCCCTGCCAAAACCGGATCAAGACCCAGAAATGCTGGGCTCTTACCGCTCATTGGCGCTCCTCAACACAGACTAGAAAATTGTGGGCAAAATACTGGCGGAACGCCTGGCTCCCCTGGTCCCGGCTCCGGTCCACGCAGACCAAAAAAGTTTAATCCTGTCCCGTAGCACGTCACTGAGCCTACACCGCTTCTTTCGGGTGGCCAGATACTCGCCTGATCAGTGGCCGTACTCAGGGTGCCTGCTGCTCAAACAGGAGATGCGCGTTTGACACGCTAGAATGGGATTATCTTTTTGAAGTCCTCTCTAGAAATGGTCTTGGTGGCCGTTTCCTATGCCTGATAAAGCTCCTGTACACTTTCCCTAGGGCGAGAGTAAAGACAGGCCCCTACCTATCTGGCCCAGTCACCATCGGACGCAGCACCCCTGTCCCCACTTTTGTTCTCCTTGGCAATAGAGCCTCTAGCGGTGGCCCATCATGGGGGATACCGCTAGGTGAAATGACTCCCTCGGTCTTACTTTATGTGGGTGACCTCCTTATCTATGTCAGTGGCATCCGGGCGCCCAGAGATTATATTTCTTAAACATTGGTTGGCTTTGCATCTCTCTCTGGCCCCCGCATCAACTGGACAAAGAACTGTTTATACCCGTTTACCCAGTCCACCACAAATCCTAAGCTAACCATCTCTGGCCAAAGCATCCAATGGCACCCCACTGCCTTCCGCTACCTCAGAGTTAGGATCTACCACCAACCTGAGGACCTACTAGATGGTAACATCTGGCAGAGTCTGCCCCTATTGGTCACAGGCTGTGTTGCCCTGCTAAAAATGGTGGAGCTGCCCAGGCTCTTATATTACTTTGTGGATCTACCTCTCTTTATCCGCCCCCCTGTATTCCGCTCCTTTGAGCGCACAAGAGACTTCATTAGGAATGGCACTCACTGCCGTGTTGCGTGTCTAAATTATATCTGCCGGTGGACCGTGGAGGCCTTGCAGTGCCCAACATGGAATACTACTATCTGGCAGCTCAGCTCCAATGGTTGTCTAGATGGGTAAGTGGACAGCAGCTGGATGACACAGCTGCACACCATCAGGCCTGGTCGGTCCCATCCATTCTTCGTCTATTCCATCCTGAGAGTTGCGACAAGACGCCCAGGCAGTTAATTCTCGCAGTGGTCCATAGGTGCTTCAAGCGTGCGATATTTCTCATATGCGCCTGCTCTGCCCAACTTGGGCACACCAAGAGGGTTAAACAGCATCACGAGATCAGACTTACCCACTTGGGAAGAGGCAGTCTACCGTCACTGAGCAACATTTCAAAAGACGGCCAAGTGACACCTTTCAATGAGCTGGTAACTGGAGATGGACTACCCCAGGGACAGTTTCTACTATACACTTCCTTGATTGCTGAACTGGGGAGGCAGTGGGGCGACATGTCGCAGGAACTGCCAACGCATCACACTATCCAATAGACATGCACTTTGGGCAGAGGGAGGCACCTGGTTAGGTGGTTTACTGACCTTTTTGCCGTTCTGATGGCAAGTGCCTTCGTTGCCATTTGGTGGATGCTGATCTCATCCACATGCTTTGGAGCTGCACTGCTCTGGCGGTTTACTGGCGTGAAGTCACCACTTGCCTCTCTGACAGCGCTGAGCGCTCACTGGGCAACAAATGGGAAATATGTAATCTGGGTCTATTCAATAGATCCAAAATGCACAAGGCGTCATTGTGCTTTAAATATCTTGGCCTGATCACCAAGTGGTAGAAGAGTTCTGATCCCCGCCAGGGGAAGCATGGTTTCGCTCCTTCACAAATTGGGCATGGGTGGAGGGTGTGGTGCTGACGCGAGAGGACCCCCTGGTATCTGCCTGGAATTCCATGCTAATAGATCTCCAGATTTCCTGGCAAGGGTCTTGACCCCCGCCCTCTGAGTTCAGAAGAACATCTGCGATTGACGAGTTGAGAACTCCATAGACATCACAGGCCGACCTCCACATTTACGGCGCAACTTTTATTTCCCCTTCATTCAATCTTCCTCACTCAGCAATGCAAGCATTCTGCATACACGCAGGCCCCTGATAGGAAGTGTCATGGAATATGGGTGGATAAACTAGAATTGAATCGCTTGAGCACAAAGTTGGGCCAACCTATGCAGTGCCCCCCCCCCCCCCCCGTTAGCCATCTCTCCGTACACTCATTTACTAAACATTGGGAACACTAGCAGATGTATTCCTGCTTGGCCATCATGCATGAAAAGCCCCCAACTGCTAATCGAGGCATCACCTTCCTATCAATCCGCACCACCACGACACATCAGCAGCAGTACACTATTTGCGTATCACCCACATATTGGAATGTCAATGTATCCCTGTCTACACAAGACAAATGTATTTGTGTAAGTTTTATTCCCATGTTCATACCAAAAAACAAATTAAGAAATTTAAACAAAAAAATTACTGGTTGAAGTGTTGCACAAACACCTTAGACATTGCCTATAGGTTAAACCTGACTGCTCTGTACGAGCTATCTGAGAGTTGGGCATAGGTTAATTTAGGGTTTGCTTGTGACTTCACCCTGAGAAAAATTGTGGATGCTGCTTGAGAAGGGCTTCACTCCCCTCAACCAGTAACCCACATTTTACAGGGTGTTTCCAATACCTACAGATTTACCCACGTAGTGGCCCCGTACATTGACCTTAAAGGCCTCCCATTCTTCGGGTGCATTAGAGGCAGTCTCTAAATTATTAGTGAGGAATCCATCAATCATCACCAATTCGACACCCTAAATGGAGCAACTGAAAGAGAGCTTGGCTGCAGCCTCCAGGCAGGGAACGCCTGCAGAGGGCACAGCAGGTACATTCCTAGAAAGAAAGGGATGTGGTCTGTTACGGTTCTAACCAAGTATTCATGGTAAAACATAAAGTGACTGATGTCCCCAGAATATAAAATCATATCAAGCCGCACATGGACAACATGTAAAGCAGAATAACTTGAATAATCCCACTCCTGGCCATGTTGAACCCTCCAAACATCAGTCAGTCCTCTATCATTCAACCATTTAGGGACATCTCTAGCAACTCTGAGATATTGAGTGTTAGGCAAGGGCAGGGTGGATCATTCTGAATGTACGTCGCGAACATAAATAAAATCACCGCCTATTACTAATGACTTGGCCATATAACGCCCCATCTGTGTTGAGAGGGAGGACAAAAGCGATAATTGGTCATGGTTGGGGACATATACGCTGCCCAATACTTCATGGCCATCTAGTTTTCCCAAGACAAGCACATATCTTCCCTCTTTATCAATCTGAGCGTTGGTGGCTACATAAGGGCCCTCTGGAATTCAAAGAGTATCCTGTTACAAATATTTGCCCTCCCTATCGGCATTCTATGCATGTAACCTCAAAGGACCTGAGGTGCATTTCTTGTATGATGGCAATGTGAACTCTTCCGCATCGTCGGTACGCATTCACCCTAAGGGGTTTGGCATACGATCCCAGTTCCCTCATGTTTCAAGTAAGGAGTAGATGTCCATCCCTCACGAGAGCCATCCTGGTTATGATCCAAACTAAAACGAATCCCACCTAGAGCCCTCCACCAGTGCATGTCTAACCCTCTTGGGGATTCCATTCTTGACTGTCACCCGGCACATGTCTACCATGTAGGACTGTATGAAAAAGAGTTGCTCTATTAAATGAAAAATATGTCCAAGGCAGACCTCAAATCCCACACCCTACAACAAGGTAATAACGGTCCCTCGCCCAAACTAAGCAATACTGTCATTGATAGTCTTTGAAACTACCAGGGCAAAAGACTAGTTGAGGGGGTACGGAAGAGAGTAAAAGTTATCTGACAGCAAGCTCCACCAGCGTTACCCTCTCTCAGGACTGGAAGAAGGTGTTGAGAGGGTGCAGTTCTAAAATAAAGCCACTGGCCTCAATCTTCCTTGTGCACCAGGGCCCTTATTATGCAAATGGCGCATTTTCATTGTTTGTGCTGGGCGCACATTTGAAAAGGTGCGCCTGGTGCAAACAAAGAAAATGCCTCACATTATGATGAATGCGCTGCCCCCAGGGCAGCTGCAAACTTGTGAAAAACGGAGCGGCTACTTTGAAGCCGCTCCACGTTTTCACAGTGCAGAAGGCAACCCGCCTGCACTTTGAAGGGGGAATGGAGATCCCCTTACAGGGGAGTGCAGTGAGAGAACAGTGATATAAGGTTCGTATACAGAGCAAAAACGAGGTAATATACTGCGCAATAGTTTTGCTAAATTGGCCTACATGCGCAATAATTTATAAACTAATGTTTGTGAATATGCTATAATAGGTTTACAGTTTTTAACTACACGTCTCAAAACCATGAGCAAGAATGTTCTAGCACTATTCACTGTATAAACAAATGTGTTGAACGTTATCACTAACCATTAATAGTGATAGTAGAGGACTATTATATATTATAACTCTACTGATACTTAAATACATCTTTTTCCACACCTCTTTCTCTTTTATAATCTACTCACGGGACTACATATACTGGGTAATTCTGTACATAGGAAAACAATTCTTTTATACGGTCTTCCTGCTATCTGGGGTTGGTTAGTTAACTTTTTCTATTTCGCTCCGCTGTGTCCCTTAAACTATAATATAAAACAATTATTCAATGATATTGCCTTCATCACGTTTAACACACTTAGACTGCGGCAAAATGGCGCGATCTATAACTCGTTGTAGAGTTTATACCCAGTCCGCTCTCTATGCCTAGTTTACTCACGTTGCCACGCCGGACTCTCTCTCTGATAAAGGAAAAAGGACTAAGGGGCAGCTCATTGGCCGATTCTCCTACGGAAGTGAAGACGAGGTTACGGGTGCCGTCGACGGGTATGTCGGGTTGTATTCATTTAGAAAGCAGAGTCTCCAATTCTAAATGCAGCTAGTTTTTTGACATAGGTCTACTATAACCTATACGGCGTTTAGTTCCAAATACTGCAATACTTGAATGTAGTAGTGACTCTGCCATTTACTAACAGAGTCTAATTTTATTATGCTCCAACTATGAGGGAAAACGAGATATTTCTGGTTGGGATACGTGCTACTCACTTTAGGTCGTTCCCTTGTATTTAACCGCTGTAAGTGTGGGATATTTAATCTACGTGTCTAGCACATTTATTCCCCATAACAAGGACTTGTTTTTAATATATGAGCTATACTGCTCAATTATTCGCAAGAAGTGTCCCACGCGACCGTCTAATGCTAAACTTTGTACGTTGAAGTTCCTCTTTATGCGCTGTTCACAATACTTCAGAATCATAGTTCATTACACATGATCTTTTAAATTTATGTTAGGTTTATCATGACCTGCTCGGTAAACTTTTTGCTTGGAAGGCAACCCCTTTTTGGGGGATACTTTCGACAAGGACTATGATGGGTTAATTATAAGAATACACGTGGGGTCCAACATCACTGATGGTGACAGGGTTCCTTCATAAGACATTGGAAAGGAACACAGACGTTCTGGTAAGAATGCTTGGTTATGCGTATACCTAGCAATAAGAGCGTGTTTGTTTTGGTTTCTGTCTAAATAACAGTCAGTCTGAAATTATTTATTGGATAGAGCAGATAGATTAATAGCCTGTTACCTATAAGTAAATGGGTTTTTTTATTCGTCATAATGACTATTTTTTAGGTACCTCCACTAGCATGAACACTTGTTTAATCAGTAACATTCGGGCCACATATATGACCATATATATATATTTTTTTTATACATTGAGTTCGAGACTTTTTGTATTGAAACATGTGTTCTTTGGTATACAGATATATCGGTACCTTAGCGTTATGATGTCTGCCTGGCCGTGACAATTTGATCACTAGCGTGGGGAGTGTTCGAGGCATTAGAAAATTATCACATGGAACACTGACCGTTTAATGCCAGGACTGACCAATGCAAACAAGGAGTGGTCATTTATTTCTGATTCCATGTCTATGGAGAGAGACTTTACTTTCCAATGAGGTCAGTTCCACGCTACTATGCTATTAGCACACACTAATCTGCTATCACACTATAATGTATCTTATACTCAACAGGATCTTGATGTTTCTTCTGGTGGTGGCTCTCTTTACTCTATTGCTAACATCTTTTCTACCAGCTGTATACTTATGGCCTTCTTTTTCGTTGTATTTATTGACACCAGCCCCTGATTTGTATTGAGTGTCAATATATAAGGAATCGATACCATATAAATGTATGTAAATTTGTCTTTTAGTAATAGGACCTTTTTAAAGCAAAATTGTTTTTTAACATCAGCACTTTGTATAGCCATTGTTTTTATGTATGTTTTGTAATATTGTATATTTGTATCCATTTGTTACAGCCTTGAAAAAGTCCGGATGGACGAAACACGTGTCGGCTGTTATGTGTTATAATGAAATTTGGACAATCCAAGAAAAGAATAATAAACAAATGATAACTAACTAAATTCTCTGAATTGTTTGTGGACTTCAAAACTCTCTTTGACTTTATTGCTATATGAAATTCTTGTAGGACTAATACCTATAATGTGCCTCAACTGATGTGTAATTAGTGTGTGACCTTAGTGGAATATCCTTTGGACTTCTCTACGGGTCTATTTTTTCCTTCTACGAGCAGAGGAGGAGGTTAGGTTTGAGAGCACTATAGGCTGAATAGGAAGGAAATTTAAAAAGAAAAACATATTGATAATTATCGTGAAACTAAAACTGAGAAAAAAGACTAATGTGGATGTGCATATAAGTTCTGACAAATTGCTGCTTAGGTGCCTGTGTGTCAAGATGCAGTGAGAGACTGCACCTGCCTGCAAGAGGTTGTCTGGGGGGGTCCATGGGATGCCCTTGTTCCCCTCCAAAGGGCTGTTATGGGGGGGCGTGCTGGAAGTGTGCCTCCTGAGAGCTTCTTTGCCTTTGCGCCCATGTCTGTAATACGGTGTGGGCGAGGAGGCAAGGGGATTCCCTCATTTCCATGGGGCCATGCCCCCATGCAAATGAGGGAACACCCTATGAAGATAGTGCTGGTGCTTATTGTGCACCAGCGCTATCGATATTACAGAAGGGGAGTACAAGCATCTGAGGCCCCTTCTGTAATACCAAAGTGCCCGGGGGCATGCGGAGTGGGCGCAAATGCCCATTGTGCTCCCGGGCACTTGTATAGTACGCCCCAAATAGTATCGGGAATAACATCCACAACCTACTTCTGGTGCTGACACCCTCTCAAACCCCCCTTTGGATAAAAGGGGTTGCAGTTTCTGAAGCTAAATAGAGAGATGTCCTTCCCTCAGTTGCTGTGGGGATAGTGGAAGGTGCGGTGGGGAAGTGAGTAAGGGTAAGTTGTGTCCTTTGAGAACGATCTGTAAGATCCACCTGTCTGAAGTTACTGCCTGCTAACCCAGGAATAATCAGTGGACCCTGCTTCTGCATCCACATCTCTCAGGGTACATCTGGGACACCTTTTGTAGTCAGCAATAACATTTAATCTATGTGGTGTGAGGTATGTGGTGTGCAGGTAGTTGAATTTGGCATATTTAAACCTGGTGTTTCTGGACACTTAGCAGGGGTTTTCCATCATAGCAGCCTATTAATTATCCCTCAAGAGAGGGAGATGAGTGGTGCAGAAGCCAGAGCAGCTGACTTCAGAGCGAGGGGCTCACGGTTCGATCCCTGGCAGCAGCTCAGCTCAACACCATGTGACTTTGGGCAATAGCTCACTGAATCTCCCCGACGCCGCCCAGTGCCGTGAAACCTTAAGTGGTGATATGTTTTTGCTTTACAAATATAGATTATAATTATTATAAGTCTCTCCCCATCATGCCCTCCCAGTAAGTTCTCAGCTTTGTGAGGGCAGCAGAGCTATAGTTAGAAAGGACCTGTATAGCCAGGATGTGAGTCTGCGGCTTTCTCCAAACTTGAGTATTGCTTGCAGGGTTTCATGCTGTGGTGGCTCAGTGTGACCCCCTTCCACAGAGAACCCAGGGAGTGCCGCAGGATAGCAGATACCAGAAATTAGGAGTCGTTGCAGACCATGCCCTCAAACTCACGGAATTTCGCATCCTAAAAGTAGTTGCCCTCCATCTAAATTGCTGCTTCTGTCCACATCCTCAGTCTCCCAGCTGTAAAGTGTCCTCCTGCGTAGTGGGGATGCCCAATAGTGTGAGCGCAGGTGCATGTAGTGGGCGGCGGGTAGTCTTAAGGAGACCTCTTCCCCCAACAATTTAGGGCAGTTTTAAGTAGCCTTGGGTGATCTGTCTTCCGATGGTTAACACCCAGCAGCAGTGCCCCCAGTGCTCCTTCCTAGCCCCTCCGGACCATGTCACCCAATTCTACCAGTCCCCAGCCATCTATCCATCAAGCCGCCCATTTAAACTGTGCCGCCAGGTGGTACGTTTAATAATCAAGGGCACTGAAGCCGAGCCTCCCAAGTGGGAGGCCTCAGAATGTCTAACGGTAACTATGGTGTCCACCATCCCAAACCAGCTCCGTCTGTAATGTGTCCAGTGCCTTAAACCAGGATTGAGGGATCCAGACTGGGAAGTTCATGAAGTAATATAATATTCGAAGTAGCATTACCATTTAAGACAACAATATTTGGACCATTATGAGCAGTTTGAGGGACCCACTGCAGCAGGTGTCCCCAGTGTGGTCAGAGAGATTGAGAATGGGCAGTGTTAGAAATTGGGTTTCTGGTTAGCAGAGGTAGGCATCCTGTCCAAGAAGGAACCACAATCCTAGTCACAGTAGGTCACAACACAACCTAAATTATCTTGTGCTCACCCTCTGGTAGCTTGGCACAGAGCAGTCAGGATTAACTTGAGAGGCAATGTGCGAAGTATTTGTGCAACACTTCAAACAACAATACAGGTGAAAACACCACAGAAAGACTCCACACCAGGTTACAAAATAGGATTATGATTTTATAAATAAAACAAGACCAAAATGACAAAACTCCATTGTGTAGAAGTCGAGATATGAATATTGAAAGAATAAATGGAAAAACAGCACTTAGAAACTGTGAGTGCTTAAATGGGATATTTGGTTGTGCTAGACTGGGGCAAAACCAAAAGTTCAGGCCAACCGCGATGGAGCGCGGGCCGGATTGAGGGACCGACTTGGGCAGGCTGAACCAAAGTACCTTGATTTGGGATGCATCGTTGTTGACAAGAAAGCTGTAAATATGTGTATAGCATTCTTTCTAAGGCAATTCAAATAGCTCTGTATACTTAGAACTGGTAACCATGAGATATAGTTACTACCTGTGTAATTCCCCTCTTCCGAAACCAAGGAAAAAGACTGAGTACCCAGGAAGAGTAAACAATCTATAGAAAAAAAGAAAAGAGAACATTTGTTTACTCTGCACCTAGTATAGTAAGTTTGTGGTTTGAAAAGTAATGTTTAAGCTGAAACATTCGTAAAAAAAAATTACAACATGCTTCAATAGAAAGCCCAAAAAATAATATAGTAATGTCCCATTACTGTAGAAAGGAGAACACAAGAATCTCTTGTACTCCCCTACACCAGGCATAGACAAAAAAATAATGTTGGGCCTTCAAAGCTGGATAACTTGAAACCACATCTATTGTCTTTCTTTATCTATAGATACATCCAGCTTTCTACTGAGACAAAAAGAAGGAGATCTACAATAGGCATCATGCACGGTCAGAGAAGTATTAGCCTTTACTTTTAAAGTGCTAGCGCAAACTGTGTTACCACCAGAATTTGTAGAAACAGTTGCTTTAAATGTTCTTTCTTCCCTTTGATTTAAACAGGTATTCCAGGATTGCCAAGACCCAAACCAGAAGTGACTCCAACAGGACTCAGGAGAAACTTGTCGAATAGTTGCCCGCCAAGCACAACGAACGCTGCGTCAGTGATCCCAGAAGCAGAAAGCTGTGTGACACAAGGGTGGAAGAATACATGCACGACTACAAGAACGCAATGTGATCTTCCACCCGGGAAGACCAGCTACATGCAAGCGGTGCTCTGCTCCAGCCTCTAGCATCGCCGGGGACAGGGTACGCTCAACACTCCCACAGTAGGCGATGTGTTAATGCCGAAGACGCTGGTTCCGAGGACGATGCGCTGGGTCCGCTCCGAGCGGCGCTGAGGATGTGCTGGTGAAGACTCGCGCAAGGCTAAGATGCGCCGGTTCAAATGATGAGGTGCCAGGTCTGCTCCCCACAACAACGAAGATGCGCTGGTTCCGACTCACACAAAGGTAAAGATGTGCCGGTTCCTATGAGGATGCATAGGTTCTAGAGGAAGAAGCATGTTAGGCTTCCCTTCCAAGGGTCCAGGGTTGGGGTGGCACCACTTGGCTGGGCAGACTCACAAATGCAGAGCCCACGTGCAGATACAGGTGGTTCAAGTATTTGATATCCCTGAGACTTTGGAACAAGAGGCAAGCCAGCAAGACATTTGAATCCCTCTGGGTTCAAGTGATGCAGGTCCAGTCCTTCTCACCCAGGCAGGAGAACAGCAGGCAGCGGGGTAGCTCAGCAAATCAAGAGCATAGTAAGACATAATTCAGCAAAGCAGCAGTCCAGCAGAGAAGCAATCCTTCCAGCAGCACTGCAGCTCTTCGTCCAGGCAGAGTATTCACAGGTCCAGAAGTGTACAGATTTGGTAGTGACAGACGTCCAGTACTTATACCCTGTGTGCCTTTAAAGTGACGGAGATTTAAAAAAAAGCCTACCTTCCTTCCCTGGTTCCAGACTCACTACAGGGGGTAATCAATCCACGTGTGCCAGCTCCTCCCTTCCATCCTGCTCAGATGGCCCATCTGCATGCAGATGACCACTCATTGTTGTGTGTGAATGTCTAGAGGGATTCAGGAGCCCAGTTATCACCCACCCCAGATGTGTATTCCAGAGACAGGCAGAAGGCACCAAATGGCTAAAGTAAGTACATCCTAACTTTCTAAAACTAGCATTTGCTAAACTGGAATTTAAAACTCAACTTCACCATACGTAGTGATTTTAAATTCTGTATTCAGTGACACTAAACTTGAAAACTCCATCTCTTCATAATTGGAAACTACACTTAAAAGATGTATTAAGATAATCCCAATGTTATCCTAGGAGGGGGATAAGCCTAGCAGTAGTGAAAATCTAAATTAGGAGTGTTGTGAGTGGTCTGAGCACTGTGATTCAGCACTCAGCCATAGAATGGGAGCCTGGGCATGTTCTCCACCCAGTGTGGGTGGAGAACATGCAAAATGCGCATGACTGTTTGGCCGTCCTTAGAAGGCCGGCCAAATATTCATGTGCACTTAAAGAGTGAGCCCATAGCTCCTCCCCCTGCTCTGACAGCAGAGGAGACCCGCCCCGCAAAGCTGCCATAGCAGGAAAAAATAAAATGATAAGTTGAGTTATTAACATATTATTTTTCCTGTTTTTATACTGCGAAAAGCAGTGGGGCGAGGGTCCTGCTCCTGCAAATTCCTCACCTAAGAATAGATATCAAAGCAGTACCTCTCCAAGAGGAGGGTCTATGGCAAAGACTCTGCCTGCTCAGACACACAGGACATTTTGGTCTAAGCATTCTTCCAGCCAGACCTGACTGTCAAGGCAGTAGAACCTTGTGAAATATGCAATGATGCCTACTTTGCAGCCTGGCAGATGTTAAGGAAATGCACTCCATGAACCACCGCAGTGGAAGCAGCATTGGCCCTGGTAGAATTGACTCTGAAGCCTTCCAGGGTCAGCTTCTTGACCAGTGTGTGCCAGATCGAGAAGCAGAGGACTATCCACCTCAACAAAGCAATGACTCACAAAAAGCTGATCACCCACGTGGTGTTCCTTGGTATGATCATTTTAAAAGCTTAAAGTCCTTTTAGCGTCCATCTGATTGATCCTTTCCTCCTCTGTCAAAGGGTAAAGGGAAGAAAAGAAAACAGAAAGAGTGATGGATTGCCCAAGGTGAAATTGAGTCACGACTTTTGGCAAGAATGCCACTAAGTCCTCAGCACCAACCTATTGGGGAAGAAGATGGCGATGAGCTGCCATAATTGCAAGGAGAAAGACTGTCTTCAGAGTGAGGAAAGGCAGTGAGCAGCTGTAGAAGACTATCTTAGTATATTGTGCACACTTATTTAAGTGAAGCACCTTGCACTAATCCAGGCAACCATTATGGTGATTTTAGTGGTCTTTGATTATCTTTGGAAAGCTCTCAAAGTGGTAGCTGTGGAGAGCAACTTTCAGGCTTATCTTGAGGGAGCTTTAAGCAGCTTGTTTTACCAGGTTAATCATGTAGTGTAGGTTAAATGAAAAAGAACCGCACAGTGTACATATAAAATATGAGTGATTTACAGAGAGAGACTGAGGCAAAAGACACTCACACCTTATGTAATTCCCTTGATGTGGTGTTCTGATCAGGATGGACAGTCCCCTATCCTTCCTTGTAAGGCTATTTCCCTTAATAGAATTAAACAAACATGACCAGCACACACACTTAATTATCAGAATTCAAATAGTTCTTGGCTTTGTATAGCATAGATTGCACAGCAATTTATCCACAAGAGTCCTAGTTTCTGTAGAAACTTATTTATTCAATTCTTCACAAGGTAAGAAAAGGATTCTCAGTACCCAACGCCTTTCGTCTCTATAAAGAGACTTCTTCAGAGCTACAAATAACAAACAATTTACACATAATTAAAACCATTTACAAAAACAAAAAAATGTATACAGTTTGAAATCCATTTACATAACATCACATGCCCCATTCCATTTCATCTTAAGGAATAGGTAGTAGCGGTTCACCTCTCGATTTATACACCAATTTGTACTCCTATGTGCAACCCATTTGTCAAGTCATATATCTTCTTACAGGAGCCAGCAGTGGGGCAAAATAATCACCGTGCTACCGGAGGACTTCACGTACCAGGAGGTAGAGGGGCAGCGTCATCAACAGCGGCCCCTCCCTCCCGCACCGGAACTTCAAAGGAACCTCGCCCCTACCGCCTCGCGGGACGCGCAGCGTTACAGGAGCCAGCAGTGGGGGCAAAATAATCACCGTGCTACCGGAGGACTTCACGTACCAGGAGGTAGAGGGGCAGCGTCATCAACAGCGGCCCCTCCCTCCCGCACCGGAACTTTAAAGCGACAACGCCCCTACCGCCGCGCGGGCGGCGCCGGGCTAAGCCCGGTCCAAGGGCGGGCCCGTTTAAGCCCGTTCAAGAACGTGCAAGGACGGGACGGGCCACCCCTCTTTCATTACGGCTGGGGAACGATTTGTGAGTACATTGCATCCTACTCTTTCTATTGATTAGCTGGTCTTGTCATGCCCCCAAAGCAGGCCAGAGTTAGAGCGGTTAATGCTAACCTCACAGGAACTATGGACCAGTTTATTACCAGGGTAAATAGTGTTATAGATCAGGAGATCACGATAATGGAACGTTGAGTTTCCCAGGACCTCGCGAGGACCAGCAGGACTTCAATGGGACACATTGCTAATGTGCGGTCTCCTGTCCATCAAGGCCAAAATAGTGGTATTGCTGTATTACCATTTTCAGAACCCCTGATTACACATTCATCACCCTGTGGTACATCTCATGTTGCCTTGGGGGAACATTCCATGGCTTCCGATTCGTTATTGACATCTCCCCATATGTTGCCATCCTATCCCAGTATAGTTATGGAGAATAACACCAGGCAACTGCGGGAGAGACACCCAGGGGCTATTCCTAAGCATAAGCAAGGGTTGTCTAACAATAATGGCGGGAAGAAAAGGAAAGCCACGAGGCACACTAGAAACACTAGGATAATCCCTGCCATATTGGAGCAGCCTAATACGGATACTACAGCAAATATAATTGCACCTTTAGCTCACCCATCATCCATCAGAACTCCATGTCAGGCTGCAAGCGGGGGGACATGCCAAGCTGACAGGGCAGAAGGGATGGCCCCCGAGCTGACTAATATGTCTGATATATTTAGACTTCTCCTTCGTCCAGTAGAGGATAGATTAAGTAAAATTGAACAGCACTTATTAAGGATTGAGCATGACTTTGTGGGAATCATTGATTCCCTAAAATAGGATGCTCACTCCAGGGTTTCCCAATCACTGGATAAAGTCAGAGGAGAAAATGTTCCAGCTGTCCCGGCTGTTCCGAAAGATCACTCAGCATTGACCATAGATCATCAGGTCCTAATCGAAACCAATAAGAGTATAGCTGCAGCTGCTGGCAGTAAATCTTATCAGGATAACACACCCCAGCTTAGTGAGGGTGGTCGGGCCTCTATAGGCCAGGTTTCTAGGGGGAAAATATTCTAAATTTACCCCCGGAAGCCTGTCCGTTTGTGGTAATCCTAGCAGGGGTCCCTGAATTGAGTAAGCATGAAGTTGAATCTCCTGTAACTTTGAGGAACAGGGTTGTCCATTTGTTAAATCAAAATAGACCACTACCACCACATATAGTGTGTAAAATACTTATGGTTAGGAGGGTCCCATGGGTAGGACACCTGGCCAAGAACATAAGGGGGGATTGCATTTTGATCAATTTCAACGACCCTAAAATAGTCGAGC
The DNA here is from genome assembly GCF_964204655.1 of Triturus cristatus. NCBI lineage: Eukaryota > Metazoa > Chordata > Amphibia > Caudata > Salamandridae > Triturus > Triturus cristatus. The sequence goes on from NC_140588.1 coordinate 924,636,269, forward strand.
ATATTTGTAACTGGAGACACCCCAGCTTGGGAGTAACTATTCGCTCTCTTCCATTGACTTATTTTTATCCCCCAGGTCACTTTACATCTTTAGCGGATGGGTGGACACTAGTACAATGGAATGGGAGGGGGCTGCCGCATGGGGGTTGGCTTAGGCCCTTACTACCCATAGATTTGACACCTATTCAAAATCGATTTAGCAGTTTGGAGGCTGTCGATTGACTCCAGGATAGAGTAGGAGTACCGACTACCCCCTTGTTCCCCTTAGGCTGTTGCATTACTAGTCCTTTTGCACTACTCCAGCTTTTGGGTTCTGAATTATCAACTCCTGCCAGTGTACCACAGAGAGCTAACAACATTGCTGGCAGATACTCGGACCATTCTCCAAGTCCCTTAATCTCCTGCGATGGTCTTTCCTGCCATTTTAAGCTTGTTTCGTGGAATGTGGCGGGCCTACGAAATAAGCTTTCCCTACCGGACTGGAATGACTTTATTGATGGGTATGATTTGTGTTTATTTCAGGAAACCTGGAGCCTTGAACCGCTGTATAAGCCTGGTTTTTCCTGTTTCCATGTACCAGCTACCTCGGTAGGCCGAGGACGTCCATCTGGAGGACTCATGGTATGGGTTAGGGCAGAGCTTAACCTTAAGATCACTCACCATTCTTGTTCTACCTTAGATGTAATGAGACTCTCTCTTAAGGGTACGAAGAGTAATAATACCTGGGAACTTTTTAATATATATGCTAGAGGTACCCAAGGGGGGGGAAATCCTCTACCATCTCTGCTCTTTCTGATATGCTCCTTTCCTGTCCCTCTTATTCCTTTATTTTGGCTGCTGGCAACCTTAATTGCTCTTTTGAGCCTTTAGCAGCAGATGATACTCTGGGAATCTATGATGAGGATGTCAGATGGGGCATCCCTTCTCTGTCGCTTAAGCCAGTGAAGAGATGGTTACCGGTTGTCATTCAATTGAAAGCCCTAATGTTAGAATTTGGGTTAAGAGCTGCAAATGGGCGCACGACTTCCGATGCAATGGGACCAACTACATATAATAGGGTCCCCTGTCAAAGTAGAATTGACTATATATTGATCGACAGGAGGGCATGGAAGTTTGTGGATGATATGGTCATTATACCATCAGTAAGTAGTGATCATAACCCCTTGTCCCTTACAATGTTGGAAATGTGGCATAGGAAGGAGCACACCTCTATTACTGGATCAAGAATGCTAACTAGGACAGTTTTATCATCCAATTGCAATAGATTTCTCAAATGGCCCAAGTTCATTTTGAATGGGCTAAGATTAAGTACCCTAGAAGAAATCCTTAGTGACCAGACTCTCAGGCTTTCTGCAGCATGTAAGGATAGGGCTGGGCCTGTCGCTGCAGTAACAATTTATGAGTACACCATAGATTTGATTGGTAGCCTGTTTTTAGATCCTAGTAAAAAACGCTTGATAAGTGCTAAGCCACCACAAAAGTGGTTCAACAGGAATTGCAAACTGAAAAAAGCCAGTTTGGTCCTTGCTATTAAATCTATCATCCCGGGTAATGTCCGGCTGGCAAGACTGCAATATAGGCAGGCCATTGTAGATGCTAAGAGGGAATGGGAAGAACTACATTGGGATAGGCTAAAAACTGCGAGCCAGTCTAAGAACGGCGAGCTTTTTTGGACTTTAGTGAGAAGATCCAATGGCCGCGATTTGGACCAAATTCCTAGCCATATAACGGATAGGGACTGGTTTGAGCACTTTAGGAAATTGTATGTAGTGGATGAGCAATCAGGTGGCCTAGGGCCTCCTAGTGGAACCACAGCCACCGATCCTGTTCAGGTTTCATTCAATAGGATAGAGAAGAAAGAGGTGGAGGCCGCTATAAATAAGATTGTACCCGCTAAAGCTCCAGGGCAAGATGGCATTCCGGGTGATTTATTTAAAGCTAATACTGAGGGATGGGCCTCTTATTTTGTGTTTCTTATTAATGCTCTGCTGGAAGGCTCACCGGTCCCGAATTCTTGGAAAGGGGCCGAAGTAATCCCTATTTATAAGAGGGGCCCAAGGGGGGACCCCGCCAACTACCGTCCAATTAGTCTCATAGACGCTGGGCAGAAGTTGGTTGGCAGGGTTCTCCTGGAGAGGGTCCTCTCATGGGCGGATGAAAATAACATTATCTCACAGTTCCAGGCGGGCTTTAGGGCCTGTACAAGTAAGATTGACCAGGCATTTAGGCTGGCGCTTTTATATTGGAAGGTGGTTACCATTGGCAAGGGCGGTCTTTACTTGGCATTTATTGACCTGAAGACCGCCTTTGACTTAGTCCCCCGTGACCGCCTATGGCTGGTCCTGCAGGAGATGGGGATTCCCCCGCCCATCTTGAACCTCCTGGTTCGTATACATAATGGTAATTATGCTCGCATCAGATGGGGTCGCAGGAGCAAAAAACTGCTAAAATTCCTGTGAATAGAGGGGTCCGCCAAGGATGTGTATTGGCTCCTACACTCTTCACGCTATTTGTGAACGGTGTAGTTTCTTTTTTGCTTGAAGTCAATGCCGACGCCCCGGTCCTGGCGGGTGATAAAGTCCCCGCACTACTTTTTGCGGACGATACGTTGTTAGTATCGAAAACTCCGTCAGGTTTACAGAAGCCGTTGGACCGTTTCTCTTTATTTTGTAAGCTGAGGGGCCTTGCCATCAATACTTCTAAAACTAAGCTCCTTTATTTTAACCCGAGTAAATCGTCTAGATCTATTTTGATTCTCGACGGGATGCCATTAGAGCGCGTCAAAGAGTTTGACTACTTGGGGATTAGAATCTCGGATAAATTTAAATGGCAGCCTCACATTGATAAAATGGCGCTAAATCATAAGCGATTAGTAGGAGTATTAGGGAGGGAACTTCGTGCCTCTTCCACCAAGTCCATTGCTCCTGCTCTGGAAATTTACGCTGCAAAATCCGTAGGCAGCGCCCTCTATGGTGCAGAACTTTGGGGCTTTGGTTGTGTAGATGTGCTAGCTACCTCAGAAAATAAGTTTTTTAGGGAGCTTGTATCGCTCCCGAGGGGCACCCCAACCAAGCCACTCTTGAGTGACTTGGGTCGGCGTTCTATTAAAGACCTAGTCACTCTGCGTCCTCTTTTATATTGGGCGCGGTTATGGCGTACTCCAGAGCTCTCCAGATACGCTGATGGCTTAAGAGAGGTTATGAATCTCCAAGGAGCTCACAAAATTGGATGGCTAGTTAATATAAAGAAGCTTCTTTTGACAATAGGTCTTGCAACTGCTTGGGAGTCTGGGGCACCGTTATTTAAGGCAGAAATTAAGAGAGCTTTTTGGGTATGGGTTGATAACCAAGAACAGAGTGACCCAAATCAAGGTAGGTTGACTGAGGCATTTTGGCAGCATAAGTCTACGCCCTGCCTGGAGCCCTATCTAGATTTTATTATGAAGCCTAGGGAAAGATCTCTTTTTATTCAGTTTAGGTTGGGCACCCTCCCTCTTCGTGATCGCACTAGTAAGTGGAAGCCTCCGCACCAAACCCCTGTGGATTGCCCAAATTGCTTAGGTGTTACTGAAAATATTCCCCACTTTCTTTTTGTATGCCCAGCCTATTCGAAACCCAGACTGAAATGGCTAAAACCTGTGTGTCTGCAGCTTGGAACTAGGGACCACTCTGTTGCACTTAGAATACTCAAGGCTGACGTTAGTACAACTTCAGTCTGCGTATGTATCAAAATCCCGTTTAGCGAATACTAATTTGCGATATTTAGCGATTTGCAAATTGAGATTCGCTAAGCGGGATGTAAAAAATAAATTGCAAATAAATCGCGATTTCTTAAAAATCGCAAATTATTCTCAGACACCCGTTTTGCGATTTCTTAATAGCAAAATTCGCTAATTAAGAAATCGCAAAAACGGGAATCTGCAATCCAGGTGCAGCCTGATGACATCACAAACAGGAAACTGGAGTGATTTCCTGCACCTGCTCACCTGAGCCACACCCAGAGGCTGCTTGGGGAGCGAGAGGAGGCATCCAAGGAGAGTGCAACCAGCAATGGATTCCACCACAGAAAAGCAGGGCAAGGATGCTGAGAAAAGGAAGAGAAAGCATAAATTCTCTGAAAAGGAGCAGGAGGTCCTCATTGAGGAGATGGTCTGCAGCCATGAGCTCCTCTTCGGCAAGAAGGCACTGTGTGTCCCAGAGGCCAGGAAGAGGAAAATATGGCTTGAAATACAGAACAAGGTGAATGCAGTGGGAGTCACCACACGTACCATTGAAGAGCTGCACAAGCTGTGGTACGACATGCGCCAGAGGTCCAAGGAGAGGGTGGCAGCCAGACTGAAGGACGCTAATCAGACTGGAGGAGGACCATCCACTGCAGAGCAGTCAACCCCCCATGAGGAGCTTGTGGAGTCTACTCTCCTGCCTGAGAGCGTCGGTGGTGTGGCTGACATAGACAGCTCCGACCCTGCATCCAGCAGTCAAGGTAAGATGCATGCAAAATCAATCTGCACTCCTCCCCATCCCATGCACACTTCTCCAAATGCGCATAGTCAACTCCCAAAATGTCATTCCAGCCCAGGTCTTACAGCACACCCAGCAATACATCATGGGACTCGTAGTACTGTGTCTGACAGTGTGTCCATGAGACAAAGGAAATTAAATGCAACATGTGGGTTGGGGATAAGTGAATGATACAGTGTCAGAGGTTAGCCAAGAAAAACAGTTGGAACTTTATTGATTGCCACACGCAGACAATAACACAAACTCATGTAGTCCCCTTTACATCCACAGCACATTCCAGGGCCCAAGAAGACAGCGCAGAGGGTGAGGAGCCTGCACACCCAGCGGACTCCAGTGATGACACTGAGCAGCAGCCAATCCAGTGCAGGAAGTGCGCACATATGCCCCCACTGCCTCCATTTGAGGACGAATTACCTGCCACAGAGGATGACACCGACAGGAGAGAGGGGAGTCAGGGTGTGTCACACATGCCCATCCATGAGCCACAAAGGCCAAGGAGTACACCGCAGGACACATGCAGATCAAGGCCCAGGAGCAGCACTGCGACTGAAGCTGTGGGATCCGTGTTCGCAGGCCTGGAACAGGGCATGCTGCAGGAACAGCGCCTGCAAAGCAAAGCACTACGGTCAATTAATGGGCAGCTATGCCGCATACACAAGGACCACAAGAACATGGGGGAGGGCTTCGTGGCCATGGCAGGGGCAATCCATGAGCTGTGTGACACTTTGAGGCAAAACCAACCCGCAAATGACAGGGCTGGCCGACGTGCCAATGCACGCCTACAAAATTACACCAAGGCCGTGAACCGCCTCTGCACCACCACCAGCACCCTAACACACAGAAGCGTAACTATGCAGGTTGAGATGGCACACTGCTGCCAGGATATTGCCCGTGGACTTGCGCAGGTGACCACTGCTGTGGAGCAGCTGCAGATGGCCAATGCTGGTGGCAGCGCACTCATGGCCTCTGCCGAGAGTGAGGACACCTCAAGTCGTAGCAGCATCACTCCCACCTTGCCAGGGGAAAGACGCCGCAGTGCCAGACAGGGTGCAGGCCAAGGGAACGGGGAACAACCTTTACAACGCACTACACTTACAACGCATTTTTTACAACGCAAAATCCATTACAACGCACTACACTTACAACGCATGACACTACAACGCATTTTTAAAAACTACCTTTACAACGCATTCCATTACAACGCCTACCATTACAACGCATAATATTACACTACACTATCCAACACTTACCCTACTGTTGCACCCCCTGGAGTTAGAATAGTAATTTTTACCCCTATACTATCCAACACTTACCCTACTGTTGCACCCCCTGGAGTTAGAATAGTAATTTTTACCCCTATACTATCCAACACTTACCCTACTGTTGCACCCCCTGGAGTTAGAATAGTAATTTTTACCCCTATACTATCCAACACTTACCCTACTGTTGCACCCCCTGGAGTTAGAATAGTAATTTTTACCCCTATACTATCCAACACTTACCCTACTGTTGCACCCCCTGGAGTTAGAATAGTAAATTTTACCCCTATACTATCCAACACTTACCCTACTGTTGCACCCCCTGGAGTTAGAATAGCAATTTTTACCCCTATATTATCCAACACTTACCCTACTGTTGCACCCCCTGGAGTTAGAATAGCAATTTTTACCCCTATACTATCCAACACTTACCCTACTGTTGCACCCCCTGGAGTTAGAATAGTAATTTTTACCCCTATACTATCCAACACTTACCCTACTGTTGCACCCCCTGGAGTTAGAATAGTAATGTTTACCCCTATACTATCCAACACTTACCCTACTGTTGCACCCCCTGGAGTTAGAATAGTAACTTTTACCCCTATACTATCTAATACTTACCTTAAATGCAATTTTATATTATGCGTTGTAATGGTATGCGTTGTAAAGGTAGTTTTTAAAAATGCGTTGTAGTGTCATGCGTTGTAAGTGTAGTGCGTTGTAATGGATTTTGCGTTGTAAAAAATGCGTTGTAAGTGCATGCGTTGTAAAAGTGTGCGTTGTAACGTCATACATCCCAAGGGAACACCATGGGGGGCACTCAGCCTGGACGTCACCGGAAGAGGTGAACATGTGCGGTGACACTCACTGCAACACGGGTGCATTAACCCTAAACTGCTGTATGCACAAATACTTGTGCATTACCTGCACTGTGTGCACAACATGTGCTGGGGACAGCTATATTTTCTTCAATGTGAAGTGTGAATAAACACTTAACACATTATCAGGCTATTTTTGTCTTTTTTCATCATTACTCACCTAGAAGTAGTTTTGTGTGATCTCAGTCCGTCTCTGGCGTCCAGCAGCTGCACCGACTCCTGATGCTGGTCTGGCAGGGGGAGCAGGGCATCCGATGTGTCTGTATCGGTCACATCAATTGTGGTGCCTTTCCTCATTGCCATGTTATGTAGCATTGCACAGCTTGCCACGATTTTACAGCAGGTCTCAGGGCTGTATTGCAGTGTGCCTCCACTTTTATGCAGGCACCTGAAGCGGCTCTTCAGGATTCCAAAGGTACGCTCAATGAGGCAGCGTGTAGATCTGTGTGCCCTGTTGCAGCTCCTCTCACTTGCATTTCCAGGATCCAGATATGGGGTCAGGATGAAGTCGCGCACTGCATAGGCACTGTCACCTGCATGGACAAACACAATAGGTAAGTCAATGTCCCCCCCCTCAAGTGATGTAGTGGATGTATTGATGTGTGCCATGTATTTACCTAGCAGGTACCCCTCCCCAAACTCTCCAGCACTCAGACGTCTGTGTATTCCACTGTGTCTGAAGATGAAAGAGTCATGTGTACTGCCGGGGTATTTGGGTACGATGTCTGTGATGAGATACTTTGCGTTGCACACAATCTGTATGTTGAGGGAATGGTAGCATTTCCGATTCCTGTAGATATATTCAGTTGCTGCTGGGGGTGTGATGGCCACATGGGTCCCGTCGATGCAGCCAATGACGTGGGGGAAACGTGCAATGTGGTAGAAGTCCAGTTTTGTTTGCTGTACTGCCTGTTGGGTGGTGGGGAAGTAAATGTGATGTGAGAGCCTCTGTAGCATTGCATCTAGGAAGGCATGGAAGAAACGCGAAAGTGTACTCTGTGACACCCCACCAACCTCCGCTATTACCCGTTGGAAACTCCCTGACGCCAGGAGGTGCAGGGAGCACAGGACCTGCACATGTGTGGGAATTGTTTGTGTCCTGCGTGTAGGGTGCTCCAAGTAGGGTTTCAGCTCCTCAATCAGGTCCATTGTGGTCTGTGGGTGCAGTCTGTATTTGTCATAGATGTCCTCTTCAGTGTGCTGGAACAGAGTGATGCGCAGCCTGAATATACGTTCCTGTCTCATTCTCCTCTGAGCAAGGGCCCAAATACGCAGCCTCCTGGCTATCACGAACATTGCTGCCATTGTGGGTGGGTCTGTTGCATTGTGGGGTGGTTTAAGTACCTTGCACCAGTTTATCACCTGCAAGCAATTGGTGTTAATAGCGATTTCTTAAATTGTGATTTTCGTAAATTCGCAATTTGCGACTTTTTCATACATGTGCTTGCGATTTTTCTTAGTTTGCGATTTCTTGTTAGCGATTATTGGTCAGCTAAGAAATCGCAAATTAAGTATTCGCAAGGAAATTCGCAGTTTACATGTTTCGCAGCCTAAGAAATCGCTAAATTAGCGATTTCTTAGTTTTCTGTGTGGAAGTGTGTCATACATATGAAAGTGCGAAAAATCAGTCGCAAACGCTGTTTTTAGCGATTCGCAGCGTTTGCGACTAATTTTTCCCTTTATACATATGCCCCCAAATTCCTAAATTGGGCATGGCTGATTAGGAGGAAGGCTATGTGATAAATTTTTATTAAATCTTTCTTAATATTTACAAAGCTGCTAAAGTTTAATACTATTTTTAATTATTTATTGTAACAGAAAGGTCTTTAAATGACGTCTTTTATTTTTTTTAAAACAAATTTTTATTGTGTCAAATTAGCCATCACCATGCAGAGCCCTGTAATCCAGAGACGTCTGCCATATCCATCATACATGTACATACAGGCAAAAGACAATTGTATATTCAAAAGCGCTCAACTTCCCTCCCCGAATCCCCCCTTCCCCCCAACACCCTGTGATCGCACTTCCTCCACCTAGTCCTACTCTCCCACTTCCATCCATCGCGCTCTCCCCTTGCATCGTTCGCGCCCCCGCGTTGCCCCCCCATGGCCACTGACTCCCATGTACAGCTATCCCTATGGATTGATCTCCCTCTCTACGGGGGGCTCCAGCCAAAGTCCACGATAGTCTGCCCACCGTTTCCAGTTCTTATAGTGCTTGCGAGGGCACCCCCTGGCCACAAAGACGGGCTGCTCTAGCCCCATGCAAAAATCCAAACCGTTCTTCCATCCCGTCATGGAAGGGGCTTGTGACGCCTTCCACTCCCTTGCAATATCCCGCTTGGCCAGAGTAAATCCCAGCAACAGAAGATGTTGTTTGTATATGTTACCCCCTATATCCTCCATGACGTGAAGGATAGCCAGCCGCGGCAATCGGGGGAGCTCCCACCCCAACACTTCCGAGAGGCACGGCAACACTCCCCTCCAAAACTTATCTAACGATACGCACTGCCAGATAGTATGGACGAATGTGCCCTCCTCCCTGCCACACCTCAAACAATCCGGGGATGCAATCAGTCCCGCCCGCCACAACCGCGTTCTTGTGAAATACACCCTGTGTAGGTATTTAAATTGAACCAACCGGAGCCTCATAGCTATTGCTGCACCTCGCGGGGCGGCCAGCGCCTCCCTCCAGTCCTCCTCCTCTAGGGCGCCCACGTCTGCCTCCCAATCCCCCCGAAGTTTGCTCAGTGTGGGGGAGCTGTGTATAACCAGGGATTGAAAGATCCTGGAGATCTTTTTATCCGGTAGGTCCCCCATGAAGACTTTCGCCTCCAATGGGCTAAAATCGGGAAGCGACTCCTACCAAGTCGGGCGATAGGGTGTGCCGGAGCTGGAGATATCTAAAAAATTGCTCTCGCGGCATATGGAACTCCCTCTGTAACTCATGAAAAGATTTCAGTGTCGTCCCTCTCGTTACATCACCCAGTGTTGAGATACCAATATCATCCCATCCCTGGAAGCCCTGTAGTGCCGCCAAATGAGGTAGGTGCCCATTATGCCATAGGGGAGTCTCCCGAGTCAGGGTTTGCCACCATCCCATACGGCGCAAAGCCTGCCTCCAGATTCGAAACACTACCTGTGTGACCGGTGGCAGCGCACCCCTCAACGGCGCCGAGTGTAGGAGCGTATGCAGCGTGTGGCGCCCCATAAGCTGCCATTCCAGCGCATACGCCGGATCTCCCCTGTCCCCATACCACCATTCGTTAAGGACTAGAAGATGCGTAGTTTGGTAATATGATAGAATGTCCGAGGTCGCCAGCCCTCCACAATATGTGGACAGGAAGCACGTTCGTATAGCCACACGCACTCTACCCCCGTCCCACAAGAATTGCCCTAGCACCGAGTTCACCTGTCGAAACCAACCGGGCTGGATCTTGTATGGGTGGTTCTGTAGCTGACGAGGGAGCGCCACCATCTTAAATATTGCCGATCTCCCATACAGAGTCAACGGCATACGAGACCAGATTTTAATGTCTGAGCGGACGCGCTCCCACACTGGAGCCACATTCCGCTCCCAAGAGACCGCCGGCACATCCGTCAAGAACACCCCCAAGTACTTCAGTCCCCCCACCGCCGACTGAACCGAGGAAGCCCACGCACCCACTCTCGTGCGTTCTCCCAGCGCCCACAAGGTGGACTTGCGAGGATTCATATACAGGCCTGACATTTCCCCCCAAAAAATGACGTCTATTTTAATGGGTTTTTTTATGAACTGTGTTCCAATTTGTAAATGTGCTTTTATGATATCAATTATCAAAATAAAGCTTTGTACTACTACTTGTACTACTACTCATTTATAAAATATGAAGATTCACAGAAGAGGACAGATTTAGCTTAGCAAGCTAAAACCGTTTTTTATACTTCAGTAGTCATAATTCAACATTGCTCAGGGGGATTGATAACTTATACGTGTCTCCATATACACACTGGGTTCAATTTTGTTTCATAGACATTCTTTTTCAGAGACAAATCAAATTCATAAAAGAAAATGCCTCATTTCAATTTTCAAACCAAATAGATCCAGCCTTACACATGCATTTCGATTTTTCCTCTAGTATGTCCTAAATTTAGTCAACGCCATTTTATAGAAATGTTTTGTGTAGATTTGGACTAAGTGCATTGGACAATATACCTTATTTAGTTGTCTACTCTCTTAAATGGGTCTTGATAGCCACAATTAGATTCATCGCACTGGTATATGTGATGCCATTAGGATTCATATCTTTCCATCCTCAAATGAGCATCTTCTGAATGATCAACCAATTTCAGCAATCCATGACACATATCCCAGGCCTATGTTGGCATCATGATCTATTAAATAATAGATGAACAATATACTTATCAAGTCAATATCAATCTACATCCAATTATTCATTCTCATTCCCTCAGAACTACCTCTCTATTGCTAATTGACAGGGACTTACGGTTAGCAAAAACTATCCTATCTAAGAATAAATTCCTAAATTATTTTGTTGGAAAAGGAACTGTATTATATTGGATTGTTTTAATTAATAAAGCTGCACAATGCATTCCTGGAAGTACCGGCGGGGTACATAATAAGAACCACTATCTTGTAATGTTCAACTCTTGCAAGAATCATACCATAAAAAATAGTTGCCATCTCATGTTGGATAGTTCTGATTAATGAAGTTGTGTCTAATAGATGTCAACAGGGAGGTCGCAGTTGCAGTTTTGAAGAAGAAGGACCTTTTACCAGTGGAGCCTGAAAAGGTCTAGTGGAGGACAGACGGTTGGAGAGTCACCCCACTCTTGGATACCCCAGGAACCAGGACAGCTTCACCAGGGAAGCTGGTGCGAAGTGACGTTGGAAACCGGTGTAGACCACAATAGAGGACTTCACAAAAGATGCTGTTGGAGAAGATTGTGCAAGAGTCGGGTAGAGTGGATTCTTGGAGGAAAGAACCTGCAAGCAGAGGGGACAGAGTCTATGCCACTCAGAGGTGACGGTGACATTGTCGCAGCAACTATGAGGACCAGGCGATGCTGAGGAAGATCAGGAGACTTGCATGAGCTGTCCCACGTCAGAAGTTGCGAAAAGGGCTGTCGGAAACTAAGGGCAACAAATAGTCGACTTTGACAATCACACATTGTCCAATTTAGGGAAGCAAGAGAAACAGGTAAGAAACCTGAGGAACACTTCATGGAAACTTGAGGAAACATTGGATAGGCCCTAAGAAAAACTAACGAAATATCCCCACCAAGAAGGGAGGAAATGGAACCTCTCCCACATAATAAAGGAGGACCCCACGAAGACGGGAGTGGAGGAAAGACACGTGAAAGAAAGGGAAACCCAACCTCTTGTTAAAAAAGAATACCAGTAAAATATCCAAATAACCAAGGAGAATTGTGTCCCAGGTGAAGAGGACTAAAAAGAACAGCAGACACAACAGTTATCTCACGATTGCGATGGCAGCTATATATAAAACAGGCACAAAAATACTAGATTGCTGGAAACGAACAGTCACAGGAGCACGACAAGGCTGGCATCATAGAACCCAGGCTGGAACCAATTGGAACATACCAGGAGAAATTCATGTGTTCCAGAGAGTACAACAAAGCAGAGAAGGGCCACTCCAAAAAGGGTTGAAGATGGAAATGAAGGCAAATCAGGCCAAGAGGTTGCCTGCCTGCTGCACCAGCATAGCCCATCTGAAAATAAGGCTAGGGAAAAGGGAAGGCAATGTCCCTATAAGGGGTACAAAGCGCATAAGTAGCTAAAAAAAATGTCCCCAAAGCATACAAAATAAGGACCCCAAAAACGGGGAACAAGGCTATAGTGCAACCGCACAACATAAACTAAATACCTGTCACAGAGTAAATACTCTGGTAGGAAAACTCAAGCAGCAAAAGAAGCCAAAGAACAGATTTCCAGTAGATTTCAAAGTAAGATCAGTTCCAGATGGCTGGAAACAAAACCTGTCACCAACAGCATAAACAAGACAAAATACCATATTACTCCACACCAGGCATTTCCCTGGAGGGGAGAGAAGAACTTTGCCCTAGAAAGGCAGGAAAGAGTCAAAACAAGGGGAAACAACTGTCTCCGATGACCTTAGAACAATAACAGAGTTAAGACACTGTACCAGCATGACTATCCCTGAACCGGCATATAGCCGAGTTGGTGGGGACAAAAAAGGGAGGTGCCATTAAAAAGGCAATTTAATCAAAGCAGTTTGCACAGCCTCCGAAAACCTGGAAGTACGCAACCATGCATGTTGACGTGGAGCATTGGAGGAGGCCATAACCTGACCAACAGAATCAGTAGTATTCATATCACAGGGGATGCTAAGTGTGACAGCTTGCTGCCCATCTTTTACCAGGGGAACAAGAGCATTCCAAGCTTCCTCCAGAAGGGAAGGAAAGACGCGCTTCACAGAGTCCAAGGCGTGAAATAAGTGGGCAAGCGCACAAGAAGTGTTCAGAGAGTGCAAAGTAGTGCTAGAAGAAGAGAAAATACGCCTACCACAAGCATCACATTTCCTGGCCTCCCTCTCCAGAGGGACATGGGGGAAGAAAACCAATATTCTGCGTGGCTAAAGCAGCCTGAACCACAAAGCTTTTAGCAGAGGGATGTTTAAGTAGACAGGAGGGATCCCCTGGGTCGGGCAATACCTGTGAGAAATTTAGCGATCCACAGGGAGCCCTATATCGGGTTTAGTCCAAGCATCCAACAAGATATGAAAAAGATAGTCTCTATAAGGAAGTATAGGCTCAACATTAGACTGGGCAGGGAGTAGAACAGCAATTAGGGGGTCTGTTAACAATTCCATTGAAGGAAAGTGCAAATCCAGGGCAATCAAAACTCGATTGAGCATGTCTGCCAGCGTGGAACTCGCCTACATAGCTAAACAGGAGGAGATAGGAAGCTGGTGAAAATTCTAAGCCACTGGCATCACCCAAGTCAAGTATCCAGCCAGATTGTATAGGGGGCGGTACCGTGTCCAGAATTGAAGGAAGACACATCACACCTTCTGTAGTAATTCCACAACCATGGTCCTCAGAAGGAAAAACCAGAGGAAAGGAGTATGAGATCATCGGCTCCAACAGAGCCATAACCGAAGCCTGTCAATGCCGAGAAGGCGACACCTCGACGTCAGGAGGGGCGTCAACGGCACCACCGTCGGAGCCAGCAGATACAAGCCCGATGCCGACATTGGAGTTGGTAGACTCGAAGCGGGAGCCAAAGGTGGGAGCCACGATGGGCTCTGCACGAGCGAACACAAGAGGACAACGTGAAGCTAAGGGAGAACCCACCGGCACAGGCACAACCTCATGGACTTCTGTGGATTCCCAGGGTGCTCCAGAGGGAGGTGATGACCCAAGAACAGAAAGAAAGGATTAGAATATTGTCTCATCTGGGTCAAAGATGCCCGGGCACCAGGATAGGTGGGGAGACGCAGAGCGGACTCATGCCTCTGCACTTTAACAGAAGAGTGCGGGTCAGCGGTAGGCGACAAAGGACGGCCATGGGTACGGCTCCTAGAACAGATGCGTCGTTGTTCCCTTGAATGCTTGGGAGACCAAGGACACTGAGAAAACATTGAAGACTGTGACATCTGCGCCACCACGAGCTTCAGGTGAAGTTCCCTGCACACTTTCGGTTGGAGCTGTTGACAAGAGTCGCACTCGGAGTCGTGGTGCTCACCCAGACACCATATGCAAATCGAGTAAGGATCCGTGGCAGACATTTGTGGACCACAGGACTCACAAGGCTTGAACCCTAAGGACATTGAAAAAAGTCACACTGCTCCATCAGTGAATGAATGTCAAGTAGGCCAAAAAAGGCCATAGGAACTGCAAACGTGGATCTATGTGTTAGCGCAGAAAAGAGGGGAACGGATGTCAGTACATCGGGGGAGGGCTTATATGGAGTCCATTGATGTCACAGCTGGAGACAACATCGCTATGGAGTCACTTAATGCCCTCTACTGACGCACAGCGGTACTGCAGAGGAAAATGTCCAGATCCAGTCTGGCACCTGGGGATGATTCTAAGATAAGGAATCTGCAGCTGAATGTCTCGATCAGATGGCAGAGTACAGATGCAAGGTTGTTGGAAACCTTTTGTGTCCCCGAGGATTCAGATCAGGAGGCCAGCCAACTAGACCTTGTGGTCACTCTGGGAGTTCTGGGTTTAAGAGATGCAAGTCCAGTCCCTCTCACCCAGGCAAGAGTGCAGAAGGCCAGCAAGCAGGGAAGCAGTTCTTCAAAACAGCAATCGAGCAGAGTGGCATTCCTTTCATTAGCACACCGGTCCTTTTTCCTGGCAGAGTATCCAAAGGTCCAGAAGTGTACTGAAGGGTTGGTGGCGATGTGTTTTTAACGCTTGATTTCACATGAACTACATGAGCATTTTTAATTCTAATTTCAACAAATGTGCATGCAACCGGTAAGTAACCAGCGTGTGATACTTTATAACTGTGCGCCAATGTATAATTTTCATTGTAGAAAATTGAATTTGATCCCCCGCAATCGATACAATCATAATTGATCTATCTAAGTGCATCCCCTGGCTGAGCCGCATGTGGTCTTCACGTGACATCCTGTTCCACGCACTCTATACGGCCATTGAGTTGGTTGCTTAGCAACCGGGCGAGCTAGCATCCAGCTGCGGCTCCACCTAACGCTATGTAGACGCGTACGTTAATTATGTCTTGACAGGCATATCTGTGGTTTGCCACGGATACTTTGTGACGAATTACAGCGGTCTGCCAGGACTAATGCCTGAGCACACCACGCTCGATCAGAGGTCCCTAAAGTAATTATTCTAGGTAAGCGACTCTGGAGGGACAGTTTAAATGATGCGGGTGTTCATTGTTCGCTATATTCGAATGAGTGGGTCCAATCCTAATCCCCCTCCCGGTTCTTTCTTCACAGAACCGCCCTTCAATTTACATACTACAAGTAAGCTCCCGAGCACGAGCACTCCAAAAAGCGGGTTTATAAATTACTGCTCCGGCCAGTATACTGAATTTGGTGAGTCATTGAGCATGAAAGCAACAAACACGTATTAGATTGACATGTTGGAACTAGTGGGTCTATTCCTAATTCCCCTCCCTGTTCTTTCCTTCTTAACAGAACCAGCTTTTGATACACATCACCTCATTGTAAGCGTCCGAATGTGCCTCTGAAGACGAGTGACCATCAGAGCCATAAACACGCAAGGTGTGTTTTCATAGCGGAGCAGAGATTTGTTGGACCACCAGTTGTGTCAGGTTTCAATGGGAATCCTTATAAATACCAATCCCGCCTTTTACTTCTTTGTTTTTAGAATTGCCACAACGGGGCCAAGAGAGCGTATATCCCTATGTGCTCTGGATGCTCGACTGAGCATCTGTAGGTGAGTATTCTGCCACCACTCAGAGTTGCCTATTATAGAATTTTCAGTTTATAGGTATGGAACACACCTGATTCTTTCCTATTCACAGGCTGTCATCCCTCTTCCCCTATATTTGTCCCCGATGAAGACCTGCATTGACTACTCAGTGGTGCAGATCTTTGGTTGAAACGTTGACGATACTTCCTGGTCCAGATCAAGGCTTTGCGAGCAAAAGATTAATTTGTTTAAGCAGCAAAGCCATTGGTTTTCCCCTTTTTCTGGCCTGCTATTCTCCTTTTTCTCTTGTACATATTTTAGTCACTTTGTACATAATACGCACCAACTCTATCACTGAGCACAATATGTCACTTGATCACGTATCACTTTAAATTTCACCTTGTGTTTGACAGCTTTTATAATTGTTTGGGTATTTAGAAATGATTCAATTTATATACAATAACAAAATACCCACCAACGTGTGTTGCTTTTGTGCTTTATGTGTGTTCCTTAAACTAAACACAGAAACGAACATTTGAAGAATGTACAGAATAACTTTGTGTATTAACCATTTGCATAAGAAATAGCTTTTACACCTGACTAAACCACTGTTTTTCTTTACATATCCTTGCCCAGGTTCTGTGGGAAGCTGGGTTGCCACACTGTTAGTAAAGACCTTTGTGTGGAAGCAGGACAAAGTCTATTCAAGTGTACGTAGGGCTGGGTCAGCTCCTCCCTCCCATCCTGCCAGTGCCACTGCCTAAGACCTCTATTGTGTGTGGCTGTATAGGAGGAATACACAAAACTCAATTGGCTAAGGCAGGAGTATGTCAACTTTCTAAAAGTGGTATTTTACAAATTGTGTAATTTTAAATATGACTTCATCATAACTTAGGATTTTACAAGTCCATAGACACGAAATGCGTACTGTTTACCTGTTCCCATTTGGAAATTACAGTTTATTAAATGTAATAAGGTAACTCCAATGTTATCCTATTGGAGAGGTAGGCCTTGCTGTAGTGAAAAACGAATTTAAGAGTTTTTCACTATCAAGACATGCAAAATTTAAAAGTACACGTACAACTTTTTACACTTCACCCTGCCCTCTAGGCTGGTCAGGGCCTACCCTAGGGGTGACTTACATGTATTAACAAGCATTGACATAGCCAATAGGTCTCACCATTGGGATCTTATAAGTGTTTAGCAACGTAGCATATTATCCGGGGTGCTACATCATCTGTTACCACACATACCACTGGTGAATGGCCACACATCCAAGGTTGGTCTTCCATGCCATTTAGTGAACAGTGGAAATGCAATTTATGCCCAGAGAGGGAAAGTCAGCAACTTAAAGGAATTGAAATGATGAATAAAAAATAATGTTACTCAAATAATGCCTTCACTTGCTTGCACCAGTTGGTGATGCAATGATAACAAACTAAAAAGTTCCACTGAAGGACCAACACTAAGGTAAGATTCCTCACTTTATTATGTATATGCTGGTGCAACCGACAGCAAACGGCAGCCAGTAACTGACGTCCAGCCCCCAACCTTTTTACATTTCACCATGACAACACATGCCACAGGTTCCAACTCGGAATCTAACACAAACCTGTATTGATTAATGGTAGGAGTGAAATGACTGTGTGCACCAGCATGACATGCATAGCTATAACAGTCAAATAATTATCATTGGTATGCTAAACATGAACTCCATAATGCGAAGGTGTTTTAAGGTAGTGTCACACTTCCGAAAACCCTTGGAAATACAGACTAACTGGGTGCCGCTTATTGCCTTAGCCTCCCACTTTTGCACGGGTCAGATTCAATTGTTAAAACTAATTATTTAAAAGAAGATCGGAGAAACAGGTGGAATGTAGATGCTAAAATGCTACCTTTATTGTGTATTGGATCTCAGCTTATTAAATGGCTGAAGCAAATTTTTCTGTTTGTAAAACACTGATTGATTCAAAGACAACTAGCAATCTTTCAAGCATGTTCAAAAATACGAGCAGTGCTCCTGCCATTTCACCAAAGCACCTTTAAGAGTTCCAGTGAGTTCATAGCGAATGCTGCATAGCAAAGAGAGAATGCCAGCAGCCGGGAGTGCTGGACCGTTTAATCCTTTGTCGCCTCTTAACTTCTTAACTTCTGCTATTGTCTTTGGCTAAAGGGCCATTTCTACGAGTTTAGACCGTAAAAGAAGAATAGCGAGAAAACATGGGCACATTTGTCATTACATTGTTGTAAATCTTTGTGGCTATTCATTCTAACTATGAACAATTATTGCTGTTGGTGAGGTGGATTGGTTACACGAAGAGAAGTTTTAATAAGTTCGAGATTCGTGTACTACTGCTACCCAGCCCCCATGTTATGTGTGACCTCTTCAGCCAGTGTTGACTTTTTTGTCAAAGGCAAGCTGAGGTTTGTGCCCACATTTACAATCCATATAACAAATCTAAGGTCCATGATTACAGTGCAATTGGCTAAAAAGACAGGGCTGGTTGGTGGTATCACCCATGGTATGAGGTTAGTGCATATCTATACCTGTTTGTGTGTTAAAGGCCTACTATGTGTGCCATGCTGTGTGAGGGCAGCCTGCACAGCTGCTGCCGATGCTATCCGAAGCTGCGTGTGGGAGAATGCATGCAAGCTACTCTGGGTTCTGTCTGAGGGTAGCTTGCACATTGACAATGGTGACTGTGGTGCACAGGCAAAGACTCTGGCCCCTTATTTTCCAGTAGCAAAATAACCCTTCACAGTGCCTATGGAGCATCCCCTCTGAGCCAAGGAAAGGGCAAGCTGCAGTGCATGGGATAACATGGCCTGCAAGGGATCTACACCATTGCCCCCAAACCATTCAACAAAGTTGCCCCATCTGCCGGAATTGGCCGTCTTAGTGGAGGTGTGACGTGCAGATAAGATTACATCTACCACTTCTAGTGCCAGCTGAAAGGAGCTCAGTTGTACCCACTCAATCGCCAAGCATGTAGGTGGAGGTTTTCAGAGATTGGGGTGCAGAACCATTCCCCCTTACTGGGAGAGAAGATCCAGGCTAAATGGCAGGCAGAGGACAAGTGGAAAATCTCAGGAGTTCTGCAAACCGCACCCTTCTAGGCCAACTCAGGGGAATGAAAAAGACTTGGGCCCGGTCTTGGCAAATCTTACTCAGAACCAGAGAAATCAAAGGTATGGGGGATAATGCCCATTGCAGCTGAAAGTTCCACTTCAACTGAAACGCACCCCACAAGGCTCCCCTCAATAGATACTGGGGGTCGCAGAACTGAAGGTATTGAGCATTTTCGACTATCTCTGGCAGAAGACGCAACTTGCAATCAGCAGGATGACTCCAATTCTGACATTCAGACCCTGCTAGGTGATTGGCAGTGAACTGGATCCTCTGGCAGTATACCCAAGACCACTGCCTCAATGCTTCTAGACAGAGGAGGTGAGAGACTACTCCCACTTGCTTGTTGACATATCACATCACCATTGTGCTGTCAGTCAAGAACTGCATGGACCAACCAGCAATGGAGGGGAGGAAGGCCTTGAGCACCAGCTGAATTGTAATTCCAGCAGGTTGATGTGAAGCCCCTGCTCTTCTGGAGACCAGAGCGCCCTGATCTCCAGATCCTCCTAATGAACACCTCACCTCCGGGAGGAGGGGATCCGTCACTACTGTAGCCACAGCTGGTGGAGGAATGAAGGCCATCCTGTAGTCTGGTTGGCCTTGTTTCTCCACCACGCCACTTCCACCGAAGCACCGGGGGAAATCACAATAAGTCGGTCAGATCTCCCCCTTACTGTAGACACTGCCTGTTGAGGCACCACTGCAGGGCCCTCATGAGCCAACAGGCGTGCAAGACTAGAAGAATGAAAGAAGCCAGCAGACCTAGGAACAGCAGGATTCTCATGACTGGAATTGTTATGCCTGGTTGTAAGAAGGGAGTCATTTCTAGAATGTCCTAGGTTCTCAGTGAAGGTGGAAAGGTATGCAGAAGATTTGTGTCCAGTACCGACCCTATGAACTCAATTCGTTCAGAGGGCCACAGCTGAGATTTAGGCTCATTGATCGAAAAGCCCAGGTCAAACATCAGAGATGCCACCGACTGCAGATGGTGCAACACCAACTCTGGTGAACTGGCTTTGAGGAGCCAGTCGTTCAGGTACGGAAAGATGGGGCTACCCGACCATCTGAGATGGGCCGCCACCACTACCATCGCCTTCGTTAAGATTTGCCTACATCAACCCAAAGGGGGGTACCTCAAATTGCTAGTGAACAGAGCCCACCATGAATCACAAGTATTTCCAATGAGACTGCAAAATAGGAATGTGGAAGTACGAATCCTGCAAATTTAGGGACATCATTCAGTCTCCAAGCTCCAACGCCAGTAGAACTTGACCTAGGGTCAGTATCTTGAGCTTTTCCTTCTTGAGGAAGAAGTTCAGGCTCCTGAGATCTAGGATAGGACAGAGACCGCCATCCTTCCTGGGCACCACTAATTAACGTACACAACAATACAGGCCCTTTTCCTTCCCGGCCACCTGCTGTTGCAAGCTGGTCGGGAGGGGGGGGTAAGACAGGGAGGGTCAGATGGTAGTCAGAACCTGTAGGAAGGGAAGGGAGTAACCTTTTTCTACAACTTGTAGGACCGCTTTGTCCAAAGTAATGGCCTTCCAGGCCTGTAGAAATTGGGACTCCCTTCCTCTTACAGGCCTCTAATGTGGTTGAGAAAGAGAACTAGCATTGCTTTCCTGGGGGGCACTGGGGAGGAGGAGCGTTGCAGAGCAGATCCCCAACCTCTTCCCATGCCATGGTCTTTGTTCTGTCTGACAAGTGGGATCTGCTGCTGCAGGAGGGATGGTGGGGACTGGCACAGGTGAAAATAGATTAATCTTTCAAAGCCTTGAAAGCTGGCAGAGGCTAAAAGCCTAAGGATCTTGCAGTGGCTATGCAGGTCTTAAACCTCTCCAGTACAGTGTCAGCTTTATCTCCAAAGAGTTGAAAGCCATTGAAAGGAAGATCCAAGAGATTGGCTTGGACATCTGAGGAAAAATTTGACGTCCAAAGCCAAGTATGCCGTCTTACTGAGAGGGCAGTGCCCATCGCTCTGGCGACCAAATCCACGGTATCCAAGCCATATTTTATGATGTGTTACAAAACATTCTGGCCATCCGCCATCACTTCTTGGAAGTGTTCTTTCATCGCAGGCTGTAGATGAAAGAGTATCATTTGCGCAATGTCCCACAAAGCATGGGTGTATCTAGCAAGCAAGAAATTTGCATTAAGGGATTTGAGTGCATGCGCCTGCTAAGACTTTCTTCCCCTAAGCCTCCCTCAGTTTAGATTCCCTTTCAGAAAGGACAGTTGGAAAGTGCCACTAGATTGTGTCCCTGCACAAGAAGCTTGAATAGCTAGGCTTTCCGGAATGGATGAGAAGTCAAGAAGGGTGGGTTGCCGGGAGCCAAACGATACCGGACGGCCAAAATGCGATTCATTGCTGGCAATGAAGAGGGTTTCTCCCATGCTGCTAGTACTGGCTCTAACTGACCATCATTAAATGGGAGAAATGGCTCAGCTGAAGGCACTGAAATTAAAACCTCAGTGAAGACATTAATTTTGTCTCTATTGTGAGAAATTTCAGGTCCAGAACCTCAGCAGCCTTGAGCATTACTTTGTGGAGTGGTCCTGTTGGATAATCCATAGTTGTAGGAAAATGCTCCGTTTTGCATGGTTACCCCCTACTTTTTGCCTGACATCTGATGTAACCTGACTTGATGTGTCCTGGGTCCCTGCCAATCAGGTTCCCTGGGACTGTGTTCTTTGCCAAGACTGTACCTTTGTACCCACAATTGGCACATCTCTGGCCACAGGTAAGCCCCTTGTAAAAAGGTACCATGGGTACCATGGGCACTGTGCACAGGGAAGGCCTCTAAGGGCTGCAGCGCCTATTGGGCCACCCTTAGAGGCCCTGTAGCTTAACACCCACACACTGCCATTTCAGGCTGCATGTTTTAGTGCAGAGAAAAGTAAAGTCGAGATGGCAAACATCCCTGTGTACCATGCCTGCAACCTACTGCCTGAGGCCTAGGTAAGTCACCTCTCTAGCAGGGTGCACTAGCCCTAAGGTGATCGTACAGTGGCATGGGCCCTGTACCCCTACAGAGTGTAAACCCATTCTTAGGCATTGTTAAGTGTAGTAAAGCCATAAAGAGTATATGGTCTGGGAGCTGGTCATTACGAACTCCACAGCTCCTTGATGGCTTTACTAAAAACTGGGAAGTTTGGTAGCAAACTTTCTTAGCACATTAAACCCACACTGATGCCAGTATTGGATTTAATGCAAAATGCACTGAGAGGGCATCTTAAGATGCCCCCTGAAAATCGACCAGCCCCGGTGTGGTTCCTGAATGGCTGCCTGCTATTTTCCACCACCAGACTGGTGTCTGGACCCCTGGGTAGAGAGCCTCCGCTCTCTGGGAGAGAAACAAAGCCCATCCTGGGCAGAAGGTGAAAGATTTTTTCGTTTTGAAGAGAAAGCAGAGGTGTCATGCTTCCTCCCCCAGAATGGGCTGGGTCCAAGAAGGGGGAAGCTTCAAAGGCCTGCCACCTTGGGAAGCTGTCCCTGCCTTTTTTTACCCCCAGCAACTGGTTCCCACTGGTTCTGGCTCCCACTTTGGATGGGCGAATCAGCGGGAAAACTAAGCTAGGAAGAAAGGTGTGTCCACCTTTACCAACCCCATCCCTCAGGTGGGAGGCGAGGTGAAGGACACATCTCAGTCCCCTCCATCTTGAAGAGAAGGGGACTCAGCCAATTAGGGAGAGGCTCATGGTGTTAGAAATGGAATTTCTGGTTGGCTAGGGCTTGCGCCTAAGCCAGGCAGAAACCACCACTCTAGTCAGGGCAAGGGAGTTACACACTGATGATAACCCCTGCTCACCCCCTTGGTAGCTTGGCACGAGCAGTCAGGCTTAGCCCAGAGGTAATGTGTAAAGCGTTTGCGCAACACACACACAGTAGCAACACACTAGGCACACTACAAAAGAAACCCCACACAATGTTATATACAAAAATAGCCTTTGTATTATCAGAAACACGTTAGAAACATAATCACACATTTACATTGTGCCAACTGGCACTAGGCAACATTCACAGGGGATTATATACACATGACAGGGCCAATTGGGCCACCGTCAGGACCATCAGAACAGGTAAGTAAATGTAAAAGACAACAAGTAACTACTGGTACCACAATGCCCTAAGCATTATCACCTGAGCATTAGACATCACCCTAAAATAGCATAGCAGGACATTAGGCAATAAATCCCATTAGACCCAAACCTCATTAGCATAAACACATTACGCAGTAGGCCTCACCAGCATAAACACAGTATGCATAAACATCCTAAACATAAACGCATTATGTCATAGGCATCACCATAGCTACATTACGCTACACCACATTATGCCTAAACACTGGACATGCGTCACATCACATTCCAGTAAAACAACCAGTCATGACTGGTAACATTACATCTTGCCTGAACCTATTAGGCAAACATAGTAGGCCTGAAAGCTGGGAATAAACACAGGGTGCATAAATCATAATGGGACACAATCATTCTTTAGGCAACACTCCTAGTAATAGACACATTACGCAATTCGGTAGAGCCTGGCACTCTACCAATGTCACCACAACTGCCCCCAGGCCAGCTGGCCTTCTCAAAGGGCTTGAATGCCCTATGTCCCAAGATGTCAGGGCGGTTGCCAATGCAGCAGTAGAAAGTGCGCACAGGTACTGGCCGAAACGTCGCAGCTGACCACTAAGTGCTGGGCAGCTGGGAGAATGAGCCCTGGCACCAGCGTGCCTCCTGGGTCCCCACTGGGACTCTACCAAAACAACTGGCCCCAAATGAGCACCGACAATGTGCCCCGATCGGCAACACTGTGCCTCCTGGACTGCCCACACACAGCAATGACCCGAAAGGACTGAGCACGGGCACTGACGGTGCCCTCTGGAGTCCCCACAGGGACTCTACAAGCAAATGTGCCCCAAGTCCCACTCAGGGACCCTACTACAAACAAATGCGGCCAAAGTTACAGCTGCCCACTGCCAGGCGGGGCAGCTGTGTGTGTCCAAAAAGTGAAGCCCTCACTCACCGGGCTTCAGGATACTCCTCCGGACCTTCGGGCGTCGGCTTCCCGTTCCTGGGCTTCTCTTCACTCGGTCCCCCTTCCTGGGACTGGGACATCTTTCGCGATAGCCCATTGCGGGCAGGAACACGCTGGGCTCTCTCCTTGCACGAGAGCCCTGCCTCCACTCCGGCGGCCTCCATGCAGGCGGGTGGGCTCCGGCCTGCCTGCAGCTTCTCTCAGCTTCACCCGGGCCCCGGCCCCCAGGACTTCCCTGTGGAGCCCGCGAGGCTCCGGACTTCCTGCTTCTGGCCGTGGCTCCGCCCCGAGTCAGGTAGCTCGCCTGGCTTCCGGGTCACGCTGCTGCAGCCAGCGGCCTCTTTTGCTTTTTTTTTCCCCGGGTCGCGGCAGTGATGCGGTGTGGGCACCCGCTATTAAAAATCAAATAGTGGACATGCGGGGTGGGCACCTGCTCTTCAACCACGCTGGGAAGTGGGGTGGGCATCCGCCTCCACGGTCCTGATGCCGGTGGGCTCCTGCTCGGCCCTCACCATGCACAAAGTGGCAAAGATGTGGGGCGGGCACCCACTGCCAAAACAGGTACACAGCAGGGTGGGCACCCGCAATTCAAGCATGCCACAAGTGGGGTGGACTCCGCTCCTTGGCAAAGCGAGGGGGTGATCCCCACGTCGGGACTCCCTCTGCGCACCCGGTGCAGCCCAGCGCTGCAAAGTCAAGCCAAAATGCTCCTCTTCCTTCTGAAGAACCAAAATAGAAAACGCTCACAGCCCTCATGGCGGTTCCTCCTGGGCCCCAGCTGCAGCCAGCCCCCAGCAAGTCTGGATCAGCCCCTAAGTACAGAACAGGAACTGAACATTTTCATGGGGTCACAGCCCCTCTACTTATACCAACATTTCCTTTGTCTGTTAGTGCAGGGCATGGGGGAACCAGATGCAACTGGTTCAGGGGGGATTTGGAGCACTTTGTTTTGCAAGCTCCTCTTCCCCTTTGTCAGGTGGGGGTTAGGTGATCAGACGCACCACAGGGGGCGGAGCCAGCATTGTGCAGACTGGGCACAGGCCTATTCAGGGTTAGGGGATTACTCCTCCCACTACTCCCAGCACAGATGTCCCATTCAGCTTAGCGCTGGTTCCCTGAACCTCCTGGAGCCACACACACCTCCCAGCCCCTGTCACTCACAAGATAGACATGCAATTCACATCAGGCAAGCAGACACATAGCACACAGAAATGACAACTTCTAAAAGTGGCATTTCTCCAACAGTCATAATAAATCTGTGCACACCATTGCGCAGCATTTATTCTCACAATTTCATCCATACCAAACTCGACCACTCTGCTCCTCCCATACCATGAATTACCACTGACACACACTGATCAGGGAATACCCAATGTATTCCTATGGGAGGGCAGGCCAATCTCACTAATGTACGCAGAGAGCGCACGCACTTTACACTGCACCACAGTGCTAAAGTGCCTAGAGGCCTAAAATCACCAACACCACGTTACAGAAAAAGGCTAGGAGAATGCAAAAAAGTTTCAGGGTGAACCTGCCAAAGGGGCCAAGTCCAACATGCCCCCTCCCACTGGAGGGTAGCATAATAGAAGGGTGTACTCACCCCAAGTAAGGGGCCCATTGGTCCAGACTTGCACACCCTTTTACTGCCCCTAAATCTAGTATTTAGGGGCAACCCTGAACCTTGCCTCCTCAGATTTGCGGAAAAAGAAGGACCAAAGAGCGGTGCTGACTCAGGAAGAATAAGAGGGCACAACCTGCTTTGATCCCAGCCCTACTGGCCTGTCCAGTCTACGACCTGCCTACATCAAGAACCCTGGCAAGTCCAACAGCCAGAAACCCCCAGAGCCTGGAGGACCTGCCCTGCAACCATCTTACAGACTCTGTCTCCTGTGAGCACCGGATTTGCTCAAGCAAAGACTCACCCACAAAATTCAGCGACTCCGCAATTCTGCCCCACTCTGCACCCGACACCCATGGTCTGAGTATGAGTGGCCCAACACCACAAGGAGGTCTCCACAGCGATCCTGATCTGGTGATCCCTGACCTCCCTCAAGCTTCGAGACAACACCTGCAGCCTCAACCTGAAGGGTCCACCCGACCGCGACCAGAGCTGGTAAGAAAACCCGATGCCAGTAAACACCCCTGCACCTGATGCCCCACGACCTTGGGTGGCCCAAACAACTGTGTCCAGGCATCCCCAAAGAAACCTTAACCCTGGGAACGTTGATCCCACAACCGAGTGGCCTGCTTGTCAGCAGTACCAAACCAAAGGCCCCGCTTGGCTCCATTGCCTAACATTGGGCCCCTGCACTCTGCCCCTGGCCAACCAGTGCCGCTGGTGGTGCAACTCGATTGCCCATCTAGACTTTGGGGAACCTTGGTCCTAACCCCAAAACTCCCCCTTATAAGTCATGTACTTACTGGAGAAACCGCTAGCACTTTTTCACCCATAGGAACCCATATTAAGAGATTTTTGGGCCTAAAATGTTCCAAGTGTTGAACTGATGTCTGTATTTAGAAAAGAGAACTAAACTGCACATGTATAAAAAGTCTTACTTGTCTTGTATTATGAGATCCTAAGGTGTGGTATCTAGGCATACCACCCCCAGTACTCAAAGTAATCCAGAAGTAACTAAAACGTAATCTGAAAGACATTTACTGTGTGATTTAAACTGGAAGCCCATAACTCTGCCGCCATGAGGGGAACAGCCAACATCCAGGACTTCAAGTCCCAGGCACCCTTGTGACTGACGCCACCACCGACGCCCACATCCCGCTCACGGAGGCGCGTTAAGTACAGTAGCGGGCTCCCGCAGTGCGGAAAGCCCGTAACTCTGCCGCCGTGGGGGGAACAGCGAACATCCAGGACTTCAAGTCCCATGCACCCTTGTGGCTTACGTCACCACTGACGCTCACATCCCGCGCCCGGAGGCGCATTAAGTACAGCAGCAGGCTCCCACAGCACGGACGCGCACAGGCGTGCCCGGGCCAAGGGCAGGCCCATCAAGCCCGGATAAGGCTGGGCTGGGCCTATTCTCTTGGCTCTGATATTTCTTGCCCATCATTCCTCAAATTTGGATTGTGTGGACTAGCGAGGTCTTTTGGAAAGGAACTCCATCAAGTAAGCACGTTAGACCCTTTGCATTTATTTCTGCTCTACTTAGCGTGAATTGAGTTAACCTGGACTATGGCAAAAGTGAGAAGGATGGGGGAAAGGGAGAGCACACCCAAGTCTCTACAGAACTCAACCCTTGACTGCTTCCTAACGTGTGCTGCGAAAGCTTTAGATAAGGAAATATTAGTTGTTCATCGCCGCCTATCTATAGAGGGGGTTCCCACTTTATGTACGAACCAGGAAGCGTCTATAGGTGCCCAGGCAAAGGCTATGGACTCAGAGTGTAATGTTCCTGATTAATCTGTACTGGAATTAGTCCCCCCTGTGTAGTGTCCACGCCGACTCCAAGCATCTCCAGCACCCTATCCCCCAGCTAAAAGGAAGAGGAAGCAAATGCATTTAGAGCCTGCACATGTGGCTAACACCAGATCAAAGAGAACAGCTAGACAGGCTCCTGCTAGGGACAGTAAAGGTTCCACAGTAATGTCGCCAACAAAGCCGAATTCCTGCCCTGTGCCATCTCTCTCTGCAGCTTTTTTACCACAAGACATCAAGCTTTTACTGGATGGGTTTAAAAAAATTATACAAAACAGTTTGTTACCCATTATGAATAGGCTTGATAGCCTAGACATTAGCGTGGAAAAAGTAAAGAAGTCACTGTCCACCCTAACTGTAGAGACAGAAAATCATGGCTCTCTACGTCCTGGGTCTGTAGAACAACTGGGGGTCAAAAATCGTAGGAAAGCCAGCACCATGGTGGAAAATCTCCACTGCAATCTAGTGCAACCCACAGTTGTGACCAATGCTCAAACAAATGATCACGACATACGGGAAGACCCTCGCAGGGAAAATACCAGGCCATATAAGCCTGCTAACCATTCTGATCTTAACACCACCAGCCTGCCATTAAATAGGAATAAAACAGCACCATTCAGACAGTCCAATTCACGATTCGGCGACGTTTCTTTGGGTGGAGAAAATTGCAAAGATGTGACTCTCCATCTTCCCCCAGACTGTTGCCCATACGTAGTGATCTTAACCAATGTCCCGTCACTTATGGGAGACCAAAAGGAAACTACCACTCAACTAAAGAACAAGATCTGCCATTGGCTAACTTTGAATGCTGATTTTTCTAGCTCTAGTTTTCATGATATTCTGTTTGTCCGCAGAGTCAATTGGGCTGGTCCACTACGGAAGACTGCAAAGGGAGACTACATAGTGATCATTTGCAGATACCCAGATCTCACAGGGCAGTTGCTCCAAAGTAGGAGGAAATGACTTGGGTGTGACCAGGACAAGGGATCGAGCTAATGCCACTCAGCTTTTTTTTATAGACATCTTAAGCCGACTGGGTCATACCCCCCTACTGAATGCCCACCTAACCCAGAATGCACCAAATAGGAAAATCCATTTTCCCCTGGAAGTCAGCAATAGATGTCAAGCCCTTACTGACAGCCTAAACCAAGGGAGTGGGGTGTCGGCACATGACGCAGTCGCAACAATTCAGAGGGAATAACTACCACTGACAATATTGTTTGTAATGAGACAGTTAACATCTCCCCGCCCAATTAACCACCCACAAAACAGTACAGAAACCAATACACGTGAATTCTAAACTTAGTTGTAGGCAACAGGAAAGCGCTGGCACCATACAAAAATTACTACAGATTGTTTCCTGGAATATTGCCTGAATTAAATATAAGCTAAGTGACCCTGAATGTGGTACGATGGTTGATAGTAATCATATATGCCTGTTTCAAGAAACCTGGGCGACAGAGAGGGTACATAGTGTTGGGTTCACCACATTAGGCATAGAGGCTAGGCCATCAACAGCGGGCCGTCCGGCTGGAGGGCTGTTAATATGGGTCAGGATAACATTGGACTGTGAAATTAAGATAATTGGGGTAGACTCCCAGGAGATTCTTGGCATTGATCTGATATGGCCAAAAAGGAATGTCCACATTAGATTGTTTAACATTTATAACAGGTTCAGCAGCCACCACAAGCACTCAGAAACTATTACAACGCTAGTTAACTGTCTAGAGAATTGTAGGGAAGGGCCCTATCTTATTCTTGCTGGCGATTTTAACATGACCTATGAGCCGGTAGATTATGTGCAAGAGCTAGCTCAGGAAAAAGAGAAAGCAAGGGGTGTTAATAAACTACATACTCCCGCCATTAAAAGACTTACTACAGTTGGGTAGCAGGTATTGTCACTTGCTTCAGCGCATGGGGTGCGAGCTTGTAATGGGCGACACCATCTGATGAGGCAGCCAAGTTTACATTTAAGAGGAGGAGTACTAAAAGTAGGATAGACTACATCATAGTGGACCTTGATTTGTGGCCATGTGTTAAGGATTTGACCTTCCAAAACCGTGATGACAGTGATCACAATGTTCTCCTTTTGGAGTTAATTGGCCTTCCAATTTTTTAAACCCCTCAAAGTAAAGCACTGAGTGTAACTACGAATAATAACAGAAGAATTAAATGGCCCAGGGTAATAGCAGACGGGAAAAACACTCCCAAAACTGTATGAAGAAGTGGCTCAGACTCTTATGGTCTTCAGTGAGCTAGACTAAAAAGAGGATGATCTTATCTTAGCCAGCTGTCAGAAACTGTCCAATAGCATTATACAATATTTTAGTAAATCATCTAGTTTTAATACCTTTAAACGAAATACTGCCCCATGGTACAACGAGGACTGTAGATTAGCAAAGGTTAATCTAACGGTGGCAGTCAAGCAGGGAGTACGAGATGACATTAAGAATAGAAGAATGATGTACAAGAGGGCCCAGGCTGGAGCAAAAAAGGGCTGGGAGGCTGATAACTGGCGTATACTGGCCGAGGCCTCTAGACAGAGGGATGGTCAATTCTATTGGCACTTGCTTTCTAAGGGTTCGACTAAGCAGGTCAGCGAAGGCGATTATTATATACAACCACAGGTTTGGGAAGAATATTTTAAAAAGCTTTATACTGGAGCGGTCCCTAATCTCGAGGAGGGAACAGCAGAAGTCGAAGGGGAAGACACTCAGAAGGCTTCTGTGTAAAGGAAATTATAGTAGCAATTAACTAACTCCAGGTTCGGAAAGCCCCTGGCTTAGATAAACCCCCAGAAGATTTGTATAAAGTGGAGCCTAATATTTGGGGCCCAATTGTTCAAAAAGGTTTAAAAAAAAATAAAAAAAATGTGCACACCAACCAAAGACCGGTACATACAATATATAGTCACTGTGAGTGATACCCCATCCCATGTAGACATGCCTGTCCCATAATGCCATTCACCCATTGAAAAAATGGGTGTCCATGCGAAAAATAATACTTATACATTTCCTGGAAATAATTAAAGGTCAAGTTAAGCATCAGGTGCAAACCAACAGTGTACAGGGAGCGGGGGATGGAGAGACCCAGAACATTACCCCTAAGGGGGAGAAGCCAGCACCTCCGCCGTCAACTGGGCCATCAGTGCCTGTCTGTCCCTCCGGAGATCCACCGTTGGTGAGATGCAGATGTCCCCTCTGTATCTATTTCATTTCCCCCACTTCTGGTCCCACTTTTTGGGGCAGCCTCTATTCTTGAATACTGATTTTTCAGCCACCATGGCAGTATCCATGTTTTTTGCCCAGTCAGCCAGGTGCGGAACCGCGGCCACCCCCCAGTGTTGTGCAATGTTCTGCTTCGCTATAATAAAACCCATAGAGGCCCATGCCTGTTCAGCCTGCATTAGATTGGACGCCCCCCATATGTTAAGTAGGCACAGTCGGGGTGACAGTGCAAGGGATTTACCTCCCGCTCTCCCAAGTTGGCAGGCGATTTTCACCCAGTAGTCGTGTATGTGTGGGCAGTCCCATAGAATATGGAAAAAAGTACCCTCCTGGTTGCAATGTCAGAGACAAAGTGGATCGGGGTGCCTACCCAGCTGGAACAGGAGTTTGGCATCAAAATATGCCCGATGAAGGATCTTGAGTTGGAGCAGGCGCAAGCGCATAGGGATAGCTATTTCGCAGGGTGAGGCCAGAGCATCCCACCACATGTCATCCTCTATTTCACCCAGATCTTTCTCCCACCCCTCCCTAAGTTTCAAAATCAGGTCAGGCGATTGTTGACCAACTTCTTGTAGGTGAGTGAGATGGCCTTACGGTCCATGGGATCCGGCAACAGGCGGTCCTCCAGAGGGGACGAATTGGGGAGAGGACCATCTTTAGGCAGGGCTGAGGACACCGCGTGAGTAATCTGCAAGTATCTGAACATCTCCGACGGAGCCAGTTGATATTTAACTTGGAGCTCCAGGAACGATGCCACCCTCCCCTGAACCCAGATATCTCTGAACATGGAAATTCCGATCAGGTCCGATTTGTCGAACAACAATACAAAACCCCGAGGTCTATCAAAACGCTAAGAAAGTGTGGAAACCACTACATTAAATGAAATCAAAACAAAAACGTGAAACACAACCAATACCTCTATTAAGATATTAAATCACAAAAACATCCCTGAGCTCCTCCCTCACAGTAAGGGAGTTGTAGCCCCCAGAGGAACTAAGTTTTTCCTCTGGGAGGAGAATCCCAAATGATGAAGCATGTCACCTTTGGTGAGTGAGGGATTTCGTGCTTTAAAGGGATATGCCCAAAGACATATCTAGTGGGTTGAGGTATTGGTTGTGTTTCACGTTTTTGTTTTGATTTAATTTAATGTAGTGGTTTCCACACTTTCTTAGCGTTTTGATAGACCTCGGGGTTTTGTATTGTTGTTTATCTTGATTGTGGGGAACAAACCCTGTGTGGTCTTTAAACTTTCCCTTAGACCCTCCGGCTTTTGAACCGTATTTTGTTAGTGTCCCATTTGTCGAACCCCAGACAGGTGCTGAGATGACCTAAAATATCGGGCTCCCACAGGGGAGTAGCCTTCGTCAGGCGTCCGCGCCATCCTAATTTTCTAGTGACTTCATACCAAACCTCAACCGTGCGTGCCCTGGGACCTGTCAATTTAATTTTACGGAGATTGGTGTATAGTGCTCTGTTATTACCGCCCGTCCCAGGAGCCAGTGATCCGTGCGGAAATTAGGTTCGTCACGGGACTCAAACACCCAGCGATTAACCACCACCAATTGGGACACCTTGTAATACAGTCTAAGATTCGGTAGAGCGATACCCCCATCGTACCAACCCATGGTAAGTTTGGTAATAGCGAGGCGCGGCGCATGGCCCTCCCAGAGCAGTCTCCGCAATATTCCAACGATCTGAGAGAAATAAGAATCTGGGATCGAGATAGGCGGATTCTGTAGAACATAGAGAAAGCGCAGGAGCGCTAGCATTTTGAAAAAGGACGCGCGGCCGAGAAGAGTTAATGGGAGAGAGCGCCAATGCACAACATCAGATTTGAAGCGCTGAAGAGGTCCAAGTAGGTTGAATAAAAAAAAAAGATCCGGGTCAGGAGTAACAAAAATGCCCAGGTACCGAAAACCCAGAGGTGCCACTGGGATGTTAAATCCCCGAGGACTCGTCGGGGGAGAACCCCGCAGCGCATACATCTGGGACTTAGACCAGTTTATTTGGTATCCAGAGTGAGTGCCGAATATGTGAAAAAACTGAAGCACCCGTCGCAGCGACCGTGCAGCGGAACCAGGTATATGAGGATATCATCGTCATATAGGGAGATATGGTCTTCGTGAGATTCCGTCCACTTAAGTCCCCGTATCTCCGGATCACCCCGGACCCAAACCGCAAGCGGCTCCAAGACAAGGGCAAAAAGCAATGGTGATAGGGGGCAGCCTTGTCTCGTGCCCCGGTGTAGTGAGAAAGTGGCAGAGCGATGATTGTTGACAACAACGTGAACCGTAGGGCATGTATATAGTAGGCGAATCCAACGGATGAATTTGGGTCCAAGCCCCAGATGGGCCAGATTGCGAAAAGAAAATCCCACTCGATGGTATCAAACGCCATCAAGGCGTCCAGCGATAAAAGAACTGCGTCTTCCTCGATGGTGTGAAGCCTGCCGAGGACCCCATGCACCCGGCGTAAATTCCAAGCCGTGTTCCTCCCCGGCATAAACCCGGACTGATCGAGATGGACCAAGTCGGTGATAAAGTGGAGAAAACGGTTCGCAAGAAGTTTGGCCAGAATCTTAGCCTCAACTGTCAACAGGGATATGGTGCGATACGATGTGCACTCCCCCAGAGGTTTGTTCGGCTTATGAATGACCACTATAGCAGCAGTACGAATCTCTTCGGACAGCACACCTGACTCAAAACATTCGGTGTATAGATTATGCAAATGGGAAGCCAATAGTGTTGACAGGGCCTTAAATAGCTCAATAGGAAGCCCGTTGGGGCCCATGGCCTTCCTGGAGCGAACGTCCTGTATGGCCTTCTGAACCTAAAATCACTGTAATGTCTGCCTCCAAGGTCTCTCTGTCCAGCGGTGAAATAGTGGGGATATCTAGTGTAGTCAGAAGATCAGGAGACAGGGAGGCCTAAGAATTGGGGGAGCTAGTGTATACCTCCTCGTAATGACTAGCAAATATGTTGGCTATGCGTTGGGGGTCAGTAAATAGGGTACCCTCCGGGGCTGAAATTGCGCGGACCCATCTGGCGACCTGTTCCCTCCGCTCCAGCCACGCCAGAAGTTTACCCGTCTGTTCCCCTTGCTCATAGATCCGGTGTTCAGAAGCTAGCAAACACGCCGCCCCCTCCTCAAAGAGGAGCTGTCAGTAGTCTTGTCTCTTGAGTGTCAAGCTATGGCGTAGCGCAAGGTCCAGGTCTCGGGAGAAAAACTCCTCCAATCTCGAGACCTCGGCCTCTAATTCCGATACCCTCTTAGTCCGCTCCGCCCTGTGTCTCACCATGAGTGATAAAGCCCTGCCTTTGATGACCGCTCCGAAAGCCCCCACAACGTCCCTGCGGAGTCAACTGAACCCACATTTTCTGCGAAATAAAATTTGGCGTCCTTGCGGAGGGCGTCTCTGATGCGCGGAATTTTCAGTGCCCAGGGGTGTATGGAAATAGAGCTGGGGCATCCCCCCGTGTGAGAGCCCAGAGTCGCCAGAACGGGGGAGTTGTCGGAGACACCACGAGCCAGGCAACCGGACCTTGTGAAAAGCTGAATATCCTGGGCATGAGTAAATAGTCTATCCGCGACTGACTACCGTGCACCCCGGATTGGAACGTGAAGCGAGTGTACGATGGGTTGAACCACCGCCAGATATCCACCATCCCCAGAGCATTAGCAAATTCAGGCAATTGTGAACCTCTCGGCGGATCACCTCGGGGAGGGAGGCGGTCCAAAGAACCGTCCATCGTGAGATTGAAGTCCCCACCCAACATCAACGCCCCGAGGTGTGTGTCCTGCAGTAACACCAGGTCAAGCTCGTTACGCTTAGAGTACTGCAATACAATGCCTCTCTTAATTTTATCGCCCAGTCCATTAACATTCCAAGTGGACAAATTAAGTGTCAGACCACGTGCCATCACGTCCAACCAGCGGGAACTAAGAAGTGTCGGATATCTAGGCATGGGCATGTGAAGTCGAGGTGGGAGCCCCTTGTGCCAATGGCCAGTGAATGGAGTAGGATAATGGAGAAGTGGACAATATCATGTACCGGTGTGAAACAAAACAAAGACAAAAACAACTGGCATACCTGCAAGAAAAAGAATACCAAGAATACTGCGACCAGTGGGGTTAACTCAAGCATCCAGTCCGTCATCATTTGCGTTTGAGACCCCTTGGAGGAAACATGCCTAAACAAAAACAATACTAAAAGTAACACCCCAAACCTCCCCCCTGCCTGCCCCACATTCCCATTTTGAACACCCCAAACCCCCCACCCTGCCTCCCTGCTCGACGGTAACACAACCTACCGCCCCCCAAACTAGCAGAGTGCCTAACGCCCACCCTTCCAAGAACTTCAGGGACCGTGCGGCAGAGCCAAGCACACAACCCCCAGGAGTTGAACTGTATCCCAAAAACAAATCAGAGCAGCCAGCATGTCTCTAGTACAAACAATGAGAAGGGCCAGACCCACATCCCACCTCCCCATACAGGGTCAGCAGGGGAACATGCTAGGCGCGCTGAGATCAGGCCAACTAGGACAGTCATGGGAGTCTATCTGCGGTTGACCAGTACCATCCCATGCGTCATTGAAGCAGACCCCAGTGCGAACTGTTCATTTATCGTCATTGTGCCCCTCAAAGAAGAAAAACATATATAGACCAATTATTCGGCCCCTCCCAAAGCTTCCAGCAACCCACAACCAGAGGCCGGGGTTTCATCGTTCATCCTCTCACCCCGGGCGCGGTGGGAGCAGCTGCACGCCGTTCGGCATCCCTCCAGCCAGTCCCAGGCCTCTTCCGGAGTGGTGAAGAACCAGGATTTCCCCTCTGCTTGCACCCTCAGCTTGGCCGGGAACATCATCGCATACTTCAAGTCCTTGTCGCGGAGCGCCTTCTTAACTTCGAGGAAACTACACCTTTGCCGCTGCACCTTGATGGTGAAGTCCGTAAAAAAGGTTATGCGACTATTCTGGAATTCCACTGGCGGAGCGGGCACATAGCA
Organism: Triturus cristatus; assembly: GCF_964204655.1. Classification (NCBI taxonomy): domain Eukaryota; kingdom Metazoa; phylum Chordata; class Amphibia; order Caudata; family Salamandridae; genus Triturus; species Triturus cristatus. Next base: position 924,672,158 of record NC_140588.1, read on the forward strand.
GTATGACATCTCTGTTGCGAAATTAAAGATCCGTGCGAGGAGCGGTCGTGGGGGGGCTCCAGGTCTCGGACGGCCCCCAGGCACATGGTGCGCCCGTTCCACCGAGAAAAAATTGGAGAGCCCTCCACGAAGAGGTCCGCAGAGGGCCCCTTCGCGTGTTCCGGCACCCCAATTATATGGACGTTGTTGCGCCTGGAGCGACCTTCGTAATCGTCCAGCTGAGCCTCTAGTTTTGCGGTGTGCGTTTGCAGGTCCTCCACCTTCTTTTGAAGCTCAGACGTATCTTCGACCAGGGAGGTCGCCTTAATTTTGACATCTTTTAAACGGGAGTTCATGGTGCGCATATCTTCCCTCATGAGCGACACCTCGGTGGAGACCATGTCGATCCGCGACTCCAAAGACGTGTGGATGGTGGTAATGGCAACTAGGATGTCCTGCAATGTCGGGTCTTTCTTCTTCCCGCCGGGCTCCTGATTGTCGGACATGGCGGGCCCTCCCTTCGGCTCGAGCCGGGAACCCCGTCCCAGGCAAATTTCGAGAGTTTGGTCTGGAGGGCTGCCCGTGAGCCACGACCCCCGCCATATGAGAAGTGGGACTGCACCACCAGTCTCCCTGACAATGGACGCTGAGCACAGGTCGTAGCAGTTAAAAATTAGTTCTCCAACAGTCTCCCTTCGCACCAGACGGACAGTGAGGCGGTGGACCGGTGCCTTTAACGGAGCTCTATGGTAACCCTGCAGCCCCAGGACGCGAGCACCACAGCATCTAAATCGTCCAAGGTAGGTATCTTGGCCGTGGACACCAGAAGAAGCAACGTCGGGGACAAGGTCAGTCCACACAGGGCAGTCACGAGAACCCCCACCGCATTCCCACGGACGCTGCAGCCACACGGGATGCCACAGGCCGAAACGAGCTGCCCAACACTGGCCACAGCCCAACTGGCCTGGGCATGTAGAGCGGGCTCGAAGTTATGTCACCGGCCACAATCTTGGGTCCTCTCCTGCGCAGATGTAAAAGGGCCGCACAAGGCCCTACAGAAGATCGGGAGCGCGACCAACGTCCCACCGCGCCCCCAGCTGACTCAGGGTAGGACACCCACCGCGCTCCTCTTGGGATCGGGTGGCGGCGACCGCGCCAGGGACCAACACTGGCGCCCTCAGCGAACGTGCCGAGACGCTCTGACAAATCCTCTAGGCTTCCGAGCGCCGCAGCACTGGGTCTTAGCGGCACATACACTATCCCACAGGAGACGCAGCGGGCAGTGTTACGGGCCCGCCCACCGGTCCCATCAGTGAAACTCTCACCAGTTCCTCATCCTCTAGTGGTGCCAAGGGAGACAGCCGACCGCAGCACTCACAGCCCGCCAGCCGCACGGCGGTGCACCCGGCCTCGTCCAGCCCAGCGTCGCAAGTCGCGGCACCGAGTCTCTGCAGCCCCGAACGGACTACAACCAGCAGTAATCAAACGGTGAGCCCTTCCGAAAAGCGAACTTGGCAGTTTAGCGGCAATTCGGGGAATCAGGAGCAGATATTTTAAACGGATGCAGGCTCGGTCGGCGGAGCCAAGAGCTTAGGCGGTCATCTTCGTGCTCGGCTCGGCCACGCCCCCCAAAAGTTTTTTAATGCTATCCTACATGGTGGGGGTACTCCCTAACCTGGAAAGGAGCTGAAATAATTCCCATTTTAAAAAAAGGAGAGAAAGGGGACCCCTCTAATTACAGACCGATAAGTCTTATAGATGTCTCCCAAAAAGTCTTTTGCAAAGTAATTCTGCTACGTCTTCAACATTAGATGGAGGAGAATAACATTATTTCCCACCTGCAGGCAGGTTTTAGGTCATCTACAAGCACCTTAGATCAAGTATTTAGATTTTTGCAGCTTATTTGGAAGGAAGTGAAGATCTGGAAGGGTCACCTACATTATGTATTTGTTGACCTTAAAATGGCTTTTGACTCCATTGACCGCAACAAGCTTTGGGCCACACTAAAAAAACTAGAACTTCCAGTGACTTACTTCAGTTATTGGTTCGCCTATACCACGATAATTATGCCAAAGTCAGGTGGAAGTTAGATGGCAGTCTTTCCAATGGTATTGCAACTTCCAACCCTTTTTACCCTGTACATTAATGGATTAATAAAAGAGCTATATGGCTGTGGGGGTGATCCTGCCAGATTAGCAGGCAGCACTTTGCCCTCCTTGCTATTCACAAATGACACATTGCTCATCTCCAAGACCCCGATGGGTATCCAGAATATTTTAAAAAAGTTTGCTGAAGATTGTAAAGATCAGGGCCTTGAGATTAATTGCTCTAAAACAAAATATATGGTTTTTAACCCCTACAAATCCACCAAAGGGAAACTGATGCTGGGTACCCAACATCTAGAGCAGGTTAAGGTATTTGACTTCCTGGGAGTCAGAATTAGTGAGAACCTAGCTTGGACTCCCCAAATACAGAAGAGCGAGTTGGCATTACAATATGTGAGCTGTGCAATAGCAAGAAGGATAAAGTGCTCAACTTTTCACCCAATTTACCCCACACTTGAAATACACAGGGCCAAAGGCCTAGGGGCAGCCCTATATGGCGCCAAACCGTGGTGCCTGGAGAATACAAAACAGTTAGAGGTAGCGGAAAATACATTTTTAAGGGCAATACTCAGTGTCCCAATCAATACACCAATTCTACCACTACGCCTCGATTTAGGGATCAAATCCATGTCGCACTCTGCTGTCCTCAAAGCATTGATGTTTTCGGTTAGAATTTGGAATAATAACACGGAGATCCATGTAAAAGAAGCAGTGGTGGAATTATTAACTCTCCAAAGTCAGAAAGGCGAATTGCCCTGGTTTACTAGGGTCAGGAAGTGGCTGTATAGGTTGGGCTTGGGTAAGATGTGGGAGGCCCCTAGTTGTATCCCAAAAAGAACGTCCTCTTTGCTAAAGAAGAGAGATTTTATAAATTCCTCCTGTAATGATACTTGTAGCACGCAGCACTTGAACCCTGCAATTTTTAAATGTTAAAAGTTGTTTTAACTTTGACATGTACATGGATGAAATTGAACCACCCCAGGCACGAGCACTTTATATTCAGTTCAGGCTAGGGACTCTTCCATTAAATGCATTGAAAAATAGCTGGGCAAATGCTTTAATCTCTCCCGTGTACCCATCCTGTCAGACTGCGCAAGAGACCATAGAGCATTTTATTTTCTTGTGCCCTGTGTATGGAAGCATAAGGAAAACTTGGATCATTCCAGGATGCCGACTGCTTTCTTTCTCATGCCCCTCTGAAGCACTACGCATATTGCAGTCAGACACAACAAAGTGGCTTGTTTTTGCAATAACAAGATATCTTTTATATGCCTGGTGGCAAAGATCAAAAGCTTTGTCGCAATAAGTGCTGGGGTCAGACTGATTTTAATACATGTGTCTTACATTTGTATCTCTATTTTTAGAATTGTAAATTTGTAACTCTTATGTCTAACAGACAGTCGATTTAAGCAAGGTTTCAAATCAATATTTTAATAAATGTTCTTAAATGTATTATGTGATAATGTGTGTATTTGAGATTTTATGCTTGTTATGATCATGCTATTGGTCGATTAATAAACAGCATATACAAACCTGTAATGATTGCAACTTAAATCACTGCATTTCCTTGAACAGTCTTGCATTTGAGAGTATATTTTACTTACCTGTGACAAGTCCTGCTTGGGTCTAAAATAAAACATAATTATACCTTTTTTTATACTTACCTAATTGGTCTGGATTCTTTCTGAGTGTGTGTCATCAGTCCTTGATGGTGTGAATACAATAAATGCTTAACACACCCTCCGGATAAGCCTAACTGCTCGCCCACACTACCACAAAGAGGGCTGTTAGTACTTACCTAATTTAGCCTCTGCTATATCTTTGGGACTCCCTGGACTCTGTGCACGCTATACCTTTCTTCTGTATAGTGTATACAGAGCCAGTTACCTAAAATAGCGATTTCTGGCGAGGTGTTCTGCCCATTTACAGAGGACAGTCCTTGGAAATCCAAGGGTTCTTGAATGAGATTGTCGTCAGAAATTACTCCAGTAGGTCAGTAAGTTCTGAAAATGTTGTAGAGGTGGGATCTATTTAACTCCTTGTAGGAGAGTGGCATCGACTGCATAGTTGCCCCCAACTTTTTGCTGATGTTTTGACTGTTTTCTGACTCTAGCCAGGCTGTGGCCCTGCTATCCAGGACCCCAGCCTGTCTGCTTCCTCTCTAAACTGATGTGAGTATCCTAGGTACATCCCAATTGGATACTGAGGACACCCTATCAGCCCCTTGTAGATGGTACCCTAGGTACCCAGGGCATGGGTCCCTCAGAGGCCTACCAGGGGCTGCAGCACTTAATGTGCCACCACTGGGACAGCCATACAAACTGACACCACCAGACCACTACTGTAGTCTGGGTAAGGTGGTGCTTGCACCCCTTACAGGGATATAAGTATCCTGTATCCCACTTAATACAACACATATATCCTCATAGGTCACCCCCAAGGCAGAACTTGCTAATCCTACAAGGCAGGGTGCTAAGATATGTGTGAGGGGGAACCCTTACCTGAGTAGGTCCCCTCTGCAACCTTCGTAAAACTATTGCTGGGTTGTTTGTAGTGCAGCCATACCATATACTCTTAACGGCATTATAAGTAATCGCGATAGCGTGATAACTTGAGAGTGGCTGCACAGAACCATGTCGTGTTTGGTGTCAAACATGTAGGAATCATACCCCCAATCCAACCATGGGAGTGAGGGCATGATTCCCTCCTGCTAGAGGGGTGATATGGTAAAAGCGGCAGATTTTAGACACCAATTTAAAAGTGCACACGTAGTACAAAATGGATGCTACCCGCCACCCACACGACTCTGGCTGCCTGTTGCTGGGCAGAACTCCAGCCACGGCAGCTGGACAATAGGGATCTTGTTGCAGGGAGACGCTCCCACCTCCCCAGACAGACTATGTGGATTGGAACTGGGTGAGTGCACCATAGGATGTCTTTCAGACTTGCACGTAGGCTTCTCCAGTGCCTACTTCTGCAAAAACTGCCTCAAACCAGTTCAGGGGCAACCTGTCCCCTGCCCAGGTGGGAAAACACACAAAGGGGAGAGGGTGTAGCCACCCTTTCCCGCCTGAACTCTCATTGGTAGGCTCTGATCTGGACACTCCCCTAATCCTTGGATAAAGGTGAATACAGGGTCCCCAGAGCCTCAGATTATTCTTGGACTTTACAGACTTGAACTTCGGCTTGCTGCCGCACAGCTGAATGAAGAAATCTCCCTTGGGGTAAAGGAGTTACCCCCCTGCTTGGCAGGCACCTGAAACACTGCAAGTGACCCAGTTGGAACTATGCTGCTCCTACGGACATCGACGACTCCTACCTACCTTGAGGTGGGTTTCCAAGCATCCCAGAGGCCAGTGAGTGTGCACAGCAAAGCTCAGCAATGTGGACCCCGTGGGTGCCGAGATCCCCAATACCCCAGGACTCCAGCCACCTCTTGCACAGCACACGAACCCAATGAGTGGGGAAGTTGTGCTTTGGCCCATTATTGAGCCAACCTCTCAGCATGATCTGTGCCAAAGATCGACACCCTAGCCCACTCCGGCAACCCGTGGGTGCATCTTTACGCACACCAAATTGCTGCCTCCCATGGTCCCTTGTCTCTTGACTGATGGGCCCTGGCGGAGGTCAATCTTCACTTCCAAGAGTTCCCTTGGTTGCTCCAGGCCTGTTCTTCAGTATCCTTGTTGGAGATCTTGCTCAGACCTTGTGGGTCTGCACCAGTAGCTGTTTTGTGATTCTTGCATGGGTTGCGGTTGCCAAGGCTTAGTGGATCCAATCCGGACACTAACACCGCAGCGATCCTCATCCTTTCTGGGACAGTTGCCCTCCAGAAGCTAGCCTTCCTTGAAACTTCTTGGACCCCATGGCTGACGATCCAAGCTACCCATCTTCCACCTGGAAGCACCCAACATTGAAGGGCTCTTTCTCCTGAGCCCCCTGGTCACTGTGCCGTGACCCAGACTCTGTCCCCTCCGCTTTCAGGTCCTTCTCTTCAAGATCTACATCTTCAATCTTCACGACATCGACAACGCTTCTTGCTAGCAGCAGTTCTTCACGTTTTGCCATTGAAAATCAGCCCGCGACCCGACATCGAAAACGACCTATGCACCCGGCTTCCCTGGGGCAGGTAACAGTGGTACCTCGGTACTCTCGTGGGTGTGGGCACTTCAAAAGCTTAACTCTAAACTCTTGAACTTGAACTCCTGCTAGAAGTGTTTTTAATCTTGTAAAATTCAACCGCGACATTCTCCATAGGCTTTAATAGAGATCCCAACAGTAACTTATACCACTGCACGCGTCTCCAGTGGGTTCCCTTCCTCACTACCTTGGGTGGTTTCACAAGGGGCCAGCGACCCTAAATGCCCTAGGCATGGTCTGTAGAATTGTCGTGGTTCTTATACCACTTTTTTAATATATGGTTTGGTCCCCCCCTGGGGCCCTATGATTCCAGTGCTATTTATTGTAACTATCAATGCTTGTTTGAATTGTATCTTTACCTCCAGCCTCATAAAGAGACTAGTGGGATTATTCTTAGAATAAATACATATATTTTATATATATATACCTGTGTGGACTACTCTTTCATTTGGTTATTCAAGAGGTTATCTATGGTAAAACAATAAGCTTAACACTCTTTCAAGGCTTAGCCTGAAGGCTGCTCTCCACAGCTACCACTAGGATAGCTTTCTTTAAAGGTTGTCTTTTAACCTATCACCTTAAGAGTCGAATTGGACTGGTGCAAGGTGTCTCCTATAACTAGTGGACAGCATATGCCAGGCCAACTTCTCACACTCCTCTTTTTATTTTTATATATATATATCTCATTTATTATTGCAAAAATAAGAAACCAGGGACATTTGACAGCATTGATTATCACAATTAGTTTCAGTACACAATTACACATCCCCAAGATTGACACATTATTCACCTGTTTAATTTGCATCGAATCCCCCACCCTGTCATCTTGGTTGACAGATCATCCCTCTACTTTCATTCAAGCCACCCCAGATTGTGGTCCATTTATGTGGGCACCCTCTCCTATCATACACCACCCTCTCTGCTTGCATGCACCAGTCCATGTGGACTTCCTAATCTCGAAATGCGGGGCCCTCTTCTGACCTCCAATTTCTAGCAATATTACGCCTGGCCACCATTAGGCCCAATGTGACCCCTAGTCTTTGCCCAACCTTTAGAGGAGTTGTCTCCCAAATGTTTAATAAACATCATCGAGGTGAAGCCTCTACATGCGTCCCACACACCGTCATCATGCGTGTTACGATCGCCGTCCAGTACCCCTTGATTTGTGGGCAATCCCACCACAAGTGGAGGAATGTGCCTTCTTGGCCACATTTCCTAAGACAGTGTGCTGGCTCAAGTTTGTCTATTTTTACTAGTGTTGTACATGTATAGTATCTCCTGTGTGGGAGCTTCAGCTGGACTAGTCTAAATCTAGATTGTATTGCCACCTCCCGGGGGGACGCTAGCGCCTCCAACCACTCCTCATCACTCAAGTCCTCTAGGCCATCTACCCATTTGGTCCGCACTTTTTCAAAGGTATCGGAGGAATTATTTAGTAGTTTACGATAGGTTAAAGATATAGCTTTTTCTTTCAAATAATCATCTAGTAACGTGTCCTCCAGTGGCGAGGAGACTGGGAGATCAGTGCCCCTTAGAATGGCCCCTAGTAGAGCTGAATATAGCAGAAGGTTTTGGATGAAGCTCACTCATAGTCTCTTTGCAAGTCTACAAAGGGTTGACCTTCCCATTCACCCACAGGTCCCCAACTTTTGAGAGGCTGATAAGGTCCCACTTATCGAAACCTGGGTAGTTCGCCAGAGATCCCAACCGGGCCGTGTCGCATAGTCGAGCGATCTGGGTTATTTTCTCTCGCCACCTAAGTGCCGCTGACGCCATGCGCCATATCTTGACTGTGCTGGATGTTGGTGTGGCTGCTGGCATTCCATCTGTGCCTCCATTGAGGGCTCCGAGGTATGCCCCCGACTCCAAGTTGTGTTTGTCCATTCTAGAGGCCGGTTCTGCTTGTGTTGTGTGTACCCACTGATTAATCACTATAAGTTGCACTGCTCAGTAATAATATTGGAGTATCGGCAGAGCGACCCCTCCGTCATACCAGCTTTTGGTTAATTTAGTTAACGCTGTGCGAGGAGTCTTCGCGTACCAGTGAAGTGTCCGTAACTCTGCTTCCACCGCCTGGAAGTATGCAGGAGGGACCAGATAGGGCGTGTTCTGCAAAATGTATAATCACTTTGTATAGCGAGGCCCTTCCCAACAACGACAGAGGCAAAGACATCCAGTGCTGGACATCCTCATGAAGATGACGGGGGGGGCTAGATTGCATTCATAAAAGACTGTGGGGTCTCCATATACATAGATACCCAAGTATCGTAATCCTTCTGTCTCGACTCTTGCTATATATATCCTGGGGAGCTTCGGTTTTGGGCCATAGAGGACATATATCAGCAATCTGTCCCAGTTTATGGTGTACTCAGAGTATTTCTGATATAAGGTAAAGATATGGAGCACCCTGTGAAGGGAGGAATAAGGTTTCGCCAAGTAGAGAAGGATGTCATCTGCATAAAGGGAGATTTACCCTCCCATTCAACAGTTCATCTAAGTCTCTTAATAAGCATGTCGCCCCATATCCACACCACTAGTGGTTCTAGGACCAGTGCAAATATCAACGGAGAGAGGGGACATCCCTGCCTCATCCCTCTTTGTAACTTAAACACAGCCGATCATCCCCATTTACCGTCACTTGTGCTAAGGGTTTCACGTATAGCAATTGGACATACGCTAAAAAAGTCTCTCCCAATCCTATTCTCTCGAGGACAGCGAAGAAGAAGGGCCATTCTATCACATCGAATAACATCTTAGCGTCTAAGGACACCACCACTGCGTCTTCCCGATTGCCATCTGCTCTCCCCAGCACTCTCTCGAGTGTGGTATTTGTGCCAGGTATGAATCCTGACTGATCAGGGTGGATTAGTTTTACAGCTTTGGAATAAGTCTGGTTGCCAACACTTTCGCCAAGATCTTAACCTCCGTGTTTAGTAGGGAGATTGGTCTATAAGATGCACAGGTTCCTGGTGGTTTCCCAGTGATTTTCAGGCAGTTTACCTGCTTTAAGGCTTTCCTGGTACATCCTCACTAAGTATGGGGCAATTTTGGATGCCATCAGCTTATAGAGCTCAATTGGTAAGCTGTTTGGGCCCATAGCTTTCCCAGCTTTTCTGCTCGGATAGCTTGTACTACTTCACTGTCTGTATGGTCTACTTCCAAACTATCTTTGTCTGCTGCATCCAGTGACGGCATATCAAGAGTTGCTAACAGTTCCTTTGCTTCTGTATGTGTGGTGAGCACCAAAGGTGTATATAGTTGCCTATAGTAGTCTGCGAAATAGTTTGCAATTCCCTGTCGGTCTCGCACGTCTCCCCTTTTTCTAAATTGATTTCGAATACCCATTTGGAAGCCTCTTCTCTCTTGGTCAACCATGCCAGGAACTTGCCTGCTCTATCCCCCACCTCATACAAGCGATGCAGGGTTGCTCATTGTTTGGCTCTAGCCGCATTCTCAGCAATATCTCTACACTCTGTGCGTCTGCTGGATCTGGCAGTGGCAGTTCAGCTTCCAGTTTAAGGATGTCCCCTTCAATGTTTTCCAGCTGCGTTTGCTTCTTTTTTTGTTACCTGTAATCAAGGAGATCCCCTGGCTTCTAACTACTGTTTTGTGAGCCTCCCATAAAACCTGGGCCGGCTCTACTGAGCCTACGTTTTCTTCGAAATAGCAAGTCATCGCCTTTTGCATACCAGCACGGATCAGCAGTATTTTCAAGTACCATGGATTAAGTGTTATTATAGTATCTCTGGGTGAGAGTTTGCTGCCATAGCTGGTACAGATCGGAGAGTCATCAGAGATTCCACTCTGGAGATGAATCGTCTCCCAAAACCCTGGAAGTTGTCCAGCCAGTACACAAGTATTATCTATACGGGACAAGCTCCCATGTACCCAAGAGTGGAAGGTGTACTGGCAGGTTCGTGGATTCCGTATCCGCCATACATGCACAGGGCCCATTGCCGACAGAAAATCTCATAGAAGCCTCCCGGAGGGGCCCTTCTGTCTTGCTGGTAAGCGGTCTATTTCGCCATTAAGCGCTGCATTACAGTCTCCCTACTATTAGTAACTCCCACCGCGGTAGGGTGACAATGTGTGAGCCAAGGTCTGCGAGCGTGGACACATGGAATCTAAGGGGTATAGAAAGGGACACAATAATGAATGGTTGGCCTTCCCAATATACCGATAATGTTACGAAGTGGGCATTGGAATCATATGTGACCTTTTTCATGGCAAATGGAAGGCATTTTCGTAAAATGCAGCCCACTCCTCTCGAGCCTGTAGCCTAGCCTGCATGTGCCACCAATTTGTAGCCCCATCTATTTTTTGCATAATAAGTGGTCCCCTGTATGTGTTTCTTGCAATAGAAATATATCAGGAGAATGGCGTTTCAGATACTGCAGCACTACTCCCCTTTTAATTTTGTCCCCCAGCCCATTCACATTCCAAGAAAGAATTTTAAAATTACCAGACACTTGTGACATATTCTAATTATTATATATATGTATCAAATCTGGGTGCTCAGCCCGGAGGTCCAGCGATCTCCAATGAGATCCAGCGATCTCCAATGAGATCCCCATCCCATCAGTAGACAATTGAGCATGATGAGGAGCTGCCAGGGGCAGGACGACTTGACATGTTTTCGATGCTGCCCTGGAGAGTTCTTGACTGACTATATTCTGACATTTGAGACATGTACTGTGTGTCAGTGCCATTTTGATTAATATGATGTCCCGCAAAAACATGTAAAACAAGCTAACATAACAATTCCCGCCCCCCCGGATCGTGGACTTAGAACTGCCCACCACTCAACTTGGAGAGTGCCTGTGTAACCCATCCCTCATCACCCAGTCTCAGGGAGCGTGTTTCAGCCAGCCCTCCACCCATCGCATACACCCTACCCATACCTGTAAAAACATTTTACCACACAGCAACGTTTAACTTGGGATCCTGTAGGATCGCAAACCATCCCATTAGTTCTTGGCAAAATTGACCACTCCATGTCCTGAAGCACAGTAGCTGGGCTCCAACAGTTATGCGGATGCCGTGTCGTACGCCAATTATAGGCCCCCGAGGGGGGTCAAGTCCTTTTCTTTCCGTCCCAGGCATCGTCCATTACGCATAGGGTACCCGGACCAAAGTCCTCAAGGTTTCAGTTAGTACCGCTGTGAGCCTTACGGCAGCTAGGAGTCTGGGGATTTCTTGGCATCCAAAGTCATCTCCTGACTCTGTTGCAGTTCCTGGAATAGCTACTCCTTGATTATTCTCTGTTGACGTGCACTTGATCTCCTATTCCCGGGTTGTCGCCAACCATCCAGCTATTCCCAGGTTTCTTCAGGGGAGTCAAAAAAACCACAACTTTCCCTCGGCTATCACATGGAGTCTGGCCGGAAAAAACATCGCGTATTTTAGTTCTCTTTCACAAACTACTCTTTTAACCTCTAGAAAGCAGCGGTGCTTCTTTTGGACCTTGATGGTAAATTCCAGAAAGAAGGTCATTGAGGCATTGTTGTAATTTAATGGGGGGGGGGGGGGGAGCTGAGCGAGCAGTTTGAAGTATTGCGTCCCAGTCTCTATAGTTGAAAATCCTTGCCTATATTAGATGTGGGGGCGCCTCTGGCCACGGTGGGCCTGCTCCACCGAGAAGTAGTTGGAGAGTGTTGCAGGGATTCTGCCCAAAAACCGAACTATTCACAGGATTATAGTACCTTGGTGTATAGGGACTGAGTCCTCCTACCACCTTAGTACCTATAGGCTCAGGACCGACTAGCTATAGTGTCTCACTTGCTCTCCTACTCACTCACAGAGAAACAAATGATTAGACACCCCAGAACACAACACTCACAGATCTCTCAGGAATTGCATTAACACGACACACCCTTTCGCTCGCACTCTTGTACTTGTCCACAATAGGATCTGACAGAGACACGATTCTGTTTGAAATAGGCATTTTAACTAACGTGCCCTAACTTGCAGTATACGTGCCACAACGAGCAGGAAATTGCATAGTACAAATACAGTCAGCATAGCAGATAGTCCAGAAATCATGAAGGGAGATATCATGGAAAGACAATAGAGCCTACTTTCCCTCCCCTTGCTAAGAAGTACTATTATTATATATTAGAAGATCTCTGGGCTCTGTCAGCAGACCCCATACCTTAGCCTATAGTTTGTAGATCTACATCATAGATGCTGTCTTGCTCTTCTCCCTGGAAAGATCCCTCTCCAAGTGTGTCCCACCTATTCATGTATCCCAATAATCCAAAGTATGTTGTCCAAACAACAGCTGCATCTGTATGTTTTGTCTAGGTGCTAAGGCCTGGCCAGAACAAAATAACAAGGGGCAAGCTCCAGCGGGTTCATGCTAACTTAGTGAAGACAACACTGTCCCCAGGGGCCACGTGTCAAGAGCCTGCAGGGCTGCAAATGTTTCATGATGAGGTCCTCAACAAACAGGTTCATAGCTGGGCCTTCCACCCGTTCCGGAACCCCTAAAACTCTCACATTATTCCTGCGCGCGCGCCCGCCCCTCAAAATCCTCCAGCTTAGCCTCCAGGGATGCAGACATGGTCTGGATTTCTTTTACATGGGTTTTCTATTGGCTCATCTAAAATATCTTCAGGAATTTCCTGAACACACCAGTTGATCGGCTGTGCGTGAGGAGCATGTTCCAATATCTTTTTCCCTCCGCCCTCTAGATCACTTGCGAAAAAAAAGCATCATTATCCGTAGTTTGATGTTGAGGGGAGAGTGGGGGTGTATTTTCTTTGTTGATTGTTTCCTCTACGGAAATTATCTGCCTTTCGATATCACCAACAGCCCCTGTTGGGTAATTCAGCAACGTCATGTTCATCTTCCTATGTTTACTCGGTGCTTTTGATATGTGGCTCGCGGCCTGCTTTCTTTTCCCCATTATAATCCGTCACTAATAGGCCTTCAAAGCTTCGACACTTATTGGACTTAGAGGTATATGTGTCGCTTTCAAAAATGGGTGTAACGCGTGGACTATATACTTATTGGATCGCTGAATACCCACGCTTGAAGGGTCCTTAAAAATACAAGTCCGATTAATGAAATATTAAAAACAATAATTAAAAACAATTTGAAATCTGTTAGGATTTGAAAATAGGAAAAAAAGCAATAAAACCAAAAAAGGAACCAACCATACACGTACAAAACAAAGTGCAAGGACCAAGTTCACTAGCAGCATAAGGGTATTTAAAGTGCAAACTGGAATAAGGTTGCTTGCTTCAGTGAGCTTCAGATATATAAGGAATTTAAGTTACTGCAGGTGGGAAAGCTCACCGGACACAGTCACAGAACCTTTTTCATTAATCCCACAACAGAGATTGAAAGTTAGTGCGGTAGTCCAGCCCGGCCTCCTCCGGGCTCTGACGGGCAAGGACGGGCCCGCCCGCGCGCGTCCTGCGGGAGACTGGGAGCGCTAATGAGCTGCCTCCCGGTGCAGTGTGCAGCGTCAGGAGGAGGCGCCTGGCAGAGGTTGCTGGGACATGTAGTTCCTGTTACTCGGTGCCGTTCCCCTCACGGCGAGAAAGACCGGGAAATGTGAGTATTGGCCGTTGCCCCCACGGCGACTGGACTAGAGTGTCTGTAGCTACCTACACCCCTCCTCACAATTCCAGGTAGGTTCAGGTAGGTTCAGGCAAAGGGTTGCGTCCTTTTTTCAAAAACATTTGTTCCTGAATGATTAATCTCTGACAGTAAAAGTCTGCCCTGGTCTGTTGGAGCCCCCCTCCGGGACTCTGGAGGTAAAAATGCCCCCAAAAGTGTACTGGTACCAGTACCGCTGTTTATGTAATAGTCCCGCTCCGGGGCTCTGAAGTACAAGCAGAATGCAACGTTGCAGCTGCCCGCTTCGGTGGTGCAGCTGTAAGGGCAGAGACCAACGCCGGCTCTCACTGCGCCTCGGGGGGCCTCAGGTACCGACAACGTACCTCGGCCGGCCCCTGACAGTTGCAAAACCCAGCCTCACTCACCAGGCTCCTCTCGCGCTGCTCCGGTCTACGCTCTCCTTCAGTCCTGGTTCCTGACACCGCGGGATGAGATTTTCGACACGGCGCCTCAGGTGGACTTGCTCCCGGGGCCCCTCTTGACTCTGGCGGCCGATGCGCCGACTCGCTTCACCCGGTCCCCCCTCCAGGGACCGGGACTATGCTCCGTGAGCCTGTGAGGATTGGGGGCAGCTTGAGCACACAAACGCGGGGAACCCGGTGGCTTCCTGCTGTTTGCGTAGTGCCCATTCACGATGCTGACAAAAGTATCTAGCCAGGGTTCTCCCCACTGTTGGACGAAGCTATACGCCATCTTGGCATACAGAAACTACTCATGATCTGCCAGACATTACCGCTCAGCTCGTCCACTCTGACATTCATGGACCATACCAGGTGGTTCTCAATTAGGGAAATGCTCCTTATACTCCGAGCAATCCTGGAGGTGCAGAGACTCCTTGCAAAGGAGTCAGGACCCCACCCCACCCTGCTTGAAACAATATCCCATGGCAGTGGTGTTGTCAGTGAGAGCCTGAACCAGCCTCCCTTTGATGGAGAGCAGGAATACCTTCAGAGTCAGACAAATGGCCCGCAATTCCAACAGACTGATGTGGAGCCAGTCTTGTCTCAGAAAGCAGGGTCCTCTAATATCCACCTCCCCAGCTCAGCAGTGACGCGTCTGTCAACATTTATGTCATGGTGGAGAAGAGAGACAGGCATTCTGATGGACCAATTGCATTTAGGCAGTTACCACTGCAGATTGTGCCATGTCTCCACCGAGATCTGGATGACATCTGTCAGATTATTTTGATACTGGGCCCACTGGAGCAACTGATTTTACTGAAGAGCCTGTATGTGCCACTTGGCGTAACTAACAAGGAAGATGCAAGAGATGAAGGGCTCGAGGTGCCTCAGAGGTGCTCTAACATTGATAAAAGTCTGAGGTTAAACATCGGGATCATAGCCAGAATATCCTGTACACATTGCAGTAAAGGGACGGCCACAAACTATTTGCAGGATAGCACCAATGAACGGAAGCCTCCGTGAAGGAGTCTGGTGCAAGTATTGCTCATTGATAGAGAACCCAGTCATCTGAAGGTGCTGATTGACTGACTGTGATCAGCTCACCTTCAACAGCCAGTCACTGAGGTAGAAAAAAACTCATATCCCAGACGTTGGAGGTCAGGGATACCAATCAGCACTTGCGATCCAAAGGGTGAGCAAAGCAAACTGAACATGCTCCTGGTCTACCTTGAACTGTAGATACTGTCTGTGGGACAGAGGGCAGGGTATATGAAAATGTGTCATGCAGGTCTAGGGCAGACAGGATCTGGGTCAGAATGGGCATTCTGAATTTTTCCCTCCGCAGAAAGGCATTCAAAGGCCAGAGGATCCCTGTCCACCGTAGGAACAAGGAGATAGCAAGAATAACAACCCTCTCTTTCAAAGTCTGGTGTCCTGTCAATAGCACTATTGAAGAGTAATGCTGGCACTTCTTGCAGTCGGGTGCTCATCTGAAATTCACATTGATTTGGTGGTAATATTGGCTGGGGGGGGAAAAGAAAAGTTAGAACATAGACATATTGAATGATTTGTAGGACCCATCTCCCACTTTGGGAGGAAATGATGGCTCATGCCCCTGACTGAATGGCCATGTGTCACTAAGGGTAAACTAAAGTGGTTTGGTGGCTGTTGCAGCATAGGAAGAGTAATGGTAGAACTTATGCCCCTGCTGGCCTGTGCGTTGCCTTCCAGACCCATGTCGACCAAAGGACTGGGGTGACTGCTGTATTGGTTCAAGAGGCTGTCTCTGCCTATACACCATTCCTCTGGAATAGCCTCTAAACTCTTTGAATTGGTTTGGAAACTGCTTAGCATACGTCAACAACCCAAGGAACATGCTGCAGCTCTACTTTCCATAAAGCACTCTCCCTGAAAAGACATGACCCATCAAAGGGCATATACATAAAGGAGGCCATTAGATCCCTGGAAAATCATGTGGAAAGCATCCATGCATATGTCAACAAATTATTTCACTAGTACTAGACAACCCTCCCCAGGCCATCTGTAGCATTCAAACATGCACTGTTAACATATTTGGCTATGTCTTGTCCATCATGAATTGTCTGGGACAAAGAGGCCCCAAAGTCTTCTCACAAGATTTAGTAACCCAGTAAACAAACAGCATTTTTTAACAACAGTGCAAGACTGGTGGAGGAACACATTCGCTTACCAAGAGCTTCATTCCTTTTGGGTTCTCTATCTGGAGACATGGTTAGGAATAAGTTTAGGATTCACTGTACTGGATGAGGCCTGTGCAAAAAGGCTCACTGGGGTAAAACGTTTGGTAAGTGAATTAGGTCACCAGAAGCCAGTTTGTGATGACTGGCTTCCTAGTTGTTCACAAGTGGTTGGAAACAGCTTTAACAGAGTGGCCATCAAGTTATCAATGTGAGCCCTATTGAAAGGGTGCAATGGTTAATAAGTGGGGTGTAGAATCTGTCAGGATGTTCGTTTTAGTCTTAACTGAATCATGGGCCCACACCCCGACGCCTGGACCGACACCTGGTGGCCCCCCGCCCTCGGAAGTCCGCCCACCCCCACAGACCACGCACGCAACCTGGAAATCATCCTGGACTCCGAACTCAAAATGAACCGCCAGATCAACGCAGTCTCGTCCTCCTGCTTCCACACCCTTCGCCTCCTACGCAAGACCTTCAAATGGATTCCCCTCGAACACAGAAAGACAGTCACTCACACCCTGGTCACCAGCAGTACTGGGTTGGATGTGGAAGGGACCAGCTTGGGTCTCAGAGAACCAGAATGGAAGTCTGTGCAGGTATTGTTCCAGGGCTGGGTATGGGTCCCAAGGTGTCAGACAGTACAGAGGAAGGATCTGCAGGCAGTAACCCAACTGAGGGGTCTGTGCAGTTACTTGTGGTTCGAAGGCACGCAAGCGGGAGACAGAAGCACGCCAAAAGAATAAGTTACCTTTGGAAACACTCTTTATGTTATATGTATTTGTAAAGAGCAGCATTATCCATGAGAGTATCCTGGCATTGAGCAGGTGTGTGTCTAGCCTATAACCTATCACAGGGGGTTCTTTGAAAAGCCATGAATTCAGCTTCTAGCTGAACTCAAGCAGAGATTAGAGGCTCTGATGTGTGTCGGGAGGTTGCTCCACACTTTAGTAGTGATGTATGAGAAAGCCCAACCCCTGGATCAGTTTTTGTGCATTCATGGGATGATTGAGAGTAACAGACAGGCAGAGCAGAGGGTGTCTGTGGGGACTTCTGGGAGGTGGTGCCATTGTTGAGGTAGGCAATGCCTGTGCTGTGTAGAGCCTTGAATGTGTGAGTTAGTGTTATCTGCGCACGTTTGTATATCGGGAGCAAGTGATGTGTGTTTTATGTGGGAGGTTGAGTCTGGCTGCCGAGTTCTGGATGGTTTGCAGTCTTCTGGCTAGTTGCTTGGTGATTCCTGCATAAAAGATTGTTCAAACTACTACCCTTGGGTGGTACTCTCCACAACTTTTTGCCTTCACCCCTCCTGTTTTGCTGAATTCGTTTTAGGATTCTCTGCACCTTACCACTACTAACCAGTACTTAAGTGCTTGTGCACTCCCTAAAACAGAACAATCGGCTTACACCTGATTGGCATATTTAATTTACTTAGAAGTCCCTAATAAAACGTCACTACATGAATCCAGGGCCTGTAAATTAAAGGCTACTACTGGGCTTAGAACACCCACTACAGTAACCTTTTAAAACATCTCAGGCCTCCCATTGCAGCCTGTGTGTTCAGTTGTAAACTGCCATTTAGACCTGGAAAAATAAACCTTTTTCGGGGCCTAAACCTTCCTTTTAAGTCACGCCTAGGGTAGGCCTGAAGCAGCCCATATGGCAGGGTGCATTGTATTAAAAGAAATTGGACATGTGCTTAAGTTTTACATGGCCTAGTAGTGAAAAACTCAAATTTGCTTTTCACTGCTGCAAGGCGTACCTGTCCCATAAGATAACATTGGCTTACCATACTACATTTAAAAAGAAATATCTTTTGCTTAGGAACAGGTCGAAATGCCCTGTATGGATTTAAAGAATTGTAATTTAAGATCCTCTTTAATGGTAAAGTTGAATTTTAAGTCACAATTCTGAAACTGCCACTTTTAGAATGTTGCTATTTTCTTGTCCTAACCATTTTGTGCCCGCAGCCTGCGTCCTGGCTCACATGGCTAGGTAAAGTTGGCAGTTGGCCTTTGTGTATTCTTCCCAGACAGTATCGCAAAAGGGGGACTGGGTGTTGGCAGGACGGGCATCCTGACCTGATGGGAAGGGGGGAGCTGTCACCTAGCCCACTTGTACTTCAAAGAAGCTGCCTCAGCGCACACATGCAAAGAACTTCACACTAAACTTTGGTGACACCAGACATCCTGGGACCAGGGCAGGGGAAGGAAGGAAATTCCAGAACCAGGTGTGGGCGGAGGCGGGCAAGGGAGTCTAGAAGTTTCTCCCACTTCAAAGTGGCACCAGGTATAATTATTGGACATTCAGACCGACTCATCATATCACTTCTGGACCTGTAGAAGACTCAGAAGGACTGCTCCGCTGCCCTGCTGCTGCAAGAACTGTCCTGACGCTGGAGGAAGGAAGGCTGGACCTGCTCCTTGAACCCAGAAGCACCAGTGACTCCAACAGCTAGATGATTGACCGCCTGTTCTGAGCTAGAGACATAAGCTCCAGAGACCTGTCCCAGCCTCAACTGGACCTGCATGTGCTCTGCTGCTGGCCTCTGATCGAGTGAGTCCTTATCCCGAAGAGGTGCACCCCCCCCTCAACCAATCCTGGACCCTTGGCTGCCAGAGTGTACTCCTCCGGGTCAAACTGTGGGTTTCCTCAGAACAGACAAAGAAACTCAATGCAGGACCTCGCATTGCAGCACCTGTCATCTGCTGATAGGTGGCCTCATTGGAACTGACGCAGTGTGATGCTTCTCTATTAAGGACCTCGCATCGATGCCCCTTACAGCTCCAGATCGGCGGCGTCATCGGAACAGATGCAGCACCTCGCAACTCCTGCTCAGCTTCCCCATCAGAACCGATGCAGCGAGATGCAGGCCCTCACCTCAGTCCAAGTACAACCAGGTACACTGTCCAGCAGGCTGTACTCGGTCCTGTTCCCAGCCCACACTCTATTGGGGTCAGTCATGAACTTGTCACTTTGTCCTGGTCTGGCGTGACCAGATAACCCATTGCAGCTTTGTGCTTTTAGGTGATACGCTTATCTAAAGCTTTGAAAGTGCATGTCTCCGGTTCTACTGCTTGGATTTTTGTTTTGATGTCAAATAATTGATTACATTTTACTCTATGCTTCTAAATTGATGTGGGATTTTTATGTTGTGTTTTCACTTTATTACTGTTTGAGTGCTGCATAAATACCTTACACATTTCCTCTAAATTAAGCCTGATTGTTTTTGTGCCAAGCTACCAGAGGGTTAAGAAATGATTAATGTTTTGTGGTTCACCCCTGACTAGGATTATGGTTGTTGCTTGAGGAGGTTTTCACCCCTTCTACCAGCAGACCAATTTCTCACAAGGGTCTTCGTGTAGTCTAGTTTGCTGGTGAGGAAATGCATGAATTACTGTTTCTGGTGAGGCATTTTAAGATTTTCCTCAACATCTTCAGGGTGTGAAAGCAGGTTGCTGTGACTGTTGACTTGTTCAGTTATGTCCAAATTGTTGTCAATGATGATCCTGATGTTTCTGGTGTGTGTGTGGATAGTGTACTGGAATAAAGGTTGGCCAGGTGGAATCTCATGTTGAGGGCATGCTGAAAACCACTACGTATAATAATAGTACATTTTATAAAGGGCATGGTTACACCAACCAGTATATCCCCACGCTATAGATCTAACCTTACAGCAATAAGGGAGAAACACGGGGAGATCAGAGTGCTAGGATCTAACCATAAAGAAGGGGGAAAAGAAACCAGGGGGAGCAGGCCCCTTTACATTAGCAGCTAATGACTTGAACAGTCAAGTTTGAAGTCCTTTGCAAAAGGCCCTTTCTAGGGGTTCTGCTCTTAAATACAGCGGTAAGGAATTCCAGGTCTTAGCCGTCAGATGGCTGAAAGACTGTGCCCCCAGCATGGCCTGCTGCACTTAAGGCACCCTTACTAGGTTAGCCCTAGCAGATCTTAAGGTCCATGAAGGTGCGCAAGGTATTATGATGGAGCGCAGGTATCTAGGGCCTCTTTTCATCAGAATTCTGTGACAATAACACATGGCCTTGTAAATGATTCTCTTCTCCACTGAAAGCCCGTGTAGAGTAGTCAAGGCATTTGAAATGGATGTCCTTCTGGGAAGATTTAGAACTAAATGGGCTGATTCATTTTGTATCAGTTGGAGTTTTTTCAGACTACCCATGCTGGCCCAAAGGTAAATTATGTTGCAGTAATCAATTTGAGAGGTTAGGAGAGCATGTACAATGGTATTCCTGGCTGCTATTGGCAGTAGGTCCAAGGTCTTCTTCAGGATTTCGACAGTCTCTAGCATTTTCCAGCTACACTACTTATTTGATTCTCAATCGAAAGATTGAGTTCAAATCATACACCCACGTTTTTAGCTTTGGATTTAGGGGTAGGGGTTTGACCCAGGACCTGAGTCCACCATGCAGATCAGATAGAGAGTGCTTTACCAACTATCAGTACCTCCGTTTTGTTGACATTCAGTTTAAGACAGTTAAGGCCGCACTTAGATCTAGCAGCACCAGAGCAAATATATGACCTTCGTCCGCACACTGTCCCAAAGTTTCGGTGGCAAGGAGGAGAGCGGACTCAGTGGAGTAAGAGACCCGAAAGCCAAAATTAGTCGGGTGTAGCAGTTCATTCGAGTCAATAAAACTTGTAAGTTGGCTGTTCACAATTTTCTCTGTTAGTTTCGCAAAGAACGGCAGGAGCGAAATGGGACGCCGATTTTCTAGTTGTGTGGATCAGCTGAAGGTTTGTTCCATAGGGGAAGCACCACTGTGTGCTTTTATTTTTGCAGGATCACACCTAACCGGACTGACATTGAAATCAGCTGTTGTAGGTGGGAGAGAATAACCTATATCCCTTGCACCTGAATTTAAGTTGATGCAGGGTCTAGAAGAGACCCCGATTTAATTAGCATACGTCTTTTTAGATCTTACAATGAGGGCCACTGAATTCATTTGGGCCATTCTTTTTTTTTTGTAATTTATTTTTATTAGTTTCAATTGTAGTTATGCATACATTAGAATCAATATTTCAGCAATCAATGAGTATGTATGTACAATGGCAGGGAAAAATCACATTTCCAGGTTCTCTGCTGCTCGATCACCCCCCCGTCTCATTTCCAGCTCCAACGTCGGGGAAATACAAAGATTACCACAGTATACATTCCATTTGCCCCATTTCCTATCCCACTTCTTTGGGCATCCCCGAATTGTAAAGACTTCCTTTTCTGGGATCATACATTTATCAACCTCCTGTATCCATGCTCGTGTAGTTGGAGAGTTCGCCGCCCCCCACCTCTTGGCAATTTCTCTTTTGACCAGGGTATATCAGAGTGTGGCTAGCTGCTGTTCCACCTCTGTAAGATCTGTTGCCGCCCATATATTAAGCAGACCCAACCCCGGTGTGAGAGTCAATACTTTCCCTAGGGCCATTTGGATATGAGTCGTGGCCCCCTCCCATATCTGTAGAAGCTGCGGGCAGTCCCATATCATATTATAAAAGGTAGCCGTCTGGTTACAACCCCTGAGACAGAGTGGATCAGTCCTGGCCCCTATCTTTGCAAGTGTTACTCCCGTTAAATATGATCTATGGAGAATTTTGAATTGTATCAATCGGAAGCGGAGGGTGACGGCCGCCTCTCTAGGGGACATCAGTGCAGCCTGCCAATCTTCATCTTCAAGTGATCCCAAGTCTCCCTTCCATTGTTCTCTAAGCTTGTGCAGCCATTTGGGCCATTCTCGATGGTTAAATCAACTGAAAGGGTGCCTGGGTCCCTGCAATTAGGAGCTTCTGCCAGAAAGGTGTTGCATATTGTAGCAACTTTAGAAGCGAAGGAGGCAACCTTATTTCAGCTGTCTAAGAATGATGATGCTATGGCTGCAACACGTTCTAGGGAGGAAAGCGAGTTAAGAATAGGGAACAATTCTTTCATGGAAATATTAGATTTCTCTGTTTTTAAAGTGTAAAAAACACTGCATTGTTCTAACGAGCTTGTGGTACTGCTGAAGCTAATTTTTGTACCTAGCTCGACTGATTATACTATAGTCCTTCCGCCAAATGCACTCTACGCATTTGCATTTCTTCTTGGCTGCAGCTAAGGACTCGTTCAACCAATGGGCAGAACTACAGGTCCTTGATTGGTTCCTGGTAATGTCGGGAACTACATTATCCAGTGCTCCCGTTATCCATTTTTCAAGCTGCAAATTAGCAGTATTCACATCTTCCACTAACTTAAGATTAGCTCCCAGGAGTGCCTTAGAGAAGGTCTCGGGGTTGACCTTTACCCACTTTCTTATGGTTATCACTAGGTTAGTCTTGTTAGTTGGTGTAGACTCCAATGATGGCATTTTGAATGCTATCATGTCTGACCAAGGAACTGCTTTAGGAGTTTCAATACTAAGGGTAGACAAATTCGAGAAAATGGGGTCTAGGTTGTGGCATGAGAAATGGGTAGGACCTGTTACCCTTTGGACTAAGTGGGCATTTTAAGCTCCCTACGTAAGGATTGAGCCTCAGAACTGAAGCTGTTATCAAAGTACAAGTTAATGTCATCAAGTATCATCAGCCTATTATGATGTAGAGCTGGTTGAAAGATGTTCTCTGCTAAGCTAGAGATAAATTGGGCAGCAGGCCCCGGGGTGCAATAAATTAAGTAGCCTGTTAAAACACAGTCATTAGATAAAGGTAGGGAGAAGGAAACTGTCTCACACTTTGCTAGGTCGATCTCCTTAATAGAACATTTCAGTCAGTTTATAGGCGATTGATATGCCTCCTCCCCTTTTCAGTGGGCGATCCCATCTCAATGGCCCATAGCCCCAGGATAGCATCTAAAATATCAGTTGCCAAAGACTCCGTGAGCCACGTTTTAGTCATAAACAGTGCATCCGGCTGTTTGTCCGCAAGTACATCAAACATACAATTGAAATATTTGAAGATCGACCGGCAGTTGATCAAAAGAAACTGCACTTTATGGTCAATGGGCGATGTACAAGTTACTTACCTTCGGTAACAATGTATCTGGTAGAGACGATTCTAGCCGCAGATTCCTTAACGTAGAATTATCCCCAAGCGTGAGACTGGATCCGGAAAACTTTGCCACAGCATCTCTGCGTGCCGGTGGAGGTACCACGAGACCCCGCCCTGACGTCATCCGCGGACGTGACATCAGCGAGGTCACATAAGTCCCACCCCGGCGCGCGGATGTCAGTTTTCTTCTGAGAACTTCTCCGCGCCGCAACACGGAGCCATCACAAACAAAACTGAGAGAGTATGGGAACAGTGTGCGAACAATCAGTGAAACAGAAGGGGAAGGAACCAATGGTGAGGACCAGCATCATTAGGGACAGTGCCAAGCACCACATTACTGAAAGGCATGGAAGGAAAAGAGCAGAGCAACGTGGGGGGAAAGCAACTTCTGTGGGCGAAGGCTGCAAGCTAAGGCGCCCCTCCCCATGACCCGCTGGAGGGAGAAAAGACCAGCCCCTGTAGGAAGGCAGACCCAAGGACAAGTAGGGGACCCGAGGGGCCTCTGGAGAGGGCAGAGAAGCCTGCGGTTCAGGGGGCTGTGGACGTGGAGACGGCATAGAGCCCGCCCTGGAATCCGCCGGAGAAAAGTCCACATTGCAGCGCCCAGTCTCTGGTGAAGAGGAGACCAGGAGAAGACACACCTCCGGAGAGGAAGGGGCATCCGGAGAAGAGTCGACCATCCGACGTTGGGACGGCACCGGCGAGTCCACCACAGGCACCGGGGAGTCCTTGACCATCGCCGGAGTGTCCACCAAAGGCGTCGAGTCGACCTCCACCACCACATGTCGCACGGGAAAAAAAGGGGGCGGGGTCGGTGCCGAAGCGGCCAATGAACGGAGCGGAAAAGGTGCTGGCTCGACCCCCGATGAGGCAGCCACCTGCGTCGAGGACCGAGAGGGGCCCAGGGAAGCGCCCCGGGTCCTGGCATACACCCGCGGCGCCGCCAGTGCCGGGGAGGAGAGCCGCTGATGCCGGAGAGGCATCGGCTCGGCCTCCGGGAAGACAGCCACCTGCCCAGAGGACCGAGAGGGACTCGGGGACAAGCCACGTGTCCCGGCATCCTCCTGCGACACCGCAGGGCACCCCACGGGGCTTTGCGGCGAGGCCGAGACGCCGTGGGCCGAAGAGGGGAACCTCGAAGGGCCACACCTCTACGGCACCACACCTCCGAAACCTGAAGCCGAGCTCGTCGGCACCGGGGGCGAAGCCGCCGGGGAGTCTGTAGAAGGCCCCGTGCATGGCAAGGGGTCCGCGGACTTTGCAGGAAGAGGAGGAGGAGGGCCCAAGGAAGCCTGCAGAGCCGTAGCGTAGGCTTTCATCTGGGCCCTCGTCGCCCCAACACCGGAAAAAGGCGGATAGGGTGGCGACGGGCAAGGACGCACGTCCCGGGAGAAACCGGTGCCCTCTGCCGAAGGAGGACAGGACCTCGGTGGCAAGCTACAAGACTTACCGGCGGGTGAACGACGCCCATGGGGCCCCGGCGAAGGACGATGCCGCAGCCAGAAACGGCAGCCCCTGGAGCCGTCCGGGGAAGGAGACATTGCGACGAGACCGACCTGGAAAAGTGAGCCGACAGCAATTTCATCCGGCGCTCCCGCCGAGACTTCGGCTTGAGATGCTGACAAGCCTCGCAGTCTGTAGAGTCATGGTGCTCGCCCAAATACCACATACAGATAGTGTGAGGGTCC
The DNA here is from genome assembly GCF_964204655.1 of Triturus cristatus. Classification (NCBI taxonomy): domain Eukaryota; kingdom Metazoa; phylum Chordata; class Amphibia; order Caudata; family Salamandridae; genus Triturus; species Triturus cristatus. The sequence goes on from NC_140588.1 coordinate 924,697,348, forward strand.
GTCACTGACATCGGTCGTGCACACGAAGCACACGTCTTGAAGCCAGAAGGCATTGCACACTGTTCCCAACTCAAGACCGCTAAAGAGGCCTGAAATCAGGCCAAGGAGCACACTCCGGATCCGCGTTGCACGCGAGAAAAGAAGGAAACTGATGTCAGCGCACCGGGGTAGGACTTATGTGACCTTGCTGACGTCACGTATGCTGACGACATCAGGGCGGGGTCGCGTGGTACCGCCCCCGGCGCGCAGAGATGCTGTGGCAAAGTTTTCCAGATCCAGTCTCACGCCTGGGGATAATTCCACGTTAAGGAATCTGCGGCTAGTAGTTAAAGTTAAGCTCACATTTGGGACATTTTAGCGGGGGAGTGTCTACCTTGAGTACGTTCATCCAGTCTCCTGAAACTTTAGGAGCTAGGCGTCTGATCTCTGTGGCTAACGGATGGTCAGATGAGTTGTTAAACGAGCAGCGGGCACTGGCCCCGGCAGGATGTGGACGGGCACAGATGGGCTTGCCTTCGGCGCTTCTCCGCTGCAGCCATGAAGATATAGTCTGCCTCCAATGCGGCGTGGCCATTCCGCAGCCTATCCGGCACCAACGGGGCGGGCAATGGCCACAAGCAAGGGCCCAGCAACCCTTTGCACATCAGAGGGGCTTCCCCATCTGCCTGGCAAAATTGGTAAAGTAATTCAAAGTAAGATGAGATCAAAACTAGGAGTGAGGAATTAACACATCACACTTTGAAAGCAGAAGGGAGCCAGGCATATGTTATGTTATGTTATGTTACATACATTTGTAATGCGCACTGCTGCCCCAGCAAAGGGGCGTCCAGGCGCACGGCAGGTAAAAATGCAACACCACAAGCAACACAACAGAAAAGAGGAAAGAGAATTTATTAAAACAAAAAGGTTTTTAAGGCCTTGCGAAAAGCTAAAAGATCATCCAGCAGGCGCAACTCTACGGGAAGGGAGTTCCAGAGCTCGGCTGCTCTGACCCGGAAAGAACGGCCACCAGCCCGACACAGCCTGTATCGAGGAATCACAGTGAGTGCCTGACCCAAGGATCTCAGGGGCCGAGTAGGCACATACCAGGACAAAAGATCCGCAAGAATAGAAGGGCCTACCCCCCTCAAAATCTTGAACGCCATGCACAGCACTTTAAACTGAATTCTGGCCCGGATAGGCAGCCAGTGCAGTGATCTCAATGTGCTGGAGGCAGAACAAGAACGGGGTAGGCCAACAATAGCTCTCGCTGCAGAGTTCTGAACACGTTGGAGGCGGGTGACCTCAGCCACATTGGACCCTACCAGAAGAGAGCTGGCATAATCCAGGCGAGATAACACTGTCGCCTGGACAATCAGCTGCCTGGTGCGATGGTCAAAGAACTTCAAAACAGGGCGAAGCGACCGTAAAATACCAAAGCAACAGGCCGCGATTTTCTTCGTGTGGCCAACGTAGCTGAGGGAGGGGTCCATCCATACTCCTAAGTTCTTTAATTCCGTAACCGGAAGGGGGGCCGGCCCCAGCTCCACAGGCCACCACCTGTCCCCCCATAGCTCCGATCCCTTCCCTACGATCATGATCTCTGTTTTCTTGGCGTTGAGCTGGAGACAGTTGTTCCTCATCCAGCTCGCCACCGCCCTAAGTCCACTCTGAAACCTGGGGGCATCCCGGTCGGCATCCCCGCTGATCGTAACCGCTAGCTGAGTGTCGTCAGCATATGAGACCATAGTCATGCCCCATTGCTTGACGACCTCAGCCAGCGGTCTCACGTAGAGATTAAACAGCGTGGGGCTCAGCGAGGATCCTTGCGGCACCCCCTACTTCAAAGGATGGAATTGGGACTGGAACGGTGGAACGGCAACGCTAAAGAAACGATCGTCTAGGAAAGACCGGAACCACTGGAGGGCAGGTCCACCCAGCCCAATCTCCTCCAGGCGATGCAACAGGATAGGATGCGAAACAGTATCAAACGCGGCGCTCAAGTCCAATAAGACGAGCGCTGCTGTCTGTCCCGCATCCATCACCGTGCGAAGATGTTCAGCCATGGAGAGGAGGGCGGTCTCCGTGCTGTGTCCAGCACGGAACCCATTCTGGGTGGGATCCAAGATGTTAGCATGGATAAGGTGGGCAGAAAGAACTTCGTTGACATGGGCCTCCAACACTTTAGTCGGCCACGGAAGTAAGGAGATGGGCCTATAGTTTTCAGGTTTCTCTGGATCCAGGGACGGCTTCTTCAGGATGGGAGAAACCACTGCCCGCTTCCAGCTAGCGGGTACCGTGCTTGACTCCAAGGAGATGTTAATCAGGGAGTGAACCACGGCCCGTCCCACAAACGACGGCTCTCTAAAAAGAGTCGCAGTAAGGGGATCAGCGGGGGACCCTGATTTGACCTGCAGAGCCAGGAGGTCAAACCCCTCTGATGTCAGCGGGGGCAGCACGTGCAAAGTGGTACCACCATAGATGTTGATCGGAGGCTCTGCCGGAGGCCCTAAACAGGGGAACGTCCGATAAATGTTTTCGACCTTTTCCAGGAAAAATCGAGCAAGAGCCTCACAGTGAGAGGTGGAACCAGTCGTCGTGCTGCAGGCACGCTTTGCCAAAAGGTCCTTCATCACTTTAAAGATGGTTTTAGAGGGGTTGGAGCTGTTGCCAAATTCAGTAGCATAGTAAGCTGCCCGAGCTTGGCAGACAGCCCGATGGTAAGCTTTGACGGAGGCGAGATAAAAAGCTTTCTTCCCGCTATCGTACGCCTTCCGCCAAGCCCTCTCTGCTCACCTACACCCACCCTTGAGAGTACGTAAGGCACCATCGTACCACGGACTGGAGTCCCTGGAGCTGACTTTACAAGCGGCAATAGGGATAAGGGCGTCAAGCGCCTTGGAGATCCAGGAGCAGAACTTCTCGTAACCTGAATCAACCAGCATCGCAGGTTCTAAAGGCTCCTCGGCGAGGACACGATGTAGGTCCTCCAGCCGTAATTTACTCCATTGCCGCCTTGTAACCAGCTTTGCCGGGGGGACAATAACCATTCCTGGCAAAGGGGTACAGATGGTGACCAAAGAGTGGTCCGTCCAGCCAAGAGGTGTAACGGCGGAGACAACCGCGTCTGCCAAATTAGTGAAAAAAGGATCTAGAGTGTGGCCGCCTGAATGGGTAGACTGACGAACCATTTGCACCAGTTGAAGGGCCTCCAGGTCGGCCAGAGTACCGCTAACCGAGGGGGAGGTGAGGTTCTCAAGATGTAAGTTGAGGTCACCCAAAATCGAGAAATTAGAACAACCTACCACCAAGGAACTAACCACGTCGGGGAAGGCCGCTCTAAACGCCACATCACTCCCAGGGGGGCGATAAACCACCATCCCCGAGAGTGTAAAATGTGGGGTGACCGAGATCTTAAACACCGCACTTTCACAACCCGGAATGGTCAGACCAGACCAGCTGCCAGTGAGGCCAGGTCGCAAGGCCAGCGCAATACCCCCTCCCCTAGTAGATCGGTTAAGGGTGAAAACCGAAAAATCAGAGGGAAATGCCAGGTTGATAATGGCCACATCGTCATCCTTCAACCACGTCTCGGTGATGGCTACGATGTCCGGAGCCTCTTCCTGTATCAGGTCAAACACGGCCTGCTAATGCAGCACCAGAGACCTGGCATTCAGGCTGAAGATGCGAAGGGAATGCTTGGCACGGATCTTACTGGGGGCAACCGTAGAATATTCATGTGCGCTCAGGGTAGGGGAATCTAAAGACCACCTACCACACGCACAATGAAAGGGGCCTACTAGCGGGTGTATAGGGGGAAGAGTACAACTCACAATATCCCTGCACAGAGTACTTCTGTCTTGTCGGTGTTGAGTTTGAGACACCTGGACTTCATCCAGTTGACAACTTTGGTCAAGCAGGCAGTGAACTTGTGCCTTGTGTTGGGAGTCTTGTCTGAGAGGAAGAGTATGAATTATGTGTCACTGACAAAGGAGGGGATGGTACTGTCATGAGCGTGTAGGACATTGGTTAGAGAAGTCATATATATGTTAAAGAGGGTCGGTCTGAGACACAAACCTTGAGGTCCTCCACAGATAAGCTCCTGAGGAATCCAGTTGCAGACTGACTTGTGATCTGTCAAGAAGGAGCAGATCCGGCAGAGAGCAGGCCCTTGGATGCCAATGTCATGTAAGCATGTGATAAGTATGGGGTGGGAGACCATGTTGAATGCTGCAAAGGTATCCAGGAAGATGAGGGCTGCTGTATCACCTCTGTCCAGGATCATGTGGATGCTATCTGTGGCAGCGATGATATTGCTTTCTGTACTATGGTTGGGTCTGAAGCCGGATTACACAGCGTTGAGGAACTAGTTGTTGCTGAGTTGGTCGGTGATGTGTCTGTTAATATGCTTCTAAGACTTGGGTACGGTATAGTAGGAGGAATATTAGTCTCTAGTTGGTGAGCATGGATTGGTCTGTGGAGGGTTTCTTTGAGCAGGGGGTGGAGCATGGCATGTTTCCAATTGTTCAGTTAGGTGGCTAATATGATGGAGGCATTAAGGATGTGTGTTAGCTGATTAGTAGGAGTCCTTTGGTGAAGGAGTGGTGGGGCCAGGGTCTGACGGGGGAAAAGGGGTGGATGGACTTGGTGGTAGCGGCGATCGCATACGTGTGCCAGTTGGCGACTAGGTCAGGGTCAGGTTGTTGGTTAAGATTGGAAGTTGTGTGGCGAGAAGGATTGGGTCCAGTTGAGGGTCAAGGTTGCAGTATATGGAGGTGATCTTGTTGCAGAAGACTTCGGAGAGCTTGTAGCCGAGGTCCTGTGAGGAGGTAATGCTGCTGGAGGTGGCAGACGAGAAAATCCTGCAGGACTGATTAGCCAAAATGCCCCTAACACAGGACCTGGCTATCCAGCCTGTAGCACTTCATGAATATAGGAATTAAAACCCACATAGCAGCCTGGCAGATATCCAAGACTGGTGCACTGCAGTACCAGCGACGTGGGAACAGACTTTGCTCTGGTGGAATGAACAACTAGGCCTTCTGGAGTCTGATTTTTGCCAATCCATAGCAGATTTTAGGACACAGAACAATCCATCTAGGGATGGTTCTCCTTCTGCACAGCTTTTCCCTTCTCCGCCCACCCTCCCCCACAAAACGCCACAAAGAGCTGACTGTCCACCCAATGGTCCTTGTTACAATCAATGCTCAGAGCTCTCTTTGAGTCTAAATGATGAAGTCTATTCCTCTTTAGTTAGATAAGCCAGGCAAAGAAAGCTGGCAGTGTAATGGGCCTTCCTATGTGGAAGGGCGTGAACAACTTTTGGGAGAAATACCTCTTTAGTCCTGAGCATGACCTTGTCCAGGAAAAAGGTAGTATATGGTTGCTCGACACACAGTGCCTGCTGACGTTATCGCTATGAGTAATGTACAAGTTACTTACCTTCGGTAACGATGTATCTGGTAGAGACGATTCTAGCCGCAGATTCCTTAACGTAGAATTATCCCCAGGCGTGAGACTGGTTGCTATGACAATATGAGAAACTATGACCTCCGCTTACGACGTTGATCACGTGACTGGATACCACGTGATTATGTCATACGCTACACTGGCTTCTTCCGGGTATGAATACACACGGAAAGAAGATGCTGATGCTCCCGCCAGAGTCAGATATGGTGACCCTGTCGGATTAATAGGTAAGCGGTGTGTCTTTAGGTACCCTCTTGTTAAACACTGTCGACATTACGTGAGATTACCTTACGTATATTTGGAAACGAGGTTCTGGTTTTCTGACATTCCGTCTAGCGTTTTTGTGACAGTACCTCGGTATCTCTATCACGAGTGTGCTGCTCCTTTGGTTATAGCTAGAGTTTTGGATCATTATTGGGCATCAAAAGAATAGTGTATAACTACGCCTTTGCCGAATTAGTTTACTCAGAAGATAACAACGATAGAAAACGCCAGCTTACGACTTTGATAACGTTATTCAAATGATGGATACAATTGACGACGTGTTAGTGACATGAATAACTTAGACTACCCAGAAATGAAATGATATGCCTTTGTTGTCATTATTTTACCCAGAAGACAACAATGATGATAGACGCCTGCCTACGAATTTGATAACATTATTCAAATGATGGATATGATTGAGGACGTGCTAGTGACATGAATAACTTAGACCACCCAGAAATGAAACATTAAACTTTAGTCATTACATTTTGTAGTTTCCTTTGATGAATACACGAGGGGGTTGTTTGTGATTTATGCTGGACCATATAATCAATTAGATTTTGCTCATACCTATTCATTTTATATCTCAATGACAGAAACCGACAGAGGTGAGTGACTCTGTGGACAGTTGGGATTACTATTATGAAGTCTAGGTAAGAGCTATGTTTTTAACTTGTTGGGCACACCACTAATTTCCCGTGCTGTTTATCATTTTTGGTTATTTATTATATAATTGTTTTATTTTACAGAGCCCTCTGACCATCAACCAATGATGATTCACAAGATTGGTCAAGTATTGTGGCTTTAACAATGAAAAATGTATTTAAGCCCAGAACTTAACTGTCATTATGGCTGAAACATGTTGACCTATTTAGAACAAGGGTATATACATTTAACCCTTTTTTCACTTGCTTTTTAATTACTACTACTTTTTGGGAGGAAGAATAAAGTTGTTGCCCCTGCTTAGGTAGTTTTGAATCACTTTTTCATCTTTTGCACTCTGCCCCTCCTTACCATTTTTAGAGTTGGTAGATCCAACACGTGCTTTGCACTCCAGCTCCTTCCCCTAGGGGTCAAGTTGTAGCCCACATGGGGTACCTTGCGGTCCCCATGTGTTGGAGGAACCCAATGATGAAGCATGTCACCCTCGGGTGGGTGAGGGTTGTCGTCCAAAATTAGGTTGTGCCCAATCCTTTAACTCGTGCTACCCTATACATGGTGTGATTTATGATTATTTGGTAGAAGTATTTGGTAGCATTATTCTACCTCTGACCCTCTTGTGTGTGATACATGTATGTAATTTGTCCCATTGTTTGTCTGTAATGTTTCCCCCCCCCATCTGCTCCCAAAGTAGCTTGTGTCTGGGTTGCTCCATATAAAGTGTGGCCTGTAGTACCTTATAGAGATGTGAAATCATTCCTTTTGTGCCCTTCTCTAATTTCGCTAGTTTCTCTTGAGGGTGTGAGTTCCCTAGTTGCGGCCTCCCATACCCCCCTTGTTGAGTACCCAATGCTTAAGTTGAGTGTAGTGATAGTATTTGTTGGACACGAGTTTAAACTCCCTCTGGCAATGTTCGAATGTAAGGATGTCACAGTTGTGAAACAGATCAGATATCGTGTGTCATTCTCCTTTCCATGCATCAAAAGGTCCCGGTGCGTGTGCGAGTGGGAATGCTGGGTTATAGTGTATGGGCGTGAAGGATGATGGGAATGTGGTCAAGGCAGTTACCCTGTGTACATCGTCCCACACCTTAAGGGTGGTTTTGGTAGGTGTACTCAAGTAAACGTTAGGCGGATGCTCCACTTTGGGTTCCCACAGTAGGTCCCATATACTCCTGCCCGCCACTGCCCTGTCCATATGTAACCAATGTTTATCGGCTACCCGGGATGACCATTCTGTGATCACTCTCATTTGGGCTGCTTTGTAGTAGAGATCCATGTCTGGTAATGCTAGACCACCCATGCATTTGGGAAGCCAGAGTTGTCGAAATGCCAACTGTGCTCTGTTCCCTCCCCAGATAAAACGGATGATCAACGATTTTAAGGTAGCGAAGAATCCTTGTTCTAACTCAATCGGGAGGACTTGGAAAAGATACAAGATTCTAAGCAGTATCATCATCTTGATCACCTGAATGCGACCCAACCATGAGAGATACATGGGAGTCCCTCCGTTTTCACTTGTTGAAGAAGTGGAGGGTAGTTTGCCTTATAAAAGGTCTTGTATCTTAGGGGTTATTTTAATTCCCAAGTATGTGATTTCCCTTTTCGCCCATTGGAAGGGCGTAGCATCGACCAACACCACCATCTCCCCCTGTGGCATTGTGAGGTTCAGCAGGTAAGATTTAGTAATGTTAACCTGTAATCCAGCTACCAGTTTAAAATGCCTCAACTCGTCCATTACCCCTACTAATGAGGTTTCCGGGGCTATGAGTTATAAAAGCATGTCGTCCGCGAACAGAGAAATCTTATGTTCGTCTCCCCCAAATGTAATACCCTGCATCTCAGGCGACAGGCGAATTTTAGCAGCCTGGGGATCTATGTTTAGGGCAAAAAGAAGTGGGGATAGGGGACATCCCTGGCGAGTTCCCCTCGTCAGTGGAAACACAGCTGCGCTCACCCCATTGACCAGAACCCTGGCGCTGGGGCATGCATAGTTCGCTTTTACCATAGCAATAAACCTATCACAGAAGGCGTACTTCCTCGGGGCCCGAAAAAGAAAGGACCAGTCCACACGATCAAAGGTCTTCTCGGCGTGAAGCGCCAGAAGAACAGCTGGAACTGATTTTTTGTTTGCCTTTTCCACAAGATTGCAAAACCCTTTGTAGATTGTCATGAGTTTGCCTGCCTTGAATGAACCCAGAGTGGTCTGGGTGGATCAGTTCTGGTATTAGTGATTCTAGCCTACTGGCCAGTATCTGTGTGTATATGTTGGCGTCCAGATTGAGGTGTGCTATTGGGCAGTAGGAGCTGCATAGTTGATGATCCTTCCGGGTTTGGGAAACACGGAGATTTGGGCCTCCCCCTTAGATGTTGTCACTCCCCCCACCCCTGACTCCACGAATGAGTTATATAGATTTACCAACTGCGGAATTACCTCCTATCCGAAAGTTTTATAGACCTGTACCGTGAAGCCGTCCAGGCCCGGTGATTTATGTGGTTTTAAGTTAGCTATGGCACTGCTCACTTCCTCCGGGGTTATAGGTGCTCCCAGTTCATCGTTCTGTGAAGCCAACACCTTTGGTAGCTCCACCTCCCCCAGGTATCTTTCCTGGCCATTCAGCTCATAATTCTCTGCCGGATACAGATTTTGGTAGAATTGGCCATAAGCTAAGGCCTTGTCAGGTTCCGGAGTCGCAATATCCCCCCGGTGACCTTATGTCTCCTATATAGTCTCTCTCTCTTTTCATCCTCAACTGTCTGGCCAGGTGTGTCCCCACCTTATTGCCTTTCTCGTAGATAGAGCTTTTGAGGCGCAGTAGAGGTAACTCAGCCCTATTGTTGTGGATAGCGTTCCGTTTACCCCTGAGGGGCGTTACTTTCCTTTGCCGGTTCAAAGTAGGCTCCCCCTCGTGTTCTCTTTCTGCTTCTTTCAGTTCTGTTTCCAGCACCAATCTTTCTTGTGTCCGGTGCTTGCTCAATTCTGCAATAAGCGTGATGCAGTGACCTCTAAGGACTGCCTTGAAGGAATCCCAATTAGTAGCTTGTGACGTATCCTTAGCGTAATTTCTAAGGAAATATTACTTGATGATCTTACGTAATTCGTTGCAGAGTAATCGATCCCTTGTGAGGGGCACTGAAAAAAAATACCTCTTGTATTTTGGGAAGGGCCAACCCCGGCCAATGTCAGTGTGCATGGGGCATGGTCCGACACAGTGATTGGGTGTATGGAAGTGGCGTGCAGTGCTGAGATTAACGTCTTACTTGCAAAGATGTAGTCAATACTAGAGTAGGACCTGAGTGTATGAGAAAAGAAAGCGTAATCCCCATCTAGTCGGTTCATTATGCGCCATGTATCTACTAAGCCCAACGCAGACACATCTTCTTTCAAGGCTTTGGTAAAGGTGCTAGAGACTTCCCTTTGGGATTGCGTGCTGTCCAGGCCTACGTCCCATGTTAAATTGAAATGCCCAATTAGGACAATGTCACCATCAGCAAACCCCCCACCCCCCTGCCAAATTAGGACCTTAGATGTGAATGCGGTTTGATTGATGTTAGCTGCATAGATAGAGGCAAATGTGCAAAGTCGACCCTGCAGTCTCCCCTTAACTATCACTATACTTCCCTCCTTATCCATTTTGCTTCCTTCTGGCTGGAACTTCAGGACTCTATGAAAGATGAGCGGAACCCTGTTGGGCTTGCTCATGGTTGAAGAACAATAAATAATGGGATATGTCCGGTGTCTTAAACAATTTTCCTCCACCCTTTTCATGTGTGTTTCCTGCAGTGCAACAACATCATGCCTCTGGTCTTGGAGCTACTTCCACAATTTCTGGCGTTTGCCAGGGGAGTTGAGCCCTTTCACATTCCAAGTTAACAAGGTAAGTACCTTTTATAGTTAGTGTTTGGGATACTGCGCCATCCTATATTGTGTGGATTAAGCCTTTTATTGGGGTCTCCCTCCCCCTTTGGCCCACCACTAGTGTTCTTCACAGCTGGTCCATGGTCACCGCTCTGCCTGCTGCTTCTTGTGAATGAAAAATCGTCTGGGGAGGCCCAGTGAGCCACAACATTTCCCGACCTGGGACCCACCTCACCAGCATCTCCTGCCTCTGTAGGGCCCCAGAACAAGGAAGTTGGGGCCCGAGGACCTCGCCTCAGACGGAGAGTCCCGTTAAGGCCTTAGGTACTGGCCGGGGATAGCACTAATGAGGTACTGAGTACACCGCTAAGCGGAAGGGCCACTTTTAAGGCGCTATGAAATTACCAAGTGCAGTGCTATGTTAATGACTCTATTTAAGGCGCTATGAAATTACCAAGTGCAGTGCTATGTTAATGACTCTATTTAAGGCGCTATGAAATTACCAAGTGCAGTGCTATGTTAATGACTTTATTTAAGGCACTATGAAATTACTATGTGTAGTGCTACGTAAATGACTATTTAAAGCGTTATTGAATTTGCTGTGCTGTGTTTGACCACCAGGTGGCGCACTTGATTTCACATCAGGGCTAAGGTACTTAAGTACTGCCAATTTAACCACAACGAAATGTTTTGACCCTAATGTGGTGTAGATAAAAACTGATTGGTTTCATTTGAAAGAAAAGAGAAACCTGATAAAAGGATAGATAAAGCTTTTCTAACTTTTATAATACCTTGGTGTAGTGTTGTTTTTAGTGGTGATACGCTGGAGTGCTGAGGTGAGTGTGATGCAAGCACGACATGTTACTCCGGAACGAGGCCTTTCCACATGAGCCAAGCTACCCTAGGATTTTAGGTCCAACAAGTTGGTGTTCAGCGGTGGGATTCTGAGCTTGTGCTTGCGTCCATTCATCAGCAATTCAGTGTGTGCCACGCACCCTACACCTGATCTTTGTTTTTATTGGAGTTTTCTCCAGGTTGTCTCCCTTATTGGATTCTTTTTGGATTTTCCGAAATTATCCCTGTCCTGTGGTGTGGCTTTCTTTTGAAAGAAGGTTCTTCTTACCTTGAGAGTTCTTTTCAGCATTGTTTAGGGCCCCACCTGGCAGGATAGAGTTTGAGCTGGATAGTCTAGAAGAGTACACTGTAACCCAGCTAAAGGAATTCTGCCAGGAGAAGGGGGTATTTTTCAAGCGGGGGGCAAAGAGAGAGGAGCTCCAGGCTAGCTTGAGAGCCTGGGTAATGGCCCACCCTAGCGGGGGGACGGGAGGAGGAGGGACCGGGACCGGACACCACGGAAGGGGCAGAGTCACTTCTTCCCCCTGAGAGCAGCAATATGGTTGCAGGACCCAGGGCGGCTTCAAGCGCCGGTAGTAGCGCTTCAGGGGGAAGCCTGTCTTCGGCTGATTTAGCCGACAGGAGGGAGGAGAGGCAATTCAGGATGGAATTAGCCCGCTTGGAGAAGGAGAGGGAAGAGCGGAGGTTCCTTCATGAGCTCCATTTGAAAGAATTGGATCTCAAGGCCCTTCAGTTCGGGGCCCCCAGTAGTCCTGTTGGTGGCAGCGTACAGAAAGAAGTCACCAGGGAGCCCAGACCCCACTTACCAAAGGACGTAGTTGCCAGCTACGGTTTTGGGGACGACATCGCCAAGTGGTTGGCTGCCTTTGAGGTTTCCTTACGAGCCCATGGGATCCCGGAAGCTCAGTGGGGGGGTGGTCTGTATAGGTACATGCCTCCGGTGGGGAGGGATGCTCTTTAAGCCCTAGAACAACGGGAGCAGACCAATTACCCCACCATGAGGGTCGCCTTGATTAGGAAGTTTGGGTTGATCCCTGAGAAGTACAGGCAGAGATTCCAGGGTAGCCAAAAGCTGGCCACCCAGAATTGGGTGGACTTCCTGGACTACACCAAAAAGGCTTTGGAGGGCTGGGTGCAGGGCAGTGAGGTAAAAGACTATAAGGGGTTGTATAACCTGTTTTTGAGGGAGCACCTCCTCGAGAAAAGTTTTCCGGAGCTGCGTCAACACCTGGTGGACAGCAAGCCGACTAATCCTAGGAAGCTTGCAGAGGAGGCAGACATCAGGGCTAGTACCCGGGTGTCTTCTAAAGGAACTTGGGGGGATTCCCAAAGGACTGGACAGGACGCTTCCCAGAAGAAAGAGGGGGGAGACAAAAAGAAGGAGTTCCCTAAAGGCCCCCAAAAGAGTTTGCAGGGAAAGGGATCAGGATTCCCTCCTAAGGTTGGCCCCCACAAACCCCCTTATCCTGACCGTGGTCAGCAGCCTAGGGTTGTCCGTTGCTATGAGTGTGGCGAGATTGGGCACTACAAGGGGGATACCAAGTGTCCCAAGAGACCACACCCTCCCACAGGAGGAAAGACCCCCGGGGTGGCGAGTGTAGTGCTCGGGGAGGAATTGCCCCTAGATAAGGGAGGTGAGTGGGCAGGGCTAACATTCGTGACCCTGGGAGACTGCAAGATGGTTCCTAAGACCCATGTGCCCTCGAATACTACCAAGTACAGGCAATGGGTCACCATCAATGGCCAGAGGGTGGAGGCTCTGAGGGACACATGAGCCAGCATGACTACGGTAAGGAGTCAGCTGGTGTCCCCAGAGCAGGTGGTTCGCAACGTAGTCCACCCGGTTGTGATGGCTGACAACCGAGAGGGTCACTATCCGGTGGCTCAGATTCCCTTTGAGTGGTGAGGGGTTGCGGGTCCTCTTCGAGCTGCGGTAAGCCCTGCCATGCCGGTCGCCTGTCTGTTGGGAAATGACCTTGAACATACGGCCTAGAAGGAGGTCGAGTTCAAGGCTCATGTGGAGATGTTGGGGTCGCCTGAGTGAACTTGTGCCAACACGCGGTCCGTGACTGCCCGGAGGGGGAGTTCACAGAGGTTGGAGCCTGGGACAAAGGCCCAACCAGCTGCCAAAAAGGGTAAACGGGGACAGGGGAAGCCTGCCCGGGCATCTGCACCTCGTAAGGTGGATGGGGCAACTGAGATGGTCCCGGAGTCCACAGAGGGGGATGTGACTTCCCTGGAGGGTTTACCTACCCCTGCAGAATGGCAGGTGGAGGGAGGACCTACCAGGGAGGAGTTTTGTCGGGCCCAGAAGGAGTGCCGCATCCTTGAGGGCTTATGGAGGCAGGTCGAAGCCCAGGCAGCGGGTAACGATTTGGGGAACTTCCACATATATTGGGAAGATGGTCTCCTCTATAGCGAACCCAAGGCTCCGGTGCATGGATCATCCCGGGCCTTGGTGGTTCCCCAGTGTTACCGAGCCTTCCTTTTGGAATTGGCTCACGAGATACCCTTGGCAGGACACTAGGGACAGGACAAGACCTTTGCTCGGCTTGTCCCTCACTTCTACTGGCCTCAGATGAGGATTACGTCCGACACGTTTTGTAGGACATGTGTCACCTGGCAAGCTAGTGGGAAAACAGAGGTGAAGTTGAAGGCTCCCCAGGAACCACTGCCTGTCGTTGGCATCCCCTTTGAGAGGGTGGGCATCGACATTGTTGGGCCATTGGATCCACCAACGTCTGCCGGTCACAGGTTTATCCTGGTTCTGGTGGATCATGCCACCCGGTACCCAGAGGCTATTCCTCTGATAACCATTACCGCACCTGCGGTGGCACGGGCCCTGATGGAGATTTTCACCCGGATGGGGTTCCCCAAGGAAGTTGCGTCTGACAGAGGTGCCAACTTCATGTCGGCATACATGCGGGCTATGTGGAAGGAGTGTGGAGTCACCTACCGGTTCTCCACCCCTTATCACCCTCAGACCAATGGTCTGGTGGAGAGGTTTAATAAAACCTTGAAGGGCATGATCAGGACTCTGCCCGAGAGCTTGCGGAGGAAATGGGACGTCCTCCTGCATTGTATGCTGTTCTCCTACAGGGAGGTACCGCAGAAGGGAGTGGGCTTCAGTCCCTTCGAGCTGTTGTACGGGCACCCTAAACGAGGACCCCTCAGCCTGGTGAAGGATGGATGGGAAAAGACTCCCAGAAAACTTCCCCCGGATGTGGTGAGCTACATGCTGGCCTTTCGTAGCCAAATGGCTAGGTTGTGGAAGCAAGCTTCCGAAAACCTAGAAGCCAGCCAGACGGTCATGAAGGAGTGGTATGACCAAAATGCTCACCCGGTGGAGCTGGCGTCTGGCCAGAAGGTGTGGGTCATGGAGCCTGGAGAGCTTAGCGCCCTCCAGGATCGCTGGTCAGGCCCCTTTGAGGTGATTGAGAAGAGGGGCAAGGTCACCTATGTGGTGGATCTTAAGACCCCCAGGCAGCCCCATCGGGTGCTCCATGTCAATTGCCTCAAGCCCCACCAAGAGAGATCAGAGGTCACTTTGATGATGGTGACTGATGGGTCAGAGGAAGAGGAAAGTGAACCTCTCCCTGATCTTTTCGCATCCCAAGAGAAGGATGGGTCGGTGGAGGGAGTGATCCTCTCACCATCTCTAACTCCCAAACAGCGGAAGGACTGCCGCCAGGTTCTGGAGCAGTACGCTTCACTGTTCTCACTTATCCCGGGAAGGACTCATCTGTGTACCCATGATGTGGACACAGGGAATAGCCCACCTGTGAAGTCCAAGTCCTACCGCTTGTCGGATAAGGTGAAGGCTAGCATCCATGGTGAAGTCACCAAGATGCTGGAGCTGGGAGTGATTGAACCTTCAAGTAGTCCCATGTCCAGTCTGGTGGTACTGGTACCTAAAGCTGCCCCGCCGGGCACTACCCCAGAACTCAGGTTCTGTGTGGATTACAGGGGACTGAACTCTGTGACGAAGACCGATGCTCATCCTATCCCGAGGGCGGATGAGCTCATTGACCGGCTGGGAGCTGCCCAATATCTGAGTACCTTTGGCCTTACATCCGGGTACTGGCAGATCTCCCTGACAGATGGAGCAAAGGAAAGGTCAGCCTACTCCACCCCTGAGGGTCACTACCAGTTCTGCGTGATGCCCTTTGGGCTCAAGAACGCCCCTGCCACTTTTCAGTGGCTGGTGAACCAGGTCCTCTCCGGGATGGAGGCTTTCTCGGCTGCTTACCTGGATGACATCGCCGTCTTCAGCAGCAGCTGGGAGGACCATTTGTGTCACCTTCAGGCTGTCCTTCAGGCCCTGCAGCAGGCGGGTCTGACGATTAAGGCTAGCAAATGCCAGATCGGGCAGGGGTCGGTAGTGTACCTCGGTCACTTGGTGGGTCGGGGCAAGGTGCAACCCCTCCAGACTAAGATCGAAACCATCATGGCCTGAGAACCCTCCAAGACTCAGACGGAGGTCCGAGCCTTTCTGGGCCTCACCGGTTACTACCGACGCTTCGTCAAGGGGTATGGAACTATCGTGGCTCCCTTGACTGAGCTTACATCCAAGAAGCACCCTCGACGGGTAATCTGGACTGAGGTGTGTCAACGAGCTTTTGACACCTTGAAACAAGCAATGTGTGCGGCGCCTGTCCTCAGGGCCCCTGACTTCTCCAAAGAGTTCATCGTCCAAACGGATGCGTCGGAGCATGGCATCGGGGCAGTGCTGTCGCAGCTCAATGAAGAGGGTCTGGACCAACCGGTGGTTTTCCTATCCAGGAGACTACTCCCCCGGGAACAGAGGTGGAGTGCGATCGAGAGGGAGGCTTTTGCGGTGGTGTGGGCTCTGAAGAAGTTGCGGCCATACCTGTTTGGTCGCACTTCCTGGTTCAGACCGACCACCGGCCCCTCAGGTGGCTGATGCAAATGAGGGGCGAGAATCCTAAGTTGTTGAGGTGGTCCATCTCCCTACAGGGAATGGACTTTAGGGTGGAACATCGCCAATGCTGACGGTCTCTCCAGGTATTTCCGCCTTAGTGAAGAGAACTCCCAAGGGATTGGGTAGCTCTCCCCACTTTCAGCTGGGGGAGACACGTGTTAGACCTGCCAGCCCTTTGGCTGTCCCCTCCTCATTTTTTCTTCCTTTACCCTCTAATCTTTCTGTCCACTAGTTTTTTTTGGTGTTGACTTCGAGGCTCTGGGTGCCCCATCATCACTAATTGATGGTGTGGCACAAGGCGCTTCCCTAAAATGGAGGGAGGGAGAGAGCTCCTCCTCAAAATGGTGGCCTAAACTGTTACCTTAGAACCTGGCCATAGGCTGGCATGAGGAGTTCCAGAACCTTCTGGGCCACTCTAGCCAATCAGGGCCCAGGCTATATATAGAGGTGTGGTGCGACGGCCATTTTGGGGAGTGAACTGAGGTAGTCAGGAGTAAGGCACCTGAGTGGGGAGGTAGGAGCGCCAGAGGGGGGGAACTGACTGTTCTTAGGGCCTGCTTTTTCTCCCCCCTCGGTTGACACCACCCCCTACCTCGTGACCTAGCTCTGCCTTCAGCCTCTGACCCTGGGATCACGTCAACTTTTTGTGCTCTCCGCCTAGTCAGGACCCCTGAAGAGAACTGGGGAAGAGAGTGACCATTTCTGACCTTATCCACCATTTTCCTGACTGTGCCTGGGTCCCCCCTATCTTGGTCCGCCACTGGCGTGTGGCCTGCCGCATTCCAACCAACCTGTCCTGAGCCTGGGCGTCGCTGTGAGGAGACAGGGGGCGCTAGGCGCCGAACACTTCGCCACCCCCGAACTGCCGGCCACCCATTAATTTGTGCCACCCCCGTCGGGGCTGTCCCAGAGAATAGCTCACCGCTGCGGCCCAGGGCCGGAAAGATCGGCCCCATAGTCATCGGGGCCCGTGGAGAAGCCCAGGGCCCCATCGCTGCAGTCGGAAGGCAGGAAAGTCCACTGGAACCCTGCGAAGGCCTCACCAGGCCTGGAGCCATCCTGTGAGGGCCGCGCAAGGCCGTGAAGCGGATTCCCCCATCACATGATGGGGGCGGACTGCGAGATGCCGCCCCCGCCGCCGGGTGATTTGCCGACTGGGCCGCGCCCCGCAGGTCACGCTGCATCGGCGGCTGCGGGCGCGGGCCCTGGAAGTCTGAGGGAAACTCCGGAGCCGTCTGGAGTCTTGCGGAGCCCCCACCACCTCAGCGGACCGCGCCGAGTGGAGCGCTGACTGAGAGGAGGTCCGTGAGGGGCGAAAACCAGCGCAGGGGCCGAGAGAAGGCGGAGGAGAAAGGTAACCCCTGGGGGAGGCGGGCGGAAGGCCGTAGAGAGGCCGAGTTGGCCCCTCCCCTGGGGAGGCCCAGTGAGCCACAACATTTCCCGACCTGGGACCCACCTCATCAGCATCTCCTGCCTCTGTAGGGTCCCAGGACAAGGAAGTTGGGGCCTGAGGACCTCGCCTCAGACGGAGAGTCCCGTTAAGGCCTTAGGTAATGGCCGGGGATAGCACTAATGAGGTACTGAGTACACCGCTAAGCGGAAGGGCCACTTTTAAGGCGCTATGAAATTACCAAGTGCCGTGCTATGTTAATGACTCTATTTAAGGCGCTATGAAATTACCAAGTGCAGTGCTATGTTAATGACTATTTAAGGCGCTATTAAATTACCAAGTGCAGTGCTATGTTAATGACTTTATTTAAGGCACTATGAAATTACTATGTGTAGTGCTATGTTTAATGACTATTTAAAGCGTTATTGAATTTGCTGTGCTGTGTTTGACTACCAGGTGGCGCGCTTGATTTCACATCAGGGCTAAGGTACTTAAGTACTGCCAATTTAACCACAACAAAATGGTTTGACCCTAATGTGGTGTAGATAAAAACTGATTGGTTTCGTTTGAAAGAAAAGAGAAACCTGATAAAAGGAAAGATAAAGCTTTTCTAACTTTTATAATACCTTGGTGTAGTGTTGTTTTTAGTGGTGATACGCTGGAGTGCGGAGGTGAGTGTGATGCAAGCACGACATGTTACTCCGGAACGAGGCCTTTCCACCTGAGCCAAGCTACCCTAGGACTTTAGGTCCAACAACCCTGTAGTAACAAAAGAATTCTAAGTCAGAACTTTAGGGGGTCGGCTTGACCCAACTCCCCAAAATAAACAGTGATAAAGTACATTCATTGTGTGTTTAACGTGGACATATTGGTCCATGTCCGTTTGGTGAGCTGTGAAATGTGGTGATCTAGTCACCTGTATTTGGGTAGCGTCAGGAGAGATAGTAAGCAATATGTTCCCCTTTCCATTTCTCTTCCCACCCTTGAGCCATCACGAACCTCTCCCTCATTTATCATTATATAAAGGAGATTTCTAGTCCCCTTCAAGCTCCACTATGGGGTGTCACGAGTGAGCTACCGGAATTGGTACGGTCCCTCATCAATATAGCAAGGACAGGAGAACGTATAGCCTCTTCTCCTACATCAGAGAGCTATTTCACCTCTCACCCCTGTCCATTAAAGTCAGAGTTAATTATCAGTGTTCTCGCCTCCGTGGATAGCTCCAAACCTCCAGAGTGTTCCTGTAGTGTCGGCCCTTGCCCTTATCCATCGCACTTTACAGTGTTCAAAAATCAATCCATTCGGTCTTTGTCGATCTCTATTCCCCCCCTTTGAGGTTATTTTCATTTTAGGGATTTCAACCTTTTCTGCCGCTGTCATAGTCCATCTCTATTTTTCTCCACCGCCTTTCTCCCTGTGTCGCTTTCTGACCAACTGGGTCCCTGATCTTCAGGACTCGCCAGGCCCAACAGTTCCACCGCTTCAACATAAGAGGTACAGTGGTGTTGCTTACAATGCAGTGAAAAAGCAATTCTAAAGTAGTAGGTCCATCTGTATTTTATGTGATCTCTCCGTAGCCTGCCTGTGACTGGTCTCATTTGTTGCTAGCACGCCAGCGTTGCTGGAGCCACATCCTGGTATAGATCACACTTGAATCCTTGGAAGAATATGTCCTCTTTCGATCTTGCTGCCTGAAGTATCGCCTCACTCAACTTGTAAGTGTAGTTTAGCCAGGACATCTCATGGTCGCTTATTCCCTCCAGAGAGTGGCGGACCCACCCTATGCACCCTGTCAATTTTTATCTTCGTGCCTCCAGATCCCAGACCTTCTCCAAATACTACTAAGGGAAAGGATTCCAGGTCTATCCCCTCCGCTCCCTCCTTCAGGTTCTTTAGGCGAACATTGTCTCTTCAAGCTCTGTTCTCAAGATCCTCACATTTTAGGATATTGACTAGCTTTTCTGGAGCCCTTTTGTTGCGTTTTCCAACTCCTCCATTTTATGCTCCATTTCTTGCA
Source organism: Triturus cristatus (assembly GCF_964204655.1). Classification (NCBI taxonomy): domain Eukaryota; kingdom Metazoa; phylum Chordata; class Amphibia; order Caudata; family Salamandridae; genus Triturus; species Triturus cristatus. Next base: position 924,716,782 of record NC_140588.1, read on the forward strand.
CTTTAGATTCTATTCCCAATGTGCGACTGCAGACCTAGTCAACATCTTGCTGCAGCGATGTTAACTTCCCTTGGATGTCAGAAAGTAGGGCCTCAAGTGAGCCCTCTAGATCCGCCTTACGTTCCACTCTGAGTTCTTTCTTTAAGTCTGTTAGGGAGGCTAGCAGGTCTTCTTTAGTGAGTTTGTCCGAAACTGCACAATCATTTCCAACCTTCACGCTACATTCACTGGTCACACTCCTTTTTTATCACACGTAATCGGCACCGCGGTGAAATTAAAACACACGTTTAACCTTTTCATGATTTTCTCACGACTTTTGTTCACGATAAGATCTAGAAGTGGGCCTTCCTTGGTATCACATCCAGGGTGAACAGACTGTTTACGTTTCTATCAGCCCCGATCGATGTAATTCTCACCTTTTTTACCCCAAGGTTCGATGGTTACTTTCTGTTTCGATTCACTAAACTTTATTTAAATTGATTCCATTTTCATATACTCAGACTGATTCCTACACTTGTCATTTCAGAGCGACGCCCCTGAAGAAGGGCTTAGAAAGCCCGAAATGCATTGGGCATTTGGATTAATGATACGCCACATAAGAATGAATATAATTCTTTGAAATTACATTGAAGAAAGTGTTTAATAAACTATACCGACGTTTGAACCAACTGAGTTATCAGTTCAATCTATAAAAAGAGACCTCATCTCTGAGACCGAGTGCATCACGAATGACATTTTCCTACTAAGGAACGTGCTAAATGTTGGAAATTTGAATTCCCTACTCAGGGGGACCTATTCGTTTGCACCCATTACCTTGCTTAAATTGTTAACCGGAATAAACAGGAGTGCGCATTTTCTGTTTTAGACCTTCTTTAGTGAGTGCCATCTTTCCCTCCTGTAGGCCGTTGCCTCCTCGTTTGGGTAGTACCTCCTGGGCCGGGGTTTCTGTGTTAGGCAGAGACCTTTATCGGATCACAAGCATATGTTAGCGATGGGGGACTCATCGCCCCGTGTGCTAGCTTCATTGATCACCTTGGATCCATCTCATCTAGATATCCCCATATCGTCAGAAGGCAGTCCATGATTGGAGGGGATTCCTTCCACAGCTAGCATTGGGGAGGGTCACACCAGGCCTCTCTTCTTTTGCTGGCCCGCCAGCCTGGGTGGCCCCTGTAAGCTGTGACCCCCTTCTTCAAGATCTCCTCCTCCCTCGCATCTATCCTGGCAGGGGAGCTAGGTTCCTTCAGCTCCGTATGGGTCCTTGCGTCATGTAGGCTTCCTTAGTGTGTAGCTAAATTTCCCCCCAGGGGTGCCAGCGACTGTAGGTAGGTTTCAGTGTGCCTAGGGTTGTTTCATGCCACGGGGTGGTGGCCATGTTGAAGTCCGGCACACAGATGTCCCTCTTTCGGTGCCTCCATTGTCCAGCATGAGCTGCTCACCAAGCTCTATTTGCCCCTCCGGTATCCCCGTAGATACAGCCACGTCGGTACTGCTTTAAAGGTGATCGTTTGGAGATCGAACTGCAGACATGTTGAAATCAGGCATCGGTCTCCACATGTTTCCCCACAGCTTCTCTCTGCACCAGTGGGGATCCTCCACGCTTCCTGTGATGCTGCAGCCGCCCATTCGATAATCTATCGGGCCAATTTTCAATCCCAGGCCTGCTGGACCAGCGAGGCACTTAACAACACAGCCCAACGCCCCTCTCCCACGGAGGCAACGCTTTTGTTGTTCCTGCCAGGAGGGGGGGGAAGCCCGATCGTTGGCAGCTCACCCAATATCTTGCCGCTTCCCACTGCTCGGGCCAGCTTGCGAAAGCAGCATTTTGCTGGTTTATCCCCTCAAGGCCTTTCACTGCGCCGCAGGCCTCCGTGGGCATCTGCTGCCCCGACGATTCTGGTTCCTTTCCGGTAGCTATCGGGTGAGTTTTCAGCACCACCTTACTCTCCGACTTCTCTGGGCTTCTCCCATGTCAGGGAGTCACCTTTGTTCACGCTGTCAGAATAAAATGTGTAGACTGAAAAAGGCCTTTTAAAAGTACATTTGCAGACTTTAGAGGTGGTTCGACCACTACGAGTTTCCTCCTAGCTCCCATCTCCTGGGAACTGTTAAGAGTACAATGTTTTGGTTCTTCGATCGCTTTCGGCGTTGATTGATGTTCCAAGGTTTTTGCAACATTGTTTTTTTAGTTCTTCCCTGCGTCCCCAAGAAGTGTACTGGATTTCCTGTCTTCATTATGTTTGCATAGATAAGCTCAATATTATTGTTTTCATCACCTCTTGTTTGGGTAGAAATAAAATATAGGAGGGGAGTAAGATTAGATCCCTTAGATTTCATCTATAGACAGACTGCAACAGGAAAGAGTTGAAAATTTCCCTTCCTGGTTGCCACCGGTTAAAGGGTAAGTGTTTCCCTTCTGTTGTGGTCAGGGGCCACTCAAACACTGCTTATCTAAAAAAAAATGAACACGGAGGTGCAACAAAGGTCTTACGTTGAAGTGGCACTTTTATTCATTAAGTTATTAGCACAGCAAAATAAATATATTAATCAATTCATTAGCTCAGAAATTTCAATCCATTAGAAACAGCAACACAAATACATTTTAATAAACGTGCAAGTGCCTAGAAGGCAGACCTGAAATGAGAAAACTAACCATCCACGAATTACAGTTCGTAAAGTGCATTAAATGCAATGAAAGGGTGAAATTTCATGGTCCTGGGGCACTGGACCAAGGCAGCTTAATTTGCGATGGTCCTTCTGCAAAAGTATGACAAAATAGACGTGTAAACGATAGAAATTGAATGGTAGGAATGCACACGTTACGTTAAGAAAAACAAACATTATTGCTTTGCATTGCTTTGCAATAATGTTTTAGAATAAGGGCAATGCATAGGAGAGAGAAAGAGACAATTTTAAAGTACAATAAACAAGTAGAGCTTCAGCCAAAGATGATAGATAGATGGCTGAAGGAGACCACACAGGCGTTAGCGACCCAAGGGGTCACTGCAGAGGGGCAGTCCGTCGAATGGACTGAGGAGCAGATCTTTATACTCTTTCAATGATGAACTATTGACCACAAAATGATGACATTATCAGGTGCCTCTGACCTATAGGACATGACACATTTTGGTCACTTTTCAGAAATATTTAAGAAAACCGAAGTGACACCTACGCTACAAAAAGTTTCCCAAAAGGTCACAGGATGCTTGACCATGAACCATAATGAAATTGAACATCTATTGAACAGGATTTGTGTCACCTCAGGGAAACTTTTATAAGAAGGAGGAACATTTAGAAAGATATGGGTCATATTCTCACGCCATGTTTGCATGTCTTAGTTACATGAAAGCTAGCAACAGATACAATAATATGAAAGATTGACAGATGGCAAGTGGCCCCCACCATCAGATGTTGCGTGATGTCCCTTGTAGCTCGGGAAGTTCCCTATTCTTGCGGTGTCTACGTGGGTGTAAGAGAAGAAGAGCACATCAAGGGAGTGGGGGGCCCGGGGGAGCTGGACCTCGCTGAAGAGATGTCTTGTGAAAGAGACACTTTTGGGCCTAGCAAGAAAAAGAACTGCTGGGACAGTTCGGTCAACCTAACAGATTCCTTTTATGCTAGCTGGTGGGGGCTTATCAGGGTCTCATGCCTCAGGTGTGGGCAGAATTGGCCTGGGGTACTATATGATAAAAAACAGACCCTGCTTCACTCAGCGGTTTAGGTCCGCTCGGCCATCTTGGCAGGCCACGCCCCCTACTTGCACATTCTTAAGACAAAGTTCAGAGAACAAAGATCAAGGATAGGGCAAAGACAGGCATCCTTCTTAAGCACCAGGAAGTAATAGGAGCAGCAACCGGTCACTACTTCTGATGGTGGCACATTCTCAATGGCTCATTTGTCCAAGGGGTTCCAAACCGTCTCTCGCAGAATGGCTAGGTGGTCATCTTGAAGGTGTAGGACTAATGTCCAGTGGGGTGGAGAGAAAAGGGAGGATATATTAATAATGGATATTACGGAGCACCCATTGGTCTGAGGTAAAAGACTATCTGACCTCCTACCAGAAGACACTGTGCTGTTGCGGGCAAATTAAAGTGGCTTTGCGGCAGCTGCAGGGATCGAGTAGCTTGTTGCCTCTGGTGGCCTGGATGCTTACTGCCTGATCCCAGACTTCTGCCTCGAAAAAGGCCTGGGAGGTCTGCTGTTGCTGAGGCAAGGTTTGACAAGGCCTCCACGGAAACTTTTGGCAAGGGTAAAATTGTTGGGGGAACTGCAGCATAAGTGGCCCCAATCTGAGGGAGTGTGCTGTTGCCTTGCTCTCCTTGAAACACTTCAAGGCTGAGGCCACCTTATCTCCAAAGACTCAAAATGGCAAGTGCATCAAGGATTGTTTACATTGCTCGCCAACCCAGTAGAGCAAATCCAAGCATGGCTCTAAAGCACCACACTGGTCTTAATTACCTTACTTAAGCAGTCGGTATTGTCAGGAGGCAGCTGGAGTTCACAGAGCTCAAGGCGAGGCTGGCAGAGAGCATACGTTTGGCATGTGTTTTGACCTTCTGAACTTCCTATGGTGTCTATGGAAGGATGACTCTGGGTTTATCTTGAGAATGGAATTCAGAGAGGTGATTATGACGATTCCATACCCATTCTATTGAAGTAATATTCTTTATTAATAAATTCCAACACAGATGTGAAGACCAATGCGGGAGGTTGTTCAGCAGAGTCTGCTCAGGTCAGTCATCAGCTATCATCTGTCAACATTTCAGAACACACAGCTGATGACATAACCAGAGTACAGCCCCGAAGAGGACACATAGTATAAATCACAACACATCTTCCTCCTTATACAAAACACAACAAAAAGGAAACATAATATTGCAAAAAAAATTTTAAACAAATTGAATGGGAAACAACTAAAACTACAAGAGCACAGCATCAGCAGTGCACGGTTTGTGATATTGCTAAATAAACATGGTGACCCTTAGAGAAAGTCCAACTATTTATGTGATTGTATCATTTGTAATAAGCATAACATAGAAAGTTTGTAGGAAACATCCAATATGTTACACGCATACCATAACGACCAGGAAAAATTCCCTGAATATAACTACTCACAGACTTAGTCCTGTAATTGTAATGCTTTCATGACAGGACGACCCACTCTACTCGTTTTTAAGCTGGTAGTGTCCGTTTCCTCAACAGGAGTAAACGTTTCTGCACCTTGATGTGGTTCCTGGTGAACAGCGAGATCATATTCATTAGGGTGCTCTTCCTCATACTACAACCACCACACATTCCTCTAATCAGTTGTATCAACACTACTAGTACCGATGGATGATTTTGCACTGAAATCACGCTTGCACACCACAATCACTGAAAAGTACCACACTCTACAATCACTCAATAAGACTGCGTTACAGAACGCTTTTTTACCATAAGTGGTTGGGAAAACCTGCTTTGGCTTTTGCCAATATGTCCACTTTCCGTTACTCTCACCATATCTCCCACCTTTAACTGTACTGACTTGCTGTGTCTCACCATTATATTTTTTACATACTCTTTGAGCTTCTTCTAAATGAACAAGTTAGTATCCTTTGGTAACAATGTATCTGTAAGAGACATATGTAGTTATAGATTCCTTACCTTAGCAATACCCCCAGGCATCAGACTGGAGCTGGAGATTTTTTTCTCTCATAGCAATACCCCTGCGCGTCGGTAGGTGGCGTCTGTCGACTCCGTCTCCGTTGTTGGCGTCGTGGTCGCCGGGATGACATTGCAGTGTCTACTTAGATGCCGCCCCTGCGCGCTGACATCAGTTCTGACACGACATTCCGGAAGCGCAGAGCCATGCAAGACACTGACCACTGGTGCACATAAGTAGGGCCTTGTAATAGAGTCCCTATCCGTAGAAGTCAGTTCGCAGAACAGGGAGGATGGGTGGGGCGGTAAGGAATCTATAACTACATATGTCTGTTACAGAAACATTGTTACCGAAGGCAAGTAACTTGTTCATCTGAAAGAGACTGTAGTTATAGATTCCTTACCTTAGAATAGATATCCCAGCAATGCCAACTCCAGTGGTGGGTCTGCGAACTAAGTTCACACCAGGAAGTCCTGGAGAACAGAACGGCCGAAAAAGCGGTCTCTCTGGACTTGGCTGTCCAGGCAGCAATGTTTTGTGAACGTGTGCCCACGTGGCTGCCAGGCAGATGTCAACCAATGGAACTCCAAGTCCCAATGCAGTAGTGGCTGCGGTCGCCCTGGTAGAGTGGGCGGTGTTGAACCACCAGGGATATGCCCTGATGTTCCAGCCATGTCCATAGGCGAATAGCCTCTTGACATAGGGTCCACGACCCCACCCACCCTGTTTGTTGCAGTATCACATGGCGGTGGAGTTGTCCGTGAACATCTGCACTACTCTTCCACCGTCAGAAGGAAGGAATGCCTTCAGTGAGAGACGGATCGCCCGGAGCTCCAGAAGGTTGATGTGGAGCCCGAATTCTGCGGGAGACCAGAGACCCCTGATCTCCGCCGCTCCATCCCAGGAGTGATGCATCTGTCACCACTGTGAACTGTGGTTGGGAAAGGCAGAGGGATATGCCATTGAAACAATCCTGGTTCATGAGCCACCACTTCAATTGACTTGCAGTCCCCTCCGAGATCTGCACGACATCTTAAAGATTCCCCTGATGCTGCGCCCACTGGAACTTCAGGTCCCCACTGCAGAGCCCGCATGTGCCATCTGGCATGATCCACCAGCAGGATGCAGGAGGCCATGAGGCCCAGCAGCCTCAGGGTCATTCTCACCAAAATCCTGGATAGAGGCTGAAACATTGGTATCATAGCCTGAATATCCCGGACTCCCTGCTCAGGAGGATGGACCCGAAACTGCGCTGTATCCAGAACTGCTCTGATGAAAAGGAGCTTCTGAGGAGGATTCAGGTGTGACTTCTGCACGTTGATAGTGAACCCCAACGAAAGCAAGAGGTCCGCCGTAGTCTGGAGGTGGGAGACGTCAGGCTGGGGCGAGCCCGTCTTCAACAGCCAGTCGTCGAGATAGGGGAAGACTGCAACCCCTGATCTGTGCAGATGAGCTGCGATCTCTGCCATCACTTGCGTGAACACCTGAGGGGTGCTGGTAAGGCCAAAGGGGAGCACGGTAAACTGAAAATGCTTGTGGCCTACCGTGAACCTTAGGTAACGCCTGTGGGCTGGCAGGACGGGGATGTGAAAATAGGTGTCCTGAAAGTTCAACGCTACAAACCAGTCTCCGGGATCGAGGGCGGGGAGGACCTGAGCCAACCTGAGCATTTTGAACTTCTTCCAGAGGAAGCGGTTGAGGGCCCTGAGGTCTAAGATAGGACACAGACCTTTGTCCTTTTTGGGTACCAGAAATTAGTGGGTATAGCAACCACAGCCTACTTCTGGCGCAGGGACCCGTCGATAGGTCCCTTGGCCAAAAGAGCCGTAACTTCCTGGCGGAGAAGGGCCAAGTGATCCTCTGACATACGATGGATTGCTGGTGAGGTAGTCTCAAAGGGGAGGGAGTAGCCCCTTCCGACTATCTGCAAAACCCACCTGTCCGACGTGATGTTTTGCCAGTGGTGGGGTTGATGGCTAATCCTGCCGCCCACTGGCCTCGGTGGCCCTAGGAGGTCGGACTAGGAACGTTTGGAGGCTGCTGCAGGGGGGGTATGGGTGGACTGGCCCATCCGCTGACCCCAGACCCACATCCCTGGGTCACATATCCACAGCCACGCATAGACTGGGTAGCTTGCATGGCCCTATGGCTCGCTTGGATGGAACATTGTGGGTCAGCCCTTCAGTTGCCATGAAAGAGGCGAGAGGTTGCCGCGAGGCCCAAGGATTTGGCCGTAGCTCTAGAGTCCTTGAAGCGCTCGAGCGCTGAGTCCACCTTGTTACTAAACAGGCAACGGCCATCGAAGGGTATATCCAGAAGGGTGGATTGGAAATCCCCTGAAAAAATAGACGTCCTCAATCAGGCACAGTGCCTCAGGGCTACAGATGTGTAAACTGTTCTGGCCAGAAATCCGGAGATATCCAGCCCACACCAGATGGTGAACTTCGCTGCGTCTCGACCCTCAGCCACTGAGCGGGTGATCACGGCCCAGGCCTCCTCCGGGCATTGTAACAGCCCTTGCGCAACCGCATCACCAACCACAGCCCTAAGCTGGCAGAAGAAAACATCTTCGTCCCAAGGTGGTCCAGCTTCTTGGATTCCCTATCTGGGGGAGCAGTAGGGAATGCTTTCAAGGATGAGGCTTGGCCCACGGATCTCTCGGGGGTGGGTCGCCCAGGGCAGGCGGTGGGGTCAGGCAATGATCCTGTTCACAGGAGCCCCTGTGCTGGACTTGGACCAAGTGCCCAGAAGGATGTCAGTGAGGGCTTCATTAAAAGGCAGCAGGGGCTTCAAAGAGGCAGCTGCCAGCTGAAGCACCTGTCAGGAGGCTAGTCATGACTGCCACCATAGGAAGCTCGAGGCCCAAGGCCTCAGCCGCCCTACACAACACCACAGCGTAGGAAGCTCCCTCATCCGTTGCCACTGTAGGGGGGGAGAACATGCCACGGTCTGGGGAGATATCCAGACCACTGGCGTCACCAAACTCCTCTCACCAGTCAGCTGGTCAGCTAGAGGGTCAATAGACCCCTCCCAGTCCTCCTCTCCCCCCTCTGGCTGCCACTCAGGGCGATAGGGAACACCAGGGATGAACAGCGGTACAAAAGTACCCTCCAGCGACAGTACTGACGTCGGTCCAGCACTGGGTCCAAGTCGGTGGTGAGGTTGGGTTGATGCCGATTGGGGGCGTCGTCACTGGAACAGGTGCTGGGGAAGGTACCGTGAGGTCAACCGCCGCCGATCCGTATCCAGGCCTGGATCCATGGAGGCCCTCTGGCGCCGAGGCCGGAGCTGGAGCTGCCAACATCGAAGGCCCAGGGCCCCCAGCAGAGTCCGTGGGCCTCGGAGGCACACCTGCAGAGTCGGGCTGCCCAAAAATGTTACAGAGCGCTTTGTAAAATGCACAAAGTTGGACTGGGGACACCCCAGCTCCGGGACAGGGAGGGATCGCAGAGCGGTCCCAGCAGGCTCTGAAGACCGACAGAGTGACGACGGTCCAGGTCCTGCGTCGGCAGACGGACAGGGAGAAGGCGAAGAGCGACAATGTGGTGGTGACTCCACCGACCGGTCCCGCTACCTTCCTCTCGACCGGGACCTCGAATGACGCAGAGCGGATTGCCGGGCCTCCAAAAGTTTTCTGGACCGCTCCCTCAAAGACTTCGGGTTCATGGACTGGCAGTAGGAGCACGACTTCGAATCGTGGTCGCGCTCCAGGCACCAAAGACATACGAGGCGCAGATCGGTGACCGCCATCAGCTTGTGACAGGAGTAACAGGGCTTGAATCAGGTTCGACGATGGGACATTCCTCGTGCACCAGGAGTTGAAGACTCGAAAAAGATGTCGACAAGTCAGAAATAATTTAGTCAAAAAAAGACTAAGGGGCACGCCCTCTCCGGAACTGCGCTGGCAGGCGTAGAAAAAAAACGGACGTCAGCGCGCAGGTGCGGCGTCCAAGTAGACACTTCGATGTCATACCAGCGACCACGACGCCAACGACGGAGTCGACCGACGCCATCTACCAACGCGCAAGGGTACTGCTATGGGAAAAAAAAATCTCAGGATCCAGTAGGATGCCTGGGAGTAATTCTAAGGTAAGGAATCTATAACTACAGGCACTTTCAGATTACCTTCGATGACCAATTCACTCTCCTAGCCACTGCCAAATAACCTACATTATTTTTGGACATGGGTGTCCTTCCTCTCATGAGGTCAAAAGGACTAAGACCAGTGCTGCTGCATGGCATGATTCTGTATGACCACGTTGTCTGGAATTTCCATTCTCCAAGCAAGACTTGCTAGCTAATTGGACTATACCTTGAATAACATGGTTGAACCGTTCCACAGCACCATTACCTGCTGGATGGTAAACAGAGGTTTTTTTGTGCACACTGCCATTTGAGTAAATAAGCCTTAAAACTGTCATACGTGAACTGTGGACCATTGTCGCTAACGTTGCTCTTTGGCAACCCCTCTCTGATGAATATTTCATCTAAAAACTTTATAATGAAACCAGAATCTGCTTTCTGCACCAGACCAATTTTTGGCCACTTAGAAAAGTGGTCGATGAGGACTCAGACAAACACTTGTTCACTCTCTTCCTAAATAGGTCTCATTATATCCACACCTACCATTTCTCAAGGCATAGTGGAACATGAAACTGGGTGGATGGGAGGTCTAAGTCGGACTTGGGTTTTGTCAGTATTTTCACAGAGCAAACAATCTCTACCTTTACTTTCCATCTCTTTGCTCACCCCTGGCCACAAGTACCAATTCTTCACCCTACATTTAGTTTTACAGATACCCAATTGTCCTTCATGACAAATCTCAAGTTTCTGCGTTCTCAATTTGGAAGGGGGGGGGGGGGGGATGACCCTGCCAATTCTTACCAGCTAACCCTCTTCCTCAGACAACTCATGCCTTCATTCCAAAAAATACAATAACTCCTTGGTAACAAGTTTCTTATCCGGCTGACCATCAGAAATCATGCCCAGAACATTACTAACTAAAGCATCCTTTTCCTGTTCTAACTTCCACTCCATAACAGATATACCATGCAACTCTTCATGTATGCTTGCCACACAGAAATCTTCAGTTAGAATTTCACTTGCATCACTCAAAGGCACAGGCATACGACTCAAAGCCAGCAACCACATTTTTAACACCTGGCACATACTCTACTTCATAACTGAAGTCGAACAAACGAACTGACGTGCGCAAGTCTTGGGACGAAGCATAAAGCCCTTTTGTGGTTGACACTTATGTCAATGGTTTGGGATCATTGCGCAAAGGGGCTTTATTACCGCAGACAAATTGTCGGGTGTATTCCCACACCCTACATATGCTAAAGCTTCCTGCTCTATGACTGAATACTTGTCTTCATCCAGTGTCAAAGCGCGGAATGCAAATGCAATGGTATACTCCTTACCCAGAACCTCCTTCTGGGTGAGGACAGCTCCAAGACCCTTACCACTAGCATCAGTGGTGACAATATTGGATAGAGGCCAGTTGAAACCTTGCAGTGGGGAAGCAACACAATTCATCTTTAAGAGAACAAAATGCATTAAGACGTGTACAACCATTCAAATTTGTAGATCCTTCTTTGGTTTTATGCCTTCAGCTGTAATCATATGACCTAAATATGTTACTTTCCTTGCATGCAAACTTGCACTTACTCTTCTCAGCTGTTTTCAGCAGTCAAACCTTTGCTTTCAAGAATGCTGAGTACTTGTAATAGTTTTTTTTACGTCAACTTCTCTGGTTTCTTCTCTGGTCTTGCCTATTACCAACATATTATCTTAGAACATACGTAAGCTATCAACCACTTTAAAAATTACTTGCTTGAGTCTCTGAAACATGCAGAAGCAAGACCGAAGGGAACTCTCTTGAACTGATAACATCCAAACAGGGTAATGAATGTGGTGAGGTTTCTGCTATCGGGGTACAAGGGAATCTGGTGGTAAGCCCCTTTAAGATCAATGGCGGAAAACCATGTGATATCTTAGGTAAGGGCCAGCATTTCATTAATACATGATAGGGTAAATTGCGAAGATCTACGCAAAGTCTCAATTTTCCATTAGCCCTTTTCGCGATGACTAAGGGGGTCATCCATTTCAGAAGACTCCACCTGCTCTATCACTCCCCCCTTCCTTAAGTTATTTGTCCAATTGTATTTTAACTTCATTTTTATGGCAAACAGAATGTTCCACACCTTATGAACTTTGGTATAGCCCCCTGTTTAACACAGATTTTATGCTTGAAACCATTCAATTTTCTAATATCTCCAGAAAATACTTTTGGATTTTTTTTTTAACACTTTTGCTGAACTCTTCTTCAGAGTGAATCATGAGTACTGGATTAGGATTGTTGGAATCTAAGGTAATTCCAAGTTTACTATGGTCTATCCACCCTAAGAGTAAGGAACCCATTTTATAAACAATTTACATACGGACTCCCTATTTTTTTAAATAGGCTTGTATCATTGGCTGTTGTCTTTGTAAATGCTGGCTTCTGATTTGGTAATCGGGTCGTTAGTCTCTCCTTAGTACCACCTTGTCTGCATTTGTAACCGCCCATGAGGGCTGACCCTTTTACTTCGGTTGTTACAGTCTGTTTTATTTACTCAGTAAACTTTATTTCCTTTAAAGGGTTTTGCCGCCCCATGGCAAGCACAACATGCTTTTCTTATATTCAGTGGGCCATGCGCTCTTTCACTTTCCTAGCAGCCCGGACAATGGCGTCCGCTTGTTTGCAATGCCATAGATCTTGCATTTAAGAGAGTCTGAGCTATTGGGATTATAAATGACAATAGCTTAAACTCTTGCAAATGTGAGACCTATCGCTTTACAAACATTTTTGGGGTGGGTGGTTTCCTAACGCCCTATTGCTGTGCTTGCACTTAATATAGGCCACGCCCCTTTCTTTAGAAGTGGCTGGTCTAGAGAAAGGGGCGTGGCCACAATTAAGGTTAAGCGCGGCACGAGGTGCTTGGAAACAAACCATATTTGCAATTCGTTCGTTCGTTCGTTCGTTCGTTCAATTCAATTGGTCTTGCATTTGCGAGAATTTAAGCTATTGACATTTACAGTGAAAATAGCTCAGTCTCGAAATTGCGAGACCTATTGCATTGCAAATGCTTGTTTACTAATGCTGTTGGAAACTTTTCCCCCACCTCAGCCGAAGCAGTGCAAAAGTATTTTAAATTTCTTATCTGCTGTGAATTCCTCATTGTCGCCAAATGTAGATAAATAGTTGGTGAATACTCCCTCCATTCTTTCCATTTAAGTACAGATTCACCAGCAGTAGGTAGGAATGCCTGTGGAGGTGAGAGGTTCCACACATTCCCTGATGCCATGAGAAAATTAGATAATTGGCCAAAAAGCCCAGCAGCCTAAGAAATACTTGTGGGCCAAATGCAGCAGATGAGAAAAATATAAATATAATACAACATTACTGGAATGGTCTCACCTCAATGCCCAAAGGAGCAGCGTAGGGTAGCAAATAAATAACGCTGTGCCAGTCAGCGCACACCGTTATTGACCAGCTATGCAGAACACAAGATAACACAGTTTGTCAGCATGCGCAAATTATGACAGGCTCCTTTGAATGGTAAATTGCGAAATTGAGGTTAAGGTAAAAGATGAGTAGCTGTGCTGGTCAGCCTTATGGAGGAAAAAGCAAGCTCCAAATACAGACACAACGGTAATAGCGGTGCCTTTCAGCGTGTGCTATAATGTGACAGGCTAGCGTGATATACAAAGCTGTGCCCGTCAGCAAACATGCACGCTTAAAGAGCTGAGCGTAGCTCGTCTTGAAATTGACAAGCACTTTGTAGCTATGAAAGTGAATACCATACGATCAAGAGCGCACCAACTCAAAACTACAGCAGGAAGTGCCTCTGAATAGTTTTGTCGTGTGTGCTGCTTGCACTGAAGATAGGATGCGCTCTAGACTCTCAAAATGCTTGATGTTAAAATGGGGGACATACGTACATATGATGAAATGGCGGTGAACGTGGTAACACGTAATGACATGCGCAATGACTACGTTCCAGGAAACAAGGATACAAGGTGCTACGCAGTAACGTCACGTGGAACAACAGTTGCAGGAAAAGGCAGTTGTACTGTCAGGCAAGGCCCCTCACAAACTCAACAGTTACTTTCAAAACATAAGTCTATAGCAGCGCTGAAAACTGACCTTACCCTCACACGTTGAAATGAGAATACCACGGAATGAGAATGTTTATTGTAGAACATAGGGAACTGCAGTAACCGGTCACAGGTGCACGTCGTTGGGTCCAGTGCGTTGGAAATAGTCGTGACTTTGTAATGACGATTCCATACACATTCTATGGAAGTAATATTCTTTATTAGTAGATTCCAACACAGATGTGAGGGGCAACGCGGGACAAGGTTGCGCCGCATCTGCTCAGGGTCAGTCATCAGCTGTTCTCCGTCAACATTCCAGAACACACAGATGATGACATGACTAGATGGAACAATAAGTACGGTGTACCCAAGAGGACACAAAGTATAAATCACAACAGTGATAACCTTGTCATTTGTCGTAGATCCAAGCCTTTGCCTCAACTGCACAGAGGCATTGCTTGGACAGGACCTGGAATCATGCTCAATTTCTGGATGCCAAAGGCATACCTCCCGTGAATCCGTAATCGACTTCATATCGTGTCTGAGAAGCTAACATTTAGAACCGGACCTTACTGAAGGCGACATTTTTCTAAAGAAATTCCAAATATATTTATTTAGAGCAAAACTCCACTGGAGAGCAACTCAAGTTTCGCGTTAAAGTGTTTGGGGAAAAAAATAGGAACTAATGTGAAAATGCCAGGTTCCAGATATGGCCATGATGTCCCATTCAGAAAGGTTTTGGATTAGAGCTACCGGCACAGGAGAGCTACTTGAACTTTTCCGGATTCAGTCCGATACATGGAGGAGATTTAAGAGGTGAGGAATCTCCAGACACCAGAATCAAATCCATCACAAGCTATATTTAAACAGTCTAAAATTGTTTGAAATTGCATAACAGATCAATCAACAAAGATAAAGACTCAATTCAATGCTCTTGATCATACAAAGATTTTCTATTGTGCTTACATACGTCACTGATGAACACGTTACTTTATTTTTGTTACAACACTCAATATATCCTGCATTAAATAGATGTAAAAAAGTAATTTGTATTCAAATGCGAACGTTCATGCAACATTTCCATAACTAAAAAACAAACCACTAAAAAATTTAGTAAATACTCCCCTCAGTCTATTTTCTTAACTCTAACACAACTATTCACAAATTTTCATAAAATAAATATTTCAATTTAAATGATATAAATTATGAAAGTATATTACATAAATAGTAATCCTGCATTTTTTACGTGTTTAACAAGTTTAAATGATTGCACAGCTACACATAGTACTAATTATGCAAAAGTGTCCATTTCAAATTTACTATATGTTCCTGGTGCTTGTGAATCAGCTATGAACTTCGATTTGTTAGGCCCACACCTGAATTTAAATAAATACTTGACTTGCGTTCAAAGCAACCTATCAATGTTTTATTCTAAAAGCAGGCAGAACACTGGTTAAAGCAGTAAGGATGGATATACAGTCTTTATGATGGAAAATGTGTGCAGTGGGTTTGCTTTTGTTTCTGTCTGCATTTACAATCTTGCATGAATACATCTTCGCAGTGCACAATGACGACATCACACAATTTACGATCCATTGAGAAAACTGTTTATTTAGAAAAAAAGATTACACTGGTAGAATTCAGCAGATAAAAATGTATTTTAAAAAAATTCACTTTTAAACTATTTAGACTAAAGTTCGGTGATACAAAGCTCCTGTAGCTGTATAATTGAACCCTAATTTAATTCCATTTTGTGAACATTTTCTCCATTTCTTTAAAAAACATTATGACAAACAAGGTAAGTGGTAGGAGACGTTTTAGCATTGAAGTATAACGTTCTTTCAAACAGGTCTTTTAATGTTGTAGACATAATATACAAATAATTTCTAGGCATTTTATGAAGGCAATGCTCCCAAGTGTTTATCACTGATATTAAAATAGCCAGGTAATAAATAAAACATGACTTTAAATGAGGTAAATAAGAAAAAAAATTAAATCAAATTTTATTCTGGTATGACAATAAGAATGCAATTCAGATTTTAAAGTAGTGCGAAATTCCAGGCAATAACCAGGCAACCAAAAGTGGAACGCTGTACATACATTATAGCCTAATTTGCACTCTGGCAACTTTCTGCGTGCAGCACATTGTGCTAAACATTATGAATCGGTAACACTTTCAGCCATTAACTGAAAATAAATGTCTAAGAAAGTAAGCAACTAGTTAAAATACAGAAAAGCACAACTAAACATTACATTTTTCATAAGAAAGCAAATAATGTTGAGAAATTAATAATTTAAGGGGGTACAGATGGTTCCTCTTTATTCAAAATTCTCTGTGCAATCTATCTTCATGTACATCTTCACCTACAAAGACAGAAAAGAATGTGACAGCTTAGTATATTCACAATTTAGGAGGTTTACTTGTTTAAATTAGTTTTGGACCAATTATTCTAAAGAAATTAACTTCTTTTAGGGAAAGCTAGTTTATTCATGTTTAATTTGGAGACTTGATTAATCACTTCAGAGGAAAATAACAGCGAACATGTAATCTGAGATCAAAGATAAACTCTTCTTTTCTAAAATTTGTAAACGGACCAGAGATAACATTAATACTTAAGTAACACACAGCAAACAAAGCCAACCCATTATCTCCGATGTGCTAATTTGGAAAGTAGCATACGCGTCTTGGCAAAATTAATTTAAGTGCGTCTGGGAAATGGGTTATAAAATTTAGGGAAGGTGAATAAAGTGTAAATTGTATCAAAAGTATAAATTCTGTTGTACTAGCATTATATGCAACCTACACTGAAAGGGCTGACAAACAATAAAATAACCCGCTGCGAGAATAGGTGTGACACCACAAATTAAACAGGGATGTTTCCATGCAATAGATCATTGTGAAAAAGGGTTTAATAAAATAAATGACAGCATTAAGTTGCTCAATTAATGTTTGGGATCCAGGATGGAAAGCCACATGCCAGTGATCAACAATACACTCCTCCTCTACATTTTAACGCAGCGTTCTTTAACCCTTTCGTTATTCTTTGTGGAGCTTTTTGACAAAAATAGTCAGCATTAGGTTCTTCAAGCACAGGTATCTCTTTTGTCTCTTTGCAGACCCATATAAGAGACTGTTTTTTTTAGCACATTCTTAGCTATGCACTGGTGCCAACTCCACATCAGTATCTCATTTCAGCCAGAAGATATAATGAAAAAATGTGGGGATATTTTTTACTTTTTACACCTATTTTGATGAATTTTTCAAATGGCTAAACAATTTTTAACCCTCGGAACACTGACCAAGGAAATGTCACCCTGAATGCCTGGAGACCAGAAATGCCAAATGTGTGGGTTTTCCTAGGGACTGTAGTTTGCAGAATTAATTACATAATAGAAGCGCAGATCACAACATTTTGGCAGAGTAACTGTTTATGCGGCACTGTTCATTTGATAACATATCAAACTCAGGACTATATGGACATTTTTAAAGGAAATCTAATTGCATACAAACTAAGGAATCTATTGGTACAAGCCAGACCTCCTTTGACCTGATCGGCAGCCCAGAAGAACACACTGAATATGATGTTTTGCACATTTTTTGTAGAGCTTGGCGGAACTCGTGGAGTTACAAAAAACTTCGCGAGATTCCATGGAATTCCGTAAAAAGGAGGAAACAGGCATATTAAGCTGCTTGCGCTGTGATTTAGCGCCAGGAGCTTGTTCCGCACTGAAAAATCAGCACAAACTGTACCATGTAGTGCGCAAGAGGGCGCAGCTTTGCGAGTTAATTTTGCTGTCGCTCAATAAGATTTTCTACTCAATCTGCAGCTTTCTGGCCACGAACGGACGTAATCTCCCATGTTAGGGAAATCTCGCCAGGTGTCCTCCTAGCAACTGAAAATTGTGCTAGGGGATGCCAAATCTTGCTCGTAAACTTACCGTTAGCGAGACACGCGCAGGATAAAAACACTACAGCACGGCGTTTGGCAGAATTTTCCCGGAACTCCGTGTTACAAGTAAAACGCAAAGTGACCAAAACTCCGCCGGTAGAGCGGAAGATATTGCCCACCCCTAATTTGAGCAATTTATTTTCCAAAACATATTAACATTCAGTTATCATCGAGCAGGAACATATCCCCACTAATACTTGACCACCAATTGTGTTCTTCTAGGTCTTCTGAGCATGATGGTGCCAGACATGGGGCTTTCCACAGTTCCCAGGTGCCCACATGAAGCAAACTGAGAGCAGTGCACTTCAGAAATTTGGGAAGCAGTTGCAAGAAAATCTTGGTTTAAAGAATCTAAGACCATCAGTCTCCGAGTTATACAATACCCTAGTACAACCATTTTGTTTAAACATCGAAACATCATAAGGTTTATAACAGTGGGTGCCAGACCTCCTCCAACCTGATTAGCTGGCCTTGAGATCATACTGAATAGGTCAGGTTACTAGCATTTTATTCTCCCAACATAGTAATTCCCTCCAATCTCTCTGGCACAGTAATATTTCTCTGCTAAAACTTCACTCCCAAACTGTGTTCCTCTGGGTGTCCGGAGTGTGCGCATATCAGCCATCCATTGGTTTTTCCTGGAAACAGGGTACCTGTCTTTTGGTCAAAGATACCAACCCAGGGACAACATTCTTGACCAGTTTCGGAATTTATGTCCTTTCTCAAAGGCAGCATTGCTTCCAATTTATCCCTCATTAGCTCATTACTCCCAAGTGAGCCTCTCAGCTAGTGCAGTGCATTTTGGGTTAGAAAATCCAAACACTACCCCCGTGGGTTGCCTTAGTCACATATGCCCTGTTTTCTGCCAGTGTTATTTGCCCAAAGGTCATTAAAACAATGCCGATCCTGGTGCTCCTTACATGGCTGCCCCAATAAACATGCCACGGACACGCTCTTGTCCTCCAGTGGTGCACTTCATGGCCAGCCGTATTAATGAAATCCAAGAAGTTGCCCCCACGGGACAACACTCTCGAATCAGTTGGATTTTATTGGCAGAAAACTCCAGTAAGCAACACTTCAAAGGCAAACCATGGCTGATGAGTTTCAGACTTTACGTCCTTTCTCAAAGGCAGCACATGTGAAAAGGGAGCATTGGTTCCAATTTATTCCCAATTAGCTCATTTCTTCCAAGTGAGCCTCTCGGCTAGTGCAGTGCATTTTGGGTTAGGACAATCCAGCTTACTTGCAGAGCTCTGAGACAATAGAACAATTATGAGTTTTTATCACACATTTACGAGAATAATTTAGAAAAGTGGGCTCTGAAGCAATTGTATACTTAGTGATGTTAAAAATGTTCTTTGTTAATTATTTTTTTAGCTTATTAGGACATCTGTCAGTCCAACTAGAAGATGTAAATATTTAGTATTAAATTTATATATCCTGCAAAGTTTATTTGGAGTTGCTGTTTTTGGAGATATTGTTTTAACCACTTAGGAGAAATAATTCTCTAATGTATTATCTGCGCTGCAGGATTTATTTACTTATATGAGCATATGTAACATCCATGCTTATTTTGGTACTTGATTTTACGGTTTGCTCTGTTACGAAGTATTTCTTTACAATTAATTGTCAGAAACGTACTAATTGACTGTCGTTACAAACAAACAAAATAAACTTTTGCTACTTCTTTTAGAGTTTTTCATTAGGGACTTGATTAGAAGATAATCTAAGAACTGCCACAATTATACTACACACGCTTATATTTACATTAAGAATTGTAAAAAAGTGGGATCTCAAGCACTTTATTACTACAATCCAAGATGGCACGCAAACAAAAAGCTTGGCTTTCATGATTGTTTTGCTGCAAGTATTTTTTTTAATGTTTTTGCACCGTCCCTTCAAAAATAATGGAGTGTTTACTACCTCTTGACCAGTGAAGAAGTAGATTGTTCTCCGAAAGGTGCAGTGTAGTTTGATGCTACCAATAAATCACCGATTTCCACCTTACAGTGCTCATGTTTTACTTCCTCAGCTATGAAAGGATTCCTTTCGTCTTTACATTTTACTAGGGCTAAGGCCTAGGGGGTATGTGAACTTTGATATATATTTTTATTAATTTTAACACCTACATATCTTAGGTTTCTATCTCTGCATGGCAGACCTTTCTAAGATTGGCATGTCAATGCTGCACAGGATGTTTGTAAGATTTAAAAAAAAAAAAAAAAAATCCCACTAAACCGGACAATTCCATCCAATCTCCGCTGCACAGGAATATGTGCCTACCAAGGTTTATGCCTACCAACAATGTGCTTATGGCTCTCTTGAGAGTAAGGGTGCTATGCATGCATGGTTTTCTATGGGTTCAGATCTTTATGCAGAGCATGATCCAGCAGGAGATTATTCTCTTCTGTACCTTGCCTTTTCTCGCTCTAGAGAACCCCACAAAGAGCTGATTGCTCTTTGTTGTGTTTGAAGTAACCGCTCAATACCACAAAGAAAGGGCAATCCATGAACCCTTTGTAAGCTTGGGTAACAGAATCAACTGAAGTAAATGCCAAGCACGTGAATAATTTACAGTATTTGCTCAACTTAATAAATAATGTTTATGCTTCTACTGAATACAACGTACTGCATAAATATGTGAGAATAAATCAAAATCTATTATTCAGGCAGATTCTACTAATACTTCGTAAGTCAAATAACACGGTAACACATTCAACATCCTAACGATTTGTTCTATGAAATGTTCCTTAAGCAAGCACGGATTTGTCACACATCTGTCAAACAGTGGTCTGTATAACATTATGTAAAACTTGCACAGAGGACAGATGCGTATTAATGACTTGTACCCCTTAAAAAGTCCAAGTCATCTTATTTGTAACTTAATACATGCAAACTGAATGCAACATTTTAGTTTTTGTACACTTGTTGTTTTACTTATGTTTATTTGTTTAGTTCCGTCTGTATATAATTGATTTTGAATGTCATTCAGTAGATGCATAAACAAATTATTAAGTGGTATAAGTACAGTAAATGATCCACTTGTAGGCCATTTATTTCAGTTAATGTAAAAGATCAACACTCTCATGGGGCACAAGCGATGGAGTCTCTACTCCTCAGAGAAGTGGGGTGAAGCACAGAATGCCAGCAAGGTAACCAACGTAGAACGGCATTCACAACTTTAGGCCAAAAAGATGCCAGTGTCCACAAAAATAGCTTGTCTGGGAAGAAAGTGGTGTACAGCGGGTTGACACAGCTTGAACTCACTCACGCTGTGCCCATGTTACAGCGACAAGGAATACTCTTTTGAACGTAAGAAGCCACAAGGGGCAGTTGTGAAGTGGTTTGAAGGGAGTGCACATCAGGAATTTAAGGACCAAATTAAGGTCCCATTGTGATATGGCGAAGGGAGCGGGAGGAAACAAATGTTCAAACTTTTCAAAAAGCGCATAAATGCACACAAACAAGGAGGGAAGATCTGGCAACCACAAAAAAGCTGATGGAGCTGAAAAGAGCCAACAGCAAAGAGTTGCCAGACTAGGGAGTAAACTAATAAAATGTCAGACATCTTTGCCTGAATGGGGTCTATCTGTCAAGCATCAAGCCACAAATGTGCCCCAACGACAAGCGTATACTTTTTTTTGTCGAGGGAAACCTGGCTGCCAAGATAACATCAACCCCTCTGGAGGAAGGGTGTAGGTGTTTAGTTGTTGCTTCTCAATCTCTAAGCTTGAAGCTGGAGATTGTAAAGGCCTGGGTGCAGAACCCTGCCCTGCTTCAACAGCCGATCCTCCCACAGAGACAGCTTGATTGGAGGACAGATGTTCAAGCCCAGGAGTTCTGGATACCATACTCTCCATACCCAATCCAAACCCACTAAGATAACTTGGGCCCAAGTCTGTCCTGATCTTCTTGAGAACTTTGGACATCAGTGGTATCGGCGGAAAGGTATACAGGAGTCCCGAGTCCACCTTAAGGCAGAACGCGTGTCAGAGTGAGAGAAATCTTGGAAACTTCAATGTGCAGAAGTGCTGTTATTGTGTGTTCCCACTGGTGGCATACATATTGAGCCAAGGTCATCCCCATTCCAGGAAAAGACCCAGTATCACCTCTGCGTTTAACTGCCACTTGTGATCAGCTAGGCGCGGACAGATGGGCTCATCTGCTCTGGCATTTAAAGATCCTGCCAGGTGGTTCACCACCAGGAATGTTCCTTGGTGGCCTAGCCATTTTCAGAGGTGCACGACTTCCCGGCAAAGAGTCAATTACCCTTCCCGCCCTGCTTGTTGCAGTACTACATGGCGGTGTAGTTGTCTGTGAGCACTTGTGCCAGGATCCCTTTGATGGATGTAAGGAAGGCTTTCAATGCCAAGTCGATGGCCCTTAGCTCCAGAAGCCTGATGTCGAGCTGGGATTCAGTTGGAGACTCAGCTCTGCTTCCCAACTCTTCCAGATGGCCACCTGTAGGAAAGAGACTTTTGGACATGATTAGCTCCCACCTTTTGCCTGGAAAATGATGTAGTTTCGCCTGATAGTGCAAAGGGTCCCTACCACCCATATCCCCTGTGCCAGATATCCTTCCCTAAACTGTACTTTTCGTTTCGCGATTGGCACCCCTTTAGCTCACATATAGGTCCCTAGTAAAAATTACCCAAGGCCTTGGGGTTAAAGAGGGTCCCTAAGTGCTACTGCATGAATTGTGCCACCCTAAGGGACTCCTCACCAAGCACATGCAAACTCCCACTGCAGCCTGCGTATCTTGGCGCCGACAAAACTGTATAGTCGACAAGGCACACATTCATGTGTGCCATGCTCATAGATACTGCATGATATAGAGGTAAGACACCCCTTTAGCAGGCCTTAGCCCTAAGGAAGGGTGCACTATAACTTTTGTGAGGGCATATCAGCATGAGTAGATATGCCCCTGCAATATTTGTGTCAATTCCTGGATATTGTAAGTGACCAGGAAAGCCATAGTAAGTGCACAGACTGAACACTCGTCATTACGAGTGCCCCAGCTCCATGATGGCTTCACTGAAATATGGGATGTTTGGTACCAAATATCTCAGCATAATAAACCTGCACTGATTTCAGTGTCAGATATATTAAACATTGTACACAGAGGACCCTTTAGAGGGATCACCAAAAACCTACCAATCCTTAGTGTAGTCACAATGGCCTGAGGCAGCTTGCTACCACTAAACAGTGTTCTGACCTCATGAGAAGTGCCTGCGTGCTCTGAGGTAGAGAACAATGCCTTTCCTTGGGGGATGTGTTCACACCTCCTCCTGGTCAGCAAGAGCCATCCATGGAGGCGAGCTTCAAAGGCCTTGCCGCCTTTGTAATGCGAATCCAGCCTCTCCTGTTCAAGGGAGCCGGCCCCCTTCCTAACCTCACCCCCTTTTTGATAGGAGGACAGGTGGGGAAACTAAGAAAGAATAGTTGTGCCGCCCTCTGCCAACTCCACCTCTCAGGTGCTGGAGCAAGGTGAAGTACACTTTTCAGTGCCCACCATCTTGAAGATGGTGGGACTTATCTAATCAGGGTTAGGACTATGCCCACCCCCCTCAGGAGGTGAGCATAATAGAGGGTGTAGACACCCCAGGTAAGGGGCCCATAGACCACCACTACCTGTCACTCCCTTGTAACACCCCTGAGTCTAGTATTCAGGTGGCATCCCTAGACCCTGAACTTCAGTTATCGACGACCTAAGAAGAGCTGGAAACTCCAGAGCCACACCTGCAGAGAAGATTGCAGCAAGCTACTGACTTGGCCCCAGCCCTACGGGCCTGTCTGCAGCCCTCGAAGATCCTACATCAAAAGACAACTCATCCACTTTGTACTGCTTCTGCCGACATCCAGTTTCTGTTGTATATCAATAAAAAAAGTTTACAGAAAAAAAAAAAAAGACAACTCGTCCGGCAGCCCAGCGACCTCCAGAACCTTGGGAGGACTGCCTGCCTTCATAAAGACCAAGATCTCCTGAGAACAGGAGACCTTTTCACAATGCAACCTTCTTCAAAGTAAAGACTCTGTGACCTGAAGAACTGCTAAATCTGCCCCGGTTCTACGTCTGCACCAGACGCCTCTGGCCTAAGTCCAAGAGGCCCACCGGTTCCAGCAAGGTTCCTTAGCACTACAGACCCCGAGTACACCATAAGTTGGCCTCTTCCAAACTCCTCGACGTCACCTGCAGCCTCTGCACTGAGATCCCTCAACCGCGACCTGCTCCGTTTCCGACACCAAAAGGCACCCCTGCGCCAGTCTGTTCTGTGCCTTGGTGAAGAGGACAAAAGGTATCCATATGTCCCCGAGCCTCGCAACTTACCTCTACAGCTCTTGGTTTCCTTTGACCGGCCTCCTGGCCTGAGTCTGGAGCCCCTTTCCGATTTGACCTGTCTCCATTGGGCACCCAATGCGGTCTTGGCACCCTGCACCTGGCAGACCCTGTGCCACTCGTGATGTAGTGTTGGTGCTGCCTTAGGCTCTGTCCAGTGTTGGCCTCAACCCTCGGAGAATGGTCTCCCCCACCTATACCCAAGCCGCTGCTACTTACCTGTAAGCAGCCTGTCTGATTGCCCTAGTACCCAATGATTTGTATTGAGAGCCCGAACTTTGCACCCTGCACCCAGCCGCTCCTGTGCCACTGGTGGTGTACTGTTGGTACTGAACTGAACCTTGCCAATAAGGACCTTAACTTTCGAAGACTGGTCTTGTAAGTCCATGTTGCCGATATGCATATTGAATGTTTTATTCCTCTCAAAGGAAAGTCTGAAAATTGCATTAAGTGTCCACTTTTTTCATTGAAAAGTATTTTTATTGCAAAACGTATTGATCTATGATGAAGTTCTGTGGTTCTACAAAATGAATATATAACCAAGTATTATTTTTGTAAATTGGTTTCAGATGTATTTATTGACTCATTTATTGCCACTGTGTATACAATAAATGCTTAACACTATCATCTGATAGGCCTAACTGCTTTAGCCTCTGTAAAGCCTCTGGGGATTCACCTCTTTTTGGTATAGTATACACCACCCCAACCCAAAAGTGATGCATTGGTCACCAATCTCAGCTCTAGATGGACAAGGGAGAAGGGTCAGCCACTGAATCAATTACAGTCCAGTAACCTCTACTGCTAATCCTTTGCAGCCTCCTTTGAAATCTGAACATGTTCAGAGAGATCTAGTTGATGTTGGGCCCACTGAAACTTGCCACCAGGTGTGCTTGACCAGCAGGAGACCATCAGTCCCAGCAACCTCAGAGCCGACCAAAATAAATAACAGGTTCAAATTATCAGCAGAAACTGTAGAAGGTTGGGGGATAATACATGCAGACCTCTGGACTGGTTGCTTAGGGAAAAGGCCCTAAATTCATAATACTTTGGAAAGGAAGCAAAGATGTGATGCTGCGGTCATGCAGCCGGTAATTAAACAGCACCCTTAGTACACATTTTATGAAGGTATAGAGTAAGCCACAACTTGTAGTCAGATGCACAGTTAATGCCTACCTAGTTGAAGTGGACTGCTTAAGAGTCATAGCGGACTAGAAGGACACATTAGAATCCTCATTAACACAAGAAAAGCTAGTGGCGGTAATAAACAATGTAAAAAAAGAGGTACAGGGAAACTATGGCTCTATTACACTATTTTCCTTATATACTTTCGTAAGTCTTGAGAAAATCCTGGAAGTTTTCAGGGAGGCACATTGCAATTCTTGCCACTCGCCATGCGTAGAGCTATAATTTTCATGAGAGCTGGCCATCTGAATGTGCATGGACACTGATGAAAAAAATGTAGGTAGAAAGGCAACTAACAGATTCATGTTGCACCCAGAGAAATGTTGACTTGTACCGTGTGGGAGTATGGCCCAGAGCCAAGAGTATTCACTGGAATCAGTAGAGGAACACTATGCCCATGTTGGCTCTTTCGTAAGTTGCTACAGCGTGCTAAGGAAGATTGAGAAGATGCAGTCTGTGCCTCATTTCCTGCGAAGGATACAGCTTCTGTACATGCAGCCGAAGGAAGATGTGAAAATGGGTTTCCCCTCTCACCGCTGCGGTTTGCAATGATGGAGGAACCATTTTGATGCAGCTTAGAGTCAATGTTGCAGGGATGGGAGATGACAGTCTAACCCTAATCATAATATCAATTGTGTGGTCGACACCCCCATATAACTGCCTAAGCCAGAAGTCTAAGATAATTATAGAGACTTCTAGCTTCAGATTCTAAACCTTTTGAATATTCCCCAGACATCAGGTTTCAGCAGTACTTCTGCGCACTGTGAGGCTCCACACTGATGCCACACTGCTTCTGAAATGACATGCGGAGCCTATATAGGTGCTGCTCCTACATGCCGATGTTAGTTTCTTTCTTTCCGTTGTTTGGGTATTGCAGTCTCTATGGCTACATGACAGTCATATCTAAAATTCACACAAATGGTATGGCATGAAAAGAAATGATCAAGGTAGAGGGCTGTATAACCAATTTTCCAAGAGTTCCAATCCTCTGTTACTGTGGTTTTTCTCAGAGCAACTGTCTTTGCTGCTGTGCTCTCTCTGTCCCCCCCACCTTTGCCCTGACAGCTCCCTTCATCCAGCCACCCTCAGGTGTGCAACTCATCCAGTTCGCAACCCAGCCACGCCTCATTTTCTAGGTCTCACCGGTCATCACAGCTCTGCCTTTTACTTCTGAGGGCCTCTATTTCTCTCTACTCCCATGTCAACAGAACCTGGGGCCTGGCACTGTCCCTCTTCTATGATTTACTAAACCCTCTCAGTCCCACTTTGGCACTCCTATATTCACAAAGCTGCAACATGTGGTACAAAGTACTTGATCTGCTTGGAACCACAATAATTCCCACAGTGATTCTCTCCCAATCAAGTTCCATTCCAGAAGCACAAAGCTCCTTGGCTTTCCATTCTGTAGCTGTTCTCTCCAGCGTATTCGTTTCCACTGCTGCCGTGGGGAGTCCCACCTCACCCATTGCTGCAAACATGCTGTGTCGCCATTTTACAGCTCACAAAAGAGAAGGGAGGGCTTCTCTTGGCTCCGGATCAAGTTTTACTTGCACCCAGGTTGCTTTTTTCAAATTGCCACTCTGTGTAGCATCACCCACAATTCCATTCTCTGCAGGTCCGGCATCCATAATGTGTAGGCAAAAGCTGGATGAGTCAGTATTCTGAGGGATTACAGGAGCTCCTTAATCGAGAATTTGATTCCAATATGGAAAATTTGAGCTTTACTTAAAATTTACTTAAAATTTACTTAAATCCTGCAGAATGGTCATTTGTTGAATGCATTTTAAGCCTAAAAAAATGCATCAAACAGACCATAAAAATGTATTCTCTTATTTGAGCATTACATCTGATCAGTTTTTGAACTGGAGACAGTTGCTTGCTGCTGGACAACAGAGCTTAATTTAATCTCGAGGAGCAGTATTTAGCGTCAGTGCTAGATTGGGATTTAAATAATTTGTTTACATTTTCACAGTAAATCAAGACTGCTCACATAATCAAACCAAGTGTCTGCTCACAGCACAGATAGGGAAGAAGTATGAGGGTACAGTAATGTCATTATCCTACAGAGCGAGGAGAACATATTGCCACGGCAACTGTTAGAGTATCTCCAGTCCACATCTTTGTGCCCTATGCATAAGCAAATGGGATATTATTATCTGGAAGACCACATAAAGGTTGGGCATTACTTCTAGAGTTGTCGAGTTGGTAATCCAGTAACTTCTGGAACCACAAAATCCTGCCCCATGAACAAGTTACTTATCTTCAGCCATGCACTTTTCTCTTGGATACCCTAAAAGCAACTTGCTCAACTTTTGACTGCCCCAAATGCCAGATTGGATTTGGACGCTTTTTCAACAATTGTTTTCACGTGCTAGTAGGTGGTGCCATCTGACTCTACAGTAGCATCATTCCAACTCCTGAAGCCATAGTGCAGAGCCACATATAGGTAACACTTCATGAGCAGACGCCAGTTAAAGCATTCTGCGCTGTTAGAAGTGGAGTTTCCGTACAAATCAGTAACTGTGATAGTGTGCACAAACTAATTTCCAACCTTATTAAGCATAGTAGTCCATTCCAAAGATGAGTGGGGAGTACGGAATCTGTATTTACAGTATTCACCTGTCACTTAAAGTATGTACTTTGTTCTTGCCTTTTAAACCGATATCAAAGAAGTATCTCCCCCCAAAAAAGTGAGCCTGAGGAGCAGACTTCACAGCAGTACACTCTGTAGGACAGAGTGGGCCAAATGGGCCTCTCTGTGAACCTGCGGCTCAAGGCAGTGTGGCTGGGTGCACACGTAGCTGCCTGGCTGATATACAACATCAAAAACACGCTGGCCAAGGATGCAGTGGAGAATCTAACTCTGGATGAGGTCCTTAGGGCCGTTCCACCAGCTACTTTATGGCCAATGCAAAGCACAATTTTATTCCGAGAACAATTTTTCTGGATATGGTCTATTTTCCGACTGCTCTGACCGTCTTGGCACCAGAAAAGCTCACAGGTGGTCGTTGTAAGAAAGTGCCCTCTTTCTGCATGGTTGCCCCCACTTTCTGCTGAACTGCTGATGTGCTTTGACTGAGTGTGTCCTGGGTTCCTGCCAAACAGGTACACAGTGCCTATGTTTTTTCCCTAAATTGCATTGCACAAAAAACTCAATTGGCACTCTTTGGACACAGGTCAGTCCCTTGTAAATTGTACCACAGGTACCAAGGCCACTTATTGTGCCACCATTAGAGGCCCTGTACTTTTACACACAGAGGAGTTGGTCTAACGGCTAGGGCAGTTGACCTTGAATCTGAGAAACTGGGATCGAGTCTTGGCAATGACGCTGAACATCCTGTGGTTATGGGCAACTCACTTAATCACCCCATGCCTAACAAAAATGAATGTGTGTCCTCATTTAAAGTAACTGGTGTAATGTAAAGCGCTCTGATACTCGATTCAGGTCAAGTTCCCGCTATATAAAACTCTGTTAAAATAAATAAATAAATAATAATAATAAAAAAAAACACTGCCTTTGCAGGCTGCGTGTTTTGGTGCAGAACAAGGTTTAGAGTCGACATGGCACACAACCCTGTGTGCCATGCCTACAACCCACTGCCCTGGCACAGGTCAGCCACCCCTCTATCTGGCTGCACTATACCAGTGGTGAGGGTACAGGTGCATGAGCCCTGTACCCCTACAGTGTCTAAGCTAATTCTTAGACCTTGTAAGTGCAGTAATGCCATTAAGAGTATATGGTGCTGGGAGTTTGTCATTACAAACTCCACAGCACCATAATGGCTACACTGAAAACTAAGAAGTTTGGTATCAAACGTCTCAGCACATTAAACCCACACTGATGCCAGAGTGGGATTTAATGAAAAATGCACACAGAGGGCATCCTAGAGATGCCCCCTGAAGAACGACCCAACACTAGTGTCCAGGCTCACCAGCTGCCACCACCAGACATGTTTATGACCCCTTGGGTCGAGAGGCTGCTGCTCTTGTGGGGTCTGAAACAAAGCACATCCTGGGACGAGGTGCTGAGCCTTTCTCCCCAAGATGGGCAGGGTCCATGAAGGGGAAGCTTCAAAGGCTTGCAAACCTTTGTGATCTTTCCCAGGCCCTTTGCTGCTTCCAGCAACTGGCCCCCACCGGTTCTGACCCCCCTTTGGGTGGGAGAATCGGCAGGAAAACCAAGTGAGGAAGGGAGGTGTGCCAACCCCACCCCTCAGGTGCAGGAGGTGAGGTGAAGCATAACACTCAGTCCCAGCCATCTTGCAGATGGGGGGGGACCCAGACAACCATAGTATGCCCCACTCCCACTGGAGGGTGGCATAATAGGGGGGGTGTACCCACCCCAAGCGAGGGACCCATTGGTCCCAACCTTTACCTACCTGTAACGCCCCTAAATTTAGTATTTAGGGGCAACCCTGAACCTTGCCTACCCAGGCAAGAATCGACCAAGAAGAACCGAAGGAGGACTGAAGAGCGGTGCCGCGCTAAGAAGAGGAGAACGTCCACTGACTCTGCCCCAGCTCTACCGGCCTGTCCCCACCTCGAACCTGCAGAAGCGAAATCCTGTTGTGTCCTGCAGCCAGCAACCTCAAGAACTCCAAGGACCTGCCCTGCCTTCCACAGAAAAGACTATCACGTGAGCACTAGATTTGCTCAGCCACAGACTCTGGCTCCAGCCAAATCCACGCGTCTGCACCACTCTGCACCAGACGCCCACGGCCCGAGTTCGAGTGGCCCAACACCACGAGGAAGTCTCCCCAGCGATCCTGACCTGAGATCTGGTGAAGCCTGCAGCCTCTTTCTGGAGGATCCCCCCCGATCGTGAGCAGAGCTCGTAAGAAAACCCGATGCCTAAAGACACCCCCTGCACCCAAAGTCCCAAGGCCTTTGGGGGCCCAACCGACAGTGTCCCAGCATCCCCAGGCATCCTAACTTACCTCTCCAACCAGGGGTCCCCTCCAGAAGATCTTCGGCCCTGAGCCTGCAGTCTTTGTTGAAACCCCATTGGATAACATTGGGCCTCAGCACAGGTAAGTGAAATAAATGCGTTGCAAAGTTCTTATGCAATGTTTTACAATTGAATGCAAGTTCAAATGCAGGACGTCGCATCCTGGATGAGCAACAGCTGCCTGAAGTTCAACTCAGAGAAGACAGAAGTCCTCGTACTCGGAACCACCCAATCAGCATTGAAAACCACCTGGTGGCCCACCACACTCAGCAGCCCACCGACCCCCACGGACGGCGCTAGAAACCTCGGCATCGTACTCGACTCCTCCCTCTCCATGAACAAGCAGGTCAACACCATTGCAATCAATAGCTGCTTCAACACCTTTGCATTCTCCGAAAGACCTTCAAATGTCTCCCCCCCCTCCCCCACCCCCCCTGAGTCAAGGAAGACAGTCACCCAAGCACTCATAACCAGCAGATTGGACTACGGAAACGCCTTCTACGACAGCATCAACAAGTCTCTACTCCACAAGCTCCAGATGATACAGAACACCGCAGCCAGACTCATCCTCGGCATCCCCCGACACAAACACATCAGCTAACACCTACGGAAGCTCCACTGGCTCCCCGTCGAGAAGAGAGTCACATTCAAGATACTCTCCCACGCCTACAAATGCCTCCACAACACAGGACCCCAATTCCCCAATGAGAAAATCGCCTTCCACGTACCCAAAAGAAACCTCTGCTCCACCAACCTCGCCGAAGTCCTGCGCATCCGCTGAGCCAGAACAGGGAGAAGAGCCTTCTCCTACATCGCGGCCAAGACCTGGAACAAGCTCCCTATTGACATTAGATGCGCCCCCTCCCTGAACACCTTCAGGATGGCCCTCAAAACCTGGCTCTTCGAATGAATGGAACTGCTGTCCCCGCCCCAGTGCCTTGAGACCCCCACGGGTGAGTAGTGTGCTTTAAAACTCCCCGATTGATTGACTGAGAAAGAAAGCCTGGGACTGAAGCACCAATTCTCTGAGAGGGTGTGCTGGAGTAATGAGGAAGACCGTCTTAAGGATTAAAAATCTTAGGTAACAGCTGTACATAGGCTCGAAAGTTATGCAAATCAAGAAGATTAAAACAAAGTTATCTGAAAAGCCCAACAAATAACCAATAACACTGACCATAGTAAGACCTTTTTGGAACAACGACTGGACAAAAGAAGTATATCAGACAATTTAACCAGCCACAGATAAGCCCAACAGTCTTCAAACCAGACCAAACTTCACTCAAAGCCAAGACAAAATAGACTTTGAGGACAGGTAGTGAACCACCAAGCGTACTGAATCTCTATGGGCAGCTAAAGGTCATTCATTGATTCTGCTCAATGTCCACGCTTGAATTAGTAGATTGTGGCAAATGAGATAAAGAACTCTGCTGTGTTGCTGGAACAGCAGATCCTCCTGCACAGATGGATGAAGCAGAGGACAAATGCTCAGGCTGCGCATCGGAGTATCACACTGTCCCTGTCCAATCTGGAGCTATCAAGATGATCTACACCAAGTCTCTGCTGACCTTCTTCAGAACATGGGAAAGCAAAGGAGGGTAAAGGCAACGGAAGTCCCACAGAAGTAGGAATGTGTCCCTTAGGAAGCCTTGAGGTGGCAACTATAGAGGCAACATGTATTCTCTGAGGTATAAACAATTCTATTCAAGGTGTGCCCGACAGGGCAAAGATGCCTTGCACTAGATATGGCTGCCCACATCAGTCATGGTTGGCTTGACAATCTGCTGAGGCCATCTTACCTGGTATTCAGAAATGCTTCCAGATGGCAGACAGTCAGAGATTACCTAAAGAAAAGCCTCTGTATCGTCCGGACCAGAACACAGAACTGAGCCCTAAATATCTGCATTATTTATATCCTGAATGTCCTGGAATCCTGGGGGGAGATAGGGTTTGGGGAGTCTTTAAATGACAGGCTAGAAATACCCTTTTTCAGGGAACCTTCTGCAGCCAAAGTGGGATATTGGCTCAGTGATAAAGAAACTTGGGGGTCAAAAGCACGGAGATAGATATTATTCACTCAGGAACTGACCACCACCAACATCCTCTTTGTGAATACCCAAGGGACTTGCTGAGGCCAGAGGGCAGAACGGGGAACTTAAAGTGTTCTCTATCCACAACAAATTGAAGGAATTGCCTGCGGCACTAGGGGAGGGGGCGGGCACTTGAAAGTAGAAGTCCAAGAACACAGGGCCGTAGCCACTGGGAGGGCCGGACAGGCTAGTCTATATTTTAGTTTGGCTGCCCTAAAATTTATAGGTTTCAGCTTTATAATTTTCATATTTCTGTACAACACTTAAGTGTGCTGCCAGACTATGTTCAGGCTACAGGCAGCGCTGAAAGTCGGTCCGGCAAAAAGAAAGTAATAAGGATAACCTGGAACAGTTGTCTGCTGTGAACCTGGGCAAGGGGGTTGGGGCAAAAGAGTTCCTGCATCTTCTGTGAAAAGAAACAGACAGGAAGGAGGCCAGGGAAAGGAGCTGAGCAGGTGCATCATCGATTAGCTCTGCCTATGGATGCTATAGTTATGGATTCTATACATTTTTGCCACCTATGCACAGCAGGGTCAGTTTTATTTTCGAGTAGCACAAGAGCAGGTTGATATCATGTTAGAAACAGGAGGGATATCGTTCCTTGCTTGGCAGTGCACAGCAAGTGGCAGGTCTGTGTGACAGACCATGCAGTACATTTCACCACCCAACTGTGAGCATTGTGCATACAGAAGTCCATGAATATCAGGAACTGCACTGCCCCTGCTGGCAGTCTTCTTCAGCTTACTATGCCTTTGGTGCTGCCCGCACCGGTTACAGCAATCTGCTTTACTGCCTCAATGCATGCACAGATCTGCACTGACTGGAGGAGAAAGAAAAGAACAGATGTCAGCATGTTGGGGTGACGTATATATAGGCACAGTGCACGTCACTTCCGCCGCAGACGTCGTCGCCATGTGTAGCTGAATGACGCCACCTACTGGCGTGCAAGGGTACTCCTATCTGGATACAGTCTGACGCCTGGGGATAATTGTAGGGTGAGGAATCTGCGGATAGAAGTATCTATCAGATCAGAGATGCTTCTGAGACAATTATGTCTTGCGCCTGGGCTTAATTGACTAAGAAATACAAATCAAAAGAACAAGTTACTTACCTTCGGTAAACCCATATCTGGTAGAGACTATATCTAGGCGCAGAGTCCTTACCTTTGAATTTCCCTAGGAGTCCGACCGGATGGATCCGGAAGAATTTTCATGAGCAGTACCCCTGCACACCAGTCGGTGGTGTCGATCGGCTCCGCGTGCGTTGTCGGCCTCGTCCACGCCAGAAGTGACGTTGCGGTACCTATAAAGGCGCTGTAGCAAAGTGCTCCTTTTTGCATGATTACCCCCACTTTTTGCCTGACACATGATGCAGTTTGGCTGGGTGTGCCCTGGGTCGCTGCCAATCAGGTTTCCAGGGCCTGTGTTCTATCCCAATGCTGTACCCCCAATTGGCATATCTCTGACCACAGGTAAGCCCGTGGTAAAAGGTACCATGTGTACCAAGGGCATTGTGACCAGGGAAGACCTCTAAGGGTTGTGGCACCTGTTGTGCCACCCTTAGAGGCCCTGTACATTAACACCCACACAATGGCACTGCATTCTGCGTGCCTTAGTGCAGAGAAAAGCGAAGAGTCGACATGGCACACATCCCAGTGTGCCATGCCTGCAATCCCCTGCCTGCGGCCTAGGTAAGGCATCCCTCTGGCAGGGTGAACTAGACTACAGGTGAGAGTACAAGTGCATGACATTGTAAGTGCAGTAAAGCCATAAAGAGTATCTGGTCTGTGAATTGGTTATTACAAACAGCTCCATAACTGGCTTTACTGAACACTGGAAAGTTTGGTAGCAACCTTCTCCGCACAATAAACCCACACGGATGCCAGTGTGGGATTTAATGTAAAAGGCACTCAGAGGGCATCTTCGATATGACCCCCTGAAAAATGACCACACTGGTGTGGTTCCTTAATGGCTACCCGCCATTTGCCACCACCAGACAGGTTTCTGTACCCCTGGGTAGAGAGCCTCTGCTCTCTGGGTCCAGAAACAAAGCCAATCCTGGACAGAGGTGTCATGCCTCCTCCCCCAGGATGGGCTGGGTCCATGAAGGGGAAGCTTCAAAGGCCTGCCGCCTTTGTAAGCTGTCCCTGCATTTGCTGCCCCAGCAGTTGGCCCCTACCGGCTCTGACCCCCCACTTTAGGCGTGAGACTCAGCAGGAGAACCTAGTTAGGAGAGTTGTGCCCACCTTTGCCAACCCTACCCCTCAGGTGGGGAAGGCGAGGTCAGGCACACATCTCAGTCCCCTCCATCTTGAAGATGAGGGGTCCCAGCCAATTAGGACGAGGCTTCTGCTCTCCTCACACTGGAAGGTGGCATAATAGGGGGTGTACTCACCCTAAGGAAGGGACCCATTGGTCCAGACCTGCACATCACTGTAAACGCCCATAAATTTAGTATTTAGGGTTGGCCCTGAACCTTGCCTCCTTAGATTCGAGGAAGAAAGAAGGAGTGAAGAGCCGCGCTGACCCGGGAAGAGGACACCAAATGCTTTGGCCCCAGCCCTACCAGCCTGTCCTGACTCTGGCCGGACTTAAGCAGAAACCCCGGCGTGTCCAGCAGCTCAAAGCCTTCCAGAGCCCGGAGGACCTGCCCTGCATTCACCTTACAGACTCTGAAGCCCGTGAAAACCAGACTTGCTCAAAACACTCACCCACAAAATCCATATCCAGGCAGCTCTGCAATTTTGCACCATTCTGCACCCGACTCCTACGGCCGGAGTTCGAGTAGTCAAACGCATTGAGGAGGTCTCCCCAGTGATCCTGACCTGGGATTTGGTGATCCGCGACCTTCCTAAAGACTCAAGCCGAAGCCTGCAGCCTCAACCTGAAGAGTCCCGCCTCCGACCATGGCCGTGGCAGATAAGACCCGACGCCAAAAGACATCCCTGCACCAGACGCCCCACAGCCTTGGGTGGCCCAACTCACGATGTCCAGACATCCCCCAAAAACCCAACTTACCTCTTCAGCTGGTGGTCACCTTCAGGAAGCCTCCCTGACTGAGCCTGCAGCATCTTTTCCAAACCAGAGATCTTCATTTAAATCCACACAGTCCCCGACATCTCGTTGGCACTCTGCATCCGGCCGCCCCTGTGCTGCTGGTGGTGCAGCTTCTGTGCTGATTGTTGGCCCTTGCAGTGCTGATCCTAACCCCAGGAGCTTTCCTTCCACAGCCAAGAGGCCTGCTCGCAAGCAGTCCCTGACCGAAGGCCCTCTTAGCACCATTAGCTAACATTGAGCCTCTGCACTCTGCACCCAGCCGCCCTAGTGCCGCTGGTGGTGCAATATGAGTCCTAATTGGACCTTTGGCAACCTTGGTTCTAACCCCCCAAAGCCATACTCGTAAGTCATTTACTTACCTGTAAACCGTTAACACTCTTTCCCCGTAGATAACCAATGTGTCAAGTTTTTTCCTAAAAATGTTCTGTCGAGCTGAACTTTTTGTATGAAAGAAAAGTAACTATATTGCAAAACTGAAAAAGTCTTACTTAGCTTGTATTGTAGGATCCACAGTGTGGTATCTAGTCATACCACCCATGTAGTCTATGTTATCCAAAAGTAGAGTTAAAAATAATCAAACGTAATTTCCATGCAATTTAAACAGTTTTCAAAGCATATACAAACCTGTAACGATTGAAAAACCATTCCCAATTTAATTACCTTCTCACAATCCTAAGTACAATTTACCTACCTGTGCCAAATCCTGCTTGGTGCTAGAAATAAAACAGAAGTATACCTTTTTTTTTTTTTTAAAGACTTACCCTATTGGTCTGAATTCGGTTTCTGAGGGTGTAACATCAGTCATTGATTGAGTGGTTACAATAAATGCTTAACACACCCTCCTGATAACTGCTCGCCCACACTGCCACAAAGAGAGCTGTTACCATTTATCTAATTTAGCCTCTGCTCTACCTCTGGGGGCTCCCTGGACTGGGACTCTGTGCACACTATCCCTCACGTTGGTACAATATGTACAGAGCCAGCTTCCTACATAGGTTAAACGAAGAATCACACAATATGTATATACAGATATGTCTATTTATTACACAACACTCCCTTTGGTTTATCTCCTACCCAGAGATATCAACACAAATACACACTAATACTTCAATTGCAATATGCTAAGTAGCACTAAATGCAGTGGTCTCCAGGGGGAGACCCAACCATATATTAAGAAAGTGGAACACAAACTGCAGGAGAAGAAGTGACTTGGACCAGAAGACCAGAGGAGCCAGGGACACAAGGAACCACCAAAGGTAAGTACCCAGGATTCCCATGGAGGCTGTGTGCACAGTAGGAACACAGCCGTGTGCCCAATGGAAGTCAATAGAGAAGCTGCAGTTGCAGGTTTGCACATTAGAAGGACCCTTCCCAGAGGACCCTGATGAATGCCCTTGGAGGACGGAAGGTTGGAGAGCCACCCCAACTGTGGATGCCCTGGAGACCAGGTTACCTACACCAGGGAAACCAGGTGCATGGGGGCGAAGAGACGTTGGAAACCTGCGTAGACAACAATGGAAGACGTGCCTCTGGAGAAAAAGGTGAAGAAGTCCGGTGGAACCCAAGGGTGGATTCTGGAAGTGAAGAACCGGCAAGCAGAGGGGACAGACTCTATGCCACTCAGGAGTGACCAGGAGGCACTGAAGAGCAATGCCCACCAATGTCGGGCAGTTCAGATGAGTGGATGGTGACCTAGTCACTGCCGCTGTGATGACCAGGCGATGCTGAGGAAGACTAGGAGCAGTGCATGAACTGTCCCACATCAGAGGTTGGTGACCCGGGGGTCAGTGCCCAGCAGGAGCGCCAGCAAGTCTTGGTAGGCGCAACTGGCGTGGAGAACGAAGTAGTAGCAAAGTTAGGACCAGCATGGTCCAAGGGACTCACAACAAGTCAGAGCAGGCCAGAGCAAGCAGGGGAGCCCACTGAAACAGGAGAAGACCCTCAGGAGGACCCACAGGCCAAAGTCACAGGAGCCGCAAGAGGACATCAAGCAGCTCATCGAGACCCACGGCGAAGAGGATTCGGTGAGGACGCTGTACTTGGCAGGAAGAGATGCTGGAGGTTCTTGAAGATCAAATATCTGTGAAAGGCAGAACCAACAAGCCTTGGCAAGTCAACACGGGGCACAAAAGTTGGGTCCCAGCAGTTCTGACGAGGACCTCAAAATTGCACAGAGGACAGGTCAGGCCACAAGGGTGTTGCAGAACCACCACCTGTGTTGCTGAGCCTTGCGAAGTCCGTGGGGCGTCAGGAGCAGCAGACCGGTCAGCTTTGTTGCAGTGCCTGTAGATGCAGGGGAGTGACTCCACGCCAAGGGAGACTACTTTGGGTGTCCTTGATGCCCACAGGTCTGTTGAAGATCCTGGAGGAAGCACAGACACAGATGAAGAATACCTGCAGAACAGCGAGACCAGGAGCATCAGGAGTCTTTCTTGGTGCAGTCTTGGTTCCAAGCTCAGTCCAGTGAATTCCAAGTATCACAATGGTTGATGGGTGAAGAGTGACGTGGTTTCAGTCTAGTCCCACGACGAATCTGAAGAGTCACCCTTGGGTAAGCCCTAAAGTACCCTAGGGAAAGTGTTGAAACAACTCAGGGGTCCCCTCCAGAGGAGGGGCTGGACAGAGGGGAGGATACTACCATGTCCTTTGTCCAGTTTCGCGCCAGAGCAGGAGTAAAGGGATCCCTGAACAAGCTCAAATCGGAATATTAAAAAAGAGGGCACCTAATGTGCCCTTCCACGAAGTCTGGTGGCTCTGGCAATCGCCCCCACCCCGACTAATACACGAAAGTCCTGCCTGGGAGTTGGTCACACCTCCCTGTGCCAGGAAACCTATTGTTCTACCTTCCCCTGCTCAAGATTGGCTCAGTAGCAGGAGGCCAGAATCGGGTCAGTGGTCGGCAGCAGCACTAGCTTGCTCTCAGACCCTGAAAGGCTCTTACCGGTAATAAATGCTCCCCAAGGGAGCCGCCAAGTACATGGAATCTTACTTCAAACACTAGAATTGGTGTTGGGATAGGATTCCAAAATGTTTGATACCAAACATGACCGGGTTCCGTGCAGTCACTATATAGTTAGACATCTGTAAATGACTGATGTCCACTATATTGAAATGGCTGACTGCACATACAAAGCCTGGAGAATCGAATCCGGGGTTTGTAGGGGTGCCGTGCTTATGCAAGGGCACCCTCACACTTATAACCAAGCACCCTGTCCTCAGGACTGAAGAGCCTGCCATAGGGATGACATAGGTTTTAAGTGTAGTGACTCCAGATATAAGGAAAATTATATCTGTTGTTAACACCAACTCACACAGGCTGCGATCGCAGGACTGTAGTCAAAGTTTAAGTGGACTCCCATGGGTGGCACAATACATGCTGTAGCCATTGGAGACCTCTGGTGTACCTATGACCTGGGTACCTCAGTACCATATACTAGGGACTTATAAGGTTACACCAGTACCTAATTGCGGATGTACAGGAGTACTTACCATGGGCAATTTAGGGATAAAGCTTAGTGACTGGGGTCCTGATTAGCAGGATTCCAGTCAGACTAGACAAAAACACACTGACATTAGGCAAAAGGTGGGGGTTACCATGCTAGAAGGATCCCACCTTCCAACACCCTGGGTGCCGGAGCCCTTGCAACTACCAGGACTTGTTGCGTGTCCAGTCCGGACAGCATCGACGCCAAACCCCACCTGTCGTCGAGGGACGTCAGGATCCACAAGATCTGCATCCAGAGTGGACATGGTGTCCTGTTATCTCTCTCTCTCTCTCCAGGTTGTCCAAGTGAAGTGAGTGCCTCTAACTACAGCAACTTGCCAGACTAAACACCTCTGCACCAGAGGCCCCCCAGCCAGGGTTCACGTAAAACAGCTGTGTCCTTGTGTTCCAGAGACCCTCAAGAGCCGAGCCCCTTTGCGTCCTGCAGAACTTGTACCCAAGTCCCCCCCTGGCAGCCTTTATTTATCAAGTACTTTTGCCGTTGACTATGTTTCTTCCAAAGGCTCATTCCTGAAAATAGCTGATTGTATTTTTGCTACTATTACAAAAATGTACAACTCCGAAAGTACTTACCTGAATCCAATGATCTTGGTGTCTAAAATTATTTAGAAATCTTTTTTTTTTTTTTAATTAGTCCCGAGTTTCTTTTTGAGTGTGCACAACACTACCCTGTGATAAGCCTAAGCCGCTCGACCACGCTAGCACAAAAAGAGCACTTGGGTTTATATATTTTAACCCTGTAAACCAATAAGGGTTGTCTACACTTTTTGCATGGTGTGGCCTTACATTGGCACTACCACATTAAAGCCAGCTTCCTACTAGGGTAGAAAGGCTTTAAATGCAAGTCGGATCGCACTGAGCTCCATTATATTGATGTGGAGTCCGGCTTCAGCCAGAGACCAGTGTCCTCTGATCTCTACCTCTCCCAGATGGCCACCCCATCCAAGGAGTGATACATCTGTCACTACTATCAGAGCTTGTTGGGGAAGGGAGAGGGGTCTGCTTCTGACCCAATAACGTTTCGTTAGCCACCACTGCAGATCTTTTGCAGTTCCCGCCGAGATCTGGACCAGGTCAGAGAGATTCCCCGATGTTGCGCTGGAACTACAGGTCTGGCTGCAGGGCCCGCTATTGCCAGCAGGCATGTGTCACCAGCAAGATGCAGGAGGCCATGAGGCCCAGCAGGGTCAGTCTCACCGTGACCCAAGCTAGAGGCTCAAACATTGGTATCATAGCACAAATATCTTGAACTCGCCGCTTGGGAGTACAAAACCAAAACTGCACTGTGTCCAGAACAGCTCCGATGAAAGGGAGTGTCTTACAGGGAGTCAGGTCGACTTCGGCATGTTGATGGTCAACCCCAGCGTGTGAAGAAGGTCGGACATAATCTGGAGGTGGGAAACGACAGCCTGGGCCGAGCCCGCCTTCAACAGCCAGACTGGCACCCCTGTTCTTCGCAGATGCGCTGCAACCACTGCCATCCCCTTGGTGAACTCCCATGGGGTGCTGGTAAGGGCAAACGAGTACAGAACTGAAAATGCTCGTGGCCTACCGTACACTGTAGATAACATCAATGGGCAGGCAGGACGGGAATGTGGAAATAGTCATCCTGCAAGTCCAACGCTACCATACAATCTCCTGGGTCCAAGGAAAACAAGACCTGAGAAAATGTGAGGAGTATGAATTTCTTTTTCTTGAGGAATACGTTGAGGTCTCGGAGATCTAGAATAAGACTAAAGAACAAGTTACTTACCTTCGGTAACGATGTATCTGTAAGAAACATTAGTAAGTTAGATTCCTCACCTTAGAATATCCCCAGGCGTCAGACTGGATCCGGAAGATTTTTCGTCAGCAAAACCCCTTGCGCGTCGCTAGGCGTCGTCTGCGGCTCCGCGTCCGTCGTCGGCGTCGGGCGCCGGAATGACGTCGGAGTACTTAGACGCCGCCCTCGCTCGCTGACGTCAGTTCTTGTACATAGCCTTCCGCGCCAGGAACGCAGAGCCATGCAAGATACCGACACTGGTGCCAAAAAATTCTAGGGCCCTGAAAGGGATAGCCTTAACCCTAGATGTCAGTTCGCAGAACGGGGAGGATGGGTGGGTCGGTGAGGAATCTAACTAACTAATGTTTCTTACAGATACATCGTTACCGAAGGTAAGTAACTTGTTCATCTGAAAGAAACACGTTAGTTAGATTCCTCACCTTAGAATAGATACCCAAGCAATACCATCCCCGGTGGTGGGTCTGCAAACCAAGATCACACCAGAAAGTCCTGGAGGACAGAACGGCCAAAGAAGCCATCCCTCCGGACTTGGCTGTCTAGGCAATAATGCCTGGCAAACGTGTGTAGCGAAGCCCACGTAGCCGCCTGACAGTTGTCCTGCAACGGGACTCCCCGTCCCAAAGCAGTAGTAGCCGCTGTAGCCCGAGTGGAATGGGCGCGCAGCCCCACAGGAGGGTCCTTTTTCACCAAGGAGTAACAGATTTTGACACACAAAACGACCCACCGGGAGATGGTCCGTTTGTGCACAGCTTTTCCCTTCTTAGCACCCACGTATCCAACGAAAAGTTGGTCGTCCACCTGGAACTGTTTTGTGCGGTCCAAATAAAAAGAGCGCACGCTTTGGGTCCAGACGGTGGAGCCTCTCTTCCTCTTTGGAAGGATGCGGAGGCGGAAAGAAGGTGGGCAAGGTGACACACTGCCCAAGATGAAAGGGAGTCACCACTTTCGGTAGAAAAGAGGGACGAGGCCGAAGGACAACCTTGTCCGGATGAACAGAGAGAAAAGGAGGCTTGGACGATAGAGCCTGGAGCTCACTCACCCGTCTAGCCGAGGTGATGGCTACCAGGAAAGCAGTCTTAAGCGTCAGAAGACGAAGAGGACAATTGTGAAGAGGCTCAAAGGGAGCGCACATCAGAAATGTGAGAACAAGATTCAAGTCCCACTGAGGCATTACGAAAGGAACAGGAGGGAACGTATGAGTAATGCCTTTAAGAAAGCGTTGAACCACAGGGGACTTGAAAAGAGAAGGCTGATCAGGAAGCCGTAAGAAGGCAGAGAGGGCAGCAAGATAACCTTTCAAGGTGCCCAGGGCAGAGCCCTGCCGGGCCAAAGAAAGAAGAAAGAGGAGAACCTCAGAAAGAGGGGCGGAAAGGGGATCCACAGCCTTTGCTGTGCACCATGCCACAAATCTGTTCCACCGGCAGGCGTATACCGTCTTTGTGGAGGGACGCCTGGCTGCCAGAATGATATCACAGACTTCAGGAGGCAAGTCAAATGGCATCAACTGCCGCCGCTCAATCTCCACGCATGGAGGTGGAGGCTGGACAGGTTCGGGTGGAGGACCGTCCCCTGCTGCTGCGACAGAAGATCCTCCCGAAGGGGCAGACGTATCGGAGGATCGGTCAACATACTGAGTAGCTCGGGATACCAGTACCTTCGTGCCCAATCCGGAGCCACCAAGATGACTTGGGCCCGGTCATGCCTGATCTTCTTCAGCACTCTGGGCAGAAGTGGTATAGGCGGAAAGGCGTACAACAGACCGCAACTCCACTCGTGACGAAAAGCGTCGCCGAGCGAGTGCCGCCTTGGAAATTCCAACGCGCAGAACTGCTGACATTGCGTGTTCTCTTCGGTGGCGAATAGATCTAACCAAGGCTCTCCCCACTGCTGAAAGAGACCTTGCGCCACTTCGGAGTTCAGACGCCATTCGTGATCCATCATGCACCGGCGGCTGAGTTCGTCTGCTCTGGCGTTCAGAGAGCCCGCCAGATGTTGAACCACTAGGGTGACGCCCTGGTGTTCCAGCCACGTCCAGAGGCGCAGAGCCTCCTGACAAAGGGTCCACGACCCCACCCCGCCCTGTTTGTTGCAATACCAGATGGCGGTGGTGTTGTCCGTGAACACCTGCACGACACTTCCCCTGACAGAGGGAAGGAAGGCTTTCAGTGCAAGTCGGATCGCTCTCAACTCCAACAGGTTGATGTGGAGACGAGACTCCGCCGGAGACCAGAGGCCTCTGATCTCCGCCTCTCCCATATGGCCACCCCATCCCAGGAGGGACGCATCCGTCACTACGACATGCTCCGGTTGGGGAAGGGAGAGGCTCTTGCCAGTGACCCAATCGCGGTCCGTGAGCCACCACTGCAACTGCTGTGCAGTGCCCTCCGAGATCAAGACATGGTCGGACAGGTTGCCGTGATGCTGGGCCCACTGAAAATTCAGGTCCCACTGCAGAGCCCGCATGCGCCGCCTGGCGTGATGCACTAGTAGGATGCAGGAGGCCATCAGCCCCAGAAGCCGCAACACTAGCCTGACCGAAACCCAGGATAGAGGCCGAAAGATGGGAATCAGGGCCTGTATATCCCGGACCCGCTGTTCCGGAGGATAGACCCGGAACTGCGCCGAATCGAGAACCGCTCCGATGAAGAGGAGCGTCTGAGAGGGACTCAGGTGTGACTTCGGCACGTTGATGGAAAACCCCAGCAAATGCAGGAGATCCGACGTAGTCTGGAGGTGGGAGACGACTGCCTGGGGCGAGCCCGCCTTCAACAACCAGTCGTCGAGATAGGGGAAGACTGGAACCCCTGATCTGCGCAGATGAGCTGCGACCACCGCCATCACTTTCGTGAACACCCGAGGGGCACTGGTGAGGCCGAAGGGGAGCACGGTGAACTGAAAATGCTCCTGGCCCACCGTGAACCGCAGGTAACGCCGGTGGGCCGGCAGGACGGCGATGTGGAAATATGCGTCCTGCAAGTCCAACGCTACCATCCAGTCTCCAGGGTCAAGGGCAGCTAGAACCTGAGCCAAAGTCAACATTTTGAACCGTTCCTTCCGGAGGAAGGCATTGACGTTCCTGAGGTCCAAGATAGGGCGTAGGCCCCCTTTGCCCTTCTTGGGAACCAGAAAGTAGTGGGAATAACAACCACGACCTACTTCTGGGCTCGGAACGCGCGCAACGGCCTCTTTGGCCAAGAGGGCCGAAACTTCCTCTCGCAGAAGATTCAAATGATCCTCCGAGATACGGTGGTGCTGCGGTGGCATGGCTGGAGGGGTCGTCTCGAAGGGGAGGGAGTAGCCCCTTCGGACGATTTGCAGCACCCACCTGTCCGAGGTGATGGTACGCCAGTGGAGCAGGTGATGGCGAACTCTGCCGCCCACTGGCGAGGAATGGGCCGGAAAGCTCGGACTAGGAAGGCTTGGAGGCGGATGCTGCCGGGGTGGATGTGGGCTGACCACGTCGTCCTCCAGAACCGCCTCGGCGGAAACCACGTCCGCGCGCAGGTTGGTTCTGCGGCTGGTGGCTAGGCGGACGTGAGGAGGCACCCCTTCCTTGGCCACGAAAGGGGCGAAAGGCGGAAGTTTGCGACCGCGGGGCCGAGAGGCCCAAGGACTTGGCCGTAGCCCGGGAGTCCTTAA
The DNA here is from genome assembly GCF_964204655.1 of Triturus cristatus. Classification (NCBI taxonomy): domain Eukaryota; kingdom Metazoa; phylum Chordata; class Amphibia; order Caudata; family Salamandridae; genus Triturus; species Triturus cristatus. The sequence goes on from NC_140588.1 coordinate 924,761,052, forward strand.
AGCGATTCAGCGCACTGTCCGCTTTCTCACCAAAAAGGCGAGTGCCATCAAAGGGCATGTCCATCAGAGTGCTCTGGACATCCCCCGAAAAGGACGTGGACCGCAGCCAGGCGTGACGTCTAAGCGCCACCGTGGTAGAAATCGCCCTACCCAGCGAGTCCGTAGTGTCAAGCCCACATCGGATTGCATGTCGTGCTGCATCCCTCCCATCGGCCAGAGCCTGGGTAAGTCGTGTCTGGGCCTCCTCCGGACACAGGGGCAGCACGTCCTCCACCGTATCCCACAGAGAGTGGGAATAACGGTCCAAAAGACAGGCGGTGTTCAAGGACCGCAGACCCAAACTAAGGGAGGAGAACAGCTTTTTGCCTAACTGTTCCAGTCTCTTGGAATCCCGGTCCGGCGGAGCGGTCGTGAAGGAGGATTGGGAGGTAGAAGCCTGGATAACCAGGCTCTCGGAGGTGGGGTGTTGGGACAGAAAACTGGGGTCGCCCGGAGCAGGGCGGTGGCGCCTGGCGACGTTCCTGTCCACAGGAGGGACTGTGGAGGGCTTGGACCAGGTGCCCTGCAGAACGTCAATGAGGGCCTCATTGAATTGCAGCAGAGGCTCAATGGAGCTTGCTGCAGACTGACGCACCCCAGTGAGGACGTTAGTCCTCACAGCCACGGCAGGCAGCTCGAGCCCAAGGGCTGCGGCCGCCTTGCGCAGCACCACAGAGAAAGCAGCACCCTCCTCCGATGCCACAGTCGGAGGAGAGATGAATCCAGTGTCTGGAGAGGTATCCAGACCACTGGCCTCCCCCAGTTCATCTGCCCAGTCCTGTGACAGCTGAGCCTGAACGGCAATAGGATCCTCGGACCCTCCCAGTCGCCCCCGTCATCCGATTCCTGGTAAACAGGAGGAAGGAGCGGAGCCGGACGATAGACATAATGTGTCTCTAACGGCGCCGTACGCGGCGTCCATCGACGCCGTAACGGCGCCGGGTCCGGGGCTGGGCTGAACTGGGGCTCGACGCCGAGCGGAGCTGGCGTCGGAGGTGGAACCGGTGTCGACGCCGGTGGAGGAGGCGTGACGAGGTCGACCGGCAGGGACGAGTCCCTCGGGAACCTGCGGCGTCGGGGCCTAAGCCGGCGACGGAGCCACCGGCATGCAAGGTTGCCAAGTCGGGTCCGCGGGGCCCGAAGGCGCGCCAGCGGGCGTCGACGACGGAGCCAGGCTTCTCATGGCCGCGAGGAAGGCACTGACTTCCGCCGGCGCCGCGTCAGTCCCAGGGACCGGCGGGTATGGGGACTTGCGCTGCGCCGGCGGCTCCGCGGGAGCCGCGGGGGTGGAACCACCCTGACCCTCGGCCGAGTCGCGCGACCGGCGAGGGGAGTCCGAAGAGCGGTGTCGCCGCTTGGACTTCTTGGAGTGCTTCGACTTACCCGAAGACTTGGAGCCAGATGAGCGATGATGACGTCGGCTGCGGCTCCGCGACCGATCCTTGGACCTCCTCCTGGACCGGGATCGAGAGGGGCGCGGAGCCGAGTGGCTCCGCGCCTTCGAGGTCAGGGCCTTGCAGTCCGAACACTTTTGGGATCCAGGCTGGATTACGCGAACGCCCTCTTCCTTGGCCTCCCGGATTATTTGGTCCAGCGCCTGCAGGTGGCGCAGAACTCTGCCGCTCGTGCCATTTTTGGCCTTCACAGGCGAGCACGAGTATCCGGGCTGCTGCAGACGCTTCACTGGTTGCCCATCCGGAAGCGGATTATGTTTAAATCCTTGACGCTGATGCATAAAGCACTTTTTGGCTCTGGCGCTAGGTATTTGCAACGGAGGCTGTCTTTTTACCGTCCAGCCCGTTCACTGCGGTCAGAATCTCTTTTCATGGCCGTGGTTCCGCGTGTGAGGAAGGCCCGCACTGGGGGGCGCTCTTTTAGCCTCAAGCCCCCTCAGCTTTGGAATTCGCTTCCGCTGGTTTTACGCAGCACTTCTAACTTGCTTCAGTTTAGGAAGAGCCTGAAGACTTGGCTTTTTAACCTTTAAGTTTTCTTTTCTCCTTTTTTGCCTTGTGGTCTGTTATTGGTCTGTTGTGTTATTTTACACTGAGCTGCATGTGGAAAGCGCCGGGACACTCTTCCTGAGTAGCCGTGCGCTATATAAACACAATATAACATAACATAACACGACTCCGCGTCGTGGTCGAGGCCCAAACAGTAAAGGCACCGGCGGTGAAGATCCGTAACCGACATCAAGCGGCTGCAGTCAGCACAGGCATTGAAACCAGGCATCCTACCGGCACCGGAGTCGAGACAAGATCAAAAAGGATAAAAAAAGTTAGTCAAAAAAGACTAAAAGGGGTAGCTCTCCAGGATCTGCGCTTACTGGCGCAGAAAAAAGAAGAACTGACGTCAGCGCGCGAGGGCGGTGTCTAAGTACTCCGACGACGTCATTCCGGCGCACGACGCCGACGACGGACGCGGAGCCGCAGACGACGCCTAGCGACGCGCAAGGGGTATTGCTGACGAAAAATCTTCCGGATCCAGTCTGACGCCTGGGGATATTCTAAGGTGAGGAATCTAACTAACGTGTTTCTTTCAGATACCTTTGTCATTTTTGGGTACTACAAAGTAGCAGTAATAGCAACCACAGCCTACTTCTGGCACCAAAACATTCTCTATAGCACCCTTGGCCAAGAGAGCCAGGACTTCCTAGCGGGGAAGGGAAAGATGATCCTCCGTTAGCCGGTTGTGAGATGGTGGCATGGAGGTAGAGGTAGTCTTCAAGGGGCAGAAGTAGCCCCTTCGAACAATCTCAAAAACCCACCTGTCCGATGTTCTAAACTGCCAGTGGGGCAAGTTACACCCATGGTAGTGAAAAGGCAGATTAGGAAGACCTGGAGACTGCAGCTGCTGTGGGGGTGGTTGACTGACCAGGCTGCTAGCCACCTAACTCACAAGGTCTGTGGGTACCGTACTCTCGGCCATGCAGAGGCTCGGGAGCATGCGTGGCTCGATGGCTAGGAGGAAATTGGCGCAGCTGGAAGCACCTTCAGAAATGCCCAAGGACCGGACTGTAGATTGAAGTGCTTGAGCGTCGAATCTGCCTGGTCACCCGAAGATACGGGTTCCATCGAAGAGCATGTCCATAAGGGAAGCCTAGACACCCCCCCCCCCCCGAAAAGCAAGTCATTCTCAACCAAGAGTGACGCCTCAGGGCCCCTGTCGATAAACCGCTCTACCCAGTGAGTCACTTGTGTCGGGTCCACATCGTATTGAGAACTTTGCTGCATCTCTCCCATCAGCAACAGCTTGAGAGAGCACGACCCGGGCCTCCTCTGGGACCTGTGGCAGCACTCGGCAACCATTTCCCACAGAGTGTGCGAGTAATGGCCCAAAAGGCATGCGATGTTTGCAGACTGCAAAGCTAGGCTGACGGAAGAAAACATCTTCTTCCCCAAAGAGTCCAGCCTCTTGGATTCCCTATCCGGGGGAGCGGTTGGGAATGTGCCTTGGGATGTCGAGGGTTGGGCCAAAAAACTCTCAGGGGTAGGGGGTTGCGTGAGGATGTTTGAGTCTCCTGGGATGGGGCAGTGGTGGCAGGCGATCGTCCTATTTACAGGATCCCCAGTGTTGGGTTTGGACCAAGTTCCCAAAAGGACGTCAGTGAGGGCGTCATTGAATGGGAGCAGGTGCTCGGACGAGAAAACTCCCAGTTTCAACACCTCTGTCAAGCCAAGATGTTAGTCTTGACTGACACCGAGGGCAAGTGAAGGCCAAGTACCTCAGCTTCCCTCTGCACCACTAGTGCATATGAGGCTCTTGCCTCTATAGCGAAGTTAGGGGGAACAAGCATACCAGTATCTGCAGAAGTATCCAGTCCACTGGCTTCACCCAGTTCCTCACACCTGTCCATATTCGGGTCTTCTTCATAGGGTTAGTTTTCTGCAGGGTCCAGCAGTCTCTCCCATTCCTCCCCAAGGCCTAACCTACAGGAATAAGGCTCGGGATCCGATCTAGGAAGCAAAATTCCTGCCAGCGTCTGGCTTGGTGTCTGGAGATGACCCTCTGTGTTGGAGTCAGCGGATCACCACGAGGATGGCCCTGCCGGTGGGCACCTGGAGCGTCTGCATCAGGCCGGGGAAGGTTGAGATGGTGTGACTGGCACCGGTCCTGATCAACGAGTGGGTGACTGGAGCTGGGGCAGGAGAGGAACAAGATGGGGCTCACTCCGACCCCGCGGGGTCCAAAGGCATGCCGTAGGAGTTGGGACGCCCAAAGATGAGGCACATGGCTTCAGAATTATTTCAGTTGGGTGGGGATTGCTTCGGCTCCTTGAAAGTTGGGGAGGCTCAGAGTCGGCTCAGGTGCAGGCTCCGAGGTAACAGGACTTGATTGCCGATACTCCCTTGTCGCATCGGCCAAGGAGAAGTCCAAGACAGCTTTGACTTCTTGCTCTTTTTCTTGTACCTCTACTTACTAGAGTTACCCAAGTAGTTTGAGTGGGACGATGAAGACTTCGGGCTGCGCAACCGCTCCCTGGACCTTCCTCTGGGGTGAGAACTCGACTTTCGTGGAGTTGAACGACGACCCGCCATGAGCCTTAGGGTCCACTCCATCAAAGCTTTCGGATTCATGCACAGCAACTGGAGCACGACCTTGGGTCATGCACTAGACACCACAGGCAAACAAGGTGCGGGTCCGTCACCAACATCGGCCGATGAAAGACTATACAGGCCATGAAACCGGTCTTCCAAGATGACATACTCAATCACACCAGGAGAAAAACCTCAAAAACTCTAGACAAGATGTCGAAAATCAAGTCAAAAAGTGACAGAGGGGTAGATCTTCTCCACATTAGTACTGGCTGGGGGAGTGAGGGGGGGGGGCGGGAGAAAAAAAGAACTGACTTCAGAGCACCTAGGTGGTATCTATGCAGGTTTCAGAAAGCTCTTCAAAATTATCTTAGCCTATCTCTTACTCATGTTTCCTCTGACCTCCACCCCACCCATCCTTGTGTAGCACCAAGACGCCCCTCTGGGTATTTGCCACGCTCGATAAATTCCTACATACATATATAACATTACCACTGCAAAGGATCTGCCACTTTCGTGGACCTCGCTAACTCTGCAAACAGCAAACAGAGAACTTGTTATATTAAGATTCAGTAATCTAATGATGCCTCAAAAGAAGCAGACACTAGGTGTGGTATTCTCAGCAATGATATCATGTGTCAAAGCTTCCACAGGATCCAGCCCATATAGCTTACGGTTAGCAGAGTCCTTTCTCATACCATTTAGAGAAACTACAGGTCACCATACCCATCAAATGAGAAGTGGAATATAAAAAAAATAAAAAAAACACACCAGGTGCGTCAAGATCTGTGATCATTGGCATGGACCTTATCAACTATGTCAATTTTGTAAAGGCAATACAAGAGTCAGCATCTCTTGTTTGCAGTGCTCACATTAAGCCTACCAAAATGCCGTTGCAGCTTGCTCATATGCTTAGTAGTAACATTTGTTCTAAAAAGCTGAAACCATCAGATAAACTGTTTAGACTGAATTGTCTGCTTTGTACATTTCTCCTTTTTCTTTACAATGCATTTGTTTTTTTCTTTGCGCGCTCCTAACTGCCTTAACGCTTTCACCAATATTAGACAGTTCCTTTTGATGATCTTGATGCTACTCTTTAAACATTTCTTGACATACAGGCTTCACATACTAAGTTCAAATGACCTCAGAATAACTCATTGGACTCAAGAGGCCCGCATCATGTTACAGACAGCATCACCTTCTAGAAAGCCTTCACTCTAACCAACCTTGCTGAATGAAAACACTTTGTTCAGGGGAAAACTAACTAGCTAAGGCGAACGCCTAATCATGTTTGAAATTCCTAACTGCAAAAGAAGAATAACTGGAGACAAGCAACCTTCACAGAGGCTCTCGAATCAGACATAGTAACCAACTTCCAATATGGTTCCCACCATGAACTCAAGTTAAGAACTCCCCAACCATCCAAACATGCAATGCTGGACAGATCAGAACTGATAATTGTCTTTAACCACAGCTAATGGATACATCATAAGAACTGCACTGTTGTTATGATCTGACAGGAAGGGACGCTTGAGTTAGGTTTTGAGGTCATCCAACCTGAATCAAAGCTGCACCTTCTGCCCTGTATAGACAACTTTCAGTTCAGTAGGTTAGACAAGAGGATAAAGGATAAACGGGCCTCTATGTATTCCTTCTTCAAGCACTATTGTTTGGATGCTGGCAGAGCTGTACTTCAGCTTCTAATTGAAACTAAAGAGAAAAGTGTACCTTGTCCTGCATATATTTAAAGTCTGAGTGGTTCACATAAGAAATCTGTGGAAATAAGTATACAACAGAACAAGCAATTAACAATTGGAAACATGATTCCAAATGAACTTATTTGTGAACATCTTCCCACCACTTCTTACTAATATGTTATTCATCTTGATTACTTTTTTTCCTTTCTGCTAAATAAAACCACATTCCATCCCTTTTCCATGCAGGGTAAAGGAAACATTGGAAGGACTGATGCCACTGGAGCCTGTAGCACCATATATTGGATATGTCAATCTACATTCTATAGCAGCTCTACTGGAATCGCACAACGCCACTGGACGCTACTTGTCACATACTGCTATGAACTTTTTTTATACAGGCAAATCGGATGCATGGAAATAGTTCACACAAAATATCTGTGGAAACAGATGTTCATTAGAAATATGAATACAATTACTTGGAATAAGAATTCAAAAGTAAAGACCACTTAAAATGTTTTTTCTTCAGAGTTTAACACAGCTATCGACAGAAAATTATAGATACATAAAGAAAACAGCAGAAAATAACTGGAATCCAACAAAATAATTTTAACTAAAGATCCCTCACTCAGACAAGACAAATGTGTGCACTAAACTGGGATCTCCTAAGTCAAAAAGACACAAGACAATCCATGCTCCCCACAAAGTGCGGAAATAACAGTACATTTTCATAAACTGATTATTTTGTGACTATATACTGAAAAGTCTTACCTTGATTGTTATACTCATTATCTGTGTTTATCTGAGGATTTATGGGTAAAGAAATGTTAAGGAAAAAAGAAGAAAAAACCAGGACATAAAGAAGAAAAAACCTGCCAGATATTGAAAACCTATTTATTAACCCAATAGTCACCGATGCCACCATTTTATACGAACATTAAAAGACACCAGGATGAACCTTTGAAAGAAACAAATGTGCCAACTTTCATTTAGACCTTGCTGGAATACAGTTATCAAAGTTATTAGTTCTGTTTAATCATGCAAATGGTTACCATATATTTTTCACTTACTTTTTCTTAGGATTCCAAAAGGATACCAGAGGCCTACAGAATATGAAATATTTAGATTAACAGTAGGACATTTCCATGCTATCTTTATGGAGTTGTGTTAGTTCCTACCTTACGGAATCATGAGCTATTAAAACACAGATAAACTATGGTAGCTTGTGATGGCAAACACCAAAACAATCAGCAGAAGGCATTTTCTTTAAAACACTAGTGTAAGATTGAAATATATCTTGTTTTTACAAATCATTTTCTCTCCCACAATAAATCTATAGGATGGTTTTGTAGGGACAAATTGGATCACCTTGCATAGCACTACTGACGGTGATTTAAACAGAAAGGGTTGGCAGATGAACAAAAGTGGATACGGCAGGCAAGTAGCCCATCATTCCTGTGGTGATGCCTTTCTTGCCAATAAGAGAAAAAACATCAATATATCCAAGCTTTGCTTTCATAGGATGTATTTGCTCAGCAGCACACAAAGCATCATCTTATCTACCAGCAGCACAGCGGACGGGGCTTGACCTCGTGAGCAGTTCCTGGGTCCAACGCAGCGCTCCAGAGACGGGGTGGCAACGCTGTCAGTCTCCCCTGCCGCCAAACTACAGCATCGGCCGCAGTCGGGGGAGACTACAGCTCCCGTGAGGCTTTGCGAATTCTGCCCACTTCCGCCCACCAGCGCGCCCGGAGGCGCTTCAAAAGGCCAGGCTCCCTCGGTGGAGCGGGGGACATCATCTTATCTACCAGCAGCACAGCGGACGGGGCTTGACCTCGTGAGCAGTTCCTGGGTCCAACGCAGCGCTCCAGAGACGGGGTGGCAACGCTGTCAGTCTCCCCTGCCGCCAAACTACAGCATCGGCCGCAGTCGGGGGAGACTACAGCTCCCGTGAGGCTTTGCGAATTCTGCCCACTTCCGCCCACCAGCGCGCCCGGAGGCGCTTCAAAAGGCCAGGCTCCCTCGGTGGAGCGGGGGACATCATCTTATCTACCAGCAGCACAGCGGACGGGGCTTGACCTCGTGAGCAGTTCCTGGGTCCAACGCAGCGCTCCAGAGACGGGGTGGCAACGCTGTCAGTCTCCCCTGCCGCCAAACTACAGCATCGGCCGCAGTCGGGGGAGACTACAGCTCCCGTGAGGCTTTGCGAATTCTGCCCACTTCCGCCCACCAGCGCGCCCGGAGGCGCTTCAAAAGGCCAGGCTCCCTCCGCGTCGCGTGACGCGCGCGGGCGGTGCCGGGCTGAGCCCGGGCAGAGGGCGGGCAGTCTGTGGCTGTCAGGGGCCAGAGGAGGCCGGGTCGGGCCACCCCCCTTATGCCTGTGACCCGCGGCGGAGACGGCACCTCCCAACACTCTTGCTGGCCCTAACTTAAGGTACTGTGTTGTTACTGTGGGGACCTCTGTCATATTCTTGACCTTTGGTATCTGCACACCAGCTAGCCATCCACTGTGTGGTTGAGTGTGGCCTATGATGGGCAAAAGAAAAATGTCGGATGTGAATGGGGGCGCTGCTAGCCTCACTGGCAGCGTGGCAAAAAGGAATAAGGCCAGAAAGACTTGCAAAAAATCTACGCCCGCTACCGCCTTAGATCGCATAGAATCTTTGGTCGATGATTGTATTTCCATCTTAGACTCAGACTTAATTGCAACGCCCCCACCCCAATTGCCTTCAAACAATCATCGTCCAGGCTCTGTTACCATCCCTCAAATGTTCAGTAAAAATCCCATCTCAAACCAAACAGCGGAAAGGGACGATTTGCAGAGCCATAGTGCCAATTCTATGCTAAACATTGAGGAAGAAAGTCCTTTTGCCCCTGTCGTTAATTTGGCCCCTCTTGACTCTATTGCCATCGTTTGTACAAACCGTTTCGAGGCATTAGCTGATATTGATATTGATAATGTCGAGTCCATTGATAGCATTGTTAGCACTGACGCACTTGTAACATCTAATCCATGTATAGCTCTGGGCTCTGGATCCGGGACTGTGCCAGAAGGGGATGGGCCACATCAAGACCAGTTAGGAGGGGCTGCTTCAGACTCGGGACTAATTATGGAAACCATCAAGGCTCTGAAGCAAGAAATTAGCAATTTAAAAGCACTAATATTGGAATTGCTGTCAACTGCTAAAAAACCTCTTACTCAACCACCGCAATCACTAATCACTTTACCTGCTACTGCTTGTCATCCAAATCTATCAGTATCTCCCCTACTAAATAATGATCCTCGCATACCCACTCTGACTCAACCGCTATCATCATTACTGCAAGCTAGACCAAAGTCTTTACCCATCACTAGAGCTGGGACTAATCCCGCTAATTCCAACATCAAGTCTCGTCCAACTACGAATCCACACACCACGATTAGTCAGCCCTATCTCTCCAAAAAAAATCCAGCTCACGACTTGTCTTTCCCACCTCCCAAAGTGCAAAGACCCGCGGCCACTATACAGCCTATTGTTTACATGGTGGGTGTTCCCACGATCGCTGGGTATGAGGGCGAAGAATCCCTAAAAAATAAGGTCACTCATTGGATCCGTCATGTCAGAGGTTGCCGATCCCTTATAAGAGACGACCTAATAAGGGCCCCCCAGACTTAGATCTAACGACAACCCCACGGATACAATTGAGCTGACCCTAGCTAACCACCTTCTAGCTGATGGCCGTATAGCTCTTGAATATAGATCATCCTCCCGGACTCGTCCTCTATTCAATTTAGACGCTCTCCTACACCAAGCCACGATTCTGCGGGGAGGAGGGGTGGGTTGTCGAACTATGGAGCTGAGGATGTATCCACCTTGGAATATATTGACTGACTAACCCCGGTGATAAACATATCACCAAATCCTTGTAAAGTGCCCTATTGCCCCCAATACCAACAGCAGATTGCCCCTTCCAATACCCTCTTCTGCCACGTCTAGTGGGGTTAGGGGGGAAGGTGGGACTCAACCCGTAGTTTCCATTTCACCTACTATGGATTCTGATACTTTTCTACTTTTAGCTCCAAAAACTGATTTTAAAATTATTTCATGGAATATTGCTGGTTTGAAAGCTAAACTTACATTGCCGGATTGGAATCATTTTATTGCCACTTTCGATATTTGTATATTTCAAGAGACCTGGAGCTTAACACCCTTGTACAAATCCGGTTATACCTGCCACTGTGTCCCTGCAGTATCTACTGGTCGAGGACGTCCTTCGGGAGGCCTTATGATATGGATAAATATTGCCCTTCCCTGTAGAGTTTGTCATGTACAAAGCCCCTCTCCAGATGTGCAGCATATAACCCTGAGTGGGCCGAAAGGGGGGCCTACCATCGAGCTCTTTAATGTATATATCAGAGGCACTCAAGGAGGAACTAAGTCACCTATCGTTACCACCCTGGAAGAGGAGCTTTCCTCTTGTCCCTCCAATTCACTCATTCTGGTCGCTGGAGACCTGAATTGCACATACGAACCCCTCGCCTCCGAAGACATTCTAGAGGTTGAAGAGGAAGATGCCAGGTGGGGGATACCCTCTCTGACAGTTCCTCCAGTGAAGAGATGGATGCCGGTGATAATCCAACTGAATGCCTTGACTCTGGAATTTGGGCTGAGAGCTGCCAATGGTCGACTTTCTTCCGATCTTCATGCAGCATTTACTTTCAACAGAATTTCCAGCCCATCCCGAATCGATTACATTTTGATCGATCGTAGACTCTGGCGTTATGCAGTGGATTTGGTTATAGCCCCTACCACCGATAGCGACCATAATCCCCTGTGCTTAACATTAAAGAACCCATGGCCCATCGACCGACCAATCTCTGACCCTTGTCCCACATTGTCTACTAAAGATATTATCCCATCGAACTGCAAAAGATACCTCAAATGGCCTAAAATTGCACTAGATGAGCAAAAACTTACTTCTATAAAAGAAATACTGCTATCAAAAACTGCAGAACTTAGGCAAGTTTGTGAGGAATCCGATGGGAGTTCAAGGGCCGGGACCATACATGCAGCTACAGTTGAGTCGATTAGGTAATTTTTTATGGTATCCTCTTCCATCAGTAAATTTAATAAACACAAATCGCCTGGTTCCTGGTTCAATTCGGAGTGTAGATCTAGCAGGAAAAAGCTTGCAACTGCCATTAAAACCAAGGATTGCTGCCTAATTAAATCTGCCAGGTCGGTTTATAAGAAGGCCGTGACTAAAGCCAAGTGCACTTGGGAGGAATCTCACTGGTTGGCTTTGAAAATCGCTAGTCTAGCCAAAGATGGAACCACATTTTGGAATCTTTGTAGATACTCGAGAGGCTCTGACCCCAACGCAATTCTGAACCTCTATTCAGGCGAGGACACCCAAAGTTCTAGGGTCTGTCCCTCCACTACTCTGATAGACCCCATTTTGGAGAATTACGATCTTTTTACGGAGGCGGAAGCCTTGACTGCTATTAACAAATTGGTCCCAGCCAAAGCCCCAGGCCCTGATGGCCTCCCTGGTGATCTGTTCCGTTCCGACCCTAAACACTGGGCAGTGTATTTTACCATTTTACTTAACGCACTCCTCAAGGGGTTACCTATCCCTGAGTCATGGAAAGGAGCGGAGGTAATACCAATATTTAAGAAGGGCTCCAGGGAGGACCCGGCCAACTACCGACCAATAAGTCTCATCGATGTTAGCCAGAAGGTGGTTGGCAGGGTTCTGTTGGAGCGTATTCTATCTTGGGCCAATGAGAATAGTGTCTTGTCGCATTATCAGGCTGGGTTCAGACCGAACACGAGCACGATTGACCAGGTCTTTAGGCTGCTATTGTTACACTGGAAGGTTGTCTTGATTGGTAGGGGCAGCCTCCATCTAGCCTTCATAGATCTGAAGTCCGCCTTCGACCTGGTCCCTCGTGATCGTCTTTGGTCTGTTCTCCAGGAAATGGGTGTTCCACCTCCTGTCCTCGACCTTTTGGTCCGGCTTCATGAGAGTAATTTTGCAAGGGTGAGGTGGGGAACCCAGGCCCAGAGAACTGAAAAGATCCCAGTTAACAGAGGAGTCCGCCAGGGCTGTGTATTGGCGCCCACCCTCTTTTCCCTATTTGTGAACGGAGTGGTGAAATTTTTGCAAGATGTACCAGCTGACGCCCCCGCCCTGGCGGGCGAAAAAGTCCCCACTCTCCTCTTTGTGGACGACACCTCCTGATTTCTAAGACACCAGCAGGGTTACAGAAGCTCTTAGATAGATTTCATCTGTTCTGTACACTGAGAGGTCTGGTTATCAACACAACAAAGACCAAGCTTTTTTCCTTGAAATCGCACAAATCACCCAGCGTCCCTATCATGTTTGATGGAACCCCTTTAGAATATGTCAAACTATTTGACTATCTCGGAATCAGAATCTCCGATAGCTTAAGCTGGAGACCCCATATTAACAAGATGCTGCTTAATTACAAACGAGCTACGGGAGCTATTGCCAAAGAACACCGCTCCTCGAGGAGCAAGCCAATCACTCCCGCATTAGTGATCTACCAGGCCAAAGCAGTCGGTTCGGCCATATATGGAGCCGAATTATGGGGTTATGATAATCTTGGAGAAATCACCTTGTCCGAGAATAAATTTTTGAGAGATCTAGTCTCTTTGCCAAGGGGTACCCCATTGAAACCACTCTTTAGTGATTTGGGCAGGTGCTCGATCAAGGATATCGCAAGGCTACGCCCTTTGCTATTCTGGGCTCGCCTATGGCGTACCCCGGAGCTAGCTAAATATACTGAGGGCCTGAGAGAAATTATGAATACTATAGGCTCCCACAAAATAAGCTGGCTCCGCAACATCAAAAAATCCTTTAATCAGCTTTGCTTAAATGATGTCTGGGAGCATGGAGCTCCCGTGAGCAAGGCGGATCTCAAAAGAGCCCACTGGGCTTGGATTGACAATCAGGACCTCAGTAATCCCAAAACAGGCAGGTTAACTGAAGCTTTTTATATTCATAAACAGTCCGTTAGCTTCGAGCCTTACTTTGAATTTATGCAAAAGCCAAGGGACAGATCATTGTACCTCCAGTTCAGATTCGAGATTCTCCCCACTCGAGAGTTTACTAGCAAATGGAAACCTCCCCATCAGACCCCTGACACTTGTTTGAACTGCGTGGAGAAGGTTGAAAGCATAGCCCACATTATGTTTGAATGCCCAGCGTATAAAAACCCGAGAAGAAGATGGCTAGTCCCTGCCTGCCGTCTCCTGGGCATATCAAACTATCGTGTGGCACTACGCATATTTCGAACAGACACAAGCTTGGTGCTAGTCTGTGCTGTGGCCAAATTTCTGGGGTGGTCTTGGATCATTAGAAGTAAACTCCTCAGTTCTATCACATGATCCTGCACAATGCACTTATACTGTCTCTTGTAATCCTATTTTAAACTTTTTAACCTTTTTAATATTGGGACTTTTTCAAATCAGCGATTAAGCTATCAGATTGAGAGCATTTCTACAAATAATGTGATTCGTTGTAAATATTGCTCTTTCGATGAATTGTATGTTTTTTTTATGTTTGTATGTATATGCTTTTATGATATAACCTTTTATCGAAATAAAGCTTTCTGACTGACTGTTATTATAAACCCAATGATTCGAATGAGCTCGGTAGAAGGGTTGCTTTGCTGCAAGAACATCAGACAAGCAAAAACAAATTCAGCTTTTCAGCTCAAACTTCAAGGATAAAGATTGACTGCCTGCAAGTTTAGAATCAAAACATTCTCTTCTGCTGAGAATAGAGGTTCACTTTGCAGGATGCCACTTGACAACTGGCACCGAATGACAGTAGATCTTCCAAAAACATGGGGAGCCCTTACTTCCCATGTTCCTGGATTTTTGTATCACAAGTCTGATTGAAAACAATAGTGCAGGTTAGAAGCCCAATCAACTTGAATAGCATCCCCTAATGACTGCTGCCATGCTTAGCGGAAACAACTATATTGCATTTAATGATTAACTTCAAAGCCAATTTGACCCAGAAAGCACTCTGAAATACATCTATCAGAAGAAGCAGTACATAACGTGAGTAACTTCCTTCAGGATCTAGGGGATGAAATGGCCCTCCCTGCAGACTTGAGATTGAATGTAGTAGTGTCAAGTAAAAGTAAGCTGACTGGCTACCTGGCATGATGTCCAATGCCAAGCTAAACAACCCGTATTTAGTAGCTGCTGCACTCTGTATTCGCCCCGCTAGTCCATATTTATTGTCAATTGCTATTGTTCTCGAAGGCTAACTCGGGCATCACAATCTGACCATAAGTAAACAACTAAAAAATTATAATCTGCACATCGCCCAATCTGGTATAGTATCACTTGTAGCACTCCTTTGCTATGTGTAATATTACCTCAATACTTAAACCTTATTTCCCTTGTTTTTTTCTCCAATCATTCCATGGAATTCAATTATTTTGTATTGTTCGACGTTAACAATGAACAGTATCCAGTAAGGTTTCTTCTTTCAAATGTTTAATTCTTCTAGGTTTCTGTTTCTTCCACATTTAATCTTTCCTTTTTCGCAAACCGTTAACAATCAAGACCCCAATGCATTTTGGGCACCTTGCCCTTTTCAGAGGGTTAATTCAATAAAAAAAATGTTTGTTTTTTTAAAATCATTAGATTTTTCTCCTGAGAAACCAAAAAGAAAACAATACATTTCTTAATTAATGAACTTTAGTTTAGTTACTGTCACTGTTTAGACCACAATTCTTAAAGTTAATTGTTCTCTGATATATACAACTGACTATTTACAATTAGAACATTGTAATGTGGAGCACTCCATTGTAGACAATCGAGTGCTCCGTGCTTCTACGGGCCGGTAAAGGCCCGCAGAGCAACATTCCAATGTTTTACAAAAGCCTCTCGAAGCTCGAGGGGATTTAAATCCCCTCGAGGTTCGAGAAGCCTTTGTTTAATTTATTAGAACATTCTGCCCTCTAGTGGCAGAATGTTCTAATAGCCTTATAGCCCTTCGTAGCAGGGCTATACCGCAATTAAAGTCCCGCTGCTTTTGTTAAAGTCCCTCGCCTTCGGCTCGGGCCTTTAACTCTGCAGCAGGCCTTTAATAGCCGGTATAGCCCGCTACGGCGGGCTATAAGGCTATATTAAGCCCTGTGCGCGCTTATTACTGTCTGGTCAATTCATGTGCTTGTTTGAATTTAAATATTTTGCTGTCAACAAAGTTATCTAGTTGTACGATTACCAAAGAGCTCCTTCCCTTGGCTACCAAAGTTGAGCCTGTGCAGATACACTAGGTATCTGGACAAGGGCTCTATGACAAAGCATGTGTAAGAAAGTGGGTTTCTGTTGCAGTGACCCTCCCCACTTTTTTGCCTGATCACTGATGCACGTTTCCTTGTTGTGCCCTGGGCTCCTGCCAATCAGGTGCCCAGGGCCTGTGTTCCTTCCCTAAAAACTGCCTAACAGCCAAAACCCAATTGGCATCTCTGGTCACCTGTCAGCCCCTGGTAAATGGTACCCTAGGTTCCCAGGGCCTGGTGACCAGAGAAGGCCCCTAAGGGCATCAGCAATTATTGTGCCACCCTTAGAGGCCCTGTACCCTGACCCACACACACTGCCTTTGCAGGCTGAGTGTCTTGGTGCAGAACAAAACGAAGAGTCGACATGGCACATATCCCTGTGTGCCATGCCCACAACACACACTTTCCTGGCATACCTCAGTCACCCCTCTAGCTGGGTGCCCTATGCCAAAGGTGTGGGCACGGTGCATGAGCCCTGTGCCCCTACAGTACCCAGGTCCATTCCTGGGAACTGTAAGTGCAGTGCTGCCATTAAGAGTATATGGTGCTGAGAGGTCGTCAACACGAACTCCACAGCACCATGATGGCTACACTGAAGACTGAGAAGTTTGGTATCAAACTTCTCAGCACATTAAACCCGCACTGATGCCAGTGTGGGATTTACTGTAAGATGCACGACAGAGGGCATCTTAGAGATGCCCCCTGAACCTAACCTACAATCCACGTCTTGTTTGAGGGGCTGCCTAGGCTGCCAAACAGCAGACAGGTTGCTGGACCCCTGGGTAGAGAGCCATCTGCTCTCCTGGGCCTGCAACAATGCACATGCTGGGTGAGGTGCGAAGTCTCCTCCCCCAGGATGGGCAGGAGAAGCTTCAAAGGCATTCAGCCTTTGTGAGCTTCTCCAGGCCACTTGCTGTACCCAGCAACTGGCCCCTACCGGTTCTCAACCCCCTCTCTGGTGGGAAGACTGGCCGGAAACCCCAAGGAAGGACAGGGGGTGTGCCAGCCTCTGCCAACCCCACCCCTCAGGTGGGGGAGGCAAGGTGAAGAACATCCCCGGGCTCTCTCCATCTTGAAGATGGGGAGCCCTGCCCACTCAGGACTAGGCCACTGCCCTCCTCCCACAGGAGAGTGGCAGGATAGGGGGTGTACCCACCCCACGGCAGGGACCCAGTGGTCCCTGCCCCTTAATTTAGTATTTAGGGGCACCCTGAACCTTCCTTCCTCTAATCCCGATTCAACAACAAGCAAGAAGATCAAGAAACCAGAAGACCCACCGTGCAGCTGCTAACAAAAGGACATCAACTGACTTGGCCCCAGCCCTACCGGCCTGTTGAACCTTGAACCTGCTCCTGTGGAACTCCGGCGCCTTCAGTGGTCAGCAACCTCAAAACCCCCGAAGGACCTGACCACCTTGAGACTCTACCAAGACTGGGACTCCCATGAGCAGTGGTTCTGCTCAAAGCAAATTGCTAACCCCTGGCATCAGCCCGGAACCGCGAACCCTGCATACTCTGCACCTGCCAAGCATGGCCTGACGGAGTGAACAAACACCCCGAGGACGTCCCCCAGGTGACTGTGACCCCGAATCCGGCACCCAAGGACTCACCTCGACGCTCCTGACGACGCCTGCAGCCTCAGAACCAGGTACCTCCCCCCAACCGCGATCAACAGAGGGTAAGATTTCCCGACATCAAAAGGCACCCCTGCACCCTGCGGCCCCCTGTGCCCAACTCCTGGGTACCTACCTATCCTCCAACTTACCTCTCGAAGTGGTGGTGGCACCTGAAGAATCTTCGTCCCCAAGCTTGCAGCCTTTGTTCAACCAGGAGCTTTCCCATTGAAACCCATTGAGCGCTCGAAGGCTCAAAAGCACCTTGCACCCAGCCGCCCGAGTGGCCCTGGCAGTGTAACCTCTACTCCAATCTACTTCCCCATTTGCCCTGAGCAAGTGACCAGGAGCCCAGCTCCCACAGCCGCGTGGTCTGCTAGTCAGCAGCCACCAACCAAGGCCCCCCTGCCTCCCATAGGATAACATTGGGCCTAATTCACTCTGCACCCAGCTGCCCCTGTGCCGCTGAGGGTGTAACAACTGTACCTACCTGACCCTGGGAGACCCCGGAGTCTGTGCCCAGAACCTTAACTCTGCCAGTCGAGTACTTACCCAAAAGCAGATAACTCACTTTTCTTCCATAGGGTAACATTGACTGGTTTTCTCTGAAATTTCTTCTAAGTGTGGAGTTTCTAAACTTTAAAATATTCACCTAAAATCAACTGAGTAACGAAAACGGAAATTCTCACCTGCTATTAGGAGAGATCCCAGTGCTGGATCTTGGTGCCCAGCACTGACCCTGAAAAGTACTCACAACCGTACTTACCTCTAACTCAATTTTCTCCCATAGGAAACCATGGACTGTTTTTCTGTGAAATTTCTTCTAAGTGTCGATTTTTCTTTAAAAATCGTACGAACTGTGAAAACCTAATTACTTACCTGTCTTAGATAGATGTTCCAGTACTGCGCCTAGGAGCCCAGCACTGGATTACAAAAGTAATGAGAACATACTTTACCTGTAACTTGAATTTTCTTCCATAGGTAACCATTGACTGTTTTTCTATGAAATTTCTTCTAAGTGTCGATTTTGCAAACTTATAAAAATTCCTTAAAAATCGCCTGTATAGCTTAAACGCAGTTTCTCAATTGCTTACAGGTGGTACACTAGTGCTGGATCTAGGATCCAACACTGACCTAGAAAAGTAACCATAACCCCACTTACCGGCTAAGTGAATTTCCTTCCATAAGATAACATTGGTAATTTGATCAGAAAAAGTTTCAAAGTATCAACTTTTAAAATAGCAAAATATTGCTTAAAAATCACAACAGTAACTGAAACGAATTCACTCACTTGTTTCCAAGAACTGTCCCAGGACTGAATCGAGGATCCAGTCCTAGAAGTTAGAAAAGTAATCTTGAAAGTAATCAATTGCATATAACTTAAAATTCCCATTGAGCTCAATGTATTATTGTGTTTAAAACTGTGTTGCCTATTGCAACAAACTGTAACTATTACCTCCACAAGTCAATTGCCTATTGCAAAGTATTTAACTAAATCATCTCATTCTGAGAAAGTATATTTTAATACCTATTGTTGGTTCTAAAATAAAGCAGACATATATTTTTTATATAAACCATTGGCCTAGAGTTCAGTTATTGAGTGTGAGAGACCATTTGCTGACAGTGTGTACAACAAATGCTTTACACTGTCCTCTGATACTGCCTTACTGCTCGACCAATCTACCCCTTTAGAGAGTAAGGTTATATCTAACTTTAGCCTCTGCCAAACCTCTGGGGACTGTGGACTCTGTACACACTGTACCTTTTTGGGAACAGTATATACAGAGCCACTTTCCCACAGCATGCCACTTGGAATTCCAGTGGGTGAGAGTCCTTTTGATACTATAGGGTGATCCCCCTGGGCTGGTATGGAGAGGTAGGCTGAGCATGGTAAGGGTTGCCTCCTGTTTTTGTAAGGTTAGATGTTTGGGAAGGTGAGCAAACCCTGTATCACTTCTCACACCCGGTTTCTTGGAACATAGATGTATTTTTTAAGTGCTGCAAGATCCCTGGTGATGACAGGAATATTTGCTGGTCTCAGTGTCATGTCCTTTTTTGGGATTAGAGGGAGTAGATAATTTTTAAGGAGATCCTGCACTTTTATAACATTTTCAGATCTTCTGTTTTGCAGTCTCTTTTTGGGCTTGATGCTAGTGGATATTTTCTCCAATTTGATGCAATATTTATATTTTTCTATATTTAATACCTATATGTGGAAATTATTCTTCACTCTCAGTGGAGCCTTTCTAATCTGTATCCTACTGGTGTTACGTATTGGGGGGGGGTCACCTGAATGTGTAATTCGCTTTAAGTACCAAATCCCGCTATGGACTGCCTCCTACCTCTTGCTCTGGGCCATAGAGTCACTCCTTTGAGGCGCTTGTTGAAACTGTGGACTTGCTCCTTGATTTCCTGCTCACTGATAGGAATGGCTTTGCTGCTGTTGTTGGAAGTCAGGCCTCACTATAGGTCAATGAATACTAAGTGTACCAGTATCCACGATTTGACCAAGCAGGCTGTCTCCTGTAAAAGGCATGCTGATCGCAGTTGCTTGGTGTTCAGATTTGAAGCTTGAGACATTGAGCCACCCATGTCTCTTTAAAGTGGTGCCAGTACTTATCTGTCTGCTGGTTTTGCCTGCAACATTTTAGGCATGTGTGGGGGATTTGCTTTCCCGTCTTGGATCACAGCTTAGTCCTCTTTCTAAACTGTTCTGGCAAATGCTGTAAGAGATCCTCAATCTCTTTCGAATGCTGAGCAGGGCTTTAGAGTTGATGATGTACCACTGGGTAGATGCTTCTGTCTACTTTCTCCGACATTTTGCTCTATCTGACCGCTGATGGTCCTGCGGATATAGGAACTTTAGCTCTCTCCTTAACTGTGGACACTATAAAGGAGTCAGCCAGCCTGCTTGTCTTAATGCATACTGAGTCTTAGCTTAAAGATCTGTACTTCTCCAATTTTGGGAAGGCCACCTTCAAACAAGCTTGTTCTTGAAAGGTGTCCTTACCATAGTCTAAACAAGCATCTGCAATGCAATCGGTCTCACCTTTGGGACCTTATGTGTATTTAGCTATGCAGCACATTAGCCTGGGTGCTGAAACATCTACTGTTTTTTAACATGTAGAGAACATAAGCATCAAACTGCGTGACACGCCAGGTATGGGAACACATGGAGAGAAATATTGCCTTTCCGGGGAAATGGTATAGTCCAAAGCTCTGTTTTTAATATAAAATCAGGGCCTTCGGTGGGCATGTCACGGAAAATACAAGATTTGGAAAATAATATTGTCGTCTACGGGTGCTCATGGAAGGCAATTTCTATGGACTGGAATCTAGAGAATGCTAAAGTGATTCTGGCATTTTACTGACCTCTGCTTGTCGTTTTCAATCAAGACAGTTAAATAGAGGCATTTGAACAGAAAAAAAGTCCCTAAGCGGAAGCAGACAAGTCCTAGGGATGATCTCCAGAGCCCACAAAGTACATATAAGTATATACTAAAGTATATACAAGAGGTCTCGAATGCTGAACCTAAAAAAACACTAAGGGACATGGGTAGGAAATGGTTCCTCTCTAGATAGGTGAAGATTTTTCAGGAGGAAGCAAGTGTCCACTTGTTCATTCTACTGCTACACCTCTAGGTATCTGCAGCTCTCTTGACCATTGCATTGTACGGAGGAAATTCACCTGGAGGTGAGGGTTGTGACAGACATCAATCCAGTTCCTCCTCCAGAGAGTGATCTTTCGCCTCCTGCCATGTGTCTTCTTCCACAGGAGAGCCATCTCTAATGAGGGTTGTTAAAATTTCTACTAAAATTCATTCTATTACTCATTTGGCTCTGTTGTTGCAGGAGGAGCATCTACGTTTATTGGCATGTCAGTGGGTCTCTTGGGTATCTTTAGAACACATTCTATATGGTTTAAGAGATTTGCTGAACCTTTCTCTGCAGCAACATTGCCATTTCACTTTTGAGATATTCATCGCTTGCTTTTCAACGGATGTCTGCTCGAATCATCATTGACATTATGTCTGTCTCCAAAATGTAACACCTTTTTGACTGCTTTCCTTATCTACCATCAACCCAGAGCTCTCTAGCTTGCTTCAGAACTGAACAGCAGAAAAGAATAATCTTTGATGGAGAACACTTACTGAGGCACTAGGGGTTTACAATCAAAGTGACAGGTGGTAAACACAGCGTCTTTCCTGATTGATGCCAATATTGGGGGAGTGAAGAAGGGAAAATATGGACATTTCTAGACTCAACTACTAGATGGTGGAATAGTGCACAGCAATTGAATCCAGAAAAGAAGCATGCTGTAAAAAATACGCATCTGTGAAGTGTACTCTAGGCTTTGCTGGAATTGGCTTCCATCAGTAATTATTACATCATGTGACGGGGCTAGGGACTTGACAGAGATGGACTCGCATGTTTGGCCTTATTGGATCCAAGACCCCTCTATACCCCTTTGTGTTCTTACACAGGCTGGCGAGGAATCCGAACGAGCGAAAGAATGGACTTCCTACCCGCAGCGAGACTGGAGTCAAGAAATGGTACCGGGTGCCTTTAAGAAGGGAATCCCTTGGGACGAGACTCCTCCCCTGGATGACGTGTCCTGTAGCGGGACTTCAAAGGAGGTCAGGAACGGGAAGAGTGGACGGCGTTTCCCCGGAGTTGGAGTGCGAGTTGGAGTGGAGGAGAAGAGCGGCGGTGAGCGAAGAGGAGTACGGAACATCGGAGGAGAGCGGGGTGGAGTGGCGGAAGGAGAGTCGAGAGAAGAGAGCGGCGGAGCTAAGAGCAGACACCGAAGAGCCGACGGGAGCTGAGAACGACAAGCCAGGAGGCCAACGATCCCGCGAGGCGCCCTGCCACGTTCCCAGGGAAGGAGCGTGGCTGGAGCAGGTATGGGGGAGAGTGGCAGGCTGGGTGGGGAGGGGAAAAGCCTTGTAAATACGTCACAGATACGGTTCGACACACGTCATCACCCCCTTTACCAAACCCCCCCCCTGAGCACTTAGACACCTCCGAGAAGTTTGCTGCACGGTGTCCTTCACTCCCGGCCCCTACACTTCTGATTGCTGGGCAACCACGCCTAATACGTACTTTTCTTTTCCTTTTGGGGCAATACCGGGGAAGAGAGACCAGACCGGACCGAAGAGGAGGAGAGCACGACAGCGAGTCTCCAGTCCCTGAACACTGCAGAGCCCCATCTACTCCTAGCCCGAGGAACAATTTACTGTAAACACCTGGCAATAAACCGAGCACATAAATACAGTTCCTCCTTGTGCATCGTTTCTGTCACCCCGAACCCACTACACATCAGTAACATATTTTGACAATAATAATGTTTGATCACCTACAAGGGTTCAAGATAAGAGCACTTGACCTTCCCTCTTCAGAATAAACAAATTTGATCTCATTGAGTATAGTTGTCCTGGTATATCTGTGAGCCCTTCAGAAATATTATGGAGGACTTCTGAGGAACCAGGAGTGGAGAGACATTCTTGCTGATGCAGACCACATCTGCTACACAACACGAATCATGCATCAACCCAATACTTCTCCTCTAACTTATTCAATGTTTTATTATAAATTATATGACTTATGTGTTCTCTTGGCCTGAATTACTTGCAATACTGTGTGGAATTGCTCTTATCAGACAGAACATTTACACATTTTCAACACAGCATGTATATGCTATGTAAGTGGCTATTGTGGTTGCTCTCAAACCTTCAACTTTACGCTAGACGCATTATGCAGAACAGAACATGAGCTTCCAGTGGACAAGGCATGCCTTATGGATGCTAATGAAATTCTCCACCCAAAAAAGCAACACACAAGACCACATTCTACATATTAGATACGATGTATGGCACACATTCAACACTGTACAGGTATGCCATAAGATCGGTATTAAAAGCTTGGTACTAATCCTTTAGAAGCACACGTAAATCATACTCCAGATCACCCTACACATCCTCTCAGCTCAAATATGCCATAGAGTAGAATAGCACTGAGGAGTTCACAACAGATCAACAACAAATCAATAGATAACATCACCAAATCAATTAGTGAAACACACCAATTGCAATCAACAAAAGATCCACTGATACACTACGGATGTGAGCTCATAAACAACTACTGCTGGTTCTGTCAACATCCACAAAAATCACCATTACCATAAGGTGCCAAACAAAAGGCAGAAAGTGCATAATAAAAATACAGTTAGGACAACACAAAAAAGGTGGAATATCATGTCTGAGCAGATGCTGCTTTGAACTTGAAAAAACAGGAGGTTTTAAATTGAGATCACATTAAAGCAACCGACAGATGAGTCCATCCTACAATCTACTTGATAATGGGGATTAAGGCAAATTGACGTGCCTCCCTTGCTAGTGAATTGTAAGGTTATATAGCCGCTTATGAACATCTACAATTTATGGACCTTTGAAAACGCATGGCTAGACAAATACAGAACGTTACATACAGCGTGGATTGTTGTTTACTGTAGACACATCAAACATTAGTTTTTAAAGGATATTGCTTCTTCTCTTCTTTTCCTCCTGCACTGTCACGTTTTTCCTTCTTTTCAGATTTCTCTTTGTCGTGTCTTGATTCCTGCACGAACACATACATCTAATAAGTGTCTATGCTTTTGCCACAGCTATATAATAAAATCACATATACAACCTTATAGCTGGGAAGTTTATATAATTTTTTTTTACAATGTTTCAAAGTGATAAATAGCAGTAAGACTGTTACCCATAAAATTACTTGGCTATGGTATTACTACGCTGCATAAAATGCCAGCAGAAAAGAAAAATATACTGCACCTTCTTACTGCCAGACGAACTTTTTTCCATCTTCTCAAGCTTGATTGAATCACCTTTTTCTTTACTTGATGATTTTGATTTACTCTTTTCTCTCTCCTTCTCACTTGAATGAGGTGAACCAGATGGACTTTCACTTTTACTGTGTTTTGAAAAACCACCTATAAAGTGAAGTGCACAAAGAGTGAAACTAATGGCCAAGTGGAATGACAGCCATAAGCTATATTACAAAAAAAATGCTTGAAAGACTTACTTGTCCCATTTTCTTCTTTACGGCGCTTTGATTCTAGCAGCACCTCACGTTCATTGTTTGAATGATCCTGAAGTCAAATTAAAAAAACACACACGTCATTCAGCAATGTCATTTATTTATTATGTCATATACTAAAATAATAAGAAATCAGACAGTAAAAGCCTGCATAGCAATGATATACGGGCCAACTGTATAGAATAATGTATGTTCTCTCATGATGTGCTCTCTATAGGTCCACACATTAAAAGGTTACTTCTCAGTAGATTAACTGCCGCAGTTTTGACACAGGTTTCAAAGAGGGGGAATTATTACCATGCGTGTCAACTCCTCATGCATCTTCTCCTTATTCTAGTCACGTATGTGCTTGATATTCCAGCAAGCAGTCCAGAAACATGGACACGCCGTGTGAATCTGCAGACTACTTATGTTGAAAAATTAACCAGTAATCCTTTCTGAGTTTGATTTGCAGAGTTTCCCATTATTAACCAAAGTCTAGAAATTACTACTGTTTTTAACTGGGCATAAGTACTGATGTACAAGATGCAGAGAATCTTGCCATTGTTATACCTTGTTTGCTCTTCCATCACAATTGACCATGGCATTTTGAATACCAGGAAGATCAGTAAAAGACTGTCAGCTCCATAAAACCCTTTGGCCAGTTACCTGCAGAGTATGCTTGGGTCATTACACAATGGAATTTTATTTGATAAACTGTGGGATTAACCATAGCTCCTCCCTACTGTTCATTTTATGTTTGACCCATCTAATATCATACAAAGGTTTTAATGTCCACTTCTACAGCATTACCAGGAGCACTGACATACTAATGGATTAAACATTATAAGCGAAGACCACCTACACAAAGAACTCCTTAAATTATATTTGCTCAATAGCACGTCCTAATATACGGCAATAGCATAATTTCTTTCTAGAGGAAATCTGCTCAACAGTGCAGTGCTCTATATAAATGATCATAATCTCTACTTTTTAGTTGACTCCATTATCTGAGCTCTGAACCTTCCATTGTTGTACCACAGAACAGGTGGATACTTTAACTGCAGATTTTTCACCTTTCGAAAATTCCTCAAAGCCAGACTGGATTAGGAAACTATTCATAGCAGTGCTCCAGTGCGCCTATAGATGGCATGTGTGGCTCTGCATATAGATTGTTCCTCCCCAGAAGTGATGGGCGAGAGCTGGATACAAACGCCACCCCTGTGCGCTGATGTTATTATAGTATTAACAATTGCTAGTACGCATAGTCTTGGGACCTTTTTAGTCTGACTAAAATGTCTTAATGGACAGAGCAGGCAAAATGCAAGGCAATAGTGGTAAGTAAATGTGTGCAACAACACGATGTTGCAGCCTGGCATACATCAAGGACAGGCACACAATGTGTGCCAACGCAGGGGTCACAGCTTTAGCCCTAGAGGACCTTCTGGAAGCTGTTTCTTTGGCCAAGTCGCAGCACATCTTAATACAGACATCTCTCCACTTCAACATAGTGCTTTTTGCCTAGCCTTCACTTTATTCAGCCCGAGAGACCCGCAGAAAAAGCTGATAGACCATCCAATGTTCTTTGATAAAACAGCTTTAAAAGCTTACAGCTCTTTTGGGGTCCAACCAATGGAGTTTCTCCTTTTCTTTCGAATAGTGAGGTAGGACAAAGAATGCTGGAAGGGTGATGAATTTCCCAACATGAACAATAGTAATTACTTTTGGAAAGGATACCAGCCGATTCCTTAAAACATCAGGATCATGGCGCCTATGTGCTGGAAACGTTGCAGCAGAGGAGAAGCTCTGAACTCCATCGTATCCAGGATCATTCCAAAAAAAGAAGCCTCGGAGAAGAAGTCAGGTAGGACTACCGCTCATTGATAGAAAATAGATACAATTTCAAGATGTTCGCTTTACAGAGATGGCCCAAGACTGCCTGGCAACTGCTTGTAAGGCTAAAAGTGAGCAAAGCATACTGAAAATACTCCTTGCTTACCTTGAGGCATAGACAACAAAAGCGGGACTGCAGAACTGCTGTATGGAAATATGCATCCTGCAGATCCAAAGAGACTATCCAGGTGCCTGAACCCAGAGTACACAGGATCAGTGAGGGCCTGTGTAATGACATACCCGTGTATGTGCAACTACGTACAATAGTCACAGTTTAAAAAAAATATATATATAATTGCGTGACAGCACTTAAGAGAAATGGGCTGGAGGTCTTGGAAAGCGGTACAAAACCTGACACTGAACCAATAGAAGTGGCAGTCCAGTTGTAAATCAAGCTACTTTTCTGGGAAGAATAGACGTATTGCAATGAAGGACACTATCCTTCACTAACAAGCCAGTGGAGTCGTAGTGTTAGTGTTGTAGTTGTTTCCACCGGGTACTCTGACAACACTATGCAAGGTGTCGCTGATGGGCTGCGGCCCTGCTATCGACCGAAGGTGAAGAACGGCCATATTACAGGCACCGACCCGTGACGAAGTAAACGAGGGAGACGGTAAGGAATGTTAAAGGAGGGGTCTTATTATTGGATCAGGGGCATTGTAGTATTATTTTGGTCATTGTTAGTGGGACAGAATCGCCATGAAACTGCGATTTAGGGCATTTTATGACTACATTACCTAGTTTAATATAATGACCAGTAACTGCTCAGCATGCCTTTATAATACGTTTTTTAGGACACTGGGCAGTATGATTCATTGACAAGGAGAAATGGGGACACATACATGACACTTCTACGCATTCTGTCCGCGTTGTACGGTAAATATCACTGAGAGAGTCTTAGGATGATTACATATAATTATACAAATCAATGTGGGGCTCGTATGTCAATACATATAAGGGCAATGCACCCTATTCCCCTCAGTCTATGACACTACGCCTGGTCTTAGAAAACAACTTAAAAAACAGGATACTCTTAAAAAACAGAATAAATCTATTTATAGTCCACACCAGATATGACGTTTGTGGTGCCTATATAGGTACACTAAGGCTTGCTGATGTCAGTTACATTTTGTGACTTTCCACGTCAGAAACACAGAGCCATCAAGAATGCTGACCACTGGTCTTGAAAACTAGGGCCCTGAAAGGGAAGTACCCTGTCCCTAGAAATCCATTCATAGAGTGGGAAGGATGGGTGGGTTGGTAAGGAATCTGCACCTAGATAGAGTCTATACCAGATAAGGCATTCCTGAAGGTAAGTACCTTATTCATCTGATAGAGACTTCTAGCTGCAGATTACTTACCTCAGAATAGAGACCGAAGGTGGGTTTGTAGGGAGCTTGACTTCTTTGCAGATGTCACCCGAATTTCTGCGCCCCTTAGAACGTCTACATGCTGGATGTTCAACCCTGACAGTGCACTGAAGCCTGCTTACCAGGCTCCAGTGTCTGCGTTCTTTCCCCTAAACTGACATACTTAATTGTTAGTCAATTGGCTAGGACTTTAGCAGCCTTGCACAGACAGAGATTGAGATAAGAAAAAGGAGGAGGCAGGAGGTGAAGGAAAGACATGGGCACCTTATGTGGGCACCACAGCAGAGTGCAGAGGAGGAGCAGGTGAACCAGAGCATGTGAGTGGGGGCTTAAAATAAGCGGATGGGTGCTGGGGAGTGTTGATAAGACATTTAGATGAGCATTGTTCCAAGCCCAGCTGCGAAAGTAAACAAAATGATTTCATTTACAGTGCCTTATAGTCTCCGAATATAATATGCAGCACACTCCGATGTACCTGGGCTTTTAAATGATGCAACATTTTGAAACAAGTGATTAAAGTGCGTCTAAATTCTGTATCTATGAGAAAGGTATTTGATAAATGGTTTTCATTTGACTGTATGTTTGTATCCAGTGAAAGCAGTTTTGTCTTGTTTGACCATTATGAAAACAAGTGTAAACCGTAGCAAGGCTGCACTTGGGGCTGTGTGCTCCACACTAGATGGGCTCCACTTCCGGTTACTACCTTTTGTCCAATCCAGACCTAAACAGTGTTAGGTGAAGCTTCCACCACACTCTCAGACATTGTGGGACTCCGTCGACAGGGCAGGCTGTCTCTTGCTGACCGACCCGAGCTATATCCATAGCAAAATAAAAGACAGATGCACCTCTCGGGCCAGATAGTCCCCGAGACAAACCGATCAGCTCCAACATGAGGTGTTTGTTAAATCACCAAGGGTGACAATCACCTCTGCTCTTCAGTGCCTAACATTTGTTTGTTTAATCGCCTGCTTTAAACCTTGCCCAACCAGGCACACGTTTACTAACTTATTTATTCAGCTGATCGCTCTCTTACCTGCTCACTCACGCAACTGATTCTTTCACTCACTTTCAGATTGATAGCGTTCCATTTTCTTGATCTATCAATTAATTTTTCTGTACTTTTCCAGGAGTATGCCCTGCTTACAATTTTCTGCGGTATTCTTACATTAATTTCATTTGTTCATATATGACACTGGTTAGTCGGGGGCACCCAATGGAAGCTTCTCCATCAGACATATTCTTCAGTCATACCTGGGCTGACATTGTGTGCTTGGCTTGAATGGAGCAAGAGCTGGGTTTCAGTATCATCATTTTTTTTTCTTTCGTGGAAGGAACTAGTTCTGTCTGGTTCCGGTCCTCCTACGTTTGCTCATTTTGATGTGTTGACTATATAGATGCCGTAGCAACCATGCACATTTCATGCAGTTGCTGGGAGATTGGTGAGCTTTGCATGGTAGTTTATTCCCTATACAAGGTGGTGAG
Source organism: Triturus cristatus (assembly GCF_964204655.1). NCBI lineage: Eukaryota > Metazoa > Chordata > Amphibia > Caudata > Salamandridae > Triturus > Triturus cristatus. Next base: position 924,790,061 of record NC_140588.1, read on the forward strand.
TCTAATGTGTATTTCAAGCATTCCATTTGTCCAGATTTGGTCATGGACGGGAGCAGGTGATGGACGTTAAAAGACGTTCATCTTGATATGGACACACTTCGGCCAGATTTACGAAAACACTGCATCTGGCTTGCATCGCAATACTGATGCAAACTGATGAAAGTATTGTACTGGGATTCAAATTCTAGCACAATTCTTGTTTTATGTTGTAAAGTAGCCCTAAACTAGCTCAAAGTAGAGCTAATTTCAAGGGCATAGCTACCATTAGGGCGGTAGGTACAGCGACAATGAGGGGCCCATTGAACGCTGATAATTATTGTCTTTCATTATACCAGCAGCATTTAAAGGGGCCGTTTTTCTTGCATGCACCAGGGACTATGGCTTCTTTACATTAAGGGGTGTACCATGTGATGTACGCAGGCGTTCCAATGCAACCACTCATGGGCTATAATGCAAATCCCCATCTACTAACATTGGCTGACCGACATTCGCATAAAAAAATAGGCTTCCGCTGGTTAGGCATAACACAGGAGTAACATTTTCTTTTCTCCAAAGCTTTCAAAATTTGCATGGGTGTTGTACTGTAGAGCACTTACACAAACTTGGAAAAACATTAACCTATGTCCGAGTATATTTTTTCAAACTGAGAGGGTAACGATGTAGTACAAAACCTATGGTAGTTATCGAACACTCACCCTTGCACTATGGTGCAAGGGAGCCAAAAGTGCTCAAGTGCTGGGGGAGAGAGAAACCGTGTCATATCAGCTCCTGCTGCTATGATCTCCAAATATTCTAGACTCATCCCTCTTCTACCCCCTCCACTTTCCTTTTCAATCCAACAAACAGACTCACATGTCCCCCGCTCAAATTAATTTCATATTTCCCTATACTAACTCACTACTATTCCTGTTTGGGTTCCGGAGTAGCATGCTTCTCCATGAAAAGTGCTTTAATGCCTCATCAGGGGTACCAAGGGCTATATAAATGTAAACCCCAAATTCTTCTATCCCTCCATTATCCTTTTCAACCCAAATAACAGACTCACATGTGCACGGCTCAAATAAATGCAATAGTTCCCTATACTAACTCACTAATAATCCTTTTTGGGTTCCAGAGTAGTGTGCCACTTGCCAAAAAGTGATTCGCCTCATCAGGGATAGTAAGCGCTATATAAATGGAATTACATTTACCTAGGTTATGGGTACTAAAGTGGGTCCCTATGGGCTGCATTAAGTATTGTGCCACCCAAAGGGATCCACACAATAATTGCACCCAGCCAGCCACTGCAGGATTTGTGAAATGGTGTAAACCATTTTGAAAACACGACATGGCACACTCTTGTGTGCCATGCACACTCCATATACTATATGTAAGTCACCCCTGGAGCAGGCCTTGGATCCCTAAGGCAGGTGCATTATATTATATCTCCGGACATACCATCAAGAGCAGATATGCACCTGTGAAGTCTAGTGCCACTGCCAAGATATTGCAAGTGTTCAGGAAGCCATCTTACGTACACTGAAATGGCGGGAAACCTATTAGAAAGAATCCAAAGAGCAATACAATCTTAGCCGGATAGCCTACAAAAAAGCCATCTTGGAGGCTAAAAAAAACGTTCTTCACAAACAAAGTATTAAATTCAAATAATAAAACAAAGGACATCTTCAATACAGTAAGGGAGCTATCTAACTCTGATCGGGTGACCCCCACCCCTAATTTAACCTCACAGAAATTATGCAATAATCTAAATTTGTTCTTCCTAGACAAAATCAAGACAATTCAAGATTCCATAGATTCCAGCCACAAGGATATGCACAATTCACCAGAAAACAACAATTATGACTATCGCCACTTATTCCGGTCTTAACAAAGAACAACTTATAGAACTACTTAACAAGGTAAATTCAGGCTCCTCTAAAGATGTCCGTCCCCCTCAGATACTAAAACTCCTCTTTACAGCCTTCCCAGAGACTATACTCTCCCTACTGAACTCATCCTTCACTCAAGAGATTGTGCCGTTAGCCTTAAAAGATGCAGAGATCATTCCGTTACAAAAAAACCAAGGTGTAAACCCTCAAAAGCTGGAGCATTACAGGCCCAGATCCCTTCTCCCCTTCTCAGCCAAACTCTTAGAGAGACACATAGCCAAACTTCTCAGCACCTTAGAGGGATGTGGCAGAGCTTAAAAAGTAGGAAGACTGATGGTTTGGCCTAGTTGAAATGGAGTGACCACTTTCGGAAGAAAGCTATCTCACGTACTAAGCACCAGTTTGTCTGGGTAGATGTTAAGATAAGGAGGATTGGATGACAAGGCCTGAAGCTCACCGACCCTCCGGAGAGATGTGATTGCCACGAGAAAGGCCATCTTGATGGTAAGGAGCCAGAGAGGACAATTGTGCAGAGACTCAAAGGAAGCACACATAAGGAAGTGGAGGACGAGACTGAGATCCCACTGGGGCATAACAAAGGGGGTTGGAGGGAACATATGTGCAAACCTTTCAAAAACTTAGGTACAATAGGGGGATTGGAAAAGGGAAGGTTGGTCAGCCAACTGAAGAAAAGCAGAAATTGCAGATAGATATCCTTTTACAGTGTACAGAGCAGAGCCCTGCTGGGCAAGGGAAAGAACAAACAGGAGCACCTGAGAAAAGGGGACAGAAAGGGAATCTATATGTCCTTCTCAAGACCATGCCACACATTTTGCCAAATGGGCGGTGTAAACTGCCTTGTTGGAGGGACGCCTGGCTTCCAAGATAACATTACCAACTTTGGGCATTAGGTCGAAGGATATCAACTGTTGCCGCTTAATCTCCACGCATGAAGGCAGAGCGTTGACCGGTTTGGGTGGAGAACCCTCTCCTGCTGCTGCGATAGAAGATCTGCCCGAAGAGGCCATGCTCAACAATTCGGCATACCAGGCTCTCTGTGCCTAGCCCGGAGCCACAATGATGACTGGGGCCTAGTAGTTCCTGATCTTCTTGAGAACTCTGGGCAGGATTGAAATGGGGGAAAGACATGCAGGAGGCCTGAGCTCCACTCAAGACAAAAAGAGTCTTCGAGCAAGAGCTGCCTTGGAGACTCCAGAACACAGAACTGCTGACATTGCGTGCTCTTGGCTGTGGCGAACAGATCTAACCAAGGATCGCTCCATTGCTGAAAGAGACCTTCCACCACTTCCAGACTGACACCATTCGTGATCAGCTAGGCAACTTTGCCTGAGTTTGTCCGCTCTGGCATTCAGAGAACCCACCAGATGTTGAACCACCAGGTATATGCCCTGCTGTTCCAGGCATGTCCAGAGACGCAGGGCCTCTAGACAAAGGGTCCATAACCCCACCCAGCTTGTTGCAGTAACACATGGCGGTGGTGTTGTGAATGAACACCTGCACTAGCCTTCCCTGGCTCGAGGTAAAAAAGGCTTTCAATTGCAATCGGATCACTAGGAGCTCCAACAGTTTGATGTGGAGTCTGGATTTCGCCAGAGACTAGAGCCTTCTGATCTCCAACTCTCCGTCCGCACCATCCCAGGAGTAACAAATCAGTCACTAGTTCGATCCGGCTGAGGAAGGGAGAGGGGTCTGCTGCTGACACAACCGTGGTACGTAGGCCACCGCTGCAAGCATTTTGCAGTTCCCTCTGAGAATTGGACCATAACAGGGAGATTTCACTGATGCTGCGCCCACTGGAAAATCAGGTCCCTCTGCACAGCCCGCTTATGCAAGTGGCCATGTGTCACAAGCAGGATGCAGGAGGCCATGAGACCCAACAGCCATAGAATCAGTCTCACTGAAATCCAGGACAGAGGCTGAAACATCGGTATCATAGCCTGAATATCCTGGACTCGCTGTTTGTGTTTCCAGATCAGCTCTGATGAAAGGAAGTGCCTGAGAGGAAGTAAGGTGTGACTTCAGCACGTTGATAGTAAACCCCAGCGAATGCAGGATGTCTGCTGTAGTCTAGAGATAGGAAACTACAGTACAGGGTGATCTCATGTTCAATCACCAGTTGTCGAGATAGGGGGAAGACTGGCACCCCTGATTTTCACAGATAAGTTGCAACCACTGCCATCACTTTTGTGAACACCCGAGGGACGCTGATGAGGCCAAAAGGGAGCACAGCGAACTGAAAATGCTTGTGGCCACCGTGAGCCGCAGGTAACGTTTGTGGGCAGGCAGGAATATGGAAGAACGTGTCTTGCAAATCAAATGGTCCAACGCCACCATCCAGCCTCCAGTGTCCAGGGCAAACAGGACCTGAACAAGAGTGAGCATCTTGAATTTCTCCTTCTTGGGAAGAAATTGAGAGAGCGCAGGTCGAGTATAGGATGAAGGCCTTCGTCCGTTCTTATACCAGAGAGTTGTGGGAATAGCAACCACAACCTACTTCTGGCATTGGCACTCTCTCTATGGCTCCTTTGGCCAAAAGAGCTATCACATCCTGGCAGAGAAGAGATAGGTGGTCCTCTGTCATCCTGTTTTAAGTAAGTGGCATGGAGGGAGGGGTTGTCACAAAGTGAAGGAAGTAGCTCCTCAAGAAAATCCGCAAAACCCACCTGTCCGATGGTATGGAATGCCAGAAGGGAAGGTGATGGCAAATTCTGCCTCCCACTGGGGGCCCATGATAGTAAACAGGCAGACAAGGAGGGTTTAGAAGTTGCAGCTACTGAGGAGTTGGTGAATTGACCAGACCGCTGGCCACCCAGCCCACAGGGCCAGTAGGTACAGCACCTGCGACTAAGAAGAGACTGTAAAGCTTGTGCTGTGGTAGCTGGGCAGGTAAAGACCAAGCCGTACGCCCCTCCGTGGCCACGAAAGAAACAAAAAGCAGATTTAGTGTGCCATGGGGCTATAGAGAATCCCAAGGACCTGGTTGTAGCCCTGCTCTCCTTAAAGGGCTCCAGCGCCGAATCCACCTTGCCTCCGAAGAGACAGGTGCCATCAAAGGGCATGTCTGAGTGAGAACTGGACAGCACCAGAAAAGCCAGTCATCCTCAACCAGACGTGGAGTCGCAGGGCCAGTGGCCTTGAAACCGCTCTGCCTAGTGAGTCGGTGGTGTCTAGTTCACAGTGGATGCTGAAATTAGCTGCATCCCTTCCATCGGCAATAGCCTGGGAGAGCACGGCCCGCCTCCTCCGGGACCATTGGCAGCGCCTGTGCAACCATATCAGACAGGGTGTGGGGAATACCGGTCAAAAAGGTACACAGTTTCACAGACTACAGTGCTAGGCTGGTGGAAGAAAACATCATCTTCCAAAAATTGTCCAGCCTTTTGGATTCCCTATCCGGGGGTGCAGTAGGGAATGTGCCTGGATTTACATGGGATGTTGAAGCTTGGAATACCAAGCTCTCCGGGGCAGGGTGTTGAGTGAGGAATTTTGGGTCCCCTGGAGCGGGCGGTGGCGGCATGCAATCTTTCTGTTCACAGAGGCCCCAGTTTTGGGCATGAACCAAGTCCCAAGGAGGATTTCAGTGAATATCTCAGTGAAAGGGAGAAGCAGTCCTGATGGGGACACTCCCACCTGAAGCACTTCCGTGAAAACATTGGTCTTGACTGCCACAGAGGGCAAGCTAAGGTCGAGGACCAAAGTCGCCCTTCTCACCACAACTGCGAAGAAAGCTCCCTCCTTCACAGCTTAGGTGGGGGGAGAAAGCATGTCAGTATCAGGAGAAGTATCCAATGCTCTGGCTTCACCCAGATCCTCACACCAGTCCATTTGATCTTCACAAGGCTGGTAATCCTTACTGTAAGTGACCCCTCACATCACTCCCTGAGTCCTAGCCAATAAGAATAGGGCATAGGCTTCGGCCTGGAAGGCCTGGCTCCATTCGGTGCTAGTGCCTGCTCCAGATACCCCTTCGGGTCCGTGTCTGAGTCGGGATGGGGATGGTGCCAGCGGGCGCGCTAGCCTCGAGATCGGTTTAGGTGGCACGACGGGTGCTGATCCAGATCCATTTGTGGATCCAGTAGGGCCCCAACCTGAAACACAGGACCAAAAGGCACATTAGAGGGAGCAGGCCACCCAAATATGAGGTGCATGGCCCCATAAAATTCTTTCAATTGGGCAGGGGTCGCTCCACTTCCCGGAAAGTCGGGGAGGTGCAGAGCTGACCCAGGCGCTGACTTAACCGTGGAGCCAGACCTCGAGTGGCAACGCTCCCTCGTCTGGTCAGCCGACAGACTAGGTCAAGTCGAAGCACGCTTCAACTTATTCTTGAACTTCAACTTACCCGAATGGTCCAATAACTTGGGAGTGCGATGATTACCTCGGGTTCTGCGACTGTTCCCGGGACCTTCTTCTCAACCAAGTTCTCGATCGTAGTGGCGTCACAAGTTGAGCCGCCGTAAGCTTGAGGGATTTTTCCCTCAAGGCCTTCAGGTTAATTGCGCACCAGTCAGTGCAGGCCTTCAGGTCCCGCTCAAGGCACCAGAAGCATTCAAGGTGCGGGTCCATTACCATCATCTGACAGTGACGTGCACCGTAGGGCTTGAAGACATCCCCGCCACACCAGGAGGTAAACCTCAAAAAGTCTTCGACAAAACGTCCCAAAAAAACCTAGTCAAAATGCGTCTAGGGGTAGCTTCTCCAGGATCTGTGCTGGCTGGCATGGAAAGATGAGACCTGATGGCAACACGCCTGGGTTACGCCTATATAGGCACCCAAAACGTCACTTCCAGTGCAGACTACGCAGCGCGGAGGCACACAACGCCACCTACCGGCAAACAGGAGTACTGCTTATGAAAAGTTTCCGGATCCAGTCTGACACTTGGGGAATATTCAAAGGAAAGGAATATGCGGCTAGAAGTCTGTATCAAATGTACTACACTAGTATCTACTGCCATTACCAGGCAACCTGTAGTATCTAAACCTGTGTGGATAACATATTGAGCCACATCCGGTCCATCATTAATCGTTTTAGCCAAAGAGGCCCTGTGGCCATTGGGACTGCTGGCAAGATCTCACCTGCCATGTCCCACAGGGCATGTGTGTAACTACCCAGTAAACTAAGAGCATTCACAGACTGTATTGCTAGACTGACCGAAGAAAGCATGCACTTGCCAAAAGCCTCAACCTTCTGGATTCTCTGGTTGGAGGAGTGGTTGGAAATGAGGTAGGATTCACTTATTGGTCGAGGCTTGCACGATAAGGCCCTCTAGAGTGGGCTGCGTGGTGAGACTATCAAGGTTACTATGCATCAGTCAATGGCTTCTGGACACCTGTCGATTCTCAGGCAAGAACAACTGTTTGACCAATCATTCATCAAAGTGTCAGTTTAAGGCATCACTAAAGGAAAGCAGAAGCTCAGAGGTTGCTGGCCCAGGCTTTCAGATCTCTGTTAGGACCTTAGTTTAGTTCTCAATGGATGGTAGCTGTAATTTTAGTACCTCAGCATCCCTCCGGACCACATCGTAAACAAGGCCCACTCTTCCATTGGTGACTCAAATGATGAGTCAAGCTCCCTTTCAGGCGAGGTGTAAACCCATTGGCATTCTGTTAATCAATGTTTTAGGCATCATCAGTACAGTGAAGAGAGAGCAAGCTATACCCACCATCATCATCTAGGGGTACTCCCTGCTCTTGCATATGATCAGAGTCAGAAATTAAGAGATAATAGAGCTTCTAGAGTCTACAACAGGCGCGCAATTCGTAGTTCTTTGGGACTAGTTGTAGGAAGCTGGCTCTGTATATACTATACCAAAATGAGGTGTAGTGTGCACAGAGTCCAGTGGATCCCCAAAAGTAGGCAGAGGTGAAAGTAGATAGCACCTTACTCTCTATTTGTGGTAGTGTGGGCAAGCAGTAAGGTTTTACCAGAGGATAGTGTTAAGCATGTGTTGTACACATTAAGGCAGCAAATGAGGTCACACACTCAAAGACTGAGCTCAGACCAATTTGTTTGTATCAAAAATATTTTTAAGTTATTCTATTTCTAGAACCAAGCAAAGCCTGGTGAAGGTAAGTGAAGAACAAGTTACTTACCTTCGGTAACAATGTATCTGGTAGAGACATAGTCTAGCCGCATATTCCTTAACTTAGAATATCCCCAGGCGTCAGACTGGTCCGGAAACTTTTGCGCAGCAGCACCTCTGCGCGCCAGGGTGCGGCGCCGTGCGACGTGACATCAGCGGAGCTATATATATGCCCCGCCCCGGCGCGCCGACATCAGTTTTCGTCAGAAGACTTTTCCACGTCAGGACGCGAAGCCACCACCGAAACCTGTGAAAACATGGGAACAGTGTGCAGAAAAAGGAAAGAAAAACAAGGTATGGTGAAAAAAACATCACCATAGAAAGATAGTGCCAAGCACCGTATATTGTAAACTGAGGGAGGGAAAAGAACAGAGCACCACTCTGGGAGGGACCCCTGCAATCGTTAAGTCCAAAACCTCCCCTGGAGGCAGAAGATGCAGAGCATAGGCAGAATTAAACCCTTGGCCTGTGTGAGCCTGTGCCACCAGAGGCACAAGACTCACCATTTGAGCCATAGCTGCGAGGTGAACTATCACAGCAGCCGGCAGAAAGGCTGCAACCACAATATATGACATTGAAGGACAACCAGTCCAGAACCCTGGAGCAAGAACTACCGCCCCATCTCGCTTCTCCCGTTTCCAGCCAAAGTCATCGAGAAGACCGTCAACAAGCAGATGGCCGCCTTCCTCGAGACGAACGGATCCCTCGACCCCTCACAGTCCGGCTTCCGAGCCAAACACAGCACCGAGACCGCCCTCATCGCCGCCACCGATGACATCCGAGCCCTGATGGACAATGGAGAAACAGCGGCCCTCATCCTCCTAGACCTCTCCGCGGCATTCGACACGGTCTGCCACCGCACCCTAATACGGCGCCTCAGCAACATCGGAATCCAGGACAAGGCGCTGGAATGGATCATCTCCTTCCTCGACGGAAGAACACAGCGAGTCCGCCTACCACCTTACAAGTCAGAGGCCTCCGAAGTCATCTGCGGCGTCCCCCAAGGATCATCCCTGAGCCCCACCCTCTTCAACGTCTACATGAGCCCCCTCGCGGCCATCGTACGCAAACACCACCTCAGCATCATCTCCTACGCCGACGACACCCAGCTGATCCTCTCCCTGACCAACAACCCCGCCGCCGCCAGAGCCAACCTACACGAAGGGATGAAAGAGGTAGCCGAATGGATGACGACCAGCCGCCTGAAACTGAACTCGGACAAGACGGAGGTCCTCATCCTGGGCTCCTCTCCCTCCGCCTGGGACGACTCCTGGTGGCCTCCCGCCCTGGGCACCGCACCCAAACCGACAGACCATGCACGTAACCTGGGCTTCATCCTGGACTCCTCCCTCTCCATGACCAGGCAAGTCAACAGCGTCTCCTCGGCGTGCTTCAACATCCTACGCATGCTACGGAAGATCTTCTGGTGGATCCCCACAGAGACCAGGAAGACCGTCACCCAGGCCCTCGTCACCAGCCGACTGGACTACGGCAACGCCCTCTACGCCGGGACCACCGCCAAGCTCCAGAAGAGACTCCAGCGGATCCAAAACGCCACAGCCAGACTCATCCTCGACATCCCACGATCCAGCCACATCTCCGGACATCTGAGAGACCTTCACTGGCTCCCCATCAACAAGAGAATCACCTTCCGCCTCCTCACCCACGCACACAAAGCCCTACACGACCAAGGCCCGAGCTACCTCAACAACCGAGTCAACTTCTACGCTCCCAAACGCCACCTCCGATCAGCCAACCACGCCCTCGCCGCCGTCCCCCGCATCCGCAGAGCAACTACAGGAGGAAGGTCCTTCTCCTACCTGGCCGCCAAGACCTGGAACTCCCTCCCGTCCGACCTGCGCCTGACCCAAGACCACCTCTCCTTCAGGAAGAAGCTGAAGACCTGGCTGTTCGAGCAGTAGCGGCACCCCCCCCCCCCCCAGCGCCTTGAGACCCTACGGGTATGTAGCGCGCTTTACAAGTGTCACTGATTGATTGATTGATTGAGCAAAGACAAAGTACCATAAAGCGTCACCCAAAAGGAGACATCAGATCCGAAAAATGGACCTGCTGAATGCAGCATTGTCAGAGACTGCAACTGCTAGATTGCAGGGGAGGCAAGAGACCTCAAGCGGTTGAATAAGATAGAAGGAAAGAATAAGACTCATATCGGACAACCCAGGGTAGGGGTTGTAAGGGACACATGGCACATGAGCATACCACCCAGTCACAAGAATGGGCAAAGCAGAGCCCCGAAACAGAATGTAGCTTCGTGAGTCGGAGTGAAGAGAAGACGTCACACCACAGAGGAATAAAGCCACCTAAAGGGAGGCGAAGGCAAGAAGCCCAACCTGAAAAGATTGTCGCAGGACGTGAAGGACGGGTAGGCGTTGAGGAATCTGCGGCTAGACTATGTCTCTACCAGGTACATCGTTACCGAAGGTAAGTAACTTGTTCATCTGATAGAGACGTCTAGCCGCAGATTCCTTAACTTAGAATAGATACCAAAGCCATACCCCTAGAGGAGGCGGGACTGCGACTGAACCCCACAAAGGTCCAGAGAGAACCCAGACGTCAATAACATGACCAAAATAGTGTTGTCAACCAAAGGGCAAAACACAGTGGTGACAGAAGTGACAGCGCAGCCAACCACCAGACCCCTAAGCCCTGAAGAGAGCAGGGAATCAAGGGGAGGCGAGGGCACCACAGCCCATCCAGAATAACACAAAATCCCCCACATGTAGAGGGGATTAGAGAACGAAAACACCAAGCCAGAATGCTTGTGCCTGATTGAAAAAATGCCGAACTTCGAAAGAAGACCAAGAGGCATGAAGGATCAACAGTATCCAAGGTGTCGACAAGAAGCCAGAGCTAGTCCCAGCTAAATAACTTGAACAGCGTAAAACACTGTTAAACCTGCTCTCGTAAAGATGCGAAGGCAGCAGGATACTGACCCTCGCCCAGCAACGGGCTGACATGGAAGAAAAACACACCCAGCAAAGAAACTGACGTGAAAAGATAGTTCAGCACCTCGCAGGAAGTAGAACTGAAGCTTATGGCGAAAGAACCGCAGTATGCGACAGTCGACAAGCCAACCCAAAGGACTGGTTAAGTGGTATGGTGGAGAGAATGCGTAGCACCCTCACATGTACCACAGAGGAAGAGTACTGCGGAGACCCGTGCCAGTCAGACATGTGGAGAGCATTGAAAGGATGCCCCTACACAGCCCGAAAGACACTCATACGCGACCAGGAGGAACACCAGGAAGCAAGACAGCAGGAACAGCTGAGATGCGCCCAATAGTAAGAAGGCAACAGACCGCACAAGCCATGAGGAAGAACATGCCTCAATAAGATGCTGAAACCCGGCCAAACCAAGGCACTAGGGTACGCTCAAAAGTACCCGCAGTTACACAGATAGTGGAACTAGACCAGTTTACAAGCAACGTCAGCCGGCAGTCCGGAAGAGAGAGAACAGTCCCCTTGCAGGACAATTTAGAAGAAAAGACAAGCCTAACAAGGGAGTACTTAGGACCAACTCCCGGGTCCTAGACTCCAGGAAGAGCGGGGTTCAAAGAGAACCATCTCCACGAGTCCGCCACTTTTAAGAATGCTAGTGGAACGTAGAAATCCCTGCGCGAAAGCAGCGGGAATGTGGAGAAAACTGTTGGGGAATAAACCAAAAGGCCATAACAACCTACAACAGAGAGGTCCACGGCAACTCCCTACTTGGGAGAACAACCCAGAAGGGGCTTGTACCAAAAGACGGACCATAGGACAAAAGCAAGATGCCAGGCTATGCGAGGTAGATACCACACAGCACAGACCTAGACACAGAGTCCAAACAGACAACAGAGCGATGCGACCCTGCGGGATGCAGTAAAGGGAGGTATAGGAGCCCCAGAGGGATACTCATAATGAAAACTCCACAGGAGCGTACGAAGGCAAAGGCAGACACCTGCCACCAGCCAATACCCCACATAGGGCAAGGGTCAACCCCTGGCAAGAAGGGGGTCCTCTTGGCAAAACAGACAGTCAGAGGACTTGAAACAAAAACAACCCAGCCATACGGCAATACAGAGGCACAAACCCGCCTCTGATAAAAACTGGTCCGTAAAGGAAGACCGCAACGAAGAAGAAAAGTCAAGCAGTCAGTGGCACGGCAGAATTACGGTAGCCCTGACAGAAGCCTGGAGATCGCCAAGTCAGAGTGGGACTCAAAAAGGTCTATTCCCTTAAACGGCATGTCTTTGAGGCTCTCCCAAATATTATCAGGGAAGCGACTGTCACGCATCCAGGCATGACTGCGCCAATCCACCAGAGTCTGTGGTATTCAGGGAGGAGCGTATTGTAAAATGAGCCATTTCCTTGCCGTGAACGACAAGACGGAGTAACTCAGGGCGCAATTCCTCCGGAAGGGAAGGGAGAAGGTTAGCCACGGAGTCCCAGAGTGCAGAGGACGCACGTGCAAACACGCATGTAGTGTTTAAAGCACGGATGGCCGCGCTAGAAGAAGCAAAAAGCTATCTTCCACATGCATCCAGCTACCTGGATTCCCGGGTGGGAGGAAACAAGGGCAAAATGGAGGAGTCCTGCAACCAAAATTCTCCAAGTTGCCATAAAGAGCGGGGCTGGTGAACGACCTGAAGGCCATGCCACACTAGGGACCTGCACCAGTGGCTCCCGACCAGGGGAAGCAGCAGCAGCCTCCGAAAAGGCCGTAGCGGATACCGGAGTCGCCCGACCCAGCTGAGGGTACAGAAACTAGGAATCAGGAGGGAGGTCAACCCTGGGCATGGACGCCAGTGTCGATGAACGGATGGACATCTGCGGTGAGGGATGCGTCGACAACGGCGTCGGCTGGCGCCGTGTCGGAGTCGACTGGACATTGACGGCCCCCACAATGAACGCTACCTCGACGTCGACCGACGTCGGGTGATGCGTTGCCCCAGACGTGGGATCAGGCTTAGAGCTTGGTGTGGGTTTGGACGTCGAGCCCGTCATTGGGTCCGACGTGGTGCCCGGCTCTGAGCCCGGCGTCACAGACGCTGCTCCCGCCGTCCGCGCAGGAAGACGCCCAGGGCTATGCGCTGACTAGCGGAGTGTGCTAGAGCGACCAGGACGGTCTGGGCCACGGCCCAACATCGTCGCCTCGGTTCCGGAGTCTGAGTCGGTGCACACAATCCTGGTCAGGGAAGGATCTGCCGATGAGGGCCCAGCCGGAGTACCCTCTGCCTGAAGAGCCTGGGACTAGGCCTCCATTTGGGTGCGCGTCGCTCCGACTCCTGGAAAAGGAGGGTATGAAGGAGGTGACCTCCGGGCGCCCGTAGCTGACCCCTTACGAGAGCAATGGGCGCCAGCGGCACAGCTACGAGAGGTGGACCTCAGTGGACACTTTTGGCTCCGCTTACATTTTTTAGGGCCCCGGTCGCGGGATCGGCCTCAGGAACGAGCTCCATCTGGAGAAGTAGAGCGGCGACGAGAAGAAGCTGGGCCGGACAGCCGTGCAGCCAGCAACTTCATACGGCGGTCCCGTAGGGAATTCGGCTTAATCTGTTGACAGTCGTCGCATTGTTTGGAATAGTGGTGCACACCAAGGCACCACATGCAAATCAGGTTTTGAACCCAGAGGGCATTGCACACTGTTCCGGTACGACACCAACGGTGCAGAGAAGGCTCAAAATAAGGCCAGGAACTGCTGGTTTCGAGGGTCCGCGTCGTGACGCGGAAAAGAAGAAAACTAATGTCGGCGTGCCGGGGTGGGGCATATATGGCTCCGTTGACGTCACGGCCATGGACGACGTTAGGGCGGAGCCGTACGGCACCGCCCCCCGGCGCGCAGTGTTGCTGCTGCGCAAAAGTTTCCGGACCAGTCTGGAGCCTGGGGATATTCTAAGTTAAGGAATCTGCGGCTAGACGTCTTTATCAGATATAAATGCTTTGCAAAATCTTATGCAGTGTTTTACAGTTGAATGCAGGTTCAAATGCAGTTGGTTGAATCACAGGTAAGTCAACAGTTCGGAATTACTTTTTAGTTACTTTACAGATTACTCATGCTAATCAGTGTGATATGCCTGGATATCACACTGAGACATCTCCTAGACAAAAGATAAGTAATTTACTTATAGTACATAATGCAGTTTTTCAACATTCCATACAAACCAACTCCACACCCAACAATTTTAAAGAAAAGCGGTCAATGCAATCCTATGGGAGGAAATAGAGTTATGGGTTTACAGGTAAACAGTTATTTGTGGGAGTTGGTATTCTGGGGTTAGAACCAGGGTTCCCCCAGGGTCAAGGATGCACTATTGAAACATTCTCAGTGGCTCTAGGGCGGCTGGGTGCAGAGTGCTGAGGCCCAATCTTATCTAATGGGGGATAGGGGGCCTCTGGTTGGTGGCTGCTCACGAGCTGTCCACAGAGTGGTGGGAGCAAAGCTCCTGGTGTTAGGCTCAGGGCAAAGGGGGGATCTGAGTTAGCACCCAAAGCACACCCGCAGCGGCGGCTGGGTGCAGGGCGATGTTTTGGCGTTGGGTGCCTTGTTTTCAATGGGGATTCTCCATTTGCAACAAAGAATGCAGGCTCGGGGACGAAGATGTTCTGGAGGTGACCACCGGTGGGAGAGGTAAGTTGGGATGCCTGGGGATGATTGGACACCGTCTGTTGGGCCCACCAAGGCCGTGGGGCATCGGGTGCAGGGGTGTATTCAGGCGTCGGGTTATTATTACCAGCTCTGGTTGGGGTCAGGGGGCAGATCCTTCAGAAAGGGGCTGCAGGCTTCGCTTGGAGATTCGAGGCAGGTCAGAGATCACCAGATCTCAGGCAAGGATCGCGGGGAGACGGCCTCATGGAGTTGGGCCACTCCAACTCGAGCCGTGGGCACAGGGTGCAGTGTGGTGCAGACCCGCATTTTTGGCAGGGGCCAGAGTCTGTTGGTGAGCAAATCTGGTGCTCACGGGAGACAAAGTCTTGGGTTTGGAAGTCAAGACAGGCCTTACGGATTCTTGAGGCTGCAGGACACACCGGGATTTCGCTGGAGCAGGTTCGAGGTGCGGACAGGCCGGTAGGGCTGGGACCAAGTCAGTGGGCATCCTCCTCTTCTTAGTTTCAGAATAGCTTCTTCAGTCTGCAAGGTTCAGGGTTGTTTGCCCCTAAATAGTAGATTTAGGTGTGTTACAGGTAAGTAAAGTTTGGGAACAATGGGTCCCTTAATTGGGGTGGGTACACTCTCTATTATGCCACCCTCCAGTGGGAGGGGGGCATATGCCTCTCTGGTTGGCTGGGTCCCCCCATCTGCAGGATGGCGGGGACTGAGAGTTGTGCACACCTCCCTTCCTCACTTGATTTTCACTCAGATTATCCCGCCCCCAAAGAAGGGGTCAGAACCGGTAGTGGCTAGGTCCTGGAAGCAGCAAAGGCCTGGAGTAGCTCACAAAGGTGGCAAGCTTTTAAAGCTTCCCCTTTGTGGACCGTGCCCATCCTGGAGGAGGCGGCTCGGCAACTCATCCCAGGATGTGCATTGTTTCAGACCCCCTAGAGCAGCGGGTTCTCAACCCAGGGGTCCAGAAATAGGTCTGGTGGTGGCAGCTGGTGAGCAGCCACTCAGCCAGGATACTAGAGTTAGGTTGTTTTTCAGGTGGCATCTCTAAGATGCCCTCTGAGTGCATTTGTGTTTAAATGCCACACTGGCATCAGTGTGGATTTAATGTGCTGAGAAGTTTGATACCAAACTTCCCAGTTTTCAGTAAAGCCATTTGGTACTGGGGAGTTTGCAATGACAACCTCCCGGCACCATATACTCTTAAGAGCATTACTGCACTTACAATGTCTAAGAATTGGCTTAGACACTGAAGGGGTACAGGGCTCGTGCACCTTCACCACTGGTATAGTGCACCCAGCTAGAGGGGTGGCTGACCCATGCCAGGGCAGTGGGTTGTAGGCATGGCACACAGGGATGTGAGCCATGTCGACTCTATACTTTGTTCTGCACCAAAACACACAGCCTGCAGTGGGTGGGTGGGTGTGTGTGTGTGTGTGTGTGTGTGAAGGGACACGGACTCCAAGAGTGGCACAATAAATACTGCAGCCTTTAGAGGCCTTCCCTGGCCACAGTGCCCTTGGTACCTATGGTACAAGTTCCAATGGACATGGCCAAAGAGCGCCGACTGGGTTTTGTTTTAATGCAGTTTTAGGGAGAGAACATAGGCCCTGGGTACCTGATTGGCAGGAAGGGGTGGGGGGGCAACCATGCAAAAAGAGGGCACTTTCCTACACCATTTGGGACCACTACAAAGATGTGCTGCTAACATGGTGAAGCCCTCGTGCTTTCTCTTTGAAGTCAAGTGTCGTGGGATGGGGTTGTGACCTGCTTCAATTTCTTGTGCTTGAACTTACAGGAGGACTTCGAGCACAAAAATGATCGGTCACAGGAACTACCTCACAACTGGGTCTGTGCCCATGACTTGGATAAGGAGCAGGATCTATGCAAAGGTCACAACTTTTTCTTGTGTTTAGCGACATATAGTTTCACCTGAGGGCTCGGATCTTTTTCAGATACATGAGGGTGCATTCATTGCACACCTTAAGAGTCATATACTGAGACCAAACACCAAAGTCACCTCATGCATGTCTGTGAATGACATCTGCTTCATGCAGTGGTGACATGGCTTGAAACCAGTTGTTTTGGTTGAGGACATGGTTCCCTAGCACAGTGGTGTAATCATTTGGAAATGGCAAGCAGGGAATATTCATTGGAAGGTACACAAAGAAAGGAACTGATGTCAGCACTCTGGGTTGGTGCTTATGTGAGGCCGCTCTTCATCATTTACAGGGTGGTGTGGATTCAGTGCAGGGACACATGGTGACACCTGTGCATGGAAGCACTACTCTGTATCCAGTCAGGCGCGCTGTGTCTTCTAAGGTGTTGCATCTGCAGCTAAAATAGCCATCAGAAAATAAAAACTTTGCCTCCCTTTCCCATATGCCCATAGAGCTTATCATACCACAGAAAACGTGGCTAAATCATGTCTGGAGCCTAAGCAGTAAGGCGCAACGAGGATATATGGCATCTGCAAGTGAAACCGGGCTGAAAGCAAGGGCTTAGGAGACATGAGTCTGTTAACTTTGAAACAAAGCATTTTAGGAAGGAAAATGTTGATGAGGCTGCGCATCTCATTCTATGAATTGCAGAAATTAAGCAACCAACATCATCAATGGTGGTTGATGCATTTGAAGCAGTTTTAATAACTTTCCGCAGGCCCTCCACAGCCTTGCTCTGGATGCTGCAACAGAGTTAATGGCCAGCTGTCTTTACTGGCTCAGATATATTATTTAGACTACTGTCAGTAGATGGCCTTACTCTACATTTCAACTTCAGAGGCTCTACATTAAATTTTTAAGACTTTCACTTTGCATGTGAGCTAATTCTTTAAGTTTATTGTCACCGAACATTAAAAACACACATCTCTATATGTACACACACACACACATACATATCTATACGTATGCCCACCTACATATATTGTTAAGAATTCGTGTCTTAAAAATAACAATGGTCCAAAATAATTTTAAATATTTAAATTTAGTTAATTTAACCCTAGTTTCATGTTTACTAATTAAATGTAATCACTATTTAAAGCAGATTGAAATAAAAAACAGTCCCGAGGTTGCCGTCCCCTCTACTCTATGGAAATGAAAATTCGTACTGAGATTTCTTGAAAGAAATCGCATTCCCCTTGGATGAAGGAGGGTACAAATATATGTACTGAAGCCTCATTCTCATGAGGATTCTATTGGATATGATTTTCTAATGATTGGGTTCCAAAGAGCGCAAGGTGTTTTTCCATTGATGACAAGCTACAACCTTAATGAAGTCCTTGTAGGACGAAACATGTCGGCTAGGCTGAACAAGTATATGTATCTGCAAAACGAATATAAATAAATCAAAAAGCCTTTCATCATAAACCACGTAAAACATGTAATTACTTGAAGGAATATTACATGTTTGGGTAACAGACATTCCTGTGCTATCTTTTCCAATAGGCCCTTTTTGTGGTGTTTTTTGGCAATAGGATCACAACCCGTTGAGCGTCTATTCTTAAGTTTACCAAAATATACGGATAAGCAATGGTCTAATAGCCTTATTGCCTGTTTTTCTTGAACTACATAACCTGGATAGATGACAGTAGCCCCCTCAAAGAAAACTAGGTGCGCTTTGGGTGAACCCCAACATCAGGGACAATATGATTGCGGAGCTCACCAATGGGGATATGATGGACAAGCAGGGTTTCCCTGAAAATGTACGACAGGGCTACATAACATTCAAATGAAATACGTAACCTGGTAGGTATGAACAAGCACAGTTCCTAGATTTCTATATTTTCTTATGTTGATAAAAAGAAAAACAAAAATGTACACAAGTTCTAACGTCTGGTAACTTGGAAGCGTAGGCATCTCTGGATTAGATTTCGACCTATTTAACAATGTAGAATGTACTATACAGATGATATGTACAGGTTAAAATATTTTAATGATTTAATTTTTATTGAAAAAGGTTAACATTTATTTATAAATTAGACAACCCTAAAACACTCAAATTTCAAGTCAGAATAAAACTTGTCATCAGACCTCCAAGACAAGACGATGGCAAATCATAAATATGCAGGCGTAATTCAATGGCTACAACAGCATTTTTTTCAAATTGTAAATTTAAAATGTATAAATGACAAACCCTTTTTCGTTCTTTCCTCTCTTTATCCTCTTTCTTTTCTCTCTCCCTTGACTTTTCTCTTGACTTGTCCAAATCTTTCTTGTCTTCTTCTCTTTCCTTACTCTTGGATTGTGTTGGAACAGTGTGGTTAGAGTAGTGCTGTGAAATGAAAAAAGGTCTTGAATTGTAGCAATCTGTTTTTGTGCATATAAAGACAAAGCGTTTCTTTAAAGCACTACATTGAGTAAACCACTTCATAAAGGATGTCAAAAAGGAAGCAAGCCTGTGATACCACAACTGTATGAAATTCACCTGATGAGAAAAATCATACAAAATATTCTCGTACTGAAAATGTCAAATTAAACAAAATCAATACAAAATGTCTGCCTGATAAAAAAAAAACTTGTTTTGCTAATAACTGGGGGAAAGAGAACAAAAAAATTCTAACCTATAGTAACTATCTTTCTAGTGCATACTCTATCTACCTGCAGACTCCTCACATCCTGAATGTCCCAACTGCTAGACCAGAAGCTTTTTAATAGCGTTTCCATGTAGTTAAGGGGTGCTGGCTTTGCATCAGTGCTGGAAATGTTACTGTGGCATCACTGAAGCCATAAAGCTTTCACCCGGCATCGTGATGTCAGCTTCCCATCAATGATTTCCACGCCAACGAGAATGAGAACATCATCAATTCTGGTGAGGTGATAAACCACTTGGAACCTTAATAATGAATTTCAATGCATGACCAGGCTTTACGACAGGAAGGCGGGAGGGTTTGGTGAGGAATCTGCAGGTAGGTAGAGTATACTTCTGTCTCTAGATTCATCACTTTCTGAATAGATTTCCCAAGCAGTACATCATTATGAAGGTTTTGAAGGAATTGTCAAGATGAGGAAATCCTAGGAGACAAAATGGCGATCTCTTCACACTTAGAACCTAAACAGTTGTGCTGTGCAAAAGTATGAAGGGATGCAAATATTGCCACCATGTAACGTTCAGCCACTGGGACTTCTATTTCCAAAGTAGAAGTTGATTATTTTGCCCTGGTGGAATGCCATCCTGTGGTTCCTTAAGCGCAAGGGCATAGCCCATATCAATACATCAGATCAACGATCTTGAAAAGGTCCTATTTTGTACTGCTGCACCCTTTCTGGTACCTGTGCACTCTATAAAGAGCTGTTCATCAACTCAACAGCCTTTGATCTGGTCAATGTAAAAACTAACCGCCCTCTGAGGATCCAGTCTGTGTAACCTCTCCTCCTCCTTGGTAGGGTGTGGCAGGGGATAAAATGATGGAAGAGTGAGGGATTGACCTGTCTGGAAAGGGGTCACCACATTTGGTAGGTTCATAGTTCCATCGGGGGGAGGGGGGAAAATAGGTAAAAGGTAGGTGAACGCCCAGCGCTTCCACAAGAAAAAAAACCAGTCTTACACATTAGGAGCCTCAATTGGTAGCTGTGAGGTGTTTTAAGTATGGGCTGCCTCAGAAACCTCAAAACTAAATTGAGGTCCTACTGTGGCACCACAAAGGGGATGGGAGTAAATATATTAGTAGGAAACTGGATTTTTGTTGCAGTTGCTCACCCCCACACTTTTTGCCCCCTTTAGAACTACTAGATGTTGGTTTTCGACTCTGTGCTCTGGAGTCTGCTAACCAGCTGCCAGTGTCCTTTCCCTAAAAACAAAGTAAAATGGTCAAACAGTGTTCGAATTGGCACACACTTTAGCACCCCTGTAAGGCCCTAGTACATGGTACCTAGGGTATGGGAACTAAAGAGGGTCCCTAAGGGTTGCAGCATGTATTATGCCACCCTAAGGGACCCACATACAAATTGCATGCAGACTGCCACTGAAGGCTGCGTGACATGGTGCAAACCATGTGTGAAAACACAACATGGCGCACTCGTTGTTTGCCATGCCAAAGTCATTGCACGTAATATATGAAAGTCACCACTAAAGCTGGACATATAGCAGGCCTCAAAAAATCCTACTAGACCTGCAGGTCTAGTGACATGAATAATCCACTCAACCTAATTATAATGCTCTTGACCCTTAAACTAGTTTCAAATTGTGTGATCCTGGGTAAGTATTTTAATTCACCAAGATGCCATTTTCTTCTTTATCACATATGAGAGCACCATCAAATACACATGTTCAGCATGTCTGCTATACAGAAAACTCTTGTTTAGTTAATAGACTAAACTTTTGATTCATATATAATACAAATCTAGCCACATATAGGATATACATGACCGCTGACTACCCTTAGTTTATTACCGCATTGTCGTTGGTGCCGGAGCAGGAATGTTTATGAACTAATGTTTAAAAACTGTTGCTTTTAATAAATACCTAGCTAAAACATAAAGGAGCATCACACTGTCATTTGTAATCAGCAGATTTTACATTGAAATGCCCACAGAATTTCCCACTGACGTACGAGTTACTTACCTTCGGTAACGATGTATCTGGTAAAGACGATTCTAGCTGCAGATTCCTTCACGTAGAATTATCCCCAGGCGTGAGACTGGATCCGGAAACTTTTTTGTCACAGCATCCCTGCGTGCCGGGGGCGGGGCGACATCACGCGACTCCGCCCAGGTGCCGTCGGCGTACGTGACGTCAGCGAGGTCACACAAGACCCGCCCCGGAGCGCCTAGGTCAGTTTTCTTCTGAGAACTTTTCCGCACCACAACGCGGAACCACCAGATAAACTGTGGAAGCATGGGAGCAGTGTGCGAAGAACAGAAACATTGGAAAGAAATGGTGACTAACAACCCCACCAGAGGAGTGCCAACATCGCACAACCCAAGGGCAGGGAAAGAAGAAAGAACAAGCAGAAACCTGCGTAGTCACCCTGCCAGCACATAGACAGCCTCCCATCCCTCTAACCCGGAGGCAAAGAACATGCATAAAAGTCATGGCACCCCCATCTTCCCCCCCATCCTGAGCAAAGAATGGGACCAGTCCCAAAACAGTCAGGGACAACAAACCTCCAAGCCACCCCAACCTAGAGGGCAACCACCCACAAGGGGACAAGGCAAGACCTGGCCAGGGGACTCTTATCAGAGTATAGCGATGGAAGGGAGGGAGGGGAGGGGAGGGAGGACAGGGATAGAAAGCAATCCCCACCAAACTTGGAGTAGCCAGAGCAGCAGGGCACCGGAGCACCGGAACCCTATCCTTCAAAGAACCAAAGGAGGAAAAGAACCGCCCCCAGACGGAGCCATCCGTCAAGAACAAGTAAGGCACTCACAGGAGACACAGCCCCATCGCCCCGGGAGGCGAGTACCGAAGACCAACCCAAGGGTCCTCGCAGAATAGGGGAGGAAGGGCGGGCCGTGAAGGAATCTGTGGCTAGAATCGTCTCTACCAGATACATTGTTACCAAAGGTAAGTAACTCGTACATCCCCTGAAAAGCCAGTTGTCCTTAGCCAGATGATGTCTAAGCACAACCGTAGAAAGAATGGTTCTGCCAGGTGAGTCAGTGGTATTCAATCCGCAGCGAATACTGAACTTTGCTTCATCTCTACCAACAGCAATAGCTTGGGAGAGTATGGCCCGGGCCTCCTCCATGATTAAAGGCAGCACTTGTGCAATCAAATCCCATGCAATATGGGAATAACTGCCCAATGGCATACAATGTTTACAGACCACAGTAAAATGCTGGAAGAGAAAATTCTCTTCCCAAACGAATCCAGCCTCTAGGATTCCCAATGTGGGAGTGTGGTAGGGAACACACCAGGGTTGATTTGGGGGGTAGAGGCCAAAACTACTAGGCTCTCAGGGGTGGGATTCTGGGTAAGGGAGGCTAGATCCCCAGGGAGCAGGGCGATGAGCCTTTGCACAGGAGTGCCTGTACAGGGCTTGACTAAGGCCCCGACCACGACATCAGGGTTCATGAAGGGGGAGTAGAGAGATTCTAAGGAGGATACTCCAGGGATTAAGCACCACTGTCAAACATTGCTTTTAACTTCCACCATGGAAAGTGCCAGGTCCAAGACCTCACCTGCCCTCAGGACGCCCCATCACAAAGAAGGCCCCCTTCCTCCATAGCCACTGTGGGAGGTGAGAGGAAAGCAGTGTCTGGTGGGGTACCCAGACTAGTGGCAACACAAAGATGTGAAAAAACACACGCTGGTAATAGATGACAATTAAAAGTCACAGAATATAAGTCAAAAGATGACTGTTGGGAGTTTTACCCAAGTCTGCGCTAATGGCGCGTAAAGGAAGAACTGGGATCAGCCATCTTGGATGGCGCCTATTTAGACAACGTGCACGTCACACCCAGCGCGGACGGGGCCACGTGGAGCCAAACGTCGTCACCTACTGCCGAAGAAATGGACTGCTCAGAAAAAAATCCAGATCCAGGCTGACGCCAGGGGAATATTCTAAGTAAGGAATCTGCTGCTAGGAGTCTATCAGATAACCGTCCCAAAAGCTCTAAATGTTATGAACCACTCAAAAGCATAGTTTGCTTTATCGCTGAACAGTCGGGCTCCATCAAAAGGTAGATTCATTACCGTAGTCTGAACATCTGTGGAAAAACCTAATGTACGAAGCCAGGCAGAACCAGCAGTGTCCAAGTAAGGCTGCTTGATCTGCCATTATGCTGCTTGTTTACTCCCCACTGGTTGTGCCACATTCCAGAGCATGTGTAATCTCCCAGGAGGCATGTGGCATTAAAGTATCTTGAGGCTAAGCTGTAAGCTGAGAACATTTTCATGCCTACTGCCTCCAGCTTTTTCAACTCCTTGTCTGCGGAGGCGGTCGGGAAGGTTTCCGCTGACAGTTTTAATGAGCAACAAGGCTGGACAACCAGACTATTGGAAGAGGAGAGAACCAACAAACAGGGTGGATCACCTCATACGGTCCTATGTCTGGCAACTAGTCTGCTCACACCTGGAGATAAAGCATGCGTTTAACATGCAGCCAGTACCAGGTCCAATTACGCTTCCTTAAAGGTTTCTATGGTTGGAATGGGTAATTTTTAAAACCTGTGCTGCCTTCCTTACCACAGTGTTGTAGGAAACCACTTTGGGAGGAAAGTGTTCTGAAAGACCCTCTGGCTTTAATTCGGAGGATGTATTAATGCCAAAAGCATCTGTCAAGGACTGAAAATCTGAGTCCATTGCCAGAGGTGCTGGTCTCACCATCATCATCTTTCCTGATGTCCTATAGGAGGTCCAAATAAGAGCAGATTAAGTCATGGATCGTCTCCCTGTACTGCTTTGACACAGCTGGCCGATGCTCCCTATATTGTGGCTCCTCTATTTGAGCTCACTGGGGCAGTCCAAAGTTCAGACAAAGGCTGGCTCACCAATGGGACCTATGTCATCTGATTTTGAGCCGGTGGCACTGGTATCGGAGTCGGGAGAGCTCGGGTCATTGGAATATGCTGTGGTGTTAGACGAATCCTTGCTGGTAAACGTCGTCGCACTGGTGCTGGAGATGGAGCCAGAGGTTCGGGAAGGAAGGAGGCAAGCTAAGCCAAGGGAAGAGTCCGGATGGCACACCAATGGGTCCATAGGAGCCAAAGGCACTCTGGGTGGGACATTGGCCCTTCTGGCTACATGTCAAACATAGTGCTCAGAAAGGACGCAGGATAAGATTATGGAATAGGAAATTCTTGTTAAGTCTGTGGGCCTACACGCAGACTGTGAAGAGACGGGTTAAGCATTGGAGTCAGGTCCAACAGCATCAACAGAGCTGCACCTTCGGAAAGAGGTACATTTACCACTTCCTGGTCTTTCCAATGCATTTGTAGGGGATGTATTATGTGTGAAAGACTTACCTCAAGAATAGTGTGTGGAGTAATCATTGTGCCTCTGCTTCTCATGTTTTTGTCATTTTTCTGTCATTAAGTTCGAGGATGGTGACTCCAGTGACTTGGGACGTTAGCAACACTGGAATGAGGTTGGGACCTTCGCATGGCCTGGTGTTCGTCTCGAGCCTTAGCTCCCTTTCATTTATTGCACTGGGATTGCATTGAGAAGCAGGACTCTCACAAGTTAGTATCGTGATCAGATCCTAGACAATTAAGACAAAGGTCAACAGTGTCAAACATCGACATCTGACCCTCACAGTTCCTACAGGGTTTCAGCTATGAACAGATTGGAGGGAGTAAACGGGGTAGGTGTGGGGATTGGAGGCCGGATTAGGTTTCATTTGGACTCCTCCCTTCTCCACCCCCCCCCACCCAAATTGTGAGTTATAGTTCAAAATCTCTAACAAAAGAGCGAAGAGTGAGCTCCAGGTCCACATGGAAAAAGGGAAACTGACATCATGATGCCAGGGTGGGTGGTTACAGCTCCAATTATGTCACAGTCGTGTCAAAGCCGAATCAGATGGCAGGTGCTCAAATTCAGAAATCCTGGATACCACCCACTCATGGCCTAGTCTGGAGACAAGTATGACTGGGGCTTGGTAGTTCCTGATCTTCTTCAGAACTTTGGGCAGGATACATAGAGGTGGGAAGGAGTACTGGAGTCCTGTTGCAACAATCCAACTAAAAGGCATCACTGAGGGAGAATTGCCTTGGGAATGATGCACAATAGTTGGGACACTGAACATTCTCAGCAGTGGCGAAAAGATCGGTGCAGGGTTCTTCCTACTGCTGGAAGATAATCTGTGCCACCTCCGAGTGTAGCTGCCAATTGTGATCTGCCAGGCAGCGCTGGCTGAGTTAGTTCACCATGATGTTTAAAGATCCTGCCAGGTGTTGTACAACCAAGGAAATTCCCCAACGACACAGCCAGTTCTAAAGGCTGAGAGCACCTCAAAGGACCTGCACCTGTTCCCCCTTGGACAGGAGGAAAGCCTTTAGTGCCAAGCAGATCGCCCGCAAGTCTGAAAGGTTGATGTAGAGGCGGTGCTCCGCTGCAGAACAGAATCCTCTGATCTTCACCTGTCCCAGATGGCCTCCACAACCCAGCAACGATGCATCTGTCACAACAGTTAGCTCTCTGGGTGGGGAAGCGGGAGGTGTCTGCCACTGGTCCAGCACCTTGAGACCTTCACGGGTGAGTAGCGCACTTACAATTCCGATTGATTGGTCCAACACTGGTCAATCAACCACAACTGCGGATCTTTAGCAGTCTCCTTTGACACCTGGATGGAACCGGACAGGTTCCCACGGTGCTGGGCCCACTGAGACTTTAAATCCCTTTGCAAATGCCACAAGTTCCACACGGCAGGGTCCAAAAGGATGCAGGAGCCCAAGGAGTCTGATCCAATACTGGACAATTTGAAGCATGGAAATGCCTGACGTGATGCTTTGCCCACGTGGAGGTAATAACTTATCCTGCCTCCAACTAGGTGACAATGTGCCTCCAAGGGTAAACTAAAGGAGTTTTGAAGCAGCAGTAAGTAGGGGTGGGGACTTGGAAGTATGTTACCACTGAAGGTTTGTACATTGTCAGCCGGATCCCAACCTCTACATGCATATAACAAATATAACATATGGTAACTCCATGGCATCTTTATAACATGGCTCATTTGGTTCTATTGGCGTCTCTTCTACTCCAATATGGCCACTGCTTTTTTCCTTTTTCTTTGATATATATATATATATATATCTATATCTATATCTATATCTATAGTCCAGAATTTCCTACCATCTCATACATGTAAATAATATGCGGAGCACAGAGGACTTTGGGCTTACCTTTTCACTTACTTCATTAGGTAAGCGCCCGCTTATGCTCAATGATTTTAGGAAATGGCATGTCTTAACCGTAAGATTTCTTGTATACTCTTTCTTTCATCTATCAATGGGACATGAGTACAGTGCGCTACCAAGAATGGGACTATCTGTATGATCAGTACAGCATGCATACTATCCTATAATTACCACAAAGTCCTTCTTTTTATTTAAGCAATGCTCCTAAATAGCCTTGGTTACTCTGCTCCCTACAGACATACTTACATAGCTACCGCACCTATATATTTATTTGGATACAGAAATCATGAGGACTTCTTTCGACTACTCTATTCATTAGGTATGACCTATCTCAATAGTGTCTTGGGACTGCTTTTCACCTACTTTTTCTATAGACCTGTGAGGAAATGGGTGCATTATATAGTTTGGCTGTGTGACCTCGCCAAGCAAATCACTTACCAACCCCTTTAGGCCCAGTAGAATTAGTTTGTTCAACCCTATATTTATTTATAAAGTTTTATGTATTGCGAACTTGACCAAAGAGGGTATCAGAGCGCTTTACATTTAGGATGGTTGCGTTAAAAGTTACATCAGTTACAAGAGCATTGTAAAGTACAGTACACAAACAATGTGGAGGAGGCGAGACGAGGAGGAACTGTGCCCAATGTCCAGCTGGGTAGGTGACAGTCAAGGGGGAAACCAGGGCCAATCTCCTCATTAGCTGTCTAGCAGCTCCACTGGGCATCAGCCATGTTGCTCAGGTCTCAGCGTTCAAGAAAACCAGTTTTGAGTTTATTTGATTTGAGAAGTTTATATAGCGCTGGCTAAACCCGGAGGTATCAGAGCGCTTAACCAGAGGATCGTTGCATTACAAGGTACAGCTAAAAAGGTTTCTATAGCGGTGGCTAGACCCGGAGGTATCAGGGCGCTATACCAGAGGAACATTGCATTACAAGTTCCATCAGATCCAATAGCATAATAAGGTACACAGTGAACAAACAACGAGGTTGAGAGAATTTGTAGGGAAGGAGGGGAGGAAGGAGCCATAGAAGGGAGACAAGGAAGAACAGTGTCCAATGTCTGGCTGGGTAGGTGACGGTCGAGGGGGAAACCAGGGCCAACCTCCTCATTAGCTGTCTAGCAACTCCACCGGGCATCAGCCATGTTGCTCAGGCCTCAGCGTTTGGGAAAAACCATGAATAGATACATAGGCTACAGTATCTATTCACCATAGAATATCCCCAGGCGTCAGACTGGATCCGGAAGATTTTTTCGTCAGCAATACCCCTTGCGCGTCGCTAGGCGTCGTCTGCGGCTCCGCGTCCGTCGTCGGCGTCATGCGCCGGAATGACGTCGGAGTACTTAGACGCCGCCCTCGCGCGCTGACGTCAGTTCTTGTACATAGCTTTCCGCGCCAGGAACGCAGAGCCAAGCAAAGACCGACACTGGTGCCAAAAATAAAATCTAGGGGCCTGAAAAGGATAACCTTAACCCTAGATGTCAGTTCGCAGAACGGGGAGGATGGGTGGGTCGGTGAGGAATCTAACTAACTAATGTTTCTTACAAATACATCGTTACCGAAGGTAAGTAACTTGTTCATCTGAAAGAAACACGTTAGTTAGATTCCTCACCTTAGAATAGATACCCAAGCAATACCATCCCCGGTGGTGGGTCTGCGAACCAAGATCACACCAGAAAGTCCTGGAGGACAGAACGGCTAAAGAAGCCATCCCTCCGGACTTGGCTGTCAAGGCAATAATGCCTGGCAAACGTGTGTAGCGAAGCCCACGTCGCCGCCTGACAGATTTCCTGCAAAGGGACACCCCGTCCCAAAGCAGTAGTAGCCGCTGTGGCCCGAGTGGAGTGGGCGCGCAGCCCAACAGGAGGGTCCTTTTTTGCCAAGGAGTAACAAATTTTGATGCACAAAACGACCCACCGAGAGATGGTCCGTTTGTGCACCGCTTTCCCCTTCTTAGCACCCACGTATCCAAAGAAAAGTTGGTCGTCCACCCGGAACTGCTTTGTGCGGTCCAGATAAAAGGAGAGCGCACGTTTTGGGTCCAGACGGTGGAGCCTCTCTTCCTCTTTGGAAGGATGCGGAGGCGGAAAGAAGGTGGGCAAGGTGACAGACTGCCCAAGATGAAATGGAGTCACCACTTTCGGAAGAAAGGAGGGACGAGGCCGAAGGACAACCTTGTCCGGATGAACAGACAGAAAGGGAGGCTTTGAAGATAAAGCCTGGAGCTCACTCACCCGTCTAGCCGAGGCGATGGCTACCAAAAAAGCAGTCTTAAGAGTCAGAAGACGAAGAGGACAATTGTGAAGAGGCTCTAAGGGAGCGCACATCAGGAATGTCAAGACAAGATTCAAGTTCCACTGAGGCATTACAAAAGGGACAGGAGGGAACGTGTGAGTAATGCCTTTTAGAAAGCGTGTAACTACAGGGGACTTGAAAAGAGAAGGCTGATCAGGAAGCCGCAAGAAGGCAGAGATGGCAGCAAGATAACCTTTCAGAGTGCCCAGGGCAGAGCCCTGCCGGGCCAAGGAAAGAAGAAAGAGGAGAACCTCAGAAAGAGGGGCGGAAGGGGGATCCACAGCCTTTGCTGTGCACCATGCCACAAATTTGTTCCACCGGCAGGCGTATACCGTCTTTGTGGAGGGACGCCTGGCTGCCAGAATGATATCACAGACTTCAGGAGGCAAGTCAAATGGCATCAACTGCCGCCGCTCAATCTCCACGCATGGAGGTGGAGCCTGGACAGGCTCGGGTGGAGGACCGTCCCCTGCTGCTGCGACAGAAAATCCTCCCGAAGGGGCAGACGTATCGGAGGATCGGTCAGCATACTGAGTAGCTCGGGATACCAGTACCTTCGTGCCCAATCCGGAGCCACCAAGATAACTTGGGCCCGGTCGTGCCTGATCTTCTTCAGCACTCTGGGCAGAAGTGGTATAGGCGGAAAGGCGTACAACAGACCGCAACTCCACTCGTGACGAAAAGCGTCGCCGAGCGAGTG
Source organism: Triturus cristatus (assembly GCF_964204655.1). NCBI lineage: Eukaryota > Metazoa > Chordata > Amphibia > Caudata > Salamandridae > Triturus > Triturus cristatus. The sequence continues at coordinate 924,819,412 of NC_140588.1, forward strand.
CCGCCTTGGAAATTCCAACGCGCAGAACTGCTGACATTGCGCGTTCTCTTCGGTGGCGAATAGATCTAACCAAGGCTCTCCCCACTGCTGAAAGAGACCTTGCGCCACTTCGGAGTTCAGACGCCATTCGTGATCCATCATGCACCGGCGGCTGAGTTCGTCTGCTCTGGCGTTCAGAGAGCCCGCCAGATGTTGAACCACCAGGGTGACGCCGTGGTGTTCCAGCCATGTCCAGAGACGCAGAGCCTCCTGACAAAGGGTCTACGACCCCACCCCGCCCTGTTTGTTGCAATACCACATGGCGGTGGTGTTGTCCGTGAACACCTGCACGACACTTCCCCTGACAGAGGGAAGGAAGGCTTTCAGTGCAAGTCGGATCGCTCTCAACTCCAACAGGTTGATGTGGAGACGAGACTCCGCCGGAGACCAGAGGCCTCTGATCTCCGCCTCTCCCATATGGCCACCCCATCCCAGGAGGGACGCATCCGTCACGATGACATGCTCCGGTTGGGGAAGGGAGAGGCTCTTGCCCTTGACCCAATCGCGGTCCGTGAGCCACCACTGCAACTGCTGTGCAGTGCCCTCCGAGATCAAGACATGGTCGGACAGGTTGCCGTGATGCTGGGCCCACTGAAACTTCAGGTCCCACTTCAGGTCCCACTGCAGAGCCCGCATGCGCCGTCTGGCGTGATGCACTAGTAGGATGCAGGAGGCCATCAGCCCCAGAAGCCGCAACACTAGCCTGACCGAGACCCAGGATAGAGGCCGAAAGATGGGAATCAGGGCCTGTATATCCCGGACCCGCTGTTCCGGTGGATGGACCCGGAACTGCGCCGAATCGAGAACCGCTCCGATGAAGAGGAGCTTTTGAGAGGGGCTCAGGTGTGACTTCGGCACGTTGATGGAAAATCCCAGCAAATGCAGGAGATCCGCCGTAGTCTGGAGGTGGGAGACGACTGCCTGGGGCGAGCCCGCCTTCAACAACCAGTCGTCGAGATAGGGGAAGACTGGAACCCCTGATCTGCGCAGATGAGCTGCGACCACCGCCATCACTTACGTGAACACCCGAGGGGCACTGGTGAGGCCGAAGGGGAGCACGGTAAACTGAAAGTGCTCTGGGCCCACCGTGAACCGCAGGTAACGCCGGTGGGCCGGCAGGACAGGGATGTGGAAATATGCGTCCTGCAAGTCCAACGCTACCATCCAGTCTACGGGGTCTAGGGCAGCTAGAACCTGAGCCAAAGTTAACATCTTGAACCTTTCCTTCCGGAGGAAGGTATTGACGTTCCGGAGGTCCAAGATAGGGCGTAGGCCCCCTTTGCCCTTCTTGGGAACCAGAAAGTAGTGGGAATAACAACCACGACCTACTTCAGGGCTCGGAACGCGCTCGACGGCCCCCTTGGCCAAGAGGGCCGAAACTTCCTCGTGGAGAAGATTCAAATGATCCCCCGAGATACGGTGGTGCTGCGGTGGCATGGCTGGAGGGGTCGTCTCGAAGGGGAGGGAGTAGCCCCTTCGGACGATTTGCAGCACCCACCTGTCCGATGTGATGGACCGCCAGTGGAGCAGGTGATGGCGAACTCTGCCGCCCACTGGCGTGGAATGGGCCTGAAAGCTCGGACTAGGAAGGCTTTGAGGCGGATGCTGCCGGGGTGGATGTGGGCTGACCTCGTCGTCCTCCAGAACCGCCTCGGCGGAAACCACGTCCGCGCACAGGTTGATTCTGCGGCTGGTGGCTAGGCGCACGTGAGGAGGCACCCCTTCCTTGGCCACGAAAGGGGCGAAAGGCGGAAGTTTTCGACCGCGGGGCCGAGAGGCCCAAGGACTTGGCCGTAGCCCGGGAGTCCTTAAAGCGATTCAGCGCACTGTCCGCTTTCTCGCCAAAAAGGCGAGTGCCATCAAAGGGCATATCCATGAGAGAGCTCTGGACATCGCCCGAAAATGACGTGGACCGCAGCCAGGCGTGACGTCTAAGCGCCACTGAGGTAGAAATCGCCCTACCCAGCGAGTCCGTGGTGTCAAGCCCACATCGTATAGCATGTCGCGCGGCATCCCTCCCATCGGCCAGAGCCTGGGTAAGTCGTGTCCGGACCTCCTCCGGACACAGGGGCAGCGCGTCCTCCACCGCATCCCACAGAGAGTGGGAATAACGGTCCAAGAGACAAGCGGTGTTCAAAGACCACAGGCCCAAACTAAGGGAGGAGAACAGCTTCTTGCCAAACTGCTCTAGTCTCTTGGAATCCCGGTCCGGCGGGGCGGTCGGGAAAGAGGATTGGGAGGTGGAGGCCTGGATAACCAGGCTCTCAGGGGTAGGGTGTTGGGACAGAAAACTGGGGTCGCCCGGAGCAGGGCGGTGGCGCCTGGCGACGTTCCTGTCCACAGGAGGAACTGTGGAGGGCTTGGACCAGGTGCCCTGTAGAACCTCAGTGAGGGCCTCATTGAATGGCAGCAGAGGCTCAGTGGAGCTTGCTGCAGACTGAAGCACCTCGGTGAGGATGTTCGTCCTCACAGCCACGGCAGGTAGCTCGAGCCCAAGGGCTGCGGCCGCCTTGCGCAGCACCACAGAGAAAGCAGCACCCTCCTCCGAAGCCACAGTCGGAGGAGAGATGAATCCAGTGTCTGGCGAGGTATCCAGGCCACTGGCCTCCCCCAGTTCATCTGCCCAGTCCTGGGACAGTTGGGCCTGAGCGGCCATAGGATCCTCGGATCCCTCCCAGTTGTCCCCATCATCCGACTCCTGGTGTAGAGGAGAAAGTAACAGAGCCGGGCGGTAGACAAAATGTGTCTCTAGCGGCGTCCATCGACGCCGTACCGGCGCCGGGCCCGGAGTGGGACTGAACCGGGGCTCGACGTCGAATGGAGTCGACGTCGGCGTCGGGGGTGGTACCGGTGTCGACGCCGGCGGAGGAGGCGTGACGAGGTTGACCGGCGTCGACGGGGACTCGAGAACGGGTCCCACGGGCGCTTGCGGCGTCGAGGCCGGAGCCGTCAACGGCGCCGGGGCCGGAGCCACCGGCAGGCAAGGCAGCCCAGTCGGGTCCGCGGGGCCCGAAGGCGCACCAGCGGGCGCCGACGGCGGAGCCAGCTTCCTCATGGCCGAGAGGAAGGCACTGACTTCCGCCGGCGTCGCGTCAGTCCCAGGGACCGGAGGGTATGGGGACGTGCGCGGCGCCTGCGGCTCCGCCGGAGCCGCGGGGGTGGAACCACCCTGACCCTCGGCCGAGTCGCGCGACCGGCGAGGGGAGTCCGAAGAGCGGTGTCGCCTCTTGGACTTCTTGGAATGCTTCGACTTACCCGAAGACTTGGATCCCGACGACCGATGGTGACGTCGGCTGCGGCTCCGCGACCGATCCTTGGACCTCCTCCTGGACCGGGATCGAGAGGCGCGCGGAGCCGAGTGGCGAATCTCGAGAGGCTTACGGGACCGCTCCCGTCTAGCCTTCGAGGTCAGGGCCTTGCAGTCCGAGCACGACGCCGCGTCGTGATCGAGGCCCAAGCAATAAAGGCACCGGCGGTGATGGTCCGTAACCGACATCAAGCGGCTACAGTCCGTACAGGCTTTGAAACCAGGCATCCTACCGGCACCGGAGTCGAGACAGGATCAAAAAAAAGGATCAAAAAGTTAGTCAAAAATTGACTAAAGGGGTAGCTCTCCCGGATCTGCGCTTACTGGCACGGAAAAAAGAAGAACTGACGTCAGCGCGCGAGGGCGGCGTCTAAGTACTCCGACGACGTCATAACGGCGCACGACGACGGACGCGGAGCCGTAGACGACGCCTAGCGACGTGCAAGGGGTATTGCTGACGAAAAAATCTTCCGGATCCAGTCTGACGCCTGGGGATATTCTAAGGTGAGGTATCTAACTAACGTGTTTCTTTCAGATCAGGGTCTCCAACGGAGAAGCGCTACAAGACCCAGATGCCCAAGTAAGCAGTGGGGTCGGGTGACTCAAAGCGGGGACTGGAAAGTACATATATGCCACCAAAAAAGGCCTCAACAAAGGTACCCCAATTCCGCATTCCCACAAAGAAACAAGTACTTGAGCAGGGGTCCACCAGAGCCAGCATGGCAATGACCAAGGAAGACCTGCTGGCTTCCCTGAAAGAACTTAAATTGGAGTTGCACACAGAGTTAAAGAGGGACCTCCAGGCTTCTATGGAACAACTGAAGGTCTTTCCTGCACCAATACCCAACACTCACTACTACTCCTAGGAATGGGAAAGATCTTCTGACTTTGGATTGGTCTCTTCCACCTCTCGTCCCATGGGGCTAGCTGGAGGACGAGGCGGATGGCTCTTCCCAGTTTCTTTGGAACCGCTTCGACTGAACTATGATGTTGCCCCTTGGGCGAAAACCGAAACTGTCTGTACTTACTGCAGAGCCGGAGTACCATTGGCCGTTGCCCGGTGGAGCTATCCTATGCAGCTATAGAGGAGTCTGGCTCTGGTTCACCCCCTCGGCCATCACCTACCCAGCCGGACATTGTTTTTAACGGTTCTTCACAATTTGGTCGGTCTTTCACTTTGACTGCTTTGTTTCCGCTGAAGTACTTTCCCCCTTCTGGTCTGCCTATCTGCATTCCTTTCCCCTGTATACCTTTCCCCCTCTACTTTCCATTACCCATAAGATGTCGGTCTTGGCTATGCAACACGCTAATAACTTTTGTTATTGTGTAATCTCATGTTTTTCTCTTATGCCTTTACTTGTAACTTTAGTAATCCTGTTACTCACTGATCCTCATGTAAAGCTCTCGGATACCTCCGGGTCTAGCCAGTGCTACATAAAATTCTGCAAATAAATAAATAATACATTTATGCCACTTTTCGTGCTCTAACCCTTGGAATACAGGCATTTTACCCATATAGACAGGCGCAGCCTCACCACTAATTACCATTTTTTCCAATGTCATGAGTTTATCACTTGGAACATACCTCTATATTGTGTGGCACGTAACGCAGTGGGAATTTCAGAGTGACCTATATACATGTATATATATTTTTTCGCTGAAAAAAACAAAAGGTTACAGGGACATTATAGTTTGTCTCAGATTTCACTCGAACAAAACCAGTCTGGCTTAGTATATGTTGCACCTACCTACCCTAGTGAAAACTAAACTTCCCATGAATGGAGAAAGGGTTGTGCTAGACCCTTAACAACCTATCTAAAACTTCAGTAGAACTTACTGATCTACAAAAATATTGTATATGTGCCTAATGCTAGTGATGGTTTTTCAATTAATCCACACCTAGATTAGCTGGTAAAATACTGCAGGCTTAAATCCCCTACCCGCTGCACACCAATGTAGGAGGCAGGCTTAGTATATGGTGCACACTTATTTAAGTGAGGCACATTGCACTAATCCAGAAAAACCCTTACAGTGATTTTAGTGGTTCTAGACAACCATAGAAAGCTCTCTAAGTAGTAGTTGTGGAGAACAGCCTTCAGGCTTTGTCACGAAGGAGTGTTGAGCAGCTTGTTTTACCAGAACCACTCACATATTGTAAGTTAAATGAAAAAGAACCACAGAGTGTAGTTCTAAAAATAGGTCTCTTTATTAAACACCCAGATATTTCAACAATACATACAATAATTCAATTGAAGGCAGGTAAGTAAGCACAAATGCACAGTGGTCTCAAGGGGGATATCAAACCATATACTAAAGAAGTGGAGTGCAAACAAGCCTTGGCAATGCCAAGTTATTGCGCTGCACAAGGGTTTGGTCCCAGCGGTTCCGACAAGGGATACTGGCCTCAAAATTGCAGAGAGGACAGGTCAGGCCTTGAGGGAGTTGCAGAGCCACCACCTGTGTTGCTGAACCTCTGGAAGTCTGTAGCAGCAGCAGACTGGTCAGCTTCGTCGCAGTGCTTGCAGATGCAGGGGAGTGACTCCAATCCAAGGGATATTACTTTGGCTGTCCTTGATGCCCACAGGTCTGTTGAAGATCCTGGAAGACACACAGATGACGACGACTTGCAGAACAGCAAGACCAGGAGCAGCAGGAGTCTTCCTGGATGCAGTCTTGGTTCCAAGCGAAGTCCAAGTGTCCAGACGGTTGAAGAGTGATGTGGTTTCAGGCTTGATTCTTGTCCCACGATGAATCGGATGGGCCACCCACAGGTAAGCTCTTAAGTACCCTAAGGAAAGGGTTGGAACAAATCAGGGGTCTCTCCTAGAGGAAGGGCTGGACAGACGAGAGAATACTCCCATGTCCTTTGTCCAGTTTAATGCCAGAGCGGGAGCCTAGGGCTCCTTGAACTGGCTATAACTGGAGTATGCAAGAAGGGCACCAAATGTGCTGCTCAAAGTAGCTTAGTGGAGCTGGCAAGCGCACCACCCCATCCCAATAGACTAAGTCCTGTCTGGGAGGTGTTCACATCTCCCTGTGACAAGAAATCTAATGTTCTACCTTCCTCTGCTTGGCTCAGCAGTAGGGGCATAATCATGTCTGTGGTTGGCAGCAGCACTAGCTTGCTGTCAGACCCTGAAAAGCTGTTACCGGTAGTACATCGGGGTACCCTAAAGGGAGCACGCCAGTACATGGGATCATAATTCTAACACTGGAATCGGTGTTGGGGTATGATTCCAACATATTTGACACCAAGTTTAGGTAATGGGACTGCAGATGAGGAACACGTTTACCAGTCACAATTTTCTGTCTTGAAAAAGACCTCGGCCGATGGGCCATATGGACGAAACACGTGTCGGCTGTCTTTTGTTCTATGCATAAAAATAAGAAATAAACACATCGTGTTTGAAACTTGCCAATGAACTTTGGGAATTATTCCTCCAATAAAAAAAGCAATCAAGAAGGAACAGCCCTCCAACCATTACCTAAACTTGTACTCCACAATGGCTTTTGGGTGTAACCATTTGTGAGGTATGTGCCAGCACTAAGATTGGGCCCTTACAAATGTAGCATTAAAACCCAGTATCTGCCACCCATCTCAGTAACCTATATTTGATACCAAACATGACCGAGGTTGGTGCAGCCAAAATATAGTTAGACATCTCGTATGACTGATGTCCACTTTATGTAATAAAATGGCTGACCCCACTTACAAAGCCAGGAGAATCGGCTCCGGGTTTTGTAGGGGTGTCCTGCTCATGCATGGGCACCCTCACTTGTAACCAAGCACCCTGCGCTCAGGGCTGAAGGACCTGCCATAGGGGTGACTTATAGATTTTAAGTGCAGTGACCCCAGATATCAGGAAACGTACATCTTTTGTGAGAGGTGCAAGCACCAACTCACACAGGCTGCAATGGCAGGCCTGTAGTCACAGTTTAAATGGGCTCCCATAGGTGGCACAATACATGCTGCAGCCCATGGGAGACCTATGATATGGGTACCCAAGTACCATATACTAGGGACTTACAAGAGTCCACCAGTAGACAATTGTGGATGTAAAGAATTAATTACCATGGTCAATTTAGGGAGAAAGCACAGCGACTGTGGTGTCCTGATTAGCAGGATCCCACTCAGTCAAGTCAAAAACATACTGACACCAAGAACAAAGTGGGGGTAACCGTGAAAGCAGATCCTACTTTCCTACAACAAGACTGCGAAAAACTGTGTGGCATAAACACTTGGGTTTATGCCAAGGAAAATCTGGCACAAATTGAAGGTTTGAGTGCAAAATACCGCCTGGCACACCTCAGACTGGGTGAAATCATGTGTAATTTGCACTCGTTCCTTATTCTGAGGACGGCAACTCCTACTTGGATGCAAATTATACACAGTCTACTTACCTCATCCCCACGCATATGGTAATTATGGGTTAAAAAATCTGCATTAGCACAAAAGTGTGATAAAAGGCCCTCACTCGTCTTCACTTTCCAAACTTACTGAACAAGTTACCTACCTTCGGTAACGATGTATCTGTAAGAAACATTAGTTAGTTAGATTCCTCACCTTAGAATATCCCCAGGCGTCAGGCTGGATCCGGAAAGATTTTTGTAGCAATACCCCTTGCGCGTTGCTAGGCGTCGTCTGCGGCTCCGCGTCTGTCGTTGGCGTCGTGCGCCGGAATGACGTCGGAGTACTTAGACGCCGCCCTCGCGCTCTGACGTCAGTTCTTGTACATAGCTTTCCGCGCCAGGAACGCAGAGCCATGCAAGAGACGACACTGGTGCCAAAAAATCTAGGGCCCTGAAAAGGATAGCCCTAACCGGCACGTTGTCCTCTAGTACCACCACGGTGGAACCCACGTCTGCGTGCAGGTTGGTTCTGCGGCCGGTGGCTAGGCGGTTGTGAGGAGGCGCCCCTTCCTTGGCCACGAAAGGCGGAAGTTTGCGGCCGTGGGGCCGAGAGACCCAAGGACGTGGCCGTAGCCCGGGAGTCCTTAAAACGAGCCAGCGCACTATCCGCCTTCTCACCAAAAAGGCGAGCGCCATCAAAGGGCATATCCATGAGGGTACTCTGGACATCACCCGAAAAAGACGTGGACCGCAGGCAGGCGTGGCGCCGGAGCGCCACTGTGGTGGAAATCGCCCTACCCAGCGAGTCCGTGGTGTCAAGTCCACACCGTATGGCATGTCGCGCTGCATCTCGCCCGTCAGAAAGTGCCTGGGAGAGACGTGTCTGGGCCTCTTCCGGACACAGGGGCAGCACGTCCTTCACCACATCCCACAGAGTGGGAGAGACGGTCCAAGAGGCAGCAGGGCGGTGGCGCCGGGCCACGTTCCGATCCACAGGAGGAACTGTGAAGGGCTTGGACCCAGTGCCCTGCAGAACGTCGATGAGGGCCTCATTGAACTGCAGCAGAGGCTCTGTGGAGCTTGCTGACGGTTGAAGCACCTCTGTGAGGATATTAGTCCTCACAGCCACAGCAGGCAACTCGAGCCCCAGGGCTTCGGCCGCCTTGCGCAGCACCACTGAAAAAGCTGCACCTTCCTCCGAGGCCACAGTCGGAGGAGAGATGAAACCAGCGTCCGGTGAAGTGTCCAGACCACTGGTATCCCCCAGTTCGTCTGCCCAGTCCTGTGAAAGTTGGACCTGGATGGCCATAGGGTCCTCGGACCCCTCCCAGTCGCCCCCGTCATCCGATTCCTGATAAACAGGAGGAATGATCGGAGCTGGACGGTAGATGAAACGCTCATCCATCGGCGTCGGGTGCGGTGCCGCGCCAGCTCCGGACAGGGGCTAAACCGGGGAACGGCGTCGCCCGGAGACGGCGCCGGAGGTGGAACCGGTGTCGGCGGAGGAGGCGTCGTGAGGTCGACCGGCGCCGACAGAGACCCAGGCCTGGATCCCTCGGGGACCTGCGGCATCGGAACCAAAGTTGTCGACGGCGCCGCCAGGCCCCTCATGGCCGAGAGGAAGGCACTGACCTCCGCCGGAGTCGCGTCAGTACCAGGGACCAGCGGGTATGGAGACGGACGCGGGGGTGGGACCACCCTGACCCTCGGCCGAGTTGCACGACCAGCGAGGGGAGTCCGAAGAGCGGTGTCGCCTCTTGGACTTCTTTGATCGCTTCGACTTACCCGAAGACTTCGAGCCCGACGAGCGATGATGGTTACTGCGGCTCCGCGACCGGTCCTTGGACCTCCTCCTGGACCGGGACCGTGAGCAGCGCGGAGCCGAGTGCCGAAGCTCGAGAAGCTTACGGGACCGCTCCCGCCTAGCCTAGCCTTTGAGGTCAAGGCCTGACAATCGGGGCATGACTCCGCGTCGTGGTCGGCCCCCAGACAGTAAAGGCACCGGCGATGGTGGTCCGTCACCGACATCAGTCGATGACAGGAGTCACAGGCTTTAAACCCAGGCATCCTACCGGCACCAGAGTCGAGTCGACAGAAGACCAAAAAGAGTCAAAAAGTTTAGTCAAAAATTGACTAAGGGGTAAGCTCTTCCCGGATCGGCGCTGTCTGGCGCGGAAAAAAGAAGAACTGACGTCAGCGCGCGAGGGCGGCGTCTAAGTACTCCGACGACGTCATTCCGGCGCACGACGCCAACGACGGACGCGGAGCCGCAGACGACGCCTAGTGACGCGCAAGGGGTATTGCTACAAAAATCTTTCCGGATCCAGCCTGACGCCTGGGGATATTCTAAGGTGAGGAATCTAACTAACGTGTTTCTTTCAGATGTTTATTTTACTCCCTATTTCGCTTAGGCAGAATCAGTCATACCTGAAATCAATAGCACTTGCTACAACACCCATTATTTAGTGGGCAATGGGCATCTATTGTCAAATGAGGAATTTGGTATTGCACTCAATTCTCACCCAGTTACTAAAAGTCACAGTGAAGAAGAAATGACACCGTATGTAACGGATAACCTAACTCTCCAAAAAGAAATCATACTCTGATACGCAATGGAAATGTTCGGAGTGTCATAATATGTAACATCAAACTGTGCTGCAATGTCATACAAATACTTTTAAGTCTCTCCTTCTCCAAGTTTTTAGAAATAAACATGTCAATGACAAGGATGAGGATACTGTGATACATGAGGAAATGTGACATTAGAGCACTGAAAACTCAGTGTTAAATTCAGAATCATTCTACCAGACCAGCTAAATAAAGCTTTCAGGTAATAAAGTAGTTTAGAATTCAATTCTATTAGTCTACAAAATGTGAATGAATTTTTTGTTTGGTCTAAAAAAGTGCATGTTTTACTTTTGTGTGTAGGAGAGTAGGGTCTGCTTTCTATGTTCACCCCCACTTTTTGCTTTTGCTTCACTGGTTTTCGAATTAGATGTGGCTGTGGGCCTGCTAATCAGACCCACAGCCCAGATGTTCTCTCTCTAAATTCACATTATGTACTTTAGGTACATAACCCAATTGGTAAGGATCACCTTTTAGGGCCCTGTACAGTGTACCTTAGGTACCCAGGGCATAGGTGTACCCTAGGCCTACCAGGGGCTGCAGCATGTATTATGCCACCCCTGGCTGGCCTTCCATTATGACACAACTGGCTGATCACTCAGCTGGGGCAAGGTAGTGTAAACACCCCTTGCTTAGGTGTAGTATTCCTATACCTACCTTATATATGGACACATGGGTAACCTATCAGTCACTCCTATGGCAGGCCTTAACAATCCTGAAGGCAGTGCTTGGTAACATGTGAGATGGTGCTCTAGCATGAGCTGAGCCAGTCTGCAGCTTTCGGAACCATGTCCTTATAGCTGTTCTATGATATCGCCTACCATATACCCTTAAGGTGCCTTATAATCCTCGCGGTTATGGTAACTATGGTTTGGCTTTATCAAAACATGTCGTGTAAGGTGTCTTACACTTTGGAATACTACCCCCACACTATTTCTGGTGATGAAGATAGTATTCCTCCCTTCTAGAGGGAGAAGACATGTTGAAGACCTACTACCCGGTTAAAGTTAACCAGAGCCCCAGCATCACAAAATGGATGCTGCTGCCACAGACACAAGTCTGACCTCCTGCTGCTGGGAGACCTTCCAGCGAGGGAGGCTTGGACAATAGGTTTCCTGCCTTGGGAGGTGCTAGCACCACCCTAGACAGGCCTTAGTGTATTGGGGGCAGGGAGGGATGAATGAAACGAGACACTGCCTGGGGCACACAAGGTGTCCCATGCATAGTCCAGTTCAAACCGGTGCTGGGGCACACCAGCCCCAGTCCTGGCGCGAAACTGGACGAAGGGAAGGGGGTGTAACCACCCCCCTCCCTGGTCCCACCCATAGGAGGGACCTAGCAGGTAACCCAGCCCCCCAGATTAGTATAAGAGTGGGAGCTGAGTCCCTAGGACTTTGGATTATCCTGATAACTGAAACTTGAACAGAAACTCTGGACATTCGACTACGGAAGAAGACTGAAGAATCTCCCTTGTGGCCAAGGAGTGGCCACCCTGTGCAAACAGGCACCATCAAGCGACCTGCCGTTTGCTTTGCCCGAAGTTCTACGAGGAACCGACTGCAGAGCCCGACCAGCGCTTTGACTTCCAGACTTCTCCGACCCTGATCCACATCCACAGCAAAGCTGAGATCCGTGGAGGCGACGAGAGACGTGGGACCGGCTACCTGGGAAAATTGGCTACTTGCTTCCAGCGCAGCTTCTGAGGCATCCTCGAAGATGTGCTCTGGGGATTGAGAAGCCCCAACCCCGAGCACCATCTGCACCGAAGATCAGCCCTTCACACTCCACGAGTTCTGCGTGGGGCCCTTCTTCATTTTCCTGCTCGATGCGTCTGTCCAGTTGCTTGCCCGTTGGCTAGTGACCTCTGCGACGAAGAACCGTTGACTTTCCACCGCTGGTTTGGCTCCTCCAGACTGGCCCTTGCTTCCCTGTGAAAGAGAAGCACCTCAGGCCTTCCTGGTCTGCAACAGAAGCGAATCCTTCATTCTGCGTGGGTTGCGATTGTCAAGGCTTGTTGTGTCCCAACTCGACATAGACGCCGCCGACAGCAAGAGCCCTCGTGGGACAGCTCACCTCCTGGTTCTGGTCATCCTCGACGCCTCCTGGTACCCGTGGCTGCTGCGACAAGCTTCACCTCTTCACCTGCATCTTCACGACATCGCCTGGTTCCCTCCTGGTTCCTTCCCGGCTCCTGGCTGGTGACCTAGACTCTGTCCCCTCTGCTTGCAGGTATCCTCCTTCTTGATTCCATCCTTGGAATCCACCGGACACTCTTCACTGACTGCCTGTCAGCATCTTTTCTTCAGGCATCCATAGGAGTCGACGACGAAACCCGACGCAAGTTCACACCTATGCACCCGCAGCCCGTGGGCTAGGTAACTTGAGCACTCCGGTGCTCACAAGGGTATTGACTATCCTAGTGTCTAGTTTCCAAGTCTCTAACTGCTAGTTCCTTCTGAAGTGTCCTAAAACTCTTTAATTCTAAACACTACTATTTCTATCGACTTTTACGCATTACGCGTGAGTGTTTCCACTCTGCACCTGAATCCCGTGGGCCTCCCACTGCCTAGCAACTGGTAGGATAGTGTAGCCCCAGCGATTCCCTAGGCCTAGGACTACCCTGTGTTTGTGACAGTGGTTCTTATACCACTTACTTAGTATATGGTTTGCGTGGCCCCTAGGGCCTAACTGTATTACTTACCTGTGTGACTTATGTATGCTTAAATAAGACTGTTGTACTTACCTCGAATCTCATAAAGGGTGCTGAGGGTATTTTGACTAGAATAAATACATTCTATTTTTATAATATATCTGTTGTGGAGTCCTTTCATTTGGTATTCAAGGGGTTGCAAATGGTATAACAGCTGGCTTCACATGCCATACAGAGTTTAGCCTAAGACTGATCTTGTCCATGCTACCACTAGGATAGCTGGTCTATAAGGTTGACTTTACAACCAATCACCATAAGGGTTGTTTGGACTGATACAAGGTGTACACTAGAACTAGTGACATCATATATCAGGCCAACTTCTCACATTGTGTGTGTTGTTTTGTAGAATCAGAGCGCTTCACAAAGAGACTGGCAAAAGGCACTCAGAAATATACAATATTGACAAAAAGGGGAAAACCTCAAGATAAATAGCAACATTAAAATATGAATATAGGTAAATGGTTGTCATGAGAAGGGAAAGAAAATATGTGTGTGTATGTATGTGTGTGTATATATATATATATATATATATATATATATATATATATTCACTTAATAAACCATAGGTTTCACATATGTTATAGTTATGTGGACATTTTACTCGTAAAACACCAATGAAATTCCCCCGTTACAGTTAGTTCAGATAACTATAACTCGCGCGCCCGCAATCCACTGCTGATGACGTCACATATTACATCACTCATGACATGGTCAGTGGCATCACTCATGACATCACTGATGACATCATCCTTGTGATAGAGTGGCGGCCGCGCGAGTTATAGTTATCTGAACTAACTATAACGGGGGAATTTCATTGGTTTTTTACGAGTAAAATGTCCACCTAACTATAACATGTGTGAAACCTATGTTTTTTTAAGTGAATTTGCAAGGTTTTTTAAATGCTAAATCCTAACTATAACGTGTGTGAAACCTATGGTTTTTTCAGTGAATTTGTACGTTTTTTTAAATGCTAAGTTATGTATTTATTATTATATTTTTTATATATTTATTTTACAATAAACTACGTATTAAAATTATTATTTTTTGGGGTTTTTCACCGTGCGCGCACCGTGCGCGCACCCCGCGATTTAAAAAAAAAAATTCAAATGTTTTTTTCTGCCTTCGGGGTCCTTCAGGGACCCCCTGACAAAGGCTAGGGGGACAGTAACTCTCTACCCTGCCCCCTTTTCACGTTCGCCACCTTCCTTTTTCACTCTTGCACTCAAAACAAACAAAATGGCGGCCGACACTTCCTGATTTCGACCGATTCGAACGTTGACTGACATGTAACCACCAATCGTGCACGTTAGGTTGCGCGCACGGTGCACAGCTATAGATATTTATGTACTTTAACTGCAATTTTCTCAGGAACTACTGAACAGATTGACTCCATATAGGCAAAAGGCACATCCCTGACCTGAGGACTACCTCTTTGCCAAATTTCAAGTAATTCTGTTCAGCCGTTCGGGCTGTACCTTCGACTAAAGGTCCTATGGGAAAATGCATGGGGAAAACGCGTTTTGGGACCCCCTTTTTTTCCTCGTCCCCCGCTTGACGAATCCCCCCCGAAACTTTCAGGGTAGGAGCTGAGCGGAGCGCCCCATTAGTTTTGAAAATTTCGCGAGGATTCGTCAACCGGTGCCAAAGTTATTCAAAATAGAATTTTGAGATTTCCTATGGAAACACAGTCCTAACTATAACTATCTACTGGTGACCGCCAGTAGAATATATATATATATATATATATATATATATATATATATATATATATATATATATATATATATATATTCACTGAAAAATAGGTTTCACACACGTTATAGTTACGAATTAGCATTTAAAAAACCTTGCAAATTCACTCGTAAAAAACCAATGAAATTCCCCCGTTATAGGTACTGCAGGCAACTATAACTCACGCGACCGCAATCCTCTGCTGATGACGTCAGATATTACATCACTGTATTTAGACACTTATTTACCCATGTCTTCTTCCATTAATCTTTAGCTATACATATATTACAAATATTTATTTTTCAGAAAGACACATATGTCATCAGTGATGTAATATCTGACGTCATCAGCAGAGGATTGCGGTCGTGTGAGTTATAGTTGCCTGCAGTAACTATAACGGGGGAATTTCATAGGTTTTTTACGAGTGAAATGTCCAGCTAACTATAACATGTGTGAAACCTATGGTTTTTTAAGTGAATTTGCAAGGTTTTTTAAATGCTAATTCGTAACTATAACGTGTTTGAAACCTAGGTTTTTTCAGTGAATTTGTTCGTTTTTTTAAATGCTAAGTTATGTTTTTATTATCTTTTTTTTTCAGGTTTTACACCGTGCGCGCACCGTGCGCGCACTGTGCGCTTCGCACACCGTGCGCACTCTGTGGGCACTAGGTGCGCTTCGCGCACCGAGCGCCCACGGTTCGCAGTGCGCGCTCCTCGTGATTTTTAAAATAGAAAAAAAAAAAAAATAATTCTCCCTTGGGGGTCCTTCTGTGACCACCTGACCAAGGCTAGGGGGTCAGGAACTGTCCACTCTGCCCCCTTTTCACGTTCTCCACCTTTGTTTTTCACCCCCTCAGAATGCGAGAGACAAAATGGCGGCCGACACTTCTAGTTTCGACCGATTCGAATGTTTACCGACATCTAACAACCAATCAGAATTGCGCACGGCAGGGTGCGCGTGTATAGATATTGATATGCTTTTAAATGCTATTTTCTCAGGAAATACTGAACAGATTTACACCAGACCTGCAAAAGGCACTTCCTTGACCTTATGGCTACCTCTCTGCCAAATTCCACGTAATTCTGTTCAGCGGTTCGGGCTGTAGCTGCGACTAAAGGTCCTATGGAAAAATGCATAGGCAAAACGCGTTTTGGGACCCCCCCTTTTTCTCGGCGCACGCTTGACGAATCACCCCGAGACTTTCAGGGTAGGAGCTGAACGGAGCGCCCCATTAGTTTTGAAAATTTCGTGAGGATTCGTCAACCGGCGCCAAAGTTATTCAAAATAGAATTTTGAGATTTCCTATGGAAACTAGGTTGTAACTATAACTATCTACTGGCGACCGCCAGTAGATAATATATATATATATATATACACACACACAAACACACACAAACACGTACGTACGTATATATGCAACGTTTTCTTTGCCTTCTCCGGACAATCAAATGTTTACCTGTAACTATTTTTTAATATGATTTATATATAAATATATACATATATAATATTTATGGAGTAGTTCAACTAAGAATGGTAGCTTACATTGTAATTAAATGTTTACAAAACTTTTGAGGTGGGCCAGCCACTAAACGCTCAAGTCAGGCTCAAGCCTGAAGCCAGGCCCTGGCTTAACTGGAGGCCTTTTTGGAACCTGGAGCCTGTAATGAGGCAAGCCTTCACGTGGCTTCTTCCCGCCTCCCTCCCTGTACCCTGGATGTTGTGTTACAACCAGAGTTGTCGACTTTCGAGGAGGGGAACCAGATTTTAGTCTCGGAGTAAACTCAACCTTCTGTGGTTCTGGGCAAATCACTTATTTGCCCCATGCCTATTTACAATGAATTTTGACCTTGTGTGATGTAACTGGTGCACATGTAAATAGCTCCAATACCTTCGGGTTGTGTTTGTGCTATATAAAAACTGCAGAAAAGTGCACAAAGAGGCAAAGCGGAAGCTGCAACATAAGGAAAGTCAAATAGATACTATTTACTGCCTGAGGTTTCCCAGCACCCAGTGTGGTGGTTGTGCATGGCTGTCTGGTTGCACGAATGATATCTACTACTTCAGGTGGCAAGTCAAAAAAATTTAACTCCCATCATTAAATCTTCATGTAGAGGTGCAGGGCATGGTGGTGCAGAAGTAGGACTCTCCCCTGTTGCAGGGACAGAAGGCACACACCAAGATGTAGCACAATCAGAGGATAAAGCTCAGGTGCTCTGTGTACCACATTCTCCTGTCCTAGTCCAGGGGTTTTAAGAGGACTTGTGTCTGGTCTGTCCAAACTTTCCTCAGAACTCAAGATAAAAAACAGTAGAGGTGGGAACAAGTACAACACATTTGCTTCCCACAACCGATAGAATGCATTTCCCAATGACCTTTTTGGAGGAAACACCTGAGCGCAGATGTCGCTTACCGGAATCCGAAGGTAACATTTTAGAATGCGAGGAGCGATGGCTCCGGTCACGCGAACGGCCCCTAGACCCGAAGCGGCAGTGAGAGGAGTGCCGGACCTCCAGCAACTTCCGGCGCCGCGGCATGGCAGTCCCGACAATCCCGGGAGTCATGGTCGTTCTCCAGGCAGTAGAGGCAGACATCATGGGGGTCCGCCACCGACATAGTACAGTAGCACGACCCGCAAGACTTAAAGCCGGGCATCCCTACGTGCACCAGGAGACAATAGAAGGAGACAAAAGTCTAAAAAAAATGGTAAAAAAATGACCGAGGTACATGCTCAATCCGGATCTGCGCTTTCAGTGCGGAAAAAGAAAGAACTGACGTCAGCGTGCATGGGTGGCACCTAAGTAATCTCCGTGATGTCATTCCGGCACGTACGACGCCACTGACTAACGCGGAGCCGCACGACACCACCTACTGGCACGCAGGGGTACTGCTAAGCAGAAAACTTTCCGGATCCAATCTGACGCCTGGGGATTATTCTAAGGTAAGGAATCTATCACTAACGTGTCTCTTACAGACAGATGTCTTGCAGGGGGACACTACGTCCCAATGCGGTAGTAGCTGCTGTCGCCCTGGTGGAATGGGTGCGAAGGCCCACCGGAGGCTCCTTTTTATCCAGAGAATAATAGGCTTTTATACACAAAACAACCCAGCGGGAGATAGTCCTCTTGTGTAAAGCCCGGCCTTTCTTGGCAACTATGTAGCCAACAAAGAGCTGGTCATCCACCCGGAACTGTTGTGTGCGATTCAGGTAAAATGAGAGTGCACATTTTGGGTCCAGACGGTGAAGCCTCTCTTCCTCTCTGGAAGGGTGCGGAGGTGGAAGGAAAGTGGGCAAGGTGATAGTTTGCCCGATATGGAAGGCAGCAACAACCTTCGGCAAAAAGTAAGGACGAGTGCGGAGCAGAACCTTGTTCTGATGGACAGACAGAAAAGGAGGTTTACAGGAAAGAGCCTGGAGCTCTCTCACTCTCCTAGCGGAGGTGATGGCAACCAGGAAGGCAGTCTTCAAAGTTAATAGACGTAGAGGACAGTTATGAAGAGGTTTAAAGGGAGCACACATCAAATATGTGAGAACCAGGTTCAAGTCCCACTGTAGCATAACAAAAGGAATAGGAGGAAAAAGGTGAGTAATGCCTTTGAGGAATCTATTTACAATTGTGGACTTGAAAAGAGAGGGCTGATCAGGGAGCCTGAGGAAGGCTGAATTAGCAGAAAGATAGCCCTCAATAGTGCCCAGGGCAGAGCCCTGCCGGGCCTAAGAAAGAAGAAAGAGGAGAACCTCAGAAAGAGGGGCAGAAAGGGGATCCACAGCCTTTGCTGTGCACCATGCCACTAATTTGTTCCACCTGCAGGCGTATACCAACTTAGTAGAGGGACGCATGGCTGCCAGAATGACACCACAAACTTCAGGAGGCAAGTCGAAAGGAATCAAATTCTGCCGCTCAATCCCCACGCAAGGAGGTGGAGACTGGACAGGTTCAGGTAGAGGACCGTCCCCTGCTGCTGGGACTGGCGATCCTCCCAAAGAGGCAGTCGGATCGGGGATCGATGGTCATACTGAGTAGCTCGGGAAACTAAACTCTTCGAGCCCAGTTCAGGGCAACAAGAATGACTTGGGCCTGGTTGCGTCTGATCTTCAGCACTCTGGGCAGAAGTGGTATAGGCGGAAAGGCGTACAACAGACCGCAACTCCACTCGTGAATTTCCAACGCACAGAACTGCTGACATTCCGCGTTCTCTTCGGTGGAGAATAGATTTAACCAAGGCTCTCCCCACTGTTGAAAGAGACCTTGCGCCACGTCCGAGTGAAGACGCCATTCGTGATCCATCATGCATCTACGGCTGAGTTCGTCCGTCCTGGCGTTCAGTGAACCTGCCAGGTGTTGAACCACCAGGGAAATGACCTGATGTTCCAGCCATGTCCAGAGGCGCAGAGCCTCCTGACATAGGGTTCATGACCAACCCCCCCCCCCCCTGTTTGTTGCAGTACCACATGGCGGTGGTGTTGTCTGTGAACACCTGCACTACCCTCCCCTTGACAGAAGGAAGGAATGCCTTCAGTGCAAGTTGGATTGCCTGGAGCTCCAGAAGGTTGATATGGAGCTGGGACTCCACCGGAGACCAGTGGCCTCTGATCTCCGTCTCTCCCATGTGGCGGCCCCATCCCAGGAGGGACGCATCCGTCACCACTGTGTGCTCCAGTTGGGGAAGGGAGAGGGATCTGCCATTGACCCAATGCCGGTTTGTGAGCCACCACTGCAATTGTTGTGCTGTGCTCTCCGAGATATGGACGTACAGGTTCCCCTGATGCTGCGCCCACTGGAACTTCAGGTCCCACTGCAGAACCCGCATTTGCCATCTGGCATGATCGACCAGCAGGATGCAGGAGGCCATGAGGACCAGCAGCCTCAGGGTCATCTTGACCGAAACCCAGGATAGAGGCCGAAAGATTGGAATCAGAGCCTGAATATCCTGGACTCGCGTTCGGGAGGATGGACCCGAAAGTGCGTCGTATTCAGAACCGCTCCGATGAAGAGGAGCTTCTGAGAGGGAATCAGGTGCGACTTCGGCACATTGATGGAGAACCCCAGCAAAAGCAGGAGGTCCGCCGTAGTCTGCAGGTGAGAGATGACTGCCTGGTGAGAGCCTGCCTTCAACAGCCAGTCGTCGAGATAGGAGAAGACTGGAACCCCTGATCTGCGCAGATGAGCTGCGACCACCGTCATCACTTTTGTGAACACCCGAGGGGTGCTGGTAAAGCCAAAGGGGAGCATGGTAAACTGAAAGTGCTCGTGGCCTACCGTAAACCGTAGGTAACGCCGGTGGGCCGGCAGGATGGGAATATGGAAATATGCGTCCTGCAGATCCAACGCTACCATCCAGTCTCCAGGGTCGAGGGCAGAAAAGACCTGAGAAAGAGTTAACATCTTAAACTTCTCCTTCCGGAGGAAGCGATTGACGTTCCAGAGGTCTAAGCAGGCGCTTGTCCTTCTTGGGCACCAGAAAGTAGCAGGAGTAGCAACCACGTCCTACTTCTGGCGCAGGAACGCGCTCAATGGCCCCCTGGCCAAGAGGGCCACGACTTCCGGTTGAAGTGCCACGTGATCCCCCGACATGCGGTGGTACTGGGGTGGCATGGCTGGAGGGGTAGTCTCTAAGGAGAGGGAGTAGCCCCTTTGGACAATTTTTAAAACCCACCTGTCCGTGGTGATGGTGCGCCAGTGGGGGAGGTAATGGCGAATCCTGCCACCCACTGGCGTTTGATGGGCCTTAAAAACCGGACTAGGAAGGTTTGGAGGCAGTGGTGGCTGGGGTGGAGGTGGACTGACCCACCCGCTGGCCCCCTTACCCACCTCGGCAGGTCTCACGTCCGCAGCCGTGCTGGGACTGTTGCTGCGTAGGCCTGTGGCCCTGAAGCGAACGTGTTGGGGCGCCCCTTCTGTGGCCACGAAAGGAGCAAAAAGCAGAAGGCGGAGGAGGGCGAGTGGCCAAAAGGCCCAAGGACTTGGCCGCAGCCCACACGTCCTTAAAACGCACCATTGCACTATATGCCTTGTTGCTAAAAAGGCAAATGCCAAAGGGCATGTCCATGAGTGTGTTCTGGACATCTCAAGAGAAACCAGTTGTCCTCAGCCAGGCGTGGCGGCAGAGTGCCACTGTCGTGGAAATTGCCCTGCCCAGCGAGTCAGCAGTGTCAAGGCCACAACGGATTGTGAACTTGGCTGCAACCCTCCCTTCAGCAATAGCTTGAGAGAGCACTGTCCGGGCCTCCTCCGGACACTGAGGCAACACTTGCGCCACCGTATCCCACACAGAGTGGGAATAACGGCTCAAGAGGCATGCGGTGTTCACAGCCCGCAGCCCTGAACTGGCGGAAGAAAAAATCTTCTTCCCAAACTGTTCCAGTCTCTTGGATCATTAAAAGGCAGCAGGTGCTCCGCAGAGGTAGCTGCCGACTGAAGCACTTCTGTCAGGAGGTTAGTCCTGACGGCCACTGTAGGGAGCTCGAGCTGGAGGGCCTCGGCCGCCCTATGCAACACCACTGCGTAACTTGCACCCTCCTCCGTAGCCACGGTAGGAGGAGTTAGCATGCCAAGGTCAGGAGAGGTATCAAGACCACTGGCATCCCTCAGCTCCTCTGCCCAGTCAGGGTCATACTCACACTGAGCTGTGAGAGGGTCCTCAGACCACTCCCAGGCCTCCCCTTCCTCCGAAGACTGATGTACAGGCCAAATAAAGAAGCTGGATATAGGGGTAGAAATGCCCCATCGTCGCCGGCGTCTAGCGACGCCGTTCCGGCGCCGTGTCCACATCGGGGCTGAAACCGGGGACGACGTTGTCTGGTGGCACGGGCGACATCGGCGGTGGTGTCGACATCCGTGGAGGTGTCACAAGTGTGAGAAGTTTGCCTGATATATGATGTCACTAATTCTAGTGTACACCTTGTATCAGTCCAAACAACCCTTATGGTGATTGGTTGTAAAGTCAACCTTATAGACCAGCTATCCTAGTGGCAGCATGGACAAGAGCAGTCTTAGGCTAAACTCTGAATGGCATGTGAAGCCAGCTGTTATACCATATGTAATCCCTTGAATACCAAATGAAAGGACACCACAACAGATATATATAAAAATAGAATGTATTTATTCTAGTCAAACCCTCAGCACTCTTTATGAGATTCGAGGGAAGTACAACACAGTCTTATTTAAGCATACATTAAGTCACACAGGGTAGGCCTAGGCCTAGGGAATCGCTGGGGCTACACTATACTACCAAAGGTTAGGAAGTGGGAGGCCCACGGGATTCAGGTGCAGAGTGGAAACACTCACGCGTAAAAGTCGATAGAAATGGAAGTTGTTAGAAATTAACAGTTTTAGGACACTTCTGATATAGCTAGGAAGTCGAGACTCGGAAACTAGACCCTTGGATAGTCAATACCCTTGTGAGCACCGGAGTACTCAAGTTACCTATCCCACGGGCTGCGGGTGCATAGGTGTGAACTTGCGTCGGGTTTCGTCATTGACTCCTATGGATGCCTGAAGGAAAGTTGCTGACAGGCAGTCAGTGAAGAGTGTCCGGTGGATCCCAAGGATGGGATCAAGAAGGAAGGATACCTGCAAGCAGAAGGGACAGAGTCTAGGTCACCAGCCAGGACCCGGGAAGGAACCAGGAAGGAACCAGGCGATGTCGTGAAGATGCAGGTGAAGAGGTGAAGCTTGTCACAGCAGCCACGGGTACCAGGAGGTGTCGAGGACAACCAGGACCAGGAGGTGAGCTGTCCCACGAAGGCTCTTGCTGTCGGCGGCGTTGAAGTCGAGTCAGGACCCAACAAGCCTTGGCAAGCGGAACCCACACAGGCCAAGTCCCTAAAGGCAAGTGAGTACCTGCCTAGGAGATACACAGCAGTTCAGAGAACCTAAAGATAGGCTAACTGAGGAAAACACTTT
The DNA here is from genome assembly GCF_964204655.1 of Triturus cristatus. NCBI lineage: Eukaryota > Metazoa > Chordata > Amphibia > Caudata > Salamandridae > Triturus > Triturus cristatus. The sequence goes on from NC_140588.1 coordinate 924,842,078, forward strand.
CTTACAAAAGGCGTCAATAGGTTTTGATTCTCTATCCAAGTGAGGGATGGGAATGGGGGGGGGGTTAGTCAGAAAAGCATTTGGATTGACTTTACTTGTGGATGCCTGCACTGCAAGGCTGTCAGGCATAGAGTGTTTAGTCAGAAAGTCACAATGTCAACCTTCTTATAATCATGAATGTCATGAGGGCCTATAGTTTATAATACTGGTGTTGAGGATTAGCCCTAGGCTGAAAGTCCATGTGTACAACAGGTTGCGTCTTTGACAACGCGACAGAGGCCCAGTGAGGGCCAGCATCAATATTGGATCAGATAATGATGCTGGAGTTGGTAATGATGCCAGCATCGAATGAACTAGTGTGGATACTAGGTCCTGAGTGGAATATGGACTGGCTTCAGTACCCGCCTGGGCCTGAGAGGACACTATGGGTCAGACAAGGCACTTTCAGCTGAAATCTAACTGGAAGCCCCCTACAGTTCCATGGAGACAGAAGTTGGACCAGAGGTAGCTGGTTGTGTAAGGTAAATTTATTAGCCTAGCCTCCTTGAAAGGTACTATTTGGGAAATTAATGGCAAAGCAGATACTGGACCAGTTTGCAGTCTAAACTAGCTTGACTTCAAGTGTCACCCTTGTGACTTCTCACCAGACTTTGAGTGACAGGATGGGGAGGCATTACACTACTTTCCTTCTGCTTACAAAGAGTTATAAACTTCGACTTATGGTAAGATTTCGGGTGGGATCGGGATTTTGAATGGGACCAACCTTATGACTGTGACCAGCCCTATGATTTGGAGCAGGATCTCTATGTCAAATAAAACCTTTTCTTATGTTTGGCAATGTAAAGCTTTGACTTCTATTCTTTGATTGTGTTTTAGAGTACATGAGGGAACACTTATCGAACAACTTCGAGTTGACGAGCACCCAAGCACCATAGATCCATATCTTAAGTGCTTATTAGCAGCATTTGATTTCTACAATTGCAGCATGGCTGGACTCATGTAGTTTGCAGGAAACATATTCCCTGGCACACTATGGATAATTTTTGGAATCCTCAGAAAACAAAAGGGGAGGTGTGGCCAAGCCAGCTAAGACAGACGTAAACTACTAGAGCTACGTCCACCAACCAGCACATTAACAGCCATCCTGACCTGAGTGGGTCCATGGAAACCACTGGAAAGACAAGCACACCGAGCTGAGACTCCCCAGCACCTTGCAGCTACCGTTACCAGAGATCCATCATAGCTACCATGCGCCTGTGCCTAGTGGTGATGGGGCTCCTCTGTTGGCGGAGCCGCATGGCCCTGGCTGGAAGCTGCAGACAAGGTGACTGCTAAGCGGTGACATCCCGCCCCCCTGCGTGGCGTGATTGCAGTAGCTGACTGGGGGATATGGGGGGAAGACGCACCCATTTCCCCCTGGTGGGCGCCCCACCGGACCCCACGACTCTGCTCCGCGACACTGTATCTCCGCGGGGCTTGGATCAATCCCACAACTGCCAGATGAGCTGCGGCAGTCTTAGAGGCCGTGCGCCCTGAACCTCCCATGCATGTCTTCCAGACCTGAGCAGATTTTGTGAGCCGCCCACATCGGCGTCCAGACTGGGACACTCCACAAGGGGTGGGGACCTACACCTTCTATGCAGGACCGAGACACTGACAGCAGGGCCAGACACCGGACACGATTGGCGCTGCCTACTTGACTCTCCCTGGCCTAGCCTGGCTGTCTCCTCCCTTTCTACTTTCAACTCCTCCTGGTATCCAGCAAACAAGGTCTCACCATACCCCCGGACGTCTGTGCTTGAATCGGAGCATGTGTGGCCTCTTCACCATCAAGCCAGGTGCGGATATCTCGAGTACCCCTCCAGTTACCCACATGCAGTGGATGGGACTCCATCACATCAGCGCTACTACCGGAACATGTGGTGGGTCCCAGAGACCCAATCGGCGTGGTCTACTTGCAGCCTCATTGACTTGTCTGGGCTTCGCCTGGCTGCCTCCTCCCCTTTTTCACCTCCTCCTGGTTTCCAGCTTAGGAGGCCTCCCCCCTACCCCTCCTCTGACCTCGGCACTTAGATCGGAGCGTGTGTGTGTGTGGGGGGGGGGGGGGAGGGGGTTGGGAAGAGGTGGCTCCTTACCATCAACCCGCTTGCGGGTATTTTGAGCAACCCTCCCGTTACCTGCCTGCAGTCATTGGGACTCCATGCTACAGACAGGGGCGCACGTCACCCCCCCCTTCGCTTCACCTGCTCTGTGAGCCACTCGGTTGGGCATTTCACGGGGATTGCCATTTGATTGATTCTTCCTAGTGTTGTTGCCTGCTCCAAAGCCTCGGCGCTCATATCGGGGTGCGCGCAGGGATGCTCCCAAAGACTCCTCTTGAAGGCTTCTTGCATCAGACCATTGACTCCAGTGTGCCACTCCCCGGCCTGTTTTGTGACTCCACCGCCGCAGAGAGACACTGTCCCCCGACATTGTGAGCTACCTTGGACTTCCACTAATCTACATGCCCCTGAGACAGACCTCCCTGGCATCCCACGGCATGGGCAGACTTCGATCGGCTGTAATGGCCACTTCAGCCCAACTGAGGCATCTGGCACGCCCACCCAGTGTCGTCCCTGACACCCTCCAAGGCGACCCCTCTCAATCAGCAGCCCCCAGCGACAAACTGGACAAATTGCTAGCAGCCATAGAGCACAAGCATATCACGATGGAAGGGAGCTTCAATGCTCGGACCACCGACCTCAGCTTCCTATGCGACGTCCACCCACAAGCACTCCAACAAGGTGTCTAAATGGAGAGAAACAACTGCCCACCCACCGCCCTGTCATGACAGACAACCAGCGGATCATTGGTGAACGGCAAGAACAGATCTATCAACTACATGACAGGGTCGAAAACAGAGGGCATGTTGGGTAGGAGTAACGTACACATCCTGGGCCTGCCAGAGGGGTTTGAGGAACAGAACCCCATCCGATACCTCGAGACTTGGTTCAAATATTTCACTCTGGCATCAGAACTTACCCCTTTTTTCACGCTGGAGAGGGAACACCAAGAGCCCACCCATCCTAGGAACCCCTCGCCAGCCTACACTGGCAAAAACGTCTTCACTTTAAAGACCAGAATGCCATCCTTAGAGCGGCTTACCAGGCAGGGTCGCTCAAGGCGGATCATGCTCTTCCTAGACTACCACCAGAGCGGTCCTACAACAACGATCATCCTTCCTTGGCGTCAAGCATCGGCTACGCCTGCGAGGGGTCCAGTACTCACTTCTTTTTCCGGCCAGCTTCAATATCATTGCAAATACCACCACCTTCTTTTCCACCGATCCAAGGGAGGCCTGGGATTGGACAGAACACCACTACGGTCCCACACCACCAGACCACTCCAGGCCCGCTCCTCCCTGCCCAGGTCGAAACATCAGAAACGTAACTGATCCCGTACTCCAGGAACCCAACGTTCATCCGCAGAGGCGGCCCGAGCAGATTATTGCGGCTAGAAGGCATGCCTTGCACCTAACAACCCTACCACTGACAACGAAAGGGCCCCCCCAACTCTTTACCACTGACACGCTCCTCACACCCACAGGCACGTCCATCTATACCCAAGGAAACATACTGCACCTCGTTTACACTTTTTATTCCAAGCTACACCAGGCGCCATCCGACCAATCTGAGAACTACTCGCACACCTTCCTCGTGGACATCTCCCTACCTTGCAACCCAACTGTGACCAAAATCGCACTTGATGTCAAAATAACTACAGAGGAATTAATACAGGCGATTAGGGACCTAACCCACATAAAAACCATGTACAGGACAGCCTATCACTTGAATATTTTACTTTCTCTTCACTACTTGCACCCAAACCGACTGACTTATATGAAGCAGCACTGATCGCGAGAGAACTTCCTCATACGCTTAGGGAATCACTCGTGGTCTACATTCGGAAGCCTGGAAGAAACCTGACCCGACCCAACCCGACCATCATCATATCGACCCATTGCCATCCTAGCGGATGCCTATCCAATACTGGGCAAAATACTGGCTGGCCGACTGCTATATTCAGGTGCTCTCTGGTCTAATCCACACAAAATGGGGTTGTCCCAGGACGCAGCACTTCCCAGAACATCCGCCAGTTGTTGTTCCATATACAGGTCCAAATTAAGGGACAATACGTACAAATGGCATGCCTAATATTAGACCTGCAGAAGGCTTTTGATTCACTGGTGTGGCCCTATATTTTCCAGGTCTTGACCCAGCTTGGAGTCGGTCTACGACTTCTCGGATACACTCAGCTTCTGTACACCAACCCGACCTACTGACTCCTCTGAAGTCACCTAATTTCCACTCCATTTCTGGTAAGCAGAGGCACAAGGCAGGGGTGTCTCCTTCTGCCACTGCTCTTCGCATTGGTGATGGAGTCTCTTGCCATACGCTTACGGTGTGGAGGATACCCATAGGGGACATGAAATACGTGGTGTCCTTGTATGCCGACGACCTCCTCATTTACTTGAAGGATATCACCTATGACCTTTCCCCACTTCAACAAACACCAGACAAGTTTGCTTCAGTTTGCAAGTTAACTGAGATAAGTTGGCCATCCACCCATTGCGTACTGACCAACCGCCGCGGTCTATATGTTTAGGTGCTACCCCTCTTCGCTGGCAGGCAACAGCTAGTCACTGCCTAGGTATCCGCCTCTACCACAACCCTAATGGATATATTTGAGGGTAACCTTCGGTGGCACTGTCTGGCATTAAGGAGTAAATGTATTTCTGGGGATCTTTGCCACTGGCCTCAATAGGCAAAATAGCACTAGCAAAAATGATCATGCTGCCCAGCTTGCTCTACCACTTCACTAATCTCACCGTAACTCCACCTTGCTCATTCTTCAGAGAGCTCAACTCATTGTTGGGCAATCGTATCTGGGGCACTGGGCGACGCCGAGTAGCACTTAGCAAACAGCAGCTCACGATACACCGGGGAGCGTTGGGCACCACATCATTCTAATCGTATTTTCTCGCAGCACAGCTGCAATGGCTATCGCTCTGAATGGCCAGGAGGTATGTTGGAGAGACCAGGGGACAGGACAGTGTCCTGCTTTCTCTGGCAATTCACCACCTACTTCTTCCATATAGGGTGTCACGTTGGCTGTATAAAGCCATTTACCAGCTGAAGGTGCTTCCCCTAGACACCCTACGGCACAAATGGGAGGAGTTTGGATGAGCACTGCACGATAAACAGTGAAAGACTGCCCTAGTATTTCCACAAGTATCCCGTAACTTGTGCTTCAAAAACATACAAATTTTCATCCTGTACCATGTCTACTTCTCCCCAGTCCAAATGAATTGCTTCTTTCCGCAAGCAGACGTCCACTGCCCACACAGTCAGGTCCCAGGCGCAGACCTTCAACACAAGATATGGACCTGCCAAGCTCTACACCACTACAGTAGGTCATTAAGCTCACTGAAATACATATGAAAGGCATGTTCACTCTGCATCTTCAGGCGGCACAAATCCCACAAGGTGCACACTCGCTTTGCTTCCCTGATGCTCCTCCTTGCCAAACGTACTAACCCTGAACTAGCGCTCTTCGGTGACACATTCTCTGGTTGCCTGGTATGGCGCAGTGCGTAAATGGGGTGCAGCCGAGGAAGACCCCCTCTGCTATGAGGTGGTCAAGTGTCTCCGCAAACAACCAGTCACCTCTCAATGAGCCACACTTCTCTCACAGTTTTTGCTCCACAATAGAAACGATGATCAGACCAGACCATACCTGTTGTACCCCCTCTCATCTTCGCTCATCCATAATGTGCTACACTACTCCATTTACACTATCTAGCCCTGCCCATATGGCCAATGCTTCTATGTTTCAGGTCGTTCTTCCGATAGGTTCCGCTACACCCCTACCACCTTTGGCAGAAAGGAAGCTTGGATTCTCAACACCAACTTATCCAGTCAGAACATTGCATAAGGTGGGTTGACAGAAAGAGCCTGTAGCTCACTAGCACACCTATCCGCTGTTATATAAACAAGAAAGACTGTCCTCCATGTCAATGGACAATGTGCAGTGATTCAAAGATCAAAAAGTGAACACTAAGTTCAAGCATCACAAAGGGTTTCATTGGAATTAAATTTTGCAAACCTTTTAAAAATCTAATCACAACAGGTGATTTAAATAAAAAAAAAATAAAAAAAGAGGGCCGATTCAGCAAGCCAAAAAAGGCCATAAGAGCCGATAAGTAGCCCTTAAGAGTACCCTAAGCAAGTCCTTGCCCAGCAGGGCAGAACAAACAACAAAACGCAAGATAACTTAGCTTGTAATGGGTCAATTTGTACGGTTCCGTAACAACTCACAAATTTGTTGCAATGACTGACACACATGATTTTGGGGCAGGACGCCCCAAGACGACATCAATGCTCTCAGATGCCAAGATGACTTTAATGACCTCAGAATAAGGTCGAAGTAAGTCAACTGCTGCCACTTAATCTCCAAGCGTGGAGATGCACATTGTGCAGAACTGGAAGCAGACCCTCCTTTTGCAACAGAAGATCATTCGGAAGCAGCAGCTTGTTCAGAGGAAAGTTGTTCATGTCCAGGAGTTCCAGGTACCACACACTCTTGACCCAATCCGATGCCACTAGAATAACCTTGGGAGGGTCGTTCCTGATCCTCAGAGTCCGGGCAGGAGAGGAAGTGGTGGGAAGGCATACAAAAGTCCTGAAATCCACTCTAGATGGAATGCATCTTCAAGAGAGCTGCTTTGGAAAGAACAAAGAGAAAAGGTGTTCTCCGTGGTGGCGAAAAGATCAAGCCAGGGTTCTCCCCATTGCCTTATGCCGCCTCTAGGTGAAACTGTCATTCAAGATGCATTAAGTTACACTGGTGTTTAAAGACCATGCCAAGGGGTTTACCACCAAAGATCTTCCTTGGTAATCCAGCAACTTCCAGAGGCATAGAGCCTCCTGACACAGAGAACAAAGACCCCTCCCAGCCCAGCTTGTTGCAGCACAATATTGCAGTGGTGTTTCCATTGGCACCTACACCAGCCTTAGTCCGCTGGTGGGCAGGAATGCATTTAATACTGACCAAATCGCCTTCAATTGCAACAAACTGATTTAGAGATGAGATTCCGCTGGAGACCAGAGACCTCACCTCACCCCAAACCAGTAGTAATGTATCCGTAACCACTGTCAGCTCTGGGTATGGTAAGAAGACAGGTCTGCCACTGACCCAATCGTGGTCCATTAGCCATCTTTGCAGGTCATTTGCAGTCTCCTTAAGCAATACGAAGATTCCCCTTATGCTATGCCCACTGGGATTTGAGGTCAGACTACTGAGTGCTTTTTGCCACATGGTATGTTTGGCCAGCAGGATGCTGAGATCCAGTACTGAGGCTGAAACATGGGGATCACAGCCTGAATGTCCAGGACTCTCCGCTCCAGTGGAAAATAATAAAACCAGAATAGATCCGATGAATAGGAGCGTCATCACCGCAAACCGGAAAACCCAGATCGATCCTACAAATAGGCAGCAACACTACAATGGTCTTAGGAGATTGGCCCCTATAAAACGCGTCTGGCCAGAACGGCGCGCGTTCCTAAAACACTATAAAGTCAGATGCCACATTAAGTTAGGAACACTCAGCCAATCAGAACCTAGCTTGCTAACTACACACAGTGATCACATGCTCCCCATGTCGTACATCTAGACACTTAACCACAGGCCCCCACATTGTGTCCATGCAAGGTCGAGACCCAACAGCGCTTATCAAATGACAAGATTTACGGTCCCGTGATTAGGCCCAGATTCCTGTTCTACTTTGTGAAATGTATAAAATGACGGCCAAAATCAATATACTTTGAGACAGTCTTCAGACCACAACTCTGTTGCTTGCTCTCCTGGTCGCTGCATTTAATTAAATCAACGGTTTCTGTTTTGCCAAACGCCGCTTGTCTTTTATTTTTTCAAGGTAACTTCACATTTGAGTAACATCTTGGCAAGCCAACCAACAGAGATTGGGTATGCAAGCCCGACTGCAGCCGAAGGAACAGGACCCTGCCTGTACGGATTCACATCTGCACAGCAAGAAAGGTGAGCCGACACTGCAATTGACAAAGTTCTGCTGAATCCGGGGTGCGGAGGTCCATCCTGAAGCCGTCGTCAGGGGGTAAGAGACTACATCTGATCCTTAGTCCCAGCATTTGGCATATGGCAAACTAGGAAGAAGCATACAAATCTAACCTGAAATATTGCCTATTTTATGTGTCCGAGCTGAGTAGTCGCAAGGCAGCCTCGGAAGAGATCCCGCAGAGGTCACCTTTCTTTGGTACTCAGCTTGCTAGGAAAGGTGAGGATTGTTTAGTCTCTTGGACTGCTGGCCGTGACACAGAGGGTATGCTTGATCCCTGGGTATGTAAAGAGGTGGGACCTCACTGCTTGGACCACTGGGTGACAGACTGTACGCATAGGCTCTGGGTGTAATATAGAGCCAGCATCTTGATCTTATTTTTTTTTTATCTAAAGGAGTTTTGTTAGTGCTATTGGTTCCTTAACCCTCATCTTATAATCAGATACCCAAGCAATACAATCCTTGAAGGAGAACTCAGAACTGACCTCCCCATAGATCCCCAAATAGGAGACGCCGGTCCAAAAGATGGAAAGGGACAAGACTATTTAAAAGATGATAGGTGAAGCAAGGTGCTCACCAAGAGGACCGATCCTTAAGGAGGACTATGGGAAGCCCATACGGAGTAGAAAGCTATAAGACCATAGGAACACGGAATAGAACCAGTAAGGAGGCAGCCCCAAAGGGAATGCAACCTAATATTGGGGAACGCAAGGACGATAGTACATAGAGTCCCGGCTCAAAATCAAATGGAAGGAGCATACTCAGCCGCAGCAACACATACAATGAATTTAAAGCACACACCGATCTTCCATAAAACTATCCTGAGAAAGATTTTGAAAAAATAAACCTCTAATGCTAGAATGATGGAGAAAAGAGAAAGAGCAATGAATGCTGAAGAGCATTCCTAGGAAACATCAAGAAGGGTAAAGAAAACCGGTCTTACATTGAGAACCCTTAAGGTATCCTCCGAAAAAATTAAACAGACGTTTACTGAAGAGAAGGAATGCTGAACGAGGTCACCAAGAAGGGTGTAGGTAGAATGCAGCAATATACACTGCATAGAAGGCCAGATGACAAGATGTGCATCACACACACATATATATATACAACAGAAGTATGCAAGCAGACTGGTGAGATCTCTTCCAGCAGCAGGTTCAGAATAATCCATTACAAATTTGTTCACCGGCTATATTATACGCCAGCAAACTGTTTAGACTGAAGATCCAAGAGAATGATCGATGTGAACGGTGTGGGGGGGAGGGAGCGGACTTTAAACATCTGGCATGGGATTGCCCGTCCGTACAGAGGTACTGGGCAGAAGTGTTAGGCGCGCTGGACCTCATGACCGGTATACACGTTTCTAAAGACCCGGTAACTGCATTGCTGGGCTACACCGCCCCTATTGCTGCCAAAATGCGTAAATACAACTCTCTTGCACTTCTCCTTGCCAAACGAAGAATTGCTTGCAAATGGGGCAGGGGTAGAGCCCCGAAATTTAAGGACTGGATTCAGGACCTTATTTATTGCCAAGAGCAACTTAATACCTACGCAGATCTCCAACCTCCCTCTTCGCGTCCCATTAACATCTGGGGCCATTCGCAAACCTATTTATTGGAGCACTCCACTGATACCGACTTGGATACCCAACATTGAGAAACTGCAGTCCTCTTGTCCAATACACTGTTGTGGCCATTAGGTCCTGTGCACTGACAGATGGGGGGGGGGGGGGCGGGGGGGGGGGGGGAGGGTATGGCGTCACTTCGGACGGGTTAGGCTGGGAGGCCTTATTACCCTACACTCTGCTCCTTTAAGTACACAGAGCTATTATAGCGGCTTTTTGGTTGTGTTGTTTTTTGGGGTATATTGGGGTGGGTTACGGTCCGGTTGACCTATTGTATGTATCGTTGAAATACCCATACAAATGCTATCATTCGTTTTGCCTGATGATTCCACCAACGCGGCCGGCCCGATTGGGTTGTAGGCGGCTTGCTGTGTAACCCCGTTTCCCCACCTGTGATGCAGTAAGATGTGTATATTTGAAATCTTGCATTGCCGGCCCGATGGTGGTTGTAGGCAATAGGCGGAGCTGTATGTCTCCTTTTCTTGAAATGCACAATAAAGGTATTTAAAATAAATAAAAAAACAAAACATATATACAACAGAAGTAAAAGACATCTACAAGAGACCCATTCAAGAGTTCGGTATATACATGAAGAGACATATACATACAAAGAAAAATGTATACAAGGATAAATATGCGTAGAAAAAACATGGAAATTCCCGTAGACACAGAAGTCATTCAGGGTAGCGAAAGTATATGTACTCCACAGAAGGTAACCTACATCCTCCGCCAGTGAGCCGGAGGACGAGAAGAGGAGGAACGAAGGGTACTCCAAGAACAAAGGTTATCGAACAAGTTACTTACCTTCGGTAATGATATATCTGTAAGAGACATATATTAGTTATAGATTCCTACCTTAGAATTATCCCCAGGTGTCAGACTGGATACGGAGATTTTTTCCTTCAGCAATACCTCTGAGCGTCAGTCGACTCCGCGTCTGTCGTTGGCGTTGTATTCGCCGGGATGACGTTGCGGTGTCTACTTAGACGCCGCCACTGCGCGCTGATGTCAGTTCTTTACATGACATTCCACACCAGAAGTGCAGCCATGCAAGACACTGAAAACTGGTGTACAAAACTAGGACCCTGAAAGGGAGTCCCTTACTCTAGAAGTCAGTTCGCAGAACAGGGAGGATGGATGGGGCGGTGGGGAATGTATAACTAATATATGTCTCTTACAGATGTATATCGTTACTGAAGGTAAGTAAGTTGTCCATCTGAAAGAGACTATTAGTTATAGACTCCTTACCTTAGAATAGACACCCCAGCAATACCAACCCCGGAGGTGGGTCTGCTAACCAAGTTCACACCAGAAAAGTCCTGGAGAACTGAACGGCCAAAGAAGTCGTCTCTCCGGACTTGGCTATCCAGGCAGTAGTGTTTTGTGAACGTGAGCAGAGATGCCCACGTGGCTGCCTGGCAGATGTCACAGAGGAGGACTCCACGTCCAAAGCAGGAGTAGCTGCAATTGCACTAATGGAATGGGCGCACAGCCCTATCGGAGGCTCATTTTTCGCGAAGGAATAACAGATTTTAATGCAAAGGACGACCCACAGAGAGAAGGTCTGTTTTTGCTCGGCCCGACCTTTCTCGGCGCCCACACAACCAACAAAGAGTTGATCATCCACCCGGAATTGTTTTGTGCGATCCAGATAAAATAACAACGCACGTTTTGGATCCAGATGGTGGAGTCTATCTTCCGTCTTGGAAGGATGCGGGGCGGGAAGAAGGTGGGCAAAGTGATAGTCTGTCCTAAGTGGAAAGAGGTAACCACTTTAGGAAGAAAAGAAGGTCTAGTTCGAAGGACAACCTTGTCCGGATGAACAGCAAGGAAAGGAGGTTTAGAAGAAAGAGCCTGAAGCTAACTCACCCTGCAAGAAGAGGTGATGGCAACCAGAAAAGCAGTCTTTAAGGTCAAGTGTCTGAGAGGACAAGTATGTAGTGGCTCGAAAGGAGCACACATGAGGTAAGTTAAGACCAGATTCAAGTCCCACTTGGGCATTACAAAAGAAATGGGAGGAAAGAGGTAAGTAATGCCCTTAAGAAATCTATTTACAATAGGGGACTTGAAAAGAGAAGGCTAATCAGGAAGGCGAAGAAAGGCCGAAATGGCTGAAAGATAGCCTTTAAGGGTGCCCAGAGCAGAGCCCTGCTGGGCCAAAGAAAGGAGGACGAGAAGAACCTCTGAAAGAGGGGGAGAAAGGGGATCCACAGCCTTTGCTGTGCACCATGCTACAAATGTGTTCTATCTATAGGAGTATAGCGTTTTAGTGGAGGGACGCCTGGCTGCCAAGATGTCATTACAGACTTCGGGAGGAAGGTCAAAAGCGGTCAACTGTCACCGCTCAATCTCCACGCAAGGAGGTGGAGGCTGGACAGGTTCGGGTGGAGGATCGTCCCCTGTTGCTGCGACAGAAGATCCTCCCGAAGAGGCAGTCTGATCGGAAGATCAATGGCCATGTTTAAGAGCTCGGGATACCAAACTCTTTGTGCCAAATCCGGAGCCACAAGAATGACTTGGGCCCGGTCGTGCTTGATCTTCAGCACTCTGGGGAGAAGTGGTATAGGCGGAAAGACGTATAGGAAACTGCAATTCCACTTGCAACGAAAAGCTTCTCCGAGCAAGGGCCACCTTGGAAATTCCAACAAGCACAACTGCTGACATTGTGTGTTCTCTTCGGTGGCGAACAAATCTAACCAAGGCTCTCCCCACTGCTGAAAGAGACCTTGCACCACCTCCGAGTGAAGACGCCATTCTTGATCCATCAGGCACCGGCGGTTGAGGTCGTCCGTCAGTGAACCGGCCAGGTGTTGAACCACCAGGGACATGCTCTAATGTTCAAGTCATGTCCAGAGGTGAAGGGCCTCTTGACATAGGGTCCACGACCCCACCCCGCCCTGTTTGTTGCAGTACCACATGGTGGCGGTGGTGTCCGTGAACACATGCACTACTCTTCCCTTGACAGAAGGAAGGAATGCTTTCAGTGCCAGACGAATTGCCCGGAGCTCCAGAAGGTTGATGTGGAGCCAGGACTCCGCCGAAGACCAGAGGCCTCTCATCTTCGCCTCTCCCATGTGGCCGCCCCATCCCAGAAGGGACGCATCTGTCACCACTGCGAAGTATGGTTGGGCAAGGGAGAGGGATCTGCCAAAGATCCTATCCTGGTTCGTTAGCTACCAATGCAATCGGTGTGCCCTGCTCTACGAGATCCGGACGACACTGGAAAGATTCCCCTGATGCTGCGTCTTCAGGTCCCACTGCAGAGCCCGCATGTGCCACTTGGCATGGTCCTCCAGCAGGATGCAGGAGGTCCAGCTGCCTCAAGGTCAATCTCACTAAAATCCAGGATAGACGCTGAAACAAAGGTATCATAGCCCAAATATCCCAGACTCACTGTTCGGGAGGATAAGCCCGAAACTGCGCTGTATCAAGAACCGCTCCGATGAAAAGGAGCTTCTGAGAGGGAATCGGGAGTGACTTCGGCACGTTGATAGTGGACCCCAGCACATGCAGGAGGTCCTCATCAGTCTGGAGGTGGGAGATGACAGCCTGGGGCGAGCCTGCCTTCAACAGCCAGTTGTCGAGATTGGGAGAAGACTGGAACCCCTGATCTGCGCAGATGAGCTGTGACCACTGCCATCTCTTTTGTGAACACCCGAGGGGCGCTGGTAAGGCCGAAGGGGAGCACGGTAAACTAAAAATGCTCCAACGCTACCATCCAGTCTCCATGATCTAGGGCAGATAGGACCTGAGCTAATGTCAACATTTTGAGCTTCCTCTGGAGGAAGCGGTTGACATACCTGAGATCCAAGATAGGACCCAGGCCTTTGTCCTTCTTGGGCATCAGGAAATAGTGGGAGTAACAACTATGACCCACTTCAATGCCAGGGACTCGCTCTTTAGCTCCCTTGGCCAAGAGAGGTAACTTCCTGACGGAGAAGGGCCAAGTGATCCTCCGACATGCGATGAAGTGTTGGTGGCATGGAGGGATCGATAGTCTCGAAGTGGAGGGAGTAGCCCCTTTGGACTATCTGCAAAACCTACTTGTCCGACGTAATGTTGTGCCAGTGGGGGAGGTGATGGCAGATCCTGCCGCCCACTGGCAACTGGTGGCCCTGAAAGGTCGGACGAGGAAGGCTTAGAGGCTGCTGCAGAGGGGGTACTGGTGGACTGGCTCCCCGACCCACTGTGTTGGGTCCCACGTCCCCGTCCGCGCAGTGGCTGGGTATCTGGCACTGGCCTGAGGCCCTGGGTGGAACGTGATGGGGCACCCCTTCTGTAGCCACGAAAGGGGCAAAAGGCAGACTGCACAAGACCAGAAATTGGCAGCGAGGCCAAAAGATCTGGCCGTAGCTCTAGAGTTCTTGAAGCGCTCGCGCGCACTGTCCGCCTTGTCGCCAAACAGATGACAGCCATTAAAGGGCATGTCCAAAAGGGTTGTTTGGACATGCCCAGAAAAGCCAGTGGATCTCAGCCAGGCATAGCGTCCTAGAGCTACTGATCTAGAAATCATTCTACCCAGCGAGTTGGTGGTGTCAAGCTGCATCTCTCCTTTCTGCGACCGCATGGGAGTGTGTGTCCCGGAATTCCTCCGGACACAATGGCAGCACCTGCGCAACCATATCCCACAAAGAGTAGGTTTAACACCCCAAGAGACATGCCGTGTTCACCGACCGACCGCAGTCCTAAGCTGGCGGAAGAAAACATAGTCTTCCCAAGGTGGTCCAGCTTCTTGGATTACCTATCTGGGGGAGCAGAAGGGAACGCGCCTTTGGATATGGAGGCTTGGACCACCAAGCTCTCAGGGGTAGGGTGTTGGGAGAGGAAAATGGGGTCACCCGGGGCCGGGCGGTGGCATCGGGTAATCATCCTATCCACAGGAGCCCCTGTGCTAGGCCTAGACCAGGTGCCTAGAAGGATGTCTGTGAGGGCCTCATTGAACAGGAGCAGGGGCTCCGAAGAGGCTGCTGCCGGCTGAAGCACCTCGGTCAGGAGATTCATCCTGACTGCCACCGAAGGAAGCTCAAGATCTCATCCGCCCTACGCAACACCACAGCTTAAGAGACTCCCTCCTCCGTGGCTACGGTAGGGGAAGAAAGCATGCCAATTGTCTGGGGAGGTATCCAGACCACTGGATTCCCCCAACTCCTCTCTCCAGTCCGGCTCCTCGAGCTGATCTGCTAAAGGGTCAACAGAAACCTCCCAGTCCTCCTTAGCTTCCTCTGGCTGCCACTCATCATGATAGGGAACGCCAGGGTAGAACAGTGGTACAAAAGTACCAGTCGGTACCGGCGTCAACCGTCTGGCTCCGCGTCCAAGACAAGGGGGAGGCCAGGGTCGACGCCGGTCGGGGACACAACTGGCATCGGAATTGGCAGAGGCGTCGTCCGAGGTATTGGTGCTGGAGAAGGTGTCGTGAGGTTGACCGGCACCAAACCGGATCCAGGCCTGGATCCCTGGGGTCCTGTGGTGCTAGCCGCCGGCATCTAAGGCCTAGAGACCACAGCTGAGTCTGCGGGGCCCGAAAGCATGCCGGCAGAGTCCATCTGCCCAAAGATGGAATGGAGAGCTTTGTAAAATGCATAAAGCTGGGCAGGGGATGCTCCAGCTCCCGGGAAGGAAGGGGAACTTGGAACCGTCCAAGGAGGCTCCGCGGGCAGAGCCGAAGTACGACGACCATCCGCGTCCCATCGGTCGACGGACGGGGAGGAGGCAAAGAGTGACGGTGCTTCTTCGCGTTCTTCTAGTGCTTCCACTTACCCGAAGACTTCGATGAGGAGTGATGATGGCGACTCCACGACCGGTACCGCGACCTCCCTCTCGACTGGGACCTCGAGCGGCGCAGAGCTGACTGCTGGGCCTCGAGAAGCTTTCGAGACCGCTCCCGCAAAGACTTCAGGTTCACGGCCCAACAGTGGAAGCACGACTTCAGGTCGTGGTCGCGCTCCAGGCACCAGAGTCACACGAGGTGTGGGTCAGTGACTGACATCAGGTTGTGACACGAGTCACAAGGCTTGAAGCCAGTCCGAAGATGGGACATACCTCCGTGCACCAGGAGCCGAATGACTCGTAAAGAAGTCGACAAAAGTAGAACAATCACTAGTCAAAAAATGACTAGGGTACCGCACTAGCCAGATCTGCACTGGCTGGCACAGAAAAAGAAAGAACTGAAGTCAGCTCACAGAGGAACACAACGCCAACAACGGATGTGGAGTTGACCAACGTCACCTACCGGCGCACAGGGGTACTGCTAAAGAAAAAATCTCCGGATCCAGTCTGACGCCTGAGGGTAATTCTAAGGTAAGGAATGTATAACTAATAGTCTCTTTCAGGTAAGGTAGGACAGAGATGATACATCCTTCTGTCGTATAGAAGAAGTTACAACAGTAACTGAGGTGGAGACAAAGATAAGGGTGGATATCTGCAACACAATGCCACCTAGGAGTAGGAAGTGGAGGATATTGCCCACTACAGGAAAACAAGTGCAACCATCTATGAAACAACGCCACCAGCTGATAAAGGGTGCCAGCAAAAGGATGCAGGAAAGTAGGATCTTTTTCACATAGTTATTCCCAGTTTTTGTCTGGCGTCAGTGTGTTTTGACTGTAGTACACTGGGATCCTGCTAATCACGACCTTAGAGTCTGTGCCTTCTCTCCTCAATTCATTGATAAGTACTTTGTACACCACACAATAGGTATACTGGTGTACCCCTGCAAGCCCCTAGTATATGGTACTAAGGTACCTAGGGCATAGGTACACCAGGGGTCTCCCATGGGCTGCAGCATGTATTGTACCACCTATGGAAGCCCATGCAAACTGTCTTCAGGTCTGCCATTGCCGCCTGTGTGAAATGGTGCATAAACCTTTAACTACATATAAAAGGTTTTCCTTATATCCCAGTCACTGCACTTAAAACCTATAAGTCATACCTAAGGTAGGCCTTGCATCCCACAGGCAGGGTGCATGGTTCTAAGTGTGAGGGTGCTTCTGCACGAGCAGAGACACAGCTACAAACCCTGGAGTCCATTCTTTGGGGTTGTAATTGCAGGGAAGCCATGTTAAGGTATGTAGTGGACACCATCAAAGTCGAGATATCCAACTACATAATGGCTTCAACGAATCCGGTCATGTTTGGCATCAAGCATGTCGGAATCATGCAACTGCACCGATTACACTGGTACATTGGCATCATACCATGTACTGGGGGGCTTATTGGAGGACCCCCCCCATGTCTACCTGTGTAGACTTGGGAGGTGCCCAGAGCTCTGCCAGGTGGCCACTTGATTCCACCATCTTTAATCTTAGATGGGCAAAGGCCCTTAGGAGCACAAGAGTAGTGTCCCTGACTCCCCCCCCGCCCCTCCCCTATGTTGGTCACTGCAGATGTAGTCCTACCCCCTTTCTGGGTTACTTAAGGGCTCTCCTGAGGGTGGATCCTTTGATTTGTTGGGATTTCGTCTTAGATAACTGACTGGCTTCACCTAAAGATGTGTCTAAAGACTCCTCTGTTGTTGGACACTGAACTCTGCTGCTGGACCAAACCAGGAACCAAGACAAAGACTGCCTCTGGTAGGAAGGCCCCTACTTCAACTTCATCCCCGTGCTCTTCCAAGCTCTGCAACCTCCATGGCTTTTCATCCTGCTGAGTCTCCCATGACTCTGCATGCATCAAGATAAAAAGAAGGAATCTCTCTTGTAGTGAAGGAGTCACTTCCTGGCATCCACAGGCACCTCGATGACGATCAACTTGTGGATCCTGCTGTCCCACAGACACCTCCCAGCTCGACAACACATGTGGTGGTTTAATGGCTTGCCAGAGGTCTGACCAGTCTTCCCTGCAACTTGGGAGTCTGTAATGCCTCTTCAGCAAAAAGGAACCGTATCCCTGTGCACCGCCTCTGTTTGACGTTGCTAAGGCTTGATGTTTCTCCTGACTGAGGATCTTCGAGCTCTAAGAAGCCTCAGCCCCAAGCATCACACAGCTACAAAAGTGACATCCTCCCTGCTTTTCCAGCGACATGGGCATCCATCTTCTGAGTGCTGCCAAGGCCTTCCTGTGACTCCCTGTGCCTGCTGCGAGAATGACCCCGAGGTCTACATCGATTCCTGCTGTCTCTCCTGCTTGCTGAGGGCCGGGCCTGACTTCCTCATGCTGGGTGAGTCCCACAGACCTTACTGGTCTGCAACTAGGCATTTCTTCGTGCAACACGTCTGTTGCGTTTGCCAAGGCTTGTTGGTGGCCCTGTCAGCCACGGACCACCCTGCATCTCGTCAGCCGACGTGGGACTGTTCATGGACGTCTCCTGTGCCTCTGCATTTTCACCTGGGCTCCACAGCTGGATCTTCAAGACCTCTATGCTACAGCAAAGTACCTCTGACAAGGGTTGCCATTGTGCTCCTGCTCCTCCTGTACACCTTCAGGTGGTTTGGACTCTTTCCCCTCTTTTTGCAGGTACTCCTCGTCCAGAATCCACATCTGGGTTCCAATGATCAGGTCCACAAAACTCTGTAGCAGCTGAAAACCCGAGGTTCCCCACTGATGATGACGGGCAGTTCAGACCCCACTTTGCACCTGGGCTCCCCAGCAGATGTATCATCGTTCTCTGGGTATCCACAGGTGGGGGTGTCCTCCAAACTCCCTGGTTCCAACGGGTTTCCTTAGGGTCCTCAGGGAATGGTCCTGAAACTGTAAGACTCAAAACACGACTTTCCCATGTTATCCTATGGACACTGACCCGGGGTGTCACCTCTGCACACGGGTGCCTAGCAATACTTACCTGTGGTGGTTCCATGCACCCCTGGGTCCCTAGTTCCTTGGGTGTTAGTCTTGGTCTGGTGCCATGCATTCAATTCTTTTAGTGTATGGTTTGGCCCCTCCCAGGGGCTCATGTGTTGTATGCGCTATACTTACCTGTTTTAAAGTATATTTATTGTGTATTGATATCTCTGGGTAGGAGATATACCAAAGTAGTTTTAGTGTTGGTGTAATATACAAGGTATTTTTCAACACTGGTGTAGTTTTTTCTTTTAAGCTTCACTGACTGACTGTGTGGTAATGTACCCACTTTACACCTTCCTGAATAAGCCTTAGCTGCTCTCAACTGCTACCCCTTGAGAGCTTTGGATATCAGGAACCACTACAACTATAACTAATGGTTGCCTGGACTCAGTGCAGGGTGTCTCACCAATAGGTGTACACCATATACTGGGCCAGCCTCCTACAGTGGTAACAGGTGAAACTAAGAATAAAGAGCAGGTGGGAATCCACCATGAAAAGACGACGACCGCCAAGGTGAAACAAAAGGGCTGGTGGAGACAAAGGGCAACACATAGCTGATGTGTACAATCACACATTCCAACTCATGGAGGCTTGAGAAACTGATGGGAAACCTGATCAACGCTCCATAATAAATTGAGATACAGGTAGTTAACCAAACTAAAGCTCTAGATGAAAACAGAGAGCAGAGTAGAAGAGGAACAAACCTCAGGAAAGGGAAGAATCCCCCAACATTGGAGGGCAGTGCATAAGCAGCAGAAATATGCAGTTGGACGGATGACTGGATATGCCCAAAGAAAAAGTAATGAAATACCTACTAAAAAAAAGGGGTAGGTAACGGAACCTCTCCAAAAGTAGGGTGACCAGGAGTCCCAGATTTGCCTGCTGTCCCGGCAGATTTCAGGAAATTAAGCTCATGTCCCAGTTTTTAGAGAGGGTTGGGTGAAAACAGTAATTCTGTGCTAAGGAGCACTGTCATTCTGTGCGCTGAGTTGAAGTAAATTTGTAGACCTCCTATTTTTGGGAAATGTCCCAAAAGGGAGGAGGGGTAAAAGGGGAAAGTAGTCCGCCACCTAGGAAAACGATGCCACGAAAGGCTGGAGCGGCATACAGAGTTGTGAGAAAGAGAACAATATCTCCACCTAAGAGGATGAAGAAAGATATGGGAAAGAAAATAAAACCTAGCCCCCTGTGAAAGAAAGATACCAACACATGGATCCAACAACCAAAGGGACAAGGTCCGAGGGGAACAGAACTAAAAAGAACAGCAGACGTAACAGCTACCCCAGGTGAGAATTGGCAGATATGTAGAACACCCCTGTAGGAAGCAACAGTAGTGGCTGTGACCCAATTTGGTAGGTAAGATCATCTAAAGGGCAAAAACAGATTAAAAAACAATACTGACACCACTCTCAGTCTGAGAAAACCCTCCCAGAAAGAATATAAACCCCCGGTACTATGTAACATAGAAGCCAAGAGGAGAAAGGAAAAAAAAATGCTTAATCAACGACCAAGTTGAGGTCAAACCAGAGCACCAAGAAAGGCCTAGTTACTAAAATCAGATATGTACCCCCTATGGGGGAGTTCAGCGCAATCATACTTCCAACATATACCCGTAATTACAGGAACACACACACCCCTGCCCCACCCCCCCCCAAGTATTATTATCCCCATTGGGGAAGCAAACCTCGGCCTCCCTCGGTAAGCAGGGAGACTGATTAGTGTAGGAACAAGGAGCACCCATAAAACTATCCATCGATAATATAAATACCAACATACACTGGTAATAGGCCAAAGATGCAACATCAATATAGTGAAAGTTATAGATATACAGATATCACCAAGCTGGAAAACCAACAACATAATACCTTTGTAAGAGGAGAGAGGGAGTGGAGGAGCACCTCACACCCCAGAAAAATAACCACCGCCCACGACACAACACTACTGCCTGATGAGGCTACGGTCGTGTAGTTCCTATAAAGCCTATATAGGATCTGCGCGATTATACAACATACACTGTGGGTTTGGTGCCCAGACTGATTCCAGACACCCCCACCGAGTATGTTGCCCTGTATACCAGCTAACTCAGAGTGCCACTAGAAACTCGTCTTACCAAGGAGAGAATAGTTGTTGGCAACTACCGAACATGACAATCCTGATCCCTCAGGACCGTGGAAACCGTGTACTACTTTTCGCTCAGTCACTCATGATCACTTAGTCTCAAGAGAGATGCACAGAATAAACGGTATGGACGTTTTTCAATAAGCATTGATTGGACAGTCGTTATTCTAGTGTAAAATAGGTGTACCGAAACATCCATTAGACAGTAACAGATATAAGTGATTAGAAGCACTAAAAAAGTAAAAGGATGGTATTTTTCTACCATTCTGCTATAACCATGAATACTGACAAGTATGTAAAATACATGACAAAAATGCGTACTCCTACGATGCTACCCTAACTAGATGTAGATAAATGTACCTAGCATGTATGTAGGTGTTAAGCCAAGAATCCCTTTAGGATAAAGTCAACTCCATTCACTGAAGTGAGAGACTGTGGGACCCCGTCTTGGTCTCGAACTGTACACCCGGCAAGGGACGTTAGACCACTGCGAGCTAGAGTATCTGCATGCAAGAACCTCAGCGTGTGTCGGCAGGGAAATCCGGATCTCCTCCTTGTCTCAGCAAGATGTGATGTTTATATACCCATATGTCTCCCTGGGGGTTCTACCTTGCTATGCCATTTGTCGGACTTAGGATGATGTCGGGAATGAACATAATACATAGGTATTATACAGGAGATGCTAGTCCTGCTGAGTTTCCAAGAATCCTCCTGCATAATGTATGAGGCTTTTACCAGGGAAAATACAGAGCTCTGTGTGCAGTGTTGTATCTAGGTAAAAGGTCAGTCCCTAGGAAACGTTGTGTGTATAATGTAGGGAAGAAAACAGGTGAAGGGTTAGGATGTTATCTGAGCCTATATTGGAGTACCTACAAATAATATAACAATACCCTAATGCATCTAACAAAAAATCTAAATAAAACAGCAGGTGTGAAAACCTCTGCTATGAAGGTAATAAAGACCACCACCGGAGTCCAATCAAAGGTATAGTCGAAATAAAGGTCAAAAAATATAATGCTCCAACAGATAGCTCCATCTGTTGGATGGAAATAGTTATCAGGCAGCAAGACCTGACTGACGGTTTAGATAAAATATGGAGTATCATAGCTGTGAAGGGAAAAAGACCCACACAATTGAAAAGCCTAAAGAACAAGTTACTTACCTTCGGTAACGATATATCTGTGAGAAACATTAGTTAGTAAGATTCCTCACCTTAGAATATCCCCAGCCGTCAGGCTGGATCCAGAAAGATTTTTCGTCAGCAATACCCTTGCGCGTCGCTAGGCGTCTGCGGCTCCACGTCAGTCATCGGCGTCGTGCGCAGGGATGACGTTGTCGGAGTATTTAGACACCGCCCTCGCGCGCTAACGTCAGTTCTTGTACATAGCTTTCCGCGCCAGGAACGCAGAGCCATGCAAGAGACCGACACTGGTGCCAAAAAATTCTAGGGCCATGAAAGTGATAACCTCAACCCTAGATATCGGTTCACAGAACGGGGAGGATGGGTGGGTCGGTGAGGATTCTAACTAACTAATGTTTCTTACAGATAGATCGTTACCGAAGGTAAGTAACTTGTTCATCTGAAACAAGTTAGTTAGATTCCTCACCTTAGAGTAGACACCCCAGCAATACCAACCCCGGTGGGTCTGCAAACCAAGATCACACCAGAAAGTCCTGGAGAACAGAACGGCCAAAGAAGCAGTCTCTCCCGACTTGGCTGTCCAGGCAATAATGTTTAGCAAACGTGTGCAGCGAGGCCCACGTTGCCGCCTGACAGAAGTCCTGCTGTGGCCCGAGTGGAATGGGCCCTCGGCCCTACAGGAGGTTCCTTTTTAGCCAAGGAGTAACAAGCTTTGATACACAAAATGACCCACGAGAGATGGTTCGCTTGTGCACCGCCCGCCCCTTCTTAGCGCCCATTTAGTCAACAAAGGGCTGGTCGGCCACCCGGAACTGCTTGGTGCGGTCCAAATAAAAGGACAGCGCCCGTTTTGGGTCCAGACGGTGGAGCCTCTCTTCCTCTTTCGAGAGATGCGGAAAGAAGGTGGGCAGGGTAACAGACTGCCAGATGTGAAAGGCAGTCACCACCTTAGGCAGAAAGGAAGGACGAGTCCTCAGAACAACTTTGTCCGGATGGACGGAAAGGAAAGGAGGCTTAGAAGAGAGAGCCTAGAGCTCACTCACCCGTCTAGCTGAGGTGATGGCCACCAGGAAAGCAGTCTTAAGCATCAACAGACGAAGGGGACAATTATGAAGGGGCTCAAAGGGAGCGCACATCAGATATGTCAAGACAAGATTCAAATCCCACTGAGGCATTACGAAAGGGACAGGAGGAAACATGTGAGTAATGCCCTAAAAGAAGCGAGAAACAACAGGGGATTTGAAAAGAGAAGGCTGATCAGGGAGCCGTATGAAAGCAGACATAGCAGAAAGATAACATTTAAGAGTGCCCAGAGCAGAGCCCTGCTGGGCCATGGAAAGAAGAAAGAGGAGAACCTCAGAAAGAGGGGAGGAAAGGGGATCTACAGCCTTTGCTGTGCACCATGACACAAATTTGTTCCACCTGCAGGCGTATACCTATTTTGTGGAGGGACGCCTGGCTGCCAGAATAACATCACAGACTTCAGGAGGCAAGTCAAATGGAATCAACTGTCGCCGCTCAATCTCCACACATGGAGGTGGAGACTGGACAGGTTTGGATGGAGGACCGTCCCCTGCTGCTGAGACAGAAGGTCCTCTTGAAGAGGCAGTCGTACCGGGGGATCGATCGACAGACTGAGTAGTTCGGGATACCAGTATCTTCGTGCACAATCCGGAGCCACCAAGATGACTTGGTCCCGGTCGTGCCTGATCTTCTTCAGCACTCTGGGCAGAAGTGGTATAGGCGGAAAGGCGTACAACAGACCGCAACTCCACTCGCGACGAAAGGCATCCCCGAGCGAGTGCCGCCTTAGAAACTCCAATGCGCAGCACTGCTGACATTGCGCGTTCTCTTCGGTGGCGAATAGATCTAACCAAGGCTCTCCCCACTGCTGAAAGAGGCCTTGTGCCAAGTCCGAGTTGAGATGCCATTCGTGATCCATCATGCACCGGCGGCTGAGTTTATCTGCTCTGGCGTTCAGAGAGCCCGCCAGATGTTGAACCACAAGGGTGATGCCCCGATGTTCCAGCCATCTCCAGAGGCGCAGAGCCTCCTGACAAAAGGTCCACGACCCCACCCCGCCTTGTTTGTTGCAATACCACATGACAGTGGTGTTGTCCGTGAACACCTGCACTACACTTCCCCGGACAAAGGGAAGGAATGCTTTCAGTGCAAGTCAGATCGCTTGCAGCTCCAAAAGGTTGA
This sequence comes from Triturus cristatus, assembly GCF_964204655.1. NCBI lineage: Eukaryota > Metazoa > Chordata > Amphibia > Caudata > Salamandridae > Triturus > Triturus cristatus. Next base: position 924,866,075 of record NC_140588.1, read on the forward strand.
TATGGAGCAGAGACTCCGCCGGAGACCAGAGTCCTCTGATCTCCGCCTCTCCAATGTGGCTCCCCCATCCCAGGAGGGACGCATCCGTCACCACTACATGCTCCGGTTGGGGTAGGGAGAGGGATCAGCCACTGACCCAATCGCGGTCCGTGAGCCACCACTGACTTGCAGTGCCCTCCGAGATCAAGACATGGTCGGACAGGTTGCCCCGATGCTGGGCCCACTGAAACTTCAGGTCCCACCTCGCGTGATGTACCATCAGGATTCAGGAGGCCATCAGACCCAGAAGCCGCAGCACCAACCTGACCGAAACCCAGGATAGAGGCCGGAAGATGGGAATCAGAGCCTGAAAATCCTGGACCCGCTGTTCCGGAGGATAGGCCCGGAACTGCGCAGAGTCTAGAACCGCTCCGATGAAGAGGAGCTTCTGAGAGGCACTCAGATGCGACTTCGGCACATTGATGGAGAACCCCAGCAAATGCAGGAGGTCGGCCGTAGTCTGGAGGTGGGAGACGACTGCCTGCGGCGAGCCCACCTTCAACAACCAGTCGTCGAGATAGGGGGAACACTGGAACCCCCAATCTGCGCAGATGAGCTGCGACCACTGCCATCACTTTCATGAACACCCGAGGGGCACAGGTGAGGCCGAAGGGGGTAAACTGAAAATGCTCCTGGCCCACCGTGAACCGTAGGTAACGCCGGTGGGCCGGCAAGACGGGGATGTGGAAATAAGCGTCCTTGTTAAGTAGCGCCTTTGGGAAAGACGTCCTCACAATAGCACTCGAACGGCGGATTTCCGCTTTGAAGAAAGGTACAAACGTTCTCGTGGCAATTTAAATTTGTTTAATTCATGTGAAAAAGTCGAAGGGTATGATAATTCTCATACTTTAGAGACTGAATTCAAGTGATGATAGACATCGCAGTTACATATTCGTAGGTTTAGCAAACAACATTTTTCAGATGTCCCCGATGCATTTCGGGACTCGCCCTTCGTCAGGGGATTTTTCTACAAGAAAAAAAAGGAAAAATAGGCATAGATCCAGGATGTAGGGCCATAGTATCATTTAATGTGAGTTAGTATGTGAAAGAACTGATCGTCAGGTTATCTGGGGTAACGGAGGTGTTCTTAATCAAAGCGAGCAGGTGTGAGAACGCTGTCTGTACTACGATTATTTGTTAAAAAACGCCACTGGTGGACCGTAGGAAAACTGAAAGCTCGATAGAAAAACCCGTAGGTGAGAGGTATACGTGCGTAGATACAGAAGAAATAAAATGAAAAATAAAACAAAATTTGTGTTACTAGGTGCGGTTGTACTCGTCGTGATATAGATCAAGTTAGTTGATGCTCAGGTGATAAACGCGGTAAACGGGAGAAAATTTCTCACATAAAATAGTACACCAGTGAAAACCAAGTGAAAAAAAGTAAATCAGAGTCCATGGTAAATGATACCTGAAAAGCGCCAAACGCCAAGTGTGAAGCCTCATCGAAGTGGTTGTAGAGCTAACTGGGTAAATCGCAAAGTAATATCTCGTGGAACCCGGAAGTGATACCAGCGTTGGCGTGCAAAGGTGTGTCATGTGACTAAAGGAAAGTGAAAAAAGACTAAGGTTTTGCCAGGAGTAGTCATAGAAACTCCGTGAAACACTGGTGAATCATAGAAACTCAAAACTTTTTTTTTTTTTTTTTTTGAAACCTTTATTGACATTGTAATCAATTACACATATGGGCCTACAACCCCCGGGGCCGGCCGCTAAACAGTAGAATAACAGCAAGCAAGGCTATCACAGTCAGTACCGCGGGGAGCAAAATCTCGTCGCTAGCAGACTCTCAATCTTGAATAGCCCAAGTAAGAGACCAGGATAATAAAGGTTTACATTTTATAATGAAAGGATGAAAGGATCAGGTGCCAAACAGTTTCCCAGCAGCGAAAAAAGGCAGGCAGAGCGATGAATGTCAACAATATACAGCAATCTATCTTAGCAATGGCACTTGAAACAGGAAATTGAGGATGTAGAGAAAGGACACGGCCATTGCGTCTGCAACCCTCTGCCCCAAGACCCAGGAAACTCCACGGAAATTATGGCACTCCGGAAACAGCAGTGATTAACAACAACGGAGTTCTATCCTACTGATCCCAGAAAAAGGACAGGAAAGAATAAGAGAAGAAAAAGAGGCCATGGAAAAAGGAGATGAAAGACTAAAGAATCCCCCCCCCCCAACCCCCCACCCTGCACCTCTGCAGATGAGTACGGCCCCTCCCCCCAGCAGTGTGCCTGTCGCCCCGGAACCAGACCCGAAATATAGAAGAAACAGAGAAAAGGAGTAGAAAAAGAGCCCCCACCAGACGGGGGGGGTAGAGGGAGTATTAATAAACTGGAGGAGGACCTACGGAACACGCCCCCGGCTTCTCCCTCTTGCACCATGCGTTGTCCCATAAAGCAAACAATAAAGAACACCAAATCGACCCCGTCGAGAAAGGAGAAAGGAGCATTACATACTTAGTACACTAACAATTATACCGTGTGAACACACAACTCCCGAGCCCGCCCGCCTAGTAGGTGACCACCTCTGGAGGGTCAGCCTCATCCTTGGCCACTCTTTGAAAACCCACCCATGCATACCCCTCGTCCCAGTGCCATGTCCCATGTCACCAGGGAGAGAGGCATCCAATAAAACTCAGGAAGCAACACACACCGGTAGGGTAGAGGGCCCAGAAGATCGATACAGTCAGTTCTATGGAAGGTCGTCTTTCCCAATGCCGAGCCAGGATTTACACTGCACACCAGGCCCAGGAAGGCGGAATCAGCCAGAGCGGGCGACCGTAGCCCGGAGGTTGCCCGGGTCATCGGAGGCCGCGCACGGGTCAAGGCCACCACCCCCCACTCAAGCCCAAGACCACCGGTACCGACCAGATCCACCGCCAGCTGATCGCACGTTAACATACCGTCCGGAGAGTCCAGGCGTGCACTATTCACCGGGGCGGTCACGACACTGTCCCCCCGTGCGCGGCGTAAGAAGTCCCAGCGTACCTGGGGATAGGCAGGCGGCAACTGCTCCGACGCTAATGTCACTCCATCGAGCTTGCTCCCCAACACCCAGGCGCCGTGAATCAAGGTGGAGTGAAGGGCACCGAGAGCCTCGAGAAGGTCACCGTACCCCAACACAGCTCCCGGCGCTCGCTCCGCTACGTTCCTCAGAGTCGCACCCTCCCAATCCTGCTGAAACCCGGTGTACAGGATGGTGGACTCTGTCGTACCAAAATGGCCGCAGGGTAGGTCCATCCCAGATCGGGACCGGGACTCAGACACAAGCGCCTCGGGTTCCATGGCACTGGTAGCGGATTCCGAAGGCAGACAAACAGTGTGTCCGGTGTGTGATCATGGGCCACAGTCGCCCCCACCACGGACCAGCGCCCGCGAAAATCCGGGAGCGGCCCGCAAAAATCGGGGCAAGGTACGGGCGGCGTCCGGGCAGCTCACCGGCGAAGGATGAAGCAATCACCAGAGAGTCTTGAAGTTGCCACCTCGGGCACGCACGCGTTCAGCTACGCGTTAGACACTTACTCCCTGGCGACTCGTGCGACGGGGGTTGTAAAGCTATGCCCCAAACTGCGTCAGATTTTAGTGTTGTTATAGGCCATGGTAGGGATGGGGCAAACTCAGGTACCTGTGCAGTTCTTCCCGGGCACCGTCAGACACCAACAAGCCAAAAGGGGTCCAGAACAAGCTCCACACCCCCCGCCGAGCTCCCCTCCAAATGAGTGGGCCTCCTATTCAGTTAGTCAGCGCAGGCAGCACAACAGTCTCTGCTAACTGTATGGGACCGAGCGTTTCAGGCTGCACTGAGCCGCACCAACCTGCCGAGTCTCCCCGCTCCGTTGGCTCAGGATCACAAGGGCCGGGGCAGGGGGGAGCGGACACCGCCAGCAGGTCAATGGCCCTCGAGCCGGGCTCGCAGGCAGGTCCCCGCGGTCGAAGCGGCCGCGACAGTAGAGCACGGCGGTGCGCCGTGCTATCGCGCCACCGCCGTGAAAAAGGGAAGCCGGCCAAGGGCGTCCCGCCAGGGGCCACAGTTAGTTGGGGGTGTAGATCGTATGCCCCGATGCAGGTCCAGGCAATCCTGAGTGCAAGCAGTGGTTCCGGCGAAGCGGGGACAACAGGAGTAACCCTTTGTTAGGGACGAGCTGCCGCCATCTTCCCCCTCGCGGCCGGCGCACCCCGCCTCACCCTGGTCAAAGTTTCGGTGCCGCTCCGGAGCCAGGCTCGGCTCCCCAACTCTCAGCGCCGCTGCTGCCGTGTGTCCGCCTAGTCGCCGCCCAGGCCGCTCGGGGCAAGGATCCCTCTGCCGGCTCCACAAGTCGCGGCGCCACCGCCGGGTGTCAAACGGCCCGGCTGGGCTCGCCACTGTGCGTCCCGGCTTCAGGCCCTGGCGAAGGAGGAGGCTTCCGGGGACGATTTCTCCGCGGTTGGGCGAGCTAGAAACACCGGAACCGGCGGGATGGGGTCCGTTGGTATTCCGGTCACTTAATCTGTCGAGGGATGAAGCGGATCAGTGGACAGGATAGTCGTGGGCGAGGATGGACGGCGGAGCTCCCTCACAGCACGGCCATCTTCAGCCCGTGCTTGGCCACGCCCCCGAAACTCAAAACTTAATACATGTACGGATATGAAGGAGAGTAGAAAAATATAGTAAAAGTGTACCAGTGTGAAGCGTAAACAAATACAAAATACATCGTAACACGTGAACAAAATCAGCTGGGTAATAAAAGTAACTACGGGAAGCTCAACTGGAATCATAAATGCACGGGAGTCAGTACTTCTTCAAAATTAAAAGGATGGTGAAAACAATGAAACGTGAACAAATGTGTAATATAACGAGACAAATACACAGTAATGGTGAAAAACGTTAAAAGTATGAAAGTAATGGATGGAACGTAACCAGGTAAAGCCTGGATGTAACCTTTATAGGTAACAACTGTATTCAAGACGTTCATTGAGTCCGGAAGGGTGAACAGAATTCAGTCTATTAATCCAGAACAGTTCACGTTGCAGTAGAAAAGCGCTGTTATCTCTCCCTCGTTGTATCGAGACTTGTTCTAGAATCAGAAACCTCAATTGGCTACAATTGTGTTTATTTTCAAAAAAGTGTTTTGCAACTGTAGACTTGGTATTGAGGGTTCGAATGTTGCTTTTGTGCTCGATGAGTCGAGTTTTCATTTTTCTTTCGGTTTTACCTACATATGGAAGTCCACATGGGCATTTGAGTAGGTAAACTATATTACTGGAATCACAAGTCGCCGTGACTTTGAGATTGATTGGTGCGCCTTTAGAGGGATGCATGAGAGTGGTACCCTTAATGATGTTGTTACAACCACCACAATTGTGACAGGGGATAGTTCCTTTGTATACTTTGTTAGGTTCGGAGGGGCTCTTGTTCAATAGTTGTTGCAGGTTGGGTGTTCTTTGATAAGCAAAAATTGGCAATTGGTCGAAAATGCCTTTGAAATCTGGTTCCGACTGTAGTAGTGGCCAATATTTTTGAATCGTGTTTTTAATTTTGTGACTTTGTTTGGAAAACTTAGATACAAAAACTAGTCGTGAGTCATTTGGAGTCTTGAGAATTTGTTTTTGTAGTAAATCTGATCGGTTCTTAGTTTCAGCTCTGTTTATAGCATCTTGTAAAATAGGCGCAGGATATGCTCTCTTTCTGAATTTGTCAATTAGGACACCACTTTGTTTTTGGAAAATCTGTTCTGTAGACGAAATCCTTTTAATCCTAAGTAATTGAGAATAAGGAAGGTGTTTCCTCAAGGATTTTTGATGGAAACTTGAAAAATGTAAAAGATTGTTGCGATCGGTGGTTTTGGTGAATACTGAGGTAGTTAACTCGTTGTTTTGTATGGAGATATCAACATCCAGAAATGTAATATGATTTTGGTTGATTTCATGGGTGAATTGAATGCGTTCATTGATGGTGTAAAGATGTGTAATCTGTGTAAGTAATTCAATTTGGGTGCCTTTCCAAATTAAAAAGATATCATCGATATATCTGTAGAACATCAACAAATTTTTTGACCATGCTTCTTGAGATAAAATGTGATCAAGCTCAAAGCGGTGCATAAAGAGATTGGCATACACCGGAGCAGCACAGTTGGTTTTTCAATTGAAGAAACTAACAGGATATATGCCCTGATCCAGGATACAGAAGGTCTTACTACAAACACAGCTTCGACTCAATCAATCATCAAACAATTACTATTCACAGCCAAACGTGAGATTAATCAGAGACTGCATGCCAGTACATTGATCCGCTACCACAAAGTTCAACGTATACCCAGAGGTTTACGCATTCCATTGAAGTCCACTTTATGCAAAAATAACACGAGATTCACAGACCGTTGGTATGCTATCTTAAACAAATGCTCTCTGGACCTTATTCTCCTTATAGTGGAAGAACTGTCTATTCTTTTAGAGGAACTTGAAAAAGAAGTCACGCATTTAAAAAAAGAACTAAGTGAAATGGTAACTCCAGAAGAAATGACCAAAACACTCGATGACATCAACAGCCAACTTGATAAATATCAAAAAGAAATTAATGACAGAAAACTACGCAAATTCAAAAGAGATACTGTGGACTACAAACTAGGGGAGGTATATACATGGGCTGATATATACGCTACCCGTAGACAACAGAGACCGTACAACCGCTCCACAGAAGGTGACACATCTTCATCTGATGATTTACAGACGCAACCCCGAAGACCTGCATCTAAACCATCCGGCGGTCCAGTTGACAGTCAACCTTCGACTTCCACAGGGATCACCAATGAAGCAACTCCTTTTTTAGGGAGAGGCCGAAATACCCCAGACGAACCAGGAGGTCAAAATCTAAGAACACAGGAAACACCCATTGCGAAGTCAACACGAAGCCAGAGACCTTAGTCATTAACATTTCTCTAAAGCATTTGACACCTCAACAAATTCACACTTTACAGAAAGGAACTTCATTTGTACCTACTTATAACACAAATGATTTGGAAACTCAAGTGTGTTTGTTTAAATTTATGCGTAATCTTCGTCTAAAACATTTCTTTACCAACATCGTTGAACCATCCACGACCCAAGACAAAGGCACATTAATGGACTTGCGTCCTAAAAGCAAATTCATGGCTCCCATGAGTCACAAAGTTCTTGATTCCTTCGAAGTAATCGTAAGAAAAGAGATTACTAATTTACTTCTGGAACAACTAGCTAAAACCAGCAACTTGACCCTAAATGAACGCAACATCATCAAACAATTGGCAATGGACAAAGACATTACATTCTGTAAGGCTGACAAAGGAGGAGCTCTTGTTATATTAGACACCGCTTTTTACACAGAAAATGTTGAAGCACATGTAAATGACCAGGACACATACTCCAAATTGTCGTCTGACCCCACTCATGAATTTGCTTCTGTTTTACTGAATATTGTCAATAATGCGCTACAACAAGGTACCATCAATGACAGAGATAAACGTTTCCTCATTGCTGAAAATCCCAACGTACCGTATCTGTATATGATTCCTAAGATACACAAGAATTTAGAGAAACCACCATTCAGACCTATAGTGAGCAGAACAAGTTACTTACCTTCGGTAACGATGTATCTGTAAGAAACATTAGTTAGTTAGATTCCTCACCTTAGAATATCCCCAGGCGTCAGACTGGATCCGGAAGATTTTTTTTTTTTCGTCAGCAATACCCCTTGCGCGTCGCTAGGCGTCGTCTGCGGCTCCGCGTCCGTCGTCGGCGTCGTGCGCCGGGATGACGTCGGAGTACTTAGACGCCGCCCTCGCGCGCTGACGTCAGTTCTTGTACATAGCCTTCCGCGCCAGGAACGCAGAGCCATGCAAAGACCGACACTGGTGCCAAAAATAAAATCTAGGGGCCTGAAAGGACAACCTTAACCCTAGATGTCAGTTCGCAGAACGGGGAGGATGGGTGGGTCGGTGAGGAATCTAACTAACTAATGTTTCTTACAGATACATCGTTACCGAAGGTAAGTAACTTGTTCATCTGAAAGAAACACGTTAGTTAGATTCCTCACCTTAGAATAGATACCCAAGCAATACCATCCCCGGTGGTGGGTCTGCGAACCAAGATCACACCAGAAAGTCCTGGAGGACAGAACGGCCAAAGAAGCCATCCCTCCGGACTTGGCTGTCAAGGCAATAATGCCTGGCAAACGTGTGTAGCGAAGCCCACGTCGCCGCCTGACAGATGTCCTGCAAAGGGACTCCCCGTCCCAAGGCAGTAGTAGCCGCCGTGGCCCGAGTAGAATGGGCGCGCAGCCCAACAGGAGGGTCCTTTTTAGCCAAGGAATAGCAAATTTTTATACACAAAACGACCCACCGAGAGATGGTTCGTTTGTGCACAGCTTTCCCCTTCTTAGCGCCCACGTACCCAACAAAAAGCTGGTCGTCCACCCGGAACTGTTTTGTGCGGTCCAGATAAAAGGAGAGCGCACGTTTTGGGTCCAGACGGTGGAGCCTCTCTTCCTCTTTGGAAGGATGCGGAGGCGGAAAGAAGGTGGGCAAGGTGACAGACTGCCCAAGGTGAAATGGAGTCACCACTTTAGGAAGAAAGGAGGGACGAGGCCGAAGGACAACCTTGTCCGGATGAACAGATAGAAAAGGAGGCTTTGAAGATAAAGCCTGGAGCTCACTCACCCGTCTAGCCGAGGTGATGGCTACCAGAAAAGCAGTCTTTAGAGTTAGAAGACGAAGAGGGCAATTGTGGAGAGGCTCGAAGGGAGCGCACATCAGGAATGTCAATACCAGATTCAAGTCCCACTGAGGCATTACAAAAGGGACAGGAGGGAACGTGTGTGTAATGCCTTTGAGAAAGCGTGTAACCACAGGGGACTTGAAAAGAGAAGGCTGATCAGGAAGCCGCAAGAAGGCGGAGATGGCAGCAAGATAACCTTTCAGGGTGCCCAGGGCAGAGCCCTGCCGGGCCAGAGAAAGAAGGAAGAGGAGAACCTCAGAAAGAGGGGCAGAAAGGGGATCCACAGCCTTTGCTGTGCACCATGCCACAAATTTGTTCCACCGGCAGGCGTATACCGACTTTGTGGAGGGACGCCTGGCTGCCAGAATGATATCACAGACTTCAGGAGGCAAGTCAAATGGCATCAACTGCCGCCGCTCAATCTCCACGCATGGAGGTGGAGGCTGGACAGGTTCGGGTGGAGGACCGTCCCCTGCTGCTGCGACAGAAGATCCTCCCGAAGGGGCAGACGTATCGGGGGATCGGTCAACAGACTGAGTAGCTCGGGATACCAGTATCTTCGTGCCCAATCCGGAGCCACCAAGATGACTTGGGCCCGGTCGTGCCTGATCTTCTTCAGCACTCTGGGCAGAAGTGGTATAGGCGGAAAGGCGTACAACAGACCGCAACTCCACTCGTGACGAAAAGCGTCGCCGAGCGAGCGCCGCCTTGGAAATTCCAACGCGCAGAACTGCTGACATTGCGCGTTCTCTTCGGTGGCGAATAGATCTAACCAAGGCTCTCCCCACTGCTGAAAGAGACCTTGCGCCACTTCGGAGTTCAGACGCCATTCGTGATCCATCATGCACCGGCGGCTGAGTTCGTCTGCTCTGGCGTTCAGAGAGCCCGCCAGATGTTGAACCACTAGGGTGACGCCCTGGTGTTCCAGCCACGTCCAGAGGCGCAGAGCCTCCTGACAAAGGGTCCACGACCCCACCCCGCCCTGTTTGTTGCAATACCACATGGCGGTGGTGTTGTCCGTGAACACCTGCACGACACTTCCCCTGACAGAGGGAAGGAAGGCTTTCAGTGCAAGCCGGATCGCTCTCAACTCCAACAGGTTGATGTGGAGACGAGACTCCGCCGGAGACCAGAGGCCTCTGATCTCCGCCTCCCCCATATGGCCACCCCAACCCAGGAGGGACGCATCCGTCACTACGACATGCTCCGGTTGGGGAAGGGAGAGGCTCTTGCCCTTGACCCACTCGCGGTCCGTGAGCCACCACTGCAACTGCTGTGCAGTGCCCTCCGAGATCAAGACATGGTCGGACAGGTTGCCGTGATGCTGGGCCCACTGAAACTTCAGGTCCCACTGCAGAGCCCGCATGCGCCGCCTGGCGTGATGCACTAGTAGGATGCAGGAGGCCATCAGCCCCAGAAGCCGCAACACTAGCCTGACCGAAACCCGGGATAGAGGCCGAAAGATGGGAATCAGGGCCTGTATATCCCGGACCCGCTGTTCCGGTGGATGGACCCGGAACTGCGCCGAATCGAGAACCGCTCCGATGAAGAGGAGCTTCTGAGAGGGACTCAGGTGTGACTTTGGCACGTTGATGGAAAACCCCAGCAAATGCAGGAGATCCGCCGTAGTCTGGAGGTGGGAAGACGACTGCCTGGGGCGAGCCCGCCTTCAACAACCAGTCGTCGAGATAGGGGAAGACTGAAACCCCTGATCTGCGCAGATGAGCTGCGACCACCGCCAACACTTTCGTGAACACCCGAGGGGCACTGGTGAGGCCGAAGGGGAGCACGGTAAACTGAAAGTGCTCTTGGCCCACCGTGAACCGCAGGTAACGCCGGTGGGCCGGCAGGACGGGGATATGAAAATATGCGTCCTGCAAGTCCAACGCTACCATCCAGTCTCCAGGGTCTAGGGCAGCTAAAACCTGAGCCAACGTTAGCATCTTGAACCTGTCCTTTCGGAGGAAGGCATTGACGTTCCGGAGGTCCAAGATAGGGCGTAGGCCCCCTTTGCCCTTCTTGGGAACCAGAAAGTAGTGGGAATAACAACCACGACCTACTTCTGGGCTCGGAACGCGCTCGACGGCCCCCTTGGCCAAGAGAGCCGAAACTTCCTCGCGGAGAAGATTCAAATGATCCCCCGAGATACGGTGGCGCTGCGGTGGCATGGCTGGAGGGGTCGTCTCGAAGGGGAGGGAGTAGCCCCTTCGGACGATTTGCAGCACCCACCTGTCCGATGTTATGGACCGCCAGTGGAGCAGGTGATGGCGAACTCTGCCGCCCACTGGCGTGGTATGGGCCTGAAAGCTCGGACTAGGAGGGCTTTGAGGCGGATGCTGCCGGGGTGGAAGTGGGCTGACCACGTCGGCCTCCATTTCCGCCACGGCGGAAGCCACGTCCGCGACCGCGCGCAGGTTGGTTCTGCGGCTGGTGGCTTTGCGGACGTGAGGAGGCGCCCCTTCCTTGGCCACGAAAGGGGCGAAAAGCGGAGGTGTGCGCCCGCGGAGCCGAGAGGCCCAAGGACTTGGCCGTAGCCCGGGAGTCCTTAAAGCGGTTCAGCGCACTGTCCGCCTTCTCACCAAACAGGCGAGTGCCATCAAAGGGCATGTCCATGAGGGTGGTCTGGACATCCCCGGAAAATGACGTGGACCGCATCCAGGCGTGGCGGCGGAGCGCCACCGTGGTTGAAATCGCCCGACCCAGCGAGTCCGTGGTGTCAAGCCCACATCGTATGGCGTGCCGTGCTGCATCCCTCCCATCGGCCAAAGCCTGGGTAAGACGCGTCCGGACCTCCTCCGGGCACAGGGGCAGCACGTCCTCCACCGTATCCCACAGGGAATGGGAATAACGGTCCAAGAGACAGGCGGTATTTAAGGACCGCAGGCCCAAACTAAGGGACGAGAACAGTTTCTTGCCAAACTGCTCGAGTCTCTTGGAATCCCGGTCCGGCGGAGCGGTCGGGAAGGAGGATTGGGAGGTAGAGGCCTGGATAACCAGACTCTCGGGGGTGGGGTGTTGGGACAGGAAACTGGGGTCGCCCGGAGCAGGGCGGTGGCGCCTGGCAACGTTCCTATCCACAGGAGGAACTGTGGAGGGCTTGGACCAGGTGCCCTGCAGAACGTCAGTGAGGGCCTCGTTGAACGGCAGCAGAGGCTCAGTGGAGCTTGCTGAGGTTTGAAGCACCTCAGTGAGGATGTTAGTCCTCACAGCCACGGCAGGCAACTCGAGCCCAAGGGAATCGGCCGCCTTGCGCAGCACCACAGAAAATGCTGCACCCTCCTCCGAAGCCACGGTCGGAGGAGAAGTGAATCCAGTGTCTGGCGAGGTGTCCAGCCCACTGGCCTCCCCCAGTTCATCTGCCCAGTCCTGAGAAAGCTGTGACTGAACAGCCAGAGGGTCCTCGAACCCCTCCCAGTCGCCCCCTTCTTCCGATTCCTGATAAACAGGAGGAATGATCGGAACCGGACTGTAGAGATGGTAGGACTCAAGCGGCGTCGGATGCGGCGTCGGTCGACGCCGCGCCGGCGCCGGGTCCGGATGAGGGCTAAACTGGGGTGTCGGCGTCAAAGGCGTCGGCGGCGCCGGTGACGGCGTCGGTGGTTCAGGCGTCGGCGCCGGTGGAGGAGTGACTAGGTCAACCGGCGTCGACTGGGGCCCAGGCATGGGCCCCGCGGGGACCTGCGGCGTCGAGACCGGAGTCGTCGACGGCGCCGGGGCCGGAGCCGCCGGCACGCGAGGTCGCCCAGTCGAGTCCGCGGGGCCCGAAGGCGCGCCAGCGGGCGTCGACGGCGGGGCCAGGCTCCTCATGGCCGAGAGGAAGGCACTGATCTCCGCCGGCGCCGCGTCAGTCCCAGGGACCGGAAGGTATGGGGGCGGACGCGGCACCTGCGGCTCCGCCGGAGCCGCGGGGGTGGAACCACCCTGACCCTCGGCCGAGTCGCGCGACCGGCGAGGGGAGTCCGAAGAGCGGTGTCGCCTCTTGGACTTCTTTGAGCGTTTGGACTTACCCGACGACTTGGAGCCGGACGATCGATGGCGTCGGCTAGGGCTCCGCGAGCGATCCTTGGACCTCCTCCTGGACCGGGATCGCGCACGACGCGGAGCCGAGTAGCGAAGCTCGAGAAGCTTGCGGGACCGCTCCCGCCTAGCCTTCGAAGTCAGGGCCTGACAGTCGTTGCACGACTCCGCGTCGTGGTCGGGGCCTAAGCAGTAGAGGCACCGGCGGTGGTGATCGGTCACCGACATCAGTCGATGACAATCCTTGCAAGCCTTGAACCCAGGCATCCTACCGGCACCAGATGTCGACAGACAAGGATCAAAAATGATCAAAAAAGATTTAGTCAAAAAAGACTAAAAGGGGTAGCTCTCCCGGATCTGCGCTTACTGGCGCGGAAAAAAAGAAGAACTGACGTCAGCGCGCGCGGGCGGCGTCTAAGTACTCCGACGACGTCATCCCGGCGCACGACGCCGACGACGGACGCGGAGCCGCAGACGACGCCTAGCGACGCGCAAGGGGTATTGCTGACGAAAAAAAAAAAATCTTCCGGATCCAGTCTGACGCCTGGGGATATTCTAAGGTGAGGAATCTAACTAACGTGTTTCTTTCAGATCAAGAAATTCAATTCACGAGCCCATTGGAAAATATATTGACAAACACTTACAACCCATCGTACAAGGAATGTCTACATACCTAAAAGACACCACTGATTTTTTAATCAAACTCAGTCACATCAAAGTGCAAGACCATGTTCAATTTCTCCTATGCACCATAGACGTCAAGTCTCTATATACCTCCATCCCACATGATCTAGGCATACAAGCCATCGAATCTTTCCTCATCAATGCTGTCATGGATGATGACCTGAAAGTTTTTCTACTAGAACTTATGCATTTTTCTTTATATCATAGCTATTTTTTGTGGAACGACAACTACTACATCCAACTGTCCGGAACATCTATGGGCAACTGTGCTGCTCCGGCGTATGCCAATCTCTTTATGCACCGCTTTGAGCTTAATGAACAAGTTACTTACCTTCGGTAACGATGTATCTGTAAGAAACATTAGTTAGATTCCTCACCTTAGAATATCCCCAGGCGTCAGACTGGATCCGGAAGATTTTTCGTCAGCAATACCCCTTGCGCGTCGCTAGGCGTCGTCTGCGGCTCCGCGTCCGTCGTCGGCGTCGTCGTGCGCTGGAATGACGTCGGAGTACTTCGACGCCGCCCTCGCGCGCTGACTTCAGTTCTTGTACATAGCTTTACGCGCCAGGAACGCAGAGCCATGCAAAGACCGACACTGGTGCCAAAAATAAATTCTAGGGGCCTGAAAAGGATAACCTTAACCCTAGATGTCAGTTCGCAGAACGGGGAGGATGGGTGGGTCGGTGAGGAATCTAACTAACTAATGTTTCTTACAGATACATCGTTACCGAAGGTAAGTAACTTGTTCATCTGAAAGAAACACGTTAGTTAGATTCCTCACCTTAGAATAGATACCCAAGCAATACCATCCCCGGTGGTGGGTCTGCGAACCAAGAACACACCAGAAAGTCCTGAGGACAGAACGGCCAAAGAAGCCATCCCTCCGGACTTGGCTGTCAAGGCAGTAATGCCTGGCAAACGTGTGTAGCGAAGCCCACGTCGCCGCCTGACAGATGTCCTGCAAAGGGACACCCCGCCCCAAAGCAGTAGTAGCCGCTGCGGGCCGAGTAGAATGGGCGCGCAGCCCAACAGGAGGGTCCTTTTTTGCCAAGGAATAACAAATTTTGATGTACAAAACGACCCACCGAGAGATGGTCCATTTGTGCACAGCTTTCCCCTTCTTAGCACCCACGTATCCAACGAAAAGTTGGTCGTCCACCCGGAACTGCTTGGTGCGGTCCAGATAAAAGGAGAGCGCACGTTTTGGGTCCAGACGGTGGAGCCTCTCTTCCTCTTTGGAAGGATGCGGAGGCGGAAAGAAGGTGGACAAGGTGACAGACTGCCCAAGATGAAAGGGGGTCACCACTTTCGGAAGAAAGGAGGGACGAGGCCGAAGGACAACCTTGTCCGGATGAACAGAGAGAAAAGGAGGCTTTGAAGATAAAGCCTGGAGCTCACTCACCCGTCTAGCCGAGGTGATGGCTACCAGAAAAGCACTCTTAAGCGTCAGCAGACGAAGAGGACAATTATGAAGACGCTCAAAGGGAGCGCACATTAGAAATGTGAGAACAAGATTCAAGTCCCACTGAGGCATTACAAAAGGGACAGGAGGGAACGTGTGAGTAATGCCTTTTAGAAAGTGTGTAACTACAGGGGACTTGAAAAGAGAAGGCTGATCAGGAAGCCTCAAGAAGGCAGAGATGGCAGCAAGATAACCTTTCAAGGTGCCCAGGGCAGAGCCCTGCCGGGCCTAAGAAAGAAGAAAGAGGAGAACCTCAGAAAGAGGGGCGGAAAGGGGATCCACAGCCTTTGCTGTGCACCATGCCACAAATTTGTTCCACCGGCAGGCGTATACCGTCTTTGTGGAGGGACGCCTGGCTGCCAGAATGATATCACAGACTTCAGGAGGCAAGTCAAATGGCATCAACTGCCGCCGCTCAATCTCCACGCATGGAGGTGGAGGCTGGACAGGTTCGGGTGGAGGACCGTCCCCTGCTGCTGCGACAGAAGATCCTCCCGAAGGGGCAGACGTATCGGAGGATCGGTCAACATACTGAGTAGCTCGGGATACCAGTACCTTCGTGCCCAATCCGGAGCCACCAAGATGACTTGGGCCCGGTCGTGCCTGATCTTCTTCAGCACTCTGGGCAGAAGTGGTATAGGCGGAAAGGCGTACAACAGACCGCAACTTCACTCGTGACGAAAAGCGTCGCCGAGCGAGTGCCGCCTTGGAAATTCCAACGCGCAGAACTGCTGACATTGCGCGTTCTCTTCGGTGGCGAATAGATCTAACCAAGGCTCTCCCCACTGCTGAAAGAGACCTTGTGCCAAGTCCGAGTTCAGACGCCATTCGTGATCCATCATGCACCGGCGGCTGAGTTCGTCTGCTCTGGCGTTCAGAGAGCCCGCCAGATGTTGAACCACTAGGGTGACGCCCTGGTGTTCCAGCCACGTCCAGAGGCGCAGAGCCTCCTGACAAAGGGTCCACGACCCCACCCCGCCCTGTTTGTTGCAATATCACATGGCGGTGGTGTTGTCCGTGAACACCTGCACGACACTTCCCCTGACAGAGGGAAGGAAGGCTTTCAGTGCAAGTCGGATCGCTCTCAACTCCAACAGGTTGATGTGGAGACGAGACTCCGCCGGAGACCAGAGGCCTCTGATCTCCGCCTCTCCCATATGGCCACCCCATCCCAGGAGGGATGCATCCGTCACTACGACATGCTCCGGTTGGGGAAGGGAGAGGCTCTTTCCCTTGACCCAATCGCGGTCCGTGAGCCACCACTGCAACTGCCGTGCAGTGCCCTCCGAGATCAAGACATGGTCGGACAGGTTGCCGTGATGCTGGGCCCACTGAAACTTCAGGTCCCACTGCAGAGCCCGCATGCGCTGCCTGGCGTGATGCACTAGTAGGATGCAGGAGGCCATAAGCCCCAGAAGCCGCAACACTAGCCTGACCGAAACCCAGGATAGAGGCTGAAAGATGGGAATCAGGGCCTGAATATCCCGGACCCGCTGTTCCGGCGGATAGACCCGGAACTGCGCCGAATCGAGAACTGCTCCGATGAAGAGGAGCTTCTGAGAGGGACTCAAGTGTGACTTCGGCACGTTGATGGAAAATCCCAGCAAATGCAGGAGATCCGCCGTAGTCTGGAGGTGGGAGACGACTGTCTGGGGCGAGCCCGCCTTCAACAACCACTCGTCGAGATAGGGGAAGACTGGAACCCCTGATCTGCGCAGATGAGCTGCGACCACCGCTATCACTTTCGTGAACACCCGAGGGGCACTGGTGAGGCCGAAGGGGAGCACGGTAAACTGAAAGTGCTCTTGGCCCACCGTGAACCGCAGGTAACGCCGGTGGGCCGGCAGGACGAGGATGTGGAAATATGCGTCCTGCAAGTCCAACGCTACCATCCAGTCTCCAGGGTCTAGGGCAGCTAGAACCTGAGCCAAAGATAACATCTTGAACCTTTCCTTCCGGAGGAAGGCATTGACGTTCCGGAGGTCCAAGATAGGGCGTAGGCCCCCTTTGCCCTTCTTGGGAACCAGAAAGTAGTGGGAATAACAACCACGACCTACTTCTGAGCTCGGAACGGGCTCGACGGCCCCCTTGGCCAAGAGGGCCGAAACTTCCTCGTGGAGAAGATTCAAATGATCCCCCGAGATACGGTGGTGCTGCGGTGGCATGGCTGGAGGGGTCGTCTCGAAGGGGAGGAAGTAGCCCCTTCGGACGATTTGCAGCACCCACCTGTCCGATGTGATGGACCGCCAGTGGAGCAGGTGATGGCGAACTCTGCCGTCCACTGGCGTGGAATGGGCCTGAAAGCTCGGACTAGGAAGGCTTTGAGGCGGATGCTGCCGGGGTGGATGTGGGCTGACCGCGTCGTCCTCCAGAACCGCCTCGGCGGAAACCACGTCCGCGCGCAGGTTGGTTCTGCGGCTGGTGGCTAGGCGCACGTGAGGAGGCACCCTTTCCTTGGCCACGAAAGGGGCGAAAGGCGGAAGTTTGAGACCGCGGGGCCGAGAGGCCCAAGGACTTGGCCGTAGCCCGGGAGTCCTTAAAACGATTCAGCGCACTGTCCGCTTTCTCGCCGAAAAGGCGAGTGCCATCAAAGGGCATGTCCATGAGGGTGCTCTGGACATCGCCTGAAAAGGACGTGGACCGCAGCCAGACGTGACGTCTAAGCGCCACTGAGGTAGAAATCGCCCTACCCAGCGAGTCCGTAGTGTCAAGCCCACATCGGATAGCATGTCGCGCTGCATCCCTCCCATCGGCCAGAGCCTGGGTAAGTCGTGTCTGGACCTCCTCCGGACACAGGGGCAGCACGTCCTCCACCGTATCCCACAGAGAGTGGGAATAACGGTCCAAGAGGCAGGTGGTGTTCAAAGACCGCAGACCCAAGCTAAGGGAGGAGAACAGCTTTTTGCCGAACTGTTCCAGCTTCTTGGAATCCCGGTCCGGCGGAGCGGTCGGGAAGGAGGATTGGGAGGTAGAGGCCTGGATAACCAGGCTCTCAGGGGTAGGGTGTTGGGACAGAAAACTGGGGTCGCCCGGAGCAGGGCGGTGGCGCCTGGCGACGTTCCTATCCAAAGGAGGAACTGTGGAGGGCTTGGACCAGGTGCCCTGCAGAACGTCAGTGAGGGCCTCATTGAATGGCAGCAGAGGCTCAGTGGAGCTTGCTGCAGACTGAAGCACCTCAGTGAGGATGTTAGTCCTCACAGCCACGGCAGGTAGCTCGAGCCCAAGGGCTGCGGCCACCTTGCGCAGCACCACAGAGAAAGCAGCACCCTCCTCCGAAGCCACAGTCGGAGGAGAGATGAATCCAGTGTCCGGAGAGGTATCCAGACCACTGGCCTCCCCCAGTTTATCTGCCCAGTGCTGTGACAGTTGAGCCTGAGCGGCCATAGGATCCTCGGATCCCTCCCATTCGCACCCATCATCCGATTCCTGGTATGCAGGAGGAAGGATCGGAGCCGGGCGATAGACAAAATGTGTCTCCAGCGGCGCCGAACGCGGCGTCCATCGACGCCGTATCGGCGCCGGGCCCGGACCGGGGCTGAACCGGGGCTCGACGTCGAGCGGAGTCGGCGTCGGAGGTGGTACCGGTGTCGACGCCGGCGGAGGAGGCGTGACGAGGTCGACCGGCGTCGGCGGGGACTCGGGAACGGGTCCCTCGGGCGCTTGCGGCGTCGAGGCCGGAGCAGTCGATGGCGCCGGAGCCGCCGGCAGGCAAGGTTGCCCAGTCGGGTCCGCGGGGCCCGAAGGCGCGCCAGCGGGCGTCGACGGCGGAGCCAGGTTCCTCATGGCCGAGAGGAAGGCACTGACTTCCGCCGGCGTCGCGTCAGTCCCAGGGACCGGTGGGTATGGGCACTTGCGCGGCGCCTGTGGCTCCACCGGAGCCGCGGGGGTGGAACCACCCTGACCCTCGGCCGAGTCGCACGACTGGCGAGGGGAGTCCGAAGAGCGGTGTCGCCTCCTGGACTTCTTGGAGTGCTTCGACTTACCCGAAGACTTGGATCCCGACGACCGATGATGACGGCGGCTGCGGCTCCGCGACCGATCCTTGGACCTCCTCCTGGACCGGGATCGAGAGGGGCGCGGAGCCGAGTGGCGAATCTCGAGAAGCTTACGGGACCGCTCCCGTCTAGCCTTCGAGGTCAGGGCCTTGCAGTCCGAACACGACGCCGCGTCTCGGTCGAGGCCCAAGCAGTAAAGGCACCGGCGGTGATGGTCCGTAACCGACATCAAGCGGCTACAGTCAGCACAGGCTTTAAAACCAGGCATCCTACCGGCACCAGAGTCGAGACAAGATCAAAAAGGATCGAAAAAGTTAGTCAAAAAGTGACTAAAGGGGTAGCTCTCCCGGATCTGCGCTTACTGGCGCGGAAAAAAGAAGAACTGACGTCAGCGCGCGAGGGCGGCGTCTAAGTACTCCGACGACGTCATTCCGGCGCACGACGCCGACGACGGATGCGGAGCCGCAGACGACGCCTAGCGACGCGCAAGGGGTATTGCTGACGAAAAATCTTCCGGATCCAGTCTGACGCCTGGGGATATTCTAAGGTGAGGAATCTAACTAACGTGTTTCTTTCAGATCACATTTTATCTCATGAAGCATGGTCAAAAAATTTGTTGATGTTCTACAGATATATCGATGATATCTTTTTAATTTGGAAAGGCACCCAAATTGAATTACTTACACAGATTACACATCTTAACACCATCAATGAACGCATTCAATTCACCCATGAAATCAACCAAAATCATATTACATTTCTGGATGTTGGTATCTCCATACAAAACAACGAGTTAACTACCTCAGTATTCACCAAAACCACCGATCGCAACAATCTTTTACATTTTTCAAGTTTCCATCAAAAATCCTTGAAGAAACACCTTCCTTATTCTCAATTACTTAGGATTAAAAGGATTTCGTCTACAGAAGAGATTTTCCAAAAACAAAGTGGTGTCCTAATTGACAAATTCAGAAAGAGAGCATATCCTGCGCCTATTTTACAAGATGCTATAAACAGAGCTGAAACTAAGAACCAATCAGATTTACTACAAAAACAAATTCTCAAGACTCCAAATGACTCACGACTAGTTTTTGTATCTAAGTTTTCCAAACAAAGTCACAAAATTAAAAACACGATTCAAAAATATTGGCCACTACTACAGTCGGAACCAGATTTCAAACGCATTTTCGACCAATTGCCAATTTTTGCTTATCAAAGAACACCCAACCTGCAACAACTATTGAACAAGAGCACCTCCGAACCAAACAAAGTATACAAAGGAACTATCCCCTGTCACAATTGTGGTGGTTGTAACAACATCATTAAGGGTACCACTCTCATGCATCCCTCTAAAGGCACACCAATCAATCTCAAAGTCACGGCGACTTGTGATTCCAGTAATATAGTTTACCTACTCAAATGCCCATGTGGACTTCCATATGTAGGTAAAACCGAAAGAAAAATGAAAACTCGACTCATCGAGCACAAAAGCAACATTCGAACCCTCAATACCAAGTCTACAGTTGCAAAACACTTTTTTGAAAATAAACACAATTGTAGCCAATTGAGGTTTCTGATTCTAGAACAAGTCTCGATACAACGAGGGAGAGATAACAGCGCTTTTCAACTGCAACGTGAACTGTTCTGGATTAATAGACTGAATTCTGTTCACCCTTCCGGACTCAATGAACGTCTTGAATACAGTTGTTACCTATAAAGGTTACATCCAGGCTTTACCTGGTTACGTTCCATCCATTACTTTCATACTTTTAACGTTTTTCACCATTACTGTGTATTTGTCTCGTTATATTACACATTTGGTCACGTTTCATTGTTTTCACCATCCTTTTAATTTTGAAGAAGTACTGACTCCCGTGCATTTATGATTCCAGTTGAGCTTCCCGTAGTTACTTTTATTACCCAGCTGATTTTGTTCACGTGTTACGATGTATTTTGTATTTGTTTACGCTTCACACTGGTACACTTTTACTATATTTTTCTACTCTCCTTCATATCCGTACATGTATTAAGTTTTGCGTTTCTATGAGTCACCAGTGTTTCACGGAGTTTCCATGACTACTCCTGGCAAAACCTTAGTCTTTTTTCACTTTCCTTTAGTCACATGACACACCTTTGCACGCCAACGCTGGTATCACTTCCGGGTTCCACGAGATATTACTTTGCGATTTACCCCGTTAGCTCTACAACCACTTCGATGAGGCTTCGCACTTGGCGTTTGGCGCTTTTCAGGTATCATTTACCATGGACTCTGATTTACTTTTTTTCTCTTGGTTTTCAGTGGTGTACTATTTTATGTGAGAAATGTTCTCCCGTTTACCGCGTTTATCACCTGAGCATCAACTAACTTGATCTATATCACGACGAGTACAACCGCACCTAGTAACACAAATTGTTTTATTTTTCATTTTATTTCTTCTGTAACTACGCACGTATACCTCTCACCTACGGGTTTTTCTATCGAGCTTTCAGTTTTCCTACGGTCCACCAGTGGCGTTTTTTAACAAATAATCGTAGTACAGACAGCGTTCTCACACCTGCTCGCTTTGATTAAGAACACCTCTGTTACCCCAGATAACCTGACGATCAGTTCTTTCACATACTAACTCACATTAAATGATACTATGGCCCTACATCCTGGATCTATGCCTATTTTTCCTTTTTTTCTTGTAGAAAAATCCCCCTGACGAAGGGCGAGTCCCGAAATGCATCGGGGACATCTGAAAAATGTTGTTTGCTAAACCTACGAATATGTAACTGCGATGTCTATCATCACTTGAATTCAGTCTCTAAAGTATGAGAATTATCATACCCTTCGACTTTTTCACATGAATTAAACAAATTTAAAATGCCACGAGAACGTTTGTACCTTTCTTCAAAGCGGAAATCCGCCGTTCGAGTGCTATTGTGAGGACGTCTTTCCCAAAGGCGCTACTTAACATTGATTGCTTACACCTCTATGGTTAGGAGGTGGTCTCACCAGCACCAAAGCTTCTCTACAAGGATTATCTACCAACACTATTATCCTATATCTGTGAGTGCAACCGTTTTTTGAACTTTATTCGAAATAGGCGTCCTGCAAGTCCAACGCTACCATCCAGTCTCCAGGGTCTAGGGCAGCTAGAACCTGAGCTAAGGTGAGCAACTTGAACCTCTCCTTCCGGAGGAAGGCGTTGACGCGCCCGAGGTCCAAGATAGGGCGTAGGCCCCTTTTGCCCTTTTTGGGACCCAGAAAGTAGTGGGAATAACAACCACGACCTACTTCTGGACCAGGAACGCGCTCGACGGCCCCTTTGGCCAAGAGGGCTGTAACTTCCTCCCATAGAAGATTCAACTGATCCCCTGACATGCGGTGGCATGGCTGGAGGGGTCGCCACGAAGGGGAGGGAGTAGCCCCTTTGGACGATTTGCAGCACCCACCTGTCCGACGTGATGGAACGCCAGTGGAGCAGGTGATGGCAAACTCTGCCTCCCACTGGCGTGGAATGGGCCTGAAAGCACGGACTAGGAGGGCTTTGAGGCGGATGCTGCCGGGGTAGATGTGGCTGGAACGACGCCTTGTCCCCCTGCACCGCCTCGGCGGAATCCAAGTCCGCGAGGAGGTTGGTTCTGCGGCCTGTGGCTAGGCGGACGCGAGGGGGCGCCCCTTCCTTGGCCACGAAAGGGGGGAAAAGTGGAAGCTTGCTGGCGCGGGGACGAGAGGCCCAAGGACTTGGCCGTAGCCCTGGAGGCCTGGATCCCGCGGGGACCTGCGGCGTCGGGACCTGAGTCGGCGATGGCGCCGGAGCCGCCGGCTCGCTAGGCCTCCCAGTCGAGCCCGCTGGGCCTGAAGGCGCGTCGGCAGGCGTCGACGGCAGAGCCAGGCCTCTCATGGCCGAGAGGAAGGCACTGATCTCCGCCGGAGTCGCGTCAGTCCCAGGGACTGGCGGGTATGGGGACGGACGTGAATCCTGCAGCTCCGACGGAGCCGCGTTGGTGGTACCACCCAAACCCTCAGCCGAGTCGCTCAACCGGCGAGGGGAGCCCGAAGAGCGATGTCGCCCCTTGGACTTCTTACTATGCTTCAACTTACCCGAAGACTTGGAACCGGACGAGTGGTGATGGCTGCGGCTCCGCGACCGGTCCCTCGACCTCCTCCTCGACCAGGATCTCGAACGGCGCGGAGCTGACTGCCGGAGCTCGAGGAGCTTGCGTGACCGCTCCGGCCTAGCCTTCGAAGTCAAGGCCCGGCAGTCAAGGCACGACTCGGCATCGTGGTCGGCCCCTAGGTAGTAAAGGCACCGGCGGTGGTGGTCCGTAATCGACATCAGTCGGTGACAGGAGTCGCAAGGTTTAAAACCAGGCATCCTACCGGCACCAGAGTCGAGGCGACGAGAATAGACAAGAGTCCAAAAAGTTTAGTCAAAAAATGACTAAAAGGGTATGCTCTTCCCGGATCGGCGCTGTCTGGCGCGGAAAAAAAGAACTGACGTCAGAGCGCGAGGGCGGCGTCTAAGTACTCAGACGACGTCATCCCGGCGCACGACGCCGAAGATTGACGCGGAGTCGCAGACGACGCCTAGCGACGCGCAAGGGTATTGCTGACGAAAAATCTTTCCGGATCCAGCCTGACGCCTGGGGATATTCTAAGGTGAGGAATCTAACTAACGTGTTTCTTTTAGATACAGATGGCAGTGCATACAAGTAAAACAAGGATTGAGGCCAGTAAGAAATGTCTCAACCGGAGACCTGATGTATTCAGGACTAAAAAAGGGAAAAGAGACCCACAGCCTCACAAGGAAGATTGGGAGAAAAGAAGAAGAAAAAATCCTCCAAGAAGACGGGAATTCACAAAATAAGGTGGAAGTGGTATAACGGACCTTTGAGGGATAGAATCCTTATCACATCCTATGAGGAAGAAGAAAAACCTTCAGGTAAAGGATGGTAAGGGCGACTCCAGCCTCCTTAGAAACCAATCCTCAAAAAGATGGAACCATAATGTCAAAGGGATACCATTTCCAGAAGGAAAACCTAAGATGAAAATTAGTCACAACACTGACAAAAAAGAGGGGTGAGATGGCAACATCTGAAGAACAATCAATATGGTAGGAAAATGCCATGGCTGTAATCAGAATTGGCAAATGTGAGAAAGTGGCTCTGTATTTACTGTCCCAAAATAGGTACAGTGTGTACAGAGTCCACAGAGGTTTGGCAGAGGCTAAAGTTAGATATAAGTTTACTCTCTAAAGTAGTAGCTTGGTCGAGCAGTAAGGCAGTATCGGAGAACAGTGTAAAGCATTTGCTGTACACACTCAGCCAGCAAATGGTTTCACACACTCAATAACTGAACTCTAGGCCAATGGTTTATATATAAAAAATATATGCTTGTTTTATTTTAGAACCAACAATAGGTATTCAAATATACTTTCTTAGAATGAGATGCTTAGGTAACTACTGCAATATGCAATTGGCTTTTGTAAATAATTACAAGTTGTTGCAATAGGCAACACCATTCTCAACACAATAATGCATTGAGATCAAAGGAAGTTTCAAGTTATTTGCAATAGATTACTCTCAGGATTACTTTTGTAATTTCAGGACTGGATCCTAGATTCAGTCCTGGGACAGTTCTTAGCAACAAGTGATAAAAGTCGACTCAGTTACTGCTAGGATTTTTAGGCAATATGTTGCTATTTTAAAAGTTGACAGAAGAAATTTCATAGAAAACAGTCAATGATTCCCTATGGGAAAACTCAAGTTGCAGGTATAGTATGTTTACCGTTACTTTTGTAATCCAGTACTGGGTACCTAGACTCAGTACTGGGACCTCTATCTAAAACAGGTAAGTAATTACGTTTTCACAGTTTGTACGATTTTTAAAGAATATTTGAAGTTTGCAAAAATCGACACTTAGAAGAAATTTCACAGAAAAACAGTCAATGATTTCCTATGGAAGAAAATTGGGTTACTGGTAAGTACGGTTGTGAATGCTGGGCACCAAGATCCAGCACTGGGATCTCTCCTAAAAGCAGCTGAGTATTTTCGTTTTCATTACTCGGCTGATTTTTGGTGAATATTTTAAGTTTTAGAAACTCCACACTTAGAAGAAATTTCAGAAGAAACCAGTCAATGTTACCCTATGGAGAACATTGAGTTATCGGCTTTCAGGTAAGTACTCAACTGGCAAAGTTAAGGTTCTGGGCACAGACTCGGGGGTCTCCCAGGGTCAGGTAGGTACAGTTGTTACACCCTCAGCGGTGCAGGGGCAGCCGGGTGCAGAGTGAGTTAGGTCCAATATTGTCCTATGGGAGGAAGGGGGCCTTGGTTGGTGGCTGCTGATTAGCAGACCACGCGGCTGTGGGAGCTGGGCTCCTGGTCACTTGCTCAGGGCAAATGGGGAAGTAGATAGGTGCAGAGGTTACACTGCCAGGGCCACTCGCGCGGCTGGGTGCAGGGTGCATTTGAGCCTTCGGGCGCTCAATTGATTTCAATGAGAAAGCTCCGGTTTGGAAAAAGACTGCAAGCTCGGGGACAAAGATTCTTCATGTGCCACCACCACTTCGAGAGGTAAGTTGGGTAGTTGGAGGATAGGTAGGTACCCGGGAGTTGGGCACAGGGGGCCGCAGGGTGCCGGGGTGCCTTTTGGTATCGGGAAATCTTACCTTCTGTTGATCGCGGTTGGGGGGGCACCTTGTTCTGAGGCTGCAGGCGTCGTCAGGAGCGTCGAGGGAAGTCCTTGGGTACCGGACTCGGGGTCACAGTCGCCGGGGGGGGTCGTCCTCGTGGTCTTTGTTCACTCCGGCACAGGCCAGGCTTGGCGGGTGCAGAGTGTGCAGAGTTCGCGGATCCGGGCTGATGCCAGGGATTAGAAGCAGTTTTTGAGTAGAGCCTCTACTCATGGGAGTTCCAGGTGCTTAGAGCCAAAAGGTAGCCAGGTCCTCTGGGGTTTGTGAGGTTGCTGTCCACAAGAGGTGCCGGGCTGTAGCAGGAGCAGGTTCGAGGGTCGACAGGCCGGTAGGGCTGGAGCAAAAGCAGTTGTCTTCCTCTTCTTAGCAGCTGCAGGGCAGGTCTTCTTTCTTCTTGCTCTTCTTTGTAGTTCTAGATCTGGAATCTGGGGAAGGAAGGTTCAGGGTGCCCCTAAATACTAGATTTAGGGGCGTTACAGGGAGGTAAAGGGCAGGGACCAATGGGTCCCTGTCCTGGGGTGGGTACATCCCCTATTCTGCCACTCTCCTGTGGGAGGGGGGCAGTAGCCTAGTCCTGATTGGGTAGGGCCTCCCATCTTCAAGATGGCGAGCGCCCGGAGATGTACTTCACCTCGCCTCCTCCACCTGAGGGGTGGGGTTGGCAGGCTGGCACATCCCCTGTCATTATTTGGGGTTTCCGGCCAGGCTTCCCGCCAGAGTGGCGGTTGCAAGTGGCCTGGGAAAGCTCACAGAGGCGGCATGCCTTTGAAGCTTCCCCCTGTCCATCCTGGGGGAGGAGACCTATCACCTCGCCCAGGATGTGCATTGTTGCAGGCCCAGGAGAGCAGGAGCACACCTACCCAGGGGTCCAGCAACATGTCTGCTCTGTGGCAGCCTAGGCAGCCTCTCAGAGCAGACGTGGATTGTAGGTTAGGTTTCAGGGGGCATCTCTAAGATGCCCTCTGTGGTGCTTGGTACATTAAATCCCACACTGGCATCAGTGCGGGTTTAATGTGCTGAGAAGTTTGATACCAAACTTCTCAGTCTTTAGTGTTGCCATTATGGTGCTGTGGAGTTCGTGTTTGACGAGCTCTCAACACTATGTACTCTTAAATGGCAGCACTGCACTTACAGGGCCCAGGAATGGACCTGGGTACTGTAGGGGCACAGGGCTCATGCTCCTGTGCCCACACCACTGGCATAGGGCACCCAGCTAGAGGTGTGGCTGATGTATGCCAGGGCAGTGTAGGTGGTGGGCATAGCACACAGGGATGTGTGCCATGTCGACTCTCTGTTTTGTCTTCTATCCAGAAACTCAGCCTGCAAGGGCAGTGTGTGTGCGTTAGGGTACAGGGCCTCTAAGGGTGGCACAATGAGTGCTGCAGCCCTTAGAGGCCTTCCCTGGTCACAAAGCCCTGGGTACCTAGGGTACCATTTACCAGGGGCTGACATGTGGCCAGGGTTTGCCAATTTGGGTTTGAGGTTTTTGTTTAGGGAAGGAACATAGGCCCTGGGCACCTGATTGGCAGGGGTCCAGGGCACACTCAGTAAAAGTTAATTCAGCAAAAAATGGGGGCATACCATGCAAGAAAGATGGCACTTTCTGAGAGTAAATAAATAATGCCTACAGGAAAAAAGGGAATAAGGCCTTCCAGATATAACATCCTCTCCAGGGATGAAGCAGAGAAAAGGTAGCAAGGACAGTGACACTAGACCAAGGTCACCTTGCGCCATAGGCGGGATCTGAACCACTGTATAAGAAGGGCCTTTGATACCCAATGCACTACCGAACTATAGCCTAACAAGGAACTTAAGAGATCAGTAGTAGGAAACCTTCTTGCCAATGCATAGTAAAAGTTCAACAAGAAGTGCCAATGCATTAGAAAAGGTCTTAGGCCCGAGCTAACATTTTACCCAGGCAAAGGATCCTGCCCCTGATTCCATTACTCTCTATATGGAAAGAAGGACACCATGAAAGGGAAGAGCCCATTTTCAGCAAGAAGCCTGTAAGAACAGGTGTACGTATGGTCACAGAAAAACATACAACCAAGATAACTGGAAAATTAACCTGTCACCTACAGAATAAGAATAAAAGTACCTGCAGCAAGCAGGAACACCTCACCACATATCTTCCTTAAAGTACGAGTTACTTAACTTCGGTAACGATTTATCTGGTAGAAACGTTGTCAAGCCGCAAATTACTTAACTTAGAATATCCCCAAGCGCCAGACTGGATCCAGAAAACGTTTTGCACCAGCACCTCTGCGCACTGGGGGAACGCCACAGGACCCCGCCCTGACGTCGTCCACATACGTGATGTCAGCGAGGTCATATAAGTCCCTCCCGGCGCACCGACGTCCGTTTTCTTCGGAGAAACTTTTCCGCAGCACAACGCGGAGCCACCAATAAAAAACTGTGAAAGTATGGGAACAGTGTGCGAGGGATGAAAATCCGTGATTAAAGAAGGAGGATGGTGCAAGACACCATAGTAAAAGACAGAATTAGACACTGCGTACATATAAGTGAAATAGCTGTGAGAAAGAACCCTGCAAGCAATGCTAAGACCCTTCCCAAGTGCGACAGATAGAAATAGTCTGTCATTACCATGTAGAACAACAGACAGAAATAGACTGATAGTACCATGTTAAGCTGTGTCGTCTAGCAAGAACAGAGCATAGAGAACAGTCCACCGCAGGAAGGTATGAAAAGACTGGCACTGCCCCTATAGTAATTGAGGTCTGAAACAGAGGTCAACAGATCCCGAAGAAGGCAAATGTAGAGGAGACCAGAACCCTGAGCCAATAGAGAAGGGGGGAGGGAGGGGAGGCAGCAGGAGAAGAGAAGAAAATGAAGATGATTCTCCTGGTGAAGGTTTATCAAAAGTTATTATTTTACAGGTAAGAAACCCTGGAGAGGGAATCAACTGTATTATGGTAACAAAAGCCTAAGAGAGAGTCAGCTGTATTATGGTAAATCTCAAAGGCGCTCAACACTGCGAGCACCCATGAGAGAAAAACCAATGCCAACTGTAAAATGGGCCAGTGGAGAACCCCACTTGGCAAGGTCCTTGCCGAACGGGGAGGCTGGGTGGGCGTTAAGGAATCTGCGGCTAGACAACGTCTCTACCAGATACATCGTTACTGAAGGTAAGTCACTCGTACATCTGATAGAGACATCTAGCCGCAGTTTCCTTAACTTAGAATAGATACCACAGCCATACTCCAAATGGGAGGTGGGGCTGCGACAGAACAACAGAAGGCGTCAAGCATTGTAACCGGCAACAAAGTGACGGACAATGGGGAAGGCTGCGGCGGAACAGCCAGACAACAACCCAAATAGCCTGGCTGAGCAAAAGATAACAGGATGCACGACATCCCAAAAATGCCAGGAAGGTGCTACACCACACCTGTAAAAGTATGAGAGATAGAAACGGCACCAGCCATATACCAGAATCAAAGAAAAAAGAGAGAGGAAGAAGGACCCCTCACTGCGTAATGGCGCACCATGTGAACACCAACCAAAGGTCGAGAAAAAACATGAAGAGATGCGGCCAGAGCCTACCAGGGTAGCCCACGGAAGGAAGGCCGGAGAGGCTACAGCCAAAAACCAAAGGTCAAGAGGCAGAAATCAGCAACGTTCTCAGAACTGCAGATGGAGACAAGAAACAAGCCAAGTGCACCCTTAGCCCCGAAAAGGGGAAAAAAGGGGCGAACAATAACAATCCTAAGCACGCTGATGCAGGTCACCACAGAAACATGCATAGAGCAAACAGCCACAGAGACCATAAGGTATAAGCATAAGGCTGCTTGACCAGACGGCTGGTGAAGACCAAGGTGAGAACCAACCAATGAAATACAGCTATGCAGGGTGTAGACCAAGTCCTGCATGTCCAGCCAATATCATATAGGATGAACTTAAAGAAGAAGGCAGATCCGAAGGAAGGTGCAGCAGAGGCACTAAGGCATAGAAACGCAGAATTTCAAATTCCACCCTCCGACTGGAAGGGAAGCAACCCTTGTCCAGAAGAGATTGCCCAGTAACTGAACACGAAGAAGAGAGTAGTGCAAAACCTGGGAACCACCCCAGTAAGTGGAACGCAAAAAGGGGTCTTATCGGCAATGTCGCATGCATCACTGAAAAGCTCCCTGAAACAGGGAGATGTCGTACCAGACGTTGCAGCCTCGAAGAGAGGTAAAGAGTGAGGAACAAGAGTACCCATGGAACTTGTGTATATATATATACATTACATTTACATATCAATATACATATCAAAACGGGTAAACTATCCACGACTATGCAACATGGTTGTAGAGTAACCTAACAGGTGCAGTAATGGCAGACGGTAGCTGCCTTGAAAGGTGAAGAACAACCCGAAAACCTACCAAGGAGGAGAAAGAAACAAATAAGCACCTATGATGTATAGAAGATGACGCCAAAGCACAACATTGAGTGCCAGATAACGGCAGATAAGAGCACCCGAGGAGGCACAGAGGCCAAGGATTCTCTTAGGCCCAGGTGACCGAAACAGAGCTATATAATAGCAAACAAGTACCCCACACGAAATGCACACCCCGAAAATGGGGAACACCTATTAGGACGAGCCACTTCCGGGGAACAATCTGGAACACTCCCACAGTAGGCCAACTGCCAGGTTAAAACGCATAATGCATCTAATGGATGCTAAATGAAAGGGTAACACGTAGTCGGAAGACCCGAGGCATACTACCAGCCAAGAACACATACGCATCAAAAGGATGCCAAATGAATAGGTACCACTCCAGAACAAACGCCTGGGAACACAGGCCTAAAGGGATGGACGAAGGTCCGCAAGGAGACACTGAACAGCAGAGTCTGCGTGCGCAGCAAACAATAGAACCCCATCAAAGGGCAAATCAACAAGTCTCTCCCGGATAATATCCGGAAAGACACTATCACATAACCAAGCACGGCGCCGCAAGGCGACTGAAGCAGCCATAGCCCGGCCTAAGGAATCTACAGTATCCAAGGCGGAGTGGATCGTAAACCCCTGTGCACCGCATCAACTTGCTGTTGCTTAGGCTTGTTGGTGCTGCACTCCAGAGGCCTTCGGGCTACAAAAAGCTCCAGCATCTCCTCCTGCCAAGTACAGCTTCCTCACTGCATCCTCTGCACCGTGGGCCTTACTTCTAGGTGAGCTGCTCGAGGACCTCTTGCAACTCCTACGGCCTGTGGGTCCTCATGAGAGTCTTCTGCTTCAGTGGGCTCACCAGCTTGCTTGGTGCCTGCTTGGACTCTCCTGCTGTTGGTGAGCCGCCTTGGACCTTGCTGGTCCCCACGTTGCTCCTATTTCGCTCTCCATGCCAGTTGCAGCTACCAAGGCTTGTTGGTGCTCTGCCGGACACCGACCACCTAGTCACTGACACCCGTGCGACAGCTCGTGTACAGATCCTGGTCTTCCTCAGTGTTGCCTGGTACTCACAGCTGCAGAGACAAGGTTACCGTCAACTCGTCTGAACCATCTCAGTGGGCATTGCTCTTCTGTGCCTCCTGATCACTCCTGAGTGGCATAGGCTCTGTCCCCTTTGCTTGCAGGTTATTCACTTTCAGTATTCTATCCTTGAATTTCATTGGACTTCATCACCTTTGTCTCCAGAGGCACTTTCTTCAAAGTCTTCCATTGTCGTCTACGAAGGTTTCCAATGTCTCTGCACCTAGCTTCCCTGGTGTAGGTAATCTGGTTCCAGGGGTAAAAGGTGGGGTGGCCCTACAACCTTCTGTCTTCCAAGGGGATTATTCGGGTTCCTCTGGGAAGGGTCCTTCTTCTGCCAAACTGCAACTTCTCCATTGACTTCCATTGGTCATGCGGCTGTGTTGCTACTCCGCACACAACCTCCGTGGGGTTCCTGGGTGCTTACCTTGGGTGGTTCCTTGTGTCCCCAGCACCTCTGCGTCTTCTGGTCCAAGTCCCAAACTCTTCTGCAGTTCGCATTCCATTTTCTTAATATAGGGTTTGGTTTCTTCCTGGAGACCAGTTTATTTTGTGGTACTTACCTTTTTGCAATCTAAGTATTTTTGTGTATTGTGTTGATATCCCGGTAGGAGATACACCAATGTGTTAGTGATTGCTGTGTAATAAATGACGTATTTTTATATAAACACTGTGTGGTTCTTTTTCGTTTAACCTACAGTATATGATTACACTGGCAAAACAAGCTGCTTAACACTCCAAATTAAGCTTGGGGACTGCTCTCCACAGTGATCACTGAGACCTTTCTCTGGCTATCAAAGACCACTAAATTCACCCTAAGGGTTGCCTGGATTAGTGCAAGGTTCAGTACTTAAATAAGTGTGCACCACATACTAAGC
Organism: Triturus cristatus; assembly: GCF_964204655.1. Classification (NCBI taxonomy): domain Eukaryota; kingdom Metazoa; phylum Chordata; class Amphibia; order Caudata; family Salamandridae; genus Triturus; species Triturus cristatus. The sequence goes on from NC_140588.1 coordinate 924,898,030, forward strand.
TAGCCTCCTACATTGGTGTGCAGCGTTTGAGATTTAAGCCTGCACTATTTTACTATTAAATATAGGTGATGGTTAATTGAAAAACCATCACTAGCTAGGCACATATAAACACTTTTGTAATTTAGTAAGTTCTACTGAACTTTCTGGATTGGTAGTTAAGGGTCTAGCATAACTCTTTCTCCAATCTTTGGAAGTTTAGTTTCACTATGGTAGGTAGTCGCAACCACCACACTACACCTAGTCACCATGACTTTAGTTGAGGAGCCCAGTGGTTCCAACCCCTTCATATACAGTAGTCCTAAGTCCCAGGAACTTATGACCCTGGCTGCATCCAGGAAGATAAAGATAGGTAGTGATCCTAACACAGAGCAGCTCTTAGACATGCTCTTGCAGCATGACCTCCAGAATCCTGAGAGGTCAGAAGAGCAGGATAACTCTGGGATGGATTATCCTCAAGAAAAAGTGTCAGGGGTGGCTCACCCGAAAAACCCCACTTCTAAGCATGACCAGGAGGAGTCTTAAGACCCCTCACTGGTGAACTTTTTTTCCCCCAGTGTATAGTACAGAGGGAGTCCCTAGAGGTAGGTCCCCCTTTATTCCTCCTGGGAGGGTGAATGGTCCAGGGTAGGTCTAGGTCCTCCTCTGGTAATTCAGACTCTTCTAGACAGAGAAAGGGAATACGACCTACTCAAGCTTGAAAGAGCCAAGCTCAAGAAGAAGCAGTTGGCCCATGAGAAGGAGACACTGAAAGTTCAGAGCGCTAGGAAGAATTTGGGACTAAGGTCCCATGGTGGCAGCACTAGCAAACATAGGGTCAGGGAATACTCCTTTGATACTAGGAACCATAGCAGGATAATCCTGCCTTACCAGGAGGGGGATGACATTCATAAATGGATCACTGCTTTAAGTGCCTGTACAGTTCAGACGGTCCCTCGAGGGCAGTAGGCAGCTATCCTGTGGCTCTCCTTTGCTAACAAACGCAGAGAGAAACTTCTCACTGTTAGGGAGGAAGATCCAGACAAGACAATTACTCTTGAGGAATGCCCTCGTAGACGGGTTTGGTTTAACCACTGAACAATACAGGGTTACGTTTAAAGACACACACAAGGCACACATCCAAGTCTGGGTAGATTTTGTAGATCGTGCTATTAAAGCTCTGGAAGGCTGGCTTCATGGAAGTAATGTGCAGGACTATGAGGGACTGTACAATTTATTGATGAGGAAGCACATCCTTAACTGTCAAAACCAACAACTCCACTAGTACCTGGTGGACTCAGATCGGACCTCGCCCCAAGAATTTATGAAAGAAGGCAGGCAAGTCGGTCCGCACCAGGGTGAAGCAGAAATCTCATGGTGGTGGTGACCGGAAGAAGCAAGATTCTTCTAAGGCCCAAGAAAGGCGAGAAATGTTATGCTGATGATCGCTAATGATGCCTTTAAATGTACTCTGTAAAATTGCATATTGCCCAATGATCACGATTGCTGTAACTGCTGCAGATTTTAATGTTAATAAACAGTTATTTAAAAAAAAAAGAAAGGCGAGAAAGGTAAAGAAAGAAAAGTCTTCACAAGGTCCCCAAAAGTATTCATCTGGGGGTGGGTCCCAAACAGCTTTCTCCTTCAACAAGAAACCTTGGTGTTACCCGTCTAAGGAAAAAGACCATTGAGCAAAACATGCCAATTGCACTAAATCTGGCACCAAGGAGGCTACTACTACAAAGCAAGTAGCGCCCCTAGCACCAGTACAAGTAGGAGTAGTGCCCCCAAGGGATTAGTAGGGTTAACCTTGAGTTCTCAAATGGGTTCTGGTCTAGTCAGAACACCCACTGAGACTGTCATGGTCTGTGACACTGGCATGGAACTTGCCACTTTACTTGTTAGTCTCACTAACTTGGGTTAAGTACAGGCAGTAGCCACTCATTAATGGTCAAGAAGCTGTGGCTTACAGAGACACAGGGGCCAGTGTCACTATGGTGACAGAGAAGCTTGTGTCTCTTGACCAGATCATACTTGGTCAAATTTACCTAGTGACCAATGCTAGCAATGTCTGTACTGATCATTCCTTGGCAGTTGTAAATCTCAGTTGGGATGGAGTAACTGGCCCTAAAAGAGTTGTGGGTACCACAGACCTACCCGAGGACTGTCTGCTGTTGCGCAATGATTTAGAAACTTCGGCCTGGTCTGAAGTGGAGTTAAGGACACATGCAGAGATGATTGGTATTTCTGCCAGTACCTTTGCAGTCACTAGGGCTCAGGCCAAGAGACTAGGCACATGGAGCCCTGAATCCTAAAAAGATGAACCAGGCAACTCCAAGGAGAAGGAGCAGGAAGGGTAAAGATGTGTCATCCTCCCAGGCTTCTAGCGAGGATCAGCCTATTGAGGGAGATGACCTCAAGTCCTGTGAAGGGTCTGTCCTAGAGGAACTAGGGCCTTACACGGCAGAGTTCTTGGGGGCAAGGGGCACTTCCAGGGAAGACTTGGGTCTGGAAAAGAAAACCTGCCCTTGACAAACAGCTCAGACAGCAAGCTTCTGCTGAAAAGACAGGTTATGTCAGTGGGTCCCATAGGATCTATTGGGAAGATGGGCTCTCATTTTCTGAGAGTAGAAACCCCAAGCCTGGTATCACCAGGAAGTTGGCCATAACTCAGAAATTCAGGGTTTTTCTATTGTCCCTTGCACATGACATTCCCCTTGCAGGACATCATGGGCAAAGCAAAACTTGGCACAGGCTTGTCCCTCACTTTCACTGGTACCATATGTCTGAAGATACCAAGGAGTTTTGTCGCTCCTGTGTCACTTGCCAAGCAAGTGGTGAGTCAGGTGGCATTACAAAGGCCTCCTTAATTCCACTTCCAGTAGTTGGGATTCTCTTTAAGAGGGTAGGGATAGAAATTGTAGGTACCTTAAAACCTCAAACAGAATCTGGACATAGTTAAATACTAGTGTGGTGGACCATGCCACTAGGTATCCAGAAGCTATTCCACCTAGGACCACTACAGCTCCTGTGTTGGCTAGAGCCCTCGGGTGAATCTTTCCAAGCGTTGGGTTTCCTAAGGTCTTGTACGACAGCGGTACGAACTTCCTGTCTAGTTACATCATGCTACGTGAAAAGAGTGTGGTGTTAACTACAAGTTTACCGGACCCTATCATCCATAGTGCAATGGGCTTGTTGAAAGGTTCAACAAGACTCTCAAAGATATGATCATGGGACTCCCAGAAAAGCGGAGGTGGAAATGGCATGTCTTACTACCCCGCCTTCTCTTTGCCTACAGAGAGGTTCCTCAGGAAGGGGTGGGCTACAGCTCATTTAAACTTCTATTTGGACATCCGGTTAGGGGTCCATTGTGTCTGGTTAAGGAGGGATGGGGGAACAGCCTCTCAAATCCCCTAAACAGGACATGGTGGACTATGCACTTGACCTGGGTTCTTGTATAGCTGAGTACATTAAGGCCAGCAAAAACCTTGAGGCAAGCAGGGAGCTTCAGAAAGCTTGGCATTAACAAAAGGCTGTATTGGCTGTTTACTAGCCAGGACAGAAAGCGTGGGTGTTGGAGCCTGTGGCATAGCACCTCTCCACGACAAATGGAGTGGCCCCACACCATACTTAAATCCCCGCAAGAACTGAAGACTGCTGTGGACTTTTGGTGCCAAACCCTGCCTGCCACATGGAGACTCGACAATTGTCCTGCAGTTGTGCATGTTCCGGGGCTTGTGGTGCTGTGCATCCTCCACAAGCCCGGAAAGTTCCCAGCACTTAGCAAAGCAGCCAACATCTCCCTTGGAGGAGAGGAGCTACTCCGCTGTTGTCTGCAGGCACCAACCACAACATCCAGGTTTAAAGAAGCTGCTGCCCACTGGTCCACCGAGCAGTAGCCACCATGGAGAAGGTCGCACATTCAAGGAGGTCAGATCCATCTTCTTGCCTGGCCTGAAGACGCAAGGACCTCCACGAGCCTTCCTGAAACAAAATGTGGGCTACCTGGCCCCTTGTCATGACCGAAGTTTGTTGAAAGTCCAGGTCGGACTCCAATGACATCACTGACGACCAGTCGACGATGGACGGCAGCACTGCAGAGGCCAGCACTGAGAGTGACTCGGTAGTCCTGGTTTTTGTGTCCCTTCCAGGCCCTGACTGACAACAATGAGCCCTTTGACGCATGAGAGCCAGACGCCCAGGCCTAAGTAAACTGCCCCCGCGTGCTTCCAAGATCCTCATGACCTGAGCCCTCCATTGGGAGCTCCCGGACTTGTCCCCAAGTCCTCCTTTGCAACTTATGTCCAAGTGACCTCCCCCCCCCCTCCTTTCTACCACGTAGCGCGCAAGGCTACCAACCTGGCCAGCACTGTTAGAAAGTGCCATCTTTCTTGCATGGTATGCCCCCACTTTTTGTTGAATTGCTGATGTACTTTGACTGAGTGTGCCCTGGGCTCCTGCCAATCAGGTGCCCAGGGCCTGTGTTCCTTCCCTAAAACTGCATTGAAGCCTAAATCCAATTGGCATCTCTGGCTACAGGTCAGCCCCTGGTAAATGGTACCATAGGTACCCAGGGCACTGTGACCAGAGAAGGCCCCTAAGGGCTGCAGCACTTTTTGTGCCACCCTTAGAGGCCCTGTACCCTTACACAGACACACACTGCCATTGCAGGCTGAGTGTCTAGGTACAGAACTAAATGGAGTCGACAAGGCACACATCTGTGTGCCATGCCCACAACACACACTGCCCTGGCATACATCAGCCACCCCTATAGCTGGGTGCCCTATGCCAGTGGTGTGGGCACAGGTGCATGAGCTCTGTGCCCCTACAGTGCCCAGGGCAATTTTTGGGCACTGTAAGTGCAGTGCTGCCATTTAAGAGTATATGGTGCTGGGAGCTCGTCAACACGAACTCCACAGCACCATGATGGCTGCACTGAAGACTGAGAAGTTTGATATCAAACTTCTCAGCACATTAAACCCGCACTGATGCCAGTGTGGAATTTATTGTACAATGCACGACAGAGGGCATCTTAGAGATGCCCCCTGAAACCTAACCTACAATCCATGTCTGGTCTGAGGGGCTGCCTAGGCTGCCACACAGCAGACATGTTACTGGACCCCTGGGTAGAGCCATCCGCTCTCCTGGGCCTGCAACAATGTACATCCTGGGCGAGGCGCTAGGTCTCCTCCCCCAGGATGGGCAGGGGAAGCTTCAAAGGCATACCGCCTTTGTGAGCTTCTCCAGACCACTTGCAGTACTCAGCAACTGTCCCCTACCGGTGCTGACCGCCACTCTGGCGGGAAGACTGGCCGGAAACCCCAAGGAAGGACAGGGTGTGTGCCAACCTCTGCCAACCCCACCCCTCAGGTGGGGGAGGCGAGGTGAAGCACATCCCCGGGCTCTCGCCATCTTGAAGATGGGAGGCCCTGCCCAATCAGAACTAGGCTACTGCCCCCCTCCCACAGGAGAGTGGCAGGATAGAGGATGTACCCACCCCAGGGCAGGGACCCATTGGTCTCTGCCCTTTACCTACCTATAACGCCCCTAAATCTAGTATTTAGGGGCACCCTGAACCTTCCTTCCTTAGATCTCGATTTCGAAACAAGAAAGAAGATCAGGAAGAAGACCTGCCATGCAGCTGCTAACAAAAGGACAACACCAACTGACTTGGCCCCAGCCCTACAGGCCTGTTGATCCTTGAACCTGCTCCTGCTAAATCCCGGCGTCTCCTGCGGACAAGCAACCTCGAGAACCCCGGAGGACCTGCCTGCCTTGACCCTCTTAGAGACTGGGACTCCCATGAGCAGAGGCTCTGCTCGAACAACAATACCCCTGGTGCCAGCCAGGAACCGCGAACCCTGCACACACTGCACCCGCCGAGCCCGGCCTGTGCCTGTGTGAACAAAGACCCTGAGGACGTCCCCCCAGCGATTCTGACCTGGAATCCAGTGCCCAAGGTCCCTCCTCAACGACCCAGACGACGCCTGCAGCCTCAGAACCAAGGACCCCTCCAACCACAACCAGCAGAGGGTAAGATTTCCCGACGTCAAAAGACACCCCTGCACCCGGCGGCCTCCGGCCCCCTGTGCCCAGCTCCGGGGTTCCTACCTATCCTCCAAGATCCCAACTTACCCCTCGAAGTGTTGGTCGCTCCTGAAGATCCTCCGTCCCCAAGCCTGCAGCCTTTGTTCACTTTCAAAGTTCTCCATTGAATAACAATGAGCGCCCGACGGCTTAAAAGCACCCTGCATCCAGCCGCCCGAGTGCCCCTGGCAGTGCAACCTTTGTCCTAATCTACTTCCCCATTTGCCCTGAGCAAATGACCAGGAGCCCAGCTACCACAGCCGCGTGGCCTGCTTGCCAGCAGACACCAACCAAAGGCCCCCTGCCTCTCATTGGATAAAATTGGGCCTAACTACCTTTGCACCTGGCTGCCCCTGTGCCGCTGAGGGTGTACCAACTGTACCTACCTGACCCTGGGAGACCCCCGAGTCTATGCCCAGAACCTTAACTCTGCCAGCCGAGTACTTACCCAAACGCAGATAACTCACTTTCCTTCCATAGGGTAACATTGGCTGGTTTCCTTCGAAATTTCTTTTAAGTGTGGAGTTTCTAAACTTTAAAATATTCACCTAAAATCAACCGAGTAACGAAAACGGAAATACTCACCTGCTATTAGGAGAGATCCCAGTGCTGGATCTTGGTGCCCAACACTGACCCTGAAAAGTAATCACAACCGTACTTACCACTAACTCCATTTTCTTCCATAGGAAACCATTGACTGTTTTTCTGTGAAATTTCTTCCAAGTGTCGATTTTTGCAAACTACAAATATTATTTAAAAATCGTACCAACTGTGAAAACGTAATGGCTTACCTGTGTTAGATAGTTGTTCCTTTACTGAGCCTAGGAGCCCAGTACTGGATTACAAAAGTAATGAGAACATACTTTACCCGTAACTTGAATTTTCTTCCATAGGAAACCATTGACTGTTTTTCTGTGAAATTTCCTCTAAGTGTCGATTTTGCAAACGTAAAAGTATTCGTTAAAAATCGCCTGTATAACTTAAACGCAGTCTTTCAACTGCTTACAGGTGGTACACTAGTGCTGGATCCAGGATCCAACACTGACCTAGACAAAGTAACGATAACCCCACTTACCTGCTAAGAGAATTTCCTCCCATAGGATAACATTAGTCATTTGATTAGAAAAAGTTTCGAAGTGTCAACTTTTAAAATAGCAAAATATTGCTTTAAATACACAACAGTAACTAAAACGTATTTACTCACCTGCTTCCAAGAACTGTCCCAGGACTGAATCTAGGATCCAGTCCTGGAGTTAGAAAAGTAATCCTGAAAGTAATCAATTGCATTTAACTTAAAATTCCCATTGAGCTCAATGTATTATTGTGTTTGAAATTGTGTTGCCTATTGCAACAAACTAACTATTACCTACAAAAGTCTATTACCTACAAAAGTCAATTGCCTATTGCAAAGTATTTAACCCCTTCGCTGCGGCGCGAATTCCGCCGCAGCGCTGGGGGGGGGGGGGGGGGTTTGCGGCGCCGCTATGCTCATGACGGAACCACGCCGTCATGAGTCACGGGCGAGCTGTGCTCATGACGGCGTGGTTCCGTCATGACTCCACCCACTGCGCTAATCGCCCGCACAGTCGGGGAATTAGCGCCGCGTGGGAGGAGCGGCCGCCAACGGCCGCAGCATGACGGAACCACTCCGTCATGAGCACACGGCGCCCGTGGCTCATGACGGAGTGGTTCCGTCAAGGGCATGCAAGGGGTTAACTAAAGCATCTCATTCTGAGAAAGTATATTTTGATACCTATGGTTGGTTCTAAAATAAAACAACCCTATATTTTTATACAAACCACTGGCCTAGAGTTCAGTTCTTGAGTGTGTGAGGCCATTGGCTGACTGAGTGTGTACAACAAATGCTTTACACTCTCCTCTGATACTGCCTTACTGTTCGACCAAGCTACCACTTTAGAGAGTAAGGTTATATCTAACTTTAGCCCCTGCCAAACCTCTGGGGACTGTGGACTCTGTACACACTATACCTATTTGGGAACAGTATATACAGAGCCACTTTCCTACAAGCACCTCTGCACCCAGAGTCACCAGGGCAGATAACAACGATCTACTGGTGAAACTTTGGTCCTTGTCCTTCCTACCACCTCATGACCAAACGGGGGCCAGCAGAGAAGTATTTCAAGTATATGGTGTAGGACGCTTGCTCAGTATATATTATACTAAAATGTGGTATAACGTGTACAGAATCCAGTGGATCCCCAGAGGCTTCAAAAATGCTCAAGTAGATAATACTAATGCTCTCTTTTGTGGTACTGTGGGCCTGCAGTGAGGCTTATCAAAGGGCAGTGCTAAGCATTTGTTGTACACACACACACACAGAGGCACTAAATGATACACACACTCAATGAATAAATCCAACACCAATGGTTTGTAACAATAATACTTTTAGTATATTTATTTTATAGAACCAAAGATACTTTGCTGCATGCAAAGACGTTTTGCAATATCACTGCTTTTCAATGTAAAAGGTGGACACTGTATTTTCCAACAATACAATGTTATCTTATGGAAGGATATACAATCAGCAATATGCAGGTAGGTAAACAATTTATGATATTGAGTTTCTGGATAAAGAATCACTACCAGGCAAGGATCAGTTAAGTGACAAAACTGCGGCACAGGGGAGGCTTGTAGTGACACTTCTGCATGAGTTACACCTTACCTTACCTTAGGGCTGTAAGGCTTGCTGTATGGGTGACTTACCTATGCCTATTGCAGGGCTGGTAGGCCTGACACACAAGGCTGTGTGCCAGGTTGACTTTTCACTTTTATCTCCCCCAAAATACATAGGCGGATGTGGCAGCATGCCTGTGTTCGGTGAGGGGTCTCTTAGAATGGCATAATACAAGCTGGAGCCCATAGAGGCCCACTCTGGTCACAAGGCGTACCACTGGTACCTTTTACAAGGGACTTGCATGTGAGCCAGAGGTGTGCCAATTGTAGAAATAAAGGTACAGTTTTGGGAAAGAAGACAGCCACTGGGAACCTGATTAGCAGGAACCCAGTGCACACTCAGTCAAAGATGCAGAGTCAGGCAAAAAGTGTGAGATAACCATGCCAAAAAGGCATGAATGTTCTTCCTCCCATATATAAGCATTACGCGTAAAAATACACTTAACATCACTAAATCTGTAAAAAGTCTATTCTAAAAGATTACTTACCTATTTACAAAGTTCTTGGTTTCACAATTTATATGAAAATACATGTTATATTTCTAAATTGGTGTAGATCTCCTTTTTGAGTGTGTGCATGATTTGACTCTGTGTGCAACAAATGTCTTACACTCCTCTCTGCTAGACCACACTACGCTAGATAGAGCACCTTGGGATTTGCTAGATTAAGCCCCTGTCCACTCATAAGGGTTCCCTGGGCTCTTAACACAACATACCTCTTTTTGGTATACTATATAAAGAGCCAGCTTCCTACACCTGTTTTATTGATTTCAAGAAAGCTTTCAATAGCATTCAGGTCTGCTTTGAGTAAAACCAGGCAAATGGGGCATTTCAAACAAGACTAAAAACAATTATTGGCTTATACTCCAACTGGATACAAATTGAATTAGAAAACAATTTGCCTGGAAAAATGTATCTAACAGAGGCCTAAAACTAGTATTCTAAGAAAAAGGATTATCCAGATTTCAGTTACAAGCACATTACATTTTGCATTTCTAAAGTTCACATAAATCATGGACTGTCTATATTACCACTCCTAAACATAATAAAGGTAACATTTCAACCTTCATTAACTTATGGGTTGAAGACATTCCCAGGTCAACTTAACGACTGACTAAATCGAGGTCCAAATAAACTATGTAGATAATTTTTGAAATTACATCAATCAATGAACCATGATCAAATTCGCTAGGAGTTTAAGATAATGAATCAATCTCTTGTATTAAACACAATCTTGATATGGTTTTGGTTCAAATTAAAGCATGCTGATAAAAGGGCAAGTAAAGATGCACTCAGACACAAATTTGATTGGAGAGACTATATATACACCACACCACGGAATACCACGATTAATTTGGCAATAAAAGAACTCAGTATGGAACCACAATGGAGCAGAACTTTCATAGCAGATTTTTAATATCGGTCTGGAGAAATGCATCAAACTTTAATTAATGGAAATTAATGTTTTGGTCCTGAGAATTTATGAGTCAAATAAACCCCAAACACCTTGCAATCTCGTGGGAATTTAAAGATCAGTATCTCAGGCTCGGACCATTTTATCTGTATGAAATTTTGCAATCCTGAAGGTACAAAAGAAGGAACACTAACCATCAATTCTTCAAATGTAAAAATAAGCCTTTTGCCATTGTTGAATGTTGATGCCCAGGCTTTCTAAGTGAACGTGGAAAGTTCTTAACTCCATCTTTTGATCGTTTAAATATTTCGACTTGTAAAGCCACAATGTTTGTGTTTTAATAGTACACAACATTATAATAAGTGCCTTAGTGAAGTACATGAATATTGTGTGAACTCTTGATATGCTATATCGAATAGGCAAAGTTGGATTAGTTAATCTTCATCTAAATGCCTACGAAATCCTTGAATAATATTTTGATTTAGGGTTAAACTTTAGCTAATTTTAAGAGGTTATTTTGTTTTTAAATTGTGAATTTATAATTTATTTCCGTTTATGGTAATGTTTTAATTAACTATCAATAAACATACTAATGTCCCCTCACCAGAACGCCAAGATGGTAATTAAAGACCCTTATAATGTTACCTGTTAAGCACATTTTATATACATGCCTATTTTCAGTTAGTATAATGGAAAAAGGGAATTTTCCAACAGTGAAAGTTTTCACTGACAACAATAAGGGAAACACTACACTATGGGTGTCCATAGTTAAAGGATAGTAACACTGAATTATGTAGTCAAGAATAGAGATATTTATGGGAAAACATCCTGAGCTTTGTTAAAAACAACACATTCTGTCTGTAGAAGGGACAAACTGGTGAAGCTGTTGTCTTATAGGCGCAGGTAACAATTGGCACTGACTGGAATTAAAACATTTATGTTTTATTTACTAGTCATGAACAAACTGTTGATAAAACAATGGGTAATTTTCAGTAAACTGTTCAATTTTGTGGCTGAGGCCTTCACCACACAATTATCGATTTATGAATAACAGGGTCAAGACTTATTTGCATTTAGCTGGGTCTGAACTGGGGTGTCTAAGTGAGCAGAAGAACGATGATGGATTTAACCCAGATCTAATAGTGACTGTGGCTGAGTGCCTGAAAAGTTTCAGCGCTCAGACCATCATCTTATTGTGTTTGCTTAAATACCCTGCCACATGATTTACAGATTGTAATAAAAGAACAAGTTACTTACCTTCGGTAACGCTTTTTCTGATGGATACAGTATCTGCCTGTGGATTCCTCACCTTGTGAATATCCCCTGCGCCAGCATTCCACGGAACTTTTCTTTCCCAGCACTCCACGTCGACGTCATAATGCATCAGCTCCGCTCGCGACTCTGTACGATGTCACCGGAGCCATAAGAAGCCCACGTCGGCGTGATGACGTCAGTTCCACCCATTTTTTCCGAGCCTTCGAGGCGAACAGGCGAACCAACGACAACTCCAAGTATACACAGTATACAGAATACCAACACATATACATAGCATACAAAGAAAAGGAATGCTAAATAAACAAGCATCTCCTACAAATGTATAAGAAAGTATAAAAACATTTCAAACAAGACCTCTTACATGGTATACAAAGGTGGACAACGGGGAGGCGGGTGGGCCAGTGAGGAATCCACAGGCAGATACTGTATCCACCAGAAAAAGCGTTACCGAAGGTAAGTAACTTGTTCTTCTGATGGATACATCTGCCAGTGGATTCCTCACCTTGTGAATAGATTCCCACAGCAGTCCCCACTCCCGGAGGAGGGTGTCCACCTTCCTATACCAGAAAGTCTTGAAACACAGAGCGCGCAAAGTGGCCCTCCCTCCTCATCTCTGAGTCCATACAATAATGCTTTGCGAAAGTATGGAGGGAGGCCCAAGTCGCGGCCTTACAAATATCTGCCACAGGAACACCCCGGGCCAAAGCAAACGTAGATGACTTAGCTCTAGTCGAATGAGCTCCAATGCCTTCAGGAGGAGTCTTAACAGCCAGGGCGTAGCAGATCTTGATGGCAAGGATGATCCATCTCGATAGCGTGCGCTTGTGCACCGCTCTACCCTTCGAATGACCAACGTAGCCAATGAAGAGTTGATCATTAAGACGAAAGTCTTTAGTCCTGTCCAGATAAAAACTCACAGCCCTCTTTGGGTCCAGGCGATGGAGTCTTTCCTCCTCTTTGGAAGGATGTGGAGGAGGATAAAAAACAGGGAGAGTAACAGACTGCCCCAAATGGAACGGAGTAACAACCTTTGGCAGGAAACCAGCCCTGGTCCTAAGAACCATCCGTTCAGCATGTAATGTAAGAAAAGGGGGTTTAGAACTAAGAGCTTGGAGCTCACTCACCCTCCTTGCCAAGGTTATGGCAACAAGAAAGACCACCTTAAAGGACAACAGCCTCAAAGGACAGCTATGTAGAGGCTCAAAAGGGGACCCCATCAGAAAGGTTAAAACAAGATTAAGATCCCACTGTGGCATTACAAAAGGAGTGGGAGGAAACATGTTAGTAAGGCCCTTGATGAACCTCAGAACAACCGGAGATTTAAACAGCGACTGTTGATCAGGAAGGCATAGAAACGCCGATAAGGCCGAAAGATAGCCCTTGACCGTGGCCACAGCACAGCCCTGCTGAGCCATGGAAAGGGCAAACTGGAGCACCTCAGAAAAATGTGCTTTTAAAGGGTCAATGGATCTCTCTCTACACCACTTAACAAACTTGGACCACCTGTAGGAGTAAACTGACTTGGTGGAGTGTCGCCTGGCCGATAAAATAACGTCCACCACATCAGGCGGGAGAGAGAATGAACTCAGGTTGCCCCGTTCAATCTCCAGGCATGAAGGTGTAAGCTCTGGAGGTGGGGGTGTAGAACCTGCCCCTCCGACTGCGAGAGGAGGTCTGCCCTCAGAGGGAGACGGAGTAGAGGGCACGAGGAGAGGTGGAGAAGATCTGTATACTACACCCTTCTTGGCCAATCCGGGGCGACCAATATAACTTGGGCCCGGTCTTGGCGAATCTTCCTCACAACCCGAGGAATCAGGGGTATGGGAGGAAATGCGTAAAGGAGTTGTGAGCCCCAACTCAACTGAAACGCATCCCCTAACGCCCCCTGCATCGGATACTGGAGACTGCAAAACGACGGGCAGTGCGCGTTCTCGCAGGTGGCGAACAGGTCCACCCAAGGGCTTCCCCACGTCCGAAAGACGTGACGAACCACCTCCGGATGGAGCCTCCACTCGTGGTCGGCGGAGAACTGCCGACAGACTGTCCGCAGGCACGTTCAGCACCCCGGCCAGATGATTTGCCACCAGACAAATCTGATGGTCCTGAGCCCAGGACCAGAGACGCAGAGCCTCTCTGCAGAGACAACGCGACCCCACTCCTCCCTGCTTGTTGACATACCACATCGCAGTAGTGTTGTCCGTCAGGACTTGAACAGACTGACCGCGAAGGGAAGGGAGGAAGGCCTTGAGTGCCAAACGAATCGCCCGCAATTCCAGAAGGTTGATGTGAAGCAACCTCTCCTCTGGAGACCAAAGACCCTTGATCTCCAGATCCCCCAGATGAGCACCCCACCCTAGGGTGGATGCATCCGTTATCACTGTGGCCACCGATGGAGGAAGATGGAAGGGCTTTCCTTGGGACAGATTGCCCTCCATGCTCCACCAAGATAGATCCGCTGCAGCTTCAACTGAGATCCTGATCGACTCCCTGATATCTCCATTGTGCTGATACAACTACCTGCGGAGGCACCACTGGAGCGCCCTCATGTGCCAGCGTGCATGGATGACCAACAGAATGCAGGAGGCGAACAGACCGAGCAGGTGAAGGACCTTCAGAACTGGAACAACCGCTCCATTGTGGACTAAAGGGACCATTTCCTGAATGTCGAGAATCCTTTGAGGAGGAGGGAATGCCCGACACACAGTAGTGTCCAGTACCGCCCCTATGAACAGGCTGCGTTGAGAGGGCACCAGGTGAGATTTGGGAACATTGATCGAGAAACCCAAGTCGAATAACAGCTGAGATGTTACCTGCAGATGACGCTACACCATCTCTGGGGACTCTGCCTTCAGAAGCCAGTCGTCCAGGTAGGGGAAAACCGGAATCCCCAACCTCCTGAGATGAGCAGCCACCACTGCCATCACCTTTGTGAAGACCCGAGGTGCGGTAGTAAGAACAAACAGGAGGACCGCAAACTGGTAGTGTTGCGACCCAACCGTAAAACGGAGATACTTCCTGTGCGACTTCAGGATTGGGACATGAAAGTATGCATCCTGCAAGTCGAGTGACACCATCCAGTCTCCTTGCTGCAACGCTTGAAGAACCTGCGCAAGGGTCAGCATCTTGAATTTCTCCTGTTTCAGGTAAAAGTTCAAGATTCTGAGGTCCAGAATCGGACGCAATCTGCCATCCTTTTTGGGAATCAGGAAATACCGGGAGTAGCACCCCTGACCCCTTTCCTGCTCCGGAACCACCTCTATAGCACCCTTCTGAAGCAAGGCCAGAACCTCTTTCTGTAGGAGAAGCAGATGGTCTTCCGAGCAATAACCTTGGCAAGGAGGGTAAGGGGGAGGAAACTCCCGAAAGGGAAGGGCGTACCCAGTCTCTACGAGGTTCAAAACCCAAAGGTCTGTTGTAATAGATTTCCAACCCCGTAGAAAGTAGGACACCCGACCCCCCACAGGACTTACATGATCCGGGATGGGGGATCTAGGGATGCTTCCCTGAAGCCTCATTGGGAGCAGAGGAGGAGGAGGAAGAGGGGTTGCGACCAGAACCTCTCCGACCCCTTTGCTTCCCTCTATAGGACCTATAAAGGGGATTCTGTTTCTGCTGCTGCTGAGGCTGTCGGAAGGAGCGAAAGGATGATCTTCCGGAACCCCTAAACTTCCGAAAAGCTGAACCCCTAGAAGGTGCCTGCAGACCCAAGGACTTTGCCGTCAATCTGCTGTCCTTAAATCGTTGAAGGGCAGAGTCTGCCTTCTCCCCAAACAGTTTCTGTCCGTCGAATGGCAGATTCACCAATGTGGCCTGAACATCCGCAGAGAATCCAGAGGAACGGAGCCACGCCCGTCTTCTCGCGGCTATAGATGACCCCATAGTTCTTGCCACCGAGTCCGCCGTATCCAGCCCTGACTGGATCACCTGTCTGGCAGCTGCCTGAGTGTCCGCAAATACCTCCAAGAAGGACGACTTATCACCCTCAGGCAATTTAGAGGCTAAAGATTTAATAGAGTCCATCAAGGCATGAACATAACGCCCCAGCAGACACGTGGCATTAGATGACTTCAGTGCCATACTTCCTGAAGAGAAGTACTTTTTAGCCGCCTGATCAATTTTCTTGGACTCCCTATCTGCTGGAGACTGAGGGAATGCACCCGAAGCATGTTTCGAACAAGAAGCCTGCACAACTAGGCTCTCCGGAGATGGATGCGTAGACAAAAAATCAGGATCCCCAGGTGCAACTCTGTACCTTCTTGCCACCTGTCTGGAAACCGCCGGAGAAGAAAGAGGTTTCCTCCACACCTCCAACACCGGCTCCAAGATGGCCTCATTGAAAGGCAACCAAGGCTCCGACGTTGACGTCGGAGAGTGCAACACCTCCGTAAGCAAGTTAGACTTGTACTCCACAGAGGGCAGCTGCAGATCTAACAGATCTGCGGCCTTCTTAATCACCACATGGTAGGGTGCCAATTCCTGTGGTGGAGAAGATCTTGCAGAAGTATGCTCCCACTCTGGGGTCGTATCCAAACCACTTGCTTCTTCTATCCCCTCAAACTCATCCGAAGAAGTGTCGACTTCACCTTCTTCCACCTCTGCTCTATACCTTCCTTCCTCCAATACCCTCTGGGCCTCCCTTCTTGATCGAATCCGGGGAGCCGGCGTCGTCTACATCGTACGCGGCGTCGGTGGAGCCAGAGGTTCCGGAGTCAGCGGAGCCACAGGAGTCGGCGGCGCCGGACGCGGCGCCAATGGCGTCGAAGAAGGCTCTGAAACAGGATGATCCATCCGAAGCCTCGACGGATCCCCAATCGGCGCCGGAAACTGCCACGAAGGCGCCATCGGCATAAAGGACAAAAAGGGGGCCTGAGCATAATGCTGCGGCACCCCTAGCGTATATGCCATTGGACCCACGGGACCAGTTGGTGCTCCGGATGGGAAGGCAGTCCTATTAAATATACCATACATGGCATTCAGACATTGTGTTGAATCGGTACCTGGAGCCGGGAATTGTGGATAAGGAACAGACCCTGTATCCCTTTGTGGAGTCTCCGGCGTCGGCTCCGCAGTGTCTTCCACCGGAGCCGCAGATTCATCAGGCACCGGAGCAGGCTCTTCCTGTTCCTGCTCATCCATAGAGACCTCCGACTCCACTCGAACCGGAGTCGACGCCTTTGACGGAGCCGGTGACTGCGCCGGGGACTGCGCCGAAGAATGCGCTGGAGCCCGCTTCGGCGAAGGAGATCCTCTCGGAGACTTCGAAGGAGAAGGTGACAAGTCCTTGCTTCGACGCCGACGGGGCGAAGTCGACCTCGATTTCCTGTTCTTCGAGGACCGACGTCGACGACGTTCTCTTTTTATGATGCTTCTTCGACTTCGACGACCTCGAAGTCGACGACTCCCGCCTCTACTTCTCCTTCTTCCTCCCTCTCTTCTCCTCACCGATCTTCTTCATAAAGAGTTTAGTCTTCCTCTCCTTCAGCGCTTTAGGATTCATCCTCCTACAGCACGCACAATCTTCCACATCGTGGTCCGAAGAAAGGCACCACAAGCAGTCTTGATGCGGATCAGACATGGAAATCAGATGTCCACACTCCCTACAGGGCTTAAAGCCCGACTTCCTCGTTGAAGACATACCAAATTTTCAACAGTAACATGGCCAAACTACAAAGTAGCTAGAGAGCACTGGAAAAAAACGTTGCACGTCGACGGCGCGGAAAAAAGGGAACTGACGTCATCACGCCGACGTGGAGTGCTGGGAAAGAAAAGTTCCGTGGAATGCTGGCGCAGGGGATATTCACATGGTGAGGAATCCACTGGCAGATGTATCCATCAGAAAAGTTTTTTTTAACTGAAATGCATCATAATAAATCTGCCAGAGAATGTGCCACATAGTTTGAATTTTTCTAGCTGCAAAACGTAGATAACACTACCACATAATTTGATCCACCATCGATGCATAATCCTAATTACAGTAACAACGATAAGGCGCTGGAGAACGTTTTGGGGACAGTCATGGTGATGAAACCAATATTTCTGAGCAAACCATGAAATATTTTCTATACTTCACAATGGTTCCCTGTGAAATATGGGTCTTTATATGTTTTCAACACTTTTTGCTTTCACTTAATATCCACAATCGCAAGGAAAACTTTCTAGTACTACACAAAAAATTCAACCTTAAACCTATGGAATCTTAACACTGCAGTTACCTGTTTTGACGTATAATTTACTTACCTTCTGTAATGTTCTTTCCATAAGGGATACTTGTGAGAAAGTGCAATCTTTCTTGCATGGTATGCCCCCACTTTTTGCTAAATTGCTGAATGTACTTTGACTGAGTTTACCCTGGACTCCTGCCAATCAGGTGCCCAGGGCCTATGTTCCTTCCTTAAAACACACAAACTCCAAATTGGCAAACCCTGGCCACATGTTAGCCCCTAGTAAATGGTACCCTAGGTACCCAGGGCCTTGTGACCAGGGAAGGCCCCTAAGGGCTGCAGCACTCATTGTGCCACCCTTAGGGGCCCTGTACCCTTACACACACACACACTGCCTTTGCAGGCTGAGTGTCTGGGTGCAGGACAAAATGAAGAGTCGACATGGCACACATCTCTGTGTGCCATGCCCAACACCCACACTGCCAAGGCATATGTCAGTCACCCCTCTGGCTGGGTGCCTTATGCCCATGGTGTGGGCACAGGAGCAGGAGCCCTGTACCCCTACAGTACCCAGGTCCATTCCCGGGCACTGTAAGTGCAGTGCTGCCATTTAAGAGTACATGGTGCTGAGAGCTCGTCAAACACGAGCTCCACAGCACCATAATGGCAACACTAAAGACTGGGAAGTTTGGTATCAAACTTCTCAGCACATTAAACCCACACTGATGCCAGTGTGAGATTTAATGTACCAAGCACCCCAGAGGGCATCTTAGAGATGCCCCCTTACAACTAACCTACAATCCACGTCTGCTCTGAGGCTGCCCAGGCTGCCACACAGCAGACACCTTGCTGGACCCCTGGGTGGGAGAGCTCCTGCTCTCCAGGGCCTGCAACAATGCACATCCTGGGTGAGGTGATAAATCTCCTCCCCCAGGATGAGCAAAGGGAAGCTTCAAAGGCCTGCCGCCTCTAGGAGTTTCCCCAGGCCACTGCAACCCCCCACTCTGGCGGAAAGCTTGGCCGGAAACCCCATACAAGGACAGGGGATGTGCCAGCCTGCCCACCCCACCCCTCAGGTGGGGGAGGCGAGGTGAAGCACATCTCGGGGCTCTCGCCATCTTGAAGATGGGAGGCCCTACCCTATCAGGATTAGGCTACTGCCCCCCTCCCACAGGAAAGGGGCAGGATAGGGGGTGTACCCACCCCAGGACAAGGACCCATTGGTCCCTGACCTTCACCTACCTGTAACGCCCCTAAATCTAGTATTTAGGGGCACCCTGAACCTTCCTTCCCCAGATCCCAGATTCGAAACTACAAGAAGAGCAAGAAGAACAAAGAACTGCCCTGCAGCTGCTAAAAAGAGGAAGACACCAACTGCTTTAGCCCCAGCCCTACCGGCCTGTCAACAATCGAACCTGCTCCTGCGCGGCATCTCTTGTGGCCAGCAACCTCAGAAACCCCGGAGGACCCGGCTACCTTTGAACTCTGATTCCCTGGGACTCCCATGAGTAGAGGCTCTACTCAGAACCTACCTTTCACCCCTGGCAGCAGCCCGGAACCGCGATCCCAGCCCACTCTGCACCCGCCAAGCCTGGCCGGTGCCGGAGTGAACTAAACCCACGAGGACGACCCCATGGCGACTGTGATCCCGAGTCCGGCACCCAAGGACCCCCCTCGACTATCCTGAAGAAGCTTGCAGCCTCAAAACAGAGTGCCACCCAAACCGCGATCAACAAGAGGGTAAGATTTCCGACATCAAAAGGCACCCCTGCACCCGGCGCCCCACGGCCCTCTGTGCCCAATCCCGGGGTACCTACCTATCCTTCAACTACCCAACTTACCCCTCGAAGTGGTGGTGGCACCCGAAGAGTCCTCGTCCCCGAGCCTGCAGTCTTTTTCCAAACCGGAGATTTCCCATAGAAATCAATTGAGCGCCCGACGGCTCAAAAGCACCCTGCAGCCAGCCGCCCGAGTGGCCCTGGCAGTGAAAACTCTACTCTAACCTACTTCCCCACTTGCCCTGAGTAAGTGACCAGGAGCCCAGCTCCCACAGCCACGTGGCTTGCCAGACAGCAGCCACCAACCAAGGCCCCCCTATCCCTCATAGGATAACATTGGGCCTAACTCTCTCTGCACCCGGCCGTCCTGAAACCGCTGAGGGTGAACTAACTGTACCTACCTGACACTGGGGGACCCCCGAGTCTACGCCCAGATCTTCAACTCTGACAGTCGAGTACTTACCCTTAAAGCACTAACTTCATTTTCCTCATAGGGTAACATTGACTGGCTTTTGCTTGAAAATTCTTCTAAGTGTGGACTTTTCAAAACTTCAAATAATCACCAAAAATCAGCCGAGTGACAAAAACGAATTTACTCACCTGCTCTTAGGTGAGCTCCCAGTGCTGGATCTTGGTGCCCAGCACTGACTCTGAAAAGTACCCACAACTATACTTACCTTTAACTCATTTTTCTTCCATAGGAAACCATTGACTGCTTTTCTGTGAAATTTCTTCTAAGTGTTGATTTCTGCAATTTCTAAATATTCCTCAAAAATCGTATAACATCTGAAAACGTAATTACTTACCTGTTTTGGATAAATGTCCCAGTACTGAGTCTAGACACCCAGTACTGGATTACAAAAGTAACGATAACCTACTGTACCTGTAATGAATATGCTACTTACCAGTATGCATCTGTTCTTGGCATGTAGGGCTGCTGACATTCATATCTGTGCATAGATCGCCGCCTAGTGTTGGGTCCGGATGTTTGCACGTTGTTGTCCTAGAAGAGTCTTCGAAGTATCCTGGGATAGGTGACTCCTCCCCTGGACTACAGTGCGCATGGGCATCCTCTCCATCCTCAGATTGTTTTTCGCCATTGTGGCAGTGATGGAGTAGATACAGAAAGTGATGACCATGCTTACAGTAATTCTGAGAGCTGCAGCTGCTACAGGCGCCGGGGAGGAGGGAGGGCGATATGAATGTCAGCAGCCCTACATGCCAAGAACAGATGCATACTGGTAAGTAGCATATTCAGTTCGAGGCATGTGGGCTGCTGAATTCATATCTGTGCATAGAATACATAGCAGTACCTCCTATTAGCGGCGGCTACCAGTGCCAGCTGCAGCGGTCTGGAAAAGAGTTTTGAGAACAGCCTGTCCTACAGCTGCCTGCTGTTTTGATTGCACATCAACACAATAGTGTTTGGTAAATGTGTGTGTAGTGGACCAGGTGGCTGCTCTACATATATCATGCAAAGGAATGTTTCCCAGGAAAGCCATGGAGGCCCCTAACTTACGTGTTGAGTGGGCTCGTGGGGGAATCGTTAATGTGCGTTTAGCCTTTTGGTAGCAAATTTGAATACATTTAACGATCCATCTGGCTATAACTGCTTTGGAGATAGCGTTACCTTTGTGGTGTGGGGCAAAGGCAACGAAAAGTTGTTTAGTCTTCCTAAAGACCTTAGTCCTGTCGATATAGTACATGAGGGCTCTCTTTACATCTAGTGTATGGAGTGCTCTTTCTGCGACAGTTTGTGGGTTTTGAAAGAAAACAGGCAGTTCAATAGTTTGATTCATGTGGAACTGCGATATCACCTTGGGCATGAATTTGGGGTTGGTACGTAGTACGACCCTGTTGGCGTGAACCTGTATAAATGGCTCTTGAATGGTTAGTGCCTGGAGTTCACTAACTCTCCTCAAAGAAGTGATTGCTACTAGGAAAGCTACTTTCCAGGTGAGGAATTGAATCTCGCATGAGTGTAAAGGTTCGAAGGGTGGACCCATCAGGCGTGTGAGGACCAAGTTGAGGTTCCACATTGGAGCTGGTGGGTGGCTTGGAGGAATTACTCGTTTGAGTCCTTCCAAGAATGCTTTGATGGCTGGCACTCTGAATAAAGAGAGGTGCTGCCTGTTCTGGAGATAGGCTGATATTGCGGTCAAATGGACACGTATTGAGGTGTATGCCAGATTGCATCGGTATAGGTGTAAGAGGTAACAAATTATGTTTTGGATGGATGCGTCTAGCGGGTTAATGTCATTATTATTGCAGTAAATGACGAATCTTTTCCATTTGGCTGTATAGCAAGCTCTGGTAGTGGGTCTCCTGGCCTCCTTAATGATGTCCATACAGTCAGGTGGCAGGTTTAGGTAGCCAAACTCTAGGACTTCAGGAGCCAGATTGCCAGGTTCAGCTGTTGCGGATCTGGGTGCTGAATCTCTCCATGGTTCTGCGTCAAATGCGCGGGTTTGATCCGCAGTCTTTGATGCGGCACCACGGAAAGTTCGAGGAAGGTGGTGTACCATGGCTGGCGTGCCCACGTTGGAGCAACCAGGACGAGTGTCAGTGAGTGTTGTCTGAGTTTGCGTGCCACCAGCGGTATCAGTGGTGCTGGGGGAAAAGCATACGCAAATCTGCCGGACCAGTTCATCCATATCGCATTGCCCTGCGACTGCGGATGTGGGAACCTGGCGGCAAAGCTTTGGCATTTTGCGTTTTCGCTTGTGGCGAATAGGTCTATGTCTGGATGACCCCACTGCTGGAAGTACAGCTGGAGTACTGATGGGTGTAACTCCCACTCGTGCATCTGGTGGCTGTGTCTGCTGAGCAGATCTGCCATCTGGTTGTCCTTGCCGGGGAGGTGTTCCGCCATGAGGAACATGTTCCTCTGAATGGCCCACTTCCACATGCTCTGAGCCAGATGAGACAACTGTGGAGAGTGTGTTCCTCCCTGCTTCTGTATGTAGTACATGGCGGTCATGTTGTCCGTCCGGATCTACACGACTTTGTTGCACAAGTGTACTTTGAATGCTTTCATAGCCAGGAAGATTGCCATCAGTTCTAGAAGGTTGATGTGCATCCTCTTTTGTTGTGTTGTCCATAGTCCCTGCACTGTGTAACCGAGTACATGAGCTCCCCATCCCTGGAGAGACGCGTCCGCTGTCAGTATTATTTGTGGAACAGACTCTTGGAACGGTCGGCCCTTGCAAAGGTTTTGTGGATTCCACCAATGCAGAGAGTTGTATGCCCGACCGCTCACCAACACTAGGTCTTTTAGTTGCCCTTGAGCCTGATTCCATTGACGTGCTAAGCACTCCTGAAGCGGGCGCATATGTAGTCTCGCGTGTGGGACTATGAAAATGCAGGAGGCCATCATGCCTATCAACTGCATGAACACTCGCGTGGGAAGGGAGTGTTGGGGTTTGAACTTGGAAATCAGCATTTGCATGCTGTTTATTCTCACTAAATTCGGCTGAGCTGTGGCCGCCAGAGTGTCTATGGTCGCACCTAGGTACTATTGTACGTGTGCGGGTTGGAGATGGGATTTTGGGTAATTTAGTGAGAACCCCAGACTGTGAAGAAGGTGAATGGTGCGGGACATGTGGCTGGCACATTGCTGGGCTGACTTTGCTTGAACAAGCCAGTCGTCCAGGTAGGGGTAGACATGAATGTGTTGCCTCCGTAAATGTGCGGCCACAGTAGCCAGGCACTTTGTGAAAACTCTGGGCGCTGTTGTCACGCCGAAGGGAAGAACCTTGAATTGGTAGTGCTGCCCTTGGATAGTGAACCTGAGATATTTCCTGTGTGATGGGTGAATGGGTATGTGGAAATACGCATCTTTGAGGTCTAGCGTGGCTAGGAAGTCTCCCTGTTTGAGCAGTGGTAGGACTTGTTGCAGGGTGAGCATGTGGAAATGCTCCGAGAGAATGTAGCGGTTGAGGGGTCTCAGGTCTAGTATAGGTCTGAGTGACCCGTCCTTTTTCGGTATTAAAAAGTACAGGGAGTACACCCCCGTACCTTGCTCGTGGACGGGTACGACCTCTATTGCGCCTTTTTGTAGCATACTTAGCACTTTCTGCTGTAATAGCGTTAAGTGCTCTGAGGACATAGGACGGTGTTTTGGCGGTATTGTGGGTGGAGTTGAGGTTAATTCTAGGCAGTAACCGTGTTTGATAATATCTTTGACCCACCTGTCCGTGGTGATGGAGTTCCACGTGGACAGGAACCTTTGTAGCCTTCCCCCGACAGGTGTTATGTGGTTGGGAGGAAGGGAGAGGGCGTCACTGTTTGTTCTTGGGGGAGGACCTGGTGTTGCCATATCCGCGTCCTCTGCCCTTCGTGCTTGAGCCACGATATCCACCCCGGGTGTTTTTATCGTAGGAACTTTGTGCGTTTCCTTTGTTGTAGGTTTGCTGTGACCCCTGTCCTCTACCTGCTCCTCTATTTCCGGGGCGACGAAAGGAGCCGCTCCGAAAGGTCTGCGTTTGGAGAGCCCCCATGGACTTTGCAGTGTCTGTGTCCTTTTTTTTTTTTTCTAGGGTGGTGTCAACCTCTGGTCCGAATAAGTAGTCTGGGTTGACCGGCTGGTTGAGGATGTTATTTTGTACCTCAGGTTTGAATCCGGAGATTCGTAACCAGGCGTGTCGTCGTAACATGACGCTAGTGTTTATGGCTCTGGCAGCTGTATCTGCGGCATCCAGTGCACACTTAATGGATGCGTTCGTGAGGAGTTGTCCCTCCCTGATGAGGATCTCTGCTCCCTCTTTGTATTGGTCAGGGAGATGTTGGAGTAATGTTTCTAACGTGTCATAATGTGCGCGATCGTAGCGAGCTAGGAGCGCCTGAGTATTGGCAATACGTCATATGTTAGCTGCCTGGGCTGCAACCCGTTTGCCGGAGGTCTCTAGCACCATGGACTCTTTGTCCGGGGGAGGAGCATCCCCTGTCGTCTGCGAGTGCGCCCGTTTGCGAGCATTCGCGACTACTATGGAATCCAGAGGCAACTGACCTCTAATGTAGGTAGGGTCCCCAGGCGCCGACCTGTATTTTTTGTCGATCCTGGGGTTTATTACTCTTGCCCTGGTGGGTTCTTTGAAAATGTCCTTTGCTGGTTTGAGGACACCTTTCAACATGGGTAGAGTTTTGATATTCCTTTCTGAGGATGCGAAAGTATCCATGAGAAAATCGTCCTCGATGGTGTCAGAGTGGAGTTGCACACCATGATTGGCTGTAGCCCGTTCAATGAGGGTGTTGAATGCGGCAGTGTCCTCTGTGGGAGACGTTTTTGCGCCATATAGCTGCGTGTCCTGTGTATCCATAGGTGCACCCGGGTCTACAGGGTCATCCCAAGCCTGGTCAGGGTCCTGTTGGCCTGCAGGGTCCATCTCTCCGGGGTAGGGGACGTGGTCACCCATGTAGTCCTCCAGAACGTCGGTTTCGGAGTGTGTTGGAGAGAAGGACTGTGGATGTTGGTAAGAGGTATGGAGAGGTTCGTAAAGAACTGGTTCCGAATCCACTGGCAGCTTTTTCTTTAGCGGGATCCGGTAGGAGTCCAAAGCTGGCTCGGAAGTTATTCTCCTCTTGTGGAGCATCATTCTGCCAGTGTCGGCATCGATGATGTGCGATGGTGACGTCTCCGCAGGAGAGCGTTCGGCATGTGTGATCCTGGTTGGGGTGACACGTGTTCTGATTTCGAACAGTTTTGGGGCCGTGGATGGTGGCAGGCCAAAAGTGATGTTGGCCGGTGCCGGAGAAGCTTTTTGAGCTTTTTTCGGCTCGGAGCCGGACGTGTCCTGGAGGGCTGCCTTGTCTTTGATGCGTTGCAAGGACGCTGCAACTTGCCGCACCTGGAGCGCCGACGGTTCTTTGGCGCGACCGGTTCTGTAGAGGCCGGCGTGGACTTTTTCGGCGCCACTGGGTCATCGAGTCGAGGAGAGGTAGTAGCTGTCGACGGCGTCGATGATTGTGCATTTGGTGCTGCTTTCGAAGCGGTGTGAGACGCAGCAGCCAGTTTGACCTTTGTGGCCGGAGCCGATTGTTTCGGTGCCGGGAGCCGAGGCAGTTTGGCGGTACCGATGGTCTTTTTCCGTGTGTCGGCGCCGACGTCGGCTGCTGCAAGCTCGGCGCCGAAGTCCCGTTTGGTGCGGTCGGTGCCGACGGGTTTGGCTGGCGTTGAAGGTGTGGTGGGCTTCGATCTGACCAGTGTCACTTTCAGTTTCGGTTTCTGATGAACCAATACGGCTTTCGGTTTCGATGAAGGGAAACCAGTCGTTTTGGGTAGTAATGGCTGCCGCTGAATGTCCGAGGCCGGGCCAGGGGGCGGGGCCGAAGAACTGCGGGATAGGTCTTGGGTAAGGCCCGAAGGCGATCCCTCGACCGGAGCCATAGACTGATGCACTGGGATATCCTCAGTGTGTACGGGTAGGCCTTGCTCGTCACCGGAGCTACTCTCTTCGGCCCCTAAGGCCTCATTGTAGTCTCCTACCTCGGTGTCGGCTTCGTCTCTGTGAAAGAGTCGTTCTTCGATGTCTTCCGATCCGGAGTCGTGGTCGGAAGCGGGGCTGGAGGGTAGGTTCTCCAATTCTTCAACCTCTTTGTCCTCGGCGCTGAAGATGTCGGTCGGGGCCGGTGCCGCTTGCTGCGCTTCAAGTCTCGCTGCTCGTCGATTCCGGAGAGTCTTTTTGGATCGGAATCGGGCACAGGCCATACATGTGGACTCGTCGTGATCCGGTGAAAGGCATTTGTTGCACACCGGGTGGACGTCGACATGGGGATATTTCGCATTGCATACAGGACACCGCTTGAATGGTGTCCTCGATTCCATCGTCGATGTCGGGTCGATGGTCGGGTAAGATGCGAAAAAGTTGTTCTTGAAGTTAATAAACTAACAAAATAACTATCGATACCGATCGGGAACAGTACCGACGCGAACTAAAGGCCTTTTGGCCTGTAAGAAGTTTTTCCTAACTTGAGTCAAGATAAGCACATCAGAACCCAATGGCGGAAAAAAACAATCTGAGGATGGAGAGGATGCCCATGCGCACTGTAGTCCAGGGGAGGAGTCACCTATCCCAGGATACTTCGAAGACTCTTCCAGGACAACAACGTGCAAACATCCGGACCCAACACTAGGCGGCGATCTATGCACAGATATGAATTCAGCAGCCCACATGCCTCGAACCCTACATTTCCTTCCATAGGGAATCATTGTTTGCTCTGAAATATTTTTTAAGTGCTCACTTTTGAAATAGCTAAATATTAGTTAAAAATCATTACAGTACCAAAGTCGACTTTTAACAGCTGATTCCGAGAACTGACCCAGGACTGGATCTAGGATCCAAGCCTGGAATTACAAAAGTAATCTACAAAGTAATCTGTTGCATATAATCTGAATTTATCATTGAGCTCAATGTATTGTGTGTAGAAATAGAGTTGCCTACTGCAACTATTTGTAACGGTTTACTAAAACGTCAATTACATATACAAAAGTATTTTTATGAAACATCTCCTGTAGAGAAAGTATGTTTTAATTCCAAGTGTTGGTTCTAAAATAAAACAAGCATATATTTTTTTATATACAAACCATTGGCCTAGAGTTCAGTTATTGAGTGTGTGGAACTATTTGATGACTGAGTGTGTACAACAAATGCTTTACACGTCCTCTGATACTGCCTTACTGCTCGACCAGGCTACCACTTTGGAGAGTAAGGTTATATCTAACTTTAACCTCTGTAAAACCCTTGGGGTCTGTGGACTCTGTACACCCTGTACCTATTAAGGAACAGTATATACAGAGCCACTTTCTCACAATACTCCAATCTGTGGTTTGGCTGTTACTGAATGTAGGTATCTTGTTCCTCTTGTGGATGGTTCTAACTGTGATTCCGCTCCCTTTCAATAGATACTAAAGCAGTACTTCACCAAAAGGTGCAAGGTCTATGAGAAGTGGACTTACACCGGCATATCCTGCAGGACTGAGTGGGCAAAAAGGCCAACCCTGCTTGCCAGTCAATGTAGTAGTACCTGGTGAAGATTTATGCCATCTGGAAGCGTACACCATTTAAACAACCCTGGCCAAGGCCACGGTGTAGTTCTTAGCCCAGGTGTTTCTAAGTATTTCTTAGTCTGATCAATACAAAAGCTAGCAGCTCCCTTGAGGTCTAAAGAATGAAGCCCTCTCTCTTTAGACGCAGAAAGGAAAAATGAAGGGAGCATGATGGACTGCCTATTATGGAAAGGCCACACTACTTTTGGCAAAAATGATGCACAAGTCTGAAGCACCGGCTTGTCCAGAAAGATGGTTCAACTGCACCATATTAAAAAGTGCAGCACAAAGCAGTTGTAAGTCCTTTCAAAAGACTGGTGACTTAAATAAAGACGGATGATCAGGCAAATATAGACAGGATGAGAGGGCCAACAAAAAACACCAAAACGTTTAACAGTGCCCACAGAAAGAACTTGTTGGGTCAAAGACATTACAAACATAACTACATCAGGAAGTTTAGCCTGCAGCAGACCGACCATGTCACAAACATAGCGCAATATCCAGAATTATTCAGCTTCATCACTTTCTGAGGCAGATCTAATCTGCTTAGTTGGTTCCTCTCCATCTCCACGCGTAGAGTAGACTGTTGTAATTCAGGTGCAGAACCCTGTCCTATTGATGGGCTAGAATATTCTTCTCAAGACGTAGACTGAGCGAGGGACAGATGCTGAGACTCAGCAGGTAAGAATACTTGAAACTCAGATTCAGCTCAGGGCAAGCAGGATGAGCTGAACTTGGTCCTCCCTAACCTTATTCAGAACCCAAGGAAGAAGGAGCATAAGTTGCAAAACGTAAATGAGTCCCAAAGATGATGGAAAGAGCCTCCAAGGGAATCCTAAGACAAACTCTAGAGCACAAAGAATAAGTTACTCACCTTCAGTAATGCCTTATCTGTTAGAGACTAGATGTAGCCACAGATTGCTGACCTTAGAATTATTCCCAGGCCCCAGACTGGATCCGGAAACTTTTCTACAGCAGTACCTCTGGGCGTCAGTAGAGGGCATTGAACGACTCCGTAACGACATCTGCAGAGTCCATATAAGTCCTTCCCCCGACGCACTGATGCCAGTTTCTTTAGAGCCTACTTCCTGCGCTAGAAAGCGGTCACGTATAAAAGCTGCAATGGAAACAGTGTGGCCAAAAATAATCTTTTTGAAAAACTATCATATTTGTTTTAGCGTATAAGGTCCCAAAGGCGAGACCTATTGGCTATGCCAATGCTTGTCTAAGTTTGCTCCCTATTGTGGTACCTTTACGTTCACTCGTCATTTAGTGTCCACTTTTGTATCTTATTCTTGGAAAAAGAATTGCTGTACTCCCAGTTTTTTTATGGATTATATGTAGTTTGGGTCATACGTCTGCTTCAATAATGGAGAAGAAAATACCTAAAATGTTTGCGCTCATTGAGGGAAAGCAGAAAATTGACACGGTATGATGTGATACTAAGCAGCTAAAAGGCTGTGCTTCTACAGAGCTTCTGCACTCCAACAAATCAAATGCAAGTACTGTTTCATGGTGGAATCAGCTGTGCAAAATACGAACGAGAATGCAGAGTCACTTCTGTCTCGGTCACGGCTAAATCTGAGCGAAACCGAAGAGAATTGAATTAGATATTTATTTTATAGAGCGCTTTTATTCAAGGTGCTGAAAATTTTAAAATATCCACGTCAGCAACGAGAACAGCACGGCAGCATAAAAAGAATACAAAATAAATAGTATTAAAGTAGAATGGCTTTGCTAAAGGGGTGAAACGTTGTTTAAAAATGTATTTAAAAATATGTAGTTCTCCTTCCTCATACATCTATTTTCTATAGGTTTGTGTCAAGTCAGCATTGCTAGATAATAATGCCGTCCATTGTATAGTGTAATTTCTGTATGTAGGACTCCGATTTTGATGAGCCTTAGGTCTCAAACTTGAAGCCTCCTAACACACACCCATAGTTCCCAAGATGAACACAATACTATGTGCTGCAGGGCGAATGCAGGACATTTTTGATTGGATACCAACGGGATTTCCTTTAACCATGATTTAACCTTGACCCTGAATAGAGCGGGAAGCAGTTTTGGGCTGTGAAAGTTGTGGAGTGGGACATGAATTTTGCATTTGCCCAAACTGAAAATAATTTACAAGTCAAAGCCCACTTTTTTTGGGTGGTAATGCAGCGTGGAGGACACTGAATGAACCATGCCAGCACCAACCAGTACCAACGCAGCTACCAAAGCGCAATGAACAGGGGCTCTGCCAGACTCAGTAAGTGACATAAATTATGCAATGTGAACTGTGAATTACTACTCTCGGAGGTGGAGCCAGCGCCTCTTGGAATGGCTGTGCTGTTTTGAGCTCCCAAACTAGTCAGCCTTATGTCCTAGCCAGAGCTGTCGGCACAGCTTGTACATTTTATCTAGCGAGCTAACAATGCGTTGTTCTAGCAAGTGCCTCGTGTTACTCCAGGTTTTGCGGCAATTGGGCTTCTAACCACAAATAAGGAGGTAAGTACAAGTTCAGTTATTCCAACACATGAATCACAATTGTGCAGTAAGTGGTGGTGGTGGGGGCGGGGGGGGGGGGGGGGGGCGTGCAGGTATAAATAGGATCTGCAGATGAGATTCGTTAACAGAAGACCCTCCCTATCGATCAATCAGTTCCAATTATTAGGCACCTTCACTGGAATTATTTATTGTCCATTAACCACCACAAGTAGACACGTGCTTCTCACTACGCCACGCACGAATGCAGGAAAATAAAAACAGAAGCGCCTGGTGTGAGCACAAAGGAGTCACAGAGACAACCGCGCACTCAGTGCATGTTCGGAAAGTAGAAGGTTCTCAAGCACAGAGCATTCCTTTTCAAATTCAGCTTATGCTCCTCACCATGTTTGTGTTCAGCGGGAGGAAAAGGGAGACACAACCAGACACCTGCGTCGTTTATTTAGCACCAACGGACTCAAAGGAATAGCTCTCCGCCCTCGAGACATTCATGACATAGTCCATAGGAATAAAACTATTAGATTTGACAAGTGCTGCTTGTTGAAATAAAGACAGGGCTAGCGATTTGAAAAGTGCAGCATTTTGAAAGCAAATATTTTTCTTGTTGGAGGAGAAACATCCCTGCGATTTGCAATAAAGTGCACAAGAGTTGTGCAAGTCTGTCACGCTGTATATTTTTAAGGGGGAAAAAATGGAATGCGTGCAAATGTACATTTTTATCTAGCGAGCCAACAATGGGTTGTTCTTAAATTAAATGTGTTAATATCACAAAATACATAATGTTGAAAAATCTCGCAAATGAGGAGGAAAAGCAGCCATTTGTGATTTATTCTCATGTGCATTCTCGTTATGGTGGGTTGTTTTGTTGCTGACTGAGGGCAAAGGGGGTCTGTTAATCTTGTGTATCCTAAGTTAGTATCTGTACTTAAAGAAGGAGGGGGGGGGACCGGGAGCTAGTTATGGTCCAGTGTCTGTGCTCCGTGTTATATCTATAGTATTTAAATGGAGACACTGTTCCTAGAGAGACAGAGGGAAATATATAAATGAAGCGAGAAGCCTAGGCTAATATTAGGCCCAACTACCTAAGGATAGGGGGGGCATTCCTTAGTTTCTCATGTTGCCCTCACACACCCCGAAGGATGTCATGCTTCATCATTGGGCGTTTGCTCCTCGTCGGGCCGGCGCTGCAATGCCCTACGGGTCCCCCGAAGGGTCACTTTAGCGGAGATCTTTTAGAGAAAACGCCGTTTGGTGCATGCGGGTGTGTGGTTTGGGTCCTAATAAAAAAGGTGATGTGTGGTGATGGAGTGTGTTAGTGAAGTGGTATCCTAAAAATGTCTAAGGGTTACTGGGATAAAGTTTAATGTGAATAGCACCCTTGACATAATAAAAGACCCGTAGGTTAGGTGTGACCTTATTGAAAGTAATGTACCAATAGGTAACTTGTGTGTGGTCAAGCGGTCGACATGTTTCGCGCCCCAATGGTCCAAAAAAGGATCCCTGGCGCTTCTTCAGGACCAAAAAAGAGTGAAAGTGAATGTGCCCTAAGGGATACTACTACCCAGGTAGGAGGACGACTGGGGTAGGTGGTAAAGAGGCCACGCCGGAGCAAAACTCACTAGAAGGTGTGTACGCTCGTCCCCTAACCTATGGAGCATTATTCTCCGCGCCTTTAGGCTGTCTATCCTGGTGCGACCTGACTCTCACACAGAGAGCAGTGCTACTTCGGAGTGTACGCCCGGATAGAAAACTGAGGGTAGTATCCCTTAGGGCACATTCACTTTCACTCTTTTTTGGTCCTGAAGAAGCGCCAGGGATCCTTTTTTGGACCATTGGGGCGCGAAACATGTCGACCGCTTGACCACACACAAGTTACCTATTGGTACATTACTTTCAATAAGGTCACACCTAACCTACGGGTCTTTTATTATGTCAAGGGTGCTATTCACATTAAACTTTATCCCAGTAACCCTTAGACATTTTTAGGATACCACTTCACTAACACACTCCATCACCACACATCACCTTTTTTATTAGGACCCAAACCACACACCCGCATGCACCAAACGGCGTTTTCTCTAAAAGATCTCCGCTAAAGTGACCCTTCGGGGGACCCGTAGGGCATTGCAGCGCCGGCCCGACGAGGAGCAAACGCCCAATGATGAAGCATGACATCCTTCGGGGTGTGTGAGGGCAACATGAGAAACTAAGGAATGCCCCCCCCTATCCTTAGGTAGTTGGGCCTAATATTAGCCTAGGCTTCTCGCTTCATTTATATATTTCCCTCTGTCTCTCTAGGAACAGTGTCTCCATTTAAATACTATATCCTAAGTTAGTAAACACAAGCTATTCGTTTTGAGCTATAAGCGTATTTTGAGCTTATCAGTCGACACTAAAATAAGCTGCATTATGAAAACAAGCATTGGCCGAGCGGCAGTAAAAGTAACGCTGCGCGGCCGTAAAAGCGAAAGTGATCGTGATCGCTCTGAAAGCGAAAGTGATCACGATGACGCGCTAAAGCACAGTTTTCAAAGTGCTGCTGAAGGCTGGCGGTTCGCGCATGCATGATCGCGTGAACGCAAGCGCTAGGCCAGCTAGCAGCACTTTGAAAACTCATATACAATATGTCTCTCCGAGCCAGCGCATGCGCTGGGCTCAGTGAGACCAAAAAAAGAGCGCTATGGAGAACTCTAACAGGGTCGAGTTGAACAAGGCCAACAAAGAGAGGCCCACGCAGATAACTAGTCCCTGTCTAAAGGAAGAATTATAGATTGGGAAGGGACCTGGCCGAAGCAGCGGACAAGGAGGAGGAAATAGCATGGAATAACTAACACCATGTGACGGTCCAAACCAAGAAACCAGCGTAAATAACAGAAACTATGGAGAGGTAGTGCTTACAGCCTAACGAGGATGTGGGCTAGAAGGAAAAGGAAAGGTCCAGGTGCATGGGATGACCTGTGCCCTGAAAACACGCCATGTGACATCATGAGTAAGGGCCCTGACGTTGCCCAAAATCAAAATTGGTATGCTCTTTAGGAGAGGGAGAGTGAACCACCGAAGGGGTTGGAACAGTATCTGCTCTTGCAAGGGAAAAACTCTCTAGAAAAGAATACTTCGGGGTCCCCAACCTCCGTATGAAAATCCTTGTTCAAGAAGGGAGGAAAGATGAAACGAGCATTTCCCGTTGCAAATAATAAATCAACAGAAATAGCTCAAACTTTCATTAATGCAAGACCTATTGCATTGAAAATGATTGTTTTATTTGCGTTTCCTACTTGTATTTGCGATTCTTAATTGTAGAATTTCTTTTGTCGAACGTTGTTTGCGTTTGCATCGGATAGTGTAAATTATCTTTGTGATCAAGTATAAAGGTCCTCGTACACTCAAAATGCAAACTTTTTAAAAGACAGCACATGGAGGCACTTCATTTTTGTGGGTGCTCTCCTCCAGACCGACCAACCCGTGCAAGAGACTTTGGGCCCTAATTATGGCCCATTTTAGTGGTCGCAAACGGGAAACCGGGCCGTTTGCAACAGCTAAAGAGCCTTTTCACACGTACTAATCCAATTTGGTGAGCTGGTAACCTATTACCGACTCGCAAAATAGGGTGTAAGAAGGACTCAGAAGGTGCGATAGAAGTGGTACTCCAGTGACTTGATTACTGAATAATACACAATAAAAGGGGAATTAACACTCTCCTGTGTGTGAGTTATGTTTTGGGCATCATCATATTCTCAATTAAGTAGAGCCTTCTTCAGAACAGGTGCCCGGGCTTGAGCATTAATCATTTATTCAGTCCTCCTTTTGCAGTGGAAATGGTACCAGTGAAACTTGGGGATGGGAACTTCTGTACTTAATATTCAATTGTATGCAATAATTTTCCTTTCACCATTACCAGTCAAATGTGTGAGCTTAATTACAATATAAGGCCAGGTAAATAGTCCATTCTTTCAATTTTGCCAGCAGGAAATATTTCATCGCCACTTTTGTAGTTGAGTTTTCACAACAGGTAGCACAGAAATAGGGCTACAGACTCCTGGGCACGCAATAGCTAAAAATGAATTTCCAGCTGTGGTATGTAAGATTACATTCATTTAATGCCTCATAAATAGCACAACAGTGCCAGCTGGAGGCAGATAGAGCCTATTTGGAAGGTCAGACAACACTGTGGGCCTCATTTATGAGAAATGTTGCATCGCTGGCTAAAAACAGCGATGCAACACTTTTCATTGCGCCCTCCTTGCGACACTTTGGATGCACCACAGTACAGCATACAATACGGCGCTCCATGTCGCAAGGATTGACCAGATATTTCAGGAATCCTGACCAGATATTTCAGGATTCCTGACGTATCTGGTGGCGCACTAATGACACACTGCTGGAGTGTTTCGCAAAACACACAACTCCAGCAATGTGTCATTACACACGGGCGAGTCCCAAGTAAAAAGGCCTCCATAAGTCCTTACACCTGCTGTGAAGATTTTTTTACGCCGCCACAGCATCACAAAGTGACGCAATGGCGTTGTACGCCCTTCATAAATAAGGGCCTTTGAGTTTTTTTAAACTGCCTCTAGGCATCCACTGGTTTTACATAAGTGATCTTTTGACAAACAGCTAAGTTGTGTACACATGTTTAAGATATACCAGATAGGTGGAGCAATACTTACATTTGTACTCTCTCCCTTTTCAAAAAAATAAACAAAAAACCATTCCGTTTCAGGGACCTACTTTGAAAAAGATTGGCCTATTCTCTTTAGGTGTTAATAGATGTCAGAAAACGTCTCTTTCCTTTCTGTGAGTGAAATATATGCATTTTCAACTGAAATTCCTTTAGGATAAATAAACCAAAAAAAACCTTAACTTAAGGATCTACAACGGGTGCTATTTGATGACTCACAAACAAGTTAAAGTATTCCTTGAAGTCAATATTTAATACTGATGAAATTTACCCAACAAAATCAATAAGTTGGACTTCATTACTGCATTAACCAGAAAACATTTTGGTTAGAACATCCACCACAGAATCAAATTTCTAATTAACAACGTTTAGGGCATGCACTTAGATTGGATGCACAACCCCGTACTACCTCCAAATAAGACTGTGTAGCACTTTGACCAACAGCCCTTTCACTGTTTTCACCTTTCACAGACAGAGATTTTGTGCCAACCAAAGCCAGAGACAATGGGGAGGTAAACCCTTTGTTGCACGTGGACATGCGCACTGGGATGCATCCTTTTATTTATGAGGGCACAGCTGAAGTACTGAAGACTACTGAAAGCTGAAATTTGCTGGAAACCTCCTGACTATCAAAAAGACTCTGAAACACTGCACTGACTAAAAACAGAGGAAGACTTTAGCAATGTCCTACTTTACAAACTGCCCACATATAATGTTACTCTACCCGTGCAAAAGGGCATAAGGGCCTACCCAACTAAAGTCCCACATCTACCTGCCCCACAGCTACCAATTACAACCGAATCATATGTATATTTGAAACCATACTCTGTGCTGAACACTATTGCTGGCTGAATGGCTGACCGGACTGTACTAAACCGCTGAAAATAGTGTCAAGCTACCAAACCGCACCCACTGCTTTTATGCGGCTGTACTGCAAGGCACGTTGATGTGGACAAAAGGTGGTCTTCACAAAATATGAAACACCAAATTATAAAAAAATAATATTTAATGATTATCTATAAGGGTGGAATCACGAAGGGCCTCGTTTTTATAATTATACACTAACACACACAAATAAGTCTTCTAGAACTGATGAACAAGTTACTTACCTTCGGTAACGATATATCTGTAAGAAACATTAGTTAGTTAGATTCCTTACCTTAGAATATTCCCAGGCGTCAGGCTGGATCCGGAAAGATTTTTCGTCAGCAATACCCTTGTGCGTCGCTAGGCGTTGTCTGCGGCTCCGCGTCAGTCGTCGGCATCGTGATCGCCGGGATGACGCCAGAGTACTTAGACGCCGCCCTTGCGCGCTGACGTCAGTTCTTGTACATAGCTTTCCTCGCCAGGAACGCAGAGCCATGCAAGAAACCGACACTGGTGCCATGAATCTAGGGCCCTGAAAGAGATGACCTTAACTCTAGATAGCAGTTCGCAGTACGGGGAGGATGGGTGGGGCGGTAAGGTAAGGAACTAACTAATGTTTCTTACAGATATATTGTTACCGAAGGTAAGTAACTTGTTCATCTGAGAGAAACACGTTAGTTAGATTCCTTACCTTAGAATAGATACCCCAGCAATACCAACCCCAGTGGTGTGTCTGCGAACCAAGATCACACCACCAAGTCCTGGAGAACAGCCAAAGAAGCCGTCTCTCCGGATTTGGCTGTCCAGGCAGTAATACTTGGCAAACGTGTGCAGCGAGGCCCACGTTGCTGCCTGACGAATGACCTGCAGAGGGACTCCCTGTCCCAGGGCAGTAGTAGCCGCTGTGGCCAGAGTGGAATGGGCCCTCAGCCCCACAGGAGCTTCCTTCTTAGC
The DNA here is from genome assembly GCF_964204655.1 of Triturus cristatus. Lineage (NCBI taxonomy): Eukaryota > Metazoa > Chordata > Amphibia > Caudata > Salamandridae > Triturus > Triturus cristatus. Next base: position 924,934,444 of record NC_140588.1, read on the forward strand.
CAAGGAATAACAGGCCTTAATGCACAAAACAACCCACCGAGAGATGGTTCGCTTGTGCACCGCCCGCCCCTTCTTAGCGCCCACGTAGCCAACGAAGAGTTGGTCGTCCACCCGGAACGGTTTCGTGCGGTCCAGATAGGAGAGCGCATGTTTTGGGTCCAGACGGTGGAGCCTCTCTTCCTCTTTCGAGGGATGCGGAGGTGGAAAGAAGGTGGGCAATGTAACAGACGGGCCGATGTGAAAGGCAGTAACCACCTTAGGGAGAAAGGAAGGACGAGTCCTGAGAACAACCTTGTTCGGATGGACCGAGAGGAAAGGAGGTTTAGAAGAAAGAGCCTGGAGCTCACTTACTCTTCTGGCAGAGGTGATGGCAACCAGGAAAGCAGTCTTAAGAGTCAGAAGTCGAAGAGGACAATTATGAAGTGGCTCAAAAGGAGCGCACATCAGATAGGTTAACACCAGGTTCAAGTCCCACTGATGCATTACGAAAGGGACAGGAGGAAACATGCGAGTAATGCCTTTAAAGAATCTAGCAACAACAGGGGACTTGAAAAGTGAAGGCTGATCAGGAAGCCGTAAGAAGGCAGAAACAGCTGAAAGATATCCCTTGACGGTGCCCAGAGCAGATCCCTGCTGGGCCAGGGAAAGAAGAAAGAGGAGAACTTCAGAAAGGGGCGGAAAGGGGATCCACAGCCTTTGCTGTGCACCATGCCACAAATTTGTTCCACCTGCAGGCGTATACAGTTTTAGTGGAGGGACGCCTGGCTGCTAGAATTACATCACAGACTTCAGGAGGCAAGTCAAATGGCATCAACTGTCGCCGCTCAATCTCCATGCACGGAGGTGGAGGCTGGACAGGTTCGGGTGGAGGACCGTGCCCTGTTGCTGCAACAGAAGGTCGTCCTGAAGAGGCAGTTGAATCGGGGGATCGATTGACAGACTGAGTAGCTCGGGATACAAGTATCTTCATGCCCAATCCGGAGCCACAAGGATGACTTGGGCTCTGTCGCGCCGAATCTTCTTCAGCACTCTGGGCAGAAGTGGTATAGGCGTAAAGGCGTACAACAGACCGCAACTCCACTTGCGACGAAAAGCGTCTCCGAGCGAGTGCCGCCTTGGAAACTCCAACTCGCAGAACTGATGACATTGCGCGTTCTCGTCAGTGGGGAATTGATCTAACCAAGGCTCTCCCCATCGCTGAAACAGGCCTTGCGCCACGTTCAATTTCAGACGCCCTGGCATTCAGAGAGACTGCCAGGTGTTGAACCACCAGGGTGATGCCCTGATGTTCCAGCCATGTCCAGAGGCGCAGAGCCTCCTGACAAAGGGTCCATGACCCCACCCCGCCCTGTTTGTTACAATAGCAAATGGCGGTGGTGTTGTCCGTGAACACCTGCACTACACTTCCCCGTACAGAGGGAAGGAATACCTTCAGTGCAAGCCGGATCGCCCGCAGCTCCAATAGGTTGATATGGAGCCGGGACTCTGCCGGAGACCAGAGGCCGCTGATCTCCGCCTCTCCCATGTGGCCCCCCCATCCCAGGAGGGACGCATCCGTCACCACTACGTGCTCCGGTTGGGGTAAGGAGAGGGATCTGCCACTGTCCCAATCGCGGTCCGTGAGCCACCACTGCAACTGTCTTGCAGTGCCCTCCGAGATCAGGATGTGGTCAGACAGATTGCCCCGATGTTGAGCCCACTGGAACTTCAGGTCCCACTACAGAGCCTGCATCCGCCACCTGGCGTGATGTACCTGCAGGATACAGGACGTCATTAGACCCAGCAGCTGCAGGACCATCCTGACCGAAACTCGGGCTAAAGGCTGAAAGATTGGAATCAGAGCCTGAATATCCAGTGCCCGCTGTTCTGGAGGATAGACCTGAAACAGCGCCGAGTCCTAAACCGCTCCAATGAAAAGAAGCTTCTGGGAGGGACTCCGATGCGACTTCGGCACGTTGATTGAGAACCCCAGCAAATGCAGGAGGTCGGCCGCAGTCTGGAGGTGGGAGACGACTGCCTGGGGCGAGCCCGCCTTCAACAACCAGTCGTCGAGATAGGGGAAGACTGGAACCCCTAATCTGCGCAGATGAGCTGCGACCACCGCCATCACTTTCGTGAACACCTGAGGGGCACTGGTGAGGCCGAAGGGGAGCACAGTAAACTGAAACTGAAAGTGCTCTTGGCTTACCGTGAAACGCAGGTAACGCCGGTGGGCTGGCAGGACGGGGATGTGGAAATAAGTGTCCTGCAAGTCCAACGCTACCATCCAGTCTCCAGGGTCTAGGGCAGCCAGAACCTGAGCTAAGGTGAGCATCTTGAATTTCTCCTTCCGGGGGAAGGCGTTGAAGCTCCTGAGGTCCAAGATAGGGCATAGGCCCCCTTAGCCCTTCTTGGGAACCAGAAAGTAGTGAGAGTAACAACCCCGACCTACTTCTGGGCCAGGAACGCACTCGATGGCCCCCTTGGCCAAGAGGGCCGTAACTTCCTCCTGCAGAAGTTGCAAGTGATCCCCCAACATGCGGTGGTACTGCGGTGGTACTGCGGTGGCATGGCTGGAGGGGTCGCCTCGAAGGGGAGGGAGTAGCCCCTTCGGACGATTTGCAGCTCCCACCTGTCCGACGTGATGGTACACCAGTGGAGCAGGTGATGGCGAACTCTGCCTCCCACTGGCGTGGAATGGGCTTGAAAGGTCGGACTAGTAAGGCTTTGAGGCAGATGCTGCGGGAGCAGATGTGGGCTGACCGGCTCTCTGTCCCTCTGCTCCGCCTCGGCGGAATCCACGTCCGCTACCGTGTTGAGGCTGCTTCTGGGGCCTGTGGCTAGACAGACGTGCGGGGGCGCCCCTTCCTTGGCCACGAAAGGGGCGAAAAGCGGAAGTTTGCAGGACTACGAGGCCCAAGGACTTGGCCGTAGCCCTGGAGTCCTTAAAGCGTTCCAGCGCACTATCCGCTTTGTCGCCAACAAGGCGACGGCCATCGAAGGGCATGTGTGAGAAGTTGGCCTGATGTATGATGTCACTAGTTCTAGTGTACACCTTATATCAGTCCAAATACCCTTATGGTGATTGGTTGTAAAGTCAACCTTATAGACCAGCTATCCTAGTGGTAGCATGGACAAGAGCAGTCTTAGGCTAAACTCTGAATGGCATGTGAAGCCAGCTGTGATACCATATATAATCCCTTGAATACCAAATGAAAGGACACCACAACAGAGATATATATAAAATAAAGTGTATTTATTCTAGTCAAACCCTCAGCACTCTTTATGAGATTAGAGGTAAGTACAACACAGTCTTATTTAAGCATACATTAAGTCACACAGGTAAGTAATACAGTTAGGCCCTAGTAAGTGGTAGAAGGACCACTGTCACGGAAATAGAATAGGCCTAGGCCTAGGGAATCGCTGGGGCTACACTACACTAGCGTTAGTTAGGAAGTGGGAGGCCCACGGGATTCGTGTGCAGAGTGGAAACACTCACGCGTAATGCGTAAAAGTCAATAGCAATAGTACAGTTTAGAAAACGGTAGATTTAGGACACTTCCGGAGTAGCTAGGAAGTTGAGACTTGAAAACTAGACACTAGGATAGTCACTATCCTGATGAGCACCGGAGTACCCAAGTTACCTAGCCCACAGGCTGCGGGTGCATAGGGGTGAAGATGCGTCGGTTTTCGTCGTCGACTCCTATGGATGCCTGAAGAAAGATGCTGACAGGCAGTCAGTGAAGAGTGTCCGGTGGATCCCAAGGCTGGGATCAAGAAGAGAGGAAACCTGCAAGCAGAAGGGACAGAGTCAAGGTCACTAGCCAGTGACCACGTGGAACCAGGAAGGAACCAGGCGATGTCGTGAAGATTGCAGGTGAAGGTGAAGCTAGTCGCTGCAGCCAGGAGGACCAGGAAGCGTCGAGGACGACCAGGACCAGGAGGCGAGCTGCCCCACGAAGGCTCTTGCTGTCGGCGGCGTCGAAGTTGGACTAGGACTCACCAAGCCTTGGCAAGCGGAACCCACGAAGAACAGAGGACTGGCTTCTGGTGCAGACCAGGAAGGTCTGGGGTGCTTCTTCTTTGCAGAGAAGCGGGAGCCAGTCTGGAGGAGCCAAACCAGCGCAGAAGATTTCAGGGTGCGTCGTCACAAAGGCCACTAGCCAGCGGGCAAGCAACCGGACAGACGCGGCAAGCAGGAAAATGCAGAAGGGCCCCACGCAGGACTCGTGGAGTGTGGGGGGCTGATCTTCGGTGCAGATGGTGCTTGGGGTTGGGGCTTCTCAATCCCCGGTGCACAACTTCGAGGGTGCCTCAGAAGCTGCGCTTTAAGTTACTAGCCACTTTTGCCAGGTAGCCGGTCCCACGTCGCTCGTCGCCTCCACGGATCTCAGCTTTGCTGTGGATCAGGGTCGGAGAAGTCTGGAAGTCAAGGCTCTGGTCGGGCTCTGCAGTCGGTTCCTCGTAGAACGTGGGCAAAGCAAAGGGTAGTCTCTTGATGGTGCCTGTTTGCACAGGGTAGCCACTCCTTGGCTACAAGGGAGATTCTTCAGTCGTCTTCTTCTTTCGTCGAATGTCGAAGGTCCAGAGTTTCTGTTCAAGTTTGCAGGTTCAGGATAATCTAAAGTCTTGAGGCCCAACTCCCACTCTTATACTAATCTGGGGGGCTGGGATACCTGCTAGGTCACGCCTTATGGGTGGGACCTGGGAGGGGGTGGTTACACCCACTTCCCTTTGTCCAGTTTCGCGCCAGAGCTGGGGCTGGAGTGCCCCAGCGCCGGTTTGAACTGGACTATGCAAGGAACACCTTGTGTGCCCCAGGCATGTCTCATTCCTTTCAGCCCACCCTGCCCCAATACACTTAAGGCTGTCTGGGGGGGGTGCTAGCACCTCCCCAAGCAGGAAACCTATTGTCCAAGCCTCCCTTGCCAGGATCACTCCCAGCAGCAGGGGGTCAGACTCGTGTCTGTGGCAGCAGCATCCATTTTGGGATGCTGAGGCTTTGGTTAGAGTTAAACAGCAAAGTAGGATTTTAACATGTCTCTCCCCCTAGAAGGGGGGAATAATATCCTCATCACCAGAAATGGTATGGGGGTAATATTCCAAAGTGTTAGACACCTTACACGACATGTTTTGATAAAGCCAAACCATAGTTACCATAACCGTTTAAGATTATAAGGCACTTTAAGAGTATATGGTAGGCTATATCATAGAACAGCTATAAGGACATGGTTCCGAAAGCTGCAGACAGGCTCAGCTCATGCTAGAGCACCATCTCACATGTTACCAAGCACTCTGCCTCCAGGATTGTTAAGGCCTGCCATAGGAGTGACTGATAGGTACACATGTGTCTATATATAAGGGTAGATATAGGCATACTATATCTAAGCAAGGGGTGATTACACGACCTTGCCCCAGCTGAGTGATCAGCCAGTTGTGTCTGATTGGAAGGCCAGACCAGGGGTGGCATAATACATGCTGCAGCCCCTGGGAGGCCTAGGGTACACCTATGCCCTGGGTACCTAGGGTACACTGTACAGGGTCCAATAAGGTGATCCTTACCAATTGGTTATGTACCTAGGGGACATGGAGTCCATTTTAAAGAGAGCAGACAGCCTGAGACCCTGAATGGCAGGATCTCAGGCCAACTAAGTCGAAAAACCAGCTAGACACTAGGCAAAAAGTTGGGGGTAACCATAGTCAGATATCCACCTTCCTACAGCATGTCCATGAGTGTGCTCTGGACATCCCCGGAGAAATTCGTGGATCTCAACCAGGCGTCGCGACGAATCGCCACCGTCGTCGCAATCGCCCTACCTAGCGAGTCTGTGGTGTCAAGCCCACATCGAATGGATTACCGTGCTGCATCCCACCCCTCAGCAAGAGCCTGGGCGAACCGTGTCCGGGCCTCCTCCGGACACTGGGGCAGCACGTCCGCCACCGTATCCCACAAGGAATGGGTGTAACGGTCCAAAAGGCACGCGGTATTAATGGACCGCAACCCCAAACTGAGGGAGGAAAATAGTTTCTTCCCAAACTGTTTCAACCTTTTGGATTCCCAATCCGGAGGAGCGGACGGGAAGGCGGTCTGGGACATAGAGGTTTGGATAACCAGACTCTCAGGGGTGGGGTGCACTGACAGAAAGCTGGGGTCGCCTGGAGCAGGGCAGTGGCGCCGGGCCACGTTTCGGTCCACAGGAGTGACTGAGGAGGGCTTGGACCAGGTGCCCATCAGAATGTCAGTGAGTGCCTCATTGAACTGCAGTAGAGGCTCCGAAGAGCTTACTGGCGGTTGAAGCAACTCAGTGAGGAGGTTAGTCCTCACGGCCGCTGCAGGGAGCTCCAGGTGAAGGGCTTCGGCAGCCCTGCGCAGCACCACAGAATAGGTTGCACCCTCCTCCATAGCCACGGAGGGAGGAGAGATGAAGTCAGTGTCAGGCAAAGTGTTGAGACCACTGGCATCCCCAGCTTGTCTGCCCAGTCCTGACTAAACTGGCACTGCTGTGCCAGAGGGTCCTCAGACCCCTCCCAGTCATCCGTCTCCTGGTAGACAGGTAGAAAGGACGGAGCCGGGCGGTAGATGAAATGCTCATCCATCGCGCCGGAGACGGCGCTGGGCGGTACCGCTCCGACGCCGGACCAGGGATAAAACTGGGGGAGATGTCGTCCGAAGACGGCGCCGGGGCGGTAACACAGGGGTCGGTGCCGGCGGAGGGGTCGTACGGTCAACCAACGTCGACCGGGATCCAGGTCTGGATCCCACGGGAGCCTGCGGCGTTGGGACCGAAGTTGACGACTGCGCCGAGGCCGAAGCCGCCGGCTCGCTAGGCCTCCCAGTCGGGCATGCGGGCACGTTAGAACGAGACTCCTCATGGCCACGAGGGAGTCCCGAATCTCGCCCAAAGTCGCATTAGGCCCAGGGACCGGAGGGTATGGGGTCGGATGAGACTCCTGCGGCTCCGACGGACGGCGCATGCTCTCCCTAGCTCAACTTAAAGAACAAGTTACTTACGATAAGCAGAGGTTGGCCCAGCACTCAAATAAGTGACATGTGAGTGATAATTTATTAATAAACCTTATTCACAATATAACAAAACGCAGTCCATCAGGGTCTTCGCAATCAAAGAAAAGTGCTGGCAGAATTTGATTGTAGATGCAAAAGTTCCTTTATTCTTTATTTGTATACAAATTCATAAAATTTATGATCGCCAACGCGTTTGATCCTCATGCAGACTTCTTCAGGGCTTGCTGTCGTAAACAAATTCTCGAGATGTAATATTTTAAAATGCAATCAGGTTATTGTCATTTGGTTCAACCAATTGTGTAAACCATAAGTTGTTCCAAAATTTAAAAGGACCTGATTGACACGTGCAGTCCTCTATTAAACAGGACTGTGGGAAATGCATCTCCCGTGCTTCTATGAGGTCGCCCGGTTCTGAAAAAAGAATTGGATAAGGTACTTTGACTAGTGCAGGATATTTTGCCCTGTCCTTCCTTTGCATGTTGAGCTTTAAACAAGTTACTTACCTTCAGTAACAATATATCTGTAAGGAACATTAGTTAGTTATAGATTCCTTACCTTAGAATTACCTCCGGGCGTCAGACTGGATCCGGAAAGTTTTTTCGTCAGCAGTACTTCTGCGCGGCGGAAGGTGGCATCGGTCAGCTCCACGTCAGTCGTCGGCATCGTGGTCGCCGGGATGACGCTGCGGCAGCTACTTAGACGCCGCCCTCGCTCACGTCAGTTCTGTACACGACTTTCCACTCCAGAAACGCAGAGCAATGCAAGACACTGACCACTGGTGCACAAAACTAGGGCCCTGAAAGGATGTCCTTAACCTTAAAAATCAGTTTGCAGAACGGGGAGGATGGGTGGGGCAGTAAGGTATCTATAATTCACTAATGTTTCTTACAGATATATCGTTATCGAAGGTAAGTAACTTGTTCAACTGAAAGAAACATGTCAGTTATAGATTCCTTACCTTAGAATAGATACCCCAGCAATACCAACCCTGGTGGTGGGTCTGCGAACCAAGATCATACCAGAAGGTCCTGGAGAACAGAACAGCCAAAGAAGCCGTCTCTCCTGACTTGGCTGTCCAGGCAGTAGTGTTTTGTAAACGTGTGCAGCGATGCCCACGTGGCCACCTGACAGATCTCATGTAGAGGAACTCCTCTTCCCAAGGCAGTAGTGGCTGCCATCGCCCTGGTGGAATGGGTGCATAGCCCCACAGGAGACTCCTTTTTAGCCAGAGAGTAACATGCCTTAATACAAAAAACGACCCATCGAGAAATGGTGCTTTTGTGTACGGCCCGACCTTTCTTTGCGCCCACATAGCCAACAAAAAGTTGGTCATCCACCCGGAACTGCTTTGTGCGATCCAGATAGAAGGAGAGCGCATGTTTTGGGTCCAGACGGTGGAGCCTCTTTTCCTCCTTCGAAGGATGCGGAAACAAGGTGGGAAAAGTAATGGTCTGCCCCATGTGGAAGGCAGTGACCCCATTAGGAAGGAAGGATGGACCTTAGAACCACCTTGTCCGAATGGACAGACAGGAAAAAAGGTTTTGAAGAAAGTGCCTGGAGCTCACTCACCCTTCTAGCAGAAGTGATGGCTACCAGGAAAGCAGTCTTAAGAGTCAAGAGTCGTAAGGGACCGTTATGAAGCGGCTCAAAGGGAGCGCACATTAAATAGGTAAGAACAAGATTCAAGTCCCACTGAGGCATAACGAAGGGGATTGGAGGAAAGAGAGGCATTAAGCCTTTCAAGAAACGGTTAACTACCGGGAACTTGAAAAGAGAAGGTTGATCTGGCAGCCGGAAGAAGGCAGAGATGGCTGAAAGATAGCGCTTGATAGTGCCCAGAGCAGAGCCCTGCTGGGCTATAGAAAGAAGGAACATGACAACTTCAGAAAGAGGGGCAGAAAGGGGATCCAAAGTCTTTTTTGTGCACCATGCCACAAACTTGTTCCACTAGCAAGCGTATACTGTCTTAGTAGAGGGAGGCCTGGCTGCCAAGATAACTTGACAGACTTCGGGAGGCAGGTCGAAAGACGTTAACTGCTGCCGCTCAAGCTCCACGCAAGGAGGTGGAGACTGGACAGGTTCAGGTGGAGGACCGTCCCCTGCTGCTGCATCAGAAGATCCTCCTGAAGAGGCAGTCTGATCGGAGGATCAATGGCCATGTTGAGTAGCTTGAAATACCAGACTCTTCTTGCCCAATCCGGAGCCACAAGAATGACTTGGACCCGGTTGCGTCTGATCTTCTTCAGCACTCTGGGCTGAAGTGGTATAGGCAGAAAGACGAAAAGCGTCGCCTAGCGAGTGCTGCCTAGGAAATTCCAACGCGCAGAATTGCCGACATTGCACATTCTCTTCGGTGACGAATAGATCTAAACAAGGCTCTCCCCACTGTCAAAAGAGACCTTGCACCACCTCCGAGTAAAGACGCCATTCGTGATCCATCATGCACATGCGTCTGAGTTCGTTTACCCTGGCTTTCAGGGAACCTGCCAAGTGTTGAACCACCAGAGATATGCCCTGATGTTTCAGCCATGTTCAGAGGCGAAGGGCTTCCTGACATAGGGTCCACAACCCTACCGCGCCCTGTTTGTTGCAGTACCACATGGCGGTGGTGTTGTCTGTGACCACCTGCACTACTCTTCCCCGGACAGAGGGAAGGAATGCTTTCAGTGCAAGACGAATCGCCCGGAGCTCCAGAAGATTGATGTGAAGCCCGGACTCCGACGGAGAGCAGAGGACTCTGATCTCCGCCTCTCCCATGACGCCGCCCCATCCCAAAAGGGATGTGTCTGTCACCACTGTGTGTTCTGGTTGGGGAAGGGAGAAGGATCTGCCATTGACCCAATCCTGGTTCGTGAGCCACCACTGCAGTTGTTGAGCAGTGCCCTCTGAGATCTGGACGCAATCGGACAGGTTCCCCTGATGCTGCACCCACTGGATTCTTCAGGTTCCACTGAAGAGCCCGCATATGCCACCTCGCATGATCGACCAACAGGATGCAGGAAGCCATGAGGCCCAGCAGCCTCAGTCATTCTGACCAAAACCCGAGATAGAGGCTGAAAGATCGGAATCATAGCCCGAATATCCCAGACTAGCTGTTCGGGAGGATAGAACAAAACTGCGTCGTGTCCAGAACCGCTCTGATGAAAAAGAGCTTCTGAGAGGGAGTCAGGTGTGACTTTGGCACATTGATGGAGAACCCCAGCGAATGCAGGAGGTCGTCCGTCGTCTGGAGGTGGGAGATGACTGACTGGGGCGAGCCTGCCTTCAACAGTCAGTTGTCAAGACAGGGGAAGACTGACACCCCTGATCTGCGCAGATGAGCTGCGACCACCACCATCACTTTCGTGAACACCCGAGGGGCACTGGTAAGGCCAAGGAGGAGCACGGTAAATTGAAAATGCTCGTGGCCTACCGTGAACCGTAGGTAATGCTGGTGGGACGGCAGAACGGGGATGTGAAAATAAGCTTCTTGCAAGTCCAACCCTACCATCCAGTCTTCTGGGTCAACGCAGATAAGACCTGAGCCAGCGTCAACATCTTTAACTTCTCCTTCCGGAGGAAGCAGTTGACGTTCCTGACATCTAAGATAGGACGCAGGCCCTGGTCCTTCTTGGGAACCAGAAAGTAGTGAGTGTAACAACCACAACCTACTTCTGGGACAGGAACGAGCTTGATGGCTCCCTTGGGCAGGAGAGCAGAAACGGCCTGCTGGATAAGGGCCAGGTGATCCCCCGACATGTGGTGGTATCGCGGTGGCATGGCTGGAGGGGTAGTCTCGAAGGGGAGGGATTAGCCCCTTCGCACTATTTGCAAAACCCACCTGTCCGACGTGATGGCGCGCCAGTGGGGGAGGTGATGGCGAATCCTGCTGCCCGCTAGCCCCCTGAACCACGGCGTTGGTTCCCACGTCCCCGGCCGTGCGAAGGTTGGGTAACTTGCTGCAGCTTGTGGCTCTGGGTGGGACGTGGTGGGGCACCCCTTCCGTAGCCACGAAAGGGGCGAAAAGCAGACTGTGCCAGGTGGGTGGAGAGGCCCAAGGACTTGGCCGTAGCCAGTGAGTCCTTGAAGTGTTCTAGGGGGTTGTCTGCTTTGTCGCCAAAAAGGCGACAGCCATCAAAGGGCATGTCCATCAAAGTGTTCTGGACATCTCCTGAAAAAGCAGTCGACCTCATCCAGGCGTAGCGACGAAGCGCTACCGACGTTGAAAAGGTCCTGCCCAGAAAAGCGGCAGTATCCAGCCCACAACGTATCGCAAACTTTGCTGCATCCCTCCTGGTGGCGACAGCCTGGGAGAGCACTGCCCGGGCCGCCTCCGGACACGGAGGCAGCACTTGCGTCATTGTATCCCACACTGAGTGGGAATAATGATCCAAGAGACATGCAGACATGATCCAGGCCCGTGTTGGGCCTGGATCATGTGCCCAAAAGGATGTCGGAGAGGGCCTTATTAAACGGTAGCAAGGGCTCCGAAGAGCTTGCAGCCGGTTGAAACACCTCTGTCAGGAGGTTAGTCCTGACTGCCACCGTAGGAAGCTCAAGGTTAAGAGCCTCGGCCCCCCTACGCAACACCACTGCGTACGACGCTCCCTCCTCCGCAGCCAAGGTAGGAGGAGACAACATGCCATGGTCAGGCGAAGTGTCCAAACCACTGGCATCCCCCAGTTCCTCTCTCCAACCCTGCTCACTCTCCTGGTCAGCTAGACGGTCTCCTGACCTCTCCCAGTCCTCCTCCTCAGTATCTGGGTGCCATTCTGGTTCCAAAGGGGTGCCAGGAGTGAACAGGGGCATAAAAACCCCTCTCGGCGCCAGATCCGGCATCAGGCGATGCCGGTCTGGCTCCGGGTCCACGCCGGCCGGGGGGCCGACCAGCATCGAGTGCGGAAGTGGTGCCGGAGGAAAAGGCGCAGGTGTAGGCGTAATAATGTCAACCGGCGCCGATACGGATCCAGGCCTGGATCCAAGTGGGCCCAGTGGAGCCGGAGACGCCGGTGAAGACCTAGCGCCCCCAAAAGTATACGGTGCAACCGTTGGAAACCTAAATACGAAGGGCTAGATGCGGCTAGATGCGGGAAAAATAAATGTGTTCGCTTCCGCTACAGTAACTGGCCAGGGAACGTGCACCAACTGCAGGAGGAAAAGCCGGCACCCTATTCATTGTGTTTGAGGTAATACTCCCCCCCATACATATGCTAAAGGAAAGTGTATGGCTTTTTTGTTTTTAAAGAGATCCTGTTCGCCACTTTGTTTTGTTTAAGAAAGCAATTCCATAACAAAAACACACTCTACTTTCTGCTTGGCACACAGCTGCACCCTGCCTCTGAAACTAGCATTGGCATAGCCAATAGGTCTCGCTTATAATTGTGTTTGGATTGTGTTGCCTATTGCAACAACTGTAACTACTGTATTCAAAAGTCTATTGCCTATTGAAAGTATTTAACTAAAGCATCTCATTCTGAGAAAGTATATTTTGATACCTACTTGTGGTTCTAAAATAAAACTATATATTTTTATATACAAACCATTGGCCTAGAGTTCAGTTCTTGAGTGTGTGAGACCATTTGGTGACTGAGTGTGTACAACAAATGCTTTACACTGTCCTCTGGTACTGCCTTACTGCTCGACCAAGCTACCACTTTAGAGAGTAAGGTTATACCTAACTTTAACCTCTGCCAAACCTCTGGGGACTGTGGACTCTGTACACCCTGTACCTATTTGGGGACAGCCTTACTGCTCGACCAAGCTACCACTTTAGAGAGTAAGGTTATATCTAACTTTAACCGCTGCCAAACCTCTGGGGACTGTGGACTCTGTACACCCTGTACCTATATGGGGACAGTATATTCAGAGCCCGTTTCTTACAACCACTTGCAATCTGTGGCACCCAGCCCGGCCTGCAAAATGTAACTGGCTGTATCCTGCCTGCTGTAAACTGTTTGCACAAAAGAATTTCAAAAATCTACAGGGAGGGTAGGCGAGCTCTTGCTTGCATATCTCAGAGAGTGTGAATGTTTGATCAACATGCAAGCAGCATGGTTAAATTTGGAAATCCCTGGCCTGTTCCAGTGCACAAAATAGAGGTGAAGTTGTTTCCTAGACGGTGGAAGGGTATAGCTGATTTTCCTAATGTTAGATGGAGAAGACTCACAAAAGAAAGTGTAGATAGAGCACACAAGGCTCTTTTAGATATTAAATTAGGGTTTTTGCTGCTAGAAGCTGCTGATCTGTCTTCTAGTAGCACTGCCATTTGGTAGGTAGTGGAGGTGAAGGGGGACTGGGGTAAGTGTTAAGGTGAAAGGCTGAAGCCAGCCTTTTGTCTTTTCCTCAACACTGTTAAGCGTGAATGTTGGCAGTCAGGTGCAGACATTACACACCTCTTTGTATCTCAGTTATGGGTGCTACAGACTACCCTTGCTGTGAGTAGCATCATTCTACACAAAGTGCCAGGAGAGGATAATTAAAAGAAAAAACATACGCAAACTGATTAAAGTGCAAAAAGAGAATCTGTATCCCAGATCAGCTGTGCCTGTACAAAAGTGTATAAAAGTGGAAGCCCCTAACCCACTTGTTCCAGGTTAAGCTTTTCTTTGACCAAGGAAGGATTGCTCTGCTGAATACTCAGAGGAAGAACTGCTCTGTAACCAGAGCTGAAGCCTACTGGACAGCCAGTTTTTTAGAGGTGACGGGACATCACCTAAAGTCTTGCCTGGATTTAAGAAGCTCTTTTTCTGCGCTGAAGCACCTAGAAGCCAACAATCCTGCAGAGACCAAAGCAGCCTGCCAACCCTACAGGCGGAGCAGTTACTGTCCAAGGAAAGCAGTTTGATTACCAGTGGTGTGGGAGGTTGCCAGAACAGGAATACAGAGAGAGCTATGTGCTCTGTAGAGCAAGGAGACTTTCCATACGATCACTGGAACATGCACCATCGCCGGAGCTCCGCTTGCCTGTCAAGTATCTAGGCGGCAGCATCAACTGCTACCAGCCATAGCTCTGTCCAAACATGGAGAGATCCTCGAACAAACAGGTCTTCTCCCAGAAAAGGGAGCAAGCAAGACGTGTGCTGAAGTCTCCACCAAGGAATCTACTGTGACTAGAACTTTAAGAGGATTGTTTGTTGAACTGACAGCACAAATTATTAAAAGAGGGGTAATCTGTAGTGGACCCTTGATATCGGCCCATGAGCTCAAATTCAGAAAGGAGGGGGCCGGGGACAGAGTACCAAAAGGGAGGCACACCTGTGAGCAGGAAAGAGGGGTTCATGGATCCAAGGTGCAATAGACCAACGCAAGTACAGTTTTTTTAATCTGTAACATGTTAATTATCAAGTTTTAACTGGTGCATTAAACTACAATTCTTTACCAATTACAAACACTTGGTACCCCCTTTAGAAGCCAGGCATTGCTCACCGTTGCTACCACCGAGATTCATGTGCTGATGAGGTTGTATTTGGACCAGTTTTGCAGACCCACAGAAGGAAGGAACCCAAGACAATGTATGAAAATTATCCTAGCCCCAAAAGCTAAGTCCCAATAGTCTGTGCTTGCCATGGGTCTCTCCTCAAATGGGGTGCTGTGCTTACTATGCGTCTCCGGCTGAATGAGGTCAGACGACTAAAGATTTGATACCTGTGTTAGGGTCAGATCCAGAACAGTCACCAGCCCAGCAGGAACTGGTGTTACTTTCATAAAGTGAGTGGAAGCCCACCCCTGCAGTTGTGAGGGGCTGGGAGGAGGCCTAATAGGGTCAAGTCAGCAACAGGAAATGTCAACCTGGCAGAAGTCCGACTAGGGGTCACAACATCTTTATGGGGACAAAGGCATGCTTTGATCTGAGAAACAAAAGACTGGAATAATGCAGTTCCATTACCGGCAGCTGTGGTGTGGTATGAAGCCTGTAGTCTTAGGAGACAAACCTAGCACACTATCACTGAAAAAATATTTTTGGGGTGGAAGAACCAACAATGATCAGGAACAAAAATCTGGATCTGTGACGAAGACCGCAGGAAACAAAGGAACCAACATGGGTAATATGTGCTATATATATATATGCAATTTAAACATCCGTATGGGGGTGACAACAATATAAGGCTCTGCACTGCCACTTCGGTGGCAGGTCAACGCTGCCATCAACTCAGATGGTGATAAGGAGGAGCAATTGCTTCCTATGGGCTCCCACGTGGGGACTTCTTACTTCACGCGGCCCTGGTAGCGAGCCTTCAGCGGCACTGGAATGCGGGGCTCTCGGAGCCACCGGTCGCTGCGGGTTGCCAATATGTAGTGATGGCGGCGGGGACGTCCAAGGCCATTACTTGCCTATACCGCAGGCTGTCGACGGAAGGCTTGCCGCGCCTTGCCACCTTGAGTGGCAAGTGGGAGTTGGACCTTGAGAAACCGATCCCCGAGACTACCTGGTCCACGCTGGTGCGGCGGGCCTGGAAGGGAACGCGCAATGCCCGGTTCCAGTTGGTGCAATTTTTCACGTTGCACAGGGCGTATTTGACACCGGTTAAAATATTGCAATTTTTTGGGGGGGCGCACTCACAGTGCCCGCGGTGCGGAAGAGAGGGCGCTGATTTTCGTCACATGTTTTGGTCCTGCGTCCAGCTGGGTGATTATTGGGCAGAGGTCATGGATTGCCTAAATCAGGTGACGGACCGAGTTATTGACCCGGACCTGGGGGCCTGTTTGCTGCTTTGGTTCCCGCACACCCGCCGGACGAAGGTCACTAGCAAGTTTTACGACTTAGGATTGATAATGGCCAAGAGGGAACTGACTATGCACTGGAAGTCCAGGACGGGGCCTAGCTTCTTGCGATGGAGGGCGGCCTTTGTGCGTTGGGCGGGGGCTGAGGGTGCGCTCCGGTTGCAATTAGCACTTCGGCGGGATGACGAAAAGGCGTTGGCGACGGCCCGGGCGTGGGAGGCGCTGGTGGTTGAACTTCAGGGGCTGATGGCTGACAACGGGGTAGAGGGGGACACATCTGGCGGGCAGGAGGAGGTGGTGAATGGGGAGTAGAAGGGGAGTAGTAGTGATCGCTGGCAACGAGGCTGTGGCTAAGCGTAAGGGAAAGTCACGGATCTCTAGTGGAGGGCGAGTACCCATGTCTGATTTATGGCAGGGAGGGGGCACATCGGGAGCGAGGTGAAAGACAGGAGGCACACTGACATGGGGTGGGGAGGGAGGGGGGAGGGCCGGTATGGGCCAGAAGCTCATTCTCCCGGTTGTTGGCTGGTAACTTTATGTGTACTAAACATTCTTTGGCCGTGGAGGAAGCGGGTTTGTACTGTGCTGTTGCTATGAAAACAATAAAAAATGTTTCAACAAAAAAAAGGAGGAGCAATTGCTGGAAAAATTATGTGGTTTCAGTTTGGCACCTTGGGGAATTCAAAAGGCGAGGAATCGACAGTCAGAAGTAGTCATCATAAATATTATCAATTCCTACTCATGCAAAAAGGCAAGTATCCCATCATAATTGGAAACTTTCACCACTTTCTCATGGGGGCATCAAGCAGATTTTATTAGCTGGAGTATTAGATGCTCCAAAAGGAGATTTTTTTCATGCCACCACAGATTACTAACATTTAGAAACTGTGGTAATAAGGTAATTAAAATGACTGAACTGGAGGTTATACTTGTAGCTTTAGTGACTTTTGATACTTGAATGAAAGCATTATTTAGAGATTTGTTGATAACGATATATAAACAAACATTCACAGGCTGAAAAATCCCTGCACTGGCAGGGTAAGCTGGTATATTTTTAGAATATTTCAGACGAAGATGTGATTAAACACACCAACATATTTAGGTGTAAGAACAAGGAACAACACACTGACAGGTTTCTGATGCTATCTAATGCAACTATATAAACTGGTGGAGGTGACAATTATATAAAACAATTTTCATAGATGACCAATTTTATAAACAGTACTACAATAACTTTGGAAAGTGGAGAACATGAAATTATGTTGCATGGGCTTCAAGAGTGGCCTTTTAAAACAGTGGTCAAGTTTCATTTCGTAAATATTTAAAAGACTCAAACCTTTATCGAAGAGTCCTTGAGTTCGTTGAGGTTGTCCTGCAGAAAATGAATGGAGATGATACATAAGCCGGAATACTGCAGTTCTCAGAAAGAAGAAGCAGGTGGGAGAGGCATGGTTGTAACCTTGAAACAAAACGGCTATTCCTGGGAATAAATCTTAGAGCTCGTTAAAACAGAAAAGTAAAAAAAGCACAGAAAAGTGACCAACATTAGGTCACTGACATAGTAATTTTGTTTATACTTAAAACGAAATGACTATTTGCAGCTCACTGAGAAATACATGTTTATTGACATGTATATGAATATGTGTATATGTGAATAAAAAGAAAGGTGTGCATAACACATCTACCAGTAGGCTATCTAATATTGTATTTAACTCATTCGATGCAGAAGTCATCACAGTCTAATTCGGCAGAGAAGAAATGTGTTGTTGATGTCTACAAGCACATCCAATGTTTATGCCAGATTGCTCCAAATATCTAAAATACTACTTCTGTCATTCTCACATACTGAGCATCAAATAATGAAGGATAGCACCTCAATAACTTTTAGGTCTGGTCAAAACACAGCCCTAGCTGGTCCGCCACGCTCAATTTATCAAAACAAAAACAATTATATATATATATATATACACACACACAAACACACACGCACAAACACACACAAACAAGTAATTTATCTTCGGTAATGCATTATCTGGCAGAGACAGGACCTAGCAACATATTACTTTAGAAACCTCCCCAGGCGCGAAACTGGATCCGGAAACTTTTTTCCATAGTACATCCACGTGCCGGCAAAGAATGTCATGCTTCTCCATATCCACGTCATCCACCGAATGCGACATCAAAGGACTCCATATAACCCCATCGTCAATGTCAGTTTCGTCCGCGACTATTTTCCACACTCAAAAAGCGGAGCCATAGACTGAAACTGCCTATTGAACAATGTGCTTAAACCAAAGACACTCATTTGTCAATAAATATTGAATTCCTAACCAAAAATTCAGTATATGAAAATCATAATAAAAATCCTGAAAGTTAATAGAATTCCTACATCCCACATCACTGGATTCTCCTTTTTTACAAATGATAAAGATACAACAATTGAGACCAAAGAGGACCCAGTTCACAGAGCGGGGAGGATATTTAAGGAATCTGTGGCTAGATCCTGTAACTACCAGATAATGCGTTACCAAAGGTAAGTAACTTGTTCATCTTATAGAGACATTTAGCCACAGATTCCTTACTTTAGAATCAAATACCAAAGCCATACACCCCCCCCCCCCCCCCCCCCGAGGAGGGTCTGTGAACTGTAACAATGAAAACTCTAACTCAGTACATAAGAAGAGAATAGACTGGAAATGTATGATAATGAGGGTGAGCAGAAATATACCTAACCATATGAAGTCCCCGAGAAGGGATCATAGGCAAATAAAGTCGTAAGACATGTACACCATGGGAATAATCTACCTTGCTTTATGAATTGAGACCACCTTCCGATAGTCTGGTAGAAGACCAAAATCAAAAATCTTAAAAAGGGATGCCATGATAAAAGAATTCGAACATTGTGAAATTCGAACACTAATTTGTCTAACCCTCTAGAAACCTCACTTTACAATGTGTGACACAACTTACAGCCCCTAGAGGCAGGGCATAAGGAGAAGAGTTGCCTACCAGCAACTATAGGCAGATACATAATAAAAGGAATTGGCCCGTAAAAAAACACAACAAAGATCCTGAAGTCAGGAATAAAGGTTTTTTACCAAGGGTTGAAACCTCGAGGACCATGCCTCTCACCCTCAGGTATCAATCCATATTAATTATTTGCAGAGAAAAAAATGGTACAGCATTAAAGGGAAAGTTCTTCAAGAACAAATAAACAATGTTTATCAATAATGCACAGCGTTACGACAATCCTAAAAAGGGCGAGATACTAAATAACCTATTCCAATAGAAGGAATAGAATCACTTAAGATACTATAACTGTCTGAATGTCTATAATAGCATGATATAATACCAGAAGTTCAGCGACCACTAATGTGAGAAAACATGAACATGCTCAATATGACTGGCCATAAGCCATAACGTAAAGTAATATGATGTCATAAAAGTTGGCTAATAATGTTCTGTAGCCAGCAGACCTAGAGAACTTCATCTATCACGTAAACGGAAGGCAAGTACCAGACAAAAGCCAAAGCCACTTCAATAATAATGTAGGCTATCAGATACCTTCTGTGAAAATGTCCGAAGAAATTTGGGATAAGACAACCTAGAGACATACCCTAGAAAAACAAAATAGACACATGAGACGACCTATTAGGAGGTCTGTGGACCTAAGCCTCTCATTAAAGGGCAAATTATATGCCCCAATGGGGTACAAATTCAAAAGTACCACAGAGAACTAATCCTACACATAGGGGCCGATTTCGATGTTGGACGGACTCGGGTCCGTCCGACATCGGTCAGGAGGCGTAACCGACCGACCTGCTGTTGTCGGTTATGGCCCTGCAGGGTTCGGTCGCACTCGTATACTTCACAATGGGAGCATGCATTCCGAGCGGAATGCATGCTTGCAATGTCAAAAGCAGGGGTGCAGTTCATCCCTGCACCCTGTGGCCGGCACCCCAAGGTGCCTGCCACCGGGTGCAGGGATCCACAGAGGGGCACCATAGGCTGTCGTCAGCCATCCGGAAATCCGAGTCGGATTCCTTTCCGACCGAACCCATCGGAATGGCTCGGTCGAAATCGGAATCAGCCCCATAGTGTAGAACGCATTTCGCTTAAGCGCGAGACAAAACTCATAAGCTAAGTAACACTTAGCTTGAAAAACGCGGCGCCAGAAGTTTCATACGGCGCTCTTTCAATGCCTTTGATCGAAGACACTGCAGGAACCGCAGTCCTCGGAGCCGCGATGTTCTCCAAGGCACCACAGACAGACAGTATGCGGATCCGTGATCAACATTTGTCTATCACAAGTTCCGCATACTTTAAACCCAGACAACGTAGCTTGTAAAAGCACACTGTTCTCTTGACAATATGTCAGGATGGGCGTGAAAAACTGGCCCCTGACCGTTCCGGATCTGTGTTGCAAGCGCAGCAAAAAAGGAACTGATGTCGGCGAGGGGGTGATATGGACTCCGTGATGTCACATTTGGTGGATGCCAGCAATACGGAGTCTAGTTACGTGCGGACATTCTATATATATTATATATATATTTATTTTGTAGGGAGGAAAAATGCTGGCAGATATGTTTGGCCATCCTGGTTTGAGAATATATATACATCACTCCTTGGCATTCATACCATGAACGGAGACGGACCACGATGCCGTGCTGCAGTATTTTATTGCAGTTATTCGGTCTTATATATATATATAGCAAATCAGGACGGCCAAACATCTCTGCCAGCAAAATATATATATTAGTTGGCAGTTCGGACTGGACTGTTCCCATGAGGAACAGTGTCAAGACTGATTTCCATATGGTTGGGTCCAAACTGGGGTGGGGTAGTGAGCACAAGAATGATGGATTTAACCCAGATTTCTTGACTGGGGGTGAACGTTTGATTCATTCAGCATTCCGTCCATCATTTGTTGCTGCAACACTTAGCTTGAAAGTGCAGCACGTCTACTGAAAATCTAATTGCCCGCCGCCAGCTCTGCAGCCAAATGTGCCCCTCGGCAGAGGGTGAAGTTCCCCAGGTCTGGAGGGAAGCATATCAAACACAGCAGAGGCTGTGAAGCCTCTGGCCTTCATTTGCTAGCCATCCTGCTGTAGGAGGTGTGAACACCTTTTTCCAAGGGCAGGCACTGTTGGTGGCCTTTGAGAGCACGGGCTCTCACCTACAGGGGTACAGAAACTGGTCTGTGGTGGCAGGCTGGACAACGTCAGACAACCAGCACACTAGAGGACTAGTAGGTTTTTAGGGGGTACCCCCGGGTGCATGTTACAATAAGTCTTATACTGGTATCAGTTCAACAAATCCCCAGCACTCGTATTAATCAAAATTTCAAAGTAGTTGTGACGTGTGAGTCAGAAGCAACAATAGCAATAAATTTCTTATGCAAGGTTTAGTCTTCCTTGTTCTTTATTCTCAATGGGACATCCTAGTCACAGCCAACACGTGTTTCGTCGTGTAGGGGCATTAACCCACGACTTCCTCAAGGCTGTGTAAATTAAGAGACAATACATACCATATGGCATTATCAACTTCTAAAAGAGGGTTCATATAAGGTGGCATTGTAAATTACCTCTTAAATTGTTACAAAGAGGTTTCCCATGCAGTGAACCATTATACAAAATTACAAGAACAGGAATCACTTGTAAAATCCGAAGTGAAAAGACGCACAAATGGATACATACAGATGAACATTTGGAAAGAAGTGTACCAAAGTAAAAGAGATCAAATTTATAGTAGGTATCCGATAGAGCTAGCGACCAAAAGAAGATGGAGAGAAATGGAAGGGCGTGCAGAAAACGACGTGATCAGGTCCCGCCTAGTAATAGATTCGGTCACTATGGTGCTGGTCGTGATTAACGTGAAAGTGACTAAGTAGATGGCAACCAGCATATCGAAAAAACGTGATCCGGTCCCGCCTGGTAAGAGATTCAGTTACTCGGGTGCTAGTTGTGGTTTTCGTGAAGGTGAAGAGGTGTTTGGCAACACAGCATGCCCATAATAGTGAGTCCACTCATAGCGAGGACAAAAGTCAAGAATAGTTACCTATTTTCTATTCAATAGGACCTCTATTGTAGGGAAACACAATCAAAGCGCAAGTGCGTTAGTAGTCTAGTTTGCAAACTATATAATATTATCTTAGGTGTGTATCCGTAAATTAAACCTACTTAATATGTGGTTGTAATTCCAGACCACATAGGGTTCAAATCCAAGATTGGAACAGTCAAAATTCGTGGTTCCTTAGCCAGTGAAGCGTATGTTTTGCGCTGAGCTGTAAAGAGTAAATGCGCCGGTCAATAGTGATGCCTAGAAATATATTCTTATGTATATCTCATCATCTAGTGTTGTTATATGACAGTTAAATATCAAAGCTGTCATAGTTCAGCTCACAATTATCTATATTTAACTGTTGTCTACAGTCACCAGATCCCGACATAATTCAGCGTATTCTATTATTACAATTCAAAGGAATAACCCGCCTGGATTCTTACTTTCTACCACGTTCTATCACGTTGTCTCTGTTTTTAGTATTCGCCAAATAAACTTAAAGTCTCCAATCCCTAACATAATCGGTGAACACACCCTCAAAGTAGTATATTCTTACCCAACTTTCCAGTCGGTTTCACGTTGTCTTATCAATTCCCATCTAAACGTTTTCCGGCGAGCCGAGTGCAGCTGTCCGTGGATGCAGATTTCTCCGAAGTGACGAGTGAGCCCTAGTGAATATACTTCCAGGTCGCGTAAAACGTCTTACGTCATGACAATAGAAATAGAAATGAGACTACGTCGAGTCAAGCGGACCAGATGGTTAAACCTTCGTGAAAATAATACGAGATGTATGCGATCACCAAATTCCAGAGTTTCCCAATTAAAAATCATATTTATTAAGCCTAGACAATCACATCTCTTTTAGAATTTAAAAGGGAACTTTTTGAACGCCCTGACTTCTATTACCACTGTGGTTCTTAATTCTCGTTAAAACAAATTACAACGCCTCCAAATCCAGTATGCGTTCAAATATTGTATATCATTGCTAAGTTATTTCCCGTATATGAAGGACAGCATGCTTATTGTCCTTTTATGTATCCGTAGTTCAGAAACCTGGCGCAATACTTAAGTCTCCGAGTCTGTGATGTGAATAGAGTAAATGCTCATATTTGAGCCGTTGTACTTAGATTCCAGTATCAATTGTGTCTCCTCCATTCTCTCCATCAGTTAAGGTCTTACAACAAGGGTGTAAATTGTTGCATACAAGTGAAACGAGTTGTAAATCGAATGGTTGTACATTCCTTACGACATAGACATTGTATCACAGATCGAGTGTGATCTATATAATTAATTCATCTAACATTGAACCAGATTGTGATCATTACGCCCATCGATACACATTGTTACTGTCATCATTTCATACTGGTAGCTGAAACTTCTTGTCTACATAAGGAGCACAGGGAAATTCACATGAGAGGGCCTGCATATTACCTTCCCAAAAAGTAATGAAGCTCATGGTCAATATTTAGGCCACATTCTGTGCTCCTCAATTTTAAAATCCATAATGCTTCCTTGCGTCTCAGTGTTAATTCTCGGTTCCCACCCCTCGGGTGTTTTGGTATATGGTCAATGCCATAAAATTCAAAGCTTTTATTCAATGTTTGTTCTGAGCAGATAGATGTGTGTGCCGCTATGGGGTATCTCATGTCACCATTTTTTACCGCTCGTATATGTTCCCCAATTCTGTTTCTTAAAGGTCTGATAGTGCTCCCAATGTATCTCTTCCCACATTTACATTTGATGGCATAGATCACAAATTTTGGTCAGACATGTGATATTGTGTCTGATTTTAAATGTTTTCCCACCCGGTCCTTGAAATTCAGTGATCCTTGGAAGCGCCCATTTGCATGCCATGCAACGGCCGCAGCCATAAAAACCAATAGAGTGTTGTGACAACCAGTTGTCAACTTGTTTCGGTATTGGGTAGCTGGGGCTCAAGATATTTTTAAGTGTAAAGCCTCGTCTGTAGGTGATATCTGGTCTGTTGTTAATTACCTCATCTAAGGTTTTGTCTGCCTTCAGTAGATGCCAGTGTTTGTTGAGGCTTTTTTTGAGGATCTCTGACCAATTGTTAAAGTTTGTAACCAAACGTATCTTGTCCTCATCTTTTTCTTTTACTGATCGATCTTTCAAAGTGTCTATTCTTTTGACTGCCTCAATTCTTTTCTCTGCCCTTCTTAGGGTCTCATGGTCATAGCCTCTGCTCCTGAATCTAGTTATGGTTCCCTTTTTGTGTTGTTCAAAATCAGTATCTTTGCTGCAATTTCGTCTCACCCTCACCAGTTCACCATAAGGGATGGACCTAATTTGATGTGGTGGATGTGAGCTGGATGCGTGTAGTAGGGAGTTACAGGCTGTTTGTTTTCTGAACAGTCTACTTTGTAAACATTTGTTTTCTACATAGAACTCTACGTCTAGAAATGAGATCTTTTCCTTGCTTTGTTCAGTTGTGAAGTGAATATTATGATCGTTTGAATTGAGGTGTTTGATAAAATCAGTGAGTTTGGTCTGGGATCCTGTCCATATCATGAAACAGTCGTCTATGTATCTCCCCCAGTATAGTATCGAATCATTCCATTGTGTACCCGATGGGCCCCAGATCCTCGTCGCCTCAAACCATCCCATGAAGAGATTGGCATACGAGGGAGAGAATCTGGATCCCATTGCCACACCTTGCTTTTGTCTGTACCATCTGTCCTGAAATAGAAATACATTGTTGTCCAATAGTATTGCCACCATCTCCATTAACATTTCGGTGTGTTCCCAGGTATTTGCTGACCTGTTATTCAGCATTCTTCTGACGGCCATCATCCCTCCCTCCCTCTTGATGCTGGTGTATAAAGCTGTAACATCAAGGGTCACCAATGTCATACCCTCTTCCCAGTTGAAATCGGCTAGGGTGCTGAGGATATGCTTAGTGTCTCTTATGTAAGATGGGAGGTTCACCACCATAGGTTTAAGAAAAGTGTCTACGTACTCAGACATACGTTCAGTTGGACCCCCAATTCCCGATATAATGGGTCTCCCTGGGGGGAATGTTGCATTCTTGATCCCAGACCAAACTCACTGATTTTATCAAACACCTCAATTCAAACGATCATAATATTCACTTCACAACTGAACAAAGCAAGGAAAAGATCTCATTTCTAGACGTAGAGTTCTATGTAGAAAACAAATGTTTACAAAGTAGACTGTTCAGAAAACAAACAGCCTGTAACTCCCTACTACACGCATCCAGCTCACATCCACCACATCAAATTAGGTCCATCCCTTATGGTGAACTGGTGAGGGTGAGACGAAATTGCAGCAAAGATACTGATTTTGAACAACACAAAAAGGGAACCATAACTAGATTCAGGAGCAGAGGCTATGACCATGAGACCCTAAGAAGGGCAGAGAAAAGAATTAAGGCAGTCAAAAGAATAGACACTTTGAAAGATCGATCAGTAAAAGAAAAAGATGAGGACAAGATACGTTTGGTTACAAACTTTAACAATTGGTCAGAGATCCTCAAAAAAAGCCTCAACAAACACTGGCATCTACTGAAGGCAGACAAAACCTTAGATGAGGTAATTAACAACAGACCAGATATCACCTACAGACGAGGCTTTACACTTAAAAATATCTTGAGCCCCAGCTACCCAATACCGAAACAAGTTGACAACTGGTTGTCACAACACTCTATTGGTTTTTATGGCTGCGGCCGTTGCATGGCATGCAAATGGGCGCTTCCAAGGATCACTGAATTTCAAGGACCGGGTGGGAAAACATTTAAAATCAGACACAATATCACATGTCTGACCAAATTTGTGATCTATGCCATCAAATGTAAATGTGGGAAGAGATACATTGGGAGCACTATCAGACCTTTAAGAAACAGAATTGGGGAACATATACGAGCGGTAAAAAATGGTGACATGAGATACCCCATAGCGGCACACACATCTATCTGCTCAGAACAAACATTGAATAAAAGCTTTGAATTTTATGGCATTGACCATATACCAAAACACCCGAGGGGTGGGAACCGAGAATTAACACTGAGACGCAAGGAAGCATTATGGATTTTAAAATTGAGGAGCACAGAATGTGGCCTAAATATTGACCATGAGCTTCATTACTTTTTGGGAAGGTAATATGCAGGCCCTCTCATGTGAATTTCCCTGTGCTCCTTATGTAGACAAGAAGTTTCAGCTACCAGTATGAAATGATGACAGTAACAATGTGTATCGATGGGCGTAATGATCACAATCTGGTTCAATGTTAGATGAATTAATTATATAGATCACACTCGATCTGTGATACAATGTCTATGTCGTAAGGAATGTACAACCATTCGATTTACAACTCGTTTCACTTGTATGAAACAATTTACACCCTTGTTGTAAGACCTTAACTGATGGAGAGAATGGAGGAGACACAATTGATACTGGAATCTAAGTACAACGGCTCAAATATGAGCATTTACTCTATTCACATCACAGACTCGGAGACTTAAGTATTGCGCCGGGTTTCTGAACTACGGATACATAAAAGGACAATAAGCATGCTGTCCTTCATATACGGGAAATAACTTAGCAATGATATACAATATTTGAACGCATACTGGATTTGGAGGCGTTGTAATTTGTTTTAACGAGAATTAAGAACCACAGTGGTAATAGAAGTCAGGGCGTTCAAAAAGTTCCCTTTTAAATTCTAAAAGAGATGTGATTGTCTAGGCTTAATAAATATGATTTTTAATTGGGAAACTCTGGAATTTGGTGATCGCATACATCTCGTATTATTTTCACGAAGGTTTAACCATCTGGTCCGCTTGACTCGACGTAGTCTCATTTCTATTTCTATTGTCATGACGTAAGACGTTTTACGCGACCCGGAAGTATATTCACTAGGGCTCACTCGTCACTTCGGAGAAATCTGCATCCACGGACAGCTGCACTCGGCTCGCCGGAAAACGTTTAGATGGGAATTGATAAGACAACGTGAAACCGACTGGAAAGTTGGGTAAGAATATACTACTTTATGAGGGTGTGTTCACCGATTATGTTAGGGATTGGAGACTTTAAGTTTATTTGGCGAATACTAAAAACAGAGACAACGTGATAGAACGTGGTAGAAAGTAAGAATCCAGGCGGGTTATTCCTTTGAATTGTAATAATAGAATACGCTGAATTATGTCGGGATCTGGTGACTGTAGACAACAGTTAAATATAGATAATTGTGAGCTGAACTATGACAGCTTTGATATTTAACTGTCATATAACAACACTAGATGATGAGATATACATAAGAATATATTTCTAGGCATCACTATTGACCGGCGCATTTACTCTTTACAGCTCAGCGCAAAACATACGCTTCACTGGCTAAGGAACCACGAATTTTGACTGTTCCAATCTTAGATTTGAACCCTATGTGGTCTGGAATTACAACCACATATTAAGTAGGTTTAATTTACGGATACACACCTAAGATAATATTATATAGTTTGCAAACTAGACTACTAACGCACTTGCGCTTTGATTGTGTTTCCCTACAATAGAGGTCCTATTGAATAGAAAATAGGTAACTATTCTTGACTTTTGTCCTCGCTATGAGTGGACTCACTATTATGGGCATGCTGTGTTGCCAAACACCTCTTCACCTTCACGAAAACCACAACTAGCACCCGAGTAACTGAATCTCTTACCAGGCGGGACCGGATCACGTTTTTTCGATATGCTGGTTGCCATCTACTTAGTCACTTTCACGTTAATCACGACCAGCACCATAGTGACCGAATCTATTACTAGGCGGGACCTGATCACGTCGTTTTCTGCACGCCCTTCCATTTCTCTCCATCTTCTTTTGGTCGCTAGCTCTATCGGATACCTACTATAAATTTGATCTCTTTTACTTTGGTACACTTCTTTCCAAATGTTCATCTGTATGTATCCATTTGTGCGTCTTTTCACTTCGGATTTTACAAGTGATTCCTGTTCTTGTAATTTTGTATAATGGTTCACTGCATGGGAAACCTCTTTGTAACAATTTAAGAGGTAATTTACAATGCCACCTTATATGAACCCTCTTTTAGAAGTTGATAATGCCATATGGTATGTATTGTCTCTTAATTTACACAGCCTTGAGGAAGTCGTGGGTTAATGCCCCTACACGACGAAACACGTGTTGGCTGTGACTAGGATGTCCCATTGAGAATAAAGAACAAGGAAGACTAAACCTCGCATAAGAAATTTATTGCTATTGTTGCTTCTGACTCACACGTCACAACTACTTTGAAATTTTGATTAATACGAGTGCTGGGGATTTGTTGAACTGTTACGTAGAGCTCTTGCTCTTCTGTGTAGGGTTGGTGGTTTCTCTATACCTTACAGCACCGTCAGATTAATTGTATGTTAACATATAAATGTGAATCTCCCTTTTAGCGCCGAATACACCTATGACCAATACCACTACTTCTAACTTTATACTGGTATCAGCATAGATTTATTGAGATGAGATGTTCGATACCAAACACCGATTATTTTCAGTGCAGCCATTATGTAGCTGGGCAATTTGTAATGACCAGTGCCCAGTACATATGCTTAAGATGGCTTCCTGATCCCTTGCAATGCCCTAGTAATTGTACTAGACATCACAGGGTCATACCTGCTCATGCAGATATGTCCTCACATGAATTATAATACACCATGCCTTAGCGCTCTAAGGCCTGTTGTAGGGATGACTTACATATAAGACATGAAGTGTACTTGGGCATTGCACACAGAGAGTGTGTAATGTAGTTTTCAGAAGGATTTTCACGCATCCTATAATGGCAATCTGCATACAGTTTTGGTGTGGGTCCCGTTGGGTGGCATAATACATGCTGCAGCTGATAGAGACCTTCTTTAGTACCCATGGCCTAGGTACCATTTACCAGTAACTTACAGTGGTGCGTGCTAAAGTATTTGCCAATTGGGGTACAATTGAGCATGTTCCAGTTTTTAGGGAAAGAGCACTGGGGATTGTTTAGCAGGGACCCAGTGCATATGCAGTCAAGAACACCAGTGGGCAAAAAATGGGTGGTGACCAAGTCAAAAGTAGCACTTTCCTACACCCGCTATTCAACACCACATATGACACTGAAGTTAAGGTCTTCGGAGCCTCGAACGAGGTAATGTTATCTTATTGGAGAAACATTCACTGCATAGGTACACTTACAGACGACTTACAGGACTGTTCTTCTGGAATTAGTGTAAGTAGGGGCCCATGTCTAAGAAAGCACCAGCAGTTCAAGTTTACCTGCCCTGGGGTGTCCAGGTGCAGGGGTGCTATACGCGGTGTTAGCCTCAAACGCTAAAGTCATTGGGAAAAGTACCAGTAAGAAAAAGACTGCAAGTGGGGACTGGGGCACTAGTCTTTGCAGAACCCAAGGGGGTCTCGACTCTTGAGGGTCTCAGGCACAGAGAGATACCATTGGTCTAGTTGAGCCAGGCTAGGGAGCTCAGGTGCAGAGGTGTTTTGTCCAGTGGGTCGGCGAGTTACAGGCTGTCACAGTTCTTGGTGTACCTGCAGCAGAGGACAAAGAAACACAGCAACGTCACTCCCGGTGAGGAGCTGGCCTCTCTCGAAGTCCCTCGATGTGCAGGTAAATTTTGGTAGCGGTGGTGTTCCGACTGACCACAAATACAAGCCTTGGTGCCTGCAACTGACTCCAGTACCCTGGGTATTGGTGCAGTAGGGGCTCCTGGAGGGTCTAGAGGCTCCGTACTCGCGGGGGAACTTGGGCTGACCTTTGGGAGCCTCGAAGTCCTCCTTCTGTAGCCCTGCTCCCTCGGTAGGCCTAGGGGTCAACAGAATGTTGTACTGGGGAGATGCGGTTGGTGCCTGCTGGCGCAGGGAAGTGCCTCCTCCACTTCAAGTGAGATGCTGCTGGGTCGATGAAGTGCTGGGCAGACCTGAAAGGTTTTGGGGAGCTGTTCTGCTTCTGGATAAGTTGTTCTTAGTGACTGTCCAGGCAACAGCAGCCAGGCAAGGTTTTGCGGTAAGTTCGGTGCTGGTCCACAGTTCTCATGTCTTCGGCTCTTCTTTGTCCTTCTCCTTTCAGGCAGACGAATCAGAGTTCCTGGTGTCAGGGGGGCCACCTAAATATTACATTTAGGGGTGTTAAGGAGAGTGAAGGCTTGTAGCCAACGAGCTACTTATCCACCTATATGACCAGTTCCTGTGGGGAGTGGGCATAACCCTGTACCAGAGTTGCTAATTTCACCAAAAACAAGATGGTGGAATCCTTCTTTTGTGGAACAGATCAGGTAGCCCACCTTTGGGGTGTGACTAGCCTGGAGGTACAACAAGCCGACTTGCTTAGCTAATTTCCTGCCTGTCCTGATCCCAAATAGGCTTCAGGGTGGCATTCTCCAGGACTGGAGGCAGCCAGGGTCGCTTATCAAAAGCGGCAGAGGTTTTGAAGTCTCTGGCCTTTGTATGTAGATTTACAAGCCATCCTGCTGGAGGAAGTGATGACACTTTCTCTGGAGCAGGCATTATTTCCTGACCTCGGAAAGGGCTGGCTCTCACCTACAGGGGGTCAGGAGCTCATCTGTGGTGGCAGGCTGGACGATACCAGTCAGCCAGCACAATAGAAGACTAGTATTGTTCAGGGGGCACCTCTAAGAGGCCCACTGGATGCCCTTTCACAATAAATCCAATACAGTATGGATTTATTGAGACAAAGTGTTTGATCCCAAACACCATGTGTTTGATTGAAGCGGTTATGTAGTTGGGTACCTCATAATGACCAGTTCCTAGTAAATACCTCTAGATGGCTACCCTGTTCACTTGCAATATCTAGTAATGGAACTAAACATGACAAAGGCCTATCTGCTCATGCAGATATGTCCTCACATAAAATACAATGCACCCTTCCTTAGGGCTCCAAGGCCTGCTGTAGGGATGACTTACACATATTACATGCTGTGACTTTGGCATGATAAACAGTGAGGGTGCCCCGTCATATTTTCACACATGGGTTGCACCACATCACAAAGCATGCAATGGCAGTCTGCATGCAATTTGTATGGAGGTCCTTTAGTGTGGCATAATGCTGCAGCCCTCTTAGTATCGATACCCTAGGTACCAGGGGTACTATTTACTAGGGACTTACAGGGGTGCTAAAGTATGTGCTAGTTAGAACACAAATTGACCATTTTACTTTGGTTTTAGGGAAAGAGCACTGGCACTGGGTCAGGGTTAGCAAGAACCCAGTGCATATACGTCAAAAAACATCAGTACCAGTGGCAAATAGTGGAGGTGACCATTACAGAAAGGGGCACTTTCCTTCAGTGTATAATCCATGGTTTCCAGAACCATTTACTATTATTAGTGGAAGCTCCACTATCTCTTTCAGAGACTAAAGCGTGCACCCTAAATGGACCACAAACAGATGACCTGTCGTGGTGCTCTAAAAGCATAAAAATTACAAGCAACGTAATTACCAGAGAGCACAACTGATTTATACTTTGCTAAATTACTCATTGTTCTCAATGGGAAAGTGAGCATATGACCACCTAGATTAGACAGCTTTTTAGTGCTCTCCTAAAAGTGTATTAAGAGCAGGCGAAATCTCAGTTTTTAAAGTTCATTCCATTATGTTGTTGCTTTTTGGGAGCTCCTAGTTCTAGATCGGAGAGTTCTATTGTGTGTTAGTGTCAGTGATTTGCATTACACTCCCCGCATAACTTTAACCAATGAATTTATCAGAAATGAGGAGATGGGACTTAA
The DNA here is from genome assembly GCF_964204655.1 of Triturus cristatus. Lineage (NCBI taxonomy): Eukaryota > Metazoa > Chordata > Amphibia > Caudata > Salamandridae > Triturus > Triturus cristatus. The sequence goes on from NC_140588.1 coordinate 924,965,969, forward strand.
TTGAGCTATGTTCTTAACAGCCCTCTCTCTATTTTTCCAGCACCTGCAGTATTGAGATTTGGACGCACTACTTACATAACATTGCAATAATCCAACTTTGCACCGCATATTGTTCTACCAAGGATAGACTTCTGTTATTCTTTTTGTAGGTGGTAGCTAATAGGCCATGGACTATGTTCCAAACTCGCGCTCAGATTTTTGGTATTTCAATTTGTTCATTTTTTCCAATCTTACACCTGTGCTGGGCAGGAATGTACGTCTCCAATGCACAAGTTACTTACTTGTGTAACGACATTAGTTAGTGATAGATTCCTTACCTCAGAATATCCCCAGGCCTCAGACTGGATCCAGAAAGTTTTCGTCAGCAGTACCCTTGCGCGTCGGTAGGTGGCGTCGTCTGGCTCCACGTACGTTGCTGGCGTCATAGTCGCCGAGATGACATCGTCGGAGCTACTTAGACGCGCCCAAGCGCGCTGACGTCAGTTCTGTACACAACTTTTCTGCGCCAGGAACGTAGAGCCATGCGAGAGACCGACTACTGGTGCAACAGATCTAGGGCCCTGAAAGGGATGACCGGAACCCTAGAGAACAGTTCGCAGAACGGGAAGGATGGGCGGGCAGAACGGGAAGGATGGGCGGGCGGTAGAGGAATCTATCACTAATTAATTTCTCTTACAGATATATCGTTATACAAGTAAGTAACTTGTGCATCTGCAAGAGACACGTTAGTGATAGATTCCTTACCTTAGAATACATACCCAAGCAATACCAACCCCGGTGGTGGGTCTGCGAAGTGAAATCACACCAGAAAGTAACGAAGAACCAACCGGCAAAAGAAGCCGTTTCTCCAGACCGGACTGTCAAGGCAATAGTGCTTAGTGAAAGTATGCAGTGATGCCCACGTAGCTGCCGGACAGATATCTTGCAGGGGGACACCACGTCCCAATGCCGTAGTAGCTGCTGTCGCCCTGGTAGAATTGGCGTGCAGCCCAACCGGAGGTTCCTTTTTAGCCAGAGAGTAACAGGCTTTAATGCATAAGACAACCCATCGGGAGATAGTCCGCTTCCGCTTGTGCATAGCTCGGCCTTTCTTGGCGCCCACATAGCCAACAAAGAGCTGGTCATCCACCCAGAACTGTTTTGTACGGTTGAGAGAGAATGAAAGTGCACATTTTGGGTCCAGACAGTGGAGCCTCTCCCTCTCTTGAAGGATGCAGAGGCGGAAAGAAAGTGGGTAGAGTGACAGTTTGCCCAAGATGAAACGCAGTGACTACTTTCAGTAGAAAGGAGGGACGTGGTCGAAGCACAACCTTGTCCGGATGAATCGCTAGGAAAGGAGATTTACATGAAAGAGCCTGAAGCTCACTGACACGCCTGGCGGAGGTGATGGCCACCAGGAAGACCGTTTTTAAAGTTAGTAACCTCGAACGACAGTTATGAAGAGGCTCAACGCTGGTCCGTGATCCACCATTGCAAGTCCTGTGCAAAGCCCTCCGAGATCTGGACGAAGTCGGACAGGTTTCCCCGATGCTGCGTCCAGTGGAACTTCAGGTCCCACTGCAGAGTCCGCATATGCCACCTGGCATGATTGATCAGCAGAATGCAGAAGGCCATGAGGCCCAGCAGTCTCAGGGTCTTCCTGACCAAAACCCAGGACCAGGGCTGAAAGATCGGAATCATAGCCCGTATGTCCCGAACTCGCTGTTCGGGAGGATAAACCCAAAATTGGGCCAGAACCAGAACCGCTCCGATGAAGAGGAGCTTCTGAGAGGGAATCAGATGCGACTTCAGCACGTTGATGGAAAACCCTAGCGAATGCAGGTGGTCGGCCGTAGTCTGGAGGTGGGAGACTACTGCCTGGGGCGAGCCCGCCTTCAACAGCCAGTCGTCGAGATGGGGGAAGACTGAAACCCCTGATCTGCGCAGATGAGCTGCGACCACCTGAGGGGCGCTGGTAAGGCCGAAAGGGAGCACAGTGAACTGAAAGTGCTCGTTGCCTACCGTGAACCGCCGGTGGACTGGCAGGATGGGGATATGAAAATAAGCATCCTGCAAGTCCAACGCTACCAGCCAGTCTTGCGGGTCTAGGGCAGACAAGACCTGTGCAAGCGTGAGCATCTTGAACGTCTCATTCCGGAGGAAGCGATTGACATTCCGGAGGTCTCAGATAGGACGCAGGCCCTTGTCCTTCTTTGGAATCAAGTAGTAGTGGGAACAACCACGACCTACTTCTGGAATCGGAATGCGCTCGATGGCCCCCTTGGCCAAGAGGGCCACAACTTTCTGCTAGAGAAGTGCCAAGTGATCCCCCGGCATGCGGTGGTACTGAGGCGGCATGGCTGGAGGGGTAGTCTCGAAGGGGAGGGGGTTGCCCCGTCGGACTATATAGTTCTGAGCCAAGCTTAACGGCGTAGTGCCACCGTTGTGGAAATTGCCCTGCCGAGGGAGTCGGCTGTGTCAAGACCACAATGGATAGTGAATTTCACAGCATCTCTCCCTTCAGTAAGGGCTTGGGAGAGCACCGCCTGAGCCTCCACTGGACACTGAGGCAGCACCTGTGCGACTGCGTCCCACACAGATTGGGACTAGCGGCCCAAAAGGCATGCAGTATTCACCGCCCGCAAGCCGGAACTGGCAGAGGTGAAAATCTTTTTCCCCAAACTGCTCCAGTTTTTTAGATTCCTTGTCCGGAGGTGCGAAAGGGAACACGCTCGGAGAGGCAGAGGCCTGTACAACCAAACTCTCAGGTGTTGGGTTTTTGCGTGAGAAAACTGGGGTCGCCCAGGGCCGGGCGATGACGCCGTGCCACACTCTTATCCACAGAAACCCCTGTGTTAGGCTTGGTCCACGTGCTTAACAATGTCTGTAAGTGCGTCATTAAAGGGCAGTAGCGGCACCGCAGAGGAGGTCGCTGGCTGCAGCACCTCAGTCAGGAGATTGGTCCTTATAGGCACAGATGGGAGCTCGATGTTAAGAGCCTCAGCCTCCCTACGTAACACCACAGAAAAAGTCCCAACCTCTTCCGTAGCTACAGAAGCAGGGGACAGTGTACTAGGGTGCGGAGAGAAATCCAGATCACCTGGACCTTCCATATCACCCTCCCACTCCGGTTCATCCTTGCATTGAGCTGCGAGAGGGTCCTCGGACCCCTCCCAGCACTCCCCTTCGTCCACCAGCCGGTAAGGACGAGGGGCCCGGGGAAAGGGAATAAACTCACCACCTGGAATTGGAATCAGAGGAGAATAGACTGATCCTGGGTCGACGTAGTCCGGCCCCGTAGGCAACGTCGTCGTGTCTGGCATCGGCCGAACAGGGTATCTTGCCAGCGTAGCCGGGGCCAAAGGCGGCAGCACGGGGCAGAACCATCCCACGGGTCCACGGGGCCCAAAGGAGCTCCGGAGGGATCCGATGGCGGAAACAAACGGCACATGGCCGTCAGGAATACCTGTATTTCTTCCGAAGTCGCGTGCAGGCCCAGAAAAGGTGGGTAGGCCACAGGCAACAAGGAAGGCTCCATGGGAGCCGTGGGGGAGTGACCACCCGGCCCCTCCACCGTGTCCCGCGACCGGTGAGGGGTAGACGAAGAGCAAAGTCGCTTCTTCGACTTCTTATGGCGCCTTGACTTACCTGTCCCCAATTCCGACGAACGATGGTGTCAGCCCCACGACCTGTCCCTTGACCTCCCACGGAAGTGGGACCTTGAGCGGTGCGGAGCAGACTGCTGGGCCTCCAACAACTTTCGGGAACGCTCCCGCAAAGCCTTGGGCGCCATGGCCCGACAATCGGGGCACAACTCGGGGTCATGGGCGTGCCCCAAGCAGAAGAGACATACGTCATGCGGGTCCGCGACTGACATGCTCCGACGGCAGGCCCTACAGGACTTAAACCCGGGCATCTCTTCTGCACCAGGAGTCGAGTACTGGACAACAAAACAAGATAAACAAGTCTCAAAAAGCAAGTTAAAAGATTAACTATGAGTACCGTTCTCTCTCGGATCTGTGCTTGCTGGCACGGAAAAAGAAAGAACGGACGTCAGCACGCGTGGGCACGTCTATGTAGCTCAGACAACGTCATCTCGGCGATTACGGCGCCAGCAATGTACACAGAGACGCATGACAACGCCTACCGACGCACAAGGTTTCTGCTGACGAAAAGTTTCCGGATCCAGTCTGACGCCTGGGGATATTCTAAGGTAAGGAATCTATCTCAGATACTTCACACTAGAATGCTAGAGCTATGTGCTCTGGCCCCGGCCACTATCCCACGGAAATGCAAGACCTCTGTGGGAGGAAGCTCCTTCTCTTACCTCGCTGCGAAGACCTGGAACACTCTAACTCTACATCTCAGACAGTCACCTTCAAAGCCTCAATTGAGGAAGGACCTCAAGACCTGGCTCTTCTCCTGAACTGCAGAACCCCCTCCCCCAGCACCTTGACATAGGTGATTAGTTGTACTCTATAAGAACCATAATTGATGTGCAGGTAGTAGATCCGCACTTTCCTGCCCTGATCGTACTTAACATCCGAACCTACAGGTTCTGCTTGAAAAAATCTTTTTTGAAAAATCAATAATACTCTTCAAACAATAGTATTCAAGTCTTTTAGCTGTTTATTCCCAACAATCTTTTTTTTTGTTTGCAATCAAAACCCTTATATGGATTCCAGTTTTGATGCTTGTCAATCCATCAAACTTATTTGATAAATCCAATTTTATAAGTGCCTGTTACCCAATGCATTGTGGGTCAAATTACCCTTATTCAGGGGTCTCTGAGAAATGTAACTATGATGAGATATCAGCACAGTGTCTCTACTATAACAATTCAAATGATGAATGTGAAGTGCATCTTTATAAACCACACTAGGTGACTTTGTGCTAAAAAAATCCAAAAGCAGGTCAGAAATGTGCACAAACCTTTCAGAATAGACTTGGGCAATTAAAGAATCTCGTTCAGAATCAAGGAAATTGTATGTCCTGCTATCCGGGTGTGACCTTATTAAACCTGTGGCAAGTGCCTCGCAGGATGCAAGCTTGTAAAAACAACCATGTGCAATTTGCAGTTTCACCCAGAAACAGGGAAAGTGTGCGTGCTTTCATTGAAAAATGACAGCGTTAAAAAATGGTAAGTGCACCGAATTGGGCCATAGCATTCGGGCTTAGTGTGTTCAACAAATCCACTATTTTGAAGAGCTCCTTTGTGTGGTTGGCCCTCTTCGACTACTTCCACAGCAAAATCGGCACCATCTACAACAATTTTGACCCCCAACCCACCTCTCAGTCTCGACAATCTTGAACTCCCAGCAAACACCAGCCAGACAATCACCACGTGGTGTCCACTTACCACTCAGACCACCACAGCTATCATATCATCCATCCACTCCAGGGTGCCCACTGACCAAAGCCACACCACCATTTAAACCTCAAAACCAACCCAATCAGCACGTAGCTCACTGACATCCTCAGCAACTCAATCTCCACAGCAACCTTCATGGAAAGATGGGAACATGCAAAGGTCAGACCCCTCCTAAAGAAACCCTCTGCGTACCCCAGCGACCTAAAAAAAACTACTTACCGATCTCCCTGCTTCCCTACCTAGCCAAATTTCTTGAGAAAGCCATCAAACAGCTCACTGAATACCTGGAACATAACCACCTGCTTGACGTCTCACAATCAGGATTCCATACCAACCACAGCACTGAGACCATGCTGATCGCTGCCACAGACGACTTCAGAACTCTCCTAGACAGTGGAGACACTGTGGCCCTGATTCTCCTCGACTTCTCCGTTGCGCTCAACACCATCTCCCACCACACCCACATCGACAAACTCTACAACAATGGCATACAGCAAAACGCCTTCAAGTGGATTGCCTCCTTTACAAGATGCACACACAGCATCCAACTGCCTTCCTTCCCCTCCGCACCCAAAGACGACATATGTGGCGTACCACAAGGATCATCCCTCAGCCCCACCATGTTTAACAGCTACATGACTCCCCCTCACAGACTTCTTCGGATACCACAGACTCACCATAATCTCCTATGCAGACACTCAACTAATCATCTCACTTACCGAGAACCCCCCCAAGCGCCAAAAACAAGTTCTGCAACACCATGACCAATGTAGCCAAATTTATTAGAGACAACTGCCTCAAACTCAACTCAGACAAAACAGAAGTACAGATCTTCGGGAAGAACACATCCGTATGGGACACAGCTGGTTGCCAGCAGAACCTGGACCTACATCCACACTGACCGACCATGCATGCATCCTCAACATCATCCTAGACAGCTAGCCGACCATGAAACAAGTCAACGCAGTCACCTTCTCCTGCTTCCACACCCTTTGCATGCTCTGCAGAATCTTCAGATGGATCCCAATCAACACCAGAAAGACCGTCACTATAAAACTAAATCCTAACCTTTCAGTTTGCAGGAGAGCCTGGAAACCCCCATCTCTTCAGACTACAATTCCCTGATTAACTCAATGCTAACTCCTTCCCGGCTCCTTTTTAGCTGTTCATGGTTCACTTGATACTTTAAAGCACTTTGTTGCCCGGTGGCTAGGCCAGCAATAGGATATATAAAATTAAGTTAATTCAGCCTTCTAATTCAGACAGAAGCAATTTAAGTCCAGCCATGACTGTATTCCAAACTTCCTGTTACTTTCGTATTATACTTTCTTGAGCATTTAGTGACTTTAAAATCACTTGAGAGTCTTGCACAGTCAAGAAGCCTCAATGTCTTCGGGAAGGAATCCTGAATCACATGACCAAACAGCTATATTTAACAGACAGAAACTGGATAGTTTTGCACTGTCCTCGCATCAATTTGCAAGATAGGAACACAGGTGCAAAGGGGAGGCAAGTGCCAAGATCGTCCTTCTCACGTGTGCAGCTACAGTAGCCCATCAATTGGGTAATTTTTTAACAGTTTTTCCCAGCTTTCCCTTTTTTCAATCACAGAGTCTATTCTATAATTCTTTAATCCTTTACACAGAAGATAAGGTATCTGAAGTGGTCTAGTTTGTACAATCTTGTGCGATACAAAGGTCACAAAGTATAACAAAGACAGTTGGAGAAAAGTAGAATTGGGAGACCAAATTTTGAAGTAAAGAGGGATGTAACCTAATTAGGATTTTGTAAGGGAAAATTAAAATGTGTGGTGGCTTGCAAAGCAATGCTTGAAACCCGCTTACTATCCTAGCTGAAGATATCACCACTAAGCTCTTTTCATGTTAAAAGTCTTACAGAACTTGAATCAAACGTTTCGATGATAATATGGTTGTGGCATTAGCAGTTTTTGGTGAACAGAATTTTGCAGTCTTTTCAGAAAACGAATGAGTGCAAAGAACATTGCAGCCAGGTAACTGAATAGTGCCCACATTTTATTCTTCCTTGCCCATGAAGAATAAACTATAGGACCGTGTGTTTGCACAAAGAAAGTTTTTCTCTCTTAACACACCTGTCAGGAAACCTCTTCCATGGCTTGAATGAGCGACTCAGTAGAGAAGCCTTGCCCTCTAATTGCCAGATCTATGCCCAGAGTAATGCATCAAGATCTACTTCCATACTTCCAAGCCTTGAGGCTGAACTTTGGTACATTCAGATAGAAAGCTCTCCCCAGCTAATGATACCAAAAGATTTCCCCACCACTATTCCAAACCTTCAAGGTTGCCAAAGATTTAATTTGAGAACATTCAGGAATCATATCTGTCTCAATCTGTCTGGAATGATCACAATCATATCAGGCCCATACCTCCTGACTGGACGTTCACAGAATAACTGGAATAAGGGAAACAAACTGAAAATTGAGTTTGAAGTCAACACTAAAAGTGATCCCACCAATGAGATTGTGTAAGGAAACCTGCAAGGGCACCATATTTGTGGCAAAATCAGGAATAGTTAGAGCACTGGTTCACTTCACATTGTATTGTCTGGAACAAGTACAAGGGGTTGCATTCACATTCTCAACTCCACATAAATGAGTGGATGTTGTCAGGACTAAAACCATAGTACAGAGCCTTAAGACAGTAATGTCTAGCAAACTACTCTTCTGATTTAAGTAATATATTGACTTCTTGGTTAATAGCTGCACCCTTCCAGTCTGGAACCCATGAATGGAAGAAAATCGGAGCTAATTTGATGGCTCAGTTCCAGTGCTTTGATCTGAAGATTCCATACTTCATGGAGCCCCTTTTGCAAACATGTCTTCAGGATGTGCCTCCATCCTTGAAATGACCTATGTCTTGTGATCACCACATGAGCCAATGACCCTAAGTGTTGCATGCAAGATGATTCTTGGAGATAGTCCATCAGAGGGAACCTCAGATTTTATAGAAGCACGGCACCTGGTAGGAAAAGTGAACCAATTGCTGGTTCAACTGCAGCCTGGAACACTAATGAATAGGAATTATTCAATCTAGTGCCAATAAAATGTAAAAGGTCACTAAACCCAAAAGGTGAAGAACTACAACTGCCTAAGGTAATGTGCCCAGCTGCAAAGAAATTGATATATAAGTAATAAACAAGTTTCTTACCTTCGGTAACACCCTATCTGGTAGAGACAATGAACAAGTTACTTACCTTCGGTAACAATATCTCTGAAAGAGACATATATTAGTTATAGATTCCTTACCTTAGAATTACCCCGAGGCATCACACTGGATTCGGAGAATTTTTTCTCAGCAGTACCCCTGCGCCTCAGTAGAGGACGTCGGTCGACTCTGCACCCATCGTCGGCGTTGTGATCGCCGGGATGACGTCGAGGTATCTACTTAGAAGCCACCCCTGAGTGAAAACGGCAGTTCTTTTACATGACATTCCACGCCAGAATCGTAATATATGTCTCTTACAGATATATTGTTACTGAAGGTAAGTAACTTGTTTACCTGAAAGAATATTAGTTCTAGATTCCTTAACTTAGAATAGATACCCCAGCAATACCAACCCCAGAGGTGGGTCTGCAAACTAAGCTCACACCAGAAATCCACTGGAGAACATGACTGCCAAAGAAGCCGTCTCTCTGGACTTTATTATCCAGGCAATAATGTTAAGTGAACGTGTGCAGCGATGCCCACGTGGCTGCCTGGCAGATGTCATTGAGGGGGACTCCACGCCCAAAGCCCAAAGCAGTAGTAGCTGCCGTAGCCCTGGTGGAATGGGCGCGCAGCCCTACCCTTTCTCGCTAAGGAATACCAGATCTTCATGCAAAGGACAACCCATCAAGAAATGGTCCGTTATTGTACGGACTGACCTTTTTTGGTGCCCACATTGCCCACAAAAAGTTGATCGTCCACCCAGAATTGTTTTGTGCGATACAGGTCAAAAGATAATGCACGTTTTGGATCCAGAGTGTGGAGTCTTACCTCCTCCTTGGAAGGATGTGATGGTCTGTCCTATGTGGAAAGAGGTAACCACTTTGGGTAGAAAAGAAGGCCTAGTTCGAAGGACAACCTTGTACGGATGGACAGTAAGGAAAGTAGGTCTCGAAGATAGAGCCTGCAACTCACTCACCCTGCGAGCAGAGGTGATGGCAACCAGAAAAGCAGTTTTTCAAAGTCAAGAGTCTGAGAGGACAATTATGTAGTGGCTCGAAAGGAGCGCACATAAGTTAAGACCAGATTTAAATCCCGCTGGGGTATCACGTAAGTAATAGGAGGAAAGAGGTGAGTAATGCCCTTAAGAAATCTATTTACAATAGGAGACTTGAAAAGAGAAGGCTGATCAGGAAGGCGAAGAAAGGCCGAAAGATCGCCTTTAAGGGTGCCCAGTGCAGAACCCTATTGGGCCAAAGAAAGTATGAAGAGGAGAACCTCAGAAAGAGGGACAGAAAGGGGATCCATAGCCTTTGCTGTGCATCATGCCACAAATTTGTTCTATCTACAGGCGTATACCGTTTTAGGGGAGGGACACCTGGGTGCCAAGATGACATTACAGACTTCAGGAGAAAGGTCGAAAGCTGTCAACTGTCGCCGCTCAATCTCCATGCAAGGAGGTGGAGGCTGGACAGGTTCCGGTGGAGGACCGTGCCCTGATGCTACGACAGAAGATTCTCCCGAAGGGGCAGTCTGATCAGAGGATCGATGGCCATGTTCAAAAGCTCAGGATACCAGACTCTTTGTGCCCAGTCCGGAGCCACAAGAATGACTTGGGCCCGGTCGTACTTCATCTTCTCCAGCACTTTGGGCTGAAGTGGTATAGGCGGAAAGGCGTACAGAAGACTGCAATTCCACTTGTGTGTCACCAAGCGAGTGCCGCCTAGGAAATTCCAACGCGCAGAACTGCTGACATTGCGCGTTCTTCAGTGGTGAACAGATCTAACCAAGGCTCTCTCAAATTGCTAAAAGAGACCTTGTGCCACCACCGAGTGAAGACGCCATTGGTGATACATCATGCACCGGCGGCTGAGTTTTTTCGCCCTGGCTTTCAGAGAATCTGCCAGGTGTTGAACCACCAGGGATACGCCCTGATGTTCCAGCCACGTCCAAATGCGAAGAGCCTCATGACGCACGGTCCACGACCCCACCCCGTCCTGTTTGTTGCAGTACCACATGGCAGTGGTATTGTCCGTGAACACCTGCACTGCCCTTCCTTTGACAGAAGGAAGAAATGCATTAGGTGCCTGACGAATCGCCCGGAGCTCCAGAAGATTGATGTGGAGTCCGGATCTGCTGTTGACCCAATCCTGGTCCGTTAGTCACCACTGCAATTGGTGTGCAGTGCCCTCCGAGATCTGGACATAATCTGAAAGATTGCCCTGATAATGCGCCCAACTGGAACTTCAGGTACCACTGCAGAGCCGCATATGCCACCTGGCATGATCAACCAGCAGGATGCAGGAGGCCATGAGGCCCAGCTGTCTCAAGGTCATTCTCACAGAAATCCGGGATAGGGGCTGAAACGTCGGTATCATAGCCCAAATATCCTGGACTCGCTGTTCAGGGGGATAAACCTGAAACTGCGCTGTATCCAGAACCGCTCCGATGAAAAGGAGCTTCTGAGAGGGAATCAGGTGCGACTTCGGCATGTTGATAGTGAACCCCAGCGAATGGTCCGCCGTAGTATGGAGATGGGAGACGACAGCCTGGGGCAAACCAGCCTTCAACAGCCGGTCGTCGAGCTAGGGGAAGACTGGAACCCCTGATCTGCGCAGATGAGCTGCGACCACCGCCATCACTTCCGTGAAACCCGAGGAGCGCTGGTAAGGCCAAAGAACAAGTTACTTACCTTCGGTAACGATGTATCTGTAAGAAACATTAGTTAGTTAGATTCCTCACCTTAGAATATCCCCAGGCGTCAGACTGGATCCGGAAGATTTTTTCGTCAGCAATACCCCTTGCGCGTCGCTAGGCGTCGTCTGCGGCTCCGCGTCCGTCGTCGGCGTCGTGCGCCGGGATGACGTCGTCGGAGTACTTAGACGCCGCCCTCGCGCGCTGACGTCAGTTCTTGTACATAGCCTTCCGCGCCAGGAACGCAGAGCCATGCAAAGACCGACACTGGTGCCAAAAATAAAATCTAGGGGCCTGAAAGGACAACCTTAACCCTAGATGTCAGTTCGCAGAACGGGGAGGATGGGAGGGTCGGTGAGGAATCTAACTAACTAATGTTTCTTACAGATACATCGTTACCGAAGGTAAGTAACTTGTTCATCTGAAAGAAACACGTTAGTTAGATTCCTCACCTTAGAATAGATACCCAAGCAATACCATCCCCGGTGGTGGGTCTGCGAACCAAGATCACACCAGAAAGTCCTGGAGGACAGAACGGCCAAAGAAGCCATCCCTCCGGACTTGGCTGTCAAGGCAATAATGCCTGGCAAACGTGTGTAGCGAAGCCCACGTCGCCGCCTGACAGATGTCCTGCAAAGGGACTCCCCGTCCCAAGGCAGTAGTAGCCGCCGTGGCCCGAGTAGAATGGGCGCGCAGCCCAACAGGAGGGTCCTTTTTAGCCAAGGAATAGCAAATTTTTATACACAAAACGACCCACCGAGAGATGGTTCGTTTGTGCACAGCTTTCCCCTTCTTAGCGCCCACGTACCCAACAAAAAGCTGGTCGTCCACCCGGAACTGTTTTGTGCGGTCCAGATAAAATGAGAGCGCACGTTTTGGGTCCAGACGGTGGAGCCTCTCTTCCTCTTTGGAAGGATGCGGAGGCGGAAAGAAGGTGGGCAAGGTGACAGACTGCCCAAGGTGAAATGGAGTCACCACTTTAGGAAGAAAGGAGGGACGAGGCCGAAGGACAACCTTGTCCGGATGAACAGATAGAAAAGGAGGCTTTGAAGATAAAGCCTGGAGCTCACTCACCCGTCTAGCCGAGGTGATGGCTACCAGAAAAGCAGTCTTTAGAGTTAGAAGACGAAGAGGGCAATTGTGGAGAGGCTCGAAGGGAGCGCACATCAGGAATGTCAATACCAGATTCAAGTCCCACTGAGGCATTACAAAAGGGACAGGAGGGAACGTGTGTGTAATGCCTTTGAGAAAGCGTGTAACCACAGGGGACTTGAAAAGAGAAGGCTGATCAGGAAGCCGCAAGAAGGCGGAGATGGCAGCAAGATAACCTTTCAGGGTGCCCAGGGCAGAGCCCTGCCGGGCCAGAGAAAGAAGGAAGAGGAGAACCTCAGAAAGAGGGGCGGAAAGGGGATCCACAGCCTTTGCTGTGCACCATGCCACAAATTTGTTCCACCGGCAGGCGTATACCGACTTTGTGGAGGGACGCCTGGCTGCCAGAATGATATCACAGACTTCAGGAGGCAAGTCAAATGGCATCAACTGCCGCCGCTCAATCTCCACGCATGGAGGTGGAGGCTGGACAGGTTCGGGTGGAGGACCGTCCCCTGCTGCTGCGACAGAAGATCCTCCCGAAGGGGCAGACGTATCGGGGGATCGGTCAACAGACTGAGTAGCTCGGGATACCAGTATCTTCGTGCCCAATCCGGAGCCACCAAGATGACTTGGGCCCGGTCGTGCCTGATCTTCTTCAGCACTCTGGGCAGAAGTGGTATAGGCGGAAAGGCGTACAACAGACCGCAACTCCACTCGTGACGAAAAGCGTCGCCGAGCGAGCGCCGCCTTGGAAATTCCAACGCGCAGAACTGCTGACATTGCGCGTTCTCTTCGGTGGCGAATAGATCTAACCAAGGCTCTCCCCACTGCTGAAAGAGACCTTGCGCCACTTCGGAGTTCAGACGCCATTCGTGATCCATCATGCACCGGCGGCTGAGTTCGTCTGCTCTGGCGTTCAGAGAGCCCGCCAGATGTTGAACCACTAGGGTGACGCCCTGGTGTTCCAGCCACGTCCAGAGGCGCAGAGCCTCCTGACAAAGGGTCCACGACCCCACCCCGCCCTGTTTGTTGCAATACCACATGGCGGTGGTGTTGTCCGTGAACACCTGCACGACACTTCCCCTGACAGAGGGAAGGAAGGCTTTCAGTGCAAGCCGGATCGCTCTCAACTCCAACAGGTTGATGTGGACTGGAGACGAGACTCCGCCGGAGACCAGAGGCCTCTGATCTCCGCCTCCCCCATATGGCCACCCCAACCCAGGAGGGACGCATCCGTCACTACGACATGCTCCGGTTGGGGAAGGGAGAGGCTCTTGCCCTTGACCCACTCGCGGTCCGTGAGCCACCACTGCAACTGCTGTGCAGTGCCCCCCGAGATCAAGACATGGTCGGACAGGTTGCCGTGATGCTGGGCCCACTGAAACTTCAGGTCCCACTGCAGAGCCCGCATGCGCCGCCTGGCGTGATGCACTAGTAGGATGCAGGAGGCCATCAGCCCCAGAAGCCGCAACACTAGCCTGACCGAAACCCGGGATAGAGGCCGAAAGATGGGAATCAGGGCCTGTATATCCCGGACCCGCTGTTCCGGTGGATGGACCCGGAACTGCGACGAATCGAGAACCGCTCCGATGAAGAGGAGCTTCTGAGAGGGACTCAGGTGTGACTTTGGCACGTTGATGGAAAACCCCAGCAAATGCAGGAGATCCGCCGTAGCCTGGAGGTGGGAGACGACTGCCTGGGGCGAGCCCGCCTTCAACAACCAGTCGTCGAGATAGGGGAAGACTGAAACCCCTGATCTGCGCAGATGAGCTGCGACCACCGCCAACACCTTCGTGAACACCCGAGGGGCACTGGTGAGGCCGAAGGGGAGCACGGTAAACTGAAAGTGCTCTTGGCCCACCGTGAACCGCAGGTAACGCCGGTGGGCCGGCAGGACGGGGATATGAAAATATGCGTCCTGCAAGTCCAACGCTACCATCCAGTCTCCAGGGTCTAGGGCAGCTAAAACCTGAGCCAACGTTAGCATCTTGAACCTGTCCTTTCGGAGGAAGGCATTGACGTTCCGGAGGTCCAAGATAGGGCGTAGGCCCCCTTTGCCCTTCTTGGGAACCAGAAAGTTGTGGGAATAACAACCACGACCTACTTCTGGGCTCGGAACGCGCTCGACGGCCCCCTTGGCCAAGAGAGCCGAAACTTCCTCGCGGAGAAGATTCAAATGATCCCCCGAGATACGGTGGCGCTGCGGTGGCATGGCTGGAGGGGTCGTCTCGAAGGGGAGGGAGTAGCCCCTTCGGACGATTTGCAGCACCCACCTGTCCGATGTTATGGACCGCCAGTGGAGCAGGTGATGGCGAACTCTGCCGCCCACTGGCGTGGTATGGGCCTGAAAGCTCGGACTAGGAGGGCTTTGAGGCGGATGCTGCCGGGGTGGAAGTGGGCTGACCACGTCGGCCTCCATTTCCGCCACGGCGGAAGCCACGTCCGCGACCGCGCGCAGGTTGGTTCTGCGGCTGGTGGCTTTGCGGACGTGAGGAGGCGCCCCTTCCTTGGCCACGAAAGGGGCGAAAAGCGGAGGTGTGCGCCCGCGGAGCCGAGAGGCCCAAGGACTTGGCCGTAGCCCGGGAGTCCTTAAAGCGGTTCAGCGCACTGTCCGCCTTCTCACCAAACAGGCGAGTGCCATCAAAGGGCATGTCCATGAGGGTGGTCTGGACATCCCCGGAAAATGACGTGGACCGCATCCAGGCGTGGCGGCGGAGCGCCACCGTGGTTGAAATCGCCCGACCCAGCGAGTCCGTGGTGTCAAGCCCACATCGTATGGCGTGCCGTGCTGCATCCCTCCCATCGGCCAAAGCCTGGGTAAGACGCGTCCGGACCTCCTCCGGGCACAGGGGCAGCACGTCCTCCACCGTATCCCACAGGGAATGGGAATAACGGTCCAAGAGACAGGCGGTATTTAAGGACCGCAGGCCCAAACTAAGGGACGAGAACAGTTTCTTGCCAAACTGCTCGAGTCTCTTGGAATCCCGGTCCGGCGGAGCGGTCGGGAAGGAGGATTGGGAGGTAGAGGCCTGGATAACCAGACTCTCGGGGGTGGGGTGTTGGGACAGGAAACTGGGGTCGCCCGGAGCAGGGCGGTGGCGCCTGGCAACGTTCCTATCCACAGGAGGAACTGTGGAGGGCTTGGACCAGGTGCCCTGCAGAACGTCAGTGAGGGCCTCGTTGAACGGCAGCAGAGGCTCAGTGGAGCTTGCTGAGGTTTGAAGCACCTCAGTGAGGATGTTAGTCCTCACAGCCACGGCAGGCAACTCGAGCCCAAGGGCCTCGGCCGCCTTGCGCAGCACCACAGAAAATGCTGCACCCTCCTCCGAAGCCACGGTCGGAGGAGAAGTGAATCCAGTGTCTGGCGAGGTGTCCAGCCCACTGGCCTCCCCCAGTTCATCTGCCCAGTCCTGAGAAAGCTGTGACTGAACAGCCAGAGGGTCCTCGAACCCCTCCCAGTCGCCCCCTTCTTCCGATTCCTGATAAACAGGAGGAATGATCGGAACCGGACTGTAGAGATGGTAGGACTCAAGCGGCGTCGGATGCGGCGTCAGTTGACGCCGCGCCGGCGCCGGGTCCGGATGAGGGCTAAACTGGGGTGTCGGCGTCAAAGGCGTCGGCGGCGCCGGTGACGGCGTCGGTGGTTCAGGCGTCGGCGCCGGTGGAGGAGTGACTAGGTCAACCGGCGTCGACTGGGGCCCAGGCATGGGCCCCGCGGGGACCTGCGGCGTCGAGACCGGAGTCGTGGACGGCGCCGGGGCCGGAGCCGCCGGCACGCGAGGTCACCCAGTCGAGTCCGCGGGGCCCGAAGGCGCGCCAGCGGGCGTCGACGGCGGGGCCAGGCTCCTCATGGCCGAGAGGAAGGCACTGATCTCCGCCGGCGCCGCGTCAGTCCCAGGGACCGGAAGGTATGGGGGCGGACGCGGCACCTGCGGCTCCGCCGGAGCCGCGGGGGTGGAACCACCCTGACCCTCGGCCGAGTCGCGCGACCGGCGAGGGGAGTCCGAAGAGCGGTGTCGCCTCTTGGACTTCTTTGAGCGTTTGGACTTACCCGACGACTTGGAGCCGGACGATCGATGGCGTCGGCTAGGGCTCCGCGAGCGATCCTTGAACCTCCTCCTGGACCGGGATCGCGCACGACGCGGAGCCGAGTGGCGAAGCTCGAGAAGCTTGCGGGACCGCTCCCGCCTAGCCTTCGAAGTCAGGGCCTGACAGTCGTTGCACGACTCCGCGTCGTGGTCGGGGCCTAAGCAGTAGAGGCACCGGCGGTGGTGATCGGTCACCGACATCAGTCGATGACAATCCTCGCAAGCCTTGAACCCAGGCATCCTACCGGCACCAGATGTCGACAGACAAGGATCAAAAATGATCAAAAAAGATTTAGTCAAAAAAGACTAAAAGGGGTAGCTCTCCCGGATCTGCGCTTACTGGCGCGGAAAAAAAGAAGAACTGACGTCAGCGCGCGAGGGCGGCGTCTAAGTACTCCGACGACGTCATCCCGGCGCACGACGCCGACGACGGACGCGGAGCCGCAGACGACGCCTAGCGACGCGCAAGGGGTATTGCTGACGAAAAAATCTTCCGGATCCAGTCTGACGCCTGGGGATATTCTAAGGTGAGGAATCTAACTAACGTGTTTCTTTCAGATAGGAAGCTTGGTAAACTGAACATGCTCGCGGCCTACCATGACAGAGGGTAACACCTGTGGGCTGGCAGGAAGCGGATGTAAGCGTCCTGCAAGTCCAACGCTACCATCCAGTCTCGAGACGGAGGGCAGACAGGATCTGAGCTAATGTCAACATTTTTAACTTCTCATTCCGGAGGAAGCGGTTGACGTCCCTGAGATCCAAGATAGGATGCAGGGCTTTGTTCGTCTTGGGTACCAGGAAGTATTGGGAAGAACAACCATGACCTACTTCTAGGACATGGACTCACTCGATAGCTCCCTTGGTCAAGAGAGCCTCAAGTTCCTGATGGAGAAGGGCCAAGCAATTCTCCGACATGCGATGGAGTGTGGATGGCATGAAGGGAGGGATAGTCTAGAAGGGGAGGGAGTAGTCCCTTCAGACTATCTGCAAACCCCAACTGTCCAACGTGATATTGTGTGGTGGCCTTGAAAGGTCAGACTAGGAAGGTTTGGAGGCTGCTGCAGAGGGGGCACCGGTGGACTGGCCTGCCCGCAGGCCCCCAGACCCATGGTGCTGGGTCCTACGTCCCTGGCTGCACAGAGGCTGGGTAGCTTGCGCCGGCCTGTGGCCCTGGGTGGAACGTGGTGAGGCACCCCTTCCATAGAAACGAAAAGGGCGAAGGGCAGACTGAACGGAGAAAGAGGTGGGAGCGCAGCCCAAGGATCTGGCCGTAGCTCTAGAGTCCTTAAAGCACTCAAGCGCATTGTCCGCCTTGTCGCCAAATAGACGACAGCCATCAAAGGGCATATCCAAAAGGGTCGATTGGACATCCCCAGAGAAGCCAGTGGACCTCAGCCAGGTGTAGTGTCTCAAAGCTATTGGCGTAGAAATTGTTCTACCCAGTCAGTCAGCGGTATCCAGCCCACATCGAATGGCGAACTTTGCTGCGTCTCTACCCTCTGCAACAGTACGGGAGAGTACATGCACTTTTATCTATGAATGGACTTTAAGGGTATATCTGGTCATGCAGTTATGTTCTCACAAGAGGTATAGTGTACCCTGCCTTAGAGCTGTAAGGCCTGCTGTAGGGGTGACTTACCCATGCCTCTTTCAGTGCATACAGGCCTGGCAAACGGATGTTTGCCAGGACGACTCTTTAGCTGCACCAAAACATGCAGGCTGCAGTGGCAGTGTGCATGTGTTTGGTGAGAGGTCTCTTAGGGTGGCATAATACATGGTGCAGCCCTTAGAGACCCTCTCTGGGCAGAATGCCTTAGGTACCACTGGTACCTTTTACAAGGGACTTGTATGTGGGCCAGAGTTGTGCCAATTGTGGAAACAAAGGTGCAGTTTTGGGAAAGAACACAGGCAATTGGAACCTGGTTAGCAGGAACCCAGTGTACACTCAGTCAAAGATGCATCAGAGTTAGGCAAAAACTGGAGGGGGGAGGGACTGCAACAGAAACCCACTTTCCTCCACCGTCTTGGTGGAGGGATGCTTGGTTCCCAGAATAGCATTGCAGGCTTCGAGAGGAAGATTGAAAGCTATCAACTGTCGCTGTTCAATCTCCACACAAGAAGGTGGAGAGTTGGCAGGTTTGGGTGGAGGACCCTCCCCTGCTGCTGCAATAGAAGATCCTCCTGAAGGGGCAGCCTAATCGGAGGATCGATGCTCAATTGGAGAAGCTCGAGATATCAGACTCTCCATGCCAGTCCGGAGCCACAAGAATGACTTGGGCACAGTCGCTCCTGATCTTCTTGAGCACTCTGGACAGGAGTTGTATGGGTGGAAAGGCGTATAGGAGGCCTGAGCTCCACTCGAGATAAAAAGCGTCTGAGCGAGAACCACCTTGGAAACTCCAGAGTGCAAACACAATGCATGTTCTCAGTGGAGACGAACAAATCTAACCGAGGCTCTCCACACTGTTAAAAGAAACTTTGCACCACCTCCGGATGGAGACGCCATTCCTGATTCGCTAGGCATCGACGGCTGAGTTTGTCTGCCCTTGTGTTCAAAGAACCTGCCAGGTGTTGAAACACCAGGGATATGCCCTGCTGTTCTAGTCATGTCCAGAGATGCAGGGCCTCCTGACAGAGGGTCCACAACCACATCCCGCCCGGTTTGTTGCAGTAACACATGGCAGGGGTGGTGTTTTAACACTTGCACTAGCTTCCCCTTGATGAAAGAATAGAAGGCTGCCAATGCTAAGTGATCCGCTCAGGGCTCCAGCAAATTGATGCGGAGTCTGAATTCTGCTTGAGGCACGAGTCCTCTGATGCCCACCCCATCCCACATGGCCTCCCCATCCCAGGAGTGACGCATCTGTCACTACTGTGTGATCTGGTTGGGGAAGGGAGAGGGGTCTGCCTCTGACCAAATTGCGGTTTGTTAGCCATGACTGTAGGTCCTTTGCAGTTCCCTCAGAGATCTGGACCATGTTGGAGAGATTTGCTTGATGCTGCGCCCACTGGAACTTAAGGTCCTACTGCAGAGCACGCATATGTCATCTGGCATGCATCACCAGTAGGATGCAGGAGGTCATGAGGCCAAACAGTCTCAGAGTCAGTCTTACTGAAACCTAGGATAGAGGCTGAAACATCAGTATCACAGGTTGAATATCCTGGACTCCTCGCTCGGGAGAGATTAAGCCCGAAACTACACTTTGTGCAGAACAGCTCCAATGAAAGGGAGCGTCTGAGAGGGAGTCTGGTGAGGGAATGCAAGAGCTTTACCGTATTCCGGATGTGCATGATGAAAGTCTGGGGCAAATCTGCCTTTGCCAGCCAGTCGTCAAGATAGGGGAAGACTAGCACCCCAGCCCTGTGCAGATGAGCTGTGACCATCTCCATCACCTTGATGAACACCCACGTAAGGCCAAAAGGTTGCATAGTGAACTGAAAATGCTTGAGGCCTACCGTTAACCACAAGTATCACCGATTGACATGCAGGACCGGGAAAATAGGCGTCCAGCAAGTCCAACGCTACCATTCAGTCTCCTGGATCCAGGACAGACAAGACCTGAGGCACTGTGAGCATCTTGTACTTATGCTTTTTGAGGAAGTAGTTGAGGGTTCTGAGATCTAGGATAGGATGAAGACCCTTGTTCTTTTTGGGGCCCAGAAAATAGTGGGAATAGCAACCACATCCTACTTCTGGCACCGGATCCCTCTCTAAGGCATCCTTGGCCAAGAGAGCCATGACTTTCTCGTGGAGAATTGACAAATGATCCTCCGAGAGCCGGTCGTAAGATGGAGGGAGGGGTGGTCTCGAAGGTGAGAGAGTATCCCTTTAGGACGATCTGCAGAACCCATCTGTCTGATGTTATGAACTACCAGTGGTGGAGGTGAAATCCTGAAACTTGGGCCTCGGAGACCTGGTGGCCATCGTTTCACCTATCTATGCAATATCCAGGAAAGATCAGTTTGAATGGAGAGGAAGCTGGTTGGCAATCATTTATAAGAGCTCTTTCAATTGTTCTCTGGAAGGTGTCAAGCTACATACGCCAGAAGTCCCAGAAATGGCTTTCTTTAGATTGAATAGGACAACTAAACCAGTAGTTACAGATCTTTTACTATATCGCCCTCCATGATCGCAGACTAATTTCCTTTTATCATGGTGGCAGGTGCTTGAGCCCTACCTGGTGCATCAGAACTGTATCATTTTAAGCCATTTTACTTTTCATTTAGAAGATCCAGCCAACAAAGATTAGCTCTTGCTTATAGATGTCATGCAGAACTTCAGTAAGTCCCAAGTAGTGAATGCTCCCACCCATATTGCTGGGCACACCATAGATGGTATTTTTACTAACCCTCCCTGACGTTCAATGTGGGCGACGGGGACGGGGCGGGAGGTTTTGGGGCGGTTGAAGTCACTTCAGAGAGGAACAGGAATAGGATCACCCCAGAAAGCCTAGAACAGGCACTCTGCTCGGTGCAGATTTCAGTTGGCGCATTACCGGTTCTCTCAGCAGAAGGATTTCAGAACTGGATTTGGGCTACTCTTGATATTGATGCGCCTTTGTCAATTAAGTGTCATACCAGATCCAAACCTTCAGCACCCTGGTTTAATAAGGACCTCAAAAAGCTGCGGAGGATGTGCCAGCAACAAGAATGTAAATGGCAATTGCTTCGAGACCCTACAGCAAAAATTAGTCAAAAAGCTCTTTTACAACAGTATAAATGTGCTATTGTTCAGGCCAAATCTAGTCAGAATAAATAAAGTCAGGAAGGCAGGCAATTTTTCTAAGGAACACTTCAGAGTGGGTAAATAATTATCTCAGCCTAACATCTCGGGCCTTATTGACTCTTCACAAGATTTCTGTGACAAAGGGGCCATTACTTCTGAGATAAAATTATGAAGATTTACTCTGCCTATTGAACCTAGTTTCTCAATGGAATTATTGGCCATGTCTACTGAGTCATCCAAGCTCTGTCTTTCCTCAGATAACTGAGCAGAAAACTAAGAAACTTCTTATGAGCCTCAAATCAGGGCCCCCTGGAGACGCTTGTCGTCCTAAAATCTTGCAGCTGGCCCCAAACTGTATTGCCAATACTCTCCAGGTTGTGATTAATCATACCCCTGACTCCGGAATTTTCACTCAACGTGGAAGGAATCCACTGTAATTCCTCTTATAAAAAAAAAAAACCCTTTAGATCAAGCATATGAGGAAGTTACATCCTATCTTGATCTTGCCTGCACCTGCAAAAATCCTGGAGAAATATCATAACCAGGAATTAATAAAGTTTGAGACCGGTGACATGCCAGATTTCTCGCAAAATTGCTTCACGGGAGGCCACAGTACTGAGACAGTGCTTTTACTCGCCACTTATAGCATCAGGCGCCAGGTTGACCGGGGGAGGGTGGGGGCAGCGGTCCTTGTGCTGCTAGATTTGTAAGGGGCCTTTGACATCTCACCCACACGCCTGGTACAGTGTATCCATCAGGCAGATGTTGGGGGGGGGGGGGGGGGGGGGAGGAGAAGCCCTTAATCTCCTTTCACATCATCAAGGTGCAAGTAAGTGGTCAGTTGTGATGGCTTTAAAGCAGAGGTTGTTTTAGTCTCCCTTGCAGGGTCCCTCAGGGGGTCATCGCTAAGCCACATTCTTTTTAATCTGTAGGTAGCCCTGCTCGCTGAGCTCATATGTCCGTGCGGCTTTCAAGCACTTTCTGATGCAGATGACATGCAGAGCATAGTATCTATCTCAGACGACCTGCTCCTAGTGGCCAGCAGATTTAATCTCTGCATGACCAGAATAAACATCTGAATTAAGGTAAATGAAAGGGAGGTGGGGAGAGGGGAGGGAGCGGGGCAAGAATCTATCTGGTCTGGGAGCCAGAGAAATGCAGCACCATTACCCACTCCAGTTAAATCTGCTAAAAATCTTGGGGTGGGTTTTTACACACTTTTGCATTTTGAGCTCAATCGGACCACTAGCACCTGTTTTTATATTATTAAGACCCTTAGGAAGATCTTTCCTTTTATTCCAGTTGAACTGCGCCATGTGGTGATCATTGCTATAGTTTTTTCTAGACTTGAACTCTGCAATGCCCTTTATTTGAATATGAAGCCCTCTTCATTGAATAAGTTGCAACTGATTCAAAATGTGGCTGTCTGCATTATTCTGGATATTCCCAGGTGTGTGTCGGTGAGGGAGGGTATCAAGGCGTTGCATTGGCTCCCTGTTAGGAAGCGCATCTTCTATAAGGCTAACTGCGTAGTCATTCAAGACCTCCATCTCAAACGGCCTAAACATCTCTCGGCCCTGGTATACTGGTATATCCCTGGCAGGTCACTCAGATCCTGCTCTGGTTGTAAAGTCTGTGGGCCAGATGTATCAAGTGTGTTCCTGTTCGCAAACGGGCCGATTCTCAGAAGCGGCCCGTTTGCCAACGGGAAAAAGCCTTTTAGGATGTATCATTCCAAAAGATAATCGCAAAATAGGGAATCGTAATTTTTACGATTACCTATTTTACGAATGCATTTAGAGAATCGCAATTTGCGATTCTTTAAATGCAATGCAGGGAGCGCTTTTTAAATTGCGACCCTGCTTTAAGGAATCACAATTTACCACCAACTTCAAGTTGGTGGTAAATTGCAAATCCTTAGACAAATGCACAATTTTGCATTTTTCTAAGTGCCATGTGGTGCAGATACATGCCCTTAGGGCATGTAGGTGCACTACATGTGTATGCACACATGCATATTTCAGGGGTGCATCAGGGTGGCCTTTTGGCCCCCTTGCAATTGCATCCGCAATTTGAGAGTACCTATTGGGTACTTGTAAATTGCGCATGCAATTCCCATTCATCCCAATGGACCGCTAGGCCCATAAAAATGAATGGGAAGCCATTCCTTATTTGCGACTCCCAAATTGCGAGTCGAAAATAAGGAATGTGTAGGAATTGCAAAATAATTGCTAAAACCTACATACATTGCATTTTGCGAGTCTATAATAGCGAATCGGTAAAATTTGCTAATATAAAATCCAATTTTGATACATCTGGCCCTGTATCCTTAGATTTCAAAAAGCTAGAAGGGGCGGCCAGTCTTTCACCAGTGTTGCTGCTAGGTTCTGGAATTCTCTGCCTACCCATAATACTAATGTGGATTCTTTTGCTCTTTTTAAACAAATCCCAGAAAACTTGGCTCTTTTCTTCTTAATTTTCCTAGGTCTGTTGTGGTTGAGCTTGTTTCTGGTATAGCGCTAAGATACCCTTGGGTTTAATACACCTTATACATTTGTTTTTCATTTAGTTTCATCCTGCCATCAACTAGGCGCCAATGATCTAAAAGGGCAAGATTAGGAAGGTTTGGAGGCTGCAGCAGCCGGGGCTTGTGGCGGGACCAGTCCGCTGGCTACCCGAACCATGTGGTCGGTAGTAACTGTGCCCTCAGCCACAAAGAGGCTCGGAAGCTTGCACGGCTCAGTGGCTGGAAAAGGGTTGGCAGGGTTGAAAACCCCTTTCGTTAGCAATGAAAGAAGCAAAAGGAAGATTGGGAATGACATGGGGCAGCCGAGAGGCCCAAGAACGTAACCCTTCAGCATTTAAGCGCTTCAGTGCAGAGTTTACCTTGTCTCCAAATAGACGTGTGCCGTTGAAGTCCATGTCCAGGAGGGAAGTTTGGACATCCCCCGAAAAATCAGATGTTCTCAGTCAGGTGCGGGGTCTGAGGGTCTCCGTGGACAAAACCGCTCTGTTCAGCGAGTCAGTTATGTCCAAGCCACAGCATATAGTGAACTTTGCTGCATCTCTCCCATCTGTACCCGCTTGGGAGAGAATGGCCCAGGCCTCGTTCGGGACCTGTGGCAGCACCATTTCCCACAGCGTGTAGGAGCAGCGGCCGAATAAGCATGTGGTGTTCACTGACCCGCGATGCAAGGCTGGCGAAAAAATAAAATCTTTCTTTTTCAAGCTGTCCAGCCTCTTGGATTCCCTGTACGGGATAGTGGCAGGGAATGCACCATGGGAAGTAGAGGCTTGGACCACCAAACTCTCCGGGGTAGGGTGTTGGGTGAAGAAATTTGGGTCCCCTGGAGCAGGGCGGTGGTGGCGGGCAATCATGCTATTCACAGGAGCCCTTGTCCTGAGTTTAGACCACGTCCCCAGAAGGACGTCTGTGAGGGTATAGGGGTTCAGAGGAGGAAACTCCCAGTTGCTGCTCCTAAGTCAAGATGTTGGTCTAGACTGCCACAAAGGACAACTGCACGTTGAGTTCTGCACCACCACTGCATCAGTAGCTCCCTCCCCTGAAGCTACAATAGCGGGAGAAAGCATGCCTGTATATGGAGACAAAACCAGTCTGCTGGAATCACCCAGTTCTGAACACCCGTCCATATCCTGATCATAAGGCTGGTATTCTAAAGGGTACAGTACACACAAAAGAGGCCTGAGGAGATTTAACGACCAACAGGGAGCGACTCCCCTCTAAATATGGCAACACAAAGAGGCTTCCCTGGGTCAAGAGTGAAAAAGGAGTGCGGGGAGATCCCTTTTAAAGGACGGTTTCCCTCACCCACCCGTGGGTGGCATGCTTCATTATGGGTAACCTCCTCGCACTGCCAACCTAGTTGCAGTGCGGGCTACAGCCCTCTCTCAGAGAGGGAGGAGCTCAGGGATGTTTTATGATATCGTCAAGAGGTATTCTAAAACCTTCAGAAGAGCCGGGCATGGAGGGAGTGTAAGAAGAAAGTAAAGGTGAGATTAAAACCAACTCCCTGGTCTATCAGGACGAGCTTTAATGGGACATCCGGGGGTCAGGATTAAAAAGTGTGGGCTATGGCAGGAAGATTTAACCTGTCATAGTCTCTAACCGGTCGACATGTTTCCGCCGAAATGCCCTCTGTAGTGATGACATGACTTTCTTCAGGACCACAGAAGTGCAAAATAAGGTGAGTCAACCATGCATATCAAATTTAGTTGGTGGTTACAAAGCATTCAACCAGCTAGTAGGTTTTTGAACCAATCACGATTTCTGCTGGTCAGCGGTTTGCTAGCATAGTTGGGTGAGCTAGTGGAGCCTTATCCTGGGCACACACACTCGAAGTAGCATCCAAATCCTTCAAGACTAACTCCTTGCGCCTGTTTGTACAACCAGGAAGGGTCCCAAGTGTGCCTTTTTGTGCTGCCATTCTAAAGGGTCCATCAACCCCTTTCCATTCCTCCCTGAGGCTTACCCCTATGGAATAGGTTTCTGGCTCCGACCTAGAACAAGAGGGTTCTGCTGGTGCCTGAATCGGTGTCTGTTGCTGCCAGAATCGGTGGGGGTCGACGTGGCTCCTTGCTGGATTCAGGGATCACAATGGGGCTGGCGTTGGCAGCATCAGGCCAGGAAAGGTCGGTGTAGCACAACCGGCGCCGGTCTGGATCTATGGGGGCCCATAAGAGCAGGGGCTGGAGCTGCTGGCGTTGAATTCGATGGGGTCCCCTCTGACCCCACAATGTCCCAACTTGCACTGGAGGAGTCAGGCCGCTCAAAAATGAGACGCAAGGCCTAATAAAATTCTTGAATTTGAGATGAGGTCGCTCCAGCTCCCGGAAGAGCTATGAGGGAGGTATGGAGTTGACCCAGGCTCAGGTTCCAAAGAACCAGGTCTCAAATTCCATTGCATCAGCAGACTGGCGAGGAGAAGTGAAAGCGCGCTTTGATTTCTTGTGTTTGTTTCTTGTGACTTTGGACTCCTGGAATCGTCCTGAGACAATCCTCCCGAGCAGGACCGTGACTTCCACAGAGTCGCATGCTGCGCTGCGAGCAGCTTCTGGAACCACTCCTTCAAAGCCATCGCCCAGCAGTCAGAGCACAACTTGGAATCGTGGTCACACTCCAGACACACCAAACATGAGGTGCGGGTTCGTCACAGACATGGCATGGTGACGGGCGCCACAGGGTTTGAAACCGGTCTTCCCTGATGACATCCTTGACACGCCAGGAGGAAAAAGACAAAAAAAAGGTAGACAAAATGTCGCAAAAACTGGACAGAGCGGTAGCTCTTCTCTCTGATCAGCTCTGGCTGGCGCAGAAAGAAAAGAACTGATGACAGCCAACCGAGGTGGCGCCTATATAGGTAACACAGATGTTAATACCAGCAGGGATGGTGCCGCGCAGAGCCAATCGATGCCACCTACCGGCGCACAGGGATATTGCTCACAGAAAATCTTACAGACCCAGTCTGACGCCTGGGAAAAATCAAAGGTAAGGACTCTGCAGCTAAAAGTCTCTATCAGATAAGTTTTGCACACACTCTGGAGGTTAAAAAGCCTTCCATATGCACTATGCTACACTGCACTCATGAACTGATTTTTGGCAGGAATAGGTCCAAATACAATTTGAGACATATAAATGAGATTGCCTGTGGCCATCAGGAGAAGCAACAGTTATTTAGCAAAGGGGAATCTGCGTATTATCTTCTGAGAAGAGTCATCCCCTCTGCCACTCCTTGGAGGAACACTCTGAGGGCGAAGATGAAGGGAGGGTTGTGATACCATAAAAATAACACTTTAGCATCTGATTTTTACATTAAAATGTATGCGTGCATCAGTGACAGGCTGAGCATCCAATCTTAAGTATCAAAGATTTAAATGAAGTTTCATTTTTCATACTGCAAAAAAACCCACAAAAAAACAACAACAAAAAACCAATCTGAGAATTCAAGTAATGAAGATGTGAAAGGGGAGGCAAGAGTGGGAATTCAGAGAGACAGGAGAAAGCATCCTCAGTTTCAGGACTCTCACTCCACCTTAAAAAGCAACTGTTTGGTGGGCACGAACAAGTTTAAAATCTGACTTCCTGGAGTGTAACATCCCTGTACTGCACTGAATTTGTATTTATTTTTAGAAAATCAGAAGAAAATTGTTGACAGATGCTGACTGAAAATCTGAGGAGACTAAACTCTGGAAACTCACCGATGGTGTGCAGAAATGATGCCAGTGGGGGCACTCTAGGTCCCACTGGCATCAAGGAGGCACTGGTTACAGAGCTGAGATGGAGCCAGTGCCCCTTACCAACACAAAGAGCTACTGAAATGTTTTCAGATCCACTCTTACACCTGGGATACTCAAAAGGTGAGAAATTAACAGGTACAAGTATTATATATATGTTACAGGGATGTTAAAGTTAGGCTGACATTTCATTCCTACAGAACCAGGGAAATTCAGCAGTTCTAGTTACCTGAGCTAACTAACTCACCCCCCCGCAATGCACTGCTTATGACCTCACATATTACATCACTCATGATGTCACTGATGACATCGCAAATAACACTGATGACATCACCAATTTAATCAAACAGCGTAACACTGACACACCCACTTGCACCCCCATAAAACATGTCATACAACAACCCCCACACAATCACTAACAAACTCATTCACAAAACCCATACAAACACTCACATCTCGCCACTCATCCATACAGTCATTAACACATCAACTCATTCATAGAGCCACTAACGGAACCACTAACTCACATATACAGCCACTCGTGCACCTACTCACTTACTAATCCAGCCAGCCAGTCACGGATTAAGTTAAAGACAGACACACTTATACACCCACTCATACACCCATACAGCTACTGACACAGTAGATCAGTTAACCATACACCTACTCACTCACCCATATCGTCACTCACAAAGCCACTAACTCACCCATACAATTACTCACACAGCTACTTAGTTAGAGTGACTGAGAACCACACACTTTCTCATACAACCCCTCTCACCAATACAACCACTCAAACACCCATTTGCTCACACTTACAGGCTTTCATACACCCACTCACTCACCCATACACCCACTTAAACACCCACTGATGCAGAGATAGCCACTCATGTACCCTGTCGCACAAGTTACTACTTGTGTAACAATATATCTGTAAGAGACATTAGTTAGTGATAGATTCCTTACCTTAGAATATCGGGAACGTTTTTTCGTCAGCAGTACCCCTGCGTGTCGGTAGGTGGTGTCGTGCGGCTCTGCGTCCGTCGCTGGCGTCGTATGCACCGAGATGATGTCACGGAGACTACTTAGGCGCCACCCATGCGCACGGACGTCAGTTCTGTACACGACGTACGAGTTACTTACATTCGGTAACGATGTATCTGGTAGAGACGATTCTAGCCGCAGATTCCTTCACGTAGAATAATCCCAACGGCGTGAGACTGGATCCGGAAACTTTTTGCCACAGCATCCCTGCGTGTCGGGGGCGGGGCGACATCACGCGTCTCTGCCCAGGCGTCGTCCACGTACGTGACATCAGCAAATCAGCGAGGTCACATAAGACCCGCCCCGGGGCGCCTACGTCTCTGGAGAACTTTTCCGCACCACAACGCGGAACCACCAGATAAAAAACTGTGAAAGCATGGGAACAGTGTGCGAAGAGCAGAAACAATAGAAAGAAATGGTGACTAACAACACCACCAGAGGAGTGCCAACACCGCAGAACCCAAGGGCAGGAAAGAAGAAAGAACAAGCAGAAACCTGCGCCGTCACCCTGCCAGCACATAGATAGGCTCCCATCCCTCTGCCCCAGAGGCAGAAACATGCAAAAAAGTCATGGCACACGCAGTAAACCCACCTCTCCCAGCCTGAGCAAGGAATGGGACCAGTCCCAAAACAGACCGCGACAACAAACATCCAAGCCACCCCAACCTAGAGGGCAACCACCCACAAGGGACAAGTCGATATGGTCCGAGGCCCCTCATCAGAGGACAGCAATGGAAGGAAGGAAGGGAGGGCAGGATAGAAAGCAATCCCCTTGAAACCTGGAGTAGCCAGAGCAGCAGGGCACCAGAGCACCGGAACCCCATTCTCCAAAGAACCAGGGAGGAATGAACCACCCCCAGACGGAGTCACCCATCAATAACAATGAAGGCACTCACAGGAGACAGCCCCCCACCGGGAGGCGAGTACCGAAGACCAACCCCAAGGTCCTCGCAGAATAGAGGAGTAAGGGCAGGTTGTGAAGGAATCTGCGGCTAGAATAGTCTCTACCAGATGCATCGTTACCGAAGGTAAGTAACTCGTACATCTGATAGAGAATACTAGCTGCAGATTCCTTCACGTAGAATAGATACCCTAGCAATACCCCTCGGGAAGGAGGGTCTGCAAAAGGACCCCACCAGCCAATGCAGAACAGAAGGCCCCACAGGGGACCAGATCTGTGGACCAGGTAGAACCTCGCACATGCCGGGCCAAGGGAACCCCCACAAGCAAAACCCTACCGACCCCAAGGGGACGTAGGAGGGAAGAAGGCTGAAGAGGCTTGTACGCTCACAGCAGAGGAACCAAGGGCAAGGACTGAGAGGCTGAAGCACCCCACTCCCCCACTAGGCAACACAGCTTCCGCCAAATGCCAAAACAGGAAGACGGAAGAAGAAGAAGAAGAAGAAGAAGAAGAAGAAGAAGCCTAGAGAGCCCAAGGAATCCAGGGAGAAGAAGGCGATCCCACTCCAGATGGAGAGCAGCCTGCCAGCCAGAACAATGCTGGCAGACAAGGCCAGAAGCAAGAAGAACCACCCGTGGCCCCAAGAAGGCCGAGTAGGCAACGCCTGGCAAGGGAGAACACAGGGACACCCCAGAATGCAGGTGTTAAGGGGCCGCAGGGCCACGCTGGTCGAGGCGAAAATGTTGCGTCCCCAAGTGTCCAGCCAGCTGGCCTCTCTGGACGGTGGAGCCAACAGGGGCGGCAAGGAGGGAAAAGCAGTCCGCAAAAGGGGGCTGGCGGCTGAGGGGTGAATGGACAGACATGCCGGGTCACGAGGCGTCGGAAGGTGCCGCTGCAGAAGCTGCGGAGGCACCGGGTCCCCTGAGGCAGGACACCTCCAAGCCCCTGTCAAGGCCGTAAGGAGTGACCCTTCAAATGGGAGCAAGAGTTCTCTTCCACCAGAGCCCTGATGGAGTACCTCCAACAGATGGTCGACCGGAAAGTGAGCCACCGGATCACCAATTCGGAGGACGCCCACAGCCGCGGACACCAGGTGAGCGAAGGCCACACCCGCATCCGTAGGGCCCCACGGTGGAGAAAGCAGCTCCTCTGTGGGTGACGGCTGCAAACTAAGGCAACCGTCCCCGAGGCCAAGTGGGGCGGGCAAGGGCCAGACCTGCAAGTCAGGAGGAGCCGAAGAATGAGGGACCTGCCGCTCTTCCGATGGACACCTCTGCCTCAGGAAGGGCAAGGAGCCGCCCTTAGACGCCGGTGAAAAGGACACTACACGGCGGCCAGTCTCCGGGGAGGACGATATCAATATGCAGCCTGCCTCCGGAGAAGAGGGAGCGTACGAAGACCACTCCGCGGCACGACACCTGCGCTAATCCGTTGAGTCCGCAACTTGAGGTAGGACACCGGCACCATCCGGCATCGCCGGGCAAGGGACCTCCAAGTCGTCCCGCACCGGAGACCGGAGTGCGGCTGGAGCTGCACCGGCCTCGGAGCGGCGCCAAGACGGCGCCGGCCTGACCCCGCCAAGGCAACCACCTGCGTGGGGGGACGGGCCCGGGGAGGGGCCCAAAGCCCTCCGCTGGCTGCGGCCCAGAAGGAGGCGAAGGTCGCCCGGCAACACTTGTGGCGTCGCCAGGGACGATACCACCTCCGACCCGCCCTCCAATGAGGCAGCCGCCTGGGAGGAGGTACGAGATGGGACCGGCGAGGGACGAGGTGTCCGCCCTCGGCCTCGACCCGGAGCGGGACGAGGAATGTCCACCGACCCCTGTGGCTCTGCACGGTCCAGCTGTTGCCAGCGCCGTAGCGGCGTCACCTTGGCCTTAGACAGGATCACCCTGCCAAGGGACCGAGAGGGGCTAGGGGATGTGACCCGAGCCCCGACGACCTCCCGCGACACCACAGGGACCCCCGCAGGAGTTTGCGGCGAGGCAGAGACGTCGTTGCCTGAAGGAAGTGCCCCAGAGGAGCCGCACCCCGACAGCACCACATCCTCCAAACCTGGATCCGACCCAGTCGGCGCCACCGCGGAGGGCCCTGCGCAGAACCAGGGATCCGCCGACGCCCCAAAAGGAGAAGGAGGGGGAGACGCCAGTGAGGCCTGCAAAGCCGCCGTGTAAGTCTCCATCTGGACTCTCAACACCCCAACACCGGGAAACTGTGGGTTGGACGACACGCGGGGCCGCATCACCCGCGGAGAGTCCACGCCCCCGGGAACGAACTGCAACACTTACCCACCGGGGAGCGACGCTCATGTGAAATCGGAGAAAGGCGAGGATGACGACCACTGCCGGACCTGAAGCCGTCCGCCGAAGCAGACCGAGGGGAGGACGTCGACCTGGAGAGGTGCACAGAGAGAAGTTTCATTCGGCGCTCTCGCCGCGACTTCGGCTTCAACTTCTGGCACGCCGCACAATCTGCGGTGTCGTGATCCTCCCCCAAACACCACATGCAAATGAGGTGAGGGTTCCGTCGCCGACATAAGACGCCCACAAAACGTGCAAGTTTTAAAGCCCGAAGGCATTCGCACACCGTTCCACCAAAAGAATGGAATAAAGGGCCCAAAACAGGCCCGTAGCAAGGAAGGGATCCGCGTTGCACGTGGAAAAGGAAAATATTGACGTAGGCGCGCCGGGGCGGGTCTTATGTGACCTCTCAGACGTCACGTACGCGGACGACGCCTGGGTGGGGTCACGTGATGTCGCCCCGACGCGCAGGGATGCTGTGGCAAAAAGTTTCCGGATCCAGTCTCACGCCTGGGGATAATTCTATGTGAAGGAATCTGCGGCTAGTAGCCTCTATCAGATTTTCCGCGCCAGGAACGCAGAGCCATGCAAGAAACTGACCACTGGTGCCATGAAACTAGGGCCCTGAAAGGGATAACCTTAACCCTAGAATCAGTACGCAGAACGGGGAAGACGGGTGTGGCGGTAAGGAATCTATCACTAACTAATGTCTCTTACAGATATATCGTTACACAAGTAGTAACTTGTGCATCTGAAAAACAAATTAGTGACAGATTCCGTACCTTCGAATAGATACCCAGCAATCCCAACCCCGGTGGCGGGTCTGCGAACAGATTACACCAGAAAGTCATGGAGAACAGAACGGCCAAAGAAGTCGTCTCTCCGGACTGGACTGTCAAGGCAGTAATGCTTGGTAAATGTGAGCAGCGAGGCCCACGTAGCTGCCTGACAAATATCCTGCAAGGGAATGCCGCATCCCAAGGCAGTAGTGGCTGCAGTTGCCCTGGTAGAATGGGCACGCAGCCCAACAGGAGGCTCCTTCTTAGCCAAGGAGTAACATGCTTTGATGTAAAGAACGACCCACAAAGAGATGATAAATTTGTGCACGGCCCAACCATTTTTTGGCACCCACGTAGCCAAAAAAGAGCTGGTCATCCACCCGGAACTGCTGTGTATGCTTCAGATAGAACGAGAGTGCATGTTTTGGGTCCAGACGGATGAGCCTCTCTTCCTCTTTTGAAGGATGCGGAGGTGGAAAGAAGGTGGGCAAGGTGATGATCTGCCTGATGTGGAAGGGTGTGACAACCTTTGGCAAAAAAGAAGGGCGGGTCCTTAAAATCCCCTTGTCCAGATGAACAGAAAGGAAAGGAGGTTTAGAAGAAAGAGCCTGGAGCTATCTCACTCTTCTGGCAGAGGTGATAGCTACCAGGAAAGCCGTCTTGAGAGTGAGAAGACGTAAAGGACAGGTGTGAAGGGTCTCAAAAGTAGCGCACATCTGATAGGTCAAGACAAGATTCAAGTCCGATTGAGGCATTATGAAAGGCACGGGAGGAAACGTGTGCCTAATGCCTTTCAGGAAACGGTTAACAACCGGGTACTTAAAGAGAGAATGCTGATCTGGATGCCTTAGAAAGGCGGAGATGGCCGAAAGATAACCCTTGATAGTGCCCAGAGCAGAGCCCTGCTGGGCTAAGGATAGCAGGAAGAAAAGGACCCCAGAAAGAGGGGCAGAAAGGGGATCCACAGAGTTTGCTGTGCACCATGCCACAAACTTGTTCCACCGGCAGGCGTATACCGTCTTAGTGGATGGATGCCTGGCTGCCAGAATGACATCACAGACTTCAGAAGGAAGATCGAAAGCTGTTAACTGTCGCCGCTCAATCTCCACGCATGGAGGTGGAGGCTGGACAGGTTCAGGTGGAGGACCGTCCCCTGCTGCTGCGACAGAGGATCCTCCCGAAGAGGCAGACGGCTCGGGGGATCGATCACCATGCTGAGTAGCTCGGGATACTAGTATCTTCGTGCCCAATCTGGAGCCACAAGGATGACTTAGGCCCGGTCGCGCCGAATCTTCTTCAGCACTCGGGGCAGAAGTGGTATAGACGGAAAGGCGTACAACAGACCGCAACTCCACTCACGACGAAAAGCGTCACCACCTTGGAAATTTCAACGCGCAGTACTGATGACATTGCGCGTTATCTTCGATGGCGAATAGATCTAACCAAGGGTCTCCCCACTGCAGAAAGAGACCTTGCACCACGTCCGAGTGCAGATGCCATTCGTGATACATCAAGCACCGGCTGCTGAGTTCGTCCGCCCAGGCATTCAGAGAACCTGCCAGTTGTTGAACCACCAATGTAATGCCCTGATGTTCCAGCCATGTCCAGAGGCGCAGAGCCTCCTGACATAGGGTCCACAACCCCACCCCACCCTGTTTGTTGCAATACCACATGGCGGTGGTGTTGTCTGAACACCTGCACCACACTTCCCCGAACAAAGGGAAGGAATGCCTTCAGTGCCAATCGGATCGATCGAAGCTCCAAAAGGTTGATATGGAGTCGGGACTCCGCCGGAGACCAGAGTCCTCTGATCTCCGCCTCTCCCAAGTGGCCTCCCCATCCCAGGAGGGACGCATTCGTCACCACTGTGCGCACCGGTTGGGGAAGAGAGAGGGATCTGCCATTGACCCAATAGCGATTCGTGAACCACCACTGCAATTGTTGTGCAGTGCCCTCCGAGATCTGGACATGATCAGACAGGTTACCCTGATGTTGCGCCCACTTTAACTTCAGGTCTCACTGCAGAGCCTGCATATGCCATCTGGCATGTTGCACTAGCTGGATGCAGGAGGCCATCAGGATCAGGAGCCCGAGGGTCATCCTGACTGAAACCCGGGATAGAGGCTGAGGATAGGAATCATAGCCTGAATATCCCAGACTCGCTGCTTGGGAGGATAAACCCGAAACCGCGCCGAATCCAGAACCGCTCCGATGAAGGGGAGCTGCTGAGAGTGACTCAGGTGCGACTTTGGCACGTTGATGGAGAACCCCAGCAAACGCAGGAGGTCGGCCGTAGTCTGAAGGTGGGAGACGACTGCCTGGGGCGAGCCAGTCTTCAACAACCAGTCGTCGAGGTAGGGGAAGACTGACACCCCTGATCGGCGCAGATGAGCTGCGACCACCGCCATCACTTTCGTGAACATCCGAGGGGCACTGGTAATGCCGAAGGGGAGCACAGCAAACTGAAAATGCCCCGGGCCTACCATGAACAGCAAGTAACGCCGGTGGGCCGGCAGGACGGGGACATGCAAATATGAGTCCTGCAAGTCCAATGCTACCATCCAGCCTCAGGGTCGAGGGCAGCCAAGACCTGAGCCAGAGTCAGCATTTTGAACTTCTCCTTCCGCAGGAAGCGGTTGATGTTCCGGAGGTCCAAGATGGGACGCAGACCCCCTTTGTCCTTCTTGGGGACCAGAAAGTAGTGGGAATAACAACCACTCCCTACTCCTGGCCCAGGAACGCACTCAATGGCCCCCTTGGCCAAGAGGGTCATGCTGGAGAGTTGCCAAGTGTTCCCACGACATGCGGTGGGACTGAGGTGGCATGGCTGCAGGTAGATCTCAGCCAGGCGTGGCGTCGAAGCGCCACAGTCGTAAAAATGGCTCTACCTAGTGAGTCCGCGGTGTCTAAACCACACCGAATGGCGAACTTAGCCGCATCCTTACCCTCGGCAACAGCCAGAGACATCACAGCAGGACACTGAGGCAACACCTGTGCAACGGCATCCCACACCGCGTGGGAATAGCGGCCCAAGAGGCAAGCGGTGTTCACCGACCGCAGCCCTAAGCTGGCTGAAAAGAACAACCGCTTGCCGAACTGCTCCAGCTTCTTAAGAGTCCTTATCCTGCGGAGCCGTGGGAACGGCACTCTGGGACGTCGCAGCTTGGATGACCAGGCTCTCGGGCGTAGGATGAGTGGTCAGAAAGGCAGGGTCACCCGGCACCGGACGATGACGCCTGGCAACATTCTTATCCACCGGGGCCCCCGGGGCAGGCCGCGACCAAGTGCCCAGTAAGACGTCAGTGAGGGCGTCGTTAAATGGCAGCAGGGGCTCTGACAAAGTGGACACCGTCTGGAGCACCTCAGTGAGGAGATTAGTCTTTAGGGCAACCGTAAGGAGATCAAGGTGGAGGACCTCCGCCGCCCGACGAAGCACCATCGTTTACGAAGCGCCCTCCTCCATGGTAGGCAGAGGAGAGGCAAACCCCGGGTCAGAGGAGAGATCAAGGCCGGCAGCCTCCTCTAAGTCATCCGCCCAGTCCTGCGGCGGCAGGGACCAGGGAAGGAACAAATGGCACCGGGAACGGCGCCGAGCCGGCGCCGTGTCCCAATGCAGATCCCAGGTAGGAACAAAATTGTCCGAGAACCTGGGCAGGGACGGAACAAAAGGTATCCACTGCGGCACCGGAGGCGGCGCTAGGGCCGGAGCAGCAGCGCGGGCCCTTGTGGCGCCATGGCCTGAGCCAGCAGCGCAGCATCCTGCGGCGCCGGAGCCGCCGACGGCCTGACAGGATCCTGACATGGGACCGCGAGGCCCAAGGGCGCGCCGGCGCGAACCCGAGGCCTAAACAGGCGGTCCAAGGTAGCAAGAAGTTCTTGCACCTGTGCGGGAGTCGCTGACGGACCCGGGTAAGGTGGGTAGGCTGCGGGACTCCCGGGCTCTGAAGGAGCCACAGGGGCAGAACCCCTGTCCCACTCGTCCGCATCCGGGGACCGCCGGGGGGCCGTCGGAGAGCGACAATGCTTCTTCGTCCTCTTTTTGTGTCGTCTCTTACCCGAATCCGAGGTTGAAGACTTGGAGCCTGAGGAGCGATGATGGTGGCCCCGTGAGAGTTCTCTGGAGCGGCCCTGGACCGTGAACGGCGCGGGGATGAATGCCGGACCTCAAACAGCTTCCGGGGCCGCTCCCTCAAGGCCTTCGGGGCCATGGCCAAACAGTTCAGACAGGCTCGGGAGTCGTGGACGCGCTCCAGGCAGTAGAGACAGACGTCGTGGGGGTCCGCCACCGACATATTGCGACGGCATGCCCCACAAGACTTAAAACCAGGCATCCCTACGTGCACCAGAGGAGACCTAAACTTAAAGGAGACAAAAAGTCTCAAAAAGATAGTCAAAAAGTGACTGAGGTACGTGATCTAACCGGATCTGCGCTTACTGGCGAAAAAAAAAAGAACTGATGTCAGCGCGCACGGGTGCAGCCTAAGTAGTCTCCGTGACGTCATCTCGGCGCATACGACGCCAGCGACGGAAACGGAGCCGCACGACGCCACCTACCGATGCGCAGGGGTACTGCTGACGAAAAAACTTTCCGGATCCAGTCTGATGCCTGGGGATATTCTAAGGTAAGAAACTATCACGAACGTGTCTCTTTCAGATATTACAAATGCACCCTTTATTATGCACCCCTACTTCTCAGTCCCCACTGCACTGATTTATTTTTTTTTTTTAAACATAGTTTATTGGTTTTTGCACATCCACATAGAAAACCTTACACAATTTGTTTCACCATACTTTCTGCAAAATAAGCGCACGCCTCCCTCCCAATTATACAACACCTAAGACAGGTTCGTAGAATTCCCTCCCGGACTATACAACGCATAAAACCAATTATCTACATAACAAGACTCTACCCTTAACCCCTAAGCAAAACACTTCTAGATTCCCTCCCCCTCCCTCAATCCTCCTCACCAACGCATGCGACAATCCCTGCCCTCTAATGTCGTACAGCCCAAGGAATACCAATGTGTCAAGTTATGTGATGTGCCCAGTTTGCTCCGGGGGCACTCCCTCAGCCCCGGGGCGGTCATCTCCCTCCGCGCCAGGTTCATAATCTCGCAGCGCCTGCACTAGCGCCTCCCACGCAGCTGCTGCCTCTAGCGCCTTTTCATCGCTGTGTCTATGAGCCCATTGATACCGCAGCGCACCCTCGCTGGTGGCCCATTTAATAAGCTCCCCCTTCCACCGCTTGCTAGTGGGCCCCACTGTTGCCTTCCACCGCTTCGTAATTTCTCGTTTCGCTAATATAAGGCCCATGTCTACGAATTTGCTCGTGATTTTAGTTTTCGGCGTGTGCGGGAACCAGTGCAGTATACTAGCGGCCATATCAAACTCCAGTCCCCTCTCTGTTACCTCATTCAGGGTATCTCCCACCTCTGTTCAGTAGGGCCCCAGCGCTGGGCAAGACCACAGCATATGATCCAGTTCCACCCCCGTTCTCAGGCATCTGGGACATGCCGCCTCCTCAACTTTAAAATATTTCTGGATTTTTCCCGGCGTCAGGTATGCTCTGTGGAGTATGTAGAAGTGCACCAGTTGGAATCTTGCGTTTCTCGTGCTCTTCCAAGCCCGTCTCACTAACTGTGCCCAGGTCGTCTCAGGGATAGCTTTGCCTAGGTCACCCTCCCATTTCCCCCGAAGGTCAGCTAGCGGTTGTAGGTTTTCAAGGAGCATTCTAGAATATAGGCACGTGACCGCCTTAACAGTTCCTGCTGCCATCATAGCATACTGGCAGGCCATCGACGTCTTAGGCTTTATCAGCCCCTCCCTCCAATGTGCCTGCATCGCTCTGGTAATCGCTGCGTGCAGCAGGAAGCCTCCCCTAGGCAATTCAAACCGCTCTTGGAGAGTCTGGTAGGGCAGCAAAACCCTGTTTTCATAAAGGTCTCCTACCACCTGTAGTCCCGCTTCTTCCCAAAGTTGTAATTGCGACCAGTCTCCACCGTGTGGTAACGCAGTCCGCATCCCCAGTGGCATCTCCAGCGCGTACGGATGTACCACCCCCGCACGTCTCTGGGAGCGATTCCAGCAGAGCCTAAAGGTTAACTCCTCCGTGAGGAGGTCCCGGGCGTCCAGCCTCTGCTGCAGGGTGATGTAAGAAAGAACGTGGCGTGGCGTTCCCCCCTCTCGTCCGGCCTCTGGACCGCGGAACAGCCGCGCCACATTTTGGGTGAAGATCTGCAATTGCGCCGCTAAGTAATATAGCTCAAAATCGGGGACCGCCAGCCCTCCTTCGCTCTTGGGCCGTATAAGCGTTGCATGCGCCACTCTACGCCTGCCCGTACCCCACAGAAAAGACACCACCATCGATTTCAGCAACCGGAAAGTGGAGTTGGGTATCCACACCGGAAGCGTCCTAAAATAGTATAATAGGCGAGGGAGTCTCAGTCCCCACTGCACTGATCACCCCCAAAACTTCCCATGACACACATTTCATGAAGATTGGACAAACGACGGCAACGTTATAGGCAAGTCAAAAAATGCTTTTCCTATGGAAACTAGGTCTTAACTATAACTACCTACTGGCAACCTCCAGTAGGGGATATATATATATATATATATAGATATATATATAACCAACTTTGCCCTGTAATTGAAGACGCACTCCACGACTGCAACTGCAACAGTTATTTTTTCCACAATTAGAAACCCTCCAGTGGGCCGCAAAGTGTCATCCGAGTTTCTACACGCGAAGTGAAATGCCGAGTTCCTGCAAATAAACGGCCTGGTTGTCAACCATCGTGGAGTGCGTCTTCAATTACAGGGCAAAGTTGGTTAAGTGTTAAACGCGGCGGTCCGGCTGCGGAAGACTGCACCGCCCCTGAAAATGCCTGGGGGCTGCTGAGCCTGGAATCATGCCGGGTGGTAATAGCGGCACGTTGGGAGCAGAATAGAAACTCGGATGACACT
This sequence comes from Triturus cristatus, assembly GCF_964204655.1. NCBI lineage: Eukaryota > Metazoa > Chordata > Amphibia > Caudata > Salamandridae > Triturus > Triturus cristatus. The sequence goes on from NC_140588.1 coordinate 925,005,343, forward strand.
TTGCGGCCCACTGGAGGGTTTCTAATTGTGGAAAAAATAACTGTTGCAGTCAAGGTATCCACCGGAGGATTAAAAGGCACAAGTTGCACTACAAACCCCATGATGCTTTATTTCTAATGATACTCACCTGAGAGGTAACATTTGAATTTGTTGCAGAGAATGGAGGCTTGTAACACTGAGACTGCGCAGCACAGCCTATGAGGAAGGGACGAGAGGTCCTGAAACGCGTCAGGCAGATTACACGCGAAGTGAAATGCCGAGTTCCTGCAAATAAACGGCCTGGTTGTCAACCATCGTGGAGTGCGTCTTCAATTACAGGGCAAAGTTGGTTAAATAGATATATATATATATATATATATATAATCTACTGGCAATCGCCAGTAGATAGTTATAGTTAGGACCGTGTTTCCATAGGAAATCCGCAACATTCTATTTGGAATAACTTTGGCGCCGGTTGACGAATCCTCACGAAATTTTCAAAATAGGTGGGGCGCTCCGCTGAAAGTCTCGGGGGGATTCGTCAAGCGGGGGCTGAGAAAAAAGGGGGGTCCCAAAACCCGTTTTCCACATGCAATTTTCCATAGGGACCTTTAGTCCAAGGTACAGCCCGAACGGCTGAACAGAATTACTTGAAATTTGGCAGAGAGGTAGTCCTCAGCTCAGGGATGTGCCTTTTGCTTATATGGAGTCAATCTGTTCAGTAGTTCCTGAGAAAATTGCAGTTAAAAGCACATACACATCTATAGTCGCGCACCGTGTGCGCACCGTGCGAGCACCCTAACGTGCGCGAGCGTAATTCTGATTGGTGGTTACATGTTAGTCAACGTTCGAATCGGTCGAAATCAGAAAGTGTCGGACGCTATTTTGTTTGTTTTCAGTGCGAGAGTACAAAAGGAAGGTGGCGAACGTGAAAAGGGGGCAGGGTAGAGAGTTCCTGACCCCCTAGCCTTTGTCAGAGGGTCCCTGAAGGACCCCTTAGGCAGAAAAAAACATTTTAATTTTTTTTTTTTTAAATCGCGGGGGTTAAAAACCGAAAAAAACCTTTGAAATTCACTGAAAAAACCATAGGTTTCACACACGTTCTAGTTAGGAATTAGCATTTAAAAAACCTTGCAAATTCACTTAAAAAACCATAGGTTTCACACATGTTAAAGTTAGGTGGATATTTCACTCATAAAAAACCAATGAAATTCCCCCGTTACAGTTAGTTCAGATAACTATAACTCGAGCGGCCGCCACTCTATCACAAGGATGATATCACAAGGATGATATCATGAGTGATGCCACTGACCATGTCATGAGTGATGTAATATGTGACGTCATCAGCAGTGGATTGCGGTCGCGCGAGTTATAGTTTTCTGAACTAACTATAACGGGGGAATTTCATTGGTTTTTTACGAGTGAAATATCCACCTAACTATAACATGTGTGAAACCTATGGTTTTTTAAGTGAATATATATATATATATATATATATATATATATATATATATATATATATATATATATATATATATATATATACACACACACACACAAAATCCAAATTGCGGTAATACTGGCGTGCTGGCGGAGCTTTAAAGGTGGCACTACCGCTAGCACTCAGAATGTACAATAAATAATCCCCAACCATATCTGATTAAGGAGCAAGCACTCGACATCATAGGGGTTCTCTCGTTTATTGCGCAGGTTACATCAGGCTATGGACAAACAGGAACGCGTTTTGGCAGACTAGCTGCCTTTCTCAGCCTGAAATGCGGCATACTGGTGCTTCTATTTAAAACAAATATTCACTAAAATAGAAGATGCACTACATCACGCAGCGATTGGGTACATGTAAGCATGTGGGCTGATGACCATTCATTCTTATACAAAGCATAATCACAGTTATTCCGAAAAATTGCAACAGTGAAAATCCTTCAAACTAAATTGCTTTTGAATTGTTTTCAATCTGTACTATTCCGTGTTTATGCCCTTCAGTTCATTTTGTTTACAGAAAACTCCCAACATGCCTTATTCCATTTTCAGGAAAACCCGGACTGTATTCATACACGTCTTTCAGCTGCAGCCAAGGGCATCTTTATAATAACTTTAAAATCCAAACACACGCATTTTTCAAGTTCATGTTATTTTACACTAAGCACAGTTGCCCACCTTCTTGGTTCATTGGTCTCTAGGAAGAAACAGGAGTCTCCTTTCTCTTCCTCTAAGGGGACCCTGAAGGTATCAGCTGCTCTCTTGATGAGGCTGTTGTAGAAGGCTGTCGCCTGGTGGACAAGCCTTCGAGGGATAGCTACAAACCTCTTCTTCAGGGCTTTCTGTGTCGTGGTCATTCCATTCTTCCTCGAAAGTCTCTGAGGCTCCCTCTTCTTCTGGTGCGTCTAGTTCCTCTTCAAAATTTTCCTCGTGCAGTTCGGGGGTTTCCCGAGCTTCGAGGATATCTTCCTCTTCTTCTGCATTTTCGGCGGCATCAGCGGGCTTCCCGGGAATCCAGAATTCCTTCAGCACTTTGCCGAACTCGTTTCGTTGAAGGATTGCCGCCATTTCTGCTTCGAGGCTTTTCCTTTTTCTCCACCATGAGGGCCCTTTCGGCCTCTGAGGCTGGAGAGATCCTCTTCTTGGGTGTGGTGGTTTGCGGCTCCGAAGGTGTGGTCTTTCCCTGTGTGGCCTCTCGTTCAGCGCTCGCCTTAGTCGATTTCGACGATTTTCCCTCGTCGGCATCCCTGGGGTGGGATCCATAGGGTTCTTTTGGTTGCTGCTGACCCTCGGTCGTCGTTGGGCTGCCTTCTGCACCTTCTTTTCGTAGCCCTTGGTTTCCGACGGTGGAGGGTTTCATACCTAGTCAGTTTTCTTCTATGTCGTTTTCTTCATGGTATGCCTCTTCTCGGCGTCCCCTTTGAGGTTTGACGTCCGACTCCCCATGGGTCAATTTTGCAGATACTTCCTGGTCGTCCTTGTCGCTTGAGAGGCCTAAGTCCTTCATCAAAGGGTGTTTCTGGCGTTGGGGCACGTCTGTGTAATGGTCTTCCATCTGCTTACGGCGTACCTTGAGTGTCTTCAACAAGAACACCGTGCAGGCCTCGCAGACCTTATCCTTGTGATGCTTCCGCAGACAGAGGTTACAAACGTCGTGTGGATCGCGCTGTGCAAACTTGTAGTGGCACATTGGGCAGAATTTGAAAGAGGTCTTTTCAATGGCCCCTACCTCGCCCTCGGTTGATCCATCTGCATAGTTGCTCCGTCGGGGTCCATGAACAGAAAATGGCGTCCAGAGGTCCTTCTCCTTCATCTTCCTAGTCGATGATCAATGTTTTTTTTCACTCAAATTCTGCGATTCTTTTGGGGATTTCATCCAAATGTTCGGAGTGTCTCCCTTTGCTTCCAGACCCAATGGCGGAAAAAAGAATCCTAAGATGACTACCACGCACAGGATCTTCCGGGGCGCCGTCTGAAGTCACACACAGGATGGACAAAGCACCAAATGGTGGTCAACGACACCCCAATCAAAAGAAAAAAACAGACTATTCCTGATCCAACCACAAGATGGCGGAATAATGTATAGCATTTGAATCCAGAAAAGGATTCATGCTGCAAAACCTCAATTTACTGTAGCACATACACTGAAAACATAAGGACACACACACACACACCCCATATCTGAGGGAATACCCCCCCAATGTAACCCTTCAATTAACCATTACATTTAAGATTTTAAAGCAATCTGGCATGAACAAAAGATGCAGCAGTAGACCATGTACTAATGCATTAACTATTAAGGGTCTTAAGAAAGAGCTACACAACCCTAACTAAGGAGTGGCATAATACTGTAATTGCTACATTAATTCTACATCATCAGGCATGTTACGTACAAGTATACACACATATGCCAAAAGTTTATTTTTTTGAGCTGACATTAAAGGTCACTGTTGTAGATTACAAATAGATAAAAGTTAAACTCAATGGCCAGACTTTCTTCATTTCTTAGGGTATTGCCAATATTACTTTGCTCTAAAGAGCAACAATATCACAAATAGGTAGACCATTAGACATATGAAAATACTCCTTTTCTTGATCTTTTAAATTTAAGAAAAGTTAGAACTTGCATGACAGTTATGTTTTTTATTTACCATCATAACCTATTTAAAAAGAACATTTTTATTTGTATTTATTGGTAATCCTACTGTGGTTGCACTGCTTATTAATGGGTCACAGTTTACTACAAATCTTCATGTTGGCTTCAATTTATTGCCATTATGTGTCCATTGTCTCTGATCTGGGATTTGTAATAGCTTAGCATGGAATACTACTTACTGTCTTTTTACTGAGTCAAATGTTCTGAAAATGCTAAATTAATTGAACATAAGTGAATATCATGTGGCAAAATCCGCTCTCCACTACGACTATGAAAGGGTCAGCATACATATTCACGCCTTAGTACCTTCTATTTGCTACATTATAAAGGGTACAGCATGAAGCACAACACCTTGAATAGACTAAACTGTAAAACCAATAAATCAGACAATACAAATCAGAATCAAGAAACCTTCAGTGGCTACCATTGGAGAGAAAAGTTAAGTTCAAGCTTGCCTGCCTTACTTCTTAAGTCCAGAGAGATCATGAATCAGTATATCTCCAGTCTAAGATGAGGCGCCAAATGTCTCAGGAGCCAGAGACTTACTCTGCCTGAAATCCAAAAGATTCAAATCTCAGCTAACTGAATCAAAATCTCTTTCTGGGGTTGCTCCAGGATTATAGAAACCTCAGCCTGAGCAGCTGAAGAAACCATCTCTTTCCAAAAGAAACCCCTTAATTACTCCCATCTCAACATTTAGATAATTATCCCACTTTCCCACCAATAGATTGAAGGACAACTTATTATCCTTCTCCACTGATAGTCTACTTCACCAGCATGCCTATCTCAATGCGTCTTGGGCTGCTACCCTTCTATGTTTCTCATATTTGTAGTCTTGAAACGTTTTTGTTTTCGCAGATTTAATGTATATTAGAAACTTAGGTCTCGTATTTTATGTTAACTTTTTAGCTCACTTACATACTCCAAGAAAGGGGCATAGATAAATAAAAATCAAATTGTTTCTGGGATTGGGCCACAGGTGGTTGTATATGGGTGCCTCCCCCTGCTGTTAAGAGGCACACATGACCCAGTTGAACAGAAGTGCAGCTATATGGTTGCCAAAAATTTGGGGAGGTGAAAAAGGCCAAACAACATACTCTCATTCGGTTGAATGACGTATTAGAAGTGAACATTGTTTAATATTGGTAGTTCCATCAGTCTTCCTAAACTGAGGCGTCAATGACTGATTAGACACTAATCAAAACTATTATAGAAACCATATGGCCACTTAAAATGGATTTTCAATAACTGATAAGCACAGTAATTCCCTTTATGCATTCTCTACTGCTTAAGGAGCTGATGCAATATTTTTAAGACTTGATTCTTCCCCACAACAGAGTCTCTGAAACCTGATTTCAGTGACTACTGATTTCAACAAATAATGTATGAACAAAGCTGTCCATTACCAAAGCTATTTTGGCATTCACCTTTCATGTAGGTCTGGGAAAAACAGTATTACCACATAGTTATATCTTATGTGCACAATAATATACTTTATTTAAAATCTTCAAAATACTGGCAATACCCTAATAAACAAAGAAGAAAACGCTAACTGATCTCAGAAACTATACACTAATCATGTAAGGCCATATTTTATGTGTTATCCAAAACTTTGGTCATTGCTATTGCCAGGAACAATATGGCACCTTAATATTGTAAAATGAAAAGCCTTAACATTTTATAAGTGAACGGAGTTAAAAATATAAAATAGTTTCAAACTATCAACCACAAGTTGAAATTGACTAAAAAAAACAGGAATAATACAGAAAACCCTTCTCTTTATTGGAATAAGCCCCCTCACGAGGAAAGTAAACAACTATCTGAACTGGCATAAAATGATCAATTTTAAAAGAGTTTGGGAGCTGCTGAAACCTAAACAGCACATAACTGACAATGCACCACAGTGCTCGAAAAGTACTAAAACACTTACAGTTTGAAAGGGTCAACGTACTGCAAATTCAAAGATTCCATGAACTTAGCTGCCTTAGAAACAAAACAAAATATGGAGCAAGGAATGGCTACCCTGGGTCTTCATTGTAGGCTACACATACGATTTGCTGGTGCTCCAGCTCCAATGGATTTTCTTGGCTGGCTGGTAGATTGGCAGCAGACACATCTGGTTGGATCCGACTGCAGATCTCAATGTGGTAGGCGCACAATGAAATACATTTTGCAGGGAAGCTTAACGGAAAGCTGCATGCTCAATGAATATATACAACTACAGGAGAATTGATCACCGAGGACACTGTTGGCAGGAGCTTCTTTCAGGATTCCTTCCCGGAAGGCACGCATCAGTATAACGATCTTCAAGCTGCTTGATGAATTCAGAGGCATCTTGTTTTTCGGACATCAGCTAGGAAATCTTCAGCAGTATCAATCTTCTTCAAAATGTTAAAAAATATGTATATTCATTCTGCCGGAATGTTTTGCTTCACAGTAGGTAGGTAACGTTGCACTCCAAAAATAATTTTTTTTGAAAACTCCAGGCACTTCTGAAACTTTTAATATTTTGCTTTCCTTTTTCAACTCAAAAATAATTTACAAAAAAAATTGAGCTAGGTCCTTGAAGCTTTACATAAATATATATATTTATATAAATATACATATATAAATTTACATGTATATTTTTTCAATTAAAAATATTGAATAAAAAATGAGTCCAAAATAAAGAACAGGGATGATTTTTCTACTGCAATAAAAACCTCCAGCCATTCCAGTGAAGTTGGCACCAAACTTGAAGGAAGACGGACACTGGCATTCCAAACAGGTGAGCATAACAGGACGCTGCCTTCCTCAGGCTATACTAACCTTTACTGTTGAGGAATGTGACGGAGAAGAATGGGTATCGAGTTTTCTGCGTTTTTGTTCTATAAAAAAAAGAAAATAAAAAAGGGTTAGCTTACTATTTTAAGCAACAGACACCAAGCTCCATTGAATAAAATACTAATAACTGCCAATTTGCTTAGAAAGGCCAACAATGGGTGTTAAAAACAATCATCGGTTACTAAGTTTTGAGGCTACTGGTTTTAATTTGAATGTTTAGTCAATTTTAGAAACTAAGCGAACTACCCCTTCCTCAAGATAAATGGAACAGGGTTATTGTACCAAATAATTACCTTCAACCTGGCTGACACAACAGCTCTCTGTTTGGAGTTAGTGTTCTGGAAGGACGAATTACTTACTTTCAGTAACACTCTTTTTGGTGGACTCTATATAAATGCAAATTCCTCACCTTCGAATATTCCCCCACATCATACTGGATCTGGATAATTCTGAGCAGCACCTTTGCGTGCCGATAGGTGGCATAGATTGGCTCCATGTTGGCGGGGTCTGAATTGGAAGTGACGAGCACGGGGCCTATAGAGGTGTCAACCAGGTGCGCCGAGATCGGGTACGTCCGTGACAATTTCCTGAACAAAAAGGCGAGGCCACGACTAAATGATGTGTGACCAGTGTACACAAACTTAACAGGCTGTAGAGTGAAGAGCCTATATCAGAGTAGGGAGAATAGGAGGGTCGGTAAGCTATCTGCAGTTAGAGCCTCTACCAAAAAAATCATTACCGAATGCAAGTAACTTCTGATAGAGACTTCTAACCTCAGATACCTCACCTTAGAATAGATACCAAAGCAATATATCCCTGTAGATGGGCCTAAGAACAGGCGCAAACCAGGAAGTCCTGGAGGAACAAATAGGCAAAATGTTGGTCTCGACGGACCAGACTGTCCAAGGAGTAGTGCTTTGTAAACATGTGGAGTGATACTAACATGGCAGCTTGGTAGTTGGCCAGGACATGTACCAAGGGCACTAACTCAGAAGTACAGACCTTGGCTATGGTGGAATAGGACCAAAAGCATTTAGGAGGCTGCTTCTTTAGCTAATGTATAGCAAATATTGATGCACAATCCATTGAGAAATGGTGCGTTTCTGCACAGCCTTGACTTTCTTCGCTCCAGCAAACCCAATGAAGAGATGAGCGTCCACCTGGTATTCTTTGGTGCAATCGATGTAAAAAGAGGGCTCCTCTTGGGTTCAGACAATGTAGCCTTTCCTCCTCTTTCGAAGGATGAGGAAGAGTGAAAAAAAGTCAGCAGCGTGATGCTTTGGCCAAGGTAAAAAGGAACAACCACATTTGACAACAAGCATTTGCAATGAAATAGGTCTCGCATTTACGCGAGTTTGAGCTATTGACATTACAAATAACAATGGTGTGAGAAAGTGCCATCTTTCTTGCATGGTATGCCCCCACTTTTTGCTGAATTGCTGAATGTACTTTGACTGCGTGTGCCCTGAACTCCTGCCAATTAGGTGCCCAGGGCCTATGTTCCTTCCCTAAACACACAAAACCCAAATTGGCAAACCCTGGCCACATGTCAGCCCCTGGTAAATGGTACCCTAGGTACCCAGGGCCTTGTGACCAGGGAAGGCCTCTAAGGGCTGCAGCACTCATTGTGCCACCCTTAGAGGCCCTGTACCCTTACACACACACACACACTGCCTTTGCAGGCTGAGTGTTTGGGTGCAAGACAAAAACAAAGTCGACATGGCACACATCCCTGTGTGCCATGCCCATCACCTACACTGCCATGGCATACATCAGCCACCCCTCTAGCTGGGTGCCTTATGCCAATGGTGTGGGCACAGGAGCAGGAGCCCTGTGCCCCTACAGTACCCAGGTCCATTCCTGAGCACTGTAAGTGCAGTGCTGCCATTTAAGAGTACATGGTGCTGAGAGCTCGTCAAACACGAACTCCACAGCAACACTGAAGATTGGGAAGTTTGGTATCAAACTTCTCAGCACATTAAACCCACACTGATGCCAGTGTGGGATTTAATGTACCAAGCACCCCAGAGGGCATCTTAGAGATGCCCCCTTAAACCTAACCTACAATCCACGTCTGCTCTGAGGCAGCCTAGGCTGCCAAACGGCAGACATGTTGCTGGACCCCTGGGTGGGAGAGCGCCTGCTATCCTGGGCCTGCAACAATGCACATCCTGGGCGAGGTGCTAAATCTTCGCCCCCAGGATGGGCAGGGGGAAGCTTCAAAGGCATGCCGCCTCTGTGAGCTTCCCCAGGCCACTGCAACCCCCCACTCTGGCGGGAAGCTTTGGCCGGAAACCTCAAATAAGGACAGGGGATGTGCCAGCCTGCCAACCCCACCCCTCAGATGGGGGAGGCGAGGTGAAGCACATCTCCGGGCTCTCGCCATCTTGAAGATGGGAAGCCCTACCCTATCAGGACTAGGCTACTGCCTCCCTCCCACAGGAGACAGGCAGGATAGGGGGTGTACCCACCCCAGGACAGGGACCCATTGGTCCCTGCCCTTCACCTACCTGTAACGCCCCTAAAGAACAAGTTACTTACCTTCGGTAACTATGTATCTGTAAGAAACATTAGTTAGATTCCTCACCTTAGAATATCCCCAGGCGTCCGGCTGGATCCGGAAAGATTTTTGTAGCAATACCCCTTGCGCGTCGCTAGGCGTCGTCTGCGGCTCCGCGTCCGTCGTTGGCGTCGTGCGCCGGAATGACGGAGAACTTAGACACCGCCCTCGCGCGCTGACGTCAGTTCTTGTACATAGCTTTCCGCGCCAGGGACGCTGAGCCATGCAAGAGACCAACACTGGTGCCAAAAAATCTAGGGCCCTGAAAGGGAGAACCTCAACCCTAGATGTCGGTTCGCAGAACGGGGAGGCTGGGTGGGTCGGTGAGGAATCTAACTAACTAATGTTTCTTACAGATGCATCGTTACCGAAGGTAAGTAACTTGTTCATCTGAAAGAAACACGTTAGTTAGATTCCTCACCTTAGAATAGATACCCCAGCAATACCAACCCCGGTGGTGGGTCTGCGAACCAAGATCACACCAGAAAGTCCTGGAGAACAGAACGGCCAAAGTGGCCATCCCTGCGGACTTGGCTGTCCAGGCAGTAATGTCTCGCAAACGTGTGCAGCGAAGCCCACGTCGCCGCCTGACAGATGTCTTACAAGGGGACTCCCCGTCCCAGTGCAGTCGTGGCCGCCGTGGCCCGAGTAGAATGGGCCCGTAGCCCAACAGGAGGAACCTTTTTCGCCAAAGAATAGCAGGTCTTAATACACAACACAACCCACCGAGAGATGGTCCGCTTGTGTACAGCTTTACCCTTCTTAGCCCTAACGTACCCAACAAAAAGTTGGTCGTCCACCCGGAACTGTCTTGTGCGGTCCAAATAAAAGGATAGCGCACGTTTTGGGTCCAGATGGTGGAGCCTCTCTTCATCTTTTGAAGGATGCGGAGGCGGAAAGAAGGTGGGCAGCGTGACAGAGAGCCCGATGGGAAAGGGAGTCACGACTTTAGGCAGGAAAGAAGGACGTGTCCGGATGAACTGAAAGGAAGGGAGGCTTGGATGACAAAGCCTGGAGCTCACCCACCCGCCTAGCGGAGGCGATTGCTACCAAGCAAGTAGTTTTCAAAGTCAAAAGACGGATGGGACAGTTATGAAGGGGCTCAAAAGGAGCGCACATCAGAAAAGTGAGAACAAGGTTCAAGTCCCACTGAGGCATTACGAAAGGAACAGGAGGGTACATATGAGTAATGCCCTTGAGAAAGCGTGAAACAACAGGGGACTTGAAAAGAGAAGGCTGATCAGGAAGCCGAAGGAAGGCAGAGATAGCAGCAAGATAACCTTTCAAGGTGCCCAGAGCAGAGCCCTGCTGGGCCAAAGAAAGAAGAAAGAGGAGAACCTCAGAAAGAGGGGCAGAGAGGGGATGCACAGCCTTTGCTGTGCACCATGCCACAAATTTGTTCCACCGGCAGGCGTATACCGCCTTTGTGGAGGGACGCCTGGCTGCCAGAATGACATCACAGACTTTAGGAGGCAAGTCAAATGGCATCAACTGCCGCCGCTCAATCTCCACGCATGCAGGTGGAGGCTGGACAGGTTCGGGTGGAGGACCGTCCCCTGCTGCTGCGACAGAAGATCCTCCTGAAGAGGCAATCGTATCGGGGGATCGATCGACATACTGAGTAGCTCGGGATACCAGTACCTTTGTGCCCAATCCGGAGCCACCAAGATGACTTGGGCCCGGTCGCGCCTGATCTTCTTCAGCACTCTGGGCAGAAGTGGTAAAGGCGGAAAGGCGTACAACAGACTGCAACTCCACACGCGGCGAAAAGCGTCGCAGAGCGAGTGCCGCCTTGGAAACTCCAACGCGCAGAACTGCTGACATTGTGCGTACTCTTCGGTGGCGAATAGATCTAACCAAGGCTCTCCCCACTGCAGAAACAGACCTTGCGCCACGTCCAAGTTCAGACGCCATTCGTGATCCATCATGCACTGGCGGCTGAGTTCGTCCGCTCTGGCGTTCAGAGAGCCCGCCAGATGTTGAACCACTAGGGTGATGCCCTGGTGTTCCAGCCATGTCCAGAGGCGCAGGGCCTCCTGACAAAGGGTCCACGACCTCACCCCGCCCTGTTTGTTGCAATACCACATGGCGGTGGTGTTGTCTGTGAACACCTGCACGACACTTCCCCGGACAGAGGGAAGGAAGGCTTTCAGTGCAAGTCGGATCGCCCTCAGCTCCAAAAGATTGATGTGGAGCAGAGTCTCCGCCGGAGACCAGAGTCCTCTGATCTCCGCCTCTCCCATATGGCCCCCCCATCCCAGGAGGGACGCATCCGTCACTACCATGTGCTCCGGTTGGGGAAGGGAGCGGGATCTGCCGCTGACCCAATCGCGATTCGTGAGCCACCACTGCAGTTGTTTCGCAGTGCCCTCTGAGATCAAGACGTGGTCGGACAGGTTGCCTCGATGCTGGGCCCACTGAAACTTCAGGTCCCACTGCAGAGCCCGCATCCGCCATCTGGCGTAAGGTACTAACAGGATGCAGGAGGCCATCAGCCCCAGAAGCCACAGCACCAACCTGACCGAAATCCAGGACAGAGGCCGGAAGATGGGAATCAGGGCTCGAATGTCCAGGACCCGCTGTTCCGGCGGATAGACCCGGAACTGCGCCGAATTGAGAACCGCCCCTATGAAAAGGAGCTTTTGGGAGGGACTCAGGTGCGACTTCGGCACATTGATGGAGAAGCCCAGCGAATGCAGGAGGTCTGCTGTAGTCTGGAGGTGGGAGACGACTTGCTGGGGCGAGCCCGCCTTCAACAGCTAGTCGTCGAGATAGGGGAAGACTGGGATCCCTGATCTGCGCAGATGAGCTGCGACCACCGCCATCACTTTTGTGAACACCCGAGGGGCACTGGTGAGGCCGAAGGGGAGCACGGTGAACTGAAAGTGCTCCTGACCCACCGTAAACCGCAGGTAACGCCGGTGGGCCGGCAGGACGGGGATGTGGAAATAAGCGTCCTGCAAGTCCAACGCTACCATCCAGTCTCCAGGGTCTAGGGCAGCAAGAACCTGAGCCAAAGTGAGCATCTTGAACCGTTCCTTCCGGAGGAAGGCGTTCACGCTTTTGAGATCCAAGATCGGGCGTAGGCCCCCTTTGCCCTTCTTGGGAACCAGAAAGTAGTGGGAATAGCAACCACGACCTACTTCTGGACCAGGAACGCGCTCGACGGGCTCTTTGGCCAAGAGGGCCGAAACCTCCTCCCGGAGATGATGCAAATGATCCCCCGACATACGGTGGTTCTGCGGTGGCATGGCTGGAGGGGTCGTCTCGAAGGGGAGGGAGTAGCCCCTTCGGACGATTTGCAGCACCCACCTGTCCGAAGTGATGGAGCGCCAGTGGAGCAGGTGATGGCGAACTCTGTCCCCCACTGGCGTTGAATGGGCCTGAAAGCTTCGACTAGGAGGGCTTTGAGGCGGATGCTGCCGGGGTGGATGTGGACTGACCGGCACGTTGTCCTCCAGAACCGCCTCGGCGGAAACCACGTCCGCGACCGCGTGCAGGTTGGTTCTGCGGCCAGTGGCTGGGCAGACGTGAGGAGGCGCCACTTCCTTGGCCACGAAAGGGGCGAAAGGCGGAAGTTTGCGGCCGCTGGGCCGAAAGACCCAAGTACTTGGCCGTGGCCCGGGAGTCCTTGAACCGGGCCAGCGCACTGTCCGCCTTCTCGTCAAAAAGGCGAGTGCCATCGAAGGCCATGTCCATGAGGGAGCTTTGGACATCCCCTGAAAACGACGTGGACCTCAGCCAGGCGTGACGCTGAAGCGCCACCGTGGTGGAAATTGCCCGACCCAGTCCACATCTAATGGCGTGCCGCGCTGCATCTCGCCCGTTAGCAAGTGCTTGGGTGAGTCGCTTCCGGGCCTCCTCTGGGCACAAGGGCAGCACGTCCTCCACCGCATCCCACAGCGAGTGGGAGTAACGGTCCAAAAGGCAAGCGGTATTTAAAGACCGCAGTCCCAAACTCAGGGACGAGAACAGTTTCTTCCCAAACTGCTCCAACCTCTTGGATTCCCTATCCGGAGGAACGGACGGGAAGCAGGATTGGGAGGTTGAGGCCTGGATAACCAGGCTCTCGGGGTGGGGTGGTGGGAGAGGAATGTGGGGTCGCCCGGAGCAGGGCGGTGGCGCCGGGCAACGTTCCTGTCCAAAGGAGGGACTGTGGAGGGCTTGGACCAAGTGCCCTGAAGAACGTCAATGAGGGCCTCATTAAACTGCAGCAGAGGCTCAGTGGAGCTTGCTGTCGGTTGAAGGACCTCGGTGAGGACGTTAGTCCTCACAGCCACAGCAGGCAACTCGAGCCCCAGGGCTTCGGCTGCCTTGCGCAGCACCACAGAAAAGGCTGCACCTTCCTCCGAGGCCACAGTCGGAGGAGAGATGAATCCAGCGTCTGGAGAGGTATCCAAACCGCTGGCGTCCCCCAATTCCTCTGCCCAGTCCTGAGACAATTGGGCCTGTTCGGCCAGAGGGTCCTGAGACCCCTCCCAGTCGCCCTCATCATCCGATTCCTGGTAGACAGGAGGAATGATCGGAGCCGGACGGTGGATGAAGCGGTCACCCATCAGCGCCGGTAACGGCGTCGGACGGCGCCGTGTCCGGAATAGGGCTAAACTGAGGCTCGACGCCGTGCGGGGACGGCGTCGGGGCCGAACCGGTATCGGCGCCGGCGGAGGAGGCGTCGTGAGGTCGACCTGCGCCGGCAGAGATCCAGGCCTGGATCCCTCGGGGACCTGCGGCGTCGGGGCCGGAGCCCGCGCCGGAGCCGCCGGCACGCGAGGTCGCCCAGTCAACCCTGCGGGGCCCGAAGGCACGCCGGCAGGCGTCGACGGCGGAGCCAGACTCCTCATGGCCGAGAGGAAGGCACTGACCTCCGCCGGAGTCACGTTAGTCCCAGGGACCGGAGGGTATGGGGACAAGCGCGGCTCCTGCGGCCCCGACAGAGCCGCGGGGGTGGAACCACCCAGACCCTCGGCCGGGTCGAGCGACCGGCGAGGGGAGTCCTATGAGCGAGGACGCCGCTTGGACTTCTTGGAATGTTTGGAGTGACGGGACTTACCCGAAGATCCCGACGAGCGATGTCGATGGCTGCGGCTCCGCGAACGGTCCTTGGACCTCCTCCTGGACCGGGACTGAGAGCGACGCGGAGCCGAGTGTCGAAGCTCGAGTAGCTTACGGGACCGCTCCCGCCTAGCCTTCGACGTCAAGGCCTGACAGTCGGGGCACGACTCCGCGTCATGGTCAGCCCCCAGGCAGTACAGGCACCGGCGATGGTGATCCGTTACCGACATCAGTCGGTGACAGGCGTCACAATGCTTGAATCCAGGCATCCTACCGGCACCAGATGTCGAGTCGAGTAACCAAAAGAGGTCAAAAAGTTAGTCAAAAAGTGACTAGGGGTAAGCTCTTCCCGGATCGGCGCTTACTGGCGCGGAAAAAAGAAGAACTGACGTCAGCGAGCGAGGTCGGCGTCTAAGTACTCCGACGACGTCATTCCGGCGCACGACGCCAACGACTGATGCGGAGCCGCAGACTACGCCTTGCGACGCGCAAGGGGTATTGCTAAAAAAATCTTTCCGGATCCAGCCTGACGCCTGGGGATATTCTAAGGTGAGGAATCTAACGTGTTTCTTTCAGATTCTAGTATTTAGGGGCACCCCGAACCTTCCTTCCCCAGATTCCAGATTCCGAAATACAAAGAAGAGCAAGAAGAAAGAAGACATGCCCTGCAGCTGCTAAGAAGAGGAAGACACCAACTGCTTTGGCCCCAGCCCTACCGGCCTGTCGACCCTCGAACCTGCTCCTGCTCCAACCCGGCATCTCTTGTGGCCAGCAACCTCACAAACCCCGGAGGACCTGGCTACCTTTTGGCTCTAAGCCCCTGGGACTCCCATGAGTAGAGGCTCTACTCAAAACCTACTTCTAATCCCTGGCAGCAGCCCAGAACCGCAAACCCAGCACACTCTGCACCAGCCAAGCCTGGCCAGTGCCGCAGTGAACAAAGACCACGAGGACGACCCCACGGCGACTGTGACCCCGAGTCCAGCACTCAAGGACCTCTCTCGACACTCCTGAAGAAGCCTGCAGCCTCAGAACAAGGTGCCCCACCTTACCGCGATCAACAGAGGGTAAGATTTCCCGACACCAAAAGGCACCCCAGCACGCGGCGCCCCGCGGCCCCTTGTGCCCAATCCCGGGGTTCCTACTTATCCTCCAACTACCCAACTTACCTCTCGAAGTGGTGGTGGCACCTGAAGAATCCTCGTCCCCGAGCTGGCAGTCTTTTTCTAAACCGGAGATTTCCCATTGAAATCAATTGTGCGCCCGAAGGCTCAAAAGCACCCTGCACCCATCTGCTCGAGTGGCCCTGGCAGTGCAACCTCTACACCTACCTACTTCCCCACTTGCCCTGAGTAAGTGACCAGGAGCCCAGCTCCCACAGCCGCGTGGCTTGCTAGTCAGCAGTCACCAACCAAGGCCCTCCTATCCCTCATAGGATAACATTGGGCCTAATTCTCTCAGCACCCGGCCGCCCTAGAGTCGCTGAGGGTGAACAAATGTACCTACCTGACCCTGGGGGACCCTTGAGTCTATGCCCAGAACCTCAACTCTGCCAGTCGAGTACTTACCTGTAAACCGATAACTCTATTTTCTTCATAGGATAACATTGACTGGCTTTTTCCTGAAATTTCTTCTAAGTGTGGACTTTTCAAATCTTAAAATGTTCACCAAAAATCAGCCGAATAACGAAAACGAAAATACTCACCTGCTCATCTTAGGTGAGCTTCCAGTGCTGGTTCTTGGTGCCCAGCACTGACTCTGAAAAATACTTACAACCGTACTTACCAGTAACCCAATTTTCTTCCATAGGAAATCATTGGCTGTTTTTCTGTGAAATTTCTTCTAAGTGTCAATTTCTGCAATCTTTAAATATTCTTTAAAAATCGTATAATATCTGAAAACGTAATTACTTACCTGTTTTGGATAAAGGTCCCAGTACTGAGTTTAGGCACCCAGTCCTGGATTACAAAAGTAACGAGAACATGCTGTACCTGCTAAATATTGTTTAAAAATCATCACAGTAATTAAGTCGACTTTCATCACTTGATTCGAAGTACTGACCCAGGACTGAATCTAGGATCCAGTCCTGGAATTCCAAAAGTAATCCTAAAAGTAATCTGTTGCAAATAACTTGAAATTTCCATTGAGCTTAATGCATTGTTGTGTTTAAAATAGAGTTGCCTATTGCAACCACTTGCAACGGTTTACAAAAGTCAATTGCATATTGCAAAAGTATTTATATAAGGCATCTCATTCTGAGAAAGTATATTTTAAATCCAATTGTTGGTTCTAAAATAAAACAAGCATATATTTTTTATATATAAACCATTGGCCTAGATTTCAGTTATTGAGTGTGTGAGACCATTTGCTGACTGAGTTTGCAAAACAAATGCTTTACACTGTCCTCTGATACTGCCTTACTGCTCGACCAAGCTACCACTTGAGAGAGTAAGGTTATATCTAACTTTAGCCTCTGTCAAAACCTTGGGGACTGTGGACTCTGTATACCCTGTACCTATTAAGGAACAGTATATACAGAGCCACTTTCTCACAAATGGCTTTTATTTTTGTTTCCGTTTTTAAAACAGAAATAAAAGGCAATGTCATTTACAATGCCAATAGCTTAAACTCCTGTAAATGCGAGACCTATTGCACTGAAAATGCTTGTTAAAGATTGGGACTATGGAGGAGCCTAGCGCCGGACCAAGATGGCCGCGTGAGCTTTGAGCTCCCGAGACCCACGCGCCCTCCGTCGATTATCCTGTCTTCAATCCTGTATTATATGCACGGCATCTTGCAGATGACTCGTTATGGAGGCGATTGATGCCGCCCGAGCTCAGATCGCCCACCGGGAACCGGAGTTGTGCACGGCGGAAGTTTGAGGCCTGTCTCCGAGGGATGCCAGGGGCTGGCGTTGGCAGGATGCCCGACCTCTAATGGAACAACAGCGGCCAGGCAAGGTGTGAACTGTCGGACGGAAGATCCCGTCCTTTCACTTTCTCGCCCTTTGTCTGCCTTGGCCTGGGAGTGCTCTCGCCTGCTTCATTATCCTCTGGACGCTCTGCGCCCTACCCAGGCGGGCTATTGCAGTACTGACTTCTCCTGCTCCCTCTACCTGAGAGAGGGCCGTCTTTTGGCACCGGACTGCTTGGAGCCAGACATGTCGGGTAAACCAGAGGTGGATCGTCTGAAACCCAAGGCTACCAGGCGGGGAGCTTATACTCAAGCTAATAACATGGACCGGTATGCCCAGCAGAAGGGGTCGCCCGGTGGATCGAGCCAGTCGATGGACGGACAGAAGACTGCCTCACCCCCGTCCTCGGAGCTCTCGTTGCAGGACGTCATGGGCGCACTCGAAGGGATGCAGGCCTCGATTGGGAGACAGTTTGATGCCCTGGCGCATAAAGTGGATACCATCTTGGTGGACGTTAACCTGATCCGCGCGGACTTGGGCAAAACCAATGAACGGGTAAAAACCCTTGATCTTAAGACCACGGGCCTCGCTGACGATGTCTCGGAACTTCAGACTGAGGTTCGTAAGCTGCGGGCCGAGAGTGACCTCTCCGCCCGTCGGTTCGAGGACTTCGAGAGCCGGGCCAGGCGCAACAACGTGCGCATTATCGGGGTCCCGGAATCCTCGGACGAGGTTTCTGTGGACCTTCTCGTGGAGGACTTGGTGCTTAATCATCTGAAGCCTAAGGGCCTTGGGAAGTTCTTCGCAGTTGAGCGAGCCCACAGAGTGTCAGGCGGGAGGCCCAGGGTGGGAGCTCCACCGAGACCGATTGTCGCCAGGCTCTTTCACTTCCGAGATCGGGACGCTATCCTGCAAGCATCTCGGGTGACGGGCCCGGTCCCTTTTCAGAACGCGGCGGTGAGTTTCTATCCTGACTTCACCCAGCTGGTGCAAAAGCAAAGGCTGAGCTTCCTGGGGGTGAAGAGACGGCTTCGGGAGAGGGACCTGAAGTATGCCATGCTTTTCCCTGCCAGATTACGGGTGGTGTATGAAGACCGAACTTTCTTCTTTGAGTCGCCTGCTATGGCCGGTGAATGGCTGGACGCTTTGCCCCGACGACGAACTGGTGAGGATGCCGCCAGACGGGGACAGTGGCCGGGATGAGCAGGGTTGATGCCTTTGGAGCCGGACTGACTTGATTTGGTTCCGGATGAGGACTTGAACCGATTGCAGTACAATACGGAGGGTTGCGGGAGGACGATGGGAGCTCTTTCCTCCCTCAGGGTACTTTTTGTAGATTTGGGTATTGGTAGGGCGACAGGCACACTGCAAGTTGGGGGGGCTTTGTAAGCTGCAGCAGGGGTGCAGGGTGGGGGGATAGTTGGGATTTTGGGTTTGTTGTTGGGGGGTTTGTTTTTGCAAGGCGCAGTACTCATTGTCAGGATTATTCCGTGGTGGCTCTTCGGGTGGGGGGTGGGTCTCTTGTGGTGTGGGGATGGGGGGTAGGGGTTTAAACGTTTTTAGCTGGAATGTTAATGGTTTGGGGGATCGCATTAAGCGGGGGATAGTCCTGCAGTTCTTGAAACGGTCTTTGCCGGATGTCGTCCTACTGCAGGAGACACACCTTATAGGTAATACTTGCCATGCTCTTAATAGGAAAGGTTACAAATTCATAGCTCACTCGGGATTCTCCTCTGGATCCAGGGGTGTGGGCATCCTAGTTAGAGCTTCACTACCGTTTGAGGTGAACTCCACCATTGTTGATGATAGGGGGAGGTTTGTGGCGGTGGCGGGGAGGTGGGAAGGCAGAACTTTGGTTTTGGTTTCGGTCTATGTCCCTCCTGCCCTGCAGGCCTCCACGTTCACAGATCTGGGTAGGGCCTTGTTGGACCTCCCGGAGGGTATGTTAGTGGTGGGGGGCGATTTCAATGCTGTCGGCTCTGGGCTGCTGGATAGGTACCCGCCCAGGGATACCGGGGGGGCTCAGAAGTGGCTTCCAGACTTCCTAGACACACTCGGCCTGGTAGACTGCTGGAGGCTCCGACACCCCACACAGAGCCAATACACCTTCCACTCCGGGGCGCATGGTAGCCTCTCTAGGATAGATTACCTGCTTACCCTGGCTGCGCATGCCTCGTTGGTATCTGAGGCCAGGCATATGGCGCGGGGCATATCGGATCATTCGCCAGTGTGGGTTCGGCTGGATGTCGGGCGCGAGGGAGGGGGCAGGGTTGCTCCTATAAACCCCTGGTACTTTCGGGACCCCAAGATGCGCAGTGCGCTGTTGAAGACAGTTGATCACTTTTTTAAGGACAACCAGGGGTCTGTTGACTCGGCCGTGTCGTTGTGGGAAGCATTTAAGACTGTGCTGAGGGGAGAGGCCCTCTCCCTGGTAGTGGCGGCCAAGCGGCGGAGAGATGGCGAGGTTATGCAGGTTGAGGAGGAGATCGCGGCTTTAGAGGTGGCCTTGGAGGAGGAGGTTACAGAGGCCTCACTGCATGAGCTGAGCCTGAAGCAAGCCGAATATAAGGACCTGGTGACTAATGCCGCCAAGACCCTCAGTAGGGAACAGCAGGGCCGCTTGTATGATGTTGGGGATAAGGCCGGGAAGCTCCTAGCTTGGCTGGACAAAAAAGAACGGGTTAATAGAGTAGTGCCGGAACTGACGAGAGAGGGGCGAGAGGTAGTTGTTGACCCTGAGGGGATAGTACAGTGTTTTTCGGATTATTTCAGTATGGTTTATGCCGCAGTTTCGGATAGGCCGACCGAGGACTCGCTTGACCTCCTGCGGGACATTGATCTGCCCTGCCTGTCTGACGTAGATAGGGACGACCTCGATGGAGACATAACGGTCGATGAGGTGGCGGGTGCCATCCGTGCGCTGAACTCGGGTAAGGCCTCAGGCCCTAATGGTTTGCCGATCGACTTGTATAAGCTGTTCCCGGATAGGGTCGCCCCTCACCTGCGCGCCATGTTTGTGGAGGCGCGGGGGGGAGGGTCCCTTCCGTTGGACCAGAGACTGGCGACGATTGTTGTAATACACAAGGAGGGTAAACCCCGAGATAAGTGTTCCTCCTATCGGCCAATATCACTCCTTAATGCGGAGCCGAAAATTCTGGCTAAAATTCTGGCAGGCCGCTTGGTCAGGGTGCTCGGAGACTTGATCCATCCGGATCAATCCGGCTTTATCCCGCACCGTAACACCGCGTTGAACCTTCGGCGCCTCCATGGAGTGATTGCCAGGGCGGGCACGATCCGAGAACCAGCTATTGTGGCATCTCTTGATGCCACGATGGCTTTTGATACGGTGGAATGGGCATATCTGTGGGCAGTGCTTGCCAAGTTCGGTTTTGGCCCTGGTTTTTTGAGCTGGGTGAGGTTGCTGTATGAGGGTCCCCTTGCGAGTGTTGTAGTAAACGGGCGGGCGTCGACTCCGTTCCAGCTTGGGAGGGGAACTCGGCAGGGATGCCCCTTGTCGCCTTTGTTGTTCGCCCTTGCCCTCGAGCCGCTGGCGGCGTGGATACGCTGGCATCCGGATATACGTGGACTTAGGTGGTCGCCCGAGCACGAGGACCGTATATCGCTCTATGCCGATGACATCCTGTTATATCTCGCCTCGCCCAAGAACTCGCTTATAGTGGTTTGTGACGTTCTGACGTCCTTTGGTAGGAACTCGGGTCTCGTCATCAATTGGAGTAAATCGTATTTGTATGTTCTGAGCGGCGAGGTTCCGCCTGTCCCGTGAACGTGCTCGATCCAGATTGCCCAGCAGGGCTTTGTGTACCTGGGGATCTTTATCTCCACTGACTCCACCCTGCGGTATGAGAGAAACCTGCTCCCCCCATTGGCGCGCTTGAGGCGGGATGTTGCGGGCTGGCGGAAGCTGCCGCTCTCCCTCGTTGGGCGCGCCGCTTTGTTTAAAATGATGTCTCTCCCCCGGTTCCTCTATGCTTTGCAGAATACCCTTGATTGGGTACCGGCCAGTTACTTTCGGGAGGTTGAAAGCCTCCAACGATCATTGCTGTCGGATGGTAGGCCGCGCATAGCGATTGCTAAGTTGACGCTTCCGTGGTACGACGGGGGTATTGCGCTTCCGGACATTCAACGCTATTATTGGGCCACCCAGTTGAGCGCGATTAATCATGGTTTCTATGGTCCGGCTCTAAGCCCCGGTTATGCCATGGACCGATGGTTGCTGCGCGGCGGTAATTATCATAGAGCGCTGTACTCTCGGGCGCTGGACTCGTCCCTCACGGGGCCCACGGGGGTGGCGGTGCGCGTGTGGAGGTTGGCGACTGACTCGTTGGGCTGGAAGGATAGGCTCACCCTAGCTACCCCGTTGTTTGAATCTGACAGATTGGGGAAGCTCTGGCATACGAAAGGTTTTGATAAATGGGACTTGATTGGAATCTCCAGGGTTGGAGATTTGCTGAGTAAGGGGAGGGTGAAGTCCTTTGAAGAGCTGCAGCAGGAGTATGAGTTGGGGAAATCCGAGTTCTTCCGCTACGTTCAAGTGCGTCATGCCCTGCGATCAGTTCTCGTAGACGGAGAGAAGGTGCCTGAGTCCTCTCCATTGGAGGATCGGATCCTCGACGGCCATATGCCGGAGAGTACGATTTCTCTCATATATAAGAAATTGATAAACGTTCGGGCGGACCTGCTGAGGGACCAGTGGACTAGGGACGGGCTCGAACTGGATGACGAGGATTGGCAGTCTGCGGTCTCCTCTCCTAAGGAGGTCGCGATCCCATCACGACTGAGGCTGGTGCAGCTCAAAATACTCCACAGAACCTATGTCACGGGGCCTAGGCTGGTTCGTATGGGATTCTCGGAGGAGGGTTTATGTAGGAGGGGATGCGGGATGGTGGGTACCTTTATGCATATCATTTGGGAATGTGGCGTTATCAGGGAATTCTGGAGGAGAGTCCATACGGTGATGGGGGAGGTGACGGGCATTGTTATGCAGCCGGAGGCACGGTGCTGTCTCCTGAATGTTTGGGGACCTACCGATCACGATGTGGGACAGACCCAGTGGGTGACCCTGGGTAATATGGTGGCTAAGCGAGACATCGCGCGCCTGTGGGGCTCAGCGGCTCCCCCCACATTGACTGCGTGAAAAGAAAACATGGACTGGAGTATGCTGAGGGAAAAGACAGTATATTGTGCTAGAGGGCGCCCCCGGAAGTGGCATGCCATTTGGGGGAGGTGGAACCAGTATAGGGGTAGCATATGTCTTGCCCCTGATTTGGATCTCCCCGATGAACAGCTCTCTCCTTAACATTCTTTCCAGCATCTGTATATGTATCGGATTGATAATTGACTCTTTGGGCCTCTGCTTTTCCCCCCTTTTTCCTCTTAGCACAGAGTTGTGACTGTTAGACGACGGGGGTCTGCTCTCCCCTGAGGGGCAATCACCAGTGGTTTTCCAGTGTTATTCGCCTTGCTGGGGTTTTGTGTGAGTTTGTATTTATTTAAAATAGAACCTTTTTTGATTCTCCTCTATGCACTGTGGACGTTTCCTTGTTTGCTTTCCCAAAGCTGCCGAACCTCCGGGATGTCGGCTAAATAGCTGTGTCCATGTTTTCAAGAATAAAGGTTTTTAAAAAATAAAAAAAAAAAGATTGGGACTATAATGGCTCATTGCCAGGAATCTGGAAAATGCATTTACAAGCAGCGTTTATGGAGAAGAAGGGAAGATGGCAGATTGAGTCTGCCGTGGTGAGACTGCTCCTGCATCGCCATTCCTCCCGTCTGACATGGTCTGATTTGGCACAGTTCCCACCCCGCCTTTGTAGTCTGATACAGGAGTTAACACTGTGCCTTGCATACATTTCTTTTAAGGGAGAAAACAAGCATCTTCAATAAAAGGTCTATCCTTTCTGATGTGGTGGCAGTACACCAGGAGCCTTTGCAGTCATCTGCTGCAAGTCAGGGTGGCGAGGTGGCAGATCTGTCCGTCTCTGCTGTTCTATCCTCAACGGGCAGAATTCCACACCGGCAATGGCTCCACCACGGTCAAGTGCTTAGTTTGAAGGACGAGGGGCAGCTCCAGCATTTGCAACAGCTGTAATCTGTGTGCTTCAGCAGCGGTACTAGGAGAAAATGACGGGCGGCTGCGTGCTGCAGAGAAGGTGCCTGGCTCCCGGGTTGGACAACCAATTCTGAAACTCCTTCAATCAGACAATGCAGCCGGTCTCATTCATGCCTGTAGTGAGGAGCTTACCGTTTCAGTAACATCCTTTGTGGATGTGCTGCTGAATGCGGTGCAGAGTGTGGATGGAGCAACATCTCTGAAACTTCTCTTGTGACTCAGAGTTGTGGCACGTCTCGCTGAAACTTCTCTTGTGACTGAGCGTTGTGCAGTGCTCGGGACCCGGCGGGACCTTGTCCTGCTCTGTCGCTTGGCTGACAGCACCGAGACTGGGCTTGGAGGCTGCACACACACTCACTGTGAGTGAGTCAGTGGCCCCTCTCCCAGACCCAGCAGGGAACGTGCACCAGACGGGGGCTCGGTGCGGGCAGGTGGGGCCTGTGCATGTCCTCCGAGAGGGGCCTCCGCATGCAAACCTGAGCGATGTTACTCACAGGCTGGCTTCATCACTGCAAAAGAATGCAAGCTGTCTGTCTGTCCCAGAGTAGAGACACTGCACCGTCCATGCGAATCAAGCCCACACTCACTGCGTTTGAACGCACAAAGCGCCTAGCGGGCAGACTTTCAAAAAGCACTCTGTGAACAACATCCGTAGCGACACTAGTGCAATCAGAGGAATATCACGTAGAACGGAAAACACACAGAGCATACTGTATGAACACACTAAGCACAGACACCCCCTATCATATGCATGGTACGGCAAACTGAGTAAGTGTCACTCGCTCTAAATTAATTACATACATAACAAGCCTGCGATTGGTGCGCACGCGCCACAGCGAGCGATCTGTTTTCATTTATCGTGCCAGTGTCTGGGCACGATAATTGAAAACAGATGTCGGCGTGCGGGTAACAGACACCTATAGGCCATGGGCGGAGCAACGCAACCACCTTTGGCCTATTGCGTGCTGTCTTTCTAAAAAAAGACGACCGAAAACGCCAATCTCGTGGACCAAAAGGAATCGCACACGCACGAGCGTGCGCGATTCCAAGGTCCGTTTTGGAACCCTCCACAAAAGGGCTCTCGTCGGCGCGAGCAGTGCTGCGCACTGCATCGCTAGGGTCAAGCCCTACAAAGGAGGCACGAGTCCGAAGAACCAGTTTGTCCAGTGAAAGGCTGGCAAATCGTTGATGAATTGAAAGGGCCTATAGCTCACTGACCCTTCTTGCTGATGTAATGGCCACAGAGAACGCGGTTTTGAATGACAAAAGACGCAGAGGATAGCTGTGCATGGGATTGAATGGGAAACACATAAGGAAAGTGAAAGCCAGATTGAGGTCCAATTGGGGCATGACTAAGGTGGTAGGATGGAACAATTTTGCAAGCCCTTAAGAAAACATGTCACAACAGGTGACTTGAACAATGAGGACTAATATGACAACCGCAAAAAAGCTGAGATGGCAGAAAGGTAACATTTAACAGTGCCCAAAGCAGGACTTTGCTGGTTTAGCAATAGCACAAAAAGCACCTCCAACAGGGAGGCAGAAATTAGATCAGCATTGCAGGGGGAACACCAAGTCACAAACTTGTCACAATGGCAGACGTATACAGTTTTTGTTGAGCGACACAGGGATACCGAAAAAATATCACAGATGTACGAGTTACTTACCTTCGGTAACGATGTATCTGGTAGAGAAGAGTCTAGCCGCAGATTCCTTCAAGTAGAATTATCCCCAGGCATGAGACTGGATCCGGAAACTTTTTTGCCACAGCATCCCTGTGCGCCAGGGGGTGGGGCGACATCACACGACTCCGCCCAGGCGTCGTACGTGACGTTAGCGAGGTCACATAAGACCTTCTCCGGCGCGCCCATTTCAGTTTTCTTCGGAGAACTTTTACGCACCACAACGCAGAACCACCAGATAAAAAACTGTGGAAGCATGGGAACAGTGCGCGAAGAGCATAAACAATGGAAAGAAACTGTGACTAACACCACCACCAGAAGAGTGCCAACACCGCAGAACCCGAGGGCAGGGAAAGAAGAATAAGCAGTAACCTGCGCAGTCACCCTTCCAGCCTCCCATCCCTCTGCCCCGGAGACAAAGAACATGCAGAAAAGTAATGGCACACACAGTAAACCCCCCCCCCCCCCCCATCCTGAGCAAAGGAGTGGGACCAGTCCCAAAACAGACAGGGACAACAAACTTCCAAGCCACCCCAACCTAGAGAGCAACCACCCACAAGGGCAAGACATGGTCAGATGACCCTTATCAGAGGATAGCAATGGAGGGGAGGGAGGGCAGGGATAGAAAGCAACCCCCCCCCCAAACCTGGAGTAGCCAGAGCAGCAGGGCACCGGAGCACCGGAACCCCATCCTCCACAGGTGGAATGAACCGTCCCCAGACAGAACCACTCGTCAAGAACAAGGAAGGCACTCACAGGAGACACAGCCCCCTACCGGGAGGCAAGTGCCGAAGACCAACCCCAAGGTCCTCGCAGAATAGGGGAGGAAGGGCGGGCCGTGAAGGAATCTGCGGCTAGAATCATCTCTACCAGATACATCGTTACCGAAGGTAAGTAACTCGTACATCTGATAGAGACTACTAGCCGCAGACTCCTTCACGTAGAATAGATACCCTAGCAATACCCCCTGGGAAGGAGGGTCTGCAAAAGGACCCCACCAGCCAATGCAGAACAGAGGGCCCCACAGGGGACCAGATCTGTGGACCAGGTAGAACCTTGCCCCTGCCAGGCCACGGGAACCCCCACAAGCTAAACCCTACTGACCGCAAGGGGACGTAGGAGGGAAAGAAGGCTGAAGAGGCTCTTACACTCACAGAAGAGGAACCAAGGGGAAGGACAGAGAGGACGAAGCACCCCACTCCCCCACAAGGCAACATAGCTTCCGTCCATGCCAAGACAGGAAAAGCGGAAGAAGAAGAAGAAGCCTAGAGGACCCAAAGAAACAAGGGAAAGAAGGCGAACTCACTCCAGATGGAGAGCAGCCTGCCAGCCAAACAGCGGCGGCAGTCAAAGCCGCCAGAAGCAAGTAGAACAGCCCGAGGCCCCAGGAAGGCCAAGTAGGCGACACCTGGCAAGGGAGAACACAGGATCATCCCAGACCTCGGGACAGGAGCAGGGAGAGGAGGAGATGCCCGGGCACACCACTACAAGTGGCCGTGCACATGACCTCAGGAAGCAAAAACAACCTACCTAAACGCCATGGGGAACAGGACCCGAAGGCTACCAGAACCCTCTAGCAGGGCGCAACCTACATGACAGCTACCACTACCCCACATAGGGTACGTTAAGTCCCAAGATATGGGAACCCTCTTTGGAAGAACTCCCGCAGCAGAGTAAAAAACAAAAGAGCCACGGGGAAAAAAACAACCCCGCTGAACGCTTGACAAGCATCCCAAGCAAAGCAGAAGGCCCAATCTCAGGGCCAAGCCGGCGCAACAACTCCTGCAGAACCCACACACAATCAACACAAGGGCCGTCCAGCAACCAACAATGCCAAAGTCCCAAGGAAGGACGTAAACGGCCAGAAAACACACTCCAAAGAACAACCGGCCTAAGAAGGTCCAGAAGCAACCCAACACAGAAGTCACTGAGGAGGGGACGGAGGAAGAGGAGGGCAAGGCGGAGGAGGACGGAGCCCTGCCAAGAGCCTCTGGATGGCGGAGTCGGCCGGGGCTTGGAACAACAGGCTGCCATCAAATGGGAGATCAATGAGCCTCCCCCGAATATTTTCAAGTTAGACGCCGTCCTGAAGCAAAGCATGGCGACGGAGAGCAACTGAGGAAGCCATGGCCTGGCCCAGCGCCTCTGAGACGTCCGGAGCGGAGAATAAACGCCGCAAGCTTCCCGGCCATCCAATGCATGATGCCGCAAGTCCACCTGACTAGATTCCTGGGACGCTGCAGATCCCAGAGACTCAGCCGAGTCCCACAAACAGGAGGAGGCCCTAGCCAGCACACACAAGGTGTTAAGGGCCCGCAGGCGAGGCGAACAGGTTGCGTCCCAAAGAGTCCAGCCAGCGGGCCTCTCGGGACAGCGGAGCCAACAGTGGAGGCAGGGAGGGAAAAGCAGTTTGCAAAAGAGGGGCTGAGGGGTGAAGGTAAAGACACACCGGGTCACGCGGCGCCGGAAGGTGCCGGTGCAGAAGATGCGGAGGCACCGGGTCCCCTGAGGCAGGACGCCTCCAAGCCCCCGTCAAGGAAAAAGGAGCAAACCTTCAAAAGGGAAGTAAGATTTCCCTCCCACCAGAGCCCTGGTGGAGGACCTCCAATAGATGGTCCACCGGAAAGTGAGCCACCAGGTCACCCATGCGTAGGAGAATATGGATAATGGATGGATGATATGTCCCTGGATGGTAGTGGCGCTGCCTTTTTCCGGTATCTGGACTGTGAAAATCTATCTGTAGGTGCTCAAGGGGAAAGGAGTCACTCACCCCTCCCAATTCGTAATCCCTAGGGATCCCTTTTTGGTATGAGAAAATATAGGGAGTAAACCCCCAGATTTCGTTGGTTGGTAGGAACGTGTTCTATCGCCCCTTTTTGTAGGAGGGAGATTACCTCCTGCTTTAGTAATGCTAGATGTTCCTGTGACATTGGGCGTTGTCTGGGTGGAATGTTTGGGGGGGCAGACATTAGCTCTAGGCAGTAGCCTGACCAAATTATTTGTGTCACCCATTTGTCTGAGGTGATGGTAGCCCAGACATGAAGGAAATTTTGGAGTCTGCCCCCGACCGGAGTGGGATGGTCTGGGGGCAATGGAGGGAAGTCATTGGGTAGGTGTGGAGGCAGAGCGGGCGGTGTTTGTTTTGCCTCTGCCTTTATTGTTGTTGCCCCTGTAGCCGCCTCTTTGGTAACCCCTTGTGAAGGTGGATTGGGTAGGAGCTTTGTATGACGTGGAAGCGGTATAAGAGTAGCCGCCTCTGGATGTGCTCCGAAAGGAGGAGCAGCGAAAGGAACGCCTGGGAGGGTGTGATTGTAAGGCTCCCATAGATTTCGCCATGTCGGTGTCTTTTTTCATTTTTTCTAGTGCCTCACCCACTTTTGGGCCGAACAGATGTTCCTGGTCAAAGGGATGGTTCAGGATGGAAGCTTGCACTTCTGGTTTGAATCCTGAGATCCTGAGCCAGGCATGGCGACGGAGGAGGACGCTAGTATTGATGGCCCTGGAGGCGGTGTCTGCTGCATCTAGGGCACAAAGGATGGAGGTATTGGTGATTATTTTACCCTCCTGAATTAACTTGTTTGCCCTGTTTTTGTATTTGTCAGGGAGGTGTTGCATTATGGGTTCTAACTCGTCATAATGGGCCCTGTCATATCTAGCCAGTAACGCTTGTGTATTGGCGATACGCCATATGTTGGCAGCTTGTGATGCAGTGCGCTTGCCGGATGCGTCCAAGAGTTTTGACTCTTTGTCAGGTGGTGGTGCATCGCCTGATGCCTGGGAGTTGGCCCTCTTCCGTGCTGTGGATACTACCAGGGAATCTAGCAGTGCTGGCCCTCTGATGTAGGAGGGATCTGTAGGGGCAGCTTTGTATTTTTTGTCAATGCGCGGGTTAATAACCCTGGCTCTGACTGGGTCTTTTAAAGACCTCTGGCGCATGTTTTACCACTCCTTTGAGTATGGGCAGTATGGAGGTGGCCCTATGCGTGGTGTCGAAAGTATCGAGGAGGAAATCCTCCTCCACAGAGTCGGTATGGAGATCTACCCCGTGATAGTGTGCAGCCCTCTGGAGTAAATGGTTGAACCCCAATGAGTCTTCTGGTGGTGATGGTCTCGAAGGATAGAGATCATCTTGTGAGACGTTAGGGATGTCGGGGATGTTATAGTTGTCCCATGGGTCTGGGGAGCCTGTGGGAGTGGGGTCTCCTGTAGGTAAATCATGGGGCACGTCCCCCATGTCATCATATGTGTCGTCATGATCATCATCATCCGGACGGGGTGTTGGGGAATGACGAGGAGGGGGTGGAGAAGGTGTAAGGGGTGGAAGAGGTGGGGGAAGGCATTCTGAAAGGTGAAGTAGCAGAGTCCTTCCTCTTTGGAGGTGCAGCTGGGGTAGGTTTTTCCAGCTGTCTCTTTTTGATGCTGAGCATCAAATGTCCGGTTTTGGGATCCTTGTCAATGTCTTTTGCAAGGGATCCGGTATAAAAAGAGTTCTTCTGAAGGTGGTTTATCCGTCGGCGCCGAAGGCGTCGGGCAGTTGGTTTTCTGGCTTTAGTGTCCTGTTTGGAAGTATGCGGCTTGGAAAGGGCTTTTTGTTTGGTCGGTGCCGAGATGGGATTCGGCTTCGAGATCTCGGTGCCGGTGGCCTTGTGTGCTTTTGTCGGTTACGGGGATGGAGTCGGTACCGAGGAGGTGGAACTGGGTTTCGGCACTGAGTGTTTCGGTATGGGGCACGGTGCCGAAGAAGAGGCCATTTTCTTTTTCGGTGTCGGTGCGGAGGAATGTTTGTCGGCACCGACGGTGGGCTGGCTCGAGTCCGAGCTGCCGGAAGGCTTAATCGGCTTCTTTACCGGTCCCGAAATTGCGGTGTGGGAAGCAGTGTCTTTGGTCTTACCTAGGCCCGGAGGCGAAGGCGTGACCGAAGCCTTTTTCGGTGCCGGCGAGGGTGTGGAGCAAATTGGTACTCACGACCCTCTGTGCCGGAGTGATGTCCTCCACATCTGAATCGTCTGCTTCGGAGGCGCTGACGAGGCCCTCGTCGGTGTGGTGTTCTTCTGGAGCGTCAACGCCCTCTCCGAAGAGGTCATCTTGAATCGCCGTCGAGTGCGCCATGGTCCTTCTTGCTCTTTGGTCTCGAATCGTTTTATTGGACCGGAAGGACTTGCACGCCGGGCAGTCTCGAGCCTTGTGTTCAGGGGAGAGGCAGAGATTACATACTTCGTGGAGATCGGTGGGGGGGAAATTGGACCCACATCGAGGGCACTTCTTGAAGGGAGTCCTTTCCATGAGCCAGGACCGGAGCTTGGATAGGCCCGAAGGCCGGCGTCGACGACTGGAATCGAAGGTGTTGATCGATGAGAGCCGCGTCGAGTGTGGAGATCGCGATCTAAACAATACCGCGAATTAGGGTGAGGATTGCGCGTTGATTGAACTGGAAACCTGTTCGGAACCGGAGCGCAAACATCACTTCTGAGCCCGATGGCGGAAAAAAACAATCTGAGGATGGAGCCGAAGCCCATGCACAATACGATCCAAAGGAGGAGTCACCGACCTCGTGACTTCCAAAGACTTTCCAAGAGGAAAAACAACTGCAAACATCCGGGCGCAACACCAGATGGCGATCTATGCACAAGTGTGTAATCTGCAGCTCATATGCCTCAAACATATATATACACTGTTGACAAGACATGAGTGAACGTACTAGGCAAGGACATTGAAAATATCGCCTCTCATGGCATCCGATTATAGCAAATTCCCAGCAGTGCTTTTATCTCTAGTTTTCTGCTAACACTTAGGGACTAGGAGTCACAGAGGGTGGGTGAACACAATGTGTGTTTCCTGTAAACAACTGAAGAGATAGCGAAAGTGGAGAAACTTGCACGTTGACCGCAGAGGTGGTAATTAAAGCAGGACAGAGGATGGGATGGTGTGGCAGCGGGGGGTGGGGGGTGTGGAGGGAAGCAGAGTGACGCGATCTGGGGTGGGGGAGGGAATTGAAGCGCGGAGAGAGGCAAGCAAGGCTTAATGAGCCTTGACAGAAACCCACATGGCGGCTGCACGCGTATACGCGCACGCAAGCTTGAGGCCAGGAAAAGCCTGTGGTGGCACTTTCAAAAGACACTCACTAAATTTCTTGCAGAGCGAGACCAAGAAAGGCGATATCATAGCCCCGATTGAGGTTTAATGGACACATTTTTGTCAATAGAACTCTGAGGCTCTTCACTGAGCTCTTAGGCTGGGAGTGGGTGCCCATTGCCACTGGCCAGAATGTGAGATTCCACAAATCATGTTTGCTACTGGATATGATGATTTCCGTCTTGTCAGAGTTTAGTTTGAACTAATTACTATTCTTCTAGTCACGGATGAATAGCATCGTATTTTGGAAGGCAACTTTGGATTCGAGTGAGTTGTTCATAGCAAACAACAACTGCATATCATCTGCATTTTAACCTTCATCTTTTTCAAGGAATGTATAAGGGGGCAAATATACAGATAGAAAAGGTGGGGAGACAAAGAGAACCCCTGGGGTACTCCACAGGCAAGTTGGAACTTGGGAGAGCTCTATATTTAACAAAAATCCAACTTCACAATTAAATTAGGTTTTTAACACATAATATAAATTGCTGTTGAAAAAAAACTTTAGGTGGTTTTAAGCCAAAGATACAAAAAACAGTGTTCTACTTTCCTTATGAAACATGCCACAGCCTGAAACTGTGAAAATAGCTTTTGGGGGCTAGTTACTGTGGGAACGTGCCTAACCTAATTTCTTATATATTCCACTAGTAAACAATGAGCACCCTAACCTGGTGGTCTGCAAGGTGTGTTTAGGTGTGCCTTACTTATTGTTCAAAAGTATGGTTCTCTCTTGTTAAAAAGGGTTATTTATTTTGACAAGTCTGTCTGCAGGTTTAAAGGCTGCAGCAGTCAGGCTATTCATGTAGACATGAAATTATGTTTTTCTTGTCAGCCTAGTGGATAGCACAATATGTGATGCAGTCTGCATATGGCATTTAATTTCCATGCTTTTGTGTATTTTCTGCACCAGATACTGGACTTGTGGGGAAATTAAATGTGCCATTGGAGATTAACCGATTTTATCTTGTGTTATGGGTCAGGGAACTTGCATTGGGGACTGAACAGCAGTGCCCAAGTGAGCAGAGTTAAAAAACCAGCAGCATCAATCCAGAAAAATTGGGAGTGATTGTGCAAAAAGAGCCATTTTCTGACACCAGCAAATGGGATTATTGACTGTAGTGAATTACAAACATTTTTGTATCTGCACTATTGATGCTGGCAGGAACAACACTGTTGATAACCCAGAGAGTGTACAAGATACATTGACCCAAATGTTTAGAATTTATCTTAACATGAGAATCCAAAGGTGATCATGTTTGCTGCAGCTGGCACATTGCGTATCACTGATAAGAGGAGAGTGTTTGTGATAAAGAGGAGACTGATGCAACTGCGAAAGAAATAAAAAATAAACAACTATTAAACCGCAAGTAGACCCATACAGGTACTACTGCGATACTAGTGAAAATATTATTTGAATAAATTAACAGACTGCAGCAGTGCTTAATTTGAGCTGGTGGTTCTGGGTGCTCAGCAATGGCACTTAATTGCCAACCCTGGCACTTATGACACATGGTGGCACTGTTTGTTATATTCAGAGATGAGCACAACAACAGTTTTTTATTAAAATGAATATACATTAAAAATTACTAATACCTGCGATCCAAGCCATTCATATAGATCTGGGGGCCTGGAAGTCTGCAGTGCTGCACTTGTCGGACTGTGATGTTAGTTGGTGTTTTTGTACTGTCACTGGCAGTGCTGGCCGGGGCAATGGATGTTGCAAACTGCAGTGGCCTCTTGACGAGGGCACTGGCACTTATTTTTTTATGAATTAAGCACTGGCTAAAGTGATTTGAACATCTGTGTACCCAAAGCAAACTCCAATTGTACTGTATTATAGACAGCAGTCTTGACAACAGACAGGTGATGCTGTCTGTAGATGAGACTTAAAAATGGGAATGGTTATAATGGAAAAAACTATGATATGTAACTTTTAGTACCACTTCTCATCACAATTTCACCTACTACTGTTTGTGGAGGGTTTGGACATCATAACCCAAGTCAGGCTCTGGTGCAGAAAGGTGGGATGAATGCGAGTCCTTGTCTGATGTAGGCATTTCCGTAGGCTGCTGGAGCAGTATAAACAGTATGTGTTTTTTGCAGTACACTAAGCAAAGTAAGAATTAATGCAAACCCATGAGATCTACAACTCCGACAAATCTTCATTTTGGTAAGTCATGGGTACCAGTAACTGTCACCTGGTCTAGTGTCATGAAGGTGACTTCCAATCAGTCCTGTTTTTTTCAGCCAACAAAACTAAGCATGATGGGACTTGTAGGTATATATATATATATATATATATATATATATATATATATATATATATATATATATATATATATATATATATATATATACATATATACACACACACACATGCATATGTGAAGTTATAATCTCCAGCAGGTTGAATGTTCATGGGTAAAAACCAGGACTGATACAAGGGCCCTTGATGATATGAGGCTGATTGACAGCTATAGATGGCTTATTCAAAAGTGGAATCCCTCCTGTATGAAATTAACCTAAGGTAAGACCTGAGGTCTCTTGGAGGGGGTATTATTTAAAAAAAAATGTTCTTAAGTTATCTGTGCTGTTCTCAGACACTTGCAAGTCCAATGAAGATATAATACCCTGGAAAGCAGGAGTGGATAAATTGAGAGTTCTCACCTCTCAAGAAGCACTATCAGAGTTGTTCCTCTCTTGATTTTCACATGAGTAGTCTGGGTACTTAGTACTTTTCTAAATTCTGTTCCGCTCATGGAATTTGAAGCGTTTTTCCCATTCCGTGCTCTGCATCGCACGTGGAGTTCCAAAAAACTCCACGGTGCAGAGTTTCTTCCTTGCTCGCTCTCGCCAATTTTAAGTTGGTGAGCGAGGAAAATCTTTCTCCAGACCACCTGCCAGCGAGGTTTCTCAACGCAGGCAGTTGCGGTACCGTGCTGAGAAACCTTCAGTTTGCGTTGAGGAAGCTGCCGCTTGAGTAGAACATCTACTCAAGTGGCAGAAAGAAGAAGTGCTCTCTTGCACTGCGCGTGGTTCTGTTTGTGCTGATTTTACAGTGCGGGACAAACACCCGGAACTGCGGGATGTAACTCACTCTGCAGCTGGCGGAACTCCGTGTACCGCAGCAGAGTTTTTTGGTCACATCCACGTAACCCCGCAAACTCCGCCCAGGCCTAGTTTTCTATGCATTCTTTCTAAAAATATTATTTTATTGCCCATCACTTCTTACCAAAGAAAGTAAAAATGTTTAAATGCTGCAAGATGTATACATTCTCTTCACTTTTCGCCTGATAGAACCTCATGAATTTGGCAGGTTGTTTTGGCCAAATCACTACATTGTGCATTTGTGTGCAGTCACACAAATTGGTATCCGAGAAAAATACTGCTGCACTTTGTAACATTGCATAATTACAATAGGGATGAATGCAAAGACTTCACAAAGATGTAAATCCAGTCAGAGCAGTTTATCGATGCAGCTGCTACTGGTTGCTTAGATGTATCCACAAACGCTCTGAAACGTTTTTCTAGGTGCTATAGCCAAAGTAGATGATGTGTAAATAAGTCAGCAGCACAGTATGGCTGATGCTGCTGTATTTAATAATGTGCGAGTGGACATTTAAGTTTCCTATTACTTTTCAAAATGGATACCTATTATTTGGAAACGGCTATAAAATGCTCTTTAGTTTGGAGACTCAGGTAGCCTTTAAGTACTCGCACTGTGGAAATGTGCTACTTAATGTCTGTGATAACTACAGTCTATCGCTGCGACAATCACCAGCACTTTATTACAGGTTAAACTGCATTTAATGCTGTCCAAAAACTTTAATAAAAAACAGTTGTGTAGCTATTGGTCCTCATGCAGGCCATGAAAATTGAAGCCCCTGACCAAAGTTTTGGAAGGAAAAATCACAGCCGCATTGGTATGTAGTAGACCTCCAAGACATTTCAACGCAACGCCACTTCACCTGCTGTACAAATTATACCTACGCCGTTGAGAACATTGAGCAAAAATTCCCCGTTATGGAGAAACTGCTTTTAAATGGCAAACTATTGTGGCTGCAGTAGTCGTAGGCTTTGAAAGATGCCTACCCCTAAAGAATCACTATCAGTGTTCATCAAGTGAGAAACGATCAAATGATACAACCTGGAATGAGCGGTGTTCTGGACCACCAACACCAGCAGCTGAAGCAAGGGTGCCGCTTGGCTCACGTGCTGGTGAGCTGGGTCCCACTAAAACACTAATTGGCTGTTCCAGAGCCTCTTACGTTTGCAGGTCTGCAGACCCTGGGCTCATAAATAACACTGTTAAGGAACACCATGAGTGATGGGTGTAGGTCTTGGGCTGACATGTACAGTAAAGGAAAGAGAACAAGCATTGGCATAGCCAATAGGTCTCGCCTTTGGGAAAGTTAAAGGGATCGCGATTGGGATCACGATCAAACATCAAAGCGGCCTTGCGGCCGCGAAAGTGATAGTAATTGCGGTAAAGCGCGGCGCGCGCGCCCGCGCACATGCACTGTAGATCTAGGCTGGCCTGGTAGCACTTTTTGGAGCCCTCTCAATAAGTCTCGCCAGACCAGCGTATGCGCTGGGTCAGGCGAGACGTAAAAAGAGAAATGATGAAAATAGCAGAGAGAGAGAGGAAAGAAAAAGAGTGACCATGAGAAATAAAGTTAAAAAACAAACTTATGATGGGAGGGAAAAAGATGAGCCGATTGGATAAAAGAAGAACGGGAGGACGAAGGAAGGAAAAAAGGATATGTCCAAGAAATAAGCAAGAAAATTGAAAGGTAGGATGGAAGGATGAAAAGAAGGAAGAGAGAACGGGGAATTGATGAAAAGGTGAAAGGATGGATTAATAGAACGGTTAGATGGAAAGGTGAGAAGAAACATACCAAATGGTTAAAGGACATGTGGAAAAGTGGAAGAACCATTGGTGAAAGGGTAAACAATGCACGGTTGAAAGTATGGACAGATGGGTGGAAAGCATGGAGGAAAAAAGTGTGAAAAGTTGGATGGCTGAAAGGATGGATGATTAGATAGATCCAGGGACATATATCGATAGGTAAATAGATGACTGCACATATGGAATGATGGATGCATGGAAGTATAGTTGGATTGGTGGATGGAAAGGTAAATAGAAGAACAGTTAGATGGAAGAATCAATAGAAGGGTTTAAATGATGGATGGGTAGATGGATGGAAAAGTATGCAGGATTAGGTTTGCTCTCTTTGAGTGGTTGGTGTTATTAGAGGTAAGTTTCAAAGAGGGGGCTATTTTAATTTTCAGCTTACTCCCTTGCTTGGAATTTTCTCAACCTAACATGAAATACAATTTCTGTTCTGTGACCTACTATGGCTGACAACTGACCCCCCGGCATGAACCTTACTTTCAGATATTCCTGATTCTTCAGCCCTCATCACTAAGCATTCTTCGACTAGAGCAGTTGTTCTTATAGTGGCAAAGCTGAAACTACAGTTCCCAGCATGCATAGTGGTGATGTCTGAATCGCCAGGGCTGGCTGAAGGTCACCTTATAACATGGGAGCGTGAGCAGGAGACATCTATAACATAATAATTGCCTCTGTCACATGTTATATTTCGTCTTGAGCCCAATAGGAGCAAACCGTGGGTTTTCAGGAGTCGGTGATTTTCATACTAAGTTTGGAAAAATATATGCCATTTCCCCCAGGTGTATAAAGGACCAGAGTTCTTTAAATGACTTGGATCCTCGGGCGGTGTGAACATGTTACCAAAGGAAGCAAGAAAAGCCGCTTTATTGATTCCTAGGATGCATGTCTGCTGTTAGCAGCACCTCCTGGTTGCAGCAAAGCTGTCTGAGTTAAATAATGTATGGGCGTCTTAGTAGGTATGACAACGTCAGAGCAGCACTCGGAAAACACAACAAGTTATTTTGCATATACAATTAGCTGTGTCCTATTTCTTTATTTAGATGGGACCTTCACTCTCCTAGCCATTTACATATGAAACACATTTATGATTTTTCCCAGCTCTTATGTCAGAGGACGTAATCAAGAGGATACACTCCTGTGCTGTGTATGATGCTTCCTTCAGAAGTGAACAAACTCAAAAACGGTATAGGTCTCTAAGGGACAGGTGTTCTCTAACCCCAAGCCTTTATAGAACGCTCAAAATGGCATCAAAAATACCAAGTATTTAATATTCATTATTTTCGGCGAAAATAACGAGTATTATACAACCTGCTGCGTGAGAATTGTACGGGAGATATGCATTGGGCGGTCATCTGCGAGAAATATTATACTCAATGCATGTATAGGTTCTAAAGTGAAGACACAATGCAACCGACCACCCCACACATCCAGTTTCATAGTTTCGGTAAGGCATTTGTCACTCGAAACAGTCTTCCGCAGAACATAACTCGAAAATGTAAACGCTAGAAAAACAAGCATTAGCCGTGCGGCCGTGAAAAGCGAAAGTAATCGCGATCAAAGCGAAAGTGATCGCGATCACGAGGACGGGACGCGCTGTGTGGTAAGCACGCGAGTGGTGCGCGCGCAGCAGTGATTGCCAGCTGCGAGCGTGCACGCTCGTTTGAACACAAGCGTTAGGCCAGCGAGGTCTGGTAGCACTTTGGAAACCTGTATACTAAATGTCTCTACGAGCAGCGCATGCGCTGGCTCGGGTGAGACCTAAACACGGACGTAGGCGGATCCAGTCTCACGCCTGGGGATAATTCTACGTGAAGGAATCTGCGGCTAGTAGTCTCTATCAGATCTCAGGAATAAAAACAAGTTACTTACCTTCGGTAATGCTTTTTCTGGAGGATACGGTATCTGCCTGTGGATTCCTCACCATATGAATATTCCCTGCGCCAGTATTCCGTGGAAATTCCTAGCTCACCACGCAGACGAGGTCGTCACAATGCTATGGTTCCTCCCATTTTTTCCGTGCCACCGAGGCAAAGGGGCGGACCGACCATAGAGACAATGCATACATAGTACACAGTATTCACACAAAAACACACAGTGTTAAGTGAAAAAGGAAAGCAAAAGAAAGCAAGCATTTCCTAGAAGCTTACACAAAGGCAAACAGAGGCAATATGAAACAACCATATTAACCAATACCTCTTTTAAGGTATAAAGGGGTGGACAACGGGGAGGCGGGTGGGTCAGTGAGGAATCCACAGGCAGATACTGTATCCACCAGAAAAAGTGTTACTGAAGGTAAGTAACTTGTTCTTCAGATGGATACATCTGCCTGTTGATCACTCACCTTATGCATAGAACCCCACAGCAGTCCCTCTCCCGGAGGAGGGTGTCCACACTTCTATACCAAAAAGTCCTGCAAAACAGAGTGCGCAAAATGGCGGTCCCTCCTCACTTCGGAATCCAAGCAGTAATGCTTCACGAAAGTGTGGAGGGAGGCCCAAGCTGCAGCCTTACAGATGTCCAACACAGAAACACCCCTGGACAAAGCAGAAGTAGACAACTTAGCGCTGGTAGAGTGAGCTCTAATGCCTACAGGAGGCTCCTTACCAGCCAGAGCGTAGCAGGTCTTGAAGCACAAGATGATCCACCTGGATAAAGTGCGCTTGTTCACCGCCTTGCCCTTCATACGTCCAACAAAGAGCTGATCATCCTGACAGAAGTCCTTTGTTCTATCAAGACAGAAACTAATCGCCCTCTTAGGGTCCAAACGGTGCAGCCTTTCCTCCTCCTTGGAAGGGTGAGGGGAAGGATAGAAAGTAGGAAGGGTAATGGACTGCCCTAGATGGAAGGGAGTTTCAACATTAGGCAGAAAAGTAGTCCTGGTCCGGAGTACCATCCTTTCAGCATGTATGGTCAAAAACGGAGGCTTTGAAGTCAAGCCTGAAGCTCACTCACCCTCCTAGCCGAAGTGATAGCCACAAGACAGACCGTTTTGAAAGTCAGCAGTCCCAAAGGACAGCTATGCATAGGTTCAAACGTGGAACCCATTAAAAAAGTTAACACTAAATTCAAATCCCACTAGGACATAATAAAAGGAGTGGGCGGGAACATGTTAGTAAGCCCCTTATTGAACCTTGAACCTTAAAACTATTGGAGACTTAAAATGAGACGGCTGATCAGGTAAACAAAGAAATGACGATAAAGCCGACAAATATCCTTTAACAGTGGCTACAGCACAACCTTGCTGGGCCAAATGAAGCGAAAAACAGAGAACATCAGAAAGATGAGCTTTCAAGGGATCAATAGACTTCTCTCCACACCATTTAACAAATTTCAACCACCTGTAGGAGTAGATAGACTTGGTGGAGTGTTGCCTGGCCGATAATATAACATCCACCACGTCAGGCGGGAGAGAAAAGGAATTCAGGTTGCCCCGTTCAATCTCCAGGCATGAAGGTGCAGGCTCTGGAGGTGGGGGTGTAGAACCTGCCCCTCGAACTGCGAGAGGAGGTCTGCCTTGAAAGGGAGACTGAGCGGAGGGTTTGACGAGAGGTGAAGAAGGGTCTGTGTACCACACCCTTCTTGGCCAATCCAGGGCGATCACTATGACTTGGGCCCGGTCTTGGTGAATCTTCCTCAGAATCAGAGTAATCAAGGGTAGGGGAGAAAATGCATAAAGGAGTTGTGAGCTCCATCTCAACTGAAACGCGTCCCCCAACGCTCCCTGCCTCGGAAACTAGAGACTGCAGAATGACGGGCAATGCGCGTTCTCGAGAGTGGGAAACAGGTCCATCCGAGGAGTTCCCTACGTACGGAAGATGTGTCGAACTACCTCCGGATGAAGCCTCCACTCGTGGTCGGCCGAAGAACTGCCGACTTGGACTGTCCACACATACGTTCAGCACCCCGGCCAGATGATTTGCCATCAAACAAATCCGATGGTCCTGAGCCCTAGCCCACTGACGGTATGACCCTACTCCTCCCTGCTTGTTGACATATCACATTGCAGCAGTGTTGTCCGTCAGGACTTGAACTGGTTGATCGCGAAGGGAGAAAGGCCTTGAGCGGCAAACGTTTTGCACGCAATTCCAGAAGATTGATATGAAGCAATCTTTCCTCTGGAGACCAAAGACCCTTGATCTCCAGATCCCCCAGATGAGCACCCCACCCTAGGGTAGAGGCATCCGTTATCACTGTGGCCAGCCATGGAGGAAGATGAAAGGGCTTTCCTTGAGACAGATTGCCCCCTACGCTCCACCAAGACAGATCCGCTGCAGCTTCTCTGGAGATCCTGACTGACTCCCTGAGATCTTCATTGTGCTGATACCACTGCCTGCAGAGGCACCATTGGAGCGCCCTCATGTGCCAGCGTGCATGGTTGACCAACAGAATGCAGGAAGCAAACAGACCGAGCAGGCGAAGGATCTTTAGAACCGGAACAACCGCTCCGTTGTAAAACAAGGGAATAATTTCCTCAATGTCGAGAATCCTTTGTGGAGGAGGAAAAGCTCGACACACAGTGGTATCCAGTACCACCCCTATGAACAGGTTGCGCTGAGAGGGCACTAGGTGAGACTTGGGTACGTTTATCGTAAAACCCAAATTGTACAACAGTTGAGCGGTTACCTGCAGATGATGAAGCACCATCTCTGGCGTCTCTGCCTTCAGAAGCCAGTCGTCCAGGTAGGGGAAAACCGGAATCCCCGACCTCCTGAGATGGGCAGCCACCACTGCCATCACCTTGGTGAAGTCTCGAGGTGCAG
The DNA here is from genome assembly GCF_964204655.1 of Triturus cristatus. Lineage (NCBI taxonomy): Eukaryota > Metazoa > Chordata > Amphibia > Caudata > Salamandridae > Triturus > Triturus cristatus. Next base: position 925,046,443 of record NC_140588.1, read on the forward strand.
TAGTAAGACGAAACGGAAGAACCGCAAACTGGTAGTGTTGCGACCCAACCGTAAATCGGAGATACTTCCTGTGCGACTTCAGGATTGGGATGTGAAAATACAATGGACACCATCCAGTCCTCTTGCTGCAGCGCCAGAAGAACCTGCGCTAGGGTGAGTATCTTAAATCACTCATGCTTGAGATATAGATTCAAAATTCTGAGATCCAGGATCGGACGTAACCAGCCATCCTTTTTGGGAATCAGAAAGTACCTGGAGTAGCATCCCTGGCCCCTTTCCTGCTCCAGAACCACCTCTTTTGCACCTTTTTGTAACAGGGCAATAACCTCCTTTTGAAGGAGAAGTAAATGATCCTCCGTGCAAAACCCTTGGCAAGGAGGGTAAGGAGGAGGGAATTCCCTGAAGGGAAGGGCGTACCCATTTTCTACGAGATCTAGAACCCAAAGGTCTGAAGTGATCGATTTCCAATCTTGTAGAAAATGGGTAAGCCGACCTCCCACAGGACCTACATGATCCAGGATGGCGGATCTAGGGCTGCTTTCCCACATTACCAGGAGGGGCTGGGGAGGTAGAGGAAGAGGAGGAAGGATGACGCCCGGCTCCACAATGGCGACCTCTGCCTTTACCCCCATAGGACATATACAAGGGGTTTTGTTGTTGCTGCTGAGGCGGTCTGAAACTTCGAAAGGAAGATTTCCTGAAGCCTCTGTATCTTAAAACCATAACCTCTTGACTGTGATTGCAGACCCAAAGATTTAGCAGGGGCCTTACTGTCCTCAAATCTTTGCAAGGCAGAATCTGCTTTCTCTCTAAAAAGTCTACAACCATCAAAAGGCAGATCAAGAAGAGCAGCCTGCACATCGGGAGAAAACCCAGAAGACCTCAACCAGGCAGATCTTCTTGTTGCAATGGACGAACACATCACCCTGTCAACAGAATCCGCCGTGTCCAGGCCAGACTGGATGACTTGGCGAGCTGCAGCCTGAGAGTACGTCAACACCTCACTCAGATTTCCCCTGGCTTCCTCAGATAACTTAGGAAGAAGCTGTTTGGCAGAGTCCATTAAGGCATGAATATATCTACCCAAGAGTCAAGCGGCGGTGGTAGATTTCAATGCCATGCTAGCTGAAGAAAAGATCTTTTTCGCAGACTGTTCCAGCTTCTTGGAATCCCTGTCGGCAGGAGCTTGCGGAAAAGCCCCTGTAGACTGCTTCGAGCAAGAAGCCTGTACCACCAAGCTCTCAGGAGAGGGGTGAGATGAAAGGAACACTGGATCTCCAGGAGCAGGCCTATATCTTATGGACACTGACCTTGAAACTGCAGGACCAGAAAGAGGGTTGTGCCAAACATCAAGTATTGGCTCAGTCAGAGCATCATTAAAGGGCAAGAGTGGTTCAACCACCGAGGACGGAGAATGGAGCACCTCCATAAGAAGATTAGGCTTATACTCAGCCATAGGGACTTGCAAATCTAAAAGATCCGCAGCCTTCCTAATCACAGAATGGTACGGAGCAACCTCCTTCGAGGGGGAAGCCTTCTGAGAAACAAAGTACCACTCTGGAGAAACGTCAAGTCTACTTGCCTGACACAAGTCCTCAAACACATCCTCTGTGTCATACACTTCTCCTTCCTCCCTCTCATCCGCCTGGTACTGCTCCTCCTCCAACAACCTCTGCGCCTCTCTCCTCGAGCACATCTCCGGCTGCGGCAGCGTCGACGGCTTCGGGAGTGGCGTCGAAGAAGGATCCACTGTAGTAAGCGGCGCCGATCAAATCGGAGAAGCTTCACGGGATGGAGCCGGGGATTGCCCATTCGGCGTCGACATCCTCGGAGCCGGAAAATGCCAGGACGGTGTCGCTGGCATGAAGGGCACAAAGGGGGCCTGTGGATACGGTTGAGGCACATCCAAATTAAATGCCAAAGGACCCATGGGACCCGAAGGTGCACCTGAGGCCCTGGCGAACACGCCATACATTGCATTCAGAAAATGCGATGGATCTGAACCTGGCGCCGGAAACTGTGGATGTTGAGCCGGTTCGAGATCCAAACGAGGCACCTCTGGAGTCGGAGCCACTGGAGTCGCAGGTGGATCCGCAAGAGCTGAAGGAACCTCAGCACCAACCAGATTCGACACACCCTCTGGAGTCGGTGAGAATCTCAGCATCGATGACTGCTCCAGAGTCCCTTTGTATGACGGTGAATGGACCGGAGTCGCCTGAGGAGACACTGAAGGAAAAGGAGAGACAAAGTCCTCAACTCGACGTCAAGGAGTTGGAGAAGGCGACCTAGACTCCACAGCCTTCGACAACCGGCGCCGAGAAGCATGTCTTCTCTTCTTCTTATGCTTTCTCTTGGAGAAATGCGACGTCGATGACCTGGACTTCGACCTTTTTTGACCCCTTTTTTCTTTCCTTGCCTATATACAGCTTGGCCTCCCGCTCCTTTAGAGCCTTCGGGTTCATCTTCCTGCAGGAAGAACAGCCCTCGACGTCGTGGTCAGACAAACACCAAAGACAGTCTTCATGCGGGTAAGTAATAGACCTATGTCCCCCGCATTCCTTATAGGGCTTAAAGCCAGACTTCTTCGGGCAGACATGTCAAAAGAGAGAAAGATACAATCGAAATAAAGTATCCAGTCAAAAGTATGGAGAGTCCCAGAAAAAAAAGTTCGCGTCGACGGCGCGGAAAAAAGGGAACTGAGGTCATCACGCCGATGTGGTCCTCTTATGGCTCCAATGACGTCATGCGGAGCCGTGCGGAGCCATAGCATTATGACGACCTCATCGGCGTCGAGAGCTAGGAGAAATTTCCACGGAATGCTGGCGCAGGGGATAGTCATAAGGTGAGGAATCCACAGGCAGATGTATCCATCAGAATCAAACATGCTCAAAAAATAGCCACACAATCACCTCACATGAAGGTGGAACGCTCACAAGTTCAGGTGCAAAACCCTGCCCTGTGGCTGGCACAGCTTGTCCTCTCGAAGGAACTGCCTGATCCGAGGACAGATGCTCATGCTCAGTTATTCGGGATAGCAGACTCCTAGCCCAGCCACTAGGATGACTTTGTGCTGGTCAGGCTTGATCTTCTTGAGAGCAAGGGCAGGAGTGGTACCAGCAGAAAGGCGTACAGGAGTCCAGGGTTCCAGCCTAAGCAGAATACATCTCCAAGTGAGACTCTCTTCAGAACCTCTAGCACGCAAAAGTCCCCATTCTTGGACGAGACCTCGAGCCACCTCTGGAAGTGGTCATGTTCCGTAATGAGTCATTCGCGCCCAGTCGGTCAAGAGGAAGGTCCGGGCACCGCTCCAGGAGCCTCAAGTCTTCGTCCTGCCAGTAAAGTCTTCGAGTTGTTCAGGTAAGGAGCATACAAAACACAAGAAGTTGCGTCGTGCTTCGACTTCCCCTCATCGGTCAGTTGACGCGATTGAGGAGACTCCGCGTTCTAGGCCTGACTTGGCTGAACTTGTACCTGGGTTAGCTCTGTAATTCCCTGATCTTCCCAGGAACTTGAGTGACCCCTGCCCAGCTCAATGAATTTTATGATGCTATGTGCCTCATTTTTGGGCGACTTGACCCTCTTGGCTCCCCTTCGGGCCCCGGAGGCTCAGAGGGGGCTCCATTAGGATCTGTGCCTGCAGCTCCAGTGCGATGACCCACCCCATGGATCCTTTAATGGCAACGGACTGACGCCGGTTGTGCCACTGCGACCTTCCCCATAGCCGGGCCCCACGCCAAGACTCCAGACGCTGAAATCTGCAAGTCATCGATGGCAGAGTTTGCCTGCCCTTGTCGTTCAGAGAACCCATCAGGTGCTGCACATCCAGGAAAATTTCCTAATGCTCAAGCCATGTCCAGAGGCGCACAGCCTCCTAGCACAGGGTCCATGAACCCACTCCCAATTGCTTGTTGCAGTACCACCTGGCGCTAGCGTTGTCTGGGAACACCTGAACCAGCCAACCTTAAGGAATGGCAGGAAGGCCTTTAAAGCCAAGAGAATCGTCCTTGGCTCCAGAAGATTGGTGTGGAGTGTCTTCTGATCTCCACCTCCCCAGATGCCAGCCCCATCCCAGTCGGTCAATACAACTACCAATACAGATCTTTTGTGGTCTACTCCAAAATCTGCATAAGGTTGGAAAGATTCCCCTGATGCAGCACCCCACTGGGACTTCAGATCTCACTGGAAAGCTGGCATATGCCACAAGGTGTGCTTCCCCAGCAGGATGCAGGAGGCCATCAGTCCCAAGAGCCTCAGAGTCAGTGTAAACAAAATATAGGACTAAGGATTAAATATTGGGATCATAGCTGGAATGCCCTGAACTTGCCTCTTAGGAGCATAGGCACGGAACTCTGCTGTGTCCAGAATGGCTCCAATGAGGGGGAATGTCTGAGAAGGATTTAGGTGTGACTTTGGCATGTTGATAGTGAACCCCAGCAAATCCACAAAGTTTGCTGCAGTCTGGAGTTGGATGAAGACTGCCTGGGGCGAGCACACCTTAAACAGCCATTCATTAAGGTGGGGGAAGACAAGAACCTCTGACTTCCACAGATCTGCAATCGCCTTTATCACTTTCATGAACACCAGAGGGGCACTTTTGAGGCCAAAGGGGAACACAGCAAACTGAAAATGCTTCTGGCCCACTGTGAACCCCAGGACGGAAATGTAAATATACCCATGCCTGGAGGACAAACTGTTGCATAAACTGAGTCTTTGGCTCAGCTCTACATAGCTTGCTTTCCCACTCATGGGTGACGAGAGTGATATTAGTTTAATGCAGCAATGCATTAATGTGAAAGAGGTTTCGGTAGCCCCGCAGAACCCCACCCAATACATAGTTGAAGTGGCATCAATGCTTTTGGGTTGCTAATGAGATAAGAAAGACCTTAACTAAAAAGCGTGTTTATTTTCCCAACCTCCTGCCCCAGGATGGGGAGGGTTCACGAAGGGGAAGCTTCAAAGGCATGCTGCCTTTGTGAGCCTCCCCAGACCATTTGCTGCTTTCAGCAACTGGTCCCCACTGGTTCTACCCCCCACTTTGGGTGGGAGAACCGGCAGGAAAAACAAGTGAGGGAAAGAGGTCTGCCCACCTCTGCCAACTCCACCCCTCAGGTGGGGGAGGCGAGGTGAAGCGCAACTCCGAGTACCCGCCATTTTGAGGCTGGGGGGCCCAACCAACCAGGGACAGGCTCCTGCCCCCTCCCACTGGAGGGTGGCACGATAGGGGGTGTACCCACCCCAGGGAAGGGACCCATTTGTCCCTGCCCTTTACCTACCTCTAACACCCCTAAATCTGGTATTTAGTGGACACCCTGAACCTTGCTTCCTCAGACCCAGAAACAACAAGAAAGAAGAAGGACCTAAGAGCCGTGCAGAGCAAACAAGAGGACGACGCCCACTGACTTGGCCCCAGCCCCACAGGCCTGTCTCCCCTCGAACCTGCTTCTGCGAAGTCCCGGTGTGTCCTGCAGCCAGCAACCTCAAAAACCTCAGAGGGCCTGCTTGCCTTCCCTTCAAAAGACTGTCTCCCGAGAACAGCGGACCTGTTCAACTTGCAACTTCTGGCATCAGCCGGAGACCGCGGACCCACCCCACTTTGCACCCGCCGAACCCAGCCCGAGCAGAAAAACACCAAGAGGAGGTCTCCCTGGCGATTGTGACCCAAGATCCGGAGATCCCGAGCCAGTCTCAAGACCCCAGCCGACGCCTGCAGCCTCAATCCAGAGGACCCCCTCTACCGCGACCAAGAGTGGAAGACTTTCTGACGCCAAAAGGCACCCATGTACCTGACACCCCACGGCCTTGTGTGCCACAACCAACGGTGCCTAGCCAACCCAGGAACATCCCAACTTACCCCTCGAAGTGGTGGTCGAACACAGAAGGTTTTCAAGCCCGAGCCTGCAGTGTTTCTTTCGACCGAAGTCTCTCCACTGAAAACAGGGTACCCGACCTCTAAACAGCACCCTGCACCCGGCTGCCCTAGTGCCGCTGAGGGTGCACCTTTGGTGCTACTTTGATTACCTATTTGCCCTGAGCTAAAGTCCAGGAGCTTTGCTCCCACAACCCAGTGGCCTGCTTGCCAGCAGCCACCAACCGGAGGCCCCCTATTCCCCAATGGATAACATTGGGCCTCAACACTCTGCACCCAGCTGCCGCTGAGGGTGTAACAGTGCATCACTGACCCTGGAGGACCCCTGAGTCTAACCCCAGAACCTTAACTCCCAGAGTCGATAACTTACCTTTGAACCGATAACCTGTTTTTCCTCAATAGGATAACATTGACAATTTTCTTCCAAAAAGTGTGGAGTTTTGAAATCTAAAAATATTTTCTGAAAATCCCACTAATAACCAAAACGTATTTACTTACCTGTTTGCAGGAAATGTCCCAGTGTTGAATCTAGGTATCCAGCACTGAGTTAGAAAAGTAACGTAAAAAGTAACTTACCTGTAATTTACTGAAAAAGCTTATTCATTTCAATGTACGGTATTTGCTAAGTATTGCAACCTACTGCATCCACTGTAAATCAAAAAGTACAATTCCTATTGCATTATCAAACTGTTATACATACAGCAACTTATTACTGTACAGTATTTAATGCTTACCTGTGACCGTCTGGTTTCTAAAAAATAAAACAGTACATTTTTTATACAAAAACAACTGGCCTAGAGTTCAGTTCTTGAGTGTGTGAATTCATTTGCTGACTGAGTGTGTACATCAAATGCTTAACACTGTCCTCTGATACTGCCTTACTGTTCGACCACTCTACCACAACTAGAGAGTAAGGTTCTATCTACCCTTAACCTCTGCGGTCACCTGGACTCTATAGACATTATACCTCATTTTGGTGAAGTATATATAGAGCCAGTTTCCTACAGCGGTCGGATCAGCATGACGTTGACGGCATTGGCTCCGCCGTTGTGACATCTGTGTCACTTATATATGCGTCACTTCAGTGCGCTGACGTTAGTTACTTTTCATGACTTTCCATGCCAGTAGCGCAGAGCCATGGAGTGCACTGACAGTGTATTTATGAACAACTAGGACCCTGAAAGGAAACTGCCCTGACCCTAAAAACCTGTGCAAAGTGAAGGGGAGTATGGGTGGGTCGGTAAGGAATCTGCAGCTAGATCATGTCTTTACCAGATACGGCGTTACCGAAGGTAAGTAACTCGTCGATCTGATAGAGGCATCTAGCTGCCGATCCCTTACCTTTGAATAGATACCAAACAAATGCCATCCCCGGAGGGTCTGTGAACAAGTTTAGACCAGGAAGTCATGCAGGATAGAACGTCAAAAAGGGCCATCCCTTCTGACTTGACTGTCCAGGAAGTAGTGACTGGTAAACGTGTGCAGGGATTCTCACGTTGCTGCCTGACATGTGGCAATGACTGAAACACCACGTTCCAATGCCGTTATAGCAGCCTTAGCTGTGGTGGTAGGAACCCTTAAGCCTTCAGGAGGATGCTTCTAGGTCAGAGCATTGCAAATTTTGATGCACTGGATGACTGTGAGAAAGTGCCATCTTTCTTGCATGGTATGCCCCCACTTTTTGCTAAATTGCTGAATGTACTTTGACTGAGTGTACCCTGGGTTCCTGCCAATCAGGTGCCCAGGGCCTATGTTCCTTCCTTAAACCACACAAACTCCAAATTGGCAAACCCTAGCCACATATCAGCCCCTAGTAAATGGTACCCTAGGTACCAAGGGCCTTGTGGCCAGGGAAGGCCTCTAAGGGCTGCAGCACTCATTGTGCCGCCCTCAGAGGCCCTGTACCCTAACACACACACACTGCCCTTGCAGGCTGAGTGTCTGGGTGCAGGACAAAACAAAGAGTCGACATGGCACACATCACTGGGTACCATGCCCATCACCTACACTGCCAAGGCATATGTCAGCCACCCCTCTAGCTGGGTGCATTACGCCTATGGTGTGGGCACAGGAGCAGGAGCCCTGTGCCCCTACAGTACCCGGGTCCATTCCTGGGCGCTGTAAGTGCAGTGCTGCCATTTAAGAGTACATGGTGCTGAGAGCTCGTCAAACACGAGCTCCACAGCACCATAATGGCAACACTAAAGCCTGGGAAGTTTGGTATCAAACTTCTCAGCACATTGAACCCACACTGATGCCAGTATGGGATTTAATGTACTAAGCACCCCAGAGGGCATCTTAGAGATGCCCCCTTACAGCTAACTTACAATCCACGTCTGCTCTGAGGCTGCCCAGGCTGCCACACAGCAGACACGTTGCTGGACCCCTGGGTGGGAGAGCTCTTGCTCTCCCGGGCCTGCAACAATGCACATCCTGGGTGAGGTGAGAAATCTCCTCCCCCAGGACGAGCAAAGGGAAGCTTCAAAGGCATGCCGCCATTTGGAGTTTCCCCAGGCCACTGCAACCCCCCACTCTGGCGGGAAGCTTGGCCGGAAACCCCATACAAGGACAGGGGATGTGCCAGCCTGCCCACCCCACCCCTCAGGTGGGGGAGGCGAGGTGAGGCACATCTCCGGGCTCTCGCCATCTTGAAGATGGGAGGCCCTACCCTATCAGGATTAGGCTACTGCCCCCCTCCCACAGGAGAGAGGCAGGATAGGGGGTGTACCCACCCCAGGGCAAGGACCCATTGGTCCCTGGCCTTCACCTACCTGTAACGCCCCTAAACCTAGTATTTAGGGGCACCCTGAACCTTCCTTCCTCAGATTCCAGATAGAAAACTACAAGAAGAGCAAGAAGAACAAGGACCTGCCCTGCAGCTGCTAAAAAGAGAAGAAGACACAAACTGCTTTGGCCCCAGCCCTACCGGCCTGTCGACTCTCGAACCTGCACCAGCGCGGCATCTCTCGTGGCCAGCAACCTCACCAACCCCGGAGGACCTGGCTACCTTTTGGCTCCAAGCCCCTGGGACTCCCATGAGTAGAGGCTCTACTCAAGAAACCTATTTTTAACCCCTGGCAGCAGCCCGGAACCGCGGACCCAACACACTCTGCACCAGCCAAGCCTGGCCAGTGCCGGAGTGGACAAAGACCCTGAAGACGACCCCACGGCGACTGTGACCCCGAGTCCGGCACCCAAGGACCCCCCTCGACATTCCGGAAGGAGCCTGCAGCCTCAGAACAGAGTGCCACCCCAACCGCGATCAACCAGAGGGTAAGATTTCAAACATCAAAAGGCACCCCTGCACCGAGCGCCCTGCGGCCCCCTGTGCCCAATCCCGGGGTACCCACCTAACCTACAACTATCCAACTTACCTCTCGAAGTGGTGGTGGCACCTGAAGCCTCCTCGTCCCCGAGCTTGCAGCCTTTTTCCAAACCGGAACATTCCCATTGATTTCCATTGAGCGCCCGAAGGCTCAAAAGCACCCTGCACCCAGCCGCCCGAGTGGCCCTGGCAGTGCACTCTCTACACTAACCTACTTCCCCACTTGCCCTGAGTAAGTGACCAGGAGCCCAGCTCCCACAGCCGCGTGGCTTGCCAGACAGCAGCCACCAACCAAGGCCCCCCTATCCCTCATAGGATAACATTGGGCCTAACTCTCTCTGCACCCGGCTGTCCTGAAACCGCTGAGGGTGAACCAACTGTACCTACCTGACACTGGGGGACCCCTGAGTCTATGCCCGGAATTTCAACTCTGCCAGTCGAGTACTTACCCTTAAACCGCTAACTTCATTTTCCTCATAGAGTAACATTGACTGGCTTTTTCTTCAAAAATCTTCTAAGTGTGAACTTTTCAAAACTGCAAATATTCACCAAAAATCAGCCAAGTGACAAAAACGAATTTACTCACCTGCTCCTAGGTGAGCTCCCAGTGCTGGATCTTGGTGCCCAGCCCTGACTCTGAAAAGTGTCCACAACTATACTTACCTCTAACTCATTTTTCTCCCATAGGAAACTATTGTCTGCTTTTCTGTGAAATTTCTTCTAAGTGTCTACTTTTGCAAATTTGAAATATTCTTTTAAAATCGTACCATTTCTGCAAACGAAATTACTTACCTGTTTTTGATAAGGACCCCAGTCCTGGGTCTAGGTACCCAGTCCTGGATTACTAAAGTAACGATAAAGTACTCTACCTGCAATTTGAATTTCTTGCCATAGAGATCCATTGAATGTTTTCCTTGAAATATTTTCTAAGTGCTAACTTTTGAAATAGCTAAATATTATTTAAAAATCATTACAGTTATTAAGTCGACTTTCATCACTTGATTCTGAATACTGACCCAGGGCTGGATCTAGGATCCAGACCTGGAATTCCAAAAGTAATCTGAAAAGTAATTTATTACAAATAACCTGAATTTACCATTGAGCTCAATGCATTGTTAGGTTTAGGAAATAGGATTGTTTATTGCAACCAACTGTGACTGTTTACAACAATTTATTGCTCAAGACACAAGTATTTATATTCAACCTCTCATTCTGAGAAAGTATATTTTTATCCCCTTTGAGGTTCTAAAAATAAAACAAGTATATATTTTATATATATAAACCATTGGCCTAGAGTTCAGTTATTGAGTGTGTGAAACCATTTGCTGACTGAGTGTGTACAATAAATGCTTTACACTGTCCTCTGGTACTGCCTTACTGCTCGACCAAGCTACCACTTTTGAGAGTAAGGTCATACCTAACTTTGACCTCTATCAGCCTCTGGGGGACTGTGGACTCTGTACACCCTGTACCTATTAGGGAACAGTATATACAGAGCCACTTTCTCACAATGACCCATCATGAGATAGTCCTTTTCTGCACCAAAATGCCTTGCTTTGCTCCAATGTACCACACGAAGAGTCCAACCCGAAACTCTTTAGTGTGGTCAAGGTAGAACATCAATGCTCTTTATGGGTCCAAACAGTGGAGTCGCTCCTCTTCATTAGAGGCATGCGGAGTAGCGTAGAAAGTGGGCAAGGTGACCGATTGCCCCATGCAAAATGCTGCAATCACTTTTGGTAAGAAAGATGCCCTAGTGCGAAGCACCAACTTATAAGGGAAGATCATCAGGCAAGGAGGCTTTGATAACAGAGCCTGCAATTTGCAACCTTCTTGGCAGAAGTTATTGCCACTAGAAAGGCTTGATGGTAAGCAGCCAGAGGGGGCAGTAGTGCAGAGGGCTTGAACGTAGCACATATCAGGAAGGTGAGAACTAAATTAAGGTCCGACTGAGGCATGATGAAAGAAGCCAGAGGAAACATATGTACTAGCCCCTTAAGAAATCTATTTACAATAGGGAATTTAATTAAAGAGAGTTGGTCTGGCAAAGGAAAGGGTGAACGGCCCAGAGATCCTAATGCTGGATATGAATCCCAAGTATACGTGGAGGAACATCACTCAAGGCTCTGCACCTTAACAGCCTTAAAAAGACAATTGTGGGGAAGGTTATAAGCAGGTGTTCCTCCTTTCCAGCGTTATATACGTATCAGAAGGGTAGTTCCTTGTTTTAAATTAACACAGTAATCCAAGTTGATTTGAGTGAAAAGTGATTCTTTTTATTCACCACATTGTCTTGTTCATTTCACTCTTTTATAGTTTTTCATAAGTAAAGGTATAGAAACGATAAGCAGCAGACACGTGTTTCGCCCTATGTGGCAGGTAGGGCAGGGCTTTCTCAAGGCTAGTTGTTGCAGTCCAACATCGTGGTATCAATGAATTGGCTATACATTTTCAGGTTTGTGGTAAGGCTGTGTATTTAGCATCCAATTTTTATCGTCATTTAAGAAGAGCGGGTCTCGTCAGTCAGGTCCTCGGATAAATCCTTGATCTCACTGTTAACTCAAATCAACTTGGATTACTATATTAAGTTAAAACAAGGAACTACCCTTCTGATACGTATATAAAGATGGAAAGGAGGAACACCTGCTCATAACCTTCCCTAGAGTTGGTCTGGCAGCTTCAAGAAGGTAGACAGGGCCGAAAGGTACCCTTTGAGAGTGCCCAGAGAAGAGCCCTGTTGGGCAATGGTCAAAATAAAGAGAAGAACTTGAGAGAGGGAACCAGAGAGAGGATCAACAGATCTTTCTGTGCAATAATTTCTAAATGTGTGCCACTGGCAGGCATACACAGTCTTGGTAGAGAGAAGCCGGGCTGCTAAAATAACATTATAGACTTAGGGAGGAAGGTTGAATGCTGTCAACTGCTGCCGCTGAATCTCCATGCAAGAAGCCGTAGAGGTGACAGGTTTGGGTGGAGGACCCTCGCCTGCTGCTGTGACAGACAATCCTCTCCAAGGGGCAGCCTGATCAGAGGATGGATGCTCAGCTGGAGAAGCTCGCTATACCAGACTCTGTGCCCACTATGGAGCTGTGGGAAAGTACCCTGTTTCTGCATGGTTGCCCCCACTTTTTGCTGAATTGCTGATGTGCTTTGACTGGGGTGCACTGGGCCCCTGTTAATCAGTTACCCAGGGCCGATGTTCTTTCCCTAAAACTGCATTGAAGCCTAAACCCAATTGGCATCTCTGGCCACTGGTTAGCCCCTGGTAAATGGTACCACAGGTACCCAGGGTACTCTGAACAGAGAAGGCCTTTACGGGCTGCAGCACTTATTGTGCCACCCTTACAGGTCCTATAACTTCACACAAACACACACACACACACTGCCTTTGCAGGCTGCGTGTTTTGGTGCAGAACAAAGTGAAGAGTCGATAAGGCACAAATCCCTGTGTGCCATGCCTATAACCCACTGCTCTGGCATAGGCCAGTCACCCATCTAGCTGGGTGCACTATTCCAGTGCTAAGGGTACAGGTGCATGAGCCCTGTACCGCTACAGTGCCTAAGTCCATTCATAGACATTGTGAGTGATGTGCTGCCATTAAGAGTATATGGTGGTAGGAGTTTGTCATTACGATCTCCAGAGCACCATAATGGCTACACTACAAACTTAGAACTTTGGTATCAAACTTCTCAGCACATTAAACCCACACTCATACAGAGGGCATCTTAGAGATGCCCCCTAAAAACTAACTTACCACTACTGTCCAGTTTGAGTGGTTGCTTTCAGCTACCACCAGACACGTTTCTGGACCCTTGGGTCGAGAGCCTGCTGCTGTTGGGGGCCTGAAACAATGCACATCCTGGGATGAGGTGCCAAGCCTCCTCCCCCAGAATGGGCAAGGTTTACGAACGGAAAGCTTCAAAGGGTTGCCGCCTTTGTGAGCTTCCCCAGACCACTAGATGCTTTAAGCAACTGGTCCCCACTGGTTTTAACCACCAATTTGGGCGGGAGAACCAGCAGGAAAAACAAGTGAGAAAGAGAGGTGTGTCCACCTCTGCCAACTCCACCCCTCAGATGGGGGAGGCGAGGTTAAGCACAACTCTCAGTTCCCACCATCTTGCAGATGGGGGGGGCGCTCAGCCAACCAGGGAAAGTCTTATGTCCCCCTCCCACTGGAGGGTGGAACAATAGGGGTTGTATCCACCCCATGGCAGGGACCCATTGGTCCCAACCTCTTTACCTACCTGTAACGCCCCTAAATCTAGTATTTAGGGGCAACCCTGCACCTTGCTTCCTCAGACAAGAAGAAACTACAAGAAAAGAAAAAGAAGGACCGAACAGCCGTACAGAAACTAACAAGAGGAACATGCCCACTGACTTGGCCCCAGCCTTACCAACCTGTCTCCACCTTGAACCTGCTCCTGCGAACTCCGGGTGTGTCTTGCAGCCAGCAACCTCGAAATCCAGGAGGACCTGCCTGCTTTTAACCACAAAGACTGTCTCCTGTGAACACCGGATTTGTTCATCACCAACCTCTGGCCCCGGCCAGACACCGCAAATCCACACCATTCTGCACCCGCCGTTCATGGCCCAAGCTTGAGTGGGCAAACACCACTAGGTGGTCTCCCCTGCGATCCTGACCTGAGATCCGGCGACCCCTGACATGCCTCAAAACTCCAGTCGACACCTGCAGCCTAAATCCGGAAGGTCCCCCCCAACCGCGACCAGCAGCTGGTAAGAAGATCCGACCCTAAAAGAGACCCCTGCACCTGATTCCCCATGGCCTCAGGTGGCCAAACAGATGGTGCCTAAACAACCCCCAACATCCCAAGTCACCTCTCGAAGTAGTGTACGCACCCAGAAGACCTTCGTCCCCAAGCCTGCAGTGCCTTTGCAAACCGGAGGTTCCCCCATTGCAAACTGGGCGCCCGAAATCGAAACCGCACCTTTCACCCGGCCGACCTAGTGCTACTAAGGGTGCACCTTTGGTGCTACTTTGTTTCCACATTTGCCCTGAGCTAAAGTCCAGGAGCTTTGCTCCCACAAGCAAGTAGCCTGCTCGTCAGCAGCGACCAACCAGAGGCCCCCTATTCCCCATTAGATAACATTCGGCCTCAGCACTCTGCAGCCGGCCGCCCTAGTGCCGCTGAGGGTATAATGATTGCATCCCTGACCCTGCCCCCCCCCCCCCGAGTCTACCCCCAGTACCTAAAACTCTCCCTACCGAGTACTTACCCTTACACCGATAAAAATATTTTTCCTCCATAGGTTATCAGACTTTTTTTCTTGGAAAGTTTTTGTGTGGAGTTTGAAAAATTTAAATTTGCAAAACAAAAACGATTTTACTTACCTGTCCCAGTGTAGTATCCAGGTATACTACACTGTGTATGAAAAGTAATCTCAAATGTAACTTACCTGTAATCTTATTGAAGTACGAGTTACTTACCTTCGGTAACGGTGTATCTGGTAGAGATGTTGTATAGTCGCAGATTCCTTAACTTACAATTATGCCCAGCATCAGACTGGATCCGGAATTATTTGCAGCAGCACCTCTGCGTGCCGGGGGACAACGCCACATGACCCCACCAGGACGCCGCCCACGGACGTGATGTCAGCGAGGTCATATAAGTCCCTCCTGGCGTGCTGACATCCGTTTTCTTCTGAGAAACTTTTCCGCGGCACAACACGGAGCCACCAACAAAACTGTGAAAGTGTGGAAACAGTGTGCAAAGAAGGAAAAATCTGTAAACAAAGATATCGGATGATGCATAACATCATCATAAAGGACAGTGTCAGACACTTTATACCAATAGACCAAGAAGTAAAGGCAGAGCATCACTCTGAGAAACAATCCCGCAAAGCGAAGCGTAGACCCTCCCCTGAGGCTAAGTAACAAGGGAAGAATATCCCGACAGACAACAGAAAGACTGCCATTACAACGCAGAACTGTGCCGGCCAACAAGGGTGGAACACAGGAAGAACAACAATCCACTGCAAGATGACATTACAAGGAATGGCGCTTTCCCCTGTAGAGATTGAAGGGCCGAGGCACAGCCCAACAGATCCCAAGGAAGGCGACTGCAGAGGAGGCAAGAAACCCTAAACCGAAGGAGGTGGCGGGAGGGAGGGAAAGAATAGGAGAAGACCCCACACAGGAAGGACAAGAGTGGAGTAATACAGAGAAAAATAAATCCCCTGTGAAAGCACCGCTCCACCGGAAGAAAAGCCACCCAGCGGGAGTCGGCTGCAGAAGGCAAAGTCTGAGAGGCTCGCTCCAACTTGAGTACCCTGGATGGAGACCAACGCCAACTGAAAGGAGGCAAGGTGGACAACCCCACCAGGAAAAGGTCCTCGCAGAACGGAGAGGATGGGTGGGCGTGAAGGAATCTGCGGCTAGACAACGTCTCTAACAGATACACCGTTACCAAAGATAAGTAACTCGTACATCTGATAGAGACATCTAGCCGCAGATTCCTTAACTTAGAATAGATGGATAACACAGCCATACCCCAAGGGGGGAGGTGGGTCTGCAACTGAACAACAAAAAGTACCCGAGAGCACTGAGCCGGCAAAAGGGTGACGGACTATAAGGAAAGCTGTGGCAGAGCAGCCAATCAGCAGACCAAGCAGCTCGGAAGAGCAAAGACAATGGGAGCCAAAGGCACCACAAGATTACCCGAAGGGTGCGAGACCACACCTGTGTGAATACAGGATGGAATAACAGCACTAGGCCGTGTCCCAGAATAGAAGAGAGAGTTCATAATGAAGGAAGGAAGGAAGAACTACTCCCAGAGCCCAATGGTGAGCTAAGTTGGCAGCAACCAAAATCTAAAGGACAATATGGAGTGACATAATCAGTCTACCCGGGGGGCCTACGCAAGGGTGGCCGGACAGGCAGGAGGCGAAGGGCAAGAGGTAGGAACTGAGCAACATCCCAGAAGCACAGGCGTAAAACATAAGACACGCCAAGTGCAAAACTCAGTCACAAGAAAAGGTAGTTAAGACGAGTACGGGACTGCCCAACAAGGCAACTGGAAGTCCTGGGGGAAGAACGCACCCAAAGGGAAACCGATGCAGGGAGCAGCACCCGGGACGACCCGCAGAAGAGGAACTGTCCCGCAGGCACACCAGACACTGATAAGGGTGACACCCAAAGGAAAAAAGACATCTGAAGGGTATGTCATCTGAGGCACCGAAGGTGCCAATAGGAACTGTGAATAAGTGCACGCAGAGCTGTGGAGAACATCAGATCCCCGGAACCACCACCTCCGACCAGGAGGAGAAATGTACCCTCACAGAAGAGAGGGACTGTTTAGTACAAGAACGGGACAGACAAGACCCCCAAGAAGAAGACCATCCAGAAGAGGAGGCTAACCCCAGGGAGTGGAACCATGGGAACCGTTGTTGCTAAAGTAGCATGAAAAGGCACCTAAGTGTATTATAAAACGTGCAAAGGAAAACGCCGCCGTGCAGAACGACGGCAAACCTGAGTACAAGGCTCCCCACTGCTACCCGAAAAACGGGGATAGAGGACCAGACCTCGCGAGATAGGCGGAGGCGAATAAAAAGGGTACCCAGTGGTCAGGAACATGCGGGTATATATAGAAAGGACGAGCCACGAGACCAACGCAGTTGCGAGCGCTATAGCAGGAACCCTCCTAATGCACCAGTGGCACGGCGGCAGCCTCGGAAGAAGCGTGTTGAAATACACTGAAAAGAGTTAGTTACAAGGGAAAAAAAAGTCTAGAAGAGGAGTATGAGACACATCAGGCGCAAGCGAGACCTGTGGCATGTGGGAGGGCAGTGCCAGAAGGCACAACATAGAAAAACGCTCAACGGTAAGATAAGGACGCCAGGAGACGGGGAGAGCCCAAAGAGACCTCCACGCTCACCTGGCGCGGAGCAGAGCTACACAATAGCATACAGGTACCCCACCTGGGGTATATTACGCCACCTAAGAAAAAACAGGGTAACACCTCTCAGGGTAAACCGCAGTCAGAGGTCAAGACAAGAACAACCTGTGGAACACCGCCACAGTTGGCTTACTGTCAGCCCAAAAATGCTCAGTCCAACTTGTGGACGCTGAATTAAAGTTGCAAAAAGAAAGGAGGGGTAACCATCCCAGGATAGGACGACCTGAGAAGTACAGGCCTATGGTGGGAGGAGAATGCCCACAGGGAGGCGCTGAACCGCTGAGTCTGCGTGGGTATTAAACAAAAGGACCCCATCAAACGGCAGGTCAACAAGGTGCTCCCGAACATTCTCCGGAAAGACGCCATCCCACAACCAAGCATGGCGACGTAGTGCACCAGAACGGGCCACAGCCCGGCCTAAGGAGTATGAGGTATCTAGGGCCAACCGGATAGTAAATTCTGCCAGATCACGTCCGTCACGGATAAGACGGAGGAGGTCAACACGAGCACCCATAGAGGTGGAAGAGAGAAGAGACTCGGCAGAGTCCCAAAGGGCAGAAATAGCCCGAGCCAAGACACACACCGTATTGAGGGAGCGAAGAGCCGCGCTAGTGGAGGCGAAAATATTACGACCCCACGACTCCAGCCATTATGACTCCCGGGAGGGAGGAAGCAGCAGCGGAGACAACGAAGGAAAGGCAGTTTGCAGAACAAGCCCCTGAACGGCCGGATGAACAAACAAGCAGACCGGATCGTTCGGGGCAGGGCGGTGGCGGTGCATGATGGAACGAGCCACCGGATCACCAGACGCCGGCCGAACCCAGGTCCCCAGAAGGGCATCATAAAGGGATGCTTCGAAAGGCAGAAGTGGCTCTACATTCCCCAAACCGTGGTGGAGAACATTCAACAGGGGCTCGAAGGCAGGGGAACTGAAGGGAGCTGCATACATAGAATGCGGGCAGCCATGGAAACAACCCTCATAAACGCCACACCAGCCTCAGTAGCCATCCGAGGAGGGGACAGTAACTCATCCGTGGGTGAGGGCTGTAAGCTGAGCCGCCCACTCCAAGGGGATTGTCCGGTGAACGGAGGAGTAGACCAACGTCCAAAGGGGGGAAACCCCATGGACAAATGAGGGTTCTCAAGGGGCTCGTGAGGAGGCGGAGAAACCGCCGGAGCCACAAATTCCAAGGGAGGAAGAGGCAAGGACGAATCCGGTGTCGACGGACGTCAGGGTGACGCAGAACCTCCTTCGGAAGCCTCCGGAGAGGAGTTGATGATCTGGCGTCGAGGCGGCATCAGGATGTCCTCGGTCGGCGCCGACTCAGTCTCGTCCGGCGTGGACTCTGCCTCGTCCGGCACCGAATTGGCCTCAACCACAACAGGCTCCGAAGTAAGGCACGGAGCCGGAGCAGCAAGTCTACGGCGCCGGGCCCAAGTACGCCTTTGACCAGCGCCGCTCGACTTGTCAGGATGGCGTAAGCTCTGACAGTGGCGATCCCGCTGCCCTCAAGGAGGCACCCCCCGCACGTGACTATGACCTGAAAGCAATCATGCTTGATGTCAAGACCACGGTGATTGGCATTGTGGCCCAGCTTGACCAACTGTCTGCCTGGTTGTACTCTGTCAAGGCCAGAGTCGACTCTCACGACGCTCGGCTTCTTCATGTCGAATCCAGGGTCTCTGATGTCGAAGACGCCGCCACTCAAGATCTTCAGAAACTACTACAGATGGACAAAGTACTCGACCTTATCTGGACCAAAAACGAAGACTTGGAGGCACGCTCCCGGAGGAGAAACCTCCGTATCACGCGAGTCCCCGAGTCCACCAATATCGCCCGCATAGAGGATTTCGTGGAGCAGCTCATCAGAAAACTCTTTGGTGACCTGTCTTCATTGTTGAGCGTGCACACCGCTCCCCTGGCCCCCGCCCTGGTCCCGGACTGCCGGCTCGCCCCTTCATCATCATAATCCTGAATTTCAGAGACTGCGATGCCATCCTCTGGGCGGCCAGGGAGAAGGGTGATATCCGTCACCAAGGGAACTCTCTCTTGTTTTATCCGGACTACACAGTCGCTGTAATTTCTCCCGGCAAAGCGGATCCTCCAAAAGCTCAAAGTATTCTATTTTCTGGCCTATCCTGAGAAGCTGCACGTCCGGCAGGGTTCAAAACGCTTGTCTTCCCAGACCCAATGGATGCCCTTGCCTTTGCCAAAAAGTTGGACAGGTCGCACCGCTCTTCCCCTCCTGCCTCTCAGGAATCTGCAGTTGACCATCTCTATGATAATGATTTACTTGCTATGGCTTCTCCCTTGATTATGGTTTGCAATGTTTGTGGCTCAAAGACCTGCTTTACAATGTTTCTCTTTGTTGTTCTAGCCCCCTGGGTTGTGCCTTTCCCGGCCTAGGTAGGGACTTCTGTTCCCATGCAGTTTAGTAAATCTCTGTTGGTTGTCTGACATGCTTTGGGGCTTGGCCACCTCACCTTTTTTCGGCGAGGGTGTATGCTGAGCGACGCCATGCCCCCACGGGATAATTCCCTCAATTGAAGTAGTCTCTCCCTCTCCGAGTTGTGGGTTGTAAGAAAGTGGCTCTGTATATACTGCACCAAGGTACGGTACAGTGTGTAGAGAGTCCAACAGTCCCCAGAGGTTTGGCAGAGGTTAAAGTTAGATACAACCTTACTCTCTAAAGTGGTAGCTTGGTCGAGTAGTAAGGCAGTATCAGAGGACAGTGTAAAGCATTTGTTGTACACACAGTCAGCAAATGGTCTCACACACTCAAGAACTGAACTCTAGGCCAATTGTTTTGTATATAAAAATATATAGTAGTTTTATTTTAGAACCACAAGTAGGTATCAAAATACTTTCTCAGAATGAATGCTGTAGTTGTATACTTTCAATAAGCAATAGACATTTAAATGCAATAGGCAACACAAGTTAAACACAATTATAACTGAGCTCAATGGGAATTTTTAAGTAAAGACAATATCGATTACTTTGCATAGGTTTTTCTTACTCAGGGCTGGATCCTGGATTCAGCCCTGGTGCATCTCCTGTAAACATTTGAAAGAAATCGTGTTGGTTACACAGGCGATTTTTAAGGAATATTTGTATGTTTCAAAAATCGACACTTAGAAGAATTCCTGGTAAAAACCAGGCAATTTTATCCTATGGAGGAAAGTTTGGTTATTGGAAAATTGTAGTTATAATTACTTTTCAGGGTCATTGCTGGGCACCAAGATCTAGCACTGGTATCTGTCCTGGTAACATGTGAGTAATTTCGTTTATCGGCTGATTTTTAGTGAATATTTTAAAGTTTCAAAACTCAACACTTCAAAGAATTTCCAAGTGAAACCAGTCAATGTTACCCTATGGAGAAAATTTAGGTTATCGGCTTTCAGGTAAGTACTCGACTGGCAGAGTTAAGGTTTTGGGCATAGACTCAGGGGTCTCCCAGGGTCAGGTAGGTAGAGTTGTTACACCCTCAGCGGCACAGGGGCAGCCGGGTGCAGAGAGAGTAGGCCCAATGTTAGCCTATGGCGGGCAGGGGGCCTTTGGTTGGTGGCTGCTAGCAGGCAGGCCACGCGGCTGGCCTGCCTGCTAGCTGGGCTCCTGGTCACTCACACAGGGCAAGTGGGGAAGTAGGATAGGTTAGATGCTGCACTTCCAGGGGCACTCGGGCGGCTGGGTGCGGGGTGCTTTTGAGCCGTCGGGCGCTCAATGGATTTCAATGAGAAAGCTGCAAGACGAGCAAAGGCTGCAAACTCTGGGACGGAAATTCTTCAGGTGCGACCACCACTTCAAGAGGTAAATTGGGAAGCCGTAGGTTAGGTAGGCACCCAGGAGTTGGTAACAGGAGGCCGGGTGCAGGGGTGTCTTTTGGCATCGGTAAATCTTACCCTCTGCTAGTCGTGGTTGGGGGGGTCCCTGGTTCTGAGGCTGCAGGCGTCATCAGGAGCGCCGAGGAGGGTCCTTGGGTGCTGGATTCTTGGTCACAGTCGCCGGGGGGACGTCCTTGTGGTCTGTGTTCACTCAGGCACAGACCAGGCTCGGCGGGTGCAGAGTGTGCAGGATTTGCGGTTCCTGGCTGGCACCAAGGGTTGTTGCTGTTTTAGGGGTGTTACAGGTAGGTAAAGGGCAGGGGCCAATGGGTCCCTTCCCTGGGGTGGGTACACCCCCTATCCTGCCACTCTCCAGTGGGAGGGGGGCAGGAGCAGTGTCCTGATTGGGCAGGGCTCCCCATCTTCAAGATGGCGAGAGCCCGGAGTTGTGCGTCACCTCGCCTCCCCCACCTGAGTGGTGGGGTTGGCAGAGGCTGGCACCCCCCCTTTCCTCACTTGGGCTTTCCCGCCAGTCTTCCCGCCAGAGTGGGGGTCGGGACCAGTTGCTGAGTACAGCAAGTGGTCTGGGAGGGCTCACAAAGGCAGCATGCCTTTGAAGCTTCCCCTGCCCATCCTGGGGGAGGAGACCTAGCACCTCGCCCAGGATGTGCATTGTTGCAGGCCCAGGAGAGCGGATGGCTCTCCACCCAGGGGTCCAGCAACATGTCTGCTGGGAGGCAGCCTAGGCAGCCTCTCAAGCAGGACGTGGATTGTGGGTTAGGTTCATGGGGCAACTCTAAGTTGCCCTCTGTCGTGCATGTTACATTAAATCCCACACTGGCATCAGTGTGGGTTTAATGTGCTGAGAAGTTTGATACCAAACTTCTCAGTCTTCAATGTTGTGAGTTAGAACCAATGTTATCCTAAGGGAGGCAGGGGGGCGTTGGTTGGTGGCTGCCGACTAGCAGGCCACGTGGCTTTGGGAGCTGGGCTCCTGGTCACTTGCTCAGGGCAAATGGGGAAGAAGATAGGTGTAGAGGTTACACTGCCAGGGCCAATCAGGCGGCTGGGCGTAGGGTGCTTTTGAGCCTTCGGGAGCTCAATTGATTTTAATGGGAAAGCTCCTGGCTGAAAAAAGGATGCAAGCTCTGGGACGAAGATTCTTCAGGTGCCACCACCACTTCTAGAGGTAAGACGGGTAGTTGGATGATAGGTAGGTACCCAGGAGTTGGGCACAGGGGGCCGCAGGGCGCCGGGTGCAGGGGTGCCTTTTGGTGTCACCCTCTGTTGATCGCGGTTGGGGGGGGGGGGTACCTGGTTCTGAGGCTGCAGGCGTCGTCAGGAGCGTCGAGGGAAGTCCTTAGGTGCCGGACTCAGGTTCGCAGTCGCCGGGGGTCGTCCTTGTTGTCTTTGTTCACTCCGGCACAGGCCAGGCTTGGCAGGTGCAGAGTGTGCAGGGTTCGCGGTTCCGGGCTGATGCCAGGGATTAGAATCTGATTTTGAGCAGAGCCTCTGCTCATGTGAGTCCCAGGTGCTTAGAGCCAAAAGGTAGCCAGGTCCTCCGGAGTTTGTGAGGTTGCTGGCCACAAGATGTGCCGGGTTGTAGCAGGAGCAGGTTCGAGGGTCGACAGGCCGGTAGGGCTGGGGCCAAAGCAGTTGGTGTCTTCCTCTTCTTAGCAGCTGCACGGCAGGTGGTCTTTCTTCTTGCTCTTCTTTGTATTTTGGAATCTGGGGAAGGAAGGTTCAGGGTGCCCCTAAATACTAGATTTAGGGCCGTTACAGGTAGGTAAAGGGCTGGGACCAATGGGTCTCTGTCCTGGGGTGGGTACACCCCCTATTCTGCCTCTCTCCTGTGGGAGGGGGCAGTAGCCTAGTCCTGATTGGGTAGGGCCTCCCATCTTCAAGATGGCGAGCGCCCGGAGATGTGCTTCACCTCGTCTCCCCCACCTGAGGGGTGGGGTTGGCAGGCTGGCACATCCCCTGTCCTTATTTGGGGTTTCCGGACAGGCTTCCCACCAGAGTGGGGGCTGCCAGTGGCCTGGGGAAGCTCACAGAGGCGGCATGCCTTTGAAGCTTCCCCCTGTCCATCCTGGGGGAGGAGACCTAGCACCTCGCCCAGGATGTGCATTGTTGCAGGCCCAGGAGAGCAGGGGCTCTCCTACCCAGGGGTCCAGCAACGTGTCTGCTGTGTGGCAGCCTAGGCAGCCTCTCAGACCAGACGTGGATTGTAGGTTAGGTTTCAGGGGGCATCTTTAAGATGCCCTCTGTGGTGCTTGGTACATTAAATCCCACACTGGCATCAGTGCGGGTTTAATGTGCTGAGAAGTTTGATACCAAACTTCTCAGTCTTCAGTGTTGCCATTATGGTGCTGTGGAGTTCGTGTTTGACGAGCTCTCAGCACCATGTACTCTTAAATGGCAGCACTGCACTTACAGGGCACAGGAATGGACCTGGGTACTGTTGGGGCACAGGGCTCATGCTCCTGTGCCCACACCACTGGCATAGGGCACCCAGCTAGAGGGGTGGCTGATGTATGCCAGGGCAGTGTAGGTGGTGGGCATGGCACACAGGGATGTGTGCCATGTCGACTCTTTGTTTTGTCTTGTACCCAGACACTCAGCCTGCAAGGGCAGTGTGTGTGTGTTAGGGTACAGGGCCTATAAGGGTGGCACAATGAGTGCTGCAGTCCTTAGAGGCCTTCCCTGGTCACAAGGCCCTGGGTACCATTTACCAGGGGCTGACATGTGGTCAGGGTTTGTCAATTTGGGTTTGAGGTTTTTGTAGGGAAGGAATATAGGCCCTGGGTACCTGATTGGCAGGAGTCCAGGGCACACTCAGTCAAAGTACATTCAACAATTCAGCAAAAAGTGGGGGCATACCATGCAAGAAAGATGGCACTTACTCACATCTGCGAACAAATTACACCAGAAAGTCACGGAGAACAGAACGGACAAAGAAGCAGTTTCTCCGGACTTGACAGTCAAGGCAGTAATGCTTGGTAAACGTGTGCAGCGAGGCCCATGTTGCTGACTGACAAATATCCTGCAAGGGAACGCCGCATCCCAAGACAGTAGTGGCTGCAGTTGCCCTGGTAGAATGGGCACGCAGCCCCACAGGAGGCTCTTTCTTAGCGAAGGAGTAACATGCTTTGATGCACAGAACGAACCACCGAGAGATGGTTTGTTTGTGTACGACCTAACCTTTTTTGGCGCCCACTTAGCCAACAAAGACTTGGTCATCCACCCGGAACTGCTGTGTACGCTTCAGATAGAACGAGAGCGCATGTTTTGGGTCCAGACGGTGGAGCCTAGCTTCCTATTTTGAAGGATGCGGAGGCGGAAAGAAGGTGGGCAAGGTGATAGTCTGCCCGATGTGGAAGGGCGTGACAACCTTTGGCAAAAAAGAAGGACGGGTCCTTAAAACCACCTCGTCCGGATAAACAGAAAGGAAAGGGGGTTTAGAAGAAAGAGCCTGGAGCTCACTCACTCTTCTGGCAGAGGTGATAGCTACCAGGAAAGCCGTCTTGAGTGTGAGAAGACAAAGGACAGTTATGAAGGGGCTCAAAAGGAGCGCACATCAGATAGATCAAGACAAGATTTAAGTCCCATTGAGGCATTATGAAAGGCACGGGAGGAAACGTGTGCGTAATGCCTTTCAGGAAACGGTTAACAACCGGGGACTTAAAAAGAGAAGGCTGATCTGGAAGCCATAGCACAGCGGAAATGGCCGAAAGAGAACCTTTGATAGTGCCCAGAGCAGATCCCTGCCGGGCCAAGGATAGTAGGAACAGAAGGGCCTCAGAAAGAGGGGCAGAGAGGGGAGCCACAGACTTTGCTGCACACCATGCCACAAACTTGTTCCACCAGCAGGCGTATAACGTGCCGATGCCTGGCTGCCAGAATGACATCACAGACTTCGGGAGGAATATCGAAAGCTGTCAACTGTCGCCGCTCAATCTCCACGAATGGAGGTGGAAGCTGGACAGGTTCGGGTGGAGGACCGTCCCCTGCTGCTGTGACAGAAGATCCTCCCGAAGAGGCAGACGGATCGGGGGATCGATCGCCATGCTGAGTAGCTCGGGATACCAGTAACTTCATGCCCAATCCAGAGCAACAAGGATGACTTGGGCTCTGTCGCGCCGAATCTTCTTCAGCACTCGGGCAGAAGTGGTACAGGCGGAAAGACGTACAAGAGACCGCAACGCCACTCGTGACGAAAAGCTTCGCCGAGCGAGTACCACCTTGGAAATTCCAACGCGCAGAACTTATGACATTGCGTGTTCTCTTTGGTGGCGAATAGATCTAACCAAGGCTCTCCCCGCTGCAGAAAGATCTTGTGCCACGTCAGAGTGTAGACGCCATTCGTGATCCATCAAGGACCGGCAGCAGAGTTTGTCCGCCCTGGCGTTCAGAGAACCTGCCAGGTGTTGAACCACAAAGGTAATGCCTTGATGTTCCTGCCATGTCCAGAGGCGCAGCGCCTCCTGACATAGGGTCCACGACCCCACCCCGCCCTGTTTATTGCAATATCACATGGCGGTGGTGCTGTGCCCACTGGAACTTCAGGTCCCACTGCAGAGCCCGCATATGCCAACTAGCATGTTGCACTAGCAGGATGGAGGAGGCCATCAGGCCCAGGAGCCGGAGGGTCATCCTGACTGAAACCTGGGATAGAGGCTGAAAGATCGGAATCATAGCCTGAATATCCCGGACTCGCTGCTCGGGAGGATAAACCCGAAACCGCGTCGAATCCAGAACCACTCCGATGAAGGGGAGCTGCTGAGAGGGACTCAGGTGCGACTTCGGCACGTTGATGGAGAACCCCAGCAAATGCAGGAGGTCGGTCGTAGCCTGGAGGTGGGAGACGACTGCCTGGGGCGAGCCCGCCTTCTACAACCAGTCGTCGAGGTAGGGGAAGACTGACACCCCTGACCGGCGCAGATGAGCTGCGACCGCCGCCATCACTTTTCGGAACATCCGAGGGGCACTGGTAATGCCGAAGGGGAGCACGGCAAACTGAAACTGCCCCGGGCCTACCGTGAACCGCAGGTAATGCCGGTGGGCCGGCAGGACGGAGATGTGAAAATATGCGTCCTGCAAGTCCAACGCTACCATCCAGTCTCCAGGGTCGAGGGCAGCCAAGACCTGAGCCAGAGTCAGCATTTTGAACTTCCGGAGGTCCAAGATGGGACGCAGACCCCCTTTGTCCTTCTTGGAGACCAGAAAGTAGTGGGAATAACAACCACTCCCTACTTCCAGCCCAGGAATGCACTCGATGGCCCCTTTGGACAAGAGGGTCGTAACTTCCTGCTGGAGTTGCCAAGTGGTCCCCCGACATGCGGTTTCTGAGGTGGCATGGCTGGAGGGGTGGATTAAAAGGGACGGGAGTAACTCTTGTAGATGATTTGCAACACCCACTTGTCCGATGTGATAGCGTGCCAGTGGGGGAGGTGAAGGCGGATCCTGCCACCCATCGGCATGAGGTGCTCCACAAAGCTCGGACTAGGAAGGTTTGGAGGTAGAAGTGGCAGAGGTGGACTGACCCCCATGCTGATTCCCAGAACCGCCCCTGCGGAAGCCATGTCCGCGGCCACGCTGAGGCTGGTTCTGAACAGGTTTGCTGAAGGAACGTGCCTGGGCACCCCTGTCTTGGCCACGAAAGGAACGAAAACCAGGAGTGGCTGGGCTTTTCGTGGAAACCCAAGTCCGCGGTGTCCAAGCCACACCGAATGGCGAACTCAGCCGCATCCTTACCCTCGGCAACAGCCTCAGACAGCACAGCCTGGGCCTCTTCAGGACACTGAGGCAACACCTGTGCAACAGCATCCAACACCGCGTTGGAATAGCGTCCCAAGAGGCAAGCGGTGTGCACCGACCGCAGCCCTAAGCTGGCCGAAGAGAACAATCGTGGGCCGAATTGTTCTAGCTTGTTAGAGTCCTTATCCGGCGGAGCCGTGGGAAAGGCACTCTGGGACGTCGAAGCCTGAATGACCAAGCTCTCAGGTGTAGGATGAGTGGTCAGAACGGCATGGTCACCCGGCGCCGGGCGTAGACGCCTGGTGAACTTTCTTATCCACCCCGGCCCCCGTGGCAGGCCGTGACCAAGTGCCCAGTAAGACGTCATTAAGGGCATCGCTAGACGGCAGCGATGAAGTGGATACCGTTTGGAGCACCTCAGTGAGGAGATTAGTCTTTAGGGCCACCGTAGGGAGATAAAGGTGGAGGACCTCAGCCGCCCGACGAAGCACCATCGTATACAAAGCGCCATGGTGGGCGGAGGAGAGACAAACCTGGGTCAGAGGAGAGATCAAGGTCGCCGGCCTCCTCGGCAAGACTGAAAAGAAATACACTCACCATATTATTGAGGTATGCGAATTAGATACGACTTTAAAGGATGACATGTAATAGCGATGATAATGTGTATTCCTGACCTGTATTAGATTATCTTACAGAATGTGAAGCGGTTCAGAAGCAAAATGCTGATAGAATGTATTCAGATTTATCGAATTATGCAACATATAGTTAGCCTGCCCTGCATGATTTCAGCGGTATATGCTACAATTTGAGCACAGAATATTTGCAATGAAGATGTGACATTGGATGACAACAACACTATGTACTTTTTAATGAAGTTAGATGTACCCAAATAGCCTTTATAAGTGTTTATAAGTAAATATGATAACCATTTATGAAGTCAACAATGTAGAGAATAGTTATTACTGAGAATCAGTAACACTGATGTTTTCTCTTACCTTTCATAGGCTAGGCTCTCAATCTGTGCATGTAAAATGCTTTGTGAAGGATATGGTCAACGTCGAACCATACAGAAATGTTATGTTTTGGTTTTGTAAAGGAATCAAAAAATTATTTTCAAACCATGTTCAAAGATGTTAGCATTGAATCCTAAAATTCTTTCGTGTATGCTCTTTTGATAGCCCTGAAGAAGTCTCATGGGAGACGAGACGCGTTGGCTATGGCTATGAAAATATGAAATGTGACATGGAAGAAATCTTCACTCAAAATCAATAAAGAAGAACAATTTTTACATGTTATATGTGTCGCATGCTTTATCAGGAGTTTGTTACTTTGAAAAGATACAAAAGTGTATAAGTACTTGGAGACCTTACGAAAGTACATAGTGCTGAACCTCCTGTGTATTCATATGTTGTTGTAGGACTCTTTGTCCCACATCGTTGAGAGTAAAGAGGGTAGTACTCTCTGGTTTCGTGCACTATCTCTGAGCTATTTACTTTAACCACTAATATTTGTTAGGTGCGGTTCTTATCAGCCTCCACCCTCTCCTTTTGTGTGTTTATTTTTAAGGTCGCCGGCCTCCTCTAACTCGTCCACCCAGTCCTGCTCGGAGTCACACTTACGAGCAAGAGGGTCCTCGGACCCCTCCCAGTCATCCTCCAACTCCACCATATGCGGGACAAGCTGCGGCGGCAGGGCAGGGACCGGGGAAGGAACAAACTGAGGCGATAACGGCGCCGGACGGGGCTGAACCAGTGCCGTGTACTAATGCGGGTCCCAGGTAGGAACGAAAGTGTCCGAGAACCTGGGCAGGGGCGGAACAAATGGCACCTATTGCGGCGCCGGAGGCGGAGCCGGCAGCGCAGGACCTTGAGGCGCCGTGGCCGAAGCCAACGGCGCAGGATCCTGCGGCGCCGGAGCCGCCGGCCCGACAGGATCATGACATGGGACCGCGGGGCCCAAGGGCGCGCCGGCGGGAGCCAGAGGCCTAAACAAGCGGTCCAAGGTAGCAAGAAATTCTTGCACCTGTGCGAGAGTCGCCGACGGACCCGGGTAAGGTGGGTAGGCCGCGGGACTCCCGTGCTCTGAAGGACCCGCAGGAGCAGAACCCCTGTCCCCCTCGTCCGCATCCAGGGACCGACGGGGGGGGACGTCGGAGAGCGACAATGCTTCTTCGACTTCTTTTTGTGTCGTCTCTTACCCGAATCTGAGGGTGAAGACTTGGAGCCCGAGAAGCGATGATGGTGGCCCCGCGAGCGTTCTCCGGAGCAGCCCCTAGACCGTGAATGGCACGGGGACGATTGCCGGACCTCAAACAGTTTCCGGCGCCGCTCCCTCAAGGCCTTCGGGGCCATGGCCAAACGCGGAGCCGCACGACGCCACCTACCGATGCGCAGTGGTACTGCTGACGAAAAAACGTTCCGGATCCAGTCTGACACCTGGGGATCTTCTAAGGTAAGGAATCTATCACTAAAGTGTCTCTTTCAGATAACTTTCGACAATATGGATGCTGCGATTTAATAACCGTGTGTCAGTAAAAAGCAGGACTTCCTTGTTAATATGGACCTTGACCTCAGCAAGCATGGTCATGATTTAATATGTGAGTTTAACAGTTTAGCACAGTTGCTTAGATATTGCTTTTTCAGTGACACATGGTCACTGGGCACGAAAACTTTAACGTGCCTGAGGTGTTGAATGAGATTTGAGACTAATGAACTAACAGTTACTAGAGAATAGTTTTTGAAGGTGTGTTTCTTGCCATAAGAGGGATAGTGAAATTTGCTTTATGGAGACATAAGCAGGTGATCAAATCACTTCACATAGATTTGGTTAGCTATAACAGTATCTCTTTACTAAATTCTGATTGCATTTTTTAAAACAACTACTAATTTTACCTGGCTAACTGTACACATCACACTTTGCACTTACTGCCAATACATATCCATGGAAAATAACTTACCCCTTTCAGATTCCAGTGGCTCAGAGCGGGAAACTGGTGACTTCAAGGACCCAGCAGCTGCGGACTTTTCTCCTTTCATATTTTCCTTGGATTTGTTATCCTTCGTTCCCTCTCTTTCTCTGGACGGCTCCTTTTCCTTCTCCTTCTCGGCAGCAGATTTTGATTCATTGTTGGCAACAGGAGTCTTCGATCGGTCTTCTTTACTAATTTTGTCTTCCTTCTTGTTTTTTTCCTTTTCTTTGTCAGATTTTGGTGTTTTCTCCTTGGGTTCTCTAGGTTTCTCTTCTCTATTTGCCCGTTCTTCCTTCTGTTTTTCTTTTCCCTCCTTTCCTAGGGCCTTCACTTCCAGTGGAACAGCAGGATTTTTTTCTTTTTTTTCTCTTTCCTTTTCTTTCCCAATCTTTTCTCTCTCTTCTTTTTCTTTAATAACTTTGCTACAAAAAATGGTTTAAAGCCTGTTAATTTTTTTGATTCACAGTAGTATGGTAGAATTCACAAATTGACATTTTCTAACCTGTGTCTTTCTGATAAGAAGAACATATGCAATTCAATAAAGACTAAAATCATGTAATTGAAATACATACTACAAGTGTGTATTTCTTTCTAAAATCGTCTCATTAGCAGACAGCGTCTTCAATCACACACATGGACTTGAAAGCAATGTACCCTATTTACAAATATTACATAGTGTTTTAACTTTAAAAAAGTAAATGTTTTTACTCACGGGTATGACAAAAATGCTCTATTGATGCTACGCAAACTGAAGCATTTCGGCGCTAGAAACAGTAGAAACGAAACAAAACGATAAAGAAGCTCTGAGGACACAACACTACATTCTCAGAAGACATGTGCTTCCAAACCCCAAAAAGAGAGTGTCTGACAGCCAAAATATGGTATTTAAAAATGATCTTTGCTGCATTTTTTAATACTGCAAAATTGTGAATGGTGCATGGCTACTATGGAAAGCTTCCACGGCTTGGACCCTGAAACCTAGACCTATCTCCCAGTAGAACACACTCATTTACCTGAGGCACATCCTGGTGCCTCTTCTTGATCACAAAGGCCAAATGGGCAGCACATGTTGACCACATTGAATAAGAAGATAGGAACGATTTTGTAGTAGGCTCTGTTAATAAGGTATAACGTCTTAAGTAAAATTACATTTCTTACCGACTGCCAGTTTACTTTGTGTCTTGCTTACATGACACGATCCAAGTTTATTATCCTATTACCACTCCCATTACCACTCCCATTACCATGTTCTTGGCCAAAGCTCAGGGAACGAGAGCTCACAGCCTCTTCCTATTACCAGCACCTTAGTCTTATCTCCACTTAACATTAAAAAAGTTAGAAGACATCCATTGCTGAATGCCTAAAAGATAGTCTATCAGCAATTATATGGATTTAGTGAAGGATTGGTCAAATATCAGAAGAAGTTGAGTATTGCAAAACTCTTTCTTTAGATTTCTTCCCACCTTTCTCCTGGGACTTAGAAGAATCTTGCTTCTTCTGATCACCACCGCCATGAAACTCGTTTCACCCAGGTATGAACCCATTTGTCTGCCTTTTTTCCTATTTCTTGGGAAGAGGTCAGATCCCAGTCTACCAGGTACAGTTGCTGATTCTGACAGGTATTAAGGATGTCCTTCCTTAATACCTGGAGGTCCCTATTGAAGTGGCAGAGGAGGATGAATTAACTGAGGAGACCCCTGCACCCTTTGTACCCTCGCAGGAGGAATAAAGGGGGACCCCACCTATAGGGCCTCCCTTTGTGTCACTAGAACTATTCCCTAAGGGACTAGAGTTCTCCAGGAAGGATCTTCAGACTCCTCCTAGACATACTCGGAAGCAGTGTCATGGGTATTGGACACCCCTGGTTCATCTTCTGGAACCACCCATGTCCAAGTTTTCCTGCGCATCTGATCTATCAGGATTTTGGAGGTCATCCTGCAGGAGCATGTCTAAGAGCTGCTGTTTGGTAGGGTTGCTACCAGTTTTAAGTTTCCTAAATGCACACAGGGTCCTGATGTCCTGGAACTTAAGACCACTGAACCTATGGAGTTGAGCCCCACTGGACTCACCAACCTGAGACAAAGTACTAAGTGTGGTGTAATGAACCTACCTACCGTAGTGAAGTAAACTTCCGAAGATTGGAGAAAGGGTTTGTTAGAAAGGGGGGTCTCTAGTTGGCAGAGGTAGGTACCTTTGCCCAAATAGAGGCCCTTGCTTCTAGTCAGGGTAAGGGGGATACACTTCTAAAATAACTTCTGCTCATGTCCTTGGCACGAGCAGACAGGCGTATCTCAGAAGCAGTGGGTAAAGCATTTGTGAACACATACAGTAATACAGTGAAAACACTACAAATGGACACCACACCAGTTTAGAAAAATAGGTAATTTTTATCTAAACCAAACGAGACCAAACGACAAAAATCCACAAGACATTTATCAAGATATCCTCAAAATTAGGTTATTCACTCAATTAAAGCTTGTAGCACCAAATAGCTTCGTCTGGAGTTATTACGACGTTGTGACAGATATACATTCCAAAGGACGGCGCAGACCGTGAGATGCGCGGTGTCGGGCGCGGAGTCAAGCAGACCCACAAAGAACAGTACCTTGGAAACAATGAAAGCAAAGGCGGTGTATGGCGTCAGGGAGGTGATGCTTCGTTGGCGCCGAGCGGCGTCGGTTCCTTACAACACCAGGGGGAGGCGAAGCCTCAGTTCCTAACTGCGGTGCAGGGGAGGGGAGACGTTGGTTCCTTACTGAGTCAGGGAGGTGACGTCGCGGTGGCAGCGATGCATCGGTTTCTTACGACTGTGCGGTGTCGTTGAACTCTGGAGTCACCCAAGTCGAGTATCGGCTCAGAGTCGAAGCACTGGTGTCGGTGAAGTCGAGGCTGCAGTACGAATAGGGACGATGCATCGTGGACATCACAAGCAGTGACTTCGGCTCTGGTGCAGGCAGCAGCATTGGCGACGGAGTTGATGTGGGCGTCAGACCTACGGTGCAAGTTGGGGCGGTGCGTCGTGCTCTTCACAAGCGGTACCCAAAGCTTCGGTGCAGGTTAGGGTTCCAGATGCAGAGAGACAGAAGACATGACGTCTTTGTGTCCGAGACTTCAGAACAGGAGGCTAGCTCCATTTTAAGCCCTTGGAGATCTTTTCCTCAAGCAGTTGACAAAGCAAGCAGCAAAGTCCTTTTCTCCTTTGGCAGCAAGTAGCCACTGCAGGCCAACCCCAGATGGCGAAACAGCACAGGGGAAGCATTACTCCTCAGTTTCTTCAGCTCTTGTCCTTGGCAAAGGTTCCTCTTGATTCCCAGAAGTGATCTAAAGGCTGGGCCCCTCTTTAAATACCCTAAAATCCTTTTTTCTCTGAAGGCAGAGTGTGTCTGTACCCAGCCAAAACCAGGTCTGTTCTCACTGGTGCAGCGTCCTGGCAGGAGGTAGAGACAGCTTTATTAAAGGTCGACCAGGCCCATTCAGGGGAAAGGAAATCTCCTCCCTCTACTCTAAATGCAGCCCAGGTCTATTCAGCCCAGCCCCGACTCATCAGACTTCTGGAGCCACTGCCCCTCTCCAGACCCTGTCATCCAAAAGCCAGACATGCAATACACAAACCTAGCAGAGGAACACTGGATGGTTAAGCAAGAAAATACCTATTTTCTAAAAGTGGTATTTTCAAACACAGAATGTAAAAATCACACTTACTAAAAGATGCATTCTAACATTCTGAGTTCAGGCATACTAACCTTTATTTTCCTACCGTGGTCCCAGGGGTAGGTATGATTATAAGATGTTATAAACAAACTCCCCATTCTGTCCTTTATGGACAGGTAGCCTTGCAGTAGTGAAAAACGAAATTGGCAGTAATTCACTACCAGGATATGCCACACACACCAGGGCATGTCCCACCTTTCACATACACTGCACCCTGCCCACAAGTGTACCTTGGGCCTAACTTAGGGGTGACTAACATGTAAGAAAAGGGAATGTTAGGGCCTGGCAATTGGGTGCACTTGCCAACTCGACATGGCAGTTCCAGACTGCACACAGGCTCTGCAATGGGAGGCCAGAGTTACATTCACAGGTTGCTTATGTGGGCAGCACAATCAGTGCAGCAAGTCCACTAGCAGCATTTGATTTACAGGCCCCTGGTACACACAGTGAACTGTACTAGGGACCGACTAGTGAATAAAATAGCCCATCATGGAGACACCAATCCATTACAACTATTTACAGGGAGAGCATATGCACTTTAGCACTGATGAGCAGTGGTAAGGTGCCCAGAGTCATAAAACCACAAACAAGTAATAGAAAATACAGGAGAAAGGCGAAAAGCTCTGGGATGACCCTGCAAAAAGGGCCAAGTCCAACAGAGTTGAGCTAAGACCATTGACAGCAAATCCAAAAAGGTTCATAAGAACTTGCTTAATCATAATAATTGATATGTGCCTAGCTAGTGATAGTTTTTCATTTAACTTTCACTTTGAATAAGTGGTAAAACAGTGCAGGCATTCATCCCAACCAATACACACCAATGTTTAAGAGTGGCCAGTTGATTAATTGCTACACTTGAGGTTTTGTTACCGGAACCAATTGTACTCTTGTGTTCTGTTAATCGAACTTTGAATTTGCGTTCAGTTTTCCCTATGTATGCTTTGCCACAAGGGCATTTTAGGCAATAAATGATGTTAGTAGTATTGCAATGTGATGTGTGCTTTAATTGTATATTTCTACTGGTAAGTGGGTGAGATAACGTATTGTCTACTATTACAGTGCATGCAATTCAAACACTTGGTGGTGCCTTTGAAGTTTTGATTTGTTGTGGGTATCTCCGGTGTTTTTATTAACTCTTCAAGGTTTTTGCCTCTGGTGTACGAGAATGTAGGTTTTGGATGAAAAAATGCCATTAAAGTCCAGTGCATTTTGTAGGAGTTCCCATCTTTTGTTGATGATTTTCTTGATTTGGATAGAGCATGTAGAGTATTTTGACACAAAAGTGGACGTATGTTGCTGCTTGCATGGAGTTTTGAGAAGTAAAGCTGATCTTTCCTTTTCTGACACTCTGTATATGCTCTTTTGTAGTAGATTATGTGGATATCCTCTTTGTTCAAATCTTTGTATGTATTAATCTTTATTGTTGCTGTTTCTGGTTCAAAACAAATTTGTTTGATCCGGAGAAATTGTGAAAAAGGTAGATTCGCAATTAGACTCTTAGGATGGAAACTTGAAAAATGTAAAGTACTGTTCCTGTCTGTAGGTTTTGTGAAAATCTCGGTTATTTCTTTATCACTGAAATTCTTGGTTAATAAAACATCCAAAAAATGTAAAAAAAAAAAAACAAAAGAAAAAAGAAAAAAAAAAAGTGTCCAGTATGTGGTGCACACTTGAAGGAGTGATGCACCTTGCACTAATCCAGGCAGCTCTTATGGTGATTTTAATGGTTTTTGATTATCTTAGGCTCTCAAAGTGGTAGCTGTGGAGAGCAGCCTTCAGGCCTATCTTGAAAGTGTGTAAAGCAGCTTGTTTTACCACATTTAATCAACAGTGCAGATTAGATGAAAGAGAACCACACAGTGTTTATAAAAATAAGTCTATTCATTATGCAACACAATCACTAACATATTGTATATCTGCCACCCAGATATTTCAACAATGCACACAAGAATACTTCAAAACAATCAGGTAAGTAGCACAAATATACACTGCTCTCGAGGGGGGACCGAACCATATACTAAGAAAGTGGAATGCAAACTGCACGGAAGAATGGGACTTGGACCAGAAGACTCAAAGGAGCTGGGCAACCAAGGAACCACCCAAAGTAAGTACCCATGAACCCCACGGAGGCTGTATGCAGAGTGGAAACAACTATGTACCCAATAGAAGTCTACTGAGAAGTTACGGTTGATGACACTGGAAGACTTTGGAGAAAATGCCTCTGGAGAAGCCTGTGAAAGTCAGGTGGAATTCAAGGGTGGATTCTTGAAGAGGAGAACCTGCAAGCAGAGGAGACAGAGTACATGCCACTCAGAGGTGATCAGGAGGCAAGGACGCACAATGCCCACCGATGTCGGAAGTTTCAGGAGTGAAGACCTTGTCGCTGCAGCTGTGAGGACCAGGAGACGCTGAGGAAGACCTGGAGCAGTGTACGAGCTGTCCCATGTCAGTGTTTAGGTGGTCGGTGTCCGGCGGGAGCACCAACAAGCCTTGGTAGCCATAACTGGCATGGAAAGCGAAAAGAGGCAAATGTTGGGACCTGCAAGGTCCAAGGGACTCACCAAGTGCAGGAGAGTCAGAGCAGGCCCACTGAATCAAAGGAAGAACCTCAAGAGGACCCACAAGCAGAAGGCACAGGAGTCATAGGACCTCTGGCAGCTCACCAAAGATGGAGATCCCCGGGGCAAGGGATGCAGTGAGGACACTAATCTTCGAGGGATGAGGTGCTGGAGGCTGGAGCGTCAAAGTCCTAAGATTTTTGGAGTGCACAGCCAACAAGCCTTGGCAATGGCAATTCAATGCGGTGTACAGGGGTTTGGACCTAGTGCCTCGGACGAGGGATGATGTCCTCAAAATTGCAGAGAAGACGGGTCAGGCCTCTAGGGGGCTGCAGAACCACCACCTGTGTTGCTGGGCCTCGGGAAGTCCGTAGGACGACAGGAGCAGCAGACCGGTCAGCTTTGTTGCGGTGCCTACAGATGCAGGTGAGTGACTCCTTCACTCTAAGGTAGATTTCTTCAGATGTCCTTGATGCCCACAGGTCTTCTGGAGAACCTGGGTGAAGCACAGACACAGACGAGGCAGAAGACTTGAATATCCCTGAGACCAGGAGCAGGAGTCTTCCTTGATGCCAGTCGCAGTTCAAGCGTCCAGACGGTCGAAGAGTGTCTTGGTTTCTTTCGTCAATCCTCTGCTTCCTGAAGGCGAATTTTCTCTGTCACGAAGAGTGTACCTGGAAAATGTTTTACAAATCTGACAAGAGTCAGGAACAAGACTTTCACGTAGACAGTGTATACAAACTTTGTGAGGATAAGTCTCGACCTTTTTCCTGTCACAGTCTGGACACTTATCAAGAAGAGATGGCATGGGGGTAGCCAGCCTAGATGGCCTAGCTGACCTAAATCGTGTTCCGTGGCGAAATTGGAAAAAAGTCACCTAAACAAGCAAATGAAGGCACATTTTTAACCCAGGAAAATGCGCTGAGAAACCGGAGTAAACAGAGGCACTAAGATCTCACTGGGGTGGAGGGGCGGGGGCGGGGCCGGGGGGGGGGGGGGATGCTGACAGGAATCATCGAAGCTGAGGAGCTATGCGGCAACCCCAGGGGGCACCAGGAAGCCAGGAAGACATCGAGGAGAGCAGCAGCCAACAGAAAGGAGCAGCATTGATTACAGGGAGACAGCAGGAGGGTGGGGACGTCAAAATTGAATGGACCCTGGGAGCAAAGGTAAAAGCTCTTGTTGTGCCTGTGAAACGTGGCGTACTACGACTGCACCCAGCACCTCAAGCGTTGCCACACCCAGATGGGAACCATGACCAATTGATAGCGGGAGCACCTGGGGAATAAGTGAGGAACCACAATGCCCCCTGGAAGCGAGGAGGCTCTCAGGAGCGCTTGGAGGTAGACGCCTAACCCTAAGATGGTAGCTGGGTGAGTTGCAGACAGGCCCGAAGCGCTGCAAGCTCTGGTGGGGCAGGGGAAGACGGGACTGCTGCCCGAAGGGGGATTGGTGGCCGGGAAAGAAGCACACTCTGGGCAATGCAGGCATCTGGAGGGGCCCACAGGGTAGCTCCACAAACTCCTTGGCGCCTGACCTCAACACGGCGACCACCCAGGAGGAGTAAAACAGCACCAGGCACAAAAAGAAGCTCCCACAGCCACAGAGGCTCTACATAAAAGTCAATCCTACAAGGCACTATGGGATCTGATCCCCTGCAGGGCTATACTAAAGGCGGGAGGGACAACCCACCAAAGATGAGTTTCTGTACCCCTGCAAGGGATAGTTCATGCTCTCAGAGGTCACAAACAATACCTGCTATGGCGGAAGGTGTTCACAACTCCCCCAGGAGGATTTGCTTCTCAAGGCCAGAGGCTTCAAAGCTTCTACCGCCTTTGAAATGCAAACCCAGCTTCCCTCAGACCTGCGGAACGCTACCCCCTGCCCTGAGGTCCATTTGGCACCCAAAACAGGTGGGAAATTAGATCGTCAGATGGTGTGTCACTTACAGGCTAGGCACACCCCTAAGGTGGGTGACCTCAAGTGAACAGTCGAAGAAGGGTCAGAATTACGCCCACTCCTCCTCGCAGGAAGTGGTCATGTAGGGGCTGTAGACACCCCAGATGTAGGAAGCCCATTGGTTACTGCCCTACACTCCCTTATATTCAATACTTCGGGGTCTCCTGACAGGAGAGACATTCTTCACCTGGGAACAGAAGGAGGACAAAGAAGAGCTGTCACTGTGAGAACAGAGAACCACCACCTAACTTGGCACCAAAAGCTGACTGGCCGCTGCCACCTCCACAATTGCAAAGCCCCAACTCGTTCAAAAGATGTGCAGCCTCCCAAAACTCTTGGAGGTCTGTCCAGCGCTTCAACAACCACTTAGCATATCCCTTGGGACGGCAGAGCCATCCCCCTGCATCTGCAGACACCGACCGCACTGAACTGCATGAAAGCCCCGGACGTATAATTGGACTTGGCATGAGAGCACCTCTTTTCAATGGGGAGGCCCGTATATAGTTCATAAATTGTTCACATCAGCGATACACATGACCTGTGGTTTGTGAAACATTATGCCAAGTCAGCGACTTCACTTTTCCGTGATACCTACATAGATTATCCACGTGCATCTGTATAAATTGATGGATTTCAATGTACATGTATAAGGCAACCATTCGAATATGATAATTAGTGCTAATATAGGAGCAATAAGAATCAGAAAGAACCAAGGAAAGAAAAACGATATCAAAAATACAAAATTATCATTTATTATATTAACAAATAGGTGACCTGCTCTACTTTATAGAAATGGTAATATTTTACACAAAGGTGATGAGTTGACACAATGTATAAGAAATAGATTCAATTGAAAACTAAGTAGCACAAATTCAAATGACTGGTGGTGTCATACGCGCGTTTCGGCACACAAGGGTGCCTTCGTCTGGTAGAGGGCCATAGTTGGAACATATGATTAATCTGTGAATTAAAATTGTTGCCTTATGAGAAAAGGAGGTTCTTTCTGAGATACAATGAAATTTTTTTTTGCATTGAGTAGATTAAAGAAGTAACTAAGTGGGGAAGTGTAAGACCTGTCAGCCCTTTGGGTGGTCCCTCCTCATCATTATTTATTTTGTCCCACTTCTGCCTCAAACCCTGTTATAATTTTTCCTTTTTGGGAACCACCAGACTTTTTAGTGTTGATGCAGGGTCAGGGAGCCATTTTCCCTACCCCTGGAACTTCTGTCTGAGGGCCTGAGACGCAAAATGGTGGCCACCCATTGTCACCTGTGACATCACCAGAACCCACTGGAGGTTTCTAGAACCTTCTGTAACATTCTAGAACCCTGTGACAGTGGGAGGCAGTTTAGAATGTTGGGAGGCCATCTCAGAGTGGCAGTTGGCATCTGACTGGGGAAGAGAGAGGACAGATATAGAAGGAGGTCGGAGTAAGGCAGCAGGGGTGGAAACCAGTGCTTGGAGTGGGGTCCAGAAACCCACCCTTGATGCTAGTCCCTACTGACCAAGCCCAGCCTAAAGCCCTGTGTGGGACCAAGACCAGAAGAACCATCTTAAGGAACTGAACATTTGAAACAGGCCTTAAAGAGGAAGAACAGCAAGTTCCTGACCTGTTCAGTGGTGTCCTCCTGGAGTCCTGACGTCGAGAAGCCTGGAGACCTGGGGCCTGAGGTAGAGAAGCGGCGCTGACAGAAAGCAGACGTCGTACCCGGAGCCGCCAGAGGTCGAGTGAGGGCGCCGAGGTCGAGTGGAGATTCACTCGAGGTCGAGGTGAGGGCGCCGACGGAGGTCGTGGAGAGGCGCCGGAGGTCGAGTGGAGAATCACCCGAGGTCGAGGTGAGGGCGCCGACGGAGGTCGTGGAGAGGCGCTGGAGATCGAGTGGAGATTCCCCCGAGGTCGGGGTGAGGCGTCGACGGGGGAGTGAAGTCCGCCCACCGGAGTCGCCGGAAACTGAGGTGAAGCGCGCCGGAGGTCGGGAGTGGAGATCGCACTCCGGAGACACCCGGAAGCGGGGAGGCCGTGTCCCTGCGACGCCGGAAGGCGACATCGAGTCGAGATCGCCCAGCGACATTGAGTCGGGACCGCCCAGCGACATCGAGACGAGGCCGCCCAGCGACAGTGAGCCAGAGCCGCCTCACGACATCGACACGGCGCCGAGCGGAGCCGATCATCGTGAAAAGGGCAGTAAGTGGTAGAGGGGGCGTCTGAGGCCCCGTGGAGCCCTAAAAGACCATTCTAGGGGCTAGAGGGGTGTTAGAACCAGCCTGGGAGTGCCAGGGGTGAACTGAGACTGGTGCAGTGACATCTGTGAGGGGCTGTGTAGTTTGGAGGGCCAGATCTTTAGGTTACCCTTGTTCTGCCTCAGCTTAGGCCCCAGCCTTGACCAATCTAGGTGGGACACCCCCATGCCATCCAAATGACCACAAGCTGTGTATGGGCAAAGTAAGACCAAGTTACCTCATGAAAGTGATCTGATCTATACTGTCATTGATTGCTTTTCCTTATTTATTGAGGGTGCTTTATTTATTGTCTTCCACTAATTTATTCCTGCACTGTATTTATTGTCTGACTGTATTTATTTGCCATCTGTATTTATTGCACATCTATTTATTCTTTGCTTAATGAGGACCTGAATCTATTTATTGAAATTCCAAAGTAGCATTGTTTGTTTGACCTGCTCTTTTAAAGGAAAATCCTATGGTATTGTATTTATGTAATGAAACCTGCAACTAAGAGAAAATAAGATAAAGACATATATATTTTCAACTTGACTTGCATAATTTTTACAGTGTAGTATCTTTTTTGGAACGGATGAACGCATGGTTATTGTGAGGGTGTGACGTACGCTTAACACGGTGCCTGACCCCCAAGCGCTCGAGCCAAGCTACCACTGTGCTGGGAACCTGGTGACTGCTAACCCGGTTGCCCGGTTTCCAACATAAAATTGGTATTCAGTGGTGGGATAGAGCTGTGCTTGCGTCTACTCGACAATAACTGTGGGTAGTCCATAGGCCTACACCGGGAGTTTTCTCCAAGCGGACTTCCTAATTCTGAGTTTTGTTTTTTTCAAATTTACTTCTGGTGGTGGGAGGAGGTATTACAAAAGGTACCCCCCTGCATAGCTTCTGTAAGCAACTGTCTTCTATCCTGAGTGGGCAAAATGGAGTTTGTGTTGGAGGATGTGGAAACTTACACTGTGGCCCAACTCAGAGAGTTTTGTAAGCGAGAGGGGGTGTTTTGTCCCCAAGGTGCAAAGAAGGGTGAGCTCCAGACCAGCTTAAGGGCTTGGGTGGAGGCACGACGAGAAAGTAAGGTTGAGAAGGAGGATAGGGATGGAGAGCCTGTCAGCGAGGGGGCTGGTTTGTACCAACCTGAGGTGGGGAACCTAGTAGAGGGGCCCAGAACACTTTCAAGGAAGGGCAGCAGTGTCTCTAGTGGCGGCTTATCAGAAGCAATATTAACTGACCGGAGGGAGAAAAGACAGCTCACATGGGAGTTGCCGAAGCTGGAGAAAGAAAAGGAGGAACGGAGGATGGCTCACGAGTTGAGGCTCAGGGAGATAGATCTCCAGATCCTACGGGTCGGGGCACACACTGTTCCTAATGGTGGCAGCGAAGAGAGAGAAATCACCAGGGAACCCAAACCCTATCTGCCAAAAGACATAGTAGCCAGCTATAGTGCGGGAGATGATATTGCCAAGTGGCTAGCAGCCTATGAGGTCTCTTTAAGAGCCCATGGGGTTCCAGAGAAATATTGGGGAGGGGGATTGTATAAATACATGCCTCCAGCTGGCAGGGATACATTATTGGCCCTAGAGCAGGATGAGCAGACCCATTACCCCACCATGAAAGTGGCACTCGTGAGGAAGTTTGGACTAACACCCGAGAAGTACAGACAGAAGTTCCGGGGTAGCCAGTGGCACTCGTGAGGAAGTTTGGACTAACACCCGAGAAGTACAGACAGAAGTTCCGGGGTAGCCACAAACTGGGCACACAGAATTGGGTGGATTTCCTGGACTATGCAAAGAAGGCATTAGAGGGTTGGATACAAGGCAGCGAGGTGAGGAACTACAAGGGGTTGTTTGATTTGATGTTGAAGGAACACCTGCTCGAAAAATGTTTCCCTGACCTGCGTCAACACCTGGTGGATAGCAAGCTGACCAATCCCCGGAAGCTTGCTGAGGAGGCGGACATTTGGGCTAGTACCCGGGTGTCCACAAGGGGACTGGAGGGGACTCTCAAAAGACCGGACAGGGCGCCCCCCAGAAGAAAGAGGGAGGGGAAAAGAAAACGGAGTTCTCTAAAGGCCCCCAAAATAGTTTCCAAGGGAAGGGAACGGGATTCACCCCTAG
Organism: Triturus cristatus; assembly: GCF_964204655.1. Lineage (NCBI taxonomy): Eukaryota > Metazoa > Chordata > Amphibia > Caudata > Salamandridae > Triturus > Triturus cristatus. Next base: position 925,088,675 of record NC_140588.1, read on the forward strand.
GGCTAGCCCACCCAGAAACCCTAATCCTGGCCAGAGTCAGCAGCCAAGGGTTATCCATTGCTTCGAGTGCGGTGGTGTCGGACACTATAAGGGAGATGTGAAGTGCCCGAAAAGACCACCCCCTCCCATCGGAGGAAAGGCCCCCGGAGTAGCTAGTGTAGTGCTCGGGGAGGAGATGCCCTTAGATAAGGGAAGGGAGTGGGCGGGTGTCACTTTAGTGTCCCTGGGAGAACGGGAGATGGTTCCTAAGATCCAGGTGCCCGCAAATACCACAAAGTATGGTCAGTGGGTCACCATCAATGGCCAAAGAGGGGAGGCTCTGAGAGACACAGGAGCCAGTATGACTATGGTACGTAGCCAACTGGTGTCTCCAGAGCAGGTGATTCCCCATGTACTCCACCCTGCCGCGATGGCTGACGGCAGAATGGGCCACTATCCGGTGGCCGAAGTTCCATTTGAATGGGAAGGGGTTGCAGGGTTGCTTCGAGTTGCCGTAAGCCCTGCCGTGCCAGTCGATTGTCTGCTGGGGAATGACATGGAGCATAATGCTTGGAAGGAGGTGGAATACCGGACTCATGCTGAGATGCTGGGTACACCTGACTGGGCCTGTGTCAGCACAGGGTCTGCGACTACCCGGAGGGGGAGTTCGTTTAGACGGGAGCCTGGAACAAAGGCACCGCCAGCTGCCGACCAAGGGAAGAACCGAGGGCAGGAGGAGCCTGCCTCGGCATCCGCGCCCCGTGTGACGGATAGGCCACCGGAGGTGGTGGACCAGGAGTCCGCGGAGGGGGATGTTACCGAACTGGAGAACCTACCCATCCCGGCCGAGTGGCACGTGGAGGGAGGGCCGACCAGGGAGGAATTCCGCAAGGGCCAGAAGGAGTGTCCTACCCTTGAGGGACTGAGGCGACAGGCCGAAGCCCAGGCAGCAGGGAACGTTGAGGGGAACTATAATATTTACTGGGAGGATGGTCTCCTCTACAGTGAACCCAAGGCACCCATGCACGGATCGTCACGGGCCTTGGTTGTCCCTCAACGTTATCGAGCCTTCCTCCTGGAATTGGCTCATAAGATCCCCTTGGCAGGACACCTGGGGCAAGACAAGACCTTTGCCCGGCTTGTCCCGCACTTTTATTGGCCTCAAATGAAAGTGTCGTCCAACACCTATTGCCGTACGTGTGTGTCTTGTCAAGCCAGTGGGAAAACAGGGGTGAAGCTGAAAGCTCCCCTGGAACCACTTCCTGTCGTTAGCACCCCCTTTGAAAGGGTGGGCATCGACATTGTGGGTCCATTAGATCCGCCTACTACAGCTGGTCACAGGTTTATCCTGGTTCTGGTGGATCATGCCACACGGTACCCAGAGGCTATACCTCTGAGGACCATTACGGCACCTGTTGTGGCTAGGGCCCTGATGGGAATCTTTACCCGAGTGGGTTTTCCCAAGGAAGTTGTGTCCGACAGGGGGACCAACTTCATGTCAGCATATATGCGGGCGATGTGGAAGGAGTGTGGAGTGACCTACCGGTTCACCACTCCTTACCACCCCCAGACCAATGGTCTGGTGGAGAGGTTCAATAAAACCTTGAAAGGCATGATCAGAAGTCTGCCTGAAAGCCTGCGGAGGAAATGGGACGTCCTCCTACCCTGTCTATTGTTCTCTTACAGGGAAGTGCCACAGAAGGGAGTGGGCTTCAGCCCCTTCGAGCTTCTGTATGGGCACCCGTGCGTGGACCTCTCAGCCTGGTGAGAGACGGATGGGAAAGAACTCCCAGAAAGCTTCCCCAGGATGTGGTGAGCTACATGCTGGCCTTCCGGAGCCAAATGGCTAAGTTGTGGAAGCAAGCTTCTGACAACTTGGAAGCCAGCCAAGCAGTGATGAAGGCGTGGTATGACCACAATGCTCACCCGGTGGAGTTGGAGCCTGGCCAGAAGGTGTGGGTGATCGAACCAGGAGAGCTTAGCGCCCTCCAGGATCGCTGGTCAGGACCCTTTGAGGTGTTGGAGAAGAAGGGTAAGGCTACCTACTTGGTGGATCTGAAGACCCCTCGCCAGCCCCTACGGGTGCTGCATGCCAACCGCCTCAAACCCCACCATGAGAGGCCCGAAGTCATATTGCTGATGGTGACTGACGGAGCAGAGGACGTGGAAAGCGAGCCTCTTCCCGACTTATTTGCGTCTCAAGAGAAGGATGGGTTGGTGGAGGGAGTGATTCTCTCCCCGTCCCTAACTCCTGAACAGCAGGAGGACTGTCGCCAGGTCCTGGGGCAGTACTCTTAGTTGTTCTCCCTTGTTCCGGGTAGGACTCACCTGTGCGTCCATGATGTGGACACAGGAGACAGCCCACCTGTGAAGTCAAAGATCTACCGGATGACAGACATGGTGAAGGCCAGCATTCACAGTGAAGTCACTAAGATGCTGGAGCTAGGAGTGATTGAACCTTCCAGCAGCCCCTGGTCCAGTCCGGTGGTACTAGTACCAAAAGCTGCACCACCGGGAGCCCAACCGGAACTGAGGTTCTGTGTGGACTACCGGGGACTGAACTCAGTAACCAAGACTGATGCTCATCCGATTCCAAGAGCGGATGAATTGATTGACCGGCTGGGAGCTGCCCAATATCTGAGTACCTTTGACCTTACTTCCGGGTACTGGCAGATCTCTCTGACTGATGGAGCTAAGGAAAGGTCAGCCTTCTCCACGCCCAAGGGCCACTACCAGTTCTGCGTGATGCCCTTTGGGCTCAAGAACGCACCTGCCACGTTTCAGCGTCTGGTGAACCAGATCCTCACTGGAATGGAGAGTTTCTCTGCTGCTTATCTGGACGACATTGCCGTCTTCAGTAACAGCTGGGAGGATCACTTGCGTCACCTGCAAGCTGTTCTCCAGGCCCTGAAACACGCTGGTTTAACGATCAAGGCCAGTAAATGCCAGATCGGGCAGGGGTCCGTAGTGTACCTTGGACACTTGGTGGGTAGGGGAGCGGTGCAACCCCTCCAGGCGAAAATCGAGGCTATCATGGCCTGGGAACCCCCCAAGACTCAGACTGAGGTCCGAGCTTTTCTGGGCCTCACCGGATATTACCGCCGCTTCGTGAAGGGGTATGGTACCATTGTGGCCCCCCTCACGGAGCTTACGTCCAAGAAGCAACCTCGACGGGTAGTCTGGACGGAGGCTTGTCAGCAGGCCTTTGTGAAACTGAAGCAAGCCATGTGCGAGGCCACAGTCTTAAGGGCCCCAGATTTTTCCAAGGAGTTCATTGTCCAGACAGATGCATCGGAACATGGCATTGGGGCAGTGTTATCGCAACTCAATGAAGAGGGTCTGGATCAGCCCGTGGTCTTCCTATCCCGGAGACTACTTCCCAGGGAACAGAAGTGGAGTGCAATAGAGCGTGAAGCCTATGCCGTGGTATGGGCTCTGAAGAAGTTGCGGCCATACCTGTTTGGCTCGCACTTCCTAGTTCAGACCGACCACAGACCCCTTCGGTGGCTGATGCAGATGAAGGGGGAGAATCCCAGGTTGCTAAGGTGGTCTATCTCCCTACAGGGAATGGACTTTCAGGTGGAACATCGGCCTGGAGTGGACCACGCCAATGCAGACGGTCTCTCAAGGTATTTCCGCCTTAGTAATGAGAACTCCCAAGGGGTTGGGTAGCTCTCCCCACTTTCAGCTGGGGGGGGACGCGTGTTAGACCTGTCAGCCCTTTGGGTGGTCCCTCCTCATCATTATTTATTCTGTCCCACTTCTGCCTCAAACCCTGTTATAATTTTTCCTTTTTGGGAACCACCAGACTTTTTAGTGTTGATGCAGGGTCAGGGAGCCATTTTCCCTACCCCTGGAACTTCTGTCTGAGGGCCTGAGACGCAAAATGGTGGCCACCCATTGTCACCTGTGACATCACCAGAACCCACTGGAGGTTTCTAGAACCTTCTGTAACATTCTAGAACCCTGTGACAGTGGGAGGCAGTTTAGAATTTTGGGAGGCCATCTCAGAGTGGCAGTTGGCATCTGACTGGGGAAGAGAGAGGACAGATATAGAAGGAGGTCGGAGTAAGGCAGCAGGGGTGGAAACCAGTGCTTGGAGTGGGGTCCAGAAACCCACCCTTGATGCTAGTCCCTACTGACCAAGCCCAGCCTAAAGCCCTGTGTGGGACCAAGACCAGAAGAACCATCTTAAGGAACTGAACATTTGAAACAGGCCTTAAAGAGGAAGAACAGCAAGTTCCTGACCTGTTCAGTGGTGTCCTCCTGGAGTCCTGACGTCGAGAAGCCTGGAGACCTGGGGCCTGAGGTAGAGAAGCGGCGCTGACAGAAAGCAGACGTCGTACCCGGAGCCGCCAGAGGTCGAGTGAGGGCGCCGAGGTCGAGTGGAGATTCACTCGAGGTCGAGGTGAGGGCGCCGACGGAGGTCGTGGAGAGGCGCCGGAGGTCGAGTGGAGATTCCCCCGAGGTCGGGGTGAGGCGTCGACGGGGGAGTGAAGTCCGCCCACCGGAGTCGCCGGAAACTGAGGTGAAGCGCGCCGGAGGTCGGGAGTGGAGATGGCACTCCGGAGACACCCGGAAGCGGGGAGGCCGTGTCCCTGCGACGCCGGAAGGCGAGATCGCCCAGCGACATTGAGTCAGGACCGCCCAGCGACATCGAGACGAGGCCGCCCAGCGACATCGAGCCGGAGCCGCCTCACGACATCGACACGGCGCCGAGCGGAGCCGATCATCGTGAAAATGGCAGTAAGTGGTAGAGGGGGCGTCTGAGGCCCCGTGGAGCCCTAAAAGACCATTCTAGGGGCTAGAGGGGTGTTAGAACCAGCCTGGGAGTGCCAGGGGTGAACTGAGACTGGTGCAGTGACATCTGTGAGGGGCTGTGTAGTTTGGAGGGCCAGATCTTTAGGTTACCCTTGTTCTGCCTCAGCTTAGGCCCCAGCCTTGACCAATCTAGGTGGGACACCCCCATGCCATCCAAATGACCACAAGCTGTGTATGGGCAAAGTAAGACCAAGTTACCTCATGAAAGTGATCTGATCTATACTGTCATTGATTGCTTTTCCTTATTTATTGAGGGTGCTTTATTTATTGTCTTCCACTAATTTATTCCTGCACTGTATTTATTGTCTGACTGTATTTATTTGCCATCTGTATTTATTGCACATCTATTTATTCTTTGCTTAATGAGGACCTGAATCTATTTATTGAAATTCCAAAGTAGCATTGTTTGTTTGACCTGCTCTTTTAAAGGAAAATCCTATGGTATTGTATTTATGTAATGAAACCTGCAACTAAGAGAAAATAAGATAAAGACATATATATTTTCAACTTGACTTGCATAATTTTTACGGTGTAGTGTCGTTTTTGGAACGGATGAACGCATGGTTATTGTGAGGGTGTGACGTACGCTTAACACGGTGCCTGACCCCCAACCGCTCGAGCCAAGCTACCACTGTGCTGGGAACCTGGTGACTGCTAACCCGGTTGCCCGGTTTCCAACAGGAAGGAAATGACACAAGATAATTAAACAGTATATCGCAAGGTTTTGAGACACCAGAATGTGTATATGTGTGTGTACGTATATATGTGTATGTATATATATATATATATTCACTGAAAAAACCATAGGTTTCAGGGGTGTTATAGTTAGCTGGACTTTTCACTTGTACAAAACCATTGAAATTCCCCCGTTATAGTTAGTTCAGCTAACTATAACTCGCGCGCCCGCAATGCACTGCTGATGACGTCACATATTACATCACTCATGACATGGTCAGTGACATCACTCATGACATCACTGATGACATCTCAAATGACATCACTGATGACATCACTGATGACATCATCCAGTGAATGTGTGTTTTTCTGAAAATTAAATATGTTTTATATATGTATATCTCAAGGTCGATGGAAGAATAAATGGGTATATAAGTGTCTAAATGGATGATTTGTTTTTGAAAAATTGATTGTGTAACTGACTGATTAAGTGTATCATAGTGAATACATGGCTTAGTGAGTAATGTTTAAATATGTAAATATCTGTATCAGTCTCTCACTTTGTGTATAAGTGGCTGCATGGGTTGGTGAGTAGCTACATGGGTGTCTATATAGGTTATTAGTTGGTTTTTTGAGTATCAGTCTGAGTGTCTGCATGGTTCGGTGGGGGGTATTACGTAGTGCATAGGTGCATGAATGAGTGACTCACTGTTTGTATGTGTTGAACACAGCATGTGTGCAGGACTGTATGGGTGGATGAGTGTGTGTATGGGTGTGTTAGTGAGTGAATGACTGTCTCAATAGTGTCTTTATGAGTAACTACATATGTTTTAAACTAGTATATGTGACTATTGGTGTATATATGTGAGTATATGTGAGAGTGAGAGATTGAAAGAGTTCCTGTATGAATAAGTATGTGTTTCTATAAGTGATTGTTTAAAAGAATAAGTATGTGTAAGTTTCCGTAGAAGTAAGTATGGTGGTGTGTGTATAACTGTATATGCAAGTAAATGTATGTTTGATTCTTTGTTAGCATGAGTGACTATGTGTGTGAGTAACTCTATGGATGAGTGGCATTGTGTAACAGGATGTATAGGTGTATGAGTACATATGATGAGTGAGTACATGTATGAGTGACTGTATAGGACTGTTGGTGAATGAGTGGATGTGTATGTGGATCTTAGAATTACTGAAGAGGTTGTTGTAACTGGTATTGGTATGTCCATTGTTTTGAAAATTTTAGTCTCTATTTTTGAATGTGTGTATCAAAGGTTATATTAGGGTGAGAGGAGGTCTGCCACTCTATCACAAGGATGATGTCATCAGTGATGTCATCAGTGATGTCATTTGAGATGTCATCAGTGATGTCATGAGTGATGTCACTGACCATGTCATGAGTGATGTAATATGTGACGTCATCAGCAGTGCATTGCGGGCGCGCGAGTTATAGTTAGCTGAACTAACTATAACGGGGGAATTTCAATGGTTTTGTACAAGTGAAAAGTCCAGCTAACTATAACACCCCTGAAACCTATGGTTTTTTCAGTGAATTTCTGAGGTTTTTTAAATGCTAATTCCTAACTATAACGTGCCTGAAACCTATGGTTTTTTCTGTGAATTTCAAGGGTTTTTTAAATGCTAATTTCTAACTATGCCTACAGAGATAGGACATGTGAAGAAAGAAGAAAAAATGCACAGAAAGAAACAAAAGAAGTGCAGATAATAGGGCAGGGGGATTAAAACTACCTCTTAAAACAGGCCACAGGGCGTTTTTGCACACGTTAACTCAGGCCCCGTCCCCTCCATTCACCACTGTGTAAACACGCCCTGTGTCCATTTTTAGTTGGGAGATTAAGTTCATTTGAATCCTGAGGGTCCCTAGGGTCCAACTAGCCCACTAGGTACCTCCAGTAAGTGCCACAGAGCTGCGTTGCAGAGAGGTGTAAAAAGTGGCACGGCCTGGACCACCTCTCTGCAATGCAGCTCAGTGGCGCTTACTGGAAGCACTTGGTGGGCTAGTTAGCCCCCAGGGGCCCTCAGTAATGAAGGGAAATTATATCCCCAATTTAAAACGTGCCATAGTGCCTCAGGCCCCGTCCCCTCCCTTCACCACTGTGTAAACGCGCCCTGTGGCTGTTCTAAGTTGAGAGATTAAGTCCCCTTGAATCCTAAGGGTCCCTAGGGTCAAACTAGACCACTAGGTACCTCCAGTAAGCGCCACAGAGCTGCGTTGCAGAGAGGTGTAAAAAGGGGCTTGGCCTCAGAACACCTGGCTGCAGCGCAGCTCCCTGGCGCATACTGGAGATGCCTGTTGGGGGCGCGTTTGCAGAGTGCTGCACGGAGGGGGCATGGCCTCCGGCACGATGCCAGTCTTTTATTTATTTTATTTTTTTAAGAAGGGGGGCTGTTTGGTTCCCCTTCTTATTCTAATTTATTGGCCCTGATGACCCCATCCCCCAGGGCCAGTCTCCTAATTATATTTTTTTGACCCCAATCCCCAGGGCCGGCCACTGTTTTTTATTATTTTTAAAAAATATATATTTATAGACACACCTAGGACATGCTGGACAAACCGTACGTACCTATCACCATGACGATTTGCGTGATATTCATTAAAAGGCGACTATGCATGCAATGAATCCACGTGGAATGTATTTACACCACTAGTGAAGCTCTGACATGTCTGATGCCCTACCGTGCCTAATCCTGGTAGACACCCTTGTCGTTTATTTATACAAACATGGGTAGCTATTGACGGGCACATTTAATACACATGCACACCAAGCCATTCAAAGGGGATTCGACAAAAATTCGACCAAAACTATGCAAGAAACCCCCCTCACGGTTAATAAAACACACATCCACTGCTGGATGTGTAATACTTTTTATTTTACTCTCTGGAAAGGGGACGAACATCACTTGAGAGTCACAGCGTGCTCCTGACAGAGCCCAATGCTGTGTTACACCCACCATTGCCTGCCGAGTGCCACACACCTCTGTGTTGTATTCCACTAGCTAGTGCATATGCTATGACACTCTCTAGCCCATGTGCACTGTAACACCACCCCGTGAATATGTCATGCCACACTTGTCTTCGCACGGGTTATATTGCCCCATCTAACGTGCCTTTCTCGATGCCTATGTTATAACGCACAGTGCTATGCCATACATATTACAATCTGGGATCCATATCTTTGTCACAGTGCATATGCAACGTTACACTCCCCAGCACATATTTTATATTACAACTTTAGAGACTAGTTAGGTTACACAACACTGCCCTGTGCATATTACACTCCAAGGCGCATATCGCATAGCACGCGCTAGTGCCTGTGCTATCTCGCGCTCTCCAATGAATCTGTCATTGCGCACAATGTATTGCATATTATATTTCACGCCCGGTTCATCTTATATCACACTTTTTGGTGCATAGTTTATACCATACACTATATCTAGTTTTCATTTTCAATCGTGCTCTCAGGACTATGTTCTATATAACACTGTGTTCACCTACCCTTTTCACGGGCATTACATTTTGCGATAGGGGGTGGAGGGTCAGGGGGTGTTTCTGCCAAGTGAGCCCGGAGTCACAGTCACAAACGTCCTCTTCTTCCTGAATAAAAGTGAGATTATGCTGCATACTTGTTCATATTTTAAGTAGTTCGCACAGACACAATGTTTTAAAAACAATAAAGTTCCTAATACCCGCCTTCTCTGAACAGTTAGCTTGCTGCCCCATCCCCTTCCTCCCTATCCTCTGTTGTGTGAATCCATGGACTAGCCTCCTCCCTCCTGCCATGCATGGTCTGATGTGCTGCCACTGCCCTCAATTTAGTATGATGTACCAGTCCACTCCGCTGCCCTCCATTGCCCAATTCTATGCCCCATCATTGACCTCCTGCTTAAACTTTGTGTTTAGCTTGCTGCCCCTATTCTCCTTCCCCCTGCCCTCCGATGTCTTTGTGCATGCCCCTGCTCCATCCTTTTTGCCCACCATGTCCCATGGACCTGCCACTCCTATCTACTCTGAGTGTTCTGTTGAGCTGCCACTCCCCTCCCACCTGCCTAGCATTGTCAGATGACTGTAACCTGTCCCTGCCACCTCCACCCTGCCTGTCCACATGCCATGCCCCTATCCTCTTCCTCCTGTCCTACATGGTCCATTGTACTGCCACACCCTTCTGCCCTCCCTGGTCTGTTGTGCTGCAACTGCTCCTCCTGCCTGCCCCGTGTGGTCTGTTGTGAGGTCCCTTCCCCTGAACTTTCTTGTCTGTGCACAGGTCCTGACCCAACCTTCTATCCTCCATCGTCCTTTGTGCATGCCCCTCCACCCACCTTCTTGCCCATCATAGCCATTGTGCTGCCACTAACCCTCCCACTTGCCATGCATGGTCTTCTGTGCTGCCATGGCCCCTCCCACCTTCCCTGTGTGGTCAGTTAGCTGCCCCTGACCCCCTCCCACCTTCCCTCCATGGTCTGTGTGTATGCCATCACAGTCTCACTGTTGCTCTTCATGGTGTGTCTTGCTTCTAGTGCCCATCCTGCCTGACCTCCATGGCTATCTTGCTGCTCCTGCCCTGCCCCCTTGCCCCCAGCCCTACTCCCTCCCTCCTGGCTTGTCTGTTCCATTGTAATGCCCCTGATCCGTCCCTCCTGCCCTTTATGGTCTGTTATGCTGCAGCTTTCTCTCCTGTCTGTCCATTATGGTCAGCTAGCTACCATTGCCTCTTGCCCCTCTGTTCTCTGTTGTCCATGTGCATGGTCCTGTCCCCTCCCTCTTGCTTTCTATGGATTGTTGTGCTGCACTCCCGTCCTGCATGCCCTGTGTGGTGTATTGTGCTGCTGCAAACCCTGATGCCTGCCCTGCAGGGTCAGTTTGGTGCACCTCTCCATGTCCCTCCTGTCCTCTGTTATCCAAGTCCATGTCCCTATCCCATTTCCTTCCATGATCCAATGTACCATACTTGCGAACATTTTGAACTTGGTAAGAGGGAGATTTTGAAAAAAAACTGGGGTATTGATTTTCCCCTTTGAGTTACATTGAAAAAGAGGATATTGTAGACAGGAGACAGATCAAATAAAGCCCATTTGAGCTTAAAAACATTGGACGTTTCCTGGCTGAATCGGGTCTGTTGGCATGTATGGTTTTACTACCATTGCCTCTTCCTTCTGCCCACAATGGTCTATTACATTGCCACAGCCTTGAAGGAGGGTAGATTTTGTATCACAGGGGGCCCCTGGCCCGTTCTGTCCACACCTGAAGTATGAGACCCATGTCCTTGCCCTGCCAGCTGCATTTGTAGGCCGTATTAAATTGACCAGCGGGTCCTGTGTTGCTATATAATTATCCTGAGACATCCTTACCACTCAGCCAGCATAAAACCCCTGTGTAGGCCCTTCTGTTCAATATGTAGGCCTCTTTGTTAAATTGACCATAGCTCTGCAATTTTAGTGTATAGCAGTCTGAAGGAAGGTCTGCGAGGCCTTCTGATCCAAACTAGTAGCCCCCACCCTACCCGAGTGCTCCGTGCTCGGTATCAAAGTTCAACATCCCCCTGAAGCTGTCGACATACAGTAGGCTGCATCCTGGACTGGTACTTGCTTCCTGGGCAGGTTTCCCGCTTTTAAGGAAGTGGCAACCGCAGAGCGTCAAGTTAGGAGAACTGAGGAGATTTTATACATGAATATATTGAATTCCCGTACAATACCCATTATTTTCTGCTTGCTCTATGGAACTTACGATAAGCGATTGGCCTGAGAGACTGACCTTTTCACCCAGTCCATTGTCAGCATTAAGTGGGTAAATGACGAAATGTCTGGTAAAATCTGCAGACGAGGCTTTTGGGTAGCATACGTAGGTAGATGTAGCGTGCAAAGGAGCCCACAAAATGATATAAAAAGGGAGCACCCACAGATATCGACGGACTACCTCGCCGTCTGTATGTAGGTTAACAGGCAGTGCAGGTTTTCCCCAAGAGCTGGGAGCTCTTGTCTTCCTTTGCTTAAAATGTCTTGCTCTGCTTTGCTTGAAGTATCTTATTCTATTTTACCTATATGAAATGTCATGTTATGTTTAACCATTGTTCTCTTTACTTTTGCATTTAAAAGATTTTGTATTGTAATTGCAGGAATGCTTGCTCTAAGAGTAAACGTGAGTGTTCCTAGGTAACATTTTCCTTGGTGTAACTTGTTTCCCATGATGCATTTATAGATGTGTTTTCTCTCTCTCTCTGTCAGTACATTAATTGAGATACAGAGAATATTATGACAGCTGTATGATTATCTGGATTCTGTATTTTGTACTTTATGTCTCTATTCTGCGGTTTCTTTGAAGTTGCATCTTCTCATTAAACTGCCATTGTATTCTGCCTCCAATTCCATGTCTCATATGTCTGTTTTCTTCATTTTTGGAGCAAGCGTTCCTAGGCACCCCGGCTCAAATTAAGGTGCCCCTTTTGTCCCTGACTCACTCTCCTGCTCAGTTCTGTGGTGGCTCCCGGGGATCTGGGGACCGCCCCTAGCTTCCTTGACCCGTAATACATCTTCCCTCCAACAGCCTCTCTTGCAAGTCCTGTATTGTTGGTTTGTTGCCCCTGCCCCCCTTTCCACTGCCCTCCATAGTCTGTTGTGCTTCCACGGCCCTTCCTGCCTGCTCAGTGTGGTTAAATTGTTGCCTTTGCACCCTCCTACCTGCCTTCAATTTTCAGAGTCCGTGCCCCTGGCCTCTGCCTCTCAACAGTATCCTAATGAACAACTAGATTGCTAACATTCTATATTTATTACAAAAGTGTGGAACGCCTGACATCATCTTGATGTAATCAAAACTGTAATACCTAGAGCATTTCCTTTAGAAATTACATATATGAGAGGGTCTTATTGGCATCAAAATTATGGTTAGTGCTCTAAAAGACTAAAATAAGGACATATTTTCTGAGTTTTCAAATAGGGACAAAGCACTTTTAAATTATTTGTTATCTTTATGTTTTTTTATCCAGTTGACCACTTGATTAAATGTTGCACTTAGGGGAGAGGATGTGGTGTTACTTCCAGAACTGCAGACTTTGCAACTGGGGAACCAGGTTGAAGTTTCTGCTTCAGCTCGACATTCTGTGATTCTGGTCAAATCACTTAGTCTCCCCATGTCTACAACCAAAATGAATTTGTTCTTGTGTGATGTAACCAATGCTCACGTAAAGCACTCCAATACCTGACAAGTCTGCACTATATAACACTGCAAAAACACAAAATAATAAGTGTTTTGCACACTTCTGTCATTGGGCTATATTTGGGCTACATCTGGGTGATTTTGGGCTACATTTGGGCTCTTTTGTCTCCGGTGGCCATCTTGGGAGATTTATTTGTTATGAAGTTTCCTAATTTCCTCATGTACTGCAGTCTCCTCAGTAGGAAATGCTTTCAGTTTTTTACTTTGATTCCATCATGAAGGTATTCAGATATGTCACACATTTGCCATCAATTCTGAATGTTAGCACTCTAGTTGCTCATTAGATCACTGTAGTAAAACTACTGCACCATGGAAGTCTGCTCCTGGTATTAAAAGTGCATGTTTCAGTCTGCATGTCAGAATTTTTTAATGAAATAGAAGAGGATTTGATAAGTCACTCAAAATGTGCCCTCATTTTCTTTCTTCAGCATTAATCATAATTTCTATGGCAAAATGAACCTCCTCATTGTGTTCCTTTTTAAATTATATGTTTTAAGTGTTACCAGTTTATTCCAATCAAGATGGCTTCAGGTGTGCCTTACTTTTGTCATAATGAAGACAGTAAGCGCTCTAGTTGTTTTTAAGAACATTCTGGGACATTCTGTCATTGGGCTATACTTGGGCTACATCTGGGTGATATTTGGGCTACATTTGGGCTCTTTTGTCTCTGGTGGCCATCTTGGGAGACTTATTTGTTATGAAGTTTCCTAATTTCCTCATTTACTGCAGTCTCCTCAGTAGGAAATACTTTCAGTTTTTTACTTTGATTCCATCAAGAAGGCATTCAGATGTGTCACACATTTGCCATAAATTCAGAATGTTAGCACTCTTTTTGCTCATTAGATCACTGTAGTAAAGCTACTGCTCACCAGGGAAAACTGCTGCTGGTATTGAAAGTGCATGTTTCAGTCTGCATGTCAGAATTTTTTAATGAAATAGAAGAGGATTTGAGAAGTCACTCAAAATGTGCCCTAATTTTTCTTTCTGCAGCACTAATCATACTTTTTATGGAAAAATGAACCCCCTCATTTTGTTCCTTTTTAAATTAAATGTTTTAAGAGTTACCACTTTAATCCAAGCAAGATGGCTTCAGGTGTGCCATACGTTTATCATAAGTAGGACTGTTAGCGCTCTAGTAGTTCTTTGGAACACTCTGGGAAGCTGCAGTAGAACACAAAGGAATCAACTGACAGTCTCTGCCCTTGTTGGATGTACATGTTTTACTGAGAATGTCAGACTTCATTCTCACATGACTGAGAAAGATAATGTGAATTTACAGAAAATAAGCTCTCAGTTTAGCCTATAGATCACCTTCCAAACCTCTGTGGTAAAAGCATGAGAAAATATTTTTCTCTCAATCATGATATCCCAGCAGAAGGCTTTTTCACATGGTGAAATCACCTTAGAACATACCACAATTCCTAAAATGAGTATGGTACCATCAACAAATGATTTATAATGTAACTAAAGTCTTAAAACCTTCTATTAACTGCAATGCTTTTTAATGAGGTGCTATCATGTATATTGGTCCCAAGATGGCTGCCAACACTTCTTGGATGAAGTGCTGACAGCCAATCAGATCTCAGGATGAGATGTGTGGTTAGGCTCCGCCCACATATATATATGCTTTTAAATGCTATTTTCTCAGGAAATACTGAACAGATTTACACCAGACCTGCAAAAGGCACTTCCTTGACCTTATGGCTACCTCTCTGCCAAATTTCAAGTAATTCTGTTCAGCCGTTCGGGCTGTAGCTGTGTCTAAAGGTCCTATGGAAAAATGCATGGGGAAAACGCGTTTTGGGACCCCCCTTTTTTCTCGGCCCCTGCTTGACGAATCCCCCCGAGACTTTCAGGGTAGGAGCGGAGCGCCCCACCTATTTTGAAAATTTCGCGAGGATTCGTCGACCGGCGCCAAAGTTATTCCAAATAGAATGTTGCGGATTTCCTATGGAAACAGGGTCCTAACTATAACTACCTACTGGCGACCGCCAGTAGGTAATGTGTGTGTATGTATATATATATATATATATATATATATATATTTATATTTATATTTTATTTTTCCTCAATGTGGTTCCGGTTGGAGTGCACAGCAGCGGGTGCAGGCGTTGGGCGGAACCAATGGCAAAATTCTATTTTAACCACAAAGGACACCGCACTCTGGAATATTGTATTGTGTCTTTTATTGTTGATACAGAGCCAGTCTGTCTCACCGACGCGTTTCGGCCAACCCGGCCTTTCTGACAGAAAGGCCGGGTTGGCCGAAACGAGTCAGTGAGACAGACTCGCTCTGTATCAACAATAAAAGACAATACAATATTCCAAAGTGCAGCGTCCTTTATGGTAAAAAAAAAAAATATATATATATATATATATATATAATGGTATAGCCGTAGAATGAAGCCATAGATACCTACTTTCGCTACCATATATTGCCAATATAGCAACTCACAACCTCTTCATTATTAACTAATCAGAATATATCTTTGTGTGTACTATACGCCAGTATTGGAATAATAGACTAAAATAAACATTCATTGCATTTAGTACATCACCACGACAGTCTGTTTTCATCAGTCACGACGAATTAAAATACCCACTGACAGATTTGGCATACAGGTACGTACGAGAATAGCCTATTAGACCTTTAATTGTAACCACATGCACTAAATATATTTGTTCACGTAAGCTTGTTTGTCGTCCATTTCTAGAACATCTTTTAAAAAAGAGGACAAACATAAATCAACACTAAATGATATATCAACAGTGTTTCTCTTGCTTTCTCATCCTAACCAAAGCTTTTGACAATTGACGTAAACACAAGCTAGACACCTAAAATTCTGGTTTTGAAAACGAAAGGAAATCTGTGCAACCGCCAATCCGTGTCATTCATTTTTCCATGTCTAGATAGTATATCAAGAACTGTATCGTTTCCATTGACCCTTAAACACGACTGATCACAGTATAACCACCAAGAGGAGGTAATACTTAAGATTATGTTATTCTGTTCCCAAGCTCTAAGCATTGGATTATGTCACGAGTAGGTATCTATGGCTTCACCAATATCTATCTATCTATCTATCTATATATATATATATATATATATATATATATATATATATATTCAATGCACATGTTTTTCATTGTTGATTGTCTATTGCATCTTCATTGTATCTCAGAAAGAAATTCCTTTTCTCATAAGGCAACAATTTTCATCCACAGATTCATCATATTCTCCAACTGTGGCCCTCTTCCTGACGAAGGCACTCTTGTGTGCTGAAACGCGCGTTGAACACCACCAGTCATTTGAATTTGTGCCACGTTTTCAATTGAATCTATTTCTTATACATTGTGTCAACTCATCACCTTTGTGTAAAATATTACCATTTCAATAATGTTTTTAAACTGCATTTAGTTTGCATGGGAGTATGATTGAAGGACATGAAAGTGAAGGAATATGCTAGTTACCAGTATGCATTTGTTCTAGGCATGTAGAGCTGCAGATCTACACACTTGTGCATAGATCGCCATCTGGTGTTGGGCCCGGATGTTTGCAGTTTGTTTTTCCTCTTGGAAAGTCTTTGGAAGTCACAAGGTCGGTGACTCCTCCTTTGGATCGTATTGCGCACGGGCTTCGGCTCCATCCTCAGATTGTTTTTCGCCAGCAGGGAAAGATGGAGCGTATTAATAACAGTGAAGATGCCCATGTGTGTGTTATCTAAATAAGATAAACTGGGACAGATACAGGTAGCCGGGGAGGCGGGTGGGCGTGTGCAGATCTGCAGCTCTACATGCCAAGAACAGATGCATACTGGTAAGTAGCATGTTCCGTTCGAGGCATATGAGCTGCAGATTACACACTTGTGCATAGATTATATAGCAGTACCCACCGTTAGCGGCGACCACCCGTATCTGTTACAGTGGTTTGAAATAGTGTTTTGAGTACAGCCTGGCCCACACTAGCTTGTTGCTTAGTTTGCACATCTACACAATAGTGCTTGGTGAAAGTGTGCGGTGTTGACTATGTAGCTGCTTTGCAGATATCATCTAATGGGATGTTCCCTAAGAATGCCATGGAAGCCCCTATTTTTCGTGTAGAATGGGCTTTAGGGGGAATGGATAGCGTTCGCTCGTTTGACATCTAGTGTGTGAAGAGCCCTTTCTGCAACGGTCTGTGGTTGCGAGAAAAATACTTTTAGTTCTACTGTTTGGTTTAGGTGAAAAGGAGAATTGACTTTAGGGAGGAATTTTGGGTTGGTACGGAGAACAACCTTGTTGTGGTGCATTTGGAGAAAAGGTTCTTGAATGGTAAGTGCTTGTATCTCACTGACCCTTCTAAGGGAAGTGATGGCTACAAGAAAAGCGGTATTCCATGTTAGGAATTTAAGTTCGCATTTGTGCAGAGGTTCGAAGGGAGGCCCCATAAGCCTTGCGAGAACGATATTTAAGTTCCACACACGGTTGAGGGTGGCAATCTGGGGGGAATTATTCTTTTAAGGCCTTCCATGAAGGCTTTAATGGCAGGTACTCTAAAGAGTGATAGATGTTGCCTTTTTTGTAGGTAAGCTGCAATAGCTGCGAGGTGTAGTCGAATGGACGTATAGGCTAGATTGCACCTTTGTAGGTGGAGTAAGTAGCCTATGATGTGTTGAATGGACACGTCCAGTGGATTGATGGTGTTATGGCAATAAACAACAAAACGTTTCCACTTGGCGGCGTAGCACGCTCCAGTGGTAGGTCTTCTAGCTTCTCTGATGACGTTCATACAGTCAGGGGGAAGATTTAGGTACCCGAATTCTAGGATTTCAGGAGCCAGATCGCAAGATTGAGCTGAGCTGGGTCCGGGTGTCTGATCTCTCCATGGTTCTGGGTTAAGAGGCGCAAAGAGAGGTGTAGTTTTTGGTGCGGTACTACAGATAGTTCCAGCAGTGTGGTATACCATGGTTGTCTGGCCCACGATGGAGCTACTAGGATTAGTGTGAGGGAGTGTTGTTGTAGCTTGCGCACCACTAGTGGAATGAGTGGGAGAGGCGGAAAGGCGTACGCAAATCTGCCTGACCAGTTCATCCATATCACATTTCCTTTGGACAATGGGTGTGGGTATCTGGCGGCGAAGCTTGGGCATTTGGCGTTTTCGTGGGTGGCGAAGAGGTCTATCTGTGGATGCCCCCACATTTGAAAGTACGGGTGAAGAACTTGCGGGTGAAGCTCCCACTCGTGTATCTGTTGTGTCTGTCTGCTGAGCAGATCTGCCACTGTGTTGTGGACTCCTGGGACATGCTGAGCTAGGAGAAAGAATTTCTGGGGTATTGCCCATCTCCATATGCTCTGTGCTAGTTGAGAGAGCTGTGGAAAGTGTGCCGCCTTGTTTTTGCATATAATACATGACTGTCATGTTGTCTGTGCGGATCAGGACTGTGTGAGAAAGTGGCTCTGTATATATTGTTCCTTAATAGGTACAGGGTGTACAGAATCCACAGTCCCCCAGGGTTGACAGAGGTTAAAGTTAGATATAACATTACACTGTAAAGAGGTAGCTTGGTCGAGCAGTAAGGCAGTATCAGAGGACAGTGTAAAGCATTGTACACACTCAGTCAGCAAATGGTCTCACACACTCAATAACTGAACTCTAGGCCAATGGTTTATATATAAAAAAATATATGCTTGTTTAATTTTAGAACCAACAATTGGATTTAAAATATACTTTCTCAGAATGAGATGCTTTATATAAATACTTTTGCAATATGAAATTGACTTTTGTAAACAATTACAAGTGGTTGCAATAGGCAACTCTATTTTAACCACAACAATGCATTGAGCTCAATGGAAATTTCAAGTTATTTGCAACAGATTACTTTTAGGATTACTTTTGGAATTCAAGGACTGGATCCTAGATTCAGTCCTGGGTCAGTACTTAGAATCAAGTGATGAAAGTCGACTTACTTACTGTGATGATTTTTAAACCATATTTAGCTATTTTACAAGTTGACAATTTGAAAATATTTCAAAGAAAACAGTCAATTATTTCCTATGGGAGAAAATTGGGTTACTGGTAAGTACAGTTGTAAGTATTTTTCATAGTCCGTGCTCGGCACCAAGATCCAGCACTGGGAGCTCACCTAAGAGCAGGTGAGTATTTTCGTTACTCGGCTGATTTTTGGTGAATATTTTAAGATTTGAAAAGTCCACACTTAGAATAAATTTGAGGAAAAAGCCAGTCAATGTTACCATATGAAGAAAATAGAGTTATCGGTTTAAAGGTAAGTAATCGACTGGAAGAGTTGAGGTTCTGTGCATAGACTCAGGGGTCCCCCAGGGTCAAGTAGGTACAGTTGGTTCACCCTCAGCGACTCTAGGGCGGCCGGGTGCAGAGAGAGTTAGGCCCAATGTTATCCTATGAGGGTTAGGGGGGCCTTGGTTGGTGGCTGCTGACTAGCAAGCCACGCGGCTGTGGGAGCTGGGCTCCTGGTCACTTACTCAGGGCAAGTGGGGAAGTAAGTAGGTGTAGAGGTTGCCCTGCCAGGGCCACTCGGGCAGCTGGGTGCAGTGTGCTTTTGAGATTTCGGGCGCTCAATTGATTTCAATGGGAAATCTCCGGTTCAGAAAAAGACTGCAAGCTCGGGGACGAGGATTCTTCAGGTGCCACCACAACTTCGATAGGTAAGTTGGGTAGTTGGAGGATAGGTAGGTACCCCGGGATTGGGCACAGGGGGCCACGGGGCACCGCGTGCAGGGGTGCCTTTTGGTGTCGGGAAATTTTACCCTCTGTTGATCGCGGTAGGGGGGCATCTTGTTCTGAGGCTGCAGGCTTCTTCAGGAGTGTCGAGGGAGGTCCTTGGGTGCCGGACTCTGGGTCAGTCGCCGTGGGTTCGTCCTCGTGGTCTTTGTTCACTCTGGCACTGGCCATGCTTGGCTGGTACAGAGTGTGCTGGGTTCGCGGTTCCGGGCTGCTGCCAGGGATTAGAGGTAGGTTTTGAGTAGAGCCTCTAATCCTGGGAGTCCCAGGGGCTTAGAGCCAAAAGGTAGCCAGGTCCTCCGGGGTTTGTGAGGTTGCTGGCCACAAGAAATGCCGGGTTGGAGCAGGAGCAAGTTCGAGGGTCGACAGGCCGGTAGGGCTGGGGCCAAAGCAGTTGGTGTCTTCCTCTTCTTAGCAGCTGCAGGGCAGGTCTTCTTTCTTCTTGCTCTTCTTTGTATTTTGGAATCTGGAATCTGGGGAAGGAAGGTTCAGGGTGCCCCTAAATACTAAATTTAGGGGCGTTACAGGTAGGTGAAGGGCAGGGACCAATGGGCCCCTGTCCTGGGGTGGGTACACCCCCTATCCTGCCTCTCTCCTGTGGGAGGGGAGCAGTAGCCTAGTCCTGATAGGGTAGGGCTTCCCATCTTCAAGATGGCGAGAGCCCGGAGATGTGCGTCACCTCGCCTCCCCCACCTGAGGGGTGGGGTTAGCAGGCTGGCACATCCCCTGTCCTTATTTGGGGTTTCCGGCCAAGCTTCCCGCAAGAGTGGGGGGTTGCAGTGGCCTGGGGAAGCTCACAGAGGCGGCATGGCTTTGAAGCTTCCCCCTGCCCATCCTGGGGGAGGAGATTTATCACCTCGCCCAGGATGTGCATTGTTGCAGGCCCAGGAGAGCAGGGGCTCTCCCACCCAGGGGTCCAGCAACATGTCTGCTGTGTGGCAGCCTAGGCAGCCTCAGAGCAGACGTGGATTGTAGGTTAGGTTTAAGGGGGCATCTCTAAGACGCCCTCTGGGGTGCTTGGTACATTAAATCCCACACTGGCATCAGTGTGGGTTTAATGTGTTGAGAAGTTTGATACCAAACTTCTCAGTCTTCAGTGTTGCCATTATGGTGCTGTGGAGTTCTGTAAGAAAGTGGCTCTGTATATACTGTTCCCTAATAGGTACAGGGTGTACAGAGTCCACTGTCCCCCAGAGGCTGATAGAGGTCAAAGTTAGGTATGACCTTACTCTCAAAAGTGGTAGCTTGGTCGAGCAGTAAGGCAGTACCAGAGGACAGTGTAAAGCATTTGTTGTACACACTCAGTCAGCAAATGGTTTCACACACTCAATAACTGAACTCTAGGCCAATGGTTTATATATATAAAATATATGCTTGTTTTATTTTTAGAACCACAAAGGGGATAAAAATATACTTTCTCAGAATGAGAGATTGAATATAAATACTTTTGTCTTAATCAATAAATTTTTGTAAACAGTCACAGTTGGTTGCAATAAACAATCCTATTTCCTAAACATAATGCATTGAGCTCAATGGTAAATTCAGGTTATTTGTAATAAATTACTTTTCAGATTACTTTTGGAATTCCAGGTCTGGCTCCTAGATCCAGCCCTGGGTCAGTATTCAGAATCAAGTGATGAAAGTCGACTTAATAACTGTAATGATTTTTAAATAATATTTAGCTATTTCAAAAGTTAGCACTTAGAAAATATTTCAAGGAAAACATTCAATGGATCTCTATGGCAAGAAATTCAAATTGCAGGTAGAGTACTTTATCGTTACTTTAGTAATCCAGGACTGGGTACCTAGACCCAGGACTGGGGTCCTTATCAAAAACAGGTAAGTAATTTCGTTTGCAGAAATGGTACGATTTTAAAAGAATATTTCAAATTTGCAAAAGTAGACACAGAAGAAATTTCACAGAAAAGCAGACAATGGTTTCCTATGGGAGAAAAATGAGTTAGAGGTAAGTATAGTTGTGGACACTTTTCAGAGTCAGGGCTGGGCACCAAGATCCAGCACTGGGAGCTCACCTAGGAGCAGGTGAGTAAATTCGTTTTTGTCACTTGGCTGATTTTTGGTGAATATTTGCAGTTTTGAAAAGTTCACACTTAGAAGATTTTTGAAGAAAAAGCCAGTCAATGTTACCCTATGAGGAAAATGAAGTTAGCGGTTTAAGGGTAAGTACTCGACTGGCAGAGTTGATATTCCGGGCATAGACTCAGGGGTCCCCCAGTGTCAGGTAGGTACAGTTGGTTCACCCTCAGCGGTTTCAGGACGGCCGGGTGCAGAGAGAGTTAGGCCCAATGTTATCCTATGAGGGATAGGGGGGCCTTGGTTGGTGGCTGCTGTCTGGCAAGCCACGCGGCTGTGGGAGCTGGGCTCCTGGTCACTTACTCAGGGCAAGTGGGGAAGTAGGTTAGTGTAGAGAGTGCACTGCCAGGACCACTCGGGCGGCTGGGTGCAGGGTGCTTTTGAGCCCTCGGGCGCTCAATGGAAATCAATGGGAATGTTCCGGTTTGGAGAAAGGCTGCAAGCTCGGGGACGAGGATGCTTCAGGTGCCACCACCACTTCGAGAGGTAAGTTGGGTAGTTGTAGGTTAGGTGGGTACCCCGGGATTGGGCACAGGGGGCCGCGTGCAGGGGTTTTTTTTGGTGTCGGGAAATCTTACCCTCTGTTGATCGCGGTTGGCGGGGCACCTGGTTCTGAGGCTGCAGGCTTCTTCAGGAGTGTCTAGGGGGGTCCTTGGGTGCCGGACTCTGGGTCACAGTCGCCGTGGGGTCGTCCTCAGGGTCTTTGTCCACTCCGGCACTGGCCAGGCTTGGCTGGTGCAGAGTGTGCTGGGTTCGCGGTTCCGGCATGCTGCCAGGGGTTAGAGATAGGTTTCTGAGTAGAGCCTCTACTCATGGGAGTCCCAGGGAATCAGAGTTCAAAGGTAGCCAGGTCCTCCGGGGTTTTTGAGGTTGCTGGCCACAAGAGATGCCGCGCTGGAGCAGGAGCAGGTTCGAGGGTCGACAGGCCGGTAGGGCTGGGGCCAAAGCAGTTGGTGTCTTCCTCTTTTTAGCAGCTGCAGGGCAGGTCTTTGTTCTTCTTGTTCTTCTTGTAGTTTCGAATCTGGGATCTGGGGAAGGAAGGTTCAGGGGGCCCCTAAATACTAGATTTAGGGGCGTTACAGGTAGGTGAAGGCCAGGGACCAATGGGTCCTTGTCCTGGGGTGGGTACACCCCCTATCCTGCCTCTCTCCTGTGGGAGGGGGGCAGTAGCCTGATCCTGATAGGGTAGGGCCTCCCATCTTCAAGATGGCGAGAGCCCGGAGATGTGCTTCACCTCGCCTCCCCCACCTGAGGGGTGGGGTGGGCAGGCTGGCACATCCCCTGTCCTTGTATGGGGTTTCCGGCCAAGCTTCCCGCCAGAGTGGGGGGTTGCAGTGGCCTGGGGAAACTCCAACTGGCGGCATGCCTTTGAAGCTTCCCTTTGCTCATCCTGGGGGAGGAGATTTCTCACCTCACCCAGGATGTGCATTGTTGCAGGCCCGGGAGAGCAGGGGCTCTCCCACCCAGGGGTCCAGCAACGTGTCTGCTGTGTGGCAGCCTGGGCAGCCTCAGAGCAGACGTGGATTGTAGGTTAGCTGTAAGGGGGCATCTCTAAGATGCCCTCTGGGGTCCTTAGTACATTAAATCCCACACTGGCATCAGTGTGGGTTTAATGTGCTGAGAAGTTTGATACCAAACTTCCCAGTCTTCAGTGTTGCCATTATGGTGCTGTGGAGCTCGTGTTTGACGAGCTCTCAGCACCATGTACTTGTAAATGGCAGCACTGTACTTACAGTGCCCAGGAATGGACCTGGGTACTGTAGGGGCACAGGGCTCCTGCTCCTGTGCCCACACCATAGGCATAAGGCACCCAGCCAGAGGGGTGGCTGACATATGCCTTGGCAGTGTAGGTGATGGGCATGGCACACAGAGATGTGTGCCATGTCGACTCTTTGTTTTGTCCTGCGCCCAGACACTCAGCCTGCAAAGGCAGTGTGTGTGTGTGTAAGGGTACAGGGCCTCTAAGGGTGGCACAATGACTGCTGCAGCCCTTAAGAGGCCTTCCCTGGTCACAAGGCCCTGGGTACCTAGGGTACCATTTACTAGGGGCTGACATGTGGCCAGGGTTTGCCAATTGGGAGTTTGTATTTAAGGGAAGGAACACAGGCCCTGGGCACCTGATTGGCAGGAGCCCAGGGCACAACAAGGAAAAGTGCATCAGCTATTAGGCAAAAAAAAGGGGGGGGGGGGGTTACTGCAACAGAAACCCACTTTCTCACAAGTTTGTGTTTGACAAGCTCTCAGCACCATGTACTCTTAAATGGCAGCACTGCACTTACAGTGCACAGGAATGGACCTGGGTACTGTAGGGGCACAGGGCTCCTGCTCCTGTGCCCACACCATTGGCATAAGGCACCCAGCTAGAGGGGTGGCTGATGTATGCCATGGCAGTGTAGGTGATGGGCATGGCACACAGGGATGTGTGCCATGTCGACTTTGTTTTTGTCTTGCACCCAGACACCCAGCCTGCAAAGGCAGTGTGTGTGTGTAAGGGTACAGGGCCCCTAAGGGTGGCACAATGAGTACTGCAGCCCTTAGGGGCCTTCCCTGGTCACAAGGCCCTGGGTACCTATGGTACCATTTACCAGGGGCTGACATGTGGCCAGGGTTTGCCAATTTGGGTTTTGGCTGTTAGGCAGTTTTTAGGGAAGGAACATAGGCCCTGGGCACCTGATTGGCAGGAGTCCAGGGCACACTCAGTCAAAGTACATTCAGCAATTCAGCAAAAAGTGGGGGCATACCATGCAAAAAAGACGGCACTTTCTCACACACTGCCTTGCCTGAAATTTGGGTTTGAAAAGATTTTAGGGCTAAGAAGAATGCTAGTACCTCCAGATGGTTGATATGGAGTAACTTTTGTTGAGGTGTCCACTTGCCCTGTATGGTGAGATGTAATAGATGAGCTCCCCAGCCGGAGAGCGATGCGTCCGTTGTCAGTACTATTTGAGGAACCGGTCCAGGAACGGTCGACCTTTGGAAAGGTTTGTGGTGTTCCACCACTGCAGAGAGCGATGGATGCGACCGTATACCAACACCAGATCTGTTAATTGACCCTGGGCCTGGCTCCATTGTTGCGCTAAGCACTCTTGGAGAGGACGCATCTGGAGTCTTGCATGAGGTACTATGAAGATGCAAGTGGCCATCATCCCTATTAGTTGCATAAACACTCGAGCTGGAAGGGAGTGTTGTGCTATGAATTTTGTGCGTAGAGCCTGAATGCTTGCAATCCTGGCTGGATTGGGGTAGGCTAGCGCTCTTGAGGTGTCTATGGTGGCATCGAGGTATTATTGTTTTATGTGGGATGGTTGTAGATGGGACTTCTGGTGGTTTACTGTGAAGCCCAGTTGGTGGAGTAGCTGAATAGTGGTGGACGTGTGTTGTACACACTGATTGTATGACCTGGCTTTTATCAGCCAGTCGTCTAAATATGAGAAGACGTGAATGTGTTGTCTTCGCAAATGTGCTGCCACCACTGCTAGGCACTTGGTGAATACCCGTGGCGCTGTTGTGACTCCGAACGGGAGCACTTTGAATTGGTGGTGTTGTCCGTCCACTACAAATCTGAGGTACTTCTGGTGAGCTTTGTGCACTGGAATGTGGAAATAAGCGTCTTTTAGGTCTAAAGTCGTCAGGAAGTCGTTTTGGGAGAGGAGCGGAAGTACCTGCTGAAGCGTCACCATATGAAAATGGTCTGAGTGTATGTATGTGTTTAGGGGCCGGAGATCTAGCATGGGTCGAAGAGTCTCGTCCCTTTTTGGTATGAGGAAATATAGGGAGTAGACTCCCATATTTTGTTGGTTGGTAGGAACGGGTTCTATTGCCTGTTTCTGTAGGAGGGAGATTTATCTCCTGCTTTAGGAGTATTAGATGTTCTTGTGACATTGGGCGTTGTCTGGGTGGAATGTTTGGGGGGGTAGATATTAGTTCTAGGCAGTAGCCTGACCAAATTATCTGTGTTACCCATTTGTCTGAGGTGATGGTAGCCCAGACAGGAAGGAAATGTTGGGAGTCTGCCCCCGACCGGAGTGGAATGGTCTGGGGGGAGCGGGGGGGGAAGTCATTGTGTAGGCGGTGTGGCAGAGCGGGCGGTGTTTGTTTTGCCTCTGCCTTTATTATTGTTACCCCTATAGCCTCCTCTTTGATAACCCTTTGTGAAGGTGGACTGAGTAGGGGATTTGTATGAAGTGGACGCGGTGTCTGAGAGCAGCCTCTAGACGTACTCCGAAAGGAAGAGCGGCGAAAGGAGCATCTAGGAGGGTGTGACTGCAAGGCTCCCATGGATTTTGCCGTATCAGTATCCTTTTTCATTTTTTCTAGGGCCTCATCCACTTTTGGGCCGAATAGATGTTCTTGGTCAAAGGGATGGTTAAGGATGGAGGCTTGTACCTCCGGTTTAAACCCTGATATTCTTAGCCAATCATAGCGACGGAGGAGGACGCTGGTATTGATGGCCCTGGAAGCTGTGTCTGCTGCATCTAGGGCACAACATATGGAGGTATTAGTAATAGTTTTACCCTCCTGAATTAGTTCGTTGGCCCTAGCTTTATATTTTTCAGGGAGGTGGTGCATTATGCTTTCTAACTCGTCATAATGTGCCCTGTCATATCTGGCCAATAGTGCTTGAGTATTGGCGATACGCCATATATTGGCTGCTTGTGATGCAGTACGCTTTCCTGATACGTCCAGTAGTTTTGACTCTGTCAGGTGGTGGTGCTTCGCCTGACGCCTGGGAGTTTGCCCTTTTACGTGCAGAGGATACCACTAGAGAATCTAGCGGCGCTGGCCCTTTAATGTAGGAGGGATCGGTGGGGGCAGCTTTGTATTTTTTCTCGATGCGCGGGTTAATGACCCTGGCCCTAACTGGGTCCTTAAAAACTTCTGGCGCATGCTTTACCACTCCTTTGAGCATAGGCAATATGGAGGTGGACCTATGTGTGGTGTCGAATGTGTCGAGGAGGAAATCTTCCTCCACGGGGTCGGTATGCAAGTCTACCCCGTGATAGTGTGCCGCCCTTTGCAGTAAATGGTTGAACCCCAATGAGTCTTCCGGTGGAGATGGTCTGGAGGGGTAAAGATCGTCTTTTTGACGTTGGGGATATCAGGGATATTGTAATCGTCCCATGGGTCTGGGGATCCTGTAGGGGTGGGGTCCCCTGTGGGTAGGTCCTGGGGCACATCCCCTATGTCATCATATGGGTCCCCGTGATCATCATCGTGTGGAGAAGGGGTCGGTAAACGATGAGGTTGGGGTGGAGAAGGCGCGGGGGTGGAGGTGGGGAAGGTGGAAGAGGTGGGGAAGGTATTCTGAACGGAGAGGTAGCAGAGTCCTTCCTCTTTGGAGGTGGAGGTGGAGCAGGCTTCTCCAAATGTCTTTTTGGTAGAGTGTGTCAAATGTAGCCACGTAGCCAACCAAGAGTTGATCATCCACCCGGAACTGTTGTGTGTGCTTCAGATAGAACGAGAGCGGATGTTTTGGGTCCAGACGGTGGAGCCTCTCTTCCTCTTTCAAACGATGTGGAGGCGGAAAGAAGGTGGGCAAAGTGATGGTCTGCCCGATGTGGAAGGGCGTGACAACCTTTGGCAAGAAAGGAGGACGGGTCCTTAAAACCACCTTGTCCGGATAAACAGAGGAAAGGAGGTTTGGAAGAAAGAGCCTGGAGCTCACTCACTCTTCTGGCAGAGGTGATAGCTACCAGGAAAGCCGTCTTGAGAGTGTGAAGACGTAAAGGACAGGTATGAAGAGGCTCGAAGGGAGCGGCCATCAGATATGTCAAGACATGGTTTATGTCCATTTGAGGCATTATGAACGGCACGGGAGGAAACGTGTGCGTAATGCCTTTTAGGAAACGGTTAACAACCGGGGACTTAAAAAGAGAAGGCTGTTCTGGAAGCCGTAGAAATGCTGAGATGGCTGAAAGATAACCTTTGATAGTACCCAGAGCAGAGCCCTGCTGGGCCAAAGAAAGAAGGAACAGAAGGACTACGGGAAGAGGGGCAGAAAGGGGATCCACAGCCTTAGCTGCGCACCATGCCACAAACTTGTTCCACCTGCAGGCGTATACTGTTTTAGTGGACGCCTGGCTGCTAGAATGACATCACAGACTTCAGGAGGAAGAACGAAAGCTGTCAATTGTTGCCACTCAATCTCCACGCATGGAGGTGGAGGCTGGACAGGTTTGGGTGGAGGACCGTCCCCTGCTGCTGCGACAGAAGATCCTCCCAAAGAGGCAGTCGGATCGGGAGATCGATCGCCATGTTGAGTAGCTCGGGATACCAGTATCTTCATGCCCAATCCGGAGCCACCAGGATGACTTCCACCTGGTTGCGCCGAATATTCTTCAGCACTCTGGGCAGAAGTGATACAGGCGGAAAGGCGTACAAAAGACCGCAACTCCACTTGCAACAAAAATAGTCGCCGAGCAAGCGCCGCCATGGAAATTTCAACGAACTGATGACCTTGCGCGTTCTCTTCGGTGGCGAATAGATCTAACCAAGGCTCTCCCCACTGCAGAAAGAAACCTTGCACCACGTCCGAGTGCAGACGCCATTCGTGATCCATCAAGCACTGGCTGCTGAATTCGTCCGCCTTGGCATTCAGAAAACCTGCCAGGTGTTGAACCACCAAGGTAATGCCTTTATGTTCCAGCCATGTCCAGAGGCGCAAAACCCCGCCCTGCTAGTTGCAATACCACATGGCGGTGGTGTTGTCCGTGAACACCTGCACAACACTTCCCCGGACAAAGGAAATTAATGCGTTCAGTGCAAGCCAGATCGCCCGAAGCTCCAACAGATTGATATGGAGCCGGGACTCCGCCAGAGACCAGAGACCTCTGATCTCCGCCTCTGCCAAGTGGCCACCCTATCCCAGGGGGGATGCATCCGTCACCACTGTGTGCTCCGGTTGGGGAAGGGAGAGGGATCTGCCATTGACCCAATCGCGATTCGTGAGCCACCACTGCAATTGTTGTGCAGTGCCCTCCGAGATCTGGACCTAATCTGACAGGTTGCCCTGATGCTGTGCCCACTGGAACTTCAGGTCCCATTGCAGAACCCGCATACACCACCAGGCATGTAGCACTAGCAGGATGCAGGAAGCCATGAGGCACAGGAGCCAGAGGGTCATCCCGACTGAAACCCGGGATAGAGGCTCAAAGATCAGAATCATAGCCTGAATATCCCGGACTCGCTGCTCGGGAGGATAAACCCAAAACAGCGTTGAATCCAGAACCGCTCCGATGAAGAGGAGCGTCTTAGAGGGACTCAGGTTCGACTTCGGCAGGTTGATGGAGACCCCAAGCAAATCCACGAGGTTGGCCGTAGTCTGAAGGTGGTTGACGACTGCCTGGGGCGAGCCCGCCTTCAGCAACCAGTCGTCGAGGTTAAGGGAAGACCGACACCCATGACCTGCGCAGGTGAGCTGCGACCACCGCCATCCCTTTCGTGAACACCCGAGGGGCGAGGTAAGGCCGAAGGGGAGCACGGCAAACTGAAAATGCTCTTGGCCTACAGTGAACTGCAGGTAACGCCGGTGGGCCGCCAGGACGGGGATGTGAAAATATGCGTCCTTTAAGTCCAACACTACCATCCAGTCTCCAGGGTCGAGGGCAGCCAAGACCTGAGCCAAAGTCAACATCTTGAACTTTTCCTTCCGGAGGAAGCGATTGACGTTCCTGAGGTCCAAGATGGGGCGCAAACCCCTCTTTTCCTTCTTGGGGACCAGAAAGGAGTGGGAAAAACAACCACGTCCTACTACTGGCCCAAGAACGCAGGAAGGTTTAGAGGTAGAAGCAGCGGGGCGGAGGTGGACTGACCCCCACGCTGATTCCCAGACCCACCCCTGCAGAAACCGTGGCCGCGCTGAGGCTGGGTCTGCACAGGCTTGCTGAAGGACCGTGCCTGGGCACCCCTTCCGTGGCCACAAAAGGAACGAAAACCAGGAGTAGCTGGGCTTTTCGTGTAAAGACCTAAGGACTTGGTTGTGGCCCGAGACTCCTTAAAACGCTCCAGCACACTGTCGGCTTTATCGCCAAACAGGCGAGTGCCATCAAAGGGCATATCCATGAGGGAGCCTTGGACATATGGCGTGAACCCGGTAGATCTCAACCAGGCGTGGGTACGAAGCGCCACAGTCGTAGCAATTGCTCTACCTAGTGAGTCTGCGGTGTCCAAACCACACCGAATGGTGAACTGAGCCGCATCTTTACCCTCTGCAACAGCTTGGGACAGCACAGCTTGGGCCTCTTCCGGTCACTGAGGCAACACCTGTGCAACTGTCTCCCACACCGCGTGGGAATAGTGACCCAGGTGGCAGGCGGTGTTCAACCGCTTGCCGAACTGCTCCAACTTCTTAGAGTCCTTATCCGGTGGAGCCGTGGGAAAGGCACTCTGGGACGTCGAAGCTTGGATGACCAGGCTCTCGGGCGTAGGATGAGTGGTCAGAAAGGCAGGGTCACCTGGCGCTGGGCGATGACACCTGGTGACGTTGTTATCCACAGGGGCCCCTGTGGCTGGCCGCGACCAAGTGCCCAGTAAGACGTCAGTGAGGGAGTCATTAAATGGCAGCAGGACCTCAGACGACATGGACGCCGTCTGGAGCACCTCAGTGAGGAGATTTGTTTTTAGGGCCACCGTAGGGAGATCAAGGGGGAGGACCTCAGCTGCCCGACGGAGCACCACCATGTAAGAACTGCTCTACTCCATGGTAGGCGGAGGAGAGGCAAACCCCGGGTCAAAGGAGAGATCAAGGCAGTCAGCCTCTTCTAAATCGTCCGCCCAGTCCTGCTCAGAGTCACACTGACGAGCAAGATGGTCCTCAGACCCCTCCTAGTCATCCTCCACCTTCGCCGTATGCGAGACAGACTTCGGCGGCAGGGCCGGGACCGGGGAAGGAACAAACGGCGCCGGGAACGGCGCCGGACGGGGCCAAACCGGCGCCGTGTCCCAATGTGGATCCCAGGTAGGGACAAAATTGTCCTGGAACCTGGGCTGGGGTGGAACGAATGGCACCCACTGCGGCGCCAGAGGCGGAGCCGAGGGTGGCACACTGGGGCCGGAGCTGGCAGCGTGGGACCTCGTGGCGCCAGGGCCGGAGCCAGCGGCGAAGAACACTGCCGACGGCCCGACAGGATCCCGACACGGGACCGCGGGACCCAAGGGCACGCCGGCGGGAGCCCGAGGCCTAAACAGGCGGTCCATGGTAGCAAGAAATTCTTGCACCTCTGCAGGAGTTGCCGACGTACCCCGATAAGGTGGGTAGGACGCGGGACTGCCGGGTTCCAAAGGAGCCGCAGGGGCAGAACCCATGTACCCCTTGTCCGCATCCTGGGACCGACGGGGGGACGTTCGAGAGCGACAACGCTTCTTCGACCTTTTTGGGTTGTCTCTTACCCGAATCCCTGGGCGAAGACTTGGAGCCCGAGAAGGGATGATGGTGGCTCCGCGAGCATTCTCTGGAGCGGCCCCTGGACCGTGAACGGCGCTGGGACAAGTGCTAGACCTCAAGCAGCTTCCGGCGTCGCTCCCTCAAAGCCCTCGGGGCCATGGCAAGACAGTCCATAAAGGACCTGGAGTCGTGGTCGCTCTCCAGGCAGTAGAGATAGATGTCGTGGGGGTCTGCCACCGACATATTGCGACGGCAGGCTCCACCAGACTTAAACCCAGGCATCCCTACGTGCATCAGAATAGACTCAAACGAGACAAAAAAATCTCAAAAAGATAGTCAAAAAGTGACTAAGGTACGTGCTCTAACCGGATCTGCGTTTACTGGCGTGGAAAAAGAATTAACTGACGTCAGCGCGCATGGGTGGCGCCTAAGTAGTCTCCGTGACGTAATCTCGGCGCATACGACGCCAGCGACGGTTGCGGAGCCGCACAACGCCACCTACTGACGCGCAGAGGTGCGGCTAGCAAAAACTTTCCGGATCCAGTCTTACGCCTGGGGATATTCTAAGGTAAGTATTCCAACACTAACGTGTTTCTTTCAGATTTGATGGATATACCATGTGTATGCAGCCCTATGGTGCTACACGACAGCTGCCCTGAGGAAGTCTTTTCAGATGAAACACGTGTTGGCTGTGCTGATTCCATCCCAAACAATTACATCTTGTAGATAAATAGCAACATACATGGAGTGTGAAGATTTTCTGTTTGATGTTAAAGCTCAACAACTATTACACTGTCAGACACAAATGCATTATATCAATGCTAAAAATAAATAGGTTTCTCTTTCTTTTTGAATAACAAATGACTATCTTATTTCAAATGTTTGTGTGCTCCAGATCTTAGTGAATCGTTTTATATTGCTTGCTCTGTTTGCCAAGGTTGAGCACAGTAAGCCATTTGTATTCTATCAACTATAGCATATGTGTGCTGTTTAATTGGAAACCAAGGAGAAAAATACCTCACCTGTTTGAAGTGCTGCTTCCATTGCTAGAGCTTATTTTTGGAGTGACACCGGCAGCTTTGGTCATCATTTTCATAGCATTTGGGGTTTTTTCCTTTATTTTATCTGCTAAAACACAAAGCAATCTCTTTAGAACAATATTTTGGAAAGATTATACTAGCAATATACAATTTGGTATACAAAAAAGAGATGCACAAAAAACGAATGACCGATATAATTTATGTTACTGCATTATTTGCTAGAAAAGGTTATAAGAATGTTTACAGTTCTTTAAGAAAAAAGTAAATGTATTTCAATTACAACTGCTGTCACACATCAACTTAAAAACATTTGTGTAGGAGAGTAAGATCTGCTTCTTATAGTTGCCCCCACTTTTTCCTGATGTTTCACTGTTTTCTGACTTCAGTCTGGCTGGGGCCCTGCTAACCAGGACCCCAGCCTACTAGCTCCCCTCTAAATGGATTACCAGTACTTTAGGTACACTCAAGATTGGATTCTGGGGTACCTTTATAAGTCCCAAGTATATGTTCTACTATGTACCCAGGGCATGGGTACCCCAGAGGCCTACCAGGGGCTGAAGCATGTATTATTCCACCCCTGGGAAGCCATTTAAAATTACACCACAGGACTGCCACAGCAGCCTGGGTAAGGTGGTGCATGTACCCCTTACTGAGATATAGGTTCACTATATCTCTCTACATCACTGCACCTATAAACCCATCAGTCACCCCTATGGCAGGCCTTATCAATCCTGAAGGCAGGGTGCTAAGTTTTATGTGAGAGGGTGCCCATGCATGAGCAGAACCTCTCTGCAGCCTTCGGAACCTTTATTCTGGGGTTGTTTGTGATACAGCCAAACCATATACTCTCAAGTGCATTATAACTAAACGGTAAATGCTAACTTTGGGATGGATGCACAGAAACATGTCGTGTTCGGTGTCAAACACCTTGGAATCATACCCCCACACCAGTAACTGGTGTGGGAGTATGATCCCAACCTTCTAGAGGGAGAGATAAGACAGCACCGGTATACCCGGTACCAGCTAACAGAGCACTGGCATCACAAAATGGATGCTGCCAGCCACACACACAAGTCTGCCCTCCTGCTGCTGGTCGAACCTTCGGCAGGGGAGGCCTGGACAATAGGTTTCCTGTCACAGGGAGGTGTCACCACCTCCTAGACAGGCTTTAGTGTATTGGGGCTGGGTGGGTGCACTCCAAGAGTGCTTTGAAGTATGCACTCGGGGAACATTTGGTGTCCCTGTGCATAGTCCAACTCAAACCGGTTGCAGGGGCTCTCAGCCCCTGCTCTGACACGAAACTGGACAAAGGAAATGGGTGTAGCCAAACCTCTTTCCCGACCCTACCAAAGGTGGGTCCCCAGAGTATGTCCAACCCCTTCCTTGGGTATAAAGAAGGAAGCCCTGACTACAGAACTTTAGATTACACCTGGACGAAACTCTGATGCTGAATCCTGGAACTTCGACGATCTACACTGAACTAGATGCTGTGAGATAGTGCCATCTTTCTTGCATGGTATGCCCCCACTTTTTGCTGAATTGCTGAATGTACCTGAGTGTGCCCTGGACTCCTGCCAATCAGGTGCCCAGGGCCTATGTTCCTTCCCTAAAACCTAAAACCCAAATTGGCAAACCCTGGCCACGTCAGCCCCTGGTAAATGGTACCCTAGGTACCCAGGGCCTTGTGACCAGGGAAGGCCTCTAAGGGCTGCAGCACTTACTGTGCCACCCCTTAGAGGCCCTGTACCCTAACGAACAAGTTACTTACCTTCGGTAACGATATATCTGTAAGAAACATTAGTTAGTTAGATTCCTCACCTTAGAATATTCCCAGGCGTCAGGCTGGATCCGGAACGATTTTTCGTCAGCAATACCCTTGCGCGTCGCTAGGCGTCGTCTGCGGCTCCGCGTCCGGAGAACTTAGACGCCACCCTCGCGCGCTGACGTCAGTTCTTGTACATAGCTTTCCGTGCCAGGAACGCAGAGCCATGCAAGAGACCGACACTGGTGCCAAGAATCTAGGGCCCTGAAAGGGATGACCTCAACCCTAGATATCGGTTAGCAGAACGGGGAGGATGGGTTGGGCAGTGAGGAATCTAACTAATGTTTCTTACAGATATATCGTTACCGAAGGTAAGTAACTTGTTCATCTGAAAGAAACACAATAGTTATATTCCTCACCTTAGAATAGATACCCCAGCAATACCAAACCCAGCGGTGGGTCTGCGAACCAAGATCACACCAGAAAGTCCTGGAGAACAGAACGGCCAAAGAAGCCGTTGTAGGAAGGTGGATATCTGACATTTGCCTAGTGTCTAGCTGGTTTTTCGACTTAGTTGGCCTGAGATCCTGCCATTCAGGGTCTCAGGCTGTCTGCTCTCTCTTTAAAATGGACTCCATGTACCCTAGGTACATAACCAGTTGGTAAGGATCACCTTATTGGACCCTGTACAGTGTACCCTAGGTACCCAGGGCATAGGTGTACCCTAGACCTCCCAGGGGCTGCAGCATGTATTATGCCACCTCTGGTCTGGCCTTCCAATCAGACAACTGGCTGATCACTCAGCTGGGGCAAGGTCGTGTAATCACCCCTTGCTTAGATATAGTATGCCTATATCTACCCTTATATATAGACACATGTGTACCTATCAGTCACTCCTATGGCAGGCCTTAACAATCCTGGAGGCAGAGAGCTTGGTAACATGTGAGATGGTGCTCCAGCATGAGCTGAGCCTGTCTGCAGCTTTCGGAACCATGTCCTTATAGCTGTTCTATGATATAGCCTACCATATACTCTTAAAGTGCCTTATAATCTTAAACGGTTATGGTAACTATGGTTTGGCTTTATCAAAACATGTCGTGTAAGGTGTCTAACACTTTGGAATAATACCCCCATACCATTTCTGGTGATGAGGATATTATTCCCCCCTTCTAGGGGGAGAGACATGTTAAAATCCTACTTTGCTGTTTAACTCTAACCAAAGCCTCAGCATCACAAAATGGATGCTGCTGCCACAGACACGAGTCTGACCTCCTGCTGCTGGGAGTAATCCCGGCAAGGGAGGGTTGGACAATAGGTTTCCTGCTTGGGGAGGTGCTAGCACCTCCCCAGACAGACTTTAGTGTATTGGGGCAGGGAGGGCTGAAAGGAATGAGACATGCCTGGGGCACACAAGGTGTCCCATGCATAGTCCAGTTCAAACCGGTGCTGGGGCACTCCAGCCCCAGTCCTGGTGCGAAACTGGACAAAGGGAAGGGGGTGTAACCACCCCCCTCCCAGGTCCCACCCATAAGGCGTGACCTAGCAGGCAACCCAGCCCCCCAGATTAGTATAAGAGTGGTAGCTGGGCCTCAAGACTTTAGATTATCCTGAACCTGCAAACTTGAACAGAAACTCTGGACCTTCGACATTCGACGAAAGAAGAAGACTGAAGAATCTCCCTTGTGGCCAAGGAGTGGCTACCCTGTGCAAACAGGCACCATCAAGAGACTACCCTTTGCTTTGCTGAAGTTCTACGAGGGACCGACTGCAGAGCCCGACCAGAGCCTTGACTTGCAGACTACTCCGACCCTGATCCACATCCACAGCCGAGCTGAGATCCGTGGAGGCGACGAGAGACGTGGGTCCGGCTACCTGGGAAAAGTGGCGAGTATCTTCCAGCGCAGCTTCGAAGGTACCCTCGAAGTTGTGCACCGGGGATTGAGAAGCCCCAACCCCAAGCACCATCTGCACCGAAGATCAGCCCCCCACACTCCACGAGTCCTGCGTGGGGCCCTTCTGCATTTTCCTGCTTGCCGCGTCTGTCCGGTTGCTTGCCCGTTGGCTAGCGGCCTTTGTGACGAGACACTTTGAAATCTTCGCCGCTGGTTTGGCTCCTCCAGACTGGCTCCCGCTTCTTGGCAAAAGAGAAGCACCCCAGACCTTCCTGGTCTGCACCAGAAGCAAGTCCTCCGTTCTTCGTGGGTTCCGCTTGCCAAGGCTTGGTGAGTCCTAGTTCCACTTCGACGCTGCCGACAGCAAGAGCCTTCGTGGGACAGCTCGCCTCCTGGTCCTGGTCGTCCTCGACGTCTCCTGGCACCCGTGGCTGCAGCGACAAGCTTCACCCTTCACCTGCATTCTTCACGACATCGCCTGGTTCCTTCCTGGTTCCACGTGGTCACTGGCTAGTGACCATGACTCTGTCCCTTCTGCATGCAGGTATCCTCTCTTCTTGATCCCAGCCTTGGGATCCACCGGACACTCTTCACTGACTGCCTGTCAGCAACTTTCCTTCAGGCATCCATAGAAGTCCACGACGAAACCCGACGCAAGTTCACACCTATGCACCCGCAGCCTGTGGGCTAGGTAACTTGGGTACTTCGGTGCTCCTAGGGTCTAGTTTCCGAGTCTCGACTCTCTAGCTGCTTCAGAAGTGTCCTTAAACTGTTAAATTCTAACTGCTAGTAATTCTATCGACTTTTACGCATTACGCGTGAGTGTTTCCACTCTGCACCTGAATCCCGTGGGCCTCCCACTTCCTAACTGTTGCTAGTGTAGTGTAGCCCCAGCGATTCCCTAGGCCTAGGCCTATCCTATTTCCGTGACAGTGGTCCTTATACCACTTCTTTAGTATATGGTTAGCGTGGCCCCTAGGGCCTAACTGTATTACTTACCTGTGTGACTTAATGTATGCTTGAATAAGACTGTTGTACTTACCTCGAATCTCATAGAGTGCTGAGGGTTTGACTAGAATGAATACACTTTATTTTAAATATATATCTGTTGTGGTGTCCTTTCATTTGGTATTCAAGGGGTTACAAATGGTATATTAGCTGGCTTCACATGCCATTCAGAGTTTAGCCTAAGACTGCTCTTGTCCATGCTACCACTAGGATAGCTGGTCTATAAGGTTGACTTTACAACCAATCACCATAAGGGTTGTTTGGACTGATATAAGGTGTACACTAGAACTAGTGACATCATACATCAGGCCAACTTCTCACAGCCGTCTCTCCGGACTTGGCTGTCCAGGCAATAATGTTTGGCAGACGTGTGCAGCGAGGCCCACGTTGTTGCCTGACAAATGTCCTGCAAGGGGACTCCCTGGCCCATGGCAGTGGTCGCCGCTGTGGCCCAAGTGGAATGGGCCCTCAGCCCTACAGGAGGTTCCCTTTTAGCTAAAGAATAACAGGCCTTGATACACAAAACGACCCACCGAGAGATGGTTCGCTTGTGCACCGCCCGCCCCTTCTTAGCGCCCACATAGCCAATGAAGAGTTGGTCGTCCACCCGGAACTGTTTGAGGCGGTCCAGATAGAAGGACAGCACCCATTTTGAGTCCAGACGGTGGAGCCTCTATTCCTCTTTCGAGGGATGCGGAGGCAGAAAGAAGGTGGGCAGTGTAACAGACTGGACGATGTGGAAGGCAGTTACCACCTTAGGGAGAAAGGAAGGACGAGTCCTAAGAACAACTTTGTCCGGATGGACAGAAAGGAAAGGAGGCTTAGAAGAGAGAGCCGGGAACTCACTCACCTTTCTAGCAGAGCTGATGGCAACCAGGAAAGCATTCTTAAGATACAGACGACGTAGGGGACAATTCTAAAGTGGCTCAAAGGGAGAGCACATCAGATAGGTCAAGACTAGATTTAAATCCCACTGAGGCATTACGAAAGGGACAGGAGGAAACATGTGAGTAATGCCCTTAAAGAATCGAGAAACAACAGGGGATTTAAAAAGAGAAGGCTGATCAGGAAGCCGTAAGAAGGCAGAAATAGCTTAAAGATATCCCTTGAGGGTGCCCAGAGCGGAGCCCTGCTGGGCCAGGGAAAGAAGGAAGAGGAGAACCTCAGAAAGAGGGGCGGGAAGGGGATCCACAGCCTTTGCTGTGCACCATGCCACAAATTTGTTCCACCTGCAGGCGTATACCGATTTTGTGGAGAGACGCCTGGCTGCCAGAATAATATTACAGACTTCAGGAGGCAAGTCAAATGGCATCAACTGCTGCCGCTCAATCTCCACACATGGAGGTGGAGGCTGGATAGGTTCGGGTGGAGGACCGTACCCTGCTGCTGCGACAGAAGGCCCTCCTGAAGAGGCAGTTGAATCGGGGGATCGATCGATGGACTGAGTAGCTCGGGATACCAGTATCTTCGTGCCCAATCCGGAGCAACAAGGATGACTTGGGCCCGGCTGCGCCCGATCTTCTTCAGCACTCTGGGCAGAAGTGGTATGGGCGGAAAGGCGTACAATACACCGCAACTCGCGACGAAAAGCGTCTCCGAACGAGTGCCTCCTTGGAAATTCCAACGCGCAGAACTGCTGACATTGCACATTCTCTTCGGTGGTAAATAGATCTAACCAAGGCTCTCCCCCACTGCCGAAAGAAGCCTTGCGCCACGTCCGAGTTCAGACGCCATTCGTGATCCATCGTCGGTGGCTGAGTTTGTCCACCCTGGCGTTTAGAGAGCCCGCCAGGTGTTGAACCACCAGGGTGATGCCCTGATGTTCCAGCCATGTCCAGAGGCGCAGAGCCTCCTGACAAAGGGTCCACGGCCCCACCCCGCCCTGTTTGTTGCAATACCACATGGCGGTGTTGTTGTCTGTGAACACCTGCACTACACTTCCCCGATAAGGGGAAAGGAATGCCTTCAGTGCAAGCTGGATCTCCCGCAGCTCCAATAGGTTGATATGGATCCGGGACTACGCCGGAGACCAGAGGCCTCTGATCTCCGCCTCTCCCATGTGGCCCCCCCATACCAGGAGGGACACATCCATCACCACTACGTGCTCCGGTTGGGGTAGGGATCTGCCACTGACCCAATCGCAGACCGTGAGCAACCACTGCAACTGTCTTGCAGTGCCCTCTGAGATCAGGACATGGTCGGACAGGTTGCCCCGATGCTGGGCCCACTGGAACTTCAGGTCCCACTGCAGAGCCCGCATCCGCCACCTGGCGTGATGTCCTAGCAGGATGCAGGAGGCCATCAGACCCAGCAGCCGCAGCACCAACCTGACCGAAACTAGGGACAAAGGCTGAAAGATCGGAATCAGAGCTTGAATATCCCGAACCCGCTATTCCAGAGGATAGACCCGGAACTGCGCCGAGTCCAGAACCGCTCCAATAAAAAGGAGCGTCTGGGAGGGACTCAGATGAGACTTCGGCACGTTGATGGAGAACCCCAACAAATGCAGGAGGTCGGCCGTAGTCTGGAGGTGGGAGATGACTGCCTGGGGCGAGCCCTCCTTCAACAGCCAGTTCTCGAGATAGGGGAAGACTGGAACCCCCAATCTGCGCAGGTGAGCTGCGACCACCGCCATCACTTTCGTGAACACCCGAGGGGCACTGGTGAGGCCGAAGGGGAGAACGGTAAACTGAAAGTGCTCGTGGCCTACTGTGAACCACAGGTAACGCCGGTGGGCCCGCAGGACGGGGATGTGGAAATAAGCGTCCTGCAAGTCCAACGCTACCATCCAGTCTCCAGGGTCTAGGGCAGCCAGAACCTGAGCTAGGGTGAGCATCTTGAACTTCTCCTTCCGGAGGAAGGCGTTGACGCTCCTGAGGTCCAAGATAGGGCGTAGGCTCCCTTTGCCCTTCTTGGGAACCAGAAAGTAGTGGTAATAACAACCACGACCTACTTCTGGGCCAGGAACGCATTCGATAGCCCCCTTGGCCAAGAGGGCCGTAACTTCCTCCTGCACAAGTCGCAAGTAATCCCCCGAAATTCGGTGGTACTGTGGTGGCATGGCTGGAGGGGTCAATATAGGTCAGAGGCTCCCCCCTATTACATTTACATTGGTAATATATCCCAGAAATTAAATGGCTGGAGGGGTCGCCTCGAAGGGGAGGGAGAAGCCCCTTCGGCGATTTGCAGCACCCACCTGTCCGATGTGATGGTACGTCAGTGGAGCAGGTGATGACGAACTCTGCCTCCCACGGGCGTGGAATGGGCCTGAATGCTTGGACTAGGAGGGCTTTGTGAGAAAGTGGCTCTGTATATACTGTTCCTTAATAGGTACAGGGTGTACAGAGTCCACAGTCCCCAGAGGCTTGGCAGAGGCTAAAGTTAGATATAACCTTACTCTTTAAAGTGGTAGATTGGTCGAGCAGTAAGGCAGTATCAGAGGATAGTGTAAAGCATTTGTTGTACACACTCAGTCAGCAAATGGTCTCACACACTCAATAACTGAACTCTAGGCCAATGGTTTATATATAAAAAATATATGCTTGTTTTATTTTAGAACCAACAATTGGATTTAAAATATACTTTCTCAGAATGAGATGCTTTATATAAATACTTTTGCAATATGCAATTGACTTTTGTAAACAGTTACAAGTGGTTGCAATAGGCAACTCTATTTTAACCACAACAATGCATTGAGCTCAATAGAAATTTCAAGTTATTTGCAACAGATTACTTTTAGGATTACTTTTGAGTTCCAGGACTGGATCCTAGATTCAGTCCTGGGTCAGTACTTAGAATCAAGTGATGAAAGTCGACTTAATTACTGTGATGATTTTTAGACAATATTTTGCTATTTTAAAAGTTGACACTTAGAAAATATTTCAAAGAAAACAGTCAATGATTCCCTATGGAAGAAAATTCAAGTTGCAGGTACAGTATGTTCTCGTTACTTTTGTAATCCAGTACTGGGTGCCTAGACTCAGTACTGGGACCTTTATCCAAAACAGGTAAGTAATTACGTTTTCAGATATTATACAATTTTTAAAGAATATTTAAAAATT
Source organism: Triturus cristatus (assembly GCF_964204655.1). Taxonomy (NCBI): domain Eukaryota; kingdom Metazoa; phylum Chordata; class Amphibia; order Caudata; family Salamandridae; genus Triturus; species Triturus cristatus. The sequence goes on from NC_140588.1 coordinate 925,129,353, forward strand.
GCAGAAATTGACACTTAAAAGAAATTTCACAGAAAAACAGTCAATGATTTCCTATGGGAGAAAATTGGGTTACTGGTAAGTACAGTTTTAAGTATTTTTCAGAGTCAGTGCTGGGCGCCAAGATCCAGCACTGGGAGCTCACCTAAGAGCAGGTGAGTATTTTCGTTTTCGTTACTTGGCTGATTTTTGGTGAATATTTTAAGATTTTAAAAGTCCACACTTAGAAGAAATTTCAGGAAAAAGCCAGTCAATGTTACCCTATGAAGAAAATAGTGTTATCGGTTTAAAGGTAAGTACTCGACTGGCAGAGTTGAGGTTCTTGGCATAGACTCAGGGGTCCCCCAGGGTCAGGTAGGTACAGTTGGTTCACCCTCAGCAACTCTAGGGCGGCCGGGTGCAGAGAGAGTTAGGCCCAATGTTATCCTATGAGGGATAGGGGGGCCTTGGTTGGTGGCTGCTGACTAGCAAGCCACGCGGCTGTGGGAGCTGGGCTCCTGGTCACTTACTCAGGGCAAGCGGGGAAGTAGGTAGGTGTAGAGGTTGCACTGCCAGGGCCACTCGGGCGGCTGGGTGCAGGGTGCTTTTGAGCGTTCGGGCGCTCAATTTATTTCAATGGGAAATCTCCGGTTTAGAAAAAGACTGCAAGCTCGGGGACGAGGATTCTTCAGGTGCCACCACCACTTCGAGAGGTAAGTTGGGTAGTTGGAGGATAGGTAGGTACCCCGGGATTGGGCACAGGGGGCCGCGGGGTGCCGCGTGCAGGGGTGCCTTTTGGTGTCGGGAAATCTTACCCTCTGTTGATCGCGGTAGGGGGGGCACCTTGTTCTGAGGCTGCAGGCTTCTTCAGGAGTGTCGTGGGAGGTCCTTGGGTGCCAGACTCGGGGTCACAGTCGCCGTGGGGTCGTCCTCTTGGTCTTTGTTCACTCCGGCACTTGCCAGGCTTGGCTGGTGCAGAGTGTGCTGGGTTCGCGGTTCCGGGCTGCTGCCAGGGATTAGAGGTAGGTTTTGAGTAGAGCCTCTACTCATGGGAGTCCCAGGGGCTTAGAGCCAAAAGGTAGCCAGGTCCTCCTGGGTTTGTGAGGTTGCTGGCCACAAGAGATGCCGGGTTGGAGCAGGAGCAAGTTCGAGGGTCGACAGGCCGGTAGGGCTGGGGCCAAAGCAGTTGGTGTCTTCCTCTTCTTAGCAGCTGCAGAGCAGGTCTTCTTTCTTCTTGCTCTTCTTTGTATTTTGGAATCTGGAATCTGGGGAAGGAAGGTTCAGGGTGCCCCTAAATACTAAATTTAGGGGCGTTACAGGTAGGTGAAGGGCAGGGACCAATGGGTCCCTGTCCTGGGGTGGGTACACCCCCTATCCTGCCTCTCTCATGTGGGAGGGGGGCAGTAGCCTAGTCCCTGATAGGGTAGGGCTTCCCATCTTCAAGATGGCGAGATCCCGGAGATGTGCTTCACCTCGTCTCTCCTAACTGAGGGGTGGGGTTGGCAGGCTGGCACAACCCTGTCCTTATTTGGGGTTTCCGGCCAAAGCTTCCCGCCAGAGGGGGGGGTTGCGTGGCCTGGGGAAGCTCACCGAGGCGGCATGCCTTTGAAGCTCCCCCCTGCCCATCCTGGGGGAGGAGATTTAGCACCTCGCCCAGGATGTGCATTGTTGCAGGCCCAAGAGAGCAGGGGCTCTACCACCCAGTGGTCCAGCAACATGTCTGCTGTGTGGCAGCCTAGGCAGCCTCAGAGCAGATGTAGATTGTAGGTTAGGTTTAAGGGGGCATCTCTAAGATGCCCTCTGGGGTGCTTGGTACATTAAATCCCACACTGGCATCAGTGTGGGTTTAATGTGCTGAGAAGTTTGATACCAAACTTCCCAGTCTTCAGTGTTGCCATTATGGTGCTGTGGAGTTCGTGTTTGACGAGCTCTCAGCACCATGTACTCTTAAATGGCAGCACTGCACTTACAGTGCTCAGGAATGGACCTGGGTACTGTATGGGCATAGGGCTCCTGCTCCTGTGCCCACACCATTGGCATAAGGCACCCAGGGGGGTGGGTGATGCATGCCATGGCAGTGTAGGTTATGGGCATGGCACACAGGGATGTGTGCCATGTCGACTTTGTTTTGTCGTGCACCCAGACACCCAGCCTGCAAAGGCAGTGTGTGTGTGTAAGGGTACAGGGCCCCTAAGGTTGGTACAATGAGTGCTGCAGCCCTTAGGGGCCTTCCCTGGTCACCATTTACTAGGGGCTGACATGTGGCCAGGGTTTGCCAATTTGGGTTTTGTGTGTTTTAGGGAAGGAACATAGGCCCTGGGCACCTGATTGGCAGGGGTCTAGGGCACACTCAGTCAAAGTACATTCTACAATTCAGCAAAAAGTGGGGGCATACCATGCAAGAAAGATGGCACTTTCTAACACAACACCGGGGCGGCACCGGAGGGGTCGTAAGGTCGACCGGTGTCGACTGGGATTCAGGCATGGATCCCGCGGGGGCCTGCGGTGTCTGGACCGGAGACGGCGCCGGAGCCGCCGGCTTGCTAGGTCTCCCAGTCGAGCCCGCGGGGCCCGAAGGCGCGCCGGCAGGCGTCGATGGCGGAGCCAGGCTCCTCATGGCCACGAGGAAGGCACTGATCTCCGCCGGAGTCGCGTCAGACCCAGGGACCGGAGGGAATGGGGTAGGACGGGGGAGGTGCCACCCGATCCCTCAGCCGAGTCGTGCAACCGGCGAGGGGAGTCAGAAGAGCGATGTCGCCTCTTCGACTTCTTGCTGTGCTTCGACTTACCAGAGTGCGAAGACTTCGACCCCGACTGCCGGATTTCGAGCAGATTGCGGGACCGCTCCCGCCTAGCCTTCGAGGTCAAGGCCCGGCAGTCGAGGCACGACTCGGCATCGTGGTCGACCCCAAGGCAATAGAGACACCGGCGGTGGTGATACGTGACCGACATCAGTTGGTGACAGGCGTCACAAGGTTTGAATCCAGGCATCCCTACCGGCACCAGCGTCGAGGTCGACTGGAAATAGAACCAAAAGAGTTCAAAAAGTTTAGAAAAAAAGTGACTAAAAAGGTATGCTCTTCCTGGATCGGAGCTTACTGGCGCGGAAAAAATAAGAACTGACATCAGCGCGCGAGGGCGGTGTATAAGTACTCCGACGACGTCATTCCGGCGACGGACGCGGAGCCGCAGACGACGCGCAAGGGTATTGCTGACGAAAAATCTTTCCGGATCCAGCCTGACGCCTGGGGATATTCTAAGGTGAGGAATCTAACGAACGTGTTTCTTTCAGATACAAACACACTGCCCTTGCAGGCTGAGTGTCTGGGTACAAGACAAAACAAAGAGTCAACATAGAACACATCCCTGTGTGCCATGCCCACCACCTACACTGCCCTGGCATGCATTAGCCACCCCTCTAGCTGGGTGCCCTATGCCAGTGGTGTGGGCACAGGAGCATGAGCCCTGTGCCCGTACAGTACCCAGGTCCATTCCTGGGCACTGTAAGTGCAGTGCTACCATTTAAGAGTATATGGTGCTGGGAGCTCGTCAAACACGAACTCCACAGCACCATGATGGCAACACTGATGTCTGAGAAGTTTGGTATCAAACTTCTCAGGACATTAAACCCGCACTGATGCCAGTGTGGGGTTTAATGTACAAAGCACTACAGAGGGCATCTTAGAGAAGCCCCCTGAAACCTAACCTACAATCCACGTCTTGTCTGAGAGGCTGCCACACAGCAGACATGTTGCTGGACCCCTGGGTGGAGAGCCCCTGCTTTCCTGGGCATGCAACAATGCACATCCTGGGCGAGGTGCTAGGTCTCCTCCCCCAGGATAAGCAGGGGGAAGCTTCAAAGGCATGCCGCCTTTGTGAGCTTCTCCAGGCCACTTGCTGTACTCAGCAACTGGCCCCCACCGGTTCTGACCCCCACTCTGGCGGGAAGACTGTCCGGAAACTCCAAGTAAGGACAGGGGATGTGCCAGCCCTGCCAACCCCACCCCTCAGGTGGGGGAGGCGAGGTGAAGAACAAGTTACTAACCTTCGGTAACGATGTATCTGTAAGAAACATTAGTTAGTTAGATTCCTCACCTTAGAATATCCCCAGGCGTCAGACTGGATCCGGAAGATTTTTCGTCAGCAATACCCCTTGCGCGTCGCTAGGCGTCGTCTGCGGCTCCGCGTCCGTCGTCGGCGTCGTGCGCCGGGATGACGTCGTCGGAGTACTTAGACGCCGCCCTCGCGCGCTGACGTCAGTTCTTGTACATAGCCTTCCGCGCCAGGAACGCAGAGCCATGCAAAGACCGACACTGGTGCCAAAAATAAAATCTAGGGGCCTGAAAGGACAACCTTAACCCTAGATGTCAGTTCGCAGAACGGGGAGGATGGGTGGGTCGGTGAGGAATCTAACTAACTAATGTTTCTTACAGATACATCGTTACCGAAGGTTAGTAACTTGTTCATCTGAAAGAAACACGTTAGTTAGATTCCTCACCTTAGAATAGATACCCAAGCAATACCATCCCCGGTGGTGGGTCTGCGAACCAAGATCACACCAGAAAGTCCTGGAGGACAGAACGGCCAAAGAAGCCATCCCTCCGGACTTGGCTGTCAAGGCAATAATGCCTGGCAAACGTGTGTAGCGAAGCCCACGTTGCCGCCTGACAGATGTCCTGCAAAGGGACACCCCGTCCCAAAGCAGTAGTAGCCGCTGTGGCCCGAGTAGAATGGGCGCGCAGCCCAACAGGAGGGTCCTTTTTAGCCAAGGAATAGCAGATTTTTATACACAAAACGACCCACCGAGAGATGGTTCGCTTGTGCACAGCCTTCCCCTTCTTAGCGCCCACGTACCCAACAAAAAGCTGGTCGTCCACCCGGAACTGTTTGGTGCGGTCCAGATAAAAGGAGAGCGCACGTTTTGGGTCCAGACGGTGGAGCCTCTCTTCCTCTTTGGAAGGATGCGGAGGCGGAAAGAAGGTGGGCAAGGTGACAGACTGCCCAAGGTGAAATGGAGTCACCACTTTAGGAAGAAAGGAGGGACGAGGCCGAAGGACAACCTTGTCCGGATGAACAGATAGAAAAGGAGGCTTTGAAGATAAAGCCTGGAGCTCACTCACCCGTCTAGCCGAGGTGATGGCTACCAGAAAAGCAGTCTTTAGAGTTAGAAGACGAAGAGGGCAATTGTGAAGAGGCTCGAAGGGAGCGCACATCAGGAATGTCAAAACCAGATTCAAGTCCCACTGAGGCATTACAAAAGGGACAGGAGGGAACGTGTGTGTAATGCCTTTGAGAAAGCGTGTAACCACAGGGGACTTGAAAAGAGAAGGCTGATCAGGAAGCCGCAAGAAGGCGGAGATGGCAGCAAGATAACCTTTCAGGGTGCCCAGGGCAGAGCCCTGCCGGGCCAGAGAAAGAAGGAAGAGGAGAACCTCAGAAAGAGGGGCGGAAAGGGGATCCACAGCCTTTGCTGTGCACCATGCCACAAATTTGTTCCACCGGCAGGCGTATACCGACTTTGTGGAGGGACGCCTGGCTGCCAGAATGATATCACAGACTTCAGGAGGCAAGTCAAATGGCATCAACTGCCGCCGCTCAATCTCCACGCATGGAGGTGGAGGCTGGACAGGTTCGGGTGGAGGACCGTCCCCTGCTGCTGCGACAGAAGATCCTCCCGAAGGGGCAGACGTATCGGGGGATCGGTCAACAGACTGAGTAGCTCGGGATACCAGTATCTTCGTGCTCAATCCGGAGCCACCAAGATGACTTGGGCCCGGTCGCGCCTGATCTTCTTCAGCACTCTGGGCAGAAGTGGTATAGGCGGAAAGGCGTACAACAGACCGCAACTCCACTCGTGACGAAAAGCGTCGCCGAGCGAGTGCCGCCTTGGAAATTCCAACGCGCAGAACTGCTGACATTGCGCGTTCTCTTCGGTGGCGAATAGATCTAACCAAGGCTCTCCCCACTGCTGAAAGAGGCCTTGCACCACTTCGGAGTTCAGACGCCATTCGTGATCCATCATGCACCGGCGGCTGAGTTCGTCTGCTCTGGCGTTCAGAGAGCCCGCCAGATGTTGAACCATCAGGGTGACGCCCTGGTGTTCCAGCCATGTCCAGAGGCGCAGAGCCTCCTGACAAAGGGTCCACGGCCCCACCCCGCCCTGTTTGTTGCAATACCACATGGCGGTGTTGTTGTCTGTGAACACCTGCACTACACTTCCCCGATAAGGGGAAAGGAATGCCTTCAGTGCAAGCTGGATCTCCCGCAGCTCCAATAGGTTGATATGGATCCGGGACTACGCCGGAGACCAGAGGCCTCTGATCTCCGCCTCTCCCATGTGGCCCCCCCATACCAGGAGGGACACATCCATCACCACTACGTGCTCCGGTTGGGGTAGGGATCTGCCACTGACCCAATCGCAGACCGTGAGCAACCACTGCAACTGTCTTGCAGTGCCCTCTGAGATCAGGACATGGTCGGACAGGTTGCCCCGATGCTGGGCCCACTGGAACTTCAGGTCCCACTGCAGAGCCCGCATCCGCCACCTGGCGTGATGTCCTAGCAGGATGCAGGAGGCCATCAGACCCAGCAGCCGCAGCACCAACCTGACCGAAACTAGGGACAAAGGCTGAAAGATCGGAATCAGAGCTTGAATATCCCGAACCCGCTATTCCAGAGGATAGACCCGGAACTGCGCCGAGTCCAGAACCGCTCCAATAAAAAGGAGCGTCTGGGAGGGACTCAGATGAGACTTCGGCACGTTGATGGAGAACCCCAACAAATGCAGGAGGTCGGCCGTAGTCTGGAGGTGGGAGATGACTGCCTGGGGCGAGCCCTCCTTCAACAGCCAGTTCTCGAGATAGGGGAAGACTGGAACCCCCAATCTGCGCAGGTGAGCTGCGACCACCGCCATCACTTTCGTGAACACCCGAGGAGCACTGGTGAGGCCGAAGGGGAGAACGGTAAACTGAAAGTGCTCGTGGCCTACTGTGAACCACAGGTAACGCCGGTGGGCCCGCAGGACGGGGATGTGGAAATAAGCGTCCTGCAAGTCCAACGCTACCATCCAGTCTCCAGGGTCTAGGGCAGCCAGAACCTGAGCTAGGGTGAGCATCTTGAACTTCTCCTTCCGGAGGAAGGCGTTGACGCTCCTGAGGTCCAAGATAGGGCGTAGGCTCCCTTTGCCCTTCTTGGGAACCAGAAAGTAGTGGTAATAACAACCACGACCTACTTCTGGGCCAGGAACGCATTCGATAGCCCCCTTGGCCAAGAGGGCCGTAACTTCCTCCTGCACAAGTCGCAAGTAATCCCCCGAAATTCGGTGGTACTGTGGTGGCATGGCTGGAGGGGTCAATATAGGTCAGAGGCTCCCCCCTATTACATTTACATTGGTAATATATCCCAGAAATTAAATGGCTGGAGGGGTCGCCTCGAAGGGGAGGGAGAAGCCCCTTCGGCGATTTGCAGCACCCACCTGTCCGATGTGATGGTACGTCAGTGGAGCAGGTGATGACGAACTCTGCCTCCCACGGGCGTGGAATGGGCCTGAATGCTTGGACTAGGAGGGCTTTGTGAGAAAGTGGCTCTGTATATACTGTTCCTTAATAGGTACAGGGTGTACAGAGTCCACAGTCCCCAGAGGCTTGGCAGAGGCTAAAGTTAGATATAACCTTACTCTTTAAAGTGGTAGATTGGTCGAGCAGTAAGGCAGTATCAGAGGATAGTGTAAAGCATTTGTTGTACACACTCAGTCAGCAAATGGTCTCACACACTCAATAACTGAACTCTAGGCCAATGGTTTATATATAAAAAATATATGCTTGTTTTATTTTAGAACCAACAATTGGATTTAAAATATACTTTCTCAGAATGAGATGCTTTATATAAATACTTTTGCAATATGCAATTGACTTTTGTAAACAGTTACAAGTGGTTGCAATAGGCAACTCTATTTTAACCACAACAATGCATTGAGCTCAATAGAAATTTCAAGTTATTTGCAACAGATTACTTTTAGGATTACTTTTGAGTTCCAGGACTGGATCCTAGATTCAGTCCTGGGTCAGTACTTAGAATCAAGTGATGAAAGTCGACTTAATTACTGTGATGATTTTTAGACAATATTTTGCTATTTTAAAAGTTGACACTTAGAAAATATTTCAAAGAAAACAGTCAATGATTCCCTATGGAAGAAAATTCAAGTTGCAGGTACAGTATGTTCTCGTTACTTTTGTAATCCAGTACTGGGTGCCTAGACTCAGTACTGGGACCTTTATCCAAAACAGGTAAGTAATTACGTTTTCAGATATTATACAATTTTTAAAGAATATTTAAAGATTGCAGAAATTGACACTTAAAAGAAATTTCACAGAAAAACAGTCAATGATTTCCTATGGGAGAAAATTGGGTTACTGGTAAGTACAGTTTTAAGTATTTTTCAGAGTCAGTGCTGGGCGCCAAGATCCAGCACTGGGAGCTCACCTAAGAGCAGGTGAGTATTTTCGTTTTCGTTACTTGGCTGATTTTTGGTGAATATTTTAAGATTTTAAAAGTCCACACTTAGAAGAAATTTCAGGAAAAAGCCAGTCAATGTTACCCTATGAAGAAAATAGTGTTATCGGTTTAAAGGTAAGTACTCGACTGGCAGAGTTGAGGTTCTTGGCATAGACTCAGGGGTCCCCCAGGGTCAGGTAGGTACAGTTGGTTCACCCTCAGCAACTCTAGGGCGGCCGGGTGCAGAGAGAGTTAGGCCCAATGTTATCCTATGAGGGATAGGGGGGCCTTGGTTGGTGGCTGCTGACTAGCAAGCCACGCGGCTGTGGGAGCTGGGCTCCTGGTCACTTACTCAGGGCAAGTGGGGAAGTAGGTAGGTGTAGAGGTTGCACTGCCAGGGCCACTCGGGCGGCTGGGTGCAGGGTGCTTTTGAGCGTTCGGGCGCTCAATTTATTTCAATGGGAAATCTCCGGTTTAGAAAAAGACTGCAAGCTCGGGGACGAGGATTCTTCAGGTGCCACCACCACTTCGAGAGGTAAGTTGGGTAGTTGGAGGATAGGTAGGTACCCCGGGATTGGGCACAGGGGGCCGCGGGGTGCCGCGTGCAGGGGTGCCTTTTGGTGTCGGGAAATCTTACCCTCTGTTGATCGCGGTAGGGGGGGCACCTTGTTCTGAGGCTGCAGGCTTCTTCAGGAGTGTCGTGGGAGGTCCTTGGGTGCCAGACTCGGGGTCACAGTCGCCGTGGGGTCGTCCTCTTGGTCTTTGTTCACTCCGGCACTTGCCAGGCTTGGCTGGTGCAGAGTGTGCTGGGTTCGCGGTTCCGGGCTGCTGCCAGGGATTAGAGGTAGGTTTTGAGTAGAGCCTCTACTCATGGGAGTCCCAGGGGCTTAGAGCCAAAAGGTAGCCAGGTCCTCCTGGGTTTGTGAGGTTGCTGGCCACAAGAGATGCCGGGTTGGAGCAGGAGCAAGTTCGAGGGTCGACAGGCCGGTAGGGCTGGGGCCAAAGCAGTTGGAGTCTTCCTCTTCTTAGCAGCTGCAGAGCAGGTCTTCTTTCTTCTTGCTCTTCTTTGTATTTTGGAATCTGGAATCTGGGGAAGGAAGGTTCAGGGTGCCCCTAAATACTAAATTTAGGGGCGTTACAGGTAGGTGAAGGGCAGGGACCAATGGGTCCCTGTCCTGGGGTGGGTACACCCCCTATCCTGCCTCTCTCATGTGGGAGGGGGGCAGTAGCCTAGTCCCTGATAGGGTAGGGCTTCCCATCTTCAAGATGGCGAGATCCCGGAGATGTGCTTCACCTCGTCTCTCCTAACTGAGGGGTGGGGTTGGCAGGCTGGCACAACCCTGTCCTTATTTGGGGTTTCCGGCCAAAGCTTCCCGCCAGAGGGGGGGGTTGCGTGGCCTGGGGAAGCTCACCGAGGCGGCATGCCTTTGAAGCTCCCCCCTGCCCATCCTGGGGGAGGAGATTTAGCACCTCGCCCAGGATGTGCATTGTTGCAGGCCCAAGAGAGCAGGGGCTCTACCACCCAGTGGTCCAGCAACATGTCTGCTGTGTGGCAGCCTAGGCAGCCTCAGAGCAGATGTAGATTGTAGGTTAGGTTTAAGGGGGCATCTCTAAGATGCCCTCTGGGGTGCTTGGTACATTAAATCCCACACTGGCATCAGTGTGGGTTTAATGTGCTGAGAAGTTTGATACCAAACTTCCCAGTCTTCAGTGTTGCCATTATGGTGCTGTGGAGTTCGTGTTTGACGAGCTCTCAGCACCATGTACTCTTAAATGGCAGCACTGCACTTACAGTGCTCAGGAATGGACCTGGGTACTGTATGGGCATAGGGCTCCTGCTCCTGTGCCCACACCATTGGCATAAGGCACCCAGGGGGGTGGGTGATGCATGCCATGGCAGTGTAGGTTATGGGCATGGCACACAGGGATGTGTGCCATGTCGACTTTGTTTTGTCGTGCACCCAGACACCCAGCCTGCAAAGGCAGTGTGTGTGTGTAAGGGTACAGGGCCCCTAAGGTTGGTACAATGAGTGCTGCAGCCCTTAGGGGCCTTCCCTGGTCACCATTTACTAGGGGCTGACATGTGGCCAGGGTTTGCCAATTTGGGTTTTGTGTGTTTTAGGGAAGGAACATAGGCCCTGGGCACCTGATTGGCAGGGGTCTAGGGCACACTCAGTCAAAGTACATTCTACAATTCAGCAAAAAGTGGGGGCATACCATGCAAGAAAGATGGCACTTTCTAACACAACACCGGGGCGGCACCGGAGGGGTCGTAAGGTCGACCGGTGTCGACTGGGATTCAGGCATGGATCCCGCGGGGGCCTGCGGTGTCTGGACCGGAGACTGCGCCGGAGCCGCCGGCTTGCTAGGTCTCCCAGTCGAGCCCGCGGGGCCCGAAGGCGCGCCGGCAGGCGTCGATGGCGGAGCCAGGCTCCTCATGGCCACGAGGAAGGCACTGATCTCCGCCGGAGTCGCGTCAGACCCAGGGACCGGAGGGAATGGGGTAGGACGGGGGAGGTGCCACCCGATCCCTCAGCCGAGTCGTGCAACCGGCGAGGGGAGTCAGAAGAGCGATGTCGCCTCTTCGACTTCTTGCTGTGCTTCGACTTACCAGAGTGCGAAGACTTCGACCCCGACTGCCGGATTTCGAGCAGATTGCGGGACCGCTCCCGCCTAGCCTTCGAGGTCAAGGCCCGGCAGTCGAGGCACGACTCGGCATCGTGGTCGACCCCAAGGCAATAGAGACACCGGCGGTGGTGATACGTGACCGACATCAGTTGGTGACAGGCGTCACAAGGTTTGAATCCAGGCATCCCTACCGGCACCAGCGTCGAGGTCGACTGGAAATAGAACCAAAAGAGTTCAAAAAGTTTAGAAAAAAAGTGACTAAAAAGGTATGCTCTTCCTGGATCGGAGCTTACTGGCGCGGAAAAAATAAGAACTGACATCAGCGCGCGAGGGCGGTGTATAAGTACTCCGACGACGTCATTCCGGCGACGGACGCGGAGCCGCAGACGACGCGCAAGGGTATTGCTGACGAAAAATCTTTCCGGATCCAGCCTGACGCCTGGGGATATTCTAAGGTGAGGAATCTAACGAACGTGTTTCTTTCAGATACAAACACACTGCCCTTGCAGGCTGAGTGTCTGGGTACAAGACAAAACAAAGAGTCAACATAGAACACATCCCTGTGTGCCATGCCCACCACCTACACTGCCCTGGCATGCATTAGCCACCCCTCTAGCTGGGTGCCCTATGCCAGTGGTGTGGGCACAGGAGCATGAGCCCTGTGCCCGTACAGTACCCAGGTCCATTCCTGGGCACTGTAAGTGCAGTGCTACCATTTAAGAGTATATGGTGCTGGGAGCTCGTCAAACACGAACTCCACAGCACCATGATGGCAACACTGATGTCTGAGAAGTTTGGTATCAAACTTCTCAGGACATTAAACCCGCACTGATGCCAGTGTGGGGTTTAATGTACAAAGCACTACAGAGGGCATCTTAGAGAAGCCCCCTGAAACCTAACCTACAATCCACGTCTTGTCTGAGAGGCTGCCACACAGCAGACATGTTGCTGGACCCCTGGGTGGAGAGCCCCTGCTTTCTTGGGCATGCAACAATGCACATCCTGGGCGAGGTGCTAGGTCTCCTCCCCCAGGATAAGCAGGGGGAAGCTTCAAAGGCATGCCGCCTTTGTGAGCTTCTCCAGGCCACTTGCTGTACTCAGCAACTGGCCCCCACCGGTTCTGACCCCCACTCTGGCGGGAAGACTGTCCGGAAACTCCAAGTAAGGACAGGGGATGTGCCAGCCCTGCCAACCCCACCCCTCAGGTGGGGGAGGCGAGGTGAAGAACAAGTTACTAACCTTCGGTAACGATGTATCTGTAAGAAACATTAGTTAGTTAGATTCCTCACCTTAGAATATCCCCAGGCGTCAGACTGGATCCGGAAGATTTTTCGTCAGCAATACCCCTTGCGCGTCGCTAGGCGTCGTCTGCGGCTCCGCGTCCGTCGTCGGCGTCGTGCGCCGGGATGACGTCGTCGGAGTACTTAGACGCCGCCCTCGCGCGCTGACGTCAGTTCTTGTACATAGCCTTCCGCGCCAGGAACGCAGAGCCATGCAAAGACCGACACTGGTGCCAAAAATAAAATCTAGGGGCCTGAAAGGACAACCTTAACCCTAGATGTCAGTTCGCAGAACGGGGAGGATGGGTGGGTCGGTGAGGAATCTAACTAACTAATGTTTCTTACAGATACATCGTTACCGAAGGTTAGTAACTTGTTCATCTGAAAGAAACACGTTAGTTAGATTCCTCACCTTAGAATAGATACCCAAGCAATACCATCCCCGGTGGTGGGTCTGCGAACCAAGATCACACCAGAAAGTCCTGGAGGACAGAACGGCCAAAGAAGCCATCCCTCCGGACTTGGCTGTCAAGGCAATAATGCCTGGCAAACGTGTGTAGCGAAGCCCACGTTGCCGCCTGACAGATGTCCTGCAAAGGGACACCCCGTCCCAAAGCAGTAGTAGCCGCTGTGGCCCGAGTAGAATGGGCGCGCAGCCCAACAGGAGGGTCCTTTTTAGCCAAGGAATAGCAGATTTTTATACACAAAACGACCCACCGAGAGATGGTTCGCTTGTGCACAGCCTTCCCCTTCTTAGCGCCCACGTACCCAACAAAAAGCTGGTCGTCCACCCGGAACTGTTTGGTGCGGTCCAGATAAAAGGAGAGCGCACGTTTTGGGTCCAGACGGTGGAGCCTCTCTTCCTCTTTGGAAGGATGCGGAGGCGGAAAGAAGGTGGGCAAGGTGACAGACTGCCCAAGGTGAAATGGAGTCACCACTTTAGGAAGAAAGGAGGGACGAGGCCGAAGGACAACCTTGTCCGGATGAACAGATAGAAAAGGAGGCTTTGAAGATAAAGCCTGGAGCTCACTCACCCGTCTAGCCGAGGTGATGGCTACCAGAAAAGCAGTCTTTAGAGTTAGAAGACGAAGAGGGCAATTGTGAAGAGGCTCGAAGGGAGCGCACATCAGGAATGTCAAAACCAGATTCAAGTCCCACTGAGGCATTACAAAAGGGACAGGAGGGAACGTGTGTGTAATGCCTTTGAGAAAGCGTGTAACCACAGGGGACTTGAAAAGAGAAGGCTGATCAGGAAGCCGCAAGAAGGCGGAGATGGCAGCAAGATAACCTTTCAGGGTGCCCAGGGCAGAGCCCTGCCGGGCCAGAGAAAGAAGGAAGAGGAGAACCTCAGAAAGAGGGGCGGAAAGGGGATCCACAGCCTTTGCTGTGCACCATGCCACAAATTTGTTCCACCGGCAGGCGTATACCGACTTTGTGGAGGGACGCCTGGCTGCCAGAATGATATCACAGACTTCAGGAGGCAAGTCAAATGGCATCAACTGCCGCCGCTCAATCTCCACGCATGGAGGTGGAGGCTGGACAGGTTCGGGTGGAGGACCGTCCCCTGCTGCTGCGACAGAAGATCCTCCCGAAGGGGCAGACGTATCGGGGGATCGGTCAACAGACTGAGTAGCTCGGGATACCAGTATCTTCGTGCCCAATCCGGAGCCACCAAGATGACTTGGGCCCGGTCGCGCCTGATCTTCTTCAGCACTCTGGGCAGAAGTGGTATAGGCGGAAAGGCGTACAACAGACCGCAACTCCACTCGTGACGAAAAGCGTCGCCGAGCGAGTGCCGCCTTGGAAATTCCAACGCGCAGAACTGCTGACATTGCGCGTTCTCTTCGGTGGCGAATAGATCTAACCAAGGCTCTCCCCACTGCTGAAAGAGGCCTTGCACCACTTCGGAGTTCAGACGCCATTCGTGATCCATCATGCACCGGCGGCTGAGTTCGTCTGCTCTGGCGTTCAGAGAGCCCGCCAGATGTTGAACCATCAGGGTGACGCCCTGGTGTTCCAGCCATGTCCAGAGGCGCAGAGCCTCCTGACAAAGGGTCCACGACCCCACCCCGCCCTGTTTGTTGCAGTACCACATGGCGGTGGTGTTGTCCGTGAACACCTGCACGACACTTCCCCTGACAGAGGGAAGGAAGGCTTTCAGTGCAAGCCGGATCGCTCTCAACTCCAACAGGTTGATGTGGAGACGAGACTCCGCCGGAGACCAGAGGCCTCTGATCTCCGCCTCTCCCATATGGCCACCCCATCCCAGGAGGGACGCATCCGTCACTACGACATGCTCCGGTTGGGGAAGGGAGAGGCTCTTGCCCTTGACCCACTCGCGGTCCGTGAGCCACCACTGCAACTGCTGTGCAGTACCCTCCGAGATCAAGACATGGTCGGACAGGTTGCCGTGATGCTGGGCCCACTGAAACTTCAGGTCCCACTGCAGAGCCCGCATGCGCCGCCTGGCGTGATGCACTAGTAGGATGCAGGAGGCCATCAGCCCCAGAAGCCGCAACACTAGCCTGACCGAAACCCGGGATAGAGGCCGAAAGATGGGAATCAGGGCCTGTATATCCCGGACCCGCTGTTCCGGAGGATGGACCCGGAACTGCGCCGAATCGAGAACCGCTCCGATGAAGAGGAGCTTCTGAGAGGGGCTCAAGTGTGACTTCGGCACGTTGATGGAAAACCCCAGCAAATGCAGGAGATCCGCCGTAGTCTGGAGGTGGGAGACGACTGCCTGGGGCGAGCCCGCCTTCAACAACCAGTCGTCGAGATAGGGGAAGACTGGGACCCCTGATCTGCGCAGATGAGCTGCGACCACCGCCATCACTTTCGTGAACACCCGAGGGGCACTGGTGAGGCCGAAGGGGAGCACGGTAAACTGAAAGTGCTCTTGGCCCACCGTGAACCGCAGGTAACGCCGGTGGGCCGGCAGGACGGGGATATGGAAATATGCGTCCTGCAAGTCCAACGCTACCATCCAGTCTCCAGGGTCTAGGGCAGCTAAAACCTGAGCCAACGTGAGCATCTTGAACCTCTCCTTTCGGAGGAAGGCATTGACGTTCCGGAGGTCCAAGATAGGGCGCAGGCCCCCCTTGCCCTTCTTGGGAACCAGAAAGTAGTGGGAATAACAACCACGACCTACTTCTGGACTCGGAACGCGCTCGACGGCCCCCTTGGCCAAGAGAGCCGAAACTTCCTCGCGGAGAAGATCCAAATGATCCCCCGAGATACAGTGGTGCTGCGGTGGCATGGCTGAAGGGGTCGTCTCGAAGGGTAGGGAGTAGCCCCTTCGGACGATTTGCAGCACCCACCTGTCCGATGTTATGGACCGCCAGTGGAGCAGGTGATGGCGAACTCTGCCGCCCACTGGCGTGGTATGGGCCTGAAAGCTCGGACTAGGAAGGCTTTGAGGCGGATGCTGCCGGGGTGGATGTGGGCTGACCACGTTGGCCTCCATTTCCGCCACGGCGGAAGCCACGTCCGCGACCGCGCGCAGGTTGGTTCTGCGGCTGGTGGCTTTGCGGACGGGAGGAGGCGCCCCTTCCTTGGCCACGAAAGGGGCGAAAAGCGGAGGTGTGCGCCCGCGGAGCCGAGAGGCCCAAGGACTTGGCCGTAGCCCGGGAGTCCTTAAAACGGTTCAGCGCACTGTCCGCCTTCTCACCAAACAGGCGAGTGCCATCAAAGGGCATGTCCATGAGGGTGTTCTGGACATCCCCGGAAAATGACGTGGACCGCATCCAGGCGTGGCGGCGGAGCGCCACCGTGGTGGAAATCGCCCGACCTAGCGAGTCCGTGGTGTCAAGCCCACATCGTATGGCGTGCCGTGCCGCATCCCTCCCATCGGCCAAAGCCTGGGTAAGACGCGTCCGGACCTCCTCCGGACACAGGGGCAGCACGTCCTCCACCGTATCCCACAGGGAATGGGAATAACGGTCCAAGAGACAGGCGGTATTTAAGGACCGCAGGCCCAAACTAAGGGACGAGAACAGTTTCTTGCCAAACTGCTCGAGTCTCTTGGAATCCCGGTCCGGCGGAGCGGTCGGGAAGGAGGATTGGGAAGTAGAGGCCTGGATAACCAGACTCTCGGGGGTGGGGTGTTGGGACAGGAAACTGGGGTCGCCCGGAGCAGGGCGGTGGCGCCTGGCAACGTTCCTATCCACAGGAGGAACTGTGGAGGGCTTGGACCAGGTGCCCTGCAGAACGTCAGTGAGGGCCTCGTTGAACGGCAGCAGAGGCTCAGTGGAGCTTGCTGAGGTTTGAAGCACCTCAGTGAGGATGTTGGTCCTCACAGCCACGGCAGGCAACTCGAGCCCAAGGGCCTCAGCCGCCTTGCGCAGCACCACAGAAAATGCTGCACCCTCCTCCGAAGCCACGGTCGGAGGAGAAGTGAATCCAGCGTCTGGCGAGGTGTCCAGTCCGCTGGCCTCCCCCAGTTCATCTGCCCAGTCCTGAGAAAGCTGTGACTGAACAGCCAGAGGGTCCTCGAACCCCTCCCAGTCGCCCCCTTCTTCCGATTCCTGATAAACAGGAGGAATGATCGGAACCGGACTGTAGAGATGGTAGGACTCAAGCGGCGTCGGATGCGGCGTCGGCGGACGCCGTGCCGGCGTCGGGTCCGGATGAGGGCTAAACCGGGGCGTCGGCGTCACAGGCGTCGGCGGCGCCGGTGACGGCGTCGGTGGTTCAGGCGTCGGCGCCGGTGGAGGAGTGACAAGGTCAACCGGCGTCGACTGGGGCCCAGGCAAGGGCCCCGCGGGGACCTGCGGCGTCGAGACCGGAGTCGTCGACGGCGCCGGGGCCGGAGCCGCCGGCACGCGAGGTCGCCCAGTCGAGTCCGCGGGGCCCGAAGGCGCGCCAGCGGGCGTCGACGGCGGGGCCAGGCTCCTCATGGCCGAGAGGAAGGCACTGATCTCCGCCGGCGCCGCGTCAGCCCCAGGGACCGGAAGGTATGGGGGCGGACGCGGCACCTGCGGCTCCGCCGGAGCCGCGGGGGTGGAACCACTTGGACCCTCGGCCGAGTCCCGCGACCGGCGAGGGGAGTCCGAAGAGCGATGTCGCCGCTTGGACTTCTTAGAGTGTTTGGACTTACCCGACGACTTGGAGCCCGACGAGCGATGGTGGCGTCGGCTAGGGCTCCGCGAGCGATCCTTGGACCTCCTCCTGGACCGGGATCGCGCACGACGCGGAGCCGAGTGGCGAAGCTCCAGAAGCTTGCGGGACCGCTCCCGCCTAGCCTTCGAAGTCAGGGCCTGACAGTCGTTGCACGACTCCGCGTCGTGGTCGAGGCCTAAGCAGTAGAGGCACCGGCGGTGGTGATCGGTCACCGACATCAGTCGATGACCATCTTCACAAGCCTTGAACCCAGGCATCCTACCGGCACCAGATGTCGACAGACAAGGATCAAAAATGATCAAAAAGATTTAGTCAAAAAAGACTAAAAGGGGTAGCTCTCCCGGATCTGCGCTTACTGGCGCGGAAAAAAGAAGAACTGACGTCAGCGCGCGAGGGCGGCGTCTAAGTACTCCGACGACGTCATCCCGGCGCACGACGCCGACGACGGACGCGGAGCCGCAGACGACGCCTAGCGACGCGCAAGGGGTATTGCTGACGAAAAATCTTCCGGATCCAGTCTGACGCCTGGGGATATTCTAAGGTGAGGAATCTAACTAACGTGTTTCTTTCAGATGCACATCTCTGGGCCCTCGACATCTTGAAGATGGGGAGCCCTACCCAATCACAGGAGAGTGGCAGGACAGGGGGTGTACCCACCCCAGGACAGGGACCCAGTGGTCCCTGCCCTTTACCTACCTGTAACGCCCCTAAATTTATTATTTAGGGGAACCCTGAACCTTCCTTCCTTAGATTCCAGATTCTAAAACAGCAAAGAAGATCAAGAAGAAAGAAGACCTGCCGTGCAGCTGCTAAAAAGAGGAAGACACCAACTGCTTTGGCCCCAGCCCTACCGGCCTGTCGACCCTCGAACCTGCTCCTGCTAAATCCCGGCCCCTCCTGTGGCCAGCAACCTCACAAACCCCGGAGGACCTGGCTACCTTGTGACTCAGAGCACCTGGGACTCCCACGAGCAGTGGCTCTGCTCACAGCAAGTATCTAACCCCTGGCATCAGCCCGGAACCGCAAACCCTGCACACTCTGCACCTGCCAAGCCTGGCCTGTGCCGGAGTGGACAAAGACACCGAGAACGTCCCCCCAGCGACTGTGACCCCCAATCCGGCACCAAAGGACCCACCTCAACGCTCCGGGCGACGCCTGCAGCCTCAGAACCAGGGACCCCCCCCAACCGTGATCAACAGAGGGTAAGATTTCCCGACACCAAAAGGCACCCCTGCACCCGGCGGCCCCCTGTGTCCGACTCCTGGGTACCTACCTATCCTCCAACTACCCAACTTACCTCTCGAAGTGGTGGTGGCACCTGAAGAATCGTCGTCCCTGAGTTTGCAGCCTTTTTTCGTCCTTGAGCTTTTCCATAGCAATCCATTGAGCGCCCGAAGGTTCAAAAGCACCCTGCACCCATCCGCCCGAGTTGCCCTGGCAGTGCAACTTCTACTCCTATCAACTTCCTCATTTGCCCTGAGCAAATGACCAGGAGCCCAGCTCCCACAGCCGCGTGGCCTGCTAGTCAGCAGCCACCAACCAAGGGCCCCCTGCCTTCCATAGGATAACATTGGGCCTAACTCACTCTGCACCCGGCTGCCCCTGTGCCGCTGAGGGTGCAACAACTGTACTTACCTGACCCTGGGAGACCCCTGAGTCTATGCCCAGAACCTTAACTCTGCCAGTCGAGTACTTACCCAAAAGCCAATAACTCACTTTTCTTCCATAGGGTAACCTTGACTGGTTTTCTCTGAAATTTCTTCTAAGTGTGGAGTTTCTAAACTTTAAAATATTCACCTAAAATCAACTGAGAAACGAAAACGGAAATACTCACCCGCTATTAGGAGAGATCCCAGTGCTGGATCTTGGTGCCCAGCACTGGATTACAAAAGTAACTAGAACATACTTCACCGGTAACCTGAACTTTCTCCCATAGGAAACCATTGACTGTTTTTCCGTGAAATTTCTTGTGTCGATTTTGCAAACTTATAAATATTCCTTAAAAATCGCCTGTGTAACTTAAACGCAGTTTCTCAACTGCTTACAGGTGGTACACTAGTGCTGGATCTAGGCTTCAATGCTGACCTAGAAAAAGTAACCATAACCCCACTTACCTGCCAAGTGAATTTCCTTCCATAGGATAAAATTGGTAATTTGATTAGAAAAAGTTTCTAAGTGTCAACTTTTAAAATAGCAAAATATTGTTTAAAAATCACAACAGTAACTAAAACGTATTTACTCACTTGTTTCCAAGAACTGTCCCAGGACTGAATCTAGGATCCAGTCCTGGAATTAGAAAAGTAATCCTGAAAGTAATCAATTGCACATAACTTAAAATTCCCATTGAGCTAAATGTATTATTGTGTTTGAAATTGTGTTGCCTTTTGCAACAACTGTAACTACTGTAGTCAAAAGTCTATTGCCTATTGAAAGTATTTAACTAAAGTATCTCATTCTGAGAAAGTATATTTTGACACCACTGTTGGTTCTAAAATAAAACAACCATTTTTTTTTTATAAATAAACCATTGGCCTAGAGTTCAGTTATTGAGTGTGTGAGACCATTTGCTGACTGAGTGTGTACAACAAATGCTTTACACTGTCCTCTGATACTACCTTACTGCTCAAGCAGGCTACCACTTTAGAGAGTAAGGTTATATCTAACTTTAAACTCTGCCAAACCTCTGGGGACTGTGGACTCTGTACACACTGTACCTATTTGGGAACAGTATATACAGAGCCACTTTCTTACAGATGCCTGAAGAATCTCCCTTGGAGTAAAGGAATTACTCCCCTGCAAGGCAGGCACCAAAGACGCATCTGACTGGTTTGCATCTCCGAAACTCCCGCCGGACTCCGAAGAATTTTGCAACACAGGACGTGGGTTTCCGTGGTTTTAGAGGTCAATCAGTGCCCACAGCAAGTGTGAGGCCCGTATCCCTCGTGGCGACCGTGCAACCCGAACCACTGGACACTGCGTCACTTTGCAGAAGCATCAGCTTTACAACGACTCCTGCAGCTGAGCTTTGGGTTACTTGTAGCCCTGACCCAGAGCAGCATTTGCACCGTAGGTTGCCCACCTACACTCCACAAGTGTTCTGTGAGCTGGCCCTTTGTATTTTTTCTCGAGGGCCCTTCGCGATCCCTAGTCCATCAACTGGTGGGTTCCTGTGAAGGCAACTTTACTTCTAATTGGGCTTCCCTGGTTGCTCGAGACGTGCCCTGACTCTCCATCGCTTGGTGAGTCCCCAGGACCTTGTTGGTACGCACCGAAGCATCTTTTCTCTTCCTGCATGGGTTACTGTTGCCAAGGCTTGTTGGGTCCAATCCGGGCACCGACACCACAGCACTCGACATCCTTCGTGAGACAGCTCGAATCCAGCTCCTGGTCATCGTCGACGCCTCCTGTTCCTCGTGGCTGCAGAGTCAAGCCTCACCTCTTCGCACCTGAAGCACCCAACATCGGTGGGCATTCGTCTATCATGCCCCTGGTCACCCAGACTCTGTCCCCTCTGCTTTCAAGTTATTCTGATCTTCGATTCAGGCTTGGATCACATTGGACACTTCTTCCCGGCAGCAGCACTTTGCAGCAGATCGCCATTGAAATCAACGACGATTCCCGACACCATTTGACACCTACGCACCCGGCTTCCCTTGGTGAGTCAACTCGAGTACTACGGTGCTCCAGTGGGTGAGGGCCCTAGAAACTACCCCCCCCCTCCCAAGTCAAAAGGGGTTTGCTCAAAGTCCTCTCCTAAGTGTCCTTAACTTCTAAAATTCCAACTGCAACTTTTCCATTGAATAGTACGGGACTCGTGCCTGTGTTCTCACACTGCACGCGTCCCCCATGGGTCCCCTGTGTCACTACCTTGGGTGGTTCCGTGGGGTCCCAGCGATTCTACGTGCTCTAGGCACTGTGTCTAGTCAAGTTGTGGTTCTTATACCACTTTCTTAATATATGGTTTGGTCCGCCCCTAGGGCCCACTGTATATTGTGCTATTTACTGTTGATTTAGAACTGTAATATTGTGCATCTTAGACTCCAATCTCAAAGAGATTAGTAGTGAGTGTTTAGAAATAAATACATACATTTTATATATACCTTGTGTGGTTCTCCTTTCATTTAGTAGTTCAAGAGGTTATAATCTGGTTAACCAAGCTGCTTTACACTCCTTCAAGACTTGGCCTGAAGGCTGCTCTCCATAGCTACCACTAGGATAGCTTTAAATAAAGGTCGTCTTTAAACCCATCATCAATAAGGGTGTTTTGGACTGGTGCAAGGTGCCCACAATAACCAGTGGACAGCATATGTCAGGCCAACTTCTCACATTGGTGTGCAGCAGTTGAATTCAAGCTTGCTATTGCTTTACCAGATAATCTCTTCGAGTGTCTAACTGTAAACCACGATAGGTACATATAAATCAAGCCTAGAATAAAGTAAGTTCTACTGAACTTGGGGTTGTTTTAGAAAAGGGACCAGCACACCCCTTTTCCCCCAACTCAAGAGAGTCTAGTAGCTCCCACTAGGTTAGGTAGGTGCAACACCTCACTACACTAATGGGTCTTCAAGTCCTGAAGCCAGTGGCTCCTTGACTTCCAACTATGACCATCTCACATTCGTAGAATTGAGAAACATGTGTACACCTAGGAAGTTGAAGACGGGGTGGAGTGCAAACACTCAACGCCTCATGGAGGCTTTACTGTTGGATGATCTAAGAAAGACCCCAGAGTCTGATGAGGTAGGCAGGTTGGGTGGGGCAGCAGAAGAGGAAAGGCCACAAGGGGACGATACCTATGACCAGGAATCTGAAACTGACCAGGAGGATCCAGATCATTCTAACCTGGAAAATCCAATCCATCCTGAAGGTGAGGGAGAAGGCCTCAGTGGCCCTCTCTATACCCCACCTGGAAGGGTTGGTGGTGTGCCAAGAAGATCAAGATCTCCTTCCCTGGAGTCTAATTATTGTGGTGCATCTGGAGGGACCTCTGTCTCTCATAGGACCATTTTCCCCCCAGAAGGGGGGAGTCCTCTTATGAGAGAAAATGCAGACTGATCCAGTTTGAAGAAGCTAAGCTTAGGATAAAGAGGGAATAGTTAGCATTGGACAGGGAATCCCTGGAGCTCCAGAGAGCTTCACATAGTGGGGGGCTAGAGCCCCAGGGTGGCAGCAAGTGTCCCTAGAAGTAGAGATCATAATCATGACCATAGGAACCTAAACAAGATTGTCCCTCCCTACCAGAGTGGGGATGATGTCCACAAATTGATAACTGCACTGGAGCAGGGCCTGGAAAGTACAGTGGGTCCCTCAGGAGCAGTGGACAGCAATCTCGTGGCTCTCTTTTGCAGACAAAGGTAGAGACAAGCTCCTCACTGTAAGAGAAGAGGATGCTGACAATTACACAGGCTTGAAAAATGGTTTGGCCTAACCACTGAACAGTACAGGATGAAGCTCCGAGATACCCAAAAGGCACAGATTCAAGACTGGGTTGACTTTGTAGATTGTGTTATTAAGGCTCTGGAGGGCTGGTTACTTGGCAGTAAGGTGTGTGATTTTAAAGGATTGTACAACTTAATTATGAGGGGAGCAGATCCTTAATTGTCAAAATCAGCTGTTGCATCAGTACCTGGTGGACTCAGATATGACCTCTCTCCCCAAGAATTGGTTCAGAAGGCAGGCAAATGGGTCAGAACCAGGGTAAGGCAGAAGGTTCAGAACCAAGGTGGTGAATACAAGAAGCAAGATTCCAAAAACTCTGATAAGGGTGGGGACAAGGGTAAAGACCAGAAGTCTTCAAGGGCCCCAAAAATCTGCATCTGGTGGGGAGTCCCAATCAAACAAAGGAAAAGGCCAAAAGAAACCATGGTGTAAAATCTGTAAACAGAAAACCCATTGGACAAGTGATTGTCCCAAGTCCAAAGACTCAAATCCAGCCACCATTGCCCCTAAGGCAACTGTTCCCCCTAGTTCAGCTACAAGTGGTGGTACTCAGAATAAGGGTGTAGTAGGGTTAACCCTGGGTTCTGTGGTGGACTCTGGGCTAGTCAGAGTTCCAACTCAGGCTGTACTGATCTGTGATGGAGGCATCGATATGTCCTCCTTTGGGAGTCCCAGTAATCTTGGCAAATACAGAGAGCAGCCTTTAATCAACGGAAAAGAGGCTTCAGCATTCAGGGACACAGGAGCAGATCATACTTGGTGAAATGTACCAAGTGACCAATGCTAGCAATGTCAGGACAGACCATTCCTTGGCAGTTGTTAATTTCTCCTAGGGAGGGGTAACTGGCCTTATGAAAGTTGTGGTAGGTGCAGACCTCCCTGTTAAATGCGTGCTTGGCAATGATTTGGAAACTTCAGCTTGGGCTGAAGTGGAGCTCAGAGCTCATGCAGAAATGTTGGGAATCCCTGCACATGTGTTTGCTGTGACCAGGTCACAGTGACAAATGTCAAAAGCTGAACAGGCCCTGAATCCTGGAAGAATGGACCAGGTGCCTCCCAAGAAAAGGAGCAGCAGGGGTAAGACATTGTCTTCCCTCCTGACTCACGGAAACACATCAGTCTCTTGAGGGAGATCTCAGGCCAGAAGAGGGAACTGTCCCAAATGAGCTTGAACCTGACCAGGTTGAGTTGTTGGGGACATGGGGCCCTTCCAGGGCAGATCTGAGCCAGGAGTATCTGAGCTGTCCTTCTCTTGAACCCCTCAGAAAGCAAGCTGCGGATGAGGCTGCTGGGAATGCTAGTGGAACCCATAAGATATATTGGGATGGGACTCCTGTACTCAGAGAGTAGAGACCCCAAGCCTGGTGCCTTCAGGAGGTTGGTTATACCTCTGAAGTTCAGGGGCTTACCAACAACACTAGCCCATGATATTCCCTTAGCAGGACACCTGGGCCAAAACAAGACTTGGGACAGAATTGTCCCTCACTTTCATTGGCCTCACATGTCTGAAGACACCAAGGAGTTGTGTCGCTCCTGTGTCACCTGTCAAGCCAGTGGTAAGGCAGGTGGTACAACAAAGGCCCCCCTGATACCACTACCTGGGGTGGGGTTTTCCCTTTGAGAGGGTTGGGATTGACATAGTTGGTCCCATGGATCCTCAGACAGCATCTGGGCACAGATGTATACTGGTGGTGGTGGATCATACCACAAGGTACCCAGAAGCAATTCCACGTAGGACCACTACAGCTCCTGTGGTGGCAAGGGCCCTACTTGGAATCCTTTCCAGAGTGGGTTTCCCTAAGGAGGTAGTATCAGACAGGGGTGCAAACTTCATGTCTAGTTACTTAACAGCAATGTGGAAGGAGTGTGGAGTAAATTACAAATTTACCACCCCTTATCACCCACAATGTAATGGGTTGGTTGAAAGGTTCAAAGAAATGCTAAAGGGCATGATTAAAGGTCACCCAGAAAAGCTTAGGCATAGATGGGACATACTTTTGCCCTGCCTTCTATTTGTCTACAAGGAAGTTTCACAGAAGGGCGTTGGTTACAGCCCATTTGAGCATCTGTTTGGACATCCAGTTAGGGGTCCATTGTGTCTGGTGAAAGAAGATGGGAGTTACCTCTCAAACCCCCTAAAGAACCAGTTACTTACCTTCGGTAACGATATATCTGGTAGAGACATAGTCTAGCCGCAGATTCCTTAACTTCGAATATTCCCAGGCGTTCGACTGGTCTGGAAAATTTTGCGCACCAGAACCTCTGCGCGCCGGGGGTGGAGGGGGGTGGGGGGGGGGGGGGCTAGGGTGCGACCGTACGGCTCCGCCATGAAGTCAGCGGAGCCATATATGCCCCGCCCCGGTGCGCCAACATCAGTTTTCGTCAGAAGACTTTTCTGCATCAGGACACGAAGTCACCACCAAAAACTGTGAAAACATGGGAACAGTGTGCAGAAAAAGAAAAGAAAAACAAGGTATGGTGAAAAAAACATCACCTTAGAAAGACAGTGTCAGGCACCATATATTGTAAACTGAGGGAAGGAAAAGAACAGAGCACCACTCTGGGAGGTACCCCTGTAATCATTAAGTCCAAAACCTCCCCTGGAGGCAAAAGACGATGCCGAGCATAGGCAGGATTGAACCCTTGGCATGTGTGAGCCTGTGCCACCAGAGTCACAAGACTCACCATTTGAGCCATAGCTCCGAGATGAACCATTACAGCAGCCGGCAGAAAGGCTGCAACCACAATATATGACAGTGAAGGACAACTAGTCCAGAACCAAGGAGCAAAGACAAAGTACTATTAAGCGTCACCCAGAAGGAGACGTCAGATCTGAAAAATGGACCTGCAGAATGCAGCACTGTCAGAGACTGCAACCGCTAGATTGCAGGGAAGACAAGAGACCTCAAGCGTTTGCAGAACACAGAAGGGAAGAATTAGGCTCACATCGGACAACCCAGGGTAGGGGTTGTAAAGGACACATGGCACATGAGCATACCGTCCAATCACAAGAATGGGCAAAGCAGAGCCCCGAAACAGAATGTAGCTGGGTGAGTCTGAGTGAAGAGAAGATGTCGCCCCACAGAGGAATAAACCCACCTAATGGGAGGCGAAGGCAAGAAGCCCAACCTGAAAAAAGATTGTTGCAGGACGGGGAGGACGGGCGGGCGGCAAGGAATCTGCAGCTAGACTATATCTCTACCCGATACATCGTTCCCGAAGTTAAGTAACTTGTTCATCTGATAGAGACGTCTAACCGCAGATTCCTTAACTTAGAATAGATACCAAAGCCATACCCCTAGAGGAGGCGGGACTGCGACTGAACCCCTCGAAGGTCCAGAGAGAACCCAGACGTCAATAACATGACCAAAAGAGTGTTGTCAACCAAAGGGCGAAACACAGTGGGTTTAGAAGTGACAGCGCAGCCAACCACCAGACCCCTAAGCCCTGAAGAGAGCAGGGAATCAAGGGGAGGCGAGGGCACCAATGCCCATCCAGAATAACACAAAATCCCCCACATGTAGAGGGGATGAGAGAAGGAAAACACCAAGCCAGAATGCTTGTGCCCGATTGAAAAAATGCCGAACTTCGAAAGAGGACCAAGAGGCATGAAGGATCAAGAGTATCCAAAGTGTCGACAAGAAGCCAGAGCTAGCCCCAGCTAAATAACAAACAGCGTAAAACACTGTTAAACCTGTGTGAGAAGTTGGCCTGATATATGATGTCACTAATTCTAGTGTACACCTTGTATCAGTCCAAACAACCCTTATGGTGATTGGTTGTAAAGTCAACCTTAGAGACCAGCTATCCTAGTGGTAGCATGGACAAGAGCAGTCTTAGGCTAAACTATGAATGGCATGTGAAGCCAGCTGTTATACCATATGTAATCCCTTGAATACCAAATGAAAGGACACCACAACAGATATATATATATATAAAATAAAGTGTATTTATTCTAGTCAAACCCTCAGCACTCTTTATGAGATTCGAGGTAAGTACAACAGTCTTATTCAAGCATACATTAAGTCACACAGGTAAGTAATACAGTTAGGCCCTAGGGGCCACGCAAACCATATACTAAGTAAGTGGTATAAGGACCACTGTCACGGAAATAGGATAGGCCTAGGGAATCGCTGGGGCTACACTATACTACCCAAGGTTAGGAAGTGGGAGGCCCACTGGATTCAGGTGCAGAGTGGAAACACTCACACGTAATGCGTATAATCGATAGAAATAGTACAGTTTAGAATTAATAAGATTTAGGACACTTCTGGAGTAGCTAGGAAGTCGAGACTTGAGAACTAGACACTAGGATAGTCAATACCCTGATGAGCACCGGAGTACCCAAGTTACCTAGCCCACGGGCTGCGGGTGCATAGGTGTGAACTTGCGTCGGGTTTCGTTGTCGACTCCTATGGATGCCTGAAGGAAAGTTGCTGACAGGCAGTCAGTGAAGAGTGTCCGGTGGATCCCAAGGGCCGGGATCAAGAAGGAAGGATACCTGCAAGCAGAAGGGACAGAGTCTGGGTCACTAGCCAGTGACCACGTGGAACCAGGAAGGGACCAGGCGATGTCGGGAGATTGCAGGTGAAGAGGTGAAGCTTGTCGCAGCAGCCACGGGTACCAGGAGACGTCGAGGACAACCAGGACCAGGAGGCGAGCTTTCCCACGAAGGCTCGTGCTGTCGGCGGCGGCGAAGTCGAACTAGGACTCACCAAGCCTTGGCAAGCAGAACCCACAAAGAATGGAGGACTTGCTTCTGGTGCAGACCAGGAAGGTCTGGGGTGCTTCTCTTTTACAGAGGAGCAGGAGCCAGTCTGGAGGAGCCAAACCAGCAGTGGAAAATTGAAGGTGTGTCGTCGCAAAGGTTACTAGCCAACGGGCAAGCAACCGGACAGACGCGGCAAGCAGGAAAATGCAGAAGGGCCCCACGCAGGACTCGTGGAATGTGGGGGGCTGATCTTCGGTGCAGATGGTGCTTGGGGTTGGGGCTTCTCAATCCCCGGCGCACAACCTCGAGGGTGCCTCAGAAGCTGCACTGGAAGATACTCGCCACTTTTCCCAGGTAGCCGGTCCCACGTCTCTCGTTGCCTCCACGGATCTCAGCTCGGCTGTGGATGTGGATCAGGGTCGGAGAAGTCTGGAAGTCAAGGCTCTGCAGTCGGTCCCTCGTAGAACTTCAGCAAAGCAAAGGGTAAGTCTCTTGATGGTGCCTGTTCGCACAGGGTGGCCACTCCTTGGCCACAAGGGAGATTCTTCAGTCTTCTTCTTATGTCGAAGGTCCAGAGTTTCTGTTGCAGGTTCAGGATAATCTAATCTCCTGGGGCCCAGCTACCACACTTCTACTAATCTGGGGGGCTGCGTTGCCTGGTAGGTCACGCCTTATGGGTGGGACCTGGGAGGGGGGTGGTTACACCCCCTTCCCTTTGTCCAGTTTCGCGCCAGGACTGGGGCTGGAGTGCCCCAGCACCGGTTTGAACTGGACTATGCATGGGACACCATGTGTGCCCCAGGCAGTGTCTAGTTTCTTTCATCACTCCCTGCCCCAATACACTAAGGCCTGTCTGGGGTGGTGCTCGCACCTCCCAAGGCAGGAAACCTATTGTCCAAGCCTCCCGTGCCGGGATGACTCCCAGCAGCAGGAGGTCAGACTTGTGTCGTGACAGCAGCATCCATTTTGTGATGCTGGGGCTCTGGTTAACTTTAACCGGGTAAGTAGGTTTCAACATGTCTTCTCCCTCTAGAAGGGAGGGATAATATCCTCATCACCAGAAATGGGATGGGGGTATTATTCCAAAGTGTTATACACCTTACACAACATGTTTTGATAAAGCCAAACCATAGTTACCATAACCGTTTAAGATTATAAGGCACTTTAAGAGTATATGGTAGGCTATATCATAGAACAGCTATAAGGACATGGTTCCGAAAGCTGCAGACAGGCTCAGCTCATGCTAGAGCACTATCTCACATGTTACCAAGCACTCTGCCTCCAGGATTGTTAAGGACTGCCATAGGAGTGGCTGATAGGTACACATGTGTCCATATATAAGGTAGGTATAGGAATACTACACCTAAGCAAGGGGTGATTACACGACCTTGCCCCAGCTGAGTGATCAGCCAGTTGTGACATAATGGAAGGCCAGGCCAGGGGTGGCATAGTACATGCAGCAGCCCCTGGTAGGCCTAGGGTACACCTATGCCCTGGGTACAGAAGGTACACTGTACAGGGGCCAATAAGGTGATCCTATCCAATTGGGTTATGCACCTAAAGTACATAGTATTAATTCAGAAAGAGAACAGCAGGGCTGTGGGTCTGATTAGCAGGCCCACAGCCACATCTAAGTCGAAAACCAGTGAAGCAAAAGCAAAAAGTGGGGGTGAACATAGAAAGCAGACCCTACTCTCCTACAACCTGCTCCCGTAAAGATATGAAGGCGGCAGAATACTGACCCTCGCCCAGCACGGGCCGACTAGGAAGAAAAACACACCCAGCAAAGAAACTGGCATGAAAGAACAAGTTACTTACCTTCGGTAACGATATATCTGTAAGAAACATTGGTTAGTTATACCCTTGCGCGTCGCTAGGCGTCGTCTGCGGCTCCGCGTCAGTCGTTGGCGTCGTGATTGCCGGGATGACGTCGGAGTACTTAGACGCCGCCCTCGCGCACTGACGTCAGTTCTTGTACATAACTTTCTGCTCCAGGAACGCAGAGCCATGCAAGAGACCGACACTGGTGCCAAAAAATCTAGGGCCCTGAAAGGGAGAACCTTAACCCTAGATGTCGGCTCGCAGAACGGGGAGGCTGGGTGGGTCGGTGAGGAATCTAACTAACTAATGTTTCTTACAGATACATCGTTACCGAAGGTAAGTAACTTGTTCATCTGAAAGAAACACGTTAGTTAGATTCCTCACCTTAGAATAGATACCCCAGCAATACCAAGATGGGATGGGTGGGTCTGCGAACCAAGATCACACCAGAAAGTCCTGGAGAACAGAACGGCCAAAGTGGCCATCCCTCCGGACTTGGCTGTCCAGGCAGTAATGTCTCACAAACGTGTGCAGCGAAGCCCACGTCGCCGCCTGACAGATGTCTTACAAGGGGACTCCCTGTCCCAGTGCAGTCGTGGCCACTGTGGCCCGAGTAGAATGGGCCCGTAGCCCAACAGGAGGAACCTTTTTCGCCAAAGAATAGCAGGTCTTAATACACAACACGACCCATCGCGAGATGGTCCGCTTGTGTACAGCTGTACCCTTCTTAGCCCCTACGTATCCAACAAAAAGTTGGTCGTCCACCGGAACTGTCATATGCGGTCCAAATAAAAGGATAGCGCACGTTTTGGGTCCAGACGATGGAGCCCCTCTTCATCTTTTGAAGGATGCGGAGGCGGAAAGAAGGTGGGCAGCGTGACAGATTGCCCGATGTGAAAGGGAGTCACGACTTTAGGCAGGAAAGAAGGACGTGTCCGGAGGACTACTTTGTCCGGATGAACTGAAAGGAAGGGAGGCTTAGATGACAGAGCCTGGAGCTCACCCACCCGCCTAGCGGAGGTGATTGCTACCAAGAAAGCAGTTTTCAAAGTCAAAAGACGGATGGGACAGTTATGAAGGGGCTCAAAGGGAGCGCACATCAGAAAAGTGAGAACAAGGTTCAAGTCCCACTGAGGCATTACGAAAGGAACAGGAGGGTACATATGAGTAATGCACATAAGAAAGCGTGAAACAACAGGGGACTTGAAAAGAGAAGGCTGATCAGGAAGCCGTAGGAAGGCAGAGATAGCAGCAAGATAACCTTTCAAGGTGCCAGAGCAGAGCCCTGCTGGGCCAAAGAAAGAAGAAAGAGGAGAACCTCAGAAAGAGGGGCAGAAAGGGGATCCGCAGCCTTTGCTGTGCACCATGCCACAAATTTGTTCCACCGGCAGGCGTATACCGTCTTTGTGGAGGGACGCCTGGCTGCCAGAATGACATCACAGACTTCAGGAGGCAAGTCAAATGGCATCAACTGCCGCCGCTCAATCGTCATGCATGTAGGTGGAGGCTGGACAGGTTCGGGGGGAGGACCGTCCCCTGCTGCTGCGACAGAAGATCCTCCTGAAGAGGCAGTCGTATCGGGGGATCGATGGACATACTGAGTAGCTCGTATTACCAGTACCTTCGTGCCCAATCCGGAGCCACCAAGATGACTTGGGCCCGGTCGCGCCTGATCTTCTTCAGCACTCTGGGCAGAAGTGGTATAGGCGGAAAGGCGTACAACAGACCGCAACTCCACTCGTGACGAAAAGAGTCTCCGAGCGAGTGCCGCCTTGGAAACTCCAACGCGCAGAACTGCTGACATTGCGCGTTCTCTTCGGTGGCAAATAGATCTAACCAAGGCTCTCCCCACTGCAGAAAGAGACCTTGCGCCACGTCCGAGTTCAGACGCCATCCGTGATCCATCATGCACCGGCGGCTGAGTTCGTCCGCTCTGGCGTTCAGAGAGCCAGCCAGAAGCTGAACCACTAGGGTGATGCCCGTGTTCCAGCCATGTCCAGAGGCGCAGGGCCTCCTGACAAAGGGTCCACGACCCCACCCCGCCCTGTTTGTTGCAATACCACATGGCGGTGGTGTTGTCTGTGAACACCTGCACGACACTTCCCCGGACAGAGGGAAGGAAGGCTTTCAGTGCAAGTCGAATCGCCCTCAGCTCCAAAAGATTGATATGGAGCAGAGTCTCCGCCGGAGACCAGAGTCCTCTGATCTCCGCCTCTCCCATATGGCCCCCCCCCATCCCAGGAGGGACGCATCAGTCACTACCACGTGCTCCGGTTGGGGAAGGGAGGGGGATCTGCCGCTGACCCAATCGCGATTCGTGAGCCACCACTGCAGTTGTTTCGCAGTGCCCTCCGAGATCAAGACGTGGTCGGACAGGTTGCCTCGATGCTGGGCCCACTGAAACTTCAGGTCCCACTGCAGAGCCCACAACCGCTATCTGGCGTGAGGTACTAACAGGATGCAGGAGGCCATCAGCCCCAGCACCAACCTGACGGAAACCAGGACAGAGGCCGGAAGATGGGAATCAGGGCTTGAATGTCCAGGACCCGCTGTTCCGGCGGATAGACCCGGAACTGCGCCGAATCGAGAACCGCCCCTATGAAAAGGAGCTTTTGGGAGGGACTCAGGTGCGACTTCGGCACATTGATGGAGAACCCCAGCGAATGCAGTAGGTCTGCCGTAGTCTGGAGGTGGGAGACGACTTGCTGGGGCGAGCCCGCCTTCAACAGCCAGTCATCGAGATAGGGGAAGACTGGGACCCCTGATCTGCGCAGATGAGCTGCGACCACCGCCATCACTTTCGTGAACACCCGAAGGGCACTGGTGAGGCCGAAGGGGAGCACGGTGAACTGAAAGTGCTCCTGACCCACCGTGAACCGCAGGTAACGCCGGTGGGCCGGCAGGACGGGGATATGGAAATAAGCGTCCTGCAAGTCCAACGCTACCATCCAGTCTCCAGGGTCTAGGGCAGCAAGAACCTGAGCTAAAGTTAGCATCTTGAACCGTTCCTTCCGGAGGAAGGCGTTCACGCTTCTGAGATCCAAGATCGAGCGTAGGCCCCCTTTGCCCTTCTTGGGAACCAGAAAGTAGTGGGAATAGCAACCACGACCTACTTCTGGACCAGGAACGCGCTCGACGGCCTCTTTGGCCAAGAGGGCCGAAACCTCCTCCCGGAGAAGATGCAAATGATCCCCCGACATACGGTGGTTCTGCGGTGGCATGGCTGGAGGGGTCACCCACCTGTCCGAAGTGATGGCGCGCCAGTGGAGCAGGTGATGGCGAACTCTGCCCCCCACTGGAGTTGAATGGGCCTGAAAACTCGGACTAGGAGGGCTTTGAGGCGGATGCTGCCGGGGTGGATGTGGACTGACCGGCACGTTGTCCTCCAGAACCGCCTCGGCAGAAACCACGTCCGTGACCGCGTGCAGGTTGGTTCTGCGGCCGGTGGCTGGGCGGACGTGAGGAGGCGCCCCTTCCTTGGCCACGAAAGGGGCGAAAGGCAGAAGTTTCCGTCCGCGGGGCCGAAAGACCCAAGGACTTGGCCGTGGCCCGGGAGTCCTTGAACCGGGCCAGCGCACTGTCCGCCTTCTCGCCAAAAAGGCGAGTGCCATCGAAGGGCATGTCCATGAGGGAGCTTTGGACATTCCCTGAAAACGACGTGGTCCTCAGCCAGGTGTGACGCCGAATCGCCACCGTGGTGGAAATCGCCCGACCCAGCGAGTCCGTGGTGTCTAGTCCACATCTAATGGCGTGCCACGCTGCATCTCGCCTGTTAGCAAGTGCTTGGGTGAGTCGCTCCCGGGCCTCCTCCGGGCACAAGGGCAGCACGTCCTCCACCGTATCTCACAGCAAGTGGGAATAACGGTCCAAACGGCAAGCGGTGTTTAAAGACCGCAGTCCCAAACTCAGAGACGAGAACAGTTTCTTGCCAAACTGTTCCAACCTCTTGGATTCCCTATCCGGAGGAGCGGACGGGAAGGAGGATTGGGAGGTTGAGGCCTGGATAACCAGGCTCTCGGGGGTGGGAGAGTAATGTGGGGTCGCCCGGAGCAGGGCGGTGGCGCCGGGCAACGTTCCTGTCCACAGGAGGGACTGTGGAGGGCTTGGACCAAGTGCCTGGAGAACGTCAATGAGGGCCTCATTAAACTGCAGCAGAGGCTCAGTGGAGCTTGCTGTCGGTTGAAGGACCTCGGTGAGGACGTTAGTTCTCACAGCCACAGCAGGCAACTCGAACCCTAGGGCTTCGGCCGCCTTGCGCAGCACCACAGAAAAGGCTGCACCTTCCTCCGAGGCCACAGCCGGAGGAGAGATGAATCCAGCGTCTGGAGAGGTATCCAAACCGCTGGCGTCCCCCAATTCCTCTGCCCAGTCCTGAGACAATTGGGCCTGTTCGGCCAGAGGGTCCTGAGACCCCTCCCAGTCGCCCTCATCATCCGATTCCTGGTAGACAGGAGGAATGATCGGAGCCGGACGGTGGATGAAGCTGTCACCCATTGGCGCCGGTACGGCGTCGGACGGCGCCGGGTCCGGAATAGGGCTAAACTGAGGCTCGACACCGTGCGGGGACGGCGTCAGGGACGGAACCGGTGTCGGCGCCGGCAGAGGAGGCATCGTGAGGTCGACCGGCGCCGGCAGAGATCCAGGCCTGGATCTCTTGGGGACCTGCGGCGTCGGGGCCGGAGCCCTTGCCGGGGCCGGAGCCCTCGACGGCGCCGGGGCCGGAGCCCTCGACGGCGCCGGAGCTGCCAGCACGCGAGGTCGCCCAGTCAACCCTGCAGGGCCCGAAGGCGCGCCGGCTGGCATCGACGGCGGAGCCAGATTCCTCATGGCCGAGAGGAAGGCACTGACCTCCGCCGGAGTCGCGTCAGTCCCAGGGACCGGAGGGTATGGAGACGAGCACGGCTCCTGCGGCTCCAACGGAGCCGCGGGTGTGGAACCACCCGGACCCTCGGCCGGGTCGCGTGACCGGCGAGGGGAGTCCGAAGAGCGAGGACGCCGCTTGGACTTCTTAGAATGTTTGGAGTGACGGGACTTACCCGAAGATCCCGACGAGCGATGTCGATGGCTGCGGCTCCGCGAACGTTCCTTGGACCTCCTGGACCGGGAGCGACGCGGAGCCGAGTGTCGCAGCTCGAGCAGCTTACGGGACCGCTCCCACCTAGCCTTCGACGTGAAGGCCTGACAGTCGGGGCACGACTCCGCGTCATGGTCGGCCCCTCGGCAGTACAGGCACCGGCGATGGTGATCCGTTACCGACATCAGTCGGTGACATGCGTCACAATGCTTGAATCCAGGCATCCTACCGGCACCAGATGTCGAGTCGAGTAAACAAAAGAGGTCAAAACTTTCCCGGATCGGCGCTTACTGGCACGGAAAAAGGAAGAACTGACGTCAGCGCGCGAGGGCGGCGTCTAAGTACTCCGACGACGTCATTCCGGCGCACAACGCCAACGACGGACGCGGAGCCGCAGACGACGCCTAGCGACGCGCAAGGGGTATTGCTACAAAATACTTTCCGGATCCAGCCTGACGCCTGGGGATATTCTAAGGTGAGGAATCTAACTAACTTGTTTCTTTCACATAGGGATGACCTCAAACCTAGTTATCGGTTCGCAGAACGGGGAGGATGGGTGGGTCGGTGAGGAATCTAACCAAATAATGTTTCGTACAGATACATCGTTACCGAAGGTAAGTAACTTGTTCATCTGAAAGAAACACGTGAGTTAGATTCCTCACCTTAGAATAGATACCCCAGCAATACCAACCCCGGTGGTGGGCCTGCGAACCAAGATCACACCAGAAAGTCCTGGAGACCAGAACGGCCAAAGAAGCCATATCTCCAGACTTGGCTGTCCAGGCAATAGTGTTTGGAAAACGTGTGCAGCGAGGCCCACGTTGCTGCCTGACAGATGTCCTGCAAGGGGACTCCCCGGTCGCCGCTGTGGCCCGAGTGGAATGGGGCCTCAGCCCTACAGGAGGTTCCTTTTTAGCTAAGGGGTAACAGGCCTTGATACACAAAACGATCCACCGAGAGATGGTTTGTTTGTGCATCCACCGCCCCTAGTTAGCGCCCACGTAGACAAAGAGTTGGTCGTCCACCCGGAACTGTTTGGTGCGGTCCAGATAGAAAGACAGCGCCCGGTTTGGGTCCAGATGGTGGACCCTCTCTTCCTCTTTCGAGGGATGCGGAAAGAAGGTGGGCAGAGTAACAGACTGGCTGATGTGAAAGGCAGTTACCACCTTTGGGAGAAAGGAAGGACGAGTCCTGAGAACAACTTTGTCTGGATGGACAGAAGGGAAAGGAGGCTTAGAAGAGAGAGCCTGGAGCTCACTCACCCGTCTAGCAGAGGTGATGGCAACCAAGAAAGCAGTCATAAGAGTGAGAAGATGAAGGGGACAATTATGAAGTGGCTCAAAGGGAGCGCACATCAGAAAGGTCAGTACAAGGTTCAAATTCCATTGAGGCATTACGAAAGGGACAGGAAGAAACATGCAAGTAATGCCCTTAAAGAATCGAGAAACAACAGGGGATTTGAAAAGAGAAGGCTGATCAGGAAGCCGTAAGAAAGCAGAAATAGCTGAAAGATATC
The DNA here is from genome assembly GCF_964204655.1 of Triturus cristatus. Lineage (NCBI taxonomy): Eukaryota > Metazoa > Chordata > Amphibia > Caudata > Salamandridae > Triturus > Triturus cristatus. The sequence continues at coordinate 925,165,409 of NC_140588.1, forward strand.
CCTTGAGGGTGCCCAGAGCAGAGCCCTGCTGGGCCAGGGAAAGGAGAAAGAGGAGAACCTCAGAAAGAGGGGTGGAAAGGGGATCCACGGCCTTTGCTGTGCACCATGCCACGAATTTGTTCCACCTGCAGGTGTATACAGTTTTTGTGGAGGGACGCCTGGCTGCCAGAACAACATTACAGACTTCAGGAGGCAAGTCAAATGGCATCAACTGCCGCCGCTCTATCTCCATGCATGTAGGATGAGGCTGGACAGGTTCGGGTGGAGGACCGTCCCCTGCTGCTACGACAGAAGGTCCTCCTGAAGAGGCAGCCGTATCAGGGGATCGATCGACAGACTGAGTAGCTCGGGATACCAGTATCTTCGTGTCCAATCCGGAGCCACCAGGATGACTTGGGCCCGGTCGCGCCTGATCTTCAGCACTCTGGGCAGAAGTGGTATAGGCGGAAAGGCGTACAACAGACTGCAACTCCACTTGCGACGAAAAGCATCTCGAACGCGCACAACTGCTGACATTGCGCGTTCTCTTCGGTGGTGAGTAGATCTAACCAAGGCTCTCCCCACTGCCGAAAGAGGCCGTGCGCCACGTCAGAGTGTAGACGCCATTCGTGATCCATCATGCACCGGCAGCTGAGTTTGTCTGCTCTGGCGTTCAGGAAGCCCACCAGATGTTGCACCACCAGGGAGATGCCCTAATGTTCCAGCCATGTCCAGAGGCGCAGAGCCTCCTGACAAAGGGTCCATGATCCCACCCGCCCTGTTTGTTGCAATACCACATGGCGGTGGTGTTGTCCGTGAACACCTGCACTACACTTCCCCGTACAGAGGGAAGGAATGCCTTCAGTGCAAGCCGAATTGCCCGCAGCTCCAAAAGTATGATATGGGGCCGGGACTCCGCCGGAGACCAGAGGCCTCTGATCTCCGCCTCTCCCATGTGGCCCCTCCCATCCCAGGTGGGACGCATCCGTCACTACTACATACTCCGGTTGGGGTAGGGAGAGGGATCTGCCACTGACCCAATCGCGGTCCGTGAGCCACCACTGCAGCTGTCTTGCAGTGCCCTCCGAGATAAAGACATGGTCGGACAGGTTGCCCCGATGCTGGGCCCACTGAAACTTCAGGTCCCACTGCAGAGCCCGCATCCGCCATCTGGCGTGATGCACCAACAGGATGCAGGAGGCCATCAAACCCAGAAGCCGCAGCACCAACCTGACCGAAAGCGAGGCTAGAGGCCGAACGATGGGAATCAGAGCCTGAATATCCCGGACCCGCTGCTCCGGAGGATAGGCCCGGAACTACGCCCAGTCCAGGACTGCTCCGATGAAGAGGAGCTTCTTGGAGGGACTCAGATGCGACTTCGGCACATTGATTGAGAACCCCAGCAAATGCAAGAGGTCGGCCGTAGTCTGGAGGTGGGAGACGACTGCCTGGGGTGAGCCCGCCTTCAACAACCAGTCGTCGAGATAGAGGAAGACTGGAACCCCCAATCTGCGCAGATGAGCTGCGACCACCGCCATCACTTTCGTGAACACCTGAGGGGCACTGGTGAGGCCGAAGGGGAGCACGGTAAACTGAAAATGCTCTTGGCCCACTGTGAACCGCAGTTAACGCCGGTGGGCCTGCAGGACGGGGATGTGGAAGGAATATGCTACTTACCAGTATGCATCTGTTCTTGGCACGTAGAGCTGCAGATCTACACACTTTTGCATAGATCGCCTTCTGGTGTTGGGCCTGGATGTTTGCAGTTTGTTTTTCCTCTTGGAAAGTCTTTGGAAGTCACAAGGTCGGTGACTCCTCCTTTGGATCGTATTGCGCATGGGCTTCGGCTCCATCCTCAGATTGTTTTTCGCCAGCAGGGAAAGATGGAGCGTAGTAGTAACAGTGAAGAAACCCATGTGTGTTGTATCTAAATAAGATAGACTGGAACAGATACAGGTAAGCCGGGGAGGCGGGTGGGCGTGTGTAGATCTGCAGCTCTTCATGCCAACAACAGATGCATACTGGTAAGTAGCATATTCCGTTCGAGGCATATGAGCTGCAGATTACACACTTTTGCATAGACTATATAGCAGTTCCCAACCTTAGCGGCGACCACCGGTATCTGTTGCAGTGGTTTGAAATAGTGTTTTTAGTACAGCCTGGCCCACACTAGCTTGTTGCTTAGTTTGCACATCTACACAATAGTGTTTAGTGAAAGTGTGCAGTGTTGACCATGTAGCTGCTTTGCAGATATCATCTAATGGGATGTTCCCTAGAAAAGCCATAGAAGCCCCTATCTTCGGTGTAGAATGGGCTTTAGGGGGGAACGGATAGCGTTTGTTTTGCTTTGTGGTAGCAAATCTGGATGCATTTTACAATCCACCTAGCTATCCCTGATTTTGAGATGGGGTTGGTGGAGAGAAAGAGATCAACAGTTGCTTGGTCTTTCTGAAAGGTTGTGTTCTCTGGATATAGTAAAGTAAGGCCCGTTTAACATCTAGCGTGTGTAGAGCCCTTTCTGCAACAGTCTGAGGTTGCGAGAAAAATACTGGTAATTCTACAGATTGGTTTAGGTGAACAGGGGAAATGACTTTAGGTAGGAATTTTGGGTTGGTACGGCGAACAACCTTGTTTTGGTGCATGTAAAGAAAAGGTTCTTGTATGGTAAGTGCTTGTATCTCACTGACCCTTCTAAGGGAAGTGATGGCTACAAGGAAAGATGTTTTCCATGTGAGAAATTGCAGTTCGCATTTATGCAAAGATCGAAGGGAGGCCCCATTAGCCTTGTGAGAACGATATTTAAGTTCCACACAGGTGAGGGTGGTACTCTGGGGGGAATTATTCTTTTTAGGCCTTCCATGAAGGCTTTAATGGCAGGTACTCTGAAAAGTGATAGGTGCTGCCTGTTTTGTATGTAAGCTGCAATTGCTGCGAGGTGTAGCCGAATGGAGGTATATGCTAGATTACACCTTTGTAGGTGGAGTAAGTAGCATATGATGTGTTGTATAGACACGTCTGGAGGATTGATTGTGTTATGGCAATAAACAATAAATCTTTTCCACTTGGCAGCGTAGCAGGCTCTAGTGGTAGGGCGTCTAGCTTCTCTGATGACGTTCATACAGTCAGGGGGAAGGTTTAGGTATCCGAATTCTAGGATCTCAGGAGCCAGATCGCAAGGTTGAGCTGAGCTGGGTCCGGGTGCCTAATCTCTCCATGGTTCTGGGTTAGGAGGCATGGTGAGAGGTGTAGCTTTTGGTGTGGTACTACCGAGAGTTCCAGCAGCGTGGTGTACCACGGTTGTCTGGCCCATGTTGGAGCTACTAGGATCAGCATGAGGGAATGCTGTTGTAGCTTTCGTACCACTAATGGAATGAGTGGGAGAGGTGGAAAAGCGTACGCAAATTTGCCTGACCAGTTCATCCATATTTCATTTCCTTTGGACAATGGGTGTGGGTATCTGGCGGCGAAGCTTGGGCATTTTTTGTTTTTGTGGGTGGCGAAGAGGTCTATCTGTGGATGCCCCCACTTCTGAAAGAACGGGTGAAGAACCCGCGGGTGAAGTTCCCACTCGTGGATCTGCTGCGTCTGTCTGCTGAGCAGATCTGCCATGGTGTTTTGGACTCCTGGGACATGTTGGGCTAGGAGAAAGATCTTGTGTGGAATTGCCCATCTCCATATGCACTGTGCTAATTGAGAGAGCTGTGGAGAGTGTGTGCCGCCTTGTTTTTTAATGTAATACATGGCCGTCAAGTTGTCTGTGCGAATGAGGACTGCCTTGCCTGAAATCTGTGGCTGAAAAGATTTTAGGGCTAGAAAGATTGCTAGTAACTCCAGATGGTTGATATGGAGTAACTTTTGTTGCAGCGACCATGTGCCCTGCACTGTGAGGTGTAATAGATGAGCTCCCCAGCCGGAGAGCGATGCGTCTGTTGTTATTATTATTTGTGGAACCGGGTCCAGGAACGGTCGACCTTTGGAAAGGTTTGTGGTGTTCCACCACTGCAGAGAGCGATGGGTGCGACCGTCTACCAACACCAGATCTGTTAGTTGCCCCTGGGCCTGGCTCCATTGGCGCACTAAGCACTCTTGGAGTGGACGCATCTGGAGTCTTGCGTGAGGCACTATGAAAATGCAAGAGGCCATCATCCCTATCAGTTGCATAAACACTCTTGCTGGAAGGGAGTGTTGAAGTATGAATCTTTGTCGCAAAGCCTGAATGCTTGCAATCCTGGCCGGATTGGGGTAGGCTATTGCTTTTGAGGTGTCTATGGTGGCACCGAGGTATTGTTTTATGTGGGATGGTGTTAGCTGGGACTTTTGGTGGTTCACCGTGAAGCCTAGTTGAAGTAGTTGGATTGTAGTGGCGGTGTGGTGTACACATTGGTTGTACGAAGTGTCTTTTATCAGCCAGTCGTCCAAGTATGGGAAGACGTGAATGTGCTGTCTTCTGAGGTGTGCCGCCACTACCGCTAGGCACTTGGTGAATACCCGTAGTGCTGTTGTGACTCCGAATGGGAGCACCTTGAACTGGTAGTGTTGCCCGTCCACTACACTGAGGTACTTTCTGTGAGCATGGTGTACTGGAATGTGTAAGTATGAGTCTTTCAAGTCCAGTGTGGTGAGGAAGTCGTTCTGGGAGAGGAGCGGAAGCACCTGCTGAAGCGTTACCATGTGAAAATGGTCTGAGTGTATGTATGTGTTTAGGGGCCGGAGATCTAGAATAGGTCGTAGAGGCTCGTCCCTTTTTGGTATTAAAAAATATAGGGAGTAGACCCCTAAATTTTGCTGATTGGCGGGAACTTGTTCTATTGCATGTTTTTGTAGGAGGGAGATTACCTCCTGCTTTAGTAATGTGGAATATTCTTGTGACATTGGGCGCTGCCTGGGTGGAATGTTTGGGGGGGGTAGATGTTAATTCCAGGCAGTATCCTGATCGAATAATTTGAGTCACCCATTTGTCTGAGGTGATGGTCTCCCAGACATGAAGGAAATTTTGAAGTCTGCCCCCGACCGGAGTGGGATTGTCTGGAGGGAGCGGGGGGGGGGGGGGAGTCAGTGGGTAGGCGGTGTGGCAGAGCAGGTGGTATTTGTTCTGCCTCTGCCTTTATTTATTTATTTTTTTTTTTTTTTTTTGGAAAACCTTTATTTCAAAATTCAGGACACAGCTATTCAGCCGACAGCCCGGAGGTTCGGCAGCATTGCAAGTTAAATACAGTGATGTGTCCCCAATGCAGTTCAAAGAGTAATGCAAAGGTCCAATTTTAAGTAAACACAGAAAAACTAACAACAAACCCCAGCAAGGCAAGAACATTGAAAGCCCATGGCGGAGGCCCCCAGGGGAGGCCGGACCCCACTCGTCTACTAAGTACAAGACTGTGTACGGAGGAAGAAGGGAAACAGTAGAGGCCCAGAACAGTTACTAAAACCAAACTGTGCTGGAAAGTAGGTCAGGGGGAAAGCTGTTCCTCGGGAGGTTCCAGGTCCGGGGCATGACATATTCCCCCCCTGTATTGGTTCCACCGCCCCCAGATGGCGTGCCACTTCCGGGGGCGACCTCTAGAGCAGTAGACCGTCTTCTCCCTAAACATGCTCCAATCCATGTTCTCCAGCCACGCGGTCAGTGTAGGGGGTCCCGGGGAGCCCCATAGTCGCGCGATATCTCTTTTAGCCACCATGTTGCCCAGAGTCACCCATTGGGTCTGCGCCTCATCGAGGTCAGTGGGCCCCCAGACGTTCAGGAGGCAACACCGCGCCTCCGGCTGTACCACAATGCCCGTCACCTCCCCCATAACTGCATGGACTCTCCTCCAGAACTCCACGATGACACCACATTCCCAAATGATGTGCAGGAAAGTACCCACCATACCACATCCCCTTCTGCACAGGCCGTCTCCCGAGAATCCCATACGGACCAGCCTTGGCCCCGTCACGTACACCCGGTGCAGTATTTTAAGCTGCACCAGCCTCAGACGCGACGGGATCGCAACCTCCTTAGGCGAGGAAACCGCTGACTGCCAGTCCTCATTATCCAACTCAAGGCCATCCCTGGTCCACTGTTCTCTCAGCCCCAATAGCAAGTCTGCCCGGACGTTTATCAGCTTCTTATATATGAGTGAGATCGTGCTCTCGGGCATATGACCATCAAGGACTCGGTCCTCAAGGGGAGAGGACTCTGGCACCTTCTCACCCTCCACGAGGACTGATCGGAGGGCGTGACGCAGCTGGATGTACCTGAAATACTCTGAAGGCCCTAGCTCAAACTCAGTCTGCAACTCCTCGAAGGACTTCACCCTCCCCTTATGCAGCACATCTCCCACCTTAGATATACCTATCAGATCCCACTTATCAAAACCCTTCGTGTGCCAGAGTTTTCCCAATCTTTCCGATTCAAACAATGGGGTAGCGAGGGTTAGCCTATCCTTCCAGCCCAACGAGTCAGTCGCCATCTTCCATACGCGCACCGCCACACCTGTGGGCCCCGTGAGGGACAAGTCTAAGGACCGCGAATACAACGCCCTGTAGTAGTTGCCGCCGCGCAGCAGCCACCTATCCATGGCATACCCAGGGCTGAGGGCAGGGCCATAGAACCCATGGTTGATCGCGCTCAGCTGCGTGGCCCAGTAGTACCGTCGGATGTCTGGGAGCGCAGTGCCCCCATCGTACCACGGGAGCGTCAACTTTGAAATAGCTATTCGCGGCCGCCCATCCCACAGCAACGTCCTTTGGAGGCCTTCGACCTCCCGAAAGTATTTGGCCGGTACCCAGTCCAAGGTGTTCTGGAGGGCGTAGAGGAAGCGGGGAAGAGACATCATTTTGAACAGGGCCGCACGCCCAACAAGGGAGAGCGGCAGCCTCCGCCAACCTTCCACATCTCGCCTCAAGCGTGCCAAGGGGGGGAGCAGATTCCTCTCATATCGCACAGCAGGATCCATGGATATAAAAATCCCCAAATACACAAAACCCTGCTGGGCCACCTGTATCGGACATGTTCTAGGGATCGGTGGGACTTCGCCACTAAGAACGTACAAGTACGATTTACCCCAATTAATCACAAGTCCCGAGTTCCTACCGAACGAGGCGAGTACGTCACAGACCACTATAAGTGACTTCTTAGGTGAGGCAAGATACAGTAGGATATCGTCGGCATAAAGCGAAACACGGTCCTCGTGATCAGGCGACCACCGAAGGCCCCGTATATCCGGGTGCCAACGTATCCACGCAGCCAACGGTTCAAGGGCGAGGGCGAACAACAAAGGCGACAGGGGGCAGCCCTGCCGAGTACCCCTACCAAGCTGAAACGGAGTAGATGCCCGACCATTCACCACAACATTCGCTAGTGGCCCCTCGTACAGCAACCGAACCCAACTCACAAAACCGTGACCGAAACCAAACTTGGCCAGCACGGCCCATAAATATGCCCACTCCACCGTGTCAAAGGCCATCGTGGCATCAAGAGATGCCACAACAGCCGGTTCACGCAGCGTGCTCGCCCTGGCGATGACGCCATGAAGACGCCTAAGGTTCAATGCTGTGTTTCGGTGCGGGATAAAGCCAGATTGATCCGGGTGGACCAAATCGCCAAGTACCCTAATCAAACGGGTGGCCAGGAGTTTGGCCAGAATTTTCGGCTCAGCGTTGAGGAGGGAAATGGGCCGATAGGAGGCGCATCTATCTCGGGGTTTACCCTCTTTATGTATGACCACAATCGACGCCAGCCGCTGGTCCAACGGAAGGATCCCATCCCCCCGCGCCTCCAAAAACATGGCGCGCAGGTGAGGGGCGACCCTATCCGGGAACAGTTTGTACAGGTCGATCGGCAGTCCATTCTGTCCAGAGGCCTTACCCGAGTTCAACGCACGAATCGCCCCCGCCACCTCGTCAACCGTGATGTCACCATCCAAATCGTCCCTATCTATGTCAGAGAGGCAGGGCAACTCGATATCACGGAGGAGATCAGACGAGTCCTCGGGTGGCCTGTCCGACACAGAGGAATAAACCCTATGAAAATACTCCGCGAAACACCTCACAATCCCCTCAGGTTCCACAATCGCCTCTCCCCCCTCTCCAATCAACTCTGGCACCACTCTATTGACCCGTTCTTTCCTGTCCAACCACGCCAGGAGTTTCCCTGCCTTATCCCCAACGTCATACAGGTGGCCCTGTTGTTCCCTGCTGAGGGTCTTAGCGGCGTTCGTCACCAGGTCCCTATACTCCGCCTGCTTCAGGCAAAGCTCATGCAATGAGGACTCTGTAACCTCCTCCTCCATATCCCCTTCAAGGGCCGCAATCTCCTCCTCCACTTGCCGCACCTCGCCATCCCTCCGATTCTTGGCAGCCACCACCAGGGAGAGGGCTTCCCCCCGAAGCACGGTCTTAAAAGCTTCCCACAGCGACACCGCCGAGTCCACGGTTCCCAGATTGTCCTTAAAGTAATTATCTACCTTCTTTACCAGGGCGCTGCGCATCTTGGGGTCTCGGAAATACCATGGGTTGATGGGGGCCACCCTCCCTCCTCCCTCCCGACCTAGATCCAGCCGGATCCACACTGGCGAGTGATCAGAGATACCGCGTGCCATGTGCCTCGCCTCGGATATCAAAGAGGCATGTGCTGCCAGAGTGAGCAAGTAGTCAATCCTGGAGAGGCTACCATGCGCCCCGGAGTGAAACGTGTATTGACTCTGTGTGGGGTGCCGGAGTCTCCAGCAGTCGATCAGACCAAACGTATCCAGGAAGTCTGGAAGCCATTTCTGAGCCCCCCCTGTGTCCCTGGGCGGGTATCTATCCAACAGTCCTGAACCCACAGCATTGAAATCCCCTCCCACTACCAGCATTCCCCCCGGGAGAGTCAGCAAAGCCCTGCCCAGTTCAGCAAATGTGGAGGCCTGCAGGGCCGGCGGGACATAAACCGAAACCAAAACCAAAGTCCTTCCTTCCCACCGCCCCGCCACCGCCACAAACCTCCCCCTATCGTCAACCATGGTGGAGTCCACCTCAAAGGGCAACGATGCTCTAACGAGGATGCCCACACCCCTGGACCCTGAAGAGAATCCCGAGTGTGCAATGAATTTATACCCCTTCCTATTCAGGGCATAGCACGTATTGCCTATGAGATGCGTCTCCTGCAGCAGGACAACGTCTGGCATTGAGCGTTTCAAAAATTGCAAAACAATCCCCCTCTTGATGCGATCCCCCAAACCATTAACATTCCAGCTTATAACACTTAAGCCTCTACCCCCCATCCTCAAACGGAAAGAGGCCCACCCCACACCCGAGGCGCCACCATGGAACAGCCCTGAGGATAATCATCATGCCTTGCAGAAATAAACCCCCCAACAACAAACTCAAAATCCCCAAAACTCCCCCCACCCTGCACCCCTGCTGCAGCTTAAAAAGCCCCCCCAACTTGCAGTGTGCCTGTCGCCCTACAAAAACAAAAATCTACAAAAAGTACCCTAAGGGAGGAAAAGAGCACCCCTCGTCCTCCCGCAACCCTCCACAGTTACGGCACTCTGTTCAAATCTTCAAGTATGAGTAAATCAAGTCAGGCCGGCTTTGAGGTCTCAGCCCTGTCCATCCCGGCCACTGTCACCATGCTCGGCTGTGTCGTCCCCGGTCCGTCGCCGGGGCAAAGCGTCCAGCCATTCGTCGGCCATAACAGGAGAGTCAAAAAAGAATGTCCGGTCTTCATGCACCACCCGTAGTCTGGCCGGGAAAAGCATGGCATACTTCAGGTCCAGTTCCCGAAGTCTCCGCTTCACCCCCAGGAAGCTCTGTCTCTGTCTCTGCACCTGCTGGGTGAAGTCCGGATAAAAATTCACCGACGCATTCTGGAAGGGGACTGGGCCCGTCACCCTCGAAGCTTGCAGGATAGCATCCCGATCTCGAAAATGAAAGAGCCGGGCGACAATCGGCCGCGGCGGGGCACCCGCCTTGGGCCGCCCGCCCGGCACCCTATGGGCCCTTTCCACCGCAAAAAACTTTCCAAGGCCCTTAGGCTTCAGATGATTGAGGACCAAATCTTCCACAAGCAGGTCCGTCGAAGCCTCATCCGAGGACTCCGGAACCCCGATGACGCGCACATTGTTGCGCCTGGACCGGCTCTCGAAGTCCTCCAGCCGGCGGGCGGCGAGGTCACTCTCGGCCCTCAGCTTCCGGACCTCGTTCTGCAAATCCGCGACATCATCAGTGAGGCCCGTGGTCTTGTGATCCAGGTTCTTGACGCGTTCGTTTGTCTTGCCCAGGTCCGAGCGGATCAAATTGACATCCACCAGGATGGCATCCACCTTATGCGCCAGGGCCTCGAATTGCCTCCCCATCGAGGTCTGCATCCCATCAAGCGCGCCCATGACATCCTGCAGGGATAGCTCCGGTGTCCCAGGCGAGTCCTCCTTCTGTGCATCCGGCGCCTGGCTCGGTCCACCAGGCGATGTTTTCAGGAGGGCGTAGCGGTCCATACTGTTGACTTGGGAATACGTTCCCCGCCTGGTGGACTTAGTCTTCAGCCGATCCCCTTCTGCCTTGCCCGACATAATGGACTCCAGGCAGTCCAATGCAGTGAAGACCGTTCCCTCTCAGAAAGAGGAATAAGGAGTGAGCGGGTCCGCCTTGTGCTGCCAGAGTAGCCCGCCGAGCGTCCTTGGGGTTGTAAAGCCACCCAGAGCTCTACAGTGTCCGGGCAGACAAAGGGATCGAAATTGAAAGTGAAAGAGCGAAGGCCTCCGTCCGACAGTTCACACCTCACCAGGCCGTTGTTGATCAACTAGGAGTCGGGCATCCTGCCAACTCTAGCCCCTGGCATCTCCGGGAGTTAGGCCGCAATCTTTCGCCGGTCGTAAGTCCGGTTCCCGATGGGCGATCTGACCGCGGGTAGCATCAATCGCCTCCCTGACAACTCAGCTACACGGTGCCATGCATACCATCAGGATTTGAGCCAGGATAGTCGACGGAGGGCGCGAGGGTCTCGGGAGCTCTAAGCTCACGCGGCCATCTTGGTCAAGCGCTAGGCTCCTCCCCGCCTCTGCCTTTATTATTGTTGCCCCTATAGCCGCCTCTTTGATAGCCCCTTGTGAAGATGGACTGAGTAGGGGATTTGTAGAAAGTGGACGCGTTATCTGGAGGAGTAGCCTCTAGATGTACTCCGAAAGGAAGAGCGGCGAAAAGAGCGCCTAGGGCGCCCATGGACTTCGCCGTATCGGTGTCCTTCATTTTTTCGAGGGCCTCATCTACCTTTGGGCCGAATAGGTGTTCCTGGTCAAAGCGATGATTAAGGATGGAGGCTTGTACCTCTGGTTTAAATCCTGATATTCTTAGCCAAGCATGGCGACGGAGAAGGACGCTAGTATTAATGGCCCTGGAGGCTGTGTCTGCTGCATCTAAGGCACAGCGTATAGAGGTGTTAGTGATTGTCTTACCCTCTTGAATTAATTAATTGGCCCTAGTTTTATATTTTTCAGGGAGGTGATGCATTATGCTTTCCAATTCATCATAATGTGCCCTATCGTATCTGGTCAATAGCGCTTGGGTGTTGGCGATACGCCACATATTGGCTGCCAGTGACGCAGTGCGCTTTCCTGATGCGTCCAGTAGCTTTGACTCTTTGTCAGGTGGTGGTGCTTCGCCTGACGCCTGGGAATTTGTTCTTTTTCGTGCAGTAGAAACCACTAGGGAATCTAGTGGCGCTGGCCCTTTGATGTATGCGGGATCTGTGTGGCAGCTTTGTATGCGTGGGTTAATGACCCTGCCCCTAACTGCGTCTTTAAAAACCTCTGACGCATGCTTTACCACCCCCTTAAGCATAGGTAGTATGGAGGTAGACCTATGTGTGGTATCAAATGTGTCGAGGAGGAAATCCTCCTCCACTGGGTCAGTGTGCAACTCTACTCCGTGATAGTGTGCCGCCCTTTGAAGTAGATGGTGGAAACCTAATGAGTCTTCCGGTGGAGATGGCCTGGAAGGGTAAAGGTCATCTTGTGGGACGTCGGGAATATCTGGGTTATTGTAGTCGTCCCATGGGTCTGGGGATCCTGTAGGGGTGGGGTCTTGGGGCACATTCCCTGTATCGTGATATGGGTCCCCCTGATCATCATCGTCTGGAGACAGGGTAGGAGAGCGATGAGGTGGGGGTGGAGAAGGCAGAGGTGGAGGAGGTGGGGAAGGTATTCTGAAAGGGGAGGTAGCAGAGTCCTTCCTCTTTGGAGGTGGAGGCGGAGCCGGTTTGTCCAAATGTCTCTTTTTGGAAGAGAGTGCCAAATGTCCAGTTTTTGGATCCCTGGTGAGAGTTTTTTGTAAGGGATCCGGAGTAAATAGTTCCTGTGACAGTGTTTGGCCCGTTGGTGCCGAAGTCTTCGGGGCCGATGACTTTTTAGGCTTGTCCGTGCCAGTTTGCTTAGCACTGGGCTTGGGAACCTCCGATTTCTTGGTCGGCGCCGAGGTGGGCTTCGGCTTGGAAGTGTCGGTGCCAAGGGCCTTATGGGGTTTGGTCGGTACCGAAGATGGCGTCGATACGGAAGCGCTGGGTTTCGACCCCAAGGGCTTCGGTGCGGAGCTCGGTGTCGAGGTAGAGGCCGGTTTCTTTTTCGGTGCCGAAGTGTGTTTCTCTGCACCACTGGCAAGCTGGCTCGAGCCCGAGCCGCCGGAAGGCTTATTTGGCTTCTTCACCGGGCCTGAAGGTGGGGTGTGTGAAGCAGTGTCTCTGGTTTTGCCGAGGCCCGGAGGCGAAGGCGTGACCGAAGCCTTTTTGGGTTTTGGCGCGGGTGTAGGGGGGGGGGGTATAGTACTCACGACCTTCTGCGCCGGAGTGATGTCCTCCACATCTGAGTCGTCAGCCTCGGAAGCACTGACGAGGTCCTCTTCGGTGCGCTGCGGTCCCGGATCTTCGATGTCGTCTCCGAAGATATCGACTGGAACGGAGGTCGAGGAGTGTGCCATGTTTCGTCTGCCTCTTCGGTCCTGAATAGTCTTTTTCGATCTGAAAGACTTACAGGCCGGACAGTCTCGAGCCTCGTGTTCAGGGGAGAGGCAGAGGTTGCATACCTCATGAAGATCGGTGTGGGGGAATTTGGACCCACATCGAGGGCACTTCTTGAATGGAGTTCTTTCTATCAGCCGGGACCGGAGCTTGGGTAGGCCCGAAGGCCGCCGTCGACGACTGGAACCGAAGAGAAGTCGATGAGAAGGTGCGTTGATTGAGATCGAAACAATACCGCGATGTGAGGTGAGGATTCCGTTCCGATCGTCGAACTGGAAAATGTTCGGAACCGGAGCACGAAGATTACATCCGAGCCCGTTGGCGGAAAAAAACAATCTGAGGATGGAGCCGAAGCCCATGCGCAATACGATCCAAAGGAGGAGTCACCGACCTCGTGACTTCCAAAGACTTTCCAAGAGGAAAAACAAACTGCAAACATCCGGGCCCAACACCAGATGGCGATCTATGCACAAGTGTGTAGATCTGCAGCTCTACATGCCTAGAACATAAGCGTTCTGCAAGTCCAACGCTACCATCCAGTCTCCAGGGTCTAGGGCAGCCAGAACCTGAGCTAAGGTGAGCATCTTGAACTTCTCCTTCCGGAGGAAGGCGTTGACGCTCCTGAGGTCCAAGATAGGGCGTAGGCCCCCTTTGCCCTTCTTGGGAACCAGAAAGTAGTGGGAATAACAAACACGATCTACTTCTGGACCAGGAACGCACTCGATGGCTCCCTTGGCCAAGAGGGCCGTAACTTCCTCCTGTAGAAGCTGCAAGTGATCCCCCGAAATTCGGTGGCATGGCTGGAGGGGCCGCCTCGAAGGGGAGGGAGTAGCCCCTTCGGATGATTTGCAGCACCCACCTGTCCGATGTGATGGTACGCCAGTGGAGCAGGTGATGGCGAACTCTGCCTCCCACTGGCGTGGAATGGGCCTGAAAGCTCGGACTAGGAGGGCTTTGAGGCAGATGCTGCTGAGGTAGATGTGGACGGACTGGCACGTTGTCCCCCTGTACCGCCTTGGAGGAATCCACATCAGAGTGGAGGTTGGTTCTCCGGTCCACAGGAGGGACTGTGGAGGGCTTGGACCAGGTGCCCTTCAGAACGTCAATCAGTGCTTCATTAAACTGCAGCAGAGGCTCCGAGGAGCTTGCTGACGGTTGGAGCACTTCAGTGAGGAGATTAGTCCTCAAGGCCACAGCAGGCAGCTCCAGCCCGAGGGCTTCGGCCGCCTTGCGCAGCACCACAGAAAATATAGCACCTTCCTCTGAAGCCACGGTCGGAGGAGAGATGAAGCCAGTGTCAGGGGAGGTATCAAGACCACTGGCATCCCCTAGTTAGTCTATCTGGTCCCGTGATAACTGGCCCTCCCGGGCCAGAAGGTCCTTAGACCCCTCCCAGTCGTCACAGTCATCCGATTCCTGCTACACAGGTGGAATGATCGGAGCAGGGCAGAAGATGAAATTGCCACCCATCGGCGTGGGTGCGGCGCCGGGTGGCGCCGCTCCGACGCCGGGCCCGGACCGGAACTAAACCGGGGAACGGCACCGGCAGAGGGGCTGGGAGCTCGACTGGCGCAGACTGGGATCCAGGCCTGGATCCCCCGGGGACCTGCGGCGTCGGGACCAGAGTCGACAACGACGCCAGACCGGAGCCGCCGGCTCGCTAGGCCTTCCAGTCGAGCCTGCGGGGCCCGAAGGCACACCAGTAGGCGTCGACGGCGGGGCCAGGTTCCTCATGGCCATGAGGAAGGCACTGACCTCCGCCGGAGTCACGTCAGTCCCAGGGACCGGAGGGTATGGGGACGGACGGGACTCCTGCGGCTCCGACGGAGCCGCGCGGGTGATGCCACCCGAACCCTCAGCCGAGTCGTGTGACCGGCGAGGGGAGCCCGAAGAACGATGTCGCCTCTTCGACTTCTTGCTCTGCGACCGGTCCCTCGACCTCCTCAACCGGGACTTTGAGCGGTGCGGAGCAGACTGCCGGAATTCGAGCAGCTTGCGGGACCGCTCCTGCCTAGCCTTCGAAGTCCGGGCCCGGCAGTCGAGGCACGACTCAGCATCGTGGTCGGCCTGAGGCAATAGAGGCTCCGGCGGTGGTGGTCCGTGACCGACATCAGTCGGTGACAGGAGTCACAAGCTTTGAAGCCAGGCATCTCTATCCGCACCAGAGTCTAGGTCGACGAAGAATGGAACCAAAAGAGGTAAAAAAAGTTTAGTCAAAAAGTGACTAAAAGGGTATGCTCTTCCCGGATCGGCGCTTACTGGCGTGGAAAAAAGAAGAGCTGACGTCAGTACTCCGACGACGTCATCCCAGCGATCACGACGCAGACGACGGACGCGGAGCCGCAGACGATGCCTAGCGACGCGCAAGTGTATTGCTGACGAAAAATCTTTCCGGATATAGCCTGACACCTGGGGATATTCTAAGGTGAGGAATCTAACTAACGTGTTTCTTTCAGATAGATAGTTCAGCACCTCGCAGGAAGTAGAACTGCAGCTTATGGCGAAAGAACCGCAGGATGCGGCAGTCGACAAGCCAACCCAAAGGACTGGTTAAGAGGTATGGTGGAGTGAACGCGTAGCGCTTTCATATGTACCTTAGAGGAAGAGTACTGCGGAGACCCTTGCCAGTCAGACATGTGGAGAGCATTGAAAGGATGCCCCTACACAGCTCGAAAGACGCTCATACGTGGCCAGGAGGAACACCAGAAAGCAAGACAGCAGGAACAGCGGAGATGCGCCCAATAGCAAGAAGGCAACGGGCCGCACAAGCCTTGAAGAAGAACATGGCGCAGAAACAGCCTCAAGAAGATGTTGAAACCCGCCCAAACCCAGGCACTAGGGTACGCTCAGAAGTACCCGCAGTTACACAGATAGTGGAGCTAGGCCAGGCTACAAGCAACGTCAGATGGCAGTCGGGAAGAGAGAGAACAATCCCCTCGGAGGACAATTTAGAAGAAAAGATGAGCCTAACAAGGGAGTACTTAGGATCAACTCACGGGTCCTAGACGCCAGAAAGAGCGGGGTTCAAGGACAACCGTTTCCACGAGTCTGCCACATTTAAGAATGCTAGTGGAACATAGAAATCCCTGCGCTAAAGCAGCGGTGATGTGGAGAAAACTGTTGGGGAATAAGCCAAAAGGCCATAACAACCTACAACAGAGAGATCCACGGCAACTCCCAACTTGGCACCCAAAGATGGACCATATGACAAAAGCAAGATGCCAGGCTATGCGAGGTAGATACCACACAGCATAGACCTACACCCGAAGTCCAAGCACTACAAACAGAGCGATGCGACCCTGCGGGACGCAGTAAAAGGAGGTATAGGAGCCCCAGAGGGATACCCATAATGAAAACTCCACAGGAGCGTACGAAAGCAAAGGCAGACACCTGCCACCAGCCAATATCCCACATAGGGCAAGGGTTAATCCCTGGCAAGAAGGGGGTCCTCTTGGCAAAACAGACAGTCGGAGGACTTGAAACAAAAATAACCCAGCCATATGGCTCTACATACAATACAGAGGCACCAACCCACCTCTGATAAAAACTGGTCCGTAAAGGAAGACCGCAACGAATTAAAAAAGTCAAGCGATCAGTGGCACGGCAGAATTACGGTAGCCCTGACAGAAGCCTGGAGATCGCCGAGTCAGCGTGGGATCCAAAAAGGTCTATTCTATTAAAAGGCATGTCTTGGAGGCTCTCCCGAATATTACCAGGGAAGTGACTGTCACGCATCCAGGCATGACGGCGTGAAGCCACCGACCGTGCAAGAGCACAGCCCACAGAGTCTGTGGTATCCAGGGCGGAGCGTATTGTAAAATGAGCCATTTCCTTGCCGTGAAGGACAAGACTGAGTAACTCAGGGCGCAATTCCTCCGGAAGTGAAGGGAAAAGGTTTGCCACGGAGTCCCAGAGTGCAGAGGACGCACGTGCAAACACGCATGCACTGTTTAAAGCGCGGATGGCTGCGCTAGAAGAAGCAAAAATTTGTCTTCCACATGCATCCAGCCACTTGGATTCCCGGGTGGGAGGAAAGAAGGGCAAAGTGCAGGAGTCCTGCAACCCAAAGGCCGCCTGAATTACCAGGCCCTGAGCGGTAGGGTGGAGGGACAGGCAAAGTGGATCCCCCGGAGTTGGGCGGTGCCTACCAGCAATGGCCCGATCAACCGAAGCTCCAGAAGAGGGCCATGCCCACGCGCCACTCAGGGCTTCTAATAAAGCTCCCCCAAGGGGTAGCAAGGGCTCCACGGTAATGGGCTCGAGATGGAGCAGATCCATTAGGGATCGGGGATGAGGAGTACCACAGGAAGCTGAAAGCAGAGAATAGCAGCTGCCCGGTTGATAGTCCGCGCATAAGCGGACCCTAGCTCAGTAGTTACCCTAGGAGGGGACAAGAGGCCGCCTGTAGGAGACGGTTGGAGGTTTATTCTCTCAGTTGCCATAAAGAGCGGGGCTGGGGAACGACCCAAAGGCCATGCCACACTAGGGACTTGCACCAGGGGCTCCCGACCAGGGGAAGCAGCAGCAGCCTCCAAAAAGGCCGTAGCGGATACCGGAGTCGTCCGACCCCGTGGAGGAGACAAACGAGGAATCCGGAGGGAGGTCAACCCCAGGCATGGAAGCCGGTGTCGATGAACGGATGGACACTGGCGGCAAGGGATGCATTGACAGCAGCATCGGCGGGCGGTGTGTCAGAGTCGACTGGACATCGACGGCCTCCACGATGGACGCTACCTCAACGTCGACCGACGTCGGATGAGGCGTTGCCGCAGACGTGGGTTCAGGCTTAGAGCTTGTTGTGGGTTCGGACGTCGAACCAGTCATTGGGTCCGACGTGGTGCCCGGCTATGAGCCAGACGCTGCTTCCGCCGTCTGCGCAGGAAGCCGCGCTGGGCTATGGGTTGACTGGCAGTGTGAGCCTGGAGTCGCGCCCAGTGTCGCCGGCGCCGCTCCTGCCGTCCACGCAGGAAGCCGCCATGGGCTATGCGCTGACCGGCAGAGTGTGCTAGAGCAACCAGGACGGTCTGGGCCACTGCCCAACGTCGTAGCCTCGGCTCCGGAGTCGGTGCACACAACCCTGGTCGGGGAAGAATCCGCCGACGAGGGCCCGGCCGGAGTACCCTCCGCTTCTGTGGGGCCCGAAGGCGCGCCAGGGAGAGAGGGGGACTCAGAGTAGGCCTGAAGAGGCCGGGAGTAGGCCTCCATTTGGGCGCGTCACTCCAACTCCTGGAAAAGGTTATGGAGGAGGTGACCTCCGGGCGCCCATAGCTGGCCCCTTACGAGAGGAATGGGCGCCAGCGGCACGCCTACGAGAGGTGGACCTCAGTGGACGCATATGGCTCCGCTTACCTTTTTTAGGGCACTGGTCGCGGGAGCGGCCTCGGGAACGTGCTCCCTCTGGAGAGGGAGAGCAGCGACGAGAAGCAGCCGGGCCGGACAGCCGTGCGGCCTACAACTTCATACGGCATTCCCGTAGGGACTTCGGCTTCATCTGTTGACAGTCGCCGCATTGTTTGGAATCGTGGTGCACACCAAGACACCACATGCAAATCAGGTGCAGGTCAGTGCCCGACATCTGACGCGCACAGGCCTCACAGGATTTGAACCCAGAGGGCATTGCACACTGTTCCGGTACAACACCAATGGTGCCGATAAGGCCCAAAACAAGGCCAGGAACTGCTGTTTTCCAGGGTCCGCGTCGTAACGCGGAAAAGAAGAAAACTGATGTTGGCGCACCGGGGCAGGGCATATATGACTCTGCTGACCTCATGTCCATGGACAACGTCAGGGCTGAGCCGTATGGTGCCGGCCCCCAGAGGTGCTGCTGCGCGAAGGTTTGCGGACCAGTCTGACGCCTGGGAATATTCTAAGTTAAGGAATCTGCGGCTAGACGTCTTTATCAGATGTCAGTTTTGTACACGACTTTCCACACCATGAACGCAGAGCCATGCAAGAAACAGACCACTGGTGCCATGAAACTAGGGCCCTGAAAGGGATGACCTTAACCCTAGAAATCAGTCCGCAGAACGGGGAGGATGGTTGTGGCAGTAAGGAATTTATCACTACAAATGTTTCTTACAGATGTATCGTTACCGAAGTTAAGTAACTTGTGCAACAGAAAGAAACACGTAGGGATAGAATCCTTACCTTAGAATATATACCCCAGCAATACCAACCCCGGTGGTGGGTCTGCGAACCAAGATCACACCGGAAAGTCCTGGAGAACAAAACGGCAAAGAAGACGTCTCTCTGGACTTGGCTGTCCAGGCAGTAGTGCTTGGTAAACGTGTGCACCGAGGCCCACGTAGCTGCCTGACAGATGTCATGCAAGGGAACACCCCATCCCAAAGCAGTAGTGCCACCCCCGCGGCTCTGGTGGAGCCTGCGACCTGCCCTTCCCGGGTTCGTCGGCGACGCCTGCCCAGGTGCAAGAGTTTCTTGCTGCCAATGATTGGTTGATTATGCAGCAACTCGTTTGCCTGACACATCTATTAAGTTTGGATTATTTATGAGGAGGTGATGCATCCGCTGTGGTTTGTGAATGTAACCTTTTATGAGCATTTGGAACGTCAGATAGTGCTTCATTAAAGGGGAGCAAGGCTCCATAGAGGTCGCCGCCGGCTGGAGCACTTCTGTCAGAAGGTTAGTCCTGACGGCCACTGTAGGGAGTTAGAGGTGGAGGGCCTCGGCCGCCCTACGCAACACCACTGCGTAACTGGCTCCCTCCTCCGTGGCCACGGTAGGAGGAGACAGCATCCCAAAGTCAGGTGAGGTGTCAAAACCACTGGCATCCCCCAAATCCTCTGCCCAGTCCGGGTCATAAGCACAGTCTTGTGCGAGTGGGTCCTCAGACCCCTCCCAGTCCTCCCCTTCCTCCGAAGTCTGTGGAACAGGCTGAAAATACTGAGGACGGACATAGGGAAAAAAAAGCCCCATCGGAGTCGGAATCAGCGCCGACTGGGTGCCGATCCGGCACCGTGTCAAGTTCAGGGCTGAAACTGGGGACGACCTCGTACCGAGGAGCGGGAGACGTCGGAGGTGGTGCCGGTGGGGTCGGTGGAGGTGTTATAATGTCATTTGGAACAATTAGGGAGTCTGGTGGAAGCTGGCCTCTAATACAAACTGGGTTAGATGGTGCAACTGTATATTTTTTTATCTACCCTAGGGGTAATGATGAGAGCTTGTGTAGGGTCTTTAAAAATAGCATCTGCATGTAGCATTATGCCTTAACACTGGAATGCTATGTGTAGTGCACAGTGTCTCAAATAAAACATCATCCATAAATTCTTTAGGAAGTGTAACCCCATTGTATGCTGCTGCCTAGCTATAAGCTCCTGATATGATCAAGTATTGTCAAGAAGGCGAGGGTTTGCCAGCATATAGGACTGGATATGTGTCCCCAGGAGCGTTACCATAATCCTGCCAAGGGTCTGGTTGTGGTGCTCCATAATTGTCATCTTCTCCTATATCTGCATCTGTGTGTGGGGATCCCGGAGGTTTAATGTTTAAAGGATTGTGTGTTGAATGAGGTACAGGAGGTGCAGGTGATGGAGTTGGTGGTATATGAGATGGAGGAGGAACAGGGTGCAGGAACTGGTAGGTTTGTCCTTTTTCTAAGGCATTGAGAGATCAATGTTGGAAAGAGGTTTGCCTCATAGAAGAAAGCACTGACGCAGTCTTTGGGATAATGCAGCCAGTCTCTGTTGCAGGAGCCGATTTTGGTTTTGGTGCCGAAGGTTTCACAAGTGAACCTGGTTTCACTTTCAGAACTGGAGCGGTGGAAGCCAAAGAGGTATTATCTCAGCTCAGTGCGAAGCTGGAAGGCTTTGTATATGCTTTCGTAGCCAAGCCAGAGGGCAGGGCAGCCAAAGCTGATTTGTGGTGCTTACCATGGCCTGATGGGAGTGGTGGCCCGGAAGCCTTTTGTTTTATAGGAACCGAAGGTTTCTGTGTGGCCAGGTGAGGGCTATGAGTACTCACAGCACCTTGGCCTGGCGGAAGATCATGTGACTTCATATCAATCTCAAAGTCTGAATCCGAATCTTGAACCTAAAAAGCACCTTCCTCTTAAGCAACTGAAGCATCCAGATCTTCTTCTTCTGGTTCAATAAGTTGTTGACTGAAAATATTGGGCATGTGCTCGATGTCACGTATCTGCATCACTCTGCGTCGTGCCAGACAGTCCTGCAAGGTCTTTTTGGATCAAAACGACCAACAGGCCTTACAGTCTTTTTCTTTGTGCTCGGAGGATAAGCACAGATTGCAGACCTCATGAAGATCACCGATGGCAGAATCAAAATGGAGTCTGTTTCATCAGCATAGTATTGTCAATGGAGTCGAATGAAAGTAACGTAGCCTGGACGGGAGAGGCACGAAGGCCGCGATTGGAGTGTTCTGACCCGACGAATGAGTCCTCTGAATTTCGATATGTGAGGGATGGAAAGCGCGTTCGAAAACAATACAGACGAGAGTAGAGTGGATTACGCAACAAGAGGATCCCGAAAACTGTCTTGAACAGGAGAGCTGCAATACACGTCTGAATCTGTTGGGAGGAAAGAAAACAATCTAACAATGGAGTCGATGCCCATGCACACTATTACCAAGAGGAGGAGTCACCTTACCTCGTGAATCGAAATACTTCTTAGAAGAAAACAACTCTCAAACATCCGGACCAACACTAGATGGCATGAGTATGCCAAGCAAGTGTCTCTGCAGCCACACATGCCTTGAACATATATATTTTCTTTGACAAAGTGCTCCAGTATGCTGAACATGGGCAGAACTATTACATTCTTATGATTATCAATAGAGATCCCTCTAAAGGAGATAGTTATAAACTTGTTTTGTTTTCTTTTTAGTAGAAGACATAAATGTAGCATATGTTAACAACATCTTTCAGCAATATGTGTTTCAAGTATTTGGGCTGTGGCAGGTCCTCAACAAGGTAAATCACAGATCCTGAAGCCGGGATGATGGTAGAAATATTTCTCTATATCTAAATGAAAAGAAGATGTGTCTGTTAAGAAGGATAGGACATCCAGGTGGGCAAAATAATATGTTGTCGCAGATTCTAAATAAGACAACAAATGGATCCCTGCCTGGTAGAGAGAGACAAAAACAAGTTACTTAACTTTGCTAACGCTTTTTCCACGGAAACATTTTCATAGCTCTCCCACGTCAACGAGGACGTCACAACAGCATGGCTTTGCTCGTGACTGTATGACGTCACTAGAGCCATAAGACAACCTAGTCAGCCTGCTGACATCAGCTCTACCAATTTTTTCCTTGCCTTCGAGGCGAACAGGTGGACCGCCAATATATTGCAAGTATGCACAGCATACAATAAATACAGAAATATACACAGTATATGATTGAAAGAAGAAAGAAAACAGGAAATGCTAAAGACATTTCCTAGCGACAGACATCATAACAATGCAAATGACAAAGAAATACAAGAATGTCATGCCCAAAAATCTTTTCGGTATATGTAGGTAGACAAAGGGGAGGAGGGTGGGTCACTGAGGAATCCACAGGCAGATATTGTATCCACCAGAAAAAGAGTTACCGAAGTTAAGTAACTTGTTCTTCTGATGGATACATCAGCCTGTGGATTCCTCAACTTTTGAGTAGAATACCAAAGCAGTCCCTCTTCCGGAGGAGGGTGTCCACCTACCTATATCAAAATATCCTGCAGCACAGAACGTGCAAAATGGCCGTACCTCCTCACTTCTGAATCCAAGCAATGATGCTACGCAAAAGTGTGAAGGGGGGCCCAATAGCCGCCTTACAGAGGTCTACCACAGGGAGACCCCTAGCCAAGCTGAAGATGACTTGGCTCTAGTAGAATGAGCTCGAATACCTTCAGGTGGCTCCTTCGTGGCCAAGGTGTAGCAGATCTTGATGCACAAGATGATCCACCTGGAAAGCGTTCTCTTGTGGACAGCTTTGCCCTTCATTCTTCCCACGTAACCAACGAAGAGCTGTTCGTCCAGCCTCAAGTCCTTGGTTCTGTCCAAGTAGAAGCTGACAGCCCTTCTAGGGTCCAGGCGATGTAGTCTCCTCTCCTCCTTGAAAGGGTGTGGGAGAGGATAGAAGGTAGGTAAAGTGACAGACTGCCCTAGATGAAAAGGTGTTACCACCTTAGGCTGGAAAGCAGCTCTGGTCCTAAGAACCAACTTGTCTGCGTGGATGGTTGTAAAAGGAGGCTTAGAACTAAGAGCCTGAAGCTCACTTACCATCCTGGCAGAGGTAATCGCAACCAGAAAAACAGTCTTGAAGAGGATCAAAAGGAGAAGCCAGCAGAAAAGTCAGAACCAAGTTAAAGTTCCACTGAGGCATAATAAAGGGAGTGGGAGGAAATCTATTAGTGATGTCCTTAATGAACCTCATAACTATGGGAGACTTAAACAACGATGGCTGATCTGGCTAACACAGGAAGGCTGATGAAGCAGACAAGTAACCCTTAACTGTTGCCACAACACTACCTTGCAGGGCCAAGGAAAGTGAAAAGCTAAGAACATTAGAGAAATGGGCCTTCAAGGGCTCAATCAAACTCTCTCTACACCACTTAACAAATATAGCCCATCTACAGAAATAAACAGATTTGGTGGAGTATCGTCTGGCTCATAAAATAACATCCACTACTTCTGGATGGAGAGAAAAAAAACTCAAGCTGCCCCCTTCAATCTCCAGGCAATAAGATGCAGGCTCTAGAGGTGGGTGTGCAGAGCCTGCCCCTGCAACTTATGATATGATATGAGATTGTACTTATAGAGCGCAGCTATCACTCCGCAAGGAGTATCTTGGCGCTATTGTCAAACATCGATGAGGGAAACCAGAATAGTGAACTGTTAAGAATGGTTTAGATCAGAGCAAGACAACAGTCCTCCGAGACGCCATAGATCCAGGTTTTCAGTTCCTTCCTGAATGTAAGTTCAGTGTTACTAAGTTTGATCTGAGCTGGGAGTTTATTCCAGGCTCTGGCACCCAAGAAGGCCAGGGTTCTTGCTCCTTTTGACTTGTATTTAAAGTGCGGCACTTTAAGAAGGTTAGCCGAAGATGATCTGAGCACTCTGGAAGTGGTATATGGGGTGAAACGTGCAGACAAGAATTTAGGCCCAATCTTCATCTTTGCCCTGTATGTGACAAGAAGGATCTTGAAAAGGATTCTTTTAGGAATCGGGAGCCAATGGAGTACCATTCAAAGCTGCCGAGGCTGAGGACTTTCTAGGGAGCTTAAGCACCAGGCGGGCTGCAGCGTGCTGCACCACCTGGAGCTTCTTTAGTACTGATCTATTGACTCTAGCCAAGAGGCCGTTGCAGTAATCGATACGAGAGAGTATCAAAGCTACTGCTACGGACTTTCTTGCGGACAGTAGAAGAAACTTAAACATTTTTTTTTTAGATTTAATTAGAGTAAAACATGTACCTGCAAGTATTTTGACATGGGGAAGGAAACAGAGGGAATTGTCAAATTGAACTCCTAGGTTCCTGACAACCTTCGCAACCTCAGGAGGGGGGTTGCTCCCTCAGGCCACCATTTAGACAGCTGAAAAGAGACATCCGACCCTATCGGGAGAATCTCGGATTTGTCCGTGTTACACTTCAAATGATTATTTCGCATCCATTGGAGGACAGCAGTCAAACATAGTTTGAAATGTATTTCCGCCTGCATAGAGTCATTCTCCAAGGAGATAATCATTTGGGTGTCATCTGCATATGACATAACCTCAATCCCAAAAGAGTTGATCAAGGTGATGAGGGGAGCCATATACACATTGAAGAGTAACAGGCTAAGGGAAGATCCCTGAGGGACTCCTGCCGTGATGGCGCGCTCTGCGGAAAGGAACGAGCCCAGGGTAACCACCTGTCTCCGAGAGACCAGGAAGGATTTAATCCACTTCAGTACCGTACCAGAAATGCCGCTGCATTCGAGACGCCTCAAAAGAATGTCATGGGAGATCGTGTCGAATGCAGCCGACAGATCCAACAAAATCAGGACCGCTCTCCTACCTCTATCTGTGATCATTTTCAAAGAGTCAGAGACTTCAATGAGGGCTGACTCTGTCGAGTGTTTGGGCCGAAATCCGGTTTGACACGGATGGAGAGTATGTTGCTCTTCAAGAAATTTGGTTAACTCCTTTAGGACAAAAGTTTCCGTGATTTTACCCAAGATTGGGAGAAGAGAGATAGGGCGAAGGTTAGAGAGTACAGTCGCGTCAATATATTGTTGTTTTTTTTTGAGTGGTTTAACCAGTGACAGCTTCCACTCCACTGGCACCACCCCCGTCTTGAGAGATGAGTTGACGATCTGGTTGATCATGGGGTTTATTACCACTAACAACTTCTGTAGGACTGACGGGGGGCAGGCATCCAATGGTGAACCAGATTTGCATTTTTCAAAGAGTCATGTCCAATGAGACAGGTTCAAATGTAGAGATGGAGGCCGAACCGTCCTTCCAAAGAGGATCGGAAATGATATTACCTGCTGGAAAGTCTCTCAGAATCTTGAGGATCTTTTCCTGAAAGAACAGGGAGATCTGGTCACACAGTGACTGGGAAGCAGGAAGCCCCGCTTGTTCTGCCATGGGTTTAAGAAAGGACCTCACAATTTGAGAGATCGTTTTCTGATTATCCTGTGCAATGTTAATTTTATTAGTAAAAAATTAGAGAGGAGGTCTGCCCTGAGAGGGAGACGGAGCGGAAGGTGCGATGAGAGATGAAGAAGGTCAGTGTACCACACCCTTCTTGGCCAATTCGGGGTGACCAATATGACTTGGCGAATCTTACTCAGAACCCGAGGAATCGAGGGTATGGGGGAAACATGTAAAGAAGCGGAAGACTTCAATCCAACTGAAATGCGTCCCCCAACGTTCCCGCAACGGATACTGGAGAATGCAGAACAGGTAGTGCACGTTCTTGTGAGTGGCAAACCGGTCCAATCGAGGAAGCCCCACATCCTGAAAATGTGGTAGACCACATCCGGATGGAAACGCCACTCGTGATTGGCCGAGTACTGCCGACTGAGACTGTCCACACACACATTCAGCACTCCGGCCAGATGATTTGCAATTACACAAATCTGATGGTCCTGAGCCCAGGACCAGAGCCGCAGAGCGTCTCTGCAGAGATGATATGACCCTAATCCTCCCCGTTTGTTCGCGGCAGTGTTGTCCATCAGGACCAGAACCAACAGACCGCAAAAGGAGGGAAGAAAGGCCTTGAGAGCCAAACGAATCGCCCGCAATTCTAGAAGATTGATATGAAGCAATCTTTCCTCTGGAGACCAAAGACCCTTGATCTACAGATCCCCCAGATGAGCACCCCACCCCAGAGTGGAGGCATCCGTTATCACTGTGGCCACCGGAGAAGGTGGTTGAAATGGCTTCCCTAGAGCCAGGTTGCCTGAAACCCCTCAACATAACAGATCCGCCGCAGTGTCTCTGGAGATTCTGACCACCTCACTAAGATCACCATTGTGTTGAAAACCAGTGCTTGCGGAGGCACCACAGGAGTGCCCTCAAATGCCAGCGTGCATGGTTGACCAACAGCATGCAGGAAGCGAACAGACCGAGCAGGCGTAAGACCTTCAGGACTGGAACCGCTGCCACTTCTTGAAACAACAGAATCATAGCCTGGATGTCTAGAATCCTCTGAGGGGGCAGGAAGGCACGATTCACAGTAATGTCTAGTACTGCCCCAATAAACAGGTTGCGCTGAGAGGGCACCAGGTGAGATTTGGGTACATTTATCAAAAAACCTAGGTCTAACAACAGCCGAGCCGTTATTTGCAGATGATGCAGCACCAATTCTGGAGACTTCGCTTTGAGCAGCCAGTCGTCCAGATAGGGAAATACTGGAATCCCTGACCTTCTGAGATGAGCTAAAATCACTTCTATCAACTTTGTGAAGACCCGAGGTGCAGAAGTAAGGCCGAATGGATGGACCGCAAATTGGTCGTTTTGAGATACTACAGTAAAACAGAGATACTTCCGGTGCACCTTCAGGATGGGGATGTGGAAATATGCATCCTGCAAATCAAGCAACACTATCCAGTCTACCTGCTGCAGCGCCAGAAGAACCTGAGCTAGGGTCAGCATCTTGAACTTCTCCTGCCAGAGGTAAAAATTCAAGACCCTGAGGTCCAGGATCGGCCTCAACCGCCCGTCCTTTTTGGGGATCAGGAAATAATAGGAGTAACACCCCTGACCCCTTCCCTGCTCCGGAACCACTTCTATGGCACCTTTCTGTAACAATGTCAGGACCTCCTGCTGCAGAAGCAAAAGATGGTCCTCCAAACACCAGCCCTGGCGAGGAGGAAAAGGAGGGGGAAACTCCTGGAAAGGAAGGGCTTACCCATTTTCTACAAGATTCAATACCCAAAGATCTGATGTAACAGATATCCAATTTTTAAGAAAATGGGCCACCCGGCCACCCACGGGACCAACATGCTCCAAGATGGGGGATCTCGAGCTGCTTCCCTGCAGAAGCAGTGGAGGGAACAGGAGAGGAGGAGGAGGAAGACTGTTGCCAGGTGGCCCCCCGCAGGCGGCCTCTTCCTTTCCCTTTGTACGACTTGCACAGGGGGTTTCTGCTGCTGCTGCTGACGGCTTCTAAATGAAGCTGCCTTTCCAAATCCACCAAATCTCCTGTAACCATAACTCTTAGGCTCAGACTGCAGGCCTAAGTATCTCGCAACAGCCCTCTTATCCTTGAAATGTTGTAAAGCTGCTTCCGCTTTTGTCCCAAAGAGTCTGGACCATCAAAAGGAAGATCAAGCAGAGTGGCTTGAACATCCGGAGAAAACCCCAAACCTCTTAAACAGGTGTGCCTCCTGGTAGCCACCGAAGAGCCCTGGCGACTGAGTCGCTGTATCCAGACCCGGCTGGCTCACCTGATGGGCTGCAGTCAACACCGCTCCAAAAATGACTTGAACATCCTCCAGCAGCTTAGGAGCCACCTCCTGGCCGTGTCCATCAAAGCATGGATATAACTTCCCAACAAGCCTGTGGTGTTTGTAGACTTTAAGACAATGCTTGCCGAAGAGAACACTTTTTTTGCTGACTGCTTCAGCTTTTTGGAATCCCCATCTCCCGGGGTGGAGGTAAAGGATCCGGTTGACTGTTTGGACGAAAATTAAGCCTGAACCACCAAGCTTCCCGGTGAAGGGTGAGACATTAAAAAGGCCAGATCCCCAGAAGCAGCCTTATAGCGTCTTGCAACTGTTCTGGAAACAACCAGGGCAGACATAGGTTTCAGCCACACTTCCAAAATTGGCTCCGTCATTGCCCCATTGAATGGGAGCAAAGGCTCTACCACTGAAGAACAAGTTACTTACCTTCGGTAACGATATATCTGTGGGAAACATAGGTTAGTTATAGATTACTTACCTTAGAATTACCCCCAGATGTCAGACTAGATTTGGAAAGTTTTTCCGTCAGCAGTACCTCGTCGGAAGGTGACGTCGGTCGACTCCGCGTCCGTCGTCTGCATTGTGGTCGCCGGGATGACGTTGCGGAAGCTACATAGACGCCGCCCTCGTGCACTGACATAAGTTCTGTACACGACTTTCCACGCCAGAAACGCAGGGCCATGCAAGACACTAACCACTGGTGCACAAAACTAGGGCCCTGAAAGGAAGTCCTTAACCCTAGAAGTCAGTTCGCAGAATGGGGAGGATGGGTGGGGTGGTAAGGAATCTATAACTAACCTATGTTCCTTACAGATATATCGTTACCGAAGGTAAGTAACTTGTTCATATGAAAGAAACAGTTATAGATTCCTTACCTTAGAATAGATATCCCAGCAATACCAACCCCGGAGGTGGGTCTGCGAATCAAGTTCACACGAGAAAGTCCTGGAGAACAGAACGTCCAAAGAAGCCGTCTCTCCGGACTTGGCTGCATGGCAGTACTGTTTGGTGAATGTGTGCAGCAATGCCCACGTAGCTGCCTAACAGATGTCATTTAGGGGGACTCATCCCAAAGCAGTAGTAGCTGCTGTCGCCCTGGTGGAGTGTACAAGCAGCCCCACCGGAGTCAAATTCTTTGCCAAAGAGTAGCAGGCTTTAATGCACAGAACGAACCACCTGGAGATTATTTGTTTGTGCACGGTCCAACCTTTCTTAGCGCCCACCTAACCAACAAAGAGCTGGTCGTCCACCCGGAATTGTTTGGTGAGATCCAAGTAGAAGGAAATCGCACCTTCTGGATCCAGATGGTGGACCCTCTCTTCCTCATTTGAAGGATGCAGAGGCGGAAAGAAGGTGGGCAAAGTGATGGCTTGGCCAATGTGGAAAGAAGTAACCACCTTGGGAAGGAAGGAAGGTCTACTTTTCAGGACAACCTAGTCAGAAAGGGAGGCTTGGAAGAAAGAGTTTGTAGATCACTCACCCTGCGTGCAGATGTGATGGCCACCAGAAAGGCAGTAGTAAGAAGTCTGAGAGGACAGTTATATGTAGCGGCTCAAAGGGAGCGCACATGAGGTAGGCAAGAACCAAGTTCAAGTCCCACTGAGGCATTACGAAGGGAACAGGAGGAAAAGGAGGAGTAATGCCCTTAAGGAATCGATTTACAACAGGGAACTTGAAAAAAAAAAAAGGCTGATCAGGAAGCCTAAGGAAGGCTGAAATGGCCGAGAGGTAGCCCTTTAGAGTGCCCGAGCAGAACTCAGCTGGGCTAAAGAAAGGAGGAACAAGAGAACGTGAAGCCGGGCATCCCTCGTGCACCATGAGTCGATGGACCCAAAAAACGAATTCGACAGAAGTCGAGCAAAAGTGAGTCAGAAAGTGACTGGAGGTACCGTCTCTCTGGATCTGCGCTTGCTGGAGTGGAAAATGTAAGAACGGACGTCAGCGCGCGAGGGCGGCGTCTATGTAGCGACCGTGACATCTTCCCGCCGACCACTGAGTCGACCGACGCCACCTTCCGAAGAACACGGGTACTGCTGCTGAAAAACTTTCTCGATCCAGTCTGACACCTGGGGGTAATTCTAAGGTAAGAAATCTATAACGGTTTCTTTCAGATGGAGAGTGCCAAACCTCAGTCAGAATGTTAGACCCAACCTCTGCCGTGGGCAACTGCAGATCCAACAGGTCAGCAGCCATTCTGATAACAGTGTGGTATGGAACCATGTCCTGAGAAGGGGAAGAAAGTTCCCACTCCATTGAAGTCTCCAAACCACTGGCCTCCTGAAGACCCTCAAGGTCAACCACAGTGTCAAGGATTTCACCCTCCTCAGCTTGCTCCTGCTGTTCCTGGAACTCCTAGTCTTCCACGACCCTCTGAGCCTCCCTCCTGGAGCGTATCTGCGGAATCGGTGCCTGTGGCGGCAGGTGCGGCGCCAATGACTTTGGCGCTGAAGGAGGTCCCTCAGTAGTGGGCAGTGATGCCACAAGAAGCCGGGATGGACCCAGCCCAAAACCAGACGGCGCCGCAGATTGCGGAATCGGTGTCAAGAATCCCGGCGCCAGGAGATGCCATGAAGGAGTCAGGCATATTGGACACGAATGGTGCTTGGACACAATGTTAGGGGATACCCAAATTATAGGAGAGAGGGCCAGCAGCCGCACCGGATGGGTTAGCCGCTTTGGCAAACATGCCAAACATTGCATTAAGAAAATGCGAAAGATCCGCACCTGGACCCGGAAAAGGTGGGTATGGATACCTGGTCTGGATCCGACCCAGGCCATGAGGCGGGTTGTGCCTGAGACGCCTGGGACACCGCAACCGCAGCAGGTGAAGCCGGAGGAGTAAACGTCTTCATGGGCGTCAGCGAATCAGTTAGCGCCAGAGAATGACCAGAGTTGCCTGCGCAGAAGGTGAGGAAGAGGGCGAAACATCATCTTTTCCATGACGCTGCTGGACCGGAGAAGCCAACCTCGAAGATTTATCTTTCGTACAATGACGCCGGGACCACGAGGTCTCTTCTTCTAGTGCTTTTACGACCTCCAGGTGTGTGGGGTCGTCTACTTCGACTTGGCTCTCTTGTGGCCTCTCTTCTTCTCTCGCCCGAGCCATGAATAACTTCGCCTCCCTCTGCTTAAGCGCCTTCCGAATCATCCTTTGACAAGACGAACATCCTTCGACATTGTGATCCGATGACAGGCTTCAACAAAACTGGAGCCAAGGGGGTCTAATAGGCAGGTCGCCCCCCACTCATACCATCTACACAACAAGACCTGCCTAGAACAATGACTTCTTGTCTTACTTAGCTCAGTGAACACATCCTACTCAGCGACCCTGGTACTTGTGAAGCCTATTACAATCTGTACCATCTATGCGGCACTGATTGCCAGTCTCTAGGTGGGTCTAGTGTCACAAGCTCTTGGACCTCCTACGTGTCGAAGTGTATTAATAACAAAGTGTCCCTGGTGCTGAGCCCTCCTTTCTCCTCTACGCTATTAGGGAAATAGAGCACCAGGGACACTTTGTTATTAATACACTTCGACACGTAGGAGGTCCAAGAGCTTGTGACACTAGACCCACCTAGAGACTGGCAATCAGTGCCGCATAGATGGTACAGATTGTAATAGGCTTCACAAGTACCAGGGTCGCTGAGTAGGATGTGTTCACTGAGCTAAGTAAGACAAGAAGTCATTGTTCTAGGCAGGTCTTGTTGTGTAGATCCGATGACAGGCACCAAAGGGAATCTTCGAGGGGGTCCGTGATATACATATGACCCACATTCCCTACAAGGTTTGAACCCTGACTTCTTTTGTGCTGCCATCGCACTGTTACAACCACAGATCGTAACAATGTAAACCCACAGGAAATGGAGAGTCCCAGAAAAACAGTTACACGTCGGCGCAGAAAAAAAGGGAACCGACGTCAGCATGCCCACGAGGTCTTCTTATGGCTCTGGCGACGTCATACTGAGTAGCGAGCGGAGCTGTGCTATTGTGACGTCCTCACCGACGTGGGAGAGCTATGAAAAAGTTTCAGTGGAATTCTGCCGCAAGGATACATTTATAGGTGAGGAATCCACAGACAGATGTATCCATCAAACACTTTTGTTGGAAAAGGTGGAGGTTGAACATGTTGTTGGAGCAGTATCAGGAATATTTTAACTTTTTTGCCCTGACTGCAATCTGTTGGTTATCACAATTCAAGAATCGCAAGAAGCCTGGATGAAAGAGAAGCAATGAGTTAGTTGGACAGAAATAACAGGGCTAATATAGAACATGGCAATACTAGGAGACTACAAATAATGTCACCATAATGATGCCACCGGATGAGCTCCACATGCATAAATTGCCCAAGTGTAAAGAAAGCAGAGGAAGTTATACCCTGCATAGAGCACCAACAAATATTATAACAGTTCTACAAATAGGGTTGTAAATGATCTTTAAAAAAAAAAAAGAGACATTGCAATTATAAAACTCAAATCCTGCAAAAAATAACTTACCAATCTCCTCTGTACTTTCTTCAGGTTTTGCAGCATTCACTGTAATCGCTGCAGCTTGGCTAACACCGCTAGGCCCATTTTGTATTGCAACAGGTACAGCACTCCTGACAGGAGGGTCTTTGTGATGGAAATCGTTTTCAGGAACCATATTAACTTTTCTATTTTTCAGCTGCCCAGAATAGCTGAAATTTGCAATTTGTTAAGCATACACAAAGAAAATTAAAAGAATCAAAAATGAGAAACAAGGTTTGCATCCAGATTCACACAAAATAGTTAACTAGCCTAAGCACAGGATGATAAGTATGCTATTGAAGTTATTGCACTTTTCTACTGTGCAAACTAGTGAATTATAAGGCACAATTAAAAAAAACTGAAAAACTTAAAAATTCAAGGGCAATAATTTTTACTTTTGGACCACAAATACGCTCTTAACCTCTTACCTAGAAGTAACTTGTCACTTACATTTGCTGAACATTCTTTCAGATAAATACAATACTATCCACAGATTCCTTATATGAACTCTCTCCCAACATACCATGTAGAGCTTTCCGACGTTAAGCCTAGATGGAGCCAAGGGCATTTTAAGTGATAAGAACCAAAAACGCTGAAACTGAAGCCTGCATAATCAGTTCTGCCCAACTTATCCACACCCATACAGAGACTAAAGATGCAGTGGGCAGAGCGAAGAATAGGAAAACATGACACAAAACACTCGTCAGAACAGGAGCAAAGTAGGTGATAAGGAATAGGCAGAAGCTATTATATCCATCAGAATTGTTTTTGCCAAATTCAAATTATTACTCTATAGGATCTTCACTCCAGTACATTATTCTTATGAGCCACTCACAAAACAACTAACAAATAAGGGGACTGAGGGGATTCCACATTTCAACCAGAAAACTATTAGGTACTGTTCTCCCAAACAGACGAAACCATTTCCTGTGCATAAAGAATGGTGCCGAATGAGGTGAAGTAGACTAATTAGCTGCTTGACAAAGGGACAAAACCTTAAGAGCTCTTACAGCAGAGACTGCAGCTTCCCTCCTACTGAGTTTGCCCAGAATTGCTTAATAATTTCTTACTAACCAATTTGTAGCAATGTCTTCCTACAGAGGGGGCATCCAAGGCAACGGACAAGTTCACAGCTACCTCTGAATGTAATGACCAGGGGCCCGTTAAGGAATAAGTTTATGCAGGCTCTCCTTATCTTTTTGCAGATCAGGTGGCAGAAAAAATGTATAACTTGTGACTCCAAATGATCAGTTTGTGATGCTTTGTGATGACTAGTCGATCCCTTGATGACATTTTACTGTGACTACCTCTACAACTGCTATGTATTGTTCACTCTGTTTGTGATCAGCTTGTTCAATAAAAAAGACAAATAAAAAAAGAGGGAGGCGTGGCCAAGATGGCGGACGGCTAGGACGCGCTTTCAGATCGCCCCATGCCGCTGTTTAAATAAGCAGTTTATTTGAGCCCGCCGACGCCCTGCCCGTTTCCCCTGGAGGTTTATATAGGCTCCGGAGGAATGTACAAACAGGACCCACCGAGGGTGTTCTGTGCCCCGAGGCGCCCCAGCCCAAGAGGCTGAGAGGAGTGGCGACCTGCGGAGCGTGGCTGCGGCCTACTACTTGCGGTCCCGGCACCGGCCCGCGGGAGGAGCATACACAGGGTGAGGGGGCTGCCTCCGGATCAGGCCGCAGAAGGTGACGGAAGATCCCTCCCCTGCAGTGCTAACCTTCTGGTCCAGAGGGGTGAGTGGAGAGTGAGGAGCGGCGACTGGGTCTCGCCGAGCACGTCCGGGCCCTGGAGCACGGAGTGGCAGGGCCCTGGAGCGAGCAGAGGACCAGTGGTGCGAACCGGGCGGCAGGAGGGTCCATCCCAGTGGCCTACAGCACACGGCTCGTCTCCCGATCCGGGACGAGTATACTAGCAGCTAAGACTGTGCTCATGAAGCAGGCCGAACAGCTGGGGGTGCTGGGAAACCCCCCACCAATCCCCTCTGTCAATGCTAACCCGCCGGATCAGAAGGGCGGACAAAGGAAATGAGTTCCAGGGCGCAGGAGGAGAGGACTGTTCCCGGTTGCCGGGCCCTTCCCTACGGGAGACACCCAATACCACAGGCAGAGGATAGAGCCCCTCGGAGTCGTAGTCAGAGATGGAGATCGGGTCATCTTCTTCTTCGGCTCCCATGGCGTCTCCGGTCTCTTGTTCCGAATCTTCTCCGAAATGTAACCTGTGTGTTGGCTCTGCATGTCGCTACGTCAAGCCCAACAGTCGTGAAGGGTTTTCTTCGATCGGAAAGCATTACACGCATTGCAGTCCTCTTCTCTGTGCTCCGGAGACACGCACAGGTTGCACACTTGGTACGAGTCGGTGCGCGGAAACTTCGTGTGGCACCAAGGGCAGAATTTAAATGGAGTCCGTTCCATCCACTGCAAGTCGGACCGACGCTTGTAGGCCCAACGGCCTTCCATGAGTTACCCGATCGAAAGAGGGATTTTTAAGTAAATACAATATGCGGAGAATGGAATTATGCGATCGAAAACAATACTGTTGAGGGTGAGTCTATTGCGCACCGAGGGGAACCGGAGAAACGTTGTGGAAGCGGAGTGGAGCAATTCATGTCCGAACCAGATGGCGGAAAAAAACAATCTAACAATGGAGTCACTGCCCATGCGCACTGAAAGGAGGAGTCACCTACCTCGTGACGGGAAAATACTTTTTCAAAGAAAAACAACTTGCAAACATCCGGACCCAACACTAGATGGCAGGAGTATGCAAAACATGTGATCTACAGCTCACTTGCCGCGAACAACTACTTTGTTTGCCCGCTTGCACAAGAAACACGTAGATTCGCCTTGAATTCGATATCATCCAACAAATATTTGAAGGGCTGGTCTCCCTGGCAAAATATTTTTACTTGGCAACTGTGGCTCCTGAGAATTCCATGAAGGCTCTCATAAAATCCATCTTTCTAAAACCGAGAAATCCTTGGTCTTCCAATCTTTCCATAGCTAAAGACCTGCTACAATTAGCGACCAAGAACTGTGACTCAAGCTTAGTTAACTATGCTACCATCAAATCATCAATAAAAAGGCACCTACGCTCCTGTTCTCGCATTTTGGACATGGAATCCTTGGCAGCCAGAGACTTGCATGAAACCCTATGCTTCCCTCAAATTCTGCACACCCACAAGCCCCACCTCACACAGGCCATGGGGAGAAAAGCACAAAACCGGCTTTTAGCCGCAAGACTACACCCACTTCCCTAAAAAAATCATATCCATCTTGGAAAGCACTGTCAGACATTACAGTGTCGCCTATGTAACTATAAAAGGGAGTCCCTGGTATATTTTTTGCTATGTTGCCCAGCTTTGAGGCAAGTCTGCCGAATCTACCTCAGACCAATACTTTTCCAACTGGGGACCCGCACCGCAAACGAGGCTGTCTGTGAGCTCTACACTTTAGACTTTGTGAATAAGAAATAAGTTACTTACTTGTAACTGTAGTTCTCCAGTATTGGAATCTTTCATAGATTCACATGCTTGAATCATTCTTCATTGTCGAGATGGGAGCCCCCGGTATTATTAAAAGTGATGTCCTATTAGACATAGCACATAAGGCCCTAAGCCTTGAAACTTTTGTAACATATCCCTGTCCTTTTGAAACAAGCATTTGCAATGCAATAGGTCTTGCATTAACAAGAGTATAAGCAATTGGCAATGCTTTCACATTCAGGAAGGCCACGCCCCTTTTGTTTACACAAACCACGTCTAAAGTAAGGGGCGTGTCTGATATTAAAGGGAAACCACGGCACAGGGGCTTTGACAAAAAAAGCATCTGAGTCAAGTTAAAAAACAGATGTTTTTTTGGTAAAGCACCCATGCCAGGCTTTCAATTTAAAGTCGGCTGCGTACCGTTCTTTAGACTCGGTTTGTGTAAATAAAGGGGCACGACCTCTATGAATGTGAAAGCGCTCCATGGGAGCTAGTAAACTAACTAAATAAATAAACACCCCCCACTAAATGCGGAACGCACTGCTAAATTACCACCGCCGCTATAGTTAAAGCGGACTACCATTAGTATAAAGTTAAATAAAAGGTGGCGACGTGTTGTGAGGTAGTGGGTGGAATAGGAGAAGAGCATTCAATAAAATAGTGCTCACCAACTTATAAAACAGAACTTGTAACAACACCAGTAAACCTGCAAGATGTGCATACAGCCACTGGCAGCCTTGCCATGCAGACTGAATGCAACCAATGTCACATCACTAGCCATGCGGATTTAATGTAGTCTATAATATAGCCCCAGAACTGCAGGGTTAGAGAGACACCAACCTCCCCATGCGGACTCAATGCTATCAATAACAGATTCCCAGAACTGAAGGGTTGTAAAGAACTCATGCCAACCTCCCAATGCCAATTCAATGCAACCAATACCACACAACTCCACCCATAGCTTGTATCAGCCTCTTATGCCAACCTCATCATATTGACTCAATTCAAACAATCACACTTGAACCAACCTGTAGAGTGCATCGAAAACTTATGCCAACCTCATTGTGTCGACTCAGTGCAACCAATGACACATGACCTAGCCAGTAGGTTGTATCGACAACTTATGCCAACCTCATCATGTTGACTTAATGCAATCAATGCCACATGACCAAGCTCATAGGGGGTATGGTGAACTTATGCCAAACACGCCATGCCGACTCAAAGCAACCTACTTCACATCACCATACCTGTTACCTGTAGGGTGTATGTATAACTGAAATCCACCTTGCCACGCCGACTCAATGCAACCTATGTCATATCACTATATCTGTAGTGTAGGGAGTATTAATAACTGATGCCAGCTGCATTATGCAACCTCAATGCAATTTATGCCACATGACGCAACCCATAGGATGTATAGAGGACTTCTACTAACCTCACTAAACCAACTCTATCCCACCTAGGTCACATCACAATACCTGTAGGGTGTATATATAACTGAAGCCAACCTAACCAGCAGACTCACTTTGGACACCTGTAAGACATATGTACGAAATGCCAGCCTAACCACGTCAGTAGACGACAGGCAGCAGCAGGTCACTTTGCCTAGTGCATCTACATGCTGTGCATCAGCGCTATCTTGTGGAACCAAAGGGGACCCTGAGCACAGACTGCATCAGTCCGTGGCTTGTGATTTTGTTCCGCATTTATACAGTGCTTTACACCACTGCATTTTCACCTACAACTTGCTAATTTCTTTAGTCTTTACACTACTACAGTGTGACCTACAACCTACTTATCTCTACAGTGCTTTACACCACTGTGGTGACACCTACAACTTGCTCATTTGTTTAGTCTTTATACTACTGCAGTGTGGCCTACAACCTACTTATTTGTACAGGATTTTATACCACTGTAGTGCTACCTACAACTTGCGTAATTTTATAATCTTTACTCTACTGTAGTGTCACTTACATCTTGCTTATTTGTATAGTACTTTACACCACTACAGGGTTACCTGCAACTTACTTGTATAGTCTTTACACCACTTTAGTGTCACTTACAACTTGCCTATTTGTATAGTGCTTTACATCAGCATAGTGTCACCTAAATGGTGTCATAACCACTGCATGTGTTTTCAAGTTAGACATACCATTAAATACTGCGGAATCCATTCAAACTTCTATTATCTTTTTAAAGAATGTAAATAATTTGTATTTGCACTAATATGTTTGTTTCACTGCGTGTTTTGTTTCACTCTGTGTGCAGTTAGAAGATGATGGTGGTGTTGAAGAGCGGGGGGTGTTGCCTGTGTATTATTGTGTAACCAACACCCCTGCTGGATAGAACGTGGTACAACCGAAATGATACCAAAGGAATTGGAAGCTGGGCAAGGTGGCAATATTAAATTAACAAAAAATACACAGAAACACCATGTATGTTTAGAAGCCAAAACAAGCACACTCCAGATTATTCACCGTTCATGAGTACGCAGCTGCACTTTATACCGCACTGTACTGT
Source organism: Triturus cristatus (assembly GCF_964204655.1). Classification (NCBI taxonomy): domain Eukaryota; kingdom Metazoa; phylum Chordata; class Amphibia; order Caudata; family Salamandridae; genus Triturus; species Triturus cristatus. The sequence continues at coordinate 925,203,778 of NC_140588.1, forward strand.
GAACTACACAACACCCCAATAGTAGGTAACAAAAGGAGCATTTTTCAAATGGCATTCCGACAGGTACAGTGCATTCCCCAGTGTAGAAACTAACACAGACAAAACACTTCGAGGCCCTTGGCGCTGTGTTTGTAATATTTGATCTAAACATTTTAATCTAAAGCATTTCTGTTCCTCTCGCATCAGACGGTTCTTCTCAGCCACATGTCCTGTGGGCTGTGAATGGAACTAGCATAGACCAGAAATGCTTAACTCCTTTACAAAGGTTCTCTACTGCGGATACTCACAATTAAAAGGTGTTCGAGACATTTGAACAGATCTGCCTGAGCCTCCGATCTCTTTTTAGGCCGAAGGTCGGGACACTTATAACAAGTATTAACGAGGCATCGGCAATGCAAATAGGACTCGCCTTGATGACACACTGGCTTTGTAAATGCTTTTTGCAGACGCTGCACAACAAAAGTTGTTCCCTTCTCAACGTGGACAGAAAAAAAAAAAGGGTGTGGCACAAAGAAATGGAAGAGGTGGAGGGGCGTTGTCAACATAAGAGCTCCGAATGGATTTAAAGTGACAAATTGAAATAATGGCAAAGCAGAGTTCCAAGCGGAGCACTGGAAAGGCAGACCATCTGTGTTGTGAAGAGCTCCTGGGAAAAATGCTACCGCCGGCCACAGCTTGCAGTGCATGTGCGCAAGTAGTGTGCGAGCAGCAGTAATCACGCCATATGGCGCCTCTGCTTAAGCGCGCGCCCGAGCACATGCACTGCAAGCTGTGGACGGCGGTAGCATTTTATGAAGCCCTTACTTAAAGTCTCGCCAGACCAGCGCACGCGCTGGGTCAGGAGAGACCTAAAAAAGGACTAAAACTTAGAACCAACCAATCAATAGACACCACGCTGGGAGAAGAAAACAAGTTACTTACTTGTAAATACAGTAATCCAGTATTGGTATCTTTCATCGATTCACATGCCTGAATAATTCCCCGTCGCCGAGGCGGGAGTCCCACGGTAAATACAAAAGTAGTGCCAAAAAATAATAGTAGTAGTAGGCCCCAAAGAAAAGGCCTGAGGCCTAGATCTTAGCAGCCTATCTACATCATTATGCCAAAAGAACCAAAAAACTTGGCACCAATCAGCACCCTATAGAACACACTCAGCAGAGCCAGTTCTCCTCAGATTTTCCTTAGCACAAGTGGGAAGTAAGTGTCCCAAAACAGAGAACTGACTCTACGGGGAGGAGGTTGGGTGCATGTGAATCTATGAAAGATACCAATACTGGATATCTGTAGTTACAGGTAAGTATCTTGTTTTCTTATCCAGTATTGGGGTATCTTTCATAGATTTACATGCCTGAATCAGAGTAGCAAGCAGTATACGAAGTATACAGTCGTTTGCGGATAGTGGGAGACTAGTGCTGATAAACTCCTAATTGCATCAACAACTTGTTAACAAAAGGTATAATAAACCAAACCTTAGAATTCAAAAAACATGTAACATACACAGGGAAATGAAACATGCACTGTAATAACATTCTATGTCAGACATGCCATCATTGCAGAAATGTCATTGTCATGAAAAAATGCAAGACATATATAGCATTTGAAAGACAGAAAGGTACCTGAAACTGACCTCAAAGAAAAAGATGGCGTAGGACAGCTTGTCCAACTGCTGCATTGTCCTGATGCGTAGATTGAAGGCAGTAATGTCTCGTGAACGTGTGGACATTCTGCCATGTCGCAGCACAACAGATATTTTCTAGAGTCACCCCAGCAAACAACGCTGTAGACGCTGCCACCGCTCTTGCGAAGTGGGCCTTGGCTTTCCATAGCAATGGCTTGTTAGCCTTGTCATGGCAGAAATGGATTGTAGATGCTATCCATTTGGCAATTGTGGTTTTTGTGACTGCAGCTCCCAGAGTAGTTTGGCCGTAAGCCACGAACAACTGATCAGATTTTCTAATGCGCTTTGTTTTTTTAAGGTAGAATTTTAAACATCTTTTAATATCAAGAGAATGTAAGGCTCTTTCCACTGGTGTAGACGGATTTGGAAAGAAAGTCCTTAATTTTACCGGTTCATTGAGGTGAAACTGTGACGGTACTTTAGGTATGAATGTAGGATTAGTCCGGAGGGTCACGTAGTCCTGAGTTAAGTGTAGAAATGGTTCCTTTATAGTGAATGCCTGAATTTCACTCACTCTTCTAGCAGATGTCAGAGCCAGAAGTAAGGCATCCTTCCAGGGGAGGAATTTGAGTTCGGCCTTGTGGATCGGCTCAAATGGGTGTTTCATTAGTTGCGTTTAGACAGTGTTAAGTTCCCACTCTGGTGGAGGAAGCCATACCGGAGGAAACGCTTGTAAAAGTCCTTTCATGAATTGTTTGATCAAAGAGGATGAACATAAAGAAGGAAGTTGAGCACCCTTTCTGAATCTGGAAAGTGCGGCTATATGGACTTTGACTGATGAGAAAGTGAGCCAAGACCTTGTCAGATGTAACAAATAAGGAAGGATCTGTTCCGCAGGAGCTTCCACCGGGTGAACATTGTTCGCTTCCCTTTTAGACTAAGTCTTAATTGTGCTTTGAGCTCGCGATTTTGTCAATATGTCACGACAGTCCTGAGGGATGTTAAGGTCCTTGAAAGCCAATAAATCAGGAGCCATGCGTGTAAATGTAGAGACTGAGGGTCCAAGTGAAGCACCTGACCTTTGTTCCTCGACAGCATTGTGGGTGTCGGAAGAAGACGGATCGGTTGGTCCTGGGATAATAATAGAAGCTCTTGGAACCAGTACTGGCGTGGCCACCGGGGTGCAATCAGGATGAGACTGCAGCCCTCCAATTTCATCTTGAATATTACCCTCGGGATTAGAGGTATTGGGGGGAAAAGCGTAAGCACAAATCCCTGACCATCGCATGGATAGGGCATTCCCCCTTGATCCCTGTTGAGGGTATCTGCTGGCGTAATATTGGCATTTTTTGTTGTCCTTCGTTGCGAACAAATACAGTGCCGGCTTGCCCCAAGCTCAGAACTGCCTGAGCACTTGAGTCTGCTCTAGCTCCCACTCGTGGTAATCCGATTGGGACCTGCTGAGCGTGTCCGCTAGGGTATTGTGGAAACCTCTGACAGGTTCTGCTGTGAGGGTTATGTTGTGGAGTGTGACCCATTCCCACAACTCCTGAGCCTCTCTTGACAAAGTTGCCAATCTTGTCGCTCCTGCTTGTTCACGTAAAACATGCTGGTGGTATTGTCGGTCCGAACCAGTACCGATGAACCTGCAATCCTTGGAAGGAAAGCTTGCAGGGACAGGAAAATTGCTCGCAATTCCAGGCTGTTGATATGTTGTTTCTTGTAGTCTGGAGACCACTTTCCTTGTATCTGCAAATCTTGGATATGACCTCCCCATCCTTCCATGGAGGCATCCATTGTGAGAACAAAATCTGGAATATCCTGTATGAAAGTGAGTCCTTCTGCTAAGTTGGGCATCTATGACCATCAATGCAGAGCATTTTTCATGCGTGGTGTGACTCTGAAGATGTCGTCGAAGGAACCCACGGCCTGTTGCCACTGAAGGTGTAGCTCCTCCTGTAGAGGTCTCATTCAGAGTCTTGCCAAATGGACGAGATTTATTGCGGAAGAGCACATCCCCAGGAGTGAAGCAACCATGCGGACAGAAACTGACTTTCTTCTCGAGATCAGAATTGCCAGCTTTTGAAGACGAACCTGACGTTCTTGAGATAAGAATGCCCTGCACTGGACGGTATCCAACAGAGCTCCTAGAAATGGAAGGACCGGCATCGGGCGTAACTGAGATTTGCTCCTGTTCACAGTTAGCTCCAGAGAGTTGAAAAGATGGAGAGACGTTGTAACGGCAATCTTGACTGCTCTTTCCGAAGGACCTTTGGTTAACCAATCGTCCAAATACGGGAATACTTGGATTCCCCGGGATCTTAAAGCTGCTGCTACAGGAGTTAGGCCCTTTGTGAAGATCCTTGTAGGCGATTTTAGTCCAAACGGGAGCACTTTGAACTGATAATGGGCGCCAGCCACAGTGAAGCGAAGATATTTGCGATGCTTGGATGTATTGGGATGTGGAAGTAAGCGTCTTCCATATCCAGAGAAGCCATAAAATCTCCCTCGTTGAGATAACCTAGAATCTCTGAAAGTGTGACCATGTGAAATCCTTGTTTTTTGAGGAATCTATTCAGGTAGCAAAGGTCTAGAATCGGGCGCCATTCCCCTGATTTCTTTTTGGTCAGAAAAAAATAGGGAATAGAAACCCGTCCATTTCTGATGAGAGGGAACCTTCTCTATTGCATTCTTGAGGAGCATTGTTAAAGCTTCTTTGAATAATAAGTGAAGACTAGGAGGAGGGGTCCTTTGGGCGGAGTGGTGGGTGGCTTGGTGACAAATTCTAGGGTATGACCGTTGTTCACCAGGTCTAGAACCCATTGGTCTGAGGTAATTTCTTGCCACTTGTCCACAAATGCTGAAATTTTCTCACCAACGGGAAGGGGAATAGGTGTGGAAGGCGCCCTGCGGAGATCACTATTTTCTGTTGGCGTCCCGTCCTTGATTTTGAGATCGTCTTCGACCGCCCTGACGAGAGAAACCAGACGTGTTGGATTGCCTGTATGAAGATTGGTAAGTTTGTCTATATTGGGGCTGGTATTGTCTATTCAGCTGGTTTTGGTATCCTCCTCTAGAGGAAAACCCACGCCCCCTTGCACCTCTGAAGGTTCTGCGTTTGTACTGCAATGAACCCAATGATCTTGCCGTATCTGTATCAGTTTTTATTGCGTGGAGAGCTTCATCGATGTGTTTTCCAAACAAAGATTCGCCATCATAAGCCATGTCCAATATTTTTGTCTGGACTTCAGGTCTGAAAGTGGTGGCCTTAAGCCAACCCTGGCGTCCGAGTACTGCCGCACCAGCCAGCTGGCGAAAATTTGTATTGCCAATGTCTTGTGCACAATCTATTGTTTCAGATTCCGTGCGCTCTCCCTCCAATAGAACTTTTCCTGCTTCCTGTCTCTCATCTTCCGGAATGAGCTCAATAAGTCCAGCCATCTCTGACCACATTTGGCGGTCATAACACCCTATTATTGCTTGGGAGTTAGCTGCTCTGATGGAGGCAGTTGCCATTGTCGAAAACTTCTTGCTGATCAAATCAAGACAACGCCCTTCCTTGTCCGGCAGTGTAGTAATGGGTGTTGCCGGGTTCTTAGATCTTTGTTGGGCAGCCTGGGAAATTACCAAATCTGGTCGAGGATGGCCAATGAGACAGGATGGACTATTGGCCGGAGCACGGTATTTCTGATCTATCCATGGAAGCACTGCTGGCACAGATGCAGGAGTTTTCATGATTTTGATCCCTTCTTTCCAGATGTAATCAATTATGGGGACAGATCTCGTAATCTTTCTGGATTCCTCCTTAAAATCATGTAGGAAGCATTCAGATTGTTCAACCGTAACAGGCAATTGAAATCTAGCAGCAGCTCGCTGCATTAGATTATGAAATCCCCCTATATCCTCTGGGGGCGAATAAGATGGTAGAGGAGTCGGTGGTGAAGGCATAGGGATAATATAAGATCCCCAAGGATCTGCCTGAATGGTCTCTGGAAGTTCACCCTCTTCAAATTCCTCTTCGGAGGACGTGTCCTGACCCTGATGAGGGTCTTGAGGAGGGTCTGGAAGCTGAGGTGTTGAAACAGGAGTGTCAGGTGAAGGCAAAGGATCTGGAACCGGCACAGGTGGTGGTGGAACCTGTGGAATGACTTGCTGTGGGGGAAAACACTGTATGTAATCAGCTAGCATGGCTTGCAGGTCTTGTATTAGAGTTGGAGGCAGATGCGACATCTCACTCTGGCGAGGTTGTCTATGGTAAACTCTGTGATGTGGGATGACAATGTCCTCTTGATAATATTGTTCTTGGTAATCCTCCTCCTCTTCATCATCATCGTCATCCTGACATTTGATGTGTAGCTCAGAAGGATGATGAGCTATCCCAAATGGTCCTTCTTCCTCTTCGTCGTCCTAATCATCATCCTCTTCCTGCACATATGTTTCCAGATGTGAGGGAGTAAGAAGGGAAATATTGCTCTATTCATGTCTTTGAAATGTTTTGAGCTGAAAACTCCTATATGAAACAGGTGTTGACTGAGTTGGAGCTATAAGCAATGCAGGTGCCGCAGACGGAACAGGTAAATCCCCAGTCGATGGAATTGTTGTTGACGGGCTCTCCGTCAATGGATTCGTCGTCGACGGACTGTCAACGTCGGCGACGGGATCGTCGTTGACGGGATCATCGTCAACGGGCTTGACGTCGACGGGATCATCATCGACGGGCTCGACGTCAACGGGATCATCATCGACGGGCTCGACGTCGACGGGATCATCATCGACGGGCTCGACGTCGACGGGATCATTGTCGACGGGATCGACGTCCCCTTAGTTGACGAGCTCGACGGGGTAGTAACCAGCTGCATCTTCGTCGACTATACTACTCTTGTCGACAGTGGAGGCTTTGTCGACGGTAATGTCATCGATCTGGATTTCGACACGAACTTCGTCGACTAGGTCTTCGTCGACGATTCCTCAACTTCAGGTTTCTTTGACAGGATAGTAATCGTCGTCGACAGTATAGGAGAGGTGATAGACGTCGTCGAGACAGTGTCCGTCGACGAAGGAGCAGAAGTGACAGATATCGTCGACGAAGGAGGGAAAGCCAGAGATTTTGAAAGACTTTCACTCACAGTTTTTGGAAGACGTCTTTTTAGAGTCCTTGAGAGCAGAGTCCTGAGGAGAGTGCGCCAACCAAGGAGATGAGAGGAGTCCTCTGAGAAGGGCCAGAAGTAGAGTGGGAAGATTTATGGTGTTTTTTCCCCTCGCTTGAAGAGCTGTCATGAGACCTAGCTCTCTTGCTGGAAGTTGAGGCTCTATCATCCTCTTCAGCCGAAGAGGATGTAAGCCATAACAGCACTCTCGCCTCCCTATCCCTAAGAGTCTTAGTAGGGAAGGTTCAGCAAATTTTGCAATCTTTTGCCTCATTTTTAGGGTAGAGATGCAGTCCATATGCTGGTCATCAAGATGGACTCTCTTCTTGGCGCAGGGTCTGCAGGACTTGAACAAGGCTTTCTTGTCAGACGTCATGGAATAAAGTAGAAAACTGAGTGGCACTCAGGGAGACTCCCTTCCACACGACGTGCGGTGTAAATCTGAGGAGAACTGGCTCTGCTGAGAGTGTTCTAGAGGGTGCTGATAGCTGATTGGTTGGTACCAATTTGTTGGTTCTTTTGGCTTAATGATGTCGATATGCTGCTAAGATCTAGGCCTCAGGCCTTTTCTTTGGGGCCTCCTACTACTATTATTTTTTGGCACTACTTTTGTATTTACCATGGGACTCCCGCCTCGGCGACAGGGAATGATTCAGGCATGTGAATCTATGAAAGATACCCCAATACTGGATAAGCTCTAGTTCATCAGATTTTCTTAGTACAAGTGCACACACATAGAAAATACTGCAATATCTAAGTGAGCCTTCTCCAGGGGAGGTGGGCGGGTCACATGAGAATCCATTAAAGATTCCAATACTGGAGAATTACAGTTACAGGTAAGTAACTTATTTCTTACTCCAGTATTTTAAACTTTTGTAGATTCACATATTTGAATCAGAGTAGCAAGCAGTGAATAACACATTGTAGTGTCATATACCAACTAAATACAGTCCCAAGAAATAGTATTGCCTGTACACACACTTACATATACACTCACGTATCTATATATAATATATATATAATTGCACATTCTCTATCTATATATATATATATATATATATATATATATATATATATATATATATATATATATATATATATATATATATATATATATATATATATATATATATATATTCACTGAAAAAACCATAGGTTTCACACACGTTATAGTTAGGAATTAGCATTTTAAAAACCTTGCAAATTCACTGAAAAAACCATAGGTTTCACACAAGTTATAGTTAGCTGTACATTTCACTCGTAAAAAACCAATGAAATTCCACGTTATAGTTAGTGCAGGCAACTATAACTCACGCGACCGCAATCCTCTGCTAATGACATATGTGTCTTTATGAAAAAAAAATATTTGTAATATATGTATAGCTAAAATTTAATGGAAGAAGACATGGGCAAATAAGTGTCTAAATACAGTATTAGCATCAGCAGAGGATTGCGGTCGCGTGAGTTATAGTTGCCTGCACTAACTATAACGTGGAATTTCATTGGTTTTTTACGAGTGAAATGTACAGCTAACTATAACGTGTGTGAAACCTATGGTTTTTTCAGTGAATTTGTACGGTTTTTTAAATGCTAAGTTACTTTACGCCGTTCGTGCCGTGCGCGCCCACTTCACGCAGTTCGTTCCGTGCGAGCACCGTGCGCTTCGCGCACCGTGCGCGCACCGTGCGCGCACAGTGAGCACCGCGCGCCCACTTTACGCAGTTAGTGCCGTGCACGCACGTTGGGCACGCGGTGCGCTACGCGCACCGCGTGCCCACGTTACGCTGGATGGGCCATGTACGCACGATGCCCTTCGCGCACCGTCCGGACACGGAGGACATATTATGCGCTTCGTTGTGAAAGATTTTCTATTACATTTTTGGTCTGTATTATGCCATGCACAAATGGTGCCCGGTGGGCACCTTTTGCACACGGGGGGAGGGGGGGGGGGGGGGAGGGGGGAATATGTTTTTTTTTTTTTAAATTAAATTTTTACCGTACGGTAAGCGTATTCGGCGTATTTTTTTAAAAAAAAATAAATAATTTTTTGCCCTTGGATGGCCTTCTGGGATACCATAACCAAGGCTAGGTGGTTAGGAGCTGTCTAGCCTGCCCCCTTTTTATGATATCCAACTTTGTTTTTCCTCCACCCCTCAGAGTGCGAGTGAGAAAATGGCGGCCGACACTTCCTGGTTTCGACCGATTCGAATGTTTACTAAGATCTAACAGCCAATCAGAATCGCGCTCGCGCACGGCACCGTACGCGTACGGTAAGCTTACGGAGCGCGCTTACAGATATATATATTGATTTAAATGCTATTTTCTCAGGAACTACTGAACAGATTTACACCAGACCTACAAAAGGCACTTCCTTGATCTGAGGACTACCTCTCTGCCAAATTACAAGTAATTCTGTTCAGCCGTTCGGGCTGTAGCTGTGTCTAAAGGTCCTATGGAAAAATGCATGGGGAAAACGCGTTTTTTATATAGCTACCAATACAGGTGCAACATCCTTATGTATATAAAAAAAATATAAGTACATATATTCATTTAATGTATACAGACAGACCAGAAATCAGTGAAAATGTGTGACCATAAAGGATGGAGGGAAGGAACAAAAGAAAGAAGTCTCACCTTATTGAAAAAGAGATCCGATAGCTGCTTGTCCCACTGCCGCATCTCGCTTCACATCAGAGTCCAAGCTATAGTGCTTGGTGAACGCGTGCAGCGTCCTCCAAGTTGCTGCTCTGCAGATCTCTGAAAGGGACACACCTGCAAACAGCGGCATAGACGTGGACATTGCTCTGGTAGAATGAGCACGGACCTTTGACGTCAGAGGTTGGCCAGCTTGCTGATGACCGAAAACAATGGCACTCGATATCCATCTTGAAATGCTCCGTTTAGTGAGAGGGAAACCTTTTCTAGGTGCACTGTACGCTATAAAGAGTTTATTTGACTTGCAAAATGATTTTGTCCTGTTCATGTAAAACTTTAGGCACGTTTGACATCCAGAGAGTGTAGAGCACACTCCGCTGGAGTTTGTTGAGTTGGAAATTTTTTTTCAAAACGATTGGCTCATTAAGGTGAAAATCCGAAGGGACCTCGTAGAATAACTTTGTCATGTTTGAATTGTAAGAAAGGTTCTTGGGTAGCAAACGTCTGGAGTTCACTAACTCTTCTCGCTGAAGTAAGAGCTAGGAGGAGAGCGACCTTCCAGGATAGGAACTTTATACCCACTCTGAGAAAAGGTTCGAACAGATGTTTAATTAAATTGGCTCAGCACTGTATTCAGCTGCTATGCTATGCCCTTAATGGAGTAAACATTCTGAACAGGCCCTTGAGAAACTGTTTGACCAGCCTGCTGGAACCATAGAGACATTAGCTGATCTGCGAAACCTGGAGATGGCAGCTAAACGAACCTTAGCTAATGCGCGAGCAAAGCCGAGGTGAGCCAAGTGTAGGAGATAAGGTAACATTTTCTCTGGAGGTGAAGGGAGAGGATTGACTTTAGATGATGCACACCAGATGCAGAATCTTTTCCATTTGAGCGAATAAGTCCTATTAGTGCTGCCTGCTCTTGCCCTATCCAGCACATGCCTACACTCATGCAGGATCTTTAAATATGGACACTCCTAGAACTCAGAAGCCAAGTCGCTAATTTCAGAGAAACTGAGGTTTGGATGACATACTTGTCCCTGGTTCATCGTCAAAAGGGACGGAAATGGTTTGAGATGGATTGGAGGCTTGATAGAGTAGGTGAAGTTCTGTGTACCAATGTTGGTGAGGCCAGGCTGGTGCTATTAGTATCATCTTGCAGGGTTCCGTCTTTAACTTTTTTAGTACTCGTGGAAGGAGAGGAATGGGGGAAAAGCATAGGCAAATATGCCACGTCTGGCTATTGAAAAGGCATTTCCCCATGAACCCGGATGGTGACGCCAACTAGCGAAGTACAGCCATTTCGCGTTGTGTGGTGTTGCGAACAGGTCTATGTCCGGCTTGTCCCATTGGAAGAAAATGCTGTCGAGAGGGAGTTGATCCAGTTCCCACTCGTGGAAGGTTGTCTTTAGTCTGCGCAACGTATCTGCTATGACGATCTGCTTTCCTGGAACATACTATGCTGTCATATGCACTTTGTGTTGAATCGCCCAGCACCAGATAAGCTGGGCTTCCTGAGAGAGCAGGAGAGATCTGGATCCTCCTTGTTTGTTCAGGTAGTGCATTGTCGTGGTATTGTCTGTTCTGACAAGCACAAAGCGTTTTGTATTCTTGGCAGACACACTTGGAGCGCCAGAAAAAGTTCTCTCAACTCGAGAAGATTGATATAAAGATCTCGGGGCGAGGGTGTACATTTTCCACTGACTGGCAAGTCTTGAAGGAAAGCCCCCCAAACTTCTAAAGATGCATCCGTTGTGATCACGAGAGGAGCAGCTTGAGACAGGAAGGGAAAACCCTGCGGTAACTGGTGAGGTTGCACCCACCAGTCTAGAGCTGCAATCATGGGAGGGGTGATTTGGATCAGATCATCAAATGTGCCCTCTCTATCTGCAACCATTGTTCGTTTAAAGCTTCCCGAGGACGACGCATGTGGAGATGACAATGAGGTATGTGGGGAATACAGGAATACATCATGCCTAGGATGACTTGTAAAGGCGTACGAAAAGAAACCTTTTTTGGCCCCGTTTTGCCAAGGATATTAGTCTTTGTTGTCTGTCCAAAGTGGGATATGCCTTGTTTTTGATAATGTCCAGGATAGCACCTAGAAAGACCATCGACAGGATGGTTGCAGAATTGATATTTCTACTTTTAAAGTGAGGCCCAATCTCCTGAAAAGTTGCAGACAAGCTTTGGTAGATGTCCTTGCTGCTTCGTTAGTGGGGGCCTTGATAAGCCAGTCGTCAAGGTAAGGAAAAATTTGATGATGTTGCCTCAGATATGCTGCAACTGGCGCTAGGCACTTCGTGAAAATGCGTGGAGCTGATTTCAGTCCGAAAGGTAGGACGCGAAATTGATCGTGCCTGCCGGCCACCATGATTCTTAGACATTTCTTGTGTTTACGGCATATGGGTATATGAAAATATGTGTCCTGGAGGTCTAGAGACATGTAATTGTTTCCGTTGAGGAGGTGTAACATCTTGAATAGAGATCATGTGGAACGATTGTGTTTTTTTTGGGAGGAAATCATTTTCTTAACTTTGCTCATGGTCTCACACAACACATCCATAAAATCACAAGATAAGATAAAGAGGGGCGGTACCCCCTGTACGGGATATTCATCGATCTGCATGATGGGACAATAACATATTACTCGTGGCCACCCTCCTCCCTATTGCCAGACGCCCGAAACCTCCGCCACGGCCCCCACACTTTTTTCCATTTGCGCACACAGCCCCGGGACTTATAAAAAACTTTCTCAGCCCTCTGGCACCAATCCAGGTCCCTGCACCATTGATCCCACCTTGGGGGTGCCTGAGCCCCCCTAACTGCTCGTAATATTCCGCTTCGCTACTCCAGCTGCCAAGGCGAGCCATATCTCCTGGTACCTGGACCAATCTGTGGGACCTTTAATCATGAGAAGAATCCATTTAGGTTCGACTGGAACCGGGGAGCACACCACTATCGCCATTGTACGCGCAACCCGCGCCCAGAAAGGTACTATGTTCGGACAGTCCCAGAGGATATGGTCAAATGTTCCCTCCCACCGACATCCTCGCAGACATAAGGGAGACAGGCTCCTGCTCCACTCAAAGAGATGGGTGCGCGGGTAGTATACTCGATGAAGGATTTTTAGCTGTACAAGGCGGTGCCGAATCCGAAAAGCAACTTCGCGGGGGCTTTGAAGGCGTCCTGCCAGTCTTCCTCATCAAGGCTACCGAGGTTCCCCTCCCAACGGTCCCGCAGGGACACCAAGGGGTCAGGCAGGTTATTTATTAGTTTACGGTAAATAGTGGCGGTTGGCCTACCTAAGATGGGGTCAAGAAGAAGCCAGTCCTCCATTGGGGGGTGCTCCGGAATTGACGAGTCAGGGCGCACATGGGAGCTCAAGGCATGCACAAGTCGCAGATAATTAAAACGCTGGGAGTCATGCAACTGGTAGTCACCCTGCAGATATTCAAAGGATCTAGGGGCGTCTCTTCTCAACACGTCGCCCAAGAACTCTATTCCAATTAACTTCCATCCCCCAAAACCCGCGAGTCCCTTAACTTCCGGTAGGTGATCCCCTATCCACAGAGGAGTCCTGCCTGTCAATTTGCCAGCCCACCCCAGAAATGTATTCGCTTCCTGCCAGCATCGAAGGACCACCCACGTATGCGAGGGTAGATCGCCGCGCAAGCGCCGCGTGTAGAGGAGCGACTCACAGACCCCATCCGGCATAACATGTCTGTCCGACAGGTAGGTTCCGAACCCGATGCATAGACCCAGTCGTTGATTACTTGTAGCTGAGAAGCCCAGTAATGTAACTGGACGTCCGGGAGGGCCAGCCCCCCGTCGTACACCCCCCTCGTGAGCTTCCGGAACGCGATCCTTGGGCTTCCACCCCTCCCACAACAGCGTACGCACGGATTGCGCTATGCGCCAGAATACTCCATTCGGGACTGGATACGGTGTATTTTGCAAAATATAGAGCAGCCGTGGCAGAGCCACGCTAATGAAAGGGGCAAGGACCTCCAATGGGACACATAATTTGCCAATCGTACCAATTGCGGTTCAAGATTTTTGTTGAAGAACTCTATCCTGTCCCTGGTAACATACACCCCTAAATATTTAAAGCCACCTGTCACGAGCGATGCCGCACAGCCCCGCGGGATCCGCGGCGGCGGGCCCGAGAGGGGATAAATGATAGATTTGGACCAGTTAATTGTAAAGCCCGAGTAGCTCCCGAATAACCAAAAGAGGTGAAGTGCCTGCGCAATGGAGTGATACGGGCAGGCCATATAGAGAACGATATCGTCAGCGTACAACGATATACGCTCCTCCCATAGGTCAGTGAGCGCCAATCCCCAGAACGATCGGTCCCGCCGGATACAATGCGCCAGAGGCTCAAGAGCCAGGGCAAACAGGAGCAGGGACAGGGGACACCCTTGCCTAGTTCCCCTACGCAGGGGAAACAGGCGAGACATTGCTCCATTGACTCCGACTCGTGCCAGTGGCTGTTCATATAAAAGTCGCACCCACCCACTGAAAGCCAGGCCAAACCCTAGTTTCTGCAGGACCTTGAAAAGATACGGCCACTCAATGCTATCGAAGGCCATAGATGCATCGAGGGCCGTAAGGGCCCTTTGAGCATCACCCACAGCCTCCGTCATATACAGAACCCCATGGAGCCTTAGCAGATTGTGGCGGGTACTCCTATGGGGCATGAAACCGGACTGGTCTACATGGATAAGGTCCGGCAGGACCGATATCAGCCGCGTTGCTAGGGCTTTAGCCAGGACTTTAGCCTCTACGTTGAGTAACGAGATGGGTCGGTAAGAGGAACACTGGTCAGGTGGTTTCCGAGCCTTGTGAATGACCACTATTGTGGCTTCCCGCTGGTCTGGCGGGAGTCTACCCACCTCCTGGGCCTCGAGGAACATACGCCGCATATGGCCAACAATCACACCGGCCTGACTCTTGTATAACTCAACAGGTAACCCATTAGGGCCCTGTGCCTTCCCTGCCTGAAGAGCATTGAGGGCCTCACCCAGCTCCGCCACAGTAAGATCGGCGTCCAAACCGTCTGCCTGTTCCTGAGACAGAGCAGGAAGCGCAAAGTCCCGCAGGAACTCCTCGCAGTCCAACTCTGTCCAAGTACACACCAGGAAATAAACCCCTTCATAATAAGACGCGAAGGCATCCGCAATGGCCCCCCCCCCCCATAGTCACCAAGGAGCCAGATCCATCCCGCACTTCCGCTACCCAAGAACGCGCCCGACCTCGGCGTTCGAGCCAGGCCAGCAATTTCATGCTCTTATCCCCGGCATCATAGAGCCGACGTTGCGTGGCAAGGGAGTATGCATGGGCCTCACCCTCCGCCACAGATCGGAGTTCTCTCTGTTTGAGAGCAAGAGCGTGGGCGAGGTATCCCCGCAGGCCCTCCGCTCCAGGTCCCCGACCTCTCGCTCCAGCTGCCGAATCTGCAGCACCTCCTCCTTCTTCTGGGCCCCTATCAATGCTTGAGCCTGGCTTCCCACAGAGTGAGCTGGGAGGCAACCGAGCCCTGATTCTCAGCAAAGTATTGCTAGGAGCAGTCCCTCAACTTGTTCAGCAGGGAACCATCGGTATGGCGCCAAGGGTCTAACCGAGGATACGCCGCGCTGTTAACCACAGGCCCTCTCAGTCACCCCCCACCGGGGAGTGATCCGAAATTCCGCTGGCCATAATACAGGGCTCTGCAAAATCCCCCAGCCGGTCTTCCTGCATAAAGATGTGATCTAATCTGGAAAAGGAACCATGTGTGGCCGAGTAAAATGTATATTGCCGCTGCGAGGGGTCACACACCAAACACGGCCAGTCGGGTTCCACCAACCACGCAATCCACCCGTGGCAGTCCAGGTCGTCAGCGCGTCAGTGGGATAGTGCTACAAGGAGCCCTCAGGAACCCGGGGACTCCCTGACAAGAAGTCCACAGTTCGTTGTAGTGGGCGGAAGCAGCTCTCGGCGCAGCTCCACAACCCCGTCCGGACGTACCTCGCGGCAGAGCCACCGGCCGAGTCAAGCTATCACTCACAGTGCCCCAAAGTGCACCGTCTCAGGGGCCAGAGGCGAGGACACCATAGCTCGGTCACCAGTTCAAATCTCTTCCCAGGTGCTTTCAGATGCCTCTCTCCCCCTTCCGCAATCACCGCCAGTGTGACCCCTTGCTGCCGCCGCCCGAGGGACCTCGGTGCCGCCGCCGCTATACTCCGCTGTCCCCAAGCGCTCTAGCGGGCCTCGTCTCGCCGCCACCACCAGGAGCGCGACCCCGCTGGGCCACCAAGCTGTCGCACCAGGGACCGCAGGGGGGGCTACACCACCAATGTTCAACCACCACGCCCCCGCCTGCAGTGCTCTTACCGGGCAGCCCCTCAGGCCTTCAGGTCCGCTGCCGGTCTCACTGCGGCAGGCGCCATTTTCTCCGCAGCTCAGTCTCGCCTCAGGGTGTGTTTACGGGCTCCCGACTCTGCCCGCACCCCTCCCCCAGCCGCTGCATCGGCCCGTGAAGATTTCTTGCACTCCCCGGCGCTAGAAGCACCAGCCGCATATACGCTCAACAACCGCCCAGCGGGAGCCGTGGAATCAGTGATCCTCGTCACCGCGAGGCAGCGGGCGCCATTTTCTTATCTCCGGGTGCGGGCCTGAGGCCGAAGAAACTACACCACCGGGCACCGATTAGCCTAAAAAAACAGCACAGAGGGTCGCCCAGCACACCGCTGAACTCCAGTACGGAGGTAGGGAACCTTGGTAGAATCGGATGATGACGGATATGGGGGTAATGCTGCGATCGGCTAACGCAGCACGATCAGTGTGCGGACATCTTCCTCGGCTGCAGGCCACGTCCCTGGAACGATTGTTTTTTGAGGAATTTGTTTAGGTTCCTTAACTTCAAAACCGGTCTCCACTTCTTTAACTTCTTGCGAATCAAGAAGAAACAGGAGTAGAAACCTTCTCCTCTTTGGTTGAGGGGAACTCTTTCTATTGCTCCTTTTTGCAACATGTTGATAACTTCCATCTTTAAAAGATGTAGGTTTTTTTGAAAACGAGGCAGAGGAGGTGTTGGTGGAGGAATCGTTATTAATTCCAAAGAATGGCCGAATTGGATTAGATGTAGAACCCATTGGTCGGACGTTATTTCCTGCCACTGCTGAAAATAATTGGATATTTTGCCGCTCACCGAGGCTGGAATAGGCGAAGCGGAGGCCGACAGCTGGGAGAAGTCATTGACTGTGACCGGTGTTCTTGCCCTGGCGTCCTGATTTCCCTCTGAAGGATGCCTTTTTGTATGCTGCCGCAGGTGGTTGGCGGTGAGTAAACTGAGGCCTATATTGTTGAGCGGAGGAGGAATAGGTTGGGTAGCAAAACTGTTGGTAGCGTTCTCTGTTAGATTGGTGACCTTTTCCACAAAAAGGCATTTTCCTGTACTGTAAGTACCTAAAGACTTAGCTGTATCAGTGTCTTTTTTAATAGCTTGTAAAGCTTCATCAACGTGGCTGCCAAATAATTCCTCTCCGTTATACGGTCGATCTAGTATTTTTGTTTGCACCTCAGGCCTGAATGAAGTGGCTTTCAGCCAACCTTGACGCTTCAGTATGGCCGCCCCAGCTAGTTGCAAGAAACCAGTGGATGCCACATCCATAGCGCAGTATATTATCTCCGAGGCAGACTGCTCGCCTTCTAGGAGGATTTTCTTAGCTTCCTCGTCTTCTGGTGGAAGTCTATCCAAGAAAGGTACCAAATCTGTCCACATTTGCCTATTCTAACGGCCCAGTAAAGCCAGAGAATTTGAAGCTCGTACTGTTAAGGCTGACATAGTCGCAAAACACTTGTCGCGTCTTCTACCCTCTTTATCGAGTGGCGCAGTTAGAGGGGCTGAAGGATTCTTAGATCGTCGCTGTGCTGCTTGCGAGATCACAATCTGGTTTTGGATGACCTATTATGCAAGCGGGTGCGTTATCCGGGGCTTTGTATTTTTTGTCAAGCCTTGGCAACACAGGTGGAACAGTTGCTGGATTTTGTAGGATTCTCAGCCCCTCTTTCCAAATACAATAAATTATAGGCATAGACCTTACAGATTTCCTCTAAGGCTCTTTAAAATCATACAGGAAACAATCCTGTTGATGAATGTGCACTGGTAATTCAAAACGCCTGGCCGCTCTCACCAGAAGATTATGTAAGCCCCCAATATCTTCTGGAGGTGAATCAGTTTGGCGAGGAGAAGGAGATGCTGGAGGGGGAGTAATGTAAGAATCCCACTCATCTTGATAAATTTAACCCTCTTCTCTCTATATTGCCCCTTCAGAGGACGACAGCTGTTGCACAGAAGCAACTTGAGGAGAGGGTCGAACACTGGGAGATCCCCTGCTGTAGAAAAGGGGAGCGAACCTGTGCTTCCTGTAAAGGGGGGGCGGAGAAGGAGGAGAAGCCTGTTGGAGCGGAGGCTCTGGAGGAAACCTCCTTTTATAGTCTGTCAGCATAAATTGCAGCTCTGTACCCAGATTCGAAAGGAGGCCCATCACTTCCTGCTGTTGTCGTTGCTGATGTGAATAGTATTATTGATGGCCATAATAATCATCTTCATTAGAATATTCCTGGTTCTTGACTAAGTTCAGATGGGCTTAAAGCTACCCCAAAAAGACTATCCTCCTCAGAATCCTCTTCTTCCAAAAGATGGGATGCTAAAAGAGATTGCACCTGACTAGGTGAAGTTAAAGCTGGTGTCAATGGAATCTTCGCAATTCTATGTTTTTCTTTCCTCGTCGATGGTGCGGTCGATGAGGGCTGCTTCACAGCCAAATCTTGATTAGTTGACGGAATTGCCTTCGTTGACTATGAATCGGCGTGAGACCAGGATTTTCGCTGACAATGTGGTTACCGTTGTTGATACCACCGATGACACTTCTGCCATCGACGAGGGTTGTCCCGTTGACAGGGTTGTGGACGATGGAGGAGTTATGGGCCCGTCGACGAATGGACCGTCGTCGACAAATGGCCTTTCGACAACAATGATGATGATGATTTTGAAAAAAATCGACGGTAATGGTGCCTGACCTGTCGACGATGATGACAGACAGTGAAGAAACTGTGACGGTAGTGACTGTAGACACCGCTGATGTGACCAAAACCACATCAGGAGAGGATTTTCTCGTCGACAGAGGTGTAGACGAGCTGTCCATCAGCAGAGCTGCGGTAGGCTTCTTAAAAGTATGCTTCTTTGGAGGAGGAGAAGGTTCTGAAGCTGTTTTTTTTTAGCATTTTCCTGGTGAGAAGTTTTGCTAACAGACCCAGCCTGTTTCTGAAAGGATTCAAATTACTCTCCTCACTCATCAGAGACCACTGTGTCCCTGTTTTTAAGCCTCTGAAGCCACAAAGGAAGCCTTCCTTCCAGATCTTCCAAAGTCTTTGTGTAGAAAGTCCAACATACCTTGCAATCCTTAGGCTTGTGTTGAGGCTAAAGGCAGTCCTTGTGTGGATCATCAATGTTTAGTCTTTTCTTCTTGCAAGTACCACAGGTTCTGAAAATACCTTTTTTAGGTGTATCTGACATGACGGGCGTCAGTTTAAATCTCCTCAAAACAGATATACAGGATTGGTAGTATATCCGACTGGACAAACAGAAAAATGAGCAGAGCTCAGTGGAGACTCTCTTAGCACTACGTGCAGTAGAAAATCTGAACAACTGGTGCTTCACTCAGGAAGGTTCTATAGGGTGGTGTCTATTGATTGGTTGGTTCTAAGTTTTAGTCTCTTTTTTACAAAAAGACATGGATATGTTACAAAAGTTTTAAGGCCTAGGGCCTTATGATCTATGTCTAATAGGACATCACTTTTAATAATAATGGGGCTCCCATCTCGAGGACGGGGATTGATTCAAGCATGTGAATCTATGAAAGTTCCAATACTGGAGTAACATGGCCAGCTTTGGGAAATATGAACATCACACTCACATACTTCTGAAAGATAAGCTGGCACAGGCAGAGACCGATTAACAGCCAGATGAGCCTCATGATACCAGGGACACCCTTTCTGAGGTCCACTCCATTCTTGAACAGTCCATTTTGATTTTTACCAAGGGGCAGCATCAGACCTCAATTCTGTCTCGTTCATTTTATTCATCATGTCTATACCGACAGTCCACGTATTTTCTTGCAGGCCAGTCTTTAAATACTAGGGGCTCTTGACTTAAATTTTTAATAAAGACTAGTACGTTTTGATATATGTTTTTAATTTGGTATACGGTAATGGTTTTTAAGTAATCACACAAATTCATTCATTCATAGTGGATTGGCAGGTTTTCAGGGGCCAACCCTGAGGTGCCCCCAGTGTATTTACTTATGAAACCAACACTGGCATCAGTGTGGACTCAGCTGTAGGTAACAAACATCCTGGGATTCGGTGAAGCCATCATGGAGTTGTGGAACTCGTATTGACAAGCTTCCGGACCATGTCCTGAGTAGGGCTCACTATGCACTAGAGGGTCATATCTGCTCATTCAGTTATGCCCTCACAAGAGGTATAGTGCACCCTGCATTAGGGTTTTAAGGCCTTCAGTAGGGATGACTAACCCATACCCCTTGCAGTGCTGGCAGGCAGGGCACACAGGCATGTGCGCCAGATTGACTTCACTTTCATCTGACCCAAAACACGCAGGCTGCACTGGCAGTGTGCAGGTGTTTGGTGAGGGGTCTCTTGGGTAACAGAATACATGCTGCAGCCCTTACAGACCCTCTCTGGTCATAATGCTCTTGGTACCATTGATACCTTTTACAAGGGAGCTGCATGTGGGCCAGAGGTGTGCCAATTGTGGAAACAAAGGTATGGTTTTGGGGAAAAAACACAGGCACTGGGAACCTGGTTAGCAGGAGGCCCATGCACATTCAGTCAAAGTACATCAGTATCAGGCAAAAAGTGGGGGTTAACTATGCAAAAGGGGGCTCTTTGCTACACAACTGCCCCCCCTCCCCCCCCCCGAAAGAGGATGAGGCTAACCTTCCCCAAGAGAGTCTTCATTGTCTAAGTGTCAGAACTTAGAAAGTCCATCTGCATTGGCATGGGAAGCCCCAGGTCTGTGTTCCCCTGTAAAGTCCATGCCCTGTAGGGGGATGGACAGCCAGAAAAGTTTTGGGTTCTCACCTTTCATCTCTATATGCCATCTGAGAGGATTGTGGTCGGTTTGAACAAGGAAGTGAGCACCAAACAGGTATGTTCTCAACTTCTTCAGGGACCAGACCAAAACAAAGGGAACCAAAGACACTGGGAACTTGGTTAGCAGGAACCCCGTGCACATTCAGTCAAAGATTAATCAGTGTCAGGAAAAAAGTGAGTGGGGGGAACCATTCAAAAAGGGGCACTTTCCTTCAACTGGCACAGGAAAGAAAAGAGCTTACGTTGGCAAGCGCCTATGTATGCACCGCAGATGTCACTTCTGCTGCAAATGACGTCTCACGGTGCCAAACAACGCCACACGGTGCTGAACGATTCCACCTACCACAATGCAGGGTCCTGATCCAGGCTGACGCCTGGGGATAATTCTAAGAAAAGGAATTTGCGGCAAGACGTCTCTATGAGATAACCAGATGCATACAGCACATACAAATGTCTGGATTTTGAAATTATGACATTTAAAAGTAGGAGTTACTTACCTTCAGTAACGATGTATGTGGTAGAGACGATTCTAGCCGCAGATTCCTTCACGCAGAATTATCCCCAGGCGCGAGACTGGATCCGTAAACTTTTTTGCCACAGCATCCCTGCGTGCCGAGCGACATCACGTGACTCCGCCCAGGCATCGTCTGCGTATGTGACGTCAGCGAGGTCACATAAGACCAGCCCCCGCGCACCTACGTCAGTTTTCTTCGGAGAACTTTTCCGCACCACAACGACAAACCACCAGATAACAAACTGTGGAAGCATGGGAACAGTGTGCGAAGAGCAGAAAAAATTGAAAGAAACGGTGACTAACAACACCACCAGAGGAGTGCCAACACCGCAGAACCCAAGGGCAGGGAAGGAAGAAAGAACAAGCAGAAACCTGCGCAGTCACCCTGCCAGCACAGAAAGCCTCCCATCCCCCTACCCCGGAGGCAAAGAACATGCATAAAAGTCATGGCACACGCAGTAAACCCACCACCCCCCATCTTGAGCAAGGAATGGGACCAGTCCCCAAACAGACAGGGACAACAAACTTCCAAGCCACCCCAACCTAGATGGCAATCACCCACAAGGGACAATCAAGACATGGCCCGAGGCCCCTCATCAGGGGATAGCAATGGAAGGAAGGGAGGACAGGATAGAAAGCAATGCCCCTCAAAGCTGGAGTAGCCAGAGCAGCAGAGCATAGGAACCCCATCCTCCAAAGAACCAGGGAGGAATGAACCGCCCCCAGACGGAGCCACCGGTCAACAACAAGGAAGGCACTCAAAGGAGAGACAGCCCCCCACCGGGAGGCGAGTACCGAAGACCAACCCAAAGGTCCTCGCAGAATAGGGGAGGAGGCGCAGGCCGTTAAGGAATCTGCAGCTAGAATCGTCTCTACCAGATACATTGTTACCAAAGGTAAGTAACTCGTACATCTGATAGAGATTACTAGCCACAGATTACTTCACGTAGAACAGATACCCTAGCAATACCCCCTGGGAAGGAGAGTCTGCGAAAGGACCGCACCAGCCAATGCAGAACAAAGGGCCCCACAGGGGACCAGACCTGTGGACCAGGTAGAACCCTGCCCCTGCCATGCCAAGGGACCCCCCACACGCAATACCCTACAGACCCCAAGTGGACGTAGGAGGGAAGAAGGCCGAAGAGGCTCGTACACTCACAGCAGAGTAACCAAGGGCAAGGACGGAGAGGCCGAAGCACCCACTCCTCCACAAGGCAACATAGCTTCTGCCCACGCCAGGACAGGGAGGCGGAAGACTAAGAAGAAGCAGCCTAGAGGACCCAAGGAAAATAGGGAAAGAAGGCGAACTCACTCCAGATGGAGAGTAGCCGCTAGCCAGAACAGCTCCGGCAGTCAAAGCCACCAGAAGCAAGAAGAACAGCCCGAGGACCCAGGAAGGCCAAGTAGGCGACGCCTGGCAAGGGAGAACACAGGATCATCCCAGACCTCGGAACAGGAGCAGGGAGGGGAGGAGATGCCCGGGCACACCACCATGAGTGGCGCGTACACAACCTCAGGAAGCAAAAGCAACCTACCTAAACGCCATGGAGAACAGGAACCGAAGGCAACCAGAACCTACTAGCAGAGCGCAAGCTATATGACAGCTACCATTACCCTACACGGGGTACGTGAAGTCCCAAGACATGGGAACCCTCTTTGGAAGAACTTCCGCAGCAGAGGAAAAAACAAAGAGCCAAGGGGGAAAAAAACACCCCGCTGAAGGCTTGACAAGCAGCCCAAGCAAAGCAGAAGGCCCAATCTCAGGGCCAAGCCTGCGCAATAACTCCTACCACAGACAACCAATAGAAGGGACGTCCAGCAGCCAACACTGCCAAAGTCCCAAGGAAGGACGTAACGGCTAGAAAACACACCCCACAGAACAACCGGCCTAAGAAGGCCTAGAAGCAACCCAACTCAGAAGTCACTGAGGAGGGGACGGAGGAGGAGGAGGACGAGCACCGCCAAGAGTCTCTGGATGGCAGAGTCGGCGGGGGCATGGAACAATAGACTGCCATCAAATGGGAGATCAATAAGCCTCTCCCGAATATTTTCGGTGAAGACGCCGTCCTGAAGCCAAGCATGGCGACAGAGCAACTGAGGAAGCCATGGCCCGGGCCAGCACCTCTAAGACGTCCAGTGTGGAGCGGAGAATAAACGCCGCAAGCTCCCGGCCATCCAAAGCATGATGCCGCAAGTCTACCTCACCAGACCCATGGGATGCTGCAGATCCCAGAGACTCAGCAGAGTCCCACAAGCAGGAGGAGGCCCTAGCCAGCACACACAAGGTGTTAAGGGCCTGCAGGGCCGCGCTGGTCAAGGAGAACATGTTGCGTCCCCATGAGTCTAGCCAGCAGGCCTCTAGGGACGGCGGAGCCAACAATGGCGGCAGGGAGGGAAAAACAGTCTGCAATAGGAGACTAGCAGCTGTGGGGTGAAGGGAAAGACACACGGGTCACGCGGTGCCGGTGCAGAAGATGCTGAGCCACCGGGTCCCCTGAGGCAGGACGCCTCCAAGCCCCCGTCAAGGAAGAAAGGAGCGAACCTTCAAAGGGAAGTAAGATTTCCATCCCACCAGAGCCCTGGTGGAGGACCTCAATAGATGGTCCGCCGGAAAGTGAGCCACCGGGTCACCCATGCGGATGATGCCCACAGCTGTGGACACCGTGTGAGCAAAGGCCGCACATGCCTCCTTAGGGCCCCGCGGTGGAGAAAGCAGCTCCTCCGTAGGCAATGGCTGCAAACTAAAGCTGCCGTCCCCGAGGCCAAGCGGGACGGGCAAGGGCCAAACCTGGAAAACCGAAGGAGTCGAAGAATGAGGGACCGGCCGCTCTTCTGACTGACAAAACCCCTGTGCCCCAGGAAGGGCGGGGAGCCGCCCTTCGATGCCAGTGAAAAGGACACCACACGGCGACCAGTCTCCGGGGAGGACGACACCAAGATACAGCCTGCCTCCGGAGAGGAAGGAACATCCGAAGACGAATCCGTGGTACGACCCCGGCGGATCCGTAGAGTCCGCTGCTTGAGGCAGGACGCCGGCACCATCCGGCATCACCGGGCAAGGGACCTCCAAGTCACCCCGCACTGGAGACAGGAGCGGAGACCGGAGTAGAGCTGGAGCCGCACCAACCCCAGGGCGGCGCTGGGATGACGCCGGCCCGAGCCCCGCTGAGGCAGTCACCTGCATGGGGGAACCGGACGGGCCTGGGGAGTGGCACGAAGCCCTCCGCCGGCCGCGGCCCAGAAGGAGGCGAAGATCGCTCGGCAACCCATGTGGCGGCGCCAGGGACGATACAACCTCCGACTCGCCCTCCGACGAGGCAGCCGCCTGTGAGGAGGGACGAGAGGTGCCCGGAGAAGGGCGAGGGGTGCTCCCTCGGCCTCGACCATGAGCGGGACGAGGAGGGCCCGCCGACCCCTGCGGCACAGCACGGTCCAGCTGCTGCCGGCGCCGTAGCGGCGTCAACTCAGCCTTAGACAGGACCACCTTGCCATAGGACTGAGAGGGGCTCGGGGATGCGACCCGAGCCCCGGCGACCTCCCCCGACACCACAGGGACCCCCGCGGGAGTGTGCGGTGAGGCAGAGACGCCGTGGCCCGAAGGAGGTGCCCCAGAGGAGCTGCACCGCGGAGGGCCCTGCGCAGGGCGAGGGATCCGCCGACGCCCCAAAAGGGGAAGTAGGAGGAGAGGCCAGCGAGGCATGCAAAGCCGCCGGGTATGTCTCCATTTGGACTCTCGATGCCCCAACACCGGGAAAGGTGGATAGGATGACACGCGGGGCAGAATCACCCGCGGAGAGTCCATGCCCCCGGTAGGCCGGAACCAGCCCCCGGGGACGAACTGCGACACTTACCCACCGGGGAGCGACGCTCACGTGACATCAGAGAAGGGTGAGGACGACGACCATGGCCGGATCTGAAGCCGTCTGCCGAAGCAGACAGAGGGGAGGACGTCGACCTGGAGAGACGCGCCGAGAGAAGTTTCATCCGGCGCTCCCGCCACGACTTCGGGTTAAACTGCTGGCACGCCGTACAATCTGTGGTGTCGTGATCCTCCCCCAAACACCACATACAAATGAGGTGAGGGCCCGTCACCGACATAAGGCGCTCACAAAACGTGCAAGTTTTAAAGCTCAAAGGCATTCGCACACTGTTCCATCAAAAGAAATGGAATAAGAGGGGGCCCTAAACAGGCCCGTAGCAAGGAACGGATGCGCGTTGCACGCGGGAAAGGTAAAAACTGACGTAGGCGCGCCGGGGCGGGTCTTGTGACCTCGCTGACGTCACGTACGCGAACGACGCCTGGGTAGAGTTGCGTGATGTCCCCCCGCCCCCGGCACACAGGGATGCTGTGGCAAAAAAGTTTCCGGATCCAGTCTCACGCCTGGGGATAATTCTACGTGAAGGAATCTGCGGCTACTAGTCTCTATCAGATACTATTTTACCAAGAAAGTTAGTTAGCAACCTTATGGGAACCCACCAGTACCTTTCAGTTAGCTCTATTCATCTACCTACCCAGCATATGAAGTTGCCATAGGCAAAACATGCATCTCTTCGGCTTTGAGATGCACTACTGTGATTAATACTGTGGTTCATCTATTGCTTCAGTAACTATCAACCTTCCTTACAGTTTCTTGCAATCATATTTTGCTTTAAAATATAGTGTTACCCCATGGCCAATGCATAAAGATCAGGTCTCTTCTCTTTCTCTTCCTGACGGATCTTGTCCACTCTTCGTTCCAAGGCTTGTCCTAAGTTGAGAACCTTCGGGTACCAAGGAAGGATTTTGGTCAGCACAATCAGGATGTTTCTAATATGAGTATATTCACCCGTTTCAAGGCAATGTACGGATGCCTAAAACAAAAACAATATGCTTTTACAAAGTTTTTCCTCAACTGTGCAGAATGTTATTCATGGATATAATTAAGCAAAAAAAAACAAGGCAGTACAACTGCCTTTTACCTTAGTTAGCTTATAATGCCATTTGTGAACAACATGTCGGAAGTTCTCGTAGTCTAACTGATCAGCCTTATTGCCACCATCAAATCCGGTTGCTCTTAATATGGTGATAAATCCTGGATAATTTCCACATTCCTGCAGAAAATAAATATTTTTATTGATAAACATTCCTAAACTAACATCCGAGAGTAGTAGAAAATAACAAATTACTCACATTCAGTAATGTCTCTTCTGATAGAGAATATCAAAACACAGATTCCTCACTTTGTAAATTTTCCCAGAATCCAGACATTTATAAAAGAAATTCTGTCACACGCTAGGTGGCGTTGCATGACTCCACAACAGTTCTGTCCCACCCTGCATAGGACATCGGACCCTATATGTGCACCACCTTCTGAACACTGATGTCAGTGTCTTTCTGAACTCCATCTGCCCCGATGGATGCAGAGCCACTGAAAACAAAATATAACATAGTGCAGACTTTCAAGTTGAAATCTTTTTAATGGGCTATATAGTCCATTCCAGAGAATGGGGAGGAGGGTGGGCAGGTGAGGAATCTGCAGTTAGATAAAAGTTTATATCCAAAAGGGCGTTACTGAAGGTACTTAATGTGTTCTTCTGGTAAGGCACTATTAACTGCAGGTTATTTACCTTGTGAATAGACACCAAAGCAGAACCTTCCCAGGTGGTGGGTTTATATGGAATTGCTCAGACCAGCCAATCCAGCAAGAGTGAAGCCACCAGACCTGGCCATCAGGGCAGTAATGCTTTATGCCCATGCCACATCCTGACAGATGCCCAAAACTGGCACACCACATGTCAGCGCAGTGGTAGCATCATTCACTTGGGTCGAGTGCACTTGCAAACCTTCTTGGGGGCTGATTTTTGGCTAGCCAATAGAAAATCTTAGTGCAGAAGATGGCCATCTCCAGATGGATTGTACCTTGCATAGTCTTTATTTTCCAGGTCCCACTGACACTGACAAAAGTTTTGTCATTTTGCCGGTACTCTCTAGCTTTAACCACATCGACGGGAAACGTTCCCTTACGGGTGAGGCAAAGAAGCTGTTCTTCCTCCTTGGAGGGATGAGGGGGTGCACAGAAAGCAAGTAAGGCGATTGGTTGCCCTATGTGGAAGGGAGTGACTACCTTGGGCAGGAATTACACTTTTGTCTGGAGGTTCAATTTATTCAGGAAGAAGTACGTATATGGTGGGACTACGGACAGCACCTGAAATTCACTCACTCAACCAAATATTTTAGCGATGAGGCATGCAGTTTTGATGCTAAGTAGACCGAGAGGACAACTGTGCATTGGTTTGAATGGAGTGCACATCAGATAAGTAAATACCAAGCGATGGTCCCACTGCAGCATCACAAACAGTGTTGGTGGGAAATATGGATCAACCCCTTCAAAAAGGCATCACAATAGGTGACTTGAACAGCGATGGCTGATCTGGTAAACATAATAAGACCTAAAGAAAACCTTAATCGGTCTGCACTTCACTGGCCATAATGGGCTATGGACAGACAAAACAGGAGAACATCTGAAAATACACTTATCAACCCGTTTTGGACCAGTACCCTTCATTTGTCAAACCTTTAGCTCAACCCTGGGATGCTGGGGCTTTGAGCAGCAAGGCTTACGCAAAGGAACGAACAAGTGTAAGGCATTTAAACACCAACAAATGAGGAATAGATACACCAGACACTAAAGAAATTTAACACCAATTTATAAAAATAGTCTATTTTTAGACAACAAAAAATCCACCGGAGGGTTCTGGAGATATAGATTTGACAAAGATACAGTAAATATGCAATTTCTACTCAACTGCAAACAAGCACTTGCAAATTCAAAGAATCTTTTTGAGCAATATCTTTAGCTAGTTGTATTGCAGTCGGTTAGTTGCTTTTGGTGACTAACTCTGATATGGAGCCAAGACAGGGGGACAAGCAAAGCCCGCAGGACCACTTACCTTGGCAGGGAAAGCAGTCTTCAGTTAGTTCCAGGCACTTTTATCCCTCTGCTGGAGGTTCCTATGGACGCAGTCAAGATGCAAGGGATACAGGATGGTGAAGATGCTCAAGAATGTCGTTGATATAATGCAACCTATGGGAGTCTTTCTGCGGCTACTCAGTCCACAAAAGGGATGAGGTGGGTTTGGGCGTGCTCTGGCAGAAGTCCAGTCCCCACAGGACTACCAGTCACCCAGTATGGGGTTGACAGCCAAAACCGTCCCTGGGTGATGACATCTTCTGCACTCCGACACCTGTCCTGGGTCCAGTGGACTGGGGTGTAACTTTGAGAGTCAGATCCTGGTCTCTGATGCAGCATGGTGGCGGTTGACGCCCATATGAAGATTCTGGGCTACCAACTTGCCCCAGCAGGCTTCTTCAGCAGTTGTGGCCCTGTGCGGAGAACAGGTCGGCAGCCAACTGACCCTTGGAGTCTTGTTAAGATGGCTCCAGAGACTTCTCCATGAGCAGGACACAGCAGGCATAGTCCCTTCTCCTTTGCTAGACACCAGGATCAGCAAGTGCAGTCGCACGTCGGTGCAGCCTCTCCTCGCCCGATCCTTGGTGCAGCAGGGCCCTCAGGTTAGGATGCAGTTGGTAGACAATTGGCTACCTGGTTACCTCACTCCTTATGGCCACTTTCTGTGATGAGGCTTAATGTAATGAGTTGTTAGAGACCTCTGAGTACCAACTTTGGTCGCAC
Organism: Triturus cristatus; assembly: GCF_964204655.1. NCBI lineage: Eukaryota > Metazoa > Chordata > Amphibia > Caudata > Salamandridae > Triturus > Triturus cristatus. The sequence continues at coordinate 925,232,548 of NC_140588.1, forward strand.
TATTCAGGCGTTGGCACAGCGTGTAACCCTGTACACACAAATGGGGAGACCCGGTCTTTCCACAGTAAAAACAATAGTTTTGTGTTTTTACTGCCAGAATATGTAAAATACATGTTCCGCCAGTGAAATATACTGCATCTCGTCTGATCTGGATTGTTCATCACTTCGGTACAACTCCCTCACACTGGCCCTGGATAAGTCATATACTCCTGGGAAAGCTCAACCATATTTGCGAGACTCACTTTCAGCTCTAGCAAGAAAGAAAATTCTGTACCTGTGTCTCACGGCCCTCAAGATTTCGGATTTTAACCCAAAATGGACACGTACTGACAGCATCGTCTCCTGCCGGTTATGCAATTACCACAGTGAATCATGGCTACATCTTTTATGCTGCTGCCTAAAGCTGGCCTGCGATCATCGTAGTTTGCTGCGCCCAGCCCTAAGGGATTTTGGCCTCCGAACTTGCAGAAAGGCCTCGGACTGGTGCTTTTCAGAAACTACAACTTGCTTACTTGCCAGAGTTGGCAAGTTTATCCATCAAATTAGAATTGCACTTGTTTCCCATCAAAAGGCCGCAGAACTCAGGGTTCCTGTCATTTTATAATGACATCTGGTGCCCTAACCCTGTCAGTCGTCACCTAACCCAGGGGTTTTTCGCAAGGTCACTGGAATCAGAAATTAAACTTGGGGCCTGTCAGGGGGCACGCTAAGAACTTTTCTTAATGACAATTAATATCACAGAGGGAATGACCCTGTTGTTTTTTTTATATAACCATTGATCCCTATAGGTGTAAAAATGCGAAAGGGTGGTAACCCAATATTTTAACTTTTTTTAACTGAAGTTTTAAATGGACACAAAGTAGTAAATAGAGCCCATGTAGCCACAGTGCTATTTTAAAACTGAATACCGGGTTGTTCCTGGGGGAAGGGTGGTTGGGAGGGGGTCGCTGTTCATGTGTTTTATACTATAAAGATTTTAAGTAATCGCACAGTTATTAAAAGAAATCATGTGTGTACTGCACCCTGCCTTAGGATTCGGTACGCCTGCCATAGCGGTGACGAACAAGTTACTTACCTTCGGTAACGATATATCTGTAAGAAACATTAGTTAGTTAGATTCCTCACCGTAGAATATCCTCAGGCGTCAGGCTGGATCCGGAAAGATTTAGTGTCAGCAATACCCTTGTGCGTCGCTAGGCGTCGTCTGCGGCTCCGCGTCAGTCGTCGGCGTCGTGCGCCTGAATGACGTCGGAGTACTTAGACGCCGCCCTCGCGCGCGGACGTCAGTTCTTGTACATAGCTTTCCGCGCAAGGAACGCAGAGCCATGCAAGAGACCGACACTGCTGCCAAAAAATTCTAGGGCCCTGAAAGGGATTAACCTCAACCCTAGATATCGGTTCGCAAAACGGGGAGGATGGGTGGGTCGGTGAGGAATCTAACTAACTAATGTTTCTTACAGATATATCGTTACCGAAGGTAATTAACTTGTTCATCTGAAAGAAACACGTTAGTTAGATTCCTCACCTTAGAATAGATACCCCAGCAATACCAACCCTGGTGGTGGGTCTGCGAATCAAGATCACACCAGAAAGTCCTGGAGAACAGAACGGCCAAAGAAGCAGTCTCTCCGGACTTGGCTGTCCAGGCAATAATGTTTAGCAAACGTGTGCAGCGAAGCCCACGTTGCTGCCTGGCAGATGCCCTGCAATGGGACTCCCTGGCCCAGGGCAGTTGTCGCCACTGTGGCCAGAGTGGAATGGGCCCTCAGCCCTACAGGAGGTTCCTTTTTAGCCAAGGAGTAACAAGCTTTGATACACAAAACGACCCACCGAGAGATGGTTCGCTTGTGCACCGCCCGCCCCTTCTTAGCGCCCACGTAGCCAACGAAGAGTTGGTCGTCCACCCGGAACTGCTTGGTGCAGTCCAAATAAAAGGACAGCGCCCATTTTGGGTCCAGACGGTGGAGCCTCTCTTCCTCTTTCGAAGGATGCGGAAAGAAGGTGGACAAGGACAAGTCCTGAGAACAACTTTGTCCGGATGGACAGAAAGGAAAGGAGGCTTAGAAGAGAGAGCCTGGAGCTCACTCACCTGTCAAGCCGAGGTGATGGCTACCAGGAAAGCAGTCTTAAGCATCAACAGACGAAGGGGACAATTATGAAGGGGCTCAAAGGGAGCGCACATCCGATATGTCAATACAAGATTCAAATCCCACGGAGGTATTATGAAAGGGACAGGAGGAAACATGTGAGTAATGCCCTTAAAGAAGCGAGAAACAACAGGGGATTTGAAAAGATAAGGATGATCAGGGAGCCGTAGGAAAGCAGATATAGCAGAAAGATAACCTTTAAGAGTGCCCAGAGCAGAGCCCTGCTGGGCCATGGAAAGAAGGAAGAGGAGAACCTCAGAAAGAGGGGCGGAAAGGAGATCCACAGCCTTTGCTGTGCACCATGCCACACATTTGTTCCACCTGCAGGCGTATACTGATTTTGTGGAGGGATGCCTGGCTGCCAGAGTAACATCACAGACTTCAGGAGGCAAGTCAAATGGCATCAACTGTCGCTGCTCAATCTCCACGCATGGAGGTGGAGACTGGACAGGTTCGGGTGGAGGACCCCCTGCTGCTGCGACAGAGGTCCTCCTGAAGAAGCAGTTGTACCGGGGGATCAATCGACAGACTGAGTAGTTCGGGATACCAGTATCTTCGTGCCCAATCTGGAGCCACCAAGATGACGGGTGCCCGGTCGCGCCTGATCTTCTTCAGCACTCTGGGCAGAAGTGATATAGGCGGAAAGGCGTACAACAGAACGCAACTCCACTCGCGACGAAAAGCATCTCCAACGCGCACAACTGCTGACATTGCGCGTTCTCTTCGGTGGTGAGTAGATCTAACCAAGGCTCTCCCCACTGCCGAAAGAGTCCCCCTGTACCGCATCGGCGGAATCTACGTCCGCGACCGCGTGGAGGTTGGTCCTGTGGCTAGGTGGACGTAAGGGGGCGCCCTTCCTTGGCCACGAAAGGGGCAAAAAGCGGAAGCTTGCAGGCGCGGGCCGAGAGGCCCAAGGACTTGGCCGTAGCCCTGGAGTCCTTAAAGCGCTCCAGCGCACTATCCGCTTTGTTGCCAAAAAGGAGACTGCCATCGAAGGGAATGTCCATGAGGGTGCTCTGGACATCCCCAGAAAAACTCGTGGACTGCAGGCAGGCGTGGCGATGAAGCGCCACCGTGGTAGACATTGCCCTACCTAGCGAGTCCGTAGTGTCCAGTCCACATCGGATTGCATGCCGCGCTGCATCCCGCCCCTCGGCAAGAGCCTGGGCGAGCCGTGTCCGGGCCTTCTACGGACACTGGGGCAGCACGTCCTCCACCGTATCCCACAGGGAGTGGGAGTAACGGTCCAAGAGACAAGCGGTGTTAATAGACCGCAATCCCAAACTAAGGGAGCAGAACAGCTTCTTACCAAACTGTTCTAGTCTCTTGGATTCCCGATCCGGGGGAGCGGACGGGAAGGAGGTCTGGGAAATAGAGGCCAGGATAACCAGGCTCTCACGCGTGGGGTGCATGGACAGAAAACTGGGGTCGCCTGGAGCAGGGCGGTGGCGCTGGGCCACGTTCCGGTCCACAGGAGGTACTGTGGAGGGCTTGGACCAGGAGCCCTTCAGAACGTCCACTAGTGCCTCATTATACAGCAGCAGAGGCTCCCAGGAGCTTGCTTACGGTTGGAGCACTTTTGTGAGGAGGTTAGTCCTTACAGCCACAGCAAGTAGCTCTAGCCCAAGGACTTCGGCCGCCTTGCCCAGCACCACAGAAAATGCAGCACCCTCCTCCGAAGCCACTGTCGGAGGAGCGATGAAGCCAGTGTCAGGGGAGGTGTCAAGACCACTGGCATCCCCCAGTTCGTCTGCCCAGTCCTGTGATAACTGGCCCTGCTGGGCCAGAGGGTCCTCAGACCCCTCCCAGTCGTCACCGTCATCTGATTCCTGGTAGACAGGTGGAATGATCGGAGCCGGGCGGAAGATGAAATTGCCACCCATCGGCGTCGGACCGGGACTGAACCGGGGAACGGCGTCGTCTGAAGGCGGCACCGGGGGTGGCACCGGAGTCGGCACCGGCGAAGGGGTCGTGAGGTCGACCGGCGCCGACTGGGATCCAGTCCGGGATCCCACGGGGAACTGCGGCGTCGGGACCTGAGTCGGCAACGGTGCCGGAGACGCCGGCACACTAGGCCTCCCAGTCGAGCCCGCGGGGCCCGAAGGTGCGCCGGCAGGCGTCGACGGCGGAGCCAGGCCTCTCATGGCCGAGAGGAAGGCACTGATCTCCGCCGGAGTCGCGTCAGTCTCAGGGACCGGCAGGTATGGGGACGGACGTGACTCCTGCGGCTCCGACGGAGCCGCGTGGGTGGTACCACTCGAACTCTCCGCCGAGTCGCGCGACCGGCGAGGGGAGCCCGTAGAGTGATGTCGCCTCTTCAACTTCTTACTATGCTTCGACTGACCCGAAGACTTGGAACCGGACGAGTGGTGATGGCTGCGGCTCCGCGACCGGTCCCTCGACCTCCTCCTCGACCGGTACCGCGAACGGCGCCGGAGCAGACTGCTGGATCTCGAGGAGCTTGCGGGACCGCTCCCGCCTAGCCTTCGAAGTCAAGGCCCGGCAGTCGAGGCACGACTCGGCATTGTGGTCGGCCCCAAGGAAGTAAAGGCACCGGCAGTGGTGGTCCGTAACCGACATCAGTCGGTGACAGGAGTCACAAGGTTTAAACCCAGGCATCCTACCAGCACCAGAGTAGAGTCGACGAGAATAGACCAACGAGTCCAAAACGTTCAGTCAAAAAATGACTAAAAGGGTATGCTCTTCCCGGATCGGCGCTGTCTGGCGCGGAAAAAAAGAACTGACGTCAGAGCGCTAGGTCTAAGTACTCCAGAGCTTTCAAAACTGTGTGTCGCGACACAGTACTGTGTCGCCTGGAAATGGTGGGTGTGTCGCGGGATGACGACGGTACTGCAATCTTATGCCAGACATACGTGGAGAAAGGAGACCGTTAGGTGAGCGCGTGCACGCGCTGCGCACAGCACATGCGCAGTTCGGTCCGCAGAGTAATTCCAGGCAGGAGTGTGAAACGGCGGGCCCGGAGAACAATCCGGTGGCCGCGGCGCGCCGCAAGGCCTTGCCTTGACATTCTTGACAAGTTCGGAGTTAGGGCATAGCGTGCGCGCCTTTCTACCTGATGTGCTGTTTTAATTACAAGTCTGCAGTACAGAGCCGGCTGCATTGAGAGTTCTACCCTGAACCCATAGTAAGGGGCAGCTCTCTGCTGTTTACAGCCTTTCGCTGTGATCCTGGTCTCTCTCTGTCTCAACGTAGAATGTGAGGTATTTACCGCACCCAGTAAGTACGGCACCCCGAGATTTCAGCATTGATGGGGTGAGGTAAATGCCTCCACCTGTTCTGCCCTTCTCGTAATCAGGCCTTTAGGGTTGTACCCCTTGGGGAGCAGGGTGGGCCGTTCGCTTTTCTAGCCAGACCCGGTCACCACACAGACGGCGCCACTCTTGACACCAGTCTTACACCTCTCATCCAGCCTGTGTGCACTGAACGACAAAAGAACGATGGATTTAACCCAGATCTCTTGACTGGGGGAGAATGTTTGCATTGTCAGCATTCCGTCCATCATTTGTTTGTTGTAACGCTTTTCGCCCTAAGTGGGATGGGTATTCCCAGACGTGGGACCCGTGCTCACTACGCCACTGGATTCAAGCTATCCTGGCTGATGACGGCTGATAGCCAGAAACCGGTCCTAGGTTGCTTGATTCCGGTCCAGGGAAGACATGGCTTGGCAGTTCGGGCTGGACTGTTCCCATGAGGCACAGGGTCAAGACTGATTTGCATATGGCCATGTCTAAACTGGGGTGGTGTAGTGGGCAAAAGAACGATGGATTTAACCCAGATCTCTTGACTGGGGGAGAATGTTTACATTGTCAGCATTCCGTCCATCATTTGTTTGTTGTAACGCTGAACGACAGCTGGCAGTCGCCACGACGTGCTGCCCAGGTGCACGTGACAAATTCACCACTCTCTTTCGAACCGGTGTGACGTGGCTGCATCAGTATGACGCGGCTGCACACCGCCATTCGTTGGCTCCAGCAGCAAAGCCCCTATTACTGGCAGACAAGGGCAGCGATAGGTGACAGCTTTGGCGCACTGCTGTGATGTAATCCCGTGACAACATAATGCAGTGACCATGGGTGAAGTGGTGGATGGTTGCACTGTAACATCACCTCTTGTGTCAGTTGGGCAGCTCCTTCTTGCTCTGCTGCCCTCTCACTGCACTCCAGGCGCCAATGACGGGCTGTGCTGCTCCCAGGGCACAGCCCTGATCTTCTGACACCCAGACGGCCAGCTGAGGGGGCTCCACTCAGGTTTTAAAGCCCCGTGGCTTTGGCAGACGGCCGATGAGTGATTCACCCTCCAGCAGCCACCGGTAGGGGGATGTTCCACCAGAGGCCTCTGGCTCTGGCAGTGTCTGGGCCCACGAAGATGCTCCCAGAAGTAGCCACCCACCTAGCCATGGCACCGAGTTACCCCCGCCACACTCCTCACCAAGCAGCTCCCCTGCTGAACACCCACAAGCCCAGAGTGACCTCGATGGGAATCCGGCCCCGGAGTGGGGGCCCTGCCCGCCAAGAGCGAGCTTCCATCCAGCGCCATCTCATCGCAAGAGAAGAGCATCTTCAAAAGACGGAGCATTTAAGGCAGTCCTTTGCTTCTTTCTCCAAAACGAGCAGGTTATTTAAAGGGGAGTGGACTGAGCCAGAAGGAGACCCAGAAAGGGGGCAGTGAGAAGAAAGAGGACAGCGGTGCAGATGAAAACTCAGGAGCCATCTCTTGTAAGGCACGGGTCACTTGGGCTCAGGTAAGAGGTGACCCTCATGCAGGACTAGCCCTAATCTCCATTTTATCTCAATGTCTTGCGCTAACGGTGAATGGCTGGAGTGATAGCCTTCTGATTTAAAACAATGAGTATCATAAGTCAGCACCGGCTACCTCCGGAGAGGAGGTACTGGGGCTAAGCATATGACCAACATATAACAGTAACCAAAGGACGCCCCACTAGGGCATGCACCCACATTGCACATGCGCATCATTCTGTAATAGCATGAAGAAATACAAGACAGGGTTCAGGCATGCACTTAGTATCTGCACCTTTCCCCCCCCCGAGATACCAAAAGAATTTAAAGTGGACATACTGAGAGAAACCTAGGTGAGGAGAAGGAAAGCTATGGCTGAGGGCTCCTTCAGGACAGCCTTATCAGATGCTTGCAAGATTTATTGTAGATAATTACCTGGGCCTATTCAAGCATAATAGGGCAGTGGGATATGATAGAAACCTCAAGAAAAGCCCAACATGAGGGGTCATTTAGACTAGTAGTGCCTTGCAGGAATTTAGCATACAAATGGCCCCATTAGATGCTTTTGTGGGGTTGCTGATATTAGGTTCTAAAACTTCGAGGTACTCAAGTCTGTCCATCTGTATCTGAGCAAGGTCCCCTCCTCCATAGGTTATAAACAGTCATACCTAGTGTTGTCAGATGCTGCGGTAATCTTAAGCGAGATGAGTGACACCTACCAGAGAAGGTTCTTTTATGCTCACGGGGAGACTTCTCAGATGAGGGAGTGTGATGGGTTTCAGAGCTTAGCATAATCATTACCACTCTGGCCCATAACCTGTTCCTTACTTGAGGCCGTCCTTTCCAGAGTTCTGGTCTGCAGATACACCTGGCAGGATGCTGCTAGGTACTGGTAGAATTTGCCATCTCTATGCATTGTTCTCATTTTCGTTTTCACAGGTAAATGTTTCTATGCACCCATGGAACATGGGATCCTAGGCTCAGGAGTCTCTTCCCCTGCTGTGCTTCTGTGTACCACTTCCACTTGAACCTTTTATGACCAGGCAAACCAGAGCACTCAATTGCGTAATAATAAAAAACGTAAGTAAGGACTTGTGTTAAGAGAATTTTCTTTATTGTAGAGATGCGTAGATCAAATGATCTTTAGTACATTCACGTTACACAAAATTCATGTTCTTCAGTTCTTAATATTGGATAACAGCCGACATGTTTCATCACGCAGCGACTTTTTCAAGGCTGTATGAACATTTGTAAACAGAATATGTATAAGGAACAAAGCAACCTAACGAGAGAAGCAGAGCGAAGGAGACAGGCCCCTAGCGAGTTGCCCATATTTCACCTGAAAAGTGAGTAATACAGTACTGGATCCAAAGTAAAGCGTTCTCCAGTAATATTACTACGTTGAGACAGTGAGAAACCAGGATCGCAGCGAAAGACTGTAAACGGCAGAGAGCTGTCCCTCACCATGGGTCCAAGGTAGAACTAATGCATGTTCTTTGCATGTAGGCTCCGACGGGGTAGGATTCCTTTGGCAGGGCCCTCATTCCTCTGCGCAAAACTCGTGTAGAATGAAAGGACATGTCACTGTGAGTCTGTGAGATTCCCGGGTGCTCTCGGCATGTGAGACAAATGCATCCTTTTTCAATTTCACCAGGTCTGCTGTACACAATGCGCGAGTGCAGAGACAGGACCATTTTCTTATTCATGTTTATAATGATATACGTTTATGTGCATGGAGATGTGAATATTCACGATTGCTGGCTTCACCTGTGTCCCATGATTGTTAAAAACAGTTTTTCACTATTGTTAAATGTGCCATACCTCTGCCTATAATTTCAAAGGTTGCCTCTCAGTTACTGTAGTTTGATTACTGAGGACATTTAACAAGTGCTTAAAACTATGGATGTTCCAAGTTAGTACCTTTGGTGGTTTGGTTGCCCAGCAGGATCTGAATATTCACTCATGCCAACTTCTCAATCAATCACAGCATTTATATAGCGCGCTACTCACCCGGAGGGTCTCAAGGCGCTTGGGGAGGGCTGGTCCGCTACTGCTCGAACAGCCAGGTCTTGAGCTGCTTCCTGAAGGCGAGGTGGTCTTGGGTCAGGCGGAGGTGGGTCGGGAGGGAGTTCCACGTCTTGGCGGCGAGGTAGGAGAAGGATCTTCCTCCTGTGGTGGCTCTTCGGATGCGGGGGACGGCGGCGAGGGCGTGGTTGGTTGATCGAAGCTGGCGTGTGGGAGTGTAGAAGTTGAGGCGGCTGTTGAGGTATCTTGGGCCTTGGTTGTGTAGGGCTTTGTGTGCGTGGGTGAGGAGTCGGAACGTGATTCTCTTGTTGACCGGGAGCCAGTGCAGGTCTCTCAGGTGTCCGGAGATGTGGCTGTGTCGGGGGATGTCCAGGATGAGTCTTGCTGAGGCGTTCTGGATTCGCTGGAGTCTCTTCTGGAGTCTGGCAGTGGTTCCGGCGTAGAGGGAGTTGCCGTAGTCCAGTCGGCTGGTGACGAGGGCCTGGGTGACCGTCTTCCTGGTCTCGGTGGGGATCCACCGGAAGATCTTACGTAGCATGCGCAGGATGTTGAAGCATGACGAGGAGACGGCGTTGACTTGTCTGGTCATGGAGAGGGAGGAGTCCAGGATGAAGCCCAGGTTGCGTGCGTGGTCTGTTGGTTTGGGTGCGCTGCCCAGGGCGGGGGGCCACCAGGAGTCGTCCCAAGCGGAGGGCGAAGATTCCAGGATGAGGACTTCCGTCTTGTCTGAGTTCAGTTTCAGGCGGCTGTTCTTCATCCTCTCGGCTACGTCTTTCATCCCCTCGTGTAGGCTGGCTCTGGCGGTGGCGGGGTCGTTGGTGAGGGAGAGGATCAGCTGGGTGTCGTCGGCGTAAGATGATGTTGAGGTTGTGTTGGCGTGCGATGGACGCAAGGGGGCTCATGTAGACATTGAAGAGGGTGGGGCTGAGCGAGGAGCCTTGAGGAACGCCGCAGATGACTTCGGTGGCTTCTGATCTGAAGGGGGGGGGGGGGGGGGGGGAGGCGGACTCTCCGAGTCCTTCCGGCGAGGAAGAAGATGATCCATTCTAGTGCCTTCTCTTGGATTCCGACGTTGCTGAGGCGCTGCTCTAGGGTGCAGTGGCAGACAGTGTCGAAAGCCGCGGAAAGGTCCAGGAGGATGAGGGCCGCTGTTTCCCCGTTGTCGAGCAGGGCTCGGATGTCATCAGTGGCAGCGATGAGGGCGGTCTCGGTGCTGTGACTGCGAGTGGTCGAGGGATCCATTCGTCTCGAGGAAGGCGGCCAGCTGCTTGTTGACGGTCTTCTCGATGACTTTGGCCGGAAACGGGAGGAGCGAGATGGGGCGGTAGTTTGAGTTCGGTGGGGTCTGCTGATGGTTTCTTCAGTAGAGCGCTGAGTTCGGCATGCTTCCAGCTCTCTGGGAAGGTCGCTGTGTCGAAGGAGGTGTTGATGATGTCCCGCAGGTGGGGTGCGATGACGGAGTCGGCCTTGTTGAAGACGTGGTGAGGGCAGGGGTCGGTTGGAGATCCAGGGTGGATGGAGTTCATCGTGCGTAGGGTTTCCTCTGTGTTGATCGGGGTCCAGGCGCGGAGGGTGGTGGTGGGGGGTGCAGGTGCTGTCGTGGCGTGCGTCGGCTCTGTGCTGAAGCTGTTGTGTATGTCCGCGATCTTGTTGTGGAAGTAGGAGGCGAGGGAGTTGCAGAGGTCTTGTGATGGGGTGATGTCGTTGTTTCCGGCGCTGGGGTTGGAGAGCTCTTTGACGATGTTGAAGAGTTCCTTGCTATTGTGGGCGTTGTTGTCCAGTCGTTCCTTGAATGCGGTTTTCTTGGTGGTGTGGATCAGTTGGTGGTGTTTGAGTGGCGAGCTTGAGGGAGGTGTTGTGTGGTGTTGGGTCTCTGCGCCAGGCTCTCTCGAGGGCAGGCAGTTCCTCTTGGAGTTCTTGAGTTAGTCAATGAACCATGGTGCTTTCTTACTGCCGGGTCTGCTGGGCGGGGTCCTTAGTGGGGCGAGGTAGTCTGCGCAGTTGCTGATCCACTTCGTGAGGTTGTTGGCGGCCTGGCTGGGGTTCGCTGAGCTGGCGGGGGGGTCCTGGCTCAAGGAAGCGGCGAGCTGGTCGGCTGTGATCGAATATGCTACTTACCAGTATGCATCTGTTCTTGGCATGTAGGGCTGCTGACATTCATATCTGTGCATAGATCGCCGCCTAGTGTTGGGTCCGGATGATTGCACATTGTTGTCCTGGAAGAGTCTTCGAAGTATCACGAGATAGGTGGCTCCTGTTGCTGGTGGTGGTGTATCGTGTTCTTTCTGTAGCTGAAGTGGACGCAGCTGTGGTCCGTCCAGTGGAGTCCGGTGGCGTAGCTGAAGGAGATGTCCTTGCTGGAGGAGAAGACGGGGTCGAGTGTGTGTCCGGCGTAGTGGGTGGGGGTGGTCACCAGCTGCTTGAGACCGAGGGTGGCGAGGTTGTCCAGCAGGGTGGTGGTGTTGCGGTCTTTGTTGTTCTCCAGGTGGAAGTTGAGGTCCCCGAGGAGGATGTAGTCAGCGGAGGGGGGAGCGTGTGGGCTGATGAAGTCGGCGATGTCTTCGCTGAATTGTGTGCGTGGTCCCAGGGGTCTGTAGATGAGGGTGCCTCTGAGGGTGGTCTTGGGGTCGGTGTGGATCTGGAAGTGCAGGTGTCGTCGGAGTTGCTCGTGATGCGGATGGTGTTCCTGTGGATGAAGGCGATGCCTCCTCCGGTCTGGTTGCCGCGGTCCCTCCGGATGATCTTGTAACCGTCTGGGATGGCGATGTCGGGCGCTGAGGAGGCGGTCATCCAGGTTTCCGTGAGGAAGGCGACGTCTGGTGATGTTGTGTCGAGGAGGTTCCAGAGCTCCACGGCGTGTCTGTGGACGGAGCGGGTGTTGAGCAGGATGCACTTCAGGTGGTTGCTGCTGGTTCTCGGCTTGGTGGGTGCGGGTGCGGTGCAGGTCCGGATGCAGGAGAACTTGCAGGAGTGGCAACTGAAGGGTCCGTGGGTGCGCCTCGGGGTGGCTCGGTAGCATCCAGGGATCCCGCCGGTGTTGAGTGCAATGAGTTCGGTGGCGTCGTGGGTAAGTCGGGTCGTCTTGCGTCGGAGGGGGCCAGGGGTCCTGGCACTGGGCTCGGTCCAGGCGCGGACGGGCGCAGACGGGCTTACCTTTGGCGCGCCTTCGGCGCACAATCGGCGCGCCCGCTGCGCGTACGCACGGTCGCCATTTATGGCGAAGTGGGAGGGAGGGAGGAGCAGCTGGGAGCGGGGAGGGCACAGAAGAAAAAGGGGGCGTGGCCGCACGCAGGCGGCGGGAAGCGGGGAGCGGGGCGGGGGGCACAGGGGCAGAGAGGGAAATGGCACAGAACAACAATATGGGAGACAATATGGGAAACAGGCAATCTAAACAAACAATATGGGGGACTGTACAGTATGATGCAAAAAAACGAAAGAGAGGAGACAGAGTCAATCACAAGCACGTTACTACGGCAAGGGGCGGGGTCGTCGGGGCGGGCTCAGCGAGGCTGAGGTCAGCAGCGGGGAGGAACGCACACGCTACAGCTGGTGGCCGCACACGCTACAGCTGGTGGCCGTGCGGCGCAGGGGTGTCCTGAGGGCAACTTCTCCCCTCTGTAAACTCAAAAAAGTTTTGCCTGCCTCCGAGGTTGGGGCGTGGTGATTTCAGTTGTTGTAAAAGTCGCTGGGGACGAAGATTGGTATTATTTGACCTTGGCTACCATGCCCCCTGTGGTTAGTACATTTGTCCCTCCAAGAAATATTTCAGGCCAAATGGACAACATGTTTTGGAAATGTATGTGTGTTATAATATTACAAATCAATTAAAAAAAAAAAAATCAATTAAAGGTTTTCGTGAGATATGTTGTGTCATTTTGATATTTACAATTTCTATGACATATGTATTTGTCCTTATCTCTTGTATGCCGTTAATTTTACCTCAAAGTGCTGAATGGAAAAACATATGACTCGTCCTATTTTCTGTTGGCTTTTGGCGCACTGAGTTGAGGAAAGCAGTCCCACCTGAGTTCAATGCGCAGAGACCGGCTGATAAGTTGCATGATTGTTTTACCACTCACAATTCCCGCTTCTTGAACAGATTTTTGTATAACTCATATTCAGCAAGGCAGTAGGCGGACTTTGTGCATGGTTGAAAGGGTTGGCAGTGCATGCACCCGCCCTTTTTGTGCCGCAAATCACTGGGGCATGTGTCAATGTATGCATGATTATATTCTTGTTTCAGGCACTAACCTAACCTTACACCCAGTTTTGCCAGTCACTGTCTTTGTTAGAACACATTCACAATTGCTTTATTAACCTTCCTGCTTTCTCAAAGTTGCTTGAAAATGCACCATTTGCCCACTATTTTTTCAAAATTTTCTCGTGGGGTGAACCCCCCCGAACCCTCCTTAAGTGGTTCGGCCTCGCTCGCTACTCTCGCTCGCGTTACCGTGTCGCAAAATGAGGAATCTCTAAAAAGTGTGTCACCAACATGAAAAGTTTGGAAAGCACTGAAGTACTCCGACGATGTCATCCCGGCGCACGCCGCCGCCGCCGGACACGGAGCTGCAGACAACGCCTAGAGACGCGCAAGGGTATTGCTGACGAAAAATCTTTCCGTATCCAGCCTGACGCCTGGGGATATTCTAAGGTGAGGAATCTAACTAACGTGTTTCTTTCGGATTGACATATATTGCAGAGGGAGGTTGGTTTTGCTTTGCCGCTGCCTTAAAAGGCAAAGTCGGGCTAGCAGTTTAAAACCGCTCTTCCAGGGTGCAATAGCAGACAGGAGACTCGTTTTACCTTTGCCACACCCAGGGTGGCACAAACAGTGCAGAAACCCTGGGAAGACCCTATTGCATACATGGTCTAGGTACCCTGTGCACTATAGACTAGTGACTTATAGTTAAGTTAGCTTATGCCAACTGGGTATACGTCAATGTAACATACACATTTTAGGGTCAATGGCACTGAGTTCTGGTTAGAGGCCTTAGAGACTTCAGAGTCAAAACACCAGCAGCATCTGTCCACAAATATGGGGTTGACCATTCAAAAAGAGGCATTTCCTTATAGTTCCAAACCAGCAATCCCATTCAGCCTTGTCTGGTAAACATGATCTAGCCAAGATTCCATACCTTTGAATTTCCCATGAGTCAGACTGGATCTAGAAATTTTTTCTACGAACAATACCCCTGCGCGCCAGTGGGGGGAGTCAGTCTGCTTCACGTGACATTGTCCGTGCCATAAGTGACGTACGTGTCACCTATATAGGCACCACCTCAGCAAGCGGACGTAAGTTACTTCTTGCGACTTTCCACACCAGAAGCATGGAGCCATGAAGAGTACCGACATCAGAGTGTTTTAAAAAACTAGGGCCCTGAAAGGGAACAACCTTGACTGTAGAAACTGTTCCGCAGTGCGGGGAGGATGGGTAGGTTGGTCGGTAAGGAATCTGCGGCTAGATCATGTCTCTACCAGAAAAGGCGTTACCGAAGGTAAGTAACTTGTCCATCTGATGGAGACATTTAGCTTCAGATTCCTTACCTTTGAATAGATATCCAAGCAATATCATCCCTGGAGGACGGATTGTGGACAAGCTTAAACCAGGAATTCCTGCAGGACAGAAAAGGGCATCCCTGCAGACCTGACTGTCCAGGCAGTAATGCTGGGTAAATGTGTACACGTAGATGCTTGGCAGATTTCCAGGACTGGGACTATATGTGCTAACGCAGTGGTAGCAGCTTTAGCTCTGGTGGAATAAGCTCTTAAGCCTTCAGGAGGCAGTTTCTTTACCAGAGTGAAGAAAATTTTGATGCAGAGGACTACCCATCGGGAGATGGTCCTCTTCTGCACCGCCAGACAATTCTTCGCTTCAATGTACTCCACAAATAGTTGATCGTCCACCCAGGACTCCTACATGCAGTCAAGGTAGAATGACAACACTCTTTTTGGATCCAGACAGAGTTGTTCCTCTTCTTTAGAGATGCAGAGGAGCATAGAAAGCGGGCAAGGTAACAGATTGTACCACATGGAAGGGTATTACCACTTTCAGCAGGAAAGAGGCCCTAATGCGAAGCACCAATTTGTCAGGGAATATAGACAGAAAGGGAGGTTTGGACAACAGAGCCTGCAGCTTGCTCCCCCTCCTGTCAGATGCAATTGCCAGTAAAAAGGCAGTTTATCGTGAGCAGTCTCGGGGCAATTATGCAGAGGCTTGAAAGGAGCACACATAAGGAAGGTGAGAACCAAATTAAGGTTCCACGATGGCATAATCAAGGGGGATGGTGGAAACATATGTACAAGGCCTCTGAGCAATCTATGTACAATGGGTGACTTCAATAAGGAGGGTTGGTGTGGCAGCCTCAGAAATGCAGACAAATACCCTCTCAGTGTGCCCAGAGCAGAGCACTGCTGGGCAAATAAAACAACAGAAAAGGAAGCAGAGATAGGGTCGCTACACTTTTCTGAACAATATTTATATATTACAAATGTCTTCTACCAGCAGGCATATACCGTCTTAGTGAAGGGACACCTGGTTGCCAAAATAACATTACAAACTTCAAGAGGAAGGTCGAAAGCTGTCAACTGCTGCTGTTTAAGCTCCACGCAAGAAGGTGTAGAGTTGACAGATTCGGGTGGAGGACCCTTCCCTCCTGCTGCTGCGACAGAAGATCCCCCACCGAAGGAGTAGCCTGATCATGCCCACAAGGATGACTTTGCCCAGTTGTTCCTGATCTTGAGTCGCTCAGAGCTCCAGCATGATGATGTTGAGTCCAGATTCCACCGGACACCAGAGTCCTCTAAACGCCACTTCTCCCAGATGCCCGCTCCTTCCCAGACGTGATGAACAGGTTACTTACCTTTGGTAGTGCCTTATCAGTAGCTCTGTCGGGATCCAAAAAGAGTGTTGTTATTCTACCTTGACTGCATGTAGGAGTTCAGCAATACCTTTGTGCGTCGGTAGAGGGCGTTGTGCGACTCCGTAGTGACATCAGCCAGTGGATGTGGTGTCGACAGGGTGCACATAGGTTTTTTTTAACGTCACGCTGACGTCCGTTTCTTCGGTGACTACATTCTGTGCCAAACAGGACAAGTAACAACTTTGGTAACGTCTTATCTGAAAAAAGATATGATCCAGCCGCAGATTCCTTACCTTTGAGTTTCCCAGGCATCAGACTGGATCTGAATGATTTTTCTCTGAGCAACACCCTTGTGCAGCAGTAGGTGGCATCCTCAACTCCGCATGACTTCGTCGGCATTGTCTCTGAGGTTGTAATGTCCGCGTCACCTATATAGGCACGACCTCTGCGGCTGACTTCAGTTACGCGAAGTACACTGACATTGGTGTGTTTTGAAGAACGAGGGCCCTGAAAGGGAACAGCTCTGACCCTAAAAACATGTCCCAAGTGAGGGGAGGATGGGTGGGTTTGGTAAAGAATCTGTGGGTAGACCATGTCTCCACCAGAGAAGGCGTTACCAAAGGTAGTAACTTGTCCATCTGATAGAGTTATCTAGCTGCAGATTCCTTACCTTTGAATAGATACCCAAGCAATACCATCCCCGGAGAGACTGCGGACAAGTTTAGACCAAGAAGTCTTGCAGGACAGAGCGACGAAAAAGGTCATCCCTGTGGACCTGATTCTCCAGGCAGTAGTGCTTGGTGAACGTGTGCAGTGATCCCCAAGTTACTGCCTGACAAATGTCGAGTGTAGGTAAGTGCCCCTTTTTGCATGGTTAACCCCCACTTTTTGTCCAATTCTGATGCTCTTTGACTGGATGTGCACTGGGTTCCTGCTAACCAGGTTCCCAATGCCGGTGTTCTTTCCCAAAACTGTACCCTTGTTTTCACAATTGGCACACTTCTGTCTCACATACAAGTCCCTCGTAAAAGGTACCAAGGGCACTGTGACCAGAGAGGGTCTCAGGGTTACAGCATGTATTCTACCACCCTATGAGACCCCTCACCAAACACTGGCATACTGCCACTGCAGCCTGTGTGTTTTGAGGCACATAAAAGTGGAGTCGGCCTGGTACACATCACTGTGTGCCAGGCACACCAGCACTGCAAGAGACTCAGGTAAGTCACCCCAACAGCAGGTCATACAGCCTTAAGGTAGGGTGAACTATACCTCATGTGAGGGCATAACTGCATGAGCAGATATGTCCCTATAGTGTCTAAGTTCATTCTTAGACATTATAAGTGCACAGTGAAACCACACTGAGTACATGGGCTGGGAGCTTGTCACTACGAGTTCCACAGCTCCATGATAGCTTCACCGAATTCCAAGATGTTTGGTACCAAACATTTCATATTAACGAGCCCACTCTGATGCCAGTGTTGAATTAATATATAAATGCACTCAAAGGACAGATCAGAGGTGCCCCCTGAAAAACCTCCCAACTCACTAGTGTGTGCACCAGTCTGCCACCTCTAGACAGGTTTCTAACCCCCGGAGGTGGGAGCCTTTTGCTTCAAGGATCAGAAACAAAGCCTGCCCTGGGAGGAGGTGCTTCACACCTATCCCCAAGCAGGAACAGCATTGAAAGGAGGTGAGCCTCAAAGGCTTCCCGTCCTTTGTAATGCTGACCTGGGCCTCTCCAGGTAGTGGAGATGCCCTTCAACCTCCCCCCGACCATGCCCCATTTTTGGCAGTAAGTTAGGAAGCTAGAGAGGTGTGTCCCCTCTCAGCCAGGACCACCCATAAGGTTCCCTGAACTGAAGTGACCCCCTCCTTTGAGAATCCTAAATATTTTTTGGGAAGACTCTAACCAATAGGGTTAAGGATAGTACACCTCCCCAGAGGGAGTGGCCATACAAAGGGTGTAGGCACCCAAAGCACAAGTTACTTACCTTTGGTAACGATATATCTGTAAGAAACATAAGTAGTGATAGATTCCTTACCTTAGAAATACCCCCAGGCGTCAGACTGGATCCGGAAAGTTTGTCAGCAGTACCCCTGCGCGTCAGTAGCCATCATCGGCGCCGGGATGACGTAGCTGGAGCTACTTAGACGCGCCCCTGTGCGCTGATGTCAGTTCTGTACACAAGTTTCCGTGCCAGGAACGCATAGCCATGCAAGAAACTGACCACTGGTGCCATGAAACTAGAGCCCTGAAAGGGATGACCTTAGAAATCGGTTTGCAGAACAGGGAGGATGGGTAGGGCGGCAAGGAATCTATCACTACTAATGTTTCTTACAGATATATTGTTACCGAAGGTAACTTGTGCATCTGAAAGACACACGTAGTGATAGATTCCTTACCTTAGAATAGATACCCCAGCAATACCAACCCCAGTGCTGGGTCTGCGAACCAAGATCACACCAGAAAGTCCTGGAGAACAGAACGGCCAAAGAAGCCGTCTCTCCGGACTTGGCTGTCCAGGCAGTAATGCTTGGTAAACATGTGCAGCGAGGCCCACGTAGCTGCCTGATAGAGGTCATGCAAGGGAACTTCCCGTCCCAAAGCAGAACTGGCTGCTGTTCCCCAGGTAGAATGGGCGCGCAGCCCCACTGGAGGCTCCTTTTTAGCCAAAGAATAACAAACCTTTATGCACAGAACAACCCACGGAGAGGTGGTCCGCTTGTGCACAGCCCGACCTTTCTTGGCGCCCACGTAGCCAAAAAAGAGCTGGTCATCCACCCGGAACTGTTGTGTGCGGTTCAGGTGGAATAAAAGCGCACGTTTTGGGTCCAGATGGTGGAGCCTCTCTTCCTTTTTTGAGGGATGCAGAAAGAAGTTGGGCAAAATGATGGTCTGCCCGATATGAAAGGCAGTGACAACCTTCGGCAGAAAAGATGGACGAATCCTTAGAACCACTTTATTCGGATGGAAAGAGAGAAAAGGAGGCTTAGAAGAAAGAGCCTGGAGCTCACTCACTCTTCTGGCAGAGGTGATGGTCACCAGGAAAGCTGTCTTTAAAGTGAGAAGACGAAGAGGACAGTTGTGAAGTGGCTCAATGGGAGCACACATCAGATATGTCAGAACCAGATTCAAGTCCCACTGAGGCATTATGAATGGAACAGGAGGGAAAAGATGAGTAATGCCTTTCAAGAATCTATTTACAATCAGGGACTTGAAAAGGGAAGGTTGATCTGAAAGCCGTAAAAAGGCTGAAATGGCAGAAAAATAGCCCTTGATAGTGCCCAGAGCAGAACCCTGCTGGTTCAAAGAAAGGAGGAATAGAAGGACCTCTGAAAGAGGACCAGAAAGGGGATCCACAGCCTTTGCTGTGCATCATGCCACAAACCTATTCCACCTGCAGGCGTATACCGTCTTAGTGGAGCAACGCCTGGCTGCCAAGATTACATCACAAACTTCTGGAGGCAGGTCAAAAGGCGTCAACTACCGCCACTCAATCTCCACGCAAGGAGATGGAGGCTGGACAGGTTCGGGTAGAGGACCGTCCCCTGCTGCTGCGACAGAAGATCCTCCCGAAGAGGCAGTCGGATCGGGGGATCGAGAGCCATGCTGAGTAGCTTCGGATTCCATACTCTTCGAGCCCAGTCCGGAGCCACAAGAATTACTTGGGCCCGGTCGCGCTGGATCTTCTTTAGCACTCTGGGTAGAAGTGGTACAGACGGAAAGGCGTATAGTAGACCGCAACGTCACTCGCGACGAAAAGCATCGCCTAGCGAGTGCTGCCATGGAAATTCCAACACGCAGAAGTGATGACATTCCGCGTTCTCTTCAGTGGCGAATAGATCTAACCAAGGCTCTCCCCACTGCTGAAAGAGACCTTGCGCCACGTCCGAGTTCAGACGCCATTCGTAATCCATCATGCACCGGCGGCTGAGTTCGTCCGCCCTGGCGTTCAGAGAACATGCCAAGTGTTGAACCACCAGGGAAATACCCTGATGGTGAAGCCATGTCCAGAGGCGCAGAGTCTCCTGACATAGGGTCCATGATCCCACCCTGCCCTGTTTGTTGCAGTACCACATGGCAGTGGTGTTGTCTGTGAACACCTGCACTACTTTCCCCTTGACAGAGGGCAGGTATGCCTTCAGTGCAAGTTGGATCACCCGAAGCTCCAGAAGGTTGATATGGAGCCGGGACTCCGCTGGAGACCAGAGTCCTCTGATCTCCCCCTCTTCCATGTGGCGGCCCAGCCCAGAAGGGACGGGTCCGTCACAACTGAGTGTTCCGGTTGGGGAAGGGAGAGGGATCAGCCATTGACCCAATCACGATTCGTGAGCCACCACTGTAATTGTCGTGCAGTGCCCTCCGAGATCTGGACATGATCGGACAGGTTGCCCTGATGCTGTGCCCACTGGAACCTCAGGTCCCACTGCAGAGCCCGCATATGCCATCTGGCATGATCCACTAACAGGATGCAAGAGGCCATCAGGCCAAGCAGGAGGGTCATCCTGACCAAAACCCGGGATAGAGGCTGAAAGATCAGAATATCCAGGACTCGCTGCTCGGGAGGATAAACCCGAAACTGCGCACCATCCAGAACCGCTCCGATGAAGAGGAGCTTCTGAGAGGAAATCAGGTGCGACTTCGGCATGTTGATGGAGAACCCCAGCAAATGCAGGAGGTTGGCTGTAGTCTGGATGTGGGAGACGACTGCCTGTGGCGAGCCCGTCTTCAACAACCAGTCCGAGATAGGGGAAGACTGGAATCCCTGATCGGCGCAGATGAGCTGCGACCACCGCCATCACTTTCGTCAACACCCGAGGGGAACTGGTAAGGCCAAAGTGGAGCACGGTGAACTGAAAGTGCTCATGGCTTACCGTGAACCGCAGGTAACGCCGGTGGGGCGGCAGGACGAGGATGTGGAAGGAATATGCTACTTACCAGTATGCATCTGTTCTTGGCATGTAGAGCTGCAGAGTCACACACTGAGGATAAGATCGCCATCTGGTGTTGGGCTCGGATGATTGCAGGTTGTTGTCGTCTTCGGAAGAAGCCTTTGGTCACGAGGATGGTGACTCCTCCCCTGGACAACAGTGCGCATGGGCATCCACTCCATCGTCAGATTGTTTTTCGCCATGATGGGAAAAGATGGAGTGTATAGAAATGAAAGAAAGGATGTCCATGTGTAATGTCTAAGTAAGACGGATGCTGGAACAGATACAGGTCCCGGGGAGGCGGGAGGGCGTGTGTGACTCTGCAGCTCTACATGCCAAGAACAGATGCATACTGGTAAGTAGCATATTCCGTTCGAGGCATATGAGCTGCAGATCACACACTGAGGATAGATTATACAGCAGTGCTTCCCCTTAGCGGTGGTCGCCTGTATCCGTTGCAGCAGCTTGAAATAAAGTTTTTAGGACAGCCTGGCCCACGGAGGCCTGTTGTTTGGCTTGCACGTCAACACAATAGTGTTTAGTGAAGGTATGCGTGGTAGACCACGTGGCTGCCTTGCAAATGTCTTCTAAGGGAATGTTACCTAAGAAGGCCATAGAAGCCCCTATTTTACGCGTGGAGTGCGCCCTAGGGGGAACTGTAAGTGTACGTTTAGCCTTGAGGTAGCATATTTGGATGCATTTAACTATCCACCGGGCTATGCCTGATTTGGAGATCGGGTTGCCTTTGTGTGGTGGTGCGAAAGCAACAAAGAGTTGTTTTGTCTTTCGAAAGGGTTTTGTCCTGTCGATGTAATAAAGCAAGGCTCTTTTGACATCTAAGGTATGTAGGGCCCTTTCAGCTACGGAGTCTGGGTTTGGGAAAAAGACTGGTAGCTCTACTGATTGGTTAAGGTGGAAAGGGGAAATCACTTTTGGAAGAAATTTAGGGTTTGTCCTAAGAACCACTTTGTTACGGTGTAGTTGTAAGAAGGGTTCCTCTAGTGTAAGGGCTTGTATTTCACTTACTCTGCGCAGGGAAGTGATTGCGATAAGGAAAGCTACCTTCCAAGTTAGGAATTGCAACTCACATTTGTGCATAGGTTCAAATGGGGGACCCATGAGTCTTGTTAGAACCACATTGAGATTCCACACTGGTGCAGGTGGCAATCTTGGGGGAAGAATTCTTTTGAGACCTTCCATAAACGCTTTGATGGCTGGTACCTTAAAAAGGGACAGGTGTTGCCTATTTTGCAAGTAGGCTGCCAAGGCTGCTAGGTGTAAACGTATAGAGGAATACGCTAGATTGCATCTTTGCAAGTGTAGTAGATAGCAAATGATGTTTTGGATGGAAGCATCCAATGGATGTATGTCATTATTAGCGCAGTAGATGGCAAATAGTTTCCATTTCGCGGCATAACACGCTCTAGTAGTAGGGCGTCTGGCTTCCTTTATGATATTCATACAGTCTGGAGGGAGATTGAGGTAACCGAACTCTAAGACCTCAGGAGCCAGATCGCTAGGTTCAGTGTTTGAGGATCTGGGTGTCTGATTTCTCCATGGTTCTGGGTTAATAGATCCGGGGAGAGGCGTAGCCTTTGATGTGGAACTAAAGATAGTTCCAGAAGTGTGGTGAACCACGGTTGACGTGCCCAAGTGGGAGCCACTAGTATTAGTGTTAGTGACTGTTGTTTCAGTTTGCGTACCACAAATGGAACTAGTGGGAGAGGCGGAAAGGCGTACGCAAATCTGCCTGACCAGTTCATCCATAGGGCATTGCCCTTCGACTGTGGGTGTGGAAACCTGGCGGCGAAGGTTGGGCATTTTCTGTTTTCGGGAGTGGCGAACAGGTCTATGTCCGGTTGTCCCCACTTTTGGAAGAAGGGGAGTAGAACTTTGGGGTGTAGTTCCCATTCGTGGATTTGCTGTGTGTGGCGACTTAGGAGGTCGGCCACTTGATTGTGGATCCCTGGGAGATGTTCTGCTAACAGGTAGATGTTTTGGGGAATTGCCCATCTCCAGATTTGCTGTGCCAGTTGGGACAGTTGGAGAGAGTGTGTCCCTCCCTGTTTCTGTATATAATACATTGTCGTCATGTTGTCTGTGCGTATGAGGACAGTTTTGTTCTTGAGGTGAACTTGAAAGGATTTTAGTGCTAAGAACACTGCTAAGAGTTCCAGGTGGTTGATGTGGAGCAGTTTTTGTTGACTGGTCCATCTGCCCTGAGTGGTATGGTGAAGGAGGTGGGCTCCCCACCCTGTGAGAGATGCGTCTGTAGTTAGCACAACTTGTGGAAGAGGCTCTAAGAACGGTCGCCCTTTGGACAGGTTGATGGTGTTCCACCATTTCAGTGAGCGAAGTGAGCGACTGTCCACCAACACCAGATCGGTAAGTTGTCCGTGAGCTTGGTTCCACTGTTGTGCTAAACATTCCTGTAAGGGACGCATTTGAAGTCGTGCGTGTGGGACTATGGAGATGCATGACGCCATCATGCCTAGGAGCTGCATGAATACTCTTGCTGGAAGAGATGGATGAGTTTGAAATTGAGAGATGAGATTTTGTATACTGGCTATCCTGGCGGTGCTGGGATAAGCAATGGCTTTGGAGGTATCTATGGTTGCTCCTAGATACTGATGTAAGTGGGAGGGTTGTAGGTGGGATTTGGGGTAGTTGATAGTGAATCCCAAATCGTGGAGAGTTTGAATTGTGCGATGAGTGTGGAGTACGCATTTTTGGTATGTGTTGGCTTTTATGAGCCAATCGTCCAGATAGGGGAAGACATGGATCTGTTGTCTTCTGAGATGCGCTGCCACGACTGCTAGGCATTTGGTGAACACTCTGGGTGCCGTTGTTACTCCGAATGGGAGAACTGTAAATTGATAGTGTTGCCCATCTACCACAAATCGTAGATATTTTCTGTGAGCGGGATGCATAGGGATGTGAAAGTATGCGTCCTTGAGGTCTAATGTGGCAAGGAAGTCTCCCTGTTGTAACAGTGGGAGGACTTGTTGGAGAGTGGTCATATGAAAATGATCCGAATGTATATACTGGTTTAGTAGTCTGAGATCCAGTATGGGCCTTAGTGTTTTGTCCTTTTTGGGAATGAGGAAGTATAGAGAATATACCCCTTTTCCCTGATGTTGAAGGGGAACTGGTTCTATCGCATGTTTTTGTAACAGGGATTGAACTTCTTGTTTGAGGAGAGAGAGATGATGTAAGGACATTGGACGTTGTTTGGGTGGTATGTTTGGGGGGGATTGTATGAGTTCGAGGCAGTAGCCAGACTGGATAATTTGTCTTACCCATCTGTCTGTGGTGATGGAAGTCCAGACAGGTAGGAATTGTTGGAGTCGCCCCCCGACAGGAGTGGAATGGTCTGGGGGGAGTGGTGGCAAGTCACTGTTTGGTGGCTGGTGAGGTGCGGGTGTTGTTGTTGTTGCCCCGCCCTCGACCTTTGTTATTGTTTCCCCTATAACCTCCCCTGAAATAACCTCTGTTAGGGGATGTTTGTCCAGAATTTTTAAAGGTGGACGTGGTCTCAGTTGATGTGTTTTTGGAGCCTCCTCTATAAAAGGAGCGACGAAATGAACCCCGGTTTTGAGGAGACTGCAGTGCTCCCATAGACTTGGCAGTTTCATTATCCTTTTTCATTTTTTCTAATGCAGTATCCACTGCAGGGCCGAATAGCTGCTCCTGGTTAAAAGGTTGAGCTAGGATTGCGGTTTGAACCTCCGGTTTAAAACCGGAAATACGGAGCCAGGCATGACGTCTGAGTAAGACGCTAGTATTGACCGCCCTAGAAGCAGTGTCTGCCGCATCTAAGGCGCATTTAATGGAGGCATTAGATATTAATTTGCCTTCTTGAATAAGGTCAGTGGCCTGGGACTTAAAGGGTTCAGGCAGATGTTGGATGAGGTCCTCAAGTTGGTCATAATGTGCCCTGTCATACCGGGCTAACAGGGCTTGGGTATTGGCAATACGCCAGTGGTTCGCCGCCTGTGCGGCGACTCGTTTTCCTGAGGCCTCTAAAAGCTTAGACTCCTTGTCTGGGGGGGGCGTTTCTCCAGTAGTCTGTGAGTTAACGCGCTTCCTGGCATTTGATACGACCAAGGAGTCTAAAGGGAGCTGGGCTTTAATGTATGCAGGGTCCTGCGGGGCTGGTCGGTACTTTTTTTCGATGCGGGGGTTGAGAACCCTCGCTCGGACAGGGTCTTTAAAGACGTCAGTGGCATGCTTTATAACCCCTTTAATCATGGGAAGTATATGAACTGTTTTCTGTGACTGTTCAAAGGTATCGAGGAGAAAATCCTCCTCAAGGGGGTCTGTGTGCATAGTGACACCATGGAATGTTGCTGCCCTGTTTATCAGTTGGCCAAACCCTAGGTGGTCATCAGGAGGGGAGGGCTTGGAGGGGTAGGTAGTGGGGTCAGGCATGTCGGGTATTGGGTAAGACCAGTCATCTATCGGTGCTGTGTCTGGCAAAGTAAACGGGTCGGTAGGTTCAACAGGATAATTAAAGAGATCAGGGTCCGCCCCTCCCCCTAAGTCATCATCATCATCCTGTGGAGGGGGTGAATGACAGGGAGATGGTAAAGGTAAAGGTAAAGGAGAATTAGGAGGAGGAGGGGGGGACGGGTTAGAAGGTAATACAGGAGAGGAAGGACGAAGTGGTGAAGTGGCACAGTCCTTTTTCCGTATGGGAGCTGGGGGAGGTGTAATGTCCAGCTTCCGCTTCTTATATGGGATGGCAGTCACATGTCCAGTGTCAGGATTGATGTAGATCCGCTTTTGAGTAGGATCTGGTCGAAAAAGTTCATCTGGCTCCGAAGGTGGGGGCTGCGATGTCCGCTTCGGGTCTGTCTGAGCTTTTTTCAGTGTGGGCGTAGTTTTCGGTGCCGATAATGTTTTCGGTGCCGATAATGTTTTCGGTGCCGATAATGTTTTCGGTGCCGAAGGATGTGTTGGGTCCGATGGATTTTTCGGAGCCGACTGAGTTTTCGGTGCCGATGTATGCTTCGGTGCCGATGTATGCTTCGATGCCGAGGGACTTTTAGGCATCGATGTCGAAGAACGTTTCGGTGCCGGTGGAGACTTCGGTGCCGAGGAACGTTTCTGTGCCGAAGGAGATTTCGGTCTTGGAGCCTGTTTCGGTGCCGACAGTGGGTTTTTGGGTGTTAAAGGCACAATCAGGTGAGGTTTGCTCGAGCCCGAGCCACCTACAGGCTTAGATGTCTTCGGAGCCGGGCCCGAGGGCGGGGCTTCTGAAGAGGATTTCCGGTCGCGACTGGGCCCAGCTGGCGGAGTCTTGACCAATGGTTTTTTGGATGGGGCAGGGGCAGGGGGGGTGGTACTCACACGCTGCCCTGGAGTGATGAGGTCATCTGAATCGTCGGCCTCGGACACGATCTCGAGGTCTTCGGTGTCGTCTTCGGGAACATCTTGAGCAAAGATGTCCTCCGGTTCTGGAGCTGGTTTGGCCATAATATGGCGTCGAGCTCTTCGGTCCCGGAGGGTCTTCTTCGAACGGAAAGCGGAACAAGCTGGACAGGTGGACTCGTTGTGTTCCGGCGACAGGCAGGTTACAAACCTCGTGGTGGTCACTGTGGGGGAACTTCGCTCCACACTGGGGGCATTTCTTGAAGGGTGTCCTGTCCATCAGCCGCTTTCGGAACCGGTCCGAGTTGATGTCGACGTCGATGGAATGAAGATCAAGGAGTTAAATTGATTGCTAGAAGTTTTCTGCTGGAGCGGAAAAAAGTTCATCCGAACCCAATGGCGGAAAAAAACAATCTGACGATGGAGTGGATGCCCATGCGCACTGTTGTCCAGGGGAGGAGTCACCATCCTCGTGACCAAAGGCTTCTTCCGAAGACAACAACAACCTGCAATCATCCGAGCCCAACACCAGATGGCGATCTTATCCTCAGTGTGTGATCTGCAGCTCATATGCCTCGAACATAAGCGTCCTGCAAGTCCAACGCTATCATCCAGTCTTGCGGGTCTAGGGCAGACAAGCCCTGAGCAAGTGTGAGCATCTTGAACTTCTCCTTTCGGAGGAAGCGATTGACGTTCCGGAGGTCGAAGATAGGATGCAGGCCCTTGTCCTTCTTGGGGACCAGAAAATAGTGGGAACAACAACCACGACCTACTTCTATCCCAGGCACGCGCTCGATGGCCCCCCTTGGCCAAGAGGGCTGTGACTTCCTGTTGAAGAAACGCAAGATGGTCCCCGGCATGCGGTGGTACTGAGGTGGCATGGCTGGAGGGGAAGTCTCTAAGGGGAGGGAATAGCCCCTTCGTACAATTTGCAACACCCACTTGTATGAGGTGATGTTGCGCCAGTGGGGGAGATGATGGCGAATCCTGCCGCCCACTGGCATTTGATGGGCCTGAAAGGTCAGACTAGGAAGGCTTTGCAGTGGATTCTGCGGGGTGGAGGTGGACTGATCCGCCTGCTGGCACCCAGAACCACCTCAATCGTTCCCACATCCGGGGCCGCACTGAGGATGTTGCTGCACAGACCTGCGGCTCTGGAACGGACATGTTGGGGCACCCCTTCCGTGGCCACGAAAGGAGCAAAAAGCGGTCCAACGCACTATCCGCCTTATGGCCAAAAAGGCAAATGCCATTAAAGGGCATGTACATCAAAGACTGATCGCTCCAAACCAGCACCTTAAAGTGGATAAACATATTTAATTATAAATTAAAACAAATTCCTTTACACCCTAAGAACCATGTTTAAAATAGTTCACTATTTCACCGCAGTATAAGGATATGATAAAGAAAATGCACGCCACACCTTTTCACTTGATTAGTCTACTACACCGCAGCACAACCTTGATAAGGGTTCTTTTTTTCTGTTTCTCCTCTCTTTCTTTCTTCTCTTTTCTTTTTAGACTTTTCTGCTTTTTCTTTCTCCTTTCTTTTTTACTTTCCTTTATTTGAAAAAACATCTCAAATACTTTTGGTCTGATCCTTCCTTTCAGCCTTGAAAAAGCCCAAGTCCAACTGACATTGAAGGGCGAAACACGTGTCGGCTGTTCAGGATTTATTTTATACATCTGTTTGCCATCAAAAAGAGTGGATTGATTGGTTATACTCTTTTATTCATGCATAAATAAAAGATGATATTGGAAATCACCATCTGGCATTCTGCATGATACTTACTAAAAGGATTATAAAAATTTTGAGAAGGAGTCTGTCTCACACCGGAGTAACATGTCCATCAAAGTGTTCTGGATATCCCCTGAGAAGCCAGTTGTCCTCAGCCAGGCGTGGCGCTGAAGCGCCACCGTCGTGGAAATCGCCCTGCCCAGCGAGTTGGCGGTATCAAGCCCACAACGAATAGTGAACTTTGCTGCGTCTCTCCCAGCTGCAACAGGTTGGGAAAGTACTGTCCGTGCCTCCGACGGACAGTTGAGCAGCACCTGCACAACCGTATCCCACAGAGAGTGGGAATACCGGCACAAGAGGCATGCGGTATTCACCGACCGCAGCCCTAAGCTGGCAGAAGAAAACAGCTAGTTGCCAAGCTGCTCCAGCTTCTTGGATTACCTATCCGGGGGCGCGGACGGGAACATGCTCTGGGAAGCAGAGGCTTGGACAACCAGGGTCTCAGGAGTGAGGTGTTGGGAGAGAAAGAGGCGGTCGCCCGGAGCCAGGCAATGACGGCGGGCCACGTTCCTGTCCACAGGAGCCCCTGTGTTGGGCCTGGACCAAGTGCCCAAAAGGACGTCAGAAAGTGCGTCATTAAAAGGCAGAAAGGGCTACGAAGAGATTGACGCCGGCTGAAGCACTTCTGTCAGGAGGTTAGTCCTGATGGCCACCGGGAGCGAGGTGGAGGGCCTCGGCTGCACTACGTACTACCACTGCGTAACTAGCTCCCTCCTCCGAAGCCACGGTAGGAGGAGATAGCACGCCAAGGTCAGGTGAGGTATCAAGACCACTGGCATCCCCCAAATCCTCTACCCAGTCCAGATCATATTCACACTGTTGTGTGAGAGGGTCCCCAGACCCCTCCCAGTCCTCCCCTTCCTCCGCAGTCTGAGAAACATAGGGGAAAAAGGGCCCTGTTGGGATCGGTGCCGATCTGGCACCGTGTCCGGTTCAGGGCTGAAACTGGGGGTGACGTCATCCCGAGGAGTGGGCAACGTCGGAGGTGGTGCCAGTGAGGTCGACGTCAGTGAAGGTGTTAAAAGGTCAACCGGGGTCCGATCCCGGCGGGTCCTGCGGCGCCGGGGCAGGAGCCGCTAGCGACACCGGGGCCGCCGGCGATAGAAGGACAGTCCCCCGGTCGGGCCCGCAGGTGCACTGGCGGGACCAGACGGGCCAAAGAGTCGGGCTAGGTCAGCAAGAAACTCCTGAGCAGGCATCGTCGACGGACCCGGAAAGGGTGGGTAGACCGGCAGCAACGTCGCACTCTCCGCCGATGCTGCGGGGGTGGCACCACCCGCACAGTCAGTCGCATCGCGTGAGGAGAAGTCGAGGAGCGAAAACGCTTCTTCGACTTCTTTTTGGAATACTTCGACTTACCTGACCCAGAGTGCAAAGACTTAGATCCAGAGGAACGATGGCGACGGCTCTGCGATCGGTCCCTCGGCCTCCCACGGGACCGGGACCTTGAGTGGCGCGGAGTCGTGGCCGTGCCCCAGAGTAGAGACACATGCGGTGTGGGTCCGTCACTGACATTGTGCGGTGACAGTCCCCACAGTTCTTAAAGCCGGGCATCTCTATGACACCAGGAGTCAATCGACTCGAAGAAATTGAGACAAAAGGCCTTGAAAAAAACTCAGTCAGAAAGTGACTGGGGGTACTTGCTCTTCCCGGATCTGCGCTTGATGGGGGGGAAAAAGAATACTGACGTCAGCGCACGTGGGAGCGTCTAAGTAGTTCCAGCGACGTCATCCCGGCGCCTACGACGCACACGGAGCCGCCTGACGATGCCTACCGACATGCAGGGGTACTGCTGACGAAAACTTTCCGGATCCACTCTGACGCCGTGAGGTAATTCTAAGGTAAGGAATCTATCACTACATGTTTCTTTCAGATGGGTAAGTAGCCCATTGGCCACTACCTTCTGACCCCTGTAACGCCCCAAAAAGAAAATGCCACTTAACTAGTATGCATCTGGTCTTGGCATATAGCGCAGTAGAGTCATATGCTGTGCATTGATCGCCATCTAGTCTTGGGTCCGGATGTTTGCACTTCGTTTTTCTTCAAAGAAGTCTTTCCACTCACAAGGTAGGTGACTCCTCCTTTCGGTGATAGTGCGCATGGGCATCGACTCCATTGTTAGATTGTTTTACCGCTGAGGGTGATAATGGAGGTAGTAGGAGTAGTAAAAGGATATGTCCATGAATGCATGTATCCAAGTACGATATTACTGCAACAGGTATAGGTATCCGTGGAGGTCGGTGGGCGCATATGACTCCACAGCTCTATATGCCAAGAACAGATACATATTGGGTAAGTAGCATTTTCCGCTCGAGGCATCTGAGCTGTAGAATATATAGCAATTATCTCCCAAAGCGGTGGCTAACCTGTATCTGTTGCAGTTGTCTGAAATAGTGTACGCAAAACTGCCTGGCCCACTCTAGCTTGTTGTCTTGCTAACACATCTACACAATAATGTTTTGTGAATGTGTGAGGTGTAGATCATGTTGCAGCTTTGCATATGTCATCTAGGAGTATATTTCCCAAGAATGTCATAGAAGCCCCAAGTTTGTGTGTTGAGTGGGCTCTAGGGGGAACTGTTAATGTTAGTTACGCTCTTGCGTAGCAGATTTATTGCACTTAACAATCCACCTTGCAATTCCTGATTTTGATATGAGATTGCCTTTATGTGGTGGAGCAAAAGCGACAAAAAGTTGATTTGTGTTACGGAAAGCTTTTGTCCTATCTAATACAGCAATGCCCTTTTTACATCTAATGTTTGTAGAGCATGTTCGGCTACTGAATCTGATTGAGGGAAGAACACTGGTAATTCAAAAGATTGATGTGAAAAGCAGAAATGACTTTAGTAATGTATTTAGAATTAGTCCTAAGAACTACTTTATTTTGGTGCATTTGTAAAAAAAAGTTCTTCTATAGTTAATGCCTGAAGCTCCCTTACTCTTCTGAGTGATAGGAGCCACCAGGAAAGCAGTTTTCCAAGTGAGAAATTGCAGTTCACACTTGTGCAACGGCTCAAAGGGTGGACCCATTAGTCTGATGAGGACAATATTGAGATTCCATACCGTAGCAGAGGGACGTCTAGGGGGAATAACTCTTGAGTCCTTCCATAAACACTTTAATGACAAGTACTCTAAATAGAGATAGATGTTGTCTATTTTGTAGGTATGCAGCTATTACAGCTCGATGTAAACGTATGAACGTGTATGCTAAATCGGAAAGTTGTAGATGTAACAAATAGCAAATAATGTTTTGGACAGAAGCATCAAGCGGGTTAGTTTGGTTATTACAGTAAATCACAAACCACTTCCACTTTGGTGCAGAGCAGGCTGTTGAGGTAGGATGTCGAGCTTCTTTGATGATAGTCATACAGTCTGGCGATAGATTAAGATAGCCAAACTCGAAGACTTCAGGTGCCAGATCGCCAGATTGAGTTGACTGAGGTCTGGGTGTCTTATGTCTCCATGGCTCTGTGTGAGGAGATTGGGTATAAGACTTAGTTTTTGATGAGGAACTACCGAGAGTTCCAATAGGGTTGTGAACCATGGTTGATATGCCCATGTGGGAGCAACCTGAATTCGTGCCAGGGACGGTTGTTTGAGTTTCCGAACCACTAACGGAATGAGTGGGAGAGGCTGAAAAGCGTAAGCGAATATCCCTGACGAACAAGTTACTTACCTTCGGTAACGATATATCTGTAAGAAACATTAGTTAGTGTTAGATTCCTTACCTTAGAATATCCCCAGGCGTCAGACTGGATTCGGAAAGTTTTCGCTAGCAGTACCTCTGCGTGTCAGTAGGTCGCGTCGTGCGGCTGCGTGTCCGCCGCTGGCGTCGTATGAGCCGAGATTACGTCACGGAGACTACTTAGGTGCCACCCATGCGCGCTGACGTCAGTCTTGTAAACGACTTTCCGCGCCAGGAATGCAGAGCCATGCAAGACACTGACCACTGGTGCATAAAACTAGAGTCCTAAAAGGGATGACCTTAACCCTAGAAATTAGTTCACAGAACGGGGAGGATGGGTGGGACGGTAAGGAATAGAACACTAACTAATGTTTCATACAGATATATTGTTAACTGGTTCATCTGAAAGAAACACGTTAGTGTTAGATTCCTTACCTTAGAATAGATACCCCAGCAATACCAACCCGGGTTGCGGGTCTGTGATCTAAGATTACACAAGAAAATCCCGGAGAACAGAACGGCCAAAGAAGCCGTCTCTCCGGACTAGGCTGTCAAGGGAATAATGCTTGGTAAAGGTATGCAGCGAGGACCACATAGCTGCCTGACAGATATCCTGAAAAGGGACTCCCGGTCCCAGACCAGTTGCGGCTGCTGTCGCTCGAGTAGAATGGGCACGCAGCCCCACAGGAGGCTCCTTTTTAGCCAAGGAGTAACAGGCTTTAATACACAGAACGACCCACCGAGAGATGGTTAGTTTGTGCAAGCCCAACCTTTCTTGGCGCCACGTAGTCAACAAAGAGTTGATCAGCCACACGGAACGGTTGTGTGCGCTTCAGGTAGAACGAGAGCGCACGTTTTGGGTCCAGACGGTGGAGCCTCTTCCTTGTTCGAAGGATGCGGAGGCAGAAAGAAGGTGGCCAAAGTGATGGTCTGCCCGATGTGGAAGGGCGTGACAACCTTGGGCAGAAAAGAAGGACGGGTCCTTAACATCACCTTGTCCGGATGAACAGAAAGGGAAGGAGGTTTAGAACAAAGAGCCTGGAGCTCACTCACTCTTCTGGCAGAGGTGATAGCTACCAGGAAAGCAGTCTTTAAGGTGAGAAGACGTAAAGGACAGTTGTGAAGCGGCTCAAAGGGAGCGCACATCAAATAAGTCAACACAAGATTCGAGTCCCACTGAGGCATTATAAAGAGGACCGTAGGAAACGTGTGTATAATGCCTTTCAAGAAACGACTAACAACAGGGGACTCGAAAAGAGAAGGCTGATCTGGAAGCCTTAAAAAGGCGGAAATGGCCGAGAGATAACTCTTGATAGTGCCCAGAGCAGAGCCCTGCTGGGCCAGAGAAAGGAGGAACAGAAGAACTTCTGAAAGAGGGGCGGAAAGGGGATCCACAGTTTTAGCTGTGCACCATGCCACAAATGTATTCCATGGAGGTGGAGGGTGGACAGGTTCGGGTGAAGGACCGTCCCCTGCTGCTGCGAGAGAAGAGCCTCTTGAAGAGGCAGTCGGATCGGGGGAGAGATTGCCAGGCTGAGTAGCTCGGGATACCATACTCTTCTTGCGCAATCAGGAGCCACAAGAATGACTTGGGCCCGGTCGCGCCTGATCTTCTTCAGCACTCTGGGTAGAAGTGGTATAGGTGGAAAGGCGTATAGTAGACCCCAGCTCCACTTGCGACGAAAAGTGTCTCTGAGCGAGTGCCACCTTGGAAATTCCAACGCGCAGGATTGATGACATTGCACTTTCTCTTCAGTGGCGAATAGATCTAACCAAGGCTCTCCCCTTTGCAGAAAGAGACCTAGCACCACGTCCGAGGTCAGATGCCATTCATGATCCAACATGCATCTGCGGCTGAGTTTGTCCGCCCTGGCATTCAAGGAGCCTGCCAGGTGTTGAACCACCAGAGACATGCCCGATGTTCCAGCCATGTCCAGAGGCGCAGAGCCTCCTGACAAAGGGTCCACGACCCCACCCCGCCCGGTTTGTTGCAATACCACATGGCGGTGGTGTTGTCTGTGAACACCTGCACTACCTGTCCCCGGACAGAGGGAAGCAAGGCTTTCAGATTAAGTCGGATCGCCCGCAGCTCCAGAAAGTTGATTTGGAGCCGGGATTCCGCCAGAGACCAGAGGCCTCTGATCTCCGCCTCTCCCATGTGACCACCCCATCCCAGGAGGGACACATCTGTCACCACTGTGAACTCCGGTTGGGGAAGGGAGAGGGATCTGCCACTGACTCAAACGCAATTTGTGAGCCACCACTGCAATTGACGTGCCGTGCGCCCTCCCAGATCTGGACGTGATCGTACAGTTTGCCCTGATGCTGCGCCACTGAAACTTCAGGTCCCAGTGCAGAGACCGCATATGCCATCTGGCATGTTGCACTAGCAGGAGGCCATCAGGCCCAGGAGCCGGAGGGTCATCCTGACAAACCCGGTATAGAGGCTGAAAGATCGGAATCGGAGCCTGAATATCCCGGATCCGCTGTTCGGGTGGATAGACCCGAAACTGCGCCGAATCCAGAACCGCTCCGATGAATTGGAGCTTCTGAGAGGGATTCAGGTGCGCCATTGGCACATTGATGGAAAACCCCAGCACATGCAGAAGGTTGGCCGTAGTCTGGAGGTGGGAGACAACCGTTTGGGGCGAACTCGACTTCAAAAACCACCCGAGGGGGGCTGGTAAGGCCAAAGGGGAGCACAGAAAACTGAAAGTGCTCGTGGCCGACCATGAACCGGAGGTAATGCTGGTGGGCCGGCAGGACGGGAACATGAAAATAGGCGTCCTGCAAGTCCAACGCTACCATCCAGTCTCCTGGATCGAGAGCAGACAGGACCTAAGCCAAAGTCAGCATTTTGAACTTCTCCTTCCGGAGGAAGCAATTGACGTTCCGGAGGTCCAAGATTGGGGACCAGAAATTAGTGGGAATAACAACCACTCCTTACTTATGGCCCAGGAAAGCAATCGATGGCCCCTTTGGCGAAAAGGGCCGTGACTTCCTGCTGGAAAAGTGCCAAGTGTTCACCCGAAATGCGGTGGTACTGAGGTGGCATGGCTGGAGGGGTGGACTGAAAGGGGAGTGAGTAACCTTTGCGGATGATATGCAGGGGGAGGTGACGGCGGATCCTGCCACCCACCAGCATGGGATGCCCCCAAAAGCTCAGATTAGAAGGTTTGGAGGTAGGAGAAGCGGGGGAGGAGGTGGACTTACCTCCGCGCTGAGGTTGGGTCTGCACAGGCTTGCCGATGGAACGTGCCTGGGTGCCCCTTCCCTGGCCACTAAAGGAACGAAAACCAGGAGTGGCTGGGCTTTTCGAGGAAAGACCTAAAGACTTGACCATGGACCGCGAGAACTGAAAACGCTCCAGCGCACTGTCGGCTTTATCGCCAAATAAGCGAGTGCCATCAAATGGCATGTCCATGAGTAAGCTTTGGACATCTGCCGAGAACTCGGTAAATCTCAACCAGACGTGGCGACAAAGCACCACAGTCGTAGCAATTGCTCTAACTAGTGAGTCAGCGGTGTCCAAACCACACCGAATGGCGAACTTAGCCGCATCTTTACCCTCGGGAATAGCGGCCTAAAAGGCAGGCGGTGTTCACCGACAACAGCCCTAAGCTGGCCGAAGAGAATAACCGCTTGCCGAACTGCTCCAGCTTCTTAGTGTCCTTATCTGGTGGAGCCGTGGGAAAGGCACTCTGGGACGTCGAAGCTTGGATGACCAGGCTCTCGGGCGTAGGATGAGTGGTCAGAAAGGCAGGGTCATCCTGCGCCGGGCGAGGACGCCTGGCGACGTTCTTATCCACAGGGACCCCTGTGGCTGGCCGCGACCAAGTGTCCAGTAAGACGTCAGTGAGGGCGTCATTAAATGGCAGCAGGGGCTCCGACGAAGTGGACGCCGTCTGGAGCATCTCAGTAGGAGATTAGTTTTTAGGGCCAGAGTAGGGAGATCAAGGTTGAGGACCTCAGCTGCCTGACAAGGCACCACCGTGTAAGATACGCCCTTCTCCATGGTATGCGGAGGAGAGGCAAACCTTGGGTCAGAGGAGACATCAAGGCCGCCGGCCTCCTCCAACTTGTCCGCCCAGTCCTGCTCAGAGTCACACTGACGAGCAAGAGAGTCCTTGGACCCCTCCCAGTCGTCCTCCACCTCCGCCGTATGTGATACAGGCTGCGGCGGCAGGGCAGTGACCGGGGAAAGAACAAACGGCGCGGAACCAGCGCGGTGTCCCAATGAGGATCCCAGGTAGGGACAAAAGTGTCCTGGAACCGGGGCAGGGGCGGAACAAATGGCATCCACTGCTGCGCCGGAGGCGGAGCCGAGGGTGGCGCTGAGGCCGGAGCCGGCAGCGCAGGATCCTGCAGCGCCGGGGTCGGAGCCGCCGAAGGCCCGACAGGATCCTGACACGGGACCACGGGGCCCAAGGGCGCGCCGGCGGGAGCCAGAGGCCTAAACAGGCGGTCCAAGGTAGCAAGAAATTCTTGCACCTGTGCGGGAGTCGCCGATGGACCCGGATAAGGTGGGTAGGCCGCGGGACCCCTGGACTCCGTAGGAGCCGCAGGGGCAGAACCCCTGTCCCACTCGTCAGCATCCGGGGACCGGCGGGGGGACGTCTGAGAGCGACAATGCTTCTTCGACTTCTTTTTGTGTCGTCTCTTACCCTAATCCGAGAGTGAAGACTTGGAGCCCGAGGAGCGATGATGGTGGCCCCACAAGCGTTCTCTGGAGCGGCCCCTGGACCGTGAACGGCGCGGGGACGAGTGACGGACCTCTAGCATCTTCCGGCGCCGCTCCCTCAAGGCCATGGCCAGACAGTCCATACAGGACCGGGAGTCGTGGTGGCTCTCCAGGCAGTAGAGACAGACGTTGTGGCGGTCCGCCACCGGCATATTGCAATAGCAGGCCCCACAAGACTTAAAACCAGGCATCTCTACATGCACCAGAGTAGACTCAAACTCACAGGAGACAAAAGTCTCAAAAATGTAGGTCAGATTAAGGTACGTGCTCTAACTGGATCTGCGCTTACTGGCGCGGAAAAAGAAAGAACGGACGCCAGCGGGCATTGGTGGCGCCTAAGTAGTCTCTGTGACGTCATCTTGGTGCATACAACGCCAGCGACGGACGCGGAGCCGCACGACGCCACCTACTGACGCGCAGAGGTACTGCTAGCGAAAACTTTCCGGATCCAGTCCGACGCCTGGGAATATTCTAAGACAAGGAATCTAACACTAACGTGTTTCTTTCAGATACGTTCATCCATAGTGCATTGCCTTTGGACAACGTGTGTGGATACCTGGACAAGAAGTTTGGGCATTTTGCGCTTAGGCGTGTAGCGAACAGGTCTATATCTGGAAAGCCCCACATTTGAAAGAATGCGGGGAGAACTTGAGGGTGTAGTTCCCATTCAGTGGACTTGCTGTGTAAGACGACTTTGCAGGTCTGCCATCTGATGTCTATTCCTGGGAGATGTTCTGCTAGGAGATATATCTTGTGATGAATGGCCCACCTCCAGATGTCTTGGGCTAGGTGGGTTGGAGGGAGTGCCCCCCCTCACCCCCCCTGTTTTTGTGTGTAATACATTGCTGTCAATTGCATGTAAGCCCAAGCTGGAAGAGATTGAATGGGTTGAAACTGAAGAACCAAAGCCTGAATGTTGCGAATTCTAGCTGCGTTGGGAAACGCCAGAGCCTTTTGAGCATCTAAAGTGGCTCCTAGGTAGTTCTAAATATTGGCTGGCTGAAGATGCGACTTTGGCACATTGACAGTGAAACTCAATAGGAGCCACAGGGGGGAAAAAAAGGGCCAGGCCGCCCCCCACTCAATACATTATAAACAACAAGTAGCCTGCCCCACAATACACCTAATCCTGAAATACCGATACTGAGAAGGTTTCCAATACTTTCTGATTCCCTAGAGTGTGTTCCCCATCACTACTCAAAAGGTTGTGGTGTATCAAATTAAAAGTGTCATAAAAACCATCATAACACGATTTCTACCAAAAAATGGTTAGAAAAAGTGTGAGGAAAGAGAAGGTGCACCTCACGGTAGCAACACCAAGGGGGTCGCTGGCTGGTACTCGCCAGCATACCCACTTATCATAGGTTGCTCTTACTCCGTGTAGAAAACTATATGTGTATTCTTTAGATGCAAGAATCTCAACCCCAGTGAAGTGAAATAGTACAAAACTATCAGTGCCTGGTGCTCTTATACGTGCCCTTTGGACCCCAGTGAGAATGTGAAAATCTAATTCTCACCGTTAAAAACTGGTGACGCTTACTAGCTTGACATAACTTTATTAAATGCTGTAATCTCCCACAATTAAGGAACATGCTACTTACCAGTATGCATCTGTTCTTGGCATGTAGAGAGCTGCAGAGCCACACACTTAGGATAAGATCGCCATCTGGTGTTGGGCTCGGATGATTGCAGGTTGTGGTTGTCTTCGGAACAAGCCTTTTGGTCACGAGATAGGTGACTCCTCCTCTGGACAACAGTGCGCATGGGCATCCACTCCATCCTCAGATTGTTTTTCGCCATGATGGGAAATGGAGTGTATAAGAAGAAAGAGAAAGGATGTCCATGTGTAGTGTCTAATTAAGACAATGCTGGAACAGATACAGGTCCCGGGGAGGCGGGTGGGCGTGTGTGGCTCTGCAGCTCTACATGCCAAGAACAGATGCATACTGGTAAGTAGCATATTCCGTTTGAGGCATATGAGCTGCAGATCACACACTTAGGATAGACTATATAGCAGTGTCTCCCCTAGCGGTGGTCACCTGTATCCGTTGCAGCAGTTTGGAATAGAGTTTTTAGGACAGCTTGGCCTACTGCAGCTTGTTGTTTGGATTGCACATCAACACAGTAATGTTTAGTGAAGGTGTGTGTGGTAGACCATGTGGCTGCTTTGCAAATGTCTTCTAAGGGAATGTTGCCTAAGAATGCCATGGAAGCCCCTATTTTACACGTGGAGTGCGCCCTAGGGGGAACTGTAAGAGTGCGTTTAGCTTTTTGGTAACATATTTGGATACATTTAACTATCCACCTGGCTATACCTGATTTGGAAATGGGGTTGCCTTTATGTGGTGGAGTGAAAGCAACAAACAGCTGTTTGGTTTTGAGAAAAGGTTTGGTTCTGTCGATGTAATAAAGCAAGGCTCTTAACATCTAAGGTATGAAGGGCCCTCTCAGCTACTGAGTCTGGATTAGGGAAGAAGACTGGTAGCTCGACTGATTGGTTAAGATGGAAAGGGGAAATGACTTTAGATAGGAATTTTGGGTTTGTCCTAAGAACCACTTTGTTACGATGTAGTTGTAGGAATGGTTCTTCAAGAGTTAAGGCTTGTATTTCACCTACCCTTCGCAGGGATGTGATTGCGATATGGAAAGCCACTTTCCATGTTAGGAACTGCAGTTCGCATTTATGCATAGGTTCAAATGGAGGACCCATGAGCCTTGTTAGAACAATATTTAGATTCCACACTGGGGAAGGTGGTAATCTTGGAGGAATAATCCTTTTGAGACCTTCCATAACGGCTTTGATGGCTGGTACCTTAAAGAGGGACAGGTGTTGTCTATTTTGTAAGTAGGCTGCTAAGGCTGCTAGGTGTAGACGTATGGAGGAATACGCTAAATTGCATCTCTGCAAGTGTAGTAAATAGCAAATAATGTTTTGGATGGAAGCATCCAGTGGACGTACATCATTGTTAGTGCAGTAAATGGCAAATCTTTTCCATTTTGCAGCATAACACGCCCTAGTAGTAGGTCTTCTAGCTTCTTTTATGATATTCATACAGTCTGGTGGGAGGTTGAGGTAACCAAACTCTAAGACTTCAGGAGCCAGATTGCCAAGTTCAGTTGCTGTGGATCTGGGTGTCTGATTTCTCCATGGTTCTGGGTTAATAGGGCCGGTGAAAGGTGCAATTTTTGATGTGGAACTAGCAATAATTCCAGGAGTGTCGTGAACCAGGGTTGACGTGCCCAAGTGGGAGCTACTAGGATCAGTTTTAGCGACTGTTGTTTGAGCTTGCGTACCACAAATAGAATGAGTGGGAGAGGCGGAAAAGCGTACGCAAATCTGCCTCAACAGTTCATCCATATTGCATTGCCCTTCGACTGTGGGTGTGGAAACCTGGTGGCGAAGGTTGGGCATTTTGCGTTTTCGTGTGTGGCGAACAGGTCTAGGTCTGGTTGGCCCCATTTTCGGAACAATGAGAATAGGACTTTGGGGTGTAATTCCCATTCGTGGATTTGCTGTGTCTGACGACTTAGGAGATCGGCAACCTGGTTGTGAACCCCTGGAAGGTGTTCCGCTAGCAGGTAGATGTTTTGGGGAATTGCCCATCTCCAGATGTTCTGTGCGAGTTGGGACAGTTGGAGAGAATGTGTCCCCCCTGCTTTTGTATGTAATACATTGTCGTCATGTTGTCTGTGCGGATGAGGACAGTTTTGTTCTTTAGATGTACTTGAAAGGATTTCAGTGCTAGGAACACCGCTAGGAGTTCTAGGTGATTGATACGGAGCAGTTTTTGTTGAGTGGTCCATCTGACCGGAGTGGTGTGTTGGAGGAGGTGGGCTCCCCACCCTGTGAGAGACGTGTCGGTGGTCAGCACTACTTGTGGAAGAGGCTCGAAGAACGGTCGCCCTTTGGACAGGTTGATGGTGTTCCACCATTTCAGTGGACGAAGTGAGCGACTGTCCACCAACACCAGATCGGTAAGTTGTCCGTGAGCCTGGTTCCAGTGTTGTGCTAGACATTCTTGCAAGGGACGCATTTGGAGTCGTGCGTGGGGTACGATGGAGATGCATGACGCCATCATGCCTAACAGTTGCATAAACACTCTTGCTGGAAGAGAGTGTTGTTTGAATTTTAAGATGAGGTTTTGTATGTTGGCTATCCTGGCTGTGCTGGGATAAGCTATGGCCTTGGACGTATTTATGGTAGCTCCCAGATATTGATGTATGTGGGAGTGTTGTAGTTGAGATTTGGGATAGTTGATGGTAAATCCCAAGTCGTGTAGGGTTTGAATTGTGCAGTGAGTGTGGCGAACGCATTTCTCGAGAGTATTGGCTTTTGAGCCAATCGTCGAGATACGGGAAGACATGGATTTGTTGTCTCCTGAGATGCGCTGCCACTACCGCTAAGCATTTGGTGAATACCCTGGGTGCAGTTGTTACTCCGAATGGGAGGACTATAAACTGATAGTGCTGTCCGTCTACCACAAATCTTAGATACTTTCTGTGAGCGGGATGCATGGGGATGTGAAAGTATGCGTCCTTGAGGTCCAATGTGGCAAGGAAGTCGCCTTGTTGAAGTAGTGGGAGGACTTGTTGGAGAGTGATCATATGGAAGTGATCTGAGTGTATGTACTGGTTTAGTAGTCTGAGGTCGAGTATGGGTCTTAAAGTCTCGTCCTTTTTGGGAATTAGGAAGTATAGAGAATATGCTCCTGTACCCTGATGTTGGAGTGGAACTGGTTCTATTGCGTGTTTTTGAAGCAAGGACCGAATTTCCTGTTTGAGGAGTGTAAGATGGTGTGGAGACATTGGACGGTGTTTGGGTGGTATGTGTGGGTGGGTGTTTGTGAGTTCGAGGCAGTAACCAAACTGGATAATTTGTCTTACCCAGTTGTCTGTTGTGATGGAATTCCAGACAGGTAGGAACTGTTGGAGTCTTCCCACGACTGGAGTGGAATGGTCTGGGGGGAGTGGGGGCAACATCAAAGGTATCTCCCAGAAGGAAGAAAAAGGGTCTGAGGGAACAGTTTACCGACCAAACTAAAGTTCAAATCCCCAATATCGTTAAATGTAGAAAACATTAATGAACTGGTGGTCAAAAGACAAAAAACGCATGTGAAAAGACAGGAGCCAATGCCCAACAACTTACAGAGAGTATATTAATTCTCAAGCCCACAAGCAAGTGTGAGAGTATAGATAGAAGAAACAAATAGTTCGATAGGATTTCCATCAACTGCCAAGAGAGGCCAGTGTCATCACTTGGTCATCCTTGAGGCTTGCTACTGCTCCTCTAAGCCTAGAGGCAAACCAAGTAGCAAAGATCAAAACTGGACAGTAAAGTAAAAGCCAGATTGAGAAATAGACCTAGGTTGCCCATTCGTGTCTCGTGTGATGGGCAGTGATATCGCAATGCAAGTGAGTGAAGATTAAAAAGGGATTTGGGAGGGAGAATGCATATGCTACTTACCAGTATGCATCTGTTCTTGGCATGTAGGGCTGCTGACATTCATATCTGTGCATAGATCGCCGCCTAGTGTTGGGTCAGGATGATTGCACATTGTTGTCCTGGAAGAGTCTTCGAAGTATCACGAGATAGGTGGCTCCTCCCCTGGACTACAGTGCACGTGGGCATCCTCTCCATCCTTGGATTGTTTTTCGCCATTGTGGCAGTGATGGAGTATATACAGTAAGTGATGACCATGCTATACAGTAATTCTGAGAGCTGCAGCTGCTACAGGCGCCGGGGAGGAGGGTGGGCGATATGAATGTCAGCAGCCCTACATGCCAAGAACAGATGCATACTGGTAAGTAGCATATTCAGTTCGAGGCATGTGGGCTGCTGAATTCATATCTGTGCATAGAATATATAGCAGTACCTCCTATTAGCGGCGGCTACCAGTGCCAGCTGCGGCAGTCTGAAAAAGAGTTTTGAGAACAGCCTGTCCTACAGCTGCCTGCTGTTTTGAGTGTACATCTACACAGTAGTGTTTGGTAAATGTATGTATAGTGGACCATGTGGCTGCTCTACATATTTCCTGTAAAGGAATGTTTCCCAGGAAAGCCATGGACGCCCCTAACTTTCGTGTTGAGTGGGCTCGTGGGGGAATCGTTAGTGTGCGTTTAGCTTTTTGATAGCAAATTTGAATACATTTAACGATACATCTGGCTATACCTGCTTTGGAAATGGCGTTGCCCTTGTGTTGTGGAGAAAAGGCAACGAAAAGTTGTTTTGTTTTCCTAAAGTCCTTAGTTCTGTCTATATAGTACATGAGGGCCCTCTTTACATCTAGTGTATGGAGCATTCTCAGCGACATTTTGTGGATTTTGAAAGAAAACAGGCAGTTCAATAGTTTGATTCATGTGGAACTGCGATATTACTTTAGGCATGAATTTGGGATTGGTACGTAGAACGACCCTGTTTGCGTGAACCTGTATGAATGGCTCTTGAATGGTTAGTGCCTGGAGTTCACTAACTCTTCTTAACGAAGTGATTGCTACTAGGAAAGCTACTTTCCAGGTGAGGAATTGAATCTCACATGAGTGGAGAGGTTCGAAGGGTGGACCCATCAGTCTGGTGAGGACCAAGTTGAGGTTCCACACCGGTGCCGGTGGGTGTCTTGGGGGAATCACTCGTTTAAGTCCTTCCAAGAAGGCTTTGATGGCAGGCACTCTGAATAAAGAGAGGTGCTGCCTGTTTTGGAGATAGGCTGCTATTGCGGTTAAATGGATACGGATTGAGGTGTATGCCAGATTGCATCGGTATAGGTGTAAGAGGTAACAGATTATGTTTTGAATGGATGCGTCTAGCGGGTTAATGTCATTGTTGGTGCAGTAAATGACAAACCTCTTCCATTTAGCTGCATAGCAAGCTCTGGTAGTGGGTCTCCTGGCCTCCTTGATGATCTCCATACAGTCAGGTG
This sequence comes from Triturus cristatus, assembly GCF_964204655.1. Taxonomy (NCBI): domain Eukaryota; kingdom Metazoa; phylum Chordata; class Amphibia; order Caudata; family Salamandridae; genus Triturus; species Triturus cristatus. The sequence continues at coordinate 925,275,781 of NC_140588.1, forward strand.
GCAGGTTTAGGTAGCCAAACTCTAAGACCTCAGGAGCCAGATTGCCATGTTCAGCTGTTGCGGATCTGGGTGCTGAATTTCGCCATGGCTCTGCGTTGAGAGCAGGTTTTATCCGCAGCCTTTGATGCGGCACCACGGAAAGTTCCAGAAAGGTGGTGTACCATGGCGGGTGCGCCCACGTTGGAGCAACTAGGATGAGTGTCAGTGAGTGCTGTCGCAGTTTGCGTGCCACCAGCGGTATTAATGGCGCTGGGGGAAAAGCGTACGCAAATCTGCCGGACCAGTTCATCCATATCGCATTGCCCTGCGACTGCGGATGTGGGAACCTGGCGGCAAAGCTTTGGCATTTTGCGTTTTCGTTTGTGGCGAATAGGTCTATCTCTGGATGACCCCACTGCTGGAAGTACGGTTGGAGTACTGATGGGTGTAGCTCCCACTCGTGCATCTGGTGGCTGTGTCTGTTGAGCAGATCCGCCATTTGGTTGTCCTTGCCGGGGAGGTGTTCCGCCATGAGGAATATGTTCCTCTGAATGGCCCACTTCCACATGCTCTGAGCCAGATGAGACAACTGTGGAGAGTGTGTTCCTCCCTGCTTCTGTATGTAGTACATGGCAGTCATGTTGTCCGTCCGGATCAACACGACTTTGTTGCACAAGTGTACTTTGAATGCCTTCATGGCGAGGAAGATTGCCATCAGTTACAGAACGTTGATGTGCATCTTCTTTTGTTGTGTCGTCCATAGTCCCTGCACTGTGTAACTGAGTACATGAGCTCCCCATCCCTGGAGAGAGGCGTCCGCTGTCAGTATTATTTCTGGAATAGGCTCTTGGAACGGTCGGCCCTTACAAAGGTTTTGTGGATTCCACCAATGCAGAGAGTTGTATGCCCGACCGCTCACCAACACTAGGTCTGTTAATTGCCCGTGAGCCTGATTCCATTGACGTGCCAAGCACTCCTGAAGCGGGCGCATATGTAGTCTCGCGTGCGGGACTATGAAAATGCAGGAGGCCATCATGCCTATCAACTGCATGAACACTCTTGCTGGAAGGGAGTGTTGAGGTTTGAACTTTGAGATCAGCAGTTACATGCTGTTGATCCTCACTAAATTTGGCTGAGCTGTGGCTGCCAGAGTGTCTATGGTCGCGCCCAGGTACTGTTGTGCGTGTGCGGGTTGGAGATGTGATTTTGGGTAATTTAGTGAGAATCCCAGACTGTGAAGAAGGTGAATGGTGAGGGACATGTGGCTGGCACATTGCTGGGCTGACTTTGCCTGAACAAGCCAGTCGTCCAGGTAAGGGTAGACGTGAATGTGTTGTCTCCGTAGATGTGCAGCCACCGTAGCTAGGCACTTGGTGAAAACCCTGGGTGCTGTTGTCACGCCGAAGGGGAGGACTTTGAATTGATAGTGCTGTCTCTGAATAGTGAACATGAGATATTTCCTGTGTGATGGGTGTATGGGTATGTGGAATTACGCCGCTTTGAGGTCTAGTGTGGCTAGGAAGTCTCCCTGGCTGAGCAGCGGGAGAACCTGCTGTAGGGTGAGCATATGGAAATGCTCTGACAGAATGTAGTGGTTGAGGGGTCTCAGGTCTAGTATAGGTCTGAGCGACCCGTCCTTTTTTGGGATGAGGAAGTACAGAGAGTACACCCCTGTCCCCTGCTGGTTGATGGGCACGACCTCTATTGCACCTTTTTGCAGCATACTTAGCACTTCCTGCTGCAATAATGCTAAGTGCTCTGCGGACATAGGACGGTGCTTTGGCGGTATTGTGGGTGGAGTGGAGGTTAATTCGAGACAGTAACCGTGCTGGATAATATCCCTGACCCACCTGTCCGTGGTGATGGTTTTCCACGTGGACAGGAACCACTGGAGTCTCCCCCCCAACAGGTGTTATGTGGTCGGGGGGGAAGGGAGGGGGCGTCACTGTTTGTTCTTGGGTGAGGACCTGGTGTTGCCGTAATCGCGTCCCCTGCCCTTGGTGCTGGAGTCACGATATCCACCTCTGTTGGCTTTATCGTAGGTACTCTGTGTGCCCCCTTTAGTGTATTGCTGCTGTGACCCCTGGCCTCTAGCTGCTCCCCTATTCCCGGGGCGACGAAAGGAGCCACTACGAAATGTCTGCGTTTGCAGAGCCCCCATTGACTTCGCAGTGTCAGTGTCCTTCTTAATTTTTTCTAAGGTGGTGTCAACTTCTGGGCCGAATAAGTAGTCGGGTTGACTGGCTGATTCAGGATGTTGTTCTGAATCTCTGGTTTGAATCCGGAGATTCTTAACCAAGCGTGTCATCGTAACATGACGCTGGTGTTAATTGCCCTCGCAGCTGTGTCGGCAGCATCCAGTGCGCACTTAATGGATGCGTTGGTAAGAAGTTGTCCCTCTCTGATGAGGAGCTCCGCTGCCTCTTTGTATTCATCTGGCAGATGCTGGAGTAGTGATTCTAGCGTGTCGTAGTGTGAACGATCATAGCGAGCCAGGAGGGCCTGAGTATTGGCAATGCGCCAGATGTTTAATACTTGAGCTGCAATTCTCTTGCCTGAGGTCTCCAGCACCTTGGACTCCTTGTCTGGGGGAGGAGCATCACCTGTTGTTTGCGAGTGGGCTCGTTTGCGAGCGTTAGCAACCACCATGGAGTACAGAGGTAACTGACCTCTAATGTACATAGGGTCTCCGGGGCAGGTTTGTATTTTTTTTCAATCCTGGGGTTTAGCACCCGTGCCCTGGTTGTTTCCTTGAAAATGTCCTTTGCAGGTTTGAGAACACCTTTCAACATGGGCAAAGTTTTGACAGTTCTCTCGGAGGAGGCGAAAGTGTCCACTAAGAAGTCTTCCTCAACCGTGTCAGAGTGGAGTTGTACTCTATGATTGGCTGCAGCACGTTCTATGAGAGCATTGAAGGCAGCAGTGTCCTCTGTGGGAGATGTTTTGGCGCCATAAAGCTGCGTGTCCTGGGTATCTGTTGCGGTACCCTGGTCTGTAGGGTCATCCCAAGCTTGATCTGGGTCCTGCTGCTCTTCAGGATCGATATCCCTAGGGTAGGTGGTATCATCACCCATGTAGTCCTCCATTGCGTCTGTTTCGGAGGGCGTAGGAGAAAAGGACTGGGGATCCTGATAGGGGGTGTGCAAGCGTTCATACAGAACTGGTTCCGACTCTGCTGGCAATTTGTGCTTCAGAGGTATTCTGTAGGAGTCCAAGGCCTGCCTGGCGTGATCCTCCGTTTTCGGAGCATTAGCCTGCCAGTGTCGGCGTCGATGAATTGTGGCTGTGAAGGCTCAGAAGGTGAGTGTCCAGTAGATGGGGACTTTGTCTGGCGGACACGTGTTCGGATCTCGAACATCTTCGGCGCCGTGGATGGCGGCAAACCAAACGTGATGTTGTTTGGTGCCGAGGGTGGTTTTGGAGCCTTGTTCGTGTCGGGGCCCGACGTGGATCGGAGGGCTGCCCGTTCCCTGATGCGTTGCAACGACGCCGCGACTTGTCGCACCGAGAACGCCGAAGGTTCTTTGGTGCCGGTCGGTTCCGTAGAGGTAGGCGTCGACTGCTTCGGAGCCACAGGGTCATCGATCCGAAGAGAGGTATCAGCGGTCGTCGGAGCCGATGACTTGAGGCGTGTCGCCGTTTTCGAAGTGGACTCAGATGGAGCGGCCATTTTGACTTTGGTGGTCGGGGCCGACTGCTTTGGTGCCAGGGGCCGAGGTGCTTTTGTTGGACCGAGGGCCTTCCTTTTCGGGTCGGTACCGATATCCGCTGCAGCGAGTTCGGCGCCGAAATCCCTCTTAGTGCGTTCGGAGCCGATGGCCTGCGTCGGCGTCGAAGGAGTCTTCGAGGGCTTCGAGCCGACCACTGCCAGTTTCACTTTTGGTTTCGGTGGAACTGGTGCGACGATTGGTTTCGGTTTCGTGAAGGGAATCCAGTCGTCTTTGGTAATAATGGCTCGTGCTGGATGTTCGAGGCCGGGCCCGAAGGCGGGGCCGAAGAACTTTGGGATTGATCTCGGGTAAGGCCCGGAGGCGATCCCTTGACCGGAGCCGTAGAATGACGCACTTTGACGGCCTCCGTATCGACGGGTAGGCCTGGCTCTTCGCTAGAGCTATCTTCTTCGGCCCCAAAGGCCTCATCGTAGTCTCCTACCTAGTCGACGGCTTCTTCCCTGTGAAAAAGCGCTTCATCGGCGTCTTCCGATCGGGAATCGTGTTCAGAAGCGGGGCTGGAGTTTACTTCTTCCACGCTCTCCACATCCTCGTCTTCGGTGCTGAAGATGTTGGCCGGGGCAGGCGCCGATTGCTGCGCTTCCAATCTCGCTGCCCGTCGATTCCGGAGAGTCTTCTTCGATCGGAATCGGGCACAGGCCATACATTTCGATTCGTCGTGATCCGGTGAGACATTTGTTGCATACCGGGTGGACGTCGATGTGTGGGTATTTGGCGTGGCATACAGGACACCGTTTGAATGGGGTCCTCTATTCCATCGTCGATGCAAGGTCGATGTTCGGATTAAACGGATCCGAAAAACTGGAAGAAGTTTCTAAACTAATTAAGAAAGCAGTCGATACCGAACGGGAACAGTGCCGACGAAAACTAAAGGCCTTTTGGCCTTAAACCAAATTTTCCTAACTTGAGCTAAGATAAGCACATCCGAACCCAATGGCGGAAAAAAACAATATAAGGATGGAGAGGATGCCCATGCGCACTGTGGTCCAGGGGAGGAGTCACCTATCTCGTGACAACGTGCAAACATCCGGACCCAACACTAGGTGGCGATCTATGCACAGATATGAATTCAGCAGCCCACATGCCTCGAACATATCCTATATGACATTTAGGAACTAGGTGCTGGGTGGATGTGTTTAAGAGGTCGGAATAATTTTTAGGCTACTACGGCTGGCTTGTACTCAGCAGAACTACTGATTCTGCCCAGTGCAGTGCAACTTGAATATGTCCTGAGAACAACTAATTTTGTCTGTTTTTCCTCAGTGAGAAATTGGAAACCTATGTAATGGGGTGTTCCACACTGCTGGAATAAGAGTCTACATCAGGCATGGCAGATGGCACTTAGTTGGGTACCATATATTAACAGGTCATTAATATTTAGACAAAGCCTGAACATTGGTGGCAAGAAATTCTTGAAAAACAAACAAGCAAACATTTTTGTTTTAGTAAGGAACGGCCATTATCTCTGCTAGGGAAGTGGTTTCTGTAAAGAGGGCTTCTAGAACAAGGACAAAATATGCAGTTGTGTATATAAATCACTATGTTAGTGTAGTCTAGTTGTTGTTACAAGTCAGATAAACATCAAGTAGACATAATACCCTAAAAAGAAGATCAAGGAGCGCACTGCAACATGGCCGCACTGATGTGAGGCTCCCGATGCTAGACCCCTCGCATCCGAACTTTCTCCGTGTTCCTTCGGCCTAGCGGCGCCCCGGAGGTCCCTATCTGCTGCGGGACCGGGGCTCCACCATCTGTGACACTCCTGGCCGTCTGCCTGCCGCCTGGCCCGAGTTCTGCCGCCTTTCGCGGCTGCAGGAGACGCGGCTGGCCGGATCTGAGGTCGGCGCCCGGGGCTACGCGAGACCGCGGCGCCCGAAGGGGGCACGGGCCGTGAGGCTGACGGCGGCTGGTCCAACTGCGCGAGACCCGAGGAGGGGGGTCCCGTTCCCGCCCGGAGCTGCTGAGCCCCACTCCCGGTGTGGAGAGGTGCACGCTGTACCCACGGGACGCCTGAGACCTGCAGGGACCCCGAGACAGCGCCGATCAGAGGTGAGAGACGCGCACCTGCGTGAGGGCCTGGACTCCTTCCTGGTGGTGGCCGAGAACTGGTGCGACCAACGTGTAAGTGCCCACGGCAGGTGCCGGCGTCGGCGGTTGGCGGCGGGGGCCCGTCGCCAAACGGGGGTCAGTGCGCTCCCTTCCCCCGTCGCCGCCTGGACGGAGAGGGCCCCCTATTTCCTCCCCCCTCCTCAGGGAGGGGCTCCATTGCCGATCGCGGCGGGGAGCGCCGCCGGAGTAAGCCCGAGAGGCCGCTGTGGGGACCTGATTGGTCGCGGGCCCTGTGCCTGGAGCAACGGTGGGACTCTACCACACTGGATCGCCTTTACGCGGGGCTGCGGCACCCCCGGGGGCCCGTCATAGCGGGGTGAGGGCACCACCCCTGCCCCCCGAATCCGCACCGGCTGGCAGTTGGGACACTGGGACGGCGAGCCACGCGGCGCCTGAGCACCGGCGCGCGCGCCCCGAGGGCAGTCATGGGCAAGGAACGGGGTGCCAAGTCGGCGGCTGCACCCCACCAGACCAAGATTGACCGTTTCACGACCTCTGAGCCCCCGGGGGCTGGGGGGGAGGCGGCGCCGAATCCCGGCACGGACCTTGCCGCCATTCTGCAGGCCATCACCGCCTCCCGCACGTCCTTGGAGGGGATGGTCGGGGAGGTGAAGGTGGACGTGGCGCTCCTCCGACAAGATATTCGCAATGCCACGGCCCGCATCACCGAGACGGAGTCCCGCATTTCGACCGCGGAGGACGACATCCGGCAGCTCCAAGATCAGGTCCGGGAGCTCACGACCCACTCCAAGGAACTGCATCGGCGGGCAGAGGATGCCGAAAACCGGGCCCGCCGCAACAACCTCCGCCTGGTGGGCTTTCCGGAGGGGGTGGAATCTGGCCGCACCGATGACTTTCTTGAGAAGTGGTTTAAATCTTGGATGCCGGCGGCCAGCCTGTCCACCTGGTTCGTGGTGGAAAGAGCGCACCGGTCGTTGGCCGCCAAACCTCCGGTGGGGGCCCCACCGCGCCCCTTCATCCTGCGGATCCTCAACTTCAGAGACAGGGATGCTATTCTGAAGGAGGCGCGGGAGCAGTCTCCTTTGTCCTTCAATAACCACACCATCATGGTTTTCCCCGACTACACCCGGGAGGTTCAAGAGCAACGCCGATCATACCTGGAGGTGAAACATAAGATGCGCTCCTTGGGTCTTCGATACCAACTTCAATTCCCGGCCCGCCTCCGTGTGGTCTTCCAGGATAAGACCTTGTTTTTCGACACTCCTCGGGCGGCCTGGACTTGGCTCACTGAGGAGCGACCCCTGCGCCAATCTGGGCGAGCGTCCCCGGCCCGGAGGCCTACGGACCTGGCTACAACCAGGCCTCCTCGCCCACGCCGTAGAAGACGCACACAGTCCCGGCGGCCCCGGGGGGGGTTGACAACTGGGCCTCGGTCCACGAGCATGTCGGGCAGGATGCCGAGGGACTCGTCCGCCTCATCCGGGACATCTTCTCAGGCGGCTGGGGGCCTCCGGAGCAGGTCGCCGCGCCCGCCGGACCCGTCCCTGACCCCCCTCATCGCGCCTGTGGACCTTTCTGATCTCTCCCGCAGCCCGGTCATTTGACTTGGGGTGGCCTTCTGTCTTGGCAGCAGCTCTGGTGGCCCGGTCCCGCGGCTGGGGCCGCCGCCATGGTCCTGGACTCAGCGGATCTCCGCTCATGAGTAGTAGTCTAGGCCGGAACGCTTGCATCCGTACTTCTGGAGGGGTCCACCACGCTCTTGACACCCGAGCGTCTCGCTTGGGGCTTTTGTAATAGTTGTTGAAGTTAGGGCGACAGATGCTTCAGTTCTCGAAGTGTAGGGTGGGGGGTTGGGGGTTATTGGGTGGGTTTTGTTGGATGTTTTGTTGGATATTCCTCCTAGGGGGGGTGGTCCTTTTCGTTCATGTCTGGTCTTCCCTGGGTGCGCCGCATCACAGCTTCCCGCAAGCGTTACTGCAAAGCCCCGCGCTTGCCCACACACACGACCTGCTGCTGCCCGCTCCCGTCCTGGCGCCCCTTGGCTTCCTCCCACGGGCGTCATTGCAGCGCTCCGCGCTGGCTCCTGCACACGGTCTACTGCCGCTCGCTCCCGGCCGGGCACCCATGGTCCCCTGTTGCCTGCCCCCTGCCTTCTCCACGGGTCCTGGGCGATCCTCCTTTCCTCCCCGCGCGCCAGTGCGACATGTTGTCCTCCCGACACCCCCGGGGTGGCTCCGACCCTGCAGTGTCCCGATGCACCCGTTGTATCCATGGCTGACGTAACCCCCAGGGCACAGCTGCACATCCTGTCCTGGAATGTGAACGGCCTGCTGGATAGGCTTAAGCGCACGGCGGTCCTTAAGTATGCTCAGCGCGTTGGGGCCGACGTCCTCCTCCTTCAGGAGACCCATCTCCTTGGGGAAAAATGCCCTTTCTTGGCGCGCTATGGCTACGACCGGGTGTGGCACTCGGGGTTCTCCCGTGGTTCCCGCGGGGTGGCGGTCCTGCTGCGTCGTTCCTTCCCCTTCGTTCTTCAGAGGGTGGCCCGCGCGCCCCTGGGAATCGGGATTGCCATTTGTGGTACGCTGGAGGGTCGCCCGGTCAGCTTCCTTTCACTCTATGTGCCTCCCTCGGGACTGTCGCAGGCTTTATCCCACGCCGCCTCGTTGTTGGAATCTCTCCCCGTGGGCACTATCGTGCTTGGGGGCGACTTTAATGCGGTCCTGGCCCCACAACTGGATTCGTCGGGACCGATTTCGGATTCCCGCGCCGCGCGAGCGAGACAGCAGGCGGGTTGGGCGGAGGCCCAGGGCCTCTGCGACGCCTGGAGGCTTTGGCATCCTCACGACCGTCAATACACCCACACTTCAGCCGCTCACCACTCTCACGCTCGTATTGATGTGATTTTTGTCCCTCCCACCGAGTGCGGAAGCGTCCAGGATGTCCGCATCCTTCCCAGGGGCATCTCGGACCACTCACCAGTCCTCCTGGGTCTGGGCCCCCCGCCTCACGCGGCCAGGCCGGTGTGGAGGTTCAACGCCTGGTTCCTCCAGGATAAGACAGTGCGCGAGGCGGTTGGCACTGAGCTCGCTCATTACTATGGTGCCAATGAGGGCTCTGTCTCCTCGGCAGGCACCCTCTGGGAGGCTTGCAAGGCAACCATCAGGGGGGCGGCCAAGGCACAGGTGGTGCGGCACCGCCAGACACAGCTGCAGCAGCTCACTGCTTGCGAGGCCCGGGCGTTGCGGCTGGAGCAGTCGCTCTCCGAGCATGACGACCCGGCGGTGGACCGACAGTTGCGGCTCCTTCGTCAGGAGATTTGTCAGCGGTCCCTCGAGGCAGCCAAGCTTCTTTGGCAGTCCTCGGTAGCGAGGGTGTATGGCTGGGGTGACAAGAACGGCGCACTGTTGCACCGCCTGGCCACTTACCCCAGGGCGTCGCGCATCATTCCGGCGATTGCCGACTCTTCGGGGGTGCTCCAGTCCTCCGCCGTGGCGATGGCAGAGGCATTTGCCCAGTTCTATTCCCAGCTCTACCGAGCGCGTGCGCCGGACCTTTCTCTGGACGCCCTGCTCGCGTCCGGGAGCACCTGCCTGGCCCGGCTTCGGCCGGACGAAATGGAGAGCCTGGAGGCGCCCATCTCCGTCGAGGAGATCGGGGAGGCAATCGGGCGTACGTCAACGGGGAAGACACCGGGACCGGACGGTTTTCCTCAGGAATTCTTTGCGGCCTATAGGGACACCCTGGTCCCGCGGCTGAGAGCTCACTATGCGGAGGCGTTTGAGAGGGGTTCCTTCCCCCTGGAATCCGACCTGGCCACGATTGTGGTTTTGCCCAAATCCACGCCGCCGCCCACTGACAGAGCGGCCTACCGCCCAATTTCGCTCATCAACACTGATGTGAAACTCTATGCGGCGGTCCTGGCCCAATGGCTTAAGCCCATGTTGTCGACCTTGGTCCACCCGGATCAATGTGGCTTCATGCCCGCTCGGGGCACGCGCCACTGTCTGCGCCGTCTCCATGTGGCCTTGGCCCATCGCCATCGACTGACCCCGTACCTCGCTCTACTCCTCGTTGACTTCGAAAAGGCTTTCGATTCGGTGGGGTGGGCCTACCTCTTCGACGTCCTGTCCCGCATGGGCTTTGGCCCCCGGTTCGTGGGGATGGTGCGAGTCCTCTATGCCCGGCCCCGTGCCAGAGTGCTGGTTAATGGGGCGTTGTCAAGGCCCTTCCGGATCGGCCGGGGGACGAGGCAGGGTTGCCCATTGTCGCCCCTTCTCTTCGCTCTGGCGATGGAACCTCTGCCGCCCTGATTAGATCTGACCCCCTCCTTCGGGGGTGGGAATGGCCCGGCCTGGAAGCCGACAAAATCGCCCTCTACGCGGATGATGTCCTACTCTACCTGGGGGACCCAGCGCGCTCCGGACCGCGCGCACTCTCCATTCTGCGCCGCTTCGGCCGGGCGTCGGGTCTCTCCCTCAACCCACGGAAGTCGGTCCTGGTACCGTTGCACCCCTCCAGGGAATGCTTTGACTGGCAGGAGACCATCCCTCTGCGTCGCTTATCATTTCAGTACCTGGGCATCTGGGTCTCCCTCCTCCCGGAGCTAAGTTGGGCGCTCAACGTCTCCCCCCTGGTCAAGAGAGCCAAGGTCGATCTGGCGCGGTGGCAGCAGCTGCCCCTCAACCCGCTGGGAAGGGTAGCCCTCTACAAAATGATGATCCTTCCCCGGTTTCTGTATGTTTTGCAAAACACCCCCCTCTCCTTTCCGCACCCGTGGTTCCGCGAGCTCGACGGGATGGCGACGAGATTTCTCTGGGGCGAGGGGAGGCGACGGCTGGCTCTGTCGACGTGCCGCATTCCCACCTTTGACGGGGGCCTGGGCATGTCTGATCTCTACCTCTACTACATGGCCACCCGCCTCCTGGTCATTCACGACTGGTTTGGAGGGGGTTGGTCCGACCCGGCCTACAGGGTGGAACTTAACGGCTTGGGCTTCTCCGACATCCAAGATCGCCTGTACGGCGCCCCCATCCCTGCTTCTTGCCCTGACATCACCAGGGCTGTATTCCTGTCCTGGAGAGCGGCGCTCCGCCTCACCCGATGGACGGGACGGTTGACCCGGGTTACTCCCCTGTGGCACGGGACGTAGTTGCGGGAGGTCACAAAGCTGGAAGGCTTCAAATCATGGGATCTTATCGGCATTTCCCAGCTGGGGGACGTCTGGCGGGGAGGGCGGATGTGCTCCTTTTCAGAGCTGCAAGCGCGTTTTTCCCTTCATTCCTCTCAATTTTACCGGTACCTCCAGCTGCGCCACGCCATACGCACCTACACACCGCTGGACGTCCGGCTGCCAGATCACAGCCCTCCGGAGGCTCAGGTCCTGCTGGGCAACCTGGGGAGGGGGGGCATTTCCAGGATCTACCGCTCCCTCATTAACTGCACCCCTACATCCCTTGCGGGTCTTAAGGAGCGCTGGGAGGGATGGGTGGGACCCCTGGACGAGGCCGACTGGCGGGACGCCCTTATGGCCCCCCGCTTGGTGACGGCCTCCGCTAAGCTGCGACTCATCCAAATCTACTATCTCCACGCGGCATACCTCACACCGGCTCGCCTTCACCGTGCGGGCCTCTCCGGGGATGCGGCCTGCCCCCGATGTGGTTCCGACCCGGCAGACTTCCTGCATATGGTGTGGTCCTGTCCGGCCCTGGAGGGGTTCTGGAGAGGCATTGAGACCGAACTTACGGAGGTCCTGGGGTGGGAAGTGCCGCATGATCCACGACACTCGCTGCTGGGCATCACAGATGGCTTAGATGGCACGCGTTCCGAGCAGCTGTTTCTCATGACGGCCTTGATGGTGGCCAAACGCGACATTGCTGCGGCATGGAAGCAGCCGCTGCCGCCAAGTGTGGCCAAGTGGGGCGCTGGGGTGGACTGGTGCGCGGCGCAGGAGCGGACTCTCTATCGGGCACGAGGATGCCCCAAGAAATACCGAAAGGTTTGGGGGAAATGGCTAGGCAACATACCTTAATGGGGCGGTTCGGGGGCTGGGGGGGGGGGATTCTGGGGGCGGGGGGGAGCGGGGGTTGCTTCCTAATGTATTGCTGTGTAGTACTGATTCGGAATACCAGACTGTTTCTGTTATTGTGCTGTTTAAAACAATAAAACTTGTTTATCAAAAAAAAAAAAGAAGATCAAGGACACAAACGCATGAAACCTTGAGACACTGTTTTATTACTCATACCTTTTCATAGATGGCTCTATCGCTATGCCACCGCGTCACAGTCTCAAGCATGCAGCACAGAAATCGTCCATATCGACTTGATTCATTTTCAGTACAACTTGCCACTGTGTAAATTATGTCGGAGAAAACCTGAAAAGACGCAAGCAAATTTGACTTTTTGAAAATGTAAATATAAATAATTTGTGCAAAGACAGAATGCAATGTCAGCTGTATCCAGGCCATGTACGATACATGAACATGCCTACATGCTTTAAAGTCATAACGTTTGTCTCAAAATAGATTTGTCAGCTGTACCACCAGACTAAATACCAAGTGCAACATTGAGATGACACTTCAAGAGTTTGTGTCTACTTGACTGAAAAGTTACGTAGGATGAGCATCAATAGAGGGAAACTGTTGTAATGGAAAAAACTTGTTTTGCAGCTGTTACAGTGATGAAGGCATGTAGTTGTCTATACAGCTCCTTAAACAATATTTCATTTGAAACATAATTTCTAAAAACTAACATATACATCTACAATGTTATGCTATTCCTATCCACTATTATCAAGGATATTTACTCTTCTATCAGATGGTGAATTTCTCCTTGTGGTATTCAACTGAAGAAAATTACCCTGTCTGCTGCTAATGGGCTCTTTAAGTTGGCTGCTGCAGTCTTGTCCTAGGTGTTTTCTTTGGACTCCTTCCCCTAGTTCCGCTATGGACCTTTTGGTGGCCAACATTTGGCCAATAAAGCTTACTTTGTGAGAAAGGGGCTCTGTATATACTGTTCCCAAATAGGTACAGGGTGTACAGAGTCCACAGTCCCCAGAGGTTTGGCAGAGGCTAAAGTTCGATATAACCTTACTCTCTAAAGTGGTAGCTTGGTCGAGCAGTAAGGCAGTATCAGAGGACAGTGTAAAGCATTTGTTGCACACACTCAGCCAGCAAATGGTCTCACACACTCAATAACTGAACTCTAGGCCAATGGTTTATATATAAAAAATATATGCTTGTTTTATTTTAGAACCAACAATAGTTATTAAAATATACTTTCTCAGAATGAGATGCTTTATATAAATACTTTTGCAATATGCAATTGACTTTTGTAGAAAGTTACAAGTGGTTGCAATAGGCAACAATTTTAAACACAATAATGCATTGAGTTCAATGGAAGTTTCAAGATATCTGCCACAGATTACTTTTAGGATTACTTTTGGAATTCCAGGACTGGATCCTAGATTCAGTCCTGGGTCAGTACTTGGAATCGAGTGATAAAAGTCGACTTAATTACTGTGATGATTTTTAGACAATATTTTGCTATTTTAAAAGTTGACACTTAGAAAATATTTCATAGAAAACAGTCAATGATTCCCTATGGCAGAAAATTTAAGTTGCAGGTATAGTATGTTATCGTTACTTTTGTAATCCAATACTGGTTGCCTAGACTCAGTACTGGGACCTTTATCCAAAACAGGTAAGTAATTACGTTTTCAGATATTATACGATTTTTAAAGAACATTTAAGGATTGCAGAAATTGACACTTATAAGAAATTTCACAAGAAAAACAATCAATGATTTCCTATGGGAGAAAATTGGGTTACTGGTAAGTACAGTTGTAAGTTTTTTTCAGAGTCAGTGCTGGGCACCAAGATCCAGCACTGGGAGCTCACCTAAGAGCAGGTGAGGGTTTTCGTTACTCGGCTGATTTTTGGTGAATATTTTAGGTTTTGAAAAGTCCACACTTAGAAGAAATTTCAGGAAAAGCCAGTCAATGTTACCCTATGGAGAAAATTGAGTTATCGGTTGAAAGGTAAGTACTCGACTGGCAAAGTTAAGGTTCTGGGCATAGACTCAGGGGTCTCTCAGGGTCAGGTAGGTACAGTTGGTTCACCCTCAGCGGCACAAGGGCGGCCGGGTGCAGAGAGAGTTAGGCCCAATGTTATCCTATAAGAGGTAGGGGGGCCTTGGTTGGTGGCTGCTGACTAGCAGGCCACGCGGCTGTGGGAGCTAGGCTCCTGGTCACTTACTCAGGGCAAGTGGGGAAGTAGATGGGTGTAGAGGTTGCACTGCCAGGGCCACTCGGGCAGCTGGGTGCAGGGTGCTTTTGAGCCTTTGGGCGCTTAATTGATTTCAATGGGAAATCTCCGGTTTAGAAAAAGACTGCAAGCTCGGGGACGAAGATTCTTCAGGTGCCACCACCACTTCGAGAGGTAAGTTGGGTACTTGGAGGATAGGTAGGTACCCCAGGATTGGGCACAGGGGGCCGCGGGGCGCCAGGTGCAGGGGTACCTTTTGGTGTCGAGAAATCTTACCCTCTGTTGATCGCGGTTGGGTGGGCACCTGGTTCGGAGGCTGCAGGCTTCTTCAGGAGTGTCGAGGGGGGTCCTTGGGTGCCAGACTCGGGGTCACAGTTGCCGTGGGGTCGTCTTCGTGGTCTTTGTTCACTCCGGCACCAGCCAGGCTTGGCTGGTGCAGAGTGTGCTGGGTTCGCGGTTCCGGGCTGCTGCCAGGGATTAGAAGTAGGTTTTGAGTAGAGCCTCTACTCATGGGAGTCCCAGGGGTTTAGAGTCAAAAGGTAGCCAGGTCCTTCGGGGTTTGTGAGGTTGCTGGCCACAAGAGATGCCGGGTTGGAGCAGGAGCAGGTACAAGGGTCGACAGGTCGGTAGGGCTGGGGCCAAAGCAGTTGGTGTCTTCCTCTTCTTAGCAGCTGCAGGGAAGGTCTTCTTTCTTCTAGCTCTTCTTCGGATTTTGGAATCTGAAATCTGGGGAAGGAAGGTTCAGGGTGCCCCTAAATACTAGATTATGGGGTGTTACACGTAGGTGAAGGGCAGGGACCAATGGGTCCCTGTCCTGGGGTGGGTACACCCCCTATCCTGCCTCTCTCCTGTGGGAGGGGGGCAGTAGCCTAGTCCTGATTGGGCAGGGCTTCCCATCTTCAAGATGGCGAGAGCCCGGAGATGTGCTTCACCTCGCCTCCCCCACCTGAGGGGTGGGGATGGCAGGCTGGCACATCCCCTGTCCTTATTTGGGCTTTCTGCCCAAGCTTCCCGCCAGAGTGGGGGGTTGCAGTGGCCTGGGGAAGCTCACCGAGGCGGCATGCCTTTGATGCTTCCCACTGCCCATCCTGGGGGAGGAGATTTGGCACCTCGCCCAGGATGTGCATTGTTGCAGACCCAGGAGAGCAGGGGCTCTCTTACCCAGGGGTCCAGCAACATGTCTGCTGTGTGGCAGGCTAGGCAGCCTCAGAACAGACGTGGATTGTGGGTTAGGTTTCAGGGGGCATCTCTAAGATGCCCTCTGGGGTGCTTGGTACATTAAATCCCACACTGGCATCAGTGTGGGTTTAATGTGTTGAGAAGTTTGATACCAAACTTCTCAGTCTTTAGTGTTGCCATTATGGTGCTGTGGAGTTCATGTTTGACGAGCTCCCAGCACCATGTACTCTTAAATGGCAGCACTGCACTTACAGTGCCCAGGAATGGACCTGGGCACTGTAGGGGCACAGGGTTCCTGCGCCCACACCATTGGCATAGGGCACCCAGCTAGAGGGGTGGCTGATGTATGCCATGGCAGTGTAGGTGGTGGGCATGGCACACAGGGATGTGTCAAAACTGAAGATGTCCCGAAGCACACCCTTCTTGTTCTCAATTATGCTTCATGTTCTCTTCCTTTTTATTATCATTTGGCGTGCAGCACCCGTTGAGTGCGCCGTTCCTTTCGCACTAGAGCATAATACATTCAGGAGTTCTGGCCCGCGAAGTTGGCGGGTCAAAGCAGGTTGCACAGCCGTATACACAATGGTATATCAAAGTAATACACCTCCAACAGAGTAATCAATTTTATCCATTTTATTTTCTTCATTTTCCATCATTATTTCAGCTCTTGTTTATCCATCACGTCAAAAGCGGTGAAATTCCTTGAAAAACTTTAGCATGTAACTTGTTCTATGTATTGCCCATCCAGGCCTATGCATGAACATGTTTCGAATTTCCTCCATAACATTCAATTCATGTCGTACTCAATGCATTTCGGTTAAAAAACCTTCTTCAGGAGTATCTACAAATTGTAAAAATATATGTATGTCAGTCACATTACATTTCTGTCCCAACAGATGTAAATTATATCAAAAGAAATTGTCACCAAAATTTCCCTTTCCTCTTTAATACCAACTGATTTTTACCAAAACACCCGTATCACATTTAAATACCACCATAGTAAAACTCCCACCACACTCGCCATCTACAAAGCATTCCTAGTGACCCGCAAATTAAACTCCTAACCTAAACACTCATCCTAATTTTTAATCTGTGCAATCTGATAATTTCCTAACAAACCCATTTAAACCTCAAGCTACCTCTTCTCAACTTAAACGATCCTCTATTACCTTAGTGCCTAATATTGACTTGATCAGTTTCTTACGCCCCCCATGAATACCTGATATAAACTACGCAGTACTTCAAACGCCTCTGTCGCGCTCGTGGTATCTTAATGACGGCCATGCTAAACATCCTCAATTTAAATGAATATCACCCGCCCACCTCTGCGATCATTGGTGCAAAATATCACGTGATCACCACCCTCTCCCGCATTTCATACCCTATCAACATGTGTACACACTACATTACCCACAATCCTTTGAAAGTCAAACCTCAAACCCCCTTCTATTGTATCAGTGCTTATTTGAAAACAAACATCAAACACTGTGCCGAGTAAACTTTCTGTACATACAGAAAGTTTACTTGGCACAGTGTTTAGCATGGCCGTCATTAAGATACCACGAGCGCGACAGAGGCGTTTGAAGTACTGCGTAGTTTATATCAGGTATTCATGGGGGCGTAAGAAACTGATCAAGTCAATATTAGGCACTAAGGTAATAGAGGATCGTTTAAATTGAGAAGAGGTAGCTTGAGGTTTAAATGGGTTTGTTGTTAGGAAATTATCAGATTGCACAGATTAAAAATTAGGATGAGTGTTTAAGTTAGGAGTTTAATTTGCCGGTCACTAGGAATGCTTTGTAGATGGCGAGTGCGGTGGAGTTTTACTATGGTGGTATTTAAATGTGATACGGGTGTTTTGGTAAAAATCAGTTGGTATTAAAGAGGGAAGGGAAATATTGGTGACAATTTCTTTTGATATAATTTACACCTGTTGGGACAGAAATGTAATGTGACTGACATACATATATTTTTACAATTTGTAGATACTCCTGAAGAAGGGTTTTTAACCGAAATGCATAGAGTACGACATGAATTGAATGTTATGGAGGAAATTCGAAACATGTTCATGCATAGGCCTGGATGGGCAATACATAGAACAAGTTACATGCTGAAGTTTTTCAAGAAATGTCACCGCTTTTGACGTGATGGATAAACAAGAGCTGAAATAATGATGGAAAATGAAGAAAATAAAATGGATAAAATTGATTACTCTGGTGGAGGTGTATTACTTTGATATACCAATGTGTATACAGCTGTGCAACCTGCTTTGACCCGCCAACTTCGCGGGCCAGAACTCCTGAACACAGGGATGTGTGCCATGTCGACTCTTTGTTTTGTCTTGTACCCAGACACTCAGCCTGCAAGGGCAGTGTGTGTGTGTGTAAGGGTACAGGGCCTCTAAGGGTGGCACAATGACTGCTGCAGCCCTTAGAGGCCTTCCCTGGTCACAATTCCCTGGGTACCTAGGGTACCATTTACCAGGGACTGACATGTGGTCAGGGTTTGCCAATTTGGGTTTTGGGGAAGGAACATAGGCCCTGGGCACCTTATTGGCAGAAGTCCAGGGCACACTCAGTCAAAGTACATTCAGCATTTCAGCAAAAAGTGGGGGCATACTATGCAAGAAAGATGGCACTTTCTCACATACTCACATTGCACTTCTAGTCTTCATTGTTTTGATTGCCTCTCTAGACATGATACCTTGAATGTGGATTAGTGTTCTCTGCAGATATCTCTACATTGACATGATGAGCAACTCTCTCTGGGTAAGGGAGATCCCAGAGAGTCTCTTGGACGTCATCTTGTTCATCACTGAGGTCAGAAACATAGGTGTAACAAAGTAAAATACCCCTTTTGCCAGGTGTATGCACTCTTTGGGTGACCGGTCGGTCCAAACAGAGGAGCCGTTATGTTCTTCCTCCTGCCTGGTTGGTATGTGGGTTGATCTTCCCACAGCAAAGCATGAACCTCCAGGAATGAACCCAGCACACAACTGTTTCTCTCACTCGACTGTTCCCCCGAGGTTCTGCCCATAAAGTCATCATCTAGTATCCTACGTCAACTTTCTCTCCCCCTCCACCCTCCCTTGTGTAGTATGCCCAGATCTCCCCCTAGATAGATGTGCTTGGTAAAACAACCAATAGCTATTTAATACATTGAAGAATAGTTTGAGACATTCTTCTCCAACGAGTAGCTCATGAGTCACTGGTAGCTCTCTGACAGTAGCTCTCCTGTGTGCAGCCCAGCAAACTAAATCAGAACATTTGCTTGGTGGAATTAATATATGTATACCAAAATTGATTGTCTATTTGAGACAAAAATCAGTGTATTTTCAGAACTGATGTTTGGAGAAAAATGGCTGAAATTCAAAAATGTGTTAATGTTACAATTTGCATGAAAAAATCATGGGTATTGAGGAGACTCATTAATATCAATACCTAGGTGCCAGACACATTTCCACTGTGTCTGTTGTGTATTACTCATAAAGAGGGAATTCAATAATGACAAAGTTGTTTTTACCTTACTGCTGGCAACCCTTCCTGATGCACAGAGGTGTTTATTGCTGGTAATATTGCAAGTAGTGATCGCAAAGGTAATTTTCTGTAATGTGGTCACTATTACAACACTAAAATTAGTAGGTTGGGGAGGTTATCACAGAGCAGAAGTAGCTCTTATTTCAGAAAAAGTTAGAGGCCCCTGGTTTAAGATTTTAACAGATGTGTGGCAACCAAAAAAACAGAAGAATTGGTGTCTTTGCAACTAAGTCCCTGAGATTCACACAGTCTAGTACAAAGAGAACACTTGCAAAAAAAGTTTGTTCAAAACAATGCATGTGTCATGGCACAAATTACTCACTCTGTCATAACAAAGAAGTGTGGAAAAATTTGGAGTTTTCTGTTCATGTACTAGTTCTACAAATCGTGCACAGTAAACTGCATCAATGGCTGAAAAGATGCATCGTGGGAAAATGCACAGCTGCAGAAATTTTGTGATGGTCTCATTTTTTGTAGATCCTGGAAGCCAAAGGGACAGAAAAACAACATTAACTCTTTTGATAGGAAGAAAAAGGCACTTATCAAACTCAACAGCCATATACATTAACAAGCTATTGCCAATGTCATTCAAAACTGAACCTCTTAGTAAATATTTCCATTGCAAGTAAAATAATTATGTTCCAGATTGTAAAATCTTAATATGCATACATCATCTTAGGTCAAAATAGAGGATTATACTTTTCACTTTCTTTACTAAAAGAACTTCAAGCAACAATATCCATGAGGCTCTTAATAACAAGTCACATAAACGCAGGCTCAGTCTCCGTGTCACCCCATTTCTTTGATGCTCAGCTACATAACAGGACTGCAATTTCCCTTTTTCGAATCTGTTATTGTCAATTGTTCCGTTATCTTCAGAAGTGCACTATCATTTGCCTGTAAGTAAGCAGTATTGCTCACTTTTAATTACCCTTTCTTGCTGCAGTCAGAAGTGCTACTATCACACTGTCGAATGTGGGCCACGCAAATGCACTATGTAGGTACTTCTAAATGGTCTTCCCCTGCCCTCAGATCCTCTGTCTCCAGAGCCTTCATGCTACCGATTCCCAGTTGCAGCCGCAGTCCACATATGAGAAAGTTTGCAGACTAGCCACACAAGCGAGTTCTCTCTACCTCACTACCAGTTTACCATTTGACAAATAAGGCCCACAGTCTATAGTGTCCAGCCATCGTGCAATTCGACAAGACTTGTTACATGCAGGGCTCCCGCAAAGCAAAAGACCGGTTTAAAACGCATTGTCTACTTTTCTCAAAAGAGCAGCTTAATGCACAAGTTACTTACCTTTGGTAACAATATATCTGTAAGAGACATTAGTTAGTGATAGATTCCTTACCTTAGAATTACCCCCAGGCGTCAGACTGGATCCGGAAAGTTTTCGTCAACAGTACCCCTGCACGTCGGAAGGTGGCGTTGTGCGACTCCAAATCCGTCGTAGGCGTCGTGACCGCCGGGATGACGTAGCGGCAGCTACTTAGACACCGCCCTCGCGCGCTGACGTCAGTTCTGTACACGACTTTCCCGCCAGGAACGCAGAGCCATGCAAGATACTGACCACTGTTGCATTGAAACTAGGGTCCTGAAACGGATGACCTTAACCCTAGAAATCAGTTCGCAGAACGGGAAGGATGGGTGGGACGATAAGGAATCTATCTCTAACTAATGTCTCTTACAGATATATCGTTACCTAAGGTAAGTAACTTGTGCATCTGAAAAAGACACGTTAGTGATAGATTTCTTACCTTTGAATAGATACCACAGCAATACCAACCCCAGTGGTGGGTCTGCAAACCAAGATCACACCAGAAAGTCACGGCGAACAGAACGGCCAAAGAAGCCGTCTCTCCAGACTTGACTGTCAAGGCAATAATGCTTAGTAAAAGTGTGCAGCGAGGCCCACGTAGCTGCCTGACAGATGTCTTGCAGGGGGACACAAGGTCCCAATGCAGTAGTAGCTGCTGTCGCTCTGGCAGAATGGGCACGCAACCCCACCGGAGGAATAACAGGCTTTTATACATAAGACAACCCAGCAGGAGATAGTCCTCTTGTGTACAGCCCGGCCTTTCTTGGTGCCTACGTAGCCAATAAAGAGCTGGTCATCCACCTGGAACTGTTGTGTGCGATTCAGGTAAAATGAGAGCGCACGTTTTGGGCCCAGACGGTGGAGTCTCTCTTCCTCTCTGGAGGGGTGTGGAGGCGGAAAGAAAGTGGGCAAGGTGATAGTTTGCCCGATATGGAAGGCAGTACCAAGCTTTGGCAAAAAGGAAGGACGAGTGCGGAGCACAACCTTGTCCAGATAAACAGACAGAAGGAGGTTTACAGGAAAGAGCCTGGAGCTCACTCATAAGCCTAGCGGAGGTGATGCCAAGCAGGAAAGCAGTCTTCAAAGTTAATAAACGAAGAGGACAGTTGTGAAGCGGCTTAAAGGGAGCGCACATCAAATAGGTAAGAACCAGATTAAAGTCCCACTGCGGCATCACAAAAGGAATAGGGTGGGAAAAGGCGAGTAGTGCCTTGGAGAAATCTATTTACAACAGGGGACTTGAAAAGAGAGGGCTGATCAGGGAACCTGAGAAAGGCTGAAATTGCAGAAAGGTAGCCCTCAATAGTGCCCAGAGCAGAGCCCTGCCGGGCCAAAGAAAGAAGGAACAAAAGGACTTCTGAAAGGGGTGCAGAAAGGGGATACACAGCCTTTGCTGTGCAACATGCCACAAATTTGTTCCACCTGCAGACGTATGCCGATTTAGTGTAGGAACGCCTGGCTGCCAGAATGACGTCACAGACTTCAGGAGGCAAATCAAATGCTATTAACTGTCGCCGCTCAATTTCCACGCAAAGAGGTGAAGGCTGGACAGGTTCGGGTGGAGGAACGTCCCCTGCTGCTGAAACAGAAGATCCTCCCGAAGAAGCAGTCAGATCGGGGATCCACGCTCATACTGAGTAGTTCGGGATACCAAACACTTCGAGCTCAGTCCGGGACCACAAGAATGACTTAGGTCCGGTCGCACCTGATCTTCTTCAGCTCTCTGGGTAGAAGAGGTATAGGCAGAAAGGCGTACAATAGACCACAACTCCACTTGTGACGAAAAGCGTTGCCGAGTGACTGCAGCCTTGGAAATTCCAACGACCAGAACTGCTGACATTGCGTGTTCTCTTCGTTGGCGGATAGATCTAACCAAGGCTCTCCCCACTGTTGAAAGAGACCTTGCGCCACCTCCGAGTGAAGACTCCATTTGTGATCCATCATGCACCTGCGGCTGAGTTCATCAGCCCTGGCGTTCAAAGAACCTTTCAAATGTTGAACCACCAAGGAAATGCCCTGAAGTTCCACCCATGTCCAGACACGCAGCGCCTCCTGACATAGGGTCTATGACCCCACCCCGCTTTGCTTGTTGCAGTACCACATGGCGGTGGCGTTGTCTGTGAACACCTGCACTACTCTCCCCTTGACCGAGGGAAGGAATGCCTTCAGTGCAAGTAGGATCGCCCGGAGCTCCAGAAGGTTGATATGAAGGCCTGGACTCCGCAGGAGACCAGAGGCCTCTGATCTCCGCCTCTCCCATGTGGCTGCCCCATCCCAAGAGGGACGCATCCGTCACCACTGTGTGCTCCGATTGGGGAATGGAGAGTGATCTGCCGATGACCCAATGCTGGTTCGTGAGCCACCACTGCAATTGTCGTGCAGTGCCCTTTGAGATGTGGACGTACGTGGACAGGTTCCCCTGATGCTGCGCCCACTGGAACTTCAGGTCCCACCGCAGAGCCCGGATTTGCCATCTGGCATGATCCACCAGCAGGATGCAGGAGGCCATGAGGCCCAGCAGCCTCAGAGTCATTCTCACCAAAATCCAGGATAGAGGCTGAAACATTAGTATCATAGCCCTAATGGACAAGTTACTTACCTTCGGTAACGATATATCTGTAAGAAACATTAGTTAGTTAGATTCCTCACCTTAGAATATCCCCAGGCGTCAGGCTGGATCTGGAAAGACATCACAGACTTCAGGAGGCAAGTCAAATGGCATTAACTGTCGCTGCTCAATCTCCAAGCATGGAGGTGGAGACTGGACAGGTTCGGGTGGAGGACCGTTCCCTGCTGATGCGACAGAAGGTCCTCCTGAAGAGGCAGTCGTAGCGGGGGATCGATCGACAGACTGAGTAGCTCGGGATACCAGTATCTTCGAACCCAATCCGGAGCCACCAAGATGACTTGGGCCCGGTCGCGCCTGATCTTTAGCACTCTGGGCAGAAGTGGTATAGGTGGAAAGGCGTACAACAGACAGCAACTCCACTCGCGATGAAAGGCGTCCCGAGCGAGTGCCGCCTTGGAAATTCCAACGCGCAGAGCCGCTGACATTGCGCGTTCTCTTCGGTGGTGAATAGATCTAACCAAGGCTCTCTCCACTGCTGAAAGAGGCTTCGTGCCACGTCCGAGTTGAGACGCCATTCGTGATCCATCATGCACCGGCGGCTGAGTTCGTCTTGTCTGGCGTTCCGAGAGCCCGCCAGATGTTGAACCACCAGGGTGATGCCCTGATGTTCCAGCAAAGTCCAGAGCCTCCTGACAAAGGGTCCACGACCCCACCCCGCCTGATTTGTTGCAATACCACATGGCGGTGGTGTTGTCCGTGAACACCTGCACTACACTTCCCCGGACAGAGGGAAGGAATGCCTTCAGTGCAATTTGGATCCCTCCAAAAGGTTGATATGGAGCCGAGACTCCGCCGGAGACCAGAGTCCTCTGATCTCTGCCTCTCCCATGTGGCCCCCCCATCCCAGGAGGGACGCATCCGTCACCACTACATGCTTCATTTGGGGTAGGGAGAGGGATCTGCCACTGACCCAATCGCGGTCCGTGAACCACCACTGCAACTGACTTGCAGTGCCCTCCGAGATCAAGAAATGGTCAGACAGGTTGCCCCGATGCTGGGCCCAGAAACTTCAGGTCCAACTGCAGAACCTGCATCTGCCACCTGGCGTGATGTACCAGCAGGATGCAGGAGGCCATCAGACCCAGCAGCCGCAGCACCAATCTGACCGAAACCCGGGATAGAGGCCGAAAGATGGGAATCAGAGCCTGAATATCCCGGACCCGCTGTACCGGAGGATAGGCCCGGAACTGCGCCGAGTCCAGAACCGCTCCGATGAATAGGAGCTTCTGGGAGGGACTCGGATGCGACTTCGGCACATTGATGGAGAACCCCAGCAAATGCAGGAGGTCGGCCGTAGTCTGGAGGTGGGAGACGACTGCCTGGGGCGAGCCCGCCTTCAACAACCAGTCGTCGAGATAGGGGAAGACTGGAACCCCCAATCTGCACAGATGAGCTGCGACCACCGCCATCACTTTCATTACCACCCGAGGGGCACTGGTGAGGCCGAAGGGGAGAACGCTAAACTGAAAATGCTCCTGGCCCACCGTGAACCGCAGGTAACGCCGGTGGGCCGGCAGGACGGGGATGTGGATGTGGAAATAAGCGTCGTGCAAGTCCAACGCTACCATCCAGTCTCCAGGGTCTAGGGCAGCTAGAATCTGAGCTAAGGTGAGCATCTTAAACCTCTCCTTCCGGAGGAAGGCGTTGACGCTCCTGAGGTCCAAGATAGGGCGTAGGCCCCCTTTGCCCTTCTTGGGACCCAGAAAGTAGTGGGAATAACAACCACGACCTACATCTGGACCAGGAACGCGCTCGATGGCCCCTTTGGCCAAGAGGGCCGTAACTTCCTCCCGAAGAAGATTCAAGTGATCCCCTGACATGCGGTGGTACTGCGGTGGCATGGCTGGAGGGGTCGCCTCGAAGGGGAGGGAGTAGCCCCTTCAGACTCCTCACTAAACTTCCAGACCCACACAAAAAAGGTAGCGGCCACCTGTGTGGGCCTGTTAAGGAGCCTCAAACCTATACTCTGCTTCTTTGACTCCAAGGTTCGCCAAATGATTGTCCAAGCCACAATTCTCTCCTGCTTGGACTACGCCAATGTCTTACTTCTGGGGGCCAACAAAGCGGAGATAGCACGACTGCAACGCGTGCAGAACACCGCGGCAAGAACCTTGGTCGGCCTTCCCCGCAGATGTTCAGCCAAAGCCACAATTCGAAGGCTGCACTGGCTTCCCATCGAATCCCGAATCCAGTTTAAAGCTCTCACCATGATCTTTAAAATCCTTAAAACTGGACGCCCAGAACTTCTCTGGCCACTCCTTACACCCTATGTGCCACAGCGCAACTTGTGCTCTCTAGGCCAGCATCTGCTGACGGTACCCCGTACAAAGCTAGCCCGCACTGGTGGACGTTCGTACAGGGTGTTGGGAGCCCCTGCCAGTGAACATCCGCTCATTGGAAAATCTGTCCGCCTTCCGGAAAGCTGCTAAAACCTACCTATTCCCTTCCTCTTAGGCCTCCCAGCTGTTTTCCTTCTGTCCTCCGTTGAGTCTCCGTGGTTCTTAGCGCCGGGACGCCTCTTTGCTGGGGCAGCTGTTTGCGCTTTGTCAAATAATAACATAACATAACATTTTCAGCACCCACCTGTCCGACGTGATGGAACGCCAGTGGAGCAGGTGATGGCGAACTCTGCCTCCCACTGGCGTGGAATGGGCCTGAAAGCACGGACTAGGAGGGCTTTGAGGCAGATGCTGCCGGGGTAGATGTGGATGGACCGGCACGTTGTCCCCCTGTAACGCCTCGGCGGAATACACGTCCGCGACCGCGTGGAGGTTGGTTCTGCGGCCTGTGGCTAGTTGCCCCTTTCTTGGCCACGAAAGGGACGAAAAGCGGAAGCTTGCGGGCACAGGGCCGAGAGGCCCAAGCACTTAGCCGTAGCCCGGGAGTCCTTAAAGCGCTCCAGCCCACGATGCGCTTTGTCGCCAAAAAGGCGACTGCCATCGAAGGGTATGTCCATGAGGGTGCTCTGGACATCCCCAGAAAAATTCGTGGACCGCAGCCAGGCGTGGCGACGAAGCGCCACCGTAGTAGACATTGCCCTACCTAGCGAGTCCGTAGTGTCTAGTCCACATCGGATTGCGTGCCGCGCTGCATCCCGCCTGTGAGAAGTTGGCCTGATATATGATTTCACTAGTTCTAGTGTACACCTTGTATCAGTCCAAACAAGCCTTATGGTGATTGGTTGTAAAGTCAACCTTATAGACCAGCTATCCTAGTGGTAGCATGGACAAGAGCAGTCTTAGGCTAAACTCTGTATGGCATGTGAAGCCAGCTGTTATACCATTACAATCCCTTGAATACCAAATGAAAGGACACCACACCAGGTATATATAAAATTAGAATGTATTTATTCTAACATATTCCCTCAACACTTTTTATGAGTTCAGAGGTCTGAGTACAAACAATTTCTTAAGTAGCATACGTTTAGTTGCACAGGAAAAATACAGTTAGGCCCAGGGGCCACGCAAACCATATACTAAGAAAGTGGTGTAAGTACCACGTCACGAACAGGGAGTAGGCCTAGGGCATCGCTGGGGCTACAATACCCTACCAATAGTTAGGAAGTGGGAGGCCCACGGGAAGCGTGTGCAGTGTGGAAACACATACGCGGGTTACATATTAAAGTCAATGGGAATGTAGCAGTTAGAAATAGGAAGAATACGGACACTTCCAAAGTAACTAGGAGGAAGCAACTAGAGACTTAGACACTTGGATAGTCAATACCCACTGGAGCACCGGAGTACTCGCGTTACCTCACCCACAGGAGACGGGTGCATAGGTGTGAAGATGTGTCGGGTGTCGTCGCTGGATCCTATGGATGCCTGAAGAACAGATGCTGGCAGGCGGCCAGGAGGAAGATGTCCGGTGGATCCAAGGATGGATCTTGAAGGAAGAACACCTGCAAGCAGAGGGGACAAAGTCTGGGTCACTAGCCAGTGACCGGGTGGAACCAGGAAGGAACCAGGCGATGTCGTGCAGAACACAGGTGATGTCTTGAAGCTCGTCTCTGCAGCTGCGTGGACCCGGAGGCGTCGAGGACGACCAGAACCAGGATACGAGCTGTCCCAAGAAGGATCTTGCTGCTGGCGGAGTCGACGTCCCGATTGATGTCAACAAGCCTTAGCAAAGGCAACCCACGTGGAAAGGGAAATTCGCTTCAGGTGCAGACCAGGAAGGCCTGAGGTGCTTATCTTTCACAGGGAAGCAAGGGCCAGTCTGGAGGAGCCAAACCAGCGGTGAAAAGTTAAGGGTTCGTCGTCACTGAGGCTACTAGCCAACGGGCAAGCAACCAGACAGACGCATCGAGCAGGAAAATGCAGAAGGGCCCCACGCAGAACTCGTGGAGTGTGGAGGGCTGATCTTCGGTGCAGATGGTGCTCGGGGTTGGGGCTTCTCAATCCCCAGAGCACAACTTCGAGGATGCCTCAGAAGCTGCGCTGGAAGCTACTCGCCAATTTTCCCAGGTAGCCGGTCCC
Source organism: Triturus cristatus (assembly GCF_964204655.1). NCBI lineage: Eukaryota > Metazoa > Chordata > Amphibia > Caudata > Salamandridae > Triturus > Triturus cristatus. Next base: position 925,302,965 of record NC_140588.1, read on the forward strand.
ACGTCTCTCGTCGCCTCCACGGATCTCAGCTTGGCTTGGATGTGGATCAGGGTCAGAGAAGTCTGGAGGTCAAGGCGCTGGTTGGGATCTGCAGTCGGTTCCTCGTAGAACTTGGGCAAAGCAAACGGCAGATCGCTTGTTGGTGCCTGTTTGCACAGGGTGGCCGCTCCTTGGCCAGAAGGGAGATTCTTCAGTCTTCTTGTCGTCGAATGTTGAAGGTCCAGAGTTTCGTGTCTAGTTTCAGTTCAGGATAATCCAAAGTCCTAGGGACTCAGCTCCCACTCTTATACTAATCAGGGGGGCTGGGTTACCTGCTAGGTCCCTCCTATGGGTTGTACCAGGGAGGGGGGTGGTTACAACCCCTTCCCTTTGTCCAGTTTCGCGCCAGGGCTGGGGCTGGAGTGCCCCAGCACCGGTTTGAACCGGACTATGCATGGGACACCTTGTGTGCCCCAGGCAGTGTCTCGTTTCTTTCATCCCTCCCTGCCCCAATACACTAAGCCCTGTCTAGGGTGGTGCTAGCACCTCCCAAGGCAGGAAACCTATTGTCCAAGCCTCCCTCGCTGGAGGGACTTCCAGCAGCAGGAGGTCAGACTTGTGTCCGTGGAAGCAGCATCCATTTTGTGATGCTGGGGCTCTGGTTAACTTTAACCGGGTAGTAGGACTTCAACATGTCTTCTCCCTCTAGAAGGGGGGAATACTATCCTCATCGCCAGAAATGGTGTGGGGGTAGTATTTCAAAGTGTTAGACACCTTACACAACATATTTTGATAAAGCCAAACCATAGTTACCATAACCGCGAGGATTATAAGGCACCTTAAGGGTATATGGTAGGCGATATCATAGAACAGCTATAAGGACATGGTTCTGAAAGCTGCAGACAGGCCAGCTCATGCTAGAGAACCATCTCACATGTTACCAATCACTCTGCCTCCAGGATTGTTAAGGCCTGCCATAGGAGTGGCTGAAAGCTTACCCATGTGTCTATATATAAAAGGTAGGTATAGGAATACTATACCTAAGCAAGGGGTGATTACACGACCTTGCCCCAGCTGAGTGATCAGCCAGTTGTGTCAGGATGGGAGGCCAGCCAGGGGTGGCATAATACATGCTGCAGCCCCTGGTAGGCCTAGGGTACACCCATGCCCTGGGTACCTAAGGTACATTGTACAGGGCCCTATAAGGTGATCCTTACCAATTGGGTTATGTACCTAAAGTACATAGTGTGAGAAGTTCGCCTGATATGTAGTGCTCACTATTCTAGTGATCACTGTGTATCATTCCAAACGACCCTTATTGATGATTGGTTGTAAGTCAACCTTATAGACCAGCTATCCTAGTAGCGTGGACAAGAGCAGTCTTCAGGCTAAACTCTAGAGGGCGTGTTAAGCCGTCTGTTTACCGTCACATATACCCCTTGAACACCAAGTGAAAGGACACCACACAAGTTGTTATGAAAATAAAGGATATTTATTTATAACAAGACTACCCTGGCTCTTTATGAGTCAGGGAGCTAAGCACACTACAAAACTCTTATGAAAATACTTCCGGTTGCACAATTTACACAAATGCCCGAAGGGCACGAAACCATTTACACTGCAAGTGGAATGGGAAAGGTTAGATAGTTTAAAGTTACTGATTCCGGAGGAATCCGATCAGTGGGACTAAACGAAAAAGGAACTGGACACTTGTAGAGTGAACCTACGATGGAGCACCGAGATGCTCGAGTTACCTAGCCCAGAGGCTGCGGCTGCGTGGGGTTCAGCAAGATGTCGGGAGTCCTCGTTGTAGTCTCAGGAGCCTGAAAAAAGAAGTTGCTGGCAGGCGACCAGTGTTGATGTTCAGAGAGATCCAAGCCTGGATCGGTGATGAAGAAAACCTGAAAGCAGAGGGGACTCAGTTCTCAACCGCTAGCCAGCGATCGTGTGGGTACCAGGAAGGTACCGGCTGAAGTCACCTCGACCAGGTGAGTGGGTGACGTCGGACTCTGCTGTTCCTCGGACCAGGAGGCGCGGCGGCGACCAGGATGGAGGGCGAGCTGTCCCACGAAGGTGTCTGCTGTCGATGATGCTGGGCCCAGGAATGGGGCAGCAGGTCTTGGCAGTGGCAAACCCACGCGGTGGAGTCAAGATGGCGTCGGGAGTGGACCAGGAGGGTCCGAGGTACTCCTCTGTTGAAGGGGAGCAAGAGCCAGTCTGGAGCAACCAGACCAGTGATGAAAGTCTGTCGTGGTGCGTCGTGAAGAGGGCCACAAGCCGGTCGGCGAGTGGCCGGACAACGCGGTGAGCAACAAGGAGCAGAAGGGCCCCCACGCAGATCTCGTGGATGCTGGGGAGGCAGACTTCGGTGCTGGAGCCGCTCAGGGTTAGGGCTTCTCAAACCCTAGGTGCACTCACTCGAGGGTCCCTCGGTGGGCGTGCTAGATAAGCGTCGTGCAGGTTCTGAAGATGGCCGGTCCCGCAGGTCTCGTCACACCTACGAATCTCAGCTGGGCTGATGATGTAGGTAGAGGTCAGAGATGGCAGGGAACCCGGGTCTCGTCGAGCTGGGCAGTCTTGATCCGTGGGAGAGACGTACAGCAAACCGCAAGCGCTTAGGTGGTGCCTGCTGGTGCAGGGTGGCTACTCCTTAGCCACAAGGGAGAGTCTTCAGAAATAGTCAAGAGTTCCTTTTGTGGAAAGTAGTTCAAGATTCAGAATTATCCAATTTGGGAAGGGGACCCGCTCCCACCTTTATTCTAGGAAAAAGGGGCTGGCCCGTGACTAGGTCCTACCTATGGGTGGGACCAGGAGGGGGGTGGTTACACCCCTATCCTTTGTCCGGCTTCGCCCCAGCTCAGGGGCTGGTGTGCCCCCGAAACTGGTTTGAGCCGGGCTATGCACAGTGAGCACCGGGGTGCCACTTGCAATCACCTTCCTTTCAGCCCTGCCTACCTGGGATACACAAACCCTGTCTGGGATGGTGCTAACACCGCCCTCGACAGGAAACCCTTTGTCCAAGCTCCCCTCGCTGGAAGGTCTCCCAGCAGCAGGAGGTCAGACTTGTGTCTGGTGGCAGCATCCATTTTGTGATGCTGAGGCTTGAGTCAACTTTAACCGGGGTTCAAGGTTACTTCCATGTCGTGTCCCTCTAGAAGGGTGGAATGCTAACCCCGTCGCCAGAACTGGCGAGGGGTTCGTATTCCAATTCGTATGACACCTTACTCGACATGTTTGGGTGATGCGATGCCAAAGTTAGCAAATAACCGCGAGGATTATAGTGCACTTTAAGGTAGTTGGCCCGCGTCACCATGGAACGGCTATTAGGATTTGGTTCCGCAAGCTGTCGACGGGCTCAGCTCGCGCCAGAGCACCATCTCACATGATTCCCAGCACTCTGCCTTCAGGATTGATAAGGCCTGCCATAGGAGTGACTGACAGGAATCCATGCGTCCATTTTAGGGTTAGGTATAGGAATACTACACCTACAGCAACGGGTGATTACACCACCTTGCCCCAGCTGTCGTGCAGCCAGTTGTGTCAGATTTGGGCGGCCATCCAGGGGTGGCATAATACATGCTGCAGCCCCTGGTAGGCCCTGGGTACACCGATGCCCTGGATACCTGTGGTATGCTGATACAGGGACTGATAAGGCGGCCCAGTTCCAATTAGTGGATGCACCTAATGTACATGTGTGTTAATTTCGAGAGAGAACAGCTAGGCTGTGGGTCTGATTGGCAGGCCCGCAGCCGGGTAAAGTCGTAAACCAATGAAGCAAAAGCAAAAAATCTGGGTGATCATAGGATTGCAGACCCTACTCTCCTACACATAGTATGAATTTAGAGAGAGAACAGCTGGGCTGTGGGTCTGATTAGCAGGCCCACAGCCACATCTAAGTCGAAAACCAGTGAAGCAAAAGCAAAAAGTGGGGGTGACCATAGGAAGCAGACCCTATTCTCCTACACCACCCCTCGGCAAGAGCCTGGGCGAGCCGTGTCCGGGCCTCCTCCGGACACTGGGGCAGCACGTCCTCCACCGTATCCCACAGGGAGTGGCAGTAACGGTCCAAGTGACAAGCGGTGTTAATAGACCGCAATCCCAAACTAAGGGATGAGAACAGCTTCTAACCAAACTGTTCTAGTCACTTGGATTGCCGATCCGGGGGAGCGGACGGGAAGGAGGTCTGGGAAGTAGAGGCCTGGATAACCAGGCTCTCAGGCGTGGGGTGCATGGACAGAAAACTGGCGTCGCCTGGAGCAGGGCGGTGGCGCTGGGCCATGTTCCGGTGCACAGGAGGTACTGTGGAGGGCTTGGACCAGGAGCCCTTCAGAACGTCCACTAGTGCATCATTAAACTGCAGCAGAGGCTCCGAGAAGCTTGCTTACGGTTGGAGCACTTTTGTGAGGAGGTTAGACCTCACAGCCACAGCAGGTAGCTCTAGCCCAAGGGCTTCGGCCGCCTTGCACAGCACCTCAGAAAATGCAGCACCCTCCTCCGAAGCCACTGTCGGAGGAGAGATGAAGCCAGTGTCAGGGGAGGTGTCAAGACCACTGGCATCCTCCAGTTCGTCTGCCCAGTCCTGTGATAACTGGCCCTGCCGGGCCAGAGGGTCAACAGACCCCTCCCAATCGTCACCGTCATCCGATTCCTGGTAGACAGGTGGAATGATCGGAGCCGGGCAGAAGATTAAATTGCCAACCATCGGCGTCGGATGCGGCGCCGGACGGCGCCGCTCCGACGCCGGGCCCGGACCGGGACTAAACCGGGGAAAGGCGTCGTCCGAAGGCGGCGCCTGGGGTGGCACCGGAGTCTGCGCCGGCGAAGGGGTCGTGAGGTCGACCGGCGCCTACTGGGATCCAGGTCCTGGATCCCTCGGTGACCTGCGGCATCGGGACTGGAGTCGGCGCTGAAGCCGCCGGCTTGCTAGGCCCACCAGTCGAGCCCGCGGGGCCCGAAGGCGCGTCAGCAGGCGTGGGGCGGCGGAACCAGGCCTCTCATGGCCGAGAGGCAGGCAATGATCTCCGCCGGAGTTGCGTCAGTCCCAGGGACCGGCGGGTATGGGGACGGATGTGACTCCTGCGGCTCCGATGGAGCCGGTGGGTGGAATCACCCGAACCCTCAGCCGAGTCGCGCGACCGGCGAGGGGAGCCCGAAGAGCGATGTCGCCTCTTGGACTTCTTACTATGCTTCGACTTACCAGAAGACTTGGAACCGGACGAATGGTGATTGCTGCGGCTCAGCGACCCGTCCCTCAACCTCCTTCTCGACCGGGACCGCGAACGGCACGGAGTCGACTGCCGGAGCTCGAGGAGCTTGTGGGACCGCTCCCGCCTAGCCTTCGACGTCAAGGTCCGGCAGTCGAGGCACGACTCGGCATCGTGGTCGGCCCCAAGGCAGTAAAGGCACCGGCGGTGGTGGTCCGTAAACAACATCAGTCAGTGACAGGAGTCACAAGGTTTAAAACCAGGCATCCTACCGGCACCAGAGTCGACTCGACGAGAATAGACCAAAAAGTCCAAAAATAATTAAAAGGGTATGCTCTTCACGGATCGGCACTGTCTGGAGCGGAAAAAAGAAGAACTGAGGTCAGCGCGCGAGGACGGCGTCTAAGTACTCCGACGACGTCATCCCGGCACACGACGCAGACGACGGACGCGGAGCCGCAGACGACGCCTAGCGATGCGCAAGGGTATTGCTGATGAAAAATCTTTCCGGATCCAGCCTGACGCCTGGGGATGTTCTAAGGTGAGGAATCTGACGGGTTTCTTTCAGATATCACAGATTAGCTGTTTGGGAGGACAGCGCCAAAACTGCACTGTGTCCAGAATCACTACGATGAAAGGGAGCGTCTGAGAGGGAGTCAGGTGTGACTTCGGCACGTTGGTAGTGAACCCCAGCGAGTGCAGGAGGTCTGCCATAGTCTGGATTTGGGAAATGACAGCCTGGGGCGAGCCCAACTTTAAAAGCCCTTCGTCGAGATACGGAAAGATTGGTACCCCTGATCTGTGCAGATGAGCTGTGACCACCGCCATCACTTTTGTAAACATAAGAGGGGCATTGCTAAGGCCAAAGGGGAGCATAGTGAACTGAAAGTGCTCGCGCACCACCGTGAACCGTAAGTAACGTTGTGGGCAGGTAGGATGGTGATATGGAAAAAAGTGTCATGCAAATCCAATGCAACCATCCAGTCTCCTGGGGCAAGGGCAGAAAGGACCAGGATCAAAGTGAGCATTTTGAACTACTACTTCCGAAGGAAGAAGTTAAGGTTTGGTAGGTCTAGGATAGGGCACGCGCCTTTGTCCCTTTTGGGCTCCAAAAAGTAGCGGGAACCACCACCACGTCCTTCTTCTGGCACCAAAACCCTCTCTATGGCCCCCTTGGCCAAGAAAGCCATAGTTTCCTCTTAGAGAGGCACCAAATGATCCTCCGACATACGGTCGTAGGAGGGTGGCATGGAGGGTGGGGTAGTTTTGAAGGGGAGGGAGTAGTCCCTTCGGACTATCTGCAGAAGCCACCTGTCACACGTGATGGACTACCAGTGGAGGAGGTAATGGCGAATTCTGCCTCCGACTGGCCGATGATGGACCTGAAACGTCGGACTAGGAGGGTTTGGAGGCAGTCGCAGAGGGGAAAGGGTGGACTGGCCCACCCCCTGGCTCCCTGACCCACGAGGATGCTGATCCCACGTCCGCGGCCACGCAGAGATTGGGCAGCTGGGTGGCTGGGCAGGACGTGATTGGGTGCCCCTTCTGAAGCCATGAAAGGGAGGAAAGGTAGACTGAGGTGGACAGATGGTAGCTGTAAGAAAGTGGCTCTGTATATACTGTCCCCAAATAGGTATAGTGAGTACACAGTCCCCAGAGGTTTGGCAGAGGCTAAAGTTAGATATAACCTTCCTCTCTAAAGTGGTAGCTTGGACGAGCAGTAAGGCAGTATCAGAGGACAGTGTGAAGCATTTGTTCTACACACTCAGTCAGCAAATGGTCTCACACACAAGAACTGAACTATAGGCCAATGGTTTGTATATAAAAACATATAATTGTTTTATTTTAGAACCACAAGTAGGTATCAAAATATACTTTCTCAGAATGAGATGCTTTAGTTAAATACTTTCAATAGGCAATAGACTTTTGAATACAGTAGTTACAGTTGTTGCAATAGGCAACACAATTCAAACACAATTATAACATTGAGCTCAATGGGAATTTCTTAGTAAATGCAATTAATTACTTTTTGGATTACTTTTCTAACCACAGGACTGGATCCTAGATTCAGTCCTGGGACATTTCCTTGAAACAGGTGAGTAAATGTGTTTTGGTTAAAGGTATGATGTTTAAGGAATATTATTGTATTTTAAAAGTTGACACTTAGAAACTTTTTCACATAGAATCACCAATGTTATCCTTTTTCATACTCCGTGCTGGATCCTGGATTCAGCACTGGGGCATCTCCTGTAAACAGTTGAAAGAAATCGTTTTTGTTATACAGCCGATTTTTAAGGAATATTTGTTTGTTTCAAAAATCGACACTTAGAAGAATTTCTGGTAAAAACCAGGCAATGTTATCCTATGGAGGAAAATCAAGTTATTGGTAAGTGCGGTTGTAATTACTTTTCAGGGTCAGTGCTGGGCACCAAGATCCAGCACTGGGATCTCTCCTGATAACAGGTGAGTAATTTCGTTTTCGTTGTTCGGCTGATTTTTAGTGAATATTTTAACGTTCCAAAACTCGACAGAAGAATTTCCAAGTCAATGTTACCCTATGGAGAAAATGTAGGTTATCGGCTTTCAGGTAAGTACTCGACTGGCAGAGTTAAGGTTCTGGGCATAGACTCAGGGGTCTCCCAGGGTCAGGTAGGTACAGTTGTTACACCCTCAGCTGCACTGGGGCAGCCGGGTGCAGAGAGAGTTAGGCCCAATGTTAAACTATGGCGGGCAGGGGGCCTTTGGTTGGTGGCTGCTAGCAGGGAGGCCACGCGGCTGTGGGAGCTAGGCTCCTGGTCACTTGCCAGGGCACGTGGGGAAGTAGATTATTATAGTTGTTGCACTTCCAGGGGCACTCGGGCGGCTGGGTGCAGGGTGTTTTTGAGCCGTTGGGCGGACAATGGATTTATATGGAGAAGTTACCAGACAAACATAGGCTGCAAGCTCGGGGACGAAGATTCTTCAGGTGCGACCACCACTTCGAGAGGTAAGTTGTGAAGCTGTAGGTTAGGTAGGCACCCAGGAGTTGGTCACAGGGGGCCGCCGGGCGCAGAGTGCCGTGGTGCCTTTTGGCGTCGTGAAATCTTAACCTCTGCTGGTCGCGGTTGGAGGGGTCCCTGGTTCTGAGGCTGCAGGCTTCGAGGAGGGTCCTTGGGTGCTGGATTCTGGGCCACAGCCACCGAGGGGGACATCCTCAGGGTCTTTGTTCACTCGGGCACAGGCCAGACTTGGCGGGTGCAGTGTGTGCAGGAGTCGCGGTTCCTGGCTGGCACCAGGGGTTTGTTACTTGCTTTGAGCAGAACCACTGCTTGTGGGAGTCCCAGTCTTTTAGAGTCACAAGGCAGCCAGGTCCTCCGGGGTTTTCAAGGTTGCTGGCCACTGGAGACGCCGGGTTTCAGCAGGAGCGAGGGTCGACAGGCCTGTAGGGCTAGGGCCAAATCAGTTGGTGCCTTCCTCTTGTTAGCAGCTGCACGGCAGGTCTTCTTTCGATTTGTTCTTCTTGCTTGTTTCGGATTCGGGATCTGAGGAAGGAAGGTTCAGGGTGCCCCTAAATACTACATTTAGGGGCGTTACAGGTAGGTAAAGGACAGGGACCAATGGGTCCCTTCCCTGGGGTGGGTACACACCCTATCCTGTCACTCTCCTGTGGGAGGGGGGTAGTAGCCTAGTCCTGATTGGGCAGGGCTCCCCATCTTCAAGATGGCGAGAGCCTGGAGATGTGCTTCACCTAGCCTCCCCTACCTGAGGGGTGGGGTTGGCAGAGGCTGGCACACCCCCTTTCCTCACTTGGGCTTTCCCGCCAGTCTTCCCACAAGAGTGGGGGCTAAAACCGGTGGGGACCAGTTGCTGAGTACAGCAAGTGGTCTGGGGAGGCTCACAAAGGTGGCATGGCTTTGAAGCTTCCCCCTGCCCATCCTGGGGGAGGAGACCTAGCACCTCGCCCAGGATGTGCATTGTTGCAGGCCCAGGAGAGCAGATGGGTCTCTACCCAGGGGTCCAGCAACATGTCTGCCGGGTTGGCAGCCTAGGCAGCATCTGACAGGACGTGGATTGTAGGTTAGGTTCAGGGGGCATCTCTAAGATGCCCTCTGTCGTGCACCTTACATTAAATCCCACACTGGCATCGGGGTTTAATGTGCTGAGAAGTTTGATACCAAACTTCTCAGTCTTCAGTGTAGCCATCCTGGTGCTGTGGCGTTCGTGATGACAACCTCCCAGCACCATATACTCTTAATGGCAGCACTGCACTTACAGTGAGCAGGAATGGACCTGGGTACTGTAGAGGCACAGGGCTCATGCACCTGTGCCCACACCACTGGAATAGGGCACCCAGCTAGAGGGGTGACTGAGGTATGCGAGGGCAGTGTGTTTGTGGGTATGGCACACAGGAATGTGTGCCATGTCGAGACTCTGTTTTGATCTGCACCAAGACACTCAGCATGCAAAGGCAGTGTGTGTGTGTCAGGGTACAGGGCCCCTAAGGGTGGCACAATAAGTGCTGCAGCTCTTGAGGGCCTTCTCTGGTCACAGTGCCCTGGGTACCATTTACCAGGGGCTGACCTGTGGCCAGAGATGCCAATTGGGTTTAGGCTTCATGCAGTTCTAAGGAAGGAACACAGGCCCTGGGCACCTGATTGGCAGGAGCCCAGGGCACATGTCGAAAATGTTGAAAAAAGCTAAGTCAAAATGTGACTAAGGGGTAGCTCTTTGCGGATCTGAGCTGACTGGCGGGGAAAGAAAAGTAATGACGTCAGTGTGCTGCCTATACATAGGTATTGCGATCATACCTTCTGGCGCAGACGCCACACGAAGGTACATTGGGCCACCTACCGGCGCGCAGACGTACTGCTCATGAAAAAACTTCGGGATCCAGCCTGACGCCTGGGGGCAATTGAAAGTTAAGTAATCTGTGGCTGAAGTCTCTATCAGATCATAGTCAACATGAGTCGGGGTGACCTTTTCGCTATCTTCATTTTACTGACGTTGAAGAGTCCCCAACGTCAGTGACTTATATTTTAAAGAATGACAACAGGATTCATGGTGGCGATTCTGATGTTTTTACTTGGAAGACGGGGCGAATGATGACTTATCTTGATCGGGATTTTAATTTACCTCTGTTTCATCCCACGCATATGTCATGAACATCTTTCCTTTTTTTAATTTTTTTTTTTATAGAACTTTATGGTTCATCTTCTGGCAGTGTATATAGGCACCGGTGTCCTTGTCAGATCTCAGGCGGCAAAGACAGATTTTGTGAGGGTCAGTGATGGACATCCGATCTTTATTGTCTCAACATGTCTTGAAATCGGACTTCATCGGTGGCAGCATGATGCAACGGAACTGCTCCAAAAAAGTTTGTATTTGAAAAAAACTGCAAAAAACGACAGACCTCCTGAGGAAAGTTGAAGAGCTCTGAAATGCGGAACTAATGTCATTAAGCCTAAAGGGGCGTTTTCATGAGGGGCCACGAGTGAAGCCGGCACACCCTATTGACTTGGGAGAGCTATGAAAAGTTTTCCAATCCAAGCTGGTGCATGGGGATATTCAAAACGTGAGGTATCTGCTGGTAGATGTATCCATCAGAAAAGGATGCTCATGATCTAATAGATGAATCACATTTGTTCAACTAACTATGGGACCCAGTCCTGGCATACCTCAAAGAAAACAGGATCCTTCCTTGTCGCCAAAATGAGAGGGCTCAGAGTCTGGTAGTTTACATTATCATCCAACAATACGATGCTTTGAACCAACTAGTTCAACATAAGATGGGCACCCAGGCTCTGAGTAAAGCTGGGATAGGGTGGGGTGACTTTGGCAGTGGAGTTTGGGCATAAGTAACTTAATTTTGATTGATACTTCTACCTATAGCCTCCTCACGTGAATAGATACCACATCAGCATCCTCTCCGAAGTGATGGATCTGAAGATGAAGAAAAGTGTGAAGGAAAGCTCATTTCAGTGTGTGACCAATCTCTGCCAGAGGAACTCCCCAGGCCAGTAGGGAGGAAGGATCTTTAGGTCCAGTGGAAAGAGCATAGATTAATTTTTGTAGGGATTAACATATTTTAACAGAGGATTAACAATTGAATAAAGTCCTCTTTTGGACCGCCGGGACCTTCTTGCTGCCCCTATACCCAATAAAGACCTGGCTGTCAGACCTGAGATTCATCCCGTGAAGTTGACAGCCTTATGAGCAGAAAATGAGTGTAGCCTCTCCTTGGTGATGTGGGCAGAGGGAACAATTTGTTAAGTGTAATATATTGTCTCAAACACAATGGACTAATCACATTGGGCTGGAAAGCCACTACAGATCTCAGATCCAGTTTGTCTGGAAAGAAATAGGTGGAGGGTGGACAGAAAAAGTGCTTGCAGGACCCTCATTCATTGCACTCATTTAAGTCTATCTAACCACATCAATGTAGCAGTGAATTATTAAGTTTAGGGATGGATGAACAACAAATGGCGATTTAAGGGTCTACTGCGAGACTATAGTTCTAGAAACCTCATTCAACAGAAACATTAGCATCTTCATCAGATCACCCATGCACCAACAGTGCAGGAATTTGAGTTGCAGGCTTCCTAAAACCCCAATTTTTTTAAAAAAAGGAGGCTATCCATCAAGTAAATTTAATGTATTTCTAGGGTGAAAAATATAACGTCAAACGATTTAGTGTTGACTCACAAGCATTCAATAATCAACAATACACTGCAGTACCAAAAAATACCAAGGCAACCAGAGAGAATCCATACTCACTTGCCAGAAGCCAGTTATCCTTTTCCAATTTCATTCTTTGCGAAACCCTTAATACATGCTCATGCTGCTTTTTAAATTCTTCAAGAAGTTTATCTTGAAGAGCAGTGCAGCGCTCCTTTTCCTTTTTCTTTTTATTTGGAGGCTAAAAAATAACAAACGTCATTTAATTAACAAGGACTGACAGCTGCATTAATAAAAGATAGCATTTTTCGCATTATTCCAGCTACAACGGATGCAAACTTAACATTATATCTACCCTATTCCTAATGATTTTTCAAACAGCCACCCACCCAATGCTTACTTAAGCTGGATAATCTATTAAGTATTCAGGAGGAAAGAATTCCAAAACTTGCATTCACTCCCATGCCAAGTCAAGTGAGCAAGAACACTTGCCAGTTTTAGTCATCAAGTCAGTTGAGCTTTTAACAAATTCGAAAAAAAAAAATGCAATTCTAAATAAGTAGTGATTGAATCCAAGCCTAACAAACTTTGCTTCTTTGAAAAGAAAATTTAATAACCCACTTCTCCCCTCCATTTGCTGTCACATAAAACCACATTTAACAAGCATTGGCAAAGTCAATAGGTCTTGCTAAAGAGATTTTTAGTCATATTGTACAGTAGCGCAACAGGTTTACAGAATGGCTGAAAGTAAATATTTTTTTAAGTGCCAGGCACATATAATTATGCTCCCCCACCCCTCCCCAACTTTCAGTTATGCTCCATAGCAAATGTGCCGCTGTACACTCTGAACCTTTAACAAAGCCAATAGCTCCCTCATTGGTGAAACCTATTTGAAAAGAAGAGCCTTCACAGGTTTCTTTAAGGTTTTCTTGTAGAGTTATTAATGGTACAGCATCCCAGCAGAGAGCAACTTCTCATACATCCAATGGCTCTCTTCAACTGTCCCCACTTAGAATCTTCCCCATGTCATTCTACAAGTAACTAGGTAACAGTCCATGACATCTCCTGGCTGGAGATCTCTACATATCTCCCTTTTATACAACAACAAATACAGTGTAAAACACTATTATGGAAATACAGAAGGATCAATAAATTTAACATATTTGTTTCTCTAATAATACATTATATAAATGCAAAATCAAAATTAACATTTTTACTTTCTAATTATATTACCAGAAAACATCTTATAACCTTTGTACATTGCAAACATAAATAAAAATGCTATTTCCAATTTATGGCATTAGGAAACAAATTAATATTCTTATTTCCCAACTTACGTTTCCAGGAAACATCCTATGGTCTTTGTACTTTGCAAACGTTTCCTAAACTCCACATCGTATCCTCTTCCAATATCACGATATTGGACTTCACGCCTTTGATTTTTAAAGGTCCCAAATATTTACTTTCATCCTTACGGACCCATTCATTCTTCCGCACCACAACCCAATCACCAACATGCAATATCATATGCTTAACTCCCTTTCTAAAATTATACGTGTCTTTCATCTTCCGTTGACCCACTTCCACTTTCTTCAACACTTCCTCACGATCAATCCATATCTTATCCTTCTTATATAACCAAACAGGACATTCCTTTTTCCCTGGTTCTCTACCTTTAAGGGACACAAAAGGGGCTATTCCAGTACTAGAATGAGGGGTAATCCTATGAGCCCACATCATTTTTTGCAACTCCTCCCTCCATGACAAACCATTTGCAAGGGATAACTGAATGTTTTCCATTATTATTCGGTTAACCCTTTCCACCAAACCGTTAGCTTGAGGTCTAAAGAGAGCTACCTTTTCATGAACAATGCCTATTGTTGCAAGATACTCTTGCATCTCCCTTGAAACAAATTGTACACCATTGTCGGTCACTATACTGCCTGGTATACCTTTCTCCAGAAAGATTCCCTCAAGGAATTTTATTACGTTACCAGTATTGATTTCACCCATTGTCCCTATCGTGAACCATTTAGAGTGATAATCTACTAAGACTAAAATGAACTTCTCTCTTAACCCCAACTTGTTCACTGGCCCTATAAAGTCCATGGCTAACTTCTCCCACGGTCTTGATGGAAATTTCGTACACTCCAATGGGGGTTGACGTACCACTTTAGACTTGTCACTGTTTATACAAATTTGACAATTTTTACTAAAGCTTCAACTTCTGAATCTACACCAGGCCACCAAAAAGATTCCCTCACTCTTCGTTTTGATATTCCTTGCCCAGGATGACCTTCATGAATTATGTTAAGAATATGTTTCCTCACATCTTTAGGAGGTACAACTTGCCATCTTCTCATAACATTTCCGTTACTCAGGCTTAACTATTCTCTAATTTTGAAAAATTCCACAAGTTCCAAATCCTTGCAGTCTTCAGAATTCCAACCATTAATGATCTTACCTCCTACCTTCCTTAATACAAGGTCATTTTCCATAGCTTTGCTCCATTCTTCAGGCAATAAAGCAACAACATCAATCTTACTAATAAAGTCAGTCTTTGTGTTCACACAAATCTCATCAGACTTTACATCAAGAGGCATCCTTGATAAGTAATCAGCGACTACATTCTTTACTCCTTTAACATATTCGGTCTCATACTTAAATTCTAAGACAGACAATAGCCATCTAGAAATTCTTGGGGTTATACTCCCTTCTAACGCTCTTCCACCCTTGAAGATGTACAACAATGGCTTGTGATCAGTTCGTACTTTGAAAGGGAGACCCCATAGGTAAAACTTAAAATGGCACATCGCCCAACAACATGCCAAGGCTTCTCTTTCAATTACTGAATATGACTTTTCAGCACCTTGTAATCTCCTTGAAGCAAAACCAATGATCCGCTCCTCCCCACCGATAATTTGAGATAACACTGCTCCAACACCAACTCCACTCGCATCTGTAGTTAAAAAGGTTTTAGCACTCACATCAAAACGTCCTAAAGTAGGTGCTTCAGATATTTTCCTTTTTATAAGATCAAAACTTTCTTTACAACTTTTTGACCATTCAAAGAGAATATTTTTTTTCATAATTTCTCTTAATGGTTCAACAATCTCAGTAAAGCTATTTACGTATTTTGAACAATACTCCGCTAATCCCAAAAAGGATCTAAGCTCATCCTTATTAGTTGGTTCAGGAGCCATTGTAATAGCATCAACAATACTTTTCTTAGGTCGTATTCCCTCTGAACTCACCTCATGCCCCAGATATTCAACCTTTTCCTTTCTCAATTGACATTTTTCCCGTTTGATCGTCAAATTATATTTTTCTAACCTTTTCATCACTTCCTCAAACAACTTATCATGATCTAATAAATCATTCCCAGCAATCAAGATGTCGTCTTGGAAACACCAAATCTTCTGCATATCACCAAAAATGTTCTTCATTGCCCTTTGAAAGACGGCTGAAGCCGATGCCAAACCAAAAGGCATCCTCTTGGACCTGTACGCACCAAGAGGTGTAGCAAAAGAGGTCAAATGCCTGGATGATTCATGTAGCTTAATCTGATGGTAAGCGGCAGACATATGAAGAACACTAAAAATCTTGCCCTCACCCATTGTTGACAACGTCTCCGATATATTAGGCAAGGGTTCTCTGTCTACCCAAATGTTTTTGTTAAGATCTCGTAAGTCTATGCAAAGACAAATTTTTTTTCCATCCTTAGGGGCAATCACAATCGGAGCCAACCAATCAGAAGCCTCAATTGGTTCTATGATCCCTTGCTTCAACAAATTATCTATTTCCTGACGTAAAGGTTCTAGCATGAGGTTAGGGACATTTCTCACCTTATGGACAACAGATTTGGCATTTTCTTTTAAAATAATTGTGTGTGTGTTTACTTTAGAAGTTGATCGTCTTGGTTGAGTGCTTGAAAGTAAACACTCTAAGTAATAGCTTTCTACGCGCTGTTATCCATTTTTAAAGGGTGATCCTTTTGAGTATGCATTTCACGATGTGGCATACACGGATATGTTCAGTTGTAATCACTTAGCAAGAATATATGCTTTAATGTTCTTTTAAGCAACGCTAAACATCCTTTTAAATATGCATTTCACATCTAGCATATGCGAATATATTTACTTGGAAACACTCAGTCTTCAGATGTATTATAGATAAAATAGATACTAGTAAACAAGAACAAATGGTGTTCATCTGGTTTCTTTAAGTAGTATGTCCCAAAGTGAACAATGTTTAAGGCTATGCACAGTTAAGAATATACGCGTGGATAGTTATTGATAACTTGCTCCAGAAAAATTACTTCATTCAGAGAATAGTCTTGTTTATATTATGTATTTAAGTAATTTTCAGTTCCAGAGAGTAAGTAGTTTCAATTTGTTTTGATCTTGCCTTAATCTTTTGTTGTAAATCCAAGGATGGGATGCTGAATTCTGCTCCTTGCGCAGCTGGTCAACTCGTCGCCATGAAAAGAAGAGCCTTCACAGGTTTCTTTAAGGTTTTCTTGTAGATTTATTAATGGTACAGCATCCCAGCAGAGAGCAACTTCTCATACATCCAATGGCTCTCTTCAACTGTCCCCACTTAGAATCTTCCCCATGTCATTCTACAAGTAACTAGGTAACAGTCCATGACATCTCCTGGCTGGAGATCTCTACACTATTGCTTTGCCAATGCTGGTTGTAACCTGTAGTGCAGTTGGTATAGAGTCTCTGTAGGGCACACAGAGCAGCGGAGGCACTAGGCATTGCGTATATGGATGTAGAGAACTAAATCACTACATGGTATGCTTGAATGCGGTTGGTATTCAGGAGCACATGAGTGCAGATCACGTTATTTTGGGCTGCTGCAATAAGGTTCATATGCTACGCACGTGAGCAAAAATTAATTGCTTCAGTCCATAATGCACAGTAGGAAAACTATTTTGCTTTGTATTTACATCAGTGCAGATATGACAGTGCAGTTGACAGCCTAACTAGAGCCTGTAGTCACTGCCCTTTTAAATTTACCACCTCATCTGAGGGTAAGATGGACTCACCCTCTCTTACTTGCGGCCTCCTCAACTGCCGCTCTCTCAAGAAACACAGACTAGAGATTCACGACCTCTTGATTGACAATCAGGTCGATATTATGTTTCTCACTGAAACCTGGCTGGACGTCGACGCTTCTCCTGAACTCCTCGAAGCTCTGCCAGTCGGGTATTCTATTAACCACATTGATAGGAACTCTGGTAGGGGTGGCGGCGTGGCTATAATTTTTAAACATGATATTCAATGTACACTTGAGCCTATTTCCATCACTGACTGTGAGGCCGGTCTATTTACTATCACGACAGATAGCAGGTGTATCATTAAAGGTCTCCTGGCATACAGGCCCCCAGGGTATTCATCCCGGTTTGTCTCAAGTTTGATTGAATACCTTACCCTACCCGCTCTCCGTTATAGCAAGCTCATTGTGCTAGGCGATCTCAATCTACACCTCGAGGATGCCGGCTGTACAATGGCACAAACCTTGCGCCAGGACTTAGCGACACTTCAACTCCAACTTAGTGTCACGGGCCCTACCCATCAGAAGGGCCACTTGCTTGACCCTATCTTTACCAACTGGGAGGAGGTGGTAGTCAGCACTCCCCTCCCTATGATCTGGACGGACCACTTTAGTCCCTTTCATGCTTCGGACCCCCACTCCGAAGGTGAAAGAACACTCATTGGAGGGGATAACATGTCGGAAGTGGGCTGGCTTTTCCCCAGTCAAGTTCAAGAGTGCCCTCCTAAGAGGCTAAGGACGCTGATAGTGCTTGTCTTGAACTGGACGGGATGATAAAGGAAGCCCTCAATATAACTGCTCCATGGACATGTAAAACTCCAACCAGATTAAAAAAATCTGCCCCTTGGTTCAATAATACTCTTAGAGTTGCCAAAACTGAGTGTAAACGCCTAGAAAGATTATGGAGGATGAACTTCTCTACGCAAGGGAAAAATGATTATAAAACTACGCTGAAAGCCTATCATAGGCTTATCAGGAAAACCAAGGCTGAATACTACCAAGAAAGTATCAGGTCTGCTGAAAATTCCACAAGAGAATTATTTAGGGTCTATAGAGAGATCTCCTCTTTAGACTCAAGAGCAGTGCCTGTTGTAGGGTCAACCGAACGCTGCAACCAAATAGCGGAATTCTTCTCCGAGAAGGTAACTAATATCTACTCTTCTTTTCCTGATGTGGCTCTGGCTGACCAAGATAGATGGGTTACTTCTCGACACACTATTGTTGCACAGGAGGAAAAGCTCGAGAACTTCTCAATTCCCTCCCCGGAAACTCTGATAAAAATCTGCAGGAGCGTTAAATCAGGGTCTCCCAAAGACCAGGCCTCCCCAAGAAAACTCGAGGGATGCTTAGAAACTCTGGAACCCTTTATCAGATACCTCCTGGAGATTTCATTTAATACCAGCACGGTCCCTCGTCGCTGGAAGGAGGCAGTCGTTTTCCCCCTCCCCAAAAAACCGCACCTGGGCCTTGATAATCTACGACCCATTTTTCTGCTCCCCTACTTTGCCAAGATTGCAGAGAAAGTGGTCAACCAGCAGCTCACGACGCACATTGAGAATTTCCACCTCCTCCATCCCACCCAGTCGGACTTCCGCTCATGCCACTCGACAGAATCCGCCCTTCTCCTGGCCACTGAGACCATCCGGCAATATGTGGACGCAGGCCAAACTGTCGCCCTAATTCTGCTCGACCTCAGTGCGGCCTTTGATACTGTGGCCCACAAGATCCTGGCCGATCGTCTGAAGAAGGGAGGTGTGTCTGGGAAGGCCTTGGACTGGCTCGTCTCTTTCTTAAACAACCGTAGCTTCCAGGTGAAGCAGGGGAAATTCTATTCCAAAGTGATGGCACTGCAGCAGGGAGTCCCCCAGGGCTCAATTTTAAGCCCCACTCTTTTTAATCTTTACGTGGCTCCCTTGGCCGAGATTGCTGAAGGTTTTGGGATTGGAGTGGTGTCTTATGCCGATGACACCCAGTTGGTGGTGTCCTTGACTCAAGACCAACAAACCGCAGCGCCCAACTTGGTGGCGTGCCTCCAGGAACTTGCGGCCTGGATGGATATTAACTGTTTAAAGCTCAATGGCAACAAGACGGAGGTGCTGATAGTGGGGAAAGCCCCCTCTGTCTGGTCATCTGCGTGGTGGCCGCAAGATTTGGGACCCACTCCCATACCTTGTGCCCAAGCTAAAAACCTTGGGGTCTGGATTGACACCCACCTCTCGTTTGATTACCACACTAGGCGGGTGGCTGGCACTTGTTACGGAATACTAAAAAATCTCAGGAAAACCCTTGATATATTGCCCACTGCAGCCAGGAAGACCATGGTCCATGCACTTGTGACTTCCCGCCTTGACTATGGCAACGTCCTCCTTCTGGGGACTACAGAAAGGTGCACTCAGAGACTTCAATGCGTCCAGAACGCAGCGGCCCGTCTAGTCCTGAAACGTCCCAGGAGAGCTCCCTCTAAACCGACTCTAGCCTCTCTTCATTGGCTCCCTATCCGGGAACGAGCTCGTTTTAAGGCATTATGTGTATGCCACCGCATTTTGCAGGGGACCGCTCCTACCTACCTGCGGAACCTTCTCACTCCCTACAATCCCATCCGCCGCCTCAGATCTGAGGGACTGGGCCTACTATGTGTCCCTATGATAAAAAGAGCCAGAATGGGGGGCCGGTCTTTCCGGCTCTTGGCGGCTCAAGCCTGGAATAAACTACCTGTGTGCCTCCGATTAGAACCAGCGGAAGGTATTTTTAGGAAGAAGCTAAAGACTCTCCTCTTCCCCCACAAATAGACCGAGTTCTGCTTTTGCTGCCCCACCGCAGCGCGGGGACACACTGTTCCTAGTGTAACCAGGCGCTTTACAAGACCCGTTAACATAACATAACAGATGTTGCGTAATACAGCCACAATACAAAATCCACTCAGGCATGATTTCGAATTGATAATGTTTCTCAGGAGAGAGACTTATTTAGAGGTTAACCCAGTGGGTATACGCTGGTGGCTTCCTACGATTGAAGAAAATGATCTAACTCAATGTATCTGGTTGAATCTAGTAATGCTGTTTGCGTACACGTGAGCAAAGGTGAACAGGTGTAGGAAAGAGCCTCTTTTTAACATGGTCACCCCCACTTTTTGACTGGTATTTGATGGCATCTTGACTGAAGTACACTTGGTTCCTGCTTACCTGGTCCCCAGACAGTGACGTAACGAAACTTGAGGGGTCCCCCCATCTGCAAAGTACATAGAGGGGGGCCCCCACGATCTGGTCCCAGTCTGGAGCTCTCAGGTCCGGGACCTGCCAGGGCCTGGAGATCGGGCAACGGAGCCCCCCACATCCCCTCCCCAACCCCACAGGGATTTTGTTACGCCACTGTGGGCAACTCATCATCAGTTATTATTCTCTGAAAGGAGGGCTTTTTATCATTTTTAGTATACACAGGGTTCACACTCAGTACCATTGACAAATAGTTGCATAGAAGTACGAGTTACTTACCTTCAGTAACGATGCATCTGGTAGAGACGAGTCTAGCCGCAGATTCCTTTCCGTAGAATTATCCCCAGGCGTGAGACTGGACCCGGAAAACTTTCTTGCCCAGCATCCCTGCGCGCCAGGGGGATGGCATCACGCGACTCCGCCCAGGCGGCATCCGCGTACGTGACGTTAGCGAGGTCACATAAATCCCACCCTGGCGCGCCTACGTCCGTTTTCTTCAGAGAACGTTTCCGCGTCACAATGCGGAGCCAACAGACAAAACTGGGAGAGTATAGGAATAGTGTGCGAAAGAGCAGAAAAAGGAACACCACAATAAAGAGCAGTGACCGGCACCGCAGTATCCAAAGGTAGGGAAAGAAAAAAGAACAGAGCAGCAACTCTGCCAGTACAGAGACAGCCCCCCCCCCCCCCAGAGACAAGGGACATATGTAAAAATGTCACAATAACATGCAATAGGACTACAACACCAACCAAGGACAAGGAAGGGGAACCAGGCGGGGACACACAGGGAACGACAAAACACCAAGACATCCCCATCACAGAGTATGACAACCCCCATCAGGAATAAAGGCAGAGGCACGGCCAAAATACCCCAACCTCAAGGTTCGCAAAGAGCCCAGAAGCCCAGGAACAAAAAAGGGAGAGGGGGGTAAAGCCCCAAACCGGAGCAACCAGAGCAGAAGGGCCAGAAGCACCAACAAACCTATCCTCCCATGTAACAACGGGGAGGACAAAGGAACATACTGACAGAAAGAGGGAAAGAATGTACTCAGAAGACACAGCCACTCACAGGGAGGCGAGTGCAAAAGACCAAATCAGAAGCCCTCGCAGAACGGGGAGGAAGGGCGGGCTGTGAAGGAATCTGCGGCTAGAATAGTCTCTATCACATACATCGTTACCGAAGGTAAGTAACTCGTACATCTGATAGAGACTAGCAGCCGCAGCCTGCCCTCACTCAGCAGAGGAAACAAGGCAAGGCGCAAAGAGGCCAAACACCCCATGCCCATGCGAGGCAACAAAACCTCTGCGCAAGGAAAGGAGCATCGAAGGAGAAGAGCAGCCTAGAGACTCCAAGGAGAAGAGGCAGAGCAAGGGCAATCCTAGACAGGACAGCGCCGGCAGCAATAAGCAGGCGAAAGCCGAAAGGGGGAACCCAAGGCCACCCAGGAAGAATCGTCCAACGCAGGGACAAACTGCGCCCGCAAGTGGGTCCAGAAGTCAGGAACCATCCCCCCCACAGGGAGAAGAGGTAGAACCGAGTGCAAGGCCCACTGGAAGCAGCAGACAAGGTAGGATGACAGTCCCAATAAAGCCCCAAAAAGGCTCTGCCAGACACTAGGGATACCACACAACTAAACACTCAAGCAAAAAGGCAAAGAAGGTTGCATCCGCAACATACCATAACACCACGAAGAGCAGAAGCCCGCAGGCGACCACAACTCCCCAGCACATACCAGGGATATAAAACAGCCAACCCTGCCCCACATAAGGCATGTCACATCCCAAAAAATGGGAACCTCTTAGAAAGAAACTTCCGCAGCAGAGGACAACAAAAAAGACCTGCGGCAAAACACCCCGCAGGAGGCCTATCAAGCAGCCAGAGGGAAAATGCAGAAGGCCCAATCTAAGGCCCAGCATGAAGTAGAAAAACCCAAAGGAAAAACACACAGTCAAAAAGGGCTGGCCAGCAGCCAACAGAACCACAGCCTCAGCAAGGAGGACTCAAGTGGCCATGAAGCACACCAAACAGACAACCGGGTTGACCCCCCCAAACGGAAGAACAGCTCCAAGAACCAGATCAACACGCAGGTCACTGAGGAGGAGGAAGAGGAGGACGAAGCCCCGCCAAGAACCTCTGGATGGCTGAGTCCGCAGGGGCATGGAACAAAAGAGCACCATCGAAGGGAAGGTCTACCAGCCGTTCTCCAACACTCTCCAGGAACACACTGTCCAGAAGCCAGGCACGGTGACAAAGGGCAACCGAAGAAGCCATGGCACGACCCAGCACCTCCGAGATGTCCAGAGCGGAGCGAAGGATAAACGCCGCAAGCTCGCGAACATCCAAGACATGGTGTCTCAAATCCACACAGGCACCCTCCTGAGAAGCGGCAGACATAAGGGACTCCGCCGAGTTCCACAAGCAAGAAGTAGCCCTAGCCAAAACACACAATGTGTTAAGGGCCCGGCAAACATATTGCTGCCCCAGGAGTCCAGCCAGCGGGTCTCCCGTGACGGGGGGAGACAACAGCAGCCGCAAAGCAGGAAAGGTAGACGGCAAAAGGGGGTCTCTGGTCGAAGGGTGAAGAGAAAGGCACACCGGATCACACTGTGCCGGATGGTGGCGGTGCAGAAGGTGCTGGGGCATCGGGTCCCCCGTGGCGGGACAGCCCCAAGTACCCAAGAGAGACGAGTGGAGGGAACCCTCGAAGGGAAGCAACAGTTCCCTACAACCAGAGCCCTGATGGAGAACCTCCAGAAGATGATCTGCGGGGAAATGGGCAGCTGGATCACCCATGCGCAAAATTCCCAGAGCCGTGGAAACAGCGCGGGTGAAAGCCGCACCCGCCTCCGTAAGGACCCGCGGAGGGGAAAGCTGCTCCTCATTAGTTGACTGCTGCAAGCTAAGGCGGCCATCCCCCAAGCCAACCGGAGGAAGGAATGGCCAAGGCTGGAAGGAAGGAAGAGGGACGAGGAGTAGGGGACCTGCGGCTCCTCCGGCGAAGACCGCGGTCGTGGAGACAGCGAGGAGCCGCCTTTAGACGACGTTGGAGAAAAAGCCACAACACTTCGGCACGTCTCCGGCGAGGATGACACCAGCAACCGCCGAACCTCTGGAGAAGAGGAGGCGTCCAAAGACGAGTCAACGACCTGATGTGGGCCCAGCGCCGTAGAGTCTGCAACCTGATGCAGGACACCGTCGGCGACCGGGTGGCGAAGGGACGGCGCCGACCCGACCTCCTACGAGGCAGCCGCCTGCGTGGAGGGACGAGAGGGGCCCGGGGAGGGACGAGGAGTCCCCCGCCAGCTGCGACTCGTGACAGGGCGAGATGGGCCTTCTGCCGACCCCTGTGGCGCTGCCAGGGCCAGCAGCCGCCGCCTGTCTCGAGGACCGAGAGGGGCTCAGGGGTACGACCCGAGCCCCGGCGACCTCTTGCAACACCACAGGGACTCCCGCGGGAGTTTGCGGCGAAGCAGAGGCGCCGTGGTCCGAAGGAGGGACCCCCGAAAGGCCGCAGCCCAAAAGCACCACATCCTCCGAGCCTGGATCCGAACCAGTTGGTGCCGGAGCCTCCAGCGATACTGCGGAGGGCCCTGCACAATGCAAGGGATCTGCTGACATCCCCGGAGGGGAAGGAGGAGGAGGATAAGCCAGCGAGGCCTGCAAAGCTGCCGCATGTGTCTCCATCTGGACTCTGGTCGCCCCCACGCCGGGAAACCGAGGATAAGGGGACGACACGTGGGGCCGCACCACCCGCGGAGAGCCCACGCCCCCGACAGGCCGGAACCCGACCCTCGGGAACAAACTGCGACACTTACCAATAGGTGAGCGGCGCTCTTGCGACATGGGAGAAGATCGAAGTCGGTGAGGGAAGCTGTGGTTCCTAGAACCCTCCGCAGGGGCCGGGCGAGATGACGACACTGACCTGGATACACAAGCCGAAAGAAGTATCTGCTGGCACGCCTCACAATCAGTGGAGTTGTGGTGTTTCCCCAAACACCACATACAGATGGGGTGAAGATCCGTGGCCGACATGAGGCGGCCACACGACAAGCAAGTTTTAAAGCCTGAAGGCATTCGCACACTGTTCCCACACACGCAGCAATAGCATAGGGAAAGGCCTAAACAGGCCAAGAGCACAAACCGGATCCGCGTTGCATGCGGAAAAGGAAAAAACTGACATAGGCGCGCCGGGGTGGGACTTATGTGACCTCGCTGACGTCACGTACGACGCCTGGGCGGAGTCGCGTGATGCCATACCCCGGCGCGCAGGGATGCTGGGCAAGAAAGATTTCCGGATCCAGTCTCAGTCCTGGGAATAATTCTACGGGAAGGAATCTGCCGCTAGTAGTCTCTATGAGATGTATACGAATATAAGCGTAGCTGCCTGTGTAGTGTGCAACACCTTCTGCTCAGCTAGTTTTGTCTTTTTAGTCAGTTTAAGTGCTGAACTTATATCTGTATTGGGAACAGTGAGACTTCATATCCCAATATTCAAAGCAGTGTTACCTATAAAGGTGTTGCAGCAGATATGGAAAACTTAGCCACTATATCCAATTTAGCATGAGTCAGCCACTTGGACTAGTGACCTCGAGCTGATAACGGAAAAAGTGCAAACGAGGATGGCAAAATAATAATTCATAATAGAACATAGAGCCAGATTATAGGTTTGACTGGTGGGCTGCATCCTCAGATCATGATCAGGAGAAGGATTTCTCACTCCCTCTGAAAAATGTACTGCATTCTAAGCAGAAAAAAGTCAAGGTTACCAATGTCTACATTGAGTGAAAAGGCAACGTTGAAAATATCTCACCATCCAAGTAAGTCATGTACATGGGCCTAAATTAGAGTATCTGTTTTTAATTAACCCAACAAAATGTACATATGATATAAAACCTTGTGGCACCAATACATCTCACTCAGCTGGCTTTAGTTTTGTTGGCACCCAGTGTGACTATCTTTGTTGCCTCCCCCCCTCCCCAAAGTCCACACCCCTACATGGATTCACTCACTACATCCCTACCACAGCAGAGCCGGACTGGCTACTGAGTGTTTCAGTGGACTGGTAGGGTATGTCCTTTTTTTTACTGCCATGGGGGGCCTTTTTCTTGCTATGGGCCTGCCGGGCACTTTTTTACTTGCAAGGTTTATACATAATGCAAAGCAAGTGGTTTTAAAGTGTGCTTATAGCTCACTTCAAAACCATCTGTTTTTGCATGGTGCTGTAAGTAGGAGCACAGCCGACATGTCATCAGCAATAAAACCAGACCCCACCTTCAGTGAAACCGGATCTTACCCTGCCAGCCTACCAAAACGCCTGGTGCTGGGTAGGTCAGTCTGATCCTGCTCAACAGTTCCCTTCACTCTCCATAGCCCTTCTCTCACAGATATTTCATTTGTTTTGTAGCACTACTTTTACCATTGTAGGGTGTCAAAAAACCTTTCATCACACATGCATTATACAGCGACAATAAATCATACAAGCGTGTTAGATATGAAAAAGAAGACTACAACGTGAGGAGTCACATGTCATCCATACAGGTAGACAGTATATTTTAACAGTGCTTGGTCTGTAGAAGGACAAACTTAGGATTTAAAACCCAACCCCGTGGTTAGGTATGGCTTTATTAAAACACATTACTTGCTACCCAAACCAACTCTTTTTAGCAACATTAGGATAATGAACATACTTTTCTAACTTATACTTTTCTAACTTCAGTAATTTAATGACAGTACACAGCTCACTGTGCTATATTAGGATTGTAGTTCAAGAACTGCAAGTAACAAAAGGATGTCTCTGAAGGAAGCAGTAACCCACTGAGCTTACTAAAAATGCAATTCTATGATCTGCATGGTACACATGCTTCGCAGCAGGCATATTAACAATCTGGGCAGTAATTTTACCAGGGAAGGGCAGGCTCTCACGCACACATACACACTCACTCACACCAATACCCATTCACAATACTCACTCCTTAATATTCATACATACACACACACATGCATGCACCAAACGCACAAGTTACTTACTTGTGTAACAATATATCTGTAAGAGACATTAGTTAGTGATAGATTCCTTACCTTAGAATATCCCCAGGTGTCAGACTGGATCCGGAACGTTTTCGTCAGCAGTACCCCTGCGTGTCGGTAGGCGGCGTCGTGCAGCTCCGCGTACGTCGCTGTCGTCGTACCCCCCGAGATGACATCGTCGGAGCTACTTAGACGCGCCCGCGTGCGCTGACGTCAGTTCTCTACACGACTTTTCCGCGCCAGGAACGCAGAGCCATGCCAGGGACCGACTACTGGTGCAATAGAACTAGGGCCTTGAAAGGGATGACCTGAACCCTAGAGAACAGTTTGCAGAATGGGGAGGATGGGCGGGCGGTAAGGAATCTATCACTAACTAATGTCTCTTACAGATCTATCGTTACACAAGTAGTAACTTGTGCATCTGAAAGAGACACGTTAGTGATAGATTCCTTACCTTAGAATACATACCCAAGCAATACCAACCCCGGTGGTCGGTCTGCACAGTGATATTACACCACAAAGTCACGGAGAACCGAACAGCCAAAGAAGCCGTCTCTCCGGACTTGACTGTCAAGGCAATAGTGCTTAGTGAAAGTATGCAGTGAGGCCCAAGTGGTTGCCTGACATATGTCTTGCAGGGGGAACACCGCGTCCCAATGCTGCAGTAGCTGCTGTCTCCCTGGTAGAATGGGCGCGCAGTCCTACTGGAGGTTCCTTTTTAGCCAGAGAGTAACAGGCTTTAATGCACAGGACAACCCATCGGGAGATAGTCCGCTTGTGCACAGCCCGGCCTTTCTTGGTGCACACGTATCCAACAAAGAGCTGGTCATCCACCCGGAACTGTTGTGTGCAGTTGAGATAGCACGAAAGCGCACGTTTTGGGTCCAAAAGGTGGAGCCTCTCCTCTTCTCATGAAGGAGGCGGAAAGAAAGTGGGCAAAGTGACAGTTTGCCCAAGATGAAAGGCAGATACTACTTTTGGAAGAAAGGAGGGACGCGGTCGAAGCACAACCTTGTCCGGATGAATCGCCAGGAAAGGAGGTTTACAGGAAAGAGCCTGGAGCTCACTCACCCACCGAGCGGAGGTGATGGCCACCAGAAGGAATATGCTACTTACCAGTATGCATCTGTTCTTGGCATGTAGAGCTGCAGATCTACACACTTGTGCATAGATCGCCATCTGGTGTTGGGCCCAGATGTTTGCAGTTTGTTTTTCCTCTTGGAAAGTCTTTGGAAGTCACGAGGTCGGTGACTCCTCCTTTGGATCGTATTGCGCATGGGCTTCGGCTCCACCCTCAGATTGTTTTTCGCCAACAGGGAAAGATGGAGCGTAGTAATAACAGTGAAGATGCCCATGTATGTGTTATCTAAAGAAGATAAACTGGAACAGATACAGGTAGTCGGTTAAGCGTGTGTAGATCTGCAGCTCTACATGCCAAGAACAGATGCATACTGGTAAGTAGCATATTCCGTTCGAGGCATATGAACTGCAGATTACACACCTGTGCATAGATTTTATAGCAGTACCCACTGTTAGCGGCGACCACCCGTATCTGTTGCAGTGGTTTGAAATAATGTTTTGAGTACAGCCTGGCCCACACTAGCTTGTTGCTTAGTTTGCACATCTACACAATAGTGTTTGGTTAAAGTGTGCGGTGTTGACCATGTGGCTGCTTTGCAGATATCATCTAATGGGATGTTCCCTAAGAATGCCATGGAAGCCCCTATTTTTCATGTAGAATGGGCTTTAGGGGGGAATGGATAGCGTTCGCTTTGCTTTGTGGTAGAAGATTTGAATGCATTTTACAATCCACCTAGCTATCCCTGATTTTGAGATGGGGTTGCCTTTGCGTGGTGGAGAGAAAGAGACAAATAGTTGTTTGGTTTTACGGAAAGGTTGTGTTCTTTGGATGTAGTAAAGTAAGGCTCGTTTGACATCTAGTGTGTGAAGAGCCCTTTCTGCAACGGTCTGTGGTTGCGAGAAAAATACTGGTAGTTCTACTGTTTGGTTTAGGTGAAAAGGAGAAATGACTTTAGGGAGGAATTTTGGGTTGGTACGAAGAACAACCTTGTTGTGGTGCATTTGGAGAAAAGGTTCTTGAATGGTAAGTGCTTGTATCTCACTGATCCTTCTAAGGGAAGTGATGGCTACAAGAAAAGCGGTTTTCCATGTTAGGAATTTTAGTTTGCATTTGTGCAGAGGTTCGAAGGGAGGCCCCATTAGCCTTGCGAGAACGATATTTAAGTTCCACACAGGTGAGGGTGGCACTCTGGGGGGAATTATTCTTTTAAGGCCTTCCATGAAGGCTTTAATGGCAGGTACTCTAAAAAGTGATAGATGTTGCCTGTTTTGTAGGTAAGCTGCAATAGCTGCGAGGTGTAGTCGAATGGACGTATAGGCTAGATTGCACCTTTGTAGGTGGAGTAAGTAGCCTATGATGTGTTGAATGGACACGTCCAGTGGATTGATGGTGTTGTTATGGCAATAAACAACAAAACGTTTCCACTTGGCGGCGTAGCACGCTCTAGTGGTAGGTCTTCTAGCTTCTCAGATGACATTCATACAGTCAGGGGGAATATTTAGGTACCCGAATTCTAGGATTTCAGGAGCCAGATCGCAAGGTTGAGCTGAGCTGGGTCCGGGTGCCTAATCTCTCGATGGTTCTGGGTTAAGAGGCGTGGAGAGAGGTGTAGTTTTTGGTGCGGTACTACAGGTAGTTCCAGCAGTGTGGTATACCACGGTTGTCTGGACCACGTTGGTGCTACTAGAATTAGTGTGAGGGAGTGTTGTTGTAGTTTGCGCACCACTAGTGGAATGCGTGGGAGAGGTGGAAAAGCGTACGCAAATCTGCCTGACCAGTTCATCCATATCGCATTTCCTTTGGACAATGGGTGTGGGTATCTGGCGGCGAAGCTTGGGCATTTGGCATTTTCGTGGGTGGCGAAGAGGTCTATTTGTGGATGTCCCCACATTTGAAAGTACGGGTGAAGAACTTGCGGGTGAAGCTCCCACTCGTGGATCTGTTGTGTCTGTCTTCTGAACAGATCTGCCACTGTGTTTTGAACTCCTGGGACATGCTGAGCTAGGAGAAAGATTTTCTGGGGTATTGCCCATCTCCATATGCTCTGTGCTAGTTGAGAGAGCTATGGAGAGTGTGTGCCGCCTTGTTTTTGAATATAATACATGGCTGTCATGTCTGTGCGGATCAGAACTTCCTTGCCTGAAATTTGGGTTTGAAAAGATTTTAGGGCTAAGAAGATTGCTAGTAACTCCAGATGGTTGATATGGAGTAACTTTTGATGAGGTGTCCATTTGCCCTGTATGGTGAGATGTAATAGATGAGCTCCCCAGCCGGAGAGCGATGCGTCCGTTGTAAGTACTATTTGAGGAACCGGATCCAGGAACGGTCGACCTTTGGAAAGGTTTGTGGTGTTCCACCACTGCAGAGTGCGATGGGTGCGACCGTCTACCAACACCAGATCTGTTAATTGACCCTGGGCCTGGTTCCATTGTTGCGCTAAGCACTCTTGGAGAGGACGCATCTGGAGTCTTGCGTGAGGTACTATGAAGATGCAAGAGGCCATCATCCCTATTAGTTGCATAAACACTCGAGCTGGAAGGGAGTGCTGTGCTATGAATTGTGTGCGTAGAGCCTGAATGCCTAAAACTAAAAAATTCTCCTATCCATTTGACCATGTGGTCCCGATAGGACTGATCCAAAATATTTTTTTTTTCAAAAGTCCATGGTCTTGGAGCTCTAATCCCTCTCACCCAAGGACACTCCAAAAACACCGCATTGTGGTCTGATAGTGTTCTTGGAGAGACCTCAACTGAAGCCTCCCCTACCAATTGATCTGACATAAAGAGATAATCCAGCCGCACCAGTTTATTATGGGGAGCAGAATAATATGTAAAACCATCCTCGGTTTTATTATGCCAATGCCACGCATCAGCAAGTCCATGTTCAGAGGTTAGCTCCTGAAGGGCAAAGAAAACCCTTGGCTTCCTCCCATGATACTTTTCGTTGCCTGTCAAATTAAAATTACCTTGCAAATGAATATTCATATCACCACAAAGAATCATTGGGAGCGGCCATAGTGCTAATTCAATATTTAAAAATTTCATAATCGCGGGGTCATCTAGATTTGATCCATAGATGGAGCAGATCGTGATAGGCTCATTGCAGATCAGAATTTCAGCTAATGCCCACCTTCGCACTGCATCCACTTTAATCCTTCTGCAGACACCAGCCCCGCGCCTGGCCAGTATGGCCACACCTCTAATCATTGAGGACTGTTTTGTACAGGCAACTAAATCAAACCCCGGAATTTTCAGACATTCCCGCTTACCCCATGGCACGTGCGTCTCTTGTAAGCATAGAATATCAAGTTGAATAGATTGTAAAACTTTAGATAAAAGCGCACGTTTCTTACCTGCATTCAGGCCACAGATATTCCATGTAGCTATACGCAGCCTACCCTGCACCATTTAAGCAATGTATATATTCCAAACACTGTTTATTCCTATATACTGCTATGAAAATACCATCTTTTTTATTCATGTAATCACCATCAACCACAACCACAACCCTGACATTATGCTTGTCATGGCTATTAGACACCAAAACCCAATCACCAACACCCCCCCTGCCCTCCACCCTCAAGACTAGAACAGCCCCACACCCAGTCCCCCCCCCACTCCCGCCCATACCCCTGAACTACAACCCCCTTACGAGGCAACAGGACCTGAGTCCTTGTGATGGTTATGAACAGGCTGGACACCACTCTCCCCTAGATCCCACCACCAATCCCACCCATCTTAGCCCAACGGGGTAGGGTCAAAATAACAAATGTCGCATCAAAATCAACCACTACAAAGAGAACCCCCCCCCCCCCCCCTAATAAATCTACAAAAAGATATTGAACCCTGTAATGAAAAACCTAAGCGATCATCATAAACCTACATAGCATTCAAATATTCCTTAGCCTGGATCTCAGATAGGAAGAATCTAGTCTGACCTTGATATATTATTTTCAGTTTTGATGGGAAAAGCAAAAAGGCTTGAGCCCCTTTTGCTTGAAACGCCGCCATTAGCTGGCGGAGCTGCCACCTCCACTCAACTGTTGCCTGACAGAAATCTGGTCTGACAAAAAATTTGCAGCCTTTCCCTACCCTCTTCCTATCTGGTCTTGCAAGGTCATAGACACTTTCTCTGGCTAAAAAGTTATTTAGGGAGATCAATATGGCCCGTGGCTTATCCATAGCTGACCCAGTCTTCTTCTGCAGCTTGAAGGGGAAACGATGTGCCCTCTGAACCTCCAACTGCCAGTCCCATTGTTTTAAATCCGGAAATGCTTCTATAAAAAGCTCTACGACAAACTGCCTAGGATCAGAGCCCTCTTTCCCTTCTGGAATACCTAAAATTCTTAGGTTATTCCTCCTGGCTCTATTTTCCAAGTCTGTTAGCTTCCAGACAATGTCATCCCTTTGTGCCTTGACCATTTCCGTGAGACCCTTTTGCGTTGCCAGGTCATCCTCCAAGGCAGAGATCCTTTCCTCGGCTGCTACCGTTCTTGAGACTATTTCTGAGCATGTTTTGACAACTCTCCGGATTGAGTTCTGCATCTTACGACATGCTCCTTGTGTTAGAGAGCTTTCCTGGCGCGCCTCCTTTCTATGGACCATCATAGTCTGGTAGATTGTTGATAGCGTAATTTCGACAGGAGGCCCTTGAGCGCCATCATTTGCCTTAGAAACCTCGATAGTGGGGCCAGACTGGGTAGAGAACGAATAGTCCCATGCCATCGAACCGGCTGACTCCGCTAGGCCAGATGCCTTGCTTAAGGCCAGCCCCCCTTGGCCAACTGATTTATGTCTTGCTGATTTTCGCACTGTGCCCTCACCACCGGATAAAAGTTCAGATTTTTGTGCACCCCCAAATTGCCAATCTAATAAGTCGCTGTCATCTTCCATCCATTCTTTATCGAACTCTTCATCCTCTGAGGAACCTGAGCCTGAGCCCGACATACAATAACATTTGTCTGCCCCTTCCGGCTCTTTACTTGAACCACTGCCATCAGTAAAAGCCAATTTACTAGTTTCTGAACCATCCGCTAACACCATGTCTGAAATATTACTAGGTGCTTCCATATTCATTTGACTCGACCGAGGTTCCTTGGACACTGTGGAAGAAGGATGGACTACATTTCCCATAATTCCAATGATCGGGGCAGAAGCCATAGCATGGAGTACATTATGTTCTTTAGGAGGTACCTCTAACAGAGTCCCACTGCCTTCACCTTGTAACTCCTTACCACTTGGGGAGACAGACCGCTGAGCCACCAAGTCACCTCCAGCCTGCTGCAAACAAGGAGTGATATTGGCCTCGAGGGCAGGGACCAACAAATCTCCGCTAAGAGCCTCTGAGCTGACAGGTAAGGCTTTCACAATTGCATTCTGCTCCTGTTTGCCGGAACCCACAGTCACTGTCGAAATCGATCTTCCAGCTTTCGCCGCCTTCCCTGCTTGCAACTTGAACTTCAACAGCGAGGGGAGCGTCTGTTTCATTTTACCAGCTCCGACGCTGGCCAGCAGAGCAGAACCCGAGGCAGAGCCCGAGGCCCCCGTCGCCATCTCCTCCAAACCATGGGCGGTCGAAAGATCTTTCCCGCCGAGAATTTTACCAGGGCTTGCTGTCTGGGCCGGTTTTACCGTACCGGCACGGGTTTTCGGGGTTTTCAACGGCGCTTTTGGTGCCATTGCAAAGAAAGCACACCAGAATGTCCGGGGTCCGCTAAGCCAAGCTGGATGCGGCTGATACAGGAAAATTTTAGTCGACAAGGCACCGTAATGTTTAAGCTGCCGCCAAAGCATAGCCAGATAACACTATACACCGCCTTCACTCATTCATACGCAGCGATCAGTAATATGATGGTGGAATCAACCAGGAGAGTCCACAGCAACTGTTCACAGAGCCGAGTGACCGGCCGCCATCTTTGCTCATCCAATTATAAGGAATTTTTTAGTTTTAATCGGGATTCGGCATCGGTTGGGATAGTATGGGACACATTCAAAGCTGCGGCTCGGGGAGAGACCAAGAGTTTTGCGGCTTATCGTTGGAGGACCATACAGGATCAGATAAAGGGTCGTTTAGAGCAGTTACGGGTTGCAGAGATGACACACAAAACATTAAGGAAGGTTTTAATTGCGATCAAAGTCAACAGATGGTGGCCAAGCTTAAATCGAAGTTACTGGAATACTTTGGTCAGGACCTGGCTGCAAAATATACTCAATACCACGCTACGATGTTTGAATTCGGTGAGAATTGTCGCAGAGTTCTTGCCCAACGGCTCCAGCAGAGAAACACGGCAAATAGAATTATCAGTGTTCTGGATCAGCAAGGTCAGTTGCAGGATACTCAGGAGGGGGTTTTGGATGTTTTTTTTAAAATTCTATTCTCAGTTATATAAGGGAGAGGAGGCCATGGCTTCTGCTGACTCTCTGACCGATGGTTTTTTGCAGGGCATGGATACAACTAGAATTACAACAGGTCAGAATGAAATTCTCTCAGCCCCCATTGCTTGGGAAGAGATTGAATTGGCTATCAAATCGCTGGCCAATGGGAAGGCCTCTGGGCCGGATGCTATTCCGCTAGAATTCTATAGGACCTTTGCTCAAGTAATACAACAGGACCTACTATTAGTTCTAAGGGAAGCGCAGAGGGGCATTATACCTACATCGTGGAGGCAAACAACCATTGTACTTTTTAAAAAGAAAGATAAACCTGCTCAGCATCCGTCATCCTATCGCCCCATTTTATTAATTAATACGGATAGTAATATTTACTCAAAGATCATAGCTACTAGGCTTGCTGCGGTAATTACCCCTTTAGTGTCTCTGTCAACATGGCTTTATTCCTGGTAGGGACACAGCTGACCATGCAAGGCGGGTTATCGGCTTGCTAGACTGGGCACAGGCCACGGAATCTCCCCTTGGGGTGATCTTATTGGACGCCGAGAAGGCATTCGATAGGGTCTCCTGGGGTTTTTTATGGGCAGTGCTCCGTTGGAAGGGGTTTTGCTTCGAATTTATACAGGCAGTGCAAGCATTGTATACTTCTCCACAGGCATCGATCCGTATTTCTGGGCAAGAAACTAGTTTATTTAATATTGGTAGGGGCACAAGGCAAGGTTGTCCGTGCTCGCCGTTGCTCTTTGCTCTCTACATTGACCCGTATCTTACGAAAATTCAAGAAGACCCAAAAATGTTGCCGGTTACGGCTAACGGCACAGACTATAAGATGCTGGCATATGCTGATGACATTGTCATTTTAACAAAGGATGTCTCCTTGACGCTTACAACTATAATAAATTTGGCACAGCAATTTGGATTATTGTCCGGATATAAGTTGAACGTTGATAAGACGCAAATTCTTCATTCAGCTTTTGTGTGTCCCTCAGATATCCCTATTATTACAGAAGCAACGTATTTGGGGGTGAGAATCTCTGCTTCCGTATCCTGTATCCCTGATTTGAATATGCTCCCAGTGGTTAAATCCATTAATATCAAACTTGGAAGATTAGATCACTTGCATCTTTCTCTATATGGTCGTTGTATTATTCTTAAAATGTTAGTCTTGCCGAAGTTATTATGTTTGTTTAGAACAATTCCGTTAGAATTTTCTTTAGCTTCTCTGAGTAGTGCTGAGAGGGCTGGCTGTAGATTTCTTTGGGGCTATCATCGAGCAAGGAGGGCAGCCAAATGGATGTGTCACCCAAGAGCTCGAGGGGGATGGGCGGTCGACAATCTGTTAATGTATTACTGGTCAGCTATGCTGCAACATTTTGGAATCCTCTTAGTAGGGGATAGGGCAGTTGTTCCTTTAGCAAATAGGCCTACTGTTTATGAAATAGGCTTGGGTGATGTTGCTAAAGGCATCTTAGTAAAGATACTTGAACCAAGTTATTTTAAAAAGACAAGGTTCAAAGTGATTTATGCGGCGTTTGCGATCTGGCGAAAGATTTGCCACAGGTGTGTAATTGCAAATATTAACATATATACGCCTTTCTCTGCTGTTGGAACGTTGCCATCAATTTTTCAGGATCAAGTCGTCGTAAGATGGCAGTTACGTGGATTGCAGGTTATTGGAGATTTGTGCTCGGGGGGGCAAATATCTACTTTTTCTTTTCTTAAGGAGAAGTTTAATTTACATACTCATGAGTTTTTTAAATATCTCCAGATTAGAAGCTTTCTCGATAAACCCCGGAATGAGATGACTATCAAATTTGGAAATATAACTATAATTGAAATGGCCCGAAAGAAAGTAAGAATAGGTATGGTTTATCAGTATCTTCTATCCTGTCTACCGGATGATTTGGATTTGCAGGATTCAAAGTGGTCGGGGAAATTTGCAAAGACGGGGGTCTACACCAGGCTTACGGCACAGTTAGCAAGTCAGATCTCAGTCTCAGGTAGTCTACAGACTCAATGTTACATGGCGATGTTTGACCTTTATTACACACCTGCTAAGATCGGAAAATGGGGTGGACAGAAGGGTGATAGATGTGCCAGGTGCGGATGTCAAGGTGCGGATGCAGTGCATATGTTTTACACGTGCCCTAAGCTGGGGGTATTCTTGCATGAAATTGAGCATTTTGTCAATATGGTCTTAAAGATCCAGGTCAAAATTTCCCCCGAATTTGTGATAATGGGCTGCGATGGCACGGAGTCTGCTGGGGGCTCCAGATACACGGCTGCTTTTCTTTTTCTAGCAATGGCAATGATTCGGTTATGCATTACATCGCAGTGGATTAGTCCGGAAGCTCCAACGTTTTTTAATTGGAGAGCCAGGATTTTAGCATTATACAATCTTGAGTCTTCTGTCTTTTTGTCAAGGGGGAAGAAAAGGCGGGAGTTCGGGACCAGAATATGGGCCCCCTTTAAGGAGTGGTCTGATGGCTGATGGGTTTGATTGATGTGGTTCCAGGCTTTGGTTGCATAGCTACTGTTTTCTATCTTATGTCATGCCCCTGTCTCCCACGATTGCTTTGCTCTGTTTATTTTGACCTCTCTCATTGTATTAGTGTTAACAGGCCAATTTTTGATAGCATTTAGGGTGTGTAGGTGTTTAGGTAAATAATGATTCATTTTATATCTTATGTTATATGATGGTCTCATTTCTCTACTGCTTCTTTCCTTCTATTATTATGTCTTGTACAGAATGCTTGTCATGTTTTGTATCATTATAAAATTTAAAACCAAAAGAAAGAAAAAGAAAAAAAAAAAAAGAGCCTGAATGCTTGCAATCCTGGCAGGATTGGGGTAGGCTAGCGCTCTTGAGGTGTCTATGGTGGCACCAAGGTATTATTGTTTTATGTGGGATGGTTGTAGATGGGACTTCTGGTGGTTTACTGTGAAGCCCAGTTGGTGGAGTAGCTGAATAGTGGCGGACGTGTGTTGTACACACTGATTGTATGACCTGGCTTTTATCAGCCAGTCGTCTAAGTATGGGAAGACGTGAATGTGTTGTCTTCGCAAATGTGCTGCCACCACTGCTAGGGACTTGGTGAATTCCCGTGGCGCTGTTGTGACTCAGAACGGAAGCACTTTGAATTGGTAGTGTTGTCCGTCCACTACAAATCTGAGGTACTTGAGGTGATCTTTGTGCACTGGAATGTGGAAATAAGCGTCTTTTAGGTCTAAAGTGGTCAGGAAGTCGTTTTGGGAGAGGAGCGGAAGTACCTGCTGAAGCGTCACCATATGAAAATGGTCTGAGTGTATGTCTGTGTTTAGGGGCCGGAGATCTAGGATGGGTCGAAGAGTCTTGTCCCTTTTTGGTATGAGATAATATAGGGAGTAGACTCCCATATTGTGTTGGTTGGTAGGAACGGGTTCTATTGCCTGTTTCTGTAGGAGGGAGATTACCTCCTGCTTTAGGAGTATTAGATGTTCTTGTGACATTGGGCGTTGTCTGGGTGGAATGTTTGGGAGAGTAGATATTAGTTCGAAGCAGTAGCCTGACCGAATTATTTGTGTTACCCATTTGTCTGAGGTGATGGTAGCCCAGACAGGAAGGAAATGTTGGAGTCTACCCCAGACCGGAGTGGAATGGTCTGGGGGGAGCGGGGGGGAAGTCATTGTGTAGGCGGTGTGGCAGAGCGGGCGGTGTTTGTTTTGCCTCTGCCTTTGTTATTTTTACCCCTATAGCCGCCTCTTTGATAACCCCTTGTGAAGGTGGACTGAGTAGGGGATTTGTATGAAGTGGACGTGGTGTCTGAGAAGTAGCCTCTAGACGTACTTCGAAAGGAAGAGCGGCGAAAGGAGCGTCTAGGAGGGTGCGACTGCAAGGCTCCCATGGATTTTGCCGTATCAGTATCCTTTTTCATTTTTTCTAGGGCCTCATCCACTTTTGGGCCAAATAGATGTTCTTGGTCAAAGGGATGGTTAAGGATGGAGGCTTGTACCTCCGGTTTAAACCCTGATATTCCTTGCCAAGCATGGCGACGGAGGAGGATGCTGGTTTTGATGGCCCTGGAAACTGTGTCTGCTGCATCTAGGGCACAACGTATGGAGGCGTTAGTAATAGTTTTAACCTCCTGAATTAGTTTGTTGGCCCTAGCTTTATATTTTTCAGGGAGGTGGTTGTGAGAAAGTGCCATCTTTCTTTCATGGTATGCCACCACTTTTTGCTGAATTGCTGAATGTACTTTGACTGAGTGTGCCCTGGACACCTGCCAATCAGGTGCCCAGGGCCTATGTTCCTTCCCTAAAACAAACCAAACCCAAATTGGCAAACCCTGGCCACATGTCAGCCCCTGGTAAATGGTACCCTAAGTACCCAGGGCTTTGTGACCAAGAAAGGCCTCTAAGAGCTGCAGCACTCCTTGTGCCACCCTTAGAGGCCCTGTACCCTTACACACACACACACAGCCTTCGCAGGCTGAGTGTTTGGGTGCAAGACAAAAACAAAGTCGACATGGCACACATCCCTGTGTGCCATGCCCATCACCTACACAGCCATGGCATACATCAGTCACCCCTCTAGCTGGGTGCTTTATGCCAATGGTGTGGGCACAGGAGCAGGAGCCCTGTGCCCCTACAGTGCTCGGGTCCATTCCTGAGCCCTGTAAGTGCAGTGCTGCCATTTAAGAGTACATGGTGCTGAGAGCTCGTCAAACACGAGCTCCACAGCACCATAATGGCAACACTAATGACTGAGAAGTTTGGTATCAAACTTCTCAGCACATTAAACCCACACTGATGCCAGTGTGGGATTTAATGTACCCAGCACCCCAGAGGGCATCTTAGAGGTGCCCCCTTAAACCTAACCTACAAATCCACGTCTGCTCTGAGGCTGCCTAGGCTGCCACCCAGCAGACATGTTGCTGGACCCCTGGGTAGGAGAGCCCCTGCTCTCCTGGTCCTGCAACAATGCACATCCTGGGCGAGGTGCTAAATCTCCTCCCCCAGGATGGGCAGGGGGAAGCTTCAAATGCATGCCGCCTCTGTGAGCTTCCCCAGGCCCCTGCAACCCCCCACTCTGGCGGGAAGCTTTGGCCGGAAACCCCAAATAAGGACAGGGGATGTGCCAGCCTGCCAACCCCACCCCTCAGGTGGGGGAGGCGAGGTGAAGCACATCTCCGGGCTCTCGCCATCTTGAAGATGGGGAGCCCTACCCTATCAGGACTAGGCTACTGCCCCCCTCCCACAGGATAGAGGCAGGATAGGGGGTGTACCCACCCCAGGACAGGGACCCATTGGTCCCTGCCCTTCACCTACCTGTAACTCCCCTAAATCTAGTATTTAGGGGCACCCTGAACCTTCCTTCCCCAGATTCAAAACTATGAAGAGCAAGAAGAAAGAAGACCTGCCCTGCAGCTGCTGAAAAGAGGAAGACACCAACTGCTTTGGCCCCAGCCCTACCAGCCTGTCGACCCTCGAATCTGCTCCTGCTCCAGCCCGGCATCTCTTGTGGCTAGCAACCTCACCAACCCCGGAGGACCTGGCTACCTTTTGGCTCTAAGCCCCTGGGACTCTACTCGAAACCTATCTCTAACCCCTGGCAGCAGCCCAGAACCGCGAACCCAGCACACACTGCACCAGCCGAGCCTGGCCAGTGCCGGAGTGAACAAAGACCCTGAGGACGACCCCACGGTGACTGTGACCCCGAGTCTGGCCCCCACGGACCTCCCTCGACACTCCTGAAGAAGCCTGCAGCCTCAGAACAAGGTGCCCCCCCCAACCGCGATCAACAGAGGGTAAGATTTCCCGACACCTAAAGGTACCCCTGCATGCGGCACCCCACAGCCCCCTGTGCCCAATCCCGTGGTACCTACCTATCCTCCAACTACCCAACTTACCTCTCGAAGTGGTGGTGGCACCTGAAGAGTCCTCGTCTCCGAGCTTGCAGTCCACCGAAGACACAGCCCGCACGATGAACACCATCCACTCCGGATCTCCGACTGACCCCTGCCCCCACCACGTCTTCAACAAGGCCGACTCCACCATCGAACCCCAACTCCGAGACGTCATCAACACCTCCTTCGACACCGCCACCTTCCCGGAGAGCTGGAAGCATGCAGAGCTCAGCGCCCTACTGAAGAAACCAACAGCGGACCCCACCGACCTCAAAAACTTCCGCCCCATCTCCCTCCTCCCTTTTCCTGCCAAAGTCATCGAGAAGATCGCCAACAGACAGCTCGCGGCCTTCCTCGAGACGAATGGATCCCTCGACCCCTCGAAGTCTGGTTTCAGAGCCAACCACAGCACCGAGACCGCCCTCATCGCAGCCACCGACGACATCCGAGCCCTCCTCGACAACAGGGAAACAGCGGCACGTCATCCTCTTGAACCTCTCCGCCGCGTTCGACACTGTCTGCCACTGCACCCTAGTCCAACGCCTCAGCAACACCGGCATACAAGAGAAGGCATTGAAGTGGATCATCTCGTTCCTCGCTGGAAGAACACAGAGTCCGCCTCCCCCCGTTTCGCTCCGAGGCCAACAAAGTCATCTGCGGCGTCCCGCAAGGATCATCACTCAGCCCCACCCTCTTCAACGTCTACATGAGACCTCTCGCAGCCATCGCACGCCAACACAACCTCAACATCATATCCTACGCCGACGACACCCAGCTGATCCTCTCCCTCACCAGAGACCCCGACACCGCCAGAACCAGCCTCCACAAAGGGATGAAAGACGTCGCCGAGTGGATGAAGAACAGCCGCTTGAAACTGAACTCAGACAAGACGGAGGTCCTCATCCTTGGACCATCACCCTCCGCCTGGGACGACTCCTGGTGGCCCCCAACCCTGGGCACCGCCCCAAAGCCGACAGACCACGCACGCAACCTGGGCTTCATCCTGGACTCCTCCCTCTCGATGACCAGACAAGTCAACGCTGTCTCCTCTTCATGCTTTCACACCCTCCGCATGCTCCGCAAAATCTTCCGATGGATCCCGATCGAAACCAGGAAGACGGTCACCCAGGCCCTAGTCACCAGCCGGCTGGACTACGGAAACACCCTCTAAGCCGGAACCACAGCCAAGCTACAGAAAAGACTACAACGCATCCAGAACGCCTCCGCACGACTCATCCTAGACATCCCTCGTCGCAGCCACCTCTCCGGCCACCTGAGGAACCTGCACTGGCTCCCCGTCAACAAGAGGATCACGTTCAGGCTCCTCACCCACGCACACAAGTCTCTCCACGACCTGGGCCCCAAGTACCTCAACGACTGCCTGATCTTCCACATGCCCACCCGCCAGCTACGGTCCGCCAGCCTCGCCCTCGCCGCCGTACCATGCATCCGAAGAGCCACCGCAGGAGGCAGATCCTTCTCCTACTTGGCTGCCAAGACATGGAACTCCCTCCCCATCCACCTTCGGCTGACCCAGGACCACCTCACCTTCAGGAGACAACTCAAGACCTGGCTGTTCGAGCAGTAGCGGCCCCCTTCCCCCAAGCGCCTTGAGACCCTTCCGGGTAAGTAGCGCGCTATACAAGTGTTATGATTGATTGATTTTTCTAAACCGGAGATTTCCCATTGAAATCCATTGAGCGCCCGAAGGCTCAAAAGCCCTCTGCACCCAGCCGCCCGAGTGGCCCTGGCAGTGAAAACTACACCTACCTACTTCCCCACTTGCCCTGAGTAAGTGACCAGGAGCCCAGCTCCAACAGCCACGTGGCTTGCTAGTCAGCAACCACCAAACAAGCCCCCCCCTATCCCTCATAGGATAACATTGGGCCTAACTCTCTATGCACCCGGCCGCCCTAGAGCCGCTGATGGTGAACCAACTGTACCTACCTGACCCTGGGAGACCCCCGAGTCTGTGCCCAGAACCTCAACTCTGCCAGTCGAGTACTTACCCTTAAACCGCAAACTCTATTT
Source organism: Triturus cristatus (assembly GCF_964204655.1). Taxonomy (NCBI): domain Eukaryota; kingdom Metazoa; phylum Chordata; class Amphibia; order Caudata; family Salamandridae; genus Triturus; species Triturus cristatus. Next base: position 925,344,489 of record NC_140588.1, read on the forward strand.
TCCTCATAGGGTAACATTGACTGGCTTTTTCCTGACATTTCTTCTAAGTGTGGACTTTTCAAATCTTCAAATATTCACCAAAAATCAGCCGAGTGACAAAAACGAATTTACTCAACTGCTCTTAGGTGAGCTCCCAGTGCTGGATCTTGGTGCCCAGCACTAACTCTGAAAAATACCTACAACTGTACTTACCCTTAACTCAATTTTCTTCCATAGGAAACCATTGACTGTTTTTCTGTGAAATTTCTTCTAAGTGTCGATTTCTGCAATCTTTAAATATTCTTTAAAAATCGTATAATATCTGAAAACGTAATTACTTACCTGTTTTGGATAAAGGTCCCAGTACTGTGTCTAGGCACCCAGTACTGGATTACAAAAGTAACGAGAACATACTGTACCTGTAACCTGAATTTTCTTCCATAGGAAATCATTGACTGTTTTCTCTGAAATATTTTCTAAGTGTCAACTTTTAAAAAAGCTAAATATTAGTTAAAAATCATTACAGTACTTAAGTCGCCTTTCATCACTTGAGTCTGAGAACTGACCCAGGACTGAATCTAGGATCCAGTCCTGGAATTCCAAAAGTAATCTTCCAAGTAATCTGTGCAAATAACTTGAATTTACCATTGAGCTCAATGTATTGTGGTGTTTAAAAATAGAGTTGCCTACTGCAACCACTTGTAACTGTTTACTAAAGCCTATTGCATATTGCAAAAGTATTTATATGAAACATCTCCTGTTGAGAAAGTATATTTTAAATCCAAGTGTTGGTTCTAAAATAAAACAAGCATATTTTTTATATATAAACCATTGGCCTAGAGTTCAGTTATTGAGTGTGTGAAACCATTTGCTGACTGAGTGTGTACAACAAATGCTTTACACTGTCCTCTGATGCTGCCTTACTGCTCGACCAAGCTACCACTTTAGAGAGTAAGGTTATATCTAACTTTAACCTCTGTCAAACCTTGGGGGACTGTGGACTCTGTACACCCTGTACCTATTAAGGAACAGTATATACAGAGCCACTTTCTCACAGTGGTGCATTATGCTTTCTTACTCGTCATAATGTGCCCTGTCATATCTGGCCAATAGCGCTTTAGTATTGGCGATACGCCATATATTGGCTGCTTGTGATGCAGTACGCTTTCCTGATGCGTCCAGTAGTTTTGACTCTTTGTCAGGTGGTGGTGCTTCGCATGACGCCTGGGAGTTTGCCCTTTTACGTGCGGTGGATACCACTAGAGAATTTAGTGGCGCTGGCCCTCTGATGTAGGAGGGATCTGTGGGGGCAGATTTGTATTTTTTCTCGATGTGCGGGTTAATGACCCTGGCCCCAACTGGGTCCTTAAAAACTTCTGGCGCATGCTTTACCACTTCTTTGAGCATAGGCAATATGGAGGTGGACCTATGTGTGGTGTTGAATGTGTCGAGGAGGAAATCTTCCTCCACGGGGTCGGTATGTAAGTCTACCCCGTGATAGTGTGCTGCCCTTTGCTGTAAATGGTTGAACCCCAATGAGTCTTCCGGTGGAGATGGTCTGGAAGGGTAAAGATCGTCTTGTGGGATGTTGGGGATATCATGGATATTGTAATCGTCCCATGGGTCTGGGGATCCTGTAGGGGTGGGGTCCCCTGTGGGTAGGTCCTGGGGCACATTCCCTGTGTCATCATATGGGTCCCTGCGATCATCATCGTGTGGAGAAGAGGTCAGAGAACGATGAGGTTGGGGTGGAGAATGCGGGGGGGGGGGGGAGGGGGGAGGGGGTGGAGGTGCGGGGGTGGAGGTGGGGAAGGTGGAGGAGGTGGAAGAGGTGGGAAAGGTATTCTGAACGGAGAGGTAGCAGAGTCCTTCCTCTTTGGAGGTGGAGGTGGAGCAGGCTTCTCCAAATGTCTCTTTTTGGTAGAGTGTCAAATGTCCAGTTTTTGGATCCTTGGTGAGTGTTTTTTGCAAGGGATTCGGTGTAAATAGGTCTGGTGAGGTTGGTCCGTCGGCGCCGGGGCCGTTGGCTTTTTAGGCTTTTCTGTGCCGGTTCGTTGTTTGGAACCCGGTTTGGGACCCTCCGGACGCTTGGTCGGCGCCGAGATAGGTTTCGGCTTCGAAGTGTCGGTGGCCTTGTGTGCTTTGGTCGGGACCGAAGGTGGTGTCGGTACCGAAGAGCTGGGTTTCGACCCAGAGTGCATCGGTGCGGGGCCCGGTGTCGAGATGGAGGCCGGCTTCTTTTTCGGTGCCGAAGCGTGATTATCGGCACCGACGGTAGGCTGGCCCGAGCCGCCGGAAAGCTTGCTTGGCTTCTTTACTGGGCCCGAAGGTGTGGTGTTGGAAGCAGTGTCCTTGATCTTGCCTAGGCGCGGAGGCGAAGGAGTGAACTGAGCCTTTTTCGGTGCCGGCAAGGGGGGGGGGGGGGGGGGGGGGAAATCAGTACTCCCGACCCTCTGCGCCGGGGTGATGTCCTCCACATCTGAGTCGTCTGCTTCGGAAGCGCTGACGAGGCCCTCGTCGGTGTAATGCTGTTCTGGAGTGTCGATGCCTTCTCCGAAGATGTCGTCCGGAATAGTCGTTGAGGAGTGCGCCATGGTTCTTCTGGCTCTTCAGTCCCGAATAGTCTTTTTGGACCGGAAGGACTTACATGCTAGACAGTCTCGAGCCTCTTGTTCAGGGGAGAGGCATAGATTAGATACCTCGTGGAGATCGGTGTAGGGAAATTTGGACCCACAGAGGGCACTTTTAGCCAGGACCGGAGCTTGGAGATGCCCGAAGGCCGCCGTCGATGACTGGAACCGAAGGTTTGTGCCGATGAGAAGGTGCGTTGATTGAAGAGATCGCTAAACAATACCGCGAATTGGGGTGAGGATTGCGCGTCGATCGTCGAACTGGAAGCTGTTCGGAACTGGAGCGCGAAGATTACATCCGAGCCCGATGGCGGAAAAAAACAATCCGAGGATGGAGCCGAAGCCCATGCGCAATACGATCCAAAGGTCACCGACCTCATGACTTCCAAAGACTTTCCAAGAGGAAAAACAAACTGCAAACATCCGAGCCCAACACCAGATGGCGATCTATGCACAAGTGTGTAATCTGCAGCTCATATGCCTCGAACAGACAGTTTTCAAAGTCAATAACCGCAAAGGACAGTTATAAAGAGGCTCAAAGGGAGCACACATCAAGTATGTAAGAACCAGGTTCAAGTCCCATTGAGGCATCACAAAAGGAATAGCAGGGAAAAGGTGAGTAAGGCCTTTGAGAAATTTATTGACTACGAAAGGCTGAAAGAGCAGAAAGGTAGCCCTTGATAGTGCCCAGAGCAGAGCCCTGCGGGGCCAAAGAGAGAAGGAACAAAAGGACCTCAGAAAGAGGATCTACAGCTTTCGCTGTGCACCATGCCACATTTTTTCTACCGACAGGCATATACAGTTTTAGTGGAGGGACACCTGGCTGTCAGAATCACATTACAGACTTCAGGAGGCAAGTCAAATGGAATCAGCTGTTGCCGCTTAATCTCCACGCAAGGAGGTGGAGGCTAGACAGGTTCGGGTGTAGGACCGTCCCCCGGTGCTGCAACAGATGATCCTCCCGAAGAGGCATTCGGATCGGGGATCCAATCTCATACGGAGTAGCTCGGGATACCAAACTCTTCGAGTCCAGTCCGGTGCCACAAGAATTACTTGGGCCCGGTCACGCCTGATCTTCTTCAGCACTCTGAGCAGGAGCGGTATAGGCGGAAAGGCATACAACAGACCAGAACTCCACTCGCGACAAAAAGCGTCGCCGAGTGAGTGCCACCTTGGAAATTCCAACGTGCAGAATTGCCGACATTGCGAGTTCTCTTCGTTGGCAAATAGGTCTAACCAAGGTTCTCCCCAATGCCGAAAGAGACCTAACTAAGGTTTTCCCCACTGCTGAAAGAGACCTTGTACCACCACTGAGTGAAGACGCCATTCGTGATCCAACATGCACCTGCAGCTGAGTTTGTCCGCCCTGGCGTTCAGGGTACCTGCCAGGTGTTGAACAACTAAGGAAACGCCTTGACGTTCCAGCCACGTCCAGAGACGTAGAGCCTCCTGACATAGGGTCCATGACCCCACCCCGCCCTGCTTGTTGCAGTACCACATGGCGGTGGTGTTGTCTGTTAACACCCACACTACTCTTCCCTTGACAGAAGGAAGGAATGCTTTCAGTGCAAGTAGGATTGCTCTGTGCTCCAAAAGGTTGATATGGAGCTTGGACTCTGCCGGAGACCAGAGGCCTCTGATCTCCGCCGTCCGTCACCACTGTGTGCTCCGGTTGGGGAAGGGAGAGGGATCTGCCACTGACCCAACGCTGGACTGTGAGCCACCACTGCAAGTCCTGCGCAGAGCCCTCCGAGATCTGGACGTAGTCGGACAGGTTTCCCAGATGCAGGGTCCACTGGAAATTCAGGTCTCACTGCAGGCCACCTGGCATGACTGATGAGCAGGATGCAGGAGGCTATGAGGCCCAGCAGCCTCAGGGTCTTCCTGACCGAAACCCAGGACGGACCAGGGCCGAAAGATCGGAATCGTAGCCCGAATGTCCCGGACTCGCTGTTCAGGAGGATAAACCTGAAACTGCGCCGTATCCAGAACTGCTCCGATAAAGAGGAGCTTCTGAGAAAGAACCAGGTGCGACTTCGGCATGTTTATGGAACACCCCAGCAAATGCAGGAGGTCGGCCGTAGTGTGGAGGTGGGAGACGACTGCCTGGGGCAAGCCCACCTTCAACAGCCAGTCATCGAGATATGGGAAGACTGAAACCCTGATCTTCGCAGATGAGTTGCGACCACCGCCATCACTTTCGTGAACCCCCTTGGGGTGCTGGTAAGGCTGAAAAAGAGCATGGTGAACTAAAAGTGCGCGTGGCCTACCGTGAACCGTAGGTAATGCCGGTGGGCTGGCAGGATGGGGATTTGAAAATAAGCATCCTGCAACTCCAACGCTACCAGCCAGTCTTGCGGGTCTAGGGCAGACAAGACCTGAGCAAGCGTGAGCATCTTGAACTTCTCCTTCCGGAGGAAGCGATTGACGTTCCGGAGGTCTAAGATAGGACGCATTCCCTTGTCCTTCTTTGGAACCAAGAAGTAGTGGGAGTAACAACCACGACCTACTTCTGGCGTCGGAACGTGCTCGATGGCCCCCTTGGCCAAGAGGGCCGCAACTTCCTGCTGGAGAAGTGCCAAGTGTTCCCCCGACATGCGGTGGCACTGAGGTGGCATGGATGGAGTGGTAGACTCTAAGGAGAGGGAGTAGCCCATTCGGACTATCTGTAGAACCCACCTGTCCGAAGTGATGGTGCGCCAGAGGGGGAAGTCATGGATAATCCTGCCGCCCACTGGCGTCTGGTGGGCCTGAAACACCGGACTAGGAAGGTTTTGAGGTGGTGGTGGCAGGTGTGAAGGTGGATTGACCAGCCCGCTGGGCACAGGATCCACCACGGCAGGCCTCACGACCGAGGCTGCGCTGAGGTTGTGGCTGCGCAGGCTGGCGGTTCTGAAAGGAACGTGCTTGGGTGCCTCGACCCTGACCTCGAAAGGAGCGAAAAGCAGACCCAGAGGGAGTGCACGTGGTGGTGAGACCCAAGGAATGGGTTGTAGCCCGAGTCTCCTTAAAGCGTTCCAGGGTGCTATCCGCCTTTTCACCAAAGAGGCGTGTGCCATCAAAGGGCATGTCCAACAAAGTGTTCTGGACATCCCCGGAGAAGCCAGTAGTCCTGAGCCAAGCATAACAGCAGAGCTCCACCATTGTGAAAAGAGCCCTGCCGAGGGAGTCGGCCATGTCAAGCCCACAACGGATAGTGACTTTAGCAGCATCTCTCCCCTCGGTAATGGCCTGGGAGAGCACCACCCGAGCTTCCACCGGGCACTGAGGCAGCACCTGTGCCACGGTGTCCCAACAGGCACGCAGTATTCACCGCCCGCAACCCGGAACTTGCAGAAGTGATAATCTTTTTCCCAAACTGCTCCAGTTTCTTAGATTCCTTGTCCGGAGGAGCAGAAGGGAATGCGCTCGGAGAGGCAGAGGCCTGGACAACCAGACTCTCAGGCGTCAGGTGTTGCGTGAGAAAGTTGGGGGCGCCGGACGATGGCGGCGTGCCACACCCTTATCCACAGGAACCCGTGTTGGGCTTGTTCCAGGTGATTAACAAGATGTCAGTAAGTGCGTCGTTGAAGGGTGGTAGCAGCAGCTCCGCAGACACCTTCCAGTACTCCCCTTCGTCCACCGGCTGTTTAAGTGGACAGTAAGGACGAGGTGCCCAGGGAAATGGGATTAACTCCCCACCTGGAATTGGAATCGGGGTATAAAACACCAATCCAGGCTCGAAGTAGTCCTGCGTCGTATCTGGCGCCGAGGCCGGAGTCGGCGTCACTGCGGGGTATCTTGCCGGCGTAGCCGGGGCCAAAGGCAGTGGCACGGGGGCAAAACCACCCAACGGGTCCACGGGGCCCGAAGGCACTCCGGAGGGACCCGATAAGGCAAACAAACGGCCCATGGCAGACAGGAAGACTTGTATTTCTTTCGGAGTTGCGTGCGGGCCCGTGAAGGGCAGGTAGGCCGCAGGCAACAAAGGAGGCTCCATCTGAGCAGCAGGAGAGTGACCGCCTTCCCCCTCCACCACGTCCCACGACCGGTGAGTGGTAGACAAAGAGTGACGTACCTTCTTCGACTTCTTATGGCGCCATGACTTATCTGTCCTCGATTCAGACGAGTGATGGTGCCGGCTCCGCGAACGGTCCCTCGACCTCCCACAGGAGCAGGACCTCGATCGGCACGGAACCGATTGCCGGGCCTCCAACAACTTTTGGGAACGCTTCCGCAAAGCTTTCGGCGCCATGGCCCGGCAATCAGGGCATGCCTCGGGGTCATGGGTGTGTTCCAAGCAGAAGAGACACATGCGTGCGGGTCCGCCACCGACATGTTCTGACGGCAGGCCGTACAGGACTTAAACCCGGGCATCCCTACTGCACCAGGAGTCGAGTACTCGACAAAACAAGAGAAACAAGTTCTCAGAAACCAAGTTAAAGTATTAACTAGGAGTACCGCTCTCTCGCGGATCTGCACTTGCTGGTGCGGAAAAAGAAAGAACTGACGTCAGAGCGTGTGGGCGCGTCTAAGTAGCTCCGACGACGTCAGCTCGGCGGCTACAACGCCAGCGCCGTACGCGGAGCCACACAATGATGCCTACCGACGCGCAGGGGTACTGCTGAGGAAAACTTTCCGGATCCAGTCTGACGCCTGGGGATAGTCTAAGGTAAGGTATCTATCACTAACGTGTCTCTTTCAGATATTAAAAAAAATTACACTTACCTGCTGCAGCTCTCGGTGAGAGAAGCCTTGGAGGTACCAGGAGGGTTGGAACTGCCGACTTCTCTCACTGATTGACCTTAGCTCAGCCAATGAGAGGAGGCAGTGGTCCTTACCTCGTCACAGAGTGAGATGGAGCCAGTAAGAGTTGCTAACCCTACCCAACTCTATGACGAGGTGCAGTGATAGACAATAGGCCCTGGGCACTTCTGGGCTTAAAACTGAAGCACCCAGGGATGAGGCTACTAATGAAGCTCCCCCTCATTGTGAGGGGGAGAGCATTGAGGTGCTTGGCCAGGCTGAAAAGGTCACACCAACAGGAGCGGTGACGTCTTCAGCCTGGCAAAGTTCAGCTCAGGCAGCAAGGAGCCTGCGCATTTAGCACATGTTTAGTTGCCGTCTGTCTGATGGCCCTTCTACAAGTAAAGACGGGCCACGGCTGCCTCTGCGCTACTTAAAGATGACACAAAAGTGCCACTAGACAAAACTCCACTCTCTCTCCAGCAGGTACATTAACCACCAAAGTTATCTTGACATTTTTATTGTTGCCTGAACATTGCTGGAGAGACAAACTCTGAAACAGGTGCCTTTAGACCCCTAAGATATAAAAAAAAAATAGCCCACCCCCCTTGAGTTTGATGCCTGGCGTGGTGGCACCAGTCGGACTACCCTAAAGCCAGCCCTGATCTCACTCAGTACAGTGACTATTTGCACCCAAGAAAAGAACTGGTCTACAGGTTGACCACGGAAGCATTCTCATAATTATACCAACTGGAAGCAACTGGTGATCTGTTAAACGTATGTTGGGCTTTCATTCTACAACTCAGTGCTTTTTGGGTAATATACAGTTAGGTGACCCAGTTCCCAACTTGTGAGATGCAAAGCTGCAAGAGCACCTGCAAAATCATATACCACTTTTGTGTCTCTGTATGTACAAAATATGTAAACTTGATATCTATTAAAATATGAGTATTATTATTTTCTATCTTCATTCTACTGGAATGTTAGAATTGCCTGACATTTCTTCACATTAGGCTTAAATCATGCCTCTCGTATTGACTACTGCAGTAAGATAATAAAAACTCATTTAAGTACTTCACCACCTTACATTTCTTTAAGAAAAAAAATGTAGGACTTTTACTTCCTAGAATGATTCTCATCTTGGAGTACATGCCATGACTTTTTGGAAACCACAATAAATTCTATGAGTACTCATGTGCGAATAATTAAACTATTTCCTGAAAGTCAAAAACAGCTAACATTCTCAGATGCACAATATCCACCTGAGTTAAACAAGCATTTAAAATGCAATAGGTCTCACCTTTGATTAAGTTAAAGCCATTTGCTTTGCTAATGGGATTGTATAGCCAAGCAAATGGCTTTAACTTAATCAAAGGCGAGACCTATTTCGCCTTTCATATCTGGATGAATGGACAGAAGCAGCAAAATACCAGTGGGGCAGCACACTATGCTAAGTTAGATTTTTAGCTTTAGTGTTTTAAGCTATGCCCTTTATTACACTGGCCATGCCCCTTTGAGGGACTCCCCTGTTTTTTCATCCTACTTAAAACCCTTCCCCTCCCTCTCCTTTGTCTGCTTTCTGCCCTCTGGGGCATTCATGAGCAGTCACTGCTGCCAGGGGAGAGGCTCACAGCTAATCGAGGCGGCGCCACTCCGCCGGGGAACAGACCTGTCCAATGGACAATCTCGGTTTCTTCAACACGGCTGCCGACAAACTTTCCTCTCCTGGCACTCTCTGTGCACCGACAGTGCTCTTTGACTGCACTCTTTCTGAATAACGTGATCTAGATTTATGTCCATGTTGCTCTGCTTGAGTGCGCGATGAAAAGAGCTTCGCTTTGGACCGCCCTTAGAATATTAGATGTGTCTGGTTTTAACGCTATATGTCTATGAGTTTGACCAATGTGCCTTACCAGCGTTTGTATTTTTTGTATGGTCCTGTATCTGACCTCTCTTACGGGTAACCAAGACGTGTCATTGCACTCTGGATTTACATCACCAACATCACAAGCTCACATTCCAGTTCTATGTTGAAGCCATCTTACTACTAACATCTAATTCTGTGATTGACCAACACTCCAAAGCAAGTCAGAGGGGAGGAGTAGGTCAGGGGCTGAGACGCTGCATGTCTACTTTAAAGCTTGTCCGCATTCGAAGGACGTCTGTAAGTATATGCTGACAGACATGCAGAGTTGTCTCCATTGTGTTCAATACAATACCACAGTTCCTGTTGTACTGTGCACAATGCTGTGCGTAAATGACATCATAGGTCTGCTGGGGCGCCAACCGGCAGAGAGAAAGACCTCCCCGCCCCCCTAGTCCTGGAGGAGTTAGGAATTACGGTGGCCGAAAAAGTGCCTGTATGCTGGGGTTTGGCGCTGAAACCATGGCAGCCCTTGAGTGCGTCGTTTAATGCAGGCCCATTGTCCTAAGTTCATCTCACTGATCGCAGGCTCTTTGAGGGCAAGCAGGTTAAGTCTGCATAGAGAAACATCTGCTCTGCTTCAGCCGATTTCTAGAAACAGATTTCAAACTTAATTCTGTATAAAAATGTCACTTGACAGTCTCCTAACTACGAAAGCCCATTGTTTTCGCCCACCTTCATTACAGTAACACTTGTCCAGAAACAGCGCAAGAGTGTATGCAGTACCTTAATAAAAACCACAGAAGAAACAAGCGGCAGTGAAAGCGATCGCTTTTTCGTTGCTATGACAACAAAAGCATCACAAGATGGCGTCGAGCTGTCCACAGTCCGACGGACAAGCGCATGCTGTCTGCTATGGACAGATGGCGAGAGCAGCCATGTTTGTCCATGCAGACGCGTGCATGCAAAGCCCTCCGCAGAATCGATTACAAAAGGTACTCGCAATAGCGAGAGCAACGCATGAGCTGCTTTCGTTAGGCAAGACCTAAAAAAGCAGCAGTGTCATCACAACCCCCATAGGAACCTTGCTCCACCCCCTCCCTCCCTTGCAGCGACTGGAGTCATTGAACAATCAATCCAATGCACTCACAGAGCTGAATGCAGTCTCGCAATACATTCCCAGTATTGCGCTGTAAGGTAACAGTTTTATGGCTCGAGTCTCAATGCAGCCAGGCCTGCCCGCCCCGGGTATCTGAATAAAAGCAGCCCCCTCCACAGAGAAATGAAGAGAGATTGAGAAAAACATTAGCGCTTACAACCCCGGACGAGGTGCTGAATAAACCACACTGCAAACCAAGTGTAACAGAGCGTCTTGACTCTGTTGCCAAAAAACATCCAGGTGGGTGCTTGCCCTCTTGCACTTCTCTTCGACAGGGGCCATTACTTCCACTGGGGAATGGCAGGGACAGGGAGCACAAAGGGGCGTCCCAGAGGTGTAGATGCATTAGATTAGGCCACAAGGCACCTTCATGGACCGGTGAAAGGCCTGTGTGAGCCGTGGGCGTGAAGGTATATTGGTTTCATCCTTGGGAATCCCTTTGTAGGTCGAGCCTAGGCAGCGCACATGTGCTGTCTGGAAGACTAGTTGTAAACAGAATCAGTAATGTAATCCCGCCAGCTGGTTGCCATTGGTTAGGTCCTCTGTTGCTCTTAGTTCCTGACTCCTAATTGATCCCCGCAGCCAATAAATCGGTTACGTTCCCGGGTGAGCAGCACCGGCTAAGTACAGTTTCCCTACATTTTCAGGGCTTATCACTTATAAGACAGAACTCTTTCTTCTGCTTCACTACACTACTCTACACAAGCGCAGCTCCTATCTTCGGTATCCCTGCTCTCGCTATCTATCTCCCCGCCCGTCGCTCTCACCCCACCACACCACTCTTGGCCACGCCACCACCACCTCCCGCCACTTATGGCCCATGTGGTGCCCTTCTCCCACCACCACCTCCTGGGGCACGCCACTCATGGCACGTGCTGTGCCCTTCCCCCGCTACCACCTTCCAGAGCATGCCACTCTTAGCCTGTGCGGTGCTCTTCCCCACTACCACCTCCCGAAGCATGCCACTTTTGCTCCTTCCATGACAAGGGGGCAGCAGAACACTGCACAACTTTTTGCCCAAGCAGTGCCCATCTCCCGCTACCACCTCCCAGGGCATGCCACTCTTAACCTGTGCTGTGCTCTTACCCGCTACCACCTCCCGGGACACGCAACTCTTGGCTTCTCCCATGACAAGGGAGCAGCAGAGACAAACTACACATTGTTTACACTCACATACTGCCATACTGACCTTCCTCCGCAACCCCCTCCCAGGGCACGCCACCCTTAGCCCATGCGGTGCCATTCTCCTGCTACCACCTCCCGGGGTATGCCACTCTTGGCTCCTCCCATGATTACATAGTGTTTAAACTTAAATGCTGCAATACTGACTTGTTATTTTTGTTTATTAGGTCACCACAGGAGCCCACGGAGCTTCAAAGTGTGCGCTCTCACCCTCCGTGTTGGTGTTGAGCTGTCCCCCCACCCTCCGAGCACGAATGCAACGTTTCCCTCAACCCATCCTTTCGCTGTGCATAGAGTGAGAAACCATCCATGTACTTATCTGGAAGAGGGAACATTTAGGACCTTTTCTATGGCATTACTGACCGGTTTGCAATGGTGAGTCATCCGTGACCCCTGCATACAACCAACACGTGTGTGACCCATGTGCTCATAGATGTTAACACCTGCACTCTAACTTAGGCAGGAGTGACCTCACCCCTTCATCCAGTATGACAAGCACTCATTAAGCTGGGCAGGACGCTTTGCAATCAAGCTTTTTTAGTTAAATTAACAAGTTATTTACCTTCGGTAACACATTATCTGGTAGAGGGAAGGGTTCTGAGCAGGTGTTCCTCTTTTCCAAATGAGTATTTTGTCGAAGGGTAATTCCTTATTCAAATAAACATTAATCCAGGTTGATTTGAGTGAAAATAATTATTTTTATTCACCACATTATGATAATTTCACTCGTTTTGGTCTTTAATAAAGCAAACTTTTTTTTTTAGGGAAAGTTAACAGCCGACACATGTTTCGCCCTATATGGCTAATACAGCCAGGGCTTTCTCAAGGCTAGACTTAACATTCTAACTTCATGGAATAAATGATGTGTCTGTACATTTTGAAGTTGTTAGTTGGACATTGTGATTATAGTCCAATATATTGCTTAGACAGATACAGTTCTTATAGTCCATTGTGAAGTTGTGCGTTCGAATGACATAGCGGCATAGCCATGCGTGGAATTTTGGCCAGATTGTTCATTATGATAGTCATTTAAAGCCAGTGATGCCACTCATGTTCTTTGAGGCCTTTTTTCATCGTTTGCAGGCCTGTGATCAGTGCACTTTCCTCCTTACGCAGGCATAGTTCTAGATTTCCGCCTCGTTTGTGTTGTTTCAATTTCTTGAGGTCAATGAAAGTAAAGTTACGTTGATGGCAATGTTGTATTAAGAAGTGTTCCACTAGAGGTTGTCTAGTGTCTGACTTGTGAATGTTTCAGTATTGTTCTTGGATTCGGATTTTTAAAGGCGTACTGGTGATCCCAATGTAGTGTAGATCACATGAACAGGATTACATTGGTGCTTTCACAATTAATGAAGACATTTATCTTGTGCAATTTGCGGTTGATAGTAACTTCTTGTGTTCTTGATTTGCCCAATTTGCATATCGAGAAGTTCGAGCTTGGAAGGACCTGGTTTTTTTTCCTGGAAATAAAACAGGGTTCTACCAAGCTGTTACAACCCAAAGGCTTTTACACTTGCTCGAACTGCTCGATATGTAAATTGGGCAAATCAAGAACAAAAGAAGTTACTATCAACGGCAAATTGCACAAGATAAATGACTTCATTAATTGTGAAAGAACCAATGTAATCTACTGTCGTACACCAAGGCCTCCGGATCCGGAATTAGAGACACATCCACCTAGCGGTCTCTTTTTTCCCCTACAGCTGCCGGGTTCCGAGGTTGCATAAGAGGGTGTTCAAACATGTAGCGGGCCCTTTAAGGATTCAGCAGAGGGCCTGGGACACACCTCCCGGAGGCCGGGCGAGCCGCATGCAGAGAGCGATATCAGCTGGGAAGACGCAAGAGGGTGTGTCCAATACCGGAAGGAAGAACGATCCTACAGCGAAACCCCTGACGACGCCGGAGGACGACAGCCGTTAGCACCGAGGAGTGGAGAACAGGACGGTTACCTGCCGAAGGAACCCCAGGACTACAAGGAAGACACATCACCCCGCCATGGCCCAGGAGGGTCGTGGCTTCAACGGGAGCGATCGCCTACGGGGATCCGGGTGGGCACGTCTGTCCCAGTACAAACGGAGGCTAATCGCTCCGCGCCGAGTCTGTGAGATCTGGTGACCGGCCGAGCGTATATTCAGTTTTCTTCCCCTACCCCCCTGGTGATGGATTTCCCATCCTACACGCTATACCGTAGGTGGTGTTGTGACCCTCACTCCTTCCCCGCATTGCCGGCCTCAAGCTGTTGCACTAATGATCGTGCTTCTTTCTTTTCTCTTTCTTGGTTTGCCCCGGTCGTGTATCCTCCCTCTCTGTTCTTGAGGGTATTATTTGAGAAGGTGCGACAGATTTCACAATCTCTCACCTCATGCCTAGGATATAGGCAATAAATAGATTCAATGTGTGGATCATCCACATGGACCCTTTTCTGCCCACAGGTATTACAAAGGCGGAAAAAGGCCTTTTTTGTCCGATATGATGTCCAGATTTGTTAAAGAGAAGAAACTGAGTAGCACTCAGGGAGACATCCCTTCCACACGACATGCGGTGAAAATGTGGAGAGAACTTGCCTCTGCTGGGAGTGTTCTAGAGGGTTCTAACAGCTAATTGGCTGAAGACAACATTTGGTTTTTTATTTATTTTTTTAAAAGGACATAGATAGGGTACGATTAGATGGCCTTGGGCCATTTTAGCCTATATATTATTTATGGCACTGCTTGTATATTTTACCGTGGGACTCCCAAATCGACGACCGGGAATGATTCAGGCATGTGAATCTATGAAAGATACCCCAATACTCGATAAGGCCCTTCGGCCCGTTCTGGCTCTGCCGATACTTGGGGTTTCGGCGAGGTCGGTGGATCGGAGGTATTGGGGTCCAGTGTTGTGGAGGCATCCGTAGGCATCATTAAGTATCTTGAAGAGTATTCTCTTCTCCACAGAGAGTCAGTGGAAGTCTGGCAGGTGTTGGGTGATGTGTTCTTGCCGAGGGATGCAGAGGACAAGTCTGGCTGCGATGTTCTGAATGGTCGGCAGTTTGCGGAGTAGAGACTTGTTGATTCTAGCGTAAAGGGCGTTCACGTAGTCTAGTCTGTAGGAAGCTGGCTCTGTATATACTATACCAAAGTGAAGTATAGTGTGCACAGAGTCCAGTGGAACCCCAAAGGTAGGCAGAGGTAAAAGTAGATAGCACCCTACTCTCTATTTGTGATAGTGTGGTCGAGCAGTAAGGCAGTATCAGAGGACAGTGTTAAGCATTTGTTGTACACACTCAATCAGCAAATGAATTCACACACTCAAAGACTTACAGTAGTAATACGGTTTGTAAACAGTTTGAATTGTAATTGTATACGCACTTTGTATTGACTTACATTATGGTTTCAGAGAAATGCAATACTTTGTAAATACAGTACATAGATTTGAATGAGCTTTTCAGTAAAATTACAGGCAAGTTACTTTTGAGGTTACGTTTCTTACTCAGAGTAGTATACCTAGATTCTACCCTGGGATATTTCCTGTAAACAGGTAAGTAAAATCGTTTTTGTTAGTACTATTTTAAAGAATTTCTTTAGGTTTTTAAACTCACACACACTTAGAAACTTTTCCAAGGAAAACAGTCAATGTTATCCTATGGAGGAAAATAGTGTTTACAGTTCAAAGGTTAGTACTTTGTTGTAGGAGTTGGTATTCTGGGGTTTGACTCAGGGGCACCCAGGGTGAAGGATGCACTCTTGTTACATCCTCAGCAGCACTAGGGCGGCCGCATGCAGAGTGCTGAGGCCCAATGTTGTCCAACAGGGGATAGAGGGCCTCCGGTTGGTGGCTGCTGACGAGAAGGCCATTGGGTTGTGGGAGCAAAGCTCCTGGACATAAGCTCAGGGCAAATGGAGGTTTAGGCCAGCACAAAAGTTGCACCTGCAGCGGCACTGGGGGGGCGGGGTGCAGAGTGCTGTTTTGGCGTCGGAAGCCCTGTAGCTTTCAATGGGGGAGTCTCCGGTTTGCAAAAGCACTGCAGGCTCAGGAACGTAAGTCTTCTGGGTGCGACCACCACATGGAGAGGTAAGTTGGCATATTGAGGTTTTTGCTTAGGCACCGTCGGTTGGGCCACTCAAGATCGTGGGGCATCGGGTGCAGAGGTGCCTTTTAGGTTCGGATCTTCGTACCAACTCATGGTCGCAGTTGGGGGGACCTTCCGGATTTAGGCTGCAGGCATCGGCTGGAGGCCTCAGGCAGGTCAGGGCTCGCTGGATCTCAGTTCAGGGAGACCTCCTCGAGGTGTTTGCCCACTCGAGCTCGGGCCGTGGACGGCGGGTGCAGAGTGAGGCAGATTTGAGGTGCCCGGCCGGAGCCAGAGGTTGCAGATGAACAAATCTGGTGTTCACGGGAGACACAGTCTTTGTGGTTGAAGGCAGGCAGGTCCTCTGGAGTTTGAGGTTGCTGGCTGCAGGATACACTGGGATTTTGCAGGAGCAGGTTCGAGGTTGAGACAGGCCGGTAGGGTTGAGTCCAAGTCAGTGGACGTCTTCCTCTTGCTAGCTTCGGCACGGTTGTTCGGTCCTCCTTTTCTTGTAGTTGGGCCTGGTCTGACTTCTTGGTTCAGGGCTGCCCCCTAAATACTGTATGTCGGGGCGTTTTAGGGGTCTCGAGGTCCGTAGCCAATGGGCTACTGACCTTAGGGTGACTTCACCCTTGGTGTGCTCATCCCACAGGGTGACTACAGCCTTGGGGTGCTCATCCCACGTGGGGGTGTCAGCACAATCCCTAATCCTGATTGGGGAGTGTCTCCCATCTGCAAGATAGCTGGCACTGAAGAGTGAAAGACACACAATTGATGGACGGAATGCAGAACAAATAAAAACATTCACCACCAGTCAAGAAATCTGGGTTAAATCCATCATTCTTTTGCTCACCATGCCACCCCAGTTTAGACCTGGCTATATGCAAATCAGTCTTGACCCTGTGCCTCATGGGAACAGTCCAGTTCGAACTGCAAACCAGGTCCTCCCTGGACCGGAAACAAGCATCCTAGGACCAGTTTCGGGGTTTCACCCCTCTTCAGCCAGGATAGCTTGATTCCAGTGGCACAGTGAGCCCAGAACCCACGTCTGGGCATACCTGGCGCACTTAGGGCGAGAAAGCAAGAGACACACAATTGATGGACGGAATGCAGAACAAATCAAAACATTCACCCCCAGTCAAGAGATCTGGGTTAAAACCATCATTCTTTTGCTCACCATGCCACACCAGTTTAGACTGCCACTGGAATCAAGCTATCCTGGCTGATGAGGGCTGAAAGCCTGAAACCGGTCCTAGGATGCTTGTTTCCAGTCTAGGGAGGACCTGGCCTGGCAGTTCGGGCTGGACTGTTCCCATGGGGCACAGGGTCAAGACGGATTTCGGCTGGGTCCAAACTGGAATGGCATGGTGAGCAAAAAAACGATGGATTTAGGCCCAGATCTCTGTACTGGGGTGAATGTATGACATTGTTCTGCATTCTGTCCATCAATTGTTCTTTTGGCACTGAAGAGTGGGCATCACCTCGCCTCCCCCACCTGAGGGGTGAAGTTGGCAGAAGTATGCACACCTTCGTGCTAGCTAATTTTTCCCGCCTGTCTTCGCACTGAAAAGGACGGGAGACAGGAAGGGGGCCTGCTCCTGATAGCAGGAGAGGCTGGGGATTGCATTACAAAGGCGCAAGGCCTTTGAAGCTCCCCTGCCACAATTCGCTCTTCCTGGCCTGGGGGAGTTGTGAACACCTCACCCAGGAAAGGCTTTGTTTCTGGGCTCAGGGAGCGAAGGCTCACACCCTAGGGGTCCAGAAACATGTCTTGTGGTGACAGTTTGGTGTGTACCAGTCGACCAAGTTACTTACCTTGGAAACATTAGTGTTAGATTCCTTACCTTAGAATATCCCCAGGCATCAGACTGGATCCGGAAAGTTTTCGCTAGCAGTACCTCTGCGCGTCAGTAGGTGGCGTCGTGCGGCTCCGCGTCCATCGCTGACGTCGTATGCGCCGAGATGACATCACGGAGACTACTTATGCGCCACCCATGGGTGCTGACGTCAGTTCTGTACACGACTTTCCGCGCCAGGAACGCAGAGCCATGCAAGACACTGACCACTGGTTCATAAAACTAGGGCCGTAAAAGGGTTGACCTTAACTCAAGTTATTTGCAATAGATTACTTTCAGGATTACTTTTGTAAATCCAGGACTGGATCCTAGATTCAGTCCTGGGACAGTTCTTAGAAACAAGTGATAAAAGTCGACGTAGTTACTGTTATAATTTTTAGGCAATATTTTGCTATTTTAAAAGTTGACACTTGGAAGAAATTTCATAGAAAACAGTCAATGATTCCCTATGGAAGAAACTTCAAGTTGCAGGTATAGTATGTTCTCATTACTTGTGTAATCCAGTACTAGGTGCCTAGACTCAGTACTGGTACCTCTATCTAAAGCAGGTAAGTAATTACGTTTTCACAGTTAGCACGAATTTTAAAGAATATTTAAAGTTTGCAAAAATCGACACTTAGAAGAAATTTCACAGAAAAACAGTCAATGGTTTCCTAAGGGAGAAAATTGGGTTACTGGTAAGTACGGTTGTGAATATATTTCAGGGTCAGTGCTGGGCACCAAGATCCAGCACTGGGATCTCTCCTAAAAGCAGGTGTTTTCGTTACTCGGCTGATTTTTGGTGAATATTTTAAGTTTTGGAAATTCCACACAAGAAATTTCAGAAGAAACCAGTCAATGTAACTCTATGGAGAAAGGAATATGCTACTTACCAGTATGCATCTGTTCTTGGCATGTAGAGCTGCAGAGTTGTACACTTAGCATAGATCGCCATCTGGTGTTGGGCCCGGATGTTTGCAGTTTGTTTTTCTTCTTGGACAGTCTTTGGAAGTCACGAGTTTGGTGACTCCTCCTTCGGTCCGTACTGCGCATGGGCTTCGGCTCCATCCTCAGATTGTTTTTCGCCAACAGGGAAATGATGGAGCTTGGTAATCACAGTGAGAAACCCATGTGTGTAGTATCTAAATAAGATGTACTGGAACGGATACAGGTAGCCGGGGAGGCGGGTGGGCGTGTACAACTCTGCAGCTCTACATGCCAAGAACAGATGCATACTGGTAAGTAGCATATTCCGTTCGAGGCATATGAGCTGCAGATTGTACACTTAGAATAGATTATATAGCAGTACCCAACCCTAGCGGCGACCACCGGTATCCGTTGCAGTGGTTTGAAATAGTGTCTTTAGTACAGCCTGGCCCACTCTAGCTTGCTGCTTGGAATGCACATCTACACAGTAATGTTTTGTGAAGGTGTGCGGTGTAGACCATGTGGCTGCTTTGCAGATGTCATCTAAGGGTATATTCCCTAGAAAGGCCATAGAAGCCCCTAACTTTCTTGTATAATGGGCTTTAGGCGGAACAGATAATGTTCTTTTAGCCTTTTGGTAGCACATCTGTATGCATTTTACAATCCACCTAGCTATCCCTGATTTAGAAATGGGGTTGCCTTTATGTGGTGGAGAGAAGGAGACGAACAATTGTTTAGTCTTCCTGAAGGGTTGCGTTCTTTGTATGTAGTATAGCAAGGCCCTTTTTACATCGAGTGTGTGTAAGGCTCTTTCTGCAACAGATTGAGGTTGCGAGAAGAAGACAGGTAATTCCACCGATTGATTGAGATGAAAGGGGGAAATGACCTTGGGCAGGAACTTCGGATTTGTGCGAAGTATGACCTTGCTGTGATGTATTTGTATGAAGGGTTCTTGTATAGTGAACGCTTGTATTTCACCAACCCTTCTAAGGGAAGTGATAGCTACGAGAAAAGCTGTTTTCCAGGTGAGAAACTGTAGCTTGCATTTATGCATTGGTTCGAAGGGCGGACCCATTAGTCGTGTAAGAACTAAATTTAGGTTCCATACAGGGGAAGGTGGTGCCCTGGGAGGAATTACTCGTTTAAGGCCTTCCATGAAGGCTTTAATAGCGGGCACTCTGAAGAGAGATAAATGCTGTCTGTTTTGTAGATAAGCAGCGATCGCTGCTAGGTGTAGGCGTATGGATGAATATGCCAGGTTACACCTGTGAAGATGGAGCAGATAGCATATGATGTGCTGTATGGATGCATCTAAAGGGTTGATTGTATTGTTACGGCAGTAAATAACAAATCTCTTCCACTTTGCGGCATAACATGCTCTAGTGGTAGGACGTCTGGCTTCCATGATGATGTTCATGCAATCAGGGGGAAGGTTAAGGTATCCGAATTCTAGGATTTCAGGAGCCAGATCGCCAGGTTGAGCTGAGCTGGGTCCGGGTGCCTGATTTCTCCATGGTTCTGGGTTAGGAGGCATGGGGATAGGTGCAGTTTTTGATGTGGTACCACTGATAGTTGTAGTAGCGTGGTGTACCACGGCTGCCTGGCCCACGTCGGAGCTACCAGAATGAGTGTGAGGGAGTGCTGTTGTAGCTTCCTGACCACTAATGGAATTAGTGGGAGAGGTGGAAAGGCGTATGCAAATCTGCCTGACCAGTTCATCCATATCGCATTGCCCTTGGACAATGGGTGTGGGTATCTGGCGGCGAAGCTTGGGCATTTTTTGTTTTCGTGGGTGGCGAAGAGGTCTATCTGAGGATACCCCACTGTTGGAAGAATGGTTGAAGAACTTGCGGATGCAGTTCCCATTCGTGTAGTTGTTGCGTTTGTCTGCTGAGCAGATCTGCCATGGTGTTTTGTACGCCTGGAACGTGTTGTGCCAGGAGAAAGATGTTTTGGGGAATTGCCCATCTCCATATGCTCTGGGCTAAGCGGGAGAGCTGGGGAGAGTGTGTCCCTCCCTGTTTTTGGATATAATACATTGCAGTCATGTTGTCTGTGCGAATGAGGACTGCTTTGCCCGAAATCTGTTTTTGGAAAGATTTTAGGGCTAGAAAGATCGCCAAGAGCTCCAGATGGTTGATGTGGAGCAATTTTTGCTGTGGCGTCCATAGACCTTGCATTGTGAGGTGTAGGAGGTGCGCTCCCCAGCCGGAGAGCGATGCGTCCGCTGTTAGAATCACCTGAGGAACCGGGTCCAGGAACGGCCGCCCTTTTGAAAGGTTTGTGGTGTTCCACCACTGCAGAGAGTGATGTGTGCGGCCGTCCACCAACACCAGATCCGTCAGCTGACCCTGGGCCTGGTTCCACTGTTGTGCTAGGCACTCTTGAAGTGGACGCATGTGTAGTCTTGCATGGGGCACTATAAAGATGCAAGACGCCATCATTCCTATGAGCTTCATGAACACTCTTGCTGGAAGAGAGTGTTGGGGAAGGAATGTTTTGCGTAAGGCTTGAATGCTTGTGATTCTGGCTGTGTTTGGATAGGCAATACCTTTGGAGGTGTCTATAGTGGCCCCGAGGTATTGCTTTGTGTGAGATGGTATGAGGTGGGACTTTTGGTAGTTCACCGAGAAGCCTAGCTGGTGGAGCAGTTGGATGGTGCTGTTTGTATGCTGCACGCATTGATGGTAAGACGCGGCTTTTATCAGCCAGTCGTCTAAGTAAGGGAAGACGTGAATGTGTTGACGTCTGAGGTGTGCTGCTACTACCGCTAGGCATTTGGTAAACACCCGTGGTGCGGTGGTGACCCCGAAGGGGAGAACCGTGAATTGGTAATGTTGCCCGTCCACCACGAACCTGAGGTATTTCCTGTGAGAGGGGTGTATTGGAATGTGAAAGTATGCGTCTTTCAGATCCAATGTTGTGAGAAAGTCTCCCTGACAGAGGAGCGGGAGGACTTGTTGTAGGGTGACCATATGGAAATGGTCTGAATGTATGTAGGCATTTAGAGGCCGGAGGTCCAGAATGGGCCTGAGGGTCCCGTCTTTCTTTGGTATTAGGAAATATAGGGAGTAAACCGCTAGATTTTGCTGATTGATGGGGACCTGCTCTATAGCGTGTTTTTGGAGGAGGGAGAGTACCTCCTGTTTGAGCAGTGTGGAATGTTCTTGAGACATTGGGCGGTGCCTTGGTGGGATATTGGGTGGGGTAGATGTTAGCTCAAGACAGTACCCTGACCGAATGATTTTGGTCACCCATTTGTCCGATGTTATGGACTCCCATGCGTGGATAAAGTTTTGTAGTCTGCCCCCGACCGGAGTGGAATGGTCTGGGGGGAGCGGAGGGAAGTCATTGTGTGGGCGGGGTGGCAGAACGGGTGTTGTTAGTTTTGCCCCTGCCCTTATTGTTGTTGCCTCTGTAACCACCCCTTTGGTTGCCCTTTGAAAAGGTATTTTGAGGAGGGGATTTGTAGGAGGTAGAGGTGCTATCGGTGGAGAAGCCTCTGCCTGTGCCACGAAAGGAGGAGCGTCGAAAGGAACGTTTAGACGCTTGTGTTTGGAGTGCCCCCATAGACTTTGCTGTGTCTGTGTCCTTTTTCATCTTTTCCAACGCTTCGTCTACCTTGGGCCCAAAGAGCGTTTGTTGGTCAAAGGGGTGATTGAGTATGGACGCCTGGACTTCAGGCTTAAACCCTGAGATCCTGAGCCAGGCATGGCGACGAAGCAGGACACTGGTATTTATGGCTCTAGAAGCAGTGTCGGCTGCATCGAGGGCACACTTAATGGAGGTGTTTGTAATGAGTTTACCCTCCTGTATTAGCTCATGAGCCCTACGCTTGTGTTTCTCGGGGAGGTGCTGCATAAGAGCCTCAAGTTCATCGTAGTGTGCTCTGTCATAGCGCGCAAGTAGCGCTTGTGTGTTTGCAATGCGCCACATGTTTGCAGCTTGAGAGGCGGTGCGCTTGCCAGACGCGTCTAGGAGTTTGGATTCCTTGTCTGGCGGTGGGGCTTCTCCTGAGGACTGGGAGTTAGCCCGCTTTCTAGCTGTAGAGACAACTAGGGAATCTAAGGGAGCAGGGCCCTTAATGTATGCAGGGTCTGTGGGTGCCGCCTTATACTTTCTCTATTCTAGGGTTTAGTACCCTGGCCCTGACAGGGTCTTTGAACACCTCTGCGGCATGCTTGGTGACACCCTTAAGCATGGGTAAGATAGAGGTGGATTTGTCCTGTATGTCGAATGTATCCAGTAAGAAGTCGTCTTCCACTGGTTCAGTGTGCATGTCCACCCCATGGTAGTGTGCTGCTCTCTGCACTAAATGATGGAACCCTAAGGAGTCCTCTGGAGGAGACGGCCTGGATGGGTATAGGTCGTCCTGAGGAATATCGGGTACATCAGGGTTATTATAATCCTCCCACGGGTCTGGGGTCCCTGGTGGAGTGGGATCCATTGGGGCGTCCGCCGGATAATTGTCCGGGTCCCCGTCGTCCGGATCTGGGGACGGGGCCGGAGAGTAGTGAGGTAAAGGTGGCGGAGACCTGGGAGGGGGAGGGGGTGGAGGAGGTAGGGGAGGTGGTAGTGGGGAGGGCACTCTGAGGGGAGAAGTAGCAGAGTCCTTCCGTTTGGGTGGTGGAGGAGGAGCCGGAGTATCAAGGCGTCTTTTCTTGATAATTAAAGTCAATAGTCCAGTCTTTGGATCTTTGGACAGAGTCTTTTGTAGAGGGTCTGGTGTAAACAGAGCCAGTGGCGTCGAATCGTCCGTCGGCACCGGTGATTTCGGAACCGAGGACTTCGATGGTTTGTGTGCGCCATGCTTTTTTGGGGCCTCCGGTTTTTTCGGCGTCGAAGGAGTTTTCGGCGCCGGAGCGTCGGTGCCGACAGATTTATGTTTGTGTTTGGTCGGCACCGAGAGTCCAGGCTTCGGCACCGGTGGCTTCGGAGTCGAGCTGGATATTGCTTTCTTCGGTGCCGGATGCTGTTTTTCGGCACCGGGCGTCGGCTGGCTCGATCCCGAGCTGCCGTGAGACTTTGGATGCTTCGACACCGAGCCCGAAGGTGGGGTGATCGAAGCTTTGGTCTTGGTTTTGCCCAGGCCGGCAGGCGAGGGAGTAACCTGAGTCTCTTTGGTTTTGGGCGCGGGGGTGGGAGGGGGCACAGTACTCACGGCCCGCTGCGCCGGTGTGATGTCCTCCACATCGGAGTCGTCGGCCTCGGAAGCGCTGACGACGTCTTCTTCCTGCTCGGTGTGTGTTTGCCCCGAAGCTTTGGCGCCATCTCCGAAGATGTCCGGTGGAGCTGCAGACGATGAGTGCGCCATGGTGCGTCGAGCTTTTCGATCCCGGATGGTTTTCTTCGATCTAAAAGACTTACAGGCGGGGCAGTCTCTGGCCTCGTGTTCTGGAGAGAGGCAAAGATTACACACCTGATGGAGGTCGGTGTGGGGAAATTTAGACCCACATTTTGGGCACTTTTTGAACGGAGTCCTTTCCATCGGCCGGGACCGGAGTCGAGGAGGGCCCGAAGGCCGGTGCCGATGTACGGGATGGAGAAAAGTGCCGCTTCGAGAGATGAAGATGATGATGAAGAAACTCGAAGAAACGAGGATTTTCCGTCGAGGCTGGAACCGTAGAAGTTCGAAGCCGGAGCACGAAGTATCACATCCGAGCCCGATGGCGGAAAAAAACAATCTGAGGATGGAGCCGAAGCCCATGCGCAGTACGGACCGAAGGAGGAGTCACCAAACTCGTGACTTCCAAAGACTGTCCAAGAAGAAAAACAAACTGCAAACATCCGGGCCCAACACCAGATGGCGATCTATGCTAAGTGTACAATCTGCAGCTCATATGCCTCGAACATTGAGTTATCGGCTGTTGGGTAAGTACTCGACTGGCAAAGTTAAGGTTCTGGGCACAGACTCAGGGGTCTATCAGGGTCAGGTAGGTACAGTTGTTACACCCTCACCGGCGCAGAGGCAGCCGGGTGCAGAGTGAGTTAGACCCAATGCTATCCTATGGGAGGCAGGGGGGCCTTGGTTGGTGGCTGCTGACTAGTAAGCCACGCGGCTTTGGGAGCTGTGCTCCTGGTCACTTGCTCAGGGCAAATGGGGAAGTAGATAGATGTAGAGGTTACACTGCCAGGGCCACTCGGGCGGCTGGGTGCAGGGTGCTTTTGAGCCTTCGGCGCTCAATTGATTTCAATGGGAAAGCTCCTGGCTGAAAAAAGGCTGCAAGCTCGGGGACGAAGATTCTTCAGGTGCCACTACCACTGCGAGAGGTAAGTTGGGTAGTTGGAGGATAGGTAGGTACCCAGGAGTTGGGCACAGGGGGCCGCAGGGCGCCGGGGTGCCTTTTGGTGTCAGGAAATCTTACCCTCTGTTGATCACGGTTGGGGGTGTAGCTGGTTCTGAGGCTGCAGGTGTCATCAGGAGCGTCGAGGGAAGTCATTAGGTGCTGGACTCGGGGTCACAGTGGCCGGGGGGTCGTCCTCGTGGTCTTTGCTCACTCCGGCACAGGCCAGGCTTGGCGGGTGCAGTGTGTGCAGGGTTCGCGGTTCCGGGCTGATGCCAGGGATTAGAAGCTGATTTTGAGCAGAGCCTCTGCTCATGGGAGTTCCAGGTGCTTAGAACCAAAAGATAGCCAGGTCCTCTGGGGTTTGTGAGGTTGCTGACCACAAGAGGTACCGGGATGTAGCAGGAGCAGGTTCGAGTGTCGACAGGCCGGTAGGGCTAGGGCCAAAGCAGTTGGTGTCTTCCTCTTCTTAGCAGCTGCGCGGCAGTTCTTCTTTCTTCTTGCTCTTCTTTGTATTTTGGAATCTGGAATCTGGGGATGGAAGGTTCAGGGTGCCCCTAAATACCAGATTTAGGGGTGTTACAGGTAGGTAAAGGGCAGGGACCAATGGGTCCCTGTACTGGGGTGGGTACATCCCCTATTCTGCCTCTCTCCTATGGGAGGGGGGCAGTAGCCTAGTCCTGATTGGGTAGGGCCTTCCATCTTCAAGATGGCGAGCGCCCGAGATGTGCTTCACTTCGCCTCCCCCACCTGAGGGGTGGGGTTGGCAGGCTGGCACATCCCCTGTCCTTATTTGGGGTTTCTGGCCAGGCTTCCCGCCAGAGAGGGGGCTGCAAGTGCCCTGGGGAAGCTCACAGAGGTGGCATGCCTTTGAAGATTCCCCCTGTCCATCCTGGGGGAGGAGACCTAGCACCTCGCCCAGGATGTGCATTGTTGCATACCCAGGAGAGCAGGGGCTCTCCTACCCAGGGGTCCAGCAACGGGTCTGCTGTGTGGCAGCATAGGCAGCCTCTCAGACCAGACGTGGATTGTAGGTTAGGTCTCAAGGGGCATCTCTAAGATACCCTCTGTGGTGCTTGGTACATTAAATCCCACACTGGCATAAGTGCGGGTTTAATGTGCTGAGAAGTTTGATACCAAACTTCTCAGTCTTCAGTGCTGCCATTATGGTGCTGTGGAGTTTGTGTTTGACAAGCTCCCAGCACCATATACTCTTAGCTGGTAGCACTGCACTTACAGGACCCAGGAATGGACCTGGGTACTGTAGGGGCCCAGGGCTCCTGCCTCTGTACCCACACTACTGGCATAGGGCACCCAGCTAGAGGGGTGGCTGATGTATGCCAGGGCAGTGTAGGTTGTGGGCATGGCACACAGGGATGTGTGCCATGTCGACTCTCTGTTTTGTCTTGTATCCAGACACTCAGCCTGCAAGAGCAGTGTGTGTGTGTTAGGGTACAGGACCTCAAAGGGTGGCACAATGAGTGCTGCAGCCCTTAGAGGCCTTCCCTGGTCACAAGGCCCTGGGTACCTAGGGTACCATTTACCAGGGGGTGACATGTGGCCAGGGTTTGCCAATTTGGGTTTGAGGTTTTTGTAGGGAAGGAACATAGGCCCTGGGCACCTGATTGGCAGGAGTCCAGGGCACACTCAGTCAAAGTACATTCAGCAAAAAGTGGGGGCATACCATGCAAGAAAGATGGCACTTTCTCACAGGGTCTGCGAACAAGATTACACCAGAAAGTCACAGAGAACAGAACGGCCAAAGAAGCCGTCTCTCCAGACTTGGCTGTCAAGGCAATAATGCCTGGTAAAGGTATGCAGCGAGGACCACATAGCTGCCTGACAGATATCCTGCAAAGGGACTCGCAGTCCCAGAGCCGTAGTGGCTGCTGTCGCCCGAGTAGAATGGGCACGCAGCTCCACAGGAGGTTCCTTTTTAACCAAGGAGTAGCAGGCTTTAATACACAGAACGACTCACTGAGAGAAGGTTCGTTTGTGCACAGCCCGACCTTTCTTGGCGCCCACGTAGCCAACAAAGAGTTGATCATCCACCCGGAACTGTTGTGTGCACGTCAGATAGAACGACCACGCACGTTTTGGCTCCAGACGGTGGAGCCTCTCTTTCAAAGGTGGAAAGAAGGTGGCCAAAGTGATGGTCTGCCCGATGTGGAAGGACGTGACAACCTTTGGCAACAAAGAAGGACAAGTTCTTAAAACCACCTTGTCCGGATGAACAGAAAGGAAAGGAGGTTTGGAAGAAAGCTCTTTCTTCCAAACCTCCTTTCCTTTCTGATCACCAACTCTTCTGGCAGAGGTGATAGCTACCAGGAAATCAGTCTTGAGAGAAAGAAGACGCAAAGGACAGTTATGAAGGGGCTCGAAGGGGGCGCACATCAGTTATGTCAAGGTTCAAGTCCCATTGAGGCATTATGAATGGCACGGGAGGAAACGTGTGCGTAATCCCTTTCAGAAAACGGTTAACAGGGGACGTAAAAAGTGAAGGCTGATCTGGAAGCCGTAGAAAGTCGGAGATGGCCGAAAGATAACCTTTGATAGTGCCCAGAGCAGAGCCCTGCTGGGCCAAAGAAAGAAGGAACAGAAGGACTTTGGAAAGAGGGGCAGAAAGGGGATCCACAGCCTTAGCTGTGCACCATGCCCCTAACTTGTTCCACCTGCAGGCGTATACCGTTTTAGTGGAGGGACGCCTGCCTGCCAGAATGACATCACAGACTTCGGGAGGAAGATCGAAAGCTGTCAATTGTCGCCGCTCAATCTCCACGCGTGGAAGTGCAGGCTGGAGGACCGTCCCATGCTGCTGCGACAGAAGATTCTCCCGAAGAGGCAGTCGGATCGGGGGATCGATCGCCATGTTGAGTAGCTCGGGATACCAGTATCTTCGTGCCCAATCCGGAGCCACAAGAATGACTTGGGCCCGGTGGCACTGAATCTTCTTCAGCACTCTGGGCAGAAGTGGAATAAGCGGAAAGGCGTACAACAGACCGCAACTCCACTCGCGACGAAAAGCATCGCCGAGCGAGTGCCGCCTTGGAAACTTCAACGCGCAGAACTGATGACATTGCGCATTCTCTTCGGTGGCGAATATATCTAACCAAGGCTCTCACCACTGCTGAAAGTGACCATTCGTGATCCATCAAGCACCGGCGGCTGAGTTTGTCCGCCCTGGCGTTCAGAGAACCTGCCAGGTGTTGAACCACCAAGGTGATGCCTTGATGTTCCAGCCTAGTCCAGAGGCGCAAAGCCACGACCACGACCTCACCCCGACCTGTTTGTTGCAATACCACATGGCGGTGGTGTTGTCCATGAACACCTGCACTACACTTGCCCGGACAGAGTGAAGGAATGCTTTCAGTGCAAGTCAGATCATCCGGAGCTCCAGAAAGTTGGTATGGAGCCGGGACTAGTCTGGAGACCAGAGGCCTCTGATCTCCGCCTCTCTCAAGTGGCCACCCCATCCCAGGAGGGACGCATCCGTCACCACTGTGTGCTCCGGTTGGAGAAGGGAGAGGGATCTGCCATTGACCCAATCGCGATTCGTGAGCCCCCACTGCAATTGCCGTACAGTGCCCTCCGAGATCTGGACATGATCTGACAGGTTGCCCTGATGCTGTGCCCACTGGAAGTTCAGGTCCCATTGCAGAGCCCGCATATGCCACCTGGCATGTCGCACTAGCAGGATGCAGTAAGCCATGAGGCCCAGGAGCCGGAGGGTCATCCTGACAAACCCGGGATAGAGGCTGAAAAATCTGGATCATACCCTGAATATCCCAGACTCGCTGCTCGGGAGGATAAACCCGAAACAGCGTTGAATCCAGAACCGCTCCGATGAAGGGAAGATTCTGAGAGGGACTCAGGTGCGACTTTGCCAGGTTGATGGAGAACTCCAGCAAATGCAGGAGGTCGGCTGTAGTCTGAAGGTGGTTGACGACTGCCTGGGGTGAGCCCGCCTTCAGCAACCAGTCGTCGAGGTAACGGAAGACTGACACCCCTGACCTGCGCAGGTGAGCTGCAACCACCGCCATCACCTTCGTGAACACCCGAGGGGCGCTGGTAAGGCCGAAGGGGAGCACAGCAAACTGAAAATGCTCCCTGCCTACCGTGAACCGCAGGTAACGCCGGTGGGCCAGCAGGACGGGCATGTGAAAATATGCATCCTGCAAGTCAAACGCTACCATCCAGTCTCCAGGGTCGAGGGCAGCCAAGACCTGAGCCAGAGTCAACATCTTGAACTTCTCCTTCCGCAGGAAGCGATTGACGTTCCTGAGGTCCAAGATGGGGCGCAAACCCCCATGTCCTTCTTGGGGACCAGAAAGTAGTGGGAATAACAGCCACGTCCAACTTCTGGTCCAGGAACGCACTCGATGGCCCCCTTGGCCAAGAGGGCCGTGACTTCCTGCTGGAGAAGTGCCAAGTGTTCCCCCGACATACGGTGGTACTGAGGTGGCATGGCTGGAGGAGTGGATTGAAAGGGAAGGGAGTAACCCTTGCAGATCTGCAACACCCACTTGTCCGTTTTGATAGCATGCCAGTGGGGAAGGTGATGGCAGATCCTGCCACCCACTGGAGTGGGGTGCCCCCCAAGACTCGTATTAGGAAGGTATGGAGGTAGAAGCAGCGGGGGCCGAGGTGGACTGACCCCCACGCTGATTCCCAGACCCGCCCCTGTGGAAACCGCGTCCGTGCTGAGGCTCGGTCTGCACAGGCAAGTGCCATCAGAGGGCATGTCCATGAAGGAGCCTTGGACATCTGGCGAGAACCCGGTAGATCTCAACCAGGCGTGGCAACGAAGCGCTACGGCCGTAGCAATTGCTCTACCTAGTGAATCCGCGGTGTCCAAACCACACCGAATGGCGAACTTCGCCGCATCTTTACCCTCGGCAACAGCTTGGGACAGCACAGCGTGGGTCTCTTCAGGACACTGAGGCAACACCTGTGCAACTGTCTCCCACACCGCGTGGGAATAGCGACCCAATAGGCAGGCAGTGTTCACTGACCGCAGCCCTAAGCTGGCTGAAGAGAACATCCGCTTGCCGAACTGCTCCAACTTCTTAGAGTCCTTATCCGGAGGAGCCGTGGGAAAGGCACTCTGGGACATCGAAGCTGGGATGACCAGGCTCTCGGGCGTAGGATGAGTGGTCAGAAAGGCAGGGTCACACAGCACCGGGCGATGACGCCTGGCGATGTTCTTATCCACAGGGACCCCTGTGGCTGGCCGCGACCAAGTGCCCAGTAAGACCTCAGTGATGGCGTCATTAAATGGCAGCAGCGTCTCCGACAACATGGACGCCGTCTGGAGCACCTCAGTGAGGAGATTAGTTTTTAGGGCCACTGTAGGGAGATCAAGGTTGAGTAACTCAGCTGCCCGTCGGAGCACCACCATGTAAGAAGCGCCCTCCTCCATGGTAGGCGGAGGGGAGGCAAACCCCGGGTCAGAGGAGACATCAAGGCTGCCGGCCTCCTTTAACTCGTTCGCCCAGTTCTGCTCAGAGTCACACTGACAAGCAAGAGGGTCCTCTGACCCCTCCCAGTCGTCCTCCACCTCCGCCATATGAGAGACAGACTGCGGCGGCAGGGACCGGGGAAGGAACAAACAGCACCAGGAATGGTGCCGAACCAGCGCCGTGTCCAAATATGGATCCCAGGTAGGGACAAAATTGTCCGGGAACCTGGGCAGGGGCGGAACAAATGGCATCCACAGCTGCGCCTGAGGCCGGAGCCGGCAGTGTGGGACCTCGTGGCGCCGGGGCCGGAGTCAGCAGCGCAGAATCCTGTGGCGCTGACGGCCCGACAGGATCCTGACACAGGACCCAAGGGTGCGCCGGCGGGAGCCCGAGGCCTTAACAGGCGGTCCATGGTAGCAAGAAATTCTTGCACCTGTGCGGGAGTTGCAGACAGACCCGGATAAGGTGGGTAGGCCACGGGACTCCCGGGCTCCGAAGTAGCCGCAGGGGCCGGATGAATATGCTACTTACCAGTATGCATCTGTTCTTGGCATGTAGGGCTGCTGACATTCATATCTGTGCATAGATCGCCGCCTAGTGTTGGGTCCGGATGATTGCACATTGTTGTCCTGGAAGAGTCTTCGAAGTATCACGAGATAGGTGGCTTCTCCCCTGGACTACAGTGCGCATGGGCATCCTCTCCATCCTTAGATTGTTTTTCGCCGTTGTGGCAGTGATGGAGTAGATACAGAAAGTGATGACCATGCTATACAGTAATTGAGAGCTGCAGCCGCTACAGGCGCCGGGAAGGAGGGTGGGCGATATGAATGTCAGCAGCCCTACATGCCAAGAACAGATGCATACTGGTAAGTAGCATATTCAGTTCGAGGCATGTGGGCTGCTGAATTCATATCTGTGCATAGCATACATAGCAGTTCCTCCATTAGCGGCGGCTACCCGTGCCAGCTGCAGCAGTCTGAAAAAGAGTTTTGAGAACAGCCTGTCCTACAGCTGCCTGCTGTTTTGAGTGTACATCTACACAGTAGTGTTTGGTAAATGTATGTATAGTGGACCATGTGGCTGCTCTACATATTTCCTGTAAAGGAATGTTTCCTAGGAAAGCCATGGACGCCCCTAACTTTCGTGTTGAGTGGGCTCGTGGGGGAATCGTTAATGTGCGTTTAGCTTTTTGATAGCAAATTTGAATACATTTAACGATCCATCTGGCTATCCCTGCTTTGGAAATGGCGTTGCCCTTGTGTTGTGGAGAAAAGGCAACGAAAAGTTGTTTTGTTTTCCTAAAGTCCTTAGTTCTGTCTATATAGTACATGAGGGCCCTCTTTACATCTAGTGTATGGAGCATTCTCTCTGCGACATTTTGTGGATTTTGAAAGAAAACAGGCAGTTCAATAGTTTGATTCATGTGGAACTGCGATATCACTTTGGGCATGAATTTGGGGTTGGTACGTAGTACAATCCTGTTTGCGTGAACCTGTATGAATGGCTCTTGAATGGTTAGTGCATGGAGTTCACTAACTCTTCCTAACGAAGTGATTGCCACTAAGAAAGCTACTTTCCAGGTGAGGAATTGAATCTCACATGAATGGAGAGGTTCAAAGGGTGGACCCATTAATCTGGTGAGGACCAAATTGAGGTTCCACACCGGTGCCGGTGGGTGTCTTGGGGGAATTACTCGTTTAAGTCCTTCCAAGAAGGCTCTGATGGCAGGCACTCTGAATAAAGAGAGGTGCTGCCTGTTTTGAAGATAGGCCGCTATCGCGGTTAAATGGATACGTATTGAGTTGTATGCCAGATTGCATCGGTATAGGTGTAAGAGGTAACAGATGATGTTTTGAATGGATGCGTCCAGCGGGTTAATGTCATTGTTGTTGCAGTAAATGACAAACCTCTTCCATTTAGCCGCATAGCAAGCTCTGGTCGTGGGTCTCCTGGCTTCTTTGATGATATCCATACAGTCAGGTGGCAGGTTTAGGTAGCCAAACTCTAAGACCTCAGGAGCCAGATTGCCAGGTTCAGCTGTTGCGGATCTGGGTGCTGAATTTCGCCATGGTTCTGCGTTAAAAGTGCGGGTTTGATCCGCAGCCTTTGATGCGGCACCACGGAAAGTTCTAGAAAGGTGGTGTACCATGGTTGGCGCGCCCATGTGGGAGCAACTAGGATGAGTGTTAGTAAGTGTTGTCGCAGTTTGCGTGCCACTAGCGATATCAATGGCGCTGGGGGAAAAGCGTACGCAAATCTGCCGGACCAGTTCATCCATATCGCATTGCCCTGTGACTGCGGATGTGGGAACCTGGCGGCAAAGCTTTGGCATTTTGCGTTTTCGTTTGTGGCGAATAGGTCTATCTCTGGATGACCCCACTGTTGGAAGTACGGTTGGAGTACTGACGGATGTAGCTCCCACTCGTGCATCTGGTGGCTGTGTCTGCTGAGCAGATCCGCCATCTGGTTGTCTTTGCCCGGGAGGTGTTCCGCCATGAGGAATATGTTCCTCTGAATGGCCCACTTCCATATGCTCTGAGCCAGATGAGACCACTGTGGAGAGTGTGTTCCTCCCTGCTTCTGTATGTAGTACATGGCAGTCATGTTGTCCGTCCGGATCAACACGACTTTGTTGCACAAGTGTACTTTGAATGCCTTCATGGCTAGGAAGATTGCCATCAGTTCCAGAACGTTGATGTGCATCTTCTTTTGTTGCGTTGTCCATAGTCCCTGCACTGTGTAAGTGAGTACATGAGCTCCCCAACCCTGGAGAGAGGCGTCCGCCGTCAGTATTATTTGTGGAACAGGCTCTTGGAACGGTCGGCCCTTGCAAAGGTTTTGTGGATTCCACCAATGCAGAGAGTTGTATGCCTGACCGCTCACCAACACTAGGTCTTTTAATTGTCCGTGAGCCTGATTCCATTGACGTGCTAAGCACTCCTGAAGCGGGCGCATATGTAGTCTCGCGTGCGGGACTATGAAAATGCAGGAGGCCATCATGCCTATCAACTGCATGAACACTCGCGCAGGAAGGGAGTGTTGAGGTTTGAACTTGGAGATCAGCAGTTGCATGCTGTTGATCCTCACTAAATTTGGCTGAGCTGTGGCTGCCAGAGTGTCTATGGTCGCGCCCAGGTACTGTTGTGCGTGTGCGGGTTGGAGATGTGATTTTGGGTAATTTAGTGAGAATCCCAGACTGTGAAGAAGGTGAATGGTGAGGGACATGTGGCTGGCACATTGCTGGGCTGACTTTGCCTGAACAAGCCAGTCGTCCAGGTAAGGGAAGATGTGAATGTGTTGTCTCCGTAGATGTGCAGCCACTGTTGCTAGGCACTTGGTAAAGACCCTGGGTGCTGTTGTTACTCCGAAGGGGAGAACTTTGAACTGATAGTGATGCCCCTGAATAGTGAACCTGAGATATTTCCTGTGTGATGGGTGTATGGGTATGTGGAAATACGCATCTTTCAAGTCCAGTGTGGCTAGGAAGTCTCCCTGACTGAGTAGCGGCAGAGCCTGCTGTAGGGTGAGCATATGGAAATGCTCTGAGAGAATGTAGTGGTTGAGGGGTCTCAGGTCTAGTATAGGTCTGAGCGAACCGTTCTTTTTTGGGATTAAGAAGTACAGAGAGTACACCCCTGTCCCCTGTTGGTTGACGGGCACGACCTCTATTGCACCTTTTTGCAGCATACTTAGCACTTCCTGCTGCAATAATGCCAAGTGCCCTACGGACATAGGACGGTGCTTTGGCGGTATGTTGGGTGGAGTGGACGTTAATTCGAGACAGTAACCATGCTGGATAATGTCCCTGAACCAACATGTCTGTGGTGATGGTTTTCCAGGCTGACAGGAACTGTTGGAGTCTTCCCCCGACAGGTGTTATGTGGTCAGGGGGCAGGGAGAGGGCGTCACTGTTTGTTTTTGGGGAAGGACCTGGTGTTGCCGTACCCACGTCCTCTGCCTTTGGTGCTGGAGCCACGATATCCACCTCTGGTGGTTTTATCATAGTTACTTTGTGTGCCCCCTTTTGTGTACTGCTGCTGTGACCCCTGACCTCTAGCTGCTCCTCTATTCCCCTCTATTCCCGGGGCGACGAAAGGAGCAACTACGAAACTGCAGCGTCTGCAGAGCCCCCATTGATTTCGCAGTGTCAGTGTCTTTTTTAATTTTCTCGAGGGTAGTGTCAACTTCAGGGCCAAATAAATAGTCTGGGTTGACCGGTTGATTTAAGATATTGTTCTGAATCTCAGGCTTGAAGCCTGAGATTCTCAACCATGCGTGCCTCCTCAACATGACGCTTGTGTTGATTGCCCTCGCCGCAGTGTCGGCTGCATCCAGTGCGCACTTGATGGATGCATTGGTAAGGAGTTGTCCCTCTCTTATAAGGAGCTCCGCTGCCTCTTTATGTTCATCTGGCAAATGTTGTAGCAGTGATTCTAGTGTGTCGTAGTGGGACCTATCATAACGGGCCAGGAGTGCCTGTTTGTTGGCAATGCGCCAGATGTTTGCTGCTTGCGCTGCAATCCGTTTGCCTGATGTCTCCAGCACTTTGGACTCCTTATCTGGGGGAGGAGCATCACCTGTTGTTTGTGAGTGGGCTCTTTTGCGAGCATTAGCAACAACCATGGAGTCTAAAGGTAACTGACCCCTAATGTACATAGGGTCTCCGGGTGCAGGCTTATATTTCTTTTCATAACATAACATAGGCAGAGTTTTGACAGTTTTTTCAGAAGAGGCGAAAGTGTCCACCAAGAAGTCTTCTTCGACAGTGTCAGAATAGAGTTCTACTCCATGATTGGCAGCAGCCCGTTCTATGAGGGCATTAAAGGCAGCAGTGTCCTCTGTGGGAGATGTCTTTATGTTATAAAGCTGCGTGTCATGGGTATCTGGTGCGGAACCCTGGTCGGTGGGGTCATCCCATGCCTGATCTGGGTCTTGCAGGTGATCATCAGGATCGATATCCCCAGGGTAGGTGGTATCATCCACTACATAGTCCTCTCCTGCGTCTGCCTCTGACGGCGTAGGAGAAAAGGACAGTGGATCCTGATGGAAGGGTTGAAAGTGTTCACGAAGCACTGGCTCTGATCCTGCCGGCAATTTGTGTTTGAGAGGAATTTTGTAGGAGTCCAATCCCCTCTCTGGTGTGAATTTCCGCTTGCGGAGCATCAACCTACCAGTGTTGGCGTTGATAAATTGTGCCTGTGAAGGCTCGAAATCCGTTTGTCCAGTGGATGGGGACTGTGTTTGGCGGACACGTGTCCGAATCTCGAACATTTTCGGCGCCGTGGGTGGCGGCAACCAAAACGTGATGTTGGCCGGCGCCGAGTGTGATTTCGCAGCCTTGTGCGTGTCGGGACCCGACGTAGAGTGGAGGGTTGCCAGTTCTCTGATGCGTTGCAACGATGCTGGGACCTGTTGCACGGTGAACGCAGATGGCTCCTTGGAACCGATCGGCACCTCGGAGGTAGGCGTCGAAGCGGCATCCGACTTCTTTGCAGTCATGGGGTCATCGATCCGAAGAGAGGTATCGACGCTCATTGGAGTCGATGACTTGGCAGGCGCCGCCGTCTTCGACATCGACGCAGACGGGGTGGCCACCTTGACTTTGGTGGTTTGGGCCGTGATCTTCGGTGCCAGAGGCCTAGGCGCCTTGTGGGGACCGAGGGCCTTCTTCTTCGGCTCGGCACCCGTATCCGCTGCGGTGAGCTCGGCACCGAAGAACAAGTTACTTACCTTCGGTAACGCTTTTTCTGGTGGATACAGTATCTGCCTGTGGATTCCTCACCTTGTGAATATCCCCTGCGCCAGCAACATTCGGAAACTTTTGTAGCAGTCCACGCCGATGTGGTTGAAGACAACGTCACAGAGACACGGCTCCGCTCGCGACTCCGCTGACGTCACCGGTTCCATAAGAAGACCTCATCGGCGTGATGACTTCAGTTCCGCCCCTTTTTTCCGTGCCTTCGAGGCACACGGACGGACTGACAGCAATATGTACATAAACAGTATACACAGTACACAATATGCATATCAACACACACAGTGTGGAGAAGAAACATCAAAGCACTAGAAATAACATAATGCCCTTGACAGTCAAACACATTTGAAACCATCAATAGAATTACAGTCATAGAATCACTGGTATAGAAGGATGGACAACGGGGAGGCGGGTGGGTCAGTGAGGAATCCACAGGCAGATACTGTATCCACCAGAAAAAGCGTTACCGAAGGTAAGTAACTTGTTCTTCTGATGGATACATCTGCCAGTGGATTCCTCACCTTGTGAATAGATTCCACAGCAGTCCCCACTCCCGGAGGAGGGTGTCCAACCTTCTACACCAGAAAATCCTGAAGAACAGAACGAGCAAAATGCCCGTCCCTCCTCACCTCAGTGTCTAAGCAATAAAGTTTTGCAAAGGTGTGAAGGGAGGCCCAAGTTGCCGCCCTACAAATATCCTCCACAGGAACCCCCCCCTAGACAAAGCAGAGGTGGAAGACTTTGCTCTAGTGGAATGAGCTCTTAAACCCTCCGGAGGCTCCTTACCGGCCAAAGAGTAGCAAATCTTGATGCACAAGACAATCCACCTGGAAAGGGTGCACTTGTGCACCGCTCGACCCTTCCTGCAGCCAGCAAAGCCCAAGAAGAGCTGATCATCAATTCTGATGTCCTTCGTCCTGTCCAGGTAAAAGCTCACCGCCCTCTTAGGGTCCAAACGGTGAAGTCTCTCCTCCTCCTTGGAAGGGTGAGGGGGAGGATAAAAGGAAGGAAGGGTAATGGATTGCCCCAGATGGAAGGGAGTTACCACTTTAGGCAAAAACGCAGCCCTGGTCCGGAGCACCATTCGTTCAGCATGCACAGTCAAGAATGGGGGTTTTGAACTAAGAGCCTGAAGCTCATTTACCCTCCTTGCCGAGGTGATTGCAATGAGGAAAACCGTTTTAAAAGACAACAGTCTCAAGGGACACTTATGTAAGGGCTCGAAGGGAGAACCCATAAGATAAGTCAGTACAAGGTTTAAGTCCCATTGAGGTACAATAAAATGAGTAGGAGGAAATTTATTTGTGAGGCCCTTGAGAAACCTAAGTGCAATAGGTGATTTAAACAAGGACGGCTGATCCGGCAGGCATAGGAAAGCCGACAAAGCCGATAAATATCCTTTAACTGTAGCCACAGCAAAGCCTTGCTGAGCAAGAGAAAGGGCAAACTGCAAAATGGTAGACAAACGAGCCTTCAAGGGATCAATTGACCTCTCTCCACACCAGAGAACGAATTTAGACCATCTATAGGAGTATATGGATTTGGTGGAGTGTCGCCTGGCCGATAAAATAACGTCCACCACATCTGGAGGGAGAGAGAAAGAATTCAGGTTGCCCCGTTCAATCTCCAGGCATGAAGGTGTAAGCTCTGGAGGTGGGGGTGTAGAACCTGCCCCTCCGACTGCGAGAGGAGGTCTGCCCTCAGAGGGAGACGGAGCGGAGAGCACGAGGAGAGGTGGAGAAGATCTGTGTACCACACCCTTCTTGGCCAATCCGGGGCGATCAATAACACTTGGGCCCGGTCTTGGCGAATCTTCCTCAGAACCCGAGGAATCAAGGGTATGGGAGGAAACGCGTAAAGGAGTCGTGAGCCCCAACTCAGCTGAAACGCGTCCCCCAACGCTCCCTGCATCGGATACTGGAGACTGCAGAATGACGGGCAGTGAGCATTCTCGTGAGTGGCGAACAAGTCCACCCGAGGAGTTCCCCACATCCGGAAGACGCGACGAACCACCTCCGGATGAAGCCTCCACTCGTGGTCAGCGGAGAACTGCCGACTGAGACTGTCCGCACGAACGTTCAGAACTCCGGCCAGATGATTTGCCATCAGACAAATCTGATGGTCCTGAGCCCAGGACCATAGACGCAGGGCCTCTCTGCAGAGACAAAGAGACCCCACTCCTCCCTGTTTGTTTATATACCACATCGCGGTAGTGTTGTCCGTCAGGACTTGAACAGACTGACCGCGAAGGGAAGGGAGGAAGGCCTTGATCGCAAAACGTATCGCCCGTAATTCCAGAAGGTTGATGTGAAGCAACCTTTCTTCCGGAGACCAAAGGCCCTTGATCTCCAGATCCCCCAGATGAGCACCCCACCCTAGAGTGGATGCATCCGTAATCACTGTGGTCACCGATGGAGGTAGATGAAAGAGCTTTCCTTGAGACAGATTGCCCTCCACGCTCCACCAAGACAGATCCGCTGCAGCTTCTCTGGAGATCCTCACAGACTCCCTGAGATCTCCCTTGTGCTGATACCACTACTTGTGGAGGCACCACTGGAGCACCCTCATGTGCCAGCGTGCATGGTTGACCAACAGAATGCAGGAGGCGAACAGACCGAGCAGGCGAAGGACCTTCAGAACTGGAACGACCGCTCCGTTGAAAAATAAAGGAATCATCTCCTGAATGTCGAGAATCCTTTGAGGAGGAGGGAATGCCCGACACACAGTAGTGTCCAGTACCGCACCTATGAACAGGTTGCGCTGAGAGGGCACCAGGTGAGATTTGGGCACATTGATCGAAAAACCCAATTTGTGCAACAGCCGAGTTGTATCCTGCAGATGGAACAGCACCTTCTCCGACGACTCCGCCTTGATCAGCCAGTCGTCTAAATAAGGGAAAACCGAAATCCCCGACCTTCTGAGATGGGCTGCCACCACCGCCATCACCTTTGTGAAGACTCGAGGTGCCGAAGTAAGACCAAACGGGAGGACCGCAAACTGATAACGTTGCGACCCTACCGTAAACCGGAGATACTTCCTGTGCGACTTCAGAATGGGGATGTGAAAATACGCATCCTGCAAGTCGAGCAACACCATCCAGTCCTCCTGATTCAGCGCCTGAAGAACCTGCGCAAGGGTGAGCATCTTGAACTTTTCCTGTTTCAGGTAAAAGTTCAGGATTCGGAGGTCCAATATCGGACGCAATCTGCCGTCCTTTTTCGGAATCAGAAAATACCGGGAGTAGCATCCCTGACCCCTCTCCTGCTCCGGAACCACCTCTATCACACCTTTCTGAAACAACTTCAGGACTTCCTCCTGCAGGAGAAGACGGTGGTCCTCCGAGCAAGCCCCTTGGCAAGGAGGATAATTGGGAGGGAATTCCCGAAAGGGAAGGGCGTACCCATTTTCTACAAGATCCAGAACCCAGAGATCTGTAGTTACAGATTCCCAATCTTGTAGAAAATGGGTAAGCCGGCCCCCCCACAGGACCAGCATGATCCGGAATGTCGAATCTAGGGCTGTTTTGCGGTGGTGGGAGGGGCTGAGGAAGAGGAAGAGGAGGAGGAGGAGGAGAGTTGACGGCCACGTGAGCGACCTCTAAGTCTTCCTCTATATCCCTTGGACAGAGAGCCTTGCTGCTGCTGCTGCTGGGTTGGTCTGTAGGAACGAAAACTCACCCTTCCAAAGCCTCTATCTTTTGAAAGTACCTCGCGGCTGGGATTGAAGGCCCAACGACCTAGCCGTAGCCTTAATCTCTTTGAAGCGTTCGAGAGCCGCATCAGCCTTCTTGCCAAACAACCCAGACCCATCAAAAGGTAAATCCAATAAAGTTGACTGTACATCCGAAGAGAATTCGGAGGACTTAAGCCATGCACCCCTCCTGGTGGCAACTGAAGACCCCATGACCCTGGCAACTGAGTCTGCTGTATCCAGGCCACTCTGAATAACCTGGCGAGCAGCCGCCTGGGCATCCGTTAGAACTTCATTGAAGCCCCCTCTATCCTCCTCTGACAGTTTTGGTGCCAACTTTTTAGCCGAGTCCATAAGCGCATGGATATAGCGCCCCAACAGACAAGTCGCATTTGAAGACTTTAACGCCATACTGGCTGATGAAGACCTTTTTGGCCGATTGGTTCACCTTTTTTGCCTCCCTGTCTCCTGGGACTTGAGGAAATGCCCCTTTCGCCGTCCCGAACAAGCCGCCTGAACTACTAGGCTTTCAGGTGAAGGGTGTGATGATAAAAACTCAGGATCCCCTGGAGCCACCTTCTTGCGACTACCTTGGAGACTGCAGGAGCTGAGAAGGGCTTGCGCCATACATCCAGCACAGGTTCCAAAATTGCTTTGTTGAAAGGCAACAGAGGCTCTGAGACCGCAGTCGGGGAATGCAACACTTCAGTTAAAATATTGGACTTGGATTCGGTGGATGGCAATTGAAGGTCCAACAACTCAGCAGCCTTTCTAATTACCGCATGATAGGGTGCTGCGTCTTTAGAGGGTTCGTCTGATGGTGGAGTGATCTCCCACTCTGGAGACAAATCTAGTCCACTTGCCTCCTTCAACTCGTCGAACACCTCATCGGATTCGACTAATTCCCCCTCTTCAGCCTCTTCCATCAGAAAGCGTCTCTCCTCTAGCACTCTCTGCGCTTCCCTTCTCGAACGGATCCGTACCTGCGACGTCGGCGGCGCTGTGTTCGAATCAGACGGCGCCGGCAGCGGCGTCGAACGCGGATCAGCTGGAGCAGCCGGCGTCGAACGAAGTCGAGTCGGCGCCGGTGAAGAGGGAAGCGGCGTCGATGTTCTCGGCACCAGTAGCTGCCAAGACGACGTCTCTGGGAAGAATGGCATAAACGGTGCTTGAGGGTAAACCTGCGGCACTCCCAAATTGAAAGCCATCGGACCCATAGGTGCACCAGAGGTATACATGACCCGTGAAAACACCCCATACATTGCATTGAGATAATGCGAGGGGTCCTGACCTGGAGTAGGGAAAGCCGGATACTTGTCAGGTAACACCGGACTCAAGCCTGCCGGCGCCGACGGTGGAACTAGCGGCGTCACAGACTCACCCGGAGCCTGACGATCCTCATCCTGGCCCGGGGTCTGAGACGGAGCCCGAGGACTTGCTGGAGCCGGAGATGGAACCGGCGTCGGAGATGACACCGGCACCGGAGATTCAGCCGGAGCCGGCGAAGTCACCGGAGAAGAAGGCGCTGGAGGCGAAGTCGGGACTGGAGAAGGAGACACTGACTCCCTACGACGTCGAGAAGGCGATCTCGACTTCGAAGTCGTACCTTTATCGGAATGGTGATGTGAAGAGTGCCTCCTCTTTTTCTTATGCTTCTTGCTCTTTGAAGCATGACCCGAAGTCGATTTGGAAGCCGACCTAGACCTCGACATCGACCTGGATCCAGACCTTCTTCTTCCTCTTTTCTCCTTTTTCTTCATCCGGGCGATAAAGAGCTTTGCTTCTCTTTCTTTAAGAGCCTTCGAGCTCATCTTTCTGCAACTCGAACAACCTTCTACATCGTGGTCCGAGGACAAACACCAAACACAATCGTCGTGCGGGTCGGTGATAGACATGTGTTTGCCACATTCACGGCAAGGCTTAAAAACCAGGCTTCCTTGTCGACATTTTTCAAAAAAGACAGAGAAATCCAGAAAAACACACAAAGTAACCAGAACAGCTATTAGTAACGATTCCCGAAATCCGTTGGCGTCGTCGGCGCGGAAAAAAGGGAACTGACGTCATCACGCCGATGAGGTCTTCTTATGGAGCCGGTGACGTCAGCGGAGTCGCGAGCGGAGCCGTGTCTCTGTGACGTCGTCTTCGACCACATCGGCGTGGACTGCTACAAAAGTTTCCGAATGTTGCTGGCGCAGGGGATATTCACAAGGTGAGGAATCCACTGGCAGATGTATCCATCAGAAATCCCTTTTTGCGCGTTCGGAGCCGATGACCTTTGCCGGCGTAGAAGGAGTGGAGGGCTTCGAGGCCTTCGAGCCGATCACAACCAGTTTCACTTTCGGTTTCGATGGAACTGGTGCGATGGATGGTTTCGGTTTCGCTGAAGGGAATCCAGTCGTCTTCGATAATAATGGCTCTTGTGAAATGTTCGAGGCCGGGCCTGGAGGCGGGGCCGAAGAACCGTGAGATTGATCTTGGGTAAGGCCCGAAGGCGATCCCTCGACCTGAGCCTTATGACGACTTATTTTTTCGGCCTCCGTATCGACGGGTTGGCCTAGCTCTTCGCTGGAGCTATCTTCCTCGGCCCCAAGGGCCTCATCGTAGTCTCCTACCTCTTCGACGACTTCTTCTCCCTGAAAGATCACCTCATCGTCGTCTTCCGATCGTGAGTCGTGTTCGGAAGCGGGGCTGGAGTCTACGGCTTCCACGCTCTCGGTGTCCTCGTCTTCGGTGCTAAAGATGTTGG
This sequence comes from Triturus cristatus, assembly GCF_964204655.1. Classification (NCBI taxonomy): domain Eukaryota; kingdom Metazoa; phylum Chordata; class Amphibia; order Caudata; family Salamandridae; genus Triturus; species Triturus cristatus. The sequence goes on from NC_140588.1 coordinate 925,386,775, forward strand.
CCGGGGCAGGCGCCGATTGCTGCGCCTCCAATCTCGCTGCCTGTCGATTCCGGAGAGTCTTCTTCGAGCGGAACCGGGCACAGGCCATACATTTCGACTCATCGTGATCCGGTGAGAGACATTTGTTGCATACCGGGTGGACGGCGATGTGGGGGTATTTCGCGTGGCATAAAGGACATCTTTTGAAGGGAGTCCTCGATTCCATCGTCGATCGAAGTTCGATGTTCGGACCAAGCGGATCCGAAAGCTTGAAGAAGGTGCTAAAGCACTAAAGAAACTAGTCGATACCGAACGGGAACAGTACCGACGATAACTAAAGGCCTTTTGGCCTTAAACTGAATTTTCCTAACTTGTGCTAAGATAAGCACATCCGAACCCAATGGCGGAAAAAAACAATCTAAGGATGGAGAGGATGGAGAGGATGCCCATGCGCACTGTAGTCCAAGGGAGGAGCCACCTATCTCGTGATACTTCGAAGACTCTTCCAGGACAACAATGTGCAATCATCCGGACCCAACACTAGGCGGCGATCTATGCACAGATATGAATTCAGCAGCCCACATGCCTCGAACCCCCTGTTCCCCTCGTCCGCATCCGGGGACCGACGGGGGATGTCGGAAAGCGACAACGCTTCTTTGACTTCTTTTTGTGTCGTCTCTTACCCAAATCCGAGGGCGAAGACTTGGAGCCCAAGGAGCGATGATTGTGTCACCTCAAGCGTTTTCTGGATCAGCCACTGGACCGTGAACGGCGCTGGAACGAGTGCCAGACCTCAAGCAGCTTCCGGCGCTGCTCCCTGAAGGCCTTCGGGGCCATGGCGAAACAGTCCATACAGGACCGGGAGTCATGGTCGCTCTCCAGGCAGTAGAGACAGATGTTGTGGGGGTCCGCCACAGGCAAATTGTGACGGCAGGCCCCACAAGACTTAAAACCAGGCATCCCTACGTGCACCAGAATAGACAAACTCACAGGAGACAAAAGTCTCAAAAAGATAGTCAAACAGTGACCAAGGTACGTGCTTCTAACCGGATCTGCGCTTACTGGCGCGGAAAAAGAAAGAACGGACGTCAGTGGCTTGGGTGGCGCCTAAGTAGTCTCCGTGACGTCATTTCGGCACATACGACGCCAGAGACGGACACGGAGCCGCACAACGTCATCTACTGACGCGCAGAGGTACTGCTAGAGAAAACTTTCTGGATCCAGTCTGACGCCTGGGGATATTCTAAGGTAAGGAAACTAACACTAACGTGTTTCTTTCAGATACGGAACCCACCAGAGGCTGGTCGTTTTTCAGGGGGCATCTCTAAGATGCCCTCTCAGGGCATTTTTCATTAAATCCCACACTGGCATGAGTGTGGGTTTAATTTGCTGAGAGGTTTGATTCTAAACTTATCAGTTTTCAGTGCAGCCATTATGGTACTGTGGAGTTCGTAATGACAAACTCCCAGCACCATATACTCTTAATGGCAGCACTCTACTTACAATGTCTAAGAATTGAGTTAGACACTGTAGAGGTACAGGGCTCATGCACCTGTACCCTCACCATGGATATAGTGCAACCAGCTAGAGGGGTGACTGATACATGCCAGGGCAGTGGGATGCAGGCATGGTACACAGGGATGTGAGAGAGAAAAAAGTTGGTCACTTGCACACCTATGCCTTACACATAAATAGTATAAATATACAACAATATCTCAACCGGATTCATTAAGAGAAATTATATTTGTATGTGTAAGACATTACAATAGAGGAACAAAGGCGAGAGACTTCAAAATATTTGTTAAATGTGCTCTTGGGCATCATATATTTTCCGATTCTTCGAATACATCCATTGAAGACTCCGACTCAAACGACGGACCTAGCACCTCCAGAAATACCAACAGACCCCCACCTTTGCTACCGACTGTTTTTTTAGAACAAGGCCAGAACCGTCCGCGGACACAAACAACTACCAAAACCAATACTCCGGAGAAAGACAAACAAGTTCTACCGATGGGGACCCCAACAATAACGACCTCCACGGATTCCAAGGTAAGCCCCTACCGCCGTACAATCTGGATACTTAGATCTCCTCCTCTCCTGTTTAGAGGGTTTCTAACCACGTTGTCCGCCCTCTTTAAATAGGTATCCACTCGAACCCTGGGCAGTGGATCAGGGCTCTGACCCTGCTACCTTCGTTTTCCCCCCGTTCTCGTTACAACCCGGTGAGTTTTACCGTTTTCCTGCCACTCCGGGAATAGTTTCCTCTCCGCCCTTCCTCGCACTTACTCTCATCGCGCCCAGTTTCTCTCCTTAAATTTTACCCTCACGATCATTACTGACGCCCTGTGACGTCGTCTCGACTATCACAGCGAGCCCCGCCTTATACGGGCACTGATCCTTACGAGCCTCAGGTAGGCAAATCTCAGTCCTACCTCTCCTCTCAATAGCTCTCACTCCTACCTCTCCTCTCCATGTCCCTCACATCCCTAGCCGCGCTGATACTTATCTTTTTCCACACAGCACTCATCTAATAGGCCACCTGGTCCTGATGATGATCCTAACTTGAAAGGATCGAAACGCCGTCGACCCTCGCCCACCAGCCAAAAATCTTCAGGCGCACATCGTACTTTGGTTCTCCAAATCATTGAAAATTACAGTCTATCTATGTGAAATAATTATTGTCTGAACCACTCATCTTGTATATATTGTACATTACGTTTCTCCATGCGCCCTGCGCTGTTGCTTTTTTCACGTTGTCACTTGCGCCGTCACTTCTCGTCACAAGCACTATGTGCACTTTCCTTTGGGTTGCCTTTGCATTCATGCTTAACAGTGCTGTTACAACTGTTGTGTATAACCTAGTCTTCTAAAATATATGATGCCCAAGAGAACATTTAACAAATATTTTGAAGTCTCTCGCCTTTGTTCCTCTACTGTAATGTCTTGCACATACAAATATAATTACTCTTAATGAATCCGGTTGAGATATTGTTGTATATTTATACTGTACCTACCCAGATCTCAACTAGGTTTATGGGTTATACTCCTGTGTTTTTTTCCCCTACACATAAATAACCTTGTATTTGAACTTTTAAAGAAAGAATCAAACTAGAGCGTGCCACACGGTTTTAGAGGGCTGCCAGTCCCTCCAGAAACATGAACCTATGAAAAAATTTGAGACAGAGTGTCAAGAATCAACCATGTGCACAGCTAGGAAAAATACTCATACAATACCAAACTCATTAAACACTGTTTCACTATTATAATCTGAGCTATACCAAAAAAGAATGACAATGATTTCACAGTAGAACCACAAGTACTTATTCATTAATTTTCTTGGATGAAACAGTTGTTACATCATTTTTAAAAAGGTAACCATATATTTGCAATTATCATGTTTTCAAATACACAGGGATGTGTGCCATGTCGACTCTTCACTTAGTTCTGCACAACAACACGCAGCCTGCAAAGGCAGTGTGCGAGTGTAAAGGTACAGGAACTCTAAGGGTGGCACAATAAGTGCTGCGACCCTTAGAGGCCTTCCCTGTTCACAGTGCTCTGGGTTCCTTTGGTACCATTTACCAGGGGCTGACCTGGGTTCAGCGAGTGCCAAATGGGTGTTCAAGATACAGTTTTGGGGAAAGAGCACAGGCCCTAGGAACCAGATTGGCAGGGACCCAGGGCACATCAAGACAAAGTGCATCAGTAGTCTAGCAAAAAGTGTGTGTGTGGGGGGGGGGGGGGTGGTGGGGGGGGAAGGGGGGATTACTGCAACAGAAACCCAGCTTTTCACATAGTCTGCTATTTATGAGTGTGTGGGTGACAGTTTTTCTTGGTTCGGGGAGGATCCATTTGAAGGTCTTGTGGAGGGTGTTGAAGCAGGTGGAGATGAATGTGTTGACCTGGCGGGTCATGGAAAGGGAGGAGTCGAGGACGATGCAGAGGTTCCAGGCGTGGTCGGTGGGGGTGGGTGGGTGGGTGGGCTGCAGAGGGCGGCGGGCCACCAGGTGCTGTCCCAGGCGATGGGGGAGGGGACGAGGACCTCTGTATTCTGCGAGTTGAGGTTCAGGCAGCTGCTGCTGAGGTTGCTCAAGGTGTGGCTTCTTTCTTTTATAAAGTATCGTGCCAGTTGCTGATCCCACCTAAAGAGCTGGTCTTTTCTGCATAAGTCATGTCCTGCCAATCAGGGTACACTGTAGTTTTGGTTTTCCATTTTGCAGATACCTATCTTGCTGGTAACTTGTCCATGTGAGACTTTTTTGGGTGATGCTCCTGCAGAGCATCAACGTGCTTTGTCATTGTCTTGGACGTTGCTGTGTTTTTTGGCAACAGCAGTTGATGCTGGGAGTGAAGGGTCTATTTGTTCTCAAACAGGATGCGTTAGTCCAAATAGGCATATTTTGCCCCACACTATGGGCACTTACTAATAAGTCTCTTCCTCTTACCTTTCATCATCAGGAGCCAAGCATTCTCATCCAGCCGGTGTAAGGGGTACACACGAGGCGGCCGCCTTGGTCGATCAAGAGGAAGTCATCGAGTGAGTACTGGGACATAGAAAAGGCTCTGTGACTGTTATGTGTCCAGAAGACACCTGGGCACCTAAGTCGCATGGAACTCTGATGCTATTTGTCCAAACCATATCGTGGACAAAAACGATGTATTATGGAATCTTTGAGAATGCGCATTCAATCAAAGAAGAGGCGCCTCAATGCCACATCAGCAACCAAAGACTCTCTGAAAAAACAAGTTTTTGCGTCCAAGCCTAACACTAGACGGCAGGAATTTGCATAGCATGTGTATCTGCAGCCAACACACGCTACCAAGATTTTTTCCTTTTTTAATATAGATCCTGGAAGCAGGGAAGAATGTGATTTTGGCACAGTAAACCTTTTATTGAGGACATACTGAGGAAAAAAGGACTAACTTTTCTGCACAGCACTTTCTTCAAATCTTTCTAAAAAAATACACAACATTTAGCTTTATTTTAGCTATTTTCTCAGTCCCCTTCAGGGGAATACACAAATCCTGGGTACATTTAGAATCCCCATGTTGTTGAGATAAAAAGGACACCAATTTGGCATTAGTAACACACAAATTAATCGTAATACGTTGATCACCCAAGGAATGATGAGAACATTGGCTCTACTCAGATTCAAAATTGTGAAAGCTAAGTTATAGAAGATTTAAATAAGTACAGCTGAACTAGTGGAGCCATTTTTCCAGCTTTGAAGAAATGCAAATGTCCTGTATTATGAGTGACACAGATAAAAGTAGGCATTATAGAGGAGGGCAAATGGTGATGACGTAGCACAGCAAAGACAAATCTCAAGAAGAATCGATAACCTACAGTAGCAGCTGAAAAAAAGGATTGGAAATGTTGGAAACATGCTTTTTGGGATTTTCACTATATCAGCAGGGATTTCTCTGCATTTATTTTACAACAATGAAAGTAATAAAGTCAGATGAAAGGGGAAAACAAACTCATCTGTGACAAAAACATCTAAGATAAGCAAATGCTTACAGGTTTGCTACAAAGATAACATATATAACATTCTGGTGGTATTGAACGGGATACATTTCACAGATCCTTGCAGGAACTTCACCTTGAGAACTCGTATTGAGGTGAATACACCAAATAAAAAAATAGAGTAATTACATGAAAATATCTGAAATAAAATTCTGAGATGACTTATAAAAAAAACAGTCCATGAAGAGGAGCTGCAAGCAAAGGACTCACTTTTCTAAAGTACATTTGAAATGTGGGGTTTTGCACCAAAATGACCGAAAGTGCAAACAGACAATATTACATATGGAATACATATCTATGCTCATTTATCAGCCACCATCTTATGGTGTTCACTGGTTGGTTACTGAAAAGACTCCACTTCTTTTAATTTCAAACTATTAACTTTAACCACAGTTTAATAGTGTGTTTGGTGATCTGTACACATGTAATATTGGCATAAAGCACAATAATTAGCTTCACTCCATGATCTGAATTCCCATCTCATCCTGAGTTGTGTGGGTCTGAGAAACACTATTAATACTGCAAAGGTGTGGGCTTGTAGGTTAAAGCAAAGTGTGTAAATCAACTGTTAACGGTAATGAAAACCATTTGTATATCAATACGTCAAATCCAATATACATTACAATAGATAAAACTCCCACATAAAATCCGGATTCTTAACGCATGTAAATGAACATATATGTTGAAAGTATTTCTGAATGACATACCATTTCCATGTTGTCATCAATGGCTTTCATCTGGATTTTTAATTTATTCACTTCTCGGTCATAGCTTTTTTGAGGAACAGCAAGGTCATACATCGTCAATGACCAGAATGTTGCATAGAATTGAGGACTGATATCATCCCAAACTTTAGGCAGATGTAAAGAGACCACAGCTTCATGAACTGGAGCCATTACTAAATCACATGACGTGATATACTTGTGAACCTTTTGCTGCTGTTTGTTACCCTTCTCAGCTTTTTTGAGTTCATCATATTTAGACTGCAAAGTAAGAAATGCATTATTTTAGATGATGCATGTTTGACATCATAATCTAGAGTTCTATTGACATGTAAAATCATTTAACAGCCTAAAGTTCAACATAGATTAAGAGTTTTACATTAGTGACAGAATTTATGACAATTTATTTTTAAATAAATGGAAGACATCAGATTAAAAACTGTTGAGTGCTTCCGAGCAATACAGGAAAAAAATAAAAAAAATCCATAGCATTTTAAAGAAGTCATTCATCTTTTAACAGCAGCTAGTAGGAAATCTCTACATGGTACAACTTGTCCAATTCGAGAAGAATCACCAGTCCTGATCCAATAAGAGTAAAATTCACAATTTTTCAAATTTCAGCTGCCTCACTGCACCTCCTCCAAACTGCAAATTCATCCTAGATGGTAACCATGCTTTGCAATGCATTAAGCACTTTACGTACGGAAAAGGAAACGTTATGCCAGCACCTTGGCTCTTAAAATCTTCACTGCTGAAATCTGTGATAAACCCCCCCTAAAAGCAAAATCTTCACTGCTGAAATCTGAAATAAAAATCCCACAAAGCGAAATCGTGAGACTAAAACTGAAATACTGCATGCAGAAAATTTACAGAAATCGGTCTTGTTAGGCCGCACCCTCTCTATAAGGTCATCAAACCTTTTAACTTCACCCATCCGGTTTCTGAACCAGTTTTAGTTGGCTTTTAGGACTCTGCGCACTTTACTATTTCTAACCAGTGCTAAAGTACTTGTGCTTTCTCCCTTGAACAGTAAAATTGGCTTGTACCCAATTGACACCTAATTTACTTGCAAGTCGATTGTAAAGTGGTACTCCATGTACCCAGTCTGTAAATTAAATGCTACTAGGTGGGCCTGCAGCACTTATTGAGCCACCCACTTAAGTAGACCTTTAAACATGTATCAGGTGTAAGAAAGTGGGTTTCTGTTGCAGTAATCCCCCCTCTTTTTTGCCTAATAGCTGATGCACTTTTCCTTCTTATGCCCTGGGCTCCTGCCAATCAGGTGCCCAGGGCCTGTGTTCCTTCCCTAAAAACTGCCTAACAGCCAAAACCCAAATTGGCAAACCCTGGCCACATGTCAGCCCCTGGTAAATGGTACCCTAGGTGCCCAGGGCCTTGTGACCAGGAAAGGCCTCTAAGGGCTGCAGCACTCATTGTGCCACCCTTAGAGGTCCTGTACCCTAACACACACACACTGCTCTTGCAGGCTGAGTGTCTGGATACAAGACAAAACAGAGAGTCGACATGGCACACATCCCTGTGTGCCATGCCCACAACCTACACTGCCCTGGCATACATCAGCCACCCCTCTAGCTGGGTGCCCTATGCCAGTGGCGTGGGCACAGAGGCAGGAGCCCTGTGCCCCTACAGTATCCAGGTCCATTCCTGGGTCCTGTAAGTGCAGTGCTGCCAGCTATGAGTATATGGTGCTGGGAGCTTGTCAAACACGAACTCCACAGCACTATAATGGCAGCACTGAAGACTGAGACGTGTGGTATCAAACTGCTCAGCACATTAAATTCACACTGAAGCCAGTGTGTGATTTAATGTACCAAGCACCACAGAGAGCCTCTTAGAGAGGCCCCCTGAAACCTAAACCTACAATCCACGTCTGTTCTGAGGCTTCCTAGGCTTCCACACAGCAGACATGTTGCTGGACCACTGGGTAGGAGAGCCCCTGTTCTCCTGGGTCTGCAACAATGCACATCCTGGGCGAGGTGCTAAATCTCCTCCCCCAGGATGGGCAGGGGGGAAGCTTTAAAGGCATGCCGCCTCTGTGAGCTTCCCCAGGCCACTGCAACCCCCCACTCTGGCGGGAAGCTTGGCCAGAAAACCCAAATAAGGACAGGGGATGTGCCAGCCAGCCAACCCCACCCCTCAGGTGGGGGAGGCGAGGTGAAGCACATATCCGGGCTCTCGCCATCTTGAAGATGGGAAGCCCTGCCCAATCAGGACTAGGCTCCTGCCCCCCTCCCACAGGAGAGAGGCAGGATAGGGGGTGTACCCACCCCAGGTCAGGGACCCATTGGCCCCTGCCCTTCACCTACCTGTAACGCCCCTAAATCTAGTATTTAGGGGCACCCTGAACCTTCCTTCCCCAGATTCCAGAATCAAAACTACAAAGAAGAGCAAGAAGAAAGAAGACCTGCCCTGCAGCTGCTAAGAAGAGGACGACACCAACTGCTTTGGCCCCAGTCCTACCGGCCTGTCGACCCTCGAACCTGCTCCAACCCGGCATCTCTTGTGGCCAGCAACCTCACAAACCCCGGAGGACCTGGCTACCCTTTGGCTCTAAGCCCCTGGGACTCCCATTAGTAGAGGCTCTACACAAAACCTACCTCTAATCCCTGGCAGCAGCCCGGAACCGCAAACCCAGCACACTCTGCACCAGCCAAGCCTGGCCAGTGCCGGAGTATACAAAGACCACGTGGACGACCACTCGGCGACTGTGCCCCAGAGTCCGGCACCCAAGGACCTCCCTCGACACTCCTGAAGGAGCCTGCAGCCTCAGAGCAAGGTGCCCCCCCCAACCGCGATCAACAGAGGGTAAGATTTCCCGACACCAAAAGGCACCCCTGCACGTGGCCCCTCATCGGCCCCCTGTGCCCAATCCCGGGGTACCTACCTATCCTCCAACTACCCAACTTACCTCTCGAAGTGGTGGTGGCACCTGAAGAATCCTCGTCCCCGAGCTTGCAGTCTTTTTCCAAACCGGAGATTTCCCATTGAAATCAATTGAGCGCCAGAAGGCTCAAAAGCACCCTGCACCCAGCTGCCCTGGCAGTGAAACCTCTACTCCTTCCTACTTCCCCACTTGCCCTGAGTAAGTGACCAGGAGCCCAGCTCCCACAGCCGCGTGGCTTGCCAGTCAGCAGCCACCAACCAAGGCCCCCCTGTCCCTCATAGGATAACATTGGGCCTAACTCACTCTGCACCCGGCCGCCCTAGAGTCGCTGAGGGTGAACCAACTGTACCTACCTGACCCTGGGGGACCCCTGAGTCTATGCCCAGACCCTCAACTCTGCCAGTCGAGTACTTACCTTTAAACCGATAACTTTATTTTCTTCATCGGGTAACAGTGATTGGCTTTTTCCTGAAATTTCTTCTAAGTGTGGACTTTTCAAATCTTAAAATATTCACCAAAAATCAGCCGAGTAACGAAAACGAAATTACTCACCTGCTCTTAGGTGAGCTCCCAGTGCTGGATCTTGGTGCCCAGCACTAACTCTGAAAAATACTTACAACTGTACTTACCAGTAACCCAATTTTCTCCCATAGGAAATCATTGACTGTTTTTCTGTGAAATTTCTTCTAAGTGTCAATTTCTGCAATCTTTAAATATTCTTAAAAAATCGTATAATATCTGAAAACGTAATTACTTACCTGTTTTGGATAAAGGTCCAAGTACTGAGTCTAGCTACCCAGTACTGGATCACAAAAGTAATGAGAACATACTATACGTGTAACTTGCATTTTCTGCCATAGGGAATCATTGACTGTTTTCTATGAAATATTTTCTGTGTCAACTTTTAAAATAGCTAAATATTGTTTAAAAATCATCACAGTAATTAAGTCGACTTTCATCACTTGATTCTAAGTACTGACCCAAGACTGAATCTAGGATCCAGTCCTGGAATTCCAATAGTAATCCTAAAAGTAATCTGTGGCAAATAACATGAACCTTCCATTGAACTCAATGCATTATTGTGTTTAACATTGTTGCCTATTGCAACCACTTGTAACTGCTTACAAAAGTCAATTGCATATTGCAAAAGTATTTATATAAAGCATCTCATTCTGAGAAAGTATATTTTAATTCCAATTGTTGGTTCTAAAATAAAACAAGCATATATTTTTTATATATAAACCATTGGCCTAGAGTTCAGTTATTGAGTGTGTGAGATCATTTGATGACTGAGTGTGTACAACAAATGCTTTACACTGTCCTCTGATACTGCCTTACTGCTCGACCAAGGTACCACTTTAGATAGTAAGGTTATATCTAACTTTAGCCTCTGTCAAACCCTTGGGGACTGTGGACTCTGTACACCCTGTACCTATTAAGGAACAGTATATACAGAGCCACTTTCTCACATCAGGTCTGCCATTGCAGACGGCCATCATGAAAGAGTCCAACGTATTTTAAAGGGTAGACATGTACTTTCAAGTTGTACATGTCTTGGTAGTGTAAATCTCGTAAATATGTTCCCTACTGCAAGCCCTACCTCTCCCAAAGTTTAACAATGGAGCTACCTTTTCACCTATAATAAGCTGTAACTTCCAAATGAGAGCAGGTACCAGTTCATGTTTGGTGTCTTTGTATTGTACTGGAAAACAATCTCTTATCGTAAACGTGTTTTTAAATAAACATTTTGAAATTGCAACTTTTAGAAAGTTGACATTTACCTGCCTTGGGCATTTAGTGTAGGCAACAGTTTTGTTGCAGTACACCCCCCCCCCCCCCCAACACACACTTTTTGCCCCCTTTTTCGCTACAACATGCTGGTTTTTCAACGTTGACAGTGCACTGAGGCCTGCTAACCAGACCTCAGTGCCAACGTTCTTTCCTTAAAACAAGATGATATCTAATTGTGAAACAATGGCAAAGGACTTTAGCACCCCTGTAAGTCCCTAGAAAATTGGATCCCTGCTACCAAGGTTCCTTAAGGCCTGCACCAAATCTTATGCCACCTAAGGGACCCACACACTAATTCCACACAGACTAACAGTGCAGGCTGTGTGACATGGTGCAAGCCATGAATTAAAAACATCACAGGGCACACTCCTGTGTGCCATGCCAAGGTCACTGCATTTCATATATGTAAGTCACCATCACAGCAGGCCTTTGAGCCCCAAGGCGTGGTGCATTATATTTTATGTGAGGACATATCTGCATGAGCAGATGTGCCCCTGTGATGTCTTGCTCTATTACTAGATACTGCAATTGTACAGGAAAGCCATCTTAAGGTATGTACTGGCACAGGCCAAAACAAGTAACTCAGCAACACAATGGCTTCACTAAAACATACGGTGTGTGTTATCAAACACCTTGTATTGGTAAACCCACACTGATTCCAGTGATAATTTATCAGATGGTACCTTAGAGGTACTCCCTGAACCTTACTTGGCCTCTATTGTGCTGGCTGACTGTTCCTGTCTAGCATGCTGCCATAGTTGAGCTTCAGACCCCCTCCCACCCCCTTGAAAATTAGGATTTCACCATCTTGGTTGCTGTAGGAAAGTGCACCTTTTTTCATGGTTACCAACCCACTTTTTCCCCGACATCTGATGCAACCTGACTTGATGTGCCCTGGTTCCCAGCCAATCAGGTTCCCAGGGCATGTGTTCTTTCCCAAAACTGTACCTTTGTACAAATAATTGGCACATCCCTGGACACAGTTAAGCCCATTTTAAAAGGTACCAAGGGCACTATGACCAGGGAAGGCCTGTAAAGGTTGCAGCACCTATTGTGCCCCCCTAAGAGGCCCTGTACCTTAACGCAGACACATTGCCATTGCAGGCTGCGTAATTTGGGGCAGAGAAACGTGAAGAGTTGACAAGGTACACATCCTTGTGTGCCATGCCTGCAACCTAGTGCCCGAGGCCAAGGTAAGTCCTTCCTCTAGTAGGGTGTACTAGCCTTAAGGTGAGGGTACAGTGCCATAAGCCCCATTCCCCTGCAGTGTCTAAGTCCATTCTTAGACATTGTAAGTGTAGCAAAGCCATCAAGAGTATATTGTCAGTTGGTCATTACGAACTCTACAGCTCCATAATGGCTTTACTAAAAACTGGGAAGTCTGGTATCACACTTCTCAACACATTAAACCCACACTGATGAGAGTGGGGGGGGGGATTTAATGTAAAATGCACTTAGAGGTTATCTTAGAGATGACCCCTGAATATCGGCCAGCACTGATGTGCTTCCTGAATGGCTGTCTGTCATGTGGCACCACCAGACAGGTTTCTGGATCCCTGGGTGGAGAGCCTCCGCTCTCTGGTCCCAGAAACAAAGCTCATCCTGGGCAGAGGTGTCATGCCTCCTCCCGCAGGATGGGCTGGGTCCGCGAAAGGGAAGCTTCAAAGGCCTGTCACCTTTGGAGCTGTCCCTGCTCTTGCTGCCCCAGCAACTAGCTCACACCAGTTCTGACCCCAACTTTGGGTGGGAGAATCAGCGGGAAAACCAAGCAAGGAAGAGAGGTGTTCCCACCTTTGCCAATCCCACCGCTCGGGTGGGGAAGGCGAGGTGAAGAACACATCTCAGTCCACTCCATAACGAAGATGAGGGGACAGTTAGAGACAGGCTCATGTCCCCTCCCACTGGAGAGTGGCATAATCAGGGGTGTACCCACTCCAAGGAAGGGACCCATTGGCCCCAACATGAACCCCCCTTTTTAACGCTCCTAAAGCACACGTTACTTACTTGTGTAACGATATATCTGTAAGAGACATTAGTTAGTGATAGATTCCTTATCTTAGAATATCCCCAGGCGTCAGACTGGATCCGGAAAGTTTTCGAAGTTTTCGTCAGAAGTACTCCTGCGCGTCGGTAGGCGTCGTCATACGGCTCCGCGTACATCGCTGGCACAGTAGCCGCCGAGATGACGTCGTCGGAGCTACTTAGACACGCCAACGCGCAGTTCTGTACACAACTTTTCCGTGCCAGGAACGCAGAGCGATGCCAGAGACAGACTACTGGTGCATTGAAACTAGGGCCCTGAAAGGGATGACCTTAACCCTAGGAATCAGTTCGCAGAACGGGGAAGATGGGCGGGCGGTAAGAAATCTATCATTAACTAATGTCTCTTACAGATATATCGTTATCCAAGTAAGTAACTTGTGCATCTGAGAGAGAAACGCTAGTGATAGATTCCTTACCTTAGAATACATACCCAAGCAATACCAACCCCGGTGGTGGGTCTGCGAAGTGAGATTACACCAGAAAGTCACGGAGAACCGAACGGCCAAGGAAGCAGTCTGTGCGCACTTGACTGTCAAGACAATAGTGCTTAGTGAAAGTGTGCAGCGAGGCCCACTTAGCTGCCCGACATATCTTGCAGGGTGACACCCCATCCCAATGCTGTAGTAGCTGCCGTCGCCCTGGTTGAATGGGCGGACAGCCCACCCGGAGGTTCCTTTTTAGCCAGAGAGTAACAGGCTTTAATGCACAAGACAACCCATCGGGAGATAGTGCGCTTGTGCACAGACCGGACTTTCTTGGCGCCCACATAGCCAAAGAGCTTTTCATCCACCCGGAACTGTTGTGTGCGGTTGAGACGGAACGAAAGCGCACGTTTTGGGTCCAGACAGTAGAGCCTCTCCTCTTGAAGGGTGCGGAGGCGGAAAGAAAGTGGGCAGAGGGACTGTTTGACCGAGATGAAAGGCAGAGACAACTTTGGGAAGAAAGGAGGGACGCGGTCGAAGCACAACCTTGTCCGGATGAATCGCCAGGAAAGGAGGCTTACATGAAAGAGCCTGGAGCTCACTCACCTGACGAGCGGAGGTGATGGCAACCAGGAAGACAGTTTTCAAAGTTAATAACAGCAAAGGACAGTTATGAAGAGGCTCAAAGGGAGCGCACATCAAGTATGTAAGAACCAGGTTCAAGTCCCATTGAGGCATCACAAAGGGAATAGAGGGAAAAGGTGAGTAATGCCTTTGAGAAATCTATTGACAACTGTGGACTTGAAAAGAGAGGGCTGATCAGGCAGCTTAAAGGCTGAAATAGCAGAAAGGTAGCCCATGATAGTAACCAGAGCAGAGCCCTGCTGGGCCAAAGAGAGAAGGTACAATAGGACCTCAGAAAGGGGAAGAAAGAGGATCTACAGATTTCGCTGTGCACCATGACACGCATTTCTTCCACCGGCAGGCGTATACCATTTTAGTGGAGGGACGCCTGGCTACCAGAATCACATTACAGACTTCGGGAGGCAAGCCAAATGAAATCAGCTGTCGCCGCTCAATTTCCACGCAAGGAGGTGGAGGCTGGACAGGTTCTGGTGGAGGACCGTCCCCTGTTGCTGCGACAGGAGATCCTCACGACGAGGCAGTTGGATTGGGGGATCCACACTCATACTGAGTAGCTCGGGATACCAAACTCTTCGAGTTCAGTCCGGTGCCACAAGACTGACTTGGGCCCGGCCGCGCTTGATCTTATTCAGCATTCTGGGTAGAAGTGGTATAGGCGGAAAGGCATACAATAGACCACAACTCCACTCGCAACGAAAAGAGTCTCCGAGCGAGTGCGCCTTGGAAACTCCAACGCGCAGATCTGCTGACATTGCACATTCTCTTCCCCCCCACTGCTGAAAGAGACCTTGTGCCACCTCTGAGTGAAGACGGCATTCGTGTTCCAACATGCACTTGCGGCTGAGTTAATCAGCCCTGGCGTTCAGGGTACCCGCCAGATGTTGAACCACCAAGGAAATCCCTTGACGTTCCAGCCACGTCCAGAGACTTAGAGCCTCATGACATAGGGTCCACGACTCCACCCCGCCCTGCTTGTTGCAGTACCACATAGCAGTGGTGTTGTCCATGAACACCTGCACTACTCTCCCCTTGAAAGAGGGAAGGAATGCTTTCAGTGCAAGTAGGGTCGCCCTGAGCTCCAAAAGGTTGATATGGAGCTTGGACTCCGACAGAGACCAGAGGCCTCTGATCTCTGGCTCTCCCATGTGGCCGTCCCATCCTAGGAGGGACGCGTCCATCACTACTGTGTACTCCGGTTGGGGAAGGAAGAGGGATCTGCCGCTGAACCAACGCTGGTCCATGAGCCACCACTGCAAGTCTTGTGCAGTGCCCTCCGAGATCTGGACGTAGTCGGACAGGTTCCCGTGATGCTGCGCCCATTGGAACTTCAGGTCCTACTGCAGAGCCCGCTTATGCCATCTGGCATATTTGTTGAGCACGATGAAGGAGGCTATGAGTCCCAGCAGCCTCAAGGTCGTTCTGACCGAAACCCAGGACAAGGGCTGAAAGATCGGAATCATAGCTCGAATGTCCCAGACTCGCTGTTCGGGAGGATAAACCCGAAACTGCGGCATATCCAGAACTGCTCCGATGAAGAGGAGCTTATGAGAGGGAATCAGGTGCGACTTCGGCACGTTGATGGAAAACCCCAGCAAATGCAGGAGGTCGGCCGCAGTCTGGAGGTGGGAGACGACTGCCTGGAGCGAGCCCGCCTTCAACAGCTAGTCGTCGAGATAGGGGAAGACTGAAACCCCGGATCTGCCCAGATGAACTGCGACCACCGCCATCACTTTCATGAACACCCAAGGGGTGCTGGTAAGGCCGAAAGGGAGCACGGTGAACTGAAAGTGCTCGTGGCCTACTGTGAACCGTAGGTAACGCCGGTGGGCCGGAAGGATGAGGATATGAAAGAAGAAGGGCAGATCAGCTGTACAGACCCAGGACAAAGAAGATGACACCAACTGCCTTGTACCTAGCCCTACCGGCCTGTCCCGTTTATGACCTGCCTACAGCAAAAACCCCGGCAAGTCCAGCAACCCGCAGAACCCAGAGGACCTACCCAAGAACCATCTTAAAGACTCACATGAGCACAGGATTTGCTCAAAGACTCTCCTCCAGAATCCGGATTCTGGCGACTCCGTGATTCTGCACCACTCTGCACCCGGCGCCCACAGCCCAAGTTTGTGTGGCTCAACACCACACGGTCTGCAGCCTCAACCTCACGTGTCCCCGTGGGCGGAGCTGGTAAGAAAACCCGACGCCATCAAACACCCCTGCACCTGACGCCCCATGGTTTTGGGTGGCCAACCAACAGTGTTTAGGCACCCCCCCCCCCAAGATCTCAACTTACCTCTCCAGACGGTGGTCACCTTCAGGAAATATCCCTGCCCGAGCATGTAGCAACTTCACGAAACCAAAGGTCTCTATTAGGAAGCAAAGAGTCCCGGATGTCCTCATTGCACCCTGCACCTGGCTGCCCTAGTGGCGCTGGTGGTGCAGCTCCTGTGCTGGTCGTTGACCCCTGCAGTGCTTACCTTAACCCCAGGAGCTTTATACCCACACCCAAGTGGCCTGCTCGTCGTCAGTCCCTAACCGAAGGCCTCCTTAGTCCCATTGTCTAACACTGGTCCCCTGCATGCTGCACCTGGCCGCCCAGTGTGCTGGTGGTGCAACTTGAGTTTCCATCTAGACCTTGGGGAACCTTTAACCTAACCCCCAAAATCCCACTCGTAAGTGGTGTACTAACCTGAGATACAGCGAACACCTTTTCCCTATTGGAACCCATGTGAAGATGTTTTGGGCCAAAAATGTTTCAAGTGTTGAACTGATGTTTGTATGAAAAGAAAGTAACTCTGCTTTAACTTAAGAATTGTTGTACTTATCTGTAAGTGACCAATCCTAGTGTATTGTATATTGGCATAACACCTCAAGTACTCAAAGTAACTAAAACGCAATCCAAGAGTAACAAAAAGTAATGTGTATGTAAATTAAACTGTTTCTAAAGCATATACAAACTTGTAACGATTGCAATTTCAACCCCAATCGCATTTCCTTGAACAGTCTTGCATTTGAGAGTATATTTTACTTACCTGTGCCAAGTCCTGCTTCATTCTAAAAATAAGACTTAAGTATACCTTTTTTATACATACCTAATTGGTCGGTCTTGATTCTGTCTCTAAGTATGTGCCATCAGCCTTGATTGAGTGAATACAATAAATGCTAAAAACACACCCTGGATAAGCCCAATTGCTCTCCCACACTACCACAAAGAGCTGTTAGCACTTACCTAATTTAGCTTCTGCTATACCTCTTGGGACTCCCTGGACTCTGTGCACACTGCAACTTACTTTGGTATAGTATATACAGAGTCAGCTTCCTACAGTTGTGGTGAAATTAGCAACTCTAAGACGGAGTGATGCCCGCTCCCTACAGGAAGTGGTCCCTAGGACGTGTAGTGACCCCAGGGGTAGGGAGGCCATTGGCTTTTACCCTTCACTTCGCTTAACGCCCCTAACTTGAGTATTTAGGTGGCCCCCTGTAGGAAGCTTGCTCTTTATATGATACACCAAAAAGAGGTATATCATGCAGTGTCCAGGTATTTCCTTACTAGTGGACAGGGAGTTTGCTCTAGCAATTTGAAGGTACTCTTCTAGGGGGTAGTGTGGTCGAGCAGCCTTAGGCTCATCAGAGAGGACTATTAGACATTGGCAAAATACACACAGTCAATAAATGATGCACAAGACTCAATAAGGAGATCCACACCAATTTATAAAAATAACCAGAATCTTTATATATGTTTACGTACCATAATCAATACGATCAAGTAAGTACTGGAGTCCTGATCCAATGTCTGAGTAAGAATGCTCAATGTGATCCACAAGACAACTTTGAAAACAGACACAAAAGGAGTTTATTCGTCAGACGTTCATTGGTGGGTTTTTCGAGCCCTGTGGCTTAGCGCAACACTAAATGCGCTCCGGTTCCCGACTCCATTAAGCGTAAACCGTTTATACATTTCTGCGAATGTCTTTATTCTCTGACCACAGACATTGGATCAGGACTCCATATCCGATGACATCTTCCTACTTGAGCGAATACCCTGTGGAATCTTTTACTGTGTGGATCATACTTTTGCCCTGAAGAAGCCCGCAAGCGTGAAACGCGTTGGCTGTGTTGTGTACATTTTGAATATAAAGGATTCACTACAACATTTAAAGAAAAAACTGTTGTTCCGGTCATCGTTGTTCTTTGTTGCTTTTGGGATTATACCTAATGATTGTTTTCTCTATTATTGTGCCTATCTAACCTTTTGTGTACATACTTTTTAAATTACTTTTACTAACCAGTGTGATATGCTTAGAGTTTACGCTGAGACATTTCTTAGACAGAAGGTTAAGTAATTCACGTTTAGTACATTTGCTGTTTTTCAATGTTTCATACTAACCAACCCCACACTCAGAAGAATTTTCAAAGAAAAGCAGTCAATGCAATCCTATGGAATGAAAAGAAGTTAACGGTTTGCAGGTAAGTACTCATTTGTGGGAGTTGGTATTTTGGGGTTAGAACTAGGGTTCCCCCACGGTCAAAGGTGCACTCTCAAAACACCCTCAGCGGCACTAGGGCGGTCGGGTGCAGAGGCCCAATGTTATCTAATGGGGGACAGGGGCCCTCCGGTTGGTGGCTGCTCAAGGACAGGCCACTTCGTTGTGGGAGCAAAGCTCCTGGTGTTAGGCTCAGGGCAAAGGGGGATCAGAGTTGGCACCCAAGATACACCCTCAGAGGCACAGGGGCGTCTAGGTGCAGGGTGCTGTTTTGGCATCCGGTGCCCTGTTATCAACGGGGATTCTCTGGTTGCAACAAAGGCAGCTGGTTCAGGTACGAAAATCTTCTGGAGGTGACAACCGGTTGGAGAGGTAAGTTGGGATGCCTGGCGATCCTGGGACACTGTTGGTTGGGCCACCCAAGGCCGTGGGACGTCAGGTACAGGGGTGTATTTAGGAGTCAGGTTTTCTTATCAGCTCCGGGAGCGGCCGTGGGGATCCTCCAGAAAGGGGCTGCAGGTGTCGACTGGAGATTCAAGGCAGGTCAGTGATCACCAGATCTGAGGTCAGCATCGCCAGGGAGACCTTCTCGTGGTGTTGGGCCACTCAAAATCGGGCCGTGGATGTCGGGTGCAGAGTGGTGCTGACTTGCGGATTTGGCCAGAGCCAGAGTCTGTGGGCAAGGCAGGTCCTTCAGGTTCTTGAGGGCTGCTGGCTGCAGGACACACCAGGATTTGGCTGGAGCATGCTCGAGGGGGTAGGACAGGTCGGGGCCATTTCAGTGGGCGTCGTCCTCTTATTTTTTTATTACGGTTTTTCCAACAACCAAGTTGCTTTACAATACAACAGGCCAGCATTTTATCAAATCTGAACAGGAGTCCATACAATACACAATATCTTTGTAATAATACACGCTCCAGTAGCTCACCACCAATACAGGAATACATATTCATTATATATCTAGATAGTCATAATGATAAGCAAAGAACAATAGAATAAAATTACATTGCATAATATCATAGAGAGGGCCCAAGACACGTCTGTCCAAATCTATTAAATCCACATTATCCAGAAGGTAAGGGAGGGAAGCAGATCTTAAAGCAAGTGTAAATTAATACCCCATCACATCAATGTCTCAATCTGAGTTTCACCCACATTTGTCTCTCCTCCTCTTAGTTCAGCACGGCTTCTTCAGTCCTCCTTTTTCTCTTATTCTGGTTGGTTCTTGTCTGAGGAGGCAAGGTTCAGGGTTGCCCCTAAATACAAGATTTAGGGGCGTTACAGGTAAGTGAAGGTCGGGACCAATGGGTCCCTTCCTTGGGGTAGGTACACCCCCTATAATGCCACCCTCCAGTGGGAGGGGGGCATATGCCTCTCTCTGGTTGTCTGGGTCCCCCCATCTGCAAGATGGCAGGGACTTAGAGTTGTGCTTCACCTCGCCTCCTCCACCTGAGGAGTGGGGTTGGCAAAGGTGGGCACACCTCCCTTCCTCACTTGGATTTCCTGACGAATCTCCGGCCCAAAGTAGGGGTCAGAACCGGTGGGGGCCAGTTGCTGGAAACAGAAAATGGCTGGGGTAGCTCACAAAGGCGGCAAGCCTTTGAAGCTTCCCCTCTGTGGACCCTGCCCATACTGGGGGAAGAGGCTAAGCACCTCGTCCCAGGATGAGCATTGTTTCGGACACCCAGGAGCAGCAGGCTCTCCATCCAGGGGTCCAGAAACATGTCTCGTGGTGGCAGCAGCCACTCAGCCAGGACACTAGAGTTGGGTTGTTTTTCAGGGGGCATATCTAAGATGCCCTCTGAGTGCATTTTTCATTAAATCCCACACTGGCATCAGTGTGGGTTTAATGTAAAGAGAAGTTTGATACCAAACTTCCCAGTTGTAAGTAAAGCAATTCTGGTGCTGTGAAGTAACGACAAACTCCCCGCATCATATACTCTTAATGGCATTACTACACTTACAATGTCTAAGAATTGGTTTAAACACTGTAGGCGTACAGGGCTCATGCACCTGTACCCTCACCACTGGTATAGTGCACCCAGCTAGAGGGGAGGCTGACCCATGTCAGGGCAGTGGGTTGTAGGCATGGCACACAGGGATGTGTGCCATGTCGACTCACTTTGTTCTGCGCCAAACCACGCAGCCAGCAATAGCAGTGTGTGTGTAAAGGTACAGGGCTTCTAAGGGTGGCACAATAAGTGCTACTGCCCTTAGAGGCCTTCCCTGGCCACAGTGCCCTTGGTATCTATGGTACCATTTACAAGGGACTGACATGTGGCCAAAGAGTGCCAATTGGGTTTAGTCTTAATGCAGTTTAGGGAAAGAACATAGGCCTTGGGCACGTAGTTGAAAGGAACCCAGGGCACACTTAGCCAAAGTACATCAACAGTTTGGCAAAAAGTGGGGGCAACCATGCAAAAAGAGGGCACTTTCTTACAGAGGCCATCTAAACACCAAGAGTGTCGCTGCTGTGTTTTTTTTCTCCCTCCTCTGCAGGAACACTGAGAAATGTGAGAGCGTAAAGCTCACCAACCCGCCGGAAAAATTACCTCTGCACCAGAGCTCCCCAGCCCCGGCTCAGGTAAACCAATGGTGTTTGTGGTCTTGAGACCCTAAAGAACCGAACATCCCCTTGGATTCTGCTGGACCGGTCCCCTAGTCCTCCCTTTGCAGCCTTTTCCTACAGGTACTTTTCCCCATTGACTTTAGCGTGTATACTCAAGGCTACCACCGCTGAAAGTGTCTCTGCACCCGGACACCCCAGGAAAGGTAAACTTGAACTGCAGGTGCTTTCTTAGACCTTGGCCCCGACTTCCCTTCTATCTAGAAGAACAGTCCTCCAAGTTGTCTGTAAGTGTGACTGCCAAGTGTACGTTCCTCCCATAGGATAACATAACCGCGTTCGAGGCTCATGCCTCAAATCTGACAGCTTTGATTTTCTACTGTTTTTACTGTAAAAATCTATAATATCTGATGTACTTACCTGATTCCTGTAATCCTGGTATCCAAATGTATATATAAATGTGTTATTTTTCTGAATTGGTCTCGAGTTTCTTCTGGAGTGTCTTTCTCATTTATTGACTGTGTAGAACAAATGGTAAACAACCATCCAATAAGGCTTAACTGCGTGTAGGAAGCTGGCTCTTTATGCGATATGTCAAAAAAAATATATACTGTGTAAAGAGTCCAGGGGTTCCCTTCTGAGTGGACAGGTGCTTTCTATGCAATGCCAAAGTGATCTGTTAGTGGGTAGTGTGGTCGGGAAGCATTAGGCTTAACACAGAAGAGTGTAAGACATTTGCAACTACACACAATGATCAATAAATGGCACACATGACTCAAGAAGGAGATCCACGACAATTTATAAAAAAACCAAGTACCTTTATATACGATAAAAGAATATTTTTCAGGTATGTACGTTTTTAAACAAATTCTTTTCACTTTGAGATGTGAGAAAGTGGCACTGTATATACTGTTCCCCAATAGGTACAGGGTGTACAGAGTCCACAGTCCCCCAGGGTTTGACAGAGGTTAAAGTTAGATATAACCTTACTCTCTAAAGTGGTAGCTTGGTCGAGCAGTAAGGCAGTACCAGAGGACAGTGTAAAGCATTTGTTGTACACACTCAGTCAGCAAATAGTTCCACACACTCAATAAGTGAACTCTGGGCCAATGGTTTATATATAAAAAATATATGCTTGTTTTATTTTAGAACCAACACTTGGATTTAAAATATACTTTCTCAACAGGAGATGTTTCATATAAATACTTTTGCAATATGCAAAAGACTTTAATAAACAGTTACAAGTGGTTGCAGTAGGCAACTCTATTTTTAAACACCACAATACATTGAGCTCAATGGTAAATTCAAGTTATTTGCACAGATTACTTGGAAGATTACTTTTGGAATTCCAGGACTGGATCCTAGATTCAGTCCTGGGTCAGTTCTCAGAATCAGTTGATTAAAGTCGACTTTGGTACTGTAATGATTTTTAACTAATATTTAGCTATTTTAAAAGTTAACACTTCGAAAATATTTCAGAGCAAAACAATCAATGATTCCCTATGGAAGAAAATTCAGGTTATAGGTACAGTAGGTTATCGTTACTTTTGTAATCCAGTACTGGGTGCCTAGACTCAGTACTGGGACCTTTATCCAAAACAGGTAAGTAATTACGTTTTCAGATGTTATACGATTTTTGAAGAATATTTAGAAATTGCAGAAATCAACACTTAGAAGAAATTTCACAGAAAAACAGTCAATGGTTTCCTATGGAAGAAAAATGAGTTAAAGGTAAGTCTAGTTGTGGGTACTTTTCAGAGTCAGTGCTGGGCACCAAGATCCAGCACTGGGAGCTCACCTAAGAGCAGGTGAGTAAAGTTGTTTTTGTCACTCGGCTGATTTTTTGTGAATATTTGAAGATTTGAAAAGTCCACACTTAGAAGAAATTTCAGGAAAAAGCCAGTCAATGTTACCCTATGAGGAAAATAGAGTTTGCGGTTTAAGGGTAAGTACTCGACTGGCAGAGTTGAGGTTCTGGGCACAGACTCAGGGGTCCCCCAGGGTCAGGTAGGTACAGTTGGTTCACCCTCAGCGGCTCTAGGGCGGCCGGGTGCAGAGAGAGTTAGGCCCAATGTTATCCTATGAGGGATAGGGGGGCCTTGTTTGGTGGCTGCTGTCTGGCAAGCCACGCGGCTGTGGGAGCTGGGCTCCTGGTCACTTACTCAGGGCAAGTGGGGAAGTAGGTAGGTGTAGAGTTTTCACTGCCAGGGCCATTCGGGCGGCTGGGTGCAGAGTGCTTTTGAGCCTTCGGGCGCTCAATGGATTTCAACGGGAAATCTCCGGTTTGGAAAAAGACTGCAAGCTCGGGGACGAGGACTCTTCAGGTGCCACCACCACTTCGAGAGGTAAGTTGGGCAGTTGGAGGATAGGTAGGTACCCCGGGATTGGACACAGAGGGCCGTGGGGCGCCAGGTGCAGGGGTGCCTTTTTGGTGTCGGAAAATCTTACCCTCTGTTGATCGCGGTTGGGGTGGCACACTGTTCTGAGGCTGCAGGCTTCTTCAGGATTGTCGAGGGGGGTCCTTGGGTGCCGGACTCGGGGTCACAGTCGCCGTGGGGTCGTCCTCGTGGGTTTAGTTCACTCCGGCACCGGCCAGGCTTGGCTGGTGCAGAGTGGGCTGGGATCGCGGTTCCGGGCTGCTGCCAGGGGTGAAAGGTAGGTTCTGAGTAGAGCCTCTACTTATGGGAGTCCCAGGGAACCAGAGTTCAAAGGTAGCCAGGTCCTCCGGGGTTTCTGAGGTTGCTGGCCACGAGAGATGTCGCGCAGGAGCAGGTTCGAGGGTCGACAGGCCGGTAGGGCTGGGGCCAAAGCAGTTGGTGTCTTCCTCTTTTTAGCAGCTGCAGGGCAGGTCTTTGTTCTTCTTGCTCTTCTTGTAGTTTCGAATCTGGGATCTGGGGAAGGAAGGTTCAGGGTGCCCCTAAATACTAGATTTAGGGGCGTTACTGGTAGGTGAAGGGCAGGGGCCAATGGGTCTCTGTCCTGGGGTGGGTACACCCCCTATCCTTCCTCTCTCCTGTGGGAGGGGGGCAGGAGCCTAGTCCTGATTGGGCAGGGCTTCCCATCTTCAAGATGGCGAGAGCCCGGAGATGTGCTTCACCTCGCCTCCCCCACCTGAGGGGTGGGGTTGGCAGGCTGGCACATCCCCTGTCCTTATTTGGGGTTTCCGGCCAAGCTTCCCGCCAGAGTGGGGGGTTGCAGTGGCCTGGGGAAGCTCACAGAGGCGGAATGCCTTTAAAGCTTCCCCCTGCCCATCCTGGGGGAGGAGATTTAGCACCTCGCCCAGCAGGGGCTCTGCTACCCAGGGGTCCAGCAACATGTCTGCTGTGTGGCAGCCTAGGCAGCCTCAGAAAAGACGTGGATTGTAGGTTTAGGATTCAGGGGGCCTCTCTAAGATGCCCTCTGTGGTGCTTTGTACATTAAATCACACACTGGCATCAGTGTGGATTTAATGTGCTGAGCAGTTTGATACCAAACTTCTCAGTCTTCAGTGCTGCCATTATGGTGCTGTGGAGTTCGTGTTTGACAAGCTCCAAGCCCCATATTCTCTTAGCTGGCAGCACTGCACTTACAGGACCCAGGAATGGACCTGGGTACTGTAGGGGCACAGGGCTCCTGCCTCTGTGTCCACACCACTGGCATAAGGCACCCAGCTAGAGGGGTAACTGATGTATGCCAGGGCAGTGTAGGTTGTGGGCATGGCACACAGGGATGTGTGCCATGTCGACTCTCTAGTTTTGTCTTGTATCCAGACACTCAGCCTGCAAGAGCAGAGTGTGTGTGTGTGTTAGGGTACAGGGCCTCTAAGGGTGGCACAATGATTGCTGCAGCCCTTAGAGGCCTTCCCTGGTCACAAGGCCCTGGGTACCTAGGGTACCATTTACCAGGGGCTGACATGTGGCCAGGGTTTTGTCAATTTGGGTTTTGGCTGTTAGGCAGTTTTCAGGGAAGGAACACAGGCCCTGGGCACCTGTTTGGCAGGAGCCCAGGGCACAACAAGGAAAAGTGCATCAGCTATTAGGCAAAAAAAGGGGGGGGGGTTATTGCAACAGAAACCCACTTTCTTACAGAAGTGGACACAGTGCAGTTTTGGATTTCTGCAATCGTATTCTATGGAAGGAAGTACAAGATCTGTATATAGGAACAGTACATCGGCTTACAGGACCAATCTCCAGGAGTTAACGTTAGTGGTGGGCAAAGTCCAAGGCAGCATCAACAATACACCACCAGTGCCACGAGGGCAGCTGGGCGCAGAATGCCAATCAGCATCGGGAGCCCAATGCATTTCAATGGGGATCGGTCACTGTAAAAAAGCTGCAGGCTCTGGTAAGGAAGCCAGTTGGGCTGAACCTTGCTTTGCTCGGGGACGGAGGGGCGCTGTTGGTCCTCTTCTGAAAGGCCCAGGGGCGACGGGTGCAGAAGTGTCCTTAGGCATTTTTTTTTTTTTAAAGGAGCAGTCGCTGTCAAAGGGGTCGGTTTGCAGAGGCTGCAGGCGACATAGGGGGAGTCCAGAAGGGGCGAAACCACAATGGACTCTAGCTCTGCGGGACTGGGGAACCTTGTTGGCATTGGTAGCCCAATTCAACTTGGGCTGAAGGCGATGGGTGCAGTGGGGGCTTCGGGTGTTGGGTTTTGGAAGTTCTAGAGTCCTCGGAGTCCACTCTTTTGGAGATTCTTTAGAACAGGTCTCCTGTTCATGGGAGGCCTCAAGTCTTTTTTCAAAGCAGGCAGTCCTCCCAAGTTTCTGGAGTCACAGCTGCAGGACAAGTCGACTTTGGCGCTGAGGGATAAAGATAGGCCGGCTGGGTTGGTACCAGGTCAGCTGCATCTTCTCTCTTCTTGGTTTTGCGGTCCTCCCTCTTCTTAGGTCATCAGGATCAGCTTCTCTGATGACAGGGGCTCCCCTAAATACTGAAAGTAGGGGCATTAGGGGAGTGTAGGGTAGTAGCTAATTGGCTACTGACCCTTGATGTCACTACATCCCCTATATGACCACTTCCTGTGAGAAGTGAGCATATCCTGACTCAGAATTCCTAAGTATGCTATTACAAAGATGTCTACTTCTAAAACAAAAATCATGTCCGCCTCAAAGTTGCCCACCTTAGGGGTGGTACTAGCCTTAAAGTGGCACGCCTACCTGACTAGCTAATTTTCCCACCTGTTCAGATGCTAACAGGGGCTCTGGACGGTGGGGGGGGGGGGGGGGGGGGGGAGGTCTTCCTCATGTGAGGGGAGCCAGACCCACATTCCTTTTTTTTATTTTTTTATTTATTTATTTTATTTGCAGTCTTGAACACATCAATAGAAAAAAAGCATTAGCACAAATACATTTCAAGCCGACACAAAATACAATACATAAAATACAAGAAGAGACTTCTAAGAGAAGATTTAGAATTTGTGAACCTAACTCGGCTGGCTACTAGTCATCTCCCTCCATATTGAAATCGGGGCCCAGAATTTTCTACCAAAATCACGCATTTTTTTGCCCTTCTGCTCATACAAACAGCTCTCAATATTATGTATACTCAATAACTTTGAGAGCCACATTTGAAAAGAAGGGGCCAAAGTATCTTTCCAACCTGAGGCAATTAAAATCCGCAGAACCGCAACAGACATAAAAACCAGCGCTTCTTCAGTTTGAACCAATTTCTGCTTGTGATCGCAGCCCAACAACATCAGGGTAGGAGATAGATCGATCTTATGACCTAGCAGCCCCTCCCAAAACTTACACACTTCCCTCTGTACTGAGGACAATGAGCTGCAATAAAAAACATATGCAAGAGATCTGCTTGCCCAGCATTGCATCTGGGGCAACTATCATCCCCCCCTAACCCCCCAAGCAAATAGCTTGGCAGGAGAATGATATAAATTAAATACCGTTTTATAATGCTGGGCCCTCAGATTGGTAGATCTAAAAACTTTTTTATTCAGGGTGATGGCCAAGTCTACATCTACATCCGAATCGGCCAATTTCCGAGCCAAAGCTACCTCTGTTTTTTCCAAATCGTCTGGTATTTCGGCAATTAGCTGCTTATAAACCACTTTTATCTTTTTACACCCAACCATCAACATTTCGATTACTGGGGCGTCCTCCATTAACAAAGATTTAGGCCTCAATGCCTTTAATAACCGAGCGACTTGACAGTACAAAAACCAGTGGCTGGCCGGAATACCGAACCTTTGTTGGATGGCATCAAAACCTAGCGGTTCAAGATCTCCCCATATGTCACCGAAGGACCTAATGCCAAAGTTCCTCCATACCTGTAAATTCCTATCAGCCCCAACATATGGGAGTAGACTTCAGTTACACAGCTGGAGATAACGGTTCACTTTTGAGATTTTGCAAAGCTTCGAAATAGACCTCCAAACCTCCCAGACCCCTTCCAAGATCTTCAAGCGGGGCCTCTTATAGTACCTGCGGTCCACTTCACGCCACAACAACCCAATGGCCTTTTCCCCAATTAACAGCTCAAAAATGGAAGGTAAGTCCTGGGCATGCAAATTAATAACACCAGAATTAACCTCCTGTTGAAACAAAATGGACATTTGTGTCAATAGACAAGACCAATGATAAAGTCTCAGGTTTGGTAGGGCCAGACCACCCCTTTCCCTAGGAAGTGACATATAATTTGTTGATCGCCTGATCCTGCCATACTGCCAGACAAATTTTATAAAAATAGACTCCAAACTTTTGATTGTTTTTTCATCCAGGAATAGGGGTATGGCTCTAAACAGATAAAGAACTCTAGGAAAGATAGACATTTTTAAAACATTTACCCTCCCAATCAGAGAAAGATGTAGCACGTCTATCCTCTTTAGCTCTTTTTCAATACATTTCATGAGTGGAGGATAGTTCTCAGCAATTATTTCCCCGACTGAGGCATTGATCTTAATCCCTAGATAGGTTGCTGAGTCCACATATCTCGTATCACTTTTAGCGATATTCAGAGAACAAATTATTTGGGTTTTGAACTCGTTCAGAAGATAGCCCGATCGCTTACCAAACTCCTCTGCTATTTCAACTAAGGCCGTAAGCGCCTGCTGAGGGTTAACTGTAATAATTGCCAAATCATCGGCGTAGGCCAAAATTTTACTAGTGTGGCCATTACATACCACCGGACAAATCCTGGGGGACCACAAAATTTTCTGAATAAGAGGGTCGATATACAGTGCGAAGAGGATCGGGGAGCAGGGACAGCCTTGGCGAGTGCCTCTCTTAATATCAAACTTCTCAGAGCTCTCTCCCATAACTACCACCCTTGCAACCGGATCCACATACATTGCTTTGAGAGCTCTGAACTTTTTCCCCGAATCCTCTCCCTACCAATACGCCCCATAGGAAATCCCAGACGACCCTATCGAAGGCTTTTTCTGCGTCGAGCAAGATCATGGCAATCTCCCCCCCCCCCCCCTGGTACCTGGGCATCAAACAGCGCAATTGCTCTTCTTATATGGTCCGTAGTGCTGCGGCCCGGAATAAATCCATGTTGCCAGGGGGAGACGAGACCGCCAATGATCCTGCCCAGCCTCTTTGCCCATACCTTAGAGTATAACTTGGTGTCCGCATTAATAAGCGAGATTGGGCGATAAGAGCCAAGTTTCTCCGGGGGTTTCCCCTTCTTGTGAAAGACCACAATGTTGGTTTCTCGCCAGGAGGGTGGAACCACTCCCGTACACATAATTCCATTAAAAAGATCCACTAATAATGGAATGACCACTGGTTCTAAACATTTATAGACCTCCAGGGAGATCCCACCCGGACCAGCGGCCTTACCGGAGGCTAGCTCATGCAGAGCTTCTAAAATCTCTCCCCCGCTAATATCCCTATCCAGTTCATCCTTCTCCAGGGTGTTAAGGCGGGGGCCATTATCCACCACCTCAACCCCTTGATTATCCTCCTGTGTTTCCTCGACATCCAGGCATTGGTAGAAGTCTTTAAAAGCCTGTAGGATCTTGTTTGACTGCGTGAATTCCTCACCATTTTCCTCAATCAGGGAGATAATATTCCTAGCCCTCCCCTGTCTTATTTGTAGGGCTAAAACTCTACCTGCCTGCTCCCCCGTTTCATAACGCCTAGCCCTGGATGTTTGATACTCTCCTGAAGCTTTCTGGGTCATCGACTTCTGAAGTTCCGCTCTAATTTTTAATAGTTCACTCTGGCTCTTCCTGCTGTCCCTGCCCCTAATTATATATCTCATATGCTGTTCTTCTGCAGTAGCCAGAATACCTACAAGCCTCTCACCTTCCCTCTTGTCCTCCTTTCTTATCCTGGCCCCGAAACTTATATATTCCCCCCTTAAAGCCGCTTTGAATGACTCCCAAACAACAATCCTAGACGCACTATATCTATTAGCGGCAAAAAACTCAGCTGCCCAGTTCAAAATATGCCCAGTACATCTTGTATCTCCCAGTAATTGCCTCTCAAAAGTCCACCTGGTCCTGACCCTAACGGGACCGGATATTTCATAAGACAGTATCAGCGGATTATGGTCTGACAATAACTTTGGGGGTTTCGTTATTCCTACCCTATTTATTTCGTTGGCAGAAATAAAGAAATAATCCAATTTAGTGAACTTCTGGTAACGGTTTGAAAAATACGTATAACCCGGTTTTAATGGTTCTTTTGCACCCCATACATCCTTAAGCCCATGAGAATCGATAAGGGCTTTTATTGCCCTAAACACTCTTGGTTTTCGACCCCGATACATCACAGAGTCACTCCAATCAGCTGAGATATTAAGATCGCCGCACATGATTATGGGGGTTGGCCAAGAGACTAGTTCTAATTCTAAAAAGTCAAAGAGCATCGGGTCATCTTCATTTGAACCATACACCACACAAAGTGTCCGGCCGCTTTCAAGTTCAACCAAAACCCATCTACCATAGCTATCCGACTTAGTCCGTCTGACCCCTCCCAAAGTTTTTTTTTAATAAAATCGCGACCCCCCTATTTGTTGAAGATTGGGTAGAACAAGCCGCTAACTCAAAGCCACTGAGAGACAACAATTTCCTCTTGGACCATGGAAGGTGAGTCTCCTGAAGACAGAGAATGTCGATTCTATTACTCTTGATAAAATGACTCAGCCTTAAACGCTTCCTCCAGTCATTCAGCCCACCTATATTTAGAGAGCAAACCCTAATGCACACCATCTTAACACGAAATAAGAACAGCAAAATAAACCTGCTTTTCGGACTGCTTCTGTATCACTGACGCCATTATCTGACCAGAAAAATAAACAAGATGAAACAAACTGCAATTTTTACCCTTATTTTTCCCCCCATCAACCCACAGACCTCCACCACCCTTCCACCCACCCTGAACTCCCTCTCTTCCAGTGTGAACCCCACCCCTAACGCTAACCCTCACCCGGACCCTCCTCGGTGAAGCGCTCAGACTAAGTCTGTGCATATGATGGTGCTGCAGTGGGTATGTGAGGGCAAATGCAAGAAAACCAACTAACTGAAACCCTTAAAGTCCCCTTAACTGATTATAACTGCTTGTACCTGTTTTATCTTAATAGAACATACTACGATCCCATTCACCCCAGGTATAAGAATATGTAACACCCAGAAGCCAGTCAACCGACTAGTCAGTCTTCCTATCCAAAGAGACCAGATACTCCTTTGCTTTAATTTCTGACGAAAAAAACAAGGTCCTCCCATCATTAATCACTTTTAGCTGAGCCGGATTAACAAGATAGGCTTGAATTCTCTTCTCCTGGAAAGGTTTGATCATTTCCCTCAAGCGCCATCTTCTTTCCACCGTCGTGTGGCAATAATCCGGGCGGACAAAGAAAGAGAGCCCGTCCCCATTCCTCCTAGCATCTGGTCTAGCCTTTTCTGCAATAGACTGTCTCAAAATGAAGTTGCCGAAAAATATTAATACTGCTCGAGGTTTGTCGCCTTCTTTAACATTGGAACGGATCTTAAAAGGGGTACGATGAACTCATTGTATCTCATTAGCCCAGTTCCAGCTTGAGAGCTCTGGAAATGCTTATTCGAAGAGCTTGATGATAAATGCCCTTATGTCCGTCCTTTCCACCCCCTCCAGGACCCTCAGGTTATTCCTGCGGAGCCTGTTCTCCATCTCCTCCATTTTCCACTGTAAATCCATGACCTGAGAGCATTGGGCGTTGACTTTGGTAGTAGCCCCGGCTACCTCGGCCTCCGTGGATACCACCCTCTCTTCCAAATTAGAGACTCTGTCCGCCGTATTAGTGCAAGCTTTCGATAACTTCCTTACCACTCCCTGCATCTTCCTCATGGCCGCCTGTGCTTTGCGGTTATCCTGGCGCGTTTCCTCTCTGTGGGCAAGGATCTCCTGATGTATTGTTTCCAACAGGGAACGATGAGAACCATCGACCGCAGGTCCTCCCTGCAGGGCTAGGTCAGGAGTGTGATCCCATCTCCGTTCTCGGGAAGAGTGACCAATTTTCAAAGACTGACTCTTAAGGCAAGCTCGTCTGCGCTCGTCCGCGACCGTCCGGGGCAAGGGGCACGCCACTTTGCTTGCTTTACCACCTACTCACCTGCCCAACTGCGCTGCCTTCGGGGCCCATGGCCGTTACCTGCCTCCACCTGCTCCCACATCTTGTCTCTTGGCTTAGCTCCTCTTGCCCCTCTGACAATACCTTGGCCACAACCTCTGCCCCCGATTCCCTCTAGCGGTAGCGCTTCTCCAGCTGCTTCTAGGTCTCTTACGGCGTTCTATCTGAACACTAGGTCTGCAGTTGCCCACGCCCATGAACTTTCGGTCCTGCTGGATCTCCATGCCCCCGACCTTCTTTTCTTAACAGAAACTTGGTTCCGCGACGACTCCCTCCCCACCTTATTGGCTACTCTACCAGCTCCATATTATGCTATTCGTGCCGACCGGGCTAATGGCAAAGCTGGAGGTGGGGTGGCGGTCATCGCTCGAACCGACCTCCCCTTTCAGCCCCTGTCCCTTCCTGATATCGCTACTACGGAATTTTTAGCCATCCGTACCACCTCCATCACGCCCCCTCTCACCTGTATTCTCATCTATCGTCCCCCCCAATCTCCCTTATTGTTCCTTCTGGATTTCTTGGAAGTTCTGGCTACTATCACTGTCAACAACTCTTCCATTTTACTTTTGGGTGATTTTAATTTTTGGCCTTCTGACCAAGCCGAATGCCCATCTTCCAAGGAGTTCTCAGTTACCCTTTCCTCCCTTAACTTTACTTCCCACATTCACTCTCCCACCCATGTCAAAGGTCACACTCTCGACCAGATCTGGTCCTCCAATTGTCCCGTTGAATCCCTTTCAATCTTACCCTGCACCTGGTCCGATCATCACCTGATTTCCTTTTCTCTTCCCATTCACCCCCCGATCAAGCCCCCGCTCCCCAAAAACACCTGGGTTCGAGCATGGGGCCGAGTAGACCCTAACAGTCTATCCTCCATACTCACTTCCTCCGCTCCCCTCCTCCAAGACCTATCTACCTGTTCCCAGGTCACGGCCATTGACCAATGGCTCTCTGCAGGCTGTGACACCATTGCTCCTCTGAAGCGGGTCTCAACCAAACGAGAGAAGGACGCCAACCAGTGGTTTAATCAAGATCTTAAAGCCACTAAACTGGCGGTGCGGCGTGCGGAGCGGGCTTGGAGGAAAAACTACTGCCCCTCCTTACGCTTAGAGTTTATAAACATCCTGACCCTATATAAGAAAAACATCCTTGAGGCTAAAACCATCTACTTTTCCTCCAAAATCCTCGCAGCCGAAAGCAAATCGAAGGAAATCTTTTCGATTGTTCACAATCTAGCGTACTCGGACAGAACCTCTCTCAAACCCACCCCTTCTCTGGAACTCTGTCACTCCCTAAATAATTTCTTCATTCAAAAAATCGAAACCATTAAAACCAATATTCCCCCTCCTTCCCCTACCTTTGTGGACCCTCAGTGTCCTCCTCCCAAGGACCATCTCACCACCCTCCCACCTCTAACTAAGGAATCAATAAATGCCATAATTCCACTTGTTAAATCAGGGTCCCCGCTAGATCCCTGCCCGGCTCATATCCTCCATCATATCTTCTCTAACTGCCCAGATCCCCCCCTTCACCTTCTCAACAGCTCCTTATCCCAGGGTGTGGTACCCAACTCACTTAAATCTGCTGTAATAGTCCCTATCCTGAAAAAGCCTGGTGCCGATCCATCTATTCCAGCCAATTTCCGCCCCATCTCTCTCCTACCTTTCCTGGCGAAAGTACTCGAGCGTCACGTCACCTACGCCCTGAGTTCTTTCGTGGAGAAGAACGGGGCTCTTGCCCCCCGCCAGGCCGGGTTTCGCCCCGCACACTCCACGGAGTCGGTAGTGCTCTCAGTCCTTGATAACCTCAGGGAGGGAATGGATACCAACCAACCTCAGGCCCTGGTTCTCCTCGACCTCTCAGCCGCCTTTGACACGGTGGACCACTCCATCTTACTTTCCCGTGTCAGGGCGGCGGGGATCGGGGGTACCGCGTTGGTCTGGTTATCCTCCTTCCTGAGGGATCGCACCCAGGCTGTTCGCCTGGGTGACTTCACTGCAGACTTCCGTGACGTTCAGTGCGGGGTTCCCCAAGGTTCCTCCCTTTCCCCCCTCTTATTCAATCTTTACATCTCCCCCCTTATCTTTTCATTGCAACAAATGGAGGTCACCGTATTTAATTATGCGGATGACCTCCAGCTTGTGTTCAACCTCTCCTCTTCCCCCGATTCTGTCTCCAACTTTCAAACTATCATGATTCACATCCGAGACTGGATGAACCACAACCATCTTAAGCTCAACCCAGATAAGACTGAGCTGGTGTTGACGGGTGGTTCATCCAGCCCCTGGTCCCCCATTTTCTGGCCCCCTTCCCTTGGTGCCCCACCCGTTCCCTCCACCTCGGTTAAAACCCTAGGCATCAAGCTCAATTCACAACTCACCCTTCACTCCCAGGTGAGCTCTGTGGTTTCTTCCTCCTTTCTGGCTCTTCGCACCATTCGCAAGGTGTCCCGTTTCTTTTCTTTTGATGCCCTAAAACTTATCACTCTTGCCATGGTCGTATCCCGCCTGGATTATGGCAACGCCCTATATGCAGGTATCCCTGCATATAGTCTTCGGCGTTTGCAGCAGATCCAGAACCAGGCGGCACGCCTGGTGTTCAAACTCCCTAAATCCTCCCACACCACTCCCCTTTTGAAAGCTTTACATTGGCTTCCCGTCTGGGCCCGTGTCCAGTTTAAGCTTGCATCTATCACCTTCCAAGCACGACTGGGCACGGCGCCAGCTTTCATCTCCTCGGAGATCATTCCCTACGTTCCATCTAGGGAACTGAGGTCATCTTCCCAATCCCTTCTCACTGTCCCACGGTTCCGAAGAAAGAAATGGGGAGGCTCGAAGTTTGCGACTCTCGCCCCGACTTTTTGGAACTCTCTGCCTGCAGAACTCAGGGCTTCAACCTCATATCTGTTATTTCGGAAACAACTCAAGGCATACCTTTTTGCCAAATCCTTTAATTAATACCTTAGTCTCTCTTTTTTCCCCTAACCCGGGACTTCTTCTCTGACCTCTTTCAGTTTTTAGCGCCAAGAAACCGCTGGTGTACGTGCGCTGTACAAATAATTTTAAATAGAAATAGAAATAGACTCTTAACCATCGGGGGCCGCACAATAGTTGTCGGGAGACCCTCCTCAGATTCAGAATCTGAGCCTAAATAGGAGCTACGTTCTTCGGACCACTCCGCCCCATCAGAGACAGAAAAATAATATTCACTTAGCACTTTTACCTTCTCAGTAGATGTACCGATTGGCAGCGGATCAATTTTCTGTGGCTCAGTGTTTACTAATATTTCTGACCCCGGCTGGCCTTCCGAAAAACCGCTACACCCTTTCCCCATATCTAGGGAAGCTCCGGTAATATCCATAGGGGCCGGCTCGTCAGGGACAACTTCAATATCTGCAGGAACAGAAGACCCACTTGAGATATTCACTGAGGGTATACCAATGGGGATAGTAGGGTCAGTGCATTCCTCAAAGATCGTGCAAGAATTACTAACAAAAGTATCCACCAATGGGTTTGCACCTACCCCCACTATCTTAGAGCCCTTCTCTTTTTCCTTTCCAACCTTAGGGAAGATGTCTGCAATTGAAGCTGCCGCCAGCCGGGTCCTACCTGCCACCTGTTGCTTTTTTTTCGAATGTCCGGTTAATATTTGGGGTCCTTGTAGGTCCTCATCTCCCACCGGCTCCATCTCCTCCCTTTGAGATTTTTTCCTGTGGAGCGCCGATTTTGCGCCAGCAGCCACCTTAGGGGCCATGGTATCCCTCTGCGCTCTCAGCACTCTCAACGCCAATGATTGTCTGCCTAGACTGCCGCGACTTCCACTGTCGGACTTCCCGGGCCGTGAGCTACACGCCGACGCTCTCCGTTGCCTCGGGACCTGACTCCGCCCCTTCTCGCTTCCGCGGCACTCGTAGGCGGCAGAGAGAGCAGCAAACGCGGCCAAAGCAAAACGAAGAGCCTGTTTTGAAAGCCGACACCCGGTAAGTGCCGTCGGCATAGCCGGCTTCAGTATGCGTTATCCCGGAGGAACCGTAGCTGCAGATAAGATCTCCTTAGGGACTTAGCACATTGCCTTCACCGCCCAGCTGCGTCGGCCTCCGTTACGGGGCCGCCATCTTGCTTCCCGGGACTATAGCCCAGACCCACATTCCAAAGGAGGAAGCTACTTTGAAGCTTGTCAGCCCAACAAAGCTAATCAGCAGGTCGTTCTGTGGGAGTGGGTGTTACATCCCCTTCCCGGACAAGTTTTGTTCTGGGTCTCCTGAGAGCAAAGGCTCTCACCCTAGGAGGTCAGAACAGCGTCTCGGGTGGTAGGTTAGAAACCAGTCAGCAAGGACACCAGAGGCTGGTAGGTTTTCAAGGGGCTTCTCTAAGTTGCCCTCTGGGTGCATGTATTGGTAAATCCAACAATAGCATCAGTGTGGATTTACCAATACGAGATGTTTGATACCAAACATCCCTATTTTCAGTGAAGCCATGATGTAGCTGGGGAACTTGTTTTCACAAGTGTCCAGCATGTTTTAAAGTGGCTTCCCTGGTCACTTGTACGGACCAGAACATTGGCATATCTGCTAATGCAAGTATGACCTCACATTTAATATTCAGCCCCCTACCAGGCGTACGGGTGACCTGCAAATGTTACATACAGTGTTGCGGGACATGGCACACAGGGATGTGTGACATGTGAGGTTTTCACTTTTATCTGCAACAAGACACGCAGACTGCAATGACAGTTTTGCATGTGCTTGGTGAGGGGTCCCTTAGGGTGGCACAATTCATGCTGTAGCCCTTAGGGACCCTCTTTAGTACCTCAGGCCATAGGTTTCAGGTTACAATTTACTAGGGACTTACACAGTGCTAAGAAGTTTTGCCGATTGAGGGGAACAATTGTACAGTTTTAGCAAAGAGCTCTGGCACTGGGTACCTCGTTAGCAGGAACCCAGTGCATTTAACTCCCGGAGACAGGTCTTCTAAGTCGATGTACTGTACCTGTTTGCAAAACTTGTTCTTCTTTCCATAGGATAACATTGCAGACCTCAAATATTGCACAGACTCCACTTTTCAAAGTGAAAAGAGTTTATATTTGAAATGGGAAGACGCCTTTTAAGGCCAAGTAGTGCACACACACTGAAAGGGCTGCTCTATTATTTAGGTATACAGGCTGGCAGGGGGGACAGACAGGAATAACAGTCGCCAAACCAGTTTTCCCATGGGTGTGTAGCACAAAGGTAGTCACACCCCATGGATGGGCTACCAAGCTCCACACACCAAGAGAGAAGTCTCCATACATCTTGGGAGTGGGCAAAATAGAGCACTCTGGGATAGCTAGATGCCACACTTTACAGCCATAAATGAGGCAACCCTGGCCCTCAGAACTCCGCTCCTGATTAGCTGGAAGAAGAAGACCAAAAAAGGACTGCCCTGCTGACCCTGGAACCGGCAAAGAAGAGGCTGCACTGAAGTAAGACTGCATCCGTTGCTCCTTGGGCTATCAAAGGTAAGAGCTATGTCTGTTGTATCCTGCTAGTGGAGACTTCATCCCCAGAGTCCAGTCAAAAGCAGCGACTCCAGGAGTCAGTTGGCTGACTTCCTGTTTGCAGCACAGGACCACAAAGTCTGAAGAAACCTGCTGGGTGAGTTGGTAGCCCAGATCGCAGCTCGGAGCCCAAAAGACCAGGACCCAATTCTGCTAGAAAAAGTAATCGGAGTGCAGTTTGGTCACCCTAAAGGTGAGACACCACAAAAAAAAGGAACCTGATGAAAGCACTGTGCTGGGGGACAGGTAGCGCGGTGGCGACAAGACTTCCGATGACCTGTAAAGAACTTTAAGGGACCATGGACTGATGAGTAGCCCCAGGAAGACCTCCGTCGACTGCACAGTATCCTGTATCCCTTGTGTGAGAAGTTGGCCTGATGTATGATGTCACTAGTTCTAGTGTACACCTTATATCAGTCCAAACAACCCTTATGGTGATTGGTCAACCTTATAGACCAGCTATCCTAGTGGTAGCATGGACAAGAGCAGTCTTAGGCTAAACTCTGAATGGCATGTGAAGCCAGCTGTGATACCATATATAATCCCTTGAATACCAAATGAAAGGACACCACAACAGATATATATATAAAATAAAGTGTATTTATTCTAGTCAAACCCTCAGCACTCTTTATGAGATTCGAGGTAAGTACAACACAGTCTTATTCAAGCATACATTAAGTCACACAGGTAAGTAATACAGTTAGGCCCTAGGGGCCACGCAAACCATATACTAAAGAAGTGGTATAAGGACCACTGTCACGGAAATAGGATAGGCCTAGGCCTAGGGAATCGCTGGGGCTACACTACACTAGCAACAGTTAGGAAGTGGGAGGCCCACGGGATTCAGGTGCAGAGTGGAAACACTCACGCGTAATGCGTATAATCAATAGAAATAGTACAGTTCTGAAATAAGCAGTTTTAGGACACTTCTGGTATAGCTAGAAAGTCGAGACTCGGAAACTAGACCCTAGGATAGTCAATGCCCTTGTGAGCACCGGAGTACCCAAGTTACCTAGCCCACGGGCTGCGGGTGCATAGGTGTGAACGTGCGTCGGGTTTCGTCATGGACTTCTATGGATATCAAAGTTAAGTTGCTGACAGGCAGTCAGTGAAGAGTGTCCGGTGGATCCCAAGGCCGTGATCAAGAAGGAAGGATACCTGCAAGCAGAAGGGGCAGAGTCAGGATCACTAGCCAGTGACCACGTGGAACCAGGAAGGAACCAGGCGATGTCGGGAGATTGCAGGTGAAGAGGTGAAGCTTGTCGCTGCAGCCACGGGTACCAGGAGACGTCGAGGACGACCAGGACCAGGAGGCGAGCTGTCCCACGAAGGCTCTTGGTGTCGGCGGCGTCGAAGTCGAACTAGGACTCACCAAGCCTTGGCAGGCGGAACCCACGAAGAATGGAGGACTTGCTTCTGGTGCAGACCAGGAAGGTATGGGGTGCTTCTCTTTTGCAGAGGAGCAGGAGCCAGTCTGGAGGAGCCAAACCAGCAGTGGAAGTTCAAAGGTGTGTCGTCGCAAAGGCCGCTAGCCAACGGGCAAGCAACCGGACAGACGCGGCAAGCAGAAAAATGCAGAAGGGCCCCACGCAGGACTCGTGGAGTGTGGGGGACTGATCTTCGGTGCAGATGGTGCTTGGGGCTTCTCAATCACCGGTGCACAACCTCGAGGGTGCCTGAGAAGCTGCGCTGGAAGATACGCGCCACTTTTCCCAGGTAGCCGGTCCCACGTCTCTCGTCGCCTCCACGGATCTCAGCTCGGCTGTGGATGTGGATCAGGGTCGGAGAAGTCTGGAAGTCAAGGCTCTGGTCGGGCTCTGCAGTCGGTCCCTCGTAGAACTTCAGCAAAGCAAAGGGTAAGTCTCTTGATGGTGCCTGTTTGCACAGGGTAGCCACTCCTTGGCCACGAGGGAGATTCTTCAGTCTTCTTTCGTCGAATGTCGAAGGTCCAGAGTTTCTGTTCAAGTTGCAGGTTCAGGATAATCTAATTTAGCAGGGCCCAACTAGCTACTAATATACTGGGCTAGTGGGCTGGGCTGGGCTACCTGCAAGGTCCCTCCTATGGGTGGGACCAGGAAGGGGAGTGGCTACACCCCCTTTCCTTTGTCCAGTTTCGCGCCAGAGCTGGGGCTGGAGTGCCCCAGCACCGGTTTGAACTGGACTATGCATGGAGCACCTTGTGTGCACCAGGCATGTCTCATTCCTTTCAGCCCTCCCTGCCCCAATACACTAAAGTCTGTCTGGGGAGGTGCTAGCACCTCCCCAAGCAGGAAACCTATTGTCCAGGCCTCCCTGGCTGGGAGGGCTCCCAGCAGCAGGAGGTCAGACTCATGTCTGTGGCAGCAGCATCCATTTTGTGATGCTGAGGCTTTGGTGAGAGTTAAACAGCAATGTAGGATTTTAACATGTCTCTCCCTCTAGAAGGGAGGAATAATATCCTCATTACCAGAAATGGTATGGGGGTATTATTCCAAAGTGTTAGACACCTTACACGACATGTTTTGATAAAGCCAAACCATAGTTACCATAACCGTTTAAGATTATAAGGTACTTTAAGAGTATATGGTAGGCTATATCATATAACAGCTATAAGGACATGGTTCCGAAAGCTGCAGACAGGCTCAGCTCATGCTGGAGCACCATCTCACATGTTACCAAGCTCTCTGCCTCCAGGATTGTTAAGGCCTGCCATAGGAGTGGCTGATAGGTACACATGTGTCTATATATAAGGGTAGATATAGGTATACTATATCTAAGCAAGGGGTGATTACACAACCTTGCCCCAGCTGAGTGATCAGCCAGTTGTGTCTGATTGGAAGGCCAGACCAGGGGTGGCATAATACATGCTGCAGCCCCTGGGAGGCCTAGGGTACACCTATGCCCTGGGTACCTAGGGTACACTGTACAGGGTCCAATAAGGTGATCCTTACCAATTGGGTATGTACCTAGGGTACATGGAGTCAATTTTAAAGAGAGAGCAGACAGCCTGAGACCCTGAATGGCAGGATCTCAGGCCAACTAAGTCGAAAAACCAGCTAGACACTAGGCAAAAAGTTGGGGGTAACCATAGTCAGATATCCACCTTCCTACACCTTGCATCATGACCATTCCAAAGAAGTCAATGGCAAGGGGCCACTGACTCTAGAACAGGAGTGAAAACTGCTTCCCTTGATGAGTGAACTTTTATGTTGAAATTTCAAATATATTGAATTTGCCAATGCTTTTTCTTGTATAAGTAAAAAGTCCAGATTTATTTTTTCTTGTGCACTTCTCCAGAACCCTCTGGTAGGTCTTTTTAGTTTTGGCGTTTATAAATTCATAAAAATATTCTATTTTTACAGTTTGGTCTCAGATTTCTTGTATCGAGTTCCTTCTTTCTTCAATTGTTTGGGTGCTATTTGAATGCTTAACACTTGTTCCGTTGTGTAAGCCAGACTCCTCAGAGCCACAGTTACCCAGGGTTGAGCTAAGGTTTAACAAACGAAACCGGACTTGTCCTAAAGGGGTTAAAGTGTATTACATGGCGAGTTAACACAACCACACCATATGATACACCCCATTTCCTCACGGCGTGACTTGTAATATATGCCACAATTGTGTTCATAATAATTATAGCATGGTGCCATTTTCTTAGTTCAATGTAAAATGTGTGTCAGTCATAAGGTTCCTAAAAGGCTGCCTCCCTTCACCACCGCACCCAAAGACATCAGATATGGAGTACCACAAGGATCATCCTTCAGCCGCACCCTGTTCAACATCTACATGACCCCCTTGCAGATTTAGTTAGATCCCACAGACTAAACAATGTCCTACGCAGACGACACAACTGATCCTCTCCCTCACAGAGGACCCCATCAACGCCAAAACCATCTTCTGCAATGCCATGACCAACGTAGCCAAATGGATGAGAGAACTGCCTCCAACTCAACACAAACAAAACTAAGTACTGATCTTCGGGAAGAACACCTCCACATGAGACCAGAGCTCGTGGCATGCAGAACTTGGAGCAACCGATCATGCATGCATGCATGCAACCTCAGCATCATCCTCGACAACCAACTGACCATGAAACGACAAGTCAATGCAGTCGCCTCCTCCTGCTGCTACCACACACTATGCATGCTTCGCAGAATCTTCAGATGGATCCCAATAAACACCAGAAAGACCGTCACTCAGGCCCTCATCACCAGCCGCCTTGACCACGGCAATGCCCTCTACTCGGGCATCTCCATCCTACACCTCAGAAGACTCCAGACCATACAGAACGCTGCAGTCAGATTCATCCTGGACCTTCCCAATCGAATCCACAGCACCACCTCACCTGGGAGACCAACTGGTTCCCCAGCCAGAAAAGATGCTAGTTCAAGAGCCTCAGGCACTCATACAAAGCCCTCCATGACCTAGGACCTGCCTACCTCAACTATCAACTGAACTTCCACCAACCCGCTAGACACCTACGCTCTTCACTCGCCCTCTAGAACACATTGCACATCCGCCGAAACCACAGCGGCAGACGCTCCTTTTCCTACATCGCAGCCAAGACCTGAAACATCCTCCAGATCCGTACGGCCCCCTCACTGGCAGACTTCAAAAAGAGACTCAAGACTAGTCTCTTTGAAGGAGACACAGCGCCAAGATACCCCTATAGTTGACAGAGTTGCGCTTTACAAATGCTGCTTGATTAATAGCAAACAGTACAAAATATTTGTTTAAGAGCACTGATCGAATGAAGGCAAAAACTGTCAAGGTTGGAATTGTAATGAAGGAAGTTACTTATCTTCGTTAACGCCTTATCTAGTAGATGTAGCAAAGTGCCCCTTTTTGCATGGTTGCCTCCCACTTTTTGCCTAATGTTGATGTACTTTGACTGAGCGTGCCCTGGGTTCCTGCCAACCAGGTACCCAGGGCATATGTTCTTTCCTTAAACTGTACTGATGCAAAACCAATTGGCAACTCTCTGGCCACATGTAAGTACTTTGTAAGAGGTACCGCAGGTACCACGGGCACTGTGGTCAGGGAAGACCTCTAAGGGCTGCATCACTTATTGTGCTACCCTTAGAGGCCCTGTACCTTTACACCCACACACTGCCATTGCAAACCGTGTGTTTTGGTGCAGAACAAAGTGAAGAGTCGACACTGGCACACATCCCTGTGTGCCATACCTATAACCCACTGTCCTGTCCTGGCATAGGTAGGCCACCCTTCTAGCTGGGTGCACTATACCAGTGGTGAGGGTACAGGTGCATGAACTGAAGAGTAAATGGTGCTGGGAGTTTGTCATTACTTCCATTTTTAATTCAATGTTTTAAATTCAATGTTCACAGAAGGCGTTTTTCCCTCTATTTGAAAGAGCCTCGATTTTGTCCCTTTTGAAAAAATCTAACCTTGATGCACTAGACCCAGTCAACTATAGGCGTATCTCGCGTCTTCCACTTCCAGCTAAGTTGGTGGAAAAAGTCATGAATAACCATCTCACATCATACTTACTTGAGCACAACTTGCTGGATGAGTCCCAATTTGGATTCAGGGCAGAACATAGCACTGAAACAGCCCAGATAAAGGCCACTGATGAAATCTGAGCAGTACTGGACGCGGGGCGCTGCGGCTCTTGTCCTGCTCGACCTGTCGGATGCTTTCGACAGGGTAAGACGCTTCTCAACCATCTGAATTCTCTTGTCATTTCAGAAAAGGCATTGGAACTGGTTTCCTATTTTTTTAGCCGATAGGATACAATCAGTTGCCCTGGGCGACTGCACCTCTCAGTCCTTCATGCTCCCATGTGGAGTACCACAGGGTTCCTCTTTGAACTCTATGCTCTACAATGTATTTGTATCTGAACTGGCAGCATTAATAAGATCATCCAGGATGGCACTAACATCCTACGTGGATGACACTCAAATCATCTTATCCATCTGTAAAAATATCCTGCTGCCAGTAAAAAGATTTAGGGACTGCATGATGGCAGTCGACTCATGGATGAGATTGCACTGCCTCAAGTCGAACTCAGGGATGACGGAGGTAATACTGTTCGGTAATTACTCCCCCCTCCTGGTCTCAGATTTGGTGGCTGGATGACCTGGGTACAGTACCGATCCCGGTCCACAAAGCAAACAATCTGGGTGTGGTGATAGATGAGACTGGACTTCGAATTAGGACAGTTTCATCATCCAGCTTATTTATACTCAAAGCGATGAGCAAGTTACTTACCTTCGGTAACGATGTATCTGTAAGAAACATTAGTTAGTTAGATTCCTCACCTTAGAATATCCCCAGGCGTCAGGCTGGATCCGGAAAGATTTTTCGTCAGCAATACCCCTTGCGCGTCCCTAGGCGTTGTCTGCGGCTCTGCGTCCGGCGTCGGAATGACGGAGTACTTAGACGTCGCCCTCGCGCGCTGCCGTCAGTTCTTGTACATAGCTTTCCGTGCCAGGAACGCAGAGCCTTGCAAGAGACCGACACTGGTGCCCAAAAATTCTAGGGCCCTGGAAGGGATGACCTCAACCCTAGATAACGGTTCGCAGAACGGGGAGAATGGGTGGGTCGGTGAGTAATCTATCTAATGTTTCCTACAGATATATCGTTACCGAAGGCAAGTAACTGGTTCATCTGAAAGAAACACGTTAGTTAGATTCCTCACCTTAGAATAGATACCCCAGCAATACCAACCGCGGTGGTGGGTCTGCGAACCAAGATCACACCAGAAATTCCTGGAGAACAGAACGGCCAAAGAAGCCGTCTCTCTGGACTTGGCTGTCCAGGCAATAATGCTTGGCAAACGTGTGCAGCGAGGCCCACGTTGCTGCCTGACAGATGTCCTGCAAGGGGACTCCCTGACCCAGGACATTCATCGCCGCCGTGGCCCGAGTGGAATGGGCCCTCAGCCCTACAGGAGGTTCCTTTTTAGCTAAGGAGTAACAAGCTTTGATGCACAAAACGACCCACCGAGAGATGGTCCGCTTGTGCACCTTCCGCCCCTTCTTAGCGCCCACATAGCCAACGAAGAGTTGGTCGACCACCCGGAACTGTTTTGTGCGGTCCAGATAGGAGAGCGCACGTTTTGGGTCCAGACGGTGGAGCCTCTCTTCCTCTTTTGAGGGATGCGGAGGCGGAAAGAAGGTGGGCAGTGTAACAGACTGCCCGATGTGAAAGGCAGTCATAACCTTAGGAAGGAAGGAAGGAAGGACGAGTGCGGAGCACAACCTTGTCTGGATGGATAGAAAGGAAAGGAGGCTTAGAAGAGAGAGCCTGGAGCTCACTCACCCTTCTAGCAGAGGCGATGGCTACCAGGAAAGCAGTCTTAAGCGTCAACAGATGAAGAGGACAATTATGAAGTGGCTCAAAGGAAGCGCACATCAGATATGTCAAAACAAGATTCAAATCCCACTGAGGCATTACAAAAGGGACAGGAGGAAACATGTGAGTAATGCCTTTAAAGAATCGAGAAACAACAGGGGATTTGAAAAGAGAAGGCTGATCAGGGAGCCGGAGGAAGGCAGAGATAGCAGAAAGATAACCTTTAAGAGTGCCCTGAGCAGAGCCCTGCTGGGCCAAAACAAGAAGGAAGAGAAGAACCTCAGAAAGAGGGGCGGAAAGGGGATCCACAGCCTTTGCTGTGCACCATTTCACAAATTTGTTCCACCTGCAGGCGTATACCGTTTTAGTGGAGGGACGCCTGGCTGCCAGAATCACATCGCAGACTTCAGGAGGCAAGTCAAATGGCATCAACTGTTTCCACGCATGGAGGTGGAGACTGGACAGGTTCGGTTGGAGGACCGTCCCCTGCTGCTGCGACAGAAGGTCCTCCT
This sequence comes from Triturus cristatus, assembly GCF_964204655.1. Classification (NCBI taxonomy): domain Eukaryota; kingdom Metazoa; phylum Chordata; class Amphibia; order Caudata; family Salamandridae; genus Triturus; species Triturus cristatus. The sequence goes on from NC_140588.1 coordinate 925,431,743, forward strand.
GAAGAGGCAGTCGTATCGGGGGATCGACAGACTGAGTAGCTCGAGAAACCAGTACCTTCGTGCCCAATCCGGAGCCACCAAGATGACTTGGGCCCGGTAGCGCCTGATCTTCTTCAGCACTCTGGGCAGAAGTGGTATAGGCGGAAAGGCGTACAACAGACCGCAACTCCACTCGCGACGAAAAGTGTCCCCGAGCGAGTGCCGCCTTGGAAACTCCAACGCGCAGAACTGCTGACATTGCGCGTTCTCTTTGGTGGCAAATAGATCTAACCAAGGCTCTCTCCACTGCCGAAAAAGGCCTTGCACCACGTCCGAATTGAGACGCCATTCGTGATCCATCATGCACCAGCGGCTGAGTTCGTCTGCTCTGGCGTTTAGAGAGTCCGCCAGATGTTGAACCACCAGGGTGATGCCCTGATGTTCCAGCCATGTCCAGAGGCGCAGAGCCTCCCGACAGAGGGTCCACGACCCCACCCCGCCCGGTTTGTTGCAATACCACATGGCGGTGGGGTTGTCCGTGAACACTTGCACCACACTTCCCCGGACAATGGGAAGGAATGCCTTCAGTGCAAGTCGGATCGCTCTCAGCTTCAAAAGGTTGATATGGAGCTGAGATGCAGGAGGCCATCAGACCCAGAAGCCGCAACACCAACCTGACCGAAACCCGGGATAGAGGCTGAAAGATGGGAATCAGAGCCTGAATATCCCGGACCCGCTGCTCCGGAGGATAAGCCCGGAACTGCACTGAGTCCAGAACCGCCCTGATGAAAAGGAGCTTCTGGGAGGGACTCAGATGCGACTTCGGCACGTTGATGGAGAACCCCAGCAAATGCAGGAGGTGGGCCGTAGTCTGGAGGTGGGAGACGACTGCCTGGGGTGAGCCAGCTTTCGACAGCCAGTCGTCGAGATAGGGGAAAACTGGAACCCCTGATCTGCGCAGATGAGCTGCAACCACCGCCATCACTTTCGTGAACACCCGAGGGGCACTGGTGGGGCCGAAAGGGAACACACAGTAAACTGAAAATGCTCCTGACCCACCGTGAACCGCAGGTAACGCCGGTGGGCCGGCAGGACGGGGATGTGAAAATAAGCGTTCTGCAAGTCCAACGCTACCATCCAGTCTCCAGGGTCTAGGGCACCAGAACCTGAGCTAAGGTGAGCATCTTGAACCTCTCCTTCCGGAGGAAGTCGTTGACGCCTCTGAGGTCCAAGATAGGGTGTAAGCCCCCCTTTGCCCTTCTTGGGAACCAGAAAGTAGTGGGAATATCAACCACGGCCTACTTCTGGACCAGGAACGCGCTCGACGGCCCCTTTGGCCAAGAGGGCCGCAACTTCCTCCCGTAGAAGATTCAAGTGATGCCCCGACAAGCGGTGGCACTGCGGTGGCATGGCTGGAGGGGTCGTCTCGAAGGGGAGGGAGTAGCCCCTTTGGACGATTTGCAGCACGCACCTGTCCGAAGTGATGGAACGCCAGTGGAGCAGGTGATGGTGAACTCTGCCACCCACTGGCATGGAATGGGCCTGAAAGCACAGACTAGGAAGGCTTTGAGGCGGATGCTGCTGGGGTGGATGTGGATGGACTGGCACGTTGAGCCCCTGTACTGCCTCAGCGGAATCCACGTCCGCGTGGAGGATGGTTCTGCGGCCTGTGGCTAGGCGGATGTGAGGGGCCGCCCCTTCCTTGGCCACAAAAGGGGCGAAAAGCAGAAGTTTGCGGGCGCGGGCCGAGAGACCCAAGGACTTGGCCGTAGCCCTGGAGTCCTTAAAGCGCTCTAGCGCACTGTCCGCTTTGTCGCCAAAGAGGCGATCGCCATCAAAGGGCATGTCCATGAGGGTGCTCTGGACATCCCCGGAAAAAGTCTTGGACCGCAACCAGGCGTGACGACGAAGCGCCACCGTGGACGACATTGCCCTGCCAAGCGAGTCCGTCGTGTCCAAACCACATCGGATGGCATACCGTGCTGCGTCCCGCCCTTTGGCAAGAGCCTGGGTGAGCCGTGTCCGGGTCTCCTCCGGGCACAGGGGCAGCATGTCCTCCACCGTATCCCACAGAGAGTGGGAGTAACGGTCCAAGAGACAAGTGGTGTTAATCGACCGCAGCCCTAAACTAAAGGAGGAGAACAGTTTTTTGCCAAACTGCTCCAGTCTCTTGGATTCCCGATCCGGGGTAGCGGACGGGAAGGAGGTCTCGGAAGTAGAGGCCTGGATAACCAGGCTCTCAGGGGTGGGGTGTTGGCACAGAAAACTGGGGTCGGGCGGTGGCGTCGGGCCACGTTCCGATCCACAGGAGGTACTGTGGAGGGCATGGACCAGGTGCCCTTGAGAACGTCCATCAGTGCTTCGCTAAATGGCAGCAGAGGCTCCGAGGAGCTTGCTGACGGTTGGAGCACTTCAGTGAGGAGGTTAGTCCTCACAGCCACAGTAGGTAGCTCCAGCCCGAGGGCTTAGGCCACCTTACGCAACGCCACAGAAAAGGTTGCACCTTCCTCCGAAGCCACGGTCGGAGGAGAGATGAAGCCAGTGTCAGGGGAGGTGTCAAGGCCACTGGCATCCCCCAGCTCATCTGCCCAGTACTGTGATAACTGGCCCTGGCGGGCCAAAGGGTCATCAGACCCCTCCCAGTCGCCACAGTCATCCGATTCCTGATAAACAGGGGGGAATGATCGGAGCCGGACGGAAGATGAAATGGTCACCCATCGGCGTCTGATGCGGTGCCGGATGGTGCCGCACCGGCGCCGGCCCCGGACCGGGGCTGTCCCGGGAAACTGCGTCGTCCGGAGACGGCGCCGGGGGCGGAACCCGTGTTAACACCGACGGAGGAGGTGTCGTGAGGTCGACCGGCATCGACTGAGATCCAGGCCTGGATCCCACGGGGATCTGCGGCGTCGGGACCGAAGTAGACGACAGTGCCGGAGCCGCCGGGTCACTAGGCCTCCCAGTCAGGCCTGCGGGGCCCGAAGACGCGCTGGCAGGCATCGACGGCGGAGCCAGGCCCCTCATGGCCGAGAGGAAGGCGCTGATCTCCGCCGGAGTCGCGTCAGTCCCAGGGACCGGCGGGTATGGTCACGGACGCGGCTCCTGCGGAGCCGCAGGGGTGGTACCACCCGGACCCTTGAACGAGTCAAGCGACCGGCGAGGGGAGTCTGAAGAGCAATGTCGTCTCTTGGACTTCTTACTATGCTTCGACTTACCCGAAGACTTGGAACCCGACGAGCGGTGGTGGTGGCTGCGGCTCCGCAACCGGTCCTTCGACCTCCTCCTGGACCAGGACGGTGAACAGCGCGGAGCTGAGTATCGGAGCTCGAAAAGCTTGCGGGACCACTTCCGCCTAGCCTTCGAGGTCAAGGCCCGGCAGTCGAGGCACGACACCGCGTCGTGGTCGGCCCCAAGGCAGTAAAGGCACCGCCGATGGTGGTCCGTTACCGACATCAGTCAGTGAAAGGAGTCACAGGCTTTAAAACCAGGCATCCTACCGGCACCAGTTCGAGTCGACGAGTAGACAAAAGAGTCCAAAAAGTTATAGTCAAAAAGTGACTAAAGGGGCAAGCTCTTCCCAGATCGGCGCTGTCTGGCGCGGAAAAAAAAAAAAAGAACTGACGTCAGCGCGCGAGGGCGGCGTCTCATAGTACTCCGACGACGTCATTCCAGCGCACAACGCCGACGACGGACGCGGAGCTGCAGACGACGCCTAGCGACGCGCAAGGGGTATTGCTGACGAAAAATCTTTCCGGATCCAGCCTGACGCCTGGGGATATTCTAAGGTGAGGAATCTAACTAACGTGTTTCTTTCAGATTAAGAAAATCTTACTTTTGATTCCAACAGAAAGCAGGAAAACTGTAGTTATATCTTTAGTCCTTTTCAAACTGGATATCTCGGTATACCCGTGAAACAACTACATAGGCTTCAGATGATCCAAAATGTGGCTGTAAGGCTCCTCCTAGGGATTCCAAAATTTCAATCAGTGGGAAAGCACATTCGGAGTCTGCATTGGCTACCAGTCCAAAGTCGTATTAAGTTCAAGACCTTGTGCATTACATATAAGGCACTACACGGGACCGGTACTCAGTTCCTGAGGCGGTCACTGTACTGTTACTCTTCTAACAGATGCCTTCGATGACAAGGGGCAAAATTGATACTTTCTCAGAGATGTTTTAAATCGAACTGGGGCGGTAGAAGTTTTATGGTGTGTGCTGCGAAGCTCTGGAACACCCTTCCTGTTACCATCAGAAATCTTTCCTCCTTTATATCTTTCAGGGAAGCCATTAAGACCTGGTTGTTCGTTGAATAGTGCTCCAGCTCTCTTCTTGATTGTTAGCGCCAAGACAAAGTTTGGTATTTGTGCGCTGAATAAACTTGTAACACATTACGAACTCCACAGCACCATAATGGCTTTACTGAAAACTGGGAAGTTTGGTATCAAACTTCTCAGCACATTAAACCCACACTGATGCCAGCGTGGGATTTAATGAAAAATGCAATCAGAGGGCATCTTAGAGATGCCCCCTGAAAAACGACCTTACTCTAGTGTCCTGGCTGCTCACCAGCTGCCACCACCAGACATGTTTCTGGACACCTAGGTCGAGAACCTGCCCCTATCAGGGTCCTGAAACACAGCACATCCTGGCACAAGGTACCAAGCGTCCTCCCCAGGATGGGCAGGGTTACGACGGGTAAGATTCAAAGGCTTGCCGGGATTATGAGCTATCCCACCTTTGCCAACCCCACCCCTCAGGTGAGAGACGCGAGGTGAAGCCCAACTCTCAGTCCCCGCCATCTTGCAGATGGGAGGACCCAGCCAACCAGAGTGAGGCGTATGCCCCCTTCCCACAGGAGGGGGGCATAAGCACCACCCCAAGAAAAGGACCCATTGGTCCCGACCTAAACTTACCTGTAACGCCCCTGAATCCAGTATTTGGGGAAACCCTAAACCTTGCTTTCTCAGACAAGAAGAGAGAAGAAGGACCGAAGAAGCAGTTCTGAAAGAAGGAGGACGACACCAACTGACTTGGTCCTAACGCTACCTGCCTGTCCAAACCTCAAACCTGGTCCAGCGAAATCCCGATGTTTCAAGGGCTACCAACAACCCAGAGGACCTTTCCTGCCTCCCCAAACCAGACTATGTCTCCCGTGAGCGCCGGATTTGCTCACCCACAGACTCTGGCTCCAGCGAAATCGTCAAGTCAGCACCACTCTGCACCGGACGCCCACGGCTCGAGTGGCCGAACAAAACAAAGGTCTCCCCGGCGATCTGGTGATCCACTGACCTGCCTCAAGTCTCCAAACCGAGGCCTGCAGCCAGTTTCTGGAGGATCCCACTGACTGGAGCGGAGCTGGTAAAAAAAAAATCAGATGCTAAGCGACAGCCCTGCACCCGATGTCCCATGACCTTGGGTGGCCCAACCGACTTAATCCCTGCATCCTAACTTACCTCTCCAACGGTTGGTCGTACCCGAGCCTACAGTGTTAGTTGCAACCGGATCCCCATTGAAATCCACAGGGAACCGGATGCCAAAACAGCACCCTGCACCCGTCCGCCCCTGTGGGTGCACCTTGTGTGCTAAATCGGATCCCCCTTTGCCCTAAGCCTAACACCAGGGGTTTTGCTCCCACAACCTTGTGGCCTGCTTGTGATCACCACCAACCAGAGTCCCCTTATCCCCCACTGGCTGACACTGGGCCTCAGCACTCTGCACACGGCCGCCCTAGTGCCACTGAGAGTGCATCTTTAACCCTGGGGGAACCCTGGTTCTAAAACCAGAAACCATACTCCCACAACCAAGTACTTACATGTAAACCGATTACTTCATTTCCTCCCACACAATTGCATTGACTTCTTTTATTTGAAAAATCTTTAAGTGTGGAGTTGGTTTGTACTAAACCTTGAAAAACTGCAAATGTATTAAAAAAAAAAACAAGTTACTCACCTGTACACTGTGGTTCTCCAGTATTGATATTGTATCGTCATCATGGTGGAGTCCCACGGTAACAGAAGAAATAGCAGTAATAAAACATCACCATAGACCTCCATAGAGCAAAAAAACTCACTTAAGTAGCTTTTCAGCCTCATTGTAAAACATCCAAACTTCAGCCAATCAAAGCAGGGACCTCAGAGTCCCCTTACCCACAGAGCCACCATACTTTAAGATTTCGATCACAAGTGTATAGGATTACAAAACTCTTAGGTAATTTGGTGAGTCTAATAGTTGCATGTGAATCTATAAAAGATATCCAAACTGGAGAAACCACAGTGTACAGGTAAGAAACTAGATTTTTCTCTATTATTGTATCTTTTATAGATTCACATGCTTGAGACAGACTAGTAAGCAGTAAAAACACAATAAGGGAAAAGAGAGGTGGTGGGCAATCGAACCATCCCACCAGGATGTAAACTTGTAGCATCAGAAACCAAGAAGAGAATAATAAGCATACACATTTACAAACAGCATGTAAAGAACATAGAGGGCTAAAAGCCGCCTACCTCAGGCAAAGATGTCGAAGTGTAGCTTGTCCAGCAGCGATATCTGCCTTTTTCCACCCATCAGCAAAGTAATGCTTAGTGAATGTGTAAGTATTCACCCATGTTGCCACCCTGCATATATCAGGGGGTTAAGCTACAGCAAACAGGGCTAAGGAAGTTGCTATTTTCCCAGTAGAGTGAGCTTGTGTTTTCGCAAAAAGTGGACGGCCAGCTTTCTCATGACAGAAGCAAATTGTTGAGGTGACCCAACGAGCAATGCTGACCCGTGTCAGGGCTTGCCCTCTCCTAGGTGCCGAGAAAGTAGCCGAGAGGATTTTCAGAAGATCTTCGTTCTTTGTAGATAAAAGTTTAAACAAAGTTTAATGTCCAGAGAATGGAACACCCTTCTGCTGCTGAGGATGGAGAAGGGAAGAATCTTGGTAAGACAATCTGCTCATTGAGGTAGTAAGTTGAAGGCACCTTAGGTATAAAAGAAGGGTCAGTACGTAGGATAACTGTCTGGCAAAAACTGCAGAAACGTTTCATTTATAGTGAGCTTGGATTTCACGGATTCGGCTGGCTGACGTGATAGCCAAAAGTAAAGCCACTTTCAAGGAGAGGAACTTCAATTTGCATTACTGTACTGGCTCAAAGGGTGGACGCATCAGTTGTGACAGGACGGTGTTTAATTGCCACAAAACTTGAGGAGGCTTAAGAGGCAGAAAAGCCACTTCATGAAGTCTTTGATAAGTCGGTTAGACGACAGAGAAGTTAGATTTGAGCGTCTTCTGTACCTAGAAATTGCAGCAAGGTGAACTCTTATGGAAGAGTGAGAAAGGTCTGATTTTGCTTAGTGCAAGAGATATGGCAGCACCTGCTACGGAGATGATGATAACGGATGTAATGCTTGCGAGATACACCAAGCACAGAATCTCTTCCATTTAGCTGTGAAACATTTCATCGTAGACGGAGATCGAGACTTATGTAGTATCGTAGAACACGCCTTGGAAAGCCTCAAGTCCCCAAATTCACAAGGTGAGGAGCCAAGCCGACAAATGAAGAGAAGGAATTTGTGGATGAACCACTTAGCCTGGTTCATGTTCCTTCCTTTGGAGGGAAAAGAACCGGAGCGCACACTGATGGGCGATGCAGCTAGGTGTACCAGAATTGTCTTGCCCAACCTGGAGCAATTAGAGTGATCCGACAAGGCTCTCGCTTCATTTTCTGAAGTAATCGAGGAATGAGTGGAAACGGGGAAGAATCCCCGTCCAAGGAAACTGGAAGGCATCTCCCCAAGAATTTTTATGAGGATGCTTGTTTGCAAAAAGAGGACACTTTTTATTGAGGAACGTAGATAACTGATCTAATGTGGGGTAACCCCAGGATTGAAAAAACACTATCAATTGCTGGTCATTGAGCTCCCATTTGTGACACTTTATGGAGGCCCTGATGAGAGTCTGCCTTCTCGTTGTGACTCCCCCGGCACGTGCTCCACTCACAAGGAGATGTGGTTGATAAGGAGCCATTCCCATATCGGTTGAGCAAGAAGGGAAAACGATTGTGATCCTGTGCTGACTTGCTTTTGGAGGTAAAACATTTTCGTAGTATTGTCCATCCTGACGAGCACTGACGCACCTTTGATCCGAGGCAGGAAGGCTTTCAGACCCAGAAACACTGCCTTGAGCGCCAGAATGTTTATATGGCACTCCGATTCCGGTTTGGACCACTTGCTGTGAACCTGCAATTCTTGAAGGTGAGCACTCCATCCGTCCATCGACGCGTCTGAGATCACCACGAACTGAGGAACAGGGTGAATGAAAGAGAGACCTTGGGAAAAGTTTTCTTTAACCAGCCACCAGAACATTGAGGGTGTCATTGTTGTTAAAATGCAAACTTTTTAATTAGTCTTCAAACTGAACCTATTGCGCTTCGAGCTGCTCCTGCAGCGGTCACATGTGAAGCCAGCTATTGGGGACGAGTGGAATACAAGATGAGATCATCTCCAGCATGGACTTGTACTGCTTAACAGAAACAAACCTTTTTGTTGAAAGAAGCTTTGTCGCACCCAGAATTCACATTACTACTTCTTAAGTGGCAAAGGCCGTGCCCAGCTCTGTGTCGAGACGTACACCCAGAAAGGCCAACTATTTGGCCGGGATAATAGACTATTTTTCCATATTGATGCGAAGACCTAGAGACTGAAGGAGAACTCAAAAGGTTCTTATTGAAATCTCTGCCGCTTGACAAGACGGAGCCTTTATGAGCCAACCGTCCAGGTAAGGGAACACTTGTGACCTGAACGTCTTAATAAGGCCGCTATTGGTGCCTTGCACTTGGTTAAAACCCTGGGAGCAGACGTTAAACCAAATGGGAGCACTCTGAATTGGTATTGGCACCCTGCCACCCTGAACATGAGAAATTTTCGATGGTGAGGGTGGATGGGAATATGAAAATAGGCGTCAAGTAGATAGAGAGAAGCCAGATAATCCCCTATTTCCATGAGAAGAAGAAGCTCCTGTAGAGAGAGGATCCTGAAAGATTGTTTTTTGATGAATTTGTTCAGCATTCTGAGGTCCATAACCTGCCTTTATTTTGCTTTTTTTTTTTTTGATGAGGAAGAAGTGGGAATAAAACCCCTGATTTCGCTGGTTGAGGGTTACATTCTCTACGGCCCGTAGGAAAGTGGGTTTCTGTTGCAGTACCCCAACCTCCACTTTTTGCCAGATTACTGATGCACTTCTTGGTGTGCCCTGGGTCCCTGCCAATCAGGTTCCCAGGGCCTGTGCTCCTTCCTCAAAACTAACCCAATTGGCATCTCTGGCCACAGGTCAGCCCCATGTAAATGGTACTACAGGTACCTAGGGCACTGTGACCAGGGAAGACCTCTAAGGGCTGCAGCACTTATTGTGCCACCCTTAGAGGCCATGTACCTTTACACACACACACTGCCTTTGTAGGCTGCGTGTTTTGATGCAGAACAAAGTAAAGAGTTGACATGGCACACATCCCTGGGTGCCATGCCTACAACCCACTGCCCTGGCACAGATCAGTCCCTATGCCAGGGGTGAGGGTACAGGTGCACGAGTCATGTACCCCTACAGTGTCGAAGTCCATTCTTAGGCATTGTAAGTGCAGTGCTGCCATTAAGAGTATATGGTGCTGGGAGCTTGTCATTACGAACTCCACAGCACCATAATGGCTACACTGAAACCTGTGAAGTTTGGTATCAAACTTCTCAGCACATTAAACCCACACGGATGCCAGTGTGGGATTTAATGAAAAATGCACACAGAGGGCATCTTTGAGATGCCCCCTGAAAAACGACCAGCCTCTGGTGGGTTTCTCGACTGGTACACACCAGCCTGCCACCATGAGACATGTTTCTGGACCCCTAGGGTGGGAGCCTATTCTCCCTGAGCCCAGAAACAAAGCCTTTCCTGGGCAGAGGTTTTCACACCTCCCCCAGGCCAGGAAGAACCATCTGTGGCAGGGGAGCTTCAAAGGCCTGGCAGCCTTTGTAATGCGACCCCTAGCCTCTCCTGCTATCAGGAGCAGGCCCCCTTCCTGTCTCCCCTCCCTTCCGGCGGGAAGACGGGCGGGAAAAACTATCCAGCCCAGGAGGTGTGCCCACCTCTGCCAACTCCACCCCTCAGGTGGGGGAGGAGAGGTGAAGCCCACTCTCCAGTGCTCACCATCTTGCAGATGGCAGGCACTCCCCAGTCAGGACTTTGGGATTGTGCTCCCTCCCACACATGGGGTGGGCACACCAAGGGTGTAGTCACCTTAAGGTCAGTAGCCCATTGGCTACTGACAACAAGACCATTAAAAAGCCCCCTAAATACAGTATTTAGGGGGCGTGTCCAAGATGGCGTAGAGATAGGACGTGTTTTCCTATCCCTCCAGCGCCGTCCGACATTAGCCTTGTTTCATCACCCTTAATCGTGCCCATCCGCGCTTAGCAGTGTTTGGACTGCTGTTGTCCTGGCGTCGGTGGTGGGCTCCTTTCTTGCTCCCCCGGTGTCCGTCTTAGTGAGCTGGTCTGCCCGGCCCCAGCCTTGCTGCAGCCCGGCGGACACTGTGTGGACCCTGCGGCGGTGAGAATGGATGCCGCTGCGCTTGGAGGCATCTGAGGGGACGTCTGACTGCCGAGTCCTCCCTGTGCTGCCCTGTTGTTGGCGCTCCGGCCGGTTGCGGATCCTGAGGGGTCCGGGTGGAGGAGTGACGGAGAGTCACGAGGTGCCCGCCATTATAGGACTGTCCTGTGGCGCTGCTACTTCACGATGGCGGCAGGCCCCCGGGCCAAGATGCTACCCGGGTGAGGCGGGGACCTACTGTCGTGGCTGGCGTAGCCTTGTAGCACCCGCGCTGGAACGGTTGAGGTGAGGAGTGGAGGGGCGGTGATCTAACGCCCGTGGTGGTGCTCGGTTCGCATAACGGCGGACGGTGTCCGCGCTGGTTGCGGGTGGGGACTGTTGGCTCCCGCGGGTCCCCCCCTCCCCTTGTGCTGGTCCCTGCTGCGTCTGGAGCCGCGTGCCGGAGACAGAGTGTGGAGTGCGGCACTCGGCCTGCGGCCCTGATTATAGCTAAGGCACTCGCCTTTGCCGCTTTGCCACGACACTGGTGGACGTGAGGAGAGCGGGTACGGAATAGAGGAGCGGTGAGTTGCCGCCCATGGTGGGGCTCGGTCCGCGTATCGGCGGACGACGTAAGCGCTGGTTGCGGGTGCGAGGTGGGGTCTGTCGGCTCTTGGGGCCCCCCTTCCCCCTGTTTGTCTAGTGTGATGGTAACGGCTGAGTTTGGGGCCACATGCCGGGGACAGCACCTGGAGTGAGGCGCTCGGCCTCTAGCCCTGTTTTCCACAGGGCCTTGTCCATATTAATTCTGACTCAGTACTGGTGGGCATGTAGATTCGCTAGCGGGGCTTGCCAGAAACGTCTGCTGCGACCTGGGGCCCATGACCTACCGCATTCCAGTAAGGCCTGTAGTCGGCCCGTGATTCGGCGGGCGGAGGTGGTTTAGCAGGCCGTGGGCTGCCATTTGCTTTCTTGTGGCTTGGGCCCGTCTGGTAGGACACTGTGGGCCTGGCTTGGTTGTTGCCACAACGCAGTGGATTTTTCAGGGGCGCCTCCTCCTTGGGCTACTTCTGCTTGCGGTACTGGGGTGGCGGCTCCTTTACCGGCCTGTACCTCTCGGCTGCGGGCTGCCCCATCCTTCTGCAGCTAAATTCCCAGAGGAGTCGTCTTGGTAGGGGCATATCTGCACTAGACTAGTTCCTTATCGTTGACTATACGCTGCGGTGCAGAGCAGACTTCCTTCTTCCTCCTCCTCCTCCTAACTTGCTTCTGAAGCGGCTCACCTGGTGGAGAAGGGCCTGTCTGGGGCTGGAGCGGCTTCCCCCCTTGCTTTAGTCTGGGGTGCCTTTCAGCAGACCGCCACCGCCTTACTGCAACATGTCGTCCAATAAAGGTAAAAGAGACAAGCCCCTCAAGGGTCCTCTGCAAACCGCCGCTGGCCAACCCGCCTCTCAGCCTGACGCCAGGTCACCTCCAGTGGATGAGGAGGGTGCGCCAGCGACCAAAGCTTTTATGGTTGAGTTGTTCTCCTCCATCAAGGAAGACATTCAAGAGCTGCGCTCCAACTCTCCTCGGATCTCAGGGATGTTAGGCGGGATGTCGACACCACAGGAGAGCGGGTCGCGACTTTCGAGGAACATGACCTGGGTAGGGAGGACGACTTGCACAAACTTAAGCAAGAGATTATTTGGCTCAAAGAACAGAATCTGGATCTGCAGGCGCATGCGGAGGATTTGGAGAACCGCTCCAGACGTAATAACATCCGCATTCAGGCAGTTCCGTGGAAAGAAGAGGGAGACTACCTCCGTGCTTACATCAGCACCCTGTTTCAGCTGATCCTGGGAGATGAGGGGGGTTGGGAGATCCAGCTGGACTGAGTCCACTGGGTAGGTCTCCCGCACGGTGCTAAGGCTCCCCTCCGGATATCCTTGTCTGTGTGCATGATTTCCAACTTAAGGAATAAATCCTCCGCATAGCCAGAGACCTTCACCCGGTGCAATTCCGAGGTCATCAGCCCGCTCTCTTCCAGGATTTGGCGGCCTCCACGCTGGCTAAACGCAGAGAGTTTAAGCCTGTCACCAATCACCTCCGAGAGCGGGCATACCTTATTCTTGGGGTCATCCATTCCATTTCATCTTCAAGCTCAACGGAAAACTCCTGCAGCTCCGCTCCCTAGAGGATGCGTGCTCCATTTTGGGCCTGCACCGGCCGCCTACTCCTCCTGAGCCTGCTCTTGCTCGCCCTCGGCGACGCAGGCGCTCCTCGGAGTGGCAACGAGTTGGGGAACCATCATCTAGCTCTAAACCGGATGCATCTGCTAGACGGATGGAGAGAGAGGCAGTCCTTTCGTCGGTGTCACAGGTGACTGACAACACTGACGTCCCTTGATTCACATGACCTTGGCATCCTTCTGGGCTCAGTTGATGGCACTGGAGGGGGGAGTAGCCTGACGGCACGCCATACCTCTGCTCTCTGCTGTGCCGGGGACTTGCTCTGTGCAACATGGTTCGGATTAGGGGTGAGCCTCGCCCCCTTTAACATTTGACCAGTGAGACTAACTGCTGTCATTTCTTTCGACTTTCAGTTTTTGCCCTTTTGCTTAGGGGGTTTTTCTTATTGGTGGGCTGGGTTTTTTTGGGGAACCGACCTTTAGTCCTTTTTCCTTGTGTGCTCACTGTTGTGTTTTCCTTGCCATGTTTCTATTCTACCTTGCTCAGGCATTTTTTATGTCCTTGACAGTGTTTTTTTTTTTGGGGCTCCGCATCAGTACATGGCCGCGATAGGCTAGTAGCCCAAATGAGGAGGCTGAACTCCATTAGAGTTTTTCCTGGGGGGTTGGGGTCGGTGCATAGATGTTACCTTCTTCACTGTTTCGATGAGTAGGGACCTGACTATTATTAGCTTGAATGTACGGGGGCTGAATAACCCGGTTAAGCGACTAGCCATACTGTCTCTTTTAGAGAATGCAGGGGGGGGGGGGGGGGTATCTGTTTGCTGCAAGAAACCCACCTTTTGCCTAAAGATGCAAGCGTATGCGGGATAGGCTCTTCCCACAACAGAATTGTTCCTCGGGCCAGCCAAACACAATGGGGTGGCAATCCTCTTTAGTGCGCGGTCGCAGTGCAAGCTGGTCTCTACGTTAGCAGGAGATGAAAGGGCGGTTCCTGGCAGTTAGCGTGCAATCGGGTGGACATGCATTTTACGGTCAGGTCCTTATATGCCCCGAATGAGCGGCAGGCACCCTTCTTGCGCTCAGCCCTATATGAGGCTCTTGCTTCCCCGGATTCTGCACTTCTAATGGGGGGGATGAGGGGGGGGGGGGGGGGGGGGGGGGACTTAAATATCGTAATGGATGCGGAGGTTGATAGATCGGGGCCCCGGTCTAATCAGGCGGGGGCATTGTCACATGCTGGGAAACAGTGGCTCTCTGATTGCGGTCTGAGTGATGTGTGGCGAATGCAGCACCCGAAAGAGCGCGACTATACCTATTTTTCAGCGGCACACAAAACATATGCGCGTCTTGACCACTTTCTGGCCTCTACATCTATTCTCCATCACTTGCGAGCTGCGGATATAACTCCTCGATCACTCTCAGATCATGCCCTTCTCTCAGTCCAGCTCCCGGCGCGCTGTGCACGCTCTACTCCTCCGAGCTGGCGCCTTCGTGATTCCCTTCTTCATTCTGATGACGTCACTCAATGGATTCGAACCGTTATCAAGCACTATATCTCTGAGAACGCTCAGGATGATATGCCCCTTGCGTCAGTTTGGGAAACCTTGAAACTCTTACTTCGGGGGGAATTTATCGCAGTTGCTGCGTCTTTCACGCGAATCCGCACAATGAAGCGCGCGGAGCTGGCGGTTGGTGAACTGGAAGCGGTTCACAAGCGCACCCGGGCACCGAGGGTGTGGAGGGAGTTGGAAACGCAGCGCCGTATGCTGAAGCATCTGGATCTGGATAGGGCTGAGCAGGCGCTCCTGCGGCTTCGGCATAAATTCTACCTCAGTGGAGATAAATGTGGGAGGATGCTGGCGCATAGATTACGGGCCGAGGCACAGATGTCTGCAATCCCTGTCATATGGGGTCCGACTGCAGTGGAACATGCCACGGATGCACTGATTGCTGATACCTTCCGTCAGTTTTACAAGCGCCTTTATTCGACAGGTGATACCCCTTTGCCTGACCCAGGGGACTATTTGTCCTCCAGTAATATCACCCCTCTACTCAAATCATCGGCTGATGATCTGGACTCCCTTATTCATCTCGAAGAGGTGATATCGGCAATTGCACGGCTCAAAGTGGCTTAGTCGCCGGGCCCGGATGGCTTTTCAGCCCCGTTTTATAAACAGTTTTGTGTGGAACTGGCTCCCCTTTTAACAAAGCTTTTTAACTCCTTCCGAGACACTGGGGAGGTGACGCCTTCCATGTCTGGGGTGGTCATCTCTGTAATTCTCAAAACCTCGGAAGGATCCAAAGGAGTGTGGATCGTACAGACCGATCTCGCTCCTAAATATTGATGCGAAGTTGTTCGCGGGTGTGTTAGCTTCCTGCCTTAATCCCCTCATGGATAACATCATAGACCCAGACCAGGCAGGCTTTATACCTTTATACCTTTATACTCCGGCCTTTCTGCTGTCAATAGACGCGGAGAAGGCCTTTGATCGGGTGGACTGGGTGTACTTATTTGCGGTGCTCTGTACATTTGGGTTTGGGGATAATTTCATCCGTTGGGTTCGCCGTCTATATGCCTCTCCCAGGGCGGCGGTGCGGGTTAATGACTGCAAATCAGCCATGTTCCCTATTGCACGGGGCACACGGCAGGGCTGCCCCTTATCCCCCCCCCCCCCCTCTTATTTGCGCACTTACATGGAGCCTTTTGCTCAGCACATCCGTTCCAACCCTGAAGTTGTCGGTCTGAAATTTGGAACTGATTTTCATAAAATTAGTATGTATGCTGATGACGTCATCCTCTCCATCACGCACCCCCGGATGACTCTGCGATCATTGACTAAGGAGCTCTCCACCTTCGAAGAGTTGGTGGGGTTTAAGGTCAACTTCTCAAAGTCGCAAATTCTTAATATTTCTATTCCGGAGACTGAGATTCCGGATCTCCAACAAGATTTTCACTTCCAGTGGGTGTCCATGGATATTACCTACCTCGGCATTCGTCTGACCCCTTCCAGTGCTAAAACGGCCGCTCTTAATTATTCCATGTTGCTGGAGCAGATGACCAAGGCACTGGCGGCCTGGTCTCGTCTCAAGCTGGCATGGTATGGCAGGCTAGCGGCAGTGAAGAGGACTGTTACCACACATCCTCTATATCTTCCAAATGCTCTCTTTGAGCCCGCCAGGCGCACTCCGCAAACTCCAGGGACTTCTTAATAGGTTCCTGTGGGACAATAAGAAACCACGCCTCGCGCATGTGACCTCACCGAAGGCGCAGAGAGGGCTCGGCTTTCCGATCGGGAGCGCCTATTATCAGGCAACATGTCTTCGCTTCATCACAGAGTGGAACAGGCCTCTTTCCAGTAAGCACTGGAATTTTATGGATCAGACGGTGGGCGGCCGGAACATATGGCGGGAGTTGTGGCTACCGCGTCGGCACAGAGCGTGGGGGCTATACTCTTGTCCGATTAACTACCAGACTCAAAGTTTGGGAACGATTTGCGGGTCCGAAAGGGTGGACGACGTTTCCTTATCCTCTTTCCCCCATAGTCGATAACCCCGACTTTCCGCCAGGTTGCGCATCCCAGATCTTCCAACGATGGCGGGAGGATGGTTGCAATTGGGTGGGTGCCCTGTTTGATCATGGTTGTGTGATTCCCTTTCCTCAGTTACGTAGGGATTATGATTTGCTGGAGGCCAATGCCTTTCACTACTTGCAGGTTGTACACTGGGTCACGCGACCGTAGAATTTCGCGCTAATGTCCCGCCCCCTGACGTCCTTCGAAAAATGTCTGGGGTGTAAAGCGGACGATCGTAAACTCATCTCTGAACTTTATGCCCTAATCACTTCACAAGCGCAGAGGCGCCGCACCAAAGCACAGGTCTGGTGGGAAACTGACCTGGGGAGGCCCTTGTCGCACAAAGAGTGGGAACACATTTTTTTACAGGGCGCACCATACTGCTTCTAACACAGCAGGGGCTGAATCTGCCTATAAGGTGGTTACTCACTGGTATTAAACCCCAGTACGCATTAAGAGTTGGGACAGCTCCAAGTCAGACCTCTGCTGGCGGGGGTGTGGTTCTGTTGGCACTCTGGTGCATCTGCTTTGGCGCTGCCCCAAACTAGTGCGCTATTGGACAGCAATAATTGATGATATTGATGCAGCATTCCAGATCACTTTGCCGCGTATTCCAGAGCACACCTTGCTAGGTCTCCCCCATCCTAAGTTTTTTCCGCTGAAATCGCTGAAAGGTAAGCAAATAGCCATGGCATTGCTGGCAGCGAGACAGGTGCTTTTAGCGCATTGGGGATCGCTGATGATTCCAGATTCTTGAGACTGGATTCTGAAGCTTTGGCAACTCTTAGCTATGGAGCAGTTATCCCTGAGTGTAGATGGGAAAGGCAAGGATTTTCCAAAACTGTGGGCTCCCTTTTTGCAGATCCTCACCAAAGATATGAGAGAAGTCACGTGCCTGAAATATCTGCAAATTTTGCATCTCATACCTCTAGAACCACCGGGCGCATCTATGAGTTGACTTACTAGTAATGTGACCCATGTACGGACACATGAATGAAGGCTTTACTAGATCTGAAGTGATGCGGAAGGAGGGTGGGGGGAGGTTGCGGGTGGGGGGCTTGTTTCTTTGTTACTGTTTCTTTTTGTATATGAAAGTGGCACCCGCTGCGCCTAACTGGCCCACTATGGCTTACTTTCATTGCGAGGTCGCCCTCAGGGATGTAGACCTATACGCTCTGTCTTTCTCTGCAGTTTTCGCATTGCCGGTGCTATGATGTAGGCAGTTAAGCTGTGTATTTGCTTTCTCGTGGCCACGTAATAAAAACGATTCATTCTAAATACATTATTTAGGGGGCAGCCCTGAACCAAGAAGGGAGATCCAGCCTACCTACAAGAGGAATAGAAGGAGAAGATCCGTGCAGAGATAACAAGAGGACGACACCGACTGACTTGGCCCCAGCCCTACAGGCCTATCTCCCCTCGAACCTGCTCCCACGAAATCCCAGCGTGTCCAGCAGCCAGCAACCTCACAATCCCGAAGGACCTGCCTGCCTTCAATTCCCAGACTGTTTCTCCCCTGAACACCGGACTGTTTAAACTGCAGCTTCTGGTGCCAGCCAGAGACCGCGAATCCAGCCCACTCTGCACCCGCCGAACCCGGCCCGAGCTGGAGTGGAAAAACACCATGAAGAGGTCAAATTGACCATCCTGACCAGAGATCCGGCGACCCCTGACCTACCTCAAGTCTCCAGGTGACGCCTGCAGCCTCAATCCAGAGGACCCCCCTACCACGACCAGAGCAGTATATTTTTATACAACAATTGGCCTAGAGTTCAGTTCTTGAGTGTGTGAACTCATTTGCTGATTGAGTGGGTACATCAAATGCTTAACACTGTCCTCTGATACTGCGTTAATGCTCAACCACTCTACCACAATTAGAGAGTACGGTTCTATCTAACTTTAACCTCTGCCTACCTCTGGGGACACTTGAACTCTATACACACTATACCTCATTTTGGTGTAGTATATATAGAACCAGTTTCGTACATGGCCTGCTTGAGAAGAAGTGACTATCTCCTTTTTGAGATCTGGAAGGTGACGGAGCAAAACTTTCCGCGGTGGAACATTTGAAAGGATGCTGAATGAATTCTAGCATGTGGTCATGCTGGAACATATCTAGAACCCATTTGTCTGACGTAATGGTGTTCCATTTCCGAAAGGATGCTGAGAAGACCTGAACATGGTGTGGGACTATGGTAGCAGGGGCCTGATTAACTTCATTGTCTCCTGTTGGAGTCCTGGGACTTTCCGGCAGATTGCTGCCTTTTGCTTCCTGCTGGTCTTGAATAAGTCTGAGCGGTGCTAGATTAGAAAGACCAGTCATATGGCTGGTAGGGACTCTGCGAATATGGCATGTACCGCTGCTGAAATTGCGGCCGGGATAAGAATTGCCCCAGGCCTCTACCCTGAAAGGACTGAAAGAGATGATGCTGGAGATTGCCTAAGGCTTTGACCGTGTGTGTTTATCTTTATAGATTGTAGTTCCTCATCTATGTGCTGACCAAACAAGCACTCCCTATCAAAAGGAATGTCTAAAACCTTGGCTTTGACCTCTGGACGAAAGGTGGTTGCTTTATGCCATCCCTGGCGACGCAGAACCCCGACCCCTGCCACTTGTCAAAACGCAGTGGATAAAAAGTCCATGACTATCCTTTGCCTCTTTCTTTTTATCTTCCGGTAGACACTCCAACAGAATAGAGCTGTTCGACCACATCTGCTGGTCATATCTCCCCAGAATGGCCATGGCATTAGAGGCTCTAATGGAGGTGGCCGCCAATGCCGAGAACCTCTTACCAATATTGTTGAGGCGGCAGCCTTCCTTGGCCCATGGAATGCTGGATTCTTGGCACTTCTCTGCGCTGCTTAACTGATGACATAGATCGGGACTCGGTGACCAATGAGGCATGTGGGTGAGTCGTCAGGAGCTTTGTATTTTTTGTCCGGTTTTGGAATAACAGCTGGAACGGAGGCAGGTGTTTTCATTAACTTTAGCCCTTCTTGCCATTGAAAATCCATTTTAGGGATTGTCCTCACTGACCGCTGAGTGCCTGTTTAAAATCATTTAGAAAACACTCAGTCTGCTTAGTTGGCATTGGCAAATTAAAGCATTTGGAGGCACGCTCTAGCAGATCATGAAATCCTCCAATATCTACTGGAGGGGAATCCGCAGCAGGAGGGTTAAGAGATGGTGGCATAGGGGCTATCTAGTCATCCCATTCATCATGGGTGTCTATGTCCATTTGTATTTCCACTTCCTCTACCTGCGCATTCGGAGTATGCTCTGATGACTATAGGAGGAGGGAGAGTCTTCTCCCTTGTGGATTTGGGATTGCTTAGTCCCGGAAGAATAGTGGGTACCTCTTGGGGAGGTAAAGCCCTCTGAGTGGCATTTGTGTCCGAACAACGCCTGTAATAGTTACTGGAACGTTCATTGATGGTTCTCTAAACTGATGACACTCCTCCTCCCTGCCCTCGTAAGGGTAACATTCCTGGAAGGAATCCGGCCTCTGCAAGATGGACGGGTCTCTTTCTGCAAAAGAAAATGGATCATTGTCCTCAATGTCCACATCATCAGAATCTTGGCACTTGGCCCTTAACTGCGATGGACTGTATGCACGGCCAAACATACCTTCATCCTCTGACTCTTGGAAGTACAAAAGGAGCGCAGGAGGTAAAGGGGATATTTTGGAGAAATCCTGAATCTGCCTGGGCTGAAGGAGATGGATTTTTCCCTCCGTCAACGGTTCAGACGATAGGCTCAATGACGGTGCAACAGTCGATGTGATAGTCTCTGGCAGCGTCGATGGTGCGTGGACAGCCTTCGTCATAGGAATTGCCAACGGACCTGTGGTCGACGGTGAAATTCTCGTTGACGGGGAAGGCCTCATCGGTGTTGTTACAGTCGTCAACGTTTTGACGGTTTTCAAGAGGAGAGTGGAATCTTCAACTACGATGCCGTTGACGGTCGAGAAGATTGGTCTCAGAGGAGTCAGAGAAGCAGTAGCTGAAGAGGCCTTTGAAGCCTCTGACGTTTCTTGTGGTGTTTAGGCTCAGATTTGTCCTGGGGACTTAGATCTTTTAGAGACCCCACGATGTGAGGAGGGACTGCCCTCCTTTCTTTTTTTTGAGGAAGAATGGGCTTTTCCTCAGGTTCAGAGTCCGAATCTGAAGCAGCCTTTCATTTCTCTAGCCAGATTAACAGTCTACCCTCCCTATCTTTGAGGATATTGGCTGAAAAAGTGCGGCAATACTTGCATTTCCTGGGTTTGTGATCAGGGTAGAGGCAATATAGGCACTGTTTGTCGGGGTTTTCAGAAAACAGCCTACCCTTCCCACAAATCTTACAAGGCCTACACAGCCCTTTTTTAGGCTCTGGCATCTCTAAACCAGGAAGGTTAAAAGTATAAAGTCTATGAAATACCTTGAAAGTAACTAAAGCGGAGACTGGAGGTCAAAAGTTGGGAAGAAATACTGTAACTGAGCAGACTCAGAGAGGCTCCCTATCACATGATGTGCGGTAAGAAATCTGAAGGTATGGTGGCTCTGTGGGAAAGGGAACTCTGAGGTCTCTGCTGTGATTAGCTCCAGTTTAGATGTTTTAAGATGAGGCTGAAAAGTTACTTGAGTGAATTTTCTGCTCTATGGAGCTCTATGGTGATGTTTTATTACTGCTATTTCTTAGGGGAAGATTCAAGCATGTGAAAAGATACAATACTGAAGAAACTCAATTACTTACCTTTTCTCTAGGATGTCCCAGTGTGATCTCTAGGCATATCCCACTGAGTAGAAAAAGTAGCATACAAAGTAATCTCAAAAGTAACTGTAAAGCAATTTTGACTGTTGACTTACCAGTAAACAAACCAATTGCATCAAACTGCATTTCAATTGTATTTAAACTATAATATACCTGCAAAGAATTATTTCACTTCCTGCGCCTGGCTTGGTTCTAGAAATAAAATAACTAAATAATATTTTTATACAAACAAATAGGTCTGAGTTCAGTCTTTGAGTATGTGACATTTATTGCCTTAGTGTGTACAGAACAAGTTACTTACCTTCGGTAACGATATATCTGTAAGAAACATTAGTTAGTTAGATTCCTCACCTTAGAATATCCCCAGGAGTCAGGCTGGATCCGTAAAGATTTTTCGTCAGCAATACCCTTGTGCGTCGCTAGGCGTCGTCTACGGCTCCGCGTCCATCATCGTGCACCGGGATGACGTTGGAGTACTTCTCGCGCGTAGTCCCTCGCGCGCTGACGTCCGTTCTTGCACATAGCTTTCCGCGCCAGGAACGCGGAGCCATGCAAGAGACCGACACTGGTGCCAAAAAAGTCTAGGGCCCCGAAAGGGATAACCTCAACCCTAGATATCTGTTCGCAGAACGGGGAGGATGGGTGGGTCGGTGAGGAATCTAACTAATGTTTCCAACAGATATATCATTACCGAAGGTAAGTAACTTGTTCATCTGAAAGAAACACGTTAGTTAGATTCCTCACCTTAGAATAGATACCCCAGAAATATCAACCCCGGTGGTGGGTCTGCGAACCAAGATCACACCAGAAAGTCCTGGAGAACTGAACGGCCAAAGAAGCCGTCTCTCTGGACTTGGCTGTCCAGGCAATAATATTTAGCAAACCTGTGCAGCGAGGCCCACGTTGCTGCCTGACAGATGTCCTGCAAGGGGACTCCCCGGCTCAGGGCAGTTGTCGCCGCTGTGGCCCGAGTGGAATGGGCCCTCAGCCCTACAGGAGGTTTCTTTTTAGCCAAGGAGTAACAAGCTTTGATACACAAAACGACGCACCGAGAGATGGTTCGCTTGTGCACCGCCCGCCCCTTCTTAGCGCCCACGTAGCCAACAAAGAGTTGGTCGTCCACCCGGAACTGCTTGGTGCGGTCCAAATAAAAGGACAGCGCCCGTTTTGGGTCCAGACGGTGGAGCCTCTCTTCCTCTTTCGAAGGATGTGGAGGTGAAAAGAAGGTGGGCAGGGTAACAGACTGCCCGATGTGAAAGGCAGTCACCACCTTAGGAAAAAGGGAAGGACGAGTCCTGAGAACAACTTTGTCCGGATGGACAGAAAGGAAAGGAGGCTTAGAAGATAGAGCCTGGAGCTCACTCACCCGTCTAGCAGAGGTGATGGCTACCAGGAAAGCAGTCTTAAGCATCAACAGACGAAGGGGACAATTATGATGGGGCTCAAAGGGAGCGCACATCAGATATGTCAATACAAGATTCAAATCCCACTGAGGCATTACGGAAGGGACAGGAGGAAACATGTGAGTAATGCCCTTTAAGAATCGAGAAACAGGGGATTTGAAAAGAGAAGGCTGATCAGGGAGCCGTAGGAAAGCAGAGATAACAGAAAGATAACCTTTAAGAGTGCCCAGAGCAGAGCCCTGCTGGGCCAAGGAAAGAAGGAAGAGGAGAACCTCAGAAAGAGGGACGGAAAAGGGATCCACAGCCTTTGCTGTGCACCATGCCACATATTTGTCCCTCCTGCAGGCGTATACCTATTTTGTGGAGGGACGCCTGGCTGCCAGAATGACATCACAGACTTCAGGAGGCAAGTCAAATGGCATCAACTGTCGCCGCTCAATCTCCACACATGGAGGTGGAGACTGGACAGGTTCGGGTGGAGGACCGTCCCCTGCTGCTGCGACAGAAGGTCCTCCTGAAGAGGCAGTCGTACCGGGGGATCGGTCAACAGACTGAGTAGCTCAGGATACCAGTATCTTCGTGCCCAATCCGGAGCCACCAAGATGACTTGGGCCCGGTCGCGCCTGATCTTCAGCACTCTGGGCAGAAGTGGTATAGGTGGAAAGGCGTACAACAGACCGTAACTCCACTCGCGACGAAAAGCGTCCCCGAGCGAGTGCCGCCTTGGAAATTCCAACGCGCAGAACTGCTGACATTGCGCGTTCTCTTCGGTGTTTGGTGAACGTGTGCAGCGATGCCCACGCAGCCGCCTGACAGATGTCATTCAGAGGCACTCCTCTTCCCAAGGCAGTAGTGGCTGCTGTCGCCCTGGTGGGGTGAGCGCATAGCCCGACCGGAGCCAGAGAGTAACAAGCCCTAATGTACAAGTTACTTACCTTCGGTAACGATGTATCTGGTAGAGACGATTCTAGCCGCAGATTCCTTAACGTAGAATTATCCCCAGGCGTGAGACTGGATCCGGAAAAATTGCCACAGCATCTCTCCGCGCCGGGTGTGGTACCACGTGACCCCACCCTCACGTTGTCCGCAGACGTAATGTCAGCGAGGGCACATAAGTCCCACCCCGGCGCGCTGACGTCAGTTTTCTTCGGAGAACATTTCCACGCCACAACGCGGAGCCATCACCAACAAAACTGTGAGAGTATGGGAACAGTGTGCAAAACAAATCAGAGAAACAAAAAAAGGGTAGAAGCAAATGGTGAGGAACAGCACCATTAGGGACAGTGCCAAGCACTGCGTTACTGAAAGACATGGAAAGTAAGGAGCAGAGCACTGCTCTGAGAAGCAACCCCGCAGATGAAATTCCCCCTGGAGACAGGAAAATATGGGGAAAATGTCGGGGCAGACAGAAAGTCAGCAACCACAATCTATAACAGTGAAGGGCGACAAGTCCACAACAGAGCAGGAACGACATATCATCCCAAGAAAAAACAGTAAAGAGTGTCGTAACCCCTGTAAAAAGCAAAGGGCTGGGGCACAGCCAAGAGACCTCAACCCAGAGGACTGGAGAGCAGTCAGAAACCCCAAGCAATGAAAACAGAAAGGGAGAAGATTATGAGTAGGCCCCACACTGGAAAAACCAGGGTGCAGGGATGCAACAGTACATATGAACCTACCGACCAAGTACCAGAAAGGAAGGAGTGGAACAAATAAAGAGAACGAAGCATCCCGCCAGGGAGGAAGAGAAAGAGCACCCACAGAATACAATTGCCACCCGGAGAGTGGCGAGTGCAGAAGACAAAGCTGAAGGGTCCTCGCAGACCGGGGAGGAAGGACGGGCCGTGAAGGAATCTGCGGCTAGAATCATCTCTACCAGATACATCGTTCCCGAAGGTAAGTAACATGTACATCTGATAGAGACTACTAGCCGCAGATTCCTTAACGTAGAATAGATACCCTAGCCATACCCAGAGGGGAGGAGGGTCTGCGAAAGAACTCCACCAGCTTGGAAGAACACAGGGTCCCAACAGGGGATGTGTCATGGGGCTGGAAAGATGGCCCAGCCTCCACCAAGCAGAAGTAAGCAAGAAGAAAGAGAAGGGAAGGCCAGGAAACCACAAGCCTACCCGAGAAGCAAAGGGGGACCGCCAGAAACCCCGGAGGGGCAGAAGGCACCCCGTGAGTAAGAGGAAGAAAAGAACCCTCAAAGCCAAGGAAAAGAGGAGGAACGGAGGCCGAGCCCGCCCCAGGAGAAAACACACACAGCGAAGGGGACAGCTGAATGGGTGTCCATCCTGAAGCTGGGAACAAGGCCAGAATGATTCCAGTTGAGAAGCGCAGACAGAGCACACGCCGACAAGGCGAGGCCCAGGGAGGGGGACCAAAACTACCAGGCGTGCGCAGCAGACAGCCGGCAAACACCATGAGCAGCAGCTCAGAACAAGCAGAGCGCCAGACGCAGAAAGGCCCCAGCCGAAACAGCAGAGAACTAGGTGGAAACACCAAGACACAACACTGTAATCAACATGACAAAGGTCGGTCCGGCGATCCAGAGGCGAAGAGGGAATGCACCCTAAAAAAAAGGGGGAGACACAAAGACCGCACCAAGTGGTGTACTACGAGGCCAGGAAAGCACAGGGAACCTGAGAAGGTATCCACGGCCGCCTAGCTAAAGACAGGGCTATACAATAGCCAACAAATACCCCACCTAGGGTATGAATCGTCCCTGAACAAAAAACAGGGAAACACCTCTTAGGGAAACCCGCAGCAGAGGTCAAAAACAGAAAAGACCTGTGGGAAGCACCACAGAAGGCCGACCAAGCAGCCAAACACTTCTTAGGGAAACGCGCAGCAGAGGTCAAAAACAGAAAAGACCCGTGGGAAGCACCACAGACAGCTGACCAAGCAGCCAAACACCTCTTAGGGAAACCCACAGCAGAGGACAAGAACCGAAAAAGACCTGTGGAAAACACAACAGAGGGCTTATCAAAAAGACACAAATGTTCCAACCTGAGGACATATACAGCTGCACTTAACAGCCAAAACACTCACCACAAACTGAAGGGCTGAACCAGCAGCCAAAAGAATAGAGGGGCCAACTGAAGGGTCCTGAAGGCATTCCCAAGCCGCACACAGCACACAGCAGGCCAACCAAAACATAAGGCCCCAAAGAGAAAGGTGGGATCACCGCGCCCCATAAGACGCCAGAGGAACGCCCAACCGAAGCTTACGGAGGGGGACGGAGCACCTTAAGGAGTCTCTGAATAGCGGAGTCTGCGTGGGTGCGAAACAAAGTCCCATCAAAAAGCAAATCCACAAGACGCTCCCGAACATTCTCCGGAAAGACACTATCCCACAACCAAGCATGGCGGCGTAGGGCCACCGAACTCGCCATAGCGCGGCCGAGGTAATCAGAGACGTCCAAGGACGAACGGAGAATGAATGTAGCTAACTCACGACCATCCCGCACATGGTGCCGCAGGTCAGCGCGGGCATCCTCTGGGGGGGGGGGCGTGACAGAAGGGACTCCGCGGAATCCCAGAGTTCAGAAGTAGCCCTGGCCAGCACACAAAACGTGTTGAGTGCGCGCAGAGCAGCGCTAGTGGAGGAGAAAATGTTACGTCCCCAGTAGTCCAGCCACCGGGCCACCCGTGACGGCGGGAGCAGCACTGAAGGCAAGGAAGGAAAAGCAGCCCGCAGGACATGGCCCTGGGCAGACGGGTGGGAAAAAAGGCAGACTGGATCTTGCGGAGCAAGACGGTGACGTTGAAGGAGCGGGTGAGGAACCGGATCCCCCGTGGCAGGGTGCCCCTAGGCACCCAGAAGAGAGTTGTGGAGCAACGCTTCAAATGGGAGAAACTGTTCCCCCTCCACCAGAGCCCTGGTGGAGAACCTCCAATAAGTGGTCCATAGGGAGTGGAGCCACAGGATTGCCCATCTGCAAAATGCCATTGGCCGTGAACATTGCCCTAACAAAGGCCACACTCCTCCGCAGGGCGCCACGCAGGGAAAAGCAACTCTTCCGTGGGCGAGGGCTGCAAGCTAAGGCCCCCGTCCCAGTGGAGGGAGAAAAGACCAACCCCTGTAGGATGGCAGAACCACAGACGAGTGGGGGACCTGAGGAGCCTCTGGAGAGGGCGGAGAAGCCTGCGGGGCTGACAACTGCAGGGAGCGGAAGAGCGGTTCTGGGGGTTGTGGACGTATAGACGGCGTAGAGCTCGCCCTGGAGTCTGCCGGAGAAAAAGCCACAATGCGGCATCCAGTCTCTGGTTAAGAGGAGACAAGGAGACAACAGCCCTCCGGAGAGGAGGGGGCATCCGGAGAAGAGTCGACTATCCGACATCGGGATGGCGCCGGGGAGTCCGACATCGGGATGGCGCCGGGGAGTCCAACACAGGCACCGGTGAGTCCTCGACCGGCGCTGAAGTGTCCACCAGGGGCGTCGAGTCGACCTCCACCACGTGCAGCACCGGAGACGTGTGGGGCGGGGTCAGAGCCAAAGTGGCCAATGAAAGGCACTGAAAAGGTGCTGGCTCAACTCCGACAAGGCAGCCGCCTGCGCCGAGGCCCGAGAGGAGCCCGGGGAAGCACCCCGGGTCCCGGTGTCCACCCGCGGCACCACCAGCACCGTGTAGGAGAGCCGCTGATGCCAGAGAGGCATCAGCTCGACCTCCGGAAAGGCAGCCGCCTGCCCAGAGGATCGAGGGGGACTCGGTGACGAGCTGTGTGTCCCGGCGACCTCCTGCGACACCGCAGAGAACCCCATGGGGCTTTGCGGCTAGGCAGACGCTGTGGGCAACCTCGAAGGACCGCACCTCAACAGCACCACACCTCCAGAACCTGAAGCCGAGCTAGTTGGCACCGGGGGCGAAGCCGCCGGCGAGTCCGCAGATGGCCCCGCGCACAGCGAGGGATACGCGGACGTCGCAGGAAGAGGAGGAGGAGGAGGGCTCTAGGAAGCCTGCAGAGCCGTAGCGTAGGCTGTCATCTGGGCCCTCGTCGCCCTAATGCCGGGAAACGGCGGCTAAGGTGGCGATGGGCGAGGCTGCACGTAGGAACTGGTGCCCTCTGCCTAAGGAGGACAGGGCGTCAGTGGCAAGCTGTAAAGACTAACCGGCAGGCGAACGACGCCCATGGGGCCTCAGCTTAGGACGATGCCGCAGCCGGAAACGGCAGCCCCTGGACCCGTCCGGGGAAGGAGACGGACGCTGCGACAAGACAGACCTTGACAAGCTGGCCGACAGCAATTTCATCCGGAGCTCCCGCCGGGACTTCAGCTTAAGGTGCTGACAAGCCTCGCAGTCCGTAGAGTCATGGTGCTTGCCCAAACACCACATACAAATAGTATGAGGGTCCGTCGCCGACATCTGACATGCACAAGAAGCACACGTCTTGAAGCCCGAAGGCATTGCACACTGTTCCCAACTTAAGGTCGCTAAAGAGGCCTGAAAACAGGCCAAGTAGCACACTTCGGATTCGCGTTGCACGCGCTAAAGAAGGAAACTGACGTCTGCGCACCGGGGTGGGACTTATGTGGCCTCGCTGACGTCATGTCCACAGACGACGTCAGGGCAGGGTCGTGTGGTACCGCCCCTGGCGCGCAGAGATGCTGCGGCAACATTTTTTCCGGATCCAGTCTCACGCCTGGGGATAATTCTACATTAAAAAATCTGCGGCTAGTAGTCTCTATCAGATACACAACACAACTCATCGAGAAATGGAGCGTTTGTGCACGGCCCGACCCTTCTTTGCACCAACGTCGGGCGACGCCAGATCTGATATCAGGCGACGCCAGATCTGATATCAGGCGACGCCAGATCCAGCGTCGAGCGAAGCCTGTCAGACTCCGTGTCCACGTTGGGAAGGAGGCTGGGAGCCGATCGGCGTCGGGCACAGTAGTGGTGCCGTCGGAAGTGGCGCTGGTGGAGGTGTAATAAGTCAACCGGTGCCGAACCTGATCCAGGCCTGGATCCAAGGGGGCCTGAGGCACCGAGGCCGGCAGTGAAGACTTAGGCCCCCCAACAGAGTCCACAGGGCCCGAAGGTGCGGTCAGTCCACCCAAAGATGGCATGCATCGCCTCGTAGAATGTACAAAGCAGGGCAGGGGTCGCTCCGGGTCCCGGAAAGGGAGGGAAGCTCGGAGTCGATCCTTCGGGCTACGCGCGCCTCGTCGGATCGGCCGTCCGATGAGAAGTCGAAAAGTGACTATGGTTCTTCGACTTCTTATGCTTCGACTTACCCGACCCCAAGTGCGAAGACTTCGAGCCAGAATGGCGATGGCTCCGCGACCAGTCCCTCGACCTCCCTCTCGACTGGGACGCCGAACAGCGCGGAGCCGACTGCTGGTGTTCAAGCAGCTTTAGGGGCCCCTTCCGCAAAGCCTTCGGCTGCCGTGGAAAAAGAAAGAACTGACAACAGCGCGCGAGGGCGGCATCCAAGTAGCTGCTGCAACGTCATCTCGGCGACCATGAAGCAGGCGATGGACACAGAGCCGACCGACGCCACCTTCCGACGCGCAGAGGTACTGGTGACGAAAAAAAATTCTGGATCCAGTCGGACGCCTGGGGGTAATTCTAAGGTAAGGAATCTATAACTAACGTGTTTCTTTCAGATTTGTGTCTCTGGTTGGCAGGAGCACTAGCTGGCTGTTAGACCCTGCAATGGCTGTATAGGAAGCTGCCTCTGTATATACTATACCAATGTGAGATATAGTGTGCACAGAGTCCAGTGGAACCCCAAAAGTAGGCAGAGGTAAAAGTAGATAGAACCTTACTCTCTTATTTGTGGTAGTGTGGTCAAGCAGTAAGGCAGTATCAGAGGACAGTGTTAAGCATTTGTTGTACACACTCAAAGACTAAACTTCAGACCAATTGTTTTTGTATAAAATATATACTTTAAGCTATTTTATTTTCTAGAATCAAGCAAGACTGGCACAGGTAAGCAATAAATACTTTACAGTAGTAATGCAGTTTGTAAATAGTTTAGATTGCAATAGTAAATGTACTTTGATTTGACTTACAGTATTGTTTCAGAGAAATGCAATGATTTGTAAATACAGTAGATAGACTTGAATGGACTTTTCATTAAAATATCAGGTAAGTTACTTTTTGGATAACTTTTCTTACTCAGAGTAGTATGCCTGGATACTACTCTAGGACATTTTCTGCCAACAAGGTAAGTAAAATCGTTTTTGTTTAACAGTGTAATTTTAAAGAATTTCTTTAGGTTTTCAAACTCGACACTTAGAAACTTTCCCAAGAACAGTCAATTTTATCCTATGGAGGAAAAAAGTGTTTACAAGTTAGTTTCTTTTGACAATACTTTTCTTACACAGTGTAGTATACCTGGAAACTACACTGGGGCATCTCCTGCAAGTAAAATCGTTTTTGTTGAGCGGTACAATTTTAAAGAATTTCTCTAGGTTTTCCACACTTATAAACTTCCTCAAGAAAAACTGTCAATGTTATCCTATGGAGGAACATATGGTTATCGGTTTTGAGGTAATTATTTGGTAGTTGTAGGAAAGTGGGTTTCTGTTGTAGTAACCCCCCCCCCCACACTTTTTGCCAGACTACTGATGCACTTTTCCATGGTGTGCCCTGGGACCCTGCCAATCAGGTTCCCAAGGCCTGTGTTCTTCTCCCAAAAACTAACAATTGGCATCTCTGGCCACAGGTCAGCCCCTGGTAAGTGGTACCACAGGTACCCAGGGCACTGTGACCAGGGAAGACCTCTAAGGACTGCAGCACTTATTGTGCAACCGTTAGAAGCCCTGTACCCTGACACACACACACACACTGACTTGGCAGGGTGCGTGTCTTGGAGCAAAACCAAGTTAAATGTCGACATGGCACACATCCGTGTGTGCCAAGCCCACAAACCACTGCCCTGGCATACATCAGTCACCCCTCTAGCTGGGTGTCCTATGCCAGTGGTGGTACAGGTGCATGAGCCCTGTACCCCTACAGTACCCAGGTCCATTCCTGGGAACTGTAAAGTGCAGTGCTGCCATTAAGAGTATATGGTGCTGGAGTTGTCATTACGAACTCCGCAGCACCATAATGGCTGCACTGAAGACTGGGAAGTTTGGTATCAAACTCCTCCGCACATTAAACCCACACTGATGCCAGTGTGGGATTTAATGTAATATGCACGACAGAGGTCATCTTAAAGATGCCCCCTGAAACTCGACCAACTCCTAGTGACCTGACTGAGTGGCTGCATAGGCTGCCACCACCAGACATGTTTCTGGACCCCTGGGTCGAGAGATTGCTGCCCTCGGGGGCCTAAAACAATGCACATTCTGGGACGAGGTGCAAAGCCCCCTCCCCCAGGATGGGCAGGGTTCACGAAGGAGAGCCTGTCCCCAGCCAAACAGGGACAGGCTCCTGCCCTCCTCCCACTGGAGAGTGGCAGAATAGGGGGTGAACCCACCCCAGGGAAGGGGCCCATTGGTCCCTGCCCTTTACCTACCTGTAACGCCCCAAAATTTAGTATTTAGGGGTACCCTGAACCTTCCTTCCTCAGATCCAGCAACCACAAGAAAAGAAGAACAAAAAGCTGTGAAGAGCTAACAAGAAGATGACGCCCACTGACTTGGCCCCAGTCCTACAGGCCTGTCTTCCCTCGAACTTGCTCCTGCGAAGCCCCGCGTGTCTAGCGGCCAGCAACCTCACAAACCCCGGAGGACCTGCTTGCCTTCACTTTCCAAGCGGTTTCTCCCGTGAACACCGGACGTGTTTAAACTGCAGCTTCTGGTGCAAACCAGAAACCGCGAATCCAGCACACTCTGCACCCGCGGAGCCCGGCCCGCGGGTGCAGAGTCACCACGAGGAGGTCACCCCGGCAATCCTGACCCAAGATCCGGCAACCCCTGACCTGCCTCAAGCCTCCAGACGACGCCTGCAGCCTCAATCCAGAGGACCTCCCCTACCGCGACCAGAGGGGGTAAGAAAATCCGACGTCCAAAGGCACCACTGCACCTAACGCCCCACGGCCTTGTGTGCCCAACAAAGTGGTGCCTAACCATCCCTCAACATCCCAACTAGCCCCTCGAAGTGGTGGTCACTCCTGGAAGATCCTCGTCGCAGAGCCTGCAGTGTTTTTGTCCCGGAGAATCTTCATTGAAATCAACAGGGCACCCGACCTCAAAACAGTACCCTGCACCCGGCTGCCCTAGCGCCGCTGAGGGTGCCCCTTTGGTGCTAACTTGGTCCCCAACTTGCCCTGAGCTTAATCCTAGGAGCTCTGCTCCCACAACCCTGTGGCGTGCTTGCCAGCTGCCACCAACTGGAGTCTCCCTATCCCCCATAGGATAACATTGGGCCTCAACACTCTGCACCCGGCCGCCCGAGTACCGCTGAGGGTGCAACAACAGTGCAGAGGCTGCAGGCGACGTCAGAGTCCTGGAGGTATCAACCCATGGTGTACTCTGACTCTGGAGCGCTGGGGGACCTTGCTGGGACCAGTGGGCCACTCGAACTCTGGCATTAGGCAACAGGTGTAGTGGTAGTTCCAGGCGTCGGGTATCATTGTCGGCAGCAGGCTCAGTCTCGGTTATCTGAGTTTCTTTGGAACAGGGCTGCTGTTCACAGGATCCAGTCTTTGTTGAATGAAGTCAGTCCTCCCAGGGTTTCTGGAGGTTGATGCTGCAGGACAAGATGGTTTTCGGCGCAGGATCTCTGGAAACTGCAGACAGGCCAGTAGGGCTGGGACCAAGTCAGTTGTTCTCTGCAGTCTCCTCTGCTGGGTGTCTTCTTTCAATCTTTTTCTTCTTAGGTTGCGGGAATCTGCTTTCTTGGTTCACGCTGCCCCTTAAATAAATACTGTATTTAGGGGGCGTTTTAGAGATCTTGAGGTCAGTAGCCAATGGGCTACTGACCTTAGGGTGACTACACCGTTGGTGTGCTCACCTCACATGGGGGAGTGAGAACAATCCCTAATCCTGATTGCGAGCACTGAAGAGAGGGTTTGACCTCGCCTCCCCCACGTGAGGGGTGGAGTTGGCAGAGGTGGGCACACCTTCTGGGCTGGCTAGTTTTTCCCGCCAGTCTTCCCGCCGACAAGGAGGGGAGACAGGAAGGAAGCCTGCTCCTGCTAGCAGGAGAGGCATGGGGTCACATTACAAAGGCTGCCAGGCCTTTGAAGCTTCCCTGCCACAGATGGCTCTTCCTGGCCTGGGGGAGGTGTGAATACCTCCGCCCAGGAAAGGCTTTTTTCCGGGCTCAGGGAGCGAAGGCTCCAACCCTAGGGGTCCAGAAACATGTCTTGTGGTGGCAGGCTGGTGTGTACCTGTCACGGAACAAACCAGAGGCTGGTCGTTTTTCAGGGGGCATCTCTAAGATATCGTCTGTGTGCATTTTTCATTAAATCCCACACTGGCATCAGTGTGGGTTTAATGTGCTGAGAAGTTTGATACCAAACATCTCAGATTTCAGTGTGGCAATGGAGTTCGTAATGACAAGCTCCCAGCACCATATACTCTTAATGGCAGCACTGCACTTACAATGTCTAAGAATGGACTTAGACACTGTAGGGGTACAGGGCTCATGCACCTGTACCCGCACCACTGGTATAGGGAACCAAGCTAGAGGGGTGACTGATCTATGCCAGGGCAGTGGGTTGTAGGCATGGCGCGCAGGGATGTGTGCCATGTCGACTCTTCACTTTGTTCTGTACCAAAACACGCTGCCTGCAAAGGCAGAGAGTGTGTGTGTAAAGGTACAGGGCCTCTAAGGGTGGCACAATAAGTGCTGCAGCCCTTAGAGCTTTTCCCTGGTGACAGTGCCTTGGGTACCTGTGGTACCATTTACCAGGGGCTGACCTGTGGCCAGAGATGCCAATTGGGTTAGGTTTGGTGAAAGAACACAGGCCCTGGAAACCTGAATGGCAGGGACCCAGGGCACATCAAGTCAAAGTGCATCAGTACTCTGGCAAAATGTGGGGGGTTACTGCAATAGAAACCCACTTCCCTACAGGCTGGTACCGGGAATACAAAGGGGCTACAACACCAGAATCTGTGTTGTGGTAGGATTCAAAGAGGTTTCAAACCACCCATGACCGGCTTTGGTGCAGCTTGTATATAGTTAGACATCTCGTGATTGACTTGATGTCCACTAAATGTATTAACCTCTTCTGTGCGTCGGACGGCCGGGGGATATCAGACGCACCAGTGCTCATGTGGTTGGACGGCCCCCGGCCGTCTGATCACATGGCACAGGGAATTCCACTGTTGCAGAAATGGGTCCAGTCAGAGGCCGCGGTGACATGGCCGGAGCCGAAGGTGTGGAGCCCACAGGGACTCCTCAGTCATCTGAGCCTATAGTGCCCAAAGGCCTGCTGGCAGGGTCAGGCAGCCCAAATACTGCGCACATGGCGTCATATAACTCTTTAAGTTGGGTGGGGGCCGCTCCCGGCCGCGGAAAGGAAGGATGCGCGCAGCCGTTTTTTTTGTGGCAACTCTTACTTGACTTCGATGAATAGGAGTTTGATTCACCGGAGCAGTGCTCAGACCTTCGAACGACCAAGACCTGGACCGGCAAGGCAACGTCCGAGATGCCAGACGCTGGGCCATAATCAGCTTTAAGGACCGTAAAGCCTTGGGTGCCATGGCCAGCAATCAGAGCACAACCGTGTCGAGGCATCTGAAACACACTAAGTGGGGGTCCATGACCGATATGGCACGGAGATCGGCATCGCACTGCTTGAACCGCGAGGTCTTCTTACTAGACATCCCTAGCACACCAAAAGAAGTCAACAAAAAGTCAAAAAAAGTCTGTCAAAAAATGACAAGGGGTAAGCTCTCTTCGACTGACCTGCGCTGACTGGCGTGGAAAGAAAAGAACGGATGTCAGCGCGCCGGAGTGACCGTTATATTGATGAGGTGGCCATGACAACGAACACAGCAACGTCACGTTGAGTCGACCAACGCCACCTACCGGTGCGCAGGAGTACTGCGAAGAAAAAAATCCTCTGGATGCTGCCTGACGCCTGGAAGTTCAAAGATAAGGAATCTGTGGCTAGATCATGTCCATCAGATAAGTAGTAATGTTACAAGTGAAGAAAATAAAGACAACTGAGCTGTTGAAAGTAACACTATGTTAAAACTAATTCAGGGTAAAATGTGTGAGAGGTAAGCCTCCGAAAAACATAAAAGAGTGATATAGTATGAAACAACCCAAGATGTTGCAGCAGGTGTTTGACCTCCTACACATTACAGGAAAGTGTCCTCAAATACTGCATGTCTCCTAAGTGATTAAACACAGTAAAAGGACTTCAGTTAAGTTACCAATAATATAAAGAGTCATTAATGATTGGGCTGCAGTGGGAAGAGTCACGTTAACGCTGGACAACATAGGCAATGTAGAGGAGCCATTTTATACAATATGGAACATATTCAGTGACCACGCTGTACCTCTGACAATTGTTCCTCAGGAGAGGGAGCTAGCAGATAGAATGACATACACAATAATAGCATTGTATGTTGTGTACTGACTTGCTGATAAGAGTCTGATACCATGAACAATGCTTATACTAGAGGGACCAAGATACCCTGCATTATGGCAGCACTGCACTTACAATGTCTAAGAATGCAATTCAGGGCTCATGCACGCGTACCCTCACCACTAGTATAGGGCACCTAGCTAGAGGGGTGACTGACCTATGCCAGGGCAGTGGGTTGTAGGCATGGCACACAGGGATGTGTGCCATGCGACTCTTCACTTTGTTCTGCACCAAAACACGCAGCCTGCAACGGCAGTGTGCAAATGTAATGGTACCGGGCCTCTAAGGGTGGCACAATAAGTACTGCAGCCCTTAGAGGTCTTACTTGGTCACAGTGCTCTGGGTACCCGTGGTATCATTTAACAGGGGCTGACCTGTGGCCAGAGATGCCAATTGGGTTAGTTTTGGGGAAAGAACACAGGGCCTGGAAACCTGTTTGGCAGGGACCCAGGGCACATCATGTCAAAGTGCATAAGTAGTCTGGCAAAAAGCAGGGGGGGGGGGGGGGGGGGGGCAGGGCGGGGTTTACTGCAACAGAAACCCCGCTTCTCACATCTTTTGCCTTTTAGTATCGGGAATGGGGACGATATGTGGAGCCCAAGCTTCAATCTGGAGGTCGGCTTGGTGTATATGAGCTTAGTGTAGGCTAGTAGGCAGGGCCCTATTCCCATCCGCTGTATAACCTGAAGGAGGTATGACCATGATAAAGTATCAAAGGCTTTCTCAAGATCCAGCACCAGGCACGCGACAAGAGGGAAATGGTTCTGGACCTGATGCTGGACATGAAACAGACGCCGGATATTATAGGAAGTGTTCCTCCCCGGTACAAAACACCATTGGTCCGGGTATGTTATCTTTGGGAGGATTGTGGAATACCTATCGGCTAATATTTTACTATAGATTTTATAATCTGTAGGTAGGCAGGGCTATGGGCAAGTATGATCCTAATTGGTAGGGACACCAATCTGGCTTGAGGAATGAGACTATTACTGATTTGCGCATGGATTGTGGTAGCTTGCCTTCTTCCAGTGCCGCCTTATATAGTTCTACTATTCGAGGAACCAGCTGTGTTGAGAAGATGCAAAATAATTCTAGTAGAAGGCCAGCTAGACCTGGCGCCTTGCATGTAGCCAAGGCCTGTAGTGCCTATGTGACTTCAGTTGTGGTTAAACATTCATCTAGGGTGTGACGAACATCTTGTGCTAGACAGGGTAAGGGGTGCATGTCCAGGAATCTGTTTAGTGGCTCTGGGGCCACAGTGTCAGGGGCGGCGTATAGCTACGTATAGTGTTGCTGGAATACTACCAATATGGAGGCTTGTGAGTGGACTTCCTGCCGCAGTGCTTATCACAGTGATCGGTTGCATGGTGGTGTCTTGCTTTACAAGCCACGCTACCCTCGCCCCTGCTCTGTTACCTTCTACGTGTACCTTAGCCGCATGTTGTGAGAAAGTGGCTCTGTATATACTGTTCCCTAATAGGTACAGGGTGTACAGAGTCCACAGTCCCCCAGAGGCTGATAGAGGTCAAAGTTAGGTATGACCTTACTCTCAAAAGTGGTAGCTTGGTCGAGCAGTAAGGCAGTACCAGAGGACAGTGTAAAGCATTTATTGTACACACTCAGTCAGCAAATGGTTTCACACACTCAATAACTGAACTCTAGGCCAATGGTTTATATATATAAAATATATGCTTGTTTTATTTTTAGAACCACAAAGGGGGTAAAAATATACTTTCTCAGAATGAGAGGTTGAATATAAATACTTTTGTTTTAAGCAATAAATTTGCGTAAACAGTCACAGTTGGTTGCAATAAACAATCCTATTTCCTAAACATAACAATGCATTGAGCTCAATGGTAAATTCAGGTTATTTGTAATAAATTACTTTTCAGATTACTTTTGGAATTCCAGGTCTGGCTCCTAGAACCAGCCTGGGGTCAGTATTCAGAATCAAGTGATGAAAGTCGACTTAATAACTGTAATGATTTTTAAATAATATTTAGCTATTTCAAAAGTTAGCACTTAGAAAATATTTCACAGAAAACATTCAATGGATCTCTATGGCAAGAAATTCAAATTGCAGGTAGAGTACTTTATCGTTACTTTAGTAATCCAGGACTGGGTGCCTAGACCCAGGACTGGGGTCCTTATCAAAAGCAGGTAAGTAATTTCGTTTGCAGAAATGGTACGATTTTAAAAGAATATTTCAAATTTGCAAAAGTAGACACTTAGAAGAAATTTCACAGAAAAGCAGACAATGGTTTCCTATGGGAGAAAAATGAGTTAGAGGTAAGTATAGTTGTGAACACTTTTCAGAGTCAGGGCTGGGCACCAAGATCCAGCACTGGGAGCTCGCGTAGGAGCAGGTGAGTAAATTCGTTTTTGTCACTTGGCTGATTTTTGGTGAATTGTTGCAGTTTTGAAAAGTTCACACTTAAAAGATTTTTGAAGAAAAAGCCAGTCAATGTTACCCTATGAGGAAAATGAAGTTAGCGGTTTAAGGGTAAGTACTCGACTGGTAGTGTTGAAATTCCGGGCATGGACCCAGGGGTCCCCCAGTGTCAGGTAGGTACAGTTGGTTCACCCTCAGCGGTTTCAGGACGGCCGGGTGCAGAGAGAGTTGGGCCCAATGTTATCCTATGAGGGATAGGGGGGCCTTGGTTGGTGGCTGCTGTCTGGCAAGCCACGCGGCTGTGGGAGCTGGGCTCCTGGTCACTTACTCAGGGCAAGTGGGGAAGTAGGTTAGTGTAGAGAGGGCACTGCCAGGGCCACTCGGGCGGCTGGGTGCAGGGTGCTTTTGAGCCTTAGGGCGCTCAATGGAAATCAATGGGAATGTTCCGGTTTGGAAAGAGGCTGCAGGCTCGGGGACGAGGATGTTTCAGGTGCCACCACCACTTCGAGAGGTAAGTTGGGTAGTTGTAGGTTAGGTGGGTACCCCGGGATTGGGCACAGGGGGTCGCAGGGCGCCGGGTGCAGGGGTGCCTTTTGACGTCGGGAATCTTACCCTCCGGTTGATCGCGGCTGGGGTGGCACTTGGTTCTGAGGCTTCAGGCTTCTTCCGGGATGTCGAGGGGGGTCCTTGGGTGCCGGACTCTGGGTCACAGTCGCCGTGGGGTCGTCCTCTGGGTCTTTGTCCACTCCGGCACTGGCCAGGCTTGGCTGGTGCAGAGTGTGTTGGGTCCGCGGTCCCGGGCTGGTGCCAGGGATAGCAAGTAGGTTTCTTGAGTAGAGCCTCTACTCGTGGGAGTCCCAGGGGCTTAGAGCTAAAAGGTAGCCAGGTCCTCCGGGGTTGGTGAGGTTGCTGGCCACGAGGGATGCCGCGCTGGTGCAGGTTCGAGAGTCGACAGGCCGGTAGGGCTGGGGCCAAAGCAGTTGGTGTCTTCTTCTCTTTTTAGCAGCGGCAGGGCAGGTCTTTGTTCTTCTTGCTCTTCTTTTCGTTTTCTATCTGGAATCTAAGGAAGGAAGGTTCAGGGTGCCCCTAAATACTAGATTTAGGGGCGTTACAGGTAGGTGAAGGCCAGGGACCAATGGGTCCTTGTCCTGGGGTGGGTACACCCCCTATCCTGCCTCTCTCCTGTGGGAGGGGGGCAGTAGCCTAATCCTGATAGGGTAGGGCCTCCCATCTTCAAGATGGCGAGAGCCCGGAGATGTGCTTCACCTCGCCTCCCCCACCTGAGGGGTGGGGTGGGCAGGCTGGCACATCCCCTGTCCTTGTATGGGGTTTCCGGCCAAGCTTCCCGCCAGAGTGGGGGGTTGCAGTGGCCTGGGGAAACTCCAAATGGCGGCATGCCTTTGAAGCTTCCCTTTGCTCATCCTGGGGGAGGAGATTTCTCACCTCACCCAGGATGTGCATTGTTGCAGGCCCGGGAGAGCAGGGGCTCTCCCACCCAGGGGTCCAGCAACGTGTCTGCTGTGTGGCAGCCTGGGCAGCCTCAGAGCAGACGTGGATTGTAAGTTAGCTGTAAGGGGGCTTCTCTAAGATGCCCTCTGGGGTGCTTAGTACATTAAATTCTACACTGGCATCAGTGTGGGTTCAATGTGCTGAGAAGTTTGATACCAAACTTCCCAGGCTTCAGTGTTGCCAATATGGTGCTGTGGAGCTCGTGTTTGACAAGCTCTCAGCACCATGTATTCTTAAATGACAGCACTGCACTTACAGTGCCCAGGAATGGACCCGGGTACTGTAGGGGCACAGGGCTCCTGCTCCTGTGCCCACACCATAGGCGTAATGCACCCAGCTAGAGGGGTGGCTGACATATGCCTTGGCAGTGTAGGTGATGGGCATGGTACACAGTGATGTGTGCCATGTCGACTCTTTGTTTTGTCCTGCACCCAGACACTCAGCCTGCAAGGGCAGTGTGTGTGTAAGGGTACAGGGCCTCTGAGGGTGGCACAATGAGTGCTGCAGCCCTTAGAGGCCTTCCCTGGTCACAAGGCCCTGGGTACCTAGGGTACCATTTACTAGGGGCTGACATGTGGCTAGGGTTTGCCAATTTGGAGTTTGTGTGGTTTAGGGAAGGAACATAGGCCCTGGGCACCTGATTGGCAGGAACCCAGGGTACACTCAATCGAAGTACATTCAGCAATTTAGCAAAAAGTGGGGGCATACCATGCAAGAAAGATGGCACTTTCTCACACATGTGCTTTGAAGTTATATCTGCAAAGATCTGCAAGCACCTCTGCATACGCAGTTTTAGCTTTTACTACTTGGGCTGGTGTGCCTCATCTCCATCTGCTCCCTGAGTCAATGTGGCTAATGTACATTACCTCTCTACGATGCGCCTCTCCAAGGTTTTACACACTCCTGAGATGTGTTGGATGCACGTACCCTTTACTACTACTTCAAATGCGTTCCGTTCCATTGCTCGGGTGATCGCTGTGTGGACATTTTGGCGGAAGCGATTTTGTATACGTGTTGCTCGCGTTTGCATAAACACTGGGTCCTCTAGGCACTCCTTAGGCAGCCGCAAGGTGGGGACCGGTGGCGTGCGTGGTCGCCAAGTTAGGGTCATCGTATGGGCTTCATGACCTGACAAGATCCAACCCAGATATTCAGATTCCTGTAACTTGGGAAGTATGGGGAGGATGCATAAGAAGCAATCATGGCGAACCCCGAGATCGTGCTGTATCGAGTGGAACAAATATATTTGTGCATCGGGTTATTTGAAACACCATGAGTCGGCTAGCACCCATTGCGCTATCCATGCTGTAAACCGCTTTGTTTGTGCTATCGCCGGGGAGGCTGGGTGTGGCGTGTAGGACCTATCCAGGAAGGTGTTTTGCACACAGTTGTAATCCCCACCCAGTATCCATGGTGCCTGGGTGTGGGAGCTTAATGAGTGGGAGAGAGAGTCGCAGAATTTTCCCTGGTCTGTGTTTGGTGCACAAAGACTACCCAGTACTATTGGTTGGCCATCAAGAAGCCCTTGTAGTGAAGCATAGCGACCAATGTGTCTGTCGTTCTGGACAATGCCTAGAATGCAACCCCTGGTTGTTGCCAAATAAGTGTTCCCCACGCATATGCCGAGTATGTTGTGGCACAGAATGCTTGACCAGCTTTTCAAGTTCCCCTGCCACTAGGTGAGTTTCTTGCAGCAGTGCAATCTGCGCATTCTGTCGCTTTATGTATGCATATACCGTTTATCGCTTTCGTGCCGTGTGCATACCTCGCACGTTCAGTCTGAGGATGGCAATGTTACCCTTATTTGACATGGGGTATTCAAGGGGTCTGGAGTGGGGTGTTACGACAGGGAGAGGAACGGTGTTGGGGTCCATGTCTCCTTATGCCTGGTCCTGGTTTCTTGGTTTAGCTGAAGCGCCTCATCTGCTCGCAAATGGGTATGCAGTGTGGTAATGGGTGACATGGTGGGGAATAACGAATGGGGTGGGATGAAATCCCAATACTGCAACTGGCAATATGTCCAAACTTAGCATAGTGTAAGAAGAGAACTCTAATGTATCGTGGGGGTGGTGGCGTGTATGTGAGACGGCTCTATACAGTGGCATTTGTAGGATTATTGCACGCCGAGAAGCCTAGTGAAGATCGAACGTTGGCTGTGCATCTGTCACATACCTCAAATAGCGTAGTGCAGCCCATTGAACTGCATAGTTCACAGGATAAGCTGTCATTTGGCTATATCAATGTATCGGCAGTCTGTGGTGTGACCAGTGGTGGGGTCACAGAGTCTATCCGTGACATTGTCCCTTCACTCTCTTCCTCCGACGAGATGATGTGTGGACCTTTGTCCATGTCTGTTGTAGTTGAGGGTGGTCGTAGCTCTGCTGAGGACTGTAGGGCTTTCCGTTGTTCAGTTATGATTTGCTCGAAGTCAGGCGATCCCTATGGAGTTCAGGGTTCAGCCGTCTGCTTTGTCGTTTTGGGCGACGCCTGTTGCTTTGCTGTGTTGGGGGACGACTGACATACTTGACGCTTGCACTTGGGTGTTTGTGACAGTGTTGGTCTGCCCAATCTTGGGCTTCCTCTGGATCCGTGAAGAAGACCGTGGTCCATCCATGTATTATTTTAAGGCGGGCTGGGAACAATAAGGAGCACATCTTGCCGAAGTCAACGCTTTACTTCTAGGAACGAGGATTGTTGCCACTGCACCGCTCGCGAGTAGTTCGGGAAGAGCATTATTTGCTTATTCTCGACTTGGGTGGGGCCTTGCTGCCTGGCTGCCCTGAGCACAGCGTCCTGATCTCTATAGTGTAATAACTTCACAAGCATATGGTGGGGTGGTGATCCAGGTGGAGGTTTTCAGGCCTGCACTCTGTGGGCCCTCTCTATGGAGGAGAATGTTGTACAGTCTGCATCTGGTGTGAAAGACTTAGTCCATGTCTCCATGTATGAGATAGGATCTGTGCCTTCAACGCCTTTTGGAAGCCCCAGAATCCGAATATTACAGCGTCTTGTACGACCTTTGAGGTCATCTATGCGTTACTCCATAGTTGTCACCCGGCCCAGTAGCGTCTGTAAAATCTCTTGGTGCGTCTTGACTGAGGGTTGCATGGTGGCGATTGTTTTCTCTCCATCTGATACCCTGTCTGCAAGCTTGCGGTGATCACCCCTGAGCAAGCTGAGATATGTGTTTACAGTGCCAAATTGCTCCTCCATTGATACTCTAGAGTGTTGGATAGCGTCCAGTACCTTAAACATCTTTTCGGAAAGGGTCAGCTCTGTGGGATAGTCTTGTGTTGTTGCCCGCCATCATCGAGCTCGTGTTGGCGCGCT
The DNA here is from genome assembly GCF_964204655.1 of Triturus cristatus. Taxonomy (NCBI): domain Eukaryota; kingdom Metazoa; phylum Chordata; class Amphibia; order Caudata; family Salamandridae; genus Triturus; species Triturus cristatus. The sequence goes on from NC_140588.1 coordinate 925,473,907, forward strand.
GTTTATCCATGTTGTTGGGTTAGTTGCAATTGACCACTTAAAAAGGTCTGTATTCCGGCTCGGGATGGAAGGTGATTGTACGATGGAGCTCTGATCTGGACTCTGTGGACGTGTGTTATCTTAGGGTGGGAGCGTGCATATTTGGCCACTGCTCTTCTCCCCATGGCTGGCTTCATCCAAGAATGCTCGGGGTGTAGAGATCATGTGGCACACTGTGAGAAAGTGGCTCTGTATATACTGTTCCCAAATAGGTACAGGGTGTACAGAGTCCACAGTCCCCAGAGGTTTGGCAGACGCTAAAGTTAGATATAACCTTACTCTCTAAAGTGGTAGCTTGGTCGAGCAGTAAGGCAGTATCAGAGGACAGTGTAAAGCATTTGTTGTACACACTCAGTCAGCAAATGGTCTCACACACTCAATAACTGAACTCTAGGCCAATGTTTTATATATAAAAAAATATATGCTTGTTTTATTTTAGAACCACAAATCGGTAATAAAGTATACTTTCTCAGAATGAGATGCTTTATATAAATACTTTTTCAATATGCAATTGGCTTTTGTAGAAAGTTACAAGTGGTTGCAATAGGCAACACAATTGTAAACACAAAAATGAATTGAGTTCAATGGAAGTTTCAAGTTATTTGCAATAGATTACTTTTAGGATTACTTTTGTGATTCCAGGACTGGATCCTAGATTCAGTCCTGGGACAGTACTTAGAAACAAGTGATAAAAGTCGACTTAGTTACTGTTAGGATTTTAAGACAATATTTTGCTATTTTAAAAGTTGACACTTAGAAAATATTTCATAGAAAACAGTCAATGATTCCCTACGGAAGAAAATTCAAGTTACAGGTATAGCAAATGCTACTTACCAGTATGCATCTGTTCTTGGCATGCAGAGCTGCAGATCTACACACTGTGCATAAATCGCCATCTGGTGTTGAGCCCGGATGTCTGCAGTTGTTTTTTCTCTTGGAAAGTCTTTGGAAGTCACTAAGTATGGGACACCTTCCTTGGATCGTATTGCGCATGGGCTTCGGCTCCATCCTCAGATTGTTTTTCACCAGCAGGGAAATGATGGAGCATAGTAATAACCAGTGAAGATGCCCATGTGTGTTGTATCTAAATAAGATAAACTGGAACAGATAAAGGTAGCCGGGGAGGCGGGTGGGTGTGTGTAGCTCTGCAGCTCTACATGCCAAGAACAGATGCATACTGGTAAGTAGCATTTGTCGTTCGAGGCATATGAGCTGCAGATTACACACTGTGCATAGATTATATAGCAGTACCCATCCTTAGCGGCGACCACCAGTATCTGTTGCAGCGGTTTGAAACAATGTTTGAGTACAGCTTGGCCCACACTAGCTTGTTGCTTAGTTTGCACATCTGCACAATAGTGTTTAGTGAAAGTGTGCGGTGTTGACCATGTAGCTGCTTTGCAGATATCACCTAAGGCAGTGGTTCCCAAACTGTGCGCCGCGGCACCCCAGTGCGCCGTTAGGAGTAGCCAGGGGCGCCGTGCACGATGTGTGAAAGATAGCCTGTGGCTGTGCTGAGGAAGCTTCTAATGTAGTTGTGAGAATGTGCGTAATTAACAAATGATGCGGTCAGCTTGAAGGCAGCAAGTGAATCTTATTTAACACCCAGCCGCCCGCGGCGCAGGGGGGAGTTACAAATGCCACCTGTGTAATCTGGAATCACTTTGGCCCAAGAGCACAACAACGCGTTTACGACGTGCTTTAAAGTAGCCTCCGCCTATGCACAGCAGACTGTTGATCGTTATCGCTGCCCGTGTTCTGCTGTGCCTCTGAGGACCCTGCACAATTTACACAGGTTGGTTGCACATTAGAATACTACTTTCTTACTGCAAAAAAAGGAGACATGAAAAACCCGTGCCCGGCCAAGCCCTTGTAATTATACTGGCTGCTGTTCCCCCACCTTGTTCGTGTCCGCGCCAGAATTTAAAAGACAGAAATTCCAGTGGGCAAACTCGCTGCAGCTATGGAAATAGGCTGCATTGCAGCCTGGATTAGTTTCCCGGCCCCAGTCTGACCCTCTGCCATGGCCAGGCACGAGGCATGTCATTATTATTATTGTGATAAATAACATAACCAGTTTCCTTCTCAGCCTCCGTGAAAGCAGTTCCCCCTTCTTCCCTCCATATATTTCTCCCTGTTAGTAACACGAGTAGGCCTCCCAAATAAAATTAGCATTTTCAAACCTTATCTACGATCACACACTGAGGTGCTGTCCGGAAGAGTATTATTTTGTTACACCAAATATCTAGATGGGCCCTTATTTAGAGGAAAAAAGAATATATGGGATATGCCTTATTTAGAATTCTTTCTTCGATTTATATTCATCCTTAAAGACTGATGGTACTTTTAATAATGGCTGTCACTTCGGATTTTTTAGCTATTAATTAGCCCTGCATAGCAGAAGGAAATGCTAAAGAATTTTGTAAAATTGAAATGAAGAGGAACAGACTGCTCCTAAAAAGCGCAGAGAAAAACATTTCCTTAATGAGGATCAGAGATTGATTTTAGATGCTCAACTCAAACTTTTCCTTGAGCAATGGGATTTCAGTGTTAATAGAGTCCGTGATAGTGAGCGAGGGAGAGGTTAACAGTAGGAGCATGTCTCACACAAAACGAATAGTTTCTTACCTGTCGGTGTAGTTTTGCAGCTTGAAGATCTTTCTGGATTCACTATGCTGTGCATTATTCCGCGATCTTGTGGTTGGGTCCGGATTCGTAGTCTTTTCTTTGGTTTTTTTTTTTTTTTTTTTTTTGTAGCCCAGGTGGGCGTCGACGACCGCCATTTGGTGCACCTCCCGTGACGTCGTCGTGCTTCCTGCGGAAGTCCCACCTTTGGGGCGCCATCTTCGGGTTCTTTTTTCCCTTTTTTTTTTTAACCCTAGGCGAATTAATTCTTCTTGTCCATTTTTCTGTAAGTTTTCATTCCTTGTGATCTTTTCCATTTCACCCCCTCTTCCTCTAGCCTCATCTTCCTGGCGGAGGTGGGTGGGTTCGCTAGTGAATCCAGAAAGATCTTCAAGCTGCAAAACTACACCGACAGGTAAGAAACTATTCGTTTTGCAGCGTGAATCTTTCTGGATTCACTATGCTGTGCATAGACTTTGTAGCGGTTTTCCTAATTTTGTGGCGGCTGGGTGGTAGATGAGCGTTGGTCGTTGAAAATGTGCTGAAGCACCTTCTGTCCGACCTGTGCTTCCTTGTTCATCTGAATGTCCACGCAGTAGTGTTTCGTGAACGTGTGCACAGATGCCCAAGTTGCCGCGAGGCATATGTCCTGGATGGGCGTGTTCGCCAGGAAGGCCACGGTGGCCCCTTTCTTCCTTGTGGAGTGAGCCTGAGGCCCCTCCGCCAGCTCCTGTCCAGCCTGTTTGTGGCAGAATTGAATAGTGAGGGCAATCCACCTAGCGATGGTGCCCTTAGTCACTGGCCTCCCCATGAAGCTAGTAGCAAAGGACACAAACAGCTGCTTCGACTTCCTGAGTTCTTTGGTTCTCTCAATGTAGTGCATCACCGCTCTTCTTGCGTCGAGGGTGTGCAGGGCCTTTTCTGCCCTTGAAGTCGGGTTTTGGAAGAAACTTGGTATCTGAATACTCTGATTCATGTGGAACGCCGACACCACCTTGGGCATGAAGTGTGGGTCTGTTCTCAGGACTATTCTATCCTTGTGAATCTGAATGTAGGGTTCCTGTAGTGTTAGTGCTTGAAGCTCGCTCACCCTGCGTAGTGAGGTTATGGCCACCAGAAAGGCCGTTTTCATCGTCAACATCTGCAGTGTGGCCTTGTGAATGGGTTCAAACGGTGCCTTCATGAGCTCCGTCAGAACCACGTTCAGATTCCATGCCGGCGGCGGCAACCTTTTCGGGGGGGCCATCCTTTTGGCTCCTTCCATGAATCTCTTCACCACCTGCGAGGTGAAGAAACTTCCACCCTTTTCACCTCTTGTGTAGGCCACGATTGCCGCTAGGTGAACCCTTAGGGAGCTCGAGCAGAGGTTACTCTTTAGAAGGTGTGTGAGGTACCTCAGCACTGTTGAGTCTCTTGTCATTCTGTTTTGCAGGCCCTTTTTCCGGCACCACACAGTCAATCTCTTCCATTTTGCGCTGTAGCATTTTCGTGTAGTTGGTTTCCTTGCCTCCCGTAGCACTCGCATAGTGCTCGGAGGCAACCTTAGGTGTGCGAACTCTAGGTCTTCAGGAGCCATGCCGCCAGGTTGAGGGTCTCTGGCTGCAGGACCTCTCCGTTTTGCATTGAGAGCAGGTCCTTCCTCCTCTCGAACTTGTATGGATTGCCTTGTGCCATTTCTTGAATTTGCGAGAACCATGTCTGCCTTGCCCACTGCGGAGCCACCAGGATCAGAGTCATGTTGCTGGTTCTGCACTTGTCGAGCACTCTGTGCAACAGGGGTATCGGTGGAAAGGCGTAGGCAAATGTCCTCGACCAGCTTATCCATAGGGCATTTCCCTGGGATTGCTGATCTGGTTGCCTGGACGCGAAGCTTTGGCATTTTGCATTGTGGCGTGTTGCAAATAAGTCTATTGTGGGAGTTCCCCATCTCCGGAAGAGTTTCTCTGCTTCCTGGCCATTGAGCTCCCACTCGTGCGATGCCGAGGTCTGCCTGCTTAGCCAGTCTGCCTCCACATTGTCCTTCCCCGGTAGGTGAATTGCCAGTAGATCTATCCTGAGAGGTATGGCCCATCTCCAAATCTCCTGAGCTAGAGAGGAGAGAGGAAACGACTGTGTCCCCCCCTTGTTTGTTGATGTAGAACATTGCCGTGGTGTTGTCTGTTTGGATCAACACCCTCTGGTTGTACAGGTGCCTCTGGAATGCCTTCAGGGCTAGCAGGATTGTTTTCAACTCGAGGTAGTTGATATGGCGAACCGCATCTGCTGGAGCCCACAGACCCCTCACTCTGAGGTTGTCCATGTGCGCTCCCCATCCCTTTTGCGATGCGTCCGTGGTAATGGTCACTGTAGGGATTGGTGGTGTCAGGCTTCTTCCTGCTGTCATGTTGTCTCTGTTCCACCAAGTTATCTCCTCCTGCACTGCGTGCGTAACAACCACTAGATCCTCCCAACTTCCGCTTGCTTGTGACCATTGCTGTTGTAGCCATTCCTGGAATGGTCTCATGTGCAGGCGTACATTCGGCACCAGCTGGATACACAACGCCATCATCCCCATCATCTTGCTCACAGCCCTCACTGTCAGAGCTCGCCCCTTCTGGTAGAGCCGCGTCTCCTTCAGTAGTGCATCTGTCCTCCTGTCGCAGGGCACTACTGTACTGTTGAGGGAGTTGATTTTCGCCCCCAGGAAAATCTTCACCTGTTCCGGTTCCAGCGATGACTTGCCCCAGTGGATCGAGAAACCCAGATTTGTGAGGGTGTCTGTTACACGTTTTGCGTGCCTCTCGCACTTCTCGCGTGAGTTTGCCTTGACCAGCCAGTCGTCTAAGTAGGGGTAGACATGGATTCCCTGTCTTCGTAGGTGGGCCGCGACAGCCGACAGGCATTTTGTAAAGACCCTTGGTGCCGATTTTAATCCGAAGGCCAGGGTTGTGAACTGGTAGTGTTCCTGTTGGATGTTGAATCTTAGAAGGCCCTTGTGTCTTCTGTTTATTGGGATGTGAAGGTAGGCATCCTTGAGGTCCACGGTGACCATGAAGTCCCCTTCTCTTATTTGTGGTAGTACCTCCTGCAGCTTAGTCATTTTGAACTTCTGCGTTCTGATGAACTTGTTTAGGTAACGCAGGTCCAGGATGGGTCTGAGGTTTCCGTCTACTTTCGGGACCACGAAGTAGTTTGAGTAGACCCCTTTGTTTGTTGCGTTCTCTGAACGGCACTGCCTCTATGGCTCTCTTTTCTAGAAGTTTGTGTTTCTTCTCTGAGTAGTGCCAGTTCCTGGGCCGATCTCTGTCTTCCCTTTGGTTTCCTGTTTGGAGGTCTTTTCTCCAAATCTACGCAGTATCCGTACTGCATGATGTTCCATATCCACTTGTCTGTGGTTATACGCCGCCACTCCTGAAGGTAGAACCTCAGTCTTCTGCCTACTGGTGTTGCATGCTCGTAGGCTTTTGAATATTCTCTTCCCCCTGATGTTACTTTTTTGCGCCTCACCCTTGGGGGCATGACGAGGGTAGGCGTCCTCTTGCGTGCTGAGTCACTTTGATGAGGGCTGTTCGCCCCCTCTCCTCCTTTGGCCACGTCCGTTCCCTCTCCCGCGAAAGGACTGGCCCCGAGGTTGGTACTGCCAGTTTTGCCTCTGCTGACCTTGTCCGTGGCTTTCACCCTGCTGACCCTGCTGGAACGTCTGGTGCGACGGCCCCTGCTGGCTTCCTCCCCTACCGTAGGGTCTCCTCGAGGGGTTGCCTCGCCTCATTCCCCTCAGCTGTAGGGCCCCCATGGACCTCGCCGTTTCGTTTTCTTTTTTCAGCTGGGTGAGCTTCTCGTCCACTGTTGCTCCGAACAGTGTCTCTCCGTTGAAGGGGGTGCCAAGGATGTTGTTCTGCACCTCCGGTTTGAATCCCGAGATTCTTAGCCATGCATGCCTTCTCTCGGTGACCCCTATGGCCATGAGTCTTGCTGAGGTCTCTGCCCCGTCCAACGCCGTCTTTATACAGGAGTTGGCGATGTTCTTGCCTTCGTCTATCAGGTGTGAGGCTCTCTGGCGGTATTCTTCGGGGAGGTGCTTTACTAGCTCCCCCATCCCGTCCCAGTGCTGGTACTGGTGTCTATTGAGGAGTGCATTGGAATTCGCCATGCGCCAGTGCATTGCGGCGTTCCTCTCTACCTTTCTTCCTGTGAGGTCTATCCTCCTGCTTTCCTTATCAGGTGGTGGGCCCGAAGTTGCTGGTACGTTGGCCCTTCTCCTGGCCGTGGAAGCTATGATGGAGTCTGCGGTCACGCTACCCTTGATGTAAGGGGGGTCCAGGGAGGAGTGCTTATATTTCTTCTCTGTCCTGGGTGTGATCGACCGGCAGGTCGCTGGTTCCTTGAAGGCTTCTCTCCCCTGATTCATCACGCTTTGTAGCATGGGGAGGAACTGGCTCCTTGTCTGGATGGGGAGCAGGGTCTCGAGGAGAAAATCGGCTTTCGGCTTCTCCTCGTCGAGTTTGACGCCGAAGGCTGTTGCTGCGCTCCTGACCACCCTATTGTACACCCTGATGTCGTCGGGTGGCGAAGGCCTCGAAGGGTACGTGTCCACGGGCTCCTCCGGGTTTTCGGTGTCGAGATCCTGCCATTCGATGTCGTGGCTGGTAGATGGCGTCGAGTCGTAGAACGACTGTTGGTCTTCTTCCTCAGCTTCTCCATCATAATAGGCCTCTTCTTCCTCTTCGAGGTCCCTTGTTAGTCCTTCGGTGTCGAATTCGTCCTCGACCTCGACCGCCGATGAAACCGTTGGAATCTTGAATTCCTTCATCTTGGCGTCGAACTCCTTCTTCCTTTGAAGGATGTTCTCCATTTCGGCCTCGAGCCGCCTCTTCTTTTTCTCCATCTCGGAGATGCTTTCGGCGTCGACCGCGGGCCTTTTCGATGAAACTTGCGTCGACGTCGAACGTTCTTTCAGCGTCGATCGGGCCGTTTCCTGGGTTGTCTTCGACGACCCTTGCTTTTCGGCTTCTTTCGGCACCAGGGAGTCCTTTTCTAAGGATCCGCTCGGCCTCTTGTCCATGGTTCCCCCTTTGGTCGTCGAAGTTTTCGGCGCCGGGGCTCCCTTCGTGGACTTAGACTCTGATTTTCTCGAGTCACCCTCGTGTTTGAGGTACTTTCTGTTTTGCGCTCGACGATTCTCTTACCTCGTCTTCTTTTTTCTTGTCGGTCTCTACGACCGTGAAGTTTTCGGCTGTCTCGGCGACGTTGTCCTCGTCGTCCGTGGAGAGGCCCATCTCGTAGAGCGACAGGGCCTTACCCTTGCCATCCATGCTGGCGTTGGCTCTTCTCTGCCGATCTCTCACCCTGAGTGTCTTCGGCGCGAAGGCTGAGCAGGCGTTGCAGTCCTTACTCTGGTGCTCGACCGGTAGGCAGAGGTTGCAGACCGGATGCTGGTCCTTTTGCGCGAACTTGTGGTGGCAGTTTGGTCAGAACTTGAATGGCGTCTTGTCCATTGCGCTCAGGGCCTCTGAGTGCGCATTCTCCAAGGTCGTCGAAGAAAAAAAAGGGCGCTGAACCTCCTTTCTTCGCGCTCCTGATGAAATCGCTTCCTTTCCTGTGATATCCTCTATTATTTATCGACGAAATTCGCTTTCCTTTCTTCTTCCTTCGAGAGTAATTCTGGAGCTTCCCGATGACGATCCAGACCCAACGGCGGAAAAAAGAATCTGAAGATGGCGCCCCAAAGGTGGGACTTCCGCAGGAAGCACAACGACGTCACGGGAGGTGCACCAAATGGCGGTCGTCGACGCCCACCTGGGCTACAAAAAAAAAAAAAAAAAAAAACAAAGAAAAGACTACGAATCCGGACCCAACCACAAGATCGCGGAATAATGCACAGCATAGTGAATCCAGAAAGATTCACGCTGCAAAACAGAATATACTCATTTAAGAAAAGATGTAGTAAGTAGCTGTTTGGCTTGGAAGGACCCCTGGCAAGGAGCGATTTTCATTTCACATGAATACTTTGCTCCTCCTGTTACCCAGTATTTAGAAACACAAAAGAAATTTTAAAAAAGTACTTTACACAGAACATGGGAATGCCCTCCAACTTCAGGATAGACTCGAGTCAGAAGCTTTTTAGGCGGCAAATAGAGGGATATGCATCAAAGCCACATATAGAGCCAGGAAAATATCAATGCAAATTGAAGATGAAATGCAAAATGTTGGTAAAGTAGACAGCTTGAGGTAATTAATAGAGACTGCTCCAGTTCTGGATGCCCAGACTCTGCACTTCCTGACTGCTTCAGTTCACTGACCAGAGTCTGCAGTTCCTGACTGCTCTAATTCAGTGGCCAGAGTCTGCAGTTCCTGACTGCTCTAATTCAGTGACCAGAGTCTGCAGTTCCTGACTGTTCCAATTCAGTGACCAGACTCTGCAGTCACCTGACTGCTCTAATTCACTGACCAGACTCTGCAGTTCCTGACTGCTCTAATACAGTGACCAGACTCTGCAGTTCCTCACTGCTCCAGTTCACTGACCAGAGTCTGCAGTTCCTGACTGCTCTAATTCAGGGACCAGAGTCTGCAGTCACCTGACTGCTCTAATTCAATCAATCAATAGTTCTTTATTCGGTGGTTAAAAACCATCATAAAAGAGTACATTTATATACAGTTTAAGAAAATATTAAATCATTATACAAGAACAATGACTGATACTGTAAACATAGAGTAATTAATTTTTCACTATACAGGCATCACTAAAACATAATCTGAGTGACAAGTGGGGAATCCTATAAAATTCTTTAGTAGAGCTATCCTCTGGTTACCTTAAGTCTTAGTGCAAATTTCAGAAAGCTAATAACAGAGCATAGAGTTAATGGATCACTGGCCCTCTGTAAAAAAAAATCAGTGCATCTTTAGCACGAGTAAACTTAGACTTTTTAAAAATTTCCTTTAAAAATCTACGTCTTGGGATTGCATACCAAGGACATAGAAGTACAAAATGAAGGGTGTCCTGCGGAGACTTATTGTCGCAGCCGCAGGCACCCTTCTGCTCAATTGAGTAACTAAAACCAGCTGGTTCAGCTAATAAGAATGGTAAAAAATTGAGCCTAAAACATGACCATAAAAACCTTTCTTGGGCATTATACACAACACAGAGGTAAGGTTCAATCCCATCATTGGTTTCAAGTCTGCTGTAAGTGATCACTGAGGGTTTAACCCCTTCCACTGTAGATCTGACAAGAGATCTTTGGTCCCAAAAATTTCTCTTAAGGGTCTGCTTGTCCTGTGGGGTGATCCTTAACGGGTTTAAATATAAATCATTACGACCCATACTATCCAGGCTGGATTTCACATTGTTCAACCATGGGATATTTAGACTTTTATCCCTCCCTAGGCAATCTGTTAGAATCTGTCTGCTTAGAGCAGCATCCGGGTTACACCAAATTTTTAGCCACGCCAGGATTGGTCTAAACTTAATCAGGTCCTCTAGATAGGGTCGTCCTAGTTCTCTATGTGCAATGAAAGCAGGTGTGCAGTTGGGGACTTTTAAAATTGAGCGGAGAATTTTATTTTCTTCCCTTTGCAATGGGTCAAGATTTATAAAACCCCATACTTCCGAGCCATACATGACTTTGAGGCAGCACATAGAGCCATACAGGTTCATTGATTGTTCCGGGGACCAACGCCCGACTCTCCTCCCGTAACCTGCTATTGCCCCAATTGATGCCGCCAATTTGCCGCACCTTTCCTGTACCAGTGGGGCAAATTTCAGGGACTCATCAAACAGCACGCATAGGTATGAAAAGGATTGCACCCTGTCTAGCGTGTGATTCCCGATTTTGTAAGTAAAGCTGGACCGTGGTTTGTGGCCTGCTGTCATCACATAAGATTTTTTTAAATTGACAGACCGGTCTAGCGCACCCATGAATTCAACAAACCCGTCAATTAAAATCTGCAGGCTTTTGGGGGTGCGCGCTAAAAGAACCGCGTCATCTGCATACAGCAGAACCGGGATGTTGCGTGTTCCTACCCTTGGGCAATCTGTTTTTAGATTAATTAAAAACTTTTCTAGACCATTTATATATATATGGAAAATAAAAAAGGGGCCAGTATGCAACCCTGCCTAACACCACTAGTGCATTTAAAGGAATCAGTTAACCCCCCCATCCATGTTATAACGCACTTTGACAGAAGTCTCTCTGTGCAATTCCCTCAGAGTGCTAATTATACCTGGGTCGACCCCTAGATGGCTCAACATTGCCCATAGCTTGTTCCTGTTTACATGGTCAAATGCCGCAGCCAAATCCATGAATCCCAAGTAAATGGTTTCTTTACTGGATTTTGTATATTTGGCGACCAGCAAATACAGGTTCAGGTATTGGTCACTAGTGGACCTACCCGACCGAAAGCCATACTGTACATCCGAGATAATATTATCCTCGGCCCAGTCAATCAGTCGGTTCAGAATGACTCTTCCTAAGATTTTAGCAGGCACATCTATCAAGGAAATTGGGCGATAACATTGGGGGTTATCTCTGTTACCCTTTTTAAAAATCGGTACAATAATAGCCGATGACCAAGACCTAGGCAAGCCCACCACAATAGCAGCATTTATTACTCTGGTTAAAATGGGGGCCCATAAATCCACCTTACTCAAAAACAGGTCCGGGGGGGTTCCGTCAGGTCCCGGGGCTTTATTTTTAGTTAATCCCTCTATGCCCAGAACTATTTCTTCCAGAGTGAACTCTAGGGACTGTCCCTGCATGGCCACCCTCCTCTCCTCTGTACTAACCACCTCCCCATGGTTATACAGGCCTTCAAAGTGCACTTTCCACTGTTCCGGTAGAATGTTTGTGGCAGCCGAGGGTGAATTTTTATCTTGAAAACAAGGGGTATTTATTATTTTCCAGAATTCCGTTATATCCCTTTTTTCAGAAGCCTCCCTCAAGGCCGCCCACGCTTCCCCCTGCAGCGCAGCTTTCCTTCTTTTGAGTTCCTTCTTATAATTTAGTCTGCACATGTGGACTTTTAGTAGGTCCCTAGGTTTACTACTGAGGGCTTTTTTTAAATCCCTCAGGGCTCGTGTACAGTCCCCATCAAACCATTTCGGGAGATTTGAGTTGGTCTTTACTGGAGCCTTGGTCCGCAACAAGCCATCCACCAGTTTGGTTAATTGGCCAAAAGCTTGAGTTAAGTTGGCCCCCTCTACTGAAAGGTCTAAACATTTATCAATACATGGTTTACCTTTATCCATTAAGGACCGGTAAAATCTTTCACCATCTAATTTCGCCCACCTGAGTCTTCTGCCTTGGTCCGTTACTCTCTCGGCAATATCCTCAGGTGGGGTCAACTTCCGTTTAGACAGGTAGAAAAACTCCATAACCAGGGGGTTATGGTCGCTAAAGGGACTCCACTCGATTCCCACTGTGATAATACGATGCTTTAAGCATCTGGGGACAAAAATGTAATCAATATAGGAAGAGCACCCTCTGCCTTTAAAGGTGGGTGGGAGAGTGCCATCTTGCCCCAGTGGAATTAAGTCAATCGTATGCTCCAAGTCGTGAGAAGAGAGGAGCTTTCCTAATTCTGCACCATTCAGTGAGTGGCTAAAGTGAGGGCCTTTTTCCACTGGGCAATTTGACCAATTAGCGTTAATAGGGAACAATAGGGGGCATAAATGACAATTCAGATCACCCACTACTATTGTCAGTGGGGTCGCAGCGCCATTAGCGAGTGCCAGCTCTTGGCTCAATCTACAATCTAGTTCACCCAAAATGGGGCTGTTGTTTCCTGAGGGGCCAGTGTTGTACACATTGAACAACACTAGCCTTGACCCTTTGTTCCTAAGCCTTAAGGCTTGGATATTCCAAGCGAACCAATCCACACTGGACCAGGTGCCTTCTATTTTTAAGTCAACATATATTGACAGGCCTCCTTTGGCACGACCTGAGGAGGTTTTTTGTGCTGGTATAAAAAAACATTTGTATCCTGCAATGTGGAATTGGGAATTTTCTTTGACCCAGGTTTCTTGCAGGCAAATTATGTGGAAGTGGGCCATATATTGTTGCCAGTCCACATTCTCAAATTTACCTGCCAGGCCAGCTATGTTCCATGAGATTATTCTCAGTCCCTCTTCCACTCTATTAACTGGCCCTGTCCCAGACATCCCTTGAGAGTTATTAAGTAACCCAATTTTAGCGTTATGACATAACTTCTGAGAATTATTGCCCTGTTGTGTTGAATGTGGGACTAAAACTCCTAATCCTGAGGATGTGTGTGGGCATCCCCTCGGCGAGTGATTAGGGGCTTCCTGGGTACGTAATAAACTCCTACGCCTACACACCTCTAGGTGTGCCTGCCTAACCTCCTTAGCTGGAAGAGGAGTAGCCAATATCCTCCCTCTATTATCTAAACCTCCCCCTACCAGGGTCTCCCGAGCAATATCCATGTTAGTGGCATCCTGTTTTGGCGAGGTGTACAGGGGCATTAGTCAGTCATTTTCATCTAGGGATCTTAATGGGTTAAATCTATTAGCCCAACCTGGGTATGCCTCATCTCTGATTCCTACCAGTCTTCGGGTATCATATGGGGCCCTATTTTGGAGGGAGTGTGAACCCTCCCCTCTTCTCCATGTTACACACTGCCCTTCGAAAGTTTCCTGGTGTCTTGGATAAAAGTAACTAAGAGGCAGCGGCTTTATATCACTCGGTCGATCAGAAGGTCCATATCTGATAATGTGTTTAACCACCCCTCTGTCCCTAAAATTGGCAATAATACAATTGCCTTCCATATTTTTATTTGTGTGTCCTATCGAGTTCACTCTCCTGACCAGTAAAATTTCCCCATCCAGATTGGGTGGTAATGGTCTGTTTAGAGTCAACCAGTGGGTAAGTTTATTTTTTAACTCCTGGTGTGTTTCGCTCTGACCGGGCTTTAATTCCGGGGTCCCAGCGAACACCACTACAAGTGGACATGACTCCGGTGGCAAATTTATTGTGGGCAGTACAACATTGGGGTTAGGTGCTGCTACCCTCTCTATGTGATGTGCTGATCGCGTTATGGGAACCGCGGACGGTTGGGGTAGCCTTTCCTGTTGATGTGCACCTAATTCAGTAGTAGTGTCTATATCTCTATCACTAAAATCTGTGACCTGCTGCCCTTGCGGGTACGAGACCTGGGCTTTATGAATCTGCGCAGTTGTTGTGTGAACGACCCCTTTAGTACTGTTGTTAGTCTCCCTATGTGGGGATACATTGATGGCTGGGGTAGTGGGCGGGCTCCTGAAATCCCCTCCAATAACAGATTTTTTCTCTCTATTTTTTAATTCATTCATAATCCTATCCAACCGGCTTATCAATGGTTTTAACTGGTTTACAATAAAGATTTCTAATTGGGCCTGTAAATCCGATGTAATTTGCGACAGCCATGTTGGAGGCTCTGAGGGGGAGTAAGTCTGTACTGCTCGCTCTACCCCAGCATTCACACTAATCGAAGGGTGAGTCAAAGGGTGAGAGGGGCTATCTATCATTTTTTTGGGCTTCTGCTTCCTGAGGCAGCCTTTCTTTTTCTTTAATGTGGTGGCGCTTTTAATTGTGCCTCTGGTCTCCCTGGTCATGCTAATAGGCGGTTGGGCACAAGGGATATCCTGCTCGCTTGTCTCTGGTGGTGTAGGCGGTGCAATTAGCATGACCTCCTGGTCATCATCAAAGGAGACTCTAGCAGAATCAGGAGCTATGTGTGTGGAGAGGCGCCTTTGTGCGCTCGATTTCACTCGATACCACCCCTAATGCTCTTTTAAGCATGAGATCAATTGCTGTAGGCTGCATAATAACAGGACATGGTGAGCGGATGAGTGAATTATGCGCCTGAGGTGCAGATGGCGATGACAACTTTGCCCTTTTCGAGCGTGTCCCAGTTTTACCTGCCATATGTCTAGCGCCTATTTGTCCTACCCTTCGAGATGTAATGGGGAGAAGAAAGCACCCTCCTTCAGTCCACTCCTGCACCCCGTCCCGCGTTGTATGGTAGCCGTTTGCCCCCCCACCAACCCTGCTTCCACTTGTACCTATCACAAGCCTAACAACAGAGACAGTCCCAATGTCAATATCTTAAATACCAAGACAATATGCTACCTGCACCCCACAAGTCACGGTCGGCTTCATCCGCAAACAAATACTAGTGAAGAAAAGCAAAGGGGGTGGCCCCTCCACTGCTCTAATTCAGTGACCAGAGTCTGCAGTCATCTGACTGCTCTACTTCTGTGACCAGAGTCTACAATCACATGACTGACCCAGCTCTTATGCCTGGACTCTTCATTATGTGTGGTTAAAAAAGGTTGTCAAGTCATGGAAACATATTTGGCAATTAATATTGTATCGTTTCTCACTCAACCAATTAAAGTTTTAATTAAACAACTGTTATCTTTTTATTTTGTTACAAATATGATTGTAATACCTGCATCTGCTTTAATTTCAGGGAGAAAATTGGAAGTACGACCGAGGTCGTGCTTACATCCTACCACCAGTAAAAAAAAAAGTGACATGATGGGGAGCCATGGCCAACTGCCAATTTGGTCAAGGGAGCCATAGGTCTAAAAAGTTTGGGAACCACTGACCTAAGGGGATGTTCCCCAAGAATGCCATGAAAGCTCCTATCTTACATGTAGAGTGGGCTTTAGGGGGAACAGATAGTGTTCGTTTTGCCTTGTGGTAGCAAATCTGAATGCATATGACAATATACCTAGCGATCCCAGATTTGGAGATGGGGTTGCCTTTATGTGGTGGTGAGAAGGAAACGAACAGTTGCTTTGTCTTACAAAAGAGTTGTGTTCTCTCGATGCAGTAGAGTAAGGCTCGTTTGACATCTAATGTGTGGAGAGCTCTTTCTGCAACGGTTTGTGGTTGAGAGAAGAATACAGGTAGTTCCACAGATTGGTTTAGGTGAAAGGGAGAAAGGACTTTAGGGAGGAATTTTGGATTAGTACAGAGAACCACTTTGTTATGGTGCATTTGTAGAAAAGGTTCTTGAATGGTGAGTGCGTGCATCTTGCTGACCCTTCTGAGAGAAGTGATGGCCACAAGAAAAGCAGTTTTCCATGTTAGGAATTGAAGTTCACATTTGTGAAGAGGTTCAAAGGGAGGCCCCATTAGTCTGGTGAGAACGATGTATAGGTTCCACACCGGTGAGGGTGGCACTCTTGGGGGAATTATTCTTTTGAGGCCATCCATGAAGGCTTTTATGTCAGGTACTCTAAAGAGAAATAGAAGTTGCCTGTTTTGTAGATAGGCTGCTATGGCTGCAAGGTGCAGTCTAATAGATGTGTAGGCTAGATTGCATCTTTGTAGGTGAAGTAAATAGCCTAAGATGTATTGAATGGACACATCTAGGGGATTGACGTTATTGTTGTGACAATAGATCACAAAACGTTTCCACTTGGCTGCGAAGCAAGCTCTAGTGGTAGGTCGTCTAGCTTCTTTAATGACGTTCATACAGTCA
Source organism: Triturus cristatus (assembly GCF_964204655.1). NCBI lineage: Eukaryota > Metazoa > Chordata > Amphibia > Caudata > Salamandridae > Triturus > Triturus cristatus. Next base: position 925,490,032 of record NC_140588.1, read on the forward strand.
GGGGGAAGATTTAGGTAACCGAATTCTAAGATTTCAGGAGCCAGATCGCAAGGTTGAGCTAAGCTGGGTCCGGGTGCCTGATCTCTCCATGGTTCTGGGTTAAGAGGCGTGGAGAGAGGTATAATATTTGGTGCGGTACTACAGATAGTTCCAGCAGTGTGGTGTACCACGGTTGTCTGGCCCAAGTTGGAGCTACTAGGATGAGAGTGAGGGAGTGTTGTAGTTTGCGCACCACTAATGGAATGAGTTGGAGAGGCGGAAAAGCATACGCAAATTTGCCTGACCAGTTCATCCATATCGCATTGCATTTGGACAATGGGTGTGGATATCTGGCGGCGAAGCTTGGCCATTTGGAGTTTGTGGGTCGCGAAGAGGTCTATCTGTGGATGCCCCCACATTTGAAAGTACGGGTGAAGAACTTGTGGATGGAGTTCCCATTCGTGAATCTGTTGTGTTTGTCTGCTCAGCAGATCCGCCATAGTGTTTTGGACTCCTGGGACATGTTGGGCTAGGAGAAAGATTTTTTTGGGTATGGCACTACTCCATATGCTCTGTGCTAGGTGAGAGAGCTGCGGAGAGTGTGTGCCGCCTTGTTTTTGTATATAGTACATGGCTGTCATGTTGTTGGTGCGGACTAAGATGGCCTTGCCTGAGACCTGTGTTTGAAAGGCCTTTAGGGCTAAGAATATGACTAGTAACTCTAGATGGTTGATGTGGAGCAACTTTTGTTGAGGCGTCCACCTGCCCTGCATGGTGTGATGTAGTATGTGAGCTCTCCAACCGGAGAGGGATGCGTCTTTTGTCAGTACTGTTTGAGGAACCGGTTCTAGGAACGGTCGTCCTTTGGAAAGGTTTGTGGTGTTCCACCACTGCAGCGAGCGATGGGCACGACCGTCTACCAACACCAGATCTGTCAATTGACCCTGGGCCTGGTTCCATTGGCGTGCTAAGCACTCTTGGAGAGGACGCATCTGGAGTCTTGCGTGAGGTACTATGAATATGCAAGAGGCCATCATTCCTATAAGTTGCCTAAACACTCGAGCTGGAAGAGATTATTCTGGGTGAAATTTGGCACGGAGAGCCTGAATGCTTGCTATCCTGGCAGGACTGGGGAAGGCTAGCGCTTTTGATGCATCTATGGTGGCACCGAGGTATTGTTTTACGTGGGATGGTTGCAGATGGGACTTCATGTGATTTACTGTGAAGCCCAGGTCGTTAAATAGTTGGATAGTGGCTTGAGTGTGTTGTACACACTGGTTGTATGAGTTGGATTTTATGAGCCAGTCGTTTAAGTATGGGAAGCCATGAATGTGTTGTCTTCGCAGGTGTGCTGCCACTACCGCTAGGCACTTGGTAAACACCCTTGGTGCGGTGGTGACTCCGAAGGGGAGCACCTTGAATTGATAGTGTTGACAGTCCACTACAAATCTGAGAAACTTTCTGTGAGCGTTGTGAACAGGAATGTGGAAATAGGCGTCCTTGAGGTCTAAGGTAGCCAGGAAGTCGTTTTGGGAGAGCAGTGGGAGTACCTGCTGCAGTGTGACCATGTGGAAATGGTCTGAGTGTATATAGTGATTTAGGGGTCTGAGGTCTAGGATGGGCCTTAGAATGTCGCCCCTTTTTGGTATGAGAAAATATAGGGAGTAAACTCCCATATTTTGTTGGTTGGTAGGAACTGGTTCTATCGCACTTTTTTGTAGGAGGGAGCTTTAGTGGTGTTAAATGTTAATGTGACATTGGGAGTTGTTTGGTTGGAATGTTTGGGTGGGTAGATGTTAGTTCGAGGCAGTAGCCTGAACGAATTATTTGCGTTACCCATTTGTCTGAGGTGATGGTATTCCAGACAGGAAGGAAATTTTGGAGTCTGCCCCCGACTGGAGTGGGATGGTCTGGGGGGAGTGGGATGGTCTGGGGAGAGTGGAGGGAAGTCATTGGGTAGGGGTGGAGGCAAAGCGGGAGGTGTTTGTCTTGCCTCTGCCTTTATTATTGTTGCCTCTGTAGCCTCCTCTTTGGTAACCCCTTGTAAAGGTGGATTGTGTAGGGGCTTTATAGGAAGTAGAAGCGGTGTCGGAGGAGTAGCCTCTGGAGGTGCTTCGAAAGGAAGAGCGGCGAAAGGAGCACCTGGGAGGGTGCGATTGTAAGGCTCCTATAGACTTCGCCATATCTGTGTCCTTCTTAATTTTTTCTAGGGCCTCATCCACTTTTGGGCCGAACAGATGTTTCTGGTCAAAGGGATGGTTGAGGATGGAAACTTGCACCTCTGGTTTGAAACCTAAAATACGTAGCCAGGCATGCCAACGGAGGAGGACGCTGGTATTAATTGCCCTAGAGGCGGGGTCAGCTGCATCTAGGGCACAGCGAATGGAGGTGTTTGCCCTCCTGTATTAGCTCATTGGCATTATTTTTATATTTGTCAGGGAGGTGTTTGAATATGCTACTTACCAGTATGCATCTGTTCTTGGCATGTAGGGCTGCTGACATTCATATCTGAGCATAGATCGCCGCCTAGTGTTGGGTCCGGATGATTGCACATTGTTGTCCTGGAAGAGTCTTCGAAGTATCACAAGATAGGTGGCTCCTCCCCTGGACTACAGTGCGCATGGGCATCCTCTCTATCCTTAGATTGTTTTTCGCCATTGTGGCAGTGATGGAGTAGATACAGTAAGTGATGACCATGCTATACAGTAATTCTGAGAGCTGCAGCTGCTACAGGCGCCGGGGAGGAGGGTGGGCGATATGAATGTCAGCAGCCCTACATGCCAAGAACAGATGCATACTGGTAAGTAGCATATTCAGTTCGAGGCATGTGGGCTGCTGAATTCATATCTGTGCATAGAATACATAGCAGTACCTCCTATTAGCGGCGGCTACCAGTGCCAGCTGCAGCAGTCTGAAAAAGAGTTTTGAGAACAGCCTGTCCTACTGCTGCTTGCTGTCTTGAGTGTACATCTACGCAGTAGTGTTTGGTAAATGTATGTATAGTGGACCATGTGGCTGCTCTACAAATTTCGTGTAAAGGGATGTTTCCTAGGAAAGCCATGGATGCCCCTAACTTTCGTGTTGAGTGGGCTCGTGGGGGAACCGTTAATGTGCGTTTAGCTTTGTGATAGCAAATCTGAATGCATTTAACGATCCATCTGGCTATTCCTGCTTTGGAAATGGCGTTGCCTTTGTGTTGTGGAGATAAGGCAATGAAGAGTTGTTTAGTTTTTCTAAAATCCTTTGTCCTGTCAATATAGTACATGAGAGCCCGCTTTACATCTAGTGTATGGAGCATTCTTTCCGCGACATTTTGCGGATTGTGGAAGAAAACGGGCAGTTCGATAGTTTGATTAATGTGAACTGTGATATGACTTTGGGCATGAACTTGGGGTTGGTGCGTAGGACAACCCTGTTTGTGTGGACCTGAATGAATGGCTCCTGAATGGTTAGTGCCTGGAGTTCACTAACTCTCCTTAAGGAAGTGATGGCAACCAGGAAAGCCACTTTCCAGGTGAGGAATTGAATATCACATGAATGGAGAGGTTCAAAGGGCGGACCCATCAGTCTGGTGAGGACCAAGTTGAGGTTCCACACCGGTGCTGGTGGGTGTCTTGGGGGAATTACTCGTTTAAGTCCTTCCAAGAAGGCTTTGATGGCAGGCACTCTGAATAAAGAGAGGTGCTGCCTGTTTTGAAGATAGGCTGCTATTGCTGTTAAATGGATACGTATTGAGGTGTATGCCAGATTGCATCGGTATAGGTGTAAGAGGTAGCAGATTATGTTCTGAATGGATGCGTCTAGCGGGTTAATGTCATTGTTGTTGCAGTAAATGACAAACCTCTTCCATTTAGCTGCATAGCAAGCTCTGGTAGTGGGTCTCCTGGCCTCCTTGATGATCTCCATACAGTCAGGTGGCAGGTTTAGGTAGCCAAACTCTAAGACTTCAGGAGCCAGATTGCCAGGTTCAGCTGTTCCGGATCTGGGTGCTGAATTTCGCCATGGTTCTGCGTTAAAAGTGTGGGTTTGATCCGTAGCCTTTGATGCGGCACCACGGAAAGTTCCAGAAAGGTGGTGTACCATGGCGGCGCGCCCACGTTGGAGCAACTAGGATGAGTGTCAGTGAGTGCTGTCGCAGTTTGCGTGCCATCAGCGGTATTAATGGCGCTGGGGGAAAAGCGTACGCAAATCTGCCGGACCAGTTCATCCATATCGCATTGCCCTGCGACTGTGGATGTGGGAACCTGGCGGCACAGCTTTGGCATTTTGCGTTTTCGTTTGTGGCGAATAGGTCTATCTCTGGATGACCCCACTGCTGGAAGTACGGTTGGAGTACTGATGGGTGTAGCTCCCACTCGTGCATCTGGTGGCTGTGTCTGCTGAGCAGATCCGCCATCTGGTTGTCCTTGCCGGGGAGGTGTTCCGCCATGAGGAATATGTTCCTTTGAATGGCCCACTTCCACATGCTCTGAGCCAGATGAGAACTGTGGAGAGTGTGTTCCTCCCTGCTTCTGTATGTAGTACATGGCAGTCATGTTGTCCGTCCGGATCAACACGACTTTGTTGCACAGGTGTACTTTGAATGCCTTCATGGCTAGGAAGATTGCCATCAGTTCCAGAAGGTTGATGTGCATCTTCTTTTGCTGTGTCGTCCATAGTCCCTGCACTGTGTAATTGAGTACATGAGCTCCCCATCCCTGGAGAGAGGCGTCCGCTGTCAGTACTAATTGTGGAACAGGCTCTTGGAACGGTCGGCCCTTGCAAAGGTTTTGTGGATTCCACCAATGCAGAGAGTTGTATGCCCGACCGCTCACCAACACTAGGTCTTTTAATTGCCTGTGAGCCTGATTCCATTGACGTGCCAAGCACTCCTGAAGCGGGCGCATATGTAGTCTCGCGTGTGGGACTATGAAAATGCAGGAGGCCATCATGCCTATCAACTGCATGAATACTCGAGCAGGAAGGGAGTGCTGAGGTCGGAATTTGGAGATCAGCTGTTGATTCTCACTAAAGTTGGCTGACCTGTGGCAGCCAGAGTGTCGATCGTTGCGCCTAAGTACTGTTGTACGTGCGCAGGTTGGAGACTTGATTTTGGGTAATTTAGTGAGAATCCCAGACCGTGGAGAAGGTGAATGGTGTGGGACAGGCTGATTTGGCCTGAACTAGCCAGTCGTCCAGATAAGGGAAGACGTGAATGTTTTGTCTCCGCAGATGCGCGGCCACTGTTGCCAGGCACTTGGTAAAGACCCTGGGTGCTGTTGTTACTCCGAAGGGGAGAACTTTGAACTGATAGTGATTCCCTTGAATAGTGAATCTGAGGTATTTCCTGTGTGAAGGGTGTATTGGTATGTGGAAGTATGCATCCTTCAGGTCTAGTGTAGCTAGGAAATCCCCCTGACTGAGTAGTGGGAGAACCTGCTGGAGGGTCAGCATATGGAAATGCTCCGATAGTATATATAGGTTTAGGGGTCGCAGGTCTAGGATAGGTCTGAGCGAGCTATCCTTTTTTGGGATTAAGAAGTACAGAGAGTACACCCCTGTGCCCTGCTGGTCGATGGGCACTACTTCTATTGCCCCTTTTGTGAGCATAGCAAGCACTTCTTGCTGGAGTAAATCTAAATGTTCGGCTGACATAGGACGGTGTTTTGGTGGTATGTTGGGTGGAGTGGAAGTTAGTTCTAGACAGTACCCATGTTGGATGATGTCCCTGACCCACCTGTCCGTGGTGATGTTTTTCCATGCGGACAGGAACTGCTGGAGTCGTCCCCCGACAGGTGTTATGTGGTCGGGGGGTAAGGAGAGGGCGTCACTGTTTGTTTTTCGGAGAGGACCTGGTGTTGCCATAGCCACGTCCCCTGCCTTTGGTGCTGGATCCACGATATCCACCCCTGTTGTTTTTGTCATAGGTGCTTTGTGCGCCACTTTTAGTATACTGCTGTTGTGACCCCTGACCCCTTGTTTTGCCTCTATTTCCAGTGCGACGAAAGGAGCCACTACGAAATTGCTGCGTTTGCAGAGCCCCCATTGATTTCGCAGTGTCAGTGTCTTTCTTTATCTTTTCTAGGGTAGTGTCAACGTCTGGGCCGAATAAGAATTCTGTGTTAACTGGTAAGTTTAGAATATTGTTTTGGATCTCGGGTTTGAAGCCGGAGATTCTTAACCAAGCAGGACGTCTTAGCATGACGCTTGTGTTTATTGCTCTAGCCGCTGTGTCAGCTGCGTCAAGGGCGCATTTTATGGATGCATTAGTGAGGAGTTGTCCTTCTCTAATGAGTAGCTCCGCTGACTCCTTATACTCATCTGGTAGATTTTGGAGCAGTGACTCCAGCGTGTCGTAATGTGACCTGTCATAACGTGCCAGGAGTGCCTGTGTATTAGCAATGCGCAGGATGTTCGCTGCTTGCGCTGCAATGCGTTTGCCCGATGTTTCTAGTACTTTTGACTCCTTGTCTGGGGGAGTAGCATCACCAGTCGTTTGTGAGTGGGCTCTCTTGCGAGCATTGGCAACCACCATGGAGTCTAACGGCAATTGACCCCTAATGTATTTAGGGTCACCGGGTGCAGGCTTGTATTTTTTAACACCCGGGCTCTTGTGGTGTCCTTGAAAATGTCTTTAGCAGGTTTGAGAACCCCTTTTAACATGGGCAGGGTTTTGACAGTTCTTTCTTTCTTAAGATGTGAAAGTGTTAAGCAGGAAGTCTTGTTCAATGGCGTCAGAATGGAGCTCCATGTTGTAGAGTTGCGCATCTTGAGTATGTGGCGCGACACTTTGGTCTGAGGGATCATCCCACGCGGATCCGGGTCTTGTAGTTGTTCATCAGGATCTACGTCCCCAGGGTAGATGGTATCCTCCCCGCCATAGTCCTGTATTGCGTCCGATTCGGAAGGGGTAGGAGAAAAGGACTGCGGATCTGAATGGAAGGGTTGGAAGTGTTCTTGTAGCACTGGTTCCTGCTCAGCTGGCAGCTTGCGTTTAAGAGGAATTTTGTATGGCTCCTCTTCCCTGACTGGCGTTATTTTGCGCTTGTGGAGCATTAACCTGCCAGTGTCGGCGTCGATAAATCGTGGCCCCGAAGAGTCTTGTTCTGTAAGGCCAGAGGTGGTGGACTGTGTGTGGAGGACACGTGTCCGAATTTGAAATAGTTTCGGTGCCGATGGCGGTGGCAGCCCAAACGTGATGTTGGTGGGCTCCGAGTGCACTCTACAAGGAGAGGTTGTGTCGGACCCGAGATAGAGTGGAGGGTTGCCCGGTCACGGATGCGTTGTAAAGATGCAGAGACCTGCTGCACAGCGAACGCAGATGGTGGTTTGATGGGCACCTTGGTAGTAGGCGTCGAGGCCAGCCCCGACTTCTTTGTCGGAAGGGGATCATTGGTATGAAGGGATGTATCGACAGTCGACGTAGTTGAGGACTTAGTCGGCATCGGTGCTCTAGGCGTCAACGTAGCCGGGGCGGCCATTTTGACTGCGGAGGTTACGGCCTTCGATGTCGGAGCCGAAGGTCTCGGTGCCTTGTGGTGCCAGAGGGCAAGCTTTTTCCGTGTATCGACCGCATCCGCTGCGGTGAGCTCGGCGCCGAAGTCTCTTTGTACACAGTCGGAGCCGACTACTTTTTTCGGCGTCGGGGCAGTGGATGGTTTCGACGCCTTCGATCCGACCACCACCAGTTTCACTTTCGTTTTTGAAGGGACTGGAGCGATGGATGGTTTTGGGTCTAATAACCCGGTCGTCGTCGGCAATAGTGGCTCTTGCAGAGTGTTCAAGGCCGGACCGGAAGGTGGGGCCGAGGAACCATGTATTTGATCTTGGGTAAGGCCCGAAGACGATCCCTCGACCGGAGCCTGATGACGACGTACAGTTTCGGCCTCCGTTTCGACGGGTTGGCCTAGCTCTTCGGGAGAGCTGTCTTCTTCGGCCCCGTAGGCCTCGTCGAAGTCTCCTACCTCATCGACGGTTTCTTCACGTCGAAAGATCACTTCATCGTCGTCGTCCGATCGGGAACCATGTTCTGAAGCGGGGCTAGAGACTACTTCCACGCTCTCGGCGTCCTCGGTGCAGAATATGTTGGTGGGAGCAGGCGCTGCTTGCTGTGCTTCGAGCCTCGCTGCCCGTCGATTCCGCAGAGTCCTCTTAGATCGGAACCGTGCACAGGCCATGCATTTCGATTCGTCGTGATCCGGCGAGAGACATTTATTACAGACTGGGTGGACGTCGATATGAGGGTACTTTGCGTGGCATAACGGACACCTCTTGAATGGAGTCCTCGATTCCATCGTCAATCGAGCTTCGAAGTTTGGACCAAACCGGTCTGAAAGTTGGAAGAGGGTGTGGAGCACTAAAGCTAGTAGTCGACACCGAACGGTAACTGTACCGACGAAAACTAAAGGCCTTTTGGCCTAAAACTAAGTATTCCTAAGTTGAGCTAAGATAGTTGCATCCGAACCCAATGGCGGAAAAAAACAATCCAAGGATGGAGAGGATGCCCATGCGCACTGTAGTCCAGGGGAGGAGCCACCTATCTCGTGATACTTCGAAGACTCTTCCAGGACAACAATGTGCAATCATCCGGACCCAACACTAGGCGGCGATCTATGCACAGATATGAATTCAGCAGCCCACATGCCTCGAACGCATTATGACTTCTAGTTCGTCATAATGTGCCCTGTCATCTTGCCAAAAGCGCTTGTGTGTTTGCGATGCGCCATATGTTGGCAGCCTGGGATGCAGTGCGCTTGCCTGATGCGTCTAAGAGTTTGGACTCTTTATCAGGTGGTGGTGCCTCGCCTGTGAGTTTGCAAGCTTTCTTGCAGTATACACCACAAGGGAGTCTAGTGGTGCTGGCCCTCTGATGTAGGTGGGGTCTGTAGGGGCGGCCTTATATTTTGTCGATGCGAGGGTTGATGACCCTGGCTCTGACCGGGTCTTTAAAGACCTCCGGTGCATGCTTGATAACGCCTTTGAGCATGGGCAGGATGGAAGTGGCCCTGTGTGTTGTGTCGAATGTATCTAGGAGGAAGTCCTCCTCCACGGGGTCAGTATGGAGATCTACACCGTGGTAGTGTGCAGCCCTCTGGAGTAATTGGTTAAACCCCATTGAGTCTTATGGGGGGGATGGTCTGGGGGGGTAGGGATCATCCTGCGGGACATTAGGGATGTTTGTGATTTTATAGTCATCCCATGGGTCTGGGGAGCCTGTAGGAGTGGGGGCTCCTGTGGGTTGGTCATGGGGCTCGTCCCCTATTTCATCATAGACATCATCATCATCATCATGATCCGGAGAGGGTGTGGGGGAATGATGAGGTGGGGAAGTAGGAGGTGGAGTAGGAGGTGGAGGAGGAGGTGAAGGTATTCTCAAAGGAGAGGTACCAAAGTCTTTCTTCTTTGGAGGTGGAGCTGGGGCAGGAGTGTCCAGAGGTCTCTTTTTTATGCTGAGCATCAAATGTCCAGTTTTAGGGTCCTTGACCAGTGTTTTTTGTAACGTATCAGGCCTGAATAGTTCTTCGGTGAGTGGCCGCTCCGTCGGCGACGAAGGCGTCGGGCCGTAGGTTTTTTTTTGTCTTGGAGTCTGCATCAGTTCGTTGTTTTGAACTGTGCGGCTTCGAAATGGTTGGGTGTTTACTCTGCTCCGAGATGACTTTCGGCTTCGAGGTGTGGGTGTCGATGGCTATATGTGTTTTTGCTCGGCTCCGGTGACGGTGTCGGTACCGAGGAGCTGGCGCTTGTTTTCGGTACAGAGTGCTTGGGTGTGGAGCTCGGTGCCGAGGAGGAAGCCATTTTCATTTTCGGCGACGGTGTGGAGGAGTGTTTCTCGGCACCGACAGTAGGCTGGCTCGAGCCCGGGCCCGAAGGCGCGGTGTGGGAAGCAATGTCCTTGGTCGTGCCTAGGCCCGAGGGCGAAGGCATGACCTAAGCCTTTTTGGATGCCATCGAGGGTGTGGGGTGGGGGTGGATGTTGGTACTCACGACCCTCTGTGCCGGAGTGATGTCCTCTAGATCTGAATCGTCTGCCTCGGAGGCGCTGACGAGGACCTCCTCGGTGTGCTGTCCTTCTGGAGCGTCGATGCCTTCTCCGAAGATGTCGTTTGGGACCGCTGTTGACGAGTGTGCCATGGTTCTTCTCGCCCTTCGGTCTCGAATGGTTTTCTTGGACCGGAAGGATTTGCACGCCGGACAGTCTCGAGCCTCGTGTTCAGGTGAGAGGCAGAAGTTGCATACTTCATGGAGATCGGTGTGGGGAAATTTGGACCCACATCGAGGACACCTTTTATATGGAGTCCTTTCCATCAGCCAGGACTGGAGCTTGGGTGGGCCCGAAGGCCCTCGTCGACGACCAGAATCTTAGACTTGGATCGATGAGAGCCGCGTCGAGTGTGGAGATTGCGATCTAAAACAATACCGCGAAAGGGGGAGAGGATTGCACGTCGATAGAAGAACTGGAAACTGTTCGGAACCGGAGCGCGAAGGTTTTCACATCCGAGCCCGATGGCGGAAAAAAAATCTGAGGATGGAGCCGAAGCCCATGCGCAATACAATCCAAGGGAGGATTCACATACCTCGTGACTTTCAAAGACTTTCCATGAGGAAAAACAACTGCAGACATCAGGGCCCAAAACCAGATGGCGATCTATGCACAGTGGGTAAGCTGCAGCTGATATGCATCGAACAGTATGTTCTCGTTACTTTTGTAATCCAGTACTGGGTGCCTAGACTCAGTACTGGGGCCTTTATCCAAAACAGGTAAGTAATTACGTTTTCACAATTTATACGATTTTTAAAGAATATTTAAAGTTTGCAGAAATCGACACTTAGAAGAAATTTCACAGAAAAACAGTCAATGGTTTCCTATGGAAGAAAGGAATATGCTACTTACCAGTATGCATCTGTTCTTGGCATGTAGAGCTGCAGAGTCACACACTTAGGATAGTAGATCGCCATCTGGTGTTGGGCTTGGATGCTTTCAGGTTGTTGTTGTCTTCGGAAGAAGTCTTTGGTCACGAGATCGGTGACTCCTCCCCTGGACGACAGTGCGCATGGGCATCAACTCCATCATTAGATTGTTTTTCGCCATGATGGGAAATGATGGAGTTTGTAGAAAAGAGAGAGATGTCCATGTGTGTTGTCTAAGTAAGACAATGCTGGAACAGATACAGGTGCAGAGGAGGTGGGTGGGCGTGTGTGACTCTGCAGCTCTACATGCCAAGAACAGATGCATACTGGTAAGTAGCATATTCCGTTCGAGGCATATGAGCTGCTGATCACACACTTAGGATAGACTATATAGCAGTATTTCCCCTAGCGGTGGTCACCTATATCGGTTGCAGCAGTTTGAAACAAAGTTTTAAGGACAGCCTGACCCACAGAAGCTTGTTGCTTTGCTTGTACATCAACACAATAGTGTTTGGTAAAGGTGTGTGTTGTAGACCATGTGGCTGCCTTACAAATATCTTGTAAGGGAATGTTTCCTAAGAATGCCATGGAAGCCCCTATTTTGCGTGTGGAATGCGTTCTAGGGGGAACGGTTAGTGTGCGTTTAGCCTTGTGGTAGCATATTTGTATACATTTAACAATCCACCTAGCTATCCCAGATTTGGAAATGGGGTTGCCTTTATGTGGTGGAGAGAAAGCGACAAACAATTGTTTTGTTTTGCGGAATGATTTGGTTCTGTCGATGTAGTATAGAAGGGCTCTTTTAACGTCTAGGGTATGAAGAGCTCTTTCAGCTACCAAGTCTGGATTTGGGAAGAATACTGGTAACTCTACTGATTGGTTAAGATGGAACGGAGGTATGACTTTTGGAAGGAATTTCGTATTTGTTCTGAGAACCACCTTTTTACGGTGTAATTGTAAGAATGGTTCTTGTATGGTTAAAGCCTGGATCTCACTTACCCTTCTGAGGGATGTGATAACGATAAGGAAGGCTAATTTCCATGTGAGGAACTGTAGTCCGCATTTAAGCAGAGGTTCAAATGGGGGTTCCATGAACCTTGTAAGAACAATGTTTAGATTACACACTGGAGAGGGTGGTAATCTGGGAGGAAAAATTCTTTTTAGTCCTACCATGAAGGCTTTGATCGCAGGTACTCTAAAGAGTGACAAGTGTTGTCTATTTTGTAAGTAGGCTGCTAATGCTGCTAGGTGAAGACGTATGGATGAGTATGCCAAGTTACACCTTTGCAAGTGCAGTAAGTAGCAAATGTAAGGCTGTCCACCAACACCAGATCCGTAAGTTGCCCGTGAGCCTGGTTCCACTGACGTGCTAGACATTCTTGCAAGGGGCGCATTTGAAGTCTGGCATAAGACACAATGAAGATGCATGACGCCATCATGCCTATGAGTTGCATGAACACTCTTGCTGGAAGAGAGTGTTGGATTTGGAATTTTGCAATATGAGCTTGTATATTGGCAATCCTGGCTGGATTGGGATATGCTAGGGCTGTGGAGGTGTTTATGGTGGCTCCCAGATACTGATGTATGTGAGCAGGTTGGAGGAGACATTTGGGATAGTTTATTGTGAATCCCAAGTTGTGTAAGATTTGGATGGTTTGGTGAGTGTGTAAAACACACTTGTTGAATGACTTGGCTTTTATTAGCCAGTCGTCTAGATACGGGAAGATATGAATTTGTGGCCGTCTGAGATGTGCTGCTACTACTGCTAGACATTTTGTGAATACTCTGGGTGCGGTTGTTACCCCGAATGGAAGGACTAAACTGGTAGTGTTGTCCGTCCACCACAAACCTTAAATACTTCCTGTGGGCAGGATGTATGGGAATGTGGAAGTAGGCGTCCTTGAGATCTAGGGAGGTAAGGAAATCGCCATGTTGCAGTAGTGGGAGCACTTGTTGAAAAGTGATAATATGGAAATGATCTGAGTTGATATACAGATTTAGTGGTCTGAGGTCGAGTATTGGTCTTAGAGTCCTGTCCTTTTTGGGGATTAGGAAGTAGAGTGAGTATACTCCTGTACCCTGATGTTGTAAGGGAACTGGTTCTATTGCGTGTTTTTGAAGCAATTAGAGAACCTCTTGTTTGAGAAGTGAAAGATGGTCCGGTGACATGGAACGTTGTTTGGGTGGTATGTGGGGGGGGGGGGGGGGGGGGGGGGTGGGTGTAGTTGTGAGTTCCAGACAGTAACCATACTGGATAATTTGTTTGACCCACTCGTCTGTTGTAATGGAGTTCCAGACAGGTAGGAACTGTGTTAGTCTTCCCCCGATGGTCTGGGGGGAGTGGAGAAAGTCACTGTTTTGTGGCAGGGGAGGTGCGAGTGTTGTTATTACCTCGACCTCGTCCCTTGTTGTTGTTTCCTCTGTATCCGCCTCTAAAATATCCTCTACTGTGGGATGTGTGTATGGCGGTTTTGAATGTAGGGAAGGTGTCCGTTCCAATATTTTTGTAGGCTCCTCTGTAGAAGGAGTGCCGAAAGGGGCCACGTGGTTGGGGTGACTGCAATGCTCCCATGGACTTAGCCGTCTGTGTCCTTTTTCAGGGGCAGCGTCTACTGCTGGCCCAAAAAGCTGTTCCTGATTGAATGGCTGACTAAGTATAGTAGTTTGTACTTCTGGCTTAAAGCCCGAAATGCGTAGCCATGCATGTCGAAGGAGCACACTTGTGTCAATTGCTCTAGAGGCGGTGTCAGCGGCGTCAAGTGCACATTTAACTGCTGCATTTGAAATGAGCTTTCCCTCTTGAATGAGGTCATTTGCCTGGGCTTTATATTGGTCTGGCAGGTGTTGTAAGAGAGTCTCTAATTGGTCGTAATGGGCCCTGTCATAGTGTGCTAGTAGGGCCAGTGATTAGCGGCTTGTGCTGCTACTCTTTTGCCAGAGGCTTCCAATAGTTTGGATTCTTTGTCTGGGGGTGGTGCATCTCCTGTGGTTTGGGAGTTGGCGCTTTTTCGAGCATTGAAAACGACCAAAGAATCCAAGGGGGGTTGCCCTTTGATGTAATTAGGATCTTCCGGAACAGGCCTATATTTCTTTTCGATCCGTGGGTTGAGAACCCTGGCACGAACCGGGTCTTTAAAGACTTCGGGGGCGTGTTTTATGACTCCTTTAATCATGGCCAGAACTTGTACAGACTTTTGAGACTGTTCGAAAGTGTCTAATAGGAAGTCTTCCTCTGGTGCGTCTGAGTGCATTGTGACGCCGTGGTATATTGCTGCTCTATTTAATAATTGGCCAAACCCCAGGTGATCGTCAGGAGGCGATGGTTTTGAGGGATATGGCTGAGGGTCAGGCATGTCTAGTAAAGGGAATGTCCAATCATCCAGTGGTGAGGTGTCTGGATCCGTGAACGGATCATTAGGATCACCCCCACCCCCTAGGTCATCAACATCATCCTGTGGTGGTGGTGTATGTGTTGGAGAAGGTATAGGTAAGGGTGGTGTAGGCAGAGGAGGTGGGTTAGAAGGCAGTATAGGAGAGGAAGGAGAGATAGGGGATGTTGAAGAGTCGTTCCTGTTTACAGAAACTGGGGTAGGTGGTGTGTCCAGTTTCCGTTTTTTATATGGCACCGTGGTGACATGTCCAGTCTTGGGGTTGATATAAATCTTTTTCTGCCTTGGGTGGATTGGATCTGGATGAAAAAGTTTTGGTTGGTTGATCGGTAGCTTGTTTGACTTTAGGAGGCATATGAGAGTCCTTTGCCGGTGGTTTCGGTACCGATGATGGTTTCAGTGCCGATGTGGTTTTCGGAGCCGAAGGTGCATCTGTGAGCTTGGGAACCTTCGGTGCCGGTGTGTCCATCGGCCTTGGTGTTTTCGGGGCCGAGGGCTTTGGAGCCGATTTCGGTGCCGAGTGGTATTTTGTCTTCGGTGCCGATTGGACAATGACATGCAGTTTGATCGGTCCCGAGCTACCCGAAGGCTTATGTTTTTTCGGAGCCGAGCCCGGAGGCAGGGCTTCTGAAGGATGTTTTCGGTCTCGACTGGGGCCAGCAGGCGAAGTCTTAACCACTGCCTTTGGTTTTGGTGGGGTTGGGGCAGGGGTAGTAGTACTCGCACGTTGCCCAGGAGTGATGGGGTCGTCTGAGTCATCGGCTTCAGAAATTATTTGTAGATCTTCGGAATCTTCTTCTGGGACATCGGGGCCTTCATCAAAGATGTCCTCTGGTTCCGGAGCTGGTCTCTGTGCCATGATGTGGCGTCGAGCCCTTCAAGCACGAATGGTCTTTTTGGATGCAAAGGATGCACAGGCTGGGCAGCTGGACTCGTCGTGTTCCGGTGATAGGCCCAGGTTGCAGACTTTGTTGTGGTCACTGTGTGGAAATTTTGCTCCACACTGGGGGCATTTTTTGAACGGCGTCCTTTCCATGAGCCGTAGAGCTCACAGCGTGGATGAGCCCACCGGCCCGAGTCGACGTCCGGAACCGAGCCGATGTAATCTATGTCGAGAATGAAGGTGCTTCGATGTTTTGTGTGAAGTTTTTTCGCTTTGAAAGGCTTGGAATTGATATTTCCAACCAGAGCGGAAAAGTTGCATCCGAACCCAATGGCGGAAAAAAACAATCTAACGATGGAGTTGATGCCCATGCGCACTGTCGTCTAGAGGAGGAGTCACCTATCTCGTGACCACAGACTTCTTCCGAAGACAACAACAACCTGCATGCATCCCAGCCCAACACCAGATGGCGATCTACTATCCTAAGTGTGTGATCAGCAGCTCATATGCCTCGAACATTGGGTTACTGGTAAGTACGGTTGTGAATATTTTTCAGTCAGTGCATTTTTCAGAGTCAGAGTCAGATCCAGCACTGGGAGCTCACCTAATAGCAGGTGAGTATTTTCGTTTGTTACTCGGCTGATTTTTGGTGAATATTTTAAGTTTTGAAAAGTCCACACTTGGAAGAAATTTCAGGAAAAACCAGTCAATGTTACCCTATGGAGAAAACTGAGTTATCGGCTTTAAGGTAAGTACTCGACTGGCAGAGTTAAGGTTCTGGGCATAGACTCCGGGGTCTTCCAGGGTCAGGTAGGTACAGTTGTTACACCCTCAGCGGCACAGGGGCAGCCGGGTGCGGAGAGAGTTAGGCCCAATGTTATCCTATGGGAGGCAGGGGGGCATTGGTTGGTGGCTGCTGACTAGCAGGCCACGCGGCTGTGGGAGCTGGGCTCCTGGTCACTTGCTCAGGGCAAATGGGGAAGTAGATAGGTGTAGAGGTTACACTGCCAGGGCCACTCGGGCGGCTGGGTGCAGGGTGCTTTTGAGCCTTCGGCGCTCAATTGATTTCAATGGGAAAGCTCCGGTTTAGAAAAAGACTGCAAGCTCGGGGACGAAGATTCTTCAGGTGCCACCACCACTTCGAGAGGTAAGTTGGGTAGTTGGAGGATAGGTAGGCACCACGGAGTTGGGCACAGTGGGCCGCGGGGAGCAGGGGTACCTTTTGATGTCTGGAAATCTTACCCTCTGTTGATCGCGGTTGGGGGGCACCTGGTTCTGAGGCTGCAGGCGTCGTCAGGAGCGTCGAGGGAAGTCCTTGGGTGCCGGACTCAGGGTCACAGTCGCCGTGGGGTCGTCCTTCTGGTCCTTGTTCACTCCGGCACAGACCAGGCTTGGCGGGTGCACAGTGTGAAGGGATCGCGGTTCCGGGCTGCTGCCAGGGATTAGAAGCAGATTTTGAGTAGAGCCTCTACTCATGGGAGTCCCAGGGGTTTAGAGCCAAAAGGTAGCCAGGTCCTCGGGGGTTTGTGAGGTTGCTGGCCACAAGAGATGACGGGTTGGAGCAGGAGCAGGTTCGAGGGTCGACAGGCCGGTTGGGCTGGGGCCAAAGCAGTTTGTGTCTTCGTCTTCTTAGCAGCTGCAGGGCAGGTCTTCTTTCTTCTTGCTCTTTTTTGTATTTCAGAATCTGGGGAAGGAAGGTTCAGGGTGCCCCTAAATACTAGATTTAGGGGAGTTACAGACAGGTGAAGGGCAGGGACCAATGGGTCCCTGTCCTGGGGTGGGTACACCCCCTATCCTGCCTCTCTCCTGTGGGAGGGGGGCAGGAGCCTAGTCCTGATTGGGCAGGGCTCCCCATCTTCAAGATGGCGAGAGCCCGGAGATGTGCTTCACCTCGCCTCCTCCACCTGAGGGGTGGGGTTGGCAGGCTGGCACACCCCCTGTCCTTATTTGGGGTGCTGCTGGGTCTGTGGTGGAATCGCTCTTGGTTCAGGGTGCAGCATCAGAAGCTTAAGAAAATCTGGATGCTTGCAGGGGTGGACCCTCGTCTTTGGAGCATGGCGGCTGCCATCTTGATACCGGGACCGTATCAGCCCGGCACGCATATTAGCACAGATTTACGGCGCCTCGGAGGAAGGGAGCCCAGTATATGCCTCCTATAATGTTACGGTGGCTGTGGGCTCGTTTACAGCTGTTTCGGCGCGGTGGGGCTGCCAAGATTCATGCCAGGTGTCGGAGTTTCAGCTCAGCACGTCTGCCATCGTAGCTTGCTTGGCCACGCCTCCTCCAAAACCATATATTTAATATACAATAAAATATGTCCTATTGTTTAGAAGCAATCTATCCTGCTGCATTTTTATAATAGAATAATGTTTCATACATTATGTAAAAAATACTAATGAAACATGAAACAGTATCAGGTTAAAAACAAATGTACCTCTACTTAAATGCAAGTATTTCGTAAAATGGTTTCACTTACTGAGATATGGTGAGCATACATAGGCCTCGAGAGAAAAAATGCAGCATCGTGAGGTGTATGAAAATCATTGCAAAGGACATCTATTGAAGGCACTCGCTTGATATAATCCTCTGTGCTTAAATTGGATGCTAAAAACCCACCAAACTGCACCAGCGTATCATGACACTAAAAGGAAAAGGTACAATAAATTAGAGCACACAAATTTCATCAATTCAGATTATAGCACTAATAGATAATAACTGAAAAGCTACACAATATGCAACAGCAATGGAAAATCGGCCAGCATATGTAACAAACAATACTGTTTTTGACTGCTACTCTTCTGATGACATTTTGCCTCTTTAAATTGTATACCTAAACCATACACCAATCCGATCGGTACCAAAAACTTGGTTCAAACAGTGCACAACTATATTAAATGATGAGGTTCTTCCAACTTACCTTCACTTGTCAGGTAAATTCCTAGTATTGTCCAGAGTGATGACAAGTCACTTCTTAAGTGGGGGTTACTCTGTCTTACCAAGAGATTCATCACTAAGTGAATCATTTCAGGCCCAGACTAGATGCAGAAACTTGATATAGGTAACTCTTGCTAGCAGGTGGTGCCTTGCCACTCCACAGTATCTCTTCCCTCATTGGGAAGGCACAGAGCGATAAAAGGACCCACGCAGCATGCGGACACTAGTTTCTATTCTTCATTCTATGTCTTTATAGGTGGAGGCAGGGCCAACAAAAAATCCAGCAAGGAAGTGCAGGAGAAAATAAGTTACTTACCTGTAACTTTAGTTCTCCAGTATTAGAAACTGTCATAGATTCACATGCTTGAATTATTCCCAGTCATCAAGATGGGAGTCCCCGGTATATCAAAACAGCAATGCAAAGATAGTACAAACTAGAACAATAGGTCTAGTTCCATTTCAGTTTAACGTATCCCTCTATTTTTGTAAAAGAGACCAAAAGAAGTTCTTAGACAATCAGAACAACCCCAACTTCTAGAACCCTCCTGAGAGAACCTCAGAACTTCAGATATTCGCAGCACCAGTGCTGTAATTATAACCACAATGGTCCCAAGGGTTGAGCTTTCTCAGGGGGGGGGGGGGGGGGGGGGAGAGGGGGGGTGCTGGTTGAGTAACGTGAATCTATGAAAGATTCCAATACTGGAGAACTAAAGTTACAGGTAAGTAATTTATTTTCTTACTCCAGTATTGGAACTTTCATAGATTCACATTCTTGAATCAGAGTAGTTAGCAGTTAGGAACGCATTTTTGTTCTAATTCTCTATGAATGAAACATATACACGATAAAGAGTAAAATGAAAAAGCAAACATTCTAGTATAAACTCGTAATTCCTACTAAAACAAAGCATTTAACGATGGGCATCAAAATACAGATAAAGAAGAATATCAATAACTATGTAAATATACATCTTCAAATTCACTTAATGTGGATATGAGAAAAATCTAGCGTAAGAAAAATATAAAAGAATGTGCGAGGTTCCTAGAAAGGAAAGGAAGGATGGATTAGACAGAAAGCTTACCGTCATTGAAACAGGTTCCTCAGGACCGCTTGTCCCAGTAACGTATCACTGCGAACCGAAGAATTCAAGCCTTAGTGCTTGGCAAAAAAGTGTGGACACTCTTCCAGGTTGCTGCCCTGCAGATATACTGGATATGTACCCCAGCAAAAAGGGCCATTGAGGCAGACACTGCTCTAGTTGAATGTGCACGGACCCTTCCCTGGATGGGCCTTCCAGACGCCTGGTGACAGTATTGAATGACACTAGAAATCCAAAAGTGCAATGCCTCGTTTAGAGAGGGGATAGCCCGTTCGAGTAGCACTACATGCCGCAAAGAGTTTGGGTGGCTTTCGTAAGGATTTAGTTCTGTGGAGCTAAAATTTCAAACAGCGCTGAATGTCTAAAGAATTAGGGACTCTCTCCACCGGCATTGTAGGTTGCGGGAAAAAATTCTTAAGAACAGGTTTGTTAAAATGAAAGTCCGATGGAACTTTAGTGATGAACATAAGGTTGGCACGTAACATTACTCTGTCATCTTCGAACTGAAGAAAAGGCTCCTGAATAGTGAGGGCCTGCATTTCAGCAACCCTTCTAGCAGAGGTCAACACCAGAAGAAGCGCCACTCTCCATGACAGAAATTTTAACTCCGTCTTGTGGATAGGTTCGAAGGGATGCTTCATGAGTTGAGCCAAGACCACATTAAGTTGCAAGAGTGCTGGAGATGGTTTGACCGGAGGAAAACCTCTAAAAAAAAAACCTTCATAAACTGTTTGATCATTCTAGCTGACCATAAAGAAGGGCCTGAAAATGTTGTTCTGAAACGTGAAATAGCTGCGAAGTGAACCTTAATAGATGCATGAGCTAGACCAGCTTTGGCCAATGAGAGGATGTACGGAAGAATCTCATGAGCTGAAAAAGAGAAAGTGCGAAGATCAATTTACTTACCTTCGGTAATGATATATCTGTAAGAAACATAGGGTATAGGTCCATTACCTTAGAACTACCCCCAGGCGTCAGACTGGATCCGGAAAGTTTTGTCAGCAGTACTCCTGCGCGTCGGAAGGTGGTGGCGTCGGTCGACTCCGCGTTGGTCGTTGGCGTCGTCATGGTCAACGGGATGATGTCGTGGTAGCTACATAGACACCACCCTGGCATCAGTTCTATACACGACTTTCCACGCCAGAAGTGCAGAGCCATGCAAGACAATGACCACTGGTGCACAAAACCAGGGCCCTGAAAGGAAGTCCTGGAGAACAGAACGGCCAAAGAAGTCGTCTCTCCGGACTTGGCTGTCCAGGCAGGAGTGTTTTGTAAAGATGTGCAGCGTTGCCCACGTAGCGACCTCACAGATGTCATTCAGGGGGACTTCTCGTCCCAAAGCAGTAGTAGCTGCCGTCTCCCTGGTGGAATGGGGGCGCAGCCCCACTGGAGGCTCCTTCTTAGCCACAGAATAGCAGGCTTTGATGCACAGAACGACACACCTGGATATGGTCCGTTTGTGCAAGGCCCAATCTTTTTTAGTGCCCACGTAACCATAAAAGAGCTGGTTGTCCACCCGGAAATGTTTTGTGTGATCCAAGTAGAAAGAAAGCGCATGTTTTGGATCCAGACGGTGGAGCCTCTCTTCATCTTTCGAAGTATGCGGAGGCGGAAAGAAGGTGGGCAAAGTGATGGTTTGGCCAATGTGGAAAGTAGTAACCACCTTGGGAAGAAAGAAAGGTCTAGTTCTTAGGACGGCCTTGTCCGTATGGACATCCAGAAAAGAAGGCTTGGAAGACAGGGGTTGTAGCTCACTCACTCTATGCGCAGAGGTGATGGCAACCAGAAAAGCAGTTTTCATAGTGAGAAGTCTTGGAGAACATTTATGTAGTGGCTCAAAGAGAACGCACATAAGATATGTCAGAACCAAGTTCAAGTCCCACTGGGGCATTAAGAAGAGAACA
This sequence comes from Triturus cristatus, assembly GCF_964204655.1. NCBI lineage: Eukaryota > Metazoa > Chordata > Amphibia > Caudata > Salamandridae > Triturus > Triturus cristatus. Next base: position 925,511,105 of record NC_140588.1, read on the forward strand.
TGAGGATAAAGAGGAGTAATGCACTGAAGAAGGAAAATGCTACTTACCAGTATGCATCTGTTCTTGGCATGTAGAGCTGTAGATCCGCATACTTCTGCACAGATCGCCATCTAGTGTTGGGCTTGGATGTTTGCACTTTGTTACTGTAGAAGTCTTTGTAGTCATGAGATAGGCGACTCCTCCTTTGGTTAGTAGTGCGCATGGGCATCGACTCCATCTCCAGATTGTTTTCACCATAAAGGGTGATGATGGAGTTAGTTAGAAATAGAAAAGATGTCCATGTGTAATATATCTAAGTAAGATAGTACTGCAACAGATATAGGTGTCCGTGGACGCGGGTGGGCATATGCGGATCTACAGCTCTACATGCCAAGAACAGATGCATACTGGTAAGTAGCATTTTCCGTTCAAGGCATAGGAACTGTAGATCGCATACTTTTGCATAGACTATACAGCAGTTACCCCATTAGCGGTGGCTACCTGTATGTGTTGCAGTAGTCTGAAAAAGTGTTCTTTTACAGCCTGGCTCACATTAGCTTGTTGTTTTGCCTGCACATCTACACAGTAGTGTTTCATGAAAGTGTGCGGTGTAGACCATGTTGTAATGTCATGTAATGTCAAGGTACTTATAGAGCGCACTGTCACCAGACGGCCACCTTGCGGTGTCGCCTTTGCGGTTTCCTGGCGCTGATACTCATACCGCTGTGGAACCCCTCCTGGCTTTCCCTGTGAAGTGTCCACTCCTGGGCACCCCCATGGTGAAGCCAGGCATCCTTAGCGCTGTTGGGGCTGGTGTGGAGGCTAAGCAAGCTATTGCCCAGAGCTGCAGCGTGGGGCCCGTGATTAGAATAGGCACCGAGGCGAGAATAGACAGGTCCGAGGAAATTGAGCCCGAGCCCTGCCGAGGCGGGAATCGAACCCTGGTCCCTGGCCAGAACTCTGCTTCAGGGTCTGCCGCTCTAACCATTGAGCCACACCCCTCCACCTCCACTCTGTTGCGGCTTTGCTAATGTCATCCATGGGGATGTTTCCCAAGAATGCCATGGATGCCCCTAGCTTGCGTGTGGAATGCGCTCTAGGGGGAATAGATAATGTACGCTTTGCTTTTTAGTAGCATATTTGGATGCATTTAACGATCCACCTGGCAATTCCAGCTTTTGATATAGGATTGCCCTTATGCGGTGGTGAGAAAGCTACAAAAAGTTGTTTAGTTTTCCTGAAAGTTTTTGCCCTTTCAATGTAGTAAAGAATAGCTCTTTTGATGTCAAGCGTATGAAGAGCCCGTTCTGCTACTGAGTCTGGTTGAGGAAAAAAGACTGGAAGCTCAGCCTGGTTAAGGTGAAAAGCCAAAACTACTTTAGGTAAGAATTTAGGGTTTGTCCTAAGAACCACTTTGTTATGATGTATTTGCAAAAATGGTTCTTGTATAGTTAATGCCTGGAGTTCACTTACTCTTCTGACAGATGTTATGGCCACAAGGAAAGCAACTTTCCATGTGACGAACTGTAACTCACACTTATGTAAAGCTTCAAATGGGGGACCCATGAGCCTAGTAAGGACAATGTTTAGATTCCATACTGGAGAGGGTGGAATTCTGGAAGGAATTATCCTTTTAAGGCATTCCATGACTGCTTGATGGGAGGTACTCTAAACAATGACAAGAGTTGTCTGTTTTGCAAGTAAGCTGCTATAGAAGCAAGATGTAATCGAATGGATGTGTATGCCAGATTACATCTTTGTAGATGCAGGAGGTAACAGATAATGTTTTGAGTTGAAGCATCTAGTGGATTGATTGTGTTATTGCAGTAAACAACAAATCTTTTCCATTCAGCTGCATGACATGCTCTAGTGGTTGGATGTCTAGCTTCTTTAATGACGTTTATGCAGTCTGGTGGGAGATTGAGGTAACCAAACTAAGATTTTATGAGCCAGATCGCTAGGTTCAGTTGAGCTGGTTCTGGATGCCTTATCTCTCCATGGTTCTGTGTGAAAATCTTTGGGGAAAGGTGCAACTTTTGGTGGGAACTACTGAGAGTTCCAGCAGTGTTGTGAACCATGGTTGTCGGGCCCATGCTGGAGCAACCAGGATCATTGTGAGAGACTGTTGTTAGAGCTTGCGCACCAGTAACAGAATGAGCGGGAGAGGCAGAAAACCGTATGAAAATCTGCCTGACCAGTTCATCCATATCACATTGCCTTTGGACAATGGGTGTGGATACCTTAAGGCGAAGCTTGGGCATTTTGTGTTTAAATGTGTGGCAAATAGATCTATGTCTGGGTGGCACCACATTTGAAAAAACAGATAAAGAACTTGCAGATGAAGTTCCCATTCGTGAATTGTGAGAAAGTGGCTCTGTATATACTGTTCCTTAATAGGTACAGGGTGTACAGAGTCCACAGTCCCCCAGGGTTTGACAGAGGTTAAAGTTAGGTATAACCTTACTCTCTGAAGTGGTAGCTTGGTCGAGCAGTAAGGCAGTACCAGAGGACAGTGTAAAGCATTTGTTGTACACACTCAGTCAGCAAATGGTTTCACACACTCAATAACTGAACTCTAGGCCAATGGTTTATATATAAAAAAATATATGTGGTGCTTTGTACATTAAATCACACACTGGCATCAGTGTGGATTTAATGTGCTGAGCAGTTTGATACCAAACTTCTCAATCTTCAGTGCTGCCATTATGGTGCTGTGGAGTTCGTGTTTGACAAGCTCCCAGCACCATATACTCTTAGCTGGTAGCACTGCACTTACAGGACCCAGGAATGGACCTGGGTACTGTAGGGGCCCAGGGCTCCTGCCTCTGTACCCACACTACTGGCATAGGGCACCCAGCTAGAGGGGTGGCTGATGTATGCCAGGGCAGTGTAGGTTGTGGGCATGGCACACAGGGATGTGTGCCATGTCGACTCTCTGTTTAGTCTCGTATCCAGACACTCAGCCTGCAAGAGCAGTGTGTGTGTGTTAGGGTACAGGGCCTCTAAGGGTGGCACAATGAGTGCTGCAGCCCTTAGAGGCCTTCCCTGGTCACAAGGCCCTGGGTACCTAGGGTACCATTTACCAGGGGCTGACATGTGGCCAGGGTTTGCCAATTTGGGTTTTGGCTGTTAGGCAGATTTTAGGGAAGGAACACAGGCTCTGGGCACCTGATTGGCAGGAGCCCAGGGCACAACAAGGAAAAGTGCATCAGCTATTAGGCAAAAAAAAGGGGGGGTTATTGCAACAGAAACCCACTTTCTTACACAGTGCCCAGGAATGGACCTGGGTACTGTAGGGGCACAGGGCTCATGCCCTGTGCCCCCACCACTGGCATAGGGCACCCAGCTAGAGGGGTGGCTGATGTATGCCAGGGCAGTGTAGGTGGTGGGCATGGCACACAGGGATGTGTGCCAAGTCGACTGTTTTGTCTTGTACCCAGAAACTCAGCCTGCAAGGGCTATACTACAGGGCCTCTAAGGGTGGCACAAATAATGCTGCAGCCCTTAGAGGACTTACTTGGTCGCAAGGCCCTGGGTACCTATGGTACCATTTATGGGGTCTGACATGTGGCCAGGGTTTGCCAATTTGGGTTTTAGGTTTTAGGAAAGGAACATAGGCCCTGGGCACATGATTGGCAGGAGTCCAGGGCACACTCAGTTAAAGTACATTCAGCAATTCAGCAAAAAGTGGGGACAAACCATGCAAGAAAGATGGCACTTTCTCACACTTGCCCCTTGTCCATGAGGCCTAGCATAATCATGAAAATGTGTGGATGAGATCAAAAGAGACTATGCTCTGTAATGTCTCCATTTTGAATTTGATGTCTTGAATAAAGTGATTCAGATTCTTCAGATTTTTCACTAACCAAAACACTCCTGTAGCCTTCTTCACCAGAAACGCAATGGAGTAAATACCAATAGCCCTCTCTTTTCAAAGGAACTGGGTGGATCACTCCCCTGCAAACTAAAGCTGCGATTCCCTAGGGAAGAGCCTTTTGCTTGTGAGGCTTTCTTGGAAACGGGCATAAGAATGGTCTTCAATTCCTCTGGTAATGACAGTAACTCAATCTAATGTTATGTTCCATATAGGTACCCCAATATAGGCTCAGGTAGTGAATGCACCTTTCACCTACATTCCCCTATTACACTACATAACAATTCTTCATACTGACTTTTTACCTAGTTACGGTAATGTCCAGAGATGACATGGGGTTTTCCGAAAGGCTTAAGCCTCATTCATTATGCATGAGAATTCTTGGAATCACAGCAGGCCCACCATCTCCTGCATAATAACTATGTATAAGGGTCATTCCTTCCGTCTTCCTAGTCCAACATGACACAGCAAGGTATATCCCCAGGGGGTACCGCTTTGGGTATATATACACCATATCTTGCTGAGGTAGTGAGGTGAAAAGGACTTCCATGCCGTCTCACTGACGCAAGACACTGAGGTTTCTGCATGCAGACCCTCGAGCTCGCAGTGGTCTGACATCCCTTGCGGGGTGTCCATCTCGAGACCAAGACGGTGTCCCACAGTCTCTCACTTCAGGTAATAGGGTTGACTTTATCCTAGAGGGATTCTTGGCTTTACACTCACATACATGGGAGGTACACTTAGGTACATCTAGTTAGGGTCGCAACGTAGGAGTACGCTTTTTACTATCATGCATTTTATATACTTGCCTGTATTCATTATTTTAGCACGATGGTAGAATTCTACAATCCTTTTACTCTGTTAGTGCTTATAATCATTTATATCTTTTACTGTCTAATGGTTGTTTCAGCACACCTATTTTACACTAGAATGACGCTGGTTCAATAAATGCTTATTGAAACAAGTCACCTCCATTTATTCTGTGTATCTCTCAGAGACAAAGTGAGCACGAGTGACTGAGCAAAAAGTATCGCACTGTTTCCACGATCCTGAGGGATCAGAGTGGTCATGCTCGACAGTTGCCAAGGACAATTCTTACCTTGGTAAGAGGGGTTTCTAGTGGCACTGTGAGCTAGCCGGTATACAGGCTAACATACCCGGTAGGGGTGTCTAGAATTAGTCCGGACACCAATCCTAAAGTGTTTGTTGTCTGAACGCGTAGATCCTATATAGGTTTATAGGAACCACACAACACTAATATCCATTCTTTACAAAACTGAAAACCCATCTGTTCGACATGAGCTGTTGACAGTAGAAGATGTTTTCTTTAATCTTCCTACAATCCTTAGTTACCGGCCGGCTTCTCCCAACCGGGCATGGTTCGGAATGCTGACCTTTGGATCCTGTGTCTTGCTTCTATTTTCTGTCCACAAGAAAATCCTGTTTTGGTCCAGCCATTGCAACATCCTGCGCCACCAGAAAGCACATCAAATGTCCTGTCCTGCTTGTTGAATTGCCATGTTAGAAGGAAGAAATGCCCAAAGGGCTAGGTCAATCAATCAATCAGGGGTTTATATAACGCACTACTCACCCGTGGGGGTCTCAAGGTGCAGGGGGGTGGGTTGGGGGTTTCGGGGCAGCTCCGGATCAGTTGAAGAACCACGTCTTGAGGTCCTTCCTGAAGGTGTGCAGGGTTGGCGAGCGTCTGATGTTCACGGGGAGCTCGTTCCGGGTCTTGGCTGCGATGTAGGAGAAAGCTCTCCCGCCAGTTCTGTTTCTGCAGATGCGGGGTCCTCTGCCAGGACGAGGTCGGCGGAGCAGAGGCTTCTCTTGGGTACATGGAAGGATACTCTCTCGTTGAGGTATTTGGCTCCGATGTTTTAGAGGAATTTGCAGGCGTGGGTGAGGAGTTTGAATGTGACCCTTTTCTCGGCCAGTGGAGGTCTCGCAGGTGTTGGGTCATGTGTTCGTGACGTGGAGTTCCGAGGACGAGTCTGGCAGCGGCGTTCTGGATGGTCTGGAGTCTGTAGTAGGGTTTTGTTGATTGGGCTACGGCAATGCCCTGTACGCCTTAGTCTGCTGGTTATGTGTGTGTGGGTGAGGGTCTTTCTGCAGTCGGGGGGATCCACTTGAAGATTTTGCGGATGATACGCAGGCAGGTGAAACTGGTGGAGGCGATGGCGTTGATGAACAAGTTACTTACCTTCGGTAACGATGTATCTGTAGGAAACATTAGTTAGTTAGATTCCTCACCTTAGAATATCCCCAGGCGTCAGACTGGATCCGGAAGATTTTTCGGCAGCAATACCCTTTGCGCGTCGCTAGGCGTCGTCTGCGGCTCCGCGTCCGTCGTCGGCATCGTGCGCCGGAATGACGTCGGAGTACTTAGACGCCGCCCTCGCGCGCTGACGTCAGTTCTTGTACATAGCTTTCCGCGCCAGGAACGCAGAGCCATGCAAGAGACCGACACTGGTGCCAAAAAAGTCTAGGGCCCTGAAAGGGATAGCCTTAACCCTAGATGTCAGTTCGCAGAACGGGGAGGATGGGTGGGTCGGTGAGGAATCTAACTAACTAATGTTTCTTACAGATACATCATTACCGAAGGTAAGTAACTTGTTCATCTGAAAGAAACACGTTAGTTAGATTCCTCACCTTAGAATAGATACCCAAGCAATACCAACCCTGGTGGTGGGTCTGCGAACCAAGATCACACCAGAAAGTCCTGGAGGACAGAACGGCCAAAGAAGCCATCCCTCCGGACTTGGCTGTCTAGGCAATAATGCCTGGCAAACGTGTGCAGCGAAGCCCACGTTGCCGCCTGACCGATGTCCTGCAAAGGGACTCCCCGTCCCAAAGCAGTAGTAGCCGCTGTGGCCCGAGTAGAATGGGCGCGCAGCCCAACAGGCGGGTCCTTTTTTGCCAAGGAATAACAGATTTTTATACACAAAACGACCCACCGGGAGATGGTCGGTTTGTGCACAGCTTTGCCCTTCTTTGCACCCACGTAGCCAACGAAAAGCTGGTCATCCACTCGGGACTGTTTTGTCCGGGCCAAAGAAAAAAGAAAGGAGGAGAACCTCAGAAAGAGGGGCGGAAAGGGGATCCACAGCCTTTGCTGTGCACCATGCCACAAATTTGTTCCACCGGCAGGCGTATACCGTCTTTGTGGAGGGATGCCTGGCTGCCAGAATGATATCACAGACTTCAGGAGGCAAGTCAAATAGCATCAACTGCCGCCGCTCAATCTCCACGCATGGAGGTGGAGGCTGGACAGGTTCGGGTGGAGGACCGTCCCCTGCTGCTGCGACAGAATATCCTCCCGAAGGGGCAGACGTATCAGAGGATCGGTCAACATACTGAGTAGCTCAGGATACCAGTACCTTTGTGCCCAATCCGGAGCCACCAAGATGACTTGGGCCCGGTCGCGCCTGATCTTCTTCAGCACTCTGGGCAGAAGTGGTATAGGTGGAAAGGCGTACAACAGACCGCAACTCCACTCGCGACGAAAAGCGTAGCCGAGCGAGTGCCGCCTTGGAAATTCCAACGCGCAGAACTGCTGACATTGCGCGTTCTCGTCGGTGGCGAATAGTTATAATCAAGGTTCTCCCCACTGCTGAAAGAGACCTTGCGCCACCTCGGAGTTCAGACGCCATTCGTGATCCATCATGCACCGGCTGCTGAGTTCGTCTGCTCTGGCGTTCAGAGAGCCCTCCAGATGTTGAACCACCAGGGTGATGCCCTGGTGTTCCAGCCATGTCCAGAGGCGCAGAGCCTCCTGACAAACTGTCCACGACCCCACCCCGCCCTGTTTGTTGCAATACCACATGGCGGTGGTGTTGTCCGTGAACACCTGCACGACACTTCCCCGGACCTACGGGAAGGAAGGCTTTCAGTGCCAAGTCGGATCGCTCTCAGCTCCAACAAGTTGATGTGGAGGCGAGACTCCGCCGGAGACCAGAGGCCTCTGATCTCCGCCTCTCCCATATGGCCAACCCATCCCAGGAGGGACGCATGCGTCACTACGACATGCTCCGGAAGGGGTAGGGAGAGGCTCTTGCCCGTGACCCAATCGCGGTCCGTGAGCCACCACTGCAACTGCTGACATGGTCGGACAGGTTGCCGTGACGCTGGGCCCACTGAAACTTCAGGTCCCACTGCAGAGCCCGCATGCGCCGCCTGGCGTGATGCACTAGTAGGATGCAGGAGGCCATCAGCCCCAGAAGCCGCGAAACTAGCCTGACCGAAACCCAGGATAGAGGCCGAAAGATGGGAATCAGGGCCTGTATATCCCGGACCCGCTGTTCCGGGGAATGAACCCGGAACAGCGCCGAATCGAGAACCGCTCCGATGAAAAGGAGCTTCTGAGAGGGGCTCAGGTGTGACTTCGGCACGTTGATGGAAAACCCCAGCAAATACAAGATCCGCCGTAGTCTGGAGGTGGGAGACGACTGCCTGGGGCGAGCCCGCCTTCAACAACCAGTCGTCGAGATAGGGGAAGACTGGAACCCCTGATCTGCGCAGATGAGCTGCGACCACCGCCATCACTTTCGTGAACACCCGAGGGGCACTGATAAGGCCGAAGGGGAGCACAGTGAACTGAAAGTGCTCCTGATTCACCGTGAACCAAGGTAACGCCGGTGGGCCGGCAGGACGGGGATGTGGAAATATGCATCCTGCAAGTCCAACGCTACCATCCAGTCTCCAGGGTCGAGGGCAGCTAGAACCTGAGCCAAAGTTAACATTTTGAACCGTTCCTTCCGGAGGAAGGCATTGACGGTCCGGAGGTCCAAGATAGGGCGTAGGCCCCCTTTGCCCTTCTTGGGAACCAGAAAGTGGGAATAACAACCGCGACCTACTTCTGGGCTCGGAACGCGCTCGACGGCCTCTTTGGCCAAGAGGGCCGAAACTTCCTCTCGCAGAAGATTCAAATGATCCTCCGAGATACGGTGGTGCTGCGGTGGCATGGCTGGAGGGGTCGTCTCGAAGGGGAGGGAGTAGCCCCTTCGGGCGATTTGCAGCACCCACCTGTCTGAAGTAATGGTACGCCAGTGGAGCAGGTGATGGCGAACCCGGCCTCCCACTGGCGTGGAATGGGCCTGAACGCTCGGACTAGGAAGGCTTTGAGGCGGATACTGCCGGGGTGGATGTGGACTGACCGCTTCGTCCTCCAGTACCGCCTCGGCGGAAACCACGTCCGCGACCGCGTGCAGGCTGATTCTGCGGCCGGTGGCTAGGCGGACGTGAGGAGGTGCCCCTTCCTTGGCCACGAAAGGAGCAAAAAGCGGAAGTTTGTGGCCGCGGGGCCGAGAGGCCCAAGGACGTGGCCGTAGCCCGGGAGTCCTTGAAGCGAGCCAGCGCACTGTCCGCTTTCTCACCAAAAAGGCGAGCGCCATCAAAAGGCATGTCCATGAGGGTGCTCTGGACATCCCCTGCAAAAGACGTGGACCGCAGCCAGGAGTGACGTCGAAGCGCCACCGTGGTAGAAATCGCCCTACCCAGCGAGTCCGTAGTGTCGAGTCCACATCGGATTGCATGGCGCGCTGCATCTCTCCCATCGGCCAGGGCCGAGGAAAGCCGCGCCCGGGCCTCCTCCGGGCACAGTGGCAGCACGTCCTGCACCGCATCCCACAGAGAGTGGGAATAACGGTCCAAGAGACAGGCGGTGTTCAAAGACCGCAGGCCCAAACTGAGCGAGGAGAACAGCTTCTTACCAAACTGTTCCAGTCTCTTGGAATCCCGGTCCAGAGGAGCGGACGGGAAGGAGGATTGGGAGGTAGAGGCCTGGATAACCAGACTCTCGAGGTGGGGTGTTGGGACAGAAAACTGGGGTCGCCCGGAGCAGGACGGTGGCGCCTGGCAACGTTCCTATCCACAGGAGGGACTGTGGAGGGCTTGGACCAGGTGCCCTGCAGAACGTCAGTGAGAGCCTCATTGAATGGCAGCAGAGGCTCAGTGTAGCATGCGGCAGACTGAAGCACCTCAGTGAGGATGTTAGTCCTCACAGCCACGGCAGGCAGCTCAAGCCCAAGGGCTTCGGCCGCCTTGCGCAGCACCACAGAAAAAGCTGCACCCTCCTCCGAAGCCACAGTCGGAGGAGAGATGAATCCAGTGTCCGGTGAGGTATCCAACACACTGGCCTCCCCCAGTTCATCTGCCCAGTCCTGTGCAAGTTGGCTCTGAAGGGCCATAGGGTCGTCAGACCCCTCCCAGTCGCCCCCGTCATCCGATTCCTGGTAAACAGGAGGAATGATCGGAGCCGGTCGATAGACAATATGTGTCTCTAGCGGCGGCGGATGCGGCATCGGGCGGCGCCGCATCGGCGTCGGGACCGGACAGGGGCTGAACCGGGGATCGACGTCGACCGGAGCCGGCGTCAAGGGTGGTGTCGGCGCCGGCGGAGGAGGCGTAACGAGGTCGACCGGTGTCGACGGGGGCCCAGGCTCGGGCCACTCGTGGACCTGCGGCGTCGGAGCCTCCAACAGCGCCGGGGCCGGAGCCGCCGGCACGCGAGGTCGCCCTGTCGAGTCCGCGGGGCCCGAAGGCACGCCAGCGGGCGTCGACGGCGGGGCCAGGTTCCTCATGGCCGAGAGGAAGGCACTGACCTCCGCCGGCGTCGCGTCAGTCCCAGGGACCGTCGGGTATGGGGGCGCGGCGCCTGCGACTCCTGCGGAGCCGCGGGGTGGAACCACACGGACCCTCGGCCGAGTCGCGCGACCGGCGAGGGGAGTCCTAAGAGCGGTGTCGCCTCTTGGACTTCTTGGAGTGCCTCGACTTACCCGAAGACTTCTAGCCAGACGAGTGACGATGGCGAGTGCGGCTCCGCGACCGATCCTTGGACCTCCTCCTGGACCGGGATCGAGAGCGGCGCGGAGCCGAGTGGCGAAGCTCGAGAAGATTGCGGGACCGCTCCCGCCTAGCTTTCGAGATCCGGGCCATACAATCGGAGCACGACACGGCGTCGTGGTCGAGGCCCAAGCAGTACAGGCACCGGCGGTGATGATCGGTCACCGACATCAGTCGGTGACAGTCGTCGCAGGCCTTGAAACCAGGCATCCTACCGGCACCAGAGTCGAGAAATGACCAAAGAGAGTCAAAAAAGTTAGTCAAAAATTGACTAAAGGGGTAGCTCTGCCGGATCGGCGCTCACTGGCGCGGAAAAAAGAAGAACTGACGTCAGCGCGCGAGGGCGGCGTCTATGTACTCCGACGACGTCATTCCGGCGCACGACGCCGACGACGGACGCGGACCGGCAGACGACGCTTAGCGACGCGCAAGGGGTATTGCTGACGAAAAATCTTCCGGATCCAGTCTGACGCCTGGGGATATTCTAAGGTAAGGAATCTAAGGAATATGCTACTTACCAGTATGCATCTGTTCTTGGCATGTAGAGCTGCAGAGTCACACACGGAGGATAAGATCGCCATCTGGTGTTGGGCTCGTATGATTGCAGGTTGTTGTGGTCTTCGGAAGAAGCCTTTGGTCACGAGGTTGGTGACTCCTCCCCTGGACAACAGTGCGCATGGGCATCCACTCCATCGTCAGATTGTTTTTTTGCCATGATGGGTAAAGATGGAGTGTATAGGAATGAAAGAAAGGATGTCCATGTGCAATGTCTAAGTAAGACAGATGCTGGAACAGATACAGGTCCCGGGGAGGCAGGCGGGCGTGTGTGACTCTGCAGCTCTACATGCCAAGAACAGATGCATACTGGTAAGTAGCATATTCCGTTCGAGGCATATGAGCTGCAGATCACACACTGAGGATAGATTTGACAGCAGTGCTTCCCCTTAGCGGTGGTCGCCTGTATCTGTTGCAGCAGTTTGAAATAAAGTTTTTAGGACAGCCTGGCCCACTGAGGCCTAGTGTTTGGCCTGCACATCAACACAGTAGTGTTTAGTGAAGGTATGCGTGGTAGACCACGTGGCTGCCTTGCAAATGTCTTCTAAGGGAATGTTACCTAAGAAGGCCATAGAAGCCCCTATTTTACGCGTGGAGTGCGCCCTAGGGGGAACTGTAAGTGTACGGTTAGCCTTTTGGTAGCATATTTGGATGCATTTAACTATCCACCGGGCTATACCGGATTTGGAGATGGGATTGCCTTTATGTGGTGGTGCGAAAGCAACAAAGAGTTGTTTTGTCTTTCGAAAAGGTTTTGTCCTGTCGATGTAATAAAGCAAGGCTCTTTTGACATCTAAGGTATGTAGGGCCCTTTCAGCTACGGAGTCTGGGTTTGGGAAAAAGACTGGTAGCTCTACTGATTGGTTAAGGTGGAAAGGGGAAATCACTTTTGGAAGAAATTTAGGGGTTGTCCTAAGAACCACTTTGTTACGGTGTAGTTGTAAGAAAGGTTCCTCTAGTGTAAGGGCTTGTATTTCACTTACTCTGCGTAGGGAAGTGATTGCGATAAGGAAAGCTACCTTCCATGTTAGGAATTGTAATTCACATTTGTGCATAGGTTCAAATGGGGGACCCATAAGTCTTGTTAGAACCACATTGAGATTCCACACTGGGGCAGGTTGCAATCTTGGGGGAAGAATTGTTTTGAGACCTTCCATAAACGCTTTGATGGCTGGTACCTTAAAAAGGGACAGGTGTTGCCTATTTTGCAAGTAGGCTGCCAAGGTTGCTAGGTGTAAACGTATAGAGGAATACGCTAGATTGCATCTTTGCAAGTGTAGTAGATAGCAAATGATGTTTTGGATGGAAGCATCCAATGGATGTATGTCATTATTAGCGCAGTAGATGGCAAATCGTTTCCATTTTGCGGCATAACATGCTCTAGTAGTAGGTCGTCTGGCTTCCTTTATGATATTCATACAGTCTGGAGGGAGATTGAGGTATCCGAACTCTAAGACCTCAGGAGCCAGATCGCTAGGTTCAGTGTTTGAGGATCTGGGTGTCTGATTTCTCCATGGTTCTGGGTTAATAGATCCAGGGAGAGGCGTAGCCTTTGATGTGGAACTAAAGATAGTTCCAGAAGTGTGGTGAACCACGGTTGACGTGCCCAAGTGGGAGCTACCAGTATTAGCGTTAGCGACTGTTGTTTCAGTTTGCGTACCACAAATGGAACTAGTGGGAGAGGCGGAAAAGCGTACGCAAATCTGCCTGACCAGTTAATTCATAGGGCATTGCCCTTCGACTGTGGGTGTGGAAACCTGGCGGCAAAGGTTGGGCATTTTGTGTCTTCGGGAGTGGCGAACAGGTCTATGTCTGGTTGTCCCCATTTTTGGAAGAAGGGGAGTAGAACCTTGGGGTGTAATTCCCATTCGTGGATCTGCTGCGTGTGGCGACTTAGGAGGTCGGCCACTTGATTGTGGATCCCTGGGAGATGTTCTGCTAACAGGTAGATGTTTTGGGGAATTGCCCATCTCCAGATTTGCTGTGCCAGTTGGGACAGTTGGAGAGAATGTGTCCCTCCCTGTTTCTGTATATAATACATTGTCGTCATGTTGTCTGTGCGTATGAGGACAGTTTTATTCTTTAGGTGTACCTGAAAGGATTTTAGTGCTAGGAACACTGCTAAGAGTTCCAGGTGGTTGATGTGGAGCAGTTTCTGTTGACTGGTCCATCTGCCCTGAGTGGTATGGTGAAGGAGGTGTGCTCCCCACCCTGTGAGAGATGCGTCGGTAGTTAAAACTTGTGGAAGAGGCTCTAAGAACGGCCGCCCTTTGGACAGGTTGATGGTGTTCCAACATTTCAGTGAGCGAAGTGAGCGACTGTCCACCAACACCAGATCGGTAAGTTGTCCGTGAGCTTGGTTCCACTGTTGTGCTAGACATTCCTGTAAGGGACGCATTTGAAGTCGTGCGTGTGGGACTATGGAGATGCATGACGCCATCATGCCTAGGAGCTGCATGAACACTCTTGCTGGAAGAGATGGATGAGTTTGAAATTGAGAGATGAGATTTTGTATACTGGCTATCCTGGCAGTGCTGGGATAAGCAATGGCTTTGGATGTATCTATGGTTGCTCCTAGATACTGATGTAAGTGGGAAGGTTGTAGATGGGATTTGGGGTAGTTGATAGTGAATCCCAGATTGTGGAGTGTTTGAATTGTGCGATGAGTGTGGAGAACGCATTTTTGGTGAGTATTGGCTTTTATGAGCCAATCGTCCAGATAGGGGAAGACATGGATCTGTTGTCTTCTGAGGTGCGCCACCACGACTGCTAAGCACTTGGTGAACACTCTGGGTGCTGTTGTTACTCCGAATGGGAGAACTGTAAATTGATAGTGTTGCCCATCTACCACAAATCGTAGATATTTTCTGTGAGCGGGATGCATAGGGATGTGAAAGTACGCGTCCTTGAGGTCCAATGTGGCAAGGAAGTCTCCCTGTTGTAATAGTGGGAGGACTTGTTGGAGGGTGGTCATATGAAAATGATCCGAATGTATATACTGGTTTAGTAGTCTGAGATCCAGTATGGGCCTTAATGTTTTGTCCTTTTTGGGAATGAGGAAGTATAGAGAATACACCCCTGTTCCCTGATGTTGAAGAGGGACTGGTTCTATCGCATGTTTTTGTAACAGGGATTGAACTTCTTGTTTGAGGAGAGAGAGATGATGTGAGGACATTGGACGTTGTTTGGGTGGTATGTTTGGGGGGGATTGTATGAGTTCGAGGCAGTAGCCAGACTGGATAATTTGTCTTACCCATCTGTCTGTGGTGATGGAAGTCCAGACAGGTAGGAATTGTTGGAGCCGCCCCCCGACCGGAGTGGAATGGTCTGGGGGGAGTGGTGGCAAGTCACTGTTTGGTGGCTGGGGAGGTGCGGGTGTTGTTGTTGTTGCCCCGCCCTCGACCTTTGTTATTGTTTCCCCTATAACCTCCTCGGAAATATCCTCTGTTAGGGGATGTTTGTCCAGAATTTTTAAAGGTGGACGTGGTCTCAGTTGCCGTGTTTTTGGAGCCTCCTCTATGAAAGGAGCGACGAAAGGAACCCCGGGTTTGAGGAGACTGCAGTGCTCCCATAGACTTGGCAGTCTCATTATCCTTCTTCATTTTTTCTAATGCAGTGTCCACTGCAGGGCCAAATAACTGCTCTTGGTTGAAAGGTTGAGCTAAAATTGCGGTTTGAACCTCCGGTTTAAAACCGGAAATACGGAGCCAGGCATGTCGTCTGAGTAAGACGCTAGTATTGACCGCCCGAGAAGCAGTGTCTGCTGCATCTAAGGCGCATTTAATGGAGGCATTAGATATTAACTTGCCTTCTTGAATGAGGTCAGCGGCCTGGGATTTAAAGGGTTCAGGCAGATGTTGCAGAAGGTCCTCAAGTTGGTCATAATGCGCCCTATCATACCGGGCTAACAGGGCCTGGGTATTGGCAATACGCCAGTGGTTCGCCGCCTGTGCGGCGACTCGTTTGCCTGAGGCCTCTAAAAGCTTCGACTCCTTGTCCGGGGGAGGCGTTTCTCCAGTTGTCTGAGTTAAAGCGCTTCCTGGCATTTGATACGACCAAGGAGTCTAAAGGGAGCTGGGCTTTAATGTATGCAGGGTCCTGCGGGGCTGGTCGGTACTTTTTTTCGATGCGTGGGTTGAGAACCCTAGCTCTAACAGGGTCTTTAAAGACTTCAGTGGCATGCTTTATAACCCCTTTAATCATGGGCAGTATGTGAACAGTTTTTTGTGACTGCTCAAAAGTATCGAGGAGAAAGTCCTCTTCAAGGGGGTCCGTGTGCATTGTTACGCCATGGAATGTTGCTGCCCTATTTATTAGTTGGCCAAACCCCAAATGGTCATCAGGAGGGGAGGGCTTGGAGGGGTAGGTAGTGGGGTCAGGCATGTCAGGAATTGGATAAGACCAGTCATCTACTGGTGCTGTGTCTGGAAATGTAAAAGGGTCGTTTGGATCAACAGGATCATTAAATAAATCAGGGTCCGCCCCTCCCCCTAAGTCATCATTATCATCCTGTGGAGGAGGTGAATGATAGGGAGATGGTAAAGGTAAAGGAGGAGGAGGAGGGGGGGGGACGGGTTAGGAGGTAATACAGGAGAGGAAGGACGAAGTGGTGAAGTAGCACAGTCCTTTTTCCGTATGGGAGCTGGAGGTGGTGTGATGTCCAGCTTCCGTTTTTTGTATGGGACGGCAGTCACATGTCCAGTGTCGGGATTGATGTAGATCCGCTTTTGAGTAGGATCTGGGCGAAAAAGTTCATCCGGCTCCGAAGGTGGTGGCGGTGATGGCCGTTACGGGTCCTTATGAACTTTTTTCGGTGCCGATGGAGTTTTCGGTGCCGATGGAGTTTTCGGTGCCGATGGAGTTTTCGGTGCCGATGGAGTTTTCGGTGCCGATGGAGTTTTCGGTGCCGATGGAGTTTTCGGTGCCGATGGAGTTTTCGGTGCCGATGGAGTTTTCGGTGCCGATGGAGTTTTCGGTGCCGATGGAGTTTTCGGTGCGAGGGACTTTTAGGCATCGATGTCGAAGAACGTTTCGGCGCCGGTGGAGATTTCGGTCTTGAAGCCTGTTTCGGTGCCAACAGTGGTTTTTTCGGTGCCGAAGGTGTTATAGGTACAATCACATGAGGTTTGCTCGAGCCCGAGCCACCTACAGGCTTAGATGTCTTCGGAGCCGGGCCCGAGGGCGGGGCTTCTGAAGAGGATTTCCGGTTGCGACTGGGCCCAGCTGGCGGAGTCTTGACCAATGTCTTTTTGGATGGGGCAGGGGCAGGGGGGGTGGTACTCACACGCTGCCCTGGAGTGATGAGGTCATCGGAATCGTCGGCCTCGGACACTATCTCGAGATCTTCGGTGTCATCTTCAGGAACATCCTGAGCAAAGATGTCCTCCGGTTCTGGAGCTGGTTTGGCCATAATATGGCGTCGAGCTCTTCGGTCCCGGAGGGTCTTCTTGGAACGGAAAGCGGCACAAGCTGGACAGGTCGATTCGTTGTGTTCCGGCGACAGGCAGAGGTTACAAACCTCGTGGTGGTCACTGTGTGGGAACTTCGCTCCACACTGGGGGCATTTTTTAAAGGGTGTCCTGTCCATCAGCCGCTTCCGGAACCGGTCCGAGTTGATGTCGATGTTGATGGAATCAAGATTGAAGAGTTAAATCGATTGCTGGAAGTTTTCTGCTGGAGTGGAAAAAGTTCATCCGAACCCAATGGCGGAAAAAAACAATCTGACGATGGAGTGGATGCCCATGCGCACTGTTGTCCAGGGGAGGAGTCACCAACCTCGTGACCAAAGGCTTCTTCCGAAGACAACAACAACCTGCAATCATCCGAGCCCAACACCAGATGGCGATCTTATCCTCAGTGTGCGACTCTGCAGCTCATATGCCTCGAACCTAACGTGTTTCTTTCAGATCTGTCGGTTCATGGAAAGGGAGGAGTCGAGGATGATGCAGAGGTTGCCTGCGGGGTCAGTAGGAGTGGGTGGATTTCCGAGGGCGGAGGGCCACCAGGCGTTGTCCCAGGTGGAGTTGCAGGTTCCGAGGAGGAGGACCTCAGTCTTCTCTGAGTTGAGGTTCAAGCAGCTGTCTTTCATCCAGGCTGCCACGTTCTTCATTCCTTTCTGGAAGCAGAGTCTGGTGTCTTCGGGATTATTCGTGAGTGAGTGGATGAGCTGGGTGTCGTCAGCGTAGGATACAATGCTGAGACCATGCTGTCTGACGATGGCGGGAAAGGGGGGCCATGTAGACGTTGAAGAGCGTGGAGCTGAGAGATGAGCCCTGGGGTACTCCGCAGTGGATATTGGTGGGTTCGGAGATGAAGGGAGGGAGTCGGATCCTCTGCGTTCCGCCGGAGAGACAGGATCGGATCCAGTCTAGGTCGGTTCCTTCTATCCCTGCGTCGTGAAGTCTGGCTGCAAGGGTGCGATGAGAAACGGTGCAAAGTCTGCGGAGAGGTCTAGGAGGATAAGGGCCGCGGTGTGTCCCTGGTCGAGTAGCAGGCAGATGTCGTCAGTGGCGGCGAGGAGAGCGGTCTCGGTGCTGTGGTTGCTGCGGAATCCAGACTGGGAGGCATCTAGGACAGAGTCCTCTTCGATGAAGGTGGTCAGCTTGGCGTTCACTATTCGCTCGGTGACTTTCGCCGTGAAAGGGAGATAATGTGCAAATCATATAGAGTAATGTAATGGCAATGCTTCTTGAGAGACTAGGGACATCCAATTTCCAGGTTGCTCAGGTGACCACCCAATCAAAGTGTTTTTATGAGTCACAGCAGTACCATCAAAGACACCACACAACCTATTATAAATTGATATGTGGTGACCTAGAAGACATATCTGGTCAATAAGTTTCACCACTGTACAAAATGAGTTATCACAAGCAACAGTTTTTTTTGGGGGGGGGAAGAGACTTAAAAAGGAAACCAATATAATAAATAAATAACAAAACTAAAAGTCACATTCATTGAAAGTTTTCCACGCATTCAATATGTAGTGGGTAAAGGCATAAAGTAAAACATTTAAAGGGAGATATCTGAATGCAGCGGCATTGGATACGAAAAATTATACAAGATCACATATTCTAAAAAACAAAAAAAGAGAAAAAAAAAACATGTCTTTCAAACATTTCAGGTGATGAACTTCAACACTTTTCTAATGCCAAAAATCAATTATAATCGAGTTTCTCGAATGCTAGAGCCGGTCCCAGGCCCAGCGCTCCTGTGCTGCTGCATTGCTCTCTCCTGCTTTTGCCTCACTTTACTGCTTCCTCATGCCTTTCCCACCATTTTTAGGTCTCGCCTACGCAGCACGCATGCGCTGCAAAGGAGGGCCTTTAGTCGTCGCTCTGCTCATTTTCAAGCACTGCACTCCTGCTTGTGGCGGCATCCACCTTGCGGGAGCGCGTAGCTGCGCGCCACAAGCACGAGGGCAGTGCTTGAAAATGAGCAGACTGCTCTCCCAAGCGCGCGCCACTCGTGGGCTCACCTCCTGCTCCCCCTCTCTCTTCACGTGGCCACTCCCCTTAGTGTATGCGAGGCTCGCCGGGGCCGCGCTTGTTATTAACAGTTGCCGCACTTTAAACATTTTAAGCTTATATACCTATAAGCGGTGCCACACAACATTTCGACTGTCAATAACAGTATTTTCTTTTCACGGCAAAGTGTACCTATTCCAATCGGATACTCTTCTTAATTTAAAAAGTAGTATAGATTACCTTGATGCAGGTGTCTAACAATGTAGCTCGAGTAACTGAGAGTGGAGGGACTCTGAACGAGGCGAGGACAGCCTGGCTTTTCGTCAAATGCTGAGCCATCTTAGAGAGGACACTAATGTGTAATAGAAAACTGCAGTTTTAAATAAATCATTTAATTTCGACGTGTCTAGTGGCATGTACACGTCCCTAAAGTAATTTTTGACGTCATAGCACCGCTTAGTGTGCAGCCCTCTTTCTATTTCTTTATAAACAGCCAAGTCCGTTATCAGTTTCGACAGTGCTTCCTACCTCTTGCGTTGTCCACAAATTAGACGTTTACTTGGGAACTTCTGCACGCGCTGTCAACATAAGGTGCTGCTTGGGCGATGGTGTATTTCGTTATTTCCTTGCATAGTGGCCTGTCGTGCCATTCGCAATCGAAAGCACACGATCAAGGTGGGGGTATTAAACAAATGGAAGAGGCTGCGGAGAGCGCTGGGTTTTCGGGTAAGCAAGCCAATGTATTTTGTGATTAAATAAAAAGCGTATCTATGACATGTTAGTAAATTTAACACCTTCCACAGTCATTTGATATTAATATAAGCATTTCAAGGTGATTGTAGACTATGAGGTCACCGTGGCAAATTCTTGTGAAAGATGAGGTAAAAAAAAAAAGTATGCTATTCAGTTCGCCCCTTGTTATATCATCTCTTCCTTTGTCATTAGGGTACCACGGTTACTTAGTTTATGTCCGTGAAATGTGAAACATGTCTTTGTTTTGGGTGGCTTGTGGGAATGTTTCATGCGGCAGTGAGTTGGTTGACTGGCTCTTGTATAGGGTAGGTCCAATAAAGTGTTTGACTTATTGAATTGCTGTTGTCAAGGTCCATAATATTGGCCTCAAAGAGCCTATGCATTTCTTGTCCTCTGGGGTGTCTTGTTCCATACCTTCCCACTCCCAGAAAAGCTCCTGCAACAGGATACATTCCAAAAGTGATCTCCTCCAGATATAGGTCCTTGTGAAATTTCTTAGTTTTGGGTGTGCGCCTATGCAGGGCTTTAAGCGGGATGAAAAACTGGGGGTCTCTCAAAGGGGCGTGGCAGATATAATTAAAGGTGTGGCTTAAAACACGTAAGTTAGACATCTCTGCTTAGCATTATTTGCCGCCCAACTGTTATTTTGTTGCTTCTTTCTGTGTTTGCATCCAGATACATAATACAACAAATAACATTACACCTACAGCAAGCCAGGACTATTGGCTTTATCAATGGTTGTTGGTTGCATACGATAAATAAGCAACAACAATGGCATATTTGCATAAAATAGTTAAAATGCTCCAATTCTGAAATGACTGTGAAAGAACTGTATCAAGCCCCTTTAAAGATGCATCAAGACAGCAAAGGGTGGTAACTGCTGCCAAATTAAGATTTTTTTTTCCCCACTCAGAGGGTGAGGGCAATAATAGAGAGCCCGAAAGTGAGCCGTCTCAGTACCTTCTTTTTAGATCTGTCGGTGCTCAGCTCCAGCAGGACTCAGCCCACCTAAAGCCCTGCTCCTATAAGTAAATGTTGACACGTTTCGGCCAGTGTGTATGGGCCTCCTCAGGGCAAACAACAAGGTACGTGGCACTCAAATCTTATAATTCCTCTGGCCCATATAGCTGAACTCTGCCTACTGTGATGCTGTACTGTACAGTCTATAATAAAGAGTGTGCGATGGGGCCCCTCTTAAGATCAGGCGTTTTGAGCTCCTGTCCCAGTTGTTTGTAGTGCCGTTTTTATTAGCTTTTCCCTGTAAGATGAATGAATGAATATACAGCTACATAACAAGAGCAGCTTTGTTTTTATTATATCATTAATGCCCAAAATATTTGTGCAAAAATGAACACCTTTTGTGATCAGTTTGGAATGGATCACTAAAGACATTTACTAATTCAGTGACAGCACGGCATGTAATGAGAGTTTACCCATCGTGAATTTAAATGTCCAAACAGCAATCTTTTTTATTTTGATATCTTATCGGTATTTCATATAAAAAATATACCAGCAATGACACGATGTTACACAAGGCCCTTTTCCATTTCTCGATAGCGCATGGTATTCTCCTAATGGGAGCTTGTTTGCTATTCACATGCAAGGGACTTAAAGCTTGAGTAGATCATCACTGCCATTTGCTTTTAAGGTGCCCCAGCACTGACACAAGTGCACATAACCCGGAAACACCCCACAAGGTTTGTCTTTATAGTAGACGTGTGTTGCAGCATTTTTTATGTTATTTCTTTTTTAATACAGGTGTTCAATTATACATAATATAATCCTCATTATATACAAGGTAACAAAAATGGCAATAGCTCTCGCTAAACACTTATAACGTCCCAAAGGTGAGACCCATTGGATTTGCCAATGCTTGTTCTTAGTGCTTTCTGCCCTATTTTTACTGTTTCATCCTGCCTTTTTCCCTGTTTTTCTAAGTTCTTTTTCCTGCTTTCTGCCTCATCTTTACTGCTGTTTCATCCTGCCTTCTCCCTTGTTTTTCCGAGTGCTTTCACCTGCTTTCTCCCTCGTTTTTACTCTTTTCTCCTGCTTTTTCCCCATTATTCTGAGTGCTTTTCACTGCATTTCACTAGTGTTTGATTTCATTTTTTTTTCTTGTTTTTTGCATTGCCGCTCCCGCCTGCCACCAGTTTTCCCACCTCCTGTCTAGCCCCACCCCCCACCGCCCCTCCTTTTTCCCAGGACCTACTTCATGGAGGCCACGCCGAAGCCGCCCAAAGGCAAGCCCGTCTGCACCTGGACCGTACCCAGTGCCAGGACTCCTGACTCTTCCACCCCACGAAGATATACCACTGCTGAACTCCGAGGTCCTGGTCCCCAGATGCAAGAATAACCACAGCTGCTGTAAATTCCTGTGCATCACAAGAGGACCGTTTTCCGGCAGACACGGCTTCCTTACCTTCAGCACCAAAGCAGTTAACGACACCGGAGAAACCGCAAGCCCAGCAGCACCCGCTACATCAACCAAGACCACCACATCACAACTCCAATGCATCCTACTCAACACACGTTCACTTTGAAAAAATGCCACAGAGGTATGGGATACGATCTCCTCCCTCACCCTGGATATCATCTTCCTCACAGAAACTTGGCTAGACCCCGCCTCCTCACCAGACCTCACTACCACCATCCCCAAATGTTACAAGATAAAACACCGGGACCAAATCAACAAGCACGGAGGGGTAATAGGGACACCATCCACTGCTCAACATTCCCAGACTACCCAACACCAGTAAAGGAACACCTCAACTTCCAACTGCACACATACAGAAAAAGCAACATCAGAAGCACCCTTTACCACAGACCACCACGACCACTCCCTAACTTCTACAACGCCATCCTTGAACTCATTGCCCCATATCACTAACCTGGTCCAATCACCACAGTGTACACTTCACCATCCCAGGACCACCCACAACTGCACCACACCCCCCGGATCCATGAAACGAGAGCGGAAAAAGGTATCAGAAGACCAATGGAACTACACTCTGCTCCCAAATCCCAGACACTACATATGACCCTTAACAGGCAGCTAAGACCTTCTCGCAGTAGATCAGAGAATGCACAGACGCCATCGCCCCTGCCAAGACAGCCAACGTGAAAGAACCAAGCAAAAAAGCGAGGTGGTTCAACAAGGAACTGCACTCCACCAAATGCAAATGCTAACAACTTGAAAGGAAGAAGCACATCAACGAAAAAAACAGGAGGCCACACAGACTTCAGGTCTGTTCTCAGCTAGTACCATCAACTCCTGAAAGAAACCAAGATGAACACCCTAGCAGACCCCAGCGCAAACCACAACAATGAACTCTAAGCCATCGTGAAGGAGTTCATCAATCCCACAGCCATGAGAAAGACATCACCCCCGCGCAGGAACTGTGCGACAACCTCTTCTTTCACGACAAGATCTCGGCCATCTACGAAAACTTTGAATGTCAACCCTCCGTCACAGACGGCATCAACCAGCTCACACCCACGAACACAAACCCTGAACACTTTCTCACCCACTGGGAACTCCTCACCACACAAGACACTGACACTATCTCCATAATGAACTCAGTGCACTATGGAGCACCCACGGACCCATGACCCCAGCAAGCCTTCAATCTTGGTAGCAAGGCAATCGGCGATGAACTCAGGAAGGTCCTCAACACCTCCATCACCGTGTCATCCTTCCCTGAGGACTGGAAACACACTGAAGTGAGGCCCCTCCTGAAAAAATCCTCAACCAACCCAGCCTAACTGAAGAACTACCGGCCCATCTCTTTGCTCCCCTACCCAGAAAATGTCCTTGAGATAGCAATCAACCAGCAACTCACCCAACACCTAGAGGACCACAACATCCTGAACCCCTCTCAATCTCTATTTCGAGCTAACCACAGCACCGAGACAGCCCTGATCCCAGCCACAGACATCATCAGAGCTCTCCTGAACCGTGGGGAAAAAGCAGCCCTCATCGTTCAGGAACTGTCTGCGACGTTTGACACCATCTCCCACTACATCCTGATCAAAATGCTCCATCACATCGGCATTCAGGGAAACGTCCTCAAATGGATCGCCTCGCACCTTACCAGCAAAACCCAAAAACCAATAGGACCAGTCTTCCATCCTTCACCTCAGAGTCCAAGAAGATCCTCTGCGGAGTCCCCCAAATATCTTCCTTCAGCCCAACCATTTTCAACACCAACATGACCCTGACACCCCCCGACCCCTCACCTCCCCCCCCCCGCCGGCCACCACCATCATAACACAAACTCAACATCATCTCCTACGTCAACGACACACAGCTCATTCTCTCATTGCCAGAAGATCCCTACAACACTAAAGCTAACTTCCACAGACGACTGATGAGTGTCGTCGACTGAATGTAGGACAACTGTCTCAAACGCAACACTAAAAAAACTGAAGTCCTAATCTGTGGGAACACCTTGCCATGGACCGACACATGGTTGCTTGTGGAGCTCGGCACAAACCCCCTACCTCCACAGACGCCGCCCGCAACCTCGGCATCATGCTGGATAGCAATCTATTCATGAAGAAGCAAGTCTACGCAGTCTCATCCTCCTGCTTTCACACTGTTTGCATGCACCACAAGATTCAGGTGACTCCAGGCAAACACACAAAGAACCGTCACGCATGCCCTCATCACAAGAAGACTGCAATACGGAAGCACCTCTATGAAGGAATCACTGCATGCCTCCTGAAGAGACTCAAGACAATACAGAACTAAGCTGCAAGACTCCTATTCGACCTCCCCAGAAGAACCCACATCACACCAAATCTTAGGAAACTAAACTGGCTCCAAATTCTGAAAAGATGCCAGTTCAAGATGACTACAAGGCCCTGCACAACGAAGTACCAGCAAACATCAATGAACACCTAACTGTCCACCTACCAACCAGGCCCCTTCAATCAGCTTCTGTCTCCCTCACAAACACTCCACAGATCTGTTGAGCCAACAGCGGAGGAAGATCCTTCTCGCACCTGGCAGCCAAGGCTCGGAAAATCCTTCACCTAGCATCCCAGGACTGCACTGTCGCTCCAGCAAGTCACAAGAGAATTAAAGACCTGGATGCCTGAATGACCAAACCTTCATGCAGCAACAAACAGATCCAGTACCTTCGAGACCCTCACAGGTGAATTGCTTTGTTCTATAAATGTCTGATTGATTGATAGACATTTGGGTGCCTTCATGTGTCTTTTTGTTGTCATTTGATAGTTATAGGAAGCTGGCTCTGTATATACTATACCAAAGGGAGGTATAGTGTGCACAGAGTCCAGTGGAACCCCAAAGGTAGGCAGAGGTAAAAATAGATAGCACCTTACTCTTTATTTGTGGTAGTGTGGGCATGCAGTAAGGCTTTATCGGAGGGTAATTGTAGGAAGGTGGATATCTGACTATGGTTACCCCCAACTTTTTGCCTAGTGTCTAGCTGGTTTTTCGACTTAGTTGGCCTGAGATCCTGCCATTCAGGGTCTCAGGCTATCTGCTCTCTCTTTAAAATGGACTCCATGTACCCTAGGTACATAACCAATTGGTAAGGATCACCTTATTGGACCCTGTACAGTTTACCCTAGGTACCCAGGGCATAGGTGTACCCTAGGCCTCCCAGGGGCTGCAGCATGTATTATGCCACCCCTGGTCTGGCCTTCCAATCAGACACAACTGGCTGATCACTCAGCTGGGGCAAGGTCGTGTAATCACCCCTTGCTTAGATATAGTATGCCTATATCTACCCTTATATATAGACACATGTGTACCTATCAGTCACTCCTATGGCAGGCCTTAACAATCCTGGAGGCAGAGTGCTTGGTAACATGTGAGATGGTGCTCTAGCATGAGCTGAGCCTGTCTGCAGCTTTCGGAACCATGTCCTTATAGCTGTTCTATGATATAGCCTACCATATACTCTTAAAGTGCCTTATAATCTTAAACGGTTATGGTAACTATGGTTTGGCTTTATCAAAACATGTCGTGTAAGGTGTCTAACACTTTGGAATAATACCCCCATACCATTTCTGGTGATGAGGATATTAATTCTCCCTTCTAGAGGGAGAGACAAGTTAAAATCCTACTTTGCTGTTTAACTCTAACCAAAGCCTCAGCATCACAAAATGGATGCTGCTGCCACAGACACAAGTCTGACCTCCTGCAGCTGGGAGTGATCCCAGCCAGGGAGGCCTGGACAATAGGTTTCCTGCTTGGGGAGGTGCTAGCACCTCCCCAGACAGCCTTTAGTGTATTGGGGCAGGGTGGGCTGAAAGGAATGAGACATGCCTGGGGCACACAAGGTGTTCCTTGCATAGTCCAGTTCAAACCGGCGCTGGGGCACTCCAGCCCCAGCTCTGGCGCGAAACTGGACAAAGGGAAGTGGGTGTAACCACCCCCTCCCAGGTCCCACCCATAAGGTGTGACCTAGCAGGTATCCCAGCCCCCCTAGATTAGTATAAGAGTGGGAGTTGGGGCTCAAGACTTTAGATTATCCTGAACCTGCAAACTTGAACAGAAACTCTGGACCTTCGACATTCGACGAAAGAAGAAGACTGAAGAATCTCCCTTGTAGCCAAGGAGTGGCTACCCTGTGCAAACAGGCACCATCAAGAGACTACCCTTTGCTTTGCCCACGTTCTACGAGGAACCGACTGCAGAGCCCGACCAGAGCCTTGACTTCCAGACTTCTCCGACCCTGATCCACATCCACAGCAAAGCTGAGATCCGTGGAGGCGACGAGCGACGTGGGACCGGCTACCTGGGAAAAGTGGCTAGTAACTTAAAGCGCAGCTTCTGAGGCACCCTCGAAGTTGTGCACCGGGGATTGAGAAGCCCCAACCCCAAGCACCATCTGCACCGAAGATCAGCCCCCCACACTCCACGAGTCCTGCGTGGGGCCCTTCTGCAGTTTCCTGCTTGCCGCGTCTGTCCGGTTGCTTGCCCGCTGGCTAGTGGCCTTTGTGACGACGCACCCTGAAATCTTCTGCGCTGGTTTGGCTCCTCCAGACTGGCTCCCGCTTCTCTGCAAAGAAGCACCCCAGACCTTCCTGGTCTGCACCAGAAGCAAGTCCTCCGTTCTTCGTGGGTTCCGCTTGCCAAGGCTTGGTGAGTCCTAGTCCAACTTCGACGCCGCCGACAGCAAGAGCCTTCGTGGGACAGCTCGCCTCCTGGTCCTGGTCGTCCGACGATTCCTGGTCCTCCTGGCTGCAGCGACAAGCTTCACCTTCACCTGCAATCTTCACGACATCGCCTGGTTCCTTCCTGGTTCCACGTGGTCACTGGCTAGTGACCTTGACTCTGTCCCTTCTGCTTGCAGGTTTCCTCTCTTCTTGATCCCAGCCTTGGGATCCACCGGACACTCTTCACTGACTGCCTGTCAGCATCTTTCTTCAGGCATCCATAGGAGTCGACGACGAAAACCGACGCATCTTCACCCCTATGCACCCGCAGCCTGTGGGCTAGGTAACTTGGGTACTCCGGTGCTCATCAGGATAGTGACTATCCTAGTGTCTAGTTTTCAAGTCTCAACTTCCTAGCTACTCCGGAAGTGTCCTAAATCTACCGTTTTCTAAACTGTACTATTGCTATTGACTTTTACGCATTACGCGTGAGTGTTTCCACTCTGCACACGAATCCCGTGGGCCTCCCACTTCCTAACTAACGCTAGTGTAGTGTAGCCCCAGCGATGGCCTAGGCCTATTCTATTTCCGTGACAGTGGTCCTTATACCACTTACTTAGTATATGGTTTGCGTGGCCCCTAGGGCCTAACTGTATTACTTACCTGGGTGACTTAATGTATGCTTAAATAAGACTGTGTTGTACTCACCTCTAATCTCAAAGAGTGCTGAGGGTTTGACTAGAATAAATACACTTTATTTTATATATATATCTGTTGTGGTGTCCTTTCATTTGGTATTCAAGGGATTATATATGGTATCACAGCTGGCTTCACATGCCATTCAGAGTTTAGCCTAAGACTGCTCTTGTCCATGCTACCACTAGGATAGCTGGTCTATAAGGTTGACTTTACAACCAATCACCATAAGGGTATTTGGACTGATATAAGGTGTACACTAGAACTAGTGACATCATACATCAGACCAACTTCTCACAGTAATGTTAAACATTTGTTGTACACAATCAGCAAATTAATGCACACACTCAAAGACTGAACTTCAGACCAATTGGTTTTGTATAAAAATGTTTTTAGTTATTTTGTTTCCTAGAAACAAGCAAGCCTGGCACAGGTAAGTGATTTATACTTTGCAGTACTAATACAGTTTGAATTGCAGTTGTACATATAGTTTAATTACAGTAGAATTACTGGTGATGCAATACTTTGAAAGATTGTACATATACTTTGTATTGACTTTTCAATAGGATGTCAAGTAAATTACTTTACAGATTACTTTTCTTACACAATGTAGTATACCTGGATAATGCACTGGGACATTTATTTGGATACAGTTTTAGAGACTTTTATAGATTTTCCAACTCCACTTTCATAGAAAAACAGTCAATGTTATCCTATGAGAGAAAATAGTGTTAACGGTTCAGAGGTAAAGGTCTTCTGAGTGCGACCACCACTTGTAGAGGTAGGTTGGGATTGCTGGGAGTTGGTTACACACCGTCTGCTGGTCCACCCAAGGCCGTGGGACGTCGGGCGTCAGGTGCAGGGGTGTCGTTTAGGGTTGGATCTTCTTACCAGCTAGTGCTCGTGGTTGGGTGGACCTTTCGGATTAAGGCTGCAGGCATTGGCTGGAGGGAGGTCAGGGATCGCTGGATCTCGGGTCAGGACGCTGGGGAGACCTCCTTGTGGTGTTGGGCCACTCAAACTCAGGCCATGGGCGACAGACGCAGAGTGGTGCAGACTTGTGGATTTTGCAGGAGCTAGAGTCTGTGGATGAACAAATATAGTATTCACGGGGGAGACAGTCTTTTTCTTGGAAGGCAGGGCAGGTCCTCGGTGTTCTTGAGGTTGCTGGCTGCAGGACACACCAGAGTTACGCTTCTGCAGGTTCGAGATGGGGACAGGCAAGTAGGGCTGCGGCCAAGTCAGTGGGCGTCCTCCCCTTCTTAGCTTCAGCACAGCTGTTCAGTCCTCCTCCTTTTCGTATTGGTCATTGCTTGTCGGAGGAGGCAAGGTTCGGGAGTGCCCCTAAATACTAGATGAGTTACAGGTAAGTAAAGGTTGGGACCAATGTGTCCCTTCCTTGGGGTGGGTACACACCAGATTATGCCACCCTCCAGTGGGAGGGGGATATATGCCTCACTCTGGTTGGCTGAGTCCTCCAATTTGCAAGGTGGCGGGGACTGAGAGTTGTGCTTCACCTCGCCTCCCCCACCTGAGGGGTGGGGTTGACAAAGGTGGGCACACTTCTCTTCCTCACTTGGCTTTCCCGCCAATTCTCCTGCCCAAAGTGGGGGTAAGAACTAATGGGGCCAGTCCTGAAAGCAGCAACAGGCCTGGCAAAGCTCACTAAGGCGGCAAGCCTTTAAAGGTTCCCCTTCATGGACTCTGCCCATCCTTAGGGAGGAGGCTTGGCACATCACCTCAGGATGTGCATTGTTCAGACCCCCGAGTGCAGCTTTAAGATGCCCTCTGTGTGCATTTTGCATTAAATCCCACACTGGCATCAGTGTGGGTTTAATGTGCTGAAAAGTTTGATACCAAACTTCTCATTTTTTAGCTTAGCCCTTATGGTACTGTAGAGTTCGTAATGACATACTCCCAGCACCATATACTCTGCACTGACAATGTCTAAAGAATTGGCTTAAACACTGTAGGGGTACAGGGCTCATGCACCTGTGCCCTCACCACTGGTATAGTGCACCCAGCCAGGGCAGCAGTTTGTAGGAATGGCACACAGGGATGTGTACCATGTCGACTCTTCACTTTGTTATGCAGCACAACACGCATCCTGCAAAGGCAGTGTGTGAGTGTAAAGGTACAGGACCTCTAAGGGTGGCACAGTAAGTGCTGCAGCCCTTAGAGACCTTCCCTGGTCACAGTGCCCTGGGAACCTGTGGTGCCATTTACCAGGGGCTGACCTGTGGCCAGAGAGAGCCAATTGAGTTTTGTTTTCAATGCAGTTTTAAGGAAAGAACATAGGCCCTGGGTACCGGATTGGCAGGAGCCCAGGCACACATAGTCAAAGTACATCAGTAGTTCAGCAAAAAGTGGGCAACCATGCAGTAAGAGGGCACTTTCTCACAATAGTTTAAACATTAAAAAAAATCACAAATTAGTACTTGCCTGGTCATACAGTTTTCCAACGAGTTTCAAGTGTTTTTCTCCTCCCTCGTGAAAGATAACACCATTTCTCTGCTGTGCCATCAACAGGCATAGTGGAAGGGCAAGATCATGGTCAAGTAATGCATCCTTTAACCTCTGAGAAGATTTCTTTGTGTTTCGTATCTGTCCAAAGTACCCACCCTAAAGTCAAAATCAATACAAAATCAAGATTAGAGTTGGTTTATCTAAATGTAAAGAAAGCAACAAATAACGTACAACACCATGATCTCGTTTCTAGATATATACTGGAGAGAATTCAAGATAATGAAGATGCTTCATAATGGCACTGCATATGTTGATCTCGACTTTTATGGACTTCAAAAACTTCCAATTGACAGGACAAAAATCATCACAAAAAGCTGTTAATGGTGGCTGTGGGAAGCTGGTGTTCTATATACTGCACCAAAATGAAGTGCCCTGTGCAGGGAGTCCAGGCAAACGCCCAAAGGAAATATAGAGGCATACATGACACCCCAAAAGCTCTTTTGTGGTTGTGTGGGCGAGCAGTTAGGCATATCAGAGGGAAGTGCTAAGAATTTATTACATACAAAAAGGCAGTAAATGAGACACACTCAAAGAAATGTGACACCAATATATAAAAACAACACATACTTCTATAGAAATTTAGACACCAAGATCGGAATCGGAGAAGTACTTTTCGAATTATGAATTTTTTAAGTTTCCAAAAATGAACATTTAGTGCATTTTCTGGAGTGGCAATGCTATCCTACGGAGGAAAAGAACAAGTCACTTACCTTCGGTAACGACATATCTGTAAGAAACATAGGTTAGTTATAGATTCCTTACCTTAGAATTACCCCCAGGCGTCAGAATGGATCCAGAAGGTTTTTAGTCAGCAGTACCCCTGCGCGTCGAAAGGTGACATCAGTCGGCTCCAAGTTCGTCTTTTGCGTCGTGGTCGCCGGGATGACGTCGCGGTAGTTACATAGACGGTGCCCTCGCACGCTGACGATAGTTCTTTCTTTTTCCGTGCCAGCCAGTGCAGATCCGGAGAGAGCGGTACCTCCAGTCACTTTTAGAATGACTTTTTGCGGACTTTTGTCGACACCATTTGAGTCTTCATCTCCTGGTGCACGTCAGGGATGGCCAGCTTCAAGGCTTGCTGTTCTTGTAGCCGACTGATGTCCATGATGGATCTGCATCGCATGTGCCTGTTTTGCTTGGAATGCGACCACGACCGCAAGTCGTGCTCCGACTGCGGGACCATGAATCCGAAGTCTTTACAGGAGCGGTCCAAAAAGCTTCTCGAGGCCAGACAGTCTGCTCCGGGACGTTTGAGGTCCCGGTCGCGTGAGAGATCAAGGAGTCATCATAATCACTCTTCTTCCAAGTCTTCGCACTCTGGGTCAGGTAAGTTGAAGCACAAGAAGAAGTCGAAGAAGCATCGTCGCTCTGACTTCTCTCCGCCCATCGGCCGACGCGACGAGGGATGCGGGTGGTGCGGTTCCGCGTGCGCAGCCCGAAGGGTTGACTGGGTTTCCCTCCCTTCCCAGGACCTGGAGCGACCCCTGTCCAGCTTCGCCAATTTTACTAAAAGCGATGCATGCCATCTTTGGGCAGCCCGACTCTGCCGGCGCGGTTTCGAGCCCCGAGGACTCGCTGGGGGCCCTGGGCCTTCGATGTCGGCAGCTCTGGCCCCGGCGCTGCAGGGTCCCCTTGGATCCAGGCCTGGATCCAGATCGGTGCCGGTCGACCTCATTATACCTCCCCGGCGCCGAATCCACCAGCACCACATAAGCAGCAGACGCCGGTAGTGTCCCCAGCCGGCATCGACCCGGTCTCCGTCCCAATGTAGACACTGAGCCTGACCAGCGTAGACCGAAAATCGGATACAGTGCCAACAGGTACTTTTGTGCCCTTTTTCTACCCTGGCTCTTTTAGGCCAGAATTAGCAGCCAGAGATGGGAGGTTCATTTATGGAAATTCCCATTTTTGAAAGTAGGGAAGGAGAACTTCTGGGTGAAGTTCCCATTCATGTATTTGTTGTTTCTTTCTGCTGAGGAGATCCACAAAAATGTGGTCTGTGTCTGGAAGGTGCTCCACTAGTAGATCAGGGGCCTTCAAACTGGGAGGTGGGCACCCCCAAGGTGGGCTTCAAGCCATCCCAGGGGGGGCGCAAGGCTCTGGCCAAAAGATGCATTATACTGATAACACTGCTTTGTATTCAGAGGGGAGGAAATGAACGGCAGTAAGTCACTCTGTAATGTGCCATCACTAACATCTATTCTCCCTTCTACCCTGGGTGGGAGAAGGTGTCGGAAGGGACTCCAAATATTCTTCAGAACCCTACCCCCCCAGTATTAATAATCACACTGTGCATACTTTTACATGTTAGTAAGGCGTACTGGCAAGAATAGTATGTTTGGCAATCATGTATGTGGGCGCATTTTTAAATGGGAACAGAATTTATCTGCAATGTTTAAATAAGTCTAAACATATTTAAACATTGCTAGTTTAATTGAATATTGGAAAAAATATTTTGAGGGAGCCCCCCCAACTATATATTTTGTTGGGGGGAGGGGGGGGTTAGCATTGAAATGTTCGAAGACCACTGTAGTAGATGGGATTTTGTGATGAATTGCCCAACGCCAAATGGTCTGAGAGAGGCGTGAAAGTTAGTGTGTATCCCTCCTGTTTTTCTATATAGTACATTGTTGTCATATTGTCCATCCAGATTAAGACAACTTTCTTTACCATGTGCAGTAGAAATGCTTTCAACGCTAGTTGAACTGCTTACAGCGCTAGGTAGTTCATGTGATCGTTCTGCTATTTGGAGTTCCAAAGACCCTAAAGTGTCAATTGTTGTAACTGTGCCCCCCAGCCTGTGAGAGATGCGTCTGTTGTGAGCACGACTTGTGCAATAGGTTCGATGAACGGCTGCCCTTTTAACAAATTTTGTGTGTTCCACCACTGCAGAGAGCAATGAGTGTGTCTGTCTACCAACACTCACTAGATCGGTCAGCTGAGCCTGTGATTGATTCCACTAACGTGCTAAGCATTCTTGTAGAGGGTGCATGTTAGGTCTAGCATGAGGAACTATCGCAATGCATGAGGCTATCATCCCTAGCAACTGCATGAATGTTCTGGCTGAGGGATACTGGTGAGTTGAAATTGTTGTAAGAGTGTGTGTATATTCTGAATCCAGGATGTATTGGGATATGATAGAGCCATGTGAATGTTTAGAATGGCTCCTAGATATGGTTGTGTCTGATTGGGTTGAAGATGGGATTTCTGTATATTGACTGTGAATCCCAACTGATGTAGAAGACTTAAGGTAATTTGAGTGTGATGCACACATTTGAGATGTGAGTTGGCTTTTATGAGCCAATCATCTAAGTATGGGAAGACATGTATTTGTTGACACCGCAGATGTGCCGCTACTTCAGCTAAGCACTTGAACACCCTGGGTGCAGTTGTTAGTCCAAGCTGAAGCACTTTGAACTGATAATGATTTTTCCCTATCACAAATCCGAGGTATTTGCGATGCGCTAGGTGAATGGGTACATGAAAGTATGCGTCCTTTAGGTCTAGCATTGACAAAGTCTCCTTGTTGCAAAAGTGGAAGTATTTGTTGTAGAGTGACCATGTGGCAGTTTTCCAACAATATGTGTAAGTTTAGTGGTCTGAGAAACAATATTGGTCTTAGCGAGCTGTCTTTTTTTAGGAATTAGGAAGTATAGTGAATATACTCCTGTTCTTTGTTATTGTAATGGGACGAGTTCTATAGCTCCTTTTGTTAGAAGAGCTTGCACTTCTTGTTTGAGTAGATGTTTGTGTACCAAAGATAGTTTGTGAACACGAGGGGGGGGTTGTTGAGAGGGTTGATTGTGCGTTCCAGGCAGTAACCATGTTGGATAATATCCAACACCTATTTGTCTGTTATCGACTGCCAAGGAGCGACTAAAGGAACCTCTATTTGACGGAGACTAAAGGGCACCCATTGATTTTGCCACTCCTGTGTCCTTTTTCATTTTTTTCTAGCAACTGGTCTATTTGAGGTCCAAAAAGGTGTTCTTTGTTAAATGGTGCATTAAAAATAGTTTGTTGAACCTCTGGTTTAAAACCAGACATTCAGAGCCGTACATCCCTTCTTAATATAATGCTGGTATTGAGTCCGCTAGCTGCAGTATCCACAGTATCTAAAGCACATCTAATGGATTAATTAGAAATTAGCTTGCCTTCTTGCACTATTTCTTGGCCTTTTCTTTTTGAGTTCTTCTGGAAGATATTGTAATGATTCTCCCATCTCATCCCAATGTTCCCTATCATACCTAGCTAACAACCCTTGAGTGTTGGCTATTCTCCAAAGATTGGCTGATTGAGAACCTACTCTCTTTCCAGAGGCATCTGCTAACTTTGATTCCTTATCAAGAGGAGGTGCTTCTCCTGAGCAGTGTGAATTTGTTCTTTTACGTGCGTTTGAGACTGCTAAGGGATCCAAAGGCAGCTGACCCTTAATAAATACAGCGTCAGGTGGAGGAGCTATTTTTTTTTATCTTCTCTAGGTGTAAAGATATGTGACCTAACAGGCTCTTTAAAAGTTTTGTCTGCATGTCTCATCATGCCTTTTAACGTAGGCAAATACTGAGATGCTCTGTGTGAATTGGCCTAAAGTTTCAAAAAGGAAATAGTCTTCTAGGTCTTCTTTAGGTAAAGTGACCCCATGATAAGTGGCTGCTCTAGCAATTAACTCTTGATATGTGTTATCAGGAGGGGAAGGTTTGGCTGGATACAGATCAGGATCGGTGTCTCCCGGCGGGTCAAATCTTATAATTACCCCATGGGTCAAGTATCCGACCATCATCATCTTCATTATCAGCTACATCTGGCGGTGTAATATGTCATGGGTCTGATTATGGAAGGACAGGTAATGATGGAGAGGGTTGAGTGGTTGGAATATTAATAGGACTAGTAGCTATGTCCTTTTTCTTCTTCAGAGACATTCTATACTCAGTGTCTATCTTCCTTTTGGGAGGTGGTATCACTGGCACACTGGAAATATGTCCAGTTTGAGGGTTAATATGGATTGTCTTCTGTTGGGATCATGCTGGAGCATCTTTGTCCTTCGGTGTCGAATTTTTCAGGCTGAGCTGGATGTCCTTTTTATCTTTCGATGCCGAATGTTTCGGCATCGAGGGGTTATATCGGTTTGAGCCAGAACCGGAAGGCTTGACTTTCTGTTTCAGTGCCAAGCCAGAAAGCGGGTGCTGGAATCAGAATCTCCATGCATACAAGGGCCTGAAGCCAGGAGCAGCCCAGTAGCCTTTAGCTTGGTCAAAGTGGGTTTCATGGGCAAAGGGTCTTTGTTACTCACGGCACCCTGTCGAGATGGAACGTCATACAACTCTAGCTTGTTCTCTAACTCTGAATCGAAGTCCGGAACGGAAAAGGCCTTTTCCTCTTCCACCGCTATGGCTGCCATCTCTGTTTATTAGGCTTCTTCCTGGGAGATATCAGGAGTTTCTTCGGTAGACTGTCACTGTATGTCTCTGAGTCGAGCACGACAGTCTCCGAGTCTTTTTCGAACGAAACAACCGGCACACGTCACGGTCGTCTTCTTTATGCTCCGGGGAGA
Organism: Triturus cristatus; assembly: GCF_964204655.1. NCBI lineage: Eukaryota > Metazoa > Chordata > Amphibia > Caudata > Salamandridae > Triturus > Triturus cristatus. The sequence goes on from NC_140588.1 coordinate 925,546,476, forward strand.
GACAAAGGTTACAGACCTTATGAAGATCAGTGCACGGGTATTTAGAATGGCACTTAGGACAAAAAAGGAATAGCATCCGTTCCATCGGGGGAAGACTCGAGACTAAATCTTCAAGTGGAAATCAGAGAAGATCTAGGCCCAGAGGCCGTGTTTGGAGTTTTTTTATGGATAATTAACATTTTACGAAGATCTTCGGCATCCAGAAGATAGGAACGCGATCGAAAACAACACTGACAAGGGTAGAGTGAATTGCGAATCAAAGAGATCCCAATTGACGGTTTCGAATCAGAGCGCAGCAATACATGTCCGAGCCCAATGGCGGAAAAAAACAATGGAGTTGATGCCCATGCGCACTATAACCAAAAGGAGAAGTCACTGTATCTCGTGACTGGAAGAGACTTCTTCGAAGAAAAACAACTTGCAAACATCCAGAACCAACACTAGACTGCAGGATTATGCAAAGCATGTGTATCTACAGCACACATGCCTCAGACAGACATTTCTGGCTGGATCCACATGAGTGGGAGACCTTTGCTGCATAAGTTGACAGCGAGCAAGATAGGATCGATGGTCATATCGAAATTATTATGTGCAGATGATGTTATAGTGATCAGCCAGACAACAATCTGCCGGCAACAACTCAGACCAGCTATGCATATATGTAAGAACCTGGCTCTATATATGCTGCACCAAAGTGAGGTACGGTGTGTATACAGTTGAAGAGCCCCCAAAGGGGAGGGGGCGTGGCCAACTGCAGAAGGCAATGGCCGCACGGGAGCCGAGCTCCGCTGCGCCACTTCCGAAACATCCACATAATATTTGTTTGCCCCCGCCGGATCTCCTCTACAGAGTGCCCATTAGAACCTGTTGCTGCTGCCCGGTTATCCGGGGAATTTTGGGCCAGATCCGAGGGCCCCCCGTGACAATGCGACCGCCGCTCGCTCTTCCACCTGCAGCAGCGCTGGAAGGGAGACGCGCCTCGGGGGAAGAGTGCTAATTGACACCGTGGCTGAGGCCTGTGCCAGGAGTCGTCGCTGTGGAGGCAGCGGGTCAACGCTCACTCCTCGGCGAAACCAGGGGCATAAAAGTCACCTAGTGGAGCTGCCCTGAAGGCGGGTGCTCGGCAGAGGGGGGGCCAAATCCAGCACCGGCCGATGCAGATTTTCCTCGGAGCCGCCATTATCCTCCCCCGATTGGGTCCCAGAGTACAGAGTGGAGCTTCCACGCGGGCCCTGGAGACGGCCGTTGCACCAGACTCACCCGCCCAGACCCATCCGGATGCAAGGCAGCAGGTCGCCGTCGAAATAAACGTCTGCTAGTGGGCCTGGTGCGGTGGGCCACGGACGGGAGCTCCTCCCTGAGAGTGGGAGGGTGTGTGGGACACCTCGCGCCACTGCCCCCGCGGTGCGCTGGATGAACTGTTGGGCCACATCGTCCTGCACACTACGCGATTTGTCTCCCCAGCCTGGGTGTGAAGAGCAGGGGGGGGGGGGGGGGGGGGGCGATCTGTTACACAGCAGCCATATTCCCCTGCAGAGAGAGGTGACGGACGATCCCTTACCGAGACGGCCGTATAGCACCCCGGGGGCAGTGAGAGAACGGTGATCCTGGCTGTTTACCTGCCCTGGGGCTGAACATAAAGTGGAGGCAACGTGAGCATTAGGTGGTGGACAGTTAGAATTGAGGCCCGCAGGCTGAGGGGGTCACCAGGGCATTCATCTACTAGAGTGCTGTGCGTGGCTTGGAATATCGACGCTGCTGTGAGGTGCTGCCTAATTGTACACCAGCTCGGGGGTTGGGGTGCTTCCTGCCAAAGCAGACAGGCCGGGTGGGGAACCCCACTGCAGGCGGCGATGAGTAGCTGGCGTGTCCTGGCCCTTCATTGAACCCTCCCTGGCGGAGACAGCATGGCGACGGGCCGCAGCGGGCGAAGTGCCACGCAGGCAAAACTAGACAAGTATGCGTGGCAGAAGAGCCAAGCGGAAGACCATGGCATTTTGCCGGCGATAACCCCCATACAGACTTACCTCGAAACCCGGATCGACACGGTTGCCTTGATCAGCGAAGACATGCAGAAAATGGCGGACCGAGTCAGCTCTGTCAAAAACATAACAAAAGACTGGTGAGTGACTCGACCCTCCTCAAGAAACAGGTGACCAAACTTCAAACTTCCCACGAGGTGCTGGCTCTGCAGCTCGATGACTATGAAGGCGTAATGATGCGCAATAACGTTCTGATTCTTGGAGTTCCGGAACGAGCGGAGGGGCAGGCTGCTGACCTTTTCGTTGAGGAGCTGATTCTACAACGACTTCAGCAGCGGGGTCTGTCCAAGTGCTTCTCCATTGAACGAGCTCACCGGGTGCCTGGGGGTAGGCCCCCCCATCCCCGACCACTTCTCACTGAAGTGTTACAATTTTGGGGCCGAGATGCTATACTCCAAACTGCACAGGTGGACCCCCTGTGACAATCGAGAACAGTAAAGTGTCCTTTTTTCCGGAATTCACCCAGAGAGTCCAAAAACAACGTCGTAGCTTCCTAGACGTGAAGCGCACCTCAGAGACCAAGAAATCAAGTACACCATGTTGTTCCTAGCAAAACTCCGGGTTGAATCAGATGGCAAGTTATGGTTCTTCACGAGACCAGAGGACGCCTGGGACTGGCTCGACGGCTGGCGTACAGTGGGCAAGCGCTCACACAAATCTGCACCTGCGGCAGGCGCGGACGGCGACAGCAACAGTGGTCCCCTTCTCATTCAGGCTCAGAGACACAGAACCCGAAGGGGTGAGGATGGACAAGGGACAAGTAAGAGGACCCAACTGATCAGACTATGCCTCACGTGCTGCAGATGAGCTTCTATTGCTGTAAACACCCCCCCCCCCCTTTTTATTTTGTTGCCAGACTACTGATGCTCTTTGACTTTATATGCTCTGGGGCCCTGCCAATCAGGATCCCAGGGCCTTTGTTCTTTCCCCAAAACAAAAGACCAATTGGCAACTCTGGCCACAGGTAGGTCCCTGGTAAATGGTACCCTATGTACCCAGGGCACGGTGAACAGAGAAGGCTCCTAAGGGCTGCAGCACCAATTGTGCTACCCTTAGGTGCCCTGTACCTTTTCACAAACACACTGCATAGCAGGCTGCGTGTCTTGGTGCAGATCAAAAGTGAAGAGTCGACATAGCACACATCCCTGTGTGCCCTGCCTACCAACCACTGCCCTGGCCTAGTTCAGTCACTCCTCTAGCTGGGTGCACTATGCCAGTGGTGAGGGCACAGGGGCATGAGCCCTGTTCCCCTTCAGTGTCTGAGTCTATTCTCAGACATTGTAAGTGCAGCGTACCATTAAAGAGTATATGGTGCTGGAAATTTGTCATTATTTGTCTAATACTCTGCGCTCTCTCCACTGGCTCCCTGTGCAGCAGAGGATTAGATTTAAGGTTCTCTGCTTTGCATTTAAAATCCTAAAGGGTACTCCCCCACAAATCTTGGAGAAATTGCTGATCCCCTATGTCCCCTCTCGCACTCTTAGATCGCTAGGCCAGAACTTAGCAGTGGTCCCGCGTTTTAAGTTGAGCAGAATTGGTGGCCGCTCCTTTCGAGTCCTGGCAGCGAGTTGGTGGAATTCTCTTCCTCCACAAATCCGGGCCATCGATGAGCTCCTTCAGTTTAGACGGGCTATCAAGACCTTTTTATTTGTTTAGCTTATCTGTTGTGTCTCGTCTTCTTTTGTCCGCTTGTAGTGCTGTGTTGTGTTTACCTTCTCAAAGCGCCAGGACGCCCCTTTGCTGGGGCAGCTGTGCGCGGTACAAATAAAAATAACATAACATTACGAACTCCACAGTACCATGATGGATACACTGAAGTCTGGGAAGTTTGGTATCAAACTTCTCAGCACATTGCACCCACACTGATGCCAGTGTAGGTTTCAATGTAAAACGCACAACAGAGGGCATTTTAGAAATGCCCCCTGAACTCAACCCACAACCAGTGTCTGCATAGGCTGCCACCCACCAGACATGTTGCTGGACCCCTGGGTCAAGAGCCATCCACTCTCGAGGGCCTGCAACAATGCACATCCTGGGACGAGGTGCTAGGTCCCCTCCCCCAGGATGGGCAGGGGAAGCTTCAAAGGCCTGCCGCCTTTGTGAGCTTCTCCAGACCACTTGCTGTACTCAGCAACTGGTCCCCACTGGTTCTGCCCCCCACTTTGGGCGGGAGAACCGGCGGGAAAAACAAGTGAGGAAGAGAGGTGTGCCCACCTCTACCAACTCCACCCCTAAGATGGGGGGAGACGAGGTGAAGCACAACCTCGAGTCCCCGCCGAGGATGGGGGGACCCAGCCAACCAGGGACAAGCTCCTGTCCCCCTCCCACTGGAGAGTGTACCCACCCCAGGGAAGGGACCCATTGGTCCCTGCCCTTCACCTACCTCTAACGCCCCTAAATGTAGTATTTAGGGGCACCATGAACCTTCCTTCCTCAGATCCAGCAACCACAAAACAAAGAGAAGAAGGACGAGAAGCCGTACAGAGCTAACAAGAGGACGACGCCCACAGACTTGGCTCGAGACCTAAAGGCCTGTCTCCCCTCGAACCTCCTCCTGCAAAATCCCAGCATGTCCAGCAGCCAGCAACCTCAAAAACCCCAGAGGACCTGTCTGCCATCACTTTCAAAGCGGTTTCTCCCGTGAACACTGGACGTGTTTGAACTGCAGCTCCTGGTGCCAGCCAGGAGTCGCGAATCGCTCACACTCTGCACCCGCCGAATCCGGCCCGAGCGGACAAATACCACGAGGAGGTTCCCCCAGCGATCCTGACCCCAGATCCGGCGACCCCTGACCTGCCTCAAGCCTCCTGATGATGCCTGCAGTCTCAATCCAGAGGACCCCCCCCTAATACGACCAGAGCGGGTCAAAAAATCTGACGTCCCAAGGCACCCCTGCACCCGATGCCCCACGGCCTTGTGTGCCCAACCCAGCGGTGCCTAACCAACCCTCAACATCCCAACTTACCCTTCGAAGTGGTGGTCACTCCGGGAAGATCCTCGTCCCAGAGCTTTCAGTGTTTCTTTGTCACAGAGAATCTCTGTTGAAATCAACAGCGCACCCGACCTCAAAACAGCACCCTGCACCCGGCCGTCCTAGTGCCGCTGAGGGTGCCCTTTTGTTGCTAACTTGGTCCCCAACTTGCCCTGAGCTTAACCCTAGGAGCTGTGCTCCCACAACCCCGTGGCCTGCTTGCCAGCAGCCACCAACCGGAGCCCCCCTATCCTCCATAGGATAACATTGGGCCTCAACACTCTGCACCCGGACGCCCTAGTGCCGCTGAGGGTGAAACAAAAGTGCATCACTGACCCTGGGGGACCCCCGAGTCTAACCCCAGAACCTTAACTCCCACAGTAGATTACTTACCTGTGAACCGATAACCTGTTTTTCCTCCATAAGGTAACATTGACAACTTTCTTCCAAAAATGTTCTAAGTGTGGAGATTTGAAATCTAAAAATATTCTTTAAAGATCGCACAAATAACCAAAACGTAAATATCCCAGTGCTGAATCCAGATATCCAACACTGAGTAAGAAAAGTAACGTACAAAGTGACTTACCTGTAATTTACTGAAAAAGCCTATTCATTTCAATGCACTGTTTTTCTTCCAAAAAACGACAAAGTGTGGAGTTTGAAAATCTAAAGGTATTCTTTAAAAATCATGCGAATAACCAAAACGTACCTGCTTACCTGTTTTCAGGAAATGTCCCAGTGCTGAATGTAGGTATCCAGCACGGAGTAAGAAAAGAAACGTAAAAAGTAATTTACCTGTAAAGTGTTGCAACCTACTGCATCTCCTGTAAATCAAACAAAGTACAAATTATATTGCATTTTCAAACTGTTCTACAATCAGCAACTTATTACTGTAAAGTATTTTATGCTTACCTGTGCCAGGCTTGCTTGGTTCGAAAATAAAACAGTATATTTTTCATACAAAAACAATTGGCCTAGAATGAATGAATGAATGAATGAAACATTTATAGAGCGCGTGCTCACCCGAAGGCATCCCAGAGTTCATTTCTTGTGTGTGAATGAAAAAGTTCCTAGCAACCATGACGGAAAGTTACAATTCTATTAAGGACGCGGAGGTGAGGATTATGCTCCTCTTTCTTTTATTTCCATTACTCAGCAACTTCAACAACAAAAAACTACAAGCCCCATTATTCTTGTAGTCCACAGGGCAGACTCCGTCCACCAATCAGCAGTGCTCATTGACCACGAGGGGGTGCAGTTGCCAATACCCTTCCTCTTTCTTGACTGCGACCGTCACAACACCAAAGATCCGCAGTCTGTTTTGGCACCTTCCGACCCCAAGGGAAGCCAAAAAGGAGAACTAAATGAAACCATTCTCCAAACTGCGTGAGGCAACCAATGCCACAGAGCTTACTTTAAGAATAACCAGCAAGTGAAGGACATCAGTGAGAAATCAAAAGGACAATACTTATCCCATACTTTGAGGAATCCACCATAACTGTAATCAGATGATCCATACGACCACTGCAAATATGGGTGGGAACAGAGCTCATTGAGCCTCGTGCGGGAATAATCCTCGCCTCCGTGTCCTTAATAGAATTGAAACTTTCCATCATGGTTACTAGGAAATTTTTCATTCTATGTCAGGACTGGAGGCGAGGATTATGCTAGTTGTACAAGTTACTTACCTTCGGTAACTATGTATCGGGTAGAGACACAGTCTAGCCAAAGATTCCTTAATTTAGAATATCCCCAGGCGTCAGATAGGATCCGGAATTTTTTTGCAGCAGCACCTCTGCGCGGCGGGGGACGGCGCCGCATGGCTCCGCCCTGACATCATGTGCGGACATGACGTCAGCGGAGCCATATAAGTCCCTCCTGGCGCGCTAACGTCAGTTTTTTTTCTGAGAAACTTTTCCGCCCCACAACGCGGAGCCACTACCAAAAACTTAGAGAGTATGGGAACAGTGTGTGAAAAAAGATGAAAATCAGTGAAACAAAAAGAATCGAATGTGAGAAACAGTACCATAACGGACAGTGACAAGCACTGTATACTGAAAACAATTGAAGAGAAGAGCAGAGTAGTGCTCTGAGAAGTTGCCCCGCGAAAGCGAAGGCAATACCCTCCCCTGAGGCAAACGATACATGAAAAGAATGCCAAGGCAGACTACAGAAAGTCTGCAATCATAGACCTAAGCTTGAAAGGCAACAAGAACCTGAACCACAATATTACAGACGATCCACCATGGGTTGGCAACACAAGGCATGCCATATCCCCTGTAAGAGAACTACTGGACTGAGGCAGAGTCAAAGAGACCCCAAACCAATTGACTGTAGTAGAGTCAAAGACAAGAGACCCCAAAACAACAGAGAAGGTGGGAGGGAGGGAAGAAGAACATTAGAAGGCCCCACACAGGGTGTAGGAATGTAGGAGGAGACATGAACCCTCCGGCCCATCACGAGAATGGGAGGAGGAGAGCAAGGAAAACAAAATGAATCATTCTCCCAGGGAGGGAGGATGAAAGAGGTCAACCCGCAGGGAGACAAAGCTACCCAGAGGGAGGCAAGCGCATAAAACCCAACCTGAAAGGTCCTCGCAAAACAGGGAGGACGGGCAGGCGTTAAGGAAGTAAGAGACTGTAAAAATCTAAAAAAAAATGAAATTTATGGCAGGCTAGGCAGGAGGCGGTTGACTGCTGAGTCCGCATGACTGTCAAAAAGGGATACGCCATCAAACGGCAAATCCAGTAGACTCTCCCGAATATTTTCAGGAAAACCACCATCACGCAGCGATGCATGGCGGCGCAGAGCAATGGACCTGGCCACTGCCCGACCCACAGAGTCGGTAGAGTCCATGGCTGATCTAATGGTAAATTGTGCCATTTCTCAGCCCTAATGAATGAGACGAGCCAGGTCAGTACGAGAACCTTCTGAAGGAGAGGGAAGAAGACCTTCAACCGAGTCCCAAAGGGCAAAAGTAGCCCATGCAAACACGCAAGTTGTGTTCAAAGTACGGATGCCCGAACAAGTGGACTCAAAAATATGGCGGCCAGAGGTCTCCAACCAGCAAGACTCCCTAGTGGGAGGCAGTAACAGGAGAGGAGAGGAAGGCTGCATGGCGAAAACCACCTGGACAACCCGGCCCTGAGCCCCAGGATGAAGGGACAAGCAGACCGGGTCATCAGGAGCCGGGCGATGTGCAATGGCCCTCTCCACAGGGGTCACCCGAGGAGGGCCGTGCCCAGAAAAGTCAAATAACGACCCGCCAAAAGGCAGCAAGGGCTCTCCCTCCACCTCACCTTGGTTGAGGATATCCAAAAACGGATCTGAAGTCAAAGAGACCGAGGGGGGCTGCAAGTGTAAAAGGGTTGAAGCCTCGCGAACAGCCCTCGCAAAGGTAACACTAGCCTCTGTAGCCATTCTAGGTGGCGATAGCAGATCATCTGTAGAGGACGGTTGAAGGCTAAGTCGTCCAACAGAAAAAAGAGATGCCGCAATCGGATGAGCAGGGAGGCCCTGGCCAGGGGGCAGCTGAGACACAGGGCAAGGAGACACACCTGGGTTTTCTAGGTCCGCGTCCCCTTAAACAGAGGAATAATAGGGACTGGTGCCATCCCCGACTGCGAGTCGGCGTCATATTGACGTCGAGAATAAGCAGAGGTGACTTGGCCCTGGTCTTGGACCGGCGTCGACTCACCCTCAACTGAGCCCTGTGGAGAGGAACGATGTCGACACAGAGTCGATACCCTCCGTGCAGCCACCGCCGACGTCGGCGCAGGAAGCCACAAAGGGCTATGCGGTGACATAGCAGTAGGGCTCAACCTCTGACTGGGATCCCCCTCCAGGACGCGTCTCGATAGCGCACCGACTCCTGAACCGAAGTCGAGGGACTCGGCCGGCGCCGAGGGAGAACCCGTCTGCGAAGATCCGACCTGAGTCCCTACCTCCACTGTGGTGCCCGAAGGCACGCCAGGGAGAGGAGGTGACCCAAAATTGGAGTGCAAAGCCTTAAAATAGGCTTCTATCTGGGTCGGAGTCGCCCCATCACCCGGAAAGGGTGGTCATAAGGGGGTCGACTCCTGGGGATCAGCGACCGGCAAGAACCGGGAGCAGAGAGACCCGCTGTCACGGTGAAGTGAGGCCGACTACCTCCGTGACTTGCGCTTCCGCTTACCTGCGTGAGGCAAACTACGTCCGCGAGAATGACTGTGACCGGACGCGAACAGAAGCCCCAGCCCGAGAGGGAGAGCGGCGTGGGGGAGCCGAGCAGGACATCCGGGCAGCCAACAGCTTCATCTGGCGCTCCCGCAGGGACTTCAGCCTCATTTGCTGGCAGGCGCCGCACTCCTCGGAGTCATGGTGCACTCCTAAGCACCACAAGCAAATCGCATGCAGATCGGTCACCGACATCTGCTGCACGCACGTCTCACATGTCTTAAAGCCCGAAGGCATCATACACTGTTCCAGAAGGCCTTGGAAACAGGCCAGGTGAAAGGAACTGCTTAATCCTGGTTCCGCGCCGGGACGCGGAACAGAAGGAAACGGACGTCAGCGTACCGGGTGAGACTTATATGGCTCCGCTGACCTGTTCATGGATGACGTCAGGGCGGAGCCATGCGCCGCCGTCCCCCGGTGCGCAGAGGTGCTGCTGCAAAAAAATTCCGGATCGAGTCTGACGCCTGGGGATATTTATAAGTTAAGGAATCTGCGGCTAGATGTCTATCAGATCAAAGCTTATCCACCACCAACGACGCCATATTCAAGGCTGGTTTAAAATTGAATCTTTAAAACAGTCTGAAGACCAGTCTGCAGCGTTCAGAATGTCTTCCAATCTGGCGCCCAAAGAAAAAGACTTGGAGGCCATAGCTCCTGGAACAGTGTGTCCCCAAAATGTGAGACGTTTATACCCGCTTCTTGCATCAACCATCTGATCCAACGAGCTATTGTTGGTGGCAAGACCGCTTTGAAGGGTTTCTTTAAAGAAATCAGTAGCTGGCTTTCGCCCAGCAGTCGAGTTTCCTCTGTCATCTCATACTCTGAGGCATCTCACAACACACAGCTTTGGGGATCTGTCAAAAGCTGGATAGGACACTATTCTAGCGTCAGATTTAGTCATACACGTTACGTGAAACGTAACACCTCTGGGGTAAAAACACGGCCAGAAATGTCTAGCGCTGTGACATCTGATACACGTCGTCAGGACAGCAAACAAAAGCATAGCCAGTTTGGCTGAGAGTTCATTGCAGGAAAGGTATCTATTAGCGTGTCAGGATTGGAACAAATGTATTACCCTATTGACATCCCACAGTTAGGAATACCGGGGTTCTGGAGGGAGCGAAAGGCGGATCCCTCGCATTAACTGGCAAATCAGCGGGTGTTCTCCCACCGGGACTCCCGGAACTGGGAGGTGTCCATCTGAAATCGCCGACCTATAGGAATTGACGGTGCGATATGCCAGGCCTTGCGTTGCCAGCGAGGCCAAGAAATTCATAATTGTTACCACTTCGCAACCCATGGGATCGTGATCGTCCTGAACACACCAATAAACCCATCTGGACCATGCCGATTTATACCACTTGTTAGTGCTGTCTGACTAGGGCGCTCCCAGTAATGCTTGAGCCGCGGCCGATAGGCCAGAGAGTCTCCAACGATGCCGGAAATCCGCCACGCTACCAAGGGCATCCGTCCTTGATGGACTAGAGGGTGTGGATCGCCTTGGGGATTCTTCAGGAGAAAAGGATTTTGGGGTAGGAGGATTGGAGAAGCCCAAGAAAGTACAAAAAGAACTGGAAACCACACCCGAGACCTCCAATACTGAGTCATCAAAACCGCCCTTGCCTGCTGTCTCTGGACCTGCGTCGTCGTGCACCTCATGATCATGGCAAACGGGGTAAAGGCATACCGCGTCTCTTTGGACCAGTCCTGGAGGAAAGCATCTGTCGCCTAAGCGAGGGGATCCGGTTTCCAACTGAAGAAACGCGGAAGCTGGTGGTCCAACCGGGATGCAAAGAGGTCCACTGAAAAGGGACCCCACAGGTTGTAGAGGCGTTAAAGTGTGAGGGTGTAGCTGCCAAAGACTCATGTCCGACCAACTCCTGGAGCACCAATCAGCTATGACACTGGACTCCCCCGGCAGGTATTACGCCGTCACGTAGCCGCTGTGGGAAAGGCAAAAGGTCCAAAAATCCTTGGCTAGGTCCGCCAACGCTTTGGACTTCGTCCCCCCTAGATGGTTGATGTACCGGACAGCCGATACGTTGTCCATCTTCAGAAGCACGTTGCAGGATGCTTTGTCTCTCGTCCAACACTGTCTTGTGAAGGATCCCGCCATCAGCTCTAGGGAGTTGATGTGGAGTCGACCTTCGTCTGCTGACCACTTTCCTCTGGTAAAGGAGTCAATGGGCACCACTAAGTATGCATCCATTAAATCCAGCCTGACCATCCAATTGTCCGGCTGAAGTAGGTCTCGTAGTAGATGGATGCCCTCCATCTTGAAATGGCGGTATACCAGCCACTGGTTGAAGTCCTTTAGATTGATCACAGGACGCTGACCCCCATCTGTCTTGTCGACCAGGAAGACAGTGCTGAGGAAGCCCCTGGGGAGGAGATGTGTGGGGACCACCGCTTCCAACAGATCCGTTACCTCGATCTATGAGGGAAGACTGATTGACTGAAAAAACCAACAGTCGAGGGCGAACGTCCTGCACTGGGGCACCGTAGAATTCTATGTGTAAACCCTGAACGGTTTGTAACATCCAAGCGTCGGAGGTAACAACCCTCCAATTGCTCACGAAAGCCGCCAACCTGCCACCCATAGGGAGAGGGAGGAAAGTCTCACCTGAGTTAGGCACGTTGTTGCCTCTGCCTGTTCCTCTGCCACCACGGCCTCTAAAGCCTTGGAGCGACTGGGAGAACTCTTGTCTGCCCGTGTCTTGCTGCTTCTTGCCATTACCTCTCTGAGGGCCTTGAGTGAAATAGCGGCCGGTCGAGCGCCCTCTGCCACGGCCGGCCCCAACGAAAACCTTCGGGTGAAACGCTCGCTTTATCGAAGATTGCGCTTTATCAAGCAACGTGAAGGTGGTTACAAACTTGGTCAATTCTTTTATAAATGGTTCTCCGAAGAGACCGCCTTGTGCCACCACTACTGCTTCCGAAGTGGCGAGGTCTCCCAATTTCTACTTTTATAAAAAATGAGCATCTCCTTTCTGAAAAAAGGGCGCAGTTCGCGTTGCTTAAGAAGACAATAGCGCGCTAAGCCCAATTGGAGACTCTTTCCGGTGAAATCGGGGTACCAGACGCTCTGGCCTCTTCCGCCAACTCTAGAACTTTGGTACGGGGGCCTACGATGTCTAACAGTTTATCTTGACACGATCGCCATGATCGGTCAATCCCCTTTTTAAGGTTCGTGAATATATTTCTGCAGGAGGGTGGCCATCCTAGGGTCCATGTCTGGAGTCAAGGCCACTTAGCCCGGCAGGGCGTGGGCACTCCGCCTTGAGGCAAGCCCTCACTTCGTTCTCTAGGGGTTTACGTAGGCGTCCTGCCACAAATGTGGAAACTTTAGCGGAGGGAGTCCATTCCGATGAACGGGGGTGGACGAGGTCACCGGGCACCAACATATCCGATTGTTCCCCACCCTCCGGAGCGTCAGTGGCTGAAGGCTCTGCGGGACACTAAGGCCTGGACGTGCCAACCCCGTCCGCGGACTCGCTTACTGGGGGGGGGGGGGGGGGGGGGTGGAATATAGTGCGGGTCCCCTTCAGAGCTGGCCAAAATCGCCTTTTTAGGGGGAGTCGAAGGCTCCTAGGTAGACGTGCTTTTGCGATTTGGGGGGTGCTGCGCCTGGAAGGCGAATGCATATTACACAATGTGCTGCTCAAATGGCCCATGGCTGCAGAAACTGCCTGGTGGATGGATGCGTCCACCGCGTCGCAAAAGTCATTGTCTAGGGGGATGACTTGGAGGGATTCTTCTTCAGTGTACTCCTCCATAGCTGGTGTTAAGATTGCGACTATTAGCTGAACCACAGTAGCAATAAGACTAGGCACCCTCCAACGCTCTATGCGCCAGTAGTGGGACTACCCTTCAGGGAGGGGCCTAATCAGGGCGTGACTAGTCACTATTTTGGGACACACAAAGTGTCAGCTGGGTATAATCCCGCAGGAGCGACTCACCCTTATCTTAACGGGTATCTCCGCGTCTGGGCGCCCCCCCACTAGAAACCCCCGGTAAGAGCTGGCAGCGCGCTGCAAAACTGCTGACAAAAAACTGAAAAAACTCACCGGGTCGGCGTTGGTACAGACCCGTGGTGCGGGCGTAGCGCGAGAGTTAAATCTTTGAATACAGACTTGCCGAAGCAGGCGTAAGGGCTTCCATTGCTCGAGGCCATGTAGCGTGGGCGATCGTCCGGTGCTCTCGGATCCCGCTGCGCCTAGCGCGCCGCGCATCAGAAAGACGCAGACAAGCGCCCCCTGGCTTGAAGACGCAACACCGCACTAAACCTCCAGGGGGGCCGCAAGTGGAGGTGAAAGCTCCCGCTGCCCCAGCCTAACAAGAACGGAAGAAAAACGCTTCAAAACCACTCACGCGTAGCATGTCATTGCGCAGCAAAGGAAAAATACAAGATTAGGCGAAGACGACCAGAGCAATTACAATAGAACGAAGCTGTAGTATTAACCAGCGATCGCGCAGTACATAAAAACAGCATATACAGAAAGTGTACAGAGAAATACATATAAACAGCTAATTAACTATAGAATGGCTCCCGCCCTGAAGATAGAGAGGAAAATGGCACTTATCTTTGCTGAGAGCAGGAAAGAAAGAGGAAGGGTATTAGCAACTGCACCCCCTCGTGGTCTATGAGCACTGCTGATTGGTTGACGGAGACTGCCCTGTGGACTACAAGAATAAGGAGACTTGTAGTTTTTTGTTGTTGAAGTTGCTGAATAATGGAAATAAAAGAAAGAGGAGCATAATCCCCGCCTCCGGTACAGACATTGAATTCATTGCTGACTCAGTGTGTACAATACTGCCTTACTGCTCGACCACTCTACCACAAATAGAGAGTAAGGTTCTATCCAACTTTAACCTCTGCCTACCTCTGGGTCACCTGGACTCTATACACACTATACCTCATATTGGTGTAGTATATATAGAGCCAGTTTCCTACAGGAACCCAGTGCACACTCAGTCAAAGATGCATTACAATCAGGCAAAAAGTGTGGTGGGGGTGGGGGTACTGCAAAACAAACCCACTTTCCTACACTTGTCTCTTTGGGTGAATGAATTAATGCTGGCACTGGGGACAGCATCCAAAGGGCATATTTTCTACCACCCTTGATGAATCGTGCATTCCCCAATCAGTCGATTGCACACATAGCCCACCAACTTATTTGGCGGTTTTCAGTTTAGGTTTTTCTCTCTACGCATGTTGTCTGTAGACTGCTTTTTCTACAGAAATGACAACCAAGTAAAATTTCGGCATCGTTTTCAGTGTCTGCAGAGCTTCAGCAGTGCTTTCCAGGTCAAACGGCGGGGAAAGATGTTAAGTCTGAAGATGCAGTGCAACTGTAAAAAAGAGAACCGCACAAGGACATTTTCAAGGCAACAGGAAGCCTATAAAGGTCCTTGGAGGGCCTGGGGGAAAGAATCTTAAGAAAGCGAAAAAGCACAGCAAAACAAATAAAAGCGAGATGAGAGAAATTGAGAATTTACAAAGTATTTTGGACCCAACCACTAGATGGTGTAATAATGTACAACATGTGAATCCAGAAAAGATTTGTGCTGTGAAAATTGCAGTAAGAAAAGAAAGGACTATTAGGAATGGGTTAACATTAACTTCTCACCTCAGCTTTCAACTGCTCACCGCCAGTCATAGCATCTAGCTGCTCCATTGTGATTTCCTCAGTAATTTCTATGCCAGCCATTTTTTGCACAACTTCCTTCAGAATGAGTAGATCAAAGCTACAGGATGTGAACAGAATATAAAAAGCTGAATACACTGAAGTTGCTGGTGTATGCCACATACAAGTAAACAATTAATGTCTGTACAACAGATCTGTCAACTTGGAAGTACAACATTACAATGTCAAAGCCATTGTAATTGTTTTTCTTCAATGATACCCAGCCAAATAGTTACAAACCCTAAAGGTAATCTTTTCTCCGATTTTGATTTTTCTTTCAAATCCCCAACACCTCACCTCAAAATATCACATCACTATGCCAGAAACTTGCCCACAACATTTCCACAGTTTTCAAAGGCTCAGAGTATCATTTAACTGATCTATGAGGAATGGTAACCAGTTAAAAATAAGTAGCCCTTAGGCAAACACCATCCATCAGACGTTTTAAATTAAAGCAAAGGAATTCACCTTGTAGGCAATTATAATCAATGCCTATATGTATGTAATGTCACGATGGATGATAAATAAGGTAGACAGATTCTTTAGGAAGTTACGGCTGCAATTTTGTAACATGAGTACAATTATTAAAAGCTAATGAATTCATGGAGGTGGATGCATTTATCTGAGATTTATCAATGATATATCACTTTTTGTAGGGAAAATGCTTGTTTGGTTTAAGGATTCATTGAGAATTATTTGGTAACTGGCTGTTCTTTTACATGATTGTATAACCCTCAACAAGTCTTGAGGATTGTCCTGTAAAATAATATGTTTGGGACCGAAACACTGACAGTCTAAAAGCTTTGTAGGACATTACTGTGTATTATAAAGTAAAATTTAAAAAGTAGCATATTAACAGAAGAACATTAACTTTCCAACAGGGAAAAGGGTGTGTTGCTTATGGTCTCAATGTAGATTACTCTGAAGAAGAAGAAAATAAGTTACTTGCCTGTAACTTTAGTTCTCCAGTTTTGGAAACTTTCATAGATTCACATGCTTGATTGAATCATTCCCCGTCGTAAAGGTGACTATCCCCGGTACATCAAAATAGCAATGCAAAGCTATTACAAACTAGAAACTAGGCCTAGGCCCATTCCAGTTTTGTAACATATCCACCTCTTTTTGTAAAAGAGCCCAAATAAAACACACAACCAATCAGATCAGCCTCACGCTCTAGAACCCTCCTGAGAGAACCTCAGACCTTCAGATTGTAGTAGTAGTAGTGCCATAGGATAACCATAAAAGTAAAACAAAAAGGTTGAGCTTTCCCAGGGGAGGAGGGTGAGTCGCATGTGAATCTATGAAAGTTTCCAATACTGGATAACTAAAGTTACAGGTAAGTAACTTATTTTTTTACTCCAGTATTGGAACTTTCATACAGTCATGTGCTTGAATCAGAGTAGCTAGCAGTTATGAGCACATTTCTTCCTCTGATCTTCTTTAACAATAGTACATAAGCATAGAAAATAAATTGGAAGAAAAATACAGGAAATAGTTTATTCAATTTACACTCTGAATTAAAACAAGCATTTAGTCTTAAGCGTAATCATGCAGAAATTTTAAAGAATCAGCAGTAAAGCAATAGGCATCTTCAAAGCTTATATACAGACAGTATAGCCAGAAAAAATACATTTAACAAAGAATGTGCGAAGATTTAGGAAAGGAAAGAAAGCCCAGATGAGACGGAAAGCTCACCGCTATTGAAACAGGTTCCTCAGGACTGCTTGGCCCACTGCAGTATCACTGCGCGTCGAAGAATCCAAGCAGTAATGTCTGTTAAAAGTATGGCTACTCTTCCAGGTAGCTGCTCTGCAGATGTCCCGGATAGGTAGCCCAGCAAAGAGGGCCGTAGAGGAAGAGACTGCCCTCGTGGAGTGAGCACAAACCTTTCCCTGGAGGGGTTCTCCAGCCAATTGATGACAATACCAGATAGAGCTGAAAATCCAACTTGCAATGCCTTGTTTAGATAGGGGAAAACCCTTACGAGGAGCACTATAAGCCCCAAAGAGCTGAGGTGACTTTCTAAAGTGTTTAGTTCTATGGAGATAAAATTTCAAACAACACTGAATGTCCATAGAATGAAGTGATTTCTCAGCCGGTGTAGTAGGCTGAGGGAAAAAAGTCTTAAGAACCAGAGGTTCATTCAGTTGAAAGTCCGAAGGCACCTTAGGTATGAATTTTGGGTAAGTACGAAGAACCACTATCATTTTTTAAATGAAGAAAAGGCTCCTGGATAGTGAGTGCCTGCAATTCACCGACCCTTCTTGCCAATGTTAGAGCCAAAAGAAAAGCCACCTTCCACGACAGGAATTTATGGATAGGTTCGAAAGGATGTTTCATGAGCTGAGCCAAGACCACATTAAGGTGCCAGAGTGGAGGAGGAGGTTTGACCGGAGGGAAAACTCTAAACAGCCCTTTCATAAATTGCTTTATTATTCTTGCTGACCTAGAGAAGGGCCTGAAGATGTTCTTCTGAAACGAGAGATGGCTGCAAAATGAAATTTAATGGATGCGTGAGCTAAGCCAGCCTTGGCCAAAGAAAGGATTTAAGGAAGAATCTCTTGAGCCAAAGAAAAGAAAGGATTAACTACTGATTCTTGGTACCAGAGACAGAACCTCTTCCACTTCATTCGGTATGTCTTGTTCGTACTCTGAGCTCGAGCTTGGAAAAGAATGTCTACACTCTGTGGACAGATTCAGGTCAATGAACTCTGTGTTCAGGAGCCATGCTGACAATTGAAGAGATTTGGGATCCAGATTCACCACCTGGCCCTGGGACATAGTCAGCAATGATGGGATAGGATCCAAGAGAATTGGATGTCCCACCGACATAAGAAGCTCTGTGTACCAATACTGACAAAGCCTAGACGGTGCTACGACGATCATCTTGCAGGGTTCCGCCTTCACCTTCATGAGAAGCCTTGGGAGAAGAGGAATGGGGGAAAAGCGTAATCAAAGGCGCCTGACCATGCAATCGAAAACGCACTCCCCAGGATCCCGGATGGTGATGCCAGCTTGCGAAGTACTGGCATTTCTTGTTCTCTGGTGTCACAAACAGATCTATGGATGACTTGTCCCATAGCCGGAAGATGTTGTCCAGAGTCTTCTGTTCCAGCTCCCACTCATGGCAGACTGACTTTAGTGTATCTGCTGTCTTGTTGAGATTTCCAGGAAGATGCTCGGCTTTCAGCGAAACACCATGCAGGATCGCCCATTCCAAGATACTTTGAGCTTCTACAGACAACAGACGGGACCTTGTGCCACCCTGTTAGTTGACGGAATGCATGGCCGTGATATTGTCTGTCCTGATAAGAACCGATGAGTGTGATTCTCGAGAGAAACGCCTGTAGGTAGATTGATGTGCAGAAGACTATGATGCTGTTGTCATCAGCCACTTATTTAAAGGTCCTGTAAGACCGCTCCTCAACCCTCTAGAGACGCAGCTGTTGTAATTATCCGAGGAGCTGGGGTGGCCAGAAAAAGAGAGACCTTGTGAAATGTTCGCCCTGTGAGTCCACCATGAAGCGGCTTGTCTCATTGATGCAGTTACCATGATCATGTCCTCGAAAGATCCTTCTACTTGACACCACTAAGTCCAGTTGCTCCTGAAAAGGTTGCATTTGTAGCCTGCAGTGGGGTATCAGAGGAATGCAGGACGACATGGATCCCAGAAGGGATTTGTAGAGAAGAACTGAAAGTGACTTTCTTTTTAGAAGTAGACAAGCCATTGACATCAGTTTGACTGGTCTTTCTAATGATGGAAACCCTCTGTTCAGGGACGTATCCAATATGGCTCCCAGAAAAACGGCAGTTCTGGAAGGACCCTAGATCCTTGAACAGCTTTGTGCAGGCTGGCTGGCTGTTGCTTTGAAACAAGCTTCTATCAGTCAGTCACCTAGGTAGGGAAATACCTAGAGCTGCTGTCTTCTGAGGAAGGCTGCCGGAGACAAAATGTTCGTTAAGATACTTGGTGCCGATCTGAGGTAAAAAAGGAGAACTTTGCATTCAAAGAGGCTCTTGGCTACCATAAAGCGAAGAAACTTCCTGTGCGATGGATGAATGGGAACATGAAAATAGGCTCATCTAGGTCTAAAGTGGCCATGAAATCTCTGGAAATTAGAAGTGGAAGCATGTCCTGTAAGGAGATCATTCGAAATGACTGCTTGATGAGATAGGTGTTGAGCACCCTGAGATCTAGGAGAGGGCGCCACTTCTTGACAGTCTTTCGAACCAGAAAGAATCGGGGGTAGAATTCCTTTCCTCTCTAGGATAACGGGACTGGTTCTATTGCCCCCTTCTGTAACTTTTCTTGAACTTCTAGGCACAGGAGACGTAGATGTTTTATCAAGTGCCTGCGAGGAGGGGTGTTCGGAGGAGGTTGAATGAATTCCAATGTATCGCCAAATTGAACCATGTTGAGCACCAATTGATCTGTAGTTATTTTTTGCCAATTTTATAAGCACAAAGAAATCCTTCCCCCTACAGGTGTTTGGTGTCGGGAAGGAACAGTAGCCAAAGCTATTGACGTCTTGAAGAGTCCTTCCCCGGATGTCCTGCTCTGCCTCTGGGTGCCGATTTAGAATAGGCTGCAGATTGACCTTGTCGCTGGTTGTACTGCGGGCGATAAGACTGTGGCAGGTGTATAAGAGGAGTACTTATATGTTGGTAACCTCCTCTGTACGAAGGAAGCCCTCTACCCCGGGCTCCACGAAAAGGAACTTTACGGTATTGGAGCGCCCCCAACGACTTCACCGTGTGTGTGTGTCCTTTTTTATATCCTGGAGAGAGTCATCCACATGCTTTCCGAAGAGAGCTTCCCCATCGAATGAGAGATTCAGTATTTTATTCTGGACCTCTGGTCTGAACAAGGTTGCTTTAAGCCAACCCTGGCGAAGTAGGACTGCTGCTCCAGCCAGAGATCGAAAAGCTGTTGTAGCAATGTCCATTGCACAATCTATGACCTCCGAGGAAGCCCTCTCTCCTTCCTGGAGGATCTTTTCAGCCTCAGTCTTACTTTCCTCAGGAAGTTGATCGATGTAAGGAGATAAATCAAACCACATCTGCCGATCGTAGCGGCCCAGAATAGCTGAGGCTTTAGCGGCCTTGACCACTAAACCGGACATAGAAGAGGGTCCCTTGCCTGCGTTGTCCATGCGTCTGCCTTCCTTGTCCTGAGGCGTAGTGAAAGGAGCTGCTGGATTCTTTGACTTCCGCTGCGCTGCCTGCGATATAACGAAGTCTAGTTTCAGGTGACTCACCAGGCAAGCCAGGCTATCTTCTAGGACCTTATATTTTTTCTCCAGTCGTGGAAGAACCGGAACTACCATGGCCAGTGTTTTCATGACTTTAAGACCCTCATCCCATAAATGACAATGGAAATGGCCCGCACAGTCTTCTTAAAGGGCTCCTTAAAGTCATATAAAAAACACTCAGTCTGCGAAGATGGCATTGGCAGATCAAACCTCTTGGCCGCCCTTTCCAGTAGATTGTGGAAACCACCTATTTACCCTGGCGGAGAATCCACAGGAACCGTTGAAGGGGGAAGAAGGAGTGGGGGTAATATAGTCATCCCATTCCCTATGTGGGTCTGGAAGAGCTGTGTCCCCCCGATTGTCATCCGAGGTATCTTGGTGTTGGATAAACGGCGGCGTTGGTGGAGGTTCCGCTATTATTTGCAGCGGGGGTGGTGGTACTCTAGGAGTGGAAGGCACTGAGTGTTGCCTTGTGGGAATTCACGCCTGATCCGGAATCAAGGATAGAGTTGGAAATCTTCTCTTGTAGTCCAACAGCATGTATTTTAAGTCGGAAATCAAAGAGGAAGGCACATAGACCACCTCTTCCTGATATTTCCTATGGTATTCCTGGAGAGGATCGTAGTAATGTTCTTCTTCGTAACCTTCTTCAGAATCATCCCCCTGGCACTTAACGTGCCACTCTGAACGGCTATGGGCATAACCAAAAGGTCCCTCCTCGTCTGAATCCTCCTCTTCCAGGTGATGACAAGGTAGTAAAGGAGTCACCTTGCTAGGTGCAGTGACTTCAGGAGTTACCCGACGCTTCCTGACTTTCTCCAGAATATTTCACTCCCGTCGACGAGGTCATCGACGATGATGATGATATTTCCATCGATGGGGCTGTCGGCGATACAGTCTACGCCATTGCCATCGTTGTTTGTGTAGCCGCCGGTTTCGTCATCGCCGATGACAGCTTCATCGTCACTGCCGTTGTAGCCTCAGTCATCGATGGAGCCGCCGACACCAGTAGAGTTCTCAGCGACGATCCAGTCGTCTGAACTGTTATAAGCTGAGGAGACTGGCCTCTGTCACTCCGCGTCGATGATGGTTTCTTAGTCTACTTTTTTGTGTAAGGCTTCGTCGACGCCGGCAATTTCTTTGACTGTTTTCCTCAAGTGGAACAGAAGGAGGTTTTTGGAAAGTTTTTCTTCCTTCGGGAGGAGAAGGAGGAGGAACAGAGCTCGCCTTTCGTACTCCACTCTCTCCTGTCAAGTCCTTTCCTCTCCTTTTCACCTTGGTGTGGAGATTTAGTAGGACTGAGCCTGTCAGACCCATGGGAGGTCTTTTTAGAGGCTTTTTGAGGGCGCTCCTGTGAAGAATGGGGGTCAGATCGCCCTCTTTTAGCAGATCTTCTAAAAGACGAAGCAGATGAGGCCTCATCACTGTCGTCACTGGAAACAGGCTCTCTCCTGGATTTTAACTTCTGGAGCCAGGTAAGGAGACGTCCCTCACGATCCCCCAGGGTCTTAGTGGAGAAGGTACGACATACCTTGCAATCCTTGGCTATCTGGTCAGGATACAGTCAGTAAATACAGTCCTTAGGAGGGTCATCCACATAAAGCCTCTTAGAGAAGGTGGCACAAGCTCTAAAAAGGCTTTTTCTCCTTGTCGGCCATAGGGAATTGAGAAAAACCAAGTTGTAGAGTAATCTGGAATATAAAATAGTTGAAATTAGCTCACAAGAGTAGTAGAAAAATGAATAACTGAGCAGAGCTCAGTGGAAACCCCCTAGCACAACTTGCGGTAGAAAATCTGAAGGTCTGAGGATCTCTCAGGAGGGTTCTAGAGGGTGAGGCTGATCGGATTGGTTGGTTGTGTGTTTTATTTGGGTTCTTTTACAAAAAGAGGTGGATATGTTACAAAGCTTGAATGGCCCTAGGCCTAGTTTCTAGTTTGTAATAAATAGCTTTGCATTACTATTTTGATGTACCGTGGACTCCCATCACGACGACGGGGAATGATTCAAGCATGTGAATCAATGAAGTTCCAATACTGGAGTAAGTAGGATTACAAGCATGCAAACTATCCTTCAGCTACGAGGGCTATTTATTACTGTGAGGAAATGGGGTCTATTATATGGTGGGGTTGTACAACTTCATAGACTTACCACCTCTTTAGGACCCTTTGGTTTAGTTTGTCAAACCATCAGCTACTAAGAGATACCCCTGGTACCTAAGGCATAGGTTCTGAAGAGGGTCCCTAATGGCTGAAGCATGTATAATGCCACCCTAAGGGACCCATATACAAACTGCATGCAGTCTGCAATTGTAGACTGCATATCATGGTTCGAACTATGACTGAAAACACAATATGGCACACTTACTGTGTGCCATGCCAAGGTCCCTGCATGTAATATATGCGAGTCACCCCCAACAGCAGGCCTTGTAGCCCTAAAACAGGGTGCAATATATTACATTTGAGGGCAGATATGCTCCTGTACAGTCTTGTGCAATTACTAAATGGCACAAGTGAACAGGAAAGCCATCTAAAGTATATGTACTCGGCAATGGTCCTTACGGGTTGCCCAGCAACGTGATCGTTTTCCTGAAACCTATAGTGTTTGTGTGAGAAGTTGGCCTGGCATATGCTGTCTCCTAGTTATAGGGGACACCTTGCACCAGTCCAATTCGACTCTTATTGATGATAGGTTTAAGACAACCTTAAAAGAAAGCTATCCTAGTGGTAGCTGTGGAGAGCAGCCTTCAGGCTAAGTCTTGGAGTGTTAAGCTTATTGTTTTACCATAATAACCTCTTGAATAACCAAATGAAAGAGTAGCCCACACAGTTATATATATAAAATTGAATATGCTACTTACCAGTATGCATCTGTTCTTGGCATGTAGGGCTGCTGACATTCATATCTGTGCATAGATCGCCGCCTAGTGTTGGGTCCGGATGTTTGCACGTTGTTGTCCTGGAAGAGTCTTCGAAGTATCCTGGGATAGGTGACTCCTCCCCTGGACTACAGTGCGCATGGGCATCCTCTCCATCCTCAGATTGTTTTTCGCCATTGTGGCAGTGATGGAGTAGATACAGAAAGTGATGACCATGCTTACAGTAATTCTGAGAGCTGCAGCTGCTACAGGCGCCGGGGAGGAGAGAGGGCGATATGAATGTCAGCAGCCCTACATGCCAAGAACAGATGCATACTGGTAAGTAGCATATTCAGTTCGAGGCATGTGGGCTGCTGAATTCATATCTGTGCATAGAATACATAGCAGTACCTCCTATTAGCGGCGGCTACCAGTGCCAGCTGCAGCGGTCTGAAAAAGAGTTTTGAGAACAGCCTGTCCTACAGCTGCCTGCTGTTTTGAGTGTACATCTACACAATAGTGTTTGGTAAATGTGTGTGTAGTGGACCAGGTGGCTGCTCTACAGATATCATGCAAAGGGATGTTTCCTAGGAAAGCCATGGAGGCCCCTAACTTACGTGTTGAGTGGGCTCGTGGTGGAATCGTTAATGTGCGTTTAGCCTTTTGATAGCAAATTTGAATACATTTAACGATCCATCTGGCTATACCTGCTTTGGAGATAGCGTTACCTTTGTGGTGTGGGGCAAAGGCAACGAAAAGTTGTCTTGTCTTCCTAAAGATCTTAGTCCTGTCGATATAGTACATGAGGGCTCTCTTCACATCTAGTGTATGGAGTGCTCTTTCTGCGACAGTCTGTGGGTTTTGAAAGAAAACAGGCAGTTCAATAGTTTGATTCATGTGGAACTGCGATATCACCTTGGGCATGAATTTGGGGTTGGTACGTAGTACGACCCTGTTGGCGTGAACCTGTATAAATGGCTCTTGAACGGTTAGTGCCTGGAGTTCACTAACTCTTCTTAAAGAAGTGATGGCTACTAGGAAAGCTACTTTCCAGGTAAGGAATTGAATCTCGCATGAGTGTAGAGGTTCAAAGGGTGGACCCATGAGGCGTGTGAGGACCAAGTTGAGGTTCCACATTGGGGCCGGTGGGTGGCTTGGAGGAATTACTCGTTTGAGTCCTTCCAAGAATGCTTTGATGGCAGGCACTTTGAATAAAGAGAGGTGCTGCCTGTTCTGGAGATAGGCTGATATTGCGGTCAAATGGACACGTATAGAGGTGTACGCCAGATTGCATCGGTATAGGTGTAAGTGTTAACAAATTATGTTTTGGATGGATGCGTCTAGCGGGTTAATGTCATTATTATTGCAATAAATGACCAACCTTTTCCATTTGGCTGCATAGCAAGCTCTGGTAGTGGGTCTTCTAGCTTCTTTAATGATGTCCATACAGTCAGGTGGCAGGTTTAGGTAGCCAAACTCTAGGACTTCAGGAGCCAGATCGCCAGGTTCAGCTGTTGCGGATCTGGGTGCTGAATCTCTCCATGGTTCTGCGTCAAATGCGCGGGTTTGATCCGCAGCCTTTAATGCGGCACCACGGAAAGTTCGAGAAAAGTGGTGTACCATGGCTGTCGTGCCCACGTTGGAGCAACCAGGACGAGTGTCAGGGAGTGTTGTCTGAGTTTGCGAGCCACCAGCGGTATCAACGGCGCTGGGGGAAAAGCGTACGCAAATCTGCCGGACCAGTTCATCCATATCGCATTGCCCTGCGATTGTGGATGTGGGAACCTGGCGGCAAAGCTTTGGCATTTTGCGTTTTCGCTTGTGGCGAATAGGTCTATCTCTGGATGACCCCATTGCTGGAAGTACGGTTGGAGTACTGATGGGTGTAACTCCCACTCGTGCATCTGGTGGCTGTGTCTGCTGAGCAGATCCGCCATCTGGTTGTCCTTGCTGGGGAGGTGTTCTGCCATGAGGAACATGTTCCTCTGAATGGCCCACTTCCACATGCTCTGAGCCAGATGAGACAACTGTGGAGAGTGTGTTCCTCCCTGCTTCTGTATGTAGTACATGGCGGTCATGTTGTCCGTCCGGATCAACACGACTTTGTTGCACAAGTGTACTTTGAATGCTTTCATTGCCAGGAAGATTGCCATCAATTCCAGAAGGTTGATGTGCATCTTCTTTTGTTGTATTGTCCATAGTCCCTGCACTGTGTAGTTGAGTACATGAGCTCCCCATCCCTGGAGAGACGCGTCCGCTGTCAGTATTATTTGTGGAACAGGCTCTTGGAACGGTCGGCCCTTGCAAAGGTTTTGTGGATTCCACCAATGCAGAGAGTTGTATGCCCGACCGCTCACCAACACTAGGTCTTTCAACTGTCCTTGAGCCTGATTCCACTGACGTGCTAAGCACTCCTGAAGCGGGCGCATATGTAGTCTCGCGTGTGGGACTATGAAAATGCGCGGGAAGGGAGTGCTGTGGTTTGAACTTGGAAATCAGCATTTGCATGCTGTTGATTCTCACTAAATTTGGCTGAGCTGTGGCCGCCAGAGTGTCTATAGTCGCACCTAGGTACTGTTGTACATGTGCGGGTTGGAGATGGGATTTTGGGTAATTTAGTGAGAACCCCAGACTGTGAAGGAGGTGAATGGTGCGGGACATGTGGCTGGCACATTGCTGGGCTGACTTTGCTTGAACAAGCCAGTCGTCCAGGTAAGGGTAGACGTGTATGTGCTGCCTCCGTAGATGTGCCGCCACAGTAGCTAGGCACTTCGTGAAAACTCTGGGTGCTGTTGTCACGCCGAAGGGAAGGACTTTGAATTGGTAGTGCTGCCCCTGAACAGTGAACCTGAGGTATTTTTTGTGTGAGGGGTGAATGGGTATGTGGAAATACGCATCTTTGAGGTCCAGTGTGGCCAGGAAGTCTCCCTGCTTGAGCAGCGGGAGGACTTGCTGTAAAGTGAGCATGTGAAAATGCTCGGAGAGAATGTAGCGGTTCAGGGGTCTCAGGTCTAGTATAGGTCTGAGTGACCCGTCCTTTTTCGGTATTAAAAAGTACAGGGAGTACACCCCCGTACCTTGCTCGTGGACGGGTACGACCTCTATTGCGCCTTTTAGTAGCATACTTAGCACTTCCTGCTGTAAGAGCGTTAAGTGCTCTGAGCACATAGGACGGTGTTTTGGAGGTATTGTGGGTGGAGTTGAGGTTAATTCCAGGCAGTAACCGTGTTTGACAATATCTTTGACCCACCTGTCCGTGGTGATGGAGTTCTACGTGGACAGGAACCTTTGTAGCCTTCCCCCGACAGGTGTTATGTGGTCGGGAGGAAGGGAGAGGGCGTCACTGTTTGTTCTTGGGGGAGGACCTGGTGTTGCCGTATCCGCGTCCTCTGCCCTTTGTGCTTGAGCCACGATAACCACCCCGGGTGTTTTTATCGTAGGAGCTTTGTGTGTTTCCCTTGTTGTAGGTTTGCTGTGACCCCTGTCCTCTACCTGTTCCTCTATTTCCGGGGCGACGAAAGGAGCCGCTCCGAAAGGACTGCGTTTGGAGAGCCCCCCATGGACTTTGCAGTGTCTGTGTCCTTTTTTATTTTCTCTAGGGTGGTGTCAACCTCTGGCCCGAATAAGTAGTCGGGGTTGACAGGCTGGTTGAGGATGTTATTTTGTACCTCAGGTTTGAATCCGGAGATTCGCAACCAGGCATGTCGTCGCAACATGACGCTAGTGTTTATGGCTCTGGCAGCTGTATCCGCGGCATCCAGTGCACACTTAATGGATGCGTTTGTGAGGAGTTGTCCCTCCCTGATGAGGATCTCTGCTCCTTCTTTGAATTGGTCAGGGAGATGTTGGAGTAATTGTTCTAATGTGTCGTAGTGTGCTCGATCGTAGCGAGCGAGGAGCGCCTGAGTATTGGCAATGCGCCATATGTTAGCTGCCTGGGCCGCAACCCGTTTGCCTGAGGTCTCTAGCACCTTGGACTCTTTGTCCGGGGGAGGAGCATCACCTGTTTGCGAGTGTGCCCGTTTGCGAGCATTCGCAACTACTATGGAATCCAGAGGTAACTGGCCTCTAATGTAGGTAGGGTCCCCAGGCGCCGACCTGTATTTCTTGTCGATCCTGGGGTTTATTACTCTTGCCCTGGTGGGTTCCTTGAAGATGTCCTTTACTGGTTTGAGGACACCCTTCAACATGGGTAGAGTTTTTATATTCCTTTGAGGATGCGAAAGTATCCATGAGAAAGTCGTCCTCGACGGTGTCAGAGTGGAGTTGCACACCATGATTGGCCGCAGCACGTTCAATGAGGGCGTTGAATGCGGCAGTGTCCTCTGTGGGAGACGTTTTTGCTCCATAGAGTTGCGGGTCCTGTGTATCCATAGGTGCACCCGAGTCGACAGGGTCATCCCAAGCTTGGTCAGGGTCCTGTTGGCCTTCAGGGTCCATCTCTCCGGGGTAGGGGACGTGGTCACCCATGTAGTCCTCCAAAACGTCTGTTTCGGAGTGTGTGGGAGAGAAGGACTGTGGATCTTGGTAAGAGGAATGGAGTGGTTCGTAAAGAACTGGTCCCGAAGCCACTGGCAGATTTTTCTTAAGCGGGATCCGGTAGGAGTCCAAAGCTGGCTCGGAAGTTATTCTCCTCTTGTGGAGCATCATCCTGCCGGTGTCGGCGTCGATGATGTGTGATGGAGACGTCTCTGCAGGAGAGCGTTCGGCAGGCGTGATCGTGGTGTGGGTGACCCGTGTTCTGATTTGGAACAGTTTTGGGGCCGTGGATGGCGGCAGGCCAAAAGTGATGTTGGCTGGTGCCGAAGAGGCTGTTGGAGCTTTTATCGGCTCGAAGCCTGACGTGTCCTGGAGGACTGCTTTGTGTTTGATGCGTTGCGCAGCAACGGACCGCACCTGGAGCGCCATCGATTCCTTTGCGCCGACCGGTTCTGTAGAGGCGGGCGTGGACTTCTTCGGCGCCAGTGGGTTATCGAGTCGAGGAGCGGTAGTGGCCGTCGACGTCGTTGATGATGATGAGTGTGCCTTTGGTGGTGCTTGTGAGAAGTTGGCCTGATGTATGATGTCACTAGTTATAGTGTACACCTTATATCAGTCCAAATACCCTTATGGTGATTGGTTGTAAAGTCAACCTTATAGACCAGCTATCCTAGTGGTAGCATGGACAAGAGCAGTCTTAGGCTAAACTCTGAATGGCATGTGAAGCCAGCTGTGATACCATATATAATCCCTTGAATACCAAATGAAAGGACACCACAACAGATATATATATAAAATAAAGTGTATTTATTCTAAGCAAACCCTCAGCACTCTTTATGAGATTAGAGGTAAGTACAACACAGTCTTATTAATGCATACAGTAAGTCACACAGGTAAGTAATACAGTTAGGCCCTAGGGGCCACGCAAACCATATACTAAGTAAGTGGTATAAGAACTAGGGGTGGGCGGAATTTGCGGAATTAACCTTCGCAAATTATCGCAAGAATGTTTAAAATTATCGCAAACAAGCAGAAATATCGCAAAGATGCGGAAGTTTTTTTCCGGCATGTTCGCGAGATTTTCTGCATGGTTGCGGGTCGCCAACTTACCCATGTGGTTGCTTGCGGGCGCGGCCATCTTGTTTTGAGTTGTTCTCGCGGTGCATGATCGCGAGAAGAAAGACGTGATCGCGCGACGCATGACGTCACTGCGGGCGCGAACTGTCGCGAGACAGCGCAAATGGCTAAAAACAATACAACATCTCATGGAGAACGCGACCGGATCAAGAAAACTTGTCGGCGAACGCAGGGATTCAGGTAAGGCGATCGCGCGCGCGCGAGAATGTATCATTTCACAGCGCGAGCAAGAAACAAATTATCGCCAAGCTGCGGAAACCGGAATTTTTGACATTTTCGCGCTCTCCGCGGAACGCAAAAATGTCAAATTATCGCAATTTCCGCGAACGGAACGAAATTTTTGCCCAGGCCTAATAAGAACCACTGTCACGGAAATAGAATAGGCCTAGGCCTAGGGAATCGCTGGGGCTACACTACACTAGCGTTAGTTAGGAAGTGGGAGGCCCACGGGATTCGTGTGCAGAGTGGAAACACTCACGCGTAATGCGTAAAAGTCAATAGCAATAGTACAGTTTAGAAATAGATAGATTTAGGACACTTCCGGAGTAGCTAGGAAGTTGAGACTTGAAAACTAGGCACTAGGATAGTCACTATCCTGATGAGCACCGGAGTACCCAAGTTACCTAGCCCACAGGCTGCGGGTGCATAGGGGTGAAGATGCGTCGTTTTCGTCGTCGACTCCTATGGATGCCTGAAGAAAGATGCTGACAGGCAGTCAGGGGAGAGTGTCCGGTGGATCCCAAGGCTGGGATCAAGAAGAGAAGAAACCTGCAAGCAGAGGGGACAGAGTCAAGGTCACTAGCCAGTGACCACGTGGAACCAGGAAGGAACCAGGCGATGTCGTGAAGAGTTGCAGGTGAAGGTGAAGCTTGTCGCTGCAGCCAGGAGGACCAGGAAGCGTCGAGGACGACCAGGACCAGGAGGCGAGCTGTCCCACGAAGGCTCTTGCTGTCGGCGGCGTCGAAGTTGGACTAGGACTCACCAAGCCTTGGTAAGCGGAACCCACGAAGAACAAAGGACTTGCTTCTGGTGCAGACCAGGAAGGTCTGGGGTGCTTCTTCTTTGCAGAGAAGCGGGAGCCAGTCTGAAGGAGCCAAACCAGCGCAGAAGATTTCAGGGTGCGTCGTCACAGAGGCCACTAGCCAGCGGGCAAGCAACCGGACAGACGCGGCAAGCAGGAAAATGCTGAAGGGCCCCACGCAGGACTCGTGGAGTGTGGGGGGCTGATCTTCGGTGCAGATGGTGCTTGGGGTTGGGGCTTCTCAATCCCCGGTGCACAACTTCGAGGGTACCTCAGAAGCTGCGCTGTAAGTTACTAGCCACTTTTCCCAGGTAGCCGGTCCCACGTCGCTCGTCGCCTCCACGGATCTCAGCTCTGCTGCAGATGTGGATGAGGGTCGGAGAAGTCTGGAAGTCAAGGCTCTGGTCGGGCTCTGCAGTCGGTTCCTCGTAGAACGGTCGCAAAGCAAAGGGTAGTCTCTTGATGGTGCCTGTTTGCACAGGGTAGCCACTCCTTGGCTACAAGGGAGATTCTTCAGTCTTCTTCTTTCGTCGAATGTCGAAGGTCCAGAGTTTCTGTTCAGTTTTGCAGGTTCAGGATAATCTAAAGTCTTGAGGTCCAACTCCCACTCTTATACTAATCTGGGGGGCTGGGATACCTGCTAGGTCACGCCTTATGGGTGGGACCTGGGAGGGGGTGGTTACACCCACTTCCCTTTGTCCAGTTTCGCGCCAGAGCTGGGGCTGGAGTGCCCCAGCGCCGGTTTGAACTGGACTATGCAAGGAACACCTTGTGTGCCCCAGGCATGTCTCATTCCTTTCAGCCCACCCTGCCCCAATACACTAAAGGCTGTCTGGGGAGGTGCTAGCACCTCCCCAAGCAGGAAACCTATTGTCCAGGCCTCCCTGGCTGGGATCACTCCCAGCAGCAGGAGGTCAGACTTGTGTCTGTGGCAGCAGCATCCATTTTGTGATGCTGAGGCTTTGGTTAGAGATAAACAGCAAAGTAGGATTTTAACATGTCTCTCCCTCTAGAAGGGAGGAATAATATCCTCATCACCAGAAATGGTATGGGGGTATTATTCTAAAGTGTTAGACACCTTACACGACATGTTTTGATAAAGCCAAACCATAGTTACCATAACCGTTTAAGATTATAAGGCACTTTAAGAGTATATGGTAGGCTATATCATAGAACAGCTATAAGGACATGGTTCCGAAAGCTGCAGACAGGCTCAGCTTATGCTAGAGCACCATCTCACATGTTACCAAGCACTCTGCCTCCAGGATTGTCAAGGCCTGCCATAGGAGTGACTGATAGGTACACATGTGTCTATATATAAGGTAGGTATAGGAATACTACACCTAAGCAAGGGGTGATTACACGACCTTGCCCCAGCTGAGTGATCAGCCAGTTGTGTCTGATTGGAAGGCCAGACCAGGGGTGGCATAATACATGCTGCAGCCCCTGGGAGGCCTAGGGTACACCTATGCCCTGGGTACCTAGGGTACACTGTACAGGGTCCAATAAGGTGATCCTTACCAATTGGTTATGTACCTAGGGTACATGGAGTCCATTTTAAAGAGAGAGCAGACAGCCTGAGACCCTGAATGGCAGGATCTCAGGCCAACTAAGTCGAAAAACCAGCTAGACACTAGGCAAAAAGTTGGGGGTAACCATAGTCAGATATCCACCTTCCTACAGTGCTGTCGAATCGGTGTGAGATGCAGCAGGCAGTTTGACCTTTGGGGTCGGAGCCGATTGTTTCGGTGCCGGGAGCCGAGCAGGTTTGGTGGCACCGAAGGTCTTTTTCCGTGTGTCGGCGCCGACGTCGGCTGCTGCAAGCTCGGCACCGAAGTCTCGTTTGGTGCGGTCGGTGCCGACGGGTTTTGCTGGCGTCGAAGGTGTGGTGGGCCTCGATCCGACCAGCGTCACTTTTGGTTTCGGTTTCTGGTGAACCAATACAGCTTTCGGTTTCGAAGAAGGGAAACCAGCCGTTTTGGGTAGTAATGGCTGCCGCTGAATGTCCGAGGCCGGGCCAGAGGGCGGGGCCGAAGAACTGCGGGAAAGGTCTTGGGTAAGGCCCGAAGGCGATCCCTCGACCGGAGCCATAGACTGGCGCACTGGGATATCCTCAGTCTGTACGGGTCGGTCTTGCTCGTCACCGGAGCTACTCTCTTCGGCCCCTAAGGCCTCATTGTAGTCTCCTACCTCGGTGTCGGCTTCATCTCTGTGAAAGAGTCGTTCTTCGACGTCTTCCGATCCGGAGTCGTGTTCGGAAGCGGGGCTGGAGGGTAGGTTCTCCATGTCTTCGACATCTTCGTCCTTGGCGCTGAAGATGTTGGCCGGGGCCGGTGCCGCTTGCTGCGCTTCGAGTCTCGCTGCTAGTCGATTCCGGGGAGTCTTCTTGGATCGGAATCGGGCACAGGCCATACACGTAGACTCGTCGTGATCCGGTGAAAGGCATTTGTTGCACACCGGGTGGACGTCGACATGGGGATATTTCGCATTGCATACAGGACACCGCTTGAATGGTGTCCTCGATTCCATCGTCGATGACGGGTCGATGGTCGGGTAAGATGCGAAAAAGTTGGTTCTGGAAGTTAGTAAACTAACAAAGATACTATCGATACCGATCGGGAACAGTACCGACGTGAACTAAAGGCCTTTTGGCCTGGAAAAAGTTTTTCCTAACTTGAGTCAAGATAAGCACATCCGAACCCAATGGCGGAAAAAAACAATCTGAGGATGGAGAGGATGCCCATGCACACTGTAGTCCAGGGGAGGAGTCACCTATCCCAGGATACTTCGAAGACTCTTCCAGGACAACAACGTGCAAACATCCGGACCCAACACTAGGCGGCGATCTATGCACAGATATGAATTCAGCAGCCCACATGCCTCGAACATATGTATTTATTCTAGACAGAATCCCACAGTCTCTTTATGAGGCTAGTGGCAAAGTTACAATTCAAACAAACATTTATAAACACAATAAATAGCACAGGAATCACAGGGCCCCAGGGGGGGACCAAACCATATATCAAAAGGAATATGCTACTTACCAGTATGCATCTGTTCTTGGCATGTAGAGCTGCAGATCTATACACTGTGCATAGATCGCCATCTGGTGTTGGGCCCGGATGTTTGCAGTTTGTTTTTCTTCTTGGACAGTCTTTGGAAGTCACGAGTTCGGTGACTCCTCCTTCGGTCCGTACTGCGCATGGGCTTCGGCTCCATCCTCAGATTGTTTTTCGTCAGCAGGGAAAAGATGGAGCGTAGTGATAATAGTAAGAAACCCATGTGTGTTGTATCTAAATAATATAGACTGGAACGGATACAGGTAGCCGGGTGGGCGTGTATAGATCTGCAGCTCTACATGCCAAGAACAGATGCATACTGGTAAGTAGCATATTCCGTTGAGGCATATGAGCTGCAGATTATACACTGTGCATAGATTATATAGCAGTACCCATCCCTAGCGGCGACCACCGGTATCCGTTGCAGTGGTTTGAAACAGTGTCTTTAGTACAGCCTGGCCCACACTAGCTTGTTGTTTGGAGTGCACGTCTACACAGTAATGTTTTGTGAAGGTGTGCGGTGTTGACCATGTGGCTGCTTTGCAGATGTCATCTAAGGGTATGTTCCCTAGAAAAGCCATAGAAGCCCCTATCTTTCTTGTAGAGTGGGCTTTAGGTGGAACAGATAATGTTCTTTTTGCTTTGTGATAGCAAATTTGTATGCACTTTACGTTCCACCTAGCTATCCCTGATTTTGAGATGGGGTTGCCTTTATGCGGTGGAGAGAAGGAGACAAACTGTTTAGTCTTTCTGAAAGGTTGCGTTCTTTGTATGTAGTACAGTAAAGCCCTTTTAACATCAAGTGTATGTAGAGCCCTTTCCGCAACAGATTGAGGTTGCGAGAAAAAAAACGGTAATTCCACCGATTGATTAAGATGGAAGGGGGAAATGACCTTGGGCAGAAATTTTGGATTTGTGCGAAGTATCACCTTGCTGTGATGTATCTGTAAAAAGGGTTCTTGTATAGTGAACGCTTGTATCTCACTAACCCTTCTAAGGGAAGTGATAGCTACGAGGAAAGCTGTTTTCCAAGTAAGGAACTGTAGCTCACATTTATGCATTGGTTCGAAAGGCGGACCCATTAGCCTTGTAAGAACTACGTTTAGATTCCACACAGGTGAGGGTGGTGCCCTGGGTGGAATTACTCTTTTAAGGCCTTCTATGAAGGCCTTAATAGCAGGTACTCTGAAAAGTGATAAAAGCTGTCTGTTTTGCAGGTGAGCAGCAATTGCTGCTAGGTGTAGACGGATGGATGAGTACGCCAGGTTACACCTTTGAAGATGGAGCAGATAGCATATGATGTGCTGTATGGATACATCAAAAGGGTTGATTGTATTGTTACGGCAGTAGACAACAAATCTCTTCCACTTTGCGGCATAGCATGCTCGAGTGGTAGGACGTCTGGCTTCCTTGATAATGTTCATGCAATCAGGGGGAAGGTTAAGGTATCCAAATTCTAAGATTTCAGGAGCCAGATCGCAAGGTTGAGCTGAGCTGGGTCCGGGTGCCTGATTTCTCCATGGTTCTGGGTTAGGAGGCATGGGGACAGGTGCAGTTTTTGATGTGGTACCACCGAGAGCTGTAGTAGTGTGGTGTACCACCGCTGCCTGGCCCATGTTGGGGCTACCAGAATGAGTGTGAGGGAGTGCTGTTGTAGCTTCCTTACCACTAATGGAATTAGCGGGAGAGGTGGAAAGGCGTGTGCAAATTTGCCTGACCAGTTCATCCATATCGCATTGCCTTTGGACAATGGGTGTGGGTATCTGGCGGCGAAGCTTGGGCATTTTTTGTTTTCGTGGGTGGCGAAGAGGTCTATCGGAGGATGCCCCCACTTGTGAAAGAATGGGTGAATAACTTGTGGATGCAGTTCCCATTCGTGCATTTGCTGCGTTTGTCTGCTGAGCAGATCTGCCATAGTGTTTTGTATACCTGGGACGTGTTGTGCCAGGAGAAAGATTTTTTGTGGGATTGCCCATCTCCATATGCTCTGTGCTAAGCGAGAGAGCTGGGGAGAGTGTGTCCCCCCCCTGTTTTTGGATATAATACATTGCAGTCATATTGTCTGTGCGAATGAGGACTGCCTTGGCTGAGATTTGTTTCTGAAATGATTTCAGGGCTAGAAAGATCGCCAATAACTCCAGATGATTGATGTGGAGTAACCTCTGTTGTGGCGTCCATACACCTTGCACTGTGAGGTGTAATAGGTGCGCTCCCCAGCCGGAGAGCGATGCGTCTGTTAGAATCACCTGAGGAACCGGGTCCAGGAACGGTCGCCCTTTGGAAAGGTTTGTGGTGTTCCACCACTGCAGAGAGCGATGGGTGCGACCGTCCACCAACACCAGATCCGTCAGCTGTCCCTGGGCCTGGTTCCACTGGCGTGCTAGGCACTCTTGGAGTGGACGCATGTGAAGTCTTGCATGAGGCACTATGAAGATGCAAGATGCCATCATCCCTATTAGTTTCATGAACACTCTTGCTGGGAGAGAGTGCTGAAGAAGGAATCTTTGGCACAAGGCTTCTATGTTTGCGATTCTGGCTGAGTTGGGATAGGCTATGGCTCTTGAGGTGTTTATAGTGGCACCGAGGTATTGTTTTGTGTGAGACGGTATCAAGTGGGACTTTTGGTGGTTCACCGTGAAGCCTAGCAGGTGGAGTAGTTGAATTGTAGTGTTTGTATGCTGCACACACTGATGGTAGGACGCGGCTTTTATGAGCCAGTCGTCCAGATAGGGGAAGACGTGAATGTTCTGTCTTCTGAGCTGTGCCGCCACTACTGCCAGGCATTTGGTAAACACCCGTGGTGCGGTTGTGACCCCGAAGGGGAGAACCTTGAACTGATAATGTTGGCCGTCCACCACAAATCGGAGGTACTTTCTGTGA
Source organism: Triturus cristatus (assembly GCF_964204655.1). Taxonomy (NCBI): domain Eukaryota; kingdom Metazoa; phylum Chordata; class Amphibia; order Caudata; family Salamandridae; genus Triturus; species Triturus cristatus. The sequence continues at coordinate 925,582,074 of NC_140588.1, forward strand.
GCAGGGTGTATTGGAATATGTAAGTATGCGTCTTTCAAGTCCAGTATAGCGAGAAAGTCGCCTTGACAGAGGAGTGCGAGAACTTGTTGGAGAGTTACCATGTGAAAATGGTCTGAATGGATATATGCATTTAGAGGCCGGAGGTCTAGAATGGGAGGTAGGGTCTCGTCTTTCTTTGGTATTAGAAAGTACAGAGAGTAGACCCCTAAATTTTGCTGATTGACGGGGACCTGCTCTATAGCTTGTTTTTGCAGGAGGGAGAGTACCTCTTGTTTCATAAGTGTGGTATGTTCTTGTGACATCGCACGGTGTCTGGGTGGAATATTTGGGGGGGTAGTTAGTTACAGACAGTACCCTGACCGAATAATTTGGGTCACCCATTTGTCTGATGTTATGGTCTCCCAGGTTTGAAGGGAGTCTTGTAGTCTGCCCCCGACCGGAGTGGAATGGTCTGGGGGGAGCGGGGGAAAGTCATTGTGTGGGCGGTGTGGCAGAACGGGCGGTGTTAGTTTTGCCCCTGCCTTTATTATTGTTTCCTCGATATCCACCTCTTTGATAGCCCTTTGTGAAGGTATTTTGAGGAGGGGACTTATAGGATGTGGAGGCGTTATCGGAAGAGTAGCCTCTGCCAGAGCCTCAAAAGGAGGAACGGCGAAAGGAGCGTCTAGGGGTGTGTGATTGTAGTGCTCCCATAGACTTCGCCGTATCCGTATCCTTCTTCATTTTTTCCAAGGCTTCGTCTACTTTTGGGCCAAATAAGTGTTGTTGGTCAAAAGGGTGGTTTAGTATAGACGCTTGGACCTCTGGTTTAAAGCCTGAGATCCTGAGCCAGGCGTGGCGGCAAAGCAGAACACTGGTGTTTATAGCCCTGGAAGCTGTGTCTGCTGCGTCAAGGGCACATTTAATAGAGGTGTTGGCAATAATCTTTCCCTCTTGTATTCGTTAATTAGCCTTATTTTTATATTTCTCTGGGAGGTGTTGCATAAGAGCCTCCAGCTCATCATAGTGTGCTCTGTCGTACCGCGCCAGCAACGCTTACGTGTTGGCGATGCGCCACATATTGGTAGCTTGCGAGGCAGTGCGTTTGCCTGACGCGTCTAGGAGCTTGGACTCCTTATCGGGTGGCGGAGCTTCACCTGATGACTGAGAATTGGAGCGCTTCCTAGCTGTGGATACCACTAATGAGTCTAGGGGCGCAGGTCCTTTAATATAGGCAGGATCTGTGGGGGCTGCCTTGTATTTCTTTTCTACTCTGGCGTTTAAGACCCTAGCTCTGACGGGGTCTTTGAAAACCTCTGTCGCATGTTTGGTCACCCCCTTAAGCATGGGTAATATAGCGGTAGATTTGTCTGCTATGTCAAACGTGTCAAGTAGGAAGTCTTCCTCAACTGGATCACTGTGTAACTCCACCCCATGATAATGTGCCGCCCGTTGTAAGAGGTGGTGGAACCCCAGGGAGTCCTCTGGTGGAGATGGCCTGGATGGATAAATATCATCCTGAGGCACATCTGGGACATCTGGATTGTGATGATCCTCCCATGGGTCAGGTGTTCCCGGAGGAGTGGGGTCCTGCGGGGCATCTGTTGGATAATAGAATGGATCCCCTTCTTCATCAGGGTCTGGAGACGGGGTTGGAGAGCGATGAGGCAAGGTTGGAGAAGGTGGGGGCGGAGATGGAGGGAGTGGAAGAGGTGGAGGTGGTGGGGAGGGTACTCTGAATGGGGATGTGGCAGAGTCCTTCCGTTTTGGTGGTGGAGGAGGAGTTGGCTTGTCTAAATGTCTTTTCTTGGAAGACAAAGTCAAATGTCCAGTCTTTGGATCCTTTGTTAAAGTCTTTTGAAGAGGATCTGGCGTGAAAAGCTCCTCCGGCACCGATTCCTCTACCGGTGCCGATGTTTTCGGAACCAAGGGCTTCGTTGGTTTGTCCGCGCCATGCTTTCTCGGGGCCTCCGATTTTTTGTTCGGCGCCGAGGCAGGCTTCGACACGGAAGCGTCGGTGCCGAGGGACTTATGTTTGGTCGGCACCGAGAGGCCAGGTTTCGACACCGATGGCTTCGGAACGGAGGTGGTTTTCTTCGGTGCCGAAGGGTGTTTTTTGGCGCCGCTAGGAGGCTGGCTCGAGCCCGAGCCTCCAGGAGACGTGATGCTTTTTCACCGAGCCCGAAGGTGGGGTGATGGAAGCGGTATGCTTGGTTTTCCCTAGGCCCGGAGGCGAAGGGGTAACCGGAGTCTCTTTCGGTATGGGTGCGGGAGGGGGTAGAGTACTCACGACCCTCTGCGCCGGTGTGATCTCCTCCACGCTGACGACGTCGTCCTCTTGTTCGGTGTGCTGCTGTCCCGAAGCCCCTGTGTCTTCTCCGAAGATGTCAGGTGGAGCCGAGGTCGATGAGTGCGCCATGGTGCGTCGAGCTCGTCGATCCCGAATAGTCTTTTTCGATCGAAAAGACTTGCAGGCGGGGCAGTCTCGGGCCTCGTGTTCGGGAGAGAGGCAGAGGTTGCACACCAGATGGAGATCGGTGTGGGGAAATTTAGACCCACATTTTGGGCACTTCTTGAAGGGAGTCCTTTCCATCGGCCGAGACCGGAGTCGAGGTAGGCCCGAAGGCCGCTGCCGATGCCTGGAATCGAGGAAGTGCCGAAGAGAGAGATGAAGAAGCCGATTTTCGTCTGAAGAATCTCGATGGACGAGGATTTTGCGTCGAAGGTCGAACTGGAAAGGTTCGAAGCCGGAGCACGAAGTATAACATCCGAGCCCGATGGCGGAACAAAACAATCTGAGGATGGAGCCGAAGCCCATGTGCAGTACGGACCGAAGGAGGAGTCACCGAACTCGTGACTTCCAAAGACTGTCCAAGAAGAAAAACAAACTGCAAACATCCGGGCCCAACACCAGATGGCGATCTATGCACAGTGTATAATCTGCAGCTCATTTTTTTTTTTTTTTTTTTTTTTTAAACAAACTTTATTAGGTCACAGAACACAATGCAGTCAATCCCCGTCCCCCATAGTCCTCCCCCCAGCCAAATCAGGAGTATAATCTGCAGCTCATATGCCTCGAACAAGTGGTATAAGAACCACGACAATTCTACAGACAATGCCAAGGGCATTTAGGATCGCTGGCCCCTTAAGAATCCACCCCAGGTTATGTGGAAGGTGACCCACGGGAGGCGCGTGCAGTGGAAATAGCTGCTATCGGGATCTCTATTAAAGCCTATGGAGAATGTCGCGGTTTGATTTACACAGATTAAAGTCACTTCTAGCAGGAGTACAAAGTTAAAACTTTAGACTTAAGCTTTTGAGGAGCCCACTACCACGAGAGTACCGAGGTACCACTGTTACCTGCCCCAGGGAAGCCGGGTGCATAGGTCGTTTTCGCTGTCGGGTCGCGGGCTGATTTTCAATGGGAAAATGTTCAAAAGTGCTGCTAGCCAAAAGCGTCGATGATGCCGTGAAGATTGAAGTTGTAGAAGTTGTAGAGTAGAACCTGAAAGCAGAGGGGACAGAGTCTGGGTCACGGCACAGTGACCAGGGAGCTCAAAGCAAAGCGCCCTTCAATGTCGGGTGCTTCAAGTGGAAAGAGGTGTAGCTTGGATCTGCAGCCACGGGCTCCGGGTGCTTCAAGGAAGGCCAGCTTCGGGAGGGCGACTGTCCCACGTCGGCTGAGGGTCGCTGCGGTGTTAGTGTCCGGATTGGATCCACTAAGCCTTGGCAACCGCAACCCACGCAAGATGAACAAATCAGCTACTGGTGCAGACCCACGAGGTCTGTGAGAGGTCTCCTTTGGAGAGACTGTAGAGCAGGCCTGGAGCAATCAGGGGAACTCTTAGTTGTCGAGATTGTCCTCCGCTCGGGCCCACAAGTCGAGAGACAAGTGACCGCGGAAGGCAGCAAAATGGAGTGCGTAAAAGGGAGCCCACGGGCCACCGGAGGGGGCGAGGGCGCTGATCTTTGGCACGGATGCTGCTTGGTGGTTGGCTCAATAATGGGCCAAAGCACAACTTCCCCACTGGTCAGGGTCGTGTGCTACGCAAGAGGCGGCCGGTGTCCTGGGGTATTGGGAATCTCGGCACCCACGTGGTCCACGGTACACAGGTTTGCTGTGCACACTCACTGGCCTCTGGGATGCTTAGGAAACCCACCTCAAGGGTGCTGGAAGTCGACGAAGTTCGTGAGAGCAGCGAAGTTCCAACCGGGTCACTTGCAGTGATTCTGGTGCCTGCCAAGCAGGGGGATAACTCCTTTATCCCAAGGGAGATTTCTTCAGTCAGCTGGGCAGCAGCTCGTCGAAGGTCAAGTCTGTAAAGTCCAAGATTAATCTGAGGCTCTGGGGCTACGTTATTCACCTTTATCCCCCAGATTAGGGGAGTGTCCAGAGTAGTGTCCACCAATGAGTGGTGAGGCGGGAAAGGGTGGCTACACCCTCTCCCCTTTGTGTTTCCCCCGCCAGGGCGAGGGGCAGGATGCCCCTGAACCGGTTCCAAGCGGTGTATGCAGAATGAAGGCACTGCAGCTGCCTACGTGCAACTCTGAAAGGACATTTGGTGCACCCACCCTGTTCCAATCCACATATCCTGTCTGGGGAGATGCTAGCACCTCCCTGCCACAGGAGCACTATTGTCCAGCTGGTGAGGCTGGGGTTTTCCCCATCAACAGCCAGCCAGAGTTGTGTGGGTGGCGGGTAGTAGCGATTTTGTACTACTTGTGCACTTTTAAATTGGTGTCCGAATTCTGCCGCTTTTCCCATATCTCCCCTCTAGCAGAGGGGAATCATGCCCTCATGCCCATGGCTAGACTGGGGGTAGGATTCCTACATGTTTGACACCAAACACGATATGGTTCTGTGTAGCCATTCTCAAGTTATCACGCTATCGCGATAGACTTATAATGCGGTCAAGAGTATATGGTATGGCTACACTACAAACAACCCAGCAATGATTTTACGAGGGTTGCAGAGAGGCCCTATTCAGGTAGGGGTCCCCCGTCACACATATCTCAGCACCCTGCCCTGTAGGATTAGCAAGGCCTGCTATAGGGGTGACCTATGAGAGTACATGTGTTGTAATGGGGTGGGATATAGGGTACCTATATCCCTGTAAGGGGTGCTAGCACCACCTTACCCAGACTACAGTAGTGGTCTGGTGGTGTCAGTTTGTATGGCTGTCCCAGGGTGGCACAATAAGTGCTGCAGCCCTGGTAGGCCTACTGAGGGACCCATGCCCTGGGTACCTAGGGTGCCATCTACAAGGGACTGTCAGGGCATCCTCAGCATCCAATTGGGTTGGTACCTAGGGTACTCGTATCAGTTTTTAAGGAGAAAGCAGATAGGCTGAGGTCCTGGATAGCAGGATCCCAGCCAGACTAGTCAAAAACCACTCAAATACCAGGCAAAAAGTTGGGGTCAACCATTAGTCAGATTCCACCTTACTACAGTTTGGTATCAAACATCTTGCCTTCATAACTCTATACTGTTGCCAGTACACGATCTATAAGGAGTAGTTTCTTTTCTGTAACTCCAGTTCTGTAGTAGGGGTATCTCTGTTATAGTCATAATCTAGTGAATAGTCCCGCCCATGTGCGTGGACCCCGGAGCAATAAAAAATAATCTCTAAAGGTGACAAATCATGCAGACCTGCATACACCTTTAAGAGAGACTTTAATTTAAAGACAGATAATGCAGCCTATACCCACAGGCTACACTGTCCAGTACTTCAACTAGAATTCCACCAACATCCACAAACAGCACTGCCTGTCCAGCTTTTCTCCACATAGGAAAAAACCCTGCCTCTACCAGCAAAAGCCTCTGGAAAGATAGAGAGGAAGGAATGGACAGACAAGCCCCATAGGCTGCCATTATGTGGCTCAAAACAGGATACTGTGCCTTTAAGAAAACTTTCCAGATTTCCAGAACTTTCCCCAGTATCCCAGAATGCCCAGCAGGTCCCTTCTACTTTCAGTTCTTTTTGAAGGCGTAGCACGCCAGACCTGTAGCATTCTTCACATGAATAATCATCTCTCCACCGGGGAGGAGGACGGGCGCTTATGACTATAACAGAGATACCCCTACTACAGAACTGGAGTTACAGAAAAGAAACTACTCCTTCTGTAGTAGGGGATCTCTGTGTATAGTCATAATCTAGTGAATAGAATGGCAAGCCCATCCCCACAACAACAACAGCGGTGGAGAACACACAAGACAATACCACTACTGTGCGAACAAATTTCGCAGCGAAGCCTGCCCAACCTGAGCATCTGCCCTGGCATCCGAGTCCAGACAGTAATGCGCAGCAAAGGTATGGACCGACTTCCAAGTGGCCGCCTTGCAGATTTCCGCAATAGGAACATTACGCAGCAAAGCCGTCGTAGCAGCTTTGCCCCTGGTGGAATGAGCCTTAGGTTTACCCCCTAAGGTCTTATTAGCCTTTTGATAACACAATTGTATGCAGGACACAATCCACCGAGAAATGGACTGCTTAGAGGTCGCGAGACCGGTCCTGACTGATCCATAATTAACAAACAATTGGTCAGACCTACGAATATCCTTGGTCTTATCCAGATAAAATTTCAACACCCTCCGAACATCCAGGGAATGGAGAGACCTTTCCGCTGGCGAAGAGGGATTCTGAAAGAACGTAGGCAAAGTTATGGTCTGGTTGACATGAAAATCAGATACAACCTTAGGAAGAAATCTAGGGTGAGTACGCATCACAACCTTAGCAGCATGAAATACAGTATAAGGTTCTTGACAACATAATGCCTGAAGTTCACTCACCCTGCGGGCCGATGTAATGGCCACTAGGAACGCCGCCTTCCAGGATAGGTGCTGCAATGAAGCCTTGTGAATGGGCTCAAAAGGCTCCTTCATCAGTCTGGACAGCACCACATTCAAGTCCCAGGAAGGCGAGGGAAGTCTGACGGGAGGAAACACTTTCTTCAAACCTTCCAAAAAAATCCTTGACCACAGGGATCTGAAAGAAGGAAGTCTGTGAAGGGCATTTCCTGTAAGCAGTCATAGCAGCCAGATGAACCTTAATGGAATGGAAATTAAGGCCAGACTGCGCCAAATGTAAAAGGTACGGAAGGATGACCTCTTCCTTACATGTCGTAGGATCAAAGTTCTTGGACTTACACCAGATACAGAACCTCTTCCACTTATAGGCATAGGATGTCCTAGTGGAAGGTCGTTTAGACTCCTTCAGTATGTCCATACAATCTTCTGGTAGATTCAGATGGCCATATTGCACTATTTCAGGAGCCATGCCGCCAAACTCAAAGACGAGAGGTTGGGGTGCACCATCCGCCCCCCGAACTTCGTGAGAAGGTCCGGCCTGCACGGCAACCGTATGTGAGGAAGGAGAGACCGGTGAAGTAGGTCCGTGAACCACCACTGCCTGGGCCATTCCGGGGCGTTCAGGATCATCCGCGCCCTGGACTGGGACAGCTTGATGAGCACTGCCGGAATCAGGGGAATGGGTGGAAAAGCGTACAGAAAGCTGTTCGACCAATCGATCCATAACGCATTCCCCAGCGTCCCCCGCTGGTAGTACCTGGATGCGAAGTCTCAGCATTTGCTGTGTTCGGCGGTGGCGAACAGATCTACGTCTGGAGTCCCCCACCTTGCGAAGACTTCTCCTAGTACTTCGTCGTTTATGACCCATTCGTGGTTTTCCTGAATCAGCCTGCTCAGGGCGTCCGCCTGAGCATTCTGTACCCCCGGCAGATGCGTGGCCGTAATAGTCAGTCCTCGGGCCAGAAGCCAGTGCCAGATCGCCTGCGCCTCCTGCGACAGAGTGCGCGATCTCGACCCCCCCTGCTTGTTGAGGTAATACATCGTGGTTGTATTGTCCGTCTGTATCAGCAGCGAGTTGGTCTGGAAGGACGGAAGGAAGGCCTTCAGTGCCAGGAAGACAGATCTGAGTTCCAGGAAATTGATGTGGTACGTCGATTCCAAAGGGGACCACTTTCCTTGAATCTGCAAGTCCCCGGAATGCGCTCCCCAGCCTTGGAGAGACGCATCCATCACAACACTCTTCGTGGGAATGTCCTTGTGGAAGGGAACCCCCCTGAGGAGGTTTTCCGCCGAGCACCACCACTTCAGAGACTGAAGAGCATGTAGAGACAGTCGTATCTTGTCGTCCCAAGAACCTGTCCTCCGATCCCACTGATCCTCCAAGCACTCCTGAAGTGGTCTCATGTGTAGCCGTGCGTGAGGCGTGAGGAAGATACAGGAGGCCATCGATCCCAGCAGCGAAGACACCTTCCTCACTGTCGTCGATGGAGCAGTCCTGAGGTCCTGAGCCTTCCGAAGGAGTGATAACCGTCTCTCCTCCGAAGGAGACACGCTTGCTGACCGAGTATCGATGGAGGCTCCCAGGTACTGTATGCACTGGACCGGAGTCGGGACCGATTTGGACATGTTGACATGTAACCCCAGCTTGTGCAAGAGAGCGCACGTCCACCGGAAGTGTTCTTGCGCTTCCGCGAAGGATGATGCCTTGATCAGCCAATTGTCCAGATACGGGTAGATAAACACCTTGTTCCTCCGCAGGTGTGCCGCCACCACTGCCATGCACTTCGAGAAGGTCCTTGGCGCAGACTTTAGCCCGAATGGCAGTACTGTGTATTGATAGTGATTGGCGCCGACTTGGAATCCCAGGAACTTCCTGTGCTTCCGTGCGATGGGCACATGGAAGTACGCATCCTGTAGATCTATGGCACAGAGCCAGTCTCCCCGTTGCAGCTGAGGGTAAATCTGATGCAACGATAGCATGCAAAACTTCTCTCTGCGAATCCATTTGTTTGCCTGTCACAAATCCAGAATGGGCCTGAACTCGTTCTTGTCCTTCTTGCGAACGAGGAAGAACCGAGAGTACAGACCTCTTCCCCTTTGAGACAGAGGTACCTCTTCTACCGCCTTCTTTCTCAACAAGATGTCTGCCTCCGCCTGGAGCTCTCGCAGCTGAAACTGAGAGCTTACCGGCGGAATCGCTGGAGGCGGGCTGATGAACCGAAGACTGTATCCATTGCAAACAATATTCAGCACCCACTTGTCCGGAGTAATTTTTCTCCACTCTGCCGGAAAAAGTTGAATGCTTCCCCCCTGGAGTGGGTAACGGTTGAGGGGGAAGTAGTCGCTCAGGGCCGAGACCCGGCCGGGCCCTTGGTAGTGGTAGCAGCCTGCTGGCCGCCTCTACCCCTCTGGCGTTTCTGGAAGGGCTTCCGGAACTGCTGCTGTTGATGATGCTGCTGTCCCGAACCCTGCTCGCACCCTCTGCCCGTAGACCCGAACCGCCTCTGGAACGGGCGCTTCTTCTTCTCGGCCTTCTCCAACCCGACAGCCGTCAGGGTCTCCGCCTCCGCCTTCATGCGGGCCATCTCATCATCCGCATGTTTTCCAAACAGGGTTTACCCCGAGAAGGGCAGGTTGGCTACTCTGTGCTGAGCCTCCGGCTTGAGCGACGTCAGACGCAGCCAAGTGTGACGCCTCTGATGGACACCATGACAGTAGGAGTGCGCCGCCAACAAGGAGACATCCGCCGCCGCACTGATGACCTGGTTCGACACCAGCATGCCTTCTCGCACAGTTTCCAGGAAGTCCTCCTTCCGGTCCCGGGGCAGCAGGTCCGCATACTGTTGGAGGGACTCCCACAGGGCCCGGTCGTAACGCCCCAACAGTGCCCCCACACTTGCCGCCTTCATGGTGGTAGACACGGTCCCACACACCTTCCTGCCCGCCGAGTCCAGCCAGCGGCTTTCCTTGTCGGGCGGGACTGTCGATGAAGGGGCAGTCGCATGCTGCTTCCTCGCCGCCGTCACGATGACAGAGTCCGGTTTCGGGTCCATCCGGAAAAAAGCCGGGTCCGAGTCCGGGGCCCGATGCTTTTTCGTGAGCCGTGAGGGGGCGGATTTCGCCACCGCGGGGGTGAGGAACAACTCCAACGCGGGTTCCACCAGTCCCGGCACTAGAGGCAGCAGAGGGCGAGACAGGTGTTTTTTGTGTAGCGTCTCGAATATCACGGACATCGTGGGCGTCGGTACCGTCACCGAGATGCCCAACTTGGCTGCCCCCCGCAGCAGCACCTCCTGGAAGGAGACCAGATCATCCACCGGAGACACCCTAGTCCCCAGTGAGTCGGACAGCGTCGGTGAGAAGTCCCTGGCCGAGGACCGCGTGCGTGACCTGGACCTGCGCCTCCTATGGAGCCGTCCCGATGTCGACGACGACGACCTCCTATGGCTCCGCGACCTTCTCCTCCTGCCGGAGCGGGAGCGTGACCTCCTCGGCTTCGGCCTGTCCGACGGTCTAGCCGGGCCCGGCGACCGTGGGTGACGCGGCCTCGGCGTCCCCTGCGGCGGAGTCGGGTACCTGGGCAGGGAGACCGACCTCGGTGGAACTGCAGGTGGCCCCAACGGCGTGCGAGGTGGTACAGAACGCGGAGGGGGAGGTGGAGGTGGCGACACCGGCCGTGGTGGCAGTGGTGGTGGCAGTGGAGGCGGTGGAGTCGGTGGCCGTGGTGGCGGCGGTGATGGCGTAGCGTTCCGAGGAGGCGTATACACCACGGAGTACTCCGATCCCGGCGACTCCGTTCCCCTCTTACTCCTGGTGCCAGGGCTCCCCCTGCGCCGTCTCGACGTCGACCGCCTCGACGTCGAGCATCTTCCCGACGTCGAGCATCTTCCCGACGTCGGCCGCCTCCTCGACGTCGATCGCCTCCTCGACGTCGATCGCCTCCTCGACGTCGGCCGCCTCCTCGACGGCGATCGCCTCCTCGACGTCGGCCGCCTCCTCGACGGCGATCGCCTCCTCGACGGCGATCGCCTCCTCGACGTCGATCGCCTTCTCGACGTCGATCTCCATGACGTCGATCTCCATGACGTCGATCTCCATGACGTCGATCTCCATGACGTCGATCTCCATGACGTCGATCTCCATGACGTCGATCTCCATGACGTCGATTGCTTCGACGGCGACCGTCGCCTCTTCGCCGAGCGGCGCTCCCCCTTCGACGGCGAGCGCCGACGCCGGGCCTGATCTCGACATCGGCATCTTCGGCGACAACGCCGTCGACTTCGCCGTCGACGGCGTCGTCGCAGAAGATGCCGATGTCGTCGACGGCGGCCTGTTCAGCTCCCTCGACGTCCATCGTCGACGCCGCTTCTCCCCAGAGACCTGGGGAGATGGCGAACAGACCGTAGTCATCGCAGTCGTCGACGCCCTCGACGGGGAGAGGGGACGCTTGCTGGTCTTCCTGCCCCTGGGGAGCCCCCCCAGAGGCCTCAGCATGGGCAGAATCAGCCCCTCCAGACCCACCTCGTGCCTTCAGCTTTCTGTCCTCCAGGACCTGGAGCCTGATCTTCTTCCTCTCTCTCAGGGTCCTGGCTGAAAAGGATCTGCAGATCTCACAATCCTCAGGCACGTGGGACTGGGGAAGGCAGACTATACACACCCTGTGTGTGTCTGACTTAGCCTTTTTTCTTCCACAATCAGGACACTTGTCGAACAAGCCAGTCATTCTGATAACACCAGAAGGAAAATGGACTTTCTAACACTTGAAATTAACCAATAACCCTTGAAAAGGGAGAGCTCAATGCTCCAGGGTCCTGCTAGCAGGAGCAGGAAAAAAGAACAGAAAGTAGAAGGGACCTGCTGGGCATTCTGGGATACTGGGGAAAGTTCTGGAAATCTGGAAAGTTTTCTTAAAGGCACAGTATCCTGTTTTGAGCCACATAATGGCAGCCTATGGGGCTTGTCTGTCCATTCCTTCCTCTCTATCATTCCAGAGGCTTTTGCTGGTAGAGGCAGGGTTTTTTCCTATGTGGAGAAAAGCTGGACAGGCAGTGCTGTTTGAGGATGTTGGTGGAATTCTAGTTGAAGTACTGGACAGTGTAGCCTGTGGGTATAGGCTGCATTATCTGTCTTTAAATTAAAGTCTCTCTTAAAGGTGTATGCAGGTCTGCATGATTTGTCACCTTTAGAGATTATTTTTTATTGCTCCGGGGTCCACGCACATGGGCGGGACTATTCACTAGATTATGACTATACACAGAGATCCCCTACTACAGAATAACATGCATCCAAAAACCTATTATCTAGTGTGCTGGCAAACTTGTCTCGTCCAGCATGCTACAACAGAAATGTTTGTGACCCCCTGCAGGCGCAAGACAATGCTCGGAGGCTAGAAAGAAGACTTGCGCTGGATGAAGGTGTTCACACCTCCTCCAGCAGGATGGCTAGTGATTTAGCATATCAAGGCCAGGGGCTTCACAGCCCGTGCCGCCTTTGATCTGTGACCCTGGCTTCCCCAAGACCAGGGAGATGCCACCGCCTGCACTGAGGCCCATCTGGAGGAAACTAGCTATGCAGTAGGCATGTTGCCACCAGGCTAGTCACATCCATAAGGTGGGCTGCATGATGTGCTCCACGAAAGAAGGATTCCGCCTTCTTGTTACTGGTGGAATTAGAACTCTGGGACAGTGTTATGCCCACTCCCAATATGAAGTGGTCATATACGGGGTGTAGTGACCCTGTTGTGTGTTTTCTGCATGACCAACTATAGTTTTCTCTATGTTAGTCGAACTGTGCACATTATAGGCCTAATTTTCCTTTGCACATTTTACTATAGGGTACTCTCTCTTATAAACTGACAGCACTTCATGGTATATGGACTATTGACCATGCTAACATTATTTTATTGTGTATTTGTTTTTTAATTGTGGCACATATACTGCATTTCAGAGAATGATAGCTTAATAAGTATTTTAAACTTTCCTTATGTCTCTTGTTTATCTTACTGTGGACAAGTATGAGTGAAAGGGCGAAATGGTGTGTCCTGTTACCACGATGCCTGAGAGTCGAGAGGTTGTGTTCTGTGAGAGCCAATTCACTTGTTTCTCTGGGAAGATTAGGAGGCCAATTGAGGCACTATAGCTAGTCGGACTCGGGCTCACAGATACTGCGGTAGTATGACCCAGTCCCGACATGCTGATGTTCCATGGTCCCAAGGATAGTTCTGTTCAAGAGCAGAATTCCTGCAACACGGCGCCACCAATGTTTACTCAGGTATTTATTTGCAGGAACCCCCAAGTAGAGCTCGTATTTATGCACAATACTCTTGGACCTTTGCCCAAAAACGTCCATGGTGTTCGGGATTTCTACTTCGTAGTGATTAGGTAGTAATGAGTTCTGTTACTTTTTCAAGCTTGAATAATAATAAAAGGTGTACACCCACATTGTGCTACCATTAGAATAATTTTTAATTTCGCTATGGCTAACTCTGTGGCCATTGACGTGAATTGCCGCCAGGCAGTTAACCAACATTTGCTTTAACATGGAGTCCCTAATACGGGAGCCCCTGTGATTTTTGTAGTTGAGGTGGACACTGCGGACCGCTTTGAAACTTTTCATTCCTGGATCAACTTTCCGGCTGTGGACGCAAATGACAATATTTTTCATGACTATACCGTGCCGCAGGTACCAGTTGCATATCATCCATATGCCCTTCTTGAAATTCTACTTACTGTTTTAATGGCGCACTTCCCCATGTCCTTGGTAATATTCTAATGGGCCCCTTAAGTAATGACAGGGCCACATGGCCGAAGTTGGCAGGCTATACCCCATATCCAGATTAAAATGCGTTCAATTTGGTTTAAGCAAATTTTGTATCATGTTTTAGTCGGCCTCTAAAGACGTCTTACACACCTTATTTCACATACTTTGTCAGCTAGACTGGCCAGGACTGGCCTGCAAGCTCAGGCACAACAGCCTGCTGGGCCCATAATCGGTTCTGTTGTTGCTAATTCTGTCATGGGCAAAAGGCCAACAAAATCGCGAAGGAGATAGACCAACTTGAAGGCATGTTTCCTCTTACGGGACCCCAGGACAAGCAGAGAATTCTTACTATATGCTTAGCGAATGGTCTGGTTCCCACTATCGCAGACTGTAATACCAGGGGGCTTATTTTTGCCACAGTTTGCACTCTGTCATGGCACCCCCTCGATGGCCGCTCTAACGAACGTCCTCAAAAAGATACAGAATGAGCTGGGCAGGTCCGGCCCTAAATTTGGGGATGAAACTATTTGAAAATTTTGCTGTCATCTCCGAAATTATTCTTTCCAATGTTAAAGGTGAAGAAGCGTTCTTGTTCATACACCAATGGCTTGTCCCCGTGGCTGTAGCCGATCGCGAACAAGAGTTGCCACTTATTACTGTGGATGTTGAAACGTCTTTGGGATACAATAGTTTGAGGACCAGACCAACAGTCCCACATCTTGCTAAACCGGTTTCCTATAAGGACGCCAGGCCAACCCGTGAGTTTCCCAAGCAACAATGAGATCAATCTAAACAACAAAAGCCCAGACAGCGAGGAATTCTCCCCTCCCCCCGGAATATTCTGAAAGATGATACGATTTTTGTAACCGCACAAAAATTAAAACTCCAGATAGGTATCAAATCTTTGACACCCATTCTCCTTGTTCCTTTCAGGAAACATCTGATCATCAGTACGATAGAGGAGGGCAATCTGATAGCAGACCAACGGAGTACGTGCAACCGAAAAGGGAGAACACGCTCGCCTGACCTGAATATCAGGAGAGGCTAGACCTCCTCCTTATAAAGTCACTTTTCAAAAGCTGCAGCATTGACAGCTGAATATGCCCCAGATGGTGAGAACACTTCTCCTGAACCCACCAGGACAGGACGCAACCACCTCCGATGCATACTCCTGAACACCCGCTCCACACGCAAACACGCCGTCAAACTCTGGGACCTGCTCGACACATACTCCCCGGACGTCGCCTTCCTGACAGAGACCTGATGAACGACTCCTCGGCACCCGACTTCGCCATAGCCATCCCAGACAGCTACAAGATCACCCGCAGAGACCGCACCAACGGAGTAGGAGGTGGAATTGCCATCATCCACAAGTCCACCCTCAAAGTCTCGACCAACTCCGACGACACCCTCAGCACCGCCGAACACCTGCACTTCCAGATCCACACTGATCCCAACACCACTCTCAGAGGAACTCCGATCTACAGACCCCCCGGACCCTGGCCACAGTTCAGCGACTCCATCGCCGACTTCGTCAGCACGCACGCCCTTGCCTCCACGGACTACATCCTCCTCGGAGACCTGAACTTACACCTCGAGAACAACACCACCACCACCTCCACCACCACGCCCACCCACTCCGTCGGCCACACACTCAATCCAATCTTCTACACAAGCTCCCATGTCTCCTTAAGCCACACCACCGAGCTTCACTGGACCGACCATTGCTGACTCCTCTTCACCTTCCGGAAACCCACCACGCACCACCGCACCCAACAGATGCCCTGCCGCAGCTGGGGCAAAATCACCGAAGACTAGCTAAACACCGCCCTCGCCCGAAGCCCATCCGCCGACCCCCACTGACCCCAAACACCGCCGCCAGCAACCTCAGGTGTTGGATCGACGACTGCGCCAACTTTCTAGCCCGATCAAGAAACCCTCCAACAGACGCACCAACAAGAATGCCAGCTGGTTCTCTGCGAACCTCCATACCTCCAAACAAACCGGCCGAGAACTAGAGAAGAAATGGCACCGCGAACAGACACCAGAGAACCTCGCAGCCCAAGCGCCAACACCATCACCTCATCAGATCCACAAAAAGGACCACCTTCAAGGACCGCCTCGACAACAACGCACACAACAGCAAAGAGCTCTTCAAGATCATGAAGGAACTCTCCAACTCCAGCTCCAACACCAACGACATCCCACCATCGCAAGACCTGTGCAAATCCCTTGCCACCTTCTTCCATCGCAAGATCCCAGACATACACGACTGCTTCAACAACCAGACCACCACGACAGCCGACACCTCAGACCCCACGGCCACCACCCTCAACAGCCCCCTGCTCACCTGGACTAACATCAACGACGACGGCACCATCAAAATCATGAACACCATCCACT
Source organism: Triturus cristatus (assembly GCF_964204655.1). Taxonomy (NCBI): domain Eukaryota; kingdom Metazoa; phylum Chordata; class Amphibia; order Caudata; family Salamandridae; genus Triturus; species Triturus cristatus. Next base: position 925,598,023 of record NC_140588.1, read on the forward strand.
CCGGCTCCCCGTCAGACCCGTGCCCACACCACATCTTCAACAAAGCCAGCGCCACCATCGCACCCCATATACGCAAGGCCATCAACATCTCCTTCGAGATCACAACCTTCACGGACAGCTGGAAGCACGCCGAGACAAACGCCTTGCTCAAGAAACCCAAGGCAGATCCGAGGGAACTCAAGAACTTCCAGCCCATCTCCCTGCTCCCCTTCCCGGCGAAGGTCATCGAGAAAACTGTTAACAAACAGCTGACCCGCTACCTTGAGGAGAACATCCTGGACTCGTCCCAATCCGGGTTCCGCACCCTATGCACTCGCCTCCACAACGCAGGGATACGAGAGAAAGCTCTGGAATGGACCACCTCTTTCCTCTCCAGGAGAACCCAGAGCGTCCGCCTCCCCCCTTTCCGTTCCGAAGCCTCCAAGATCATCTGCGGTGCATCCCAAGGATCATCCCTCAGCCAGACTTTGTTAAACATCTACAGGGCCCCGCTCGCCCACGTCGCCAGACTGCACAACCTCAACATCATCTCCTACGCCGACGACACACATCTGATCCTCTCCCTCACCAAGGACCGCCAAAACCAACCTCCACGAAGGAATGAAAGCTGTTGCCGAATGGATGAAGAACGGCAGTCTGAAGCTGAACTTGGACAAGACGGAGGTCCTCATCCTCGCTCCACCCCCTCAGCCTGGGACGACTCCTGGTGGTCGACCGCCCTTGGAGCAGCACCGACACCCAACGACAACGCACGCAACCTGGGGTTCATCCTCGACTCAACGCTCTCCATGACCAAGCAAGTCAACGCAGTCTCATCCTCCTGCTTCAACACCCTCCGCATGCTCCGCAAGATGTACAGGTGGATCCCCACCGACTCAAGAAGAACAGTCACCCAGGCCCTCGTCTGCAGCAGGCTGGACTACAGAAACGCCCTCTACGCGGGAAGCCCAGTCAAACTGCTCATACGACTGCAACGCATACAGAACACCTCTGCCCGCATGATCCTCGACATCCCTCGACACAGCCACATCACACCCCACCTGAGAGACCTGCACTGGCTGCCCGACAACAAGAGAACCACCTTCAAGCTCCTCATCCACGCACACAAGGCACTTCATGACACTGGACCAGCATATCTCAGACGACGACTCACCTTCTACACCCCGAACCGCCAGCTCCGCTCTGCTGACCACGCCCTCGCTACTGTCCCCCGCATCCGAAGAGCAACTTACAGTGGCAGATCGTTCTCCTACCTCGCCGTCAAGACCTGGAACACCCTACCCATCCTCCTACGGCAGACCCAAGATCTACTAACCTTCAGGAGGCTACTCAAGACCTAGCTATTCGAGCAGTAGCAGCACCATCCCCCCCCCCCCCCCCCCCAACTAGCGCCTCAAGACCCTCACGGGTGAGTAGTGCGCTCTACAAATTTCCTGATTGATTGAACAGGAGTTGGGCGGTGACTCAAAAGCGTGGCGGAGGTCACCATAGTACGCCGGACTCTCCACCAGTTTTGGTGGCAAAAGCAACTGGCACATTTATTATAGGTGAGACCGCACACACCAGCGTGGCCCCTCCAGACACAAGTCTTAAATATTTAAATTGAAGGTGACATTAAACGCACCATTAAAGCCACCATTAAAACCATATTCTGGGACAATTTAACGACGCCTTATGACATTTTCTTGGCGGATGTTGATTGGCCCCACCATTTGTTCTTGCATGCCGTCAGGGTGAGGATATTATTCTTCCTTCTTTATCGCATCATGTCCCTGACGAAGTCAAACAAGCTTATGCCTCTGAATGAGACCTTGCATTGGCCATTGCACTTTATCGTAATCATACAGGTTGGGATAAGGATTTTCCTTACCACGCTATAACTATAGGTCAAACCCTTAGGTACAACCAAAGTATCCGATCAAACAGGAGGCTAAAGCACCCATCAAAGAAATTCTTTCCTAACTGAAGCACTAGGGAGTGATTGAAACCTGCGTTTCTTAAATGAATAATCCTTTTTTTCCGGTTCTAAACCATGATAAGTCCCATTGTATAGTCTTGGATTATAGACATTTGAATCGTCGCACACGCACTTTTGTGGTGCAAAATACCTATAGTACAGCACTGATTAATAATATAGTCCGTAAAAAATATAAGACAGACTGATATTTACAATGCTTTTTTAGCCACAGAGTAGTGGCAGGTCCGCATATAGCGCCCTCGGTTTTCTAATGTTCTATGCCCAACTCTCTATGGGGAGTAAGAATAGCCCGGGCGTTTTTGCGGCTCGAATTATGTCGATTTAGCATGAAATCGACAGACGCTTTATCCCAGGTTGATGATATCTGTAGGAAAGTGCCCCTTTTTGCATGGTTGCCCCCCATTTTTTGCCTAATGCTGATGTACTTTGAGTGTGCCCTGGGTTCCTGCCAACTAGGTACCCAGGGCCTATGTTCTTTCCTTAAACTGTACTGTTGCAAAACCCAATTGGCAACTCTCTGGCCACATGAAAGTCACTTGTAAAAGGTACCCAGTGCACGGTGACCAGGGAAGGCCTCTAAGGGTTGCAGCACTTATTGTGCCACCCTTAGAGGCCCTGTACCTATATATATATATATATATATATATATATATATATATATATATATATATATATATATATATATATATATATATATATATATACACATACACACATACACACCCACACACACACACACAGCATGTTTTGGTGCAGAACAAAATGAATAATCAATATGGCACACACATCTGTGTGCCATGACTACAACCCACTGCCCGGGCATAGGTAGGCCACCCCTCTAGCTAAATGCACTATAGCAGTGGTGAGGGTACAGGTGCATGAGCCCTGTACCCCTACAGTGTCAAAGCCAATTCTTAGACATAAGTGCAGCAATGCCATTAAGAGTATGTGGTACTGGGAGGTTGTAATTACGAACTCCACAGCACCATAATGGCTTTACTGAAAGCTGGGAAGTTTAGTATCAAACTTCTCAGCACAATAAACCCACACTAAAGCCAGTGTGGGATTTAATGAAAAATGCACTCAGTGGGCACCTTACAGATTCCCCCTGAAAAACGACCTAACTAGTGTCCTGGCTGAGTGGCTGCTCGCCAGCTGCCACCACCAGACACGTTTCTGGACCCCTGGGTCAAGAGCCTGACGATCTCTGGGTCCTGAAACTAAGCACATTCTGGGACGAGGTGCCAAGCCTCCTCACCCAGGATGGGCAGGGTCCACAAAGGAGAAGCTTTTAAGGCTTGCCGCCTTTGTGAGCTACCCCAGCCATTTGCTGCTCCCAGCAACTGGCACCCACCGGTTCTGAACGCCACTTCGGGCAGGAGAATCAGCTGGAAAACCATGTTAGGAAGAGATGTGTGCCCAACTTTGCCAACCCCACCCCTCAAGTAGGGGGACGAGGTGAAGCACAACTTGCAAATGGGGGGGACCCAGCCAACCAGTGAGGCTTATGCCCCACTTCCACTGGAGTGTGGAATAATAAGGGGTATACCCACCCCCAGGAAGGGACACATTGATCCCAACCAGTACCTACCTGGTATTTAAGGGCAACACAGAAAGAGAGAAAAAGGACCAAAGAAGCTGTGCTGAAAGACGAGGACACCAACTGACTTGGCCCCAGCCTTACCAGCCTGTTCCAACCTCAAACCTGCTCCAGCGAAATCCCGGTGTGTCCTGCAGCCAGCAGCCCCCAAGAACCCTGAGGACCTACCCTGCCTTCCCATAACAGACTTTGTCTCCCTGTGAGCACTGGATTTGCTCAACAACAGATTCTGTATCCAGCCAAATCCGTGAGACAGAACCACTCTGCACCAGTCGCCCACGGCCCGAGTTCGAGTGGCTCAACACCACGAAGCTGTCTCCCCGGCGATCCTGACCTGGGATCTGGTGATCCTTGACCTGCCTCAAGTCTGCAACTGACGCCTGCAGCCCCATTCTGGAGGATCCCCTCGACTGTGATCGGAGCCGGTAAGAAAAACCTGACACCAAAAGACATCCTTGCACCTGACTTCCCACGGCCTTGGGTGGCCCAACCAACAGTGACTCAGTAACCAAACTTACCTCTCCAACCGGTGGTCGACTCCAGAAGATCTTTGGCCCGAGCGTGCAGTGCTTGTTGCAACCGGAGAATCCTCATTGAAATCAACAGGGCACCTGATGCCAAAACATCACCCTGTACCCAGCTATCCCTGTGCTGCTGTGGGTGCACCTTGTGTGCTAAATCGGATCCCCCTTTGCCCTGAGCCTAACACCAGGAGTTTTGCCTCCACAACTTAGTGGCCTACTCGTTGATTAGCCACCAACTGGAGGCCCCTATCCCCCATTGGATAACATGGGCCTTCAGCACACTGCAACCTGGCCGCCCTAGCGCCGCTGAGGGTGCTTTGAGAGTGCATCTTTGACAATGGGGGAACCCTGGTTCTAACCCCCGAATACCAACTCCAAAACCTAAGTACTTCCCATTAATCCAATAACACGGTTTTCTCACATAGGACTGCATTGACAGTTTTTCTGTGAAAAATCGTCTGTGTGGAGATGGTTTGTATGAAACCTTGAAAAATTGCAAATGTATGAGAAACTGAATTACTTACCTTTTCTCTAGGAATTGTCCAAGTGTGATAGCTAGGCATATCACACTGAATAGAAAAGGTAACTTAAAAAGTAACGTACAAAGTAATCTCAAAAGTAACTAAAAAGTAATTCTGATTGTTGACTTGCCTGCAAACAAACCAATTACATCCAACTGCATTTCAATTGTATTTCAACTGCAATAAACCTGCAAAGTATTATTTCACTTACCTGCAGCAGGCCTGGCTTGGTTCTAGAAATAAAAAAAACTAAATATTTTTGTACAAACAAATTGGCCTGAGTTCAGTCTGAGTGGGTCATAATTTCTTGCCCGAGTGTATACAATAAATGCTTAACATTAACCTCTGATATAACCTTACTGCTCTCCCACACTACCACAAATAGAGATTATCTACTTTTACCTCCGACTACCTTTGGGGCTCCACTGGACTGTGCACACTGTACCTTACTTTGGTATAGTATACACAGAGCCAGCCTCCTACAACCCTGACTTAAGGCTGACTTACCTAGGTCTCATGCAGTGATGGGCAGGCATAGCACACAGGGATGTGTGCCATGTTCACTTTTAGCTGCACTACAACACACAGGCTGAAATGGCACTGGTGCATGTTTGTGGTAAGAGGTCTCAGAGGGTGGCATAATACAGGCTGCAGCCCTCAGAGGCCTTTCCCTGGCTACCATGCTCTTGGTACCATAGGTACCCCTTACAAGGGAACCTGATTGGCAGGGACCCAGGGCACACTCAGTCAAAGTGCATCAGGCATCTGGCCAAAAAATTAGGTTGGCAACCCTGCAGAAAGGGCACTTTCCTACAGTTCAGCCCCCCACTTTTTTGCCTGATATCTGATGCACTTTGACCGAGTGTGCACTGGGTTCCCGTCAAACAGGTTCCCAAGCCTGTGTTCTTTCCCAAAGCTATACCTTTGTATTCACAATTGGCACACCTCTGGCTCACATGCAAGTGCTGTGTGAAAGGTACCAGTGGTACAAAGGGCCTTGTAACCAGAGAGGGCCTCTGAGAGCAGGCTGCGGCATATATTGTGCCACCCTAAAAAAGAGCCCCCTCACCAGAGACATACACACTGCCATTGCAGACTGTGTTTTGGTGCAGAAAAACTTTAGAGTCGACGTGGCACACACCCCTGTGTGACGTGCTCAACAACTACTGTTTGTGGCATAGGTAAGTCGCTCCTCTAGTAGGCCACACAGCTCAAAGGCAGGATGTGTTATACCACAGTTGAGGGCACAGCTAGATGAGCAATGTCCCCCTACAGTGTCTGTGCCATTTGCGGACATTGTGAAGTGTAGTGGAGCCATATCGAGTACATGGGCTGGGAGTTTGTCATTACGAACTTCCCAGCTGCATGATGGTTTTACTGAATGTGAAGGAGTTTTGTATCGAACTCCTCAGCATAATACACCCACACTGATGCCAGTGTTGGATTTATTACAAAATGCACTCAGAAGAGTATCTTAGAGATGCCCCCTGAAAAATTACCAACTCCCTCCTGTCCTGCTGATTGGTTTGCACAAGCCTGCCACACACAGACATTTCTGACCCCCTGAGGTGGGAGCCCTTGTGCTCTCGTAGGTCTGGAACAAAGGCTGCTTGGTATGGAGGTATTTACACCTACCCCCAAGCAGGGACAGCATTCAGGGTGGTGAGTCTCAAAGGCTTCTTGCCCTTTGATATGCCAGCCAGGGCCTCTCCAGATAGTGGAGATGCCCGCAACCATGATCAGGCCCCCCTTTTTTGCAGCAAGATCGGTGGGAAAATTAGTAGTCAGGAGAGGTGTCCCCTCTCTGCTAGGACCACCCCTAAGGTGCCCTGGACCGAAGTGGCCTTAGCAAATCCTACATCTTGAATGGAAGGATTCGACCCAATCAGGAAACGGGGATGCCCCCTCCCCAAAGGGAGGGGACATTCTAATCGTGTAATTACCCTAAAGGCATGTATCCCATTGGCTACCATCTGCCAGTACCTGTAATACCCCTAAATCAGGTATCCAGGGGCATTCTTTAACCTTGATCCCCAGATTCCTGCAAACTAAAAAGAAGACAGATGAAGAGGACGCCGTGCAGCAAACCAAGAAGACACCTACTGCCTTGGTCCCAGCCCTAGCGGCCCGTCTCCTTGCATCTCAAGCCTGCGAAGACTACTACGCCTGTCCCATGGCCAGGGACTTCCAAGAACCTCAGGAAAACTGCCACTCTTCAATAAAGACCAGATCTCATGAGAACAGCGGCCCTGTACAAAAGACTCCAACTTTAGAGACTCTGGATCTAAGCAGATCTCGACCCACTGTGTACACGACACCCATTGCTTCAGTTCGAGTGGCTCACCTGTCCTGTGAAGTCTCTCCAGCGATCCTGGCCTCGGCTCCTTCTGTGGCTGGCCTCTCCTAGACCCCACGAAGCTGCCTGCAGCCTCTACATGAAGGGTACCCCCCTTACCGCGACAGGCTCCAACCCAGAAGAACCGACATCAAAGGTACTCCTGTATCCTCCACACTCCAGCCTTGGGGAGCTCAACCAACCTTCAACCAGCCTCCTCGTCCAAGCCTGCAGCCTCTCTGTGAGACTGATAACCACCACTGAAACACATTGGGCACCCAACGCTGATTTTGCACCCTGAACCCAGCCGCCACTGTGCCGCGGTTGGTGTAGCTTTGATCCTGCTTTGTGGCCCCTCCTGTGCTGATCTTAACCCCGGGGACCTAAGCCCTGAAATCGTGGGTACTTACCTGCAAACCGTCCCTCTTTAAGTTACCCCCAGCCTCCACTGATTTACCTTGGGCCCAGTGACCTCTGCATCCAGCCGGCCCAGTGCCAAACTGTAACTGAACCTTGCCCAGTGTTGGTCAAAACCCCCAAAGGCTGGGATTTTAAATAGAGTACTTATCTGCTAATGTACAACACTGTTTTCCTCCCATAGTATTGCATTGTATTTCCTCTATTGCATAAAACCTTCTGCCTTGTAAAACAGACTGCATTTTTTAAAGTATTACTGCTTTGAAAACTGTTACCTGCAACTGATTATTTCTTGGCTCTAGTAACAATTGGTCTGGATTCAGTCTATGAATGTGTGCAATCATTTCTTGCCCAAGTACGTACAATAAATGCTTAACACTACCCTCCTATAAGCCTGACTGCTCTACCACACTACCACAAATAGCGCTTTTATTATTCTCTATTTAAGCCTCTGTAAGTAGGGATTCCTTGGACTCTGAGCACACTGTACTTTACTATGGTATAGTATATACAGAGCCAGCTTACTACACAGATGACTGGAGATTAAAAGATCAATGTGTGTCTTTCCTCTATTTAATACTGTGGCGTGGCTCAATCACTTAGAAATACTGAACAAATTAATAATTATGTGGTAATATTTGACAACATGATTCAAAGGAATTCTTCACTTGTGAAAGCAGCCATTACTAGATTATTTGGTAACAATATTTATCTTCTCACCTTTTCCCTGCTTTCAGCTGGTTTGCTACGTATTGAAGAAGGCCAACAAGCTCGATGGGATATTTCCGGAAAACCGCACCACAAAAACTGGCAAGACCTATATTAGATGGGGAAGTATACAAAAAAAATAACGTAAAAAACAAATCTATTTTCAGGTTCTGAAATATTTCTGATAGGTAAATCTGACTTTTTCAACTATGAAGAACACACTAACAAAACCTTTTTTTCTCACCGCTTTAAACAATAGTTTCTTATTAACAGTGGCAGCTACTTATCACTCCCTGTGAGAAAGTGGCTCTGTATATACTGTTCCTTAATAGGTACAGGGTGTACAGAGTCCACAGTCCCCAAGGGCTTGACAGAGGCTAAAGTTGGATATAACCTTACTCTCTAAAGTGGTAGCTTAGTCGAGCAGTAAGGCAGTATCAGAGGACAGTGTAAAGCATTTGTTGTACACACTGTCAGCAAATGGTCTCACACACTCAATAACTGAACTCTAGGCCAATGGTTTATATATAAAAAATATATGCTTGTTTTATTTTAGAACCAACACTTGGATTTAAAATATACTTTCTCAGAATGAGATGCTTTATATAAATACTTTTGCAATATGCAATTGACTTTTGTAAACATTTATAAGTGGTAGCAATAGGCAACTCTATTTTAAACAACAATGCATTGAGCTCAATGGAAATTTCAAGTTATTTGCAACAGATTACTTTTAGGATTACTTTTGGAATTCCAGGACTGGATCGTAGATTCAGTCCTGGATCAGTACTTAGAATCAAGTGATGAGTCGACTTAATTACTGTAATGATTTTTAAACAATATTTAGCTATTTTAAAAGTTGACACTTCGAAAATATTTCAAAGAAAACAGTCAATGATTCCCTATGGAAGAAAATTCAAGTTGCAGGTACAGTATGTTGTCGTTACTTTTGTAATCCAGTAGTGGGTGCTTAGACTCAGTACTGGGACCTTTATCCAAAACAGGTAAGTAATTACGTTTTCAGATATTATACGATTTTTGAAGAATATTTAAAGATTGCAGAAATTGACAAGAAATTTTACAGAAAAACAGTCAATGATTTCCTATGGAAGAAAATTGGGTTAAGGGTAAGTACAGTTGTAAGTATTTTTCAGAGTCAGTGCTGGGAACCAAGATCCAGCACTGGGAGCTCACCTAAGAGCAGGTGAGTATTTTCGTTTTCGTTACTCGGCTGATTTTTGGTGAATATTTTAAGATTTGAAAAGTCCACACTTACAAGAAATTTCAGGAAAAAGCCAGTGAATGTTACCCTATGAAGAAAATAGAGTTATCGGTTTAAAGGTAAGTAATCGACTGGAAGAGTTGAGGTTCTGGGCATAGACTCAGGGGTCCCCCAGGGTCAGGTAGGTACAGTTGGTTCACCCTCAGCGACTCTAGGGCGGCCGGGTGCAGAGAGAGTTAGGCCCAATATTATCCTATGAGGGATAGGGGGGCCTTGGTTGGTGGCTGCTGACTGGCAAGCCACGCGGCTGTGGGAGCTGGGCAAGTGGGGAAGTAGGTTGGTGTAGAGTTTTCACTGCCAGGGCGGCTTGGTGCAGGGTGCTTTTGAGCCTTTGGGCGCTCAATTGTTTTCAATGGGAAATCTCCAGTTTAGAAAAAGACTGCAAGCTCGGGGACGTGGATTCTTCAGGTGCCACCACCACTTTGAGAGGTAAGTTGGGTAGTTGGAGGATAGGTAGGTACCCCGGGATTGGGCACAGGGGGCCGCGGGGCACCGCGTACAGGGGGGCCGCGGGGCGCCGCGTGCAAGGGTGCCCTTTGGTGTCGGGAGTCTTACCCTCTGTTGATCGCGGTTGGGGGTGCACCTTGTTCTGAGGCTGCAGGCTCCTTCAGGAGTGTTGAGGGAGGTCCTTGGGTGCCGGACTCGGGGTCACAGTCGCCGTGGGGTCGTCCTCGTGGTCTTTGTCCACTCCGGCACTGGCCAGGCTTGGCTGGTGCAGAGTGTGCTGGGTTCGCGGTGCCGGGCTGCTGCCAGGGATTAGAGGTAGGTTTTGAGTAGAGCCTCTACTCATGGGAGTCCCAGGGGCTTAGAGCCAAAAGGTAGCAAGGTCCTCCGGGGTTTGTGAGGTTGCTGGCCACAAGAGATGCCGGGTTGGAGCAGGAGCAGGTTCGAGGGTCGATTCTCCTACGGAAGTTAAGACGAGGTTACGGGTGCCGTCGACAGGTTTATCACGACCTGCTCGGGAAATTTTTGCTTGGAAGGCAACTCTTTTTGGGGGAAACGTTCGACAAGGACTATGATGGGACGATTATAAGAATACGAGTGGGTTCCTACATCACTGATGGTGACAGGGGTCCTTCATAAGACATAGGAAAGGGACCCATACGTTCTGGTGTATCAGTACCTTAGCGTTACGACGTTTGCCTGGCCGTGAAAATTTGATCACGAGCGTGGGGAGTGTTCGAGGCATTAGAAAGAAAATTATCACATGGAACACTGACCTTTCAATGCCAGGACTGACCAATGCGAACAAGGAGTGGTCGTATATTTCTGATTCTATTTATATGGAGAGAGACTCTACTTTCCAATGAGCCTTGAAAAAGTCCGGATGGACGAAACACGTGTCGGCTGTTATGTGTTATAATGAAATTTGGACAATTCAAGAAAAGAATAATAAACAAATGATAACTAACGAAATTCTTTGATTTGTTTGTGGACTTTAAAATTCTCTTTGACTTTTTTGATATATGAAATTCTTGTAGGACTAATACCTATAATGTGCCTCAACTGATGTGTAATTAGTGTGTGACCTTAGTGGAATATTCTTTTGGCTTCTCTACGGGTCTATGTTTTTCCTTCTACAAGCAGAGGAGGAGGTTAGGTTTGAGAGCACTATAGGCTGAATAGGAAAGGGGAGAAAGGAAGGAAAGTAAAAAAACATATTGATAATTATCGTGAAGCCAAAACTGAGAAAAACATTAATGTGGATGTGCATGTAAATTCTGACAAATTGCTACTTAGGTTCATGTGTGTCCAGGTTCGAGGGTCGACAGGCCGGTAGGGCTGGGGCCAAAGCAGTTGGTGTCTCTTTTTAGCAGCTGCAGGACAGGTCTTCTTTCTTTTTGCTCTTCTTTGTAGTTTTGAATCTGGAATCTGGGGAAGGAAGGTTCAGGGTGCCCCTAAATACTAGATTTAGGGGCGTTACAGGTAGGTGAAGGGCAGGCACCAATGGGTCACTGTCCTAGGGTGGATACACCCCCTATCCTGCCTCTCTCCTGTGGGAGGGGCAGTAGCCTAGTCCCGATAGGGTACGGCTTCCCATCTTCAAGATGGCAAGAGCCCGGAGATGTGCTTCACCTCGCCTCCCCCACCTGAGGGGTGGGGTTGGCAGGCTGGCACATCCCCTGTCCCTATTTGGGGTTTCCGGCCAAGCTTCCCGCCAGAGTGGGGGGTTGCAGTGGCCTGGGGAAGCTCACAGAGGCGGCATGCCTTTGAAGCTCCCCCCTGCCCATCCTGGGGGAGGAGATTTAGCACCTCGCCCAGGATGTGCATTGCTGCAGGCCCAGGAGAGCAGGGGCTCTCTTACCCAGGGGTCCAGCAACATGTCTGCTGTGTGGCAGGTTAGGCAGCCTCAGAACAGACGTGGATTGTAGGTTAGGTTTAAGGGGGCATCTTTAAGATGCCCTCTGGGGTACTTGGTACATTAAATCCCACACTGGCATCAGTGTGGGTTTAATGTGCTGAGAAGTTTGATACCAAACTTCTCAGTCTTCAGTGTTGCCATTATGGTGCTGTGGAGTTCGTGTTTGACGAGCTCTCAGCACCATGTACTCTTAAATGGCAGCACTGCACTTACAGTGAGCAGGAATGGACCAGGGTACTGTAGGGGCACAGGGCTCCTGCTCTTGTGCCCACACCATTGGCATAGGGCACCCAGCTAGAGGGGTGGCTGATATATGCCATGGCAGTGTAGGTGATGGGCATGGCACACAGGGATGTGTGCCATGTCGACTCTTTGTTTTGTCTTGCACCCAGACACCCAGCCTGCAAGGGCAGTGGGTGTGTGTGTAAGGGTACAGGGCCTCTAAGGGTGGCACAATGAGTGCTGCTGCCCTTAGAGGCCTTCCCTGGTCACAAGGCCCTGGGTACCTAGGGTACCATTTACCAGGGGCTGACATGTGGCCAGGGTTTGCCAATTTGGGTTGTGTGTGTTTAGGGAAGGAACTTAGGCCCTGGGCACCTGATTGGCAGGAGCCCAGGGCACACTCAGTCAAAGTACATTCAGTAATTCAGCAAAAAGTGGGGGCATACCATGCAAGAAAGATGGCACTTTGTCACAGCAACGGTCTGAGGCAGGGGTGAGTATTGGCCCCCATGCTTTTTTCCTCGTTTATTGCATACTTGCCTTCAACCCTAGGCAATGTAAGTGGGGCAAGCCCGAAGCAAGACGGTAAACATATCCCATGTCTACTTTATGCGGATGACCTTGTAATTATAGACATGACAAAGATTGGCTTACAAAGAAAGTGAAACAGGTTCAATGAATACTGTCAAGTGAAAAATCTTGTTCTAAATATGGATAAGACAAAGATCTTTTGTTTTGGTCGAAGGAAAATAGAGTTCACTTGGTTTCTGGGCACTGAGAAGTTGGAAAAGGTAGCAGAATATGGGTACCTGGGGATGTGGTTCGAGAGAAGCCTCCAATGGCATACTCATCTCGATGCACTAAAGCTGAGGGTATTGGAATCGGCGAAGAAATTAATGTACAAGTTACTTACCTTCGGTAACAATGTATCTGGTAGAGACGATTCTAGCTGCAGATTCCTTCACGTAGAATTATCCCCAGGCGTGAGACTGGATCCGGAAACTTTTTGCCACAGCATCCCTGCATGCCGGGGGCGGGGCGACATCACGCACTTGACGTCAGCGAGGACACATAAGACCCACCCCAGCGTGCCTACGTCAGTTTTCTTCATAGAACTTTTCCGCACCACAACGCGTAACCACCAGATAAACTGTGGAAGCATGGGAACAGTGTGCGAAGAAAAGATACAATGGAAAGAAACGGCGACTAACACCACCACCAGAGGAGTGCCAACACCGCAGAACCCAAGGGCAGCGAAAGAAGAAAGAACAAGCAGAAACCTGCGCAGTCACCCTGCCAGCACATAGACAGCCTCCCAGCCCTCTGCCCGGGAGGCACGAACATGCATAAAAGTCATGGCACAAGCAGTAAACCCACCCCTCCCATCCTGAGCAAGGAATGGGACCAGTCCCAAAACAGACTGAGACAACAAACCTCCACGACACTCACAAGGGACAAGTCAAGACATGGCCCGAGGCCCCTTATCAGAGGATAGCAATGGAAGGAAGGGAGGGCAGGATAGAAAGCAATCCCTATCAAACTTTGTGGAGAAGTGTGGCTCAGGGGTTAGAGGCGGCAGACCCGGAAGCTGAGATCGGTCCTGGCCCAGGGTTCAATTCCCCGCCTCGGCGGGTCTTGGGCTAAAAATTCCACGGACTCGATAATTCTCGCCCCGGTGCCTCCTCGACTCACGGGTTCACACTCTGCGACTCTGGGCAATAGCTTGCTTAATCTCCACAACGGCCCCTCGCGACGGGATGCCTGACTTTCACCTTGTGGATACCCTGCTATCTCACAGGGGAATACCAGGACGGGTTCCCTAAGCAAGCGCCGGGAAACCCACAGCGGGTAGCTGTGCGCTATATAAGCTCAACTACATTCACATTTACACATTTACATTTACATAGCCAGAGCAGCAGGGCACCAGAGCACCGGAACCCCATCCTCCAAATAACCAGGGAGGAACAAACTGCCCCCAGACGGAGCCACCCATCAATAACAAGCAAGGAACTCACAGGAGATACAGCCCCCCACCAGGAGGCGAGTACCGAAGACCAACCCAAAAGTCCTCGCAGAATAGGCGAGGAAGGGCGGGCCGTGAAGGAATCTGCGGCTAGAATCGTCTCTACCAGAGACATCGTTACCGAAGGTAAGTAACTCGTACATCTGATAGAGACTACAAGCCGCAGATTCCTTCAGGTAGAATAGATACCCTAGCCATAACCCCTGGGAAGGAGGGTCTGCGAAAGGACCCCCACCAGCCAATGCAGAACAAAGGCCCTACTGGGGACCAAATCTGTGGACAAGGTAGAACCTCGCCCCTGCCAGGCCAAGGGAACCCTCACAAGCAAAACCCTACCGACCCCAAGGGGACATACGAGGGAAGAAGGCCGAAGAGGCTCGAACACTCTCAGCAGCGAAACCAAGGGCAAGGACGGAGAGGCCGAAGCACCCCCACTCCTCCACAAGGCAACATAGCTTCCGCCCATGCCAGGACAGGGAGCGGAAGACGAAGAAGAAGCAGCCTAGAGGACCCAAGGAAACGAGGGAAAGAAAGCAAACCCACTCCAGATGGAGAGTAGCCGGCTAGCCAGAACAGCGCCGGCAGTCAAAGCCAGAAGCAAGAAGAACAGCCTGAGGTCCCAGGAAGGCCAAGTAGGCGACGCCCGGCAAGGGAGAACACAGGATCATCCCAGACCTCGGAACGGGAGCAGGGTGGAGAGGCCCAGCCACACCACCACGAGTGGCCGCGCAAACGACCTCAGGAAGCAAAAGCAACCTACCTAAACGCCAAGGAGAACAGGACCCGAAGGCAACCCAAACCCACTAGCAGAGCGCAAGCTATATGACAGCTACCATTACCCCACACGGGGTACGTGAAGTCCCAAGACATGGGAACCCTCTTTGTTTTTTCCTCTGCTGCGGAAATTCACCCAAAGAGCCACGGGGAAAGAAACACCCCCACTGAAGGCTTGACAAGCAGCCCAAGCAAAGCAGAAGGCCCAATCTCAGGGCCAAGCCTGCACAATAACTCCTGCCACACACAACCAACACATGGGCCGTCCAGCAGCCAACAATGCCAAAGTCCCAAGGAAGCATGTAACAGCTAGAAACACCCCAAAGAACAACCGGCCTAAGAAGGCCCAAAAGCCACACAACTCAGAAGTCACTGAGGAGGGGACGGAGTGGGACAAGCCGGAGGAGGACAAGGACAAGGCGGAGGAGGAGAATGACAAGGCAGAGGAGGACAAGGCAGAGGACGACAGAGCCCCGCCAAGAGTCTATGGATGGCTGAGTCGGCTGGGGCATGGAACAACAGGCTGCCATCAAATGGGAGATCAATAAGCCTCTCCCGAATATTTTCGGGGAAGACGCCATCCCGAAGCCAAGCATGGCGATGGAGAGAAGCTGAGGAAGCCATGGCCTGGCCCAGCACCTCAGACGTCCAGAGCGCAGCAGAGAATAAACGCTGCAAGCTCCCGTCCATACAAAGCATAGATGCCACAAGTCCACCTGACCAGACTCCTGGGATGCTGCAGATCACAGAGACTCAGTCGAGTCCCACAAACAGGAGGAGGCCCTAGCTGGCACACACAAGGTGTTAAGGGCCCGCAGGGCCGCGGTGATTGAGGCAAACATGTTGCGTCCCCAAGAGTCCAGCCAGTGGGCCTCTCAGGACGGCGGAGCCAACAGGGAGGGAAAAGCAGTCCACAAAAGGGAGCTAGCTGCTGAGGGGTGAAGGGAAAGACACACCGGGTCATGCGGTGCCGGTGCAAAAGACGATGAGGCAACGGGTCCCCCGAGTCACGACGACTCCAAGCCCCCGTCAAGGAAGAAAGGAGCGAACCTTCAAAGGGAAGTAAGATTTCCCTCCCACCAGAGCCCTGGTGGAGGACCTCCAAGAGATGGTCTGCCGGAAAGTCAGGCACCGGGTCATGCGGAAGATGCCCACAGCCGTGGACATCGCGTGAGCGAAGGCCGCACCCGCCTCCGTGGGCCTCGCTGTGGAGAAAGCAGCTCCTCCGTGGGCAACGGCTGAAAACTAAGGCTGCCATCCCGAGGCATGAAAGTTCGAAGGAGCCGAAGAATGAGAGACCTGCCGCTCTTCTGACGAACCCCTCTGCCCCAGGAAAGGTGGGGAGCCGCCCTTCGATACAGGTGAAAAGGACACCACACGGCAACCAGTCTCCGGGGAGGACGACAACAAGATACATCCTGCCTCCGGAGAGGAAGGAGCGTCCAAAGACGACTCCTCGGTAAAACCCCTGTGCGGATCCGTAGAGTCCGCTACTTGAGGCAGGACGCCGGCACCATCCGGCGTCACGGGGCAAGGGACCTCCAAGTCGCCCCGCACCAGAGACCGGAGACCGGAGTAGAGCTGGAGCCGCACCGGCCCCTGGGTGGCAC
Source organism: Triturus cristatus (assembly GCF_964204655.1). Lineage (NCBI taxonomy): Eukaryota > Metazoa > Chordata > Amphibia > Caudata > Salamandridae > Triturus > Triturus cristatus. Next base: position 925,614,379 of record NC_140588.1, read on the forward strand.
CGGGATGACGCCGACCCAACCCCCGGCGAGGCAGTCACCTGCGTGGGGGAACCGGATGGGCACGGGGAGTGGCACGAAGCCCTCTGCCGGCCGCGGCCCAGAAGGAGGCGAAGATCGCTCGCAAGGGACGATACAACCTCCGACTCACCCTCTGACGAGACAGCCGCCTGTGGGGAGGGACGAGAGGGGTCTGGAGAACGATGAGGGGTGCTCCTTCAGCCTCGACCCGGAGCGGGACGAGGAGGGCCCGCCGACACCTGCGGCACCGCACGGTCCAGCTGCTTCCCACGCCGTAGCGGCGTCACCTCGGCCTTACACAGCACCACCTTGCCAAAGGACCGAGAGGGGCTCAGGGATGCGACCCGACACCTGGCGGCCTCCCCATCACAACTGGGACCCCCGCGGGAGTGTGAGGTGAGGCAGAGACACCGTGGCCTGAAGGAGGTGCCCCAGAGGGGCCGCACCCCAACAGCACCACATCCTCCAAGCCTGGATCCGAACCAGTTGGCGCCGGAGCCACCGGCGGCATCGTGGAGGGTCCTGCGCAGGGCAAGGGATCCGCCGACAAACCAGGAGGGGAAGGAGGAGGAGATGCCAGCGAGGCCGGCAAAGCCGCTGCGTATGTCTCCATTTGGACTCTTGACGCCCCAACACCGAGAAACGGTGGATAGGATGACACGCGGGGCCGCATAACCCGCGGAGAGTACACGCCCCCGGTAGGCCGGAAACCAGCCCCTGGAGACGAACTGCGACACTTACCCACCGGGGAGCGACGCTCAAGTGACATCGGAGAAGGGCGAGGGTGACTACCACGGCCAGATCTGAAGTCGTCCACCGAAGCAGACCGAGGGGAGGACGTTGACCTGGAGAGACGCGCCGAGAGAAGTTTCATCCGGCGCTCCCTCCGCGACTTCGGCTTAAACTGCTGGCACGCCGTACAATCTGTGGTGTCGTGATCCTCCCCCCAAACACCACATAGAAATGAGGTGAGAGGCCGTCGCCGACATAAGACGCCCACAAAACGTGCAAGTTTTAAAGCACGAAGGCATTCGCACACTGTTCCACCAAAAGAACGGAATAAACGGGGGCCCTAAACAGGCCCGTAGCAAGGAACGAATCCGCGTCGCACGCGGAAAAGGAAAAAACTGACGTAGGCACGCCGGGGCGGGTCTTGTGACCTCGCTGACGTCAAGAACGCGGACGACGCCTGGGCGGAGTCGCATGATGTCGCCCCACCCCCAGCGCGCAGGGATGCTGTGGCAAAAAGTTTACGGATCCAGTCTCACGCCTGGGGATAATTGTACTTGAAGGAATCTGCAGCTAGTAGTCTCTATCAAATAATGCCTGCAATTCACTCACCCTCTGGGCCGATGTAATCGCCACCAAGGCAATAGTGCTTATGGTGAAATGTCAAATAGACCGGTCCTAAAAGCATACTCAGCAATGGTACCACCCCAATTTCTATATGGTGCTGAAGTGCTTTATCTGAGTGGCAAAAATGGATGGGACGTGGAAGAGGCAAACACTTTGAAAAATCTATTCTCATTGCCGAAATCGTCAATGGTCCAGCAGTGAGACTATCACCACATGGGGTATAAAAGCTTGTATGTGTAGGAAAGTGGCTCTGTATATACTTTTCCCACATAGGTATAGTGTGTACAGAGTCCACAGTCCCCAGAGGTTTGGCAGAGGCTAAAGTTAGATATAACCTTACTCTCTAAAGTAGTAGCTTGGTCAAGCAATAAGGCAGAATCAGAGGACAGTGTAAATCATTTGTTGTACACACTCAGTCAGCAAATGGTTTCACACACTCAATAACTGAACTATAGGCCAATGGTTTGTATAAAAATATATGGTTGTTTTATTTTAGAACCAACAATAGGTATCATAATATACTTTTTAAGAATGAGAAACTTTAGTTAAATACGTTGCAATAGGCAATTGACTTTTGAATGCAATAGTCACAGTTTGTTGCAATAGGCAACACAATTTCAAACACAATAATACATTGAGCTCAATGGGAATTTTAAGTTAAATGCAATTGATTACTTCCAGGATTACTTTTCTAACTCCAGGACTGGATCCTAGATTCAGTCCTGAGACAGTTCTTGGAAACAAGTGAGTAAATACGATTTAGTTACTGTTGTGATTGTTAAGCAATATTTTGCTATTTTAAAAGTTAACAATTAGAAACTTTTTCTAATCAAATTACCAATGTTATCCTATGGAAGGAAATTAACTTAGCAGATAAGTAGGGTTATGGTTACTTTTTCTGGTTCAGTGTTGGATCCTAGATCCAGCACTAGTATACCACCTGTAAGCAGTTGATAGCATGCGTTTAGGTTATACGGGCGATTTTTAACGAATATTTGCAAGTTTGCAAAATCGACACTTAGAAGAAATTTCACAGTAAAACAGTCAATGGTTTCCTATGGGAGAAAGTTCAAGTTACCGGTAAAGTATGTTCTTATTACTTTTGTAATCCAGTGCTGGGCTCCTAGGCTCAGTACTGGGACATCTATCTAAAACAGGTAAGTAATTACGTTTTCACAGTTGGTCCGTCCGTCGTTGGTGTCGTGCGCCGGAATGACGGAGTACTTAGACACCGCCCACGCGCGCTGACGTCAGTTCTTGTACATAGCTTTCCGCACCAGGAACGCAGAGCCATGCAAGAGACCGACACTGGTGCCAAAAAGTCTAGGGCCCTGAACAGGATGACCTTAACCCTAGATGTCGGTTCGCAGAGCAGGGAGGATGGGTGGGTCGGTGAGGAATCTAACCAATGTTTCTTACAGATACATCGTTACCGAAGGCAAGTAACTTGTTCATCTGAAAGAAACACGTTAGTTAGATTCATCACCTTAGAATAGATACCCCAGCAATACCAACCCCGGGGGAGGGTCTGCGAACCAAGATCACACCAGAAAGTCCTGGAGAACAGAACAGCCAAAGAAGCCATCTCTCCGGACTTGGCTGTCCAGGCAATAGTGCTTGGCGACCGTGTGCAGTGAGGCCCACGTCTCCGTCTGACAGATGTCCTGCAAGGGAACTCCCCGTCCCAGGGCAGTAGTCGCCGCCGTGGCCCGGGTGGGATGGGCTCTCAGCCCAACAGGAGTGTACTTTTTCGCCAAGGAGTACCAAACTTTTATACACAAGACGACCCACCGTGAGATGGTCCGTTTGTGTACGGCTCTCCCCTTCTTAGCACCTACGTATCCAACAAAAAGTTGGTTGTCCACCCGGAACTGTCTGGTGCGGTCCAAATAAAAGGACAGCGCACGTTTTGGGTCCAGACGGTGGAGCCTCTCTTCCTCTTTGGAAGGAGGCGGAAAGAAGGTGGGCAAAAGCGACCGATTGCCCGATGTGAAAGGGGGTCACCACTTTCGGAAGAAGAGAAGGACGAGTCCGGAGGACAACCTTGTCCGGATGAACAGAAAGAAAGGGAGGCTTAGATGACAGAGCCTGGAGCTCACTCACCCGTTTAGCCGAGGTGATGGCTACCAGGAAAGCAGTTTTCAGGGTCAGAAGACAAAGTGGACAATTGTGAAGGGGCTCAAAGGGAGCGCACATCAGAAAGGTCAAGACAAGATTCAAATCCCACTGAGGCATTATGAAGGGGACAGGAGGAAACATGTGAGTAATGCCTTTAAGAAAGCGCGAAACAGGGGACTTGAAAAGAGAAGGCTGATCAGGAAGCCTTAAGAAAGCAGAGATTGCAGAAAGATAACCTTTCAAGGTGCCCAGAGCAGAGCCCTGCTGGCTTAAAGAAAGAAGAAAGAGTAGAACCTCAGAAAGAGGGGCGGAAAGGGGATCCACAGCCTTTGCTGTGCACCATGCCACAAATTTGTTCCACCTGCAGGCGTATACCTATTTTGTGGAGGGACGCCTGGCTGCCAGAATGATATCACAGACTTCAGGAGGCAAGTCAAATGGCATCAACTGTCGCCGCTCAATCTCCACACATGGAGGTGGAGACTGGACAGGTTCGGGTGGAGGACCGTCCCCTGCTGCTGCGACAGAAGGTCCTCGTGAAGAGGCAGTCGTACCGGAGGATCAATTGACATACTGAGTAGCTCGGGATACCAGTACCTTCGTGCCCAATCCGGAGCCACTAAGATGACTTGGGCCCGGTCGCGCCTGATCTTCTTCAGCACTCTGGGCAGAAGTGGTATAGGCGGAAAGGCGTACAACAGACCGCAACTCCACTCGCGACGAAAAGCGTCTCCGAGCGAGTGCCGTCTTGGAAATTCCAAGGCGCAGAACTGCTGACATTGTGCGTTCTCTTCGGTGGCGAATAGATCTAACCAAGGCTCTCCCCACTGCAGAGGGAGACCTTGCGCCACGTCCGAGTTCAGACGCCATTCATGATCCATCATGCACCGGCGGCTGAGTTCGTCCGCTCTGGCGTTCAGAGAGCCCACCAGATGTTGAACCACCAGGATGATGCCCTGGTGTTCCAGCCATGTCCAGAGGCGCAGAGCCTCCTGACAAAGGGTCCACGACCCCACCCCGCCCTGTTTGTTGCAATACCACATGGCGGCGGTGTTGTCCGTGAACACCTGCACTACACTTCCCCGGACAGAGGGAAGGAAGGCTTTCGGTACAAGCCGGATCGCTCTCCGCTCCAACAGGTTGATATGGTGTTGAGACTCCGCCAGAGACCAGAGGCCTCTGATCTCGGCCCCCCCATCCCAGGAGGGACGCGTCCGTCACTACTACGTGCTCCGGTTGGGGTAGGGAGAGGCATCTGCCCCTGACCCAATCGCGGTCCATGAGCACCACCAACTGTTTCGCAGTGCCCTCCGAGATCAAGACATGGTCGGACAGGTTGCCTCGATGCTGGGTCCTTTGAAACTTCAGGTCCCACTGCAGAGCCCACATTCGCCACCTGGCGTAATGCACCAACAGGATGCAGGAGGCCATCAGCCCCAGAAGCCGCAGCACCAACCTGACCGAAACCCAGGATAGAGGCCGGAAATGGGAATCAGAGCCTGAATATCCCGGACCCGCCGTTCCGGAGGATAAGCCCGGAACTGTGCTGAACGAGAACCGCTCCGATGAAGAGGAGCTTCTGGGAGGGACTCAGGTGTGACTTCGGCACGATGGAGAACCCCAGCAAATGCAGGAGGTCGGCCGTAGTCTGGAGGTGGGAGACGACTTGCTGGGGCGAGCCTGCCTTCAACAGCCAGTCGTCGAGATATGGGAAGACTGAAACCCCCGATCTGCACAGATGAGCTGCGACCACCGCCATCACTTTCGTGAACACCCGAGGGGCACTGGTGAGGCCGAAGGGGAGCACGGTGAACTGAAAGAGCTCCTGACCCACCGTGAACCGCAGTTAACGCCGGTGAGCTGGCAGGACAGGGATGTGAAAATAGGCGTCCTGCAAGTCCAACGCTACCATCCAGTCTCCAGGGTCGAGGGCAGCCAGAACCTGAGCTAATGTTAGCATCTTGAACCGTTCCTTCCGGAGGAACGCGTTGACGCTCCTGAGGTCCAAGTTAGGGCGTAGGCCCCCTTTGCCCTTCTTGGGAACCAGAAAGTAGTGGGAATAGCAACCACGGCCTACTTCTGGTCCAGGAACGCGCTCGACGGCCTCTTTGCCCAAGAGGGCCGTAACTTCCTCCCGCAGAAGATTCAAGTGATCCTCCGATATACAGTGGCACTGCGGTGGCATGGCTGGAGGGGTCGAAGGGGTGGGAGTAGCCCCTTCGGACGATTTGCAGCACCCACCTGTCCGAAGTGATGGATCGCCAGTGGAGCAGGTGATGGCGAACTGCCGCCCACTGGCGTGGAATGGGCCTGAAAGCTCGGACTAGGAGGGCTTTGAGGCGGATGCTGCCGGGGTGGATGTGGACTGACCGGCAGGTTGTCCTCCTGTACCACCACGGCGGAATCCACGTCCGCGTGCAGGTTGGGTCTGCGGCCGGTGGCTAGGCGGACGTGGGGAGGCGCCCCTTCCCTGGCCACGAAAGTCGGAAGTTTGCGGTCGTGGGGCCGAGAGACCCAAGGACCTGGCCGTAGCCCGGAAGTCCTTAAAACGAGCCAGCGCACTATCCGCCTTCTCACCAAAAAGGCGAGTGCCATCAAAGGACATATCCATGAGGGAACTCTGGACATCCCCCGAAAAAGACGTGGACCCCAGCCAGGCGTGGCGCCGGAGCACCACCGTGGTGGAAATCGCCCTACCCAGCGAGTCCGTGGTGTCTAGTCCACACCGTATGGCATGTCGTGCTGCATCTCGCCCATCAGCAAGCGCCTGGGAGAGACGTGTCCGGGCCTCCTCCGGACACAGGGGCAGCACGTCCTCCACCGTATCCCACAGAGTGTGGGAGAAACGGTCCAAGAGGCAAGCGGTGTTCAAAGACCGCAGGCCCAAACTCAGGGAAGAGAACAGCTTCTTTCCGAACTGTTCTAGCCTTTTGGATTCCCGATCCGGAGGGGCGGACGGGAAGGAGGATTGGGAAGTGGAGGCCTGGACTACCAGACTCTCGGGGGTGGGGTGTTGGTACAGGAAACTGGGGTCGCCCGGAGCAGGGCGGTGGCGCCGGGCCACGTTCCGATTCACAGGAGGAACTGTGGAGGGCTTGGACCAAGTGCCCTGCAGAACGTCTATGAGGGCCTCATTGAACTGCAGCAGAGGCTCAGTGGAGCTTGCCGGCGGTTGAAGCACCTCTGTGAGGACGTTTGTACTCGCGGCCACAGCAGGCAGCTCGAGCCCCAGGGCTGCGGCCGCCTTGCGCAGCACCACTGAAAAAGCTGCACCTTCCTCCGAGGCCACAGTCGGAGGAGAGATGAAACCAGCGCCCGGGGAAGTATCCAGACCACTGGCATCCCTCAGTTCGTCTGCCCAGTCCTGTGAAAGTTGGCCCTGTATGGCCATAGGGTCCTCAGACCCCTCCCAGTCGCTCCGTCATCCGATTCCTGATAAACAGGAGGAATGATCGCAGCCGGGAGGTAGATGAAATGCTCATCCATCGGCGTTGGGTGCGGCATCAAGCGGCGCCGCAACGGCGCCGGGCCCGGATAGGGGCTAAACCGGGGAACGGCGTTGTCCGGAGACGGCGCCGGGGGCGGAACCGTTGTCGGCACCGGTAGAGGAGGCGTCGTGAGGTCGACCGGCGCCGGCAGAGATCCAGGCCTGGATCGCTCGGGGACCTGCGGCGTCGGGACCGAAGTCGTCGACGGCGCCCTGGCCCGAGCCGCCAGCACGCGAGGTCGCCCAGTCGAGCCCGCGGGGCCCGAAGGCGCGCCGGCAGGCATCGACGGCGGAGCCAGGCCCCTCATAGCCGAGAGGAAGGCACTGACCTCTGCCGGAGTCGCGTCAGTCCCAGGGACCGGCGGGTATGCGGCTCCGCAACCGGTCCTTGGACCTCCTCCTGGACCGGGACCGAGTGCCTAAGCTCGAGAAGCTTACGGGACCGCTCCCGCCTAGCTTTCGAGGTCAAGGCCTGACAATCGGGGCACGACTCCGCGTCGTGGTCGGCCCCCATGCAGTAAAGGCACCGGCGATGGTGGTCCTTCACCGACATCAGTCTATGACAGGAGTCGCAGGCTTTAAACCCGGGCATCCTACCGGCACCAGAGTCGAGTCGACAGAATACCAAAAAGAGTCAAAAAAGTTTAGTCAAAAATTGACTAAGGGGTAATCTCTCCCCGGATCGGCGCTGTCTGGCACGGAAAAAAGAAGAACTGACGTCAGCGCGCGAGGGCGACGTCATTCCGGCGCACGACGCCAACGACTGACGCGGATCCGCAGACGACGCCTAGCGACGCGCAAGGGGTATTGCTACAAAAAATCTTTCCGGATCCAGCCTGACGCCTGGGGATAGTCTAAGGTGAGGAATCTAACTAATGTGTTTCTTTCAGATTCTCTCTGCACCCGGCTGCCCCTGTGCCACTGAGGGTGTAACAGATGTACCTACCTGACCCTGGGAGACCCCTGAGTCTATGCTCAGAACCTTAATTCTGCTAGTCGAGTACTTACCTGAAAGCCGATAACCTACATTTTCTCCATAGGGTAACATTGACTGGTTTCACTTGGAAATTCTTCGAAGTGTCGAGTTTTGAAACTTTAAAATATTCACTAAAAATTAGTTGATCGACGAAAACGAAATTACTCACCTATTATCAGGAGAGATCATAGTGCTGGATCTTTGTGCCCAGCACTGACCCTGCAAAGCAATTACAATTGTGATTTTCCGATAACCAAACTTTCCTCCATAGGATAACATTGCCTGGTTTTTGCCAGAAATTCTTCTAAGCGTCGATTTTTGAAACATACAAATATTCCTTAAAATCGCCTGTGTAACAAAAATTATTTATTTCAACTGTTTACAGGAAATGCACCAGGGCTGAATCCAGGATCCAGCCCTGAGTAAGAAAAACCTGTGCAAAGTAACTAATATTGTGTTTACTTTAAAATCCCCATTGAGCTCAATGTTATAATTGTGTTTGAATTGTGTTGCCTATTGCAACAACTGTAACTACTGCCTTTAAAAGTCTATTGCTTATTGAGTAGTATACAACTACAGCATATCATTCTGAGAAAATATTTCAATACCTACTTGTGGTTCTAAAATAAAGCTATATATTTTTATATTCAAAACAATTGGCCTAGAGCTCAGTTCTTGAGTGTGTGAGACCATTTGCTGACTGAGCGTGTACAACAAATGCTTTACACGGTCCTCTGATAATACCTTACTGCTCGACCAAGCTACCACTTTAGAGAATAAGGTTCTATCTAACTTTAGCCTCTGCCAAACCTCTGGGGACTGTGGACACTGTGCATACTGAACCTTACTTTGGTGCAGTATATAAAGAGCCACTTTCTTACAATGGTTGATACACCTTTACATGTAGGGGGAATGCCTGGGTCGCCTTTTTTCTTTCAAATTCCATCTATACTGAAACCAAGTTGTGAAGCTTTTAGAAGTCATTAATTACTGATCCTACTTTTGACTTACGTGGTCCTCCAGTCTCTCCTAGGCCACCGATTTTAAAGTCCCCTGTGATTATAAATTCATTTTGAGGGTAATCTAAAAGGAGATAGTCGAGACGTTCACGAAGGTGGTTAACCAGCTCAGACACTGCTTTCCTTGGAGCATTAAGATAGCAGTTGGCCAGGATCAAGACTATATATTTATAATTAATTACCAGACCATGGATTTGGTGGATTTGAACTGCCCTACTTCTGCTCTCGAGAACCTTTACTTAAATTTAGCAGAGTGCTTGATAAAAATGGATAAACCTCCTGACGGGCGCCCAAAGAGGCTTAAACGAGATGCTGCATTGAAAATCTCATGGAAGTCTGCCAAGGCTGCTGGATCCGAGGCCCATGTTTCTTGGAAGTAATATAGGTCTCCTGAATCCAGGCCAGCCTGAACTTTGCAGCTTTAGATGGTTTTCCAGAGCCCTGCCACGGTCTATGAAATTAGAGAGTTTTGAATTAATCTCACTTACTGGGTGACAATGTCCATGGAGTTTTCCAGTGCTTCCCATTTGACTCATGTTGTCTGACCAATGCCCCAATCAGGGCTGTGACATGTGGCCCCATGGCCTGTGCGTCTAATTCTCCTGCCACTCCATCTCCTGGTGAATGCCCCTTGTGGGGGCTAATTGCACCTCTCTTTGGTTCAGCATGTGTACAGTCATTAAGGTTTTAGAGCCATTGATATCCTATGGGTCCCAACTTCTGACCGCCTATCGTTCCTTTAAGGATACTCTCCTTCAGCTTCCACATTGGAGGATAAAGTAGAACATACGGTTATTTAGGAGGAGTGGGTTTATCGAAGTCTGTCCCCCAATATGCAAAGGAATTTTTTACGCCCCACACACGTCATGGCTGCATTCCTCCATGCTGTTCGCAAGACTTCCCCATTGGAGTCTAAAAATGGCAGTACATATTTCACCCATAACAGGTCCTCCGAGAAGACGTTCTTAAGCGCAGGAGAATGACTGCACATCTTTAGCAGGATACCCAGATTAGCCGTATCCTGGGGCCCTTTGAATAATATCAGGGTATAAAAACTAATGGGGGTGGGGGGTTGTTACTCACAGGCCCAGGACAACTTAACTGTACCTGCTGTAATGGGGTTGATTTGGTTAGATTCAGATCGCATACCTCCTTCGCAGACCCTGCAAGGTTGTAATTGAGTGATTGTCCGCAGGTCACGTTCTTCTGTAAGTGGCTTAACTGTGCCAGCTGGGAGGGCATTGGCTTGCGCTGGTTCGAACCTAGGACTTCCGTAGTGGACCCTGTGATGGTTTAGTTGTGCGAATGTCCATAGTTCACATTCTGTTGTTAAATGGCTCACTATTGGGTAGCTACAAGCGTCCGCCATTGCCGGTTTGGCACACCAAACCCTGGCCTTGGCTCTCCCACTATCTCACGTATGAGGCTCCTCAAGTGTCACTCGAGGTGGGATCTAGGATTCCAGTCCCTATGCTTGAGCCCGAGATGAATTAGGGCCCTGTAAGTCCGGCCTATTGCTTACTACTTGCATGCATACATCCTTTGTGCTCTGCAGTTTGTGTTGAAACTGCTTCGAGGTGTCTGGTTGAGGCCCGAAGACTAGAGCAGGACCAGATGGCCCTGAAGATATTTTATAGTGGTTACATTGGAGTTTTTCCAGCTTGGCAAGTCATTGTCCTTGGCTAGGCCTGCTTGAGCTTGGGCTTGCACAAATATGGGAAACAGTTTGGTAGATTTGCACAGAGTTAGTTTAGACATTGCTCAATTTAGTAGACGCTGCTTTTTTAGTTCTCGCCTGACCCAGCGCATGCGCTGGTCTGGCGAGACATTAGGTAGATGGGTTTAGAAAGTGCTATCCACATTTTTGTGCTGGCGACAAGCTACAGTGCACAATGGCGTACACGCGCACAGCTGCTCCCCGCATTCCCCCCTCCCTTCTCGCCCAGCCATCTGCCTTTCCTGCGCCAACCTTCAGCACCATACCCCTCCTCCCGCTGCTGCGTGCGCATCTCTAGCGTGCGTCATCGCGATCACTTTCGCTTTCAGAGTGATCGCAATCACTTTCGCTTTTACGCCGCGCGGCCAATGCTTCCTTAATTTTAATCAGTGCCAAGAATTTGCCTACACGGCAGAAGGTCTCCATAAAGACAACCACCTGAGCGATAGAAAACTGTAATTTACGACACAATTTACCGACTCATCAAATCTTCTCAGCCCTTGAAGAGGCATGACCTGTCTATTAAAACAAATTGTCAAAGCACCATCCCGTAAATTTTTCAGCACTTACAAAACTTTGAAAATTGAAGCATCATCAACAATCGCCTAAACCATACTTACAAGGACCAGCAGTGAATGCAGCTGCATGTCCGCACCCAGCTGCTAATCTTTTAACAAATGTAATTTGCCCTTAAATTCCGGGGCGCATAACACTCTGACCACGATTAAACACACTGAGTTGTCTAGGAGTGTTAATTTGTAAGGTAACCTAGGATTGGAGCCTTTGCCGGCACCACTACCAATCCCAGTGAGCCTTGTAAAGCTGCCATTGCTCATTGGCTATGGAATCTGCACGTGTGTTTGTCTACTGCTGAGTCCTTACAGGCGGTGGCCGCAGCTTACGGGGACAAACACATTTCTGCATTAAATCCATTTAGTATGTGCATTATTCGGTGTGTCATGCCTAAATGTGTAGTTATCAGAAAATTAATATCCTTAATGAACCGCTGCTTTCCAACTACCTGTGCATGAAATCTCGCATGCCCTTCCATTTTCTCATGGCGTAGCTGCCAGTTCTCCTGGTGGCACCGCGCAACGGCTTGTATGCCCAACAAATACCATTTCTGCTTTGGGTACACAGAGTGGGCTCAGTTACAATTAATACAGTAATTATGCCGGAGTTAGTAATTAACATAATTGTAGTCAATTACGACAAATACAGTGCAGAGAGAAATAAATGAGAGGGGAGAAATTAACAAGCTAATTGATTTATCTTGCAAATTCCAACTTGTACTTCAACCCTTATTCTGGACTCTGTTTCCCCCAGTTTGGATTGCGTTCCCAATGACTCGCCCACTTTTAAAAAAAGGTTCCAGGCCCCCTTTCTTTTGATCCTCTGGAGCATGGCATAATTCCTGTGATGGTGTCTTCAACCTTCCAGAATTGGACTTGGTAACCTCGACCAAGGCGCTCAACACCTCCGGCAGGGAGCTTAGCTTGTTGATTATGGAAGAACATTAACAAAGCTGATTATTATCCAATTTGCTAAATTTCGAATCCAGATTGGTTAACTTGCTTCCTAATTCTGCCAGGCATGTTGCCAGAGAGTGTAGCAAATCAATCTGAAGCTCCATGTTGCTTGCCCTTGCCATGGTATCCTGCAACACGCTTATATCTGCCAATGTTGGAATGTTTATAGAAGCCTGATTGGAATTTGAGATGCTTTTACCCCCTTCCTGCTCAGTCCTGGGGTTTGAATTAGAGTCATTAATTTGGGCCTTTACAGAAGCAAGAAAACAATCCAATAAAATACTGGGTTCCTGATCTATATTGCTCTCCCGCTAATTCATAGAAGTAATAGTTGTTGGTGAATTCCATGCTCCTGTGCTCAATGGTGTGATGGGAAGGATCCCAGAGTCATTGGCTCGAAGGATTTGCACTGCAATTGTGATTTTATCAGTGGTCAGTTCAGTGACTTGGTTACTGGCTCCTTTATTAGCTTTTCCTTTCAAGGTCAGGAGCAGGTAACCTTCATGTGCCCCTCTAGACCTGTCAAAGCTTGGGCTAGTGATCATGGCGACCACTGACACACCTTAAGCCAAATGCTGAGTATTTGATGAATCCACCTCAGATGACTGGATTGTTAGCTTAGAACAGGATTGTGAATGTTGGCTGTTGTGGCCCTCTGTGCGTGGTGAATGCTGGTTAAGGCTGTAACTAAATGGACTGGTTCCCAAAAGCGCAGAAGGTCCTGGATGGATGATATTAGATGCCATTACTGGCAGGGCTGCATCATCCTGAGACAATTCTGAGGGTACACTACAGGCCCAAAAGTAGTTCTGGATTGATCCTTTAGAGGAGCGGGTCACCCGCCTCCTGTAATGAGCTCATCCCTCTTTTAGGGTAGACTTGTCCAGATCCTCCCCAGCCATTTTCCTGTTGACCTGGGGCTTTTTTGGTCTCCCCATTCACAACTGAACAGGTGCTAATTTTGAACTGCTTACAATTTACATAGTTGCCGGAAGCTTCTCTGCGCCTTATGTGGCCTTTGGCGCCTTTAGTTGAAGGAAAAAGCTCTCTCCCGGCAGCTCCTCACCCCCTGCCTTTCCAGTGGTGCAGCTCCCCACAAGAGGGCCACGAGCCCTGCTGGAGGAAAGCAGCTGGAATAAAACTAGCAGTGAGGAGGCCCCACAGCAGCTGCACCTTGAAGCATGAGAAGTACAAGCCACAGTACAACTCCTGGACCACCTCTTTGTTACTCTACGTCCCACCACTCTCCACGATCCAAATGGCGACCTACAATAAAGCTGAGAGAACTCTATTCTTAGGCATCTGGTCCCCTTTACATTATTTGTATGGAGCGCTCTTCCCACGCTGCCCTCTGCGTTATTCTCTGCTGCCACCTTCGCCTTAAAGCAGCTCCCACGAGAGCTGCCACACCTCTCCTTGCGTTGAAGGAGCCAAGGAGGGGGAGGGGCACAAAAATGCTGTGCAGAAGGAGATCAGAGGTGACTGAAGCAGCACAGGGCAGCAGCTTCAAGGAAAGTGCGTAACTGCGCCCTCTGTGCCTTTAGGCATTAACCCATGAGGATGCAAGTAGACCTACGATTGCCAATAGTGGCCTCCAAACGTAAATGTGGGTCACAAAATCCTTGAAAACTGAGCAAAGGAGTGGTGGGAGCTCAAAATGCTTTAAAACAGCTTTGTTGACTTTAATGTTGCAAGCAGCTCAAAGCTGTGTTGCCTTTGCCAGGCTTAAATCTGCAAGGGCCCGAATGGTAGCACATCAGGCTGCCCGCAATCCGCACCCAGACCTAGCAGGGCTGCTTCTGCGGGGGGCCCGTGCTCACGCTCTGCAAGCGGTAGCTACTACCGCACACTCAGGCAGCTTCTCTCGCCTCCCTAGTCCTGCTGCCCGCTCGGCTCCCTCATCCTGAGTCCGAACCGCAGGCCAGAGTCTTCCCTCTCCCCTGGTGTGATGCCACACACCACACAACGACCGGCTCCTCCTTCCTACGCGTCTCAGCGGTTCTGGCGCTTGACATCACTTCTGTAAGTCTACGTAGCAATCAAGTGCAGCGGCTCATCCCAAAAAAGTAAGGTCATCCGTACTTTTCGGCTCATCACAGTCTGCAGCCCTCGAAGATTCTGCTTAGAAACAACACCTGTCCTGCAGTCAAATAGAGCACTTGGGGTTTAAATTGAGCCCTTCTAGGGGAATCACTGAGCTCTCTGCACAGTGTAACACCTAGTAGTATACCATATACAGCGAATATATGATATTACCCTGTTAACAAACACTTCGCATACCATCACAACAAAAGTTTTACAACGCAAATTCAATGACCCCGCAAGTTATGACAACACAAACTTTTACCACGACTATGCCTTTACCACGCATGCCATTACCACGCAAAGGTATGCGTGGTAAAGGTATACTCATAGTAACAGTTTTAAAGGTAAGTGAGAGTACCCTACCCTACACCCTAATGTAGTACCCCTGCACGACCCTCCCCTGACCCCCAGTCCGGTCCCTACATTCTAACACTACCCTGCACGACCCCCCAGCACTACCCTAAAACACTACCCTACACAAACACCACAACACTACCCTAAACCCTAAAACACTAACCCCAGCACGACCCCCGCACCAACCCCAGTACGGTTCCTACACTCAACTACTACCCTGCACAACCACCCGACACTACCCTAAAACAGTGTGCACGTGATTGTTGAGGTCCTGAGGCGGAAGCCGGGACTGCTGCTTGAGTGAGACAATGAATTTTACTAATTTCGAATAGCTTTTAAAAGATTTAATTTTTTAAAGTGTTACTGTGTACTGCATGTGAATTGCTTTTAAAAGACCCAATTCTTAAAAGCGTAATTGTGTACTTGTTTGAAAACTTAGCGAACGCTCACCTGGGCATTAAACTTCACTCCTCCTGTTCCCACCCCACGAACCCTGCCCGCCCCATCGCAGCAGACTAGGCGCTGCCGGGGACTAGAACGGAAGCCACCATCTTTGGTGAGGAGTAGGCGAGCGGCACAGTGCTCGGCTCCTCCCACCTCTACGGCTACAAATGAACTCCCCTCACAGGAAGCGCAGCGGACGAGCGCAGCGGGCGCGTCGAAGACGCGCCAAAGACAAGCCCGTCTGCGGCCGTCCGCGCCTGTACGGGACTAGGGGCTACAAACTCTGCCACACCGACTAGTGATAGGTAAGATACACCGCGACTGACTTATTCTAAAGACAATCTTATGTTACTTAATACCAAACCCCTACAGGACCACCCTCAATGTGCCAAAGTGGAGCCCGCTAACATCATGGGCCCATTTGGCTGTCGGAGATGCAGATGGGACAATAAACCTAAAGACGACCTAACTCTAAGAAATTCTCCTAACCTTGAAATATCTTATATTTATCTGAACACAAGATCTCTCCCTAAACATTCTATTGAACTTTGGGACACTTTACATCAAATGCAACCAGATTTAGTGTTCCTTACGGAGACCTGGCTTGACACCCACAGTACTCCTGACATTGCAACGGCGCTCCCCATAGGGTATAAAATCTTAAATCTCAATAGATCCAAAAAGAAGGGTGGAGGGGTAGCCTTGCTATTTAACCTCTTCTGTGCCCATGACGAGATAGTCTCATCATGGAGCACGGTTGCGCTGTGCCCATGACGAGACTATCCCGTCATGAACCCCACCCACTAATACAACGCCCGGCACAGGAGGGGGAAAGGGCGTGGCACTGAAGGGGTAAAGAGAAGTTCACTTGCACCCAAGAAGTGCCTACACAGGATAGCAAACATGAAGTAATGATTTACTCAGTCTTTTTAGGCACTTATCTACTGATGGGAGGAGCTATTATCTATAACCCTCCAGGAAGCACAGTAGAATTTAGTACTCCGCTTCTCTCTCAGATTCTTCCTGCTTGTCTAAAACATAAAAACATCTTAGTATTAGGAGACTTCAATGTACATTTTGAGTCACATACTAACTCACTTACTAAGCATCTTGCAGACAATATGGAAATCCTGCAATTAACACAAATAGTCAACCAAGACACACACAGAGCGGGACACAGGCTGGATCTGATATTTACGAATATCGAGCCCACAATTATTAACAACATTGTGCCTCTTACATGGACTGATCATTTTAGGATAGAATTCAACATCAGCCTACCTATAAAAAATACGAGACCAACGATACAGACCCCAGCTACAGCTAGAAATTGGAAAAAATTCTAATTGGAGAAATTCCAACAGCACTTTCATTTTAATACTAATTCGGGCTCCTCTACTGAACAAGAAATTTATCATCTACAAAAAAGTATTGGGGACGCACTTGAACACTGCTCAATAAACGCTACTAAATCTAAATCCAGACGAGCGGTGTCGGAAAAGTGGTATGGCCCAGAT
Source organism: Triturus cristatus (assembly GCF_964204655.1). NCBI lineage: Eukaryota > Metazoa > Chordata > Amphibia > Caudata > Salamandridae > Triturus > Triturus cristatus. The sequence continues at coordinate 925,630,999 of NC_140588.1, forward strand.
CTCAAGACTTTTAAAAGTAAATGCACTACGCTGGAACATAAATGGAAGTTAAGTAAAACCAAGAATGACAGATCCATTTATAAAAAGGAATTGAAAGCTTATAATGCAGCCATACGGAAAGCAAAAAAAGACTACTTTTCACGGCAAATATTAGAACATAAACATTCCTCTAAAGAACTTTTTAAAATTGTTAGAGAACTCTGTAATCCCCCTAGCCTTACAAAAAACCTGTCACCTTCACAGGAGGGATGCAATAAAATCAGCAATTTCTTCTTTGACAAAATAGATCAAATGTATTCATCCTTCTCCAGCAATGACCAGAAAACGACAGAGCATCATATTGATGCAGAACCTTGTTCATTGGCCAGCTGTCCTGTCTTTGGCCCTTTTTCAGAGGAAGAAGTAATCAAGTTATGTCAGAAATGAAATCGGGTTCCCCACTGGACCCATGCCCACACCACATTTTCTTACAATTAATTCCTTTAATTGGTCCAATAGTGACGCAAGTATTAAACCAGTCACTAGACCAAGCGGAATTCCCAGCTATCTGGAAAACAGCAGTAGTGACTCCCTTATTAAAAAAAGCGGGTGCGGACAAACAATCCAGCCAATTACCGGCCCATCTCGCAGTTGCCATATTTTTCAAAAGTGTTGTAGAAACTAGTGAATAAACAGCTGTCAAATTTTTGGGAAACTAGTAACTTGCTTGATGTCTCGAAGACAGGATTTAGGTCTAACAGTACTGAGACAACTCTCCTGGCAGTACTGGACGACATCAGAAATCGGGTTGATGTGGGTAAAACGGTGGCCCTGATATTGTTAGATTTATCAGCGGCTTTTGATACCGTATCCCATAACCTTTTATCACGGATGTTAGCCGCAAAAGGAATACAGGGAAAAGCCCTGACTTGGTTGAGCTTTTTTCTATCCGACAGATCGCAATCTGTCTGACTAGGCAGCTATACTTCCACACTTCGAAAGATCAAGTATGGTGTACCACAGGGGGCATCATTAAGCCCAACACTATTTAATGTTTATGTATCATCGTTAGCTACTATTGGGAAGAAGTGGGGCGTCAACATCTGCTCATACGCAGATGATACGCAACTAATGATTGCCTTAAATGGTGAAGAAGACTCCAAAAACAGACTGCTCAACTGCCTCACCGAATTATCTAGTTGGATGCATAATCATTGCCTGAAATTAAATGCCGATAAATCGGAGATTCTACTGTTCGGCGGTTCCCAACAGTTTTGGGATGAAACTTGGTGGCAAAACAGTCTTGGTACACCCCCCAAATCAACTCAGACGGCGAGGAATTTGGGAGTCCACATTGACAATGCATTGTCAATAAAAAACCACGTAACAACTATTTGTGGTAAAGGCATCGCGCTACTGAAAATGCTACGAAGAGTGTTTCCCTGGATTCCTTTGGAATGTAGAAAGATCTTAGTCCAGTCACTATTAATTAGTAGACTTGATTACGGGAATTCCCTATTCGTTGGCATGGCGGATTATCTATTTTCAAAGTTACAGCTTGTTCAGAATGCGGCAGCAAAAGCCGTATGTAACAAAAGAAAACATGACTCCGCTACAAGCGGTTTGAGAGCCTTACACTGGCTGCCAATGAGAGAAAGAGCCTCTTTCAAAATGCTGTGCATCACCCACAGAGTACTGCATGATAGTGGCCCGACAATCCTAAAAAATAGAATCAACTTCTATGTACCAAATAGAAATCTTAGATCCCAATTCACCGCAAGAGCGGTAACCACCCGTATAAAGAAGGTTAGGACGGGTGGCCGTGCCTTCTCACATTTAGCTGCAAACTTGTGAAATAATTTACCGACAGATTTAAGACTTACCGACGGCTACCTTACTTTTAGAAAAAAACTCAAAACCACGTTGATCCCTAAAACTCATTAAAATTATCATCAACCTGTGTCAGCTCTCTTTACATTGTTTAATTTTAGCGCCATGATATCCTTTTGGGATGAATGTTAGCGCTTTAGAAATACTTTTACCATTACCATTACCCTAAACAAACCACCCTAAACCGTAAAACATTACCCCCAGCACAACCCCCCCCGACCTCCAGTCCGGTCCCTACACTGAAACACTACACCGCACGCCCCTGTGAGACTACCCTAAAAATTGAACCCTCACACCAGGCACAATCCCCCTTACCTCTCTCTCCAGGTGGATCCTCTCTCCTCCTGGTTCCTGCTTCACGTCGTCTTTCTCTGAGGGGCGGTGAACGTCATTGTGAGGAAACAGAAGAGCCTCGGTTTCCTCACAACAACGTGGATCGCCCAAATTTTCTTTTTACAAGGCATGTGTACATACCTTTACAAAGAAATTCGTTGTAAAGGCTTGCGTAGTAAATGCACACGCGTTGTAAAAAAAATGCGGAGCAATGGTAGGTGCACTATGCGGAGTAATAGTATGCGGGGTCAAAGTCCTTGTTATAAAAAAATTGTTGTGAACGATATTTACTATACACAGCACAGTAGTGTGGGTAAGCAGTTAAGGTTTATCAGAGGGTAGTGCTAAGCATTTGTTGTACTCCGAGGCAATAAATGAGACACGCAAAGAATAAATCCAAGACCAGTTTAGTAAAAAGTTGTATTTGTATGTAAAATTTGATACCAAGAACTTCAATATCAAGTAAGTCATATTTTATATATTGATTTTTGCAGGTAAGTAAAATGTTCTCTTAAATGGTACTTTAGACAGCAATGCTGATCTATGGGGGGAAAAAGGCATATGTTGCAGACAGATATTTACAGTCAGTTTCTGGGGGTCTCCTTCGGGGCTGAGGGTTGTAGAGGGCTTTTAGGAAGGGAAGTCTTCTGCATGTCTCTGGAGAGAGTGCTTCCCCTGCCTTATGATAATCTCCAGATAAGTCATTCAAAAGCTACTGTATGGTTTCTAGATTCCTACCCCAGTGGGCATGTCCACTGAGGGTCTCACTGTAACATGGATTGAGACCCTAGAGCTCTGAGGTAGAGGGAGAATGCCTAGTGCACCCCTATTTTTCAGATAGTGGCTACTGCCCTCTCTAACCAGGCTGTGGTAGACTGACAGTGGTAGCAGCAATAGATCTATAGTCAGGAGGGGTGAGTCACTAGCCACCCCCCTGATTAAGTCTGTGCAGTTTTTCCCTTGCCTGGGGTCCTTTTTGCCTTTGTCTACCAGACGTGTGTTTGAGAGCCAGTGGGTGGGGGAGGGATGGTGAGTTGAGCCATTGTGTGGAATGCAAGCTGTTCTGTTGGATATCCCAGCTCCTCCCGCGCCCCTCCCCATTTCCTTGGAGAGGTCTGGTGGGCTGAGGTAGACACTCAGCAGAGTTATTGCAGCTAAACCAAAATGAGAGCTAAGAGGACCCCACCCCCTGGTCAGTGCCCCACGGTCTGGAGTTAATTAATATTCCTCTTTAGGGAAGAATGCCAGTTGGTACAAAGGAGGCAGTAGGTCATCTGTGCATGCTTTGGTCCGGCATTGAACACGCCATGAATGGTTGGTGACGGGAGGTGTAATCATGATGCAAAAGTAGCAGAACCTCGGATTGGATCAGCCAATTAATCAGGTGATAAAAGTCTGGCCGGAGTGGTCAGCTGTTGTTCAATACTGGTCTTTGACTGAAATCAAACTGATTTTAATGAAATGAACAAGGAGGAGTCCTTCTCAATTCATTCTTTTTTTGAAATAACAGTTATAGACACATACAAATATTGTACATACAATGTTTCGATTAATCGATTGAGGCATGATAAAGCCTAATGTACACTAATGAATAATTCATTATGTAACAACATGCTAAAACACTGATGCTGGAAGAAACAAGTGTTTGGTTTCTACACTTGACAAAGGATTTTATTGATGGTCTTGGAAGTACCTTTCCATTATACATTATGGATTGATCACAGCCACCTAAGTCCTCACCTGGATCACCCTCCTTTACGATACATGTATTAATAAATCCATCACAGGAATCTGTGTGGGCTTTTTTATGATGTTTGATACCAAGCATCTTTAGTTTCAGTGTAGCCATCATGTTCTGGAGAACTCGTAATCATAAATGACCAGTACATATACTCAAGATTATTTCCCAGTTCACTGGCAATGTCCAAGAATCGACATGGACATCACAGGGGCATATCTGCTCATGCACAAATGTCATCACATGTAATATAATGCACCCTGCCTTAGGGTTCTAAGGCCTGCTGTCGGGGTGACTTACTTATGTTACATGCAGTGTCTGAAGGCATGGCATACAGGAGGTGTCCGATGTCGTGTCTTCACATTTCTCTACACCATGACGCGCAACCTACAATAATAACAATTTTCATGAGTGTGCTGAGGGGTCCTTACCATTGCCCAATACCTGCTGCAGACCTTAGGGACCCTCTTTAGCCTCCCTGCCGAACAAGTTACTTACTTTCGGTAACGATATATCTGTAAGAAACATTAGTAGTGATAGATTCCTTACATTAGTATTACTCCCAGGCGTCAGACTGGATCCGGAAAGTTTTCGTCAGCAGTACCCCTCTGCGACGGTAGGTGGCGTCGTGCGGCTCCGCAACCGTCGTTGGCGGCGTGGTCGCCGAGATGACATCGCGGGCGCTACTTAGATGCCGACCACCCGCGCTGACGTCAGTTCTGTACACGACTTTCCGCGTCAGTAACGCAGAGCCATGCAAGAAACTGACCAGTGGCGCATTAAAACTAGGGCCATGAAAGGGATAACCTTAACCCTAGAAATCAGTTCGCGGAACAGGGAGGATGGGTGCGGCGGTAAGGAATCTATTACTACTAATGTTTCTTACAGATATATCGTTACCGAAGGTAAGTAACTTGTTCATCTGAAAGAAACACATAGTGATAGATTCCTTACCTTAGAATAGATACACCAGCAATACCAACCCAGGTGGTGAGTCTGCGAACCAAGATAACACCAGAAAGTCACGGAGAACAGAACGGCCAAAGAAGCCCTCTCTCCGGACTTGGCTGTCCAGGCAATAATGCTTAGTAAACGTGTGCAGCGAAGCCCACTTGGCTGCCTGACAGATGTCTTGCAGGGTGACACGACGTCCCAATGCAGTAGTGGCTGCAGTAGATCTGGTGGAATGAACACGTAGTCCTACAGGAGGTTCCTTTTTAGCCAACGAGTAACAGGCTTTGATACACAAGACGACCCAGCGGAAGATAGTCCTCTTGTGTACCGCCCGATATTTCTTGGTGCCAACATAGCCAAGAAAGAGATGGTCATCCACCCGGAACTGTTGTGTGCGGTTGAAATAAAATGAGCGCACGTTTTATGTCCAAACGGTGGAGCGTCTCTTCCTCCCTGGAAGGGTGCGGAGGCGGAGAGAAGGTAGGCAAGGTAATAGACTACCCAATGTGAAAGGCCGGAACAACTTTTTGCAAAAAGGAAGGACGGGGCCTGAGCTCAACCTTGTCCAGATGGACTGATAGGAAAGGAGGCTTACAAGAAAGAGCCTGGAGCTCACTCACTCACCTAGCGGAAGTGATGGCCACCAGGAATGCAGTCTTCAAGGTCAAGAGATGAAGAAGACAATTGTGAAAAAGGTGTATAATGACTTTGAGAAATCTATTTACAACAGGGGACTTGAAAAGAGAGGGCTGATCAGGGAGCCTGAGAAAGGCCGAAATAGCAGAAAGGTAGCCCTTGATAGTGCAGGCGTATACCACTTTAGTGGAGGGACGACTGGCTGCCAGAATGACATCACAAACTTCAGGAGGCAAGCAATCAGCTGATGCTGCTCAATCTCCACGCAAAAAGGTGGAGACTGGACAGGTTTGAGAGGAGGACCGTCCCCTGTTGCTGCGACAGGAGACCCTCCCAAAGAGGCAGTCTGATCGGAGGATTGATGCTCATACTGAGTAGCTTGGGATACCATACTCTTCGAGCCTAGTCCGGGGCCACAAGGATGACTTGCGCCTGATCTTCAGCAATTTGGGCAGAAGTGGTATAGGCGGAAAGGCGTACAACAGACCGCGCAAACCCACTCTCGACGAAAAGCGTCGGCGAGTGAGTGCCACCTTGGAAATTCCAACGTGCAGAACTGATGACATTGCGCATTCTCTTTGGTGGCGAATGGATCTAACCAAGGCTCTCCCACTGCTGAAAGAGACCTTGCACCACCTCCGAGTGAAGATGCCATTCATGATCCATCATGCACCTGTGGCTGAGTTTGTCCGCCCTGGCGGGTGTTGAACCACCAGGAAAACACCCTGATGTTCCAGCCATGTCCAGAGAGACAGAGCCTCCTGACAGAGGGTCCACGACCCCACCCCGCCTTGCTTGTTGCAGTACCACATGGCAGTGGTGTTGTCTGTGAACACCTGCACTACTCTCCCCTTGACAGAGGGAAGGAATGCCTTCAGTGCAAGCCAGATCGCCCGAAGTTCCAGAAAGTTGATATGGAGCTTGGACACCGCCGAAAACCAGAGGCCTCTGATCTCCGCCTCTCCCATGTGGCCGCGAAATCCCAGGAGGGACGCATCCGTCACCACTGTAAACTCCGGATGGGGAAGGGAGAGGGATCTGCCGTCGACCCAATGCCGGTTCGTGAGCAACCACTGCAACTGTCGTGTAGTGTCCTCCGAGATCTAGACTTAATCGGACAGGTTCCCCTGATGCTGCGCCCACTAAAACTTCAGGTCCCACTGCAGAGCCCGCATATGCCATCTGGCATGATCGATCAGCAGGATACAGGAGGCCATGAGGCCCAGCAGCCTCAGAGTCACTCGGGACAAAGGCTGAAAGATTGGAATCAGAGTCCGAATATCCCGGACTCGCTGTTTGGAAGGATAGACCCGAAACTGCGCACTGTCCAGAACCGCTCCGAGAAAGATGAGCTTCTGAGAAGAAATCAGGTGCGACTTCAGCACATTGATGGAGAACCCCAGCAAGTGCAGGAGGTCAGCCATAGTCTGGAGGTGGGAGACGACTGTCTGGGGCGAGCCCGCTTTCAACAACCAGTCGTCGAGATAGGGGGAAGACTGAAACCCCTGATCTTCACAGATGAGCTGCGACCACCGCCATCACTTTCGTGAACACCCAAGGGGCGTTGGTAAGGCCAAAAGGGAGCACTGTGAACTGAAAATGCTTGTGGCCTACCGTGAAGCGCAGGTAACGCTGGTGGGCCCGCAGGACTGGGATGTGGAAATAAGCATCCTGCAAGTCCAGCGCTACCATCCAGTCTTGTGGATCGAGAGCAGACAAGACCTGAGCCAGAGTGAGCATCTTGAACTTCTCCCTTGCGGAGGAAGCGATTGACGTTCCGGAGGTCTAAGATTGGACGCAGGCCCTTGTCCTTCTTTGGCACCGGAAAATAGTGGGAATAGCAACCACAAACTACTTCTGGTGTCCGAACGCGCTCAATGGTCCCCTTGGCCAAGAGGGGCGCAACTTCCTGCTGAAGCACCAAGTGATCCCCCAACTGCGGTGGTACTGAGGTGGCATGGCTGGAGGGGTAGTCTCGAAGGGGGGGGGGGGGGGGAGAAGTACTATATCTAAAACCCACCTGTCCGATGTGATGGTGCGCCAGTGGGCGAGGTGATGGCGAAGCCTGCCGCCCACTGGCATTTGATGGACCTGAAAGTTCGGACTAAGAAGGATTAGAGGCAGTGGTTGCCAGGGTGGAGGTGGACTGACCCGCCTGCTGGCCCCTTGGTCCGCCACGGCGGAACCCGTGGCCGCGCTAGGATTGTTGCTGCGCAGGCTTGCAGCTCTGTTGCGAACGCTGCGGTGTACCCATTCCGGTGCCACGAAAGAAGCGAAAAGCAGAAGGCGGAGCAGGGCGGACTGCAGACAGTCCCAAGGACTTGGCCATAGCCTGTGAGTCCTTATACCGTTCCAACGTGCTGTCTCCTTTGTCGCCAAAGCGGCAATGGCCATCAAAAGGCATGTCCATAAGTGTGTTTTGGACATCCCCCCGAAAATCCAGTTGTTCTCAACCAGGCGTAGTGTCGAACCGCCGTCGCAATCTATCTGCCCAATGAGTCGGCAGTGTCTAGGCCACAACAAATCATGAACTTAGCTGCATCTCTCCCCTCTGCAACAGCCTGGGAGAGATCTGTCCGGGCCTCCTCCGGACACTGAGGCAGCACTTGCGCCACCATATCCCACAGAGAGTGGGAATACCAGCCTAAGAGGCATGCGGTGTTCACGGACCCCAGCGCAGAACTGGCGGAAGGAAAAATCTTCTTTCTGAACTGATCCAGTTTCTTGGATTCCCTATCCGGTTGTGCGGAAGGGAAGGCGGTTGGAGAAGCAGAGGCTTGGACAACCAAGCTCTTGGGGGTAGGTTGTTGAGAGGGGGAAATGGGCGATGGCATCAGGCCACGTTCCTATCCACAGCAGCCCCTGTGTTGGGCCTGGACCAGGTGCCCAAAAGAACGTCGTAAAGTGCTTTATTGAAGGAGAGCAGCGGCTCCGCAGAAGGAGCTGCTGGCTGAAGCACTTCTGTCAGGAGGTTAGTCCTGATGGCCACAGCAGGGAGCTCGAGGTGTAGAGCCTCGGCAGCCTTACACAACACCACTGCATAACTAGCGCCCTCCTCCGTAGCCACGGTAGGAGGAGACAGCATGCCAAGGTCAGGTGAGGTATCAAAACCACTGGCTTCCCCCAACTCCTCTGCCCAGTCCTGTTCATACTCGTAATCAGCTGCGAGAGGGTCCTAAGACTCCTCCCAGTCCTCCCCTTCCTCCTCAGGCCGTTCCACAGGCCTAAAATAAGCAGCAGGGACATGGGGATACAAATCTCCGACCAACGTCGAGAACAGCACGAGACCGCGACCCCTTCGGGGCTGAAACCGGGGTCGACGTTGTCCCAAGGAGCAGGCAACGTCGGAAGGGGTACCAGTGGGTTCGACGTCGGTAGAGGTGTTATGAGGTCAACCGGGATCCAGGCCTGGATCCATGGAGGTCCTGCGGCGCTGGGGCCAGAGCCAACGGCGATGAAACGAGAGTGTGAGAAGTTTGCCTGGTATATGCGGTCCACTAGTTAAAGTGGGCACCCCGCACCAGTCCAAACAACCCTTATTGATGATTAGGTTAAAGACAACCTTTATTGAAAGCTATCCTAGTGGTAGCTATGAAGAGCAGCCTTCAGGCTAAGTCTCGAAGGAATGTAAAGCAGCTTGGTTTACCAGATTATAACCTCCTGAATGACCAAATGAAAGGAGAACCACACAAGGTATATATATATATATAAAATATATGTATTTATAACTAAACACTCTCTACTAACCTCTTTATGAGATTAGAGAACAAGATACACAATATTAAAGCACTAGAACGAAAGTAAATAGAACAATACACAGTGGGCCCCAGGGGAAGACCTAACCATATATTAGGAAAGTGGTATAACAACCGCGACTTGACTAGACAGTGCCTAGAGCACATAGAATCGCTGGGACCACCCAAGGTAGTGACACAGGGGACCCGCGGGGTACATGTGCAGTGTGAGAACACAGTCCCGAGCTCCGTACAATCCTAAGGGAAAGACGCGGCTGGAATTTTAAAGCTTAAGGACACTAAAGAGAGGACTTTGAGCGAACCCTTTCAAACTTAGAAGGTTCTAAGGCCGGCACCCATGTGAGCACCGGAATACTTGTGTTACCTAACCCAGGGAAGCCATGTGCATAGGTGTCAAATGGTGTTGGGAATCTTCGTCGTTTTCAATGGCAACCCACGCGGTCAGAGAAAAGATGCTTCGGTGTGGACCAGCAAGGTCCTGTGGACTCCCCAATCAATGGAGAGTCAAGGCACGTCTGGAGCAACCAGGAAAGCCCACTGAAAGTTAAAATACCCTTCTCAGGGACCCACAGGTCGACGGACCAGGGATTGCAAAGGGACCTCGAGAGGAATCACAAAATACCAGCCCAAGGAACACTCATGGAGTGTAAGCCAGTAATCTTCGGTGGAATCACTGCTCGGGGTCTGGACTACAAGTATCCCAAAGCACAGCCTCAGGGATCACCAAAAGGCATATGCTGCTGCAAATGTGCACGGTGTGCAGGGGTTCGGGTTGCACGGTCCCCAGGAGGGCTGCGGGTCTCAGGTTTGCTGAGAGCACTAGTCGGCCTCGAGGAAGCTTAGGATTCCTTCAGGAGCTGCGTAGGTGCAAACCGGTCAGATGAGTCTTTGGTGCCTGCCTTGCAGGGTGTAACTCCTTTATTCCAAGGGAGATTCTTCGGTCATCCAACGTAGTGTAGATAGTTGAAGTACTTGGTTTCTGTAGTCTCGTCCATGTAAATCTAAAGTCCTGTAGCCAGGGGTTCCTACTTTATACCCAAGGAAGGGGTGGGACAAGGACAGGGGGGTGGGTACACCCATGTCCTGTATCCAGTTTCGCGCCAGAACAGGGGGCTGAGAGCCTGGCCTATTTGAGCTGGACTATGCACAGGGACACCAAATATGCCCCAAGTGCAGGCATCAAAGCACTCACTCAGCCCCAATACACTAAAGTCTGTCTGGGAGGTGGTCACACCTCCCTGTGACAGGAAACCTATTGTCCAGCCATACCCTGCCGGAATTTTGTCCAGCAGTAGGAGGGCAGACACAGGTCTGTGGCTGGCAGCATCCCTTTTGTGATGCCAGGGTTTGTAAAGTTGGTACTGGGTGTACTGGTGCTGTCATATTTCTCCCTCTAGTAGGGTGGAATCATACCTCCCACTCCAGTTACTGGTGGGAAGGTATGATTCCAAGGTGTTTGACACCAAACACGACATGTTTCCATGAAGCCATTTTAAGTTTGGCATTTACCGCGAGGTTATAATGCACTTAAGTATATATGGTTGGCTGCATCACAAACAACCCCGGAATATAGGTTCCGAAAGCTGCAGAGGGGCTCTGCTCATGCATGCGCACCCTCTCACATAAAACCCAGCACCCTGCCTTCAGGATTGATAAGGCCTGCCATAGGGGTGACTGATAAGTTTTTTATGTGCAGTGATAAGGATAGATATACTGAACCTATATCTATGTAAGGGGTGCATACACCACCTTACACAGGCTGCTGTGTCATTTTGAATGGTTTCCCAGGGGTGGCATAATACATGCTGCAGCCCCTGAGAGGCCTCTGGGGGACCTATGCCCTGGGTATATAGAATATCATATACTAGGGACTTATAAGGGTACCCCAGAATCCAATCTGGAGTGTACCTAAAGTACATGAACAATCAATTTAGGGAGAAAGCAGATAGACTCGGGCCCTGATAAGCAGCAGCAAAACACCAGGCAAAAAGTGGGGGTAACCATGCAGTCAGATTCCACCTTCCTACATAATTTCCCCCCCCCCCCCAAACAAAGGGAGATAAGGCTAACCTTGGCCAATTGTGCCTTTATTGACTAAGTGGCCATATAAGGAAGATCCTGCACTAGCATGGATACTCCCTGTCTTATGGTCCACTAGGCAGTCCCTACCCCTAAGGGTATGGGATGGTTTTCAAAAGTTGGGAATACTACCTGTAGTGTGTTTTGGCAAAGAAAAAGGCTGGTGGGGTGTCTGAATAGAGAAGTGAGGCACTAATGAAATTGGTCTCCGCTTCCTCATATCACTGGCCACCTTGGAGGCCTTGCTTTCCATGACTGAGTTGTATCTGGCCCCAAGGGTCAACCTCTGGCTGCCTACAGCTGGGGGTTGGGTCCCTTTGGTTGGAACACTGGAGGGACATGGTAGGTTTGGAACCACTTGGTCCCAGGTTTGCCTTTGCCCAACAGAGTCCATCTAGGGGTGGTCCCTATTCAATTTTAAGAGCAATCCCTCAGTGTGTTGAGGATTTTTCACCTGGCTAGGGCTACTAGACTGGGTGCCCCATATCTGTTGATTGGGGGGGGGGGTGGAGTCCTCTGGGCAGTGGGCCCTTAGGGGGCCACTGACCTCCCTAGGCTGATTAAGGTATGGTAGAGAGGGGCAGGTTACTTGCTCCAGACTGGGTACCACCTTGGAAGGGTCCCCTGCCATTAGGGGTGTTGCCAGGCCTGACCACCTCTGGGGCAGTTCCTTCACTAGGGGGTAGGATCAGTTCCCCGAGGAAGCTGACCCTTACCTATAGTCTGGGGGGGAAGAAGACTTTTCTTCAACCCTTGTGCTCTCTTGTGGAGTAGAGTGGGCCATTCTTTCAGGCTCCATCACTCCAAAATTTCCCTGGGGTTGGGCTGTAGCCCTCAGAGCCCCACCAACTCTCTCAGGGAGGCCTAGCATTCTCAAAAGGGCCTGGTATTCAACTTCAGCCCAGGCTGAAATGTCCAGATCATTACCCAATAGGCAATCTACAGGTAAGTTTGGGGGCACTGCCATTCTCCTTGGGCCAGTGACCCCTCCCCAGGTGAGATGGACTATGGCCATGGGATGATCTGTCCTGATACCATCAATGTTGGTCACCTGGTACTTGAACTCAGGTAAAAGCTGTTGAGGGGGGTACTAGCTTTCCTGTCACCATGGTGACACTAACCCCTGTGTCTCTGAATGCCAACGCCTTCTGACCATTGATTTGTGGCTCCTGTCTGTACTTGCCCAAGGAATTGGGGCTGACAGTAAAAGTAGAAAATCCCATGCCACCATCATAGACTGAGGAGGCCTGTGAGGGGGACCTTTCTAAATTATGGTCCACCTCAATTCCCCATGAGAACCCACCTAACTTTTTGGGTGCACTACTACCAACTGAGGGATTACTACTTTTAGTACCAGGAGGAGTGGTAGTATTGCTAGGAGGAACATTTTCCTTATTGCTGACCCTTGGGCAAATGGGATCGTTTTTCCAGTGGCCTGGCTCTTTACAGACATGGCAATACGATTTCTATTCAGGGGAGGAGGGAGTTTGGGACCCACCCTCAGAAGAGGACTTTTGGGGCCCTGTAGTGGATTTATCTTTTGATTTATCCCCACCTCTCTTTTGGTTCTTGAAATCTTTTTTCTGGTCACCACCCTGGATCTTTGGCTTTACTCTGGTTCTGATCCATTTGTCTGCCTTCATTCCCAATTCTCGGGGAGAGGTCAGATCAGAGTCCACCAGGTACTGGTGTAAAAGCGGGTTTTGACAATTAAGGGGTCTGCTCCCTCATAATTAAATTGAACAATCCTTTAAAATCACACCCTTTACTGCCAAGTAACCAGCCTTCCAGAGCCTTAGTAGCACAATCTACAAAGTCAAACCAGTCTCGAGCCTTTGCCTTTTGGGTATATCTGAACTTTAACCTCTATTGTTCAGTGGTTAAGCCAAACCCATCAATCAGAGCACTCTTCAAGACTGTATAATTATCAGCATCCTCTTCTCTAACAGTGAGGACCTTGTCTCTACCTTTGTCTGCAAAGGAGATCCACAAGATTGCTGCCCACTGCTCCTGCGGGACCCTCTGTACTTTACAGGCTCTCTCCAGTACAGTTATCCATTTGAGGATGTCATCCGGGTGAGGGAGAGAATTCTCTTCAAAGCTGTGTGTGTTACTCACAGCATCTTACAGAAAAAAGGGCCAACCTCACTACATGACCTACTTAGTGCCTACACTCCGACCCGCCTTCTGAGATCATGTGGGACAGGAAAGGTCAGAAATCCGACCATCAAAAGAGCGAGAATGGGTGGCCGATCCTTTCGTTTCCTGGGGGCCAAGCATTGGAATAACCTCCACCTTGGTCTCCGGATGGAGCCATCGGAGACACCCTTTCGGGAAAAAACTCAAAACTTGTCTTTTTCCGTCCTTAGGCCTTCCCTTTTAGCTGTTTCACAGTACTGCTACTGACGTGTTTTTTGATGCCGCAGCGCGGGGACACTAGTGAGTGTAGCCATGCGCTTGATAAATTTGTTTATTATTATTATCCCCACTCTGGTAGGGAGGGACAATCTTTTTCAGATTCCTATGGTCATGAGTATATTCTCTGTCTCTAGGGACTGTTGCTGCCACCATGGGGCTCTAGCCCCAATTTTTTAGAAGCTCTCTGAAGCTCCAGGGATTCCCTATCTAAGGCCAATTGCTTGATTCTGAGCTTAGCTCTTGCAAACTAAAGCAGTTGGCACTTTATCTCATAAGAGCACTCCCTTTTATGAGAAGAAGTCCTATGAGAAATAGAGGTACCTACAGAAGTACCAGAATGCCAGAATACCCGCGGCCACGCAGAGGGGAGCAGGTGTGACCAAGAAGCAGGGAGCAGGCGAGGCCAAGCAGTGGGGGGGGCAGGCGAGGCCAAGCAGTGGGGGGGGCAGGCGAGGCCAAGCAGTGGGGGGGGCAGGCGAGGCCAAGCAGTGGGGGGGGGGGGGCAGGCGAGGCCAAGCAGTGGGGGGGGGGGGGGGGCAGGCGAGGCCAAGCAGTGGGGGGGGGCAGGCGAGGCCAAGCAGTGGGGGGGGGGCAGGCGAGGCCAAGCAGTGGGGGAGCAGCAGGCGAGGCCAAGCAGTGGGGGAGCAGGCCAGGTCAAGCAGTGGGGGAGCAGGCCAGGTCAAGCAGTGGGGGAGCAGGCCAGGTCAAGCAGTGGGGGAGCAGGCCAGGTCAAGCAGTGTGGAGCAGGAGCGGCCAAGCAGCAGGGTTGGGGGGGAGGAGCAGCCAAGCAGCGGGGGGGGGGGGGTGGAGGGCAGGAGCGGCCAAGCAGCGGGGGGGGAGGGCAGGAGCGGCCAAGCAGCGGGGGGAGGGGTCAGGCGCGACCAAGCAGCGGGGGAAGGGGTCAGGCGCAGCCAAGCAGCGGGGGGGGAGGGGTCAGGCGCGGCCAAGCAGCGGGGGGGGAGGGGTCAGGCGCGGCCAAGCAGCGGGGGGGGGGGGGGGAGGGGTCTTGGGGAAGATGCGGCGGGGTGCAGGCGCGGCCAGACAGCGGGGTGCAGGCGCGGCCAGACAGCGGGGTGCAGGCGCGGCCAGACAGCGGGGTGCAGGCGCGGCCAGACAGCGGGGTGCAGGCGCGGCCAGACAGCGGGGTGCAGGCGCGGCCAGACAGCGGGGTGCAGGCGCGGCCAAACAGCGGGGTGCAGGCGCGGCCAAACAGCGGGGTGCAGGCGCGGCCAAACAGTGGAGAGCATATGCAGCCAAGCAGTGGGGAGCAGATGCGGACAAGTAGTTGAGAGCAGATGCGGACAAGTAGTGGGGAGCAGATGCGGACAAGTAGTGGGGAGCAGATGCGGACAAGCAGCAGGTGCGGCGAAGCAATGGGGGGACAAGCGCGGCCAAGCAGCAGGGGGGGCAGCACGGCCAAGCAGCAGGGGGGGGCAGGCACGGCCAAGCAGCAGGGGGGGGGGGGGGCAGGCGCGGCCAAGCAGCAGGGGGGGGGGGGGGGCAGGCGCGGCCAAGCAGCCGGGCGCGGCCAAGCGGCAAAGTCTGGGATGCTACCTCAGTCCAACACCCTGCGCTTCTGGGTAAACCAGGTAATCTCCCCTTGCCTACTAATAGGCAATATGGGTCTCTCTTGTAAAGGGATCCGATACCCTTTTGACATGTTTGCTTCACATAAAAAAAAAAATGCATTAAAAGAAAGTCACCCACAATTAGGAAAACCCAATTGGGATGCAAAAATCTGATACAGTATTTTTTAATCAACCTATCTGCATATATTACTTGAGTAGAACAAGGTCCATTCAAATAAAATCGGATATCATTTGTTAAAAGCTGTGGCACATATGCTTTGGGTCATATCACAACAAATAGACTGACATTAGAGTTTCAAGGCTCCCTAATTTCATATTGGGGACTTTCTACTCCAATGTAATCTCAAACCCCAATGTTTCATAATGCTAGACGTACTCCATGAGATCAAAACTGTTTCCATTTGAGAAGGGAAAAGACACTTGCAACTAACGGTACTGACAAATATAGAATAGTTTACTGCCAAATGTGATAGCAGGTTATGGTCAATTGAAAGAAGCTTCCAGAAAAAAAAGCATACTTTACCAAAGCCACCACACACTCTGATGCACATGTGAGGATTAGATCTACCTCATAGCAACTGCTATTGGAGGGCAGAGGATCCTGTAACTCTCATTCAACAAGCATTGGCATAGCCAATAGGTCTCGCCTTTGGGACCTTATAAGTGTTGTTATCCAGCACAATCTCTTTGGTGCAACAACATTAACTGTTGCATGGTTAAACACTTTATAAGGTTCAAAAGGCGAGACCTATTGGCTATGCCAATGCTTGTTAAATCTGGTGAGCGCCATTTACTTTGAACATTTATACTATGTCACTATCATAGACATAGAAAACAGATATTGGTTCCAATTTTTTTTAACAGATACACGGATTAAAACTGAGAGAAACTGCACGCAAAATACATACAAGTGAAATACATTTGTAAAATAAGTGGTCATAATAATAACTAAACAATTATAAAAACCCATAGTGCATTTAACATAAATCTTTTAACTGCAAAGTGCAACTTCGGACCACTGAAATATACATGCAATGTATAGAATTGACTACTGTAGTGGAAATGTATCTATTTCATTATATAAGAACATCTGCTGTCGTTGTCATACATCTTAAAAAATTGTGCAAACCCCTTTCGTATAACATTTAAAAATGAAGCATGCTGCGTAAATATGCGGCATCAGGGAGATAGGATTAAGTACAGCTGATCCCTTAATTAGCATAGAAACCGCTCAAGGCTAAGCCCTTAAAACACACTCGTAATTGAAATAAAATGCATGGCTGCTCAATGCCTTATTAAATATAAACAAGTAGGCATGATTGAAGCTTAAGGTCAATAGAACATATGCCAGACTTTCGAAATGTGACACAATGTGTGTTTATGATCTTAAGTGCCGATCCATGAATAGCATGTTGAAACAAGCGGGACTGCAAGTCCCATAATGCCTCATTGTAATCACATGCAAAATGTAGAACAGGCATGGAAAAGTCCAAAGGCATCTATAGTATGAATAGCGTCCAGACTCAACAACCAAAGCGTAGCCTACAAAGTTATGCTAGTGTTCAGAAAAATCACGTGCCATGCAACACACTAAGTGAATGCGCTGCTTCACCACTGAACTCCGGACACGGGCGCAGAGTGGATTCTGGATGGGAAGGAATGTAAATAAAAAAACACCCTAATAGTGTTAATGTCAAGTGTTCTCTGCTGTAGACGCAGCACGCACGAGAGAGGTGATGAAAGAGAGAGGGAAGACCAAATGAGGGAAGGAGGGATGCAAAGGGAGCCTGAGAGACAGGAAAGGGGGACACTTGAAGGAGAGGAAAGGGGGTAGGAGGAGGGGGATGGGTGAAGAGAGCAAGCAGAAGGGCGCAAAAAGAGAAACAATAGGAAATATATATGTAGATATATATATAGAGAGAAACTTCTCACACGCAGCCATTTTAAATGTGGTTTCAAGTGGGGGGTATTTATTTTTTCTGGCTACTCCCTTGGGTGCCACCAAGAAGGAGACACAAAACGAAGCCCTGATTTCCGTTTGACACCGGAGGAAAATGGCGACGGTGACAAAGATGGCTGCCTCCAAGGAGACAGGAGCCAATAAAAGGTGAGGATAGGTCAGTACGCCTCTCGCATGACTACTTCCGCCCCTGACACCGCTGCGCCAGTCTCTTCTACACACCACTTTGAGGCCCAATTACAAACTTGACCCAGTCGGTGTGCCTAGAGGTGGGAAATTGACATATGAGCGAAAGAGAAAAAACACAACCCGCACTTTTTATTTAATCAGAGAACGAGACTCCTGTTCCCTCGTGTCCAAGGCGCCTCATCTGTGACACATCTCACATTAGCTCAAGGTACCTCATTCCATGTCATTTATCATCCCATGCTATATGCTCCATCACTGTGATCCCAAACATGCCTTCCTGTGAGACAAGCTAGATTTACAGTAGAAGCGGGCAGAGAGATCATCTTTCCATTCCAATCACGCCTGACCTACATGTGGCACTTTCCAACTAATGTACATTTTCGCTGCACGCCAGAAATGTAGCTCTACTACAGAAAAACGTGGGATCCACAAAAAATCCAGGACGGTTTCTTCTGAAGCACTGCTCAGATTCCTAAGGAGTTCTGCAAGACAAGCGTGTTGATGTTACACTTGTACCGCTGCCTCGTGTCATTTCATTGCTCTTACAATTACAAGCTGTCAAAGGCGATCAGAGAAGGGAAGGCTCTCAGCTGTTGTGGACATTGTTGTCTACCCTTTAAAGCAGACGTAGAGTGTGAGACGAAAGCATGCGTGCACGAGACCGTGTACGCGGGCCGTTTGTTATTATTCCAGACTCAAGTTATTAGATCAATGTGCAAGCCACGTCTGCCACCTAGAGGAGAATGAATATGCCACATTGCATTACACGGAACGAAAAATAAAGAAGAGGCATATTGAGACAAGCATTGGCCACGCGTAATGCATAGATGGGGGCGGGAGAGAGAGACGGAGGGAGATGTGTGCGCGCGAAAGCACTTAATGAGCCATGACGGCTCGTGACTGTAAAACAAGGCTTAATGAGATTAGAAAGGCGATGGCGGCTGCGTGTGTTCATGCGCACATGCACGTAAGCTTTAGGCCAGGAAAAGCTTGTGGGTAGCACTTTGAAAACCCCCTTACTAAAAGTGGTGCAAGCAGCGCATGCGCTGCTCTAGGCTCGACCTAAAATTGAATGGATGAAATACCAGTAGTTTTGCAGACTGGAAGAGACAGAGGAAAGTTAGAGACTGACATTTTAATCACTTTGTTTGCAATTCAGACAAGTGTGTTATAGGATCATCACTAAATGGTATTGATGTTTTTCATATTGCAGATGTATACCACGAGGATGAAGACACAGTCTTAATGATATAGCTCCCTGCTCTAGAAACAAGCTGTTTTGAATGATTATCAGCCAGAAGAACAAGTTACTTACCTTCGGTAACGCTTTTTCTGGTGGATACAGTATCTGCCTGTGGATTCCTCACCTTGTGAATATCCCCTGCGCCAGCAACATTCGGAAACTTTTGTAGCAGTCCACGCCGATGTGGTCGAAAGCGACGTCACAGACACGGCTCCGCTCGCGACTCCACTGACGTCACCGGCTCCATAAGAAGACCCCATCGGCGTGATGACGTCAGTTCCGCCCCTTTTTTCCGTGCCTTCGAGGCACACGGACGGACTAACAGCAATATGTACATAAACAGTATACACAGTACACAATATGCTTATCAACACACACAGTGTGGAGAATAAACATCAAAGCACTAGAAATAACATAATGCCCTTGACAGTAAGAAACACATTTGAAACCATCAATAGAATTACAGCCATAGAATAACTGGTATAGAAGGATGGACAACGGGGAGGCGGGTGGGTCAGTGAGGAATCCACAGGCAGATACTGTATCCACCAGAAAAAGCTTTACCGAAGGTAAGTAACTTGTTCTGATGGATACATCTGCCAGTGGATTCCTCACCTTGTGAATAGATTCCACAGCAGTCCCCACTCCCGGAGGAGGGTGTCCAACCTTCTACACCAGAAAATCCTGAAGAACAGAACGAGCAAAATGCCCGTCCCTCCTCACCTCAGTATCTAAACAATAATGTTTTGCAAAGGTGTGAAGGGAGGCCCAAGTTGCCGCCCTACAAATGTCCTCCACAGGAACACCCCTAGATAAAGCAGACGTAGAAGACTTTGCCCTGGTAGACTGAGCCCTCAAACCCTCCGGAGGCTCCTTACCAGCTAGGGAGTAGCAGATCTTGATGCATAGTACAATCCATCTGGACAGGGTGCGCTTGTGCACCGCACGACCCTTTCTGCAGCCAGCAAAGCCCACAAAGAGCTGGTCATCAATCCTGCAGTCTTTTGTCCTGTCCAGGTAAAAGCTCACCGCCCTCTTAGGGTCCAAACGGTGAAGTCTCTCCTCCTCCTTGAAGGGTGTGGGGGAGGATAAAAGGAAGGAAGGGTAATGGATTGCCCCAGATGGAAGGGAGTTACCACTTTAGGCAAAAACGCAGCCCTGGTCCGGAGCACCATTCGTTCAGCATGCACAGTCAAGAATGGGGGTTTTGAACTAAGAGCTTGAAGCTCACTTACCCTCCTTGCCGAGGGGATTGCAATGAGGAATACTGTCTTAAAAGACAACAGTCTCAAGGGACACTTATGCAAGGGCTCGAAGGGAGAACCCATAAGGTAAGTCAGTACAAGGTTTAAGTCCCACTGAGGTACAATAAAGGGAGGAGGAAATTTATTCGTGAGGCCCTTGAGAAACCTAAGCACAATAGGTGATTTAAATAAGGACGGCTGATCCGGCAGGCATAGGAAAGCCGACAAAGCCGATAAATATCCTTTTACAGTAGCCACAGCAAAGCCTTGCCGAGCAAGAGAAAGGGCAAACTGTAAAATATTAGACAAACGAGCCTTCAAGGGATCAATTGACCTCTCTCCGCACCAGAGAACGAATTTAGCCCATCTATATGAGTATATGGATTTGGTGGAGTATCGCCTGGCCGATAAAATAACGTCCACCACATCTGGAGGGAGAGAGAAAGAATTCAGGTTGCCCCGTTCAATCTCCAGGCATGAAGGTGTAAGCTCTGGAGGTGGGGGTGTAGAACCTGCCCCTCCGACTGCGAGAGGAGGTCTGCCCTCAGAGGGAGACGGAGCGGAGAGCACGAGGAGAGGTGGAGAAGATCTGTGTACCACACCCTTCTTGGCCAATCCGGGGCGATCAATATAACTTGGGCCCGGTCTTGGCGAATCTTCCTCAGAACCCGAGGAATCAAGGGTATGGGAGGAAACGCGTAAAGGAGTCGTGAGCCCCAACTCAACTGAAACGCGTCCCCTAACGCTCCCTGCAACGGATACTGGAGACTGCAGAATAACGGGCAGTGAGCATTCTCGTGAGTGGCGAACAGGTCCACCCGAGGAGTCCCCCACATCCAAAAGATGTGACGAACCACCTCCGGATGGAGCCTCCACTCGTGATCGGCGGAAAACTGCCAAATGAGATTGTCCGCACGCACGTTCAGAACCCCGGCCAGATGATTTGCCATCAGACAAATCCGATGGTCCTGAGCCCAGGACCATAGACGCAGGGCCTCTCTGCAAAGACAAAGAGACCCCACTCCTCCCTGTTTGTTTATATACCACATCGCGGTAGTGTTGTCCGTCAGGACTTGAACAGACTGACCGCGAAGGGAAGGGAGGAAGGCCTTGAGCGCCAAACGTATCGCCCGTAACTCCAGAAGGTTGGTGTGAAGCAACCTTTCCTCCGGAGACCAAAAACCCTTGATCTCCAGATCCCCCAGATGAGCACCCCACCCTAGAGTGGATGCATCCGATATCACTGTGGTCACCGATGGAGGTAGATGAAAGGGCTTTCCTTGGGACAGATTGCCCTCCACGCTCGACCAAGATAGATCCGCTGCAGCATCTCTGGAGATCCTCACAGACTCCATGAGATCTCCCTTGTGCTGATACCACTGCTTGCGGAGGCACCACTGGAGCGCCCTCATGTGCCAGCGTGCATGGTTGACCAACAGGATGCAGGAGGTGAACAGACCGAGCAGGCGAAGGACCTTCAGAACTGGAACGACCGCTCAGTTGTAAAATAAAGGAATCATTTCCTGAATGTCGAGAATCCTTTGCGGAGGAGGGAATGCCCGACACACAGTAGTGTCCAGTACCGCACCTATGAACAGGTTGCGCTGAGAGGGCACCAGGTGAGATTTGGGCACATTGATCGAAAAACCCAATCTGTACAACAGCTGAGTTGTATCCTGCAGATGGCACAGCACCTTCTCCGACGACTCCGCCTTGATCAGCCAGTCGTCTAAATAAGGGAAAACTGAAATCCCTGACCTTCTGAGATGGGCTGCCACCACCGCCATCACCTTTGTGAAGACTCGAGGTGCCGAAGTAAGACCAAACGGGAGGACCGCAAACTGATAATGTTGCGACCCTACCGTAAACCGAAGATACTTCCTGTGCGACCTCAGAATGGGGATGTGAAAATACGCATCCTGCAAGTCGAGCGACACCATCCAGTCCTCCTGATTCAGCGCCTGAAGAACCTGCGCAAGGGTGAGCATCTTGAACTTCTCCTGTTTCAGGTAGAAGTTCAGGATTCTGAGGTCCAATATCGGACGCAGTCTGCCGTACTTTTTCGGAATCAGAAAATACCGGGAGTAGCATCCCTGACCCCTCTCCTGCTCTGGAACCACCTCTATCGCACCTTTCTGAAACAACTTCAGGACTTCCTCCTGCAAGAGGAGACGGTGGTCCTCCGAGCAAGCCCCTTGGCAAGGAGGGTAATTTGGAGGGAATTCCCGAAAGGGAAGGGCGTACCCATTTTCTACAAGATCCAGAACCCAGAGATCTGTAGTTACAGAATCCCAATCTTGTAGAAAATGGGTAAGCCGACCCCCCATAGGACCAGCATGATCCGGAATGTCGAATCTAGGGCTGCTTTGCGGTGGTGGGAGGGGCTGAGGAAGAGGAAGAGGAGGAGGAGAGTTGACGGCCACGTGAGCGACCCCTAAGTCTTCCTCTATATCCCTTGGAGCCTTGCTGCTGTTGCTGCTGCTGCTGGGTTGGTCTATATGAACGAAAACTCGCCCTTCCAAATCCTCTGTACCTCTTGAAAGTACCTCTCGGCTGGGATTGAAGGCCCAACGACCTAGCCGTAGCCTTACTTTCTTTGAAGCGCTCGAGAGCAGCATCAGCCTTCTTCCCGAACAGACCAGACCCATCAAAAGGTAAGTCCAATAAAGTTGACTGGACATCAGATGAGAATTCGGAGGACTTAAGCCATGCACCCCTCCTGGTGGCAACTGAAGACCCCATGACCCTGGCAACTGAGTCCGCTGTATCCAGGCCACTCTGAATAACCTGGAGAGCAGCCGCCTGGGCATCCGATAGAACTTCATTGAAACCTCCTCTATCCTCCTCTTGACAGTTTTGGCGCCAACTTTTTAGCCGAATCCATAAGCGCATGGATATAGCGCCCCAACAGACAAGTCGCATTTGAAGATTTTAAAGCCATACTGGCTGATGAAGACTTTCTTAGCCGATTGGTCCACCTTTTTTGCCTCCCTGTCCCCTGGGACTTGAGGAAAAGCCCCTTTCGACCGTCCAGAACAAGCCGCATGAACTACTAGGCTTTCAGGTGAAGGTTGCGATAAAAATTCAGGATCCCCTGGAGCCACCCTATACCTTCTTGCGACTACCTTGGAGACTGCAGGAGCAGAGAAAGGCTTGCGCCATACATCCAGCACAGGTTCCAAAATTGCTTCGTTAAAAGGCAACAGAGGCTCTGAGACCGCAGTTGGAGAATGCAACACCTCAGTTAAAATATTGGACTTAAATTCGGTGGATGGCAATTGAAGGTCCAACAACTCCGCAGCCTTTCTAATTACTGCATGATAGGGTGCTGCGTCTTTAGAGGGTTCGTCTGATGGCGGAGAGATCTCCCACTCCGGAGACAAATCCAGACCACTCGCCTCCTTCAATTCGTCGAACACCTCATCGGATTCGACCAATTCCCCCTCTTCAGCCTCTTCCATCAGAAAGCGTCTCTCCTCTAGCACTCTCTGCGCCTCCCTTCTTGAACGGATCCGCACCTGCGGCGTCGGCGGCGCCGTGTTCGAATCAAACGGCGCCGGCAGCGGCGTCGAACGCGGATCAGCTGGAGCAGCCGGCGTCGAACGAAGTCGAGTCGGCGCCGGCGAAGAGGGAAGCGGCGTCGAAGTTCTCGGCGCCGGCAGCTGCCAAGACGGCGTCGCCGGGAAGAACGGCATAAACGGTGCCTGAGGGTAAACCTGCGGCACTGCCAGATTGAAAGCCATCGGACCCATCGGACCCATAGGTGCACCAGAGGTATACATGGCCCGTGAGAACACCCCATACATCGCATTGAGATAATGCGAGGGGTCCTGACCTGGAGTAGGGAAAGCAGGATACTTGTCAGGCAGCACCGGACTCTGGTCTGGCGGCGCCGACGGTGGAGCAAGCGGCGTCACAGACTCAGTCGGAGCCTGACGATCCTCATCCTGGGCTGGAGTCGGAGACGGAGCCGGAGGACTTGCAGGATCTGGAGATGGAACCGGCGTCGGAGAGGACACCGGCACCGGGGATTCAGCCGGAGCCGGCGAATGCACCGGAGAAGATGGAACCGGAGGCGAAGTCGGGACAGGAGAAGGAGACACTGACTCTCTCCGACGTCGAGCAGGCGATTTCGACTTTGACGTCGAAGCTTTATGATGCGATGAATGTCTCCTCTTTTTCTTATGCTTCTTGCTCTTTGAAGCATGTCCCGAAGTCGACTTGGAAGCAGACCTCGACCTTCTTCTTTTCTCCTTTTTCTTCATCCGGGCGATAAAGAGCTTTGCTTCTCTCTCCTTAAGAGCCTTCAAACTCATTTTCCTGCAACTCGAACAACCTCCCACATCATGGTCCGAGGACAAACACCAAACGCAATCGTCGTGTGGGTCGGTGATGGACATGTGCTTGCCACATTCTCGGCAAGGCTTAAACCCAGACTTCCTTGTCGACATTTTTAGAAGATCGACAGAGAAATCCAGAAAACATACAAAGTAACCAGAACAGCTACCAGTAACGATTCCCGAAATCCGTTGGCGTCGTCGGCGCGGAAAAAAGGGAACTGACGTCATCACGCCGATGGGATCTTCTTATGGAGCCGGTGACGTCAGTGGAGTCGCGAGCGGAGCCGTGTCTGTGACGTCGCTTTCGACCACATCGGCGTGGACTGCTACAAAAGTTTCCGAATGTTGCTGGCACAGGGGATATTCACAACGTGATGAATCCACTGGCAGATGTATCCATCAGAATAAGATGTTAAGTTCACTCCTACATGTAGATACAACTGCAATACAGCTGGCGGCTCCAAAGGTAATCGTACACCCCTTGGGCAATGCAAGCAGAAAGCTCATAACCATTCAGAAAGGAAACCATAAGGAAGCAAGTCTCAAGCTAAGAGATGAATATGGTCTTCAACAGAAAAAAAACACTTAGTGCTCTATGACATCTTGTCTGACACCTCATGTTCGGTAATCAATTTGCCTTTGATGGGTGTGTAGATGAGGGGTTGTAAACTCATATAACATATTATGGTTCCATGTTTAATAGAATATTACTAGCTGACCATTGGGAAACCAACTAGCATGTGAAATGTATAAACAAATAATTAACTATAGGTTCTTCTATACATACCAGCAATGAATCTGAGAAAATGTAGACATTAAAAGCAGTTCGACAAAAACTACTGTACATATATATTCTGGAGACATGGTATGCAAACAGGCCATTCTACAATATTTAGTTATTACCACAAAATAAAACAATTATTTTACAAATATAGAATGATATACTAACTTTGCAACCAGAGGGAGATAGTTGTATCATCATGCTTCATTCTTTCTTTTTCCGGGTTAGCAAGAGCCTCAATGATACAATCTTGGTCTACTATTAAAGATCATATTTGGTTTTGTATCAGATAAAAGAAGGAATACATTATGGTTTATTACATTCACATTTATCAACTAGGATGGAATAGTAAAATATATGACCCATAGATTTAAAGAAACAAAACATCTTTCATGCTAGAAAAAGGTATAGAATCATCAAAGTGGAAGTACAATATTTCATGCTCAACTCAGTTACTCATATTCTTTATTTTCAGGATAGGGCATTAAAAAGCACTAACAAGCAGTGCATGCATTTCAGGGCTCAATGACTTAGAGTGAAAATACTTAGCTATCACCAGGAAACCATTTTCATATATATTGTACCCACAACGGGTTTGAGAGGTTAAATATTTGAAGACCTTAAACTTCATTTGATTTTTTTTTTATAACACACTAAATTCAGAAACCGGCACCCATCACAACCAGTGCACAACTTTGCAACTTCACTTTCTGAATCAGATGATTCTAATCACCAATGTCATGGGCTACAATCCATTAAAACTGGCAATAAATCAAATGATATAAGAACATTCCTTGCATCGGTTGCCCACAGCAACCAAACCCTTAATTGCAACAGAACAACCCCATAAATGAGGATACCCTCCTCCTTTAAATCTGTAAGTCAGTGCTATCCAACGAAGTTCTGCAGCTGCCAGCAGGCTTGATACTCCCTATTGTTTCCAATAAAAACAGCCTATACCCTTGTTAGTGCTTGACTATGACTAGGGTGCTTTTATTATGTGCACCTGACTGCTCAGTGGGCCGTAAGGCAACAAAAGTTCAAAGTGTTCTTGACTTTCACAGGAAGAAAAAGGGTTACATTTGAATTGGTAGGTTCTGAGCTGTAAAGTTACTGAAACGTTTTTATACACACACGGATGTCTCAAACAGCTGCATCATTGGAGAATGAATGAATGAAAGCTCCAAATAGTCTTCCTTATTAAAACAGGGTCTTTTTTGCAGCTCAGACTGACTACATGAGGTGCGTTCATCTCCTACATCACTGAAGCTCTTGACCAGAAGACACTTCAAATTATTGTCCTACCATTTGCTATCACTAATGCACAAAAGGCAGTAGATTTATTTAATCCTAGATCCTTGTGACCCATTATTTCCATCTAATGCCTGGTTTTGCCCATGCTGCACTAATTTTATGTATTGTTTATTAAAACTGTTTCAAAGTTGTCTAGCCCTATTAGTTTTTCTGTTTTTAACTTATCCTCCTCTTCAGTTTTATCATGGAATCAGTGCTGCAGTTCTGTCAATGGCAAGGTTCTATGCTGCCTGTAATTGTAACTGGCCCATACTGTGAAGCTACCAGTGTTCATTCCTTTCATTCCTTCAATTAAAGTCCCAATTTAATTAATTTAGAAGTCTTATCTAGGCTGCTTTTAGTGGAAGAAACAGGGAGTATCAAGTCTGCTGGCAGCTGCAGAGCTTAATTGGATATCAAGGTGCCCCTTTCTGCACAAAAGGACAAGTTACTTACCTTCAGTGATGCCTCATCCGGTAGAGACATAATCTAGCCGCAGATTCTTCACCTTAGAATATCCCAGGCATCAGGCTGGTTCTAATTTTACTTTTGCTCGAGCAATACCCTTGCACGCCGGTAGGTGACATCGGTCGGCTCCGCGTGGCATCATCCACGCCGGAAGTGACATCTGCGTCATCTACATAGGTGCCACTTCGGTGCACTGACATTAGTTACTTTTTATGACTTTCCACACCAGGAGCGCTAAGCCATGAAGTGCAGACCGTGGTGTGTTTAGAACTAGGGCCCTGAAAGGGATCAACACTGACCCTAAAAAGCTGTCTGAAGCGGGGAAGATGAGTGGGTCAGTAAGGAATCTGTGCCTAGATTATGTTTCTGCCAGATATGGTGTCACCAAAGGTAACTAACTTATCCATCTGATAAAGACATCTAGCCGCAGAATCCTCAGATACCAAAGCAACACCATCACCGGAGGAGGGGCTGTGGACAAGTTTAGAACAGGAAGTCCTGCAGGACAGAGAAGCCAAAAAGGCCATCCCTGCGGACTGGACTGTCCAGACAGTAGTGCTTAGTGAACTTGTGTAGTGACGCCCATGTTTCTGCCTGACAAAATGTCAAGGACTGGAACACCACACTGCACTGCTGTGGTTGCAGCCTTACATCTGGTGTACTGCGTACGTAAGCCTTCAGGAGGCTGTTTCTTGGCCAGAGCACAGCAAAATTTGATGCAGTGAGCGACCCTTTGCAAAATAGTCCTCTTCTGCACTGCACAACCTTTCTTTGATCATACGTATCCCGCGAAGAGTTGGTCGTCCAACCGGAACTCTTAGTGCGTGACGGTATAACAATGCTCTTTTTAAGTCCAGTCGGTGGAGTCGCCCCTCGTCTTTAGAGGGGTGTGGAGGAGCATAGAAAGTGGGCAAGGTGACGGATTGCCACATGTGGAATGGTGTAATCACTTTTGGTAATAAAGAGGCCCTAGCACAAAGCACCAACTTATCAGTAAAGATGGTCAGGTAAGGAGGCTTGAATAACAAAGCATGAAATTCGCTCACCCTCCTGGCATTAGTTTTTGCCACCAAAGAGACTGTTTTGATGGAAAGCAGTCAGAAAGGGCAGTTGTGCAGGTGTTCAAACTGAGCCCACATCAGGAAGGTGAGAACCAAATTAAGGTCCTACTGAGGCATGATGAATGGGGCAGGGGGGCTTTTACACAAGCCCCTTAAGAACTCTGCTTACAATAGGGGATTTAAATAAAGAGGGTTGGTCTGGCAGCCTCAAGAAGGCAGACAAGGCCAAAAGGTACCCTTTAAGCAAGGGCCAAAACAAAAGAAAGGACTTGAGAGAGGAAAGCAGATGAAGGGTTAATAGACCTTTCTGTACAATATTTGACAAATTTCTTCCACCAGCAGACGTACACGGTCTTCATTGAGGGAAGCCAGGCTGCCAAAATCACATCACAGACTTCGGGATGAAGATAAAATGCGGTCAACTGCAACCACTCAAGAAGGTAAGAGTTGACAGGTTCAGGTGGAGGACCCTCCGCTGCTGCTGCAACAGAAGATCCTTCAAAAGGGGCTGCTTGATCGGAGGATTGCTGCTCAGTTGGAGAAGCTTGGGATACCAGACTCTCCGTGCCCAGTCGCTCCTGATCTTCTTGAGCACTCTGGACAGGAGTGGTATTGGAGGAAAGGCATACAGGAGGCCTGAGCTCCTCTCGTGACGAAAGGTGTTGCAATGCGAGTGCCGCCTTGGAAACTGAGTCAGGGATATTTACTTCATATGAACCTGCTAGTTTACGGATTGCAGATGCAATTTACACCAGATAGTGGAGGACGTTAAGGTCCCGCTTATTCCGTCCAGCAGAGCGTGCACTGAAAATACCTGCACCGGTGGTGCTTTTCTGAGAGGACGTACTTTATTTTCTTCGCCAGCCCTACCCGGCTAGTGAAAGTCAAGTCGGAGCTTCCTTTGGAACAATCTATATCCGTTTAAATTAAATTATTTAGAGTTTAGGTAACCCTGGTCCTGCTATGTCCTGAAGAAGCCTTAATCGGAAGGATAAAAAGCATCAACCCCCATTCTCCAGGATCAATGTCAATACTTCAAGAAGAAAAATGTATGTGTAGCCCACTGGGTCTTTGACCATAATATTGTTGTTCAAGGCAATTATTTAAGCCATCTATTTGATGGTCAATCTTTGATTTGACGACATTACCTGAAGGCAGTATGTTTCTATTGTTATTGCTTTAATAAGGGCAAGTTTTACGTCATTACGGTTACCCATGTTCACCTATTTAATATTATATTGTGAATTTTTCGTTGTATCTTGTTTGATAATTTGTATTTGTGATGATGTACATTATTTTGATTATGTTTGTAAAACATTATAAAAGATCTTTGATAAAAAATATGCAAAATGAGAACAAGGATTTAGTTGTGCACTGACGTTTTGCACAGTAATGCCCCTAGACAGTATAGAAATTCCTAAAATATTCAGGATTACGATTAATGCACATTAGACAAGTTTTCTTTTTTTTCCTGAGGCGACAAATAGTAAGTCTGCCTCTTGTTTAAATCATTGAATGTTTCCAGCTAGAGCGATTTCTTTCTTTCTGTGTAGATGTTTACAATGCAGCCTAGGCTCTAGAAGTTTATATGGGCTCCCTCCCTTTTTAGGTCTCGCCTAAGCTAACGCATGCGCTGCTCTGGCGAGACATTTAGTTAGTGAGCTTTTAAATGTCCTACCACAGCTTTTTGTGTGGCATTATGCGTGCGGTTATGCGCACATGCACGAGCAGAGGCGTCATCTGGCTTTCCTCTCGCTCTCCCGCACGCCTCGCTCTGCCTCTGTCTTGCTCACCCCTCCCCCACCACAGAGAGCATGATCGTGATCACGTTCACTTTCATGGTCGCGTGGCCGCGTCAGTTTCACGGCTGCGCGGCAAATGCTTGTTTTTCCGGGGGTCAAGTTATGTATCTACACAACGCACTTGTGCTATCACTTTCAATATGGGGGAGCGCCCGCTTTTGCATACATTATAAGCGCTACTGTCTACTTGTTAATTCGCGCTACGCTTTTTACAACATTACTAGTCCATTGTTTTGAGCTCCCCGTCTGCCTGTGCCCACATACTCGTGTGCGCACGCATTTCATGGTAGCATGCACATTATGCAATTTGTCAAACGTGGTATTTCTAAGCTTCCTGGTGTTCTGCCGTTAAAGTGCGCATCCCTGTCATTGTGTGCATGCATACTGTGCAATTTTTCCATCGCAGATCTAATTTGAAGCTCCACGCGGCATCAGTCTCCATTCAAGACTTCTCTGAATACTTCCCTCGAGTGGTCAGGAGAGCGTTCATCTGGCGATGGAGCACAACCTTGTGCGAGGAGTGTGCTACTGCAGCTGTCAGAAGGGCGAGACTGCATGAGGTAGGTAAACGGAATGTAGGCATTTCCGATACAAAGCCTAAATCTCTCCAGCTCTCAGTTGTTTTTCCTGCTTCTTGCCTCATACCTTGGTGTATGATATTAATGGGATTGATTCGCCACCACTCTTTTCGCAAGGTTTCCGCTTACGTGTGGGACACGGATGCCTGGTATTGATAAGCCTACCGCTAATGGATTTTCCCCGGTACCCGCCCCCTGTCCCGAGGTATTTGTCGGACTCCTGTTGCCAGACACCACTCCCCCATCTTGCGCCCAGTGGCCGCAGCTGCATTAGCAGCGCTCAGAGCCTCATGAACACGAAGGAGCCGCTGTGAACCCGTCACATGCCCCTCACCTGAGCCTCACATGCTGCTCGTTGACTGAGGAGGGTTCTCTGGATTAAGGGACTGAGTCGGACAGCTAGAAAAAATATGGTCAAGTGAGAACATGTCATGTATGAGCTGTTAACCAGAAGCTGTCCAGCACAGAGGGTCTTCGATCAAGCTCACAGTGTCTAATGCAGCGTTAAACTCCCTCGGAACAGCCAAGGGTGTGACTAGCTTGCCCATAGAAAGAGTTCTATTGCAAAAGCTGTGCTAACTAAATTTTGCAGTTGGTATATCTCTTTTTATATTTTGGGAATGTGTGACTGCATTTAACAATAATCACTTCATAACAAATGGCCTAAAATACAGTTAAGCCATTGCTCACGAATGTGTACACTCTTCAGCTGCATGCTTATCCTTCATGTGTAGGAAAGGTATGTTATTAAGACTGGCTATTAAAGGCAGTTCGAGTCCTTTAGAAGTTAGTCGGTACTGTCTTTTGTCTTTTACCACAGGTGAGCACTGACGCCCCTCTCCGGTTGCAGCCTATCCCTCAGACAGTTCCTCACTCTTTGCCTCTGCTAATATTCTTGGGAGTCATAAAACAAGCCAGGTCACTGGAAGTCAAATTAGGACTGTAATCCTGGATCGGGTTCTAGGGTTACAATTTACATAAACTGAAACGGCTGCCAATACAGGGCATGAGATACTATATCTCTCTCTGCTTTTGAAGGTGCAGGGCAGATCTTAGGGAAGGGGAAAGCTATGTTTTGCTTTCACAGATCACATTAGTGGCTGAACTAAGTCGCCATGCGTCACTTGCACAAAAACACTTGTGCATTTCAAAACTCAATAATAAAAAATATATATATATATACATATATACTGAGAGGCGACGGCACTGACACCTGGCATACAGGAAGCTGATGTGAGTAAACGTGTAATCCTAATTTAGTCTTATGCAGAAATAGTGTGAAATTTGTTACTCATGGTTAAGGAGCAAAATGGTGGACGTTGCAGTGCTCTGTAATACTTATATTTTGATTGCTCTGGGCTCACACCTATCTTTTTATTCTCTATGCAATAATCGCTCTAGAATTGTTGCATATCTGTGCTCTATATGCCCAGGTCTTGCCAGTGCTGAGCACCGGCAGTTCCAACAAGCATTGGCATAGCCAATTGGTATCACCTTTAGGACCTTAGAAGTATTTAGTTATGCAGCAAAATATCCTTAGTGCAACAACATCAACTGTTGCATGGCTAAGCACTTATAAGGTCCCAAATGCGAGACCTATTGGCTATGCCAATGCTTGTTCTTTTTTGGAACTCCAGCGCACAAAACTGCTGACATTGAGCATTCTCTACAGAGGCAAACAGATCTAACCAAGGCTCTCCCCACTTCTAAAAGAGACCTCAAGTCAACTCCTGATGGAAACACCAGTAGTGATCAGCTAGGCATTTACAGCTGTGTTTGTCCGCTGTGGCGTTCAGAGATCCTGCCAGGTGTTGATCCACCAGGCATGCCTTGCTATTCCACTCATGTCCAGAGATGCCGGGCCTCTTGACAAAGGGTCCAGGACCCCATCCTGCCTAGTTTGTTGTAGTACTACCTGGTGGTGTCTGTGAACACCTGAACCAGCTTTCCCTTGATGGAAGGGAAAAAAGCTTTCAATGCCAAGTGAATGGCTTAGAGCTCCACCAAGCTGATGTCAAGTCTGAATACCACCGGAGACCAGCGTTCTCTAATCTCCACCTCTCCCAGACGGCCGCTCCATCCCAGGAGGGACGCATCTGTCACTACTGTGTGATCTGGTTGGCGAAGGGAAGGGGGCCTGCCTCTGGACCAATCACGGTTGGTCACTACCACAGCCGATCCTGTGCAGTTCCCTCCAAGATCTGGACCATGTCAGAGATTACCCTAATGCTGCACCCACCGGAACTTCAGGTCCTACTGCAGCACCCACATATACGAAGTGGCAGGTGTCACTGGCTGGATGCAGGAAGCCATGAGGCCCAGCAGCCTCAGAGTCACCCACCGAAATCCCGGTTAGAGGTTGAAACATCGGTATCATAGGCCTGATATCCTGGACTTGCAGCTCAGGAGGATAGGCCTAAAACAGCACTGTGTACAGAACAGCTCAGACGAAAGGGAGCGTCTGAGAGAGAGTCAGCCAGGACTTTGGCACGTTGATAGTGAGCCACAGTGAAAGCAGGAGATTCTCTGTAATCTAGTCTTCGAGATAGGGGAAGACTGGCACCCCTGATCTGCGCGGATGAGCTGCGACAGCCGCCATTACCTTGGTGAACACCCCAGGAGCGCTGGCAAGGCCAAAGGAGAGTACTGTGAACTGAAAGTGCTTGTGTCCAACATAAACAGCAGAAAGAGCTGATGGGCAGGCAGGACAGGAATGTGAAAATAGCAGTCCTGATAGTCCAACACTACCATCCAGTCTCTGGGGTCTACAGCAGACAAGACCTGAGCCAGAGTGAGCATTTTGAAGTTCTCATTCTTTATGAAGTAGTTGAGGGCTGACAGATCTACAATAGGACTAAGGCCCTTGTCCTTTTTCGGGACCAGACAGTAGCAGGAATAGCAGCTATTAAAATCTCACCCAGAAACCCCAATTTCTGACCCCTATTTCTCAAACTATAAAGGTCAGATAACAAATGACATCTTCTATACTAAAAGACGGGCCCAATGGCGGAAAGCATTTCTCGCGTTATTCTCAATTTCATCTACTAAGAAAACACCACATGGGCTTACACTATCTATCACTCCCTCCCCGTTTTACAAAGAGGTAGCGACATTCACCATATACCATAATGGAATCATCCTCATGCAAGCATCAGATCAGAACCTAAACTTACTAGATACCATCTTTCCGCACAAAGAGAAAGTTGTTAGACCCCGTCCCACCTCCATTGCATACCACTCTCCCAACACTCAGCCCAACCTCCCACCTGACTCCCCCTCTAGTCCTCCCCCTTCCAGCTCCCACTGTGTACATACTCCCGCCCCTGACACTATTGAACCCCCAATACATGACTTACCATTCTCTCAAGGCCTACTCCTCCACCAACACCACCATGATGCCTAGCACTCCACACACGAGTATCCCCTTCCCTCCAGCCTTCCCATACCACAGCCATTCCCCACCGACTCACCACACAACGCAGCCCACCCCTCATCTCTCTATGCCCAACATTTCCACTACAACCTCAGCCACACTCTCCCCCTACACAGGTATATCCGATAAGACAGCGCTCCCTCAGTCCCCCTACTCTCCCACATCGAATCTCACCACCTCTCCCCCTACGGTGCACAGCACTACCCCTTCACACCTCCGTTCTTCTTCCCCCCTTTCAAGGAACCACCACGCTGGTAAATAGTCACTCAACGAACCAATTCACCTAGCGCCCCTGGAACCTAGATTAGTAACCCTCCCTCACCTACCCACTGAATGGGAGTTTAATAAGTCTACTCTGACTAGTGACCCTAGACTAGAGGAGATATTACTATCTCTACAACAAATCAAGGCAGATATCCAAACTCTCCGATTTGATGTTTTGCCAGTGGTGGAGGCGATGGCTGATCATGCCACCAACCGACCGCCCATGATCTTGAAGGGCCAGACTAGGAATGCTTAGAGGCTGCAGGCGAGGAGTGGACTGACTGCACCTTTGGCCGACTGACCTACAGGGTTGAAAAGAGCCGCTCCCACGACCATGCAGAGATTGCTGAACTTGTGCGTTGTTGTAGGAGGGATATGGCTGACACGCCAAAGGCCCTTCTGTGGTCACGAAAGCAGAGAAAAGCAAAAGGGGGAAAAGTGGGCACTGAAAGGCCCAAGGACTTGGCCATAGTCCGCGAGTCCTCAAAGCGCTCCAGGACCATGTCTGCCTGGTCACTGAAAAGACGGGTACCATCAAGGGGCATGTCCATAACGGACATGCCCTTTGACAGAAGTTCTGAGCCAAGCATGGCGCTGAACATCCATTTTCGATTACATCATTCTGCCCCGCGAATCAGTGGTGAATGGTGAAATTTGCCGGATCTCTCTGGTCTGATACCGCTTGGGAGAGAATGGCCCTGGCCTCCTTCAGGACCTGTGGCAGCACATGTGCAACCGTCTCCCACAAGGAGTGGATATAATGGGCCAATAGGCATGCATTTTTCATCGACCAAAATGCAAGGCTAGCGGAAGAAAAAGTCTACTAGCCCCAACAATCCAGCCTCTTGGATTACCTGTACGGAGGTGCTGAGGGAAATGCGCCCTAAGAGGTGGAGGCCTAGATACCCAAACTCTCTGGGGTAGGGTGGCTGGTGAGGAATTTCGGGTCACCTGGTGCAGGGTGATGATGGCGGGCAACTGTCCTATCCACATGGTCCCCAGTGCTGGGCTTGGACCAGGTTCCCAGAAGGGCAGTCGAGGATTAGTGGATAGATAGAAGGGGTTCTGAGGAGGAGACACCTGGCTGCAGGACCTCTGTCAAGATTTTAGTCTCGACTTCCACCGAAGGGAGCTAAAGGTCCAGGACCTCAGCTGTCCTCACCACCATAACATATTAAGCTTCTTCCTCCATAGCCACGGTAGGGGAAGAAAGCAGGCCAGAATCTGTGGAGCTATCAAGGCAATAGGCCTCATACCATTCCATTGCATGCTCAGGCTGGTCTTTTAAAGGGTCCAGCGACCCCTCCCAATGTTACTCCATTCAAGGCCCTAGACCTGACCCTTGACCGGGAATAGGACATCAGGGGTAAACGGAGTTGAGTAGAACGCTTGGCCGCAAGCAGCTTCAGGGACCGCTCCCTCAAAGCCTTCGGAGCACAATTGCAAGTCGTGGTCACTTTCCAGGCACTAGATAAAAGCAAGTAGAAGGTGTGGCGCAGTAGCCAGGGTGCCTGACTCCAGACCACAGGGTTCCCGGTTCGATCCCCGGCTATGGTGGCAGGTTAACCCAGCACCATGCGAGTCTGGGCAATAGCTCGCTTAAACTTAACGATGGCCCCCAGCGCCGGGACCCCTCTCCGGAGGTAGTTGTACGCTTTACAAATGCTGGCATTAAGTGTCGATACGTCACAGACATGGCGCAATGGTAGGCGCCACACAGATTAAATCCAGAAATTTTCTTCGACATTGGAAAAAAAAAATACAAACCAAAGATATTGGACAAAATGACGAGAAAAGCCTGTCATATAGTAACAACAGAGGGTGGCTCTCTTCACAGAGCTGCGCTAGCTGGCGCAGTGAGAAAAAAACCTGATGTGAGCGCGCTGTGGTATCCCTTCCAGCACGGCCGACGATGCCTACCAGCACGCAAGAGTATTGCTCGAGCAAAAGTCTTCCAGATCCAGACTGATGCCTGGGATATTCTTAGGTATGAAATCTGCAGCTAGATGTCTCTCTCAGATACAATCCTGCATGCAACACAGGCACACTTTGCAACATGATGCAAGGGTGCCTGCGTTGGCGCTAGGCTGCCAAAAGGGCGTCAGCGCAGAGAAAAGGACAGGAATGCGCTGTTCTGCCTTAAATACAGTGCATTCCTGCCCTATCCCTGTCATGCAATGCAGTGCAGCAAGGTGACTTAATGCATGGCACTGCCTCACTTTCTCATAAATAAACCTTTACGTTTTGTTCATAAGAGGCTGAAAGAACATGGTACTTACTTTCAGTTATGCTCTTTCTGGTGGATATTCCAACACACAAAACGTGATGGGACAAATGCTTGCAATTTGTCTAATCACTGCCAATGGCTTGGAGTAGCATTCCAACCAATTGTTCTTTTGCCAACCATGCCACCTCAGTTTGGACCCAGCCGTATGCACATCAGTCTCAACCCAGCTTCAATATTAACGGTCCAGCCCAAACTGCCAGGCCACGCTCTTCCTGAACTAAAACACAAGCAACCCAAGACAGGCTTTGCTCTGCCATCACATTTGGTGTGTTTGATATACCACTGTGTCAAGGATATGCCCGGACATGCTCATTGTGCCATTGGAATCACTCTACACCAGACTGACTAGCCCTGTTTAGGCCAAATCGAGTCAGATATTTCAGGTGATCAGGAAGTCATTTAAGGGTATGTACTGGGCAAAGGTCATTACGAGTTGCCCTCCACCATAATGGCTTCACTGAAAATACTGATGGGTGGTATCAAACATCTTTCCTAAATTCGTACTGATGCCAGTATCCGATTTAGGAAGGCATGCACCTTCAGGGTACCTTAGAGGTGCCCCCTGTATCCCAACTAGTCACTTAGTGTGTTGGCTGACTGGTATCAGCCAGCCAGCCACCACAAACAAGCTTCTGACCCCCTGTAGGTGAGAGCCCGCGCTCTGAGGCCAGTAACAATGCCTGCTCCAGAGGAAGTTGTTCATATCTCCTCAAGCAGGATGGCTATTGATTTAGCATATAAATGCCAAGACTTCAAAGCCTCTGCTGCCTTTGATATACAACCATGGCTTTTCCCAACCTGTGGAATGCCACCCCCTGCCCCGAGGCCCATTTGGCACCAGAGCAGATGGGAAATTAGATATTCAAGAGATGTGTTTCACTTGCAGGCTAATGCAAAAAAAAAAAAAAAACAATTGATAGACAGAATGCAGAACAATGTCATACATTCATCCCTTGCTCACTTTGCCACTGGATTCGAGCTAGCCTGGCTGATGACGGCTGATTAGCCAGAAACCGGTCCCAGGATGCTTGTTTCCGGTCCAAGGAAGACATGGCTTGGCAGTTCTGGCTGGACTGTTCCCATAAGGCACAGGGTCAGACTGATTTGCTTATGGCCATGTCTGAACTGAGTTGGCGGAGTGAGCTAAAGAATGATGATGGATTAAACCCAGATCAGTTGACTGGGGGTGAGTGCTTGCAATGTTCAACACTCCGTTCATCATTCCCTTTGGTTTCACTTACAGACTAGTCACACCCATAAGGTAGGCTACCTGAAGTGGTCAGTAACCAAAACACCATCTTGTTTTAGTTAAAGCAGAGCATTCTGGGTCAGGGCTATGCCCACTCTCCAAAGGAAGCGGTCATATTGGGTGCAGTCATCCTAGTGGTAGGTAGCCCATTGGCTACTACCATATACTCTCATAAGCGCCCCTAGTATTTATGAGTCCCCTTGACACCAGATAGATTAGTCTACCATGGAACAGAAGGAGGACAAAGGAGAGCCGTCACAGCAAGGACTGAGGACCTATCCCGAGTTTGGAACAAAACTGTGCCTGGCTGCAGGTACCTCGACCATTGCAAAGACCTGACTCATCTTAAAGATCTGTATCCTCCCCAACACTTGGAAGACTGTCCAGCACTGCGCCAACCATCTAGCATCTCTCTTGCCTTGAAGTGGAGGAGCCATCCCCCCTATCTGCAGGCACCAACCGCACTTGTCCGGTACATAGTGTTGTTGGACACTGAGCCCATCAAAGGAGCAGCACGTCAAAAGGACGTTTTTGTGGCTCTCGGACGTCATTCCCATCTCTCTGCCGAGTTTCTGGACACCAGCCCCTCCAGGAACCCCCCTGTAACAATACCCTAACTACCAGGACACTTGCATCAACCAAGACTTGTTTGTGTGCAGCCCAAACACCACCAACAAGCAAAATTACCTGCAATACTAGGGGCTTCAGAACCTCCGAGACGCACAAGAGTGGCCCTGCTGTCTTGTTTTTCCTCCCCTCTACTGGTGACCGGAGAACTCAGAGCATCAAACACAAGTGGCCAGCCAAACAAACACCTCTGCCCCAGAGTCCAACAGCCCAGGTTCACCACTCCTGACTGTGTCCCCTTGGCCTCCTCACAAACCTGAAACCACTTTGAGATCTCTCTGACTTGTCCCCAACTTCCCCCTTGCAGCCTCTTTGTTTCAGGTACCACTGACTTTAACGGTGTAAGCGCTCGAGGTTACCATCCAGACGAGCACCTCCTCACCCAGACACCCCAGGGCAGGTAAACCCTAACTGCTGGTGGTTCTTTGGCCCTTGGCCCTCTAAGCAACTTAAGTTCCAAAGGGCACCTTCAAACACTGACTGCAATGTATATTTTACATCCCATAGGACAACACTTCCACGTTCGAGGCTCATACCTCAAAAATGTTATTCAAGCAGTTTTACTTTTTTCTTGTAAAATCGATAACAAAGTACTTGTTTACAAAAATGTTGATGTCTAAATTAATATACAAATAGGTGTTATTTTTAAAAATTGGTCTCATATTTCTTCTGAAGTGTTTATCTCATTTATTGACTGTGTGTAAAACAGATGCTTAACACTCGCCTCTGATAGGCAAAGCTGCTCAGCCACACTACCACAAATAGAGCACTTGAGCGTATTAAAGTAAGCCGCTGTAAACCAATAAAAGTTGTCTGGACTTTTTGT
The DNA here is from genome assembly GCF_964204655.1 of Triturus cristatus. NCBI lineage: Eukaryota > Metazoa > Chordata > Amphibia > Caudata > Salamandridae > Triturus > Triturus cristatus. The sequence goes on from NC_140588.1 coordinate 925,670,015, forward strand.
ATGGTGTGCCATTACATTGGCCAACAACATAAAAAGCTTCCAGGGGCGGCTAGCACGGATCAGGGTAAGTAATGCGGGGATGGGAGAGGGTAAGGAGGTATAATTTTTTTTTTTTAAAGAAGCCTCCTCACCGCTCTGTCCCAGGTCATCTCTCCTCTGCCGAACAGAAAACAGCCAGACTCCCCTGAGCCAATCACAACGCTGCAATGCAGTGTTGTGATTGGTCTGACAGCCGTGGTTCGGCGCTTAGAGAGAGACTGGGGGCTTGGGCATGTTCTTAATGCAGGCTGCAAAGCAGCCTGCATAGAGAACATGGTAAAGTGAGCATGAATGTTTGCCCGGCCCGAGACGGCCAGTCAAAGCATCATGCACACTTTGGTGTGCCCACCACTCATCGCCTTGCTCTGTCAGCAGAGCAACCCCGCCCGCCCTTATGCTGCAGTAGCAGGGAAGAATAAGATGATAACATTGCGTTATCATTTAATTTTTCATTTTCAGTGTGACGACGCTCCTCTGCTTTAGTGGAGGAGCCGCCACTACCAGCTTTCTACACCCATGCGCCCTGACGTCATTTGCTTTATAGGCTGTTCACAGCCCCAGACACAGACCCTAGTAGCAAATGGGCTTTGACCAGTTGTAGGAAGCTGGCTCTGTATACCAAAGGGAGGTTTAGTGTGCACAGAGTCCAGTGGAACCCCAAAGGTAGGCAGAGGTAAGAGTAGATGGCACCTTACTCTCTATTTGTGGTAGTGTGGGCGAGAAGTAAGGCTTTATCAGAGGCTAGTGTTAAGCATTTGTAGTACCTACTCAATCAGCAAATGATTACACACACTCAAAGACTGAACACAGACCAATTTGTTTTGTATAAAAATACAAGGTAAGTGAAATAAATGCTTTGCAAAATATTATGCAGTTTTTACAAGTGAATGCAAGTTCAAATGCAGTTGTTTGAATACAGGTGAGTCAATGTATTGAAATTAGTGTACAGATTAATTTTTAGTTTCTTTTAGATTACTTTTTGTATTACTTTTGCCACTCAGTGTGACGTGCCTAGATATCACACAGGGACATTTCCTGGAGAAAGGTAAGTAAAAGCACTTTTGCACAACTGTACTTTAAGTTTCCATACAAATCAACTCCACTCTTAGAAATTTTTTAAAAGAAAAACAGTCAATAGGTTCCCATGGATAGGAATTGAGTTAACGGTTACCAGGAAAGTAATCTGTCTTAGGGGTTGAGCTTCTGGGGTTAGAACAAGGGTTCCCCCAGGGTCAAGGATGCTCTCTCGTAACACCCTAAGCAGCACTAGGGCGGCAGGGTGCAAAGTGCTGAGGGCCAATGTCATCCAAAGAGGGATAGGGGCCTCCGGGTGGTGGCTGCTTACGAGCAGGCCACTGGGTTGTGTGAGCAAAGCTCCTGGTGTTATGCTTAGGGCAAAGGGGGATCCGGTTTAGCAAAAAAAGTGCACCCACAGCGGTGGCTGGGTGCAGGGAGCTGGTTTGGCGTCGGGTGCCCTGTTTTCAATGGGGATTTTCGGTTTTCAGCTGCAGGCTCGGTCCAAGAAGACTTCCAGGAGGAACCAACAGCTGGGCAGGTAAGTTGGAGGGCTCCGGGACGTAGGTGCACCTCAGGTTCTCTTCTCTAAGGGGGCAGGGCGGCTGGATGCAGGGGGTGTCTTTTGAGGTCAGATTTCACCTAACAGGCCACTCGCGGTTGGGGGGGGTAGGGGTGGGTCTCTGTGCAGAGGCTGCAGGCGACGTCGGGGAATCCTGGAGGGGTCAACCCACAGTGGACTGACTCTGGAGCGCTCAGTGACCCCGCTGGGAACAGAGGGCCACTCTAACTCAGGCCGTAGGCGACGGGTGCTGTTCCAGGCATCAGGTTTCTCTGTCCTCAGCAGGCTCAGAGTCTGTCTCTGGAGTTCTCTTTTGAACAGAGCTGCTGTTCACAGGAGATCTGGTCTTTGTTGAAGGCAGTCAGTCCTTCCAGGGTTCTGGAGGTCGCTGGCTGCAGGACAAGGCGACTTTTGGCGGAGGATCCTGGAAACTGCAGACGGACTGGTAGCGCTGGGGACAAGTCAGTTGTTCTCTGCAGTCCCCTCTGCTGGGCGTCTTCTTTCGTCCTTTTTCTTCTTAGGCTGTGGGAATCTGCCTTCCTGGTTCTGGGCTGCCCCCTAAATACTTTATTTAGGGGGCGTTTTAGCGGTCAAGGTTAGTAGCCAATGGGCTACTGACCTTAGGGTGACTACACCCTTTGTGTGCTCTTTCCACGTGGGGGAGTGGGCACAATCCCTAGTCCTGATTGGAGAATGCCTACCATATGCAGGATGCTGGCCACTGAAGAGTGGGCTTCACCTCGTCTCCCCTACCCGAGGGGTGGGGTTGGCAGAGGTGGGCACACCTTCTGGTCTGTGCTAATGTTTGCCGCCTGCCGAAAAGGAGGGAAGACAGGAAGGGGGCCTGCTCCTGAAAGCAGGAGAGGCTGGGTGTTGCATTACAAAGGCGCAAGGGTGGGGGTGGGGGTGGTATGATCACCTCCGCCCAGGAGAGGCTTTGTTTCTGGGCTCAGGGAGAAAAGGATCCTCCCCCAGGGGTCTAGAAACATGTCTTGTGGTGGCAAGCTGGTGTGTACCAGTCAGGGGACCTACAACAGAAACCCAGCTTCCTACACCAGTGTGCAAATCTTTAAACTTGGGACCTAATTAGATGGAAAGAGCCCAGTCCACAGAACGGGAGGCAGTAGCATCATGAGGAATCTGAAGTTAAACAGTATTGACCAGAAAAAGCGGTACCGAAGGAAATTAACTCGTTTTGACAAATACTTCTAACCGCAGATTCCACATGTTTTGAATAGATACATAAACAGTAAGCTCGGTCTTTGTGCTGCAAGGCCTGCTGTAGGGGTGACTTAAATATGCCTCTTGCAGTGCTGGTAGGCCTGGCACACAGGGATGTGTGTCAGGTCAACTATTCAGTTTTATCTGCACCAAAACATGCATTCTGCATTGGTAGTATGCAGGTGTTTGTTGAGGGGTTTCTTAGTAAGGCACGATACATGCTGCAGCCCTTTAAAGTCTCACTCTTGTCACAAGGCCTTTGGTACCACTGGTACCTTTTATAACGGACTTACATGTGAGCCAGAGGTGTGCCAATTGTGGAAACAAAGGTACAGTTTTATGAAAGAACACAAGTACTGTGAACCTGGTTAGCAGGAACCCAGTGCACACTCAGTCAAAGATTTCGAAGTCATGAAAAAAGTGGGGAGTAATCATGCCAAATGGGGTACTTCTCCTACAATTTGCTTATTAAAGGCGTCCATTTTCTCTCCGGAGGACTGGTCAGAAACTAGTTAGGGTTCACCTTACTGGTCGAGGCCTAGGTCACAGGGTGCTCTGAGGTGGGGAGTTAGGTCTGCAACTTTGAGAGGGTTCTACAGGAAGACCACAAATACATCTTTTGCTTAGCAGCACAAAATGTACCTCCCACTCTTGAATCTCCTTCTGGGGCATGAGAACCAAGTCATGTCCTGAGCTTAAGCACCAAAGGCACACTTCGTATGAGTCCTTGACGGTCATCTGCTTTCTGTAGTTGCAGCACAGCTTGAATCCTGTCGTTTACAGTGAGGACATTGTTCCTCACTCTAAACGATAGGATCAATAAAGTTTGAGTCGTCGGTAAACTCACAAAGTCCAAAGCAAAGCTTCAGAAGTGCGTCAATAAGCACAGAAATAAAGAACCCGATGCCAGTGAGCAGGGGTGGTGCTTATTAGAAGCTCTGCTATGTTACTTCTGGGGTGGTGCAAAGTCAGCATAGAGTCACTCGGTGCCATCTAGCAGCGAGCGGGAGCACTGCTATAAAAATTCCACAGATACTCTAGGGTGAGGTATTGGACATTAAAAGTAACCATTAAAAATTAGGTTCATCGCCTGCATCAATCTACTTAAGAGAAACTGCAACAGTATTAAAAGAGACTATAAGAGATTTTGTCCTTGTGCAACAACTATATTAAACATACACGTGGGATAAATAAGAAGGTATCCCAGGATTCTAGTAGATATGTTAAACACTGCATACGCTAAAACATATAGTAAACAATTAAACAAATACAAGCTGGTTTATATGTTTCACAAGACTCAAAGCTACATCATCACTATGCTTTGCTGGTTAGAATTTCTACAAATTGCAAACTTTATAGAGTTTTTACTTGAAACGTCATTGTAGATCTCTTTATTCTAGAACTACAGTTCTTATCAGCTGTCCAGACTCCAGTTGCTCATTAAAGGTGCCTGTAATATTCTATATGTTGATTTCTGCTTGATTTCAGACTATACAAATTCAAGTTAGTAAATCTTCCTTGAAATATTTAAGAAGCAGACCATGCACACTGCCTGTGCACGGATTATAAAAAATAAAATGGCACCTGCCCAAAAAAATATTTAAACAAACAAAATAGAAATAACAATGTACTTCCATAGCATTACATGGACCCTTCAATGTTCATGCACTGCAACTACAGCACTTCTTAGGGTGTCTCAAACACCTAACGCACCAATGAAATTGGTGGTGTTTGGTTAAGAGACAATACCTCCGGTGGGCTGATGTATGATAAAAGTGACACTAACATCAGAGCAACTAAAGTCTGAAGAGAGATTGCCCAAAAACCTCTCCCATCTATAGATTGTTTTTGTTCATCAGAATAGCTCTTACAGACCGCTGAAGCCAGATGTTAAAACAAATATACATATAACGATTTGTAAAGAAGAAAACTGCTGAAATGTTAGCAATGAAAACTAGCAAATGTGACTTTCAAAAATTAAACATCTGTAATGTATCTTGATAAACAAATTAATATATATGAAAAAGGATACAAGCCAAAACATCATAGTTCAGCGATGTCAGGTACTTTAAAGAATCTACTACTGGTGTGATCAAATTGTCATACTTTTGTATCTGTGATAAAATCTGAAAAAGGCAAATAAGAAAACAATGAACTGAAAGAAAAAAGGAAACCAGAATCAAACAGACAAAAAGAACTGAATGCAGTGTGCCAATGGCACTAAACAATTACAATAGGAGAAAATATCAAAGAAAAGGTTCTTACCTTAGGTAATGTTAATTCTAATTGATATCACAGCTCTGCATCTCCCATACCATGAATGTCTTCACCACGGAACTCCCCCAATCTATCCCTGGCTACTAGGGGACTTGAGAATCGAGACAGTAATGGATGGACGCCTAAGTAGCAGCTTGGCAGATGTCCAGCACTGAAACACCCTAGCCAAGGCCGTAGTAGTTGCTTTTGCCTTGGTAGAATGAGCCTTAGGGCTTTCTAGAGGTTCCTTTTTAGCCAAGTGAAATTAACCTTGACAAGGTCTGTTTCTGGATAGCCTTCTCTTTTTTTCACACCAAAGAATTCAACAATACTTGATCATCCACATGGAGCTCCTAGGTCCTGGCAGCAGAGAATCTAGGGGCCCATCTACGATGCAAACCATGAATTCTCTACCCCTTCTTAGAAGGATGTGGCAGAGAGAAGAACGCAGGGAGCATGATAGATAATGCTACAAGAAAGGATGACAGATTTTAGGAGGAACAAACAGCAAGATTTAGGTCGCCGGGGGGACGTCCTCGTAGTCTTGGTTCACTCAGGCACAGGCCGAGCTCGCGGGTGCAGAGTGTGCTGGATTCGCGGTTCCTCGCTGGCACCAGGGGTTGCGGTTTGCTTTGAGCAGAACCACTGCTCGTGGGAGTCCCAGTTTTTTAGAGTCACAAGGCAGTCAGGTTCTCCGGGGTTTTCGAGGTTGCTAACCACTGGAGACGCCGGGTTTTAGCAGGAGCAGGTTCGAGGGTCGTCAGGCCTGTAGGGCTGAGTCCAAGTCAGTTGGTGTCGTCCTCTTGTTAGCAGCTGCACGGCAGGTCTTCTTTCTTCTTGTTCTTCTTGCTTGTTTCGGATTCAGGATCTGAGTAAGGAAGGTTCAGGGTGCCCCTAAATACTAAATTTAGGGGCGTTACAAGTAGGTAGCAGTCAGGGACCAATGGATCCCTTCCCTGGGGTGGGTACACCCCCTATCCTGCCACTCTCCAGTGGGAGGGGGGCAGGAGCCTAATCCTGATTGGGCAGGGTTCCCCATCTTCAAGATGGCGAGAGCCCAGAGATGTGCTTCACCTCGCCTCCCCCACCTGAGGGGTGGGGTTGGCAGAGGCTGGTACACCCCCTTTCCTCACTTAGGGTTTCCCGCCAGTCTTCCCACCAGAGTGGGGGCTAGAACCGGTGGGGACCAGTTGCTGGGTACAGCAAGTGGTCTGAGGAGGCTCACAAAGGCGGTATGCCTTTGAAGCTTCCCCCTGCCCATCCTGGGGGAGGGGACCTAGCACCTCGCCCAGGACGTGCATTGTTGCAGGCCCAGGAGAGCGGATGGCTCTCTACCCAGGGGTCCATCAACATGTCTGCTGGGTGGCAGCCTAGGCAGCCTCTCAGGCAGGACGTGGATTGTGGGTTAGGTTTAGGGGGCAACTCTAAGTTGCCCTCTGTCGTGCATCTTACTTTAAATCCTACACTGACATCAGTGTGGGTTTAATGTGTTGAGAAATTTGATACCAAACTTCTCAGTCTTCAGTGTAGCGATCATGGTGCTGTGGAGTTCTTGATGACGACCTTTCCAGCACCATATACTCTTAATGGCAGCACTGCACACAGTGCTCAGGAATGGACCTGGGTACTGTAGGGGTACAGGGCTCATGCACCTGTACCCTCACCACTGGCATAGTGCACCCAGCTAGAGGGGTGACTGAGGTATGCCAGGGCAGTGTGATTGTGGGCATGGCCCACAGAGATGTGTGCCATGTTGACTCTCTGTTTTGTTCTGCACCAAGACACTCAGCCTGCAAAGGCAGTGTGTGTGTGTGTGTGTCAGGGTACAGGGCCTCTAAGTGTGGCACAATAAGTGCTGCAGCCCTTAGGGGCCTTCTCTGGTCACAGTGCCCTGGGTACCTATGGTATTTACCAGGGGCTGACATGTGGCCAGAGATGCCAATTGGGTTTAGGCTTCATGCAGTTTTAGGGAAGGAACACAGGCCCTGGGTACCTGATTGGCAGGAGCCCAGGGCACACTCAAAGTACATCAGCAATTCAGCAAAAAGTGGGGGCAAATCATGCAAGAAAGATGGCACCTTCTCACAAACTCCATAACGTAAAATAAACCTATCAGATCTATCAAGAACAGATCCATCAACAGAGAACGCCCAACAGAGAAGATGCCTAGTGTTATCACTGGAAGCAGTTGCCATGCGTGGGCAGCAAGTCGACATCAGTTGAGGTCCTTGGATCTGGAGTTTAAGGAACCTGTCAGGTGATTAACTGTTATATTAGTGGATTTGCAGAGAATGGATTATAACTTGTGAGGCTACCTAGGTGGTTAATAACTTGCGAGCCTATCTAGGTGCTTGTGGGCGGGGGGGTAGTGATCGGAGTCTGGCTAAGGACAATGTGGGAACTAGTGTACTAGTCAAAGAGCCAGGTCTTCAGCTTTTTTCGGAATTCCAACAGAGATATGGAGGTCCTGATGTAGAGGGGGGAGGTTGTTCCAGGACTTTGCTTCATGGAGGGAGAAGGATTCGGCCTCAGGCTCTGCTTCCCCATACACAGGGTGCATGGGTGACTGAAAGAGCAGTGCAAAGGTGCCTGGAGGGTTGGTGGAAGCAGAGGCGGTGGTTGAGGTAGGAGGGTCATGTCTTGTGCAGTGTCTTGAATGTGTGTGTTCAGGAGATTATCGGAAATTGGGAAGAGGCAGCCACCTCCAGAACAAGAGAGCCTCTATTCACCAGGCACCAGACTCCACACAAACCTGCTTGTTGCAGTAACACTTGCCTGCCGTGTTTTAGGTCATGACTTGAAGGATGTCAAAGGCTTTGAGGGCCAGACAGAAGGCACACAGCTCCAGAAGGTGGATATGGAGCTGCTGCTCCATTTTTCCCAAGTCCTTCCCAGCCAAGACTGGACACGTCCAATGCTACAGTGAGGTGTGGGGATCGGTGGGGTTGTCAGGGGCCAGGGTGAATGACCTGCCACCTGTCAGATTGGTATCACTGACTGAAGAGCCCAGGGTGCTTCAGAAAAATATCTGAAGTATAGCCTGAATGTCCCAGGCTTAGTGCAGATGCGGAACGGCCTTCAAAATTACTGAGTCCAAGATATAAAGGGAATCCTTGCACAGGCCAAAGAGGAGACTTTAGTTCGTTGATTAAGAACCCCAGAGTGGACAGCTATAAAACCATTGCCTACAGGTGGTTCATGACTGGCTAAGGGGACCCATCTTCAACTGTCAGTAGTCGAGGTACGGGAAGGAGTAGTTTCTTACCTGTAACTCCAGTTCTGTAGTAGGGGTATCTCTGTTATAGTCATAATCTATGAATAGTCCCGCCCATGTGCGGGGACCCCGGAGCAATCAAAATATCTCTTAAGCTGTCCTGCATTTGCAAACCTGCAAAGACACTTAAGAGACAGACAAAATAATACAGCTTAATAACAATATGGCTGCACTGGCCAGCACTTCATCCGAAGTGAACACAAAAGCCAAAATAAAGTTTAAATGTCATTTTTATTCACATCTGACATGTTACTTTATTGTATCACACTCCCTTCACCAAAATCACTTCAAACAATAGAGAGGAAGGGGTGGACAGACAAGCCCTATAGGCTGTCATTATGTGTCTGCTAAAAGGATACCGTGCCTTTAAAGAACTCTCCAGAGACCCCCAGTATCCCAGGATGCACAGCCAAAGCAAGTTACTTTCAGTTCTTTTTGAAGGTGTACAACAACATGCCTGATACGGTCAGGTTACTCCACCGGGGAGGAGGGAGGGTCGCTTATGACTATAACAGAGATACCCCTACTACAGAACTGGAGTTACAGGTAAGAAACTACTCCTTCTGTAGTAGGGGATCTCTGTGTATAGTCATAATCTATGAATAGAATGGCAAGCCCATCCCAACCAATAAACAGCGGTGGAGTAAAAACCGAACACCAACAAATTACTGTGCAAACAAATTCCTCAGCGAAGCCTGTCCAACCTGCGCATCTGCCCTAGCATCAGAGTCCAGGCAGTAATGCTTTGTAAACGTATGGACCGACTTCCAGGTGGCAGCCTTACAAATGTCAGCGATTGGAACATTCCTAAGCAAAGCTGTAGTCGCTGCTTTGCCCCTAGTCGAATGCGCCGTAGGCTTACCCCCTAACGTCTTATTAGCTTTCTGATAACAGAGCTGAATACAGGACACAATCCATCTGTTTCGAGGTAGCTAGACTAGTTCTTACCGAACCATAATTTACAAACAGTTGATCCGACCTGCGGATGTCTTTTGTCTTATCTAGATAGAATTTCAACACTCTACGCACATCTAGTGAATGCAGAGACCTCTCCGCCGGAGAGGAGGGATGCTGAAAAAATGTAGGCAAAGTTATCATTTGATTTACATGGAAATCAGATATCACTTTAGGCAAAAACTTAGGATGAGTACGCATTACCACTTTAGAAGCATGGAATACAGTATACGGCTCTTGACAACACAGAGCCTGAATCTCACTTACTCTCCTGGCCGATGTAATGGCCACAAGGAAGGCAGCCTTCCAGGACAAATGCTGCAGAGAAGCCTTATGAATAGGCTCAAAAGGCTCCCTCATTAATCTGGACAACACCACGTTCAATTCCCATGGTGGAGAAGGTCGTCTAACAGGGGGAAACACCTTACGCAAACCCTCCAAAAAATCCTTAATCACAGGGATTTGAAAAAATGAGGTTTGGGAAGGGCCCTTTCTATACGCAGTCAAAGCTGCGAGATGAACTTTAATAGACTGAAAGTTAAGCCCAGATTGAGCTAACTGCAGCAGATAAGGCAGAATAACCGCTTCTTTACAGGATGTAGGGTCAATGTCCTTTGCCGTGCACCGTAAGCAGAATCTCTTCCACTTATAGGCGTAAGAAGTCCTCGTAGACGGTCTCTTCGCCTCTTTCAAGATCTCCATACAGTCCTGAGGTAGGTTCAAGTGTCCATACTGTACTAGCTCAGTAGCCATGCTGCCAAACTCAAGGACGAGAGATTGGGGTGAACCATCTGTCCTCCGAATTTCGTGAGAAGGTCCGGCCGACACGGCAGGCGCCGGTGTGGTAGAACAGACCGGTGAAGAAGGTCGGTGAACCACCATTGCCTCGGCCACTCCGGAGCAATCAGGATCATCCTGGCTCTGGATTGCGACAGCTTGATCAGCACCGCCGGAATCAGGGGAATGGGTGGAAAGGCGCAGAGAAAGCTGTTCGACCAGCTGATCCATAGTGCATTCCCCAGAGTCCCTGGTTGGTAGTACCTGGACGCGAAGTCGCGGCATTTGCTGTTTTCTGCCGTAGCGAACAGATCGATATCCGGAGTGCCCCACTCTGCGAAGACGTCTCTTAGCACGTCGTCGTTTAGCACCCACTCATGATTTTCTTGAACGAGCCTGCTGAGCGCATCGGCTTGGGCATTCTGCACTCCCGGCAGATGGGTTGCCGTGATCATTAGGTTCCTGGCCACCAGCCAATTCCAGATCGTCTGTGCCTCCCGAGACAGCATGCGTGAACGGGAGCCCCCCTGCTTGTTAAGGTAATACATGGTAGTAGTATTGTCCGTCTGAACTAGCAGGGAGTTCGTCTTGAAGGAAGGATGGAACGCCTTCAGGGCCAAGTGTACTGCTCTGAGTTCCCAAAAGTTGATGTGGTAAGTCATCTCCGTCTGTGACCATATCCCCTGAATCTGAAGAGGGCCCGAATGCGCTCCCCAGCCCTGGAGAGACGCATCAGTCACTATGGTCTGGACCGGAATATCCTTGTGAAAGGGAGTCCCCTTGCAGACATTCTCTGAGGAGCACCACCATTTCAGAGACTGTAGAGCGTGTTGGGACAGATGAATCTTGTCCTCCCAACGCCCCCGCCTCTGGTCCCATTGATCCTCCAGACATTCCTGCAGAGGCCTCATATGCAGACGTGCATTGGGGGTGAGAAAGATGCATGAAGCCATCGACCCCAGTAAAGAGGCCACCGTCCTCACTGCAGGAGAGTGGGCTGAGAGGAGGTGCAGGGCCTTCCGACGGATAGATAAGCGTCTCTCCTCCGAAGGACACACGCTTGCGTTCAAAGTATTGACTGAGGCCCCCCAAGTACTGGAGACACTGCACAGGGATCGACACTGACTTCGTCATGTTGATGTGCAGTCCAAGGCGATGAAGTAAGGCAGCTGTCCTGTTGAAATGACACTGGGCTTCCTGGTACGTGGAAGCTTTGATCAGCCAATCGTCCAGGTAGGGATACACAAACACTTTGTTCTTCCGCAAGTGTGCTGCCACCACTGCCATGCACTTGGAGAACGTCCTTGGTGCAGACTTCAGACCAAACGGGAGTACTGTATACTGGTAATTGTTGTTGCCTACCAGAAACCTCAGGAACTTGCAATGCTTTTGTGCGATCGGCACATGAAAGTAAGCGTCCTGCAGATCTATGGCGCACAGCCAGTCTCCTCGATGCAACTGAGGGTAAATCTGATGCAGGGACAACATACAGAACTTTTCTCTGCAGATCCACTTGTTTGCTTGACGCAGATCTAGAATAGGCCTGAACTCGTTCTTGTCCTTTTTTCTGACGAGAAAGAACCTTGAGTAAAGACCTTTTCCTTGTTGCCTCAAAGGAACAGTCTCTATCGCCTTCTTCTTTAACTGAATGTACGCCTCCCACTGGAGCTCTCGCACCATGTAGGGAGAGCGCACTGGTGGGACCTGTGGAGGCGGGCTGGTGAAACGAAGACTGTACCCATTGCAAACAATATTCAGCACCCACTTGTCCTGAGTTATTGTTCTCCACTCTGCCAGGTAGAATTGAATACTTCCCCCCCCACCGGAGTGGGTAACGGATGAGGGGGAAGTGACCTTTCAGGGCTTCGACCCGGCCGGGCCTTTGTTCCCCGACGAGGATTGATGCTGTCCTCTGCCCCTCTGGCGCTTTTGAAAGGACTGCCTCGGGAACTGTTGCTGTTGCTGGTGTTGTGGTTGTTGACCAGACTGACGCCCTTGGCCGCGTTGTTTAGAATAACGGCTGCCATAGGAACGGAATGATCTCTTCTGTTCCTTGGGTTTTTCCAACCCCACGGCTTTCAGGGTTTCTGCTTCGGCCTTCATGCGGGCAATTTCGTCATCCGCATGAGACCCGAACAACGTTGTGCCAGAGAAAGGTAAGTTTGCAATCTTTTGCTGCGCTTCAGGCTTTAGAGAGGTAAGTCTCAGCCAGGAATGTCTCCTCATGTGTACTCCATGACAGTACCCATGGGCCGCCAGCAATGACACATCCCCCGCTGCACTGATGATCTGGTTGGAGACCATCATGCCCTCATTCAACACCTCCTGGAAGTCTTCCCGTTTATCCCTAGGCAGGGAGTCAGCAAACTGTTGCAGGGAGTCCCATAATGATCGGTCATAGCGACCCAGCAGAGCGGAGGCGCTAGCAGCCTTCATAGTCGTGGCCGACGTAGAGCACATCCTCCTCCCCAAGGAGTTTATCTTGCGACTCTCCTTATCCGGAGGAGCTGTTGAAGAGGGCGACGTGGCATGTTGCTTCCTAGCCGCAACCACAATGACAGAGTCCGGGGGAGGGTCCACCCTGAGGAACGCCGGGTCCGAATCAGGGGCCCTGTACTTCTTTTGCAACCTCGAGGGAGCAGACTTCACCCCGGCGGGTGTCAAGAAGACCTCCATGGCTGGTTCCTCCAGACCTGGAACCAAAGGGAGGAGGGGGCATGATAGATGCGCCTTGTGTAATGTCTCGAATATCACAGAGGTAGGGGGAACTAGTACTGTCACTGAGATTCCCAATTTTGCCGCCCCTCTCATCAGAACATCTTGGAAAGTGGCAATATCATCCACTGGCGAGATTCTAGTAGGCGGTGTTCCCGAGAACGTGGGGGAAAGCCGTCCAGTGCCAGAAGAGTCCGAATACCTCATGCCTCTGGATCGAGATCTATACCTCCGTCGTCCATGCCTTGTGTGAGTGGACGATCTGTGTCTGCTCCGTGACCTCCGGCGCGATCTAGAGCGTGATCTCAGTCTCTTAGGAGCCACTGGCCGCCGAGGAGAAGGCGGGAGCTGTGGCACCGGAGGCGGTGGCAGCGGAGGTGGCGTAGGTCGCTTAGGAGGCGCCACCGGGAGCCAGGGGTCAGGTGGAGGAGGAGGAGGCGTAGGATGCTTCTGAGGCCGCGGCTGAGGCTGAGGTAGCGGGTCCATTGGCGACTCTCTCCGTCCATCACTCCTTGCAAGAGAACCCGGACTAGCCCGGTCCGGACTTCCGTCCACCCTTCTCCTCTTTGCGGGTCTACCCCGTGAAGAGGCCGAAGTGAACGAGGGAGAGCGTCCTCCTCTCCTAGATCCACGACTGGATATCGTAATCACTGAAGAAGTGTCACCAGTCCTTGACGTCGACCTCGTACGACTTCTCCACGCCGCTGAACGCAAACGACGTCCCCTCGACGTCGAACGGCGTCCCCTGCCTTTCCTCGACATCGAGCGTCGTCTCGACGGCGAGCCTCTCGACGTCGACGGCGAGCGATGTCGCCCCGACGGCGATCTCCTTCGCCTCAACGGCGATCTCCTTTGACTAGACGTCCGTCGCCGGTGACTCCGCGTCGATGTCGTCGACGTCGATCCATGAGTCGACGGCGAAGGAGGCGAGCGGGCTCACCTCGACGGCGAGCGGCGCTGTCTGCGGGGCTCAGTACGACATCGATGGTGTGTCGACGTCGACTGTGAAGCCTTCGACGGCGACCTAGTCCGAGGTCTCGCCGGCCCCTCTCTCGACGTCGAGGACGCCGAGATCCAGAGCCCTGGATCGACTGCGAACACACCGGTGCTGTACCTCTCGCCGTCGACGTCGTCGTCCTCGACGTCGAACAGTAATTTCCGGCCGGTAGGCGTCGTTTCTGCTCCTTTTTCTGCCCGGAGGTCCCTCCAGTGGCTGAAGCATGGGCACAGGATGGAGAAGGAGATCCTCCATGCCCAGAAGTCCCACCTGTTCTCTGCTTCTCCTGTCCCTGAAGGCGAATCTTCTCTCTGTCCCTCAGGGTCCTCTTGGAGAAGGTCTTGCAGATGTCACATGTAGCAGGGACATGTGAAGATGATAAACAGAAAATACAGACATCATGTGGGTCCGTCTTGGCCATTTTCCTCCCACACTCAGGGCATTTATCAAATAAAGCCATGCTAAGAGTGGGTCAAACTGCACCAAACTACAGGATGCAGCAGAGAAAGGCTCTAGACGTCGAATGAACAAACTTTTATCTTCAAAAAACCAATTTTAGTCCAAAATATCCCCCCAAAAGGGTAGAGCTCAATGCTCCCGGGTCCTGTTAGCAGGAGCCGGAAAAAAGAACTGAAAGTAACTTGCTTTGGCTGTGCATCCTGGGATACCGGGGGTCTCTGGAGAGTTCCTTAAAGGCACGGTATCCTTTTAGCAGACACATAATGACAGCCTATAGGGCTGGTCTGTCCACCCCTTCCTCTCTATTGTTTAAAGGGATTTTGGTGAAGGGAGTGTGATACAATAAAGGAACATGTCAGATGTGAATAAAAATGACATTTAAACTTTATTTTGGCTTTTGTGTTCACTTCGGATGAAGTGCTGGCCAGTGCAGCCATATTGTTATTAGGCTGTATTATTTTGTCTGTCTCAAGTGTCTTTGCAGGTTTGCAAATGCAGGACAGCTTAAGAGATATTTTGATTGCTCCGGGGTCCCCGCACATGGGCGGGACTATTCATAGATTATGACTATACACAGAGATCCCCTACTACAGAATACCTGTATTCCCAGACATGCGAAGTTGAGCTGGGACCACCGGCATAAGCTTTGAGAATATCTGACGGCTGAGTTAAGTCTGAATGGCAAGATGGTGAATTGCAACTGTTCTGATCCAACCAAAAACCAAAGGTAATGTCTGCAGGACAGTGGGATCGGCACAGAAGCCCACATCCAACTATACCATTCAGCCTTCGGGTTCCAAAGTTTAACAGGACACGAGTCAGTGTCATGAACTTCGCCTTCCTAAGGACAGTATATGGAAGCCTCAGATCTAGTAAAAACCTCAGCACCCAGTCCCTCTCGGCAACCAGAATACTGGGAGAAGCAGCCTGTGCGCCCCTTCCCTTCCCAACTCAGAAGTCACCTTGATCGCACCCTCTTTGCAAGCAATGCCTGGGCTTCAAGGAGAATATCAGCATGAGCTGACTAAGTCAGGCCAAAAACAGGAATGTGGGTGGGAGGAGGGGATTATAGAGAAAACAAATTGTGAGTTTAACCAACTTAAACGACAATATTGGGCAGAAAACAAATTAACACTAGCCACATGGGGAAATACAAATTCTGGCCCAAAGGACTATCCAGAAGAAACCTGAAGCAGCTTGGTGAAAGCGACTGTAGCACGCAAGGTGAAAGACGACTTTTGCACCTGTTTGGGCCAAATCCCAGACCAAGGCCCTTTCCTATGGAGCCATTAAAGGTGCAAGAACGAGACTCTTTTTGCAAGGTTAGCCCCCACTTTTTGCCCCGTTTTTATATAGTCAATTGTAGTGCACAGGGTCCCTACCAACCAGGTACCCCATGACAGTACTTCTTCCCCCAAAAATCTAAAATTGGTACTTCGGCACCCCCTGTAAGTCCCTAGTACATGGTACCCTGGGTACCTAGGGCCTGGGAGCTGAAGAGGGTCCCCTGGGACCCCCCATTACTGGAACCATGCCAGTACCCTTGCAGCTTGTAAGCCCCTATGAGGGAGAAAACTACAAAGTCGACATGGAGTCCTGCCTGGGTGCCATGCCAGCCAGCACTGCCTGAAAGTATAAGTAATTCACCCCTCTAGCTGGCCTCACAGCCCTAAAGCAGGGTGTACCATAACATAGGTGAGGACATATTTGCATTAGCAGATATTCCCCTACAATATTAGGCTCAATTCCTTAATATTAAGTGCCTGTGAAGCCAAACAGAGTAGATGGGCTGAAAATACAACCACTCAAGTTCCACTGCAAAGTGGTGGCTTCTCTGAACACGGGAGTGTTTGGTACCAAACTACTCCTTTCAATAAATCCACACTGAGGCCAGTGTGGAATTTATTCTACCATGTACTTAGAGGGCACCTCAGAGGTGCCCTGCCTGAAAACACAACAACCCTGGAGTGGACTCTGACCGGCTGAAGGCAGCCAGCCAGCCACCACCAGACATGCTTCTGGACCCCTGGGTAGAGAGCCCCTGCTGTCTGGAATCAGGAACAATGCAGAGGTGTCACACCTCTTCTCTCAGGATGGGCCAGTGCTCGAAGGGGATGCGTTAAAGGCCTGCAACCTTTGAAATGCGACCCCCTGCTTCAGCTGCTAGCAGCAGATGGCAGCCCCTGGTTTACACCCCCACTTTGGGTGGAGAAAACCTAAAAGAGTGTGTGATGTGCCCACCTTTGCCAACTCCACCCTAAAGGTGGGGGAGGTTAAGCACATCTTTCAGCCCCCATCTTGAAGATGGGAAGACCTCTCCAATTAGGGCTAGGTCTTTGCCCCCTCCCACAGGAGGGTGGCATATTAGTGGGCAGAGTCACCCCAGGTAAGGTTCCCATTGGCTCTATCTACTACTCCCCTAAAAACACCTTTTATTTTAGTATTTATGTGCCTACCCAAAACCTTGAGACTAGATCTGCGATGACCTAAGAAGAGAGAAGACATACTTGCAGAGAAGCCTGAAGACGACGACTGCCTTGGCACCAGCCCTACCGGCATGTCTCTAGCTTCTGCGAACCAGCCAGAGATCTCTGAAAACCGTGGGAGGACTGCTGTCTTCGAAGAAGACTCCAGTGCCCTGTGGACAGCGGACCTGTCCAGAAGAAAGCAACTCCAAGGACTCCGGATCCAGTTGGAACTGTGATCCCTGTCCACTCTGCCCAGTGAAGTCTTCCCAGCGATCCTGACCTTTAGTCCAGCATTGGCTGATCTCTCCTCATCTAAAAGCAGCGAATGCAGTGTGAATCCAGAGCCCTCCCTGCTACTCCCCGACTGCAAGCAGGGCTGGACTGGTGACTGGGCTTTCCTTAATAAAAAAGGGGAAAACAAATCTTTTAAAAAGTATGCTTTAAAACTATTTGTTTTACATTGTTCATTTAGAAGCGCCGGCAGTTCCCAGCAACAAAATCAGCCTCTCAGCAGTGAACCTGGACACGACCCTGCCACCCCAGCAAAAAGCGCCCGGTCCGGCCCTACTGCAACCAGCTCCTGTAAAAAGACACAGTCGAAAGGCACCCCTGCAATCGAAGCCCCCCGGGCATTGGTGCGGTGAATCGAACGTGCCCCTAAGATCCCCTACATCTCTACATACCTATGGTGTCGTTGGTCTCCCTCCGGCAACCTAGGGTGCAACACCTGCAGCTTGTCTGACAAAAAAAGAAACTCCGTTGAAAAGCATTGGGCGCCTAATGCTAATTTTGTACCCGGCCACCCCTGTGCCACAGGTGGTTTTGTGGGCCAAGCGCTTGTGCAAACCTCCAACGCTTGGCCCCTGCAACCAATCTACTGACCTGCCAGCAGTGTGGCTCCAGGCACCCCTGTCTCCATTGAAAATCATTAGGCTGAACTCTTGACTTTGACCTCTGCACCAGTCAGCCCCTGTGCAGCTAGTGGTGCAGTTTTGCTACTCACCTGGTCCTTACCCTTGCTGACCTTTGGTCCTGAAGAACAAGTTAATTACCATCGGTATCGATGCATCAGTAAGAGACAAAAGTAGTTATAGATTCCTTACATTTAGAATTACCCCAAGGCATTAGACTGGATACGGAGATTGTTTTTATTTT
Organism: Triturus cristatus; assembly: GCF_964204655.1. Classification (NCBI taxonomy): domain Eukaryota; kingdom Metazoa; phylum Chordata; class Amphibia; order Caudata; family Salamandridae; genus Triturus; species Triturus cristatus. The sequence goes on from NC_140588.1 coordinate 925,687,906, forward strand.
TACAGTACCCCCACGTGTCGGTAGGTGGAGTCGTTCGATTCCACGTCCGTCGTCTGAGTCGAGTTTGCCGGGATGACATCGCAGTGTCTATTTAGATGCTGCCCCTGCACGCTGACGTCCGTTCTGACACGACTTTCTACGTCAGAAGCGCAGAGCCATTCACAACACTGACCACTGGTGCACATAACTAGAGCCCTGGAAGGAAGTACCTATCCCTAGAAGTCAGTTCACAGAATGGGGGAGGATGGGTGGGGCAGTAAGGAATCTATAACTACATATGTCTCTTACATCGTTACCGAAGGTAAGTAACTTGTTCATCTGAAAGAGACAGTAGTTATAGATTCCTTACCTTTAGAATAGATACCCTAGCAATGTCAACCCCGGAGGTAGCTCTGCGAACTAAGTTCACACCAGAAAGTCCTGGAGAACAGAATAGCCAAAATAGCGGTCTCTCCGGACTTGGCTGTCTAGGCAATAGTATTCAGTAAACGTGTGCAGGACGCCCACGTGGCTGCCTGACAGATATCAATGAGTGGGACTCCACGTCCCAAGGCAGTAGTAGCTGCCGTAGCCCTGGTGGAGTGGGCATGCAGTCCCACTGGAGCTTCTTTTCTTACTAGGGAATAGAAGATCCTAATGCATAGGACAACCCACCGAGAGATGGTACGTTTTTGCACTGCTTAAACTTTTTTGGCACTTATATAGCTAATAAAGAGTTGATCGTCCACCCGGAAATCCTTTGTGCGGTCGAGATGGAAAGACAGTGCACGTTTGGGGTCCAGACGATGGAGTCTCTCCCCCTCCTTGGAAGCGTGCGGAGGCAGGAAGAAGGTAGGCAAAGTCATGGTCTGTCCTACATGGAAAGAGGTTACCACTTTGGAAGAAAAGGAGGACTTAGTGCGAAGAACCACATTGTCCGGATGAACAGCCAGAAAAGGAGATTTGGAAGATAAAGCTTGAAACAAGTAAAGCGGTCTTCAGAGTAAGGAGCCGAACAGGACAATTATGAAGAGGCTCGAAGGGAGCACACATAAGATATTTTAAGACTAGGTACAAGTCCCACTGGGACATTATGAAGGGAGCAAGAGGAAAGAGGTGAATAATGCCCTTTAGAAATCTCTTTACAATAGGAGACTTGAAAAGATGGTTGCAGGAAGGCGAAGAAAGGCAGATATGGCCGAAAGGTATCCTTTGAGAGTGCCCCGAGCAGAGCCCTGCTGGGCCAAAGAGAATGAATAAGAGCCCCACCGAAAGAGGGGCAGAAAGGAGATCCACGGCATTTGCTGCACACCATCCTACAAATTTAGTCCATCTACAGGCATATACCGTTTTAGTGGAGGGATGCCTGGCTGCCAAAATGACGTTACAAACTTCGGAAGGAAGGTCGAAAGCTGTCAACTGTCGCCGTTCAATCTCCACACAAGAAGGTGGAGGCTGGAGGACCACCCCCGCTGCTGCGACAGAAGATCCTACCGAAGAGGCAGTCTGATTGGAGGATCGATGGCCATGCTCAAGAGCTCGGGGTACCAGACTCTTCGTGCCCAGTCCGGAGCCACAAGAATGAATTGGGCACGGTCGCGCTTGATCTTCAGCACTCTGGGCAGAAGTGGTACAGGAGGCCGCAATTCCGCTCGCAACGAAAAGCATCGCCGAGCGAGTGCTGCCTTGGAATTTCCAACACGCAGAATTGCTGACATTGTGCGTTCGGTTTTGTGGCGAATAGATCTAACCAGGGCTCTCCCCACTGCTGAAAGAGACCATCATGCACCGACGGCTAAGTTCGTCCACCCTGGCGTTCAGAGAATCGGCCAGGTGTTGAACCACCAGGGATATGCCCTGATTTCCAGTCATGTCCAAAGGCGAAGACCCTCTTGATATAGGGTCCATGACCCCACCCCGCCCGGTTTGTTGCAGTACCGCATGACGGTGGTGTTGTTTGTGAACACTTTCACTACTCTTCCATTGACGGAAGGAAGGAATGTCTTCAGTGCGAAACAGATCGCCCGGAGCTCCAAAAGTTGATGTGGAGACCGGGCTCTCTGCCTCTCCCAGGTGGCCACCCCATCCCAAAAGTGACACACCCTTCACGACCGTAAACTCTGGTTGGGGAAGGGAGAGGAATGGGCCGCTGACCCATTCCTGGTTTGTGAGTCACCACTGGAATTGACGTGCAGTCCCCTCCGAGATCTGGACGACATCCGAAAGATTCCCCTGATGCTGTGCCCACTGGAACTTCAGGTCCCACTGCAGAGCCTGCATATGCCACCAGGCATGATCCACTAACAGGATGCAGGAGGCCATGAGGCCCAGAAGCCTCAGGGTCATTCTCACCGAAATCCGGGATAGAGGCTGAAACATCGGTATTTTAGACCGAATATACCTGACTCGGTGCTCGCGAGGATAAGCCAGAAACAGTGCTGTATCCAGAACTACTCTGATGAAGGGGAGCTTCTGAGAGGGAGTCAGGTGTGACTTCGGCCGGTTGATAGTGAATCCCAGCGAATGCAGGAGGTCCGCCGTAGTCTGGAGGTGGGAGAAGACAGCCTGGGGCGAGTACGCCTTCAACAGCCAGTCGTCGAGATAGGGGAGGTCTGGAACCTCTCATCTGCGCAGATGAGCTGCGACCACCGCCATCACTTTTGTGAACACCCGAGGGGCGCTGGTAAGGCCAAAGGGGAGCACGGTGAACTGAACCGCAGGTAACACCTGCAGGCTGGCAGGACAGGGATATGGAAATTGGCGTCCTGCAAGTCCAACGGGACCATTTAGTCTCCTGTCTAGTCTCCGGGGTCGTGGGCAGACAGGACCTTAGCCAACATGAGCATGTTGAACTTCTCCTTATGAAGGAAGAAGTAGAGGGCCCAGAGGTCTAAGATAGGACGCAGGCTTTTGTCCTTCTTGGGTACCAAAAAGTAGTGGGAGTAGCAACCACGACCTACTTCTGGCACAGGGATCTTTTCGTTAGCTACCTTGACCAAGAGAGCTGCAACTTCCGGACGGAGGTGGGCCCAGTGATCCTCTGACATACGATGAAAGGTTGGTGGCATGGAGGGATGAGTAGTCTCAAAGGGGAGGGAGAAGCTCCCTTGGACTATCGACAAAACCCACCTGTCTGACGTGATGTTCTGCCAGTGGGAGAGGTGATGGCGAATCCAGCCACCCACTGGCCTCTGGTGGCCTTGAAATGTCATACTAGGAGGGTTTGGAGGCTGCTGCAGGAGGGTTATGGGTTGACTGGCCTGCCCACTGGCCCCCAGACCCGTGTCTCTGGGTCCCGTTGCCACGTATAGGCTGGGCAGCTTGCGTGACCCAGTGGCTAGACTGGGTCAAACATGGTGTGGCACCCATTTCGTAGCCACAAAAGGGGCAAAAGGCAGACTGTGTGGATCGAGAAGTTGCTGCGAGGCCCAATGATCTGGCCGTAGCCCTAGAATCCTTTAAGTGCTCGAGAGCAGAGTACGCTTTGTCACCAAACAGGCGACTGCCATCAAAGGGCATGTTTAGAAAGGTGGATTGGACATCCCCAGAGAAACCAGATGTCCTCAACCAGGCGTAGCGCCACAAGGCTACGGACGTGGAAACCTTTCTGCCTAGAGAGTCGACGGTGTCCAGCCCACATCTAATGGTGAACTTACCTGCATCTCGACCCTATGCCACTGCATGGGTGAGAACGGCCCGGGCCTCCTCCAGGCACTGTGGCAGCACTTGCGCAACCGTATCTCAAACTGTATGGGTATAACGTCCCAAGAGGCATGTGCTGTTCACCGACCACAGCACTAAGCTGGTGGAATAAAACATTTTCTTCCCAAGGTGGTCCAGATTCTTGGATTCCCTCTCTGGGGGGAGCAGTAGAGAATGCGCCCTTCGAGGACGAGGCTTGGACCACCAAGCTCTCAGTGGTATGGTGTTGTGAGAGGAAAACTGGGTCACCTGGGGCCAGGAGGTGGCGTCGGGCAATCATCCTGTCCACAGGAACCCCTGTGCTGGGCTTGGACCAAGTGCCCATAAAGACATTGGTAAGGGCTTAATTAAAAGGCAAAGGGGCTCCGAAGAGCCCGCTGCTGGTTGAAGCACCTGTCAGGAGGTTAGTCATGACTGCCACCAAAGGAAGCTCCAGGCACAAGGCCTCAGCCGCCCTACGCAACACCACTGCGTATGAAGCGCCCTCCTCCGTAGCCACAGTAAGAGGGGGGGGGGGCGGGAGAGAGGTCTGGCAGGAAAGGTCTGGGGAGGTATCAAGACCACTGGCATTACCCAGTTCCTCTTGCCAGTCGGGCTCATCAAGCTGGCCAGCCAAAGGGTCCACAGACACCTCCCAGTCCTCCTAACCCTCCTCTGGTTGCCAGTCAGGCCTGAAAGGAACACCAGGGATGAACAGAGGCACGAACGTACCTTCCGGCGCCGGTACCAACATCAAGGGACGTCATTCGGCGCGGTGTCCAAGTTGGGGGGTGAGGCTGGGGTCGGCGCCAGTCAGGGGAATGACCGGTGCAGGGGGCGGCGTCACAGGAATCGGCACCAGAGAGGGTAACACTAGGTCAACCGGCATCGATCTGGATCCAGGCCTGGATCCTCTGGGGCCCTATGGTGACGAGGCAGGAGTTGGCTGCCCCAAGATGCTGTTAAGCGCTTTGTAAAAAGCTTGAAGCTGCGCAGGGGACGCTCTGGCAAAAGGAGAGAAGCACAGATCCGTCCCAGAAGTAGTCTCCGAAGGGCGAAGCTCGAGAGCGACGACGCTCCGGGTCCAGCGTCGGCCAACGGATGGGGAAAAGGCGAAGAGGGATGGTGCTGCTTCACCTTCTTCTTGTGCTTCGACCTACCAGAGGAGTGCGAAGACTTCAATGACGAATGGTGATGGTAGCTCCGCGATCGGTCCTGAGACCTTCCTCTCGACCGGGACCTCGAACGTCACGGAGCAGACTGCCGGGCCTCCCAAAGCATTCGGGACCGCTCCCGCTAAGACTTCGGATTTATGGCCCGGCAGTTGGAGCATGACTTTGGGTCGTGGTTGTGCTCCAGGCGCCAGAGGCGCACTAAGTGGGGGTCTGTAACTGACATCAGGCTATTACAGGCTTCGCACGGCTTGAATCCGGTTCGGTGATGTGACCTCCCTCATGCTACCAGGAGTCTCTTTGGATCTGCGCAGGCTGGCATGGAAAGAGAAAGAACTGACGTCAGCACGCAGGGGCGGCGTCTAAAGAGACACCGCAACGTCATCCCAGTGAACACGACGCAGACGACGGACGCAGAGCTGACCGCCGCCACCTACCGACGCGCAGGGGTACTGCTAAAGAAAAATCTTCTGATCCGGTCTGACGCCTGGGGCTAATCCTAAAGGTAAGGAATCTTTAACTACAGTCTCTAGCAGATGAGGGGAATTGTAACTGAGTTACTTACCTGTTTAATTGCGATATTGCTTTCCCCAGTGAAAAGTATTTTTATTTAAGAGAACTTCTGGCCCCCTTTGCGCTGACCTAAGCCAGTTCTAGCCCCCCCTTCAGTTGTCCTCGGATTAGCTCAGGGGATCTTATTACGAGCTTTCGCATCCCGCAAGCCCGGTTGTTCAAATCTGTATAAAGACAACACCTTGATTTGCAATTTTATCTTAGTGGTAAAATATTTTTTAAATCTTTTTAATATTCCACTAATTTGTATTTCTCCTCAGTCTAAATTGTAAGGAGATACAATGAGGGCCTATTGATACTGCCTCCCCCAACACAAAACTGCCTCCATCAGAAAAGTATGCCTGCGGAAAACACTCAGCATGCATCCAGCTGACAGTCTCTGATGCTGGTTTAACCGAGCGGCCGCTCGCAAACTGCTGCACTTCTATCCTGCGCTCTCTGCCCGGAGAGTGTGGATTATTATTTTCTAATTTTCTTTGCATATTTATTTTTCTCAGTTCCATTCTTTCTCCTAAATCGATGTATTGTTACCAATTCAGGTGATATCTAATATGAGTGGTGAGAATCGGACCGCTCCAGGCTCTCCGAGGAGTGTACGCCCCCCCTTCACAAAGACACTACATGGGTAGTTTCCTTTCCTTTATCACACTTCAACAAGCTGGCACCCACTCGCTTCTCACCTTTACAGGAGCTGCCTCATATCTAGGAGCAATCCATGCCCTTTGAAGTAAGCAACTGACAATTCTCCATCTACTTATTAGTCAGACCTTCTTTTACACTGGACAAACTTTTGTTCTACTTTTCTATACCCCTAGGGATGATCACATTGAAGATAGCCCAGTACAGAGGTTATGCCTTCCTCTCACTAAACTGTGTCCTCCAGAGAGCCTGACATAGCGGCTCCCAGCACTCCAAGGTGAGCAAACATTGGTGTGGACACATTTTTTACTTCAGCCAGGTGTTGCTCTTTCTTATACTAGTCCCTTGTTCCACAGGAAAAAAAAAAAAAAATCGCTTCTAATCTTATGAGATGCTTGTCCGCCTAGCAGGATTGATTCCTTAACCCTCAGAGGTTTCTATTTGTGTATATTTGCAGCACCTCTACAATTCTAGCCAGTACATATTTTCACATTACCTTTCAACCTTGAATATACCGGGTTCCAACAGATAAGTAATTTTACGTTTTTTGTTTCCCCAGACCACAGGCAACCGTAGTCCTTATGAGATTCTCTTATCTTTTAAGGGTTGAAACGTCGTTGACACACTTACCGAGACAGATGTTTTCGAATTTGTGATTTATTCTTTGTACCGGAGGCTGTATGAAATAGAAACTGCTGTCCCTTTAATGCATCAACCAATATACCTTCAATGTTTATTTTTCACTTCAACTTTCCTGTTTGACTTTGGTTTGATTACACACCTGGGGTCTACTTATTCCATTTTATTTCCACAGTGTCCAGAAAGCCACTCGTAATTGTTAGTGAAAATAATTCTGGTCTAATAAAAACTCGGTTCGGCTGCACCGCAGTTGCTTACAAAAAATACTGGCTGTGCTATTTCTCTTACAAATTTTTTTTGTTAATACTGGTTTATATTGATTAATTCCACATAGAAAGATCAGACACTCAAAATTTGCCCACAAATGACTTCCTTTGAAAGCCAGTTTTAAGGATTACTAGTGCCATCTTAGCCTATGCTACTAATATGATTGCTTTGATATAATACAGTGGGACACCCATTTCGACGACGGGGAAGGACCTTATTGTGAAGAGCTTGGTCTTAAAATAAAATACAAAGTATATTTTACAAAAAATTGGTGTGGATCTCCTTCTTGGGTCGTGTGCCCATTATTGGTCAATGTTGTACAATGTTGTACAATAAATGTCTTAACTCCTCGGTTTTAAGCCTAAGGCTGCTCATTCACACTACCCCTTATAGAGCCCTTTGGATTTGAAATTGAGCCATGTTGAATATGCTACTTACCAGTATGCATCTGTTCTTGGCATGTAGGGCTGCTGACATTCATATCTGTGCATAGATCGCCGCCTAGTGTTGGGTCCGGATGTTTGCACGTTGTTGTCCTGGAAGAGTCTTCGAAGTATCCCTGGATAGGTGACTCCTCCCCTGGACTACAGTGCGCATGGGCATCCTCTCCATCCTCAGATTGTTTTTCGCCATTGTGGCAGTGATGGAGTAGATACAGAAAGTGATGACCATGCTTGCAGTAATTCTGAGAGCTGCAGCTGCGACAGGCGCCGGGGAGGAGGGAGGGCGATATGAATGTCAGCAGCCCTACATGCCAAGAACAGATGCATACTGGTAAGTAGCATATTCAGTTCGAGGCATGTGGGCTGCTGAATTCATATCTGTGCATAGAATACATAGCAGTGCCCTCTATTGGCGGCGGCTACCCGTGCCAGCTGCAGCGGTCTGAAAAAGTGTTTTGAGAACAGCCTGTCCTACAACTGCCTGCTGTTTTGACTGCACATCTACGCAATAGTGTTTTGTAAATGTGTGTGTAGTGGACCATGTGGCTGCTCTGCATATATCATGCAGGGGAATATTTCCTAGGAAGGCCATGGAAGCCCCTAACTTACGTGTTGAGTGGGCTCGTGGTGGAATAGTTAATGTGCGTTTTGCTTTTTGATAACAGATTTGAATACACTTAACTATCCATCTGGCTATCCCTGCTTTGGAGATGGCGTTACCTTTGTGGTGTGGGGCAAAGGCAACGAACAGTTGTTTTGTCTTCCTGAAGGGTTTAGTCCTATCGATGTAGTACATGAGGGCCCTCCGCACATCTAGTGTATGTAGTGCCCTTTCTGCAACAGTTTGTGGGTTTTGGAAGAAAACTGGCAGTTCAATAGTCTGATTCATGTGGAACTGCGATATTACTTTGGGCATGAATTTGGGGTTGGTACGTAGTACGACCCTGTTGGTGTGAACCTGTATAAATGGCTCTTGAACGGTTAGTGCCTGGAGTTCACTAACTCTTCTCAGGGAAGTGATCGCTACAAGGAAGGCCACTTTCCAGGTAAGGAATTGAATCTCGCATGAGTGTAGAGGTTCAAAGGGTGGACCCATCAGGCGTGTGAGGACCAAGTTGAGGTTCCACATTGGAGCCGGTGGGTGGCTTGGTGGAATGACTCGTTTGAGTCCTTCCAAGAATGCTTTGATGGCAGGCACTCTGAATAGAGAGAGGTGCTGCCTGGTTTGCAGATAGGCTGAGATTGCGGTCAAATGTAAACGTATAGAGTTGTACGCCAGATTGCATCGATCTAGGTGTAAGAGATAACAGATGATGTTTTGGATGGATGCGTCTAGCGGGTTGATGTCATTATTACCGCAATAAATGACGAACCTTTTCCATTTGGCTGCATAGCAAGCTCTGGTAGTGGGTCTCCTGGCCTCCTTGATGATGTCCATACAGTCAGGTGGCAGGTGGGAATCTGGCGGCGAAGCTTTGGCATTTTGCGTTTTCGCTTGTCGCGAATAGGTCTATCTCCGGATGACCCCACTGCTGGAAGTACGGTTGGAGTACTGATGGGTGTAACTCCCACTCGTGCATCTGGTGGCTGTGTCTGCTGAGCAGATCCGCCATCTGGTTGTCCTTGCCAGGGAGGTGTTCCGCCATGAGGAACATGTTCCTTTGAATGGCCCACTTCCACATGCTCTGAGCCAGATGAGACAACTGTGGAGAGTGTGTTCCTCCCTGTTTCTGTATGTAGTACATTGCGGTCATGTTGTCCGTCCGGATCAACACGACCTTGTTGCATAGATGTACTTTGAATGCCTTCATGGCTAGGAAGATTGCCATCAATTCCAGAAGGTTGATGTGCAACTTCTTTTGTTGTGTTGTCCATAGTCCTTGCACTGTGTAGTGGAGTACATGAGCTCCCCATCCCTGGAGAGACGCGTCCGCTGTCAGTACTATCTGTGGGACAGGCTCTTGGAATGGTCGGCCCTTGCAAAGGTTTTGTGGATTCCACCAATGCAGAGAGTTGTATGCCCGACCGCTCACCAACACTAGGTCCTTTAACTGTCCTTGAGCCTGATTCCACTGACGTGCTAGGCACTCCTGAAGTGGGCGCATATGTAATCTCGCGTGCGGGACTATGAAGATGCAGGAGGCCATCATGCCTATCAACTGCATAAACACTCGCGCTGGAAGTGAGTGATTGGGTTTGAACTTGGAGATCAGCAGTTGTATGCTGTTGATCCTCACTAAATTTGGCTGAGCTGTGGCCGCCAGAGTGTCTATAGTCGCACCTAGGTACTGTTGTACGTGTGCGGGCTGGAGATGGGACTTTGGATAATTTAGTGAGAATCCCAGACTGTGAAGAAGGTGAATGGTGCGGGACATGTGGCTTGCACATTGCTGGGCTGACTTCGCTTGAACGAGCCAGTCGTCTAGGTAGGGGTAGACGTGTATATGCTGCCTCCGTAGATGTGCCGCCACCGTAGCTAGGCACTTCGTGAAAACCCTGGGCGCTGTTGTCACGCCGAAGGGAAGGACTTTGAACTGATAGTGCTGCCCCTGAACAGTGAACCTGAGGTATTTTTTGTGTGAGGGGTGGATGGGTATGTGAAAGTACGCATCCTTGAGGTCCAGTGTGGCTAGGAAGTCTCCCTGCTTGAGAAGCGGAAGGACTTGCTGTAGAGTGAGCATGTGAAAGTGCTCTGAAAGAATGTACTGGTTCAGGGGTCTCAGGTCTAATATAGGTCTGAGCGACCCGTCCTTTTTTGGAATTAAGAAGTAGAGGGAGTACACTCCCGCACCCTGCTCGTGGATGGGTACGACCTCTATAGCGCCTTTTAGAAGCATACTTTGCACTTCTTGCTGTAAGAGCGTTAAGTGCTCTGAGGACATAGGACGGCTTCTTGGTGGTATTGTGGGTGGAGTGGAGGTTAACTGCAGACAGTAACCGTATTTTACAATATCTTTGACCCACCTGTCCGTGGTGATGGAATTCCACGTGGACAGGAACCTTTGTAGCCTTCCCCCGACAGGTGTTATGTGGTCGGGAGGAAGGGAGAGGGCGTCACTGCTTGTTCTTGGGGGAGGACCTGGTGTTGCCGTATCCGCGTCCTCTGCCCTTTGTGCTGGAGCCACGATATCCACCTCGGGTGTTTTTATCATAGGTGGTCTGTGTATTGCCTTTGTTATATGTTTGTTGTGACCCCTGTCCTCTACCTGCTCCCTTGTTTCCGGGGCGACGAAAGGAGCCGCTCCGAAAGGACTGAGTTTGTAGGGCGCCCATGGACTTTGCAGTGTCCGTGTCCTTTTTTATCTTTGAGGGTGGTGTCAACCTCTGGCCCGAATAAATAGTCGGGGTTGACGGGCTGGTTCAGTATATTGTTTTGTACCTCAGGCTTGAATCCTGAGATCCGCAGCCAGGCATGTCGGCGCAGCATGACGCTTGTGTTTATGGCTCTGGCAGCCGTGTCTGCAGCATCTAGTGCGCATTTGATGGAAGCGTTCGTTAGTAGCTGTCCTTCTCTGATGAGCATTTCTGCGCCTTCCTTGAACTGGTCAGGGAGATGTTGGAATATTTGCTCCAGTGTGTCATAGTGCGCTCTATCATAGCGAGCAAGGAGCGCTTGAGTGTTGGCTATGCGCCATATGTTGGCAGCTTGGGCGGCAACTCGCTTGCCAGAGGTTTCTAACACCTTGGACTCTTTGTCCGGGGGAGGAGCGTCACCTGTCGTTTGCGAGTGTGCCCTCTTGCGTGCATTCGCTACGACGATGGAGTCGAGTGGTAATTGTCCTCTGATGTAAGTAGGATCCCCAGGTGCTGATCTGTATTTTTTATCAATCCTGGGGTTTATCACTCGTGCCCTGGTGGGTTCTTTGAAAATGTCCTTGGCTGGTTTGAGGACCCCCTTCAACATTGGCAGAGTCTTTACATGTCTTTCTGAGGATGCAAAGGTGTCCATTAGAAAGTCATCTTCGATGGTATCAGAGTGAAGCTGTACCCCATGGTTATTTGCAGCACGTTCAATAAGAGCGTTGAACGCCGCAGTATCCTCCGTAGGAGATGTTTTTGCCCCATAGAGTTGTTGGTCCTGTGCATCGAGAGGTGCACTGGGGTCTGCAGGGTCGCCCCAAGTTTGATCAGGGTCCTGCTGGTCATCAGGGTCCGTGTCTACATGGTAGGGGACTTGGTCATCCATGTAGTCCTCCAATGCATCCGTATCGGAGCGTGTGGGGGAGAACCGGTGTGGATCCTGGTAGGGTGAATGGAAGGGTTCATAAAGGAGAGGTTCCGATTCTGCAGGCAACTTCCTTTTTAGTGGGATCCTGAAAGGGTCCAAAGGCGGCTCCGAAGTTATCCTTCGGTCGTGGAGAATCATCCTGCCAGTGTCGGCGTCGATGATACGTGCCGGAGACGTCTCAGCAGGTGTGACCGTAGGTTGGGTGACCCGTGTCCTGAGTTGGAACATTTTTGGGATTGTCGACGGAGGCAAGCCGAAGGTAATGTTGGCCGGCACCGAAGGGGCTGCTGGAGCTCCGATCGAACCGGAACCCGACGTGTCCTGGAGGACAGCTGTGGTTTTGCTGCCTTGCGTCGCACCAGGTCGTACTTGGGGCGCCTTCGAGGCTTTGGCACCGGCCAGGCTCGTAGAGGCGGCCGTGGATTTTTTCGGCGCCGGCGGTTCATCGAGTCGAGGTGCAGAGAGCACCGTCGAAGTCTTCGATACCTGAGGCTTAGGTGTCGTCGAGGGAGCGATGCGAGACACAGCAGGCGGTACGGCCCTTGGTGTTGTTGGTGCCGGTAGCCGAACAGGTTTGTCGGTGCCGATGGCTTTTTTCCGTTTGTCGACTCCAACGTCGCCCGCTTCAAGTTCGGCACCGAAGTCCCTCTTGCTGCGGTCGGTGCCGACGCGGTGCGCTGGCGTCGAAGGCCTCGATCCGACCAGCGCCACTTTCAGTTTCGGTGGAACCGGAGCAGCTTTCGGTTTCGGTTTTGTGGTAGGGAAACCAGCCTGTTTATGTAGTAATGGCTGCCGCTGAACGTCCGAGGCCGGGCCCGAGGGCGGGGCCGAAGAACTGCGGGATGGGTCTCGGGTAAGGCCCGAAGGCGATCCCTCGACCGGAGCCATAGGCTGTGGCACTGGTGTTTCAACGGTTTGAACAGGTAGGCCTTGTTCATCATTGGAGCTACTCTCTTCGGCCCCTAAGGCCTCCTCGTCGTCTCCTACCTCGGTGTCGTCTTCACCTCTGTGGAAGAGTGACTCGTCTACCTCGTCCGATCCGGGTTCGTGTTCGGAAACGGGACTGGAGGGCAAGACTTCTAATTCCTCGACGTCTTCGGCCTCGTCGAAGATGTCTGTTGGGGCCGGTGCCGCATGCTGCGCCTCGAGTCTCGCCGCTCGTCGATTCCGCAGAGTCTTCTTGGAACGGAACCGGGCACAGGCCATGCATGTCGATTCGTCGTGGTCCGGCGAAAGGCATTTGTTGCACACCGGATGGACGTCGATGTGTGGGTACTTCGCATTGCATACCGGACACCTTTTGAATGGCGTCCTCGATTCCATCGTCGAAGTAGTCGATGGACAGGTAAATGCGAAAAAAGTCGGTGCTGAAAGTTAGTAAACTAACAGGATTGTATCGAAACCCGATCGATAAACAGTACCGACGCAAACTAAAGGCCTTTTGGCCTCGAAAAAAATATTTTCCTAACTTGAGCTAAGATAGCACATCCGAACCCAATGGCGGAAAAAAACAATCTGAGGATGGAGAGGATGCCCATGCGCACTGTAGTCCAGGGGAGGAGTCACCTATCCAAGGATACTTCGAAGACTCTTCCAGGACAACAACGTGCAAACATCCGGACCCAACACTAGGCGGCGATCTATGCACAGATATGAATTCAGCAGCCCACATGCCTCGAACACACTTTTAGGGAACCCCTGGACTCTGTGCACAGTATTACCACCTAGTGATGATACCATATACAGAGCTAGCTTCTGACAAAAAAGGCTGGTCTTGATGTTGAACAGAATGCGAGGGCTAGCTCAGACAGCAGGAAGGGCCCCTTGAGTTGCTTCAAAACTTATGGTAGTGCTAGTGAATCTGGCAAGTGGGAGAAAAAAAGCCTATGAGCAGGACATAGCTCTACTGGCGTTAAAATGCTCCAGGGAACAATCTACTTTCTTATTTAGAGACTAGCTTAACTCACAGGTATTTCCTTCTTGCAAACAAACATCATGCACAACCAGTGACACGCAATCAAGCGCACGGAGTCCCATGGCCCAGGCAACACGATTAGTCATATCCAGATATCAAAGTTTTCCATTTAGCAACGACTCGGCTATGATGTACAGTCTGAGCAATGGATTTCTGAAAATACTCTGGGAGAGAAGGCAGATTCTAGCTCACCATGTCAGAGGGTGTGTGTAGTGGCCCAAAAGGTACATAGCCTTCAAGGACCCTAGAACTAGACTGGCAAAACTCTTTTGCCCAAGGTATCCATCATTTTGGATTCCCCATTTGGAGATGCAGTAGAAAAGGTATGAGGGTTCAACTTACTCATTAAAACCTGCATGACAAGACTCTTTGGAGTCAGGTGTAAATGACCAAAGAAGTATCCAATGGAGCTGGCCTTTGGTGCAGATCAATGGCCCGCAGGTGGAGTGCAATAAGGATTTTACCACATCACCAAGAGGGCCTCAGTTAGGGCCTGGTAAAATGGCAGCAACGGCTCAGATGCAGCTCAACCATGCTGCCAGAGTTAAGTTAACAAGTTTGCCTTAAACTTTGCTGTGGGCAATCAAGCCCAAGACTGCTGAGGCCCTATGCACAACTACTGCAAAGCAGGCACTTTCCTAGTGTGGCCCCCCATAGGCAAATTCAGGTCGGTTTCAGTTGAAGTGTCTGAGAGTAATGAAGGGGAAAGGTGCTCCTCTGAGAGTGGTTCTGATGTGTGCCGAAGATAAGGCAGGGTATAGCCCATGCTCAACAATCTAGACGATCCATTTGTCTGATGTTATGGATTACCCCTGGGATAGAGTACTGGATTTTCAATCACACAGCATGATTTTGCACTGCTGATAGCAAGCTAAAGCAACTTGGATACTGTTGTGGAAGGAGAGTGGGACTGGGTGGACAGATGCTCGTGAGGACTTGCTTGTTACCTGCCAGATCTAAAATGTCATCCTCAAAAGGGGAATGGAGTAGGGAGCTAGGTAGACAAGCACTGACTGAACAAAGTCCCATAATGTGTCAGTATAGGTTTCATTGAACGGAAGCAAAGACTGAGGTGAGGCTGGCTCAAGTTGCAAAATTTCTGAAAGGACATTTGTCTGATTTCAGCAGCAGAAGACAGTTGTAGGTCCACGACCTCAGCTATTCGTCGAATTACAACAGCAGGGAAGCACTCTTTTGTTGAGGGTCCAAAATAAGAGTTCAACCTTGTAGCAGGACAAATATCAAGCCAAAAAAACAATGGAGCTTCTGAGAATGCTTGTGCAGAAGAGGATGCATAACATCAGATTCAGGTTGTATGGTGACCGTATGCGCTGTACTGGATTTGGAGCACAATCTCAGTCGTGATCAGGTACAGTTATCAGACTCTGCACTTTATTCTCCTCCAGCAGCAATGAAGGCGGAACTGATAAAGGTTGTGGTGCCAGGGTGGAGTTGGCACGGAGCCTGCAATAGGCTCAAGGGCTCCTAAGAATCCTTGGTGCCCAAAGGTGCACAATATTTTAACCCGGAGGAGTACCAAAATGTAATACCGTACTTTAAGTCCTCAATATGCTGCAGGGTTGACTCTTATCTGGAGAATTTTGGATGCATTGCAATTAACAGCAGCAATCGGAAGGGAGAAAAACTGACACTGTGGCGCCTTAGAGGCTTCTCTTCAGACAGTGTGTCAGGATGGGGCGTAGTCCTGCTTCACCGCCTTGTGTTTTCGTTTGTATTACAACTAACCAGAGGACTTGGTCACAGGAACAATGTTGGGATAAGAGCAGGTTCAAACCATCGACTTGGAGCTGGACTTAAGCGAGGCTTACAACTACTTCACTTTGCTTCTCGCTCCCAGATCTCCTTCAGGTGCATGCCCCGACCAAAAAGACATCTCTTATGGGTTAGTAGCAGACATATGTTTTCAACAGTCACGGAATGGTTTAAAGCTTGTATGCATGATTTTCTTTTTGCAAAGTCGCTGAAGGACTCACAAAGTGGAGCCAGAGCTCTAGATCCGTGTTTGAAGGCACAAGAAAATGGACGTCAGCAGGCTGGGGTGGTCCTGTTGATATGTGGCTCTGCTCCATCAGAAATAAGACCTGACGGGACAATGTTGGATGGGGAACCGAAATGTTCCCATAGGACTTGAATACATTAACACACCTAAAGTAGCACACACAATTAACTGCTACAGGCAGGTTTACTTGTGAATTTGAAAGTTAGGGGGCACCTTTCGGCGCTAGCATAGCAATTACGAGAAATACAACACTCTTGCTAGTATAACAAAAAGACAATATGGAAATATTGAGTCAAAATCTGAACGAATACCAATTAAGAAGATTTCCCCCTCCCCCTTGCAAGGAAAACTAGAGATGGGAAGACTTGTAAAAACAACTTTTTAAACTGGAATTCATACAACACACTCCTCGCTCTGCAAATGAGAAAAGTTTAGTAACATTCTATTGCAAAGAAAATGGCCTATGCACTACAGTAAATAAGAAAAAACATACATAATCAAATAAAATTGTTGGATTGCTATGGCTCAGTTTTCCTATCTGTCTTCCAGAAGGCTTCACGTTTTCTTTGGTCAGACGTCTGCAAATAGAAAAATTAAAATACAACTTTTTACAAATATAATAAAATACATACAATGTCTGCAGAGAACACGATGTTTATGGAACTCATACAAAAAATGATTTACATGAAAGCGTTAATGTTTTTAAGAATACTTGTAAGAGACATTACTTTTGTCAGTATTAGTCATTGCTGAAGCAGATAGAAAGACTAAGCACAAATATTTGCGAGACCTTTTGTATGGACTGTGACTAGGCTCATGCGTGGGTAAGGTTATTTTAACATTAGTGTTCCAGGGCTTAAGGAGCAGCACGGTTCAATTGGACAATAAAGTTATTTCTTTTGACAGGTTAGCGATCATGGCTGGTCAGGGCAGGGTCAGCTATAGAGCTGGTGGCGCCTGGAGCGACAATGTTTGTTGGTGCCCCCCCAATGACCACCTCAACCACGGATTCCCTCATCACCTGCTTTAACAGTGCCCAAGTCTCCATAACCAGTCTCTCAGATACATATATAGTGCCACTCATACCAGTGTAGGGTGTTAGAGCACTTTGCATCAAACACACATTACAGAAAGACAATCATACGTGTGTACCTCAACGTATAGGAAATCTTACATACGATAGAGGACTACAAGGTGTAGGAGCCACATGTCATCCATACTTGTAGGCAGAATAGTTTAATAGTGCTTGGTCTAGAGAAGCACAAACTCAGAATTCAAAAAGCATCACCATAGTTGGGGGTTCTCTCTAATGAGAACAGATTTCTGCCAAAATTAATCCTTTTTGCAACATTAATCTTTGCTCAAATCTATACTTTGCAGGGTGCATGCAGTTCTATGGTAAAAGTTGATAGTTCAGTACAATTACAAAGTACATTGAATATAAATAGGTCAAGGAGTCACTGCTTTTAAAAGAGACATCTTGTTTCTTGCTATTTATAAATTCAAATCCTATATTAGGTTTTTAACATATAAATTGCAAGTAACAAAATGATGTCTCTTTTAAAACGAGTAACCCACTGACCTATTTACATTCTATGCACTTTGTAATCTGCTTGGTACTTGCTTTCTGCAACAGGCGTATTAACCCTCTGCACTACTTTATAGTGGGTCAAAACCCCAATCAAACAAAACTCCTCTCTCTCTTCAGAAAGAACATTAATCACAGGATTTATCCAGACATATTTTTGTTGCCGAAAATTGCTGGAGGAAACGAGCGCGGCGGCAGCAGCAGGTGCTTTAAAATAAACATACAAACCTGGTGCCGCTGGCAGGCAGCACCCGGTGCGGTAGCACCGGTCGCACCGCCCTAGAGCCGGCCCGGAGTCAAGGCACATTATAAAAGAAGGGGTTAAAAACTAACATTCAGTACGACACAAAAAACTCTAAATCATCAATGTCCAGTTAACACTTTCCTTTAGACTAATGATGCAATAGGTTCTACCAAAAGGAAAGGAATATGCTACTTACCAGTATGCATCTGTTCTTGGCATGTAGAGCTGCAGATCTACACACTTTGCATAGATCGCCATCTGGTGTTGGGCCCGGATGTTTGCAGTTTGTTTTTCCTCTTGGAAAGTCTTTGGAAGTCACGAGGTCGGTGACTCCTCCCTTGGATGGTATTGCGCATGGGCTTCGGCTCCATCCTCAGATTGTTTTTCGCCAGCAGGGAAAGATGGAGCGTAGTAATAACAGTGAAGAAACCCATGTGTGTTGTATCTAAATAAGATAGACTGGAACAGGTAGCCGGGGAGGCGGGTGGGCGTGTAGATCTGCAGCTCTACATGCCAAGAACAGATGCATACTGGTAAGTAGCATATTCCGTTCGAGGCATATGAGCTGCAGATTACACACTTTGCATAGACTACATAGCAGTTCCCAACCTTAGCGGCGACCACCAGTATCTGTTGCAGTGGTTTGAAATAGTGTTTTTAGTACAGCCTGGCCCACACTAGCTTGTTGCTTGGTTTGCACATCTACACAGTAATGTTTAGTGAAAGTGTACGGTGTTGACCATGTAGCTGCTTTGCAGATATCATCTAATGGGATGTTCCCTAGAAAAGCCATATAAGCCCCTATCTTTCGTGTAGAGTGGGCTTTAGGGGGAACAGATAGCGTTCGTTTTGCTTTGTGGTAGCAAATCTGTATGCATTTTAAAACCACCTAGCTATCCCTGATTTTGAGATGGGGTTGCCTTTGTGTGGTGGAGAGAAAGAGACAAATAGTTGTTTGGTCTTTCTGAAAGGTTGTGTTCTCTGGATATAGTAAAGTAAGGCCCTTTAACATCTAGCGTGTGCAGAGCCCTTTCTGCAACCGTTTGAGGTTGTGAGAAAAATACCGGTAATTCTACCGATTGGTTTAGATGAAAGGGGGAAATGACTTTGGGTAGGAATTTTGGGTTGGTACGAAGAACAACCTTGTTGTGGTGCATTTGGAGAAAAGGTTCTTGTATAGCAAGTGCTTGTATCTCACTGACCCTTCTAACGGAAGTGATGGCTACAAGAAAAGCTGTTTTCCATGTGAGAAATTGCAGTTCGCATTTATGCAAAGGTTCGAAGGGCGGTCCCATTAGCCTTGTGAGAACTATATTTAAGTTCCACACAGGTGAGGGTGGTACTCTGGGGGGGAATTATTCATTTCAGGCCTTCCATGAAGGCTTTAATGGCAGGCACTCTGAAAAGTGATAGGTGCTGTCTGTTCTGTAGGTAAGAGGCAATTGCTGCGAGGTGTAGCCGAATGGATGTATATGCTAGGTTACAACTTTGTAGATGGAGCAAGTAGCATATGATGTGCTGTATAGATGCGTCTAGAGGATTGATTGTGTTGTTATGACAATAAACAACAAATCTCTTCCACTTGGCAGCGTAGCAGGCTCTAGTGGTAGGGAGTCTAGCTTCTCTGATGACGTTCATACAGTTCATACAGTCAGGGGGAAGGTTAAGGTTCTAGGATCTCAGGAGCCAGATCGCAAGGTTGAGCTGAGCTGGGTCTGGGTGTCTGATCTCTCCATGGTTCTGGGTTAGGAGGCATGGTGAGAGGTGTAGCTTTTGGTGTGGTACTACCGAGAGTTCCAGCAGCGTGGTGTACCACGGTTGTCTGGCCCACGTTGGAGCTACTAAGATCAGTGTGCGGGAATGCTGTTGTAGCTTTTGCACCACTAATGGAATTAGTGGGAGAGGTGGAGATGCGTACGCAAATTTGCCTGACCAGTTCATCCATATCGCATTGCCTTTGGACAATGGGTGTGGGTATCTGGCGGCGAAGCTTGGGCATTTTTTGTTTTCGTGGGTGGCGAAGAGGTCCATCTGTGGATACCCCGACATCTCAAAGAACGGGTGAAGAACCAGTGGGTGAAGTTCCCACTCGTGGATCTGCTGCGTCTGTCTGCTGAGCAGATATGCAATGATGTTTTGGACTCCTGGGACATGTTGGGCTAGGAGAAAGATCTTGTGTGGAATTGCCCATCTCCATATGCTCTGTGCTAGTTGAGAGAGCTGTGGAGAGTGTGTGCCGCCTTGTTTTTGAATATAGTACATGGCCGTCATGTTGTCTGTGCGAATGAGGACTGCCTTGCCTAAAATCTGTGTTTGAAAGGATTTTAGGGCTAGAGAGATTGCCTGTAACTCCAGATGGTTGATATGGAGTAACTTTTGTTGCGGCGTCCATGTGCCCTGCACTGTGAGGTGTAATAGATGAGCTCCCCAGCCGGAGAGCGATGCGTCTGTTAGTGTTATTTGTGGAACCGGATCCAGGAACGGTCGACCTCTGGAAAGATTTGTGGTGTTCCACCACTGCAGAGAGCGATGGGTGCGACCGTCTACCAACACCAGATCTGTCAATTGCCCCTGGGCCTGGTTCCATTGGCGCGCTAAGCACTCTTGGAGAGGACTCATCTGGAGTCTTGTGTGGGACACTATGAAAATGCAAGAGGCCATCATCCCTATCAGTTGCATAAACACTCTTGCTGGAAGAGAATGTTGAGGTATGAATCTTTGACGCAAAGCCTGAATGCTTGCCATCCTGGCAGGATTGGGGTAGGCTATGGCTTTTGAGGTGTCTATGGTGGCACCGAGGTATTGCTTTATGTGGGATGGTGTTAGCTGGGACTTTTGGTGGATGACCGTGAAGCCTAGCTGGTGAAGTAGTTGGATTGTAGTGGCAGTGTGGTGTACACATTGGTTGTAGGACGTGGCTTTTATGAGCCAGTCGTCCAAATACGGGAAGACGTGAATGTGCTGTATTCAGAGGTGTGCCGCCACTACCGCTAGGCACTTGGTGAATACCCTTGGTGCTGTTGTGACCCCGAATGGGAGTACCTTGAACTGGTAGTGTTGCCCGTCCACTACAAATCTGAGGTACTTTCTGTGAGCATGGTGTACTGGAATGTGAAAGTATGCGTCTTTCAAGTCCAGTGTGGTGAGAAAGGCGTTCTGGGAGAGGAGCGGAAGTACCTGCTGAAGTGTTACCATGTGAAAATGGTCCAAATGTATGTATGTGTTTAGAGGTTGGAGCTCTAGAATAGGTCGTAGAGTCTCGTCTCTTTTTGGAATTAGAAAATATAGGGAGTAGACCCCTAAATTTTGTTGACTGGCGGGAACTTGTTCTATTGCCTGTTTTTGTAGGAGGGAGATTACCTCCTGTTTTAGTAATGTGGAATGTTCTTGTGACATTGGGCGTTGCCTAAGTGGAATGTTTGGGGGGGTAGATGTCAATTCTAGGCAGTACCCTGAGCGAATAATTTGGGTCACCCATTTGTCTGAGGTGATGGTCTCCCAGACCTGAAGGAAATTTTGTAGCCTGCCCCCGACCGGAGTGGGATGGTCTGGAGGGAGCGAGGGGGAAGTCATTGGGTAGGCGGTGTGGCAGAGAGGGCGGTATTTGTTTTGCCTCTGCCTTTATTGTTATTGCCCCTATAGCCGCCTCTTTGATAACCCCTTGTGAAGGTGGACTGAGCAGGGGATTTGTAGGAAGTGGACGCGCTGAGGAGTAGCCTCTAGCTGTACCCCGAAAGGAAGAGCAGCGAAAGGAGCGCCTAGGAGGGTGTGACTGCATGGCTCCCATAGATTTCGCCGCATCCGTGTCCTTCATTTTCTCGAGGGCCTCATCCACCTTTGGACCGAATAGGTGTTCCTGGTCAAAGGAATGATTTAGGATGGAGGCCTGTACCTCAGGTTTGAAGCCTGATACTCTCAGCCAAGCATGGCGACGGAGGACGACGCTAGTGTTAATGGCCCTGGAGGCTGTGTCTGCTGCGTCTAAGGCACAGCGTATGGAGGTGTTAGATAGTCTTACCCTCTTGAATTAATTAATTGGCCCTATTTTTGTATCTTTCTGGGAGGTGGTGCATTATGGTTTCTAATTCATCATTATGCGCTCTATCATATCTGGCCAATAGCGCTTGTGTTGGCGATACGCCATATATGCCTGTGACGCAGTGAGCTTTCCTGACGCGTCCAATAGCTTTGACTCTTTGTCAGGTGGTGGTGCTTTGCCTGACGCCTGGGAGTTTGACCTCTTCCGTGCAGTGGAAACTACTAGGGAATCCAGTGGCGCTGGCCCTTTGATATAGGCAGGGTCTGTGGGGGTAGCTTTGTACTTTTCTCTATGCGTGGGTTAATGACCCTAGCCCTGACTGGGTCCTTAAAAACTTCTGGCGCATGTGTTATCACCCCCTTGAGCATAGGTAGTATGGAAGTAGACCTATGTGCGGTATCAAAGGTGTCGAGGAGGAAATCCTCCTCTACTGGGTCAGTGTGTAGCTCTACCCGTGATAATGTGCCACCCTCTGAGGTAGGTGGTGGAAACCTAATGAGCCTTCCGGTGGAGATGGCCTGGAAGGGTAAAGGTCATCTTGAGGGACGTCTGGAATATCTGGATTATTGTAGTTGTCCCATGGGTCTGGGGATCCTGTAGGGGTGTGGTCTTGGGGCACATCCCCTGGATCGTAATATGGGTCCCCCGGATCATCATCGTCTGGAGACGGGGTCGGGGAACGATGAGGTGGGGGTGGAGAAGGCGGAGGGGGCAGAGGTGGAGAGGGGGCGGAGGTGGAGAGGGTGGAGGAGGTGGAGGAGGTGGGGAAGGCATTCTGAAAGGGGAGGTAGCAGAGTCCTTCCTCTTTGGAGGTGGAGGTGGAGCCGGTTTGTCCAAATGTCTCTTTTTAGAAGAGTGCCAAATGTCCAGTTTTTGGATCCTTGGTAAGAGTCTTTTGCCTGGGATCCGGTGTAAACAGTTCCTGTGACAATGTTTGTTCCGTCGGCGCCGAAGGTTTCGGGGCCGATGACTTTTTAGGCTTGTCCGTGCCTTGCTTAGCATGCTACTTATCTGTGAAAACCAACGTGCCTGTGATCGGTGCCTTCGCACAGTCAGTCATCACCCATGGCGAGCCCAATTCCAGAGAACAGCAATGGCCCCACTCCGCCCCGCAGGGTGCTCAGCCCTCCAAGTCTGCAGTTCTGTGGCCTCCATATCAGCCCCCGGCAGATGCCTGAACTTTTGCCATAGATAGTAAGGTGGGTTGATTAATCCTGGTGGCGGTGTTCTTGGGGGGAGCTACGGGGAGACACTAACTGATTTACTATGCCTAATGGAGGATTGAATGGGATGTGTGGGTGCCCGCTTCCCGGGGGGGGCCCCGCCCAGGGGGGGGTTGGGTTTTCCTTTATAGCAGGGTTTGGCGCTGGGGTGCTACGACGCAGCAGACCGGATCTTCTTGGTGTTGGGCGCCCCCCCCCCCCTTCGTTTTGCTTTTAGAGCGACTTTCTGGTAGCTACCAGAGGGACTATAAGTGGATTGTTTGGATGGGTACTAGCTGTTTAGAGCCTGTTCTGGGGAGGGGTGTTAGAGGGGTTTGGAGTGGTGTTGTGTTTTTGTTTTCAGGGGTACTTCATACCACCAGTGCGCCAGCACAGAGAGTGCAGTTGTGATATGAGAACAGGTTGCATAATGGGACCGTTACCCGAGTTGAAATGTATTACGTGGAATGTATGGGGGATGCGTATGATGCTGAAACGCCACAGGGTTCATGCTTATCTGGTGCGTCGAGGGGTGCAGATAGCTTTTCTCCAAGAAACCCATATGGACCGAAGTGAAGGTCAGGCGTTACAGCGCCGTTGGAGAGGGCAGCTTTTTTATACAACGTACTCCGCTTTTGCCAGGGGTGCCCTGGTTTGGGTGCGGGCGGGGGTCCCATTTCAACCGACCCAGCACCTAGTTGATCCCGAGGGGAGGTATGTGGCTGTCATGGGAAGATTGGATGGGAGGGATTTTACGTTATGCAGTGTGTATGCCCCTAATGTGGAACAGAAATCCTATTTTGCTGTCAGGGAAAATGGCGTCCTTCCTGACAGGTTCAGTGTTATTGGGGGGGGGGGGGGGGGGGGGGGGGGGGGGATTTTAACTCTGTTACAGATACTGAGCTGGATAGATCACACACACCACTGGCTCAGGCGCCTGTCCACAAGCTTTCGAAACTTAGAAAGGATTGGCAAACAGAGTGGGGTCTGATTGACACATTGCGTGCGCAGCATATAGGAGAGCGAGACTACTCTTACTATTCTTCCCTGCATGATTTACATGTGAAGCTGGACGCAGTATTTTGTTTCCCGGATGTTCATGCATTGGTCCGCAGCAGTGAGTGTCTGGCTAGGACAATATCAGACCACAACTCACTGCTTCTGACATTGCGGTGGTCCCGAGAACGGCCTGCTGTCCCCACTTGGCGTTTACGCCCAGAAGCACTGGAGGACTCGGTGTTTTGCGCTGCGGTCCGGGATGGGATAGAACACTATTTCCGCGAGAATGAGGGGACAGCAACAAACTTGGGTCTAGAATGGGATGCATTTAAAGTGGTGATAAGGGGCCTATGCATCGCTAACATGACAGGAATGCAGAAGACGCTTTTGCGGGATATAGAAAGGGAGGAACAGCGGTTGCATCATGCGGAGAAGGCCCACCCAGGGAATCCGGGGATGCGGGATGAGGTTATAGCTGCACGAGAGGAGGTGGCAGCGCATGTGGAGCGGCTACGCTGTTTTGATCATAAGGAGTATCTAGTGCGGGTGCATGCGGGGAGAGATGAGGTGGGCACTCTCCTAGCGTGGCTGGCGAGTCCAGTTCCGAGGGGCACGCCCATCCTGGCTTTGACCACCTCGACAGGGATGCCAGAATATACCCAACGAGGGATTAATGAGATGTTTAGGGCATACTATGCGGAACTCTATGAAACTAAGCTACAGGGTACAAATGATGGGTTGACTGAGTTTCTAGCTCAGGTACGACTGCCACGCCTCGAGGAGGACCAGGGGGAGCTGCTGGGACAGGAGATCACGGAAGGAGAAATACGTAGTGCGATAAAATGTATGGCGTGCAATAAAACCCCGGGGGTAGATGGATTGCCGATAGAATTTTACTCTGCGTATGTCGATACCCTGGCTCCCAAGCTTCAGGCGGTATATCGAGAGGCCAAGGAATTGGGGAGATTGCCGGCCTCTACTCGAGAGGCTATCATTATTCCACTGCCGAAACCGGGGAGGGATTCACTGTCTAGATCAGCATATCGCCCGTTGTCAATGTTGACGACGGACTACAAGATTTTAAACAAGATTCTTGCGACCCTGCTTTTTCCCCTATATGACGCACCTGGTCCATAGTGACCAGGCGGGCTTCATCCCGAAGGAAACCACTGCGATCAACATGCGACGACTTTTACGGATTCTGGGAGAGGACCATGCCGATACACCTGAAGCGGCAGTTCTCTTAGTAGATATTGAGAAGGCTTTTGACAGCTTAGAATGGCCGTATTTGCACAGAGTCCTTCATGCGTTTGGGCTTGGGGATTCTTTTGTGCAGTGGACTGAGCTTTTATACAGTTCGGCGACGGCGCGGGTGCAGACGGGTATGACTATTTCGTCGGCTTGCCAGATAGGGAGAGGAACGAGGCAGGGATGCCCTCTCTCTGTTATTTGCTTTGGCCATTGAACCTTTGGCCTCTCATGCCCGGCTAGGGAGACACTACACTGGTATGCTTCTTAGAGGAGATCTACAATTTATCTCCCTCTATGCGGATGATTAGTTAATGTTTCTTGCGAACGCATCGGCGAACTTAGATGGCACGAGCAACTTGCTTCACGAGTTTGGACAGTACTCGGGGTTGCGGGTTAACTGGGCAAAGACTTGCTTATTTCCGGTGGAGCCGACTGCGAAGAACCCTCCCCAGCTGACGGGTGTACGCTCGGAGCCCCATTGCCTGCCTTATCTAGGCACCAATATCGATCACACCCCTGAGGATCGTTTGGAGAGTAACTTGGGCCGGGCCATACGTGACCTTAGAGGCAGTACGGCATTCTGGAATACGTTGGCATTATCGGTAGCAGGGTCGGTAGCACTCCTGAAGATGGTGGCGTTAGTGCGATTATTATATTACTTTCGGACATTGCCAATTTGGGTCCCAGGCTCCATCTTTCGGCAGCTTCGCTCTATGGCTAGTGGGTTTCTTTGGGGGACAGGCAAGAGACGAGTGGCAATGACTACAATGGTACGGCCGAGAGCAGATGGGGGCAAGGCAGTCCCGGATTTTGATTGCTACTATTTGGCAGCCCAGTTACAGTGGCTCACGCAGGCTGTGGCGCGGGAGTTCCGGGGCCCAGATGGCCCAGAGGGTCGCAGGGTCCCGCGTTATATCTTATCCTTTATAGTGCTACAGCAGAAGATGCGACTCGAACTGCTCACGACTGAAGAACGGACGATGCGTATGTGCTGGAATCGGAGCCAACGTAGGGCTGTTTTCGCTCACCCATATGCCCCGGAAATACCGCTGGGTATGTGTACGGCCTTCCCACATGGAGGGGACTGGACCGCACTGGCGAATTGGGAGGAGCTGGGGATGCAAGTGTTAGGGGACTTGTACGAGAACAAGACCATGTTGTCTTTCCAGGCCCTACAGCACAGATATGACCTCCCGAGAGGGGATTATTTGCTGCATTCAGCGATTACTGCTGCAATCCAACGCTATTGGAGGACAGGACTGTCGAAACCACAAACCTCAATGGCATGACAGTACGTAGTAATGGCTGCGGGGTCTTTCAAGGCCATAACATGCCTATACCGGCGAATGTTGACGGAGAATTTAGAACCATTGCCGGTGTTGCGAGGGAAATGGGAAGTGGATCTTGGCAAAGAAATCCCCGAAAAGACGTGGGCTCAGTTGGTTAGGAGGGCCTGGAAGAGCACGAGAAATGACAGGTTCCAATTGAAACATTTCTATGTTCTGCATAGAGCGTATCTAACACCTGCAAAGCTTTACCAATATGTCTGGGCAGCGACTGCTCAGTGTCCGCGGTGTGATCTAGAGGGGGCGGACTTCCTGCACATGATGTGGGGATGTCCGAGCTTATGAACATATTGGGAGGAGGTGTTGGATCTCTTAAGCAGTATCAGTGATCGGATATTAGACTTCGAACTGGGTACTTGTCTACTGCACTGGTTCCCGCACACTGCTAAAACGAAAGTGACCAGCAAATTTCTCGATTTGGGCCTTGTATTAGCCAAACGAGAGCTCACTATGCATTGGAAATCTAGAAGAGGACCTAGGGTGGGGGATGGAGGGCGGAGTTACATAAATAGGCGCGGAGTGAGGGCATCCTTAGATTGTAGCAAGCCTTACGAACAAATAACGAAAAAGCACACGATGCGGCTAGGGCGTGGGAGGCCCTAGTCGCAGCACTCCAAGCTCCAGACACAGAATCGGAGGAGGGTTCAATTGAAGAGGAACGGGGGATCCTAGCTACCGCATCTGAGTAAGTTGTTTGAACCACCACAGGCAAGTGGCAGTGACGTGAATGTTTTTTTTTTGTTTTGTTTTTTTTGCCTTAAGGCCCCTAGTGCTATATGAACAAGGTTTAATGGCGGCCCCGTACTAACTATAGAAGCATGTAATTGGTCATAAAGTAAAGGTCTCGTAGGTGCACTGGTGGTAGGGGCGGAGGGAGGGGGGCGGAGGGGACTGGGGGAAGCAGTGAGGATTATAAAGTATTGGAAACGATGATGTGTTAATGATGCTGCATATGTGACTGTTGGTAGAAAATCAAGATTTTTTTTTTTTTTTTTTTTTTAAATGGGCGTCGACTCCGTTGTTAGATTTTTTTACCGCAGAGGGTGAGAATGGAGTTAGTAAGAGTAGAATCAAGAGGTCCATGTGTATTTATCTAAGTAAGATATTACTGCTAAAGGTATAGGTACCCAGGGAGGTGGGTGGGTGCATATGAATCTACAGCTCTACATGCCAAGAACAGATGCATACTGGGTAAGTAGCATTTTCCTTTGGAGGCATGTGAGCTGTAGATCACATGCTTTGCATAGACTATACAGCAGTAATCTCCGAAAGCAGTGGCTAACCTGTTGCTGTCGTTTGAAAGAGTGTACGAAGAATTGCCTGGCGTACATTAGCTTGTTGTTTTGCTAACATCTATACAGTAGTGTTTTGTGAATGTTTGAAGTGTAGACCAAGTTGCAGCTTTACAGATGTCAGCTATGGAAATGTTTCCTGAGAAAGCCAAAGAAGTCCCCAGTTTGCGAGTAGAATGTGCTTTAGGGGGAATTGGTAAAGTCCTATTTGCTTTTGCATAGCATGTTTGAATACATCTGACTATCCACAACAAAGTTGTTTTGGTTTAAGAAAAGGTTTTTTCCTTTCTATGTAATAGAGTAACGATCGTTTAACATCCAAGGTGTGTAGAGCACGTTCTGCCACAGAATCTGGTTGAGAAAAGAACACAGGTAACTCAACAGATTGGTTGATGTGGAAGGTAGAAACTACCTTGGGTAGAAATGTAGGGTTAGTACGAAGAACCACTTTGTTTTGGTGTACTTGTAGAAATGGTTCTTCTATGGTTAGTGCTGAAGCTCACCCACTCTCCTCAGTGATGTGATAGCAATGAGGAAAGCAATTTTCCAAGTGAGAAATTGCAGTTCACATTTATGCAATAGCTCAAAGGGTGGACCCATTAATCTGGTAACAACAATATTAAGATTCCACACGGGGCAGCCTTAATAACTGGCACTCTGAAAAGAGACAGATGTTGTCTATTCTGAAGGTATGCGGCTATTGCAGCAAGGTGTAAGAGTATAGATGTGTACGCTAAATTTGACCGTTTTAAATGCAGTAAATAGCAAATTACATTTTGAACTGAAGCATCAAGCGGGTTGATATTGTTATTATAATAAATACCAAACCGTTTCCACTCTGCTGCATAGCAAGCTCTTGTAGTAGGTCGTCTAGCTTCTTTAATAATGTTCATAAAGTCTGGCGGAAGATTCGGATAGCCAAACTATGACTTCAGGTACCAGATCACTAGTTGAGATGTGTGGGATCTGGGTGTCTTATCTCTCCACGGCTCTGCAAAGGAGATTGGATGCGACATGTAGTTTTTGATGCGGGACTACTGAGAGCTCCAAAAGGGTGGTGAACCAAGGTTGACTGGCCCATGTGGGAGCTACTAGGATTAGCGTGAGGGACGTTTGCCTGAGCTTCCGAACCGCTAGTGGAATGAGTGGGAGAGGCGGCAAAGCGTACGCAAACATCCCTGACCAGTTAATCCATAGTGCATCACCTTAGTACAATGGGTGTGGATGCCTGGAGGCGAAGTTTGGGTATTTTGGTGTGTGGCAAACAGATCTATGTCTGGGAAGCTCCCCAGAGCGAAAGGAGAACCTGAGGGTTGAGTTCCCACTCGTGATTCTGTTGTGTCTGCCTGCTGAGCAGATCTGCAATCTGATTGTCTACTCCTGGAAGGTGTTCTGCTAGGAGATACATTTTGTGATGTATGGCCCACTTCCAAATGGCCTGTGCAAGGTGTGGCAGTTGGAGAGTGTGTGTCCCTCCCTGTTTCTGTATATAATACATGGCTGTCACGTTATCTGTGCGTATAAGGACAGCTTTGCCTATAAGGTGAGTTTGAAAGTCTGAGCGCTAGAAATAGTGCTAGCAGCTCTAGGTGATTTATGTGAAGTTGCTTTTCCCGCTGACTCCATATGCCCTGAATTGTGTGAGTTTGGAGATGAGCTCCCCAACCAGTGAGCGTTGCATCTGCTGTTAGCACTGTCTGTGGAACTGGGTCAATAAAGGGATGCCCTTTGGAAAGGTTTTGTGGATTCCACCATTGCAGAGAGTGATGAGCGCAGCCGTCAACCAACACTAGATCTGATAATGGACCCCGAGACGGATTCCACTGACCTGCTAAACATTCCTGAAGGGGACGCGTTTGAAGTCTTGCATAGAGAACTATTAGGATGCAAGACGCCATCATTCCCAGTAGCTGCATGAATATCTGAGCTGGTAATGAGTGGTGGGGCTGAGACTGGGAACTTAGAGCCTGAATGTTGCGGATTCTGGCTGGATTGGGACAGGCTGGAGCTTTTTGTGTATCTTCATCATCATCGTGCTTCAACACCCTGCGCATGCTCCGTAAGATCTTCCGATGGATCCCCACCAAAACCAGGAAGACGGTCACCCAGGCACTCGTCACCAGCCGACTGGACTATGGAAACACCCTCTACGCCGGAACCACAGCCAAACTACAGAAAAGACTCCACCGCATACAGAACGCCTCCGCACGACTCGTCCTGGACATCCCCCGACACAACCACATCTCCGGCCACCTGAGAGACCTGCACTGGCTCCCCGTCAGCAAGAAGATCATG
The DNA here is from genome assembly GCF_964204655.1 of Triturus cristatus. Classification (NCBI taxonomy): domain Eukaryota; kingdom Metazoa; phylum Chordata; class Amphibia; order Caudata; family Salamandridae; genus Triturus; species Triturus cristatus. The sequence goes on from NC_140588.1 coordinate 925,717,778, forward strand.
TTCCGACTCCTCACCCATGCACACAAGGCTCTCCACGACCTGGGCCCAAAGTACCTCAACAACCACCTGACTTTCTACACGCCCACCCGCCAGCTACGATCGACCTGCCTCGCCCTCGCCGCCGTACCACGCATTCGCAGAGCCACCGCCGGAGGAAGATCCTTCTCCTACCTGGCAGCCAAGACATGGAACTCCCTCCCCATACGCCTTCGGCTGACCCAGGACCAGCTCTCCTTCAGGAAGCAACTCAAGACCTGGCTATTCGAGCAGTAGTGGACGCCTCCCCCCAGCGCCTTGAGACCCTACCGGGTGAGTAGTGCGCTATACAAATGATAGGATTGGATTGGAGTGGTGTATCGAGAGAGGCTCCCAAGTACGTTTGCGTGTTGGATACATGACTGACAGATTTACTGTGAATCCGAGACCGTGGAGCAGCTGTACTGTTTTGTATGTTGTAGACACTTTGCTTGTGAACCGGCTTTGATGAGCCAGTCGTCTAAGTATGAGCACAAGTGTATGTGTTGTCTTCGCAGATGAGCTGCAACTACTACTAGGGATTTGGTTCATTCTCTGGGAGTAGTGGTGACTCTGAACGGAAGCACTTTGAACTGGTAATGTTGTCCCGCTACCACAGACCTGAGATATTTACGATGAGCAGGATGTATTGGAATATGGAAGTACACATCCTTTAAGTCTAAAGTAGACAAAGTCGCCTTGCTGAAGGAATGGGGCTCTTGTTAGAGTGTCACCATGTGAAAATGATCTGATTGGATATACAGGTTTAGGTCTGAGAGAGCCGTCCTTTTTGGGTATGACAAGTATTAGGAGTATACTCCAGTCCATTGATACTGTAATGGGACTGGCTCTATAGCTCTTTCCTGCAAATGAGAGATAATTTCTTGTTTGAGTAGGTTGACATGCTCTGGTGACATTGTGTGTGATCTTGTGGAAATGTTTGGGGGATTGTCGGTAAGCTCCAGGCAATAACCAGATCGGATAATTTCAAGAACCCATCTGCCTGAAGTTATTGTATTCCAACCCAATGGCGGAAAAAAACAACCCAACAATAGAGTCGATGCCCATGCGCATGTCACCAAAAGGAGGAGTCACCTACCTTGAGACTGGAAAAGACTTCTTCGAAGAAAAACAGTACAGTAAAGTGCAAACACCCGAACCCAACACTAGATGGCAGACTTATGCAAAGCATGTGAGAAAAGCATGTGAGCTACAGCTCACATGCCTCGAACACACTTTTATAGCTTTTTCAACACTAGATTTCTAATGACACTCTGGCTCGCCCTCCTGGAATCTGAAAAGGCCTTTGATACGGTCGACTGGTCCTTCTTGGCCGCACTGCTGGAGCGGATGGGGCGGAGTCCCAAGATTCGCTGGTTTGTTGGTGCCTTGTATTCTGAACAGCAAGCACAGACACTAGTAAATGAGGTCCTTTCACATCCACTTTTAATTCACTGGGGCATCAGGCAAGGCTGCCAGTTATCGTCGCTCCATTTTGCTCTTGTGATGGAGCCCCTGGCACAACTGATGTGCTGTGATGCCAGAGTGGCGAGGTGGGAGTAGGCGATGAAGACAAAATCCCATTATATGCAGATGATATCTTGCTCTAACCTCCATAACCCTGGTCCCTGTTGTATGGAAATATTCGCTTTATATAAGCAGACTTTGAGCATTCGGGGGAACCTGAGGTAGTGCCTCATGGTTCCACCTGGGCAGGGGTAATAAACTGTTGTGGTGAGCACTGATGCCCCTAAGCACCACTACATTTAAATATTTAGGGATCCACTTCTATAGAGATGGTGCTGAGATGTAGGAACTCAATCTTAATTCCTTTTAAACCAGAAGACGAAGACTGAACTCCTTTGCTGGGGCGCATTGCCACTACAGATGCCTGGGAGAGTGGCGGTGGTCAAAAGAATGACACTCCCTAAGTTCCTCTATGTCCTCCAAAATTTCCCTCTTAGTATCCCTGACCACTGGTTCCGCTGTCTGGCCTCCACGTTTTTCTCCTGCCACTGGATTTGCCGCCCCCCCACGTACAGCTCATGAAAAGCTGAAGTCTGTTTACAATGTGGGTCTTGGCATGGCAGACTCCCAACTTTATTAAAGAGCCACTCAGCTACTGATTCCCAATGACACACTGACCTGGGGGCTAGAACGACCCAGCTTACGATATTAAACTCCCACTTCGTATGTTTGACCATTTGATGGCCATCTTCTATGACAATTCCATCACCAACACTCTTTCTGAAATCACTGCGGTGGTCCTACAAACCTGGTGGGAGGCACCTTGAGTATGGGGTGGGGGAAAGTTTTGAACTGCCAGACCCCGCAGGGGAACACACATCCAAGCTGTCGGGTTTTGCCAAGTGGGACAGGAATGGTATTACAACCCTTGGGGATTGGGGACGTTGCAAGTGCGTTTCGGGCTCTCAAGACACACTTCTCTCTTCCCAACACCCAGTATCACAAGTATTCACAACAACGGAACACCCTATAGACATACAAGTCCCAGATATCCACCCTCCCTGAACATAGCCCCCTATAGGCCAAGGTACTGATGGGTGTATTGGAGAATGGGGGCATATACCAGCTGTACCATACTTTAGTGAGAAACGCCCCAGATAGTTACCCATTCCTCAGACAGAAATGGGAGGGTAGGACAGCTAGATGATACTGACTGGACCTTAACGCGACTGGCCACCGATGAAATAGCGAAATCCTCAAGTCCATGCTTTATACAACTAAACTATCTTCATGCCACCTATCTCACACCACTTTGGCTCTTGCAGGCCAGTAGTCACCACCCCAGTGTGTCCCCGATGTCCCTGAACCAGCGCAGACTTCTTCCACATAGTGTGGCAAATCCCCCCACCGATAGCCACCTACTGGCAGCGAAATATGACTGCCCTAACTCAGATACTACACCCATTCAGGCACTTCTAGGAGCCTTGGACAGGATCCAGAGCTCTCGGGAGGACCAATGTCTGATTGGAATGGAAACTTTGGTGGCGAAATGTGACATTTCCTGAAAATGGTGATACGACTACTTGCTCACCCGTAGGGAATGGCGCACTGGAATGGACTGGTGTGTGCAACTGGTAAAACTAATCTACCTAGCCAGGGGTTGCCCCCAAAAACAATCCCGGGTTTGGGGCAATTGGCTGGATTATTATGCTTTAGACGATTGATCTCTCCAGTATGTATTGCTGGATTACAGGCAGGTAGAGTGGGGTACTGGTGTCCTAGTTTGAGTTATTGTTAAGTTATGTTGATTGCAAACTAAAAGTCAATAAAAATGTTTATTAAAAAAAACCTATACCCTACATGGTAACGGAGTAGCAACAGAACAATGAGATAATAAAGCCAGATGTGATAGGTGCTCAAATAGCTCATGTAATGGAAATAAGCACTAGAGTTCTTTGAGAAACAAATTATCGGAGCATAATCAATCCAATCCACATTAAAATAATGTGGACCTGAAGATAATAGAAGCAATTGGAAATAAGTTATTAAATCATTGCCAATGATGTTTCTCTAAAGAGCTGCAAAACATGAGAATGCAAGTGCATTTTTGACAACATTGCTATGACGAATGACCTGTGTCAACTCCCTTTAAGTTTAGTAGGCACTAAACTATTTGGGGGTAACTTGGCTGATATTATTGAAGGCAATGATGATGCACTGATTTTTTTTTTTTTTTTTTTTTTTTTGAAACCGTTTATTGCAGTTTATAGAAGTTACAGGTATGGGCCTACAACCACACGGCCGGCCGCTAGAGCATCAAAAGCATATTACATATATACAGCAAAAAATTCTCAGCGGTGCACAGTAGGAATACAGGAGTGATCAATGGTGCAGGCCTCACAGCTCCATGCCCACAGTACGGTTCCATTTTCTTAATACAAAACAACATAAACAAACCACAACCGCAAGGCAACCCTCGATCCAAAGTGACAACACGTGCTCCATAAGTGGGGGATCCAAACCAGCAGCAAAAGTCGGAAGAGGGGGACGGGAGTAGATCAGGGACTGGGGGACCGCGCGCCCGCGGCCAAGGGAGGGGCGCCATCTAGGGAGACGGAGCCGGCGAGGCCGCCGGTAGCAGCGGCGGCTCACAAATACCCCCGCGGTAGGCGTTCCAGGGGCCCCAGAGTTTCATCCACGCCCCAGGCTTACCCCTCGCCACATACACCACCTTTTCACGAAACATACACCAATCCATATGTTCTTTCCAGGCAGACACCGCAGGGGGCCTCTGGGATCCCCACAATTGGGCAATATCACGCTTGGCTATCATGTATCCCAGCGTCACCCACCGCGCCTGCGGGACCGAGTAGTCATTTGGTTCCCAGACATTCAGCAAGCATCTTCTCGCTTCAGGCAGCAGCGCGACACGCGTAACCATTCGTAGAACCTCGTGCACACCACGCCAGAATCGCTCCACCTTCGGGCACTCCCACAGTATATGCATGAAAGTCGCCAACGCACCACAGCCACGCTTACACATTCCATCACCGGCAAAACCCATACGTAAAAGCCTTGGCCCCGTCACATAGACCCGGTGAAGGATCTTGAGCTGGACGAAACGAAGGCGAGCCGGGATGGCCACCTCTTTCGGAGAGGCCACCGCGGAAATCCAATCCTCATCGTCCAGCTCCAGCCCGTCGGCAACCCACGCCTCGCGGAGACTAGTCAGCAGACACGATCGATCGTTAATCAATTTTTTGTATATGAGGGAGATCGTGCTGTCCGGGACATGGCCATCTAGCACTCTGTCCTCCAGGGGGGAAGACTCCGGAATGGATGCAACATCCGGGAAGACGGAGCCCAGCGCATGGCGGACCTGTAGGTACCGAAAGTACTCACTGCCCTGCAGCTGAAACTCCGCCTGCAGCGTCTCAAAAGTTTTGAATCCCCCCCTCGTCCAGAGATCCCCCACCGTGCTGATTCCGATCGTGTCCCACTTTTCGAAGCCCTTCGACGTCCACAGGGAGCCCAATCTATGCACTGATTTTTAATCCTCAATAAATGTCGGAGGGAAAATTTAGCTATAATAATCATGGAACATTTTGGCAAATTATTAAAGCAAATTCTGAACTACCAAAAATTACATCAGAAATTATCTGTCAGACAGATGTTATGACTGCAATAAGAAATTCAGCACAGACATAACGAAAAGTTTCTTACCTGTCGGTGTAGTTTTGCAGCTTGAAGATCTTTCTGGATTCACTATGCTGTGCATTATTCCGCGATCTTGTGGTTGGGTCCGGATTCGTAGTCTTTTCTTTGTTTTTTTTTTTTTTTTTTTTTGTAGCCCAGGTGGGCGTCGACGTCCACCATTTGGTGCACCTCCCGTGACGTCGTCGTGCTTCCTGCGGAAGTCCCACCTTTGGGGCGCCATCTTCGGGTTCTTTTTTCCCTGTTTTTTTTTTTTTTTTTTTTAACCCTAGGCGATTGATTAATCCTTTTGTCCATATTTCTGTACGTATCCACCTTTTTTGATCCTATCCATTTCACCCCCTCTTCCTCCAGCCTCATCTTCCTGGCGGAGGTGGGTGGGTTCGCTAGTGAATCCAGAAAGATCTTCAAGCTGCAAAACTACACCGACAGGTAAGAAACTTTTCGTTTTGCAGCGTGAATCTTTCTGGATTCACTATGCTGTGCATAGATTTTGTAGCGGTTTTCCTATTTTTGTGGTGGCTGGGTGGAAGATGATCGCTGGTCGTTGAAAATGTGTTGTAGCACCTTCTGTCCGACCTGTGCTTCCTTATTCATTTGAATGTCCACGCAGTAGTGCTTTGTGAACGTGTGCACAGATGCCCAAGTTGCTGCGAGACAAATGTCTTGGATGGGCGTGTTTGCCAGGAAGGCAACTGTGGCCCCCTTCTTCCTTGTGGAGTGAGCTTGTGGCCCCTCCGTTAGCTCCTGTCCCGCCTGTTTGTGACAGAATTGGATAGTGAGGGCAATCCATCTAGCGATGGTGCCCTTGGTCACTGGTCTACCCATGAAGCTAGTAGCAAAGGACACAAACAGCTGCTTCGACTTCCTGAGTTCTTTGGTTCTTTCAATGTAGTGCATCACCGCTCTTCTGGCATCGAGGGTGTGCAGGGCCTTTTCTGCATTTGTAGTCGGGTTTTGGAAGAAACTCGGTATCTGTATACTCTGATTCATGTGAAACGCCGACACTACCTTGGGCATGAAGTGTGGGTCCGTCCTCAGGACTACCCTGTCCTTGTGAATTTGAATGTAGGGCTCCTGTAGCGTTAGTGCTTGAAGCTCGCTCACTCTGCGTAGTGAGGTTATGGCCACTAGAAAGGCAGTCTTCATCGTCAACATTTGTAGATTGGCCTTGTGAATGGGTTCAAACGGCGCCTTCATGAGCTCCGTCAGAACCACGTTTAAATTCCATGCCGGCGGCGGCAACCTTTTCGGGGGTGCCATTCTTTTGGCTCCCTCCATGAATCTCTTCACCACCTGCGAGCTGAAGAAACTTCCACCCTTCTCACCTCTGGTGTAGGCAACGATCGCTGCTAGGTGCACCCTTAGGGAGCTCGAGCAGAGGTTACTCTTTAGAAGGTGTGTGAGGTACCTCAGCACCGTTGAGTCTCTTGTCATTCTGTTGTGCAGGCCCTTCTTCCTGCACCACACCGTGAATCTCTTCCACTTTGCGCTGTAGCACTTTCTTGTAGTAGGTTTCCTTGCCTCCCGTAGCACTCGCATAGTGCTCTGAGGTAACCTTAGGTGTGCGAACTCTAGGTCTTCAGGAGCCATGCTGCTAGGTTGAGGGTCTCTGGCTCTGGGTGCAGGACCTCCCCGTTTTGCATTGAGAGCAGGTCTTTTCTTCGCTCGAACCTGTACGGATTGCCTTGCGCCATTTCTTGAATCTGTGAGAACCATGTCTGCCTCGCCCACTGTGGGGCCACCAGGATCAGAGTCATGTTGCTGGTTCTGCACTTGTCGAGCACTCTGTGCAACAGGGGTATCGGTGGAAAGGCGTAGGCAAATGTCCTCGACCAGCTTATCCATAGGGCATTTCCCTTGGATTGCTGATCTGGTTGCCTGGACGCGAAGCTTTGGCATTTTGCATTGTGGCGTGTTGCAAAAAGGTCTATTGTGGGAGTCCCCCATCTCCGGAAGAGTTTCTCCGCTTCCTGGCCATTGAGCTCCCACTCGTGCGATGCTGAGGTCTGCCTGCTTAGCCAGTCTGCCTCCACATTGTCCTTCCCCGGTAGGTGAATTGCCAGTAGATCTATCCTGAGAGGTATGGCCCATCTCCAAATCTCCTGAGCTAGGGATGAGAGGGGAAACGACTGTGTCCCCCCTTGTTTGTTGATGTAGAACATCGCCGTGGTGTTGTCTGTCTGCACCAACACCCTCTGCCCGCACAGGTGTCTCTGGAATGCCTTCAGGGCTAGCAGTATTGTTTTCAACTCGAGGTAGTTGATGTGGCGGACCGCGTCTGCCGGAGCCCATAGACCCCTCACTCTGAGGTTGTCCATGTGCGCTCCCCATCCCATCTGCGATGCGTCCGTGGTAATGGTCACTGTTGGGCTTGGTGGTGTCAGGCTTCTCCCTGTTGTTATGTTGTCTCTGTTCCACCAAGTTATCTCCTCCTGCACTGCGTGCGTAACAACCACTAGATCCTCCCAACTTCCGTTTGCTTGTGACCATTGCTGTTGCAGCCATTCCTGGAATGGTCTCATGTGCAGGCGTACATTCGGCACCAGCTGGATACAGGACGCCATCATCCCCATCATCTTGCTCACCGCCCTCACTGTCAGAGCTCGCCCCTTCTGGTAGAGCTGCGTCTCCTTCAGTAGGGCATCTGTCCTCCTGTCGCTGGGCACTACTGTACTCTTGAGGGAGTTGATCTGTGCCCCCAGGAAAATCTTTACCTGCTCCGGTTCCAGCGATGATTTTCCCCAGTGGATGGAAAATCCCAGATTTGTGAGGGTGTCCGTTACGCGTTTTGCGTGCCTCTCGCACTTCTCGTGTGAGTTTGCCTTGACCAGCCAGTCGTCCAAGTAGGGGTATACGTGTATGCCCTGCTTTCGTAGGTGTGCCGCTACCGCCGACAGGCATTTTGTAAAGACCCTTGGCGCTGATTTTAATCCGAAGGCCAGGGTTGTGAACTGGTAGTGTTCCTGTTCGATGTTGAATCTTAGGAGGCCCTTGTGCCTTCTGTTTATTGGGATGTGAAGGTAGGCATCCTTGAGGTCCACGGTGACCATGAAGTCCCCTTCTCTTATCTGTGGCAGTACCTCCTGCAGTGAAGTCATTTTGAACCTTTGTGTCTTGACGAACTTGTTTAGGTACCGGAGGTCCAGTATGGGTCTGAGGTCTCCGTCTACCTTCGGAACCACGAAGTAGTTTGAGTAGACCCCTTTGTTGCGTTCCCTGAACGGCACTGTCTCTATGGCTCCCTTTTGCAGGAGTTTCCGTGTTTCTTCTCTGAGTATTGCCAGTTCTTGGGCCGATCTCTGTCTTCCCTTCGGCTTTCTGTTTGGAGGTCTTTTCTCCAACTCTACGCAGTATCCGTGCTGCACGATGTTCCGTATCCACTTGTCTGTGGTTATGCGCCGCCACTCCTGAAGGTAGAACCTCAGCCTTCCGCCTACCGGTGACGTATGCTCGTAGGCTCCTGGATCTTCTCTTCCCCCTGATGACACCTTTTTGCGCCTCACCCTTGGGGGCCTGACGAGGGTGGGCGTCTTCTTGCGTGCTGAGTCACTTCGAGGAGGGCTGATCGCCCCCTCTCCTCCTTTGGCCACGTCCGTTCCCTCTCCCTCGAAAGGACTGGCCCCGAGGTTGATATTGCCAGCTTTGCTTCTGCTGACTTTGTCCGTGACCTTCGCCCTGCTGACCTTGTTGGAACGCCTGGTGCGACGTCCCCTGTTGGCTTCCACCCCTACCGTAGGGTCTCCTCGAGGGATTTCCTCGTCTCATTCCCCTCAGCTGCAGGGCCCCCATGGACCTCGCTGTCTCGTTCTCCTTCTTGAGCTGGGTGAGCTTCTCGTCCACCGTTGCTCCGAACAGTGTCTCTCCGTTGAAGGGAGTGCCCAGGATGTTGTTCTGCACTTCCGGTTTGAATCCCGAGATTCTTAGCCATGCATGCCTCCTTTCTGTGACCCCTATGGCCATGAGTCTTGCTGAAGTCTCTGCCCCATCCAACGCCGTCTTTATACAGGAGTTGGCGATGTTCTTGCCTTCATCTACCAGGTGAGAGGCTCTCTGGCGGTATTCTTCGGGGAGGTGCTTTACTAGCTCCCCCATTTCATCCCAGTGTTGGTACTGGTGTCTATTTAGGAGTGCATTTGAATTCGCCATGCGCCAGTGCATTGCGGCGTTCCTCTCGACCTTTCTGCCTGTGAGGTCGATTCTCCTGCTCTCTTTATCTGGAGGTGGGCCCGAGGTTGCTGGCACGTTGGCCCTTCTCCTGGCCGTGGAGGCAATGATGGAGTCTGCGGTGACGCTCCCCTTGATGTAAGGTGGGTCCAGGGAGGAGTGTTTATACTTTTTCTCTGTCCTGGGCGTGATCGACCGACAGGTGGCAGGCTCCTTGAAGGCTTCTCTCCCCTGGTTCATCACGCTTTGTAGCATGGGGAGGAACTGGCTCCTAGTCTGGATGGGGAGCAGTGTTTCGACGAGAAAATCTGCTTTCGGCCTCTCCTCGTCGAGCTTGACGCCGAAGGCCATTGCTGCGCTCTTCACCACCATATTGTACACCCCGATGTCGTCTGGTGGCGAAGGCCTCGAGGGGTACGTGTCCACGGCCTCCTCCGGGTTTTCGGTGTCGAGATCTTGCCATTCGACGTCGTTGCCGGTAGATGTCGCCGAATCGAAGAACGATTGTTGGTCTTCTTCCTCGGCTTCTTCCTCATAATAGGGCTCCTCTTCCTCTTCGAGGTCCCTTGTCAGCCCTTCGGCGTCGAACTCCTCCTCGACTTCGACGACGTCCGCCGATGAAACCGTTGGAATCTTGAATTCCTTCATCCTGGCGTCGAACTCCTTCTTCCTTTGAAGGATGTTCTCCATTTCGGCCTCGAGCCGCCTCTTCTTTTTCTCCATTTCGGAGATGCTTTCGGCGTCGACCGCGGGCCTTTTCGATGAAACTTGCGTCGACGTCGAACGTTCTTTCTGCGTCGATCGGCCCGTTTCATGGGATGATTTCGACGACCCTTGCCTTTCGGCGTCTTTCTGCGCCAGGGAGTCCTTTTGTAAGGATCCGCTGGGCCTTTTGTCCGAAGTTCCCCCTTTGGACGTCGAAGTTTTCGGCGCCGGGGCTCCCTTCGTGGACCTTGACTCAGTTTTTCTCGAGTCACCCTCGTGTTTTCGAGGTGTTTTTTGATTTGCGCTCGACGATTCTCTTACCTCGTCTTCTTTCTTCTTGTCGGTCTCTACGACCGTGAAGTTTTCGGCTGCCTCGGCGACGTTGTCCTCGTCGTCCGTGTCGAGGCCCAGCGCGTAGAGTGTCGGGGGTTTTCCTTGGCCCTCCATGTTGGCGTTGGCTCTCCTCTGCCTCTCTCTCACCCTGAGTGTCTTCGGCGCGAAGACTGAGCAGGCGTTGCAGTCGATACTCTGATGATCCACCGGTAGGCAGAGGTTGCAGACCGGATGCAGGTCTTTCTGCGCGAACTTGTGGTGGCAGTTTGGGCAGAACTTGAATGGCGTCTTGTCCATTTCGCTCAGGGTCTCTGAGCGTGCATTCTCCAAGGTTGTCGAAGAAAAAGGCTCGCTGGTCTTCTTTCTTCGCGTTCCTGTCGAAATTGAATATGCTACTTACCAGTATGCATCTGTTCTTGGCATGTAGGGCTGCTGACATTCATATCTGTGCATAGATCGCCGCCTAGTGTTGGGTCCGGATGTTTGCACGTTGTTGTCCTGGAAGAGTCTTCGAAGTATCCTTGGATAGGTGACTCCTCCCCTGGACTACAGTGCGCATGGGCATCCTCTCCATCCTCAGATTGTTTTTCGCCATTGTGGCAGTGATGGAGTAGATACAGAAAGTGATGACCATGCTTGCAGTAATTCTGAGAGCTGCAGCTGCGACAGGCGCCGGGGAGGAGGGAGGGCGATATGAATGTCAGCAGCCCTACATGCCAAGAACAGATGCATACTGGTAAGTAGCATATTCAGTTCGAGGCATGTGGGCTGCTGAATTCATATCTGTGCATAGAATACATAGCAGTGCCCTCTATTAGCGGCGGCTACCCGTGCCAGCTGCAGCGGTCTGAAAAAGTGTTTTGAGAACAGCCTGTCCTACAGCTGCCTGCTGTTTTGACTGCACATCTACGCAATAGTGTTTTGTAAATGTGTGTGTAGTGGACCATGTGGCTGCTCTGCATATATCATGCAGGGGAATATTTCCTAGGAAGGCCATGGAAGCCCCCAACTTACGTGTTGAGTGGGCTCGTGGTGGAATAGTTAATGTGCGTTTTGCCTTTTGATAACAGATTTGAATACACTTAACTATCCATCTGGCTATCCCTGCTTTGGAGATGGCGTTACCTTTGTGGTGTGGGGCAAAGGCAACGAACAGTTGTTTTGTCTTCCTGAATGGTTTAGTCCTGTCGATGTAGTACATGAGGGCCCTCCGTACATCTAGTGTATGTAGTGCCCTTTCTGCAACAGTTTGTGGGTTTTGGAAGAAAACGGGCAGTTCAATAGTCTGGTTCATGTGGAACTGTGATATTACCTTGGGCATGAACTTGGGGTTGGTACGTAGTACGACCCTGTTAGCGTGAACCTGAATAAATGGCTCTTGAACGGTTAGTGCCTGGAGTTCACTAACTCTTCTGAGGGAAGTGATCGCTACTAGGAAGGCCACTTTCCAGGTAAGGAATTGAATCTCGCATGAGTGTAGAGGTTCAAAGGGTGGACCCATCAGGCGTGTGAGGACCAAGTTGAGGTTCCACATTGGAGCCGGTGGGTGACTAGGTGGAATGACTCGTTTGAGCCCCTCCAAGAATGCTTTGATGGCAGGCACTCTGAATAGAGAGAGGTGCTGCCTGGTTTGCAGATAGGCTGATATTGCGGTCAAATGGACACGTATAGACGTGTACGCCAGATTGCATCGATATAGGTGTAAGAGATAACAGATGATGTTTTGGATGGATGCGTCCAGCGGGTTGATGTCATTATTTCCGCAATAAATGACGAACCTTTTCCATTTGGCTGCATAGCAAGCTCTGGTAGTGGGTCTCCTGGCCTCCTTGATGATGTCCATACAGTCAGGTGGCAGTTTGAGATAGCCAAACTCTAGGACTTCAGGAGCCAGATCGCCAGATTCAGCTGTTGCGGATCTGGGTGCTGAACCTCTCCATGGTTCTGCGTCAAATGCGCGGGTTTGATCCGCAGCCTTTGATGCGGCACCACGGAAAGTTCGAGGAAGGTGGTGTACCACGGCTGGCGTGCCCACGTGGGAGCAACTAGGACGAGTGTCAGGGAGTGTTGTCGGAGTTTGCGGGCCACTAGCGGTATCAATGGCGCCGGGGGAAAAGCGTACGCAAATCTGCCGGACCAGTTCATCCATATCGCATTGCCCTGCGACTGCGGATGTGGGAATCTGGCGGCGAAGCTTGGGCATTTTGCGTTTTCGCTTGTCGCGAATAGGTCTATCTCCGGATGACCCCACTGCTGAAAGTACGGTTGGAGTACTGATGGGTGTAACTCCCACTCGTGCATTTGGTGGCTGTGTCTGCTGAGCAGATCCGCCATCTGGTTGTCCTTGCCAGGGAGGTGTTCCGCCATGAGGAACATGTTCCTTTGAATGGCCCACTTTCACATGCTCTGAGCCAGATGAGACAACTGTGGAGAGTGTGTGCCTCCCTGTTTCTGTATGTAGTACATTGCGGTCATGTTGTCCGTCCGGATCAACAGGACCTTGTTGCATAGATGTACTTTGAACGCCTTCATGGCTAGGAAGATTGCCATCAATTCCAGAAGGTTGATGTGCAACTTCTTTGTTGTGTTGTCCATAGTCCTTGCACTGTGTAGTGGAGTACATGAGCTCCCCATCCCTGGAGAGACGCGTCCGCTGTCAGTACTATTTGTGGGACAGGCTCTTGGAACGGTCGGCCCTTGCAAAGGTTTTGTGGATTCCACCAATGCAGAGAGTTGTATGCCCGACCGCTCACCAACACTAGGTCCTTTAACTGTCCTTGAGCCTGATTCCACTGACGTGCTAGGCACTCCTGAAGTGGGCGCATATGTAATCTCGCGTGCGGGACTATGAAGATGCAGGAGGCCATCATGCCTATCAACTGCATGAACACTCGCGCTGGAAGTGAGTGATTGGGTTTGAATTTGGAGATCAGCAGTTGTATGCTGTCGATCCTCACTAAATTTGGCTGAGCTGTGGCCGCCAGAGTGTCTATAGTCGCACCTAGGTACTGTTGTACGTGTGCGGGCTGGAGATGGGACTTTGGATAATTCAGTGAGAATCCCAGACTGTGAAGAAGGTGAATGGTGCGGGACATGTGGCTTGCACATTGCTGGGCTGACTTCGCTTGAACGAGCCAGTCGTCTAGGTAGGGGTAGACGTGTATATGCTGCCTCCGTAGATGTGCTGCCACCGTAGCGAGGCACTTCGTGAAAACCCTGGGCGCTGTTGTCACGCCGAAGGGAAGGACTTTGAACTGATAGTGCTGCCCCTGAACAGTGAACCTGAGGTATTTTTTGTGTGAGGGGTGGATGGGTATGTGAAAGTACGCATCCTTGAGGTCCAGTGTGGCTAGGAAGTCTCCCTGCTTGAGAAGCGGAAGGACTTGCTGTAGAGTGAGCATATGAAAGTGCTCTGAAAGAATGTACTGGTTCAGGGGTCTCAGGTCCAATATAGGTCTGAGCGACCCGTCCTTTTTTGGAATTAAGAAGTAGAGGGAGTACACTCCCGCACCCTGCTCGTGGATGGGTACGACCTCTATAGCGCCTTTTAGAAGCATACTTTGCACTTCTTGCTGTAAGAGCGTTAAGTGCTCTGAGGACATAGGACGGCTTCTTGGTGGTATTGTGGGTGGAGTGGAGGTTAACTCCAGACAGTAACCGTATTTTATAATATCTTTGACCCACCTGTCCGTGGTGATGGAATTCCACGTGGACAGGAACCTTTGTAGCCTTCCCCCGACAGGTGTTATGTGGTCGGGAGGAAGGGAGAGGGCGTCACTGCTTGTTCTTGGGGGAGGACCTGGTGTTGCCGTAGCCGCGTCCTCTGCCCTTTGTGCTGGAGCCACGATATCCACCTCGGGTGTTTTTATCATAGGTGGTCTGTGTATTGCCTTTGTTATATGTTTGTTGTGACCCCTGTCCTCTACCTGCTCCCTTGTTTCCGGGGCGACGAAAGGAGCCGCTCCGAAAGGACTGAGTTTGTAGTGCGCCCATGGACTTTGCAGTGTCCGTATCCTTTTTTATCTTTTCGAGGGTGGTGTCAACCTCTGGCCCGAATAAATAGTCGGGGTTGACGGGCTGGTTCAGTATATTGTTTTGTACCTCAGGCTTGAATCCTGAGATCCGTAGCCAGGCATGTCGTCGCAACATGACGCTTGTGTTTATGGCTCTGGCAGCCGTGTCTGCAACATCTAGTGCGCATTTGATGGAAGCGTTCGTTAGTAGCTGTCCTTCTCTGATGAGCATTTCTGCGCCTTCCTTGAACTGGTCAGGGAGATGTTGGAATATTTGCTCAAGTGTGTCATAGTGCGCTCTATCATAGCGAGCAAGGAGCGCCTGAGTGTTGGCTATGCGCCATATGTTGGCAGCTTGGGCGGCAACTCGCTTGCCAGAGGTTTCTAACACCTTGGACTCTTTGTCCGGGGGAGGAGCGTCACCTGTTGTTTGCGAGTGTGCCCTCTTGCGTGCATTCGCTACGACGATGGAGTCGAGTGGTAATTGTCCTCTGATGTAAGTAGGATCCCCAGGTGCTGATCTGTATTTTTTATCAATCCTGGGGTTTATCACTCGTGCCCTGGTGGGTTCTTTGAAAATGTCCTTGGCTGGTTTGAGGACCCCCTTCAACATTGGCAGAGTCTTTACATGTCTTTCTGAGGATGCAAAGGTGTCCATTAGAAAGTCATCTTCGATGGTATCAGAGTGAAGCTGCACCCCATGGTTATTGGCAGCACGTTCGATAAGAGCATTGAACGCTGCAGTATCCTCCGTAGGAGATGTCTTTGCCCCATAGAGTTGTGGATCCTGTGCATCGAGAGGTGCACTGGGGTCTGCAGGGTCGCCCCAAGTTTGATCAGGGTCCTGCTGGTCATCAGGGTCCGTGTCTACATGGTAGGGGACTTGGTCAGCCATGTAGTCCTCCAATGCGTCTGTATCGGAGCGTGTGGGGGAGAACCGGTGTGGATCCTGGTAGGATGAATGGAAGGGTTCATAAAGGAGAGGTTCCGATTCTGCAGGCAACTTCCTTTTTAGTGGGATCCTGAAAGGGTCCAATGGCGGCTCCGAAGTTATCCTTCGGTCCTGGAGAATCATTCTGCCAGTGCCGGCGTCGATGATACGTGCTGGAGACGTCTCAGCAGGTGTGACCGTAGGTTGGGTGACCCGTGTCCTGAGTTGGAACATTTTTGGGATTGTTGACGGAGGCAAGCCGAAGGTAATGTTGGTCGGCACCGAAGAGGCTGCGGGAGCTCCGACCGAACCGGAGCCCGACGTGTCCTGGAGGACAGGTGTGGTTTTGCTGCCTTGCGTCACACCAGGTCGTACTTGGGGCGCCTTCGAGGCTTTGGCACCGGCCAGGCTCGTAGAGGCGGCCGTAGATTTTTTCGGTGCCGGAGGGTCATCGAGTCGGGGTGAAGAGATCACCGTCGAAGTCTTCGATACCTGAGGCTTAGGTGTCGTCGAGGGAGCGATGTGAGACACAGCAGGCGGTACGGCCCTTGGTGTCGTCGGTGCCGGTAGCCGAGCAGGTTTGTCGGTGCCGATGGCTTTTTTCCGTTTGTCGACTCCAACGTCGCCCGCCTCAAGTTCGGCACCGAAGTCCCTCTTGGTGCGGTCGGTGCCGACGCGGTGCGCTGGCGTCGAAGGCCTCGATCCGACCAGCGCTACTTTCAGTTTCGGTTTCGGTGGAACCTGAGCAGCTTTCGGTTTCGGTTTTGTGATAGGGAAACCAGCCTGTTTATGTAGTAATGGCTGCCGCTGAACGTCCGAGGCCGGGCCCGAGGGCGGGGCCGAAGAACTGCGGGATGGGTCTCGGGTAAGGCCCGAAGGCGATCCCTCGACCGGAGCCATAGGCTGTGGCACTGGTGTTTGAACGGTTTGAACAGGTAGGCCTTGTTCATCATTGGAGCTACTTTCTTCGGCCCCGAAGGCCTCCTCGTCGTCTCCTACCTCGGTGTCGTCTTCACCTCTGTGGAAGAGTGACTCGTCTTCCTCGTCCGATCCGGGTTCGTGTTCGGAAACGGGACTGGAGGGCAAGACTTCCAATTCCTCGACGTCCTCGGCCTCGCCGAAGATGTCTGTCGGGGCCGGTGCCGCGTGCTGCGCCTCGAGTCTCGCCGCTCGTCGATTCCGCAGAGTCTTCTTCGAGCGGAACCGGGCACAGGCCATGCATGTTGATTCGTCGTGGTCCGGCGAAAGGCATTTGTTGCACACCGGATGGACGTCGATGTGTGGGTACTTCGCATTGCATACCGGACACCTTTTGAACGGCGTCCTGGATTCCATCGTCGAAGTCGTCGATGGACAGGTAAATGCGAAAGCAGTCGGTGCTGAAAGTTAGTAAACTAACAAATTCTATCGAAACCCGATCGATAAACAGTACCGACGCGAACTAAAGGCCTTTTGGCCTCGAAAAATATTTTCCTAACTTGAGCTAAGATAGCACATCCGAACCCAATGGCGGAAAAAAACAATCTGAGGATGGAGAGGATGCCCATGCGCACTGTAGTCCAGGGGAGGAGTCACCTATCCAAGGATACTTCGAAGACTCTTCCAGGACAACAACGTGCAAACATCCGGACCCAACACTAGGCGGCGATCTATGCACAGATATGAATTCAGCAGCCCACATGCCTCGAACCTGTTCTTTCCTGATGTCTTCTCTTGATTCTATCGATGAAACTCGCTTTTCTTCCTTCTTCCTCCGAGTGAACTTCTGGAGCTTCCCGATGACGATCCAGACCCAACGGCGGAAAAAAGAATCTGAAGATGGCGCCCCAAAGGTGGGACTTCCGCAGGAAGCACGACGACGTCACGGGAGGTGCACCAAATGGTGGACGTCGACGCCCACCTGGGCTACAAAAAAAAAAAAAAAAAAAAAACAAAGAAAAGACTACGAATCCGGACCCAACCACAAGATCGCGGAATAATGCACAGCATAGTGAATCCAGAAAGATTCACGCTGCAAAACTAAAGATTCAGAGCGGAAAAGATGAATCGCAGATTTAATTTGGTCAAACAAAAGACACATGCAGATTCGGATACTGAATTATCACAGTGCATAAAGCAATCCTACATGATAGTTTTATAACCTACAATCAAGGAAATTATTATATTGCTGAGACCAACAAATAGGGACCTGGTGTCAAAGGCTGTGCTCTCTCTTTAATCCTCCACCCCGCAACTCATTGGGGGTGAGAGGTCAAAGCGAAGGGGGGGGCATATGTGGCTGCTCAAGTGCATCACTGTACTGTGTGAGGTGAGCTAGGGGAGCCCCGCAGGGTGAGGCCTTGTAGATGTGGCAGCGGCCCAAAGGTGCATGGAAGACTAGACAACAGGGCCCAGTGGAATCCCTAAAACGCCCTGAATGGACATGACGGAGGCTCCTTCGGCTGGATGATTGTGCGCATGTGACGAAGGCCTGCCTCTTCCCGATGGGCTGCAGCTCTGGACTGTAATTGTAGAGTGATTCACTGCTGACTTGTTAAAACACACATTTATTCAGGCCACCCACCACAAAATATAAAGTAGAGTGCAAAGCCAATACGACGGTGGTCACACATGCCATGTGCTCTGTAGAGTCTCACAGCGACATTGCTTCTGCCATTTGAGACTATTGATGACACGCATAACATCTGGGTTAACCATGGATACCTAAGTTTGAGCAAACAGGGGCAAGCCCTGGTCTGCTTCTGTGAGTGATCCAGTTCTGGCTTGATAAAACATGTATATATCAGCATCACCCACCCAAATATAAAAATAATGAGAGGCCAGTGTGGAGATGGCCACACACCCTGTGTGACCTCACTGCAACTTTGCTTGTTCCATTTGAGACCCTGAGTCTGAGCAAACCAGAAACAAGGCAAGCACAAAAACACCAAGGATCAGCTAAGTAACCCAGAACCTGAGTCAACAGGCATCCAGAAGATACGCCTAAAACAACGGATGATAAACTGAATGTGGTAACTAACAAATTTGATCACTTGACTGAACGTGTCGAAAGACAAAATACAGTCCCCAAGATGGCTAATTTTGAAATGTTGCCTCCACTTCAGGTAGCCCACATTAGGGGTGGTACTAGCCCGAGAGTGGACACACCTTTCTAACTAAAGGGCTCTGGGCAAAGCATCCACTCCTGTGAGGGAAGTAGGCCTGAACGCTAAATTCCGTTCCGCTCGAGGGCTTTGCAAAAATTGGGTAATTTTACGTTCCGCGGAGAACGCGGAATTGCCAAAAAGTCCCATGATCTGCAGCGTCGCAGAATTTTTTGCGTGTTTGCGCTTTCAAAATGTGTGTTCGCGAGATTTCTTCGTGGAACTTTTGCATGCTTGCGGAGATCTTTTACCGTTTTGCGGAGCTTTGCGTAGCGCGACTACGCAAATTCTGCCCACCCTTAGAGGGGAGCCAAATTTCCATACCAAAATCGATGGGCTCTTTGAAGTTCCCTTGTCTTGGAATGCTAATGTGCAGGACATCCTGTGGGAGGGTGTGTAAACACTCTCTGCCGGAGCAGGCTTAGTTTCTGACCTTGTGAGAGCCAAGGCCTTCACCCGTGGGGGCGGGGGGGGGGATCAGAAACTTGTAGCTGTAGGCAGGCAAAAACCAGTCAGTACACCAGTAGCTCGTAGGATTCAGGGGGTACCTCCAAGGTGCCCTCTGGGCGCATGTATTAATAAATTTAACACTGGCATCAGTGTGGGTTTATTGATACGAGTTGTTTGATACCAGACATCCCTATTTTCAGTGCAGTCGTCATTTAGCTGGGGAACTCTTTTCACCAGTGTCCAGCACAGCTTTTGAAAAGGCTTCCCTTATCACTTGTACTGGCAGTAATGGAACTGACCAGCACAGGAGCACATCTGCTCATGCAGTTATGCCCTAACATGTATTATAGTACACCCTGCCCTAGGGCTGGAAGGCTTGCTGTAGGGGTGACTTACCTATATTGCATGCAGTGTTAGGTGACATGGCTCACAGGGATGTGTGACATGTCATGTTTTCACTTTTGTCTACATTAAGACATGCAGCCTGCAATGGTAGCCTTGTTTGTGCTGGGTGAGGGGTCCATTAGTGTAGGAAGTTGGCTCTGTATATACTATACCAAAAAGCGGTATAGTGTGCCATGTTGTGTTCTCATTTTTGTCTGCAGCAAGACATGCAGCCTGCAGTGGCAGTTTGCATTAGCTTGGTGAGACGTCACTTAGGGTGGCACAATTCGTGCTGCAGCTCTTGGGGACTCTCTTTAGTACATCAGGCCCTAGGCACCAGGGATATCATTTACTATGGACGTATAGAGGGTACTAAAGGTGTTGACAATTGGGGAAACAATTGCACAGTTTGTGAAAAGTCTAGCACTGGGGACCTGGTTAGCAGAAAACCCAGTTCACTTCCAGATGAAATTACATCAAACACCATGCAAAAAGTGTGGGCGACCATGTCAAAAAGGCACACTTTCCTACAATCAGACCCTGGAACTTCCCATTAGCATTGTGTGCGATAGCCGTGGCCAAGGGTTCAATTAGAGGTAATCTCTTATGTTCCAACGAGGCCACTGTGATATCCTCCAAGTAATCTGATATTTGTGCTTAATTGAATTGTGTAGCTTGATTACTCATTACTCATCTCTCAATCTCAGAATGCTATTTTAATTTCTAGTCTTTGAGCAGCCATGCCAGGCTATTATTAGGGTGCTCCCCTTCACCATATTGCCTGGCCCATACCTCCTTCCCCAGAAAGCTATCCTCTGTGTCTGCTGCATCTTCAAGCCAGCAACGCTAGGTGCATTCTATTTTTTACTGTATGGTCCGTGTTATTAGCCAGTTTGGCGTTATTTAGCTCAGCTAGCTGGGTACACATCACCTTCATTATTCCACTCTGTTTGGCTATGCAGGGTCATAAACTCCTAACATTCCATGTGTGTACCTTTCCTAGATGTATTTTTCAGTGTCACTATAACAAGGTCTCAATGTTCCCAGTACCTGTTTTATTGATCTCAGCTGAGTGTACGTAGGAAACACTAAGCTGAGGTACCAATAACTGGTTTACGTAACCACTTAGACCACTGACACAGCGGCACAGCCTGATCCACAGCCAGGTAGACTCGTTATATAACCATCCCAGACAGCCAACGGAGAGCAAAAGCAAAACCAACAACTTGTTGCGTTACATACACATGTTGGCGTGGAATGCTGTTCCGCCTGTGGGGATGTGTAGGGGTATGGATTTTAATAGTTTCAACCCCACATTTTGCCCAAACTATTTCATGACCTAAGGTACTGTAGTAAGTAAACTGGCTACTTGCGGCAGTTAGACCCCCACTTTTTGCCCCCTTTATATCTACTAGATTCTGATTTTCGACTGACCATGCACTGAGGCCTGCTAACCAGACCTCAGTGCCGTTGAGCTTTCCCCAAAACAAGGTGTTATCTAATTGTGCTAGAATTGGCCAAGGACTTTAGCATCCATGTGTAGGAAGCTGGCTTTGTATATACTATACCAAAGTGAGGTATAGTGTGCACAGAGTCTAGTGGAACCCCAAAGGTAGGCAGAGGTAAAGTTAGATAAAACCTTACTCTCTATTTGTGGTAGTGTGGTCGAGCAGTAAGGCAGTATCAGAGGACAATGTTAAGCATTTGATGTACACACTCAGCAACTGATGTCACACACACACACAGGCCAATTGGTTTTGTAGAAAAATATTCTTTTAGTTATTTTATTTCCTGGAACCAAGCAAGTCTGGCACAGGTAATTTGATAAATACTTTGTAGTAAATATACAGTTTGAAATGTAATTGTACTTTGAAATGGTTACAGTTTGAATTACTGGTAATGCAATACTGTACATATATTTTGAATCTACTTTGCAATGGAAATTACAGGTAAGTTACTTCTACGTTACTTTCGAGATTACTTTTTCTACTCAGTGTGATATGCCTAGATATCAAACTGGGACATTTCCTAGAGAAAAGTGAAGTAAAATCAGTTTTGCACATTTGTTACTTTTTAGGTTTCCATACAAATCAACTCCACACTTTTTCAGAGAAAAACAGTCAAGGGATTCCTATGGAGAGAAATGAAGTTAACGGTTACCAGGTAGGTAATCGGTCTTTAGAGTTGAGCTCCTGAGTTTAGAACAAGGGTTCCCCCAGGGTCAGGGATGCACTCTTGTTACACCCTCAGCGGCAATAAGGCAGCAGGGTGCAGAGTGCTGAGGCCCAATGTTATCCAATGGGGATAGGGGGCTCCGGTTGGTGGCTGCTGGCAACCACGCCACTGGGCTGTGGGACTAAAGCTCCTGGACTTTAGCTCAGGGCACATGGGGAACAAATAAGCACCAAAGGTGCACCCTCAGCGGCAGTAGGGTGGCAGGGTGCTGTTCGACGTCTGGCGCCTAGTTGGTTTCAATGGGGAACCTCATGTTTGCAAAGGCACTGCAGGCTCGGGGACGGAGGTCTTATGGCTGCGACCACCACTTCGAGAGGTAAGTTGGGAAGTTAGGGGTTGGTTAGGCACCATTGGTTTGAGCACACAAGGCCGTGGGGAGTCAGATGCAGGGGTGCCTTTTGGGGTCGGATATTCTTACCAGCTCCTGGTCGCGGTTAGAGGGGCCTTCTGGATTTAGGCTACAGGTGTCGGCTGGAGGCTTGAGGCAGGTCAGCGGTCACCGGATTTTGGGTCAGGATCGCCGGGGTGACCTCCTCGTGGTGTTTGCCCACTCGAGCTCGGGCTGTGGACAACGGGTGCCGAATGGGGTGGATTTGCGGTGTCCTGCTGGAGCCAGAAGTTGAAGGGGAACAAATGCAGTGTTCACGGGAGACAAAGTCTTTGTGCTTGAAGGCAGGCAGGTCCTCTGGGATTTTCGAGGTTGGTGGCTGCAGGAAACACCGGGATTTCGCAAGAGCAGGTTCGAGGTGGAGACCGGCTGGTAGGGCTGGGGCCAAGTCAGTGGGCGCGTTCCTCTTGTTAGCTTCAGCACGGCTGTTCGATCTTCTTTTCCTGTTGCCGGTTCTTGTCTGAGGAAGCACGGTTCAGGGGTGCCCCTGAATACTAGATTTAGGGGCGTGACAGGTAGGTAAAAAGCAGGAACCAATGGGTCCCTTCCCTGGGGTGGGTACACCCACTATTCTGCCACTCTCCAGTGGGAGGGGGGACATGAGCTTGTCCCTGATTGGCTGGGTCCCCCCATCTTCAAGATGGCGGGGACTCGACGTTGTGCTTCACCTCGCCTCCCCCACCTTAGGGGTAGAGTTCACAGAGGGCACACCTCTCTTCCTCACTTGTTTTTCCCGACAGATCTCCCGCCCAAAGTGGGGGGTAGAACCAGTGGGGACCAGTTGCTAAAGGCAGCAAATTGTCTGGAGAGGCTCACAAAAGCGGCATGCCTTTGAAGCTTCTCCTTCGTGAACCCTGCCCATCCTGGGGGAGGAGGTTTGGCACCTCAACCCAGGATGTGCATTGTTTCAGGCCCCTGAGAGCAGCAAGCTCTCGTCCCAGAGGTCCAGAAACATGTCTGGTGGTGGCAGCCTGCGCAGCCACTCAGTCAGGTCACTGGAAGTTGGTAGAGTTTCAGGGGGCATCTCTGTCGTACATTTTACATTAAATCCCACACTGGCATCAGTGTGGGATTTAATGTCCTGAGAAGTTTGGTACTAAACTTCCCAGTCTTCGGTGGAGCCATTATGGTGCTGTGGAGTTCGTAATGACTAACTCCCAGCACCATATACTCTGAATGGCAGCACTGCACTTACAGTGCCCAGGAATGGCCTTGGGCACTGTAGAGGTACAGGGCTCATGCTCCTGTACCCTCACCACTGGCATAGGGCACCGAGCTAGAGGGGTGACTGATGTATGCCAGGGCAGTGGTTTCTGGGCATGGCACACAGGGATTTGTGCCATGTAGACTTTGTTCTGCACCAAGGTACTCAGTCTGCATAGGCAATTTGTGTGTCGGGGGACAAGGCCTCTAAGGATGGCACAATAAGTGCTGCAGTCCTTAGGGGCCTTCTCTGGTCACAGTGCCCTGGGTACCTGTGGCACCATTTACAAGGGGCTGACCTGTGGCCAGAGATGCCAATTGGGTTTAGGCATCAATGCAGTTTTAGGGAAGGAACACAGGCCCTGGGCACCTGATTGACAGGAACCCAGGGCACACTCAGTCAAAGCACCTCAGCAATTCAGCAACAAGCATTGGCATAGCCAATAGGTCTTGCTTTTGGGACCTTATAAGTATTTAGTTATGCGGCACAATATCCTTGGGGCAACAACATTAACTGTTGCATGGTTAAACACTTATAAGGTCCCAACGGCAAGACCTATTGGCAATGCCAATGCATGTTTTCAAGCTCATCAGAACAAGCGTTCGGAGACCTCAGTTAATTAAAGAGGCGCGCGCCCTCCTGATGAGAGTTGAAAACACTTCAGCCTGAAAGGACGGGCTGCTACATGTCCAGAGGGCCTTATCAACCACTCCACACCGTGCCCTTTGAATTACAAGTAAACAGCCCTGCCGAAAATGGCTCACTGGTAAAAAGGAAAGAACATAAGTAAATGCACCATGATCACTACTCTAAAGCCTTCGTAACGAAACAATGTACATTTACCACTTAGCATTTTAAGGTACTTTGATATTTGTACTTTGGTAGCCACTAGCTTCTGCTTGATGGTCATGTTTTCACACTTGATCTGATGAACCGTGACGAGCGTGTCAGTACAGATCTCATCCAATCAGAAAGAGACGTTCCCTTCCAGGTTGTCCTGCATTCTTTAGTTAGTTAACCCCGAGTGACGCAAGTGTGCTCTATCTATCCTGTGTTATCACAGTTCATTGTTTTAGGAGCTTACTGCTAGACTACGCAGACACGATGGGTGTCTGAGAGGACCCCAGTGTGTCCAGACTGAACTGGCACGTGTAAACAAGTCGACATCAACATGAAACATGACGACATTTCGTTCTGTGCCCGTCTGTCTGTCGTGCCAGTGATAATGGACACTAAGAACACTGCTGCATGTGCGCAAGCGTAGTCTTTGTTTACGCTCGCATGTTGGTGTTTACATTTGTATTTTGATATACTATTATGAAATGGACACGAGCAGACGCATGTGTAGCGTTCGTGCCCCTTTCATATGTGTCCTTCCACTTGTAACGAGCCCTTGCTCATTGGAAGGTGTTGTGTATATATTCAAGTGGGGTGAAATGTATGCAACACTTGTGTGTTGGCGCTTGGGAGTAATGTTGCTGAACCTTACTTGACAAGACATGCCATTTTTAGGTCTCGCTGAGTCAGCGCGCATGTGCTGCTCGGAGAGACTTTAGTAGGTGAGTTTTCAAAGTGCTGCTGAAGGCTGGCGGTTCGCGCGTGCACGCTCGCTTGAACGCAAGCTTGTCGCCAGCCAGCAGCACTTTGAAAACTCACCTACTAAAGTCTCTCCGAGCAGCGCATGCGTGCTGACTCAGCGAGACCTAAAAAGTGGGGGCATACCATGCAAGAAAGAGGGCTGTTAGAAATTGGATTTCTGGTTGGCTAAGGTTTGCACCCAAGCCAGGCAGAAACCACCACTCTAGTCAGGACGATGGAGTTACACTCCTAAAATAACCCCTGCTCACCCCCTTGGTAGCTTGGCACGAGCAGTCAGGCTTATCTTAGAGGTAGTGTGTAAAGCATTTGCACAAAATCAACAGTAATACAATGTAAGCACTACAAATGGACACCACACCAGTTTTAGAAAAATATCTAATATTTTTATATAAACAAGACCAAATACGATAAATATCCACAATACAGTACTTCAGATATAGTTACTTCTCAAAATGTCTTTAAGTTGCAAAATACGTTGAAAAACACAGTTTGTACGAGTCGGAAGCTCGGTCCGAGCCTACCACGATGCTGAAAACAGAGTCTTGCAGTTCCAGCTGACTGCGTCGGTACGGGCCAGCAACAGTGGGACAGATTCGTTCACAGTACCTTTTAGTGTGACCCACACAGCAGTGCGAGTCGGTCTTGGCGTCCGTCTCGGTTGCGATGCAAAGTGGAAGCGGTGCATGGTGCGGTGCCTCTCGATGCGGTGCGAGCAGCGGCTCGGTGACGATCATCCAGACGACTCCGGTGAGACCAAGGCGGGCGGTGCAGGGCAAGGCGGTGCTCGATGCGGTGCTGGCAAGTTGCGATGCGAGCGACAAACTGTTGCCGGGAAGTGACAATGGCAGAGTCAGACAGTTGTGCGTGACGAGTCGTTCACGGGTGTCGAGCCAGCAGCGATCGTGTCGGTGAGCTCAGGCCAGCGAAGCGAGGCGATGCAGGTTGCGAGGTCTCTCGATGTGGTGCAGGCAGTGGCTCGGTAATGGAGTCGGTGAGACCAAAGCTTACGGTGCAGGGCGAGTCGGTGCGGCTTGCGGTGCCTTCAGGGCACAAGGCCAGCGACAGAGTCTTTTGACAGAGTCGGTCGCGGTTCCCTCTTCTCTGTGGCAACTGAAACAGCGGTTCTAGGAGCGGTACCCAGAGGTTGGTGAAGTCTTTACAGTCCCTGAGACTTAACAGGAGGCCAGCTCGGTTCGGGCCCTTGGAGATACTCAGCACAAGTAGAGAAAGTTCAGTCCAGTCCTTTCACTGCCCAAGGCAGAAGCAGCAGCTGCAGGCCAACCCAACCAAGCAACAACACAGCAAAGGGGCAGTACTCCTCCTGGCAGCTCTTCCAGCTCTTCGTCTTGGCAGGTTCCTCGATTCCAGCGAGATCTAAAATTCTTGGGTTGGGGTCCCAATATCCATACCAAGTTTCTCTTTGTTCTCTGAAGGCAGAGAGGCCTTTGCCTAGTCCAAACTAGTTCTGGTCAGTCCTGGAGCACTCTGTTTACATGACTCCTATCCTTTCACAGTGCAGAGCAGAGACACCAGACGCACCGCAGGAGGTGGAGCCAGCATTGTGGAGGGAAAGCACAGCCCTATTCAGGTCCCAGATGCAACTCCTCCCACCCATCTACATGGAGATCTCTCTATTCAGCCCTGTCTCCGGGAATTCCCCAGCCCCCTGGAATTCCCCAGTCTCTGTCACTCAAACTCCAGACAAGGAATACACAACCTAGCAGAGGCAGGTTTGGATGCTCAGACAAGAAAATACCTACTTTCTAAAAGTGGTATTTTCAAACTCAGAATGTTAAAACCAACTTCACTAAAAGATATTTTATCATTCTGAGTAGAGGCATACTAAACTCGAATTTCTACCATGTTCCCTGGGTCAGTTAGGATTTTAGGATGCAATAATCCAACTGCCCATTCTGGCCCATGGAGAACAGGTAGCCTTGCAATAGTGAAAAACGAAGTAGGCTGTAATTCACTATCAGGACATGCCACACACACCAGGGCATGTCCTACCTTTCTCTCAAAAAGAATTAACACTATTTCAAATATAAACACTACAAAAGGGGACATCTTTCGTACCCATTTATAGAACAAATGAATTGGAATCTCAAGTGTGCCTTTTCAAATTCATGCATCAACTACGATTGAAACATTTATTTTCTAACATTGTTGAATCTCCTGTTAACCAAGAGGGAGGAACTTCATTAGATCTTCGACACAAAAGTACATTTATGGCTCCACTTAGTCATAAAAGTTAGGACTCTTTTGAATTTATTGTAAGAAACGACATTAAAGCCTTATTTCGATCTAAGGAACAATCTAAACCTAACCTCACTATCAAGGAACGTAACACCATTGTTCAACTGGCATCTGACCAAGACATCATGTTCTGCAAAGCTGACAAAGGAGGTGCCCTTGTTGTTTTGGACACAGGCTTTTATACAGAAAATGTTACAGCTCATGTCTCTGATGAAAATGTATACATGCAACTAACATCAGTTCCAACAAGAGAATTTGTTAATGTTTTGAAGTCTATTTGCAGTAATGCTTTAGACAGAGGAACTATTAACGAACGTGATATCAGGTATCTAATTAAGGAAAATCCCAGTGTACCATATCTGTATATGATACCTAAAAGTGATAAATGTGCAGACAGACCGCCCTTTAGACCAATAGTTAGTACTAGGAATTCCATACACGAGCCCATAGGAAAGTATATTGATAGGCATTTACAACCCCTAGTACAAAGTATGAACACTTATCTAAAGGATACCACAGATTTTCTTACTAAATTAAGTACTATTGTGATTGATGAACAAACCGATCTTATCTTATGCACCATAGATATCAAGGCACTGTATACTTCCGTCCCACATGACCTGGGCCTACAGGCCTTAGAGTCATTTTTGATAAACAGTAACAAAAATGAGGATCTAAAAATCTTTTTGCTTGAATTAATGCACTTCACCTTGTATCACAGTTATTTCATTTGGAACAATAAGTATTACACACAACTCTCAGGTACATCTATGGGCAATTGTTCAGCACCTTCGTATGCTAATTTGTTTATGCACAGATTTGAATTGGATCACATCTTGTCACAAGATCATTGGTTGAAGGATTTGGTTGTTTTCTACAGGTACATAGATGACATTTTTCTGATTTGGAAGGGACATCAATCTGAATTGCTTTCTAACATTTTACGTTTGAACACTATTGATGAACGGATACAGTTCACTCACAACATCAGTTCAAACAGCATTTCATATTTAGATGTCAATATTACCTTACAAAATAACCACTTGATAACCTCTGTATACTCTAAGCCTACTGACCGTAACAATTTTTTTACATTTTTCTAGTTTTCATCAAAAATCTCTAAAACACTTACCTTATTCACAACTTTTACGCATCAAGCGTACTTCATCTACTGATGACTTATATCATGAGAACAGTCAACTTTTGATTAACAAATTCAGATAGAGAGCATATCCTGAAACAATTCTGCAAGCAGCTATGGACCGTGCCAAAGCCAAAAGTAGGTCTGAGATTTTAAAATTCAAGACCAGATGTGAAACTTCTGATACTCGAATGGTGTTTGTGTCAAAATTTTCTTCCCAAAGTCATAAAATCAAAAAAATCATTAAAAAATATTGCCCATTAATTCAAACTGAACCTGATTTTAAAGGCATTTTCCATTAATTTCCCATTTTTGCCTATCAAAGAACTGACAACTTACTCCAATTACTTAACAAAAGCACCCCTGCTCAAACATTAAACTACAAGGGCACAGTTCCTTGACATAATTGTGGCAGCTGCAATAACATCATTAGGGGTACTAGCGTGTTGCATCCTTCAACAGGATCACCTATTCAACTACGAGTCAATGCTACCTGTGACTCTAGCAATTTGGTTTAATAATAATAATAATAATAAAACATTTATTGAGCGCATGGCTGCACAGCTGTGTATCCCCGCGCTGATTGCTGAAAAATCTCATCCGCGACAACAGGACGGGAAGGGGCCAGAGTTATTGAGGAAAGAGGTGTGTTTTCAAGTTCACTCTGAAAAGGGTTTCAGAGGGTTCCATTCTTAAATGAATCGGAAGAGCGTTCCAGAGTTTCACTCCTAGAAAACTAAAGGAGCGGCCACCGATTTTAGCTTTTTGAACGCGGGGTAGTTTGAAAAGGGACATTCCTGAAGACCTCAGATGACGAGTAGGGCGATGGATGGTCATGAGGCTTCTTAGGTATGAGGGGCCCTTGTTGTGGGCTATCCTGTGAACATAGCAGAGGCTCTTGAATTTTATTCTTTCCCTTACGGGGAGCCAGTGCAATTTGGACAGTGCAGTCTTGGCCGAGATTCTTTTCGGAAGGCCTAGTACCACCCGGGCGGCTGCATTTTGTACCCATTGCAGCTGGTGAAGTTTTTGGTTAATGCCCAGAAGAAGGGCATTCCCATAATCCAGGTGCGGTGTGATAAGAGCATGTACAATGGTTTTCCTGGCTGTAATAGGTATAAGGTCAATGATTTTTCTAAGGATTCTTAGTGTTCCGATGCATTTGCCAATGATCTTGTGGACTTGGGATTTACCTGAAAGATCCGAGTCGATCATGATCCCGAGGTTCTTGACTTTCTCAACCGGTTGAGGACATTCGCCAAGCGATGTAGGCCACCATGCTTGAGACCAAAGGGAGGTGTTGTTCCCAATCACAAGCACCTCAGTTTTGTCACCATTTAGCCGGAGGCAATTACTGTCCATCCACCTAGCGACAGCAGTCATGCACTCCGAGAAGTTTGAGGCATACTTGTCAGTATCCGGAGTAAGCTTGAACATGAGCTGCGTATCATCGGCGTAGCTAACTATGCCCACGCCGAAGTTCTCTATGATTTGAGCCAGGGGTTCCATATAGATGTTAAACAAAGTAGGGCTCAAGCTAGAGCCCTGTGGAACCCCATAACTCACGGTCCGCGAGGATGATTTAAAAGGCGGGCAGTGAAGCTGGAAAGTTCTGTTGGAGAGAAAGGATTTAATCCACTCCAGTGCGCCGTCTTTTACTCCAATGTCAGAGAGTCGGGACAAGAGCGTGGCATGTAGCACCGTATCGAAAGCAGCGCTTAAGTCCAGCATGACCAGCGCTGCAGTTTCACCCTCGTCCACCGTCTTGCGGATAAATTCCGTGGAATACAAGACAGCAGTTTCCGTGGAGTATTTGGGTCTAAAGCCGGATTGGGTGGGATGGAGGATGTTTTCTTGCTCTAAATACGCCATGAGTTGGGAGTTCACAATTTTTTCTATTATTTTGGCGCAAAGAGGCAATAGAGATATTGGTCTGAGGTTTTGAAAGTGAGTAATAGGAGTGTTCGGTTTTTTTTTCAGGGGGATGACTTGGGCGTTTTTCCAAGCCTCAGGGACGTGACATTCTTTGAAGGATAGGGTGATGAGATGGCATATTTGATCCATGAGAGTACTGTCCATGATGTCTTTGCATTTGTCTAATGGACACACATCGTTTGGGGAGCCTGAGTGGATACTGTTGATTATGCTAGACAGTTTTGCTTTGTCCGGAGTGAAGAAATGGGTAAGAGTGGATTTATGAGGGCGGGGAGGTATCGTACCCAGAGTGGGGGGAGCGGAGAAAGTAGCGTGAATTTTGTCTACTTTGTTGACAAAGAAATCAGCAGTTTCTTCACATAACTCATCAGAGTATGTGTCTTGCGTATCCAGGCTCGATGTGTCTACCTCTTGAAATGCCCGTGTGGCTTACCATACGTAGGAAAAACAGTCCGCAAAATCAAGGTTCGTCTTACTGAACATAAGAGTAATATTCGAACTAAAAATACCAAGTCCACTATAGCGGCACACTTTCTTGAGGCTAACCATAACATCAGCCAATTAAGATTTATGGTGTTGGAACAAATCGTTGTTAAAGAAGGAAGAGATAACAATTTCCTATTGCAACGTGAATTATTTTGGATCAACAAACTCGATTCATTACACCCAAAGGGGCTAAATGATTGTTTGGAATTTAGCTGTTTTTTTATAATTGATCAGTTTATACTTAGTATTTACCAGCGTGAAAACATGGGTTGCACTTTACAATAAGTAAGTTATTTCTTCCTCACATTTTTTCCCTTTATTCTTTTTTTCCCCTTTTTTCTTTCACAACACACCCGCTTTTAATCTGTATGGTATTATCTCCTTTTTTGTGGGCATTTTTCTATATTTCACATTTTAGTTTCATTTTATGTAACTTTCACGATCACATTTTTGTATAGTATTTCTTTCCTTTTTGTCATCTTGCGCACGTTTGAACTAACGTCACGCGAGAGTAGCTTCAGCATATCTTTTGTTTCCGGGTTTACGTATGCGATTACATCCATGCTACATACGCTATGACGGTTACCGAAGCAGGTACGCTTCTTTTGTAAGCTTGAATTTTAATTTTTGTTTGACTGCACTCGCATTTATCACACTTTAAATGTTTGACCACGTTTGATACGGCATGACGTTTTTATTCCACTTGAACTCTTACGTTTTTAAGTTTCGCTTGGTGATATTTCAGATTTATTGCACATTCGGTGATGACTAATCGCTAGAGACGGCAGGACGTTGTTTGATGTTATTCGCCATTTTAATTCATCACTGTCGTGTTTATACACCTTCACGCTCTTGGGGGTTGACTCGTTTTATTATCAAAGTTTTCGTTACCCCATTCTGAGAGTAAGTGGATCACAATGTGTAATTTGTCACTGATTTCAGTTCATTAAAGGCGTGTGATTTCTTAGGGATTCTGATAACCTTTGTTTCACCCCGACTTACTAATTTCACTGGTTGTA
The DNA here is from genome assembly GCF_964204655.1 of Triturus cristatus. NCBI lineage: Eukaryota > Metazoa > Chordata > Amphibia > Caudata > Salamandridae > Triturus > Triturus cristatus. The sequence goes on from NC_140588.1 coordinate 925,749,363, forward strand.
ATACGAATTTTACATCATTAGGCTTTGCGTTGATGATTATTTTACGTCTGATTTGTGATTGGGCGGATTCTCCTGAGGCTTCAGCCGGGAGACAGTCGCTGTAGCGTTGTGCATCTGGTGACTAAAGCGATCCTTGCACTGTTTTAAGGTAGCGTTTTTACTTGGATGTTGTTGTACCCATTATTTTAAAATTCTATTATCCTAACTGTTTTTACCCTTTGCGGCATTTTAATACTCTTTGTACCCTTTGCGGCATTTTAAAACTTTGTTTGCCAACCTTACAATAGTTTTCAATCTAGTCCGCCCGCCCGCCCGCCATCTTGGAAGTAGCGCGGGGAGCAGTCTAGTGGCTGCTTCCCACACGCTACAAAGAGGCTCATGGTACTAGCGCGCAGCGGGCGCGCCGACGGCGTGCCAAAGGCAAGCCCGTCTGCGCCCGTCTGCGACCGTCCGCGGCAGACTGGGGCTAGGGGCCACGACCCCTGCTCCGCTGTCCCCCACTATACGGAGATACAGTTCCCAGGCTCTCCTTCAACTCAGAATGAAGGCCTCCCCTCTTTGCTCCCCTTCCTGCAACCCAATAGATCGCGGATTAGCCTTCCCCCATTGTGGTTTTCAAATCCACCGTGATTCTACGGATAAAAATACCCTAGTTCGTATGTATTTATTGAACTGTAGATCACTCCCTAAGCATAGCACAGAGTTTTCGCTGTTTTTAGAGGATACTAAACCAGATGTTCTATTTTTAACAGAAACCTGGCTCCACCACGATTCAGACCCCGACGTCATCAAAGCACTACCTAAGGGCTAGGATTTGCTATTATTTTCAAGGATTGCTATAACTGTCGGTGTCTGCCCAACTCTTTTCTCAATTGTGAAAGTTTAATCTTCTCTCTTGATCTTTCTGCTACCTATACCTTTTCAGGTACACTTATATACCGCCCACCGGGGCCAATGGGGCAATTTCTTCATGCCCTTTCCCCCTCATTGGCTGACTCTGTATGTAGTTCTGCAAATTACACTCTTAGGAGATTTTAACATCCACCTTGACAACACTACCGATCATTATGCCATAGATCTGGGCGAGAATCTTGCGGCATTACAACTCCAGCAGTTAGTAACGAAACCCACCCACTGTAAGGGACACTTGCTGGATCCTATCTTCAGCAACTGTACTGACCTTCTGGTGGAACACCCCATCCCGCTACCCTGGACAGATCATCTTCTGATCCCTTTTTGTCTGTCAATTATACACAGCCCCCCCCCCCCTCCATTTAAAGCCATTCGGAAAGAACGGAACTGGTTTAAACTCTCACCAGCGGACTGGGCTTTGGCCCTCGAGTCATCTAGACCGTCCCTCGATCCTGACCCTACCCTAGATAATCAAAATTTTAATAATTGGATTCTGAATTCGCTAGACACTACTCTCCCTCTTGAATGCATCAAACCCAAGCGCGGCACCAAAACTGCCCCTTGGTACTCCCAAGACGTTGAGAATGCAAGCGCCATTGTAAGAAATTAGAGAGGAAATGGCGCCTGGATTTCTCACCCTCCAGAAAAATTGCTTACAGAGCTGCGATAAAATCTTACAAAAACAAAATTTCAAACGCACAAGCTGTTTTCTTCGATACTAAGATCACTGCAGCCGCCTCTAAGCCTAAAGAAATCTACAACATCGCAAAAACTCTCCTTAAACTTCCAGAAAAGCTTCCCAACCCTGGTGAGGCTCAACTTCGCTGCAATAACCTGGCTGAGTTTTTCCATGGAAAAATCCAGGCTATCTACACCACCTTTCCTACTACCAAGACCTTCCCAATGACCGTCGAGGATGCTGAGACGGAGGTGCCGCCCACTGTTACATTTGAAACACTCCCCCCTCTGAATCAGCTCACTCTACAGTCCTTGATGTCCGATTAAATCTGGTTCCTAAAAAGACCCTGCACCTCCACGATCTCTGATGTTAGTCAATCCCGTCATCCTCCCCACCATCATGGAACTGCTCAATGCCTCCCTTGCCGCCGGCATAGTCCCGCTCCCTTGGAAACAGGCTATGGTAAAAGCCCTGCTAAAAAAAAAAAACCTAGACAGCAACAATCCTGCAAATTATCGCCCAATCTCTCTCTTACCCTGGCTCAGCAAGATTCTGGAGAAGCACGTCAATGGGTCCTTGACGGAGTTTCTCGAGACCCACCATCTGTTGGATCCTTCCCAGACTGGGTTTCGGCCCTTGCATGGAACTGAGACTGCTTTGGTTGCAGTGACGGAAGAGGCTAGGAAGATTATCGATCAAGGAGGCACGGTCGCCATTCTCCTCCTTGATCTTAGAGCTGCTTTTGACACTGTGAACCACAGCATCCTTCTCCAGAGATTCTCTAATTTGGGAGTTTCTAATCAGGTCCTCAGATGGTTTAATTCCTTCTTGTCTGATCGCTCCTTCCAGGTTTTTGAGAGCAATGCCACCTCCCCCTGTAAACCTCTAGATTGTGGAGTGCCACAGGGCTCGTCATTGAGCCCAACGCTCTTCAACATTTATATGACTCCTCTGGCTGTGATCGTCCGTCCTTTTGGGATAAAAATTGTTACCTATGCGGACGATACCCAGTTGAGGGACTGTCTAGAAGCAGTGGCCTCCTGGATGACCTCATCCTGTCTTAAACTAAACGGAGACAAGACAGAGCTGATGCTTCTGGGCAACTCTCCCAACACCATCAACAACTTCCTTTGGCCATCCAGCCTTGGTCCCACTCCTATTCCTAAGGAATCAATTAAGAGTCTGGGTATTTGGTTGGACAAATCTCTCAACTTCTCCTGCCAGGCAGTTAAACTCTCAGCTACCTGTGTCGGTATGCTCCGGCTCATTCGAAAAATTCTCCTCCTACTTCCCTTTAAAGCCAGACAAATTATGACCCAAGGTCTTATAATCTCTCGTTTGGACTATGGAAACGCCCTCTATCTGGGGGCCCCTCAGTCCACGATCAACAAGCTTCAGGTCATTCAGAACTGTGCAGCACGAATACTTCTGCAAGTTCCGCGTCATGTCTCTATAAAACCCAGTCTAAAGAAACTACACTGGCTTCCAGTCAGAGAAATAATTTCCTTCAAAAGCCTATGCATTGCTCACCGCGCTTTTTGGAAAACTGGCGCCATTTTAAATCATTCCCTGATTTCCCCCCACCTTCCCACCAGACACCTTAGGTCAGCGTCTTTGTATCTGACCACGGTGCCGAAAATTAAGAGAACCAGAGCTGGCGGGCGACTGTTCTTTTATAACTTATCAAAACTCTGGAATTCCCTGCCTCTTAATCTACGCTCTGACTCCAATCATCTTTCCTTTCGAAAGGGGTTAAAAACGTTGCTGTTTACCACCACAAAATAGGTTCTTTTATTCCCTACGCATACGCCTACTTTTTAGCGCTGAGACGCCTCAGGGTAGCCTTCGCGCTTTATAAAAACTCCATTCATTCATTCATTCATTGTCGCATGTAGTGATGCATTCTTAAGACCCTGGTACAAAGCATACATTTGTTCTTTTTAGGGAATTCCCCCTGACGAAGGGCATAGTTCCGAAATGCATCGGGGAGTCAATGTGATTCGGTACCTTATTTTCCATAAAATGAGATAGCGTGTTACCAGATGAGAAGCATTATATGAAGGAGATATATTGGCAACGGAAAATATTGTATTAAAGTACATGGATACAATTTATTGAATTTTCGGAGTACTTCATTTACACGCTGTACGCGTATTCATCGCTTTTACAGAGTGCCACAGCGAGTTCGTCCTTTCCCGGCAGGAGGACGTTTCTATAATTTGGTTTAATACTCACACCTCCAAGGATAAGGAGGTGGCACTCACTAGCACCTAAACAAAATTAAGTTAATTATTTGGATTCACTCCGGAGTGCGACCATTCCATCATTTTTTGCATGTTCTACCTTTCACATACAATTCACCCTGCCCACAGGGGTACCTTGGGCCTACCTTAGGGGTGACTAACATGTAGGAAAGGGAAGGTTTAGGCTGCGCACAGGCTCTGCAATGGCAATAGTTCACTTTACGGGCTGTTTGTGTGGATGGCACAATCCAGTGCTACAGCCCACCAACAGCATTTGATCTATAGGCCCTAGCACTCGCAGTGCACTTTACTAGGTACTGACACATAGATCAAATAGGCCAATCATGGAAATACCAATCCATACGCATTTTATACAAGAGCACTTGCACTTTCCCACTGGACAGCAGTGAGGAAAGTGCGCAGAATCATTACACCAGCAAAAACAGAGTCAAAAACGGGCGGTCAGAAGGCAAAAAGTCAGGGGAAACACGCCAAAAGATGCCAAGTCTAACAAGGGCACTTTCTCACACCCATTGAGTAGAAAGGTAGGTACCTACTCAGGGGTACTAGAATTATGCATTTCGGCAACTTCAGCATTTTCGCATAATTATTTATTTGCTGCTTTTGCCAAGTAATCAATCTGCAGGCTAACAAAAAATGTTTCTAGCTCAAAGGAATCAAACCTTACTACAAACAAGGAAACATTATCCTGCGCAATGGAAGGCACTACGCAAAAGTTGGCCATCTTGCAGTTGCTTATTGCTGTATTTGTGTGTTAAATTAGTAATAATAAAAATATATTTTTAGAGACAGTGTTACCATGTGTTAAAATAATAATGAAGTAATACCATCACGAAATGTGCTGCATTACACTGCAACTCTGCTGCATAACGTTGTCCTCTTTTGCTGCACAATTCTAGTGGCCCTGAATATACTGTACTACCTCTTCATTTTCTATCAGCCATACTGGTGTACGTGCCCAATTTAAGTTAGCAAAGATTTTGTGAGAGGATTTGAATATTTCCTTATCAAGCCATGCAGTGGCTGGTCAACACTTTCCCTCGGTCTTCTAACCTAATGAAAATATTATCTAATACAAGATGAACATCTGTGAAAAAACAAAGTCCTACTGTGGCAGTCTAAACAAGCTAGAAATAATCCTTTTAGAACATTTTATAAATTCTACTGTCCCGCCATTACAAAAAATAATAAACACCAAATCAAGACATGTTCAGCAAACCAAAAAAAACACTTCAACAGAAAGAGGGATGGTCAAATGCCCAGCGTTAAGGGATTTGTCAATCCACAGAGTTGAAAAGTAGTTACTTGTTGCTGTAGTGTATTAAGGGATTCACAACTAAAGTCATTCTGCTAAGTTTTAATTTTTTTGTTTTAATGCTGAAAAAGCACAATATATTTTAGAGCTCGATTTAATATTGCTCGCTTCACTTAAAGAAAAAAAAGTTAACTGAATGATGACCATAGTTCTCTTACATTTCTGCTATAATTATTTGTAGGTTATAATGGTTTACAAGATCCTGCATAGACGGACATATCAATCTTTATTTAATAAATATCTGTGACTGACAGATGTGGATTCTCTTCTACCGTTTATTGAAACATTTAGTCTTTACAATAAAGGTAATAGCTATGGATAAATATGTTAGGAAGTTGTAAGCCAATGAAAGCCACAACAAAACAAGAAACATTGTGTTTTTGATACTGCTCAAACACAGAATGCAGTACGGTTGAACAAGAATGTACCTTGAATAAAGCTTGCCTGTTTACATTAGAAATCTTAAGCTCATGGGTCAATAGAATTAATACAACTTACTTCATGATATATTTGGCTCGATCTATAGTTTGAGCTTTGACTTTCACCAGCAGCGGATGACTGTTATAAGTGTCATTCTTCCATTGTCCATAAAGACGATACCTTAAAAGAGAAAGATTAGGTCATTCTTCCATTGCCCATAAAACAGATACCTTAAAAGAAGAAGAGCAGGAAATAAATAATGGTACTTGGTTAAAAACTTGCGGGGAAGATGAGACTTAAGATGCGGGACAAGGGGCGATGGGTTTGGGGGTGGGAGGCAGCCGCCAATCCTGCCACACTGGTCAGTTACTATCCATGGCTTCTACCTATGCCATGCCCAGCTCCTTCCACTAAAATCAATATCCAACTTAATCACTTTTCTTTCTGTTCTCCCCCAGTTGCTCTGACGTTCTGCATTCTCTAATACTCTTCTGTTCGCTGTGACCTTCCAGTCACATCTAAGGACGCTTCCCAATGCCCTAGTTTGGTTACCATAATGAGATACTAATGTTTTGAGGAAGACCATACCAAACACTAGGCTATGTCTACATAATTTATTCTCTCTAATCTCCTGTTCTCACTTTTCAATGTCTATTGTCACCTCGCATCAACTTTAGGCACGCTTAAAGTAATATCAAGCAATTGCACAACAATCCAAATAAAAAACTAAATAGGACTGCTCAGATTTTAAAAGTCACAATACAAAATCATTATCACACCAAGCCATTTAAAAAAACATGTATTAAGCATGGCTTCCATGGGAAGCTTCTATCTTTTACACCAGATTCTTAATCTCGTAAATCATGGCTATGACCTAGCAGTAGTTGATAACAAAACTCGTTACCGACTGTTGAAACATCATGAAGGCTTTCCAGACCAAGCTGCAGGGCTCTCGGATAGCCTTTTAACGCAGAACTGCTTGTCTGCTTTGACTGAAAGCAAAAAGCACAGCTGCAGGAGGGGGGAAGGAAAGCAGGGAAGGTGGAGGGGGTTGGTTAAGGGTGGCAGTTAAGTTATTTTTTTCGTATTTGGGTCAGGGAGAAAAGGTCATGTTATGTATGACTCCCCATCAAACCTCTGCCCCTGTGTAGCAGTTAAAAGCAGGGAAAGATGATTCTGGAGGTCAAACAAAGTTCTAGATGAGTAAGGATTATGTTACTTACCCAGAGTGAGCACCTGTTCTTGGCATGTAGAGCTGTAGATTCACATGCTTTGCATACTCCTGCCATCTAGTGTTGGGTCTGGATGTTTGCAAGTTGTTTTTCTTTTAAGTCTTTTCTAGTCACAAGGTATGGTGACTCCTCCTTTCGGTGATAGTGCACATGGGCATCGACTCCATTGTTAGATTGTTTTCCCACATGATGGTGAGAATGGAGTAAGTGAGTGTAGTACAAAGATGTCCACGTGTATGTAATGTAAATAATGAGAACTGCAACAACTACAGGTGCTTGGGGAGGTGGGTGGGTGCATGTGAATCTGCAGGTCTACATGCAAAGAAAAGATGCTTACTGGGTAAGTAACAATCCGTTGGACGCATGTGTGCTGTAGACATATATGCTTTGCATAGATTATATAGCAATATTCTCCCATAGCGGTGGCTTACCGGTAGGTGTTGCAGTTGTTTGAAAAAGTTTCTGTAGCACCGCTTATCCTACATTGGCTTGTTGACGTGCTAACACATCCACACAATACTGTTAAAGTGTGTGGTGTGAACCATGTTGCTGCCTTACAAATGTCAGCTATAGGAATGTTACCTAAAAAGGCCATAGATGCTCCTGTTTTACGAGTGGAATGTGCTCTAGGAGGTATAGATAACATTTTTAGCATTAGCATAGCAAGTTTGAATTCATTTATAAATCCATCCTGAAATACCAGATTTAGAGATAGGATTGCCCTTCTGATGTGTAGCAAATGCAACAAATAGTTGCTTTGTTTTACGAAAACCTTTTTTCCTTTCAAAATAGTATAATAACGCTCTTCTGACCTCAAGTGTGTGAAGAGCTATTTCTGCTACTGAATCAGGTTGAGGGCAGGACACAGGTAACTCAACTGATCGATTAATATGAAAAGCAGAAACCACTTTTGGAAGGAATTTTGGGTTGATGGTATGATATACTCTATTTTTATGAAGCTGAAAGAAGTGCTCTTCCAAGATTAATGCTTGTAGCTCACCAACTCTCCTTAATGAAGTGATAGCAATAAGGAAGGCAACCTTCCAAGAAAGAAACTGTAATGGAGAATTGTGTAAAGGCTCAAAAGGTGGACCTATGAGTCTTGTAACCACAATGTTCAGATTCCAAACTGGTGATCTGGGTGGTATTACCGTTTTAATGCCCTCAATAAAGGCTTTAATTACTGGAACCTTGAACAATGATAAATGTTGTCTGTTTTGCAAGTATGCATCTACTGCCACAAGGTGCAATCGAATGGATGTGTAAGCTAGACAAACTCACTGTAGATGTAAAAGGTAACAAATAATATTTTGGATAGAGGCATCTAGCGGATCAATATTGTTGTTACAACATACAACAAATCTTTTCCATTTTACTGCATAACATGCTCTAGTAGTTGGCTTTCTTGCTTCTTTAAGAATTGTCAAACGATCTGGTCGCAAATTTAAATATCCAAACTCTGACTTCAGGGGCCAAATCGCTAGATTGAGTACCTAGGGGTTTGGGTGTCTGATTTCTCCATGGTTCTGAGTGAGAAGGTTGGGATGCAGCTTTTGATGTGGAACCACTGATCGTTCCAAGAGTGTGTTGAACCACGGTTGCCGGGCCCATGTGGGAGCCACTAAGATTAGTGTGAGCTTTTTTTGCCTGAGCTTCCGAATCAGAAATGGTAGGAGAGGGAGAGGCAGAAAAGCGTAGGCAAATATCCCTGACCAATTCATCCATAAAGAAAAGAAATGGTCCCAGTGGGACACCCTTATAAAGAACAAATATGTATGCAAACATGTATTCTGTAAGGTTCTACTCAATGTTACTTATTCATGTTGAACACCCAAAGGAATGTTCAAAATCCAGCAAACATCTGGAAAAAATTACACAAAGTAGTGCCCCAAAAAAGAAAAGAGAAAGGAAAAATTGGTGCACGAAGTGACGGTTCAATAAGAAAGGAAAGGTAGTGACAATATATACATACACATTATTATTTACAAAAAGAAGCCTGTCGAGCCTGAAAATTGGCTATAAATGAATACAAAGCCATTATGTTGTTGAGTTGGCACAGCGAGAAAGCACTGTTGACCACACTGCAATAGAAAAGTCAACGTTTCGACCATAAACATTCGTAGGTTAGCCTTGATCCTTACAAAGGGGTCTTCCTCATGACTGAAAAAGGTTGGGGGCACTGTAAACCACCAATGACTAGGGTGCTTGGATGATAGTAGTGGGCCCATGGGCTCCAGTGGCAGAGAGCGAACGGATGGCAACTTCTATTTCTATTTAACGATTCATTTTTGGGTTATTCTACGTGAAAAAAGGGGCCCAAGGTAAGTCAAAAAGTTCCCAAGTGCTCGGGGAAACAAAGTCCATACACCGTCTCACGAAGAAGCTCTGCAAAAGGCAATTCCAAAGGCCATAAAGGTTCTGGGTTTCTCAAGGGAAGAGCATCCGTTCATCGCGTCTTCTTCCTTGTGCTCCTGTGAGAGGCAGAGATTGCAGACTTTAAGTAGATCGGTGCGAGGGTTCTTGGAGTGACACCGAGGACAAAATGGAAACAGAGTCTGTTCCATCGACTGAAGGCTGCACTGACGCGACTAGGCCCGAAGGCCACCCACGATGTCTTCGACCGAAGATGGAGTTTCCCGATCGAATCGGTATCCGGAGAATAGGAAAACGTGTACGATAACAATAGCGTCAAAGGTAAAGTGGATTGCACACTGAGGGGAACCAGGAGGACAGTTTCTAACTGAAGCGCAGCAATACATGTCCAAACCCGATGGCGGAAAGTAAACAATCTAACAATGGAGTCGATGTCCATGCGCACTATAACCGAAAGGAGGAGTCACCTTATCACGTGACTGGAAAAGACTTCTTCAACTTGCAAACATCTGGACCCAACACTAGATGGCAGGAGTATACAAAGCATGTGTATGAACAGCACACATGCTTTGTATACTCCTGCCAGTGGTTTCTGGCATGTGGAATAAACTCCCTCAGAATCTGAGGCAATGCAATTCCCTGCTCGAATTTCGTAAGGGGCTTAAAACCTGGCTGTATCCCAAAGTCTAAACCTGCGCCCTTCCCTTGATTCTCCCACTGTCCCCTGGTATGTTTCTTCAGTCTAAAGCGCCAGGATGCCCGTAGGGCGACAGTTGCGCTATATAAGTTTCACATCAATCAATCAATCAATCAATCACACATGCCTCGGACAAGTAAATTACAGGGATGTTATTCCCCTCTGGGTTCTAAATGACATCATGCACAACTTGCATTCAGCTTTTTGATGTCACTCAGAACGCCTCAGTGAAAAACATCCCCATAATTCATTGTTACCAGATGCCACACAGTCCACTCCCACAAGATCATTCAAAATATAATCAAAAGTTTATTTTTCCAATATCCTAAAAATATTAATTAGGATGCCAGTGCATTTTTCTCATGGTTTATGCCCCATCCGAATACGGGAATACATAATGAATGTTTTTATGCCTAATGAGATGCTAAGATGTGTTAGGTTATGCCTATTGGTGTCATGGCTTATAATGTTGCATTTATGCTTAGGGGGATGCCCGACGTCAGGTCATTAGGTTCATGCCTGATCTAATGTGTTTATGCCTCATGTTAATATGATGCCAAGTTTATGATCTTACCAGTAGGTAATGGGTGTTCTATATTGATTACTTGGTACTTTTGCGATGGTTCTGGTAGTGACCCGATTGGCGCTGCCTTGTACATAGTCCCCTGGAAATTGCTAACTGGTGCCAGTTGGCACAGTGTATATATCCGTGAATGTGATTGTAATGTGTTTTTATAATACAAAGGCTATTTTTATATAACCTTGTGTGAAGTCTCTTTTGTAGTGTGCCTAGTGTGTCGCCGATGTGTGTGTGTGTGTTTCGCAAACGCTTTACATATTGCCTCTGGAATAAGGCTGACTGCTCGGGCCAAGCTACCAAGGGGGTGAGCAGGGGTTATCCTCAAGGTGTAACTCCCTTGCCCTGACTAGAACGGGGGTTTCTGCCTGGCTTTGGCGCCTGTCCTAGCCTACCGGGAAACCCAGTGTGATTTGCCCAGAATCACAGGATGTTGATGTAAGAAAGTGGCTGTGTACATGCTGAACCAAAGTAAAGTTCAGTGTGCACAGTCCCCACAGTCCCCAGAGGTTTGGCAGAGGCTAAAGTTAGATATAACCTTACTCTCTAAAGTTGTAGCTTGGTCGAGCAGTAAGGCAGTATTAGAGGACAGTGTAAAGCATTGGTTGTGCACACTCGGGGGATCGATGCTCATACTGAGTAGCTCGGGGTACCATACTCTTCGAGCCCAGTCCAGAGCCACAAGAATGACTTGAATGACTTGGGCCCGGTCGCGCCTGATCTTCTTCAGCACTCTGGGCAGAAGTCGTATAGGCGGAAAGGCGCAACTCCACTTGCGGCAAAAAGCGTCTCGAGCGAGTGCCACCTTGGAAATTCCAACGTGCAGAACTGATGACATTGCGCATTCTCTTCGCTGGCGAATAGATCTAACCAAGGCTCTCCCCACTGCTGAAAGAGACCTTGCGCCACGTCCAAGTGCACATGGCATTCGTGATCCATCACGCACCGGCGGCTGAGTTCGTCCGCCCTGGCGTTCAGAGAACCTGCCAGGTGTGGAACCATCAAGGTAATACCGTGATGTTCCAGCCATGTTCAGAGGCGCAGAGGCACATAGGGTCCAGGACCCCACTGTAAGAATGAATATGCTACTTACCAGTATGCATCTGTTCTTGGCATGTAGGGCTGCTGACATTCATATCTGTGCATAGATCACCGCCTAGTGTTGGGTCCGGATGTTTGCACGTTGTTGTCCTGGAAGAGTCTTCGAAGTATCACGAGATAGAGGACTCCTCCCCTGGACCACAGTGCGCATGGGCATCTTCTCCATCCTTAGATTGTTTTTCGCCATTGTGGCAATGATGGAGTAGATACAGTAAGTGATGACCATGCTATACAGTAATTCTGAGAGCTGCAGCTGCTACAGGCGCCGGGGAGGATGGTGGGCGATCTGAATGTCAGCAGCCCTACATGCCAAGAACAGATGCATACTGGTAAGTAGCATATTCAGTTCGAGGCATGTGGGCTGCTGAATTCATATCTGTGCATAGAATACATAGCAGTACCTCCTATTAGCACCGGCTACCAGTGCCAGCTGCAGCAGTCTGAAAAAGAGTTTTGAGAACAGCCTGTCCTACAGCTGCCTGCTGTTTTGAGTGTACATCTACGCAGTAGTGTTTGGTAAATGTATGTATAGTGGACCATGTGGCTGCTCTACATATTTCCTGTAAAGGAATGTTTCCCAGGAAAGCCATGGACTCCCCTAACTTTCGTGTTGAGTGGGCTCGTGGGGGGATCGTTAATGTGCGTTTAGCTTTTTGATAGCAAATTTTAATACATTTAACGATCCATCTGGCTATACCTGCTTTGGAAACGGGGTTGCCCTTGTGTTGTGGAGAAAAGGCAACGAAAAGTTGTTTTGTCTTCCTAAAGTCCTTAGTTCTGTCTATATAGTACATGAGGGCCCTCTTTACATCTAGTGTATGGAGCATTCTCTCAGCGACATTTTGTGGATTTTGAAAGAAAACAGGCAGTTCAATAGTTTGATTCATGTGGAACTGCGATATTACTTTAGGCATGAATTTGGGGTTGGTACGTAGTACAACCCTGTTTGCGTGAACCTGTATGAATGGCTCTTGAATGGTTAGTGCCTGGCGTTTACTAACTCTTCTTAACGAAGTGATTGCTACTAGGAAAGCTACTTTCCAGGTGAGGAATTGAATCAATCTCACATGAGTGGAGAGGTTCGAAGGGTGGACCCATCAGTCTGGTGAGGACCAAGTTGAGGTTCCACACCGGTGCTGGTGGGTGTCTTGGGGGAATTACTCGTTTAAGTCCTTCCAAGAAGGCTTTGATGGCAGGCACTCTGAATAAAGAGAGGTGCTGCCTGTTTTGGAGATAGGCTGCTATAGCGGTTAAATGGATACGTATTGAGTTGTATGCCAGATTGCATCGGTATAGGTGTAAGAGGTAACAGATTATGTTTTGAATGGATGCGTCTAGCGGGTTAATGTTATTGTTGTTGCAGTAAATGACAAACCTCTTCCATTTAGCTGCATAGCAAGCTCTGGTAGTGGGTCTCCTGGCCTCCTTGATGATCTCCATACAGTCAGGTGGCAGGTTTAGGTAGCCAAACTCTAAGACCTCAGGAGCCAGATTGCCAGGTTCAGCTGTTGCGGATCTGGGTGCTGAATTTCGCCATGGTTCTGCGTTAAGAGTGCAGGTTTGATCCGCAGCCTTTGATGCGGCATCACGGAAAGTTCCAGAAAGGTGGTGTACCATGGCTGGCGCGCCCACGTTGGAGCAACTAGGATGAGTGTCAGTGTGTGCTGTCGCAGTTTGCGTGCCACCAGCAGTATTAATGGCGCTGGGGGAAAAGCGTACGCAAATCTGCCGGACCAGTTCATCCATATCGCATTGCCCTGCGACTGTGGATGTGGGAACCTGCCAGCAAAGCTTCGGCATTTTGCGTTTTCGTTTGTGGCGAATAGGTCTATCTCTGGATGACCCACTGTTGGAAGTACGTTGGAGAACGGACGGATGTAGCTCCCACTCGTGCATCTGGTGGCTGTGTCTGCTGACCAGATCCGCCATCTGGTTGTCCTTGCCGGGGAGGTGTTCCGCCATGAGGAATATGTTCCTCTGAATGGCCCACTTCCACATGCTCTGAGCCAGATGAGACAACTGTGGAGAGTGTGTTCCTCCCTGCTTCTGTATGTAGTACATGGCAGTCATGTTGTCCGTCCGGATCAACACGACTTTGTTGCACAGGTGTACTTTGAATGCCTTCATGGCTAGGAAGATTGCCATCAGTTACAGAAGGTTGATGTGCATCTTCTTTTGTTGTGTTGTCCATAGTCCCTGCACTGTGTAAGTGAGTACATGAGCTCCCCAGCCCTGGAGAGAGGCGTCCGCTGTCAGTATTATCTGTGGAACAGGCTCTTGGAACGGTCGGCCCTTGCAAAGGTTTTGTGGATTCCACCAATGCAGAGAGTTGTATGCCCGACCGCTCACCAACACTAGGTCTTTTAATTGCCCGTGAGCCTGATTCCATTGACGTGCCAAGCACTCCTGAAGCGGGCGCATATGTAGTCTCGCGTGCGGGACTATGAAAATGCAGGAGGCCATCATGCCTATCAACTGCATGAACACTCGCGCAGGAAGGGAGTGTTGAGGTTTGAACTTTGTGATCAGCAGTTGCCTGCTGTTGATCCTCACTAAATTTGGCTGAGCTGTGGCTGCCAGAGTGTTTATGGTCGCGCCCAGGTACTGTCGTACGTGTGCGGGTTGGAGATGTGATTTTGGGTAATTTAGTGAGAATCCCAGACTGTGAAGAAGGTGGATGGTGAGGGACATGTGGCTGGCGCATTGCTGGGCTGACTTTGCTTGAACAAGCCAGTCGTCCAGGTAAGGGTAGACGTGAATGTGTTGTCTCCGTAGATGTGCAGCCACTGTAGCTAGGCACTTGGTGAAAACCCTGGGTGCTGTTGTCACGCCGAAGGGGAGGACTTTGAATTGATAGTGCTGTCCCTGAATAGTGAACCTGAGATATTTCCTGGGTGATGGGTGTATGGGTATGTGGAAGTACGCATCTTTGAGGTCTAGTGTGGCTAGGAAGTCTCCCTGGCTGAGCAGCGGGAGAACCTGCTGTAGGGTGAGCATATGGAAATGCTCAGACAGAATGTAGTGGTTGAGGGGTCTCAGGTCTAGTATAGGTCTGAGCAACCCGTCCTTTTTTGGGATTAGGAAGTACAGAGAGTACACCCCTGTCCCCTGCTGGTTGACGGGCACGACCTCTATTGCACCCTTTTGCAGCATACTTAGCACTTCCTGCTGCAATAATGCCAAGTGCTCTACGGACATAGGACGGTGTTTTGGCGGTATGTTGGGTGGAGTGGAGGTTAATTCGAGACAGTAACCGTGCTGGATAATGTCCCTGACCCACCTGTCTGTGGTGATGGTTTTCCACGTGGACAGGAACCGCTGGAGTCTCCCCCCGACAGGTGTTATGTGGTCGGGGGGAAGGGAGAGGGCGTCACTGTTTGTTTTTGGGTGAGGACCTGGTGTTGCCGTAACCACGTCCTCTGCCCTTGGTGCTGGAGCCACGATATCCACCTCTGTTGGTTTTATCGTAGGTACTTTGTGTGCCCCCTTTAGTGTATTGCTGCTGTGACCCCTGGCCTCTAGCTGCTCCCCTATTCCCGGGGCGACGAAAGGAGCCACTACAAAATTGCTGCGTTTGCAGAGCCCCCATTGACTTCGCAGTGTCAGTGTCTTTCTTTATTTTTTCTAAGGTGGTGTCAACTTCAGGGCCGAATAAGTAGTCGGGGTTGACTGGCTGATTCAGGATGTTTTGAATCTCTGGTTTGAATCCGGAGATTCTTAACCAAGCGTGTCGGCGTAACATGACGCTGGTGTTAATTGCCCTTGCTGCTGGGTCGGCAGCATCCAGTGCGCACTTCATGGATGCGTTGGTAAGAAGTTGTCCCTCTCTGATGAGGAGTTCCGCTGCCTCTTTGTATTCATCTGGCAGATGCTGGAGTAGCGATTCTAGCGTGTCGTAGTGTGAACGATCATAGCAGGCCAGGAGGGCCTGTGTATTGGCAATGCGCCAGATGTTTGCTGCTTGAGCTGCAATTCTCTTGACTGAGGTCTCCAGCACCTTGGACTCCTTGTCTGGGGGAGGAGCATCACCTGTTTGCGAATGGGCTCGTTTGCGAGCGTTAGCAACCACCATGGAGTCCAGAGGTAACTGACCTCTAATGTACACAGGGTCTCCGGGCGCAGGCTTGTATTTTTTTTCAATCCTGGGGTTTAGCACCCGTGCCCTGGTTGTTTCTTTGAAAATGTCCTTTGCAGGTTTGAGAACACCTTTCAACATGGGTAAAGTTTTGACAGTTCTCTCGGAGGAGGCGAAAGTGTCCACTAAGAAGTCTTCCTCAACCGTGTCAGAGTGGAGTTGTACTCCATGATTGGCGGCAGCACATTCTATGAGGGCATTGAAGGCCGCAGTGTCCTCTGTGGGAGATGTTTTGGCGCTGTAAAGCTGCGTGTCCTGGGTATCTGGCGCGGCACCCTGGTCTGTAGGGTCATCCCATGCTTGATCTGGGTCCTGCTGCTCTTCAGGATCGATATCCCTAGGGTAGGTGGTATCATTACCCATGTAGTCCTCCATTGCGTCTGTTTCGGAGGGCGTAGGAGAAAAGGACTGGGGATCCTGATAGGAGGTTTGCAAGCGTTCATACAGGACCGGTTCCTACTCTGCTGGCAATTTGTGCTTCAGAGGTATTCTGTAGGAGTCCAAGCCCTTCTCTGGCGTGATCTTCCGTTTGCGGAGCATCAGTCTGCCAGTGTCGGCGTCGATGAATTGTGGCTGTGAAGGCTCAGAAGGTGAGTGTCCAGTAGATGGGGACTGTGTCTGGCGGACACGTGTTCGGATCTCGAACATCTTCGGCGCCGTGGATGGCGGCAAACCAAAAGTGAGGTTGGTTGGCGCCGAGGGTGCTTTTGGAGCCTTGTTCGTGTCGGGGCCCGACGTGGATCGGAGGGCTGCCCGTTCCCTGATGCGTTGCAACGACGCCGCGACTTGTCGCACCGAGAACGCCGAAGGTTCTTTGGTGCCGGTCGGTACCGTGGAGGTAGGCGTCGACTGCTTTGGAGCCACAGGGTCATCGATCCGAAGAGAGGTATCAGCGGTCGTCGGAGTCGATGACTTGGCGTGTGCCGCCGTCTTCGAAGTGGACTCAGATGGAGCGGCCATTTTGACTTTGGTGGTCGGGGCCGACTGCTTCGGTGCCAGGGGCCGAGGCGCTTTTGTGGGACCGAGGGCCTTCCTTTTCGGGTCGGTACTGATATCCGCTGCAGCGAGTTCGGCGCCGAAATCCCTCTTAGTGCGTTCGGAGCCGACGGTCTTTGTTGGCGTCGAAGGAGTGGAGGTCTTCGAGGGCTTCGAGCCGATCACGGGCAGTTTCACTTTTGGTTTCGGTGGAACTGGTGCGACGATTGGTTTCGGTTTCGTTGAAGGGAATCCAGTCGTCTTTGGTAATAATGGCTCGTGCTGGATGTTCGAGGCCGGGCCCGAAGGCGGGGCCGAAGACCTTAGGGATTGATCTCGGGTAAGGCCCGGAGGCGATCCCTTGACCTGAGCCGTAGAATGACGCACTTTGACGGCCTCTGTATCGACTGGTAGGCCTGGCTCTTCGCTAGAGCGATCTTCTTCGGCCCCAAAGGCCTCATCGTAGTCTCCTACCTCGTCGACGGCTTCTTCCCTGTGAAAAAGCACTTCATCGGCGTCTTCCGATCGGGAATCGTGTTCGGAAGCGGGGCTGGAGTTTACTTCTTCCACGCTCTCAACATCCTCGTCCTCGGTGCTGAAGATGTTGGCCGGGGCAGGCGCCGATTGCTGCGCTTCTAATCTCGCTGCCCGTCGATTCCAGAGAGTCTTCTTCGATCGGAATCGGGCACAGGCCATACATTTCGATTCGTCGTGATCCGGTGAGAGACATTTGTTGCATACCGGGTGGACGTCGATGTGTGGGTATTTGGCGTGGCATACAGGACACAGTTTGAATGGGGTCCTCGATTCCATAGTCGATGTAAGGTCGATGTTCGGACCAAACGGATCCGAAAGACTGGAAGAAGTTTCTAAACTAATTAAGAAAGCAGTCGATACCGAACGGGAACAGTACCGACGAAAACTAAAGGCCTTTTGGCCTTAAACTAAATTTTCCTAACTTGAGCTAAGATAAGCACATCCGAACCCAATGGCGGAAAAAAACAATCTAAGGATGGAGAAGATGCCCATGCGCACTGTGGTCCAGGGGAGGAGTCACCTATCTCGTGATACTTCGAAGACTCTTCCAGGACAACAACGTGCAAACATCCGGACCCCAACACTAGGCGGCGATCTAGGCACAGATATGAATTCAGCAGCCCACATGCCTCGAACAGTGGGTTTCTGTTGCAGTAACCCCCCCCTTTTTTGCCTAAATAGCTGATGCACTTTTCCTTGTTGTGCCCTGGGCTCCTGCCAATCAGGTGCCCAGGGCCTGTGTTCCTTCCCTAAAAACTGCCTAACAGCCAAAACCCAAATTGGCAAACCCTGGCCACATGTCAGCCCCTGGTAAATGGTACCATAGGTACCCAGGGCCTTGTGACCAGGGAAGGCCTCTAAGGGCTGCAGCACTCACTGTGCCACCCTTAGAGGCCCTGTACACTAACACACACACACTGCTCTTGCAGGCTGAGTGTCTGGATACAAGACAAAACAGAGAGTCGACATGGCACACATCCCTGTGTGCCATGCCCACAACCTACACTGCCCTGGCATACATCAGCCACCCGTCTAGCTGGGTGCCCTATGCCAGTGGTGTTGGCACAGAGGCAGGAGCACTGTGCACCTACAGTACCCAGGTCCATTCCTGGGTCCTGTAAGTGCAGTCCTGCCAGCTAAGAGTATATGGTGCTGGGAGCTTGTCAAACACGAACTCCACAGCACCATAATGGCAGCACTGAAGACTGAGAAGTTTGGTATCAAACTGCTCAGCACATTAAATCCACACTGATGCCAGTGTGTGATTTTTTTTCTCTCAAAGGTGTTTTTTTATTGAGGTATAAAACAAGGGAAAGGGAAAAAAAACAAAAAAACACACGGCAATCTCGCAACAATTCCCACGCAGGGGAGATGCACAAATTGGGGGGCGGGCGCTATGACTAGCAAATGTCCTGCTGTCCGGCCCAGCTAAGCTACAAGTCTAAAGGAAAAGAAGAGGGTCCAAGTCCAGGCCTCCAGTACAGAGGCAATACGGGCATCTGAA
Organism: Triturus cristatus; assembly: GCF_964204655.1. Classification (NCBI taxonomy): domain Eukaryota; kingdom Metazoa; phylum Chordata; class Amphibia; order Caudata; family Salamandridae; genus Triturus; species Triturus cristatus. Next base: position 925,768,084 of record NC_140588.1, read on the forward strand.
TTCCGCCCACCAAGAATGTACAACAGCATTGAAGTTACCGGGGCCGGACCAGCCAATCCCAGTACTGCAGGCTCTCCCCTCTTGTCGTTTAGGACTGTCACAGTAACCCAAAAAGACTAAAATGGAAACTGGGAAAAAGCCCCCCCCCCACTCCCCCAACACCCCCCCACCACCCCCCCTACCCTCCAGTGGTGGCAGCACACAATCACACTTCAGCAATCATCCAATGATATTCAAACTTGAAACAGATGGAGGGCTCGGACCGATTGCGGGCACACAGCAGCTGGTAGCCCTCCAGACAGAAAGCGCACCAAGGGCCCCCAACGGAAAACAACATTTTTGAAGTCCCCCAGAAATATGTCCGCCATGCGCTCCATGCTCAACAACTTCCACAACCTCGCATGCCACAGAGAAATTGCTGGGGCTTCCCTCTTTTTCCAGGCCGCCGCTTGAGTGATTTTAGCCGCCCCTATGCAGAGCCAAAAGATCTTTTTGTCCGCTCTGATGTTCTAAAAGCGGGTCCCGAAGGCCCAACAGCACATGCTCCAGGGAATCCATGATCGGGTACCCCAAGATGTCCTTAATATGGGACAGGATCTCTTCCCAATAGGGGCGGATGACCAGGCAGTCCCACCAAATATGGCGGAAGTCCCCCAACAAGCCACATCCCCTCCAACATGTGTCTGAGGAGCTGGGGAAGATGCGATGGAGCTTGGCAGGGGGGAGGTACCAATCCATCATAGTTTTAATATGCGCCTCTCGAAGTTCCATCGAGTGGTTATGTCTGGCCAGGTCCCGCCACAGATGGGACCACTCCTCATTTGTGATGTCACGCCCAAGGAGGTCCTCCCAATGACCCATATATCGTGGCCTAGGCAAGACAGCGGTGGTCAGGAGGTGGCTATAGATGAAAGAGATGGCCCCGCGCATGGTCGTGGTTCGAGAAAGAAAGGCCTCAAAGGGGGTGGGTGGCCGAGTTGCCACTTCCCGAACCGACGGAGATAGGGCCCAGTGGAGAAACTGAGCGTGGTGGAACTGCTCTGTCTCGGCAATCCCATAGTTCCGCCCACAGTTCGGGAAAGTCAGCGGGGCATAGCCGTGGAATAGATGCGTGAGGGCTAGGCAGCCTCCCTCCCTCCAGGCATCAAAAGGGCCCTCCCGAAGTGCAGGCGGAAAGGCCGGGTTGAAATGTATGGGAGTGAAGGGCGAAGGGAAAGTAGTCCATCGCTCGTCTCCTGAAACCGAGTCCCAGACCTTAAGGGTGGTGCCGGTAGGGGTGCTAATATAAGCATTCTTGGGCCTATCCCCCCTAGGCTTCCACACTAGGTCCCAGATCGTGCGACCCGCCACACTCCTATCCATGTGGAGCCAATGCTTCTCCGAAAGGGGTTGGGTCCACTCCACCAAGACCCTCAGTTGCGCTGCCTTATAGTAGAGATGCATGTCAGGGAGGCCCACCCCCCCCCCTCCGTCCGCGGTCGCCATAGAGTGGCAAAGGAAAAACGAGCCCGGCCCCCCTGCCACACGAAGCGAAGCATGAGAGTCTTTATGCGGCAAAAGAAATCCCCGTCGAGGACAATAGGGAGAGCCTGGAATAAATATAAGAGCTTCGGTAGGAGCGTCATCTTGATCGCATGGATCCTGCCCAGCCAGGACATAAACAACGGCTTCCATCGCTGCAAATCAGTTTGGATAGTCGCCAAGAGCGGGGGGAAATTGGCGAAGTACAGCTTACTCACCGTGGGGGTCATGCGAACCCCTAGATACAATAGGGAAGAGTGGGACCACGGTAGGGGCGAGAGCGGTCGGAGACGGTCTACCTCCGCCGACGAGAGCGTGAGATTAAGGATATAAGATTTGCCGTAATTGACCCGAAACCCCGCCACCTCCTCAAAGTGCGCCAGGGCCCTCTGCACATGGGGGATGGAGTGCGCCGGATCCGCAAGGGACAGGAGGACATCGTCCGCAAACAAAGAAATCTTGTGTTGCTCCCCCGTGAAGGGCAGTCCCCGGATATCCGGGTGTTCCCGGATCGCCATTGCTAGGGGCTCGATACTCAGGGCGAACAACAAGGGGGATAGAGGGCAACCCTGCGCGTGCCCCGCGAATGCGAGAAGAAGGGGGACAAGTACCCATTCACCGCGACTCTAGACCGGGGGCCGCTATAGTTGGCTTTAAGCATGGTCACGAACCTGTCCGAGAATCCAAAGGCTTGAAGAGTCCGGAACAGCAACTGCCAGTCCACCCGGTCAAATGCCTTCTCGGCATCCAGGCCAATCACCACCGCCGGGATGTTAAACCGGTTGGCCTTCTCAATAAGGTGGACCACCCGTCTAGTGTTATCATGAGTTTGCCGCCCCTTGATGGAACCAGATTGGTCAGGGTGAATTAATGCCGGCATCAGGTCTTGTAAGCGCGACGCTAGAATGGAAGAGTAAAGTTTAGCATTGAGGTTGAGAAGGGCTATCGGCCTGAATGACGAACAAACAGAGGGATCTTTGCCAGGTTTGGGGATCACGGAGATGACCGCTTCCGCCATGGAGACCGAAGACACCCCCACGTTGGCCATTTCATTATACAGGCGAACCAGGAACTCACAGACATCCACAGCAAAGGTCTGATAGAAAAGAGCCGTGAACCCGTTCGCGCCAGGCGCCTTGTGGGGCTTCAGAGATTTAATGGCGCCCAACACTTCCTCCCTAGTAATGGGGGCAGAGAGCAGGTCATTCCATTCGGTAGACACACGGGGGAGAGGAAAAGCGCGTAGATAGTCCTCTTGGGCAGGGGGGTCCAGGGCGTCCCCCGAGTACAACGTCGCATAAAAGTCCCCGAAGAGGTCTGCCTTGATCGCGTCGTTGTGCTGCAGCAAGCCGGCGGCTTCCCTCATGCCCCCTATGTACTCCTTCTCCCGTTTATGGCGTAGTTGGCGGGCTAAGTGCCTCCCCACCTTATTCCCCTGGGAGTAAGAGAGACGGCGGAGCTTCAGGAGAGTGAACTCTGCCCTGTTATTATAGTGGGCCCGGAGCTTACCCCAGAGAGCAGTAAGGGAGCGCAGCGTTTGCCTGGACTGATTGGCCTTATGCGCCTGCTCCAGCGTTGAGAGCTCCTGCTCCAGCACTTCCCGTTCCGCCCTCCGCAGCCTATTGAGCACTGCATTAAGGGCCAAGCAGCTACCCCGAACCGACGCCTTAAAGGCGTCCCAGGTAGTGAAGATCGAGGTGTCCTGCACCGGGTTGAGCTCAAAGAATTCCCGAATCGCCTTACGGAGGTCTTTGCAGGAAGACTCGTCCCGCACCAGGGACGCCGGAAAGTACCATCTTCTCGGCGCAGTCCCCTCCGGAGCCCACTGGAGGCCCAGCGCCAACAGGCTATGATCAGAGATGGAGAGGGGAAAAATCTTTGCTTCCCTCAGAGACCCCTGGAGGGACTGGCTATAAAAAACATGGTCGAGTCGGGAGTAAGAGTGGTGCACATGAGAAAAGAAGGTGTAATCACGAGAGAGGGGGTGCAGAGAACGCCACCCGTCCAACAGACCCAGCTCCTCAAGCTGCTGACGTGTCTCCTCAGAAAAGAGGCCGGTCTCGGCTCTCCGCTGGTGAGAACAGTCCAAGTCCCTATCCCAGACCAAATTGAAATCGCCCATTATGAAAAGGCCGCCCTCCACAAAGGCCTCCACCGAGCGCAACAATTCCAGGAGAAACCTATTTTGCCCAGCGTTAGGGGCATACAACACCAGGAACGTGCAAGTCCTGCCGAGGAGTACTCCTTTAACAATGAGCCATCTGCCCTCCTTATCGCCACGCACCCCCTAAGGCTGAAACTGAAGGGTCGAACGGAACATCAGGGCCACTCCCCTGTGTTTCGACGCCGCCGAAGACCTATAAATAAGGGGGAATTGCCTCTGAGGCGGGACTCGTCCCTCCGGGTCAGGTGTGTCTCCTGAAGCCCCACCACATCCAGGTGGTGATCCAGGATGTATTTCCAGACCTTCTGGCGTTTCTGGGGAGAGCTCAGCCCCTTCACATTCCAAGTACCTAGGGTAACAGGCATCCTACATAACTCCCCTCTCCCGTCTCCACCAGATGCCCCCACTCACACCACAGCTCCCTCACCCGTCCCCCAGCACGATCAGACCTCCCTCCCCCAGCGAGGGTCGGCAACGCACCCCAGGACAGCTGCACCCGACTCACAGCGCACGGTCCAGGTCGTATCCCAAGTCGTCTTGCGTCTCACCAGACCCATCAACCAGATGTCGCCTCGCACCTTGCCACAGCAAATAGAACAAGGACCCTAGCCAAGTCAGCCACCCCCCCACCCCCCCCCCCCCGGACTCAGATAGCGTACAGTTACTCACCCCAGGTCCACCCCCCCCATCCCCCGCGGAACAAACAGCCCACACACACCACCTCCAGCCGCCACCACCGGTCCCTCCCCTCTCCAACCCCAACCCTCCCCTCCTCAACCCCCCCTTCCTCTCCCGGGACCACCCCAACTAGGACCTCACCGAAGACAAAAAAGAAAGAGAAAAAAAGCCAGTAACCCCAAAGCCGGGACCACTGTGGTTATCCCCCAAGTCCATGGAGCGGGGGCCCGATCACACCCCTCCAGTGAACAGGCCCAGGGTGTCTCCCCACAAAGTACATTAATTCCCAGTGATACCTGAAAGGAGGGTGGCCCTCCGGCGTCAAGCAAGCAAAGGCCTCCCAAGGGGTTAGGCAGCCGAAGAAGAGTCCTGCAAGTCAGCCTCCGTCACAGTCGCCACCGAAGCAACCGCGGCACCTCGCTCCTGTACGCTGGTCTCAGGGTCCGGCCGACCCGCAGCGGAAGAGCGCCCCACTCTCTGCCAAGAGGAGGAGCGTCGACGTCGCACCGCCGGCGAGTCCCCAGCCCCCAGCGGGGGGGACCCGTCATCCAATCCCAGGAGATCATTGGCAGCCTGCAGAGAGCGGACCTGAACCAGCCTGTTCCGCCACCGGAAAATAAGCCGAAACAGGTGGCCCCACGAGTAGGAGACATTCTGGTCCCGCAAGAAGGATGTCACGGGACGGAAGTCACGTCGCTTCTGTAGCGTTGACGCCGCCAGATCCTGAAACAGCTGGGGATGGTGGTCCCGGTACAGCAGCGACGGCATCCCACGCGCCTTCCGAAGAATGCGCTCCTTAAGCTGGTAATCGTGGACTCAGACCAGGATGTCGGGGGGAGGAGCCCCTGACCCTCTCGGCAACCCCACGCGGTGTACCCTGTCCATCCGGACTTTGCGGATATCGCCCTCTCCCAAGATCTGCAAGAACAGGCCCTCCACATAGCCCCGCAGGTCCCCAGCCTCTCCATCCCACGGCACCGCTCGAATGCGGATATTGTTCCGTCGGGACCTATTCTCTAAGTCCTCCGCGTGGGCCTGGAGGTCCAGGTTCTGCTCCGTGAGCCGAAGAACATCCTGTTGGAGTTGATGGATGTCGCCGGCGAGTCCTAAGTCATGCTCCTCCAGGGTTGCCACCCTCTCTCCAATATCATCCACATCCCGGCGCACCTCCCGGAGGTCAGAAGCCAGCTGGGAGCGGAGGCTGGTGATATCCTCCTTGATGGCGTTGAACAGCTCCAGCATAAAGGCCTTGGTGGCAGGCGCTTCATCAACATTTTGCTTGGGAGGGGCACTAGCTCCGGGCGGCATCGAAGAGGTGGCACCTCGCTGTGGACCGTCCCCACCGGGCTTGCCCCCACGGGTCTTGTTGGGCATCTTGTTCCGTTCAAGGATAGCTCGGTGCAACACGCTGCCAGGCCACCGGTCTCCACCACTGGTGCGGCCCCCACAGCGCTACCCAACAACCGGGAATAGCCGGTCTCCGAGCAGGCCCCTCTTCCCAGTCCGTGCCAAGCGTGGGGAAGGGGCAGATACAGGCAGGCGCTCACCAGGTCGGAGGGTCCAGCTATGGAGCAGCGCACCCAGCTGCAGGACGATTCCACCCACGCCTCTGCTCTCTCAGGCCGCTGCCGCAGTCTCCTCATCCGGGGACACGCAGCCAGCAGGGAGGTCAGTGGGGCGACGTCTCCTCCAGGTAGCCGCCAGCGGGAGCCCCCAGGGGGACCGCCCACCAGACTGGCCCCAACCCGATCCCACCGGGCCCACACTTGAATCGCCGGGTTCAGGGGGGAGCCCTCCGCTCCACGGCTCCCCCGGTAGTTCAAGCAGGCCGAAGCAGACCCCACACAGCTCGGGGGCAAGGAAAGTACGGCCCGCCGAGCACCCACCGGCGTGGCAGCTGGCCACTACTCCGCTTCCTCCCCTTCAGTCCAGCCACGTCTCAGCGGGGTCCCGCCTGCAAGACTGCAGGCCCTCCGACACCACCACGGGCGGAGCACGCTCCCAGCTCCCAGGCCTCCACAAGTGCCCCCCAGCTGGGTCTTCCAAGGGCCGCAGCGCCTCCAGGGACGCAGTCGCTCACCGCCTCTCAGGAGCCCGGAGGGGTCCGAGCGCCACCCCGCACGCCGCGTCACCTGGGTGGCCCGGCGAACTCTGCCTCCGGCTCTTCAACGCTCCGGCCCTGCCCCTCTGCCTGAGCAGGGGCTATAGCTCCCAAGCGTCCACGGCCGAGTCCACCCGCCGATCAGGTGCGCACGGGCCACACACTCTGGACGTCCCCGCAAAGCTGCCTCCTCCGACTCACTGCTCCACCCCCGACGGGACGCCGGGCTCCACAACTCCAGTCCTGTCTCTTAAGAGAGGCCCCGGCCGCAGACAGGACGGGGCAGCTAGCACCACGGGAGAGGCTGCCGGCGACTCCAAACTCCGTCTGCCGCCACAGAGGACCAAGCGATACAACCAGGCAGGTCGCAGGGGTCCTCGGGAGGCCGCTTTGACAACGCTATGCAGGACTGGCACCGGAGGGACCGAAGAGATCGTCCTACTCCGTCGCCATCTTGACTCCGCCCCCCAGTGTGTGATTTAATGTACAAAGCACCACAGAGGGCATCTTAGAGAGGCCCCCTGAAACCTAAACCTACAATCCACGTCTGTTCTGAGGCTGCCTAGGCTGCCACACAGCAGACATGTTGCTGGACCCCGGGGTAGGACAGCCCCTGCTCTCCTGGGTCTGCAACAATGCACATCCTGGGCGAGGTGCTAAATCTCCTCCCCCAGGATGGGCAGGGGGAAGCTTCAAAGGCATTCTGCCTCTGTGAACATCCCCAGGCCACTGTAACCCCCACTCTGGCGGGAAGCTTGGCCGGAAACCCCAAATAAGGACAGGGGATGTGCCAGCCTGCCAACCCCACCCCTCAGGTGGGGGAGGCGAGGTGAAGCACATCTCCGGGCTCTCGCCATCTTGAAGATGGGAAGCCCTGCCCAATCAGGACTAGGCTCCTGCCCCCCTCCCACAGGATAGAGGCAGGATAGGGGGTGTACCCACCCCAGGACAGGGACCCATTGGCCCCTGCCCTTCACCTACCTGTAACGCCCCTAAATCTAGTATTTAGGGGCACCCTGAACCTTCCTTCCCCAGATTCCAGATTCGAAACTACAAGAAGAGCAAGAAGAACAAAGACCTGCCCTGCAGCTGCTAAAAAGAGGAAGACACCAACTGCTTGGGCCCCAGCCCTACCGGCCTGTCGACCCTCGAACCTGCCCCTGCTCCAGCGCGGCATCTCTCGTGGCCAGCAACCACACCAACCCCGGAGGACCTGGCTACCTCTTGGATCTAAGCCCCTGGGACTCCCATGAGTAGAGGCTCTACTCGAAACCTATCTCTAACCCCTGGCAGCAGCCCGGAACCGCGAACCCAGCACACTCTGCACCAGCCGAGCCTGACCAGTGCCGGAGTAAACAAAGACCCTGAGGATGACCCCACGGCGACTGTGACCCCGAGTCCGGCAGCCAAGGACCTCCCTCGACATTCTTGAAGAAGCCTGCAACCTCAGAACCAGGTGCCCCCCCCCAACCGCGATCAACTGAGGGTAAGATTTCCCGACACCTAAAGGCACCCCTGCACGCGACACCTCACGGCCCCCCGTGTCCAACCCCGGGGTACCTACCTATCCTCCAACTACCCAACTTACCTCTCGAAGTGGTGGTGGCACCTGAAGAGTCCTCGTCCCCGAGCTTGCAGTCTTTTTCCTAACCGGAGATTTCCCATTGACATCCATTGAGCGCCCGGAGGCTCAAAAGCACTCTGCACCCAGCCGCCCGAGTGGCCCTGGCAGTGAAAACTCTACTCCTTCCTACTTCCCCACTTGCCCTGAGTAAGTGACCAGAAGCCCAGCTCCCACAGCCGCCAGTCAGCAGCCACCAAACAAGGCCCGCCTATCCCTCATAGAATAACATTGGGCATAACTCTCTCTGCACCCGGCCGCCCTAGAGCCGCTGAGGGTGAACCAACTGTACCTACCTGACCCTGGGAGACCCCAGAGTCTGTGCCCAGAACCTCAACTCTGCCAGTCGAGTACTTACCCTTACACCGCAAACTCTATTTTCATCATAGGGTAACACTGACTGGCTTTTTCCTGAAATTTCTTCTTAGTGTGGACTTTTCAAATCTTCAAATATTCACCAAAAATCAGCCGAGTGACAAAAACGAATTTACTCACCTGTTCCTAGGTGAACTCCCAGTGCTGGATCTTGGTGCCCAGCACTGACTCGGAAAAATCTCTACAACTGTACTTACCCTTAACTCAATTTTCTACCATAGGAAACCATTGACTGTTTTTCTGCGAAATTTCTTCTAAGTGTCGATTTCTGCAATCTTTAAATATTCTTTAAAAATTGTACAATACCTGAAAACGTAATTGCTTACCTGTTTTGGATAAAGGTCCCAGTACTGAGTCTAGGCACCCAGTACTGGATTACAAAAGTAACGAGAACATACTGTACCTGTAACCTGAATTTTCTTCCATAGGGAATCATTGACTGTTTTCTCTGAAATATTTTCTAAGTGTCAACTTTTAAAATAGCTAAATATTGTTTAAAAATTATTACAGTAATTAAGTCGACTTTCATCACTTGATTCGGAGTACTGACCCAGGACTGAAATCTAGAATCCAGTTCTGGAATTCCAAAAGTAATCCTAAAAGTAATCTGTGGCAAATAACATGAAACTTCCATTGAACTCAATGCATTATTGTGTTTAAAATAGTGTTGCCTATTGCAACCACTTGTAACTGTTTACAAAAGTCAATTACTTCTTGCAAAAGTATTTATATAAAGCATCTCATTCTGAGAAAGTATATTTTAATTCCAATTGTTGGTTCTAAAATAAAACAAGCATATATTTTTTATATATAAACCATTGGCCTAGAGTTCAGTTATTGAGTGTGTGAGATCATTTGGCCCTTCTCCGTCAGGAAGTCTCGGTCAAGGGGGCTATCGAGCGTGTTCCTGGGCCAGAAGTAGGACGTGGTTGTTATTCCCACTACTTTCTGGTCCCCAAGAAGGACAAGGGGGGCTTGCGCCCCATCTTGGACCTCCGGCATGTCAATCGCTTCCTCCGGAAGGAGAAGTTCGAGTGGTCACTCTGGCTCAGGTCCTGGCTGCCCTGGGTCCTGGAGACTGGATGGTAGCGTTGGACTTGCAGGACGCTTAGTTTCACATCCCTGTCCTGCCGGCCCACCAGTGTTACCTGCGGTTCAAGGTGGGCCAGGAGCATTTTCAGTTTAGTGTGCTCCCCTTTGGCCTTACCAGCGCCCCTCGGGTGTTCACGAAAGTGATGGCGGTGGTCGCAGCTCATCTGCGCAGGTCCGGGGTGTCCGTCTTCCTCTACCTCGACGACTGGCTGTTGAAGGCGGGCTCCCCCCAGGCTGTCGTCTCCCACCGCCAGCCTAAGGCCGACCTCCTGCATTTGCTGGGGTTCTCCATCAATGTGCTGAAGTTGCACCTGAGTCCCTCTCAGTAGCTCCCTTTCACTGGGGCGGTTCTGGATTGGATGTTGTTTCGGGTTTCTCCTCCCGAACAGCAAGTCTGGGATATTCAGGCTATGATTCCGATCTTTCAGCCTCTATCCCGGGTTTCGGTCAGGATGACCCTCCGGCTGCTGGGCCTGCTGGCCTCCTGCATCCTGCTGGTGACGCATGCCAGGTGGCATATGCAGGCTCTGCAGTGGGACCTGAAGTTCCAGTGGGCACAGCATCAGGGCGACTTTGTCCGGCCACGTCCAGATCTCGGAGGGCGCTGCACGACAGTTGCAGTGGTGGCTCACGGGTCAGTGGCAGATCCCTCTCCCTTCCCCAACCGGAGCACACAGTGGTGACGGATGCGTCCCTCCTGGGATGGGGTGGCCACATGGGAGAGGCAGGGATCAGAGGCCTCTGGTCTCCAGGCTCCATATCAACCTTCTTGAGCTGCGGGCGATCCGGCTTGCTCTGAAGGGATTCCCTCACTCTGTCCGGGGAAGTGTAGTCCAGCTGTTCATGGACAACACCACCGCCATGTGGTATTGCAACAAACTGGGCGGGGTGGGTGTGAGAAAGTGGCTCTGTATATACTGTTTTCAAATAGGTACAGGGTGTACAGAGTCCACAATCCCCAGGGGTTTGACAGAGGCTAAAGTTAGATATAACCTTACTCTCTAAAGTGGTAGCTTGGTCGAGCAGTAAGGCAGTATCAGAGCACAGTGTAAAGCATTTGTTGTACACAGTCAGCACACAGGTGCCGCTCACTTGTAATTTGCTGAACTTGCCATTTGAAAGGACCACGGATCGCTGTCAAGGAGGGCGCTTTGCTAATGCTCAACTTCTGCTCACGAAGGGTCGTGTCGCTGGTGGGAGCTATTCCGCATTCGGCGGACAGCCTGCACGCTCCCAGCGTGCACTAGACCCCAGGGCTACCTGTCCACTTCACCGGGGGACTGCGCGGACCAGCAGCCCCTACACCTAACAGCTGGTGCCTCTTCCCCCGGAGGTCACGCCCCCCACCTGACGCCTATTTACTGTTCGCGACACCCGCTTCGCGGGTGCCGCTCACTTGTAATTTGCTGAACTTGCCATTTGAAAGGACCACGGATCGCTGTCAAGGAGGGCGCTTTGCTAATGCTCAACTTCTGCTCACGAAGGGTCGTGTCGCTGGTGGGAGCTATTCCGCATTCGGCGGACAGCCTGCACGCTCCCAGCGTGCACTAGACCCCAGGGCTACCTGTCCACTTCACCGGGGGACTGCGAGGACCAGCAGCCCCTACACCTAACAGCTGGTGCCTCTTCCCCCGGAGGTCACGCCCCCCACCTGACGCCTATTTACTGTTCGCGACACCCGCTTCGCGGGTGCCGCTCACTTGTAATTTGCTGAACTTGCCATTTGAAAGGACCACGGATCGCTGTCAAGGAGGGCGCTTTGCTAATGCTCAACTTCTGCTCACGAAGGGTCGTGTCGCTGGTGGGAGCTATTCCGCATTCGGCGGACAGCCTGCACGCTCCCAGCGTGCACTAGACCCCAGGGCTACCTGTCCACTTCACTGGGGGACTGCGAGGACCAGCAGCCCCTACACCTAACAGCTGGTGCCTCTTCCCCCGGAGGTCACGCCCACTGTCCGCCATATTATAAATTGACCAGCCCCAAACGCAATGCCACTGCATGTCCCCTGACATGCAGTGGCACAGAGGCGGCATGGCTGGAGGGGAGGACAGAAAGGGGAGCGAGTAACCGTGGCAGATTATCTACAGTACCCACTTGTCCGACGTGATCTCGTGCCAGTGGTGGAGGTGAACCCTGCCACCCACTGGCGTGGGGTGCCCCCGGAAGCTCGGATTAAGAAGGTTTGAGGCGGAAGCGGAAGTGGACTGACCCACACGCAGGTTACCAGACCCGCACCTGCGGGACCCACGTCCGCGGCCTCGCTAAAGCTGGTTCTGCACAGGCTTGCTGGAAGAGCGCGCCTGGGAACCCCTGCTCTATCCACGAAAGAAACGAAACCCCGTCGTGGCAGGGTTTTTCGAGGAAAGACCCAAAGACTTGGCAGTGGCACGAGAGTCTTTAAAGCGCTCCAGGACATGGTCAGCCTTATTACCAAAGAGGCGGGAGCCATCAAAGGGCATGTCCATGAGCAAGCTCTGGACATCGGGTGAGAACCCAGCGGAATGCAACCAGGCGTGGCGCCGCAGCGCCACCGTTGAGGAAATCGCCCTGCCCAACGAATCAGCGGTATCTATACCACACCTGATGGCAAACTTCGCCGCATTCTTGCCCTACGCAATCGCTCGGGAAAGGACAGCCTGACCCTCCTCAGAGCATTGAGGCAGAACCTCCGCCACCGATTCCCATACTGCGTGGGAGTAACGGCCCACTAAGCAGGTGGTATTAACCGACCTCAACCACAAACTGGCTGAGGAGAACAACCTCTTGCCATATTGGTCCAGCCTCTTAAGAGTCCATATCCGGCGGAGCCGAGGGAAAGGCACTCTGCGATGTCGAGGTCTGAACGACCAGGCTCTCAGGCGTAGGGTGAGAGGACAAGAAGGCGGGATCACCAGGCACCGGACGATGACGCCTAGCGACGTTCTTATCCACCGGCGCCCCTGAGGCCGGCCGCAACCAAGTACCCCAGAGGACTTCGGTAAGGACCTCATTGAAAGGGAGCAGCTGTTCCGACGACGTAGACGCCGTCTGGAACACCTCCGTAAGGAGGTTGGTCTTAAGGGCCACCGTAGCGAAGTCGAGGTGGAGAGTCTCCGCGGCTCGACGCAGCACCATAGTGTAGGAAGCGCCCTCCTCCATAGTAGGCGGAGGCGAGGCAAACCCCGGGTCAGAAAACACATCAAGTTCACCAGCATCTTGACGGTCATCCACCCAATCCTGTTCAGAGTCACACTGCTGCGCAAGGGGGTCCTCGGAGCCGTCCCAGTCCTCATCCGGCTCCGGGGTAGTAAGAGCCGGCGGCGGCGGCAGGGCCGGAGCGGGAGAGGGAGCCAGCGGGAGCGGCGCAGGCCGGGGCCGAACCGAAGCCGCATTCCAATGAGGATCCCAGGTCGGAACGAAATGGTCCGAGAACCGGGGCAAGGGCGGGATAAACTGCACCCAGTGCGGCACCTGTGGCGGAGCCACGGGCAGCGCTGGGGCCGGAGCCAAGGGCAGCGTAAGGGCCGGAGCCAATGGCAGCGTAAGGGCCGGAGCCAATGGCAGCGCAGGGGCCGGAGCCAATGGCAGCGCAGGGGCCGGAGCCAGCGGCGTTTCACCTTGTGGCGCCGGAGCCGCGGGCGCTGGGTCCAGTGGCTCCAGGGCTGGCAGGAGCCCGAGGCCTAAACAGGTGGTCCAAGGCAGCAAGAAACTCTTGCCGCTGTGCGGGAGTCACCGACAAACCCAGGTATAGCGGGTAGGCCACGGGACTCCCAGGCCCCAGAGGAGCCGCAGGGGTGGAGCCCCTGTCCCCCTCGTACGCCTTCGGGGAGCGACGGGGGGAACTTTTCTGAGAGCAAACACGCTTCTTTAACTTCCGTCGCTTACCGGAATCAGTAGGCGAAGACTTAGAGTACGAGGAGCAACAGCTCCGGTCCCGCGAGCGAGCCGTGGTCGTTCTCCAGGCAGTAGAGGCAGACATCATGGGGGTCCACCACCGACATATTACGGTGGCACGACGCGCAAGACTTACAGCCGGGCATCCCTATGTGCACCATGAGACAATAGGAGACAAAAGCCTCAAAAAAGCGGTCAAAAAATGACCGAGGTACGTGCTCAATCCGGATCTGCGCTTTCGGCCCGGAAAAAGAAAGAACCGACGTCAGCGCGCATGGGTGGCGCGCAAGGGAAGAGGTGTGGTGCCGCGGCCAGGGTGACTGCCTCCGGAATCTGGGGTTCACGGTTCGATCCCCGGCGCCAGATTAGCCCAGCACCATGTGACTCTGGGCAATAGCTTGCTTAATCTTCCCGACGGCCCCCAGCGCCTAGAGACCCTTACGGGTAATTGTTTGCGCTTTACAAATGTGGATTATTATTATTAAGTAGCCTCCGTGACATCATCCCGGCGCGCACGACGCAGGTGAGGGGCACGGAGGCGCACAGCGCCAACTACTGGCGCGCAAGGGGTACTGCTAAGCAGAAAACTTTCCGGATCCAGACTGATGCCTAGAGAATATTCTAAGGTATGGAATCTATCACTAACGTGTCTCTTTCAGATACTACATTTAGGGGCGTTACAGGTAGGTAGAGGTTAGGGACCAATGGGTCCCTTCCCTGGGGTGTGTACACCCCCTATCCTGCCACTCTCCAGTGGGAGGGGGGCAGGAGCCTATTCCTGATTGGGCAGGGCTCCCCATCCTCAAGATGGCGAGACCCCAGAGTTGTGCTTCACCTCCCCTCCCCCACCTGAGGGGTTGGGTTGGCAGAGGCTGGCACAACCCCTTTCCTCACTTGGGCTTTCCCACCAGTTTGCCCGTCAGAGTGGGGGTCAGAACTGGTGGGGGCCAGTTGCTGAGTACAGCAAGTGGCCTGGAGAAGCTCACAAAGCAGCATGCCTTTGAAGCTTCCCCTGCCCATCCTGGGGGAGAAGACCTAGCTCCTCGCCCAGGATGTGCATTGTTGCAGACCCACAAGAGCGGATGGCTCTCTACCCAGGGGTCCAGTAACATGTCAGCTGGATGGCAGCCTAGACAGCCTCTCAGTCAGGACGCTGGGTGTTGGTTAGGTCCAGGGGGCATGTCTAAGATGCCCTCTGTTGCGCAGCTTACATTAAATCCCACACTGGCATCAGTGTGGGTTTAATGTGCTGAGAAGTTTGATACCAAACTTCTGAGTCTTCAGTGTTGCCATCATGGTGCTGTGGAGTTCATGATGACGAGCTCCAAGCACCATATGCTCTTAATGGCAGCACTGCACTTACAGTGCCCAGGAATGGACCTGGGTACTGTAGGGGTACAGGGCTCATGCACCTATAGCCTCACCACTGGCATAGGGCACCCAGCTAGAGGGGTGACTGAGGTATGCCAGGGCAGTGTGATTGTGGGCATGGCACACAGGGATGTGTGCCATGTCGACTCTGTTTTGTTCTGCACCAAGACACTCAGTCTGCACAGGTAGTGTGAGTGTGTCAGGGTACAGGGCCTCTAAGGGTGGCACAATAAGTGATTTAGCCCGTATGGGCCTTCTCTGGTCACAGTCCCCTGGTACCATTTACCAGGGGTTGATATGTGGCCAGAGATGCCAATTGGGTTTAGGCTTCAATGCGGTTTTAGGGAAGGAACACAGGACCTGGGCATCTGATTGGTAGGAGCCCAGGGCAAACTCCATCAAATACCATCAGCAATTCAGCAAAAAGTGGGGGCATACCATGCAAGAAAGATGACACTCTCACACAACCCCCTCCACCCCCCCCCCCCGCCACCCCCCCAACGAAAGGTGATGACTAACCTTGCCCTATGGAGTCGTCATTGTCTAAGTGGAAGAACCTGGAAAGTCCATCTGCATTGGCATGGGCAGTCCCAGGTCTGTGTTCCACTTCAAAGTCCCTTCCCTGTAGGGAGTTGGACCACCTTAGTAGTTTTGGATTTTCCCCTTTCATTTGCATTAGCCATCTGAGAGGTCTGTGGTCAGTTTGAACCAGGAAGTGAGTACCAAACAAGTATGGCCTCAACTTCTTCAGGGGCCAAACCACAGCAAAGGCCTCCCTCTCAATGGCACTCCAACGCTGCTATCTGGGGAGACCAGATCTGTGGACCAGGTAGAACCTCGTCCCTGCCAGGACAAGGGAACCCCCACAAGCAGAACCCCACCGACCCCAAGGGGATGTAGGAGGAAAGAAGGCTGACAATCACAGCAGAGGAACAAAGGGCAAGGACTGAGAGGCCGAAGCACCCCACTCCTCCACTAGGCAACACAGCTTCCGCCAAATGCCAAAACAGGAACACGGCAGAAGAAGCAGCCTAGAGAGTCCAAGGAAACTAGGGAGAAGAAGGCGAGCCCACTCCAGATGGAGAGCAGCCTGCCAGCCAGAACAATGTCGGCAGACCAGGCCAGAAGCAAGTAGAACATCCTGAGGCCCCAGGAAGGCCGAGTAGGCGACGGCTGGCAAGGGAGAACACAGGGACACCCAAGACCGTGGAACGGGAGCAGGGAGAGGAGGAGAGGCCCGGGCCACCACCACAAGTGGCCGCGCACACGACTCCAGGAAGCAAAAGCAACCTACGTAAACACCATGGAGAACAGGTACCTGAAGGTGACCAGAACCCTCCAGCAGAGCGCAAGCCATATGACAGCCACCATAACTCCACATAGGGTACGTGAAGTCCCAAGATATGGGCACCCTCTTTGGAAGAACTTCCGCAGCAGAGGAAGAAACAAAAGAACCAAGGGGAAAAAAAAGCACCCCGCTGCAGGCTTGACAGCAGCCTAAGCAAAGCAGAAGGTCCAATCTCAGGGCCAAGTCTGCGCAACAACTCCTGCAGAACTCACACACAATAACAAAAGGGCTGTCCAGCAGCCAACAATGTCAAAGTCCCAAGGAAGGGTGTAATTGGCCAGAAAAACATACTCCACAACCATAGCAGTCGGCCTAAGAATACCCAGAAGCAACCCTAACTCAGAAGTCACTGAGGAGGGGATGGAGGAGGACAAGGCAGAGGAGGAGGACGGAGACCCGCCAAGAGCAGCTGGATGACGGAGTCGGCCGGGGCATGGAACAACAGACTGCCATCAAATGGGAGATCAATGAGCCTCTCCCGAATATTTTCGGGGAAGATGCCGTCCCGAAGCCAAGCATGGTGACGGAGAGCGACTGAGGAAGCCATGGCCCGGCGCCTCCGAGACGTCCAGAGCAGACCGTAGAATAAACGCCGCAAGCTCCCGGCCATCCAAGGCATGATGCTGCAAACCCACCTGAGCAGACTCCTGGGACGCTGCAGACCCCAGAGACTCAGCAGAGTCCCACAAACAGGAGGAGACCCGAGCCAGCACACACAAGGTGCGCTGGTCGAGGCCAAAATGTTGCGTCCCCAAGTGTCCAGGAAGTGGGCCTCTCTGGACGGCGGAGTCAGCAGGGAGGGAAAAGCAGTTCGCAAGAGGGGGCCGGCAGCTGAGGGATGAATGGACAGGCACACCGCATCACGTGGCGTCGGAAGGTGCCGATGCAGAAGAAGCGGAGGCACCGGGTCCCCGGAGGCAGGACGCCTCCAAGCCCCCGTCAAGGCAGAAAGGAGCGAACCTTCAAACGGAAGCAAGATTTCCCTCCAACCAGAGCACTGGTGGAGGACCTCCAACAGATGGTCCGCCGGAAAGTGAGTCACCGGGTCACCCATGCGCAGGATGCCCACAGCCGTGGACACCGCGTGAGCGAAGGCCGCACCCGCATCCGTAGGGCCCCGCGGTGGAGAAAGCAGCTCCTCCGTGGGGGATGGCTGCAAACTAAGGCGGCCGTCCCCGAGACCAAGCAGGGCAGGCAAGAGCCAGACCTGGAAGTCAGAAGGAGCCGAAGAATGGGGGACCTGCCGTTCTTCCGACGAACACCTCTGCCTAAGGAAGGGCGGGGAGTTGCCTTCAATGCCGGTGAAAAGGACACCACACGGCGACCAGTCTCTGGGGAGGACGACACCAATATACAGCCTGCCTCCAGAGAAGGAGCGTCAGAAGACGAATCCGCGGTACGACCCCTGCGCGGATCCGTAGAGTCCGCTGCATGAGGCAGGACACCGGCACCATCCGGTGTCACCGGGCAAGGGACCTTCAAGTCACGCCGCACCAGAGACCGGAGCGGGACTGGAGTAGAGCTGGAGCCGCATCGGCCCAGGAGCGGCCCCGGTGGGGTGCCGGGACGGCACAGGCCTGACCCCTGCCGAGGCAATCACCTGCGTGGGGGAATGGGACGGGCCCAGGGTGGGGCCAGAGGCCCTCCGCCGGATGCGGCTCAGAAGGAGACGAAGGTCGCCTTGCAACCCGTGAGGCGGCACCAGGGACGATACAGCCACCGACTTGCCCTTCAACGAGGAGGCCGCCTGTGAGTAGGTACGAGAGGGGCCCGGAGAGGGACGAGGGGTCTGCACTCGGCCTCGACCCAGAGCGGGACGAGGAAAGTCCACCGACCCCTGTGGCTCTGCACGGTCCAGCTGCTGGCAGCATAGCGGCGTCACCTCGGCCTTAAACAGGACCACACTGCAAAGGGAACAAGAGGGACTCAGGGATGCGACCCCGAGCCCTGGCGACCTCCCGCGACACCACAGGGACCCCCGCGGGAGTTTGCGGCGAGGCAGAGACGCAATTGCCTGAAGGAGATGCCCCAGAGGAGCCGCACCCCAACAGCACAACATCCTCCAAGCCTGGGCCATGCCAATCTGCCAGTACCCTGCAGTTAAGTCAAAGGTACTGAGAATATTGGCTGCCCCTAGTTTGTCTATCAACTCATCTGCTCTTGGAATGGGGTGAGCATCTGTCTTGGTGACAGAGTTGAGCCCTCTATAGTCCACACAGAACCTCATTTCTCTTTCCACCCTGTGGACGAGGTTTGGGGACCAGAACCACTGGGCTGACCCAGGGGCTCTCAGAGGGTTCAATAACCCCCTAACTCCAGCATCTTGCTGACTTCAGCTTTGATGCTTTCCTTGACTTGGTATGACTGTCGATAGATCATGTTCTTGACAGGTGCACTGTCACCAGTGTCCATATCATGGGTACACCAGTTTGTCAGACCAGGGGTCAGGGAAAAGAGGCTAGCATACTGCTGCAAGACTTGCTTGCAGTCAGCCTGCTGTTGGGCAGAGAGGGTGTCTGAAAAGACAACTCCATCTACTGACCCATCCCCAGGGAGAGGTTCACTCTCTGCTTCCTGTTCCGCATCAGTCACCATCAGCATGGTGATGTCAGCCCTGTCATTGTAGAGCTAAAGGCGGTTCACATGGATAACCCTTTTGGGTGTCCTGCTAGTGCCCAGGTCAACTAAGTAGGTGACCTCACTCTTTTTTTCTAGGATAGGGTAAGGGCCACTCCATCTATATTGGAGTGCACTTGGTGCCACTGGCTCCAAACCGAACACCTGTTGCCCAGGTTGAAATTCAACCAGTGCAGCTTTTTGGTCATACCAGTGCTTCTGAAGCTCCTGGCTGGCCTCAAGATTCTTGGATGCCTTTTCCACGTACTCAGCCATTCTGGACCTTAGGTCAAGCACATAGTCCACAATGCCTTGCTTCTGTTCTTGGGGAGGCCTCTCCCAACCCTCTTTCACAAGACAGAGTGGTCCCCTCACAGGATGACCAAACAGATTTTCAATGGGGGAAAACCCTACTCCCTTCTGTGGCACTTCTCTAAGCGAAAAGCAGGCATGGCGACAAGACATCCCATCTCCTTTTGAGTTTTTCAGGGAGTCCCACGATCATGCCTTTCAATGTCTTGTTGAAACTTTCAACAAGGCCATTGGTTTGTGGATGGTATGGTGTAGTAAACTTGTACTGCACTCCACACTCCTTCCAAATGTGTTTCAAGTAAGCAGACATGAAGTTGGAACCTCTGTCTGAAACCACCTCCTTAGGAAACCCTACCCTGGTGAAGACACCCAGGAGGGCCTTGGCTACTGCAGGGGCTGTAGTAGTCTTAAGTGGAACTGCTTCAGGGTACCTAGAAGCATGATCCACTACTGCTAGAATGAACTTGTTCCCTGAGGCTGTGGGAGGTTCACGTGGACCCACAGTGTCCACACCTACCCTTTCAAAGGGAAACCCCACTACAGGCAGTGATATCAGGGGGGCCTTTGGGTGGCCACCTTTCTTGCCACTGGCTTGACAGGTAACACAGGAGCTGACAAACTCCTTCATCTTTTGGTGCATCTGGGGCCAGTAAAAGTGACTAACTAGCCTTTCCCAAGTGTTGATTTGGCCCAGATGTCCAGCTAGGGGGATGTCATGAGCCAAAGTTAGGAGGAACTCCCTGTACTTCTGTGGCACTACCATCCTCCTGGTGGCTGCAGGAGTGGGGTTTCCTGCCTCAGTGTACAGTAATCCCTCTTCCCAATAGACTCTGTGGGTACCACTGGCATCTCCCTTTGCCTCTGAAACAGCGTGCTGCCTCAGGCTTTCAAGAGTGGGACAGTCTTGCTGACCCTGGCACAGCTCTTCCCTAGAGGGTCCCCCTGGGCCCAAGAGTTCAACCTGGTAAGGGTCAAGCTCCACAGGCTCAGTTTCCTCTGGGGTGTCCAAGTCCTCTCCCTGTGGAGAGGGGTCCTGAGTGGTTTGCTGTACAGAAGCTGGTCCCCTGGTCTTCTTACCTTTTCTCTTGGTTGGTTGGGCCATATTTTCAGGCTCCAAACCTACTTTTTCACCCTTCCTCTTGCTCTGTGCTCTAGTTTGCGCACACACCAATCATTCAGGGATACCTAGCATGGCTGCATGGGTCTTTAGCTCAACCTCAACCCAGGCTGAGGTTTCCAGGTCATTTCCAAGCAGACACTGGCACCTGCATCCCTCAGAGCTTCTGTCCTAGTTCAATTAACCCAGGGGTATTGTAAATACTTCAAGTTGGGTGGCCACACAGCTACAGTGGCACACTCAACTTCCCCTTCTGAAACTAGAACTGCTTCAGTGTGCATCCTGATTTGCTCTGGTCACACTGTTGATCCCTTCTGTAGACTTGCCACTCCAGGTGTAGCTGTACTGGTTGCCTTAGGGGCCTTGATGTGGGGGCAAGATTTATCTATAGTTAAGTGTCACAACTTCTTACAGTTGTTACACCAGGCCTTTGTGGGATCAAAGTTCTGACCCCTATAAGGCTGAGGCACATAGGGAGTAGTTTGGGTCCCACCCACCTGAACAGGTTTTTGGAGTCCTTTGGAAGACTCAAGACTTTATCTTGGGGATTCTCACCACCTTTCCCCTGGGGAGGTTTTGTAACCACCTTCTTCTGGTCACCCCCAGTGGTTGTCCTTGTCACCCTAGTCTTGACCCAGTGGTCTGCCTTCTTTCCCAATTCTTGGGGAGCAATTAGACCTAGGTCTACCAAATGCTGATGCAACTTTTCATTTGTGCAATTACTTAGTATATATTCCTTCATAAACAAATTGTAAAGTCCAGTAAAATCATGCACATTATGTCCAGCTAACCAACCATCCAGTGTCTTTACTGAGTAGTCTACAAAATCAATCCAGGTCTGGGTTTTGTGAGCCCCCCTGAATCTAATTCTACACTCCTCAGTGTCCCTCAATCACAGTCTTCTTCATGAGGTCATAGGACCCTGCATCTGGCCCAGAGAGGGTCAGAAGCCTGTCTCTGCAGCTACCAGAGAACAGTTCCCACAGGAGTGCCCCCCAGAGAGGTTTGTTTACTTTCCTGATATCACAAGCCCTCTCAAAGGCTGTGAACCATTTTTTGATGTCATCACCTTACTCAAATTTAGAGACAATCCCTTTGGGGATTTTAGGATCAGAAGTTTCCTCCCTATCCCTAGTGTTAGTATTGCTGCCACCATTGATGTGTGCTAAACCTCCTTTCTTTATTTCTCAAGAGCCAGGAGCCTGGACTCTAGATCCAATATTTTGGCCAGCTTTGCCAAAAAGCTGTCCTCTTCACTGGGGAGTTCGTTTTCTCTGAGACCTGGTCCACCTATGTGGTCTCTAGGTCTGCAAAGGTGGATTATTGGAGCTAAGGGTATGGGGGCCCTTTCCTCCCTAGGGATTATTGGAGGGGGGGCCATGGTCAGAGGGGTGGTCCTGAGCATACTCAGCCCGGAGCTCCTGGAGCCCTTATTTGGTTGGATGCAGGCTCATTTGTAAATTTTTTAGTTTGCTTAAGGATCTCAATTCCTTGAAAGACAAGTGTAAGTAAGGTGTGAGGTCGAGCTCCTCAACCAGGTCCTGCATGGTATTACCTTCAATAGAAGCTGGGTTCTTTTGAGACATTCTAACCAGACAGTTCTAACCCTCTACCCTTGACTACAGTAACTTTTTTCTCGGGACTTAAGCAAGGCCCTGACAAGACTTAGTATTTTGGAAAGACCAATTTAGGAAATCAGAATTCAAAAGGCAACTTTAAGAGTTCTGTCGTGTGATCAGATGGTAACCAAGTAGTCCAACAAATGCAAGTTTGTATCCCACCGCTAATCCACCAATGTAAGAAAGTGGCTCTGTATATACTGAAACAAAGTAAGGTTCAGTATGCACAGAGTCCACAGTCCCCAGAGGTTTGGCAGAGGCTAAAGTTAGATATAAACTTACTCTCTAAAGTGGTAGCTAGGTCGAGCAGTAAGGCAGTATCAGAGGACAAAATGAAGCATTTGTTGTACACACTCAGTCAGCAAATGGTCTCACACACTCAAGAACTGAACTCTAGGCCAATTGTTTTGTATATAAAAATATATAGTTTTATTTTAGAATCAGCAATAGGTATCAAAATACTTTCTCAGAATGAAATGCTTTAGTTGTATACTTTCAAAAAGCAACAGACTTTTAAATGCAATAGTTACAGTTGTTGCAATAGGCAACGCAATACAAACACAATTATAACATTGAGCTCAATGGGAGCTTTTAAGTAAATGCAATTTCAGTTACTTTGCGTATGATTTTCTTACTCAGGATTGGATCCTGGATTCAGCTCTGGTGCATTTCCTGTAAACAGTTGAAAGAGGTCGTTTTTGTTATGCAGGCGATTTTTAAGGAATATTTGTAGGTTTCAAAAATTGACACTTAGAAGAATTTCTGGCAAAAACCAGGCAATGTTATCCTATGGAGGAAAGGAATATGCTACTTACCAGTATGCATCTGTTCTTGGCATGTAGAGCTGCAGAGTCACACACTGAGGATAAGATCGCCATCTGGTGTTGGGCTCGGATGATTGCAGGTTGTTGTTGTCTTCGGAAGAAGCCTTTGGTCACGAGGTTGGTGACTCCTCCCCTGGACAACAGTGCGCATGGGCATCCACTCCATCGTCAGATTGTTTTTTCGCCATGATGGGAAAAGATGGAGTGTATAGGAATGAAAGAAAGGATGTCCATGTGTAATGTCTAAGTAAGACGGATGCTGGAACAGATACAGGTCCCGGGGAGGCGGGTGGGCGTGTGTGACTCTGCAGCTCTACATGCCAAGAACAGATGCATACTGCTAAGTAGCATATTCCGTTCGAGGCATATGAGCTGCAGATCACACACTGAGGATAGATTATACAGCAGTGCTTCCCCTTAGCGGTGGTCGCCTGTATCTGTTGCAGCAGATTGAAATAAAGTTTTTAGGACAGCCTGGCCCACTGAGGCCTGTTTGGCCTGCACGTCAACACAGTAGTGTTTAGTGAAGGTATGCGTGGTAGACCACGTGGCTGCCTTGCAAATGTCTAAGGGAATGTTACCTAAGAAGGTCATAGAAGCCCCTATTTTACGTGTGGAGTGCGCCCTAGGGGGAACTGTAAGTGTACGTTTAGCCTTTAGGTAGCATATTTGGATGCATTTGTAGGAGAGTAGGGTCTGCAATCCTATGATCACCCAGATTTTTTTGCTTTTGCTTCATTGGTTTACGACTTTCTCCGGCTGTGGGCCTGCCAATCAGACCCACAGCCTAGCTGTTCTCTCTCGAAATTAACACACATGTACGTTAGGTGCATCCACTAATTGGAACTGGGCCGCCTTGTCAGTCCCTGTCTCAGCATACCACAGGTATCCAGGGCATCGGTGTACCCAGGGCCTACCAGGGGCTGAAGCATGTATTATGCCACCCCTGGAATGGCCGCCCAAATCTGACACAACTGGCTGCACGACAGCTGGGGCCACGTGGTGTAATCACCCGTTGCTGTAGGTGTAGTATTCCTACACCTAAACCCTAAAATGGACACATGGATTCCTATCAGTCACTCCTATAGCAGGCCTTATCAATCCTGAAGACAGAGTGCAGGGGATCATGTGGGAGGGTGCTCTGGCGCGAGCTGAGCCCGTCGACGGCTTGCGGAACCAAGTCCTAATAGCCGTTCCATGGTGACGCGGGCCAACTACTTTTAATGCATTTGCTAACTTTGGCCTCACATCACCTATACATGTCGAGTAAGGTGACATACGAATGGGAATCCGAACCCCTCGCCAGTCCTGGTGACGGGGTTAGCATTCCCCCCTTTTAGAGGGACACGACATGGAAGTAACCTTGAACCCCGGTTAAAGTTGACTCAAGCCTCAGCATCACAAAATGGATGCTGCCACCAGACACAAGTCTGACCTCCTGCTGCTGGGGGACCTTCCAGCAAGGGGAGCTTGGACAAAGGGTTTCCTGTCGAGGGCGGTGTTAGCACCGTCCCAGACAGGGTTTGTGTATCCCAGGTAGGCAGGGCTGAAAGGAAGGTGATTGCAAGTGGCACCCCGGTGCTCACTGTGCATAGCCCGGCTCAAACCAGTTTCGGGGGCACACCAGCCCCTGAGCTGGCGCGAAGCCGGACAAAGGTTAGGGGTGTAACCACCCCCCTCCTGGCTCCACCCATAGGTAGAACCTAGTCACGGGCCAGCCCCTTTTCTTAGAATAAAGGTAGGAGCGAGTCCCCTTCCCAAATTGGATAATCAGATAATCGGATAACTCCGAATCACGAACTACTTTCCACGAAAGGAACTCTTGACTATTTCTGAAGACTCTCCCTTGTGGCTAAGGAGTAGCCACCCTGCACCAGCAGGCACCATCTAAGCGCTTGCGGTTTGCTGTAAGTCTCTCCTACGGATCAAGACTGCCCAGCTCGACGAGACCCGAGTACCCTGCCATCTCTGACCTTTTACCTACCTCATCAGCCCAGCTGAGAGTCGTAGGTGTGACGAGACCTGCGGGACCGGCTATCTTCAGAACCTGCACGACGCTTATCTAGCACGGCCACCGAGGGACCCTCGAGTGAGTGCACCTAGGGTTTGAGAAGCCCTAACCCTGAGCAGCTCCAGCATCGAAGTCTGCCTCCCCAGCATCCCCGAGATCTGCGTGGGGGCCCTTCCGCTCCTTGTTGTTCACCGCGTTGTTCGACCACGTGCCGACCGGCTTGTGGCCCTCTTCACGACGCACCACGATTGTTTCATCACTAGTCTGGTTGCTCCAGACTGGCTCTTGCTCCCCTTCAACAGAGGAGTACCACGGACCCTCCTGGTCCACTCCCGACGCCATCTTGACTCCCCCGCTTGGGTTGCCACTGCCAAGATCCGCTGCCCCTGCCTGGGCCCAGCATCATCGACAGCAGACACCTTCGTGGGACAGCTCGCCCTCCATCCTGGTCGCCGCCGCGCCTCCTGGCCCGAGGAACAGCCGAGTCCGACGTCACCCACTCACCTGGTCGAGGTGACTTCAGCCGGTACCCTCCGGTTACCCACACGATCGCTGGCTAGCGGTTGAGAACTGAGTCCCCTCTGCTTTCAGGTTTCCTTCATCACCGATCCAGGCTTGGATCGCTCTGAACATCGTCACTGGTCGCCTGCCAGCAACTTCTTCTTTCAGGCTCCTGAGACTACACGAGGACTCCCGACATCGTGCCGAACTTCCCGCAACCGCAGCCTCCGGGCTAGGTAACTCGAGCATTTCGGTGCTCCATCGCAGGTTCGCTCTACAAGTGTCCAGTTCCTTTTTCGTTTAGTCCCACTGATCGGATCACTCCGGAATCAGTACCTCCAGACTCTAACCATTCGCATTTCACTGTTAGTGTAGATGGTTTCTCGTGCCCCTCGGGCATTTGTGTAAATTGTGCAACTGAAGTATTTTCCTAAGAGTTTTGTAGTGTGCTTAGCTCCCTGACTCATAGAGAGCCAGGGTAGTCTTGTTATAAATAAATATCCTTTTATTTTCATAACAACTTGTGTGGTGTCCTTTAACTTGGTGTTCAAGGGGTATATGTGATGGTAAACAGCTGGCTTAACACGCCCTCTAGAGTTTAGCCTAAAGACTGCTCGTATCCACGCTACTAGGATAGCTGGTCTAAAAGGTTGACTTACAACCAATCATCAATAAGGGTCGTTTGGAATGATACACAGTGATCACTAGAATAGTGAGCACTACATATCAGGCCAACTTCTCACAGCATTTAACTATCCACCGGGCTATACCGGATTTGGAGATCGGATTGCCTTTATGTGGTGGTGCGAAAGCAACAAAGAGTTGTTTCGTCTTTCGAAAAGGTTTTGTTCTGTCGATGTAATAAAGCAAGGCTCTTTTGACATCTAAGGTATGTAGGGCCCTTTCAGCTACGGAGTCTGGGTTTGGGAAAAAGACTGGTAGCTCTACTGATTGGTTAAGGTGGAAAGGGGAAATCACTTTTGGAAGAAATTTAGGGTTTGTCCTAAGAACCACTTTGTTACGGTGTAGTTGTAAGAAAGGTTCCTCTAGTGTAAGGGCTTGTATTTCACTTACTTTGCGTAGGGAAGTGATTGCGATAAGGAAAGCTACCTTCCATGTTAGGAATTGTAATTCACATTTGTGCATAGGTTCAAATGGGGGACCCATAAGTCTTGTTAGAACCACATTGAGATTCCACACTGGGGCAGGTGGCAATCTTGGGGGAAGAATTCTTTTGAGACCTTCCATAAACGCTTTGATGGCTGGTACCTTAAAAAGGGACAGGTGTTGCCTATTTTGCAAGTAGGCTGCCAAGGCTGCTAGGTGTAAACGTATAGAGGAATACGCTAGATTGCATCTTTGCAAGTGTAGTAGATAGCAAATGATGTTTTGGATGGAAGCATCCAATGTATGTGATTATTAGCGCAGTAGATGGCAAATAGTTTCCATTTTGCGCATAACATGCTCTAGTAGTAGGTCGTCTAGCTTCCTTTATGATATTCATACAGTCTGGAGGGAGATTGAGGTATCCGAACTCTAAGACCTCAGGAGCCAGATCGCTAGGTTCAGTGTTTGAGGATCTGGGTGTCTGATTTCTCCATGGTTCTGGGTTAATAGATCCGGGGAGAGGTGTAGCCTTTGATGTGGAACTAAAGATAGTTCCAGAAGTGTGGTGAACCACGGTTGACGTGCCCAAGTGGGAGCTACTAGTATTAGCGTTAGCGACTGTTGTTTCAGTTTGCGTACCACAAATGGAACTAGTGGGAGAGGCGGAAAAGCGTACGCAAATCTGCCTGACCAGTTCATCCATAGGGCATTGCCCTTCGACTGTGGGTGTGGAAACCTGGCGGCGAAGGTTGGTCATTTTGTGTTTTTGGGAGTGGCGAACAGGTCTATGTCTGGTTGTCCCCATTTTTGGAAGAAGGGGAGTAGAACCTTGGGGTGTAATTCCCATTCGTGGATCTGCTGCGTGTGGCGACTTAGGAGGTCGGCCACTTGATTGTGGATCCCTGGGAGATGTTCTGCTAACAGGTAGATGTTTTGGGGAATTGCCCATCTCCAGATTTGCTGTGCCAGTTGGGACAGTTGGAGAGATTGTGTCCCTCCCCGTTTCTGTATACAATACATTGTCGTCATGTTGTCTGTGCGTATGAGGACAGTTTTGTTCTTTAGGTGTACTTGAAAGGATTTTAGTGCTAGGAACACTGCTAAGAGTTCCAGGTGGTTGATGTGGAGCAGTTTCTGTTGACTGGTCCATCTGCCCTGAGTGGTATGGTGAAGGAGGTGGGCTCCCCACCCTGTGAGAGATGCGTCGGTAGTTAGCACAACTTGTGGAAGAGGCTCTAAGAACGGCCGCCCTTTGGACAGGTTGATGGTGTTTCACCATTTCAGTGAGCGACTGTCCACCAACACCAGATTGGTAAGTTGTCCGTGAGCTTGGTTCCACTGTTGTGCTAGACATTCCTGTAAGGGACGCATTTGAAGTCGTGCGTGTGGGACTATGGAGATGCATGACGCCATCATGCCTAGGAGCTGCATGAACACTCTTGCTGGAAGAGATGGATGAGTTTGAAATTGAGAGATGAGATTTTGTATACTGGCTATCCTAGCAGTGCTGGGATAAGCAATGGCTTTGGATGTATCTATGGTTGCTCCTAGATACTGATGTAAATGGGAAGGTTGTAGATGGGATTTGGGGTAGTTGATAGTGAATCCCAAATTGTGGAGAGTTTGAATCGTGCGATGAGTGTGGAGAACGCATTTTTGGTGAGTATTGGCTTTTATGAGCCAATTGTCCAGATAGGGGAAGACATGGATCTGTTGTCTTCTGAGGTGCGCCGCCACGACTGCTAAGCACTTGGTGAACACTCTGGGTGCTGTTGTTACTCCGAATGGGAGAACTGTAAATTGATAGTGTTGCCCATCTACCACAAATCATAGATATTTTCTGTGAGCGGGATGCATAGGGATGTGAAAGTATGCGTCCTTGAGGTCCAATGTGGCAAGGAAGTCTCCCTGTTGTAATAGTGGGAGGACTTGTTGGAGGGTGGTCATATGAAAATGATCCGAATGTATATACTGGTTTAGTAGTCTGAGATCCAGTATGGGCCGTAATGTTTTGTCCTTTTTGGGAATGAGGAAGTATAGAGAATACACCCCTGTGCCCTGATGTTGAAGAGGGACTGGTTCTATCGCATGTTTTTGTAACAGGGATTGAACTTCTTGTTTGAGGAGAGAGAGATGATGTGAGGACATTGGACGTTGTTTGGGTGGTATGTTTGGGGGGGATTGTATGAGTTCTAGGCAGTAGCCAGACTGGATAATTTGTCTTACCCATCTGTCTGTGGTGATGGAAATCCAGACAGGTAGGAATTGTTGGAGCCGCCCCCCGACCGGAGTGGAATGGTCTGGGGGGGGGAGTGGTGGCAAGTCACTGTTTGGTGGCTGGGGAGGTGCGGGTGTTGTTGTTGCCCCGACCTCGACCTTTGTTATTGTTTCCCCTATAACCTCCTCGGAAATATCCTCTGTTAGGGGATGTTTGTCCAGAATTTTTAAAGGTGGACGTGGTCTCAGTTGCCGTGTTTTTGGAGCCTCCTCTATAAAAGGAGCGACGAAAGGAACCCCGGTTTTGAGGAGACTGCAGTGCTCCCATAGACTTGGCAGTCTCATTATCCTATTTCATTGTTTCTAATGCAGTGTCCACTGCAGGGCCAAATAACTGCTCTTGGTTGAAAGGTTGAGCTAAAATTGCGGTTTGAACCTCCGGTTTAAAACCGGAAATACGGAGCCAGGCATGTCGTCTGAGTAAGACGCTAGTATTGACCGCCCGAGAAGCAGTGTCTGCTGCATCTAAGGCGCATTTAATGGAGGCATTAGATATTAACTTGCCTTCTTGAATGAGGTCAGTGGCCTGGGATTTAAAGGGTTCAGGCAGATGTTGCAGAAGGTCCTCAAGTTGGTCATAATGCGCCCTATCATACCGGGCTAACAGGGCCTGGGTATTGGCAATACGCCAGTGGTTCGCCGCCTGTGCGGCGACTCGTTTGCCTGAGGCCTCTAAAAGCTTTGACTCCTTGTCCGGGGGAGGCGTTTCTCCAGTTGTCTGTGAGTTAACGCGCTTCCTGGCATTTGATACGACCAAGGAGTCTAAAGGGAGCTGGGCTTTAATGTATGCAGGGTCCTGTGGGGCTGGTCGGTACTTTTTTTCGATGCGTGGGTTGAGAACCCTAGCTCGAACAGGGTCTTTAAAGACGTCAGTGGCATGCTTTATAACCCCTTTAATCATGGGCAGTATGTGAACAGTTTTTTGTGACTGCTCAAAAGTATCGAGGAGAAAGTCCTCTTCAAGGGGGTCCGTGTGCATTGTGACGCCATGGAATGTTGCTGCCCTATTTATTAGTTGGCCAAATCCCAAATGGTCATCAGGAGGGGAGGGCTTGGAGGGGTAGGTAGTGGGGTCAGGCATGTCAGGCACTGGATAAGACCAGTCATCTACTGGTGCTGTGTCTGGAAATGTAAAAGGGTCGTTTGGATCAAGAGGATCATTAAATAAGTCAGGGTCCGCCCCTCTCCCTAAGTCATCATTATCATCCTGTGGAGGAGGTGAATGATAAGGAGGTGGTAAAGGTAAAGGAGAAGGAGGAGGAGGAGGAGGAGGAGGAGGAGGGGGGGGGACGGGTTTGGAGGTAATGCAGGAGAGGAAGGACGAAGTGGTGAAGTAGCACAGTCCTTTTTCCGTATGGGAGCTGGAGGAGGTGTGATGTCCAGCTTCCGTTTCTTTTATGGGACGGCAGTCACATGTCCAGTGTTGGGATTGATGTAGATCCGCTTTTGAGTAGGATCTGGGCGAAAAAGTTCATCCGGCTCCGAAGGTGGTGGCGGCGATGGCCGTTTCGGGTCTTTATGAACTTTTTTCGGTGTGGACGTAGTTTTCGGTGCCGATGGATGTTTCGGTTCCGATGGATGTTTCGGAGCCGATGGAGTTTTCGGTGCCGATGGAGTTTTCGGTGCCGATGGAGTTTTCGGTGCCGATGGAGTTTTCGGTGCCGATGGAGTTTTCGGTGCCGATGGAGTTTTCGGTGCCGAAGGACTTTTAGGCATCGATGTCGAAGAACGTTTCGGCGCCGGTGGAGACTTCGGTGCCGAGGTACGTTCGGTGCCTAAGGAGATTTTGGTCTTGAAGCCTGTTTCGGTGCAGACAGTGGTTTTTTCGGTGCCGAAGGTGTTCCGAGCCACCTACAGGCTTAGATGTCTTCGGAGCCGGGCCCGAGGGCGGGGCTTCTGAAGAGGATTTCCGGTCGCGACTGGGCCCAGCTGGCGGAGTCTTGACCAATGTCTTTTTGGATGGGGCAGGGGCAGGGGGGGTGGTACTCACACGCTGCCCTGGAGTGATGAGGTCATCGGAATCGTCGGCCTCGGACACGATCTCGAGATCTTCGGTGTCATCTTCAGGAACATCTTGAGCAAAGATGTCCTCCGGTTCTGGAGCTGGTTTGGCCATAATATGGCGTCTAGCTCTTCGGTCCCGGAGGGTCTTCTTGGAACGGAAAGCGGCACAAGCTGGACAGGTCGATTCGTTGTGTTCCGGCGACAGGCAGAGGTTACAAACCTCGTGGTGGTCACTGTGGGGGAGCTTCGCTCCACACTGGGGGCATTTTTTAAAGGGTGTCCTGTCCATCAGCCGCTTCCGGAACCGGTCCGAGTTGATGTCGATGGAATGAAGATTGAAGAGTTAAATCGATTGCTGGAAGTTTTCTGCTGGAGCGGAAAAAGTTCATCCGAACCCAATGGCGGAAAAAAACAATCTGACGATGGAGTGGATGCCCATGCGCACTGTTGTCCAGGGGAGGAGTCACCAACCTCGTGACCAAAGGCTTCTTCCGAAGACAACAACAACCTGCAATCATCCGAGCCCAACACCAGATGGCGATCTTATCCTCAGTGTGTGATCTGCAGCTCATATGCCTCGAACATCAAGTTATCGGTAAGTACAGTTGTGATTACTTTTAAGGGTCAGTGCTGGGCACCAAGATCCAGCACTGGGATCTCTCCTGATAACAGGTCAGTAATTTAGTTTGATGATCGGGCGATTTTTTGTGAATATTTTAAAGTTTCAAAACTCGACACTTGGAAGAATTTCCAAGTGAAACCAGTCAATGTTACCCTATGGAGAAAATGTAGGTTATCGGCTTTCAGGTAAGTACTCGACTGAGAGTTAAGATTCTGGGCATAGACTCAAGGGTCTCCCAGGGTCAGGTAGGTACAGTTGGTACACCCTCAGCGGCACAGGGGCAGCCGGGTGCAGAGTGAGTTAGGCCCAATGTTAGCCTATGGCGGGCAGGGGGCCCTTGGTTGGCTGCTAGCAGGTAGGCCACGCGGCTGTGGGAGCTGGGCTCCTGGCCACTCACACAGGGCAAGTGGGGAAGTAAGATAGGATAGAGATTGCACTTCCAGGGGCACTCGGGCGGCTGGGTGCAGGGTGCTTTTGAGCCGTGGGGCGTTCAATGTATTTCAATGGAGAAGCTACCAGATGAACAAAGGCTGCAAGCTCGGGGACAGATTCTTCAGGTGCCACCACCACTTCGAGTGTTAACTTGGGATGCTGTAGGTTAGGTAGGCACCCAAGAGTTGGGCACAGGGGGCCGCAGGGCGTCGGGTGCAGGGGTGCCTTTTGGCGGCGGGAAATCTTACCCTCTGCTGGTCGCGGTTGGAGGGGTCCCTGGTTCTGAGGTTGTAGACGCGGTTAGGAGCGTCCAAGAGGGTCCTTGGGTGCTGGATTCTTGGTCACAGTCGCCGGGGGGACATCCTCCTGGTCTTGGTCCACTCAGGCACAGGCCGGGCTCGGCAGGTGCAGTGTGTGCAGGAGTCGCAGTTCCTGGCTGGCACCAGGGGTTTGGTACTTGCTTTGAGCAGAACCACTGCTCGTGGGAGTCCCAGTCTTTTAGAGTCACAAGGCAGTCAGGACCTCCAGGGTTTTCGAGGTTGCTGACCACTGGAGACGCCGGGTTTTAGCAGGAGCAGGTTCGAGGGTGACAGGTCTGTAAGGCTGGGGCCAAGTCAGTTGGTGTCGTCTTCTTGTTAGCAGCTGCACGGCAGGTCTTCGTTCTTCTTGCTGGTTTCGGATTCGGGATCTGAGGAAGGAAGGTTCAGGGTGCCCCTAAATACTAAATTTAGGGGCTTCACAGGTAGGTAGAGGTCAGGGACCAATGGGTCCCTTCCCTGGGGTGGGTACACCCCCTATCCTGCCACTCTCCAGTGGGAGGGGGCAGGAGCCTAATCCCGATTGGGCAGGGCACCCCATCCTCATGACGAGAGCCCGGAGTTGTGCTTCACCTCGCCTCCCCCACCTGAGGGTTGGGGTTGGCAGAGGCTGGCACAACCCCTTTCCTCACTTGGGCTTTCCCACCAGTCTTCCCGCCAGAGTGGGGGTCAGAACCGGTGGGGGCCAGTTGCTGAGTACAGCAAGTGGCCTGGAGAAGCTCACAAAGGCTTTGAAGCTTTCCCTGCCCATCCTGGGGGAGGGGACCTACAATGTCAGCATTGTCTCGCTCACACCAAATCCACTAAATCCCTGCTCCAGCTATTGGGATTCACCATAAATACTGCCAAGTCCCAACTGCAGTCCCTTCAGATCCAGCCCTTCCTGGGGACCATTATCAATTCAGGCACAAGTAAGGCTTGCCCCAGCCAAGCCTCTGTGAAGGCATTGCAGTAGGCATTGCCTCTTTTACAGCCAGATTGTCATCTCAAAGTGAGAACAGTTATGAGTCTCCTTAGAATTATGGCACCCATCCTTTTCTGCAGTTCTCGAACAGGAACAATCTGTTGCGGGTCCTGCCCTTCACGGACATTGTTCTGCAGGTGACAATAACCACAGACATCCCACTCTGAGTATGCGAGCGCATCTTCATCAACCATCTTCAAAAACTAACTGTTAAGGGCATGTGGTCACCACAACAAAGGTGTCTCCGCATCAATTTCCTCGAGTTACTGGCCATCCAGCTAGCTCTCCAGGCCTTTTTTCAAGAGGTTTAGCACAAAGTAGTCCGCATACTGACAGACAACATATTATTTCCAAAAGAAAGATACAGTTTTCAACACTAGTGCAGAGCATTTGGCATTGGGCACATCTCCATAGGATCCACCTCCTGGCAGAATACCTTCAGGGAGTGTACAATGACTTTAAAGACCTGCTCACCAGGATGTGGCAACAAGTCAATGAATGGGAATTCCACCCACAATCCTACTACCATACTTCAGCTGTTGAGTGGGAACTCGGCATGACCTCTTCACCACTGCCCAGAAGGCAAAAATGGCCTGTAGGTTCCCACACCTACACTGCATGGGCAATGCTCTGTGTATGAATTGGTCAGGGATCTTTGTCTAAGTTTTTCTCCTCATACTCCTTTGGATGTGGTGCAAAAACTTGTACAAACGCTCCCCACTCTCATCCTAGTGTTTACCATGTGTGCCAGACAACTCTGGTTCTTGATCTTCCTCGAGATGTCAGTTGTCTCTAACAAGAAGTTCCTCAACGGGCTAGACCTTCTCACTGAACCAAGGATCCCCAACACCAGGCAGCTCTATTTAGTAATTTGGTCTAGAAGTTGGTTGTCTCAGTCTCCCACAAGAGTGGAAAGACATTCTAAAAAGAAGCACACAGACCTGCTGCGTGACCCTATTATGCAGCCAAGTGGAAAATGTTTGTCCATTACTGCGTTTCCAAGCACCTGGACCCTCTTGAACATGTAGTCCAGTAGATTATCTATTACCTTCTCAACTTCTAAAAATCAGGCCTAGCGTACACTTCCATACACCTGGC
Organism: Triturus cristatus; assembly: GCF_964204655.1. Classification (NCBI taxonomy): domain Eukaryota; kingdom Metazoa; phylum Chordata; class Amphibia; order Caudata; family Salamandridae; genus Triturus; species Triturus cristatus. The sequence continues at coordinate 925,802,050 of NC_140588.1, forward strand.
TGAATAGTGTGATCCATTTTGAATTGTGGATAGCACAAGGTAGCTTTTTTTCCAGAAGGCCGACGTATGGGACTTGGTATAGCACTGGCCAGTTTTGTAACAGAGAATTACTAAAGATACTTGAATAATCAAAGCCTACCTATAATGCTTAAAGGAAATCAGTGAACTTTTTAACCAAACCACAAGACAGTGAGGTATACACTTGTGAGAGGATGTAGCCTTATGGCTAGAGAAGTCGACCTCGAAGCTGGGGAAACGAGTTCAAGTCTAGGCAACAACACTCAACTGTGAGAAAGTGCCATCTTTCTTGCACTGTATGCCCCCACCTTTTGCCCTCTGTCGTGCATCTTACATTAAATCCCACACTGGCATCAGTGTGGGTTTAGTGTGCTGAGAAGTTCAAACTTCTCAGTCTTCAGTGTAGCCATCGTGGTGCTGTGGAGTTCATGATGACTGATTTCTCAGGGGCATGTAGCTTCCTTGGTAGCCACACCTCTGGGTTGGACTAGGGAGTACTGGATGCGAAGAGACTGGTTCTGTCATGTTGGAGGTGGGCAGAATGGTGTATCTTCCCAGGAAGTGGTCACCACGAAAGGAGGGAACCTGGTAGCTCATAACCTACCAGACGCATCCTACCCAGAGGGGAAAAAAGACTTAACGCAGCACGGAACCAAGCAATAACATTACCACTCATGCCTTTGCCACACAAACTTTAACAAAGCAGGCTTGGCTAGATGTGTTAATGGTGGACAAGTTGCAAAAAATAAACCGCTTCAGCACAAAGAAACAGAGTTTGTACCAGACTGCGACTGATCTGAGCCAGCAAGAGGGAGAGGGGGAGAGGGGGAGAGGGGGAAAGGGAGGGAGAGGGAGAGGGAGAGGGAGAGGGAGAGGGAGAGGGAGAGGGAGAGGGAGAGGGAGAGGGAGAGGGAGAGGGAGAGGGAGAGGGAGAGGGAGAGGGAGAGGGAGAGGGAGAGGGAGAGGGAGAGGGAGAGGGAGAGGGAGAGCGAGGGAGAGCGAGGGAGAGCGAGGGAGAGCGAGAGAGAGCGAGAGAGAGCGAGAGAGAGCGAGAGAGAGCGAGAGAGAGCGAGAGAGAGCGAGAGAGAGCGAGAGAGAGCGAGAGAGAGCGAGAGAGAGCGAGAGAGAGCGAGAGAGAGCGAGAGAGAGCGAGAGAGAGCGAGAGAGAGCGAGAGAGAGCGACAGAGAGAGAAAGGAAGAGAAAGGAAGAGAAAGGAAGAGAAAGGAAGAGAAAGATAGAGAAAGATAGAGAAAGATAGAGAAAAAGGGAGAGATAGAGAAAGAGAGAGAGACACAGAGAGAGAGAGAGAGAGACAAAGACAGAGAGAGACAGAGAGAGACAGAGAGCAGATATGCCCCTGTGCTGTCTAGTTCAATTACTAATGGTACAAGTAAACACGGAAGTCATCTTGAGTATATATACTGGGTAGAGGTCATTACGAATTCCCCAGCTACATGATGCCTTTACTGAAACCTATGGTGTTTCGTATCAAACACTGTCTTAATAAATCTGTACTGTTGTGAGTACAAGTTGAAAATTAGTTACTTACCTGCAACTGTAATTCTCCGGTATTGGACGCTTATAGGAAAGTTGGTTGCTGTTGCAGTAACCCCCCAACTTTTGTCAAATTACTGATGCACTTTGACATGATGTGCCCTAGGTCCCAGCCAATCAGGTACCAGGGCCTGTGTTCTTTCCTCAAACCTAACCCAATTGGCATCTCTGGCCACAGATCAGTCCCTGGTAAATGGTACCACAGTTACCCAGGGCACTGTGACCAGGTTAGACCTCTAAGGGCTTCAAGACTTATTGTGCCACCCTTAGAGGCCCTGTACCTTTACACACACACCCTGCCTTTGCAGGCTGCATGTTATGGTGCAGAACAAAGTGAAGAGCAACCCACTGCCCTGGCATAGATCAGTCACTCCTCTAGCTGGGTGCCCTATACCAGTGGCAAGGGCACTGGTGCCTGAGCCCTGCACCCCTGCAGTGTCTAAGTCCATTCTTAGACATTGTAAGTCCAGTACTGCCAATAAGAGTATATGGTGCTGGGAGCTTGTGATTACAGACTCCACAGCACCACAATTGCTACACTGAAAACTAAAATTTGGCATCAAACCTTTCAGCACATTAAACACTCACTGATGCCAGTGTGGGATTTAATGAAAAATGCACACAGAGGGCATCTTAGAGATGCCCCCTGAAAAACCTCCTGACTGGTACACACCAGCCTGCCACCACGAGACATGTTTCTGGACCCATAGGGCAGAAGCCTTCCCTCCGTGAGCCCAGAAACAAAGCCTTTCCAGGGCAGAGGTGTTCACACCTCCCCCAGGCCAGGAAGAGCCATTTGCGGCAGGGGAGCTTCAAAAGCTTGGCAAGTCTTTGTAATGCAACCCCCAGGCTCTCCTGCTAGCAGGAGCAGGGTCCCTTCCTGTCTCCCCTCCTTTTCGGCGGGAAGACAGGCGGAAAAAACTAGCCAGCCCAGAAAGTATGCCCACCTCTGCCAACTCCACCCCTCAGGTCGGGGAGGCGAGGTGAAGCCCTCACTTCAGTGCTTGACATCTTACAGATGGCAGGCACTTCCCAATCAGGATTAGGAATTGTGCTCACTCCCCCTAGTGGGGTGAGCACACCAAGGGTGTAGTCACCCCTAGGTCAGTAGCCCATTGGCTACTGACCTCAAGATCCCTGTAATGCCCCCTAAACCCAGAAAGCAGATTCCCGCAACCTAAGAAGAAAAAGGACGCAAGAAGACACCCAGCAGAGGAGACTGCAGAGAACACCTGACTTGGCCCCAGCCCTACCGGCCCGTCAGCAGTTTGCGAAGATCATGCGCCAAAAATTATCTTGTCCTGCAGCCAGCGACCTCTAGAACCCCGGGGAGGACTGACTGCCTTCAATAAAGACCAGATCTCCCGTGAACAGGGGCTCTGTTCAAAAGAAACGTTAAACAGACTCCAAGCCTGCTGAGGAAAAAGAAACCAGACGCCTGGAACCATCACTGCACCAGTCGCCTACAGCCAGAGTTCAAGTGGCCCGCTGGTCCCAGTGAGGTCCACCAGCGCTCCAGAGTCCGAGGCCACCGTGGTTTGACCCCTCCAGGACTCCCCGTCGTTGCCTGCAGCCTCTGTACGGAGACCCCAACCAACCGCGAGTGGCCCGGTAAGGTGAAATCCGACCTCACAAGACACCGCTGCATCCAGCCGCCCAGGAGAAAGGAACCAGAGGTGCACCTACATCCGCGAGCCCTTCAACTTACCTGCCCAGCTGTTGGTTCCTCCCGGAAGTCTTCCTGGACCAAGCCGGCAGCTTAAAACCAAAACCGAACAGGGCACCCGATGCTAAAACAGCACCCTAACGGCGGGGTGCACTTTGTGTGCTAAACCAGATCCCCCTTTGCCCTGAGCCTAACACCAGGAGCTTGGCTCCCACAACCCTGTGGCCTGCTCGCCAGCAGCCACAAACCGGAGGCCCCCTACCCCTCAATGGATAACATTGGGCCTCAGCACTCTGCACCCGACTGCCCTAGTGCTGCTAAGGGTGTAACAAGAGTAAATTGATACTTGTATAGCGCACTACTCACCCGCAAGTGTCTCAAGGCGCTTGTACGAATACCGCTGTGGAACCCAGCCTGGCTTTCCCTGTGAGGTGTCCATTCCTGGGCACCCCCAAGGTGGAGGCCAGGCATCCTTAGCGTTGTGGGGGCCGTTGTGCATCCTTGATCCTGGGGGAACCCTTGTTCTAACCCCAGAAGCTCAACTCCAAAGACCGATTACTTACCTGGTAACCGTTAACTTCATTTCCCTCCATAGGAACCTATTGACTATTTTTCACTGAATATTTTTCCAAGTGTGGAGTTGATTTGTATGGAAACCTGAAAAATAACAATTGTGCAAAACTGATTTTACTTACCATTTCTCTAGGAAATGTCCCGGTGCGATATCTAGGCATATCGCACTGAGTAGAAAAAGTAATTAAAAAGTAATCTCAAAAGTAGCGTAAAAGTAACTTATCTGTAATTTGCATTGCAAGGTCGATACAAAGTACATGTACAGCATTTGAAAGTATTGCATGAACAGTAATTCAAACTGTAACCATTTCACAGTACATTTACAATTGCATTTCAAACTGTATATTTACTGCAAAGTATTTATCAACTTACCTATGCCAGGCTTGCTTGGTTCTAGGAAATGAAATAACTAAAATAATATTTTTATACAAAACCAATTGGTTTGAAGTTCAGTTCTTGAGTGTGTGAGACCATTTGCTGACTGAGTGGGTACAACAAATGCTTAACACTGTCCTCTGATACTGCCTTACTGCTCTACCACACTACGACAAATAGAAAGTAAGGTTCTAACTTTTCCTCTGCCTACCTTCGGGGTTTCACTGGACTCTGCACACTATACCTCACTTTGGTATAGTATATACAGAGCCAGCTTCCTACAACTACTAACTATGAAAGTGGGGATAGGATGTGGCGAAATGGTCAGAGCCGCCGATTTCAGAGCTGGGGAACCCGCTTCGAGTCTCTGCGTCAGCCAAACATCCTGTGATTCAGGGCAAATCAGAAGAAAACAAGTTACTTTCCTGTAACTTTGGTTCCCCAGTATTGGTAACTTTCATAGATTCTCATGCTTTGTATCATTCCCCGTCGTCGGAATGGGAGCCTCGGTAACAAAAATATATATATATATACATATGTATAACCATAGAAACAAAAGAGAAAAATAGGCCTAGGCCTCATCTCATTTTGTAGTATATCACCCTCTTTGTGTAAAAGAGCCCAAACTTTTGCCAGGACCAATCAGCACAGCCTCACCCTCTGGAACCTTCCTGAGAGAGCTCAGAGCCTCAGATTTTCGTAGCCGTTGTGCCAACAGCCACTACCTCAGTACACCGTCAGAGCTTTCCCAGGGGAGGTGGGTGGGCGCATGAGAATCTATGAAAGTTACCAATACTGGGGAACCAAAGTTACAGGTAAGTAACTTGTTTTCTTACCCCAGTATTGGAACTTTCATAGATTCTCATGCTTTGTATCAGAATAGCAAGCAGTAGATCACGACAAGCACATTTCGGAAAATACATGGCTTTACAAAATCATCTCAGTGTACATGATAAACAACCATTACTAAAAACAAATGTGCTTACCAGGAAGGAGGGATTGTAGGGAAAGCTCACCTCTCATTGAAAAAGATTCCGGAGGACTGCTTGACCAACAGCAGCGTCAGCTCGTCCCACCGATTCCAGGCAGTAGTGCTTCGTGAAGGTGTGTACACTGCTCCACGTTGCTGCCCTGCAAATGTCCTTTATCGCCACTCCAGCAAAGAGAGCCACTGAAGACGCCATCGCTCTCGTAGAATGCGCCCGGGCCCTTTTATCCAAAGGTTTGCCCGCAGCCTGATGACAGTACTGAATTGCACTGGAGATCCAGCGGGAAATGCCACTCTTGGCGAGCGGCAACCCCTTCCGTGGTGCACTGTAGGCAATAAATAGCTTACTAGACTTTCTGAAAGAGCGTGTGCGCTCGAGATAGAATTTCAGGCATCTTTGGACATCCAAAGAATGCAATGTTCGTTCCGCTTGTGTGGAAGGACGCGGAAAAAAGGAGTTCAAAATTAAGGGTTCATTCAAATGAAACCCCGAAAGCACCTTCGGGATGAATTTTGGGTTGGTTCTCAAAATCATCACATCCCTCTTGAACTGCAGAAAAGGCTCCACTATAGAGAGAGCCTGGAGTTCACTAACCCTCCTAGCCGAAGTTAATGCCAAGAGAAGGGCTAGTTTCCAAGATAGGAACTTCAAGTCCGCTTTGTGAATAGGCTCAAAGGGCGCTTTCATCAGTTGAGCCAGTACTAGGTTAAGCTGCCAGATAGGAGGGGGTGGTCGGACCGGAGGATACATCCGAAATAACCCCTTAAGGAACTGCTTAACAATCCTTGCGGACCATAGAGATGGCCCGATGTCCTCCGTCGAAAGCGGGATATGGCAGCCAGATGTACCTTGATCGAAGAGTGCGCCAGACCTGATTTAGCCAGAGACAGGATGTAAGGCAAAACCTGATGTGGCAGGGATTTGTAAGGATGGAGTTTATTCCTCTGGCACCACAGACAAAATCTCTTCCATTTTGCCCTGTAGGTCTTATTAGTGCTTGGTGCCCGCGCCTGAGATAAAACATCCCTGCACTCCTTAGACAGATTCAAATGGCGGAATTCTCTGTGTTCAGGAGCCAAGCTGACAAGTGAAGTGACTCCGGATCCGGATGGAGCACCTGCCCCTGATCCCGCGACAACAGAGATGGAATCAGTGGCAAGCTTATCGGGCGATCCTGGGAGAGAAGCAGGAGTTCCGTGTACCAGAACTGCCGCGCCCATGCTGGAGCAATGAGAATCATCTTGCATGGTTCCGCCCTGACCTTCCTGAGAACTCTAGGAATGAGGGGAATCGGAGGAAAGGCGTAGCAAAATGCGCCGAACCAAGCAATCGAAAGGGCATTCCCCAGAGACCCTCGCTGGGGAACCTTGCTTGCGTAAAACCGGCACTTGGCGTTCTCCGGGGTCGCAAAGAGGTCTATGGTCGGAGTACCCCATCTCTTGAACACTGCCTCCAGCGTGGCCTGATCCAACTCCCACTCGTGTGTCCCTTCCGTCTGCCGACTTAGGGCATCCGCTGTGATGTTGAGACACCCTGCTAGGTGCTCGGCTTGCAGAGTGATCTTGTGAGAGATCGCAAAATCCCAGATCATCTGAGCTTCTTTGGACAGCGTCCGCGACCTTGTTCCCCCTTGCTTGTTGATATAGTGCATGGCCGTCGTGTTGTCTGTCCGGACCAGCACTGCACGATTCTGAAGTCTGGGAAGGAACGCCAGCAAGGCTAAGTGAATGGCCCTCAGCTCCAAAAGATTGATGTGGTGTAGTCTGTCTGCTGGACTCCAGTGACCGCTGACCTGAAGCTCCTGGAGGACAGCTCCCCATCCTTCTAGGGAAGCATCCGTGATCACCACCATAGGAGAAGGAGGGATCCGGAACGTTAATCCTCCTGCGATGTTCTCCTTCACCAGCCACCATTCGCAGGCTTTGCGCATGGCAGGCGTTATCCACACTCTGTCGTTGAACGATCCTTCTGCCTGGCGCCATTGTTTGTCCAACTCCTCCTGTAGAGGACGCATATGAAGCCTGCAATGCGGTATCAAGGGTATGCAGGATGAGATTGATCCGAGCAAGGACTTGTACTGTCGAACCGATACATGTTTCTTGTGCAGCAGTTGACGAGCGGAAGTGGTCAGTTTGCCCTGACGCTCCTCTGACGGACGAGCCGTGCATCGTTTCGTGTCCAGAAGAGCCCCAAGGAACTTCCGTGACCTGGAGGGTATCAGTTCCGACTTGGACACATTGAGCTGAAGACCCAAATGGGCGAACAATCGTATGCAAGTTGACACAGCCTGAGACGTTGCTCTGAACGACGGAGCCTTGACGAGCCAGTCGTCCAAGTACGGAAACACTTCCAAGGACTGCTTCCTTAGAAAAGCAGCGACTGGTGCCAGCATCTTCGTGAAAATGCGGGGTGCCGACCGAAGGCCAAACGGGAGCACCTTGAACTGGAAATGGCTCTTGCCTACTGTGAAGCGTAGATATTGCCTGTGAGCTGGGTGGATCGGAACATGAAAGTATGCATCCTCTAAATCCAGGGATGCTAAAAAATCTCCCGGATTGAGTAGTCGTAGAATATCCTGGAGAGTGACCATCCTGAAAGAGAGTTTGAGGAGATAGGTGTTGAGCTCCCTGAGGTCTAGTATAGGACGCCATGTATCCTCCGTCTTCCGAACCAGGAAGAACCTGGAATAAAACCCCTTGCCCCTTTGTGAAAGCGGCACGGGCTCTATCGCCCCCTTGATGAAAAGCTGGTGGGCTTCGAGATGTAATAGTCGGAGATGTTTCGATGCACGGGCGTCTGGAGCTCTTGTTGGAGGAAGATCTTGAAACTCCAACGTATGGCCACTCTGAACAATATTCAAGACCCACCGGTCTGATGTTAAACGCACCCAGCTGTCCAGACAAAAAGATATCCTGCCCCCGACCGGTGTTTGTGGTAGGGGAGGAACAGTAGCCAGAGCCAGGAGGCCGCTATTGCCTCTTGGCGTTGTCTCGTCCCTGACGATTCTGACGTCCTCTCTGGGACTGTCGAGAGAAAGACGCCGACTGTCCTTGGCGCTGGCTGGAGTATTGACCTTTATAGGACTGTCCTGATTGTGTGGAATATGGACGTTGGTTTCCTCTGTAATTAGAAAACCCCCGACCACGTGCCCCTCTGAATGGCACTTTGCGATAGTTCAAAGATCCTAAAGACTTAGCTGTGTCGGTGTCCTTTTTAATGCTTTGGAGGGCGTCATCCACATGCTTACCAAAAAGCATCTCCCCGTCAAAGGGGAGGTCCAAGATCTTATTCTGGACCTCCTGGCGAAACCAGGTCGCCTTCAACCAGCCTTGACGGCGCAAGACCGCTGACCCTGCCAAAGCCCTGAAAGCAGTGGAAGCAATGTCCATCGCACAGTCAATGACTTCCGAAGAGCATCTTTCCCCCTCCATCAGAACCTGTCTGGCTTCCTCCTGACTGGAGTCTGGTAGCTGGTCCAGGAATGGCTCCATATCACACCACATCTGGCGGTCGTATCTGCCCAGAATAGCCAGAGAATTAGCTGCACGCACCAACAAGCTGGCCATGGTGGAGAATCTTTTACCCACATTGTCCAGTCTTCTGCCTTCTTTATCTGGAGGCGTGGTTAATGGAGTGGACGGATTTTTTTACTTACTTTGTGCGGCTTGTGAAATAACGGAATCCGGCTTAGGTTGTCCTAGAAGACACGCAGGACTGCCTTCAGGGGCCTTGTATTTCTTCTCCAGCCGGGGAAGAACCGGAATGACTGTCGCCGTATTTTGCATAGTCTTAATTCCCTCATCCCAGACATGTTCTATTATGGGAATTGATCTGACTGACTTTTTATATTGAGCTTTAAAGTCATATAGGAAGCAGTCGGACTGCTCCACCGTAAGGGGCAAACCAAACCTCTTGGATGCCCGTTCCATCAAATTATGGAAACCACCAATGTCTGCTGGAGGCGATATATTTGTCTCTCGGCCCACAGCGTCCGGATCCTGCGTATCATCAGGGTCCCCATCAGGATCCCCTGGATGTGTAAGAGGGATCACCTGTCCCTCGTCGTCCTCGTCCGTATCCGCATCTTGTGCGTCTCGATCAGCAGGTTCCGTACCTGAAGGTTGGGGAACCACTAAGGGCACCACCGGTGAAGTGGTACGAGGTATGTCCCTTGGCAGAGGTGGCAAGTCCATTGCCCTGTCATGTGGCACTACCGATGTAGAAGGACGCACCGGAGTGCGATCCGGCAATGTCGGAAAACGAGATTTATAGTCTTGCAGCATCAGTTGCAAATCCGACACTAAAGCCACTGGCAAGGCAATCAAGTCCTGCCTCAGAGAGCGGGGGTGTACTTCCTGTGTCAAGCTTTGCCGCCCCTCCTGCACCTCTGGACCATAAAACTCCTCCGTATCTGTGTCCTGCTGTTTGACATTCAGGTCTGAAGGGCTGTATGCGTCCCCATACTGCCCATCCTCTTCATCCTCCTCCGAGTCCTCGAGAAGCATGGATGGTGGCAAAGGCGTGACCCGCCTAGGAGAAGTCATGTCCAGCGTAATTTTTAATCTTTGGTTGGCAAATTCTGAATTTTTCGTCGTCGACGGTCCCGTCGATGGAGTCTATGGCAAAGGGATTCCCAGCGTCGTCGAACTCGACGACGACATCGTCGACTGAAGGGTAACTGTTGTCGACGGGGCTAGAATCGTCGTCGACGAGGAGGCCGTCGACAGTTCTGTAATCGTCGTCGACGGAGCAGGCGTCGACGGAGCTTTCTTCTTCGTCGACGAAGTATGTTTCATCGTCGGCGGAGCACCCGTCGACGGTCTCGTCGACGAACTTGTAGTCAGCAACATCGACGAACTCGTCGTCGTCGTCATCGTCGACGTGGTCTTCGTCGTCGACACCGCCGAAGACGAGAAAGCAGCCGTCGTAGACGATGAAGTAGATATCGTCGACGGTCTCGTCGACGACCCCATGGAAACAGTCTTAACTGAGGAGATCGTCATCGACGTACCTGCTTTAGCCTGCGTCGACGGACGCGGTTTCTTCACTGGAATTGACTGAGGAGTTTCTGCAGCATGTTTTTTCACAGATTTCTCCTTCTGGGACGGAGGGGAAGATGTTGCAACCTCCTTCTTGTCCTTAAGGGCTATGTCCACAGCAGCAGCCCGTCCCTGCCTCTCCTTTACACTGCCGTGAGGAGATTTTATGGGACCAGCCTCCTCAGACCTGTCAGAGATCCCGTGAGGGGCTTTGAGAGGGACTTTGAGAGGGGGTTCCAAAGAAGTGGAGGGAGATGACCTACCCCTCTTCTTAGATCTCCTGGAGGAGGTACCAGAGATAGATTCCTCCTCATCCGAAGAGAGGACCTCCGTCCTGGTCTTTAGCTTCTGCAGCCACGTCAGCAAGTGCCCCTCTGTCTCTCAAGGTCTTGGTCGAGAAGGTCCGACAAATTTTACAGTCTGTGGCCTTGTGTTCCGGGTACAGGCAGTATATGCAGTTTTCATGCTTGTCTTCCACAAACAGTCTCTTCTTCCCACAAGAAGCACAAGATCTGAATAAAGCTTTCTTCTCCTTTTCTGACATTCTGTCACAAAAGATGGCAATAAAGATAACCAAAAGTGAAATTCTGAGAAAAACTGAGCAGAGCTCAGTGGAGACTCCCTAGCACAACGTGCGGTAGAAAAATCTGAGGCTCTGAGCTCTCTCAGGAAGGTTCCAGAGGGTGAGGCTGTGCTGATTGGTCCTGGCAAAAGTTTGGGCTCTTTTACACAAAGAGGGTGATATACTACAAAATGAGATTAGGCCTAGGCCTATTTTTCTCTTTTGTTTCTATGGTTATACATATGTATATATATATATATTTTTGTTACCGAGGCTCCCATTCCGACGACGGGGAATGATACAAAGCATGAGAATCTATGAAAGTTCCAATACTGGGGTAATCTCCTTGCGCCTAAATAAATGTGTCCTTAACTGGTGCTCAGGAAAAGCACCGGTGTTGATGAGTAAGTGCCGGGGCTGGGCACCGGAAACCACAGGCCCAAATTAAGCACTGCACTCCCCTCTGATTAAGACTAAGGCTACTCGACCACACTACCACAAATAGAGCACCTGGGACTGTTAAAGCAAGCCCCTGCACACTAAGAAGGGATAACTGGACTCTGCACAGTGCGCCTCATTTTAGTACTCTATATAGAGATCCAGCTTCCTACAACTGCCGGCCTTATTGAAAGCCTTAGATGATTTTGAATTAGTCTCCGATTACCACCTAAACAAAAATACGTCCCATGTTTGACAGTCCTGCCCCCACCCCTCCAAAACTATCCCTTATTCAAAAGCTTTAGTTCCACTCCAGCTGGCCTCCCATACTATATTATCTGGCCTTTAACATCTCTAAGTGCCACAATGAACAAATGTGAGAAAATGGCTCTGTATATACTGTTCCCAAATAGGTACAGTGTGCACAGAGTCCAGAGTCCCCAGAGGTTTGGCAGAGGCTAAAGTTAGATATAACCTTACTCTCTAAAGTGGTAGCTTGGTCGAGCAGTAAGGCAGTATCAGAGCACAGTGTAAAGCATTTGTTGTACACAGTCAGCTAATGGTCTCACACACTCAAGAACTTAACTCTAGGCCAATGGTTTGTATATAAAAATATATGGTTGTATTATTTTAGAACCAACCAGAGGTATCAAAATATACTTTCTCAGAATAAGATGCTTTAGTTAAATACTTTGCAATAGGCAATTGACTTTTGCAGGTAATAGTTACAGTTTGTTGCAATAGGCAACACAATTTCAAACACAATAATACATTGAGCTCAATGGGAATTTTTAAGTTATGTGCAATGGATTACTTTCAGGATTACTTTTCTAACTCCAGGACTGGATCCTAGATTCAGTCCTGGAACAGTTCTTGGAAACAAGTGAGTAAATTCGTTTTAGTTACTGTTGTGATTTTTAAGCAATATTTAGCTATTTTAAAAGTTGACACTTAGAAACTTTTTCTGATCAAATTACCAACGTTATCCTATGGAAGTAAATTCAAGTTACTGGTAAGCACGGTTAAAATTACTTTTCAGGGTCAGTACTGAGCTACAAGATGCAGCACTGATGTCTCTCCTGATAACAGGTGAGTAAATCAGAATTCGTTGTTCGGCTGATTTTATATGAATATTTCAAACTTCCAAAACTCGACACTTAAAAGAATTTCCAAGTGAAACCAGTCAATGTTAGCCTATGGATGAAAAGTGAGTTATCGGCTTTTAGGTGGGTACTCAACTGGCAGAGTTAAGGTTCTGGGCATAGACTTGGGGGTCTCCCAGGATCAGGTAGGCACTGTTGGTACACCCTCAGCGGCACAGGGGCAGCCGGGTGCAGAGATAGTTAGGCACAATGTTATCCAATGAAAGGCAGGGGGCCTTCGGTAGGTGGCTGCTGGCGAGCATGCCACACGGCTGTGGGAGCTGGGCTCCTGGTCACTTGCTCAGGGCAAATGGAGAAGTAGATTAGGACAAAGGTTGCACTGCCAGGGGCACTCCGGCGGCTGGGTGCAGGGTGCTTTTGAGCAGTCGGGAGCTCAATGTTATTCAATGGAGATCTTGGAAAGTGAACAAAGGCAGCAGGTTTGGGGACGGAGGATCTTCAGGAGCGACCAACACTTCGAGGGGTAAGTTGGGATCTTGGAGGATAGATAGGCACCCAGGGGTTGGGCACAGGGGGCCGCGGAGCGCCGGGTGCAGGGGGTGTCTTTTGACGTCAGAAACATTTACCCACTGCTGGTCGCGGTTGGAGGGGTCCCTGGTTGTGAGGCTGCAGACATCGTCTGGGTCGTCGAGGAGGGTCCTTGGGCACTGGATTCCAGGTCAGAATCGCAGGGGGGGGCGTCCTCAGGGTCTTTGTCCACTCGGACACTGGCCGGGCACGGCGGGTGTAGAGTGTGCTGGATTCACGGTTCCTGGCTGGCACCAGGGGTATTGCTGTTTGACCAGAACCACTGCTCGTGGGAGTCCCAGTCTTAGTAGTCTCAAGGTGGTCAGGTCCTCCAGGGTTTTTGAGGTTGCTGACCACTGAAGGCGCCTGAGTTCCTTTAACCTGCTCCTGTGGATCAACCGGCCCGTAGGGCTGGGGCCAAGTCAGTTGGTGTCTGTAAGAAAGTGCCATCTTTCTTGCATGGTATGCCCCCACTTTTTGCTAAATTGCTGAATGTACTTTGACTGAGTGTACCCTGGACCCCTGCCAATCAGGTGCCCAGGGCCTATGTTCCTTCCTTAAAACACACAAACTCCAAATTGGCAAACCCTGGCCACATGTCAGCCCCTGGTAAATGGTACCCTAGGTACCTAGGGCCTTGTGACCAGGGAAGGCCCCTAAGGGCTGCAGCACTCATTGTGCCACCCTTAGAGGCCCTGTACCCTTACACACACACACACTGCCTTTGCAGGCTGAGTGTCTGGATGCAGGACGGAAGCCGGGAGATTGTTTGTCTGTGTTCATTTTAAAAACTTGCAACTTGTGCTTTGTGCATATTTTACTCACCTGCCGCCCCCCTGATCACTCCCACGCAGCGGACCTAGCGCTGACGGAGGGAAATTGACGACGCCTTCGGCGAGCACTGAGGCCACGCCCACTCCTCAAGCCACGCCCCCCGCTCATAGTTTAAAAGGCGCGCTGACCAATACGCGCTCAGAAGACTGCTACTCCTGAGGCGGAAGCCGGGAGATTGTTTGTCTGTGTTCATTTCAAAAACTTGCAACTTGTGCTTTGTGAATATTTTACTCACCTGCCGCCCCCCTGATCACTCCCACGCAGCGGACCTAGCGCTGACGGAGGGAAATTGACGACGCCTTCAGCGAGCACTGAGGCCACGCCCACTCCTCAGGCCACGCCCCTCCTCTCTACTTAAAATGTGTCAACACAGGAAGCGCAGCGGACGGGCGCAGCGGGCGTGCCGTCAGCGCGCCGAAGGTGCGCCAAAGGCAAGCCCGTCTGGGCCCAGCCGGCCCCAGGCCCAGCCACTCTGCCCATTTTAGCCAGGAACCACCGGACCTACTCCCGTGAGGAGCTTCTAGCCTTAAATACCCAAAAACATCCCTCCTGCACGCGCATCCTGGAGGGTGATAACCAATTCACAAGATGGACTACCTGTAACCCTGCAGATCAAGACCCGGCACACAATGGCCTGCACCTAGGCCTACTCAACTGCAGGTCGCTTGTGAAGCACTCGCACGAAATTAACCTTTTAATCACAAACCAAGCCTTAGACATCTTGTTTCTCACGGAAACCTGGCTCACCCCTAGCAGTGGCCCCGATATCGTCCTCGCACTCCCCCCCGGGTACCTTATGTGCTCGCTGAATAGACCAGAGGGTAGAGGAGGTGGATTAGCAATAATCCTCAAGGACGACTTTACCTGCAGAATATCTGACGGCAACATCAAGGGACACGAAAGCTGTCACTTCGCTATTCAAATTTCCCCAGTTACCTCGCTGTCTGGAACGCTGGTATATCGCCCCCGGGCAATCTAGCAGACTTTCCTAACAAAATCATCGAGCAGACCTCCATTAAATGTACGTCTTCCACCAACTACCTACTACTGGGACACTTCAATGTACACTTCTTGGACCCGGTCGACAAGCAGGCCTGTGAACTGCTACAGGACATCACCTCCATCGGCCTTGACCTAAAAAACCCACAGGCCACTCATGAAAGAGGGCAACTGCTCAACCCCATCTTCTCAAACATCCCAGACCTGAAAACCCTTGATCACATCCCCCTCCCCTGGACTGACCACTTCCTGGTCCCCTTCGTATTGGACATCAACATTCCGCCCCCTCAACCCCCCAAAACCAGAACTCATACCAGACGATGGCAGAAATTGGAACCAGACGTATGGGCAGCCAAACTAAGGGAACACGTTCCCTACCCCTCTCAAGACACCATAGCAGCGGACAAGGAATTTAACACCTGGGTCACCCAATCGCTTGACGCAACCCTGCCTAAAATCAACTCTCTGAAACACACCAAGAGAGTTAACCCTTCACCCTGGTATACCCCTGAACTCAACCTTTTGCGTAAGGTTTGCAAAAGGAATGAACGCCTCTGGAGGAAGGAAAAAACAGAGGAGAAAAAAGAAACATTTCGTACCTCCGTAAAATCTTACAAAAAGGAGCTACGCAACACCAAAATCTGTTTCTACGAAAGCAGAATCATAAATGCTGCCTGCTCGGCCCACGAAACCTACTCCGTTCTTAAAGAACTCCTCCACGCCCCTGATCCCCCACTCAAACCTCTCGATCCTAAAGAAGCAGAAAGCAAATGCTCCAATCTCGCCACCTTCTTTGACGAGAAGATCCAAAAAATTCTCCTGGCTATACCCCCCCCTGAACCGGCTCACACGGATCGGGATCTTACCATCTCTACCACTAACCCCCCCCCCATCCGTCTGACATCCCTCGACCCTCCCTGGATGTCTTTGGCCCAGTGACAACGGAAGAGGTAGGGGCAACTTTGGCCTCAATTAAAAGTGGTTCCCCCCTCGACCCCGCACCCCTCCGCTCCCTGAAAAAAGTGTCTAGCACCATCACCCCCCCCCCTCACGGCTCTGATTAACTCCTCCCTTTCGGAGGGCACAGTTCCCCCTAGCTGGAAAGCGGCAGCAGTTAAAGGTCTACTAAAATAACCCTCTCTAGACCCTCAGGACCTCTCCAATTACAGGCCCATCTCCCTTCTCCCAGGAAACAGTAAGATCGCTGAGAAGTTAGTGAACAAACAACTGTCACTTTTCCTGGAGAGCAATAACCTATTAGGGGTCTCCGAGACAGGGTTCCGTCCAGGTCAGGGCACTGACATCGCCCTCCTGGCAGCAGTGGACAAGGCCAGAAGCATTTTGGACACGGGAGGATCAGTGGCAGTGATCCTCCTGGACCTCAGTGCGGCCTTCGACACTGTAGACCATCCCACCCTAACCCAACGACTGGGAGAAATTGGATAAAATCTTTCTTATCAGGCCGTTCCTTCCAGGTTTGGGAGAACGACAGCCACTCACCTATCATCCCCCTCCGCTGTGGAGTGCCGCAGGGCTCATCTTTGAGCCCTACGTTATTCAACGTGTACATGGCCCCACTGGAGAAGAGAGTTAGTTCGTTCGGCGTTTCAATTATCAACTACGCCGACGACACCCAGTTGGTGGTAACTCTCTCACATCCCCATCACGCCCCCTCTGATCTCCACAGCTGCCTCTCCGAAGTCCACCGATGGATGAATCTCTCATCGTTAAAGCTGAACGGGTCAAAGACCGAGATACTCATGCTGGGTCATAAGGGGCCCTCCCTGCCACCTCACCTCTGGCCCAATTGCTTGGGTGACCCTCCCGCTCCCAAGGACGAGGTCAAAAGCCTAGGCGTGTGGATCGAGAAGGACCTGAGCTTCAAAACCCAGGCAAAAAAGACGGCAGGGACATGCTTCGGTCTCCTCAGAGCCTGTAGGAAGATCTTCCCCCTGCTCCCCGCTAACGCAAGAGAGCTCCTCATTCAGGGCCTCATCCTGGCGAGATTGGACTACTGCAACGCCATCTATCTGGGAGCTCCTGAAGCCACCCTTAACACGTTGCAGAAAGTCCAAAACGCCGCTGCCCGCCTACTTACGGGCACACCGGCTAGATCCTCTGCCAAGCCAGCTCTCAAATCTCTACACTGGCTTCCAGTCAGAGAAAGGGTCGCCTTCAAAGCCCTCTGTCTGGCCCACAAAACCCTCAACAATAACGGCCCCCCCCTCTCAAGGAACTCTTAATCTCCTACAAGGTGGAAAGGGATCTCCGGTCCAGCGGAGAAAATTTCATCTCAGTCCCCAGAGTCAAAAATGCCAAGACCGGTGGCCGTCGTTTCTCGGTCCACACGGCCAAATACTGGAATCACCTCCCACGAAGACTGAGGACAGAATCGAATCACCTCCAGTTCAGGAGATCATTAAAGACTCTCCTCTTCCCTCAAACATAATTCTTTAGACGGCTGAAACCCCTGGAGATGCAGGTTAGCGCTGGGATGCTCATTGGGTTACTACGCGCTTTACAAAACCTTTAAATAAATAAATAAATAATGCCCATTACCTACACTGCCAAGGCATATGTCAGCCACCCCTCTAGCTGGGTGCCTTATGCCCATGGTGTGGGCACAGGAGCAGGAGCCCTGTGCCCCTACAGTACCCAGGTCCATTCCCGGGCACTGTAAGCGCAGTGCTGCCATTTAAGAATACATGGTGCTGAGAGCTCGCCAAACACGAGCTCCACAGCACCATAATGGCAACACTGAAGACTGGGAAGTTTGGTATCAAACTTCTCAGCACATTAAACCCACACTGATGCCAGTGTGGGATTTAATGTACCAAGCACCCCAGAGGGCATCTTAGAGATGCCCCCTTACAACTAACCTACAATCCACGTCTGCTCCGAGGCTGCCCAGGCTGCCACACAGCAGACACGTTGCTGGACCCCTGGGTGGGAGAGCCCCTGCTCTCCCGGGCCTGCAACAATGCACATCCTGGGTGAGGTGATAAATCTCCTCCCCCAGGATGAGCAAAGGGAAGCTTCAAAGGCCTGCCGCCTCTAGGAGTTTCCCCAGGCCACTGCAACCCCCCCTCCCCCACTCTGGCGGGAAGCTTGGCCGGAAACCCCAAATAAGGACAGGGGATGTGCCAGCCTGCCAACCCCACCCCTCAGGCGGGGGAGGCGAGGTGAGGTAAAGCACATCCCCGGGCTCTCGCCATCTTGAAGATGGGAAGCCCTACCCAATCAGGACTAGGCTACTGCCCCCCTCCCACAGGAGAGAGGCAGGATAGGGGGGTGTACCCACCCCAGGACAGGGACCCATTGGTCCCTGCCCTTCACCTACCTGTAACGCCCATAAACCTAGTATTTAGGGGCACCCTGAACCTTCCTTCCCCAGATTCCATATTCCGAAATACAAAGAAGAGCAAGAAGAAAGAAGAAGACCTGCCCTGCAGCTGCTAAGAAGAGGAAGACACCAACTGCTTTGGCCCCAGCCTTACCGGCCTGTCGACCCTCGAACCTGCTCCTGCTCCTGCTCCAACCCGGCATCTCTAGTGGCCAGCATACTCACAAACCCGGAGGATCTGGCTACCTTTTGGCTCTAAGTCCCTGGGACTCCCATGAGTAGAGGCTCTACTCAAAACCTACTTCTAATCCCTGGCAGCAGCCCGGAACCGCGAACCCAGCACACTCTGCACCAGCCAAGCCTGACCGGTGCCGGAGTGAACAAAGACCACGAGGAGACCCCACGGCGACTGTGACCCCGAGTCCGGCACCCAAGGACCTCTCGCGACACTCCTGAAGAAGCCTGCAGCCTCAGAACAAGGTGCCCCCCCTACCGCGATCAACAGAGGGTAAGATTTCCCGACACCAAAAGGCACCCCTGCACGCGGCGCCCCGCGGCCCCCTGTGCCCAATCCCGGGGTACCTACCTATCCTCCAACTACCCAACTTACCTCTCGAAGTGGTGGTGGCACCTGAAGAATCCTCGTCCCCGAGCTTGCAGTCTTTTTCTAAACCGGAGATTTCCCATTGAAATCAATTGAGCGCCCGAAGGCTCAAAAGCACCCTGCACCCAGCCGCCCGAGTGGCCCTGGCAGTGCAACCTCTACACCTACTTACTTCCCCACTTGCCCTGAGTAAGTGACCAGAAGCCCAGCTCCCACAGCCGCGTGGCTTGCTAGTCAGCAGCCACCAACCAAGGCCCCCCCTATCCCTCATAGCATAACATTGGGCCTAACTCTCTCTGCACCCGGCCGCCCAAGTGCCGCTAAGGGTGAACCAACTGTACCTACCTGACCCTGGGGGACCCCTGAGTCTATGCCCAGAACCTCAACTCTGCCAGTCGAGTACTTACCTTTAAACCGATAACTCAATTTTCTTCATAGGGTAACATTGACTGGCTTTTTCCTGAAATTTCTTCAAAGTGTGGACTTTTCAAATCTTAAAATATTCACCAAAAATCAGCCGAGTAACGAAAACGAAAATACTCACCTGCTTTTAGGTGAGCTCCCAGTGCTGGATCTTGGTGCCCAGCACGGACTCTGAAAAATACTTACAACCGTACTTACCAGTAAACCAATGTTATCCCATAGGAAATCATTGACTGTTTTTCTGTGAAATTTCTTCTAAGCGTCAATTTCTGCAATCTTTAAATATTCTTTAAAAATCGTATAATATCTGAAAACGTAATTACTTACCTGTTTTGGATTAAGGTCCTAGTACTGAGTCTAGGTACCCAGTACTGGATTACAAAAGTAACGAGAACATACTGTACCTGCAACTTGAATTTTCTTCCATAGGGAATCATTGACTGTTTTCTTTGAAATATTTTCTAAGTGTCAACTTTTAAAATAGCAAAATATTGTCTAAAAATCATAACAGTAGCTAAGTCGACTTTTAACGCTTTTTTCGAAGTACTGACCGAGGACTGAATCTAGGATCCAGTCCTGGAATCCCAAAAGTAACCCTAAAAGTAATCTATTACAAATAACTTGAAACTTCCATTGAACTCAATGCATTATTGGGTTTAAAATTGTGTTGCCTAGTGCAACCACTTGTAACTTTCGACAAAAGCCAATTGCATATTGCAAAAGTATTTATATAAAACATCTCATTCTGAGAAAGTATATTTTAATGCCAATTGTTGGTTCTAAAATAAAACAAGCATTTTTTATATATAAGCCATTGGCCTAGAGTTCAGTTATTAAGTGTGTGAGACCATTTGCTGACTGAGTGTGTACAACAAAATGCTTTACACTGTCTTCTGATACTGCCTTACTGCTCAACCAAGCTACCACTTTAGAGAGTAAGGTTATATCTAACTTTAGCCTCTGCCAAACCCTTGGCGACTGTGAACTCTGTACACCCTGTACCTATTAGGAACAGTATATACAGAGCCACTTTCTCACAACATGTGAAAAAGATCTGATTGTATGATAAGATTTAATTCCCTGATGTCCAAGATAGGCTTGAGAGAATCATCCTTTTTGGGTATGAGAAAGAAAAAAAAAAAAAAAAAAGAGAAAAAAAAAAAAAAGTGTATTACGCCCGACCCATAGAATTGTGGTGGTAGGGGCTCTACAGCTCCTTTTAAAAAGGAGAGACTGAACCTCTTGTTTGAAGAGGTGTAAGTGATTCAGTGGCAATTTGAATGAACGTGGAGGAATGTTTGGAGAATCGTTGGTAAATGCCAGGTGATAACCAGAACGGATAATTTCCAGTACCCATTTGTCTGTAGTTATCGACTGCCAGACCGGTAGGAAATGTGAAAGACGCCCCTCGACAGGTGTTAAATGGTCGGGAGGAGTGTTGGCAAGTCACTGTTTGGTGTTTAAAGTAACCCTTTGAGGGAGAGGGTTGATGGTTACCTTTATAGGTGGTGGTGCTGGTATCTGAGGAGGTATTTTTGGACCCTCCCCGGTCGAAGTAGCACCAAAAGGATCCACCTCCTGGGGTTAATTGAAGGGCTACCACAGGGTCAAAGAGGTCTTCTTTGTCAAAAGGTGTGTTCAGGATAGAGGATTGAACCTCTGGTTTAAATCCTGAAATATGTAACCAGGCATGCCTTCTTGAAAGGACGCTGGTATTTACAGCTCTGGCTGCAGTGTCTGCAGCATCTAGGGCGCACCCGATAGAATTATTGGAAATGAGCTGTCTCTCCCGCACCAAGTCTTGCACCTTGGACTTGGGCTCATCAGGTAGTAATTGGAGCAAGTGCTCCATTACATCCCAAGGCGCCCATCGTACCTAGCTAACAGTGCTTGTGTATTGGAGATGCGCCAAAAGTTTGCAGACTAGGAGGCTACCCTTTTCCCCGAAGCGTCTAGCATCTTAGATTCTTTCACTGGGGGTGAAGCATCTCCTTTTTTTTGTGAACTGGCCCTTTTGCGTGCATTGGAAACTACCAATGAATCCAATGGTAACTGGCCCCTTATGTATGCTGGATCTGATAGAGCCAGCTTATATTTCTTGTCTACCCTTGGGGTGAGAATACGTGCCGTAACGGGATCATTAAAGAGATCGTCTACGTGTATTATCATACCCTTGAGCATGGGGAGTGTGTGCGAGGACTTGTGTACTACTAAGAGTCTTGAACAGGAAATCCTCTTCCAGGGATTCCTTATGCAGCTGAACCCCATGGTAGTTAGCAGCTCTACCCAACAGTTGTTTGTATCCTACACGGTCTGGTAGAGAAGGCTTGGTAGGGTACAGTTCAGGGTCATTCCCTGTAGGGGAATTGTTCTTGTAATCTGTCCAAGGGTCTGTGGGTATTTGTTCATTATCCCCAGGCCCATCCTCATCATCCTGATCTTCAGATGCATGTGGTGCTTAGGTAAAATTAGTAAAGGTTGAAACGGAGGAGAAGGATTAGTACTGATATTTTTCCTTTTTAAAGGAATGTGGTTGACCTTTTCAGTCTCAGGTTTGCATTTTATTGCTAAATTTTGTGGAAATATGTCCAGTTCTTGGGTGAATATATAGCTCCCGCAGTGTCAGACTTGGTCTGGCAGGTGGAGCATCGAAATGTTGCTCTTTGGATGGAATCAGCATATCCGTTTAGGTGCCAAAGATTTTAGTGCCGGGGCTTTGGATGCTGAGGTTTTCGGAATCCGAAGAAGTTTTTGGCATCCAAGAGGGTGGGGCAGAGACTGTTTTTGACTTCGCTCCCGAATGTTTCGGTTCAGTGGCATTTTTTGGAACGGCTCAGTTCAGAGCCAGTAGGCTTTTTGGTATGTTTTGGTGCTGAGCAGGACCGTGGCCCAGAGGCAGGGGTCGGACCGGAGCCATTTTCTTGAGCTGAGGTGGACTTTGGGGCAAGAGAGGATCTGTACTCACAGTACGCTACCCTTGCGGGATGCCTTTGTCCCCCTCGGAGCTGTAGTCGGAGATGGAGATTGGATCTTGTTCCTCTTTGGCTCCCATGGCGTCTCCGGCCTCTTGTTCCGAATCGTCTCCGAAGAGGTCCGGAGTAGAACTTGTGTGTTGGCTCTGCATGTCGCGGTGTCGAACCCAACCATTGTTATGCATTTTCTTCGATCGGAAAGCCTTACACGTGTCGCAGTCCTGTTCACTGTGCTCCGGAGAAAAGCACAGGTTGCAAACTTAGTGTGAGTTGGTGCACTGAAACTTCGCGTGGCACCAAGGGCAGAATTTTAATGGAGTCCGTTCCATCGACTGCGAGGCGGACTGACGCGGGTAGGCCCGAAGGCCTACCACGAGCTACCCGATCGAAAGAGGGATTTTTCAGACATACGCTAAGAATGGAATTATGCGATCGAAAACAATACTGTCAAGGCAGTGTATTGCGAACCAAGGGAAACCCAAGGAACGGTGTCTGAGCGCAGCAATTCACGGCCGAACCCGATGGCAGGAAAAAACAATGTCGATGTCCATGCGCACTATCGCAGAAAGGAGGAGTCAACTACCTTGTGACAGGAAAAGACTTCTTTGAAGCAAAACTACTTGCAAACTGGACCCAACACTAGATGGCAGGAGTATGCAAAGCATGTGATCTACAGCTCACATGCCTCAAACACGCTTTTACTTATGTGTTTACACGAAGTGTCCCAGTGTAGTATCTAGGTATACCGGACTGTGTAAGAAAAGTAGTCTGTAAAGTAATATACTTGACATTCTACTAAAAAGCCAATACGAAGTATATGTACAATCTTTCAACGCTTTGCATTTCTAGTAGTTCTACTGGAATCAATTCAAAAGTATATATACAACTGTAATATAAACTGTTTGCAAACTGTATTATTACTGCAACGTACTCATCACTTACCTGTGCCAGGCTTGCTTGGTTCTAGGAAATAAAATAACTAAAAGAATAATTTTATACAAAACCAATTGGTCTGAAGTTCAGTCTTTGAGCGTGAGACATCATTTGCTGATTGAGTGAGTACAACAAATGCTTAACACTGTCCTCTGATAAAGCTTTACTGCTCGCACACACTACCACAAATTGAGAGAAAGGTGCTATCTACTTTTACATCGGCCTACTTTTGGGGTTCCATTGGACTCTGTGCACACTATACCTCACTTTTGTATAGTATTGAATATGCTACTTACCAGTATGCATCTGTTCTTGGCATGTAGGGCGGCTGACATTCATATCTGTGCATAGATCGCCGCCTAGTGTTGGGTCCGGATGTTTGCACGTTGTTGTCCTGGAAGAGTCTTCGAAGTATCCTGGGATAGGTGACTCCTCCCCTGGACTACAGTGCGCATGGGCATCCTCTCCATCCTCAGATTGTTTTTCGCCATTGTGGCAGTGATGGAGTAGATACAGAAAGTGATGACCATGCTTACAGTAATTCTGAGAGCTGCAGCTGCTACAGGCGCCGGGGAGGAGGGAGGGCGATATGAATGTCAGCAGCCCTACATGCCAAGAACAGATGCATACTGGTAAGTAGCATATTCAGTTCGAGGCATGTGGGCTGCTGAATTCATATCTGTGCATAGAATATATAGCAGTACCTCCTATTAGCGGCGGCTACCAGTGCCAGCTGCAGCGGTCTGAAAAAGAGTTTTGAGAACAGCCTGTCCTACAGCTGCCTGCTGTTTTGATTGCACATCTACACAATAGTGTTTGGTAAATGTGTGTGTAGTGGACCAGGTGGCTGCTCTACATATATCATGCAAAGGGATGTTTCCCAGGAAAGCCATGGAGGCCCCTAACTTGCGTGTTGAGTGGGCTCGTGGGGGAATCGTTAATGTGCGTTTAGCCTTTTGATAGCAAATTTGAATACATTTAATGATCCATCTGGCTATACCTGCTTTGGAGATAGCGGTACCTTTGTGGTGTGGGGCAAAGGCAACGAAAAGTTGTTTAGTCTTCCTAAAGATCTTAGTCCTATCGATATAGTACGAGGGCTCTCTTCACATCTAGTGTATGGAGTGCTCTTTCTGCAACAGTTTGTGTGTTTTGAAAGAAAACGGGCAGTTCAATAGTTTGATTCATGTGGAACTGCGATATCACCTTGGGCATGAATTTGGGGTTGGTACGTAGTACGACCCTGTTGGCGTGAACCTGTATAAATGGCTCTTGAACGGTTAGTGCCTGGAGTTCACTAACTCTTCTTAAAGAAGTGATCGCTACTATGAAAGCTACTTTCCAGGTAAGGAATTGAATCTCGCATGAGTGTAGAGGTTCAAAGGGTGGACCCATCAGGCGTGTGAGGACCAAGTTGAGGTTCCACATGGGAGCTGGTGGGTGGCTTGGAGGAATTACTCGTTTGAGTCCTTCCAAGAATGCTTTGATGGCAGGCACTCTGAATAAAGAGAGGTGCTGCCTGTTCTGGAGATAGGCAGATATTGCGGTCAAATGGGCACGTATTGAGGTGTACGCCAGATTGCATCGATATAGGTGTAAGAGGTAACAAATTATGTTTTGGATGGATGCGTCTAGCGGGTTAATGTCATTATTATTGCAATAGATGACGAATCTTTTCCATTTGGCTGCATAGCAAGCTCTGGTAGTGGGTCTTCTAGCTTCCTTAATGATGTCCATACAGTCAGGTGGCAGGTTTAGGTAGCCAAACTCTAGGACTTCAGGAGCCAGATTGCCAGGTTCAGCTGTTGCGGATCTGGGTGCTGAATTTCGCCATGGTTCTGCGTCAAATGCGCGGGTTTGATCCGCAGCCTTTGATGCGGCACCACGGAAAGTACGAGAAAAGTGGTGTACCATGGCTGGCGTGCCCAAGTTGGAGCAACCAGGACGAGTGTCAGTGAGTGTTGTCTGAGTTTGCGAGCCACCAGCGGTATCAACGGTGCTGGGGGAAAAGCGTACGCAAATCTGCCGGACCAGTTCATCCATATCGCATTGCCCTGCGACTGTGGATGTGGGAACCTGGCGGCAAAGCTTTGGCATTTTGCGTTTTCGCTTGTGGCGAATAGGTCTATCTCTGGATGACCCCATTGCTGGAAGTACGGTTGGAGTACTGATGGGTGTAACTCCCACTCGTGCATCTGGTGGCTGTGTCTGCTGAGCAGATCCGCCATCTGGTTGTCCTTGCCGGGGAGGTGTTCCGCCATGAGGAACATGTTCCTCTGAATGGCCCACTTCCACATGCTCTGAGCCAGATGAGACAACTGTGGAGAGAGTGTTCCCCCTGTTTCTGTATGTAGTACATGGTGGTCATGTTGTCCGTCCGGATCAACACGACTTTGTTGCACAAGTGTACTTTGAATGCTTTCATAGCCAGGAAGATTGCCATCAGTTCTAGAAGGTTGATGTGCATCTTCTTTTGTTGTGTTGTCCATAGTCCCTGCACTGTGTAGGTGAGTACAGGAGCTCCCCATCCCTGGAGAGACGCGTCCGCTGTCCGTATTATCTGTGGAACAGGCTCTTGGAATGGTCGGCCCTTGCAAAGGTTTTGTGGATTCCACCAATGCAGAGAGTTGTATGCCCGACGGCTCACCAACACTAGGTCTTTTAGTTGTCCGTGAGCCTGGTTCCATTGACGTGCTAAGCACTCCTGAAGCGGGCGCATATGTAGTCTCGCGTGTGGGACTATGAAAATGCAGGAGGCCATCATGCCTATCAACTGTATGAACACTCGCGCAGGAAGGGAGTGTTGTGGTTTGAACTTGGAAATCAGCATTTGCATGCTGTTGATTCTCACTAAATTTGGCTGAGCTGTGGCCGCCAGAGTGTCTATGGTCGCACCTAGGTACTGTTGTACGTGTGCGGGTTGGAGATGTGATTTTGGGTAATTTAGTGAGAACCCCAGACTGTGAAGGAGGTGAATGGTGCGGGACATGTGGCTGGCACATTGCTGGGCTGACTTTGCTTGAACAAGCCAGTCGTACAGGTAAGGGTAGACGTGTATGTGCTGCCTCCGTAGATGTGCCGCCACAGTAGCTAGGCACTTTGTGAAAACTCTGGGTGCTGTTGTGACGCCGAAGGGAAGAACCTTGAATTGGTAGTGCTGCCCTTGAATAGTGAACCTGAGATATTTCCTGTGTGATGGGTGAATGGGTATGTGGAAATACGCATCTTTGAGGTCTAGTGTGGCCAGGAAGTCTCCTTGTTTGAGCAGTGGGAGGACTTGTTGCAGGGTGAGCATGTGGAAATGCTCCGAAAGAATATAGCGGTTGAGGGGTCTCAGGTCTAGTATAGGTCTGAGTGACCCGTCCTTTTTTGGTATTAAAAAGTACAGGGAGTACACCCCTGTACCTTGCTCGTGGACGGGTACGACCTCTATTGCGCCTTTTTGCATCATGCTTAGCACTTCCTGCTGTAATAGCGCTAAGTGCTCTGAGGACATAGGACGGTGTTTTGGGGGTATTGTGGGTGGAGTAGAGGTTAATTCTAGCCAGTAACCGTGTTTGATAATATCTTTGACCCACCTGTCCGTGGTGATGGAGTTCCACGTGTCCAGGAACTTTTGCAACCTTCCCCCGACAGGTGTTGTGGGGTCGGGAGGAAGGGAGAGGGCGTCACTGTTTGTTCTTGGGAGAGGATCTGGTATTGCCGTATCCGCGTCCTCTGCCCTTTGTGCTTGAACCACGATATCCACCCCTGGTGTTTTTATCGTAGGTACTTTGGGTGTTGCCCTTGTTGTAGGTTTGCTGTGACCCCTGTCCTCTACCTGCTCCTTTATTACCGGGGCGACGAAAGGAGCCACTCCGAAAGGTCTGTGTTTGGAGAGCACCCATGGACTTTGCAGTGTCTGTGTCCTTTTTTATTTTTTCTAGTGTGGTGTCAACCTCTGGCCCGAATAAGTAGTCTGGGTTGACCGGCTGGTTGAGGATGTTATTTTGCACCTCAGGTTTGAATCCGGAGATTCGTAACCAGGCGTGTCGTCGTAACATGACGCTAGTGTTTATGGCTCTGGCAGCTGTATGTGCGGCATCCAGTGCACACTTGATGGATGCGTTTGTGAGGAGTTGTCCCTCTCTGATGAGGATCTCTGCTCCCTCTTTGTATTGGTCAGGGAGATGTTGTAGTAATGTTTCTAGTGTGTCATAATGCGCTCGGTCGTAGCGAGCCAGGAGCGCTTGAGTATTGGCAATACGCCATATGTTAGCTGCTTGGGCAGCAACCCGTTTGCCGGAGGTCTCTAACACCTTGGACTCTTTGTCCGGGGGAGGGGCATCCCCAGTCGTCTGCGAGTGCGCCCGTTTACGAGCATTCGCGACTACTATGGAATCTAGAGGCAACTGTCCTCTAATATAGGTAGGATCCCCAGGCGCTGACCTATATTTTTTGTCGATTCTGGGGTTTATTACTCTGGCCCTGGTGGGTTCTTTGAAAATGTCCTTTGCTGGTTTGAGGACACCTTTCAACATGGGTAGAGTTTTAACATGTTTTTCTGAGGATGCGAAAGTGTCCATGAGAAAATCGTCCTCGATGGTGTCAGAGTGGAGTTGAACACCATGATTGGCCGCAGCACGTTCAATGAGGGCATTTAATGCGGCAGTGTCCTCTGTGGGAGACGTTTTTGCTCCATAGAGTTGCGGGTCCTGTGTATTCATAGGTGCACCCGAGTCTACAGGGTCATCCCAAGCTTGGTCAGGGTCCTGTTGGCCTTGAGGGTCCATCTCTCCGGGGTAGGGGACGTGGTCACCCATGTAGTCCTCCAAAACGTCTGTGTCGGAGTGTGTCGGAGAGAAGGACTGTGGATCTTGGTAAGAGGCATGGAGAGGCTTGTAAAGAAGTGGTTCCGAATCCACTGGCAGCTTTTTCTTTAGTGGGATCCGGTAGGAGTCCAAAGCTGGCTCAGAAGTTATCCTCCTTTTGTGAAGCATCATTCTGCCTGTTGCGGCATCGATGATGTGTGAAGGCGACGTCTCCGTAGGAGAGTGTTCTGCAGGTGTGATCCTGGTGTGGGTGACACGTGTTCTGATTTCGAACAGTTTTGGCGCCGTGGATGGTGGCAGGCCAAAAGTGATGTTGGCCGGTGCCGGAGAAGCTTTTTGAGCCTTTTTCGGCTCGGAGCTTGATGTGTCCTGGAGGGCCGCCTTATCTTTGATGCGTTGCAAGGATGCTGAAACTTGCCGCACCTGGAACGCCGACGGTTCTTTGGCGCCGACCGGTTCCGTTGAGGCAGGCGTGGACGTCTTCGGTGCCACGGGGTCATCGAGTCGAGGAGAGGTAGTAGCTGTCGACGGCGTCGATGATTGTGCCTTTGGTGCTGTTTTGGAAGTGGTGTGAGATCCAGCGGCCATTTTGACCTTTGTGGTCGGAGCCGATTGTTTCGGTGCCGGGAGCCGAGGCGGCTTGGCGGTACCGATGGTCTTTTTCCGTGCGTCGGCGCGGACGTCGGCTGCTGCAAGCTCGGCACCGAAGTCCCGTTTGGTGCGGTCGGTGCCGACGGGTTTGGCTGGCGTCGAAGGCGTGGTGGGCTTCGATCCGACCAGTGTGACTTTCAGTTTCGGTTTCTGCTGAACCGAGACGGCTTTTGGTTTCGGTGAAGGGAAACCAGCCGTTTTGGGTAGTATAGGCTGCCGCTTAGTGTCCGAGGCCGGGCCAGAGGGCGGGGCCGAATGGATGCGGGATAGGTCTTGGGTAAGGCCCGAAGGCGATCCCTCGACCGGAGCCACAGACTGACGCACTGGGATATCCAAAGTCTGTTCGGGTAGGCCTTGCTCGTCACCGGAGCTACTCTCTTCGGCCCCTAAGGCCTCATTGTAGTCTCCTACCTCGGTGTCGGCTTCGTCTCTGTGGAAGAGTTGTTCTTCGACGTCTTCCGATCCAGAGTCGTGTTCGGAAGCGGGGCTGGAGGGTAGGTTCTCCACGTCTTGCACATCTTCGTCCTCGGCGTTGAAGATGTCAGTCGGGGCCGGTGCCGCTTGCTGCGCTTCGAGCCTCGCTGCTCGACGATTCCGGAGAGTCTTCTTGGATCGGAATCGGGCACAGGCCATACATGTGGACTCGTCGTGATCCGGTGAAAGGCATTTGTTGCACACCGGGTGGACGTCGACATGGGGATATTTCGCATTGCATACAGGGCACCGCTTGAAGGGCGTCCTCGATTCCATCGTCGATGTCGGGTATGATGCGAAAAAGTTGGTTTCTGGAAGTTAGTAAACTAACAAATAACTATCGATACCGATCGGGAACAGTGCCGACGCGAACTAAAGGCCTTTTGGCCTGTAAAAAGTTTTTCCTAACTTGAGTCAAGAAAAGCACATCCGAACCCAATGGCGGAAAAAAACAATCTGAGGATGGAGAGGATGCCCATGCGCACTGTAGTCCAGGGGAGGAGTCACCTATCCCAGGATACTTCGAAGACTCTTCCAGGACAACAACGTGCAAACATCCGGACCCAACACTAGGCGGCGATCTATGCACAGATATGAATTCAGCACATGCCTCGAACATACAGAGCCAGCTTCCTCCACTGAAGTAGAACGAAAAATCCATGCAGCCATTCTGCAAATCCCTGAGATTGTGAGTGTGAAGACAAGAGCACAAACTCGAGCACAGGGTGAACAAGAAAGTTTTAGAGCCTAAAAGGATGGCTCTACCTTCCAAGAGGAAAGGCAAGAAGACAGGGGGATCCATCTTCTACACAGCAACAAGCTTAGGACCCCTCTCCTAATGAAGAGGACCTGCCGGCCCCAGAGGAAACTGAGCCAACAGAACTTGGACCTTACCAGGCTGAGCTCCAGGGCACGGAGGGACCCGCTAAGGAACAGCTGTGCCTTGGACAGCAGATCTGTACCACTCTTGAGAGCCTGCAACAGCAAGCTCCTGCACAGGAAAGGGGAGATGTCGGTGGATCCCACAGGACCTATTGGGAGGAGGGACTCCTGTACACTGGTGCCGGAGACCCCAAACCTGGTGCCATCAGAAGAGTGGTAGTGCCTCAGTTGTATAGATAGTTCTTACCCACATTGTAGAATGACATCCATCCAGCTGGGCACCTGGGTACGACAAACTTGGGAAAGGCTTGTCAGCCATTTCTACTGGTTCCAGATGTCCAGAAAGTGAAGGAGTTTGTCAGATCCTGTTTCACCTGTCAGGCCAGTGGTAAAGCAGGTAGACACCCAAAGGCCCTGTTAATTCCACTGCCAGTGATTGGGGTCCCATTTGAAAGGGTTGGTATGGACATAGTGGGTCCACTTGAACCACCCACAGCCTCAGGAACCAAATGTATACTGTTAGTAGTGGATCATGCTACCAGATATCCTGAAGAAATGCTCCTTAGGACTACTACAGCTCCTTAACTAGCCAATGCCCTCATTGGTGTCTTCACCAGGGTTGGGTTTCCTAAGGAGGCAGTGTCGGACAGAGGTACCAACTTCATGTCAGTATACCCGAAACACATGTGAGATGAGTGTGGCATAATCTACAAATTCACTACACCTTACCACCCAAAAACCAATTGTTTAGTTGAGACATTGAAGGGCATGACCATGGGGTCTCTGAAAAACTCAAAGAGATGGGATGTCCTCTTGCCATGCCTGCATGTCGCTTACAGAGGTGCCTCAGAAGGGAGTATGGTTTTCCCCCTTTGAACTTCTGTTTGGCCATCCTGTAAGGGGACAACGTGCTCTTGTAAAAGAAGGTTGGGGAGGCCTCTCCATGGTCCTAAACAAGATGTGGTGGACTATGTAATAGGCCTACATTACAGAATAGCAAAGTACATAGAAAAGGCATTCAAACATCTTGAGGCAAGCCAACAGCTCCAGAAGCTGTGGTATAACCAAAAAGCTGCACTGCTGGAGTCCAACCAGGGCAACAGGTGTAGGTTTTGAAGTCTGTGGCACCAAGGGTATCCGTGAGAAGAAAAGCGAGGTCACCTACTTGGTAAACTTGGGCACCAGCAAGCACCCCAAGAGGGTGATCCATGGAAACTGCCTGTTTTGGTGAGAGGGCTGATGTGTCCATGCTGTTGGTCACTGATGAGGATCAGGAGACCGAGTAAATCTCTCCCTGGTCTCCTCTCATACAGTCCAAGAGATGGGTCAGTTGATGGAGCTATCTACTCAAACCCACACTGCTCAGCAGCAGGCTGGCTGTAGGCGTGTCCTGCAACAGTATGCTGGGCTATTCTCCTTAACCCCTGGCCAGACATACTGATGTAACCATGATGTGGACACGGGGGACAGCTGGTCTGATGGGGACAGCTGGTCTGTCAAGAACCAAGATCTAACAGGAGTTATGGGGTTATTGAGAACTCTGAAAGTCCCCAAACCTCACCCCCAAGCAGGAAAAAGAGAGATGAAAGAGAGATGAGTTTCTGTGTGGACCATAGAGGACTCAATGCTGTCACTAAGACAGATGCTCACCCCACACCCAGGGCTGATGAGTTGATCGATAAGCTAGGGTTAGCCTAATTTCTCAACACCTTTGACCTAACTGCAAGGTACTGGCAGATTGGGTACTGGAAGAGCAGCAGGCTCTCGAACCAGGGGTCAAGAAACATGTCTGGTGGTGGCGGCCTGTGCAGCCACTCAGTCAGGTCACTGGTAGTTGGTCGATTTTCAGGGGGCCTCTCTAAGATGCCATCTGTGGTGTAATTTTACATTAAATCCCACACTAGCATCAGTGTGGGTTTAATTTGCTGAGAAGTTTGATACCAAACTGCCCAGTGTTCAGTGTAGCCATTATGGAGCTGTGGAGTTCGTAATGACAACCTCCCAGAACTATATGCACATAATGGCAGCACTGCACTTACAGGACCCAGGAATGGACCTAGGAACTGTAGGGGTACAGGGCTCATACACCTGTACCCTCACCACTGGCACACGGCACCGAGCTAGAGGGGTGACTGATGTATGCCAGGGCAGTGGTTTGTTGGGATGGCACACAGGGATGTGTGCCATGTCTACTCTTTGTTTTGTTCTGCACCTAGACACTCAGCCTGCAAAGTGTGTGAGTGTGAGTGTGAGTGTGAGTGTGTGTGAGTGTGTGTGTGTGTGTGTGTGTGTGTGTGTGTGTGTGTGTGTGTGTGTGCAGGGCCTCTAAGGGTGGCACAATAAGTGATGCAGCCCTTAGGGGCCTTCTTTGGTCACAGTGCCCTGGGTACCTATGGTACCATTTACCAGGGGATGACATGTGGCCAGAGATGCCAATTGGGTTTAGGCTTTAATGCACTTTTAGGGAAGGTACACAGGCCCTGGGTACCTGATTGGCAGGAGCCCAGGGCACACTCAGTCAATGTACATCAGCAATTCAGCAAAAAGTGAGGGCATACCATGCAAGAAAGAGGGCACTTTCTCACAGAAATTTCTTAGATAAAAGGTAAGTAAAACAGTTTTTATCAAAACACAGTTTCTTATGTTTCCATACAAACACTCTCAACACTTAGAAGATTTTTTTTAGAGTCAAACAGTCAATGCAATCCTATGGGGAAAAATGAGGTTATCGGTTTGCAGGTAAGAACACAGTCTTCAGGGATGAGTTTCTGGGGTTAGAACAAGGGTTTCCCTAGGGTCAAGAATGCACTCAAAAAGCACCCTCAGCGGCACTAGCGCAGCCGGGTTCTGAGGCCCAATGATAGCCTGTTGGGCTAAGGGGCTGTCAGTTGGTGGTTGCTCACGACCAGGCCACAAGGGTGAGGGAGCAAAGCTCCTAGGGTTAGGCTCAGGGAAAAGGGGGATCCAAGTTAGCACACAAAGCACACCCGTAGAGGCACAGGGGTGACTGGGTGCAGGGTGCTGTTTTGGCATCGGGTGCGCTGTTGATTTCAAAGGAGATTCTCCGGTTGCAGCAAAGACTGCAGGCTCAGGGACAAAGATCTTATGGAGGTGGCCACCATCTGTAGAGGTAAGTTGGGATGCCTAGGGAAAGGTCATGGGACATCGGGTTTAGGGGTGTCTTTAAGTGTCGAGTTTTCTTACCAGGTCTGGTCGGGGTCAGGATCCTCCAGAAAGTGGCCTGCAGGAGTCGATTGGAGATCCGATGCAGGTCAGAGATCACCAGATCTCAGGTAAGGATCTCTGGGGAGACCTTCTCGTGGTGTTGGGTCACTTGAACTCAGGCCGTATGTAGTGAGGCTGCTGAAATCACTGCTGACATTGCTAAATTAGCATAGATTAGCACAAACTTGGCTGCCATGTTGCTGCTGTTGCGCACGTTACCACAAGACTTTTCACAAAACCTCGGCTTGTGCGTATTCACACGAGAACTGCCTGTGTTTCACGTTCCTGGTTGTACACTGATTTTCGTCTGCACAGGATGTTCAAGATCGAAAAACAATGTCCCTTGTTACTCTGCTGTGGTCAGTCCCCTGCACTTAGACATAACACGAAACGCAGCTGCACTGCTGAAATTAGAGTGCTTTTAATACTTGCATGCATGCATGTTAGACACACTCCGAGAAAACTGTTCCAGAGACAAGAGCTGTGCTTGTCCGGAGATGTAAACCTTTGCATCTAGGTCCCTCTGACAAAGCCCAGAGGTGGTCTTTTTTTTTATATAATAAACTAGTTCCTAGTACGGGGAGGGTGGCAAGGCACAGTAGGCAGTTTTCCACCAGTTCAATAAAATTATTTCCCCGTTTATTTTCAATGGAATTGTAACAATGCTGACTATGGAATATGCTATTTACCAGTATGCATCTGTTCTTGGCATGTAGAGCTGCAGATCTACACACTTGTGCATAGATCGCCATCTGGTGTTGGGCCCGGATGTTTGCAGTTGTTTTTCCTCTTGGAAAGTCTTTGGAAGTCACGAGGTCTGTGACTCCTCCTTTGGATCGTATTGTGCATGGGCTTCGGCTCCATCCTCAGATTGTTTTTCGCCAACAGGGAAAGATGGAGCGTAGTAATAACAGGAAAGATGCCCATGTGTGTTGCATCTAAGTAAGATAAACAGGAACAGATAAAGGTAGGTGGGGAGGCGGGTGGGCTTGTGTACATCTGCAGCTCTACATGCCAAGAACAGATGCATACTGGTAAGTAGCATATTCCGTTCGAGGCATATGAGCTGCAGATTACACACTTGTGCATAGATTATATAGCAGTACCCACCCTTAGCAGCGACCACCCGTATCTGTGGCAGTGGTTTGAAATAATGTTTTGAGTACAGCCTGGCCCACAGTAGCTTGTTGCTTAGTTTGCACATCTACACAATAGTGTTTAGTGAAAGTGTGTGGTGTTGACCATGTAGCTGCTCTGCAGATATCTAATGGGATGTTCCCTAAAAATGCCATTGAAGCCCCTATTTTGCGTGTAGAGTGGGCTTTAGGGGGAACGGAAAGCGTTCGTTTTGCTTTGCGGTAGCAAATCTGAATGCATTTGACAATCCACCTAGCTATTCCCGACTTGGAGATGGGGTTGCCCTTGTGTGGTGGAGAGAAAGAGACAAACAGCCGTTTGGTCTTGCGGAAAGGTTGTGTTCTCTTTATGTAGTAGAGTAAGGCTCTTTTGACATCTAGTGTGTGAAGAGCTCTTTCTGCAACGGTTTGTGGTTGCGAGAAGAAAACTGGTAGTTCTACCGCTTGGTTTATGTGAAAGGGAGAAATGACATTAGGGAGGAATTTTGGGTTGATACGGAGAACAACCTTGTTATGGTGCATTTGCAGAAAAGGTTCTTGAATGGTAAGTGCTTGTATCTCACTGACCCTTCTGAGGGAAGTGATGGCTAAAAGAAAAGCGGTTTTCCATGTTAGGAATTGGAGTTCACATTTGTGCAGATGTTCGAAGGGAGGCCCCATTAGTCTGGTGAGAACTATGTTTAGGTTCCACACAGGTGAGGGTGGCAGTCTGGGTGGAATTATCCTTTTAAGGCCTTCCATGAAGGCTTTAATGGCAGGTACTCTAAAAAGTGATAGATGTTGCCTGTTTTGCAGATAAGCTGCTATGGCTGTGAGGTGCAGTCTAATAGACGTATAGGCTAGATTGCATGTTTGCAGGTGTAGTAAATAGCCTATGATGTGTTGAATTGACACATCTAGGGGATTGATGGTATTGTTGTGACAGTAGACAACGAATAGTTTCTTACCTGTCGGTGTAGTTTTGCAGCTTGAAGATCTTTCTGGATTCACTATGCTGTGCATTATTCCGCGATCTTGTGGTTGGGTCCGGATTCGTAGTCTTTTCTTTTTTTTTTTTTTTTTTTTTTTGTAGCCCAGGTGGGCGTCGACGTACACCATTTGGTGCACCTCCCGTGACGTCGTCGTGCTTCCTGCGGAAGTCCCACCTTTGGGGCGCCATCTTCGGGTTCTTTTTTCCTTTCCTCTTTTTTTTTTTTTTTTTTTTTAACCCTAGGCGATTGATTAATCCTTCTTGTCCCTTTATCTGTATGTTTGTATTTCTTTGATCTTTTCCATTTTACCCCCTCTTCCTCCAGCCTCATCTTCCTGGCAGAGGTGGGTGGGTTCGCTAGTGAATCCAGAAAGATCTTCAAGCTGCAAAACTACACCGACAGGTAAGAAACTATTCGTTTTGCAGCGTGAATCTTTCTGGATTCACTAT
Organism: Triturus cristatus; assembly: GCF_964204655.1. Classification (NCBI taxonomy): domain Eukaryota; kingdom Metazoa; phylum Chordata; class Amphibia; order Caudata; family Salamandridae; genus Triturus; species Triturus cristatus. The sequence continues at coordinate 925,837,642 of NC_140588.1, forward strand.
GCTGTGCATCGATTTTGTAGCGGTTTTCCTAGTTCTGTGGCGGCTGGGTGGTAGATGAGCGTTGGTCGTTGAAAATGTGCTGAAGCACCTTCTGTCCAACCTGTGCTTCCTTGTTCATCTGAATGACCACGCAGTAGTGTTTCGTGAACGTGTGCACAGATGCCCAAGTTGCCGCGAGGCATATGTCCTGGATGGGCGTGTTCGCCAGGAAGGCCACGGTGGCCCCTTTCTTCCTTGTGGAGTGAGCCTGCGGCCCCTCCGCTAGCTCCTGTCCAGCCTGTTTGTGGCAGAATTGAATAGTGAGGGCAATCCACCTTGCGATGGTGCCCTTAGTCACTGGTCTACCCATGAAGCTAGTAGCAAAGGACACAAACAGCTGTTTCGACTTCCTGAGTTCCTTGGTTCTCTCAATGTAGTGCATCACCGCTCTTCTGGCATCGAGGGTGTGCAGTGCCTTTTCTGCGTTTGTAGTCGGGTTTTGGAAGAAACTTGGTATCTGGATAGCCTGATTTATGTGGAACGCCGACACTACCTTGGGCATGAAGTGTGGGTCCGTTCTCAGGACTATTCTATCTTTGTGAATCTGAATGTAGGGTTCCTGCAGCGTTAGTGCTTGAAGCTCGCTCACCCTGCGTAGTGAGGTTATGGCCACCAGAAAGGCTGTTTTCATAGTCAACATCTGCAGTGTGGCCTTGTGAATGGGTTCAAACGGTGCCTTCATGAGCTCCGTCAGGACCACATTCAGATTCCATGCCGGCGGCGGCAACCTTTTGGGGGGGGCCATCCTTTTGGCTCCTTCCATGAATCTCCTCACCACCTGCGAGCTGAAGAAACTTCCACCTTTTTCACCTCTGGTGTAGGCCACGATGGCCGCTAGGTGTACCCTTAGTGAGCTCGAGCAGAGGTTACTCTTTAGAAGGTGTGTGAGGTACCTCAGTACTGTTGAGTCTCTTGTCATTCTGTTTTGCAGGCCCTTTTTCCGGCACCACACAGTGAACCTCTTCCATTTTGCGCTGTAGCATTTTCGTGTAGTTGGTTTCCTCGCCTCCCGTAGCACTCGCATCGTGCTCGGCGGCAATCTTAGGTGTGCGAACTCTAGGTCTTCAGGAGCCATGCCGCCAGGTTGAGGGTCTCTGGCTCTGGGTGCAGGACCTCTCCGTTTTGCATGGAGAGCAGGTCCTTCCTCCTCTCGAACCTGTATGGGTCGCCTTGTGCCATTTCTTGAATTTGTGAGAACCATGTCTGCCTCGCCCACTGCGGAGCCACCAGGATCAGGGTCATGTTGCTGGTTCTGCACTTGTCGAGCACTCTGTGCAAAAGGGGTATCGGTGGAAAGGCGTAGGCAAATGTCCTCGACCAGCTTATCCATAGGGCATTTCCCTTGGATTGCTGATCTGGTTGCCTGGACGCGAAGCTTTGGCATTTTGCATTGTGGCGTGTTGCAAATAAGTCTATTGTGGGAGTCCCCCATCTCCGGAAGAGTTTCTCCGTTTCCTGGCCATTGAGCTCCCACTCGTGTGATGCTGAGGTCTGCCTGCTTAGCCAGTCTGCCTCCACATTGTCCTTCCCCGGTAGGTGAATTGCCAGTAGATCTATCCTGAGAGGTATGGCCCATCTCCAAATCTCCTGAGCTAGGGATGAGAGCGGGAACGACTGTGTCCCCCCTTGTTTGTTGATGTAGAACATCGCCGTGGTGTTGTCTGTTTGGACCAACACCCTCTTGTTGAACAGGTGCCTCTGGAATGCCTTCAGGGCTAGCAGGATTGTTTTCAACTCGAGGTAGTTGATATGGCGGACCGCATCTGCTGGGGCCCATAGACCCCTCACTCTGAGGTTGTCCATATGCGCTCCCCATCCCTTCTGCGATGCGTCCGTGGTAATGGTCACTGTTGGGATTGGTGGTGTCAGGCTTCTCCCTGCTGTTATGTTGTCTCTGTTCCACCAAGTTATCTCCTCCTGCACTGCGTGCGTAACAACCACTAGATCCTCCCAGCTTCCGTTTGCTTGTGACCATTGTTGTTGTAGCCATTCCTGGAATGGTCTCATGTGCAGGCGTACATTCGGCACCAGCTGGATACAGGACGCCATCATCCCCATCATCTTGCTCACAGCCCTCACTGTCAGAGCTCGCCCCTTCTGGTAGAGCTTCGCCTCCTTCAGTAGAGCCTCTGTCCTCCTCTCGCTGGACACTACTGTACTGTTGCGGGAGTTGATCTTTGCCCCCAGGAAAATCTTCACCTGCTCCGGTTCCATCGATGATTTTCCCCAGTGGATCGAGAATCCCAGATTTGTGAGGGTGTCTGTTACGCGTTTTGCGTGCCTCTCGCACTTTCCGCGTGAGTTTGCCTTGACCAGCCAGTCGTCCAAGTAGGGGTAGACATGTATTCCCTGCCTTCGTAGGTGCGCCGCTACCGCCGACAGGCATTTTGTAAAGACCCTTGGTGCTGATTTTAATCCGAAGGCCAGGGTCGTGAACTGGTAGTGTTCTTGTTCGATGTTGAATCTTAGAAGGCCCTTGTGCCTTCTGTTTATTGGGATGTGAAGATAGGCATCCTTGAGGTCCACGGTGACCATGAAGTCCCCTTCTCTTATCTGTGGCAGAACCTCCTGCAGTGAAGTCATTTTGAACCTTTGCGTTCTGATGAACTTGTTTAGGTAACGGAGGTCTAGTATGGGTCTGAGGTCTCCGTCTACCTTCGGAACCACGAAGTAGTTTGAGTAGACCCCTTTGTTGCGTTCTCTGAACGGCACTGTCTCTATGGCTCCCTTTTGCAGGAGTTTCCGCGTTTCTTCTGAGTATTGCCAGTTCTTGGGCCGATCTCAGTCTTCCCCTTGGTTTCCTGTTTGGAGGTCTTTTCTCCAAATCTACGCAGTACCCGTACTGCACAACGTTCCGTATCCACTTGTCTGTGGTTATACGCCGCCACTCCTGAAGGTAGAACCTCAGTCTTCCGCCTACTGGTGTCGTATGCTCGTAGGCTCTTGAATTTTCTCTTCCCCCTGATGACACTTTTTTGCGCCTCACCCTTGGGGTCCTGACGAGGGTAGGCGTCCTCTTGCGTGCCGAGTCACTTCGTCGAGGGCTGTTCGCCCCCTCTCCTCCTTTGGCCACGTCCGTTCCCTCTCCCGCGAAAGGACTGGCCCCGAGGTTGATATTGCCAGTTTTGCTTCTGCTGACCTTGTCCGTGACCTTCACCCTGCTGACTTTGTTGGAACGCCTGGTGCGACGTCCCCTGCTGGCTTCCTCCCCTACCGTAGGGTCTTCGAGGGATTTCCTCGCCTCATTCCCCTCAGCTGTAGGGCCCCCATGGACCTCGCCGTCTCGTTTTCTTTTTTCAGCTGGGTGAGCTTGTCGTCCACTGTTGCTCCGAACAGTGTCTCTCCATTGAAGGGGGTGCCAAGGATGTTGTTCTGCACTTCCGGTTTGAATCCTGAGATTCTTAGCCATGCATGCCTCCTCTCTGTGACCCCTATGGCCATGAGTCTTGCTGAAGTCTCTGCCCCATCCAACGCCGTCTTTATACAGGAGTTGGCGATGTTTTTGCCTTCATCTATCAGGTGAGGGGCTCTCTGCCGGTATTCTTCGGGGAGGTGCTTTACTAACTCCCCCATCTCATCCCAGTGCTGGTATTGGTGTCTATTGAGGAGTGCATTTGAATTCGCCATGCGCCAGTGCATTGCGGCGTTCCTCTCGACCTTTCTTCCTGTGAGGTCAATCCTCCTGCTCTCCTTATCCGGGGGTGGGCCCGAAGTTGCTGGTACGTTGGCCCTTCTCCTGGCCGTGGAGGCTATGATGGAGTCCGCGGTCACGCTACCCTTGATGTAAGGAGGGTCCAGGGAGGAGTGCTTATATTTCTTCTCTGTCCTGGGCGTGATCGACCGGCAGGTCGCAGGTTCCTTGAAGGCTTCTCTCCCCTGATTCATCACGCTTTGTAGCATGGGGAGGAACTGGCTCCTTGTCTGGATGGGGAGCAGTGTCTCGACGAGAAAATCGGCTTTCGGTTTCTCCTCGTCGAGTTTGACGCCGAAGGCCATTGCTGCGCTCCTGACCACCATATTGTAGACCCCGATGTCGTCGGGTGGCGAAGGCCTCGAAGGGTACGTGTCCACGGGCTCCTCCGGGTTTTCGGTGTCGAGATCGTGCCATTCGACGTCGTTGCTGGTAGATGCCGCCGATTCGTAGAACGACCGTTGGTCTTCTTCCTCGGCTTCTCCCTCATAATAGGGCTCTTCTTCCTCTTCGAGTTCCCTTGTCAGCCCTTCGGCGTCGAACTCGTCTTCGACCTCCTCGACGTCCGCTGATGGAACCGTTGGAATCTTGAATTCCTTCATTCTGGCGTCGAACTCCTTCTTTCTTTGAAGGATGTTCTCCATTTCGGCCTCGAGCCGCCTCTTCTTTTTCTCCATCTCGGAGATGCTTTCGGCGTCGACCGCGGGTCTTTTCGATGAAACTTGCGTCGACCTCGAACGTTCTTTCTGCGTCGATCGGCCCGTTTCATGGGATGCTTTCGACGACCCTTGCTTTTCGGCGTCTTTCGGCACCAGGGAGTCCTTATCTAAGGATCCGCTCGGCCTCTTGTCCGTGGTTCCCCCTTTGGACGTCGAAGTTTTCGGCGCCGGGGCTCCCTTCGTGGACTTTGACTCAGATTTTCTCGAGTCACCCTCGTGTTGTCGAGGTACTTTCTGTTTTGCGCTCGACGATTCTCTTACCTCGTCTTCTTTTTTCTTGTCGGTCTCTACGACCGTGAAGTTTTCGGCTGTCTCGGCGACGTTGTCCTCGTCGTCCGAGGAGAGGCCCAGAGCGTAGAGCGTCGGGGGCTTCCCCTTGCCATCCATGCTGGCGTTGGCCCTTCTCTGCCGCTCTCTCACCCTGAGTGTCTTCGGCGCGAAGGCTGAGCAGGCGTTGCAGTCGATACTCTGGTGATCGACCGGTAGGCAGAGGTTGCAGACCGGATGCTGGTCTCTCTGCGCGAACTTGTGGTGGCAGTTTGGGCAGAACTTGAATGGCGTCTTGTCCATTGCGCTCAGGGTCTCTGAGCGTGCATTCTCCAAGGCCGTCGAAGAAAAAGGGCGCTGGTCCTCCTTTCTTCGCGCTCCTGATGAAATCTTTTCCTTTCCTGATATCTTCTAGTGTTTCTATCGACGAAACTCGCTTTTCTTCCTTCTTCCTTAGAGTGTAATTCTGGAGCTTCCCGATGACGATCCAGACCCAACGGCGGAAAAAAGAATCTGAAGATGGCGCCCCAAAGGTGGGACTTCCGCAGGAAGCACGACGACGTCACGGGAGGTGCACCAAATGGTGTACGTCGACGCCCACCTGGGCTACAAAAAAAAAAAAAAAAAAAAAACAAAGAAAAGACTACGAATCCGGACCCAACCACAAGATCGCGGAATAATGCACAGCATAGTGAATCCAGAAAGATTCACGCTGCAAAACAAAATGTTTCCACTTGGCGGCGTAGCACACTCTAGTGGTGGGTCGCCTAGCTTCTTTGATGACGTTCATACAGTCAGGGGGAAGATTGAGGTAACCGAATTCTAGGATCTCAGGAGCCAGATCGCTAGGTTGAGCTGAGCTTGGGCCGGGTGTCTGATCTCTCCATGGTTCTGGGTTAGGTGTGGAGAGAGGTGTAACTTTTGGTGCGGTACTACAGATAGTTCCAGCAGTGTGGTGTACCACGGTTGTCTGGCCCAAGTTGGAGCTACTAGTATGAGAGTGAGGGAGCGTTGTTGTAGTTTGCGCACCACTAATGGAATGAGTGGGAGAGGCGGAAAAGCGTACGCAAATTAGACTGACCAGTTCATCCATATCGCATTGCCTTTGGACAATGAGTGTGGATATCTGGCGGCAAAGCTTAGGCATTTGGCGTTTTCGTGGGTGGCGAAGAGGTCTATCTGTGGATGCCCCCACAGTTGAAAGTACGGGTGAAGAACTTGTGGATGTAGTTCCCAGCCGGAGAGCGATGCGTCCGTTGTCAGTATTATCTGAGGAACCGGGTCCAGGAACGGTCGCCCTTTAGAAAGGTTTTTGGTGGACCACCACTGCAGAGAGCGATGTGTACGACAATCTACCAACACCAGATCTGTTAATTGATCTTGGGCCTGGTTCCATTGGCACGCTAAGCACTCTTGGAGAGGACGCATCTGGAGTCTTGCGTGAGGTACTATGAATATGCAAGAGGCCATTATCCCGATTAGTTGCATAAACACTTGAGCTGGAAGGGAGTGTTGTGCTATAAATTTTGGGCATAGAGCCTGAATGCTTGTGATCCTGGCCGGACTGGGGTAGGCTAGCGCTTTTGAGGTGTCTATGGTGGCACCGAGGTATTGTTTTACGTGGGACGGTTGCAGATGGGACTTTGCGTGGTTTACCCTGAAGCCTAGTGGGTGAAGTAGCTGGATAGTGGCATGGGTGTGTTGTACACACTGGTTGTATGAGCTGGCTTTTATTAGCCAGTCGTCTAGGTATGGGATGACATGGATGTGTTGTCTCCTGAGGTGTGCTGCCACGACTGCTAGGCACTTGGAGAATACCCGTGGTGCTGTTGTGACTCCGAATGGGAGTACCTTGAATTGGTAGTGTTGGTTGTCCACTACAAATCTGAGGAAATTCCTGTGAGCGTGGTGCACAGGAATATGGAAATAAGCGTCTTTTAGGTCTAAAGTGGCCAGGAAGTCGTTTTGAGAGAGCAGGGGAAGTACCTGCTAAACTGTCACCATGTGAAAATGGTCTGAGTGTATGTATGTGTTAAGGGCCTGAGGTCTAGGATGCTTTAGTAATGCTAGATGTTCCTGTGACACTGGGCGTTGTCTGGGTGGAATGTTTGGGGGGCAGACATTAGCTCTAGGCAGTAGCCTGACCAAATTATTTGTGTCACCCATTTGTCTGAGGTGATGGTAGCCCAGACATGAAGGAAATTTTGGAGTCTGCCCCCGACCGGAGTGGGATGGTCTGGGGGCAATGGAGGGAAGTCATTGGGTAGGTGTGGAGGCAGAGCGGGCGGTGTTTGTTTTGCCTCTGCCTTTATTATTGTTGCCCCTGTAGCCGCCTCTTTGGTAACCCCTTGTGAAGGTGGACTGGGTAGGAGCTTTGTATGACGTGGAAGCGGTATCAGAGGAGTAGCCTCTGGATGTGCCCCGAAAGGAGGAACGGCGAAAGGAACGCCTGGGAGGGTGTGATTGTAAGGCTCCCATAGATTTCGCAGTGTCGGTGTCTTTTTTCATTTTTTCTAGGGCCTCATCCACTTTTGGGCCGAACAGATTTTCCTGGTCAAAGGGATGGTTCAGGATGGAAACTTGCACTTCTGGTTTGAATCCTGAGCCAGGCATGGCGACGGAGGACGACGCTAGTATTGATGGCCCTGGAGGCGGTGTCTGCTGCATCTAGGGCACAACGGATGGAGGTATTAGTGATGATTTTACCCTCCTGAATTAACTCGTTGCCCTGTTTTTGCATTTGTCATGGAGGTGTTGCATTATGGCTTCTAACTCGTCATAATGGTCCCGGTCATATCTAGTCAGTAACGCTTGTGTATTGGCGATACGCCATATGTTGGCAGCTTGTGATGCGGTGCGCTTGCCGGATGCATCCAAGAGTTTTGACTCTTTGTCAGGTGGTGGTGCATCGCCTGAGAGTTGGCCCTCTTCCGTGCTGTGGATACTACCAGGGAATCTAGCGGTGCTGGCCCTCTGATGTAGGAGGGATCTGTAAGGGCGGCTTTGTATTTTTTGTCAATGCGCAGGTTAATAACCCTGGCTCTGACTGGGTCTTTAAAGACCTCTGGCGCATGTTTTACCACTCCTTTGAGCATGGGCAGTATGGAGGTCGCCCTATGCGTGGTGTCGAAAGTATCGAGGAGGAAATCCTCCTCCACGGGGTCGGTATGGAGATCTACCCCGTGATATTGTGCAGCCCTCTGGAGTAAATGGTTGAACCCCAATGAGTCTTCTGGTGGGGATGGTCTCGAAGGATAGAGATCATCTTGTGGGACGTTAGGGATGTCGGGGATGATAGTCGTCCCATGGGTCTGGGGAGCCTGTGGGAGTGGGGTCTCCTGTAGGTAAATCATGGGGCACGTCCCCCATGTCATCAAATGTGTCGTCATGATCATCATCATCATCCGGAGGGGGTGTTGGGGAATAATGAGGAGGGGCTGGAGAAGGTGGGGGGGGGGGGAGAAGGTGGAGGGGGAGAAGGAGGAAGGGGTGGAAGAGGTGGGGAAGGCATTCTGAAAGGTGATGTAGCAGAGTCCTTCCTCTTTGGAGGTGGAGCAGGTTTTTCCAGCTGTCTCTTTTTGATGCTGAGCATCAAATGTCCGGTTTTGGGATCCTTGGTCAATGTCTTTTACAAGGGATCCGGTGTAAAGAGTTCTTCTGAAGGTGGTTTATCCGTCGGCGCCGAAGGCGTCGGGCCGTTGGTTTTCTGGCTTTGGTGTCCTGTTTGGAAGTATGCGGCTTGGAAAGGGCTTTTTGTTTGGTGGGTGCCGAGATGGGTTTCGGCTTCGAGATATCGGTGCCGGTGGCCTTGTGTGCTTTTGTCGGTTCCGGGGATGGAGTCGGTACCGAGGAGGTGGAACTGGGTTTCGGCACTGAGTGTTTCGGTATGGGGCTCGATGCCGAAGAGGCGGCCATTTTCTTTTTCGGTGTCGGTGCGGAGGAGTGTTTGTCGGCACCGATGGTGGGCTGGCTCGAGCCCGAGCCGCCGGAAGGCTTAATCGGCTTCTTTACCGGTCCCGAAGGTGCGGTGTGGGAAGCAGTGACTTTGGTCTTACCTAGGCCCGGAGGCGAAGGCGTGACCGAAGCCTTTTTCGGTGCGGCGAGGGTGTGGGAGGTGGGGGGGGGGCAAACTGGTACTCATGACCCTCTGTGCCGGAGTGATGTCCTCCACATCTGAATAGTCTGCTTCGGAGGCGCTGACGAGGCCCTCGTTGGTGTGGTGTTCTTCTGGAGCATCGACGCCCTCTCCGAACATGTCATCTGGAATCGCCGTCGACTAGTGCGCCATGGCCCTTCTTGCTCTTCGGTCTCGAATAGTTTTCTTGGACCGGAAGGACTTGCACGCCGGGCAGTCTCGAGCCTCGTGTTCAGGGGAGAGGCCGAGATTACATACTTGGTGGAGATCGGTGTGGGGAAATTTGGACCCACATGTGAGAAAGTGCCCTCTTTCTTGCATGGTATGCCCCCACTTTTTGCTAAATTGCTGAATGTACTTTGAATGAGTGTACCCTGAACTCCTGCCAATCAGGTGCCCAGGGCCTATGTTCCTTCCTTAAAACACAAACTCCAAATTGGCAAACCCTGGCCACATGTCAGTCCCTGGTAAATGGTACCCTAGGTACCCAGGGCCTTGTGACCAGGGAAGGCCCCTAAGGGCTGCAGCACTCATTGTGCCACCCTTAGAGGCCCTGTCCCCTTTCACACACACACTGCCTTTGCAGGCTGAGTGTCTGGGTGCAGGACAAAAGTGAAGAGTCGACATGGCACATCTGTGTGCCATGCCCATTACCTACACTGCCAAGGCATATGTCAGCCACCCCTCTGGCTGGGTGCCTTATGCCCATGGTGTGGGAACAGGAGCAGGAGCCCTGTGCCCCTACAGTTCCCAGGTCCATTCCTGGGCACTAAGTGCAGTGCTGCCATTTAAGAATACATGGTGCTGAGAGCTCGTCAAACACAAGCTCCACAGCACCGTAATGGCAACACTGAAGACTGGGAAGTTTGGTATCAAACTTCTCTGCACATTAAAGCCACACTGATGCCAGTGTGGAATTTAATGTACCAAGCACCCCAGAGGGTATCTTAGAGATGCCCCCTTACAACTAACCTACAATCCACGTCTGCTCTGAGGCTGCCCAGGCTGCCACACAGCAGACACGTTGCTGGACCCCTGGGTGGGAGAGCCCCTGCTCTCCCGGGCCTGCAACAATGCACATCCTGGGTGAGGTGATAAATCTCCTCCCCCAGGATGAGCAAAGGGAAGCTTCAAAGGCCTGCCGCCTCTAGGAGTTTACCCAGGCCACTGCAACCCCCCACTCTGGCGGGAAGCTTGGCCGGAAACCCCATACAAGGACAGGGGATGTGCCAGCCTGCCCACCCCACCCCTCATGTGGGGGAGGTGAGGTGAAGCACATCTCCGGGCTCTCGCCATCTTGAAGATGGGAGGCCCTACCCTATCAGGATTAGGCTACTGCCCCCCTCCCACAGGAGAGAGGCAGGATAGGGGGTGTACCCACCCCAGGACAAGGACCCATTGGTCACTGGCCTTCACCTACCTGTAACTCCCCTAAATCTAGTATTTAGGGGCACCCTGAACCTTCCTTCCCAAGATTCCAGATTCAAAAGACTACAAGAAGAGCAAGAAGAACAAAGACCTGCCCTGCAGCTGCTAAAAAGGGAAGAAGACACCAACTGCTTTGGCCCCAGCCCTACCGGCCTGTCGACTCCCGAACCTGCACCAGCGCGGCATCTCTCGTGGCCAGCAACCTCACCAACCCCGGAGGACCTGGCTACCTTTTGGCTCTAAGCCCCTGGGACTCCCATGAGTAGAGGCTCTACTCAGAAACCTATCTCTAACCCCTGGCAGCAGCCCGGAACCGTGAACCCAGCACACTCTGCACCAGCCAAGCCTGGCCAGTGCCGGAGTGGACAAAGACCCTGAGGACGACCCCACGGCGACTGTGACCCCGAGTCCGGCACCCAAGGACCCCCCTCGACATTCCGGAAGAAGCCTGCAGCCTCGGAACAAGGTGCCCCCCCAACCGCGATGATCAGAGGGTAAGATTTCCCGACACCAAAAGGCACCCCTGCACGCGGCGCCCTGCGGCCCCCTGTGCCCAATCCCGGGGTACCCACCTAACCTACAACTACCCAACTTACCTCTCAAAGTGGTGGTGGCACCTGAAGCATCCTCGTCCCCGAGCTTGCAGCCTTTTTCCTAACCGGAACATTCCCATTGATTTCCATTGAGCGCCCGACGGCTCAAAAGCACCCTGCACCCAGCCGCCCGAGTGGCCCTGGCAGTGCAATCTCTACACTAGCCTACTTCCCCACTTGCCCTGAGTGAGTGACCAGGAGCCCAGCTCCCACAGCCGCGTGGCCTGCTAGTCAGCAGCCACCAAACCAGGCCCCCCTATTCCTCATAGGCTAACATTGGGCCTAACTCTCTCTGCACCCGGCCGTCCTGAAACCGCTGAGGGTGAACTGACTGTACCTACCTGACACTGGGAGACCCCTGAGTCTATGCCCAGAACTTCAACTCTGCCAGTCGAGAACTTACCCTTAAACCGCTAACTTTATTTTCCTCATAGGGTAACATTGATGGCTTTTTCTTGGAAATTCTTCTAAGTGTGAACTTTTCAAAACTCAAAATATTCAACAAAAATCAGCCGAGTACCAAAAACGAATTTACTCACCTGCTCTTAGGTGAGCTCCCAGTGCTGGATCTTGGTGCCCAGCACTGACCCTGAAAAGTACCCACAACTATACTTACCTTTAACTAATTTTTCTTCCATAGGAAACCATTGACTGCTTTTCTATGAAATTTCTTCTAAGTGTTGATTTCTGCAATTTCTAAATATTCCTCAAAAATCGTATAACATCTGAAAGCGTAATTACTTACCTGTTTTGGATAAATGTCCCAGTACTGAGTCTAGCCACCCAGTACTGGATTACAAAAGTAACGATAACTTACTGTACCTGTAACCTATATTTCCTTCCATAGGGAATCATTGATTGTTTGCTCTGAAATATTTTCTAAGTGCTCACTTTTGAAATAGCTAAATATTAGTTAAAAATCACTACAGTACCAAAGTCGACTTTCAACAGCTGATTCTGAGAACTGACCCAGGACTGGATCTAGGATCCAAGCCTGGAATTACAAAAGTAATCTAAAAAGTAATCTGTTGCATATAACTTGAATTTAGCATTGAGCTCAATGTATTGTGTTTAGAAATAGAGTTGCCTACTGCAACTATTTGTAACCGTTTACTAAAAAGTCTATTGCATATACAAAAGTATTTTTATGAAACATCTCCTGTCGAGAAAGTATATTTTAATTCCAAGTGTTGGTTCTAAAATAAAACAAGCATATATTTTTTACATACAAACCATTGGCCTAGAGTTCAGTTATTGAGTGTGTGGAACTATTTGCTGACTGAGTGTGTACAACAAATGCTTTACACGTCCTCTGATACTGCCTTACTGCTCGACCAGGCTACCACTTTGGAGAGTAAGGTTATATCTAACTTTAACCTCTGTTAAACCCTTGGGGTCTGTGGACTCTGTACACCCTGTACCTATTAAGGAACAGTATACACAGAGCCACTTTCTCACAGGTGGTGTAGGAAGCTGGATCTGTATATGGTATGCCACTATGTGGTTTCACTGTGCACAGAGTCCAGAGATCCGACAGACGTGTACAGTGCTAGTGTGGACGAGCAGCTTTAGGCCTCCCACAGAGGAGTGTAAGAAATGTATTGCACAACATGGACAAATAAGGGACACAACTCAAAAAGGAGATCCAAAACAATTTAATGAAAATAGGCTTTGTTCAGGTTTTATTTTATGACTAAGATCATCGCAGTAAGGTAAGTACGTTCTTCAGGAAAAATACTTAACACTTCCAAAAGTCGACACTTATTTCTATTTTCAAGAAGTACAATGTTATCTTATGGAGGAAAACAACAATGCGGCTACACAGGTAAGTACACAACTTACATTTTGGGACCAATGGTCAGCAAGGGGCAGGCGGTTATCAAAACTACATCACCAGCAGCACAGGGGCAGCTGGGTACAGAGGTCAAAATCGGACTTTGGACCAATGCGTCTCAATGGAGACTGGGGGTGCTTAAAGCCACACTGCTTGCAAGTAGGAACATCGTTTGCAGAAGACAAGCTTTGGGGGTTAGAATAAGCAAAGGGGGGGCTGCAAAGCATCACCAAACCAACACCACCAGTGGCACAGAGGCTGTAGGGTGAAAATACAGCGCCGGTCGCCCAATGCTTTCCAATAGAGAACTTGCATTGGACTAACAAGTTGCAAGCGTCGCACCAAAGGAATCAGGATGGAGACCAGCGACAGCAGAGTCAAGTAGAGATGTACAGGGTCATAGGGGCAACGCCGGTTCAGCTCACCAAGAATCAGGTGCTTCGGGTGCAGGGGTGTCCTTAGACGTCAGAGTCTTCTTATCGGAGCTGGTTGCAGACAGGGGAGCCGGTGGATTCAGGTTGCAGGCACCGTCGTGGAGTCCAGGAGGGGTCAGCCAACACTGGATTTGAGGTCAGGATTGCTGGGGAACCTGTCCTAGCTTGGTGGGCCACCTGGGCACAGGCGGGGTTGTGGGGTGCATAGTGGTCATGAATCACTGATGCGGAGGACACTCAAATCCTTTGTGTAGGTTTCTTGGGGACAGAACCGCTGTCCCTGGGAGTTCTAGTCACTGTCAAAGTTCAGGCAGTATTCCTCAGGTTTCTGGAACTCGCTGACTGCAAGACAGGTGTCATCTGCTCACAGGGTATTTGAAGCTGGAGACAGGTAGGAAGGGCTGGGGCCAAGTCAGTAGTATTCAGGCTTCGCTGCATGGTAGTACCAAGCGGCATATAGCCAGTCTGTGACCAGGCCAGGGTTGTAGGTTTTCAGGGGGCACCACTCAGGTGCCCTCTGGATACATGTTACAATAAACCCAAACTGGCCACAGTGTGGGTTTACTGAGAGGAGTAGTTTTGGACCAAACACTTCTTTATTCAGTGAAGCCTATTTAAAGCCCATGTACTCTCTATGGCTTCCCTGGCACTTGCAATATTAGGAAATAGACCCCAATAATGATGGGGCACGTCTGCTCAGGCAGATATGCCCACATCTGTGATATAGTGCACCCTGAGGTAGAGCTGGTAAGGCCTGCTGGAGGGGTGACTTATCTATACCTTAGGCAGTACTAGTTGGCATGGCACACAGTGTGCCTTGTGGACCATGTTGTTTTGCCTGCACCAGGCCATGCATGCTGCAGATGCAGTCTGCATGACCTAGGGACCATCTTCAGTCCCAATGGTAGTACCATTAGTACCCAGGTAACATTTATTAGGGACTTACAAGGGGGCCTGAAGGGCCAATTGTGGAATAGATTTTAGGTTAGAAGCACTGGCACAGGGGACCTGGTTTGCACTACAATCGAAACATTTTTTGCAGGCAAAAAGTTGGGGCTAACCATGTCTAAGGAGGCACTTTCTCACAGGCGGTTTGCTGTTTGATGATGTTGAAGAGGTCTTTGAGTCTGTTCCTAGACCAGTCAAGTTGGTATCAGAAAAAGGAGGATTTTTCTCTCAAGATCTGTTTTTGTATTTTAGGTGTTCTGCCCAGAGGATCAAGAGATTGGTTTACAAGGGTTGCCGTCTCCAGTTTCTTTCAGCTAATAGGAGTTGTCACCTTTCATTGTTAAGGTCTTTATTGAGCCAGGACCTAGAGGGGAAACTGCTTGATTTCTTGTGTTTCAGGAGGGCAACTGCTTCAACGAGTTCTGCCATTTTTGTGTTGTAGTAGGCGGTAAGGTCATCGGCGGAGGAGAGGTCGGGTGGAGGTAGGATTTGGGAACTGAATAAAGCTTCTAATTCTGCTTGGAGGATTTGATGCATGTTCCTCACTAAGTGCTTGGGAAGGCTAGGTTAGGCCTTTGGTTGGGGATGAGTGATCATTTAGCCAAGTTTAAGTTAGAAAGTAGATGTCAGTATTGTGGCTTAAGATAACTTCTGCTATTTTGGTGGCCAGTGTGACTGCTGATAGACCGTTTAGTAGCATGCAGCGTAGGTAAAGATCTCTGCACAGTCTGACTCGGTTGGATGGTAGTTAGTTGCGCGGGTGGTGTTAAGGCTCTAATTCGTGCCAAGGATGACCAGGATCTTGCAGTGACAGGGTTGGGTGGGGGCATTGTCATAGGTGCTGCTCAGCATTTAGGCTTCCAGCTGCGACATTTCAGTCGTGGTGCATTTAGGTTTAAGGTGATAATGAATGTAAGGTATGGTTTGGCTAGAGGTGAGGGATGGGTGGGTCAAAGTGAGTGTTTGTGGCAGAGGCATTGTTCGCCATAGATCCATGGGAATAGAGCAAGATGTAGCTAGGTTGCACACTGTGTTAGCTAAACAGCTTTTCTTTTTGAACCTAATATTTAGGGAGGCAGGTGAGAGATTGGTCAGGAGAGGTGCGACCTGCACCTCAGGGTACAGTATTGGAACCGTTTCTTTGTTTGGGTTAGTATGTAGCTAGCTAATGTTTGTGTGTATGCGAATTGACAATATGTCCTCAAGAATAGTATTGATTTTGAGTTGTAGACTGGCTATTATAGGGATCATTAGAGAAACGGATGGGTCTATATTGGGGAAGGGTGTGTGATGAAGCACGGCAGTCTGGGGTGGCAGCTAAGGAGAGAACCAGCCTGTTGCGGTTGATGGACTGAGAGGATACAGGTGCAGAAGATACCTCAAGCTGGTTAGAGGGAGTGTGCCGTGGCGAGGGGGAATAGTAATACGCAGCCAAACCGTAGCTCAGGGCATCTGGTCGTGGAGGAAACTGTAAGGAGGGTGGAGGCAAAGACAGTGAGAGTGGTATTAGGAGCAGAAAGTGACATAGGTGTGGGTGTCTGGATTAGTTCACTGTGAGACAGTGGAGGGGTTTGTTCTCCAAGAGGGGTGGAAATGGGACCAGATGGCAAGGAGGCGTAGGGATGTGGTGATCAAAACTGGATTGGTTTTGTTTAGAGGCTTTGTAGAAAGCTGGCTCTGTATATACTATACCAAAGTAAGGTATAGTTTGCACAGATCCAGTGGAACCCCAAAGGTAGGCAGAGGTAAAAGTAGATAATACCTTACTCTATATGTGTGGTAGTGTGGGCAAGCAGTAAGGCTTTATCAGAGGGTAGTGTTAAGCATTTATTGTACTTTGGCAAGAAATGACGTCACGCACTGAAAGACTGAAGACCAATTTGTTTTTATAAAAATATAATTTAGTTGCATTTATTTCCTAGAACCAAGCAAGCCTGGCTTAGGTAAGTGTATTTTAAAATTTAAGACAGGATGAACAATACAAGCAAGCTGAATGAAAATGACTGTTACAGCTTTGTAAATGCTTTCAATACAGTGGAAATTAATGATAGATTACTTTGCAGATTACTTTATCTCATCAGTGTGATACACCTAGATATCACACTGGGACATTTCCTGGAGAAAATGTAAGTAAGCAATTTTTTTTTTTTTGCTGTTTTCTTACAGTTCAATACAAAAACCAACTCCACACTTAGAACATTTTTCAAGGAAAAACAGTCAATGTATTCTTATGGAGAGAAGGCAAATGCTACTTACCAGTATGCATCTGTTCTTGGCATGTAGAGCTGCAGATCTACACACTGTGCATAGATCGCCATCTGGTGTTGGGCCCGAATGTCTGCAGTTGTTTTTCCTCTTGGAAAGTCTTTGGAAGTCATGAGGTATGTGACTCCTCTCTTGGATCGTATCGCGCATGGGCTTCGGCTCCATCCTCAGATTGTTTTTCACCAGCAGGGAAATGATGGAGCGTAGTAATAAACAGTGAAGATGCCCATGTGTGTTGTATCTAAATAAGATAAACTGGAACAGTTAAAGATAGCTGGGGAGGCAGGTGGGCGTGTGTAGATCTGCAGCTCTACATGCCAAGAACAGATGCATACTGGTAAGTAGTATTTGCCGTTCGAGGCATATGAGCTGCAGATTACAAACTGTGCATAGTTTATATAGCAGTACCCATCCTTAGCGGCGACCACCAGTATCTGTTGCAGTGGTTTGAAACAATGTTTTGAGTACAGCCTGGCCCACACTAGCTTGTTGCTTAGTTTGCACATCTACACAATAGTGTTTAGTGAAAGTGTGTGGTGTCGACCATGTAGCTGCTTTGCAGATATCATCTAAGGGGATGTTCCCTAAGAATGCCATGGAAGCCCCTATCTTACGTATAGAGTGGGCTTAAGGGGGAACAGATGGTGTTCGTTTTGCCTTGTGGTAGCCTATCTGAATGCATTTGAAAATCCACCCAGCTATCCCAGATTTGGAGATAGGGTTGCCTTTATGTGGTGGTGAGAAGGAAACGAACAGTTGTTTTGTCTTACGAAAGGGTTGTGTTCTTTCGATGTAGTAGAGTAAGGATCGTTTGACATCTAATGTGTGGAGAGTCCTTTCTGCAACGGTTTGTGGTTGTGAGAAGAATACGGGTAGTTACACCGATTGGTTTAGGTGATAGGGAGAAATGACTTTAGGGAGGAATTTTGGATTAGTACGGAGAACCACCTTGTTATGGTGCATTTTCAGAAAAGGTTGTTGAATGTTGAGTGCTTGTATCTCGCTGACCCTTCTGAGGGAAGTGATGGCTACAAGAAAAGCAGTTTTCCATGTTAGTAATTGAAGTTCACATTTGTGTAGAGGTTCAAAGGGAGGTCCCATTAGTCTAGAGAGAACGATGTTTAGGTTCCACACCGGTGAGGGTGGCACTCTTGGGGGAATTATTCTTTTGAGGCCTTCCATGAAGGCTTTTATGGCAGGTACTCTAAAGAGAGATATATGTTGCCTGTTTTGTAGATAAGCTGCTATGGCTGGAAGGTGCAGTCTAATAGACGTGTAGGCTAGATTGCATCTTTGTAGGTGTCGTAAATAGCCTATGATGTGTTGAATGGACACATCTAGAGGATTGAAGTTATTGTTGTGAGAATAGATCACAAAACGTTTCCACTTGGCTACGTAGCAAGCTCTAGTGGTAGGTTGTCTAGCTTCTTTAATGACGTTCATACAGTCAGGGGGAAGATTTAGGTAACCGAATTCTAAGATTTCAGGAGCCAGATCGCAAGGTTGAGCTGAGCTGGGTCCGGGTGCCTGATCTCTCCATGGTTCAGGGTTAAGAGGCATGGAGCGGTGTAACTTTTGGTGCGGTACTACAGATAGTTCCAGCAGTGTGGTGTACCACAGTTGTCTGGCCCAAGTTGGAGCTACTAGGATGAGAGTGAGGGAGTGTTGTTGTAGTTTGCGCACCACTAATGGAATGAGTGGGAGAGGCGGAAAAGCATACACAAATCTGCCTGACCAGTTCATCCATATCGCATTGCCTTTGGACAATAGGTGTGGGTATCTGGCGGCGAAGCTTGGGCATTTGGCGTTTGTGAGTGGCGAAGAGGTCTCTGTGGATGCCCCCACATTTGAAAGTACGGATGAAGAACTTGCGGATGGAGTTCCCATTCGTGGATCTGTTGTGTTTGTCTGCTCAGCAGATCCGCCATAGTGTTTTGGACTCCTGGGACATATTGGGCTAGGAGAACGTTTTTTGGGGGTATGGCCCATCTCCATATGCTCTGTGCTAGGTGAGAGAGCTGCGGAGAGTGCGCCGCCTTGTTTTTGTATATAGTACATGGCTGTCATGTTGTCGGTGCGGACTAAGACCACCTTGCCTGAGACATGCGTTTGAAAGGCCTTTAGGGCTAAGAATATGGCTAGTAACTCTAGATAGTTGATGTGGAGCAACTTTTGTTGAGGCGCCCTGCATGGTGTGATGTAGTATGTGAGCTCCCTAGCCGGAGAGCGATGCGTCCGTTGTCAGTACTATTTGAGGAACCGGTTCCAGGAACGGTCGTCCTTTGTAAAGGTTTGTGGTAGTCCACCACTGCAGAGATCGATGGGCACGACCGTCTACCAACACCAGATCTGTCAATTGACCCTGGGCCTGGTTCCATTGGCGCGCTAAGCACTCTTGGAGAGGACGCATCTGGAGTCTTGCGTGAGGTACTATGAATATGTAAGAGGCCATCATACGTATAAGTTGCATGAAAACTCGAGCTGGAAGTGTGTTCTGGCTGAAATTTGGCCTGAATGCTTGCTATCCTGGTAGGACTAGGGTAGGCTAGCGCTTTTGCGGTGTCTATGGTGGCACCGAGATATTGTTTTACGTGGGATGGTTGCAGATGGGACTTCATGTGATTTACTGTGAAGCCCAGGTCGTGAAGTCGTTGGATAGTGGGGTGAGTGTGTTGTACACACTGGTTGTATGAGTTGGCTTTTATGAGCCAGTCGTCTAGGTATGGGAAGACATGAATGTGTTGTCTTTGCAGGTGTGCTGCCACTACGCACTTGGTAAACACCCGTGGGGCTGTGGTGACTCCGAAGGGGAGCACTTTGAATTGATAGTGTTGACCATCCACTACAAATCTGAGCAACTTCCTGTGAGCGTTGTGAACAAGAATGTGGAAATAAGCGTCCTTGAGGTCTAAGGTGGTCAGGAAGTCGTTTTGGGAGAGCAATGGAAGTACCTGCTGAAGTGTGACCATGTGGAAATGGTCTGAGTGTATATAGTGATTTAGGGGTCTGAGGTCTAGGATGGGCAGTAGAGTGTCGTCCCTTTTTGGTATGAGAAAATATAGGGAGTAAACTTCCATATTTTGTTGGTTGGTAGGAACTAGTTCTATGGCACTTTTTTTGTAGGAGGGAGATTACCTCCTGCTTTAGCAGTGCTAAATGTTCCTGTGACATTGGGTGTTTGGGTGGAATGTTTGGGGGGGGATAGATGTTAGTTTGAGGCAGCAGCCTGACCGAATTATTTGCGTTACCCATTTGTCTGAGGTGATGGTAATCCAGACAGGAAGGAAATTGTGGAGTCTGTCCCCGACTGGAGTGGGATGGTCTGGGGGGAGTGGAGGGAAGTCATTGGGTAGGGGTGGAGGCAGAGCGGGAGGTGTTTGTCTTGCCTCTGCCTTTATTATTGTTGCCCCTGTAGCCGCTTCTATGGTAACCCCTTGTAAGGGTGGATTGGGTAGGGGCTTTATAGGAAGTAGAAGCGGTGTCAGAGAAGTTGCCTCTGGAGGTGCTTCGAAAGGAAGAGCGGCGAAAGGAGCGCCTGGGAGGGTGAGATTGTAAGGCTCCCATAGACTTCGCCGTATCCGTGTCTTTCTTCATTTTTTCTAGGGCCTCATCAACTTTTGGGCCGAACAGATGTTCCTGGTCAAAGGGGTAGTTCAGGATGGAAGCTTGCACCTCTGGTTTGAAACCTGAAGTTCGTAGCCAGGCATGCCTACGGAGGAGGACGCTGGTGTTAATTGCCCTAGAGGTGCTGTCAGCTGCATCTAGGGCACAGCGAATTGAGGTGTTGGTGATGGTTTTGCCCTCCTGGATTAGCTCATTGGCTCTATTTTAATATTTGTCAGGGAGGTGTTGCATTATGGCTTCTAGTTCATCATAATGTGCCCTGTCATATCTTGCCAAAAGCGCTTGTGTGTTTGCGATGCGCCACATGTTGGCAGCCTGGGATGCAGTGCGCTTGCCCGATGCGTCCAAGAGTTTGAACTCCTTATCAAGTGGTGGGGCCTTGCCTGATGCCTGCGAGTTTGCACGCTTTCTTGCAGTGGACACTACTAGGGAATCTAGTGGTGCTGGCCCTCTGATGTAGGTGGGATCTGTGGGGGCGGCCTTACATTTGTCGATGCGAGGGTTGACGACCCTGGCTCTGACAAGGAGTTTAAAAAACCTCCGGCGCGCGCTTGATAACACCTTTGAGCATGGGCAGGATGGAAGTGGCCCTGTGTGGTGTGTCGAAGGTATCTAGGAGGATGTCCTCCTCCACGGGGTCCGTATGGAGATCCACACCGTGGTAGTGTGCAGCCCTCTGGAGTAGTTGGTTGAATCCCATGGAGTCTTCCGGGGGGGGGGGGATGGTCTTGAAGGGTAGAGATCATCCTGCGGGACATTAGGGATGTCTGGAATGTTATAGTCGTCCCATGGGTCTGAGGAGCCTGTAGGAGTGGGGTCCCCTGTGGGTTGGTCATGGGGCTCGTCCCCTGTGTCATCATAGACATAGTCATCATCATCCGGAGTGAGGGAATGATGAGGTGGGGGAGGAAAAGGAGGAGGTGAAGGTATTCTCAAAGGGGGGGTAGCAAAGTCTGGCCTCTTTGGAGGTGGAGCTGGGGCAGGGGTGTCCAGAGGTCTCTTTTTCATGCTGAGCATCAAATGTCCAGTCTTAGGATCCTTGACCAGTGTATTTTGTAATGGATCAGGCCTGAATAGTTCTTCAGTGAGTGGCCGCTCAGTCAGCACCGAAGGCGTCGGGCCGTAGGTTTTTTTGTCTTGGAGTCTGCATCAGTTGGTTGTTTTGAACTGTGCGGCTTCGAAATGGCTGGTTGTTTACTCAGCTCCGAGATGACTTTCGGCTTCGAGGTGTGGGTGTCGATGGCTTTATGTTTTTTGCCTAGCTCCGGGGACGGTGTCGGTACCGAGGAGCTGGTGCTTGTTTTCAGCGCCGAGTGCTTCGGAGTGGAGCTCGGTGCCGAGGAGGAGGCCATTTTCTTTTTCGGCGTCGGTGCGGAGGAGTGTTTCTCGGCACAGACGGTAGGCTGGCATGAGCCCAAGCCGCCCGAAGGCTTGATAGGCTTCTTTATCGGACACGAAGGCGTGGTGTGGGAAGCAATGTCTATGGTCGTGCCTAGGCCCGAGGGCGAAGGTGGGTCCGAAGCCTTTTTGGATGCCGTCGAGGGTGTGGGTGGATGTTGGTACTCACGACCCTCTGTGCCGGAGTGATGTCCTCGACATCTGAATCGGCGGCCTTGGAAGCGCTGACGAGGCCCTCTTCGGTGTGCTGTCCTTCTGGAGCGTCGACGCCTTCTCCGAAGATGTCGTCTGGGATCGCTGTCGAAGAGTGTGCCATGTTTCTTCTCGCCCTTCGGTCTCAAATGGTTTTCTTGGCCCGGAAGGATTTGCACGCCGGACAGTCTCGAGCCTCGTGTTCAGGAGAGAGGCAGAGGTTGCATACCTCATGGAGATCGGTGTGGGGAAATTTGGACCCGCAGAGGACACTTTTTAAATGGAGTCCTTTCCATCAGCCAGGACCGGAGCTTGGGTGGGCCCGAAGGCCCTCGTCGACGACCTGAATCGAAGACTTGGATCGATGAGAGCCTTGTCGAGTGTGGAGATAGCGATCGAAAACAATACCGCGAAAGGGGGAGAGGATTGCGCGTCGATAGAAGAACTGGAAACTGTTCAGAACCGGAGCGCGAAGATCACATCTGAGCCCGATGGCGGAAAAAAACAATCGGAGGATGGAGCTGAAGCCCATGCGCGATACGATCCAAGGGAGGAGTCACATACCTCGTGACTTCCAAAGACTTTCCCAGAGGAAAAACAACTGCAGACATCCGGCCCCAACACCAGATGGCGATCTATGCATCGTGTGTAGTCTGCAGCTCATATGCCTCGAACATTAAAATATCGGTTAACAGGTAAGTACTTTGTTGTGGAGGTTGGTATTCTGTGGTTAGAACCAGGGTTCCTCCAGGGTCAAGGATGCACTCTCAAAACACCCTCAGCGGCACTAGGGCTATTGGGTGCAGGGTGAAGGTTTGGTGTTGGTGCCCTGATGATTTCAATAGGGATTCTCCGGTTTCAACAAAGATTACAGGTTCGGGCCGAAGATCTTCTGGAGGTGACCACAGGTTGGAGAGGTAAGTTGGATGCTGGAACAAAGTCGGTTGGGCCACCCGATGCCATGGGACTTTGTGAGCAGGGGTGTCTTTAGGTGTCGGGTTTTCCTACCAGCTTCGGTTGCGGTCGGGGGATCCTCCAGTAAGGGGCTTCTCTTGGAGATTCGCGGCAGGTCAGAGATCACCAGTTCTCAGGTCAGGATTGCCGGGGAGACCTCCTTGTGAGGTTGGGCCCTTGAACTAGGGCCATGGGCGATGGGTGCAGAATCTAGATCACATGTTTTGATCTACAAACAAACACTAGAGAACCCTGTGATCAGAAGCGTCTGACAGACCTAACATTGCATACTTTTCTAAACTGGGCATGGGGGTGGGGGGAATTACAGATTAAAATACAGTCAGCCATTTTTTTATTTGCTATATAACTTTATGGATTTTCAGCTATTTCTATTTTTTCCTATATACCTTTATTGATCTTTGTTCTCCGTCATTAGATTCTTTGGGAAATCCATGTGCAATCTACAGAAGTAACCTCTCGCTCAGTTCCAAATATTGTCTACATTTAATATATAGCATTCTAGGTTCAACCATGGGTTCACACCTATTCCCACCACAAAATACCAGAAGGTAAAAACCAGAAAAACAGAAATTTCACAACTGTAGGATTTTTTCTTATTCTTGTTCCTGAAACTTTGGTGAGTGGGGATCATAGGACACCAGACCTTTTGTTGATATCTTTATTAGAGGAAAAAGCATTAAAAAAAAAAAATGAATGATTTGCTATATTTTGGCTACTTTCTCAATTTCCTTCATTGGGATCCGATCCACAAACTCTGGGTACCTTTACAATCCCAAGCTTGGGGGTGGGGGCTCAGAGATGTGGCATGAATTGCCTTGTACGCTAAAAAGGTAGGAGTGCTTAAAAGAAAATTGCTCAATTAATAAAAGAAAAAATGGCTTAAAATGGAAGGGGTTTAGTTAGGTGCAGCAATTGGGGAATATGCTACTTACCAGTATGCATCTGTTCTTGGCATGTAGAGCTGCAGATCTACACACTTTTGCATACATGGCCATCTGGTGTTGGGCCCAGATGTTTGCAGTTTGTTTTTCCTCTTGGAAAGTCTTTGGAAGTCACGAGGTCGCTGACTCCTCCCTTGGTTCGTATTGCGCATGGGCTTCGGCTCCATCCTCAGATTGTTTTTCGCCAACAGGGAAAGATGGAGCGTAGTTATAACAGTGAAGATGCCCATGTGTGTTATATCTAAATAAGATAGACTGGAACTGATACAGGTAGCCGGGGAGGCGGGTGGGCGTGTGTAGATCTGCAGCTCTACATGCCAAGAACAGATGCATACTGGTAAGTAGCATATTCCGTTCGAGGCTTATGAGCTGCAGATTACACACTTTTGGATAGACTATATAGCAGTTCCCAACCTTAGCGGCGACCACCGGTATCTGTTGCAGTGGTTTGAAATAGTGTTTTCAGTACAGCCTGGCGCACACTAGCTTGTTGCTTGGTTTGCACATCTACACAGTAATGTTTAGTGAAAGTGTGCGGTGTTGACCATGTAGCTGCCTTGCAGATATCATCTAATGGGATGTTCCCTAGAAAAGCCATAGAAGCCCCTATCTTTCTTGTAGAGTGGGCTTAGGGGGAACAGATAGCGTGCGTTTTGCTTTGTGGTAGCAAATCTGTATGCATTTTATAATCCACCTAGCTATCCCTGATTTAGAGATGGGGTTGCCTTTATGAGGTGGACAGAAAGAGACAAACAATTGCTTTGTCTTCCTGAAAGGTTGTGTTCTCTGGATATAGTAAAGTAAGGCCCTTTTAACATCCAGTGTGTGTAGAGCCCTTTCTGCAACAGTTTGAGGTTGCGAGAAAAAAAACAGTAATTCTACCGATTGGTTTAGTTGAAAGGGTGAGATGACTTTGGGTAGGAATTTTGGGTTGGTACGGAGAACAACCTTGTTCGGGTGCATTTGGAGAAAAGGTTCTTGTATAGTAAGTGCTTGTATTTCACTGAACCTTCTAAGGGATGTGATGGCTACAAGGAAAGCTGTTTTCCATGTGAGGGTGGTTCATTATATACTGTTTTTGTGGACCTCCGTGTGGCCTTTGACCTGCTCCCTCGGTCTAAATTATGGTCCGTCCTATCACAACTAGGCATTCCCGCCCGCCTATTGAATATGATAATACGACTGCATAGGAGCAATTTTGCACAGGTCAGGTGCGGGAAAAATGGTCTTTTATCATCTAGATTTCCCGTTGACAGGGGAGTCAGACAGGGTTGTGTTTTGGCACCTACCCTGTTCTGCCTCTATGTCAACGGAGTATTTGCACATCTGAATGAGGTCATAAATAGCGATGCTCCTAAGCTTGCTGGATGTCGGGTCCCTGAGATTATGTTCGCAGATGATACCCTATTACTCTCGAAGTCCCCGATGGGTATTCAACGAGTGCTGGATGGTTTTGAGACATTTTGCCTCGAACGGGGCTTAGAAATAAATACTCTCAAAACAAAATACATGATTTTTAATCCACCAGCAATGACACGCCCAAACCAGAGTATAGGGAGAGTTAGCCCAGAAAGGGTTCAGACCTTTGAGTATTTGGGTCTCACTTTAAATGAAACCTTGACATGGGTCCCACATCAAATCAAATCTCAACTCAAGTTAGCCCAAACAACAGGGGGTATTCTAAGACTTTTTAATAAATCATGTGTCA
Source organism: Triturus cristatus (assembly GCF_964204655.1). Lineage (NCBI taxonomy): Eukaryota > Metazoa > Chordata > Amphibia > Caudata > Salamandridae > Triturus > Triturus cristatus. The sequence continues at coordinate 925,862,833 of NC_140588.1, forward strand.
AACCAATTGGCCCACCTCTTGAAATATATAAACTACAGGCGAGGGAGGGAGTAATATATGGTGGTGAGCTCTGGGGCTTTCACTGCCGTCCAGAGATTATAGTCACTGAAAATAAATTTTTAAGGCAGTTGTTGGCCCTTCCCCCTAGTACTCCCTTACTGCCACTGAGGCTTGATTTGGGCCTAAGATCCATAGACTAGGAATTGGGTCTTAAACCTCTAACATTCTGGCGGAGGATTTGGATTACCCCCGAGCTCCAGGATTATAGGAAAGAACTCCTGGAAGTTTTAGAGCTTCCTAATGTGAGGAAACATCCCTGGTTGAGGTATGTGAAAGAGGAATTGGGGAGAATAGGCCTCCCGCTGTTGTGGTCTGACCCGGGGACAGCATGCATTAGTGTTTCACGTAAGCGTCTGGCTAATTTGTACTACAAAACTAAATTAACCGCTTCAATACAGAACTCTCAATCTGCTACTTTAATACGAACTTTTATAATGGTTAAAGATCTATATTTCTTTGAGCATGTTTTAAATGACATCAGCCCATCTGAAGCGAGAAAACTGTATTTGCAGTGGAGATATGGCACCCTACCTATTAAAGCTTTTACGAGCAAATGGTCCACGCTCTCTCCAAAGAATTGTCCAGGAAAATGAACTGCATATACTATTTTTTTGCCCTGCTTACCAAAAGTCTAGAAGGTGCTTGATTGTTCCCCTTTGCAAAAATGTGGGGTTTAAGCATTGTATGCAAGCTTATCGAATTCTTAAAACAGACTTAACCACTGTAATAGTTTTTGCTGTGTCATCACTTCTGGCAGCTATGTGGAGGAAAAGAAGAATTTGCGAAAACCATGCTTGAAATTATATCCTTCCAGTATGGTTGCATAGTTGCATGGAGGTTTAATGTATTGACTATCATTATTGGCATGTTTCACGGGCGCTGCTATCTCCTTTCTGATGTAATAACTGTTTAATGTATAGTTGCACTAATTTTACTTATTTTACAATGTTTAATTGTATCAATTCTTTTATGACAAATGTCAAAATAAAGAAAGAAAGAAAGAAAGAAGAAAGAAGAAGAATTGCAGTTCACATTTATGCAAGGGTTCAAAAGTAGGTGTCTTTAGCCTTGTGAGCACTATATTTAAGTTCCACACAGGTGAGGGTGGCACTCTGGGGGGAATTATGCATTTTAGGCTTTAATGCAGGCACTTTGAAAAGTGATAGGTGCTCTCTGTTTTGTAAGTAAGCAGCAATTGCTGCGAGGTGTAGCCGAATAGATGTATATGCTAGGTTACATATTTGTAGATGTAGTAAGTAGCATATGATATGCGGTATGGAGGCGTCTAGAGGGTTGATTGTGTTGTTATGGCAGTAAACAACAAATCTTTTCCACTTGGCAGCGTAGCAGGCTCTAGTGGTAGGACGTCTAGCTTCTCTGATAACATTCATACAGTCGGGGGGGAAGGTTAAGGTATCCGAACTCTAGGATTTCAGGAGCCAGATCGCAAGGTTGAGCTGAGCTGGGTCCGGGTGCCTGATCTCTCCATGGTTCTGGGTTAGGAGGTATGGTGAGAGGTGTAATTTTGGGTGTGGCACTACTGAGAGTTCCAGCAGCGGGGTGTACCACGGTTGTCTGGCCCATGTTGGAGCTACTAGAATGAGTGTGAGGGAGTGCTGTTGTAGCTTTCGCACCACTAATGGAATTAGTGGCAGAGGTGGAAAGGCGTATGCAAATTTTTCTGACTAGTTCATCCATATCACATTGCCTTTGGACAATGGGTATGGGTATCTGGTGGCGAAGCTTGGGCATTTTTTGTTTTCGTGGGTGGCGAATAGGTCTATTTGTGGATGCCCCCACATCTGAAAGAACGGGTGAAGAACTTGCGGGTGAAGTTCCCACTCGTGGATCTGCTGCGTCTGTCTGCTGAGCAGATCTGCCATGGTGTTCTGGACTCCTGGGACATGTTGGGCTAGGAGAAAGATTTTGTGTGGAATTGCCCATCTCCATATGCTCTGTGCTAGCTGAGAGAGCTGCGGAGAGTGTGTGCCGCCTTGTTTTTGGATGTAGTACATGGCGGTCATGTTGTCTGTGCGGATAAGGACTGCCTTGCCTAAAATCTGTGTGTGAAAGGATTTTAGGGCTAGAAAGATTGCCAGTAGCTCCAGATGATTGATGTGGAGTAACTTTTGTTGCGGCGTCCATGTGCCCTGCACTGTGAGGAGTACGAGATGAGCTCCCCAGCCGGAGAGCGATGCGTCTGTTGTCAGGATTATTTGTGGAACCGGGTCCAGGAACGGTCGACCTCTGGAAAGATTTGTGGTGTTCCACCACTGCAGAGAGCGATGGGTGCGACCGTCTACCAACGCCAGATCTGTCAGTTGCCCCTGGGCCTGGTTCCATTGGCGCGCTAAGCACTCTTGGAGTGGACGCATCTGGAGTCTTGCAAGAGGTACTATAAAAATGCAAGAGGCCATCATCCCTATCAGTTGCATAAACACTCTTGCTGGGAGGGAGTGTTGAAGTATGAATTTTTGACGCAAAGCCTGAATGCTTGCGATCCTTGCCGGATTGGGGTAGGCAATGGCTTTTGAGGTGTCTATGGTGGCACCGAGGTATTGCTTAATGTGGGATGGTGTTAGCTGGGACTTTTGGTGGTTCACCGTGAAGCCTAGTTGTTGCAGTAGCTGGATTGTAGTGGCGGTGTGGTGTACACATTGGTTGTAGGGCGCGGCTTTTATGAGCCAGTCGTCCAGATACGGGAAGACGTGAATGTGCTGTCTTCTGAGGTGTGCCGCCACTACCGCTAGGCACTTGGTTAAATACCCGTGGTGCTGTTGTGACCCCGAATGGGAGCAGCTTGAACTGGTAGTGTTGCCCGTCCACTACGAATCTGAGGTACTTTCTGTGGGCATGATGTACCGGAATGTGAAAGTATGCGTCTTTCACGTCCAGTGTGGTGAGAAAGTCGTTCTGGGAGAGGAGCGGAAGTACCTGCTGAAGTGTTACCATGTGAAAATGGTCTGAATGTATTATGTGTTTTGAGGCCGGAGATCTAAGATAGGTCGTAGAGTCTCGTCTCTTTTTGGTATCAGAAAATATAGGGAGTAGACTCCTACATTTTGCTGATCGTGGGCGACCTGTTCTATTGCGTGTTTTTGTAGGAGGGAGATCACCTCCTGCTTTAGTAACGTGGAATGTTCTTGTGACATTGGGCGTTGCCTGGGTGGAATGTTGGGGGGGGGGGGGGTGGTAGATGTGAGTTCCAGGCAGTACCCTGAACGAATAATTTGGGTCACCCACTTGTCTGATGTGATGGACTCCCAGACGTGAAGGAAATTTTGTTGTCTGCCCCCGACCGGAGTGGGATGGTCTGGGGGGAGCAGGGGAAAGTCATTGGGTAGGCGGTGTGGCAGAGCAGGCGGTATGTGTTTTGCCTCTGCCTTTATTGTTATTGCCTCTATAACTGCCCCTTTGATAACCTTTTGTGAAGGTGGACTGAGGAGGGGATTTGTAAGATGTGGACGCAGTATCTGAGGAGTAGCCTCTGCCCGTGCCACGAAAGGAAGAGCGGCGAAAGGATCGTCTAGGAGGGTGTGACTGTAGGGCTCCCATAGATTTCGCTGTATCTGTGTCTTTTTTTATCCTCGAGGGCCTCATCTATCTTTGGGCCGAATAAATGTTCCTGATCGAACGGGTGGTTTAATATAGAGGCTTGTACCTCGGGTTTAAAGCCGAACACTCTCAGCCAAGCGTGCCGACTGAGTAGGACACTGGTGTTAATGGCCCTGGAAGCTGTGTCTGCTGCATCTAAGGCACAGCATATAGAGGTATTGGTTATGGTCTTACCCTCTTGGATTAGTTCATTGGCCCTGTTTTTATATTTTTCTGGGAGATGGTGCATGATGGTTTCTAGCTCATCATAATGTGCCCTGTCGTATCTGGCCAATAGCGCTTGTGTGTTGGCGATACGCCATATGTCAGCTGCCTGTGACGCAGTGCGTTTTCCTGATGTGTCCAGGAGCTTTGATTACTTGTCATGTGGTGGTGCTTCGCCTGAGGCCTGGGAATTTGATCTCTTTCTTGCGGTGGATACCACTAGGCAATCCAGTGGCGCTGGCCCTTTGATATAGGCAGGGTCTGTAGGGGCAGCTTTGTACTTTTTTTCTATACGTGGGTTTAGGACCCTAGCCCTGACTGGGTCTTTAAAAACCTCTGGCGCATGTTTTATTACCCCTTTGAGCATAGGTAGTATAGCAGTAGACCTATGCGCTGTATCAAAGGTATCTAGGAGGAAATCCTCCTCTACTGGGTCAGTGTGTAGCTCTACCCCGTGATAATGTGCCGCCCTCTGAAGTAGGTGGTGAAAACCTAGTGAGTCTTCTGGTGGTGATGGCCTGGATGGATATAGGTCATCTTGTGGGACATCTGGAATGTCCGGATTATTATATTCATCCCAGGGGTCTGGGGATCCTGTAGGGGTGGGGTCTTGTGGCACATCTGCTGGGTCGTAGTATGGGTCCCCCTGATCATCATGGTCTGGAGACGGGGTCGGAGAGCGATGAGGCAGGGGTGGAGAAGGTGGAGGGGGGCAGAGGTGGAGAGGGTGGAGGAGGTGGAGGAGGCGGGGAAGGCACCCTGAAAGGGGAGGTAGCACAGTCCTTCCTCTTTGGAGGTGGAGCTGGTCTGTCCAAAAGTCTCTTTTTAGAAGAAAGTGCCAAATGTCCAGTTTTTGGATCCTTGGTAAGTGTTTTTTGTAAAGTATCCGGTGTAAAAAGTTCTTGCAACACTGGTTGTTCGGTCAGCGCCGATGTTTTCGGGGCCGACTGCTTCCTTGGCTTGTCTGTGCCATGCTTTTTAGGAACCTCCGATTTTTTTTCGGTGCATATACAGGCCTCGGCGCGGGAGTGTAGGTGCCGAGGGCCTTATGATGTTTGGTCGGCACCGAGAGGCTAGGTTTCGACACCGAGGGCTTTGGTGTGGAGCTCGGTGTCGAGGTCGATCTTTTCTTCGGTGCCGAAGGGTGTTTTTCGGCACCGCTTGCAGGCTGGCTCGAGCCCGAGCCGCCGGAAGGCTTACTTGGCTTCGTCACCGGGCCCGAAGGAGGGGTGTTCGAAGCAGTGTCTTTGGTCTTGCCTAGGCCCGAAGGTGAAGGCATGACCGAAGCCTTTTTGGGTGTCGGTGCGGGCGTGGGAGGAGGAATTTTACTCACGACCCTCTGCGTCGGGGTGATGTCCTCCACATCCGAGTCGTCGGCTTCGGAAGCGCTGGCGAGGTCCTCTTCGGTGTGCTGGTGTCCCGGAGCTTCAACGTCGTCCCCGAAGATCTAAAAAACTTACAGGCCGGACAGTCTCGAGCCTCGTGTTCAGGGGAGAGGCAGAGGTTGCACACCTCATGAAGATCAGTGTGGGGGAATTTGGACCCACATCGAGGGCACTTCTTGAATGGAGTTCTTTCCATCAGCCGGGACCGGAGCCTGGAGAGGCCCGAAGGCCGCCGTCGATGACTGGAATCGAAAGTGCGTCGAAGAAGAAGGTGATTGAGGAGATTAGTATCTAAACAATACCGCAGAGAGCGAGGATTTGCTTCGATCGTCGAACTGGAATGTTCGGAGCGCGAAGTATTACATCCGAGCCCGATGGCGGAAAAAAACAATCTGAGGATGGAGCCGAAGCCCATGCGCAATACGAACCAAGGGAGGAGTCACCGACCTCGTGACTTCCAAAGACTTTCCAAGAGGAAAAACAAACTGCAAACATCCGGGCCCAACACCAGATGGCGATCTATGCAAGTGTGTAATCTGCAGCTCATATGCCTCGAACACCATGTTTCCATCCATCGTAGATCTTTTTCTTCAATATCAATAAAAGGTGACATATTCAAAAGTCTCCATTAGCGGACATCCCATTATTTAACCTCTAAACTCAAGCCACATGTTCCCGCCAGTGTACTTTGCAGCAAAAATCAAGCTTTACTGACAGCCCACACCTTTTGGATCTTCACAGGGGGAAGCTGCTTCAAAAATCAAGCTCTGACAGTATGCAAATTCTGGATCTTCACAAAGGGAAGTTGTTCCTTTTCAGTTCAGGTATATGTGCCCTGAACCAAACTTATGTATGACATAAGACAGGTATTGTAAACTACGGACTTCACTAAGAACCTAAAGGCTAGTTTATTTTGCAAGTTGGCATTTTTAGATCGGCATTAAAAAACCCTGTTTAGGTAGTGGTCACTTCAGAAAATTAGCACGTCAGGACTGACGTCGTCAAAGAATTTAGCTCGGCCAGTGAAATCATACTGGAATCATTGAATGTGTTAATACTGGCTCCAACTCTGATAATAGGAAACAGACCGAAATGTGGTACATGAATCTAAAAAATGTATTTTATCTTTAAAACATACACAGTACTATAACAAAAATGTAATTATTCGAAAAGGCACGGACAGATTTATTTTCAAATGCTTACCTGTACTGGTATGGAAATGTTTTGAACATTCCCCACATTTCCTCAGACATGCATGCATTGCCCTCCATCAATGACAAAGAAGGTAGCAATACTTGATCTGTGATACCAAGCAAACAACTAAACAGTACTTCCTAGAAGAAATGAAACAGCACATATTATAAAGGCATTTACTTTCTTGTATAAAACATGTATACATTTTCTTGAATGTTGCCTGTAAAGGTATCAAGAACCTCACCCAATCCCTAGTAGGTAGTTGGTATGCGAGCTTGGTTCAATGATTCTCAATTACAAAGTGGAAAATCAACATGTTGCTTTCCTTTGCAAATAGATGAAAAGCAGTATTGCACAAAATAGGTTGAGGCATCTCAAGTCTGACCATATTCTAATTGGTAAGTGTAAGAAAGTGGATTATTATTTTGGTAGGCCAAATTAAATAAAACTCTGCTTAATCCCTGGTAACAGGACACGAAGTAGCCAGGGTCAAATCAATAGCAATGTTAAAGTATTTAGGCAGAGCATACATAGTAGAAGCACACAAACTGCACAACTAATTTTAAAATAAATAGAAAAGGTTTATGAGCAAAGAAAGTCCAAAACGACAAAAATCCAATAAAGGTACTCAAACCTAATTCTTAAAATAAAAATAGCACCAAAAAGCACAGTGCTCCAATAATAGTCTATTGAAGCAGTAGCCCAGGACTTAACACAGAATTTGAGGCTGACCACGATAAAGCTCTGGTAAGTTACATCAAGTGCATTGGTATTGGTGAATGTCTGAAGTCAAAAAAACGTTTTTAAGGCCCAACGCAGAAAGGTACTTTCTCATGTTTTGAGAACAATCCTCCCCGATGGGGCCAACTTCACTGTGGAACTGAAGGCAAGATCATTGAAGCAAGTTACTCACACTGGAGCAAAGAAGTTTTAGACATATCTTGCTGAAAAGTCTCCAAGTCTCAACAAAAAATGAGATTTTGTTTTTTCCCCCCCGGAGATGCAAGGAGCCTCGACCGGGACGAACTACAACGAAAATCAAACACTGTCCTGGGGACACGAATGAGCAGGCTCATTTTTCAGGGTCCTCTCACGGCACAGACAGCAGTTCCACAACAAAAATCTCAGGATCACAAATGCCAAGCTAATATTTTCAAACACATAGTCCTTAATAGGAATGGAGCCATTCAAGCCAGATCAACAATCAATCATTACTAGGAGTCTAGAACCTTTCAGAAAAAGACAAATTGGCACAAATCAAACCAATAAAAAAAAACAATTATGACAGACTTCAGACCAACTCTCCTAACTACCGACCAATAGAAAATATTACATTTTTAGGCAGATTGAAAGATTTGCATTCAAACAAATATCAGTAATTGAAGAAGAAAACAGCCTGCTCTAGGATTACATGGCTAAGTATTGTATATGAAACAAAAACTATTTGGCAGACTGTCCCAGTTATTTTGGGTTCATCAAACATTCAAATGAAGGCTATACTGCAAAAAACCTGTTGGATACATAAATAAAAATCTATTAAAATACATGACTTTATCCTTACTACCACTGTCCATGAATTTTTATAAACTGTATGGGGTGTGAATGAACCCACATATTAAGCACACAAAGTGAGGGGAGGGGCGGGATGTTGTGACCTGGCAACATGGCCAACAAGGCATAGTTCTACTTAGTTACGCAACTGTACCCATATATCCTAACACACCCTGCCCAGGAAGACAGTAAACAGCTGCCTATGGAGCCCACAATGTCCTACAACTACGACGAGCGCTGATGTACGGGCAATTCGTCTATTTTTAGAGTACCACAAAAGGCCAAAGAGGAACCGGGCAGCGGAGCCTGAAGGCTGCCAGAACGTCCTGGGTAACTGGCCTGACCTATAGAGGGTGCCTGTGAGAAAGTGGCTCTGTATATACTGTTCCCAAATAGGTACAGTGTGCACAGAGTCCACAGAGGTTTGGCAGAGGCTAAAGTTAGATATAACCTTACTCTCTAAAGTGGTAGCTTGGTCGAGCAGTAAGGCAGTATCAGAGGACAGTGTAAAGCATTTGTTGTACACATTTAGTCAGCAAATAGTCTCACACACAAGAACTGAGTCTCTAGGCCAATGGTTTATATAAAATATATATGCTTGTTTTATTTTAGAACCAACAATAGGTATTAAAATATACTTTCTCAGAATGAGATGCTTTAGGTAATTACTTTTGCAATATGCAATTGACTTTTGTAAATACTGATTACAGGTTGTTGCAATAGGCAACACATTTTCAAACAATAATGCATTGAGCTCAATGGAAGTTTTAAGTTATTTGCAATAGATTACTTTCAGGATTACTTTTGTAACTCAAGGACTGGATCCTAGATTCAGTCCTGGGACAGTTCTTAGAAACAAGTGCTAAAAGTCAACTTAGTTACTGTTGTGATTTTTAGGCAATATTTTGCTATTTTAAAAGTTGACAGAAGAAATTTCATAGAAAAATAGTAAATGATTTCCTATGGGAGAAAATTAAAGTTGCAGCTAAAGTAGGTTCTCGTTACTTTTGTAATCCAATACTGGGCTCCTAGACTCAGTACTGGGACCTCTATCTAAAACAGGTAAGTAATTAAGTTTTCACAGTTGGTACGATTTTTAAAGATATTTGAAGTTTGCAAAAATCGACAGAATAAATTTCACAGAAAAACAGTCAATGATTTCCTATGGAAGAAAATTGGGTTACTGGTAAGTACGGTTGTAAATATTTTTCAGGGTCAGTGCTGGGCACCAAGATCCAGCACTGGGATCTCCCCTAATAGCAGGTGAGCATTTTCGTTTTCGTTACTTGGGTGATTTTGGTGAATATTTTAAGTGTTTAGAAACTCCACACTTAGAAGAAATTTCAGAAGAAACCAGTCAATGTTACCCTATGGAGGAAAATTGGGTTATTGGGTTTTGGGTAAGTACTCGACTGGCAGAGTTAAGGTTCTGGGCACAGACTTAGGGGTCTCCCAGGGTCAGGTAGGTACATTTGTTACACCCTCAGCGGCACAGGGGCAGCCGGGTGCAGAGTGAGCTAGGCCCAATGTTATCCTAAGGGAGGCAGGGGGGCCTTGGTTCGTGGCTGCTGACTAGCAGGCCACGTGGCTGTGGGAGCAGGGCACGAGGTCACTTGCTCAGGGCAAATGGGGAAGTAGATAGGTGTAGAGGTTACACTGCCAGGGCCACTCGGGCGGCTGGCTGCAGGGTGCTTTTGAGCCTTCGGGCGCTCAATGGGTTTCAATGGGAAAGCTCCTGCTTGAACAAAGGCTGCAAGCTCGGGGACGAAGATTATTCAGGTGCCACCATCACTTCGAGAGGTAAGTTGGGTAGGAGGATAGGTAAGTACCCAGGAGTTGGGCACAGGGGGCCGCAGGGCACCGGGGGCAGGGGTGCCTTTTGGTGTCGGGAAATCTTACCCCTCTGTTGATCGCGGTTGGGGGGTACCTGGTTCTGAAGCTGCAGGCGTTGTCAGGAGCATCGAGGTGAGTCCTTGGGTGCCGGATTCGGGTTCACAGTTGCCGTTAGGGACGTCCTCCGGGTCTTTGTTCACTCCAGCACAGGCCAGACTTGGCGAGTGCAGAGTTCGCGGTTCCTGGCTGATGCCAGGGGTTAGAAGCTGGTTTTGAGCAGAACCTCTGCTCATGGGAGTCCCAGGTGCTTAGAGCCAAAGGGTAGCCAGGTCCTCCGGGGTTTGTGAGGTTGCTGGCCACAAGAGGTGCCGGGATGTAGCAGGAGCAGGTTCGAGGGTCGACAGGCTGGTAGGGCTGGGGCCAAAGCAGTTGGTGTCTTCCCCTTCTTAGCAGCTGCATAGCAGGTCTTCTTTCTTCTTGCTCTTCTTTGTTTTTCGGAATCTGGAATCTAAGGAAGGAGGGTTCAGGGTGCCCCTAAATACTAGATTTAGGGGCGTTACAGGTGGGTAAAGGGCAGGGACCACTTGGTCCCTGTCCTGAGGTGGGTACACCCCCTATCCTAGTCCTGATTGGGCAGGGCCTCCCATCTTCAAGATGGCGAGCGCCCGGAAATGTGCTTCACCTCGCCTCCCCTACCTGAGGGGTGGGGTTGGCAGGCTGGCACATCCCCTGTCCTCATTTGGGGTTTCTGGCCAGGCTTCCTGCCAGAGTGGGGGCAGCAAGTGGCCTGGGGCAGCTCACAGAGGGGGCATGCCTTTGAAGCTTCCCCTGCCCATCCTGGGGGAGGATGCCTAGCACCTCGCCCCTGGATGTGCATTGTTGCAGGCCCACGAGAGCGGATGGCTCTCTACCCAGGGGTCCAGCAACATGTCTGCTGGGTGGCAGCCTCGGCAGCCTCTCAGTCAGGACGTGGGCTGTGGGTTAGTTTCAAGGGCCAACTCTAAGTTGCCCTCTGTCGTGCATGTTACATTAAATCCCACACTGGCATCAGTGTGAACTTAATGTGCTGAGAAGTTAGATCCCAAGCTTCCCAGTCTTCAGTGTAGCCATCATGGTGCTTTGGAGTTCGTGATGACGACCTCCCAGCACCATATACTCTTAATGGCAGCACTGCACTTACAGTGCCCAGGAATGGACCTGGGTACTGTAGGGGTACAGGGCTCAGGCACCTGTACCCACACCACTGGCATAGGGCACCCAGCTAGAGGGGTGACTGAGCAGTGTGTTGTGGGCAGGGCACCCAGGGATGTGTGCCATGTCGACTCTTTGTTTTGTTCTGTACTGTACTAAGACACTCAGCCTGCAAAAGCAGTGTGTGTATGTCAGGGTACAGGGTCTCTAAGGGTGGCACAATAAGTGCTTCAGTTCTTAGGGGCCTTCTCTGGTCACAGTGCCCTGGGTACCTATGGTACCATTTACCAGGGGCTGACATGTGGCCAGAGATGCCACTTGGGTATAGGTTTCAATACAGCTTTAGGGAAGGAACACAGGCCCTGGGCACCTGATTTGCAGGAGACCAGGGCACACTCAAAGCACATCAGCAATTCAGCAAAAAGTGGGGGCATACCATGCAAGAAAGATGGCACTTTCTCACAGAACTCCACAGAATCCCACGAGCTGGAAGTAGACCTGGCCAACAAACAAAGCGTGTTGAGCACTTGCAAAGCAGCATTAGAGGAAGCAGAGGTTACGCCCCCATGAATCCAACCACCGGGCCTGCCGTGACGGAGGAAACAACACCAAAGGTAAGGAAGGAAAAGCAGTCTGCAGAAGAGGGCCCTGGGTAGAAGGTGTGAGAAAGTGCCATCTTTCTTGCATGGTATGCCCCCACTGTTTGCTGAATTGCTGAATGTACTTTGACTGAGTGTGTCCTGGACTCCTGCCAATCAGGTGCCCAGGGCCTATGTTCCTTTCCTAAACCCTAAAACCCAAATTGGCAAACCCTGGGCATATGTCAGCCCCTGGTAAATGGCACCCTAGGTACCCAGGACCTTGTGACCAGGGCAGGCCTTAAAGGGCTGCAACACTTATTGTGCCACCCTTAGAGGCCCTGTACCCTGACACAAACACACTGCCCTTGCAGGCTGAGTGTCTGGGTACAAGACAAAACAAAGTCGACATGGCACACATCACTGTGAGCCATGCCCACAACCTACACTGCCCTGCCATACATCAGCCACCCCTCTAGCTGGGTGGCCTATGCCAGTGGTGTGGGCATAGGAGCATGAGCCCTGTGCCGCTACAGTACCCAACACCATTCCTGGGTACTGTAAGTAAAGTGCAGCCTTTCAAGAGTATATGGTGCTGGGAGCTCGTCAAAAACGAACTGCACAGCACCATAATGGCAACACTGAAGACTGAGAAGTTTGGTATCAAACTTCTCAGCACATTAAACCCACACTGATGCCAGTGTGGGACTTAATGTACAAAGCACATTAGAGGGCCTCTTAGAGATGCCCCCTGAGACCTAACCTACCATCCACGTCTTGTCTGAGAGGCTACCTAGGCTGTCACACAGCAGACATATTGCTGGACCCCTGGGTGGAGAGGCCCCACTCTCCTGGGCCTGCAACAATGCACATCCTGGGCGAGGTGCTAGGTCTCCTCCCCCAGGATGGGCAGGGGGAAGCTTCAAAGGCATGCCGCCTTTGTGAGCTTCTCCAGGCCACTTGCTGTACTCGGCAACTGGCACCCACCAGTTCTGATCCCCACTCTGGTAAAGAGACTAGCCGGAAACTCCAAGTTACGACAGGGGATGTGCCAGCCCTGCCAACCCCACCCCTCAGGTGGGGGAGGCGAGGTGTAGCACATCTCCGGGTCCTCGCCATCTTGATGATGGGGAGCCCTACCCAATAAGGACTAGGCCACTGCCCCCCTCCCACAGGAGAGTGGCAGGATAGGGGATGTACCCACCCCAGGACAGGGACCCAGTGGTCCCTGCCCTTTACCTACCTGTAACGCCCCTAAATGTAGTATTTAGGGGCACCCTGAATCTTCCTTCCTTCCTTAGATTCCAGATTCTAAAACAGCAAAGATCAAGAAGAAAGAAGACCTGCCGTGCAGCTGCTAAGAAGAGGAAGACACCAACTGCTTAGGCCCCAGACCTACCGGCCGGTTGACCCTCAAACCTGCTCCTGCTAAATCCCAGCACCTTCTGTGGCCAGCAACCTCACAAACCCCGGAGGACCTGGCTACCTTGTGACTGAGCACCTGGGACTCCCACGAGCAGTGGCTCTAGTCAAAACAAGTAACTAACCTCTGGCATCAGCCCGGAAGCGCAAACCCTGCACACTCTGCACCCGCCAAGCCTGGCCTGTGCCGGACTGGACAAAGACCCCCGAGGACGTCCCCCCGGCGTGTGTGACACCGAATCCGGCACCCAAGGACCCACCTCGACACTCCAGACAACGCCTGCAGCCTCAGAACCAAGGACCCCCCCCAACCGCGATCAACAGAGGGTAAGATTTCCCGACACCAAAAGGCACCCCTGCAGCCAGCGCCCTGCGGCCTAATGTGCCCGACTCCTGGGTACCTACCTATCCGCCAACTTACCTCTCGAAGTAGTGGTGGCACCTGAAGAATCTCCATCCCCGAGCTTGCAGCCTTGGTTCGTCCTTGAGCTTTTCCATAGCAATCCATTAAGCGCTCGAAGGCTCAAAAGCACCCTGCACCCAGCCACCTGAGTGGACCTGGCAGTGCAACTTCTACTCCTACCTACTTCCCCATTTGCCCTGAGCAAGTGACCAGGTGTCCAGCTCCCACAGCCGCGTGGCCTGGTAGTCAGCAGCCACCAACCAAGGGGCCCCTGCCTTCCATAGGTTAACATTGGGCCTAACTCACTCTGCACCCGGCTGCCCCTGTGCCGCTGAGGGTGTATCAACTGTACTTACCACATCCTGGGAGACCCCCCTCTATGACCAGAACCTTAACTCTGCCAGTCGAGTACTTACCCAAAAGCTGATAGCTCACTTTTCTTCCATAGGGTAACATTGACTGGTTTCTCTTGAAATTTCTTCTAAGTGTGGAGTTTCTAAACTTTAAAATATTAACCGAAAATCAACCGAGTAACGAAAACGGAAATACTTACCTACAATTAGGAGAGATCCCAGAGCTGGATCTTAGTGCCCAGCACTGACCCTGAAAAGACTTATGACCGTACTTACCACTAACTCAATTTTCTCCTATAGGAAACCATTGACTGTTTCTCTGTGAAATTTCTTTTAAGTGTCGATTTTTGCAAACTACAAATATTCTTTAAAAATCGTACCAACTGTGAAAACGTAATTACTTACCTGTTTTAGATAGATGCCCCAGTACTGAGCCTAGGAGCCCAGCACTGGATTACAAAAGTAACGAGAACATACTTTACCCGTAACTTGAATTTTCTTCCACAGGAAACCATTGACTGTTTTTCTGTGAAATTTCTTTTAAGTGTCGATTTTTGCAAACTACAAATATTCTTTAAAAATCGTACCAACTGTGAAAACGTAATTACTTACCTGTTTTAGATAGATGCCTCAGTACTGAGCCTAGGAGCCCAGCACTGGATTACAAAAGTAACGAGAACATACTTTACCCGTAACTTGAATTTTCTTCCACAGGAAACCATTGACTGTTTTTCTGTGAAATTTCTTTTAATTGCCGATTTTGCAAACTTATAAATATTCCTTAAAAATCGCATGTGTAACTTAAACGCAGTTTCTCAACTGCTTACAGGTGGTACACTAGTGCTGGATCTAGGATCCAACACTGACCTAGAAAAGGTAATCATAACCCCACCCACTTGCCTGCTAAGTGATTTTCCTTCCTTAGGATAACATTGGTAATTTGATTAGAAAAGGTTTCTAAGTGTCAACTTTTAAAATAGCAAAATATTGCTTGAAAATCACAACAGTAACTAAAACGAATTTACTCACTTGTTTCCAAGAACTGTCCCAGGACTGAATCTAGGATCCAGTCCTGGAGTTAGAAAAGTAATCCTGAAAGTAATCAATTGCGCATAACTTAAAAATTCCCATTGAGCTCAATGTATTATTGTGTTTGAAATTGTGTTGCCTATTGCAACAAACTAACTAGTACCTGCAAAAGTCAATTGCCTATTGCAAAGTATTTAACTAAAGCATCTCATTCTGAGAAAGTATATTTTGATACCTATTGTTGGTTCTAAAATAAAACCATATATTTTGTATACAAACCATTGGCCTAGAGTTCAGTTCTTGAGTGTGTGAGACCATTTGCTGACTGAGTGTGTACAACAAATGCTTTACACTGTCCTCTGATACTGCCTTACTGCTCGACCAGGCTACCACTTTGGAGAGTAAGGTTATATCTAACTTTAACCTCTGTTAAACCCTTGGGGTCTGTGGACTCTGTACACACTGTACCTATTTGGGAACAGTATATACAGAGCCACTTTCTCACACCCCACGTGGGGGAGTGGACAAACCTTTATCCTGATTGGAGAGTGCCTGCAATCTGCAAGACGTTGCGCACTGAAGAGTGGGCTTCACCTCGCCTCCCCCATCTGAGGGGTGGGGTTGGGAGAGGTGGGCATACCTTCTCGGCTGCTCTAATTTTTCACGCTTGTTCTGCCGCCGAAAAGTGGGTGAGACAGGAAGGGGGCCTGTTCCTGATAGCAGGAGATGCAGGGGGTCATGTTGCAAAGGCAGCAAGGACTTTAAGCTTCCTTGCCACAAATGGTTCTTCCTGACTGGGGGGGATTTAGGGAGGGCAGGAATGAACACCTCCGCCCAGGAAAGATTTTGTTTCTGGGCCCAGTGAGCGAAAGCTCCCAACCCAGGGGTCCAGAAACAGGTCTCCTGGTGGCAGGCCGTGTTTACCAGTCAAGTAACCCACGATGCCCTCTGAGTGCATGGTATAATAAATCCCACACTGGCATTATGGTGCTGTGAAGATTGTAATGACAAACTTCCAGACCATACACTCTTTATGGCTTTCCTGCACTTACAATGTCTAAAAATGCACTTAGAGACTGTAGGGATACAGTGCTTTAAGAAACTGGCTCTATATATACTACACCAAAATGAGGTATAGTTTGTATAGAGTCCAAGTGACCCCAGAGGTAGGCAGAGGTTAAAGTTAGATAGAACCTTAGTCTCCAATTGTGGTAGAGTGGTTGAGCAGTAAGGCACAATCAGAGGACAGTGTTAAGCATTTGATGTACCTACCCAGTCAGCAAATAAATCACACACTCAATAACTGAACTCTAGGCTAATAGTGTTTGTATAAAGATATATACTGTTCTTTTATTTTTAGAACCAAGCAAGCCTGGCACAGGTAAGCATTAAATACTTTTCAGCAATAAGTTACTAGATATAGAACAGTTTGAAAATGCAGTAGAAGTTTTACTTGTTTTGATTTACAGGAAATGCAGTAGGTTGCAACACTTACCAATGCAGTACATTGAAATCAACAGGCTTTTTCAGTAAATTACAGGTAAGTTACTTTTTACGTTACTTTTCTAACTCCGTGCTGGATACCCAGATGCAAGTAACAATCGGTTCTGTCGGGTCAAACAATTTCTTTGTAAAATTCGATATTCAATGATAACGTGATTGATTAAGAGCAAGCAAAATGAACACAACACAGAGTAAACAAATGTATCTCATTCATAAAGAAATATTTTACTTCATATTTGCAAATTTAAGAATAAAGTCAAGAATGATCATGACATAAAAGCTGTCCGATAACCCAATTACAAAACTCAACCCCAAGTCCTTGGGGAGAGTAATCAGGGGTCCGGTCCAACTTGTGGCCGAGCTGGGTGACCTGATGGATAGAAGGCAAACGAATTCCTAGATGCTCAAAAGCTCATGGCCCAGGAGGCAAGTAAAATCCGCTCTTGTTATTCGCTGGTAAAAATTAATCTTTTTCCTAGCAGAAACTCCACGGATTTTGGCTGTGAACCAGCTGATAGGAGCATAGCTACTAAACAGCCCTGAGTCTGCATGACGCTGCGCTTGGCACGAGTCATACGTCCACAGGAACAAGATTAATTTTTTCCAGCGTATAAGAGCGAATTTTACTTGCCTCCTGGGCCATGAGCTTTTGAGCATCTAGGATTTCGGACCGCTGGTTACTCTCCCCAAGGACTTGAGGTTGAGTTTTGCATACACCGCAAGAAATTCTGAACTACCGGCTCTCCGTCGTGTTCCTTTGTCCTGAAGAAGACCCTCTTTGACATTGTTAATTAATGCAGATTGTCAGGGTCGAAAAGTCGACTGTTCTTTTGGTCCATAGTTTAGGCTCCCTAGCACACCTATTAATGTAATTTATTGACTATGCTAGGCTGACCACCATTATTTGATACGTTATTGGACCAGCTTTTTCAATATTTTTTTATGTAATCACTTGTACAGTATCGGTCCACCTTCTTATATAATACACAAATCCTGTCACATTGTCACTTCACTCACCTTGTCACTATATTCACGCCCACATGCGCCGCCTTTTTTATTGGGTTATCGGACAGCTTTTATGTCATGATAAATCATGCCATTATTCGAAAATTTGCAAATATGAAGTCAAATATTTCTTTATGAATTAGATAAATTTGTTTACTCTGTTGTGTTCATATTACTTGCTCTTAATCAAGCACGTTGTTCGCATTGAATGTCGAATTTTACAAAGAAATTGTTTCCCTCGACAGAACAGATTGTTACATGTATCAGGTTCTGAGAGATACTGGGTTACCCCATAGCTTTATATATGGATTCCTAGATTCAGCACTCGGACATTTTCTGTACACAGGTAAGAAAATACGTGTTGGTTATTTGTGAAAATTAAAAAAAATATTTTTAGTTTTCAAAACTCCATACTTAGTCATTTTTTGGAAGAAAAAAAGGTGCATTGAAATGAATAGGCTTTTTCAGTAAATTGCAGGTAAGTTACTTTGTACGTTAGTTTTCTAACTCGGTGCGATGACACACAGCGATGTTTGTGGGCCTTCTTACAGCAAGAAACTGTTCAGATTGGATATTAGCGGCCCAGCCCGAGCCGCGAGAAGGCCCTGCTGTGACTCTGTGCAGACTTGTGGCAGCGCCAACCGATGCTGCAGCGTGAAGACAGGAATGCCGTTGGGAGGATGTATTGGCATTTCCTACATCGCTGTGTCTCATCGCAACCCACTTGGGATTAATTTTCATGAACATTTAGAGAGCAAGTACGCGGCGCCTCACTGCAAGGAACACTCATTGCACTACAAGATCCAGCAGGCTATACCAGTAGCCACGCCCACTGAGGTGGAGACACTATATTCAAATTGGTACAATGAACTCTGCCGTAACTTTGCTTCCCGTGATGCCTGCAGCCACTGAGGAGTTCGAGAGATTATATTTATATACACACACACACACACACACATACATATATATATATATATACACATACACATATATACACACACACACATATATATATATATTTTTTTTTTATACCCTTTCCACAAAGAAAGAAATAGGTCGCACTCTGGTGATATTTTCCCCACTTATGTTGGTTTTATTTTCAAGGTTTCAGTTGTACTCCTAAGGCAATAACAAACCAACGCGTTTCGGTCTCCACAGAGACCTTGTTCACGGTAACGCCCCTTCTGAAAATCACGTTATAAACTTTTGTTTGTTATTACATCATTTCCTGTGTCTCATACTGGGGCATTATGGGATTTGTAGTGAGTTCTTTCTCAAATTGAGTCCAATAAAGCATACGCATTGTGTATAATAAACGAATTAAAACAAAATTGAAACAAAAATTAAGGCAAAAATAGCCTTTCCTTACACTTCATATGTTTTGTATTTATGAGTGCATATGTTTTTTTAATTTTATTTTTAATTATTATCTTAAATTCTTATTATTGTTATTATTTTTGGGTGCCCTTGCAATCAGCCAATTAGTTCGATACTTTCAATATCAGGCTGCGTGTTTTGGTGCTATCAAAGTGAAGAGTCGATATGGCACACATCCCTGTGTGCCATACCTACAACCCACTGCGCTGGCATAGAACAGTCACCACCCTAGCTGGGTGCCCTATACCAGTGGAGAGGGTAGAGTTGTGAGAAAGTGGCTCTGTATATACTGTTCCCAAATAGGTACAGGGTGTACACAGTCCCCAGAGGTTTGCCAGAGGCTAAAGTTAGATATAATCTTACTCTCTAAAGTGGTAGCTTGGTCGAGTAGTAAGGCAGTAGGACAGTGTAAAGCATTTGTTGCACACACTCAGCCAGCAAATGGTCTTACACACTCAATAACTGAACTCTAGGCCAATGGTTTATATATAAAATATATATGCTTGTTTTATTTTGGAACCAACAATAGGTATTAAAATATACTTTCTCAGAATGAGATCCTTTATATAAATACTTTTGCAATATGCAATTGACTTTTGTAAACAGTTACAAGTGGTTGCAATAGGCAACACAATTTTAAACACAATAATGCATTGAGTTCAATGGTAGTTCCAAGTTATTTTCAACAGATTACTTTTAGGATTACTTTTGGAATTCCAGGACTGGATCGTACATTTAGCCCTGGGTCAGTACTTGGAATCAAATGATGAAAGTAGACTTAATTACTGTGATGATTTTTAGACAATATTTAGCTATTTTAAAAGTTGACACTTAGAAAATATTTCATAGAAAACAGTCAATGATTCCCCATGGCAGAAAATTCAAGTTGCAGGTATAGTAAGTTCTCGTTACTTTTGTAATCCAGTACTGAGTACCTAGACTCAGTACTGGGACCTTTATCCAAAACAGGTAAGCAATTACGTTTTCAGAAATTATACGTTTTTTAAACAATATTTAAAGTTTGCAGAAATTTACACTTTCAAGAAATTTCACAGAAAAACAGTCAATGATTTTCTAAGGGAGAAAACTGGGTTACTGGTAAGTACAGTTGTAAGTATTTTTCAGAGTCAGTGCTGGGCACCAAGATCCAGCACTGGGAGCTCACCTAAGAGCAGGTGAGGGTTTTCGTTACTCGGCTGATTTTTGGTGATTTTTTTAAGTTTTGAAAAGTCCACACTTAAAAGAAATTTAAGGAAAAGCCAGTCAATGTTACCCTATGGAGAAAATTGAGTTATCGGTTTAAAGGTAAGTACTCGACTGGCAGAGTTAAGGTTCTGGGCATAGACTCGGGGGTCTCCCAGGGTCAGGTAGGTACAGTTGGTTCATCCTCAGCTGCACAAGGGCGGCCGGGTGCAGAGAGAGTTAGGCCCAATGTTCTCCTATGAGCGGTGGGGGGGGCCCTGGTTGGTGGCTGCTGACTAACAGGCCACGCGGCTGTGGGAGCTGGGCTTTTCTGCCATAGGGAATCATTGACTGTTTTCTATGAAATATTTTTTAAGTGTCAACTTTTAAAATAGCAAAATATTGTCTAAAAATCATCACAGTAATTAAGTCGACTTTTATCACTTGATTCCAAGTACTGACCCAGGACTGAATCTAGGATCCAGTCCTGGAATTCCAAAAGTAATCCTAAAAGTAATCTGTGGCAAATACCATGAAACTTCCATTGAACTCAATGCATTATTATGTTTAAAATAGTGTTGCCTATTGCAACCACTTGTAACTGTTTACTAAAGTCAAGTGCATATTGCAAAAGTATTTATATAAAGCATCTCATTCTGAGAAAGTACATTTTAAATCCAATTGTTGGTTCTAAAATAAAACAAGCATATATTTTTTATATATAAACCATTGGCCTAGAGTTCAGTTATTGGGTGTGTGAGACCATTTGCTGACTGAGTGTGTACAACAAATGCTTTACACTGTCCTCTGATACTGCCTTACTGCTCGACCAGGCTACCACTTTAGAGAGTAAGGTTATATCTAACTTTAGCCTCTGCCAAGCCTCTGGGGACTGTGGACTCCCTGTACCTATTTGGGAACAGTATATACAGAGCCACTTTCTCACACATGGCACACAGGGATGTGTGCCATGTCGACACTGCGTTTTGTCTTGTACCCAGACACCCAGCCTGCAAGGGCAGTGTGTGTGTGTTTAAGGGTAAAGGGCCTCTAAGGGTGGCACAATGAGTGCTGCAGCCCTTAGGGGCCTTCCCTGGTCACAAGGCCCTGGGTACCTAAGGTACTATTTACCAGGGGCTGACATGTGGCCAGGGTTTGCCAATTTGGGTTTTATGTTTTTAGGGAAGGAACATAGGCCTTGGGCACCTGATTGGCAGGAGTCCAGGGCACACTCAGTCAAAGTACATTCAGCAATTCAGTAAAAAGTGGGGGCATACCATGCAAGAAAGATGGCACTTTCTCAAAACAGGTGGATGAGCCCTATACCTCTACAGTGCCCAAGTCAATTCCTGGGCACTGTAAGTGCAGTCCATTCTTAGACATTGTAAGTGCAGTGCTGCCATTAAGAGTATATGGTGCTGGGAGTTTGTCATTACGAACTCCACAGCCCCGTAATGGCTACATTTAAATTGGGAGGTTTGGTATTAAACTTCTCAGCATATTGAAACCACACTGATGCCAGGGTGGGATATAATGAAAAATACACACAGAGAGCATCTTAGAGATGCCCCCTGAAAAATGACCAGCATCTGGTGGGTTCCCTGACTGGTACACACCAGCATGCCACCACAAGACATGTTTCTGGACCCCTGGGGTGGGAGCCTTCGCTCCCTGAGCCCAGTAACAAAGACTTTCCTGGGCAAAGCTGTTAACACCCTCCCCCATGCCAAGAAGAGCCATCTGTGGCAGGGGAGCTTCATAGGCCTGTCAGCCTTTGTAACACGACCCCCAGCCCCTCCTGCTATTCCTGTCTCCCCTCCCGTTAGGCGGGAAGACAGGCGGGGAAAACTAACCAGCCCAGAAGGTGTGCCCACCTCTGCCAACTCCAACCCTCAGGTGGGGGAGGCGAGGTGAAGCCCTCTCAGTGCCTGCCATCTTGCAGACGGCAGGTGTGAGAAAGTGCCCTCTATCTTGCATGGTATGCCCTCAGTTTTTGCTGAATTGCTGATGTTCTTTGACTGAGTGTGCCCGGGGCTCCTCCTAATCAGGTACCCAGGGCCTATGATCCTTCCCTAAAACTGCATTGAAGCCTAGACACAATTGACATCTCTGGCCACATGTCAGCCCCTAGTAAATGGTACCACAGGTACCCAGGGAACTGTGACCAGAGAAGTCCTCTAAAGGCTGCAGCACTTATTGTGCCACCCTAAGAGACCCTGTACCCTGACACTCACACACTGCCTTTGCAGGCTGCGTGTCTTGGTGCAGAACAAAGTGAAGAGTCGACATGGCACACATCGCTGTGTGCCATGCCCACAAACACCTGCCCCGGCATACATCAGTCACCCCTCTAGCTGGGTGCCCTATGCCAGTGATCAGGGTACATTTGCATGAGCCCTGTACCCCTACAGTGCTCAAGTCCATTCCTGGGCACTAATTGCAGTGCTGCTATTAAGAGTATATGGTGCTGGGAGATTGTCATTGTAAGAAACTGGCTCTATATATACTGCATTAAAGTGAGGTACAGTGTGTATAGAGTCCAAGGGTCTCCAAAGGTTTGGCAGAGGTTGCAGTTAGATAGAACCTTACTCTCTAAAGTGGTAGCTTGGTCGAGCAATAAGGCTGTATCAGAGGACAGTGTAAAGCATTTGATGTACACACTCAGCAAATGAATCCATATACTCAAGAACTGAACTCTAGGCCATCTGTTTTGTAAAAAAATATACTGTTTTATTTCTAGAACCAAGCAAGCCTGGTGCAGAAAAGCATATAAATACTTTGCAGTAGTAAATAACTTGTATGAACACAGTTAAAAATTGCAGTATGACATGTACTGGTTTTGGTTACAGTTTTAAATAAGCAGTTTGCAACACATTGCAGGTATAGTACATTCAAATAAATGGCCTTTTTTTTTAATTAGATTTTTTTTGTTAACGTAGGGCATCATAAAATCACATGGTATACACATTGTTTAGCATCCAGTTGCACAATTACCTTTAACATCACTTATGTATAATTATCCGTGACAGCAGGGACGACCCTAGCGACAGTACAATACAACTTAGTCCCGCCCCCCCCCCCCCAGCCCCCCTTTAATCGGACATTTGATCAGTCTCCATTCTTGGTGGTTCACAGATATACCCCCTGAATTTATTCCAGTCTCCCCAGACTCTTCCCCACTTTTGAGGACACCCCGATGCACATACGCCGCCCTCTCCGCCACCATAGCTTCATCCATGTCTTTACACCACTCTTGCAACGTAGGTGATTCTCCTGAACCCCACCTCCTTGCAATATTCCGTTTAGCAAACATAAGTCCCAGTGTTACCCAATCCTGCGCAGGGTGGCTCAGGTCATTTGGTTCCCACATATTTAGCAAGCATCGTTTTGGTTCTGGAATCAGTGACACCTCCACTGTTTGTGATAATCCTCATTATCTTGACCCAGTACGCCATAATCTTCGGGCACTCCCATATAGTATGATAGAAAGTACCCTCTTCCCCACAGTCTCACAGACAGAATTGATGTGAAGCCGTCCCTACTTTGCAGAGGGTCACTCTAGTGTAGTATGTACGGTGAAGTACTTTGAGTTGTACCAACCTCAATCGCGCAGGTATTGCAAACTCTCGAGGAGACGATGGTGCCTCCTGCCACTCTGAGTCGTCAAATTCCCCCAAATCCGTGGACCATTTCTGTCTAAGTGCCGGCATGGAGTCTGGCAAGTTGTTGACCAACTTACGATAGGTGAGGGAGGTGGCCCTTTTTTGCATATATTCGGTCAACAATCTATCTTCTAGAGGAGTAGCTTCTGGCAAGATGGTGCCTGAAGTTAAAACCGCCTGTAGTACGTGTTTGATCTGTGTGTATCTGAAAACCTCTGAGGAGGCAAGTTCATATTGGACCTTCAGGCGTTCAAATGGGACCACTTGACCCTTTCTCCAGAGATCACCCACCGTTGATATGCCTATCGCATCCCATTTGTCAAATCCTTTAGTATGGTACAAAATGGGGTGGTGATGGACGGAGCATCAGAACCAATCAAACACTCTCACCCAGTCAACAGATCTGGGTTTGATCCATCACCGTTCTTTAGCCCACTCTGCCACCCCAGTTCAGACATGGCCATATGCAAATCAGTCTGACCCTGTGCCTCATGGGAACAGTCCAGCCCGAACTGCCAAGCCATGCCTTCCCTGGACCGGAAACAAGCTTCCTAGGACCGGATTCTGGCATTCCAGGGTGAGGGCCTCTTCTGGGGACAACTTAGGCATATTAATACCCTTAATGTACGTTTGAGCCTCGATCATCTCTATAGTCGTCCGACGCGTACACCCAATCGAAAAACCCGGCCAATATTTTCACTATTTCTTCCAGTGCAGCCACCAAGGAGCCATCTGGAGTGCGTAACTGTGCTATCATTCTTTGCGCTCGCTGCTTTTTATCGAGCCAGGCTAGGAGTTTACTAGCATTATCACCTATATCGTGTGTCGCGTAGCCTGCAGCCGAGCCTTAGTCTCTTCTCGCTGGTATTCCCTAAATTCACATTGTTTAGCACACAACGTTCGGGATGTCTTTGGCGATGGGTTCTGTGCGTATTGATCAGTAGCATTACTCAGTTCAGATTCTATAGTGTCTAGCTCAGCTTGTTTCTCCCTCTTATGACCTACAATAGAGGAGATGGCCTGACCACGGACCACCGTTTTATACGCTTCCCAAAGAATACTAAGGGATTGGACCGAAGAAGCATTTTCCTGGAAGTAATGACGTGTTGCTGTAACAATGTCCTTTGAAATCTTAGGGACATGCAGATACCCAGGGTACATGGGGTAGACACGCTTTCTTGCTTTATGATGGTTTATGTATGTTAATATTAGCGGTGAGTGATCCGAAATACCTCTAGGACAGATCTCAACATTCACATTCGTGAGGTTATCTGCAGCTGTAAAGAAATAATCGATGCGGGAGAGGCTATTGTGTACCCCTGACTGAAAAGTGCATTGCCGTGCTTCTGGATGTCTGTATCTCCATGCATCTGTAAGCCCAAGGGCATCCAAAAATACCTCCATACGAGTAGTGCCTGTCGTAGTCAGTTTGGGGGATATCGATCTCGGGTTCCATCAATGATAGCATTAAAGTCCCCGCCGATTAGTATCATTCCTGCTGGGAGACCTAATAGAAACATGCTAAGCGCTGGGAGGGCCACTGAGTGAAGGGCTGGGGGGATGTATACCGACACTATATTGAACAGTTTCCCTTCCCACTGACATGTAATAGCCGCAAATCGACCCTGGTCATCCGTCTGAGTATGCGTTATTATTAGGAGAAAATGATTACGTACTAAAATACCAACACCCCTTGAACCAGAAGAGAACTCAGAACGCACCACCATTCGAAAGCCCCAGCGGTCCATAGCCCTGCAGGCCGAGCACACCAAATGAGTCTCTTGCAGCAGGGCCACCGCCGGTGCACACCTCCTCAAATACTGTAGGACCAGACCCCTCTTTATCTTATCTCCCAGCCCATGTACGTTCCATGTAAGCAGCGACAAAGGAGTGATCAGGGGCATCAGCGAACTAGATTCTCGTGCCCGCATCTTCCCTTTTTGCCACAATCAAGATGTACTGCCTCAGGATCATTCTCTTAGCACATCCCAAAAAAAATTGTTTTACTCAGATAGGTAGCGTGCCATATTCGCCCTTGTGAGAATCGCAACTAGGAACAAGGAATACCAAAACAACCTTCCCCTCTCTCCCACCCACCTCCCTGCTTGCCTGATTCAAATATCTAATTGTGAATAGAAAATACCTTATCTATTGAGCCTGTACTCGCATACTTATCTCAATTTGGTTAACCCACAGAGAATAGCAATAAACATTAAAAAAAACAATGAAAAACAGCCCCCCTCTGCCACCACCCTCCCTGCTCCCCTGCCAGACGGATCCCCAACTATCCGCCACCCCAACATAGCAGAGTGCTTCAATCCCATTAACAGTACTTGCGTGTGGGGGGGGAGAAGTCCGTGGAGTTCCGCAGTCTACCCCCTCCTCAAAGACAGTGTAGCAACAAGGGCGCGCTGCATGTCATCGTCCAATCCTGCTGCTCCGGTCCTTGGCATACCTCTTTTGGGTGGGAAGATCATGTTGTTCGCATCCTGTCCGTCTATTAGATTTCCCCCTCATGTGTGGTTCGAGCCGTACAAACATCTCTCTGTTCGGGTGGTTCGCGATCGTGCAATGTCGCCTTTCATCATTCCTTGGTCTCAGTCCGTTGCGTATGTTCCTCCTCTTGTTCCTGTCCGTGGTCCCTGGAGTACTCTTCCTCCCTGCGTTGCTGCTTGTGTCTCTCCGCCCGCCTGGATCCCTCCACTAGCTGCCATCCCTCAAGCCAGTCATGGGCTTCCTCCGGTTTTTCCATCTGCCCCTACACGCAGCTTTGCCGGAAACAGCATGGAATATGGTAGTTCCCTGCGTCTAAGTTCTTTTTTTATCTCAAAGAAGCTCCTGCGACGCTTAGTAAGCGCCGCCGTGTAATCTGGGAAGAAGGACACCACCGAGTTTGACACGCAGCGGCAGAGCTACTCTTGCTGTTCGCAGTATAGCATCCCTGTCGCTGAAGTTGAAGATGCGGGCCAGGACGGGTCTAGGGGGTGCCCCAGGCTTGGGCTAACCCCCTGGCATCCTGTGCGCTCTTTCCACGGAGAAGAAATTCGAAAGTCCTCTGGATTGAAGTCTAGTTTTTATGAGATCCTTAACATACAGGTCCATGGCTGGACTCCCTTTGCTTTCAGGAATGCCCGTAATTCTGACGTTGTTGCATCGAGAGCGTCATCCAGCTTCGCCGCCATGAGTCTGTTTTCTGCTTCCAAATGGCTGACCCTTTGGAGTAGCGTGGCGGTGTCCTTCGACAGGGATTTCGTCGCGTGTTCAACCTCCGTGACCCTGGCAGTCATCTTTAAAAGTCCGCCCTCAGGAAGGAGACATCAATGGAGATGGATCCCACCGTCGATTGCATATTAGTCAGAGCTGACATGATATCCTCCAGCGTCACTTTCGCCGCTCCCCCCAGGTCCGAGTCTTTGTCAGATATGCCTTTGCGCTCAGACAGAGCAGGAAATTCTTTTGTATAGGTGTATTTGTCCAGCTTGACCTGCGAGTTCGTGCGTGGGCCCCTGCCCCCCCCCCCATCCTCGCACGAGAGCTGCGCCGGCCGGTAGTTGTTGTTGTTGTCGCCGCCGCCGGCCGGTAGTTGTTGTTGTCGCCGCCGCCGGCCGGTAGTTGTTGTTGTCGCCGCCGCCGGCCGGTAGTTGTTGTTGCCGCCGCCGCCGGACGGTAGTTGTTGTTGTCGCCGCCGCCGGACGGTAGTTGTTGTTGTCGCCGCCGGTAGTTGTTGTTGTCGTCGTCGTCGCCGCCGGCCGGTAGTCGTCGTCGTCGTCGTCGTCGTCGTCGCCGCCGGCCGGTAGTCGTCGTCGTCGTCGCCGCCGCCGCCGGCCGGTAGTCGTATTCGTCGTCGCCGCCGCCGGCCGGTAGTAGTCGTCGTTGTCGTCGCCGCCGCCGGCCGGTAGTCGTCGTCGTCGTCGTCGCCGCCGCCGGCCGGTAGTCGTCGTCGTCGCCGCCGCCGGCCGGTAGTCGTCGTCGTCGCCGCCGCCGGCCGGTAGTCGTCGTCGTCGTCGCCGCCGCCGCCGGCCGGTAGTCGTCGCCGCCGCCGGCCGGCCGGTAGTCGTAGTCGTCGTCGCCGCCGGCCGGTAGTCGTCGCCGCCGCCGGCCGGCCGGTAGTCGTCGTCGTCGCCGCCGCCGGCCGGTAGTCGTCGTCGTCGCCGCCGCCGCCGGCCGGTAGTCGTCGTCGTCGTCGTCGCCGCCGCCGGCCGGTAGTTGTTGTCGTCGCCGCCGCCGCCGGCCGGTAGTTGTTGTCGTCGCCGCCGGCCGGTAGTTGTTGTCGCCGCCGCCGGCCGGTAGTTGTTGTCGCCGCCGCCGGCCGGTAGTTGTTGTCGCCGCCGCCGGCCGGTAGTTGTTGTCGCCGCCGCCGGCCGGTAGTTGTTGTCGCCGCCGCCGCCGGCCGGTAGTGGTTGTCGCCGCCGCCGGCCGGTAGTGGTTGTCGCCGCCACCGGCCGGTAGTGGTTGTCGCCGCCGCCGGCCGGTAGTGGTTGTCGCCGCCGCCGGCCGGTAGTGGTTGTCGCCGCCGCCGGCCGGTAGTGGTTGTCGCCGCCGCCGGCCGGTAGTGGTTGTCGCCGCCGGCCGGTAGTGGTTGTCGCTGTGAGAAGTTGGCCTGATGTATGTTTTCACTAGTTATAGTGTACACCTTATATCAGTCCAAATACCCTTATGGTGATTGGTTGTAAAGTCAACCTTATAGACCAGCTATCCTAGTGGTAGCATGGACAAGAGCAGTCTTAGGCTAAACTCTGAATGGCATGTGAAGCCAGCTGTGATACCATATATAATCCCTTGAATACCAAATGAAAGGACACCACAACAGATATATATATAAAATAAAGTGTATTTATTCTAAGCAAACCCTCAGCACTCTTTATGAGTTTAGAGGTAAGTACAACACAGTCTTATTAATGCATACAGTAAGTCACACAGGTAAGTAATACAGTTAGGCCCTAGGGGCCACGCAAACCATATACTAAATAAGTGGTATAAGAACCACTGTCACGGAAATAGAATAGGCCTAGGCCTAGGGAATCGCTGGGGCTACACTACACTAGCGTTAGTTAGGAAGTGGGAGGCCCACGGGATTCGTGTGCAGAGTGGAAACACTCACGCGTAAGGCGTAAAAGTCAATAGCAATAGTACAGTTTAGAAATAGATAGATTTAGGACACTTCCGGAGTAGCTAGGAAGTTGAGACTTGAAAACTAGACACTAGGATAGTCACTATCCTGATGAGCACCGGAGTACCAAAGTTACCTAGCCCACAGGCTGCGGGTGCATAGGGGTGAAGATGCGTCGTTTTCGTCGTCGACTCCTATGGATGCCTGAAGAAAGATGCTGACAGGCAGTCAGTGAAGAGTGTCCGGTGGATCCCAAGGCTGGGATCAAGAAGAGAAGAAACCTGCAAGCAGAGGGGACAGAGTCAAGGTCACTAGCCAGTGACCACGTGGAACCAGGAAGGAACCAGGCGATGTCGTGAAGAGTTGCAGGTGAAGGTGAAGCTTGTCGCTGCAGCCAGGAGGACCAGGAAGCGTCGAGGACGACCAGGACCAGGAGGCGAGCTGTCCCACGAAGGCTCTTGCTGTCGGCGGCGTCGAAGTTGGACTAGGACTCACCAAGCCTTGGCAAGCGGAACCCACGAAGAACAAGGGACTTGCTTCTGGTGCAGACCAGGAAGGTCTGGGGTGCTTCTTCTTTGCAGAGAAGCGGGAGCCAGTCTGGAGGAGCCAAACCAGCGCAGAAGATTTCAGGGAGCGTCGTCACAGAGGCCACTAGCCAGCGGGCAAGCAACCGGACAGACGCGGCAAGCAGGAAAATGCTGAAGGGCCCCACGCAGGACTCGTGGAGTGTGGGGGGCTGGTCTTCGGTGCAGATGGTGCTTGGGGTTGGGGCTTCTCAATCCCCGGTGCACAACTTCGAGGGTACCTCAGAAGCTGCGCTGTAAGTTACTAGCCACTTTTCCCAGGTAGCCGGTCCCACGTCGCTCGTCGCCTCCACGGATCTCAGCTCTGCTGCAGATGTGGATGAGGGTCGGAGAAGTCTGGAAATCAAGGCTCTGGTCGGGCTCTGCAATCGGTTCCTCGTCGAACGTTTCACAAAGCAAAGGGTAGTCACTTGATGGTGCCTGTTTGCACAGGGTAGCCACTCCTTGGCTACAAGGGAGATTCTTCAGTCTTCTTCTTTCGTCGAATGTCGAAGGTCCAGAGTTTCTGTTCAGTTTTGCAGGTTCAGGATAATCTAAAGTCTTGAGGCCCAACTCCCACTCTTATACTAATCTGGGGGGCTGGGATACCTGCTAGGTCACGCCTTATGGGTGGGACCTGGGAGGGGGTGGTTACACCCACTTCCCTTTGTCCAGTTTCGCGCCAGAGCTGGGGCTGGAGTGCCCCAGCGCCGGTTTGAACTGGACTATGCAAGGAACACCTTGTGTGCCCCAGGCATGTCTCATTCCTTTCAGCCCACCCTGCCCCAATACACTAAAGGCTGTCTGGGGAGGTGCTAGCACCTCCCCAAGCAGGAAACCTATTGTCCAGGCCTCCCTGGCTGGGATCACTCCCAGCTGCAGGAGGTCAGACTTGTGTCGTGGCAGCAGCATCCATTTTGTGATGCTGAGGCTTTGGTCAGAGGCTAACAGTTGAAGTATGATTTTAACATGTCTTTACCTCTAGAAGGGGGGAATAATATTCTCATGTCCAGAAATGGCATGGGGGTATTATTCCCGAGTGTTAGACACCTTACACGACATGTTTTGATAAAGCCAAACCATAGTTACCATAACCGTCTAAGATTATAAGGTACTTTAAGAGTATATGGTAGGCTATATCATAGAACAGCTATAAGGACATGGTTCCGAAAGCTGCAGACAGGCTCAGCTCATGCTAGAGCACCATCTCACATGTTACCAAGCACTCTGCCTCCAGGATTGTCAAGGCCTGCCATAGGAGTGACTGATAGGTACACATGTGTCTATATGTAAGTTAGGTATAGGAATACTACACCTAAGCAAGGGGTGATTACACGACCTTGCCCCAGCTGAGTGATCAGCCAGTTGTGTCAAAATGGAAGGCCAGACCAGGGGTGGCATAATACATGCTGCAGCCCCTGGGAGGCCTAGGGTACACCTATGCCCTGGGTACCTAGGGTACACTGTACAGGGTCCAATAAGGTGATCCTTACCAATTGGTTATGTACCTAGGGTATATGGAGTCCATTTTAAAGAGAGAGCAGACAGCCTGAGACCCTGAATGGCAGGATCTCAGGCCAACTAAGTCGAAAAACCAGCTAGACACTAGGCAAAAAGTTGGGGGTAACCATAGTCAGATATCCACCTTCCTACAGTCGCCGCCGGCCGGTAGTGGTTGTCGCCGCCGGCCGGTAGTGGTTGTCGCCGCCGGCCGGTAGTGGTTGTCGCCGCCGGCCGGTAGTGGTTGTCGCCGCCGGCCGGTAGTGGTTGTCGCCGCCGGCCGGTAGTGGTTGTCGCCGCCGGCCGGTAGTGGTTGTCGCCGCCGGCCGGTAGTGGTCGTCGCCGCCGGCCGGTAGTGGTCGTCGCCGCCGGCCGGTAGTGGTCGTCGCCGCCGGCCGGTAGTGGTCGTCGCCGCCGGCCCTCACTCCACGCGCGGCCTGTCGGTTTTCCCGCTGCGCTGCAAACTTGTAATTTGTGGGGCCTTGGACCGTTGATGGGCAGTCGATAAAGTTGCACTAGAGCACCAGTGCCACACTTTCACTCTGCACGCCCTCTTTCAAACTCTCGGGGTTGACAGCTAGTGGGCCTGCGCTCAGCCACAGCCGTGGCCTTGGGCAACGTCGCTCTTATAGGTATAACCTGTTGGGGCCCTGGGGCAGTTTTTATGTCCGATTTCGCCTTCAATTTATGCACTCGTCCGGTCCAGCAGGAGCTGTCCCGGGCGCTGCTCTGCTCCCCAGGTCACTTATTACAAGGTCGGCGCTGTATTCTGCACCGTGGCAAGGTTGCGATGATGGGGCTCTTCGCTCCCGGTGGTCAGTTCACTTCAGGCGGGCCTCTGTAGCAGTTGAGGTCCCTGCCTCCTCTGGGTGTTTAGGCAGCTCCCTGCACCAGAGCGTATCAAACTGCTATTGCCGGCCCGTAGTCAGGTCGCGCACGCCCCAAGGTGAGCACTGCTACAGCGCAGCCTCCGACTTCAGCCGCGTGATCAGGCCGCCCCCTCCTCTGTTTGTTCCGAGGTGCGCCGTGCAGCAACTCGGGCCCCGAATTGGCTCAGTGGGCGCCCTGTGTATTCCGCACACTGTGCGTGTCCCAGGGGAGGAAGAAGTATTTACCGGGTGATGTACGCTGGGGACAGACTTGTTCCGCTCCCGGCATCTGCAATCTGCCAAAGCTCCCACCTCGCCGTCCGCCACTCGTCGGATCACGCTCACTTCAACGGCCCAAGCTTCAAGTTAGTACCCGGCTGCAGCTGCACACCCAGGCCGCTTCCTTTTTCATGCACCCTTCAGCGCGCTGGGAATCAATTCTGGCCAGGAATTGTTGCAATCGATACCCCGCGTTTTCCACTCACTGCAGGTGTCTGTGGGGCAGGATAAATGTACGGATGATGAGCCGGATTACTTGGGAATCTACGCCTCCCTCCGAGCTCCTCTAAGCTGCGGCCATCTCGATCTGCTGCAAGCCACGCCCCCAAATGAATGGGCTTTTAAAGAAAAATGCAGTTAATTACTTTTCAGATTACTTTTGCTAACACAGGACTGGATCCTAGATTCAGTCCTGGGACATTTCCTGAAAACAGGTGAGTAAATGCGTTTTGGTTAAAAGTACGATTTTTAAAGAATAGTATTGCATTTCAGAAGTTGACACCTAGAAACTTTCACATAGAATCACCAATGTTATCCTATGGGAGGAAATTCACTTTAAAGGCAAGTTACTTGTACGTTACTTTTGTAATCCAGTGCTTAACTCCTAGATTCAGCAATGGTACATCTACTTAAAACAGATAAGTAATTACGTTTTTGAAGTTTGTATGATTTTTAAAGCATATTCTTGTATTTCAAAAGTTGACACCTAGAAACTTTTTCACAAAGAACCCCCAATGTTATCCTATGGAAGGAAATTCAATTCACAGGTAAGTTACTTTTTAGTTACTTTTCTTACTCAGTGATGGGCACCTGCGTTCAGCGCTGGGACCTTTCCAGCAATCAGTTGGTTATTTGTGTGATTTTTAAGGTATATTCATAGTTTTTAAAAGTCGACTGTTGGAAGGCGACCTCAGAGGGGCCCGGAGGGGCCCTGACTGTCCTGAGACCCACCCTCAAAGTATCGTAGCCGGGCACTGGCGGGAGACTCCGCAGGGGAGGAATCTCGTATCTAGGATCGTACACTCGGCACCACACGACAAAGAGACACCACACCGAGGGTTCTTAGGATTCAAGCTTTATCAAATCGAAGTGGTAGGATCTTTTATGATCAGCAAGGCAGATATTTACAAGCAGAGCGTGGGCTCCCAGAGTCTTGACGGGGGTAGGAGGTAGCGGGACAGTCTTTGGGGGGGATATGGATCAAATGCAGGAGCGTACCCGGCGCACAGCTCACAATCCTCGAGCTGGGGGATACGCTCGTCGTCGTGGGGTCCGGCGGGACCAAAGAGAGTCTGGGGGAGCCGCGAGTCACTCAGCAGGCTCAAGCACAAGTTCGGAGGTCTTACGATCTTCAGGGAGCCGCGAGCCACTCAGCAGGCTCAGGTACAAGCTCGGAGGTCTTACGATCTTCGGGGAGCCGCGAGTCACTCAGCAGGGCTCAAGCACAAGTTCGGAGGTCTTACGATCTTCGGGGAGCCGCGAGTCACTCAGCAGGGCTCAGATGTTCCAAGGCGAATCTGCCGGACAGTCCCAGAGCACCCCTTGTTATAGGTCGACCCCTCTTTGATGTCCGGAGTCTGTGCAGGCAGGGGTCTTGTCACCTGGGGGTCGCTTGTCGAGGTTTCCTGCCATTGTCTTTTGATCCTTCCAGGGCCAGGTCGGGAGGAGTCCCAGACACCCAGCAGGCGTGGAGCCAGCCCTCAGGGAGGCCGGAGGGCCGATCGAAACCCATCGTCCCAGGGGAGTTCAGAGGTGCGATAGAAACTGCTCCTCCCTCTCTCATCCCCTGGACGCGTGATGTCCTCCAGCCGGAGTGGCACCTCTAGGCCCGGGTTGTGCTGGGGCCGGGCGGCCATCTTGGTGCATGAAGTGGGCACGCGTGCCCGGGGTGGCCGAAGGGAGAGAGGCCATGGACGGGGATGCCCGGGTCGCGTGTGTGTGTTCTGGTGGGAAGGATCGGCTGGGCCGTGTGCTTGGGGTCCCAGGTACCAGGTTAGGTAGTGCGAGGACAGGAAGAGCCATGCTAAGAGGCCGGGTCTAACACGCGTCCCCCCCAGCTGAAAGCCGGAGAGAACTACCCATCATCTTGGGGGGTTCTCTTCGCTGAGGCGGAAGAACCGGGAGAGGCCGTCAGCGTTGGCGTGGTTCGTACCAGGGCGATGTTCTACGGTGAAATCCATCCCCTGGAGGGAGATTGACCACCGCAGTAGCTTGGTGTTTTCTCCTCGCATCTGCATGAGCCATCGCAAGGGCCGATGGTCGGTTTGGACTTTGAAATGGGTGCCAAACAGGTAAGGGCGCAGCTTCTTGAGGGCCCAGACTACGGCAAATGCTTCGCGCTCAATGGTGCTCCACCTCTGTTCTCTGGGCAACAGCCGCCGGCTGAGGAAGGCGATGGGCTGGTCTAGGCCTTGGTCATTCACCTGGGACAGGACGGCTCCAATGCCATGCTCGGAGGCATCGGTCTGGACCACAAACTCCTTGGAGTAGTCGGGAGCCTGGAGGACGGGGGCCGTGCACATGGCCTTCTTTAGGGCATCGAACGCTTCCTGGCAGGCAGTCGTCCACTGCACCCTCTTGGGCTGTTTTTTGGATGTGAGTTCGGTGAGGGGGCCAACCAGGCTGCCATACCCCCGGATGAATCTTCGGTAGTAGCCAGTGAGGCCCAGGAAGGCTCGGACCTCCGTTTGGGTGGTGGGTGGTTCCCAGGCTAGGATGGCGTCGATCTTTGGCTGTAGAGGGGCGACCTGACCGCTCACGACCTGGTGCCCCAGGTAGACTACTGATCCTTGCCCAATCTGGCACTTGCTGGCTTTTACTGTGAGGCCTGCCTGGCGCAGGGCGGTTAGCACTCTCCGGAGGTGCTGGAGGTGCTCACTCCATCCGGAACTGAAAACGGCGATGTCGTCTAGATAGGCCGCGCTGAACTGTTCCAGCCCGGCCAGGACTCTATTCACCAGTCACTGGAAGGTGGCCGGGGCATTTTTCATTCCGAAGGGCATTACGCGGAAGCGGTAATGCCCATCTGGGGTGGAGAAGGCGGACCGCTCCTTGGCTCCCTCGGTGAGCGCAATCTGCCAGTATCCGCAGGTGAGGTCGAAGGTGCTGAGGAACCGGGCTGCCCCGAGTCGGTCAATGAGCTCGTCGGCTCGTGGAATGGGGTGGGCATCGGCTCGGGTCACGTCATTGAGCCCCCGGTAGTCCACACAGAACCGGAGCTCGGGGGCGACACCGGGGGCCGCTGCCTTCGGGACCAGGACCACGGGGCTGGCCCAGGGACTGTCAGATGGCTCGATCACCCCCATGGTCAACATCTTTGAGACTTCAGCTTGAATGCAGGACCGGACCCGGTCTGGGACCCGGTATGCTCGGTGTCTCACCGGCGGGCTGTCCCCGGTGTCCACGTCATGGACACACCAGTCGGTGACTCGGGGGATCAGGGAGAAGAGGTCGGCAAATTGTCCTAGTAGCTGGCGGCAGTCCTCTTGTTGCTGGGCAGTGAGAGCTGGGGAGAGGTTCACTCCCTCCACGGAGCCATCCTGCTCCTTGACACACAGGAGGTCCGGGAGGGGATCGGACTCCTCTTCGGCCCCGTCATCGGTGGCCAGCAGGAGGCTTAGTTCTGTCCGCACGAAGTGAGGCTTGAGGCGGTTCACGTGAAGGACCCGAAGGGGATCCCGAGGCGACTGGACGTCCACCAAGTATGTGACTTGACTCTTTCGCTCAATAACTTTGTAGGGCCCGGTCCACCTGTCCTGGAGGGCGCCTGGCTTCACCGGGGCCATGACCCATACTTGTTGGCCCGGCTGGAACTCGACCAGAGTGGCATTCTGGTCGTACCAGCGCTTCATCTCTTCTTGGCTTGTCTCTAGGTTGGCCTCGGCCAGTGCTCGGAACTTCCTGGTCTGGTTCCGGAGGGTCAGAACATAGTGGAACACATCTCGTGGGGTGGTCTGGGGTGCCGCCTCCCACCCTTCCTTAACCAAGCTGAGGGGACCTCGGACGGGGTGTCCATAGAGCAACTCAAACGGGCTGAACCCTAGGGACTTCTGGGGGACCTCTCGGTAAGCGAACAAGAGGCAGGGGAGCAGGACGTCCCACTTACGCCGGAGGGGCTCTTCTAGGCCGGTGATCATCCCTTTCAGAGTCCTGTTAAACCTCTCTACTAGGCCGTTCCCTTGGGGATGGTACGGGGTGGTGAACTTGTAGGACACTCCACATTGTTGCCACAGGGACGTCATGTACTTCGAGATAAAATTAGTGCCGCGATCGCTCACAACCTCGCGGGGAAAACCTACCCGGGAAAAGATCCCCATCAGGGCCCGGCCCACTACGGGGGCCGTGACAGTGCGTAGGGGGATCGCCTCAGGGTATCGGGTGGCGTGATCCACCAGGACCAGGATGAAACGGTGACCTTGGGAGGTGGGGGGGTCCAGTGGCCCCACGATGTCGATCCCGACACGTTCGAAGGGGTTACTGACGACCGGGAAGGGTTGGAGGGGAGCCTTGCGCTTCCCCCCACTCTTCCCACTAGCTTGGCACGTGGGACAGGACTTGCAGTGGGCCTCTACAGCTGCTCTCATTCTAGGCCAGTAAAAATGGGTCACGAGACGGCTGTAGGTCTTGTCTTGACCCAGGTGGCCGGCGAGGGGGACGTCGTGGGCTAAGCCCAGGAGGAAGTCTCGGAAGCGGAGGGGTACCACCAGCACCCGTCCGGATCCCAGCTCCACCGACTTCTGCTCACTGTATAAAATGTTATTCTCCCAATAAATTTGGTGCGTTCCAGTTTGGTCGCCTGCGGCTTGGCCCTCGGCCTGGCGCCGTAGTCCGACCAGGGAAGGACAAGTGGCTTGCTCCCGGCAAAACTCCTCTCGGGTGGGCCCGCCCTCGTGGCGCCATTGGGCTAACTCGGGTAGATCGCCCAACTCGGGGACCGGGGCGGTGTCGGACAGGGAGGGTTCGTCGCTGGCGACGGGCCCTTCCGATGGGGGAGGGCGGGAGGACCCTCGGTGGTTACTGCTCTGACTTCTTCGGTCGGGGCGTCTTCGACTTCTCCCAGGGGGGGGGAAGTCGGGCTGACATAGATCGGGTGGTGGCGCACACCCACTCGGGGAGCCCCATCATCTCTAGGTGGGCCTTGCGCTCGATGTGCTTCCAGGGAGAACTCTCCAGGTCGTTCCCTAAGAGGCAGTCGACCGGCTGGGAGGTTCTTACGGCCACCCTCAGTTTACCTATCACTCCACCTCACTCAAACGGCACCAGAGCTACCTGACACATACTCTCTCTAT
Source organism: Triturus cristatus (assembly GCF_964204655.1). NCBI lineage: Eukaryota > Metazoa > Chordata > Amphibia > Caudata > Salamandridae > Triturus > Triturus cristatus. The sequence goes on from NC_140588.1 coordinate 925,899,989, forward strand.
TATCTGCAGAAATTACCGAGCAAAAGACGTTGGGGAGGATCTGCTCCTCGGGGACTAAGTGCCTGAGGACACCGGTGATGCTGGCCCCGGTGTCCCGCAGGGCCTCTATTTGGTGGCCATTGATCTTGACGAGCTGCCCGTATTTCTTCGTGTTGGAGGGCAGGAGGCTACCAGGGACCATCTCCCTATCTCCCAGGGATACTAGGGCCATGGCTGCGGGTTCCCACTCCCCGGTTTCCTCAACCTCCTCCCCCAGAGCTATGTTGGCTATCTGTCTTGCAGGGGTGTTTTGGGTGGCCATGGGACATTCTGGGTCATGGGCGTAGTGCCCGGGCTTCTGGCAACGGAAACAAGTGACGGTTACCCTGTGTCCCCGTCTCCCGGGGGGGCCGGTTACTGGTGGGGGGGGGGCGCTGGGAAAGGTGGAGGTTGGGTCTTTGGGGGGCTAGGCTGGGACTCTCTCTGGCCTCCCTGGTTCCCCCCTCCTCTCTGACGGGGTGGTCCCTGACTGGCTCGGGGGTATTCTCCTACCATGCCCCGGGTGACCCGGGTGTTGGTCCAGCGGTCTGCTTCCACCGCCAGCTTCCTGGGATCGGTGAGTTTGCTGTCAAGCAGATGCTGGCGTAGTTCCACAAAGCAGTTCGCAGCCAGGTGTTCCCACAACAGGAGGTCGGTGAGTTCCTCAAGGGTGGTGACTTTGAGGCCCTTGACCCACCCATCGAAGGCCCGACTAAAAAAGTTTACATATTCCACCCAGGTGGTGCCCGGGATTTTCCTGCAGTCCCGGAATCGCTGACGGTACATCTCGGGGGTGAGACCGTACCTTGTGAGTAGAGCCTCTTTCATGTGGCTGTAGGAGGTCTGCAGAGAGAGGGGTAGGTCGAGCAGGGTGTCTCTTCCTTCGCTCAGAAACCGTCCCCACAACCCTGCCCCCCAGTCCTTCTGCGGGACCCGATGGGAGGTCATGGCGACCTCGTAGGCCCTGAACCATTGTTGAATGTCATCGTTTTTATAATATTCCTTGACCACGTCCTTGGGGATGTGGACCTTCTGCTCCGCTGGGGAGGTCGCCTCTCGGTTTCCCGGGGGCCTCCCTTCCTCGCTTCTGGCCTTGAGCTCGATTTCTTTCAAGCTGCGTTCGTGCTCTAGTTGGAGCTTCCTTCCTTCGTGTTCCCGTTGGAGCTTCTTCTCTTCTAGCTCGCCTTGCACGCGCATTTGCTCTACTGCTAGCTTTTTCTCCGCTAACTTTAATTCGCCTTCGATTTTGAGTTTAGCTAACTCGAGTTCGTGATTGCGGCTTCTCTCTCTGTCCGCGAGTTCTTCCGGGGATAGGCCCCCGTCTGGTACGATGCCTCGCACCTAAATGCTGCTGCTTTCGCCTTGGGGGGGTTCGGCCTCGTCGGGGCGCTCCCCCGTGTCTTCCGGGCGGGAGGCCCCGGCATCCACCCAGGCTTTCAGTGCTTTCTGCAAATCTTCCTTGGTGTTGAGACCGGTGGTAGCGATTCTAAGTTCTTTGCAGAATTGCTTTAGTTCTTTGTGTGTGTATTCTTCTAGTTGTTCCACCTGGAACACCCTGCTGGCGTTGGTTTCTGCGGGGATCATGGCGTTTCCTTCTGCCATCTTTGTCGGTAGTGCGTCCGTCGTTCACGGTACGATCTCTCGGTGATGGGCCCGAATCCCGTCGCTTGCCACCAATGTTAGACGGCGACCTCAGAGGAGCCCGGAAAGGGGGTCCTGACTACCCTGAGACCCACCCTCAAAGTATCGTAGCCGGGCACTGGCGGGAGACTCCTCAGGAGGAGAAATCTCGTATCGAGGATCGTACTTCTGGCACCCCGCGACACAGAAACACCACACCGTGTGTCTTTAGGAATCAATCTTTATCAAACAGGTTAGCACTGCAAATATGTACAAGGAGAGCACGGGCTCAATGAGTCTCGGAAGGGATAGGGGGTAGCGGGACAGTCTCTGGTAAAAAGGTTCAAGGCAAGGACGTACCCGGCGCACAGCTCACAATCCTCGAGCTGGGGGGTAGGCTGGTTGTCGTGGGGTCCGGCGGGACCGGTGGAGTCTGTGGAAGCCGCGAGTCACTCAGCGGGCTCAGGTACTAGTTCGGGGGTCTTACGATCTTCAGGGAGCCGCGAGTCACTCAGCAGGGCTCAAGCACAAGTTCGGAGGTCTTACGATCTTCGGGGAGCCGCGAGTCACTCAGCAGGGCTCAGGTACAAGTTCGGAGGTCTTACGATCTTCGGGGAGCCGCGAGTCACTCAGCAGGGCTCACGTACGAGTTCGGAGGTCTTACGATCTTCAGGGGGCCGCGAGTCACTCAGCAGGGCTCAGGTGGTTCTAAGTTCCAGGAGCCGCGACCGCGTCAGCAGGCTCTCGTTGTTCCAGCGTCGAATCTGCCGGACAGTCCCAGAGCACCCCTTGTTATAGGTCGACCCCTCTTTGATGTCCGGAGTCTGTGCAGGCAGGGGTCTTGTCACCTGGGGGTCGCTTGTCGGGGTTTCCTGCCATTGTCTTGTGATCTTTTCAGGGCCGGGTCGGGAGGAGCCCCAGACACCCAGCAGGCGTGGAGCCAGCTCTCAGGGAGGCCGGAGGGCCGATCGAAACCCATCGTCCCAGGGGAGTTCAGAGGTGCGACAGAAACTGCTCCTCCCTCTCTCATCCTCTGGAAGCGTGATGTCCTCCAGCCGGAGTGGCGCCTCTAGGCCCGGGTCGCGCTGGGGCCGGGCAGCCATCTTGGTGCATGAAGTGGGCACGCGGGCCCGGGGTGGCCGAAGGGGGAGAGGCCATGGACGAGGATGTCCGGGTCGGGTGCGTGTGTTCTGGTGGAAAGGATCGGTTAGGCCGTGAGCTCGGGGCTGCAGGTACCAGGTGAGGTGGTGCGGGGACCAGTAGAGCCATGCTACGAGGCCGGGTCCAACAATCTGCCATTGGAACGTGGTGGTCTGGCTCTCCCAAATTTTTATTTATATTACTCAGTCTCGCTGTTTCAATCAATGGGTGTTTTGATTTGGGGTAAGATGGCTGTGCTGGATCCCGCTTTTTCTCCGTCGATTTACGAGTGGTGTTTGGGAAGTTCAGCACAAGGGTTACTTTTAAAAGTGTTAGAGCCAAGCTACTACAAAAAGACAAGGTTCAAAATTATTCAGGCGGCTTACTCAGTCTGGAAGAGGTTTCGTAGATTGTTATCTATTCCTAGCATTATACGGTATACACCTTTAGACTCAACGGTTCTATCCTCTGTTGTGTTTCAGGATTCTGTTATGTGTAGGTGGTCACAGCTTGGTATTAGGTTAGTAGGAGATCTGCTGGAGCAGGGCGAGATGGTAACTTTTTCATCATTGCAAGATAGATTTGAGGTTGGAAAGGTGGATTTCTTTAAGTATTTGCAACTAAGAAGCGCTCTACAGGCCGCAATTGCGGGGGGAAATGTTACCCTTCACAAATCCGGATTTTGGATCTAATAAGAGGGAAATGTAAAATAGGGCAATTATATGTGGAGCTCATGTTAAAACAAACGGATGATCTGGCTAGGCAGGAGGCAATATGGGAGGAGAAAGTGTCGATAATCAACTTGGATCTGCAGCTGGTAATGCGAACTGCCAGTTCTATCTTGCTTTCTGGTAGTCTCAGAAGCCAATCATACATGGCTATGTTTAATCTGTACTATACGCCAGCAAGGATAGCCAAGTGGAAGGCTGGTAAGGGGACTAACTGTTCAAGATGTGGACTCTATGCAGCAGACTCGCTGCATATGTTCTATTCCTGCCCTGTTCTACAGCCACTTCTTCGGGATATTGAATGGTTTTTGTCACATTTTTTGGGTATACCAATTACTGTCACGGCGTCTCTGGTTTTGTTCGGAATAGAATTCAGTGCAGATCCGGGTAGGCAGGTGTCATCCAATAGAGGATTTAAGTTCATCTGTATGTCAGTCTTGAGGTCTTGTATAACATCACAGTGGCTGGATTCTGAGCCTCCCGCATTTACAAGCTGGAGGGCAAAACTTGTTGCTATATATAATACGGAATGGGCATTATATAAACTGAAAGGGATTACAAAAAAAAAGCTGGGGGCAGCTATCTGGGAGCCGATTAGAACTTGGATACAGCAATGATATTTACTAATGTATTACTGTCTGGACTGTTTTTTTCTCTTTTTTTTTTATTTTTATGCCAAGAAATTCGAGATGTGTAGATGTGTATATTTTGATTTTATATGTTTTTTTCCTTATGCAATTCTCAGGTATAAATAATGGTCTGTAAATAATGAATTGTGTTGCTGAATCGGGAAAAAAAATTCAATAAAGATTAAAAAAAAAAAGCCTCTGCCAAACCTCTGGGGACTGTGGACTCTGTACACCCTGTACCTATTTGGGAACAGTATATACAGAGCCACTTACCTACACAACCTTGACCCGAGGGCAGAGGAAGAACCGGAGCCTTTTTCTTCGACAAATGTTGGGGCGGGGGGGAGGGGGGAGTGTCTGTACTCACGGTACCCTGACCTGGTGTCACTTGCTCTTGTTCTTCCATGTCGGAGTCTGTTTCCCCCCTCTTCTTCGGCTACTTTTGTGTGGAATTCTTCCTGGTCGGAATATTCACCGAAGATATCCGGTGCGGAGCCACTTTGTTGGTGCATTTCGCGACGTCGATCCCGACAGTCAGGCAGCGTCTTCTTGGATCAGAACGATCAGCATACATTGCAGTCTTGTTAGTAGTGTTCCGTGGATAGACAGATATTGCACAATTTGTGCAAGTTGCTGTGAGGAAACTTAGAGCTACAACCGGGAAAGAATTTGAATGGAGTCCGTTCCATCGACTGCTAGCGAACCAGACGCAGGTAGGCCCAATGGCCCTTCACGAATCTTCCAATCAAAGACTATGACTCTAAACAATACGCGGAGAATGGGAAACCCTATCGCGAACAATACTGTCGAGGGTAGTGGATTGCGTGTCGAGGGGAACACGAGAAACGGTGTCCAACCGGAGTGCCGCAATTCACATCCGAACCAGATGGCGGAAAAAAACATTCTAACAATAGAGTCGAGGTCCATGCGAACTATCACTGAAAGGAGGAGTCACCTGTCCTGTGACTGGAAAATACTTCTTCGAAGAAAAACAAAGTGCAAACATCCGGACCCAACTCTAGATGGCAGGCTATGCAAAGCATGCGATCTGCAGCTCACATGCCTCGCACATACCTAATTTAAGGCGTTAAGGGCGTGCAGGGTAGTAGCCAATGGGCTACCTATCCCTAGTGTCTCTACACTCCCTATATGACCACTTCCTTTTTGGCAGTGGGCATAACGCTGTCCCAGAATTCCTAAGTTTGCCATCACAAAGATGGTAGACTCTGAAAAGTCGTATCCACTATAGGTTAGGCCACCTCAGGGGTGGTACTAGCCTGGAGGTCGGCATACTTACCTGCTTACTCATTTTCCCAGACTGTCCAGGTGCCAAAAGCCTCTGGACAAAGGGGGTCAGCTTCCCATCCAGTGAGGGGAGGCAGATTCATATTTCAAAGGTGGGGCATCTTTGAAGCGCCTCTGTATTGAAATGCCAATCAGAAGGTCATCCTGAGGGAGGAGGTGTGAACACCTTCTTCCCGTGTTATGTTATGTTAAGCAGTTTTATAGAGCGCAACAGCTGCCTCAGCTAAGAGGCGTTCCAGCGCTAAGCAACAACAGAGCAGTACGCAAAAAACGATCAAGGCCTACGAGGGCGGAAACAGGAATGTCTTGATTGCTTTCCTGAAATGGAGATGGTTAGTAAGCTCCCGAATGTGAATTGGCAAAGAGTTCCACAGCAGGGCCGCTCTATGCCGGAAGGAGCGTCCGCCAGCGCGGGCTTTCCTCACCCGGGGAACCACTACTTGACATTGTCCCATAGAACGAAGTGATCGTGTGGGAATTTAAGGTAAAAGGAGGTCGGACAGGATATAGGGGGATGCCAGCTTCAGAATTTTAAAGGCAAAAAAGAGTGCCTTAAACTCAATGCGTCTGGCTACCGGTAGCCAGTGAAGGCGACGAATAGCACTGGTCACTGAGCAGGTTCTACGCAGGCCCAGGAGAGATCTGACAGCCGCATTCTGGACTCTCTGTAGCCTCTGTATTTCAGATTTATTTATTCCTAAATACAGTGAGCATAATCGAGCCTTGACAAAATCAGGGCCTGAATAATGGTCTGCCTGGTTGTAGCATCAAAAAAGGCCAGAATAAGTTTAAGCCCACGTAGCAGATCAAAACAAGTGCCTGCCACCCTCTTCGTCTGGATCTGAAAGTTAAGTGATATGTCCATCCAAACCCACAAGTTCTTTACTACCGGCTTGGGGGTAGGTGCCGTGCCCAGACTGGCAGGCAGGCTGTGTTTGACTTCCTGAGAGCAGTGGCCCTCACCATGGGAGATCAGAAACCTGCCTTGGGTGGCAGGCAGGCAGAGAACAGTCTGCCAACACACCAGCGGCTGGAAGGTATTCATGGGGCACTCCTAAGGTGCTCTCTATGTGCATGTACTCACAAACCCAGCACTGGAATCAGGGTGGGTTTTTGAAGATGTTTGAAACAAAATATCCCTATTTTCAGTATAGTCATCATGTAGCTTGGGAACTCGTTTTTACCAGTGTCCAGCACATGGGTTCAAATGGATCACCTGTACTGGCAGCAATGGAACTGCCAAGCGCAGGGGCATACATGCTCATGCAGATATGTCCTCACAGATAATATAAGGCACCCTGCCTTAGGGCTGTAAGGCCTGCTGTAAGGGTGACTTACAAATATTGCATGCAGTAGTAGGAGACATGGCATACAGGGATGTGTGACATGTCAAATGTTCACTTTTTTCTTCACCAAAACACGCAGTCTGCCCCTGTGGCCCCTCTTTAGTACCTCGGTACCAGGGGTAACGTTTACTAGGGACTTACAGAGAGTGGTAAAGGTATTGCCTAATCGGGAAATAATTGTACAGGTTTGGAGAAAGAAATCTGGAAATGGGGACCTGGTTAGCAGGAACCCAAGTGCACTTCCAGTCAAATCACATCATGTATGAAGCAAAACAAAAGGGGGGGGGGGGGGGGGTGACCATGTCAAAAAGGGGAACATCTCTACACCACTCTTCAACTGAATAACCAAGGTAATGGCGAAGACCCAATGGCAAAATGGAAGCTGAGCTACACATGACCTTTATCACTGTGGAATGTTTATGATCCAAGAAGCCCAAGTTTCATTTGAGGTTGGACCAGGTCAGTTCCTCCATCACACTAAGCTAGCACGAACAGCAAGGGAGATTGGACAGATTTCCTATATGCACCAGCCCCAATAAGGACACTGGAAGCAATCTGTGAGAAAGAGCCTCTTTTGACATGTTTAGCCCCCACTTTTTGCCTGGTAGTATTGTGGCGATTGATTGTAGTGCACAGGGTACCTGCCAAACAGGCCCCCTGTGCCAATGCTTCTTTCCTAAAACATATTTCCAATTGGCACTTCTGCCGCCCCCCCCCCCCCCAAATAAGTCCTTAGTATGTGCTAAATCACCCCTCTAGCAGGCCTAACAGCCCTAAGGCAGGGTGCACTATACCACAGGGGAGAGTATCTTCATGAGTAGATATGCCCCTACAACACTTAAAACAATTCTTAAACATTATAAGTTCCAGGAAAGTCATGGGCTGGAAACTCGACAACTCAAGTTCCCCAGCACCATGATGGCTTTACTGAAACCATGAGTGTTTGGTACCACACAGCTCCTTGTAATAAATCCACCCTGATGCCAGTGTGAGATTTATTAAAACATGTACTCAGGTGCCCCCTGAAGACTACCGACCCAGGTGTGGTCAATGACTGGCTTTAGACAGCTTGCCACACACAGACATGTTTCTGGACCCCTGGGTGGAGAGCCTCTGCTCTTTTTATTTTTCAAACCTATTTTATTACATTTGTATAGTACCACTTGGGCGAACGCATGACATAATCCAATTGAAGACTAAATATTGGTAAGTTACCAGACATGGGAATATCAATGACTGGCTTTAGACAGCTTGCCAGACACAGACATGTTTCTGGACACCTGGGTGGAGAGCCTCTGCATTCTTTATTTTTTAAACATATTCTATCACATTTTTATAGCACCACTTGGGTGAACGCCCGACATAATCCAATTGAAGACGAAATTAAGTTACCAGACTTTCCCACCACAACCGCATTGGCAAGAATATTTCGATACAGTTTAATACCCAAAAGGAGAAAACAATACGTCATATATTACGACCCACAAATATCCCATGGAGGTGCTCTACGGGGATTGCGAGTGAAGAGGATGGAGGTCTATGCCCCGGTATGTAGCCCATCAAGACCATATTTTTCTGTGTTTTTGGGGTCATCCCCTCGCTTGAAATACCGCCATTTTCCACGCCCATACATTTGTCAAGCTCTTTGACACTTTCCTATTGTTGGTGGAGTGGTTTCTTCCCATAAATGAGCGATATCACGTTTGGCGATTGTGAGGGCAAGGAAGAGTGCTGTTTATATCGGTTCCCACCTATGTCCTCTGTGCTATGAAGCAGAAACAGCCTAGGATCGTGTGGAAGATCCCATGACAACACCTCTTTAAGGCAGGCCGATACACTATGCCAGAAGGGCTGTAATGCAGTGCAACTGCATACCGTATGAAGAAATGACCCCTCCTCCCTGTCGCAGCGTAAGCACTGAGGGGATGCAACAATTCCCATCTTCAAGACACAAAGACGTGTGTAATACACACAATGGACATATTTAAACGGAATAAGACCGTATCTTGAGGCTATCGCAGTGCACCGGGGACTTGCTATCGCCTCCACCCAATCATCGTCCATCAGGTCTAGGATGTCATCCTGCCACGCCGTCTTCATTTTATGGAGAGTCGTGGTGGAGTGTGTTGTCAGTGTTTGGTATATCTGTCGTATTTTCTGTGCACCTAGGTCGCCCTTAAAAAGGCAGCCTTCTAACTAGTGAAATTCAGGGAGGACGGCTAGATTTGCAAGTGAGGGGGTCGGAGCGTGGAGTAATTGGAGGTACCTGTAGAACTGGGTGTCATGGAGATGAAACTCCTCCTGTAATAGCTGAAAGAATTTTAGGGTGGTGCCCCACATAACGTCTCCTAACATAGAAATACCAATCCGGTCCCACTGGCGGAACTCCTTCAGTGCGACCACCTGGCGTGATCACTAAACAAAAACCTGCCACCAACCGCATGGTTTTTGTGTCTAAGTTTTCAACCAGATTTAGAAGCTTCCAAAAGGTGGTCAACAGAAGATGGGCACTTTTACAACATGAACCCGACTTTGGCAATTCATTTCAGGAACGTCCATTGTTTGCTTACATCAGAAGTCAGAACCTCAAGGAGCTTCTAGCAGCTAAAAAGAACAGATGCAAAATTAAATTTGCAGGCATGAAAAGATGTAATAACTGCATTGAAAGAAAGTAGCTCTGTATATACTGTTCCCAAATAGGTACAGGGTGCACAGAGTCCCCAGAGGATTGGCAGAGGCTAAAATTAGATATAACCTTACTCTAAAGTGGTAGCTTGGTCGAGCAGTAAGGCAGTATCAGAGGACAGTGTAAAGCATTTGTTGTACACACTCGGTCAGCAAATGGTCTCACACACTCAATAACTGAACTCAAGGCCAATGGTTTTATTTAAAAATATATAGTGGTTTTATTTTAGAACCAACAATAGGTATCAAAATATACTTTCTCAGAATGAGATGCTTTACTTAAATACTTCAATAGGCAATAGACTTTTGAATGCAATAGTTAGTTATTGCAATATGCAACACAATTTCAAACACAACAATACATGGAGTTCAATGGAAATTTCTAGTTAAATGCAATAGATTACTTTTTGGATTACTTTTCTTACCACAGGACTGGATCCTAGATTCAGTCCAGGGACATCTCCTGTAAACAGTGGAGTAAAAACGTTTTGGTTACAGTTGTGATTTTTAAGGAATATTATATTATTTTAAAACTTGACCAATGTTATCCTACGGGAGGAAATTCACTTAGCAGGTAAGTGGGGTTATTGTTACTTTTTCTAACTCAGTGTTGGATGCTGGATCCAGCACTGGGGCATCTCCTGTAAACAGTTGAAGGAATGTGTTTTTGTTATACAGACGATTTTTAACGAATATTTGTAAGTTTGCAAAATAGAAGAATTTCTGGCAAAAACCAGGCAATGTTATCCTATGGAGGAAAATCAAGTTAGTGTTAAGTACGGTTGTAATTACTTTGCAGGGTCAGTGCTGGGCACCAAGATCCAGCACTGGGATCCCTCCTGATAACAGGTGAGTTTTCGTAATTCGGCTGATTTTAGATGACTATTTTAAAGTTTCAAAACTCGACACTAGGAAGAATTTCCAAGTGAAACCAGTCAATGTTACCCCTATGGAAGAAAAGTGAGTTATCGGCCTTTGGGTAAGTACTCGACTGGCAGAGTTAAGGTTCTGGGCATAGACTCAGGGGTCTCCCAGGGTCAGGTAAGTACAGTTGTTACATCATCAGCGGCACAGGGGCAGCCGGGTGCAGAGTGAGTTAGGCCCAATGTTATCCTATGGGAGGCAGGGGGCCTTTGGTTGGTGGCTGCTGGCTAGCAGGCCACGCGGCTGTGGGAGCTGGGCTCCTGGTCACTTGCTCAGGACAAATGGGGGAAGTAGATTAGAGTAGAGGTTGCACTGCCAGGGGCACTCGGGCGGCTCGGTGCAGGGTGCTTTTGAGCCGTCGGGCGCTCAATGGAGAAGCTCAAGTACGAACAAAGGCAGCAAGCTCGGGAACGAAGATTCTACAGGTGCGACCACCACTTCGAGAGGTAAGTTGGGTAGTTGGATGATAGGTAGGCAGCCAGGAGTTGGGCATAGGGGGCCGAAGGGCGCAAGGTGCAGGGGTGCCTTTTGGCGTCGGGAAATCTTACCCTCTGCCTGTCGCAGTTGGAGGGGTCTCTGGTTCTGAGGCTGCAGGCATCGTCGGGGGGGATGTCTTTGTGGTCTTTGTTCACTGCAGCACAGGCAAGGCTTGGCGGGTGCAGATTGTGCAGGGTTCGCGGTTCCTGGCTGATGCCAGGGGCTTTTTACTTGCTTTGAGCTGTACCACTGCTTGTGGGAGTCCCAGGTAGTTAGAGTCACAAGGCAGTCAGAACCTTTTGAGGGTTGCTGACCACTGGAGACGCCGGGGTTTAGCAGGAGCAGGATCGAGGGTCGACAGGCCTATAGGGCTGGGACCAAATCAGTTGGTGTCTTCCTCTTGTTAGCAGCTGTGCGGCAGGTCTTCTCGTTTCTGGTTTCGGAATCTGGATCTGAGGAAGGAAGGTTCAGGGTGCCCCTAAATACTAAATTTAGGGGCGTTACAGGTAGGTAAAGGGCAGGGAGCAAAGGGTCCCTTCCCTGGGGTGGGTGCACCCCATATCCTGCCACTCTCCTGTTGGAAGGGGGCAGTAGCCTAGTCCTGATTGGGCAGGGCTTCCCATCTTCAAGATGGCGAGAGCCCGGAGATGTGCTTCAACTCGCCTCCCCCACCTGAGGGGCGGGGTTGGCAGAGGCTGGCACACCCCCTTTTCTTCCTTGGGGTTTCCGGCCAGTCTTCCCGCCAGAGTGGGGGTCAGAACCGGTAGGGGCCAGTTGCTCAGTACAGCAAGTGGCCTGGAGAAGCTCACAAAGGCGGCATGCCTTTGAAGCTTCCCCTGCCCATCTGGGGGAGGAGACCTAGCACCTCGCCCAGGATGTGCATTGTTGCAGGCCCAGGAGAGCGGATGGCTCCCTACCCAGGGGCCCAGCAACATGTCTGCTGTGTGGCAGCCTAGGCAGCCCCTCAGACAAGACGTGGATTGTAGGTTAGGTTCAGGGGGGGATCTCTAAGATGCCCTCTGGCATCAGTGCGGGTTTAATGTGCTGAGAAGTTTAATACCAAACTTCTCAGTCTTCAGTGTAGCCATCATGGTGCTGTGGAGTTCATGTTGACGATCTCCCAGCCCCATATACTCTTAAAAGGCAGTACTGCACTTACAGTGCCCAGGAATGGACCTGTGTACTGTAGGGGCACAGGGCTCATGCACCTGTACCCACACCACTGGCATGGGGCACCCAGCTAGAGGGGTGGCTGATGTATGCCAGGGCAGTGTGTGTTGTGGGCATGGCACACAGGGGTGTGTGCCATGTTTACTCTCTGTTTTGTTGTGCACCTAGACACCCAGCCTGCAAAGCCAGTGTGTGTGTGTCAGGGTACCGGGCCTCTAAGGGTGGCACAATAAGTGCTGCAGCCCTTATGGGCCTTCTCTGGTCACAAGGCCCTGGGTACCTAGTGTACCAGGGGCTGACATGTGGCCCGAGATGCCAATTGGGTTTAGGCTTCAACACAGTTTTAGGGAAGGAACATAGGCCCTGGGTACCTGATTGGCAGGAGAACAGGGCACACTCAGTCAAAATACATAAGCCAATCAGCAAAAAGTGGGGGAATACCATGCAAGAAAGATGGCACTTTCTCACATGCATCCATTGTAACATAATGCTGCAGAACTTCATCACGCATCCTAGAACTGGAGAAAAAAATCATCCTCAAACACACCGATATGCAACACCACCAAGGTGATTTATTGCATCAAATGCCTCTGCGAATCTCTCTTTATAGGGAAATCTGAAAGAAAAATTTAAATCAGAATTTTAGAAAACAAAAGTATGATCCTGACCAAAAATACCAACTCTAACCTGGTAGTCCACTGGTTGGAACAATGCCACATTATAGCCCAAATCAGATTTCTAAATCTGGAAAAAGTACAACCCTGAGAGGGTTCAGATCCTAGCAAAATTCTGTGCCAAGAAGAAGTTTTTGGATCAAATAATTTAATACAATGATGCCATTTGGTCTCAATAACAAATTAGACTTAAAGTTGTTTTTATAAAGTTCACAACCACAGCAATTAGCCCAATGGCACGTGTTTATTATTTAACCTTCTATTTTCATTACCCAGAATAGGATAGTGCACACTCACTCATCCACACGTTCAGTATATTTCTACGCACGCTTAAAATTGTGGCATACATGTTTGAAGTTATGAACTTAGCATATCAAACATTTATGACCACCAGATCGTTCATGAATCTTATTATGCTCTATGTCAATTGTGAATGGGGGTGTGATGAGGACATTGATTATGTGATATGCTGTTCATTATTTGTGAAAAAACTATGTTATGAATAAGGATGAATGTCATCCCCATCACAGAATTTAATGACATCCCCTGGGTATAAGACCATTGTCGAGCGTGCGGTGTTATTCGTATGTTAACTTTCCTAAATTTAGTCATGTGGCTTTTTTGTAATCAACATGAGTCATCGGGTGCCCACGGCGTTGCTACGTAATTTTCACAACAGTAGAATTGGTTGTTTGTTAATCTATTGTTTTTGAGGTGATCCATTAGGTATTTATTCCAGCACATTTTAATTAGTCATACCGTTACTCTTTCAATTTTTTTTATTGGCACCCATCATGGATCCATTACCAACAGAGTTTTGTTTTTATTGATTTCTTTATGCACTTTGAAGTATTATTCATGGTGTTCTTCACATACGGCTTATGGTATCGACAACACTTCTCATTCGATTAGGAAGTTTCGTACATATCAATATGGCCGCTACAGTTGCGTAGGCGCACTGAACGTTGTATACTAGGGCGGACTTCGTATCATGTGACCGGTCTGAAAAAAGGCACGGTTACCGTTTTGCATATATTGAGAAGTTATGTTATGTTAAAAGAAATTTGTATAGCGCACGTACACCAGATGATTTCATGGCGCTAATTGTCGCAAGGAGACGCGGCGGGCGGGCTAGTTGTATGAGAGTGCGAACAGCTGTGTTTTAAGGGCCTTTCTAAAACTCAGTAAATTTTCCTGCGATCTGACGTCCAGAGGCAGCGAGTTCCAGAAGCCAGGTGCGAGGTACGAGAACCTACGCCCTCCCTGGCGTTTCAGTTTAATGGTCGGAGTAGCTAGTAGCATGAGGTTGCCAGACCGTAGGGTGCGACGTGGGATGTATTTCACAATCAGACTGCTGAGGAATTTGGGGCTCCTACAATGCAGAGCTTTGAAAAGAAGACAGCCGGTTTTAAAAGCTGCACATTGTGCGATTGGGAGCCAGTGTAGTTTAGCCAGCAGGGGGCTGGCAGAGTGCCATTTGGGTTGCTTGAATACAAGTCTGGCAGCCTGGTTCTGTACCAATTTCCTCAGCTGAAAGACGCATGAGGAAATTACGGACCCCACTTGTCCCCTGAGCGAATGATCGGAGTTCAATGTCACTCCAAGGCTTTTTACTGAGGGGGGAGTGGGAGGGGGGGGGGGGGGGGGAAGGAGGAGGTGGTCCAAGGTCAGCAGGCCAGAAATGAGGGCCCCACATGGTCGCGCTAGTTCCTGGCAAGATTAATTCAGTCTTGCCAGGATTAAGTTTAAGATGATTAAGATTCATGCAGCGCTGTATGTGAAGCATAATGGCTTGAAATTCAGAGGCTGAGTTTGGTCTGTCTAGTGTGAAAATAAGTTGAAGATCATCTGCGTAGTTGAAGGTCGTGACCTTCATATATTTTAAGGAGCTAATGAGGGGTCTGAGATAGAGATTGAATAAGAGAGGGGAGAGGGACGATCCCTGGGGGACTCCGCAGGAGGAGGCCATCCTGGGGGCGGTGAAGGTGCCTAGACGAATTGCCTGCGTTTTGTCTTCAAGGAAAGATTTGATCCAGTTGTAAGCGGGGCCTTGTATACCTGCCTGTTCGACGCGGGATAATAAGATGTGATGGTCCACCGTGTTGAACGCAGCCGACAGATCCAGGAGAATGAGGGCCTGGTGGATGCCTTTGTCCGCATTTGCTCGCAGGGTGTCTAGTACAGCAAAGATGACCGTTTCAGTAGAATGTGCAGGGCGGAACCCAGCTTGATTGGTTTCCAAGTGGTCAGACTGTTCGATGAAGTTCGAGAGGGACTTAGTGACGTGGGCCTCAAGAATCTTTGCTAAGAAGGGAAGCAAAGAGATTGGGCGATAGTTGGAATGATTCAGAGGGTCAGCCCCAGGTTTTTTTAAATAGTGGGACCACTATCGCATTCTTAAAAGCAGAGGGAACCTTGCCTTGGGAAAGGGATTCATTTAAGAAGGGGAGTACAACATGAGGGAAGATGGACAGAGCCTCTTTTAGAATGTGTGGGGGACACCAATCGTTGGGGGAGCCAGATTTGACTCGAACTAGCAGTTCTGGTAAGATCTGGTGGCATAAGGCAGGAAAATGATCCAAGGTAAAGGGATTAAGTGTGACCAGATCATTGTTGTCTTTGCGGCATATGACGGGAATGCTGGCTGTTGGACCCGGCCTCGTGGCGTGGTTCCGAACCCTCCGGCCAGACTAAACGGGGGCTACCCGAACCCTTCGGGGTCCCCCCTGGATTGTACTCCGCTACCCTCCAGCCGTCACGATGAGACGCGACCCGGCCCCTGCGAAGCCCTGACCTCAAGGCGCCAAGACCTGACCGGAGGGGGTCGAGTGGCCACTCCACAGATTCCGGAGGAGGAGAGTTTCGATGGGGCCTCCCACCGTCCCCCGACGCTTGGTTGCGATCGCCCTCCGGCCTCCCTGGGGCTGGCTGCACCCCCCCGCTAGGTGTCTGGACGCTCCTCTCCCGGCCCCTCCGACCTCCCCAGGCGCGAGGGTCCGGACATCAAAGGGCTCCAGACCTATATCTGGGGCAGCCCAAAACCAGGACGGCAGTTGTATCCTGGAGTCCAGAGCCCTGCTGATCGGATCGCGGCTGACCCTACGGAGAGAAACTCATTACCTGGAACTGAGAAACTCGAGCCCTGCTGACTGCGTCGCGGCTCCCCCTTGCTGAGAAGAAGACCCTAACGGAACATCAGGGCCCTGCTGACATCGTCGCGGCCCATCCTTGCTGAACTAACTATCGGAGCCCTGCTGACCTTGTCGCGGCCTGACCTCGCAGAAACAACCACCGGAGCCCTGCTGACCTCGTCGCGGCTCGACCTCACCAAAGCGACCCCTCGAGCCCTGCGGACGACGTCCTGGGCTGATACCGAGACTGTCCCGCTACCCCCCTTCCTAACCCAACCCTGAGACTCTTTTGGATCCCTTGATCCGCCTGTAAATATTGCCACGAAGACCTACCCTTAATCCTGATAAAAGACTTGTGAGCATTGATACCCTGGTTGTGTCCCTTTGTGGTGGGGGGGGGATTACTTGGCTGTACGATCCTAGGAGAAGGACCTCGCCCAGGAGGCTTCTCAGCGGCGCTCGGCTACTTCCCTACGGAACGGTGCCTCTCGGGGTGGTCAGTCCGACACTATCTGACTCCCCGGAGGTCGCCCTTCTAACATTGGTGGCCAGCGGTGCGATCCGAGCCCGACGCAAATCGTACATCGAGTAATTCACCCACTACCTACCCAGACACAGAGTAATTATGAGCAACCAAGAGACAACCCCAACCGCGGAGTTCCAACAAGAACGGTTGGAGGAATATACCCATAAGGAGCTAAAACTGTTTTGTAAAGACAAAGGCATCGCGACCACCGGATTAAACACAAAAGAAGACCTGCAAAAAGCCCTAAGGGCCTGGGTAGAGCCCGAAGCGGCTTCCCGCCAAACCGAAGAAAACCCGGTGCCAAGCGTGCACCAGCAACCAGCCGCAGCCCCAGCAGATGGGAGAAGAACTAGAATGGAGACCGGCCTCTCCCCGGAAGAGATGCGAGAACGGGAGAGGGTCCGGACCCACGAATTATAGCTCGCCCGACTCCGCCTGGACGGCGAACTCCTACTAGCAGAAAAGAAATTGGCGCTAGAGCAACTGCGGTTGCAAGAAGAAATAGAGGAGAAGAAGCGGCACCGAGAACTGGAAGAGAGGAGGCTAACCCTCGAGCATGAGCGGGGCCTTAAAGAACTTGAAATTAAGTCCAAAAATGGAGAGACTGGCGCCCCCGGGAACAGGGACAACCCTCCGACGGCCGAGGCGAAAGTACGTATTCCCAAGAATGTCGTCAAAGAATACTACAAGAACGACGACATCCAACAATGGTTCAAGGCCTACGAGGTAGCCATGACCGCCCATCGGGTACCCCGGAAAGATTGGGGTGCCGGCCTATGGGGACGGTTCCTCAGCGAAGGCAGACACCCCCTGCTACAGCTCCCTGACGCAGTGATGACCTCTTATGACCATATGAAGGAGGCCCTGCTCACCCGCTATGGCCTCACCTCAGATGTACCGCCAGCGCTTCCGGGACAACAGGAAGCTCCCTGGTACCACCTGGGTGGAATACGTAGACTTTTTCAGCAGAGCCCTGGAAGGGTGGATCAAGGGCAGCAAAGTCACCTCCTACGAACAGCTGTTCGACCTCATTGTATGGGAACACCTCTCCAACAACTGCTTCATTGAGCTGAGACAGCACCTCCTCGACAGCAAGCTGACCGAGCCGCGGAAGCTCGCCGCCGAGGCCGGTCGATGGGTGAACACCCGGGTCCCTCGGAACTCGATGGGGGAGTACCAACGGAACAACCCGGGGGCCCCCCGCCAGCGCGGCGGAGGAGGGGGATCGAACCGGAACAGAGACTTTCCAGCAGGGCCGCCCTGGAGTCCTTCCCGGGAACCGCCCCCGAACCGCACGTCCCCGTCCCACGCCCGAAGAGGGCCCCCCCCCCCCAGCCCGACCAGCGCCTCGAGCGACGGTAACGTGCTACAACTGCCAACAGCCAGGACACTATGCCAGTGACCCGACCTGCCCCGTGAACCGACGAACCGGGACCACCGTGCCACCCCCCGCCAGTTGGCGGCCACGGCCCTGGGAGAAGGGAGAGGAGATGAAGAGAACGACGACGCAGAGCCAACCGAATGGGAACCCGCCGCCATGACCTTGGTATGCCTGGGCAGCCGGGAAATGGTGCCCCGGGCTCCCATCCCGAGCAACACCCAGAAGTATCAACAGTGGGTCACCATTAATGGACGCCGGGCCGAAGCCCTCCGCGACACCGGAGCCAGCGTGACAGCCGTCCGCTGCCACTTGGTGACCCCCGAACAGATCATGCCTAATGTACTGTGCCCCGTCCAGTCGGCAGACAACACCGAGAGCTTGTGCCAGATGGCCCGGATTCCCTTCGAGTGGGGGGGGGGGGGGGGGGGGGGGGGGGGGGAGGTGAAGGTCGGGCATGCTGAAGGTGACCGTCCGCGATGACGCCCCCGTAGACTGCCTCCTGTGGAATGACCTGGAAAGTTCCCCCTGGGCCCATGTCGAGCGCCGAGAGCATCTGGGAATGATGGCACTGCCCGAGTGGGTTTGCGCAACCACCCGGTCCACGACCGCCCGGGCCCTCCAGCCGAGCACACCTGCTCCCCCCGAAGAGCCGGAGTAGCCCGAACCGCCACCCCCTCGGTCGAAGAAGCTGACGCTCAGTCCGGGCCGCCAGAAGTCCCCCCGGACGAGGTCGCCGCGCTCGGCGATCTACCCCGAACTCGCCCAATGGCGCCAAGAAGGTGGCCCCACCAGGGAGCAGTTCCGCCAAGAACAGAAAACCTGCCCCTCCCTCGAAGGGACCCGACAGCAAGCAGCCGCCCAGGCCACCGGAGAACAAATGGGGACCCACTGGGTCTATTGGGACAATGACCTCCTCTACAGCGAGCAGAAGACCGCAGAACTGGGGGCCAGCCGAGTGCTGGTGGTCCCCCTCAGATTCCGAGACGTCCTCCTCAATCTGGCGCATGACGTGCCCCTCGCCGGGCACCTGGGGCAAGACAAAACCTACAGCCGCCTGGTGACCCACTTCTACTGGCCCCGAATGCGGAAGGACGTGGACAACCATTGCCGCCCCTACCCAACCTCCTGAGAACCTCCGAAAAAGACTGCTCCGTAGAGGGAGTCATCCTCTCCGCCACCCTGACTGCAGAGCAGCGCCAAGAGTGTCAAGGACTGCTGCATCACTTCGCTGCTCTCTTCTCCCTCACTCCCGGAGTCACCCGATGGTGCGTCCACAACGTCGACACCGGGGACAGTCCCCCCCGTGCGACACCGAGCCTACCGAGTCCCCGACCGGGTGCGGGCCTGCATCCACGCCGCGGTCTCCAAGATGTTGGCCCTGGGGGTCATCGAGCCCTCCGACAGTCCCTGGGCCAGCCCTGTGGTCCTGGTGCCGAAAGCTGCCGCCCCGGGCACTACCCCGGAGCTCCGGTTTTGCGTGGACTATCGGGGATTAAATGCCGTCACCAAAACAGATGCCCATCCCATTCCTCGGGCAGATGAACTGATCGACCGCCTAGGGGCAGCCCGCTACCTTAGCACCTTTGACCTCACCGCCGGATACTGGCAGATCAGGCTCACCCCGGGCACCCAAGAGCGTTCCGCTTTCTCCACCCCCGATGGCCACTACCACTTCCGAGTGATGACCTTCGGCATGAAGAATGCCCCGGCGACCTTCCAAAGACTAGTGAACAAGGTACTGGCCGGCCTAGAAGCGTTCAGCGCCGCCTACCTGGATGATATTGCGGTGTTCAGCAGCCACTGGGCCGAACACCTGAGGCACCTCTGGGAGGTTCTGACCGCCCTCCAAAGGGCCGGGCTCACAGTAAAAGCCAGCAAATGTCAGATAGGCCAAGGATCCGTAACCTATCTGGGACATCAAGTGGGGAGCGGCCATGTGGCTCCCCTCCAGCCAAAGATCGACGCAATCGTGGCCTGGGAGCCCCCAGCCACCCAAACCGCGGTGAGGGCCTTCCTGGGACTCACGGGCTATTACCGGCGGTTCATTAAGAACTACGGAAGCATTGTGGGCCCCCTCACGGAGCTCTCCTCAAAGAAACAACCCAAGAAGGTGCACTGGACGCCCCTCTGTCAGGCGGCCTTCGAGACCCTCAAGACAGCAATGTGTACCGCCCCCGTGCTACAAGCTCCCGACTACAACAAAGAGTTCGTGGTACAGACTGATGCCTCGGAGTACGGAGTCGGGGCTGTCTTGTCCCAAGTGAACTCTGAGGGGATTGACCAGCCAGTGGCCTTCATCAGCCGGCGCCTGCTGCCCCGGGAGCAGAGATGGAGCACCATCGAACGGGAGGCCTTTGCCGTGGGCCCTCAAGAAGCTCCGGCCCTACCTCTTCGGCACCCACTTCCGGGTCCAAACCGACCACCGGCCCTTGCGGTGGTTAATGCAGATGAGAGGCGAGAACCCGAAGCTGTTGCGTTGGTCCATCTCTCTGCAGGGGATGGACTTCACTGTAGACCATCGGCCCGGCAGCGACCACGCCAACGCCTACAGCCTGTCCCGCTTCTTCCGCCTCAGCGAGGAGAACACCCAAGAAGATGGGTGACTCTCCCTACCTTCAGCTGGGGGGGGGGGGGGGGGTTGGGGAAAGCCTGTTGGACCCGGCCTCGTGGCGTGGTCCCGAACCCTCCGGCCAGACTAAACGGGGGCTACCCGAACCCTTCGGGGTCCCCCTGGATTGTACTCCGCTACCCTCCATCCGTCACGACGCGACCCGCCCCCGGCCTCGGTCCCCGCGAAGCCCTGACCTCAAGGTGCCAAGACCTGACCGGAGGGGGGTCGAGTGGCTTCTCCACAGATCCCGGAGGAGGAGAGTTTCGATGGGGCCTCCCGCCGTCCCCCGACGCCTGGTTACGATCGCCCTCCGGCCTCCCTGGGCGCTGGCTCCACCCCCCGCTGGGTGTCTGGACGCTCTTCTCCCGGCCCCTCCGACCTCCCCAGGCGCGAGGGTCCGGACATCAAAGGGCTCCAGACCTATATCTGGGGCAGCCCAAAACCAGGACGGCAGTTGTATCCTGGAGTCCAGAGCCATGCTGATCGGATCGCGGCTGACCCTACGGAGAGAGACTCATTACCTGGAACTGAGAAACTCGAGCCCTGCTGACTGCGTCGCGGCTCCCCCTTGCTGAGAAGAAGACCCTCACGGAACATCAGGGCCCTGCTGACATCGTTGCGGCCCGTCCTTGCTGAACTAACTATCGGAGCCCTGCTGACCTTGTCGCGGCCTGACCTCGCAGAAACAACCACCGGAGCCCTGCTGACCTCGTCGCGGCTCGACCTCACCAAAGCGACCCCTCGAGCCCTGCGGACGTCGTCCCGGGCTGATACTGAGACTGTCCCGCTACCCCCGTTCCTAACCCAACCCTGAGACTCTTTTGGATCCCTTGATCCGCCTGTAAATATTGCCACGAAGACCTACCCTTAATCCTGATAAAAGACTTGTGAGCATTGATACCCTGGTTGTGTCCCTTTGTGGTGGGGGGGGATTACTTGGCTGTACGATCCTAGGAGAAGGACCTCGCCCAGGAGGCTTCTCAGCGGCGCTCGGCTACTTCCTTACAGAACGGTGCCTCTCGGGGTGGTCAGTCCGACACTATCTGACTCCCCGGAGGTCGCCCTTCTAACACTGGCTTTTATAGTGGATATCTTATCCAAGAAGTATGAGTTCAGGGAGTTACAAAACTCCTGAGTAGATGGCTGATCGGGGTGAGTTCTGTCTGAATTACATAGATCGTCGATTATGGAGAAGATCTCTTTAGATTTATTTTGAGCGTTGAGAATTTTGGCAGAAAAGTGTGTGGCTTTTGTGAGAAAGTACCATCTTTCTTGCATGGTATGCCCCCACTTTTCGCTGAATTGCTGAATGTACTTTGACTGAGTGTACCCTGGACTCCTGCCAATCAGGTGCCCAGGGCCTATGTTCCTTCCCTAAAACACACAAACTCCCAATTGGCAAACCCTGGCCACATGTCAGCCCCTGGTAAATGGTACCCTAGGTACCCAGGGCATTGTGACCAGAGAAGGCCTCTAAGGGCTGCAGCACTCATTGTGCCACCCTTAGAGGCCCTGTACCCTTACACACACACACTGCCTTTGCAGGCTGGGTGTCTGGGTGCAGGACAAAACAAAGTCGACATGGCACACATCTCTGTGTACCTTGCCCATCACCTACACTGCCAAGGCATATATCAGCCACCCCTCTGGCTGGGTGCCTTATGCCAATGGTGTGGGCACAGGAGCAGGAGCCCTGTGCCCCTACAGTACCCAGGTCCATTCCTGGGCACTGTAAGTGCAGTGCTGCCATTTAAGAGTACATGGTGCTGAGAGCTCGTCAAACACGAACTCCACAGCACCATAATGGCAACACTGAAGACTGGGAAGTTTGTTATCAAACTTCTCAGCACATTAAACCCACACTGATGCCAGTGTGGAATTGAATGTACCAAGCACCCCAGAGGGCATCTTAGAGATGCCCCCTTACAACTAACCTACAATCCACGTCTGCTCTGAGGCTGCCCAGGCTGCCACACAGCAGAAACGTTGCTGGACCCCTGGGTGGGAGAGCCCCTGCTCTCCTGGGCCTGCAACAATGCACATCCTGGGCGAGGTGATAAATCTCCTCCCCCAGGATGAGCAAAGGGAAGCTTCAAAGGCATGCCGCCTCTGTGAGCTTCCCCAGGCCACTGCAACCCCCCACTCTGGCGTGAAGCTTGGCCGGAAACCCCAAACAAGGACAGGGGATGTGCCAGCCTGCCTACCCCACCCCTCAGGTGGGGGAGGCGAGGTGAAGCACATCTCCGGGCTCTCGCCATCTTGAAGATGGGAGGCCCTACCCTATCAGGACTAGGCTACCCACAGGAGAGAGGCAGGATAGGAGGTGTACCCACCCCAGGACAGGGACCCATTGGTCCCTGGCCTTCAGCTACCTGTAACGCCCCTAAATCTAGTATTTAGGGGCACCCTGAACCTTCCTTCCCTAGATTCCAGATTCGAAACTACAAGAAGAGCAAGAAGAACAAAGACCTGCCCTGCAGCTGCTAAAAAGAGGAAGACACCAACTGCTTTGGCCCCAGCCCTACCGGCCTGTCGACCCTCGAACCTGCTCCTGCGCGACATCTCTCGTGGCCAGCAACCTCACCAACCCCGGAGGACCTGGCTACCTTTTGGCTCTAAGCCCCTGGGACTCCCATGAGTAGAGGCTCTACTCGAAACCTACCTCTAACCCCTGGCAGCAGCCCGGAACCGCGAACCCAGCACACTCTGCACCAGCCGAGCCTGGCCAGTGCCAGAGCGAACAAAGACCCTGAGGACGACCCCACGGCGACTGTGACCCTGAGTCCGGCACCCAAGGACCTCCCTCGACATTCCTGAAGAAGGCTGCAGCCTCAGAACCAGGTGCCCCCCCCCCCCCAACCGCGATCAACTGAGGGTAAGATTTCCCGACACCTAAAGCTACCCCTGCACGCGGCGCCCCACGGCCCCCTGTGTCCTACCCCGGGGTACCTACCTATCCTCCAACCACCCAACTTACCTCTCGAAGTGGTGGTGGCACCTGAAGAGTCCTCGTCCCCGAGCTTGCAGTCCTTTTCCTAACCGGAGATTTCCCATTGACATCCACTGAGCGCCCGAGGGCTCAAAAGCACTCTGCACCCAGCCGCCCGAGTGGCCCTGGCAGTGAAAACTCTACTCCTTCCTACTTCCCCACTTGCCCTGAGTAAGTGACCAGGAGCCCAGTTGCCACAGCCGCGTGGCTTGCCAGTCAGCAGCCACCAAACAAGGCCCCCTATCCCTCATAGGATAACATTGGGCCTAACTCTCTCTGCACCCGGCCGCCCTAGAGCCGCTGAGGGTGAACCAACTGTACCTACCTGACCCTGCGAGACCCCTGAGTCTGTGCCCAGAACCTCAACCCTGCCAGTCGAGTACTTGCCCTTAAACCGCAAACTCTATTTTCCTCATAGGGTAACATTGACTGGCTTTTTCCTGAAATTTCTTCTAAGTGTGGACTTTTCAAATCTTCAAATATTCACCAAAAATCAGCCGAGTGACAAAAACAAATTTACTCACCTGTTCCTAGGTGAACTCCCAGTGCTGGATCTTGGTGCCCAGCACTGACTCTGAAAAATATCTACAACTGTACTTACCCTTAACTCAATTTTCTTCCATAGGAAACCATTGACTTTTTCTGTGAAATTTCTTCCAAGTGTCGATTTCTGCAATCTTTAAATATTCTTCAAAAATCGTATAATATCTGAAAACCTAATTGCTTACCTGTTTTGGATAAAGGTCCCAGTACTGAGTCTAGGCACCCAGTACTGGATTACAAAAAGTAACGAGAACGTACTGTACCTGTAACCTGCATTTTCTTCCATAGGGAATCATTGATTGTTTTCTCTGAAATATTTTTTAAGTGTCAACTTTTAAAATAGATAAATATGGTTTAAAAATCATTACAGTACTAAAGTCGACTTTCATCACTTGATTATGAGAACTGACCCAGGACTGAATCTAGGATCCAGTCCTGGAATTCCAAAAGTAATCTGTTGCAAATAACTTGAATTTACCATTGAGCTCAATGTATTGTGTTTAAAAATAGAGTTGCCTACTGCAACCTCTTGCAACTGTTTACTAACATCTACTGCATATTGCAAAATAATTTTTATGAAACATCTATTGTTGAGAAAGTATATTCTAACTCCAAGTGTTGGTTCTAAAATAAAACAAGCATATATTTTTTATATATAAACCACTGGCCTAGAGTTCAGTTATTGAGTGTGTGAAACCATTTGCTGACTGAGTGTGTACAACGAATGCTTTACACTGTCCTCTGGTACTGCCGTACTGCTTACTGCTCGACCAAGCTACCACTTTAGAGAGTAAGGTTATACCCAACTTTAACCTCTGTCAAACCCTGGGGGACTGTGGACTCTGTACACCCTGTACCTATTAAGGAACAGTATATACAGAGCCACTTTCTCACAGCTTTGGCTTCCCGTATAGCCTTTTTATAGTCATTGCGAGCTGAGGAGAACTGAAGTTTGTCCTCCAAAGTATAATGTAATCTCCATTTTCTTTCTTTTTGCCGTAGCTCGAGCTTTTGTTTTTTGAGCTCAGTGGAGAACCACTTGTGAGCATCAGTGTGGCGGGAACGAGTAAATTTGGTGAAGGGGCATGAGAATCACAGGCCTTAAGTAGCCAGTCAGAGATTGCAGTGTCCATGACATCAACATCTGAGTTGAAGGGGGGAATGGACCTGGCTAGGGAGTCAAAAAAGCAGGGTTTATCAATAGAACTCCATTTCCTGGATATACCACCACCTTTTGAGGGAATCTTAGGATTAGTAATGAATATGCTACTTACCAGTATGCATCTGTTCTTGGCATGTAGGGCTGCTGACATTCATATCTGTGCATAGATCGCCGCCTAGTGTTGGGTCCGGATGATTGCACATTGTTGTCCTGGAAGAGTCTTCGAAGTATCCTGAGATGGGTGACTCCTCCCCTGGACCACAGTGCGCATGGGCATCCTCTCCATCCCCAGATTGTTTTTCGCCATTGTGGCAGTGATGGAGTAGATACAGGAAGTGATGACCATGCTATACAGTAATTCTGAGAGCTGCAGCTGCGACAGGCGCCGGGGAGGAGGGTGGGCGATATGAATGTCAGCAGCCCTACATGCCAAGAACAGATGCATACTGGTAAGTAACATATTCAGTTCGAGGCATGTGGGCTGCTGAATTCATATCTGTGATTAGAATACACAGCAGTACCTCCTATTAGCGGCGGCTACCCGTGCCAGCTGCAGCAGTATGAAAAAGAGTTTTGAGAGCAGCCTGTCCTACAGCTGCCTGCTGTTTTGAGTGTACATCTACACAGTAGTGTTTGGTAAATGTATGTATAGTGGACCATGTGGCTGTTCTACATATTTCCTGTAAAGGAATGTTTCCCAGGAAGGCCATGGACGCCCCTAACTTTCGTGTTGAGTGGGCTCGTGGTGGAATCGTTAATTTGCGTTTAGCTTTTTGATAACAAATTTGGATACATTTAACGATCCATCTGGCTATACCTGCTTTGGAAGTGGCGTTGCCTTTGTGTTGTGGAGAGAAGGCAACAAAGAGTTGTTTAGTCTTCCTAAAGTTTTGAGTTCTGTCAATATAGTACATGAGGGCCCTCTTTACATCTAGTGTGTGTAGCATCCTCTCAGCGACATTTTGTGGGTTTTGAAAGAAAACGGGCAGTTCAATGGTTTGGTTCATGTGGAACTGCGATATTACTTTAGGCATGAATTTGGGGTTGGTACGTAGTACGACCCGGTTTGCATGAACTTGTATAAATGGCTCCTGAATGGTTAGTGCCTGGAGTTCACTAACTCTCCTTAAGGAAGTGATGGCAACCATGAAAGCCACTTTCCAGGTGAGGAATTGAATCTCACAAGAATGGAGAGGTTCAAAGGGTGGACCCATTAGTCTGGTGAGGACCAAGTTGAGGTTCCACACCGGTGCTGGGGGGTGCCTTGGGGGAATCACCCGTTTAAGTCCTTCCAAGAAGGCTTTGATGGCAGGCACTCTGAATAAAGAGAGGTGTTGCCTGTTTTGGAGGTAGGCTGCTATTGCTGTTAAATGGACACGTATTGAGGTGTATGCCAGATTGCATCGGTATAGGTGTAATAGATAGCAGATTATGTTCTGAATAGATGCGTCTAGCGGGTTAATGTGATTGGAGTTGCAATAGATGACAAACCTTTTCCATTTGGCTGCATAGCAAGCTCTGGTAGTGGGTCTCCTAGTTTCCTTAATGATCTCCATACAGTCATGTGGCAGGTTTAGGGAGCCAAACTCTAAGACTTCAGGAGCCAGATTGCCAGGTTCAGTTGTTGCGGATCTGGGTGTTGAATTTCTCCATGGTTCTGCGTCAAAAGCGCGGGTTTGATCCGCAGCCTTTGATGCGGCACCACTGAAAGTTCCAGAAAGGTGGTGTACCGTGGCTGGCGTGCCCATGTTGGAGCAACCAGGATGAGTGTCCGTGAGTGCTGTCGCAGTTTGCGTGCCAACAGCGGTATCAATGGCGCTGGGGGAAAAGCGTACGCAAATCTGCTGGACCAGTTCATCCATATCGCATTGCCCTGCGACTGTGGATGTGGGAACCTGGCGGCAAAGCTTTGGCATTTTGCGTTTTCCCTTGTGGCGAATAGGTCTATCTCTGGATGACCCCACTACTGGAAGTACGGTTGGAGTACTGAGGGGTGTAACTCCCACTCGTGCATCTGGTGGCTGTGTCTGCTGAGCAGATCCGCCATCTGGTTGTCTTTGCCTGGGAGGTGTTCCGCCATGAGGAATATGTTCCTCTGAATGGCCCACTTCCATATGCTCTGAGCCAGATGAGACAACTGTGGAGAGTGTGTTCCTCCCTGCTTTTGTATGTAGTACATGGCAGTCATGTTGTCCGTCCGGATCGACACGACTTTGTTGCACAAGTGTACTTTGAATGCTTTCATTGCCAGGAAGATTGCCATCAGTGCCAGAAGGTTGATGTGCATCTTCTTTTGTTGTGTAGTCCATAGTCCCTGCACTGTGTAATTGAGTACATGAGCTCCCCATCCCTGGAGAGACGCGTCCGCTGTCAGTATTATTTGTGGAACAGGCTCTTGGAACGGTCGGCCCTTGCAAAGGTTTTGTGGATTCCACCAATGCAGAGAGTTGTATGCCCGACCGCTCACCAACACTAGGTATTTCAACTGTCCTTGAGCCTGATTCCACTGACGTGCTAGGCACTCCTGAAGCGGGCGCATATGTAGTCTCGCGTGTGGGACTATGAAGATGCAGGAGGCCATCATGCCTATTAACTGCATGAACACTCGCACCGGAAGGGAGTGTTGAGGTTTGAATTTTGAGATCAGCAGTTGTATGCTGTTGGTTCTCACTAAAGTTGGCAGAGCTGTGGCAGCCAGAGTGTTGATTGTCGCGCCTAAGTACTGTTGTACGTGCGCAGGTTGGAGACTTGATTTTGGGTAATTTAGTGAGAATCCCAGATTGTGAAGAAGGTGAATGGTGTGGGACATGTGGGTGGCACATTGTTGTGCTGACTTGGCCTGAACTAGCCAGTCGTCCAAATAAGGGAAGACGTGAATATTTTGCCTTCGCAGATGCGCGGCCACTGTCGCCAGGCACTTGGTAAAGACCCTGGGTGGTGTTGTTACTCCGAAGGGGAGAACTTTGAACTGATAGTGATTCCCTTGAATGGTGAATCGGAGGTATTTTCTGTGTGAAGGGTGTATTGGTATGTGGAAGTATGCATCCTTCAGGTCTAGCGTAGCTAGGAAATCCCCCTGACTGCGTAGTGGGAGAACCTGTTGGAGGGTGAGCATATGGAAATGCTCCGATAGTATATATAGGTTTAGGGGTCGCAGGTCTAGGATAGGTCTGAGCGAGCCGTCCTTTTTTGGGATCAAGAAGTACAGAGAGTACACCCCTGTGCCCTGCTGGGCAATGGGCACTTCTTCTATGGCTCCTTTTGCGAGCATAGCAAGCACTTCTTGCTGGAGTAAATCTAAGTGTTCGGCTGACATAGGACGGTGCTTTGGTGGTATGTTGGGTGGAGTGGAGGTTAGTTCTAGACAGTACCCATGTTGAATGATGTCCCTGACCCACCTGTCCGTGGTGATGTTCTTCCATGCGGGCAGGAACAGCTGGAGTCGTCCCCCAACAGGTGTTAAGTGGTCGGGGGGGTAGGGAGAGGGCGTCACTGTTTGTTTTTTGGGGAGGACCTGGTGTTGCCATATCCACGTCCCCTGCCCTTGGTGCTGGATCCACGATATCCACCCCTGTTGTTTTTGTCGTAGGTGGTTTGTGTGCCACCTTTAGCATACTGTTGTTGTGACCCCTGACCCCTTGACGTTCCCCTATTTCCAGTGCGACGAAAGGAGCCACTACGAAATTGTTGGGTTTGTAGCGCCCCCATAGATTTGGCAGTATCTGTGTCCTTTTTTATTTTCTCTAGGGTAGTGTCAACGTCTGGGCCAAATAAAAGTTCCGGGTTAACCGGTAAGTTGAGGATATTGTTTTGGGTTTGAAGCCTGAGATGCGTAACCAGGCGTGGCGTCGCAGCATGACACTTGTGTTTATTGCCCTGGCCGCTGTGTCAGCTGCGTCTAGGGCGCATTTTATGGACGCATTAGTGAGGAGTTGTCCTTCTCTAATGAGGAGTTCGGCTGACTCTTTATACTCCTCCGGTAGGTGTTGGAGCAGTGACTCCAGCGTGTCATAATGTGACCTGTCATAACGTGCCAGGAGTGCCTGTGTATTGGCAATGCGCAGGATATTGGCTGCTTGCGCTGCAACACGTTTGCCCGATGTTTCAAGGACCTTTGACTCTTTGTCTGGGGGAGGAGCATCACCAGTTGTCTGTGAGTGGGCTCTTTTACGAGCGTTGGCAACCACCATAGAGTAATGGCAACTGACCCCTAATGTATTTAGGGTCACCAGGTGCAGGCTTATATTTCTTTTCAATCCTGGGGTTTAACAACCGGGCTCTTGTGGTGTCCTTGAAAATGTCTTTGGCAGGCTTCAGAACCCCTTTAAGCATGGGCAGAGTCTTGACAGTCCTTTCTGAAGATGCTTGTGGTGCCAGAGGGCGCGCTTCTTTTGTGCGTCGACCGCGTCTGCTGCGGTGAGCTCGGCGCCGAAGTCTTTCTGTACGCGTTCGGAGCCGACGACTTTCTTCAGCGCCGGGGCAGTGGACTGTTTCGACGCCTTTGATCCGACCACCACCAGTTTCGCTTTCGATTTTGAAGGGACTGGAGCAATGGATGTGGCAGGGTTGAACAACCCGGTCGTCTTGGGTAATATTGGCTCTTGTTTAGTGTCCGATGCCGGGCCGGAAGGCGGGGTCGAGGAACCATGGATTAGGTCTTGGGTAAGGCCCGAAGGCAATCCCTCGACCGGAGCCTGACTACTAATTTCGGCCTCCGTTTCGACGGATAGGCCTAGCTCCTCGGGAGAGCTGTCTTCTTCAGCCCCATAGGCTTCGTCGAAGTCCCCTACCTCGTCGACTGCTTCTTCACGTCGAAAGAGCTCTTCGTCATCTTCGTCCGATCGGGAACCATGCTCTGAAGCGGGGCTAGATAGTATTTCTTCCACGCTCTCGGCGTCCTCGTCCTCGGTGCTGAATATGTTGGTGGGTGCGGGCGCTGCCTGCTGCGCCTCGAGCCTCGCTGCCCGTCGGTTCCGTAGAGTTTTCTTGGATCGGAACCGCGCGCAGGCCATGCATTTCGACTCGTCGTGATCCGGCGAGAGACATTTGTTACAGACCGGGTGGACGTCGATGTGAGGGTACTTGGCGTGGCACAACGGACACCTCTTGAACGGAGTTCTCGATTCCATCGTCGATCGAGTGTCGAAGTTTGGACCAATTCGGTCCGAAATTTTGAAGAGGGTGTGGAGCACTAGAACTAGTAGTCGAAACCGAACGGTAACTGTACCGACGAAAACTATAGGCCTTTTGGCCTAAAACTAAGTATTCTGAAGTTGAGCTAAGATAGTTGCATCCGAACCCAATGGCGGAAAAAAACAATCTGGGGATGGAGAGGATGCCCATGCGCACTGTGGTCCAGGGGAGGAGTCACCCATCTCAGGATACTTCGAAGACTCTTCCAGGACAACAATGTGCAATCATCCGGACCCAACACTAGGCGGCGATCTATGCACAGATATGAATTCAGCAGCCCACATGCCTCGAACTAGTAGAAATCGTGAAATTAATAAGGTGGTGATCAGACCACATACAGGGTGAAACAGTGAGTGCCGAAAGGGTAAGGTTTGAGGACCATATTTGGTCCAAAATGTGTCCTTTAGCATGGGTGGGTGAGGAAACGTATTGGGTAAAGTTTAAGCTAACCAGCAGTTCTGACAGTTCTGCAGCATGAGGCCCACCCCGGTCGTCATTGAACCAGTAGTTCAAGTCGCCTATCAGGATAATGCTAGCGTAGTTGGTGAACAGGTTTGCCATTTGTTCGCTAAGGGCTGAGGGGAAGGTGGGCATGGCAAGGGGGGGTCGATATAATAACACCAGGACAATAGAGCCAGTAGTGGCCTCTAATTTGATCACTAAATTCTCCACCTCAGGGAAGATCAGAGGGTTAAGGGCAGTAAAAACGTGTTTCTTGTGGACTCCACCGCCGTTTTTGCCCTGAGGTCGGATTGCAGCTAAAATGTAGTATTCCGAGGGGAGAGCTGCTAAGATGTCGGGTGCGGAGTCCTGAGTGAGCCAGGTCTCCGTGATCAGGAGCAAATCAGGTTTCTCAAGGCTAAGTAACAGGAAGATGTCCAATTGGTGTTTGACCAATGAGCGAGTGTTGAGATAGAGTATACGTAAAGTGGTTGGCGTTATGGTTGTGAGGGTAGCGGTGGTGGGGGGTTGAGAGCTACGGGCAAGAGGGTGACATGGTCAAGGGATTGAGCATAGATGCTATGTTCCCTAAGGTGGTATTCAGTGGATTGGTTGAGGGGTGAGCAGCAGTTGGCTAGCGAGCGCAAGAATTTGGAGGAGTACGTAGTGATTTGACCAAAGTCTGTGGCCCCGGGTTCCGTCTGGACGCGGACGGGAGCAGACGGGCTTGCCTTAGGCGCGCCCGCTGCGCGCGCCCGCTGCGCTGCTGCAAGCATTTGAAGCCAAGCCCCGCCCTCTTTACTCCTCCTCCTTGCAGCCAATTGGCTAGGGCCAGGGGAGGGGGGAGTGTCGGGGAGAGACGAACAAAGTGGATTAGGCAAGTGCCGTGGAAGTTTAAAAGATGCGTTTGCAATCAAGGATTTGGGTAGGTTTCAGCTTCTTTTCTTTTTTTAAAATAAACACAACAGATCAAGACACAATACAAGCAGCTATGCGCGCGTGTACACGGTTAGTTCAAGCCACTCCGCTTGATTCTTTTCATACCTATCACATGTGGGACAGGCAGACCACAAGTACTGTGTAGCGCACATTATTAGTCAAGCTAGTGAACTGTTATCACTTCATCTCTATTTTGATTTTACCATTTGCGGTGGGCATCACTTGCATCATTCAGTTGTAGATAATTACCATGCCATAGGGGCGTCTGCGTCAACCGCATGTGCCATCCCATTCGCCGGACGGTATATCGCCATAGTCGCATCTTTGTTCGACTAGCGTGTGGTAGAAAGTCAAGATTCTGTGTACTATACAGTAACCGTAAAAGGGGGGTCCTCCCCATGGCAGTGTGTTCTAGAGCAAACGCCGGGTCTGCAGGTGAATTATACCACCAGTCATTGATAACTACAAGATGAGCAGCCACGTAGTAGGAGTAAACGTCAGCAGCGAAGATGCGACCGCAATAAGTGGATTGCGCACGTCTGCAGTGCCGCTCTAATCGCCCCTCCCCCCCATAAGAAATTATTGTGTAGGGCATTGATTTGCTCGAACCATGTCCGCGGGACATGATATGGGAGATTTTGAAGTCGGTATAGCACTCTGTGGATAGAGACCATTTTAAAAATGGCTGAGCGGCCATATAGCGAGAGAGGTAGAGAACACCATTCTGTAGTCTCATCATGGAGACTGGCGAGGAGCGGATGTATGTTGCGTGCCTATGAGATTGTTGGACAAGGAGACACAAACACTCCCAGATATCGGAAACCTTCTGTGGTGTGTTTTAGTTGAGCTGCCCACGGGCTGCTGCCCTGATGACCGCACACTGAAAACAGTACAGATTTAGCAGGGTTTGTGTGGAGCCCAGTGGTCTGACAAGCCTCTGCTCTCCTGGACGAGAAACAATGCACATCCTGGCCAGAGGTGTGTCACCTCCTCCCCCAGGATGGGCCCAGTGCTCGAATGGGAAGCTTCAAAGGCATGCCATATTTGTAATGCAACCCCAAGCCTCGGCTGCTAGCAGCAGATGGCAGCCCGCAGTTTACACCCTCATTTCAGATGGGAAAACCGAGGAAACCTTAGAAAGGCTAGGAGGTGTGCCCATCTTTACCAACTCCACCTCTCAGGAGAAGACTAAGTTAAGCACGTTTTTCAGTCCCCTCCATCTTGACAATGAGGGGATTCCTCCAATCAGGGTTAGGACTATACTCACTTCCACAGGAGGGTGGCATAATAGCAGTTTAGTCGCCCCAGGAAAGGTGCCCATTGTCCCTACCTGCTACTCCCCTAAAATGCCCCCTAAATTTAGTATTTAGGTGGCTCCCCCAGGCCTGGAAACTAGATACTTCGACCTAAGAAGAAGGACGAAGAAGACACCATGAAGCAAATACTGAAGATGACTGACTTGGGTCCAGCCCTACCGGCTTGTCCCTAGCTTCCAAGACCCTGCAAGGAGACAACGCCGGTCCTGTAGCCAGCAACTTCCATAAATACTGTCAGAACTGCAAGACCAGAACCCCCGAGGACAGCGGTTCTGTCTCGAATAATCCAACACAACTGACTCTTATGCCCTGCGAGCCCACTATTCAACCAACATCTATGGCCGTGTCCAGGTGGCCCACCGACCCAGAACAGGTTCCCCAGGGGATCCTAACCTCAAGTCCAGTGTTTTTTAATCCCTTCTGGACTCCACGACAACACCTGCAGCCTGAATCCAGAGGCCCCCATGACAGCGACCGGCACCGGTAAGAAGACTCCGACGTCCAACGGCACCCCTGCACTCCAAGCCTTTGCGCCTTGGTGAGCTGAACCAACAGTGCCCCTACGATCCCCTACATCTCTACTTACCTCTGCTGTCATTGGTCTCCCTCCTGCAACCTCCTTTGCGATGCCAGTAGCCTGCTTGTCGAAAGCAAGATCCTAAATGAAAAGCATTGCACCCCATTCCCTGATGCTGAGTTTGCACCCTGCATCCGGCCGCCCCTATGTCGCTGGAGGTGTATGTTTGCTGCTGGTATCTGGCCCCCTGTGCTTAAACTAATCCCAAAGCTTGGCCCCTTCAACCGATTTACTTACCTGCAAGCAGTGTGGCTTCGAGCACACCCAGTCTCCATTGAAACACACTGGACAAAACTCAGATTTTGACTCTGCGCCCAGCCGCCCCTATACCACTGGTGGAGAAGCTTTGGTACTCATCTGACCCTTGCCCCTTTGGTTTCGAAGACTGAATCGAATTTCCTGGCATCAAGGGTGCCTCCTAAATACTCAACTAAGGTGAGTTATGTGAAGTGACAGGTAGCAGCCAATCCGCTACTAACCTTTAGGGTGACTACACCCACTATATGACCATTTCAAATACAAAAGGAGAAGAAAAAAATGCTTGCAATTTATCTAAACATTAGCAATAGCTTGGGCCAGCATTTCAACTCATCATTCTTATGCCTACAGTGCCATCTCAGTTTGGACCCAGCCACACGTAAATCAGTCTTGACCCTGCTCTAAAAGGAACAGTCCAGCCCAAACTGCCAGGCCAGTTCTTTCCTGACCAGGTACACAAGCAATCCAAGACCGGCTTTGCTACCCCGTTTGGGGTTCAGGTGTAGCTAGGTTCCAGTAGCACAGTGAGCTTTGGACCAATGTCTGGGGACACCCTTCCCACTATGGGCAGTACATCAAACAAACAACAAGCATTGGCATAGCCAATAGGTCTCGCCTTTGGGACCTTTCAAGTGTTTAGCCATGCAACAGTTATATAACTAAATACTTATAAGGTCCCAAAAGCGAGACCTATTGGCTATGCAAAGTAGCCGTGTGGCCGCGAAAGTTAAAGTGATCGCAATCGCGATCACGATCAAACATCAAAGCGGCCGCGCGGCCGAAAGTGAAAGTAATCGCGGTAAAACGCGGCGCGCGCGCGCCCGCGCACATGCACTGTAGCTCTAGGCTGGCCTGGTAGCACTTTTTGGAGCCCTCTCAATAAGTCTCGCCAGACCAGCGCATGCGCTGGGTCAGGCGAGACCTAAAAAGGTAATGGGAGGAATGGTTGAAATTTATCTAACCACTGGAAATCATTCGGGAGATTCTCACGCCCACTATTCATCAATGAGAACAAATTTATACCCATAATCAAAATGCTTTAAATCACAACCAATAATGAAAGAAAAACTCGGAGCATATAGCAATCCTAAGATTATTTAGCATGGCAATGCAAACTATAGGCAACCTTCAAAATCTGCACAAGTTCATCTTAGGTTAAAAACTGCTACAGTCACTTCATAAAATTCACATTTTTAGAATTTTCGGTAACATGGAATTGTTTCAACAATGTTAAAAAAAAAAGAAAATACTAACCAACTTTTCCTTATCTTCTGGTCTGCTGCATCCATCAGATTGAAACTAAAAAAATTCAAATGCAGGAAAAATTAATAAAGCCAAAGAAGAAAAAAGCCACCCTTTTAAAGAAACACTTTTGAAGCATACGAAACTAAAATGACCGTTTATTTGCCTGTGATACATATCTGCTGCAAGATTGACCTTTCTACTTATCTCCCAACCAAAGTTAGGTGAAAATAGGTTTTCAAACAACGCACAAACAGGCTGCCTTCAGACCCATTTTTAAAATAGCACTCCTATCCTGCTCATTTTAGTGTGAGCACAACTTACATTTTTCATTGAAGCACTAGGCTGTCGGTTCGAAATATGACAATGGCACAGTTACAGCGGACGTCTAGAGTCAAACCTTCAAATCCAAAAGTTACCAGTTTCAACTTTCACTGCCAACATCCAGACCTAGAATGGAGTGTTGTTACATGGCTGTTCTTAAATCAATTCCCAGTGTTTCTTCCTTAGGTGACTAGTGGAATCTTCCGTGCACAGCCACATGTGGAATTTGACATTTAGACAGATAGTCCCATTTGTGACCACTTGGCAAGAAACTTTAGAAATGTTCAAATGTTTCAGGATTAAATCAATTTTTATTATTAACAAGACACCTTTATGTCATCATACAATGTACCATCGCCTACAACCCAGCGGGCCAGTGGCTATTCCGAGAACTTTTAAGCATACAACAGATCCTCAGTCATGGGCTACCTGTATAGATGCAATACACAGCATGCCGCCTACAACCTATGATGTGCCGGCTGCGTACAATGGGGTTAAGCAATGGAGGATCCATAACAAAGAACGGCATGTCTCAACTCAACCACATATCAGTGTGCGAAAGGAGGCCGCAGGTCTCAGCAAGGGCTAACGATGTCCTAACTGAACTCTTCCCCCCCCCCCCTCTTATCCCCCCCTCCCTCCCCCAAACTGGTGTGTCTGACCCTTAAATGCACTGTGAGCTAGTGAACTGAACGTGCCTGGTGGTCCAAGTCAGGGGCCGTAATCGATGCTGCCGATGTTGTGAGTCTAAGGAGGCGGAGGTATTTGGGGCATGTGACCTCATTAAATTCGGTGGACAAAAGGGAAATCATCAGTCCCCAAAGCTCGAGGCAGAATTTGTGAGTGAGGCCTGTATCCGTTCCACCCCCATAGTGTGCAAAAGCCTATGCAGACACCCCCCATCTGCCTTCCCCAATGTGATAAAATATTCTGGATTGCCGCCCCCAGTGCCAATCCCATCTGTTTCCTTTGCGGGATATCAGGGGAAAAATTAACGAATTGGGGAGCCCTAGTATTACATATGCCGAAAATCGTGGGATCGATGTCTCGAAATGCTGGTCTATTTCATCCAGAATTCGGGGCCAGTAGACCGCCAATTCCTTACACTCCCAGAGTATGTGTATCAGCGTGCCTTCCTCACCACACCCCCTTCAACAAGTAGGGCTGCGGTCCGGATTTCCTTTGAGTCGCGCCGGGGTCAGGTAGCAGTATGTGGCAATCTTGAAGGCGGTTTCCCTGTTAGCAGTGTTTCGCGCAGTATGTTTGGCCCTATAATAAATCTCCCTCCACTCCTTCTTGATGAGCTCCCTCCCTAGTTCTTGCGCCCACCTTTTCTGGCTAGCTGTGAGGTGTGATGGGGCCGGCCTGCACAGCATCTCATATAGCTCGGAGATCAGCTTCTTATCGTTGCACTTCGTTACGAACCATTTCTCGTAGGGTGTCAGCTTCCTAAGTGCATTCTCCCGGACCTCTGGCTGCAGGAGCCAGTGTCGTATCTGGAGATAGAGAAACCTTTCTGCCTCCAACAGGGAATAGTCGTGGCGTGCCTGGGAAAATGGAAGAATCCCCTCCCCATCAAACAGGTGCCCTGCATCTTTACATTCCGAGCTCTCCAACCTGAGAAAGCCCTCATCATATCCCGGGGTGAATTCCCTCTTATTAAATAAGGGAGTCATTGGGAAAGGGAAAGTTGTCAATCCCCGTCAGCTGGCCACCCTGTCCCACACCTGCAGTAGCATATATTTGTTATAGGGAAGCCCTGGAGGTTCTTTGGGCTATCCGCCTGTTTCAGAAAGGGCACTTTCCATAAGGAGAGCTTCGCAAGCGCTCTGTCCTGGAACAGCCATCTCTTTTCAGATTCCGGCCTGCTCCATTCCAACATGCATCTCAGTTGAGATGCCATGAAGTAGTCTACCAGATTCAGGATACCCAAGCCTCCCTCTTCCTGCTTCAGATAGCCCAGCTCCCTACGCATGCGAGGAGAGCCCCAGCCCAGCCAAAATGAGATATCGCCTTTTGTAGTGTCCCCTCTGGAGGCCATAGAGGCAGCATTCGAAATAGATAGAATACCTTGGGAAGAATGGACATCTTAATCGCCGCTACGCGGCCCAGCAGTTACAGTGGGTGTTGTTTCCAGCTCTGTAGCTCCCTTTTGACCTGCCGGGTCAGCTTAGTATATTTCAGTGTAAATGTCCGCTGTATAGTCGGAGCCAAATAAGAAATGGACTCCAGGGTCTTAATACCCTCAAAGGCGGTCCTCCCCTTCCCCGACTGAGCACGGTCTTGATGAAGTTGTAGAATCATGTATTTTCCCACGGTCACACGGAAACCGGAGACCTGTTTGAAGGATTCCAGTTCTTGCAGGAAAGCCGGCACTGAACGCCCTGGGGATTCAAGTGATGCAATGATATTGTCTGCATAGAGGCTTATGGTATGTCTCTCCCTCCAAAGGGAATTCTAGTGATGCTCGGGTTGTCCCTGATCCTCTGGGCCAGCGGTTCGACGTCGAGGACAAAGAGCAGCGGCGACAGCGGGCACCCCTGCAGCGTCCCGCACTGGATGACGAAGGATTGAGATGACAACCCATTTACCCTTATGGAGGCGGTGGGGGCCCCATAGCAGCTTGCCACTCAAACCCTAAACCTCTCCCCCCAGTCCAAAATGGACCAGAACTTTGTCAAAAAAATCCCAGTCGACCCGGTCAAATGCCTTCTTGGCATCCATCGATAGGAGAAGAGAATCCAGGTTCGTGAGATGGGCTTTATCTACTAAGTGAAGGATACGTTTGGTGTTGTCACTGCTCTGTCTGTTCTGTATGAATCCAAACTGGTCGGGTTCGATGATGCCAGGCATCAGGGGCCCCAAACGCGTCGCCAGAATGCCAGTGAACAGCTTGAGGTCCACACTAAGAAGTGACACTGGACGATAGGAACCACAGCGGGCTTTATCCTTCCCCTGCTTAGGGAGAACCACTATTGATGCCGAGAGCATCTCGGGAGGCAACGATCCCGCCCCTGCAAAGGAGTTGAAAAGTCGTATCAGAAGCGGAGCCAAGACATGATTAAAGGATTTATTGAAACCTGCTGAGAAGCCATCCGGACCCGGAGATTTCAGAAGTTTAAGGTGGGAGATCGCTCCAATAACCTCCTCTATGCGAATTGCCCGTTCAGCCTCATCTTGTCAGCTCCCTGCAAGTATGCTGTCATGAGTGAACCCGAGTGGGCCTCTCTGGCATACAGGTCCACGTAGAAATCCCTAAACGTGTTCGCTATTTCTTCATCTGTCTGAACCACCTGGCTCCAGTGTCAATCTGGATAGATTGAATCCTTTCCCATGGGATGCAAGCCCCGAGTTGGTTTGCTAGCATGCATCCTGTTTTGTCCCCTCCCACATAATAGGAATGTTTAAGGCGAAGCGCCGTGTATTCAGCTCAATGTCCAGCCCCGCTAGCTGTGTCCGAGCCGCCTTCAGCTGCCTCCAAACTCTCGGCGCCCCTGTCCTACTGTGCACCTGCTCCAGCTCCGTCACTTGTGCCACCAGGGCTTACCTCTTCTCCTTGCGCTCTTTGTCTGCTGATGAGATAGCGATTAGCTCCCCTCTCACCACCACTTTGAGGGGCCCCATAGAGAAGGTAAAGAAGTGATCGCTCTGTCATTGGCTCTTTAAAATCTTTAATGCATTTGTGCATCTGTTCCTTCACTGATTCATTGTGGAGCATATTTTCTTTGAGGAGCCAGCCTCCCCCTGGCCTCCGTGATACAGGAAGCTGGAGGGAAAGTATCACTGCATCATGGTCGGAGAGCGCAGTCTCCGTTCTGTCCACTTCTCTCACCAGTGCATTAAGTTCCGTTGTGCCCATCAAGTGATCAAGTCTGGCATATGTACCCCTGCATGTGAATAGAAGGAGAATTGGGAGGTCTGTGGGTGAGCCACCAGCCACATGTCAACCAATCCGCGTGAGCGATGCCATTCCCTCCCCTCCCCTGCCCGGACAGCGCCCCGGTTTGAGAGAACCTATGATCAGACCTATCTGCTGTGGCGTCCATAACTATATTGAGATCCTCCCACCCCCTACTATGGTCCACCGCTCCTGTTTGCTGAGGACTTACAAGAAGGCTGTGAGAAAGTGGGTTTCTGTTGCAGTAAACGCCCCCCCACCTTTTTTTTTTTGTTGCCACACTACTGATGCTCTTTGACTTGATGTGCTCTGGGGCCCTGCCAATCAGGACCCCCGGGGCCTGTGTTCCTTCCCCAAAACAAAACCCAATTGGCAACTCTGGCCACAGGTAGGTCCCTGGTAAATGGTACC
This sequence comes from Triturus cristatus, assembly GCF_964204655.1. NCBI lineage: Eukaryota > Metazoa > Chordata > Amphibia > Caudata > Salamandridae > Triturus > Triturus cristatus. Next base: position 925,939,647 of record NC_140588.1, read on the forward strand.
CAGGGCACTGTGACCAGAGCAGGCTCCTAAGGGCTGCAGCACCAATCGTGCCACCCTTAGGGGCTTGTACTTTTTCACAAAAACACAGCCTTGCAGGCTGCGTGTCTTGGTGCAGATCAAAATTGATAAGTCGACATGGCACACATCCCTGTGTGCCATGCCTACCAACCACTGCCCTGGCCTAGGCCAGTCACCCCTCTAGCTGGGTGCACTATGCCAGTGGTGAGGGCACAGAGGCATGAGCCCTGTGCCCCTACAGTGTCCGAGTGCATTCTCATACATTGTAAGTGCAGTGTACCATTAAAGAGTATATGGTGCTGGGAGTTTGTCATTACAAACTCCACCGTACCATGATGGCTACACTGAAGTCTGGAAGTTTCATAACAAACTTCTCAGCACATTGTACGCACACTGATGCCAGTGTGGGTTTTAATGTAAAATGCACAACAGAGGGCATTTTAGAAATGCCCCCTGAACTCGACCCACAACCAGTGTCCCGACTGAGTGGCTTAGGCTTAGGCTGCCACCCACCAGACATGTTGCTGGACCCCTGGGTCGAGAGCCATCCGCTATAGAGGGCCTGCAACAATGCACATCCTGGGACGAGGTTCTAGGTCCCCTTCCCCTGAATGGGCAGGGGAAGCTCCAAAGGCCTGCCACCTTTGTGAGCTTCTCCAGACCACTTGCCGTACTCAGCAACTGGTCCCCACTGGTTCTACCCCCCACTTTGGGCAGGAGAACCGGCGGGAAAAACAAGTGAGGAAGAGAGGTGTGCCCACCTCTGCCAACTCCACCCCAGACCAAACACTAGACAGCGATTCATGGCATTTGATCTACAGCTCACATGCCTCGAACATAAAATATATTTGTGTGTATGTTTGGTAACCCTACAAAAGCTGTCTGCTGACTTGGGAAGAAGGATAGAAGAATGAGAGGAATACACAGTGTAAGTACTGTGCAAAACCACAGAGAAACATGAAGCCTATGCGAATGCGCTCAGAGCATAGGAAAACAAGAAAAGGGAAAGATGGGACCTACCATACCATGCAAATATGTGCAAGTAAAAAACACTTTTTTTTTTTTTTTTTTTTTACACCTTTAAACCATTCTACTGGTTTAGCTTAAAATAGAAAAGGGATGAATAGAGTAATGACAAAGAAGGTGGAATATTTTAAAAACATTCCCACACATTGAAACTTCGAATGCAGGTAGTTTAAATACTCGCTTTTTAGTGTGTATCGACAAAGTACTACAAATACTTCAAAGAAAAGCTAAAAGCCACAGTACACCAATTCTGGTCTTATTCTAATGACCTGCAGTAAAACCTCTTTAGCAAAATCTACAAGATCAAGAAAAATACCAACCTCTTTCATTAATGCTTTTCCTAGACGCACCACCTTGGCTAATAAAATGGGATCATGTGAAAGATATGGACCCAGCGCACAAAGCATGTTAAAAACATCCTTTCTTAAATCTTCAAAACATTCTGCCGGTTTTGGTGCTTTCTTGTTGCGCAAAACAGGAACTTTTGATCCCCTGGCACCTTTGGGAACTCCCACTCTAAAATGCAAACAAATATGACAAAGTACACATGATTTAGGTTTATCTTTTATTTCATGAAAATTACAAAATACAAGTTATCCTCAATCACTTTCACAATATCTTTTTATGAACACATAGGAAGTAATGTAATTCAACACAGCGGTTTCTTTACAGAACACGGTAGCACAGGTTGAAGTGTGTTCCACCCTAAAAACCGGTTATATCACACAACCAGTATGTATTTGGCACCATCTATGTGGTATGAACTGTCTGTCCATGAGATAAGCTAAATGAAGTTAATAGAGGTTGAGACAGAAACTGAGGAATTATATTACATTTCACTACTAAGAAGGTAGAATTGTCTGGTTTACTTAGTCGTCCTCCTTTGCTCCTGGTCAGATTTATTATGCTTACGACTATCAGATTTTAATGTTTTGATGGTCAAGGTGCATCCCAGTACTTATTTCAAGATATGATTTGGTTTATCAGCAGCTGAAAATGGAGTACTTATTTAAGAATAAATAAGAAGAAAAAGTAGGTTTTTAATGGCAAACTTGCATTCTGTTCCAATCTTAACTGACCAGGTGAAATGGAAACCTCGCATCTTGGTCCAATCTTTACTGACCCAGTGAAATGGGACTGTTACCAGTTCCCAAGCCAGTAGCAAAGAGCTCAGAAATAGTATTGGCCAACAGCTTTCTCTAAGACCACAAAATAATGCTGTGGTCTCAAAATGTTTATTTTTTTTATTCTACGCACCATCAAGAAACTACAACCGTTTATCTCTGTAGATATAAGGAGGATTATTATACCAGCTGTCATCAGTGGAAGATTACATAACACAAATAGTATTTACCTTGGCCTCTCAAATTGCAATATTGCAAGCTTCAACTGCTTCAGAATGTAGCAGCCAAGCTGGCGTTCAAGGTACCTCGTATTTCACACACCTCACCTCTTCTGAAATGGCTTTACTGATTACCATTGAAGAAGCATATTCAGTTTAAACTTTGCTGCTTAGATTTTAAGGCTTTGCATGGGTTGGCCCCAGATGTCATGACCAGTTGAGTGGAGAGAGATGCTCAAAAGAGCTAACTCCACAATTCTACAGCTAATCACTTGGAGGTGCCGAGATTCTGCAAATCGAGAGTCAGAGGTCAAATGTTCTTAGTGATAGCGCCCCCCTCAACTGCATGGAATTGCCTCCCTGTGATGAGGAACCTCTTGGAATAGCTAGCCCCTACTTTTTGCCTGGAAATTCATGTGGTTTCCATTGTAGTGCACAGGGTAGGTGCCAACCAGGGCCCCTGTGCCAGTGTTCCTTCCCTAACCTACTCCACAATTGGCCCTTCAGGTCCCTGTAAGCCCCAAGTTAAAGGTACCTACGGCACTGGCACTGAAGAGGGTCACCTAGGGACACCTCGCCTAGGCCATGCTGACTGCCACTGCAGCAGGCATGGCCTGGCGTAACAAAAAGACAAAGTCGACATGTCACACTGCTTGCGTCCCATGCCAACTAGCACTGCCTAAGGTATAGGTAAGTCACCACTCTAGCAGGTCTCACAGCCCTAAGGCAGGGATGCACTATACCACAGATGAGGGCATTTCTGCATAAAAAGATATGTCCCTACAATGTTTAAGTCCATTCTTCGATATTTTAAGTACCAGGGAAGCCATAGAGAGTACATGGGTTGGAAACTCAACAAATCGAGTTCCCCAGCAACATGATGGCTTTTCTGAAACCAGGAGTGTTTGGTAAAAAACTACTCCTCTCAATAAACCCACACTGATGCCAGTGTGGGATTTATTGAACCATGTACTCAGAGGGTGTGAGAAAGCTCCTCTTTTTGCATGGTTAGGCCCCACTTTTCGCCTGGGTTTGATGTGGTTTCAATTATAGTTCACAGGGTCCCTGTCAAGCAGGTCCACTGTGTCAGAGCTTCGTCTCTAAAAACAAATCCCTAATTGGTACTTCTACCCCCAGAAAATCCCTAGTATCTGGTACCCTGGGTGCCTAGGGCCTGGGAGCTGAAGAAGGGCCCTTGGGAACCCCCTAACTGGGACCATGCCACCACCCTTACAGCTTGCATGCCCCTGTGAGGGAGAAAACGACAAAATCAACATGGCACCCTGACTGGGTGCCACGCCAGCTAACACTGCCTGAAGGAATCGGTATGTCACTCCTCTAGAGGGCCTCAAAGCCCTAAGGCAGGGTGCACTATCCTACAGGAGAGGGCATATTCAAATGAGCAGACATGCCCCTACATTATTGGGGTCCATTTCCTAATATTGCAAGTGCCAGGTGTGAGAAAGTGGCCTCTTTCTGCATGGTAGCCCCCACTTTTTGCTGAACTGCTGATGTGCTTTGACAGAGTGTGACCTGGGTTCCTCCCAATCAGGTGCTATAAGAAAGTGACCTCTTTCTGCATGGTTAGCCCCACTTTCTTCTGAATTGCTGATGTACTTTCACTGAGTGTGCCCTGGGCTCCTGCTAATCAGGTACCCAGGGCCTATGTTCTTTCCCTAAAAACTGCATTGAAGCCTAAACCCAATTGGCATCCCTGGCCACAGGTCAGCTCCTGGTAAATGGTGCCACAGGTACCCAGGGCACTGTGACCAAAGACAGCCTCTAAGGGCTGCAGCACTTATTATGCCACCCTTAGAGGTCCTGTACTCTTACACACACACACTGCTTTTGCAGGCTGCGTGTTTTGGTGCAGAACAAAGTAAAGAGACGACATGGCACATATCTGTGTGCCATGCCTACAACCAACTGCCCTGGCACAGATCATTGACCCCTCTAGCTGGGTGCACTATACCAGTGGTAAGGGTACAGGTGCATGAGCCCTGTACCCCTACAGTATCAAAGGCCATTCTTAGACATTGTAGGTGCAGTGCTGCCATTAAGAGTATATGGTGCTGGGAGATTGTCATTATAAACTCCACAGCACCATAATGGCTACACTGAAAACTGTGAAGTTTGATACCAAACTTCTCAGCACGTTAAACCAACACTGATGCCAGTGTGGGATTTAATGAAAAATGCACACAGAGGGCATCTCGGAGATACCCTGAAAACTAACCCACCACTAGTGTACAGGCTGAGTGGCTGCTTTCAGCTGCTACTACCAGACATTTTTCTGGACCCCTGGGTCGAGAGCCTGCTGCTCTCTGGGGCCTGAAACAATGCACATCCTGGGACGAGGTGCCAAGCTTCCCTACCCAGGATGGGCAGGGTTCACCAAGGGGACGCTTCAAAGGCGTGCCGCCTTTGTGAGCTTCCCCAGGCCACTTGCTACTCTCAGCAACTGGTCCCCGCTCGTTCTGACCCTCACTTTAGCCGGGAGAACCGTCAGGATACCAAGTGAGGAAGAGAGGTGTGTCCACCTCTGCCAACTCTACCCCTCAGGTGGGGGAGGCGAGGTGAAGCACAACTCTCAGACCTGCCATCTTGCCAGATGGAGGGACTCAGCCAACCAGGGACATGCTCATGCCCCCTCCCACTGAGGGTGGCATAATAGGGGGTGTACCCACCCCAGGGAAGGGACCTATTGTCCTGCACCAAGACACGCAGCCTGGGGGGGAGGAGGGGGGTGTGCGCGCGCGTGTGTGTGTGTGTATGCATGTATGAATATAAAGCTAAAGGACCTCTAAGGGTTGCACAAAAAGTGCTGCAGCCCTTAGAGGTCTTACCAGGCCACAGTGCCCTGGGTACTTGTGGTACCATTATCAGGGGATGACCTGAGATGCCAATTGGGTTTGGGTTAGTTTTGGGGGAAAGAACAAAGGAACTGGGAACCTGATTGGCAGGGACCCAGGGCACATCAAGTCAAAATTGCATCAGTAGTCTGGCGAAAAGTGGGGGAGGGTGGGGCTTACTACAACAGAAACCCAGCTTCTTACATCCCCTCAATGACACCTACATCTTTATCTGAAAAAGAAAAACATTTTCATAGGCTAAAAAAGACAAGAAAAACACCTGGTTCCTTGCTGGTGTACAGACTCACAATTCTTACTTTCCGCTTGCGAAATACTGAGACCGGGCATGCAGTCAGGTGAGGGGAATTCAAAAACATGAGCTATTATAAAGCTTAAAAATACCATGAAGACACTCGTCACATGCACATAGGTCCTAAGGGCAGTCAGTTCATGTACTTTCAAAGAATTTCAAATTCAATAAATGAATATTTTACCTTCGGTATAGAGGTTCAATCATAATATGAATAAGCTCACATAGTGCAATAGCTATAGGTTTATGTGAAGTGGAATAAAAAGGAGGCATCTGATCCATAATGTTTTGCGCATGCTGCCAATCTCCAATCTTCAACAAAGCTTCCAATAAACCAAGCTTTTGATTGTCTGGTGGCTAAAAAAAATATATGACAGAGTTAAACATCAGTGGTTTCCCTTTAATAACCTGAAAAAAAAATTCAATTGATTCCATTGAGAGCAAATAAATATAAGTTGCTATAAACCCAGCATTTCTGACAATCACTTGTGCTTTTTCATACATTCACAAAAATACACTTTGCATAATATTATAAGAAACTGGACTGTTCATCTCTGGGAGAGAGGGGCCTCTGCATGATATGAGCTGCCTGAGCTTCCACAAACTCAACTAAGTAGAGCTCCTTGAAGAAAACCGGTTTCTCTGAGCAATGTCAGGCTTAACCACCGTAGCCTGGTATAAGTAGAAAAGCCTTTTTTGGCGAATGTTGCATCTCACAAATGAAATACAACACCAAGACGACAAACATTAACAAATAACCATGATAAAAAGCCAAAAACAATGATTAAAATCTAGATTTTGGAATCCAGAGATTAATGTTATATTAATTTAGAGTAGTAACTCAAAATAAACAAGTACTGCCAAAGTCAATACTTTAGAGCTTAATGTGACAACGCGAGAAAATAAAGGCATGCATAAACTATGTTGCCAATGTTAGGTGTCAGGGGGTTCCCAATTACACTCACCTTGCCAATCTGAAGCTTAGGCTATTTCATTAACTTTCACACTCCTCTGCCTAGCTAAAAATCTTTTAGGGCCCTCTTTGGAACCACAGTTTGTGGTAATTCAAGTCACTCACAATCCTTCGATTGGGAATGGGACCTTCTTCAGTATACTGAGTCAATCTTTAGACTTGGCAAAGAGTGACTTCTGAGAAACCCTTGAAATGCACCTGTATAGTGGAACCCTAGAAGAAAGGCACCAGAGACATGCAGAGATAAAAAAATATAGTCTCCAGTAGCAAAGAGATCCTCCCACTTCCTCCAGTGTCCAATTAGTAAGGAAAATTTTGAATCCCGCAAGGGTTTATCGAGTTTACAAATAATCTCTTTGCTGATGAGAGGGAGGAAACAAGTGATTCAACAGATGTTTTATCCCTCATAGCTGCCTCTTTTTGAAGGCTCATTAACCAATGACAAAGTCTAAATTGTTCTGTGGCAAAGATTTGATGGAGCCATTTTTCTGCAATAAATCTAACCATCCATCCCTCTACTTATCAACTGAAGCATAATAAATTCCTGGATTAAACACTATCAAAATGAATTTAGGTATATGGGGAGGGAGGGTCTTCTACTGCTTCAGAAATTCTTTTTTATTTGTCAATCAGAAACAGCAAAACTTAGCAGTAGTAAAACAGACAGTTTGAACGCAACGCAATCCTATGGAATGAAGGATAACGTTACTGTAAGAAATTGGCTCTGTATATACTGTTCCCAAATAGGTGCAGTGTGCACAGAGTCCACAGTCCCCAGAGGTTTGGCAGAGGCTAAAATTAGATAGAACCTTACTCTCTAAAGTGGTAGCTTGGTCGAGCAGTAAGGCAGTATCAGAGGACAGTGTAAAGCATTTGTTGTACTGTGAGAAAGTGCCATCTTTCTTGCATGGTATGCCCCCACTTTTTGCTGAATTGCTGAATGTACTTTGACTGATTGACTGAGTGTACCCTGGACTCCTGCCAATCAGGTGCCCAGGGACTATGTTCCTTCCCTAAAAACACAAAACCCAAATTGGCAAACCCTGGCCACATGTCAGCCCCTGGTAAATGGTACACTAGGTACCCAGGTCCTTGTGACCAAGGAAGGCCTCTAAGGGCTGCAGCACTCATTGTGCCACCCTTAGAGGCCCTGTACCCTTACACACACACACTGCCTTTGCAGGCTGGGTGTCTGGGTGCAAGACAAAACAGAGTCGACATGGCACACATCCCTGTGTGCCATGCCCATCACCTACACTGCCATACATCAGCCACCCCTCTAGCTGGGTGCCCTATGACAATGGTGTGGGCACAGGAGCAGGAGTCCAGAGCCCCTACAGTACCCAGGTCCATTCCTGGGCAATGTAAGTGCAGTGTTGCCGTTTAAGAGTACATGGTGGTGAGAGCTCGTCAAACACGAACTCCACAGAACCATAAAGGCAGCACTGAAGACTGAGAAGTTTGATATCAAACTTCTCAGCACATTAAACCCACACTGATGCCAGTGTGGGATTTAATGTACCAAGCACCCCAGAGGGCATCTTAGAGATGCCCCCTAAAACCTAACCTACAATCCACGTCTGCTCTGAGGCTGCCTAGGCTGCCACACAGCAGACATGTTGCTGGACCCCTGGGTAGGAGAGCCCCTGCTCTCCTGGGCCTGCAACAATGCACATCCTGGGCGAGGTGCTAAATCTCCTCCCCCAGGATGGGCAGGGGGAAGCTTCAAAGGCATGCCGCCTCTGTGAGCTTCCCCAGGTCACTGCAACCCCCCACTCTGAGCATAGACTCAGGGGTCTCCCAGGGTCAGGTAGGTAGTTGTTACACCCTCAGCGGCACTGGGGCGGCCGGGTGCAGAGTGAGTTAGGCCCAATGTTATCCTATGGGAGGCAGGGGGCCCTTGGTTGGTGGCTGCTGACTAGCAGGTCATGCGGCTGTGGGAGCTGGGCTCCTGGTCACTTGCTCAGGGCAAATGGGGAAGTAGATAGGAGTAGAAGTTACACTGACGGGGCCACTCGTGCGGCTAGGTGTAGGGTGCTTGTGAGCCTTCGGGCCCTCAATGGAAAAGCTCAAGGATGAACAAAGGCTGCAAGCTCGGGGATGAAGATTCTTCAGGTGCCACCACCACTTCGAGAGGTAAGTTGGCGGACAGGTAGGTACCCAGGAGTCGGGCACAGGGGGCCGCAGGGCGCCGGGTGCAGGGGTGCCTTTTGGTGTTGGGAAATCTTACCCTCTGTTGATCGCGGTTGGGGGGGAGGGGGGGATCCCTGGTACTGAGGCTGCAGGCGTCATCAGGAGCGTCGAGGTAGGTTCTTGGGTGCCGAATTCGGGGTCACAGTCGCCGGGGGGGGGGGGGGGGGGGGTACGTCCTCGGAGTCTTTGTCCACTCCGGCACAGGCCAGGCTTGGCGGGTGCAGAGTGTGCAGGGTTCGCAGTTCCAGGCTGATGCCAGGGGTTAGATGCTTGCTTTGAGCAGAGCCACTGCTCGTGGGAGTCCCAGGTGTTCAGAGTCACAAGGTAGCAAGGTCCCCCGGGGTTTGTGAGGTTGCTGGCCACAGGAGGTGCTGAGATTTAGCAGGAGCAGGTTCGAGGGTGGACAGGCCGGTAGGGCTGGGGCCACAGCAGTTGGTGTCTTCCTCTTCTTAGCAGCTGCACGGCAGGTCATCTTTCTTCTTGATCTTCTTTGCTGTTTTAGAATCTGGAATCTGAGGTAGGAAGGTTCAGGGTGCCCCTAAATACTACATTTAGGGGCGTTACAGGTGGGTAAAGGGCAGGGACCACTGGGTCCCTGTCCTGTGGTGGGTACACACCCTATCCTGCCACTCTCCTGTGGGAGGGGGGCAGTGGCCTAGTCCTGATTGGGTAGGGCTCCCCATCTTCAAGATGACAAGGGCCCGAGATGTGCTTCACCTCGCCTCCTCCACCGGAGGGGTGGGGTTGGCAGGGCTGGTACATCCCCTGTCCTTACTTGGAGTTTCAGGCCAGTCTTCCCGTCAGAGTAGGGGTCAGAACCGGTGGGGGCCAGTTGCTGAGTACAGCGTGGCATGCCTTTGAAGCTTCCCCCTGCCCCTCCTGGGGGAGGAGACCTAGCACCTAGGCCAGGATGTGCATTATTGCAGGCCCAGGAGAGCGGGGGCTCTCCACCCAGGGGTCCAGCAACATGGCTGCTGTGTGGCAGCCTAGGCAGCCTCTCAGACAAGACGTGGATTGTAGGTTAGCATTCAGGAGGCCTCTCTAAGAGGCCCTCTGTAGTGCTTTTTACATTAAATCCCACACTGGCATCAGTGCGGGTTTAATGTGCTGAGAAGTTTGATACCAAACTTCTCAGTCTTCAGTGTTGCCATTATGGTACGGTGGAGTTCGTGTTTGACGAGCTCCCAGCACCATATACTCTTACACTGCCCAGGAATGGACCTGGGTACTATAGGGGCACAGGGCTCATGCTCCTGTGCCCACACCACTGGCATAGGGCATCCAGCTAGAGGGGTGACTGAGGTATGCCAGGGCAGTGTGTTTTTGGGCATGGCACACAGGAATGTGTGCCATGTCGATTCTTCACTTTGTTCTACACCAAGACGCTGAGCCTGAAAAGTCAGTGTGTGTGTGTCAGGGTACAGGGCCTCTAAGGGTAGCACAATAAGTTCTGCAACCCTTAGGGGCCCTTTTCTGGTCACGGTGCCCTGGGTACCTAGGGTACCATTTAGCAGAGGCTGACCTGTGGCAAGAGATGCCAATTGGGTTTAGGCTTCATGCAGTGTTAGGGAAGGAACACAGGCCCTGGTTGTAGGAAGGTGGATATCTGACTATGGTTACCCCCAACTTTTTGCCTAGTGTCTAGCTGGTTTTTCGACTTAGTTGGCCTGAGATCCTGCCATTCAGGGTCTCAGGCTGTCTGCTCTCTCTTTAAAATGAACTCCATGTACCCTAGGTACATAACCAATTGGTAAGGAACACCTTATTGGACCCTGTACAGTGTACCCTAGGTACCCAGGGCATAGGTGTACCCTAGGCCTCCCAGGGGCTGCAGCATGTATTATGCCACCCCTGGTCTGGCCTTCCAATCAGACACAACTGGCTGATCACTCAGCTGGGGCAAGGTCGTGTAATCACCCCTTGCTTAGATATAGTATGCCTATATCTACCCTTATATATAGACACATGTGTACCTATCAGTCACTCCTATGGCAGGCCTTAACCATCCTGGAGGCAGAGTGCTTGGTAACATGTGAGATGGTGCTCTAGCATGAGCTGAGCCTGTCTGCAGCTTTCGGACCCAAGTCCTTATAGCTGTTCTAGGATATAGCCTACCATATACTCTTAAAGTGCCTTATAATCTTAAACGGTTATGGTAACTATGGTTTGGCTTTATCAAAACATGTCGTGTAAGGTGTCTAACACTTTGGAATAATACCCCCATACCATTTCTGGTGATGAGGATATTATCCCTCCCTTCTAGAGGGAGGGACATGTTAAAATCCTACTTTGCTGTTTAACTCTAACCAAAGCCTCAGCATCACAAAATGGATGCTGCTGCCACAGACACAAGTCTGACCTCCTGCTGCTGGGAGGGATCCCAGCCAGGGAGGCCTGGACAATAGGTTTCCTGCTTGGGGAGGTGCTAGCACCTCCCCAGACAGCCTTTAGTGTATTGGGGCAGGGTGGGCTGAAAGGAATGAGACAGGCCTGGGGCACACAAGGTGTTCCTTGCATAGTCCAGTTCAAACCGGCGCTGGGGCACTCCAGCCCCAGCTCTGGCGCGAAACTGGACAAAGGGAAGTGGGTGTAACCACCCCCTCCCAGGTCCCACCCATAAGGCGTGACATAGCAGGTATCCCAGCCCCCCAGATTAGTATAAGAGTGGGAGTTGGGCCTCAAGACTTTAGATTATCCTGAACCTGCAAAACTGAACAGAAACTCTGGACCTTCGACATTCGACGAAAGAAGAAGACTGAAGAATCTCCCTTGTAGCCAAGGAGTGGCTACCCTGTGCAAACAGGCACCATCAAGAGACTACCCTTTGCTTTGCAACCGTTCTACGAGGAACCGACTGCAGAGCCCGACCAGAGCCTTGACTTCCAGACTTCTCCGACCCTCATCCACATCTGCAGCAGAGCTGAGATCCGTGGAGGCGACGAGCGACGTGGGACCGGCTACCTGGAAAAAGTGGCTAGTAACTTACAGCGCAGCTTCTGAGGTACCCTCGAAGTTGCGCATCAGGGATTGAGAAGCCCCAACCCCAAGCACCATCTGCACCGAAGATCAGCCCCCCACACTCCACGAGTCCTGCGTGGGGCCCTTCAGCATTTTCCTGCTTGCCGCGTCTGTCCGGTTGCTTGCCCGCTGGCTAGTGGCCTCTGTGACGACGCACCCTGAAATCTTCTGCGCTGGTTTGGCTCCTCCAGACTGGCTCCCGCTTCTCTGCAAAGAAGAAGCACCCCAGACCTTCCTGGTCTGCACCAGAAGCAAGTCCTTCGTTCTTCGTGGGTTCCGCTTGCCAAGGCTTGGTGAGTCCTAGTCCAACTTCGACGCCGCCGACAGCAAGAGCCTTCGTGGGACAGCTCGCCTCCTGGTCCTGGTCGTCCTTGACGCTTCCTGGTCCTCCTGGCTGCAGCGACAAGCTTCACCTTCACCTGCAATCTTCACGACATCGCCTGGTTCCTTCCTGGTTCCACGTGGTCACTGGCTAGTGACCTTGACTCTGTCCCTTCTGCTTGCAGGTTTCCTTTCTTCTAGATCCCAGCCTTGGGATCCACCGGACACTCTTCACTGACTGCCTGTCAGCATCTTTCTTCAGGCATCCATAGGAGTCGACGACGAAAACGACGCATCTTCACCCCTATGCACCCGCAGCCTGTGGGCTAGGTAACTTGGGTACTCCGGTGCTCATCAGGATAGTGACTATCCTAGTGTCTAGTTTTCAAGTCTCAACTTCCTAGCTACTCCGGAAGTGTCCTAAATCTACCGTTTTCTAAACTGTACTATTGCTATTGACTTTTACGCATTACGCGTGAGTGTTTCCACTCTGCACACGAATCCCGTGGGCCTCCCACTTCCTAACTAACGCTAGTGTAGTGTAGCCCCAGCGATTCCCTAGGCCTAGGCCTATCTATTTCCGTGACAGTGGTCCTTATACCACTTACTTAGTATATGGTTTGCGTGGCCCCTAGGGCCTAACTGTATTACTTACCTGGGTGACTTAATGTATGCTTAAATAAGACTGTGTTGTACTTACCTCTAATCTCAAAGAGTGCTGAGGGTTTGACTAGAATAAATACACTTTATTTTACATATATATCTGTTGTGGTGTCCTTTCATTTGGTATTCAAGGGATTATATATGGTATCACAGCTGGCTTCACATGCCATTCAGAGTTTAGCCTAAGACTGCTCTTGTCCATGCTACCACTAGGATAGCTGGTCTATAAGGTTGACTTTACAACCAATCACCATAAGGGTATTTGGACTGATATAAGGTGTACACTATAACTAGTGACATCATACATCAGGCCAACTTCTCACACTAATGAAACAGCGAGTCTGTCCTAAATTCAGACACGCAACTATGTGCTATGGTTTTGCTGTGTCTTAAGATTGACTTGTCCAAGACAGCACACCAGCGGGCACAGGAGCACAACATCGACTCGCCAACACAGACAGATCAACAAAACACCCATTTACACTCACCAAATGGCGATTACACTCACACTAGCGTATTTTGACGTATGCGCCCGCACACACCCACACGTTGACTTCTCTCACTTTAAGCACGGATTAATGAGGGATCCTTGCAAGCAGTGCCAGAGGGAGGGCGGCTTCCCTATTGTTACCTTTCAAAACAAAATTATAGGAGGAGGGGGCGACCTACGTGATTATTCCGCCGGCAACGCCCCCATTGTGGCAGCGCACATTTGATGGAGATTAATGGAGATAAGGCCACGGGTGGCACGCATCCTGCCGACAGCGCCAAGAGAGCCGGCCGGGCCTGCGACCAGCTGCACTGCGCCAGCACGAGCGTGCCCTCCACCGACAGGACCGCATTATCATGGATTGTCACCAGCATCAGGCCCTGAGAAGCGGGGGGAGGGCCCTACCCTTCTCGACAAGGTCTCACCACAGTTATGAAGGTTGGTTGGCCCTTCACACAGCGCAGGAGCATGTGGAGTTCGGGCAGCAGGCCCTGCGTATTGGGCCAGGGCCGATGCGCAACTTGCCCTAAACTAAGATCCTTGCGTGTGGGCTTGCCTTTCACAGACAGAAGCGGACAGCAGCTCACATGGTGTAAGCAGCAAGTGATTCTACCATCAGCCTGTGAAAACACATGTGGGTAATAAGCAGCCCTATCCCCACCATCTGGTCCATGTCAACACAGGACAGCACTGTATCACTCGTCTCCAGTGCCATGGGAGCATTACGCAGGCCACATTGCCAACCAATCAGCTTTGAGCATGTGGATGACCTAGGTGTCCATGTTCAGCCATGCCACTTGAGCATTTCACGTGCAGCGCAGGCTGAGTGACCACCCATCATCTAAGCTGCATATGCTAGGGTCCAAACGTTTCAAAGTCCTGGTCGTCAGCAGTAGGAGGTTTGGCAGCTGGCTCCTGACCAATGAAACAGTCGCCATCTAGAGGGTAGCTGATGTTCTTTTCACACCATGACCTGTGTTCTCCAACCAGTCAATGCGGGTATTGAAATGGCGGTCACTGACCAATCAGCGTTCTCCTTGCTAAGACGGACTAGTCAGCAATATGCAGACAACGTGCCCTTTACAATCTGCGCGAGCACGTGTGCGAGCTGCATTCCCTGTACCAACCACGCCACTTAAATGGGGCGAGCAGTTACAAAGAGCACTGCATGCTCACTGCCAACTGGACATGGGCATTAACACTGAGGGAGCTGACGGGCAGGCGAGCCTTTATCAGCCCTCCCCCTTACAGAGCATTGTGCGCGAGGAAAGCGTGAAATCCATCAGCAAGTAGGGCTAAGCTTCGGCCCATTCAGCACATACATAACCTGAGATTTAGGTGGACCGGGTTCTGCCGGTGCTCACCGGCAGTTCATAACAAGTAACTTTAAGGTGCTAGTTGGACTCCAGAGTGGCTTGTATTTTTCATCTTTGGGCATTGGCTTTCTACAAGCGGGCTGCAGATGTTTACCTCTGTCTGGAGGCGGGATGACGAAGAGGCTGTCCCGAAAGTGAAAGAGCGAGGATCTCTTGTCTTTATGGGGCCATGTGTTTAAACACATGGCCCCACAAAGATAAGAAACCTTTTGCGACAAAAGGAAAGGCGCACGGAAGGCAGACGAGCCCGTCCAAGTGGGACGGCTCAAAAAGCCAAACGTAAACGTCACGAAGAGCTCTTTTCCAATGGCTGGCCACCATTAAGCATAAACGGGGACGCCAGCCAATGGAAAAGAGGGGCGGGGCTTAAAGCCCTTTACAGAAAAATACCCAAAACGTTAAATCTCGCCAGCGAGACTGCGCATGTGTGCAGCCCACTCCAGCAGAGACCTAAAAAAGTGGGGGCAACCATGCAGAAAGAGGGCACTTTCTCAAATCCAGACACTGCACCCTTTTCGCCTGCCACATTGTTTGCCGTTGCCAAGGCTTGTTGGTGCGCCTGACGGACACCGACCCCTCACTTTTTAACATCCAGCGTGGGACAGCTCGTGAACTGCTTCTGATCTTCCTCAGGGTCGCCTGGTCCACACAGCTGCAGGTACAAGATAATTATTAACTCTCCTGCATCTCCTGACATCGGTGGGCATTGGTCTTCTGTGCTTCCTGGTCACTCCTGAGTGGCATAGACACTGTCCCCTCAGCTTGCAGGTACTTTTCATCTTGAATCCACCTTTGTGTTCCACCGGACACTTTTACCTTCTTCGTGAGCAGCATCTTCCTTAAATCCTCCGTTGGGTTCGACTGTGGTTTCCAACGTCACTTCAAACCTATGCACCCGGCTTCACGGGTGTAGGTATCCTAGTTCCTAGGTTATTCATGGATGGTGCGACTTTCCAACCTTCTATCTTCCACGGGGTTTCTGCTGGGTTCACTGGTCCTTATTTAAAATTGCAACTGAGACTTACTCATTGACTTAAATTGAGCACGCTGTCATGTTTCCACTCTACACACTGCCTCCGTGGCGTTCCTGTGTACTTAACTTGGGTGGATTATTGGGACTCCAGCAGTTCTACATCTTCTGGGTCCAGTCTTGACTCGAGTCGTGATTTGCATCTCTATATTTCAATGTATGGTTTGGTCTCCACCTGGCGACCACCATGTATTTGTGCTATTTTTATTTATTTATAAAGTTTTATATAGCGCGAACGTGACCCACGAGGGTATCATAGCGCTTTACAGTATAAGAATAAAATTGGTTGAGGTAGTATACATACATTCAAAAGTGTCAATTCGTACAAAAGGAATAGAAGATATATGATTAACAAACAGAGGACCATGATACTGTAGAACGTAGTACAATATACTGTTAAAGAACCTTAGATGAGTGTGCTAGCAAACATACATATTATAACCATGATCGGATCCCAATAGATAAGAAGTGTATAGATAAACCCAAGAGAGACCCACCACTAGCTAAGCTTTACACTACATACAGTAATTGAACAGTAAGGGTAGTGATATTCGTCATACATAATGAGGACTCAACCATTCCACTTGAGGTCAGCAAAAGTATTCCGATCACAAAGATGACTCAGTGACATCATAGAAATCAGACGTATGGTATGTATTTGTTCATTAATAGTGTTTTTACTTCTTTTTTGAAGGCGGTAAGGGAAGTGATTCCACAAACTGCTGGAGGTAATGAGTTCCAGACACTTGGTGCAATCCCTGAGAAAGCTCTACAGCCGGTTGTCTTCTTATGGAAGGATTGGGGTTTCAGAAGGAGGGTGCTTGCACTTCGAAGTCGTCTGCAGCCTCCAGAACTTTCCAACTTTAAAGACAGATAACTAGGAGTATTGTTGTGAATTGCTTTGTGTGTCATGCAGGCCACTTTAAGGTGTATTCTTGCCTCGTAGGGCAGCCAATTCAAGGCTTTCAAGGTTGGAGAGATGTGACATTTTCTCTTGGTTCCAGATACCAGTCTAGCCGCAGAATTCAATGCTGCTCTTAGAGGGTGGTGCTCCCGTAATCTAAACTGGGTAGCGCAAGGGCTTGTACTGCCATTTTTAGATCAGCCTGAGGGTGTAAGGGTTTGAGTTTCCTTAATATACTCAGCTTGTAATTAGCTCCCTTGGAGGCATTAGAGATGTGCGACTGCATATTCAGATGTTTGTCTAAGGTGATTCCGAGTGATTTTGCCGAGTCAATGATGAGGGGGACGCAGTCAAAGGAGGTTAGGTGTTTTAACCATAAGTCTAGCTTTGGTGTGTGGCTCGGTGGCGAGATGAGGATGAATTCCGTTTTTTTGGTATTCAGCATGAGGTGGTTGTTAGTGAGCCAGCTTTGCGTGTTCAGTAGAATAGAGTTGAGGGCAATGAAATCTTCTGGCAAGGTGATTTTCAGATAGAGTTGGGTGTCATCAGCATATAAATGATACAGGATGTTCGCAGATCTCAATGCGTTCGCCAAAGGCTCCATTAGGAGGTTGAAAAGAATGGGTGATCGGGAAGATCCCTGAGGAACACCAAGTGTGACCAAAGAGGATTGCATCACTGTGCCCGAGAGGCCCATCCTTCGTTCCAGTAGGGACAGAAGTTTGTCATGCTTGACAGTATCAAAGGTAGAGGACAGATCAAGAAGAATCAGTAGGCATGATTCATTGCAGTCAAGTATTTTGAGGATGTCATCCATAATATGGGTGAGTGCAGCTTCTGTGCTGTGCCCTTGGCGGAAGCTCGATTGGTGAATATCTAGGAGGTTATAGTGTTCAATGTGATTGCATAATTGAATTTGTACACATTTCTCCAATAGTTTAGCCAAAGTAGGGATGTTGGTTATGGGCCGGTAGTTGTTTAGATCAGATGGAGTGGCATCAGCTTTCTTAAGTATAGGTGTGACCTGCCCTTTAAGGCAGTCCGGAATGACACCTTGACTTAGGAAGGCATCTACAATTTTAGCCCATAATGGTAGGATAGATGGTTTAAAAATTTTGAACAAGGCGGGGGGCAGGGGGTCAGAGAAATGATTGGAGGGGTTGATTGCTTGGAGAGTGGCGAGAAGGTGTGCCAAGAGGCATTGTTTTTTGTGACTTCCCCTGGATTATCAAAATGTACTTTGAATGAATCGCTACAGTTGGAATCTTGCGGTAGCGCCAACATGGATTGTATATCAAGTTCGATGGACTTAGTCTTTTCGTGGAAGAAATTAGCAAGCACATCACATGTAGGTATGGCCAGGTAGTTTGATTCCATAGAGTTAGTTGTTTTGCATGATTGTTTGTTGCTTGACGATTTCAAAGAGTTTTTTGGGCCGGTTGCTAGCTTGGTTCAGCTGAGTTCTGAAAAAAGTCTGCCTTTGCCTTAAGAATCTTCCTATTGTAAGAGTTCCTTAATCTTCTCAGGTGCTCAAGATTATCAGTGGTAGGAGCCGATTTCCATAGACGCTCTGCAACTCTTACTTGTCTACGCTCCGCGTTCAGACCCTCGTTGAACCATGGTTTGGAAATCTTAGTGGATACGTTTTTTTCCTGGAGGGGAGCTGTGGAGTCCAGTATTTCAAGCAACGAGTCATTGTAGAAGGTTGTGAGGTCATGTACATCAGTAATGTCCATCCTGGGGGTCAGGGCGGAGTTACACCGGTTTAACAGGGTGATGGGGTTAATATTTTGTAAGTTCCGTTTCCATTGCCTTTTTTTTTTATGGTTGGCCCCTTTTTTGAGTAACTTCGCTAATGATGGAGTAGAGGAGGCAATAATGATCAGTCCAATCGCATTGGGTGATGGATTCTAGTAAGACGATGTTTGGTTTTGCAATGATTAGGTCCAATGTCTCTCCCTTGTTATGAGTTGGGCTGTCACAGAATTGCGATAGCTCTTGTACTTACAAACTCTTTAAGACAACCTACAATATGATCGTTTGTGTTGTTCCAATGGAGGTTAAACTCACCCAAGAAGATATGATGAACTTGTGAGTTGACATTAGAAGCTATGATCTCCATTATCTCATCAATACAAGTCAAGTTATCCCCGGGTGGGTGGTAGAATATGTGTAGCTTGCTGGCGATGCGCTTAGTAACAGAAATATTAATGCATAGATAATCACAGGAAAAAAGTCCAATAGAGTCTGCTTGCTTGACTGATATTGAGTTACGATAAATGCAGGCTACCCCTCCCCCTAGTGATCCAATTCTATCTAATCGTATCAGGTCATGGGAAGGAGGAACAAGTAAGTCGAGGATGGGTGAGGAGGAACTATTTAACCAGGTTTCAGTGAGGACCATAATATCTAAATCATTTTCTAGAATGAGATTGGATATCTTCGTAGCATGTTTGCTAGCAGATCTGCAATTAATGAGCCCACACTTCAGCTTATTAATAGAATGGTTTAAGGTAGTCTGTTGTAAGTTGATATTTGTGAGGTTGTCTCTATTAATAGATCTGTTGTTGAGAGTCGGTTCTCTGAGGGGATTGGTTCCAATGGTTTGAATGGTGTCACATTGGGACTTACTGCTATCAGAATCCCGGGCATAGGATGAGAGCAGGTCGTCAATGTCACTATCAAATAGTTTATCGGATGACCTCCTAGGACACATAGGGGAGGGTAAACTACCGGATTAGTATTATTGGGGAGTGTGACCTTGGGTATGTATCTAGTGTGTTGGATGTTGATTTGGTTATACTGACTACTGTTCTCCGAATGATCCTTCATAGGGGTGGAGTTTCTCATTTGGAGACCCATTTGGTTCACAGTATCATTGGTGGCTCTGTGTAGGATAAGCAGTTTTTTTAGTGATAGTAGAAAGGTTATGCATTTCATCCATGAGATGGGATAGACCAGTGGCTAGCTCGCTAAGTTGTGTGCTCCAGACTGAATTGGTAAAGTAGGTAGAAGGTGAGGACGTCTGATCAGTTATAGAGGACGAGCCGCTCGTAGAGTCATAATGCATGGTCTTCAAATGCTTGTGGATATCTATATTAGGTGTGGGTGTAAGGCCCGTTATTGAAGGCGAATTTCCAATGTGTTCTGATAGCAAAGACACTTTCTCCATTTGGATTGGGATAGCTTCATTTGATGTCAATGCAGGAGGTTGAGCCAGGATGTTTAATGTGCAATCCACATCCATGAGTGGAGTGGTATAAAGGCTAGACAACCGAGAGGGAGCATCCACCTGAAAGGTCACTGTGTTCAGTAAATGGATGGGCGGGGTGATTGTATCAGGTGAAAGAGTGCCCTCATGTAACAAGGAGGACAGTGGGTGGGAGCAGTCTAAACGATCCATTTTGAATGAAGGATTCACATCCCTGGGTGGAGTGGAATAATGGTTTGACAGCCGGGAGAGGGATTCCTCCTGAAATCGGGGAAAGGTCACTGTGTTCAGTGAAAGGATGGGAGGGGTGATAGTGTCGGGTGTAAGAATTCCCTCAAGTAACGAAGAGGACAGTGGCTGCAGGGGGGTCTATGCGATCAGCTAAGAGTGCAGGGGTGGGGTGGGGGGGGAATGGTGTGCCGTGTTAGTGGCATCTTGTTTGGTGCCATCCCGCGAGAAAGGCAGGGCTAACAATATTGCGTCAGACATGATGGGATCTCTGGGTAGGAGATATGGTTATGTGTTAGTGTCTTAAAATACATATTTTTATAAATACACTGTGGTTCTTTTC
The DNA here is from genome assembly GCF_964204655.1 of Triturus cristatus. NCBI lineage: Eukaryota > Metazoa > Chordata > Amphibia > Caudata > Salamandridae > Triturus > Triturus cristatus. The sequence continues at coordinate 925,959,945 of NC_140588.1, forward strand.
CATTCAACCTATACCAATAACATTAAGTTATGGCAAAATAAGCTGCTTTACACTCCTTCTGGACTAAGCATGTAGACTGCTCTCCACAGCTACCACTTTCAGAGCTTTCCAAGGTTGTCTAAGACCACTGAAATCACCATAAGGGTTGTCTGGATTACTGCAGGAAGTACTTACATAATTAAGCGCACATACTAGGAGTGTGTAGAGAGATGTGCCCAAATGTTTTTAAAAGAGAACACTTTCTGCCCCAAACCCAAAGATACTGTCACTCACATGCAGCAAACATGCATGTTTTTCAAAATGCAATGTTGAAAGCAAATGACAGATCATTAAACTGATTAATAAAACACCAATCTGCAGTGTCCAAATTCCACAACTCCCTTCTTGTCCTGCTGCTGCACATGTTCCTAAATTACTAGGGAAGGCTTCTTAGTCAGAACCCCAAAGGTGAAATAGGAAAAAGGCCTTTTCTTAAGGGTGTTCAAGTCAACAGTTTAAAAGTTCCGTCACTACTGCTTTGCATGTGTTTTTTGTTTTTTCTCTTATTCTTTGCTCGCTCTATCTCTCTACCCCCTTCCCCCTTCCCTCCCCATCCTCCTTCTTTCACCCCTTCCACCCCCACCCTCTCCCTCTCCCTTCCCCCCTCCCTTGTCCCCCCTGCCCCTTGACACAGTGTTGGCACTCTGCAGCCAGCTGCCCCTGTGCCTCTGAGGGTGTAAGTTTGGTGCAGCCTTGTGTGAGAAAGTGGCTCTGTATATACTGTTCCCAAATAGGTACAGGGTGTAAAGAGTCCACAGTCCCCAGAGGTTTGGCAGAGGCTAAAGTTAGATATAACCTTACTCTCTAAAGGGGTAGCTTGGTCGAGCAGTAAGGCAGTATCAGAGGACAATGTAAAGCATTTGTTGCACACAGTCAGCAAATGGTCTCACACACTCAATAACTGAACTCTAGGCCAATGGTTTACATATAAAAAATATATGCTTGTTTTATTTTAGAACCAACAATAGGTATTAAAATATACTTTCTCAGAATGAGATGCTTTATATAAATACTTTTACAATATGCAATTGGCTTTTGTCGAAAGTTACAAGTGGTTGCAATAGGCAACACAATTTTAAACCCAATAATGCATTGAGTTCAATGGAAGTTTCAAGTTATTTGCAATAGATTACTTTTGGGATTCCAGGACTGGATCCTAGATTCAGTCCTCGGTCAGTACTTCGAAAAAAGCGATAAAAGTCGACTTAGCTACTGTTATGATTTTTAGACAATATTTTGCTATTTTAAAAGTTGACACTTAGAAAAAATTTCATAGAAAACAGTAAATGATTCCCTGTGGAAGAAAATTCAAGTTGCAGGTATAGTATGTTCTTGTTACTTTTGTAGTCCAGGACAGGGTGCCTAGACTCACTACTGTGACCTTTATCCAAAACAGGTAATTACGTTTTCACAATTTGTACGATTTTTAAAGAATATTTCCAGTTTGCAAAAATCGACAGAAGAAATTTCACAAGAAAACAGTCAATGATTTCCTATGGGAGAAAATTGGGTTACTGGTAAGTACGGTTGTGAATATTTTTCAGGGTCAGTGCTGGGCACCAAGATCCAGCACTGGGAGCTCACCTAATAGCAGGTGAGTATTTTCGTTATTGTTACTCAGCTGATTTTTGGTGAATATTTTATGTTTTGAAAAGTCCACACAGAAGAAATTTCAGGAAAAACCAGCCAGTGTTACCCTATGGAGAAAATTGAGTTATCGGCTTTCAGGTAAGTACTCGACTGGCAGAGTTAAGGTTCTGGGCATAGACTCAGGGGTCTCCCAGGGTCAGGTAGGTACAGTTGTTACACCTTCAGCGGCACAGGGGCAGCCGGGTGCAGAGTGAGTTAGGCCCAATGTTATCCTATAAGGGGGGGGCCTTGGTCGGTAGCTGCTGACTAGAAGGCCACGCGGCTTTGGGAGCTGGGCTCCTGGTCACTTGCTCAGGGCAAATGGGGAAGTAGATAGGTGCAAAGGTTTCACTGCCAGGGCCACTCGGGCAGCTGGGTGCAGCATGCTTTTGAGCCGTCGGGCACTCAATTGATTCCAATGGGAAAGCTCTGGTTTGGAAAAAGACTGCAAGCTCGGGGACGAAGATTCTTCAGGTGCCACCACCACTTCGAGAGGTAAGTTGGGTAGTTGGAGGATAGGTAGGTACCCAGGAGTTGGGCACAGGGGGCTGCAGGGCGCCGGGTGCAGGGGTGCCTTTTGGTGTTGGGAAATCTTACCCTCTGTTTATCGCGGTTGGGGGGTACCTGGTTCTGAGGCTGCATGCGTCGTCAGGAGCGTCGAGGGAAGTCCTTGGGTGCCGGACTCGGGGTCACAGTCGCCGGGGGGGTCGTCCTCGTGGCCTTTGTTCACTCCGGCACAAGCCAGGCTTGGAGGGTGCAGGGTTCGCGGTTCCGGGCTGATGCCAGGGATTAGAAGCAGATTTTGAGTACAGCCTCTACTCATGGGAGTCCCAGGGGCTTAGAGCCAAAAGGTAGCCAGGTCCTCCGGGGTTTGTGAGGTTGCTGGCCATAAGAGATGCCGGGTTGTAGCAGGAGCAGGTTCGAAAGCCGACAGGCCGGTAGGGCTGGGGCCAAAGCAGTCGGTGTCTTCCTCTTCTTAGCAGCTGCAGGGCAGGTCTTCTTTCTTCTTGCTCTTCTTTGTATTTCAGAATCTGGGAAGGAATGTTCAGGGTGCCCCTAAATACTAGATTTAGGGGCGTTACAGGTAGGTGAAGTGCAGGGACCAATGGGTGCCTGTCCTGGGGTGGGTACACCCCCATCCTGCCTCTCTCCTGTGGGAGGGGGGCAGTAGCCTAGTCCTGATTGGGCAGGGCCTCCCATCTTCAAGATGGCAAGCGCCCGGAGATGTGCTTCACCTCGCCCCCCCCCACACCCCCCCCCCCCACCTGAGGGGTGGGGTTAGCAGGCTGGCACATCCCCTGTCCTTATTTGTGGTGTCCAGCCAGGCTTCCCGCCAGAGTGGGGGCTGCCAGTGGCCTGGGGAAGCTCACAGAGGCGGCATGCCTTTGAAGCTTCCCCCTACCCATCCTGGGGGAGGAGATCTAGCATCTCGCCCAGGATGTGCATTGTTGCAGGCCCAGGAGAGCAGGGGCTCCTCTACCCAGGGGTCCAGCAACCTGTCTGCTGTGTGGCAGCCTAGGCAGCCGCCCAGACCAGACGTGGATTGTAGGTTAGGTTTCAGGTGGCATCTCTAAGATTCCCTCTGGGGTGCTTGGTACATTAAATCCCACACTGGCATCAGTGCGGGTTTAATGTGCTGAGAAGTTTGATACCAAACTTCTCAGTCTTCAGTGTTGCCGTTATGGTGCTGTGAGGTTCGTGTTTGACGAGCTTTCAGCACCATGTATTCTTAAATGGCAGCACTGCACTTACAGTGCCCAGGAATGAACCTGGGTACTGTAGGGGCACAGGGGTCATGCTCCTGTGCCCACACCACTGGCAAGGGGCACCCAGCTAGAGGGGTGGCTGATGTATGCCAGGACAGTGTAGGTGGTGGGCATGGCACACAGGGATGTGTGCCATGTCGACTGTTTTCTCTTGTACCCAGACACTCAGCCTGCAAGGGCAGTGTGTGTGTGTTAGGGCACAGGGCCTCTAAGGGTGGCACAATGAGTGCTGCAGCCCTTAAAGGCCTTCCCTGGTCCAAAGGCCCTGGGTACCATTTACCAGGGGCTGACATGTGGCCAGGGTTTGCCAATTTGGGTTTTAGATTTTTAGGGAAGGAACATAGGCCCTGGGCACCTGATTGGCAGATGTCCAGGGCACACTCAGTCAAAGTACATTCAGCAATTCAGAAAAAAGGGGGGGCATACCATGCAAGAAAGATGGCACTTTCTCACACCTTGTACTCACCTTAACTCCAGGAGATCGACCCACGACATTGCTTTACTCACCTGTGAGCAACACAACTTAGAGTACCCCCGGTCTCAATTGGTTAACATTTTGAACCCAACCTCAAATTCAACCTCTACACCTGGCCGCCCCTATGCCACTGGTGTACTCTTGGAACTGATTTGAACCCTGCCTTGTGTTCATTAAAGACCCCGAAGACTGAATCAGTAAGTCAAGTAAGTACCTGCAAAAACTGCATTCCTGTTTTCCTCCCAATTGGTTGACATTGCAAAGCTTGAAAATTGCACTAAATGTCCACTTTTTAAAGTATATAGTATTTTTCCTGAAAAACTTCCTTACCTTTTTGTGAACATGAAGCTTATTTTTCTAAAATGCGTGTGGATCAACTTTTTGAGTTGTGTGTCATTTATTAGTCCTATTGGAACATGGCCCTAACTAGGACTGCCCAGTGGCGCCCAAGCACCAGGTCCAAACTTTCTACTCCAAGGGCAATGTATAGATGAGCTTAAGGATAGAGTAAATATGTATGTGTACATACATACATACACACAAATGAATAATAAAACTTCTTTCAAAGCAGCACCCTGGAACAAAGAACATCATTGCTTAAATACCTTTTCTGTTTTTTCCTCCTCCTTTTCTTTTTCTTTCTCTTTCTCATCAGTTTTGTCAGAAGACAATATTACCAAGGTAAGTTTTCGAACTATTTGCTTTGCCTCCATAATTTCTCGTTTATGTTCTTCAAGAATTGTGTTATCCATCGGCAGAAGCTGAGGAAATATAATCAAAATGATCTTTTAGCATTTAATTGAAAATAAAAGCTGGATTTTCATGTCAAGAAAACAAATAACCAGGAGCAAAATTCACGTAGTTTTTTTTTTTTTTTTTAAATATGAGCCATATTAAGATATCTCAGGATGCCCTAGAACTAAACCATAGAACGGTGCTAATACTTGTCCAGCACAAACCATGCAAAAACAATGCCTGAATGAGCACTCAGGATCCGACACCTACAACTGCTGGTGCATAGTCACTGTCCCTAAATCCCTCAAGGCCAGTGAGGCACACAACAAGAGGGGAAAGAGGGCAGGTTATTAAAAATGTTGGCGTCATCACACCTAATTATTTTCATTTTTTGGGGGAAACACACCGGCTACTAATCTTATACTCTACTGCTGGTCCAGTGCCCTGTGTATGTACTCTATACCAAAAACATGTAAAAATTGGCTTAAAACATAGTTGGCACATTTGACTTTCCTTATAAGGCCAGAGTATATGGTGCAGAAATACACCACTGGCACTGAAACATAAATGCTGCTTATGCTGCACTGGCTCCCCATCGACAAGAGGATCACCTTCAAGCTCCTCACCCACGCACACAAAGCACTCCACAACGCCGGACCAGCCTAACTGAACAGCAGACTCCGCTTCTACACCCCCACCCGCCAGCTCCGCTCCGCCAACCTCGCCCTCGCAGATGTCCCCAGCATCCAACGTACGACTGCCGGCGGCAGACCCTTCTCTTACCTCGCCGCCAAAACCTGGAACACCCTCCCAACCCACCTACGACAGACCCAAGACCTACTCGCCTTCAGAAGAAACTTCATACTATAAAACTTAACTTAATTTTGTTTAATACAAAAACACATCTTATGCCAACTAGAACATTATGATCTCATCCTCTTGTACATGTCTCACTGGACATCTGCAATAACGTCAGATTTACAGCTTCACGGACACAATAAAAGATTATGCATAATAGTAGCCTTCGGTCTTGTAGTGAAATCCAAGATTACCCCCTAGAAAAGCACAGCGGCAGAATCGAGCAGTTGTGACTAAGGCCATGGTCAACAGAGCTGGAAAAATAGTGTAGAGCCTCACAGAATATCTGATATAATGACAGATTTAAAGCCTCACTGACACGGTCTAGGTCTGCGCATAGCCCTTTAAGTATTCTCACATAACTGTTAGGCCCAACATCTCATGTCAAAAAATCGGGTTGAATAAATCCTAGGCATTGAGGAGTATCCGTATTAGAACCGGTAGAGCAACTTCAGCCAAAGGACAAAGGAAAAATTCCCCCAAGGGCACCTCAGAATGCTCGGAAACCCTGATGGCTTAAAACTGTCATAACATTACTTAATGATTTGAACACCAGAGATAATTTGAGGTTGATCAAGACAAGCATGGAAAATGTTTATATTAATTCTACTGTAAAAGCCATCATTGCGAGATAGGACTACTTTGGAATATCTTTCAATGGCAGAACTCTACATGGTAAAACAAAGGATTTTTTTACAACAAAAAAATTAATCACTGCCCTTCCACTTCGCCATCCTTTCGGCAGTTCGCATACATTCTAAAAACTATATTTTTAGAGTTGGGAGGTGCTTGAAAGGCTGAGTGGCACACAGTGAATTGCAATCTCTAAAACCATAGGAAAAAAAACAAGCTTTAAAAAAAAAATCCTTTTTCATCACAGGAAAACAAAACTAACATCCAACAAAAGAATGCAATATTAAAATAAATCTGGGGTTTAGACAAGATTAAATTCACATACTCAAATAGTTTAAAAAAAACAATATTCAGCTTTATGCTGACTATTACAACACTATATGCAAAGCACAGATTGAACAGGCTCAGATTTCAGGGGAATGATTTTATTAACACCAAATATTAAACAGCCATACAACAACAAGAAACTCAATTCGTAAATATAGAGTGCAAAAAGATTACTTACATGTGTGTAAAGGTCATCTAAAGCTATAAGATTATGTTGAAGAAGTACTGCTGCAACTCTATACAATGAGGAAGGAGTCTCTCCATTAGGTTCCTAAATAAAAAAAGAAACCGTTTAGTAGGTAAACGGTCACTGAAGGGGAAAATATTAGTTACTACAGATATGACCCTCTCCCCAAACTTCAAATAATGAGCATTAAAGAAACACTAATCGATTACGTGAAAACTAAAATCTTCCTTCAATACCTATGTACATACAAGCTTGTGCACATGAGCAAACACAAATATAATTATTGTGGGAGAGCAATGTCGTATGTGGAGCTTATGTAAACTCTAGTATTCCAGCAGGCCGGGGAGTAGGTATGTTTAGTACCACACAACTCCAACCAAGACTTCACAGCCACTTGCCTAAACATACACTAAGAAAAGTCAGCCCAATGATGTAGCAATTCATCCAAGAGAACACATTTTTTGTATTTTAAGACTAAGGTGAAATACTTGACTTGAAAAACAAGAGAAAAGGACACCAAACAAAGTTTTACTGGTTAAAAGACAGGACACAAAAACGGTTATATAGTCAATAGCAGGGCAGGATTACATGCGGGATGATAATTCCAAAAGATTAAATGAACTAGTAAGATTGGGTGCCCAAACAGCAGGTGTAAGCTTTCACCTCTAAAAGCAATGTACAGATAAGCTCAAGGACAAAGCGAGATAGCAGACTAAACCAGTCAATGAATCAGTAGAGATGGTGTGCATATTACACAAATACCAGAATACATTAAACAAAAAGAGCCAAAACTATATGCGCGAATTTTTCAAAAAAGCTTCTTCTAGACAATGTAGAACTTACTGTGCTGGTGAAGTGGCCTGAAAAAAAGGTGCTAAATCAATGTACTAATTAAAAAAGCAATGATTATGTCACCGTACTTAAAAAAGTAATTCTTACTAACCCATGTTATAAAGTCTCTCACCCGGAGATAGGGAGGGGGTGACATGTGTATCCAGGAACTCTTTAAACTGCAAAACTACTCCTAATGTTAAGTATTCCTTTTGTTTTGCAGCTGTGCGCATGCTATGCATTGACTTTGTAGCACCTTTCCATACTGAATGAGACGCTGGGCTACGAAAAGATTGTATTTGCAAACAGGATCTTTAGACATAGCCCACCTGTTGCTTTACATAAATTCACAAAGGAGACACTGGTGATGAATGGGAGGTTTGTTCCCTTTTTGGGGTGGAGGGGGGATTTATTGGACCTGCTGCTGATTCCATTAACGCTACTCAAACCTTTCAGTAATAATTGATGAAAAGGAAGGAGAACAAACGACAACAACCATGAGTCAAAAAACAAAGAACACACCAAAATTGACTTAATCAAAGTCTGTTTTCAAAGATAAATGTACAAGTTACTTACCATCAGTAACGATGTATCTGGTAGAGATGATTCTAGCCGCAGATTCTTTAACGTAGAATTATACCCAGGTGTGAGACTGGATCCGGAAAATTTTTCCACAGCATCTCTGCACGCCGGGGGCGGTACCACGCGACCCCGGCCTGACGTCGTCCGCGGATGTGACGTCCTTGGCGCACAGAGATGCTGTGGCAAAATATTACAGATCCAGTCTCACGCCTGGGGATAATTCTATGTTAAGGAATCTGCAGCTAGTAGTCTCTATCAGAAAAATGTTTTTTTTTTTTGTTTTTACATTTCCCTTTCACATTGGGTGGAGAGAGTAGGGTCAGGATTGTCACAAACATATAGACGTTTTCAGTTCCAGAGCAGTTGCCTGGGAACCACTGAGTCCAACCCATGGTGGACCATTCCGCGAGGACTTGTCTTCCATTAATTCTGGCTGTCCCTTGTATCGCCTTGTCCTGAGAAAGACCCGCTGTGCCTTATTCTCAATCACGCAACTCTGGGTCGAAACGTCAACGTGCTTGTGACAATCCTGACCGTACTCTCTTCCGCCCCACGTGAAATGGAAACGTAAAATTCCAAGCTGTGCGGAGCTTCATATACCTAGGGATAGATGTCCTTTAAATGACCTCTTTCAACAATTCTTACAGCACTGTATACATCTTGCTCACTTTTTAGCACTTTTTTCACCACATCACTTGCGCCGTTGGAAAAAATTGTATGTTCATGAAATTGCACAGCCTTCTAATGTAATCTCGACATCATAAAATGAAGAAGAAAATAAATAAAGTTAAAAAAACTATGAATTTATCCTTGAATACAGACTTCAATTAAGTCAATTTTGGTGTGTTCTTTGTTTTTTGACTCATTGTTTTTGTCTTTTGTTCGCTTTCCTTTTCATCAATTATTACTGAAAGGTTTGAGTATTGTTTTTGATTGGTTAATATTCAGTAAACCAAGAATCAATCCTGTACCCGATGGAACCAACATTCTCCACATTCTCATACACACAGGTTCTGACGGGCAAAGGGTCACCCTATTATACTAAATGCAGATGCCATTAAGTTGCTTTTTTCCAGCTGAAAGCATTTTTCCCCACTTGCTTTCCCCAACCATTTTTTTTAATCAACCTTTTCACACAAACGGATAACAAGCAGACTTCCCAGAAGACATCAGAACTCCAACTGAAATACACCCTCCTGGTAACTGCACTCGAGCGTTCATGGGTTAACTTGCTCACAACTCTGATAACATCAGGGCTATGAATCTTGTTCACATCCCCTCCCAATGGCTGCAATGCACTCACTCCGTCAAACATGCACTTGAAACAGAAAAAGACTTCAACGCAGCGCTGTCTTCTGAGAATACAAGTAAGTATGTGTATCTAAACTCTCTTCTCTGACCCAAGCCACCGTGTCACTGGCTTCGAGCACACCTCTCCTCACCAGTATTAATTTTTCTGCGAGATCTGTAAACAGAAGTTTAATTTGTTTACATTGCTAGGCTAAACATTTCAGGCACTTTGACTTGATGTGCCATGGGTCCCTGCCAATCAGGTTCCCAGAGCCTGTGTTCTTTCCCAAAACTGCACCTTGTACCCCAAATTGGCACCTCCCTCTCTGGCCACATGTCATTCCCTTGTTGTAAGAAAGTGGGTTTCTGTTGCAGTAAGCCCCCCCCCCTTTTTTTGCCTAATAGCTGATGCACTTTTCCTTGTTGTGCCCTAGGCTCCTGCCAATCAGGTGCCCAGGGCCTGTGTTCCTTCCCTAAAAACTGCCTAACAGCCAAAACCCAAATTGGCATACCCTGGCCACATGTCAGCCCCTGGTAAATGGTACCCTAAGTACCCAGGGCCTTGTGACCAGGGAAGGCCTCTAAGGGCTGCAGCACTCATTGTGTCACCCTTAGAGGCCCTGTACCCTAACACACACACACTGCTCTTGCAGGCTGTGTCTGGATACAAGACAAAACAGAGAGTCGACATGGCACACATCCCTGTGTGCCATGCCCACAACCTACACTGCCCTGGCATACATCAGCCACCCCTCCAGCTGGGTGCAATATGCCAGTGGTGTGGGCACAGAGGCAGGAGCCCTATGCCCCTACAGTACCGAGGCCCATTCCTGGGTCCTGTAAGTGCAGTGCTACCATCTAAGAATATATGGTGCTGGGAGCTTGTCAAACACGAACTCCACAGCACCATAATTTCAACACTGAAGACTGAGAAGTTTGGTATCAAACTGCTCAGTACATTAAATCCACACTGATGCCAGTGTGGGATTTAATGTACCAAGCACCACAGAGGGCATCTTAGAGAGGCCCCCTGAGACCTAAAACTACAATCCACGTCTGTTCTGAGGCTGCCTAGGCTGCCACACAGCAGACATGTTGCTGGACCCCTGGGTAGGAGAGCCCCTGCTCTCCTGTGTCTGCAACAATGCACATCCTGGGCGAGGTGCTAAATCTCCTCCCCCAGGATGGGCAGGGGGAAGCTTCAAAGGCATGCCGCCTCTGTGAGCTTCCCCAGGCCACTGCAACCCCCCACTCTGGCGGGAAGCTTGTCCGGAAACCCCAAATAAGGATAGGGGATGTGCCAGCCTACTAACCCCACCCCTCAGGTGGGGGAGGCGAGGTGAAGCACATCTCCGAGCTCTCGCCATCGTGAAGATGGGAAGCCCTGCCCAATCAGGACTAGGCTCCTGCCCCCCTCCCACAGGAGATATGCAGGATAGGGGGTGTATTATTATTATTATTATTATTTAAAATCTTATATAGCGCGCAGCTACCCTTGGGCATCCCGGCGCTTCCAGACAAACATCCGATACAAGATGGAGAACAACGTTGACACATTATCCGGGAAATAAAAAGGTTTTAAGACCTTTGCGGAAGCGCAGTGTGCAGGTCTCAGCGCGTAGTTTAAGCGGGAGCGAGTTCCAAAGCTTTGCCGTATTAAATGAGAATCTTCTTCCGCCAGTGCGGGCCTTTTTTACTCTAGGAACAAGCAAGAGGTGTTGCCTCTCTGAGCGCAACGTTCTGCTTGCTTTGTATGCCGTAACAAGGTTTTTTAGGATGAGGGGGCCTTTCCCCAAGAGGATTTTATGAGCAGTACAAAGTGCCTTAAAAGTCACTCTCTCCCGCACAGGGAGCCAATGCAATGCCTTTAGTGCCGGCTTCGCAGATTGCGTCCTCGGGATGTCCATGAGCAGCCTTGCCGCCGCGTTTTGGACCTGTTGCAAGATCTTGAAGGTAGATTCAGGGGCGCCCAAGAAAATAGCATTGCTATAGTCAAGTCTAGATGTTATAAGACCCTGAATCAGCAATTTCCTTGATGTTAACGGAAGAAGAGGGAAGATTTTCCGAGCCGACCTAAGTAAGGCATAACACACTCCTGCTGTTTTCTTGGCGTGGGTGCGGAGTGACAGGTCCGGTTCTAACCAGACTCCAAGGCTCTTAATTGCTTCCTTGGGGGCTGGAGGCTCACCCATACAACCAGGCCAGCTGAGTGGGGGAAGGAGGGTAGCTTTACTCCCCAGCAGCAGTAGTTCAGTCTTTGAGCCGTTTAGCTTGAGGGAGGACTCTCCCATCCAAGTATGGACATCCACCAGACAGGACTTCAAGATGTCCGGGTTGTCGGCCAGATGGGACAGAGAAACGACTAGCTGCGTATCGTCAGCATAACTGACGATTTTGATGTTATAGGGGGAGACTACATCCTCCAGCGGGGCCATATAAACATTGAATAATGTAGGGCTCAACGAGGAGCCCTGTGGCACTCCACACTGGAGGGGGATTGATTTAGATCTCTCCAATCCATCCCAGACCTGGTACGTTCGATCCGATAGGAAAGAACTCAGCCACTGCAGAGCCACCCCAGACACCCCGACCTCAGCCAGCCGCTGTATCAGCAACTGATGGCTCACGGTGTCAAATGCTGCGCTGAGGTCCAGGAGGATCACTGCCACTGATCCTCCTGAGTCTAGGATCCGTCTGGCCTCGTCCACGACCGCCACTAGAGCTGTGTCGGTGCCCTGACCCGGGCGAAATCCAGTTTGAGATGGCCGGAGGAGACCATTCAGCTCCAAAAAGGCAGACAACTGCTTATTGGCCAGTCGCTCAGCGACTTTGCCAAGGCCCGGCAGCAATGAAATGGGTCTAAAATTCGAGAGGACCGTATGATCCAAATTGGATTTTTTTAATAGAGCCCTAACAACTGCCATTTTCCAAGTGGGTGGGACCAGGCCCTGGGTGAAAGAGGCGTTCATTAGGTCAGTCACGGGGGCTGCAATGGCCCCTGTTACCTGCTTAAGGAACTTCATGGGGACCGGGTCCATGGGGGAGCCACTTTTAATCCGCGATAGAGTTTTGGTGACGTCGCTCACTAACACTGGGCCGAAGGTGTCAAGGCCGGGAGCGCTATCTCTGTCCTGAGTTCCCCCAATCCGTTTGCCGTAGTCCTGCGATAACCTGGGCTGGGGAAGAGAAATTAAAATCTTCTCAATTTTCGTGTGAAAGAACTCCGCTAGTTCCGTGCTCTTTTGTTTATCATGCATGGCAACCGGCTCCGGAACTTTGAGCAGTTCTCTGAGCACTCTAAAACTTTCCCTGGAGGAGCTAGAAGCGGATTTAATCCGATCTTCAAAGAAAAGGGCTTTCGCAAGTCGTACAGCTGACTTGTAGCCCCTCATTGCAGCACGGTATTCTTCTCTCCTATGATCGTCCCAGTTCTTCCTCCATAGCCTCTCCATCCTTTTACATCCTTTCCTGAGGGTGCGTAGTTCTACCGAATACCACGGAGCCGAACCAACCCGTTTCTCCCTCTTTTGGACTCTCTTTTTCGGAATCAGAGTATCAAGGGAGACGGATAGCCAGTTGTTAATGTTGGAGTCGGCCGTGACTGGGTCCGACGCACAAGGAGGGATCGTATCTTCCAATTTCGAGGTCCACTTCTCCACCGATAGTCTGGACCAGGCTCGATCCACCAGGAAGGCCTGTTTGGTACGTACCGGTAGTGGGTCAATAAGCCAGCAGGCTGGGACCAAGAAATGGTCTGACCAAGGGAGAGAGAGGGCGGGCTTCGCCATAAGGCGAGGGATGTTCGAGAACATTGGATCAAGTAAGTGTCCTTTTTCGTGAGTAGGCCCAGAATTAATTAGGTTCAGGTCACACTCTTTTAAAACGCTCTGGAGATCCAGAGCCGTTTGGTCAGTGGGCTCGTTGAAGTGGAGATTAAGGTCACCCAACACCATAAAATTAGCCGTCGATGTGGCCAGAGTCGTAACAGATTCAACTAGGGAACTCACGAAATTGCCCACGACACCTGGGGGGCGGTAGATCAGCAGGCCCGATATGGACACAGTCGGGGATATCCTGAGGGCAAAATGGCAGCTCTCACAGTCCGAGAGTTGGCCATTCTGTGCCCTACAAACAAACAGACTCCTGTAAATAATGGAGAGGCCACCCCCTCGCCCTTCTGGTCTATCTACATGACAAATCAGGTAGCCTGGCGGAAGGGCCTCCACGATGTCTGCATCGGAGCTAGGGGTCAACCACGTTTCCGTTAGCAGCAGAACGTCTAGGGCAGAGTCTTGGATAAGCAGATTGACTTCTGTCGCATGACGCGGGAGGGATCTGCAATTCAAAAGACCTATAGCCAGGTCGTTTTTACTTTTAGTGGCCAAGGAATTTCTCCTTACCTCTCTAACGAAAGGGGGGGAAGAACGTCGCGTAAGAAGGTCCTCGCTGTTAGACAATGCATGCCGAAGAGCCATAAGTTCGGTGTACCCAGCCCAGGACAGGGACCCATTGGCCCCTGCCCTTCACCTACCTGTAACGCCCCTAAATCTAGTATTTAGGGGCACCCTGAACCTTCCTTCCCCAGATTCCAGATTCAAAACTACAAAGAAGAGCAATTAGAAAGAATACCTGCCCTGCAGCTGCTAAGAAGAAGAAGACACCAACTGCTTTGGCCCCAGCCCTACCGGCCTGTCGACCCTCGAACCTGCTCCAACCCGGATTCTCTTGTGGCCAGCAACCTCACAAACCCCGGAGGGCCTGGCTACCTTTTGGCTCTAAGCCCCTGGGACTCCCATGAGTAGAGGCTCTACTCAAAACCTACCTCTAATCCCTGGCAGCAGCCCGGAACCGCGAACTCAGCACACTCTGCACCAGCCAAGCCTGGCCAGTGCCGGAGTGAACAAAGACCACGAGGATGACCCCACGGCGACTGTGACCCCGAGTCCAGCACCCAAGGACCTCCCTCGACACTCCTGAAGAAACCTGCAGCCTCAGAACAAAGTGCCCCCCCAACCGCGATCAACAGAGGGTAAGATTTCCCGACACCAAAAGGCACCCCTGCACGCGGCACCCCGCGGCCCCCTGTGCCCAATCCCGGGGTACCTACCTAATCTCCAACTACCCAACTTACCTCTCGAAGTGGTGGTGGCACCTGAAGAATCCTCGACCCCGAGCTTGCAGTCTTTTTCTAAACAGGAAATTTCCCATTGAAATCAATTGAGCGCCCGAAGGCTCAAAAGCACCCTGCACCAAGCCGCCCGAGTGGCCCTGGCAGTGAAACCTCTACACCTACCTACTTCCCCACTTGCCCTGAGTAAGTGACCAGGAGCCCAGCTCCCACAGCCGCGTGGCTTGCCAGTCAGCAGCCACCAACCAAGGCCCCCCCCCTATCCCTCATAGGATAACATTGGGCTTAACTCTCTCTGCACCCGGCCGCCCTAGAGTCGCTGAGGGTGAACCAACTGTACCTACCTGACCCTGGGGGACCCCTGAGTCTATGCCCAGAACCTCAACTCTGCCAGTCGAGTACTTACCCTTAAACCGATAACTCGATTTTCCTCATAGGGTAACATTGACTGGCTTTTTCCTGAAATTTCTTCTAAGTGTGGACTTTTCAAATCTCAAAATATTCACCAAACACCAGTCGAGTAACGAAAACGAAATTACTCACCTGCTCTTAGGTGAACTCCCAGTGCTGGATCTTGGTGCCCAGCAATGACTCTGAAAAATACTTACAACTGTACTTACCCGTAACCCAATTTTCTTCCATAGGAAATCATGGACTGTTTATCTGTGAAATATCTTCTAATTGTCAATTTCTGCAATCTTTAAATATTCTTTAAAAATCGTATAATATCTGAAAACGTAATTACTTACCTGTTGTGGATAAAGGTCCCAGTACTGAATCTAGGCACCCAGTACTGGATTACAAAAGTAACAAGAACATACTGTACCTGTAACTTGAATTTTCTTCCATAGGGAATCATAGACTGTTTTCTTTGAAATATTTTCTAAGTGTCAACTTTTAAAATAGCTAAATATTGTTTAAAAATCATTACAGTAATTAAGTTGACTTTCATCACTTGATTCTAAGTACTGACCCAGGACTGAATCTAGGATCCAGTCCTGGAATTCCAAAAGTAATCCAAAAAGTAATCTGTTGCAAATAACTTGAAATTTCCATTGAGCTCAATGCATTGTTGTGTTTAAAATGCCTATTGCAACCACTTGTAACTGTTTACAAAAGTCAATTGCATATTCCAAAAGTATTTATATAAAACATCTCATTCTGAGAAAGTAGATTTTAAATCCAAGTGTTGGTTCTAAAATAAAACAAGCATATATTTTTTATATGTAAACCATTGGCCTAGAGTTCAGTTATTGAGTGTGTGAGACCATTTGCTGACTGAGTGTACAATAAATGCTTTACACTATCCTCTGATACTGCCTTACTGCTCGACCAAGCTACCACTTTAGAGTAAGGTTATATCTAACTTTAGCCTCTGTCAAACCCTTGGGGACTGTGGACTCTGTACATCCTGTACCTATTAAGGAAAAGTATATACAGAGCCACTTTCTCACACTTGTAAAAGGTAACATGGGTACCAAGAGCACTGTGGCCAGGGAAGACCACTAAGGGCTGCAGCACTTATTGTGCCACTGTGTGAAAGTGCCCTATTTCTGCATGGTTGCCCCCACTTTATGCTAAACTGCTGATGTGCTTTGTCTGAGTGTGCCTTGGGATCCTGCCAATCAGGTACCCACGGCCTATGTTCTTTCCCTAAACCTGCATTGTAGACCAAACCCAATTGGCACTCTCTGGTAAATGGTACCACAGGTAACCAGGACACTGTGACCAGGGAAGGCCTCTAAGGGCTGCAGCACTTACTGTGCTACCCTTAGAGGTCCTGTACACACGTATACACACACACACACACACACGTATACACACACAGACACGTATACGTATACACACACACAGACACACGTATACACACCCCTCCCCTCCCCTCCCCCCCCCCTTTGCAGGCTGCGTGTTTTGGTACAGGACAAAGTGAAGAGTCGACATGGCACACATCCCTGTGTCACACTGTGAACGATTATTTCATACATCCGTTTCGGTTGTCATAGATATTGGACACTCTTTGCAGCTTGCGATGCTATCGTCTAAGCTATTCAACGGTGTAGTTCACTAAAAAGAAAGGAAGAATAAGAAATTTTGCGTACGAGGTAAGTCAAACTGACTATCAATGTGTAATAATCTTATGTCTCCGCCACCCAGATGTGGTGAAAAAAGGAGTGAAAAGGACGACTGTTTAAAGTTCACTTGGGAAATGAGCAAAACTAGAGCAGTCTATCTGGATCTGGACATCACAGCAGAGGATGAGAGGTTGGTGACCAGGGTTCACCATAAACCAACGGATAAAAACTCTCTTTTACATTATAGCTCCTACCACCCCAGGGCCCTCCGTGACAACTTGCCCGTAGGACAGTTTCTAAGATATCGCCGAAACTGCTCTACCATACAGGAATATTCTGCACAATCGAATGTTTTGGCTACCAAGCTGCAGGATCGAGCTTACCCGAGGAAGGTCATAAGACAGGCAAAAAAACGAGCATACAACACGCCTCGTGCAGTCCTGTTGGAAAAGACCTCAAAGGAAAAAGGTGAATGTATTCCAGTGGTGACCACCTTTGGACCACTTTCCACAAAAATCAGGCAAATTATTCGGAGGCATTGGCATCTGCTCAGTACCACCAATATGCAAATGCCTCCCCCCCGTTTTGCATTCAAAAGATCTGCGAATATTCGGGACCGGCTGGTCCACACCAGACCCAAAACAAGTCCACGTGAAACCAACATCCCCCCGGGGCATTACCCATGTGGAAATTGCTCCGTGTGCGTATTTACATCGCCCACTAAAAATGTTACTCTTGCAAATAATAAGACCTGGTTTCTAAACAAATTTAGCAACTGCAACACCTCGCATGTGATTTATAGACTGACATGCCCCTGTGAGCTTCACTACATCGGCCTTACCACCAGGAAGGTAAAAACAAGAATACAAGAACACCTCAGCACACTCCGTGCAGGTAAATTGAGCACTAAATTGGTGCAACATTTTCAAACACAAAAACACACTGCTCAAGAAGTGCGCTGGGTAGTGCTTGAAAGAGTCACAGGGGATCAGTTTAATATTGAATCCAGACTGAGTAGCAGGGAAGCACGTTGGATTTATCAAGAGGGAGTGGACCAGATTGGACTAAACGACCTTATTGAATGGAGTAAGGTGAATACATGATTCATGATACCCTACCATTGAGGGCCACTAGTATTTAGTCCAAGGCCATGAATAATATACCAGTAGCGTAACGAGTCAACACTAAGCGTGTGACATTAATGTGACATTAATGAGGCATAATTGTCATTAACGCAATCTCAGTATATTAAAACCTCAATTGCTGGGCTATCATCATAGTTGCTGTTACTAGATATCGTAGGTTCACCACATTTTATCCCTGGCAAATTGCATCCGGATACATACCTGTGGGAATATCCTAGGTAATACATCACTTTGGATACTCTTAAAGGTTGTAAATATGCATTCATCAATATCCTTAACTGGGTTTTAGCCAATATGATTAGGAGTACGTTTCTGTAAATCATAGGAGTATCCCACGAAATACATCAGTATGGGGGGATTTTTTAGGCTGTAAACAGGTTGATGTACACTTAGCGATCATCATTCTACACTAAGTTGGAATAAACACATGCAGTAATATATGCTCGTCAACAAATGGAGATAGGCATAACATGGCAATCCCCATTGCAAAATGGCGACCTCTTTTAACATCACATCGAGCCTTGTGCTTTAATGGGACTTGCGTAGACTGATTATACGATACACGCAATGAAGTTCACAAATTGCGCAATGGAATGGCCGTGCTGGCGTTAAATTGAATAAATGCCAGTCACGAACACTTTCACGGTGAGTCTATCTCCCATTTCCCATTCCTAAATGGCGCCCCCTTTTTCATTACACCGAGCCCTTTGCCAGCGTAGACCAATCACGTGGTACACGCTGTGACGCTTTTAAACCGCGCTATGGAATGGCCGTGTTGTTCCTGGGCTGAGTTAACGCCAGTTACGAACATTTTCACGGTGAGTCTTGACAGATGGCTTTAAACTTGGGGAATCGGACTCGAAAAAGGTCAAGGAGATGAGATTTAGATACATCGAGGTCGGAACGGGAGTCGAGGAACTGTGTAAAGGGCTCGCCACTTTGAGGGCAACATTATCTTAATGGGACGCTAAAAATGAGGCATTTATTAATGAAATCCCTAGATGTAGGGGAACCACCTGAGACGGGAGGGAGATACATCCGCACTAACCATGAATGAGACATTAAACGTAATCAAGCATGCTATGCTCACTATGTATTATACATTACAGACTCACGTTTGGAGTGGAATAAGTGGAG
The DNA here is from genome assembly GCF_964204655.1 of Triturus cristatus. Classification (NCBI taxonomy): domain Eukaryota; kingdom Metazoa; phylum Chordata; class Amphibia; order Caudata; family Salamandridae; genus Triturus; species Triturus cristatus. Next base: position 925,978,779 of record NC_140588.1, read on the forward strand.
CCTTGAACGCGCATACAGAGCCGCAAGGACTCAAGGGTAAAGGTATGCCCATGGTGGGCAACATCCTGGTAAATATATGCTATAGGGTGTTCCGTAATACAATACATAGGATATTTGTCCTAAGATAACAGGTTACCAACCTAGTCTGTCCTGTGTTGTTATGTTTGTGTATGTTTTCTTTTGTCTCCTACAGAATTGTTTTTAACTGACAAATAGGAGGTGCAGGGTGAAACGAACAGACCCCACGCCCTGAAGAAGTTGCCGTGAGTTTTGTCCAGTGGTAACGAAACATGTCGGCATTTTAACATATGAGCTATCACGCAGCTTAGAATAAAGTATGCAAGCCAGTGTGATTTAGCTCATTTTTTGATATTAGTATATATCACTTAGGGGTTCGAGACGGTGCACACATTATAGCACAGTTCTTTGTTTCTTCCTTTTTTCTTCAACTACACACCCTAGCACCTGTACAGTTAATCACTGGTTTCACACACATTTTTCTTGCTTTTGGAGTGTTGGTAGCTGATGATGAGAGTTTGAGGTAGCAGGCGAGTACCATCCTGCTTAACCCTCTTTGGTGGCGCTACCGTGAGGCACCAACACTCCTTTTCACTCCTTTTTTCACCACATCTGGGTGGCGGAGACATAAGATTATTACACATTGATAGTCAGTTTGACTTACCTCGTACGCAAAATTTCTTATTCTTCCTTTCTTTTTAGTGAACTACACCGTTGAATAGCTTAGACGATAGCATCGCAAGCTGCAAAGAGTGTCCAATATCTATGACAACCGAAACGGATGTATGAAATAATCGTTCACAGTGTGAACAGGTCTTTGTTGTATACAGTGTATTGAGTGGGGGATGACCTGTTCTCTGCCCCTTCAGCTCCTTATTGTAGACTACACATCCCTGTGTGCCATGCCTAAAAACCACTGCCCAAGCATTGATCAGCCACCCCTCTTGCTGGGAGCCATATATCAGTAGTGAGGGTACAGGTGCACGAGCCATGTGCACCTACAGTGTCTAAGTCCATTCTTAGACATTGTAAGTGCAGAGCTGCAATTAAGAGTATATGGTGCTGGGAGATTCATTATAATCTAAACAGCACCATAATGGCTGCACTGAAAACGGAGAAGTTTGGTATTGTACTTCTCAGCACAATATTCACACACTAATGCCAGTGCGGGATTTAATGAAAAATGCACAGAGGGCATCTTGGAGATAACCCCTGAACAAGCATTTGCAATGCAATCTGTCTCGCCTTTGGGACCTTATATGTATTTAGCTATGCAGCACAGCATGTGAGCAACATTTGTGTCACTCTTTCAGTAGGATATTTTCGACATAGACCGCGAAACCCACACCAAGCGCACTGCAGATCCCTCTCGGACTCCTCTCGGGTATTAAGCGATATAGAAATGCAATTACAATCAGCAATCTAAATCAAGGAAGCTCGCTGGTCTCTGCAAGTGGAAAAACGGAGAAGCAATGTCACTATTTTTTATAGTGTCCAAAGTGTGAGTTCCAGGTTTCTGCTGGCGAGTGGACTCTAAGAATATGTCAAATATCCAGCAGCTATAACAGGAGTGGTGCCTTGGTACTCTGTTTTTCGACGCTCGACAATTTCACATGCAACAGGCCTATGGCCAGTGTGTCTCACCAACCACATCCTGAAATCAAACTCGCAGCTGGGTGAGAAAGGCACTGTGCAAACACGTTGGCTCCACTCCCTGTCGCCTATCAGGAGGCTCTGAATTCGGCAAAAGCTGCTTCAGGTTTTTGGTCTCGCGAGGTGCTTGAACTTAAGACTTCAAGGCAAGCTGCGCCTCGTGAACCCATATGTTTTGCAGCCATGTTTTTAAACACGCCCGGAGCGCTCCTGGTGGGGCATTGCAGGCGCCGCAACATCTCCAGTCCCCAGCTTCTCATGGAAGACAGCGCCTCCCTAACTACTAACCCCAAGCCGGGATTGAGCATCGGGAGCCCCAGCCAGCTCCCGCACCGGCCATTCGCTCTAGGCGGTGGTCATAGCTCCCCCGCTCTGCATCTCACGGTGGTTACACATTTCCTGCGCCTGCCGGGCCCTCAGCTACTAGTGCGGCTCTATAAAGTGGCCCGGTGCTGGCTCCGGTCTCCCTCCCATTTCCTGATTCCTGGCTGACGTCACGGCTCCGGTATTTCACCCCCGGGCAGAGGAGGCAGTGGAAAAGAAAAACAACACACACACACACACACACACACACACACACACACACACACACACACACACACACACACACACACACACACACACACACACACACACACACACACACACACACACACACACACACACACACACACACACACACACACACACACACACACACACACACACACACACACACACACACACACACACACACACACACACACACACACACACACACACACACACACACACACACACACACACACACACACACACACACACACACACACACACACACACACACACACACACGTGTTACCATCCTTGTGGGGACTATGTGTGAATACCTGCCTTGTGGGGACTAACCTTTCCCAATGTTTTTAAAATACACGTATAACAGAAAAATGTTAAGAAAAAATTCATGATACAGGATCCTGCTTCAAATTTACAAATATATTGTTATTTAATCGTGCGCACAGCACCATACTTGTGGGGACTTGAACACGTGCTACCATCCTTGTGGGGACCTAGTCCCTAACACTATTTGTGATTGAATACAGTTGAAGGCACATGGCTAAATGTTTATTTTATCAACAATATACACAAACAACATTATACTCTATTCATATATAAATTTCTGCATATATACTAGGGGTATACATTAAAGACACATTATGTTAATGTGCAAGAAAATATCATATCATGCTTAAAGAAAGACCATTAAAGCTGTATTTAACCTATTTAGTAGTACTTAAAATCTTAGGAGGTAAGGGAACTAACATATAAAGAAATTAACATATGGAACTAAGGAATATGGTCAAGTGGAACCCAGAGCTTGATTAGCTGCTTACATTTTTGCCAAAATAGATGTTCAAGTCCCCACATAGATAGTGGGTGGAGATCATTGTGTTTAAGTATCCATAGAAGTAGTGTGTACATTCAGAGCTTAAATCCAATTTTAAAGAGTGTGAAACTAAAGGTGTTCAAGTCCACACAGAGGTTGTGTGTAATTATAGGAATGCTCAAGTCCCCACAGATATGATATGTTACTATAGCGATGTTTATGTCCCCGCAGAGATAGTGTATTATCATAGAGATGTTCCAGTCCCCACAGAGAGGGTGTGTTTTTATAGTGATGTTCAAGTCCCCACAAAGACAGTGTGTTATTACAGTGTTGTTCAAGTCCCCACAAAGATAGTGTGTTATTATAGCAATGTTTAAGTCCCCACAGAGATAGTGCATGAAGGTGATTGTGTTTAAGTCCTCATTAAAATAGGGCCCAAGTCACAAAGGTAAACTTAGACCAAAAGTCTAACTTTACTACTTTTCAATATTTACAAAACCCCACACAGAGAATGTGAAGCTGTTGATGTTCAAGTCAAAGCAAACACAAGGAGATGATGGACGGAGTGCTGAAGCCTTTTAGGCACTCAACCCCAGTCACAGATCTGGGGTCAATTCATCATCTTTCTTTAGCTCACTTCACCACACCAGTTCAGACCCAGCTCTATACAAATCAGTCTTGACCCTGTGCATCATGCGAACAATCCAGCCCGAACTGCCAATCCAGGTCTTCCCTGGACCTGAAACAAGCATCCTGGGACAAGTTTCAGGGTAACACCCCCTCATCAGCCAGGCTATCTTGAATCCAGTGGCAAAGTGAGCAAGGGACACACATCTGAGCATACCCTGCCAACTTAGGGTGAACAAAGCAAACACAAGGAGATGATGGACGGGGTGCTGAAACTTTTCAATCACTCACCCTCAGTCACAGATCTGGGCTGAATCCATCATCGTTCTTTAGCTCCCTTCGCCACCCCAGTTTAGATCCAGCAATATGCAAATCAATCTTGACCCTGTGCCTCATGGCACCCCCTGGTGCTTCAAGTCGAAACAGAGCTTGCGTTAGATTACACGAATGCTTGAGTCCCCACAAAGATGATATGTTTTTATAGTAAGTTCAAGCCCCCACAAAGATAGTGTTTTATTGTAGTTTTTTTCCAGCCCCCACAAAGATAGTGTGTTAATATAGCTATGTTTAAGTACCCACAGAGATAGTGCATGAAGATGATTGTCTTTAAGTCCTCATTAAAATGGGGCCCGATTCACAAAGGTAAACTTTGACCAAAAGTCTAACTTTACTACTTTTCAGTATTCACAAAGCACCATACAGAAAATGCAAAGCTGATGATGCTCAAGCCAAACAGTGCTTACGTGTAATTACAGGAATGCTCAAGTCCCCACAGAGATATTGTGTGATTATAGTATTATCATGGTCACCAAAGGGAATGTGTGTGATTATAGACATGCCCAGGTCCTCACAGAGATAGTGTGTGATTATAGAGATGTCAAGATCCCTACAGAGATAGTGTGTGATTATACAGATGCCGAGGTCCCCACAGAGATAGTGTGTGATTATAGACATGCACAGGTCCCCACAGAGATGGTGTGTGACTATAATATTACAACGGTTGTCAAAGAGAATATGGGTGATCATAGACATGCCCAGGTGTCCTCAAAAACCTACAGCCACTTAAACCCCCAAAATTCACTTGCCACTCAAAAACCCATACCCACCATAAAAAAGCCTCTGTGGCCCAAATACCCATACAAACTCTAAACCTTAAATGATTCATTACCACCTAAAATAACATACCAGCCCCAACCCCTGAATGTTCCCTTGCCACCCAAAAACCATGCCAACTCTAAATCCTAAAAAATCCTTTTCCACCCAAATACCCACACCCACCCTAAACCTTAAAAACCCTTGCGACCCAAAAACCCATAACCACTGTAAAATCTACAATATCACCAAAAATCTCACACCCACCCTGAACACAAAAAATTCCCTTGCCAACCATAAAAACCCATGCCAATCATAAACCCCAATAAATCTCTTACCACTCAAAAACCTACACCCACACTCAATCCTAAAAATTCACTTTCCTCCCAAAAACCCATACCCACTCTGAAAAATCCCTAGCCACCCAAAAACCCATACAAAAACTACACCTAAACAATTCATTACCACCCAAAAACACATACCGAGCCTAAACCCTAAAAAATTCCTTATCACCCAAAAACCCATACCCATCCGAAACCATAACATTTCCCATGCCCCCAAAAATCCACATCCACATAAAACCTTAAAAATTCCCTTGCCACTTAAAAAACCATACCCACCGTAAACCCTAAAAAATCCCATGCCAATTAGAAACCTATGCCCATTCTAGAAATAAAAATTCCCTTGCCACCCTAAACCTTAAAAAGTCCCTCGCCTCCCAAAAACACACATCCACTCTAATCCCTAGAAAATTACCTTATCATTGAAAAACCCATACCCACCCAAAACCATGAATTTCCCTTACCCCCAAAAATCCACAGCCACTCTAAACCTTAAAGATTCCTTTGCCACTTAAAAACCCAAACCCATCCTAAATGCTGAAAAATCCCTTACCACTCAAACACCTACACCCATAATAAACCCTAAAAATTCACTTGCCTCCCAAAAACCAATACCCTCCCTGAAGAAACCCTTGCCACCCTTAAACCCACACAAATACTACACCTAAACGATTCATTACCACCTGAAAACCCTTACCCAGCCAAAACATTTAAAAATCCCTTACCACCCAAAAATCCATACTAACCATAAACCCATAAAAATTCCCTTATCACCCAAAAACCCATACCGAACCAACACCATAACATTTCCCTTGCCTCCAAAAATCCACACCCACACTAAACCTTAAATGTCCCTTGCCACCCACAAACCATACATACCCTAAACAATCAATCCCTTACCAATCAAAAACCCATACCCACAAAAAATGTCCTTGCCACCCTAACAAATCCCTTGCCACCCAAAGACCCATGCCCACCCTAAGCCCCAAAAATTCCCTTACCACCCTAAAACCCATACCTACCCTACCCTTAAAAAATTCCTTGCCTCCCAAAAGCCCATACCTACCCTAACCCCATAAAAATTCACTGGCCATCCAAAAAACCATACACAACCAAAACCTGAAAAGTACCTTACTACCCAAAAACACACAACCACTCTAATCCTTAAAAAGTCTCTTATCATCCAAAAACCCATACCCACCCAAAACCATGAATTTACCTTGCCCCCAAAAAATCCACACCCACTCTAAACATTAAAAATTAGTTGCCACTTAAAAACCCACACCCAAACCCATACCCATCCTAAATGCTGACAATTGCTAAACCTTAAAAATTCCCTTTCACCTAAATCCCATACCCACCGTAAACCCTAAAATGTCACCATGCCACCCAAAAATCCATACCTACCGTAAACCCTAAAAAATCCCTTTCCACCCAAATACCCACACCCACGCTAAACCCTGAATATTCACTTGCCAATGAAAAAAACCATACCCACCCTAAAGCCTAAAAAGCCTTTATCACATAAAAACCTATACTCACCCTAAACCCTATAAATTCCCTTGCCACACAAAAACCCACCCCAACCCTAAACCCTAAAAATCCCCTTGTGACTCAAAAACCCATACACACCATAAACCCTACAAAATCCCTCACCACCAAAAATAACACACCCATCCTAAACGCTAAAAATACAATTGAAACCCATAAAACCAATTTTCCCTAAACCCTAAAAATCCCTTACCACTCAAAAACATGCACCCACCCAAACCCCAAAAATTCACTTGCCACCCAAAAACCCATACCCACCATAAAACATCCCTTGTGACCCAAGTACCCATACAAACACTGAACCTTTAAATGATTCATTCCCACCTAAAAAATGCCTACCAGCCCTAACCCCTAATTGTTCGCTGCTACCCAAATACTGACACCCACCCTAAACCTTAAAAATTCCCTTGCGACCCAAAAACCCATACACACTGTAAAATCCACAATATCCCTTGCCACCAAAAATCTCACACCCACCCTAAACACAACATTTCCCTTGTCACCCATAAAACCCATACCCAACCTAAACCCTAAAAAATCTTACCACTCAAAAACCTATACCCAACCTATACCCTAAACATTCACTTGCCTCCCAAAAACCCATACCCACCATTAAAAATCCCTTCTCACCCAAAAACCCATACAAACACTACACCTAAATGATTCATTACCACTCAAAAACCCATACCCAGCCTAAACCCTAAAAAATTCCTTATCACCCAAAAACCCATACCCACCCTAAATCCTAAATATTCCCTTATCACCCAAAAACCCATACCCGACCAAAACCATAACATTTCCCTTGCCCCCAAAAATCCACACCCACCCTAAACCTTATAATGTACCTTGCCACCCAAAAAGCCATACCCACCCTAAACGATCCCTTGCCAATCAAAAACCCATATCCACCCTAAAAATAAAAAATTCCCTTGCCACCCTAAACCCTAACAAATCCCTTGCCACCCAAACACCCATAGCCACCCTAAGTGTTCCCCTACCACCCAAAAAAATGATACTCGTACTAAACCCTAAAAATTTCTGGCAACCCTAAACCCAAAAATTCCCTTACCACCCAAAAACACATACCAACCCCACCCTTAAAAAATCCCTCGCCTTCCAAAAACCCATACCCACCCTAACCCCAAAACAATTCACTGGCCACCCATAAAACCATCCCAAACTAAACTGGAAAAGTACCTTACCACCCAAAAACAAACATCCACTCTAACCCCTAAAAATACCCTTATCATCCAAAAACCCATACCCACCCAAAACCATGAATTTAGATTGCCCCCAAAATATCCACACCCACTCTAAACATTGCAAATTCCCTTGCCACTCAAAAACCCACACCCAAACCCACACCCATCCTAAAAAAATGCTAAACCCTAAAAATTCCCTTGCACCTAAAAACTCATACTCACCCTAAACCCTAAATTTTCCCTTGCCACCCAAAAACCCATACCTACCCTAAACCCTAAAAAAACCCTTTCCACCCAAATACCCACACCTACCCTAAACCTTAAAAAATCCCTTGCGACCCAAAAACCCATACACATTGTAAAATCTACAATATCCCTTGCCACCAAACATCTCACACACCCTAAACACTAAACATTCCCATGCCACCCATAAAACCCATACCCACTCTAAACCCTATAAATGCCCTTATCACCCAAAACCCCATACCCACCCTAAACCATAACATTTTCCTTGCCCCCCAAATATCCACAACCACCCTAAACCTTAAAAATTCTCTAGCCACCCAAAACAACCATACCCACCCTAAACCCTAAAAAATCCCTTGCCAATCATAAACCCATACCCACCCTTAAAATAAAAATTCCCTTGCCACCCTAAACCTTAACAAATCCCTTGCTACCCAAAAATGCATACCCACCCGAAGCCATAAATATTCCCTTACCACCCAAAAAAAAATACTCATGCTAAACCCTAAAAGTTCCTGGCGACCCTAACCCCCAAAAATCCCTTATGACACAAAAACCCATACCTACCCTAACCTTAAAAAATCCCTCGCCTCCCAAAAATCCATACCCACCGTAACCCCATAAAAATTGACTGGCCACCCAAAAACTATATCCAACTTGGGGGCATATGTATTAAGCCCTTTTCCCGTTCGCAAATGAGCCGATTCTCAGAATCAGCCCCTTTGCGATAGGGAAAAGGCCTTTTGGGATGTATCATCTAGCAGCAAAATGCATAAACATTATAGAGTCAGCATTGTTACAATACCATAGAACACAAACGAGGATATCTTGTTATAAAAAAAGAGTGGAAAAGGACTAAACGACCTTACCACCCTCCCCGTGGTAAGAGATAGTTTATTATAAAAAAGAAGACCTCCGGGCTTTGTCAGCAGAACCCCATACCTCAAGGCATAGATGCAATATTCACATCTCAGGACAACCACAGCTCTTCTCTTCGTAAAGGTGTCTCTCCAAGTGCGTTAAAACATGTTGCACTTGCAATATTAAAGCACACGATTTCCAATAGTGCAGCTGTGTGTAGCATGTTATGTCTAGGTGCGAAGGACTGACCAGAACGGAATAACAAGGGGCATTGTTGTTTAACCTTGAACAACGTGTGCAAACTAAACCTCAGAGCACAGCAGAGAACGTTCAAGGTAGACAGGTCTCATGTGAAAGGAGCACAAACAGGGTCTTGCGAAATATATCCATGCAGTGTTGTGTGCAAAAGCAGCCTCATGGCAGCGAAGCTCATGCTAAATTAGCAAATGTCGACAATGGACCTATAAGCCATACTACATCCCCAAAGAGATAGTGTGTGATTATAGTGATGTTCAAACCCCAAAAATGATTGTTGGTGCTTGGAAATCACTATATTCACACACTGAGATAGTGTGCGAAGAAAATTGTGTTTACATCCTGAATGTAATTGTGAGTAAAGACAGGGTTCAATTTCACACAACGATAGAGTATGAGCATAATGATGTTCATATCAAGAGTTAATGTAATTGTATAGGCATGTTCTAGTCTCCACATGGTGTGTGATTATAGTGGTTTTCTAGACCCTAGAGAGATAGTGTGTGATTATGGTGACGTTTAAGTCCCCACAGAGATAGTGTGTGATTATAGCGATGTTCATGTCCCCACATAAATATTGAGTAGTTATTGTGATGCTCAAGCCCCCACTGATATAGTGCGTAAAGATAATATTTTTCAAGTCCCCACTGAAATAGTGTATAAAGATAATGTTCAAGTCTCCAAACAGGTAGAATGTGAGGATAAGGATGTTGAAGCCCACACATAAATTGTATGTGATTATAGGAAAGTTCAGGTCCCCACAAAGATTGTATGTGATTGTAGTGATGTTTTAGTCCTCACAAAGATAGTGTGTGGTTATTGTGATTTTTAACTTCCAATGGAGATAGTTTGTGAAACCAAATGTGTTCTCGTCCTCTATGAAATAGTGTGTAAAGACAATTTTCTATCCACATTATGATGTTCATGTCCAAACATAGATAGTGTGTGAGTATAGGAATATTCAAGTCCCAACAGAGATAGTGTGTAAAGGCAATCATGATCATGTTCCCACAGAAACATGCAGCAATTATAGTGATGTTCAATTCCCCACAAAGGTAGTGTGAGATTATAGTGATGTTCAAGTGCCTACAAAGATAATGTGTGAATATAGTGATGTCCAAGATCCGCAGTGATAGTGTGTGATTACAGTGATTTTCAATCCCCCAAAATGATAGTGTGTGATTATAGTGATTTTCAAGCACCCACAGGGATAGTGTGTGACGACAATAGTGTTCACAGCCTCAATTTAATTCTGTGTAAAGACAGGGTTCAATTTCACACACAGATAATGTGTGTGGATAATGAGGTTATTATCAAGAGGTAAAATATAATTATATTGGTATATTCTAGTCTCCACATAGATAGTATGTGATTATAGTGGTTTTCCAGGCCCTAAAGAGATAGTGTGCGATCATGGTGACGTTTAAGTCGCCTCAGAGATAGTCTGTGATTATAGCGATGTTCAAGTCCCCACAGAGATAGTGAGTGGTTATTGTGATATTCAAGTCCCAGCAAAGTTTGTAAAGATAATCTTGTTCAAGATCCCACTGAAATAGTGCGAAGAGACAATGTTCAAGTCTCCTTACAGAAGATAAGGATCTTCATATTCAAACAGAGGTAGTGTGTGATTATAGGAACCTTAAAGTGCATAGGGACAGATGGGGTGTGAAAGTTATCATGTTCAAGTGTGTGACAAATGTAATGCTCAAGTCACCTCAGAGATAGTGTTTGAAGACGATTCTGTTCAAGTACCAATTAAGGTAGGGTCTAAATACAATTTTGTTTGGGTCCAGAGTGAAAAATATTTAAAGACAATGTTCAAGTCTCCACAAAGATAGTGTGTGAATCTAATGATGTTCAAGTTCCCACAGAGATAGTGTGTTATAGCGGTTATGAAGTCTCAACAAAGATAGTGTGTGATTATAGCCATATTCAAGCGTCATAGGGATAAAGTGTAATTACAGGTATGCCCCGGTCTCCTTAGAGATAATGAGTGAATATAGTGATGTACAAGTCCCCACAGAGATAGTGTGTGGATTAAAGGGATTTTCAAGTGCAAAGAGATATAGGGCCTGATTACAATGTCGGGCAGTCACCGTTACGGTCTCGTAACCGATCAACATTCAGTTGGCCGGTCCAGACACCGTGATGGTCGCATACTCCCATTTGTCTATGGGAGCTTGTGCTGCAGCTGTAAACAAGCCAGAGCACAAACTTCCATAGACAAATGGGAGAATCTGTTCATCCCTGGGTCCCATGACAGGAACCTCAGGGATGAGGGTATGGGGTTGTATGAGTCTTAAAGGGTTTTTAAGGGTCAGGGATGGGTAAGGGTATGGAAAGACAGGGTTTTATAGTGTTTAGAGAAGGGTGAAGGTAGAAGGTAGTAAAAGACTTTTAGAATTCAGGAATGGTTGAGGCTACTGTGTAGTAAGGTTTATAAATAGTTTTAAGGTTAATGGCTAGGTAGGAGTGTGGGGTAGTAAGGTTTATTTAGTGTTTTAGAATGCGTAAAGATACAGGGTGGCAAGAGTTTTCAGGATTTTTTAGGGACGGGTATATGGTGGTTAGGGCAATTTAGGGATCAGGATGAGTAACAGGAAACTAAAGGGTTTTTAGGGTTCATGGATTGGTTAGTGTTAGACCTGTCAGCCTAAGCAAGGTCTTCCCCGAAACATTTTGCATTACTCCTACATATTTTTCTGATTTCGATTTTTTGTTCTTAGGACTCTGTGCACCTTATCCCTGCTATCCAGTGCTAAAGGGTGTGTGCTAATTCCTTAAAACATGTTAACATTGCCTCATTCCCAATTGGCACATTTTATGTTTATATATATATATATACACTTAAGTAGCCCTTTCAAACATGTCTCAGGCCTGCCATTCCAGTGTGTTGTGTAGTTTTAAACTGCCATTTCAACCTGGCCAAATAAACCTTTTTCCAGGCCCAAACCTTCCTTTTTAATACATATGCCACCCTTTGGGTAGGCCCTGGACAGCCCAGATGTCCAGGGACAAGTTTTACATGTCCTCGTGATGAAAAGCTCTTAATTTTGTTTTGCACTGCTGCAAGGTCTACCTCTACCATAGGATAACATTGGAGTTACCTTATTACATTTAATAAACTATAACTTCCAAATGGGGAGAGTTAATCAATTCAAATTTTGTGTCTTTGGAATTGAATTTTAATGAAAATGCCCCTTTTAGATAGTTGGCATATTCTTGCCTTCGCCATTCACTGCCTGTAGACTGTCTCTGGTTCACATGACCGGCATTGCAAGCCACGAGTCGATAACTGCCTTGCCTACAACTACGGATTCTGCATCGCAGCCTCACAGCTCCTCGGAATCGATGCACTGCCTCGACTGCATGATGCATCCTCGACACTGGACTTCGCATCGCAAGCCCTGTGTCGTGATCCTCAACAACAATGCAGGACCTCGCATCGCATCTGCGCAGCCTCTCGGAACTGATGCATCATCTCGGCTGCGTGACGCATCCTCGATAAGGGACTTCCAAAACTCTACAATCATGATTTAAGGTACTCCTGTTCAGTGGTCCTAAGGAGGGCCATATAACTGGCCCGCACTTCATCGCAGTCGGCCTGAACTTGCGACTTTGTCCCGATCTGGTACAACCAGATACCCACAGTTGGCGCTTTCTGCTTTTTGGCACTATCCTCACTTAAATCTTTAAAATTGCATATATCGAGAGCTACTGATTGGATATTTGTCAATTTGGCCTTGTTTTATTTATTAAAGTCCACTCTATTTTTAAGTCAAGCCTACAGCGCACATGCGCTGTCTGTAAGACCTGGTGTAGTCAATAAAAGGACTGTAGTCCCGCCTCCTACTTACCATTGGTGCACTCCAACATCGCTCTTCTTTGTTGACTCCTGTTTTGTTCCTCCAGCCGATAGCTCACTTCCTTTCCATGCTGAGGAGCACTGGCAAAGTACAATGCAAGTACAGTTTTAATTTAATGTTGCTTCCTGCGCACTTTCTTTTGCTTTCCAGGACACCTGTTTCCACGATGCTGCACTTCATGTTTTGAAGAGCACAGATAGGAAATAATGAAAACGAGCAACACCTGCTCCGTTTTCATAGCTATCCACTAGTCTGGGATTATACTTAAGTCACGTGTGGGCAAATGGGCAGTCTGCCCACGTGACTTCATAAACATGATTTTGTAGTTTGCGTTGAGCAATCGAGATTCATACTTTAATGATCTACCGCCGACAGTCTTTGTAACCTCTTTGCTGTTTCTCCCTAGATCAAACCACAGCTTCAGGCAGTGGCGGTGTTCTTGGACACTACCAAGGTGTTTAACTCTAGAATGGCCATATCTCATAGCAGTGTTGAGGAAAATGGGTCTATCTACAGCAATGAAAAAATGGATCAATTTACTTTATACCAAACCGACGGCATGAATACAGGTGAATGACTGCCTCTCCGCCCCAATTGCAATACAATGTGGTACCAAGCATGGATGAACCCTGTCTCTGATAATCTTTGTTCTGGCATTAGAGCTTTTAGTGAGTGTGCTCTGAGAAGTGCACAGTCATAGGGGCATTTAGTTCGGGATGCGCAGAGTGTTGGTGTCACTGATGACATCTTACTGCTTGTCAGAGACGCCATCCTAACTGAGATCAATGACTTTAGTCGTTGGTCTGGCCTTACCGTAAATTGGTTCAAATCACTCATGATACCACTCGCGGGCAGCCCAGGTGCACCACAACATGTAAATCCCTTGCAGTGGCAAGTGGTCTCTGTCCACTTTCTGGGATACAAATCCACCAGGATTCAACTGTCATACTACGTGAGAATTATAGTACTCTAATAGACAGAATCAAAATGAATATTGATAAATGGATCAAATTACCGTTAATGATGGAGGGCTGTATCGCCCTCATAAAGATGGTGATAGTTCCACGACTCCTATATATGTTCCAAAATATCCCATTCCCACTGAACCTTAGATTCTCTAACCAGCTAAAATACTCTTTAATCAAACTCACTTGGGCGGGCAAACACCCACAAATTGCTTGAATGCTATTGCAGAGGCTGTACGAGCAGGATGGCTTTGCTGTTCACGATTTAGAGTGTTATTACTACATTGCACAAACACAATTTGCTGCACACTGGTCTCATAACTTTCAACAGGTACCGCACCGGGACCTGGAACTGGGCATGGCTGTCCCCCCATAAACTAACTAATGTCATCAGGATGACTCCCACAAGACCGAGATTTGAAATAAAAGGTAGTGGACTGAACAATATGAGCATGGGCATGCCTTGCCCAGGTCTCTGATGTAGATGTCATGTACTTTCTACATATAAATTGATGCCCAACCCCAAATTAGCTCTTACTAATGAACCCCTGATCATTTGTCACTTACAGGACAAACAACTCATCACTCTGAGGAACCAATGTGAGGGGGGAAATTTCTCCCCTAAATGGTTATCTAAAATGAGGAAGGCGTTCCCTACCTACCCTCAGGAACCATCAGATTGGAGACTGTTAAGTCTTGCTGCCACTGGCTCATTAAATTCCAAAATCACTACTGAGATATACACCACTACATTAGGAGACATTGCTAGAGTTGACCCCCACTTTAGGAACCGCTGGGAGGTGGACCTAGGCACCAGTTAACGGATACACAATGGAAATATTGCTGTCACCACACTAGGGACGTCTATGAATGGCAGACATAGACTGCTGCACTACAATTTCGTCCATCAAATTTATTACACTCCAGTCAAACAACATGGATATGGGATGAGGGACAGCGATACATGTGAGAGATGTAATGATACAGCGGCAGACTTCATACATCTGGCATGGAACTGTGCGGTAATTGCTAATTACTGGTCCCGTTTGTTCCAAGTACTAAGCAGCATTTTGGGCCTGGCACTCCGGCCAGAGGCCCTGATGGCACTTCTGGACCATGTTAAAAGGATCCCCAAACACTGTAGAAATCTTGTTGGCCTGACCTTGCTGCTTGGAAAAAGACGTGTGGCAATGTAATGGAGAAGTGGATCACCACCTACTGATGATAATTGGCTCACAGTTCTGGCATCATATAATGAAAACTCACAAATGTATTACACATTGCTGTCCAGTGGCTCGTGCCCCAGGGACATTTGGGGTCCGCTGAGACCCTATCTTGCTGGTAGAAGACAGGAGATGAATGAAGTACATGAGTTTGCATGAAACTAACAAAACATCATTGATATCTGGGAAGCGAAGGGGAGCTCGACAATAAAGAGAGTTGATTATTTTATTAAGGGGCGCATGGTGCTGTGATCCAAGGATGCTGTGGGAGCAATGTCTTATTAGAAAATGTACAGGCACGTAGATTTCCTATTTTTCTTTTATGCACATGGAGCATAGTACAAAGGTCATTGTGCTTTTTTTTTGTTATACCACTCAAAAGTTAAATAAAGCATTAAAAAATGCTTTAATCCAGTCATATTACGTCAATTCTATTTATTTGGCAACTCCAAAAAACTCTGTCATCATTTAAAACTTGTCTAAAATACAGCTATCTGTGTGGTGACAGGGATGACAAGAAGAACACACATCGTCATAGTGCTCCGATCACTTCACTGGTTGACAATTAACTCGTGTGACCTTAAAGCTCTGAGAAATTTGCATAAAGCCTTACAAGAAAAACAGCCAGCCTTCTTGACCTACAGGTTCATCATCCACTGATATCCTCTAATCTCTATTTTTTCCTGGCTCGCGGAACAAAAATATCCACCTTTGTGGACTGCTCCTTTTCAGTTGAAGCAGCAAAACTGTTACATTCTTTACTCTTTAGCCTTCAAACCCAATTAACACCACTCTTGGCTTGTAAGCAAATAATCTTCCTGATATACCATGTGTTATGTATTTATCCGGCACCAAGTAATGCTTGCGTATGTGTGCTTAAATATAACATAACATGGGCCATGATAAAAAACACATTCTATACCAGAGATGCTTGAAAGAAGGAGTAGCTTCTTACTTGACCAACCAAAAGCACTTTAGGCATTGTAAGGGGTTAAAAATGTCTGTAGAAATGCCAATATAATACAAAAGGATGAAATATCAAGTAGGCCCTGATGAGATTTTAAACTACTAGACACAAGGTTTTTATTAGATTTCTACATTGGACAGCCCTGATCGAACATTCTCATTGGTTCTGAATAACAAGTACATTAAGTAGGCATCTTAAAAGTCAATTTGCATCCCCCACTACGGCCATATAACCAGGCGCACTGGAAGTAAGCGAACCTGCAGGTTGTGTTTTTCACATAATCATGGAGTTGCTGCATTTGCTACATAATCAATCACCTGCTGCAAAATCTGAACATTTTAACAAAAAGGCATTTTGTTTCTAGCCCGAACGGATAAAAAGCTTTTGTTTTCTTGAACACCAGAATGCTCTTCGCAAATGTTGACTGGTCATCTTTCAGTTGCTTTATTTCAATCAATCAGGGGTTTGTATAGTGCGGTTACTCACCCGAGAGGGTCTTAATGTGCTGGCGAGGGGAGGGCGGCTGCTGATCTGTCTGGGTGTGGAAGTTCTGTCAAAGAGCCAGGTCTTGAGGTCCTTCCTGAGTTGGGTCAAGGATGCAAGGTGTTCCAGGTCTTGGTGGCAAGGTAGGAGAGGGCTCTTCCTCCCGTTCTGGTCTTGTGGATCCGAGGGACGGAGGCCAGGGTGAGTTGGGCGGAGTGGAGTTGTCTGATGGGTATGTGGAATGCGAGGTGGTGGTTCAGATATTCTGGTCCTGCATTGTGGAGAGCTTGGGACGCATGTGTGAGGAGCTTGAAGGTGACTCTCTTGATTGGGAGCCATTGGAATTGTCAGAGGTGGTGTGTTATATGGCTGTGGCGGGGGATGTCGAAAATCTTCTTTGGATGGGATATAATTTGCTACCTTCATGGATGCTGTGCAGGAATATTCAGAGCTGCTCTTGCACCTGCTATTAAGCTGCTGGCCTGGATGGGGTCACATGGGCCTTCAGCCAAACCTGTAGTGGTTGCTCGATCCTCGGTACTAGTTGACCCCGCCAGGAGCTGTCCACCAGCTGCAAAGGCAATGAAACTTATGTCCAGCCCTGATGTAGTTCTGAAGGTTTCAACAGTTGTTCCAGTGATGACTCTTGGCACCAAAACCAGTGCAACACTACCCCAGAACCTCAAACAACTCATCTCATGGAGAACAGTCTATCCAAGGCTGAGAAGCATTTGAAGGTACTCTTAAGGATGCTTTTCTTGTTAAGCATCTGCAAGGGTTCACAAATGTGCTAGGCGGGAGGCTCTGTTTGGTTGACTTCTGATGCTATATGTTCGATCATCCCCCATGATAACGATGACAGTAGATTAATAACTTCCTCAATATTATAATGATGATGGCCTTAATGCGGCACTATGAAATTCAAGTAGGCTGGACACTAGACATTGACTATCCCAGTATGGTGCAATAATATTGTGACCTAAGCATAGTTAGTCAAATATATTATGTTTCAAATAGTGTCATAAATATTGTTTACTAAAAGTTCGCCTATTGTAGAATAGAAAATCTATATCCAATAACACGTTTCATCTAGAAATTATATATTGCCTCATTATTTATGTTGTTGATATTCTGAAATACATACTGCTAACCAGGGATTAGACGGCCTCTTTTAAGAACAAAAGGTGAAGGAGGTTGCAGAACTCCTACATCCCAGTGAAGAAACTAAATTTAACTTGCTAACTCAAATTCTTCACCCAGGTTAATTTGCATCACACCCTTCTTTAGCCATTAACACCTTTAAGAAGTGCAAAATGCCCTTTTCATTCCCTGAGGCCAGCCGCCATGTGTCCTTATCCAAGTCCAATTCCAGTGCTCTCACTTTCACTTCAAATCTCCAGACCAGAAGTCAAAGTGCACAGATATGATGAGCAAGAGGTTTTCTCCCCCAGCAGTCTGTGACTATGCACCACCAAGCCATAGGTCTGTTGGTACGCTATATGCATACCCCCTGGGAAATGGTGCATTTCGACATAATCAGGGAAGCAAAAACACACGCGGAGATCCTTCTTTTTGCTCCTTAGAGATAGACAGTATGTTTCAGAACAGATTCAGACACCACTGTCATGACTGTCACATCTATCAGTACTGGTGTGGGGACTAGCTGCAAAGTGTGGTTAAAAAAAAATTTGAAGTCCCATTGTTGAATGATCCAACAAGACTGTCACTGGTGACTTGAAGGACAGAAAGCTGCTGACTGTTTATTTTTGGTGGACAGACCCTCTGAT
Organism: Triturus cristatus; assembly: GCF_964204655.1. Classification (NCBI taxonomy): domain Eukaryota; kingdom Metazoa; phylum Chordata; class Amphibia; order Caudata; family Salamandridae; genus Triturus; species Triturus cristatus. The sequence goes on from NC_140588.1 coordinate 925,997,282, forward strand.
TTAAAATTGATATCTCCATTTCTGCGACAAACAAGTTAATTACAATGGGGGCAAGCACACACCCCTATTTTAAGTCCTTATTATCATATACTGTGTAACCAATTAAGCAGCTTCTTGAGGTAGATAAGCATAAATGTCTACCAGTTTTGACATACGGCTCTGGAATTTGGGGATAGCAAGACGATACTAAAGTCCAGGTGGAGGAGAATAGATTCTGCCGACGTTTGCTTGGCTTCCCTTCCGTCCTCTACACCTCATTTCTTCATTCATGAGGAACTGAGGCTGGGCTTTGTTTCGTACCTGATCAAGGCTACCCCCTTAATGCACAGTCATACATCTCTTAACAGGGACATTATGTCATATTGCTTGAACTGTGAAAAGGGTATGTCTATCCCGTATCTAAAGTATGTGCAAATCACTGCCAAATTTCTGGGGTGGAGTGATTTGTTTTCCTCCCCACTCTCCCTTGTAAAATCAGACATCCATTAAGTTAAAATGCTATTTACGGAACTGACAGTGGCATGCAAAGAACAAGAAAAAATTAAAAAAACAATGTTGCAGAACTATGTTGTGGTTCAAACGACATCTTATTTAGAATCTTAACTGACTTGGGTCCCCAGCTTGTGGAAAAGAGCTCTCCTAGCCAAATTTCAGCTAGGAACCATTAGATCATTGCTCTGTTTCCCATTAGAGCAGTACGACAAAGAGACCATTCTGATGTGTCCATGTGATAATTATTTTTTTTTTTTATATAAGCACCTTGCACTTTTATCTAATAAATACCGAAAACCTTTTCTTAAATGTTATGGTTTTAAACAGTACAGGCCTGCCTAGTACTTTTCACGAATGTTGGAAAGCCCTTTCATCTGCTTCCTTGTAGGATGCTGTCTGAAATCCGCTATTTCTTAAACGTAGCACTTTGTCTGAATGATCCTTTTTCATTTCTTAATATGCTATTATGACTTTTTATAATGCATTGTTGGTACCCCTCACTCTTTTGCAGGTGTACTTTAGAAACTGTAGTTCTTTTTAATGCTACTTCTTGATTTTATTCTATGTGTAATTTGTCTTTTATGACAATTTTTTTATGATCGAAAAAAGTTATATTGATGTATATTGATATCGACATATACTTTTATATACAGGCTGTTATCCCTTCCAAGTTTAACTTGAATCCAGTTATTACAATAGAAAGCTATGATGGCATTTAACGTATTGGCTGGCATACCCCATTTGTTCAACTTTTGCTATAGCAAATTCCTTTTAATGATCTTGATACCCTCCTTAAAGTTGCTAAAAAATGCATTAAACAGCCTTTGACTTAATATAGCATTGTGGGCTAGTAGGATGTGTGCCACAATGTTGTCGATGGTTCAGCTGTTCATCAGAAATCCAGTTTGGAACTATGGTATCCGATCTTCCTGCTCTACCCACTCATGGACATCTTAGTGAGGCATCGTATTTGAATTTCACTTCATGGAGGGATACAAACCTATACTTCAAAAAATCATGCTGGTTTCCTTTTTTAAGGATTGGACAAATGTAGGACCCTTGCCAGGGTGAAGGTACTGCGGAGAAGGATGAGAATTTTCCTTCTGATTTCCTCTTTGATATTTAAACCTGGTATAAATTGCTGTCTTTCAGAATCAAGATGCAAGGGTATCTGCATTAGAGCCTGGCAGCCAAAAGTGTGTCAACATTAGGGGAAAGAAAAACAGTTCTATAGCTTTGTTGAGATAGCGGTATTTTTCTCTTTCCTGTTGATACAGCAACTTAGCTTGATGTGACTTGCACCAAAACTTAGTAAATCTAATCACATGTTAATTTCAGAATATTGAGACAAATTCTTGGTGTTTTGATTTCCCTGCCCAAACCGTTTAGGTTAACTTTATATCCCATTTGCCAAAAGTTGGACCCTGGACTTGATACAGGACCTCTTGGAAAACAGACATCTTTTTTATCCATGCTATCCAGTCTATTATGGTCAGCAGCAAGAAAGAGCAGACTTTTGACTTTTGTTGTTACCTCCAGCATTGTCATTATATTCAAGAGAACCATTTTTTCAGTATTTCTGGTCTTTCAGTCACCATTCAAGGCCTACATTTAAAAAGCTGGCCCCCCGATCTGTAACTTGTTACGCCTCTTCTTGGAAGGTGTATATTTTTGGAGTATTCCCAGGTTTACCAGTTCTGGTAAATCTGGGAATGCGTCAAAAACCATGGGAACACCCATCCAATGCCCAAGGAATGCCTCTCTTGTGCAGAGTAAGAGAATGCAGCGATTTCCGCTGCGTGGCATTGCTTTACTCCAGATTTATGGAGCCACTCAGGGTGATGCAAAGAGGCCTTGCGTGGCTTCACAAATAACATTTATGGTTTACGTCGGGCATGCACTATGGAGCATTTGGCGATTCTGATTCCCTGATGGTAGCATCTGAGGTCAGATTTGTGGGTGCTCCTGTAGTTTGCGTCCTGACTGTATCCCCATCTGCCTTCAAGTTGTTTGCAGAGGCATTTGATGAGCCTGAACTCTTCCCTGTTCCAGCTTGCTTGCGGTCTGGTTCTCGTGGCTTTGTTGGCTTTCAGAGGCACCAAGGTATCTGAGCAGGTGGTGATCTAGGCATTGAAGTTGGAGATAGATTAGGGAAGGTTGTTTTTGTGTCAAGGCTGGTGGTGTACGAGTTCGGAGAGTAGGATGTTTCTGAGATCTTTTGATCAGGGGCTGCTGCTCCATTAGGGCGGAGGAGTGCCGCCCCACTGCTTTCTCGAAGTGCGAGAAGCAGAAACATAAAATGGTATTTTAAATACTATTTTATGTTTCAGCTTCTCGCACTGCGAGAAAGCAGTAGGGTATGACTGGTTGGGGTGGGCGGGTTGAGGAGGAGTGGCTTGCCCAATGCTGTGGACCCTGACTGTTTGGTCTGCCCTCTGGGGCCGACCAACCAGTCATGCGTACTCCGCATTTTCTCACCAGTCACAACGCTGCCATTGCAGCGTTGTGATTGGCTTAATGGAGGGGAGGGAGGCTGCCCTCTTCCTGTTCCTGCCAGAGGTAGGAGAGCAGGAAAGCAGGCACAGCAGTAAAATGCGGAACCCAGCAGGAGTGGAGGCGGCGCGGAACCCGATAAAGTAAGGTTTTTATTTATTTTAAAATCCACTCCCCCCCCCCCCCCTGGCGAACCTCTGCGCGAACCCCCCACCCGAGAGTCATGCCGGCGCGACTGCTTGTGGTGGTGTTTATACTGTGATATGGCATGGCTTTGCTGAAGTTGATGAGGGTGTGGTCAGACCAGGTGATAGGTGCGGGCTTCCCTACTGTGAATTTGCTGAAGCTGGTGAAGAGATGATGTCTGACAGCATGTGTGGGGGTTCCACTCACTGAGAGAGTCCGAGGTTGGACATGTCCTCGAGGATGTTGACCATGTTGAGATCAGTGAGGTCCTCCAGTTGGTAGTTGACATCCCGAGGAGGAAACAGGCACTTGAGTCAAGGATCAGGGAGGTTGAAATGTTTGCGATGGTGCCATTGAAGGTGGCACATGGTGGTAGACAACAGTGACACTCAGGATGTAGTTCACTATGATGAGGAGCTTGAAGGTCAAGTGTTCCATGTTGCTGGAGGTGTTTTCCAAGGTGGTGGAGCACTGGATGGATTCTTTGAAGGTGATAGGGATTCCGCTAGTCTGCTTGTCTTGAGATCTTGTATCCAGGCAGATTAGCGTGGCGATAATGTGAGCAGAGGATGGAGTCGAACAGGTTTCGGTCAGGAAGAGCAGGACTGCTGATCAGTCGTATAGCAAATCCCAAATTTCGGTGGCATGTTTAAAACAACAACATGTGTATTTCTAAAGCATACGTTCACCCAGAAGGGTGATGCTGAATAACAGACATTTATTTGTACACAACTGTATTTTTACGTAAACTGTACTCATTTTATCGACCATAGAAGGGTGAAAGGCTGAGTGGATTTGCCAGGATTTGAAAGTGTGACCATGAGGTCAAACACAGGTTCCTACAGTGGATGCATTATTCCATTAAGCCACCAGACTCAGTAGTTTAGAAACTACATGAAGCCCCATCAACTTCAAGTGACCGTGCTCCAACTGGAATCAACACAATTGTGAACAGATAGAGCTGCAGTCCTGAAGGTATTGTATTGTATTGTATTGTAGTCGGTCTTGTATAGCGCATAGTTACCCTTGGGCATCCCAGCGCTTGAACATACTGCCAAAGCAAAGGACTCCCACCTGCCTGAAGGCTGTGACTGTTGAAAACTAGTGACAACTGTTATGCTATTTTGCATCCATCAATAAAGTCCTGCGATGTGAGTTTGCTGCCTCAATCCCATGCCCACTGCCTGAGGCATAGACTGTGCGACTGTGAATGGTGAGCACCACTAACCCCTGTGCTGTGCTGCATCTAAGCGAATAGGTAACAAGAGGCCTAAATCTAGACACAGAGATTGTGTCTGGGACTCTGCTGAACCCCCAGTGATGTGTACAGTATATCATTCTGCTGTGAAACGAAAGTGCTTATCTTTTTAATAAGACAAGCCCTGGACTGGATAGTGCATCACTTTCTCATAAATGAGCCCGAAAGTGTTGCGGTTCAAAATCATTAACTTAAATTTTCCTACCAAAATGAAAAATTAACTCTTCACCATCTGTATTTCCAGCTTTGAATGTTTCGTTTTAATGGACTTTTAAAGAAATAGAATTTCAAATGAATTCATTTGTTTTTTTTAAACCGTTAAGTATGCTACCCTTGCAAATGATCTGGTTTGGGTTTATTAAAATCAAATTGCTGGTGTCATCGCCCATCATCAGATCAATAAACATTTTACAACTTTAAAATATTTTTTGTAAAATTTAAATTTTGATAACAGCAGCTTGCAACGTCAGAGCATTTTACATGTGGAAAAAGAGCGCTAAAGTTTGTCACCAAGCAGAAAAACATCATATAGTGTTGTATACATGGGAACACCTCCCTTCGTCTCCTTGAACATTTACCTCTGAAGTAGACATGGTATTTTCTAATTGTTAAAGATTTGAAAAGATGCAGGTCTGAAAAAGTTCGTTTTCACTTAAGAACATGCTGTAAACGTGCATGCCCTACTTAACTCAATTCAAGGTTACCCCAGTCAGTTAAAAGCCGGTATTTTTGTCTGCTAAACTCGTCTCCAGACAGCTTCGTTTGAGAAGCAGCAACCAGCACAACACATCAGCCCCAATGGCGCTCCTCCCCCACTACTACAGCCCCGTGCTGCAGGTGTGCCCCGGAAATGCTCACTCTGTTTAGGCGCAGGTGTGAACAGGCCTGAATGGAGCCGAGTGCGTCAAGCGCTCGGCCCTTTGTTATGCTGAACTTGGGTCAGAGCGGATTGGCACCTAACCCTGGGCCATCCTCATGACAACAGAGGGCGAGGAGAGGCTCCCAACTTGCATATGACAGGTGAGCTGGGATGGCTGGTGCAATGAATACCGCGCCTGCATATTTCAGGTTAGGACAGTTAGCCGAGAATAAAGAGCGGTAGCATACATTCCTGGGCATTTCAGTAACTAGCACTTTTGGAAACCCAACCAAATCTACTAGAATCTGCATGACAATTTCAAGAATGTAATGAAATTCCCATACAAAAATTAATTACATATCCTGAGTGAAAGAAATATTTTTCATATTCAATTCCCTAAACAGTTCTTTAAAAACAAATCTATTTCTACTCATGCACTAACGCGGTAGTATTTTTTAAATGCACGCAATGTTTAGTTTAAACTTTTTACGTAATTTTAATTTTATAGGTTAAAATGTGTGTGATTTTCCATTTTCGACTGCAGGCATAACTTCTCTGCATTGGCTTAGATTAGCACAGAGGCACATCTGAAATTTATATTATTGTTTTTTCGTTACAAATATAGGCTCACAAGTGCCAGAATGAAGAGAGAGAAAAAACAAGCACTAGCAAAGCCAATAGGTCTAGTCTTTTGGTGATCAGCCTCAGCAAGAAAAAAATGGTTATTGTGCATGCTGAACAGATGTCTAGATACAAAAGAAACGGCAACAGTGGTACAGTAGTCGCACATCTCCATTATTGGAGAAGCGATGGGCATGAATGGTGCTCAAAATATTACAACACCACTGTTGCCAATGAGTGTATGTCTGGATCACAGAACATTCCTGTCCAGACAAATGAAAAAAGATAATAGTGGAGCACTCATATGGTATATCAGTTATATTAGTGTTAAGGTCCAGATACACTGAATATAATGGCTCAAAATATATGCAATGCCACTTTGGTTGGGTGCTCAAGTGATTTCTCAAAGAATTCCAAATGTTGCAGTAGAAAAAATATTTTTTACTGCATGATAATTCTTGCACATAAGCTAGAAGCATGTTATAGCTTTAGCTACAACAATCTTGTGATTATGTCTGGAGAAAAGCAGCACTTAAACCTAGTAATGAGGTTTAGGAAATAGGGCACAATTATTATTTTTATATTTTTCAGAGTTTATATAGCGCAAACTCAACCCGAAGGTATCAGAGCGCTTTACAGGAGCACCATTTGCTTACAGATGGACACATTCATTCATTTTTTACTTTTGTTAGGCACAGTGAGATTAAGTGATTTGCCCAGAATCACAGGATGTCGAGCGTCGTCTCAGAGACTCCAACCTGGTTCCCAAGATTCAAGGTCGACCGCCCTAGCCATTAGGCCACATCCTCTCTTTAAAAAATGTATATATTTATTAACAGAAAGAAAAGATACACACCCAAATATGATGGAAGAAACCCTAACAGGGAGATTATCCCCACATATAATTACATTAAGGTGAGCACCGATTTATATTCCGTCATCCAACCAGAAGTGTAATAGATGATGCCATATCTAAACCACAAGTAGCTTACCAGTCTCAGCTGCACCTAATAGATAGACCCATACAGAGAGAGAAGGCCCTAAACCGTGTCTGCAAATCTATCCCTAACAGCATCATCAAAAATAATACACTAAGACATTCACTAAAACAAAAGCCCTTTAGTACCTACAGCGGTTCAATCATCTAGTGAAAGTCACTTCTCACCCACGGTTCTTTCCTCATGAGCATTAAGTCATGTCTCCTCATCTCTGATGCTGCACTCATATCAGGTAAGATAAGAACTCTTGAATATCTATAGATAAAACTTCATAAAAGTGATGCGAACCTAGCGTAAAATTTTGTGTTGCCTGTGAGTTACTTTGTACTGCTTTGCGGCAAAAGAGGATTCCATGGCTGTTGCATGGGTGTTCCCATGCAGCCCCTATGGGGAATTAATAAAAATTCCTATCTACTAACATTGGTACACAGGGTATTGCACCAAAAATGTATTCCTCCTCTAAGCAGGTGCAAGGTTTTAGAAAAACGCTGCAAACCTTGTGTGTGTGCTACACTATACAGCACGCATCCGAAATAGGAAAAGTATGTAAGGATAGTTTTTGTATTGGGAGGGACCTCTTCCAAGACAATAACTATTCTTGAAAGAACTCACACATGCTTATACTATGGTGCAAGGATGTGTAAATTGGCGCATAGCAGCCAAAAGTGCGCCAGCACTGGGTAGAGCAAAACAGCACCAAATCTTTTATAGATATTGCACTGTTTTGTCTTTCCTATTGACACAATGCAGTGTAGTAACTTTGGTTGCTTCGCTACATTGCACTAAAGTTAATAAGCCTGCCCCTATGTTCCCAAAAGTCTGAATGAAAAATGAACCTTAATTTAAAAATATGGAGTGTTTTATCTCTCTTCTCTCTTTGTATCAAATGAGTCTCTGCTTACTCCCCTTCCTCTGCTTGCCTCCACTCTGAGTATAGCCTACTCTAAGTTACACATCTGTCTGCTCTATTCAATATAATTGTATTGCCGCAAAGTTGTTCTCACCTATTTTTCATAGATCACAACTTGTCCTTCTTTGAAAGCAGTCTAACAATACTTAATCTCCTCTATTTACTCCGCAAATCATTGACATGGGCTCACATACTTCCCACTATAGTCACACCTGACTGCTATTAATTTAATGTACACCATAGACTGCATTAAATTCCTTTAATGGATCACTAGACTAAGCACTAATCCTCTGTTCCAAAATAGTTTACCATCCACTATAAGGCTCTTCGACACATTGCATGGGGTAGGAAACACTATACAAATGCAAATACAATACAATACAATACAATCCTAGCATGTGATGAGGCAGGAGGACTGACTGATCAGTTCACTGTAACTAATTTGAACTACAAATATGTACTGAGCGAGTACACATATGGCACCAAGCATGCACACATGTATGTATGCAATACATAAGAATGAGTGTTGCTGAGCCAAATGTTTATGCTAGTACTATCAAAACGGATAATCACAGTACAATGGCCAGTCTATGGGCCTTATTATGAGTTTGGCATTGTGGGAGTGGGACCGCCCACTCCTGCACCACCAAGCCTGTGGTTGAACCACCATATTAGGAGTATTCTCCTGTCTGGTGGGTGATTGTTTGGCATACCCACGATGGTGCATATGAAATAAGCACTGCAATGGGAACATCAAAATCAGTACCTGCACGGCATGCACGGCTGCAATCCTGGGGTGTATGCACACAGGGGGGCACAACATGTGCCCCACTACATGCACCCCATGGCACTGAGGTAACAGGGGGCCCTGTAGGGCCCCTTTTGCTTCCTCTCCACTATGGTTTTCATTGCGGGCTCACCATAAAAACCATGGCAGAGAGGAAACTTGTAATATGCTTGGCGGGACTGCGGCAGTGCCGCCAAGCATATTGCAGCCTCAAGACTGCTGCACCACCTCCAGGGATCTCTGGTCCCTGCTGATTGCGGTGGTCCAGGGTGGCCCGACCACACTGCTGTGATAGGGCAGTCAGAAGACCGCTACTGACATGCCCCCACGAGTCTAGTGGTTCTTGGACCGCCAGACTCGTAATGAGGCCCTAAGACTCTTCTTACTCAAATGAAAAGCTTAAAGAGTCCAGAGGACATTTAATGCTGAAGGCAGGGGTGCATCACTTCTGAATTCATTCAGCACAATGTCAAGCTGCTAGGGGCAAGCTGTGTAAAATGCATCTAGCCAGGTTGCATGACATTACAATGTATGCCTTTACCACACATGCCATTACAATGCAGCCTTTACCTCGAATGGTAAGTATATTTAAGGTAAGTAAATCTCACTATATATATATATATATATATTACCTACTGGCGGTCGCCAGTAGGTAGATATAGTTAGGACCCTGTTTCCATAGGAAATCCGCAACATTCTATTTGGAATAACTTTGGCGCCGGTCGACGAATCCTCGCGAATTTTTCAAAATAGGTGGGGCGCTATGCTCCGCTCCTACCCTTAAAGTCTCGGGGGGATTCGTCAAGCAGGGGCCGAGAAAAAAGGGGGGTCCCAAAACGCGTTTTCCCCATGCATTTTTCCATAGGACCTTTAGACACAGCTACAGCCCGAACGGCTGAACAGAATTACTTGAAATTTGGCAGAGAGGTAGCCATAAGGTCAAGGAAGTGCCTTTTGCAGGTCTGGTGTAAATCTGTTCAGTATTTCCTGCGAAAATAGCATTTAAAAGCATATATATATGTGGGCGGAGCCTAACCACACATCTCATCCTGAGATCTGATTGGCTGTCAGCACTTCATCCAAGAAGTGTTGGCAGCCATCTTGGGACCAATATACATGATAGCACCTCATTAAAAAGCATTGCAGTTAATAGAAGGTTTTAAGACTTTAGTTACATTATAAATCATTTGTTGATGGTACCATACTCATTTTAGGAATTGTGGTATGTTCTAAGGTGATTTCACCATGTGAAAAAGCCTTCTGCTGGGATATCATGATTGAGAGAAAAATATTTTCTCATGCTTTTACCACAGAGGTTTGGAAGGTGATCTATAGGCTAAACTGAGAGCTTATTTTCTGTAAATTCACATTATCTTTTTCAGTCATGTGAGAATGGAGTCTGACATTCTCAGTAAAACATGTACATCCAACAAGGGCAGAGACTGTCAGTTGATTCCTTTGTGTTCTACTGCAGCTTCCCAGAGTGTTCCAAAGAACTACTAGAGCGCTAACAGTCCTACTTATGATAAACGTATGGCACACCTTAAGCCATCTTGCTTGGATTAAAGTGGTAACTCTTAAAACATTTAATTTAAAAAGGAACAAAATGAGGGGGTTCATTTTTCCATAAAAAGTATGATTAGTGCTGCAGAAAGAAAAATTAGGGCACATTTTGAGTGACTTCTCAAATCCTCTTCTATTTCATTAAAAAATTCTGACATGCAGACTGAAACATGCACTTTCAATACCAGCAGCAGTTTTCCCTGGCGAGCAGTAGCTTTACTACAGTGATCTAATGAGCAAAAAGAGTGCTAACATTCTGAATTTATGGCAAATGTGTGACACATCTGAATGCCTTCTTGATGGAATCAAAGTAAAAAACTGAAAGTATTTCCTACTGAGGAGACTGCAGTAAATGAGGAAATTAGGAAACTTCATAACAAATAAGTCTCCCAAGATGGCCACCAGAGACAAAAGAGCCCAAATGTAGCCCAAATATCACCCAGATGTAGCCCAAGTATAGCCCAATGACAGAATGTCCCAGAATGTTCTTAAAAACAACTAGAGCGCTTACTGTCTTCATTATGACAAAAGTAAGGCACACCTGAAGCCATCTTGATTGGAATAAACTGGTAACACTTAAAACATTTAATTTAAAAAGGAACACAATGAGGAGGTTCATTTTGCCATAGAAATTATGATTAATGCTGAAGAAAGAAAATGAGGGCACATTTTGAGTGACTTCTCAAATCCTCTTCTATTTCATTAAAAAATTCTGACATGCAGACTGAAACATGCACTTTTAATACCAGGAGCAGACTTCCATGGTGCAGTAGTTTTACTACAGTGATCTAATGAGCAACTAGAGTGCTAACATTCAGAATTTATGGCAAATGTGTGACATATCTGAATACCTTCATGATGGAATCAAAGTAAAAAACTGAAAGCATTTCCTACTGAGGAGACTGCAGTACATGAGGAAATTAGGAAACTTCATAACAAATAAATCTCCCAAGATGGCCACCGGAGACAAAAGAGCCCAAATGTAGCCCAAAATCACCCAGATGTAGCCCAAATATAGCCCAATGACAGAAGTGTGCAAAACACTTATTATTTTGTGTTTTTGCAGTGTTATATAGTGCAGACTTGTCAGGTATTGGAGTGCTTTACATGAGCATTGGTTACATCACACAAGAACAAATTCATTTTGGTTGTAGACATGGGGAGACTAAGTGATTTGACCAGAATCACAGAATGTCGAGCTGAAGCAGAAACTTCAACCTGGTTCCCCAGTTGCAAAGTCTGCAGTTCTGGAAGTAACACCACATCCTCTCCCCTAAGTGCAACATTTAATCAAGTGGTCAACTGGATGAAAAAACATAAAGATAACAAATAATTTTAAAGTGCTTTGTCGCTATTTGAAAACTCAGAAAATATGTCCTTATTTTAGTCTTTTAGAGCACTAACCATAATTTTGATGCCAATAAGACCCTCTCATATATGTAATTTCTAAAGGAAATGCTCTAGGTATTACAGTTTTGATTACATCAAGATGATGTCAGGCGTTCCACACTTTTGTAATAAATATAGAATGTTAGCAATCTAGTTGTTCATTAGGATACTGTTGAGAGGCAGAGGCCAGGGGCACGGACTCTGAAAATTGAAGGCAGGTAGGAGGGTGCAAAGGCAACAATTTAACCACACTGAGCAGGCAGGAAGGGCCGTGGAAGCACAACAGACTATGGAGGGCAGTGGAAAGGGGGGCAGGGGCAACAAACCAACAATACAGGACTTGCAAGAGAGGCTGTTGGAGGGAAGATCTATTACGGGTCAAGGAAGCTAGGGGCGGTCCCCAGATCCCCGGGAGCCACCACAGAACTGAGCAGGAGAGTGAGTCAGGGACAAAAGGGGCACCTTAATTTGAGCCGGGGTGCCTAGGAACGCTTGCTCCAAAAATGAAGAAAACAGACATATGAGACATGGAATTGGAGGCAGAATACAATGGCAGTTTAATGAGAAGATGCAACTTCAAAGAAACCGCAGAATAGAGACATAAAGTACAAAATACAGAATCCAGATAATCATACAGCTGTCATAATATTCTCTGTATCTCAATTAATGTACTGACAGAGAGAGAGAGAAAACACATCTATAAATGCATCATGAGAAACAAGTTACACCAAGGAAAATGTTACCTAGGAACACTCACGTTTACTCTTAGAGCAAGCATTCCTGCAATTACAATACAAAATCTTTTAAATGCAAAAGTAAAGAGAACAATGGTTAAACATAACATGACATTTCATATAGGTAAAATAGAATAAGATACTTCAAGCAAAGCAGAGCAAGACATTTTAAGCAAAGGAAGACAAGAGCTCCCAGCTCTTGGGGAAAACCTGCACTGCCTGTTAACCTACATACAGACGGCGAGGTAGTCCGTCGATATCTGTGGGTGCTCCCTTTTTATATCATTTTGTGGGCTCCTTTGCACGCTACATCTACCTACGTATGCTACCCAAAAGCTTCGTCTGCAGATTTTACCAGACATTTCGTCATTTACCCACTTAATGCTGACAATGGACTGGGTGAAAAGGTCAGTCTCTCAGGCCAATCGCTTATCGTAAGTTCCATAGAGCAAGCAGAAAATAATGGGTATTGTACGGGAATTCAATATATTCATGTATAAAATCTCCTCAGTTCTCCTAACTTGACGCTCTGCGGTTGCCACTTCCTTAAAAGCGGGAAACCTGCCCAGGAAGCAAGTACCAGTCCAGGATGCAGCCTACTGTATGTCGACAGCTTCAGGGGGATGTTGAACTTTGATACCGAGCACGGAGCACTCGGGTAGGGTGGGGGCTACTAGTTTGGATCAGAAGGCCTCGCAGACCTGCCTTCAGACTGCTATACACTAAAATTGCAGAGCTATGGTCAATTTAACAAAGAGGCCTACATATTGAACAGAAGGGCCTACACAGGGGTTTTATGCTGGCTGAGTGGTAAGGATGTCTCAGGATAATTATATAGCAACACAGGACCCGCTGGTCAATTTAATACGGCCTACAAATGCAGCTGGCAGGGCAAGGACAAGGGTCTCATACTTCAGGTGTGGACAGAACGGGCCAGGGGCCCCCTGTGATACAAAATCTACCCTCCTTCAAGGCTGTGGCAATGTAATAGACCATTGTGGGCAGAAGGAAGAGGCAATGGTAGTACAACCATACATGCCAACAGACCCGATTCAGCCAGGAAACGTCCAATGTTTTTAAGCTCAAATGGGCTTTATTTGATCTGTCTCCTGTCTACAATATCCTCTTTTTCAATGTAACTCAAAGGGGAAAATCAATACCCCAGTTTTTTTTCAAAATCTCCCTCTTACCAAGTTCAAAATGTTCGCAAGTATGGTACATTGGATCATGGAAGGAAATGGGATAGGGACATGGACTTGGATAACAGAGGACAGGAGGGACATGGAGAGGTGCACCAAACTGACCCTGCAGGGCAGGCATCAGGGTTTGCAGCAGCACAATACACCACACAGGGCATGCAGGACGGGAGTGCAGCACAACAATCCATAGAAAGCAAGAGGGAGGGGACAGGACCATGCACATGGACAACAGAGAACAGAGGGGCAAGAGGCAATGGTAGCTAGCTGACCATAATGGACAGACAGGAGAGAAAGCTGCAGTATAACAGACCATAAAGGGCAGGAGGGACGGATCAGGGGCATTACAATGGAACAGACAAGCCAGGAGGGAGGGAGTAGGGCTGGGGGCAAGGGGGCAGGGCAGGAGCAGCAAGATAGCCATGGAGGTCAGGCAGGATGGGCACTAGAAGCAAGACACACCATGAAGAGCAACAGTGAGACTGTGATGGCATACACACAGACCATGGAGGGAAGGTGGGAGGGGGTCAGGGGCAGCTAACTGACCACACAGGGAAGGTGGGAGGGGCCATGGCAGCACAGAAGACCATGCATGGCAAGTGGGAGGTTTAGTGGCAGCACAATGGCTATGATGGGCAAGAAGGAGGGTGGAGGGGCATGCACAAAGGACGATGGAGGATAGAAGGAAGGGTCAGGACCTGTGCACAGACAAGAAAGTTCAGGGGAAGGGACCTCACAACAGACCACACGGGGCAGGCAGGAGGAGCAGTTGCAGCACAACAGACCAGGGAGGGCAGAAGGGTGTGGCAGTACAATGGACCATGTAGGACAGGAGGAAGAGGATAGGGGCATGGCATGTGGACAGGCAGGGTGGAGGTGGCAGGGACAGGTTACAGTCATCTGACAATGCTAGGCAGGTGGGAGGGGAGTGGCAGCTCAACAGAACACTCAGAGTAGATAGGAGTGGCAGGTCCATGGGACATGGTGGGCAAAAAGGATGGAGCAGGGGCATGCACATAGACATCGGAGGGCAGGGGGAAGGAGAATAGGGGCAGCAAGCTAAGCACAGAGTTTAAGCCGGAGGTCAATGATGGGGCATAGAATTGGGCAATGGAGGGCAGGAGGAGTGGACTGGTACATCATACTAAATTGAGGGCAGTGGCAGCACATCAGACCATGCATGGCAGGAGGGAGGAGGCTAGTCCATGGATTCACACAACAGAGGATAGGGAGGAAGGGGATGGGGCAGCAAGCTAACTGTTCAGAGAAGGCGGGTATTAGGAACTTTATTGTTTTTAAAACATTGTGTCTGTGCGAACTACTTAAAATATGAACAAGTATGCAGCATAATCTCACTTTTATTCAGGAAGAAGAGGACGTTTGTGACTGTGACTCCGGGCTCACTTGGCAGAAACACCCCCTGACCCTCCACCCCCTATCGCAAAATGTAATGCCCGTGAAAAGGGTAGGTGAACACAGTGTTATATAGAACATAGTCCTGAGAGCACGATTGAAAATGAAAACTAGATATAGTGTATGGTATAAACTATGCACCAAAAAGTGTGATATAAGATGAACCGGGCGTGAAATATAATATGCAATACATTGTGCGCAGTGACAGATTCATGGGAGAGCGCGAGATAGCACAGGCACTAGCGCGTGCTATGCGATATGCGCCTTGGAGTGTAATATGCACAGGGCAGTGTTGTGTAACCTAACTAGTCTCTAAAGTTGTAATATAAAATATGTGCTGGGGAGTGTAACGTTGCATATGCACTGTGACAAAGATATGGATCCCAGATTGTAATATGTATGGCATAGCACTGTGCGTTATAACATAGGCATCGAGAAAGGCACGTTAGATGGGGCAATATAACCCGTGCGAAGACAAGTGTGGCATGACATATTCACGGGGGTGGTGTTACAGTGCACATGGGCTAGAGAGTGTCATAGCATATGCACTAGCTAGTGGAATACAACACAGAGGTGTGTGGCACTCGGCAGGCAATGGTGGGTGTAACACAGCATTGGGCTCTGTCAGGAGCACGCTGTGACTCTCAAGTGATGTTCGTCCCCTTTCCAGAGAGTAAAATAAAAAGTATTACACATCCGGCAGTGGATGTGTGTTTTATTAACCGTGAGGGGGGTTTCTTGCATAGTTTTGGTCGAATTTTTGTCGAATCCCCTTTGAATGGCTTGGTGTGCATGTGTATTAAATGTGCCCGTCAATAGCTACCCATGTTTGTATAAATAAACGACAAGGGTGTCTACCAGGATTAGGCACGGTAGGGCATCAGACATGTCAGAGCTTCACTAGTGGTGTAAATACATTCCACGTGGATTCATTGCATGCATAGTCGCCTTTTAATGAATATCACGCAAATCGTCATGGTGATAGGTACGTACGGTTTGTCCAGCATGTCCTAGGTGTGTCTATAAATATATATTTTTTTTAAATAATAAAAAACAGTGGCCGGCCCTGGGGATTGGGGTCAAAAAAATATAATTAGGAGACTGGCCCTGGGGGATGGGGTCATCAGGGCCAATAAATTAGAATAAGAAGGGGAACCAAACAGCCCCCCTTCTTAAAAAACTAAAATAAATAAAAGACTGGCATCGTGCCGGAGGCCATGCCCCCTCCGTGCAGCACTCTGCAAACGCGCCCCCAACAGGCATCTCCAGTATGCGCCAGGGAGCTGCGCTGCAGCCAGGTGTTCTGAGGCCAAGCCCCTTTTTACACCTCTCTGCAACGCAGCTCTGTGGCGCTTACTGGAGGTACCTAGTGGTCTAGTTTGACCCTAGGGACCCTTAGGATTCAGGGGGACTTAATCTCTCAACTTAGAACAGCCACAGGGCGCGTTTACACAGTGGTGAAGGGAGGGGACGGGGCCTGAGGTGACGTGTGCAAACACGCACTATGGCACGTTTTAAATTGGGGATATAATTTCCCTTCAATACTGAGGGCCCCTGGG
The DNA here is from genome assembly GCF_964204655.1 of Triturus cristatus. Lineage (NCBI taxonomy): Eukaryota > Metazoa > Chordata > Amphibia > Caudata > Salamandridae > Triturus > Triturus cristatus. The sequence continues at coordinate 926,013,740 of NC_140588.1, forward strand.
GGCTAACTAGCCCACCAAGTGCTTCCAGTAAGCGCCACTGAGCTGCATTGCAGAGAGGTGGTCCAGGCCGTGCCACTTTTTACACCTCTCTGCAACGCAGCTCTGTGGCACTTACTGGAGGTACCTAGTGGGCTAGTTGGACCCTAGGGACCCTCAGGATTCAAATGAACTTAATCTCCCAACTAAAAATGGACACAGGGCGTGTTTACACAGTGGTGAAGGGAGGGGACGAGGCCTGAGTTAACGTGTGCAAAAACGCCCTGTGGCCTGTTTTAAGAGGTAGTTTTAATCCCCATGCCCTATTATACACTAGGGGCTTACAGAGGAGGTCATGCTAATCACAGGGGGACCCCAACGCATAATGTTCCCTAGTGTATGTAGGTGTTTTCACTGTATTCTAAGTGTCTTTTAACATAGCACTGGCTCTAGGACTGGTTAGTCAGACTCAGTTACCACCAGTATCCGTCTGAAAAAGTTGAGGGTACAGGATGATTTTGCAACAAGGCTTCTTTCTGCTCTTCTTTTTGTTCTTTCTGCACGTTATCCTTCTTCCTGCACTTATCTTCGTATTTGAGGACTTCTGTTGCTTCTTTCTGCACTTCTTTTGTTTCTTTCTGTGCATTTTTTCTTCTTTCTTCACATGTCCTATCTCTGTAGGCATAGTTAGAAATTAGCATTTAAAAAACCTTTGAAATTCACAAAAAAAACCATAGGTTTCAGGCACGTTATAGTTAGGAATTAGCATTTAAAAAACCTCAGAAATTCACTGAAAAAACCATAGGTTTCAGGGGTGTTATAGTTAGCTGGACTTTTCACTTGTACAAAACCATTGAAATTCCCCCGTTATAGTTAGTTCAGCTAACTATAACTCGCGCGCCCGCAATGCACTGCTGATGACGTCACATATTACATCACTCATGACATGGTCAGTGACATCACTCATGACATCACTGATGACATCTCAAATGACATCACTGATGACATCATCCTTGTGATAGAGTGGCAGACCTCCTCTTCCCCTAATATAACCTTTGATACACACATTCAAAAATAGAAATTAAAATTTTAAAAACAATGGACATACCAATACCAGTTACAACAACCTATACAGTAATTCTAAGATCCACATACACATCCACTCATTCACCAACAGTCCTATACAGTCACTCATACATGTACTCACTCATCATATGTACTCATACACCTATACATCCTGTTACACAATGCCACTCATCCATAGAGGTACTCACACACATAGTCACTCATGCTAATAAAGAATCAAACATACATTTACTTGCATATACAGTTATACACACACCACCACACTTACTTCTACGGAAACTTACACATACTTAGTCTTTTAAACAATCACTTATAGAAACACATACTTATTCATATAGGAACTCTTTCAATCTCTCACTGTCACATATACTCGCTTATATACACCAATAGTCACATATACTAGTTTAAAACATATGTAGTTACTCATAAAGACACTATTGAGACAGTCATTCACTCACTAACACACCCATACACTCACTCATCCACCCATAGAGTCCTGCACACATGCTGTCTTCAACACATACAAAGAGTGAGTCATTCATTCATGCACCTATGCACTACGTAATACCCCCACCGAACCATGCAGACACTCAGACTGATACTCATAAAACCAACTAATAACCTATATAAACACCCATGTAGCTACTCACCAACCCATGCAGCCACTTATACACAAAGTGAGAGACTGATACAGATATTTACATATTTAAACATTACTCACTAAGCCATGTATTCACTATGAAACACTTAATCAGTCAGTTACACAATCAATTTTTCAAAAACAAATCATCCATTTAGACACTTATATACCCATTTATTCTTCCATCGACCTTGAGATATACATATATAAAACATATTTAATTTTCAGAAACACACACATTCACTGGATGATGTCATCAGTGATGTCATCAGTGATGTCATTTGAGATGTCATCAGTGATGTCATGAGTGATGTCACTGACCATGTCATGAGTGATGTAATATGTGACGTCATCAGCAGTGCATTGCGGGCGCGCGAGTTATAGTTAGCTGAACTAACTATAACGGGGGAATTTCAATGGTTTTGTACAAGTGAAAAGTCCAGCTAACTATAACACCCCTGAAACCTATGGTTTTTTCAGTGAATATATATATATATATATATTCACTGAAAAAACCATAGGTTTCAGACATGTTATAGTTAGCGGAAATTTTACTGATAAAAAACCAATGAAATTCCCCCGTTATAGTTAGTGCAGGCAACTATAACTCACGCGACCGCAATCCTCTGCTGATGCTAATACTGTATTTAGACACTTATTTGCCCATGTCTTCTTCCATAAATTTTTAGCTATACATATATTAGAAATATTTTTTTTTCATAAAGACACATATGTCATCAGCAGAAGATTGCGGTCGCGTGAGTTATAGTTGCCTGCACTAACTATAACGGGGGAATTTCATTGGTTTTTTATCAGTAAAATTTCCGCTAACTATAACATGTCTGAAACCTATGGTTTTTTCAGTGAATATATATATATATATATATATATATATATATGTCGAGAAAACGGGATTCCACTCGTGCTCTCAAAAACCTCTGACACAGTAAACCAGGTTCTAGTTCATATCCAAGTGGGGGTTTATTCTCTTCATAAACCCACCATGACGCGTTTCGCCACCGTGGTGGCTTGTTCACACAGTGATTTTCAATAAAGATGCCAATACATCTATCTAATGGGTAGCATATATACTTATCTGTTGCCTATAATCATGACTTATATACCTTTAAATGTTTGTACAAAATAGCCATCTTACATGAAGGACAGCGCTACACCCACTAGCCAGGGTATTTCACAAACAACCTAGATGCCTTAAGGATGTATTTCTCCCCTATTGGTATACTGAATACTTAATTGTGAGACAAAGTCTAGCACCTACACGAGGATGCGCACCAATCACTTAATCATTACCCACTAATCAGGGGAATTCTAGCATTATTCCATATGAAACAAACAACGCGTAAATGAAGGACAGCGTTATACCCACTAGCCAGGGTGTTCCTTTTCATTTTCATTTTCTTATTCATTTGCATTTTGTTATACTTTGAGTGCAATTGCAAGATAAATTGGTCACTTAGTCCAGCACACACGAGGCTGCTCACTCACTATGATAGTATTACCCACTATTAGGGAATTTTAGCGTGACCTCACAGCAATTTACTACGCATATACACGAATGTGCATAGGACAGTTCCGACATGATTCGATTATCAATTTAGATTAACAATTGTGGATTAATGAATGTTTAGCGTAAAAACCTTGTTTAAGAACAGTTATGCATTGTTTTACATTATGTTAAGATGTTACAAGATGGCGCCCAAAATACGGCTACCTGGTGTACTAACGATGTCCTTTCACTATGTTTATTGACTACCAACACGGAAGTATATGTATTGGCATCTTTATTGAAAATCACTGTGTGAACAAGCCACCACGGTGGCGAAACGCGTCACGGTGGGTTTATGAAGAGAATAAACCCCCACTTGGATATGAACTAGAACCTGGTTTACTGTGTCAGAGGTTTTTGAGAGCACGAGTGGAATCCCGTTTTCTCGACATATTGTTTACCGGTTCTCCGCCGGTCTCGCGCCACCCCTCAACGGATTGGGAATGCTTAAGGAGGAACTTGGATTGATATATATATATATATATATATATATATATATATATATATATATATATATATATATGTTAAATTAACTCTTAACCTTCCTTTACTACTACCCACCCCTAAACCCTAAAATTACCCGGAACACCATTTACAACTACGGACCCCAAAAACCTAAAATTACCGTTCCCCACCCTTTATCACTACGTACCCTTTAAACCTAAAATTACCCTTATAATCCTTTACCACTACCCACCCCATAACCCTATAATTACTCTTGCCACCCTTTACCAATACACACCACTAAACCCTAAAATTACCCTTACCACCTTTTACTACTACCCACTCAAAACCCTAAAATTACCCTTAACGCCCTTTACCACTACCTACACCCCTAAATCCCCAAATTACCCTTACCACCCTTTGCCACTACCCACCTTTAAACCCTAAAAATACTCTTACCACCCCATATCCTTAAAATTACCCTGCCCACCCTTTACCACTACCCCAAAAAAATCCTAAAATTACAAAGGCAAAATAACATAAAGACTCTGAATTCCTGGTACAAGCATTCAAATGTAACAATAAGCATTGATGCCTCTAGTTATGTGCCAAAAATGCTAAAACCAATTTATATTGTATCGCAGTGTATTGCAGCATCATTCTTTAATTACTGTTAAGAATTATATGGCAATAGTGAAATATTCTGTGATTCGAAATTGACCAAAATTGCTTTTAGTAATATTTTTAAAACAATAACAATATTCCAGATGCAAACAGTCTAAATTAAATACTTAATGTAAATACATTTTTATTTTAATGAATAGAGAAAAAGTTAATTGCATGAAAAATATTTGGATAAAGACGGTGTTATTTAGATTTTCCACTGAAATGTCTGTCCTTTCTGCTGCCATTGAGTGTTCCTGGTGAGCAAAGTGTGTTTAAATGCAAAGTGTGTTTAAGACTGCAGTACCACCTCCTGTCTACAGGGGCAGAGCTGAGCAGAAATATAAACACACTTGATGAAACACAGGTCCCCACAAGGCAATTTTTTTAAAAGTTGTAAAAATTGGCACTGATGTTCCTGAAGCCATATTTTATAATTTAAAAGACAGTGCCTTGTGGGGACCTGGGTTCAGGTCCCCACAGTGCAATCAAGTCCCCACAGCGTGAGTGTGTTATCACACCCAAGTCCCCACAAGGATAGTGTCACACACACTGTCACACACACACACACACACACACACACACACACACACACACACACACACACACTGTCACACACACACACACACACACACACACACACACACACACACACACACACACACACACACACACACACACACACACACACACACACACACACACACACACACACACACACACACACACACACACACACACACACACACACACACACACACACACACACACACACACACACACACACACACACACGCATCCACTCGTCACACGCTTGTCTTAATGTAAAAACTAGTCGGCAAATAACAATCCGAAAACAGCACAAAACTCACACAAACGTGCAGCACACCAAGGCTCCCTCGGAGAGCACGTCAGGAGCCGCGAGCGCGTGTGCGGGAATGGCATGGCAGAGGGGGTGGAGTCTTGCCACGCCTGGCTGAGCTTATAAGGAACGGTCTCCTTCGCAAAGCTTTCTTGTCTTTAGGAGGCCATATGTTTGAAACACATGGCCCCATAAAGATAAGAAAAGTTTTTACCACAGACGTAAAGCAACCGAGCCAGTCCAACTGGGACGGCTCTAAAAGAGAAAAGTGTACGTCACTAGACGCTCTTTTCCAATGGCTGGCCACCGTTTAGCAGAAAACGGTGACGCAAGCCAATGGAAAAGAGGGGCGGGGCTTAAAGCCCACTACAGAAATCTACCCTAACTCATTCAATCTCGCCAGCGAGACTGCGCATGTCTACGCAGTCTACGCCAGGCGAGACCTAAAAACGACCTACCACTAGTGTCCAGGCTGAGTGGCTGCTCGCCAGCTGACACAACCAGACATGTTTACGGACCCCTGGGTCGAGAACCTGCTGCTCTCGGGGACCTGAAACAATGAACATCCTGGGACGAGGGGCCAAGCCTCCACCCCCAGGATGGACAGGGTCCTCGAAGGGGAAGATTCAAAGGCTTGCCGCCTTCCTGAGCTTCCCCAGGCCTTTTGCTGCCTTCAGCAACTGGTCCCCACCGGTTCTGACCCCCACTTTGGACGGGAGAACCGGCGGGAAAAACAAGTGAGGAAGGGTGGTGTGCCCACCTCTGCCAAATTACCCCTCAGGGGGGGAAGGCGAGGTGAAGCACAACTCCCAGTCCCCGCCATCTTGCAGGTGGGGGGACCCAGCCAACCAGGTGGAGGCTGATGCCCCCCTCCCACTGGAGGGTGGCATAATAGGGGGTGTACCCACCCCAGTGAAGGGACCCATTGGTCCCAACCTTTTACCTACCTGTAACAACCCTGAATCTAGTATTTAGGAGCACTCCTGAACCTTGCTTCCTCAAACAAGAAACCAGAAGAAGAAAAGAAGGTCCGAACAGCCGTGTCTAAGCTAACAAGAGGAGGACGCCCACTGACTTGGCCCCAGCCAACCGGCCTGTCCCCACCTGGAACCTGCAGTAGCGAAAATGCGGTGCAGCCAGAAGCTTGAAGAACCCTGAGGACCTGCCCTGCCTTCAAAAGAAAAGAATCCACCTCCTGTGAACACCGGATTTTTTCACCAACAGACTCCAGGTCCGGCAAAGTCAACAAGCCTGCACCACAATGCACCCGACGCCCACGGACCGAGTAGCCTAACACCAAAAGGAGGTCCCTCCAGCGATCCTGACCAGAGATCAGGCAGCCCCTGACCTGCATCAAGCCTCCAGCCGACGCCTGCGGCCTCAAACCGGAAGGTTCCTCCAACCACGACCAGGAGCTGGTAAGAAGACCTGACCCTAAGAGACACCCCTACACCAGACGCCCCTCGGCCTGGAGTGGCCCCACCAACGGTGCCTAACCAGCGCCCAAGATCCCAACTTACCTCTCCAAGAGGTGGTCGCACCCAGAAGACCTTCGCCCGCAAGCCTTAAGTGCTTTTGCAATCCGGAGACTCCATTGAAAGCTACAGGTATTCCAACGCCAAACAGCACTCTGCATCAGGCCGCCCCAGTGCCGCCGAGGATGCATCTTTTGTGCTGGCCTAAAACCCCATTTACCCTGAGCTTAAGTCCAGGAGCTTTGCTCCCACAACCCAGTGGCCTGTTCATCAGCAGACACCAACCGGAGGCCCCTATCCCCCATTGGATGACATTGGGCTTCACCACTCTGCACCCGACCGCCCTAGTGCCACTGAGGGTGTAACAAGAGTGCATCCTTGACCCTGGGGGACCCGGAGTCTAACACCAGAACACCAACCCCCACAACAAAGTAATTTTACTAAAAACCTATACAAAGTAGATGTACTGTATTTTGAAAAGCATAGCATTATTAGTAACACTACTGTAATCAAATCAAAGTACTTTTACAATTGAAATTTAAACTATTTACAAACTGCATTACTACTGTAAAGTATTTATTGCTTACCTGTGCCAGGCTTGCTTGGTTCTAGAAAATAAAATAACTTAAAGAATATTTTCATGCAAATACAATTGGTCTGAAGTTGCCTTTGAGTGTGTGAATTCATTTGCTGACTTGAGTGTGTACAACAAGTGCTTAACACTGTCCTCTGATAATACCTTACTGCTCGACCACACTACCACAAAGAGAGTGAGGTGCTATCTACTTTACCTCTGCCTACCTTTTGAGTTCCACTGGACTCTGCACACTATACCTCACTTTGGTATAGTAGAATCTACAGAGCCAGCTTTCTTCACCTCAGCACCTGTCTGCCTTAGTGCTGCTGAAGGTACTTTTGAGAGTTCATCCTTGACCCTGGGGGAACCCTGGTTCTTAACCCAGAACACCAACTCCACAAAAACGTGTACTTACCTGTGAACCGATAAATCGATTTCCTTCAATAAGATTGCATTGACTAAAAAATTATTTTTAGTGTAGAGTTGGTTTTGTATGAAACATTGAAAAACTGCAACTAACTAAAAACTGCTTTACTTACCTTTTCTCCACGAAATGTCCCAGCGTGCTATCTAGGAAAATCACACTGAGTTGAAAAGGAAATCCATAAAGACATCAAAAGTAATCTAACAGTAATCAATCAATCAAGCATTTGTATAGCGCGCTACTCACCCAGAGGGTCTCAAGGCGCTTAGGGGAGGGGGGTCCGCTACTGCTCGAACAGCCAGGTCTTGAGTTGCTTCCTGAAGGAGAGGTGGTCTTGGGTCAGGCGGAGGTGGATGGGGAGGGAGTTCCACGTCTTGACAGCCAGGTAGGAGAAGGATCTTCCTCCTGTTGTGGCTCTTCGGATGCGGGGGACGGCGGCGAGGGCATGGCTGGTTGATCGAAGCTGGTAGGTGGGAGTGTAGAAGGTCAATCGGTAGTTGAGGTATCTTGGGCCTTGGTTGTGGAGAGCTTTGTCTGCGTGGGTGAGGAGTCGGAACGTGATTCTCTTGCTGACGGGGAGCCAGTGCAGGTTTCTCAGGTGTACGGAGATGTGGCTGTGTCGGGGTATGTCCAGGATGAGGCGTGCTGAGGCGTTCTGGATGCGCTGGAGTTTGGCTGTGGTTCCGGCGTAGAGGGAGTTGCCGTAGTCCAGTCGGCTGGTGACGAGGGCCTGGGTGACCATGTTCCTGGTTTCGGTGGGGATCCACCGGAAGATCTTACGTAGCCTGCGTAGGATGTTGAAGCATGATGCGGAGACGTCGTTGACTTGTCTGGTCATAGAGAGGGAGGAGTCCAGGACGAAGCCCAGGTTGCGTGTGTGGTCTGTTGGTTTGGGTGCGCTGCCAAGGGCAGGGGGCCACCAGGAGTCGTCCCAGGCGGAGGGTGATGATCCCAGGATGAGGACTTCCGTCTTATCTGAGTTCAGTTTCAGGCGGCTGTTCGTCATCCACTCGGCTACGTCTTTCATCCCTTCGTGTAGGTTGGTTCTGGCGGTGGCGGGGTCGTTGGTGAGGGAGAGGATCAGCTGGGTGTCGTCGGTGTAGGAGATGTTGAGGTTGTGTTGGCGTGCGATGGCTGCGAGGGGGCTCATGTAGACGTTGAAGAGGGTGGGGCTGAGTGATGATCCTTGTGGTACGTCGCAGATGACTTCGGTGGCCTCGGATCTGAACGGGGGTAGGCGGACCCTCTGTGTTCCCATATGAGTGGGAGAGGGAGGGAGGAGCAGCTGGGAGGTGGGAGTGGGGCGGCCAATAGGGTGCGAGGGGGCGGAGCTATGGGACGCGGCGGCCAATAGGGTGCGAGGGGGGCAGAGCTACGGGACGCGGCGGCCAATAGGGTGCGAGGGGGGCAGAGCTACGGGACGCGGCGGCAGGAAACGGGCGGCGAGGGGGAGACGCGGGGAAAGACAGAAGAAAAAAGGGACACAATCTGGGCACCAAAGGAGAGGGGGACAATCAAGGCAGCAAAATACACAGGTACAGTGGGGGAGAATCACTCACTTGTGGGTACAGAAGAGAAGGAGGGCACAGTCACTCTAACGCAGGCAGACACAATGCAGCAGCTGTCAGTGGTCACACAGGGGGCTGCGTGGCGGTGAGGGGAGCGACCTGCCTGGTAAACAGGGTCAGAGGTCGCTCCCAATTTCCACTGTATTGAAAACATTTACAAACTTGTAACCAAGTAATTTTCATTCAGCTTGCTTGTTTTGATCAACCTGCCTTGAAAAGTACCATTTACACTTACCTGTACCAGGCTTGCTTGGTTCTAGAAAATAAATCTAACTAAATAATATTTTTATACAAATCAAATTGGTCTGAGTTCAGAGTGTGACATAATTTGCTTATTGAGTATGTACAACAAATGCTTCACCCTACCCTCTGATGAAGCCTTACTGCTCGCCCACACTACCACAAATAGAGAGTAAGGGGCTATCTACTTTTACCTCTGCCTGCCTTTGGAGTTCCACTTGATTCTGTGTACACTATACCTAATTTTGGCATAGTATATACAGAGCCAGCTTCCCACACATGGCACCCTACCTGGTTGTAGATAAGTCACCCCACTAGTGTGAGAAAGTGGCTCTGTATATACTGTTCCTTAATAGGTACAGGGTGTACAGAGTCCACAGTCCCCCAGGGTTTGACAGAGGTTAAAGTTAGGTATAACCTTACTCTCTAAAGTGGTAGCTTGGTCGAGCAGTAAGGCAGTACCAGAGGACAGTGTAAAGCATTCGTTGTACACACTCAGTCAGCAAATGGTTTCACACACTCAATAACTGAACTCTAGGCCAATGGTTTATATATAAAAAAATATATGCTTGTTTTATTTTAGACCCAACACTTGGATTTAAAATATACTCTCAACAGGAGATGGTTCATATAAATACTTTTGCAATATGCAATAGACTTTAACAGTTACAAGTGGTTGCAGTAGGCAACTCTATTTTTAAACACAACAATACATTGAGCTCAATGGTAAATTCAAGTTATTTGCAACAGATTACTTTTGGAATTCCAGGACTGGATCCTAGATTCAGTCCTGGGTCAGTTCTCAGAATCAAGTGATGAAAGTCGACTTAAGTACTGTAATGATTTTTAACTAATATTTAGCTATTTTAAAAGCTGACACTTAGAAAATATTTCAGAGAAAACAGTCAATGATGCCCTATGGAAGAAAATTCAGGTTACAGTACAGTATGTTCTCGTTACTTTTGTAATACAGTACTGGGTGCCTAGACTCAGTACTGGGACCTTTATCCAAAACAGGTAAGTAATTACGTTTTCAGATATTATACAATTTTTAAAGAATATTTAAAGATGGCAGAAATTGACACTTAAAAGAAATTTCAATGAGTTAAACTGGGACTACTCCGCTACTAGCCAAGTGTATGGGGATACACCAGTAGCACCGGAAGCTCTTGGAGAAGCCACCCCTCCGGCATCACTTGATCTGCTATATTCCACTCTCAAGCAGATGCAAGGGGAGGCCAGGCAGGAGAGCCGCAGAGCACATCAGGCGACCAAAAATCTTCAAATATCATTACAAAAGGTAAACAAGCTGTATACGGATATGGTTGAAAGGATGGACCAGGTCGAGCTAAGAACTGAGAGACTGGAGGAAGAAGTAGTGAAGATCCAGGTATCTAAGAAGGAACAGGATAAGCGGACGGAAGATTTTATGTGGAAAATTGAGGACCGGCAGAGACGGAATAATGTTAGGCTCCTGGGCCTTGAGGAAAATATTGAGGGTGGTGATATCCTAGCTTTTGTGGTATCTTTACTGAAGGGCGCCTTTCCGGATCTCTCTCATTGGGACTGGTCCACCGAGATGCAGAGGGCACATCGATATCCTCTTACAGCTAGAAAGGGCCAGAATTCAGGTCAAATGTTGCACCCTAGAGCAATCCTTGTCTATATTGGGAATTTTCTACTAAGGCAAGCTATATTAGATATGGCAAAACCTCATGCTAAACGTTCCTTTAATGGACACACCTTTTGTGCTAGGCCCGATTTCTGTCACAGTACAGTAGAGAGAAGGTGGAGAATGAGGCAGATGATTGCTCCCTTTCAGGAGAGGGGGAGTGAGGCATATTTGTTGTACCCAGCTAGGCTTAAGGTGGTGCTGAATGGTCGGGTCCGAATGTTCACATCAGAGATCAAAGCACAAGAGTATTTAGAAGAATTGAAATGCACTAAGTGAAGGCCAAGGAGTGGAGTTTAAAAAAAAAAAAAAAAGATGGGGGATAAATAACAAGGATCTAAGAGTCTAAGTTTAGTCTCGAGGCAGTACCTGGCGGGGGGGGAAACCCAGGGGGGAGAAGTAGCGGCGCTGACCAGGGATGATCAGTTAGGCTACCACACATAGGTCATGCTTGACCTATTTGCCTGTGATGGCATTGTGGGGGGTGGGGTGGGGGGTGGGGTGGGGTGGGTGTTGGTATGAGTGAGGCCTGGGGAGTAGGTCTGGGTGGGATAAGACGGGGAGGGGAAGGGAGTGGGAAGGGACGAAAGAACACAGCACAGCATAGAGCACTCTGGGTGGTATTAGGGAGATGTCGGTTGTCTGGAGTAACAAGCTTACGGTATAACATTAAGCTTCAGCAAAATTACCAAAATGAGTATTAGAGTGGCAACTATTAATGTATGTGGTCTCAATGATCAACAAAAGAGGTTTAGAGTAGCTGCATACCTTAGGACACTTCGTATAGACATTCTGTGTTTACAAGAGACTCACATTGAAGAAACAAGAGGGTACCTTTTGGAGCAGCTGGGATTTAAGGTGCTTATAGCCACTAAACAAGGGGTAAGGACAAGGGGCGTAGCCGTTTTAGCTCGTCGCCAAAAATTAATGATTAAATGAAAAGCTGCCGATAAATGGGGACGATGGGCCTTGGTAGAATGTATGCTCCAGGAGGAAACATTTACTATCTGTACTGTTTACGGGTCAACAGCTGACGACCCAGAACTTTTGGAATTTTTAGAAGTAGAATTAGCCTCATGGCCCACCCCAGTGATGTGTGGGGATTTTAATATTGATGGTATTGGTAGATCCTGGGGGAGTACTGAAGGGGCCTATTATGGCCGGGAAAAAAAAGTTTTTCTGCGCCCTTACTAACCTCCTGCGGAATAATGCTTTGGTAGATGTATGGGGGCGACTCAGACCTAATGATACGGGTAGCACCTTTTTTTCTGCCCCTCACAAATCAATTTTCAGATTAGATTACTTTTTTGTTTCAAGCAGAATATTAGCTAGGTGTAGTATAGAAAAACACCCTAGGGTCGTTTCCGACCACAACCCTTTAGTACTTACTGTTACTCTAACAGGGTGCTCTCAGCCGAAACGAGAATGGACATTTGAAAGAGGGCTCTTGGTGGAGCCGGAATATCTAACTCATATGAATCAATGGATACCGTTTTTTTGGAGGGTTAACCGTGGCAGTACAGGGGCAGGAAATGTCTGGGACGCCTTTAAGGCTGGAGTGAGAGGCGAAACTTTAAGCTATAGTCTGCTACGCCAAAAAAAGGAAACGGCACTTTTGGATAAACTCTGTAAAACATTAGCATTTGCAGAAGAGGAATTGCTGACCGCTATTGCTACTGGCAACTCACTGGAGAGCATTATGCTTAGAATTGCAGCCATACGATCAGAGATAGGGGATATCTCAATAATAAAGATAGCTGCGCGATACTTAGCAAAAAGAGAAATATGCCATGAATACAGCGAAAAAGTGGGGCAAACATTAGCTGTTAGGACAAGGCAAATGAGTGCTATTGGAGAAATTTCTGAGATGAACGATAGTAATGGCTCCCTTGTAACAAGTATACCCGAGATTCGCAATGTGTTCCGTAACTATTATCTAAATTTATACAGGGAGGAACAGCTGATGGAGGAGAACGGGATCGAAGAATACTTGGGAAAAATTTCTAGGGAAACTATCCTAGAAGTAGAAAGGGATAGCCTGGAAGGAGAAATTACGCAGGATGAAATCTACGCGGCACTTAGTGACCTACCTTCGGGTAAAGCTGCTGGGCCTGATAGAATTCCTCTCGAATTTTACAAAACATTTAAGGAGGTTATTGGCCCAGACCTGATAAATATTATTAAGATGGCTCAGTTAGGCCATGCTGTGCCCGATTCCTGGTCAAAAGCAGAGATAATAGTTTTCCTTAAAAAAGGCAAGTCACCGAGAGATCCTGGCTCCTATAGGCCTATCACACTAATGAATAGCGATGCAAAGATCTATTCCAAGGTTTTAGCAATGCGGCTTAATTAAATGATTGGCAAAATGGTACATCCCTGCCAACATGGATTTATATCAGGGAGAGGGACTACTCAACATATACGTAGAGTTATAACACTATTCAATTCCACAATAGTCTCGGGAAAACCTATGGCTTTAATTTTAATGGATGCTGAAAAAGCCTTTGATCGGGTTTCATGGGGTTATCTATGGGCTGTTTTAAGGTGGTTTGGGATCGGGGATGGATATATAAAGGCGATACAGGCTCTCTATGGAGACCCAATGGCTCACCTAAAAATAAATGGCGGATATATGGTACCCTTGGCGATCAAGCGTGGTACAAGGCAAGGCTGTCCATCTTCGCCCTTGCTCTTCGCTTTATATATCGATCCACTTATCCGAAGATTAGAGGCTAATGAAGGAATACACCCAATTATATTACAGGGGCTGGAGACCAAGATACTGGCCTACGCGGATGATATCGCGGTGATAACCTCTAAACCTGGGGAAGCATTAGTGGCAATTGAAAGCGAAGCTTCAGTCTTTGGGTCGGTTTCTGGATATGCACTTAATCAAACTAAAACACAAATTGTGAAAAATAAACTGACCAGGATTGATGATTCTAGGGTGGTAGACTCGGCAACATATCTTGGTATAGTTATAACCGCAGATTTGGATATTTTAGTAGAGAGAAATATCAAACCAATTATACAACAAGTTTCAAAAGATTTAGATAGAATGAACAATCTCCATTTATCAATAGTTGGATGTACTAATGTTGTCAAGATGATAATATTGCCCAAAATACTATATCTTTTCAGAACAATCCCTTTGGAATTTGAGAAAAGATGGTTCGTAACTTTAGAACATCTGGTTAATAGATTTATATGGGCCCATGGCAAAACGAGAAGAAGAGCTATGCGATTTATGTCACTCCCGAGGGAAAGAGGAGGCTGGTCAGTTCCTATTTCCGGATGTATTACTGGGCTGCAGCTCTACAATATATGGGGATTTTAGTTGGTGCCCAGGATAAGGAATTATCAAATGGTCTTCCAGAGGTATACAAACTATTGTTAGGAGAAGAAGCAACTAATTGTTTTCTCCAGTTTATAGAACCTAGCTACTTTAAGTGGACTAGATTCAAGACAATTTTGGCAGCTTATAAAATTTGGAGGGCATTAGGGAAGAAAATAGGTATTGGTAGGATACACTACTATACGCAGATATATAAGAACCCCAACTTTCCGGAATTTTTTTCCGATAGAGTTATGGTAGACTGGGGGCGACTGGGAATCCAAAAGGTTGGAGACATTATGGTGGTAAGGGGAATTATTTCTTTTGCGGAAATTCAGGCTTTGTATGGGGTGGATAAAGTACACTTCTTTAAATATCTACAGATCCGTAGTTTTTTAAAGGAGAAAACAGGTGGGGTGATAGGGTTCTCCCCAATAAAAATTATGGATACACTAAAAAAGGGTCAAGAAGGTACTATTAAGAAAATATATTCTGATATGGCTTTACTAAAGGCTGATGATATTGAAAAACATGGCAAGAAATGGGGAGATAAACTTGGTATAAAACAGGAGGTTTTTGAAAGGTCTTTAGAACTAGGACAAATTGTTCTCTGTTTAGCAGGATTACAGGCCCAACACTATAAAACTATTTTTTCATTATACCCCTGCAAAAATCGCCCAATGGGGCGGGCAGGAGGGAATTACGTGCCCCAGATGTGAGAGCAATGAGGCAGATCTGATCCATATGATGTCAACCTGTCCCAACTTGTTGAATCTAAAAGGAGAAATCGAGAAATGTTTTATTCACTCTAAAAATTAAGATACATCTTAATTCAGCAATAAATCTGTTGGGAATTGGGGAAGAAGATGCAGCATTAAAGACCTCAGAATATTTTATATTTCTATCTATGGCAGTCTTACAAATCTGCATCTGCACGGCATGGTTAGATCCTAACCCACCAACTTTTCAGCAATGGATTTCCAGGCTTCTTTCAATTTTTAACCTCGAAAGAGGAATTTATGATCGGAAAGGGAAGAAGGGGAGGATATTAGGGGAACGTATATGGGGTCCAGTGCAGAGATGGAAGAAAGAGCTACAAGGTAGCACTGTACGAGCTAATGAAGTTTTGTGAGTTATAGCAATTTTTTTCTAAAGAAAAAGGAACGCACTTAGTTTTTTGTTTTGTTTGTGTACCTCTAAAATTTATGTTGTATTATGTTTCAGTCTTTTCTTTTTCCCATTTTTGGTTTCTTATTCTTCTTGTGTACCCAATACAAAATGAAATGTACGATTAATTGCTGTGCTTTTTAAAATAAAAAAATATTTAAAAATAAATAAATAGAAGAAATTTCACAGAAAAACAGTCAATGGTTTCCTATGGAAGAAAATTAAGTTAAGGGTAAGTACAGTTGTAGGTATTTTTCAGAGTCAGTGCTGGGCACCAAGATCCAGCACTGGGAGCTCACCTAAGAGCAGGTGAGTAAATTAGTTTTTGTCACTCGGCTGATTTTTGGTGAATATTTGAAGATTCGAAAAGTCCACACTTAGAAGAAATTTCAGGGAAAAGCCAGTCAATGTTACCCTATGAGGAAAATAGAGTTTGCGGTTTAAGGGTAAGTACTCGACTGGCAGAGTTGAGGTTCTGGGCACAGCCTCAGGGGTCTCCCAGGGTCAGGTAGGTACAGTTGGTTCACCCTCAGCCGCTCTAGGGCGGCCGGGTGCAGAGAGAGTTAGGCCCAATGTTATCCTATGAGGAATAGGGGGGCCTTGTTTGGTGGATGCTGACTGGCAAGACACGCGGCTCCACCACTTCGAGAGGTAAGTTGGGTAGTTGGAGGATAGGTAGGTACCCCGGGATTGGTCACAGGGGGCCGTGGGGCGCCGCGTGCAGGAGTGCCTTTTGGTGTCGGGAAATCTTACCCTCTGTTGATCGCAGTTGGAGGGGCACCTTGTTCTGAGGCTGCAGGCTTCTTCAGGAGTGTCGAGGGAGGTCCTTGGGTGCCGTACTCGGGGTCACAGTCGCCGTGGGGTCGTCCTCAGGGTCTTTGTTCACTCCGGCACTGGCCAGGCTTGGCTGGTGCAGAGTGTGCTGGGTTCGCGATTCCGGGCTGCTGCCAGGGGTTAGAGATAGGTTTCAAGTAGAGCCTCTACTCATGGGAGTCCCAGGGGCTTAGAGCCAAAAGGTAGCCAGGTCCTCCGGGGTTGGTGAGGTTGCTAGCCACAAGAGATGAGGGGCAGGAGCAGGTTCGAGGGTCGACAGGCCGGTAGGGCTGGGGCCAAAGCAGTTGGTGTCTTCCTCTTTTCAGCAGCTGCAGGGCAGGTCTTCTTTCTTCTTGCTCTTCGTAGTTTTGAATCTGGAATCTGGGGAACGAAGGTTCAGGGTGCCCCTAAATACTAGATTTAGGGGCGTTACAGGTAGGTGAAGGGCAGGGACCAATGGGTCCCCGTCCTGGGGTGGGTACACTCTCTATCCTGCCTCTCTCCTGTGGGAGGAGGCAGTAGCCTAGTCCTGATAGGGTAGGGCTCCCCATCTTCAAGATGGCGAGAGCCCGGAGATGTGCTTCACCTCGCCTCCCCCACTCCCCCACCTGATGGGTGGGGTTGGCAGGCTGGCACATCCACTGTCCTTATTTGAGGTTTCCGGCCAAAGCTTCCCACCAGAGTAGGGGGTTGCAGGGGCCTGGGGAAGCTCACAGAGGCGGCATGCCTTTGAAGCTTCCCCCTGCCCATCCTGGGGGAGGTGATTTAGCATCTCGCCCAGGATGTGCATTGTTGCAGGACCAGGAGAGCAGGGGCTCTCCTACCCAGGGGTCCAGCAACATGTCTGCTGGGTGGCAGCCTAGGCAGCCTCAGAGCAGACGTGGATTTGTAGGTTAGGTTTAAGGGGGCACCTCTAAGATGCCCTCTGGGGCGCTGGGTACATTAAATCCCACACTGGCATCAGTGTGGGTTTAATGTGCTGAGAAGTTGGATACCAAACTTCTCAGTCTTTAGTGTTGCCATTATGGTGCTGTGGAGCTTGTGTTTGACGAGCTCTCAGCACCATGAACTCTTAAATGGCAACACTGCACTTACAGGGCTCAAGAATGGACCTGGGCACTGTAGGGGCACAGGGCACATGCTACTGTGCCCACACCATTGGCATAAGGCACCCAGCTAGAGGGGTGACTGATGTATGCCATGGCAGTGTAGGTGATGGGCATGGCACACAGGGATGTGTGCCATGTCGACTTTGTTTTTGTCTTGGACCCAAACACTCAGCCTGCAAAGGCAGTGTGTGTGTGTGTGTGTGTGTGTGTGTGTGTAAGGGTACAGGGCCTCTAAGGGTGGCACAAGGAGTGCTGCAGCTCTTAGAGGCCTTCCTTGGTCACAAAGCCCTGGGTACTTAGGGTACCATTTACAAGGGGCTGACATGTGGCCAGGGTTTGCCAATTTGGGTTTGGTTTGTTTTAGGGAAGGAACATAGGCCCTGGGCACCTGATTGGCAGGAGTCCAGGGCACACTCAGTCAAAGTACATTCAGCAATTCAGCAAAATGTGGGGGCATACCATGCAAGAAAGATGGCACTCTCTCACAACTAGTAGGCCTTCCAGCCCGAAGACCGGATGCACCATAACCTAGGTGAGGGCATATCTGTATGAGCAGATACACCCCTACAATATTAGGGTCCATTCCTTCATGTTGTAAGTGCCAGTGAAGCCATAGAGAGTATATGGGCTGAGAACTCGAAAAGTCAAGTTCCACAGCACCATGAAGGCTTCAATGAGCACAGGAGTGTTTGGTACCAAACTATTAATTTCAATAAGTCCACACTGATGCCAGTGTGAGAGTTATTGTACAATGTACTTAGAGGGCACCACAGATGTGCCCCCTGATAACCTACCAACCATGGTGTGGTCTCTGACCAGCTGTAGGCAGCCAGCCACCACCAGACATGTTTCAGGACCACTGGGTAGAGAGACCCTGCTCTCTGAGACCAGACAAACTGCACACCCTGGGCAGAGGAGTCACACCTCCACCCCCAAGATGGGGCAACGCTCGAAGGAGGAATCTTCAAAGGCCTGCCACCTTTGTAATGTGACCGAGCCTCTGCTGCTAGCAGATGGCAGCCCGTGGTTTACAACCCCACTTTGGATGAGAAAACCGGCAGAAAAGCTCAGGAGAATAGGAGATGTCACCACCTCTGCCAACTCCATCCTAAAGGTGGGGGTGGCAGGGTGAAGCGCATCTTTCGGTCCCTGCCATCTTGGAGATGAGGGTGCCGCTTCAATCGAGGCTAGGTCTATGCCCTCTCCCACAGGAAGGTGGCATAATAGTGGGTATAGCCACGCCAGTTAAGGTGGACATTAGCCCTACCTGCTACTCCCATAAAATGCCCCTAAACCTAGTATGTAGGTGGCTCCCCTTTACCTAAAAACTAGATCTGCGACGACCTAAGAAGGATAAGTTACTTACCTGTAATCCTAGTTCTCTTCCAGGGGTATCCTCATCAAAGTCATAAGCACTGAATATTCCCGCCCATATGCTGGGACCCCGGAAATAATAAAATTATATATGAAGAACATATATATACACAGCTCTGTATATGTATAAACATATATTATTTTTTCCCAAGCAAATGCAGCCCCATAGAAGGCTAGACAATGTAGACACAAATATCCAATAATGCACCATAGGTATAATAATACACCTAAATCTCTTTTTTTTTTTTCTTTTTTTTTATGAGGTAAAAAAAAACTCATGATAAAGAAAAGAGAACACTGTGCAAAACACAGATCCACAAAACATTGTTAGCCTGCAGGCTGCATTGCAATACAATACCATAGAGACTGAAAAGCCTTGTACAGGTAAAAACTGGCACCGTGCCTTTAAGGCAGCCCCGACTCCAATATCCCATCATGCCTCAGGGGTGACAGTTGGGTCAGTTGTTCTTTGCGGGACCGTAGTCCTAAACACAAAGATATACTTCCTCCATGTTAAATAATCCACTCCTCATAATTGCCTGGGGAGGCCGGTGGGTTGCTTATGACTGATGAGGATACCCCTGGAAGAGAACTAGGATTACAGGTAAGTAACTTATCCTTCTCTTCTAGGGGATCCTCATCAATAGTCATAAGCACTGAATAGAATAGCAAGCCCACCTTCCACCTGCAGGCAAATGAGAACTGCACTATGCATGGAGTAAAACCATTGACAAATTCAGTTATTGAACAGATTCCTCAAGGAGGCTTGTCCTACTTGAGTTTCTGCTCTGGTGTCCGAGTCCAGACAATAATGCCTCGTAAATGTATGGACAGATCTCCAAGTGGCTGCTTTGCAGATCTCGGAGAGTGGGACATTATTGAGAAAAGCAGCATTAGCCGCCTTTCCTCTTGTGGAATGTGCTTTAGGTTGAGCGACCAGTGGCTTCTGCGCCAGTTGGTAAGCCTATTTAATGCCTGACACAATCCACCTAGTAATGGAACGCTTAGATGCAGCAAAACCTGTGCGAACAGCACCATAGTTTACAAACAATTGGTCAGATTTCCTGACAGCCTTAGTCCTATCTAGGTAGAATTTTAGAACCCGCTTAACATCTAAAGAGTGCAACGCCCTCTCAGCTGGCGAGGAGGGGTTGGGAAAAAAGGTTGGTAAGGAGATAGTCTGATTAACATGAAAATCTGACACCACCTTTGGTAAAAAAGATGGATGAGTTCTCATCACTACCCTATTCAGGTGAAAAATGGTGTAGGGCTCTTTAGAACAGAGGGCCTGTATTTCACTCACCCTACGTGCTGAAGTGATGGCTATTAAAAAAGCTGTTTTCCACGTAAGGTGCTGTAAAGTAGCTTTATGTATGGGCTCGAAAGGTGCACTCATAAGCTTTGAAAGAACCAAGTTCAGCTCCCAAGAAGGCGAGGGAGGCCTTACCGGGGGGGGGGGGGGGGGTAAACCTTTTTGAGCCCCTGCAAAAAATCCTTCACCACCTGCAGCTTAAAGAATGACTGCTGCGATGGGGAGCGCCTATATGCTGTAATGGCCGCTAGGTGAACTTTAATGGATGTAAATTTCAACCCCACCCTGGCTAAGTGAAGGAGATAAGGCAAAATCACTTGCTCTTGACATTTTGTAGGGTTATACTGATGTTGAATATACCATACATAAAACCTCTTCCACTTACAGAAATAGGAGTGTCTTGTAGAAGGCCTCCTAGCTTCCTTCAGTATGGTCATACACCCCTGGGGAAGGTTTAAATGCCCATACTGGAGGACTTCAGGAGCCATGCTGTTAAGCTCAGCGAGGGAAGACTGGGATGGTAAATCTTCCCCTGCATCTTGGTTAACAAGTCCGGTCTGCATGGCAGATGCTTGTGAGGTCGGATCGACATGTGGAGGAGATCCGTGTACCACCACTGCCTCGGCCAGTCCGGTGCTATGAGGATCATCTTGGCAGACGAGTGTTGCAGTTTGGTCACCACTTTGGGGGATCAGTGGGAGAGGCGGAAAGGCGTACACAAATGTCATTGACCAAATCGATCAAAAGGGCATTCCCTATGGATCCTGGCCGATGGTATCTTGAGGCGAAGCCTCGGCATTTCGCGTTGTTTTCGTCCGCGAAGAGATCTATTTGCGGACGTCCCCACTCCTTGAAGATGTCCTCTAGCACCTCGTCGTTGAGTACCCAGTCATCTGGATCTTGAAAATGACGACTGAGCAAGTCTGCTTTGACATTGAGCTCTCCTGGCAGGTGCACCGCCTTTATCGAAATGTTCCTTGCTAGGCTCCAGTGCCACAGGGACTGAGCCTCCAGCGAGTGTGTCCTGGATCGAGTACCCCCCTGTTTGTTCAGGTAGTACATTGTGGTGGTATTGTCCGTTTGTACTAGAATGGGACTCGTCCTGATTGCGGGTAGGAACGCTTTGAGGGCTAGGTGGACTGCCCTGAGTTCTAGCATGTTGATGTGGTACAACCGCTCGCTGCTGGACCACAGTCCTTGGGTCTGTAGGGATCCCAGATGCACACCCCAACCCTGCAGGGATGCGTCGGTGATCAGCGTATGAGATGGGGGTTCTTGATGAAAAGGAAGTCCCACCTGTAGATTGAGTGGCTTCAACCACCACTTGATTGACTGCCTGGCCGCTGAGGAAAGACAGACTGTTTCCTCCCACAGTGAAGTCCTTTGGTCCCATTTGTCCTCCAGATCTTGTTGGAGGACGCATCCTCAATCTGGCATTGGGCACCAGGAATATGCAAGATGCCATGGCCCCTAGCAGAGACGAAATCTGTCACGCTGTAGACAGATTGTTGGTGATAATCTGCTTGCCTTTGTGGATAAGGGATAACCGTCTCTCCTCCGAAAGAAACACTTTTCCTACTGCGGAGTCTATAGTTGCACCAAGGTAGTGTATCCTTTGGGTTGGTGTGAAGGTGGATTTCTTGAAGTTCACCCTGAGTCCCAATCTGCGACACAAATTCAGGCAGCGTGCCAGCTGTGAGTGTACACTCTGAGGCGATGGGCCTTTTATCAGCCAATCGTCTAGATAGGGATAGACTAAGACTCCTGCGCGCCTCAGTGCAGCCGCTACTACTGCCATGCATTTTGTAAATACTCGAGGGGCCGATTTCAGGCCAAATGGTAGAACCTTGAACTGATAGTCAGAGGTCCCCACTACGAACCTTAGAAATTTCCGATGACTCTGTACGATGGGAACATGAAAGTACGCGTCTTGCAGATCCAGCGAGCACATCCAATCGCCTTGCCGGAGAGGAGGATATATTTGGTGAAGCGCAAGCATGCGAAACTTTTCTCTCTTTTGATATGCTTGTTGAGTGTTCGTAAGTCCAAGATGGGTCTGAACTCTGCTTTTGTATTTCTTTTTGAATTAGAAAATATCTGGAGTAGACTCCTCTCCCTCTCTGCGCCCTGGGAACTCTTTCTATTGCTGATTTGAGCAGAAGGGTCGCCACTTCTTCTCTTAGCATCTTGAGGTGTTGAGATGATTGTACAGGGTGGATCGAGGGGGGACTCCTGAAACGAAGCGAGAATCCATGTCGCAGTATATTTAGAACCCACTTGTCCTTTGTGATGGATTGCCACTCTGGAAGATGGTTTGCAATCCTTCCTCCCACCGGAGCGGTGGACGGCATAGGAGGAAGCAGTCTCTCATAGCTTTCCACTGCCGACCTGGCGGTTATTTTCACGTCCCCTGGATGATCTGCGGGACTGAAATTGTTGCTTCTTTTGCCCTTGTTGGTCTTGATTTTTCTGCCAGTGAGGGGTTTGAACCCTCTGTTGGTAGCTACGCCTATCGGTTCCCCTACGGCGACGGAATTCTTTCCGTTTCTCTAGCCCCACGGCTTTCATGGTCTCGAGTTCTGAATTTATTTGAGCCATTTCGTCATCCGCATGAGAACCGAAAAGCGAACTACCTGAGAAAGGCAGATTCAGAATTCTTACCTGTGCTTCAGGTTTCAGAGCCGTCAGCGTTAGCCAAGAGGATCTTCTGGCGGAAATCCCATGAGCATACGAGTGTGCTGCCAACGTTCCTCCATCCGTTGGTGTGTTTATCACTTGGTTTGAAACTAGGCTGGCCTTGTGCAAGATCTCTTCAAAGTCCTTTCTGTCTTCGGAAGGTACTTTTTCTATAAATCTCTGAAGGGAGTCCCATAGTGATCTGTCGTAGCGCCCCAGAAGCGCTGAGGCACTAGCCACTTTCAGACTAGAGGCCGCCGAGCCACATACTCTTCTCCCCCAAGAGTCCTGTGATTTACTTTCCTTATCCGGCGGCACTGTGGATGATGAAACCACTGAATGAGTTTTTCTGGCAGCAGCCGTGATCAGAGTCCGGTGGAGGGTCCGCCTTGAGAAATAGAGGATCCTCAGGAGCCGGACGATATTTCTTAAGAATCCGCGCCGGCGCAGATTTGATAGTCGCTGGCGTGAGAAACATATCCATTACTGGTTTAAGCAACCCAGGGACTAAAGGCAACAGTGGACGAGACACCGCTCGCTCATGAAGGGTCTCGAAGATGACAGAGGAGGTGGTTTCTTGAACAGGCATGGGAATGTTCAACTTTGTCGCTCCTCTGCACAACACATCTTGGAAGGTGGTGATGTCATCCACTGGCGACACTCTAGATGGTGGAGTATCTGAGAGTGTGGGTGAGTAATCCCTTCTGGACGAACAGCTTGACAAGGAGGATGAGGGGGACCTCCGCCGCCTTCTCCCCGATCTGATTGACTCTTCTATGAGAGGTGGACCTGGATCGCCTTCTGGGCGAGCGTGAGCGCCTTTGAAATTCTCTTCCTCGAGAATGGGATCTTGCTGGTCGTGATGGTTGATCCAGAGTCCTTAATCTTGTTAAGGAATCCTTAACTGCCTGAATCATTGAAGTGTTCTGAGGCATTTCCCTGATGGGGCTCTGAGGCAGAGTATGGTCCTCGTCTTGAGACGTATGCTCCACTGGAGGAGCTGGAGATAGACCCAACACCTCCGGTGATCCGGATCTTGATCTCGAGCCTTCAGAGGCTGAAGGTGAAATTGAAATCGGACGCGATGAATCGTGCTCCGATGTGGTCTATACCAATCTATGAGGAGATTTGCGTCTCGATACTTTCTTGAAAGTCAGACGAATGTGTGACGTTTCCTGGTATCCCACAGCGGGGGACCGTCTCGACGGTGATAGGCCTATCACCGGAGATCTGGACTTCGACGCCGAGTGGATAACCGGCCATGTGTCCTGCCTCGACGTCGGGGAATCTCGCCTCGACGTCACTATCTTCTCCGAAGATTTGGAGACCTTAGACGACGGAAGCACCCGCCTCGACGTCGACTCCGACGGAGGCACCCGCCTCGACGTTGAATGTTCCGACGATCTTTGCCTCGACGTCGTCAGCACTTTCGAAGACGATCGCCTTTCTCTTGACGGCGAATCAGGTCTCGACGTCGAAGATCTTCCCGGATCTTTTGACAACGATCTTTGCCTCGACGTCAATGTAGATTTGGACGTCGAGCGCCTGTGCTCTTCATGCGAAGTCGACTTTTCTCTTGGTGTCGATTTCGACGTTGAGCGATGTCTATTCTTTGACGTCGAACGATGTTTTGACGTCAATCGGCGATGAGCCTCCTTCGACGCCGAAGGATGTTTTCTTGACGTCGAAGTTGCCGACGACGAACAAATGCGCTTCGCCGCCGGATCGAGCGTCGACGTGGACTTTCTTTTCGACCGCTCCGAAAGGCCATAAAGCCTAATTCTCTCTCTCTCCTTCAAAGTTCTCTTTGAAAGGTCCTTGCAGTGATGACAGGATGCAGGAGAGTGAGAATCTGGTAGACAGACGATACACACATCGTGTGTGTCTGAAGAGGCCTTCTTTTTGCCACAGGATGGACACGGCATGAATAAAGAAGGCATTTTTCTGACAGAAAAAAATGTTAAATCTAGTCAGAAAACACTGGAATACGCTTCCCCGACAGAATTTAACAAGAGGAAGCCAAACAAATTACTCTAAAAGTAACAATTCTTGACTGAAAAGTCAAAAAAGAAGAGCTGAATTCCAGGGTCCTGGCTGAAGGAGCCAGAAAGAACAACTGACCCAACTGTCACCCCTGAGGCATGATGGGATATTGGAGTCAGGGCTGCCTTAAAGGCACGGTGCCAGTTTTTACCTGTACAAGGCTTTTCAGTCTCTAGAGATTTAGGTGTATTATTATACCTATGGTGCATTATTGGATATTTGTGTCTACATTGTCTAGCCTTCTATGGGGGCTGCATTTGCTTGGGAAAAAATAATATATGTTTATACATATACAGAGCTGTATATATATGTTCTTCATATATAATTTTATTATTTCCGGGGTCCCCGCACATGGGCGGGAATATTCAGTGCTTATGACTATTGATGAGGATCCCCTGGAAGAGAAAGAAGACTTCCCTGCAGAGAAGATTGAACACGATGACTGCCTCGGCCCCAGCCCTACCGGCCGGTCTCTAGTTTCTGCGAACCTGTGACCTGCCTTGCAGCCAGCGACCTCTGAAAACCCTAGGAGGACTGCTGCCTTCGAAAGAGTCTGCAATGCCCTGTGGACAGTGGACCTGTCCAGAAGAAACAGACTGCAAGGGCTCCGGATCCAGCTGTAACTACGAACCCTGCCCACTCTGCACCAGACTCCCACGGCCCAAGTGGCTCACCTATGCAGTGAAATCACGCCAGCAATCCAGACCTCATGTCCAGCATTTGCTGACCTCTCCTGATCTCTACTTACCTCTGCTGTAGTTGGTCTCCCTCTTCCAACCTCCAGTGCCATGCCATGCCTGCAGCCCGTTTGCCAAAAGAAGGTTCCTTATTTAAACGCATTGTCCGCCCGTCTTCGAAATTGCACCCGGCTACTGGCCACCTCTATGCCGATGGTGGTGCATGTTTGGTGGTGTATGTTTAGTGCTGCTTTGTGGCCCCGCGTGCTTATCCTAACCCCCAAAGCTTGGCCCCTGCAACCAATCTACTTACCTGCAAGCAGTGTGGCTCCAGGCACCCCCAGTCTCCATTGAAAATCATTGGGCCGAACTCTGACTTTCATCTCTGCACCGGCCTCCCCTGTGCCGCTGGTGGTGCAGTTTTAGTACTCACCTAACCCTTGCCCCTTGCTGGCATTTGGTCCCTAAGACTGGAATTATAAGTGGAGTACTTACCTGTTTAATCGCAATATAGTGTTACCCAGAGGGTAACACTGAACTGAGATGAAAAGTTTTTAAATGTAGATACTTCAAAGAGTCAACTTCCTAAACTATCCAACTTGCTATGGCTATTTTGCTTACTGGCCTAGAGGCTTCACTGGAGGAGACAAACAACTGGCTACTCTTGACTGCTTTTGTTTCCTGAATGTAGTACATCACTGCTCCTGAGACATTTAGTCGTTTGATGACCAGTGTTTGGAGGAAGGTTTTGTCTATTACACCTCTGGAGTATGGCACAATGGCTGCTAGGTGTGCTTTAAGATCGGCATATAATAATCCTTCATCTGGAAGATTGAGTCGGTATTCCAAGACGGTTGCTTCATGTGCCCAATCGCTATCAAGTGCTATTGTGGTATGCCACTGTTTGAAAGACTGATTTTTCAGTGCACCACCGCTTTGTGGATGGTCTTCTGGCTTCTTATGACCCATCCATGGTCCTTTTTAGCAAGAGCAGGTGTTTAAATTCTAACTTCTCATGAGCCATGCTGCCAGAATGCCAGTGTGTGTGGCTCTAGGTGTAGCACTCATCCTCATTGCCTTTTTAGTAAATCTTGTGGCGATGGTAGGATGATCTTTCTGCCTTGCACCAGTTCTATGACCTCAGAGTACCAGGTTCATTTTGCCCACTGCAGGCAGGTTAAAATTAGTATCATTGTTTGTTTGAACTTCTTCATCACAAGTGGTATCAGGGGAATTGGTGGACAGACGTTTGCAAATGTCCCTGACCAATCTATTGACAAGGCATTCCCCTGAACATGGTGGTTTGGATATCTAGCTGTGAAGTTTTGGCATTTACCGTTCACTTGTAATGCGAAAAGGTCTATTGTTGATGTACCACACTTCCTGAATATCGCATAAGCTCCAACGTATTGAAGACACTCGCCTGTATGCTGAGCTTGTCTGCCTCGGAGTTACGTAAAACTGTCAGATGTATTGTGACTAGCATGACTTTCCTCTGGATGGCCCATTGTACCACCAGGTACTGTATGCCACATGATATGATATGCAATTTATACTGCGCACAGCTACTCCACGGACCATCCCAGTGCAAAAGCAACCAAGGTCGGAGATGAAAAGACTTGGGCCTTCACAAAAACACAGGTTTTAAGTTTCTTCGTAAACTGCTCCAGCGGAATCTGATTCCATGCGGTCAAGCCCAGGTACGCTAAAGATCTTCCTCCTGCTATTGCTTCCTGAATCATGGGGATCTCTGCCAAAAATATGTTGGCAGTTCTCGGCTATCATGTAGGGGTTAAGAAAGCTGAATCTGCTTCTGAGGTAGGAGGGCCCTGGTTGATATAGAGCATCATGTATCAATACGAGAGCTTTAATGTAACCCTTTCCCTAATGAGCAGCCAATGGAGTGCACGCAGATGTGGAATAATACGTGTTCGCATCGGTACATTTAATAAGAGCCGGGCCGTCGCATTCTGGATCACTTGGAGTTTGTCCATTAAGTACTCAGGGTAAGCCAAAGAACAATGCATTATCATAATAAATTCTGGATGTTATCAGTGCCTGGATGAAGGTCTACTTTGCTGAGAAGGATAGAAGGGGCAGACATTTCTTTAAGGACCTCTTAATCCCAAAACAGATGCATACCAAATGTTTTCCAGAAGCCTAAAGGACAGCCTGTTATCAAATGTAATAACCAGATGTTTTTCCTGATTGAGTACAGAAGGATTGCAGTGCCAGAAAGACTGTTGAGTTCCAACTGATTTATTTGCTTCACTATCTTGTGGGCTCCATACACCCCTGATCATTAACACCATCACGTGTGCTCCTCAGTCCGAGTGTGAAGCATCCATCGTGATCATGACTGAGGGAGTTGAGCTGTGAAAAGTTCTAGCCCATTGTGATGTTCTGAATGCTCCAACATTGTAGTTCCCTGTGTACTCAGTGTTTTACTGCCACTAGATCTTCCCAACTCTCCATCGCTAGTGACCAATGTCTCTGTAGCCATTCCTGAATCTGTCTCGTGTGTAGTCTCGCATTTGGAATGAGGGGAATGCAGGAAGCCATCATGCCAACAATTTTTCCAGTGTCCTCACTGTCAAAGCTTGCCCCTTCTGTTGGAGACAAATCTGCTCTATCAGTGCATCGATCTTTCTCTGGGTAGGGAAAACCTTTGCTTGTTTTGAGTCCAGCCATGCTCCTAGAAAGTATCTTTCTTTTGTGATGTTGGTGAGGATTTTTCTTGGTTTATGGAGAACTATAAGTTGTCTGGGGTTTGCATTGTGGTTCTTATGCTCCCTTGACAATTCTTCAATGACCCTACTTTTTCTAGCCAGTCATAAAGATATGGGTATATGTGTATTTCTTTCTTCTACGAGGGCTAGGAAGAAAACAAGTTACTTACCTGTAACTACATTTATCCAGTATTGGTATCTTTCATAGATTCACATGCGTGAATCATTCCCCGTCGCCGAGGCGGGAGTCCCAAGGTAAATACAAAAGTAGTGCCAAAAAATAATAGTAGTAATAGGCCCCAAAGAAAAGGCCGGACGCCTAGATCTTAGCAGCCTATCTACATCATTATGCCAAAAGAATAAAAAAAAATTGGTACCAACCAATCAGCCCCCTCTAGAATACTCTCAGCAGAGCCAGTTCTCATCAGATTTTCCTTAGCACAAGTGGGAAGTAAGTGTCCCAAAACAGAGAACTGACTCTACGGGGAGGAGGTTGGGTGCATGTGAATCTATGAAAGATACCAATACTGGGTAACTGTAGTTACAGGTAAGTAACTTGTTTTCTTATCCAGTATTGGGGTATCTTTCATAGATTCACATGCCTGAATCAGAGTAGCAAGTAGTATACCAAGTATACAGTCGTTTGCGGATGGTGGGAGACTAGTGCTGATAAACTCCCAATTGCATCCACAACTTGTTAACAAAAGGTATAATAAACCAAACCTTAGAATTCTAAAAACATGTAACATACGCAGGGAAATGAAACATGCACTGTAATAACATTCTATGTCAGACATGCCATCATTGCAGAAATGTCATGGTCATGAAAAAATGCAAGACATATATAGCATTTGAAAGACAGAAAGGTAGCTGAAACTGACCTCAAAGAAAAAGATGGCGTAGGACAGCTTGTCCAACTGCTGCATCGTCCTGATGCGTAGATTGAAGGCAGTAATGTCTAGTGAACGTGTGGACATTCTTCCATGACGCAGCACGACAGATATTTTCTAGAGTCACCCCAGCAAACAACGCTGTAGACGCTGCCACCGCTCTTGCGAAGTGGGCCTTGGCTTTCCTTAGCAATGGCTGGTTAGCCTTGTCATGGCAGAAATGGATTGTAGATGCTATCCATCTGGCAATTGGGGTTTTTGTGACTGCCGTTCCCAGAGTAGTTTGGCCGTAAGCCACAAACAACTGGTCAGATTTTCTATTGCTCTTTGATTTTTTAAGGTAGAATTTTAAACATCTTTTAATATCAAGAGAATGTAAGGCTCTTTCCGCTGCTGTAGACGGATTTGGAAAGAAAGTCCTTAATTTTATCGGTTCATTGAAGTGAAACTGTGACGGTACTTTAGGTATGAATGTAGGATTAGTCTGGAGGGTCAGGTAGTCCGGAGTGAAGTGTAGAAATTGTTCCTTTATAGTGAAGGCCTGAATTTCACTCACTCTTCTAGCGGATGTCAGAGCCAGAAGTAAGGCAACCTTCCATGTGAGGAATTTGAGTTCGGCCTTGTGGATCGGCTCGAATGGGTGTTTCATTAGTTGCGTTAAGACAGTGTTAAGTTCCCACTCCTGTGGAGGAAGCCTTACCGGAGGAAACGCTCGGAAAGGAATATGCTACTTACCAGTATGCATCTGTTCTTGGCTTGTAGAGCTGCAGAGCCACACACTAAGGATAAGATCGCCATCTGGTGTTGGGCTCGGATGATTTCAGGTTGTTGTGGTCTTCGGAAGAAGTCTTTGGTCACGGGATAGGTGACTCCTCCTCTGGACAACAGTGCGCATGGGCATCCACTCCATCCTCAGATTGTTTTTCGCCATGATGGGAAATGATGGAGTGTATAAGAAATGAAGAGAAAGGATGCCCATGTGTAGTGTCTAATTAAGACAATGCTGGAACAGATACAGGTCCCGGGGAGGCGGGTGGGCATGTGTGGCTCTGCAGCTCTACATGCCAAGAACAGATGCATACTGGTAAGTAGCATATTCCGTTCGAGGCATATGAGCTGCAGATCACACACTAAGGATAGACTATATAGCAGTGTCTCCCCTAGCGGTGGTCACCTGTATCCGTCGCAGCAGTTTGGAATAGAGTTTTTAGGACAGCTTGGCCTACTGAAGCTTGTTTGGATTGCACATCGACACAGTAGTGCTTAGTGAAGGTGTGTGTAGTAGACCATGTGGCTGCTTTGCAAATATCTTCTAAGGGGATGTTCCCTAAGAATGCCATAGAAGCCCCTATTTTACGCGTGGAGTGCGCCCTAGGGGGAACTGTAAGAGTACGTTTAGCTTTTTGGTAACATATTTGGATACATTTAACTATCCACCTGGCTATACCCGATTTGGAAATAGGGTTGCACTTATGTGGTGGAGCGAAAGCAACAAACAGTTGCTTGGTTTTTGCGAAAAGGTTTGGTTCTGTCGATGTAATAAAGCAAGGCTCTTAACATCTAAAGTATGAAGTGCCCTCTCAGCTACGGAGTCTGGATTAGGGAAGAAGACTGGCAGTTCGACTGACTGGTTTAGATGGAAAGGGGAGATGACTTTAGGGAGGAATTTTGGGTTTGTCCTAAGAACCACTTTGTTACGATGTAGTCGTAGGAAGGGTTCAAGAGTTAAGGCTTGTATTTCACTAACTCTTCGCAGGGATGGGATTGCGACAAGGAAAGCCACTTTCCATGTTAGGAACTGCAGTTCGCATTTGTGCATTGGTTCAAATGGGGGACCCATGAGCCTTGTTAGAACAATATTAAGGTTCCACACTGGGGAAGGTGGTAATCTTGGAAGAATAATTCTTTTAAGACCTTCCATAAATGCTTTAATGGCTGGTACCTTGAAGAGGGACAGGTGTTGTCTACTTTGCAAGTACGCTGCTAATGCCGCTAGATGTAGACGTATAGAGGAATACGCTGAATTGCATCTTTGCAAGTGTAGTAAATAGCAAATGATGTTTTGGATGGAAGCATCCAGTGGACGTATGTCATGGTTAGTGCAGTAAATGGCAAATCTTTTCCATTTTGCAGCATAGCATGCCCTAGTAGTAGGTCTTCTGGCTTCTTTTATGAAATTCATACAGTCTGGAGGAAGGTTGAGGTAACTCTAAGACTTCAGGAGCCAGATTGCCAAGTTCACTGTTTGAGGATCTGGGTGTCTGATTTCTCCATGGTTCTGGGTTAATAGAGCCGGGGAGAGACGCAATTTTTGATGTGGAACTAGAGATAGTTCCAGAAGTGTGGTGAACCAGGGTTGACGTGCCCAAGTGGGAGCTACTAGGATGAGTGTTAGCGACTGTTGTTTCAGTTTGCGTACCACAAATGGAATGAGTGGGAGAGGCGGAAAAGCGTACGCAAATCTGCCTGACCAGTTCATCCATATTGCATTGCCCTTTGACTGTGGGTGTGGAAACCTGGCGGCGAAGGTTGGGCATTTTGCGTTTTCTTGTGTGGCGAACAGGTCTATGTCTGGTTGTCCCCACTTTTGGAAGAATGGGAGTAGGACTTTGGGGTGTAATTCCCATTCGTGTAGTTGCTGTGTGTGGCGACTTAGGAGGTCGGCCAACTGGTTCTGAAACCCTGGGAGGTGTTCTGCTAGCAGGTAGATGTTTTGGGGAATTGCCCATCTCCAGACTTGTTGTGCAAGTTGGGACAGTTGTAGAGAATGTGTCCCCCCCTGCTTCTGTATGTAATACATTGTGGTCATGTTGTCTATGCGGATGAGGACAGTTCTGTTTTTTAGATGCACTTGGAATGATTTAAGTGCTAGGAACACCGCCAGAAGTTCTAGGTGATTGATGTGGAGCTGTTTTTGTTGAGTGGTCCACCTGCCCTGAGTGGTGTGTTGAAGGAGGTGGGCTCCCCACCCTGTGAGAGATGCGTCGGTGGTCAGCACAATTTGTGGAAGAGGCTCTAAGAACGGCCGCCCTTTGGACAGGTCGATGGTGTTCCACCACTTCAGTGAACGGCTGTCCACCAACACCAGATCGGTAAGTTGTCCGTGGGCCTGGTTCCACTGTTGTGCTAGACATTCCTGTAAGGGACGCATTTGAAGGCGTGCGTGGGGTACTATGGAGATTCCGGACGCCATCATGCCTAAGAGTTGCATAAACACTCTTGCTGGGAGAGAGTGTTGCGTTTGACATTTTTTGATGAGATTTTGTATGTAGGATATCTTGGCTGTGCTGGGATAAGCTATGGCCTTGGATGTATCTATGGTGGCTCCCAGGTATTGATGTACGTGGGAGGGTTGTAGTTGTGATTTGGGATAGTTGATGGTAAATCCCAAGTTGTGTAGGGTTTGAATAGTGCGGTGAGTGTGGAGAACGCATTTGTCGAGAGTATTGGCTTTTATGAGCGAATCGTCCAGATAGGGGAAGACATGAATTTGTTGTCTCCTGAGATATGCTGCCACAACTGCTAAGCATTTGGTGAATACCCTGGGTGCGGTTGTTACTCCGAATGGGAGAACTGTAAACTGATAGTGCTGACCGTCTACCACGAATCGTAGATACTTCCTGTGCGTGGGATGCATAGGGATGTGAAAATATGCGTCTTTGAGGTCTAATGTGGCAAGGAAGTCGCCTTGTTGAAGTAATGGAAGGACCTGTTGGAGAGTGATCATGTGGAAATGATCTGACTGTATATACTGGTTCAGTAGTCTGAGGTCTAGTATGGGTCTTAAGGTCTTGTCCTTTTTGGGAATGAGGAAGTATAGAGAATATACTCCTGTGCCCTGATGTTGGAAGTGGAACTGGTTCTATTGCGCGTTTTTGAAGCAAAGACTGAATTTCCTGTTTGAGGAGCGTGAGGTGGTGAGACGACATGGGACGGTGTTTGGGTGGTATGTTTGGGGGGGTGTTTATGAGTTCGAGGCAATAGCCAGACTGGATAATTTGTCTTACCCACCTGTCTGTTGTGATGGAATTCCAGACAGGTAGGAACTGTTGAAGTGTTCCCCCGACCGGAGTGGAATGGTCTGGGGGGAGTGGTGGCAAGTCACTGTTTAGTGGCTGGAGAGGTGCGGGTGTTGTTGCCCCGCCCTCGGCCTTTGGTATTATTTCCTCTGTAACCTCCTCTAAAATATCCTCTGTTAGGGGATGTTTGACCTGATGTTTTGAAGGTGTAAGAGGTGTCTGTTCCCACATTTTTGGAGGCCCCTCTATAAAAGGAGCGACGAAAGGAGCCTCTGGCTTGAGGAGACTAATGCTCCCATTGATTTGGCAGTCTCACTATCTTTCTTCATTTTTTTTAATACAGTGTCTACTGCGGGTCCGAATAGTTGCTCCTGATTAAAGGGTTGAGCAAGAATGGTTGTTTGTACTTCCGGCTTAAAGCTGGAAATGCGGAGCCATGCGTGGCGTCTAAGCAATACGCTTGTGTTGACTGCCCTAGAGGCGGTGTCCGCTGCGTCTAATGCACATTTGATTGAGGCATTTGATATTAGTTTGCCCTCTTGTATGAGGTCATTGGCCTGGGATTTGTATTGATCAGGCAGGTGTTGCAAAAGGTCCTCTAGTTGATCATAATGAGCTCTATCATAGCGAGCCAATAGGGCTTGTGTATTGGCAATACGCCAGTGGTTGGCAGCTTGTGCGGCAACCCTTTTGCCGGAAGCCTCCAAGAGCTTAGACTCTTTGTCTGGGGGCGGTGTGTCTCCAGTTTTTTGGGAGTTCGCCCGCTTTCTGGCATTTGACACGACTAAAGCGTCTAAGGGGAGTTGCGCTTTGATGTACGCAGGATCCTGTGGTGCTGGTCTGTATTTTTTTTCGATCCGGGGGTTAGGAACCCTGGCCCTAACGGTGTCTTTAAAAACCTCAGTGGCATGCTTTATCACTCCTTTAATCATGGGCAGAATGTGAACGGTTTTTTGCGACTGCTCAAAGGTGTCGAGGAGAAAGTCTTCTTCAGGTGTGTCTGTGTGCATGGTGACGCCAAGGAACAGTGCCGCCCTGTTTATGAGCTGACCAAACCCTAAATGGTCATCAGGAGGGGAGGGTTTTGAGGGGTATGGAGTGGGATCAGGCATGTCAGGCATAGGGTAAGCCCAGTCATCTATGGGTGCCGTGTCCGGGAGTGTAAAGGGATCACTAGGATCAGCAGGATCATTAAGGAAATCCGGGTCTCCCCCTCCCCCTAAATCATCATCCTCCTGTGGAGGTGGTGTGTGAGAAGGAGATGGTAGAGGAGAAGGAGGTGGGGGGGGGGGGGGGGGGGGAATGGGATAGGAGGTAATATAGGAGAGGAAGGTCGTATGGGTGAAGTGGCACAGTCCTTCCTTAGAGGAGCTGGAGGAGGTGTTGTGTCCAGCTTTCTTTTCTTATATGGCACAGCGGTGACATGTCCGGTTTTAGGATTGATGTAAATTCTTTTTTGCGTTGGATCTGGGCGAAAAAGTTCCTCAGTGTCCGAAGGTGGCTTTGGCGCCGACTTTTTGGGTTCCGATCTGGATTTTGTGAGATCGGCAGGTTCCTTGTGGACTTTTCGGCACCGAGGATGTTTTTGGTGTCGAAGAACTTTTCGGTTCCGGTGGACCTTTCGGTGCCGACGAACCTTTCGGTGCCGGTGGAGACCTCGGGCCGAAGAACGTTTTGGTGCCGATGGAGATTTCTGCCTCGTAGCCTGCTTCGGTGCCGAAGGTATTGTAGGCACAATAATATTAGGTTTGCTCGAGCCCGAGCCACCTGCAGGCTTAGTTTTCTTCGGAGCCGGGGGCGGGGCTTCTGTAGATGATTTTGGGTCGCGACTGGGCCCATCTGGCAGAGTCTTGACCAATGTGTTTTTTGGTGGGCTTGGGGTAGGGGAACTGGTACTCACTCGCTGCCCCGGATCAGAATCGTCGGCCTCGGACACGATCGGGAGGTCTTCGGAATCGTCGTCAGGGACATCCTGGGCAAAGATGTCGTCTGGTTCTGGAACCGGTTTGGCCAGGATATGGCGTCGGGCTCTTCGGTCCCGGATGGTTTTCTTCAAACGGAATGCGGCGCAGGCTGGACAGCTGGACTCGTTATGGTCCGGCGAGAGGCACAGATTACAGACCTCGTGGTGATCACTGTGGGGGATTTTTGCTCCACATTGGGGGCATTTTTTAAAGGGTGTCCTTTCCATCAACCGTGTCCGGAGTCGGTCCGATGGGATTTCGACGTAGAGTTGTAAATTTTGAGAGAGTTGTTGTGATTGCTAGAAGTTTTCTGCTGGAGCGGAAAAAAGTTCATCCGAACCCAATGGCGGAAAAAAACAGCCGAAAAAAACAATCTGAGGATGGAGTGGATGCCCATGCGCACTGATGTCCAGAGGAGGAGTCACCTATCCCGTGACCAAAGACTTCTTCCGAAGACAACAACAACCTGCAATCATCCGAGCCCAACACCAGATGGCGATCTTATCCTCAGTGTGTGATCTGCAGCTCATATGCCTCGAACAGTCCTTTCATGAATTGTTTGATCAAAGAGGATGAACATAAAGAAGGAAGTTGAGCACCCTTTCTGAAGCTGGAAAGTGCGGCTAAATGGACTTTGACAGATGAGAAAGTGAGCCCAGACCTTGCCAGATGTAACAAATGAGGAAGGATCTGTTCCAAAGGAGCTTCCACCGGGTGAACATTGTTAGCTTCGCACCAACAGCAAAATCGCTTCCATTTTAGACGGTAAGTCTTAATTGTGCTGTGAGCTGGCTATTTTGTCAATATGTCACTACAGTCCTGAGGGATGTTAAGGTCCTTGAATTCTAAGAAATCAGGAGCCATGCGTGTAAATGTACAGACTAAGGGTCCGGATGAAGCACCTGACCTTTGTTCCTCGAAAGCATTGTAGGTGTCGGAAGAAGACGGATCGGCTGGTCCTGGGATAATAACAGAAGCTCTTGGAACCAGTACTGGCGTGGCCACCGGGGTGCAATCAGGATGAGACGGCAGCCCTCCAATTTCATCTTGAATATTACCCTCGGGATTAGAGGTATTGGGGGAAAAGCGTAAGCACAAATCCCTGACCATCGCATGGACAGGGCATTCCCCCTTGATCCCTGTTGAGGGTATCTGCTGGCGTAATATCTGCATTTTTTGTGGTCCTTCGTTGCGAACAAATCCAGTGCCGGCTTGCCCAAGCTCGGAACACCCTCTGCTCTAGCTCCCACTCGTGGCAATCCGATTGGGACCTGCTGAGCGTGTCCGCTAGGGTATTGTGGAAACCTCTGACAGGTTCTGCTGTGAGGGTTATGTTGTGGAGTGTGACCCATTCCCACAACTCCTGAGCCTTTCTTGACAAAGTTGTCGATCTTGTCCCTCCTTGCTTGTTCACGTAAAACATGCTGGTGGTATTGTCGGTCCGAACCAGTACCGATGAACCTGCAATCCTTGGAAGGAAAGCTTGCAGGGACAGGAAAATTGCTCGAAATTCCAGGCTGTTGATATGTTGTTTCTTGTACTCTGGAGACCACTTTCCTTGTATCTGTAAATCTTGGAGATGACCTTCCCATCCTTCCATGGAGGCATCCGTTGTGACAACAAAATCTGGAATATCCTGTATGAAAGTGAGGCCTTCTGCTAAATTGGGCATCTGTGACCACCAATGCAGAGCGTTTTTCATGCTTGGTGTGACTCTGAAGATGTCGAAGGAACCCACGGCCTGTTGCCACTGAAGGTGTAGCTCCTCCTGTAGAGGTCTCATTCGGAGTCTTGCCAAAGGAAAGATTTATTGCGTAAGAGCAAATCCCCAGGAGTGAAGCAAACATGCGGACAGAAACGGACTTTCTTCTGGAAATCAGAATTGCCAGCTTTTGAAGACGAACCTCCCGTTCGTGAGATAAGAATGCCCTGCACTGGACAGTATCCAGCAGAGCTCCTAGAAATGTAAGGACCTGCATCGTGCGTAACTGAGATTTGCTCCTGTTCACAGTTAGCCCCAGAGAGTTGAAAAGATGAAGAGACGTAACAGCAATCTTGACAGCTCTTGCCGAAGGACCTTTGATTAACCAATCGTCCAAATACAGGAATACTTGGATTCCCCGGGATCTTAACGCTGCTGCTACAGGAGCGAGACCCTTGGTAAGATCCTTGGAACCGATTTTAGTCCAAACGGGAGCACTTTGAACTGATAATGGGTGCCAGCCACAGTGAAGCGAAGATATTTGCGATGCTTGGGATGTATTGGGATGTGGAAGTTCGCGTCTTCCATATCCAGAGAAGCCATAAAATCTCCCTCATTGAGACAACCTAGAATCTCTGAAAGTGTGACCATGCGAAATCCTTCTTTTTTGAGGAATCTGTTCAGGTTGCGAAGGTCTAGAATCGGGCGCCATTCCCCTGATTTCTTTTTGATCAGAAAAAAAAAAAAAAAAAAAAAAAAAAACTAGAATAGAAACCCGTCCGTTTGATGTGATGGAACCTTCTCTATTGCATTCTTGAGGAGCATTGTTAAATCTTCTTTGAATAATAAGTGAAGACGAGGGGGAGGGGGGTCCCTTGGGCGGAGTGAAGAGTGGCTTGGTGACAAATTCTAGGGTATGACCGTTGTTCACCAGGTCTAGAACCCATCGGTCGGAGGTAATTTCTTGCCACTTGTCCACAAATGCTAAAATTTTCGTGCCCATGGGAAGGGGAATAGGTGTGGAAGGCGCCCTGCGGAGATCACTGCTTCCTGTTGGCGTCCCCCGTCCTTGATTTTCAGATCATCTTCGACCGCCCTGACGAGAGAAACCAGACGTGTTGGATTGCCTGTATGAAGATTGGTAAGTTTGTCTATATTGGGGCTGGTATGGTCTATTCTGCTGGTTTTGGTATCCTCCTCTAGAGGAAAACCCACGCCCCCTTGTGCCTCTGAAGGTTCCGCGTTTGTACTGCAATGAACCCAATGATCTTGCCGTATCTGTATCAGTTTTTATTGCCTGGAGAGCTTCATCGATGTGTTTTCCAAACAACGATTCGCCATCATAGGCCATGTCCAATATTTTTGTCTGGACTTCAGGTCAGAAAGTGGTGACCTTAAGCCAACCCTGGCGTCTGAGTACTGCCGCACCAGCCAGCTGGTGAAAATTTGTATTGACAATGTCTTGTGCACAATCTATTGTTTCAGATGCCGCGTGCTCTCCCTCTAATAGAATTTTTCTTGCTTCCAGTCTCTTGTCTTCCGGAATGAGCTCAATATCCATCCATCTCTGACCACATTTGGCGGTCATAACGCCCTATTATTGCTAGGGAGTTAGCTGCTCTGATGGAGGCAGCTGCCATTGCCGAAAACGTCATGCCGATCAAATAAAGACGACGCCCTTCCTTGTCCGGCGGTGTAGTAATGGGTGTTGCCAGGTTCTTAGATCTTTGTTGGGCAGCCTGGGAAATTACCAAATCTGGTCGACGATGGCCAATGAGACAGGATGGACTATTGGCCAGAGCACGGTATTTATCATCTATTCCGTGGAAGCACTGCTGGCACAGATGCAGGAGTTTTCATGTTTTTGATCCCTTCCTTCCAGATGTAATCAATTATGAGGGCAGCTCTCGTAATCTTTCTGGATTCCTCCTTAAAATCATGCAGGAAGCAATCAGATTGTTCAACCATAACAGGCAATTGAAATCTAGCAGCAGCTCGTTGCATTAGATTATGAAATCCCCCTATATCCTCTGGGGGCGAATCAGATGGTAGAGGAGTCGGTGGTGAAGGCATAGGGATAATATAAGAATCCCAAGGATCTGCCAGAATGGTCTCTGGAAGTTCACCCTCTTCAAATTCCTCTTTGGAGGACGTATCCAGACCCCGATGAGGGTCTTGAGGAGAGTCTGGAAGCGGAGGAGTTGGAACAGGAGTGTCAGCTGAAGGCAAAGGATCCGGAACCGGCACAGGTGGTGGTGGAACCTGTGGAATGACTTGCTGTGGGGGAAAACACTGTATGTAATCAGCTAGCATGGCTTGCAGGTCTTGTATTAGAGTTGGAGGCAGATGCGACATCTCACTCTGGCGAGGTTGTCTATGGTAAACTCTGTGATGTGGGACGACAATGTCCTCTTGATAATATTGTTCTTGGTAATCCTCCTCCTCTTCATCATCGTCATCCTGACATTTGATGTGTAGCTCAGAAGGATGATGAGCTATCCCAAATGGTCCTTATTCCTCTTCGTCCTCGTAATCATCATCCTCTTCCTGCACATATGTTTCCAGGAGATGTGATGGAGTAAGCGGTGAAATATTGCTATACTCATGACTTTGAAATGTTTTGAGCTGAAAACTCCTAGATGAAACGGGTGTTGACTGAGTAGGAGCTATAAGCAATGCAGGTGCCGCAGACGGAACAGGTAAATCCCCAGTTGATGGAATTGTCGTTGACAGGCTCTCCGTCGATGGATTAGTCAGCGACAAGCTCTTTGTCTTCGTCGACGGGACCTTCGACGACGGGAGCTTCGACGACGGGAGCTTCGTCAACAGAGTCGTCGACGGGGTAGTAACCAGCTGCATCTTCGTCTACGATACTACTCCAGACAGTGGAGGCTTCGTCGACGGTAACGTCGTCGATATGGATTTCGACGGCGACTTAGTCGACGAGGTCTTCATGGACAATTCCTCGTCAACTGGTTTCTTGGACAGGATAGCAATCCTGGTCGACAGTATAGGAGAGGTGATAGACGTCGTCGAGACAGTCTCCGTCGATGAAGGAGCAGAAGAAGTGACAGAAATCGTCGATGGAGGAAAAGCCAGAGATTTTGAAATGCTTTTACTCACAGTTTTAGAAGACGTCTTTTTAGAGTCCTTGAGAGCAGACTCCTGAGGAGAGTGCGCTGACCCAGAGGAGATGAGAGGAGTCCTCTAAGAAGGGCCAGAAGTAGAGTGGAAAGATTTATGGTGTTTATTCCCCTCGCTTCAAGAGCTGTCATGAGACCTAGCTCTCTTGCTGGAAGTTGAGGCTCTATCATCCTCTTCAGCCGAAGAGGATTTAAGCCATAACAGCACTCTCGCCTCCCTATCCCTAAGAGTCTTAGTAGGGAAGGTTCGGCAAATTTTTCAATCTTTTTCCTCATGTTTAGGGTAGAGGCAGTAGATGCAGTCCATATGCTGGTCATCAACATGGACTCTGTTCTTGGCACAGGTTCTGCAGGACTTGA
Source organism: Triturus cristatus (assembly GCF_964204655.1). Classification (NCBI taxonomy): domain Eukaryota; kingdom Metazoa; phylum Chordata; class Amphibia; order Caudata; family Salamandridae; genus Triturus; species Triturus cristatus. The sequence continues at coordinate 926,054,246 of NC_140588.1, forward strand.
ACAAGGCTTTCTTGTCAGACATCATGGAATTAAGTAGGAAACTGAGTGGCACTCAGGAAGACTCCCTTCCACACGATGCGCGGTGAAAATCTGAGGAGGACTGGCTCTGCTGAGAGTGTTCTAGAGGGTGCTGATTGGTTGGTACCAATTTTTTGGTTCTTTTGGCATAATGATGTAGATAGGCTGCTAAGATCTAGGCCTCAGGCCTTTTCTTTGGGGCCTACTACTACTATTATTTTTTGGCACTACTTTTGTATTTACCGTGGGACTCCTGCCTCGGCGACGGGGAATGATTCAGGCATGTGAATCTATGAAAGATACCCCAATACTGGATAACTGTCAACACTTTTGTTGCTATCTGTCAAATGGCACCACCTTGAAATGGTAGTGCATCTGGTCTGCTACAAATCTAAAATGTTGGTTTCTGGTTCGTGGGGATGTGTAGTTAGGCGTCCTTGAGATCTATGGTTGCCATGTAGTCTCCCTCCTGTAGGGATGGTATTACATCTTAAGGAGTGGTCATCTTGATTGTTTGTCTCTTGATGTACCTGTTCAAGCCTCTGAGACCTAGGATAGGTCTGAAGCTTTTGACTGGTTCTGGTACCAAGAAATAGACAGAGTAAACCCCCTGTCCATGTTGGGACTCTTTCTATTGTATATTTTTGCATTATGTCATGGGCTTTTCTCAGAGGCTCACTTTTTCTGACTTATCTTGATCTTGGTGTTATGTTTGAAGGCTGCTTTAGCAGTTCGATACAATATCCATCACTGATAATCTTTAGGATCCAATTGTTGGAGGTGATGTAGGACTCGCTCATCCTACCCCTCTCCGAAGACACCTCCAGCCCCCATACTAAATTGATCAACTGCATGTCAGATGTTGCCGATAGGATGAAGACCAACTACCTGAAGCTCATCTCATAAAGGACTACGGAGGTACTCTTCGGGAAAGACACCTCACTCTGGTCCTCTGTCTGGTGGTCCTCTGCATAAGGACTGACATCCACGCTGTTGAGCCTCAGCCAGGGACCTAGGAATCGTGATTGACAACCAAATCTTAATGTCTAGTCATATCACAGATCACGCAAGCCCTTATCGCCAGTAAGTTGGGCTACGTTAACAATCTCCAAACAATTCACTAAGAGGCTCCAGGTCAGAAAGAACACAGCAGCCTGACACACATCCTCATTCCTCCAAGACCTCCATTGGCTCCCTACTCACAAACTAAACACACATACAAAGCACTGCACAACCAAGGACCCACCCACCTGAACAGCCTCATCAGCTTCCATATCCCCACCAGACAACTTTGCTCCGTTGACCTATTGAACGCCCATGTTTCCCACATTGTAGAGCCATAGTATGCAGCTGTGCTTTCTCATACCTAGCTCGTAAAGCCTGCACCACCTCCCATTGCACATTAGAGCCACCAGCTCAGACAAAGAATGCACAGAATGCAGAAAAAAATTAAAACCCAGCTCTTACAATAGGTCTCGTCAGGGCAGCTCCGGACTGATATGTATACACTACAAATAGACATATAATAATATTGGCACCGAACGTTGTCTTCAGATAATATTTTGTCTTTAGTACTATACTGAATATATGCGACAATGAAGAATAAATGTAATGGATTATATGTGAAACTTTAAATAAACCACTTGCTGAAAGGAAAATGTAGTCTGAGATGCTCTCACCAATAGCTGGGAAAACAACTGATGCTTTTCAGCCTCTGCAAGTACAATGAATGAGGGGCCAGCAAAGGTTGCTGGTTTCTTGAAGTGGCAGTCTCTATTTAACTGTGCTAGACTGCTGCTACGAGACAACTAGTAGGCAATATACTGAAAAGAGGTCTTCTAAATAATATTTTGGCATTCTATCCCATTTATAAAAACTAATGTAGCTGAAATATATTTTCAACTTTCGATAATTGGACTGGTAATAGGCTACAGTTCTAATTGTTCTGCTCATAGTGTAGCTGATTTTACCATTTATTATTTATAGGGCTCGTTAACATTTATGGATAAGAAGTTTTTCGGGATCTTTAGCTAGGTCAAATTCTAATATTTATGACAGTCCTATGAAGCAGAAAGAGCTTTGCATTATGTGTGTAATCATTTTCCATTACCTGATAGAACTTGAATTTAAATCCAAGAATGTGACACAGAGTTTGTGGTTCACACATGGACATGTATGATTCAAGCAGTGGTACAAAGAATTCATCAAGATCTGGCCGGCATTCATATACTTCGAGAAGAATATCCAATACTCTGTTAGGATCCAAGTTAAAACATCCTACCGCAAAGAGAACAAAGTGTGAAAAAAATAGATTTCAATACATTAAGCAAACAGCAACACAGTTTCTGCAATTCCAATTATAACAAAATTAAAGCTTGACCTATAGATACAATTAACCTTTTTATTAGACCAGTTATTTTCGCCAAAGCAGTAATATTGCTCTTGTACATACACGTTAATAAAACTACTATTTTTCCAGGGCACCTTCAGAACTACAAAGCAAAGTAAAATTCCATTGTGATCAAATAGCACCAAATACCTTATGGTTGTGACTTGTGCAGTCACAGCAAAACCGCTTATAAAGGTTTGACTAGGCTGTGAAAGGAGAAAAGTGCAAATATAAGTAAAGTTCTACTGGTAGCACCGGGACATCCAATGCGCGCTTTATAAATGGCATATTCATTCAGTTCTACTCATGTACAGCTGGTCCTACAGGTCTGCCCCGACTCACTTTACTCCTGGAAGGAGAAGGTGGAATTTGAACCTCCACAACAGATGTACTGTGGCTGGTCTACTATAAAGTTGTGATTGGTCCAGACCCTACCTGGTGAAGCCTTGGGGACTAACGGGTGCTCTGACATTAAAAAGATTTTACCACAAGAAATGAATGAAAAAACAGACCAACGAGGTTTGATAAACCTGGGGAGGTCATTGTGTACGTTAAACTACTACATTCCTCCTCTACCCCTCAGATTTAAGAAATACTTTGAACCGAGTTCCTACTGGACATGGTTTTTTAGATGCCTGGTAGTGGTGTTAATTAGACAGAATCTTGGCGCACACAAAAACAAGCATTGAAAATGCAATAGGTCTCGCCTTTGATTAAGTTAAAGCCATTTGCTTTGCTAATGGTATTGTATAGCAAAGCAAATGGCTTTAACTTAATCAAAGGTGAGACCTATTGCTATTTAATGCCTACATTTATTTTCAAAATCTGGAGAAAATACAAAAAATGTAGGCCCCCTTTGCTTGACTTTCCATCCTGTCTTACATTAGTTGCAAGTCAATAGCTAAGAAGATAGACCCCCCCCAGGATATAGCGGCATGGCTTAGCAAATTTAGCGGCACCAATATGGAAATTTAGCGGCACAAATATGGAAATTTAGCAGCATTTTTGCGGCACTTTATTTTACTCATAATCATTCATTTTCAGCCTGAAATCGCGAAATTCTTGAGGGTCTGTATAGGGAAGTAAGACAATGACTATTGGCAGCGGCAGTGTAGATTAAAAAGTGAATCCCAAAATTAAAACGTATGTAAATGTACAATTCTACATACGTTTCAACAAGTGTTAAAATAACTACAACCAGGCAAGTAACTGTATTAAATTATTGTCCATGTTGCACACTCATAACAAACTACGAAAGGCGCTAGTCGCCATCATGGAAGGTAAAACAGATTTGTTTTAAAAAAAATAGTGACATGGATTGCTTAAATAAATGAATTGGGTACTTTCCTCATATATTAAATATCCTGGTTCTTTTGGGCATACTGTGCGTTAAACCATATAGCCTGAGCATTTACAGCACTAGGAGCTATTTTTTCTGTATAGTTAGGCGATTGCTGCTAGCCGCTCCAAAACTATTTCTGAAAAATAACATTTTTTATTATTATTGCCTTTATCAAGGAACGCAAGCGCTTCTGAAAACTGACACCGTCCTGAAAACTCTGTGTGGCGTGCTGTGTGCTCAACTAACTTTCCTATCCAATTTAGATGTATTTTTTTAAGTGATTGTACGGGGAAGAGCGAGATCACCGGCATTAACGTTAGATGTTCAAGTTTGGCTCACTTTCTTGGCTGTACTAGCCCACTGCATGATGTAACCGAGTAAGCCCAAATTGGACGTAATCGCCCCTCCTCCAGCCTGGGCCAGCAGCTGCTACCCTTCAATTTCACGGGCACTTTTGTAAAAATCGTGCAATTTTTACGAAAGTGCCGATTTCGCAGCAAATCGCGGAATCGCGATATCGCGAAATCCTGGAGGGTCTGAATAGGTAGTTAAAAAAACACAGAATGAGATTTCCTGACATAATGGCGTATGTCAGGATACATTTGTAGCATAATGAACAAGTTACTACTTGTGTAACGATATATCTGTAAGAGACATTAGTTAGTGATAGATTCCTTACCTTAGAATATCCCCAAGTGTCAGACTGGATCCGGAAAGTTTTGCTAGCAGTACCCCTGCGCGTCAGTAGGTGGCGTCCTGCGGCTCCGCGTCCGTCGCTGGCTTCGTAAGCACAGAGATGACGTCACAGAGACTACTTAGGCGCCACCCATGCGCGCGGACGTCAGTTCTGTACACTACTTTCCGCGCCAGTAACGCAGAGCCATGCAAGAAACTGACCACTGTTGCCATGAAACTAGGGCCCTGAAAGGCGATGACCTTAACCCTAGAAACAGTTCGCAGAACGGGGAGGATGGGTGGGGCGGTAAGGAATCTATCACTAACTAACGTCTCGTTACAAGTAGTAACTTGTGCATCTGAAAGAGACACGCTAGTGATAGATTCCTTACCTTAGAATAGATACCCCAGCAATACCAACCCCGGTGGTGGGTCTGCAAACAGATTACACCAGAAAGTCACAGAGAACAAAACGGCCAAGAAGCCGTTTCTCTGGACCGTCAAGGCAGTAATGCTTGGTAAACGTGTGCTGCGAGGCCCACGTAGCTGCCTGACAAATGTCCTGCAAGCGGACACCGCGTCCCACAGGAGTAGTGGCTGCAGTTGCCCTGGTAGAATGGAGACGCAGCCCCACAGGAGGCTCCTTCTTAGCGAAGGAGTAAACATGCTTTGATGCACAGAACGACCCACCGAGAGAGAGATGGTCCGTTTGTGCACAGCCCAACCTTTTTTGGCGCCCACATAGCCAACAAAGAGCTGGTCATCCACACGGAACTGCTGTGTACGCTTCATATAGAATGCGAGTGCACGTTTTGGGACCAGACGGTGGAGCCTCTCCTCCTCCCTGGAAGGATGCGGAGGTGAAAAAAGGTAGGCAAAGTGATAGTCTGCCGAATGTGGAAGGGCGTGACAACCTTTGGCAAAAAAAAAAAAAAAGGACGGGTCCTTAACACCACCTTGTCCGGATGAACAGAAAGGAAAAGGAGGCTTAGAAGAAAGAGCCTGGAGCTCACTCACTCGTCTGGCAGAGATGATAGCTACCAGGAAAGCCGTCTTAAGAGTGAGAAGACGCAAAGGACAGTTACGAAGGGGCTCAAAGGGAGCGCACATCAGAAATGTCAAGACAAAGTTAATGTCCTACTGAGGCATAATGAACGGTACCGGAGGAATCATGTGCGTAATGCCTTTCAGGAAATGGTTAACAACAGGGGACTTAAAAAGAGAAGGCTGATCTGGAAGCCGTCAAAAGGCGGAGATGGCCGAAAGATAACCTTTGAAGGTGCCCAGAGCAGAGTCCTGCTGGGCCAAAGAAAGAAGGAACAGAAGGACTTCAAAAAGAGGGACAGAAAGGAGATCCACAGCCTTAGCTGTGCACCATGCCACAAATTTGTTCCACCTGCAGGCGTATACCGTTTTATTGGAGGGACGCCTGGCTGCCAGAATGATATCACAGACTTCGAGAGGAAGATCGAAAGCTGTCAACTGTCGCCGCTCAATCTCCATGCATGGAGGTCGAGGCTGGACAGGTTCGGGTGGAGGACCGTCCCCTGCTGCTGCAACAGAAGATCCTCCCTAAGAGGCAGTCGGAACGGGGGATCGATCGCCATGCTGAGTAGCTCGGGATACCAGTATCTTTGTACCCAATCTGGAGCCACAAGGATGACTTTGGCCCGGTCGCTCCTAATTTTCTTTGGCACTCTGGGCAGAAGTGGTATAGGCGGAAAGGCGTACAATACTCCGCAACTCCACTTGTGACGAAAAGTGTCGCCGAGCGAGTGCCGCCTTGGAAATTCCAATGCGCAGAACTGAAGATATTGCGCGTTCTCTTTTGTGGCGAATAGATCTAACCAAGGCTCTCCCCACTGCTGAAAGAGACCTTGCGCCACGTCAGAGTCCAGACGCCACTTGTGATCCATCAAGCACCGGCGGCTGAGTTCGTCCGCCCTGGCGTTCAGAGAACCTGTCAGGTGTTGAACCTCCAAGGTAATGCCTTGATGTTCCAGCCATGTCCAGAGGCGCAGAGCCTCCTGACATAGGGTCCAGGACCCCACCCCGCCCTGTTTGTTGCAATACCACATAGTGGTGGTGTTGTCCGAACACCTGCACCACACTTCCCCGGACAGAGGGAAGGAATGCCTTCAGTGCGAGTCGGATCACCCAAAGCTCCAAAAGGTTGATATGGAGCCGGGACTCCGCCGGAGACCAGAGTCCTCTGATCTCCGCCTCTCCCAAGTAGCCCCCCCATCCCAGGAGGGACGCATTCGTCACCACTGTGTGTTCCGGTTGGGGAAGAGAGAGGGATCTGCCATTGACCCAATCGCGATCCGTGAGCCACCACTGCAATTGTCGTGCAGTGCCCTCTGAGATCTGGACATGATCCGACAGGTTGCCCTGATGCTGCGCCCACTGGAACTTCAGGTCCCACTACAGAGCCCACATATGCCATCTGGCATGATCCACTAGAAGGATGCAGGTGGCCATCAGACCCAGGAGCTGGAGGGTCATCCTGACTGAAACCCGGGACAGAGGCTGAAAGATCGGATCGGGAGGATAAACCCGAAACAGCATTGAATCCAGAACCGCTCCGAGGAAGGGGAGCTTCTGAAAGGGACTCAGGGGCGACTTTGGCACGTTGATGGAGAACCCCAGCAAATGCAGGAGGTCGGCCATAGTCTGAAGGTGGGTGACGACTGCCTGGGGTGAGCCTGCCTTCAACAACCAGTCGTCGAGGTAGGGGAAGACTGGCACCCCTAACCTGCGCAGGTGAGCTGCGACCACCACCATCACTTTTGTGAACACCCGAGGGGCGCCGGTAAGGCCGAAGGGGAGCACGGCAAATTGAAAATGCTCACGGCCTACCGTGAACCACAGGTAACGCCGGTGGGCCGGCAGGACAGGGACATGAAAATATGCGTCCTGTAAGTCCAATGCTACCATCCAGTCTCTAGGGTCGAGGGCAGCCAAGACCTGAGCCAGAGTCAACATCTTGAACTTCTCCTTCCGGAGGAAGTGATTGACGTTCCTAAGGTCCAAGATGGGGCACAGGCCCCCTTTGTCCTTCTTGGGGACCAGAAAGTAGTGGGAATAACAACCACGTCCTACTTCTGGCCCAGGAACGCGCTCGATTGGCCCCCTTGGCCAAGAGGGCCGTAACTTCCTGCTGGAGAAGCAACAAGTGATCCCCTGACATGCGGTGGCACCGACGTGGCATGGCGGGAGGGGACGACTGAAAGGGAAGAGAATAACCCCCGCGGATGATCTGCAACACCCACTTGTCCAAAGAGATATCGTGCCAGTGGTGGAGGTGGTGGCGGATCAAGCCACCCACCAGCGTGGGGTGCTCCACAAAATTTGGATTAGGACGGTTTAGAGGTAGAAGCAGCGGAGGTGGACTGCCCCCCACGCGGAAGGCGCGACCGCGCTGAGGCTGGTTCTTCACAGGCTAGTTGAAGGAACGTGCCTGGGTGCCCCTACCTTGGCCACGAAAGGAACAAAACCCAAGAGTGGCTGGGCTCTTAGTAGAAAGACCCAAGGACTTGGCCGTGACCCGCGAGTCTTTAAAGCGATCCAGCGCACTGTCTGCCTTATCGCCAAACAGGCGAGTGCCATTAAAGGGCATGTCCTTGAGAGAGCTCTAGACGTCAGGCGAGAACCCAGTGGATCGCAACTAGGTGTGGCCACGCAGCGCCACAGTCGTAGAAATCACCCGGCCCAACGAGTCAGCGGTGTACAAACCACACCAAATGGCAAACTTAGCCGCATCCTTACCCTCAGCAACCGCCTGGGAAAGCACAGCATGGACCTCCTCAGGAGACCGAGGTAACACCTGAGCAACCGTGTCCCACACTGCGTGGGAATAGCAGCCCAACAAGCAGGCAGTGTTCACCAACCGCAGTCCCAAGCTGGCCGACGAGAACAATCGCTTACCAAACTGCTCCAGCTTCTTAGAGTACTTATCCGGTGGAGCCGTGGGAAAGGCACTCTGCGATATCGATACCTGGATGACCAGACTCTCAGGCGTGGGATGAGATGTCAGAAACGCGGGGTCACCAGGCAGTGGTGCCTGGCTTCATTCTTATCCACAGGAGCCCCTGTGGCCGGCCGCGACCAAGTGCCCAACAGGACGTCTGTGAGGGCGTCGTTGAAGGGTGGCAATGGCTCCGACGAAGCCGACGCCGTCTGGAGCACCTCAGTAAGGAGGTTAGTTTTGAGGGCCACCGTAGGAAGATCAAGGTTGAGGACTTCAGCAGCCCGACGGAGCACCATCGTGTAGGAAGCGCCCTCCTCCATCGTAGGTGGGGGAGAGGCAAACCCCAGGTCAGAAGAGACATCGAGGTCACCGGTCCTCTAGATCGTCCACCCAGTCCTGAGTTGATGGGCAAGAGGGTCCTCGGACCCCTCCCAGTCATCCTCCACCTCCGTTGCAGAAGGAATCGGTCGCGGCAGCAGAGTCAGAGCTGGAGAAGGGACATTCGGCGTCGGAAACGGCGCAGTCTCCCAATGCGGATCCCAGGCAGGAACGAAATGGTCCTGGAACCGGGGCAAGGGTGTAACGAACGGCACAGGAGGCAGAGCAGAGGGCAGCACTGGGGCTGGAGCCGGCAGTGCCAGACCTCGCGGCGCCGGAGCCAATGGCGTATGATCCTGTGGCGCCAAAGTTGGATCCGCCGGCGGCGCAGACAGGCCAACAGGATCTGGACATGGGACCGGGGGCCTGTGTACCTGTCCCCACATATCTCAACACAGACCCCTCAGCTCATCACAGCTCCCCCCCCCCCCCCCCATAGAAGCATGAAAGTTCCAAGTACATGTTCGATCACAGACCTGCATACCGTCACAGACTTCAGCCCACCACAGCCCCAGCACGTGGTCCGTCACACTTCTGTATGCCATCACAACCCCTTCAGCCCACCATAAGCATCAGAGTACAGTGTTCATATCTTGCACAGACCCCTTCAGCCACGATAGCACCCAGAGTCTAAAACTCACGCACCCTCTTGATGTGCATCATCTATCTAACACAGACCCCTCAAGTCCACCACTGCCCCCTGTAGAAGCAGGGGGTTCAAAGTACATGCGCCAGCACACACATGCACGCCGTCGCAGACACCCATTGCCATATTCTTGCATATGGTTTCCCTTACTACTTGTGTTGTGCCAAGACGGTCTACAGAATACAATACACCTTTTGCCAGTGTATTTGCCGTGGAGAGAGTAAGAAGAAAACTGGGTTTAAAAAAGTTAACACTTGGCACGTGAAGAGACAGACCGGTTACCACTAAAATGCTGTTTTGTGCTGCCCCTCCCTCCAACCCAACCACCCCGACGCTATTCCCAAACTCGGTCAGCTCGAGTGCCATTCAACTCTTAAGTAGTTCCCAACAGTAAATATTTTGAGCCCTGAAAGCTTGATTGCATAAGCATTATGACCCTTCAAGTGCTTTACTAGAGATCAAAGTCTTCTGCCGAGAGACTTCACATGTTTACTCAGCAAATCCTTTCCATCAAGTAATGCGTTCAGTAGAAAAAAAGTCTAAATAAAAAAAACATTTCATTCATTTCACTTCCACATTTAAATTTAGAAACGTGCTTTAAGTGGGTTAGAACGTGCATTAGGAAGTCTCCGCTGCGCCAACTGCAATTAATTTTATACAAATGAGTTGACAAAACAAAAATAGCATAAATGTCAAAGAAAAAAAAAAAAAGATCGAGCATATACACGGACATCTGCTCCCCTTGTAAATAAACATGACGTGCCACTAATGGGTGTGGGAATGTTTATGAGGCTGTGTAAAGACTCTTCGGCGTCTGGGTGGTTCTGTGTGTACACAGTCGCCCACAGCACTGGATCATTAGGGCTTAGTGGAGGCTTGCATGCAAGCCTGCAGGTTTAGCAGGGGTTTACAAGCCGTATAAGTGAGAACGCTGGCCAGACTGTTCATGAACTGGAAAAGAGCAGGCCCGCAGTGAATAACGGACATAGTCAAAGCTCGGCAGATCTAATCATTCCCACCACGCACAGTCTATCCCCTGCGAATAAGAGTACAAAAGGCACTCACAACACACAATGGGCTATTCTTGTGGGAAAGGGGAGTATGCATAAGGTCACAACGCCAACATTTTTATACATAGTCCTGCGGTTGCGTAAAAAAAAAAATAGATAGATATATATATATATATATATATATTAGCATGCGAACGCAACAAAAGGGGGCGTTATAAAGTGATAAAACAGACAATATCGCACAATATCTATCTAATCAGGCTGCCAACCACAGCGAGTCTGACATAAAACATCTCAGACCGGGAGGTTAAATTTACTAAACGAAATGAACAAATGAACTCCTAAAGTCATTTTTACATTATCAGAAAATAAGCGAGCTCAAGAACCGGTTTCTGTGGCCAAGGGGTCGCAGCGTTAACGGGGCGAGTGGGGACTGTTATTGTAAAATCCAAAAAAAAGCATTCCGCAAGCAAGATATAGCAACAAAACACTGTGCAATGCATTCCACAAGCAAACGCATACAGTAGTTTAAAAAGAAAAGTGCAGCAAGTCAATATTAAGCAGGAGGGACTTAAAACACTCCTGGACAATCAAAGTCCCTTCTGAATAATAACTGACATCTAACGACGCACACCAATCTGAATTGCGGGGGGAGCTCAGACATGACTTCTGGAATCGGATCGATTCCATGAAGCCCTCGCATGGCGAGAGCACAGCATGCGCGCTGCTAACGCCAGGCGAGACCCAACAAAACACTATTTAGTCTGATCTGATGGGACCTTTGTAGTTTGAGTAGAGGGATATTTATATTTTTACTCAGAAGTTTGGCAGCTGGGATTTCAGCTTGCTGAATGTGCAGTGCTCAAGTCAGAGTCCATTTTAAGGGATGCCCTTCCAAGCAGGATTCCGTGCCAAAACTAGCACGTCTGACCACATTTTTAGGTTCGCATTACTGTATTGAAAGTATGCTCTGATTTGTAACCAAAAACTATGAGGCTTTAATAGATCTATGTGCGATCTTTGAGTTAGTTCCTCAAAGGATTCTGTGGAAGGTGTTAATTGAGAGGAGGGCTCCTGCCAACCTGATTATTTGCGAGGCTGCACGAAAATAATTAAACCCAGGTACGGGGTGCGTTTTGGCTCGTACTCGGTTTAGGTTATATATAAATGATGTTGTTATGGAACTCCAGGATTATAACGGCTCTCTGTATTGAATGGTAGCAGGATTTCTATATCACTTTTTGCTGATAATTCCTTACTCATATCGAAAGCCTGCACGGGCCTTCAAAATTGAATTAATACTTTTCTGAACATCTGTGCTTGCAAGGGACTGGAAATAAATGCACCAAAAACGAAATACATGATTTTTGGAAAAGGTCCTGTTAGAAATAGTACTGTGAGAGTGACTGGTGAACCTCTAGAAAGAGTTTATTGCTTCAATTATCTGGGTGTCAAACTGAGCCACACGCTTCGCTTGAAACCCCAGCTTAGAAAAAGCACTTTGCTTCTGACACAAAGATCCAAGGCAATACTCAGATTACATAAACAAATCCCATCCAGAGCTAGATCCCCAGCTTTGGTGGTATATCGAGCCAAAGCTCTGAGCGCTGCCCTTTTTGGTGCCAAAGTCTGTGGGTATGCGGATACTCAGAAGTTAACAGTGGAGGAGAACAAATTTATCAGATCACTTATCTGCCTTCCTTAAAGTGCTCCCTTATTCCACTTTACTTAGGTAGCAAACATATTGCAAATAAGGTACACCTAAGACCTTTGATGTTTTGGGTGTTTGTATCTGGTCTACTCCAGAACTAATAGGAGTATAGAGGCGCATTGAGGGCTTAAATGAACAAAATTGCGCCCTCAAAAACCCTGAGTTACAATATATCTCAACATGGTGTAGGAGAATAGGGCTGAGCCGACTCTGGGACAGTTCGGAGAAAAATCGAAAGTCTGAGGTTCCTGTACTCAAAACCAGGTATTGGACCTTCCTGCATGACCAACAACTAGCAACGGCTTATTTAGGTCGTCTGACTGATCAGTTCTTTGAATTCAGGCCTAGCTCAAAGTTCGAAGTTATTCTTGATAGAATTTCTCCTCCCCTGGCCAAAAGTCGGTTTGTGAGAATTTGGTTGGGTAGCTTGAGACCATAAATCTTTACAAGTAAGCTGGCAAGAAATGTAAATTCGGACAAATGCCCTGCCTGTGGAGACGTTCCCGAGACGGAGGAACACATTTTGTTTTTCTGCCCAGACTACCGTGGCCCCCGCTGGAAATGGATGTGTTTAAACCTGAAGGCTAATTCTTATAAAATTAGATACAGAATTGTAACAAGCATTGAAAATGCAATAGTCTTGCCTTTTATTAAGTTAAAGCCATTTGCTTTGCTATACAATACCAATAGCAAAGCAAGTTGCTTTACCTTAATCAAAGGCGAGACCTATTGCATTTTTAATGCTTGTTCCAGTAAGACTCTGAACTACACCCAGCACGACCCTGCCCCTACCCCTACACCCAGTTCAGTCCAGTCCCTACACCGAAACACTACCCTACACGACCCCTCCCCCCCCCCGACACTACCCTAAACACTACACAAACACTACAACACTACCCTAAAACACTATCCCCAGCAAGACCCTGCCCCTACCCCCAGTCCAGTCCCTACACTGAAACACTACCCTGCATGACCCCCCCGACACTACCCTAACCTTGAAACACTACACATACATTACACTACTTTGACACTACCCTAAACACAACAAAAGTAACCCCCACCCCATGCGCAATCCCCCTTACCTCACTCGCCTCGTGGTTCCTCTCTACTGCTTCCAGCGTCGTCTGAGGTGCGGTGCACGTCGTTGTGAGGAAACAGCCTGAGTTTCCTCACAACGATGTGGATAGCCATTACATCGTATGCATTGTAAAAGCGCATGCGATGTAATGGTATGCGTAGTAATGGCTACGCGTTGTTACATCGCGTGCGGTGTAACGCATGCGATAATGGTATTGCGTGGTGAAAACCGCGTTGAAATGGCCATTTACCCGGGAGACTAGTATTTGTTGTTTAATGTTAAGGCTGACCATATTACCCAGTCAGTTTCGTTTCAGAGCAACTACATGTTCCCAAAACACATTTTTTTAAATTCCTCATGCCAAATCATGTGGAGAAATTCAACTTCCCCTGTGCGACACCACCGCCTCCCAAGGAGGGTAGGGGATATTTTTTGCAAGCATCCGGCATGTATTATGGTATTGGTGGACGGAATTAAAATGTATTGGATGGAATCAGGCGTTACTAGACTCCTTTCTAATGCAGTGCACCATCTTACTCCATTCCTGATCTTCATGGTGTGTCTCTCTCTTAGCCATTACCAATAACTCCTGTCTTGGGTGTCCTTCGCAAAGCACTCTGCGCAAAGAGAGCAATGTGTCTTTGCTTAGGTCAGTGATATAAGTTCTAGGACTCGGATTCTGGTAGACTATAGCGGTACCGTTCCAAGGTGGTATGTGCTACCATGTAAAATTTGACATATGTTTAGGTTTTTGTTAAGTGCATGGATGTACAAGGGCTGTCGGGGGCTGATTGAGAATTGCTGACAGAAAAAGAGGTGAATGACCCAGTTAGGGAGCTACTGGGGTAACAGCCATGCCTTGATCTTTTTCCTAAAGCTGGGTTCCTCTTCCGGAAGTCTTAGCCCAAGGGGCACAGAATTCCAGAGCTTCGGGACTAGATGTGAAAATGATCAACTTGCCCATCTCGAGCTCTTAATTCTTAAGGTTCTTAAGAGGCGTTTACATGCCGATCTTAGACTTCTAGTAGATTCATAAGGAGAGATGTGACCTCTGATTTTAAGAGGACCCCTGCCATTTATTACTTTGTGAAAGGCAGAGTGATTCGAACTTGATCCTTGCATCAATAGACAGTCACAGTAGCAATTGGCCTCGTCAGACCCCATATGCAGGCTTGGCTTTTCCATCCTATACGTTCACATCCATTACCTTTCACTCCAGCTGCTCTAGCTTCCAGATACAGACCACTACTGGAGCCTGCTCTGTTTTTTTAATCATTATTAAAGACACCTAGGACCACACCAGGGGCATGAGATAAGATTGTGTAAAACTCTCTAAATGGCAGTCTCTGGGCGAGAAACTGTTTTCGAAAGCCATCTAGCCATCAAGTGCAGTTAGTGAATATCACTCTGTAGTAAGTTTTGTAATACTTACTACAAACTTCAGTTTGTGAATCAGGCTCTGCATGTTTAACTGTGCAGGCTTTTATACCCCAGTTTGCCTTTTACATTCTCCGCATACATTACCATGCCCATGACTCAAATTATTTTTCGGTGTCATACCACCATTCATTAATAACCACCAAGTGCAAGGCCCTATATCACGACCCAATATCTGCAGCTGCAATGCCTTCCTCCTATGTGGATAGGAAGCATTTGTTAAGTGCGATTTGCGAGGGACCTTGACTCCATATGAACCTGCGGAGTTTCGATTGTATTATGCTGAAGAGTCCGTGGCAGCTAATATAAATAATTTTCCAACTGGTACAGAAACTGTGGAAGCAAAACTATTTTTAAAATGGCTGAACGGCCCATGAGGGAATGCGGGCCATTCCCCGCAGTTGGCTTGCCAAAAATATAAATCCCCTCATAAGAGGCCTTAACGAGGATTATCACACTGAAGATCTTCTAACCCCAGGGTTTGCCCGGGGTGGGGGGGTTGGGGGGGGGGGGGGTCACCAAAAGCTCAATGTTTTCCTAGTATGATATGTGATTTCATGTTTTAGAATATCTGTTTACATTCTTTAGCACAGTGTAATAACAATCCAACCTTCAAGTCCTATTGGCTTTAACATAATGAGATATTAGGCCTTTAGCTTAACTTCTTTTAACATATAGATCAGATCCAAGGTATCTTATATAACTTTTCCCAATGAACCAATCACGCCTATGGCCTTAATCATTGACTTGTCAATATAACAAACTCGAGCCTACTGAACTTAGCGCAGGCTTTCCCATAATGCCACCCTTAGGCGTACAGACATAACATTTAAAAATGTACAAACTTGCAGTTTGCAAAACAAAGAACAATGCCTCTAACCAAAGAGTTTGTTTGAGGTGGTAACCGACACCTACAGCCTTGCCAGCTACGGATACCTGTGAGATTTCATATAACAAAATACTTTCTTACAGCCAAGGATTGTCACAGTGCATATCGTCTTCCCCAAGGGTTTGTCAGAGGTGATAAAACTCTTGTCTATTATAGTACTAGGTGAGATGTTATGTAACTAAATACCTTGAGCTGTAGGCTGAAATCAGGGATCCTGGAATTATGAGATTGTGCGGCCATGGCATTTTTCGCATAATTATGGATTTGCTGTATTTGCCACATAATCCATCATCCGCAGAGTTTAACAAAAAATGTCTAGCTCTGACAATTGAAAAGTTACTAAAAGTGCTGCGACACGTTGCCGCACAGTGGGAGTCCCTTTGCAAAGGCTGACTGGTCCACTTCCGGTTGTTTATTGCTATATGTAGGTGTTAAATTGGAACTAGTGAGGTGCAAAATATGCCCAGATGGTGTTAACGAGTGTAAAAATGACAAAATAATGAAACTATCACAAAATGTGTTGCATTATGCCACATAGCTTGTCTTTTCTTGCTGCATAATTTTGTCAAGCCTGCGACATAATTTGGCTCTCCCCTGCCACATAATTCCGGTGTCTCTGGCTGTAATTCAGAATAATAATAATCCACCCTTAAATGCCATTGGATTTAACCATGCCTAAAAAAAAAAATTTTTGTAAAAGTGTCCTCATTTAATACAACGGGTGCTATGTAAAGCTGATACCCGATTGGGGTCAAGTTCGCGCTACATAAAACTGTAAAAAAAAAAAAAATCCACAATGGCTAACTCAAGCCTGAGCCTGCTGCCTTTGTAGTAACTTGCAGTAGTTGCCTCGTCACCGTAACCAACTCAGTGCCGTGGTACTGAGCATAAGCTTCACCACAGGGCAAAGAGTGCAAATACAAATTTTCTTTCCCAATACTCGCACACAATATCTGTCCAATCAAACGCGGCATTTCAGGAAATCAACACACGAGTGCGGCCAAAGCTCTTCATCAGTAGTTCTTCTGTCGATCCCATAAGGTCAGAGGAGGGTGATCTGTGGATGTGCGCATCACAGGCCCTTGCGTGAAACCTGGCGCTTTCCACGCTCCCTCCAGCAGGGGGTACTGAAGAGAGGTGACCCTTCTCACGCCCCCTGGGTGCAGCAGGAGGAGACAGTGGGGTCAAAGAGGAGCCCCCCTCTGTACATTACACTCCACCCCTTCCCTCCAGCAGGGGGTGCTGAAGAGGCGAGCCAACCAAATGAATGTTAATTAGTCCGTCAGCCTCTAGTAGGATGAAAGGCTGAGCAGACACACTGGGGTTCGAACCTGCAGCTGTGAGGTCAAACATAAGATTAATTGGGTGCTTGCCTTAAAGTTAAGATTGCATTATATAAACCAGTAACAAATCAGAAAGCGAGGACAGTAGAGAAAAAGAGGAGCCGTGTGTGTAAGCAGATGCCTTGCTACCTCCACCTCGGCCGTCTGTCAAAACACGATTCTGCTGCCTTTCTCCGTCTACAAGTCAACAGCAATGGGTCTAGTATGACAGCGAGTGCACAAGTTTCTTATTGCAAACAGAGCATTGGCAGGCTGTGCATGTGGCATGTGAAGGGAGGGTTGGTTAAAAAGAATGGCGCGTGAAAGAAGCGGGGGCGAGTGAGCACGGCAGCGCTGCAAACGCACTAATTAAAAACAGATGGTGACATGACCCCGAAAATATGGCGCCCCTGCTCGCAACCGCAAGCCGTAGGTGGATACATTTACTGGGAAAGGTGGGACATGCAGCCGCCTTTGCCCAATTGCGTGCTGTCTTTTTAGAAAGACACATGCAAAGACCAATTAAAATAATGCAGGAAAAAAAAAAAAAAACACGTACGAGCATGAAAAGTCTAGAGTGATTCCAAGAGGTCGCTTTCCTAGAGCAGCGCATGCGCGCTGCCCTAGGCTCGACCTTAAAAATAAGCTTTGCTCTAGATTTATTTTACAACAAAAGGTAAGTATGTTTTTAAATAGAAATACTTTTCAGTTTCAAAGCTGGACACTGCCTTTTCAATCTGCACACTTAACCTATTGAAGAAAACAATAATGCTGTTTTACAGGTAAGTAAACAACTTAGAAATTCAGAATTCGAGTTGCAATGTCAGCAGAGGACAAGATTCAAGTAAGCCAATGTTACCCAATGGAGACAGGGGATGCTTTAAGGCATGATGATTACAGGTAGGTAAAGCGGCTTCAGGGCTCAAGCTTCAAAGATTTTGGCAAGCATAAAAGGGGACCACAAGGCAGCACCAAACATACACCACCAGCGGCACAGTAGCGGCCGAGTGCAGGGAGAAAACACGGGGTTGGGTGCCCAACGCAAGTGAAGAACAAGTTACTTACCTTCGGTAACGCTTTTTGTGGTGGATACAGTATCTGCCTGTGGATTCCTCACCTTATGAATATCCCCTGCGCCAGCATTCTTCGGAAATTTTTCGTAGCTCCACGCCGATGAGGTCGTCACAATGCTATGGCTCCGCATAGAGACAATGCATACATAGTACACAGTATTCACACAAATACACGTAGTGTAAAGTGACAAAGGAAAACAAAATAAAGCAAACATTTCCTTCAAGCCTACAGAAAGGCAAAATAGGTGCAATGCAGAATGACAAAATGAAACAACATATTAACGAATACCTCATTTAAGGTATAAAAGGGTGTACAACGGGGAGGCGGGTGGGTCAGTGAGGAATACACAGGCAGATTCTGTATCCACCAGAAAAAGCGTTACCGAAGGTAAGTAACTTGTTGTTCTAATGGATACATCTGTCTGTGGATTCCTCACCTTATGAATAGAATGCCACAGCAGTCCCACTCCCGGAGGAGGGTGTCCATCCTTCTATACCAAAAAGTCCTGTAAAACAGAGCGTGTAAAATGACAGTCTCTCCTCACTTCGGAATCTAAGCAGTAATGCTTCGCTAAAGTGTGCAGAGAGGCCCAAGTTGCAGCCTTACAGATGTCCAGCACAGGAACACCTCTGGACAAGGCAGAAGTAGATGACTTAGCCCTGATGGAATGAGCCCTAATGCCTTCAGGAGGCTCATTACCAGCCAGAGCGTAGCAGAT
The DNA here is from genome assembly GCF_964204655.1 of Triturus cristatus. Classification (NCBI taxonomy): domain Eukaryota; kingdom Metazoa; phylum Chordata; class Amphibia; order Caudata; family Salamandridae; genus Triturus; species Triturus cristatus. Next base: position 926,072,903 of record NC_140588.1, read on the forward strand.
CTTGATGCACAAGACGATCCACCTGGATAAAGTGCGCTTGTGCACCGCCTTGCCTTTCATCCGACCAGCATATCCAACAAAGAGCTGATCATCTTGGCGGAAGTCCTTTGTTCCATCCAAACAGAAACTAATCGCCCTCTTTGGATCCAAATGATGAAGCCTCTCCGCCTCCTTGGAAGGGGAAGGATAGAAAGTTGGGAGGGTAATGGACTATCCTAGATGGAAGAGTTACACCGCCTTGTGCAGAAAAGCAGCCCTGGTCCTGAATATCATCCTTTCAGCATGTATGGTCAGAAAACGGGGCTTCGAACTCAAAGCCTGAAGCTCACAAAAACCCTCCTAGATGAGGTGATAGCCACTGTAAAGACCGTTTTGAATGTCAGTGGTCTCAAAGGACAACTATGCATAGGTTCAAACGTGCAACCCATTAAAAAAGTTAACACCAGATTTAAATCCCACTGGGGCATAATAAAAGGAGTGGGCAGAAACATATTAGTAAGCCCCTTAATGAATCTTAAGACTATTGGAGACTTAAAAAGAGAAGGCTGATCAGGCAAACCAAGAAATGCAGACAAAGCCGACAAATATCCTTTAACAGTGGCCACATTACAACCTTGCTGAGTCAAATAAAGTGAAAAACAAAACAGAAAGGTGCGCTTTCAGAGGATCAATAGATTTCTCTCCACACCACCTAACAAATTTCAACGACCTGTAGGAGCAGATACACTTGGTGGAGTGTCACCTGGCAGATAAAATAAAATCTACCACTTAAGGGGGGAGAGAAAAAGAATTCAGGTTGCCCTGTTCAATCTCCAGGCATGAAGGCGAATGCTCTGGAGGTGGGGGTGTAGAACCTGCCCCTCCATCTGAGAGAGGAAGTCTGCCCTGATAGGGAGGCGGAGGCTGCGATGAGAGGTGAAGTAGATCTGTGTACCACAACCTTGTTGGCCAATCCGGGGCGATCAATATGACTTGGGCCCGGTCTTGGCGAATCCTCCTCAGAACTCGAGGAATCAAGGGTATGGGAGGAAACACGGAAAGGAGTTGTGAGCTCCACCTCAACTGAAACGCGTCCCCCAACGCTCCCTGCCTCGGAACCTGGAGACTGCAGAACGACGGGCAGTGCGCGTTCGAGAGTGGCAAACAGGTCCACCCGAGGAGTTCCCCACGTCTGAAAGATGTGTCGAACTACCTCTGGATGAAGCCTCCACTCGTGGTCAGCAGAGAACTGCCAACTGAGAGTGTCCGCACGCACGTTCAGCACCCCAGCCAGATGATTAGCCATCAAGCAAATCTGATGGTCCTGAGCCCAGGACCAAAGCTGGAACGCCTCCCTGCAGAGACGGTACGACCCTACTCCTCCCTGCTTGTTGACATACCACATTGCGGTAGTGTTGTCCATCAGGACTTGAACCGACTGACCGTGAAGGGAAGGGAGAATGGCCTTGAGCGACAAACGTATCGCCCGCAATTCCACAAGATTGATATGAGACAATCTTTCCTCGGGAGACCAAAGACCCTTGATCTTCAGATCCCCCAGATGAGCACCCCACCCTAGGATAGAGGCATCCGTTATCACTGTGGCCACTGATGGAGGAAGATGAAAGGGATTTCCTTGAGACAGATTGCCCTCCACGCTCCACCAAGACAGATCCGCTGCAGCTTCTCTGGGGATCCTGACAGACTCCCTGAGATGTCCGTTGTGCTCATACCACTGCCGGCGGAGGCACCACTGGAGCGCCCTCATGTGCCAGCATGCATGGTTGACCAACAGGATGCAGGAAGCGAACAGACCGAGCAGGCGAAGGACCTTCAGAACCAGAACAACCGCTCCATTGTAAAACAAGGGAACCATATCCTGAATGTCGAGAATCCTTTGCGGAGAGGAAATGCCCGACACACAGTGGCATCCAGTACTGCCCCTATGAACAGATTGCGCTGAGAGGGCACCAGGTGAGACTTGGGCACATTTATTGAAAAACCCAACTTGTACAACTGGGTTGTAACCTGCAGATGATTATTCACCATCTCTGGGGACTCTGCCTTCAAAAGCCAGTCGTCCAGGTAGGGGAAAACTGGAACCTCCGACCTCCTGAGATGGGCAGCCACCACTGCCATCACCTTGGTGAAGTCTCGAGGTGCGGTAGTAAGACCAAACGGAAGGACCACAAACAGGTAATGTTGCTACCAAACCATAAAACGGAGATACTTCCTGTGCGACTTCAGGATTGGGATGTGGAAACACACATCCTGCAAGTCGATGGACACCATCCAGTCCTCTTGTTGCAGCGCCTGAAGAACCTGCGCTAGGGTGAGCATCTTGAACCTCTCCTGCTTGAGAAATAGATTCAAGATTCTGAAGTTCAGGATAGGACGCAACCTTCCATCTTTCTTGGGGATCACGAAATACCGGGAGTAGCAACCCTGACCCCTTTCCTGCTCCGGAACCCTCTCTATCGCACATTTTTGTAACAGGGTAAGAACATCCTTCTGAGTAAGAAGCAAATGATCCTCCGTGCAAAACCCTGGGAAAAAGGGTAAGCAGGAGGGAATTCCCTGAAGGAAAGGGCATACCCATTTTCTACAAGATCTAAAACCCAAAGGTCCAACGTGATTAATATCCAATCTTGTAGAAAATGGGTAAGCCGGCCTCCCACGGGACCAACATGATCCAGGATGGCGGATCTAGGGCTGCTTTCCTGCATTACCAGTAAGGGTTGGGGAGGTGGAGGAGGAGGAGTAAGGCTGACGTCCAGATCCACAAAGGCGACCTCTGCCTTTACCCCTGTAGCTCTTATAAAAGGGGTTCTGCTGCGGTTGCTGAGGCTGCCCGGACCCAAGAAAGGAAGACTTCCCAAAGCCACGGTATCATTTGTATCCATAGCCTCTTGTCTGAGTCTGCAAACCCAAAGACCTTGCCGTCGCCTTAATGTCCTTATATCTTTGCAGGGCAGAGTCTGCCTTTTCACCAAAAAGCTTGGATACATCAAAGGGCAAATCAATAAGAGCAGCCTGCACGTCAGGAGAGAACACATAAGTTCTTAACCATGCGTGCCTCCTTGTCGCAATGGATGAACCCATTACTCTGGCAACAGAATCTGCAGTATCCAGGCCAGATTGGATAACCTGGCGAGCCGCAGCTTGAGAATCCAACACCACCTCACTCATATTCCCCCTGTCCTCCTCAGACAACTTAGGAAGAAGCTGTTTTTCAGAGTCCATTAGGGCATGAATATACCTGCCCAAGAGACAGGTGGCGTTGGTAGACTTAAGAGCCATACTAGCCGATGAAAACACCTTTTTCGCAGACTGCTCCAACTTCTTGGAATCCCTGTCTGCGGGAGCCTGTGAAAACGTTCCGGTAGATTGCTTCGAACAAGAAGCCTGCACCACCAGACTTTCAGGAGAGGGGTGAGAGGAAAGGAAAAACGGTTCTCCAGGAGCAGGTCTATACCTTCTTGAAACCGACCTCGAAACCGCAGGAGCCGAAAGAGTTGCGCCACACATCGAGAATTGGTTCAGTCAGTGCACCATTAAATGGCAAAAGTGGTTCAAACACCAAAGGAAAATGAAGCACTTCCGTGAGAAGGTTAGGCTTATACTCCGCCACAAGAAGCTGCAAATCCAAAAGTTCTGCAGCCTTCATAATACCCGTATGATAAGGAGCAACATCCTTCGAGGGAGTAGCTTTTTGAGAAGCAAACACATCCTCTGTGTCATACACCTCTCCTTCCTCCCTCTCTTCAGTCTGTTACTGCTCCTCTTCCAATAACATCTGCACCTCTCTCCTTGAGCACATCTTCGGTTGCAGCGTCAGCGGCGCCACACACGGTGTCGACGGCTCCGGGAACGGCATCGAAGGTGGATCTACTACCATAGCCGGCACCTATCGAATCCGAGAAGCTTCACGGGATGGAGCCGGTGTAAGAAAGTGGCTCTGTATATACTGCACCAAAGTAAGGTACAGTGTGAACTGAGTCCAACAGTCCCCAGAGGTTTGGCAGAGGTTAAAATTAGATATAACCTTACTCTCTAAAGTGGTACCTTGGTCGAGCAGTAAGGCAGTATCAGAGGACAGTGTAAAGCACTTGATGTACCCACTCAGTCAGCAAATGGTCTCACACACCCAAGAACTGAACTCTAGGCCAATTGTTTTGTATATAAAATATTATTATTTTATTTTAGAACCACAGGTTGGTATAAAAATACTTTCTCAGAATGAGATGCTACAGTTGAATACTTTCAATGAGCAGTAGACTTTTGAATGCAATAGATACAGGGGTTGCAATATGCAACACAATCCTAACACAATAACATTGAACTCAATAGGAATATTAAGCAAACTGCAATAACATTTACTTTACAAACGTTTTTCTTACTCAGGACTGGATCCTGGATTCAGCCCTGGTGCATTTCCTGAAAATATTTGAAGCAAATTGTTTTTGTTATACAGACTATTTTTAAGGAATATTTGTAAGTTGCAAAAATCGACACTTAGAAGAATTTATGGCAAAAACCAGGCAATGTTATCCTATGGAGGAAAATCACAGTTGTAATTACTTTTTCTGGTCAGTGCTGGGTACTTAGGTCCAGCACTGGGATCTCTCCTGGTAACAGGTGAGTAATTTTGTTTTCGTTGATCAGATGATTTTTAGTGAATATTTTAAAGTTTCAAAACTCGCCACTTACAAGAATTTGCAAGTGAAAACCAGTCAATGTTACCCTATGGAGAAAATGCAAGTTATCGGCTTTCAGGCAAGTACTCGACTGGCAGAGTTAAGGTTCTGGGGCAAGACTCGGGGGTCTCCCAGGTTCAGGTTGGTATAGTAGTTACACCCTCAGTGACACTGGGGCAGCCAGGTGCAGTGAGAGTAGGCCCAATGTTAGCCTATGGCAGGTAGGGGGCCTTTGGTTGGTGGCTGCTAGCTGGCAAGCCACGCGGATGTGGGAGCGAAGCTCCTAGTCACTTACTTAGGGCAAGTGGGGAAGTAGATCGGAACAGTTGGTGCACCTCCAGTGGCACTGGGGCGGCTGGGTGCAGAGTGCTTTTGGGCTGTCGGCCGCCCAATGGATTTCAGTGGGAAAGCTGCGTGACGAACAAAGGCGGCAAGCTCAGGGACGGAGATTCTTCAGGTGCGACCACCACTTCGAGGGATAAGTTGGAAAGCTGTAGGTTGGGTAGACACCTAGGAGTTGGGCACAGGTGGTAGTGTGGCGACGGGTGCAGGACTGTCTTTGGGCATCGAGAAATTCACATCTGCTGGTCGCGGGTGGGGTCCTTGGAGTTGAGGCTGCAGGCGTCGTCAGGAGCGTCAAGGGGAGTCCTTGGGTGCTGAATTCTTGGTCATAGTCGCCGGGGGGACGTCCTCGTGGTCTTTGTTCACTCGGCCACAGGCCAGGCTCGGCGGGTGCAGAGTGTGATGGATTCACCGTTCCTGGCTGGCACCAGGATGGTAGATGTTTGAGCAGAACCACTACTCGTGGGAGTCCCAGTCTTTGTAGATGAGCAAGGTAGTCAGGTCCTCCGGGGTTTTTGAGGTTGCTGACCACAGGAGACGCCGGGTTGTAGCAGGAGCAGGTTCGAGGGTCGACAGGCCAAGTCAGTTGGTGTCGTCCTCTTGTTAGCAGGTGCACGGCTGGTCTTCTTTCTTCTTGTAGTTTCGGAATCGGGATCTGAGGAAGGAAGGTTCAGGGTGCCCCTAAATACTAAATGTAGGGGGGGTTACAGGTAGGTAAAGGGCAGGGACCAATGGGTCCCTTCCAGGGGGTGGGTACACCCCCTATTCTGCCACTCTACAGTGGGAAGGGGGGCAGGAGCCTGTCCCTGGTTGGTGGGTCCCCCCCATCCTCAAGATGACAGGGACTCAAGGTTGTGCTTCACCTCGCCTCCCCCACCTTAGGGGTGGAGTTGGCAGAGGTGGGCACACCTCTCTTCCTCACTTGTTTTTCCCGCCGGTTCTCCTGCCCAAAGTGGGGGGTAGAACCAGTGGGGACCAGTTGCTGAAAGCAGCAAATGGTCTTGAGAGGTTCACAAAGGCGGCATGCCTTTGAAGCTTCTCCTTCGTGAACCTTGCCCATCCTGGGGGAGGAGGCTTGGCACCTCGTCCCATGATGTGCATTGTTTCAGGCCCCAGAGAGCAGCAGGCTCTCGACCCAGGGGTCCAGAAACATGTCCGGTGGTGGCTCCCTGTGCAGCCAGTCAGGTCACTGGTAGTTGGTCGTTTTTCAGGTGGCATCTCTAAGATGCCCTCTGTGGTACATTTTACATTAAATCCCACACTGGCATCAGTGTGGGTTTAATGTGCTGAGAAGTTTGATACCAAACTGCCCAGTCTTCAGTGTAGCCATTATGGTGTTGTGGAGTTCGTAATGACAACCTCCCAGCACCATATACTCTTAATGGCAGCACTGCACTTACAAGGCCCAGGAATGGACTGGGGTACAGGGCTCATGCACCTGTACCCTCACCACTGGCATAGGGCACCCAGCTAGACGGGTGACTAATGTATGCCAGGGCAGTGGTTTGTGGGCATGGCACACAGGGATGTGTGCCATGTCGACTCTTTGTTTGGTTCTGCACCTAGACACCCAGCCTGCAAAGGCAGTTTGTGAGTGTCAGGGTACAGGGCCTCTAAGTGTGGCACAATAAGTGCTGCAATCATTAGGGGCCTTCTCTGGTCACAGTGCCCTGGGTACCTATGGTACCATTAACCAGGGGCTGACATGTGGCCAGCGATGCCAATTGGGTGGTGTTTTGGGGAAACACAGGCCCTGGGGTCCTGATTGGCAGGGCCCCAGAGCACATCAAGTAAAAGAGCATCAGTAGTCTGGCAACAAAACAAAAAAAAGGGGGTGGGGTTTACTGCAACAGAAACCCACTTTCCCACAGCCGGGGACTGACCATACGGTGTCGACACCCTCGGAGCCGAAAGATGCCAGGATGGCGTCGCTGGCATGTAAGGCATAAAGGGGGCCTGAGGGTAATGTTGAGGCACACCCAAACTAAATGCCATAGAACCCATGGTACCCGAAGGTGTACCAGAGAGGTAGGAGGCCCTGGCGGACACGTCATACATCACATTCAGAAAATGTGACGGATCCGAACCTGGCGTCGGAAACTGAGGGTATGAAGCCGGTTTAGGATCCGAACGAGGCACCTCTGGAGTCCGCGCTGCTGGAGCCACAGGTGGAACAGCCAGAGTCGGCGAGAATCTCGGCGGCGTCGCCTGCTCTGGAGTCCCCTTATAAGAGGGAGATTGAGCCAGAGTCACCTGAGGAGACGATGAAGGAGAAATCAAATCCTTTTCTCGACGTCGAGAAGGGAAAGGCGACCTCGACACCACAGACTTCGAGGATCGGCGCCGAGAAGCAGGTCTCCTCTTTTTCATATGCTTCCTCTTGGGAGTCGTGCGACGTCGAAGACCTAGATTTTGACCTTTTCCGACCCCTTTTTTCTTTCCTTGCCTTGGCCATATAAAGCTTGGGTTCTCGCTCCTTCAGCGCCTTAGGATTCATCTTCCTGCACGAAGAACATTCCTCGACGTCGTGGTCTGAAGATAAACACCAAAGGCAATCTTCATGCGGGTCTGTAATTGACATATGTCCACCACACTCCCTGCAGGGCTTAAAACCTGACTTCCTCGGGGCAGACAGGACAAATAGCGAAATAAATACAAATGAAAATACAAAATATCCAAACGAAGTATGGAGAGTCCCACAAAAAACCGTTCGCGTCGACAGCATGGAAAAAGGGGAACTGACGTCATCACGCCGACGTGATCTTCTTATGGCGCCAGTGACGTCACGCGGAGCCGCGTGCGGAGCCATGGCATTGTGACTACCTCGTCGGTGTGGAGAGCTACAAAAAAATTCCAAAGAATGCTGGCGCAGGGGATATTCATAAGGTGAGGAATCCACAGGCAGATGTATCCATCAGAATGGAAGAGCTGTTTTAAAAACAGACAGCAGGCGTCTAACCAGAAGCTGCACAAACACCACCAGCATCAGCAGAGGTTAAGCTGGAATGCTGTGGGTCGCAGTGACAGTCAGTCAAGCTCCCCCAGGCCCAGGGCCTAAGGGTGCAGGAGTGTCCTTTGATGTTGGGTTTCGCTTACCGGAGCCGGTCGCGGAAGGGGGAATAGGGGGAGCCTTTGGATTCACTCTGCAGGCATCATTGTGGAGTCCAGGAGAAGTCAACCAACACTGGACTTGGACTCGCTGGGGAACCTTTTCTGGATCTATGGGCCACCTGGACACAGGCCCAAGGCATCAGATGCAGAGTGGTCAGGGATCGCGGATACGGAGGGCACCAGAGTCTTGTGTTGATTTCTTGCGGACAGAGCCGCTGTCCTCTGGAGTTCTGGTCTTTGTCAAAGGCAGGCAGCCCTCCCAGGGGTCTTGGAGGTTGTTGACTGCAGGTCAGGCCTCGTTCTCTTCGCAGGGTCTTTAAAGCTGCAGGCCGGGGCCAAGTCAGTGGACGTCATAAGTCTTCTATGCACAGTGTCTTCATCGTCCTTGATCTTCTTAGGTCGGCAGGCACCAGTTTCAGGGTCTGTGGGAGCCACCTAAATATAAGATTTAAGTATGTTACAGGGGAGTAGCAGGTAGTGACCAATGTGTTCCTTACCTGGGGTGGCTACAACCACTATTATGCCACCCTCCTGTGAGAAGGGGGCCTAGTCCTAGACCTGACTGGAGTACTCCTATCTTCAAGATGGTGGGTATTGCAAAATGTGCTTCACCTCGCCGCCTGCACCTTAGGGTTGTAGTTGACAGAGGTGGGCACACCTCCTATTCTTCCTAGTTTTTACCGCCAGCTTTTCCACCCAAAGTGGTGGTCTAAACCAGGGGCTGCCATCTGCTGCTAGCAGCAGATGCTGGGGGTCAGATTACAAAGGCGGCAGGCCTTTGAAGCTTCCCCTGTCGAGAACGGTGCCCATCCTGGGGGACGAGGTGACAACTATGCCCAGGATGTGTTTTGTTTCTGGCCACAGAGAGTAGGCTCTCCATCCAGAGGTACAGAAACATGCCTGGTGGTTGCAGGCTGCCTAAAACCAGTCCGAGATCACACCATGGGTAGTAGACTTTCAGGGGGCACCTCTGAGGTGCCCTCTGAGTATATGGTTTGAAAAATCTAACACTGGCATCAGTGCATCTTTATTAAAAGGGGTTGTTTGGTACTTCAGAGAAGCCATCATGGTGCTGGCGAACTCTAGTCATTGAGTTTCCAACCCATGTATTCTCTGTGGTCTCCCTGGCACTTACAATATCTAAGAATAGACTTAAATACAGTAGGGCATATCGGCTCAGGCAGAAATGCTTACATCTGTGATATAGGGCCTCCTGCCTTAGGGCTGTAAGGCCTGCTAGATGGGTGATTTACCTATACCTGAGGCAGTGCTGCTTGGCATGGCACACAGGGTAGAGTGCCATGTCAATTCTGTCGTTTTTCTTTTCACTCAGGCATGCATGGCAGGAGTGGCAGTCTGCATGGCCTGGGTGAGTGGGTACTAGGGTGACAACTGGTGCTGCAGCCCTAGGGTATCCTCTTCAGTCTCAGTGCCTTAGGTACCATTTACGAGGGACTTACATGGGTAGCTGAAGTGGTGCCAAATAGGGTACAGCTTTAGGGAAAGAACACTGGTGCTGGGTGTGAGAAAGTGGCTTGGTATATGCTGTCCACTAGTTAAAGTGGGCACCCGCACCAATCCACGAGACCTTTATGATGTATGAGGTCAAAGATAACCTTTATGAAAGCTATCCTAGTGGCAGCTATGGAGAGCAGCCTTCATGCTTAATCTTGAAGGAATGTAAAACAGCTTGTTTTACCAGAACAGTACTTCCTGAATGACGGAGAACGACACAGTAGTTATATAAAAATATGTATTTATTAATATAACACTCTCTATCTTCTACATGAAGATAGAACATAAAACATACAATACTGGATCAATAGAACAGTTGTAAGTAGCACAATACACAGCGGGCTCCAGGGGGAGACCAAACCATATACTAAAATAGTGGCATAACAATCACGACTTGACTAGACACGGTGCCTAGAGCACGTAGAATCGCTGGAACCCCAAGGAACCACTCAAGGTGATGACAATGGAGACCCACGGAGGACGGGTGCAATGAGGAAACACGACCATGTGCTCCGTACAACTCTATGGGAAAGTTGCGGTTGCAAAGTTAAAGTATAAGGACCCTTTTAGGAGGACTTCGAGCAAACCCTTCGTAACTTAAGAGTTTAAAGAGCCACCCCACCCGTGGATACCGATGTATCAGAGTTACCTAGCCCAGGGAAGCCGGGTGCATAGGTCGGAAGTGGCGTCGGAAACTCTTGTCGCTCTCTATGGAAGGAAGTGAAGAAGTGTTGCTGCCGTGAAGGTGAGAAGGGTCCGGTGGAATCCCAGCCTGGATTCTGGATGGAAGGAACCTGAAAACAGAGGGGAAAGATTCTGGGTAACTTCAGAGTAACCAGGGGCTCAGTAGAAGAATGCCCACCGATGTTGGGTGCTTCAGGTGCGAAGAAGGGATGCTTGACTCTGCAGCCAAAGGGACCAGGAGACGTTGAGGATGACCAGGAGCCGGAGGGGAGCTGTCCCACAAAGGATGCTGAGGGGTGGGCGTCTGGCGAAAGCACCAACAAGCCTTGGCAACAGCAACCCATGCAAGAAGGACAAATAGGTTACGGTGTGGACCAGCAAGGTTCAGGGGACTCTGCAAGCAATGGAGAGTCAGGGCCCATCTGGAGCAACCAGGAAAGCCCAAGAACAATTAAGATGACCCTCAGGGGGACCCACAGGCCGAAGCACCAGGAGTCACGAGGGGACCTCGAGTCAGTTTGCAAAGTACCAGCCCACTGAGCACACGGTTCGAGGCGGCCAGAGGTCTTTGGTGCAACTACTGCTCAGGACCACACGGGGTCCACTGCACAAGCTTAGGAATCGCCAACAAGCATTTGCACTTGCAAATTGACGCGGTGCACAGAGGTTCAGGTTACGCAGCACCCACAAGAGATACTGGCCTCAAACTCAGTAAGAGGGCAGATCAACCCCAGGGACCTTCAAGAATCCACCTCTTTTGTTGCGGAAATCTTCGGAGTCCGCAGGAGCTCAGCAGCAGCTACCGGTCAGATGCACTTCAGGTGCCTGCAAAGCAGGGCAGTGACTCCTTCACTCCAAGGGAGATTCTTCTGTGGTCTTAAGTGCACCACAGGTCCTACACGGAGCCTGTATGGAGTCACGGCACAAACTAAGCTTTGGACGGAAACGGTAACAAAGTCGAGGTCCAGTGAAGTCCCAAGTGTCCAGACGGTTGAAGGTCAGTGGTTTCTTCTTTGTAGAAACCTGTCCACGTAAAAACCAATGTCCTGTAGCCAGGTAACCCATTTTATATCCACAGGAGAAGGTTAGACAGATTGTCCTGCCCTTTCCCTAGGAGGGTCCCCTGAGGGGGGTGGCTACACCCATATCGTTTGTCCAGTTTTGCGCCAGAGCAGGAGCCAATGGCTCTCAGAACCGGTTTGAGCTGGACTATGTGCATGGACACCAAATGTGGCCCATGTTCAGACTTTCAGGCACTCTCCGAGTGCACCCATCCAGCCTCAATACACTAAATCCTGTGTGGGAGGTTGTCACACCTCCCTATGACAGGATGCCTATTGTGCTGCCTTCCTCCGCTTGAGCTTGGCTCAGCAGGAGGAGGGCAGAAAAGTGTCACTGGTCGGCAGCATCCATTTTGTGCTGTATGGGTTGAGAAGGCTGGCACCGGTAAGACCAGTGACCCCATGAACCTTGCTTCAGAAGGGTGGAATCATACCTCCACACCAGTTACTGGTGTGGAGGTAGGATTCCAAGGTGTTTGATACCAAACACAATATGTTTCTATGCAGCCGTTTGAGATAGCATTTACCGCGAGATTATAATGCACCTCTACCTGTATGTCCGGCTGAGTCACAGATAACCCGGGCAATTTTCTTCGAAAGCTGCAGAGGGGCTCTGCTCATGCAGAGGCACCCTCTCACATAAAACCCAGCACCCTGCCTTCAGGATTGTTAAGGCCTGCTATAGGGGTGACTTATAAGTTAAGTGTAGTGACTATAGATATACAGACCCTATATCTAATGTAAGTGGTGCAAGCACCATCTTACACAGGCTGCAGTAGCAGACCTCGAGTTCCATTTTGCATGGATTCTCTCGGGGGTGGCATAATACATGCTTCAGCACATGGGAGGCCTCTGGGGTACCTATGCCCTGGGTACATGATGTACCATATGCTAGGGACTGCGTTTTAACCTTCACTGTTTACCACTTACTCTGCCGCACTCGTTTCTTTTTTAGCGCTCTACTTTGCCTGATAGTGTCAATTTCTTTCATTTGGCACCGTTTACCCCGTGATTATCTCAATTAGACCCGCCTCAGTTTGCCCTTTTTCCCCCCTATTCCCGCCGTATTTTCCGCCGTCCCCACTGCCGCATCCACCCTTACCCCTCCCCCTGACCGCCTCGCTCCCGCCTCCCAGTTACTCGTCCCTCCCCCCTCCCTTAAATAATGGAGGCCGCTGCGCGGTCGGCCGAAGGCGCTCTTAAGGCAAGCTAGTCTGCGCCCATCCATGATCCAACCACGGCCAGCGCCAGGACCCCTGGTTCACTGTGGCCTCACCGCTACGACTCGACCACCCTCCACGCACTCAACCCTGGACGACACGCCGACTGCGCTATATCTTCACCGAACAACATGCTTAGGCAGTTCTCGTGCACACCCTGCCGCACATCCTTCACCATCGACGGAGCCCCTGAGACCGCCGTAGAAACACCCGATGCACACCACCAAAACCCTGACCTTCATCCTGCTCAATGTGCGCTCCCTGCACCGAAATGCCATTGAGATCTGGGATCTACTAGACACCCTCTCGTCCGACGTCGCATTCTTCACGGAAACCTGGGCCGACACATCCAGCCCGACCTCGCCACCGCCATCCCTGACAGCTACAAGATCCATAGAAAGGACCGCTCACACCGCCCAGGAGGAGGACTCGCCATCGCACACAAGACGCCCCTCCCCTTCTCCACATCCAGCACGAGTGACCCAGACTTCAACACGGAACACCTCCACTTCCCGATCCAGACGAGCCCCAGGACCACGCTACGCAGCACTCATCTACAGACCACTGGGACCTCACACCCACCACACGTATACCATCGCCGAGCTCGCCGCACCCCACGTCATCACCTCCATGGACTACATTCTACTCGGTGACCTGAACTTCCACCTTAACAACAGCAACGACCCCAACTCCACTGCTCTCTTCGACAACCTCGTCAACCTAGGGTTGAAGCAGCTCCTCAACACACCTACCCACAGAGCGGGCCACACCCTCGACCCCATCTTCGCGGGAGGAACAAATATCTGCTTCCGCCACACCACCCAGCCCTTCTGGACTGACCATCACGGCATCCACTTCACCTTTAACACCACCACTGCAGCACCCAAACCCACCCTACGCCCACCACAAAGGAACTGGAATAAGGTCACAGAGGTACTCCTAAACACCACCCTCCTCCAAGACCCCACCAGTGCGACAACCAACACCAACTCCGGAGCCAAGGAACTCCACCACTGGATTGCCTGCTGAACCGACAAGCACGCACCCCTCCGCCACCCCGCCAAAAATGCCCGCCGAAAGCTGCCAGGTTTACCGCAGAACTTCAAGAAGCCAGAGGCTCCTGCAGACGCCTAGAGAAAACCTGGCTAAACCTGAAAACTACAGAAACACGAAACGACCACAAGAGCACCCTGAAGAAATACCATCAGCGCATAATAGACAGCAAACGGACCTTCATAAGAGACAAAGTCCAGACCAACGCAACCAACACCAAGGAACTGTTCAACGTCATCCAGCAACTCGCAAAACCCACCTGCGAAGCAACGAACGTCACACCTTCCCAGGAACTCTGCAACAAGCTCAGCTCCTACTTCCATCTGAAGATAAAGGCCCTCTACGACAACTATAGCGAACCAACGACGAACACCACCCCCCTACCGACCACTGCCGATAAGCCGACCATCACGTCCTGGGAACCCGCGACTGTCTAATGCATCACAGCTACCATGAAGAAAACCAACTCTGGAGCCCCTACGCACCCCTGCCCACCACACATCTTCCACAGGGCCGCCACAGTCATGGCACCTGAACTGTGACGCACCATCAACGCCTCCCTCAGATACGGCATCTGCCCAGATGACTGGAAACAGGTGGAAGTAAAACCCCATCCTCAAGAAACCATCAGCCGCCCCTACAGACCTGAAAAACTACCGGCCCATCTCGGTCCTCCTCTTTGCGGCCAAAGTCACAGAGACTGGTAAACACCAAACTGACCACCTTCATAGAAGAAAACTTCATCCTGGACGCCTCCCAGTCGGGATTCCGCAGCAACCACAGCACGGAGACCGCTCTCCTCGCCGCCAGTGACAATATCCGCATGCGACTCGACCAGGGGAACACCGCGGCCCTCATCCTTCTAGACCTCTCCATAGCCTTCGACACGGTTTCACATCGCACCCTATACGGCAGATTACATAACGCAGGAATTCAAGGAACCGCTCTCGACTGGATCCAATCCTTCCTCTCCGGCAGAACTCAGAGGATCCGCCGCCCTCCCTTCATCTCCGAGCCCACGGAAATCGACTGAGGAGTACCCCAAGAATCTTTGCTCAGCCCCACGCTCTAACATCTACATGACCCCCCTCGCCGCCATCGTCCAACAGCATGGGCTCAGCATCGTATCCTACGCCGACGACACCCAGCTCATCCTCTCGTTCATGAAGAATCCCGAAGACACCAGACTCTGTTTCCAGGAAGGCATGAAGAACGTGGCAGCCTGGATGAAGGACAGCTGCCTGAAACTAAACTCAGAAAAGACCGCGGTCCTCATCCTCGGTCGCTGCTCCTCCGCCTGGGACAACATCTGGTGACCCTCCGCCCTCGGGAGCCTACCCATCCCTACAGACCATGCTCGGAACCTTGGCATCATCCTGGACTCCTCACTCTCCATGAACCGCCAGACCAACGCCGTCACCTCCACCAGTTTCAACTGCCTTCGACTCCTCTGTAAGACCTTCAAGTAGATCCCCTCTGAATGCAGAAGGACCATCACCCACGCACTCATCACCAGCAGACTAGACTATGGAAACGCCCTCTACGCCGGAATCAACAAAACCCTCCTGCTTAAGACTCCAGACCATCCAGAACACCGCAGCCAGACTCGTCCTCGGGACACCGCGCCATGAGCACATGACCCAACACCTACGAGGCCTCCACTGGCTCTCCGTCTAGAAGAGGGTCACCTTCAAACTCCTCACCCACGCCTTCAAATCCCTACACAACATCGGACCCAAATACCTCAACAAAAGAATATCCTTCCATGTACCCAAGAGGTACCTCCGCTCCGCCGACCTCGCCCTGGCAGAGGTCCCCCGCATCCGCAGACACAGAACTGGAGGGAGAGCTTTCTCCTACATCGCAGCCAAGACCTGGTACCAGCTCCCTATGAACATCAGACGCTCCCTGACCCTGCACATGTTCAGGAAGGACCTCAAGACCTGGCTCTTCGACTGATCCCGGAGCCACACCCACCCCTCAACCCCGCAGCGCCTTGAGACCCTCACGGGTGAGTAGCACGCTATATAAACCCCGATTGGATACTGGGGTACCCTTACAAATCAATCAATCTGGAGTGTACCAAAGTACATGTATTCAAAAACAGTGAGACAGCAAGCAAAAAGTGGGGGTAACCATGAGAAGCAGATCCTACTTTCCTACACTGGGGACCCGATTAGCAGGGACCCAGCACACTTTCAGTCAAAGTTGCACCATATACCAGGCAGAAAGTGTGTGGGGTACTGCAACAGAACCCCATTTTCTCACAAACTCTTATGAAAGTATTTGATATTGTTTTTATTTTGTTTAAATGTGGCATCACCTTTTATATAAGGCTTAGAACCTACAAAAATATGTTTAAATTTTGTTATTTGTGACAGTTGTATTGCTAATCTCTAAATCATGTGGCTATCTTTTATATTCTGCCGCTTTTATGGTCTATGACCTAAATAAAGTAATTTGATGATGATGATGCTTAAGGAGAAATGGACTCTACCAAATTTAGGCCAATCTTCTTCATGGCCATTCTGCTTTGAAAATGAATCGATCACAGACCAGGAAGTATTTCTGCAAAACCAACCAAACTTGCCCCACCTCTTGAAAGCGCTGGCTTCGCGCCAATACCCTGCATTAAGTGATCACATGATCTTTGAGCTGAAGGTTTTCCAGACAGTACCCAACAAAAGTTTACAACCAGTGAGAGCTATACAGAAAGGGACTACTTCCCAACTGCTTTTCCCAACTCATACCCAAGTCCAAAGAATTTGCTATTCACCATATAGGGCTTGGATCTGGAAATGTAGGTTTGAGACTTGTGCTAGGATCTAAGTTTGTAAAATCGCCTATTACTTGGAAAGGAAGAGGGGAGGGAAAATTAAAGCAGGCTGCCACCTTCAGAGAAAAACAAGGTTTTACATGAAGGATGACCTTGTTTCATCAGAAAACCGTAAAAGGGCTGATAGAACATGCATTTTACTTACACTTCTGGCAGATATTATGACCACCAAAATCTAACTTTTAGAGTGAATAACTGTACAGAACAGTATGCATGGGCACGAATCTGGAAGCCATAAGAAAACTCAGTGATAAATTGACATTCTTCTGTAAAGTTCTTAAAACCTAGAGACTAACTGCAGCTTCGATACATATACAAGACCTAATCCTTGAGAAAGATCACGATCTGCACCATGTCCATCTGCTGAGAAGCAACACTAGCTTAAATTGCATGGGTCGTCAATGGCAAAGTCAGATTATACAGCACACACCTGGTCTATAACGGCCTGAACAGCTTCTTGTGAAACATTTTGGAGGGTTATTGAGGTCCGCAGAAGAAGAAGGCATGTCCTCAGGAGAACACCTCACTTTGGGTACTTGACCTTGATTCAGGCAACATTTTTGAGACTTAAGAATGATGGACCTCATTATCTAAAGATAAGTGATCAATAGCCAGGACTGTTTTTTTTTCTTTTCTTTTTTAGGAGTACCTAAAAAGATTACCTTTGTAATCATTCAGTGTTTTTGCAGAGAACGTCTTTCAACACTCTGATTCTGGCCTTAATAAGAGGGCAGACACAGTGAATGCACGCCTTGCATGGATCTTCCACATACAGACGCATTTTCTTTGCAGATTCCTCAATGCTGAAGCAAAGTAGCTCACAGAAATCAAAGTCAAAAGAAGGTAGTTCTCAAATGTAAAGCGTCAGAACAACAAAATTCAGAGAGAAATCAGAAAATCACTTTGTAGAAGGTCAAGAAGAGATCTGGTGGCACTCCCTTTCGCATGATGTGCAATAGGAAATCTGGTGACCTCTAGGAAAGTGGTAAACAGAGTCCGGGCAGGTTTTTGGTTTGAAGTTTAAGCCTTTCTCTTTGGTTAATCAAGTGGCAATGTTTGCAGGCTGTAGGAAGCTGGCTCTGTATATACTATACCAAAGGGAGGTATAGTGTGCACAGAGCCCAGTGGAACCCCAAAGGTAGGCAGAGGTAAAAGTGGTTATCACCTTACTCTCCATTTGTGGTAGTGTGGCCAAACAGTAAGGCTGTATCAGAGAGTAGTGTTAAGACTGAACTCAGACCAATTTTGTTTGTATAAAAATATTAAGTTATTTTACTTCTAGAACCAAGCCAAGCCTGGCCCAGGTAAGTGAAATACATGGTTTGCAAAATATTATGCATTTTTTACAGGTGAATGCAAGTTCAAATGCATTTGTTTGAAATACAGGTAAGTCAAGGTATTGAAATTACTGTACAGATTACTTTTAGTCACTTTTTGATTACTTTTTGGATTACTTTTTCTACGCAGTGGGATATGCCTAGGTATCACCACACTGGGACATTTCCTAGAGAAAAGGTAAGTAAAAACTGTTATGCACACTTGTACTTTTTAAAGTTTCCATACAAATCAACTCCACACTTAAAACATTTTTCAGAGAAAAACAGTCAATAGGTTCCTATGGAGAGAAATTAAGTTAACAGTTACCAGGTAAGTAATCGGTCATTGGGGTTGAGCTTCTGGGGTTAGAACAAGGGTTCCCCCAGGGTAAAGGATGCACTCTTGTTACACCTTCAGCGGAACAAAGGCGTTCAGATGCTGAGGTCCAATGTTATCCAATGGGGGATATGGGGCCTCTGGTTGGTGGCTGCTTACGAGCAGGCGACTGGGTTGTGGGGGTCAAGCTCCTGGTGTTAGGCTCAGGGCAAAGGGGATCTGGTTTAGCACAGAAAGTGCACCCGCAGCGGCGGCTGGGTGCAGGGTGTAGTTTTGGCATCGTGGTGCCCTTTTGTTTCCAATGGGGATTTTTGGTTTTTAGCTGCAGGATCGGTCCAAGAAGAATTCCGGAAGGAACCAACAGCTGGGCCGGTTGGAGGGCTCGGGGACGTAGGTGCACCTCTGGTTGTTTTCTCCAGGGCGCAGGGCGGCTGGATGCAGGGGTGTAAGAAAGTGGGTTTCTGTTGCAGTAACCCTCCCACTTTTTGCCAGACTACTGATGCACTTTCACTTGATGTGCCCTGGGTCCCTACCAATCAGGTTCCCAGGGCCTGTGTTCTTTCCCCAAAACTAACCCAATTGTCATCTCTGGCCACAGGTCAGCCCTTGGTAAATGGTACTACAGGTGACCAGGGAAGACCTCGAAGGGCTGCAGCACTTATTGTGCCACCCTTAGAGGCCCTGTACGTACACCTACACCCACACACACACACACATACTGTCTTAACAGGCTACGTGTTTTGGTGTAGTGCAAAGTGAAGAGTCAACATGGCACACATCCATGTGTGCCATGCCTACAACCCACTGCCCTGTCATAGATCAGGTCACCCCTCTAGCTGGGTGCCCTATGCCAGCGATGAGGGAGAGGGTACAGGTGCATGAGCCCTGTACCCCTTCAGTGTCTAAGTCCATTCTTAGACATTGTAAGTGCAGAGCTGCCATTAAGAGTATATAGTGCTAGAAAACTGTGAGCCCCTCCTTTACTCCCAATAGTCCAGACCAGAGTGACCGGAGCACACCAGGGTGGTAATACAGTGCTGGAGGGAGGCCAATAAGCTACTTGGTTGGGCGGGGATGCCGACATGTAAAACCCCACTATGGGTAGGCGACCCCTTACGTGAAGTAGCAGCCCTTACGGGCTTCAGAGGGTGGAAACTGATAGGTATTGAATATCTTGGGGACGTATGGAGGGGTGACTCTCCCCTCCCCTTTGAGGTCCTTCAGCAGGAATATAATCTAAACCAGACTCAGAATTATCAGTACCTGAGACTGGTCCACGCGCTGCGCACACACACATTCACAGTGGCACTTCCGTCCCAGAGGGCTCCAGGACCCCGTTGTTGAAAAACCAACATTCACAATTTATCGCAAACTGATAAACAACGTACCAGATCCCTGACGATTTTCCGAAAAGCCCGAGTTAAAGACCTGGGGCCGATTGACGAGGAGGAGGAGGAGGAGGAGTGGCAGGAGGCGATTCAGAGCCCCAGAGAAGAGGCGATTCAGAGCCCCAGAGAAATAGCGATGAGCCCCCCGCTTTAGACTGGTTCAACTTAAGATACTGCACCGCACCTACTACCCGCACACTCCCCTCTACACATGGGTCAAGATCACCGATGCGAAGTGTGTTAGGGGATGTCATGGGAAGGGAACCTTCCTGCACATTCTATGGGAATGTCCTGAGATTGCACGGTACTGGTGTGGGGTCACAGATACTATGTCCAGGGTAATGGGAATGACAGTCCCCCTTGATGCGAAGTGGCTACTGTTGATGACCACAACGGACGCTGACTGGTCCAGGTACGAGGGTCTGGGGCTGGCTCTTGCGGCAGGGTTTGCAAAGAGGAACATTGCCAGAAAATGGGGTGTGCCTCTACCTCCAACACTGGAGGTATGGAAACGGGACCTTGACCGATACTAACGCGCTGAAGAAACGGTTTATAAAAGCAGGCGTGGGGGTGCTAAGAAATGGTAAAGAATCTGGGCGCCCTGGCAGAAATATAGGGGGTGAACAGGTAACTGACCCACGCAGGTGTTGTATACCGCCTATCTTTCAGTGAATGTATAATTCTTGCAAAATGGTGTCTGCTTGATTGTGTAACCTTGACTATGCATACTGTGTCTACAGTTCCCTTGAGCTTTGTTAAATAAAAATAAAAAAAATTTTAAAAAAAGAATATATGGTTCTGGGAGCTTGTCATTACGAACTCCACAGTACCACAATGGCTACACTGAAAACTGAGAAGTTTGGTATTAAACGTCTCAGCACATTAAACCCACACTGATGCCAGTGTGGGATTTAATGAAAAATGCATATAGAGGGAATCTTACAGATGCCCCCAGAAAAATGACTAGCCTCTGGTGGGTTCCCTGACTGGTACACACCAGCCTGCCACCACGGACATGTTTCTGTACCCCTAGGTTGGGAGCCATCGCTCCCTGAGCCCAGAAACAAAGCCTTTCCTGGGCGGAGGTGTTCACACATCCCCCAGGCCAGGAAGAGCCATCTCTAGCAGGGAAGTTTCAAAGGCGTGGCAGCTGTACTGTATTTAGGGGGCGTTTTAGGGATCTCGGTCAGTAGTCAATGGGCTACTGATCGTAGGGTGACTACATCTTTGGGGTGCTCACCCCACTTGTGGGAGTAAGCACGATCACTTATTTTGATTGGGGAGTGCCTACCATCTGCAAGATGGTGGGCACTGAAGACACCTCACCTCCCACACCTCAGGGGTGGGGTTGGCAGAGGTGGACACACCTGGGCTGGCTAATTTTTCCGACCTGTCTTCCCACCGAAAAGGAGGGGAGACAGGAAGAGGGCCTGCTCCTGATGGCAGGAGAGGCTGGGGGTCGCATTAAAAAGGCTGCCACGCCTTTGAAGCTCCCCTGCTACAGATGGTTCTTCCTGGCCTGGGGGAGGTGTGAACACCTCCGCCCAGGAAAGGCTTTGTTTCTGGGCTCAGGGAGCGATGGCTCCCCACCCTAGGGGTACAGAAACATGTTCCGTGGTGGCAGGCTGGTGTGCACCAGTCAGGGAACCCACCAGAGCCTAGTCATTTCTCAGGGGGCATCTCTATGTGCATTTTTCAATAAATCCCACACTGGCATCAGTGTGGGTTTAATGTGCTGAGATGTTTGATACCAAACTTCTCAGTAAAGCCATTATGGTGCTTCGTAATGACAAACTCTCAACACCATATACTCTTAATGGCATTACTGCAGACACAAGAATTGACTTAGACACTGCAAGGGGTACAAGGCTCATGCACCTGTACCCTCACCACAGGTATAGTGCACCCAGCTAGAGGGGTAGCTTACCTATGCCAGGGGAGCCATATCGACTCTTCACTTTGTTCTACACCAAAGAGGAGTGTGAGTGAGTGAGTTGTATCCCACACTCTCTAAGGGTGGCACAATAGGTGCTGCAGCCCTTAGTGGCCTTTCCTGACCACAGTGCCCCTGGTACCTTTTACAAGTGACTGGCATGTGGCCAGAGAGGTGCCAATTGGGGACAAAATGTCCAGTTTTGGAGAAAGAACACAGGTCCTGGGAACCTGATTGGCAGGGACCCAGGACACACCAAGTCAAAGTGCATCAGTAGTATGGCTAAAAAAAGGGGGGGGGGGGGTTACTACAACAGAAACCCAGCTCTACACAGACTTCTTCTCGGGCCTTCGTTAGGAGATTTAGAATATATTACTTTTTGAAGGCTACAGTGGGATTGCCAGCTGGACAATGGAGAATGGTTCAAACTAGTGATTTTATGAAAGATCCAATGCTGAAGAACTAATGTAGCTCTTAGTGCAGGCCTTATCTCCACATCACAGCTCCCCTTGATGGCTCACTTTGGCCTGTTGTGGTGAAATAAGTTAGTTTTCAGCTGGGGCTAGTTTATTTCATAATTTCAACTCTATGATGGTTAGGTGTTTGTT
Organism: Triturus cristatus; assembly: GCF_964204655.1. Taxonomy (NCBI): domain Eukaryota; kingdom Metazoa; phylum Chordata; class Amphibia; order Caudata; family Salamandridae; genus Triturus; species Triturus cristatus. The sequence goes on from NC_140588.1 coordinate 926,094,983, forward strand.
GTACTGTATGAGGTAAGCTGGGCCTACTTGTTATATGGTTATTGTTTGTGATACAACAGTTATACCTGGAGCAGAGAAACAGATTTAAACCTAAAATTATCGGGGTGTGGCTTGGCAAGCCATCATGGCGGACGTGTGCTGAGTGACCTCCGTCCAGCCCTACATTAATCCTTCAACATCCTGTCCCTCCGATTACTATTTGTGCCCTACAGAGAGTCAGCGGACCGAGGGTTCTGGCAACATCTACCCGGGCCGAATTTTTGTTAAGCTATTTGGCCTGTGGTGGCAATGTGGCACCTCTGAGGTGGTGAGGCCCGGAGGAGGGGCGGCCTAGCAGCTCAGCAAAAGACCGGGACGTCTAGTTGGACACCGCCTCGCTCAGTGGGCGGAGACTGCCGCGGGCCGCATCGGAGTGTAACCCCGTGGGTGAACATCTCCGATAGGGGATCGGCCGCTGCTCCGAGGCCGTGATCGGCGATAGAGGACCATGCTGCTCGTCGCGGCCGGATCGGGCTGAGGAGGTAAGGAGCGGTGTGCCGAGGCGACTGAGGTGGCAGAGTGTGGGTTAGTGGCCCTCAGGCCCCGGCAGGCGAGTGTGCTCCTCCTCCTGCCAGACGCCCTCACACTGTGGGGCGGCCGTGAGCGAGTGCAGCACCCCAGGGCCTTTTGAGAGCGGGAGCTCTGGCTTTCCGGCCTTGTTCCCCTCCTCCCCTCTACCTGCATATAAACGGGGGTCCGGCGGTGTATTCGAGCTGCAAGGGAGGTTGACGGGGAACCGCAGAGGCCGGGTGAGCTAGTCGGCGAGTCCCTGGGCAGGCTTGGGACTGCTCACTCTACTGTTTCCCTCCCTTAACAGGCTACGAGAGGCGCCCGCCTCGGCGGTCGACCGGGCCGCGCGGGTGTCTCACCTAATCCTGCCCCAGGCCGCGACCTACACGGGCCGGTGGTGGGGTGAGGTCCTGGTGTTTGCCCTTCGAGCGGCAACAGTGATGGCTCTGTGGTTGCCAGCGGTGAGTGCCTTCCCTCCCGCATATAGGCGCCCTCGCATCGGCGGTCAGTCGGGCCACCCGAGCGCCATTGGGACCGCTGGTCAATAAGGGATCGACGCAGAACAGGCCTCCATTATCCTTGCATACTTCAGCCCCCCGGCATCCCACTATATACTCCTGATTGGCGGCCGGGTCGCGGGAGTCTGGTGTAGGGGCTCTCCTTTCCCCCCCTCCCTCTGTTCATTCGGGGCCTATGCTGGGAGAGCCGGAGACAACCATGACGAGAGACAAGGGGGCAGTGGCTCGTTCAAACAAGGTACAATTGACAAATTTACTGGCCTCGGGGCAGTGGCTGGGGCGTCTGGAGGAATCGCAGGGGGCTGTACCAGACAATGCAGCGTTCATAAGAGCCATAACCCAGTCCAGGGACACGTTGGGCGCTAAAATCGGGGCAGTTGGCTCCGACGTCATGCTCTTACGGCAAGATCTGCTCAATGCTGATTCACGCATCACTGAGGCTGAAACCTGCATATCTGGGGTGGAGGAAGATTTTGCCATGCTAAAGAAAAAGATGGCCACCATGGAGACCACTCAACGAGGTCTTGCGATGCGAGTGGAGGACGCCGAAGGGCGGGCCAGGCGCTACAACCTCTGCTTTGTTGGGTTCCCAGAGGGATGTGAGGGGGGGAAACATGGAGCAATTCCTCACACAGTGGCTGGAGGGCTGGCTCCCTCCGGAATCTATGTCCCGCTGTTTCGTGGTGGATCGGGCCCACAGAGGACTTATGCAGAAGCCTCCGCCTGGAGCTCAATCGAGGCCAATCATGGCAAAAATCTTGAATTACCATGATTGTGATGCAATATTGAAGCAGGCCCGGCTCAAGGAGTCCTTGGCTTATGATAATACTCGCATCCTCATTTTCCCTGATTCTACACGGCTGGTGCAGCAACAGTGGCAGTCGTTCCTAGCGGCAAAGGCCCATCTGAGAGACCTTAAGCTTCCATATGCTCTACTTTATCCTGCCTGCCAACGAGCAGTATATCGCTCCAGCACCCGTTTCTTTGACTCACCGGAAGAGGTATTTTACATCGACCGATGAGACTGTGCAAGTGCCAGCCCATATGCCGCCCGGAAGGGAGTCTGACTCTTCGAGTGAGGCGGCTCGAAAGGGACCCCGGCAGCAGGGGCGGGGCACCAGAAGATCGCGATCCCGGCGCCGCTCCCAGTCCTGTGGCGCATCATCCCGGGCTGACTAGGCCTCGGGGCTACAGACATTGGCGGCCTGATTCATGCGCCTGCGAGGGGCTGCGGTGCAGTAAATTGCCTGGTTCTAATCGGAGGGGCCGATTTATGAGCCGGAATCTCTGTTAGACATTTGTTAGCAGAGAGTGCGCCTATGATACATGGGCCGTAAGTTGGGGATCCATTGGTCGGGGTGGGCTGCATTCTCCCGTTGGGGGTTGTGGGTCATACCCGCCGCGAGAGATGCTTCATCGTTTATGAGGTATAGGGTGGGGGGTTTGTTGGGTGGGGGTTGTTTTTGTTCTCTGATCGCACTTCTGTTCACTGACAGTAGGTATTCATACATGCACCACAAGGTGTCCCTTCTTCCTGCATTTGCTGACACTGCCCCAGATGGCCGGTATATCTACTAGGGAGCAGGTGTCCCCGGGTACTCTCCGTATCATTAGCTGGAACGTGCGGGGAGCCTTAGAGAAGAAAAAACGTGGGGCCATACGGTTTGCTTTTAAAAATGGTTCTTTACGTATCCCCTGCATTCTGTGTGTGATTTTAAAAAAGAGGCTTACTTGCACTCATTGCCTTCTCCGCTTTGCCCTGCTGCACTCGGTCCATTAGCCGCATTTTCCCGCTCACAGTAGCGGGACGTGGCTCCACCCCCCCTCCTTCATTTCCGCTACAGGGGGCATTATTAAAACAACACGGGTGCCCGGCCGCACAGCGGATGCGCTGGCGGCGTGCCAAAGGCAAGCCCGTCAGCGTCCGTCCGCGCCAGGCTCGGACCCGGGGCCATGACCCCTGTTTCAGTAAACAGGAATATTTTAATTTACTCCTCCAAACAATTGTTGGACTACCGCACTAATCCACATTCAGATTGTAAGCTTCACAATCCTGAGAAAGCTATTGATTCCTGTTTGGGATGTAATTTAACAGTGCATAAAGGATTATGCGGGTCATCTAATGTTTTAACATTTTCTACTCCCATCAAACAACTAATTAATTCGCAACCGGAAAATAACTCACCACCTACTATGGAATTCTTCTTTTTCAACATTAACTGTCGCTCACTCCCTAAACATTAGGCTGATGTTCTTGATTTGCTAATGGACAAACAACCGGACTCTATTTTCCACAGAGACATGGCTGAACAACTGCTCTGGTCCGGATATAGCCGCCGCTCTGCCCCCTAATTATGTTATAGTCAGGAAGGATAGGGAGGATAAAAGAGGTGGGGAGATTGCCATAATTTACAAAAATGTATATAGCGGCAAGTTTGTTGGCTTACACGTCAAAGCTGCAGTGTTTAAATTGACTAACGCCATGTGAGAAAGTGGCTCTGTATATACTGTTCCCAAATAGGTACAGGGTGTACAGAGTCCACAATCCCCAAGGGTTTGACAGAGGTTAAAGTTAGATCTAACCTTACTCTCTAAAGTGGTAGCTTGGTCGAGCAGTAAGGCAGTACCAGAGGACAGTGTAAAGCATTTGTTGTACACACTGTCAGCAAATGGTCTCACACACTCAATAACTGAACTCTAGGCCAATGGTTTATATCTAAAAAATATATGCTTGTTTTATTTTAGAACCAACACTTGGAGTTAGAATATACTTTCTCAACAGTAGATGTTTCATATAAATACTTTTGTAATATGCAATAGACTTTAGTAAACAGTTCCAAGTGGTTGCAGTAGGCAACTATTTTTAAACACAACAATACATTGAGCTCAATGGTAAATTCAAGTTATTTGCAACAGGTTACTTTTTAGATTACTTTTGGAATTCCAGGACTGGATCCTAGATTCAGTCCTCGGTCAGTTCTCAGAATCAAGTGATGAAAGTCGACTTAAGTACTGTAATGATTTTTAACTAATATTTAGCTATTTTAAAAGTTGACACTTAGAAAATATTTCAGAGAAAACCGTCAATGATTCCCTATGGAAGAAAATGCAGGTTACAGGTACAGTATGTTCTCGTTACTTTTGTAATCCAGTACTGGGTGCCTAGACTCAGTACTGGGACCTGTATCCAAAACAGATAAGCAATTACGTTTTCAGATATTATACGATTTTTGAAGAATATTTAAAGATAGCAGAAATTGACACAAGAAATTTCACAGAAATGGTTTCCTATGGAAGAAAATTGAGTTAAGGGTTAGTGCAGTTGTAGAGATTTTTCAGAGTCAGTGCTGGGCACCAAGATCCAGCACTGGGAGCTCACCTAAGAACAGGTGAGTAAATTGATTTGTCACTCGGCTGATTTTTGCTGAATATTTGAAGATTTGAAAAGTCCACACTTAGAAGAAATTTCAGGAAAAAGCCAGTCAATGTTACCCTATGAGGAAAATAGAGTTTGCGGTTTAAGGGTAAGTACTCGACTGGCAGAGTTGAGGTTCTGGGCACAGACTCGGCGGGAGGGGGGGGGGGGGGGGGGGGGTCTCCCAGGGTCAGGTAGGTACAGTTGGTTCACCCTCAGCGGCTCTAGGGCGGCCGGGTGCAGAGAGAGTTAAGACCAATGTTATCCTACGAGGGATAGGGGGGGCCTTGTTTGGTGGCTGCTGACTGGCAAGCCACACGGCTGTGGGAGCTGGGCTCCTGGTCACTTACTCAGGGCAAGTGGGGAAGTAGAAAGGAGTAGAGTTTTCACTGCCAGGGCCACTTGGGCGGCTGGGTGCAGAGTGCTTTTCAGCCTTCGGGCGCTGACTGGATTTCAATGGGAAATCTCCGGTTAGGAAAAAGACTGCAAGCTCGGGGACGAAGATTCTTCAGGTGCCACCACCACTTCGAGAGGTAAGTTGGGTAGTTGGAGGATAAGTAGGTACCCCAGGATTGGGCACAGGGGGCCGTGGGGCGCCACGTGCAGAGGTGCCTTTAGGTGTCTGGAAATCTTACCCTCTGTTGATCACGGTTGGGGGGGCATCTGGTTCTGAGGCTGCAGGCTTCTTCAGGAATGTCGAGGGAGGTCCTTGGGTGCCGGACTCGGGGTCACAGTCGTCGTGGGGTCGTCCTCAGGGTCTTTGTTCACTCTGGCACTGGCCAGGCTTGGCTGGTGCAGAGTATGCTGGGTTCGCGGTTCCGGGCTGCTGCCAGGGGTTAGAGATAGGTTTCGAGTAGAGCCTCTACTCATGGGAATCCCAAGGGCTTAGAGCCAAGAGGTAGCCAGGTCCTCCGGGGTTTGTGAGGTTGCTGGCCACAAGAGATGCCGGGTTGGAGCAAGAGCAGTTTCGAGGGTCAACAGGCCGGTAGGGCTGGGGCCAAAGCAGTTGGTGTGTTCCTCTTTTTAGCAGCTGCAGGGCAGATCTTCTTTCTTCTTGCTCTTCTTTGTAGTTTGGAATCTGGGGAAGGAAGGTTCAGGGTGCCCCTAAAATACTAGATTTAGGGGCGTTACAGGTAGGTGTAGGGCAGGGACCAATGGGTCCCTGTTCTGGGGTGGGTACACCCCCTATCCTGTCTCTCCTGTGGGAGGGGGGCAGGAGCCTAGTCCCGATTGGGCAGGGCTTCCCATCTTCAAGATGGCGAGAGCCCGGAGATGTGCTTCACCTCGCCTCCCCCACCTGAGGGGTAGGGCTGGCAGGCTGGCACATCCCCTATCCTTATTTGGGGTTTCCGGCCAAGCTTCCCGCCAGAGTGGGGGGTTGCAGTGGCCTGGGGAAGCTCACAGAGGCGGAATGCCTTTGGAGCTTCCCCGTGCCCATCCTGGGGGAGGAGATTTAGCACATCGCCCAGGATGTGCATTGTTGCAGACCCAGGAGAGCAGGGGCTCTCCTACCCAGGGGTCCAGCAACATGTCTGCCGCGTGGCAGCCTAGGCAGCCTCAGATCAGACGGGGATTGTAGGTTTAGGTTTCAGGGGGCCTCTCTAAAATGCCCTCTGTGGTGCTTTGTACATTAAATCACACACTGGCATCAGTGTGGATTTAACGTGCTGAGCAGTTTGATACCAAACTTCAGTCTTCAGTGCTGCCATTATGGTGCTGTGGAGTTCGTGTTTGACAAGCTCCCTGCACCATATACTCTTAGCTGGCAGCACTGCACTTACAGGACCCAGGAATGGACCTGGGTACTGTAGGGGCCCAGGGCTCCTGCCTCTGTGTCCACACCACTGGCATAGGGCACCCAGCTAGAGGGGTGGCTGATGTATGCCAGGGCAGTGTAGGTTGTGGGCATGGCACACAGGGATGTTTGCCATGTCGACTCTGTTTGGTCTTGTATCCAGACACTCAGCCCCGGGGGGGGGGGGGGGGGGGGTGTCTGTGTGTGTCTGTGTGTGTCTGTGTGTGTCTGTGTGTGTCTGTGTGTGTCTGTGTGTGTCTGTGTGTGTCTGTGTGTGTCTGTGTGTGTCTGTGTGTGTCTGTGTGTTAGGGTACAGGGCCTCTAAGGGTGGCACAATGAGTGCTGCAGCCCTTAGAGGCCTTCCCTGGTCACAAGGCCCTGGGTACCTAGGGTACCATTTACCAGGTGCTGACATGTGGCCAGGGTGTGCCAATTTGGGTTTTGGCTGTTAGGCGGTTTTTAGGGAAGGAACACTGGCCCTGGGCACCTGATTGGCAGGAGCCCAGGGCACAACAAGGAAAAGTGCATCAGCTATTAGGCAAAAACAAAAAGGGGGGGGGGGGTTACTGCAACAGAAACCCACTTTCTTACACGCCACACTTTACTTTCGGGGATATTGGTTTATAGACCCCCCCCGGGCCTGCCGGTTCATGGGTCATAAACTTCCCTGATCTGGTCACCCCCTTCCTGCTCAGATCAGCACATTTTTCAATTCTAGGGGATCTTAATCTCCATCTGGAGGATCCTGCCTGTACCATTAGTAGTACTCTTATTTCAGACTTAACAGCTATCAATATTCTGCTACATAACTCTAGACCTATGCACAAAGCCGGCCACCTATTGGATCCTATATTTTCTAATTTATCCAATATTGAATGTTTTACAGCAATCCCTTTGTGCTGGTCCGACCACTTTTTGGCTGGTTTTAAACTAATGATTTCGGAGAATTCGCATGTGGCGTCTTGTGGTACTCTACAATTACCAAGGAATTGGAAAAAGCTGGACATTTTAACAACCTTCTCTGTAACAATGCCCCTACCTTTAAAAACACAAATTGGATCCGTAAAGCTACAGACAGCTGAGAAAACCAAATGTAAAAAATGTAAAAATATGGAAAGACGGTGGAGAAGGGTCTGTGCACCTGACGCTAAATCTGCTTATCTGCACGCCAAAAGGGAGTATCACTCTCACTGTAGGGCCGCGCGTGCAAACTATGTTTCCTTAACTTTACCCGATAAGAACTGTTCCAAAACATTATTTAAAATGGTAAAAGAATTATCAGGTGCAGCAACTCAGCACACTCTCCTCCCCCCCCCCCCCCATTCGAATGAAACGCAATGTGAAGATCTTGCTCAATTCTTTACTAACAAAGTGGAAGTAATGTATTCCACTTTGACTGGGAATATGTCATCATCCTTCACGTCATTACCGTCCATCCACATCCAATTAATTCGGCCATCTGTTGACAAAGCTCTGCTTGATATAAATACCATTAATAAAATAGATAACTGGTCACTACTTGATAGGACGTCCCTTAAATAGGATCTGGGCCGTATTAAATCGGGTTCCCCTTGTGATCCCCTCCCTATTTCTGTGCTGCAGCAGCTTGATCTGTCAACACTTGCAATTATTATGGCACTCCTAAATACATCTTTAAAGGAATCTCTTGTCCCCCTGGAATGGAAGCATGCAATGGACATCCCATTATTGAAAAAAGCCAATGCTGACCCTACGGTGTCGAACTATCGGCCAATCTCTTTGCTTCCTATATTTTCAAAAATTTTGGAGAGGCATATCAATGGTCAACTGTCTCAGTTAATTGAAAACAACAGGATTCTTCACAATCTGGTTTTCGAACCAGTCATTCTACGGAGACTGCTCTTCTTGGCGTAACCAAAATGTTGCGCCAAAATTTGGATGCAGGCAACACGGTCGCACTTGTCTTATTGGATTTAAGTGCGGCCTTTGACACGGTGTCCCATGCTGTGCTGATAAATGCCTTACAATCCATAGGGGTTACTGGTACTGCAATTAGCTGGTTAACCCCTTTTTCTTACTGGCCGTACGTTTCAGGTCTTCTCTTCTGCAGCAAACTCCAAGATTCACTCATCCCCGTGCGGAGTCCCCCAGGGGTCCATCCTTAGTCCTTTGTTGTTTAACAATTATGTTAGACCCCTGGCAACGATCGTTGAAGAGGCTGGGTTGTCGTTATTTTCATACGCTGACGACACTCAGATTATTTTTTCACTTTCTGCAGGGAAAAATTCAAAGCCTTCTGCTCTTCGGGCTCGGCTGAGCAAAGTGGCATCTTGGATGCATGCCAATTTTCTCAAGCTGAATGGTGAAAAAAATGGAGGTCTTGGTACTGGGGAAAGAAAGAACTCAGGGGTCCACTACATTGGCCCACATAAATGAGTGCAGTACCGCAGCCTTCCCATCATGTTCGCAACCTTGACTTTATTATTGACGACTCACTATCTATGCGTCAACAAGCCATGAAGGTTGCTGCAACATGCTTCACCATTCTGAAGTGGCCGAGAAAAATCTGGTGGATGCTTCCTAGCCCTACTCAGAGAACCGTAGTCCAGGCTCTTGTTACATCTAGACTGGACTACGGTAACATCCTCTATCTTGGAGCTAATAAAGATGTGATACGAAAGCTACAGAGAGTACACAACTCCGCGGCCAGACTGCTTTGCCGAACTCCTAGAACAGCTTCTATTTCCGCTTCCTTGAGGGACCTTCAGTGGTTAAGAGTTGAAAATCGGATTAAGTTTAAAGCTCTGAACTATATGTTCAGAATTAAGCACACCATGGCTCCCATGTATGTGCAAAATCTAGTCCATCTCTATTTGCCTTCACGTACTCTCAGATCTACTACTCCGGCTAAATTTCAGGTGCCAAAGATCAGACTATCCCGTATGGGTGGCCGTTCTTCCTCCTATTTGGGCCCTGTTCTGTGGAATGCTCTTCCGTTGTCTCTTCGCACACAAATGAATGTTAAACTTTTTCGTAAGTCACGTAAAACCTGGCTTTTTATTCAGTAAGTTTTACTCCCCTATCTCTTGTTGTTTCCGCCAGGCGCCAGGAAACCCTTTTGGGTAGCTGTTGAGCCTAGATACAATTTTAAACAACATAACATGTTGCAGGAAACGCATCTCATGGGAATGAAGGCCCTCTGTTTACAGCGATATGGGCATAAGCATGTGTTCCATTCTGGCTTTGCAAGGGATTCACGGGGGGTGGCAATCCTGATACACTGCAGGGTCCCCTATACACACATCAAACAGTGGACAGACACTCAGGGGCGGTACCTATTCCTCCGGGGCAGGGTCGGGGAGGATACGTTGGTGCTGGGTAGTGTATATGCTCCCCCCCCCACCCCCGCTGCAGTTGAATCTGGTGGAACGCCTCATGACCCTTTGGGCGGATATGCCGGCTGGTTTATCCGTCGTTGGCGGGGAATGGAACAATGTGATGGATATGGCCAGTGATCGTTGGAGGGCTGGGGTCGGTTCGGAGGGTGGTCGTACCACGAAGCTGCACTCCTTAGTGACAGTACTTGATTGGGTAGATGCATGGCGGCGACTCCACCGAAATGATCCGGAGTACACGTATCTCTCTGCGGTCCACGACTCCTATTCCAGACTGGATTACCTTTATGTTCCCCGGTGGGTAGGGTGGTTGCGGTGGAGATTCTTCCGCGGGGCCTGTCCGAACACTCCCAGGCAGCCCTCACTATGCAAATAAGGCGGATGAAGCAGCAGTTTTGGTGGCGCCTCTCGGTGTGGCATCTGCAAAATGATGTGTATAGAGAACACATGAGCTGCGCGATCGATCAATACTTGACAGTTAATGTGGGGTCAGTATCCAAGGCCGGGTTACTATGGGAGGCAATGAAACCTACGCTGAGGGGGGGCGGATATTTCCTGGTGCGCGGCGGCACGTAGGGCGCGTAGGGAAGAGATGCTGCAGGTGGAGGCAGGCATAGTGGGTCTTGAACGTAGGAGCCAGGAGGCGGCCAGGTTAGAAGGCAACTGCTGATTGCCCAACAGAACTATGCCGCACTTTTACTAGATGAGGCCCGCCAAGCCTGGTGGGCAACGTGTTGTAGGGTATATCAGTGGAGAGATAAACCCAGCAAGATGCTACATCAACTCTGCCAAGGAATATTTCATTCTCAGGCCCTCCCGGGTATATTGGGCTCGGCAGGTGAACCGCTCACAGACCCGCTGGCCCTGGCGGAGAGTTTTGCCACATATTATACAGATCTGTATGCCCCTAGGGAATGCCTACGCCCAAGGCCCTATCGGACGAATTGGAGCAGCCCCTAACAGACGAGGAGCTGGGCACCGCGCTGGGAGAGCTTAACTCCGGGAAGGAGCCGGGTCCCAATGGGTTTCCCAGTGAATTTTTTAAACACTACTTCATGCAGTTGGGTCCTCACTATCAATCGGTAGTAGAGGAGGCGCGAGAACAGGGCTCTCTCCCTCCAGATTGCAGACATGTGGAGGTGGTGGTTTTTCACAAGCCGGGCAGACCCCCCAGCACGCATCGTATCGCTCCATCTCTCTCCTAAAAGCGGAGGCTAAAATTCTGGCTAAGGCCCTAGCGAATTGCCTTCTACCTTACATTACTGCTCTGGTCCACCCTGACCAGGCAGGATTTATGCCACAGAGGACGACCAGACATAATATCCGGCGGGTGCATGTGGCAGTGGCGGCCATACGGCAGCTAGGTGAACTCGCGGCGCTATTATTGGCTGACATGGATAGATTGCCTTAGCTGGGTGTATTTATTTGCATTATTACAGAGACTTAACCTTGGACCGCGATTCCTTTCCTATTCAACTCTCCTATACACTGACCTAACAGCGTCAGTACGGGTAGCTGGTGCAACCTCTTCCACGTTCTCCATCGGGCGGGGCACGAGACAGGGCTGCCCCCTTTCCCCTTATTTATTTGCCCTGGCTATGCAGCCTCTGGCTGCATGGGTGCGAATCGGCGCACAGGTACGGGGTTTCGAATGGGCGCAGGGACTATCAGACAGGATTGCATCATATGTTGATGACGTCCTTTTCTTTCTTACAAATGTGTACAGGACGGGGCCACGTTTACTGCACATCATACAGATTTTTGGGGAGACATCTGGACTGTACAAGAATCCCCTTAAGTCCATGTTGTGGATGCTTGGGGATCGGACAGGCGTAGGTTTGTGGGTCACTTCGGTCCAGGTGGCAATAGGGGGACTTAATTATCTGGGAGTGTTCATGTTGGATGTGCCCACTGTCTCCTGGGAACGTAACCTGGTTCCGGTGTGGGAACGAGTGCGTGATGATCTCAAGTCCTGGTACTGTATGCCCCTGTCTATATATGGCAGAACGGCCATATTTAAGATGGTGGCACTTCCTCGGCTCCTCTAACAACTGCAGAACCACCCCTACCAGATTCCACCCAGATGGTTCCGACAAGTAAATGCGGCCCTCGGGCAGTTCCTATGGGAAGGGGGCAAGGTGCGTGTGGCCTTGCGGACGTGCTTTTTGTCCACTTACTGTGGGGGACTAGCATCCTCTGACTTATACTCGTACTATCAAGCCTCACACCTGCTAGTCTTAAATGAATGGTGGTATGGCAATAGGGAAGATCCGGCATACGTGGTCGAGCAACGCTTCATGGGAGATTGCTCTCTGCATACGATGCTATATTCAGCACCATTGCGGAACTCGCTGCAGTCGGTGACTAGGGTCGTCTTTCAGGTCTGGAGGCAGGCGCTGCGAAGGATGGGGTGGTGGAATATACTAACTCGGGAAACTCACCTCTGGAACAACGGGCGCCTGCCACATCTGGCGGCCCTGCAGGGATTTAAGGGGTAGGATAACATAGGCATTTCAGTCTTGGGGGATGTTATGAAGGGACTGGCAGTGAAATCGTTTCAGGACCTCCAGAAGGAATTCCACATGCCGCAGTCCTAATTCTACCGTTATCTTCAATTTCGACACGCTTTGTCCCCTAGCCTGGAGGGCTTAGAGTCCTTGCTGGAGTTCAGCCCACTGGAGGCAAAAGTTTATGGGAGACCTACAGGACCACAAAACCTCCAAGATCTATCAATCCCTTGTTACCCAATGCTCCTCTACGCTACAGAAACTCCGGGAGGATTGGGAGGGCGATGTGGGTCCCTTAGATGAGGAGGATTGGACAGAGGCCCTAGCTGCTCCATGGGGGGCGGCCATAGCAATACGACTTCGCCTCGTCCAATTTAAATATCTGCATAGGGTCTACTTTACACGGGTACGTTTGTGGAGGGCAGGGCTGATTGCTTCTCCTGTGAGTCTTCGATGCAATCAGGAGGAGGGTACACTTCTACACAGAGTCTAGCACGGTCTCTCCTTAGATCGTTTCTGGAGGGGGGGGGGTGGTTTCAATTGTCTATCAGAGGTGCTGGGTTGGAATCTCCCTCGCTCGCCGAGGCTTGCTCTGCTGCTTATCATGGAGGGGATAGGAGGCAACATTTATAAACGACATTTAATGCTGTTGGGCCTTACCCTGGCGAAGAGAGACATAGCTAGGGCGTGGAAGGCACCAAGGGCACCTTCAGTAGCTGCGTGGAAGAATGGTCTGGACTTTTGTATGGGACAGGAGAAGCCCATCTTCATTGCCAAGGGGTGCCCACACAAACATTTCAAGATCTGGAAACGGTGGGCAGACTATCGTGGACTGCTATTGGAACCGGCCGTAGTGACCGGGGATCACCCTCTGAGGTGACACCAACTTTAATGCTGGGATCCGAGGAAAACCGTGCGATGGGATGTTCCGATGGGCAGACCCTTTGCTGTAACCAAATGATCCGGTTAGGTTGTGGGTGTATAGTGCAATCCGGGGGGGGGGGGACGGGGGAGTTGGATTTCATTTGCATTACGATTATATCTCGTGTTTTAAATTGAAATGTCAAAGTAAATTTTTCCTGCATAATATGTGTAACATGACAAATAAATTGTGTTTATAAAAAAACAAAACTACAATTATCAATAACTTGATTTATCAGTTATAGATAATGTCGAAATAAAATAAAGAGCAGGTTCCTTCTGAACCTTAGCCTCTCTAATTCATATTGGAGCATTACCGTTTTGGGTGGCAGCTGGCAACTGTAGCCTCAGAATTTTATTTCCTTACAGCTGAAGAATACTGGCGAGATGCTAGCTATCGATAGACGTCTGTAGCTCTACTGTACTTAAGCCTCTGCAGGGATGAATATAATTGAGTCAAACAATGAAATTCAGGAAAGTCAGTCGCACTGAGAAGCTGCAAACTCTAGTCTCTGAACTCTTTCAGATCCACTGCGCGCAGAAGACTCCGGACAAATTCTTCAAGCAGGTAGGCTCCTCTCCTAAGGGGAACAAATGTACCCCGGGAACCTGGGTCGGATATGATTTCCATTAAACTAAAAAATTCAATATGGAAGGGTTCTGCTCTAGTATTTATAGTTTTCGTCTGTCTTCCAGTACCCCACAAGTGCCTCCCAGTTCATCCTTTCAATTCTGAAGACAGACTCCCCTAGTTAACATCAGGTACATGCTTTACAAAAAAACAGAGGCAATGCCCACATGCAGATCCCTAAAAACAAATTAACAAATGAAAGGGACAGCATTCTTCTATCAAAAGGTTTTCCCCAAGTTCTGCCAGCAGTGTGAGCATTTCCAACCAGCTGGTAAAGAGGAAAACCCCAGACAAAGATTTCTTACTTTTTGGTTTTGAAAAAAGTGGTCAGTTATCTTTGAACATTCATAATAACTTTCTCAAATCAGTTATAATGAAGGCTGCTATTCAGAATTTAAGCTGGAGAGACCACAGGAATCACTGTGTGATCCAAATATTCTCACTCCTCAAGCAAGCAAACATGATGATTACTTGCACTATGCAAGACAGCGACAGTCTTAAAAGAAAGATCACATTCAGAATACAGAGCAAAGTCAACTTAATAGAAATTGTGCACAAAAATAATTGGAAGTTTTGTTACAATTCACAAAATCAATATTGAATATTACTTCTAAATGGGGTTGGTCTTACCTATCAAAGACTTGATATTTTCAAGCATTGGTAGACTAGTTATACTTCCAGATATATCCTGGCCAAGTTCAGCAATCAGCTTTGCATATCCTTCATTTTCTTCTCTTAACAAATTGAACTTCTGTTGCTTATAACTGCAATCAGGGAAAATGGTTCAGTTTAGAAATTTAGTATCTACCACTATAAAGAAAAGGCAAAGATGAAAAATGTAGTTCATTCTATTTGACGCTCAACAGACAAAATAAACTATATAAAGGCAGCACTTAACAGCTTAGGCTGAAGAAAAGCCAACAATGAAAGTTTAACAAATAAAGCACATGAGGGGCCTTCAACAGGTAGCTCATGAGCTTACAACTCACTAGCTACCAATACCTTCTGGACTACCATCAAGTTGGTCACAGAGAATAGAATATTACGCAATTCATAAGTTCTAAAGCACTTCCAAGAGACAGCAAGCATCACTAGTTTCAGCCATCCAGATTGACAGTGAGGCAAGACAATGGCAGGGACACACACCAACATTATTACAGAATGTGCAAGATCCGCAACATGATCGATCACAACACAGGAAGCCTTAGTAATTTAGTTACGTTTGGTGTGAGAAGGACGCCAGGAAGGAAGATCAGTGGTATCTGCAGTAATGAGGCTAAAATACTGAACTAGTGCACAATCATCATTGATGAGGGTTAGAGAGAAGATTCTTGTCTGGTGTACCCTCCTGGAAGAGCGTTCATTTCTGGCAATAACCCCTCATGTCTGGGATTTCCCATGGCACTCTGGCCATATATGTGTAATCTCTGGCAGTGGTTGTTACTACTAACAAAGGTGGACTTACCAAAAGCTTCAATATAGTTTAGTCATTATAGGTTTAATCGCAGCTAATCCTTGCGTTATGGGTATCCTTGCCAATAAATGATACCATCACTGTCATAATCATAGTCGTCCTTAGCTTAACGGTATCATTTTACTCAGGTGACTGAGAGGAACGCTGTGGGGTAGGACATTTGTGACGGCACAGTGATTCCACACAAAAATGTGGAAAATGTGGGTTTTATGCAGCTAAATTTGAGCTTCGGAGGGGATTCCAGGTAGGAAAGGTTGGGGGATCCACACAAGCCATACCTCCCTGGACTCCCCTGGGTGTCTAGTTTTCAGAAATGTGTGGGTTTGGTAGGTTTCCCTAGATGGCCGCAAAGCCCAGGGACAAAAACAAAGGTGATCCCCCTTTCAAAAATCAGGTTGTTTTGTGATAGATAGGTGGGCACCTGCGTTTTTGGTCCCGGGTTTGCAGACATCTAGGGGAACCAAAAAAATAGACATTTCTGAAAACTAGACACCTGTGGGAATCCAGGGAGGTGGGGCTTGCGTTGATCCCACAACATTTTCCTTCCAAGAATTAGCTGCAAACCTCAAATTTTGCTAAAAATTCAAATTTTCCACTAATATCTGTGTGGGAAATTTGTGGGATCACTGCATGGCACAAATTTCCTACTACTCAGCATTCCCCTCAGTCTCCCGATAAAAATGATACCGTACTCGAGTGGATGGGCTAAGTGCCTATGACATGGAAGGGCCAAAAACGTGTAGAAATTTAGGGGGGCCCAAAGCGGGTCTAAAAGGACAGTTGGTTTATACGTTTTTCGGCTGATGCTACTTCGGGCATCCACACAAGTGAGGTATCATTTTTCTCAGGAGACCAAGGGGAATGCTGGGAAGTAGGAAAGTTGTGCCTGCACGATGATCCTACAACTTACCCACACAGAAATGTGAGGAAAATTTGACTTTGTAAATAAATTTGAGGTTTGGGGGGATTCTGGGTAAGAAAACGCTGGGGGATCCATGCAGTGCACGCATACCACCATCCACCATTCAAGCGTTCCTACGTATAAATAAAACAACAAAATCCATGGCTCCTAGTGGGCTTTCTGTCCCGTCCCCCTTCCGCCCCCCCTCCCCCCCGGGGGCAGATCAGGAGCTATTGCCCCATCTGCCTCTGGTGGGTGGGGGAGGGGGGGGGTCTAGGCAGTACTTTGGGCCCATTTTGGGCAGCCCCCATCCCTATATTCAATGGAAAAAAAACCCTGGCGTCTAGTGGGCTTTCTACCCCCCCGCAGGGAGGCAGATTGGGGACTACTGCAGGTAGACTAATTTTGATGGTGTGGGTGGGGGAATTGGCGTGCCCATTTTGGGCAGCCCCCACCCCCTAATTGAAGTGAGAGAAAAATTCACTGGTATCTAGTGGGATTTCTGGGGCAGGTTGGGGGCTGCTGAAGGTACCCATTCAATTTAGGGGGAGCAAAGGCACTTGCCCTTGGGGCGATCCCCAAGCAGGGATCCACTAGGGATGGGTACCATTGAAAAGGGGAGATTCTTCCCTTTCCAACGATACCTCTCCTGGCTTTCTACATACTGAGATAGCCCCCTGAGCGCGTAGAAAGCGAAACTGAAATGAGACTCTTGGTTCATTTCAATTTCGGTTTCACTGAAATTATGTCAGGGCGACATGCGCACTGATCGTCATTTCAGGGAAACCAAAGCTATGGCCTCGGGAGCTGGAGGCTGTTGGGGGTGAAAGGGAATCCCTCTGGTGCCTGCACCAGAGGGATTCCAGGTGCCGTCTGACGCACCTAAGGGGTAAATAAATCAAACACAGGAGAAGGTTTCATATAGCACACATCCTGAAGTCATTTCTTTCATAGTCCTTTTTTATGTGATAATGAAGAAAAAGAAGATCACACAATGCTAAGAACTGGGTCACTAGTCCATTTCAAGACTTGGCCCTGGTTCTGGCAAAGCGGAAGATTACGCAACATTGGAAATTCCCAGGGGGGTCCAAAAGTCTCACTTGGAGGGCTGAGCTAGAGACATGGGCGGCCTGCGAAGGGAGGGTATTCCCTTCGAAATGCCAAAAGAGGGATTGGGAAATTGGATCGGGCTCGAGCCTGGGAAGCCCTGGTCAATAACCTGAAGGAGCCTGCATTAGCATAGGGAGATACGACTGATGGGAGTATCCCCACAAGGTATGCCTGAGCCGCATTCAGGGAGGGAGGAGGACACAAGGATTTAGAGAGGGGGATCCTGATGCATTTCAACACTATAGAAAGTGGGGGGGGGGGGGGGGGCGGGGGGGACTGTTGGGTGGAAGGGAGCGGGGGAGCAAACCACAAGGATTATATTTATTCTTCAGGCTCACTACTCTTATTGATACAGGATGACAGCTGGAGATCTGCTAGGTGGGGAGGGAAGAGGGGACTTGGGTGCTAGGGTAGATAAGCGGATGTGTATTAGTTCCAGTACCTTGTCAAATCTACATAACCCTATATCTGTTGCAAAAAAGATCGATACAATGTAACTAATCGTTGAAAACTATTATAGAAATGTAATGTAATAGATATCAAAGATGTTATTTGAAACCCTATTAAAAAGTCTAAAAAAAAAAATGAAGAAAAAGAACAGAAAGTGAAATAAAACAATTGCCTAGGATCACACATTTTGGTCAAGTGGGGAAGCCAGGATTGATCAAATTTTTCTGGTTTCAAATTGTGCACTTCAGTCACTAGATGTACACAGGGACGGCTTTAGCACTGGCGGCGCATAGTGGTATGGAAATAGTTTTTTGGCACCTCAGACCTCTTCCTCGGATTTCCTCACTGCCACTTGCCAAAAGTGTCACTCATCTCTCCATATCCCTGACATACATTACATTTGTTTTAAAGCACTGGTAAAGGCTGGATTTAACTAATCCACTCAGCCATCGAGGTAAAATGCAAATGTGTCCTTTGCAACAGGAATATTAATCCTCTGCCTCTAGACAATACTACAATCTCACTCTTTCTAGCAGAAACACTAATCACAACAGCCGTCTTTACATATTTATTGATGCCTCAAAGGTGGATACACAAGGAACTCTGCAGCAGGTGCTTTTAAATCTTAAGTTATTGCTAAACACAGCGCCCCCTTCCCCATAGGCCAGTGCCCCCCTCCAGGTCAGCACCAGGTGCAGCCGAATCCACCCTAGAGCCGGCCCTGGCTATACATAATTCCCTTCCCCTTACACCTCCCACCACCAACCACCACCCTGCTGGCTTCAATGAGGCCTTCGGTCACACCACAGACCAAACTTAGACCAAACGTTTTGGCCCTTGGGATAATGTTTACGATACCCATTTCTAAAGTAATGGTGGAATCTAAGGACCAGCACACTAGGACAAGCAGAGAGAAAGGGAGATGATAGCACTGACCAACACTAAACTCACTGGTTTGCCCTACAACCTTAAAGAGAAAAGAAATTGATGGGTAGGTTGAATGAACTAATATCAGCCACTGGTAATCACAGACTAGTCGAAGCATTTCACCCATCACATTTTGTTGTGGCACCCCGTAACGGGCCCCATACCCTGCAATGCCACAGACCTGATTCCAAGAAGGCTTGAACTTGTCTAGCGCTGATAGAGTTCTCTTCAGAAGAGACACAATGTGACTGTTTGATCTGAAAGGATGGTCCCTACTGGAGGAGGGCCAAGTCTGGTTTGAATATGGTTGCTTCAGTCTGGCATGGAGCAGTGTGCAAAAAAATTCATGACTAAAATACGGCCCAAGTGACTGCCATTGTAAGCATTCCATGCATCACTTTTTAGTGTTATGCAACACCTTAACGGGGCAACATACTTTCAGGAAGAATTTAGAACAGATGTACTCCTCCCCCCTTCTCATATTCGCAAGCATTATGAGCACAGAAAATAAAATTGGGGGACCAAAGGGCAGGCAAGACATATCATGGAGAGCCAGTAGGGAATCTATCCCAAAGAGGTAAAGTGGTTACTGCTTTTGCTAACTAGGCTTTTGGGGAGGGGTCGTAAAGACATGATTTCTGGTCACGGATAGAGGCCATGGGAAAGTAGAATAGCCGACTAGCTCCCTCTTGTGAAATGTCTGATTATTCATCAGTAACTTGTAGACCTTGACCTCAACAGGTCTCATACACGTAGGAATAGCACCTGTTGTGACTGTCAGTGTGTGTGGATTTACTGCGTTGTGATTGAACTGGTGAGCGATTGAGTCCATTAGATTCCACGTATGTGTGCTGCACTACATTGTGGCTTCTACTGTGCGGGGCTAAAATTCTTCTTTTGGAAAGGTCAAGCCACACGTACACTTCTCATTTCCCCCTCCCCAAACCTAGATGTGCTTTTAAGGCAAAAATATAAGTGGCAAGGTTCCCCATGTTAAAGGTAAACCAATCACTTCTTGTTTATGACGAACATTCTAGGTAACATAGAAGTCCCAGATAGGCCATTACATACCACTTGAGCCTGCTTAAACAGGAATCAACAAGCGAAATACAGCCATATCTAAAAAGGATACTCTACATGACCTCTATGCAAACACCTTCTACGACCGAGTGCCTTGTTTTGAACATGTCATTAACGCAACACATGCCTTGTGACTTGATTTTGCATGCAATATTAAACATTCACAGGCATAGTGAAAGCATACTCACAAAAGTTTTGTCTTGATTTTAACAGATTTCTGATTGAACTGTTGGGACTGCTTGATAAGGCCCAATGATTCCAATGTTTCTGGATCCAGACGTTCCTTTAGGATTGTATCAGAAACCAAGCACTGCAAAACAGAAGAGCAATATTTATAAAAATGAATAGAAACATATGTATATAAGTATCTGTATGAGTATTCATAGACTAAAATAACCACAATCAATATGACTCAAAACACATTAATATCCTAGGATTCTTATTCACATAAGGATGTCAATCAAAAGTCAAACATTCCAACTGGAGTTGGTCATAACAGTATGAAATTACGATGTATCATCACCACCAGGGCCTTTTCAACGCATGCTCTCACCAGACTAAAACACAACCAAGCAAGAGAAACCGCAGAAGAGACTATCTTTGCAGCCAACAGTCCACACCCAAATTAACGCTACGTTTGCCATAAAAGACAAGCATTGGCACAGCCAATAGATCTCGCCTTTGGGGCCTTATAAGTGTTTAGCCAGAGCTATTGACTTTGTCAATGTCTTTAAGCTGTGCTGTAGAGAAGTGTGGCTGCTGTGCAGCTTGCTGAAAAGTTTTAATAAAAAAGCGTCAGAAGAATTTTTGTTACCTTATATATGACCAAGAAGGCATTATGTACAACTGAACGACCATATTAAAAAAAGCATTTACAATAAAACATTTCCCCAGTTTTCTTTTGTTCCTGCAATGCTGGCAACTTGTTTCTGCCTGGCGCGGAGTGATGCTGTGGTGGCGCAGAGAGATGCTATGGTGGCGCCGAGCGATGCTGTTATGTTATATTTAATTTATACAGCGCATGGCTACTTAAAGTGTCCCGGCGCCAACTTCGGAAAAAAAGAGAGAAGCCGAGTGACGCTGCGGTGGCGCCGAGTGACGCTGCGGTGGCGCCGAGTGACGCTGCGGTGGCGCAGAGTGACGCTGCGGTGGCGCAGAGTGACGCTGCGGTGGAGCAGAGTGACGCTGCGGTGGAGCAGAGTGACGCTGCGGTGGAGCAGAGTGACGCTGCGGTGGAGCAGAGTGACGCTGCGGTGGAGCAGAGTGACGCTGCGGTGGAGCAGAGTGACGCTGCGGTGGAGCAGAGTGACGCTGCGGTGGAGCAGAGTGACGCTGCGGTGGAGCAGAGTGACGCTGCGGTGGAGCAGAGTGACGCTGCGGTGGAGCAGAGTGACGCTGCGGTGGAGCAGAGTGACGCTGCGGTGGAGCAGAGTGACGCTGCGGTGGAGCAGAGTGACGCTGCGGTGGAGCAGAGTGACGCTGCGGTGGAGCAGAGTGACGCTGTGCCTGCGTTCTGTGGGCCCCATAACTAAGTCTGTGTAAGTTGCTGAGCTATTAAACATTGTAGCTCCTGGTAGGGTAATTTTCTGAGCTTTCCTATATTATACCTTTTTATATATTTTATATACTTAATTAGATGGCTACCCATTTATGTAACTGATCTATTGATAGCTTGTTCAAAACTGAAACTTGTCATGGTAGGAGAAGGTGAAGTAAATACAGAAGTACATTTAAATGCAATATATTTAAATTATAGAGTATGTAAACAAACTATTCAATTAAATATCCCAGAGACTAGGCTCCAAGCGACACTTTTCTCGTGTGAATGGGTCAGGAAGAAGGGCCGCTCAGCAGGAGCCCCCTTCAGGCTCCGTGCATCCCCCTGAATGGCCTGCTCAGTGGGCTGATCTCATTAATGGCGGAGGGGTGGGGCCCGGCCATCAGGCAAGGTGGACACGGGGGCTTCTGTCTAGGGAGAAAGGAGGGAGTTAACTGAAATGACTTGGATGGATTTATTGGGCAACAAGTAAAAGCCCCGAACAGAGGGGCGGGGAGATGAAAGGAGCAAGGGGAAAGGGAGCAGAGCGGAGGAGATATTGGAGGTGGCACTGAAGAGCGAAATCCATTCAAAGAGGAATTAGAAATGGTGTGGGATGCAGCAAATAGAGGTGGTGACGTCAAGGCAGATAACGAGGGTAGACAGGAAACAGAGCAGCAAGTGGATGGTGCAAAGGGGGTGGGGGTCAGGATGTAATAAGCATTGGCCGCGCGTGAAGTAATGAAGCTTAAATCAAAGCAAGCAAGACACGCGGCTGCGAGACGCGCACTGTGGTGGTGGAGGGGGAGGAGCGTTGAAGCGCGCGCTTGGGAGAGCAAGCAAGAGGAAAGCCAGATGGCGTCTGATCAAGCGATACGAGGAATGCGCGTTACTGTGCGCGTAACCGCACGCTCGAGGCTGTGGTCGGCTTTTTAAAGCCCACTCACTAAATGTCTCGCCAGAGCAGCACATGTGCTGGCTCAGGCGAGACATAATAAAAAGTTTCAGGGATGGACACCACAAATGAAAACACATATGTGGGATGAAAGGGAGGGGGATATGCGTAAGGTGGTAAAATCCTTGCTAAACAGTCACCAAGATAATGCATGGGTCAATGGATTGTGTGGCAGAAAATTCTAGAACCTGATAACATCTATTAATAAATTACACAACTAGAAACACCATGAAATAAACGTGTTTACTAGTTTTTTAAAACAAAAAGGTATCTGCATCAAATTCATGCACAGGATTTATGTGAATAAGTACAGGACACCGTGATTTTTCCTGAAAGATATCGGATTTTAAATGTACACTTCTGACACTGCAATTTTCTCTTTTTCTAAATAGCTCAAATAAGAATCAAAAATTAAAGAGGATTCTTAATAGGATATGGGATTAGATAGGCAGCACCCTTGGTACAGAGTAATTGGAGTATGCCACCTGAATTTAGTCAGAGCCAGTTATTTTTCACAGCTAATACAGAGAAAGTATCTTAACTTCTACCTAACAAATTGATCCCAAGACATTAGAAATGCAACAGGAGGCTGCCCATTGCTTTAAGGTGCAGGCAAACTTTTTAAAACTGTTCAAATATGTTTTTATGCCTTTTACATTATTGTTACTTACTTTGTGTGCAATTGACGTTGAATTGAATGGAGGAGGCATACTTCAAACGATCGGGGCAGGCTCTCTCTACCTGACCCTATCACACAGAAGTCACCGTGAGGAAAAAAGCAGTGCATTTTGGTCAGTGCTTTAGCTTTCCTGCTCATGGGTGATTATTTAAACAGGCCCGCAGCGCATATCGCATGAGGCTGCCGATTGCCGTAAGGTGCAGGCGAACTCTTTTTAAAACTGTACACATCTGTTTTTATGCCTTTTATTTTATTGTTATTTGCTTACTTTGTGTGCAATTAAATTTGAATTGGGGAGGCATACGTCACACGATCGGGGACATGCTTTCTCTACCTGACCCTACTACACAGGAAGTCATCGTGAGGCTGGAAGCAATGCATTTCGGGGCAGCACTCTAGCTTTCCCGCTCATTGGTGATTTAAACGGGGCCGCGCCGCTGGCACGCCCAAGGCAAGCCCGTCTGCACCTGTCCGCGTCCAGCCATGCTGCCCATTGCTTGCCCGGTGGTCGAATCTGTTGGCCCAGGGAACAACTACTCCACATGGATATTAGGGACTGGGATTACACTTTCAAACTAGACTGCGTGGGGTCGAACCAACACACGAACTGCAGCGTCTGCTCATATTCTTATGCCAGGTTTCCAGCGTTTCAAGGACGCACCTTTCACGAACCCCGCCCTCACCAATCAGGCCCGGACCCACTCCTACCCCATAAGGGCCTGCCTGATTAACTGCCAATCCCTCTGTGACGAGGAGGACCAGAAGGAACACCAGGAGGACCCCGGGGGCACCAGGCCGTCTCAGCCTGTGCTGACTCTGCTGACAGCTGAGGGGCGGAGCATGGTCGACCTAAAAAGGCCGGAAAGGATGCAGGAGCGCGATACGCCGAGGAAGCGATGAGCCGAGCGAGGAGAGACAGAGCGAGGAAGACGAGAAAGCGCCGAGAGAACAGGCCACAGAGGCGGAATCGGAGAAGGAACGGGATGGAACGAGGAGACCCGAAGCAGCACCGGGACGTGCCCTGAGGAAGGACCCGAGGACGAGGCGGCCGGGACCCTTTCACCAGGCCCCGGCTTCAGGCAAGTTGTTGGGAAGACCGGGCGGACTCTGGTGGGCTGGTGGCACGCCCAGTCGTCCTTCTCGGGCCTGTAGGAAACCACACACGTAGCCTGGGAGCAAGGGAACACGCTGGGGAACGGGCGGGCTGGAAACCACCTCCAACGGGATTGCCCTGACTAAAAGGACCCGGGGACGGTAGAGAGGCCTAGTGTAACTGGGAAAAGGGGGCTGGTGCTTGAACAAACACCGGGCTCAAGAGGGAGCTGCAGCGAAACCAGGAGAAGGGGGGGGGGGGGGGGGTAGCAGAGAATAGAGAAAAAGTATTAACCGCCTCGTTTTCATTTATTTTCCGAGGGGACGACCAGCAGGACCACGCCCAAGGAGAGAGAAGCGGCAAAGACGTCCATGAGGGGAAGAAACCGGACACTTCAAGAGACATTATAAGCACCACCAAGTACCTCTTCCCCCTTACTCTGCAACCCCGATCCCGTACCAGTGAGAATACAATAAAAAGCACATACTCAGTAGTCCCGCGCCTCGTCTGATCTGTGGGGGAGGGGCGTGCCAGTGGTGTCAGAAGTGGGATTAGTCCCCGAACCACCACACCCACATACAAAGGACCATTCTGTTTTTGGACACGAAACGAACCCACAGGACGTAATGTCACAGCCCATAGGCCTGAATGAGATGCTTGCGCAACTGGCCGAGGGACAGCACCATCTGCAGCTGATCGTAGAGGCCCAGTCAACGGAAGCCAAAAAGGACAGAGAATTTACAGGAGGCCCTGCAAGCCCAGGCGGGTCTCATGGCACAAAACCAGGCGGTCCAAGACACGGCCATCCAAAAACTGACCGATACAATCGCCAGCACCAAGGTACACCCTAACGTTCCCAGCTTGGTGCTACAAAAGTAGCAAACAGGCGAAGATCCGGACTTCTTTTTTACGAATTTCGAATGGGTGGCGAGCACGGCCCAATGGCCCGTGAAACGGTGGGGCCAGTACATCGCCCTGTTGTTGTCAGGTGAGCTGCAAACAGCTTATCAAGCAGCTAACCCGTCTGGTACCACGCCTTACGAAACCATCAAAAAAACCATCCTGGAACGTCTTGGGTGTGACCAAGAGCAGTACCGCAACAGGTTCAGAAAGGAGAAATGGCAGCCACAAGATAATTCACGAGCATTCTTCTATAGCATTCAGGAACACGATGGCTCCAACCCCATAACTGTACCAAGGACGAGATAGTCGAAAAAGTCCTTTTGGAACAATATATTGAGAGTCTCCCCGTGACAACCTGGACCTGGGCAAAACAACATCCCAACTTAACCGTGCCCCATGCCATAGAAATAGCCTGTGCCCACCAAAGGACCCCAGAGGCCCGACCCTTCACGCCCAGAATCCCCACCTGGAGCTCCTGGCCCTGTACCCCCACCCCCATGTCCTCTTATTGATCCCAGGTTCTTACCCCGACCAGGAGGGAAAGAAGGCAGTCAGGGGCCCCAATGTTTTAACTGTGCCGAATTGGGCCACATTTCCCGCAAAAACCCGCTTCTGTTGAACCCATAGAAGTGGGGTACACTAGGGGCAGAGTCCTATGGGCCGGGGAGGCCAAGGAGGCGTACCATCTGACTCATGGTGAACACCGCTACCCAGGTCCTTATTGACTCAGGGTGCCGCCATTTCGTAATCTCAGAGGAACGGGTACAGGCACACCAGTGGCAAGAGGGAGAGGGAGTATCCATTACTTGTGTTCATAGGGACCAAAAACACTACCCCGTAGCTGTAGTGACCCTAGGGATCAGGGAACAAACTGGTCTGATCCGGGTTGGGGTCATCCCACGCCTAGTCGAGGACATGATCGTAGACACAGACTATGGCGGATTCTCCGCTCTGCTGTCCAGGGCGATAGAGGAAAGGGAGACCCAGCGATGGCTGACCGAAGCCCTGCTGTCGAATGCAGCGATAAAACCGGGTGTGTATAAAAGAAGGAAAACACGCTGAGAGAAGAGAGAACAAAACAGGACAGTAGTGTTGAATGGCCAAGCAAACGCTCCTTCTACCCCCTCAGGTACAGACTGAGAACTAAGACCCACAGGCAGCTTTAGGGCCGAACAGAAAGAGGATCCAGCGCTGGGACACGCATGGGCCAGAGCCGTAGCAGACGACGATGACCAGGTAGGCCCCTGTTTTGTCGTATCCAAGGGGTTGCTATACAGAAAGATAATAAAGCCAGACAAAATCCTCCGACAGCTCCTGGTCTCCCTCCCGTTTCGTAACCAGGTCCTCTAGCACATAACCAGGCGAGCGAGGGCCATTAAGGAAGAGAAAAAATAGACGAATACCTTCTACGGCGGTTTTACTGGCCGGGGGTCTTCTCCGACATAAGGAGGTACTGCGCTGCCTGCGCAAGGTGCCAACTGACCAACCCACCCCATACACCCAAAGCGCCTTTATACCCTCTTCCGTTAATCGAGGTTCCCTTCTCCCGGGTGGGGATGGACCTGGTTGGTCCCCTTGTCACCTCGGCTCGAGGCTATCAGTATATCTTGGTCCTGGTCGACTACGCCACCCGTTACCCGGAGGCCATCCCCCCACCAGCATGTCCACAAACAGCGTTGCCCAGGCCATGCTAGCCTTTTTCAGTAGGGAGGGATTCCCAAAAGAGCTTCTCACTGACCAAGGGACCCCGTTTATGTCAAAACTTATGGCCCAAATCTGTTCCCTGCTAGGGGTACATCAGTTTCGCACCTCTGTCTACCACCCCCAAAACAGACGGCCTTGTAGAAAAGTACAACCAAACCATAAAAACTATACTGAAGAAAATAGTTTCAGAGACCGGGAGGGACTGGGATAGACAACTACCACTGACGTTATTTGCTATTAGAACGCATACCCAGTCCTCTACCGGGTTTAGTCCCTTTGAATTGGTGTTTGGGAGGAAGCCCAGAACATTAGTAGACATGACAGCCGAGAGGTGGGAAGAAGAGGAGGATGAAAGCAGGACACTGCTGGAATACGCAACACTACTAAGGGACAGACTTTCCACTCTCTGGGACAGGGTAAGGCACAATCTAGACGCAGCCCAACAAAAACAGAAGAAAACATACGATAGACAGGCCGTTCTCAGACAGTTCACGGTAGGAGACAGGGTCTTACTCCTCCTCCCCTCTTCCGACAACAAGCTCCTGGCCCACTGGCAAGGCCCTTATGTTGTGCTCGCACAAGTCACAACCGTCACCTACAGGATAGCCGTACCCCACTCAGGAAGACAGGGACAGATATACCATGTCAACCTTTTGAAGAGATGGACTGATGACCCAGATAAAACACCACAAGCCCCCACGAACCTTTTCATCACTGACAGCAAACCCTTGGAGATCCCCTTCCCACAGGTGGGTGGCACAAAGGGAATTAGAGACGTCCCCAGGGGCTCCTGCTTAACACCAGAACTAAGTACCGACCTTCAGACCCTCCTCAGTACCTACCGTGATAGGTTTTCGGCCATGCCAGGGAAAACCCCCCTTTATCAACACGACATAGTAACAGACGGGGCTTGCCCCATCAGACAAAGACCATATAGGATCCCCGAAGCAAGACGACAAGTAGTGGAGAAGGAGGTGGCTGACATGCTTGAGAACGGGATTATTGAGCCTTCCCATAGTCCCTGGTGTTCCCCTATCGTATTGGTCCCAAAACCCAACGGCACGTACGCTTTTGCGTGGACTTTAGGCGCCTAAACAGCGTGTCCCGTTTTGACTCGTACCCCATGCCCCGTGTTGACGAAATGATAGACAAACTAGGGACCGCCCGATACATTACCACGCTGGACCTGACCAAGGGGTACTGGCAGATAGCACTCACTCCCAGCACTCAGGAGAAAACAGCCTTCGCCACCCCCTCGGGCTTATATCACTTCCGGGTCCTCCTTTTCGGGCTACATGGACCCCTGCCACCTTCCAGCGACTCATGGATATTGTGCTTAGACCCCACCACAAATACGCAGCCGTATACTTAGACGACAGTCATTTTCAGTACCACCTGGGAGGAGCACCTCAGACACCTCCAAGCCGTCTTTACCAGCCTCCGGGAGGCTGGTCTGACCGCCAACCCTGAGAAATGCATGCTAGCAACCGATAACGTCCGTTATCTAGGGTACCACATACAGGAAGGACAGACCAGACCCCAGATAGACAAAGTCAACGCCATCTCAGCACTAGAAAAACCGTCCACGAAAAAAGGCATTAGGGCATTCCTGGGGCTGGTGGGCTACTACAGGAGGTTCATTCCCCATTTCGCTGAGGAAGTGGCCCCTCTTACGGACATGCTGAAAAAGACAGCCCCCAACTCAATCAGCACATGGACTCTGAGACAAGCCCTCAGCTTTGAGCGCCTCAAAACGAAACTGTGTAATAACCCTGTGCTCATATGTCCAGACTTCAAGATCCCTTTCACACTACAGACGGATGCCTCAACCAGCGGTCTGGTGGCAGTCCTCTCACAGACTGCCTCGTCGGGCAAGCCCCACCCCATAGTCTACCTCAGCTGCAAGCTTGTACCCAGGGAAGTTAATTACTAAACCATAGAAAAGGAATGTTAAACCATCCGATGGGCGGTCCAAGCCCGACAATAATATTTACTGGGTCGTCCGTTCACCCTCCTGACTGATCAAGCCACGTTAGTCTGGTTGGCGAGGCACAAAGACACCAACCCCCGTATCCTCCGGTGGTTCTTAGCTTTACAACCTTTTACCTCCCAGGTGTCCCATCGACCGGGGGTGTTACAGACAAACATGGACTTCCGCTCCCGCAGCCCGGTCTCTACATGGCCCGATCGGCCATGCCAGGAGGGGAGGTACTGTGACGAGGAGGACCACAAGGAACACCAGGAGGACCCCGGGGGCACCAGGCCGTCTCAGCCTGTGCTGACTCTGCTGAAGGCTATGGGGCGGAGCATGGTCGACCTAAAAAGGCCGGAAACGGATGCAGGTGGCGCGAGGAGTCGAGCGAGGAAACAGTGCGAGGAAGACGAGAAAGCGCCGAGAGAACAGGCCACAGAGGCGGAACCGGAGAAGGAGCGGGACGGCAATGCAGAGACCCGAAGCAGCACCGGGACGTGCCCAGAGGAAGAACCCGAGGTCGAGGCAGCCGGGACCCTTTTACCGGGCCCCGGCTTCAGGCAAGTTGTTGGGAAGACCGGGCGGACTCTGGTGGGCTGGTGGCACGCCCAGTCGGCCTTCATGGGCCTGTAGGAAACCACACACGTAGCCTGGGAGCAAGGGAACACGCTGGGGAACGGGCGGGCTGGAAAGCACCTCCAACGGGATTGCCCCGACTAAAAGGACCCGGGGACGGTAGAAAGGCCTAGTGTAACTGGGAAAAGGGGGCTGGTGCTTGAACAAACACCGGGCTCAAGAGGGAGCTGCAGCGAAACCAGGAAGGGGGGGGGGGGGGGGGTAGCAGAGAACAGAGAAGAGTATTAACCGCCTTGTTTTCATTTCTTTTCCGAGGGGACGACCGGCAGGACCACGCCCGCGGGGAGAGAAGTGGCAAAGACGTCCGCGAGGGGAAGAAACCGGACACTTCAAGAGACAAGCACCACCAAGAACCTCTTCCCCCTTACTCTGCAACCCCGATTCCGAACCTGTGAGAATACAATAAAAAGCATACTCAGTAGTCCTGCGCCTCGTCTGATCTGTGGGGGCGGGGCGTGATACCCTCCCTAGACACTCTGATGATATCTGCCTCTCCTTGAAGGCACACTCGTGGGATTTAATGTTAAAGTGTGATTTTAACATCCATATGAACAATAATTGCACAAAAGCTAGTCAATTGGCCGTAACGTTAGATGGACTCAACCTGACACAGCTGGTCAATGGCCCTACACATGCTGCTGGCCATACTCTGGACCTCATTTTTTTAATGATCCTAACTTGAGAGCAGTGCCCCCCTTACCCTCACTTGGTCAGACCACTTTTTAATACCACTTAGCCTGTAGCTGAACTACCTCATTTCCAGACCACATCAAGTCCTAGAGAAAAGGAGAATGTGGCGCAATGTCACCAGAAATAGTACGACATCCACACTCTCAACGACACCACATTGTCTGGTAACCCTGATGAAGACTCAGTAAACTTTAACAGCTGGATGTCTAAGGCCTTAGACATTGTTGTCCCCTTCAGATTAGTCACTTCCACTAGGAAGAAACCAATCTGCCCCATGGTTCTCCCCCAAACTCCGTGAGGAGACAAATTGGAGCGCTTCTGGAGACAATCCTACGACCCCGCTGACAACCTGGCTTACAGAAAAGCCTTAAAAAAAAATAAAAAAAAAAAAATCACAAATTCAAGCGCAACACTATGAGGGACTACTTCACCAATGAGATCAGACAGGAAATTCAGCAAAAACACTTCAAAAATTTTCCAGGATTTTACTACACCTGCTGCCATTGCCAGCACGGAACTCCAAACACCTCCTTTTGTACTGGACTGTCTGACTTTTTCCAAGACAAAATCCAAGTTATCTAAACCACCTTCACTTCCACCCAGACTACCTTACAGCCCACTGTCTCGCTCGACAATGGTGTGCTGAACAAATTCCGTCCCGTCTCTTGATGCTTCCTTGCAAAAACTATTAACTTGCAAATCTGGGTCGCCGGGCGATACCTGCCCAGCCCAGTTTTTTAAACACTTGGCACCATGTATTAACGCCCCGCAAAATCCGATCTGGGACACCTCTGAGCTCAAGAATTTTCCCAGCAGGGTGATAACAGGCTTACCTCCTAACTGTAGGAAGCTGGTTCTATATATAATATAGCAAAATGAGGTATAGTGTGCACAGAGTCCAGTGGAACCCCAAAAGTAGGCAGGGGTAAACTTAGATAGAACCTTACTCTCTATTTGTGGTAGTATGGTCCAGCAGTAAGGCAGTATCAGAGGACAGCGTTAAGCATTTGTTGTACACACTCAATCAACAAATGAATTCACACACTCAAGAATTGAACTCTTGGCCAATTGAAAAAGTTATTTACCTTCGGAAATGATTTTTCTGGTGGATACATTATCTGCCTGGGGGATTCCTCACCCTCTGAATACCCCCTGCACCAGCATTCCGCGGAAATGTTTTCCTAGCTCTCCCACGTCGACGAGGACGTAATAATGCTACGGCTCTGGTGACGTCGCGCCTACGCATGTCGTCACCAGAGCCATAAAAGGACCTCGTCGGCGTGATGACCTCAGTCCCACCCATTTTTTCACTGCCACCGAGGCAGACGGACGGACACATTTTCACATATACATACATATACATGCACACACACACACACACACACACACACACACACAAATGCATAACCAAAAAAGGCTTGGAGAAATAGCAACAGATTAAGCATTTCCCACTATTAAAACATAAGTCATATTTAACAACACTCATGATAAACAGTTAAAGCATCTATCTTGGTAGAAGCAGGTGGACAACGGGGAGGCAGGTGGGACAGTGAGGAATCCACAGGCAGATATTGTATCCACCAGATAAAGCATTACCGAAGGCAAGTAACTTGTTCTTCTGATGTATACTTCTGCCTGTGGATTCCTCACCTTATGAATAGAATCCCAAAGCTGTACCTCACCCGGACCAAAAAAATCTTACAGAGCGAGCAAAATGGCCATCCCTCCTAACCTCCGATTCCAAGCAGCAATGCTTTGCAAAAGCATGGAGGGAGGCCCAAGTTGCTGCTTTACAAATATCAATTAGAGGAACACCTCTAGCCAAAGCAGAAGACGAAGATTTAGCTCTAGTGGAATGAGCTCTGATATCTTCTGGAGGGTCCTTCTTGGCCAAGGCGTAGCAAATCTTGATGCATTAGATAATCCACCTGGAGAGAGTCCGCTTGTGCACAGCCTTGCCTTTCATCTTCCCAACGTAGCCCACAAAGAGCTGATCATCCAGCCTCAGATCACTTGTTCTGTCCAAAAAAAATGCTGATCGCTCTCTTAGTTTCCAAACGATGAAGTCTCTCCTCCTCCTCCTCCTCCTCCTCCTTGGAAGGGTGAGGATAAAAGGTGGGTAAAGTAATGGACTGTCCCATATGGAAAAGGGTAACCACCTTGGGAAGGAAAGCAGCCCTGGTCCATAGAACCAACGTTTCTGCATGAATGGTCAAGAATGGAGGCTTCGAACTAAGAGCCTGAAGCTCACTTACCCTCCTGGCCGAGGTAATGGCAATTAAGAAAAACAATTTAAAAGAAAGAAGCCTCAAAGGACAAGTATGAAGAGGCTCAAATGGAGAACCCATTACAAAGGTAAGAACGAGATTCAAATCCCACTGAGGCATAATGAAAGGAGTGGGAGGAAACTTTAGTAAGGCCCTTAATGAACCTCATGACAATGGGGGACTTAAACAAAGACGGCTGGTCTGGCAAACATAGAAAAGCCGAAATATAGCCCTTAACAGTAGCCACAGCACATCCCAGCTGGGCCAAGAAAAGTGAAAACTGAAGAAGGTCCGACGAGTGGGCCTTTAAAGGATCAATGGATCTCTCTCAACACCACCTAACGAATCTAGACCACCTGCAAGAGAAAAACAGACTTGGTGGGGTGTCGCCTGGATGATAAAATAACATCCACCACATCTGGCGGGAGAGAGAAGGAACTCAGGTTGCCCCATTCAATCTCCAGGCATGACGGTGTGAGAAAGTGCCATCTTTCTTGCATGGTATGCCCCCACTTTTTGCTGAATTGCTGAATGTACTTTGACTGCGTGTGCCCTGGACTCCTGCCAATCAGGTGCCCAGGGCCTATGTTCCTTCCCTAGACAAAAACCTCAAAACCAAATTGGCAAACCCTGGCCACATGTCAGCCCCTGGTAAGTGGTACCCTAGGTACCCAGGACCTTGTGACCAGGGATGGCCTCCAAGGGCTGCAGCACTCATTGTGCCACCCTTAGAGGCCCTGTACCCTAACACAGACACTGCCCTGGCAGGCTGAGTGTCTGGGTACAAGACAAAACAGAGAGACGACATGGCACACATCCCTGTGTGCCATGCCCACAACCTACACTGCCCTGGCATACCTCAGCCACCCCTCTAGCTGGGTGCCCTATGCCAGTGGTGTGGGCACAGAGGCAGGAGCTATGTGCCCCTACAGTACCCAGGTCCATTCCTGGGCCCTGTAAGTGCAGTTCTGCCATTTAAGAGTACATGGTGCTGGGAGCTTGTCAAACACGAACTCCGCAGCACCATAATGGCAGCACTGAAGACTGAGAAGTTTGGTATCAAACTGCTAGGCACATTAAATCCACACTGATGCCAGTGTGGGATTTAATGTACCAGGCACCACAGAGGGCATCTTAAAGAGGACCCCTGAAACCAAACCAACAATCCACGTCTGTTCTGAGGCTGCCTAGGCTGCCACACAGCAGACATGTTGCTGGACCCCTGGGTAGGAGAGCCCCTGCTCTCCTGTGTCTGCAACAATGCACATCCTGGGCGAGGTGCTAAATCTCCTCCCCCAGGATGGGCAGGGGGAAGCTTCAAAGGCATGCCGCCTCTGTGAGCTTCCCCAGGCCACTGCAACCCCCCACTCTGGCGGGAAGCTTGGCCAGAAACCCCAAATGAGGGCAGGGGATATGCAGCCTGCCAACCCCACCCCTCAGGTGGGGGAGGCGAGGTGAAGCACATCCCCGGGCTCTCGCCAACTTGAAGATGGGGAGCCCTGCCCAATCAGGATTAGGCTACTGCCCCCCTCCCACAGGAGAGAGGCAGGATAGGGGGCGTATCCACCCCAGGACAGGGACCCATTGGTCCCTGCCCTACACCTACCTGTAATGCCCCTAAATATAGTATTTAGGGGCAACCTGAACCTTTCTTCCCCAGATTCCACATTCCAAAACCGAAGAAGAGCTAGAAGAAAGACGACCTGCCCTGCAGCTGCTAAGAAGAGGAAGACACCAACTGCTTTGGCCCCAGCCCTACCGGCCTGTCGACCCTCGAACCTGCTCCTGCCCCAACCCGGCATCTCTTGTGGGCAGCAACCTCACAAACCCCAGAGGACCTAGCTTCCTTTTGACTCTAAACCCCTGGGACTCCCATGAGTAGAGGCTCTACTCAAAATCTACTAATCCCTGGCAGCAGAAGGTCGGAGCCCCTCCGCGGCCTCTCATTGCCCGGATTTTCAACTTTCGGGACAGAGACGCTATCCTGCAAGCCTCCAGACTGCATGGGCCGGTTAAGCTTGACAATATGGAGGTGAACTTTTACCCTGATTTCACCCCAGCGGTCCAGAAGCAGAGACTGAGCTTCCAAGGCGTCAAGCGCCGTCTTCGGGACCTGAACCTTAAGTACGCTATGCTCTTCCCAGCCAAGCTGCGAGTGGAGGTAGAGGGTCGCACGCACTTTGACCGTCCCGAAGCGGCCGGAGACTGGCTGGACACTCTGTCTGGGGATCGTGATCTGGGGGGCGGGGGGGGGGGGCGGCAGGGGGAGACGGCCCACTGGATCGGGACTGAGGGGGTAATATTCTGCTTCACTCTGGACAAAAATGATGCCACTCTCGATTAAGCGTCTGTATAATTTCCCCTCCTATGGAGGTTGTGTGGGGTCTACTGGGGGTTCTCCTTCCTCCTCTAGGGGGTTTAGCTAGTTTTTATTATATATATGGGGCGACAGGCACACTGCACGTTGGGGGGGCTGTTCGGGCTCATGCAGGGGTGCAGGGAGGGGGGAGTTGTGTTGGGGCGGGTGGGCAGGGATGGGGGGGGTGTTGTTCGTTTTTACCACAAGGCAACAGTATTATTGTGCTTGCTCTATAGTGCTCTCGGGGGGACAAATGGTGGCTTCTGTCTACGATGGGGGGTAGGGAACTAACTTTGTTGTCCTGGAACGTGAATGGACTGGGGGACAGGATAAAACGAGGTGTGGTCCTGCAGTTCTTGAAGCGAATCTCGCCCGATGTAGTTTTTCTGCAGGAGACACACCTCATTGGCAACTCCTTCTGCGCCATGAATCGGCGTGGCTATCGCCTAGTGGCCCATTCGGGCTTCACGTCTGGCTCAAGGGGTGTGGGCATCATGGTTAAGAACTCGCTCCCGTTGGAGATTGATGAGGTGCTCCATGACGACAGGGGACGTTACGCGGTCTTGGTGGGAAGGATGGAGGGCAAAGTGGTCGTTTTTGTGTCAGTATACGTCCCGCCGGGGCTGCAGTCGACTACCTTTGCGGACCTGGGGCGCCTCCTCCTTGACCTTCCGGGGGGGATTCTGGTGGTGGGGGGGGATTTCAATGCGGTGGTTTCTGGGACTGTGGATCGTCACCCCCCTAGGGACCTCCCCCGGGCCCAAGCGTGGCTATCTGGTCTATTGGACACCTTGGGATTGGTGGATTGCTGGCGTTTAAAACATCCCACGCAGTTACAGTATACCTTCCATTCGGGGGCCCATGGTAGTCTCTCACGACTAGATTATGTCCTGGTCCCGGCGGCCAATGTTGGGAGGGTGGGAGAGGTGCGTCATTTGGCACGGGGTATCTCGGACCATTCCCCGCTCCTGTTACACCTGGATCTTTTTCCGAGGGGTGAGGGTAGGGTGGTCCCGATCAATCCCTGGTACCTGCGCGACCCCACCATTCGCGCTGAATTGATTAAATCCCTCCAGCGCTATTTTGACGAGAATGTGGGGTCCGTGCCGTTGGCTGTCTCACTGTGGGAGGTATTCAAGACAGTACTACGAGGAGAGGCCCTGTCCCTCATTTCCCACACCCGGAGGCGCGAGCGGGAGGAGGTGACCCGGGTGGAAGCTGAGATAGCCGAGTTGGAGGGTAATCTAGATTGTGGGGTGACGGATGCCGTATTACATGTCCTCCAACTCAAGCAAGCGGCCTATAGGGCCCTCGTCACGGAGGCGGCCAGGGGCCTCAGTAGAGAGCAACAGGGGAGACTGTATGATGTGGGTGATAAGGCGGGTAAATTGATTACGTGGCTGGACAAAAAGGAGAGAACGAGTCGTGTAGTCCCGCTGATTGAGAAAACGGATGGTGTGTGTGTGTTACTGAGCCGGAAGAAATTGTCTCCTGCTTCGCGGATTATTTCCGTGGGGTATATTCCCCGGTGTCTTCCCGCTCTGAAGCGGATTCTCGTGCCCTGCTCAGGGAAATCGCGCTGCCTTCCCTTTCGGAGGAGGACAGAGTGTCGTTGGACGCCGCTCCAACCTCCGACGAAATCGCCCTCGCCATACGTTCGGTCGCTTCCGGCAAGGCCATGGGTCCTAATGGCCTCCCCATCGAGTTGTACAAGTTGCGACCGGATACGCTGGCTCCACATCTCCGATGTTCCTGGAGGCTCATTCGGTGGGCTCCCTCCCGATGGACCAGCGTCTGGCTACAATCGTGGTTATCCACAAGGAGGGGAGACCTCGGGACCGGGTTACATCCTATCGGCCCATTTCGCTACTGAACGCGGAGCCCAAAATTCTCGCCAAGGTCCTGGCCAATCGGCTGGTCGGCGTGGTGAGCGAACTGGTTCACCAGGATCAGTCCGGCTTTATTCCCCATCGTAGCACGGCCCTTAACTTGCGGCGTTTGCATGGGGTGCTCGCCCGTGTTCAGTACATCCGGGAGCCGGCCATTTTGGCGTCCTTGGACGCCACTATGGCGTTTGACACGCTTGAATGGCCATACATCTGGGCGATGCTTGCGAAGTTTGGCTTTGGCGCTGGGTTCATCAGTTGGGTCAAATTGCTGTATTCGGGCCCATTGGCGCAGGTGGTGGTGAACGGTAGAGTATCGGCTCCGTTCGAGCTGGGCCGGGGCACGCGGCAGGGCTGCCCCTTATCGCCGCTCCTTTTTGCGCTTGCCTTGGAGCCCCTGGCGGAGTGGCTGCGGTGGGAGCCTTCCATCCGTGGTCTCCGTTGGACCCCCGAGTATGAGGACCGCGTATCCCTATACGCTGATGACATCCTTCTGTACCTAGCTTCCCCACGTAAATCACTGATAGTACTGGTTGATGTTTTGCAATTATTTGGTCGCAACTCCGGCCTGGTCATCAACTGGGCTAAATCGTGTGTGTATGTTCTCTCTGGGGAGGCTCCTATTCTCCCGCGGGGCTGTCCGATCCAGATCGCCCCGCAGGGATTTCGGTACCTGGGTGTCTTCATTACTCTGGACCCGGAGGCCCGGTATGATCGGAACTTGCTTCCCCCCCTCCTGCGCCTGAAGGAAGATGTCACGCGCTGGCGGCGCTTGCCGCTTTCGCCGCTTGGCCGGGCGGCATTGTTTAAGATGATGTCTCTGCCGCGTTTCCTGTACGCCTTGCAGAACACCATGGACCTCGTCCCAGCGCGCTACTTCCGTGAGGTGGAGAGTTTGCAGCGCCTCCTGTTCTGGGACGGGAGGCCGCGTATCGCGCTGGCGAAGCTACGCTCCCATGGTATGACGGAGGATCGCCCTCCCGGATATCAAACGGTACTATTGGGCCTCCCAGCTGGCTGCGATTAATCACGGCATGTACGGGCCCGCCTTAAACCCGGCATTCGAAATGGATAAGATGCTACTCCCGGGTGGGGACTATAATCGAGCGCTCTACTCCAGCGCGCCCGACGCTCGGCTGACCGGCCCCACGCGTGTCATGGTGCGAGTGTGGCACGCGGCCAATGTGGCGATGGGGTGGAAGGACCGTCTGACCCGGGCATCGCCACTATACGCGTCCGAGCAGTTGGGCTCCCTGTGGACCTCGAAGGGCTTCGAGAAGTGGGACATGATAGGCATCAGCAAAGTGGGGGATCTCTGGACGAGGGGAGGATTTAAAACGTTCGAGATGCTGCAGACGGAATTCCAGTTGCATGACAGAGAGTACTTTCGGTATTTGCAGATCCGTCATGCACTGGGCTCCGTCTTCCCGGACGTTGCATCCATCCCGGAGTATTCCCCCCTGGAGGATAGAGTGCTGGATGGACACGTTCCGGACAGCACGATCTCACTGATCTACAAAAAACTGATCAATGACCGCTCGGGATTGCTGACTGCCCTTCGTGAGGCTTGGGTTGCCGATGGACTGGAGCTGGACGACGAGGACTGGACCTCTGCGGTGGCCTCCCCGAAAGAGGTGGCCATATCGGCCCGCCTTCGCTTCGTCCAGCTCAAGATACTCCACAGTCTACATGACGGGGCCAAGGCTCCTGCGTATGGGTTATGCTGTGGACGGGTTGTGTAAGCGTGGGTGTGGCGCTTTGGGGACCTT
Source organism: Triturus cristatus (assembly GCF_964204655.1). Lineage (NCBI taxonomy): Eukaryota > Metazoa > Chordata > Amphibia > Caudata > Salamandridae > Triturus > Triturus cristatus. The sequence goes on from NC_140588.1 coordinate 926,133,085, forward strand.
TCTACATATACTGTGGGAATGCCCGGAGGTGGAGCGATTCTGGCGTGGTGTGCATGAGGTCCTGCGTGTGGTTACGCATGTGGTGCTGCTACCCGAAGCGAGGAGATGCCTGTTAAATGTGTGGGAACCTACCGACTACTCGGCGCCACAGACGTGGTGGGTGACTCGGATATATGGTGGCCAAGCGTGATATTGCTCAACTGTGGGGATCCCAGAGGTCCCCGACTGTCTCGGCCTGGAAGGAACATATGGATTGGTGCATGTTTCGGGAAAAGGTGGTGTATGTGGCGAGAGGTAAGCCTGGGACATGGGTGAAAGTATGGGGCCCCTGGAACGCCTACCGCGGGGGAATTTGTGCTCCGCCGTTATTGCCCGATCCGTCGCCTGCCCCATCCCCTTAGCCGACCCATCTTCCTTGTTCCGGGCATTGAGTTGGACCAGCCCTAGTCCTGATCTCTTCCCCTTCTTGATACTCCTATGGACTGGTAGGGTCCCCCTCTCAGGGGAGCACATGCTGCTATTTCGGATTGTGGATTGCCTTGTGGGTTTGTTTTTCTGGTTGTTTTTTCAGTTTAAAATGAAACCGTACAGTGGGGTCCGGATGGTGTGGCTATCAACGCTGCTAACTCCTGTGCATCTTCCTCAGCCGCAACGCACGCTCTACAATGTGTATCATATGCTCCTTTTGTCTACTAGCGGCCGGCCGGAAGGTTGTAGGCCCATCTTTGTATATTTTTTTGAGTTTTGTAATAAACGGTTCAAAAAAAAAAAAAAAACCTGGCAGCAGCCCAGAACCGCGAACCCAGCCCACTCTGCACCAGCCAAGCCTGGCCTGTGCCAGAGTGAACAAAGACCACGAGGACGACCCCACGGCGACTGCAACCCCGAGTCCGGCACCCAAGGACCTCCCTCGACACTCCTGAAGAAGCCTGCAGCCTCAGAACAAGGTGCCCCCTCAACCGCGATCAACAGAGGGTAAGATTTCCCGACACTAAAAGTCACCCCTGCACCCGGTGCCCCGCGGCCCCCTGTGCCCAATCCCGGGTACCTACCTATCCTCCAACTACCCAACTTACCTCACGAAGTGGTGGTGGCACCTGAAGAATCTTCATCCCCGAACTTGCAGTCTTTTTCCAAATGGGAGATTTCCCATTGAAATCAATTGAGCGCCTGAAGGCTCAAAAGCACCCTGCACCCAGCCGCCCGAGTGGCCCGGTCAGTGCAACCTCTACACCTATCTACTTTCCCACTTGCCCTGAGTAAGTGACCAGGAGCCCAGCTCCCACAGCCGCGTGGCCTGCTAGTCAGCAGCCACCAACCAAGGCCCCCCCTACCTCTCATAGGATAACATTGGGCCCAACTCTCTCTGCACCAGGCCGACCTTGTGCCGCTGAGGGTGAACCAACTGTACCTACCTGACCCTGGGAGACCCCTGAGTCTATGCCCAGAACCTTAACTCTGCCAGGCGATTACTTACCTTTCAACCAATAACTCAAAGTGTGGACTTTTCAAAACTTTTAATATTCACCAAAAATCAGCCGAGTAACAAAAACGAAAATACTCACCTGCTCTTAGGTGAGCTCCCAGTGCCGGATCTTGGTGCCCAGCACTGACTCTGAAAAATACTTACAACTGTACTTACCAGTAACCCAATTTTCTTCCATAGGAAATCATTGACTGATTTTCTGTGAAATTTCCTCTGTCAATTTCTGCAATCTTTAAATATTCTTTAAAAATCGTATAATATCTGAAAACGTAATTACTTACCTGTTTTGGATAAAGATCCCAGTACTGAGTCTAGGCACCCAGTACTGGATTACATAAGTAACGAGAACATACTATACCTGCAACTTGAATTTTCTGCCATAGGGAATCATTGACTGTGTTCTATGAAATATTTTCTAAGTGTCAACTTTTAAAATAGCAAAATATTGTCTAAAAATCATCACAGTAATTAAGTCGACTTTTATCACTTGATTCCCAGTACTGACCCAGGACTGAATCTATGATCCAGTTCTGGAATTCCAAAAGTAATCCTAAAAGTGATCTGTGGCAAATAACTTGAAACTTCCATTGAACTCAATGCATTATTGTGTTTAGAATTGTGTTGCAAATTGCAACCACTTGTAACTGTCTACAAAAATCAATTGCATATTGCAAAAGTATTTATATAAAGCATCTCACTCTGAGAAAGTATATTTTAATGCCTATTGTTGGTTCTAAAATAAAACAAGCATATCTTTTTTTATATATAAACCGTCCAACCGAGAGTTCAGTTCTTGAGTGTGAGAGACCATTTGCTGGCTGAGTGTGTGCAACAAATGCTTTACACTGTCCTCTGATACTGCCTTACTGCTCGACCAAGCTACCACTTTAGAGAGTAAGGTTATATCTAACTTTAGCCTCTGCTAAACCTCTGGGGACTGTGGACTCTGTACACCCTGTACCCATTAAGGAACAGTATATACAGAGCCACTTTCGCACAGACTGTGCAGGCTCTGGCGGTGGGGGTGAAGAAACTGCCCCTGCGACTGCGAGAGGAGGTCTGCCCTGAGAGGGAGACGGAGTGGAGGGTGTGATGAGAGGTGAAGAAGATCTGTCCTTCTTGGCCAATCCGGGGCTATCAAAATGACTTGGGCCCGGTCTTGGCGAATCTTCCTCAGAACCCGAGTAATCGAGGGTATGGGAGGAAACGCGTAAAAGATTTGTGAGCTCCAATCCAATTGAAACACGTCCCCCAGTGATCCCTGCATCGGAAACTGGAGACTGCAGAAACACTGGCAGTGCGCGTTCTCGTGGGTGGCACACAGGTCCAACCGAGGAGACCCCCACATCTGGAAGATACGAAGGACCAACTCCAGATGAAGCCGCCACTTGTATCCGCACGAACATTCAGCACACCGGCTATATGATTTGCAAACCCACAAATCCGATGGTCCTGAGACCAGAACCAGAGTCGCAGAGCCTCTCGACAGACGATACGACCCTACACCTCCCTGTTTGTTGATGTACCACATCGCAGTAGTATTGTCCTTCAGGACCTGAAACGGCTGACCGCGAAGGGAAGGAAGGAAAGCCTTTAGTGCCAAACGTATCGCCCGCAATTCCAAAAGGTTAATGTGAAGAAACCTTTCCTCTGGAGACCAAAGAACTATGACCTCCAGATCCTCCAGATGAACACCCCACCCTAGAGTGGAGGCATCCGTGATAACTGTGTGCCACAGGTGGAGGAAGCTGAAAGGGCTTTTCTTGAGACAGGTTGCCCTGCACACCCCACCAAGTCAACTCCGCTGCAGCGTCTCTGGAGATTATGACATTCTCCACGAGACCTCCATTGTGCGGATACCACTGCCTGCGAAGACACCACTGGAGTGCCCTCATGTGCCAGCGTGCATGACTGACCAACAGTATGTAGGAAGCGAACAGAGCGATCAGACGTAGAACCTTCAGGACTGGAACAACCGCTCAATCGTGAAATAAAGGAATCATTTCCTGTATGTCGAGAATCCTCCATGGAGGTGGGAAAGCTCAATTCACAGTAATGTCCAGTATTGCCCCTATGAACAGGCAGCGCTGAGAAGGCACCAGGTGAGATTTGGGTACATTTAATCGAGAAACCCAAGTTGAACAACAGTTGTGTTGTTGCTTGCAAGTGGCGTAGCACCAACTCCGGAGAGACTGCTTTCAACAGCCAGTCGTCCAGGTAGGGGAAAACAGGAACCCCTGACCGTCTGAGATGTGCCACTACCAGCGCCATCACCTTCGTAAACACTCTAGGCGCGGAAGTCAGACCGAACGGAAGAACCTCAAACTGATAGTGTTGCGACCCTACCGTGAACCGGAGATACTTCCAATGCGACTTCAGGTTGGGAAGATGAAAATACGCATCCTGCAGATCGATGGACACCATCCAGTCTTCCTGTTGCAGCGCAAGAACGTGAGCCAAGGTCAACATTTTGAACTTTTCCTGTCTGAGGTAAAGGTTCAAAATCCTGAGGTTCAAGACCGGCCTTAATCGACCCTTTTTTTTGGGGGGGGGGGGGGGGGGGGGGGGGAATCAAGAATTCCCGGAGTAGCATCATTGACCCCTCTCCTGCTCTGAAACCACCTCTATCGCACCTTTCTGTAACAAGGCAAGAACTTCCTGCTGCAAAAGCAGTAATTGGTCCTCTGAACACCAACCCTAGCGAGGAGGGTAAGGAGAACTCTAAAAAAGGGAGGGTGTACCCATTCTCTGCAAGATTTAAACCCAAACGATCTGAAGTGATCAGTTTCCAATCTTGTAGAAAGTGGGACACCTGACCCCCTACCCGACAAACATGTTCTAAGATGGGGGATCTAGAACTGCTTTCCTGAAGTACCAACGATGGCGGGAGGAGAAGTGGAGGAGGAGGATTACTGCCGATAGGCTCCCCTAAGATGCCCTCTGTACCATTTGTACAAAGAGTTCTGCTGCTGGCCCTGCTGAGCCTGCTGGCGGCCACGAAAGGAAGCACCTCTTCCGAAACCATAATACCGCTTGTAGCCGTATCTTCTGTACTGCACCTGGAGGCCCAGAGACCTTGCAGTAGGCCTGCTATCCTTAAAACACTGCAAGGCAGAATCAGCCTTTGACCCAATGTGAGAAAGTGGGGTTCTGTTGCAGTAACCCCCCCACCCTCTTTTTTTTGTTGCCAGACTACTGATGCGCTTTGACTTTATGTGCTCTGGGGCCCTGCCAATCAGGACCCCTGGGCCTGTGTTCTTTCCCCAAAACAAAACCCAATTGGCATCTCTGGCCACATGTCAGCCCCTGGTAAATGGTACCATAGGTACCCAGGGCACTGTGACCAGATCCAGCAACCACAAGAAAAGAAGGACGAAAAGCCGTGCAGAGCTAACAAGAGGACGACGACCACTGACTTGGCCACAGTCCTACAGGCCTGTCTCCCCTCGACCGGCTCCTGCGAAACCCCGGCGTGTCCAGCGGCCAGCAACCTCAAAAACCCCGGAGGACCTGCCTGCCTTCACTCTCCAAGCGGTTTCTCCCGAGAACACCAGATGTGTTTAAACTGCAGCTTCTGGTGCCAGCCAGGAACCGCAAATCCAGCACACTCTGCACCCGCCAAGCCCGGCCCTAGTGTGAGTGAACAAACTCCACGAAGAGGTCACCCCCCGACGAACCTGACCAGAGATCTGGCGACCCCTGACCTGCCTCAAGCCTCCAGACGATTCCTGCAGCCTCAATCCAGAGAACCCCCTGTAAACCCCCACCCCCCCTCCCCCCCCCGCCGCGACCAGAGCTGGTAAGAAAATCCGACATCCAAAGGCACCCCTGCACCAGACGCCCTACGGCCTTGTGTGCCCAACCCAGTGGTGCCTAACCATCCCTCTACATATCAACTTACTCCTTGAAGTGGTGGTCACTCCTGGAAGATCTTCGTCCCCGAGCCTGCAGTGTTTTTGTCCCGGAGAATCTCCATTGAAATCAACAGTGCACCCGACCTCAAAACAGCACCCTGCACCCCGCTGCCCTAGCGCCGCTGAGGGTGCCCATTTGGAGCTAACTTGGTCCCCAACTTGCCGTGAGATTAACCCTAGGAGCTTTGCTCCCACAACCCCGTGGCCTGCTTGCCAGCCACTACCAACCGGAGCCCCCCTATCCTCCATAGGATAACATTGGGCCTCAACACTCTGCACCAGATAGAGTAGAGGCCCTGGAAAACATGCCAAACATCACATTAATAAAATGCGTTGGGTCGGATCCAGTAACAGGAAAACGAGGATATGAATCCGTACCTTCCTGAAGTGGAACCACCTGAGGCTGAACTGGAGCCTGCGGAGCCGGGGACGGCACCAGCAAAGGCGAAGCCACGCGGCTTAAGAGACAACTCCCTGGGCGTCGGAGACATAGCAGGAGCCGGAGATCCTTCATGCGACGAAGAGACCATCAACGCCGGCGACCTCGAAACCGGAGATGGAACTGGCGTTACCCTTGGAGATGGAGTTGGAGAAGGAGAAACAAAGTACTTTCTTCGAAGTCGCTTCGCTGGAGAAGGCGACCGACGCCCAGACCTTTAATGAACGGTGCCGAGAGCCATGTCTCGTCTTAGATTTCTTATGTTATTTCGATTTCAAAGTATGAGAAGACAACTACTTCACTTTTTTACGACCCCTCTTCTCCTTTTTGGCTTTGGCCATAAACAGCTTAGCCTCACGCTCCTTAATGGCCTTTGGATTCATTTTCCTGCAGCTTCTGCATTCTTTGACGTTGTGATCCGACGATAAGCACCAAAGACAATCCTCATGTGGGACAGTGATTGACATGTGACCGCCGCACTCCCTGCAGGGTTTAAACCTAGTCTTCCTAGAAGTAGCCATTGAAAATCCTCGAGGATACAAAGTTCTCTAAAGAAAATGGAGAGCCCCTAGAAAATCAGTTACGCGCAGACGGCGCAGAAAAAAGGGAACTGGCGTCATCGCGCCGACGAGGTCCTTTTATGGCTCCAGTGACGTCATGCGGAGCCGCGAGCAGAGCCGTAAAATTACGACGTTCTAGTCTATGTGGGAGAGCTAGGAAAGAATTTACGCAGAATGCTGGCGCAGGGGGAATTCAGAAGGTGAGGAATCCACAGGCAGAATTATCCATCAGAAAAGGTTTTTGGAGGGGAAGAGTCAGAGGGAAGAGTAGAGAGGTTTGTTTTGGGGGAACAGTTTTGTAAAAGAGGTGTCAGATGATGCAAGGAAGGGTAGAGTAGGAGAGAGTATAGAAGGGTTATTTTGGGGATCAAAGTAGTAGTATGAGTTTGGGATAAATGAGAGAGGGGGTGTAGAGGATATATAGATAGATGTTTAGGGTGAGAGATAGGGTAGTGAATTGGAAAGAGTAGTAGAAAGTAGTTTAAGATGAGTCAGAAAGTTGCGCTAGAAGATATATTGAGAGAAGTATAGGCTGAGAAATAGGGTAGTGCATTGGAAATGCCAAATTTGAAGGAAGTAATTAATATATAGATCCATAAGTACATTGAAAGTATATAGATGCATAAAGGAGGTAAGTATATGTAGATTAAAGATATTGATAGAGGCACAGGATGAGAAATAAGGTAGTGCATTAGATATGCTTTTTCAGGAGAAAAGTAACAGACACACAGATCCAAGTACATGGAGGTACAAAGATGCACAATGGAAGCAAGTACATTACAATGCCAACGTTGAGGAATTAAGGTAGAGAAAGCTCTGCCACCTTTGGATGGGGTTTTAAACCGTGAATAGGCCAGAAGGCCTGCCTCGGATGACCCAAGTGTACGTCCAGGCACATAATTCCCTAGTCGCTCCTTAATATAAACTAGGGCCTAGCCATAAATGGCTTTGTGGGCAATGCAGAGGCCCTTGAACTTTGTCTCTGTTAGATGGGGAGCCAATGCAACTTGCACAGCACAGGGATCAGCCTGTCTGCATCATTCATGGTCACCTGAAGCTTGTTAATGAGTTTCTCGGGGAGGCCAATATAAAAGGCAATACCATAGTCCAGTCTAGACACGATCGTGGCCGATATGATCGTCTGTAATGTGGCAGATGGGAGAAGGGGGCCAAGTTTCCTCAACTGTCATTAAACCAGTACAGAATTCGACCACAGAAGCGACTTGATTAGCCATGGAAAGATTGGCATCAATCTTGATGCCCAAACCTTTTACGACAGAAACTGGTGTTGGGGTAGTGCTAAGCTCTTGTGGCCAGAAGAGGTAATTCCAGAGATTGTTTTTCGAGGAGATGAAAAGGACCTCTGTTTTATCAAAGATGACTTTTAGAGAATTAGCTGTCATCCAATTCACTGTGTATCTAAGGATGTTTTGCACAGGAGTGTCGGCTTGAGGAGAGTTATCGATCTGGAGGATAAGTTGTGTATCGTCCACACAGTTAAAAACTTGACAGTCCATACGAGCCGAAGCAGCCAGCAGTGGCTGGGGATAAATGTTATCAAGCATTGGCATAGCCAATAGGTCTCGCCTTTGGGACCTTATAAGTGTTTAGCTATGCAACAGTTGATGTTGCTGCACCAAGGATATTGTGATGCATAACTAAATACTTATAAGGTCCCAAAGGAGAGACCTATTGGCTATGCCAATGCTTGTTGCTTATAGGTGGAGACCTGATGAGCACCTTTCATCTAAATATTTTGAGGGTCTTTTAAAACTAGGGTTTATGACATGACACAGCTTCCATCAGTGTACATAGATGATGGCCCCATAACCGCACAGACCTTTTATAAATACTCTCTACTAGATTCCTATCAGTGCTATTTCTATTAAAATACTGGCTGAAAACGTAAGGCAACTTTCATTTAAATAATGTCCTGATTAAGAGGATTGTCCTGGTAAATAACATGGTGCATTCAACAGAACATATTCTCCAGCTTTGACATGGCTATTTGTTGGTCAAAGAGCTTTTCTAATGGATGACTGCTCCCATGAGAATCCACCTTCTCCAGATGACTGTTCTATTGAGCCACATTTTAGGAGGGGAAAGCAAAGGGGAAGGACTCAGTCATTTACAAAGTTAGATTAAAAATAATTGCGGCTGCACCAGTAGGGCGGATTTCTTCCTGTAGTTGTTGAGGGGTAAGATTTTCCCATTAACTATGTGGGATAAGTATAAGACATGTTATAAAACCCAAGCTCAGTTAAGTTCTTCCATGTCTACTTGACCGACAGTGTCAGGAGGATTACTCGGAACATCTCACTGTTTGGTTAATGGGAATGTAATTTATTTGGATTTCCGTTCACATGTGGATGCCTTGGTGTTTGTTCCAGTTCTGGATATTGAGGTCCTTTCAACTGCCACCTCGCATTATAAGAGGCACTGTGTAAACCTTTTTTTTTTGTACAGATGTGGCGTTCAGCTCACTCAGTCCCACCCAGTCACCTGCTTTGTTATCGGGCTCCTTTCAGTAGGAACCACTCACCACAGTGTGCGGCCTATTTCGTTCATTGATCCGAAAGTAATATTCTCTGCTGTCCTTAGGTAAGCTCTGTTGCAGTCTAATTCGAGCATTAACCCAAGCTCCTGCCGCTTTGGCCCGTTTACTACTTTTAGCGAAACCTATTACAGATGTCTGTAATATGCTTTTCGTGCTGCACGGGACTAGTTGACGTCACTGAGGAAAAACTGTAAATAACTAGAAAGTCTACGGAGAAAAAGTTCTCTGTAAATTTGTAAGGCAGCGTCCAGAGAATGCAATAAGGCAACATACCCAGCCACAATGAACTTTCAGACTGGGAAAATAATTTCTGCAGTCAACAATCCAAACAAAAGTTTCATAATTTTCTAGCCAGATTGTTTTAAGACGGGGAGGCCTGCCTCCAAGGGATGTGCTGAAGCATTGAACTGATGTGAAAATAGTAACATATTAGCAATTCAACCTGCCTTTTCTCTGAGGATAAGAACTTCTCGTATTTGATTATGTAAACTTAGTTTTTTTTTTCCTCACCCCAATTTGTATTTATACATTCTCAATGAGGGACTGTGTACAAAACTACTGGTCATTCAGCCCAACTGCAGGTTGGAGGATTGACCGCCAACAATGGCAGCTAGAAAGCATGCAGCGCAGACATCCTCAGACCAATGGTTACCACATTAGTGAACAGCTCTGTCATGCGAGGCAGCTCACCCTAGTCTTAAAAAAAGGTCTCACAGACTTCTCTCCTGAAAATAATAATCTATGTAGGTCCTTAGGTTCTCATTTTTTTGTAGGAAAGATGGCTTGCCCTGGTATGGTAATAATCTAGAAAAAGCCACAGGCAATTAACTGCAAGTGGAATACTTCAGAGATCACCTCTGTTCAACAAGTATGTATATCAGGCCTGTTGACCTTCTGAGAAGTCACGCTCTCAATTTAAATGCCATACACATTTATCTGCATTTTAGTGGGTCAGGCGAGGACTTCAGGGAGGCGATGTAAAAGCTGTAGGGTGGGAGCTATAAGGCAGAAACTTAATGCAGCTAAAACCAAGGTGTCATTTCTGGGGCTATGCATCTGCTCTCGGGACCTGTGTTCTGTTCTTTGACATTCTTTCTTTTATGGACCCAGTCAAGAATGTAAGTTTTACCGGAGCCTAAAAGAGCAGATCTAGTAGACAGTGTATGCTTTATAAAGTTGCAGCAACTTTAGAGAGTCCTTTTTTTGCCACTGTAAGATTTCCATAATGTTGTAGTGACGGCAATATTAGACTACAACTGGACTTAAAGGAATGAGCCCTACCGGAGTCTCCCTGAGGCATAGTTTGCAGTGATTACAGTGCACCCAGAATGCGATAATCAGATACATTTTTGGATTGAAGAAAAGAGACAATATGTCAAAACTTGAGTGCCACATTCACTCACTGGATGCAGCTTAATTCAAAGGTAGCATTTCTAATCTTGACCCCAGTGTTCAACAGCCTCCATGGCTGGTCCATGTTGCCTAGTTTAAAACTGTTCCAGTATCAGCCTAGCCACTCCTTCGTCTCAGTCATCAAATGATTTTCACTCAAAGCACACATCCCTTGAGGCTAGAAGATTTGGAGATTGGGGTCTAAGAGTGGATAATGTCTATGCTAATCGACACTTAGCAGGAACAGTGGCATGCAGTGGAAAAAACATGCTCTCCTGTTGAGTGCTGTGGTGTCTCAAAATTATTCTTTGATCGTTCTAATGCCAAGAAATGATGCAGCTCATAGTGTGTGTCTATACATAGAGGACATGAAATTACAATAAAAACAAGCACTGGAGAACCCTAAAGGCCTGGATTGTATGTGGAATATATGTAAATACTAGCATTTTAAAATGTTTCCAATTGTTGCATGCATACATGATGTTTATCACAATCGCCTTCCCACTGGCTTTGCAAACACGAAAGTCATCGCGATCACGATTGCTGAGAAAGCGAAAGCGATCGCGATGGTGCGCTAAAACATGCAAGGGATGCACGCGCAAGCGCGCATGCTTGTTGTGCGGTCTAGCAAGCTGGCTAAAAAGCTGGAGGGGGGGGGGGGGGGAATGCTACCGCCGGCCACAGCTTGCGCACGCTTGCGCACATGCACTGCAAGCTGTAGCCGGCAGTAGCATTTTTTGAAGCCCTCACTTACTAAAGTCTCTCCGAGCAGCGCATGTGCGCTGACTCAGCGAGACCTAAAAAGGAGCGGGGACAGTGCTTAGCCCTGGGGGACGCCACAGGTGAGAGCGCCAATTTTCGACACCTGCTCACCCAGCTGAACCCTTTGGGACCGTCCTGACAGGAAGGACTCAAGCCAATGGTGTGCAACCCACAAATGCCCAAGTCGACGATCTGAGCCAAAAGCTGTGCATGATTGACCGCATCAAACGCCGCTGACAGATCTAACAGGACCGGGGCTTTCGGCTTTTTGTTATCGGCCATGACTCAGAGATTGTAGAGTACAGACTGCAGTACCAGTTCAGTACTATGGTGGGCACTAAAGCCAGCGTGCCGCTCCTGGAGTAGCTAATGTTCCCCCATAAAAGATGAAAGTGTTTTGAGGACATGTTTCACTACTTTAGCCAGGAAAGGAAGCTGGGAAAAGGGCTTATAGTTCTTTAGATTTGCCATATCTGCCCCTGGTTTCTTCAGCTCTTCAAGATCAATCGGAAGTGGCCTTTGCCAACTTCAGGAGTCTGAGCAACATCTCAGCCTGGATGACACTGAACTGTCTCAAGCTGAACTCAGATAAAACTGAGGTACTTTTATTCAACCATAAGTCTCTCCCCCATCTGCGCTCTGGTGGCCACAGGATACTCTCCCGCCACTCTCTCTCTCCACACCTGAGAAACCTTCATTGGCTACCTGTGATCCGGCACAAAGAATTCAAGGCACTTACCTTGGCGTTCAGAGCCACCAGGACACTAGGCCCGGCGTACCTAAGAGCCAGACTCCAGCACTACCATCATGACCGGGCCCTGCGATCCAACCAGCTATGTCTCCTCGTCATTCCCCGCTTTCGTAAGGAAAGGACAGGCGGCACAGCCTACGCTGTTAGACCACCAAACTCTGGAATGCCCTTCCACTCTCCATCCGCATATCCGAGACTGAGTTTACTTTCCGTCGTGCCCTTAAAACCTGCTTTTTCACCAACACCTAGTTCCCCCCGCCTGTTATTCAGTCGACTGCTTCAGGGCCGGGACACCCCCGTTGGGGGTAACTGTGCGCTCTACAAACTCCAAATAAATAAAATAGGTTGCTTATGAATTTACTGCAGAAATATGCAATGGAGAAGTAGCATTACAAGTAAGCAGTTTTCCCTTTTTAATCACATGGTTTTCAATATTCATGAATACGGAACAGAAGACTCACTCACTCCCGTAGCTGTGGAAGCTAGAAAGCCAAGACAGTCACAGTATGTGTTCAGAGGTCGGAATTCAGGTACCAATGACTCAAGAGACAAAGTAAATCTGCCCATTGCGGATACCAAATCAAATTCTTTTTCCAATCCCAATTACTAAATTGAAAAATACTGTGCAACATGAGAATCTAGAAAAGAACGGTGTTGAAAATCAGATGCCCATTTGGGCCCAAGCCAGCATGTCGCTCCAATATCCTACCATCATGGTGTAAGATGAAATCGAGCCCAGCAGCAATGATACTAGCCTGTGTGTCAGCAGTGGAGCTTTTAGAATGGCTCTCATTTGAGGAATGCATATTTACATGGTGTTCAAAAGGAAGTACTTTTGGTAACTATATCACAAAGCACTTCTAGGTACTGGGTTAAATATACTGTAGTTTATAGTTTTTGTAAATTATTTTTGCAATTGTTGATCTTACAGACCCTTGAAGTGTCTAAATGTTTTGTTCACTGTGTTTTTATATTGTTTGCACCGTAGGTCATCAAGAGGCAAAATAAACTAAAAACGATACAGAGTATGAAATTCACAAATGCAGCTTCTTGTTCCGTCGAGTCACAAATCAGAACAGAGGTATAATTTCTGACTGAAGGCTAATGTCTCTGCCTTAAGAAGAGCCCTATTCAATATAAAAAATATGTTTTTTTTCCCCAAGAGATAGCAATTATTGAGGTGCTGCTGTAGTGATTTGTTTTTTCTGTTTTACACTTCATTTTGAAAAAAGTGAAACGATAGAAAAAAATGTGCCAGCCTCATTCTGCCTCAGCTACCTCACTATATAAATAATGGGAAAAAACGCTAATACTATGGCTGCACTACTATTCCCTAGTGCTGAGCTATTTTTCATGCTGTAACCAACTGCCAAAAAGGGGCCAGTATCATTGCAAAGGAAGTAGTTTCGCCCACTGATGCGGTACCAGGGTCCCAGCTCACATCCGGCACCACCATTCATATGGGTGCTTGCCACAATGGTGCGTACTGCTCCTTGCCAGCGCCCACTGTCATTCGACTCTGCCAATACCCCCAGAGGAGGGGACGAAGAACCTCGTGGTGGTGTAGACTCGCGCGCGGGTGATGCAGACCCCGCAACCACGGAGGGAACTGCAGTCATTCTTGCTGAGCTGAAAGCGGGTTGGGGGGCAGTAGATACCAGTCTAGATAACATAGCTGCTAAACTGGTGAGCATGCATCAGCGTTGCGACAAAGAAGTGTGCATATCCGTGCCCGAACAACGAATCTCGGATCTGGAGGACGCAAGTTCTTCCAGCATCAAACGGATTGATAAACTGGATAAACAACAAACTGCAGCAAAATCGGAAGATTTAGAGGCGAGATCCCGCAGAAATAATATACGTATAACAGGAATCCCAAAATCCACTAACATGGGGCATATGTACAACTATGTGGAACAACTACTCACTGATCTTTTTAGAGGAGATGGGCCCATAAAACCCTGAGCTGAGACGGTTCCTGGTCCATCTCCTCCATTGATCCCTGCTAAACTAATCAATCACCAAGATCGTGACACTATACTACGTCTTGCCCGGGAAAAAGACTCTTTGCAGTATCAAGGCATGACACAGGCGTTCTACCACGACTACACCCTAATTGTGCAAGAGACACAATGCAGATTTACAGATGTCAAACTGATTTTATGCAGTGCCAATGTGAAATACTCAATGCTCTATCCAGCGAAACTTCGCATACACTACAGTGGTAGTACATTTATTCAAAACAGTGGATGACGCTATTTAGTTTTGCAAACAAAATCGAGCTCAACTTGCTACCATGAACAAGGCGACTGGTAATTCTTCTCCCGTCCACCTTTCACCTGCATAATGCTGTACTGGACTCTGAATACCAAGAATTTTCTGTCCCTTGCCTTTCTCCTTTCGCTTCTAATGGGGGACTGGGGTCTCTCCCTTCAATGGCCGTAATGACAGCAGTATACTCCCAAAGTATACAAAGTAATTGTTCTCTGTTGCTTGCACGACTGAGGATCTGATGAATACCGTGAACTTTCTAATCAGGCCATTACCCATTTATACATAAACATAGACAATGGGTGCACTCATTGAGGGATCCCACCCCCCTATGATGACTCCTTTAAATTGTTCTTATTTCTTCTTAACCTCTTCAATGCCCGTGACAAGCTGGTCTCGTCATGGGCCACAGTCGCGCTGTGCCCATGACGAGACCAGCTCGTCATAAACCCCGCCCGCTAATACAACGGCCGGCACAGGGCGGGGAAAGGGGCGGGCACTGAAGGGGTTAAGGGTACGTTTACTGGGATTCTCCGACAGTAGTTATTTCACTACCGGAAGGGGGTAATAGGGATCAACGCTTTATATTACCTGTTCTGCTTTTCATTTCTCTTTTTGCTTTATTAGTCACGTGTTACGCACAGTATACAGAAAGTATCCCATACAAATTGGTTACCTTGCACTGGATGGTTGCATCGCACATCTTTATCTTTCACTAATTCCTATTGACAATGAGCACATCCACTGAGGTTACTGGACCTTACCCATTGAAATGTATAACCTGGAATGTGCGGGGGCTCTCCAACCCGCGGAAGGGCCGGCAAGTGTTATCCTACTTAGCCAGACACGGAGTGCAAAATGTTTTTCTCCAGGAAACTCATTGCCCACCAAAGCAACACCTCGCTATGCCTCTGCTTGGGGAGCAAATCGTTTCTTCGCAAACTACAACACATACTTCAGGGGGGTATGCATCCTGGTACACAAACAATACCCTTCACAGTGGGGGAGGTGATTGCTGATCCGGGGGGTTGTTAACTAATTGTTGCAGGCACATTAACCTCCATCCTTCTCCCGCTAGTTAATATTTACGCACCAAACACTGATTCCCGCTGACATATCTAAACCCCTTACTCGATTCAATACTTCCACTATTCTCATGGAAGGTGATTTCAACCTCTCCCCGGACCCATTACACAACAGGCCATGCTACGAAACCACAATCCTTTCGTGCATTACCCGAATTTACAAAATCCCACCTTTTAACTGAGGCATGGCGCTGTAAACACCCATAAGAGAAGGGATACACATTTTACTCTTGTCCCACACGGAAACTGATCTCGTATTGATCACTGGTACCTTACGCCACACCTAAAGCTGGCACTCACCGATATTATACACCTACCCAGAACACTATTAGATCATTCCCTCATGCTACGTACTTAGCAGATGTCTGAAGGGTTA
This sequence comes from Triturus cristatus, assembly GCF_964204655.1. Taxonomy (NCBI): domain Eukaryota; kingdom Metazoa; phylum Chordata; class Amphibia; order Caudata; family Salamandridae; genus Triturus; species Triturus cristatus. The sequence goes on from NC_140588.1 coordinate 926,148,678, forward strand.
ATGCCACGCGCCCTGGCGTTTCCCGACTAATGCGCTACTGGACAAGGTCTTCCATACTGAAGTGCAAGACGCAATTACTGAATATTTTCAACACAATAAGGGTTTGGTGCAACGCTACTCGACTCCAATACTCTGCATTCAACGCATATATCAGATGGATATGTATTGCAAAGAACTCTGGAGTGCTGCGTTCAATGCGTAAAGACCTGATGCAAGTAGAACAAGCGCTAAAACTACTCAATACCGAGATGCTCGCAGGTGATCACCCTACTTTCCTACATAGGGGATAATTAATTTGTGAATTAGAAGACCTGGCTTTCCTGGAAAGTAAGTATTGGAGTAAATATGCCAGAGCACAAGCATACGGAGAGGGCGAGAGACCTAGCCCTACCCTGGCCAATATCCTACGCCATCCATATCAGGCAGAAATTATATCGTCCTTCCATTTAGATGACGGAACTATCATCACAGCACCGGAAGACATAACTCAAATTATAACACCCAACTGTACACATCAAAATGCAACACCACCGAAGACTCCATTGCGAAATACCTTGCGGAGGTTGCCATGGTTTGGCTAGAAACGGAACAGCAGTTCTTAGCTGCACCTATCAATTGCGGAGAGATTGTCCAAGCATAGACTACCTCAACGGCACAGGAGTCCTTTGACTAGATGGCTTCACCGGTGCCTTCTATAAGGCACGTTAAACTGAATTAACCCTGTACCTTCGCAAGGTATATGCAGAGGCATTGTCAGGCGGCACACTCCCCCAGACAATGCGAGAAGCAGTTATAAACCTCCTATTAAAACCTGGCAAACTAGCAGAACGTTGCACATCCTATCGGTCGTTGTCATTATTAAATCATGATAAACATTTTTAGCTAGGGTACTAGCTATGTGCCTGTCTCTACCGATGAACACAATCTCCCAACTACAATCGGGCTTTTCGCTCCCAACCGCTCCACGCCGGTAAACTTACGAACTATATTCGCAGTCCTAAATCAAATCAATCCTGAACACCCCGCAGCTGCAGTCCTACTAGACGCTGAGAAAGTGTTTGATTCACTGGAGTGGCCTTTTCTAATGGCAACATTGAACAAACTCTGCTGCCCTAAGGGTTTCTGCAATGTTGTTCGCCTATCATACACAGCTCCCATAGCGCGCTTAAAAGTAAACGGTACCATTACGAACCAATTACTTCTGTCTCTGGGTAAGTGGCAGGGATGCCCTCTTTCCCCCCCCTACTATTTATTATAGCTATGGACCCACTAGTCCGGCACTTACAAGAGCGACACTTAGCGAGAGGTCTTCGATTCAAACGCAGCCCACTGTTCGAATCACTATATGCAGATGACATTATGCTGTTTCTCAGAAATCCTGAATCTAACCTCTTCCCTGTACTGCGAGAAGTGGTTCGCTTCAGGACAATGTCTGGTCTTATGATTCATTGTGCTTAGCCTGAGATTTTCCCCACTAACAGACGACAAACTCCAGTCTACTCTGGACTTCCTCTCCACTGGTGTTCAGATCCCCCAAATACCTCAGTATTTACCTGGACTGCCAAAGTTCTGAGGTCATAAGACTGAATTACAGCCCTGCTGTAGATAAATTATCTATGCTAGAGCGCGGCCTGCGAGAGAGATTTAGGGACCCCTTTACCAGATAAGGTGTGGTTCTACTGGTGTGAACAAACCAGATTAGTCAAAAACGAACACCGACACAAGCTACTGCTTTTTAAGTATTTGCATCAATCATACTCCACCCCGCATTTAGTGGCCAAATTTGATCCCATCAAATCCCATAATTGCCCTAGATGTGCGTCAGACCACAATGTCTTTATACACCTAGCCTGGAATTGTGCACCTATACTTGCATACTGGGAGGAAGAATTCCATATCTTGTCTCGGATGATAGAAAGGAGATTGACCCAACACTACTTACAGCCCTTCTGGGTTATGTTCGGGCATTGCTTAAGGGAATCTGGCTGTATACTGCCATTGTGCTGGTATTGGCTAAACACCAAGTCTCCATGCATTGGGGAGCCACATCACACCCTACAGTCAAACGATGGATGCAGGGCCTGGTAAACTGTGATAACAGGAGTGACATTTACACCTCTCTCCAAACAACCGCATCCAGACCTGAAAACATCGGCAAACCTCTGCAATCATATTTACAACTATTTCCATTTGAGGATGGACACCACACCCCTGACTGATACAAAGAGGAACAAGCACCTAAAACTGACATCAACCACGCCTTACACAATGTCCAACCTACTCCACCCCCCTGCCCCTCCCTTAATACAGTCCACACCCTGTGAGGAACCCCATTTCCCGATAACACACATTCCCTCACTGCGGATAGGCGCCATATTTTTGTGCTTACCTGGCACTCTGCGCTATGGACACCATATATCCCTCCTTGTATATTCTAATGTTGTTAAGAATGCGTAACAATGTGCAACCAGACAATGGTAACTGAGCAACTCTTGTAACTGTATACAACTCTACTCTTATTCTGAGACCAATGTCTTTGTATTTAGTTTACCCTCTGTCAAAATTAATAAAAATAAATTTTTAAAAAGGACACTTCTATTTTACATTGCCACACTCTTCCCATTGAATCTAGAGGCATGATCACGTCCAGTGGAGGATGTATTTCTAAGAATGATAAATAATGAGAACTCAAGGAAGGGACTTAAACATTCAACTTACCAGACAAGATGACACCAGGACTGTAAAGTAATCTCGTTTACTTTTTTCTTCTAAACAGCTGGTTTCAATATCTGCAATAAATTTAACACAAGTTTAGGTGTTTAAAACATATTACGTGTTTTCTTATTTAAAGAAGAGTGACCTGTGATTCTCACATAAGGTCGTTAGGGAATACAGGAAGTACAGTTCTGGTGACCAACCTGTGTTTTTTACACATCTGGTATTTTAGAACCAACATGAATAAAAGGGAGGTTTTATTTTTTTCCCTTGCTGCCTTAGGCCCTGATGCGCGTTACATCTAGAGCTAAAAGGCTCTATTACACCATAATGATTAAGAAGTCATATGGCTGGTTCATTAAGGCAAGAGATCATCGGTACTGGGTGCACCTTTACTTGCAAAGGGGTATATTAAAAAGGCCTGGCCCAAGACCTTGTGCTGAGTGGGAAGCAACCACACTCCCTCAGAAATGAGGCGCACTATGGGTGTATACTTATAATCAGAATATAGCACTGATGAAAAAACAGAAAAAAGATGGAGCACCTCCTGTAAATTCGCACAACTGCTGCGTTCACTGAAGGGAAATTAACGATTATCCAGTACTACAAGATTTTACAGAGGCAAGTCTCCAAAGACCCTCTGTTGTAGGCCCAAAAAGTCCCGGACCAACAAAACCATAATGTTATGCAGGTGCACAAGGGTGCAATGAAGACCAATAGTATCAAATAGACAAGGTAAAGTTGAAGACCAAGTACGCTGTGAGTTAATACCACACAGGATACATCAGCATAGTTACCAAGGTTGAAATAATTTAGAGAGCAACATTTGACAATAAAAAAGGTATATTACCTAATATACAGAACACATCTGCTAAAATTGAGGGTATGTCATCCCGAAGTTCCTAAATGTGAGAAAAAGGAAAATAAATTAAGTGCTAGAGAAAATAAACAAACATGTCTAGATAAGTTCATATTAGAGATATTGCTCTGATTTACTACTGTAACATTTATTGTAATGTAACGTAATGTAGATAGGTACTTGTAAAGCGGGCAGCAACTCCACACAGTGTCTCGGGCTGAAAGGACCACGAGACAGACAGTTTGCACTAAAACAGGAAGGCCTAGATCTAATGTTGGAATAGCCAGGTTTTTAGTTGCCTCCTAAAGGCGAGGAGATTCTGCACCCGTCTAAGAGAAAGTAGCAGGCTGTTCCATAGCTGAGAGGCCATCACTTGGAAGGAGCGACCACCCATGTGGGAACGAGAAAACCTAGGGATGGTCGTCAAAAGCTGTGCTGAGGACCTCAAAGCCCGTTGCGGGACATAGATCGAAAAGTTTCTTACCTGTCGGTGTAGTTTTGCAGCTTGAAGATCTTTCTGGATTCACTATGCTGTGCATTATTCCGCGATCTTGTGGTTGGGTCCGGATTCGTAGTCTTTCCTTTGTTTTTTTTTTTTTTTTTTTTTGTAGCCCAGGTGGGCGTCGACGTCCACCATTTGGTGCACCTCCCGTGACGTCGTCGTGCTTCCTGCGGAAGTCCCACCTTTGGGGCGCCATCTTCGGGTTCTTTTTTCCCTGTTTTTTTTTTTTTTTTTTTTTTTAACCCTAGGCGATTGATTAATCCTTTTGTCCATATTTCTGTACGTATCCACTTTTTTGATCCTATCCATTTCACCCCCTCTTCCTCCAGCCTCATCTTCCTGGCGGAGGTGGGTGGGTTCGCTAGTGAATCCAGAAAGATCTTCAAGCTGCAAAACTACACCGACAGGTAAGAAACTTTTCGTTTTGCAGCGTGAATCTTTCTGGATTCACTATGCTGTGCATAGATTTTGTAGCGGTTTTCCTATTTTTGTGGTGGCTGGGTGGAAGATGATCGCTGGTCGTTGAAAATGTGTTGTAGCACCTTCTGTCCGACCTGTGCTTCCTTATTCATTTGAATGTCCACGCAGTAGTGCTTTGTGAACGTGTGCACAGATGCCCAAGTTGCTGCGAGACAAATGTCTTGGATGGGCGTGTTTGCCAGGAAGGCAACTGTGGCCCCCTTCTTCCTTGTGGAGTGAGCTTGTGGCCCCTCCGTTAGCTCCTGTCCCGCCTGTTTGTGACAGAATTGGATAGTGAGGGCAATCCATCTAGCGATGGTGCCCTTGGTCACTGGTCTACCCATGAAGCTAGTAGCAAAGGACACAAACAGCTGCTTCGACTTCCTGAGTTCTTTGGTTCTTTCAATGTAGTGCATCACCGCTCTTCTGGCATCGAGGGTGTGCAGGGCCTTTTCTGCATTTGTAGTCGGGTTTTGGAAGAAACTCGGTATCTGTATACTCTGATTCATGTGAAACGCCGACACTACCTTGGGCATGAAGTGTGGGTCCGTCCTCAGGACTACCCTGTCCTTGTGAATTTGAATGTAGGGCTCCTGTAGCGTTAGTGCTTGAAGCTCGCTCACTCTGCGTAGTGAGGTTATGGCCACTAGAAAGGCAGTCTTCATCGTCAACATTTGTAGATTGGCCTTGTGAATGGGTTCAAACGGCGCCTTCATGAGCTCCGTCAGAACCACGTTTAAATTCCATGCCGGCGGCGGCAACCTTTTCGGGGGTGCCATTCTTTTGGCTCCCTCCATGAATCTCTTCACCACCTGCGAGCTGAAGAAACTTCCACCCTTCTCACCTCTGGTGTAGGCAACGATCGCTGCTAGGTGCACCCTTAGGGAGCTCGAGCAGAGGTTACTCTTTAGAAGGTGTGTGAGGTACCTCAGCACCGTTGAGTCTCTTGTCATTCTGTTGTGCAGGCCCTTCTTCCTGCACCACACCGTGAATCTCTTCCACTTTGCGCTGTAGCACTTTCTTGTAGTAGGTTTCCTTGCCTCCCGTAGCACTCGCATAGTGCTCTGAGGTAACCTTAGGTGTGCGAACTCTAGGTCTTCAGGAGCCATGCTGCTAGGTTGAGGGTCTCTGGCTCTGGGTGCAGGACCTCCCCGTTTTGCATTGAGAGCAGGTCTTTTCTTCGCTCGAACCTGTACGGATTGCCTTGCGCCATTTCTTGAATCTGTGAGAACCATGTCTGCCTCGCCCACTGTGGGGCCACCAGGATCAGACTCATGTTGCTGGTTCTGCACTTGTCGAGCACTCTGTGCAACAGGGGTATCGGTGGAAAGGCGTAGGCAAATGTCCTCGACCAGCTTATCCATAGGGCATTTCCCTTGGATTGCTGATCTGGTTGCCTGGACGCGAAGCTTTGGCATTTTGCATTGTGGCGTGTTGCAAAAAGGTCTATTGTGGGAGTCCCCCATCTCCGGAAGAGTTTCTCCGTTTCCTGGCCATTGAGCTCCCACTCGTGCGATGCTGAGGTCTGCCTGCTCAGCCAGTCTGCCTCCACATTGTCCTTCCCCGGTAGGTGAATTGCCAGTAGATCTATCCTGAGAGGTATGGCCCATCTCCAAATCTCCTGAGCTAGGGATGAGAGGGGAAACGACTGTGTCCCCCCTTGTTTGTTGATGTAGAACATCGCCGTGGTGTTGTCTGTCTGCACCAACACCCTCTGCCCGCACAGGTGTCTCTGGAATGCCTTCAGGGCTAGCAGTATTGTTTTCAACTCGAGGTAGTTGATGTGGCGGACCGCGTCTGCCGGAGCCCATAGACCCCTCACTCTGAGGTTGTCCATGTGCGCTCCCCATCCCATCTGCGATGCGTCCGTGGTAATGGTCACTGTTGGGCTTGGTGGTGTCAGGCTTCTCCCTGTTGTTATGTTGTCTCTGTTCCACCAAGTTATCTCCTCCTGCACTGCGTGCGTAACAACCACTAGATCCTCCCAACTTCCGTTTGCTTGTGACCATTGCTGTTGCAGCCATTCCTGGAATGGTCTCATGTGCAGGCGTACATTCGGCACCAGCTGGATACAGGACGCCATCATCCCCATCATCTTGCTCACCGCCCTCACTGTCAGAGCTCGCCCCTTCTGGTAGAGCTGCGTCTCCTTCAGTAGGGCATCTGTCCTCCTGTCGCTGGGCACTACTGTACTGTTGAGGGAGTTGATTTGTGCCCCCAGGAAAATCTTTACCTGCTCCGGTTCCAGCGATGATTTTCCCCAGTGGATGGAAAATCCCAGATTTGTGAGGGTGTCCGTTACGCGTTTTGCGTGCCTCTCGCACTTCTCGCGTGAGTTTGCCTTGACCAGCCAGTCGTCCAAGTAGGGGTATACGTGTATGCCCTGCTTTCGTAGGTGTGCCGCTACCGCCGACAGGCATTTTGTAAAGACCCTTGGCGCTGATTTTAATCCGAAGGCCAGGGTTGTGAACTGGTAGTGTTCCTGTTCGATGTTGAATCTTAGAAGGCCCTTGTGCCTTCTGTTTATTGGGATGTGAAGGTAGGCATCCTTGAGGTCCACGGTGACCATGAAGTCCCCTTCTCCTATCTGTGGCAGTACCTCCTGCAGTGAAGTCATTTTGAACCTTTGTGTTTTGACGAACTTGTTTAGGTACCGGAGGTCCAGTATGGGTCTGAGGTCTCCGTCTACCTTCGGAACCACGAAGTAGTTTGAGTAGACCCCTTTGTTGCGTTCCCTGAACGGCACTGTCTCTATGGCTCCCTTTTGCAGGAGTTTCCGTGTTTCTTCTCTGAGTATTGCCAGTTCTTGAGCCGATCTCTGTCTTCCCTTCGGCTTTCTGTTTGGAGGTCTTTTCTCCAAGTCTACGCAGTATCCGTACTGCACGATGTTCCGTATCCACTTGTCTGTGGTTATGCGCCGCCACTCCTGAAGGTAGAACCTCAGCCTTCCGCCTACCGGTGACGTATGCTCGTAGGCTCTTGGATCTTCTCTTCCCCCTGATGACACCTTTTTGCGCCTCACCCTTGGGGGCCTGACGAGGGTGGGCGTCTTCTTGCGTGCTGAGTCACTTCGAGGAGGGCTGATCGCCCCCTCTCCTCCTTTGGCCACGTCCGTTCCCTCTCCCTCGAAAGGACTGGCCCCGAGGTTGATATTGCCAGCTTTGCTTCTGCTGACTTTGTCCGTGACCTTCGCCCTGCTGACCTTGTTGGAACGCCTGGTGCGACGTCCCCTGTTGGCTTCCACCCCTACCGTAGGGTCTCCTCGAGGGATTTCCTCGTCTCATTCCCCTCAGCTGCAGGGCCCCCATGGACCTCGCTGTCTCGTTCTCCTTCTTGAGCTGGGTGAGCTTCTCGTCCACCGTTGCTCCGAACAGTGTCTCTCCGTTGAAGGGAGTGCCCAGGATGTTGTTCTGCACTTCCGGTTTGAATCCCGAGATTCTTAGCCATGCATGCCTCCTTTCTGTGACCCCTATGGCCATGAGTCTTGCTGAAGTCTCTGCCCCATCAAACGCCGTCTTTATACAGGAGTTGGCGATGTTCTTGCCTTCATCTACCAGGTGAGAGGCTCTCTTGCGGTATTCTTCGGGGAGGTGCTTTACTAGTTCCCCCATTTCATCCCAGTGTTGGTACTGGTGTCTATTTAGGAGTGCATTTGAATTCGCCATGCGCCAGTGCATTGCGGCGTTCCTCTCGACCTTTCTGCCTGTGAGGTCGATTCTCCTGCTCTCTTTATCTGGAGGTGGGCCCGAGGTTGCTGGCACGTTGGCCCTTCTCCTGGCCGTGGAGGCAATGATGGAGTCTGCGGTGACGCTACCCTTGATGTAAGGTGGGTCCAGGGAGGAGTGTTTATACTTTTTCTCTGTCCTGGGCGTGATCGACCGACAGGTGGCAGGCTCCTTGAAGGCTTCTCTCCCCTGGTTCATCACGCTTTGTAGCATGGGGAGGAACTGGCTCCTAGTCTGGATGGGGAGCAGTGTTTCGACGAGAAAATCTGCTTTCGGCCTCTCCTCGTCGAGCTTGACGCCGAAGGCCATTGCTGCGCTCTTCACCACCATATTGTACACCCCGATGTCGTCTGGTGGCGAAGGCCTCGAGGGGTACGTGTCCACGGCCTCCTCCGGGTTTTCGGTGTCGAGATCTTGCCATTCGACGTCGTTGCCGGTAGATGTCGCCGATTCGAAGAACGATTGTTGGTCTTCTTCCTCGGCTTCTTCCTCATAATAGGGCTCCTCTTCCTCTTCGAGGTCCCTTGTCAGCCCTTCGGCGTCGAACTCCTCCTCGACTTCGACGACGTCCGCCGATGAAACCGTTGGAATCTTGAATTCCTTCATCCTGGCGTCGAACTCCTTCTTCCTTTGAAGGATGTTCTCCATTTCGGCCTCGAGCCGCCTCTTCTTTTTCTCCATTTCGGAGATGCTTTCGGCGTCGACCGCGGGCCTTTTCGATGAAACTTGCGTCGACGTCGAACGTTCTTTCTGCGTCGATCGGCCCGTTTCATGGGATGATTTCGACGACCCTTGCCTTTCGGCGTCTTTCTGCGCCAGGGAGTCCTTTTGTAAGGATCCGCTGGGCCTTTTGTCCGAAGTTCCCCCTTTGGACGTCGAAGTTTTTGGCGCCGGGGCTCCCTTCGTGGACCTTGACTCAGTTTTTCTCGAGTCACCCTCGTGTTTTCGAGGTGTTTTTTGATTTGCGCTCGACGATTCTCTTACCTCGTCTTCTTTCTTCTTGTCGGTCTCTACGACCGTGAAGTTTTCGGCTGCCTCGGCGACGTTGTCCTCGTCGTCCGTGTCGAGGCCCAGCGCGTAGAGTGTCGGGGGTTTTCCTTGGCCCTCCATGTTGGCGTTGGCTCTCCTCTGCCTCTCTCTCACCCTGAGTGTCTTCGGCGCGAAGACTGAGCAGGCGTTGCAGTCGATACTCTGATGATCCACCGGTAGGCAGAGGTTGCAGACCGGATGCAGGTCTTTCTGCGCGAACTTGTGGTGGCAGTTTGGGCAGAACTTGAATGGCGTCTTGTCCATTTCGCTCAGGGTCTCTGAGCGTGCATTCTCCAAGGTTGTCGAAGAAAAAGGCTCGCTGGTCTTCTTTCTTCGCGTTCCTGTCGAAATCTGTTCTTTCCTGATGTCTTCTCTTGATTCTATCGATGAAACTCGCTTTTCTTCCTTCTTCCTCCGAGTGAACTTCTGGAGCTTCCCGATGACGATCCAGACCCAACGGCGGAAAAAAGAATCTGAAGATGGCGCCCCAAAGGTGGGACTTCCGCAGGAAGCACGACGACGTCACGGGAGGTGCACCAAATGGTGGACGTCGACGCCCACCTGGGCTACAAAAAAAAAAAAAAAAAAAAAAAAAAAAAAACAAAGGAAAGACTACGAATCCGGACCCAACCACAAGATCGCGGAATAATGCACAGCATAGTGAATCCAGAAAGATTCACGCTGCAAAACTGAATTATTTTCCCAATGTAAGAGACACCCATATTATGTAGGGCCTTAAAGGCCAGGACTAGAGCTTTAAAATGGATCCTCTTCCGGACCAGTAGCAAGTGCAAAGATTTCAGATGGGGAGACATTCGTGCTCTGGGACCCACCATGAGAATAGCTCTGGCCACCGCATTCTGAACTACCTGCAAGCGACAGAGTAGATAGTCAGGGAGGCCCAGGTACAGGACGTCGATGTAGTCGAGCCGTAATACAATCAGGGCCTGGACTGCAATCATCCTGTGTGAGACCAGAAGCCGGGGGAGAAAATTCTTTAACATTTTCAGCAACCCAAAGCAGGTACCGGCAACAGTTTGAATCTGAGCCTTCATGGACAGGTCAGCGTCTAGCTTGACCCAAAGGTTCTTCACGATGCTTACTGAGGTTAAGGGGGGAAATTATCCTGTGGCCACAATTGGCGCCATGCTTTACAAGGATTAGGGCCGAAGAAAATAATATACGAATTAAAATAGATTTGATTCACATTATTGGACATTTTGGGAACAGTTACCTGTCTTGCGTAAGAAGGTTAAGCAAATTAACTTCTACAATGTGATCCTCCATAAATGAAAACAAGTTTATTCGTGAAAATCAACATGATCTATGCAAAGCCTAACCAGCAGCACAAACTAACGAGAGAAAAAAGCTCTTAGGCAACCCTAACACTATTTACAACTGACGAAGAAACAAATCTACAGCCTCGAAGCTTCCCCTATGGAAAATAAAGGTAATGCATGTTTTGAGTATTGGTGTGTCAACACATTAAACCAGGACTAGAGTTAACAAATGTTTGTGGCACTCTAAATTTATGATTAAATATTTCCTCCTTCAAACATGAGAATCACCCTTCCCTTGATAGACAGAAGGTGAGCAAATGTCTTAGCACTAAAATAGCTATTGGCGTTGCAAATTATGTGTTTTTTTTTTTTTTTAAATATCCCAGCAGTATCATAAGTAAGGGTGCACTAGCTTATGTGGCTAATAGAGGTCCCTTTACAACTACACAGGGACACCTAGTAACAGCATGCGGTACTGCACCCTTTTCTTGCTTCATAGATTATTACTTGTGCTATTGCTGGGATATGTTTTTTAACCCCAAAAAAACAAAACATTAATTTGCAATGCCTATAGCTCAAACATTCAGTAATGCGAGACCTATTGCACTGCATATGCTTGTTATCATACTTTCTAATGTGTCTAATATACCTGCCTATCTTTTGTCAAATAACTGTAATCCACTTACCTATGGAGTATGAGGGAACTGGCCATACTTTCTCCCCAGATACATACTGCTTTTTGTTCAAATACTACCAAAGGAACCACTGATTTGCTACTCCCAGAGGTCACAATAAGGACACAGACATGGAATCTTAATGCAGCAAAGAGAGCATAGGCTTTATTGGAAAGTTAAAGCAAGCCTGGCAGTCAGAGCTGCAATTGCTCCAGGACACTGGCTTCATCACAAAGCTCCTGTGACCTCAGCAGGAAAGGTATATGATGGAGTGAGCTGAAGCTCAACAACTATACAAAAATGGTTAAAAAGGAAGAAAAAGCAATAGAAGAGATTGAGGCTTGAGCAAATATGTTGGAGGAACTGACAAGCAAATACAAAATGCATCAATACTAACCCAATGTTAATAAACAAAAGAAATAATATAGAACTAGTAGAAAACACCATGCCATATTATCTTACAGTGCAAGGATTCCATTACAAGACCGGAGGCTACATTATGCATTAATCCTTTAATGCAGATCACAAGCAGCCGCACTACATCACAAAGAGAAAACAGTTCTAGAATGCGGTGAGCACAAGGTATAAATGGCAAGAGACAGAAACAGACTGCCTCTTTTAAATGCGGCTCACAAGCAGATAAGTAACATCTCCTCTTGCTTCTTATATAATCGCTTGTTTGATTATTCTCCCCATTTCGCTATGCCTTTTTAATTAGATTGTTTATCTTATTTGATCGTCTTTCACGATTTCAATTGTATTTTCTCTGTGGCGCTTGCTTCCTCCCTCGCCCTGTGGGTGATCCTGGGCCCTCTTCCCCCCCCCCCCCCGTCACCCCCTCACCCCAATTCCTATTGAGGTTGTCGGTTAGCCTTCCCGCCCCTCCCTTGGTGGTTTCCCTACCTTCAAGCACTTCTCCTCGTGCGCGGACATTCCCCGCGACGCTCCTGCCTCTTACCGACTCTTCTCTCCCTTCCCACGTGTCGACTCACTTCCGAGTCGACATGATGTAATCTTGGGAAATCCGGATGCCTTTTTCGACGCGCTCGCTTCTTCCTCGCAAGCGTGTCGTGAGCCCCTCTGATTTTAGAAAGCACCTTAGCAACGGTGCAAAACGTTAAGGCGCTCCCTACTGCCTTTTCTCTAACTCCTCACCGGCAGCAGCTGATCTCGAGCGAAGCATTCAGTTACTTCGCGTTGATGATCAGCTGCTGCCGGAGAACTCGAGAGGACGTTTAAATCAAGAATTTTCTACAGCTCTCTAGCTAATTCAATTTTATAGTCTTTTTTTAACCTAATTTCAGCAGGGCATTCTTAATAATATTCCATCATCAAGCCTAAAGCTCTTCAAAAAAAAAATTTAATAAATTATTATTACCATTCCAAATAAAAAAAAAAAAAAGATATACAATAAATAAAATTATTTAAAATCTATGAAATTATACTATTAAAATAAAAAAATAAAAAAAAGGGGGGAGAATTCAAATTTTAATCTTTTTAATTTCTTTTAAGGCACATCCTTACCAGAGCCTTTCCCAACATGTCAGAATTAGATTCTGATGAGGCTACCGCCAGCTCTCCCATTCACGATGATAATTCTTTTAAACTTTTCTTACAAAAAGAAATGAGATCCTGCATGCTCTCTACCCTCAAAGAAGTTATGTCCTCTAAAAGATCTCTCTCCCTTCCACATGGTGATTTCCCTGATGACCTCAGTAGTCAGCGTAAAAAAACTAAAAAAATAAAAATAAAAAATAAAAATAATAAAAAAAACTGCGATCCCCCCTTTGACTGCAATTTGGGAGGTCGTAGCACCTCAATTGATTTGGGAGGTCGTACCACCTCACTTGTGATGGGAGGCCATTGCGCCTCAAATGACAATGGTGTCCCTCGCGGCACAAATATGACGGGTGTCCCCAGCAGCACAAACTTGATGGGTGTCCCTCGCGGCACAAATTCGAATTCAAAGCAGTCTGACGCAGTCTAACTCCGAGGAGGAGGAAGAAAATTTTAATAACCCCTACGATGAATTCGTACTAGATTTAGATGACCAGGAGAAAGAATTAAACACCCCTTTGACATAGATTCCCCTTCATCTAAAAAGGTTATCCTCAACCCCCTAGGAGAGGAAATGTTCGACCCCCTTAATATTTCACACCCCAATAGCTACAACTGGTTCCCTCAAGAACACGTCTCTAAATTTATCACCAGGTGGCTTAGAAATTATCTAGAAAGAGAGACCAGAAACACCCTGAGATTAGAGTGTCCAAGACCCTCTATCCAAGATAAGGTCTCCCAAACCCCCAACCTGGACCCAGACCGTATCAAATTTCTATTTAAATTGGGAAAGGACCCCAGAAAAGGTCTAGAGAGCTCTCAAAGGTTGTCAAGACCGCCTACTTGACATCCTTGGACCACTCACAAGGATTCTCGACCTAGCAGAAGAATCACATATTTCTAATACCCCCCTTGATGTTAACCTCATTCGAGGATGGAGCCAAAGGGCCATAGTTCTCCTCGGCAATGCCAGCTCTAGCCTCAACATCGAGAGAACTATCCTCACCAAGATTAACCCGAAACTGGGTGATTTGGCTGAAAAAGAACCCTCCGATAACCCCAAGGGGCTCCTCTTCGGTGAGGACATGATTAAATCTATTGGCAAATACGTTGCAACCTTGACTGCCCTGGATAGGGCTCAGGCAAACACGAAGAGAGTTTTCAGCTCCAACCTTTCTGGAAAGGCTGAAAGAAGAGGCCGCTCTTCCAGCTGTGGCTTCCAACGGCCCTTCTCAACTTTCAGAGGTAGCGGTAGAGGCTTCTACCCATCCAACCAGCAATTTTATCCACAATGAGGCAGAGGGCCACGGAACAGAGGCTTCAGATCCAGAGGAAATGCCAACAGCTCCAATCCTCAAAGTAAGTCTTCCTCTTCCTTCCGTTCCTTCCCAAGTAGGGGGCAGACTAAAGTACTTTTACCATATTTGGGAATCGCTAACTCTAAGACCCATGGGTTCTCGAGACCGTCCAGGGTTTCAAAATAGACTTTATAGATATTCCCTTTCAATCTCAACCCCCAGAACCGCTAACACTTTCGGAAGAACACCAAAAGATTGTAGAGGAAGAGATCTCTTCAATGCTTCAAAAGAGAGTTATCGTTCAAGTGCCATGGTCTCTAAAAACCTTTGTCAGCACCCTTTTCCTTGTTCAAAAAAAGGAAAAAGGATGGAGACTGGTCATAAACCTTCGGGAAGTAAACCAGTACTTAGTTTACAGACACTTCAAAATGGAAGGCATTCACCTTCTCAGAGATCTTCTCTTGAAAGGAGATTGGTTGGTCAAACTAGATTTAAAAGACGCTTACTTTACCATCCCTATGGCCAAGGAACACCAACCCTTTCTCCAATTTATATGGAAGAATCGCCTTTTTCAATTCGAAGCTCTTCCTTTCGGCCTTTCCTCTGCCCCTTGGTGCTTTACCAAGATCATGAGGACTATTGTCTCTCTTCTGAGAGAAAGGGGTATTCGCCTAATCATTTATCTAGACGACATCCTCATGTCTCAGCTCTACTCTAAAATTTTGAAAGACCTAAATTCTACAATGGAACTTATCGAAAGTCTTGGTTTCATTATAAACAGGGAAAAATCTATCCTAACTCCCTCCAAATCCCTAGAATTTCTGGGCTTCACCGTAGATACCTCGAACTGCCTTCTTCTCCCTTCCAAGAAAATTACGAAGATTCCAAAAGAGATCAGGTATGTTTTAAAGCAAGAATCTCTAACCCTCCGAGAATTAGCCAGACTTCTAGGCCTACTTTCGTCTTCCATCCAAGCTATCTTTCCAGGCCCTCTGAATTACCGTGCCCTTCAAAGAATAAAAGCGAAGGCCCTCAGGTGTGGTCTTTGGTACGGAGATTTGGTGACCTTAGATCAGGAAGCCAGGTCAAAACTCTTGTGGTGGCTGGAGAACTTGGATGCCTGGAATGGGAAAGCTATCTTCGGCTCTACACCGGAATTTATTCTGGAATCAGATGCCAGCCTACACGGTTGGGGTGCTCGCCTCCTCGACCAAAACACTGGTGGAGCTTGGTCTCGCACAGAATCTTCACGTCACATAAACTTCCTAGAACTTACAGCAGGCATGTACGCTCTAATGAGCTTCAAACATTCTCTACAGGGCAGATCTGTTCTTCTGAAGATGCACAACATCTCCGCAGTCTCTTATATCAACCGCCTTGGCGGTACCAAATCTGCAGACCTATCCGCTTTGGCCAAGAAACTCTGGATGTTCTGGTTATAACACAAGATCTCTCTGAAGGCGGAATACCTTCCCGGAAAGTCTAATCTTTCTGCGGATTGGAACTCAAGATTCCTTTCAGACCTTACCAATTGGAAACAACGCAAATGTTTTCAATATTCTGTTTCACTTTTGGGGTCCACTGGATGTGGACTTGTTTGCCAGCAGATTGACTTTCCAACTTCCGAAATATTTCAGCTGGATGCCAGACCCCGGAGCCCTGGCATTGAACGCCTTTCTCCAATCCTGGTCGAACCTTCAGGGCTAGGCCTTCCCTCCCTTTGCTATGATCCAAAGGGTTCTACAGAAGGTCAGACTAGACCAATGTACTCTGGTTCTCATACCCCCTTTTTAGCCTTCTCAGGCATGGTTCCCGACAACTCTGGAACTGTCCTGCGACATCCCCTTCCTCATTCCAGCGAGCAAGGGTCTGGTTTCCAACGCAGACTGAGAAGACCACCACCTAGTCACTTCAGAGAATTTGAAACTTCTTGCTTGGAAAGTGTCAGGCAATCCAACGAATGGTCTGGCCTTTCGCCATCAGCTCTCACTCTCCTCGGTGAATCATGGGCACCCGGAACGCACTATAGATACAATAACATTTGGAAAAAATGGGTTTGTTGGTGCATGGAGAGGAACCTGGATCCCGTGGAAGCTCCTATCGTCAATATAGTTAATTTTGTCAAACAGTTCGAAAGAGGTTTATCTTATAGATCTATTAATTGCTACAGATCAGCAATCTCTGCTGGTCATTCCCTCGTCAATAATAAGACTGTAGGTAAAAACGTTATTATTTGTAGAGTTATGAAAAGCATTAGACTCAAAAGACCACCTAGACCTAATTACCAGACCATGTGGGATGTTAAAGTTATCTTAGACCTTTTCGCTGCTTGGCCTGATAATGCTTATCTTAACAGGAAATGCCTCTCGTTTAAACTCGCTACTCTTTTATGTTTAATCTCTTGTCGTAGAGTTTCCGATGTCAAATGCCTAGATATTTCTTATAGACAATATGATATGTTTGGAAGTAAATTTGATATATTTAGAAGGACTAAAACCATGTCAGACTCTACTTTCTATCCTCGTTTTGATCTTTGCAAAAGGCTGTGTGTCATTGACTGTATGAAAGAATATGACTTTAGCATCTAAAGAGCGAAGGTCTTTTATTCTGAACAACTCCTTATCTCTTTGGTTAAACCCTTTAAACCAGTTTCTTCCTCGTCTATTGCTAGATGGGTCAAGTCAGTTATGAACCTAGCTGGTATTGACCTTACTAAATTCCAAGCACATTCTCTCAGAGGTGCTATGGCAAGCAAATCCTTCTGGTCTGGCGGTAAGTTGAATGATATCCTTAAAGCGGCTGATTGGTCAAATGCTTCAACCTTCGCTAACCACTACTGTAAACCTACTGAGCATATGTCTGATGTTGTCCTTCAGGGCTACCAACATGCATAATGTGGCCTCCGGTCTTGTAATGATATTGCGATTCTCCTATTAACATGACTAGAGAATATAGATTTCATTAAAGACATGGAGGCTATCATCCCACCCGTCCCTCCCTTGGACGGAGTAGCTTTTGAACTGTCTTTATCATTTGCTTTATTACCATATGCTTATATTTTGTTTGACTTTTGCGCTAGCTCATGGCGTCTTTTACATTCTCATCTTTCTTTTCAGATAGCTCCACCTGATGTCCTGTTGCATTCCTTATCCTGCTTCAGAACTCTCTCCATCTTCAGCCTCAAGATCAAGCTGGATTTCTCCTTTGAACTTCTCTTACCTCGCTTCATTTAAAAGAGGCAGTCTGTTTCTGTCTCTTGCCATTTATATCTTGTGCTCACCGCATTCTAGAACTGTTTTCTCTCTGTGATGTAGTGTGGCTGCTTGTGATCTGCATTAAAGGATTAATGCATAATGATAGCCTCCGTGTCTTTAATGAAATCTAGATTCTCTAGTCATGTTAATAGGAGAATCGCAATTACTACAGTTGCTCTAAACTTGTGTTAGAAAAACACTCCCACACCGGAAGGGTGGTGGTGTTCTCCCAGACATACACTGTGGTAGCTTGGCTCGAGTGGTCAGGGATCAGGCACCGTGCTAAGCATACGTCATACCCACACAATAACCATGCGTGCATCCGTTCCAAAAACGACACTACACCTTAAAAAATTATACTGAAAATATATCTCTTTATCTTCTTTTCTCTTAGTTGCTGATTAAATAAATAATAATACAATCACAGTACACAAGGCTTTTCCTGTGGAAGGGTAAGTCAAATAAATAATACTTCAACGATTCAATACATAAGGTAGATCATAAATAATCAAGGCATAAATATAAGTGCATTACATAAAAGGCAATTAAATATTATGAGGCAATAAATACTGCGAGACAATAAATACTGTGCGACAATAAATACTGTGAGGCAATAAATAATGTGAGGCCATAAATAGGATGAATACAATAAATACAGTGCTCTCAATAAATAATAAAAACCAACAGTGACACTTGAAAATCAGTTCACATTCCTGAGGTACTATGGGATGATTTGGCCCAATCCCAGCTTGTAGAGTTTTGGATGGCCTGAGGGGTGTACTACTTGGCTTGGACAAGGCTGAGGCCTAAACTGAGGTAGATCAAGGGGGAATCTAGAGATCTGCCTCTCCCACACTACACAACCCCTCTGTATTAGTCTCAGCTCACCCCTGGCACTATCAAGCTGGTTCCAGCACCTCTCTAGCCTCTAGGATGGTCTCTTAGGGCTTCACAGGGCCTTAGACGCCCTCTATTCCACTTACTGCCCTTTTTATGAAGTTCCGACGCCGCCCGAGTCGTGTCGACGCCGTGAGGCGGTTCCGGTTCGATGTCGGCGGCCTCGGCTCAATGACAGTTCTTGTCGACGCCGGGAGGCGGTTCCGGTTCGATGTCGGCGGCCTCGGTTCGATGACGTCGGGCGGTCTTGGCTCGATGTCGACTTCGGGCGGCTCCGGTTCGATGATGTCGGGCAGCCTTGGCTCGATGTCGACTTCCGGCGGCTCCGGAGTGCGATCTCCACTCCCGACCTCCGGTGCTCCTTTCCTCAGGTTCCGGCGACTCCGGAGTACGACCTCCACTCCCGACCTCCGGCACGATTCTCTTCAGGTTCCGGCGACTCCGGAGTGCGATCTCCACTCCCGACCTCCGGCACGCTTCTCTTCAGGTTCCGGCGACTCCGGAGTGCGATCTCCACTCCCGACCTCCGGCACGCTTCACCTCGGTCTCCGGCGACTCCGGAGGGCGGACTTCACTCCCCTGTCGATGCCGCACACTCGACCTCAGGTGACTTCCTCCTCGACCTCTGGTGTCTCCACGACCTCCGTCGGCGCCCTCTCTCGACCTCTGGCGGCTCCGGGTACGACGTCTGCTTTCCAGTCAGCGCCGCTTCTCCACCTCGGGCTCCAGGTCTCCAGGCTTCTCGACGTCGGACTTCAGGAAGGTACCAGTAACCAGGTCAGGAACTTGCTGTTCTTTACTTTTAAGGCCTGTTCCGGCTGTCCAGGTCCTTAAGATGGTTTTTCTTGCTTTCTCCCACACAGGGCTCCAGGCTGGGCTCAGTCAGCAGGGACTAGTATCAAGGGTGGGTTTGTGGACCCCACTCCAGGCACAAGTTACCACCCCTGCTGCCTCACTCCTTCAGTTCTGTGCTCCTCTCCCTTCACCAGTCAGATTCCAACTGCCAACTCCAACTGCCAACCTGGAGATGCCTTCCCAACATTCTAAACCTGCCTCTCACTGTCACAGGGTTCTGGAATGTTCTGGAAGGTGCTGGAAGGTGCTGGTAGGTTCCAGTGATGTCACAGGTGACAATGGGTGGCCTCCATTTTGTGCTCCAGGCCCTCAGACAGAAGTTCCAGGGGTAGATAAAATGGCTCCCTGAATCTGCATCAATACTAAAAAGTCTGGTGGTTCCCAAAAAGGAAAAAATACTAACAGGGTTTGAGGCAAAAGTGGGACAAAATAAATAATGATGAGGAGGGACCACCCAAAGGGCTGACAGGTCTAACATTATGTATACAAGAGTTGTTCGTATTCGTCGGAGGCTTTATTACAGAATATGACTGCACCAAAGTCCAGATTGCTATGACTGCATTATCTATTTGCAAACTTTAAACAAACTGAATAAAAAAGCCTATGCAAGAAGGATTCCGTAGCCGCAAATGGGGAGAACGCACTTCTTTTGCCCGGACAATTAACAAATTAACCAGAAGACCATCTAAAGCGACCAGAAACCTGTTTTTCTTTCCTGACTAGCAATAATGCTCTCTTAAGTGTTCGGGCTCAGGTCCAGGAACCTCTAGTCAACTGTTTCACAGTAATGTGTTTTTTCCAAATCATAATTTGTACTATGAAGTCAGCCGACATCATCAATTTCATTAGTGTGGCACCTGTAGCTTTTCCTCCATTGTTGACATTGAAGGCAATTTGTGTGAGGGCAGTAAGAAAACGGTGACGGAAATCTGGGAAAACAATTCAGACATGTCTTGTACAAAGGACAGATGTGTCCCTGAGCATCAGCATAGCCTGGCCTAAAGCTGTTCAATGTTCAAAAGCATTCTCGGCATGCAGCTCGCTTGTCTTGCTAAACTGATGAGAATCATTAAGGCTGTTTATATTAAAGTTGCTTTATGACACAGGAATCATGTGTTGGTAAGGAGCGGTGAGCTTAGAGTTATAGTACTAAGGTCTCAAATACTTTTTCTACAGCAGTTGTAATACTTTCTTCTTAAACTGGGAATTGAATATGCCAGTGTAAGAAAGTGCCCTCTTTTTGCTGAACGGCTGATTTACTTTGACTGAGTGTGCCCTAGCCTCCTGCCAAACAGGTACCCAGGGCCTATGCTCTTTCCCTAAAACTGCATTAAAAACAAAACCAAATTGCCACTCTCTGGCCAGAGGTCAGCCCCTGGTAAATGTTACCAAAGGTACCCAGGGAAGGCCTCTTAGGGTTGCAGCAGTCAATGTACCACCCTTAGAGAGGAGACACACACACACACACACACACACACACACACGTCAGTGGGGGATTTAATGAAAAATGCTCAGAGGGCATCTTAGAGATGCCCCCTGAAAAATGACCTAACACTAGTGTCAAGGCTGAGTTGCAGCTCACCAGCTGCCACCACCAGACATGTTTCTGGACCCCTGAGTCGAGAGCTTGCTGCTCTTGCGGGTCTGAAACAATGCACATCCTAAGACGAGGTGCCAAGCCTCCTCCTCCAGGATGGGCAGGTCCACGAAGGGGAAGCTTCAAAGGCTTGCCGCTTTTGTGAGCTTCCCTGGGCCTTTTGCTGCTTCCAGTAACTGGTCCCCACTGGTTCCGACCCCCCTTAGGGCGAGAGAACGAGCTGGAAAACCAAGTGAGGTGTGCCCACCTTTGCCAACCCCAGCCCTCAGGTGGGGGAGGCAAGGTGAAGCACAACTCTCAGTCCCCGTCATCTTGCAGATGTGGGGACACAGCCAACCAGAGTGAGGCATATGCCCCTCTCCCACTGGAGGGTGGCATAATAGGGGGTGTACTGTTCTTATCCCAGGGAAGGAACCCATTGGTCCCAACCTTTTATTTACCTGTAACATCCCGAAATCTAGTATTTAGGGGTCACCCCAAACCTTGCCTCTTCAGACAAGAAACGACCAAGAAGAATAGAAGGACTGAACAGATGTGCCGAAGCTGAGAAGAGGACGACGCCCACTGACTTGGCCCCAGCCCACCTGGCCTGTCCTCACCTCGACCCTGCAGAAGCGAAACTCCGGTGTGTTCTGCAGCCAACAACCTCAAGAACCCAGAGGACCTGCCCTGCCTTCCACAGAAAAGACTGTCTCCCGTGAACACAGGATTTTGGTCACCCACAGACTCTGGCTACGGCCAAATCCGCGAATCTGCGCCACTCTACACCCGTCGCCCACGGCCTCAGTTGCCCAACACCACGAGGAGATCTCCCTGGCGATCCTGATCCGAGATCTGGTGATCTCTGACCTGCCTCGATTCTCCCAGCGAAGCCTGCAGCCTCTTTCCGGAGACTCCCCGCGACAGCGACAGGAGCTAGTAATAGACACTAGACGCCTAAAGACACCCATGCACCCAAAGCCCCACGGCCTTGGGTGGCCCAACCGACAGTGTTCCAGCATCGCCAGGCATCCCAACTTACCTCTCCAACCGGTGGTCACCTCCAGAAGATCTTCCTACCTGAGCCTGCAGTCTTTGTTGCAACCAGAGAATCCCCATTGAAATCAACAGGGCAACCAACGCCAAAACAGCACCCTGCACTCAGCTCCCCCTGTGCCACTGTGGGTGTACTTTGGGTGCTAACTCGGATCCCCCTTTGCCCTGAGCTAAAAACCCCAGGAGCTTTGCTCCCACAACCTTGTGGCCTGCTCGTAAGCAGTCACCAACCGGAAGTCCTCTATCCCCCATTTGATAATACTGGGCCTCAGCACCTTGACCCTGGGGGAACCCTTGTTCTAACCCCAGAAACTCAACCCCAAAGACTGAATACTTACCTGCTAACCGATAACTTTATTTCTCTCCATAGGAATCCATTGATAGTTTTTCTCTGAAAAATGTTTAAAAAGTGTGAAGTTGATTTGTATGGAAACCTGAAAAATACTGATTGTGCATAACTGATTTTACTTACCTTTTCTCTAGGGAATGTCCCAGCGTGACATCCAGGCATATCACACAGAGTAGAAAAAGTAACTTAAAAAGTAGTCTAAAAAGTAACCTGTACAGTAATTTCAATACCTTGATGTAACTTTATTTCAAACAACTGCATTTTAACTTGCATTTCACTTGTAAACATTGCATAATATTTTGCAAACCATTTATTTCACTTACCTGTGCCATGCTTGGCTTGGTTCTAGAAATAAAATAACGTAATATTTTTATACAAACAAAATTGGTCTGAGTTCAGTCTTTGAGTGTGTGACATAATTTGCCGACTGAGTGTGTGCAACAAATGCTTAACACTACCCTCTGATAAAGCCTTACTGCTTGCCCACACTACCACAAATAGAGAGTAAGTGCTATCTACTTTTACCTCTGCCTACCTTTGGGGTTCCACTGGACTCTGTGCACACAATTCCTCATTTTGGTACAGTATATACAGAGTCAGCTTCTTACAGCCAGTTCATGCTCCCAGTGGCCAGAATTAACTGTAGGAATTGTAATGAGCCACTCTCAGAATCCTGAACTTTGACCTACAAGGATTTGAACTGCAATCGTAAAAGGACTGTGCTGGTAGGATATTAGTGCTGTTGGAAGAGAAGGGACGGAAAGTACCATTGGTAACCATCTTCAAAAGAGTAAACTAAGAAGGAAGTAGGCAGATTACTCCAAGAAAAGAATACAACACTGTCATGTCAAGTCAGCTAGGCTTCCTCACAATGTACTGCACTATCAGTTAGCCTCAATTATTTTTTTCAGCTAAGATGAGTGAGATTAATTGTTTTTTTCAGGTCTCTGAGCCCTCCATGTTGTGCAAAAGAAGTGGTATTATCTACACAACCATTATTTGATTTAACCCTGTTATAATTCTAGTGTCAATTATCAATTATGTCTTTGACGCTGACCTGAGACTCCATATCTGTTGCGGTTTATATTTAAAGGAGTGGTTTCAGGTCTTCATTTCAGGATCATTTTGTTTCTACTTTTTTCATAAGATCAAGCGGCTCAACAAAAGAGTGTTTTATATCACATGTTTAATAAATGAAGTGCCCTAGCTGAATTCCAGAGCTTTTAGTTTCGCTACCAGTTTGAAGAATCACCTACTTCTTACGGTCTAGGTCGTAAAAAACTGTAAATATAATTTTTAATCTAGCAAGGTGTGCTTATGAAACAGATACTTAAGGGCTCATTAGGATGGTAGTCAGGCAAGCATCCAATCACAATCCAAGCAGGATTGAGATTGGCCAACAAAGAGTCGGAGGCCCCACACGCCATATTTTGATCAGACCACCGTGTAGACAGTCAGAAACTGCCTTTTCCTACTGCAGCCCGGAAAAGAGCCGTAGCACAAGCTGCAGTAGAAAAGAGCATTTTTCAAACATCCATGCACAGTTTGCCAGGCACCATTTGGTTATTTTAGGGATCTGTTTAATGTGTCTGTGTTTTTGATATACAGCTCTCCGATATCGAGGGATGGTGGTGCTGGAAGGGTAAACGTTTGTCAAATGTATTTAAGGAGTTATTAATATTGTTTGAATTACATTTAATGTCACATAGGATCTCTGTATTCACTGAATTAGCAAAATGCATTTGCTGACTTTTGGATAACAGACATACATTTTCACCAATAGATCCATTTAACATCTCAAACACATTTGTAAGTAACCAAATCAACACAAGGATTGAGTTTCACAAAAAATACTTACTATAATATCTGTAAGAACATTAGCAGCTAGATCAGGCTTCAGGTTTCCACATATAACGAAGTCGGCAAGTTCATACAGTACCTGCTGGATTGCTGTAAAACAATTAAAAATAACCTATCAAGTGGTAAGGCCGCAAAAATCTTACAGAATTTAAACATGGACACAAGAAATGTGCAGCGCATACAGTACAGCAGGCAATTAAATGTGTCAACTTTATGAACAAAAGATGTTAAACTTTGTTTGCTCCAGTGCTGGCATATTGAGAACATTTCAATATGTAAGCGACCCTCTGAGTGAGGAGGATCATGCTATGCAAAGGGCATTAAAATATATCCATCACTTCATTCATCAATAATAAATTGGCAGCATGTAATATCTACTGCATATGTATTGCAGAATCATGCAGCCAGATTTGACTATATGGCCGTATACGTGTTTCAAAGAAAAGTAATTATACGAAAAGTTCTGTGGCGGCTAAATATTGTAACATCACTATCCAAGCAAATGATTAATTCGGAATGGCCCCATGTGGCTTGAGAGCAGGCCATAGTAATGAATATGCAGCTTTCACTGTCACTGATGACATCCGCACCAGCAATAAAGACCATCCCGGCCTCCTCATCCTTCCAGATGTAACTGTAGTCTTTGACAAAGTTGATAATAAAATTCTGCTTGACGTTTTGAAAAACAGGATTAGTCTTGTGATAGGATGTTACAGTGGCTCCATTCCTATATCTCAGAATGCCCACAAATTGCCAATGCACAACCCGATTTATCCACTCAAAGTATTAGGTGTATAACTTCTCAAAATGTTTCTCATTTTTGTTAGAATAAACATTTTTCCTTCCTTTAAAAAATTGTCACTGCCATCATTTATATATTGCTGGAATGTGGCCATGTTTGAAATTCATGTTTTCAATCGAAGCAACTTTTTTTGCAATTCTAAAATTCCATTTATGAATATTTTACTTGTTACCCTAAATGTGCCCTTCGCTTTTTCTGTAATTATTATATTGTAGGAGAGTGGCATCGACTGCATAATTGCCCCCAACTTTTTGCTGATGTTTTGACTGTTTTCTGACTCTAGCCAGGCTGTGGCCCTGCTATCCAGGACCCCAGCCTATCTGCTTCCTCTCTAAACTGATGCGAGTACCCTAGGTACATACCAATTGGATACTGAGGACACCCTATTAGCCCCTTGTAGATGGTACCCTAGGTACCCAGGGCATGGGACCCTCAGAGGCCTACCAGGGGCTGCAGCACTTATTGTGCCACCCCTGGGACAGCCATACAAACTGACACCACCAGACCACTACTGTAGTCTGGGTAAGGTGGTGCTTGCACCCCTTACAGGGATATAGGTATCCTTAATCCCACTTAATACAACACATATATCCTCATAGGTCACCCCTAAGGCAGGCCTTGCTAATACTACAAGGCAGGGTGCTGAGATGTGTGAGGGGGAACCCCTACCTGAGTAGAGCCCCTCTGCAACCTTCATTAAAACTATTGCTGGGTTGTTTGTAGTGCAGCCATACCATATACTCTTAACCGCATTATAAGTAATCGCGATAGCGTGATAACTTGAGTGGCTGCACAGAACCAGGTCATGTTTGGTGTCAAACATGTAGGAATCATACCCCCAATCCAGCCATGAGGGGTGATGTGGTAAAAGCGGCAGATTTTAGACACCAATTTAAAAGTGCACACGTAGTACAAAATGGATGCTACCCGCCACCCACACGACGCTGGCTGCCTGTTGCTGGGCAGAACTCCAGCCACGGCAGCTGGACAATAGGGATCTTGTTGCAGGGAGGTGTTCCCACCTCCCCCGACAGACTATGTGGATTGGAACTGGTTAGGTGCACCATAGGATGTCTTTCAAACTTGCACATAGGCTTCTCCAGTGCCTACTTCTGCATACACCGCCTCAAACCGGTTCAGGGGCATCCTGTCCCCTGCCCAGGCGGGAAAACACACAAAGGGGAGAGGGTGTAGCCACCCTTTCCCGCCTGAACTCTCATTGGTGGGCCCTGATTCAGACACTCCCCTAATCTCTGGATAAAGGTGGGTGCAGGGTCCCCAGAGCCTCAGATTAATCTTGGACTTCAAAGACTTGAACCTTCGACGAGCTGCCGCACAGCTGAATGAAGAAATCTCCCTTGGGGTAAAGGAGTTACCCCCTGCTTGGCAGGCACCTGAAACACTGCAAGTGACCCGGTTGGAACTCCGCTGCTCCTACGGACATCGAAGACTTCTACCTACCCTGAGGTGGGTTTCAAAGCATCCCAGAGGCCAGTGAGTGTGCACAGCAAAGCTCAGCACCCTGGTCACTGGCTAGTGACCCAGACTCTGTCCCCTCTGCTTTCAGGTCCTTTCCTTCAAGATCTACATCTTCAATCTGCACAACATCGATGACGCTTCACGCCAGCAGCAGTTCACCTTTTTCCATTAAAAACAAGATCGCGACCCGACATCGAAAACGACCTATGCACTCTGCTTCCCTGGGGCAGGTAACAGTGGTACCTCGGTACTGTCGTGGGTGTGGGCCCTCCAAAAACTTAACTCTAAGCTCCTGAACTTGAACTCCTGCTAGAAGTGTCCAGCGTGGGGGTTAAGGAAATTAGAGGTGTACTATGGCCATCCTAGTGTCCCACTTCTAACACTAAAATGCAGTTTGAGGCAGGTGCTTTACCCACAAACACGTAAGACAGGATTCTGGTAGAATAAAAGCTAAGTTTTCCTCAACCAGACAGCAGATGCACTTGAACTTTGTTGGCATCCTGTTCTTGCTCATTGAAGTGCACCCCACGTATTATATGTACAACAACAACAGACCAATTTATCAGGACATGGCACTTCAGCAGGATTTGGCACTGTAACTTCAAAAAAGGCCCACTGTGATTGGAACCTGCCTGGCTGAGGAGACAAAAGAAGGGCCCTGCTGAAGTATCAACTAACATTTGACTGCGACTCGGAAGGTCTCTTTGAAGTGTGTCCCAAGTGTCATATGAAAAATCCCAGTAGACCTAACAATCCGAATATGACACTAATGTCAAAAAGGATTCCGACTGCCACACCTGCATATTCTGTCAGGTTCAGTGGTCATCTCTGCCCATTCAGGTCAGCCTATTTGCTCCTGGAAAGCATTTCACACAAATTCAAATACTAATCACTGGTTGGCAGATGTGGGAAAGCAAAATTTAGCTTTAGCCTCCAGGGACTTAAGGCAAGGAAAGAGTAACTCACTAAAAGATATTTTTCCGGAATATCTAGAAAGGAACCTGGCCATTTAATAGGGGTTTAATAGCGATTACAAATAGTTGCTGAATACGTTTTGTAGCTGGTCCCACTATTGAGATACAACATTAGTATATAATAATGTGTCTCAGTGTTATTTGGACAGGTAGAATCTTCAGTTGAAAACTGCACATGCAGGCTTCGGAGAGTAAGCCTGCAGTAACATTTACACTATCATGAAGTGGATGGTACAATGGGGGCTGCAGTGGTGTAGTCTACCAGTGACATTTAAGTTACAGGCACTGGGTGTAGTTTGTATGATGTATATTAGGGACTTGTTATCAAGTTAAAGTATGCAAGTTAGGGGTATTCCAACTTTATAATGTTGAAAGGAGGACAAACACGTTACCACTGGATTGCAGGGGTTAAGCACACAGAGTTCTACAGCCAGAAAAAATATAGGGCCCAGCAAAAAGAGACAAAACCCAGGAGACCACACAGAAAAGGTGTATTTTCTGCAGTATGCTTTACCAAAAAACTGTTTGCGTGACTAATAAAACAGTTTTAATCAATGTTAACCCATTCAATTGTGAGGGGGATACCACCTGTTGGAGGACTTGCTCCTTTCACAGCGCAGCTCCGTCTGGTAGCTGCTGCAGTTCCCGTTGCTACCGCTAGTGGTCAGGTGTTCAAGGCCCTCCTCCACCCACAGGCTCCTGCCTGCGCCTCATCCCTGGTGGTCTAGTGGTAGAACGTCACTGCTCTGCTGCTTGACTGCCCTTCTGCCTCTGCCTTTTGTGCTTTTTGCTTTTCTTTCTCCAGTTTTTCCACATTTGTTGCCCCTACGATCCCCACACTTCTCAAGTGACCCTTACCTGCTCCTATGTTTTTCTGCCTCCCAGCTGTTCAGCCCCCCGCAGCACTACTTAAAGGTGTGCCAAAAGCAAGCCCGACTGCGCCAACTGCCAGGGAAACTGGTTCTCGGACCTTCCACCAATACAACGCCAGCACCCTCAACTCAGGACACCACACCACCTGCCACCTAGTGTCACCGAAGGAGACCCATGGACCCTTGCCTGCCGTAACTGCAACCACTCTTTCACCCATGGCAACATACCAGCTCTACTCACCGCCCAGCCGACCAACAGTGGCCCCCAACTAGCTCAACTGGATCCTCCTCAACGTGTGATCCCTCTACAAACATAGGCACAGAAATCTGGGACCTTCGACGCCACCTCTCCCGACATTGCCTTGTTCACGGAAACCTGGACCAACCCAGTTCTGAACCGGACATCGCCATCTGCTACAATATCACCGCGCCGCAGAACGATCAGGAGGATACATCACCATCTTCCACAAGAACACCCACCGACTGACCGCACACTCGAAGGACTAAACGACAACTATGGAACACCACCAGATCCAGACCAGCCACAAAACTCCCCTCCGTGGCACCCCAGGCTCTTGCATCCACCAAGTACACACTACTCTGAGACCTCAACTTCCATCTAGACAAACCTATTGACCAGATCACTGCCTCCCTACTGTAGAGCCTCTCCAAAATCAGACTCAAGCAGCTAGTGACTGCACCGCCCCCACAGCCAGATACACCCTCAACCCAGCGGGAACATCACCTACAGCCACAACACTAAACTCCTCCAAACTGACCAACCACTGCGTGCATCTCAGTTTCGCGACACCCACATACACCATCGCCAACCCCCAGTCGCAGATGTAACAAGGACACCGGAGGAGGTCTCGTCAACTTCCTCCACACGGTCACCCCGCCAACAGCAACAGACGCCAAAACCGCAGCTCACAACCTTCACCGATGCATCTCCAACTGCTTCGACACTCTGCCACCCCTCAAGAAGACACCAAGCAAGCAACACTCCAAGAAAGCCAGTTGATCCACTCCTGCCCTAGACGAGTCCAGGCGCACCTGCCGACGACTTGAGAAAAGATGGAGGAATAACAAAACCCCGGAAACCCATGCAACCCTCAAATCCACCATCAACGCACATCACCTCCTGTAGTGAAGACAGGGTTCTGCTTGCACACATTGCTATGTTAGCATAAGCGTTTTAGAAGTTTAAAAGCCATCTTGCTACTTTGCCGCTTTTGCACACGACACTACAGGTAACTGTTATTGTAAGTAAAACTGCTTGCTTGCTTTTCTTCACATGAGAATGGTCTGTTTTTCACATCCCTAGACTTACACCGCAATCTCAGTCTGTACGCTGTGTGCAGAAGTCTTCAAGGTCAAATAACAATGTATGCTGTTGATTCAGGTTGATCAGCCCACGCTCTAGACACAATACGCACACAGCTGCAAATATTTAATATTGCATTGCATGCATGATGCGGGCACTTGGAGAAAACCTTTCCTTCTACAGAGAGCGTTGCTGATCCTGTGATCTGATTTTGTTTCCACTATCAATATAATAGGATTTCTCCCTTCGTGTTTTATGGAATTGTAACAATGCCGATTGTTTTTATTTCTAATCATTTGTCTGCTTAGGTTAGCCAAAATACTGCATCTTAGAGCACGTAGTTAAAAACAAACATTTTAAACTTTTCCATGTCTCTGATTACTCACGTTGTGGAGTGATATGAGAATAGAAACCAAAGTGTTTTCTTGATTCCCACCATTCCTGAGAGTACCCTAAGTCGCTTGTTCTGGGATGTCTAATCATTGGTAGCTTTGCTGTAGTACGGTGAACGAACGAAACACTGATGCTAGTCGGATAGGGGTTCTGGGTACTGAGGTGAGTTTTTTGGTACACCACAAATCATCGACGTCCTGGTTTCCTGCGCATAGTTCTGTGCATGAGCAGAATCCCCGCAACATGGCGCACCTAACGTTTGGTCTTGTATTCCAGACACTTTAGTAGTTGTGCTTATATTTGTTCACAACACCCTCACTCCTGTTTCTGGTTGACAGAAGTGACGGATTAACCTACCTATATAGATAAGTTATAGGTTCATTCAAGCTTGACAATAAAAAAGGTTTGCATTTTTTAATTACTGCCCTTTTTGTGCTACATTTTCATGTAGATTGTTTTTCTTCTCTGTGTCCCTATGAGTGATGTTAATATAGCATCGCACAGTCGCGCGGCGCTCCGCGTCATCGGACGCAGTTTGGGGTGCCCGACGATGGTAGGTCAGTGACCTTTGTGGTGAGTGCCGATGCAGCGTTCCCCTATGAGCTTTTCTACTGTTGGGTTACGTTTCCTGCAGTGAATGCAGATGATGAAACATTCCATACTTACACTCCCACTGCGATACCTGCGAATTACACACCATATAGGACACTGGAGATTCAGATTTCGGCATGGCAGCATCATATTTGGTTTTATGGCGCCCTCCCCCACGCCGTAACTCCGGTTCGGTTAGGCCCCTTGTCTATCCCTGGGGAAACTTGGCCAGTCTTGGCCGGGTTCACACCACATCCACGTTATTTGTAAGCCCCAGTGGACGTACGTCTGCTACATACCGCCTTGACAGCGGTACACAGGGCTTTAGTGCAATTCATCTCACACAACCTCCAGGTGGGGGCACCTGGAGTTGCGACGCGACCAGTTGGACCGGCCGGGATTTCTATTAGTCCCTTCATGGTTAATTCGGTAATGGGCAAGCACCCCCAGAATAAGGACGATATGCCTTATTGGCTTGCTGAGACATTTGACCAGCTGGAAGCGGTATTTCCGAATACGACTTCTGTGGAGAAACACAGGATTCGGACAATAAGTTTACAGAAAGACTTAGTACCGGAGGTGACAGATTGTGAGAACTGGGGTAACGTGTTTGCAGCAGTCTACGCGAAGTGCTTCGGCACACCGTCTACGACTGTACTGCCCTCCGTGATTAAGCGTGTTCAGGATGAGCAGGGTCCGGTGGCGGCGGTAGAGTTAGGAATGAGGCTAGTCGGCGTGTTTGACGTAGTTGCTGATCTCATCCTTGCTAATGTCAAGGGAGATGCAGTTAACTTTCAAGTGTCGAATGAGTTGTGCCTAGTCGCCGACAAACCCCGGCAGTTACTGAAGATTATTGCGGAGGCTTATAAGACCATTGGACGCAATAGTTTGGGTGTGAAGCCTTTTGCTAAAATTGCAGCACAGCCGCAAATTCAGACGGTTAAGTCTACTAAAGACAACCGTCCTGTTTTCCTAAACAAAATTGAAAAAATAAAAAACAGGGGAAGCAGCAAACAGAAACAAGGGTCTCGTCCTACATCACCAATACCATTGTCTACTGAACGCACATACGAGTTGCGCGATCGCACGAGAATTAGGTCTCCTGATAGATTTCAGGTTCCTAATCAACGTTCTCCTCGTTCTTCACAGGACACATTTGTCTCACAAGCCGGTGGAGTAGAACACGGCAGAGGTCGGGGTGCCCAGCAAGGAAGTGAGCAGCCCCGCCCAGCAGATGGTACAGGCAAGCAGGACTACTTTCCACGTCAACTCCCTCAGTTTCAGAAAAAGAAAGTTGCTGCATTAACCGCAAGGTATGTCACAGATCGTGAGAACACAGCTTCGGAACCTGACATGGGCGCCAACGCTGCTAGACAGCGCAGCGATGGTTACAATAGTGCAGCAAGCACTGTGTCCATATCTGAAGGCGACAGCAACTGATACGTTCATAACCGTAGAAACTGCTGACACTAGAGTGGCTCCCCCTGACAGACTATATGAAATATTCCTTTTAATTGAAGGTGACAAAACGTACAATAAAAGGGACTTTTTGGTAGAATCTGACCTCTACATATGACATTTTGTTAGCGGAGGCGGACTGGCCTCCACCTTTCGTTTTGGACGCTCCGACACTGTGCCTAAGGAGCAGGGGCAGAACTTCACTGAAGAGTTGGCTCAGGTGCTAGCACTGACGTTGTATCGTACTCCGGTGGGATGGGATATACTGTCGCTCTGCCATGAGATTCCACTGCGATCAATGCCACAGCCACAGCCCCAATATCGCATGCTCCGAGAAGCGAAAGCTCCCATTGCAGAAATCCTTTAGCAATTGGATTATCGAGATGCAATTGAAACATGTGTGCCACCCATGATTAACCCTCTTCTCACTGTAACCAAACCTGATGGGTCGTAACGCCTAGTTTTGGATTACCGTTATTTGAACTCTCATTGTCGGATGTGCGTGGTACAGAATACCCACAGTTCTGCCCTAGTTGATAGTCTCGTGAGGAAAACGTTTAAGACCACAGTTGACATTTCAAATGGCTTTTATAGTCATAATCTGTCCTCTATTTGTAGTCAATGGACAGCGTTTATTTCTGGCGGCAGACAAAAACAGTTTAAAAGATTAGCCATGGGCTATAAAAACAGCCCAGGCGTCTTTACCGCACGTGTTGTCTCTCTGTTGGAGAGCATTGACCATGATGTGTACTCGTATGTTGATATTCATCTCACAGACGACGAATTATCACCGCATCTTTGTCGCGTTGACCACATCATTGTCATGTTTGCAGACTTCGGTTACAAATTTAACTATGCAAAATCACACATTGCAGAGTACAAAGTGTTGTTTTTGAGCTATGAGCTCAATAACGAGGGACGGGCTCTAGCACCTCACTTCTTGGAGAAATGCGCATGTTTGAGCGCTTAGACGACCCTGAAAAAACTACAATCTTACTTACGATTATGCCCATCGTATCAAGCCGCTAAATGACTTGGTACAACCTACTTTTACCAAATCCTGCTGGCTTCCAGAACATTCGGCTATACTCCGGGCCGGACTGCGAACTGAAAGCAGCCCTGGCAAATTGCCAGACTAGCCCCCGTCTGGCGCGTAGCGAGCGAGCTCAGCGAAAGGGCCTGACCACTAGTAGGAGGGTTTGGGGGGGGGGGGGGGGGGGGGGGGAGGAGGGGAACTCCCTCCAAGAAAATTTTGGAAAATGACGGACCAAAATGGCGCATTTTACAGCACATTTTTCACCCATAAGCATCTGATAACTAGCACCTAGGGCACAGAGGCCAGATACTATGGAAACGTCACACAAGCTCCCAGGCCCGTAAGCATGGAAATGTCACACACGAGCATCCAGGTCAGTAAGCATGTAAATTACACATAAGCACCCAGGCAGCCAGAAAGCATGGAAACGTCTCACATGGCACCCTGGCCAGAAAGCATGGAAATTTCACACAAAGGCACCCAGGCCAGTGGCACTGGAACACTTTTCAGAGTGTGGGTGCTGCCATCAATGTTACATCACTGAAGTCATGGGATTGTGAAAAATTCAAGAATCACACAAAGAACAAGGGTAGCAATTGAGCCTCGTCTATTCTGGGACATATAAAACTTAAAAGTATGTGCCAAACCATTTAAATACTGCACTATGCATACTGCCTTATGGACAGGGCTTGCGCTAGTGGGGACATCCTGGTGACATATGTATTAAAAGGGAATATTTTTAGGCCTGGCAAAAGGTTCCACAATGGCAGTTTCACAACTGCACAAGCAGACTGCAATGGCAGGCCCTGGCCTGGACACATGTTTAAATAGGCTACTTAAGTGGGTGGCACAATAAGTGCTGCAGGCCATTTAGCAGCATTTAATTTTCAGTCCCTGGGTACACGCAGTACCACATTTCTAGGGACTTACAAGTAAATACAATTTTCCTATTGGGCCAATTTTACCATGTTTAAAGGAAAGAGCGCAAGCACTTAAGCACTGGTTTGCGGTGGTAAAGTACACTGAGCCAAGCCCCAATAGCCAACAAAAATGGCCTTTTGATGTAAGAAAGCAGATCAAACCTGAATTTAATGTGGAGGAATCTGAGGCCGACAAGGACTTGTCTAACCATGTCTCAGCAATCAGTATGAACAATATGTATCTAAGAAACACTTCACAAGGGCGACATGTGGAAGACTAGTAGTGCTACAGCTCACCATCCTTGGAGAGCATCTCCCCATGAAGTCCCAGTATCATTTTGAATCTTAAACACAGGAGAGAGATTTTAAAAGCGCTGCAAGTGCAACTACTTTTGTAAGTGTATGGATAGTGTATCACTATTCATTGCCACACTTTCCTGAGCATAGCTATTTCCACTGGGATTAAGAGTGCTAGCCCTGCTGGCACTGGCCCCTTTGCTCCACACCTTATTGGGCAGATTTAATATTGCCTGTTATATCGTATAGTAACTCCATCTAGCAGTGCTCTGCTAAAACTTGTGTTTAGATCTCGACAAGGCTTCAAAGACCCAGAAGTTCACCCATTTGCTCTTCACCTCTTTCTCCACCCGATAGTTCACATACTTACAGTAATATAGTTGAACTTATGCACCTGTCATGGTAGCGTATCCACAATAATAAAATGATTCCTAAGCACCCTAATATGGCCACATGTTATCAAATTTAGCTTTCCAAAAATCAAAGTGAACCTCTTCACACTACATTTACCCCTGCCTAAGCTAGTCGGTGCAAGGGTTATCATCACTGTAACCCGTGCGTGCAACAGGCAGAACGTGTGCACACTACTATGCATAATGCATTTCCTTTGCTTAAATTGTATAAATCAAATGCCATTCTGAACAGCTTGTTTATTTACCGATTGATATATACTGAAAAGAAACACTTCAGTTGGTGTGACCGTTGGAAACCTTCATGTGTTCTCCCTTTTAATATGCCATGTTCCCTGTGTGACGGATTTGTGGCTAAATGAATGGAGCATGCGCTAGAGCATGCAGTAATGTTGACTTATCTTCCTTAATCTAGTAACAGTTACAGCAAGCATCATCCCTCACCTCCGCTTTGTTTATTACCACGCAAGATCCGATATCTGTGTCCAAGTTTACTTTACATGACCCATCCAACACAAAAAGTAAACTGAGAAACAGATATCCCATCTTACGTGGTAATAAAGAAAGCATTGACAGCATGGGCAGGGGGGCCACCCAGTATCGAACTTCAAAAACACACATATGCACGCCGCAAGGAAATGGAAATTCCTTGGGGGGGGGGGGGGGGGGGGGGGGAGGGGGAGGGGGAGGGGGGGGTCGCGTTTCTCGCCGCATTGTTGGAGGAGTTGCAGCAGTAGTAAATAGGTCCGTCTAACCTTGGGGCGCGTTTACAAATGCAGGCGGGCGAACTTGGGGAGTGTGCGCAAATCATTGGTCAGACTCACGCGTAACGCTGAGTTGGACCAATGATCTGCGCACACTCCCCAAGTTTCCCCACCCCCTGGCTCATGCGGCTGCACCCTGGGCTAGGGAGGGGAATGGCAGTGGTCACACGTGACTTTCACTCCCTATGTTAGAGGCCACAGGGCGGGGGCCGCTTGGTCACGAGTTGTTGTGGTGCCGAAAGAATTGTACACGGCCTGCTGGCTGCCAGGTGAATTCAGGCTTGGGTGAATTAATTTAGTGCGCACGCGCACTGTGCAGGCTGAGCGCAGGTGGCCTGTGCACACACTGCGCAGTTCACACGCACTAGTAGATTAATACACCCACCCGTACACAATAACACAAACTTTAGCTGAGGAGGACAGGTGAGAAGCTCACCTGCACCCCACCAATCTTCAATGGCAGTTTAATCAGTCACTCTCTACCATGGAGATCATTCACCTCACATAAGACTCAGAGCAAGCAGCCCCCCTGCTGTAGCACGATCACATCAGGCCACTACCATTGTGAGCTTGCGGCGTCGCAGGATGATTGAACCTACGATTTCAAGCCAGGTGAAGTCACTGTCACTTTTACTTTGTATTTATTCAGTGGAGGTCGCACTCTACTACTGCTTGCTGCCTGGCTGGCACTCAGTGGCAGCTGCTTTTGCGGTGACAGTCTGTGGAGCCCTGCGAGTCTGCGACGCGTGCGTGTAAGTAACTAGCAGAACGTGCGCACTTTCCACTTCTGCATAATGCAGGCAGGCGAACTTGGGGAGGAGACGCAGATCTCTGGTCAGACTAGAGCGTCGCGCTGGGACGGACCAATGATTTGCGCCCCCTCCCCAAGTTTGCCTGCCTTGCTTGCGGGACCGCGCCCTGACTAGGAAGGGAATGATCAGGACGGGGGGGGGGGGGTCCCTCTGGTCAGGTGATGCACGTGAGTGACATGACAGTCATAATCAATCACTCCTGTGTGACGGGCCTGGTCGGGTCATGTCACGAGTTGTTTGTGGCACCGAAAGTGTACATGGCCTGCCTAGTGCCAGGGTGAATTTTAAGTTACTAGTGCATGTGCGACCTAGTAAATTGATTCATTCACCCGACACCTGTCAACACAGTCAGGCCACCAAAATCAGGCACCTGTGGGAAAAATATAAATAAATAAATAAATCTTCCCCCCCCCCCCCCCCGGCCTACCGGGGGATTGCCCGGTGCCCAGAATTACCAGTCCGGCCCTGGCTATAATGCAATCTTTGCAGGCTGATCTTCTTGCATCTAAAACCTGGTAATAAGAATTGTGCCAATGGCAGTGGGTTTCACATACTTGACAATTAATGAGGAAGACAGTCCCTATTGCTTACAAGTCACACTTGTACACTTCGGCTGAGATGCGTTTTTCCACGGTCGAGAAAGTATTGACTGCTCTACAGATGGCGATTCGGAGAGAGCGCTGTCAGAGGGGAAACGCATGTTGGTTGTCACACAGTCTCCTGCCCTTGAGGCAGTAACGAGAGCCAGTGTACCAAATTCTAAAGCTTTGCATCCACGTTGGATACATTGGGCTACTTCCTTGATGTCTCCGGATGTCATGTTTACCTTTGATTCCTCATTGCAAACTCAGGAGTACCTACAGTATGAATTTGTTCATCCTGCTCCTCTGTCCATGTGCCAGCTTGAGGAATACCATTGAAACATTTACAATGACAGTTCGGCGCAACCAGCGACGGATTCGAAGCATGCTTATTCAGCGGCCTGCGTAATACTGGTAGGTACCATGGTGAATTAAAGTACGATGTCATGCACACGCAGACATTAGGGGACTGTACCGCCCAGTTGGCAGATCTACGTGCTCTGGTGCTTGCACTGGAGTTTGCTGATCCCCGTGTGACTACTCTTATTGTAAGTGAGTCTTACTACTGCATACAGTCTTACAACGACTTTTTATTCTTTTGGACTCAGAATGAATAGAGATTCCAACAGTAGCACAAACAAACAAAATGCTTTGGGGGTTCGAGTGGCAGAACTTAAAGAACGTCTGCCTCTCGTGAATGTAATTCATACTCTTGGTCACCAGCGCGTAGGAGCACACGCTGTTGGTAACAGTTTAGCTGACGAAGCAGCGAAAACAGCAGTGGTGACATATCTAGTAGCAGCAGTTCAGGGGTGTGGAATTTGATAAAATATCTACTTGTCCATGGGGCAGGTTGCTTCATAAATCTACTTGTCCTGTAACACAATCCACTTGTCCCTTTTGTGCCATGTAATGCAGCGACAAATTATGGCAGCAATCTCATTGTATAAGAGCTCTGAAATAACCTCTGTGATTATGCCAGAACTCCTTTCATAGTAGGGTTTGAATAATAGCAATTCCCTTATGTTGCCACATTTCTGCAGATCTACAGACTGGGGCCAAAGGTAATGGTAAGCAACAGTCCCAGGGTTGGACTGCCCGTTTGTGTCTGTACAAGCCTATTAATTTGCATGTTTTAAGGGTTTCAACCAACTCTTCTCTAATTTTTACACATACTGAGAAAGGCTGGAAATGTATTCCTGACAATGGCAGACAAACATTTTTCTAGGGTTGGGGAAAAAAGTGGTTGGAGGGAAAGTGAACTTGCAAAGAATTAGGTTTTTGCATGAGCAAATCTACACCTGCATATTTCCTCATGCTAAAATGCAGTTTACAAATATTTTCTAGAAGTACTATTTCTAGGCCTACTTCTGTAAAGTCTTGTGAATTCCAAAAAGCTGTATATCTGCACTTAATGCAAGGACATGGGTGCACTTTTGAGAGTTTATTTAATAATTGGTCCCCTAATTAGGCCTGATGTTACCTATGACCTGTTGTGTTTATTAAAATTCAGTCTGTCTGTCGGCTAGCTTCACTGTGAGTGACAGCATTCTGTTCCTTCACAAAGAGCCTATCGACACACACTCATTTGTTCAGTGCCAGGAACTACTGTGGCAATGTGTGCTTTTTGAAACCAAAACTACTTTTGCTTTTGCCAATGTTTGGTATAATGGTGAGGGCCCAGCAGCTCCCACACTAATAGGGTTTTACAAAAACCGTGCCAAAACATGTCACGCACTGGCAAAACCAAAAGGCTGACCAACAATTTCAGACCTACTGGCTTTACCAATGCTTGTTTATTTTTGTTTCCCATAATCCTAGTAAAACTGCTTACACTGGTTTTCTATTATGAATATTTTTAGGAAATACTATCTTACATCAACACATTTTAGTAAATGATGCTGCAAAGCGATGGTACCTAAAATTTGACAGTGATTTAGCGAAATGTTTTTGACTTTTTTTGAGAACATTTTATTTTGAACGCAAAGGATCCTCAATCTTGCTTTCAAGCTTCCGCAAATATTTGCATCTAATCAGAGAGCATTCTGGGAGCATTATACTTAGCCTAATATTGCTAAACATTGAAAACGTGTGTACACATTTTTGTCCTGGAACCATCGTCAGTAGTGCAGTCAGAGCTTACAACATTTACTTAGAGCGCTCACCCTAATAATAAATTTTTTGCATTAATGAACCATAAATACAAATTTGAACAGCAATAACACTTGGACGCAAACATTGCCTGAAGTGCAGGCAATGCCTTTCTCTGATCCGTATTGTGGTACTATAAACTGGCAAACAAAGGGTTTGTGCATTAGGGGGTTGGACCTCCTTGCCCTGAGGACAAAGTACACATGAAAACTTGTTGCCCTTGACCCCAAACAATATGTCCTGGGCGTCGGGCAATAGGAATTCCACATCCCTGGCAGTTACAAGATCCAAAAGTTAGATTGATGATGACATCCTAGCAGCTATTGCTGCGACCGAGAAGGGAGAAGATTACCCTAGAGGTTTCCCTTCTAAATACTCTTATCATTTAAGTCCTGATAAAGTTCCCTATGTGAGAATTAACAACATTGGTGACAGATTAATTCCCAACGCGGACCGCAGGCTTTCCTTGATCACAGCCGCTCACGAAGGTATGGCCTCGGCACATGCAGGCGTTTCAGTGGCTGTCACTATCTTATAGCAACGTTACTGGTGGTGCGGATTGTATAAACAGACTTGTGATTATGTCCTTACTTGTGACATTTGCCAGCAGATTAAGCCTTCCTCTTCTGCACATCCACCACAAACACGGTTGTACAGATCTAATAAACCACTTGGGTGTGTTTATTTAGATCACGGAGGTCCTTTCTCCTCTGATACTGCGTATAAATTCATCTTGGTTGCAGTGGATTCGTGCACACGCTGTCTATGGGTCTGGCCACAGAGAAGTGCTGATGCTCGAACTCTCATAAGGGATTTGTGTCTTTGTGGGAATTTTTGCGTGTGGCACCCTCCATTCGGACCAGGGTCCTGCGTTCGCCTCGAAGGCGTACAAACAAACCATGAGGTCTTTGGGGGTACAGGTCAAATTTGCATCTCCATACCCACCTGAGGGCAATTCTGTTGGGAGCGAAGGAACCGTGACTTAAAGCAAGCCTTGACAGCTAGGGTTTTCGGTACTAGCAGAAACTGGTTGGCCCATTTGTATAGCGTACAACATGCACTTAATCTCCCTAGAGGTCTCTGGGTGGGAGGACCCCATACGAAATGCTCTTTGGCATAAAAAGGCTTGTCCCGGACCTTGATGGTCTAGACATAGCAGCGTCGGCCGCACCCTTTGACGTAGATCATCATTCTGCTCTGTTACAGAATCTACAAGAGGCTCGAGACAGTCTTGCAAAGGAACACTTGCCCTCCACAACTGATGCTGCACTTCAGATTCCAGAAGTTGGCTGGCTACCTCGAGTCGGTGACCTGGTCCGTGAGAAGGTGGAGAACAAGAAGGAGTTCGGCCCCTCTTATCGTGCACCTGTTCCAGTGCTTGGCGTGCAGGGTACAAGAACAGTCATATTACGTCCACTTCCTGGTCGCAAGGATAACCGGTACATCTCCATTGACAATGTCAAGCTACGACGAGTGGCCGATTCTTCTTAGTAGGACTTCAGCGGTCTCTTGTCCAGCAATGCTGAGAAATTCTGTTTTGGCCCTGGCAAATACGAACACGTCTAACATTGCCATTGAGATGCATACAGTCACTAATCCATTGTTGAATGCACCAGTTGGCGATCACAATGAAGATACTGAGTATACTTATACCACAGATGTGTCGTTGCCTGGTGTCCAATCATGTGCAGTGGACCAGTCACGTTTTTCATTTGGCACGAACTCTACAACATCGAGTGCCCCATCGAAAATTTCTATTTTTGCAGTTTGGTTTAGAAGACATTTTTTAAATCCCCCTTGGACTTACATTTGGTTGGTACTCATATCTATTTTTTTGTTCATGTCGATTGGATTTGTGGTTGTCTTTTTGCGTCTAGTAAATGGACATTATCTTACCGAAAGATATGCAATTAGATTGACTGATGGAACTTTGGCACCCCCCTCCTCATCACACATCTTGAAGAGGGACCAGACTTTTGTCAATATTACTGCCTGGCCTGTGTTCGATGGGATTGTATGGGATGCTGTAAAATTTCAAATTCATGGCCCTACAGAGGTGATTAATGTCCCCAATGTACTTCGTGTTTCTAAGGTGGATGTTGTGAAACAAAACATACGCTCTGATGATTGGGATGTCCAAGCAGTTGAGGCTTTTTCTGATTTGAAATATTATGCTGCTTTTGATGCTGAAGATTGGTACTTGGACTCATCGAATTATGCAGAGTTATTTTGTTACCAGCACTATGGCAATCATTTCCTGCATAGAGCAAATACATTTAGAAATGTGGTTAATTATACACAATGGGAACACTGCCCAGCTCCCATTCAAGGTAGTTCGAAAACTCGATTGAAAAAATTTACATTATTTTACTGCTTTTAGTCATTCCAATCCTGAAGCCTTTTATTTCAAAACATCTGCTAAATCGATTTCCAAACTTAGACTTACAAACACTAAATTACTGTATTCGAAGTCCTTTATGGATGAATTAGCCATAGGGGGCTATGAGCTGTGGAAAGATACAATTGATCTTAAATTGGTTTGGGGTTCTAAAAGCTGGCAGGTGCAGGGCACCGAGGCTTTAAATCGCGCATGTCTCATCCCGAACCACATGTTCTTTTTTAATTCTACTATTTTTCAAACCACTTGCTTTGGATTGGCTACTTCTAAAAAAAAAAATTTATTAATGCCCCTACCATTCCTGATCTGGGTGCTTATCCTACTTGGGACAATCACATAGATATGTCCCTTGATGAATTGCAGTCACTACTTACTAATACCTCCTTTAATATTTCCAACATGAATCCCCAGGGATGGTTATTATGGCAAAAACGTTCGGATTCATGCAAACGTCGTTTTCTGGGTCTGACCCCGGGCTATACAGACCCCCGTTTTGAAACCTCCCATTCTGTTACTACCTATTCAGTAGGCAAATTATGTCAAAACTGGCTTCAGTTAAACTTAATTTGTCCCAATTGACTGACTATATTGATTTGGATGAATTTGTTATAGGCCCTGTAGGAGGCAGGTCCAAAAGATGGGTATATGCTATTTACAACAAAGTTTGGAAATTATCTCAAATTGAAGCAGCTTCTAGATTGAGGGCTATTGATCAAGCAAATTTGGAAAAAGTGCTTGCTGTCATTGATAAAGTATTAATACTTTCTTCCAGAATGTACACATTGGATAATATTGTTTCATCTGTTGTGGATATTGTACAGGATGACGTGTCTGTTTTATACCATGGTCAAAATCAATTTGCGTAGACTTTACAAACATTGAAGTCTGGGAAAGTTCCTTGGGACTACATGAATACCTCATCTCATTTTTTACCATTTAACCTAACAGTCAGATACTGTATCCACCAGAAAAAGCGTTACCGAAGGTAAGTAACTTGTTCTTCTGATGGATACATCTGCCAGTGGATTCCTCACCTTGTGAATAGAGTCCCACAGCAGTCCTCACTCCCGGAGGAGGATGTCCACCCTTCTATACCAAAAAGTCCTGAAGGACAGAACGTGCAAAGTGTCCGTCCCTCCTCACCTCAGAATCTAAGCAGTAATGCTTCGCGAAAGTGTGGAGGGAGGCCCAAGTTGCCGCTCTACAAATGTCATCCACAGGAACACCTCTAGATAAGGCAGCTGTAGAAGACTTTGCCCTGGTAGAGTGAGCCCTTATACCCTCTGGAGGTTCCTTACCGGCCAAAGAGCAACAGATCTTGATGCACAAGATAATCCATTTGGAACGGGTGCGCTTGTGCACCGCTCTGCCTTTCCTGCAGCCAATGAAGCCCACGAAGAGCTGGTCAACCACTCGAAAGTCGAGGTAAAAACTCACCGCCCTTTTAGGGTTCAAGCGGTGAAGCCGCTCCTCCTCCTTGGAAGGGTGAGGGGGAGGATAGAAAGTAGGGAGGGTAATGGACTGCCCCAGATGGAAAGGAGTTACCACCTTAGGCAGAAAAGCAGCCCTGGTTCTGAGTACCATTCTATCAGCATGAATGGTCAAGAACGGGGGTTTCGAACTCAGACCTTGAAGCTCACTTACCCTCCTTGCTGAGGTAATGGCAATGAGAAAAACTTTTAAAAAAGACAATAGCCTTAAAGGACACTTGTGCAAGGGTTCAAAGGGAGAACCCATCAACTAAGTTAAGACAAGATTTAAGTCCCATTGAGGCACAATAAATGGAGTGGGCGGAAATTTGTTGGTAAGGCCCTTAATGAACCGTAACACAATAGGTGATTTAAACAAGGACAGCTGATCCGGCAAGCAAAGGAATGCTAACAAAGCCGATAAATAACCCTTCACAGTAGCTACAGCAAAACCTTGCGGAGCTAGAGAGAGCAAACTGAAGGATGTTGGATAAACGAGCCCTCAAAAGGGTCAATAGACTTCTCCCCACACCAATGGATAAATTTGAACCACCTAGAGGAATAGATTGACTTGGTGGAGGGACGCCTGGCAGACAAAATCACGTCCACCACATCGGGCGGTAGAGAAAAAGAATTCAGGTTGCCCTGTTCAATCTCCA
Source organism: Triturus cristatus (assembly GCF_964204655.1). NCBI lineage: Eukaryota > Metazoa > Chordata > Amphibia > Caudata > Salamandridae > Triturus > Triturus cristatus. Next base: position 926,192,013 of record NC_140588.1, read on the forward strand.
GGCATGGAGGTGTAAGCTCTGGAGGTGGGTGTGTAGAACCTGCCCCTGCGAGCGGAGGTCTGCCCTGAGAGGGAGACGGAGCGGAGTACACGAGGAGAGGTGTAGAAGATCTGTAAACCACACCCTTCTTGGCCAATCCGGGGCTATCAATATGACCTGAGCCCGGTCTTGGCGAATCTTTCTCAGAACCCGAGGAATCAAGGGTATGGGTGGAAACGTGTAAAGGAGATGCGAGTCCCATCTCAACTGAAACACGTCCCCCAAAGCTCCCTGCATCGGATACTGGAGACTGCAGAATGACGTGCAGTGAGCGTTCTCTTGAGTGGCAAACAGGTCCACCCGAGGAGTTCCCCACGTCCGAAAGACGTGACGAACCACCGCCGGATAGAGCCTCCACTCTAGGTCGGCAGAGAACTGCCTACTGAGACTGTCTGCACGCACAGAACTCCGGCCAGATGATTTGCCATCAGACAAATCTGATGATCCTGAACCCAGGACCAGAGACGCAAAGCCTCTCTGCAGAGACAATGCGACCCCACTCCTCCCTGCTTGTTGACATACCACATTGCAGTGGTGTTACAGTCAGGACTTGAACCGACTGACCGCGAAGGGAAGGGAGGAAGGACTTGAGTGCCAAACGTATCGCCCACAACTATAAAAGGCTGACGTGAAACAACCTTTCCTCTGGAGACCAAAGACCCTTGATCTCCAGATCCCCCAGATGCGCACCCCACCCTAAAGTGGATGCATCTGTTATAACTGTGGCCACCGATGGAGGTAGATAGAAGGGTTTTCCTTGAGACAGGATTGCCCTCCACGCTCCACCAAGACAGATCTGCTGCAGCTTCTCTGGAGATCCTCAGACTCCCCGAGATCTCCATTGTGCTGATACCACTGCCTGCGGAGGCACCACTGGAGCGCCCTCGTGTGCCAGCGTGCATGGTTGACCAACAGAATGCAGGAAGCAGACAGACAGAGCGGACGAAGGATGTTTAGGACTGGAACGACCACTCCATTGTAAAACAAGGGAATCATTTCCTGTATGTCGAGAATCCTTTGTGGAGGTGGGAATGCTCGACACACAGTAGTGTCCAGTACCCCCCCTATGAACAGGTTGCGCTGAGAGGGCACCAGGTGAGATTTGGGCACGTTTATCGAGAAACCCAATTTGTACAACAGCGGAGTTGTAACCTGCAGATGATGAAGCACCTTCTCTGGCGACTCCGCTTTGATCAGTCAGTCATCCAGATAGGGGAAAACTGGAATCCCCAACCTTCTGAGATGGGCTGCCACCACCGCCATCACCTTGGTGAAGTCTCGAGGTGCAGTAGTAAGCCCAAACGGGAAAACCGCAAACTGATAATGTTGCGACCCTACCGTAAAACGGAGATACATCCTGTACGACTTCAGGATGGGGATGTGAAAATACGCATCCTGCAAGTCGATCGACACCATCCAGTCCTCCTGTTGCAGCACTTGAAGACCTGCGCAAGGGTGAGCATCTTGAACTTCTGCTTCAGAAAAACGTACAAGATCCTGAGATCCAGGATTGGACGTAGCCTGCCGTCCTTCTTGGGTATCAGGAAATGCCGGGAGTAGCATCCCTGACCCCTTTCCCGCTCTGGAACCACCTCACACCTTTTTTCAGTAATGTTAGGACTTCCTCCTGAAGGAGAAGAAGGTGGTCCTCTGTGCAAACACCTTGGCAAGGAGGGTAATTTGGAGGGAATTCCCGAAAGGAAAGAGCATACCCATTTTCCACAAGATTTAGAATCCAAAGGTATGTAGTGACAGATTCCCAATCTTGTAGAAAATGAGTAAGCCGCCCCCCACAGGACCAACATGATCCAGAATGGTGGATCTTGGGCTGCTTTGCTGTGGCAAGAGGGAGGGAGGGAGGAGGAGGGCTGACGACCTCTGTTCTTGCCCCTGTAGGTCTTATACAGGGTACTTGGCTGCGGCTGCTGAGGCTGCCTGTAGGTCCGAAAGGACGATCTCCCAAAACCTCTGTACCTTCTGTAAGAGGAACCTCTAGGCTGCGCCTGCAGACCCAGAGACTTCGCTGTGGTTTTGCTGTCCTTCAACCTTTCCAAGGGTGCATCTGCTTTCTTCCCAAACAGTCCAGAACCATCAAAGGGTAGGTCTAGAAGTGTTGCCTGTTCATCTGGAGAGAACTCCGATGACTTAAGCCAAGCACTTCTTGTGGCAACCGAGGAGCCCATAATCCTGGCAATAGAGTCTGCAGTGTCCAAACCACTCTGAATAACTTGACGTGCAGCTGCCTGAGTGTCTGAAAAGACCTCATTAAAATTCTGCCTGTCCTCCTCAGGCAATTTAGGGGCCAGCAGTTTTGCAGAGTCCATTAGGGCGTGGATGTAACGGCCTAAAAGACAGGTGGCATTCGTGAACTTCAAGGCCATACTTGCCGAGGAGAACACCATCTTGGCTGACTGGTCAAGCTTTTTTGACTCTCTATCATGTGGAACTTGAGAAAATGCTCAAGAAGACTTCTTCGAACATGCAGCTTGAACCACCAGACTCTCAGGAGAAGGATGGGATGTTAGGAAGTCCGGATCTCCTGGAGCCACCCTGTACCTCCTAGCAACAGATTTTGACACTGCCGGAGCCGAAAAGGGCTTACGCCAAACCTCCATAACTGGCTCAGTGATGGCATCATTGAAAGGAGGCAAAAGTTCTACTACAGTGGAAGGAGAATGAAGAACCTCCGTCAAGATATTGGACTTAAATTCAGCCGTTGGGAGCTGCAAGTCTAAGAGCTCCGCTGCCTTCCTTATAACTGTGTGGTAAGGAACCACATCCTCAGAGGGAGCATCTGAAGGAGGAGAAAGCCCCCATTCTGAGGACATGTCAAGGCCACTTGCCTCCCTTAAATCTTCAAATAAGTCATCTGACTCTTGAATTCACCTTCCTCCAATTCTTCTGCCCAATACCTCTGCTCTTCCAAAATCCTCTGCGCCTCCCGCCTGGATCTCATCCTCGGAACGGATGTCGGCGGTGCCACACACGACTCCGACGGAGCTGAAGCCTGCGTCGAACACGGATCCGGAGGCACCGGGAAATGCCAGGACGGCGCCGCTGGAAGGAAGGGCATAAAGGGAGCCTGAGCCTAGGCCTGAGGAACCCCCAAATTAAAGGCTATTGGACCCATGGGACCCGAAGGTGCTCCAGAGGGGTACATTGCTTTCGTAAAGACACCATACATGGCATTCAAGTAATGCGATGGGTCTTGGCCCAGGCAGGGAAAGGTGGGTAAGGGCCCAATAAAGGCTCAGGCGGAGGCATTACCGGACTCGAGCGAATCAGCACCGACGGTGGAGCCAATGGAGTCGACGACTCATCAGGTACCGGAGCCTCTTCCACCGGAGCCAGAGAATGCGTCGGAGATGGAGCTGGAGAACGCTCCGGAGAGGCTTCAGGCGAAACCGGAAGAACTGGTGAAGCTGGATTCGAAACCGAAGGAGAAACATAGTCCTTACGACGTAGAGGAACTGGAGAAGTCCTCTAGCGCGGGGACACCCCTATTTGGGGTAGCCGTGCGCTCTATAAATCGTATTAATAATAGTAATAATAAAGTCGATTTCGGAGCCATCTCCTTATCTGAACGGCGTAGAGAACCGTGCCTCTTCTTCTTTTTATGCTTCTTTGATTTTGAAGCATGACCCGACGTCGACTTCGAGCCCGACCTCCACCTCCACCTCGATCACCTTCGACCTCTCTTCTCCTTCCTCATCTTTGCGATGAACAGCTTGGCCTCTCTCTCTCCTTTAAAGTTTTAGGGTTCATCTTACAGCAGCAAGACCAGCCCTTGACGTCGTGATCCGACGACAGGCATCAGACACAATCTTCGTGAGCATCCGTGATGGACATATGTCCTCCGCACTCTCTACAGGGCTTGAACCCCGACTTACTCGACGGCATCTTCAGGAAAGAAGCAAGAGAAGACCAGAAACGAGAAATACAAAGTAACTAGCTACGGAGTGTCCCAGAAAACCGTTAGCGTCGACGGCGTGGAAAAAAGGGTACTGATGTCATCACGCCGACGAGGCTCTTATGGCTCCAGCGACGTCAGCGGAGCCGCGTGCAGAGCCATGCTATTGTGACGTCGTCCTAGTCGGCGTGGAGAGCTACAAAAAAATTCCGAATGTTGCTGGCGAAGGGGATATTCACAAGGTGAGGAATCCACTGGCAGATGTATCCATCAGAAGAAGTTTATTTAAAGGGAGAGGAGTGCACTTCTACACCTGATCACTCATTAGTATGCAAAAATGTACAATTGCACGGTGCGTGTAATACCAAAGCCCCGAATTTAGCTTGCATTTTAAAGGGAAATCCAATGCCAGCTATAACACCCACTTTCACGTTACTAGCTAACGGTAGTTATTTAGCCCTATCTAGACTTTATTACGGAGCCCTATCTAGACTTTATTATGAAGCCTAGGGATAGATCCCTCTTCATTCAGTTTAGGATGGGCACTCTTCTTCTTCGTGATCATACTAGCAAGTGGAAGCCCCCGCATCAAACCCCCGTGGATTGCCCAAACTGCTTAGGCGTTACTGAAAACATTCTCCACCTTCTTTTTGTATGCCCAGCCTATTCGAAACCTAGACTGAAATGGTTAAAACCTGTGTGCCTGCAGCTTAGAACTAGGGACCACTCTGTTGCACTTAGAATACTAAAGGCTGACGTTAGTACAACCTTAGTGTGCGGGGTGGCTAAATTTCTAAGTTGGGCATGGTTGATTAGGCGGAGGGCTATATGATGAATTTGTATGAAAGGTTTATTATTCACAAAGCTGTTAAAGTTTAATACACTGTTTTAAATTATTTATTGTAACAAAAAGTCCTTATATGACTTTTTTTAATGTACTCTTATGAATCGTGTGTTAATGTATAAATGTGCTTTTATGATATCAAATATAGAAATAAAGCTTTGTTGACTTGTTTACTTTTAAATAATGAAGCGTGTTGCGGGATGCTAGCAGGGATTCCGTACATTGTAACTGTCTCCCAACGTGTAGTTTGCTGTAAAAATTAGCTTTTCCCGCCCCCGCATGGGAGACTCGACATATCCATCTGGCCTTCCATACCAACCTTGAAAGCAGAGTTCAACAAGATGAGCAGAATAAGGGCTCTATTGTCCCAAAAAAAAAAAGTCACCCTAACTTCCTCTTGTGAAACATTTGTCCTTCACGTAGCTAACACCCGCACTGAGGTGCATGCGCTTTTGAACACTGATCTCCCACTGCATTTCGGCGCTCTGATTCACACTATATTCAATGCCTCGTCAACAACTGGCTTGGCGCATTCTTCAAAGTTGTGGGCTCCGGCCTTGTGACATCGTTCCAGACAATATTTGGTATGATACCGGCATTTTTTCATTCTATTTTTTCCAGCATCTTCGGCGGATTACCATTAATTCTTGCTTTGGCTGCCGGTGTGCTGCTGTTTATTTGTTTGCGCCGCAATGGCTGCACAATCTGTGCCACAGTACAGCCTGCCCCGGCTGCTCCAGTTTCGCAACCGGATGCTTGAATACTATGGAACGCTACCTCTGGCCACTTTGAGTGTAGCCTATGGATTGTCCTTCCGGTTCCCATACTTTAATTGCGTGCAACCTGTTTTCCATTGCCTGGCTTGTTCATTTGAATGATCCCTGGATTTGTGCCTCTCCAACACAGCGTCTCTTGTCACGGTTTATGTCGACTGATGAGTCCCTTAGTGGCTCATGAGTTGGACTGTTCTGCGCATGGAGTTCTAGGGAATTGGCATCTATGTGCAGCGGCACATGACTTCCTGGCACGAAGTTACCTCGAAGAACACGCGAGTTGTCCTCCGATGGTGCTAGAGGCTCCGGCAATCGAAGAACATGCATGTTCATTTACTTTAATAAATTGGATGTCTGAATCCTTTGCTGATGATTACAATGACTTCCTCTTGGAGGCTGTTGTAACATACTGTGCTTTTACGCTGATGGATTAAGTTGACACTTGTCTGTCTTCAGGACGTATCAGTTCTTGGGAAAACATTTTTAACCCCTTCACCGCGGCAGGAATTCCGCCGTGGCGCTGGGGGGGTTTGGGGGCAGTTGCGGTGCCGCCGTGCTCGTGACGGAACCACTCCGTCATGAGTCACAGGCGAGCTGTGCTCATGACGGAGTGGTTCCGTCACGACTCCGCCCACTGCGCTAATCGCGCGCACAGGCGGGGAATTAGCGCCGCGTGGGCGGAGCTGCCGCCAACGGCCGCAGCCACTCCGTCATGAGCACAGCGCACCCGTGGCTCATGACGGAGTGGTTCCGTCATGAGCACGGAACGGGTTAAACTATTTTTTTCTTTCAGAGCAGGGCAGTATACTGCCCCTTTGTTTTTTTCTTTTTTTACCTTGCAACTTCAAACTTAACACTTCTAAATTGTCCGGATTCTCAAAATATGAACTTGGTTCTGTCTCAATCGAACTTGAACTCTGCGTGCCTAAATTGCTTCCCTTTTGTTCGTGGTTCGATCAGCGGAGCGTGTAGTGAAGACAGGGTTCTGCTTGCACACATTGCTATGTTAGCATAAGCGTTTTAGAAGATTAAACGCCATCTTGCCACTTTTGCACACGACACTACAGGTAACTGTTATTGTAAGTAAAAACTGCTTGCTCGCTTGCTTTTCATGAGAAAAGTCTGTTTTTCACATCCCTAGACTTGCACTGCAATCTCAGTCTGTACGCTGAGTGCAGAAGTCTTCAAGGTCAAATAACAATGTATGCTGTTGATTCAGGTTGATCGGCCCACACTCTAGACACAACACGCACTTAGCTGCAAATATCTGAAACTCGGGTGCCTTTAATATTGCATTGCTTTGCTTTGCATGCATGATGCGGGCACTTGGAGAAAACCTTTCCATCTACAGCGAGCGTTGCTGATCCTGTGATGTGATTCACCTAAGCTGATCTTGGCGGTATGGGGTTCCCCATTCAAACCTAGAGACCTTCTATTATTATAAAACTAGCTTCTAGCCAGGGGAGGGTGGTACACAAGGCGCTATAAGACCTGTTTCCACTATCATTATAATAGGATTTCTCCCTTTGTGTTTTATGGAATTGTAACAATGCCGATTGTTTTATTTCTAATAATTTGTTTGCTTATGTTAGCCAAAGTACTGCATCTTCGAGCACGTAGCTAAACAAACATTTTAAACTTTTCCATGTCTCTGATTACTCACGTTGTGGAGTGATATGAGAATAGAAACCAAAGTGTTTTCTTGATTCCCACCATTCCTGAGAGTACCCTAAGTCGCTTGTTCTGGGATGTCTAATCATTGGTAGCTTCGCTGTAGTACGGAGAACGAATGAGACACTGATACTAGTCGGATAGGGGTTCTGGGTACTGAGGTGAGTTTTTTGGTACACCACAATTCACTGAGGTCCTGGTTTCCTGCGCATAGTTCTGTGCATGAGCAGAATCCCCGCAACACTCCTTCTCAACACCACAAAGAAAACAGACAGAATCAACGCCAACAGCAGCAGAGAGCTCTTCGCCATTGTCAAGATGTTCGTCAGGCCCAACAGCGAGACCACGGACACGCCACCCTCACAAGAATTCTGCAACAAACGCTGCACCTTCTTCCACCACAAAATCAGGCAGATCTACGACAGCTCCGACACCCAAGACCCCACCACTACGCCCACCACCACCGCACACAACCAGGTTGTACCCCAACAGATTGTGCTCAACTGGACTCTGCTCACCACAGAAGACACACTAAAGAGCATCCACTCAGAAGACCCATCAGATCCTTGCCCGTACCACATCTTCCACAGAGCAGCCGCCTCCACCGCCCCCCTGCTTCGCTGCACCATTAACTGCTCCATTGGACCGCCACCTTCTCCGACTGGAAAACACAGATCAACCCCCTGCTAAAAAACCCATCTGCCGACCCAACAGACCTCAAGAATGCCAGACCCATCTCCCTCCTCTTCCCAGCCAAGGTCATCAAGAATGCAATCAACGCCCAACTCTCCAAGTTCATCAAATAGAACCACATCCTGGACACCTCCCAATCCGTGTTCCGAAGCAACCACAGCACGGAGCCCGCACTCCTCGCCGCCACCAACATCCACTCCTCGACGGGGGCGAAACCACAGCCCTCAACCTACTGGACCTCTCTGCCACCTTCGACAGTCTCCCACAGCACTCTAATCACAAGACTCCACGACGCCGGCATTTGCGACAAGGCACTGGACTGGACTGGTTCCACTCCTTCCTGACTGGTCGAACACAATGAGTCAGACTACCCCCCTTATTCTTAGAACCTACAGAGATCAGCTGCAGAGTGCCCTAGGGCTCCTCCCTGAGCCCCACCCTCTTGAACATCTACATGGCTCCTCTCGCAGCCATCGTCAGAAGCTACGGGCGCAACATAGCCTCCTATGCTGACGACATCCAGTTGATAATCTCCCTCACCAACGAAACCACAGCCGCCAGAATCAGCTTTCACAAAGGAATGAAGGCCATTGCTACCTGGATGCAAGACCGCTGCCTCAATCTCAACTCGGACAAAACCAAAGTGCTCTTCCTGAGACCCATTCTGCCTGGGAAGACACCTGGTTAACTGCCGCACTATGAACCCCTGCCACCCCCAAGGTCATGCATGTAATCTTATCATACTGGACTCCTCGATCTCAATGAACCGGCAAATCAACGCAGTATCCTTGTCCTGCATTCACACACTGCGTCAGCTTTGTAAGACATTCAGATGGCTTAACACAGAAATCAGAAAGACAGTTACCCACGCACTCACCAGTAGACTGGACTACGGCAACTCACTGTACGCCGGCAACACCCAGAAACAGCTCAAGAAAACTACAGAACGCCCAAAATGCTGCAACCAGACTTGTATTAGACATCTCCTGCCGCAGCCACATGACAACACCTCGGACAACTCCACTATCTCCATATCAACAAGAGAATAGCCTTCAGGTTCCTGACACATGCCAACAAGGCCCTCCACCACGCAGTACCAGAATACCTGAACCACCGCCTTGCGTTCCACACACCTGCCACAAAACTCTGCTACGCCCAACTCGCCCTGGACTCCGTCCCACGGATCCACAAGACAAGAACCTGAGGAAGATCCTTCTCCTACCTCGCCGCTAGGACCTGGAACACTCTGCCCCCTGGCCCCCGCACCCCACCTCAGGCAATCTGCGTCATGGACGCAATTCAGGAAGACATAAAGACATGGCTCTTCAGCTGAAACCCCAAAAAGAGGTGGATCAGCAGCCCCCACTTCCCCCTCCCCAGAGCCTTGAGACCCTTAAGGGTGAGTAACAGCGCTTTACAAACTCATGATTGATTGATAACCGTAGTTGCCATTACTTGTGCATGTGAAGATCTAAACTTTTTTACTCCACTATCATTCTATAATCTATAATCAATGAAAAATACACAACAGATGTTTCTGATTCCTTAAGACAGTAATACAAATATCAAAATTATAGTGGTAGAGCAGAAAGGGGGCTGCATTTAGAATACCTTGCAAAGTATGGAAATTTGGAATGTTTATTCTGATGAAAAACGAAAAATGTTTCTAATACATACCAGTAAATGTCATATTTTCAGGGGCTTTATTTTCACTCAGACTTCGACATAACTCAACACTGTTAAAAGGAGAAGATACATATGCAAAAATTAAAAAATGCTTAAATTACACACAAATCTGCAATCAGGTGTTAAAGATTTTTACTACGCTGTGAAAAAATGCAGTAAATAGAATCAACAAGAAGAACAAGTTATTTAACTCCAGGAACGCCCTCTCGGGTAGAAACTGGGGGGTTTCTCCCTCGGTAGAATATTTTGAAATAAAAGTGGGCAAATGGTGCATTTTTAAGCAAATTTGAGACCATGAGGTTGAACACAGGCCCCTGCAGCGGATGCCTTCATCCTTCCATATCTCTCCCTCCCTCCCCCTCTCTCCCTCCACCTCCCCCTCTCGCTCTCCCTTTGTCTCCCTCCCTCCCTCCCTCACCTCACCCCAGCTTCCCGGGCACACAGTGCCTGTTAATACCAGGGTCATCCAGCGACACACCCACCATTTGCAGGCGACAAAGTACGTTGTCTGGACACACAGTTTGGAAAGCTCTGATTTAGACCGTAGGTCCTTAAACATGAATGAACACACAGACATAGTAATCTTCTATTTAAAAACCAGCTCGAGTTAAAAACTTTATAATACCCATATAAAACTCTAAATACATTAAAACATCTTCTAAAAGAAATATATTCTATATAACAATTATTTAAATTCCACGCATCATTAATAAAAAACTGGTGTACATTTCATCAAATCAATACTAGTGATAAAACATCCACTCTACACATTTTAAAAAACTTTTTAAATTTCAAGCATGAACTTCCCTATTGCACATGCTACATCTAGTGAGTGCATTTCAATTAACAGGTCTACTGCCTGTGCACGATTCCTAACCTCATATTTCAGGAAGATTGGTCATAGCCACAGTTTTCCTGTATCAAGAACATTTAGACAATCTAATAAAATGTGCAAAATATCCCTTTTCCCCCTATGTTACAAGTACACTTCCCTTCGTGGTCAATCATGGCTCTCTTAAACCTATCATTCTCATAACATGGATTAATCCCAAATCTTATTTTTAATAGTTCTATCCTTAACCAACGATTGGGAAGAATATCCATATATGGGAATTGCTGGCCATTTTGCCAAGATTTCATCATAAAACATACAGATCTTTTCCCTTCCAAGTATTGCCTATCCTGTTCCCATGATATTCCTTTCCCTAATGTCCTAAGTTCCTTGTTACTTATGGTTGGATGAAATTTCTGCTGTCAGTCCTCAATTCCCTACACACCGTAACAACCGTTTCTCTGAGCCCCTGTGCTTGCTTCATTTCACTCTGTAGGATCATACATTTACACCAAAAGGAAACTTGTTTCTCTTCTTCACGGCACAAGCGTTGCCAGAATCTTATTAGTGCCATGTATGCCATTTTCTCCCATGAAACCATTTTGATTTCTAACCTTATTGCCTGAATCATGGAGGATCTGGGTAGGTACAGTAATTGTTTTAAGCATTTCCCTTCTTCATCATCCCACTTCCTCTTACCACTTAAGAATAGCAGTTCAGTGCCATATAATAACTGAGGAGGTACCATAACCGTGTAAGCTTTCAGGACTGGTCTATCCGTCATTTCACCATAGGTGTTAATAAATGTTCTCAGGCCACTAACCAAGGATAGGGCACAAATTCTTATCGCATCCAGGCGTACTTTCCACTTCATAGATTTCTCAAACCAGATTCCTAGGTATTTGTACTCCTTAACTATCTCCAATTTTATGGAGCCTAGGACCCAGTTTAAAATATTCCTCTTTTTGCTGAAGCACAGAATCTTTGTTTTTTCCAAGTTTACAGTTAATTTCTTAAGACTACAGTAGTCTAGGCACCCTAGGCCATGTGCGATGCAGTGAGTAGGTCAATAGAAGGGGGAGTTGTCAGATATGTACTGTCCCAGATATAGTGTGTCTAATAACTGCTAGGAATCGTTAAATTAAATTTAAAGAAATCGAATTCACTATGCATTTGTCTTGCTGAAGTATAGCATGAGTGTCTGTGTTTTTATGGTTGTAGTTTCCTCCATATATATACTGGGCCAATACCCACTCGTAGTTGTGCAAGGGACGCCGTCATGTTAGGGTTCGTGGATTGTTGGGAGAGGGGGCCATGTCTATTGCTCAGTCTATTACACAATTAAAATGGCCTGCCATAATTATTTCCGATTCCAGGTAAGGTTAAGCCACCCTCATAACAATAGGGAGCTCCAGGGGAAGGAAAGAATGGGTCATCCCCCACTCAAAACAACTTTATAACAAAACAGACCCAATCTACTACGTACAGAGGTATCTTTATCTATTGTGTAAAGACAGGATTGGGGAGGTATCAAAACTACCCTCTTCACAACCACCCCCAATTATTTAAATTCATGGGGTGGATTCCCGATTTACCAATGTCTGTACTATTTGTTTAAAAAAACAGCAATTATTGCAAGAACCCTCAGCTTGTAACCACTGTTGTCAATTGTGAAAAATATTTCAAATCTGTAACAACCCACACCGTGGTAGTTAGTGAAAAAATGTGCAGAGCAAGGTAGCACCTCACGTGCGCAACACCATAGCGGGCTGACACTGGTTAGCTCATCACCAGTACTGCCACGTTTCTCATCATAGGTTGCCACCTTGTTCAAAGAAAAAATGGATAACTGTACCAACAAAATTCATGAGAAAGCAAAAGGTGAAAAAAAGGGGTAAAAATTACACACCAAAGTCCTGGTTTAAAATTGATAGAGAGCCATGACTACCACAATTTTATTCTCTGCTCATGGATCAATTCAAAGGTAAAAAGTGCTGTAATTCAACAGACACGAAGCCAAAACGCCGACATGTTTCATTGCCTTACTTGTACGGCAAATTCTTCAGGGCAACAGGACTTCATTCGCCATATCAGCATATTTCATGCTGGATTATTTGTGACTACAAAATATAAAAAAACATCAGAGGGTTCCTGCAATTACTCACTGAGTGATAGGGCACAATCACACTCACTCTGTCGTCTTCTACTTAGATGTATAAGGAGCATGAGTTTGTCATTACCCGTTGTCAGCCATGGTGTCTCGTACCGGCTCGACAGCGTATTGAAAGGGACTGTGATTCTGTGTTTCACAAGCCCTTTTTGTGCTTCTGGGCATTCTGCAAGGCAATTTCAAACATATCCTATGTCAGAAATCAATGTTTCACCCAATTCAATCCACCACATATAGATTCAACACTGTTTGTGGGATTGTCGTATTTACCCCATAACTTCATTATGGCATGTACTTAAACTTGCTTCACTGAATTGTACACATCATTTGCACACACACAGTATCGTAAAGCGGAGTTTTACATCCAACTAAAATCGGAAACTCACACCTACATACCCCTTAATGTCGAACTCACAGGGTAAATGGGGAAAGTGTCTAAATCCATCCTCACCCCTCACTCATACGTCTCACCGTATTAAAATGGCATCCCGAGCTTCGTCTCAGCCGCTCTGGGCACTTCAAACCAACCCTCTGATAAACCCGTCACCTGCCACGTGACTTCTATCAGTTGCATTCCAAATCACGTGTCAAGTCACGTAAATGAAAGCGCCATTTTAAAATGGGCAAAACTCCGGCTTCCTTATTTATACAGGTGTTCATAACGCTTTACATGCTATATATCTCTCGTTTACACGTCTCAAATCCACAAGGGAACCGTGTTACTGTGTATCTAAACTACGCAGTGTTTAAAACCTGATGCGAAAAAGGAATATGTGTTCATAAAGCTTAACAGTGATGGAATTTTTTTTTCACTTTTCAACTCCCCACCACGCTTCTACAATATTCATGTAATCTCCACTAACGTTAATGGGGGCCTGGTAACTTCCTATCTATTCTATTAAACATAACCTTGTTCAAGGATGTTCAATATCGACAGGATTTTTGTTTCTATCCATCAACTACTCCCCCTTATCTCAATATCCACATCAGTGGTGTTCACTTTACACACAGAATGCACGCAATTCTCTGAAATTTAGTTGTGGTCTTTTTCATGGTTTTTGAGATTCAAATCGATACGGGGACTCCCAAAGCCAGAGTTCATGGGACACAGACCCCTATTCTTCGCTTTAGTCTCAGCGTCACTCGGCACAAACAGCCTTGTTTTACAGTACATCCAAGAGGCATGTTGACACAAGGGACATGCTAGACAGCCTAATCATCATAAGGAGATTTTATTCCATTCTATCCCATCATTTAACCCAATTTTGTCAGCCTTTTCAGAAAAAATCCAACGAGCCTCCCTATTGATTAACAATCTCTCAATGTTTGAAGCATCACCCTTAACTTTTTCTAGAACAGTCCAAGTTAGTGATCTAGAATCATGTTTCTCAGTGACGCAATGTTGCACAAATTTAGTGGTCAGTTTCCCCATTCTGACGGTACTGAGGTGCTCTTGAATTCTTATCTTAACCTTCCTTGAGGTCAGGCCTATATAATGTAGACCACACCCACACATGATACGATAAATCACGTTCATTGTGTTACAATTGGTAAATTGGGTTAGATACCATGTTCTACCATCCAATAGGACCACTCTATCACTTTTGGAAGTCAGGCCACATACAGAACACGAGCCACATGGATAATGACCCGCCGGGAGGCTAGATGGACTTTTATCAATTCCCACTCGGGAGTGCACCAGTCTATCCTTTAGGTTGCCTGCTCTTTTGAACTCAAACCTGGGGGAGGGCATCTTGAACTCAGCTGTGGACAACAGTCCCCAATTATTTTGCATGAGCTGTCTAAGTTTGTTCGCTAATGGATCAAAAGTCATGACAACAGGGAGGCAGTCACTTTTTGGTTTTAAAGTCGTCTTCAAAAGAGCGCTACAGGGTGTATTTAGTGCTCTTTTTCTCGCATTTTTAACTACCTTCCTGGGATATTGTCTTTGAATAAGTCTGTCGCAAAGGTCCTCTGACTGTTGCATGAAGTCCGCGGTGGAGGAACAGTTCCTCCTATAACGCAGGAACTGTCCCACCGGTAGATTATCTTTAAGGGCCCGCGGATGAAAAGAATCAAACAATAATAACGAGTTCCTATCAGTTGTCTTTTGATGTACCTTTGTTACCAATTGCCCCTGTTCCGCCCAAATATCAAGATCCAGGTAGGTTGCAACATGGCGGTTGTAGGTCCAAGTGAACCTCAAGCTTTGATCTAATGTATTTAGTCTGTTCAAGAAGACCACCAGATCCTCCTCAGTGCCTTCCCAGATGCATAACACATCATCGATGTATCGCCTCCAGAGGAAAATATTCCTCTGGAAGGGATTACCAGGATGATAGATATGATGTTCTTCGAACTGGCCTACATAAATGCAGGCCAGACTCGGCGCAAAGGTTGCGCCCATTGAGGTACCAGATACCTGCAGACACAAGTCATTTTTGTAGCTGAAGTAATTCCTGGTCAATGCGATTTCGATACATTGCATGACGAAAGACTGTGGTGTATTGTAAAACCACTCCTGTTCCTCCAGGGCGCGAGCTGCTGCCACCAGCGCCGCGTCCTGGGGGATACAGGTGTAAAGTAACTCAATGTCGATCGTCACGAGAAATTGAGACTGTGTGTCAAAGTTCACATTTTCCAAAACATTTAAAATGTCTCTAGTATCCTGCACAAAGGACGCTTGTTTGATGACTGATTCTCTTAAGAAAAAGTCCGCAAACTGCGAAAGGGGTTCAAGAACAGATTGTATTCCCGATACTATCGGGCGGCCAGGGGTTGGCCTGGCAGCCTTGTGAATCTTTGGAAGTATATAGAACACCGGTGTCCTGGATCTAGTATTCAAAAGGAACTCAGCCTCCTTCACAGTAATCCACTTCTTTTCTTTTGCTGAAGACACCATAGACCCAATGAGCCCCAAAAGTTCGCTACGCAGGTCACGTGTAAGTGGATGGTAATTCTCACGATTATTCAAGAACCTAAGAACCTCAGCCTCATAGTCCCTGGTGTTCATTAGGACTATCGCACCCCCCTTATCTGCAGATTTTATCGTAATAAGGGGGTTGTCCTGGAGGCTTTTGACCGCTAACCAGTCCCTTTTACTCATGTTGTTAAAGGTATGTTTCTCATTCTTCCTCTCAAGGGCATCAATTTCCTGAAGGATTTTATTTTCAAACACCAGAACCTCTGGGCCCAAGCTAGCTGAGACTGGACAGAACCCCGACGGGCAGCGTAAATCAGAGGAAAACAGTGAGGGGGGGATCCTGGGTTTTATTGGCAAAGAATTTTTTAATTTTTATGTTTCTCATAGTTTCATGAAACTCACTGCGGCACTTAAACTTGTCATGTGCTGGGGTGGGCACAAATCCCAGACCTTTATTTAAAACCACTCTTTCGTCATCTGAAAGGTTGTAATCCGATAGGTTCACTACTATATCATTTACTGCTGGTTGCGTCCGCGGCTCCGAGTTATTCGCGGAGAGAAACCCTGCCATGTTTGATCTTGATGATGTGTACAATTCAGTGAAGCAAGTTTAAGTACAAGCCATAATGAAGTTATGGGGTAAATACGACAATCCCACAAACACTGTTGAATCTATATGTGGTGGATTGAATTGGGTGAAACATTGATTTCTGACATAGGATATGTTTGAAATTGCCTTGCAGAATGCCCAGAAGCACAAAAAGGGCTTGTGAAACACAGAATCACAGTCCCTTTCAATACGCTGTCGAGCCGGTACGAGACACCATGGCTGACAACGGGTAATGACAAACTCATGCTCCTTATACATCTAAGTAGAAGACGACAGAGTGAGTGTGATTGTGCCCTATCACTCAGTGAGTAATTGCAGGAACCCTCTGATGTTTTTTTATATTTTGTAGTCACAAATAATCCAGCATGAAATATGCTGATATGGCGAATGAAGTCCTGTTGCCCTGAAGAATTTGCCGTACAAGTAAGGCAATGAAACATGTCGGCGTTTTGGCTTCGTGTCTGTTGAATTACAGCACTTTTTACCTTAGAAATGATCCATGAGCAGAGAATAAAATTGTGGTAGTCATGGCTCTCTATCAATTTTAAACCAGGACTTGTGTGTAATTTTCACCCCTTTTTTTCACCTTTTGCTTTCTCATGAATTTTGTTGGTACAGTTATCCATTTTTTCTTTGAACAAGGTGGCAACCTATGATGAGAAACGTGGCAGTACTGGTGATGATCTAACCAGTGTCAGCCCGCTATGGTGTTGCGCACGTGAGGTGCTACCTTGCTCTGCACATTTTTTCACTAACTACCACGGTGTGGGTTGTTACAGATTTGAAATATTTTTCACAATTGACAACAGTGGTTACAAGCTGAGGGTTCTTGCAATAATTGCTGTTTTTTTAAACAAATAGTACAGACATTGGTAAATCGGGAATCCACCCCATGAATTTAAATAATTGGGGGTGGTTGTGAAGAGGGTAGTTTTGATACCTCCCCAATCCTGTCTTTACACAATAGATAAAGATACCTCTGTACGTAGTAGATTGGGTCTGTTTTGTTATAAAGTTGTTTTGAGTGGGGGATGACCCATTCTTTCCTTCCCCTGGAGCTCCCTATTGTTATGAGGGTGGCTTAACCTTACCTAGCATCGGAAATAATTATGGCAGGCCATTTTAATTGTGTAATAGACTGAGCAATAGACATGGCCCCCTCTCCCAACAATCCACGAACCCTAACATGACGGCGTCCCTTGCACAACTACGAGTGGGTATTGGCCCAGTATATATATGGAGGAAACTACAACCATAAAAACACAGACACTCATGCTATACTTCAGCAAGACAAATGCATAGTGAATTCGATTTCTTTAAATTTAATTTAACGATTCCTAGCAGTTATTAGACACACTATATCTGGGACAGTACATATCTGACAACTCCCCCTTCTATTGACCTACTCACTGCATCGCACATGGCCTAGGGTGCCCTTATGGTGACTTAGAGTGGAGGCCCTCAGGGATCCAATTTGTGTCAACCCACTACTGGAGACCATTGACCGTTATTTTCGCCTAGTGAGCTAGGACAGACTCTATGGAAGGAAATAGGGTGGGCCGCCTATTGGCTCAACTCAAGCGGTCTGAGACCTCAGTTCAGCCTATATTGGCACAGAAATTCCGCGGGACAGATAGTCGCACCCAACAATCGATCAACAGGGTATTCGAGGTCCACCTAAGGGGAGTGTATGCTGTGCCACATGACACTGATGTCCAAGCCCTTGCCAATATTTACAAGATCTGCATTTGCTGCGCCTTGCCCCAGAGGACAGGAATTCTTTGGGGGGAGACCCGAACCAGACGGGAGCTACAGCTAGCTGTGAAATCATTGAAGACTGCTAAAGCACCAAGGGGAGTTGGGTTGTCGATGGAATATTCGAAGGCATATCCTGGCCATTATTACAAAGACTTCTGCTGGTGTATATAGAGGTCTGGGATTATGGTATCCTGTCGGCTTCCATGACAGAAGCACGAATTGTGCGGATTCTGAAGCCCGAGAAGGATCCCATGGAAGCGGGCACATATCGCCCGCTGTCTATGCTGAAAGTAGATAAAAATACTCATCCATGTGCTGGCAGCAAGATAGTTGCTCTTTTAACCACAATTAATCCATACTGACCAGTCAGGATTTATCCCTGGCCACAATACACTGTGCAATCGCCAACGCCTGACCCATGTTCTACACCCCTCACCCCCCCCCCCCCCCCCCCCACAGTTGGAGGAGGTCCTATACATTTTAGATATGGAGAAGGCGCTCGAGTCCAATAGTTGGGACTACATCTGACAGGTACTGGCCACAGTAAGACTGAGTGAAAACTTAATTAAATGGGTTCGGTTATTTTACACATGCCCAGTTGCGTACTGTCAAATGGGTCTCAGCGGAAAAACAGCTGCAGCGGGGCAAGCGGCAGGGTGGCCCACTGTCGCGCCCGCTCTTTGCCATCCCAATGGAGCCATTGGCGTGCCATCTTAGAACCATGCATCACAACTGGGGTATCTGGGTTGGCAAAATTACTCACGTAGTCTCACTTTATGCTGACGACGCCATGCTTTACCTTTACTTATGGCAACCTGATCTATCGGTTCTAATTCTATTGAATATTATGCAGCAATTTGGTGAATATTCGTGCCAGAATATTAATTAAAACCAAGTCAGCTTTGTTCCTGATTGGGTTGATGGCGAGACTGTCTGTAGCGCAATTGCCAAAAACCACCATACTGTGCAGACTAGATGCTGTCAAATAGTTAAGTATTTCACGTTATGCAGCGGAAGCAGCAAGCCCACGGCTTGAATCTAGGAAGGGTAATAAGGAATCTTCGAACCTTGATAGGTTTTTGGAATTCATGGAAGCCATATAGGTTAGATTACCCTTATTAAAATGACAGTAATACCCCGGTATTTATGTGTGCTACAGGGAGCAATGTACAAGATCTCCTACTGACTTTTTAAGGAACTGGACAGTTAATATGGACAGGGAAACGCTGCAGAGTAGGCTTGGCAACCCTGAAACAGGAATGGGGAAGGTAGGTATGGAGGTGCCGGATCTGGAGTTATATTACTTGGCAGTTCATCTCAAACATGCCATCCACTGGTTTGATGTCAATAATTGAAAGCGGGCACGTACGAGGGACGCCAAGTGAGTTGTTGGCAATTAGGTTCCAGAGTCACTACCCCATGTAACCAAGCGAATGTGCTGGCTCTAGGAGCGGACTGTATGGCCGGTTCTGAGGCGGGTCTCTAATGGCCCAGAGCTAGATTTTTGCACAGCATGCCCCTTTGCCCAAATTGCGCAGACTATGTAGACGGACAAATGGAAAAAGGGCGGCTGGCTTATGTTTTCTGACCTATATCCAGGAGACCGTTTCATTACCATGCAAGATGCCTTTGAGGCATTTGAACTCAGACATGGACAATTCTTGCAAACACGCTAAAATACCAACCACAGCCCAACAACTGTGCCCGACGTTCCCAGAGGCCCCTAAACCCACATCAACCTTGGTCACTATACTCTCCCAAGGCCGTAGACAAAACACACATGTATGGGCACTCCAGGCGGACCGTAAAGTGGGGCCACTCCAACTGGAAATAACATGGCAGCAGGAGTGTGATGAGCCCCTGACATCTGGGTATTGAGCCAAAATACACGAGGCTGTGCAGAAAGTCTCTGTAAATCCTTAGTTCAAACTTATACAATATAACTGTGCACATAGCCAATTTATGACATAGGCAACATCACGCTGTCTATCCTAGTAGGTCGTCTGCGTGGACCAGGCGCAGTAACGAAAAGCGTACTACACACACACATAGTATGGCGCTGCTTCGCCATTACAGCGTACTGGGCCGAGGTGTTATACCACATTATACCACATAACGCAAAAAGGAAACTGAGCAGGCAGTTTGTGATTCTGGGTCTTGTGGTGGCCAAGAGGCGTATTGCAATAAGGTGGCTTAGTCTGCGCCCCCCCTACAATATAGAACTGGAGGAGGGACAAGATTGAGTGACTGACGCTGGCCACCCTGTCGGAGGAGGCGGTAGCGGAAGGAGTGCCTCCTCCTGCTGGGAAGGATGACTGCTGCAATCAGGGGGCATAGCGGTGGTAGCCTAGCCTTGAACGCATGGGTTTAGCATCATATGGGATGCATCCCCCAAACTATGAGACCTAGCTGGTGATACATCCTTACACGTCTGATTGTACTAATTGTGACTGATATCGTTGCACATGGGCGATGCAGAGGGTTGCAACAATCTCCACTTTGGGGGCTTCCGGAGGGGCCTAATCCAGAGAGATTCCTTGAAAATTGGCTACAAAGCTTCCTACCTGCTGACCAATTATACTCGAGTTATCTTGTTGAACACGCCCACAGGGCACTGTCGCAACGCCAGCAGCCAGGATTCCGCAACGGCTATCATTGTTCGATTTCTAAGCTACTGGAACCAGGACTTGGTCCTATGCTTGGCGTGCGTTGCGGGAGCCACCCCTCTTTGAATCTTCGAGAATTCTCCTCTTTCCAGATTACACCAAGTTGGTCCAAACCCAAAGTCAGTCCTTTAAACCAGTGAAGAAAAAGCTCCAAAGGAATTAGGAAAGACCACAACCGAGTAAACTTAACAGCACAAACCTATGCTAGTGTTGGCTACCGCCGATAATTTTAGAAAAAGAGGGATAGATGTGTTCCCACATGTGGACTCTTTGGTGTCCCCGCTTGAATCCCACAGGAAAGACAGCCAGGAGTTAGGTAATATGTTTCCCAAAACAAGGGATGTCATAAATCTGAAAGACATTAAAAATCTCAGTGGGTAGCGCCTCAGAAAAAAAGAGATTAACATCACAGAACCTAAGGTTCTAAGAGTCATCTTACCCATAGGGGATGAAGAGATGGCCCAGTGGAGTTGGGTAGCTGCCTCGCGGAACGGCTTAAAAGATAACACAAAACTCCCCATGTTGCTGAGGTAGGCCACTGGGAAAAATCTTATCTTGGAACATAGCGGGTGTTGGAAATTCTAATCTTAAATTAAACTCCTGATGAGAACACGATCGTAAAATATTTTGTCTACAGGAAACATGGAGCTGCGTGGATTTCAATTTTGAGTAATTTTTGGATTGTGTTGTGCAGCAAAACCTTCAACTAAAGGCCATGCAAGTGGTGGCCTAGCTATTTTACTCAGCTGCACTATTAATTGGAATCCTGTGGTTTTTCTCCATCCTTCCAAGTTATGCATGGGTTTGAAACTTAGGTAGATTAATAGTACATGAGGTCCGCCTGCATCCCTTTTTTTGGTAAATGTATACATTCCACCAGGTAGAGCAACTGATTTACTGGTTGAATCTATCTTTTTCTTTGTGCATAAGACAAGTATCTCTGAAGAATGCACTTTGATATTGATGGTGGGTGATTTTAAATGCTAGAATCTCGAACTGTTGCTCTATGGCTGTTTCAAACCCTGAATTGGAGGACATATGGTCCATGCCTAAATCCTTACTGCCTGGCCATATTAGATCAGATAGACTGTGCTAGTCTTTCCTGCATAACCCGAGAATGTGTGATTTCATGCTGTTGAATGGCAGATTCCCAGATGATTCTCCTGCCTCTTTCACCTTTCATTGTCCACGCAGGCACTCACTTATTGACTATATGGTGGTATCCTATCAACTCTTTGGTGCATGTATGCATTTCAAGGTACTGCCTACAAACATAAGCGATCATGGAGTTCGGTCAGTGAATGTCAACATGGAACTTGAGTTGCTGGAACTTTGGAATCGAAGGGATGATAGTAGAATATACTACAGTTTATGGGCACACATTTTGGTCCAATAAAAGCCTCCCATGTTTTAGGAGGATTGTCGAAAATGCGTATCCCTGAGGAGGAGCCTAGCGCGCAACCAAGATGGCCGCGTAGGTGCGAGGCTCCCGAGGACCTCCGCGACCTCCTGAATTAATCCTGGCGATATCCTGTCCTTGTTGAGGGGACTGTGTCGGTGAACCCGAGCTGAGGCGCCGCCCGTTCTTTGGGCTCGAATCGGACCCCGAACACCGGTGGGAGCGTCGATTGAAGGTTGCGGCCTTCTCCTCGCCGGCCCCCCGGATTGGAGTAGTGGGGCGATCCGGGGACGAAGTGAATAACAACGGCGAGCGGGGCTGAGCGACTCGCATACCCCGCACTTTCACTTTCGCTTTTGCGCCCTCCTTGCCTCTGGCGGGGTCGGGCTGCGGAGCGGGGTGCGGTGGTGTTGCCTTGTCCAGGTGCCCGGCTGATCCGCCGGCGGTGGGTTGACCCGCTGCCCGGTGGTCGCCCCCGCCCCCCCCCCTGACACCCGTGATTTGGTGTGGCGGCCCGTTTGGAGATCTTGGCACGACGGTGTAAGGGCCAGCATGTCCACCAAACAAGATGGCGACCGGGCGAAGATGAAGACAACCCGCCGTGGCACGGCGCACCAGGCCAATAGTATGGATCGCTATACGCTCCAGAAGGGTTCTCCTGAGACAGCGCGGTCATCCCTGGTGGGCCCGACGGAGGCACCTGCCCAACCGGTGGACCTGACCCTCCGGGACGTCATGGGCGCCATCGCAGAGATGAAGGCCTCGGTGGACCAGCGTTTTGATACCTTGGCGCAAAAAATTGACTCGGTCCTGGTGGATGTGGGCCTTGTGAGGGCAGACTTGTCAAAAACGAATGACCGAGTTGACTCCCTGGCCCACACCACAACGAGCCTCACGACGGACGTGGTGGCCCTCCAGAAGGAGGTGCGCCGGCTTGGCCAGGCGAGCGCCCTGATGGACCGGCGACTGGAGGATTCCGAGGGTCGGGCCCGGAGGAACAATGTTCGCATTATTGGTGTGCCGGAGGGCCGGGAGGCGGAGGCGGCGGATCTCTTTGTGGAAGAATTGATCCTGACCCATCTCCAGCCCCGGGGGCTGAGTAAGCTTTTTGCGGTGGAGCGTGCCCACCGGGTCCCTGGGGGCCGCCCTAAGACCGGTGCCCCGCCGCGGCCTATTATTGCCCGGATTTTTAATCTCCGTGACAGAGACGCCATCCTCCAGACCTCCAGGCAACAGGGACCGGTCAGGCTGGACAACATGGATGTACACTTCTACCCAGACTTTACTCCGGCGGTCCAGAAGCAGCGACAGAGCTTTCTCGGTATTAAACGTCGCCTACGGGACCTAAACCTCAAGTACTCAATGCTCTTTCCGGCTAAGCTGAGGGTGGAGGTGGATGGCCGTACGCACTTCTTCGACCGGCCCGAGGCGGCTGGGGACTGGTTAGATACTTTGCCTGGAGATCGGGGTGGGGGGGGCACGGCTGGCGGGGAGGGCCCGCCGGATCAGAATTGAGGGGTGACTGTATAGGCCTTGCTCGGGATATTGCTCCTTTACCATATATTGCTTTTGTAGGTTCCCCTCCCATGGAGGTCGGGTGGGGTCTGCTGGGGGCTTCCCTCCTCCTCTGGGGGACTAGTTAGTACTTAGCTATGGGGCGACAGGCACACTGCACTTTGGGGGGGCTGTCTGGGCTCATGCAGGGGTGCAGGGAGGGGGGAGTTCTGTTGGGACCGGGGGGTGGGGGGGGTGTGTTTGTTAACACCGCAAGGCAAACCCGCAACTGTTTTGTCGTTTTTAAGATGCTCGGTGGGGGGCGACCGATTGTTTTGACGTATCATGGGGGGTAGGGATTTGATTGTGTTGTCATGGAATGTTAACGGCCTGGGGGATAGGATTAAACGTGGTGTGGTCCTGCAGTATTTAAAACGTATTTCACCAGATGTTGTCTTCCTGCAGGAGACACACCTTATAGGTAACACCTTTCATGCAATGAATCGGCGGGGATATCGTTTGGCGGCCCACTCCGGCTTCACTTCGGGCTCGCGGGGGGTGGGCATTATGGTCAAGAACTCGCTCCCGCTGGAGATTGACGAGGTGCGCCATGATGAGAGGGGACGTTACACTGTTCTGGTGGGACGAATGGAGGGTAGAGTGTTTATCTTTATATCAGTGTACGTCCCGCCTGGGTTACAAGCCACTACATTTGCGGACCTTGGGCGCCTCCTTCTGGACCTTCCGGGTGGCCTGTTGGTGGTTGGAGGGGACTTTAACGCGGTTGCCTCTGGGTCAATGGACCGCCATCCCCCTAGGGACCTCCCCCGGGCACAGGCGTGGCTGCCCGGCCTTTTAGACACGCTGGGCCTGGTGGATTGCTGGCGCTTAAAGCATCCCGTATTGCAACAGTACACCTTCCACTCGGGGGCCCATGGCAGCCTCTCGCGGCTTGATTACATCCTTGTCCCGGCGGCCCATGCAGGGAGGGTGGGGGAGGTGCGCCATTTGGCACGGGGTATCTCAGACCACTCCCCATTGTTGTTGCATTTCGATGTCTTCCCGAGGGGGGATGGCAGGGTAGCCCCGATCAATGCATGGTATTTGCGCGACCCCACCATTCGTGCCGACTTGATCAAATCCTTACAGCGCTATTTCGATGAGAATGTGGGGTCGGTCCCATCTGCCATCTCCCTGTGGGAGGCTTTCAAGGTGGTTCTTAGAGGGGAGGCCCTCTCCTTTATTTCCAATGCCCGGCGGCGCGAGCGGGAGGAGGTGACCCGGGTTGAGGCCGAGATCGCAGAACTGGAGGGTGACCTGGGGAGCGGGGTAACAGACGCCAAGTTGCATGTTTTGCATTTGAAGCAGGCGGCCTATCGGGCCCTCGTTACGGAGGCGGCCAGGGGCCTCAGTAGAGAGCAGCAGGGGCGATTGTATGATGTGGGTGACAAGGCTGGCAAATTGATTGCGTGGTTGGACAAGAGGGAGAGAGCGAGCCGCGTGGTGCCTTTGATTGAGAGCGTGGATGGTGTGTGCGTCACTGAGCCGGAAGCCATTGTCTCCTGCTTCGCGGATTATTTCCGCGAAGTCTACTCCCCGGTTTCTCCCTGCTCGGAGGAAGATTCCCATGCCTTGCTTCGGGACATCGCACTGCCCTCCCTTACGGTGGAGGACAGGGATTCGCTGGACGCCCCTCCCACCTCGGACGAAATTGCCTCGGCTATTCGTTCGGTTGCATCCGGCAAGGCCATGGGCCCCAATGGTATTCCCATTGAGCTATACAAGTTGCGCCCGGATGTGTTGGCGCCCCACCTGCGCGCGATGTTTCTTGCGGCCCACTCGCGGGGCTCCCTCCCGCCGGACCAGCGTCTGGCTACAATTGTGGTGATCCACAAGGAGGGGAAGCCCCGTGAGCGGGTCACATCCTATAGGCCGATTTCGCTTTTGAACGCGGAGCCCAAAATCCTCGCCAAGGTGTTGGCCAACCGGTTGGTTGGCGTGGTGAGCGATTTGGTCCACCAAGACCAATCGGGCTTTATACCGCACCGCAACACGGCGCTTAATCTGCGGCGCTTGCACGGGGTGCTCGCGCGTGTCCCATTTGTGCGGGAGCCGGCCATCTTGGCGTCCTTGGACGCCACCATGGCGTTTGATACGCTCGAATGGCCATATATTTGGGCGATGCTGGCGAAGTTTGGGTTCGGCCCAGGTTTCGTCAGCTGGGTCAAATTGTTATATTCGGGCCCGTTGGCGCAGGTGGTGGTGAATGGGCGAGTATCTGCCCCGTTCGCGCTGGGGCGGGGCACGCGACAGGGTTGTCCCCTGTCCCCTCTCCTGTTCGCCCTGGCCATGGAGCCCCTGGCGGAGTGGCTGCGGTGGCACCCTTCTATCCGTGGTCTCCGCTGGACCCCAGAGCATGAGGACCGCGTGTCTCTCTACGCTGACGATATCCTTTTGTATCTCGCCTCCCCGCGCAAGTCATTGATCGTCCTGGTTGATGTTCTGCGCTCCTTCGGTCGCAACTCAGGCCTGGTCATCAACTGGGCGAAATCCTGTGTCTATGTGCTCTCCGGGGAGGCCCCGGTCCTGCCACGGGACTGTCCGATTCAGATTGCCTCCCAGGGTTTCCGGTACCTGGGTATATATATCACTCTTGACCCGGAGGCCCGCTATGAGCGGAACTTGCTGCCCCCCCTCCAGCGTCTGAGGGAGGACGTGGTGCGCTGGCGGCGTCTGCCGCTCTCGCCGCTCGGCCGAGCGGCCTTATTTAAAATGATGTCCCTGCCGCGCTTCCTCTACGCCCTCCAGAATACCATGGACTTGGTCCCGGCACGCTACTTCCGCGAGGTGGAGGGCCTCCAGCGACGCCTGTTCTGCGTATTGCTCTGGCTAAATTGACGCTCCCGTGGTACGACGGAGGGGTCGCCCTCCCGGACATCAAACGGTATTACTGGGCCTCCCAACTAGCTGCAATTAATCATGGCCTTTACGGGCCCGCCTTGAACCCGGCATTCGAGATGGACAGGACGCTTCTGCCCGGTGGCGATTATAATCGAGCGCTCTACTCTGGCGCGCCCGCCTCCCGTTTGACGGGACCGACGCGTGTCATGGTGCGTGTCTGGCACGCGGCTAATGCAGCTATGGGGTGGAAGGACCGTTTGACCCGAGCGTCTCCGCTGTATGCATCTGAGAGGTTGGGCTCCCTGTGGACGTCGAAGGGCTTCGAGAAGTGGGACACGATCGGAATCAGCACGGTGGGAGATCTCTGGACGAGGGGGGGATTCAAAACTTTTGAGACGCTGCAGGCGGAGTTTCAGCTGCAGGGCAGTGAGTACTTTCGGTACCTGCAGGTTCGCCATGCGCTGGGCTCCGTCTTCCCGGATGTTGCATCCATTCCGGAGTCTTCCCCCCTGGAGGACAGAGTGCTAGATGGCCATGTCCCGGACAGCACGATCTCCCTCATATACAAAAATTGATTAACGATAGATCGTGTCTGCTGACCAGTCTCCGCGAGGCTTGGGTTGCCGACGGGCTGGAGCTGGACGACGAGGATTGGATTTCCGCGGTGGCCTCTCCGAAAGAGGTGGCCATCCCGGCTCGCCTTCGTTTCGTCCAGCTCAAGATCCTTCACCGGGTCTACGTGACAGGGCCAAGGCTTTTACGTATGGGTTTTGCCGGTGATGGAATGTGTAAGCGTGGCTGTGGTGCGTTGGCGACTTTCATGCATATACTGTGGGAGTGCCCGAAGGTGGAGCGATTCTGGCGTGGTGTGCATGAGATTCTACGAATGGTTACGCGTGTCACGCTGCTGCCTGAAGCGAGGAGATGCTTGCTGAATGTCTGGGAACCAAATGACTACTCAGTCCCGCAGGCGCGGTGGGTGACTCTGGGATATATGATAGCCAAGCGTGATATTGCCCAATTGTGGGGATCCCAGAGGCCCCCCGCGGTGTCGGCCTGGAAAGAGCATATGGATTGGTGTATGTTTCGTGAAAAGGTGGTGTATGTGGCGAGGGGTAAGCCTGGGGCGTGGATGAAACTCTGGGGCCCCTGGAACGCCTACCGCGGGGGTATTTGTGAGCCGCCGCTGCTACCGGCGGCCTCGCCGGCTCCGTCTCCCTAGATGGCGCCCCTCCCTTGGCCGCTGGCGCGCGGTCCCCCAGTCCCTGATCTACTCCCGTCCCCCTTTTCAGAATTTTGCTGCTGGTGTGGATCCCCCACTTATGGAGCACGTGTTGTCACTTGGATCGAGGGTTGCCTTGCGGTTGTGGTTGGTTATGTTGTTTTGTATTAAGAAAATGGAACCGTACTGTGGGCATGGAGCTTGGAGACCTGCACCATTGATCACTCCTGTTTTCCTACTGTGCACCGCTGGAAAAATTTTTTGCTGTATGTCTGTATTATGCTTTTGATGCTCTAGCGGCCGGCCGGGTGGTTGTAGGCCCATACCTGTAACTTCTATAAACTGCAATAAACGGTTTCAAAAAAATAAAAAAAAAAAAATAAAAAAAAAAAAAAGAAAATGCGTATCCTGGCCCTAGTCAGGAAAATCACTTCTCCAAGTTCAAGAAGATATTGGCCCTAATTAGATTGTGCGGAAGCAAAAAGCAAGTTAGCAGCACTAATACTTTAGTGGCTAAATCACAGGAGGTAAAGAATCGAAATTGCAAGAATAATGCCCTAATAAGGGAGCAATTGAATCAGTCTTCAATGTACAGTCGAAGGGAAATTAAAAGACTAAAACAGGCAAGAAAAAGAAAATTGGCATCTGAGCGCAGGGTGATGGAAGATGCGAATTGAATAAAATTAAGATAGGTTGCACAGTCCGGCGATACACAAAAATATTGGGCTTTAATAGCCAAATTGTGCGATGGCAGAACTATGGCAAAACCCATTTTGATTTCCGATTTAGAATGGCCCATACCTATTTATCAGTTATCTGCAATAAATTCCTTGGCTGGCTAAATACAGACTTTGTCTTTGACTCATCGTGGGGAGTGATTACGCCCCCCCCCCCTCGTGTAATGAAAGGAATATGCTACTTACCAGTATGCATCTGTTCTTGGCATGTAGAGCTGCAGAGCCACACACTTCGTATAAGATCGCCATCTGGTGTTGGGCTCGGATGATTGCAGGTTGTTGTCGTCTTCGGAAGAAGCCTTTGGTCACGAGATAGGTGACTCCTCCTCTGGACAACAGAGCGCATGGGCATCCACTCCATCCTCAGATTGTTTTTCGCCATGATGGGAAATGATGGTGTATAAGAAATAAGGAGAAAGGATGTCCATGTGTAGTGTCTAATTAAGACAATGCTGGAACAGATACAGGTCCCGGGGAGGCGGGTGGGCGTGTGTGGCTCTGCAGCTCTACATGTCAAGAACAGATGCATACTGGTAAGTAGCATATTCCGTTCGAGGCATATGAGCTGCAGATCACACACTTAGGATAGACTATATAGCAGTGTCTCCCCTAGCGGTGGTCACCTGTATCCGTTGCAGCAGTTTGGAATAGAGTTTTTAGGACAGCTTGGCCTACTGAAGCTTGTTGTTTGGATTGCACATTAACGCAGTAATGCTTAGTGAAGGTGTGTGTAGTAGACCATGTGGCTGCTTTGCAAATATTTTCTAAGGGGATGTTCCCTAAGAATGCCATAGAAGCCCCTATTTTACTCGTGGAGTGCGCCCTAGGGGGAACTGTAAGAGTACGTTTAGCTTTTTGGTAACATATCTGGATACATTTAACTATCCACCTGGCTATACCTGATTTGGAAATAGGGTTGCCTTTATGTGGTGGAGCGAAAGCAACAAACATTTGCTTGGTTTTTCGAAAAGGTTTGGTTCTATCGGAGTAATAAAGCAAGGCTCTTTTAACATCTAAGGTATGAAGTGCCCTCTCAGCTACCGAGTCTGGATTAGGGAAGAAGACTGGCAGTTCGACTGACTGGTTTAGATGTAAAGGGGAGATGACTTTAGGGAGGAATTTTGGGTTTGTCCTAAGAACCACTTTGTTACGATGTAGTTGTAGGAATGGTTCTTCAAGAGTTAAGGCTTGTATTTCACTTACTCTTCGCAGGGATGTGATTGCGACAAGGAAAGCCACTTTCCATGTTAGAAACTGCAGTTCGCATTTGTGCATTGGTTCAAATGGGGGACCCATGAGCCTTGTTAGAACAATATTAAGGTTCCACACTGGGGAAGGTGGTAATCTTGGAAGAATAATTCTTTTAAGACCTTCCATGAATGCTTTAATGGCTGGTACCTTAAAGAGGGACAGGTGTTGTCTAATTTTGCAAGTAGGCTGCTAATGCCGCTAGGTGTAGATGTATAGAGGAATACGCCAAATTGCATCTTTGCAAGTGTATTAAATAGCAGATGATGTTTTGGATGGAAGCATCCAGTGGACGTATGTCATTGTTAGTGCAGTAAATGGCAAATCTTTTCCATTTTGCAGCATAGCATGCCCTAGTAGTAGGTCTTCTGGCTTCTTTTATGATATTCATACAGTCTGGAGGAAGGTTGAGGTAACTCTAAGACTTCAGGAGCCAGATTGCCAAGTTCACTGTTTGAGGATCTGGGTGTCTGATTTCTCCATGGTTCTGGGTTAATAGAGCCGGGG
Source organism: Triturus cristatus (assembly GCF_964204655.1). NCBI lineage: Eukaryota > Metazoa > Chordata > Amphibia > Caudata > Salamandridae > Triturus > Triturus cristatus. The sequence continues at coordinate 926,222,096 of NC_140588.1, forward strand.
AGAGACGCAATTTTTGATGTGGAACTAGAGATAGTTCCAGAAGTGTGGTGAACCAGGGTTGACGTGCCCAAGTGGGAGCTACTAGGATGAGTGTTAGCGACTGTTGTTTCAGTTTGCGTACCACAAATGGAATGAGTGGGAGAGGCGGAAAAGCGTACGCAAATCTGCCTGACCAGTTCATCCATATTGCATTGCCCTTTGACTGTGGGTGTGGAAACCTGGCGGCGAAGGTTGGGCATTTTGCGTTTTCTTGTGTGGCGAACAGGTCTATGTCTGGTTGTCCCCACTTTTGGAAGAATGGGAGTAGGACTTTGGGGTGTAATTCCCATTCGTGTATTTGCTGTGTGTGGCGACTTAGGAGGTCGGCCACCTGATTCTGAACCCCTGGGAGGTGTTCTGCTAGCAGGTAGATGTTTTGGGGAATTGCCCATCTCCAGACTTGTTGTGCATGTTGGGACAGTTGTAGAGAATGTGTCCCCCCTGCTTCTGTATGTAATACAATGTGGTCATGTTGTCCGTGCGGATGAGGACAGTTCTGTTTTTTAGATGCACTTGGAAGAATTTGAGTGCTAGGAACACCGCCAGAAGTTCTAGGTGATTGATGTGGAGCGGTTTTTGTTGAGTGGTCCACCTGCCCTGAGTGGTGTGTTGAAGGAGGTGGGCTCCCCACCCCGTGAGAGATGCGTTGGTGGTCAGCACAATTTGTGGAAGAGGCTCCAAGAACGGCCGCCCTTTGGACAGGTTGATGGTGTTCTACCACTTCAGTGAACGAAGTGAGCGGCTGTCCACCAACACCAGATCGGTAAGTTGTCCGTGAGCGTGGTTCCACTGTTGTGCTAGACATTCCTGTAAGGGACGCATTTGAAGGCGTGAGTGGGGTACTATGGAGATGCATGACGTCATCATGCCTAAGAGTTGCATAAACACTCTTGCTGGAAGAGAGTGTTGGGTTTGAAATCTTTTGATGAGATTTTGTATGTTGGCTATCCTGGCTGTGTTGGGATAAGCTATGGCCTTGGATGTATCTATGGTGGCTCCCAGGTATTGATGTACGTGGGAGGGTTGTAGTTGAGATTTGGGATAGTTGATGGTAAATCCCAAGTTGTGTAGGGTTTGAATAGTGCGGTGAGTGTGGAGAACGCATTTGTCGAGAGTATTGGCTTTTATGAGCCAATCGTCCAGATAGAGGAAGACATGGATTTGTTGTCTCCTGAAATATGCTGCCACAACTGCCAAGCATTTGGTGAATACCCTGGGTGCGGTTGTTACTCCGAATGGGAGAACTGTAAACTGATAGTGCTGACCGTCTACCACAAATCGTAGATACTTCCCTATGCATCCCGCGCACAGGATGTTAAAATATGCGTCCTTGAGGTCTAATGTGGCAAGGAAGTCGCCTTGTTGAAGTAATGGAAGGACTTGCTGGAGAGTGATCATGTGGAAGTGATCTGATTGTATATACTGGTTTAGTAGTCTGAGGTCTAGTATGGGTCTTAAGGACTTGTCCTTTTTGGGAATGAGGAAGTATAGAGAATATACTCCTGTGCCCTGATGTTGGAGTGGAACTGGTTCTATTGCGTGTTTTTGAAGCAAAGACCGGATTTCCTGTTTGAGGTGCGCGAGATGGTGAGACGACATGGGACGGTGTTAGAGTGGTATGTTTGGGGGGGTGTTTATGAGTTCGAGGCAGTAGCCAGACTGGATAATGTGTCTTACCCACCTGTCTGTTGTGATGGAATTCCAGACAGTTAACGTGTTGCACAGTGGTATTTGTAATAGATAATAGGCGCATATGGTGAGTACACCTGGTATCTGTAAAATTCTTAAATCCGTGACGGTGCTAGAGGGTAGGGGAGAACCACCAGCCTCCCTAAAAACTGCGGTCAGACCACATAGAATCAAGATGAGGGTACCCAAGCACACGTAAAATCAAGGTCATAACAGTTAGAATGTACATAAACAAGTAACACAAGTGGATCTTCGTCTCTTTCTTTTAAGTTTCTTCGATTTAATATTCTTTTTCTCAGAATGTATTTCACAGTCTTCAAAGTGGTTCCCCCAACCGCGTCTGGCTCCAAATCAGACTCTGATTTGGAGCCAGACGCGGTTGGGGGAAGATACACTTCGTATACCCAGAGACGGGGTGCTCAAATTCCGAGCACAGCTGAGATTGGAAAGCGTTTCACCCTGAAGAAATTCTTTAACCTCCCCCTCCCTCGTCGTATGATTGTATGACCTGGAATTATCGTCATACTAGACATTTTGCATATAAAACAGTGTTCAGCCGTGAACAAGTCGCATGTAAAAAACTACTAAAGGCGACGAAACACGTGTTGGCTTGGGAACCACTTTGAAGACTGTGAAATACATTCTGAGAAAAAGAATATTAAATCTTAGAAACTTAAAAGAAAGAGACGAAGATCCACTTGTGTTACTTGTTTATGTACATTCTAACTGTTATGACCTTGATTTTACGTGTGCTTGGGTACCCTCATCGGAATTCCAGACAGGTAGGAACTGTTGAAGTCTTCCCCCGACCGGAGTGGAGTGGTCTGGGGGGAGTGGGGGCAAGTCACTGTTTAGTGGCTGGAGAGGTGCGGGTGTTGGTGTTGCCCCGCCCTCAGCCCTTGGTATTGTTTCCCCTGTAACCTCCTCTAAAATATCCTCTGTTAGGGGATGTTTGTCCCGATGTTTTGAAGGTGGAAGAGGTGTCTGTTCCCACATTTTTGAAGGCTCCCCTATAAAAGGAGCGTCGAAAGGAGCCTCTGGGTTGAGGAGACTGTAATGCTCCCATTGATTTGGCAATCTCATTATCCTTCATTCATCTTTTCTAATGCAGTGTCTACTGTGGGTCCAAATAGTTGCTCCTGATTAAAGGGTTGAGCAAGAATGGCTGTTTGTGCTTCCAGCTTAAAGCCGGAAATACGGAGCCATGCGTGGCGTCTAAGTAATACGCTTGTGTTGACTGCCCTAGAGGCGGTGTCCGCTGCGTCTAATGCACATTTGATTGAGGCATTTGATATTAGTTTGCCCTCTTGGATGAGGTCATTGGCCTGGGATTTGTATTGATCAGGCAGGTGTTGCAAAAGGTCCTCTAGTTGATCATAATGAGCCCTATCATATCGAGCCAATAGGGCTTGTGTATTGGCAATACGCCAGTGGTTAGCAGCTTGTGCGGCAACCCTTTTGCCGGAAGCCTCCAAGAGCTTAGACTCTTTGTCTGGGGGCGGTGTGTCTCCAGTTGTTTGGGAGTTAGCCCGCCTTCTGCCATTTGACACAACTAAAGCGTCTAAGGGGAGTTGCGCTTTGATGTACGCAGGATCCTGTGGGGCCGGTCTATATTTTTTTTCTATCCGGGGGGTAAGAACCCTGGCCCTAACAGGGTCTTTAAAAACCTCAGTGGCGTGCTTTATCACTCCTTTAATCATGGGCAGAATGTGAACGTTTTTTTGCGACTGCTCAAAGGTGTCGAGGAGAAAGTCTTCTTCAGGTGTGTCTGTGTGCATGGTGACGCCCTGGAACAGTGCCACCCTGTTTATGAGCTGACCAAACCCTAAATGGTCATCCGGAGGGGAGGGTTTGGAGGGGTATGGAGTGGGATCAGGCATGTCAGGCATAGGGTAAGCCAAGTCATCTATGGGTTCCGTGTCCGGGAGTGTAAAGGGATCATTAGGATCAGTAGGATCATTAAGGAAATCCGGGTCTCCCCCTCCCGCTAAATCATCATCATCCTGTGGAGGTGGTGTATGAGAAGGAGATGGTAGAGGAGAAGGAGGTGGGGGTGGGGGGGGTTGGGATGGGAGGTAATATAGGAGTGGAAGGACGTATGGGTGAAGTGGCACAGTCCTTCTTTAGAGGAGATGTAGGAGGTGTTGTGTCCAGCTTCCTTTTCTTGTATGGCACAGCTGTGACATGTCCGGTTTTAGGATTGATGTAAATTCGTTTTTGCGTAGGATCTGGGCGAAAAAGTTCCTCAGTGTCCGAAGGTGGCTTTGGCGCCGACTTTTTGGGTTCCGATCTGGATTTTGGGAGATCGGCAGTCATTGTGGACTTTTTCCGGCACCGAGGATGGTTTTGGTGCCGACGAACCTTTCGGTGCCGGTGGAGACTTCGGTGCCGAAGAACGTTTTGGTGCCGATGGAGATTTCGGCCTCGGAGCCTGCTTCGGTGCCGAAGGTATTGTAGGCACAATAATATGGGGTTTGCTCGAGCCAGAGCCACCTGCAGGCTTATTTTTCTTCCGAGCCGGGCCCGAGGGCAGGGCTTCTGAAGATGATTTTCGGTCGCGACTGGGCCCAGCTGGCAGAGTCTTGACCAATGTCTTTTTTGATGGGGTTGGGGAGCTGGTACTCACACGCTGCCCCGGAGTGATGAGGTCATCAGAATCGTCAGCCTTGGACACGATCTGGAGGTCTTCGCAATCGTCGTCAGGGACATCCTGGGCAAAGATGTCGTCTGGTTCTGGAGCCGGTTTGGCCATGATATGGCGTCGAGCTCTTCGGTCCCGGATGGTTTTCTTCGAACGGAATGCGGCGCAGGCTGGACAGCTGGATTCGTTGTGGTCCGGCGAGAGGCACAGTTTACAGACCTCGTGGTGATCACTGTGGGGGAACTTTGCTCCACATTGGGGGCATTTTTTTAAAGGGTGTCCTTTCCATCAGCCGCGTCCGGAGCCGGTCCGATGGGATTTCGACGTCGAGTTGTAAATTTTGGAGATTTGTTGTGATTGCTAGAAGTTTTCTGCTGGAGCGGAAAAAAGTTCATCCGAACCCAATGGCGGAAAAAAACAATCTGAGGATGGAGTGGATGCCCATGCGCACTGTTGTCCAGAGGAGGAGTCACCTATCTCGTGACCAAAGGCTTCTTCCGAAGACAACAACAACCTGCAATCATCCGAGCCCAACACCAGATGGCGATCTTATCCTAAGTGTGTGATCTGCAGCTCATATGCCTCGAACTAGAGGCTTTCAGTAAAGGGGCAAGGTATTCAAGTTTGAATGGCCCTGATGATGTTCCATTTGCAATAGTCAAACAGGACGGCACAGCATGGGTATAATTTGCGTGTCTGCTATTTTCTTACTGTTATGCACATGGGACTAATCCGTCGTCCTGGAAGGGAAGTATTGTGGTTCCATTATATAATAAGCATTTGCAATGCAATAGGTCTCGCTTTAATCCAAGTCTGAGCTATTGACATTGTAAATGACAATGCCTTTTATTTTATTTTTTAAAACATAAATAAAAGGCATTGTCATTTATAATGCCAATAGGTTAAACTTGCGTAAATGTGAGACTTATTGCATTGCAAATACTTGTTGTGGCTTGCAGTAAAAAAGAAAAAATAGTTGCACCAGCTTCCTAGGTCAAGGCCTGATGGTTTTACCAGTGCTTGCTTAAGTTTTGTTTGGCGAGGGTCTATAGAAAACGTTGTTGCAGTTATAGTGGTCTGGTTTTGGGTAAAGGTCAGTTCTGTGATAATAAGACATTGAGGTTGTATCAATAGAGCAAAGCCTGTCTTGTGTGATGGTCGGGCAGGCAGACCATAGCATTGGGCATGGAGTGTCTAGAGCTTGCTTCACTTGGTGTGAGGTTACTTTACTGAGGGTTAGTGGACTGTCATTAAGTATTGGACATGTGGCTATAGTACTGAATGGAGTTCCACCATGAGGTTCTATGATTGACATCCTACTGAGCTCTCTAGTGAAACATCCAGCTACGCTCTGTCCAGTCAATGTAGGCTACCGTATGATTTAAGGGAGAGCAAGGTACCAGATGTTTCTCACAGGAGAGCCAGAATGGGGGTCAACGCAGCGAAGCAGATGATTCTTACGGGAGAGCTAGGATGCGTTAGTGCAGGTTACCAGATGTTGTCACAGGAGACTTGGAATGAAAGTCCATGCCGGGTACCAGATGTTTGTCCGGGGAGAGCTAGGATGGGTGTCTATGCAGGGTACCAGATGTTTCTCTCAGGAGAGCGACAATAGGCATCACTGATGGATGTTGGTGCAGGAAGAGCTTGGATGGGTGGCAGATACCTCTTCAGGAGAGCTATGGTTGTCAGTGCAGGGTACCAGATATTTGTCACAGGAGAGCTAAGATGGGTGTAAGTGCAGAGGACCAGATGTTTCCCATGGGAGAGCTAGGATGAGTGTCGGCTTCTGGTACCAGAGGTTTTTAGGGAGAGCTAGGATGTGTGTCAGTGCAGGGTACTAGATGTTTCTAACCGGAGAGCTAGGATGCAGAGAGCTTCTGGTACTGTATGATTCCTATGGGAGAGCTAGGATGCGTGTCAGTTTCGGTACTAGAGGTTTCTAGGGAGAGAAAGGAGGCGTCCCAGTGAGGCCACGCTACCAGGTGCCTCATAGTTTTTGGACCTGGTGCAGGAAAGATCGCCGTCACGGATTGGCAGCCGGTAGGGTCGAGTAGAGTTCAGTTTCCTACTGTGAGTGACACTTATATGACCGTAGAATTGGGAGAGCTTGGATTGGCGCAGTGGCACGGGAATTATGGGTGCAGGGGAGTTGCACTACCCCAGATATCTTTGATAAAGTTTAGATGAAGCATCAACAATGTAGAAGCCATTTTTGTTAGTCTTGGAGCATTTAGTCTACATTGAAGAACAACCTGTCACAGGACATGCAACCTAGCTCTACAAAATGCTGCTAATTCTTTGTACATGGAGAGCTGTTTATTGTTCTTTTGTCTGACTGCAATTTCATTTTGTAATTCTTACAGCTGACACTTGCTGAGACAGGGAAAGGAGAATGCCAGTACTCCCAAGGGTTTCTAACTCTTAAAAAAACGTGCATCATTTCCAAAGTACAGTAAAAATATATCTCAAAATATTTATCAGCAGCATGGAAAGTACAAAGGCATTAGTCGATAGCCAGCACCCCCAGTTGAAAAAGTGTTTCAGTCCCTCTGGATTGGAGTCAGACATTGTGAGGCTTGTGGACCTCTGGCCAGTTACCGGGTTCTCCACTGGTAGTCAGTGCTGTATTACACAGAGATCTCAGTTTTGCTGAGTGAGGACTTCCCTGGCTGTAGTGCCGATGAGAGTTCTCCGCAATTATCAGAGTAGACCTAGGAGGGTCAGGGTGTAACATGAAGAGAGTGATTGAGGGTCGTTGTAGGGCCCAGGAGACTGTAGCGGAGAGTATAGCCCAGCACGGTGTTGCCGAGTGTGGGGCCTAGAGTTGGATGCAGTACTTGGAGAGGTCTTTCATGGTGAGTGTAACATAATCTTACCAGGCCTGAAATGAGGGATGAAGGAAGGGAAGGGTGGATGCATTTTGGTAACGGGAGGTGCAGGGGCCTCATTTAGGTTAAGGAAATTCATCCCCTGCAGGCATCAGGCGCTAGTTCCACCAGTTTGTGGTGCAGAAAAAAAGTGTTTTGGACACTCCCACTACACAAAAACGCATGCATTGCACACCGAGCTCGGGAAAGTATAGTGGAAGCTGGCTGAGCATCTTGGCACAGTCCGGCCATCAGCTCGTGCCTATTCTTGACAAACAACGTATCCTAGTTAGTCCACAGTACCGCAAATTTTACACAAACTTAGTCGTGCTCAAGGAGCCCAGTACCAACCCTTCTTTAATTGGTTCCAATTTCCTGCCGGAAGGAACAAAGTGTTATTTGCTATGATTTCCAGGAAGGCGGGTAGAGGACAGACTGATCAAAGTGATGGAGGTGTTTTCATGAATTGAGCGTACATAGACTCAACAAGATAGGGAATTGCAAATGGTTGGTTTCAGTACACCTGAGCAACGTGATCATGTGGCTGAAGGATGCTTTTTTTCCACATCTCAAGACAGTTATAGTTTGGGGACATAAGCCCAAGAAAGCATAGTCCACGCTGTATTGCGAGGGCTCGGTGGGGGCCCTTTCCATTGGGTAGTCTTGTGTGTGGGCATGTTCTCCAGTGGTGCCTCAGGGTTACAATTCCGGTGTTTTTCAGCCACCTCACCGAGGTACTCCCTGTGTGCACGTGACACTCGTGGGAAAGCAAAGTCCTACAGTCTGGGTTTAGTCTTTGAGTTAGAAGTGTGATACATTGACTTTCTCTACAGATAGGTAAAATGGGGCATTGAAAAATGATGGGCATAAACATACTGCATTAACATACTGCGGCTATCATTTTCTGGGACCGAAATGTGAAAACAAACACATGTAAAGCATGAACGTATAGGACCTCTTGGAGGTGCGTTTTTAGAACATGAGGCCATACAACTAATCCTATTCAATAAGAGAAACGTTCATGTGCATTATGTAGCCTTCGGGGAATTTTCTGGTTGACTACTGTTCATGTATGTCCAAGGAGAAGAGGTTCCAGGCAGAAAAGTACTAAGTATTACGTTTAGGTAGGATCTTTGCCTCTGCTCTAGTTTTTTGCCTGTTAGGGTAACAGGAGGGGCTTGAGTCTGTGTTAAGAGTTTCCCACAAAGCAGTGCCACCGTTGCAAAAACATACTCAAATAGAACCTGGTCCAAACCAAGCTCTAAAGTCGGTTTATAGTAGCAAAGTCATGTATGTTAAAACTTGCCCAACATAAGATGTTAGTGGGATTTAGAGCCAGATGATTGACCTCCACAACGAGGACCCACGGGTACCAAATTTCAAGGGTTGTTAGGTTGAAACGGTCCGGTCACGGCACACGATGGGAGCGTGAGAGCCAGAAAGGAGCTGCAATGCGGGTGTGCACATGTACTGAAAGCTAAATCAAGCGCGTGGTGGGAGCGTGTGAAATAGAGAGGAGATGCCATGCGCGCACATGTTTTGTCTCCCTTCGCGCACCAAACAGACATCAATAGTCTCGCCAAGGCGAAGCATTGCATGCGCTGCGTTCGCTAGGCGAGACCTAAAAAGGGACCAAACAATTCCCCTGCTAGCTTTAGGCAGATTGCATTATTGGATGCAACCGGAAAATTGTTTGCCAAGAGCATACTTCTCCATCTTCAAGGCAGGGCTTTTGGAAACGGTTTAGTCCCTGCAGAACAAGCGGAGTTCGGCAAAAATAGTGGTACGCTGGATAATATTACCGCCCTGCAAACTTTAATTGAAAAATACCCAATGAGCAGGGGTATGCTGTTATATGAAGCCTTTATAGATTTCTCCACAGCTTTCGACCGGGTTGACCAGGGGACACGGAGAAAATTGCTCGCTATAGGGATTCCCATGCACCTGCTTAGACTAATTATCGCATTGCCTCCTCCACTAGGACCCAGGTCCTGATGGGAGGAAACTAGGGCCTGTCAAGTAAAATAGAGATCCATAACGGGCTGAAGCAAGGGAGCCTACTGGCTCCTCTTCTCTCGTTTCTCTTTATATTAATGATCTGACGAGAAGGGTGGGGCTTTGCAAAGACGACTCCCAAAACTAGAAACTATGAAGTTAAGCTGCCTGCTATATGCGGACGCTGCCATTTTGTTAGACCTTACTCCAAATGGATTCCAAAGGCGACTTAGCAAGTTAATCAGAAGATTACTTTTTAAAAATAAAAATTTTAAACAGTACATTTATGGGTTTTAGATATCGGGGATGCAGAGTTAGTAAAAATTTGCATTGGTTCCTGGGAAATGATAAACTTGCCGTTGTGAAGTTATACCCTTACTTACGGAGAACTTTCACAAGTAAGTGCTCCAGTAGCGATTATATTGACCAATGCATAGGTAAAGCAATCTCTCAGGCTTCAGCAATTAGTAGACTTTATAAGCATTGCGGGAAAAGAAATTTTGAACATGTCGTATCAGTTTATAGAATTAAAATTCTTCCAGTGTTGAGTTATGACTGAAACAGTAGATAAACAGAAGTAGGATAATTTTGAGAAAGTAGAGGGGTGTATCTGGCACCAAATGTGTATTCTGAATTGTGCAGCATCCATAGCGGCGATTCGGCTCAAATTTGGGCTACTTTCCACTTACGTGTTCTCTATGGCTGGATGCTTAAGATGGAGCAATGAACTCGAACAGTTCTGAGAACCCTTTACGGGTAGCAATGTGTGAGGAAATCTTTTACACCCTAAAGGGAAAAAGTGTCCTCTTTAGGAATTACCAGAAAGCAGTAAATTTGTTTGACTTTGAGAATAGCTGTACGGGTGCTCTTCCTAAACAAGTTTTGAAAACCAGAATTAAAAAAAAAAAACATTTACGACGTATCTAGCAAAAGAGATACGGCACGGTGTGCAGTGCATCCCAATAAGGACTGTATAGTGGGGAGTAGTATTTATAAGAAGTCAAAACCCTATGTTATATGGCATCTCCTCTATGGCGTGTGCAGAACAATCTGGTTGCTTCGGCTGAATTTACTTCCGTTAAGAATTGTAACAGGAGCTTGGGAGGGTCTGCCTAGGCGGGTAAGATGTGGTCACCTATGTGGCACTTGTCTGCAGGACTTAAATCAAGTCCTATTCGTCTGTCCCCTACTACAACCTTCACGACGTTGATATCCAAGATCTTTTTTTCCAAAAGAATAATATTGCCTCCGCTGAGGAGGCCCGAAATGGTCTTCTGCCCCGGTCCCCCTTTGAACCAGAATGTTTGAAAAAGGTCAGCTTTTTTTAAACAATTTTTAAATATATTTTAGAGAAGGAATAGCTCTGCGCTTGAGCTCCTATTTCCATGTATGCTGCTATGAATACCATTACATACAATTAAATATCTATTAACCAATTTAGGTATTTATCATGTTAGAGCACTTGCACTATTTGGGTTTCCCTAATATGCTGCTAGTCACTGCATGCTGTATCCCGAAATTAATTTTTTAATTCTTTTGTATTTAAATTTTTAATCCTTTGTGAATCAATTGCATTATTACAAGTATGTTTTTTGCATCCTCGCAAACGCACAGGCGAAGTTGTCTAAACTCCGAAATTGATTCTGTGCTCATATTGCTCCTCTTTGCAATTAACACGCAACTATGAATTTTGCATTATTTTATGAAAACTGTATTTCTGATGCAGTGAGATTTTATTAGCTTGTTTTTTTAAAAGTGTTAGATGATTTGATAAATTGGATATATGTTTTTATGTGGAACTCTTCGGAGCTCCAAATAATAAATACAAATTGAAGAAAAAGCTTGGTGACATAATTTCCCAGTCAAACTGATGGAGCTCTTTCAGGGGAAGAAATATTTATTCGATCACCCGGACAGAGTGAGAAGGAGGGTCGAGGAACAGTCTGAACACTGGGACACACCATGGCACGAACGGGCAGAGACACGGACTCTAACTCAAACCATAAATGACTCTGTGTGGACTGGAACTCTTGCAGGCACAGGAACAGTAGAGGCGGATCTCAAAGGTGACGGTCCTGCATGGTCTCTGCATCAAAGGGGGCTCGACAGCCGCAGCACACGCCGGACTCAGTCGTTAGCGAAGGATCCTTGCGGCCCAGGTTGGACCAGGACAGGCCAGAAAATTTCCAACATTATAATCTTCTAGAATCTGATCGCAAAAGATTTAATTGATTCTGTTTCTTGCAGAATGTTTTTTCACTTTTTAAAAAAAAAAAAAAAAACGACAGTACACTTCGGAGGCATATTCTGCATGCATTGCAAGTTGAGAAAAGCATATTTGTTATCAATATCATATAAAAGAGGTCTATTCAATCGCATTACATCACGAAACAATAGGGTCAAGTATAGCACAGCTGTACATTAGGTATATTCAGCCACAGATATCAGATATTGAATAATCCTGCGGGGGGTCACATATATTGCCGCAGAATTCGTTCCATTTACCCCATATCTTTCACCATTTCCTGGGGCAACCTCTGTGCATATAAACTGTTCGATCCACCACCATTGCACTGTCCATATCACATACCCATTTTCGATAAGTGGGAATCGACCCTGTTCCCCAATGCTGGGCTATATTACGTTTTGCAATCATCATTCCGAGGGCCACCCAGTCCTGCATCCGTAGGTTTAGGTCGGTGGGCTCCCATATATTGAGAAGACACCTTTTTGGTTCTGGCAGGACGGTGGCTCCACCCACCCGCGAGATCGTACCCATGATTGACACCCAATAGGGCGCTATCTGTGGACACTCCCAGAGGGTATGATAGAACGTGCCCGACAGACAACATGGTCATGAACAGAGAGGAGTGGGCAGCCTACCCAGTAGGTGCAGTGTAGTGCGCGTGTAATATATGCAGTGAAGGATTTTTAGCTGCACCAATTTGAGTTTGGAGGAGATCGCAACCTCTTGTGGTGACGCTAGTGCCTCCTGCCAGTCAGTCGTCAACTTCTCCGACATCCGTTTGCCATCGGTCCCTCAGAGTCAGTGTGGGGTCTGATTGATTGTTAATTAATTTTCGAAAGGTCTGAGAGATGGCCTTTTTACACATATAATCAGTAAGGAGCCTGTCCTCCTATGGGGAGGTGTCTGGTAGCTGTGTTCCTGGTGGGAATGCTCCCATAAGTGTGCCTGTTCTGCAGATATCGGAATGTTTCGGTTAGTGCCATACCGTACGTATCCCTTAGGTGAGCAAAAGCCATGACCTCCCCTTTCTTCCACAGGTCTCCTATCTTGGATATACCTATGAGGTCCCACTGTTTGAATCCCTTAGTGTGTCGTAAATTTCCTAGCCGTCAGGTGTCCCAGAGTGGTGTAGCCTTCGTTAACACTCCCTCCCATCCCAATGCCCGCTGTCCACTGTGCCATAGCCGGATCGTGTGGGCTGTTGGGCCCGTAAGAGTGTATCCCTGTGGGGTGTTGCATAGTGCACTCATAATGTGATCAGCTGGAAGGACATACCTGTCCATACGGAAGGCTGGTTCATCCTGTGACGCATGTAGCCACTGATTTATGACCATGAGTTGCGAGGCCCAATAGTACAGTTTGATATTGGGCAAGGCGATGCCCCCCGTCGTACCAGCTCCGCACTAATTTGTGCATTGCTATGCGGGCGGGCCTTCCGTCCCAAAGAAGGGTGGTGACCTCAGCGTCGATTGCCTTGAAATATGTAGTGGGGACTAGGAAGGGGTGTTTTGCAGGGCCTATAGAAATCTGGGCAGAGCCATCATTTTAACAAGCATTGGCATAGCCAATAGGTCTCGTTTTTGGGACTTTATAAGTGTTTAGCCATGCAACAGTTGGTGGTGTTGCACTAAGGATATTGTGCTGCATAACTAAATACTTATAAGGTCTCAAAAGCGAGACCTATTGCCTATGCCAATGCTTGTTTTTTTGTGTTTTTTTTTTATAAGGTTCATGCGAGTCCCTGATGAATCTAACAATGAGGTGCAGACCTCTGTCCCCCTGGGACACTTGACACGTCCTTAAATTATTACAGGGAGGCCAAATAGTGGATTTTTCTGGGGCTAGTGCTAGGCAAGTATCAAAAGTACCCCCCACCCCCCCCCCTCGGGTGGTGCCAGTGCCATGCATGCAACAGAGGATCACCGCAGGGGCAGATGGTAACCGTACCCCTGGACAACACGTGCAATGCTCGAATGTATAATTTACATATTTGACAGCAAGAATTGGACCACGAGCAGTGCCAGCAAAGTAACTAAAAGACATTGAGTGTTCAAGAGAGGAGCCAATTAGATATGAAAAGCAGAGTATAGTAAAGGTCTCTTGGGGCACTGGGTGTCATACATGAAGGCAACTAATGCCCAGGGGGCAGTGCCCGATAGTTAACAAAGATACACTTGTTTAAGTACAGCACACGCACAATCTGCACACCCCAAGAGCAGTGCCACATTGCTAGCAAAGAAGAAACACAAGCAAGCCCAGGCAGTGCATTTCGGTTACCAAAACTAGAAACGCATGCAGTGCCTTGAGGCAGTGCCACACGAGTAATAGTAGCAGAAGACGAAGGCCGGTGGAAGGCAGGCAGCAGGCGCACATGCAGTGCCCAAAGGCGGTGCCAGGTAGGTAACACAAACAGTATGGGCCAGGGGCAGAATCAGATAATAGCAAATGCAGAAAAACTTGCAGTGCCCAGGGACAGTGCCAGACAGGTAGCAGGATCACAGAAAGTCCCTTGAGAGTTGCCTGAGAGTTCACATAATACAGTTACTCATGCAGTGCAAGGTGCCAGTGAACATGTAGTGCAGAGTGGCAGTGCCACATACTTAACAGAAAGATATGCAAAAAAAACACACGTGCCCATGAACAGTGCCAGATATTTCACATAAATATGTGCAGTACCAGGCAGGAAACAAAACACACAGCAGCCATGGGCAGTGCCAACTATTTACCAGAAAGACATGCAATTCACAGGGGCAGTGCCAGCAAGGAAAGAAACACAGGAATCCGTGCCACGGTGCAGTGCCATCCAGGACACCAATGCACGAGCAGTGCTAAGGGACAATGCCAGAAAAAAAAAAGGAAAGACGTGCCATGCCCAAGAGCAGTGGCAGTGAGGAAACAGCTACACATGCATTACCAATGGACAACGCCAACAAGGAAATAGAAACACTGCAGTGCACAGTGACAGTGCCAGGTAGGGGACGCAATAATATGCACAATCCAGGCACTGTAAAACCATGCAGTGCCAGTGAAAGGGCTGCTGCCAACAGTGCTCAAGTGCCAGCCAGGAAACGTAAATAGATGCAGTACCCAGGGCCAGACATTTAACAGAAACACTTACAGTAGCCAACCGGCACTGCAACCCAGGAAACAGAAACACAAGCAATCCCCAGAGAGTATGACACAGAGTGTCTAGCGGCAGTGCCAGATAAGTGACACTGGAACAGACACACTCCAGCGACCGTAAAGCCATACAGAGCTGGTGGGATGGCAGCAGACAGCAGTAGCTTGGGGGCTCAGTTCCAGGAAGGTGGGCCAGGCACGTGCTCTCCCATCACTCACTGCTGCTCTGCCGCGAGGAGGCTGCCTGTGGGCACAGGATTCAGCCCGTGCTGCCAGGTGGAGGCTGAGCGAAGACTCCTTACCAAAGTACACCTCCTTGGCACAGTTCGGGCACTTGGGCATGTTGGCACGGGGTCAAGTGTCAGGCGAGGCGGGCGTCATGCATTGCTGTCAGGCTCAGAGGACAGGCTATGGCTCGGCAGCGCTCTCTGAGCCCACGTCGCGTCCGCTCACCTCTTGTACACAGGGTGTGGCAGGGTGGGGCGTAGAGGAGGGACAATACCCCCCAGGGAGGAGGGGGAGGCAGGCAAGCCTCTGTGACTGCGTCTGTTAAGCAATAAGCACCAAATGGAGAAACGTAACGGAGAGTAAAAAACCGCAGCAGATAAAACGATAAAGAAAGACGAATAGAGAAGCAATAAGAAAATAAACTCCAGAGAGTGTAGTGGAACGAGAGCGATGCAATAAAAATACTGGAAAAAAAAGCCAGAAGAAACGGAATAACATCCATGCATTGGCTTACACCACAGGAAAAAGTACAAAGCCATAAGAAAGTAACTGGAACTTAATGAAATAAAAAAAGAGAAAAGAATATCAAACCACAGAAAAGAAATACACAATTAGATCACAAGAATAAAAACACAGAAAAGAAAAACAAGCATTGGCCACGCGTCCGTGAAAGTGACAGGGACGCGCAGCCCGTGAAAGTGATCGCAACGTGATCAAGAGAAGCGGGAGTTGCTACTGCTCGCGTGCACGCAAGCTTTAGGCCACCAAAAGCCTGTGGCAGCACTATGAAAACCCGTACCCTAAATGTCTTGCAGAGCAGCGCATGCACTGGCTCAGCGGGAGCTAAAAGGGCAGCCCTCCCGAGCAATGTCAATGGTAACGATCTCTAGTGTATCACATCTTGCCGGAATCTCCTGAGTGGACCCATAAGATTTTCTTCAATGAAGTGTGTGTACTGAGGTGTGATATACAGGCCGAGATATCTAAATCCTCCGGTCGCTATTTGGAGGTCACAACCCAACGGGAGTCATGGTGGGGGGGCCATACAATACGTATAGGAGTGATTTTGCCCAGTTTATAGTGTATCCCGAGACTTTCCCATAAGAGGCGCAGATGTCCAACAGGCTGATAATGGATCGCGCCAGGGATGTCAAATATAACAGAACATCGTCCGCGTAAAGCGAGATACGGTCTTCCAACCCCATGGTCCATCTCAATCCTCATATAACCAGGTCTTGCCTTATCCATGCTGCTAGCGGTTCCAACATTAATGCAAATAGGAGCGGTGATAGAGGACAGCCCTGCCTAGTACCTCTCCCCAGTGGAAATTAATCTGATATTCGGCCATTCACTACTACTTGTGCCAGGGGCTTATTATATAATAATTGGACCCATGCACAGAACTTTGGGCCAAAACCCATATGCTGGAGGACCGTAAAAAGGAAGGGCCATTCGACAAGGTCGAACGCCATGCAGGCATCCAAAGAGAGAATGACTGCGTCTTCCTGTATGGTAGATATACGTGCCATGACTCCACATAGGTGCCTCAGATTGAGCGCCATGCTACGGCCTGGCATAAACCCGGATAGGTCCGGGTGGATCAGTGTTGTCGCATCGCCAATGTTTTGGCTAGTATTTTCGCTTCTGCATTTATCAGTGAGATTGGCCGGTATGACTTGCAGTCCCCCGGTGGCTTGCCTGGCTTATGAATTACAACAATCGTCGCCAGGCGTTGGTCCTTAGGTAATTCTTCCCTGTCTAGAGTATCACAGTAGATATTGAGCAAGTGGGGCACGAGTGGGGTGGCCACCTTTTTAGGTCTTTTTAAGACTTTTAGAAAGGGCTTTAAAAAATGCTACCATGGCCGGCCTAAAGCTTGCGTGCATGTGCGCGGGCGCGCGCTTATGAGCAGAGGCGCCATATGGCTTTCCTCGCCATGCTCATTAAGCGCATCGCTCGCCGCGCTTGATCACTTTCACTTTCGCAGCCACTTTGTTGTTTTCAGTGTGCCAGTATTTTCACGGCCGCGCGTGAACATCCACGGGCTCAAATGATACACTTCAGCTGCTGTGTCTGCAAAAAGACACGAACAGACTTATTTATAAATGCTGTTTTTGCCAAGGGGGACCTGAATTAACACACAAGACCGTGGGTTCGATTTCAAAGATGTTAAAACAGCAAAGATTACCAAATGTCTTGACCGTACTGTGTCACGCACACAGGGCTTAACTTAATGTTTCCTGTCTCCAGGGGCCCCCCCTTCGGTCTTTGATATGGGAGGCAGGCAACAAGTTTAGAGGAATTTGAGGCGCATGTGAAATAGACTGCACCTCGTGAACATTTCTGGATGTCTTTGAAATACTATGGAGACAGGAAACATTAAGTTACGCCCTGATGAAGTTCCCCTTGAGGGAATGAAACGCATTGGCTGACCATTTTTTATCAACTGAAACTCGCTTACAATTGAAATAAAGAGGACATCTGGTTATAACGCTTTGGCTTCTTGGACTGTCTGATTCGTGCACCCCCCCTCCTTTTATTCTTTATGCTTGGCAAGGCCTGTATTGCAAGTTGCAGGAAAGGTTAAAAAAAAATTTGCAGCTTTGCATATCTCCTTAAAAGCCACACAGTAGCCACTGGATTGCAACTGTGCATTGGTCTGCTCTGCTGATTCATTATCTAGTTGTGACCCATGTTTCAAATGAAAATCTCTTGGGCGATTCAACATGTAGGTGCCATTATTTTGTTTTGATAATTCTGTAGTACCAGATCTCTCTTCAGTAGTCCAGGGTACTAAACTCTTTTTAACAGCTGATTACCTATATTTCACCTTCTGATAGTCCTTATAGTGCACAATGAGTTCTTGGTATGTAGTGATAAGGAATATTGCTTATTACATAACAAAATGTGAGCTTGCCAGCTATATAAATCACGGACTTCATTCTACTCTCTTTTAAGGCTCTCTGCACGTGGCAAAACCAGAAACAGATGTGCAGAGGTTAAGTTACTTATGTGTGTGGCAGAAGACTGCCGTGTTCAATCGGAGTTGTCCCTCCCACAAGTCCACAGTTCTCACCTGAATATCTTCCAGTCCCTCCCCTGCGAGGATGGCCAGGTGTTCTGCATTTGAGCAAGCTTCTTTTCAGCAAACCCTTTTGTATGGAATTATGCAAACAACTTGGTCCAAGAATGATAGTTTTTGAGAGCCTGTCCCCTACTAGTCACTCCCAGGACTTGTGCTCCCTTTCTTGGGTGCTGGCACCAGGTCAGACCCTGCACATTCTCCTATGGCAACGCTTCCTGCAAATCCTGTTCTTCAGTTGAGTCCTCTTGAAGTAGGTGGCAGATTTTTTATCAATTATCAGATGCAACGCAGAGAAGAACACAGATTTACCACAATTCAGATTCTTCTTTTTGTCTGCGGACCCTACATCCGTGCTTCCTGAAAGTTGGCTGTTAAGTGGCATTGGCGAAGAAAACCTGAGTGATACAGACAGAATGCATATTACAATAAAAAGTTAACAAGCATTGGCATAGCCAAGAGGTCTCGCCTTTGGGACCTTATAAGTATTTAGTTATGCAGCACAATATCCTTACTGCAACAACATCTGTTGCATGGCTAAACACTTATAAGGTCCCAAAGGCGAGACCTATTGGCTATGCCAATGCTTGTTATAGAATTCTATCGTTATTCCATTAGGCCCCATCGCCTTCCCTGTGTGTAGTGCTCCCAGCGCCAACTCGTCAGATGTCAGATCGGCCTCCTGTTCTTGCGCAATCTCTTGCATCAACATGGGCAACCTGATGTCACGGAGAAAGGCCATATTATCCGTAACAATAGCAGTGGCCGCAGGGGTGTACACCTTCTCATAGTGGGCCGCGAGGGTGTTCACTATCTGTTGTGGGTCCATAGTAACAGAACCGTCAGCTAACTGTAGTTGTGAAACTTAGCGGCTGGCTCACTCTTGTCTCTCTAACCATGCAAGGAGCCTGCCTGTCTTGTCCCCCACTTCGTAGATCGTATGCTGTGTTGCGGTGTGTCTGGCCCTTGCCGCCTCCCAAGCGTATGCCCTAAATTCCTGCTGCGCCAGAGTCATGTTGTGTGCCGTATCATCAGTAGTGTTTGTAGCATGCTCGCGCTCAGTCCGGGATACTTCCTGTTCCAGGGATTTTCACCTTTTTATACGTTGGATCATTGTTCTTTGTATTCTTCTAACATCACATGCCATAAACGACCTTGATCATACAGGAACTTCAATTCCTCTATGTCAGAAGACATCTCATTATAGTGAAATTAGAATTACTTAAATAAATGCCAATTACAAAGGCAACACATATTGAATCATATTCCGAAAAGAATATAGTACAAACAGACATACTCAAAGTTCAAAAATACAGAGCGGTTTTAATGCTGCAACGCATAAAAAAAAAAAACACTGGAAAGTATATTCAAATTGTCAATTCATTCTCAGGCACATCTTGATTCATGAAAGTTTATTAAGTCTTACTACATACAATTACTAAGATTCTCAATTATTTTTACAACCTTCGATCCAATTGCAGGTCAAGTGACCTCATTATCACTAACTTCATAATATTGGATTCGAGTTGTCACAATCTTACTACAGAATAACACCCTAATACAGAAGCACCCCATTTGTTGTTCCTTTTATAATTACAAGCTCCTATTAACATATACTGCATCGACTTATATATTCAGGAAAAACACATCACTTTACCCACATTACGGTCCTGTGGCCTCATCATCGTTAATTTAATAACAATCTTGGATTCAAATGGCTCTCATCTTAATTCACGACCTCCACCTTTAGGATTTCCTTTCTTTTTAAAAACTGCAACAAACTTAGTAGTCCCTAAAGTGGAGTTCCTTGTAATGATGCCAAATTATACTTATACTCTGGTCTTCTTATAAGGAGTGTGTTATACGGTACATGGTATTCTATCATTCTAAACTGGAGAGCATGCCACCAGGGTACCGCAAAATATCGACAATATACATACTTTTGCAGTTAAAACATCATCTAATTTCACATGCGTTCCCATTGTTGGCAACAATTTGAATGTACATATTAAACGTAAAGGAGCCCACATTACAACTGCCACAACAAAATCCCTTTTCAGGTATCCATATTTTGGGGGCACTAAAGAGTTTACAAATACTGATAAGAATTTATCTATCAGATTTTCCGCTCAAATTAACATCATCTGTAATACAGGTGAGAGAAATTGTTTCAAGGCAGTGTAGGATAGCATAAGATGCCAATGCCAATTAAAATAATTCTCTATTTCCCCACTGTGACAGGAAAATTGAATTAAGACTTATTTAATCTAAGGTCAATTAGTTCATCAGAGTTTTTCCCAGAAATTCTACATTTTGAGTAACCAGAAGCAGGGGGCACAGAGACTACCTGCCCCAGAACTACTTACGGCTGCTGCCGCATTTGACACGGTCATGCCTGGAGGCGCTTATCTTCAGCAGTGGGCTTCCGAAGCGCAGGATGCCCGTAATCAGCAGCAGGGGGGCACAGACTACCAGCCCTAGAACTACTCGCAGCTGCTGCCGCATTTTGGAAAAACTCTCGCGCCCGGAGGAGCTTAGCTTCAGCAGTGGGCTCCCGCAGTGTGGAACGCGCCTGAGTTAAGGGCAGTCCAATCTGCGGCAGTCTGAGGCTGGGCCGCCCCGCCCCTTTTAGTCTTTCTGTTCCCTAGCCCGTTTGGATCTTGTGACTTTTATGGAGTTCATGGTCGAGAACAGAGGGGGGCAGACCATTAGCCCTATCCTGCAACGCAGGTATCTACAAACACTTTCGTGCCCGGAGGCTGTCCCTAAACGCAGCACGTGCCCGGTCAAAGAGACAGGAGGTGGCTGGGCCTTGCTCTTTTTTTGGTTCTAAATTTGACGGAGGAGTAAAGCATTGTAGTCTGTGCAACAGCTACCTTACATCTAAGTACGTGACACTACTGCAGATCCAGTTTCAGTAATAGGTGCTGGAGGGCTGAAAATGGTCAAGCGCAAAGGTGGTGGGGCTAAGGGCTGATATCAAACGGACCACAATAGACACCTATTTGGAGCGAGCAGTGGGATCTCTAAGTAAAGAGATAGATGAGGCAGAACGGCGCCCATCGCTGTGTGTACCTGGAGCAACGGGGGGGGGGGGGGGGGAGGGGGGGGGGGGAGGGGGAGGAAGGGGGTTGGGAGGTTCAGAGCATACGACAGCTATAATCTTGACACCGCCCCTGCCTACAAATTATGCCTGTAGCAAAACGTAAAAGAAAGTTACTCATGCAAATGAGACACCTTCTGGACCCGACAAAGTCTCCGGATTTGTTCAACCACCTTAACAATGTGGATAATCCCATCTGGAAACCATTTTGATAAAAAAGAAAATGGATGAACTGGTGGGAGAGTTGGAAACAGTTATCTCCTGTTGCAGTAATTGGCCAGGTATTTTACATACACAGATTCCGGGTGCAACCTAAAATCCCCAATACAATAAATGTCTATACAACAGCGGGGACTGGTGATCAACCTGCCACAAGTTTAGCCTCTAGTCAGCCACGGTCAAACCCGACAGCCAGTGTAGGGTTAGGACCCATTAATACAATCATCGCTCTGAAGAGGCCAGGCCTGCCCTACTTTTTGGGCTTTTGTAATGTGCAGTGCTCTGCATTCTAGATGGCTAAAAGCAAAACCAAGGCAGCCGAAGGAGGGGATGTAATCACTAATACTCTAGATACTTTCCTCCTGACAGCGGCAAACGTCCTCTCAAAAGAGATCGAAATCACTGAACAGCACCTCTCGCTTGAAGAGGTAAGATCTTGCCCGGACCTTTCTGGTCAGGGCTCTGTGCTTGCCTTGACCTCCGTAGTGTCCGTTGATGCTTCTTTACCCTTAGAAACTGGTACAGAAAATCTAACATCCCCTCAAGAAAGCCAACCTATTGAACCCCCTGGTAAAAAAAGAAGGGGAGGGCGAAGAAAATCACAGCATCAAAGACCGCACCAAAGCCGGTAAGGCCCGCCAGCTCTAAGGGCCAGGACATTGACATTCTTCCCTTGCCTAGTGGAGGGGGGGGGGGTGGGGTGGGGGGGGGGGGGGGGGGGGGAGGGAGGGGGAGGGGGGGTACACCGTTCTCATTAGATGACCTATGTGGGAAGTTGAAACATTCTCTTTCTCATCTCTTTCAACCGCTTATAACGAGACTGTAAATAAATTGAGGATTCGAGGTCTGTGTTGCTTAATAGTTTTCACTCCTGTATGGTGGGAGGGGGAGGGGGTAAGATGGGCAAGTACAAACAACCAGCCTTAGCTGTTTAAAATCTTTGTTACCTATCCCAACTCCAAATCATTCAAACTCTCTCCCATTGTTTTGGATCCGCACTCTGTGGCTTTTGCCTCAGGAGTCCCAAATCCACCTAGTGATAGTAATCATCTTACTACAAAAGCCAACAAACTCGCAAATAGTCTAGAGCAGAGATGTCCCCCGAATGCGCATCTCCCCTCAAGTCACCCCTCAGTTTTATCCCATTCTGTTCTGCCAGGAAATGATAATGCTCGACCACCTATAAATGCTGCCTCTTCAGATGGTGGTACTTTAAGTTTTCACCCCAGGAGGGAGGCTAATTACCGACCAGTTGATGTAGAAAAATCAGGCGTAAGGCTAGACCTTCCACCAGCAGCCTGCCTCTATGTTATAGTGTTAGTAAATGTACCAGAACTAAAAGTGAACCAACAAGAAACTACAGAACAGCTAATGCACAAAGGCCAGCATTGGCTTTTTAACTATACAGGGGATAGTTTTAATTTATACCAACACCTTATTATGGTCTGGAGGGTAAAATGGGTAGGTAGGGCCCCTAAAACCACCAAAGGGGACTGTATCATCATTAATTTTGACCACCACCACAGGGTAGGCGACTTACTAAACTTACTACCAAGTACTCCTACTCTTTACTTTGAAATTTGTGCACTCCCACTTGGCTTTTTTTTTTATAAACCCCTCAAGCCATTTGAAGCTCCACCCTACAGAATAAATAATGGCCATTTGCTCTTTCGTTCTTTTAACCAACACCTCCCACAACCCACTTTATCCCTTCCTCTTAGTGATAGATTACCCTTACTGGAAGACAAGGTTAAATGTGATTGACTTGAGCAGAGTTTATTAGTCAATAATGATGATTATACAGCGTCACATAATGGGTCTTCTGTAATTTCTCTCCCCCCTGTAAGTTATCAACCAAATACAAGCTTGCAGACAGGTAGCTCAGTTTTGCCTCAGAGCCCGATACATATAGAGATTACCCTGGAATCTGTTGCAATCATTTCTTGGAATATTGCTGGGTATTTTTAAAAAAAAGTTCAACTCTGTCTTTGTCAATGCCTTATGACATCTTGTGCCTTCAGGAGACGTGGGAAGTTGACCAGATTCACTTGAATGGGTATCGCTCATTTCACATGCCTGCCATACCCTCAGCAGCTGGTCGCACAAAAGGTGGTCTATTAACATTACTGTCTAATACTTTTCCTCTAAAGGTTAAAACCTTTCTAGACACATCTACATATTACAATATTATTCTCCTAGAGTTTTATAAAGATAGATATTGGTTACTCATACATGTAATCATGCAGCGATTTTGGATCCTTTAGGAAGAGGTATTGCCAAATTGGAGAAAGTATATAACAAACCCTGCAATATAATCTGGCTAGGGGATTTTAATGCTCATCCTTGTAATAAGGTTAATACATCAGAGTGTGGGCTAGTAGACGAAGATCTGGATTTTGTTACCCATTTTAACCACAATGATTATGGTAACGCCTAAATAGGCTGGTAATTATAAATAATCTTGCAATTTTAAACACTTCTGAAATACTAACTGGCCAGTTAAACTTCACTATTTTTAGTCGCTACCAACTCGACGCTCAACTATGTTCTTATCTCATACCCCATAAGGAAGCTCTTCACTCAATTAATGACCAACTTCTACGCTTTCAGTGATCATGCTGAAATCACGTTTCTTATCCCTTCTTTACTAAAAAAGTGAACATCCTGTTAATCTCCATATCAAACCAGTGATTGCAAGAGAGAATGGGATTGCCTTGAAGTGGGAGAGAGTTGATACTGTGAAGTCTGTGGGTAATATAGTCTCCAAACAAGCATTAGAGATAATTACATGTCTAGACCCAATAACTGATGATGGCATAGCATTTGAGCAAATCCTATTGGAAATTAAAAACAATTGAATACGTTCAATACGTAATGGGCACTGTAAGAGCCCCGTTTGGTTTGATGATGAATGTGTACAATCACTTAAGAACCTCCATACGGCCTTAAAATCAAAACCTAGAGACCAAACTCTGGTCAAGTCCTTAAGCCAGCTATACAGGAACGCAAGGCTTTCAAGGCTAAAAACCTCAAAAGAGGACTGGTGGGAAAAATTGCAAGGGGCCGCCTTATTAAACAGCCCACACGCCTTTTGGTCATTGATTAATGCGCCTTTTCTGAGAGACGAGCAAAGGATGACAACAGATACTCATGTAAAGCAGGAGGCATGGGTTACTCACTTAGGCGGCCTATTTGGACATACCGAGGAGGTGACCGCCCAACTTCCCCCACTAAGTTTAGCTGGTACAGGAGGCAATGTCTTGTTCACTTTGGAAGAAACGAAATATGCTCTTAACCAGTGTAAAAAAGCGAAGGCACCTGGACCAGACGGTGTCCAAATTGACTTTTTTCTAGATAATCAAGATCTTTGGGCACCACTTTTAACAAATGTTTTTAATGAAATTGCTCGAACAGGTGCTCCTTCCTCATGGAAGACAACTGTAATTGTACTGATTTATAAAAACACATTCGAAAAATTATAGGCCCATATCTGTTAGATTCTACTGCTAAACTAACAGGCCGGCTAATTTCAAACCGGCTTGAGGAATGGGCTTTGGAAAGGAACATTATAATCCCATGCCAATATGGCTTTAGAAAAGGAAAGGGCACAGTGAACCAGTGCCTGAATTTGAATTTAATAATAGCTAAATATATGGCAGCTAAGAATGGTCACTTATACCTTGCCTTCATGGATTTGTCAGCAGCCTTTGACTGCGTGGCACAGTCCAGGCTGTGGCAGATCATGGAGGCAATGGGGATTGACAATAGATTATTAATATAGTCCGCGACCTGTATGCTGGAGCAACTGCCTGTGTCCGTTCTGGCAAGGGAGGAGAATGCACTAGACACTTTAAAATCACTAGGGGCGTGAGGCAGGGGTGTGTTCTTGCCCCCTTTTTATTTGCACTTTTTACAAATGCCGTAGAATCTGCTTTGTTAGGGTCTACTCCAGATGTCCCCCATATTAAGTCTCCTCAAGTACCGATACTTCGCTATGCGGACGACACGTGATTCTGGCACATACTAGTAACGCACTGCGCCGACTCGTAGTGGAGTATGTGAAATTTATGAATAATTTGGACCTGAAAATGTATTACTCCAAGTCTTTTGTTCTTGTTGCAGGTCCAAAACAGCAGAAACCGCTGGGGGGGCGTGTAGTTTGGTGTCGTGGACTCTTAACTATTTAGGGATCATGTTCGATTGAGATACTAACTGGCAAAGTATGGTCTCTAATAGGGGATTATTGATGGAAAAAAATATTGGGGCTCTTTTTAAATTTGCGAGAAAAATTGGGACCAAACCTATTGAAGTGGTAAAGAAAGTTTATGAAGCAAATGCTGTATCTGCTGCCACCTATGAGGCAGCTGTCTGGGGCATCTCAGACTCTAAATTGCAACGCATACAAGATGCCTTTTTGAAAAACTTGGCTTCCCTGCCCCAGTTGTGTTCCAACTAGAATTGTCACACGGAGTTGAGAGTTCACTATATTAGTGATAAAATTTATATTGCACCCATTCTGATGTGGCATTCGGTCTGGCGTAAGGAGGCTCTTTCATTGACCAGGGATATTATAACTGATGTTTTGAAATTAGATGGTGTGAACGATATCAGTTGGTTAAAATATGTCGAAACCAACCATAAGACGGTTGGTTTACACCACCTTTATGAAGATCCAATAACAGGTTTGTCTATTTCTAAGAAAGAGCTGAAAATCCATCAACTGACCGAGTTACAGGCAAGGAGGCAGGATATTAATCTTATACTGTCGACAGTTAAGAGTATATCAGGCTGCCCCGATTATAACATCGATTAATGCGAATTTAACTTATCTATTGTTTGTTACAAATCTGCTACATAGATATATTTTAATGATATCCCGCCTAAATTATATCCCCTTGATGCTAGGTCTTTCTTTTAAAATCTATGTGATCTCCGAACTGCCACTTTGTCCTTGTGACAATCGATCTACCCAGAATGATCTTCATTTCTTGTTCTTTTGCAAATTCTATGGTGAAGAAAGGAAAAGATTTATTGACCCCCTCATTTGCAAAATGAATTTTAAACAGCGTTGTGTGGCTTTATATTATCTACAGTTACTGTCTGATCCTTTTACATGTTACTCTTTGGCCTCATTCTTTTTATCTGCCTTGAGGAAAAGAAGACTATATTGCCAACTTCATATTCAAATTGTAAATTAAGGTACTGAATTGTGCAATAACTGTGTGTAAATTCATGAATTATCCCTTTTTAAAATAGGAATAACCTTTAAATCCAATTTTATCTTTCTTAGTAAATTTGTCTGAATACGTCATTTTAAATTGTAATAATGGAAATTGTTGTGTTTGTAGAATACTTTTAATGCTATTATTGTGTTGGCGAAATAAAGTTATTTTGACTGACTATGGTGAAGCCTTGAACTTTATCATTACCAAAAAGGATCTTGAGCTACTGAGGTGTGACTGATTATTAATGGTGAACTGGTCTCAACATTTCCTGGTAGGAATTCGATCTCTATTATCGACCATTTGCTGACATTGGCATCAGCAAATGTTGTGTGGCACACCTACCACCGTAACGGCAGCCCTAAGTGACCACAATTTGATCACAATACCATTTTATTTTTGGGGTATGAGGCACCATACTTTCTCTGTTGTAAATAACATCACTGTAAGCAGGCATAATGGTGTAAGAATTAAATGGGAAGGCGTTTACCCCACCATTATGTTGTGGAAACAGATTTTTGCCTCCAGGAGGATATTGTACCTAACCTAATAGTTAAACATTTTAGACACATCACCAGCTCCATAAAACTATTACTTACAAGCCACCCCACTAGTGCAGGGAATAAGAAAAGAGGATGGCTCAACACCGCTTGCACCAAAATACTCCAGTTGCTGAGACATGCCTTGAGCAGTTTATCGCAGTACATTTTGTTATACAAGACCCTGCGTATTCAATATAAACAGGCCAGGGATAAAAAAATATAAACACTCCAGAATGAAGCATGGGACAATCTTACCATTGCAGCAGAGAATAAAAAAACGTAAGTTATTCTGGAACACAGTGAAAGCGTCATTCTTACAAAATGATGATACTCCAGAATTTAACCCTCTTGTCCCCTGTGATAGTTGTGTGGCACATTTTTCAGACATCTTTAAAGCATACAGAGGATGTAGTAAGGTCTATATGGCGGTGATGAGGGAAAAGGGGGATCACAAAACCTAGCAATTACCTTAAAAGAAGTCAAGCTGGCCATTAAAAGTAGCTCAGGAGGACGTATCCCTGGTCCAGATGGGGTGCCAGTTGATGTATTCAAATCTGCTCCTTACCTTTGGGGCCCTTCCTGACCAGGGTCTTTAATGGAGCAGACAGATAGTATCCCATCTTCTTGGGAATCATCAATTATTATACCCATCTATAAGAAGTGGGAGCAAAGCAGACCCCAAAAACTATCGCCCGATTTCACTTTTAGACTCCTCATTGAAGGTCATGAGTGGAGTACTACTGGTAAGGTTGGAGGGATGGGTACTTTATATTTATGTCTCGCTGATCTGAACAGGGCTTTTGATTTAGTAGGCCATAATCTATTATGGGTATTACAGATTCCCATAGGTGCACCTAGACCGATTGTGGGGTTCTTCTCACGTCGATATGAAAAGCTAAATAGCCAGGTACGTTTTGGCCCTCAAGGAGAATGCACAAATCAATTTAAAGTACAGCATGGCATTCGTCAGGGGTGTGTATTGGCACCATTACTTTTCTCATTCTTTATTAATGAGGTGGGTAGTCATCTTAAGTCGCTGCAGACCGATGCCCCTAAGGCTGGATGATAATCAATACCAGGGCTGCTTTATACAGATGACACTGTACTCCTAGCTAGAACACCAGCAGGCCTGCAGAAACATACATTTGGCGAATTTATGTCTTCATGGTAAATGTTTTGGTTTTGTTAATAACCCCTTTCCTTGGTCTGTGGTCAAACATGAAAATCCTGCAGAGCCTTTTTTATTGATAGTACACCAATTGTTTCAGTGAAAATCATTTTGTTATCTGGGGATATTGTTTGCGTGTAATGGCTCATTGACTAAGCATGTATTAAATACCAGAGGCAAAATGGGAAAGGTCTCCCAGATTATTTTCATGTTTGCTTCGAAACTGGGTAGCCGACCTATTAAGGAAATGGTGGCTATATATAAAGCTAACGGCGTGACAACGGCAACCTATGGAGTTAGTCTCTGGGGCCACGCCAATGCCCATGCCCTGCAAAATGAGGACAATAATTTTTTTAAAGGCTTTTATATTTGCACCATGGGCAGCAAACACTATAGTTCACAATGAGGTACATATGCAATTTGTGGAGGATCTTCTTCTGGTTAAACCCTTGTTTTTATGGATTTCACTTTGGACAAGGATGAGATTAGTTTAACCAGAAATATAATCCTTGACTTTCTAACCCTGGATAAAGCCCTAAATATACTGTGGCTATTTAACATTAACAATCTTCTGAGTTCATTGTGTAACTTGTCCATTTGGTCTGATATTACATATTTTACATCACTTACTAGGAATAGGATCACACACAAAAAAATCCAAGTTAGGCTTGCCAAACGTGATCTGGATGAAGGGAAGAAAAAAAATAAGAGAAAAAAAAACGCTAGTGATATTTTATAAGACCTTGGATAAGGAAGAGAGGGCTAACCATTATCTGACATACTTAAATATTATACAACACAGCTTTGTGTTGACAAGACTGAGATATGGTATTGTGCATCACTTAGTTGCTTTTCTACATATGAGGTCTTGCCCCTCTGATGCAATTCTGTGCCCCTGTGATGGCTATAGTAAACAAAGCATTCTGCACCTTCCATTATTCGGCAAACTGTACCAGAATCTAAGGATCCGTTACTTGAAACCTGCGTTTATTGTTCCGAATTTCCAACCGCATAAAACTGCACTGAACTTCTTGGTGTCACTAGATGGCCACCATGTAGGTTATGTTGCACTATTCATAACAAATGCTATTAAAATAAGCAATGCAAAAACAACAGTTGATGGACAGAATGCAGAACAATGTCCTACATTCACCCCAGTACAGAGATCTGGGCCTAAATCCATCATTTTTTTGCTCGCCATGCAGTTTCAGTTTGAACCCAGTCATATGCAAATCAGTCTTGACCCTGTGCCTCATGGGAACAGTCCATCCCGAACTGCCAAGCCAGGTCCTCCCTGGACTGGAAACAAGACAAGGCTCCATAGTTAGGAAAAAAAATAAGATAAACTAAAAAGGTGGCCACGTGGTGAAGCATGAACATGCAAACATAACGAGTAGCATGACTCACGGCACATACAAGTCTTTAGGTCGAGCCTAGTGCAACGCGCATGCTCTGCTTTCGGAAAACTACTTCTTGGAATCGCTCTGGGCTTTCCAAACGCTGGTGCGTTTTTTTTTCATTGGTCTATACGTGGGTCTTTCGGAGAAAGACATCACGCAATTGGTCAAAGGTGTCTGCATGTATCCACCCACGGCCTAAGGCTTGGGGTTACGAGCTGTTCTACCATCTGTTTTTAATTAACGTGGAGCGCACCATGCGCGTGGTCGCGTCAATTGGAAACAGATGGTCACTTTTGCGGCTGCTTGTTTCTTAAGTTAGGTGCTGTCTCCCATCAATAGAATCGCTTACTCTCCAGCTACACAGTGAAAACTTACACTTTATTAGAGGAACTAAAACTATGCCTCATTCATCCACCCGCATCCACGTCACGCCTTGACTTGGCATTTTCGCTGTGCCTGCCGCATTTTCCATTGCTTCAAAGAGGCCGTCAGACGGGGAGCAGAGGTGAACACACTCACTCTCCTTCCTACCGGCAGAAACAAGAAGCTCTCTTCTCAGATGACAAAGGCCGGACTTTCAAACGCACCCGTAGAAAGCAGGGCAAGAAGCGATACTTTGAGGTGAGGCACGTTCTACCGAGCAATTCAATGCCACGGGCTACCCGGCATTTACTGCACACCGGCACACTGTACAATGTGTACTGTTTATTCGTCAATACGAAGGCTGTTGGAGGTTGGACCCCGCCTGTCTTCGCATACCCAGCAGTTGAATTATAAAGCCTGATGATTAAAAACTCGCAGATGAGGCAGGGAGCGAGCCAACATTGGAGGCTGTCCGGAGCGCTTTATGCTGAATTACCAAGTCATGAAAGGTTTGCCTCCTTCTCATAGGCATCTGCCATCTTTTTGTTTTATCTGGTACATATAGGTAAAACCCTTGCAACAATTCTTTAAGGATCTTTTAAAACAATAGTGTAAATCATGTAAATGTACATTGTTGAAATGCACGGATGTCATTCATACTTTTTAAGTGATTGTCTTTCCTTGTGCTAACCCAAGGTGTGTAGCATATTGAACGCACAAAAGTAGTCTCATTTTCATTAGGGGCAGGACGATCCAGATAACTTCACCAAAAAGCGTCAACATTTACTAGATGAGGCAAGCAAAGTTAGCTTAAAATAATGTGGTTAGTGTGTAAAACATGAACACGAGCAATGCTTAAAAAAACAGTCAAAATTAACCTAGTATGGTTAGCCTGATTTTTTGAGGTGAGTTTCTATTTCTGCCATATTTTCATTGTCAAATTAGCCTAGGCCTAATTTATTTGCTATTTTCCCCCTCCCACAAGCACACATAGCACTCGGAGCTGCTGTGTTTAGCGCATTTTAATATATGAATGTGAATACCCATTCCCTATACGCATATGGAAGAAACATAGCACCAGGAACGCTTCGCCAGCATGTTCCTGTAAGGGTCACACTGTGTACCATAGCGCAAATACGCGCTACGGGAAGCGGAGCAGCAGCGCAAATAGACGCATGAGTAACAACCTTATTAAACCGATAAGAAAACTGCACATGCCCCAATCTAGACCATGTAATGACCACAGATGCCAGCAGGTATGTTCAATAGCACAACTCTCAATACCAGGTGGCACAGTACCCAGGATAGTGGGCTGCATGGCTAACACTATGCTATGCCAATGCTTGTTTCATTTTGCGGATACTCAACACTGGCAGAGCCTTTAGGACAGAACGGTGAGACCTATTTTCCAATACACTGCTTGATCTACTGGTAAATCCTCTAAATTCACCGATTGCATACACTGAATATCTATTTCTACCCCTACCCTCCCGTCCCATTATTAGCTCCCAAACGTAAGCCATTGTGCAAGGAAGATCATATTTAGCAAACTGCCCTCCCAGCCACGATACGAGTAATCCTAAATTCAGACAAGAGGTGTCGAAATACCCACTACTCCTAAATTCATTATATCGAGTACATAATATATATATATATATATATATATATATATATATATATATATATATATATATATATATATATATATATATATATATATATATATATATATGTTTCCTTCATACCTATAGTTAATTCATTAAACTTTACCATATTAATTGATGTATGTCGACATACAATTAAAGATTATTACAGGCTGCAACTAAGTTGCAGGCTCTGGGCATCCTGTGTTTTTGGCACCCAGCAAACACTATAAATCCATACAAACAGAAGGGTCTGACTGAATTTTCGGAATGTTACATTTGTACTTCGGCTTTGGGGACAAAACAATTACAGATGAAAACATTGTCACCATTTGCTATTTTTCCCTCCTTGTATTATTTTATTTTTATTTCAATGAATAGTTTATTTTAGAAGAACATGAGCAAATGACAATTCTTGGAATTCAGAATTCGGTTTAGTTTTCAGAAATATATAGCTTTCTGGGTGCACCCATAGGTTTTAGACCTGTTTCCACCACAACCCGCAAGATGATAAAAGGAGGTGGAAAAGGAAGAAAAGGGAGGATGGAATGGAGGTAGAGAATGAAAAAGATTAGAACAAAAACAGGAAAAATAGACTACCAGTTAGAAAAATGCAAAAACTATGGTAAAACAAACAAATGGTTTTCTTTTACAACACTGCTTGTTCCTACAGGATATGAAGATGGGTTTCTCAGCACAGCAAATGTGTGCTATACTTTGGCTATTTTCTCAGTTCCCTCCAGGAGAATCCACAAATCCTAGATCCTGATTGAATACGGAGGATGTGGGAAAAATTGGCTAAAATTAGGCCTGGTTATCTTATGTGGGGAAAATGTTATGATGCTCTAGGTGCAAAGTGCCCCAAACATTAAAAAACAAGCACTTACAAAGCAATAGGTCTTGCACTTACGAGAGTTAGAGCTATTGACAATGCAAAAGCTTAAACTCTCACAAACGCGAGACCTATTGCATTGCAAATTACTAACGCCCATGCAGCGCTTTTACATTTATGAAGGTTGCGCCCCTTTCTTTAGCAAAGCTGCATCTAAAGAAAGGGGCGTGCCCGACATTAAAGTGAAACCGCGGCATGGGTGCTTTGACAAAAAAAAAAAAGCACACCCGTTTGTCAAGTTGATAAACAGATGGTTGTATTTGGTAAAAGCGCCCATGTCACGCTTTCACTTTAATGTCAGACACCCACCTTTAGACGCTGTTTGTGTAAAGAAAGGAGCCTCTATGAATGTGCAAGCGCTGCATGGGCGCTAGTAAACGAAATAAATAAATAAGCAAGTAAGGTGGCTATATTGAAAGTGGACCGAGCTTTTAAAATAAATTTAAAAAACGCGGCTATTGTAGTTAAAGCGGACCGCCATTAGTAAATAAAATAAAAGCAGGTGGTTTGCTGCAAGGTAGTGGGCTATTAAATAAAATAGTGCTGAGAGCCAAGATAAAGCAGACCGTGTAACAGGACAAGTAAAATATCCAGTCGTTATGGGCGGTAGCAAATGCAGGCAAGGCGGTACCAAGGAGGAAATAACAGGCCTAATAATGAATCGGGAGCTAGCATTTACGAAGGACAATGACAAGCCAATTAAAAATATGGGCTGAGAGTTGCGAGGTGCTTTAAGTCCATACTCCACAGCTCGACTTGAAAATGTAAAGGTGCGCAATTGGTCAATCTGCAAATGTAAAGGGTGTTTGGAAGACACTGTTGGCTTTAATTAAAAGAATCAATTGAATCTTACTTATGACATACATTTTTTTGAGTGGTATCTTAACATACAGATCACTACTATCCACTGCACCAACCAGGTTTCAATTCTGTGGCTCTCTGGTTGCACGCACAGACCTCTGCAGTGCATCAACTCACAGAGCTTTCATAATAAACAATAGTGGATTTCCCATTGATTAATTCTATGTCAGGACCGGAAGCAATGATTATGCAATCCTTTCTCTACTTTATTGAATAGCAGCCATTTTGAAGTCAACACACAAAAACTATCATTCCCATGAACCTTGGGAATGTCACAAACAGAAACAACATAGTCTCCAACCGGTAGACGGTCTGTCTGTCCCATCTCAACCAATCAGGAGAGCCCAGCCGGTTCAAAGTCCTTTATCCCTGGCCATTCCTCCTCTTTCTTAGCTGTTTGCAGCCAGAGAAGTGTGCCCTAATTTTTTACTCATACTGAGTTTGTTGTGGCCCTTATTGATTTATATTTACTGGACTGGTAGTATTGTGTATTTGTTACGAGCGTGCATGCTACATTAAACATATGCGGGTTGGCATTTGTGCTTTATCCTATTCTGATTTTTCTATCAAGGGGGCCCAGCTACTTGGATCCACCCGTGTCTGGTCGCGGAAGCGTTTCTCCGCTCCTTCGCAGCCGCGTATGTTTGTGGTGAAGGCTCGGCGGTGTAGTCTTCTCGCCACCAGAGGGCGCCTGATGGGCACCCCTCGCCCACGACACACGCTCAACGGGGAGAGCCTGGTCTGGTGAGTTTAACACCAGCGTGAGCGGGTCATTACTGCTATACTAACAGATTGTTTGTGTATATGCCCTGCCCGGCGTCTGTGTTCCATTAGGTTTTACGCCGCAACAACCATTGGTTTTGACACTGCCCCCCATTTACAAGGGCAGCATCAACGGGAGGCCGAGCCACAATTAAGACCAGGGAAAACCTGGTCTTAACTTAGCGAAACAAGAAGAAATGCTTTATTTCTCCTCGTTTTTGCAAAACACCTTGGATTGTTCATGTTCATAAGCAATCTTTAAAAAAAATAACATTTTGTAACTTCAATGTGTGCTGCATTAAGCAGCAAACAGAAGTGACAAAACGGCATTTCAAGATTGTTTATTTGTAGGAAGGAGGCCCTTCCTGTACATAAACAACCTTCCCCTGCACACAGACACCCTTGCACTATGGTGCAAGGGTGCCTGCGTTGGCGCTACACTGTTAAGTGTAGCGCCAGTTCAGGGGAAACGCAGGGCTGTATGATATTCTTATAAATATAAGTGGCGGAGCGTGTCGTTAAGCCAAGGAGGTTAACGACACTCTCCACCACCTCTGTTGTATTTTATATTGGAAGAATTTGCAAAACAGAAAAAATCTAATGGGAAGATTGGTGCTGCATCTCCATGACTAAATTTTTAAATAGTTGATTATATTTGGCAGTACGAGGCTCCTGCTCCTGCCAGGGCCAGACTGGAAACCCAAAGCAGCCCTGTCAAATGACTTCAGACCAGTCCCCATACGCTGCACACCAAGTGCAGTAAGTGAACCTGACCACTACAAAGAGAGCTTTGGGAGACTCTTCCCCCAAATAATTTAGGAAACAATGGTGCAGTCTACAACACATTTATCATTATATATTGAACTGTATTAGCTTTTAAAGAATAATAAATGAAGAACTTGCTATGCACCAGGATACAACAATCTTTTTTGGGGTTCTTCAACGATTCCCCCACTATTACCCTCCAACAGTGCCTCTCATCTCTCCATAACCCCTCTGTCACATGCATTTCATTTTTATAGCATCTCTCATGCCATTGTAGAAGGTCAAAGCACTTTACATCACACACATATAGAGACAGTGAATCATACGTGTAAATCAGTGTATAGAAAATGTTACATAAGGCAATTCATACTGGTAGGCATTTCTAAAGAGTGCTTGGTCTGTAGAAGCACAAACGCCGGATTCAGAATATAACAGTGGTTAGCATTACCAATAAAAAAGTATTTCCACCCAAATAAACCTGGTTAGCAGCATCAGGATAATGAAAGACTGGGGAAAAACATAAGTCACTAACTTGTACCTTGCAGGTTGCAAGCAGCTCTTTGTTGATAGTTTATAGGTCACTTTGCTAGATGACGATTATCACTTCTGAATTGCACAGTAAAACAAGCATTCGCAATACAATAGGTCTCGCATTCACGCTAGTTTGAGCTATTGGCATTGTAAATAACAATGCCTTTTATTTAAGTTTTGGGTTTTAAAACAATTAAAAGGCATTGTCATTTACAATACTAATAGCTAAAACTCTCGGCAATGCGATACCTATTGCATTGAAATAAAGGGCCTTCTCGACTGCTTGTTAGATTGTAAATATCAGAGGAAGAGACCAGGCCTCCTAAAAATTGCCCTAGATGCTTTTCAGTGATTTTTCTTTTTTATAAAATATCTTGCTAATTACAAAGCCCCAGCTTTGCTCTTGCGTGGTCATTTTTTGTAACACTAAGCTACATGGTTATTACTAGTTCCAGCCTTCATTACTACTACATTCTAGTTTTCATTATTTTGATGGTAAGGGCGTGGAGGGAGTGTGAGACAGAACGTTTGTCAACCGTGTTTTATTGGGCACAAAGCAGAAAACAGTTATGATTTGTGTTTTTCATGTAACTGTTGCCACAGCTGCACAGGACCTAATCAAAACTGAAAAGTAAACAGAACACTTGTTGACTCACTGGTGTAGAGCTTAAGCCGGTGATATGTCGCATCCAATCTCTAGCAGCACAGACTTGCCCCCAATGTATGCTTATCCACCTGCAAGGACACCTAAAGATTATGTAACGGACAACCTCCAGAGCAAGGAACGTGATCAGACGGATGAGTGCATTCTCAGCTGTTGTGTTCCAAGTCCAGGAAACACCTCTCATCTAATATACAGACCATTCTGTCCATAACCTGCATGGATCTATGGCGGTATTACAATTCTCTCAAAACCCCCAGTGATGCACTACTATTAAAGCATGCTGTGTCATGCAGAAAGGTAACATTGGGTAACACTGAACCAACTCCACCGTGTTACCCCAAAAATACATTTTGGCTGTGGGGCAAAAAAAATCAGTAAGTACTGCGGATTTAAAATTAGTCTTCTTTTAAATATAAGGTATTACTTGTACTACGTTAAGAGGAAGTGAATATTTGGTCATAAATAGGTTTAGCAACTATGACGAGTAGGGCAGCAGATCAGGAAAGTTGATTTTATGATCAAGGCTGTGAGAATGTCACTGGAGAATAGTGTAGGCTTCGCAGGAGCAGTAGTTTTACCAACCTCTTCCAGAGAAAGGTTGCTGGAGAAAGACCAGAAGGAAATGACTGCAAATGCGATCTAAGAAAGAAATCTGTGGATGGTCATTAAACTAGAAGTGCAAACCCTGGAAAGTGTTCAAATTACATTCGGATTTGCTGAAGATGTAATTTAGTCACCAACCGTAAGATCAAACACCCAGAAATTGAAACCCTCATTTGCTATCTTCACGAAACACCCTAGTAGCTCAAACATTTTCTTTCAGCTAAAGGCGCTCCAAATACATTTTAAAGAACGCAATATATGGACATTTTCACCGCGAACTGAAACTGCACATTTAGTTCCAGAGGTATGATTACCACCAGCGCTTGGTTTAATTTAACTGCACTTTCGTATGCATTAACTCCACTGTGACCAACTGAAAGCTTGCAAAGTCATTAAAAGGCAACTAGTTTGACTTTTGTATTGTGCACGTGCTATAAAGGTGCACATGAACACACTGCTCATATGTGGAGAGATCAACATTTCCCCAAACACCGATTTTTATATTCAAACTCCAAAGTAAACGCTTATATAATAGAAACAAGCATTTGCAATGCAATAGGTCTCGCATTTCCGAGAGTTTAAGCTGTTAACATTGTAAACGACAATGCCTTTTATTTATGTGTTTTCAAAACCAACACACATATAAAAGGCAGTGTAATTTCTAATGCCAATAGCTCAAACTCTTGCAAATGAGACCACGTTCATAGTGGCCGCGGCCCTTTCTTTAGGCGCTGCTCGCCATATTCAGGTTACAGCAAGCTGCGTCTAAAGAAAGGGACGTGGCCACCATTAAAGTGAAAGCACGTCATGGGGTGCTTTTACTAAAAAACAAAAACATTTGTTCACAAACAAATGTTTTGTTGTTGGTAAAAGTGCCCCATCCGTGGTTTCACTTTAATGGTGTGCATGCCCCTTTCTTTAGACATGGTCGCTGTAACTTGAATATGGCAGCAACGTCTAAAGAAAGGCGCGTGGCCACTATGTAAGTGAAAGTATGGCATGGGGGCTTTCACTGAAAAAAAAATATGATGATTCGTAGCGCGGCCGCTAAAGTGGACCACGCTGCCAAGTTAAATAAATGATTAAGTGCGCCCGCTATACTTAAAGCATTCCACGCTGCTAAAGTAAATAAATAAACAAGTTTATTAAATAAAATAAATGTGGTCAGCGTGCTGCTTGTAGGAAAGCACAGTGGGCGCAATAGGAGAAAATCATTGAAGAAAATAGCGCTCACAGACTAGATAAAGCAGACCGTGTAACAACACAAGTAAATAGTCCAGTCCTCATGGGAGGTCACAAATGCAGACAAGGCGGTACCAAGAAGAGACTACTAAATTCATGAATGAAAAGCAAGGATTTAGAAAGGACAGTAACAGGAGCCAATTGAAAAGATGGGTGGGACATGGGCAGAGCATCAAGTCCCTACCTGAAGACAACATGCCTCGCAGAGCAGTGCATGCGCTAAACAGGCTCGACCTAAAAAAAAAAAAAGATGGAGCGAACGTCTCGGTTTCAAAACATTTGGGGTTTGCATAGTGAACTAATTGTAGCTGATTAACAGTGTTTATAAGTATTGGACAAACATATCGTACTTGCTTACTTTCTTGATTGCAGAGAGATCCTTCAGTGTTTGACACCTTCAGCCCCCTCCCTGCCTTGGTATCTATCAGCACATTCTAACACTTACCTATCCACTTTTCCCATTTTAAGTATGGGTCTGAAAGACCCTGATCTAAAAGTGTGGGTTGGCTAAAAAGCCAAGACTTGCTGAGCATCCTACAGATGATTCGGCCAACCTGGCAGGCCTGGTGGCCAGGGGACCGTTTTCAAATGAACTGCTAAAAGACCTGATTTCCTGGCCTGTATTTTAAAACAAGGTAGAGTGCTCCGAATCCCATTAGAAACTATAAACGAGCCTCTTTTGTGAACTTGCTCGAGTCTAAACGAGCCATTTAATTTGTATAAAATTAAAGTTATCCTGATGAAGTCCATCTGCGGGCTCATTATGAGCCCACATGTTGGTGGCGACAGACAAGGCGGTTTGATAGAACACCACAACATAGAATTTTATGGGTGTTTCAGTCGCTGAGCTCTTCCAGCAGCTGGGATCAATACACAGGCGTTTAGCTTCACTGTTAACAGCTGTGTCCATTCAGAAGGGACTGGGCCTAACTAACTTAGAGACCCGGGCACGCAGATGAAGCACATTGTTCATCGCCCCCGGGTTGAAAGGCAAAGACTTTTCTAATCTAAAAATATTCCCGTTCATGTGTAGTGGCACTAGATCGTCACCGGATCAGAATAGCGCGAGGCTGCTGGGGCGGGGAAGGCGGCCTGCTTTCATGGTTTTAAAATCGGGGCTTTCTGTTTCTTTTGCAGAAAAGCAGCATTAGGGTCTGACAGGCATGCTCGTATTAAATGGACAGGCTGCATATGTATTGAAGTCTATGTCCTATACAGTACTCAGTGTTATATTCATGCATTTAACATTTTTTTCCATTATATTAAGGAATTTTTGCTGCATAATAATTGCATAATGAATGACCAGCTTCACAACGAGGCACAAATGTTCAGAACAAGTTGCATATTCGCACGTAGATCATATATGTGTGTGTTACAGCTTTTAATAATAAATAGATCTTTATCTTTGGAAAGCTTCCTGTAAAAAGTTCAAGAGACTGTGCACAATATACATTTTCTCTTAATAAGAAACATAGACAACTGATTTACTCGCATATCATTACATCTCTCGCTTTTTCCTGTTCCTTTTTGTGTAAAAGATATGCGAGTCAACCCTTTGTGCTCCCTTGCTTAGGATGCAAGCAACGGAAGTGGTGCAAAGGGGCATTTGCTCCACCTTTGCTCCAGTGCACTATTGGGCAGATTTACAATCCCCTTGCGCCTCTTTTGCGTCTCTTAACATGGGAAAAGTGGCGTAAAAGTGGCGCAAAGGGCGTGTAAATAAGCCCCTATGTATGTAATCTGCGTCTTTGACTTGCAAAATGTGCCTGTATTCACATAATTTTGCCTGGAGGGTATCTTTGTGCTGTATAAAATTTCATAAATGCATACATACATGAGTATGCACATGAACAGGAAAACACCCTATTTTTTTGTTCAAAGTTAGATTTTATTTGCTCATCAATTTGCCTAAACACACCTCTTATATTGTCATTTGCTATTTACCAGCAAACATGTGTAGTGTTATAGCTATATCCTTGCAGAAGCGGAGTAAAACTTTTTTTGAAATAGTTAAGTATTTCTAAAACATGCAATAAATTTGTAACTAGTTTCACAAACGCATTACATGGTTTAAAGACCCGTAAACCTAATGTTGAGTCTCTCATTTGTAAGTAAAATAGTTCAATATTTACGCAACAGGTATCTTGTTACGTTTTTGGGATGTATATTTGAACCAAAAAGTGCTAAAACCGCCCTCTCTTTTAAATATTTTGCGCGCAGAAAACACAGGGAAAGAAAGTCAATTTTAATCTAAATGGCTGCTAAGGTTTGGCAGGGAATCACAATGTATGTTGTAGGAAGTGGTCTTTAGAAACAGAAACAGGCCACAAGATTGCACAGTTTAGCGAAACACTAAGCTACGCAAAAGAGGAAATGGATATATACTCTGGGCATTCCACCCCAGCCGACTTCCAGGTTGTTAGGATTCGGAATGAATGAAATCTTTCAAGGCCTTCAGAATGACATTCTGCAAGGAAAGCATCTTTCTTCAAAAGTGTAAGTGGACCATTAGGCATTTACGACCACTCTCTTACAATAACGGTTGTGTCTGACTGATTGGTATTCCCAGACACGTTTGTCACGGAGATCGCTGGCGTTCTCTCACTGGTGACTTTGCTTAACAAGCGCGAGGTGGGAGCATGTGTGGCAGAGAGGAGACGCCATGCACGTGCACATCGCCTGTCCGTGCACGCACATGGTTTGTCTCCCTTCGCGCACCAAACGACAACAATAGTTTCGCCAAGGCAAAGCAACGCACATGCGCTGCGTTCGCTAGGCGAGACCTAAAAACTATCTTTTCGTCAATATAAGATAAGGAAAGACCGGTCAACGACCAACTTGCTTCCAATAAACAGGGCAAGCAGCGCTTCCGACTGCATTTTAGACCCCTGAAAGACTGTATACACCCAGGAAGTCCACAGAATGAGAGGTCATTTTGGAAGTTCGGCAGCACGCACAGCAGAGACAAATGCCTAGACCAGTTAGGACCGCATTTGGATTGTTTACACAATCAGACAACAGTCCAAGTGGCAGAACGCAGGCCAGAGCGTTGCTCCACAGCATGAGCCTCAGTGGTAACCACTCCCAAGTGTTTATATACAGCAGACGAACACACTATTAGGTCATCAAATAGCAGAACAGGTAGCCACGGATACTTCAAACAGAACTACAATGGCTTTTTTAAGAACATTAAAAACGCTTGTCCCTTATTAGCT
The DNA here is from genome assembly GCF_964204655.1 of Triturus cristatus. Classification (NCBI taxonomy): domain Eukaryota; kingdom Metazoa; phylum Chordata; class Amphibia; order Caudata; family Salamandridae; genus Triturus; species Triturus cristatus. Next base: position 926,263,203 of record NC_140588.1, read on the forward strand.
CATATTCCACTTTACAAAGGCACAAACAGCAAGCAGCTGATCTTACCCATAAGCAGCCGTTCGTTCCCCACACACCAAGAGGAGCAGAAATTGCAAGTGCAGAGATTTATACAAAAGTACAGAACGCAAATGTGCGCAACTTATGAAAATAAACACAGAAAGCAGCCAGAGGTCGCAAAAGCATCGCTCACATGAATGTTACAAGGCGCATACCCAAAGCCACTGAAGAGACGTCACAATATAGCCATTCACCTGTAATAAGGCAAAATACGTTAGTGAGGAAGCAGGACTGCTGTGCAAACTTATTGTCCCAAAAAAAGTCGAGTAACCAATGCAAAAGGCATCCCTGCGAGTTAGCAGAACGAGCTCACCGATCACACAGATAACACCACACCCAACAATAAACATCATAGAACAGGCACGTGCCCCTTGCCCAAGGGATACAATAACCAATGAATAGACTATATTCGTCAGGACCAATGAGCGACCCACAATCTCTATTTAAGTACTGACTGTTTCTTACCTGCTAGGTTCCCCTTCAACGTCTTTGGTAGCTGCAACTTCCAATTCTTTGCAAGACAAAACGCACCAGAAACTGGGTCAGCAGCAGATAAAAAAAAAAAATATGAAAAATAATCCAAGGCGGCAAAAAGAGGCCGATGCAACGAAAACGGGAATCAGGCCTACTTGACAGGCAAAATACACAGGAGGGAAGTGCAATGTCAAGCACAGTGCGAGGTTGTGCACGTCTTAAAGGGACCATGCACGTCTTCGAAGGATGAATTATTAAGGGGAAAAAGGGAAGCCACGGATGAGGGCCATGTACATTCAAGAAGTACTGCAATCATGTTTGGGGTGCAGTGCACGCACTACTGCATGGGTGAGGCAATACTGCAGATTTGTGAGAAGGGGTGGTGCATATTAATAGGGCTGCACATGCGAAGGGGGCAAAGTGCATTGCTGTAAAAGGGGTGATAAATATTTGAGGCTATGCGGAATCCATACTGAAAACGACATGCCAAATAGAAGTGGCATAACGCAGAGGCCTGCGCCTCCGCGGCGCAAACACTGAACTTGGCAGCCTGTCGCACACCCGAATCTCGTCCTGCAGCAAAGAACCCGACATGGTATCCCTGTCTTTCCTCTCAGCCCTCTCAACAACGTAAATCATGCCCCGGCCGTGCAGCCTACCTGCCCTCCAACCGCCCAGTCTTGGGGTCTCGGCTGTGCATCTCCTCTCTGCAAATCCACCACCTGTGCACCCTCCCTCACCTCATTAATGTAAGGCGCCGAGGGGCAGCGCTGCATGGGCGGCTCCTCTGGGCCCGGCTGCGGCTCCTTCAATCCGCAACGCCGCGGACATAAAGGCGCTCGGAGGGGCTGCCATTTTCTCCCTACTCTTCCTGGACGGCTTGAGGATGCCACGCGCTGCTACCAACTTCCAGTCCGCAGAAACCGTGCACGCGATGCGACACCCTGTAGTGTGACTGTAGGGGGCGCTCGCAAGACTGCAGCCACAACTGGAGGTAAACGGCGAATATTGGGGGACAAATCATCAGTTTACTGATGTAGTGGCCGTTTAAAAATGTGCTCTGGCCACTGTTTTTAAGGATTTTGGTGGTCTGTCTGGAAGAACAGCTTTGTGTAGTGCCTCTTTACAAACCACTTCGCCTTTGTGCATGGTTACTGGATTGAAGAACTGGATGCATGTCTTCATGTGGTCCTCACACATGGCTCTCATCACCTCCCAGCTTGGCAGCAGAAGGTGGTGCTACATTTTTTCCACTGTTGCACTTCACAACAAGCGCTCGCCAGGCATCCGCTGTTTATTTTAGCATCGCGCTTTCACTTTAAAATGAAAGCGCGATGCAAAAATAAACACGCGGCGTCATGCCTTTTTTTTTGTCCGGCCCTATCAGAGAGCCGGACTGGCGCGTGCAAGGCAGTGTGACGAAGCTTCTGATAAGAAACTTCGTCATGACAGCCGTAATGCAGGTGATCCAGTCCAGATGGGCCGGACAACAAAGTCAAAGGAAGGCAACGAAAAATCCTCATTTCCAATGGGTTTACCATAAACGCTGACGCTACCCAATGGAAATGAGGGGCAGGGCTTCGAGTCTCCTTCTGGAAACTGACTTCATAACTATAGCTCTCGCAGGCGAGGAGCGCATGCGCGCTCCAATGCCAGGCGAGACCTAAAAAGAAGCTCTTTGACAAAAGCAGTAACACTCTGAACTATGCAAATAAAATTCTGTTTTTTTTAAATGCATGGTACATGTTCTTTGCAGTAGGCATATTAACCCTCTGTGCTACATTAGATAAGTCAAAGCTGCCACTTGACAAAACTCCCATCTCTCTCCAGCAGGTACATTAATCACTGGTGTTACCTTGACAGTTTTATTGTGGTTTGAAAACTGCTGATTATACAAGATACTTTGCAGTGTTTTCAAACTGCTGCCTGCGGACTCCCTGGGAATGAGTCACGGACCCCTGGGGGTCCGCGGACCACAGTTTGGGAAACACTGCCTTAAGTAATTATCTGTGTGGTGGGAGAGGGCAATGGGAATGCTTTATGTTTTGTTTCCGGGCAGACATGTTTTCCCCCAGGTTTACAACATAACCTAGAATCACTTGTGTGCCCTTGCAACAATACTCTGTCAATGTTGCCTTTTACCTTTTTTTGTGGTTTCTATCAAAAATACACTAATATGTTTTCATGCCTTTGATCAAATTCGGAAAATTGACGCAAGAAATATATTTTTATGGGAGCTTATTTTTAAGGGCAGCTGTACGTTCTAGATTATCAATGTGACCTCAGTAAATAGTTCTCGTTTAAACAAGTATTGTTGTAAACTTTTAAAGTGTAAGAGCATGAAAAAACACACTGCATCAGTGATTTGAAGCATACAGCATTTTAATCAGGCATCTTTCTTTACATATTATTAGGTTGCATAAGATTACCACAACTGTGAACATATGGGGCATTTTACAATCAGTTTCTGGTTTTATGTATTTTATGGTTTTTAATTTGTACTTTTATGGCTGCACTGCAGCTGAATAAAGATCTGAATTGAATGATCCATTCTTCATGCCAGAGTGGCATTGAGAAGTCAGTCATTAAGTAAGGGTGGCAAACAGGATAAAGTAGACAGAGAGGCACTGAGAAAAGAAACAAGCATTTGCAATGCAATAGGTCTTGCATTACGGGCGTTTGGGAGAGTTTAAGCTATTTGCATTGTAAATGCCAATTGCTCAAATGCGAGACCTATTGCATTGGAAATATTTTTTGTGTCAAAGCACCCCATACAGCGGTTCCATATTATTGGAGGCCGCCCCATTTTCTTCACACGAGCCACGTCCATAGAAAGGGGCATAGCTGACATTAAAATGAAATAGTGGCATGGGGGCTTTGTCAAAAAAAAAAAAAAAACGCATCCGTTTGTCAAATGTTTTCTTTTCTTTCTAGAAGCGCCCCATGCCGCGCTTTCACTTTAGGCGCGAATTGTCTAAAGAAAGGCACACAGCCTCCACTAATGTGAAAGCGCTGCATGGGCACTAGTAAACAAAAAATAAATAAGCTCAGCCGCAATGCTTAAAGTGGACCTCACTGCTAAAAGAAAGAGAAAAAATAAAAGAAACGCCGCCACTATAGTTAAAGCGGATCGCCATTAGTAATTGAAATAAAAGAGGTGTGGCGTGCTGCGACATAGTGGGTGGAATAGGGGCAAATCATTGAAGAAAATAGTGCTCACCAACTACATAAAGCAGACCGTGTAACAAGACAAGCAAAAAGTCCAGTCGTTATGGGAGGTTACAAATGCAGACAAGGCGGTACCATGGAGGGACTAATCAGCCTATTCAGAAATGAAAAGTAACGATTTTGAAAGAACAGTAACAGGAGCAAATTGAATAGATGGGCGGGACATGAGTGGAGCTAAAAGTCCCTACGTCAATACAGCATGCCTCGCAGAGCAGCGCAGGCACTGCCCAGGCTCGACCTAATAAAGGGGGGGATTGGCTTCTCCAATGCAACTTGTTCTTCCTCAATTCAGGGGGTGGGGTCATCCATGGAGGACTATTTGAAGTTCTCAGGGTTAGTTAGGATGTTCGGAGGTTAATTTTAATAATGGGTCAAGCATTTAGCAAATGTAATAGGTTAGACCAGTCAGCTTGCGCCACCCAGAGGGTCTCTACTCCATGAAAGAATGACAACGATTTCTATATCGACAGGTTTATTTTTTAATCAATGGCAGGCCTCGAGAAATCTATTCGCCCATTTGCCTTGGCGTGTCAGACTTTATCTGGGCAAGCTATTTTTAGATCCTACTGGCTTGTTCTGGCAAGGTGGTAAAGAACAGGTATCCTCTTCTCTCAGAAAATGAATGATCAATAAAGATGCATTTAAATCTTGTTTTTATCTTGTTACATTTGCTCTGCGTTCAGAAACAGAGGTCAAATGTTCGCTTATGTCATACAATTTTCATTCAGAGAAAGAAAAGTAAATATAACCTCTAAGATAAAATATGCAGCAAAGATTGCGGATTTTGTAAAGTGAACTGTCTGACCATTATGCTTTTTTGGCAATTCTGTGTTTTGGAATGCTGGCCAAAAGAGACATCGCCGCCAGCTGGATAAACCCTGCACCACCTACTATGACAAAATGTTGTAGGGGGGTGGACTGGTGCACAGCACTATAAACACTTGCGTCTCACTTTATTCTCCTCTCGGACATCGTGCATCTCAGATGGTCCCCAATTTAGTTTTTTTCGTCTGGAGGGGTAACATGATGACGTTTCGCAATTGCTGCAATATGCGGCCTCTGATTATTGCTGGTTTTCCTTGTTTTTAAAAAAAAAAACTCAATAAAGTTGATCCCAAAAAAATATTCAGTGTAATGAAAAAATGTTTTTAATAGCATGAAAACAAATCAGAATACTTTACTTAGTGATGTGTAAATGCCAAACTTTTTTGCTGCAACAATTTCCACAGAATATTGTCTATACACTGTATATAGTTTATCAGTAAAACCTTGTGTTAGTCGGAAGGTTTGTGGCCATTCTAATGGAAAATATGTGGTTTGTAAATGACAGTGTGCTACCAAATCATGCCTTAATACATTTATTGAAAGGGAGTTTTTAAACATGAACTGAGAAACATTCCTGCCCCCGGCCTGATGACAATACTATTAGTAAACTGAGAGGCAAGTCAGGGGTTATCTGTACCCTATATGTGAGCTAGATTCTTATTATACATGAAGCAAAAGTTCGATATTTTAAATCAGTTTTTTGTACAGAAGAAATGCTGAACTTGCATATTTGAAGGTGCTCTTACGTGATAATGAAGAGCAAGGTGCTTCTGTAAAATAAAACATTTGCTAGGCTCACACAATTTGAGACCAGATTACAATTCAGGAACATTACAGTCAAGTCCAGTAGATTATTCAAGTCACAAGACCTGTAGGCCTAGTAACATTTTTATGATTTTTTTAGGCCTGAATCGCATGAGTATACTACGGAGAATATTTATTTGCAAACCCCTTTGGAGGGAATGTTCGACTTAGCGAAAATACAGTATGTGAGACACTGCATAGGGGGTGTTCTACCTTATTGTGGTGCACTGGGAGGCTTACGTGTGCGCTACCTTGATCCCTGCTGCATCAAACTTTGTGCCCTGAGGTCTCTTGACGGCTCCTGCTGCACTTGCGTCTCCCTCCCGCCGCGGCGTCCTGACACACTCGCGGTTGCGGCCAGGAGGGGGACTACAGATGCCAGCAACACCTGCTGGAGGGGAGCGGAAGTCGACGCCCATTTGCCGCGCCCGGAGGCGCTACTAAACCGAGCTCGCCCTCCGCTTCGCGGGTCCGCACGCAGGCATCGCCGGGCAGAGGGCGGGCCGTCTACGGCCGTCCAAGGCCGGACGAGGCTGGGCCACCCCCCCTTCAAGTACATTCCCAAGTGAGTAGCCGTAATCTATATATTAACTGTTAGCACCCCATATAAATGGCTGCTAGAAGGGCTGCAAAAGCCACACCTGTTGGGATGGTAGCGGGGACACTTGACCATTTTATAACAAGGGCAGCATCGGTATTAGAGCATGAAATTGAATTGACAACGCCGTTTATCGCAAGACCCGGTCTTCCTAAGAAGATCCTCTTTGGGTATCATTGCTCATGTTAGATCACCTGCTCCCACTCAATCAAATCCAGCTATTGAGGAGCATCGAACAACTATATTAAACACTGGGACTGGTATAGACGCCCGGGTCGATGACCCCATGCAAACAACAGGTGGGCAGCCCATTAATATAACTACCGCCCCAATTGAGTCAAACCCAAATAACGAACAGGAGCTAAGACCCAAGGAGGGTGCTATACCGAAGAAGAGGAAGGCTGCTACCTTGTCACGGGAAGAAAATCGAAATATCCCTAAATTACGACCATATCTCCTTCCCGGACTATGGTACCTACGGTATCTTTTGACCCCTGCTCCCCTGGGTCTCTAATAGATACCCCTGCTGAGAACGGCTTATTATCCATAAACTCATGCTCCCTGGACTTAGACTCACTGGTGGGAAAACTGAGCCTCGTCTTATCTTCTCTCATTCAGCCTGTGGAGCAAAAGCTGCAATATTTAGATGCCAGACTCGGAAAAATGGAGGCCTTACTTGTGGAAAATATGGCCATTACAAAAGACCTACTTGCCATACAATCACAAGTTAAAGCCCTAGCCCCTCCACCTAATGCTACAAACCCACAAATTGATACTATTGCAAAAGATCAACCTCTCAGGTCTATTACTCAAGGCTCAACTATGGTCTCTTTTACTACTGACCCTAGCAATAGTCTCAACTCTGTGGATAAGGTACATCCCATTCTACCGTTGTTACAGGCACCCCCATCGAACTCTGCTACATCAGGGAAGGTGCATGTTGCTGGAAATAGTAACTCTCAAGCTCTACCATGTATCAACCTACCTCCTGATTGTGCTCCATATGTTGTTGTTTTAACGGAGGTCCCGGAACTACTAAGCAACAAATCGGAATCCTATGAGGAACTTAGGAACAAGACTATCCATTGGCTGAATTCTCACAGATCCTTGCCTAGCCTTATTTATAGCAAAATTTTGCATGTTAGAAGAGTGAGATGGGTAGGTTCCAGATTTAAAAATGTACGAGGAGATTGTATTATTATTAATTTCGAGGACCCTAGGGCAGTTGATCATATATGCAGTTGGCAACAATCAAGCTCTAATACAACCATTAAACCATGGAGGCTAGACCATTTTTACCCAACAGCTCATACTTATTCCCCTCCTGACCATGGGGGATTTGATTCGAGGCCACAGCAAGAGGATTCCTGGCAGCTCGTATCCAGAAGCAGGGGTAGACAGCCTAGGGGGAAACTGCTGGGTATTTCGCTATGTAATCGATACAGCCCGCTTGACCAAGTTGACTGACTCCCTGCGTTGCCCCGTTGTCCCCTGCCCCACCAAATTGATGCCTACAAAACTGATGAAGTCTCTGCAACTATCAGAACTAAGTATCCAGAGGCGGTACACGTTCTATCTAACCCCAGATCGCCTATAGAGGTTGGTGTGGTGCCCAATGAGAATTCGCCTATAATAGTCGGGGAGTCTAGGGATGTTCGACCATCCCCTATGACTTCTAACTCCTCTCTGGTGCCTCCAACTCAGTTTATTAGTGCACAGGCAGATTTTAATATACCTGGTGTTGGGACACATGACTTTGTTGCCCCCTGTTACGAGGGTAATGCGGGATCTAAGTTTTCAAATTCCGAAGGCTCCCTAAAAATCCTATCATGGAATATAGCAGGCCTGGTTTCTAATTTAGATATCCCAGACTGGTACACTTTTGTGGATTCCCATGGGATTTGTCTATTTCAGGAAACATGGGCGACGGGTCCTACCCATAGAGCAGGGTATGTAACTTTTGCAGAACCTGCAGTTAAAGGTGCAAGGGGTAGACCGTCAGGGGGGTTGTGTACCTGGATAGGCATCCACCTTGGATTTACGCTGAAACGAATAGTGACAAATAGTCCTGATCTCATGTGTATCCTGATGTTACATAAGAGAACACCCAAGCTGGCCTTGATCAATATTTATTCGCGGCCAGTAAAACCTGGTGGCACCTCTGACACCTTGGATATGTTAACTGCGTTATTGCACAAATTGGGGGGCGATGTAATGTTGTTGATTGGAGGCGACTTTAATTGTCACTTTGAACCATTATACGGGGTTCCTACAATGACCAAGGCTGAGGATGAGATTTGGTCAGTTCCTCCCCCTATTGCCTACCCTGTTAAAAACTGGTCAGCCTTAGCCTTACAATTGACCTCTCTCTCCCTCACATTTTCCCTTAGAGCCTGTAATGGTCGTTTTAATAGTGACATCCCTGCTTACTTTACCTACAATGGCCTGGGGCACACATCAGTTATAGACTACTTTCTGGTGAGCCTGACACTCTGGTCAAACATCCTGGATTTTACCGTCTGTCGGCGCTCAGTAAGTGATCACAATCCTTTGATAGCGGAGTTGAATTTCCAACTAACTTGTGGGGAGAATGTCAAAACTAGTCCTCCCAGAAGTGATCTAAGGCTAGCACAAGGTGGGAGAAGAAATCGATGGGCAGCCGCGAAATCTTCTGCAGAATGGATGCCAAACTTATACAGAAACGTAGTCCCCCTACTTGAAAAAACTAACTATGCCTTTAGCGATCCTAATGCTATGGATATGACCGTATTTACTGATATCCATAGTGAGATGGTTTCTTTGTTAAAGGATACCTTCTATAAAGTAGGTCCTATCAAAACCAAACTTCGTCTCGGTGGTAATCCCTGGTTTAATAGAGGATGTAGGGATGCTAAATCAGCATTACTACTGGCTCTAAACCAAGGAAACAGTCAACACATTATCCAGGCAAGACAAGTATACAAGAAATTGATAAAAAATGCTAAATTAGAATGGGAGGCTGATCGCTGGGCTGCTATTTCTTCTGCCCTTGCAGCAAAGGATGCGAAGTCTTTTTGGAATCTTGTCCATACTGGGAATCCAGAAGGAGGATCAGCAATTATCCCTAATATATCAGAGGAAGCTTGGTCCTCCTATTTCAAAGATCTCTACTCTTTTTCTCCCCCCTGTACTCAGGAGGCTCCTGGTTGTGAGCCCCATTCTGCCAGCGCAAAAAATTTCATTGGCCGAAGTAAAGATGGCAATACTTAGGATCCAGCCCAATAAAGCTCCGGGGCTTGATCGTATCCCAGGCGATTTATTTAGAGATGAACCATCAGTCTGGGCCCCCTATCTCTTGGTTTTATTTAATGCAATTCTGGAGGGGCTACCTCTGCCTAATACTTGGCTTGGGGCGGAGATTATCCCAATATACAAGAAGGGCTCCCCGCTCCAACCATCAAACTATAGGCCAATTAGCCTTATCGACGTTACACAAAAAATTTATGCCAGGGTATTGTTACAACGCTTGGAGAGCTGGTCTAGTGATAACATCTTGACGCCACTTCAGGCGGGATTTAGGGCGAAAATCTCAACAATCGATCAATTATTCCGGCTACAAGTGATATATTGGAAGCACGTGGCCTTGGAAGGGGGTAGTCTTTATCTTACCTTTGTCGATCTAAAATCTGCTTTCGACATGGTGGATAGAAAACAATTATGGTCCATTTTATTATCAATGGGGGTTCCACCATACTTATGCCACCAGTTAAAAATCTTACATGCTGGCACCTTTGCAAGAGTACGCTTCGGTAAACATGGACAGCTAACTGGAGCCTTCCCGATTGAGAAAGGTGTTAGGCAGGGCTGTGTCCTTGCTCCAACCCTATTCTCCCTCTTTCTCAACGGGCTTATCGAAGACCTCATGACCAAAAAAGATATAGACTCCCCCAAAATAGGCGCCCGTAAATTTCCAGCCTTAATGTTTGCGGATGACAAGCTCCTGCTTTCAAAATCCCCAATGGGGATGCAGCGCGTGTTAGACCAATTCTCCAATTTCTGCTCAAAAAGAAACCTGGTGATTAACATAGATAAGACTAAGTATATGGCTTTCAATGTAAAAACTGTTACTTGCCCCCATCCAATTATGGGTGGTAGAGCACTTGAAAGGGTTTCAACATTTGAATGTCTGGGTGTGACCTTAAATGACAAAATGGGTTGGGGTCCTCAAGTAGCAAAGTCTAATTTAAGACTAACGCAAGTAGCAGTGGGTATTCTTAAAGTACAGAAGAGTTGTACCCTCAAAATAGTTAGTGCCCCGCTTGAAATCTTTAAAGTAAAAGCCAGGGCCTCTTCTCTCTACGGGGCAGAACTCTGGGGCCACATATCAACAAGAAACCTATCTATAACCGAAAACAACTTTCTTAGACAATTACTGGATCTACCAAAAAGTACTCCTCTACTCCCTCTAAGACTTGATCTTAATGTTTGTCCAATTGCAGACGCTATTGCCATTCGACCATTACTCTATTGGAAGCGTCTCTGGAGTACACCGGAGTTGGTGAGCTACAAGGAGGAACTTAAAATTGTTATGGCTTCTATTGGTTCTGGAAGGATTCCCTGGCTAGCCTTTGTAAAACAGTCACTCATATCGAATGGCTTTGAGGAACTCTGGTTTAATCCTGAAGCTTCCTGTACAGCCATTCCAAAGAAGTCCTTGACTAGCTCGGTCATGGGAAACAACCTTGGTAATCTTTTTCGCTTAGTGTGCGTTGGGCAAGAGTATTTGGAAATAACACAATATAGTTTTACCCTGACTTTAGATTGGCAGCCCAGGAAGCACACAAAAAGTTCCTACCGATTTTTTTAAAAAAATACAGCAGGCGGGGGTGGATTAAGGCATGATGTACCCTGCTAGACTGCACCTAACCTACAAAGACAAACAACATTCCTGCAACACTCCGCAGCAGGCAGTGGAGTTCCCTGAACTACCATACAACAGGCCAGGCAAACGGAACACTCACCCTGGACTAGCAGAGGATGGTCACCCCACAATGAAGAGGAGCAGTAACTATAAAAGGCTGCAGGTATGAGTCACATCCAGACAGATATGCTCAAAAAATGGTGACTGGATGTGATAAAGAATAGCATGGAGCAAGCACCCGCTGCGGACACTGGAACTTTGCCTAACATGATCACTCACCAACATTCGGTGTACAACATAGTGGTAAACAAAATGATTAAAGGAAAAAGTAACCAGACACTGAACTCGTAAACCTCAGGCGCCCTCCTGTGTAGTGTTAACTGGGCAGGGGGCTCTGCCTCGCACCCTGGAGAACACACCCCAAAGGGAGCTCTCCAAATCTCTCCCTATGTGGAGGAAGAAAATGGTTTGTTCTAGCCATCCTTGACGAGGGTTTGTTGATTGTGTTGATAGTAAGCTGTATGATTGCTGTAAAGAGTGTAAAATGTGCCATTGTGAAAGTTGCTATTCCATTTCACTATAATCACCAAATAGCCAAAAAGTATGATGTGCTACAGGTATGATGTAGAGAATACGATGTTGCAACTGGCTTACATGTTTGTTATGGGATGTTCGGGAAGAGAGGGCAAGTTAGGATGGCCGCTGTGGGAGGGGGGGTTGGGGGAATGCAGAGGACAACAGAAAACGCAGAGTAAAACAAGCATTACAATCTTTGAGATATTGGCATTGCTAAATAATGAAACAGCAATAGCTCAAAATTTAATAATGTTTTAAAGCTATGATGATTCTTACTGATCTGGCACAGCTCCATATTAAAAAAAAACAACAACAAAAAAAAAAAAAGTCTGCAGGAGCTTAACCAAGAAGGTTTAATCTCTTGATAAGATTTCAGAACTTTTAGTTACAGATACTGTACCAAGGTCAAATCTCATTGCAACTTTGGAAGCACCTTTTTCGGATAGTTAAAAACTTCTTACAAACTGTACGCTCAACTTTACTTCATTCAACTCCAAAATAACAACGCTATATTACATTTTTGGGATTTCAGCTTTGACTACGTATTGTTACTCAGTGTTTATAAATATATGAAGCCCCTACCTTCAGCTGTTACAAAAGTACTCTGCTCCTTTCATATTCTGGCTCAACTAAATGCCTGTGAAACAAAAATTGTGGCACTCTTATAATAGGCTGCTCGTACAAATCCCAATTACAAATTTCTTCCTCTGGAGAAAATGCGGCAGGCCTATTGCTCACAATAATAATAATAATTTCAGTGAACCTGAGAGCTAGAATTTTATTTGAGTTAGACTTCTTCGCAGACCATGATTTGTCATGAGAACTAAATGGGCGTACACCAGTATTGGTCCCTTCTTGAGGTTCTCATTTCATAATGAACCCGAGAAGCAAGAGACGGGAACCACAATACACCCCTGAGCAACTTCTTTCTTGTTTTAATTTTTTGAATAGCCCTTTTATAGATTTCTATACTCTCAACTAATTCAATACACAAAAGTAAATCATTTGAAACAACCTGTCCCCCAACCACCAAGTCCACTCTTCCTCAATCAAGTCGTCTGATCAACTTGTAAGATGCTAACACATTCTATGAAAGAAAAATTAACATTTTCCAAACCACATTTAAAAAATTCCAAATTCTGTGTGAAGGATTGGGATAACATTTTCTATAGCCCAAGCTTCAAGGTGCAACTGGACTCTTGCAGAATAGATCATAACATGGAAATTTGTGTCATGCAAGAGACACACCTGTTTACAAAAGACTTGGGGGCAAAGGAGCGATGGGTCTTTCTAAGTGGTTTCCCCAGCCGTAGTGGCATCATACAAGAGCAACAAGCATTGGCAAAGCCAATAGTTTGCGCAATCAGAGTGCTATATATGTCTTTTAGAGACAATGCATTTGTTGTCTAGAGCCGAGAACTCATAATAAGGTATAGTTCATTGCTTACTGCTACTTACTAAAAAAAAATTGGTGTCAACTCCCCATTTAAATGCTCGGAGGGTCTGTAAAAGAGACGGGTTACAGCCCTGCATTGAAATTAATGAGGCCAGATAGGTCTGAGGGACATGTCTGTAAGAAGGAGGAAGGAAGCTCCCAATTGAAACCAAGCAGGACTAGTCTGTAAGGGGGTGGTGGGATGGGGGAGGGCAGCTTCCCTTTGAAATGTAAGGATAGGACTGGTCTGTAAATGGGGAGGTCTGTAAAAGGGACAGCTTCATTTTGAAATACACTGGGTAGGACTGGTCTGTAAGAAAATGGGGTCTGTAAGAGGGGTGTGGGCAGGACAGGTTCTAACAAGAAACAATGCAACAATGCACTGAAACTGCACCTCCGAGGCTGAGCACCCACAGTCCCCCCCCCTGCTGCATGAGCCCTGCCCCATCCTTGCACACACGTGTTTCCCTGCTCCTCACCTATACACACTTTGACCCTCTTTCACCAGGTTTCCATAAGCACAGATGGGCAAACACCCCGGTTTGAATTATTTTCATAACAATAGTACCAATAGGCAGCTATGAAACAGATTATTTGTGTCATTTCACGCAAGTCAGAAGGTGCAGCCCCTCAGCTTGTGCTCCTTCACTCCTTTGGGAGGGTGAGTGCCCTTTCGGAAGGGGGGCGGGGGGGGGGGGGGGAGGGGAAAAGAGACATTGGTTAAATATACTTTATAAAAGGCTTCATGAGGAGCAATGATGCCCAAATGCTAATGCACTACCCCTCTATCCTGGTTCCATAAACAGATTCTCTGAGCTAAGGTGCACCCCAGACACTAGAGCTGCACAAGTGAATATAAAACTATGATATCACAACTCTGAAATCACAAACACAGACCATGGTAGGGGAGCAGTGGGGGGTTCCTGTTCGTATAAAGCACACACAAAGTGAGGACATTGGGGTGGGGGGGGCGGAGACAGGTGGTCAGTAAAGGGATGTCACACTGCGTGTCCTTGCAGCTTCCTATGGTCCCCATGACCAGACTGTGGGAGGCACCTGCTGCGCCCTACCGCTATCCTATGCTGGAAAGCAACTTGGGCAGGAGGGTGCGGACACAGGGAGCATCCCAAGCCTTGCGAGGCAGGACCGTCCAACCTGCGGAGAGAGAAGACGGGAACACCGACCCACACCGGAGAGGGGAGCAGCAGTGCTGCGGGGGAGGGAAGAGCCCGACAAGCAGGGGAGGATAAGGCTTTCATAGCCTAAGGAGAGGGAGCGAGTGGCAGTACCAAGGAAGCCTGCGAGAGGAGGGGGAGGAGATTTCTACATTTATTTTTCTTTCTTTGACTTAAGTTAGAGGATTTTGTAGAGTAAACTGAAATAGCTAAGTGAACTGTTCAAACTTTTCAAATATATTTCACTAGTTATGAAGACCAATTTTTGTTATTCTGTGGTGACAAAAATATTTTTATAGAATCCAACAAATCCTCCCCCCCCCTCCCCCCCCTAGGACTGATTCCGGGTCCTTTGGGCGATTTCCAAAAAAACTCAATTTCAAACTTACCTAGAATGAATTATGTCTTGAAACCTGCTAGTAATTTTTGTTTTGGACGTATGTGGGAGCCACCCAAATAAGCAATGACCTGGGGAGCAGGGGACCTCTGTTCCTATAATTAACTGCTGCTACTATGTTATGTTAGTAAGACTTTTATAGCGCACAGCTACCCTAGGGTGTCCCGGGGCTTGCTGCAGTCCTCCCAACAACCTATTCAGACAGAAAAATCAGAAGATCCATGTTTTGAGAGCTTTCCTAAATGACAGTAGATCCTTAGAATTTCTCAAACTAAAAGGAAGCTCATTCCAGGCCTTGGCTGCCCCCGCGACAAAACTTCTACCAGCTCTCCTTATGATGGGAAGAACAATTGGTTTTGCTCCTAGAGAGCGTAGCGATCTTCCTGGCACATACCAGTGAAATTGTTGTTTCAGATGAAGTGGACCCGTGTCCTGAAGGGTTCGGAAAACTATGCAAAGAGATTTAAAAAGAATTTGCTTCTTTACCGGCAACCAGTGAAGTTTTTTTATTGAGCCAGAAATAGAGGCAAATTTCGAAATTCCCGTGAGCAGCCTAGCTGCTGAGTTCTGGAGCATTTGAAGTTTTCGAAGATTGCACTCCTGCATGTTCAGATAAAGGCTTTTACAGTAGTGAAGTCGTGACATAATCAAGGCCGTAACCACTGTACGCTTACAGTCTGCCGGCAACAGAGGTAGAACCTTCCTTAAAGTCCTAAGCATATAGGATGTGGCAGAGACCACGGCATTCACTTGATCACACATAGTGAGATGTTCGTCCAGTACTACACCCAAGTTCTTAACTTTTCTGGAAGGAACTGGAAGCGTCCCCATAGTCTCTGGCCACCAGTGAGGAGTCCAAAGATTAGCATTATTGCCAAATAAAATCACCTCTGTCTTACCAGCATTAAGCTTTAAACAGTTTTGCGTCATCCAGCCTCCTACTGCTCCCATACAATCATGTAGCTTCTCCCCCCCCCCCCCCCCCCCCCCCCCAACACCTTCCCCTGCCCTGGTTGCAAAGAAATTACAATTTGAGTATCATCGGCGTATTAAGTTAAACAAAAACCGAAAGACTCAATCAGAGGAGCCAAAGGAGATACGTAGACATTGAAAAGCGTGGGGCTCAGGGAGGATCCCTGCGGAACCCCACATGGGAGGGAGAAAGGTTTGGAGACAAACTCACCCAAAACAACTGTCTGACATCTGTCAGAAAGGAAGGATTTAAGGAGTCCAAGCTTTATCCCTTACTCCGCAGGCCGACAAACGGTCCATCAACACTCCATGGTGGACCGTATCGAAGGCAGCGGAGAGATCAAGCAAGATCAGCACCGCCTTACCTCCCCAGTCCAACCCTCTCCTAATCTCTTCCGTAGATTTAAGAAGGGCAGTTTCGGTGCTATGCCCCTCTCTGAACCAAATTTATGTGAGGCCAAGGAATTGGCCTCACATAAATAGGCACTCAATTTAGTGTTCATGTATTTTTCACCAATTTAGAGGGCAGAGGAAGGCGTGAAATGGGGCGAAAACTGCTTGGATCTTTAGTAGCCAAGCTGGGTTTTTTCAAGAGCGGTAGCACCAAGGCCATTTTCCATGATTTAGGAAAAAGCCCTTCGGAAAACATAGCATTGAAAAGAGATGTCAAAGTCAAGGCTATGGGTTCAGAAGCCTGTTTTGCTATTGCTACTGGGCAAGGATCAGGAGGTGACCCTGATTTAGCAGATAAAGGAAGCTTAAGTGTATCTGAATAGGCTATTGGGGGAAAGCTATCCAAACTAAACTTTAATGCAGTGCCAGTGATCACTTCCCAGAAAGGGCATATCTCGGGGCACTCCAAAAACATATGCAAGAAGTACACTCCTTTCCGCATCTAGAGCAAGCAGCCTCTGCTGTGTTAAAGTATTGCCTAATCTTTGCGAGGGTGAGATAGGATCCGTGTAACACATAATTTGTAAGCCTGAAACACACATTCCAAAATACCTTTGGCGCCCTTTCCAGCATCAGCTCCCAGTCTCTCTCAGGAATAGGTATACCAGAGTCCTCCTCCCAAGCAGGTGCTGATAATCAGCTTGGATGGCCTTATAGAGACAGGCTGGGTTCAAACTGGAATGGCATGGTGAGCAAAAACAGGATGGATTTAGGCCAAGATTTCTGTACTGGGGTGAATATATGACATTGTGCTGCATTCTGTCCATCAATTGTTGTTTTTGCATTTGCCACCCAAGTAGGACGGGTATGCCCAGACGTGGGTCCCGTGCTCTCCATGCCACTGGAGTCAAGTTATCCTGGCTGATGAGGGGTGAAACCCCAAAACCCGTCCTAGGCTGCTCGTTTCCAGTCCAGGGAGGACATGGCCTGGCAGTTCGGGCTGTACTGTTCCTATTGGGCACAGGGTCAAGACTGATTTGCATTAGGCTGGGTTCAAACTGGAATGGCATGGTGAGCAAAAACAGGATGGATTCAGGCCAAGATCTCTGTACTGGGGTGAATATATGACATTGTGCTGCATTCTGTCCATCAATTGTTGTTTTTACTGTTTTTATTGTGCCACATAGTAACAGCACTGAAGAACACGCGGCTCCCAAGAACCGTGCCCCAATGTTTCCTGTTGCTATAGTGAGTGCTCTGTGCAAGACGAAGTGGCCCTGTGGGAAGTTAAATTGTTCTCGGAATTCCACGAATGGTAGCAGCCCATAGTCTTTGAAAAGATCCCCCAATCTCGTCAACCCACCTCCTCCCACACGTCTATGTCTCTCCAGCAGCCTCCAGCGGGTAAGTGTTTTAACGGAGAGTGCGGTAGGTCTGTGGAATAGGAATTTGGGCACCCACCTTCTGCAAACATCTGCACAAACGAGTGATTACTCTGAACTCTTGTGCATCTCCTATCGAGGGGCGTTGGATTCTTAGCAACATCTTGAAAATGGCAGTAGAGCTTCATGCAAAAGGGATCGCAGCCCTTGCCAGGTTTCTCCTGGCCACAAGATCAACCAATTGAGTTAGGCAGCTATATAATACGTTTTAAAGTCGGGGACCCCCAGTCTTCCCTGCCTTTGTGGGATGTCGCAGTGTGTCCAGTGCCACTCACCTTCACCCGCCCCCAGATGAAAGCAACAATTAGGGAGTCGGAGGAGGAGCCTAGCGCGCAACCAAGATGGCAGGGTAGGTGCGAGGCTCCCGAGGACCTCCGCGACCTCCTGCATAAATCCTGACAGAATCCTGTCCCAGATGAGGGGACTGTATTTGTGAGCCCGAGCAGAGGTGACGCCCGTTTTCCGTTTTTAAATCGGACCTCGGACACCGGCAGGAGCATCGATTGAGGTTTGCGGCCTTCTCCACACCGGCCCCCCGTACTGGAGTTGTGGGGCGATCCGGACACAAAGTGAACAACAGCGGCGGGCAAGGCTGGGTGACTCGCGTACCCCGCACTTTCACTTTCGCTTTTGCGCCCTCCTTGCTGCCAGGCGAGGTTGGGTTGCGGGGCGGTGTGCGGTGGTGTGGTCTCGCTGGGGTGCCCTGCCGGTCCGCCAGCTGCGGTCCGTTCTGCGGAGCGGTGGTCGCTCCCCCCTGGACCCCTTGAACTGGATTGTCTGCCCCCCCCCCTTTCTTGAGGAGACTGACTCGTCTTGGGGATCGAAACCATGTCCACAAAACAAGATGGCGATCGGGCTAAGATAAAATCGACCCGCCGTGGCGCGGCCCAGCAATCCAACAGTATGGACCGCTACACCCTCCAGAAGGGATCCCCAGAGGCGCCGCGTAGGTCCCCTACGGGCCCGACTGATGCTTCCGCTCTGCCCACGGACCTGACCCTCCGAGACGTCATGGGCGCCATCGCCGAGATGAAGGCCTCGGTGGACCAGCGCTTCGACACTCTGGCGCAGAAGATTGACTCGGTCCTCGTGGACGTGGGCCTCGTGAGGGCTGATTTGTCTAAAACCAACGACCGGGTCGACTCTTTGGCCCACTCTACCACGGGCCTCACAACGGACGTGGCGGCCCTCCAACAGGAGGTGCGTAGGCTTGGCCAGGCGAGCGCCCTGATGAATCGTCGGCTGGAGGATTCCGAGGGTCGGGCCCGGAGGAACAACGTTCGCATTATCGGGGTGCCGGAGGGACGCGAGGCGGAGGCGGCGGATCTATTTGTTGAGGACCTGGTTCTCACCCATCTCCAGCCTCGGGGGCTGAGTAAATTCTTTGCGGTGGAGCGTGCCCACAGGGTCCCCGGGGGTAGGCCTAAGGTTGGAGCCCCTCCGAGGCCTCTCATCGCCCGGATCTTCAATTTTCAGGACAGAGACGCTATCCTACAGACTTCCAGGCTACAAGGGCCGGTCAAACTTGACAATATGGACATCAATTTCTATCCTGACTTCACTCCGGCAGTCCAAAAGCAGAGACTGAGCTTTCTTGGTGTTAAACGTCGCCTAAGGGACCTGAATCTCAAATATGCGATGCTTTTTCCAGCTAAGCTGAGAGTGGAGGTGGATGGCCACACGCACTTTTTTGATCGACCCGAGGTGGCCGGGGACTGGCTAGACACTTTGCCCGGAGATCGGGGCCGGGGGGGTGGGGGGGGGGGTGCGGTTGGTGGGGAGGGCCCGCCGGATCAGGACTGAGGGACTAATGGTAGGCCTTGCTCTGGACTGCGTTGTTGTCACTATTGACTGTTAGGGTAAGTTCCCCTCCTGTGGAGGTCGTGTGGGGTCTCTTGGGGGATCTCCCTCCTCCTCTGGGGGGACTAGTTAGTTTTCTTATCTATGGGGCGACAGGCACACTGCACTTTGGGGGGACTGTTTGGGCTCATGCAGGGGTGCAGGGTGGGGGGAGTTCTGTTGGGTTGGGTGGGTTGGGGTGGGGTGTGGTTCGTTTCTACCGCAAGGCAAACCCATTATTGTATTGTTGTTTTTGAGATGCTCTGGGGGGGACAAATGATGGCTTCGTTATGTGATGGGGGGTAGGGATTTGACTTTGTTGTCCTGGAATGTTAACGGACTGGGTGATAGGATCAAGCGGGGTGTGGTCCTGCAGTATCTGAAACGGATTTCGCCTGATGTGGTCTTTCTGCAGGAGACACACCTTATTGGTAACTCCTTTTGTGCCATGAATCGCCGTGGCTTTCGCTTGGTGGCCCACTCGGGCTTCACATCGGGCTCACGGGGGGTGGGCATCATGGTCAAGACCTCGCTCCCGCTAGAAATAGATGAGGTGCGCCATGATGAGAGGGGACGCTACACTGTCTTGGTGGGGAGGATGGAGGGCAAGGTAGTTGTCTTTGTCTCTGTGTACATCCCACCGGGGCTACAGTCCACCACCTTTGCAGATCTGGGACGCCTCCTCCTTGACCTCCCGGGGGGGGCTTCTGGTGGTTGGGGGGGATTTCAATGCGGTGGCTTCTGGGACTATGGATCGTCATCCCCCTAGGGACCTCCCCCGGGCACAGGCGTGGTTAGCGGGCCTTTTAGACACACTGGGATTGGTGGACTGCTGGCGTTTAAAGCATCCCACCCAGCTGCAGTACACCTTCCATTCGGGTGCCCATGGTAGCCTCTCGCGGCTTGATTATGTCCTTGTCCCTGCGGCCTATGCTGGGAGGGTGGGAGAGGTGCGCCATCTGGCTCGGGATATTTCAGATCATTCCCCGCTCCTATTGCACTTGGGTGTCTTCCCGAGGGGAGAGGGCAGGGTAGCCCCAATCAATGCTTGGTACCTGCGTGACCCCACTATTCGTGCTGACCTGATTAAATCATTGCAACGGTATTTTGAGGAGAATGTGGGGTCCGTTCCGTCGGCTATCTCCCTGTGGGAAGCCTTCAAAACAGTTCTCAGAGGGGAGGCCCTCTCCTTTATCTCCCATGCCCGCAGACGCGCACAGGAGGAGGTGACCCGGGTGGAGGCCGAAATTACTGAATTGGAGGGTGGTCTGGGGAGTGGGGTGACTGACGCGGCGCTGCATGTTCTACACCTTAAACAGGCGGCCTATAGGGCCCTCGTCACGGAGGCGGCCAGGGGCCTTAGCAGAGAGCAACAGGGGCGACTGTACGATGTGGGTGATAAGGCTGGCAAACTGATTGCGTGGTTGGATAAGAAGGAGAGAGCTAGTCGTGTGGTCCCGCTGATTGAGAGGATGGATGGTGTACGAATTACTGAGCCGGAAGGCATTGTTTCTTGCTTCGCGGATTATTTCCGCGAGGTATATTCTCCGGTCTCTCCCTGCTCGGAGGAGGATTCCCGTGCCCTGCTGCGGGACATCGCGCTGCCCTCGCTTTCAGTGGAGGACAGGGATTCGTTGGATGCCGCTCCCACCTCGGATGAAATCGCCCTCGCCATACGCTCGGTCGCCTCGGGCAAGGCCATGGGCCCGAATGGCCTTCCTATCGAATTGTATAAGCTGCGACCGGATGTACTGGCACCTCACCTCCGCGCGATGTTCCTTGCGGCCCACTCGCGGGGCTCCCTCCCGCCGGACCAGCGTCTAGCTACCATCGTGGTTATCCACAAGGAGGGGAGACCGCGAGACCGGGTTACATCCTATCGGCCGATCTCGCTCTTGAATGCGGAGCCTAAAATCCTCGCCAAGGTGCTTGCCAACCGGCTGGTCGGCGTGGTGGGCGATCTGGTCCACCAAGACCAGTCCGGCTTTATTCCCCATCGCAACACGGCCCTTAACCTGCGGCGCTTGCACGGGGTGCTCGCGCGTGTTCCATTCGTGCGGGAGCCGGCCATCTTGGCGTCCTTGGACGCCACCATGGCGTTTGACACGCTCGAGTGGCCGTACATCTGGGCGATGTTGGCGAAATTTGGATTTGGCCCGGGATTCATCAGCTGGGTCAAACTGTTGTACTCTGACCCATTGGCGCAGGTGGTGGTGAATGGTCGAGTCTCGGCCCCATTCGTGCTGGGACGGGGCACGCGACAGGGTTGCCCCCTGTCGCCGCTCCTGTTTGCACTGGCCTTGGAACCCCTGGCGGAGTGGCTGCGGTGGCACCCTTCTATCCGTGGTCTCCGTTGGACCCCTGAGTATGAGGACCGCGTGTCCCTCTACGCCGACGACATCCTGTTGTACTTAGCCTCCCCGCGTAAATCACTGATTGTCCTGGTCGATGTTCTGCGCTCCTTCGGCCGTAACTCAGGTCTTGTCATCAACTGGGCTAAATCCTGTGTCTATGTACTTTCCGGGGAGGCTCCTGTTCTCCCGCGGGGCTGCTCGATCCAGATTGCCTCGCAGGGGTTTCGTTACCTGGGCGTCTATATTACGCTGGACCCGGTGGCCCGCTATGAGCGGAATTTGCTTCCCCCCTCCAGCGCTTGAAGGAGGACGTCGCGCGCTGGCGGCGCTTGCCGCTTTCGCCGCTCGGCCGGGCGGCATTGTTCAAGATGATGTCATTACCGCGCTTTCTGTACGCTCTCCAGAACTCGATGGACCTGGTCCCGGCGCGTTACTTCCGTGAGGTGGAGAGTTTGCAGCGCCGCCTGTTCTGGGACGGGAGGCCGCGTATAGCCCTGGCAAAGTTGACGCTCCCGTGGTATGACGGAGGGATTGCCCTCCCGGATATTAAGCGGTATTACTGGGCCTCCCAATTAGCTGCAATTAATCACGGCCTTTACGGGCCCGCCTTAAACCCGGCATTTGAAATGGACAAGATGCTCCTGCCCGGTGGCGATTACAATCGAGCGCTCTACACTAGCGTGCCCGATTCTCGCCTGACGGGACCCACGCGTGTCATGGTGCGAGTATGGCACGCGGCCAATGCAGCTATGGGATGGAAGGACCGTTTGACCCGGGCGTCACCGTTGTATGCGTCTGAGAGGCTGGGCTCCCTATGGACCTCGAAGGGCTTCGATAGGTGGGACACGATAGGCATTAGTACAGTGGGGGACCTCTGGACGAGGGGAGGATTCAAAACATTCGAGACACTGCAGGCGGAGTTTCAGCTGCAGGGCAGTGAATACTTTCGATACCTGCAGGTCCGTCACGCACTGGGTTCTGTCTTCCCAGACGTGGCCGCCATCCCGGAGTCCTCCCCACTGGAGGATAGAGTGCTAGATGGCCACGTTCCGGACAGCACGATCTCCCTCATCTACAAGAAGTTGATTAATGACCGCTCGGGCTTACTGACTGGGCTCCGCGAGGCTTGGGTTGCTGATGGGTTGGAGCTGGACGACGAGGACTGGATTTCCGCGGTGGCCTCCCCGAAGGAGGTGGCCATCCCGGCTCGCCTTCGCTTCGTCCAGCTTAAGATACTTCACCGGGTGTACATGACGGGGCCAGGGCTTCTGCGTATGGGCTATGCCGAGGATGGACTGTGTAAGCGTGGGTGCGGTGCATTGGCGACTTTTTTACATATTCTGTGGGAATGTCCGAGGGTGGAGCGATTCTGGCGTGGTGTGCATGAGGTCCTGCGAGCGGTTACGCATGTCGTGCTGGTGCCTGAAGCGAGGAGATGCCTGCTGAATGTGTGGGAACCGACCGACTACTCGGTTCCGCAGACGCGATGGGTGACGCTAGGTTATATGATTGCTAAACGTGACATCGCTCAACTGTGGGGATCCCAGAGGCCCCCGGCAGTGTCGGCCTGGAAAGAACACATGGATTGGTGCATGTTCCGAGAGAAGGTGGTGTATGTGGCGCGGGGTAAGCCTGGGGCGTGGCTGAAGGTGTGGGGCCCCTGGAACGCCTACCGCGGGGGTATTTGCGAGCCGCCATTGTTGCCTCCCGCTTCACCAGCTCCGTCCCCCTAGATGACCCCCTCCCTCAATCCCGGGCACAGTGTTTTCCCAGTCCCGGACCTATTCCCCTTCCCCTCCTTCGATTTTAGTGTATGGTTGGGGTCCCCCATTTGAGGAGCATATGTTGTCACTTTCGCTCTCGGGTTGCCTTGCGGGTGTGGTTTTATGTTGTTGTGTTGTATAAAACGAAACCGTATTGTGGGCTCAGAGTCATGTGGCCCACGTTGTTGATACCTCCTGCTTTAGCGTCTCTGTAACGCCAAGTGCCTTATTGTATATATGTCATTTATTTCTGTCACTCTAGCGGCCGGCCGGAAGGTTGTAGGCCCATACCTGTATATATTTGAGATTGTAATAAACGGTTTCAAAAAAAAAAAAAAAACAATTAGGGAGTCTAGCTACAAAACATTGCTTGCGGAACCCACATAGGGAGTGTTCCTAAGAAATACCATAGGCGCCGCAGGGCCACCATCTTTAGGAGCGCAACACGGCCCACCACCAACAATGGTAACATCTTCCAAAAGTCTATGGAAGCTCGCAGAGCTCTGAGTGCCCGACCTACCTTGCCCTCCAAGAGATCTGACAGTAGCAAAGTGAGCAAATGACCCACGTCTGGACATTCCCTGCTCACTTTGCCACTGGATTCAAGCTAGCCTAACTGATGAGGGATGGTATCCAGAAACCGGTTCCATGATGCTCGTTTCCGGTAAAGGGAAGAACTGGATTGGCAGTTCGGGCTGGACTGTTCCCAAGTGGAAGAGGGTCAAGACTGATTTGCATATGGCTGGGTCTGAACTGGGGTGGCGAAGTGAGCCAAGGAACGATGTTGGATTCAACCCACATCTGTGACCGGGGGCGAGTGTCTGAAAAGTTTCAGCACTCCGTCCATCATCTCCTTGTGTTTGCTTAGCAACTACTCTAAGTCTGCATTTACTTACATGAGTAATGTACACTCTCAAGTGAATTTTTGAAGGTTTTCAATGCAATTACTCTGCACCAATAAACTCATGACAAAATATGAGCAGTGTTGTACAAATGTACACATCTGCAGCAATTAAAACTTCACAAGGAAACCTCTTTTTTATTAACTATGCAATGTGTTAATCTGCCCAGTTATGAATCAGACGCATTGAAAGTAAGAGGGAGAAAAACAAAAGCTACAAAAAAAATAAACCACACCCCTTACTTTTTCTTTTTTATCCACATTTAAGAGTACAAACCGAGAATTACAAGGTTCTACCTGTAGTTACCAGTCAAAATCAGTACAAAATTGAAAACTGGAAGCCTTAATTATAGCTCTCAAGAAGTCTCTGGTCACATTCCACAGAGATCTATTCTCAATCCAATGATGCTCAGTTTACACATGGAGCCAATGGGGCATCTAACAAGACATTGCTTTGCACCAATAGGTTGACGGCACCCAATCATCCATTAACAGGTCATCGGTCCGACTACATCCCAAAATTAAGAGAAGACCTGGGTCTTTTTTAAACCTGTATGTCTTCAGAGCATCTGAAATTGAAACCAACAAAAACTGAGAGGCTGCTGCCATAAAGAGAGTAACACTAAAACACCCAGCAAATCCAGAGGTACTCAACAATATGAACTTAGATTCCTTCTTCCTTGACCTCATCCGCCCTTAGGTCACTAGGTTTTCTCATGAATCTATCCCTTAAACAGCAGATTAAGACAAACACTGGTAAAGTCAATAGGTCTGGATTTAAAGTTGCCATCCATTGAACAATGCCAAAATAGATCGCAAAACCCAAGCAGACGTCATCAAATAAAGGGAAATTCTGGAATGCTTATAGTTTGTTGTGGTTAGAGATGCAGGAATGGGGGAGCGTGGTCTCGCGCCGTGAGAAGATGGCGGCGGACTTCTGAGCTCCGCTCGACCGCGGAGGTCTTTTTCTATTTTCAGCCTCTCTTTCCGCATATGGACACCTTTTGCAGCTGGCGTGTGGGCGATGAAGGGTCGGTGCGGTGATTTCGCCCGTTCCGACCCTGTATTCTCCTTTCGCGGACCCGGTGGGTGTGGCGGTATTATCTCCTCAGCGCTGGGAGTGTAGCGGCCGCCATTTTGAGATGGCACTTCGCAGAGTTGCTGTACAACGTGAGGTAATCCGGCGCTTTATAAACTTAAGCGCGCGGCAACGTTTTTTCATCTTTTTTTTTTCCTCTGCACTCTATTTACTTTATTTTTTGGCCACACTGCCTCATGAACTCTTTATCAGTTTGCTACCATGTTCTGCCATGGACAAATTCTATGCTCCTCTCTCAAGTACCGCAGGCCACACACGCAGCATATTATTCCCAGTCTTCATTTTTTAATTGCCTTGGATGGCGCTGTCAGTTGTACTCATCTCCTCGCTGTCACATTTCCTAGCTTCCTGGTGATTTATCTGGCTTAATTGCGAGACTGGTTTGCCCATAAGTGTTAATTTGCCTCTGGAGTGCTGGCGGAAGGGGACGTCTTCTTCTTGGTGTATCTTTCTGACGGATGGGCAGGCAGAAGTCTTTGTTGAAGATCACCTCTCGTCCGCCTTATCGTCTCATGATGGCCAGTGAGGCTTCTACTTCGGCCAGAGCAGTTTCTACGGGTACCAAGCCCAAAAGAGCCAAAAATGACCCTCTATCTCCCATTCTTTCCTCTCAACATCCTGTCCTGGATACTATTTTAGATGAGGTGAGGGGTCTTAAATCTTTTATGGCCACTACTAATGAGAAGCTACAATTAATTGAGGACAGGTGGATTTCTATGGAAGCTAAGGTGTTTGATATGGAGCAACTTATTAGTGATATGCAGGATATCTCTACTAAAATTCCAAGTTTGGAACAAGACATCCAACGTCTTAAGCTTCACACCGCGGACCTTGAAAATCGTAATCGGCGTAACAACCTACGCCTTTATGGCTTGCCAGAAAATTTGGAAGGTCCTGATTTACTTCTCTTCCTGAGGAAATTTCTGACTGAACTATTTCCCCGGAGCCCGTTTTGAATATTCAACGTGCACACAGACTTGGTCGTTTTCAACCTAATGCTTCTAAGCCTAGAGGCATCATCATGCTGTTTTTGGAATTCACGGACCTAATGCGTGTTCTCTCAGCTGCCAGATTGAAGCGTCATCTCACTTGGTCCGGTCATAACATCTTTATTTCACAAGACGTATCTAATGCGACCAATGCGAGAAGGAAGGAATTTCTGGCACTTCGTCCTCTCATGAGAATTGAATATTCAATATGGCATTCTTCATCCTAGTCTGTGTAAAATCACTCATGATGGCTCCACTCGATCTTTTGATGACCCTCTTAAACTGAAGTCTTTTCTTCAAAACCTGTCTTCACGTTCTGCATCTGGCTCTTCATCTTCTACTTAATGCCTTTGTGTCCCTTTGTTCTACCTTTTAATGCGGCTGTTTCTTGATGTTATATTCTTGTCTTTTTCTCTGTCGCTCCGTCTCTTGTTGGTGCTTTATGCCCCATGCATCTGTCTTTATCGTTGTTTTCTTTAGATCTGGATATCTTTCCTTGATCTATCTTCTTATTCTTTTTCTATCCCCTACTTTTTTCTTTGCCTTTCTACTCTTTCCATCAGTATGTCCTATTATTATGTTGACAATGTTTTGTTTATTGCGTATGTTTTTTGGAACTGTGTACTATCCTATTGTATATTTTTGTTCCCAATCTTATTTTGATCCATTTTGGTGTCTTTTTTTTTTTTAGATGTCTCCCTGAAGTGTATCATCTCATTCCGTATTGTTCCCCTCCGATCCCTCACTATGTGTAATTTTGTTACTTGGAATGTTCGTGGTCTGGGCAACCCCGTCAAAAGGAACTTTCCCATTTATCTAAGTTAAATTCTCAGGTATCTTTCATTCAAGAAACACATTGTAATGAAGCGGAATCACTTAAGCTAAAACGACAATGGGTAGGTCAAGTTGTGTATTCCCCTGCTTCCAGTAAAAAAGGGGGTGTTGCTATACTGTTTCATAAATCTTTATCTGTGCAAATTGTTTCTACGCAAAATGATGATGAGGGACGATGGGTAATGGCCAGGACGGTTATACAAGGCAAGGATTTTATTTTATTGAATATTTATGGCCCGGTCAAGCCTGACCCCAAATTCTGGCATGACATCAAGGTCCTACTCTCCTCCATTAATTGCCCCAATATTGTTATTGCTGGTGATTTTAACCAATGGTTAGACCCATTTTCAGATAGACAATCTCAATCTAAGTTTCATCCTGACAGATCCCATAAAGCCTTTCAATCGGCCATTGCCTCTCGTCCTCTATTTGATGTTTGGAAGACATGTAACCCAGATTCTCTTGAATTTACGTTTTTTTCCAATGTTCACCACACACGTTCTAGGATTGATTATATTCTGGTCAGTAAATCCATGCTCCCATCTCTTCAATCTGCGGAGATTGGGTCAATTTTTATTTCAGATCATGCACCAGTCTTTTCTGTTTTAGATCGGTCATTAACCTCCCAAAAGTTTTGTCGTTGGAAATGTAATAATGTTTTATTATCGGATTCTACTTTCATAAAAGAAGCTAATTCCTTTGCTAAAGAATTCTTTATGTTTAATGACCCCCTAGCAACCTCTGTTTCCAATAATTGGGATGCTTTTAAGGCTTCATTTCGGGCATTTACTATTTCTTATGTCTCCAAGAAAAAGAAAATTGCTCGCAATAAATACTTAGCTTTGCTACAGCAGCTTAAGATACTAGAGCATAACTACTTCACCTCTAAATCGCCTTTGGTACTTCGTGACCTCATTAAGGCCAAGTCTGAGCTTAATAAACTTGCGACAGTGGAAGCATGTAATATTCTCCTCAAAATTAAATCCAAATACCATAGTGGCCAAAATAAAGCTGGTAAGATGTTAGCTACTTATTTAAAAATCAAATCTGAACGTAAAAATATTGGCCCTATTTGAAATGAATCCACTAAACGCCTAGTGTCCTCAGACGATGATATTGCTAATATCTTTAATAACTATTATGAGGCCCTTTACTCTGATGATACAAACCCCTCCAATCAAAATTTTTATATCTTTTTTCGGGCCTTCCTTCTCCCCCATCTTTGCCATCTGAATTCGAAGCCTTGGAGGGTGATATTACCGCTCAAGAAATTAATGCTGCCATTAATTCCCTAAAAAAATCAAAGGCTCCAGGACCGGATGGCTTTTCGGTCGAATTTTATTCCGCCTTTGCATCAATTTGTGTCCCTCAACTTCTGATACTGTTTAATTCCTTTATTAATGAGGCTAAGGCTTCTGGATCCTTTATGGATGCCTTAATAATCATTATCCCTAAACCTGATAAGGATCATTCAATTTGTAAAAATTACCGCCCTATTTCATTGATTAATTATGACTAAGATATTCGCAAAGATTCTTGCTACCCGTCTTGAGAGTCTTCTCCCACTATTGGTTAAGACTGATCAGGTTGGTTTTATTAAGGGTAGATTAGCAGCAGATAATGCTCGAATGTTTGCGAATATTATTTCGCATGCACAGAAATTTAAATCTCCTCTTGCAGCGTTATCTTTAGATGCCGAAAAGGCCTTTGACCGTATTAATTGGCAATTTATGTTTAGAACCCTTGAGTGGTTTGGTTTTGGTTCAACTTTTATTTCTTATATTAAATTATTATACTCCTGTCCCCGGGCTAGTATTTTTGTAAATAACCACTTCTCTAAGTCCTTTCCTTCATCTGGTGGGACTCGTCAAGGCTGCCCCCTCTCCCCCTTGTTATTTGTTCTTGGTCTTGAACCCTTCCTTGAGCGTGTTCGGGTTAATGCTCACGTTTCTGGATTTACACATAACTCGGTAGAAATTAAATTATCAGCTTATGCTGATGATATATTGATCTACATGTCCAATCCTCTCACATCCCTTCCTCCCTTCATGGATGAGGTTCGACTATACTCCAGCATTTCTGGTTATAAGCTAAACCTCTCTAAAACAGAAGTTCTACCCCTGAACTCGTTATGCTCTCATTATATGTTTCATGATACCGATTTCACCTGGTGCCCAACAAAAATTAAAAACCTTGGTATTTGGTTCTCTGCGTCCTTACATGACGCAATAAAATTTACATTTGCAGCATTAATTACTAAAATTCAGTCGCTGTTACTTTCCTGGTCCCCGTTGTTTCTTTCTTGGTGGGGCAGGTTAGATACTATAAAAATGATGATCGTCCCTCATGTCCTCTATATATTGTCTATGTTGCCCATTCGCATTCCTCTTAGGTATTTTTCGCAAGTCAATTCTATTTGTATAAAATTTTTATGGAATAAGAAACATCCACGTATTGCCCTTACAAAACTTCAACGCCCGAAATCCGAAGGTGGAGTACGTTTTCCTGATTTTAAGGCCTACCACTCAGCCTCTCTCATCAAACAATCCTTTGCTTTATCCTTTGATTTTGCAAATACTCCTATCCCGAGATGGATTGCTCTTGAACGATCCTCTCTAAAGGATTTTTCTTTTCAAAATGTGATTTACATGTCCAATTGCACTTTTATTTCTAACAACCCGATTATAAAATATTCCCAAAATTTACTATACAATAAGTTTACTAAAGGTTTAACTCCATTTCAGTGTTTTCTTTCTTCCACGATATGGTATAATAAATTTCTTCGATACAAGGGCAAATCATTCTATTACAAACAGTGGAAGGAGAAGGGTATTATTTTCGTACACCAATTAATCCTTCAGCACTCTATTATTCCCTTCCTTGATTTGCAAACGCGATTTCAGTTACCTAACACATACCGTGCTGAATATCTTTTAATTTCAGCCGCTTTACAATCACAATTATCTTCCTTTGACGTACCTATATCAATACCTTCCCTTACGCCTCCCACACCCCTATATAGTATATTCTCTCTACATATACCTAAAGCTGCCCTTGTCTATAAATTGTTGTTATCGCATTCAACCGAGAGACCTAAATCACCCAATGAACTTGCTTGGGAATTAGATTTATCCCTTTCATTTACTATCGATGTATGGGACAAACTATGGTCTAAGTTATTTAAAGTCTCTGCTGCTGCTCGTATTACTCAATCCCTGTACTTCATTTACAATAGAGCTGTTATTACTCCTGTTTGTATATCCAAGTTTTCCCCCACCTCGTCTCCACTATGCTGGTCTTGTTCTAACTATACTGGCACTTTGAGACATCTTCTTTATGATTGTTCCAATGTTATGAAGTTTTGGAAGTTGGTTTGGGCAAAATGCATGAGCATCTTTAATTGTAATTTGAGTTTATCATTTCATAATGTTTTGCTTGGTTCCTCATCACCTGAATTGGATGATTCCACTCCTATTTCTTTATTGTTTGATCTTTTTAATACTTTGGCATTTAAAGTTATTTTATCTTCATGGAAGGATAGTTCGAAAATTTCGTTATTAACGTGGTGGAATTTCATATGTGATGAACATCGAATTGCCTCTGTCTCCTCTCACAAAAAATCAAATCTGATCTGCTCTGGTTACCATTTACTTCTTATCTTTCTTCATGCGCTCATTTTCTCTAACTTTGATCTTTCTTCTTCTATCTGGTTGCATACTCCGTCTTAGGACATTTCTATTCTTTTCTATTCCTTAATTTCGCTCTTCATTTCTTTCCTCCTTCCCTTTTCCTCTTTTCTTCTTTCTTTTTTCACCGTTTGAACTTTTGCTCCTATTACTTGATTTTTTATACTATGTTGGTATAAATTTGAAATCCTGATTGATTGTATTATGTATTTTTGTGTTCTGTTTCTTTCTGAAAACTTAATAAAAAATTCGTAAACAAAAAAAAGAAATGCAGGAATGGGTAAGAATTGTTTTTTCACTACATTGGATGGCTATTTACCAACCTAACGCGTGCAGAGTAAGCACACTAGAAGCAAACACATGTAAGAAAAGAAAGGAGTTTAGTATTTAAAGCACCTTTGTCTAGAATAAAGTTTTGGTGTATTCCTTTGTTGAATTAAGGTTGGATGGCAAGAAAGCCTTCAATATCACCCTCCGTTAATAAGGAGAAAAATGTAAATGAAGGCTCCCTTGCCATCAGACCGTTATTTGACATAGAAACAAAAAGAGGACTGAACTAAAGGCAATGGAACCTTTAATATTGTTAGGTTTTCTTTTCTAGGCAAGTAAATATAAAAAACACCCTCACAGCAACAAGAAGAAGCCACTACGAGCGGAAGTACAGGCGAGGGGGACACAAAGGGAAAAGGTGGAGGAGTGAGAGGGCCGAACGAGATGGTATGTGGGCAGAGCAAACAGCAAGACACACTATAAAGAGGGAGGGTGGTGCAGGCCTGGGAATGAGAAGTTCACAAAGGGACCCAGAGAATGGAGAAGGGGTGGCAGGTGGGAGACGGAACAACACATACGGGGAAGAGACAGGGCGAGAGAGACCTTATGTGCCGATAAAAATGGGGGAAACTGAATGGAAGGTGGATCTCGATTGGTGCAGTGCAGCTGAAAAAGTGGTGTACCAGAGTCATGGCTCCCCATGGAATTGCGATAAGGTCTGGGGCCAATGGGTGGAATACCGGGTCTTTTGAGGACTCTATTTGGACAGATAAGGTGGGTGGGTTGGGAACCAGAGGGACTAACCGTGCTAGGTAATGACTCAGATGCTGGAAATAACTACACTACTTTTATACCTGAAATTATTGTAGTGTGGGCTTGAAGAGACAGGATCTCTCAAGATTTATGTTTAACAGTTTCATTATGCAAACATTTCTGTGTTGCTAAGCATTTGTTTAACAAAAAGATTTTTTTTAAAGTGGGGAAAATAGAGCAGTGGGAACAAGCATCGAAGAGCTGACAGAGGCTATATATTATTATAAAATAACCTCTCGCATAGTTTAATGCAAGCACTCTGTTAGAAGAAAACAATGGGACCTAATTGGCAAAAGCACAAGGTGAGAAAGTAATACTCCTCTGGGCTGATCCAAAACGTAATTAATAGTTTGATGCCAATGACTGAAAGGAGGTTAGTGTGGTATCCTTAGTTTCTTGCCTTCAGCTGCACCCTCATGGTAGCACTTAGTACATTACAACATTTCAACCAATGTTCTAAATAACTGTGGATTGCATAACCTTAATCAAATTTGAGGACTACAATTATAATAGTAAATAAGCCTCCAAGACTATTTTGGTGAAAACTACACCTCCTCCAAATATTCTATGACTTGCATTAGACTACTAAAAGAGTTTTTCCAGCACCCAATAAAGTCTCTGCTGTCCTGAGGGGCCTTTCCCAACATGACTACCCTGAGTGTGCACACCAACTCAGATTCGATTTTTTTTTTTTTTAACTTAATTCACTATACCGAAATGGTTGCGGTCAATGTCAGATCAATACATTTAGAAAAGGATCCACAAAGATATTGCACAATTGTGGGAATAGCGATTCAACTCATCTCTCTCCTACCCTTCGCGGCAAAAGTCACCGAGAGACTTGTGAACGCCTTCATCGAAGAGAACTCCATCCTTGACACCTCCCAGTCAGGTTTTCGCAGCAACCACAGCACCAAGACCGCCCTCCTCGCCGCCACTGACGACATCCGCATGCTACTAGACCAGGGACACACTGCGGCCCTCATCCTTCTAGACCTCTCCACAGCCTTCGACACCGTCTCACATCTTACGCTCGCAGCCAGACTCCACGACACGGGGTACAAGGAGCCGCCCTCGACTGGATCCAATCCTTCCTCTCTGGCAGAACCCAGAGGATTCGACTCCCTCCCTTCCTCTCCGAACACACGGAAATCAACTGCGGAGTACCCCAGGCTCTACAACATCTACATGGCCCCCCTCGCCGCCATCGTCTGACAGCATTGGTTTAGTATTGTATCCTATGCCGACGACACCCAGCTCATCCTCTCACTCACGAAGAATCCCAAAGACACCAGACTCTGCTTCCAGGAAGGAATGAAGAACGTGGCAGCCTGAATGAAAGACAGCTGCTTGACCTCAACTCAGACAAGACCGAGGTCTTCATCCTCGGACCCTGCACCTCCGCCTGGGACAACACCTGGTGGCCCTCCGCAACCCACCCACCCCCACAGACCACGCTCAGAACCTTGGCATCATCCTTCACTCCACCCTCTCCATGAACCGCCAGATCAAAGCAGTCGCTTCCACTAGTTTCAACTGCCTTCGCATCCTCCGCAAGACCTTCAAATAGATCCCCCCTCCCCCCGACTGCAGAAGAACCATCACCCACGCAATCATAACCAGCAGACTGGAAGACGACAATGCCCTCTACGCTAGAATCAAGAGGACCCTTCTACACAAACTCCAGACCATCCAGAACACCGCAGCCAGACTCGTCCTCGGGAAACCACATCACGAGCACATGACCCAACACCTACGAGGTCTCCACTGGCTCCCCGTCAAGAAGAAGGTCACCTTCAAACTCCTCACCCATGCCTACAAATCCCTCAACAACATCGGACCCAAATACCTCAACGAGAGAGTATCCTTCCACGTACCCAAGAGGAACCTCCTTCCACCGACCTCGCGCTGGCAGAGGTCCCCCGCATCCGCAGAAACAGAACCGGTGGGAGAGCCTTCTCCTACATCGCAGCCAAGACCTGGAACGAGCTCCCTGTGAACATCAGACGCTCCCTGACCCTGCACACGTTCAGGAAGGACCTCAAAACCTGGCTCTTCGACTGATCCGGAGCCACTCCCTGCTCCTCCGTGCCCACACCTCCTCAACGGCACTAGAGACCCTCACGGGTGAGTAGCGCGCTCTACCAACCCCGGATTGATTTATTGAATTCTGAACAGTGTACAGATGCTCGGCCTTCAAAACAAATGTAAAAAATAAAACACAGGTAGCAGGGCCACAAATGGCCTGAAAGTAAGCAGTTTGATAGTTTCCAGCTGCCAGGTTCGGGCCAAAATACAGTGAAGACAAGCATTGGCATGGCCAATAGGTCTCACCTTTGGGGCCTTATAAGTGTTTAGGCAGAGCTATTGACTTTGCCAATGTGTTTAAGCTGTGCTTTAAAGAAGTGTGGCTGCTGTGCAGCATGCTGAAAAGTTGTAATAAAAAAGTGCCAGAAGCATTTTTGTTACCTTATATATGACCAAGAAGGCATTATGTCCAACAGAACGACCATATTAAAAAGTGTATGTACAATAAAAAATTCTAATTTTTCTTTTGTTCTTGCAATGCTTGGTAAAGTTTTTTTTGAGGGGGTATAAACAATTGGGAGGTTGAAGGTTGTGAACTAGTACCTGTATTATAACACTAGCAGCGGGCAAACGCTAGGGGAGAATCAACAGATGGCAGATTTCGAGAGCAGGCGGAGGTGGTTTTGAGTGATGTTGAGGTGGTAGTGGTAGTGACTGGTGCTGAGACGATGCTGAATGATACTTAGGTCTTGCTGAGTGATGATGATGTGGTGGTGTACTATTGCAAAGGCGGTGCTGAGTGATACCGATTGTGGTGTTGAGTGATGCTGTGGTGTTGGGCCCCCGAGTGATGCTGTGGTGTCGCTGAGTCAGTGAGAGAGAGGGAGTCATTCAGTCAGTCAGTGAGAGAGAGGGAGTCATTCAGTCAGTCAGTGAGAGAGAGGGAGTCAGTGAGAGAGCGTCCTGTCTGCGAGAGCGCGGGGTAGAAGAGAGGAAGAGTAGAGGTAGAGGGGTAGAAGAGAGGTAGGGATTGATTGATTGAGGTACTTATAGAGCGCAGCTATCACCCTACGGGCATCTTGGCGCTTGCATTGGGAACCCGTCCTGGTTTTTCCCTGTAAGATAACCCGTACTGGGCATCCCCAAGGTGAAAGCCAGGCATCCCGCCGCGGGGGGCCATTGTGGAGATTAAGCAGGCTTGTTGCCCAGAGCTGCATAGTGTGAACTCGTGCTTAGAGTGGGCACCGAAGCGAGAATTATCGAGTCCGTGGACAATTGGGTTCTGGACCCTGCCGCGTCGGGAATCGAACCCAGGTCCCGGGTCTGATCTCTGCTTCAGGGTATGCCTCCTCTAACCAGTGAGCTACACTTCTCCACAATATATAGGCAAATGAAAAGGAAGCCATCGACTTCAGGAATGTGAAAGAAAGCTCTCCTATATTGAAAGCTGATTACAAGCATCTCCTGAGAAACGCGGTGAAACTTTCAAACCACTGAGTCGTTTGAAAGTTTTGCGCGTTTCTCGGGAGATGCTTGTAAACACGAATAACCTGATTCATTTAATTTAACAGTTGGCTCCGCCCAGTATTGCTTAGTAACGCAAATGACAAAGAAGCTATCGACTTAAGGGATGTGAAAGAAAGCTCTCGTATCTTGAAAGCTGATGACCCATGACGAGAGAGGAAAGCCATATGGCGCCTCTGTTCGTAAGCACGCGCCCGCGCACATGCACGCAAGCTGTAGGCCGGCCATGGTAGCATTTTTTGAAGCCCTTACTAAAAGTCTAGCCAGACCAGCGCATGCGCTGGGTCAGGCGAGACCAAAAAATAAATAAAAAATAGGGTGGATGGGAGATGTTGAGGAAGCAGCAACAAAATGGCAAAAGAGAGGCCGAATCAGTGGCAGTCCACAGATGCCAGGACCATGCTAAAATATATGGGCAAGGAACATGATGTACACCATAATGTGGGTAACCGCAAGTCAAAATATAGGTCACTCATATTAGCAACGGAAGGATACAATTAGTCCTATCAGAAAAAAATGGAAAGCATCAATGCTCTAAAGTGAGAAAAACAAGAAGAAAGCCAGGGAATAAGGAGCAGGGACAGGACAAGAACGACATGTGATCAAGAGCAAGGTGCTGGCTCAAATACCATTCTAGGTATACCATATTATAGAAAAAACTGGTCTTCAGCAATATACTATATGTTAATAACTAAAACGTCATAACACTTAATGGTCAGCCACAGCCTGACTGACACTATTCAAAGTCAGACACAATCAGACGCTCTGGTAATCAACAAAAGCCAGTCACATCTCCAATACCTCGAAAGAATGGCATTAGCTCCCCAGCAGAATCCACTTAGTTTGCATTATGATCTATAAGGCACTCTATGTGAGTGAACACGACAATCTTGTCTCTAAACAGGGTGGGTGGCACTACTAGGATGCCCCCTGACCACTCTAAATCCAAAGGACTCGAAGTTAATCAAGTAGACTTTGCATGCATATTGACCAAGACTCAGGAACTACAACCCCTTGTACCTTAGACTCGCTACTTAGATGGTGCATTTCAGGAAGGATCTCCAACCCCACCGCATCACAATGTTTCTACCAATCGGGACAGAACCTTTTATCTATTCCACTTTACCCCACTTTTATGTTGTGCATCTAATACACTGAGTTCCCTTTTTAAAGGTACCTGCATGCATCTAACATCATGGAGCAACATGCATGCATCTAACCTCATGGAGCAACATACATTGGTTTATGTGTAGCACTTTGCTGCCCACTGGATCATGCTTCATATACGCAAATACAATAAATGCATAAAAGGAAGTACTTCACACGAAAACTCCCTGGAGTGGAGCCTGTGGGTTGGGAAGATTTCTATAGGGAAAAGTAGAGAATCCCATAGGATTCAGTGTGGGAAGAAAGTAACTAGACCCTACTGAGGGGATAAGGCTAACACGTGTTCGCTCTGTGAATGGGATTTTAACTGGTAAAAAATAACTCTTACGAGACCGGATTAGTGAGATTTAACAGAGAAAAGAAGCAATATTGTACCTGGGAAAAGATGGTGTACTATAGGAACTGTGGAAGTGAAAAGTGGGTTGGGGTCAAAAGAGTTGCTCTAGGAATGATAATAGACAGGAGCATGAGTGACTCTGAAAAGGACAGTGATGGTAAAAGCCAGTCGAAGGTGGTGAAATGATGAAACATCTAATAAAATCAACTTTTAGGAACCTCAGAGGTGAAAGGTAAAACATGGCAACTTTATAGACAAGACGTCGTCGCGTGGGACTCTGGGGCTAAAAAGGCTGGCTACTGGGTTGAAAGGGAGGGCAATGCGTGAGAACCTACGAGATGAGAGGATGATGTAGGACAGATAGCCTTTCGGGGGGAAATACCTGGGATAGGGCAAGCATATCGTTCACAGATGTTCTCAAAGCAGCTACTTTTAATTTCTTATTCAAGTGCATTTGGGGCTAGCTTGAAATGCCATAGATCATGTTAGTTATTTTTTTTGTAAACAAAACTTAAAAGGAAACAGTCAGCAAACATTTACCTCAGAGTTAGCCACATATATGGCCTCTACATAAAAAAGAGATAAGTGAAGTTTCCGGGGTTGCAGGTAAAGCTACTCTGGTGGCACATGTACACTATAATGAGCGAGTGCAAGTGTACAAACATTCCGTGTAACTGACGCCGAGCTACCGTTGCCGACTGAGGATTGAAGAAAAGCACTCTCCCCTACCCCGTCGCAGTTCGCTGCTACATTCAGTCCACTGTCCACTGCTTGAAATTTATGTACTTACAAATCAGTTTTGCCAGATTTCTCCCAGTTCTTAATCCAATCGGCAGGAAGCGCCACCACCGCCATCTTCCCCTCTCTCTAGCCCTCGCTCCGGCCTATGCAGAGAGCCCGGATGTTTGGTTGCACGTCACTTAGGGTCAGAGGGGAAAATGTGCCACGCGAAGACTGCCGGGACAGGTAGGTTTCCGTCTCTAGTGCGCATTGCGCATGTCGGGTATGAAACGCTCACTCAAAAAGACTAGAGAGGCTCAGTGTGTGTTTGACGATTCTGCTCTTTTATCCGTAGCTTCCTAAGGCGGTTGACTGCGTAATTCTAAAATTGGAGCTGCGTTTTTTTTTGTTTGCAATGTGCAAGGCTTATTAAAGTCATTAATCTAAATTCTTTACTACTTGACCCTCATATCCATGGTTACGTGGAGATGACGTCTTTTACCCAGAGAAAAATACCAGCCACATGTTGTAAATAACACATGTTCACGTTATAACATTCAGCAGAGGATGTGGCTTAACAGTTAGAGCGCCCAACCAGAGGAGGTGGTTTAACGGTTAGAGCGCCCAACCAACATTGAAGCTGGGGAACCAGGTTCGAGTCTGGCTGTGGGCCATTATCCTGCGATTCGGGGCAAATCACTTAATCTCCCGAGTGTATAAAAATTAATGTGTCTGTCTGTAATGCAATTATTGTTCATGTAAAGCGTCCGGATACCTTCGGGACGGGATCGCGCTATATAAAACTGCAATTTAAAAAAAGCGCTAACACGATTTGACTGCCGATCGTCATCGCCGGAGTGACCAAATTCCAATCGGCTTTTTGGGACTGCCATTCCGTTCCCAAGCTACGTCAGATGGGGCTGCATAAGCGTTGCAGGGCTCTGCCCTAGAGAATTTAAGGTGCCTCCCCCACTTTGACTTAGCTGGCATAGCCAGTGGTTACTGCCATATACTTTCACCTGTTTGCCCCCGCCCCCTTGCTGTCTTCTCACATAATTTGGGCTCCTCTCTTTTGGAGCTATTACAATAGGTGCACTACACACATCATGGCCTAGTATATCAATGATTCCTTAGGGCTTAAGAGGACTGTACCCACAAATTTCGCAGAGACTTAGGGGGTCAATTGCTTATCTCCTTTCAAAAGCCTTTTCTCCAGTATCTTCTGCAACGCTGGCACGTTGGGTTATGTGGTTGCAGTCCTGCCAAGTATCACGCATCAGGCGTTAGACTAACGCATTTTAATGTGGTGATCCGCATCACGCATTAAAATGCATTGTCACGCATTTTCAGCTTCTGTTGTCAACCTGCTGTGAGCCTGGTGAACTGTAATTCGACTCTGTATCATACAATATGTAACACCATATTTGTAATATACAGAGGCTTATCACTCAGTTAACAATGCTGTTGCAGCGCCGTTTGCTATTTCTAAGGTGTTTGCGTCGACGTCACGTCCTCTTTAATTAGGTTGCTGACTTAGTCAACGTCACGTCCTCTTTAATTAGGTTGCTGACTTAGGAAGCTCTAGCTGCGCGCGCCGTGGAATAACTGTTAATTGACGTCACAGGAGGGGCCAATGGCTACTCCTAAAAAGGGCAGGAGCGTGCGTACTCTGTGCAGTTTTGTTATTAAGTTGACTGCTGGGCTGGCAGTGGCGGCAATCGTGGCAGCGCAGATCACGGTGCACCTGGGCCCAGCAGGAGATCACCGGCCCTTGAGTTCATTAGTCAACTCATGCCCGGGCGTTCTGTTGCTGCGGGGCAGGAGTTGATGCTGTACCTGCAGACTTACACGTGGTACTATCAATCAATCAGGTGTTTGTTAAGCGCGACTGCTCATCCGTAAGGGTCTCAAGGCGCTGGGGGACGTCGCATGTTCCAGTCCATCAAGGAGGGGGTCTGTCGAGGAGCCAGGTTTTGAGTTTATTTGCGAATATAGGGAGCGATGTTATCTGTCTGCGGTGGAGCGGAAGATCGTTCCAGGCTCTGGCCGCGCGGAAGAAGGAGCGGCCTCCCAATCTGGTCTTTCTGGTGTGGGGGACCACGGCGTAGGAGAGCTGGGCTGATCGTAGGGTCCTTTGAGGTGCGTGGAATTTGAGTCAGCTGTTCAGGTATGCTGGTCCGGTGTCGTGGAGGGCCTTGTGAGCGTGGGTTAGCATCTTGAAGGTGACTCTAGCTTCAATGGGGAGCCAGTGGAGTGTGTGCATTTGCTGGGAGATGTAGCAGTTTCTTGGCAGGTTGAGGACCAGTCTTGCGGCGGCTTTTTGGATGTTCTGTAGCTTGCGAGTTCAGTTTTTGTTCATAGAGTGCGTTGCCGTAGTCGAGCCTGCTGGTGACCAGGGCGTGAGTGACGGTCTTTCTGTGTTCGAGGGGGATCCATTTGAAGGTCTTACGTAGGCGGCAGAGGGTGTGGAAACAGGAGGAAGAGACGGAGTTGATCTGGCGGTCCATTTTGACCTCTGAGTCTAGGATGATTCCCAGGTTGCGTGCGTGATCCATGGGGTCGGGCGGGCTTCCGAGGGCAGGGGTCCACCAGGTGTCGTTCCAGGCGTCGGGGTTTGGGCCCATGATGAGTACTTCCATTTTGTTGGTGTTTAGTTGTAGGCAGCTGTTTTTCATCCATTTGGCGACGGCTTCCATGCCTTCTCGAAAGTTGTGTATGGCGGTGTTGGGTTCGTTGGATAGGGAGCGGATGAATTGGGTGTCATCTGCATATGACACAACGTTGAGTCCGTAGGTTCTGACGATGGGGGTGAGCGTAGGGCTGAGGGAGGACCCCTGGGGGACTCGGCAAGTGGTAGGTGTAGGGTCTGAGAGGAAAGAGGGGAGTCTGACCCGCTGCGTTCTGCCGGAGAGGAAGGAGCGGATGGAGCTGCCAACTCTGCAGGTGGTTTGGCAGCATCCGTTGTGACTTTACAGACACAAGGCACTGCTGGTGTTAAGATTATTTTTAATTAGATGCATCTTAATTTGCAAAGCTGTTGTGTTATAATTTTTTTTTTTTACAGCTGGCTGAACTGAAAATTGAAAGTCATGGTGTGCCACGGCACTGTGTTAAATGAAATGCACATGTTATTCTCAGATACTGGGTTGAATGATGACTAGTGGCTAACGAAAGCCCTTAATCTATTGGCTTTGTTCCAAATTCGGCCCTCGGTTGGAGAGAACATTTTCTGTGTAGAAACGCACGTATCCTGACTGCACAGGCAGTTTCTTTCAGCTCCTGCCCCGGTAAAGCTTTATATTTTCCAGTCTAGGCTTTTTCCTCGGGGCACTGTGTTCCCCTTTTCCGGTCTGTTAGCCTGAGGAAGATTCCCTATGAGCGCCTTCAGAGCCATATCTAAATATCTATTTATTCATGAGACTTTTACTCTGATTGTTTACGCGGCTCAATCTCTAATAAGTTAACTGTGGATGGCAGCCCTTTGTCAATGAAAGCCGATTACAATCAATTAGGAGCCAATACGTTATTAATGACTACAAGTAGTGTTCACTTTGTGTGCAAGTATTTTAGTTTTACAAGCATCTGTTGCTGTCTTCCTTTCCACCAGAAATTTTCATCCAACAATAAAAATGTCACGATATAGATCAGAATTTTGTCTAGTAGAAGTTATGACTGATTATTAAGTAGAGCAGAGAGTTAATATGCCTGCTGCAAAGTATGTGTTGAATGAAGATCAGGGAGGGCGTATAATGTAAATAGGCCTGTGCTTTGTTCGAGACATCCTTTATTACTTGCATGAGTTTATAAGGTAAAATCCCAGTGAGCTATTAACTGTCATAAAAGAGCTGAATGCAAACTGCAGAGTACAGATTAGAGTGCTATGATCCCCCCCAGTCTTTCATTATTAGAATGTTGCAAAAAGGGTTCATTTTGGTAAAAGAAAATCAGTTCTTATTATTAAAGAGAAGCCCCTAACCACGGTGTTACGTTTTAAATTCTGAGTTTGTGCTTCTCTAGAGCAAGCACTCTTAAACTACACTGTCTATCAGTATGTATTTCATGTGAGTCTTACCCCTTGTAGTCCTCTCTCCTATGTAACATTCCTATACACTGATTTACACATTTTGATTGATTGTCTCTGTGTATTGTATGTGTGATGCAGAGTGCTCTGACACCCTGCCCCGGTATGAGTGGCGATATAAACCTAATTAAATGCATCTCAGCAAGAGAGTGGTTATGGAGACTTGAGGGGCACTGTTAAAGGGTGGTAGTGAGGGAATCCGTAGCGAAGGTGGTCATTGGGGGATGTCAACAAACAAACAAACAAGATGGCCCGGGATATAATAATATATGTACAGCTGACAACAAGCGGAGTGCTCTTCTTCAAAGGCCAAAGTCATACAACTAAATTGAATTATCTCCTGTCTTGGGGACTCCACTGTTGATTAAGCTTTCGACCAATATTAGAAGGCTTGAGAGCAGCAATGATCACCCTGGCTGGCTGTAACCTATGTGCACCTCAGCCTCACTCTCCTGAGCCTTGCCCGATGCGGAGTGTCCTTGGCCACTGACCGATCAGATTACAAGGCCACTAGGTTAGTTCCCTTCCATTTTTGGTGCTTTTCAGGTGTGTTTTAAGATCTTCCTAAGAGTTTCTCATTGCTCAAATGGGTGTCATTTCTGATAATTATATGTTTCCCTCGTCTTCATTGCTTGATGTTGCTTGCGAGGCATTGTCACTCATAGTCGTTGAATGTCACTCATAATTACACTGAAATTATGAAAATGTCAAATAGCAATCTGAAACCTTGGCAGCTATGTGGTTGTTGGCTGCAGCGGGAATCAATGTGTCCACCTTTGGAGTGCATTTGGCTGTAGGTGCTAAGTTTTTTTCAACGGGGTCTAGATTAGAGGACATTATGGCAGCAGCGCATTGGTCCTCTGATTACACTTTTAAGGTTTTTAATCATAAACCAGTTGTAGATGTAGCTTCGTTGGTGGCTGCCCAGCTTTGAACTAGCATAATCCGAAGCTTCCGGTCCTGACAAAGAATACAAATAATTCTAGCTGGAGCGTCAAGCAATTTTTCAGTTCTATTAAGGATATGGAGGTGAGGATTATCCCACTGAGGACATATTAATAATGTATATTATGATGATTATTCTTGGTGTTGTCTACCATGATCATTATCAATCTGATATTGTTCTGACTTTTAACCCTCCCTTTGGTTTGAACTCTCTCTTATAGGAGATATGGTTTTAAGACTGTTTTTCTTTCTTGACAGGCACGTATAACAAACAAGCGTAGCTGATGTTGGAGCATGGCCCGCTAAGGCTCAAGAATTGGTGATGAAGTTAAGACTTTCTGGATGCCAAGTCCGTGATCGTTCGTTGGTCAGGGATCGCTGTTGATTCCTGATATCCATGTTAGAGACAGGTCATTCATGCAAAGTTGAAGCTGTTTTTTATATGCAAAGAAAGCCAAAGGACAGAACTCACAGAGGCTTTGTAGGAGTTGATGGACTATGATTGGTGGAGCAGTATGGTCGAGTACCATGAGACTCATGGGAAATGTAGTTTAAAATTTTTGTTTAATGTTGATTGGCTGCTGTGTTTTTTCAGTAAAGAAAGAAAAGCATAAGCCTTGCTTCTGTGTCCTTGATAGAATTGAAAAATCTTGAAGCACTAGCTAAAAATTGTTTTATATATATAAAATGTTTTCATTGTTAGCATGGCCTTTCGGTCATTGTTTGATTATCAGTCAGGGGGTCATGAATGCAGGTGTAGAAGTAATTTCAAAGTGTTTTTCTTCTTACATTTGCTGTTTAAAGTATGCACTGATAAGAGGAAATAAAACAGGCTTTAGGTGATTTTCCTAATGTTTATACCCTCAGTCCATGTCGGTATAAAACCGGCCAAGTGCCAGCCTTATATCTAGGTCATTCTTCCCACATTTATCCTTCAGACCGCTGTTAGTTCAAGTTTCTTGTGGAGTTCCACAGGGATTTTATGGCAGGAACTAAGGCTTCATATTATGCATTCTCTTCTCTGCTTTACCGTAATAGCAGCCATGTAAGCGTTAGGCCTAGGCAAAAATACGCTGTAGTGATTTTGGCAATTTCACGTTATTCTTTTGATGCAAACTTACTGCAAATTAAACAGTTACGCCCGGTTT
Source organism: Triturus cristatus (assembly GCF_964204655.1). Classification (NCBI taxonomy): domain Eukaryota; kingdom Metazoa; phylum Chordata; class Amphibia; order Caudata; family Salamandridae; genus Triturus; species Triturus cristatus. Next base: position 926,306,978 of record NC_140588.1, read on the forward strand.
GAGTAATTATGAGTAATTTGACACACAAATCCTACCGTAGGAGAACAGGAACAATTACTGTATCAAGCGTAAGCGGCTTCTTTTAGTCGTGTTCTGTTGCATTTAGCACTATTTTCTTTGTGCAAAATGCATCCATGGATCCATTTTGCATTAAGGAAATATTACTAAATGCTGGGTTATGCTTCTTGTGCAATTCAGCTTAACTTTGTGCCATTTTCTTGTAATTTCACTTAATTTACACTACAGCAAATTATGCAAGTTATGCAAAATTAGGGTGCAGTACATCAAGGAACACAGTACCCATAAAACACAGAGAAAAACTACATGTGCCATGAACAGCAGAGTCTATCGACCAATTAAAATCCTGGGAGCCAGATAAACAGTAATAGAGTCATATACAAAGCCTCTTGATTGCTACTTTTGTTGCGTAAGCTATGACTTTGGCGAGGTTCTACTACGTTTGCTTTCCCACCTACAGGTGACATGTGAACTGAGTTCAGTGCACCAGCGCTGAATGTGAAAACTAGGTTATTGTAGCCCAGCAGAACCCTATACGATACATTATTGAAATAGAGTTATTACTTTTGAGTTACTAACATTCCCAATAAAGGGATCAGGGACACCGTGGTAACAGAAACAAACCTATTTTGTTGTTTTTAATATCACACACACACACTGCACAAAGAAGAATAGAGACTTTTAAAATAAAAACATTTATTACAACAGGAATAACCTGATTCTCAGTACGTCCAAAACAACTTCATAGAATATTGTTAAAAGAGCAAGAAGGCATGTTGTAAGCAACTAGAATAAAATAAAAATTTCTAACATGTTCAAAATGTCATCTAAAACCTAACAAACCTAAAACCTACTTCTGTGTGTTAAACTGAGAGAGAGCATGAAAACAGAGCAACTTGCAGTCTAGAGTTTCTTAGGGAGAAGAGATGCACCGCATACCCGGTTGACTGCAAAGGCTGTTGATATCATTTGGAGGCAGTGTTCCTTGCAAAGGGCAAACTCATGTTGCGGTAGCAGCCCTTCTCCAGGACTCAGCTTTATCAGCACTGAGCAAATGTAGCATCTCCAAAGTGTGCCAGCAGTTAGCAGAATCTTTTTGTGATAATCTGGGCAACGGATCTCTCCTAACAAGTGGTCAAATGGCAGTCCTTATATACTAAAACTTAGAGATTGGAATTTTTGACATAAGAGGACATCAATTCAGACTACATTATTTGAGCTATCTGTCTGTACTTATTTTTATTTGACCTTGACATGGTGACAAGTAGACAGTTGACCTAGACTGATGTCGCATCAGGTGTTATATCTATGTCAGTTGAATGACCTGACATTTTCACAGGTCTTTGAAAAATAGAGTCAGACGAAATCTGCGTCAAATGGCAGACATGACAATGATTCTGCCTAAATTGAGAAAGATGGCGACCTACATTGTCCAAAATGGTGACGGGGTCTACCCAAAATGGATTTGGACCCTAAGGGCTTTACGTCACTCGTGGACATGTTAATTATCACTTTGCATTTACTGTATGTGGATTTTTTTATTTTTATTTTTTATAAATCTTTTTATTAACAATGCTCATGAGACCATTCAGTACAAAATAATATAATAAAGCACATTTGGAGATATCACAAAAGTTGACCACAAAAATAATCCATGAGGAACAGCGAGGACAATTAACCATCATCATCTCTCTCACCTTTCCGTGTCCGCCACAGACTCTCTGTACTTCAGCCAGGGCCCCCATACTTTCTTCTATTTCTTGTTACACCCCCTGCTTTTGTATGCAGTTTCTTCTGCCCTCTGGCACCAGTCGAGGTCCCGCTCCCATTCCTCCCAATGCGAGGGTATCTGTGCCCCCGAGCAATATTTCGTTTCGCCATTCCCACTGCCAGAGCTAGCCATATTTCCACATACCTGGACCAGTCAGTGTCTCCTTTGATCATCAGTAATGGAACCGTCCTCCCCACCACCCTCGACATGATGTCTGTGACCCTCGTCCAGAAGGGGATGATCTCCGGACACTCCCACAGTATATGAAAGAAAGTGCCCTCTCGCTGACAGCCCCTTAGACATAATGCAAAGTTACTCTTGCCCCATGCAAAAAGGTGCGTGCGAGGATAGTAGGTACGGTGAAGGATTTTTAGCTGTATCAGCCTGAACCTTGAGTGGATCGCGATTTCTCTAGGACTCTGTATCGCATCCTGCCAATCCTCATTGTCGATATCTCCAAGGTCCATGGCCCAGGCTGTCCTAAGAGTTGGTCAGGGGGTCGGGTATGTTGTTTATTCATTTACGATAGATAGTGGACGTGGGTTTCTCAATAATAGGATCCAATATCAACCTATCTTCCTTTGGGGAGTACTCCGGAATGGACGTATCTCTTGGTATGTGTGACCGAAGGACATGTAGGAGTCGTATATGATGACATCATTGCAACTGGTGTAGGTTGTATTTCCTTTGGAGGTACTCAAAGGAGCGGGGGGAATCCCCTTTCCAGATGTCACCCAAGTACTCAATGCCAATTAACTTCCATCCCTTGAACCCTGTTAGAACAGACACCTCTCGCAGTTGCTCACCAAGCCACAGTGGGGTTCTCCCCGTCAGTGTGTTCGCCCAGCCTAGAAGTTTATTAGCCTCTTTCCAGCACTGCAACACTACTCTGGTGTGTTTGGGCCACACCATCTGCGACCTCCAAGCGTAAAGGAGGGGTTCACAATTGCCCCCCAGCAAAACCATCCTATCTACTCTGTATGCGGGTTCACTACAGTCCGTATAGACCCAGTCATTTATCAACTGGAGCTACGGAGCCCAGTAATATAATTTGACGTCTGGGAGCGCCAGTCCTCCATCGTATACACCCCTGTGAAGCTTGTGCAACGCAATTCTAGGGAACCCTCCATCCCACAGCAAGGTTCGTAATTCCTGTGATATTTGTTTAAACACGCATGGGGGGACAGGATAAGGTGTATTCTGTCAAATGTAGAGTAGTTTCAGCAATGCAAGCATTTTAAATAAAGCTGCCCTGCCCATTAGAGTGAGTGGAAGAGAACGCCAATGACTCACATCAGCGCGCAGACGGGCCAGTTGGGGTTCAAGATTTCTGTCAAAGAATACCTTCTTGTCCCTCATAACATAAACTCCTAAGTATTTAAACCCCTCGGTCACCACCGGGACAGAGCACCGAGAGGGGACCCGAGGAGGGGGACCGGATAATGGAAAAATCACTGATTTTGACCAGTGAATTGTATAACCGAAGTAGCTGCCAAACAGTTCAAAAAGATGCAGCACCTGAGCAATCGAGTGGTAGGGTCGCGCCAGGTACAGAAGGGAAATACGCTCTTCCCCCTCCTCCGTCGCCGCCAGTCCCCAATCACGGAGTCCCTCCTGATCCAATGGGCCAGTGGTTCCAGCACTAAAGCAAAGAGGAGGGGAGACAGAGGGCAGCCCTGCCTGGTATCTCTCCGCAGGGGCAAAGCCCTCGATATAGCCCCATTGACCATCACCCGGGCCGTGGGTTGTTCGTACAGAAGTCGTACCCAGCTGCAGAAGATCGGGCCAAAGCCCAGTCTCTGTAGGACCATAAACAAATACAGCCATTCAATACTATCAAATGCCATCAAGGCATCAAGCGAAATCAATGCCGTCTGTGTGTTCCCAACATCCTCGGTCATATACAGCACCCCGTATACTCGCCTTAAATTATGACAGGTGCCTACTGCGGGGCATAAACCCGGTGGTATGAAGTGCAGTGGTCCGCCGGCTTCCCTGCCTTGTGAATCACTACGATCGTCGCTGCTCTCTGGTCTGGAGGGAGTCTCCCGGACTCCCACGCATCAACGAACATCCTAAGAAGGGGAGCATTTACAATCGCTGCCTGTCTCTTGTAGATCTCCACTGGGAATCCATTCGTCTCAGACGCTTTTCCAGACTGTAGGGAATTGAGAGCATTCCCGAGGTCCTCCTCTGTAAAGTCCGCCTCAAGTCTTTCACTCATTTCAGTGGACAAAGTGGGCAAAGCAAAGTCACGCAGGAATTCTGCGCAGTCATTTTTGGTCCTACTGCATACTGGCGAATATACCCTTTTGAAATGTGTCGCGAAAGTCTGCTATTTCTGTGCTAGTTAAGCAAAGCGAACCAGACGAATCCCTTACCTCAGCCACCCACACGTGGACCCTATCACGGCGTTCCAGTCACGCCAATAACTTCAAAGCCTTATTCCCAGCATCATAAATGCTATGTTGTGTGGCCAACGCATAGGCCCGTGCTTCTCCCTCGGCCTGGATATGTCGCCCTATTGACTACTGGGCCAATAAGGGTGACACAGTCGGGGGAATGATCTGATAATCCCCCGCTCCATGAATGTAGTCTCAGAGAAGTCCCCCCTTTGGTCGTTACGAGTGAAGAAGTGATCGATCCTAGAGAAGGATCCATGCTTTGCGGAGTAATACGTGTACTGCCTGAGCGTAGGGTTATGTGCCCGCCACAGGTCGCATAGTCCTAGGGTTGTGACGAAGTTTACCAGAACCCCTACTCCCTGCCTGCTCATCAGTGAGCTGGATCGATCCAGTTCCGAGCTCATGACTGCATTTGTGTCCCCTCCAATAAGCAGGACACCCCCAGGTAGACCCATCAGAAAGTAACTCAACTTTGGGAGGCTTGTGGAGTGAAGGCCAGGGGGTAACTAACAAGAACAGAACACTAAGACACGCCCCCCCACCTACCCGCAGCCACCACAAGGTAGCCAGCCTCATCTGTCCACGTGCCTGTGATAACTAGGGGCAAGGTGTTACGTACCAGGATTCCCACCCTTCGTGATCCAGAGATTAACCCCGAATGGGCCACCATCTTGTAGCCAAGTCGGTCCAGGGCCCTACATCTACTCCCCCTTAGGTACAACTCCTGGATCAGGGCTACATCTGGGATGTGTCTTTTTAGGTGCTGTAATACTAGTGTGCGTTTGATCTTGTTGCCCAGCCCATTCACATTCCAGGTCCACACCCATATTTTAACCGGATCACACACCACCACGAAAGATTCTCGACCCCCTCGGATACTCCCTTGTCCCCTCTGTGCCCCCATGGTGAATCCCCAAACATTGATGTATATCTTGGTCTCGAGCGAACTTCCCCATCCCCTGAATTAAAGTGAACCAAAGACCCAACTCCCATCCCTGCCGCCCTGCTAGATGAGTCCCCAACCTCCCACCATTCAAACTTGCAGAGTGCCTGTCGCCCCAGCAATTCAAGAACAAACATTTGTGAGGAACCATGAACTTGCAGTCAGCCGGAAGGACTACACATCAGTTAACGAGTGTCACAAGCCCACACTACGTATTTTAGGTTAGCAACCAAGATACCAGCCTACCCCGGCTCTCCATCCCCCCGTGAACACGGAGGAAACAATCCAAAGTCACAAATCATGCAGTGTCAAGGTCCATTACGAAGGTCACCAGCCCCCCACCTCCCCAGAGGTCACATTATAATTTGCCCCTCACCCCACTTCTAGGAACCCATAGGGCGCATTTGAAACCAGCCCGCAGACATAACCATGTTTGAACTACCCCAAAGTCACTTAGCTGTCCGCTGATCCTGTCTCTGTCTGCCGGTTGACCGCCCTTCATCGAGCTCAGTGTCCTCTCCGTTGTGGTGGGACTCAGGGCAGTGTGGGCCAACAGTCCGACCAACAGTTCGCCAGCCCTCGAGCCAGTCACTGGCCTCTTCCGGTGCCTTGAAAAAGTATGCCTTTCCTCCATCTAGGATTTTGAGTCTAGCTAACCGCTCCCAGCCGATGGGGGAAGGGCTGCACACCACCCCAGAGTCTTGAATGGCGCCGGGAGACTCGTCGGTTCAGGAGGAAGCCGCTTCTCCCTCCAGGGCAAATACGTCTGTGAAGGTTGTGCTCACCTCACTCGCTGCCGGAGATGCAAGGCCCGCTGGTGCTCAATGTTTCGGCCGCGGCGAATCACAGCCCAGCTCGGGCATCTCAACACCGGGGTCGCACGCCCTGCAGCACGCTGTCCCTGACTACTCCGGCTCGGCCTCTCACACTGATCTGCATCAGGGAGAAGTCCGCATCGGCTGCGTAGTACACCGGCCGCAGCTGAAGGGGGATCAGAGGTCCCCACTCATGGATCACCGGCGGGCGCCATCTTGCCCTCGCTCAGCCACAGCCCTCCGTTCGCTGTTCTTTTGTCGTCGGTCCGGTTGCTCGGCCGCCACTTGCCTCACTTGGACGCCGCCACTCTCCGGTGCCGTCAGGCATCCACGGGTGCCCCTTTAATGAACGGATGATACCGGATGATTGGGCTTATTCGCCAACTGCTAGCGCAGCGCTCTCAGCAAGCGGCCATCTTCCGCGGTTCTGTATGTGGATTTTCGATGAGAATTGCCTTAAAATACATATGGTGTATGCAGGTTCACATTATAGGTCATACTCTGTCCACGTGGATGTTCCAGTTGGCAGCTATATAATTTTCTTTGTCCCTGCTGTTCAGGTAGCGATGCCTTGATTACAACAGAAAGGATTTTTACCAAACTGAGGGTCCAAATGATCAACCTTTGAGAAGATAGCTTTCTTAGATACAGGCTCGGACACAGCAATCAAACTTCAGGCAGTTCTCATATTAACGACTATAGCAGTCAACCATCTACATCCCATAGTTTTTTAGGGCACACACACAGAGGTTCAGACCCACAAAGGAGACAACAAGGGGGGCCGAGAGGGTGGTATCGCAATCAATATACCCTAGACCAGCAAGGGTCCAGGAACCAATTTTACGAATGGTGAATGGAGACCAAATCTTACCCATTTTAAATCTGTCATCACATACTTAAACTGAAACAGAGAATTCTGTGCTTACATCTGGACTATCGTTTGTCCCGACATATAGGAATGATTTATTCCAAACTAAGATTGAACTCCATTGGTTTTGGTCTATCAGAATCAGAGATTGAGCCCCCAATTGATACCCACCCTAGCCTTTCTTAACCTAATAAATGCAATTTTTTCAACTGAATTGATGTCCTGCATTTTATCAGGACTGCAATAATCGATTGATCATTTATACACCGTGAGTTTTCCTCACCAGGGCTGCAGTAATTTATTGAGCACAGGGCATCTCTGTGGGTGGCAACCTCCCACGGGCAGCCAACATCCGCCTTTGAGCATGACCAATGTCGGGTTGGCTGCAGGACCTGACCAGTGACCTATTACACTGCTGCCTTGAGAAGTAAAAAGTCCTAGGTGAAGCTAGACAACTTGGAGAATTAAATGAAGGTTTCTTTGAATACCCTGGCCAATGATCCAGGTGAGTGGGTCGAGGAAGATGCAGTTGAGAGTATAACCTCAACCCCAGACATCACTGAGGCTGATGTCAACACTGATTCCTGAGATGATGATAATTTACAATCTGGGGCAGTGCCCAAAAAGTGGAAACACAGAGACCCTGAGGCAGAAAAGGGTCCTTGGATACCAAGTTACATCACACATTTTGTGATTCACATTTGACCCTCAAAGATATAATTTGTCTGCGCTCTTCGGAGTGGACACCTTCCCTGAAGATGACGGCTTACATCCAAAGCTGACTATGCAAACCTTTTTTAAAGATGTCCGTAATAGACCCTGTGCATTGTGCCCTCGATAGCTTCCCCCAGGACTGACAGAGACATGGGCCGCTCCTTTGAAGAAATATGGTGATCCTCCTGGAATGGCAACGAAAGGGGATCCCATTCTTCACATCAAGAGCTAGAGGCTTTAGGGGCCATTTACATCATGGAAGTTGCCGTTTGGCGCCATCAAATTATTACTTTCAACGTAGGTAATCCAGTGCTTAATTTGAGCCAGTGGGGGCCACTGACATTCTTTTTTGTGGCCCTCCACTTATTTTTCCTCATCAAACATTTCCTGAGTGCAAGAGTGGTAAACCACACAAACATGAGAAAAGAAGGACTAGAAAGAGAGAAAAACTGCTATAAAGTGAGAAAGCAGAGCCCTAAAGGAGTGAGATCATCAAGGGACAGGGAGTGTCTGGTAGTGCATTAAAGAGGCCTGAGGTCGATTCAGGTCTACACAGCCTTGACCTTCGGCTCACTGATATTTAATAGCACCGGCCGGGGTCTTCTAGGCTGCACTTTGGGCACCAACTTTCATTATTTTCCAATTTAAGCACTGAGCTCATCTCCTCTTTTCTCTCCAGAACTATGGGGAGGTCCCGGCACTTTCTTCACAGTTGGAAACAAATCAGGCAAGGCAAGTGAAATCTTTAAACGGACCTAGGTTTCCATCTAGAATTTTTCGCACCCATTGAGTCCTCCTCACCCAGACAGACTCACTTTTCAACACAAGCAGCTGCTATATTCCGTATAGGTACCCTATATAGGCGCAGGTAACATTGCAACCTTTCACCTATATTCTTCCCTATATTACATACATAACGGTTAACCTTTTACGTAGATACAACACGGGTTTCAGAACGCATGTTTTCCCCTAGTTCGAATCTCATACATTGTGCATGAGGCTTCTTGGTAGCACAGCAGGACTAACAGCAGGACGAACATCTCCTGTATAATATCTCTGTATAGAGTTCAGGCCCGATGTCATCCTTTAGGGCGACACAGTAACACAGCAAGGTAAGACCCCTTGGGAGACCTATGGGTATATATACATCATGTCTTGCTTAGAAAGACAGAGGAGACAAGACTACCCGGCTGTCACACTGACCAGAGACGCTGAGGTTCCTGCATGCAGACGCTCCAGCTAGCAGTGGTCTAACATCCCTCGCGGGGTGTTCAACCCGAGACCAGGACCTGGTCCCATATTCTCAGGTAATGGGGTTAACTCGATGCTAGAGGGATTCTTGGCATAAACACCTACACAGATGTTAGGTACATTTAGGTACATCTAGTTAGGGAGGCATCATAGGAGTACGCACTTTTATCATGTATTTTATGTACTTGTATGTATTCATGATTATTGCATGATGGTAGTTTACTTTTACCATTTACCTTTTTAGTGCTTCTAGTCATATATCTCTGCTACTGTTTAATGGTTGTTGCAGCTCATCTATTTTACACTAGAGTAACAACTGTTCAATAAATCCTTATTGAAAATGCCCAGCCTGTTTATTCTGGGTATCTCACTGAGACAAACTAAGTGAGCACGAGTGACTGAGTGAAAGGTGGTATATTGTTTCCACGATTCTGAGGGATCAGGGTTGTCATTTTCTGAGGTTGCCAGAATCTATTTTCTCCTGGGTAGGAGGAGATTATAGTGGCACTGTGAGCTAGCTGATACTGTTTGTAACAAGAGGAACCAGGAGCTATATTTAAGAAGATCCTGCACACATGCTCCAGAGGACCAGTGAAAAACACGGTGGGTGTGCAGTTCCTAAGGAAAGGAGGGGAAAGGAAGGTCTTTTCTAAGATGTGCCCTCACACACCCCGAAGGATGTCATGCTTCATTATTGGGCCTGCTCGTCGGACCGGCGCTGCATTGTCTGACAGGCACCCGCGAAGGGGCTCTTTGGTGGGGATCTTTTGGGATGAAGCCGTTGGGTGAGTGTGGGTGTGTGGGCCTGGTAGTGCAGTGGGTGTGTGTATTAAAATAGGTCTAGGGCAGTCCTAAAAAAAGTGTTTTATTCTCAGGGAGCACTAGACTAATTAAAAGTAGTGAGCCCCAATTGGATGTAATGATTCTATAGGGCTAGTGTGGTGCTAGGGTCGACATGTTTCGTGCCTGCTTAGCCCCTAACGGGTCTGGTGGCACTTCATCAGGATCAAGTGTGAAATAAAAACTACTGCTGGTCTGGTTCACACATTCATGACTAATAACCAGACACGGTAGAGTGACCCCTGGTAGGATTATACCTGGGTAGAAGACCCGTAATGGCAAGGTGTACTACTGACGGGGATGGCAAAGCACGCCGTTGCTCGGAAGGCAGGGTGGCTGAATGACAATCGTCTGTCCTACCCTTGCTCTGGGCTAGTTGATACAGACAGGCTAACGTATCCGGTGGGGGAGCACAGAATCAGTCCATCACCAATCCCACAGTTTATGTTATCCAAACACGCAGATCCTGTATAGGTAATATAGGAACTTCATGACACAGCCTTTCATTAAACAAGAGACGTCTACACTGCTCCATAAACAAGCTATCACTTCTTGACGCCCCCCATCCCAGGGATTTCCTGAGCAATTTCTTTCTTGTGGACAAAAAGGCAACGTTTTGTCTAGTTATCATGCTCAAGGAAATCAATTTTTAGATTTTTTACAGGAGACCTCTTAAGGAAAGGCGAGTTCATGATCAGGGTAGACTTGAAGGACATCTGTTTAACAGTTACAGTTTTTTTTACACCACATTGCCCTTTTGTGCAAACTACATATTCATTTTTGGCTCTACCTTTCTGACTTTCCTCAGCTACTTAGTGCTTTACCAAGTTGCTCAAGCCAGTAACGGAATGTTTGAGAGCCAGAGGCAGAGGCATTCTACTGATGTTGCCATATTCCTTCTACTTAAACAACAGTGAATCTATCAGTTCCCCTTTAAGAGGCCTTACTTTTTGTAATCAATTACCTCAAGTCACACTGGAATCAGTCAAGACAAATAGCCTTCCTGGGATTTGCCATATACTCCATCTCTGCTACCCTAGACCCCAGCTTCCCACCCCACTTACCTGGGACTGGTCTTCCAACCAGTGTGAGGTCTTTTCGCACGCGGTCTTGCGCCTCGAGGCCCAGTCTCACTCTTCCTGCTTTTGCCTCTTTCCGTACTTTCCTCCTTTGCCTCTCATGTGTTCTCTTGCTCCCTGTACCTCACTCTTGCATTTCTGTGTCTCTCTTTTCTCATACTTCTGTGCCTTTTTCTTTCTCACACTTTTTGAGCCTTTGTCTCGTACTTTTTGTGCCCCTTTCTTACTCCTTTCCATTACTTTTGTGCCCTTTTCTCACTCTTTTCCATTTCTTCTACGCCTCTTTTTCTCATACTTCTGTCTTACATCTGTGCCTTTTTTATACTCTATTCGTACTTTTGTGACTTGTACTATCTTTCCCACACAGCCCCCACTTACCTCTTGCACTTTTCCTCCTCCCGCCTTTCCAGCTCCATACCTGCTCTCCCACATCTTCTTCTTCTTCCTGCATTTCTATAGCCCTGCCCACCTCCACCTCTACGCTCCCCCCCTCCCAGGACCTATTTAATGGTGGCCACTGTTCACCCATCTGTGCCCTTCTGCACCAGGACCGCGCCCAGCACCAAGACCCTTGTTTGGATCACCCTCTGCAGCTACTCCACAGCGACTCTCCATTTGCTCGACCCAGAATGCCCATCAACCCACTGCTGTCGAACTGCGCCTCTCAGTATGGTAAGACCTTTCTCTTGCTTCTACTGTCACTTGACCTAGCTCAACACACGATCACACACTCCCGATACTCTGACTCCCACATCCCCCTCTCACGACTCCATCTCACCAAACACCACGCCAAACCATCAGAAAACTCTCACATGTACACTCCTCAACACCTGCTTGCTCAAAAAACAGGCTATCGAAATTTGGGACCTTCTCAGGAGCAGTGCACTAGACCGCCTCCACCTGGATGAACCTCGCCTCTTCTCCCGACATCGCTGTGGCCATCCCAGCAGGAAACAAAATTGCACACCAGGGCTACCTCCTCGAACTTGGAGGGTTACTCGCCATTATATACAAAGTCACCATCAAATGCACAACTACCACAGGCCCAGACACCCCTTTCCTGGAACACATGCCCTTCAACCTACAAACAAACGACAGCACCACCCTGTAAGGCCACTAGGCTTGTAGACCACTCGGTCCACCAGCAACTACAGGAACCTCATCTTATACTTCATTGCCCCCCTCACCATCAACTCCAAGGACTTTCTACTTCTCAGTCATTTCAATTTCCTCCTGGAAGACCCATCTGACAACTGCTCCTCCAACCTCCATGAAAGTCTACATCACATAGGACTTTCCCAGCTCATCAAGGACTCCACACACTATGCAGGACACACTTAAGACACAATCTACATCGCCAGCAACAGCATCAGCTATCATTCCGCCTCACCACTCACATGAACCAGCCACTACAACCTCCAATTCAAAATCTCCACACCTCAAACCAAAGCTTCCATTAACCGCAACCAACCTAGCCGGAACTGGAAAGCAATAATAGAAACTGACTTTTGCAGCACACTCAAAACAGACCAGCCCAACACCACCAACTACTAAGCCGAGGACATCACCAATTTCATCCAGTTGATCTCCAATTGTGCTGACGCTCTGGCACCTATCAAAACTCACAAACACCGCAGAACCAACAAACATGCCTCCTTGTACACAGTTGGAAAGGAAATGGTAAGCCAACCACGACGCAGATGCCAGATCAACCTACAAGGCCGCCCTCAGGCACTACCACTACCTCCTGAGAGACACCAAGAGAAAATCCCTCAGGGACTGGATCGAAGCCAGCTTCAACAACAGTTAAGAGATTTGTGCTATCATCAAGGAAGTCCCCACCTCAGAAACCTCAGCCAACTCCATCACCTCCTCCCTGTAACTCTGCGAGAACGTTCCAAACTTCTTCAACAGCAAAATTGAAAAGATCTACAATAACTACAAACAATAACTGAGCCCTGAGGACATCATCAACAAGCTGCCCAACTACCACTCAGACAGACACCTAAGCAACTGGATAACACTCATTTAGGAACACACCACTGCAGTCATGAAAACTGTCCACTCTGGGCCCACACCAACACATGTCCACATCATATCTACAGCCTAGGAGGACCTGTGATCAGCAAATTCCTCACATCTTCAACTCCTGCATCATGCATCAAGTCTGCAACCTTCCCCAGGGACCGAAAGCATGCTGCAGTCAAGACCCTCCCTAAAAACCATCGGCAGACCCCAACGACCTGAGCAACTTCTGCTCCATGTCCCTTACCCAGCAAAGGTGACAGAAAAGGCAATCAACCAACAACTCACCAACCATCTGGAATGCCACTATCTTCTCGACCACTCGAAATCAAACTTATGAAGCAACCACAGTACAGAGACAGCACTGATCACTGCCACAGAGGAAATACGCACCCTACTGGACCGAGGAAAAACTGCCGCCTTCATACTGCTGAAATTCTAAGCTGCATTTGATACTGTACCACAATCCAACCTCATCAAAAGACTACATGCAAAAGTCATCCAAGGTCCAGCTCTCAAATGGATATGCTCCTTCCTTACAGGGACAACTCAGCAAGTCAGACTCCCTCCCTGCACATCAGAGCCCAAGGACTGTATCTGCGTAGTCCCTCAAGGATCATCCCTTTGCCCCACCCTGTTCAACATTTGCATGACACCACTCACCAATGTCATCAGATCTCATAGCATCTCCATCATCTCCTACGCTGATGACACCCAGCTCATCCTCTCAATGTCAGACAAGTCCCCCATGACTAGATCTGACTTCACCAAGCAGGATCTGCGTAGCAGAATGGATGAAAAACAACTGCTTGAAACTCTACTCAGACAAGACAGAAGTGCTGATCTTCAGGAACAAAAACTCCCCCTGGGACTCCACCTGGTGACCATCAGAGCTTAGTCCAACACCATCACCCACTAACCACACACAAAACCTTAGAATTATCTTAGACGATAAACTCAACATGGCCTCATAGGTGAATGCAGTAAGCTCCTCCTGCTTCCACATACTATGCATCCGCTTAAAAATCTTCAAATGGATCCCCAAGAGTACCAGGCATACTGTTATTCGAACCATAGTCACCAGTAGAGTGCACTACAGCAAGACATTCTATGCTGGCATCTCCATCCACCTCCTCCATCGACTTCAGACCATCCAGAGTACCACAGCTAGACTCACCCTGAACCTCCCATGGCGCACCCACATCATGGCACACCTCAGAGTACTCCACAGGCTGCTGATACACAAGGGCTACCAATTTTAAATCCTCACACATGCATACAAGGCACTGCACAACATTGGTAAAGCTTAACTCAACTGCCGCCTCTACTTCCACCATCCCATCAGACTCCTACGCTCATCCTCACTCTCTCTCACACACATCCCTCGCATACAAAAAAGCAGACTAGGAGGCATAGCCTTTTCCTACCTCACACCCAAAAACTTGGAACAAACTCCCTCTGTGCTTAAGGGCCTCTGCCTCTCTTCTGAAATTCTGTAAGGAGTTGAAGACCTGGCTCTTCAACTAACATCAGATGACCTACACACCTGCTCTAGCACCTGGATACCCTTCGGATGATAAGTCACAATATACAAATCTAAATAACATAGCATACCAATTCTCAAGATCCATGCTATCAAGAAGGACAGTCACAAAGTCCTAAAGAAGAAGACTCACTTTTTGCTGGCCAGATTAATAGGGCTTCTGGCCTTATCCTTACATGAAATATCCCCGGGTCCACTGCACTATTGAGCCCTTCAGTGACTCAAGATATTTGAGGAAAGGCCTTTTTTGCTTAGATTAGTTTCACTTGACCACAGAGGTTCACCAGGAACTATAGTGGTGGCTTGATCACAAGGATGTCTTAAAACGTGAGGGCCATAATTGGCCTAATTTTGGACATGGTGATTGAGTCAGATGCGAGTCATCTTGGCTGGGGTGAAAGATGCAGAAAACTGACAACGGGGGGCAGATCTTCCAACGAGGAACTCTCCCTTCACATCAACTGCCTCGACTTACTATCAGGATTCTTCATGATTCAGTCTTTCTCCCTAAACCCACTGTTGTATTCTGTTAAAGATAGAAAATATGTCAACCATCTTGGGGGAACAAGATCCCATCTTATAGCAGAGACTGCCAAAGACTTCTGGAATTACTGCCTTACTCACAATATCTTGGTAATGACTCTGCATCTTCCTGGCAAACAGAATTCTGTGGCAGACTGGAATTCCCGGCACCTCAGGGATTACAGCTAATGGAATCTGGATACATCCGTGTATTCCAGGTTAATGACGAAGGGGGCCCTTGTCATATGGATCTCTTTGCATCTCATCTGGCCTTATAGTTAAAGTTGTTCTACAGTGGGAGACCAGACCACCTGGCAGTGGCAACGGATGCTCTCTTGCAGATGAGGAGTGGTCAGTATTATGCCTTCCCTCCATTTTCCATAATGTTGAGAGTAGCTCTCCAAGTCAGGAAACAATTAGCAGATTTAGTGCTGATTTTACAATTGTGGTGAAAAAACTGTTGGCTCCCACTCCTCTTGGAACTATCTTGTGTTCTCCCTCTTATTACCCACACTTTCCAAATCTGTTCCAAGACCATCTCGGCCAATGTCACCCTCGGCTCATTCAACACTAGCTGAGGATGGTAGAGTGGAGACTTTCCGGAGATGCTGGCAAATGCCGGGACTTTTGGAACAGGCTCTTTAACTTATCAAACAACTCTGGTCCTATCCAACTCACTAGAGATACAAATCACCCTGGAAAAGATGGTCACATTGATATGTAGAACAACGTTTCAATCCCTTAGAAGCATATATAACCGGTATAACCAATTTTCTTGATCCTTAATGACAGATGGCCTATCTTACAAAACAGTTCATTCTTAGAAATTGTCAATCTCCACCGGTCACATCCCAATTGCTAATTGTCCCATTGACTAACACCCGCCTGAGGTATCAGATGCAACCCCCCCCACCACCCCCAACCAAGGTATTCAGTCCTTTGGAACATTTCAATGGTTCTGAAATTTCTTCAGTCTTGACCTGATAATGCATTGTTATACAGGAAAAAACTTTCCTCCAAACTGGCTTTACTTCTTTGTTTGAGTTCTTGCTAGCGGGTGTCAGATGTTCAAGCACTGGAATTAGCAGATTCTTCACACTAAAATAAGGAGTTTGTTTTGTAATCTACAATAGAACCAAATTGGCAACCAGACAAACCCTCTTTCCAACCTTTCTGGGAGACCATAAACTGTATTGTTCATTACCTTTCAGAATAAGAAAGTGTCACTTCTTCCCACAGAGATTCCCCTTCTGGCCGGATGCTGATTTCCGTTATACACCCACATGGTCCTGTTTCCAGGCCCACGCTAGTTTGTTAGATCAAATGGCTCTTATCTCAAGTAGGCATTTGCTGCCCATTTAGTCAGGGGAGCAGTGGCTTCAAAATATTTTAATGTTGGAGCTCGATTAAAAAATATCATCCACATGCCAGATTGGTCCTTAGACTCCATGTTTAAGAAGTTCTATTATGAACAAGTAAGTTTCAGAGATGTGGCACAAAACTTGTCTGGCATGCAATTGCAGGGTGATGAGATGAATAATTAAATGCTATCTCCTGGGTCATTTTCCGGTTACAAAACATCTAGATTCTTGAAAACCAAATCTGCCCCGCAGGAGAAGAGGAAATAGGGTTAAGAGAAAAGAAATGGTATCCTCAGTTGTGGAGCCCACAACTGTCTGTGTTCGGATGAAGGTCTGTTCATCACTGGAGAGGTTCTGTCAGTTTTGGGGCTAGTCTGAAAGATGGCAACGGTGTGGAAAGAAAATCAGAGATTCAGTGTTTCCTTTCTAGAAATGTTTCCTTCCCAGCACCCTGGGTGTCAGTTAGTCTAAGACTCTACCACTTACCTCACCATTCCCTTTTTCCCATGTGAACTCTTCTCTAAGAACTTTGAAATCTTTTGAATGTATCTCTGGATTGAATACCGAAAATGGATAAAAATTATTAGTGTGATTCTACAGGGTTTGTCTATCACTCCATTCCCTTTCCAAACCTGAGCTTTAGCATACCTAATTTGTTTTATCTTGACTATTCAGAGAGGATCCAATAACAGGAGTTGGTTTGATTCCTTCAGGTCCTTGGTTATAGCTGCCAATATGTTTGCTAGCCCGGCTTTGCTAATAATTACTTACTGTGAATTCCATTAAAGCAATAAACGTTCAACACAAATTTCAGCCACTTGTTGTCTTTTCCCCTTCTTTCTCAACACACCCAAACATGGTCTAATTCCCTTTTAAATGTTCACTTGTCAGAGAAGAGTGGAACCTTACCTGAGATCAGCCTCCCTTCGACGGTATGCGTTCTTTCTCTTTATTGCTTTTTTTTGTATTTGTTGCTATAAATAGCACCTTCATTCCGACAAACTCAGAGTTAAGACCTTAGTATCTAGTGGTCCACCAATCAGGTATCATGGCCCATAATAAATCTGTGTCCAGACTCCTCTTTATTGGCTGCTCATTCATGAGTTAAGTTGTTTTTTTCTGTCTGTGTACCTTGCCATTACTACCTATATATTCACTTTAATTATTGACTGCTTTGTGACCCTAACACTGGAGAGCATCTGATCACATATTGCGCAAGGCCCCATGCTCGGGGCCTGATGAAACTAATCCTCAGGCATTCAACCCTGGCTACTTTCAGGTTTCCCACAAAGCAGGTGAAGTGGTAGGAGGCAATTTGGAGCAGGCAGTCAGCATATGTTCCCTGTTGGTGCCTGCCAGTTCAGCCCGTTGGCACAAAGGGCGGTCCCTTGACTCTGTCAGCCAACACACGTGCATGGAGTATACCTCAGTTTATTTAAAAGATACTGTTCCTGATGACGACGCTCAATTCTTTATTAATCCTGAACTTCAGAATTTGGGCACCAGGGATTATTGCTGCCCTGTAGCTAAAAAGGGCAAATCATTTTCACTAATAGAACAGTACTTCCGTCCTCAATAAATCTTCTTCTGGGTACTGATATTTACAAGTGAACTCCCTACTGGTTCTTAAATGGCCTATTTCAGGGTCTACAAATATTTCCAAAGCCAGGAAGTGGAGGGGGAAGAGAAGCTCCCTTCTCACGAATCCCTCCCAGAAGGCTTAGAATGCCTCCTATTACTTGCAAGTTTGGGGGTCTCGAACCTATAAATGATGCTTCTAAAGCTGGCAAACAAACTGCCCAGAATCCATAGGTTGGGAGGACCAACCTCCAGGACCAGTATAATAGTAATAGGGATACGGATTACCAGGAAGGTTCACGGCCTAAGAAGGCAAACAAATAGTGTGAATATGGCACCTCGAAGAACCTTCCATACTAGTACAAGAGAGGATGTAAATGCGCTGTCTGACAAGGAACAAGGTTGCAGCAGATAGTGTCAAGGACCTCCTCCAGTGGTAGGGGCTGAGGATAACAATAACACTGCAGACATGTATTTACCAGATCAGCTATACCACCCAAGAGCCTCAGAGCAGAAGCCAGTCTAAAAAAATCGCAGATAATGTGGCAAAAAAGATTAGCCAGCCATTGGATAAGGTTGTTGCAGTGTGACTTTGGGCTAAATGCCCCAAACCATCCCTGGAGGGCAAAGTAACTTCGACACCAGGCATCAACACTAAAATCTGCGCTTTCCTGACAAAGTACATGAAAGACCCCAAGAAGGGGATCGATAGTTCATGGATGGTATGCCGAGACAAGCTCCTTGATTTAGTTGGGCCTCTCACAAAGATCCTCAAACTAGCGGAAGAGAAGAGGTTAAAGCCTCAGGGTAACCCATTCCTTCAGACATTGTGACTGGTGGGCTTAAAGAGCAGTCTGCATGATGGGCAATGCTTATTGCATCTTTTTGGCAGAGAAGAGATAATCCGTCCTAATAAATTTACACCCAAAATTAGGAGACCTAGCTTCATCCGAGGCCAACCCTATAGTCTAAGTTAGCCTTTTCAGAGATCTCCTTGTGAAGAGGTTGAGAAAGTTCAAGGCAACCTACTCAACACTAGACAAGGCCCAGACCTCAATAAGAAATATCTTCAGAGGGAAGGTTTTCTCTGGGGCCCACACATACGTTTTCTTGAGTTTACATGGAGATATACAAGTGTCTGTCTCTCTCATTCAAACTGTCATCGGCCCCAGGCTGCTTCACCTTACTCCTCCTGCCAGGGTTGAATGCCTGAGGATTAGTTTCATCAGGCTGTGTATGTACCTGGAAGCTGGCCTTGCATTTCGAAGACAACTTTTGCCTTGCTTCGGGATCTAGGGTTTGTAATGAATCAGGAGAAGACCGAATTCTGAAGCAATCCATGACTCTTATGAGCTTCATGATAGACTCGGTGGTAGCCATTCACAGCCTACCTGTGAAAAAGAACGTTGGAATCAAGAACAATTTCAGGAAGGTTCTCAGGAGAGACACTGTACCCTTCAGCCAATTGGCCACAAAAGTTGGGTCCTTTGTGTCTGTTACACATCAGGACTCCTGCACCATGTCCCTATTCCCTAGAAAAGCACTACCTCTCCCATAATGCACTGGACAGGTGAGCAGGTTGTGTGCTATCCCATGCTGCAATAGGAAGCAATAAGCTGACCTCAAAGGTCAAAAGATGCCCGCCCCCGTTCTCAGGTGCTTGGCTTCCTTCTACATGGTGGACCACGCCTCCCTGTCCTGTTCCCTGTTGATCTCCCATGGAACTTCGTTATCCCTTGCCCGGATTGGATACTGCCTCATACGGTTTACTGGACTGGTTCAGGGATTCTGTCTCTCATCTCCTTGAGCGCTTAGCCCCCCACACTTGAGCTACCATAGCGGTGTTTTGTCCATTAATTTAGGACTTGGTTCGGCTTTCTTTCCTCCTGCGTCCTTGGATTGTAAAGCGGCGAGGAAGAGCTGTGATCTTGGGATGCTCCCTGCTGGGACGTGCTTCGTTCAGCGCGAGGATGCGCTGGAATTAACCTTCTGCCCTATCTGCTGATCCCTGTTGGGATTGCTTTTGTTTAGCGCGAGGAAGCACTGTAGGCTTTTTCTATCCTGCTACCTTTGCGAGGTCTGAAATAGACGGAGGTTCAATTATCTCTCGTCTCGGCCTGCGCTGTTATTATTTTAACTACCAGCACTCCTGTAAATGTTTTGAAGCATATAAAACCCCTGACTAATTCCTGAAGTTACAAAAGGAAAATTTCTTAAGCCCTTATTTTTTGTCTTTCCTTTTTTTAAATATCGCAACTTTATTTACCAACTGTACTGTTTGACTCTCAACCCTTTATTTACATGCTGGATTGTTTAAAGCTCCTACCAATTTCTTCAGCTGCTATTACTACATTGCTTCAACCCTGCTGGGAGATGTATGCCTACAATCTTTTTGTTTCATCGCCTCACACACTCTAAAGGTGTGACAGGACTTCTTAATTGTTTCTACAAAAAACTGAAGAGACTTCTCCTTATAAGAGACACTTCCTTGATTATAGGTGAGTATGGGAGAGTACACAACCTGCGTTCACTGACCTTTGCCATTGAAGACAGTCTTTTACACTGCAGTAATTGGGAAATCTATTTAATCCTTGTATCTTCTTTTCTTTTGCTCTATTGTTTTCTTGAATACTCCAGAGTTGGGAACAAGTACCCCTGGTTCTCGATCCTTCCCTCTGCTGGCCTTGCTGAACGTCTTCCTGGTGGTCCTGAGTTGTCTCTTCTCTTCTTGGGGGTATTAGTCAATATTCTGTTCACCCTTTATTGACTGGAAGTGACTATACCTTAGGGGAGAGTGGGGGCCCTCTCTTCGCTCCTGAGGATATTGGTTCTTCTGCCACGTGGAACAAATCCCGACAGAGTCTTCCACTCAAGCCATTGTTCTGGGCTCTCTGTACTACAGGGACCTTCAGAAGTTGAAGACAGTTCATATCAAATGGGGCATGAGGTACTCAGAGTTGATACAACGATTGCAGGAGGTGTAAACAGAGATCCAGTTGTAGCTAGATCACATGGACACCTGGAATGGATTGATAATCTTCAGTTTAGCTCTAGACATGGTTATAGAATAAGATGCCAAACAGTTTGGCTGAGGGGCCAGATGTGGGGATATTTCCATGGGGAAAGATGGGCGGGTGAGGACCTAAAACATAACACATCAACTGTTTGAAGTTACTGGCAGGATTGTTTGTGATCTGATCTCTCATGAAGGGCAAGGCGCCCTGTTTTCTGACACTGATGAAGCATGACATGTCTCCATTAAGATACATCAACCCTTCCTGCAAAGAAGCGCTGTTCCTGTGCTGTTGCTGTCTGGCCACTTCGCCACGCCTCGCGGCCCCCGCTTCGCGGGAGCCGCTCGTAGGCTTAGACTCTCTCTGGGGAACATCCTTTCTGCCTCCCTTCACGTGCTTTGAGCACCAACGCGCCCCTTGCAAGTTGTCATCTGGTCAACAGGGGTAGAGGCGGGACTGCGAGGACCAGCATTCCTAGCGGCGTGGATCGGCCGCAGCTGGTCCTCTTCCCGCCCCCTCCTCCTCCTCTTTAAAATCTGTGTGGAGTGAGTGAGCCTTGGGACCCTTCCTGCAAAGAAGCGCTGTTCCTGTGCTGTTGCTGTCTGGCCACTTCGCCACGCCTCGCGGCCCCCGCTTCGCGGGAGCCGCTCGTAGGCTTAGACTCTCTCTGGGGAACATCCTTTCTGCCTCCCTTCACGTGCTTTGAGCACCAACGCGCCCCTTGCAAGTTGTCATCTGGTCAACAGGGGTAGAGGCGGGACTGCGAGGACCAGCATTCCTAGCGGCGTGGATCGGCCGCAGCTGGTCCTCTTCCCGCCCCCTCCTCCTCCTCTTTAAAATCTGTGTGGAGTGAGTGAGCCTTGGGACCCTTCCTGCAAAGAAGCGCTGTTCCTGTGCTGTTGCTGTCTGGCCACTTCGCCACGCCTCGCGGCCCCCGCTTCGCGGGAGCCGCTCGTAGGCTTAGACTCTCTCTGGGGAACATCCTTTCTGCCTCCCTTCACGTGCTTTGAGCACCAACGCGCCCCTTGCAAGTTGTCATCTGGTCAACAGGGGTAGAGGCGGGACTGCGAGGACCAGCATTCCTAGCGGCGTGGATCGGCCGCAGCTGGTCCTCTTCCCGCCCCTTCCTCTTGTTTTTCCTTCATAGCTTGTGTGGACAACGCGCACGCGGGACGCGCGCGGGGCAACGGCCGGGGCGAAGACCGGGCTAAGAGCGGGCCGTTTGAGGCCGTTCGAGGACGGCAGAGGACGGCCCTGGCCCACCCCCCTTATTGCTCCTAACCTGCTTGTTATTGTATCATCGTGCTGAGACAGGTTAGCTTAAACTGAAGCTCCCTAGTTAGTAAGTCGAGTGACGACCCTGATCTCATCGTAAGCACCATGAGTACTAGGATGACACGTAGCAAAGCCTCCAAAGGTGGTTCACAAATCTGTAGCCCTATGGACGACTTCATCACCCGCACAAATATAGCTATCGATGAAGAAATATCTAAACTTCAAACCCGGGTATCCCTAGAATTGGTAGCTGCACGTAGGCTGTCTGAGGTAATTGCCCTCTCGAAAAAATCATCCCTAGGACATATAGCCTCTGCTGTCACTCCAGCACGCCCTGCCCGCCCAAATAGTATTACCACCCAGGTTGATTTACACCAGCCCCCGATTACTTCCACCCTCACTCCGCCCTTAGAACAATCACGCATTACAGAAGAGCTAAGTTTCGCTGCACCTTCTCACGCCCAGACCCCCACCCTTAATCCCCTTTCCCAAGTATTCCCAACTACTTCCCGTGTTAGTGGTGCACAACCCAAAAGAAAACGCCAATCACGCTCAGCCTACTCTCGTATAAAGGCAAAGGTCGCAGTCTCCCGCCAGCTCACAATGACCAACACTCAGGCATGTAATGCTTTACCTGAGGGTTCCTCGAGCACACAGTCAGTATGCCAAAGTATGGGAGAGGGTCCAGCCAACACCACCCCAGTAGACGAGGGGGCGCAGGTACAAGACCAGGGAAGGAATGATAAGGAATTTATAGATCAAGTCTGGGAAACATTAAAAAAACTTCTCTCACCACTCGACTTAAGATTGTCTAGGATAGAAAACAATCTACTCGAGATGGAGAAGAGCATTATTGCTCTGGCCACTCTTGGCCTGAGAAGTCTCGAAAACCAGGGCGTGTCCTTAACTGACCCACTTTCGCCAGCCCCTGTTTTTCAAGCTGAGCAGCACCCCCCACCAGTACCTGTTGCTGTAAGGCCTGTTCCTAAGCCGAGGACTGTGGCTGTGGATCAAGTTTCCATAACCGCTAAACCTCAGGCTACCAAACCGCAGATTCCCACACGAAACTCTAAGCCTGGAAAAGTAAATCCAAACCTGGTAGCATCCGCCAGACCCCAGCCTGCCGAAACCCAGGGTCCTCGTCCAAAAGAAAATTTTAGAGGAGGCTATATAGACCTTCCACCAGAGGCCAATGACTATGTGGTCGTGTTGACAGGCGTCCCTGTGATTGGCGCTGACCAACACGAAAACCACTGGTCATTGAAAAATAAAACTATGCACTGGCTTAACGTCAACAGACCGATTCCCAATGGCAAAAGAAGCCGAGTAATGATGGTCCGTAGAATACCCTGGGTGGGCCCAACCAAGAAATCTAAGCAAGGGGACTGTGTAGTTGTAACTTTTGAAGACCCACATACGGCGCACCATATCTGTTCCTGGCCAACTAGTGAAGATTCTTTAGTCATACCAAGGCCGCTATCCTATTTTTACCCCCCACGCCAATTGCATACCCAAGCGGATAACTGGTCCTTGGTGCAGCACCACCCATGGAACACCCATCCCATGAGGCAAAAGAATACTCTTTTACACTGGAATGGCCTTTCAACCTACAATAGATTTGGAGGCCTGGAGGAGGTCGATTGACTTTCTATGTTCCCAGCATGCCCACAACTAGAAAAAGCATTGTCTCCACATGTTATAGACATAATTGGAAATCCAACCAACGGCCCTCCAACTAGCCAAGCCGGGCTTCTGACTCTCTTGCCCCGGGCCATGGAACCGATCAAAATGGCCATTTTAGATTGCAAAAGAGTGGAAACGAGGCCAGACAGCCCCTGTTCGATCCCCCCTCCTCCAGTACAATCTAATCCAATGGAGCTCGACCTGCCTGTTAGAGTTGCCTCCCCAGGCGATTCTTCACTGAGGGTCTTAAGCTGGAATGTGGCTGGCCTTGCACGTAACTTTGATAACCCGGAATGGAACACCTTCCTGGCACCCTATGACATTTGCTTGCTACAGGAAACATGGTGCCAGGAACCTAGACATAGAGCGGGGTTTTCGACCTTCTATGTTCCGGCTGTATGTCACCAAGGTTCTAAAGGACGCCCATCCGGTGGTCTTCTCATCTGGATCAACATAGCACTAGACCTCAGTGTTTCTCAAAGGACCACCGAAACACCTGACCTTCAATGGCTAACAGTGCACTACAAAGGGGGAAGTAAACTAGAACTATTTAATCTCTACTTAAGGGGCAATAGGAACGGAGGATCTCTAAACTCTTTAGGCTTAAGTAACTACCTGTCTGCCTGTGACGCCGACTCTCTCGTCCTGCTGGCAGGCGATTTTAATTGCTGTTTTGAGCCTTTAGCCAAAGAAGATATTCTGGATACCAACGAGGAGGATAACAGGAGGGGCATCCCTATTTTGAACCTCGAACCGATTCCTAAATGGACACAAAAGGCGATCGATATAAATGCTCTTTGCATGGAGCATAACTTGAGAGCAACGAATGGGCGTTCTAAATCAGATCCCATGGGTGCCCATACATACAATAGGACGGGCCACTCATCCAGAATTGACTTTGTTATGCTCAACTATAACCTCTGGCCATATCATCAAGACATGGAGGTTATAGAGACCTGTGACAGCGACCACAACCCTCTCGCTTTAACCATTTCTGTCCCCTGGCAAACTGGGTCTCAAGAAACCACTAATCAGTTATGGAAAGCTTCACATGAGATTCTTCCCTCAAACTGTGGCAGACGTCTTAAATGGGCAAGAGTCTCAGCGGATGAGGCTAGGATGTCACAAGCTGAAACCATCTTACTAGAGGCTGAATCTAGGCTTGATAGCACGAATAGCGATAGCAAGATGTTTTTATCGTTATTTACGGAGACTGTAACGGCACTAAGTGGGCTGTTCACCATTCCCAAACCCAGCTCCAGAACTGCTTCAAAGGGGGCCCTGAGAACAAGTGAAAAGTGGTTCACAGCCAAGTGTCGACTTGCTAAGGGTGATCTTGTTGCTGCAGTAAAAGGAAAAGACCAAGCTACCATCAGGTCTGCAAGGAAACTTTATAGGAAAACTGTGTCTGAGGCCAAGCGGACATATGATTTCAACTTTTGGCGTGACCTAACGGAGGCGAGCACAAGGAAAGATGCTAAGGGGTTCTGGGACTTGCTAAGATCAAGAGACAAGCCCATTGATCAACAACTGACTTGTAATATCCCTGGTGTTGCCTGGTTTGCCCACTTTTCGAAATTGTATTCGGCTCAGACAGGGCCTCCGCAACCAGACTCGCTCCCAAGGCTCAGTTCCACAGATCTCCCACCAAATGAAGTCCTATTTACTACCTTGGAAGTAGAGAAGGCAATCAGGTGTATTGTTTCTAACAAAGCGGCAGGACCGGATGGGATCCCGGGCGACTTGATAAAAAATAATCCCCCATTTTGGAGCAGATTAATTGCTGCTCTTCTTAATGAGGTTATGTTGGGGGGGTCTTTCCCTGACTCTTGGAGGGGCGCTGAAGTAGTCCCCATTTTTAAGAAGGGTAGCAGGGAAGACCCAGCCAATTACCGCCCCATCAGTTTGCTGGATTCGACGCAAAAGGTAGCGGGGAAAGTGGTATTGGGCAGGATTCTGGAGTGGGTGGATGAAAACCAGATATTGTCTGATTTCCAAGCGGGTTTTAGATCAGGGACAGGCACCGTCGAGCAGACATTCCGCCTTTTAATGCTCTATTGGAAGGTAGTGGTGCTAGGAGGGGGCAGCTTATACTTAGTCTTTATAGACTTAAAAACAGCCTTCGACCTGGTTCCAAGAGCATTATTGTGGAAGGTCCTTGACGAGTTAGGTCTACCTCCCTATTTGTTGGCCTTGCTGATAAAATTCCATGAAAACAACTTTGCCCAAATCAGATGGGGTGCCCAGGGAGAAAAAACCCTGTGTATTCCAGTAGACAGGGGCTTCCGCCAGGGGTGTGTGCTTGCCCCCACTCTGTTTTCGCTTTACGTCAATGGAGTGGTGGAGCACCTTCTTCAACATCCTGCAGATGCACCATCCCTGGCTGGAAGGAAAATCCCGACGCTCCTGTTTGCGGACGACACCCTCCTGATTTCGAAATCACCTGCAGGCATACAGTTATTACTTTCCAGCTTCAAGGCCTTCTGTGACACCAAGGGACTGGCCATAAATATTGGCAAGACTAAATTTCTTGTCCTCAACCCCCCTAAGAAATCTGTTAAACCCCCCACTCTAGACTCTGTCACATTAGAACGGGTCACAGAATTTGACTATCTAGGCATACGTCTTTGTGATAGTATGAGCTGGAAGGCCCATCACCAAAAAGTGTTTCTAACACATAAGAGGGTTGTTGGTGCTTTACTTAAAGAGCAGCGTGCTTCCTCCATAAAACCTATTGGGGCACTTCTTGATATTTATAGGGGTAGGGTTGTGAGTGCAGCACTGTATGGCGCAGAACTTTGGGGTATCCAGAGAGTGGATACTTTGGCCCACCTAGAAAATAAATTTCACAAAGATCTGATGAGGCTACCCCAGAGCACTCCCACAATCCCCCTCTTGCTGGACGCAGGTACTCGTCCAATCTGCGAGCAAGCTAAATTACGCCCCTTACTACTATGGTCTAGAATTTGGAACGTCCCCGAACTCCACAGCTATGCAGACGCCCTAAAAGATGTACTGTCCTTACCTGGCTGGCATAAGATCGCCTGGCTCAGAGAGGTCAAGAGGGCATTATACAAGCTCGGTCTGGGAGCTGCGTGGGAAAATAAAACAGCACCTCCTAAACAAGAACTGAAGAAGGCTTACTGGTCTTGGGTGGATAACGAGAGACTTGGTAAATCAAATCACCCAAGATCTGTTGCCAACTTCTTGATGGTTAAAGATATCCCCTCCAGAGAACCATATTTGGACTTGATTCACAGTTCACATGATAGGGCATTATATTTTAAATTCAGGGTTGGGGTCTTACCTTTATGTCAGTTTACCTCTACCTGGAAACCACCACTACAAACTGTACCCTATTGCCCATTCTGCGAGCTAAAAATCGAATCTGTCGCACACTTTCTATTTGAGTGTCGAGTCTATATGGCCCCTAGACGGAGGTGGTTGAAGCCTCTTTGTAGGAGCCTGGGAACTCGCTCACATCTGGAAGCTATAAGAATACTGCTCTCAGATACAAGACCCTTTTTTGCCATTTGTTTGGCCAAATTCCTAGGCTGGGCTTGGCGCATAAGATCTGCTAAACAACTGACGATACAGTAAAGTGTCCCTTTTTCATTTCTCATAAATTTTAAGATTATCTCGTGTAAATATGAAATGTTTTTAATGGTAATACGAATTGTAAATTGCTTTGTTTCGACCATTGTTTTTATGCTGTCATGTTTTGCTTTTATGATATGTTTCTATATCGAAATAAAGCTTTATTACTACTACTTACTACATCAACTCACTAGGAGGCATGAGATCAAGGAATTTGGAGGAATTATTAAAAGAGTTTTGGCATTTCTGCAAAGAGGATCACATTTCGGTCAAAACCTGCCAAAGAGTCAGAAAAGAGTGGTGGACTGGAATTCCTTATTCAGTCAAAATGTGAGCAATTTGATGAAGAAAGGAGAAGTTTTCTTGGAGCTGATAAAGAGATTGGGTACCAGAGAGCCAGATCTTTATGCGTTCAGGTTGAAATTCAAATACTAGAGCATTTCAGTTGCAGACCAGATCCAGGGGTGAGAGCAATAGATGCTTTCCTGCAAGTCTAACGGGGGGCTCAGCGGTATGCCTTTCTGCCATTTCCCATGATGTCCAGGGTGTCAGCCTGTAGCGATTCTCCGTTACCTCACGCATGCCCCGGTCTGCTCTCACCCCTGTAAGTCCTCTTGTGTACATGGGCGCAGGTGTGTTTGGTCAAGGAGCCTGCTGCACTCCAACTCCCATAAGGCCGTGGGGCCTAGCCAATGCAGACGGAGTAACAGGATGCAACCAGCCTCCATATAAGCACCGCCTCCGCATAGGGAGGGTGCTTGACAATCTGAGCAAGTTCCGGGCCAATAGCGGACGCTCCTTTTCCGCTCTGCCAGCCGCTTCACAACTACCCCACAGTTCCGCGGTGCGCGGACGCTTTCTTTCCCGCTGGAAAGACGGGAAATCTCTATTTTGGCCCGACGCTTCCGCCGTGCGCGGACGCTTTCCTTCCCGCTGGAGAGGCGGGAGATGTCGCTACAGTGCTCCGAGGGCGGACGCTTTCCTTCCCGCCTCGGGGTGTGGAACCCTACCCCCTGTGCTCCCGAGGACCTGAATCTCAGCATACCTGCTGCGACGGAACAGACTACGTGCACGGTGCGAAGGTAACGAGTGCGAGGTGCATGATAGATAACGCGCAGCAGAAAGCGAGACTATACCGAAACGTGGGATCACGCAGCAGCGTGTATCAGCGCTAGGTCGCTTCCTCTTATACTTTCTTCCTTAGAAACTTGTTTGTTATTTAGGATCACCATGCCCTGCTTGTTATGACTTTCTGATCACGCAGGGAATATCGAACTACACCCTGGCTGTGGTGGTAACAGCCAGGTGATCTTACTTCCTGTTCAGCAACTACTGTCTGGGGTTACTGACGTTTATAGTCTTCTAGCAACTGTCGCTTTGGTGATTATAGAAAGGATTGAGAATCCCTTACCTCCAGGACATCAACCGCCAAGCTCCTTGTAAGTGGTCTATACGTTTTTCATATAAGTGTCTGAGTCTAGATGTATGCCCTGTACGGTTGTTACATATGTCCCTGTCTTTGTCATTCTGCAGTCCGCCCGTAGAAGGAAGGTGACAGATGCCTAGACCAGTCCCAAGGAGCCAGCAGTATTTCCTGATATTATATCCCCTTCCCTGTTCCCCGGGGTGCTGCTTTCCATAGGAGTGTATCCTACGCTGCGGGAGGTAGTGCCTTGGCGAATAGGGAGGCCTCTCTACTGGCTGTCGTCCCCGCTGGCTGCTGTGAAAAGGTTAGTGGCCTGCCCTTCTCTCTTGCGCTGCTGACAGCCTGACACAGCCCAAATGAGTTAGCACTTCTGATGTGGGTGACTCCCATATGGAGATCACAAACATATTTTCTGACTTTGCTAGAGCTATTGTGGCATTTTCCAGTTGTTCTTACTCTC
Source organism: Triturus cristatus (assembly GCF_964204655.1). Classification (NCBI taxonomy): domain Eukaryota; kingdom Metazoa; phylum Chordata; class Amphibia; order Caudata; family Salamandridae; genus Triturus; species Triturus cristatus. The sequence continues at coordinate 926,336,166 of NC_140588.1, forward strand.
GTCCTGAACATTCTGCCAGATTTGGCAAGAGCAATATCAGCCTTTGGTTCTGAAAGTTTCTATGAGACTAATGGCATGGATGGTTACATGGGATGCTGGACATTCCAGGGCCTTTCAAACTTTGCTGCAGGACTCATTCAGCAGACCTGGACAGAGAGAACTGCCTAGAGGAACAGTTCTGCATGGAGGAGATGGGTATGTTGGTGGAGCACAGACAAATCTGTGGGGTCAGGAATTGTTCATGTCCTGAATATTTTGCCGGAACTGGTGTAGAATAGCATGGCATACAGGACTATTAAAAGTTTTAGAGCACCTTCTGGAGAACATCTCACTGGTAGGAGAACACCATTGGGTCTGTAAGCTGATGAGAGGTATCTGTTTTTCCAGACCCATGAAGCCTAAATATTCCTATCATTGGGACATTAATAAAGTTCTTAGCCTTTTTCTTTCATGGCAGGACAATGAATTCTTATCACAAAAGAGTTTTCAGCGAAGATGGCGATGCTATTATGCCTTGTGTCCTGCAATGGACATTTCAGGGTGTATATTTATTCCTGATGGTGTCACCTTTACTATTGCCAGAAGGGCCAAGATGAAAATGAGATCCATTGTTTACCCTGCTGTCGGGTAAGAGGCCAAATGGTGTGTTGTCAGATGTATTAAGGTTTAAGAAGACATGACAGAAGGTTTGAAACCTGCTGCGGAAAGGTAGTTGTTGATTTCTTTGAGGAAGTCTTTCAAGGCAGTGTCTTACCCTGTGTCACCAGATGGGTATAGTTGAATATTTAGGAATCAGGGTTTGATGTGTCAGGTTTTGTGGTACACTCAGCTGGAGGAGCGATGCCTTTCAGACATTACTCTTGTTTTGATTCTATTAAGGATACAAAGACAAGTATTATCTTGCCCAGGCATCTTTGGAGGAAGATCACACCCTACCAACAGAATATACGTTATTGGAGTAAGTAATTCATTTTAGTATTTGATTCTATTGAATGTTGTTAAACTGATAAATATTAAATAGAAAGTGAATAATGTATGATTTAATTATTGATGACTTAAACTTGAATTAGACAATACTTTTGTTTGACGAATGAGGTGATGGTGTTACATTACCTTCTCTTGGGTTAAGAAGAATGAATAGTGACATGACCAAGGGATGAAATGACCTCCAATGAAGAAAGAGGAGGAGGGGTTTGAACAAGGGTTTAGTATGGACACCTAAACTTGATTGGTAGACTGTTGGATACTTTGTTGTTTATCTTTTCCTTGTGCTACTTGGGAAATGTAGTTATGGTTTGTTAGATAAGTGAACTTTAAAACAACTGCTGTTCAATAAGGTGGCAAAAGAGTTTGCCTAATCCTGTCCTCTGTGTCCTTAACAGAATAAAAAATTATTTCTTAATGGCTAGGAAATTGTACATTTCCAAAACCAAAGTGAAAATGTTAATAAGAAAGTAACAAAATAGTCCACTAATCAAATGTCTTTGTCCACTATTAGCCTCTGTGCAGAGTCTATGTCTGGACAGAAGGCTCAGATTATTCTTCTCTTTTCTTTACTTTAACTTTTCACAGCAGAAATAAAACAATAACTAGTATATAAAACAACAAATCCCTTGAACGCAGGGAAAACAAAACTGCGCAAGTTCAGCAATCACATTCCTTTATGATGTCCAAATAGGGTTGACATGTTACCTGCCTCTTTCTTTGTTGGTCAGCAATCAAGGTAAGTGTCCCCAGTGGTGTCTTATTCTGTATTTGTGTATATTAATGTGTGTTTTTTTTTATTTTGTCTTAGTGTATGTAAATTTGTAGTGGATTCCATACAGGTTTTAAAACACTTCTCTCGATTAACCCCAGGACTCGCTTAGTTCTCACCATGCCCGCGTTGTCAGAAAGTTATTTACCTTTACTTGAACTGGGCCTCAACCCCCCTCCCCACTGGACTTGTATGGTCAGTGGTTAACCTGCTTTGACATTGTCTTCACATGCATGATGGAGAGCTCCACTCAGTCGATCCTTTGTATTGCAGACTCCCTTTCTTCACCCAGTTGAAACCATTGAAGATTTCCTGCTTGGCAGGCCAAAGTCAACACCTTTAAAGCATGAATTTAGATATTTGGATATACTTTATATAATGGTTAGCAAAAACTGTTCCCTCACCAGACATCCCATTCTGCAGAAACAGATGGGGCTTCAATATTTTGAACAACAGACTTTGCCCGAGGAGCTCTCCCCTCCTTTTTCCTAATAATTTGCTCATTTGGGTTGCTTCCCCCTTACTGTTCTGGTAGCCAGTGCGCTAGTTGTGTGGCGTGGTACCCTTCTTTTAATCATGATGAATATGAAGAATACTATAACCAAAAATCTAAAAAAAGGGGGAAGTAAGAGGGAAAGAAAAGCTAGGTCCACCCTCCTGTATCAATCGTGAACCAAAAATATCCGAAGTATTGGAATAAAGAACCTAGCTACAGACAAAGTTTTTTCGCTCAGTTTGGAGTCAGGAAAAAACCAAGATATGAAAGGAAAAATGTCCTTTCTTGAGTCCCCTCACTCACCAGGGTTTCCCCACGGTGACATGCTTCATCATAGGGGCCATCCCAACCCGCAGCGGGTTGAGGCGTGCTACGACTTGCGACACTACGTAGGACCACTGTTTTTGAGTGACTATGTGTATTGCAGTGATGTGCGTGGAGTGGGTGAGTTAAAAATATCTAACTAGTGGGTAAAATTACTTTAATCGAGCCCCTAGTTGATATATTAAAAACAGGGTCGGTCTCTAGGGTACCTGTCTGTAATGGGTCAGGAGTCCCTAGTGGACGTCAACTAGTTTCGAGCTTCCCCATTGCTCTTCATCAGGACAAACACAGATATTTTTGGTTCACGAATACTATAACCAGTCAGTTGACCAAATGTGTGCTTTCTTAAGTGGGAGACGATTCCATGAGCACCCCGTCAATCCCCCAATGATCTTCAGGTCAAGGGGCAGCAAAGGCAAAGAACAAGAAAGAATGATGGGTGCACCTGGATGTCATGGACAAGCTCTCAGCCAATTTTCTAGCTGTCTACAGATACAACTCCTTGAAGACGGTAATTGGGGTCCTGCAACCCACTGAGCTGTCTTGGGGCACAGCTCTGAGTCAGACAGATCCTATATCTTGGATTCCCAGAGATCTTGGGGACTTTCAGCTGGCTCTCCAAAATGCAATGGAGCTACTCCCCGGCGTGGCTAAGAACATCTCTTGCAACCCCTGCAAGATAAAACTGATCTGCTATCAGTTAAGTATGATGATATTGTGCATTCAAGATGGGCGGAATGGGTTCCAGCTCCGGTATTTGCAGACTACGTTCATTCATGCCTTAGAAAGGCATTTGATAAGGAGGTTAGGAACAGGCTCAGAGCTGAGTGTCCAAGACCTTCCTTACAAGGCAAAGTGGTGAATACGGTGGATGTGGATCCAAATATGATCACTTATAGAAATTAATTTGCTTAAGACCAAAAAACTGGGATTGTATTGTCCTGGTGGATCTGTCAGGACAAATTCCTCGATCTGTCCGAACCCCTTACAAAAATCCTTCAACTGCCCTACAAAACAAAGGAGGAAGGAGTAAAGATCGACCCTGATATTCTGGTGGGCTGGGCCCCGATAGCCAAATACCTGCTTGACAATGCAAACTGGGCCATTTGGTCTGAAAGCCGTTGTTCCCTCCTGATGAGAGTTGACCCCCAAATAGAGTTGGTTTCATCTGAAGCAGGCCAGGTTACAGATGAGTTTGTCTTAAGAAATATAATTATTAAAGATTTAGGAATGTTCATCAATACCTTTACAGCTCTTGGAAAAGCCCAGCTATCCTTACAAAATGTTTTTCAATCTGCCCGTTTTGGAATGGCCAGAACAGTTATCCTGCCTTTCCTTTTTTCAAGGCTTCCAGAGGGGATAGGTGGCATGGAGAAGAGGTGGAAGTTTTGACATTTCCAGCAGGGGCAACTTCTTTCCAACACTAGCTAGAAGGGGCCGTGCCAGTGATGGAGCAGGTAGTGCAAAATTTTGTATACCTCCTCTATTTTTGCATGAAAATACTAATTATATAATCTATTAACTATAATATTATTAAACAAGTGTTGCATGAATAATAATCAACATCATAAATACTTAAAATACATGTGGGATTTGCATTTTGCATGGCTAAATAACCTTTATAACTACAATCAGTACGCATATTAATAATAGTATATGTGGTAATAGAATACTGCATGATATATGTTGCTTTGTGATGTTGCACCCTAGAGGAGGATCTAAAAAGGTGAATATAATGGCTTTAAATGTCGCTATTTGCTAGATAAATACAAACACATAGAGGGATTAGTAAGGGGTTAACATTAGAATCACCATTTCTATGCATTAATTACTCTTTTGTGTTTGTTTCGCTTAAGTTGGCATCTGGGCCTAAATTCAAAATGGCCGCTGTCACCACACACCGAAGTGGCCACTGTCTCATGAGGCGCGGAATCAATTGCGCATGTGCGAGTGTGTATCCGGAACCTCTTGGCGACCTTTGTACAACATGTCCCCGGTCAAGGTTTTGGAATGGGACATTCGCCAAGACAGGAGAACAATCAACCTTGCAGAAAACCGGAACAAGCCGAATCTTCACTGACAAATGACCTCACCCCTCGAACTGTACTGAAAATCTGGAATAAAAAATCATACGATCCCAACCAGCCAATCACGACTGTCGTAAAGCTAAAAATTGTATCTTCTTCAACTTGCTTTGATTATAAAAGAATGGTAGAATAGGAGGGAGTTGGTTGGTTCGTGAACGTTGGGTTGGCGTTGTCGGTGTCATCGTTGTTGTCGTGGTCATCGTCGTCGTCGTGACGCCTTTCCTGAAGATCCAGATGTGGCCTGACCTTTGATGACAGCAAACCTTTCCTAAATCTACGAACTATGATAGATGCTTGCACGATTTCTGGTCCTTTGAGACTTTGGGACTGTAACGTGCTGAGCAAAGAACTTTGAGCTTTGGCCTGCTTTTCGGACAATTTTACGACAAATTATGGTTATGCAGAGCCAATGATTTAGAGGACTTCAAATAGCCAAATTAGGTAAATATGATGTTCTGCGATTTATTTGAATTGATCTAAAAATTCTAAAACTTTGACGAGATAAATGCAAATATAAATCATTATGAAAATTTAGATAAACAAATATTGATTAACAAGAAATATGAGTTTGTGGTTTTTCATTAAGAAAGTTAAGGATTCTGAGTCTTAAAATGTGTTTTAGCTGGTTCTAAATCACCATCAACCAATCCAACTAATTTGGTCCATTCGACCAAGTGGGTGGAGTGCCTTGATGTTTAGGATTAGGGATCTATAGGCGAAGGATGTTCATGTATATTTTGTAAAATAACTTTTCTCTCCCTATAGGTTATAAGGTGTTCCCCCCACGTGTCCAGCGCTTGAATTACTCATCCCTCCTGTGTGTGCAGACTCGTGAGAGAGACGTGTGAGTGTTGGTGTTATGGGCTCCACCAATGACTGTGTGTGTGAATGAGCTAGTGTGACGTCAGGTCTGCGACGCAGGGAGGGTATCGGTACATGTTATTCCTCATTCTTCCTGGTCTCGCGCTGGATCAGTTTTTCTGGTAGCAGTATGATGGTTTTTATTGTTTTGGTTTGGTAATTATTGCTTGTAAATTGCGTATTGATTATTGATTGTGGGAAAGTATTGGTTTATGTATTAACACTCTATGTTGAGTCGCGTCGAGTTCTATGTTGTTTGATGGCTTCTGGGATGTAGGAAGTCAGAAGTTTGTAACGGTTCCGTAGTAGAGCAGAGGTAAGCACTGCTCTCAGGAAAGACGGAATTGTTGTTGCCCTGTAGGTACACGGGTAAAACATGTGACGATTGGAGTTGCACGACACATTGTCTGGGTTCGATTCGGTAACATCGTCGTGTGTTGCCATTAGGGATATTTTCTGTATGAGAGAAATGTATGGTTACGAAGGTCACTTGTGAAATTGTGGTCTTAGGTACCAGGAGTCCAGAAGGCACTCTGATTACGCTTATCACTGGAAAGGTAATAGGTGTTCCCTAAGCTTGCTAGAAGGATAAAGTAGAGGGAAGTGCTACTTTATTAACAAGTGTAATAATTCTGTAGTAGAGCAGACTGTTCGCTGCTCTCGGGAAAGACAGAATTCTGTATGAATGAACTACATTTTCCATATGAAAGTGCGTGAATGAAATAGCATTCAGGTTAATTGTGAAATTCTGGTTTTATTTCTCAGGAGCAGAATGTCTCCAACTAGGTGTCTTAATTCTGGAGAAACGGTTAGCTAATGCTTGTTAGAAGGGTAAGGTAGAGGGATGTGATACTTTATCAACAGAAGTAACGATTCTGTAGTAGGGCAGAGGTAAGCGCTGCTCTCGGGAAAGACGGAATTCTTGTGAAAAAGGTCATTAACTATACTTTGGTTAGCGAAACAGGTAGTGGTGGCGTTTTTATGTCGTTACTAACAGAATTTTAGTAAAAAAGTGAATGTAAAAAGTTTGCCAACAAATATTGTAATAAGGGGTCAGCAGAAGCAGGAGTAACGAGAAAAGCTGACGTCAGAAAGACCGCGCTGGGATTGGTCAGTCAGTAAGAAACATAGACGCTCCTGATTGGTGTGTTAGTGTGAGTCGCGCTGAGATTGGAGAATTACAGGGTGACGTAGATGCTGTTGATTGGTGTGTTAGTGTGAGTCGCGCTGGGATTGGAGAATTACAGAAGTGACATAGACGCTCTTGATTGGTGCGTTAGTGTGAGTCGCACTACGATTGGTTAAATCAAGAGAATAGTCGTAGGGAAAATCTAGCGATACACGGAAGAGAAAATGATGTATTACGATCCACCAGTAAAAGAGAAAAGGTCCTGGTTTGGAAAGATCAAGAGATTATTTAAAAAGAATAAACCGATTGTGACTAGAGAGGGACAGTTGCTTCCCCCACCAAAATCGCCCGCATCCTTCACGGTTGCGAAATACGGATATCGTACTTGTATTTGGTTGGACAATTGGGCAAAGTATACAAAAGATGATGGAGTCTTAGCATTTCTGGAACATGGTTCATTTAATTTAGCGGTTTTGAGAAATTTGAGAGAGAGAATGATGAATCTAGAACCGAGACCTAGACCAACACAGTTTGAAGCATTGACAGAATGGGAAGACGAGATGCATGACAGAGAAAGACAGAGAAGTGGCGGAAGGTACAAGTACATGTTTGGTAGATCATATGGACAGGAGGATCATGAGGATAGAATGAGGAGATGATGAAGTGCAAAAATGGCTGATGGTTTGTTTCCTGTGAGACATGCTGAAGAAGTTAGCAGTAGAAAATGTATAGAAAAGAGAAATAATATTGAGTCAAAAGGGAATGGTGTGCATGAATCGGAGGATGATGTTCTTGACGACATGTTTTATAAAAATCCGCCCCCTTATCAGTCAGATTTCCCATTATTAACACCAAGTGCCCCAATGAGAGAGACTCCGCGGAATATAAAATGTTAATCAGTACCACAAGAAGTAGGGAGTGACAATCCTTTTGCAGAAATAGAGCAAACACAACATGGTAAAATAGGTAATGAAAATTCAGCTGAATTAGCGAAAACCACTTTAGAATTAACTGAAAAGATTAGGGAATTAACAAAAAATTTAGAAGCCGTAACTGTTCCTGTAACCATAGGACCTGTAATGCCTATTTTTGATAAACAGAAGGATAGTGAGCATTGTCTGACAATTCCTTATAACAGTAATAAACAAACAGAGAGGCCAGAAAAGAATATAGACAAGAACCCATGGAGACAAACAACAAGTATTTCGGAACAAAGTACACCTAAAAATTTGACGGTAAAACAAAGTTTAGTGGATAGAATAATAATGACGACAGAATCACTTCCAGGATCACCAGAGAGACTAGCACAACAAAACACTGAGAGAGATAGTGTAGGGCCTACTTCAGAAGAATTAAGTGACTGGCTAAGGAGTTTACAACAGAAAGATAAAGAATACCAATCTATAGATGTGGCCAAACTGAAGTTTGTCTTGGAAGAATTAATAGTAGGGACTATCCCCACGGAGAAGTTGAAAGCCTATCAGGACGAAGAATTATTATTTTTATGTAAAAGTATAACCTGGAGAGCAAGGAATCTACATGAAAGACTAGAAGAAGTCAGTCATAAAGTCTTTATTCGGTTTAAGTGCAAACCATAAAAGCATACTACAATAAATACATATTTAAAAAACAGAATTCATTTTTGGTGGGTTACCAAACTTAAAAAGGAACACATTAACACAGATAGGTTTAACAAGGTAACGTGTCCAATTAAAAACATTAAAAGGGTACAGTTCATTTCTTCAAGGAGCGAATTACCACAGTTAAACAAGCATTTACAATGCAATGGTCTCGGCAATATTATAGGTAGAGCTATTGGTATTGCTCATTATTTTTTTCTTATTTTTTTATCCCTAAATAAATGGCATTGTCATTTCTATTGGCATTATACCTGTATGTCCAATACATTTTAGTTCACTGATGAATTAGATATCATCATAGAAGCAAGATAGCGCCAAGTGTCCAGTAATGACCAAAGGCTACCTCTGCATTTCCAGAACTGCTGAATGGAAACATACACAATAATCCTGATCAGTTTAACGCTTGTTGTAGCGGAGAGTGCTGGGAGGAGTCAATGATGTGAAACTAGTCAGATACTAGTAATGAAGAAATAAGTGTACAACAGGCCAACACTTACTTTGGTACAATGTTGTGCAGATGAACGGACTCCTATAAATGTTGTATTGTTGATTTAAGAATTGCTGCAAAGCAAATAAACCAAAGCCATTAAGTGGAGAAAGAATGTGAAAAGCCACTTGTATAATGTAATATGATCACAGGCATTCATAATCCCTGCTATTTTCGAATTGACAACTGTCGTGTTTGATTATATATGCGTCTAGTTCTCAAGCAAAACGGGGGAGAAATGGGGGGGGGGGGGAGGGAGACAATGATATTTTGCAAATGTCTTGTATAATAAACCGACATTCAGGACAAATATAGGCCATTTATGCAATATAGTGCACTCACAGGCATCGCGGTCACTGCCAATTATGTGTTAAAACTGGCAGGATTTAGTATATCGGCGTGTGGTTCATGTTATTTAACTCGTGCCTTGTAACATAAATATACGAAAATATAGACCAAAAATGTAAAGATTACAGCTTGATCACACGAGTTAAACCGAAAAATGTAAATGGAAAAATAAATCGAAATGTGATTAGTGATGATATGGGAGAATAATGCATCAGCAGTAATAGGTAAATCTGTTTGCGAAGCTGGCAGGTTGCCACGTACACCTATTAACAGCTAAAGAGGGTCAAATGGCGCGTACTTACTTTTCAGCCGATTTCGGGACACCGGATGTGGGGTTCCTACTTTTTGTGATTACGTTCGGAAACTGAAACCAGTGTGTGCCGTTGCGTTGTTTTAACCTGCAGCTGATGTGTCACGTGGTAAAGATTATCCTATCATCCGCGTCCTACATGTTTGCATGCACAACGATAAACAATATGCAAGTTTGATATCTAGTGCTACTATGTAAAGCAATCAGTGGTGACTCCACATTTCTAATTTGAAAAGTGGTATCGCTCCCTTCATAGGAAAGCATACATGTCGATATTTTTCGCCACCTCTTCTTTTGTGCTTGACGCCGTGGGTGCCTTGGGTGAGAGAGTGGGGGAAGGAAGGGGCTGAGCAGCGCCACGTCCCCTTACCGAAGAGAAGGATATTGACCTCAGCAGGAAGAACGGATATTGACTTCAGAAGAGACGCTGTGTCGATAGACCCTCGCCATTTCTCTGCTCACGGCCAGACGACAACAAAAAAATGGCGGATGGAAGCTCCGAAACTTTTTCGGATTCGGGGGCGTGTTCCTGCTGTTCTAAAAGGGCGTGGCTAAAAAGTGGAAAGAACAGCAAGGAACACGCCCCCGAATCTGAAAAAGACGGAGCCTATTTGGAGGGACGGCTCTCTCCTCCAATGGCGGGCCTCCGTTTAGGAAGCCAGCCAATGGAGGAGAGGCAAAAAGAGAGGCGGGCTAAGGAGCCACTCTAGGAAACATTAAATCTCGACTTCCGGTTCTGCCTTCGGCAGACCGGTAGTCCTCGACCTAAAAAATTGCAATATTAAAAGTTTCCCAAACATTGTTTAACAGCTGAAGATACAAGAAAGCAGGTCTCACTTGAACAAAGCCTTTATCTCTTAATATAGGGATTAAAAAACGTTTCCTAATGTCAATAAAGTGCTCACAAAAGAAAAAAAGGTGTATCATATCCTGGGGGGAAAAATTATCACAAGAACAGGGGCCAGGGTCCCACGCCCTTTTCCAATCTTTCTTAGTTCCAATCAGTAGATGTAATTGATTCAGTCTAAATCTGGTTAAAAGAAAGCGATGATTTGCATTTGTTACATATCCAAGATAAGGTTCCATAAAGGATATTGTTTTACAGAGCTGGTGGGCCCTAACGGTGCCCTTAACCAGCTCCTTCTCTTTCCTTGCCGAGGTAGATATGTACATATGAGTTTCTTTACACCAATTAATGTCACCTTTTACCAGGGTCTCAGGAAAAAGAAACAATTCTGGTCTACCAAGCTTAATCGCCAGGTTCCGAATATATTTCAACCAGGGTATATGTAGCCCATGATCAAGCGACATACAGTCTCTCAAAATTGTGTGATTCAGGTGTAAATCCGGGTTAAGCCAAATGCTGATCCATTTAAGCATCGGGGCCAGAGCAATACTATCTTCTAGAAAACCAATACCAAGTTCCTGGTGAATAATATAGTTGGCAGTTGAGATCGGGACTGAGAGGAGGTTTTTTAAGAATCTATCCTCAACAGTCTGTATACTTTTGGCATTATTAATGCCCCAAACCTCTGCTCCGTACAAAGCTATGGAGAGACACTTAGCTTTGTACACCTGGATAAGGGCCTTCATTGGTCTAGCACCTAGTTTTCTGGCGAAGCCCAGAACACCCACTGTTGCTCTTGAAAACACAATCTTTTTTGCCATTATTTGGGTTACCCCGGAATCTCGATCATCAAAAAGAACACCCAAATAAGGAAAAGAAGAAACCCTGGATAGTTGATGACCCCCACATAAAAAGGTTTTAGATTTAGCGGATTTAGGGCCGATGACCATGACATGTGATTTGACAAAGTTAACAGATAAGTCCAAAGCCTTCATAAAATCAGCAAATGAATTAAGCAGTAGCTGAAGGCCCACTCCCGTTCTGGCAATTAGGGCGGCGTCGTCAGCATATAAAAGAGCAGGGACTAAATAATTCCCTGCACGGGGGATATCTTTACATGAGGCGATAAGGGTATTGTCTAAATCATTTATATACAGTGTGAAAAGGAGAGGTGCCAAAATGCACCCCTGCCTAACCCCATAAGATATGGGTATGTCTTTTGTGCAATTACCCCTTTGATCGTAACGAACTGTAGCTACTAACTCTCTATGTAGATCCGCTAAAAAGTGGACAATATCTTTGTCTACACCAAGTGCAAGGAGCATGGGCCATAGCTTTGATCTATTTACACGGTCAAAGGCCGATGACAAATCCATGAAGGCAACCAGCAAGGTTCCTTTCTTGGCCACCGTGTATTTACCAATTAAAAGTTGTAGATTTAAACATTGGTCTGTGGTACCCATCCCTTTCCTAAATCCATACTGGACCTTAGAGAGTTTTCCTGATTCCTCTAGCCAACCGTTTAGTTGGGCGAGGACCACCCTCCCCAGAACTTTCACTGAGGAATCTATAAGGGAGATTGGACGGTAGCAGCTCGGGTCGCCTCTATCCCCCTTTTTAAAAATAGGAATGATGACGGATTTCGCCCACGTCGATGGAAGGCCCAGTTGACAAGCATTTGTGAAAACATTAAAAAGGATTTTGGACCAGAGTTTTATATCTGATTTAAAAAGATCAGCCGGGACTCCATCAGGTCCCGGCGCCTTATTACTTGTCATTTGCAAGATTGCATTCGTGACCTCTAGTTCTGTGAAGGACAAAGTATAACTCTCAGAGTTTGTCTTGGAAGAATTAATAGTAGGGACTATCCCCACGGAGAAGTTGAAAGCCTATCAGGACGAAGAATTATTATTTTTATGTAAAAGTATAACCTGGAGAGCAAGGAATCTACATGAAAGACTAGAAGAAGTAGCAAATGAGATGGGCATAGACTTTGAAAGAGTAAAAGCCTTACAAAAACCCTACAGAGTAGATTTTTCTGAAAAGGATATTGAAAATCTAAACACCGCAGGAAGAACAACTCAGATTAAAGACATAATCATTTTGTTAAGGAAGTGGGGAGATGTAGATAAATGGAAAAGTGGGTGGTTCCGAAACGAGAAGATGATTCAGACAAAACCTTTGCAGCTTTCCCCGTAAGAGAAAAGGAAAAGGTAGTAACAGAATGTCCCATGAGAGAAATTCCAGGAGGAGGATATGTACATGTCCCTTGGACTAGACAAGATGTTTTGTCTTTTACCAATGATTTCCCTCGACTGCGCAAAAAGTCAGTCGAGTGGTATAGGCAAGTGGATAGGTTCGTAAAATGATCAAAAGTTTTATGGATTGATTTAAATAGTCTTTTTGACATAATAGTACCAGCAGATTTATGGGCAGAATGCAAAATTATGATTAGCTGGCCTACACAAGAATACCCTAGAGACCCAAAAACGGGAGCCCCTGACCTTGAAGTTATGAAAAAATATGAACAGGTAATTGCCTTTCTGAAAAACAAAGTACCTCCCAAAGAGACTGATTGGGTAAAAATTGACAAAACTCATCAGGAAGCTAAGGAGTCGGTACATGCTTATTATGAGAGGTTAATCCTCGTCTTTAAGCAGTTTAGTGGTGATGAAAATTTAAGTGAAAAAGATTTAAGTCATTTTGTATACCGATTTGTATATGGGCTGCGTCCAGAAATAAGTGAAATGATTAAACAGCATAGAGTGGACTGGCAAAATAAGAAAATAGATGAATTACTGAGACATGCAAAATATTTTAGTGATGAAATTGAAGCTAAACAGCGTAAGTTAAAAGAAAAACCTATGTGGGCACAGGTCAAGGTGGCAGAAAGACAGGAAGCTCAATTGATTGAACAGGCCAATAGTGCAGGTATGAAACCAACATTTAATAATGGAAAAGGAAAGGGACAATTTAATATAGAAGAAGCCAAAAAGAAGTGGCCATGTCATAATTGCGGAAGAATAGGGCACTGGGAATCCAAGTGTAAATTTCCCCCTAGTACTAATGGTGATAATGCATCATTGAATTCACAGGTGCAGAAAGAGGTGAGTTGTCCACCACAGCGACAGCAGCAGGTTGTTACCCAACAGAATCAGGCACCAAAACCGCCTTTTCCACAGAGCTTAAATCCTCAGAAATACAGTAATGAGACAGGATTCTACAATGAAGAACAGGTAACTAAACTGCCGCGCGCTAGTGCTGTTTCGCAGTATTGGCTACAACGCGATGATAGTAAGTCAGAAGAAAGCTATTGACGGTGCCGAGGGGAGGAAGAAGAGTGCGTACTTGGCGCAACTCTAGTAGTAGACCAGACAGGTCCTTTTGTGGATGGAAACGTAAATGATGAAAATATTACTTTCCTAGTAGATACTGGTACTACTCGATCCACAGTCAGGTCAGCTGATGTTAAAAACCTTCCTCTTTCGGACAAAACAATCCAAGTAGTTGGAGTATCCAACAGACAGATTAAAACGTATCTCACTGAACCAGTAAAGGTTAACATAGGGAAATATTCTGAAATGCACCGCTTTGTCGTGTGTGATTCAAGCCCTGTAAATATGTTAGGAAGAGATTTGTTGTGCAAAATGAATTGCACCATATTTTGCACTCCTGATGGTATAGCATTTGAGACTCCTGACGAAGATGTACTGTTTAAAATGACTATGGCTAATATGGAAACCGCAATTACTGAAGCATTTGCTGTATTTAACCCTGAAGAACTACCAAACGAACTGAAAAGGACAGTAAAGGCAGAAGTCTGGGATTTCACAGGAGAAGATGTGGGATTAATGAAAAATGTAGATCCTGTAAAAGTGACAGTAAAAGAAGGAATAAGTTACCCAAATATTCTTCAGTACAAATTGACACCTGAAATAATTGAAGGAGTTACTCCTATAATAGAGAAAATGATCAAACCAGGTATTTTGAGATAAATAATGAGTAGTCCATGTAATTCACCAATAATGGGACTGAAAAAGCCTAATGGAACATTTAGGATAGTACAAGATTTGAGAAAAATTAATAAGATTGTTGTGTCATGTTGTCCTATTGTACCAAATCCATCTGTGATTTTGTATCAAATTCCACATGATGCAGAATGGTACACAGTGATTGATCTGTGTCATGCTTTCTTTTCCATCCCGTTGCATCATGACAGTCAGCAGATTTTTGCGTTCCGTTTTTGGCGAACGTATTTTGGCATGGTGCCGAATCTCACAGGGGTATACAGAGAGCCCCTCAATATTTAACCTGATATTGAAGAAGCCCTTAGAAGATCTAGAGATGTCCGAGAGCTCAGTACTAGTCCAATACATTGACGACCTGCTTGTGGCGTCAAAAACACGAGAAGCTTGTGTAGTGGATACCATAGCATTGCTAAATCATCTAGCAGATGGAGGACTTAAAGTGTCCCCATCGAAATTGCAATTTTGTCAGAAACAAGTACAATATTTAGGCCACAAAATTGAAAAGGGACTAAGGAAAATAACAGCAGAGAGAATCAAGATAATAAAAGGAATGAGAGCCCCAATGACACAAAGAGAAGTAAGAATGTTTCTTGGAATGGTTGGATATTGTCGTCAGTGGGTAAGTAACTTTTCCCTGATTGCAAAACCTTTGGTACGCCTGACGAGAAGTGATGTAAAAGACCCCATTGAATTAAATAGGGAAGAACTAACAGCCTTTAAACAATTGAGAGACAGTTTGTGTGAGGCACCAGCACTTGGTATGCCTAATTATGAAAAGGAGTTTGAGCTATACTGCAGTGAAAGGAATGGATGTGCACTCTCTGTATTAATACAGAAACATGGAAAACTGTGAAGACCCATTGCATATCTTTCAGCTATACTCGACCCTGGAGCTGTAGAATTGCCAGGTTGTTTGAAAGCGGTGGCTGCCACCTGTAAGAGTCTGGAACAGAGTGAAGGAATTGTGATGGGATATCCTGTGCGAGTGTTTGTACCTCATGATGTGGCAATCCTTTTAACAAGAAGCCGCACTCAGTTCATGACGCATAGTCGGCTGACTAAATATGAGAAAGTCATATTAGGTGCAACAAATGTGCGCTTTGTGAGATGTCTGAATGTGAATCCTTCAACATTATTACCTGATGCAGAGAATGTGGAAGTCAGAGACGATGTGGATCATGACTGTTGGGATGTACTTGATTTCTGTACCAAACCACGTCCTGATATAAAAGATGTACCTTTGTCAGAAAGTGACTACGTGATGTTTGTTGACGGGTCATGCTTGAGAACAGACGAAGGAAATCTGAGTGCAGCATATGCAGTATGCACAGTTGCAGCAGTAATGGAAGCATCTTATCTAAAAGGCGTAAAATCAGCCCAGGTAGCTGAGCTCTTCGCATTGACAAGAGCATGTAAATTGGGAGAGAATGTGAGAGTGACTGTGATAACTGATAGTCAGTATGGCTTTGGTGTCGTGCATGACTTTGGCCAAATACGGTCACAGAGAGGATTTTTGACTTCAAGTGGAACCCCTATAAAGAATGCTGAAGTGGTTGGGAAATTGCTTGAGGCGATACAGCTGCCTAAGCAATTGGCTGTTGTGAAGTGTGCTGCACATTCCAAGACCAGAGATTATGTAGCAGTAGGGAACAGGTATGCAAACGATATGGCTCAATATTGTGCGCGAAATCAGAATTCGGTGAACAGGGCAAAAGAGAAGGAAATTAGTTCATATCCCTTGTTGTTTACTAACATTGTGAATACATGGGAAGAAGTGAGGCAGTTGCAGGAAGAAGCAGGAGATGCGGAAATGAGACAATGGGTCAAGGCAGGATGTGCACCAAGGGAAACAGATCATGTGTGGGTTTACCGGGATGGAAGACCAGTTATGCCTGATATCATGGTGTCAGCCATGGCACAGATGTATCATGGACAAGCACATATAGGAAGAGACGCAATGATTAGATCATTTAAGCAGACATGGTATAATGCAACATTCAGACTTGTAGCTGAGAGCCTTTGTCAAAGATGCCTTATTTGTCAACAGTTGAATCCTGGAAGAAAATCAGTTGTAAGTCTAGGAACGATAGGTCGAGAAGGAGGACCTTTCACCAGAATGTAAATTGACTTCATTGAGATGCCTCCCTGTAACAGGTTGAGGTATGTTTTAGTGATGGTCTGCCGGTTTTCTAGATGGGTAGAAGCATATCCCACAAGAAGAAGTGATGGAATTACAGTAGCAAAACTGCTTTTGAGGAAATTCATCCCTAGATTTGGGTTTTCAGCTACAATTGAATCAGATAGAGGAAGACATTTCCATAATGAAATCATGAAGCTAATTTGTGAAGCATTGAATGTACAACAAAAACTGCATTGTGCCTATTGCCCAGAGGCTTCTGGTGTGGTAGAACAGGTAAATGGCACTATTAAAAACAGACTGGGAAAAATGTGTTTAGCCACAGGACTGATATGGCCTGATGTCTTGCCTCTGGTACTCATGACTATTAGATCAATTCCAGATAGAAACACAGGTTTGAGTCCCCACGAGATTGTGATGGGGGAGAGCAATGAGGCATGTATTCATATCAGTTAACAAGTTATTGCCTATCTCTGATGACTTGGTGTTGGATTACTGTAAGGGGCTGGCTGACGCCGTACATTCTGTGTTTCATCAGGTTGGATTGGATGCCACCACCCTTGAAAAGAAGCCAGCTCATGATCTAAGCCCAGGTGACTGGGTGAGAATTAAAGTGCACAGACGAAGGAACTTGTTGAATTCAAAAGAAACTGCAACTCGAGTTAGGTAAGTCCAAAAGGTCTTTATTCTGGCCATCCGCTCTCACAACAATGAAAGCATCAGCATCAACATTCTAAGTTCAACTCCCCAGGGTCGTACCATTTGCAGGACAGGGAGGGGGAGGTGAAACATACCAACCCAGGACACTTATACTAAGATTGCAACACCTCTCCCCCTGAAGGGAATACAACTAGGAACAATAATTCACGTAGTGTTCACAACTCTGTCCTTGCTCCATGTTTTTCCATTTTCCAAACGCACTATGCTTCTACCTGCTTTTTCCACCCTAAGAGGTACCCAATACTTACTCAATCCTGGTTGCACTTTGCCAGGTTTTTTGATCCAAACAGGAGAGTTTGCTTTTACCTCCATATTTTTTGCTCCATGTTTCTCGTCATACCACAACTTGTATTTCTGTTGTATTTCTTTGGCTTAAGTCAGGTACCACACTCTTACCCCCACCCAACCATCTCGGATTCATTTTGGTGCTGGGTTCCCTTCCTCTGAGAAAAACAAAAGGGGATATCCCCGTGACCCCATTGGGCGTGGTGTGATATGCCCAAATGGACTCTCTCACTGAATCCTCCACATTGAACCCATTGGTGATGGCTAGCTGTATGTGTTCCTTGATCATGGGATTCACCCTTTCTACCAACCCATTAGCCTTTGGACAATAGAGAGCAGTTCTTTCATGCTTTATGTTGTGTTCCTCCAAAAATTCTTTCATCGTCTCCGAAACGAACTGCACTCCATTGTCAGTTACAAGGGTGGCAGGGATGCCTTCATACACAAAGATGTTCTTAAGAAATGAGATAAGACTGTTTGTTGTGGTGGACGACGTAAACTTAAAGTTTACCCAATGGGAGGTGTAATCCACCAGAACGAACATGAACCTCTTCTGAGGCTCTAGAATTTCCATAGGGCCCACGATGTCCATGGCCAGTTTAGTCCATGGAATCACTGGCACACTGACAGGAGCCAAAGGAGCTTTGTGAATAACTTTGCCCTTGTCGCTTCTCGCACAACTGACACACTCTTTTACTTTAAGTTCTACCTTGGAATCCATTTTAGGGAACCAAAAACAGCTCCGCACTTTGTTTTTAGTGAGGCTCCTACCCAAATGTCCTTCATGGGCCAAATCTATAATCTTGTCCCTCAACCCTTCGGGTGGAATGATTTTGTCCCCCCGATGCATGCGACCAGACATGAAAGAGAGTTCCAATCTCACCTCCCAGAAGTCTCTAACCTGGTCGGGAACTTCTGAGATCTTCTCTGGCCACCCTTTGACAATGAGATCTTTTAACATGTCCATGGCCTTATCTTCCTTCATGCCCTTGTCCCACTCTACATCCGTTAGAGAGGGTAGATGCACTGCTAAAATGGGTACATCTAGTGCTTCCTCACTTGGTGTATCTTTGAGTGGTAACCTTGATAGGCAATCTGCAATGACATTTTCTGGACCTGGTAAGTACTCAACTTTGAAGCAGAAGTTTCCTAGCCCTAAAACCCACTTGCTTATCCTTGGAGACACGTTTTGTGCATGTCTAGGCGAAAACATAAAAGTTAAGGGTTTGTGGTCCGTATGAATAGTAAACTTTGTTCCCCACAAAAAAAATTTTCAATGATGTACCGCCCAAAAGCAAGCCAGCGCCTCCCTTTCAATGACTGAGTAGTTACATTCTGACTCACTCAAGGTGCGGGATGCAAAAGCTATGACTCTTTGTTCCCCTTCTCCTTTTTGGGATAACATAGCCCCCAATCCCTTGCTTGATGCATCCGTGGTCAAATGGTTCTCCTTTTGGGATCAAACTACCCCAGTGCTGGTGAATCCAAAATGCTTTGTTTTATCACTTCAACCATTTCGCTGTGTTCTTTCTCCCAAACAAATGCAGTGCTTTTCCTTAGGAGGTCACGTAAACCAACACACAAATCCGCAAAATTTTTGACAAATTTAGACATGTACTCCACCAACCCCAGGAAAGATTTTCGCTCCTCCTTGTTTGATGGATGCGGGGCATCCCTGACTGCCTGAATTAAGCTGTGCTTGGGTCTAAACCCATCTTTGGAGATGGTGTGCCCCAAATAGTCGACTGACGTGACCTTAATCTTACACTTGTCTAGCTGTACCGTTAACCCTGCATCAGATAATCTACGACACACTGCATTGAGGGTGACATCATGTTCTTCCTTTGTCTCCCCATACATTAGAATGTCGTCCTGGAAACAGAGAGTGTTCTTGACACCCTTAAGCACCTGCTGCATTATTTTTTGAAAAACTAAGGCCGCTGAGGCGAGCCCAAACGGCATCCTTGCAAACATAAATGCCCCGAAAGGCGAAGTGAATGCTGTCAACGGTCTCGACTCAGGATGCAGCTCCACTTGATGGTAGGCCCTGGACAGATCGATTACTGAAAAAAACAAGCCTTGCCCATGGTACTTATCATCTCATTTATATTGGGGAGAGGAAATCTCTCTACCCAAATATTCTCATTTAAGTAACGAAGGTCCACACATAGACGAATACCTTTACCATTACCCTTAGATGCCAAAACCAAAGACGCAAGCCATTCTGTTGCTTCAATGGGTTGTATGACTCCTATCTCACACAGTTTATCTAACTCCATCTTAAGTGTCTCTCTAAGGTGAAAAGGTACTGACCGTGTTATGTGAACCACAGGTTTGGCACCGTGTCTGATTTTAATTTTATGCTGGAAATCCCGTAACTTGCCCAGATTCTCAGTGAAAAGTTCAGGGAACGTATCCTGTAGATCTCTCTCGCTACTGGATCTGTCAACAATAATGACCTGGTTCTCTTTATTGGGATCTAAAATAATTCCCAGCTCTCTTTGATGTTGCCATCCAAGAAGATTGGCACCTCTCTCTACGATGTACACATTCCCCACTGTGGTCCTTCCTCTGAAATCAATTTGACTACTCAACATGCCAACCAGGGGAATGGGATCTCTCGTGTATCCTTCTGGTGTGATATCGGGCGACTCTAATTCTTCTCTGGACCCGCCCAGTGACTCCTCAAAATCATGCACATTTACTAACGTGAAAGGAGAACACGAATCTGCAAAAACTTCCAGCGGTTTGCTATTGAATTGTACAACACATTTAGGATAGTTTTGTTTCCCACCCGCAGCAGTACTTCTTACTTGGAAACATACTTTGCATGAGATTCCTCGCAAGTACTAACCACACTAACAGTGTTGCTTACCCCTTCTCTGCACACCCTTGCTAGATGTCCCCTCCTGTTACATTTTTGACATAAGACGCCTCTAGCTGTACAAATCGGGTTATTC
Source organism: Triturus cristatus (assembly GCF_964204655.1). Lineage (NCBI taxonomy): Eukaryota > Metazoa > Chordata > Amphibia > Caudata > Salamandridae > Triturus > Triturus cristatus. The sequence goes on from NC_140588.1 coordinate 926,356,581, forward strand.
GCAAGATGGTTGCTACTGCCACATCTAAAATATTTTAAATTATGCATTTCCTTGTTTGATTAATGGACTTGAACATCTTTATTGCTCCATTTGTCTGATAACTTAAGTACATCCTTACTCTGCTCCTCCACTTGTACTGATGCTACTATTTCATCTCTAACTTTCATTTCTTTTACACATTTCGCGGTATGTTCAAAGGATTGAGCAATCGCCACTGCATCCTTCAAGGTAGGACTTTTTGCCAGAAGTTTTTCTTGTACCCTGCTATTGTTTGTACACCTAACTAATTGGTCTCGTATGAGTGAGTCATTTAGATCCCCAAACTCACACAGCTGAGTAAGACCCCTTAGAGCTGCAATGTAGTTACTGATCGACTCACACTTCCCTTGCAGCCTGCTGAAAAACTTATGACGTTCCAGAACTACGTTGATCTTATCTCCAAAGCTTCATCAATGTGACATCAAATACATCACACTCATCCTCATCTTCCAATTCAGGTTCAGGGAGAGTTTCGTATACTTTGCGCCCATGAACGCCCCAATTATGCAGGAGAATATGCTGTTTCCGCAATGCTGAGAACTTCTCACCACCCATGGCAATTAAATACGATTCAAAAAGCTTAGCCCAATCTTTCCAGTGAATTTCTGGATCCCCTCAGTCATTTAAAAAAGACGGGGGTTGACTCATGCCTGGTGTGCCCATCGTAAATAGACTGCGTAAAAGTTTCACAGTAAAAGAAAGCACTCTCCCTAAACACACTGCACAGGCGCAGAACTGCAAAACCCTCCTGGAATACCCCAGATAGCTCACTGACACGTCTCCACGTGGAAGTCCACAAAATTCACTTAAAAAAAACGCTATCCCACAATTATGCTCAGAATAAGTGGCCCAGGATGTCCCCCAACATTAATTTTACATAGCTGCGCCAAATCTTGTCATGTCCCCAGCATCGATTGGTGCCCCGACTGTCTCCTTCACTGTAACACCAGAATAGTAGCGTGAACTCTCCTCAGTACACACACTACCGCTCTGATGCAGCTGAGATGTCAGGTACAGGCTTTCCACAGGATTCGCGCCGAGTAGACTCACTGTACCGCCACTGCATACGACGCGTTCATTCCTCTTGTGAAGTATGCGTTTGACGGCCCACACACGGCTGGAGCGCCGGCCCCCAGGATGCGCTCGAACTTCCCTCGTAGCAGCACGACCCTCAGAAGCTGGCGCGCCGGCCCTTCTGAGATGAAATTGCCTCATCAACTGGAGCGCCGGACCCCCAGGATGCAACTTCCCTCGTAGCAGCACGGCCCTCAGAAGCTGGCGCGCCGGCCCTTCTGAGAGGAAATTGCCTCACAGGGCGTCCGCCTTTGACAGAAACACCAGCCCACAGCAGCGGATACCAACTGGAACACGGCTGCGCACCCTGCACTCTCCACAGAACGCAGCTAGCCTCTGACTGGGACCTGGCTGCACTTACACATTCAGGGACCACTCGGCCTCCTCAGAAGCTTCCGTTACAATCAGGGAGGGTCCGACTGCGATTTCTCCTCACTCCACCGTCCTCCGGTATCAGCTGACTGGAATGTGGCCAATGTGCATTCCACCTCCACTTGAGCAAGGATGACTCCACAGGCAACGGTCATCCACCACGATTGGGATATGCGTACAGGATCTCCTTACGTCCGCAAGTTCCCAAAAAATTCCAAAAGCCTCAAATTACACCAGGTGCTTGCCTGGACTAAACGAGAAGGCTCGCAGCACAGCACCCAAGATGCGTGATAACAAGATGGTCACAGAAGAGAAATTTCCTGACGTTGAGCCACAATCTGTCTTCTGCTCAGAGAGAATACACAGAGGGGAGATGGCCAGCTGCCCCCTTCACAGCTCGTCGCCAGTGTTGAATTCAAAAGAAACTGCAACTCGAGTTAGGTAAGTCCAAAAGTCTTTATTCTGGCCATCCGCTCTCACAACAATGAAAGCATCAGCATTAACATTCTAAGTTCAACTCCCCAGGGTCGTACCATTTGCAGGACAGGGAGGGGGAGGTGGAACATACCAACCCAGGACACTTATACTAAGATTGCAACAGAACTGTTTGGTCCCACGTTGGGGAAAACCACGGCAAGTGATTCTAACTACGACCCCAGCTGTGAAGTGTGCAGGAGTAAAGAACTGGATCCATGCCAGTCATACTTTGCGAATTCCAAACCCAGTGGATAACAAGGAAGGAGAATACTTTGAAGAGTCAGAAACTAGTTCTGAATCGGATACTGAGGACATCAGAACAAGACAACATTCTGAAAGGGGGGAGTCAGAACCAAATTTGACCATTGCCCCAGAGGACATTCCATTGAGAAGAAAGTTGCAGATCTCTGACACCAGCTCAGATTCAGAAACTGAACAAGCACAAGTACATACTGAACAAGAGAAAAGCAGTGAAGAGACAATTAAAGACATTTTCGATAAGGAAGTCCCTGATGAAAAGTTGAGAGAAATTCCACCTGAAGTAACAAAAGCAGATGGTCAGGTGCCAGATATAGAGAGTGAGGGAAAGATTTTTGCGGAAGACCTCAGAGGAGTTGTAGGGAATTCAAACATCCAGTTAGAGGAAGGGACAGTTAGTCAGCAGGAAGATTGTGTGCAAGAAACACGAGGAGGGACAGAAGTAGGGGAAATTGAAAAAGTGGTGGAAAGAAAAACAGTTGAAGGTAAGAGTCAAGTTGAATCAGAATCAGAAGACAGTGATGAAGAGGTACCTGAAGGTCGGGTTTTGAGGAAAAGAGCATGGAGAGCTGAGAAGAATGATAAAGGAAATACATTGAAAAGATCAGCAAAAGATGAAATTTGGCCAAACAAGTTCTGTATCAAGATTGTGAAAGGTAAGTGAAAGACGATCAAATGCCAAACTGAAAAGACCAAAAGTGATACTAATGGAAAGACAATAAATAGCTGCAAAAGACATAACCGATAGAACCAAGTAGGTGCTTAGAGCCTTGGGTTAGACAAAACTAGTTGTGAAGTAGAAGAGGCTAAGTCAAAAGACACTGATCATTTTTCAAAATGGCAAACACAGAAAGTAGAAAACCTAAATGTGCATTTCTTAGAAGATGGTTCAAAATGTGTTGTTGTTGTACAGGATTACTAATGCTTCTGTGGAGTGCGTTAGCGCTAATGGTTTCATTTAAGGTTACACTAGAAACTATGGAAGGACATAGTAAAAATAAAACTAATGTAGAAAAGATTCAGGTTGTATATCTGACTAAAATAGATAGAAATTACTGACATAAAGACAGGTCGATAAATGATTTCTCTAACAATGTATTTTCAAAATAATTGTATGAATATGTAAAGACAATGGACGTGAGGGACTGCTACGTCTGCATGCAGTTACCTGCATCTGTGTCTGAGGGAGTGACCTATCATCACCTCCCAGTAACGTATGGAATAATATGTAGTGTAATAGCAAGTTTGTTTTTACAAAATAGGGAAATTAGAATGTTATTTTTCAGATGTAGATAACATATTTTCACAAGTATCTGTAATTAACAAATTAAATAAAGTAAAACCAGCAAAGGTATTAGGTGAATTTTTCTTAGAAACTAAAGAACTAACAATAGAATCTATATTTAGAAATAATTTAACTTGTAGTTTAAAGAAGGAGGAAAAGGTGTTCTTGGATATGGTTGAAGAAAGGAGATTGAAAATGCAAAAGAAAGCACCTGAGGGAAGAGAGGAAAAGACAGACTGAGATGTGGAAAAGGAAAAACATTTGAAAGGAGAAGCTGGTCCAACAATGGCTTTAGATTGGCCTCAGAATGGGAAGTTGTGTATTAGAAGGAATCAAACTGCATATGATAATTATTTTGTAGGTAACAGTGATTGCCATGATACATATCGAATCATGGGTGGATGGGGATTTAAAGGAGGAAATGATCCAGTTTTTCCTGGATTATATTTTATCTGCGGTAACAAAGCATATTATCGATTACCAGACCACTGGTTTGGCACATGTTACGTGGGCCTGGATTTCCCAAAGATATTTCATATGGGAAGAGGAAGAGATGGTGTACATGAGTTAGGTAGACAACTAACACGTAGAAAGAGAGAATCTTGGTCAGAAATTGTGGGAGACATTTTTGGTGCATTGATACCAGCAGTGGGAATATCTCTGAATGCACATAAAATTAGAAAATTATCAACAGTAGTGGATCGCTTGTGAACAAGCACCACTGGAGGATTTTTATTGGTAAATACAGAAATGGTAGCCATGCGTGCCATGGTAATGCAAAATCGACTTGCCCTTGATATAATTTTGGCAAAAGAGGGCGGAGTCTGTGGAATGCTGAAAGTTCAACATTGTTGTACTTACATTCCTGATGAAAGTCAAGATCTAAAGTCATACATTAGAAATATAACTGATTTGCATGAGGAAATTGCACCACTGGAGGTTGAAGGTGTTTGGGAAAAGATTGGAAAGAAATTATCTTCCATTAAAGATTTTCTATTAAAATTAGGTAGTACATTTATAAGTCAAATCTTATTTCCACTAACCTGTGTAATTTTTCTAGTATTAGTTTTAAGACTAGGGTGTTTATGTTGCAAAAGAAAGAAAATACAGAAAAATTTAAAAAGAGAAACTTTGAAAAAAGAAAGAGAATAAAAGACGAGAAAAAGAATTTGAAGAAGTAGAATTAGAAGAAATGAAAGATAGTATGTATAGAAAAGCGAGAGGAGAAGAAATTGGGGAAACAGAGATGTGAACTAAAAGTCAATGAATTCATTTTCTTTTTATATAAAATGTACAACATTTTAGGTATTGTGGTGATAAAATCACCAAAGGGGGGATTGATGGAGGAGGTAGTGCAAAATGTTTTATACCTCCTCTATTTTTGCATGAAATATTAACTATAATATTATTAAACGAGTGTTGCATGAACAATAATCAACATCATTAATACTTAAAATACATGTGGGATTTGCATTTTTCATGGCTAAATAACCTTTATAACTAAAATCATTACGCATATTAATAATAGTATATGTGGTAATAGAATACTGCATGATATATGTTGCTTTGTGATGTTGCACCCTAGAGGAGGATCGAAAAAGGTGAATATAATGGCTTTAAATGTCGCTATTTGCTAGATATATACAAATACATAGAAGGATTAGTAAGCGGTTAACATTAGAATCACCATTTCTATGTATTAATTACTCTTTTGTGTTTGTTTCGCTTAAGTTGGCATCTGGGCCTAAATTCAAAATGGCCACTGTCACCACACGCCGAAGTGGCCACTGTCTCGTGAGGCACGGAATCAATTGCGCATGTGCGAGTGTGTATCCGGAACCTCTTGGCGACCTTTGTACAACATGTCCCCGGTCAAGGGTTTGGAACGGGACATTCGCCAAGACAGGAGAACAATCAATCTTACAGAAAACCGGAACAAGCCGAATCTTCACTGACAAATGACCTCACCCCTCGAACTGTACTGAAAATCTGGAATAAAAAATCATACGTTCCCAACCAGCCAATCACGACTGTCCTAAAGCTAAAAATTGTATCTTCTTCAACTTGCTTTGATTATAAAAGAATGGTAGAATAGGAGGGAGTTGGTTGGTTGGTTCGTTGGGTTGGCGTTGTCGGTGTCATAGTTGTTGTCGTGGTCATCGTCGTGACGCCTTTTTCTGAAGATCCAGATGTGGCCTGACCGTTTGATGACAGCAAACTTTTCCTAAATCTACGAACTATGATAGATGCTTGCACGATTTCTGGTCCTTTGAGACTTTGGGACTGTAACGTGCTGAGCAAAGAACTTTGAGCTTTGGCCTGCTTTTCGGACAATTTTACGACAAAATTTGGTTATGCAGAGCCAATGATTTAGAGGACTTCAATTAGGTAAATATGATGTTCTGCGATTTATTTGAATTGATCTAAAAATTCTAAAACTTTGACGAGATAAATGCAAATATAAATCATTATGAAAATTTAGATAAACAAATATTGATTAACAAGAAATATGAGTTTGTGGTTTTTCATTAAGAAAGTTAAGGATTCTGAGTCTTAAAATGTGTTTTAGCTGGGTCTAAATCACCATCAACCAATGCAACTAATTTGGTCCATTCGACCAAGTGGGAGGAGTGCCTTGATGTTGAGCATTAAGGTTCTATTGGTGAAGGATGTTAATGTATATTTTGTAAAATAACTTTTCTCTCCCTATAGGTTATAAGGTGTTCCCCCCACATGTCCAGCGCTTGAATTACTCATCCCTTCTGTGTGTGCAGACTCGTGAGGGAGACGTGTGAGTGTTGGTGTTATGGGCCCCACCAATGACTGCGTGTGTGAATGAGCTAGTGTGACATCGGGTCTGCGACGCAGGGAGGGTATCGGTACATGTTATTCCTCATTCTTCCCGGTCTCGCGCTGGATCATCAGTATCAGCACATTTTTTCCATTTAAACTGCTGATTGAATTGAATCGGGGCTATGTGTGAGTCCTAAAGGCACAAGTCGTAGGCATTGAATTACATTAAAAGCCATTTAGGAAAACCCATACAGGAAAATCCATACAATATAAGTTTCAAAGTTCAAACCATGAAAAGGTTTATATAAAATTAAGAATCAATACAAAAGGCAATGGAGACAATTCAAATGAATGAGAAGATAACATAATGTTAACTTCTTCCCAAAAGTATAGGATCAATAGGAAGACTGGTATGGAGACTACCATCAAGAAGACCAGGGGAAAGACCTGAGATTTTTGAAGTACAGAGTAAATAGACTAACATGCTATTTAATGAAAGCTAAGAAGGTCTGCTTCTAAGGAAAAGAGAAAAAAAATTGGCAAACATCCCATAAACAACTCTACGTATACGTTCCAGAAGCAGAGAATCAAGCTCTAAGATCATTGATACTCAAAGTACGGAACGTGGGGCGCATGCAGCGCTCCTGACCTTTACATGCAGCCCTCTAGTGTACTGCTGTTTACTAGAGAGATGCTAACAATAAAAAGATGTTAAATAAACAAGCAACCATTTATTTAAAGGTTAATTGGTGTTAAAGAAAAGACGTAACCATTGAGTCCTGCACCACTTAACTTTAGGAACACCTTCATTTTTAAAGCCATCTTGCAGCTAAAATGTAAAAATATGATGAAGTTTTTTCAAACTGTAAAAAGTGTATTTAATTAACATGCAGAACCTTTTCACATTAGCACAACAGATTATATCAGTACATTGAGAAGTATTATTTTAAAAGCAAATTTAGAAATATTTATTCTTTCCCCCCAACCTGACAACAATGCCAATAGTAAATATGAAGCAAATACCAGGGTGAACACTCCCACCCTCTGATCTAGTCTAATAAAGTTCCACCTACAAGTAGAAACGCCCCGTGAAGGCGAGATACGAGGTCAGAAACCAAGCAGGTCCTGGAGAAAAATAAACCACGCCTCTTTTTCTTTGCATTTCAGTCCACCAACACTATTGGGCCAAAAGAACATAGATGCAGCACTTGACATCTTTGAGAAATCAATCACACAAGCCCTAGATAAAATAGCACCAGTATCAAAAGTCAGCAGCAAAGTTAAGTACAAAGTAAAAACTTCACCTTGGTTTACTGACTGAAAAGCAGCAAGTAGGAAAACCGAGCGTAAATGGAGAGCAACAAAAACTATGGAGGACAGACTAGCCTATAAAAGAACTCACAGGTAATACTTACTTGACATCAAGGAAGCCAGGAAAACTCATATCATCAATAGAATCGAAAATGCAGCAAATTCTCACAAGGAAGTATGTAGACTCCTAAAAGAATTCATAAACCCCTCATCTTGTCAGACCGTCATTTTTGCTTCACAAGATATGGTAGAAAAACTGTCCATCTTTTTCGAGGAAAAAGTTGATAAAATATATAAAACCTTTCCCAAAAGCAGGGCAGGAGTAAACGTAGAGGGCGGCAACATGGAAAACACCCACACGGCAATGCTAGATGATTTCATTGTAGTAACCCAGGAACCGTACTAAACTGGACTAGATCAGGATCATCCGAAGATCTAGCACCACCCTACATTCTGTCTATCCTATCCCCAGCCCTACTTAACAGACCTTCTGAACATGTCTTCAAACATGGAGACTGTCCCAACAAAATGGAAATCAGCAAGGGTTAAACCAATCCTTAAAAAGCCAATGACTGATCCAAACTAATTAGGTAACTTTTGTCCAATCTGCGTGCTTCCATACTTTTGGAAGGTAATGGAATCATTGGTCAACAAACAACTCACAGCATATTTAGAAAGTTGTCAACTGTTTGACCCCCGAGTCAGGTTTTTGGGCAGCATATAGCACCAAAACCACTCTTGTTGAAGTAGTAGACAACATAAGATGCCCCCTAGATGAGGGACATGCATCAATGCTGATCTTGTTAGATTTATCAGCCGCCTTCGACACCATCTCCCATACAATCCTAACACAGAGGGTATAGGAAATTGGGGTCAGAGGGAAAGCCCTCAACTAGCATGAGAATTAATTGAAGGGAGGAACAATCTCTGTTCAACTAGAATCTTAAGTATCTCGCAGCATAGTTGTCGACAAGGGAGTCCCCCAGGGGTCGACACTCAGCTACTTGCTGTTTAACATCATGTTGCACCGCTGGCAAGGGTTATCAGATCATATGGGTTCGACGTAATCTCGTATGCAGATGATACTGAGTTGGTAATAACCATGGGACCCAATGAAGCTGACACCAAAATAAGATTCAAAAACTGCATGAATCACATCACCATCTGGATGCAGACAAACTGCCTTCAACTTAACACAAGCTAGACCAAGATGACATTATTTGGGAAAGCACAGGAATCCTGATCGAATGACTGGTGGCCGACAAGTCTCGGCCCATGCCCCTCCCCAAAAACAACAGTACGGAATCTTGGCATTATAATTGATAACAAACTGTCTATGAAGGACCAGGTAAACCAGACTTTGGGTACCTGCTATGGCAGTATGCGAACCTTACAAAAAATCTTCCAATGGATTTTATTGGGGCCTAGGAAATCCCTGATACAGGCGTTGATAATCAGTGGCCCGGACTATGGAAACGCCTTAATGGCATCCTTGAATGAGGAACTATATACCAGGCTCCAAGTGGTGCAAAACACCATAGCACGATTGGTATTACACCTTCCACCTCGATCTCCATCTGCCCCTATCTTAAAAAGCTTACACTGGTTACCAATAAGGGAACAAACACTGAATTGGCCCAGCACCCAACCCTCTGTGAACTCCCAACCCCCACTGTGCAAAGCCTTAGGATGTACAAAGCAGGGGTTGACTGCAGAGCCTGGCCTCATGGTCAAGCCCTATACCCAACCCTCGGCTAGCACCCAACCTGCGTAGGACCTTTGGCCATGCGCAGCAAGCATTGGCCGTAGGCCTATGTCCAATCCTCCATGGGCATCTCTCTGCAGGCACCAGAGGACTTCTGCGCACAACAGTTGTCTACCAGAATATTTACTATTTTAGAATTAGGGAGATGTTAAGCGACTGAGAAGATGGGTTTAGGGAGTCAACAGATGTGGAATGGAAATGCTGTACTTATGCAGCTGTATCTCTCTTTAACTGTTTTTAGCCCCTATAAAAATACACTATGCCTCACATTACTAATACAGAATGTTAGCACTCTAGTTGTTCTTTAGAACTCTGTGGTGAAGCTGCAGTTGATCATTAGGGAGCAAACTGATATGGACAAGGAAGGTATTTGAGAACTCTTAGAAAATCTACCCTTAGGTTTCTAGAGCAATAGTCATAATATCTATGACAAAAAACTAATTTCTTATTGTACTGCAGTATCCCCTTTAGGAGTTGCTTTCTGTTTTACAGCTTCGATTACACCAAGATGGTATTCAGGTGTACAACAGTTTTGTCATAGAAACAGAATGATAGTGCTGCAGTTGTTCATTAGAACATTTATTTATTTATTTTATTTTATTTATTTATAAAGTTTTATATAGCGCGAACAAGATCCCAAGGGATATCAGAGCGCTTTACAATCAAACTCGATCTGGAGGCTTATAAAGTAACAACCACAAGATGAAAACACAAATGAATCGTAAAGTGCATAAAAGTTCACATATAAGTTATGTTAAACAGAAGACAGTGTACACAGTATGTCAAAAAAAGAAAAAAAAAAAAGTATAGTAGTAAATGGAGAAACAAAGGAAGTAAGAACAATGTCAACGGGCCAGGGGGTTAGCCCAATTACTGAAGGAGTTTATTCATCAGGAATCTTTTGACTTCCAGTTTGAACACCGTTGTTCTGGTGATTCTACGTATTTCTGGAGGAAGAGAGTTCCACATCTTTGGAGCCGCGCCGGAGAAGGCTCTGTTAGAGGTTCTCTTTTTGTTCAGGATAGGTGGTTTCAAGAGTAAGGTAGTAGCACTTCTAGAGGCTCTTACACCACAAGATGGTTCAAGTTTTTACGCCAGATACCTGGGCGTCTTGAAGTGGATAGCTTTGTGCGTCATCGTGGCAATTTTTAGCTGGATTCGTGCTTCATAGGGGAGCCAATTTAGAGTTTTTAGTACTGGCGATATGCGCTCATTGCGTTTGGTGCCTGTAACCAGTCTAGCAGCAGCGTTCAATGAGGCCCTTAGCGGAGCCAGGGTGTATTTGGGCAGGCCACAGAGGGTTGCACTGCCATAATCTAGCCTCGGTAGGACAAGCGCTTGAACCAACTGCTTGAAATCCTTAAGTGGAAGGAAAGGTTTGATGTTTCTGAGTGTCCTTATCAAGTGGTTTGCTCCTTTACAAGTGTTGCTGATATGATTTTTCATATTCAGGTTCTTGTCCATGGTGACTCCTAGCGATTTGGCTGAGTTTACGATGAGCGGAGTGCAATTGAAAGCAGTGAGGTGGCTCAGCCAGAGGTCGAGATTAGGGGTGTGATTCTGAGGGGAGACAAGCAAGAATTCAGTTTTTGAGGTGTTGAGCAGGAGATGGTTCTCAATTAACCAGTTTTGAGTATACGTTAGGATGGAGTTGAGTGATATGAGGTTTTCCGGGGATGAGATTTTCAAGTAGAGTTGCGTGTCGTCGGCATACATGTGGAAATGAATATCCATGGAGTTGAGTGCGTTAGCTAATGGTTCCAAGAAAAGGTTGAAGAGGATAGGAGATAAGGCAGATCCTTGGGGGACCCCCATGAGAACAGGAGAGGGCTGGGAGAGAGAGTGATTTGCCTTGACTCTTTGCGATCTGTGATGGAGGAAGGACGAGAACCACTGTAGCACCTGATCACCAAAGCCCATCCTGTTTTGTAGGATAGCTAAGAGATTGTCATGATTGACCGTGTCAAAAGCAGAGGAAAGGTCAAGGAGGATCAGGAGGCAGGAATCGTTTTGATCGAGAATCTTTTGAATGTCATCCATAACATGAGTGAGGGCCGATTCAGTGCTATGCCCTGTCCGAAAGCCGGATTGATGTTGGTCCAAGAGCTGGTAGTTCTCAATGTGAGCACAGAGTTGGGACTGAACGCATTTTCAAGGAGTTTCGCAAGGGTGGGTATGTTGGAAATAGGTCGGAAATTATTGAGGTCTGACCTATCAGCGTTAGGTTTTTTTAGTATAGGGGATACTTGGGCAGCTTTTAAGCAATCAGGGATTGTCCCTTGTGACAGAGAAGCATTTACAATCCTTGTCCAGGTAGGGAAGAGTGCATTCATGATTTCCTTGAAAATGGATGGGGGTAATGGGCCACTGAAGTGGTTAGAAGGATTGATATTCCGGAGAATCTTTTTGATATCTTGTTCACTGAGCGGGGCAAAGGTGTCCCAGGCCGCATTGTTCTTAGGTATCAGGGGAGTAGAGTTGAGCTTTTCAAAAAGGACAGGTGGAGAGGCTGCCCTGGAGGAGAGGAGTCCGGCATTCTTAGCAGCGAGCTCAGATGAAATGAGTTTAGATTTCTCAATGAAGAAAGAAGCAAGATCGTCACATGAGGGTGGACTGCTTCCAGGTTCAGATAGGTTTGGACCTACAATTGATTGCTGTTTGACCAATTCGAACAGTTTCTTGGGGCGGTTTGACGCTTGATCTAATTGGAGTCTGAACTAGTTAGACTTGGCGTTCCTGATTTGTTTGTAGTAAAGGCTCCTGGCGTCTCTTAGGAGTTTGAGTTGGTGCGAAGAGGGATTCGATCTCCAGGAGCGTTCAACTGCCCTAAGGTTGCGACGTTCCGTGTTTAGGTTTTCATTGTACCACGGTTTGTAAATTTTAGTTGAGGCATTTTTATGTTTGAGTGGAGCAATGTCATTCATGATGTTGGAGATGGTCACATTGTAGGAGTCAGTGAGTAGCTGCACCTCCGTCAGGTCCGCTTGAGAGGAGAGGGTCGATGTACAGAGGGCGGCTAGCTCAACAGGGTTTACTAGTCTGAGGTCCCTTTTCCATATCTTTGATTTCGTTGGTTGGGCCTTCCACAACTGTACCTCTTTGTTGATGTAAAAAAGGATGCAGTGATGGTCTGACCAGTCACATGGAGTAATAGAATCCAAGGAGACGGTCTGCCCGTTAGAAATAATGAAGTCAAGAATTTTTCCTTTATTATGGGTTGGTTGGTCAAAATTCTGGGTCAGATCATGATCAATTAGAAAGGCTTTAAGGCTTGAAACTGCAGGGTCTATGGAGTTAGCCCAGTGCAGATTAAAGTCACCAAGGAAGATTTGGGACATGGCTGAGTCAACGTTGCTAGAAATGATTTCAAATAATTCCTCAATAAAGGGGAGATTGTCTCCTGGGGGGTGGTAGAAAGTGTGAAGTTTGCAGACCGGTAGGTTCTTACTTGAGATGTTGAGACAGAGATATTCACAGGAGGAGGGCGCAGAGGACTCAACGGGAGAGATCGAAAGTGTGTTTCTATGAATACAGGCTAAGCCCCCGCCCAATTTCCCAGCTCTGTCTAACCTAATAATATCATGAGTGGGAGGTACTAGGATGTCAAGAATCGGAGTGGAAGCGGGATTTAACCAAGTTTCAGTGAGGATGATAATGTCTATGTCCAAGTGTTGTATGAGATCGAAGATATCAGTGGCGTGTTTACTGTGGTGAAGCTGCAGGGGAACACTGGGGAATCAACTGACAGACTGCTGCTGGTGTTGGAAGTACTTTTCACTCAGCATACCAGACTTTTTTTCTGACATTGATCGATCGATATTTAGGAATTTATAGAAAATTTACAAATGTTACCTTTCTAGAGCACTAACCATAATTTCTATGACAAAAAGAAACCTCTCATTATATTGATTTACTGCAGTATCCTCTCTAGGAAGTGCTCACAATTTTACTGCTTTGATTCGATCAAGATGTTTTTCATTTGTCCCACATACACAAATACAGAATGTTGGAGCTCTAATTCTTCCTTAGAACACTGTGTGAAGCTGCAGTATTGTATGGTATTGTAATTGCATTTATTATAGCGCTTACTAACCCTGACGAGGTGTCGAAGCGTTTTCTCGGCAAGTAACACGCTACTCTGGATCCCATAAAGGATCAGTGGTGAGTTAGTATAGTGAAAATGTGAAATTAATTTGAGTGGTTGGGTATCAACTATGGGCTGCTACTGTTGTTGTACATGTTTTACTCTGAATATCAGACTTTGTTTTCTTATGGCTAAGGAAGATAGTGTGAACTTAGAGAAAACTGATTCTCCTTTTAGCTTCTGAAGCCACTTCCATAATCTTTATGAGAAAATCATGAAAGCAAACTGTCCCTGAGTCCTGTAATGGCTTCCACAACAAATTGTTCATGTAGTGGCCAGCCAATCAGGATTGACCAATTCCCTTTAAAGTGACCAATCAGAGCATACCTGGACGCCAGTGGTCTGGATATCACTAACTTGTTTGGTCGATTGACCCCTTCATACCCATCCCGGTACCTTTTTTAATGAAAATAACTCTTTTTGAGTAAACGTCACAACTGTGCTGAGTGCTACTGGGCGGAGTGAGGCAGCAAGCAAAGTGAGCAAGGAAGTGAGGAGGCAGAGTGCCAGTCACAGGAGGGCCGTGGCAAGATGCTGTAGTATCTGCGATAGAACCCGGGGGCTAGGGCATCGGAGTTGAGCTGAAACATATGGGGCCCCCCTCCAAGGTACATGAAGTGGGCCCCCATGCTCCACCTGGAGCTCTCAGGTCAGGGACCTGCCAGTGCCGTAGGGGGCCCACCACACCGTTGGTGATGCGGGGGCCTTTGTTACACCACTGAGTGGAGCCCTAGCCCCCTCCGGACTGAAGAAAGATAGTTAAACGGTGTTGCAGCAAACCCCAGTAAGCCTATTAGCAAGCCCGCCAGTCACGCTACACCACACATCTCTCACCAGTGCACACTGCCAGTCAGCCCTAGTACTAGCCCCAGCTGAACCTAGGGCCCTTACACCAACTCATCTGTGCTTCTAAACTTATACCAGAATCCCCAAAATCTGCTCCTTCTCCAAGCTACCTCAACTTAAGGAGCTTCAGGCGAAAGGTTGAGCCACTGAGGGCTTGGAGGACTTGGATGTCCTGTCAGCAGCCTGTGGCCCACTTCCTGCTCATACTTCAGTGCCTTCCTACACCTTCTGAAGACACAGGTCCAGATTCGGACCTAGATTTGTTGAGGAGACAAGGGGGGGAGGACAAAAGTACCCAGTGCAAGGGGGGGGGGCTGAGAAAAGGGTAAGGATGAGGTAGTTGAGCGATAGGTGCAGTGCTAAAAGGGTAGACGACCGCTGAGGCGGCCCTCCCAAGTGCGTGTGCGGCTTGCATGCCGGGGTTATGTTTTACTCAACAAAACAAGCACTTACGATCCTCATTGCCCCCGCTTGCCTGCCTCTCTCTCTTGAAACAGCCCCTGAAAAGTCTTAACAGTGCCAGCAACAAGTACTAAACATACCCTAGCTGAGAAGTTGTCTGAGGTCCCAGGTCCCAAGAACCAGGGGAAGAGTCCCAGCCAGGTGAGCTCACGAATCACCGATACAGGGACTAGGACATAGGACAGTCCAATAAACTAGTTAACAGGGTCTGTAATTGCAAAAATGAATAAATATACAATGAGGAACATCACAATAAGTTAACGACTTCAACGACTACAACAAGATAAATAATGTATGAGACAAGGGGGTATTTAAGGGCAAAAAGAGGCTAAGCCTGAGCAACTGAGGCTGATCAACTGTGCAGAGTGTCTGGTGGCACCAAATCTAATGGGTGCCAGGCCCACTGTGCCCTCCCTACATCCCACAAAAATGTCGGGTGTTGCTGTCATCCTTGCCCACCACCCCGAGCATGGAGAATCAATAGAACCAAGAGCTAGCCGCAATCACATCAGTAGGCTCTGCCAAGCGCAAGTTCAACGCAGTCAGTACCAACTTCAGTGCCCTCAATGGACTCCATGAGCTATGCCATGAACTAGCCAAAGTTTTCACAAATTGTGTCTATGCACTTAGGCCTTTTAAAAAAAATCAAGTACAATAAAAGATCTTTAAAGGCTGCCCTGAAAACTTCAATTAGTGGCTCAACCCATACGGAACTCTAGGAGCCCTGGTCAAACAGACACTATAACCAACTACTATAGCAACAACCATGCCATTACACTTGCTAACTTACAGGAAGGGCTCTGTGCTCTTTCATTGGCATTGCTGCTTAGGCCACCTGATAGTACCTGATGCACTAAGTGCACAGAAATCAGAAGTTGCCCTTGGAGTCCCGCAGGCTACTTCATCAACATCATCACTAGACCCAAAGATACTAAACAAAGCAATAGGAAAGGACCTGTAAGACCAGGTATTCCTACAATTACCTCCAAGAACATCACCCCGTCATAAGTCTGGTCCCGACTGGGCCACATCCAAGTCCCTGGAATCCTTAGGATCTATCACTAAAGCCATCAAATTTGGGAAACTTGCAAAGTTTCTTTCTTCGCAGTCTTCAGGCCAAGCTAATCCTACTGTCTCAATCGCCAGCTCGATCTCTAACCTAATTGGTATGAATAATGCATCAATAAGCCCACATTCAGAATCTTTGGAAGTGTCTGCTTTTCAAATGCCATTGTCCCCAACTTCCCTAGTTGATAATGATTTCCACATCTCCAATTCACAGCGCCTGGACTCATTTATTCTACCTAGCACTGAGTTTCCTATACTAGGTGTTCCATGCAGCATCAGGGTCGATTCACGTCTGGACAGCATAGCATCTGATGATTTTGATTCATTCAACAAATTTCAACAGTTATACACAAGCGATGAAACAGGCATTCAGGCATTCAGTTTATGGTCCAAGATCAAGATGAGCTCTCAATGGACCAACCAATATTGAGCATCATGAAGTTTATGTGCAAAACCTTGGATACAACTGCAAATGCAATCATGATGCAGTCCTCAAAACTTGACGTTCAATTGGAACTTACCGAGCAATTTGCACCTATCATAGAGAAAATTGATCATAAGATGGCAATAATTGAAGATGTTGTAAGGGGAAATCTGTGGACACAACCCACTGAAAAGTCGCTAGAAAATCAAAGCTGTGTCCCTTTGCTGGAAAAGTTGTTCAAAGTTCGAATGGTTGTAAACTACATCATAGAAGACACTTGACAAACGTGACCAACACTCAGCCTGCCAGCCAAGAACCAGGTTCACTAAGCCCTACAACAGTCATCCCACAGATAGCCGACCTAATCAAAAGTCAGTGGTCCAGCCACATTGAAAAGTCGCTAGAAAATCAAAGCTGTGTCCCTTTGCTGGAAAAGTTGTTCAAAGTTCGAATGGTTGTAAACTACATCATAGAAGACACTTGACAAACGTGACCAACACTCAGCCTGCCAGCCAAGAACCAGGTTCACTAAGCCCTACAACAGTCATCCCACAGATAGCCGACCTAATCAAAAGTCAGTGGTCCAGCCACATTGTCACATTAGTACAGGGGACCCCATAAAAGCCTCATGCAAGTTCCATACATCCATTATAGACACATCACCCGCTCCTGATAAAAAGGTTTAATGGAAGAGGAATAAACTAAAGCCAAAGTGTCTAGAAGCAAATCCAAATTTGGTGCTCTAAAAAAAAATCTAAGCACCTCCGTTACCCTTCACATTCTCTGCATTCTCCTCCAACCTCCTGCACAACCACTGGCAGATTTAAAAAGCCAAGAAACTGGTGGGGGTATAAAAAGCCTCCCACAACCTAATAAAAGGTGTTTATGAAGATTTTGAAATCAAAACCCAGGATTGCTGTGCAGCAAAGCCTATATCCTCCATTCGCATATACAAACAGGATTCAGGCTTATCCCCTTATCAAACCAGGAAATCAGCAATGGAGACAAGACACCAAAACAAAAGATATATAGTTGTCACTTCATACTGAGTGCATGCACTACAAAACTGATTTAATACCTGAGACCCAGGAAATCATGCCCAACATGTAGGAAGCTGCCTCTATATATACTATACCAAGGTAAGGTATAGTGTGCACAAAGTCCAGTGGAAGGTAAAACTAGATACTACCTCACTCTATTTGTGGTAGTGTGGGCAAGCAGTAAGGCTTTATCAGAGGGTAGTGTTAACCATTTATTGTACACACTCAGGCAAGACATTATGTCACACACTCAAAGACTGAACTCAGACAAATTTGTTTGTATAAAAATATTATTTAGTTTGTATTTTATTTTCTACAACCAAGAAAGTATAATAACACTTTGCAAGAATAATGCAGTTAAGTACAGTTGTATGCAGGTTAAAATTCAGTTGGTTGATTTACAGGTAAGCCAACAGTCAAAAATACTTTTCAGTTACTTTGTAGATCACTGTGTACGTTACTTCTTGGATTACTTTTTAAGTTACTTTTGCTAATCAGTGTGATATGTCTAACTATAATACTGGGACATTCCCTAGATAAAAGGTCAGTTTTAACATAGACAGTTTCTTAGTCCACACTTAAAAGATTTTCCACAGTAAAGCAGTCAATGCAGTCCTGTTGGAGAAAAAAGTGTTATCGGTTTAACGGTAAGTACTTAGGTTTTGGAGTTGGTATTCTGGGGTTAGAACCAGGGTTCCCCCAGGGTCAAGGATACACCCTCAAAGCACCCTCAGTGACACCAGTGCGGCCGGTTGCAGAGTGCTGAGGCCCAATGTTATCCAATGGGGCATTGGGGGCCTCCGGTTGGTGGCTGCTCACGAGCAGGCCATAAGGTTGTGGGAGCAAAGCACCTGGTGTTAGGCTGAAGGCAAAGTGGAATCCGATTTAGCACACAAGGTGCACAGTGGCACGGGGCAGCCGGGTGCAGAGTGCTGTTTTGACGTCTGGTGCCCTGTTGATTTCAATGGGGATTCTCTGGTTGCAACAAACACTGCAGGCTCGGGACAAACATCTTCTGGAGGCAACCACTAGTTGGAGAGGTACGTTGGGATGCCTGGGGATGCTTAAACGCTGTTGGTTGGGCCACCCAAGGCCGTAGGACATCAGGTGCAGGGGCGTCTTTTGGCGTCTGGTTTCTCTTACCGGCTCCGGTCGCGGTCGGAGGAATCCTCCGCAAAGGAGCTGTAGGCGTTGGTTGGAGACTTGAGGCAGGTCAGGGATCACCAGATCCCAGGTCAGGATTGCTGGGGAGACCTCCTCGTGGGGTTGGGCCTCTAGAAATCGGTCCGCGGGCTTTGGGTGCAGACTCGCAAATTAGGCTGGAGCCAGAGTCTGTTGGTGAGCAAATCCGGTGTTCACGAGAGACTAAGTCTGGTTTGGGAAGGCAGGGCAGGTCCTCTGGGTTCTTGGGGGCTGCTGGCTACAGGAAACTCTGGGATTTCCCTGTAGCCGGTCGAGGTCGGGACAGGCCGGTAGGGCTGGGGCCCAGTCAGTTGGTGTCCTCTTCCTCTTCTTCAGTACGGTTCTTCGGTCGTTCTTCTTCTTGTTTCTTCTTGTCTGCAGTGGCAAGGTTCAGGGTTGCCCATAAATACTAAATTTAGTGGCGTAACAGGTAGGTACAGGTCAAGACCAATGGGTCCCTTCCTTGGGGTGGGTACACCCTATTATGCCACCTTCCAGCGGGAGGGGGGCATTAACCTCACTATGGTTGGCTGGGCCCCCCCATCTGCAAGATGGCGGGGACTGAGAGGTGTGCTTAACCTCGCCGCCCCCACCTGAGGGGTGGGGTTGGCAAAGGTGGGCACACCTCTCCTCCTAAATTGGTTTTCCTGCCGATTCTCCCGCCTATAGTGGGGTCAGAACCTGTGGTGGCCAGTTGCTGGTAGCAGCAAATGGCTGGGGTAGCTCACAAAGACGGCAAGCCTTTGAAACTTTCCCTTCGTAGACCCTACCCATCCTGGGGGAGGAGGCTTGGCACCTCGTCCCAAGATGTGCTTTGTTTCAGGACCCCGAGAGCGGCATCCAGGGGTCCAGAAACATGTCTGGTGGTAGCAGCTGGCGAGCAACCACTCAGCCAGTACACTGGAGTTACGTCGTTTTTCAGGGGGCATCTCTAAGATGCCCTCTGAGTGCAGTTTTCATTAAATCCCACAGTGGCATCAGTGTGGGTTTAATGTGCTGAGAAGTTTGATACCAAACTTCCCAGTTTTCTGAAAAGCCATTATGATGGTGTGGAGACCACATACTGTTTATGGCATTACTGCACTTACAATGTCTAAGAATTGCCTTAGACACCATAGGGGTACAGGGCTCATGCACCTATACTCTCACCACTGGTATAGTGCCCCCAGCTAGAGGGGTGACTTACCTATGCCAGGGCAGTGGATTGTAGGAATGGCACACAGGGATGTGTGCCATGTTGATTCTTCACTTTGTTCTGCACCAAAACACACATCCAGCAATGGCAGTGTGTGTGTGTGTGTGTGTGTGTAAAGGTACAGGGTCTCTATGGGTGGCACAAAAGGTTATGCAACCCTTAGAGGCCTTTCCTGGTCATAATGCCCTTTGTACCTGTGGTACCTTTTATAAGGGGCTTAAATGTGGCCAGAGAATTGCCAATTGGGTTTTACAACAGTACAGTTTAGGGAAAGGACATATTCCCTGGGTACCTGGTTGGCAGGAATTTAGGGCACTCTCAGTCAAAGTACATTAGCCTTTTGCAAAAAGTGGGGGCAACCATGCAAAAAGGTGTGCTTTCCTACACAAGCTAGAAGAACAAATGAGAAACACAAATTATTCAGGTGAACCACAAACCCCTCACAGTGTCGCAATCAGCAAAAGTGTCTGCTGCTCAGAGCCGCTGCTCAGTAATCCCCTTTAACTTTGTTATCTTTATCAAATGTTATGAGGATGGAACAAATTGAATTGAGCATCAAAAAAGCGATTCACGGAAACCCCCTACATCTAACCCTATGCAACCCAACTATCCTACCTACTGGTGTTCTGAATAATGAACACATATACCCTTGGGCAAAATTAACAAACCCGCTGCATGACAAGGTTCAAACATCAACACTGGACACCAGGAGAAAATCCACAAAGTATCCCAGGTTAAGTAACACACAGATAAGCACCGATTGTGACGATTTTCAGGGCGCTATGAGCTCTAGCAAGGAGCAAGCGATGATCATTTTCACTCCTGAGTATATATCGAGAGGGAGCCAAGACTTACTAAATAGGGGCAACATCCTACGTTGCACAAACTAGTTGCCAGGTTTGAAAGACAAACGATCAGCAGACGGTTAGCTTCGTCCATTCAATGAAGCCAAACGGCAGAGAATCCACACATACAGTTTGGTTCAGCACAAAGCGAACTAGTGAAATCCTCTACCATGCTAACTTAATGAAGGTTTGGAGAATTTCAATGTAGCCTCCAAAAATTGAACTATACCCATCCGTCTTCTTAGAGCTACCAAGTGTAAACACTCCAGAAAACCAACAGAAGCCTAGCTGAAGATTCAACCATATCCTGCTAGACGCAGTCAGCTCCCATCAACCCCTCCCCCGGTGAATCAATATGACCGACTTGAAGTTCTGTATAGCGAATAACGCAACTAGTAACCAACAAGCGCTCACGCTCACAGAAGCACAATATAAAACAGCGCTCTAATATATAAAGCGTGATTACGTGCCACCAACAAGGCCATCACTGGCAAACCAAGCAGGAACTCGTCTATAGGATAAACCCAGATTCTTCAACTCAGAAAATGGACCAAAAGAACATCTAAACATTATGAGCTGGAATATAGCAGGCCTAAAATCAAAAATGGTCAACAAGGACTGGCTGTCCTCTTTAAAACAACAGCATATTCATTGCCAGCAAGAGACATGGTCGACTGACATTGTTGATCTTGATGGTTATTCAACTTTTTGTCTACCTACGATTAAGCAACAAAAGGGTAAACCCACATGGGCTTGACTACTTGGATAAAAACAACTTTGCTAGCTAATGTTGAAATAACTCACAGAACATTAAACAAGGACATTCAAAGTATTGACTTAAGAAGCCAGGCAAGCTCACTTGAGATCCTGAATGTCTATTTTCCGCCGGGCGGCTGGGCCGTGTTCTATTAGAAAGTGCCCTCTTTCTGCATGATTACCCCCACATTTTGCTGCATTGCTGATGTGCTTTGACTGAGTGTGCCCTGGGCTCCTGCTAATCAGGTACCCAGGGCCTATGTACTTTCCCTAAAACTGCATTGAAGCCTAAACCCAATTGGCATCTCTAGCCACAGGTCAGCCCCTGGTAAATGGTACCACAGGTACCCATGGTACTGTGACCAGAGAAGGCCTCTAAGGGTTGCAGCACTTATTGTGCCAACCTTAGAGGTCCTGTACCCTTACACACACACACACACACTGGCTTTGCAGGCTGCGTTTTCTGGTGCAGAACAAAGAGTTGACATGGCACACATCTCTGAGGGCCATGCCTACAACCCACTGCCTTGGCATACATCAGTCACCCCTCTAGCTGGGTACACTGTACCAGTGGTGAGGGTACAGGTGCATGAGCCCTCTACCCCTACAGTGTCTAAATCCATTCTTAGACATTGTAAGTGCAGTGCTGCCATTAAGAGTATATGTTGTTGGGCGTTTGTCATTACGAACTCCACAGCACCATAATGGCTACACTGAAAACTGAGAAGTTTGGTATCAAACGTCTCAGCACATTAAACCCACACTGATGCCAGTGTGGGATTTAATGAACAATTCACACAGAGGGCATCTAAGAGATGCCCCCTGAAAACGAACCCAACACCAGTGTCCAGGCTGAGTTGCTGCTTTCAGCTGCCACCACCAGACATGTTTCTGGACCCCTGGGTCGAGAGCCTGCTGCTCTCTGGGGCCTGAAACAACGCACATCCTGGGACGAGGTGCCGAGCCTCTTCCCCCAGGATGGGCAGGGTTCACCAAGGGGAAGCTTCAAAGGCTTGCTGCCTTTGTGAGCTTCCCCAGGCCACTTGCTACTTTCAGCAAATGGCCCCACTGGATCTGACCCCCACTTTGTGCAGGAGAACTGGTGGGAAAAACAAGTGAGGAAGAGAGGTGTGCCCACCTCTGCCAACTCCACCCCTCAGGTGGGGGAGGTGAGGAGAAGCACAACTCCCAGTCCCCGTCATCTTGCAGATGGGGGGACTCAGTCGACCACTGGAGGGTGGAATAATAGGGGGTGTACCCACCCCAGGTGAGGGACCTATTGGTCCCTGCCTTTTACTTACCTGTAACGCCCCTAAATCTAGTACTTAGGGGCACCCCTGAACCTTGCTTCCTCATACAAGAAGAAACTACAAGAAGAAGAAGAAGGATCAAACAGCCGTGCAGCAGCTAACAAGAGGAAGACGCCAACTGACTTGTTCAAAGCCCTACCGGCCTGTCTCCCCCTCAAACCTGCTCCTGCGAAATCCCGGTGTGTCCTGCAGCCAGCAACCTTGAAAACCCTGGATGGCCTGCCTGCCTTCAAGCACAAAGACTTTGTCTCCTGTGAACACCTGATTTGTACATCTGCAACCTCTGGCTCCAGCCGGACACCGCGAATCCACCCCGCTCAACTCCCGCCGTCCACGGCCCGAGTGGGCAAACACCACGAGGAGGTCCCCCCTCCTGACCCAAGATCCGGCGACTCCTGACCTGCCTGCAGCCTAAATCCAGAAGGTTCCCCCCTACCGCGACCAGCAGCAGGTAAGAAGATCCGACCCCAAAAGGCTTCCCTGCACCTGACGCCCCACGGCCTTGGGTGGCCAAACCAACGGTGCCTAACCAACCCCTATTTTCCCAACTTACCTCTCGAAGTGGTGGTCGCACCCAGAAGACCTACGTCCCCAAGCCTGCAGTGCCTTTGCAAACCGGAGGTTCCCCATTGAAAACAACAGGGTGCCTGACGTCGAAACAGCACCCTGCACCCGACCGCCCTAGTGCCACTGAGGGAGCACCTTTGGTGCTACTTTGTTTCCCAATTTGCCCTGAGCTAAAGTCCAGGAGCTTTGCTCCCACAACCAAGTGGCCTGCTTGTCAGCAGCCAACAACTGGAGGCCTCCTATCCCCCATTGGATAACATTGGGCCTCAACACTCTGCACCTGGCCGCCCTAGTGCTGCTGAGGGTGTAACTAGAGTGCATCCTTGACCCTGGGGGACCCCTGAGTCCACCCCCAGAACCTCAACTCCCACTACCAAATACTTACCTCAAAACCGATAACACTATTTTGCTCCATAGGATAACATTGACTCTTTTTCTAAGAAAAGTTTTTAAATGTGGGGTTTGAAAACCTAAAGAAATTCTTTAAAATGTTACTTTTTAACAAAAACGACTTTACTTACCTATCTACAGGAAATGTCCCAGAGTAGTATCCAGGTATACCACTCTGAGTAAGAAAAGTAATCGAAAAGTAACTTACCTGTAATCTTACTGAAAATCCCATTCGTTCGTTCAAAAGCTTTTATTCGATTTGTACATACAAATCATACAAGCAAAAACACAATTAAAATATTAAAATCACCAAATAATCTTTCCTGAAAAATGGAAAAAGCTAAAGTGCAGCAAGTGAAAAGTAATCATGCCTCTATAGATCAACATGTTTTTATAAAATACACGACGTTCTTACATAGACTAACTGGGAGTCAGTAGAAATTACTTACTAGGCCTTTACTGGGAACTGTATATTAAAATTATTAAATAATCATTCTATACTGTGGGGCACTGCATAAATACCTTAATACAGACATTGATATAAAATTCAAAGAGAAATAAAACATATGTATACAGACAGGGATAATAACATTAATTTCATCATGAATAAACCCTGGCAGCTGTATAACACAAGTACAGACAGGTCAGTAAACAACATTAAAGTACAATACTTTTCCTGGCAGCTGTACATTTTAAAATAAAAGTAGCCAAGAAGAAACAAATCTCCTCGTTCACTAGTAAAGATAAAAATATCAATGCTGTTTGTGTGGTACAGATGTTGTATTTAATAAAAATTGGTTTAAGGTATTTAAGCCTAAAATACTGATAAAATTTACAAAAAAGTAAAAAATGGCAACTACTCTGACGAGAAGTACCGTCACACGGACAAGGTGTGTTTAAACTAGTCTTTGTGTTTGGAAAAGCAACCAAGTGGTGTACTATACCCAATCTGACCCGTGTTAATACATACTGGTGGGAAGGGCGGGTCACAAATACAAGATAGGATTGTAGTCCAGAAGCTAAATTTAGATCTTTGTAAAATTTCAAAGTAGCAAGATTTCCAACAGCTTTGTCTCGCTCAGCCTTACGAAAATTAAGGAACGTTATCTTAATTTCTTTTTTTGAAATGGATACAACCTTTTCCGGCTCACGGAACACATTAATGTTGAACAAAAGTAGATACCAATGATGGATGTATCTTAACCATAATACCCGTGAGGAATGATCCAAACCTATACAGTCAAGGATAATATCCTGAGTGAATCGGGTCTCCGGTTTAGCCCAAATAGATCGCCACAATAAAAGTGGCCGAACTGCTGCTAAGTCAGAGATGTACTCGATCCCAACTTCGTCATGGATCAACTGTATGGAGGCGGAAGGAGGAACACATAATAACCTCCTTAAGAACTTGTTTTCCTCCTTCTGCAGGGAAATACCCTCACAGTGACCCCATACCCCTGCCCCATACAGAGCAGAGGAAGCACAACATACGTTATATATGTTCATCATATCATAGATACTTCGTGAGCCAAGTTTAGAGGCAAAACGAAAAATACTACTAGTGGACCGTAACATTTTTATTTTTACGGCATCAAATTCCGCATTCCAGGACCCACTGTTACTATATGTTATTCCCAAATAACAAAAAGATTTAACAGAGGTCAGTTTTTCCTTATCTAGAAAGAAAGTATGTTTTACCTGCTTGGCTGCCTGACCACATGACATTACGTATGTCTTAGTTTTATTCACACGAAGCTGCCTAGCTTGTGTAAACTGCGTGAAATTATCAATAAGGCGCTGTAGGCCCAACTGTGTTCGAGATAAAAGAACAGCGTCATCCGCATAAAGTAACAGCGGAACAGGTTTACCACCAATCAGGGGGGCATCAGCTAAAATGTTGGTCAAGGATCGGTCTACACCATTAATAAAAAGGGAAAATAAAAGCGGGGCTAAAACACAACCCTGACGAATGCCCCGAGACACTTTAAAGAACGGGGTACATTCGCCAAGGGTGCCATAGCGGACTTTACATGAAAGTTTTTCGTATAGTCTGGCTAAAAAATACACTATTTCCCTTGGTGCCCCTGCATCAAGCAGAACCTCCCAAAGAATACTATGGTTAACCAAATCAAAAGCGCTGCTCAAATCAGCAAAACATAAAAAGAGGTTGCCACTTTTGGCCACAGTATATTTACTGATTAAAAGGTCTAGATTTACGCATTGGTCCAGTGTACCCAGACCTTTGCGGAAACCGTATTGGACTTTAGTTAAGATGTTAAAATCAGTTGCCCAGTCTTCTAGCCTCTTCAGCAAAATCCTGCTCATCACCTTTACAGAAGCATCCAGTAATGAAATTGGGCGATAATTAGAGGCCTCTGACTTATCGCCCTTCTTATGTAAAGGAATGATGATCGATTGACCCCAGGTAGAAGGGAATTCATTTTCAGCCGCACAATTAAAAATCCTTGTCAAAATGGGAGCCCATAACGCTGTTTCATCTTTATATAAATCCAGCGGGACCCCATCGGGGCCAGGTGCCTTGCCTCCTTTACTCAAAGAAATTGCTTCCTGACATTCTTCCAATGTTATAGCCAACGAAAGGGGCAACCATGGGTTTATATCTGGTGGAGGTAACTCAGAAGTTGGTCCTCCAGGGTTAAATATTTTAGAAAAATGATTAACCCAGTCGCTACAAGCCACGTATGAGGTCAGTTCTGGAACATTTTCTCTACTGAGAAACGGACTATTAATCGTTTCCCAATAGAGTTTACTGTTTTTAGTTTCAGCAGCCTCCCTCAGCTTGTCCCACGCCTCAGACTGTAATACCCTTTTCCTTTTATTAATGGCTAATTTATAACTAGCCCTGAGGTGTTGTATCACATTCTTAACACGAGGTTTGGTGCCTAGCGCATTCTTTAGGTTGCGGAGGGCGACGATACATGTCTTATCAAACCACCCCTGTTTTTGACCACTATTGGCTGCCGGGGTCTTAGTGAAGATACCCTCAATAATGATGTTCAAAGATACAAAACATTCTATTAAACAGCCAGAATCACTGTCATCATCCAGACAATAACTAATTTGATTCTTGCATTGGGTGACAACCTCCTTCTGCTTAACTTTGGAATTTACACCGGTCCATTTAACCCTAAGGCCCTTTGGTCTAGTAGGCACTATATCGGTTGTACATTTACCACCTGAAACTGTTGAGGTGCCATGCCCCAAGAGGGTAACACGTAGGCTATTATGGTCACTGAGACTTTCTTCATTCACATATAAATCAGTGTAGTCTCCACTGCTAGACAACAAGATATGATCAATAAATGAACCTGCATCTCTGCCCGTGAATGTAGGGCATGTTATTGCCCGGTTGTTAACATTGCAGTTTAACAGGGTCATATCTAGCATAGCTAGCATATTATTTAGGGTAGAACCGTAACTGCAGTGTTGGAAATGGGGGGAATCCTCCTTCCCCCCCTGATCTCTCCAATGGCTATTTAATGCTACATCAAAGCCACAGATATTCCCGTTAGATAGATGGCAAGGCTGCAAATTAAAATCCCCAGCCCATACCACCTCAGCCTTTCTTTTCGAGATATCTAGAGCTTTAATGATTTCCTTTTCTAAAGGCAGTAAAATATCCCCCCTGGTTGCGTCAAAAATGTTGTTATAGAAGTTAACAATAACTAAGTCAATGTTCTTTCTGCATTCCACCCTTATAACTTGGCTGTGCGTCCCCACGGTTGTACTATATTTGACCGTACAGTCACGCAGCTTAGTTGACACTAACAATAAAAGGCCTCCCTTAGCCCTACCCGAGCTGGATTTGGTTGCTCTGAGACAAAAAGATACATACCCTTCAATATTAATAGGGTCTGGACACCAAGTTTCCTGTAATAAAATTAAATCAAAACCCTCGCCCAAAAAGCTGGTCCAAAAGGGTGTACCCAATTTACTAGTAAGACCAGCAATATTCCAGGAAATAAGAGAGATTCCTGCTGGTTTCCCAGCATTACCAGCAACAGGTAACTCCTGCTGGTTTACTGGTGATAATAAAGCAGGACCCTCTTCCCGAAGGATGGTAACCGAACTTAGGCTGGGGCTTGCAGTAGTTGTACAGATATCCAGGCTACCCTGATTGCCTATGTGCTGGGAAGGTCTTAATGATGACAATGCAATAGATTCGTGGGGTACAACTGGGGGCTTGGCCGGGGAAAAAGAAGAATACTCCATCTCAAAATTAGGGTTGTTTAGATCCAATGCTTCTAGTGAGCTGAGTCAATCTACCTCATCTAGCACGGCATATCTATTTGGGTGGGCGAATTGTGAGGACATGGGGTCTTGAGAGTGGGGCGGGTCCTGCCACGTTTGTTGCCAAGAATATTTATCCAATTGGGGTGGCTGAAAAGATTGCGGCCATTGGTAAACTGGCTGGGGTAAAGGTGGCGGAAAATGAAAAGGGTGTTGCCAATGGGCTTTTGCTTGATGCATAGGAAAAAGTGGGGCATTTGGGGGCTGCTGCTGTAAATTAACATGATGTGGGAAAAAAGGGGGCGGATAAGGTGGTTGCAACCAAGATTTAGCAGGTTGCTGTGGAAAATATCCAGGTCCACTGTTGCTTTGAAAAGTGGGGCAGGGAGTGTTAGGTCGTACAGACTTTGATAGAAAATAAGACAGGGGAAGTGGGTTAATTTGGGTCGCAGGACCACTGTTGGGTGCATTACACACGTAGCTTGCTGCCCCTACATCCCTAAAATTAACAGTTATTACGTCCCCTACTATTGATTTCTTGCTTCTGCCCACCCAATCCCCTCTACGCACGGTAAGAATTTCACCGTTCATGTTGTTAGGTAGGGGTTTATGTAAATGGAGCCATTGAGCACATTTGTTCCTAAGCTCGGTAAACGATTCTTTTACTCCCTCCTTCAATGGGGGAACCGCCGTCAGCACGACTACAAAAGGGGAAACCTCTGGTGGTAGGTTTATGGACCTAAAACGTGTCTGCTTTAGTTTGGGCCCATCAGGTTTGTTTATAATGGGAGGTGCAGAAGTTGAGTTAGGTTTCCCTGCTACTTCTTTAGCTTGGATAGTGGGGGTAGCAATATTAGCAACAACAGGATGTTGAATCGCCTGGACAGGAGTATTCCCCTTTGTAATCTGAGCAGTTATTGGTTGAGCGGGAATATTCCCTGTTTGCGGCTTAGGGAGTATAACTGGGTTCCCATGGACTGTAGTACCTTGAGCCTTATTTGATACACCTTTGGGGGCCTGAGTGCTCGTTGGACATTCAGGGGTTGATTCTATGGTCCCTTGTGACTGGACAGGCACTTGTACCTGCTTTTTTTGTGGCCATTTGGAGTGTATTAGAGAAGTAAGCCTATCCACTTTAGAAATTAAAGGCTTAATTTGAGCTGCTAAAGTGGCTTCTAGGTCTAGTTGTAAGTCTATTACCATATTTTGCACCCAGCACGGGATACCTGATGTCAATTGTGGGGTAGGGGAGATCAAATTATGATTCCTAGCTGGGGCTTTTACTTTACTTTTGCCCTTCAATATGGCCTTATGGGGGTTAGAAGCCCTTCCCCGTGGAGCAATGGGTACAGAAACTGTTTCCGCATCCTTATGCCCACTCAGACTCGGCTCCACTTTGTCAGGTGACTGACAGATTTCGAGATCTGGTGTAACCTCCAGGTCTTCAAAAGACAGGTCCGAGTATGATGGGGCAACCGATAGATCTACAGTATTCGGTACAGTCGAAACATGATTAGTGGGCAAGGTTATAGATAATGAACAATTATTCACATTCTGCGGAACAGGAGATTTAGCCTTTGCCAAAGGGCCCAGGGATGAACGCCTAGCGTTAGCAAGGTCCATAGAGACTCTTTTTTCCAATAGAACAATACTTTGGTCAATAGTCTCATGTACGCGTGAAATAAAGAGATCAATAGGACCAGTCACCTGAGCTACCGCCGTAGCTTTT
Source organism: Triturus cristatus (assembly GCF_964204655.1). NCBI lineage: Eukaryota > Metazoa > Chordata > Amphibia > Caudata > Salamandridae > Triturus > Triturus cristatus. Next base: position 926,386,164 of record NC_140588.1, read on the forward strand.
TTCGCGCAACTTCGAGTTCTGTTGCGTATGGTCGACATCTTGGGTATTGGTTTTCAGGGGTGAAGTCACAAAAGTTCTGGGCCAGGGCCGTCCTCTGCCGTCCTTGAACGGCCTTAAACGGCCCGCTCTTTGCCCGGTCTTCGCCCCGGTAGTCGCCCCGCGCGCGTCCCGCGTGCGCGTCGTTACAGCAAAATATATGGAAGAGGCAAGTGAAGGGGCGGGAAGAGGACCAGCTGCGGCCGATCAGCGCCGCGCTGCCTGCTGGTCCTCGCAGTCCCGCCTCACGTCCTCTGATGAGATGCTGGCTCGACTTAGCCGCGTTGGTGCTTCCAGGCACTATGGTGTTGGTCCAGCTACACAAGACTGCAAATTGACCTGGCCTGCGAGCGGCTCCCGCGGAGCGGGGGCCGCGAGGCGTAGGTCTCAGCAACAGAGGAATGGAAAAGAAGGATCTGCACTCGCTGCACAACAGCTGACGAAGAGAGTCCCATTCAAAGTATATGTAATGTATTCTGAAAAGCATTGCATTATCAGTAACACTACTGTAATCAAATCAAAGTACATTTACAATTGCAATCCAAACTGTGTTACAATCGGTATATTTACTGCAAAGTACTTATAACTTACCATTGCCAGGCTTGCTTGGTTCTAGGAAATAAAATACCTAAAAGAATATTTTTGATACTAAAACAATTGGTCTGAAGTTCAGTTTTTCAGTGTGTGAATTTATTTGCTGACTGAGAGTGTACAACAAATGCTTAACACTGTCCTCTGATACTACCTTATTGCTCAACCCCACTACCACAAATAGAGAGTGAGGTGCTATCTAACTTTACCGCTGCCTACCTTTTGGGTTCCACTGGACTCTGTGAACACTATACCTCACTTTGGTATAGTAAATACAGAGCCTGCTTTATTCATGTCCTGCTCGTTAAAAACCAACTTCTGGTTAAATGATCGGCCGAGGCGCCAAAGTTGTAACCCGAAAGAATGCATGCTGGGCATTACCTAACAAAAACAACTGCATATTGGTCTGTGGTGACTTCGACATCAAAATGCATCCCTTTATGATGGATGAGTAGGTAATTGAGGAAGACTGCGCATGGGACATACCCCTGCCATATAAGGAGCACTGCATGAATACCAAGAAGGGTGAATTCATCTTTGAAACTTTAGTTGAGGGAGGAGTGTGTTCATTGAACAGCAGAAAACCATCAGTCAACCCCCCCAAAACTCCACCTTCAGAGCTGGCCTTAGGCAAAGCACCATTGATTATATGGGCAATGTTGGACTTTGCCCTTTTTGCCTTCCCCCTAGACCTTTTTTCTGACATGGTGTTGCCAACTTAGATGCTTTGGACACTTTGCCACTGCTTATCAGTGTCAAAGTGCAAGTGCTCCCTGTTGAAAGTGTGATGGTAATTGGTTGTCCATGATTGGTATGTTTGCCTTACTAGTAAAGTCCCTAGTAAAGTGCACTATGTGTGCCAGGGCTAGTAATGCAAATGCTACTAGTGGGCATGCAGCACTAATTGTGCCACCCACACCAGGAGCCCTAAAGAGAGAACTCAGGCCTGCCACTGCAGTGTCTGCGCGCAGTTTGTTAAACTGCCATGTTGTCCTGACAAGTGCACCCACTTGCCAGGCCTTACCCTTCCCTTTCTATGCACATCAGACACACCTATAAGTAGGCCCAAGGCAAGGTACCCCCTGGGCTGGGTGCAGTGTATGTGAAAGGTAGGACATGTAATGAGGTGTGTACCATGTCCTGACAGTGAAATACACTCCATTTTGTTTTTCACTGTTGAAAGGCCATCTTGATCCATACCAAAAAATTCTAGGGTCTAGTCACATGTCAATCGTATATGTGAAACAATTGTACTCCTTAATTAAGGATATACCAGTGAACAACAATGGAGGTGTGCTCATGGGGTCACCTAAGGGCAGATCCCTTTTAAGGACGTAATCCCTCACTCACCAAAGGTGACATGCTTCATCATAGGGACTCTCCTCCCAAAGGAAACACCTAGTTCCTTTGAGGGCTACAACTCCCTCACTGTGAGGGAGGAGCTCAGGGATGTTTTAATGGAGTATGTGGGTGTCCTAAACCCACTTATGACGAGTCTAATGTGTGAGTGAGAACGCAGCGCAAAGAAAAATCTACAAAGTGTAAGAAAGTGAATAAATCTTAAAACTGGCTATTAGGCTATAAAGAACAATTTTAATCAGGATATGCCTAATGTCAGGATTAAAATAGCAGTGCACCGACGGTATGGATTTAAACCGTTGTGTTGTGATGACAAGTGGTCGACATGTTTCAGCCGTAATGATCCGTAGTTGGATCAGGCTTTCATCAGGACCTAAACATATGCTGCTGCTGTAAGAAAGCGTGAAAAACAACTAATTGGTTGTAGACAATAAAAGGATATTGTACACAGAAACCAGTCTTTCGTATTTCAGTGAATAGATTTCACCAAACCTATAAGGATGACAGAAAAACATTGCAAATGTCAACCAAGGGTAAATTGTTAGGTATGTAGAAATCTAAAAGTCAGCGGACCTGTCAAGGTGAACCAACAATGTATAAAAACTCTTACCCGCAATAGCTGGGTGTGAGACCTCACCTTCGCCTGCCAACCGCTCAGGAAGGGAGCACCGCTCTATAATAGGAGAAAAAAGAGCAGACTATGTTGTGTGTCCATAAATGTGCCAACTACTGGAATGCAAAAATCCCTGTGTATGCAAGGATGTCTGCATGTGAACAAACAACACGTATAAGCTTAGAGGACAATGACCCATTAAAAACAACTCGAGATATCATAACTCCGGCAACACTGAAGTGTGACTAAAAAGGTAAATGAGAAAGGGCATGAAAGCTGCAGGGCCCCGCAGGACATCGCCTCTCTCTGTAATTAAATTGGGAAGAATCTAACCCCCAATGGGTAATGGAAGGGCTGTGTAACGGTTGTTTTCATTTCATTGCCCTCACTATAAGGAATCCATCACAAAGCATAATTCTAAGCTCGAAATGCACGTGAAAAAGGAAGCGCTCTCAATGACCATCATAACGGTCTTACCTATCCGTCGGTACTTCTTGGCAGAGTGAGCCTGCTGCCGGAGGTAACCGAACCGCGGGAAAGGCAGCCTTTAAATCACATGTATCCCTCGTGGTTAACAAGTCCCATCTGATAGCAATTACACGGACGGAAGTCACTCCACGGAGACAGGTGCGCATGCTCAGATTCATGAGCCACTAGCAAAGTCTACTGCGCAAGACCAGTGATCAGAAACCGTACTCCGCGCATGCGTATGCCAAATAATGAAGCTTCCATCCCGCACATGCCCCGTTCAGCAGATCGTTATGGGGAATGGCCACGACAATGTTTTCAAAGGAAACACAGTGTAAGGAGTGTGCTCCGTATAAAATCGGGCGCACATGTGACCTGTGCGTGGGGCTGTGAATAGACAATTGTCATGCACAGCGAAACCCAGCAACTGTGCAATTATGTAAACACGAGCAACAAAGAAGATTGAATGCACCAGGTCGAGGATAAACGGAGCCAGATGAGTTAAAGCAGATGAATAAAATAAATACTCAACCTCCGTGTAGTCTATCCGTGTCCCTTGAACCCCCCTCCTTTGAACTGTTGTAGTTTTTGAGAAAGGCCATCTTGCCCATAGGACAGAATGGGGAGGCTGTGTAATTTGTTTCCAGCCTATCTTCCCATAGGCTTAAGATGGAGAGGTGAAGTTTAATGTGCCTGAACTCACAATTTAATAACACATCTTTTTGTGAAGTGGTTTTTGCATTGTATGTTTAGAAACCACTCTTTTAGAAGTGGCTGGGTTTTTGTGCTCTTACATTTCTGTGTGTCTCTGCCTGGTTGTGGATTGACTGTCTGGATTTGAACATGATAGGCTCTGGGGAATGTCTTGACCCAGGGGAGGAGGTGAGACAGCAACAGGCTGACCTGCATCTGGAGTGTAGGGGGGAGGAGTAGCCCCTGGAGGTGAAGAGGCCTGGATTGCTGCAATAAAACAATGGCTCCATCTCCTGCTGAATGATTAAGGATCCAGACTCCCACTATCAAAGGAAGAAGGTATCACTGGCAGGGAGACACACAGAAGTGGTTTAGACAGGGGTCAGTGCCCCCCTGAACACAAAGACTTCAAAGACATTTAGGAGTGTAACTAGGCTTTCCAGTTTTCAGTTTCTATTTCTGGTACATTCTGGTGGGGTTTTTTCAGTGTTTTCAAGTGATTTCAGTACCTTTAAAAACAGTGGTTATCAGTGGATACACATTTTTGCACCATTAAAAACAACAGGAACAGTGTTTTTCGGGTGTTTTATTATTACTTGCTTTCTGCACTGATAGCGCATGTTCTATAGACAGTGTACGTATAGTGTATATAAGGTCCAAATACATTTGTGCAAATTTAACTTATTGTAGTACACCATACAATACTTCTTCCGTGAGTCTTTGGTCATGTGCGCTCACTCTTTCCTTCCCATGTAAACTTTTTTCTGTGAAAAGGCCCTCTCAACATTGGCCCCTGAGACGTGCAACGCCAAAACAACAGCCAGTACACAATTTGTTAACTCTGGCCATTAACATAGCTTTTCATGCCAATACTAGTGCACTTGAAGATTACGATTCTCAGGGCAGGTTCTGCAACATTTGCATTGAACTGGGCGCTTATGCCCTCAGAGTTATAGAAGCGGTCAAAAATGAAGCACCACTTTTGAAACTACAGAGGAAATTCCCCTTTACAGAAGGGATCTAGAACTTGTACAGAGTACCACAGTGAGGTTTCATTGACTTCAAATGCCATGGTTGGTGAAGGGACATTTCTATGCATCATTGCAAGCCATTTCTCATACATTATAAAATAAAGGTTCCTGAATTGCTCTTCAACATTGCTTTGCTTACCAAGTGGCAAGCACTCTAACATGAAACATGTTGCAGTGCCAGAGCCACTAAAGGTATTGCCAAGCCTACTCTCAAGGAGATGTTTCACATCTACACCAATTATGCTGAACTCTTGGCAGACAAGGGTTTTTTCTGACTCTAGTTTTTTTTATTATGTCCACTGCAGCAGTTATGTTTTCCTGTAAAAATCTAAGAATGCAGTAGAGTGTACCTTTTTAACATCACTATCAATATGCAACCAAAGATCCTCACATTTTTTGCCTTTGCCATCATCACTCAGCAAAAATTCTGTAAACGGTCGCCACATGGATAATATAGCATTCATCGCCCCTTGGACTGAGAACCATCATCTAAGTGACACAGTTGGGATGATGCTTTCTTTGATGCCACACAATGCACGAAATGAGAAATATTTGCATTTTAGTACCTGTGGATATCGAAACAGTGCACCAGAATGGACTAAAAACTCAATAGCATTTTTATTAACTTGCAGCATACGATTTAACAAGTGGCAAGGATCTCTTCCAGGGAAGAACTTCAGCTCAGGTATCGATTTTGAAAGGTCATCACACAACATTTTCACATCCGTAGCTGAATCACTGCAAATACAAACAATATCACTCCAATCTTTGTTGAACTTAGAAAGAACCTCTTTGCAGAGCATTCCAATTGACACTGCGTTCCATGTTTTCCAATAGTCTGGTGTCATGTTTTCACCACTATCCCAGATGCTTGGTGATAGCACTCGTTTCACATATACTTGTCACTATACCTTGCATTGAATGTTTAAAGCCTGAGGTGTTGGCGATTTGCCTACCATCAATACTGACTCACTAGAAACTGGGGGCTGATGTATCAAGGGTTTTTACCCATTCTCTGTGAGTAAATGTGATGACACATATTGGGAAAGATTCCCATCCATTTTACCTATCAGTGAAAGAATCAAATGCAACAAAAATATCAAATATGATTTTGATATTTCCTGATTCTCTACAGTTTATAAAATAATTAAACAAGATCTAAAACATGCTTCTAAACCCTGTATCATTAGACCAAAGACCACAAAACTGAGAAAAGCAAAAGGAAGAAGAAACAATATTTCTTGCTGCTAGCTTGTATAACAAAGTTACATTGTATTGGCGCCAGGAAGAAAAAAAATACTCTTTCACTCTCCTTTTTCTTTCTTTGAATGGCATTTAGTTTGTGGTTGTGCAGGTGTTTTTTCAGTGTTTATATGTTTTCACTGGTGAGGGCTATTTCTCTTTCAGTGGTGTTTTATCAGTTATTATACGTTTAAACCTAAAACCGGACAGCCTAAGTATAACTATGAGAGCTGAAACCCCTAGACTTGGGAATGGAACTGTTCAGGACTGTAAAATATTGAAACTACTTTGTGGTCAAGAGGAACCTCTGCCAAGGAAGAAACAGCTGAAGGGACTGAAAGAAAGGACTGATCATTGTTGTGTGTTCTAGGGCTGGCCTGCAGTTTGCTGATTTAACCAAGGTGATGCTAAAGGGACTTTGCTGTGTGCTGTGTCCTCCTGCTTGAAAGAACTTTGCGGTGTGCTGTGTCCTGAAGTAACTTATCCCCAAGGGCCCGAGGAGAGCTGGCGCCCTATTGTGGAAACTCAGGAACACAAAAGTTTCCAGGTGTCTCAGCGACGCTTTGTGCGTTTGCTTTTTGCAGCCTGAGACCCTTGTAAGAAGTGCCCTGTGATCATGGGCACCTGGAGTCCAAGTGAGTCTCAGCGATACTGTGTGTGTGTGCTCCGTGCAGCCTGAGACCTTCGTGAGGATTGTCCTGTGATCGTGTGCACCTGGAATCCAAGTGAGTCTCAGCGACGCTGTGCGTGTGTGCTTTTGGCAGCCTGAGACCTTCGTGAGGATTGCCCTGTGATCTTGTGCACCCGCAATCCAAGTGAGTCTCAGCGACGCTGTGTGCATGTGCTTCGTGCATCCTGAGACCTTCGTGAGGATTGCCCTGTGATCGTGTGCACCCGGAATCCAAGTGAGTCTCAGCGTTGCTGTGTGCGTGTGGTTCGTGCAGCCTGAGACCTTCGTGAGGATTGCCCTGTGATCGTGGTCGCCCGGAATCCAAGTGAGTCTCAGCAAAGCTGTGTGCATGTGCTTTGTGCAGCCTGAGACCTTTGTGAGGATTTATTGCCCTGTGATCATGTACACCCGAAGCTCAAGTGAGTCTCAGCGATGTTGTGTGCATGTGCTTTGTGCAGCCTGAGACCGTTCTGAGGATTGCCCTGTGATCGTGGGCACCCGGAGCTTAAGTGAGTCTCAGCGACGCTGTGTGCATGTGCCCTGTTGCAGCCTGAGACTTTCGTCGTTGCGATAGGCCCGGACTGGCATCCACGGAGGAGCTGTGCTGCCGGTCCGAGCCGGCCTTTGCCAAGGAGGGACTTCGAACCATCCCGGTCGGGGGGGGGGGGGCCGTGTTCCACTGCCCAAGATCCACGAAGTTGTATCGGAGGCACAAGTCTCGATGAGAGGAGAGTGAGATCGCACCCCCCAGGTAACGCTCAGCGAGCGTGCGTGTGTCGCGCATGGAGCGGGGTGCGGGCTGTGAGAGAAACGCTCTTGGTCTTTCCTCCCTTTGCAGCGCGAGCCTCCGTGGAAGTACGCATTCCGGGCCGTACTTGCCGAGGAGTGGCAGTACCGGGGCCGGAGTGTGGAGCTACACTTTGTTTTACACCATACCCGTGTTGGGGGCATATTTTGGCAGTAGCTGATCGCGAGTCAGCCGGAGTGGCCTAGGGACCGTCCAGAGCACCGTGATCGGTGCCGCAGTACATTCTTTTGGTATTACGAACTGCCTGATTGTTACATTACACATCACATCATTTTGTCATAATGAACTGCCTGATTGTTGCATTACGCATTGAACTCTTTCTGCATAACGAACTACCTGATTGTTGCATTACGCATTGCATTAGTTTGCATAACGAACTGCCTGATTGTTGCATTACCCATTGCATTATTTTGGCATTATCAACTGCTTGATTGTTGCATAACGAGCTGCATTATTTTTACATTGCGAAGTGCCTGAGTCTTGCATTACAAACTGCATAGCATTGCATTAGGACTGCATTGGATCATCTAGAATTGCTCATTAATACCACCAGAACCTACAAGGGCTGGCTGGCCTAATAATTGGCCAGGAGGAATATTACAAATACGCATATGTTGGATTTTTATCGTGTGGTCTCATCGTATAGCTTTTTATATAAACATATTCTTGTTTTTTATTAAACTCGTGTGGAGTCCATTTGTGGTGTCATCATTGGGTTGCTGAGAGCGAGGTTGCAAATACTTTACACATTTGCCTTGGAGATAAGCCTGGCTGCTCATGCCAAGCTACCAAGGGGCTGAGCAGGGGCTATCTGAGAAGGTGTCTTTCCTTTTACTGACTTAGAAGCAAGGGTCCCTATTTAGCCTAAGGAACCTACCTCAGCCAACTAGAGACTCCCAGGTCTAGCAGGCAATAAACATCAAAGCCTGGCACTGTGTCATTGACATATGGCAGGATTGAAAGCGATCACGATCCACTACTCCTGGTTTTGGTGCATTTACACGCGAGCTGCCCTGTATCTATTGACAATAAACATGCAAAAGGCCATAAAACAAACAGGGAAAACATTGTCACTACTGATGAAAACAGTGACTCAAGGCTCCACCTCTAAAGCCATAAATGGATGACCTTGCATCCTATGTCCTTAACCATTGAAGAGGGGAAACAGCAGCTGGACAAATTTGAAGAGTTGCTAGCACAGATGGCAGCGGAGAAAAAAATCAATAATCATTTTGTTTCAGAGCATCCCTCTCTCGATTGCCTGAACTGGATTGATGCAGAATGATTAAAGCTAAAAAGGAGTTTGTTTTTAGCCCCGAAAATTCAACACCTATCTGATGACAATAATCAGTTCTTTCTTGCTGGCAGGAAGCAATATAAATAGCTGATAAAGTTCAAGAAAGAAGATCACTCTCAAAAACGTTGGCAAGCTGTCCTGGATGCAATCACCCAAAGAAAAGCTAAAGAATTTTGGGAGATCGAAGATGGGGCTGTGTAGGTCCTCTGAAGAACTTGGAGTTGAACATACGCCCACAACTCTGGAAAGACCACTTCACAACTCTCTACCAGAATGAAGGTGCTGTTTCTTCAAGTAGATCGAATGATCCAGTTGTGCAGAACTAGACCATGTTTGGAGGTGATCCCATTCCAATGGATACACCACAATTTAAACATAGTGGGAAAGTTGGCTCACAGGCCAACATGGATGGAATCACCAGCCTAGAACACCATCTTCCAGTCCATCTAATACCCACAACAGCCATCTCAGAGCCTCAAAACTCCCTGATTGCTTCTGCAAGCATTCTTCCCGATCTCTAAATCCTGGGGCCAACGAGCAAATTCAGCGAAAAGGAAGTCGCTCATGTAATTCAAGCTCAAAAAATGCATAAAGCCGCTGATCCAGATAAAATTCCATCAGATGTATGTCAAAACCACCTCACATTATAGTCACCTGTACTAACCTGAGCCTTCAATAACATCTGGATTCTCGAAGAGATTGCACTATCATGGGAAAAAAACAGAGGCCAGAGCACTGTGGATCAAAATCCTACGTCTTAAAAAGTCACCACTATACCTGAAATCCGTAGACCTCCAAACAGCCTTCGATAGTGTTGACCGCCCTACACTATGGCAAACTCTAAAGGAGATGGGAATCCCGTAGAATATTCTAAAGCTACTAATCAAACTTCATTCCTGCATTACTACTCGGGTAAAGTATAGCACCAGAGGTGATCATACAGCTGAGATCCTAATACAGTGAGGCATTAAATAAGGTTGCATTCTACCACCAACCCTTTCTAATTGCTATGTAAATGATGTTGGAAAATTCCTAATGAGTCTAATTCCAGAAGTGCCTACAATGAACAATGAGTCGATCCCAATATTACTGTTCGCTGACGATGCTGTGCTGATGGCCAGAACAGAGCTTTCAATGCACTGCCTACTGGCAGGTTTTGAGTCCTTCTGTGCTACTAGAAATTTAACTATCAATGTTGGGAAAACAAAATACATGATCCTCAACCAAAAAAACAAATTAAGAGCAACCTTTAGGGTCTGTAACAAACCTCTGGATCTGGCATCCACATACGACTATTTAGGAATTTGACTAGATGCCAATCTCCTCTGGGCTTCACAGCTATCCAAGAGCAATACTACTCTGGCCCATCATGCAGGAGCAGTTCTGTGATTTGCCAAATCGTGCAGAAATCACTCCATAGGCTCATCTGTGCTGGTGTACAGAATAAAAGCAATCTAGACATTGAAAAAATTGAGGACTATATAGTTTTGGCACCAATAAAATACTGGATCTCCATTTGGTCCAAGGTAGAGCCTGAGTCTTACAGATTACCAGACATAATGATGCATCAAAACTACTGAAAATTCCATGGCTTCTCCACATATCAAACGTCTTACATTACATTGCTCTAAAAGATCATGGGCTACATCTGGAAACCATCACAAAGTCTTTCTCTGATTTGGTTAAGAAGGCATATTGAGAATACACCAATCAAGAGAATTCCAGTCAAGCTGGCCCCCTACATATATGCTATTTAACCTTCAACCAAGACCATGGTCCTTCAAACTCTATTGGCGTATTTTTCAAGGGGAAAAGAGATCCCTCTAAATTAAATTCCGACATGGCACATTGTAGGTGGCTTCAGTAACTAAAAGGTGGACATCAAACACTGACGAGGGACCAGACCTGTGCCTGTGCTCATTTGGAGGCCAGGAAACTCTTATTCGCTTTCTCCTGCAGTGTCAACACATATTAAATACCTGGAAATACTACCTATGTCTACTGGAGCCTCCAGCTTCAGTTGTGTTTTTTAAATATTGTAAATCAAGACCTAATCATGAATCTGTGATGAGCTTGTTCAACTGCTTTATGGACTAAACATAGCAATAATCCCTAATTGTGACCCACTGAGTTAATGCACTGGGAAAAGCACTGCTAAAATGACCCCACTCAGTGTCAGAATGTCTAGAAAACACTGATCGAAGTTTTTCTCCTTTTTCACTGCCACCTTTTAGACTCACATAGTATGCACGCTGATTCAACTTTGGTTGTGGAAATCAATCTCTCAAGGTTCATTCCATTCTGCTTAGAGATGGTTCTTCTTGCTGATCTCTCAAGCTAGCCGTAATAGCCACACAAATGGTAAAAAAAAACGGAAAATAGTAAAGCACTTGCACTTTATTGTAGATAGCCAACTTTCAAGCTATCAAAACCATTTCTGACTTGCCTAGCACTGATAATAATAAAACCCATTTAAAGGTGTAGTCACTCCCAAAAAGTCTAATATCCTCGTCACGGTAGGATGGCTACCGCAAGGTCATAGCACCCATGAATGCAGTAAAATTCTCTAGCCCCGACAGGGAATAGCCAGACTTCCCTATGAACTCCCATTGTATCAACCCGTATGGCAGCTCCTTGAAATAACCTGTGTATATTCATTTTTCAATCTTATGCCGTGTTCTTTTAGTTTGCTCCTGCAAAATGAAATCCATGGCTCTTTTGATTCACCTAAGGAAAGCTTGTCCTTCTGCTAAAATATAGCGACTCTGTGTAGTTTAGCAGGAAGGATATAGCTAAGGAATGCTTGCACTTTAACAGGGCCTCTCAAAGTCTACCCTTTCAAGAAAGGAATCTCTCTTCATTTACCATCTGCTTAGCTAGGCGGTCCCATTGAATGGCAGATATGGGGATCTTTACCCCTGAGTATAGAGTAAACACACTTGCTTTTTATGAATTGAGCTTTTTACCTGCCTTTTTTAGCGTCAAATGCCAAGCAAGCAAGTGAGCTTCCCTCCATAATGCAAAACGTACAGGTGATGGACAGAATGCTGAACAAATCAAACATTCACCTGCAGTCACAGATCTGGGTTAAATCCATCGTTTTTTTGCTCGCCACACCATTCAGTATGCACCAAGCCATATACAAATTAGTCTTGACCGAGCTCCCCATGAGAATATTCCAGCTGGAACCACCAGGCCAGGTCCTTCCTGGACTGAAAAACAGGTAGGGTTTCAGGGTATCACCCCTCATCAGCCAGGCTAGCTTGAATCCAGTGGTATGGCGAACAAGGGACCCACGTTTGGGCATACACTTCTATCATTTGTTCTTTTTGCTTTTGTCGCCCTAAGTCGGAAGGGTATGCCCAGACGTGGATCCTGTGCTCACTGTGCAACTGGATTCAAGCTATTATTATTATTATTATTATTATTATTATTAACGACAAGCTTTTATAAAGCACATCGTTCACCTGTACAGATATCATGGTGCTAGCATATTGTCTGTCAATACATACAATCTTCTAAAATCTGCCACAGATGGATTGACTGAAGCCGAGTTTCAACGTAGGGAAGAACCATTTTTTAGGCTCCTCCTGAAGCTAGCCTGGCTGATGAGGGGGTGATACCCCAAAACTGGTCTCAGGAGGCTTGTTACTGGTCCACGGAAAATCTGGCCTGGCAGTTTGGGCTGGACTGTTCCCATGGGGAGCAGGGTCAAGACTGATTTGCATACGGCTGTGTCCAAACTGGGGTGACATGGTGAGCAAAAAAATGATCGATTAAAACCAGATCTGTGACTGGGGCTGAATGTTTGATTTGTTCAGCATTCTGTCCATCATTTGTTCTTTTTTACTTTCACTTCCTCCCTGCATACTGGCATTGTGAAAATAATTAAGGGCTCTTCCCTTTGGAATTTTAATGGAAGGAGTGGTCTTTAATGGCGATAGAAAGAAACTCAGGGAAGTCCATTCTCCAGTCAATATATGCATCATGCATTCGCATCCCACGCTTAAATCTCGAGTAGATTCAACTCCTTCTTTGTTACATATAAATATGTATTTAGAACTCCAGGGGGCAGTTTACAGGCCAGACCAATTGCATAGTCAAAAATCTATTAAGAAAGTTCTCAAATTTATAACCTGGTTATTTGGCTATCCACAACTATCATTTTTAAAACCGGTTGATGTAGTAAATTAATTGTATCTTTTTCTCCTGTGATTTTAAGAGCAAGGTGTAAATTGTATTGAATGCATTGTGTTTTATCTGTATGTTTAATTGTTATGGCCGTAATGGCTGAAACAATAAATATTTGATTTGGTTTGAGTAAAGTTCTAACTTTTGTCATGTAACTCTGTTTAGCCATTTTTTCTGTATCAGAAAGCAAACGTTTGTATGGGAATTAAAATGGGAACTCAATGTTTTGGCACCACCCCTTTTTCTTTTCTCTCACTTGACAGATCATCGCAAAACTTTCCATGAAGGAGCCAAAGTGAATGAACTTTAAAAAAAATAGTTTCATACAGATCCATTGACGGGGGACCAAAGTTATTAAGAAAACAATAAATGCATTTCCTATGGAAAGTCTGGCTTAGTATATATTATGTGATCATTGCCTCTTTCAGGGACCATCAATAGTACCTGTATCCAGAAGGGGATTCATTCCTAGTGGATCAAACTAGCAAATGAGTTTGAATTATCCATTTTCATGAGGGTGAATAATGCCTTCAAGTGCATTGATTAACAACGTTTTATGTTGGGTGCGAGTGTTCCTGTCCCCCTCATAGAGTAGGAAGTGGTTGAAATCCAAGAGGCCCCTAATAAGTGTCCCTAAAGCTTAAAAAAGCTTAAGAAGGCTCAAAAACAGTGTGATATGTGGGCACCTGGAAGAGTTTGATAAATTGAGGTAGACCTTCAGTAGTACCGCACACTCTAAAACAATTATCCTCCTCTCAGGAGGCTGACAACAACAGGAAAACAGCCACCCACACTCTGGAGGGAACCCCCTAAAGGAGGGAAGGGCAAAATGAATGACAGTGTTATGACCGATAAGGAACCAGGGTAGCAGACCCTGGCGTCCATGATCCACTCCTTTGGTAGGGGCAGATGATGACAGGAGTCCATCTGATATGCTTGAATCCGAAAATGTTTACCACACGAGATTGTCTGAGTGTAAACCTGCATCCAAGTTGAGGGATTACGGGGTTAAGAAAATCCAAGAACCTCTTAGTGAAAGATGTTTATGGCTTGACTGAAGACCTTTTGCTACTCTGAAGGGCAAGTTTACATTTACCCCATACGAAAACACCAACATATGTACCTTCCTGGTCAAATACATAAAGTGCCCAAGAAGGGACTAGCTTGGATGCCTTGCAAGATAAAGTTTTGTACATGATAGGCCACTCACAAAAATCCTGAACATGGCGAAAAATGCCAAGAACTCAGAAGCCTCCATGTCCCCTGAGATCATTTTCTGATGGGCCCAGAGGGTTATCTGCATGCTGGGGAAAGCTAATTGGGCCCTGTTGACAGAGTGGCACAAGTTTCTGCTGATCAAGAGTAATTCCAAATTGGGGGATCTGGCTACGTTAGTAGCTGGTAAGTTAGCACAGGGTCTTTTCTTCAGAGACCTTTTCATAAATGAACTGGCAAAGTTTGTGACAACATTCACAGTCTTGTCTAAGGCCAAAAAATTGATAAGGAAGGTCTTGGGAAGGAGGGCTTTCATAGAGCCCGGAGGAAGGAAGAGTGTGCATCTTGCTGTTCCATCAAACAAGGTCCCTAGAATGGGCGGTTTAGACTAAATGACAGATGGCAGGATGGAAGACAATTTGCAACCATGAGATCTTACCATAGAAAGTCTAAGGCAGAGGCAGTTTAAGAGGAGGAGGAAATGCCTCAATTGGTTATTCCATTAAGGATTACTCCCTTTTCTCTTCTAAAATTAGGTGGTAGTTGAAGATTCCCTGAGAGAAATGGATGGAAACTCCGGGGGATCCTAGGGTACGGAGAGCATTCAAGGGTTTCATAAAAGGTTTTATGGTTCCCCAGTGCAAAGAGTAAGACACAAAATGTTGAGGTTCCCAGAACAGGTCTCAGCACTCATAGATATGGAAGTAGCAGAGATGAAAAGGAGCCATTTGCAGGCAAGTAATACATTCTATGAGTTTTTCAAGTAATATATCCCTCGTAGAGAAGGACGAGGGGTTCAAATCCATCATAAATCAGAGAAATTGTGGTGTGGCGGGTCTATTGCCAATTCAATAGGGGGTATCTAGCTGTTGCAAGATGATCTTACCTCAGGGAATTGGTTGGTTAGATTGGACCTGAATGACTCCTAAATGTTCGTCCCCATATTTCCTCTTCAGTTTTAGTGGAAGGAGCAGGTGTTCAAGCTGTAACTCTGTCATTCGCACTATAATAGGCCTGTGGTGTTTTACCAAACTTCTACGCCTGGTGGTAGAATACCTACGAGTGACGGGCATCCGATTTATTATTTATTTAGACAATGTTCTATGCGTGGACCACAGCCCTCGGCAGCTGCAGTGCAGTTTGAAGACAACTATTGCATTACTTCAGGATCTGGGTTTCCTGATCAAGAAGAAGTCAGATCTAGTTTGAATAGGTCAATGTCCTTTCCGGGTTTCATGCTCGACTCTGTAATAGCCACTTTGAGTAAAGAAAACAACTGCGATAAAAAAAGAGTGAGAAAGGTCCTTTGGAGTGTTAAACTCTCTTTGGGGGCAATTTCATCAGGATAGAAATACTTATGTTGTCAACCATTTAGGCTATTTTTCCAGGTCCCCTTCATAACAGGGCACTTCAGATGTTGAAATCCACTCAACTCAGTAGAGGAGTGACGTACTCAGAGTTGGTGACTTTACCACAGGAAGCCAGACTGGATATACTGTGGATACTAGATCACATAGATTCTTGGAATGGCTTGGCAATATTTGGATCAACCTCAAATTTGTTGAGCATGCCAGACACCAGTCTTTAGAGGGGGGAGTCAGATGTGGAGATATTTCAATAGGAGAATGGTGGAACAAAAAAGACCTGGATCTCCACATCAATAGTTTGGAGCTGCAAGCACAATCATTTAAGATCAGATCACTGACAAGGGAGACTTGATATTTTGTGATTCACAAAATGGGGCAAATAACGAATCAAAAATTACAATTAGCAAAATATAATTTAATTACTTTTACTTTTTTAAAATAATGATTTGTTATCATTCGCAAATCCTAAATATCAAATTGCGAATCAGTAAGATTCACAAATAAAGACTGTCGCACAGGCGCCAATGACGACCAACCATTGAAGTAGGTTACTTTAGATTAATTGCTATTGCAGGAAGAATTCTAGCCACTATATCTTTCTTTTACCAACTCTGTTTATTGACCGTGTAATAAAAAGCAGGTACATAGTATATTGGTGCACTGACTTTACATTAGGAGGAAGAAGCATCTCACCATCCAGTATCCCCCCCAGCACTCTCGTTTCATCCCCAATATCAATCAACATTTGTGAGGGATCTAAGTAGAACTGGCTACGGCCCCAACACCCCAAAGAAAGCATTACATATTTGACCCCTGTAAGTGTTCCTTGATCCCCAGATTTGTGTAAATGTTCGGGGGCAACCCCATCGATCCTACACCACCTTCCCACCCAACATACACCAGTCCATGTCACACATTCAGGCCCCCAACCGGGGTGGCTGCTCAGCCCCCCATGTTTTGGCAATGTTATGTTTGGCAACCATTAGTTCCAGTGTCCATCATATTTGAATCATGCGATTCAAGTCCGTTGTACTCCAGATATTTAGGAGATACCAGTCGGCTGAGGCGGTCATTGACCTCCCAGACACTTCACCCACGCACTCCACCACTGCGGCCCGGAAACTTTGAATTACACGATAGTCCCACACAGTGTTGTAGAACTTGCCTGGTTGCCAAGACCTCTGCTCAGGCATCGTCCCCCAGCTCACCAATATCTTGGGTCCACTTCTCCCTCAAGTGTTGTAGCGTGTCAGCAGTATTGTTGAGTAATCTAGCCACCATATAAAATCAGGAGCCTCAAAAGCAAGTTTATCTATAAGTTGTCTACAGCCACTGCAACTATGTGTTGAAGAAGTGCAAAAAATGCAGGCAGAGCTAGTCAACCACAGTGATGATGTAGCAAGGATCCCAGCTCAACCTATATACACTTTGAAATAAATGGAAACCACTACTGAAGGAATTAAGGCTGCAAGTGCACAAGTATTAGCTGTGTTTCTGTGGGAGAGCCAGAAATTTCAAGGTGCACTAGATATCAGAGTGGAGAAGGAAAAGGAATTGCTACACAATATTACATCCAAAGACCAACTACTGGATGGAAAAGGCGCAATTAAAACAAAACATATTTTTGGTTATTTTTTTAGATATACAGAATATCTTTGATTTACTTGTCAATATATTTTGTATTTGCAATTTTGTAAGTTATTTAAGTGACCTGGAGGTGGTAGTTGAGGAGGGGTTTCAATGTCATCAATATCAGATTCATCACTTACAGATTCCATTGATTGTTTCTGATGGCTAGGTAATGCAACATGGCATAGGTGCTGTGATCTTACAGCGCATTCCTTGATAATATTCTAGGGACCCCCATGTTGTGTAGACAGAGTATTCTGCTTTTCAAAAATCCAAATAGTCATTCTATAATGCTTCAGGTGTCGTGTAGTTCCTAATAATAAATAGGATCTGCGTGTTTAGATAACATAAACTAAGGGATTGGTCAAGACTGATTCCAGACACCCCCAAAGGATATGTTAGCCTTTAGACCAGCTAGCTCACAGGTCCACCATAAGCCCCCTAACCTTACCAAGGAGCGAATAGTTTATGGGAACATGACAACCCTTGACCCTTCAAGGATCGTGGAAACAGAACAGTACCTTTCGCTCAGTCAATCATGCTCACATAGTCTCAGAGAGGTATACAGACTAAACGATGGGGACGTTTTCAGTAAGTATTTCTTGAACCAGCGTCACTCTAGTATAAAACATGTATGCTGCGACAATCATTAGATAGAAACAGATGTATACGATTACAAGCACAGACAAAGTAAATAAAAGGTAGAATTCTACCACGGTACTAACACAGTAAATGTATGCAGGCATATCGATACATGGCAGTAATCATGCGTACTCCTACAATGAAAACCCTGTCTAAGTGTACCTACATGCAAAGCCAAGAATTCCCAAGGAAAGAGCCAACCCTATTACCTGATGGGAGAGAATGGAGGACCCCATCTTGGTCTCGAGTTGGAGACCCCACAAGGGATGTCAGACCACTGCGTGCTGGAGCTTCTGCTGGCCGGGCCCTCAGCTTCTAGTGTCAGCATGAAAGTTTCTCCTCTGGTTGCCCAGTGAAGATGTAGTTCTTTTATACCGGAAAGGTACCCTCAGGGATTCTGCCTAGATGTGTAATGGTACTGTGGGTCTGTCGTTCAAGCATGATGATAGCAGTGACTTTAGTACAGAGTTATTGTACAGAAGGTGGTAATCCTGCTGTGCATGTCCATGGCAGGAGATTAAGATATGATACTAAGAATCCCCATGCATAATAAATGAGACTAGTTTTCGGAGAAAACCGCACAACATTTATTTGGCACATAACTAGGTAAAGGGTCAGCGCCAGAACCATTATGTAGGGCAAGGTAGGATAAATTTAGTTAGAAGGTTGTGCAGCCAACTAGGCATATATTAGGGTACATTGGGGTTCATAACACCCACTCCTCATCCTACTGGGTGACAATATTAACTAATGCTAAAATGTGCCTGTAGGAAAGTAGAATCTGCTTCTTATGGTTACCCCCACTTTTTGCGAAATGTGATACTTTTTTTGACTGCTTGGGATCCTGCTAATCCGACCCCAGTCTATCTACTTTTTCCTTCAACTGTTATGCCATGTACTTTGGTACACTCCAGATTGGATACTGGGGTACTCTTGTCAGTCCCAAGTATATGGTACCCATTTCCCCAGGGCATAGGTACCCCAGAGGCCTCCCATGGGCTGAAGCATGTATTATGCCACCCATGAGAGGTCATGCAAAATGGAACCTACAGGCCTGCCATTGCAGCCTGTGTAAGTTGGTGCTTGCACTTCTTACTTAAGATAAAGGTTTACTATATATGAGGGTCTCTGCACTTAAAACTTATAAGTCACCCCTCTAGCAGGCATTTACAATCCTGGGGGCAGGGTGCTTGGTTGTAAGTGAGAGGGTGCCACTGCATAAGCAGAACACCCCTGCAACCTACGGAGTCCATTCTCCTGGGATATCAGTGAGGCAGCCATTTACGACAAACAGAGTGGCATTATACAACCGCGTGATGACCAACTCTAAAACGGCTGAAACAAACCCTATCGTATTTGGTGTCAAACCAGTTGGAATCATACCCCCACACCATTAACCTTAGGGGGAGGTATGATTCCACCCCTCAGAAGCGAGCCTGGAGGTGGTTGCTCCAGGCCTGTCCTGACTCCCCTTGCTCTGGTGAGTCTCCTGGACCTTGCTGGTCTGAAACGTATCCATCCTTGACCTTCTGCGTGGGTTGCCGTTGCCAAGGCTTGTTGGTGCTCCCGCCGGACACCGACCCCTCTGCACTCGACATCCTTTGTGGGACAACTCGTATCTGGCTCCTGATTGTCTTTGACATCTCCTGATCCACGTAGCTGCAGAGTCAAGAACTCCATCAACACACCTGAAGCACCCGACACCGGTGGGCATTCGTGTACCGAGCCCCTGGTCACTCCTGAGTGACCCAGTCTCTGTCCTTCTGCTTTCAGGTACTCTTCAACAAGAATCCACCTTTGGATTCGAACTGACACTTTTCTTCCTTCTAGCAGCGACTCTTCTTCAAAGTCCTCCATTGGGTTCGACTGCAGTTTCAGATGCCACTTCAGACCTATGCACCCGGCTTCCCTGGGATAGGTAACTTGGGTACTTCGGTATCCACGGGTGTGGTGGCTCTCCAACCTCCTAACTTCCACGAGGTTTCTTCAAAGTCCACTGGGAAGGGTCCTTAAATTATAAAACTTTAACTGCGACTTTCCCATAGAATTGTACGGAGCACACAGTCGCGTTCCCACTCTGCACCCGTCCCCGTGGGGTCCCTACTTATTCACCTTAGGTGGTTTCTTGGAGTCCCAGCGATTCTACAACCTCTCGACACTGCCTTGACTCGAGTCATGGTTCTTATACCTCTATTTTAGTATATGGTTTGGTCCCCCCTGGAGCCCACTATGTATTAGTGATATTTACTGTCATTTCTGTGCTTAAGTTTTTTGTGCTTTGTGATTATCTCCGTGTAGGAGATACTTTGTCGTACTAGAGAGTGTTATATTAATACATTTATATTTCTATAACTACTGTGTGGTTCTCCTTTCATTTAACACATACTATAAGGTTGCATTCTGATAAAATAAGCTGCTGAACAATCCTTCAAGACTAAGCCTGAAAGCTGCTCTCCACAGCTACCACTTTGATAGCTTTCTAAGGTTATCTTTGACCTCTTAAATCACCATAAGGGATGTTTGGACTGGTGCAAGGTGCCCACTTTAATTTGTGGACAGCATATACAAGGCCAACTTCTCACATAGGTGTGCAGCGGTTGGGATTGAAGCCTGCATTGTTTTACCGGATAAATCTTTGTATTGATTAACTGAAAAACCACTAGTAATAGGTACATATAATACTAGCTTAGAGTAAATAAGTTCTACTGAACTTAGGGTTGGGTAAGTGAAAGGTCCTGCACACCCTTTCTCCAACCTCAGAGAGTTTAGTTCCCACTAGGTTAGGTAGGTGCAACACCTCACCACACTTAGTATGTCTACTAAAGGAGATGTCAGTGGCTCTCTGCCTTCTAGATACAGTGAGCTTTCATTCCATGAATTGAAAAGCCTGTGTGCCTCTAGAAAGTTGAAGACAGGGAGAAGTGCCAGCACTCAATGCCTGGTAGAGCTGTTACTGTTAGATGACCTAAGGAAGACACCTCGGTCAGATGAACAGGACAGAGTGGGTGGGACAGGGAATGAAGACAGGTCAGGAGGTGACACCTTTTATGACCTAGAATCTAACCCTGACCAGGGGGAACCTGATGGCTCCCACTTGGATAACTCAGATCTTCAAGACGAGAATGTAGGAGGCCATGAGGGTCCCTTCTTTACTTCTCCTGGAAGAGTGCAGAGTTTACTAAGGAGATCTAGTTCTCACTCTGCAAAGTCTAATCACTCAGGACAGTCTGTAGGAACCTCTGTATCTAGCAAGAGGGACCACTCTTATGATAGGGAATACCAATTGCTTGAACTTGAGAAAGCTAGGATTAGGTTCAGACAAGATCATTTGGCCCTTGAAAAAGAGTCCCTATGTTCAGGGAGCTAGAAAAAAGTTGGGACTAGAGTCCCATTGTGGCAGCAACAGTGTCCTTAGAGTTAAGGAACGTTCCTTTGATAATAGGAGCCTGAGCCAGATTGTACCTCCCTACCCTGTTGGAGATGGAATCCATAAATGGATAACTGCTTTAGAGAGGGCCTGTAAAGTTCAGAGGGTCCCTCGAGAGCAGTGGGCAGCTATCTTGTGGCTCTCCTTTGGTGGAGATTAGCTCCTCACTGTTAGAGAAGAGGATGCTGACAACTACTCAATCTTGAAGAGTGCTCTCATTGATGGGGTTGGCTTAACCACTGATCAGCATATGATTAAGTTCAGAGACACCCAGAAGGCACAGAATCAGGATTGGGTAGACTTTGTGGATAGTGCTGTTAAGGCTCTGGAAGGCTGGTTGCTTGGCAGCAAAGTGAATGATTTCAAGAGATTGCACAATTTGATTATGAGGGAGCAGATTCTTAATAATTGCCAAAATCAGTTATTGTAACAATACCTGGTTGACTCTGATCTGACTTCTCCCCAAGAACTGGGAAAGAAGGCAGTTAAGTGGGCCAGAACTAGGGTGAAGCAGAAAGACCAGAACAGCCTGCATCTGGGGGGGCGGGGGAGTCATAATCCAACAAAGGAAAAGGCAAAAAGAAACCTTGGTGTTATCTCTGTAAACAGAAGACACATTGAACAAGAGATGCTGATTGTCTAAAAGCCAATGAAAATACTCCTACCACCACTGCCCCTAAGGCAACTGTGCCCCCTAGCATACGTACAAGTGGTGGTACAGGGAACAAGGGATTAGTAGGGTTAACCTTGAGCTCTGAGATGGGTTCTGGCCTAGTCAGAACTCCAGCTCAGGCTGTGCTTGTCTGTGATGGTGGCATGGATAGTGCCACCCTATTTGTGAGTCCTGGTAACCTGGGCAAATACAGACAGCAGCCTTTAATCAATGGTAAGGAGACCATGGCATACAGGGACACAGGTGCAAGTGTCACTATGGTGACAAAAGATCTTGTGGCCCCTGAAAAAATCATACTTGGAGAAATGTACCAAGTGACCAATGCAAACAATGTCAGGACTTACCATTCCTTGACAGTTGTTAGTTTCAGCTGGGGAGGGGTAACTGGCCATAAGAAAGTTGTGGTTAGCTCAAACCTACCAGTAGAATGTTTGTTTGGCAATGATTTGGAGACTTCAGCCTGGGCTGAGGTGGAACTTAGGACTTATGCAGCAATGCTGGGCATCTCTGCAGATGTGGTTGCTGTGGCCAGGTCACAGGCCAAACTGACAAACACTGAACAGGCCTGGATCCTGGAACAATGGACCGAGGGCCTTCCAAGGGAAGGAGCAGGGGGGTAAGGCTGTGTCTTCCCCCCAGACCCAGAGTGAGGATCAATCTCTTGAGGGAGATGATCTTAGTCCCTGTGAAGGAACTGTCTCAGGTGAACTTGAACCTGATCAGGTTGAGTTCTTGGGGACAGAGGGCCCTTCCAGGGCAGAAGTGAGTTTGGAGCAGCAAACCTGCCCCTCTCTTGAATCCCTCAGATAGGAAGCTGCTGCTGAGGCTGCTGCTGGGACTGACAGTGGATCCCACAGTATCTATTGGGATGAGGGACTCCTTTACTCATAAGGTAGAGGCCCAAAGCCTAGTACCACCAGGAGGTTGGTCATACCTCTGATGTTTAGGGGCTCCCTACTCACCTTGGCACATGACATCCCTTTAGCAGGACACCTAGGCCAAAGTGAGACTTGTGAAAGGCTTGTCCCTCACTTTCACTGGCCTTACATGTCTGAGGACACAAAGGAGTTTTGTCACTCCTGTACCACCTGTCAAGCCAGTGGTAAGACAGGTGGTACCACAAAGGCCCCCCTCATACCACTACCAGTGGTGTGGATTCCCTTTTAAAGGGTTGGGATTGATATCATTGGTCCCATGAACCCTCCTACCACATCTGGACACAGTTACATATTAGTGGCAGTGGACCATGCCACTAGGTATCCAGAAACAATACCCCTTAGAACCACCACAGCCCCTGTGGTGGCCACGGCCCTCCTGGGATTTTTTTCCAGAGTGGGTTTCCCTAAGGAGGTCTTAACTGACAGAGGTACAAATTTCATGTCAAGTTATATCACTGCAATGTGGAAGGAGTGTGGAGTGAACTACAAATTCACCACACCATATAACTCACAATGCAATGGGTTGGTTTAAAGGTTCAACTATACCCTAAAGGGCATAATAATGGGCCTCCCAGAAAAGCTTAGACGAAAATGGGATGTCCTGTTGCCCTGCCTTCTCTTTGCCCACAGAGAGGTCCCACAGAAGGGGGTTGGCTTCAGCCCTTTTGAACTTCTGTTTGAGCATCCAGTCAGGGGTCCCCTGTGTTTATTGAAGGAGGAATGGGAGTTACCTCTAAAACCACCTAAACAAAACATTGTGGACTATGTACTTAGTCTCTGCTCCAGGATGGCTGAGTACATGAAGAAGGCCCGTAAAAACCTTGAGACAAGTCAAGAATTACAGAAAGCTTGGCATGAGCAAAAGGCTGTTCTGACTGTATATCAGCCAGGGCAGAAGGTGTGGCCCCAGCAGCTCTCCAGGACAAGTCGAGTGGACCCCATACTATAATTGAGCAGAAAGGTGAGGTCACCTACTTGATGGACCTTGGCACTCCTAGGAGCCCCCACAGGGTGCTCCATGTGAACATGCCCAAACCTTTTGTAGACAGGGCTGACATGGGCTTGCTCATGGCAACTGATGAGGGACAGGAAGAAGAGAGTGACCCTCTCCCTGATCTCCTCTCTCATAACCCAGATGAAGGGTCAGTTGATGGTGTAGCTTTGGCAGGTAGCCTCACTGACCACAGCAGATTGATTGCAGGTAGGTCCTCAATCAATATAGGCACATTTTCTCTCTGACTTCTAGTCAGACCACCTGGTGTACTCATGAAGTGGACACAGGTGAGCGTCTACATGTTAAAAATAAGATTTTTAGGCAGCCTGATCATGTCAGAGATTGCATCAGGAATGAGGTCCAAAAGATGCTAGAGTTGGGAGTTATTGAGACCTCAGATAGCCCTTGGGCTAGTCCAGTGGTCTTAGTACCAAAACCTCACACCCAGGGTGGTGAAAGAGAGATTAGGTTTTGAGTTAACTACAAAGGACTCAATGCAGTCACTAGGACTGATGCTCATCCAATTCCTAGGGCAGATGAGCTTTTTTTTTTATGACTCTTTTTATTAATGATGGTGCAGTGACAAATTGAAAAGCCACACAGCAATGACATATGAACAACAGAATACATGCATCAAATCATAAGCCAGACCCCTCAATGATAGGACATGAGACAGACAAAGAAACCCTATCCAAAACATTTTCTTGCAATTCATTCGCGGTAGAAATGCATATATCCCCACGGGACTTGTTCCAGTTCGCCCACTTTTGATCTAATTTCGAGGGACAACCTCTGTGTTTGAATACGTCCTTTTCAGCAACCATGGCATTATCCATATCCTTGGCCCACTTTGAATATTTAGGAAGATCTCCAGATCACCATCCCTGAGCTATGTTTCGTTTAGCGAGGGCGAACCCTAATGATACCCATGTACGCTCTGTGTGAGTCTGATCCGTGGCATCCCATACATTTAATAGGCACAGTCGCAGGGAATGGATGATGGTCTTCCCACACCCCCCCACCATTGTTGAGACTATTTTCCCCAATAAGGCTGAAGCTTTGGGCACTCCCAAATTACTTGAAAGAAGCTTATTGATACTTTGGCCTCAGCCAAGTTCTTGAGGACCTTTGACCTCACTGCTGGCTATTGGCAAATCAGACTAGCTAAGGATGCCAAACCAAAAACAGCATTTTGAACCCCTAGTGGGCATTATCAATATATTGTGATGCCCTTTGGTTTGAGGAATGCACCGGCCACATTCCAAAGGCTGGTGAATAAAGTCCTTACATGCCTGGAAGCCTATAGTGCAGCATATCTTGATGCTATAGCTATCTTTAGCTCCACCTGGGAGGATCACCTGGTTATCCTGAATAATGTTTTGAAGGCTCTGCAGAAAGCAGGTCTCACTATGAAGGCTACTAAGTGCCAGATAGGGCAGAGCAAGGTTGTGTGCCTGGGCCACCTTGTGGGTGGAGGCCAGGTTCAACCATTACAGAGTAAAATCCAGACCATAATGGACTGGGTTACTCTAACTACCCAGACTCAGGTCAGAGCTTTCTTGGGCCTGACTGGGTTCTACAGAAGATTTGTGAAAGGTTATGGGTCCATAGTGACTCCCTTGAATGATCTTACATCAAAAAGAATGCCAAAGAAGGTTCAGTGGGCAGTTAGCTGTTGGAAGGCATTTGATGACCTAAACCAGGCCATGTGCTCTGCTCCCATTCTGCAGAGTCCTGACTACTCCAAACAATTTATTGTCCAAACAGATGCATCTGAGTTGGGGGTAGGGGCTGTGCTGTCACAACTTAATGCAGAGGGTCAGGATCAATCAGTAGCTTTTATCAGCAGAAGTTTGACCCCCAGAGAGAAACGTTGGTCAGCTATAGAGAGGGAAGCCTTTGCTGTGGTTTGAGCCCTGAGGATGTGGAGGCAATACCTGTTTGGCACCCACTTGATTGTTCAGACAGATCATACGCCCCTCCTATGGCTAAAACAGATGAAAGGTGAAGCCCCAAACTATACCGTGGAACATAGACCTTGGGGTAACAAAGACTTGGGTATAGAAGAAGGTATACCCAAGTATACTCTCTTGTTCTGTAATATTGCCCTAATGGTAGCTAAAAGGGACATTGTTAAAATGTGGGTCAGTGGAGAGCCTTCCTTGATGGGTCACTAGGTAAAAAATATGGATTGATGTACGTTGGCAGAGGAGTCAGTTTACCAAGCAAGGGGATGCCCACAAACGTTTATAAACATTTGGGACCCTTGCCGAGAATTTAGAGAGATAGGATGAGTGGCCCCATAACTGAAATGAGAAAGGATATAACCAGACAAACCTAAAGAAATTTAGGCTGGAGACTATACCTATTCAGATCTGGTAATGATTATTGGAGGGCAAAATGAATGGTTGGGTACCCAGCATCCTAAGTCATTATGTATACAATACCTCTGCAATGAAATGTACAATGTGTCATATATCTTGAGAATGTCCTGAAATGTGGATTGTTTTGTTATGTTATTAAGAATGTTTTCAATAAAAAGGGATAAAAAAAGAATATTTAAAATAAACCACTTCAATCAATACAAGGGCGAAGATCCTGTGTTCAAAAGACTTTATTAAAGACTTCAAGATATAATAACAACTGAGAATAAGGAACTAAATAGCAAGCTAATATCAACATTGAACCCAAAATAGAAAACTAAAGTCTTTATAATTTGGGGGGGGGGGAGGTAGGCAGAGGGGAGCAGATGGGAAGAGGGAGAGAAATAAGGGAAATTCCTAGATATAAATCCAATAACATCTGGAATATACCCCCTCTACCATGTCAACAGACAAGCGAAAGCACCACATGCATCTAAAAGCTACAACAATACAGTCAAATGCAAAAAAAATACTAAAGAAGGACAGAGAATAAATTAATCATGGAGGATCAACATTTTCAGACAATGTAGGAACGGTACATGAAACATCAACATCATCCAGCGTACGAAATATAGTAATAGGCAACCAGAACCGTTGAACATTAGGAGAGGAAGAACATTGCATCATATTCATACTACCCAACTTATGATGTGAACAAACAGAGCCCCATCACACTTTAAATGATATCTTGGCTGAGGTTTTCCAATTAAAGACAATTTGTTGAAATGCAATTGCTGATAGGATATGCAGTAATTTATCATTAGAAAATGAGGAATGGAGAGATCGAGACAATGTGGTTTAAAATAAATAAAGAATATTAAAAGGGAGGTATATATGAAATATCTTTTGAATTTGTAACCAAAAGGAAAGTTTAATGGGACATCTAATTAGCATATGCATTAGATCAGCTTGAAGAAAATTACGGGACCAACACTTCACAGAGGAAAACTTAGAACATTGTAATCTATGGTAAGTAAAAAAGAGGGATTGAGTTATACTAGCTGATCTAGATATTTTATAGATACAGGCCTGTTGGACTTGGCCCTTTTTGGCAGGTTCACCCCTAAACTTACTTGTTGCCTTTTCTCTGACCTGGTATTGGTGGTTTTAGGCCTCTGGGCCCTTTAGCACTGTGATCCAGTGTAAAGTGCATGCGTTCTCTGTGTTACGTTAGTAGGGTTGGCCTGCCCTCACATAGGAATGCATTGGGGATTCCCTGATCAGTGTGTCTCAGTGGTAATTTCTGAATGGGAGGAGCAGCGTGGTCAAATTTGGTATGTATGAAATTGTGAGAATAAATGCTGCACAATGGTGTGCGCAGATTTATTATGACTGTTGAAGAAATGCCACTTTTAGAAGTTGGCATTTCTGTGTGCTATGTGTCGCCTGCCTGATGTGAATTGCATGTCTGGCTTGTGAGTGACAGGGGCTGGGAGGTGTGTGTGGCTCCAGGAGGGGCAGGGAACCAGCGCTAAGCTGAATGGGACATCGGTGCTGGGAGTAGTGGGAGGAGTAATCCCCTAACCCTGAATAGGCCTGTGCCCAGCCTGCACAATGCTGGCTCCACCCCCTGTGGTGTGTCTGATCACCTAGCCCCCACCTGACAAAGGGGAAGAGGAGCTTACAAAACAAAGTGCTCCAAATCCCCCCTGAACCAGTTGCATCTGGTTCCCCCATGCCCTGCACTAACAGACAAAGGAAATGTTGGTATAAGTAGAGGCTGTGACCCCATGAAAATGTTCAGTTCCATAATGCTGTACTGATCCTGCTGGGGCGTGCTGCTGCTGGGGCCCAGGGGGGTCTGCCATGAGGACTTGCCTCCCTGGGCCCTGCATTGCCCCTTCATCTCTAAAGACTTTTGGGATCCTTCTGCTTTTCTTGCTAGAGTCCAGGACCTTCAGGACTTTGTCTGCATCTGGCACCCTGGGAGCATTTTATTTTAATTTCCCCAGAGAAAGGTAGCGTGGGCTGCGCAACGCCGAGCTGCAACCCTTTGTTTCCCCGTCGTAGGGAATACCCCCGCATTGCTGTGAGTAGCGGGTGCCCACCCTGCGTTTGTACCTCCTACGAGCGGGAGCCTACCCCGCTTTACGGATTTTAATTAGCGGGAGCCTACCCCGCTTTATGGTGCCTTTGTTGGCGGGTGCCCACCCCGCTTATTTTTATGGTCATTGCGGGTGCCCACCCCGCCTTTGCTTTTATTTTTATTACGGGAGCCCACCCCGCGTTCTGAGATACTAGCGGGTGCCTACCCCGCATTGCGGCCGAAGGAGAACGAAGCCGCCAGGAGAAGTTGCCGGGCCACTGCCTAGCGCAACCCGGAAGTCCGGCCCCACTACCTGCTTGTAGGCAGGGCCTCCTGCGGGCAGCCGGAAGTCTGCGCGGGGCTCCCTTAAGCCTGGGAGAGCCCCGCGCGCTGCCCCATTTGGGTGATTACGGCGGAGAGGGCACGAGGCACATTGTCGGTGCCAGCCCACGCCGCATTGGAAGAACAGGAGTCCGGAGCAAGGAGTCTGTTGAGTGGAGCTGGTGGAGAGGGGGTGTAAGTTAAGGCACACTGTCGGTGTCTGCCCCCATTGTTGCTCCCCCGAGGCACAGTGTTGGTGCCTGAGAGGTCCCGCCAGAGAGCGGGCCGCTCCCACGTTGTTGGCATATTTGTTTAAGGGCCCAGAGGGGCCCGTGCCCCTTCCAGTTTGACCGAATGTCTACAGCTGCCCCGTCTGACAGAGGGCAGCTGCACCGATGGGGGCCAGTTACTTCAGAGAAGGGCCCAGTGGGGCTGAAGAAGCACAGATGTGCCAGGGCCCTTTACTTCGTTTTTATCCTCAGCTGCACCGCACCAGCGCGGGCAGCTGCAACGTTTGTTCATAATTGTTCAGAGGGCCTAGTGAGTGTCCAAGCCTACAATTCATCACAGCTACATGGCAATTAGCGTCAGCTGCCATGTTTAGGCCACAGTTCTTTGGGGGCCTTTTTGAGTAAGATAGGCGTGAGATGCACTCTGCCCCAGCGCAATTGCACACTTGCGAACTACGCTGCTTTGGCAACCGCCCTGACATTTGGGACATAGGGCATTTGAGCCCCATTGAGAAGGCCAGATGGCCAGGGGGACTGTTAGGTTTGTAGGGTGCCAGGCCCTAATGTGATTTATGTGGTGCTAGGAAATGTGTTTCATGTACTACGATTTACGCACCCTGTGTTATGCCTCTTACTGAGGTTTATGTATGAGGTTATTTGCATACTGTGGTTTATGCTAGTGAGATTATTTTCTAATGTGAGTTATGCCCCTAATGTGAGTTATGCTTAGGAGGTTATGGTCTAATATGTTCAGGCTTATGAGGTTGGCGCAGAATATATTCCACGCCTCATGTGATGCTGTGCATAATATGGTTTGTGTTACAGGATGATGCTGAGTATAGTGTTTGCCAGTAATTATTGGTTGTGTTCTACGTTTATAATATGTTCTACCTTTACTATGTTCACTTTGTGATGGTTCTGTCATGTGTATATAATTAGGGCTGGGCGGACTTTGCGTAGCGCCACTACGCAGAATTTTGAAAAAAATTGTCGAAAACAAGAGCACATCCCGAGTAGGGCTGGGCGGACTTTGCCTAGCGCAACTACGCACTATTCTGAAAAAAATTGTGGAAAACGAGCGCACAACCTGATAGACCGTGTGCCCGGGACTGGGGTCCCTCGTGCTTGGGCAGGCTCCCCGATCTCCCTGGCCTGGCTGCGTTGAGAAGCAGGGACCGGCCCCGGGCCTCCTGATTTTTTGTCAGGGCCTGGGATCCCACGTCCTGCGGCCTGCCAAGTGTCCATCTGCCCAGGACAAGAGACCCTGGTGCAGAGCCCCGGAGCCCTGCAAGGGCAGGCGGGAGCCCTACCGCTATGGCTCGGTGTGGGCAGCTGGGAGTCCTTTCGGTCCCGGCCATCTGGTCGCACCTTTCCCTCGGCCAACTGGTCGCGCGCGCAATGCTTTCCAAAGGGGCGACCAGATGGCCGGGCAGCCTGGAAGTCCCGATGAGGGCTCATTTGACTCCCGGATCCCAGTCAGGGTTCCAGGAGATCGGGCACATCGGCGCCTAGGATCCCCTCTGTCACTCGGAGCGCGAGGGTTACAAGAAAGGTGGTTAGCCTTCCTCCAGATTAGTAGGGGCAGGGTATGCCGGGACACCCCTCCTGGGGATGGCAGTTGTCAGGCGGGGACCAGATGGGCCAAGCCCGGACGACACTTCCCCGGGGCGTCCGGTGCTCCCTCCTCCAGCCCGCGGCGAGGCAAAGTGCCCAGGACGGGCTCCATGGGTCCCCCGGGCGTCCGGGCCCCGGGAGCTCCACCGGGCCTCCCATGCCTGAGGCCCAGCGTGCCCTGCAGCCCCGGAGCCCTGCAGCCCGCGGCGAGGCAAAGTGCCCAGGACGGGCTCCATGGGTCCCCCGGGCGTCCGGGCCCCGGGAGCTCCATCGGGCCTCCCATGCCTGAGGCCCAGCGTGCCCTGCAGCCCCGGAGCCCTGCAGCTCCGGAGCCCTGCAGCCCTGGAGCCCTGCAGCCCCGGAGCCCTGCAGCCCTGGAGCCCTGCAGCCCTGGAGCCCTGCAGCCCCGGAGCCCTGCAGCCCCGGAGCCCTGCAGCCCTGGAGCCCTGCAGCCCCGGAGCCCTGCAGCCCTGGAGCCCTGCAGCCCCGGAGCCCTGCAGCCCCGGAGCCCTGCAGCCCTGGAGCCCTGCAGCCCCGGAGCCCTGGAGCCCCAGAGCCCTGCAGCCCCGGAGCCCTGCAGCCCCGGAGCCCTGCAGCCCTGGAGCCCTGCAGACCCGGAGCACTGCAGCCCTGGAGGCCCAGAGCCCTGCAGCCACGGAGCCCTGCAGCCCTGGAGCCCTGCAGCCCCGGAGCCCTGCAGCCCCGGAGCTCTGCAGCCCCGGAGCCCTGCAGCCCTGGAGCCCTGCAGCCCCGGAGCCCTGCAGCCCTGGAGCCCTGCAGCCTCGGAGCCCTGCAGCCCTGGAGCCCTGCAGCCCCGGAGCCCTGCAGCCCCGGAGCCCTGCAGCCCCGGAGCCCTGCAGCCCTGGAGCCCTTCAGCCCCGAAGCCCCGGAGCCC
This sequence comes from Triturus cristatus, assembly GCF_964204655.1. NCBI lineage: Eukaryota > Metazoa > Chordata > Amphibia > Caudata > Salamandridae > Triturus > Triturus cristatus. The sequence continues at coordinate 926,417,557 of NC_140588.1, forward strand.
TGCAGCCCTGGAGCCCTGCAGCCCCGGAGCCCTGCAGACCTGGAGCCCTGGAGCCCTGCAGCCCTGGAGCCTTGCAGCCCCGGAGCCCTGCAGCCCCGGAGCCCTGCAGCCCCGGAGCCCTGCAGGCCCGGAGCCCTGCAGCCCCGGAGCCCTGCAGCCCCGGAGCCCTACAGCCCTGGAGCCCCAGAGCCCTGCAGCCCTGCAGCCCCGGAGCCCTGAAGCCCCGGAGCCCTACAGCCCTAGAGCCTTGCAGCCCCGGAACCCTGCAGCCCTGGAGGCCCAGAGCCCTGCAGCCACGGAGCCCTGCAGCCCTGGAGCCCTGCAGACCTGGAGCCCTGCAGCCCTGGAGCCCTGCAGCCCTGGAGTCCCAGAGCCCTGCAGCCACGGAGCCCTGCGTGGGCAGGCGGGAACCCTAGCGCGAAGGCTCGGGTTGGACAGATGGGAGTCCTTTCAGTCCTGGCCATCTGGTTGCACCTCTTCCCTCGGCCATCTGGTCGCGCGCAATGCTTTCCAATGGGGCGACCAGATGGCCGGGCCGGCCTGGAAGTCCCGATGAGGGTCCATTCACCTCCCGGATCCCAGCCAGGGCTCCAGGAGGTCGGGTGCGTCCGTGCCTAGGGTCCCCTCCGTCACCCGGAGCGCGCGGGTTACAAGAGAGGACGGTAGCCTTCCTCCGGATTAGTAGGGGCAGGGTTTGCCGGAACACCCCTCCGGGGCTGGCAGTTCCTTGCTGGGGACCAGATGGGCTACACCCGGGCAACATCCTCCCAGGCCTCCGGGGCTTCCCTCCACCGGCCCGCGGCGTGGCAAAGTGGCCAGGGACGGGCTCCACGGGTCCCGGGCAGTCCTCCCCCGGGCGCCTGGGCCCCCGGGCCCTGAGAGCTCCGGTGGTCTTCCCCGTGCCTGAGGCCCAGCCGGGGTCCCCCGAGCCCACCCCGGGAAGCAGAGTCCCCCCCGAGCCCTTGGCGGGTGGGTGGGCAGGTGGGAGCCCTACCGCTATGGCTCGGGCAGACGGTAGTCCTTTCAGGTGCCGGCCATCCGGTCGCTCCTTTCCCCTCGGCCATCTGGTTGCGCGCAATGCTTTCCAATGGGGCGACCAGATGGCCGGGCCGGCCTGGAAGTCCCGATGAGGGTCCATTCACCTCCCGGATCCCAGCCAGGGCTCCAGGAGGTCGGGCGCGTCCACGCCTAGGGTCCCCTCCATCACCCGGAGCGCGCGGGTTACAAGAGAGGCACGGTAGCCTTCCTCCGGATTAGTAGGGGCAGGGTATGCCGGAACACCCCTCCGGGGCTGGCAGTTCCTTGCTGGGGACCAGATGGGCTACACCCGGGCAACATCCTCCCAGGCCTCCGGGGCTTCCCCCCACCGGCCCGCGGCGTGGCAAAGTGGCCAGGGACAGGCTCCACGGGTCCCGGGCAGTCCTCCCCTGGGCGCCTGGGCCCCCGGGCCCTGAGAGCTCCGGTGGTCTTCCCCGTGCCTGAGGCCCAGCCGGGGTCCCCCGAGCCCACCCCGGGAAGCAGAGTCCCCCCCGAGCCCTTGGCGGGTGGGTGGCAGGTGGGAGCCCTACCGCTATGGCTCGGGCAGACGGTAGTCCTTTCAGGTGCCGGCCATCCGGTCGCTACTTTCCCCTCGGCCATCTGGTCACGCGCAATGCTTTCCAATGGGGCAACCAGATGGCCGGGCCGGCCTGGAAGTCCCGATGAGGGTCCATTCACCTCCCGGATCCCAGCCAGGGCTCCAGGAGGTCGGGCGCGTCCGCGCCTAGGGTCCCCTCCGTCACCCGGAGCGCACGGGTTACAAGAGAGGCACGGTAGCCTTCCTCCGGATTAGTAGGGGCAGGGTATGCCGGAACACACCTCTGGGGCTGGCAGTTCCTTGCTGGGGACCAGATGGGCTACACCCGGGCAACATCCTCCCAGGCCTCCGGGGCTTCCCTCCACCGGCCCGCGGCGTGGCAAAGTGGCCAGGGACGGGCTCCACGGGTCCCGGGCAGTCCTCCCCCGGGCCCTGAGAGCTCCGGTGGTCCTCCCCGTGCCTGAGGCCCAGCCGGGGTCCCCCGAGCCCACCCCGGGAAGCAGAGTCCCCCCGAGCCCTTGGAGGGTGGGACCCCTACCGCTATGGCTCGGGCAGACGGGAGTCTTTTCAGGTGCCGGCCATCCGGTCGCTCCTTTCCCCTCGGCCATCTGGTCGCGCGCAATGCTTTCCAATGGGGCGACCAGATGGCCGGGCCGGCCTGGAAGTCCCGATGAGGGTCCATTCACCTCCCGGATCCTTGCCGGGGCTCCAGGAGGTCTGGCGCGTCTGCGCCTAGGGTTCCCTCCGTCACCCGGAGCGCCCGGGTTGCAAGAAAGGACGGTAGCCTTCCTCCGGATTAGTAGGGGCAGGGTATACCGGAACACCCCTCCGGGGCTGGCAGTTCCTTGCCAGGGACCAGATGGGCTACGCCCGGGCAACATCCTCCCAGGGGCTTCCCTCCACCAGCCCGCGGCGTGGCAAAGTGCCCAGGGACGGGCTCCACGGGTCCCGGGCAGTCCTCCCCCAGGCCCCGAGAGCTCCGGTGGTCCTCCCCATGCCTGAGGCCCAGCCGGGGTCCCTCGAGCCCACCCCGGGAAGCAGAGTCCCCCCGAGCCCTTGGTGGGTGGGTGTTAAGGCGGGAGCCCTACCGCTATGGCAGACGGGAGTCTTCAGGTGCCGGCCATCTGGTCGCTCCTTTCCCCTCGGCCATCTGGTCGGGCGCAAGGCTTCCCAATGGGGCGACCACATTGCTGGGCCAGGCCTGGAAGTCCCGATGAGGGTCCATTCGCCTCCCGGGTCCCAGCCAGGGCTCCAGGAGGCCGGGTGCGTTCACCCCTTGGGTCTCCTCCGTCACCCGTAGCGCACAGGTTACAAGAAAGGGGGGTAGCCTTCCTCCGGATTACTAGGGACAGGGTACTCTGGAACCCCTCTCGGTCCTCAGCCGGCAGCTGGATGGGCCCGGATGCCGCCCCAGCCCCGGGTCTGTCCCGGGGCCTGCCGCGTGGCAGGGTGCCTGGGTCGGGGAACGGAGGACCCGGGGAGGCTTCCTCTGCGCCTGCGGTCCTGGGAGCCCCGGCTGGGTCCAGGGGCCGGGCCCCTGGTCGGGGTCTCCGGCCCCGTCCCCCGGCCTGCAGCACTGCCAAAGGCCTGGGACGGGCTTCTGTTGTGGCCGGGGATCCTCCCCTCGCTGGTTTGGGTTCAGGAGCTCCGGCCGGGACCCTGGGGGCCCCGGGGAGGGCGGCCTCCCCACCCTGGGCTCCGTCCTTCCGCGTGGTAGGGTGCCTGGGGCGGGGTCGGGAGGGCCCGGGGAGGCTCCCCCTGTGCCTCCAAGCCCGGGAGCCGGAGCCCGGGAGCTCCGGCTGGGTCCAGGGGCCCCGGGTCGGGGTCT